>NW_023425347.1:20514235-25514235 GCF_014108415.1 Molossus molossus | reverse complement strand
GGAAAGAAACATCCTCATCCCCAAGACAGAGGGACTCTGAGGAGAGTATGAGCCCATAGGCCTTGTGAAGTCTCCCATATCCTGTCCCATCCTCCCCTACTGCGCACTCCCCATCCAACCCCCAGAACAACACTCAGATGTGTCTGTTTCTTCAGGTCTTCGTTTCCATATGAAGGCCCCCGCATCACATAAACTTGAACCACTTACATTTGTAGGCTTCTGCCCTAAAAGGATTGAGGAAAATTCTGCTCAAATATATGCTAACACATTTTGAAATGTCAATAAAGTGAATAGTTTGAATCAAAATTATACATACTACAGAAACTAACAAAAGAACTGATATTCTTAAAATTAAAAATCTGATGAAAAAACTGAAATTCTTTTCAATTTTTCAAAGATCATGGGATATGGACAGGGGACTTCCAAGACAGCGGTGTAGGTAAACGCGGTCTCACCTCCTCCTACAACCACATCAAAATTACAACTAAACTACAGAACAACCACCCTTCAGAACTGCCTGAAACTGAGCTGAATGGAAATCCTACAACCACAAAATTAAAGAAGACACTTCGAGACTGGCTCCAGCATGGGGGAGGCAGCTTGAAAGGCACCAGAGACACACAGGAAAGAACTGAGTTGTTTGGCATCAGGGCGAGAGCTGGAGAGGCAGCTTTCTCCTGGACAGACATGCAGGTGGAGGCCTTTGTTCCTTTGGTGAGCCCTTCCCTGGGGCGGCAGACAGCAGCCATATCCGGACTCCAGCAACCTGGCTCACACTGGTAGCCCCGCCCTGGTGATTCCCTGAGGCCCGCACCACCCAACTTTCAGGACCACCCAAGCTGTTGCCAGTTGCTTTACCATAGGATTGGCTTGTTTTGGCTCCTGCTTCAGATTTTCCTAAATTATCTCAAACAAGCAGCATCTGGCCACAGGGAGCCCTATACCTCTCACTAAGTGGCCCTAGGCCTGGCACTAGAAGCAGCCAGCCTTGGTTCACAGCTTGGTTTCACCTGGGCACCTCCAAGCCCAGCACAAGCAGCAGCCATCGGCAGATCACTTTGTAGCTTATGCTGAGTGGCCCCAGGTAGAACACAGGCAGAGGCTGACTTTGCCCCAGAGCCAGCACACCCAATGGACGGCTTCAGACCAAATCGAAACACCACCACCCAACCACTTCCACAAGTGACACACTCAAGGAATGGATTCAGTGGGTACCAGAGTCCTGATGAAGTAAGTCTTGCTCTGTGTGGTGGGCCCCTGCACAGCTTATCCTCCAAAGTAATCAGAGGCCGGTGGATAGTGAGCACAGCTGGTCCTTGCAGCTGATCAGCCTGAGTAAAACCCTTCCACTGATGTGCCAATCAAGACTCAATTACAACAGAAGAGTGTGAAGTCCACACAAGGGGTGCACCTCGAAGGCTCAGCTGGGTGATCAGGGAGGTTGTTCCACTGGACCTACAGGACACCTACTACAACAGGCCACCCTAGGAAGCCTAGGAGACATAGCAACTCTACCTAATACATAGAAACAAACAGGGAGGCAGCCAAAATGAGGAGACAAAGGTACATATCCCAGATGAAAGAACAGAACAAAACTTCATCAAAAGAACTAAATGAAATAGAGATAAGCAATCTAACAGATGCAGAGTTCAAAACACTGCTTATAAGGATGCACAATGAACTTAGTGAGGACCTCAAGAGCATGATAAAGGACTAGTCAAAAATGAAGGATGCATTAACTGAAATAAAGAATAATTTACACAGATTCAATAGTAGAGTAGGTGAAGCCAAGAAGCAAATCATCAATTTGAAATATAAGGAAGCAAAAAATCCCAATCAGAATAGCAAAAAGAAAAAAGAATCCCAAAAAAATGAGACTAGTATAAGAAGCCTGGGGGACAACTTCAAGCATACCAACATTCACATTAGGGGGTGCCAGAAGGAGGAGAGAGCAAGAAATTGAAAAGTTACTTAAAAAATAATGACAGAAAACTTCCCTAACTTGGTGAAGGAAACAGACATACAAGTCCAGAGAGCACAGAGAGTCCCAAAGAAGATGAACCCCAAGAGGCCCACACCTAGACACATCATCATCAAAATGCAAAAGGTTCAAGACAAAGAGAGAATCTTAAAAGAAAAGCAAGAGAAAAGCAGTTAGTTACCTACAATGGAGCACCCATAAGACTGTCAGCTGATTTCTCAAAAGAAACTTTGCAGGCCAGGAGTGGAATGGCAAGAAATATTTAAAGTCACCCTGGCCGGTTTGGCTCAGCAGTTAGAGCGTAGGCCTGTGGTCCAGAGAGACCCGTGTTGGGTTCCCACTAAGGGCGCGTACCTCGCTTGCAGTTTGTCGCTGGCGCTGATTGGGTCGTGCGGGTGGCGACCACTCTAAGTATCCCTTTCATGTCGATGCTTCTCTCTGTCTCTCTCCCTCCCACTCCATCTGAACAAAAAATAGAAAAATGTCCTCGAACGAGGATAAAAAGAAATATTTAAAGTGATGAAAAGCAAGGACCTACAACCAAGATTACTCTATCCTGCAAAGCTATCACTTAGAAACGATGGCCATATAAAGAGTTTCCCTGACAAGAAAAAGCTAAAGGAGTTAATCACCACCAAACCAGTATTATATGAAATGTCGATGGGTCTTCTTGAAGAAGAAGAAAAAAATATATGAATAAAATGGCAATAAATACATATCTATCAACAATTGAATCTACAACAAAATGAGCAAACAGAACAGAAACAGATTCATAGATACAGAGAACTTGTTGTTGGTTGCCAGATGGGAGGGGAGTTGGGTGAAAAAGATGAAGGGATTAGGAAGTACAAATTGGTTGTTAGACTGATGAACCTCAAAGGGAAGGGGGAAGGTGGGGCAGGAAGAAAGAAACCAGAGAACTTATATGCATAACCAATAGGCACGGACAATAGTGTAGGGAAGGCAGGAGGGCTGTGGGGGACATCTGTAATACATTCAACAATAAAGGTAAGTTAAAAAAAAACAAAAAAACGATCATGAGATATGGGAAAGGATATAAAGTTGTCTAATAGATTTTTTCCCAGTAATTCTGATATCACAACTTTGATCACATATTTTTTTAAAAGGTAGAAGAGAGGGTAGCCTGCTTTACCAGATATTAAAACACTTCATAAAACAATAATTAAAAGAAAAGACGAGGAGATGGATAGATCATTAAAATGGAATATCACTGAAACAGACTTAATCATGTATTAAGCCAAAAGGAAATATCAGAACAAATGAAAAAGTAAAATAATTTGTAATAAATGGTATTGTGAAACAAGTTGGCCAATTATAAAACCGATTTAAAGGTATATCAGATGAATTAAATAAGTAAACATCAAAAATAAAATGAAAAAAAATTAAATCTTTAAAGTTGACCAATAAGGGATTTTCCACACTATCTAAGAGATTATCAAAGATCAACAGATCTTATGGAACACAAACACTAAGTACTCTTGCATGTTTAAAAAATACAATAAAATGGGAAATGACCGATTGAGGGAAAAAAAAAAAAAGGTGCCACAAGTGGCAAAAAACCATTATTTTTACCACAGTAAAAAATGAAGCAAACTGTTGGAAAAGATAAGACTCGAATAAAATCCTTTCTATAGAAAATACAGATAATTCACAGATGAGAAAACATGTTCAGCCCTATATATCAAAAACAAAGTAACATTTTTGGCCAATAATACATTGGCCAATATATATAAACAAGTAAGGTGAGATACTCTTTGTTAGTGATGGTATAAACTGTTAAAAGTCCCTTTAAAAGCAATTTGATATAATGTATCAAAACTCATTAAAAAAATCTATACCCTTTCACCTAATGTTACCTCTTCTAAAGATATATACTAATTACATAATCCAAGAGAAGAAAAGAGCTACCTATATAAAGAAGCTCATTCCTGCATTAAATGACACATCTACTGATGAGCTATCATGTAGCCATTAATAAATATGACAAAGATATTTATAGATAAAAGTGAAAGAAGAATAAAAAGATAAATGTGTGTAACTCATCATATGAAAAAGAACTAGTAAGCACTCCTGAAAAAATAGTGAGATTGTGGATAGTTGTTTGCCCTCAATGGTATAACCGTTTTATAATGTTATCACATAGATTTAGAACTAAAAAATCAAATAAGCATAAGAGCCTATACACAAAATATTCCCCAATAACTATAATATGCATTGTGACACATTCAATACCTTACTGTTTTTAGTGATATTACAAACTTAAATAATTCCTAATTTAAAAATATTCAATGTATGAATGTATTCCTTTATTTATTTATTCTATGTGATATTCATGCATTTAATTTATTCAATACATTTAATAAGTATGCTTATTATGTGCCTATAATTCCTTATAGCTTATTTATTCACAATTTAAAATACTACTTTAATGTAGCAATACTACAGTAAAATCTAGCGTTAACTGGAATTTTTACAACCAGAAATTTTTATTAATCAAAATATTTGAGCTTCAATAGTTTAAATAGTTCATTGCAATGATAACCTAAGGCATTAAAATATTTAAAAACCTTTCTGAATTATTAGAAACTTTCATAAGACATTCTATAGCTTTGAAAATTGGTAATTTTTGACAGACTAAATGGTAAATATCAATAGGTAAAAGGTTTGCATTAACCAGAAACTTGCCAACCTTGAAAACCTAGCATGCTTGTTATGCAACATGAATAATCACATACTGAAAAGTTTTTAAAAAGCTCAGCATGCTATGGATTCATGGCTGTTAATCTGTTCATGGGTTAAAACAGATTACCCCTAGATTTCGTATTAATATTTTCTATTCCTAAATTCTAAACTTAAGAAAACAAGTTCTTACAATATCTAACATTTGGGAGGAAGGAATGACTTTTTTTGTCAACAGAAAATTTAAGGATACAAAACCAAAAGCATCCCCTTGCTCCTAACATTTGGAATTCAGTACCAAAGTGGTGTTAATGAAATTTTCTCAGTAAGACAATTCTCGTACCTATAACAGCAACTTATACTGGCTCCTATTTTATAAAAGAATCTCGTGAAATCTCCAAAAACTAAACTCATATGCATTTCTAAAAAGTTGGAGGAGTAAGGAGAAAAGGCAGTAAGATCTAAAATCTAAAAATGAGGCAATGTATATTAAAAAAATAACAACTGGGCCCTAGTCAGTTTGTCTTAGCTGTTAAAGCATCAGCCCTCAGACTGAAGGGTCTCAAGTTCGATTCCCGGTCAAGGGCACATACCTGGGTTGCAAGTTTTATTCCCCAGTCCCAATCAGGGTCCTGTGGGAGGCAACCAATCGACATGTTTCTCTCGCATCGATGTTTCTCTCTCTCACACCTTCCTTCCATTCTAAAAATCAATGGAGAAAAATATCCTAGGGTGAGGATTAACAACAACAAAAAACCTGGTGCCCTGGCTGGTTTGGCTCAGCAGTTAGAGCGTCAGCCTGTGGTCCAGAGAGACCCGGGTTTGGTTCCCACTAAGGGCATGTACCTCAGTTGCAGTTTGTCCCCGGCCCTGGTTGGGTCATGCAGGAGGCAGCCACTCAATGTGTCCCTTTCACGTCAATGTTTCTTTCTCTCTTCCTCTCTCTCCCACTCTACCTGAACAAAAAATGGAAAAATGACCTCGAGTGAGGATAAAAAAAAAATGAAAATAAAATAATAATAAAAAAAACTGGTAGTAACTGGGCCTGGTGTTGAAGCCTACAGAGTATGGGTGCATTTTTTTTTAATTATGAGAAAAACACAGATACTGTTTAAACTTTTATTGATTAAAAATTTAGATTTCCGTATCTTATTCAGGAACAAGCAACCATTTGACAAATGTGAACTAATTTGACAGCAATCCCCTGAGATTACTCTTACTTTCAGAATGGGAAATAAGCTTTGGTTGCTTTCTCATGAGTCAAATAAAAATAAAATGCAGTCAGAAACACTTATAATTTTATGTTTGACCCCAAAGAATGTGTCAAAACACTGCATCTGAGAGTCTATAATTTGAGTGTTTCTATCTGAACAAAAATTATTTTTTTCTTTTTCTTTTTTTTTGGAAATCTGTGTCCCCAATAAATTGCTTACTATATAAATATATAATAATGTTTAAGATATAGAAAGAAATGGGGAAATAACAATCCCAAACCAAATCCATGCTTCGAAATCTATCAGAGTGATGGTCTCTCTCCCTTTTTTAATAAAATTTAATTAATTTATTTTTGTTACAGATGTTTCTCCTTTCCCCCCCCCATTGACACCCACCTCCTGCCTCCCCCCCAAGCATGGTTGTCTATGTCCATTGGTTATGCTTATATGTATAAATTCTTTGGTTTATGCTCCCCAAGCCTCCCAAGCACTGATACAACGACTAAGGCAAGAGAAACAAAGGAAAACATTAATACATGGGACTACATCAAACTAATAAGCTTCTGCACAGCAAAACAAACAAGCATCAAAATGGAAAGGAAACCCACTATATGAGAGAACATAATAAATAGACACCTCTCCAAACAGGACATACAAATGGCCAATAGATATATGAAAAAATGCTTAATATCACTAATCATCAGAGAGATGCAAATTAAAATGACTATGAGGTATCACCTCACACTTGTCAGAATGGCTGCCATCAACAAATCATCAAACAACAAGTGCTGGCGAGGATGTTGGCGAGGATGTGGAGAAAAGGGGACTCTAGTACACTGCTGGTGGGAATGCAGACTGGTGCAGCCACTATGGAAAACACTATAGTGTTTCCTCAACAAAAACTGCCATTTGACCCAGTGACCCCACTTCTAGGAATATACCCTAAGAAGCCTGAAACACCAATCAGAAAGAATATATATACCCCCATGTTCACAGCAGCACTATTTACAATAGCTAAGATCTGGAAACAGCCCCAAGTGTCCATCAGTAGACGAATGGATAAAAAGCTGTGGTACATATACACAATGGAGTACTATGCAGCTGTAAGAAAGAAAGATCTCTTATCCTTTGAGACGACATGGAGGGACCTGGAGAGTATTATGCTAAGCGAAATAAGCCAGTCAGAGAAAGTCAAGTATCACATGATCTCACTTATTTGTGGAATATAATGAACAAAACAGACCCAGAAACATAGAAGTAGGGTTCAGACAAACTTAAGATTTTTTTCTTTTTCTTTATTATTTTACTTATTTATTTTATTTTATTTTTATCATCCTCACCTGAGGACATTTTTCCATTTTTTGTTCAGGTAGAGTGGGAGGGAGAGAGAGGAACAGAGAGAGAGAGAAACATCGACGTGAAGGGACACATCGAGTGGCTGCCACCCACACGACCAACCAGGGCCGGGGACAACCTGCAACCGAGGTACGTGCCCTTAGCGGGAACTGAACCCGGGTCTCTCCGGACCGCAGGCCGATGCTCTAACCGCTGAGCCAAACCGGCCAGGGTGATTTTTTTCTTTTTAAAAGGGATCTGAAATACGAAAGTCTGGAAACATGCAGCTGGGTGTGGGCAACAAGTGGGATGGGTGGACTTGTCCTCTCAGCCAGCCCTGCTCCCTCTGGCCCCCATGGTGACCTTGGACCTCTTCTCTTGGAGCTAATTTTCCTGCCCTCGGTAGGTTGTGTTGTCACCTCCCCCCCTCAGCATTTTATACTCAGCTAGCTGTCCACTAAGCTCTGCAAAAAATTTTTACAGGGTAAGATCCTTTCATCTCTTCAGAGCCGAGATTCTGTGTTTTTGGGTTTAGTATTTCCCTTGAACATTTGCATTTTACTAGGACACTATAGAATCCAAAAGCCTTTAAAGCTCAAGGAATAAAGCTAAGTGAGGAATTGCTCTCCCTCTCTTTTTTTTTTGGTACATGCCCCTAGTGGGAACCGAACCCAGGACTCTCTGGGCCGCAGGCTGACGCTCCAACCGCTGAGCCAAACTGGCCAGAGCAGGAATTGCTCTCTTAATCATTTTGGGCAGGGGCTAAAAATGGGACGTTGCCAATCCCACTTGGCCGTGCCCGTCTGAGGGGAGAGAACCTAGCTACTTAGGCAGGCAGTTCCCATGATCCCTCTGTGGAACGGCCAGAAATCAAAATCATGTTGAGTTTAAGATCACATATTAGAATAATGACTCTCAATGTTGACAAACTAATTTCAGATGTTAGATTTCTTTATTTAAGTATCACTTAAAAACACTCAATAATATTCAAAACAATTACCTTTAAAGACGTTTTTTACTTATTTTGCTGTGATTTCAAATTAAGTGGTCCAAAATTGCACTCTAAAACAATGGTTTCAAACCTATTCAAGTTTAAGAGTGGTGTACTTTTATTCACAATTTACTGAGAAAATACATATGACAACAAAACCTATTATGAATTCAGTAGCACTTTAAAAATGACTGAAGTTTATTTTCCACAACATTTACATACATTTAAAACAGAATACTACATGCATTTACGATACATAAGATACAAAGACAAAACACAAGGCACAAAGCTCAACATGCTTTTGGATGCGAGGGCCTCTCATTATAAATGTCCTCATCCGCAAGTTGGAAACACTGCCTTTAAAATGTTCAGTGACAGTCAAATCTCAGCATGCTTGAAATCTGACCATTTCTGTTGGAAATCTCATTATTTCCAGAAAATATTTTGGAAATGGGGATTTATCACTTTCAATGACAACCTGTTGAAGGCTTATAAATGACTGGCTTATGAATAAATTAGTATTATGAATAGCTGCCTTGATCCCTTCCCTCCATCCACCACAGTCCCTCCTCACATGCAGCTAATGAGATGGAGATGAGACATGGATTATCTGTCTCCCAGGCAGGCTGGTGGTACAGCTATCAGGGATGACAGGAGATGGTCCCTGAGCAGATCTACCAGTCAGAAGTAGATAAAGGGGTTACACGAAAAAGGGACTAGCAGGGGAATGTCGGTGTGTGGGGCAGCATGCTGAGTAGCCTGAATATTCTCCCTTCACTTTATACTGTTTTCTGAAATTTCACCAGTTAGGGATTTGTATGCTTTAACATATCTCTTTAAAGCAATCAGAATACTGTATTTGGGAGCTTTAAGACATTTTTTCACATTCAAAATTTAATGTGGGTGTAGGAAGTGAATTACTTTCTGCTTGCTTTCTCCTAATACTTCTCTCAGATTCCCTGCTGCAGAGACATGGGGGGAAAGGGAAGACACATGATTGTGGAGAAAGGAACAGTGGGAAGGCAGCTGGGTGGGGGCCTCAGCTGGGACTCTGGACATGAAGTTATAATCCCGGCAGAAAAGGAAACAGACAGTGAAAGAGACAAGAGGAAATGCACTATTCCTCATTCAAAATTGTGTCCATAGATTTTTTTTTATCCTCTGCTCTTCCAGTTTTCTCCTGGTTCTTCAACTACATAATGGGCAGTGAAGACTTTTGAAAGAACAGCTTAGAAACTAAACCACTAGTCAGGAAGTTTCCCTAAGAAACTGCCTTCCCAGTTACAAATGACAACCAGCATCTATGGTCCCCAAACAAACCAGACTCTCTTCCCATGCCCCGACTTCGTGAGTGTACTTGCCTCTGCTGAGAGACCCACACTCAGCAAATTTCTGTGCATCCTCCAGGTCCGCTGCACTGTCGCCCTCCTCTGACAAATGCAGGCAGTTGTAGGCTCTCTTTCCTTCACGCTCCCACCATAACAGATACAGCATCACTGCAGCCACTTGCTTGCCCCCTGTCACTCCACCAGACACTAAGCTTCTTGGGGGTAGACAGTATGTCTTTTAAAGGGGACCAGGATACACCACACCAAAATATGCCACTTTGACTTTAGGATTATTTTGAGCTGAAGGCAACTCAGAAACAGCAGGTGCAGGAAAAGCTCTTTGACCTTTCCTTTTCTGTCTAAAATCGGGGTATAAATTTCCCTTGGTAAAGGAAATAGAAATTTTCACCAGTAAAGGTGTCTCTCCCTACCCCATTCCAGGAAGAGGATGATGATTTAATCACTGGGGATGACTCATCAACGCAGAAGGCACCAAACTTGAGCCTGCATGACAAATCTTACTAAAGAACCCTTATCTTCCATTATTTTTCCACATATTTACCACCCCTAGATGTCCCCAACTACCAGCTTCCTTTGTCTACTTACTTCCCCACCCCTTGTTAAATTCATCACCCCTTGTTAAAATGGTATATAAGTCCCCAGTTCTAACTGCTGTTTTGGGTCTTCACTTCTTTTCTGTAAAGGCCTCTGTGTATATGTAAAAATTAGAATATTAACATCAAATAAAATTTGTATGCTTTTTCTCCTATTAATCTGTCTTTTTTCAGTGTAATTTTCAGGGCTTTAGGCATCTGACCTAAGCAGAGAAGAAAGCCTTTCCTTCCCTGTACTTGCAACTTAGCCTTTAATGCCTATGACATGCTCAGCACAAGCCTGATGAATGAACTGGTAACAATCACAAAATGGAAACTGCACAATGAATACCAAATGTCCAGGGGCAGGGAAACAGCAGTTGCACAAGGCAGTCACAGCCAGCCAGATGTTCAAGATGCTGCAGTGCAAAAGGTAAACAGCGCACAGCTCAGGAAACAGCAGCGTGGCTGACAGGAAACAATGGCTTGTCACTATATCAGCTGAGAACAAACAGGAATAACCTCAAAGCTAAAAGCGGGTGTAGGAAGTGGCTACAGCTGGCTTCCAGAGACTGGCAGTGGACAATGATGTTAAATTGATCCATATAATCAGTGCAGTACATATTCAAAACCACCTGAGCTTAACAAGATTCATTTTAGTACAAAAATACCCTTACCCCATAATCAATGGACACAGACTAGTGCAGTGAAGGCATGCAGGGGAAGAGCAGGGTGTGGGGGAGGGGGGTCAATGAGGGAAAAAAGGGAGGACATCTGTAATACTTTCAACAATAAAGATAAATTAAAACACACACACACACATACACACAATGCCCTTACCCAAGGACTATGAGAAGTTGGCTGAGAAACCTGTAAAGCATTAAAATAGCATTCCAAAAATAATCAATCATCCACAAATGATCAACAAAATATAGCCTCTGAATCACTCCCCAAAATTCATATTTACAAAATGATGAAGTGACTCTTTCCTTGGGGTTGACAACAACTGAAAGCAGCCAAAGAAAATGAAAGAATATAGAGAGTTTATTCAGAATAGCACAGACCTGTAAGGATATTTGTCCATTCCATATAAAGTTCAACACATGCAAGAGATTTTGGGAATTTCCTTATACGCAATCAATTAAAATTACAGTAATTCATATATAAGAAGCCTTTTTAGTTGTAACAGAAAAGTATAACTTACAAGTTGAGCTAAAATAAGAACCACAATATTTTGAAAACTATGATATAATAGTGTCCTTTCATGAACTCTTCAGATGTCACTATACCTTAGAACAAAGGCTTGCAGATATAAATTGCTTTCTTACTAAGTGGTTTTCCACTGTTCTAGGCACAAAGTAGGAACTCAAGTGACTGTGAAATGAGCAAACTGCTGACTAATTACACAGAAGTAAGAAGGCACAGCATTCAGGAAATACCCACTCAGAATAAATGTTTAGGCTAAGCCCTGGTTAAAGATAGAAGATTGTTAAACACTTAAACACACAAATGCCATGTTATATGAGATGGCACGGTGTAACATATATATTCTATTTTAAATTCTGTTCAGATAGACTATTCCAGAGGTGGTCTGATTAGCATTTTGGCATAAACTGTTTTAGGCTTGTCAGTGTCCTTTAACCACCTTTCCTCATACGCAGAGAAACATCTGTTTATTCTTCACGATCGAAGGAGTTAATGACAATGAACAGGTGACCTTTGTCTTTTTTGCTTACAAAACTATGCCACTTCTCAAATTTACTTATAAAAACCCACGTGGATCCCTTAGAAAAAAAGCCCAGATGTCTGATAATTTTTACATCTTTTCATTTTTTGCCCCTTCCCTTTCCTAAACTGATTTCCTTTCATTTATGATCATGGGCATACACACAAAAGATGAAATATTTTCCAGTTTACTATAAACTCTTAATTTTGACAGGCAAAAGGTCCTAGATTTGCCATTGAGAACATTAAGAAGCTAAAGTGATTCAGCAAAGGGATTTCAACATCATCTTCTACTTTTCTTTAAAGCAGTTTTTCATTGCGTACTCTTTCTCTATAACTTAAATCAAGAGAAACCATTGATTCTCATGGTGTACTTCAGAAAATTGTAAAAAAGGAAGTATGTTGACGGGTATCAATTTAATTTCATAGACTGGATAGAAAGCACTTAGTAAAAATAACGTGTGTTAGTTTTCTGAGAAAGATACTCTTTACTATTAGTCTAGAAATCCCAGTGCTTTCTATTGTATTTTGAAAGATAAAACTAATTAGATTTACTGTAAACCCTTTGTGAAATAGTAACTTGCTTCTATCAATTCACTGAACTAAAGGACACTGGGAAAATCACAGAAAAGACTCTTCCACATTTCATCTTTCAGAACCAAAATAAAAGCTCAGAGCTTAAGTTGACACTGTAGTGCTTGAAAAATGTCTCTCAATCATCTTTTGTTGAATTCGTGGATCAGAGTGCACAGTTCGTGTCACTTTCCTTGTTCTCTTGTATTTACTGGACTCAGTTATGAAGGGGTTCAGAGTAGGCCTCCCCAAGATGTGCTACTTGATTGCTGAAGGCAGTCAAGATCCTGTGGGCTCAGAAGATTCTAAATTGGGGGCCTTGCCCATATGTGTTTTCATCAGAATAAGTTTTTATGACCTATCTATAGGGCAGAGCAAGCATCTAGTTACTGAACCTCTGCTCTCGCGTCCTGCAGTGACCCACCTCCCCTCCGAAGCCCCAAGGTGCCGTACGCCACCTTTAGCTCGGAGGGTCATATATACCTCCTTTTACCTTTCCGTCTCTGAACCTTTAGTATGTGGGGTTCCCATAGGTACATATGTAATTAAATTAGGTTATTTTCTCTTGTTAATCTCTCGTGTTGATTGAGTTATTAGACCAAATGGAAGAAACTAGAAGGGTAGATATATTCCCCCACAGTTACATTTCCCCTGAGAACTTCCTGAATTCACAGAACAGGTAGGTCAACCCTAGACTACTTAACCCCAAAATATAAGCTACTTTTTACATAAGAAGTTTCCTTCCCATATGACTTTCTATGTGTGTAGCCAAGTGCTTGGCATATTAGTAAGTACTTAACTTAGTAAGTATTAATACACAGGTAACTTGCTTTCCATTTTCCCACCAAAGTCTTATGAAGGAGGAGGAAAGCAGTGAAGATGTTTAAACTAAATTACCACCCTGGCCAGTTTGGCTCAGCGGTTACAGCACTGGCCTTCAGACCGAAGAGTCTCGGGTTCGATTCCGGTCAAGGACACGTACCTGGGTTGCAGTTTTAATCCCCATTCCCAGGCGGGGTCGTTCAGGAGGCAACCAAATGATGTGTCTCTCTCACATCGATGTTTCTCTCTTTCCTCCTTCCCTCCCTCCCACTCTGTCTAGAAATTAATGGGAAAATGTCCTCAGGTGAGAATTAACAAAAAATAAAAATTAAAAATTGTCATGTATAAGCTGTCAGGACTTTACCTCCTGATAAAAAACAAAACTCAACGAGCGGAACCAAAGCCAGGTGTGTGCTAGGTAACGGAGGGAGGCCACAGACCCCAGCTTACTCACCTTACCATAATTTCCTGGTTGGATAGTTCAGCCATGCAGAATTCAGGCAGGCTCTCAGTGTCCCTAATATTCTTTTTTCACATTTCCCCTGAGTCCAAGCTGCTGTTATCTCGAACTGGTCAATATCCTCCTAATTGGTCAATCCAAATCTACACTGGCCCTCCCTCTTCCAATCCATTTCTACAAAGCAGACAGATTTGCTTCTGATGTCACCTCCTGCTTAACAAACCCTCCCTTACTCCACTGCTCTTAGGATTGCTTCACAGGGGCTCAATGATCTATCACCTCTCCACGCTCATCATGTACCACCACCTGCACTCAATCCACCCAGCTCTAATGACCTCCTCCTCCATCTTC
Source organism: Molossus molossus (assembly GCF_014108415.1). Lineage (NCBI taxonomy): Eukaryota > Metazoa > Chordata > Mammalia > Chiroptera > Molossidae > Molossus > Molossus molossus. The sequence continues at coordinate 25,500,162 of NW_023425347.1, read as the reverse complement.
AAACCTGACATAATCAGTCAGCCTTGAGCTTTGCACATGCTGTTCCCTGTAGTTGAAATCTCTTCCCTCCCCTCTTAGCTCTTACTCAACTTTCAGATCTCAGTAGATGATATTGTGATTTATATAAAATATATATATTTGTCATTCAGATGACCAAAATATATTTCTCAGAAATATTTGGTCTTCATCCAGGGTTACTGACTCACAGCTACCAAATCCTTTAGAATTTCCTAAGTGATGAGAACAACAATGGTGTCTCTTATGTTAATGAGGTAAAATTTGGACCCCCACTTAAGGGGGTGTTGGTTGCCAGAGGAGTCAACCACGTGGTTAGAGGATTGAAACTTTCAATCCTACCCCCTGATTTCTGGGGAGGGGAGAGGAGCTTGAGGTTGAATCAGTTGCCAGTGGTCAATGACTTAGCCAATCATGACCATGTAACAAGGCCTCCATTAAAACTCAAAAGGATAGCTCAATGCTCTTTTTTGGAGTTTCCACACTGGGAAACCAGAACACTTCCCTGTGCTACCATGCTGGGTCCCAAGTTCCTCAAGAATGGAAGCATCTTTGTTTGAGCCCTCACCCCATGTACCTGTTCATTTGACTATTGATTCGTACCCTTTAATATCCTTTTTTAGTAAATTGGTAATCTAGTGAGTCAATGGGTTTTTCTGAGTTTTGTGAACAGTTCCAGCCAATTAATCAAACCTAAGGAGGTGTCATAAAAATCTTTGATATATAGCCAATCAGTCAGAAGTACAAGTGAAAACTTGAACTTGTGTTTGGCATTCTGAGTTGGAAGAGGTTTTGGAACCTCCAATCTGCAGTCAATGGGCCAGAAGCATGAGTAACAATCTGGGCCTGTGACCGGCATATAAAAAGGGCAGCAGGGTGGAGCGGGCAGTCTTGTGGAGCTGAGCCCTTTTCCTGTGTAATTTGAATTCTTGGATACCTTGCTGGTGTTGGAGAATTGCTTGTTGGTGCATGGAAGCCTCCATATACACTCACTGAAAACTGGGTCTCAGGAATCCCATTTACAGCATAAATACCACTTCCTCACAAAATTCTGTTACCTCCAAAATTAGGTGAAACCCCACCTATTATAAAACCTCATAGGAAACTTCTCTTTTTTTGTGGTACGTGCCCCTAGTGGGAACTGAACCCGGGACTCTCTGGTCCGCAGGTCGATGCTTAACCGCTGAGCCAAACTGGCCAGGGCTCATAGGAAACTTCTAAGAGAAAATCATCATGGCTGTGGGTTAGGCAAAGAGTTCTTGGAAATGGCAGGAAAAGCAGGATTCATTAAAATCATTTTGATGCAGTGGACTTCATCAAAATTAAAAACTTTTGTGCTTCAAAATATACAATTAAGAAAATGAGAGGAGATCCAAGATGGTAGAGCAGGAGGCAGAAGTTACTCACCTTCTCCCAGGACCAAATTCAATTACAACTAAAATATAAAACAATCAACTTCAATAACCAACTGAAGACTAGCTGGACAGAAGTCTTATGACCAAGGATTTACAGAACAAGCCACACTGAGACTGGCAGGAAGGGTGGAAACACGGAAAGGGCTGGCCCTGCACCCCCTGCAGCGGCTGAGGTTCCGGAGGAGTGTCTCGGCTGCAAAGGTTCCCCGAGGAGCATGGAGTCTGTACCACACACCGAGCTCCAAGCCCACAGCACCAGAGCTGAGAAGAGGCGCCTACATAACTTCTGGCTGTGAGAATCAGCAGAGATTCTGTCTGCCAAGGAGAGATGGGAGATTGCTAGAGACATAGAAGCCCTCTTAAAGGGCCAACACACAAAATCTCCTTTGCAGCACTCATCCTGGGCTCTGGTGGAGGGAAGGCAGAGCAAACTGGAATTGTGTGAGGTGAGACTGGGATTTGTGGCTCAAGGGAGAGGACTAAAGCAACAGCCAACAAGGTCCCTGAACTGAGTCCCTCTCCCACGTTGCAGATGCCATCCTTCTTGGATAGAGCACTCCACTCCACATGACATCAGCCTGGGGGAAAGCAACCACCTCACCTATGGTCTCTCTGTTGCCCCACCCTATGCAGCTGGCACCCTGCAGATGAGTCACTTGCCTGAATCTTGGGTGTAGAGGTCCAGGCAGACTCAAAGGGTATCAGCGACTGAGCTGTGTGGCTCTAGGGCGGGAGCCATTCCCCCTTCCTTCCCGAGAGCCTGACCTGCATCATGCCCTCATAGGATATCCACAAACTTGACTCTCCAAACTCCCTGAGTCCCCACCTTGCTGAGCTCAGGTTTTCCAAAAGGTTGGGCAGCATCTAGGACAGATTGAGTTGTGTGACTTTAGGACGAGGTCAATTATTCCTTCACACACCAGACCAGTAAAGAGCCCTTTCTTCACATGGCCCACTCTAGGTCTGTTTAGGCCTTATAAACTCTGCTGGTCTCACCCTGATGACTCCCAGAGACCCCACCCCACTGCAAAGGACTGCTGGCACCCAGTGGGTGGCAGCTAGCCTTGGTGTACCTTGGGACTTTTGCTGAGTGGCCTCAAACCCAGCACTAGCAAAGTGAGTTTGAACCTGTGTCAATCTGGTGAACACCACTCGCCCCTACCTGGTGACTCCCTGAGAACCTACCTCAAGCAACTTGAGTACCACCATAGGCTCTTTCAGTGACTGAGCCTAACTGGCAGCTGGCATGCAGAAGTGGATCTCAGGGTATCTTGGGACTTTTGCTGACCTTCCTCTGGGCTTGGTGCTGGCGGAAGCCAACCTTGGTGCAGAGCCTGGTTCTTCCTGCACACAACCAGGTCCAGCAGAGGCAGCCACAAACTGTGGATCACTTTGTAGGTCCAACCAGATTGGACAGGACCAGACATAGGCAGCGTCTGACACTGACCTGCACCAAGAGGTCAAGAACCAACACACCCAGTGGCAAGCTTCAGACAACATCGGAGCAGGATCCAAGTAGATACACAAGTGGTACATCCAACGAGAGTTCTCAGTAGGCATCAGACTCTACTGAAGTGAATTCCACTTTGTGTGGTCAGCACCTGCACAGAAGAATGTACCTGTAGTTGGCATCAATCCTCACAGTCAGCCAGCCTGAAGGTCGACCTGATGAACAAATGAGCTACTGGCAATCAAGAGGGTTGACATAACCCATACAAGGGACATTCCCGAAACATCCAGCTCAGGTGATCAAGGAGACAGTGCCATGGGTCCCACAGGACAACTACTACATAAGACTACCCTACCAATACTGAGAGACATAGCAGATCTATGTATAATACAGAGAAACAAACACAAAGAGGCAGCCAAAATGGAGAGACAAGGAAACATGCCTTAAATGAAAGAACAGGAAAAATATCTGGGGAAAAAAAAACAAAAGGAAATAGAGACAAGAATCTACCAAATATATAGTTCAAAAAATGGTTATAAGACACTGGCTGGTTTAACTCAGCAGTTAGAGTGTCAGTGTGTGGACCAAAGAGTCTCAGGTTCGATTCTGGTCAAGGGCACGTGCCTCAGTGGCGGTTCGATCCCTGGCCCTGGTCAGGGTCATGCATGAGGCAACCAATCGATGTTGTCTCTCTCACACCAATGTTTCTCTCCCCCTCACCCCTACTCTATCTGAAAAATCCATGGGAAAATATCCTCAGGTGAGGATTTAAAAAAAATGGTTATAAGGATGCTCAAAGAACTTAGTGAAAGCTTCAACTGTAAGAAAAAGGACATAGAAACCATAAAATAAAAATAGTCAGAAATAAACAATACAATATCTGAAATAAAAAATATAGTAGAAGAAATAAATACTAGGTTAGATGAAGCAGAGGACTGAATCAGTGATTTGGAAGACAAGGAAGCAGAAAACACCCAATCAAAGCAGAAAAAAAATAAAAAATAAAAAAAGATTTTAATAATATGAGAATAGTGTAAGGGGTCTTTGGGACAATATGAAGTGCAACAATATCCACATCACAGGGGTACCAGAAAAAGAAAAGAGAGAAGAAGGGATTGCAGACCTACTTGAAGAAATAATGACTGAAAACTTCCTAACTTGGCGAAGGAAAAAGACGCACAAGTCCAGGAAGCACAGAGTGTCCCAAACAAGATGAACCCAAAGAGGCCTGCACCCAGACACATTATAATTAAAATGGCAAAGGTTAAATATAAAAAGATAATCATAAGCCCAGCTGGTGTGGCTCAGTGGTTGAGCGCCGACCCATGCACCAACAGGCTGTTGGTTCGATTCCCGGTTAGGGCACATGCCCAGGTTGTGGGCCCGGTCCCCAGTGGGGGGCATACAGAAGGCGGCCATAAGACTACCAGCTGAATTCTCAACAAAAAAATTTTGGGCCAGAACAAATTGGCATGAAATATTCAAAGTGGTGAAGAGTAAGAACCTACAACCAAGACGACTGCCTAGCAAGGCTATCATTTAAAATTAAAGGAGAAATAAAGAGCTTTTGAGATAAGAAAAAGCTAAAGGAGTTCATTGCCACCAAACCGGTATAACAAGAAATGTTAAAGGGACTTCTTTAAGAAGAAACAAGGGAAAAAAAGTGAACAGTTATAAAAAATAAAATAGCAATAAATATGTGCCTAGCAATAATCACTATGGTTTAAATGCTACAATAAAAAAAAACATAGGTTAGCTGAATGGATAAGAAAACAAGATACACATACACACACAAAGTCTACAAGAGATGAACCTCAGAAAGAAAAACATACACAGACCAAAAATAAAGGGATAGAAAAAGATATTTCATGGTAATGAATAAGAAAAAAGGCTGGGGTAGCAATACTTACATCTGACAACCTGACAAAATAGACTTTAAAACAAAGGCTATAGTCAAAGACAAAGAAGAACACTACATAATGACAAAAGGAGCAATCCAGTAAGATGATATAACTCTGGCAAACATTTATACACCTATGCACCCAACATAGGAGCACCTAAATACGCAAAGCAAAACAAATCTTTTTGTTGCTGTTAATCCTCACCCAAGGATATTTTTGCCATTGACTCTTTTTCTTTTTTTTATCCTCACCCAAGGACAATTTTGCATTTATCTTCAGATAGAGTGGGAGGGACAGTGGGAGGGAGAGAGGGAGGAAGAGAGAGAAACATCGACATGAGAGAGAGACATCGACTGGCTACCACCCACACGACCCCTACTGAGGCCAGGGTCAAACTGCAACTGAGGTACATGACCTTAGTGGGAACTGAACCCAGATCTCTCTTGTCCATAGACCAACGCTCTAATCACTGAGCCAGACCGGCCAGGACTCCATTGACTTTTTTTTTTTTAAGAGAGAGAGACTGGAAGGGGAAGTAGAGAGGAGAGAGGGAAACATCAATGTGAGAGAGACACATCAATTGGTTACCTCCTGCACATGCCCTGACTATGGTCAGGGACTGAACCTGCAGCCAGGTATGCACCTTTGGCCAGGAATTGAAACCACAACCCTTTGGTGTGGAAGCTAATGTGGTAACCACTAAGAAACACTGGCCAGAGCTAAATATGTAAATCTTGATGAACATAAGAGATCTACAGTAATTCAGTTATAGTAGAAAATTTTAACATCCCATTGACATCAATAGATAAATCTTACAGACAGAAAATCAACAAGAAAATGGTGGCCTTAAATGACAAACTAGATCACATGGATTTAATTGATACTTACAGACCATTTCACCCCCAAGCAGCAGAATATTCATTCTTTTCAAGTGCACATGAAACATTTTCTAGGATAGACCACATGTTAGGATACAAGACAAGTTTCAATACATTTAAGAAGATCAAAATTATATCAAGCATCTTCACCTTTTCATAAAGATATGAAACTAAAAATTAATTAAAAGAAGCACACACACACACACAAAGACATGAAGGCTAAATAACATGTTACTAAACAATGAATAGGTTAATAATGAGATCAAGGAAGAAATCAAAGGTACCTTGAAAATGAGAACACAACAACCCAAAATCCATGGGACAGAGCAAAAGCAGTCCTGAGAAGGAAATTCATAGCATTATAGGCCTATATCAAGGAACAAGAAAAATCTCAAGTAAACAATCTAACCTTACTAAAGCAACTAAAAAAAGAACAAAGCCCAAAGTGAGCAGAAGGAAAAAAAAAAATAAGGATCAGAGCAGAAATAAATGAAACAGAGTCTTTAAAAAAACAATATAAAAAATCAATGAAACCAAAAGCTGGTTCTCTGAAAAGATAAACAAAATCATTAAAACTTTAATCAGACTCATCAAGAAGAGAGAGGACCTAAATAAATAAAATCAGAAGTGAAAGAGAAGTACCAACTGACACAACAGAAGTACAAATGATTATAAGAAAATATTGGGAACAACTATATGCCAACAAATTGAACAATCTGAAGAAATGAATAAATTTCCAGAAACATACAATCTCCCAAAAATGAATCAAGAAGAAACAGAGGGCAAAGGACCTGAACAGACACTTCTCCAGAGGACATACAGATGGCCAACAGACATATGAATAAATGCTCAATGTCACCAATCATCAGAGAGATGCAAATTAAAACTGCAATGAGTTATCACCTCACACCTACCAGAAAAGCTACCATCTAAAGTCAACAATAACAAGTGCTGGCAAGGCTATAAAGAAAAAGGAACCCTAGTACAATGCTGGTAGGAATGCAGACTGGTGTAGCCACTGTGGAAAACAATATGGAGGTTCGTCAGAAAATTAAAAATGAAACTGCCATTTGACCCAGCAATCCCACTTCTAGGAATATATCCTAAGGCATTCCGAAACACCAATCAGAAAGAATATATGCACCCCTATGTTCACAGTAGCGTTATTTATAATAGCTAAGGTCTAGAAAGAGCCCAAGTACCCATCAGTAAATGAGTGGATAAAAAAACTCTGGTATATTTACACAATGGAATACTATGTGGCTGTAGAAAAGAAGTACTTACCCTTTGAGACAACATAGTTGGACCGAGAGACTATTATACTAAGAGAATTAAGTCAGCTAGAGAAAGACAAATATTACATGATCTCACTTATATGTGGAATCTAATTAACAAAATAGGTCCAGAGGGATGAATGCATGGAACAAAATAACAGATCTCGGTGAGGGTACAGCAAGAGCTTAACCAAAAAACATATATGCATATATGCATAATCCATGGACACAGACTATGGGGAAGGCCTAGGGTGGGGCCAGAATTGGGTGGAGGGGGGCAAAAAGGGAAAAAATGAGAGACATCTGTATTACTGTCAATAATTTTTTAAAAAAGAAGAAACAGAAAATCACCCTGGCCAGGTAGCTCAGTTGCTTGGAGTGTCATCACATACACCAAAAGGTTGTGTGTTTGATTCCTGGTCAGGGCACATACCTAGGTTGTGGGCGTGTGTACAGGAGGCAACCAAATGATGTTTCTCTCGGCCCTGGCCAGTTTGGCTCAGCGGTTAGAGCGTCGGCCTGCGGTCCGGAGAGACCCGGGTTCGGTTCCCGCTAAGGGCACGTACCTCGGTTGCAGTTTGTCCCCGGCCCTGGTTGGTCGTGCGGGTGGCAGCCACTCGATGTGTCCCTTCACGTCGATGTTTCTCTCTCTCTCTCCCTCCCACTCTATCTGTACAAAAAATGGAAAAATATCCTCGGGTGAGGATAAAAAAAAAAACAAACAAAAAAAAACAAATGATGTTTCTCTCTCAATGAAATGTCTATCAAAATCCCACCCTGGCCTGTTTGGCTCAGCGGCTAGAGCATCGGCCTGTGGTCCGGAGGGACCCGGGTTCGGTTCCCGCTAAGGGCGCATACCTCAGTTGCGGTTTGTCCCAGGCCCTGGTTGGGTCGTGTGGGTGGCAACCACTCGATGTGTCCCTTTCACATCGATGTTTCTCTCTCTCTCTCTCCCTCCCACTCTATCTGAACAAAATATCTAAAAAATGTCCTCGGGTGAGGATAAAGAAAAAAAATACCAATGACGTATTGCACAGAACTAAAATAAACATTCAAAATACTTATATGGAACCACAAAAGACCTTGAATAGCCACAACAATCTTGAAAAAGAAGAATAAAGCTGGAGATATCACACTACTTGATATCAAACCATATATTAGGCCATAGTAAACAAAACAGACATATTCAAAACAACATGGTACTAGCACACTACCTGATATCAAACCATACACAAGGCCATGGTAATCAAAATAGACACATAGATCAATTGAAGAGAACAGAGAGCCCAACAATATACCTACATATATATGGTCAATTAATGTTTGACAAAGGAGGCAAAAACATATAATGGGGTAAAGACAGTCTATTCAATAAATGGTACTGGGAAAATTGAACACTTACATGCAAAAAATAAAAATGAAACTAGAGCAACTTCTTACACCACATCATATACAAGAATAAGCTCAAAATGAATTAAAGACTTAAATATAAGACTCAATACCACAAAAATCCTAGAAGAAAACACAGGCAATAAAATCTTGGACATTTCTCATAATAATATTTTTTTCTGATACATCACCTCAGGCAAGGGAAAAAAATGGGACTACATAGAAATTTCTGCGCAACAAAGGAAACCATCAACAAAATTAAAAGACAACCCACTAAATAAGAGAATGTATTTGCCAATGACACATCTGATAAGAGGTTAATGTAAAAAATTTATGCCCAGCCAGTGTGGCTCAGTAGTTGAGCATCAACCCATGCACCAACAGGTTGCTGGTTTGAATCCTGGTCAGGGCACATGCCTGGGTTGCAGGCTCAATCCCTAGTGGGGCATGCAAGAGGCAGCTGATTGGTGGTTCTCTTTCATATCGATGTTTCTATCTCTTTCTCCTTCTCCCGTATTCTCTCTCTAAAAATCAATAAAAATACATTTTAACAAAATTTACAAAGAATTCATACACATCAACACCAAAGAAACAAACACTCCAATTAAAAAATGGGCAAAAGACCTGAATAGATGTTTCTCCAAAGAAGACATATAAATAATGGACATGAAAAAATGCACATCACTAATCATCAGAGAAACGTTAATTAAAACTATAGTGAGATATCACCTCAAACCTGTCAGAATGGCTATCATCAATAAATCAACAAACAACAAATGTTGGTGAGGACTGGAGTAAAGAGAACCATTATGCACTGTTGGTGGGAATGCAGACTGGTTCAGCCAATGTGGAAAACAGTATGAAGTTTCCTCAAAAAATTAAAAATGGAACTGCTTTATGACCCAGAGATTCTACTTCTGGGCATATATCTGAAGGAATCCAAAACACTAATTCAAAAGAATATATGTATCCCTATGTTCACTGCAGCATTATTTATAATAGCCAAGCTATAGAAGCAACCCAAATGTCCATCAACAAACAAGTGGATAAGAAAGTCATGGTACATATATGCAATGGAATATTGTTTGGCCATTAAAAAGAATGAAATCTTACCATTTGAGACAGCATGGAAGGACCTAGAGGTTTTTATGCTAAGTGAAATAAGTCAATCAGGGAAAGACAAATACCACATGATCTCACTTATATGTAGAATCTAAAGAACAATATAAATGAACAAATAAGACAGAAACAGACTCACAGATACAGAGAACAGACAGATGGTTGCCAGAGGGGAGGAAGATTGGGGGACTGGATGAAAAAGGTGAATGAATTGAGAAGTACAAATTGGAAATTACAAAATAGTCATAAGGATGTAAAGTACAGCACAGCAAATATAGTCAATAATATTGTAATAACTACACATGATGCCAGTTGGATACTGGAAATATCAGGAGGAAAACACTTTATAAAGTATATTCTGTACAACTGAAACAAATACAAAATAATACTGAATGTAAATTGTAAATTAAAATTTAAAAAAATTTTATGAAAAAAACACACAATGAAAGAATATACTGGAAAATCATATATCTGAAATAAATGTATATCTAAAATATATTTTTTAAAAAACTCTTTCAACTCAATAAAACAATCCAATTAAGAAATGGAAAAAATATTCAATCTTCTTGTTGTTGTTGTTTTAATATGCTTATTTTTATTTTTTTTTATTTGAGAGCAAGAGGAAGGGAGAGAGAGAGAGAAATAGAAACATTGATGAGAGAGAACATTGATTGGCAACCTCCTGCATGGCCCCCACTGGAAATTTGGCCCACAACCTGGGCCTGTGCCATGACTGAGAATCCAACTATTGACCTCTTGGCACATGGGTCAACGCTCAACCACTGAGCCACACTGGCTGGGCTGCTTTTAATGTTTTATTGATTTTTTAGAGAGAGAGAGAAAGGGAGAGGGAGAGCGAGAAACTTCAATGAGAAAGACACATCGATTGCCTCCTGCATACCCCCCACTGGGGATTGAGCCCACAACCAAAGCATGTGCCCTGACCAGGAATGAAACCGGTGACCGCTTGGTCCATGGGTCAATGCTCAACCACTGAGCCACATCTGGTGGGCTATTTCAATAGTCTGTTAACCAAAGACATACAAATGACTAATAAGTACATGAAAACATGCTCACCATCATTAGTCAAAGGAGGAATCTAAATAAAAATCACATGAGGTATCACTTCACCCTACCACTACAATGATTTAAAAGGACAACAAGCACTGCCATGGATGAAAACTGGAACCTTCATACTTTGTTGGTAGAAATGTAAAATGGTAAGGCCACTACAGAAAACAGTTTGACAATTAGTTTAAAAACTTAAATATAAATTTACCATATCACTTAGCAATTCCACTCCTAGAAATCTTCTCAAGAGAAATAAGATCATATATCCACTCACAGACTTGCACCTGGATGTTTATACCAGTATTATTCATAACTGTAAACTAAAAGCAATGCAAAAAACAATCAATGGGGTGTAGAAAGAAACTATGGTATATTCATAAACAGAAAACCATTCAGCAACAAAATCAAGTACTGATACATGCAGCATAGATGAACCTCAAAAACATTATGCTAAGTGAAAGAAGCTAAATATAAAAGACTACACATATTGTTACGATTCCATTGCTATGAAATGTCCATTTAAAAGGCTAATCTGTAGAGGCAGGAAGTGGATTAATAGCTGGCTGGGAGCTCAGACTGATTGCAAATGGGCAGAAATAAATAAGCTCATGGAAATGTTCTAAAACTGGGTTGTGCTGATGGTAACAAAACTATAAATTTACTAGCAAAATCATTGAATTATATATTTGAAATAGGAGAATTTTATATATAAATTATAGCTCAATATAGATGTTAAGAAAAAAACAAGAAAAAACCCTCATGTGAACATGCTGGTCCCCTACGGCACTGAATCAGAAGTGCCCCGCGTACCCGGCACTCAGAGGGGAAGCAGAGTCCTCTACAAACACTTAGTTTCTTTCATAAGAGGCCGACTTGCGCAGTAGACAGCGCACAGGCTCTGAAATCAAGATAACATTCACGCCCTGGCCAGTTTGGCTCAACAGTTGAGCGTCAGCCTGCAGACCAGAGAGTCCCGGGTTCGGTTCCCGCTAGGGGCACATACCACAAAAAATAAATAAATAAAAAGATAACATTCAGACACCTGCTTCACTACTTACTAGCTGGGTAGTTTGGGAAAGTTACTTAAAACCTCTCAAGTTCAATAAAACTGGGACAAGAATACGATGGTTGCTGTAAACTCTACACAGACAACATGGCATATGTTCCCTGTGCTCCACTGAGGCTGCTCTTCTCAGTCACCAATGGCCTACATGTTGCAAATCCAATGAACATATTTCAACCTTCACATTACTGAAAAGTTGACAAAGCTGACTACTCTAATACCTAATTACCCCAAAGCCTGTCAATTCTCCTTCCAAAGTATCTCGACTGCGATTTTACCTCTCTCCATCACCACTCCCTCCGTCCTACTCCCCTTCCCTATACTACTTCTAACTAGTCTCTGCCTCCATTTAGCCCTTCTACTATCCATTTTCCACATGCCTAACAAGAGTGGTTTTTTAAAATGATCAATCAGATGTTTTCCCCCACCATACACCACTCAGAATCCCTTGTTGGCCTTCCACTGCAAAATGCAACCTAACTCTTTATGATTCCCCATTAGGCCCTTTGGGGTCTGGCTCCTGCCAGTGTTTCAGCCTCACTACATTCTGGCCACACAGGCGCCTTTCAGTTGTTTCAAACCTGTCAAGTTCTTTTTTTCCTTAGAACCTATAAACACATTGTTCCTGCCACTTAGATATTTCTTCCCCGCTTTATTCATATTGGTTTTCTCTTCTCATCCTTTAGTCTCAGACTTACAGTCACTACCTCAGGTAGTCCCTCTTTTCCCATCCCCTTCACCAATCTAAACTGTGTCCATGGTAAGTATTGCTTGTGAACTGCCTCTCTCATTCTACTAGACCAAGCTCCATGAGGGTATCTCTTATGTCCCCTCATATGTCTGTACATGTGGGTATATGTATATATGCATATCGTACACATAAATGTATAGTTATTATATAAGTATGAACCTATTATATATAGGTATACCTACTAACAGGCACTTCCTGGCACATAGTGGGCAATTAACAAATGAATCAATCCTATTATTTACTTTTTGTTAAGGTTTAAAGAACAAAATAACCATTAACCCAAAGTCTTCCAAGTACCTTTCCCAACAGCTTTAAGACAACTTAGAGACTCCTTTCTTTATTGCTCTTATTAAAGTAATTGCCTCACTGTTTTCCTATCTCTTCCTACTAGATTGTCAGCTCCTTGAATGTAAGAATCTTTTCAACTTTGAATTCCCAATGGTTAACAAAGAAACAGGCACAAATGTTTATTGAATCAACAAACACTGATTATGGCAGAAATTCCAAAGAGGACATACAAATGGGCCAAGAGACATGAAAAAAATCCTCAATGTCACTAATCATCAGAGAGACGCAAGTGAAAACAACTATGAACAACTATGAGGTATCACATCATACCTGCCAGAATGGCTGCCATCAATGAATCATCAAATAACAAGTGCTGGTGAGGGTGTGGAGAAAAGGGAACTCTAGTACACTGCTGGTGGGAATGCAGACTGGTACAGCCACTATAAAAAACAATATGGTGTTTCCTCAAAAAATTAAAAATTCAACTGCCATTTGACCCAATGATTCTACTTTTAGGAATATATCCTAAAAAGCCTGAAACACCAATCGGAAAAAATATATGTGCCCCTATGTTCATAGCAGCACTATTTACAATAGCTAAGATCTGGAAAGAGCCCAAGTGCCCATCAGTAGATGAGCAGATAAAAAAGCCATTTTACATATACACAATGGAGTACTATGCAGCTGTAAGTAAGATCTCTTATCCTTTGAGATGAAATGGAGGGACATGGAGAGTATTATGCCAAGCGAAATAAGTCAGTCAAAGAAAGACAAGTTCCACATGATCTCACTTATTTGTGGAACATCATGAACAAAATAAGCTGATGATCAAAACAGATCCAGAGGCATGGAAGTAGGGAGCAGACTGACAAATCTCAGAGGGAAGGGGCAAGGTGGGGACGGGAAGAGATGAATTAAAGAACTTACATGCGTATATACATAACCAATGGATACAGACAACAGAGCTGTAAAGGCAGGGTGGAGGTTGTGGGTAGTGGGTGGGAAGCAAGGAGTCAATGGGGGAAAAATGGTGGGACATCTGTAATACATTCAACAATAAAGATAAATTAAAAACCAAAAAATCTGATTTTCATTTGGACAACCTTTACAGATACCAATATGCAAATGATACAGTTTTACTTTAATGCTTTAAATAAACAGTTAATAAGAAACAGAAAGCCAAATCCTACATCATCTCCAAAGAACCAGCTTTCACTTTTCATAAAATACACTTACAACCTGTATGTTATTTAAATCCAAATAATTTTCTAATAAAAAAATCTGAAAAGAAAACACACATGGCTATATGCTTCCATATTTTCATCAAAAAACATTTTAGCACTTTGATCTACTCTGGCCTAGAAAATGACTAAATCAATTCCTGATTTACTAAAATAATATTCTGGAATAAACTAAAAACTGAAATTAATACAGAAGATGTCCCCCAAAAAGCATCCCCATTCATACCTGCCAAAACACACACCCATAAAAATGAACATATTTCCATACAAAGACTTAATCAAAGATCTAGAACTTAAATCACTTTTCTGAAAAAACTAGTTAGATTAAAAAATATATGGTGATGTACAAAATTCTTTCTCTGGGCTATGTCATGGTTTTAATTTGATGTACTGAACAGATTATTAATCAAAATACCCCTTTCTCTTAAGTCAATTCACACAGTTAACCAGAGTTAATAAACATTCTAAGCCCTAAGAAACAGAGATGCACAAGAAAAAAGGCCATTTCAGATGCTCTTTGCAATGCTGCTGAAATGCTGATGGCTAGCACAGCACCGCAACACTTTCCGAACGAACCGCGTCACAGGAGCAAAACAATTCTTCCTCCAGTTTAAGTTTGAGGATACTTTCTCCCTCTTGCAAATAAGTGTGTCTCAGTCTGAGAAGTCCTGTTTCGTTTTTTTTTTAATCCTCACCAGAGCACATTTTTCCATTTTCTGTTCAGACAGAGTGGGAGGGAGGGAGAGGAAGAGAGAGAGAGAGAAACATTGATGTGAAAGGTACACATCGAGTGGTTGCCACCTGCACGACCCAACCAGGGCCGGGCACAAACTGCAACTGAGGTACGTGCCCTTAGTGGGAACCGGACCCAGGTCTGTCTGGACCACAGGCCAACGCTCTAACCGCTGAGCCAAACCGGCCAGGACAAGAAATCCTGCTTTTTAAACCATTTTGTTTCCATCCAGTACCCTCACAGAAAGATTCACTACAGAACTACAGTTAGAATAAAACCCTATCAATAGCAGAAGCTTACTTTTATTTTTTACATTTGTTTCAAGTCTTTATTTGGACAGATGTGTCTGAGCTTTGTCTCTCGTTTCCTTGTCTGGCTACCTGACAAATAAAACCCTTTTCTCTGTGGTAAAATTACTGCCTCAGACTTTGGCTACTCTGTGGTGATGGGCAACGAACCCACTGATTTTGTTTGGTAACACTCCTTAGCCTAACCTAGATGCCCAAGAGAACAAAGAAGGGTAAAGAGGAGGAGCCTGAAAAGGTGTTATCTTGTCAGCTTGTGTAAGGAAGGACAACGATGCCCTATTTTTGCACCTGCCTAGCACCACCAGCAACTCCATCTTCTAAACCAAGGTACTCACCAGCAAATAAAAATTAAGTTCTTTCCTTTTCCAGCAGACCCCTAAGATTTGCCAATTCTGTTTGCAGAGTAAACACTTTACTTTAGAAAGTTATTACTTTGTCTTTTCTTCCAGGGCTTTAAATAAGTTGACTATATTCTTGGCTTCTTTGGATAAATGTCTACTTAAAGAAGGTAAAAGTTTCTGATAAAATAATAACATCTGAATGTGACTCAGGCAGTTTGTTGACTGAATATTAGACAATATAAAGGTGAACAAAATTTGCTGCCCAAAATGTGCCACTTTGGTACGTGTATTATTTTGAGCTCAAGACCCAAGCAGTCTCAGGAAGAACTTTTACCTCACCATTAACTCCCTAAAAGAATGTAGATAGGGCACCTGGCCCAGAGAGCGAGCTATTACCAGAGACACCCTTCCTACATGGAAGACCTACATGGCAGAGGCAAACATCTGGTTAGCAAGGTCTGCTCTGCTGATCCTCCTGTGGCTCGGCCTCCTTCTCTGGAGGGCCCAGGCCCTGTCACATTCCTCAGCTCTGGATGACCTGCGAGCCTCAGCCTCGCCCTGCCTTGGGTCTCATACTTTTACGGGGCTCTGGTATACACAGAATTAAATGTGTTTTTCTCCTGTTAACCTGTGCTATGTCAACTTAATTATTACATCAGCCAAAGACCCTAGAAGGGAAGAAATATTTTCTCACCCCTACAATATGAAAATAAAAAGTAATTCAAAACTATATTCTCTTAGCAAACTAGAAATTAGTAAACTAGGTATTACAGAAATATAATATATAGTTTAACATCTATTTCACTCATTAATCTAAGAAACCTAGGATTACATTCTTCTATCTTAATGGTATTAAAGAAATTATAATTATACTATTTTAGGTATAATAATGGTATTTTGGTTATGCTAAAAAATGTATTTTTTAGAGGTATTCATTGAGATACAGAAGAAATGCTATCACATGTGGAATTTGCTTTAAAGCAATGGAGGGAGGTAGCGGGCAGGAGTAAGAAGGTAAGGAGACTGGCCATGTGCTGAGTGTTGAAGCTGGGTGATGGGGCATGGGCTTTCATCCTATTTTTGTACATATTTTAAAACTTCTGTAACAAAAAGGGAAGAGGAAGCATAATAATTTTTTACTACCTATTTGATCAAAGAAAAGATTTCAGCTAGTCATAGTTCATATTTACTTAAAGAACTATCAATGTAAATTAAAAGACTGAAAAAGCATATTGCCTGTCACATTAAACCTCATTTTAATCTTTTAAAAGACTGTACACATCACCAATTATGGAGAATTCTCCCTCCTTGTTTCTCCCTTTTAGTTTCACTGTAACCACTACTCCTGGGGTTTCAACAGCCATGTGGGATCTTTTCCAAGATACTCATATACTCACAAGACAGGTGCACAGAATTCCACAGGACTGGAGAGATATAACTATAAGGATGCTGACAACTTCCTCTAGGCCACCTTCTAGGTCTGGCAGGCCCACCTTGTAACCCTGAACAAGGCCATGCTAACCTTGTAGTCTACTGGTACTAGAACCGCTGAATGTCTCCCAAATGCACTGTGTACCTCTTTTATGTTATTGTTTACACATTTTTTCAACAGTAACTATATTTATTTGAACTAAAATTTCCTGACTTCAGAGTAAAACAAGCTAATGGGTTAATTCTAACATTGGAATTTCTACACATTCTCAAATATCACATGTATTAACATTTCTTAATAAAGAATTATACCCATTCTATATTTTTATATTTGAATACTTAAAGAATGTGGGGAGCTTAAGACAACAAGCACCAATTCTTTAAAATAGAATTATATGTGGAAATCTGATGATTTTTTTTTTATCTTTTGATACCCTTCACCCATTTTCCCCACCCCATCTCTTACAACCACCAATCTGTTCTCTATATCCATGACCTTAGTTTTTAAATAAAATTCTACATATAGAACATCAAATGGTATGTCTTTTCTCTGTCTGACTTATTTCTCTCAGCATAATGCCTTCGAGGACCACCCATATTGTGGCAATGACTAAACTTCACTCTTTTTTAGGACTGAATAATAGTCCATTACACTTACACCCCACAATTTCTTTACCCATTCATCCATAGATGAACACTTGAGTTGTTTCCATATTTTGGCTATGGTAAATAATGCTGCAATGAACATCAGGGTAGAGATATCTTTTTGAGATAGTGTTTTCATTTTCTTTAGATAAATACCTAAAGTGGAATTGATGGAATTCTGGAGCATATGGTAGTTCTACTTTTAATTTTAAAAAATTATTGACTGATTTTAGGGATAGAGGAAGGGAGAGAGGGAGACAGAGTGACAGAGAGAACCATCGATTTGTTGTTCCACCCACTCATACATTCATTGCTTGATTCCTATACGTGCCCCGACCAGGGATAGAACCTGCAACCTTGGTGTATCTGGACAATGTTCTAACCAACTGAGCTACCCAACCAGGGCTACTTTCAAGTTTTTGAAAATCCACCATACTGTTTTCCATAATGGCTGTACCAATTTACATTCCCACCAACAGTACACAAAGGTTCCCTTTTCTCCACATCATCAATGACACTTGTCTTTTTGATAACAGCTATTCTAAAAGGGTGAGGTGGTTACCTCATTGTGATTTTTATTTACATTTCCCTGATTATCAGTGATGTTGAGCATCTCTTCATATATCTGTTGGCCATCTGTATGTCTCCCTTGGGAAAAAAATGTCTATTCAGAGCCTGCAACCATTGTTTAATTTAGCTGTTTATTTTTTGTTGTTGTTGTTGTTGACTTGTCTCAGTTTGTTGTATATTTTGCATATTAACCTCCTTATCAGATATATAATTTGCAAACATTTTCTTTCACTCAGTAGGTTGCCTTTTCATTTTGTTGATGGCTTTCTCTGATTTGAATACCTTTATTTCTTTCCCTTGCCTAACTGCTCTGGCTAGGGCTTCCAATATCATGTTGAGTAAAAGTGGTGAGAGTGGGCATCCTTGTCTTGTTTCTGATCTTAGAGGAATCACTGAGTATGATGTTAGCTGTGTGCTTACTATATATGACCTTTAATGTCAAAGTATGCTCCCTCTAGTCCCACGTTACTAAGAGTTTTTAATCATAAATTGAATTTTGTCAAATACTCTTTCTGCATCTAATGAAATGATCATATCATTTTTATGAGGTAGGTATTATTACTTCCATTTTATAGATAAGCAAATAGACTCAGAAGTTAAGGCACTTGCTCAATAGCTGTGAGTGATGAAGGTAACTCAAACCCAGCTTGTGTGCTGAACTGTTGATATCCCTCTAATGGCCCCCCATCCACCCCCCAGGAAACTCAGTTCTGTAACCCAAGGAGGTTTAAACTTAATTTTTCTGTTGTTCCTGTATCTTTATACCTTACAAGACAGAGAAAGCAAGTAATGGAAAACAAGTCACTTAACCTTTTCACCTAGTCTCTGTAGTAACAGTAGCTAACTCTTATATACAGCACTTTTTAATGCAAATATCAGGCACCACTATAAAGCCTTTACCCATATTAACTAAGTTAATCCTTACAGCAACTCTAGGATGTAGGTCTTATTATCAGCTTCTTTATTCAGAGAGAAAAACTGAGGCCTAAAAAGTAGCAAAACTAAGATTTCAGCACTACTAGTCTGCCTCCAGATTCCATGCTCTTCATCACCTGCTAGAATGCCTAATAGGCACACATATACTTGGGTCAACCTGAACTGCACAGTTTAAGAATTAAACCTTGTATATCCCTTAAACAGTAGCAAAGTTACTGTTTTCACTTATACTGTTTTTGCCAGCTATATTTTGTAGTCTAGCTTTTAATATCAACATTAGTTAAATTACAATGGTTAACATTAATTTACAAAAGTAGATATTGTTATTTTCCATCTTTATCACCATACAAAAATTTTTGATACATGGTATATATTTAAAAAACAACAAAAACTAGCCCTGGCCAGTTTGCTCAGTGGTTAGAGAGTCAGCCCGAGGACCAGAGTTGCAGGTTCGATTCCCAGTCAAAGGCACGTATCTTGGTTGCAGATCCGATCCCTGCCACAAGTCGGGGTCATACAGGAGGCAATCAATCGATGTCTCTCTCTCTCTCACATTAACGTTTCTCTCCCTCTCTCTCTGTGCCTATCTTAAAAAAAAAAAAATCAATGTAAACATATCCTGATGAGGATTACAAAAATAAATAAATCAATCAAAGATCATTTCATAAACTCAAGATGTTGATTTATCCAATCTATAAAATTTCTGTGGCTAATCATCTCTAAAGTGCTTATATAAATCGCTGTCAAGAGTCTACTCTGGCCTGGCTGGTTTGGCTCAGCGGTTAGAGCTTCGGCCCGCGGACCAGAGAGTCCTGGGTTTGGTTCCCGCTGGGGGCACATACCAGGCTGAAATCTGATGTTTTCCCCTACATTTCCCTTTCCTTAGGAAGATTTTGTACATGCTTCCCAACCTTTTTCTCTGTTTAACAGACCAATGTCTGTGAGTTTTAGTACTCTCTGACCTCCAGTTCCACATGCCCCTCACCGTAGGATACAGCATCTGCAGAAATCAAGTCAGTGATGGCAACGTCAAAGCAGAACAAATGCAGCTCTCCCACCTTCCCAAGCATTTCTGCCTCCACAACACAAGTGGTCTCCGGAACCCTGCTTTGCTTCCTTGCCCACATCCACTGGGTGAAATGTCTGCTGATCTTCGGAAAGGGGCCAATCTTATCTCAGTAACCATGAACCAAAAGCCCTACCACTCTCCCTACTTGCATTCAAGCCTCACACTCCAGGGCCAGGTTCATCCATCTGCCTATTATTCACTGACAGAACTTTGGCTCAGTGTGAGGCCTGCACAGATGGATATGACAGGATCCTTGTCCGTAGGTACCTCATAGACTACTCAAGGAGGAAAAAACACTGTGCAGATTACTGCAGTTAATACGGTGAATTAGATGAAAGGCACCTACGGGTGCAATGAAAGCAGAAAAGGGACCCTAACTTGGCTTCTGAGAGTCGAGCAGGGCCTTCCAGAGGAGGTCACTAGGTAATCGCCAGGTGAGGGCGCGAGGGTGAGCAAATGGAGTCTGAGACGAGCGGGCATGGCGGCAGCGCGATGGTGCGCGAGTGCTTCTGGACCAGGAGGCACGAGGCACAGAGGAGCAAACAACAAGCCAGAGAGGCAAGCACAGGCCTTCAAGAATTTTGTCTATTGTGTTAAAAAGCTTGAACTTAATCCTGAAACTCAGTTTTCTAAAGTACAGCAGGCAAGACAATTTGGGTGATACAGACGGTTTTAATAGTTATGTATTTACTTTTGTAATTAGTTTCTATTCATATAAGGTGACACAGATTTTCCATTTATAAGTATATTTTAGAATACATTTTTTATAATGAGTTGATTTAAAGAAAATCAGTTAAAAACAGTACAGATTGTACATGGATATAAAACAATTGTGAAAGTGAAGCTCACATTACTAGTGTCTAGGAAACACTCCTGAAAGAATGAGGGAGCCACTACGAGATTCAGTGACATGGTCAGAGCTGAATTTTTAAAAAGATGCCTCTGACAACATCTGGAAGACAGAGTTAGATGGGAGACCAAGCCAGAAAGCAAGGAGATGGCTTGCTTTCATAGTACTGTCACAGTACTCCACCCATCCAAAGAACTTGCGGTGAGTCCTGTGCCAATCACCATCACAGGAAACAGCAGAGAAAAGCCAGATAAACGTGTGTCAGGTTTGCACATAAGACCAAAAATAAAGAAAGAAAGAAAGCCACCAGGTAGAGGAAAAGAGAGAAAATAATGTACAATTTAAAATGTGGATAACTTTGAGAAGGCAACAGGAAGGAATAGGCCAGGTCACTATCTGGAGGAAAAGCAATGCAGGCAGAGGGAAGAGACACCCACAGCCACAGCAGAGCATGCTGGGCCTGATGGAGAAAGAAACAAGGGGCCAGGAAGAGAAAGGGAGAAAATAAGGTCAGACAGGGAGCAAGGGGCCGGGTCTGAAGGACCTTGCAAGACATGAGATGGGATTCTAAGCACGATGGAGTGCACAAGAGTGTTGTGAGTATGGTGGGTGAGAACAGAAGCAGGGACTCAGTGAGGAGCCACTGCAGCTGTCAAAATGGACTAGACGGCAATGGAAAAGATAGTAAGAAATGGTTAGATGTGGCCCAGCTGTTGTGGCTCAGTGGATTGAGCGTCGTTCTGTGTACTGAGAGTCCCAGTTCGATTCCCAGTCAGGGCACATACCCAGGTTGCAGGCTCAATCCCCAGTGCTGGGTGTGCAGGAGGCAGCCAATCAATGTATCTCTCTCACATCAATGTTTCTATCTCTCTCTAAAAAATCAATGAAACCATATTTTTTTTAAAAAATGGTTAGATTTGGGACCTAGTTTGAAGGTAGAGCTGACTGGATGTACTGATCAATTAGATGTGAGCTATGACAGCAAGAGAGGAATCAGGCAGCATTTTATTTGTTTATTGTTGTTTGTTTTGGCCTAAGCCCTGGGATGAATGGTTGTGTCTAAGTAAAGGAGGAAGACTGAGAGGCCAGGAAGGTGGTAGAAGGGAAACCAAGACTTCAGGATTTGACATGTTACGTTTAGACCTGTAAGCACAGCTGCAGAGCTCTTGAGCTGGGACTTGAATATACTAATCTAAAATTTAGGAGAGAGGTCAGGATAGGAGCGGTTTAATCTGGAAGTCATTAACATCAGAAGGTATTTAAAGCCTTGGAAACAGATGAGGCATCAGAAGGTGAGGGGAAGGTCCAAGGACAAGTGCAGAGCACTTCACCATCTTGCTTAGGGGGGTGGGGGAGAAAGATGATGGCACAAAGAAGACTAAAAACAAGACATGAGAACTATGGGGAAAATCAGAATAACTGCTGGTAATGATTAAGCAGAGAGGTAATAACTGAAGATGTAGGAAGAGAAAAAGCAAAGTCCTGAAGCAGGAGAGAACGGATGGGATGCAATGCACAAAGAGGGTAGCTTTAGAACAGGCACAGTCCCATAGCATCAGATAGGAAGCAAGGAAGTAAGCAGACACAGGCAGCCTGAAGAGTCAGTGGAACACATCTAAGTTCTCTTCTGACTGCTGCTTCTTCCTCAGTGAAATCAGAAAAAATCAATTAAGGATGAAGAACAGGGATGGGATGCTGGTAGTTTAAAAAAAGGAGTAGAAATAAAATGTAGTAAGACTACCAGTCTGTGTTAAGGCTCTCTAGTGTTCTGAGCAAAATTTAAAGTGAGACAACAGGGAAAGGCTGCACAGTTTTTCCAGCCTCCTTCAGCTGCTCAGGATCAGGTAACATGCAGGCAAAGAGTTTAATTTAAGCAATTAAACTTTACCAACAACAGGGGTAGAGAACTGCAAAGACTTATTCAACAGTATGTATTAAAAAAATTACCTACACAGCAAAGATTTGAGTGGCTACTTCATGCTGTACATCAAAATAAGTTTTAGATGAGTTAAAGTAAAATCAGTGAATATATATTAAGCTAGAATAAAAACCGGAGGAAATTACAAGTTAACATTTCTTAGGATTGGGAGAGAACTTTTCAGACATAAAAGCAATAGAGGATGTCATTAAAAATATTCAGTTGAATGCATAAAAACATTAAACTTCTGTGTTATTAAAAAAGCAAACAAAAGACAAGTAACCAGTTGAGAAAAATATCTGCAATAAATATGATAATTTTCTTTTCATCCACACCTGGGGATATGGTTTTCCACTGATTCTAGAGCAAGAGGAAGGGGGAAAGAGAGAAAAATATCAATCAGTTGACTCCCGTATGTGCCCCAACTGGGTACAGAACCCACAACCTGAGTATGTGCCCCTACCAGGAATCGACCCTGCAACCCTTCTGTGCATAGGATGACACTCTAACCAACTGAGCCACCTGGCCAGGGCAGTATGACAATGTTTTGATATGTAATCACCACCTGAAAGTGGCCAGAAGCATGAACAAAACAGTTCACAACAAAAACTAATAAATCAACTTTATTTTTTTATTTATTTATTTTTATTATCCTCACCCGAGGACATTTTTCCATTTTTTGTTCAGGTAGAGTGGGAGGGAGAGAGAGGAACAGAGAGAAAGAGAAACATCGACGTGAAAGGAACACATCGAGTGGCTGCCACCCGCACAACCGATCAGGGCTGGGGACAAACTGCAACCGAGGTACGCACCCTTAGCGGGAACCGAACCCAGGCCTCTCAGGACCGCAGGCCGACGCTCTAACCACTGAACCAAACCGGCCAGGGCTAATAAATCAACTTTAATCTCACCACCACACCTCAAACAATAACCTTTCTAGAAAGCTAATGGTCAATGCATACCAAAAACCTTAAAAATGTTAATACCCTTAGACTCTAAAAAAGTAACTTAAGAAAATATGTTTGCATAGAGGTGCTTATTACAGCATAATTTATAATTAGCACAAAACTCTCAACTACCTACATTTTCAAAAGGAAATGGTATTTTTTTAAAAAGTCATTAATGGCATGAAGCAATACTCATAATGTGAAAAAACAAGAAACAAAATAGCTTATATGCTCTTCCAACTTCAGATGATATGTCGCTATAAATGTGTGTGCATGTGTTAAATTTTTTAAATTATTCTGACTTGTGATTCCATTTATTCCTTGGTAACTTTTGTATCTTCCTAATTGCCTACAATGGGAACAGACTGCTTTTCCAGTCATTTTATAGAACAAGATTAGGGGCACTTCCATGTTAAACAGACCTGGGCACTGTGTTAAACATGCGCTCACCGGGTGAAGAGGTGGAAAGGCTGCGGTGCTGGCCACCACTTCTGGAGCACTGCGGTTCCAGACACCATTGTTATAAGGGGACTGGAACGCTGGAGTGTGTTCAGACATGGGTGACCAGGAGAATAACACATCTCCAACCAGATATTATGAAAAACAAGGTGAAGGAAACTAAGACTCTGAAATTTAAGAAGATGAACAGAGAGTAAGGACTGTACAACAAGCTCTGGATAAACACCTTTCAGAATTGCCCAAAGAGGGATTCTACATAGGCTAGGATGTTGGATTATATTATTAAAAGGTTTTCCTAAGACATGATTCTAGAAGAAGAAAAAGGGGATATTGTCTAAAATTCTTTAAAAACTGTTATTCAGAAATCAGTATCTGAACTAGAAAAGACCTTGTATTTTAAAAAGAGTAAAATATCGCCCGGTCAGTTTTGCTCACAGTTTTGCTCACAGACCAAAGGCTCGAGGGTTCAATTCCTATTAGGGCACATACCTGGGTTGCAGGTTCAATCCCCAGCCCTGGTCTAGGTTGTGTGGGAGGCAGCCAATCGATGTTTCTCTCTCATTGATGGTTCTCTCTCTCCCTCCCTTTCCCTTCCTCTCTAAAATCAATAAAAACATACTGGAAAAAAAGAGAAAAGAATAGTAAAATATTACATGCCAGATTTAGGCATGGTATGGAGACAGCATCTGGAGGCCTTAACATTCTTTCAGTCCTGCTTTGAGCCTCAGCTCACATCCCAAATTCTTAAGAATCTTTTCTGGATTCTGTAACATCAATTAGCTTGCATTTCTTACATTGGTATTTGGTTTGTATTTGTCCTTAAAATAGTGAGGTATAAGTGAAACAAAGCTATATAGCTAGACCAGTAAGCAGTTAAAATGGAGTTAAAGATGAAATGTCACTAAGCTACTTGGCTACTAAAGAGAATGGGAGAATGCAATAAACAGATAAAGCAAACTACAGAAACAGAAAATTAGTCTAAATCTCATTTGTTTACTTTTCAGAACTTCCCCTGGAATCACTGTGGTGAAGTGAGAAACATACAGGATTTGAGGCCAAACAGTCCTGGTTTAAATCCTTGCTCAAATGCACCCTGGCTGGGCGACTTGTTTAACCTCTCTGGCTCTCAATTTTCTTATCTCACAAGTTATTGTAGATTAATTGAAATACTGTGGTACTAACTATAACATGCAAAGCACATAATAGCATATTTTAGATGTTTAATAAGTAGCAGTTTCCTTCTTTTCTCTGATTTA
Organism: Molossus molossus; assembly: GCF_014108415.1. NCBI lineage: Eukaryota > Metazoa > Chordata > Mammalia > Chiroptera > Molossidae > Molossus > Molossus molossus. Next base: position 25,474,844 of record NW_023425347.1, on the reverse strand, counting down.
TTATAATTATAATAGAAACAGCAGGATTATACTCATATACCCACAGTGGTACAACTGGTATTCTATACCACATTAATTTTACTAAAAACCCTAAAGACTCCACCAAAAAAACTACTAGATCTAATTAATGAATTTATTATTGCAATAGAAAAGATAAGGTACCTAGAAATAAATTTAACCAAGGAGGTAAAAGACTGGTACTCAGAAAACTATAGGACATTGAAGAAAAAAAATGGAAGAAGGTGCAAACAAGTGGAAGCATATACCATGTTCATGGATTGGAAGAATTAACATCATTAAAATGTCCATACTACCCAAAGCAATCTATATAGTCAATGGAATTCCTATTAAAATATCAGTGACATATTTCACAGATCTAGAACAAACATTCTAAAAATTTATATGGAACCAAAAAAAGGCCCCAAATAACCTCAGCAACCTTGAGAAAAAAGAAAAAAGTTGGAAGGATCACAATACCGAATATCAAACTATACTACAAGGCCACTATATTCAAAACAGTCTGGTAGTAGTACAAGAAGAAGCATATACTTCAATGGAACAGAACAAAGAGCCCAGAAATCAACCGATGCCTTTATGGTCAACTAATGTTTGACAAAAGATGCAGGAGCATACAATGGAGTAAAGACAGTCTATTCAATAAATGGTGCTGGGAAAACTGGACAAGTAGATGCAAAAAAAATGAAACTAGACCACCAACTTACACCATACACAAGATATACTCAAAATGAATAAAAGACCTAAATTTAAGTCACAAAACCATAAAATCCTAGAAGACATAGTCAGTAAAATCTCAGACATCTCTTGTAGCAATATTTTTGCTGATGTATCTCCTATGACAAGAGAAACAAAGGAAAAAAAAAAAAACAATGGGACAACATCAAACAAAAAGCTTATACAGAGCAAAAGAAACAATTAACAAAGGGAAAAGAGAACCCACTGCGTGGGAGAATGTATTTGCCAATGATACATCTGACAAGTGGTTACTTTCCAAAATATATAAAGAACTTATACAATTCAACACCAGGAAGACAAACAATCCAATTAAAAATTGAGCAAAGGACCTGAATAGACAATTCTCCAAAGAGAACATAAAGATGGCCAACAAACATAAGAAAAAATGCTCAACATCACTAATCATGAAGGAGATACAAATTAAAACCACAATGAGATATCACCTCATACCTGCCAGAATGGCTACTATCAATAAATCAACAAACAACAAGTGCTGGAGAGGACGTGGAGGAAAGGGAACCCTCCTGCACTGTTGGTGGGAATGCAGACTTGTGCAGCCAATGTGGAAAACAGTATGGAGTTTTCTCAAAAAACTAAAAATGGAACTACCTTTTGACCTAGCAACCCACTTCTGGCAATGTATCCTAAGAATCCTGAAATACCAATCAGAAAAAATATATGTACCCCTTTGTTCATAGCAGCGTTATTTACAATAGCCAAGATCTGGATACAACCCAAATGCCAACTCAACCCAAATGGGTGAGTGGATAAAAAAGCTGCAGTACATTTACACAATGGAATACTATGCAGCTGTCTTACCCTTTGTGACAGTATGGATGGACCAGGAGAGTATTACACTAAGAGAAAAAAACAAATACCATATGATCTCACTTTTATATGGAATGTAATGAGCAAAATAAACTGACAAAATAAAACCAGAGACATGGATACATGTCTGAGATGTCAGAGGGGAGGTGGGTGGTTAGACAGGATGAAAGAATATGATGAGAATAGTCACAGAACATGTATGCATAGCCCATGGACACAGTCCACAATGTGGTGAGGGCCAGAGGAAGGGGAGGGTGGGGTCTGGGTGGAGGGCAAAGAGGGGGGAAATAGGGAACATATGCAATAAAAATCAACAATAAAAAGAAAATATAATTTAACCATAAAAATAAACATAACTAGAACTAATGAGTTATCTTCAGAAAGTATGTTTCAGACAATTCAATTCCATCTTATCTACAACCACAGTACTTATTCGTATGTTTTCAAAACTGTAATTAGAGACTTGAAAGTGAAGAGCATATTAGTAAGTATCCCATACTAATCTTTTAAAAATATGTTTTTATTGATTTTAGAGAGAGAGGAAGGGAGAGGGAGAGAGAAACATCAGTGTGAGAGAGAAACCGATGGGTTGTTTCCTGTATGCACTCGGGCCAGGACTGAACCCGCAACCTGGGCATGAGCCCTGATCAGGAATTGAACTGGAGACTTTTTGGTGCACAGGATGACACTCAACCAACTGAGCCACACTGGCCAGGGCTCCTACACTAATCTTTGTTATTTTATGCAGATACTTTAAATAGTCCTTCAGAAAACAGAAAAGTGAATTAACCCCCTAAATACTATTCCAATGTTTCTTTAGTTATTTCCCTTATCTTAGGGTAAACAATGTTTTATTCCTCAACTATAGACAAACTAATCAAATTTCATATATAAATTTTTTATATGTGGTATTGGCACACCTCTGTAAGGAAAGCCATATGAATATTTAAGTAGAAAAGAGAGTTTAGGGAGCAGCTGGCCACTTCACTGCTCCCTTGCCCTAGAAGTCTATAAAAATCATCAGGCAACTTCACTATCAGTCTTTGAAGAAGGTGTAAACTCCATCACCTGCCCGCAACAGTTTAATCAGCAGAGCTACAAGATCCCATAGGTTATCTTCCAGAACAAACTTCTAAAAAACTGAGACAAAATCAGGAAGCTCCATATGAATTCAACAGCTAAAATCTGTTTTTGAGCCTGACAAATAAAATGTTCATAAAACTCTCCTTTTTTGGTATAAGAATTTAGTTTTCTGAAAGCTATAATTTTTGCTGTCACGTTTATATCGTGTTCTAGCAAGACGGTAATGAAACAGAATAGCTGTATTTATTCATAATAGCAAACATATATGATACACAGCAAGAAGCTGTGCTGATACATTTATAAAATATTCTACTGCTATAATTATTTATTATATAATAGTGTATTATAAGAAAACACAGAAAGGTAATATTTAAGCATCATGACCAAATCTCAAGGCTCTCCATTAGTGTAGTTTAATAGTTCAACAAGCTGTTAGAATGCCAATTCCCCTTCACTACAAAACATCATGTTACAGAATTCAGGTCATGCCAGTATGACATCTTATGACAGCGCATTAGAATAAAGAATCAAGTAGGTCTTAAAAATAATCTGTCTTAGAATAAAAATTAACAGACAGGATATAAATATTTCTGTACTACAGGACATAGATACTAACTTTATTTAAACACTGAGTTATATAATAAAGCTTTTTAAAAGGGAATATACATGTAGACATATTGATGTAAAAAGAAGAGCAGACAGAAAATCTTGCCAGTATTCACCAACAAATCATGATTTTCATAATTTCTTAAATGAATGATTAAAAAATTTTAAATACCAGATTATACCTATATTAAGATCCTTATTATTAGAACCACTATTGCCTGAGAGAAAAGTGGTATTATATATTCCTTAAAATATTTAAAAAATAAACACTAAAGTTCTCACTTCCTCCATTCTTATCAGTTTACTCATGAACACTTAATAATGAAAAAAAATATTGTAATACCTCAAGTTAGAATTTCACTCCATAATGCTCCAATGTTATAATAAATTCCTCAGTTATCTTTTGCTTCACTTAATATGTCTACCTGAGCTTAAAGAGCTTGAAAGGTGAGAATATGAGAGATCAAGAGGAAGAAGAAACTTTCCCTTTAATTTAAGTTTGCTGTACCTTATTCTAATTTGTAATCTCAAAAACAGAATAATCATGACAGAGCAAGAGATTAGGGACATGTACTTCTTTCATTTTTTTCCTATGAATACAAATGGCTTCTACCCTCACAGGGCATGATATATAGTATGTCATAATATGTGCCACCTTAAAGGTATATGTGGAGTTTAAAAAAATGCGATAATTATTTTAAATAATTCCTCAGTTATCTCCATGGATAAAATAAATTACTCAACAAAATAAGCCACCAATGAACTTTTAAGGTATAATTTTTCTGTTCAATATCTTTGTATATGTATTTCTAAAAATGTCACATATGACATCACTGCAACCACAGCCTCTAGCCAACAGGTGATAAGGTACACTGAAGTTCTGTATAATTAGGAAAAGAATATATATTTTTAATCTGTATGAAGCATTATGACATTTTCAAAATCCACTTGGTAAATCAGCCATTTTAGATAAACCAATATAGTAGCACTGAATTAATTTTAACTTTACACTGTTACTGAATATGAATCACATATTCAACTATATTAACTGCTTCTCAGAAAATAAACATACTAGCAGAAAGGAATGCTAAATTAATTTTATGGAGCATAAGAACTGCACTTATTATTCTAATAGCTGACATTACTTTCCTGGTATTTCATGTTTATCTTTTAATATAAATGTTGCCTCATAAAATGACTATCTAGTGAATTTCATCCAATAGATGATAAGACAATATTATAAGAGCAAAAATTCTAGATTTCCATGCAACATTTTTTACTTATTGTTTTGAGTATTAATTTAGTACTTCTTGGTAATACAAAGAAACTAATCCTGTCATTAAAATGTAGTGCTTGTAAGTTCCAATCAAGTTGAAATTTAATTTCTACTTTTAAATAATATATCATCTGCATATCATGCAAATACTGCAATGTACAAGCAAGGATATAAAAATGTTAAAGAGAAGCAGTGAAGAAAACATAAAGTTCCACCTACAGGTATTCCTCTGACTATTTTCGCTGAGTCCTGGAGATGACATGGATATGAGAACTGAACAAGTAAACAGAAGCTCAGTGCTGGTCAAGTGGAACCTCCAGTTATTAGGCAGCTCCCCTGATGTGCATCTTCTGGGATGTAGAACAAAGGAAGTGAGGCTGAGGCCAGAAGCAGGTTTTTCCAGATAAATTATATTAAGCCTGTTAGTTTTCTGCCGATGGCTTAAAAAGACAAATATCGGAATCTACTGCCTCTATAAAAGCCAAATGCAAGCTCTCGGGGGCTCTGGTGTGCAAAGATGTATGCACAGATCTAGGGCCATACCAAATGCTGCTCAAAGGCAGGGGGAAGGCTGGAAACATACTAGATCCATCTGAATTTGTCATTTAGGTGCAAAGATGCATTAGCAACACACCAAAAAGAGAGAAGAAACCTTTCTATCTGAAAGTAATAAAGATTAAGGATATAGTTCATTTCAAAGCATATAGGTATCTTTAAATTTCCCCCACTTCATTTTTCACATAGCTTTAGTCTAAAGATTCCTTCAAATTTAGCAACACTAACCAGTGTCTGGGAATGTGACATATATTTTTAATAAGTATTTTAAATCATTACAATTCCAACAGTTTCAAGCACCTGTCACATCTTTTCTGTTTCAAAATAATATGCTGTAAATCCCACTCCCTCCGGCCTGTTCTGGATCACAGCTTCACCAAACAGCCACTCTCACTTATCTTCAGCTCCTGCCTCTCCACAGTCTCTTTTCCTTTTCATACGGAGGTAAACAAGTTCCTCACACATTAGAAAGAAGTATTTATTCTCTTCAAGGTAAATCTTCTCCAACTTCTCTTCTTTCCTTCCCCAAGCCTTAGCTTTTGAAAGCATTGTCTCTACTTCCTTCTTCATTCAAATATTTACTAAGTACCAAAGTGCCACGCACCCAGGGTCACAGTGGCAAATAAGGTAGAATATTCCATTCATTCCTTACTTCTCCTCTGTATGGTTTCCACCCTGACTCCACATACACATAACCCTGCTGCTAAAACTGTTCTCAGTAACATCAACAATTAGCTTTTAATTGGCAAATTAAATCACCTTTCTCAGACTATATTTCACTTCGCCCTCTCCACAACAATAGGACATGCTTCTTTGACATTTCTTTTAAATGTTCTAGGCTTGCCCTGGCTGGTTTGGCTCAGTGGTTAGAGTGTCACCCGTGGATTGAAGAGCTGCAGGTTCGATTCCAGTCAAGGGCACATACCTGGGTTGTACATTCAACTCTCAGCCCCAGTCAGGGTCATGTGAGAGGCAGCCGATCAAAGTGTCTCTCTCACATGGAAGTTTCTCTCTCCCTCCCTCCCTCCCTTCCACTCATCTGAAAATTAATGGAAAAATATCCTCAGGTGAGGATTAACAACAACAACAACAAAGTTCTAGGCTTAGTGATACCACACTCTTCCTCTTACCTCTGTGGCTGTTTTCAGCCTCCACTGTAAGCAACTAGTTCCCCAACTAGTTCCCTTCTTATGCCTGTCCAGTAAGTGTTAGTGATTCCTGGATTTCTATACATTGTCATCTTTTTTATTCTTCTGCTCTCCCTGGGTAACACCAGCCCACCAATATGCTGACTACGCCCAAATCTAGCTCAGATCTTTCTCCTGAGACCCAGCAGCCCATTGGGCAGACGTTTCTACCTGTAATGTCGTATTGACACCTTAAATTAAATATGCTCAAGACAGAATTCGCTCAAGAAGAAGAAAATATTTAGGGAAAACCCTAAAGACTCCACCCCAAAACCCTCGTTAAAATTCATAAAATAAATTCAGTAAAGTTACAGGCTACAAAATTAATATATAAAAACCAGTTGCATTTTTATATACTAATAATAAACTATCAGAAAGAGAAATTAAGAAAACAATACCATAGCTCTGGCCGGTTTGGCTCAGCGGTTAGAGCGTCAGCCTGCGGTCCTGAGAGACCCGGGTTCGGTTCCCGCTAGGGGCATGTACCTCGGTTGCGGTTTGTCCCCGGCCCTGGTCGGTTGTATGGGTGGCAGCCACTCGATGTGTCCCTTTCACATCGATGTTTCTCTCTCTCTCTCTGTTCATCTCTCCCCCCCCCCCACTCTACCTGAACAAAAAATGGAAAAATGTCCTCGGGTGAGAATAAAAAAAAAAAAAAAGGAAAAAAAAAGAAAACAATACCATGTACAATAGCACCCTAAAATATCTAGGAATAGCCCTGACCAGGTGGCTCAGTTTAGTTGGAGCATTGTCCCATGCACCAAAAGGTTGCAGGTTTAATTCCCAGTCAGGGCACATATCTAGGTTGTGGATTTAATCCCTGGCTGGGGCACCTATAGGAGGCAACCAATCAATGTTTCTCTCTCATATGAATGTTTCTCCCTCTCTCTCCCCCTTTCTCTCTCTCTAAAATCAATAAAAACATATCCTCAGGTAAGGATTAAAAAATATATCTAAAAATAAATTTAACCAAGCAGGTGAAAGATCTGTACACTGATAACTGTGCATTAATGGAAAGAAACTGAAGAAAAAATCAAACAGATTCTCCATGATCATGGACTGGAAAAAATTAATATTGTTAAAATGTACATACTACCCAAAGCAATCTACAGATTCAATGTAGATTGAATGTACAAGGCAATCTTCAAAATTCAATGTAGATATCAAAATTCCAATAGCCCCAGAAATAGAACAATCCTTAAATTTATATAGAACCACAAAAGATCCCAAAGACAAAGCAATCTTGAATTTTATAACTATGTATAGTTATGGATGGTCACTAGACGTATTGTGGTGATCATTTTGCAGTGTATACAAATATCAAATCATTATGTTGTATACTTGCTGAAACTATTATAAAGTTATATGTCAATTATACCTCAATTAAAAATAAATGGACAAAAAAAGCAATCTTGAGAAAGAAAAAAAGCTGGAGGCATCACACATGCTGATTTCAAACTACTTTACAAAGCTATAGTAATCAAAACAGTGTGGTACTGACATAAAACCAGACACATAGATCAATGGAACAAAAATAGAGAGCACAGAAACAAGCCCACACATATATGGTCAATTAATTTACAATGAAAGAGCCAAGAATATATAATGGAGAAAAAATAGTCTCTTCAACAAGTGTGTTAGAAAAACAAAACAACTACATGCAAAGAATGAAACTAGACTAAGATCTCATATCATGCACAAAAATTTACTCAAGATGGATTAAAGACTTGAAAATATCTGAAACCATAAAATTCCTAGAAGAAAACATAGGTGATAATCTCCTTCACATCAGTCTTGGTAATGGTATTTTGAATCTGATACCAAAAGCAACAGCAACAAAATAAACAAGCGAGACTATGTCAAACCAAAAAGCTTCTGCACAGCAAAAGAAATCAACAAAATAAAAAGGCAACCTCCTGAATGAAAGGAAATATTTACAAATCATACATCTGCTAAGGGGTTAATATGCAAAACACATAAAGAATTCATATAAATCAACAACAAAGAAACAAACAATCCAATTAAAAAATGAACAGAGGCTCTAAATAGACATTTTTCAAAGAAGACATATAGATGGCCAACAGAAACATGAAGAAATGCTTAACCTCACTCATCATTAGGAAAATGCAAATCAAAACCACAATGAGATATCACTTCACACCAGTTAGAATGGCTATTATCAAAAAGACAAGAAATAACTAGTGTTGCATAGATTAAAGGGAACCCTTGTATACTGTTGGTGAAAATGCAAATTGATGCAGACACTATGGAAAGTTCTGGAAGTTCTTTAAAAAAAAAAATTAAAAATAGAACTACCATATGATCCAGCAATTCCACTTCTGGGTATTTATCCAAAGAAAATGAAACACTAATTTGAAAAGATATCTGCACCCCAATGTTCACTGTGGAATTATTTACTATAGCCAAGATATGGAAACAACCTAAGTGTCCACCAATAGACGAATGGCTAAAGAATATATGGTGTGTGTGTGTGTATACACACACACACAATGGAATATTATTCAGCCATTAAAAAAAAAAATGAAATCTTGCCATTTGTGACAACATGGATAGACCTTGAGGGCATCTTGCTAAGTGATATAAATCAGACAGAAAAAAACAAATACCATATGATCTCACTTACATGTAGAATTTAAATTTTAAAAGGGGGAGGGTGAGCTTACTGATACAGAGAACAGATCGGTGGTTGCCAGAGGTGGGATAGGGGTAGGCAAAATGGGTGAGGGTCAAAACGTAAAATCTTTTAGTTATAAAATAAATATGTCATGGAAATATGTACAGCATGGTGATAGTAACTATAGTTAATAACACTGTATTGCATATTTGAAAGTTTCTAAGAGAATAAATCTTAAAAGTTTTCATTACATGAAAAAATTCTGTAACTAGGTATAATAATGGATGTTAACAAGACATATCATGGTGATCATTTTGCAATGTATACAAATATCAAATCATTATGTTGTACACTTAAAACTAATATAATGTTATATGTCAATTATACCTCAATATAAAAAATTTTAAATGAAAATAAATCCAGCAAAAAAGAAAATAACAAAACATTGCTGAAAATGATCAAATATCTAAATAAATGAAGACACAGTCCATGTTCATGAATTTTAAGACACAACATTGTTAAGATAGCAATTTTCCCCAAATTGATCTACAGATTCATCACAATCCCTATTAACATCCCAGAATTCTTTTCTCTTTTTAGAAATTATGAGAAAATGATCTTAAAATTTATACAGAAATGAAAAAGATGTAAAAGAGCCAAGCTAATTTTGAATAAGACCAAAGTTGGAGAACTTACACTTGCTAGTTTTGAAATTTATTACAAAGCTACAGTAATCAAGGCATTGTGGTGTTGACAATAAGAAACAAAATCGAGAGTCTAGAAACAAACTTACATTCATGGCCAGTGGTTTCCCACAAAGTTACCAAAGCAATTCAGTGGGAAAAAGACAGTCTTTTAAAAAAACAGTTCTGAACAATATAAATGAACAAACAAAACCGAAAGAGACTCATAGATACAGAGAATACACTAATGGTAGCCAGAGGGGAGGGGTTTGGGAGGCTGGGTGAAAAAGGTGAAATGATTGAGAAGTACAGATTGGTAATCACAAAATAGTCACAGGGATGTAAAGTACATCATAAACAATACAGTCAATAATATTGTAATAACTATGTATGGTGCCCGTTGGGTACTGGAAATATTAGGCGGAACACTTGTAAAGTATATCATTGTCCAGCCACTATGTTGTACACCTGAAACTAATATGAACTAATACTGAATATAAACTATAATAGAAACAAAAAAAAGAAAAAGAATATACAACATAAAATCTATGGGACACAGCTAACATGGTGCTTACAGGGGAATTTAAAGGAAAGAAATAGTTCCAAGACAACTGGATATCAGTATGTAAAAAAAACACAACTTAAGATTTATATCACATAAAGTCAAAATGGATCATAAAAAAAAAAGACCATATACCTAGATGAAGAGTTAACAATAACAAGAGTTGGTAAGCATGAGGAGGAAGCTGCAACTTTCACACATTGCTGGTGGGAACAGAAAAGGACACAGCCACTTTGGAAAATAGTTTAGCAGTTTCTTAGAAAGTTAAACATAAACTTATTATATAACCCAGAAATTCTAGTCTTGGCTATAAAATGAAGAAAAATGGAAACATATCCATAAAAGGCTTGCCTATGAAAGTTTATAGCAGCATTATTCACAAGAGCCAAAAACTGGAAGCAATCCAAAATGCCCATCAATTGGTGAATGGATAAACAAAATGTAGTACACTCATACAACAGAATATTAATTCAGCAAAAAAAAAAAAAAAGAACAATCTATAATATATGCCACAACATAAATAAACCTCAAAAATTTAACACTACGTGAAAAGCCAGATGCAAAAAGACTACATACTGTATACCTGCATTTACATGAAATGTCCAGAAAAGACAAATTTATAAAGATAGAAACTGATTATTGATTGCCTGGAGCTGGGGATGCAAGCAGGTACTGAATGCAAATGGGCAGAAAGGAATTGCTGTGGGTGATAAAAATGTTCTAAAATTGGACTGTAGTGATGGTGACTCTAGAAATCTGCTAAAAATCATTGAATTGCACACTTGAAAAATGAATGAATCTTGTGGTATATAAATCAAACCTCAATAAAACTTTTTAAAAAGCATTTCTCTATCTAGCTAATACCAAAAAGTTGTGCAATTTTGTGGAGTTATTGGGAACTTGCCTGCAATCATGAATAAACTGACACTTCTACCTCCTCCCAAAAACCCCAGCAGATTTCACTACCATTCTCTCCCAAATCTAGTCCTTTACCTGTATTATATATCATGGTGAATGAAAAAACTACCCTAGTCAGAATTCTAGGAGTCATTCTAGACTCCTCACAACAGTCATCAAAAACAGAAATTCTTGCCCTGGTTGGTTTATAAGATTTATATCACATTAAGTCCAAATGGATCATAAAAAAATGGTCAGTGGTTAGAGCGTGGGCTCACAGACCAAAGAGTCTCAGGTTTGATTCTGGTCAAGGGCACGTACTTCGGTTGCAGTTTGATTTCCCAGCCCTGGTTGGGATCATGCAGAAGGCAACCAATCAATGTGTCTCTCTCACATCAATGTTTTTCTGTCTCTCTCTCTCTTTCTCCCTCCCTCCCACTCTATCTGAAAATCAACGGAAAAATATCCTCAGTGAGGATCAAAATAAAAAAAAAAAAAACACCACAGAAATTCTTGCCCTGGTGGGTTTGGCTCAGTGGTTAGAGGGTCCGCCCAAGGACTGAAGGGTCATGGGTTTGATTCCCAATGAAAGGCATGTACCTGGGTTGCAGGTTCAATCCCTAGCCCAGGTTGGGTTGTGTAGGAGGCAGCCAATAGATGTGTCTCTATCACATTGATGTTTCTCTCTCTCTCTCCCCCTTCTCTAAAAATCAATGGAAAAATATCCTCCGGTGAGGATTAACAACAACAACAACAACAGATTTCAAGAACAAACAAATCAGAATTGCTTTTTTATTCTACCTAGTTTCTTGAATCTGTGATCTTTCTCTCCATTCTACCATTGCCTTAGTTCAAATCTTTTTAATAGTTTCCCAACTCATTTCTCTTACTCTAGACCTACTCTTTCCGATCTATCTTCTATTTGATCCCAGAAAACGTCTTCTAAATTGCAAATGTAATCCTGCCCACCTAATTAAAACCCCTTGGGTTCTCTCACTCCTACCCTGTCTCTATGGGCAACAACAGTAATTTTTAAGCTCTTTTGACCACGCACCCCCCACAATGAGCAAAAACGTTTAGCATGTACCCCAAATGTGTATATTTATATATCATGTACATACATGAATTCCTGTACTAGTTTATTACATAATATACACAAAACTAAAATTTAAAAGGATGACATAAAAAAATAAGCAAAAAAAAGTTCCAGTTTTCTTCCCTACTCCTATTATTTTGCATACTCACATCCCTCTTTGGAGACTACTTGCCCAAAGGAAAAAGTCTAAACTCCTGGAAAAAGTCTAAACTCCTTTGCATGACACAGAAGGCTGTGTATCACTTCTTTCCCACCTACGTTTCAATTTCGCCCCTCACTATTTCACCCCACACACCATCTGCTTTAGCCTTAACAAATTATCTGTAGCTCCCTCACTGAACCAGAAGCTGAAATTTAACTTGTATTTTAGAAATAAAATAAACATCTCTGCATCTTTGCTCTTCCTGAATGCTCTTACTACCCCTTCCAGCATGGTGAACAGATCCAGCTTAAGTGCCCTGCTTTTCTCTACATAGTCAATTCTTCTTACCTTAGAGTGCTTATTTCTATCACAATATTTTTACATGTATTAAAATTACACATTTGCGCCCTGGCCAGTTTGGCTCAATGGTCAGAGCATTGGCCTGAGGTCCAGAGAGACCCGGGTTCGGTTCCCGCTAAGGGCACATACCTCGGTTGCAGTTTGTCCCCGGCCCTGGTTGGTCGTGCGGGTGGCAGCCACTTGATGTGTCCCTTTCACGTCGATGTTTCTCTCTCTCTGTCTGTCTGTCTCTCTCTCTGTCTGTCTCTCTCTCTCTCTCTCTTCCTCTCTCTCCCTCCCACTGTATCTGAACAAAAAAATGGAAAATGTCCTCAGGTGAGGATAAAATCATACATTTGCCTTTCTGTTCTATAAGTTTTGCCATAGTGCTTTAGATCCTTGAGGACAAAGGACAGTTATATTATCCAACCTGAGTCTCCAACACTTAACAACTGTCAAGTGCTGGCTGAACAGTTTTGCCTTAGAAGTTAAGCTAACTCTTGAATTGAACCAACAAATTCTATCAACTTTACCATCTATTACCATATTCGGATTTGTAACATACTAAGGGCTGCCCAAGCCAGCAGTATGCATAATCCATATCCAAAAGTCATCCTAAAAGTGAGGTTCCTAATGGTTTCAGAATGCTCAGATTTGACAACCCATTCAATCTTATAATTTCTATGTTGACTTAAATTTAGTTATCATCATCACTGGGAACTGCTCCACCTCTAAGATCTCACTGACATTCCTTTTTTGACCACAAGATCCACCTCAACTATTTAAGTGTTCACCTTTGGGTGCACACTATCCCCAGTACCTCATAAATCTTGCTTATTTTCCTGGTCTAGTCAGGCTTCTCCTTTCCAGCCTCAATTCCATGGCCAATCATTTTAATCCTGCTCTCATCAGCATCCAAGATGACCATGCTCTGCTAATCCATCATATATGCTCTTCCCATCCCCAGTTCTGTGCTAACCAAAGTATATTTGTTTTGGTTTTAATTTCTACTTCTGAGCCAAGCTCAGCAAATTCAGATGATCTTTTAGAGACTCAAAAAAATTATTTCCTCCCTCCATGTCAACTTTTTCCCATATTACCAGACATCCCTTCCTTCTCTGAGGTCTCAGGAAAAAGAGATGTCCCTGGGTCCTCTCCAAGGGTAACCTAACTGAATATCCTTGCTTTCCAACCTCTCTAGGATCTTAACTCCTTAACACTCTTGATTTCACCTTCTCCCCAGATCCTGACTCTGATTCTATCTCGTTACCTTTTCATTTCTTTCTTTTCACTCATGAAAGAGTAGTTAGTTCATGACATCATAATTTTCTAACTTCTCATATACTTTTTTTTTTTTTTTAATAATCCTCACCCCAGGATTTTTTCCCTTTATCTTCAGATAGAGTGGGATGGAGGGAGGGAGGGAAGGAGAGAGAGAGAAACATCGACTTGAGAGAGACACATTGCCTGGTTGCCTCCCGCGCTACCCGGATCAGGGCCGGGGATGAACCCACGACTCACTGGTCTGCAGGCCAATGCTCAAACCACTGAGCCAAACCAGCCAGGGCACTTCTCATATACTTTTGACATTCAGTTTGGGTTTTCCCTTTACAAATAGCTTTCCAGCCACCAAATACCTATTCACTGTCAAATCCAATGGGATTTCTCCTTTCTGTTCAACTTCTTTGCATTATTTATATCCTTGGTAACCACTTCTCCTTTAACCTTTTCCTCTCTGGCCTTCCTTGTCACTAAACGGTCTTGGTGTTTTTCCTGATTCTCTGACCACCATGGCCCTGTCTTCTTCACTGGCACTGCTTTCCAGAGCTAAGCCTTAACTGTGATCCCACCATATCAGGTTGGCCTTTGCTGTCCTTTTCCGCATATGCCCATGATGGTCCACTCGCTGTGACGTAACAACTCCCAAATCCTAGCGTGTTTTCACACTGGCCAGTCGCATTTCTGACATGGCCGGGCGTTTGTATATTGAGGAGATTACAAAGGACACTCTACTAATATGATACTCTGGAACCCATGTTGCTCATTTAACTGTTAACAAAGCAGTTAATAGAGAAATCCATTAAAGTCACTTTAATTTAAAATATAAGCACACTTTTTATTCATGAATTCTTTGCGTATAGGTCCACTAATTTGAAAATTCTTGCATAAGCCACCAATACTGCAGTGAGTAAAATCTCCACTCTGTTTTTTCAAAGCAGAATAGGAATTTAAGATGTGAAACAATCTGTGCACAGAATCTTTCAGTATTTTTATTTTTTCCCCAATGTTTTCTAATTCTTAATACCTTTTACATCAATTTTTAAAGCTACTTACTTATATTAAGCCTTCCAAAACAGTCAACTTAGTTTTCTTACAGTTCTCCTTAACACAAAGGGTTCACCATTTTATCTGATAATTAAACTACATATCACAATAACAAGTATCAATGAGCTCGAGAGCAAACACAATTAACTCTGGGTAAGCATTCAATGCATCTGGTGGAAACAAAAATATTAAGATATACAGATGAGCAGCCTATCAGCCACAAACATTCAGCATGCCATGGCTGTCAGTATGTTTTACAGAGAAAATGGAGTATGATGATTAAATTTGGTAAGGCATTTAAGAAAAGGTTAAAGAGAGAGTCTGCATATTAAAACCATGTTAAGTCAAAAATCTTACAGAGGTAAGAAAAATATCCAATTTAGATCTCCTTATGTCTATCTCTTCACTGGCACAATATTTCTAGATTTACACTTAAAATCTTAAGAGTGATTTCAAGATGTATACATGGACAATCTATTTTTAAAATGAAAGTGGAAAAAACGATGGATAATTCCTAAGTAATAGACATGTCTATTCATGGCCAATTTCACATGTCTTAAGGAATGTGAAAAACTTAGACATACCTCAGGGATATTGTGGGCTCAGTTACAGACCACTGCAATAAAGCGAATGTCACAATAAAGTAAGTCACAGAAATTTTTTGGCTTCCCAGTGCATATAAAAGTTGTGTTCACTATACTGTAGTCTGGTAAGTGTGCAATAACATGATATCTAAGAAAATAATGTACATATGTATTTTAAAATTACTTTATTGCTTAAAAAAATCTAAACTATCATCTTAGCATTCAGCAAGTTGTAACCATTTTGCCTCAAGATTGATCGCTGCTGACTGATCACAAATCACTATAACAAGTATAATAATAATGAAAATGCTTGAAATATTGCGAGAATTACCAAAATGTAACAGAGAAACATGAAGCGAGAAAATGCTTGAAAAAATGGTATCAATAGACTTTTTCAACACAGGGTTGTCACAAACCTTCAATTTGTAAAAAAATGCAATATCTTCTAAGTGACATAAAGCAAAGCATAATATAACAAGGTATGTCTGTATTCATTCTACATGTGCTTACAATAATGGAATTCCTTCCCTACTGAAAATAAAAAATGAAGACTTTTAGGATGCTACCCTCCTTTTTCTATTGTCTGTTACCCAAGTGACTACCACTAGAAAGTTTAAAGGAATGCAGTATTTAAGGAATATTGAAACCCTTCCTGCTATGAGCAGTAACCAACCAATGACTAGTCTCACGAATACTGTCAAGATTTGCTACATGTGGCATAAGTGCAAGGTGAACTTGACGCATTAACCTCGGTGGAAGAATGCAGAACTCGGTGGATGATAATGACCTATATTACTAACTTTAAGGATTACTAATTTTGTGTTTTTGTCCCCAAAAGTTAGTTTTTCAATAATCTGGAAAAAAGCTTCCAAATACAACTATAAATGGAATAAAAACAATTGGAGGAAGTAATACCTTTTGTTTTCCTGCACCCTATTATAAAGGAAAAATAAAAGCAAAGGCAACAATGTTCAAAAATAAATTGTTAAAATTTGTTTGAATGACTTTTTTTTCATTTTCTACATAATGTCTCAGAAAAGCAGTTACATTTATTCTTTTATTATATGCTACTTATACTTTTAAAATATTAGCAAAACACTCAAGAGGAAATAATTTTTAATAAATATTGATATTTAAAAAAAACTGATATAATACAATAGTCAATTTATGGTTTGTTCAAACTTGAGAACTTTAACTGGTCTGTGGGTGGGTTGGATGTACTGTTAAATGTTGTACATAATTAGGGATGTATGTATAAACAAGATATACCAACATAAATTGAATTATTCTATATGGTAATATGTAACACTACCTAACCTTTTGCAAACTGCTGGTCTCCTTTTTTTCTCTGAATAGTTATACTAAAAAAAACACAAACAAAAAAAACACCTCAGTACGAGACATAAGTTGACATTTTTTGTATAATCAGTGTCTCTGACTTTTAATATTAACTTGACTTTTTTTCTTCTGATGTTATATAAGAAGATGCTAGTTGACTGAAAGAAAGACTGAGAGGGAAAAGACCATCTTATGAGGATTTCAAATCTTCTTGCAAACCACTGATAAAAAATCATATACATGAGTCATGGTTCACAAATTGATTAAGAATAATGATAGCCATGATAATACATTATATCACATGATCATTTAACATTTCCTCAACAAACTGGCCATGAACTTGATCATGTACTATAACTGTAGTCAGTTAAACAGAAATCTAGTTAAAACAAGTCTGCTCAATTATAGTCATAGTGGAAATAAGCCTTTATACCTTTTGTCTTGAAGGTTAGTCATTTCTTCTAAAACATCCAAACAGATCACACACATAAACAAACTATAAACAATATACTAGAAACTCTTTAATCAGTCAGTAAATCCAAAGGTCAACACCAGTTTATATGTTAAATATAACTGAAATGAGTCTCTTTGAGAATAGTCATTTTGCTACTTTGTTGCTAATGAGTAACTGAAAACCAGCGGATTGGAAGGGCTTTGAAATGCTTGGAAAGTCTGTAGTTTTCCCTATTTTTCACTAGTATTTCTCCATGATTAGTAAGGGTCAACATGACCAAGAATTCTTCAGTGCTCTACCTCAAAAATTCCCTAAAATTAAAAAGCAATGCTGGATCCCTGGCCAGTTTGGCTCAGCAGTTAAAGCGTCAACCCTTGGACCAAAGAGTCTCTGGTTCGATTCCAGTCAAGGGCACGTACCTCAATTGGGGTTTGATCCCTGGCCCTGGCAGGGGTCGTGTGGGAGGCAACCAATCAATGTGTCTCTCTCACATCGATATTTCTCATTCTCCCTCCCACTCTATCTGAAAATCAATGGAAAAATATCTTCCAGTAAGGATTTTTAAAAAAGCAAAAAGCAATGCTGGATGCTTTTAGCATCTCAGAATATAGTTCATCAGAGCTTTTAATTTTACAGATAAAACAACTGAGCCTAAAAAACGTTAAGAGACGTATCCTAATCAAGACAGTCCCAGAGTAGGATCCAGCCCTGAACACTTCTTAGCAGGTTCAAGTAACTGTGGGGTCCATTGCAGGGGCACAACTCTATCTTTATCACCATAACCTGTCCCTTGTGGTCCAGAGTTTGCACCACAGAAACCAGAATCGCCTTAAATTATGGTTCTCAACAGCCTCAAAGTGAGCACTGTGCCGTCCCAACACATTACTTATGATGGTCATTAGTGGAAACTCTCACTTGGTACATGTGTTATAGCTAAAAGAGAATATCAGAATCACTTGTTATTAAATAAAATTGACAAAATACTATTAAGCAAACTTTTTTTATGTAAACTGATTTAAAGAAAAAGGAATGAGTTCTTTCATCATCATTAAGAAAGAACATCTGACATCAATTAATCCTTATCTACTTTAAAGTGAAGAATTAAAAACAAAATTACCTTTGAAGGTTTCAAGTTCCTTCCTGTAGGAAAAAAAAAAAAAAGAATGCAAATTTAAAATAATCTATTCCCAGTGAAAATGGCTCTTAAGATTATAATAAACATTTATGTACTTTCATGAACTTTAAATGCCCAGAGTGATATCTCTGGATGTTCACATACCAGTGTTTTACTATAATTACCAATACAATTAGCCTACAGCTACCATTTACCATTGTCTGCTTTTCTATTGCCGGATTAATGACTCAAAAGAAATTCTACCAAAATTTTAGCTATTAAAATACTGAAACACTTATAAGAAAACAGAGCATTTTAATGCCAGCTATGAACCATCTTGTATATATAATAATGTTTATAAAAGCACTTAATTTTCCCTCCACTGATAAACTTTAAATAATAGTTTTAAGATCTTTAATTAAAAATCATCCATAATAGGGGCAGTTATTTCCTCTTTTATTTATTTATTTTTAAACATTTATTTATTTATTTTAGAGAGAGAGGAAGGAGAGAGATAAAAAACACTGACGTGAGAGAGAAACATCGATCGGCTGCCTCCTGCATGACTCCTACTGGGGATGGAGCCCACAACCTGGGCATGTGCCCTGACCAGGAATCAAACTGGGACCTCTCAATCCATGGGAAAATGCTCAATCCACTGAGCTACATCGGCAGGGCTATTTCCTCTTTTAAGAAAATGGGAAGCACATATCAAAGACTGAAGTCCATAGAGCATCCTGACACAAAAGGGCCAAGCCTCCAGGAAATCCTGTTGTTGGCAATTTTGTCAGTGTCAATTAAGGATGCCGAACTACAGCCCTGGCCGGTTTGGCTCAGCGGTTAGAGCATCGGCCTGCGGTCCGGAGAGACCCGGGTTCGGTTCCCGCTAAGGGCATGTACCTCGGTTGCAGTTTGTCCCCGGCCCTGGTTGGTCGTGCGGGTGGCAGCCACTCGATGTGTCCCTTTCACGTCGATGTTTCTCTCTCTCTCTCTCTTCCTCTCTCTCCCTCCCACTCTATCTGTACAAAAAATGGAAAAATGTCCTCAGGTGAGGATGAAAAAAAAAAAAAAGGATGCCGAACTACAAAGTTTCCTGGAGAAATGTAAAGTGAGAGAAAACAGATGAACAAACATAAAACAAAACATTTTTGACAAAGAAGTCAAAGCAAGTTATTTTCAGGTTTTCCTTCATAAATTTTTAATTATATTTTTCTTATTAGTACTAATAAGAAGTAATTTTGAGGAGGTAACTTTACTTGTTATCCCACTCAAAATATGAAACATTTATCTTTTATTTGCACTCTAGGTTTTGCTAAAAATCTAGAGATATTCTGAATTTTCAAATCAGTATTCCATACTACCAACTACAACAGCCTTCATGTTCCAAAACAGTTGACTACAATTAACAGCTGGCAGGGAGGACTAGCAAGCTGCCCACTGAAAGGCCAAACAGATCATATTCTTGTAACAGCCGAGTAAAGGTTCTTAAATCAGATGATCATCTCACTCCTCTCTTTCTAAAAATACTGACTCTTCATAATAATGCTTCAGCATCATAGTTCATTAACTAAGAAAAAGAATGTTATGTTCAATCCCATCTTTTCAAAAAACATGTGCAACTGTTTCCCTTTAGCTAACAGTCCAACTTAATTCTTAAAAGATTAGGTGCAAAATAAACATGCCTAAAACCTACTTT
Source organism: Molossus molossus (assembly GCF_014108415.1). NCBI lineage: Eukaryota > Metazoa > Chordata > Mammalia > Chiroptera > Molossidae > Molossus > Molossus molossus. The sequence continues at coordinate 25,454,691 of NW_023425347.1, read as the reverse complement.
ATATTCCAATAATGGGATGAAAGCTGAAATACTTAACCGAAAGGCAACATGAATCATAAGAGAATATCTTGAAAAGATAACCTTCAATTTACTTCTTAGTAGCAATTTCCTAAGGTCACTGATGGGTGAAAAAGATGATAGATCACCCAGGTTGCTATTGTAATGAGTAATTCTTTTTTCTATGACCACAATCTTTAGAGAGTTTCTGCTTTCCTTCTCTTAGAATATGTAGCAGTAAATTAAAACAACAATGAGGTATCACCTCACACCTGTCAGAATGGCCACCATCAACAAATCATCAAACAACAAGTGTTGGCGGGGGTGTGGAGAAAAGGGGACTCTAGTACACTGCTGGTGGGAATGCAGACTGGTGCAGCCACTGTGGAAAACAATATGGTGTTACCTCAAAAAATTAAAAATTGAATTGCCATTTGACCCAGTGATCCCACTTCTAGGAATATACCCTAAGAAGCCTGAAACACCAATCAGAAAGAATCTATGTACCCCCATGTTTATAGCAGCACTATTTACAATAGCTAAGATCTGGAAACAGCCTAAATGTCCATCAGTAGACAAATGGATAAAAAAGCAGTGATACATATACACAATGGAGTACTATGCAGCTGTAAAAAAGAAAGAGCTCTTATCCTTTGAGACTACATGGAGGGACCTGGAAAGTATCATCCTAAGTGAAACAAGCCAAACAGAGAAAGACAAGTTTCATATGATCTCACTTATTTGTGGAATATAATGAACATAACAGTCTGAGGAATGGGGTAGTCCCAGAGACGTGGAAGTGGGGTACAGACTGACAATCCCCAGAAGAGGGGGTGGTGGGGGAGAGATAAACCACAGAACTTATATGCATGTAAGAATGGACATGGACAACAAAGCTGGGGAAAGGGCAGGGAGGGAGAAGGAGGGGGGAATCAGTGGGGGGAAAAGGAGAGACATCTGTAAAAAAAAATTAATTAATAAAAAACAAAAAAAAGAATATGTAGCAGTGAGCAAAATTTCTAAATGGCACCTCCCATTTAAAAAAGCTAAAACTCAGAGTAATAATTTCACAGACACTGTTCTTCCCCCCAAATACCAGCAACCATAAAACAAAGAACCAGTGTAGCACATTAGTGCGTACCCGCCCAATTGCAGAAAGCTGCGTTTCATCTGAAGTAACATGCTCACCTTTCCTTCTGGCTGCCTCATCACAATCAGTGGGAAGCTGCTACTGAGAAAAGAGGAGAGGCCTAGCATAGGGCTTTTTCTAGACATTTTCTACAGAATATCATGACCAACAACTGTAAAGTTTACAAGAAAATTCCCTTCTGACAGTAAATCATATCTGTACCCAATTCCTAAAAACGAAGCTTGGCTGACATGGTGGTGGTACAAATAACTAAGTAAAAATCAGTATTAGGAAAACTTTAAAGAACTGATCAAGTAAAGCAGTAGCACTGAAAGCCTTGACATTTCCTAATATTTAGGGCAGACTCCATCATTTGTTAGAGGAAATAAGCATTTGGAAATACAGAAGACACAAGAGAAGGGAGGGGAGGCGAAAGGGAAGGTGTGGAGGTGAAACAATGCCAGTTACGTTTAAGAAACAGCAAACACTTCAGAGCAGCAGGCTGAATGAAGAGAAGGTAGTAGGAGATAAGGTTTAAAAGGTAGAGGGTTCTGACTGGCAGGCTAAAAGGAAATGGTTTTATTTTTAGCAGAAGAATAACATGAGCAATGCTGTGGTTTAGGAAGAATGTTCTAGCTGTGATGGATAGATGTATTGACAAGGGAGAGAATAAAAGCAGGGAGAACTTTGGAAACTATTAGAGGAGTCTGAAGAAGAGTTAATCAGTGCCTTGCGAGAGCGACTTCAGTGGCAGTGGCAGTGAAAAGGAGTCCAATCTGAAAAATGCTGCAGAGAAGACGCAACAGCCCATTGCAACTAATTACATGGAGATAAGTGGAGGAAGGAGATGACTACATTAGCCATGGGGGTTCTAGTCTGGATCACTGAAAGGAAGGTGAGTTCATTAATAATAGAAAACTTAGGAAGAAAAGATTTTGGAGGGCAGTGCTTCATGAGTTCAGTTTGGGATTTGATGAAATTATCTGGAAGGTTGGAAACCTAAGGCTGGTGATGCTGAAAGACACAATTTCCATCCCTACAGCCCACTCAAGGATTTAGCTCCTACAGATTTGTACACCCTCACTTCCTATTCAGTCTTGAACCTATTCCAGTTGGCTTCCAGACCCCACCACTGCACAGTCAAGGTCACCAACAATCATCAGGTTACCAAATGCAATGATCACTTCTTACTTTTCATCTATATCCCTTAAGCAGTACATGACCCAACTGGTAATTCCCTGAGAAAGAGTCCTCTGGTTTCTCTCCTGCTCCCTCGGTTTCTCCTGTTAGCTTCTCCACCTCTTGCAGACCACTATATGCTGGAGCACTGCAATCTGGCTCTGGGCCCTCGTCTCTCCTTGGCTTACATTTTCTCACAAAACAATTTCATCCTGCTAGGTAACCTTAAATACCATTTATATGCTACTGACTTTCTGATCTATATTTTTGTCTTGATCTCTTCTTTGAGCTCGATTCACATGCAACTGCCTATCTGATAGCTCTACTCAAAAGTGGCATAGGCATCTCGAACAATATCTGCAAACAGAGCCTATTCTTCCTCTAGTCCCCTCATCTCAACTAATGGCATTGCCAAGTTCCTCATGCTTTGGTTTATCCATCTCCTTCCTTCTCCACACCCAAATCTATCAACAAATCCTGTCAACTCTATTTCAAAACCTATCCTGCACTCCTCCAATTCTCTCCATCATCACTGCTATCAACCTTGTATTAATATCCATTTCCTTACACAAATGTAATCTTTGACTTCAATCATTTAACAAAAACTTACTAAGCCTTAGACACTAGGAATAATGTGAAGAATAGCAGTAGGAATAATGCTAGGTTTGGGATATACACATCCCATCACTTCAAGGAACTTTAGTGAGAGAGAGAAATAAAGCAACAATCTGAAATTGATGTAACAAATTAATGCTCTGGTAATGACAAGTTGAGGATTCTCTAGTAATAAACAGAAAGGAGCAACTCATACACTTTGGTTTGATAGGAAAGGCTTCTTGGAGGAGCAAGGATTGCAGTGAGTTTTTGCAACAAAGAAAAGCTGATAATGATGAGATGATAGATAATATTTATTAAGAACATGGCAGATATTTCATTCTTAACCATTATGTCATACTCTCACTCAACCAAATGAAAGGGCATGGGTAAGCAGGAGTTTTAAGTTTTGGTTACTCTCCAAATTCTATTAGAAATAATAATGACAATAATCAGTGTGAAACAGTCTTCAAGTTCATCTTTTCCAAAAAGATATCCTTGACACCCAACTAGCAATCTCCTCTTATCTAAACTCATATAACATTCAATTCTATCAGTGGTATAACACCTCAATGCACTACCTTGTACTGCAGTTATTTCCATACAGGTGTCATCCCTACGACTACAGTGCGGAGCTCCTGAAGTGAACAGATCACATCTCCTCCGCCCTGTTCATATATGTGCAGTCACAGAGTCAGTTCCAACAGACAGTCAGCAAATCATGATTATCAAGTACTGTGACTACAGAATGACTAAGAATGTCTGCTTTTTCAAAGAAGCCCTTGCTGTGACTATAGAGAATGTTATTCTTTTTATTTTTTGGTATGTGCCCCTAGCAGGAACCGAACCCGGGACTCTCTGGTCCGCAGGCCCACGCTCCAACCGCTGAGCCAACCCAGCCAGGGCGAAAATTTTATTGTTATAAAAAACAAACAAACAAAAATCACTTGGTCATATAGTATCTCATTTGATTACTTGTTTGCCACTTGCTTTTTGGGCTTTTTTAATCCTCACCAGAGGATATTTTTCCATTTATCTTCAGACAGAGTAGGAGGGGGAGAAAGAGAGAAACACCAATGTCAGAGAGACACATCGATTGGTTGCCTCCCGACCAGGGCCAGGGACCAAACCACAACTGAGGTATGTGCTCTTGACTGGATTGAACCCGCAACACTTTGGTCCACAGGACACTCTAACCACTAAGCCAAACCGGCCAGGGAACCACTTGCACTTTTTTTTAAATAGAGTCTCTTATTTTTCAGTTTAATATTATTCTCAGAAGATCAAATACAAATAATTGAAATGCCGTCTTTTAGAGTTTACCATATTTTAATTTTTATTCAATTCAGCAAATGTCTTTACAAAATTTAGCCTAACAAACCCTGAAACTAATGCATTCAACAAATAACACCAGATTCAAAGTCTAATAATATTTCTAAAGGGTGAAACTGCTATTTAATCATTTTCTCTACAGGGGCTGAGTTATGAGGCAGAATAAAAAAAGGCATCACGTTAATAAATAAATCTATGGAATGTTGCAAGGAGTATATTAAATCTGTGTATGTGTAGACATCAACTACATCAGACATACAGATGTGAACCTGACAGGTTGGAACCACTGGATAAATGTCCCCATAAACACAATCATCTCACAGATGGAAGCACACTTTCTCTACATACTAAACTGTTTCCCTAGGACAAATCCATTTTAAAAAGCTAACACAATGATTCTACAGGGCAAAATACCACATTCAAAATGCCAACTGCAAAATCAACTCTAACATTTTTTCTTCACAGTTGAAAACGTTTAGGGGAACATTTTTTAAAAGTATGATCAGCAATACTTTTTGTGTAGAACACACTTGCAGAGCGACCTTCATTATGGCTGATAGAATCTATCACTGTGACTACTTGTTCATAGGTAAGATCTCACAAGACCTCTTACAAAATAACCACCGACCACTTACGATTACCAAGTCTGGTGTTTCCCAGCATTCTACAGCCATTCAGATGCGTGCCTACAGGCTTGGTGGGTTTGTAGCACCAGGGCAGAAGGTGGGGTGGGGGCTGTGAACAAAGTTGGCCTTCAGCTCGAGGCAAATTTTCTCAAAACTGTCTGCATCTTAAAAGTCCCTTTTGTTTTTTCTTACACAAATCTTGTCCAGGGGATGTGTTACAAAACAAGACATTTTAAACACACTGTCTGTAAAACAAGCTTCTTGAAAAGCAGCTAGTTCATAGTAAAAACTGTACTAAGTCTTTATTTATCATGCTATTAATATAGTGTAGTTTCATATATTTATCTACTTTGGGCAAGCACAGCCTAGAAAGTAATAAGATGATAGGATCCTAGAATCTTGGCAGTTAACATTGCAAATAATCTGAGTGATATGTTAACAAAGAAGATTTGGAATTTTAAAAACTGACCTCCCTCCCGCAAAGAAAAAGATAATGAAGGTCTAGGAAATGGGCTGATTGGTGACAGCACTTAGTTACTGAGGATTAAATTCCCCCCTAACCGGCAAGAAAATTATTTTCTTAGACCTGTTTTCCATGAAAATCTATTTGATTTGAAGGGGGAGGCAGGTAGTTGAGACAGGTAGGATAAAGAAGGATGAGACAGGGGTATGAAACATTTATTTATTATTGTTCTTACTGTATTCCACACATTGTTCAAAGCACCTTACATACATGATAACCCACAATACCCTCTTGTTGATACCATCATCCTCATTTACTATGAGGAAAGCAAGGCTTGAGGATCAACAGCCACACAGCTAGTAAGTGACAGGACTGGGAGTAAGAGTCGCACCTCTAACTCCAAGTGTGTGCAATCTTTATCATCCACAACGTAGTTCAAGGGCTAAACGCAGCCTATCTAAATGCAAGTGTGACCTACTCGAGATATTTTAGCCCTACCAGGGAGTTACCTAAATAGAAGAGCAAGTCTACTGAATACCAGAGTCATGTACATTAAACTCTGAGCTGCCACAAAATTTCCGGGTAACATCTGGGTCCACCCAGCTGTGTGAAAGTACATTCTTTTTAGGAAACTGTTGAAAGTTAAAAGCCATCATCACTGATACCCCAACATGCCCTGGAAGGTATTTTATGATTTTCAAAAAGAAGTCTGTTAAGTATCTTTATTCTCACTGATGTACTGAAGTGTTCAGTGACTAACCCACAGAAACTAACTGGTTACATTATTTATTTTAAAATGATAAAAGGAATTCTGTTACCGTTGTGTTACTAATTTTTTATATTCAAAATTTTAATTGGCTAAAAACAAAACAGCTTTGGCCAGTATGGCTCAGCAGTAGAACGTCAGCCCATGGACCAATGAGTCATGGGTTCAATTCCGGTCAAGGGCACGAACCTCAATTGCAGTTTGTCCCCAGCCCTGGTTGGGGTTGTGCGGGAGGTAACCAGTCGATGTGTCCCTCTCACACTGATGTTTTCCTCTTTCTCCCTTTCTCTCCCTCCCACTCTATCTGAAGATATATAGAAAAATATCCTCAGGTGAGGATTAAGAAAACAAAACAAAAAAACCACACCATCACTCATCATTACCCAGGCAGGGTTTGTTGCTTCTCAGCATTCCACAGTCATGCCACACTACCTGAAACTATATGCTTACAGGCGTGGAGAGCTTTTGGTGGGTAGGGTGGATGGTAGATTAAAGAAAAAAGTCATGCATCTCACATCCACATGTATTCCTGATTCAGTGGCACTACTTCTGAAAAGCTTTTCTTGGTCATTTTTACAATTAGCAATCACAAGAGATGAAGTGGTCAATGCACCAAGAGAAACAAAATCCTTTTCATATTTCACAGCATCCAAATCCAGAGTATGGAGAGTTTTGTATGGAGACAATAAAATATAAACAGTATGAACAGATTTGTAAGTCAGAAAAACATTGGTCTGGTGTTGCTCTGCCCTTTCCTGGCTCTGCAACTCTTGGTAAATTATTTAATCTCTCATTTCATTTTTCTTGAGGTAAAAAGGAGAGCACATCAACTCAAATGGGCATTATGAGAATTCTATGAGTTAATTTAGACTAAGATTTTTAAGCATAGTACCTGGTACATAGTAAGTGCTCGGGAAATGCTACTGTTATGCAATTAACATCATCATCAACTTATTTATTATCTTGAAGATGATGAGAAGCCTTAATTATATATGCATTTAGAAAAAATGAACACTAACAGTAATATAAATGGTTTGAGGAACAAAATTATAGATAGGAAGACTAATTAAGTTATCAATATATCTGAGGCTACAAAGATGTGAGCTTAAACTTACAAAATGACCAGTGAAGACAGAAAAGCAAGAACAGACTCAAGAAATATTGGACTGGACTAGGAACTCAGTAAAGACAGTAGGAGAGGGAGAAAGAGACGACAATCCCCACATTTGTGGGTACATCGTAGAGGGTGATGCCTTACAGAGACAAGAAAAGGTCAAATTTTGTCATGAAAGATAATTTGGAACATGCTGCTGTTGAGATGTCTGTTGGGATGTCCAAGTAGAGATGTCCAGGTAGCAACTGATTCTGAAGGTTAAGAGAGAGAGACCCACGTTGAAGACAATGATTTGATAATGGTCATCATCTGGAGAGTAGATGAGCCAAGGATACAGAAGGGTTTACCTAGGAAGGGTGTGTAGAATGGGAGGAGGTGATAACCAACAAAAGAATCCAAGAGCATACCAACAGTAAAGTATCTACGATGGAAAATAAAAACTAACCTAAGGTAAAGAAGAAAACTAAGGATACTAGTGTTATAAAAGTCGAGAATGGACAGTTTCAACAGGTCAGGCAAATAAGGATTGATTTGTCAACAGACTTAGTTATGAAAAAGCTAAGAAAAGATTACAGATTAAATATTTAAAGTACACCATGGAATCGGTCTTTACCTGTCTCTTCATATTATACAACCTTTACACAATCCTTTCTATTAACAGTATTTTAACTTTAACTGTATTCATTTGCATTAATAAATCTTTTTAAAAGTTCATTTATAAAGTAAAATAGTGTTTTAACTTTCCTCAAGTTAGTCCATTCTTTATTTTATAAATTTAAAGAATATTTTTCAACTTTTAAAATACATGTAAAAGCATAGAATATTGATATCAAATGATAAATTTTTAACTAAGTTAATCCTTGATACCTATATATCAACTTCTATTTTCTCTTCCTCTAAGAAGTAATGTGTTATTTTATGACAATAATGCACTTCTTTGATTACAGTATATGGACAAGAATTGGTCATAAATAAAACATGATATGCAACCTCCTGAGAGAGAAAAAAATGTTCCTCATTATTTTTTTTAATTAATTTATTTTTGTTACAGATGTTTCTCCTTTTCCCCCACTGATACCACCCTCCACCACCCTCCCCACCCTGTCCCCAGCTTTGTTGTCCATGTCCACTGTTCATGAATACATGCATATAAGTTCTGTGGTTTATCTCTCCCCCACCAGCCCCTCTTCTGAGGATTGTCAGTCTGTACCCCAATTCCACGTCTCTGGGACTATGCCATTCCTCAGACTGTTATATTCATTACATTCCACAAATAAGTGAGATCATGTGATATTTGTCTTTCTCTGCTTGGCTTGTTTCGCTTAGGATAATACTCTTCAGGTCCTTCCATGTTGTCTCAAAGGAAAAGAGATCTTTCTTTCTTACAGCTGCATAGTACTATATTGTGTATATGTACCACTGCTTTTTTATCCATTTGTCTACTGATGGACATTTAGGCTGTTTCCAGATCTTAGCTATTGTAAATACTGCTGCTATGAAATGGGGGTACATATATTCTTTCTGATTGGTGTTTCAGGCTTCTTAGGGTATATTCCTAGAAGTGGGATCACTGGGTCAAATGGCAATTCAATTTTTAATTTTTTGAGGTAACACCAGTGTCTTCCATAGTGGCTGCACCAGTCTGCATTCCCACCAGCAATGCACTAGAGTCCCCTTTTCTCCACACCCCCGCCAACACTTGTTTGATGATTTGTTGATGGTGGCCATTCTCACAGGTGTGAGGTGATACCTCATTGTTTTAATTTGCATTTCTCTGATGATTAGTGATGTTGAGCATTTCTTCATATGTCTCTTGGCCATTTGTATGTCCTGTTTGGAGAGGTGTCTATTTAGTTCCTCTGCCCATTTTTTAATTGGGTTCTTTGTCTTCCTTTTGTGGAGTTGTATGAGTACTCTATGTATATTGGAAATTAACCCCTTATCTGATGTATCATTGGCAATTATGCTCTCCCATACAGTGGGTTGCCTTTCCATTTTGGTGGTTGTTTCTTTTGCTGTGCAGAAGCTTTTTAGTTTAATGTAGTCCTATGTGTTCATTTTCTCCTTTGTTTCTCTTGCCTTAGGTGATGTATCAGGGAAAGTTCTGCTGCATATGATGTCTGAAATTTTGTTGCCTACATTTTCTTCTAGGATTTTTATGGATTCACGGGTCACATTTAAGTCTTTTATCCTTTTTCAGTTTATTTTTGTGTATAGTGTTAGCTGATGGTCGAGTTTCATTTTTTTGCATGTAGCTGTCCAATTTTCCCAACACCATTTATTAAAGAGGCTGTCTTTATTCCACTGTATGCTCTTGCCACCTTTGTCAAATATTAATTGAGCATATTGTCTTGGGTCCATTTCTGGGTTCTCTATTCTGTTCCACTGATCTATCTGCCTGTTCTTGTGCCAGTACCAGGCTCTTCTGATTACAGTGGCTTTGTAGTATAATCTGAAATCTGGTAATACGATCCCTCCAACTTTGTTCTTCTTTATCAAGATTAGTGTGGCTATTCGGGGTCTTTTTTGGTTCCATATGAACTTCTGAAGTATTTGTTCTAGTCCTGTGAAGTATGTTGTTGGTATTTTGAAGGGGATTGCATTGAATCTATAGATTGCTTTGGGTAGTATGGACATTTTAATTGTTAATTCTTCCAACCCATGGACAAGTATGTGCTTCCACTTTTTTATATCTTTCTCTATTTCTTTTTTCAATGACCTGTAGTTTTCTGCAAATAAGTCCTTTATTTCTTTGGTTAAGTTTATTCTTAGGTATCTTAATTTTTTTGCTGCGATGATAAATGGGATTGTTTTTTTTTTAGTTTCTCTTTCTGTGACTTCATCATTGGTGTATAAGAATGCCATCAATTTCTTGATGTTAATTTTGTATCCTGCTATTTTGCCAAATTCATTTATTAAATCTAGTAAATTTCTGATGGAGTCTTTGGGGTTTTCTACATATAGTATCATGTCATCTGCGAATAATGACAGTTTCACTTCCTCCTTTCCAATTTGGATTTCTTTTATTTTTTCTTCCTGTCTGATTTCTGAGGTTAAGACTTCCAGTATTATGTTAAATAAGAAAGTGGTGAAAGTGGGCACCCTTGTCTTCTTCCTGTTCTTAAGGGAAATGCTTTTAGTTTCTGCCCATTGAGTATGATGTTGGCTGTAGGTTTTTCATATATGGCCTTTATTGTGTCGAGATATGATCCCTCTATTCCCAGATTGCTGAGCGTTTTTATCAGAAATGGGTGCTGAATTTTGTCAAATGCTTTTTTAGCGTCTATTGATATGATCATATGATTTTTATCTTTCATTTTGTTTCATTTGTTTATGTGGTGTATCACATTTATTGATTTGCAAATACTGTATCAGCCTTGCATCCCTGGGATGAATCCCTCTTGGTCATGGTGAATAATTTTTTTGATGTATTACTGGATTTGATTTGCTAGTATTTTGTTTAGGATTTTAGCGTCTATGTTCATCACGGATATTGGCCTGTAGTTTTCTTTCTCTGTAGTGTCTTTTTCTTTTGGAATTAGAATTATGCTCGCCTCATAAAACAAGTTTGGAAGTCTTTCTTCTTCTTTAGTTTTTTGAAATAGTTTGAGGAGAATGTGTATTAGTTCTTTGAATGTTCGGTAAAATTCCCCCGTGAAGCGGTCAAGACCTGGGCTTTTGTTTGCTGGGAGAGTCTTGATTACATCTTCAATTCCTTTTGTTGTTATAGGTCTGTTCAAGTTTTCTATTTCTTCCTGGTTCAGTTTTGGGAGACTGTGCATTTCTAGAAATTTGTCCATTTCGCTTAGATTGTCAAATTTGTTGCCATGTAATTGTTCATAATATTTGTTAATGATTCTTTGTATTTCTGTGGTGTCAGTTATTATTTCTCCTCTTTCATTTCAGATTTTGTGTATTTGGGTTCTCTCTCTTTGTTTCTTGGTGAGTCTAGCGAAGGGTCCATCAATCTTGTTTATCTTTTCAAAAAACCAGCTCTTTGTTTCATTGATATCTGAATTGTTTTTTTGGTCTCCATGTCATTTATTTCTGATTTGATCTTTACTATTTCCTTTCTTCTACTTGCTCTGGGATTTTCTTTTTGTTTGTTTCCTAGTTCTTTAAGTTGTGAGATTAGATAGTCTATTCGAAATTTTTCTTGTTTCTTGAGGTAGGCCTGTAGTGCTATGAACTTCCCTTTCAGAACTGCTTTCAGTTCATCCCATATATTTTGTGTTGTTCTGTGTTCATTTTCATTGGTTTCCAGGAAATTTTTAATTTCTTCCTCGATTGCCTCGGTAACCCATTCATTGTTCAATAACATGCCATTTAGCCTCCATGTGTTCAAATGTCTTTGCATGTTTTTGTTGCAATTGATTTCTAGTTTCATGCCATTGTGATCTGAGAAGATGCTTGATATGATTACAATCTTCTTGAACTTGTATAGAGTTAGTTTGTGCTCTAACATGTGGTCTTTGAAAATGAAATGCTCATGTGCACTTGTGTCTTTGAGAATGTCCCATGTGCATTTGAGAAGAATGTGAATTCTGCAGTTTGGGGGCATAATTCTCTGTAGATATCTATGAAATCCATTTGATCTAGCATTTCATTTAGAGTCTCTGTTTCCTGGTTAATTTTTTGTCTAGATGATCTATCCAGTAATGTCAGAGGGGTGTTGCAGTCCCCTGCTATGATTGTATTGCTGTTGATTTCTCCTTTGAAGTCCTCCAGAAGATTTTTAATATATGTTGGTGCTCCTCCTGCCTCCTCCCAGGGAACCTGGGGTCTTCCAAAGTGGTGGAACCTCCCATGGTGCAGGGAGAAGCGCCCTGAAGAGCCACTTACCGCAGTAGCCGGCTGCTCCCGTCCACAGCACAGGAACATTCTGCTCCGCCTCTCCGCACTGCACGAGTTTGGTCATCCACCTTCACGTCCACTCACACTCACACACTAGCTCACTCTCTCATACACTCACCGTCCCTCAGGTCCTGCCCGCCACCATCTTCTCTTAAAATCCAAATCGATAATGTCCCTCTTTGAAATCCAGGACCAAAAATCTCCAGTAGAAAAGGAGTACATGCCCTTTGAAACAACTAAGGCCAATTTTCTGACCCAGAACTAAAGAGTAGAAATGGCAGAAGGAAGGTAAGGAAAGAGACTGTTTATTAGCCACAGCAAAACTGGGCTAATATAACCTTGAGGGCTGCATTTCATTTCCTGTTGCTGAGTTTCCCATACTTCTTTCCTGTCACTGATGTCAGAGCAGGTAGGGCAGACTACTAAGAGTGTCTCTGCCTGTCCCATTTCTAGACTCCTATAAGAACACCAGAAAAGAGAGAAAAGCAAAAGGCCATGCCATGGTTTTAGCTATGCTCACCTGAAGACTAAAATAATGGATTTTAAACTTTTGAAAGCATCTCTGAAAAAACAGTGACCAATGAGAAAGTAATAAACTTCAAAGTGGTACTGGGTCACATACAAAATAAAATATTATTCCAAATTTAATAAACTAATTCTAAGACATTAAAAGTTATTCCACACTCTGTAAATTATAATGTACAAGCTATCACCAATCTATCTTCAATAAAAAATATTACTTTATTTTAAAACCCAATATAATCATAATTATATTTTGCTGGATTTCAATAAACCTTTCTTGAGGTTGCTATATCTTTAGCCTTGACAACTCTCAACTGCAAATATACACTTTAGGTTTTTATTGTCTCTATTGAAAACAAAAATCTTTATGAACCACAATATACAGAAAGGTATTTACACAACTGGGAGGAAAAGTTCAGTAAATAAATTAGAGGAGCATTTATTATTTTTAAAGAATTAAGTCAGAGCCCTGGCCAGTTTGGCTCAGCGGTTAGAGCATCGGCCTGTGGTCCTGAGAGACCCGGGTTTGGTTCCCGCTAAGGGCACGTACCTCCGTTGCAGTTTGTCCCCGGCCCTGGTTGGTCGTAAGGGTGGCAGCCACTCGATATGTTCCTTTCACATCGATGTTTCTCTCTCTCTCTCCCTCCCACTCTACCTGAACAAAAAATGGAAAAATGTCCTTGGGTGAGGATAAAAAACAAATAAACAAAGAATTAAGTCAGAACATGAATTTTTTATGAGTTATTTTTAGAATGGTTATTCTTCACTTGATTTGATTTTTTCCATTACCATTTATCCCCTCTATACCCTCCTCCACCTCCAACCCCCACCCCAAACACCATAATGGTGTCTGTGAATTGATGGCAATTTACTGTCAACTCAAGAATTTAATAATCTGTTAAATATTCTAGCTATATTTGTTCTCATAACTACATATAAAGTCTGAAAGTCAAGCTTTATTCTCCAACAAACATTTTAGAACAAGAAATTTGTTAAGTTCAATTCCCTGCCAACTTATAAGCTTAGATTTCACTCTGAAAGAAAATGTAAGATGTGATTACAAATTCATGAAACCAACAAATTCATAGTCTCTTATTAAGAGGTCACTGGCTTAGCAAGTGTGACTACTATACTGTAATCAATATAATTTACTATTAATTAACCACCTGGGAACCATCTAAAATCTGGCATCTAATCAGGGAAGCAGTAAAAGGACAAAATGGAGAAGAGAGATACAAGTTTGGGTTTTTTAAAAAAATATTATCTTCTGTATCTCTACTTAATTTTTTTTTTTTTTTTTGTCCTCACCCGAGGACATTTTTCAATATTTTGTTCAGATAGAGTGAGTGGGAGAGAGAGAGAGAGAAACATCGACGTGAAAGCGACACATCGAGTGGTTGCCACCCACACGACCCAACCAGGGCCGGGGACAAACTGCAACCAAGGTACGTGCCCTTAGCGGGAACCGAACCCGGGTCTCTCCGGACCACAGGCCGACGCTCTAACCGCTGAGCCAAACCGGCCAGGGCTAATTTTTTGAACTTATAGAATAGTTACGATAACTGATTTTAATATGCTTGTCTGTTAATTGTAACATCTGTGTCAGTTCTGAATTGTCTTTGATTGGTTATCTCCTCAATATGTTTTCCTAATCATTGATTTAATGCCAGACACTGTATTTACTTTGTTGGATGCTAGATATTTTTTGTATTCCTACAAATATTCTTGAGCTTTGTTTTGGGGTAAATTACTTGAAAACAAGTCAAAAGAACATCTTTTTAGAGGTTTGCTTTTATAATTTGTTAAGCAAGTGTGGAGCAAGGCTCATTATACCCACTACCGAGGGACCTTCCTGAGTGCTGTGACATTATGTAATTCCCAATGACCTGTGAATCACGTAAGGTTTTCCAGTCTGTCTGGGAACAGGCGCTGTGTGGCACGAGGCACTGTTTACTAAATCTTCTGGATGTTTTCTTTCCTCCTGCCTCAGGTAGTTCCCTCAGACACATTATCAGTACTCTGCTGAATATTCAAGGGAAAACCCCTGTAGATCTCTGCACAGCTCTCTCCCTCTGGCATTGTGTCCTGTGACCTCTAACGTCTTGGTCTTCCCAGGCTCTCAACTCTATCTCTTCAACTCAGAGAATCTACCAGGCTCTTCCTGAGTTCCCTCCTCCCTATACTATAGCCAAGAAACTTAAGACAGAATACTAGGGTAATCACAGGTCTCACCTCATTTGTTTCCTGTCTACCAGGGCTCACTTGTCTCCTCTGCTCAATGATCAGTGTCTTTAAAAAGTGTTATTTCAGTTATTTTGTCTGGTTTTTGGCTGTGTCAGGCAGGAGAGTAAATCTAGTCCTTATTCCTTGATCTTTGGCAGATAAAAATGTCCTCTCTTTTTTGTAAAAGCACTGCCTGTGGGAACATTCTCCAGATCTACGTTGCCTTCAGCATCCAAACAGACCTCCACTGCAGAACCTAGTCACCGCCTTTCCACATCTCCCTTGGATGAAGGGCCTTGGAACTCCTCCTTTGGATCCAAAGCCATCTTTACCCTGGAGAAAGCCATTGGTTGCTTCTGTTCAAGCCAGGCCTAAGTGCCATACTCCTGCCAAGCCTCTCCAGCACCACCCTCTTAACTTTCTGAAATGGAAGTACAGGTCAGACCTATGGCCCACTACTTGTCTAGGTGAGTTTAGACAGTCATTTCTTAAAGCTCAGGAGCTTGGAAGATTCTCCTCTAGAACACAAACTCGTCAAATACTACTAAAGATATGCCATAAGATCTCAAATAAATCTGTTAGGCTTTTTTACAAAGTTTTATAAACATATCTATAGTCCACATGACCAAAAAACAAACAAAAAGAGCACACTTTCTTAGCACTAGCTGTAATACATAAAACAAAAAGAATGACTTTCTCAAAATATGCATGAGACTAAATCTCATCAATAGAAGCAGTGACAGGATTCCAAAATGGCAGAAGAATGAATGGAAGCTACACAGACTGTCTCCCAGGACCAAACTGAAATTACAACTAAAATAAAGACAAATCGATGGGACAAAGCAACAGAAAAGCAACTCGCAAGGACCATATAACCAGGGACACTGACTCGATTCTAGTAGGATAGTGGAGGTGCGAGAGGGGGGCTGGGAGCCCACGGACAGCAGCAGTCTTAGCTGTGAGCAGTGCCCTTGGGGAATAAAGACCAAGCCTGCTCCACAGCCCAGAGAGCCAGAACAAAGCACTAAAATAGTCACAGCCACTCACCTGGGGGCTACGGCAGAGGGAGGGCAGACTGGTTTGGAACTCTGTGGTGACACTCAAGATTTGGAAGGCACTCAGAGTTTTTGCTGAGTTGCGGCCACAAACGATGATGGCCAGTGTGCTCCTTCCCCTAGCTGTGGGGAAAAGCAGCAGCCCCCCTACCCCTTCAGAGATTCACGCTTTACCAGGTGAGGCAAAGAAATGCAAATTGAGGCTCATTAATAACCAGCCTCTATCCCACCCTCTAGAAATCCTCTTAAGCAAAACACCAGGGCTACATTCCAAGGCGCTGAGTAACTGAGACTACTAGCCACCAGGAAAAAGCTAGAGGATAACTGAACCTTTCCTGGGCTTGCAAATCTACCCAGAAAACTAAGACTTGACAGTGGTGTTTAACGTGGGCCCATCCAGACTCATCAAAACCCAGTAGAGGGAGCCACAAACAGTGGAACATCAATACCCACAGCAAAAATTTGGCAAGCTCCAAAACTCACTGAGATAGCCAAAATGGTGAAACAAAGAAACAAATCCCAAATGAAAAAAAAGCACTCTATCAAAGATGAGATCAATAAAATGCAGCTATGCAAATTATCAATGGTAGAGTTCAGAGCCATGATCTTGAGGAACCTCAACAGCATGAGTAAGGACATCAGCACCATGAGTAAGATATAGAAATATTGAAAACCAACCGAGTGGAAATGAAGAATGACATAGCTGTAATTAAAACACATTGGAAGGACTAAAGAGCAGAATAGGGGAAGCTGAGGAATGGATCAGTGAATTAGAAGACAGAGTAGAAGAAGTCAACCAATCAGAAAACCAAAAGGAATAAATAATTAAAAAACAGGACAATAGCTTAAGAGAACTGCGGGACAACTATAAATGTAATAACATTCGTAACATAGGAGTCCCCAAAGAGGAAAAAAATGGGCAAGGGTTAGGGAATATATTTGAAGAAATAATGACATAAAACATTCCTAACTTGAACAAAGAAGAAGGCATTGAAGTTCAAAAACACAGAGAGCCCCAAGTAAGAAGAACCCAAACAGGCCCACACAAACACACATAGTAATTAAAATGCCAAAAATTAAAGACAGAGAGAATCCTAAACTCAGCAAGAGATAAGCAAAAGGTTACCTACAAAAGAGAAACCTCATAAGGCTCTCAGCTGACTTCACATCAGAAACACAACAGGCCAGAAGGGAGTGGCATGAAGTAATCAAGGTCATGAAAAACAAGGATCTGAATCCAAGACTACTCTAACCAGCAAGGCTATCATTCAAAATAGAAGGTCAAATAAAGAGTTTTCCAGACAAAAAAAATGACTAAGGGAATACATTAGCACTGAACTAGCACTGCAAGAAATGTTAAAGGACTTCTGTTATTAGTAGAAGAAATAGAAAGAAAAATAGAGCCACACTAAATAAATATGGCAATAAATAAGTACATATCAATAATCACCTTAAACGTAAATGGACTGAATGCCCAGATAAAAAGACACAGATGTGCTGATTGAATAAGAAAGCATGACTCATCTATATGTTGTTTACAAGAGATCCCCCTCACAACAAAAGACTCACAAAGGTTGAAAGTGAAGGGATGGGAAAACATCTTTCAAGCAAAGGGAAAGAAAAAAAGCTGAGGTAGCAATACTCTTACCTGAAAAAATAGATTTCAAAATGAAAGCAATAACTGTAGACAAAAAAGGCCACTGCATAATATTGCAAGGCTCTATCCAACAGGAAGATATAACCTTCATAAACATGTATGCACCCAATATAGGAGCACCACAATATATTAAAAATCTTCTGGAGGAATTCAAAGGAGAAATTGACAGCAATACAATCACACCAGGGGATTTCAACATCTTGCTGACATGACTGGATAGGTCCTCCAGACAAAAAATTAGCAAGGAAACAGAGACTCTAAATGAAGCATTAGACCAAATAGATTTAATAGATATCTACAGAGAATTATACCCCAAAACTACAGAAGTCACATTCTTCTCAAGTGCACATGGAACATTCTCAAAGATAGACCACATGTTAGGGCACAAACTAAGTCTTTACAAGTTTGGGGAGATTGAAATCATATCAAGCATCTTCTCAGGTCACAATGGCATGAAACTAGAAATCAATTGCAGCAAAAACAAGCAAAGACATTTGAACACATGGAGATTAAACAGCATGTTATTAAACAATAAATGGGTAACCGAGATAATTGAGGAAGAAATTAAAAAGTTCCTGGAAACCAATGAAAATGAACACACAACACCACAACATATATGAGATGCAGCAAAAGCAGTTCTGAGAAAAAAGTTTATAGCACTACAGGTCTACCTCAAGATACAAGAAAAATTTCGAATATACTATCTAACCTCACAACTCAAAGAATTAGAGCAAACAAAAAGAAACCCCCAGAGCAAGTAGAAGAAAGGAAATAGTAAAGATCAGAAAAGAAATAAATGACATGGAGACCAAAGAAATAATTCAAAGGATCAATGAAACAAAGAGCTGATTATTCAAAAAGATAAACAAGATTGATGGACCCTTAGCTAGACTCACCAAGAAACAGAGAGAACGCAGATACACAAAATCAAAAATAAAAGAGGAGAAGTAACAGCTGACAACAAAAAAATACAAAAGATCATTAACAACTACTATGATCAATTATATGGCAACAAGTTCGACAATCTAAGCAAAATGGACAAATTTCTAGAAACACATAGTCTTCCAAAACTGAACTGGGAAGATATAGAAAACGTGACCAGACCAATAACAACTAAGAAAATTAAAGAGGTAATCAAGACTCTCCCAGAAAACAAAAGCCCAGGCCCAGATGGCTTCACGGGAAAGTTTTACTGAACATTCAAAAAAGAATTAACACCCATTGTTCTCAAACTATTTCAAAAATCAAGAAGAAGGAAGACTTCCAGACTCGTTTTATGAGGCCAGCATAATTCTAATTCCAAAACCAGAAAAAGACACAACAAAGAAAGAAAACTACAGGCCAATATTTTTGATGAACACAGATGCCAAAATTCTGAACAAAATATTAGCAAATCAAATCCAGGAATCCATCAAAAAAAATTATTCACAATGACCAAGAGGGATTCATCCCAGGGATGCAAGGCTGGTACAATATTCACAAATCAATACATGTGATACACCACATAAATAAAATGAAGAATAAAAAACATATGATAATGTCAATAGATGCTGAAAAGCATTAGACAAAATCCAGCATCCACTTCTGATAAAAATGCTCAGCAATTTGGGAATAGAGGGATCATATCTCAACATAATAAAGGCCATTATGAAAGACCTACAGCCAACATCAGACTCAATAGGCAGAAACTAAAAGCATTTCCCTTAAGAACAGGAACAATACAGGGATGCCCACTTTCACCACTCTTATTTAACATAGTACTGGATGTCTTAGCCACAGCAATCAGACAGGAAGAAAAAATAAAAAGGATCCAAATTGGAAAGGAAGGAGTGAAACTGTCATTATTTGCAGTTTACTTGATATTACACATAGAAAACCCTAAAGACTTCATCAAATATCTACTAGACTTAATAAATAAATTTAGCAAAGTAACCAAAAACAAAACTAACATCAAGAAATCAACAACATTCATATACACCAATGATGAACTCACAGAAATAGAAACTGAAAAAACAATCCCATGTACCATTGTAGCAAAAAAGTTAAGATACTTAGGAATAAACTTAACCAAAGAAGTAAAGTATCTATTTGTTGAAAACTACAGGTCATTGAAAAAAGAAATAGAGAAAGATATAAAAAAAGTGGAAGCACATACCTTGTTCATGGATTGTAAAAATTGACATAATTAAAATGTCCATACTACACAAATCAATCTATAGATTCAATGCAATCCCCATTAAAATACCAATGACATATTTTACAGAACTAGAACAAATACTTCAAAAGTTCATATGGAACCAAAAAAGACCCCGAATAGCCACAGCAATCTTGAAAAAGAAGGACAAGGTAGTTGGGATCACAATACAAGATATCAGGTTATACTACAGAGCCAATGTAATCAAAACAGCCTGATACTGGCACAAGAACAGGCATATAGATCAGTGGCACAGAACAGAGAACCCAGAAATGGACCCAAGACACTATGCTCCATTGATATTTGACAAAGAAGGCAAGAGCATACAATAAACTAAAGACAGCCTCTTTAAAAATGGTGCTGGGAAAATTGGACAGGTACGTGCAAAAAAATGAAACGACACCCCTCCACCCACGTCAACTAACACCATACACAAGTATAAACTCAAAATGGATATAATAAACTCAAAATGGATAAAAGACTTAAATGTGACCCATGAATCCATAAAAATTCTAGAAGAAAATGTAGGCAACAGAATTTTGGACATCATACGCAGCACAATTTTCACTGATACATCACCTAAGGCAACAAAAACAAAAGAAAAAATGAACACATGGTACTACATCAAACTAAAAACTTCTGCACAGCAAAAGAAACAAACATCAAAATGGAAAGGCAACCCACACTATGGGATATAAAAAAGTGGCAGCACATACCTTGTTCATGGATTGGAAGAATTAACATCATTAAAATGTCCATACTACCCAAATCAATCTATAGATTCAATGCAATCCCCATCAAAATACCAACAGCATTGCCAATGATACGTCAGATAAGGGGTTAATTTCCATTATATACAGAGTACTCATACAACTCAACAAAAGAAGACAAATAATCCAATTAAAAATGGGCCAAGGAGCTGAATAGACACCTTTCTAAACAGCACATACAAATGGCCAAGAGACATATGAACAAATGCTCAACATTACTAATCATCAGAGAGATGCAAATTAAAACAACTATGAGGTATCACCTCACACCTGACAGAATGGCCGCCATCAACAAATCATAAAACAACAAGTGTTGGCGAGGGTGGGGAGAAAAGGGGACTTTAGTACAATGCTGGTGGAAATGCAGACTGGTCCAGCTACTATGGAAAACACTATGGTGTTACCTCAAAAAATTAAAAATAAACTGCCATTTGACCCAGTGATCCCACTTCTAGGAATATACCCTAAGAAGCCTGAAACACCAATCAGAAAGAATATATGTAACCCCATGTTCATAGCAGCACTATTTACAATAACTAAGATCTGGAACCAGCCCAAGTGTCCATCAGTAGATGAATGGATAAAAGAGCTGTGGTACATATACACAATGGAGTACTATGCAGCGGTAAGAAAGAAAGATCTCTTATCCTTTGAGATGACATGGAGGGACCTGGAAAGTATTATCCAAAGTGAAACAAGCCAAACAGAAAAAGACAAATCCCATATGATCTCACTTATTTGTGGAATATAATAAACATAACAGTTTGAGAAATAGGGTAGACCCAGAGACGTGGAAGTAGGGTACTGACTGACAACCCTCAGAAGAAGCGGAGGTGGGTTAGAGATAAACCACAGAACTTATATGCATGTATGCATAACCAATGGACACTGACAACAAAGTTGGGGATGGGGTGAGGAGGATGGGGAGGAGGGTGTCAATGGGGTAAAAAAGGAGAAACATCTCTAATAGAAATAAAATTGAAAATTAAATTAAATTAAAAAAATAGAAGCAGTGACTCCCACTTACAAGGCAGAGATAGCAATTATGTTTCAAAGTCTAAGTGAATTGTGAGAAGAGAATGTTTTTAGAGTTTAATATGCCTCTAAGCTGATTTCAAGTCCAATGAAAAGACTGTGTTAAAATATGAGTCATTTATAATTAAGAACTACTAAAATCACACTGTTCTTCAAGATGCAGCTATTTTCAGAAAATTCTGGTAATATGCTGCATACAGAAGGAGAAAAGGAAGGATCCAAAACTTTGGAAATAAAATTTTCATTAAATTATACATTTATGTCTGACTTAAGTACAATATAACTAATTATTATGAGAGAATTTCAATAAGCATTCTAAGGAATGTTATGGCAGTACTGGAAAGATTAAAAATTTAGAAGGTTGAGATTCTACATTTCTTTTTTAGCTCTACTTCATTCTCCTAAACTTCTTTATTGTTCAAGATTTATCGCCTTTGCACCTACTGTACTTTCTGCTTGTAACTGTATAACCCTAGATCCTCACATGGCTGTCTTTTGTCAGACTTTATTTTTCATGTATTTTCTCAGAAGGTCATTCCCTGCTTACCCTAGTCAAAGCAGCCCTTCACCAACCTTACCATGATAACCTTATCCTGCTTTATTTTCTTCAAAGCTTATATAATTATCTTAAATCATCCTCTATAAATTACACATGTATCATCAATTTTCCCCCACACCCTGTGACTAAAAATGTGAGCTGACTCTCAAATCTCAAATCCATATTTCTAACTGCTAGCTAGGCAAACCCATGTAAATGGTTTTAGGTTCTTAATTTTGGTTCATATACTAAATATTATGAGACAATTTCCAAACATATATAGTCCACATGACCAAAAAACAAAAGCATAAACAAGTATAGTTCCTTAGCATTAGTAACTCTATCTATTTGATGAAAAATGTATCTCCTACTGCTTATGAAAGCCTATGCAAGGAATCCTTGAGTTACACTTAGATGGTTAAATTACCTTCTGAACAATCTGATAACTTAGCCACTGGCATCAGTACGTGGTCTTCTGACTATGGACACATTTGATCCACTATTCTGTTTTACCTTCTATCAAGGCAGTGTCTATTCCTGTCCACAAACGGTACTGGTAATAGTAATATCATTTATATGCACAAGACTTAATAGAAAAGTTATTTATACTTATTCTCTCCCTACAACTATACAGTTTAATATATATCACTTTCATTAGATAACCAGCTGAAGAAGGAGGCCCTTTAATGCATAAATGGTGTAAACTGTCTATTCAAATGTTAAATGGGTAGTGCTATCAGACTCTTCCCTAGGAACATATATAAAGCTGTATGCTTCCCTCTGCCCACTGTGAGAACCACTGCTATTATAAGCAACCATTACTGTTGGGAATAGGTCACATCCCACCTTTTGTAGAAAGTAGGAATCTATTGTCTGTGCCAGGAATGTCCATCAAATGTATGATAAAATATCACATCTCCATTTACAACTAAAGGTGCATTGATATCAATATCTGGGACTGATTCAATTTGTTTCCATTCAAAAGTGGAAGAAAAAAAAAACCAAACAAGTACGGAGGGTCTAAACATTTGGCTCTGATGCTGGACCCTAAACAGCCAGATGATTTCATGTAACTCAATTTCCTCCTCAACTTCAATAATGGCTTCCTTGCCCACTCCACATGCTGATGAGAGCTGAATGAGAAAATGCACTGGAGCCTATTGTAGAGACTACTCACACTGCAGGTGTGCGAGAAATTATCCTTCATTCTCCCCATCCCCATCCAGTCGTCTACCCAGATTTTCTGGAAAGCTACAGTGTGTGCAGACATTATAAACACACATGTGCGTGCACACACATGCACACACACACACACACCCATGTAACCAACCTTTGTTCACACATTATCTTCTCAGAGAGAGAAAAGAAAAATCATCCATTTAGTTTGCAGGGCATCTTTTTTAAAAAAAGAAGAAAATTTATTTTTAAAAACTTTTCCCTTGATCAGATAACAAATTGAATTTTTTGTAACAATATTTGAACATTTCTCAAATGGTATTACATAGACTACCTAGTCACAGAATTTTAATATATATTACATGCAAATTGGCTCTTCAAGCAAGTAATTTGTGAAATGCTGAATCAAACAAATTTCTTTACTACAGAAATTTTTAGAACTCAATACACTGACATGTATTGCCTCCCGGAGGCAAACACAGGATAAAGTGTTTCTGAAACTTAATTGTTCATGAAGTGTTTTATTAGTGGCTATTTCCTCAGTCTAGTACTCCATGTGAATGTTTCATCTAATAAAAATATTTTTAAATTCAATTTTATGTTTATCAAAAATAACACATGTGCATTCCTTAAATCAAATAGTGCCCACAAGGGTTTATTTATGATGAAAGACTGGTCCCTTGCCCTGGATCTCTTCATCTTTTTGTTTTTTTAAAAGCAGCCACATTCAATTCTTTCAATTATTTCTCCTGGTATTTACCTCCATTATTTCTGAATAATATTTCTAAATAATAATATTTCTAAATAATAATATTTCTAAATAATAATATTTCTAAATAATATAATAATAACACTAGTATTTATTCATTTTTTTCTATTTTAAATATTACCCCATCTTCCCAAAAAGTTATATTACAATTCTAGCTAAAATCCATATTCTACATTTAATTATCACAAAAGTTATATAAATATTGTTTATAACTGAACCATGTAGTATATTTATTTTTTTATAAAACTTTGTTTTCCCTTAGTGTTAACAGTTGACTTGTTTATTTAGTTTTTAAAAAAAACATACGTCTCACTAATTCATTAAGCTCTCCATCAGAACTTATAAAATTCCTCTTACTATGGTCACACATATCAGGCAATCTATTAGCTTCTTTTTCCCTCCTAGAAACACTGCTCATGGCACCGGCCCTGCTCTCCGGCCCGCTGAAACTGCTCTCCACCACGGTTCTGGGAATTTCCTCTGTTTCTTTTCTAAATTGGATGATCTCTCAGGGCCATTCACCTCTCTTCTGGGCTCATCCTTCCTTCTTCTTGGTTTACTCTCTCGTGTTTAGAGCACATCCTCCAGCAATTTTCTGGTAAGTGTGCACATGGGCTAAATTTGAGCCCTTGTATGCGTGGAAATGGCTATTTCCTCATACTTGATGAAAATCTTGCTAAGTATACAAAAATAAAATAAAGTAAAAACCATTGTCTACTTCATATTGTTGAAAAGTTGAAGTTCCTCTATAGACCTTTCTAAAGCCTTGTTTGATCTTTATTCCTAGAGTAGTAAAATTTACAAAAATATGTATTGACAATGGATATTTTTCCAAGTACTTAGTAGGCTCCTTCAAACTCTTTCATATCCTTCTGTTCTGAACAATTTTCTTGTATTATTTAATAAATGTATCTCTTTTTCTCTCCTTTCTTTCTGAACTCCTAATAGATACGGAACTAAAGAATTAATGCTCCAATTTTCTTAACATTCTTAGCTTTTCTCAGTCTTTTTGTTCTCTTATATAAACACTTAACATTATCTTGCAATGCTTCAGTTCAGTTTTTCTATACTTCTGCTATATTTTCTTTCTAAGAGAGCTTTCTTACTCTCTAATTATTCCTTTTCTATAGAATCCTGTTCATGTCTCATAAATGCAAAATGGTCTTTTACAAGATAGCCTCATATATCTGAGGCTATTACCTAAAACTTTTAAGTTTTCTTTTGCTCTCCTCAGTCTTTCAATTTTCTGTGGGTTTGAAAAGTATATATTGTTGGTTTATTTTTTATTTATTTTGGTCCATTTCATGTTGAAAGATTTCCTCAATTGGATATTCCTCTTTAGCTGCCCATTCATATTTAAGAGTAAGGCACCAGAAAGTTGATTAGAAGTCATGTGCAGAGGTGTGGGGCTCATCTTCAGATGAAGACCCAGCTGTTTCATCAGTGAACTCCCAAAATTCCTTACCTGCAAGTCTTTTCCTTCGGCTTATTAGTTTCTCAGATGAGTCCTCCAATATTCTGCAGAGGAGATGTAAGTTTGGAGGCCAGAGTTTGGGAGCCAGTGAAGAAGAAGGTTTTTTAGCCTCACTGTTTAATATGTAGACTTTCACTTAATTGCTATGTTTTCAGGATAGTAGTGGTTCTACCTTCCCTCGAAAGTGTCCAGATTCTTCAAGTCTGGAGCCTCTTGGGTGCAACCTAATGTCACTTAATGACCTAGCGTTGGGGTAATCATGGGGCTGAACAGAGAACCAGGTGGCCTACTTCTCTATATATGTACTTCTAACATTTTACCATTTCAGGTTCATGGTGCCTTCAAATCCTGAGCCTTTCTGAGTTCTGGGGATATGTCAGCATGCTCCATGCCCTGTGCAGGCACCTGAGTCTCAACTCAGGCTCAGCCTCCTCTGCTCTGCTAAGTCACTATCACTTGTCATCCACCTTCTTTATTCTAAATGTGGGTGGCAGTCCCTCTTCTGATCTTTCTGTTCCTATGAATTATAACTTTTAGAAAGGTCTTAATTATAATTTTAGTAGAGTTTCAGTGAAGACAGTGGCTGTGCTCAACCCATTGTGTTAAATGAAGCTCTGTATTAATCAAAACTAATTTGGTGTCACTGCACTAACCTTACCCATATTCCCAGTTTTGATACCTAAAGATTGAGTAGAAGTAACTAAGAAAGAGCTTAAAATGTAAATAAGACATCTTTGAATAGTAAATGTTCTATGTGATTTATTCTTTAAAAGATCCTTTTTGAGATTTCCAGTCAAGATGGCAGCCTAGGTAAACACAGTACTCGCCTCCTCCCACAGCCACATCAAAATTACAAATAAAATACAGAACAACCATCATTCAAAACCACTTGAAATCAAGCTGAATCAAAGTCCTACAACTATAAAATTAAAGAAGCCACACCGAGACTGGTAGGAGGGGCAGAGGTGCAGACGGGCTGGTCTCACACCCACGTGTGGTAGATACAAATCAGGAGGGTGGGTACAAATTGGCTATGAAAGTCCTCTCTGAGAAATGAGAGGTCCCTGTCCTACACCAGGCCTCCCCAGCTCAGGGTTCCAGTGCCAAGAAGAGAAGTCCCCATAACTTCTGGCTCTAAAAACCAGCAGAAACTGAGGCTGAGGGAGGCTGAGGCTTCTGGAGTCCCAGGCAGTTCCTCTTAAAGAGCCCATGGCAGAGACTTAATGGGACACACAACCTCCAGGCTCTAGCATAGGGGAGGCAGCTTGAAAGGCACCCAAGACATATGGGAACAACTGAGTTGTTTGGCATCAAGGCGAGAACTGTAGGGCAGCTTTTGCCCAGACAGACATGCTAGCAGAGACCACTGTTCCTTTGGTGAGCCCTTCCCCCATGGGCCCAGCAGATGGGCACTATATCTGGGACTCCATCAACCTGGTTCATACTGTTTACCCTGGTGATTCCCTGAAGCCCTGCCCAACCCACTTTCCTGCCCACCCAAGCTGTTTCTGGTGGCTTTACTGTAGGATTGGCTTGTTTTGGCTCCTGTTTCAGATTTTTCTAAATTCTCTCAAATAAGCAGCATTTGGTCTCAGCAAGTCCCCATACCTCTCAGGCCTGGCACTAGGAGCAACCTGCCTTGGTTCACAATTTGGCTTTGTCTGGGAACCTCCAAGCCCAGAAGCAGATATCTACAGATCACTTTATAGCTTATGCCTGGTGGCAACCAGGTAGAACACAGGCAGTGGCTGACCTGGTCCCAGAGCCAGCACACTCAATGGACAGCCTCAGAACATGTTGAAGCACCACCACCCAACCACCTCCACAAGTGACACACACAAAGTGTGGACTCAGTGTGTACCAGAGACTTGATGAAGTAAATCTTGCTCTTTGTGCTGGGCCCCTGCACAGCTGATTGATCCTTAAGGCAGTCAGAGGTCAGTGGGCATAGCCAGTCCTTGCAGTTGACCAGTCTGAGTAAATCCCTCCCATTAATGTATCAACAGCAAATCAAAACTCAATTACAAAAGAAGGGTATAAAGTCCACATAAGGGGTGCACCTCGAGGGCACAGCTGGGTAATCAGCGAGGCTGTGCCACAGGACACCTACTATAAAAGGAGATCATACAAGACCTAGAAGACATAGCAACTTTACCTAGTACATAGAAACAAACACAGGGAGGCAGCCACAATGAGGAGACAAAGGTATACGTCCCAAACGAAAGAACAGAACAAAACTCTAGGAAAAGAACTACATGAAATGAAGATAAGCAATCTAACACATGCAGAGTTCAAAACACTGATTGTAAGTATGCTTAATGAACTTAGTGAGGACCTCAAATGCATAAAAAAGGACCAGTCAGAAATAAAGAAGGCACTAACTGAAACAAAAAATAATTTACAGAAAATCAGTAGTAGAGTAGGAGAAGCCAAGAAGCAAACCATCAGTTTGGAATATAAGGAAGCAAAAAAAACCCCAATCAGAACACCAAAAAAAAAAAAAATGAGGATAGTGTAAGGAGCCCCTGGGACAACTTTAGGCGTGCCAACATTTGCATCATAGGGGTGCCAGAAGGAAAACAGAGCAAGAAATCAAAGACCTATTTAAAAAAATAATGACAGAAAACTTCCCTAACTTGGTGAAGGAAACAGACATACAAGTCCAGGAAGCACAGAGAGCCCCAAACAAGATGAACCCCAAGAGGCCCACACCAACACACAATATCATCAAAATGCAAAAGGTTCAAGACAAAGAGAGAATCTTAGAAGCAACAAGAGAGAAGCAGTTAGTTACTTACAAGGGTGTTCCCATAAGACTGTCAGCTGATTTCACAACAAAAAAATTTGCAGGCCAGAAGAACAAGGCAAGAAATATTGAAAGTGATGAAAAACAAGGACCTACAATCAAGATTACTCTATCCTGCAAAGTTATCATTTAGAATCAATAGCCATATAAAGAGTTCCCCAGACAAAAAAAAAAGCTAAAGGAGTTCATCACCACCAAATGTTATATAAAATGTTGAAGGGTCTTCCTGAAGAAAAAGATAAAACATATGAACAATAAAATGGCAGTAAACATATATCTATCAACAGTTGAATCTACAAACAAAACAAACAGCCAGAACAGAAGACTCATAGATACAGAGAACTTTTTGTTGGTTGCCAGATGGGAGGGGGGTTGAGGGAATGGGTAAAAAAGGTGAAGGAATTAAGTGGTACAAATTGGTTGTTAGACTGAGAAAACACAAAGAGAGGAGGGAGGGAAGCAGAAAGAGATAAACCAAAGAACTTATATACACAAAGTAAATGCATAACCAATAGACACTGACAATAGTGTGGGGAAGGCAGGAGAGGGGTGGGAGCAGGGAGGAGGGGTCAATAGGGGAAAAAGGAGGGACATCTTTATACATTCAACAATAAAGATAAGTTTAAGAAAATAGTAAAAATAATACAATATACTTTTTGATTAATCTATATTTAACTGAATAAAACTGCTCTACTTTCTCAGTGTTGTCAACTCAAATTATTTTTTTATTCTAACCAATTATTAATCAGCCATATATATGTATTCATATGTGTGTGTAGCTTGACTAAATAGTTTTCAAAAGGTACTTTGACTAAGATACTTTAGCCCTGGTCTGGGTGGCTCAGTTGGTTGAGCGTCATCCCATGCACCAAGAGGTTGGCAGTTCAATTCCTGGTCCAGTGCACATGCCCAGGTTTCAGGCTAGATCCCCAGTGTGAGGCATGCAGGAGGCAGCCAGTTGATGCTTCTCTCTCTCTCTTCCCCTCTTATTTCTGTGAGCTAAATGGGCCTGCTTTTATATGGCCCTTAAAAAAAAAAAATCTATCTCTAATCTTCCATAACCCTGCAAGAAAGTATCATTATCTCTATTTTACAGATAGAAAAGCCAAAGATAGGTCATTTGCGAAAGGTCGTACAGGTTGCAAGTGGCAGAGAAGAAATTCAAGCTTAGATCAGCAAGGACTTTTCACAATAACCAAAACAAATTGTATTTCTGTTCATAATTTTTAATTAAATCAGTAGTAATCATTTCAAGATAAAAATATGACTTCAATTTAAATCACACATCTAATATCTTAGTAGAGAATTGAATGCAAAATACTTTGACATTTACTACATTTTAAACATTCTTCCTAGGGGATTCTATGACTCATTAACATTTAAGACCCATCCCGCAGGACACATGGACCTGACAGAGAATTTCTGAATGCTCGTTTTCATCTCTACCCCTTGGCATTAGTCTGGATACTTTATTGTTGTGATAATCCACAGCACCTACATTTTAGCTTCACGTATTCCTTTAACAGTCACTCAAGGATACGTTTATTGATTTTACAGAGAGAGGGAGGAATGAAGGGAGAAGCAGGGAGAGGTGGAGAGCAAGAAAAAGAAAGAAAGGGAGAGAAAAGAAGAGATAAGAAACATCGACTGGTTGCGTCTTGTACCTGTCTGAATTTGGGACTGAACCAGCAACCTAGGTACGTATCCTGACAGGGAACCTTTTGGTGTATGGTGGATGTTTCAACAGAGCCACCTGGTGAGGACTTAGTTTCACTTTTTTTTTTTTAACCTCCTATAAGCCAGTGACCAGCACTTCATGTCAGCATTCCACTCCTCCTATTCCACTCTAGACCCAGAACTACTCAATTTATCAATCATCTTAAAATGAAAAGTACACTCTGCCAAACCTATCCTCTTCCTCTCCAACTAAATCTGCTCTTCAGTCTCAGCGGGACTTCAATCTCACGAGTTCTATTTTCTTTCATCTATCAACCCTCCTCTACTTCCTGCTCTGCCCACAGGACAGTCTCAGGCACCCTCACCAGCTACTGTGGACCTTCCCATGGACTTCAGAGGACTCACCCTGCACCTTCCAACCCTGTCCACAATGTCAATGCACAAGTTGGCATGCCACAGTTATAGTTCAGTAGGCTGTTACCCTTAGACCTCTCCTCCCTTTCCTGTTCAGGTCAGCCTCACGATAACAATCCCTATGATGACTTATACTACCAGAGCACTAATTGCATTTGATAATGATTATCTCATTTAATCCCTCTAATTACTCTGTGAGGTGGGTACAGTACTGCCCTCACCACCAAAAGCTAGAGATATTGAAGCTAAGTGGATTAAATAATTGCCTAAAGTCTCACAGCCAGTATATGACAAGATTGAAACTCAACAGAGCCAGCCGATTTCCACAGCCTGAACTCAAGGTTCCTTTTCCACCTGCTCTGGTAGCAAGGAGGAAAAAGTAAAAGGGGGAAAGCAGCTCAGACATTTGCCACTTGGAGAAAACAAAGTCAAGGCAACTCATTTCTTGGAAAGCTTTGCCCACATCTCTGCTCCCCTCCACTTTGACTCTGTCCTTAGTTTTCAGAACTCATTTTCATAAAATGACAGATAATGAATGGTACCAAAAAAAAATACACCTTGTTTTGGAAAGTTTATTAATAAGCTTTATGTTTGAAAAAATTGTCGTTTATCTGTACAAACATATAAAGAATAGCATGCAATGTACTGTGAAAAACTTTGAGATTGAAAATTAATATTGTGACCAATTTTTCAAACTCACCTTTTATTTTCCTTGTAATTTTCCAATTGTTGGGACTGCGTGTGTTTATATCTTTCTAATTCACACTGTGCACATAAATCCTCCAGATTCAGCAGGTGGTTTTCTACTTCCTCAAAACTAGTTTCTAAATGTGCTGAAAGTATATAACGTCAAAAGAACAAACATCAAAAATTAGAATCCTTGATCATGGGGAAAAAAAAGTATCCAAAAGTTAAAAATGGAAACTGTTGCATTTATTTAATACTGCTTATTAAACTTTCTTGAAGTAAAATAGAATACACTGAACAACATTAGACATACTTCAAATTACCTTTGTTGAGTATATTTTTATATTTAAAATATTTTCAAGATGAAGCTTTCCATAACATTAACCAGGATGATGAGGAAACGGTATCTTGATTAGTCTAACATAATATCACAATGACCCCATTTACCACACATGAATAATCAATTTCCAATAATGAGAACAAAGCAAAATATAATTAACAAAATTATACTGAACATTTTCTGTTATTGTTAATTCTCACCTGAGGATATTTTTTCCATAGATTTTTCAAGAAAGTGTGGAAGGTGTGGTGGGGGAGAAAAACATTGATTTGAGAGAGAGAGAGACATTGATTTGTTATGTCCCACACATACCCCAACCAGGGCTGAGGAGCAAACCTGCAACCCATGTAAATGCGCTTGACTGGGAATTGAACCTGAGACCCTTCAATGTGCGGGCTGATGCTCTAATCACTGAATCACATGGGCCAGGGCCTGGACATAATTTAATATTTAAGATTGAAAGTCACTTTAATATTTGTTTTGCCACAGCGTATTGTATACCTTAATCTTCAGGGAACTGTAGAGATATACAAATACTCAGTAACCACAGTCAGTGGTCGGTGGGAAGATACTCAGCTCTGTCTACCAGTCAAATAGTCGTTGACTACTCTACTCTGCCTTTAGGTCACAGAGCTCTGCAGCTTTACTGAAACATGAAGATCATCTAGTCAAATCCTTTACTTAAAAGATTCAAGACCAAAGCCTAAGAAATTAATTCAGTGCTTTGCCAAAGTCATCTAGCTAGTGAAGGGCAGTCAGGAGTCAAAACTGAGTCCCTCCTACAGTACACGACAAAAAGTTCCAATTGACAGGGTGCTAATTAAACCAGACTTCACAGTTGTAGGCGTGAGGACTGGCTTTCTTAGACAACAGAAAGGTTTTAGGGGACAAAGATTTTAGAACTCAAAACAGAACCATGGCCTGACACTCACCATATGTGAGGACTCTGCGACACAAAGATGAAAAAGCCAGTCCTTGTGCTCAAAGAGTTTCAAGTAGAGGGGAAGTGCCCTGGCCGGTGGTTAGAGCATCAGTCCACAGACCAATGAGTTGTGGGTTCAATTCCAGTCGAGGGCATGTACCTCAGTTGGGATTAGTCCCTAGCCCTGGTTGGGGTTGTGTGGGAGGCAGCCACTCAATGTGTCCCTTTCACATAGATGTTTCTCTCTCTCTCTTCCTCTCTCTCCCTCTCACTCTACCTGAACAAAAATGGAAAAATGTCCTTGGGTGAGGATTTTAAAAAAGTAGAGGGGAAGCATATTTCAATGACAACACAGTTGGAAAGACCTAGGCACGAGGTGCTGTGAGGATTCGAGGAGCTGCATCTAACATGGATGAAAGAGAAGGTGCAACTTGAGATCTGACTCCCAGGTCTGGAGGTCACAGCCACCCTGTAGGCCAGGGAAGCAGCGAGGAAGCTGGCTGTGCAGCCTTCCAGCCTCAGTTCCACTTAGCAGCTGTAATACAACTACAGTGTGTCAGATTCCTCCATTTATCTGCTGGATTTTCATGACTTTTTTTTAATCCTCACCTGAGGATGTGTTTTTATTGATTTTAGAGAGAGAAACATAGCTGTGAAAGAGAAAATCAACTGGCTGCCTCCTGTATGTGCTCCGACTGGGGATCAAACCCACAAGCTGTATGTGCCCTAATTGTGAATTGAACCCACAACTTTTTGGTGTATGGGACAACAATCCAACCACCTGAGCCACCCCAGCCAGGGCTCACAGGACTTTCTAAACTAGCTTTTGTAGCATCTCCTCAAATTTTAACTTGCAATTTTAGGTTTCTTAAGATGCAAATTCTGGCCTGTTTTCAATTAATCTTTGTTTGATCCTAAGATTTATTAAATCCAGAAACATTCACATTTTCTAATATTCTTAATTTTAATTCTACTAAGTATGTAGGCTTATAAAACTCCCTCTCCTATTAGGTAGTGTCTAGGGCTTCAAGACATGGGGGGGGGGGGCAATAAAGTTTCCTTGAAAAGCAACCGTGGTGACAAGTTTAGCGCTCCTGCTCAAAGTCATTAGGTACTGACCTTGATCATACTGCTGTATCACTGGTGAGTCTAGAAACGGCTGATAACAATGCAGTTCATAATAGTTTTGGATCTATCCTCAGTGGCCACACAAAACAGCTAATATATTTGATTATAGCAAGCCTACCCTGAAACAATTTGCAAAATCTAAATTTTAAACTATTAAAAATGTACCAAAATTTTTAATAATGTCATAAATAGTATATTACAAGTTTATGTGCGGGGAACAAGAAAAATGATGTGATTATACTAGTTGCTATTTAGATTTTTTGTTTTTACATTTAATGTTACAAACAACTGGGAGATTTAGCCTGGAAGGTAGTACTACTGGCCCTGAGGAAGTAATATTCAGCTCATTCTGTTAAAACTAGTTTGACAGGGTCTTAAAAGATCCTAGCTAATAGGTTATTTAAAAGGCTATTGCACTTTGATTAGTGCCAAGAACTAGAATAATTAAATTTAATATAGAATCCATTTAACTCTAAGCTACGTGGTGTATTCATGTTATCCTTAGTACCATGCACTTATCCTCAGCATAAAGGGGACTGGGTAAGAGTAGACTTTAAAGCACAAGCTTGGAAACCCAGCTCTGCCCCCTAGAGATGAGATGAGATGAAATGAGATGAGATGAGATGAGATGAGATGAGATGAGATGAGATGAGATGAGATACTTCCTCAGTGTACAGAAGGCTAAAAATACACATCTTGGGAAGCTGTCAAAAAGGTTTAATGAGGCAAAGTATGTAAAGTAGCTCACTTAGCACTTGGCAGTAAATAAATAATTAATGGTCAAACTATGAAAAAAAGTAAAAAACATTTTTATAAAGATTAGTTAAGTTTTGGGTTTTATTTTAATCCTCACCTGAGGATATTTTTCTATTTATCTTCAGATAGAGTGGGAGGGAGAATAAAAGGGAGAGAGAGAGAAATATAAACATGAGAGGGACACATCAACTGGTTGCCTCCCTCATGACCCCAACCAGGGCTGGAGATGAACCACAACTGAGGTATGTGCCTTTGATCAGAATTGAACCCAAGACTTATTGGTCGGCGGGCCAAAACTCTACTGCGGAGCCAAACTGGCCAGGGCTTAGTTACATTTGGAAAAGTCATTTAAATAATAATTTTGAGCCCTGGCCAGGACGGCTCAGTGGTTAGAGCATTTGCCTGCAATCTAGAGAGACCCAGGTTTAATTCCTGATAAGGGCGCATACATTGGTTGCAGTTTGTCCCCAGCCCTCGTTGGTTGTGTGGTGGCAACCACTCAATGTGTCCCTTTCATGTCAATGTTTCTCTCTCTCTCTCTTCCTCTCTCTCCCTCCCACTCTATCTGAACAAAAAATGTAAAAATGTCCTCGAATGAGGATAACAAAATAATAATAATAGTAATTTTGAGAACAGTAATGATCATGTTGTAAGTAACACCTATGCATCTAATACACCAAAATATCAATTAACTTTTCATTTTTTTTCTGGCAAACATATATACTTGTAAATAATACTCAAGGTTGTTTTGAGACTTAAGATCCCTTATTCTTGTAAGTGAGGGAGATTATATTTCAAATGACTTTCCTAAAAAGAAAATATTTAATGGAGTCAATTACATTTGAAAATGCATATATTCTTTTTAATCTTTTTTTTTTTTAAATTTGGACAGATAGCAAATTCCATTTAGAGTCTAGCTCTGTTGGTTGACTACAGATCTAAGGAGACCAGGAACTCTAATAAGTTGATCCCTTGGCAGGCTAATTAATTTTTCATGTTCTAGGTACAAACTGAAATTGCCGGCCTACTCCACTTTGGTTCATAAAATGGGGACCAGGTGAAAACATGAATAGTTTAGTACCAACTACTAATAAGAAAGAAACAAAGTATATGTCCTTCTGAATAGGCCAACAGCATCATGTTCTTGTGTTTAACAGCAAATTTAGATTTAAAATGCTTGTGACAGTCAGCCCTAGCCAGTGTGGTACAATGGTTAGAGTACAGTCCTGTGCACAGAAGGGTCATGGGTTCAATTCCCAGTAAGGGCATATACTCAGGTTTTGGGTTTGATCCCCGGTCTAGGCACTTACGGGAAGCAACCAATTGATGTTTCTCTCTCTGTCTCTAACCCCATCCCTTCCTCTCTCCTTTCCTCCCTTTCTCCCTCCCTCTTCTTCTCCCATCCTTTCTCTCTAGAATAAATGAAAGAAAGAAAGAAAAAAGCCACATATCCTCAGGTGAGGATTACAAAACAATGCTTAGAATTCAGGGACCTATCAGCCCCTGGTCACAACCTACTTTTCCAATCTCACTTCTACTTTGCTTCAGGATTCATTAATCCAGAGAGAGCCCTGCCTGTCCCTGAGATGTCCCTGCTGGCTTCCACTGCTCAGCCCTGAGCTCCCTTCTCGGGCTCAGGTCAGTGCTGGCCCTCAGAGCTCTCTTCCTCTTCTGTGCTGCCACATATCTTTGAAACTACATAGGCTTACATTCTGACATTACACACCTATTTGTGTACTACAACCTCTCAGGAATCAGCAGGGGTCTTAAGAGTAACAACCGTATTTTTCCATCTTTGTATCCCATAATACTTAGTCTGTTGAATTCAATTAGGAATGATTTCTTGTGACAAAATGAGTCTATCACTCTAAAATGTAAAATAATAACCGAGAAAGCAAATCTATGATTCATGTTGATCTAACTTAAATATTAGGAGGTTATGCTCAATTTTGCAAATAAACAAACTGAGCATGAACAGAGAACGTATAAAACATCAAACTGCCCAGCTGCTATGGCTCAGTGGTTGAGCGTCGACCCATGCACCAAGAAGTTGCCAGTTCAATTCCCAGTCAGGCCACATGCCCAGGTTATGGGCATGATCCCCAGTGAGGGGCATGCAGAAGGTGGCCAATCAATGTTCTCTCTCATTGATCTTTCTCTCTCTCTCTCTCCCTCTCCCTTCCTCTCTTTCTCTCTCTCTTAATAATCAATTAAAAAAAAAAAACTAAAAAAGAAAACATCTAACAACATGATGGCATTTTGTTATTAGTGTATCAAACCAGCCCCCATTATCACTGAGTTATAAGCAATAGAAGCAATGGGAATTTTCCATTTTAACTCATAACAGGCTGAAATCAGCAATAAAATATAGAAGAACTATATTGACAAAAAATGAACTTTCTTCCCTGTATACATTAAAAACTTCAAAAATCTATTTAAATAATAATTACAAGCCTATATATGATGTACATTCTAAATATTTTATACTGAATTGTAATGCTCATAAATTTTATTTCCCTGTCACAACCTGCTCATGTCGTATTACAAAATGAGTTGCACATATGAGTAAATTTGGTAACCAAACTTAAAATGCATGTACATAAAACACTAGCAGGCCTCCATGGATGTTAACACACCTTTGGAAGAAGTTCAGATCTCACTGTTTTGCTCACTGTCACAACAGCATATGTCTCATTTAGTGATCAGTGAAAAAGATTGGTGGAATTTATTATGAAAAACCATTTGGGAATGCATGACAGCTGTGCAGGAAAGAGCGTCACAAATCTTTGTGAGAAGGCTGTCCCAGAGGAAAAGAGATTCTGTTTGGAAGTTTTCTTTGTGCCATTTGTTTCCAATATTATTATATGTAGTGTAACCACTGATACATGAAAAATAAAGCAGCAGCTAAAACTAGTAATTTTACACTTAATGAGTACTTTCCTAACAAAAATAATTAGCCTCAAGGTACAAAGAAATCTTCTTTGACTACAAAGCCACAGGTCACAGAGGCCAGGTACTAAAAGACCACGAGATTTTTCAAATGCTTATGGTCTCCTTTTATCTAATAAGGTAATCCAGTAAAGATAGTAAGGTAATAAGTGAATTACCTTGAAAAGCCATTACAAAACAAATTAGATCATTTAGCATACTATGAAATATCTAAAGAGAGTTAATGTGTTTCTTGGAGGGTCTAATCTCAGAAAGTAACTGGGACAATAAGATAATCTAGTTCATGAAACAGTGAGAGCTGTGACAGTCTCCCTGCTAGATGCTCTCTCAAACTCGGTATAGAAGAAAGCAAAACAGTAATATATCACGTTAGGTCAAATAATAAAATAAAAGCTACAAATTCATTTTCTTACAACATTGTGTTATTTAAAGAACTATAAGTATATTCTGTCTAGATGAAGGTAACAGTCTTTTTAAAGTAGGTCATAAAAAATAAACTAAGCAATAGAGAAAATCCAGACAAGCCCTAGATACTTTAAATCTCCATAAAGAAATAGGATTTGACTACCCTCTAGTGGAAGTTTAAGAAAATTCAATAAATACTTTTCAAAAATTTCAGTAGTTTTATGATAAAAACACACACTATGGTAATTACAGAGAATGAGAAAGTGTCTAGAATCTGGACAATTTTCCATTTATCCTTTCAATGCAAAAAGGACTACACTGTTCATCTCATCACATTTCATGCCATGGTTTTGCATTCTAAACTATTTTGCAAGACAAGCTAAATTGCATAACATCCATCCAAGCCCTCTGTCAACAAACAATGAATTTGTAAATCTGTAAAGGCTTGAGAAACTCCCACTAGAATGTTGGCAGGTGCCCAGTCTTAGTCACTGCTGTATCCTCAGAGCCTACAAACAGCTCATGGTACCCAGCATACACGTAACACGAACTGAGCACTGTGCTGAGTGCTTTAGATCTGTCATTCTACCCTACAAATACCCTATAAGGCAGGTTCTCTCATCCTCATTCTGCATATGAAGAAACTAAAGCTTGGAGCAGTTAAGAAACCTGCTTGGCATTTCACAGAAAGAAGTTGTGGGGTTGGGCCTGGTCAGTATGCTCTGCAGTTAGAGTGTCAGCCCAAACACCGGAGGGTAGCAGATTTGATTCCTGGCCATGGGCAAGTACCTGGGTTGTGGGTTCAATCCCCAGCCCAGTCAAGACATGTGCAGAAGACATTCAATCAATGCATTCTTGCATATCAATGATTAACTAAATAATTAAATAAATAAAGCTGTGGGATTGGGATCCAAACCTAGATCAGTGAGTTATTTCATAGCCTTTATTTTCCAGTTCCAACCATACCTTTATCTTTTTTTTTTAATGACAAGCTTTACAAGTAATTATTACACAAGCTTTTGTAAACTGGATGGATCACACCCCATTTAAAAAAAACTAAAAACAAAAAACATGAATGGATTATCCATTTTCAACAATTACTAAGAAATTAAGTAAGCAGGCGTTATATTTAAGCCATAGGATAACACAGCTAAAGCATCATCCAAGGTCCAAATTGATCACATCATATAAAGCCTTTACTCTTTGATAAGAGCAGACTCTAAAGAGAACAAAGCCAAACTAAAACAGTTAAGTAGCCTGTCAAATGGAAGGAATGGCTGAATATGGTATTAAATACAACAGTGGAAAGGTAAAAAGTTCAAAGAAGTTAAGAGAATCCTGTAACTAAACATAGGTGATTTACTATTTTCTTCTAAGTTATTTTAATGTTTTATTATCGCTTGACTATTTAAACCTTGTTAATATTTCAAGGTATTCAGGTGATAAGAGATATCTTAAGGCTACCCCCCAAAAATTATGTAACTCAGTATTTCAACAAACATTTGAAATAAATTTATAAACTATATTGATATGGGTATGTTTATACAACCTACCCCACCAAGTTTGGCTTTGAAATATTTTCCTCTTGTAAAAAATATCAGCATTAATTCCAATAAGTGTATGTGGCTTATCTAAAAGTCACATTTAGAACTGTGGCAAATGCATTTAATCAGCAGAGTAGTTTCAAACAACATTTCTAAACAGAATTTAAGCTGGAAAAAAAAAGAGGGGGGGTTATCATAGAAAAATGTCTCTGCAAAGAAATATACGACCAATGAAAATCAAGCAACTCCAAGAGATGCAAGAACATAAGCAAAAAGAAAGTGGCTAAGAAGACAATGCAAAGTATCTTGAAAGCTATTTTTCCCCCACAAGAGGAAGAAATACAGAGGGCAATCACAGCTATTTCACATTTCTCCTAAGACCCAGGACATCTTTTTCATGCCCTGCCTTCAGAAATAACAAATCACTGATATCAGAAAGAACTGTAACAGCCAGGGCTCTATGAACACAGTTCCTGAGGCCTACTGACAGCTCTCATCCAAAGGCCTCATCCCCCAGAGGGAATCATCACTGTGGCTGGGATCCTGGAGCCACATTTTATGTGACCCAAAAGCAATTCACAACCTCTTCAAGCCTTATTTTTCTTATCTGTAAAGTGGGACAATAAAACTACTTTTGTAGGGTTCATAGGAGGATTAAAGATGATGTTTTGTTATAGTAGGTTATATTAGGTACTGTTATTAGCAAGAGCATTCCAAATATCATTCAGGTAACTTTATTTACACAGAAAAAGCTGCTTTATTTTGTTAATCATTTTTGTTTTGCTTAAATAAAATAAATAAATAAATTAATTAATTAATTAATTAATTAAAAAAAAGGCCCTGGCCTGTTTGGCTCAGTGGTAGAACATTGGCCCACAGATGAATGAGTCATGAGTTCAATTCTGGTCAAGGGCACGTACCTCAGTTGTGGTTCGTCCCCAGCCCTGGTTGGGGTTATACAGGAGGCAACCAGTTGATGTGTTCCTCTCATGTCAATGTTCCTCTCTCTCCCCTTCTTACCCTCTCTCCCCCTCCCACTCTATGTGAAGATAAATAAAAAAATATGCTCAGGTGAGGATTAAAAAATAATTTTAAAAAGGTGATACTGAATAACAGGAAGATATGATAAGGGTATTCTTACCTTCTTCTCCATAAGACTGGATCAGGTTATTAGCTCAAAAAGTTTATCTTTTTGACAGCACCTAACATTTACTTTACTAAGAACTCAAACTTGGTTAGAAAATAGTAAGCCACAATATTATCCTAAGATGTGGCACTGTCAAACATAAAAGTTAATTTTCTAAATACAAATTCTAGAAATTAAGACTATCAGCATAATTCATCACAATAAAGAAATATAAATGTCCACAAGCTACAAATTTAGACAAACATGTATGCTCATTTAACTGGATTTGTTTGAACTGTTTTCAGTTTGAAGAGGAAAAAGAGCACTGCAGGACATGACCTTCTAAGCAGACCTAACTTCTCTGCTGTGGCCAATCCTCATCCAAGGACATTTTTCCATTGATTTTTAGAGAGAGAGTGGAATGCGAAGGGTGGGTAGGGGAAAGAGAAAGAAACACTGATGTGAGAGACACACATTAATTGGTTGCCTCCCACACACGCCCAGACCAGGACCAGGTATCACACCTGCAACCCAGGTACATGCCCTTGACTAGGAATTGAACCCGAGACCCTTCAGTGTGCAGGCCAATGTTCTAACTGCTGAGCCACGCCAGCCAGGGCTAAGCAGACCTAATTTTAAAAGCAACAACTCCCACAGTATATACTATAGTCAGGACAAAATCACCCTAATCCCTTTTAATTTTCTATATTTATACTTTTAAACAGAGATCTTAATGTCACAAAGACAACCCTAAGTCACTTGAGAATAAAAAAAATTGTAACTCTATTTCCTGAGATGAACTGAGCCAGAAACAGTTACCGGTATATTTTAGAAACCATTTCTACAATTTAAATCCTTTTCTGTCTAATCCTCACTCAGATTATGAAATTAACTAGAACTTAACCACTTTCCGAAAAACCTGTCAACCAAAAAATTAATGTATTCTTAGAAAGCTTTGAAATTATACCAAGTCCGGCCCTAATTATTTTCATTCCTAAATGTAAATATAGATATGAACATAAAACTTACTCAAATTTGCTGTCGTGGATTCTAAATCTGCTATCAGACCTGGAAGCTGTTGAAGCTGCTCCTGTAGCTCTATCAGGCTCGTCTTCCTTTTGTCCCCGTGTGCTGAAAGCATAACCACCTCGCTACCCACCAGCTGCAACAAAGAAGAGGGAAGGTAAAGTAAAACCAGATTTTAAGCACAAAGAAATTGTAGTCAGCATAATGAGAATTGGTCGATGTTACCTGTAAAAATCCTCTAGTTACTATAAGTGACAGGACACTCAAAAGAAGACTGAAGTTGTTTACTTTCTTAGAACTTAATATTCAGTACAGAAAACCTCAAATTACTGCTTGTCTCAGTGCATTTTAACTCAGAGAAGAGAAAGTTCAAAAATGACCTTAGAAATTGCTTTTAAGCATAACCTATTTTTAAGTAAACCCTGTATTTGAAAATCAAAATCTAGAACATTAAAACAAAAAACTACCATTAACAACTGTAAAGAAAACAAACAAAAACAACCAAAACATAATTAGTAGGTAATTATTTGCTTCACAAAAAGAATTCTTCTAACAGAAAAGTTTCCTAAGGCAATTAGAATATATTAAGGTTCAATTTAAATTTAATAGGAACACAATGCATAAGGTAAATGGTGCCTATATATGAAGAAATTATTGAGGCAACTAATCAATTCCAGAAAAAAAAAAAGATTTATGTTAACAAAGAAGTAATTCAGATGTAAAAGACTCCTAACAGCAGGGTGGTGTAACACTAGACTAATCTAAAATAATTCTACTTCTTTTCCTGAAGACTGCAAAGAAAATGACAGACATCAGACATCAGTTTCTACCAGTTTTGTTTTGGTCTTAACATGGTGGGAGGGGAAAAAGCCTAGAATAAGATTTAGAAGGAGCAAGGAGAGGTCATCTCTTGAAAACATCGCCAGTAATATAAAAGAATTGTAAAAGATACCTACACAATAGTACAATAAATATAAAGATGGCAAAATTCAGAATCTTCACAAGTTGAAACATGAACGCAACTGACTGTTACTGAATCTCAGTAAAGAAAGAACTTCAGAGGAATTGGAATATTAAAATAAGATGTAAAATTATTTGCATATAGTGCTAGACTATTTGTTTCTACACTATAGTATTCTGGGAAAATCACAACATTGAAATTCAAGAAATAAGCTACAAGAAAAAGTTTCTTCACCCTGTACCCAGCAAGCTCCCCATTGTTTTTCAGTCCACACTGCAGGAATAGCCACATCATCTCTCACATACAAACCTCACTGGGCTGGAAAGTGACACCAAGCTTTATTCAAGTGGCATTTTCATAAATTTTAAATACTTAAAAATGCCTATTGCCTACCAGTTATAAAATAATCCCTTAGAGTAAATTTAAAAATGCTGAGCAGTCTTCATAGATGACCTGTGATGTAATCATCAGAAAACTAAAGCTAGAAACAATGGTCTATGTTCATAAAATTTATTTAAACTAGTCAACAGACCCTGGGTGGGTAGTTCATTTGGTTAAACCATTGCCCTACTAAGAACAATGAAATGCCAACAAATTGGACCATGTAGGTGAAATGAACAAATCTCTAGAATCATACAGTCTCCCAAAACTGAACCAGAAAGAGATAGAAAACTGGAACAGACCAATAACAACTAAGAAAATTGAAGATGTCATCATGAAACTCCCAGCAAACAAAAGCCCAGGCATGGATGGCTTCACGGGGGAATTTTACTGAACATTCAAAAACTAACACCCATTCTACTCAAATTATTCTAAAAAATTCAAGAAGAAAGAAGACTTTTATGAAGCCAGCACAATTCTAATTCCAAAACCAGATAAAGACACTACAAAGAAGGAACTACAGGCCAATATTCCTGATGAACATAGACGCCAAAATCCTTAAAACAATATTAGCAAATAGGATCCAGCAATATATTAAAAAAATTATTCACCATGACCAAGTGGGATTCACCCCAGGGAAGCAAGGATGGTACAATTTTGTGAATCAATAAATGTGGTACACCACAAACAAAATGAAATATAAAAATCATATGATGCCCTGTTTGGCTCAGTGTTTACAGCATCGGCCGGCAGTCCAGAGAGTCCCTGGTTCAGTTCCCGCAAAGGGTGCGTACCTGGGTTGCAGTTTGTTCCCGGCCCTGGTTGGCTGTGTGGATGGCAGCCACTCGATGTGTCCCTTTCACATCAATGTTTTTCTCTCTCTCTCTCTTCCTCTCTCTCTCTCCCACTCTGTCTGAACAAAAAATGGAAAAATGTCCTCGGGTGAGGATTTAAAAAAAAAACACATGAAAATAGCAATATATGCTGAAAAAACATTTGACAAAATTCAGCACACATTTCTGATAAAAATGTTCAGCAATGCGGGAACAGAGGGACCATATCTCAACATAATAGAGGCCATATATTAAAAAACCTACAGCCAACATCATACTCAATGGGCAAAAATTAAAGCATTTCCCTTAAGAAGAGGAGCAAGACAGAGATGCCCACTTTTGCCACTCTTATTTAACATGATACTGGAAGTCAGCAACAGCAATTAGACATGAAGAAAAAATAAAAGGGATCCAAATTGGAAAAGAGAAAGTGAAACTGTCATTATTTGCAGATGATAAGATATTGCACATAGAAAACACTCAAGACTCCATCAAAAATCTACTAGATTTAATAAATGAATTTAGCACAG
The DNA here is from genome assembly GCF_014108415.1 of Molossus molossus. Lineage (NCBI taxonomy): Eukaryota > Metazoa > Chordata > Mammalia > Chiroptera > Molossidae > Molossus > Molossus molossus. Next base: position 25,410,739 of record NW_023425347.1, on the reverse strand, counting down.
TAGGAGGATACAAAATTAACATCAAGAAATCAAAGCATTCTTATACACCGATAATTAACTAACAAAGAGAAATTAAAAAAACAATCCCACTTACCATCACGGCAAAAAAATTAAGATACCTAGAAATAAACTTAACCAAAGAAGTAAAGGACCTATTTGCAGAAAACTACAGGACATTGAAAAAAATAAAATAAAGGAAGATATAAAAAAGTGGAAGCACATACCTTGTTCATGGATTGGAAGAATTACCATCATGTAATTCATCGGTAAAATGTCCATATTACCGAAAGCAATCTATAGATTCAATGCAATATTCATAAAAACCAATGACATATTTCACAGAACTAGAACAAATGCTCCAAAAGTTTATATGGAAAAAAAAAAAAAAAAAAAAACCCAAATAGCTACAGCAGCCTTGAAAACGAAACAACAAAGAAGGAGGGATCAAGGTACAAGATCAAGTTATACTACTAAGCCACTGAAATCAAAACAGCCTGGTACTGGCACAAGAACAAGCATATAGATCAATGGAAGAGAAGAGAAACCAGGAAATTGACCCAAGACATTATGCTCAATTAATATTTGAAAAAGGTGGCAAGAGCATACAATGAAGTAAAGACAGACTCTTTAATAAATGGTGTTGGAAAATTGGACAGCTACATGCAAAAAATGAAGCTAGACCACCAACTTACACTGTACAAAGAAATAAACTCAAAATGGATAAAAGACTTAAATGTGACTCATGAATCCATAAAATCCTAGACAAAAATGTAGGAAACAAAATTTCAGACATCACACACATCAGAATTTTCACTGATATAATGCTTAAGGCAAGAGAAACAAAGGAAAAAAATTAATACACATGGGACTATGTCAAACTAAAAAGCACAGCAAAAGAAACAAGCATCAAAATAGAAAGGGATCCCGCAATATGGAAGAGCATAACTGCCAACAATACATCAGATAAGGGGTTAATATCCAAAATATATAGAGTACTCATACAACTCAACAAAAGGAACACAAAGAACCCAATTAAAAAATGGGTAGAGGACCTAAATAGACACCTCTCCAAATAGGACATACAAATAAATGGCCAAGAGACATGAAAAAATGCTCAACGTCACTAATCATCAGAGAGATGTAAATTAAAATGACTATGAGGTATCACCTCACACCTGTCAGAATGGCCGCCATCAACAAATCAACAAACAACAAGTGCTGGTAAGGATGTGGAGAAAAGGGGACTCTAGTACACTGCTGGTGGGAATGCAGACTGGTGCAGCAAAGCATTAAAGATCCTCTATTATCAGATACTAAACTTCCTTTCCAGCTTTAGCTCTTACGACTGCTTCCACCTCAGAAAGGCTCTTGCCCACAAATGGCCAAGAGACATATGAAGAATGCTCAACATCACTAACCATCAGTGAGATGCAAATTAAAACAACAATGAGGTATCACCTCACACCTGCCAGAATGGCCGCCATCAACAAATCATCAAACAAGTGTTGGCGAGGGTGTGGAGAAAAGGGGACTCTAGTACACTGCTGGTGGGAATGCAGACTGGTGCAGCCACTATGGAAAACAAGATGGTGTTACCTCAAAAAACTAAAAATTGAACTTCCATTTGACCCAGTGATCCCACTTCTAGGAATATACCCTAAGAAGCCTGAAACACCAATCAGAAAGAATATATGTACCCCCATCTTTGTAGCAGCACTATTTACAATCGCTAAGATCTGGAAACAGCCCAAGTGCCCATCAGTAGACGAATGGATTAAAAAGCTGTGGTACATATACACAATGGAGTACTACGCAGCGGTAAGAAAGAAAGATCTCTTATCCTTTGAGACTACATGGAGGGACCTGGAAAGTATCATCCTAAGTGAAACAAGCCAAACAGAGAAAGACAAATTTCATATGATCTCACTGATTTGTGGAATATAATGAACATAACAGTTTGAGGACAATCCCCTAAGGAGTGGGGAGGTGAGAGAGGGATGAACCACAGAACTTATATGCATGTATGCATGAACAATGGACATGGACAACAATCTCGGGAAGGGGCAGGGAGGGAAGGGGGAGGGGGGAATCAGTAGGGGAAAAAAGGAGAATCATTTGTAACAAAAATTAATCAATAAAAAAAAAAAAAGCTTTGTATATACCTATTTAATAGTCTATATCCAACAGTGCAATATCTAAAGTCCTTTGTAGATCTAAATCTTACTCTGGTTCTAGTGACTCTCTCAAACTTTTGGTAATGTGTCTGCTCATTTTTTTTGTGGAGGTGGTGGTGAGAAATTAACCTGTAGGAATCTTGAGAGAGCTTGGTTTTCAAAGTTTCATCCATCTAGAATTTGTTTGTATCTGATGGGTATCGAGAAACACAGTCACCTCTGGCCCTTTCATTTATTAATGTAATGGTTCCATGACCACGCAGGAAGTGTAATAAATTAGAGCCCCACACTCATGTGAGGCCAAGACCATGGTAACAAACTCAAAAAGGAGACTACATTTATTCCAAGTTGTCATAAACACAGACAGGTTTTCTTGTTGCCTCCTTCTGCCAACAGGAAGCTTTTCTTATATCCCAGCATAACCTTTCACTGAGGGATGCAGCCACTTCAAAAATCCAAGAGCTTTATGCAGGAGTCATTTCAGTTCCCCACAGACAAAGTCTCCTATCCCCATAAATCTCTAAAGCTTTCGTTTTAGCATTTGACCCCAACTTCCAGGTTGTGGCTGTTTTTTTCTGCCACTATGATTTTAGTTCCCTTTTCACTTTTTTGGCATGATAGAATCTCCCTCAATTTTTGTGAGCTTCATGCATTAAAAAACATTTTTTTAAACTATCTAGGATTTAAGTGTTTTATATCTATTGGACTTTTCAAAGTACCTGGTCTACCTTAGGGCCAAAAACCTACATTCCCCCCTTTTCAATAATTTCTCAGACAAACACCAATGACTACATTTAATATGCATTACTCTGTTCTACATAAATATTACAGCTTCAGTAATTTAGGTAAATGGTAACATCAGAATCACAAAAGTGTTTTTAGGAAAAAAAGTTTGATTGACATTAATAGTACAGAGTATTTGATCTTGACTCATAAAGCTTTAAGTACATGTACCAAATAATTTTAATTACAAGTCATTTATCTTTATTATATAATCTATACATAGTGCTAGAGGATAGTCTGATATTCTAAGTGAATTAAGGCTGATCCCTCCAGAAATTTGTACACATATTTGTTAAACAGATTAGTGATTTTAGGTAGACTGAGCGAAGTTAAGCTTTTGTCCAAAATAAGAAATTCTTAAATGGTGGGTAAAAAGAAATTATACCTTATAATTTACATATACATATGCAAAAGCATCAGACTCAAAATTTACAGCATTATACCTAGATGAACTAAATACTTATATTTGTGACTTGAGAATAAAAGTCAAACTCCCTAAGCCTAACTAAACTAGCTGACTGAGATATTATGAAAAAGTGCCTTTTTAGGGAGTTTCATAATCAACTGCTAAATTCAATTTCATATATCCTGCAAAACATTTTAATACAAATACAAATTAAAATTCTTAAAAATCAGCATATCTCACAAGTGTAAGAGTAGCCAATAATCTACCTCTCCAGCACTTGCACATTCCTTGGCTCTTCTGTGAAGTGCAGCCCACGTATCTTCATACCTAAGAAAAGCAAACAATGGTTCAAAATGCAAAAAATAATTCAAAATGTTAATGTTTTGAGACATTTAAAAATACTATTAAAAGATGCGCTTGGGCCCTGGCCAGTTTGGCTCAGTGGTAGAGCATCGGCCCGTGGGCCAATGTGCCGAGGGTTTGATTCCAGTCAAGAGCACGTACCTTGGTTGTGGTTCATCCCCAGCCCTGATTGGGATCATGCGGGAGGCAACCAGTCAATATGTCCCTCTCACGTCAATGTTTTTCTCTCTACCTTTCTCTCCTTCCCACTCTATCTGAAGATAAATAGAAAAATATCCTCAGGTGAGGATTAAAAACAAACAAACATGAATTTGGAACATCCTATGGTGTCTAAAAACAAAAGCTCAAAAGAAAAAAGATAATGGGGATATGTTATAAGGACACAGAAGTCAACCTGAAGGAGCTTCCAATGGCCAATTCTGGGAGAATTTGAGCAAAACAATAAATAATGATAGTAATGGGTTATAACTCAAAGAATGAAAAAACAACAACAATGAGTTCATAGTAATTTAAATAAATAACTAATTAAAATAGAGAAAGTCAATGAAACCAAAATTTGATTCTCCAAGATTAACAAAATTAAACCTTTAGATAGACTAAAAAAAGAGAAGACTCAAACAAAATTAGGAAAAAAAGGGAGATATTATCAATTTTACAGAAATAAAAAGGATAAGAATAGTGCTATCTGAACACCAAGTGTTACTTCCAGGAGAGACTGGTGGAGAGAAATGATGAGTCATTGAAATCCTGGATGTAGTAGCTAAAAGTGAATATGGAAACCATGATCAAGGTCAAGAGTCATACTTATATTTAAGAAACAAGTTTATGAAATGCTAGAGCATTTGATATGGTGTTAAGTTACAAGGATGGCATGGAGTACCAAAGTTCTTTATCTTTAGGTTATATTTTAAGTTGTGGTACATACTAAAGGGGTTCAAATGAAAAGACTAACTTAGTATCTGCCAAGTTTAATAAACAAAGATGTCAAAAATACTCCCAGAAAATACATTTTACCTATGAAACCATTTAATTAATACTTAGTGCTATCTTTAAAGGATATAATAAAATTATGTGAAAAACTTTTTTAAAAAAGCACTATAGATAATCATATGCCAACAAATTGGGTGACATAGATGAAATGAACAAATTCCTAGAAAAGCAAAATCTACCAAGACTGAATCCCAAAGAAACAAAATATGAATAGACCCATACATAGTAAGGAGATTGGATCAGCAACCAAAAACCTCCCTCCTGAACAATGATGGATCAGAAAGAAATTAAAAGACAAATTAAAAAGTTACCTTGAGAGAAAAAAATGGGAACATAATATACCAAAAACATATGCAGCAAAAGCAGTTCTAAGAGAGAAATTCATAACAATAAACACCCACATTAAGAATCAAGAAAGACTCCCAAATAAAAACACCTAATTTACCTGGCCAGTATGGCTCAGTTGGTTAAGTGCTGTCCCATGCACCAAGAGGTCACCAGTTCAATTCCTGGTCAGGGAACATGCCAAGGTTGGGAGCTTGATCCCAAAAGGGGGAGTGTAGAAGGCAGCCAATCAATGTTTCTCTCTCATCAATGTTCCTATCTCTCTCCCTCCCTTCCTCTCTCTCTAAAATCAATAAAAACATTAAAAAAAAAAAAAAAAAAAAAACTAACACTATACCTTAAGGAACTAGAAAAACAACAAACTGAGACGAAGCTAACAGAAGGAAATAATAAAGATCAGTGCAGAAAAGACTGACCAAACTATGGGCTGGTTCTTTGAAAAGATACACAAAATCAACACCTTTGACTAGACTCACCAAGAAAAAAAAGAGAACTCAAATCAGCAAAACTATAAATGAAAAAGGAGATATTTTAACTTATACCACAGAAATACAAAGGATCATAAGAGGCTAATATGAACTAACTATATGCCAACAAACTGGACAACCTAGAAAAAAAAAAATGTAAAAATTCTTGCCCTGGCCGGTTTGGTTCAGCGGTTAGAGCGTCGGCCTGCGGTCCTGAGAGACCCGGGTTCAGTTCCCGCTAAGGGCGCGTACCTCGGTTGCAGTTTGTCCCCGGCCCTGGTTGGTTGTGCGGGTGGCAGCCACTCGATGTGTTCCTTTCACATCGATGTTTCTCTCTCTCTCTCTCCCTCCCACTCTACCTGAACAAAAAATGGAAAAATGTCCTCAGGTGAGGATAAAAAGAAAAAAAAAAATGTAAAAATTCTTAGACACATACAAACTATCAAGAATGAGTCAAGAAAAAATAGAAAGTCTGAATAGACCAATTACTAATAAGGAGGTTGAATCAGTAACCAAAAATCTCCCAATGAAGAAAAGTCCAGGACCAGATGGTGAATTTTACCAAACATTTAAAACAGAATTAATGTAAGTCCTCAAACTGTTCAAAAAAAATATCAAAAAGGAGGGACACTCTCAAACTACTTTTATGAAACCAGCATTACCCTGATACCAAAGGCAAAAAAGGACATTATCAGAAAAGAAATTTACAGACCAATATCCCTGATGAATATAGGGGCAAAAACTCTCAAAATACTAGCAAACTAAATTCAGCAGCACATCAAAAGGATCATTCTCCATCAAGTGGGACTTATACCTAGAATGCAATGATGGTTCAACGTCCACAAATCAATCAGTGTAATACATCACATTAATGAAATGAAAGAAAACAAATCGTATGATCATCTCAATAGACACAAAAAAATTTGACTAAATTCAACATCTGTTCATAATAAAAACTCTTAACAAATCAGGTATAGAAAGAGCGTATCTCAACACAATGGCCATACAAGATAAGCCCACAGCTAACATCATATTCAGTGGTACAAGGTTGAAAGCTCTTCCTCTCCTGAATATGTAGCACTGGGGAAACAGGCTTCTCTGTGCTGAAACAGGTCAGTGGCTAACCAATTGGGATGTAATCTGTGCACTCAAAATTAAGGTGCTGTGAATGAGAGGAAATCTATTGCCACCCCCCACAGATACTGTTCCAGTCAGAGTTAAAAAAAAAAAAAATTGCTCCTGAACCACATATCCTCCCATTTCTTACAAGAAATTCAGATCCATTATAATCTTATGAGACCACTGTATATGCTGTCCATCATTGATTGAAACATCACTATGCAGCACATGACTGTATACTTGGCAATAAAGTATTATTCAGCCTCAGCCTGGAAAAGGAAGAAATTCTGACATAAACACTATAACATAGACAAACCTTGAAGACATTGTGCTAAGTGAAACAAGCCAGTCAAAAAAAAAAAAAAAAATACTGTACAATTCTATTAATATGAGGGACCAAGAGTACTAATCGAAGTCATAGAAAGAGAAAGTAGAATGATGACTGCCAGAGACAGGGGGAAGGGGACAATGGAGAGTTGTTGTTTAACCAATAGTTTCAGTTTTGCAAGATGAACTAAGTTTTGGAGACTGGATGCACAACAATGTGGATGTACTTAACACTACTGAATTGTACACTTAAAAATGGTTAAGGTGGTAAATTTTACGTTACGTGTACTTTATCACAATTTTTTAACCATTAAAAAATGATGCCTTAGATATCTGCTATTTAAAATGATTTTCCTCTGCTCAATATTGGTTCTTAAGAGAAAATACTTTCAGTGCAATGAATGGACACATTATAAACACTTTCCTATGATTGTAAATTTTTCATATTAAGTCCCAAAATGTACTCCCCATCCTAAAAAACAACACACAAAACTCTACACCTCTAAATTAAATCTTTCAATAAAGTTCTTTCAATTAAATCACTAAATTTAAAAAATAAAGATAACATGTAAATAGTAAACAGTATACTTCTGACTAATTTTTACTATATTTCCTTTCAGGTTCACTTATATTTTTCACTCAACAAAACCAAGCAGATAATTAACATCAAATTGAGTACTTTTCATTTCAGAGAAGAAAAAAAATCTCTACACTTAGCATCCATAAAAAGAAACAATAAAAAAAAATGAGAAAAGAGAAAGCAGAATAGATGATGATGATTATAAATGCAGGTAAAGAAAAGAACCATACCTTCTACTGCACACATACATCTTTACCACTTATCTGCCAGATGACACATTAAGTACAAAACTGTATATAACACACTAAAACCACATTTATTTTTTTAGCAGTTTTATTGATGTAACTCATAGAATTCAGCCTCTTAAAGTGTATAATTCAGTAGTTTTTAGTATATTCACAAAGTTGGGCAACTATCACCACTATCTAACTCCAGAACATTTTCATTACCTCCCCCAACCCGCCAAAAAATCCATTTGCATTTGCAATCATTATATATTTCCCTCTATCCCCTGAATTTTGGCAACCACATATCTACTTTCTGTCTCTATGGATTCACCTATTCTGGACATTTCATATAAATGGAATCATACAGCCCTAGCTGGTTTGGCTCAGCAGTTACCGAGCGTTGGCCTGCGGTCCAGAGAGACCTGGGTTCAGTTCCCACTAAGGACACATACCTCGGTTGCAGTTTGTCCCCAGCCCTGGTTGGGTCGTGCGGGAGGCAGCCACTTGATGTGTCCCTTCACGTCGATGTTTCTCTCTCTCTCTCTCTCTCTTCCTCTCTCTCCCTCCCACTCTATCTGTCCAAAAAATGGAAAAATATCCTTGGGTGAGGATAAAAAAAATAAATAAAATAAATAAATAAATAAATAAAATGGAATCATACAATATGTGGGCTTTTGTGTTGGTTTCTTTCACAACATATTTTTAAGTTTCATCCACATAATAACATGTACCAGTACTTCATTTCTTTTGGGGGCTGCATAATATTCCATTGGATGAATATACCATATTTTGTTTATCCACTCATTAGGGGATGAATATTTGTGCTGCTTCTACTTTTTTGGCTATTATAAATAATACTGCTTTATGAATAATAATGCTGTGCACATTTATGTACAATTTTTTATGTAGACATAAGTTTTCAATTCTCTTCGTGTGAAATTGCTGGGTCACCCAGTAAGTTTATATTTAACTTTTTAAGAAACAACTAAACTATTCTGCACAGTGGCTGCAGAATGCACATTTTACATTCCCACCAGCAATGCACAAGGTTTCTAATTTCTCCACATCCTCAACAACACTTGTTATTGTCTGTCTTTTTTATTATAGCCATGTTAATGGGTGTGAAGTGTTATTTCATTTTGGTTTTGATTTGCATTTCTCTGATGAATGATGATTTGAGCATCTTTTCATATGCTTGGTGGCCATCTGTTTATCTTCCTTAGGGAAATGTCTATTTAGATCCTTGCCTATTTCTTTACTGGGTTGTATTTTTATTGATGAGTTATAAACTTCTTTATATACTCTAAATACAAGTCCCTCATCAGGTATATGATTTGCAAATATTTTCTTCCATTCTATAGCTTGTTGTTTCCCTTTCTTTTTTCCTTTTTATTTATTTTTTCTTTACTGATTTTAGAGAAAGAGGAAGAGAGAGGGAGAGAGAGATAGAAACATCGATGAGAGAGGACATCAATTGGCCACTTCCTGCATGCCCTGCACTGGGAATTTGGCCCACAACCTGGGCATGTGCCCTGACCAGGAACTGAACTGATGACCTCTCGGTGCATGGGTCGACACTCAACCACTGAGCCACACTAGCCAGGTTGTTTCCCTTTCCTGATGGTGTTCTTTGAAGTGTAGAAGTTTTTGATTTTTATAAAGTCCAATTCATCAATTTTTTTTTTGTTACTTATGCTTATGATGTCATATCTAAGAAAACCATATCTATAAAACCATGGAAAAGAAATAATATAAAATTAATAATAAAAATGAGAAAATTATTGAGGACTCAAATTCAGAATCAACTTTCTTGTGACAAAGAAACCAGAGGCATAATAAATATACATAATAAAGTATTGACTAGTAAATAAAATTTGATCAATCTGCTCAAAGTCTTAAGGGAATTTGTATTATCAGTGAAAAGTAAAAGCCCCTCTGAGAATTGAATAATAATTTCCAATCACCATGTTTAGATAAAATTTAGTTGTTTTAAGGTTTCTACCTACAAAATTATAAAGTATTTTGAGACAATGAAACAAGCATAATCTTCTTACTTAAATAAAAACACTTACCTGCTAAGTAATTCTAGTCCAGCAGAGTATTTTGGCAAATAGGAAACAGTCCTGCCGAGAGAAACACTTTTTCATTAAAACTATTTCTGATTTAGGCCAACTTAAAAATAAAAAGTTACATATAAGAATTTTGACATTCAATTGTAATGTAAAATATTTTTAAAACACTAATGACAACTTACCTAAACTTTTAGAGAAACGTATTGCTTTATTTCAAAATTAATACACTATAATATAGTATCAACAATCACTTTGCCCTATAGATTATTTTCAGCACATAATAAACATTTTAATGTAATGCAAAATAAGAATTTTTTTTAAAGCTCATCATCTCTAGGTTGAAAGTGAAATTTGGTCATGTGCTTTACTTTATTAAAAAATGACACCAGTGTTTTCATACAAAACAGGTAACAGGGCTAAAGACGATTTCTTGCCAGGTACTGTTCCATTATTAATTTGCTTCTTAATAATGCAGGGCTTTTCATTTGCTCTTAGTATGCAAATAAAAATGATTAATTGTGATTGAACAATGGTCAATGATTGTCTGAGTAAAACAATTACACTTCACCATTTTTTCAATCATTTTACAAAAAATTTTATCAAAATTTTTTCTAGTGTTATAAAATTTAGAATCAATCATTTTGTTGTTAGATGCACTATATATATATAAAACCCAATTAAGTAATTATTCCATTATAACTACAACCAAAAGTTGGGTGAAATTTAAGTCATAGCAAATTAAATCTTAACACAAGCTTACCTTGGTTTGCTTTTTACTTTAGCTTCTCTTGACTTGTCACTTAAAGTCTTCAACCTATAATGCAAAAAGTATAAAATATTCTTAGAGCTCAAAAAAAATTTTTTTAAATTATTTTTTCTTTATTGATATTAGGGAAAGAGAGAGGAGGGAGGGAGAGAGAGAGAGATAGAAACATCGATGAAAGAGAACATTGACTGGCCGCCTCCTGCATGCCCTGCACTGGGGATTTGGCCCACAACTTGGGCATGTGCCCTGACCGGAAATCGAACCAGTGACCTCTTGGTGCATGCGTCAATGCTCAATCACTGAGCCACACCAGCTGGGCTAAACAAATTTTTTCAATGGTAAACTTCACAGCTGTTCATATTTTGGGTCAAATAAACTAATTTTTTAGCAAGAATTAAGCACTTCTACAGAAAAAATATTTGTAGAAACACAGTGTTTACTATATGTTATATATCACAAATGAAAAATATGTAGTACATATATACACAAACATACAGTCTTTATGTGAGAAACTACAAATGGAAAATTTGTAGCAAACATTTCTGTATTTTTTTCTTGTTCCAAATTCTCTCTTTAGAAATAATTCCTAAGTGTGATCATGATATCGTTGTAATAACCTGGTTAGTAATTAACAGGAAAGAAGCAAAAGGGAGACTAGATAAAAGAGGCATGCCAGCCTGGCCGTTGTGGTTCAGTGGACTGAGCATCGCCCCATGGACTGAGAGGTCCTGATTCAATTCCCAATCGGGCACATGCCCAGGTTGCAGGCTTGATCCCCAGTAGGGGTATGCAGGAGGCAGCCGATTGATGTTTCTCACATTTATATCTCTTTCTCTAAAAAATCAATGTAAACATATTCTTAAAAAAAAATAGGCATGCCATTTATACAGCTCTGCCAGAAAGCTGCAGTTTATCACTCTCCAGGTCTATTCCCCACTCCACTCCCATCGATGGAGGAATGGACTGGACAAAGGCAGTTCAGATGCATGCCCAGTAAGGTCTGGGTGACATGGGAAGAAGATATATGCCTGTCAATCACACTTGAGAATGGGTAATTGACCAGGATAGGTGTGGCCACTACAAGCTCAAGATTTAATATTTAAGCTCATGTACAAAGGGAATTTCCACTCTTGGCCCTTCTTGCTGTCACTGCTCACACCTAACCCCTGGCCTGTGGGGCTCTCATGGTCTGCACTCGCCCACATGGCTCATGGCCATGTGGACCCCACACACAATGGACTAATGGACTGTGATTAGCCTGACACTACACCGGACTTAACTCCACCATGGAACAGAAACTTTGGACATGGGCTCTGCTTCTAGCTCTGCTGAATTCCCAGCTACCTCTCTGGACTGGACTAAGGGAACTGGGTCTTTGAAAACCAGGGATATAATTCTACACAAATAAAAACCACTCATGCTCTTGCCCTGGCTGGTTTGCTCAGTGGTTAGCACGCCTGCCCAGGGACCAAAGAGTCGTGAGTTCAATTCCTGGTCAAGGACACGTGCCTTGGTTGCAGGTTCAATCCCCAGCCCAGGTTGGGGTCATGTGGGAGGACCCAGTTGATGTGTCTCTCTCACATCAATGTTTCTCTCTCTCCCCACTCCTCCCTTCCTTCCTCCCACTCTATCTAAAAATCAATGGAAAAGTATCCTCGGGTGAGAATTTATTTATTGATTTATTTTTCAGTATGTTTTTATTGATTTTTTAGAGAGAGAGGAAAGGAGAGATAGAAATATCAATGGGCTGTCTCCTACACACCCCCTACTAGGCATCGAGCCCGCAACCCGGGCATGTGCCTTGACTGGGAATCCAACCAGGACCTCTCAGTCCATGGGGTGACACTCAATCCACTGAGCCACACCAGCAGGGCTTGGATAAGGATTTAGAAAAAGAAAATCATTCTCTTGTGCTAGTCTCAGAAAATGCTTTTTCTCAAGATATCGTAAGAACAAGACCCCAGCACCCAGTGGGGAAGGGCTCGCCCACTCCCAGTGGTAGAGACTCCACCCACTGATAACAATAGGACTAGAGAAACCTCGTTTATCTGGCATCATTAGAAAAAGTCCACATAGGTGAGCTTGGTAGATTTAACAAAGATAACTAAGCAGCACATTCTTATTAAGTAAATGCTATGCCAGGCACTCCAATCCCTTAAGTACCAATACTTGGTGAAATTTTAGCTGTTTATACAAAGCTTTCTAAAATGTATTACAAAACTCTTTCATTAAAGAGGACTTGATGTTTTATTAAACATTTTATGGTAAACCAGGCTATTGACTACCACTGATGAATTTTGTGACAAAACAGTCCTCTCCTCACATGTTTCCAAGTTAGAAATGCCTCATCATTTACCAGCTTGATACCAATCTACACTAGTTTTTCAGTTTGTTTAGGATCCTGTGTCTTATTTATTTTAAATTTCAGTTTTCCATCTCTACCACTGGCCATCTGTTTATCAGCTATCACATACTGCTTCTATGAGTTATTTAACTATACAGCTTCTCCCCCTTCTACTTGCTTTTTTAAATTATTGGGCTGGAAAACAAATAAATGGGCCAAAAATGCATAAATAAAATGAAAAATGGCTTTCCTATATGTAAAATACAAAGTTCATAAACTTTGTATAATTTACTTCACTTCACACGCCCACTGTTACCTTCTTTTGGCTATGGACTCTGTACTATATTATTGAGGTTGCCAAAAAGCAAATGCTGAAGTATGATACAAGCTCATCTGCGATACTGCTGTACATGCTCTGCTTGATTACTTCCACAGATATTCATTTCTAAATACAGTCTGATGCACAGGCCACAGTACCGTTAGCCTCTACGCAGCCTTTGTGAAAACACAACTAAGTGCTCCTTCCTCAAGACACTGTCCTGCCATTAGCCAGAAACTCTTCTGATATACAAGCTGACCCTTTTACAAATGCCCCAACCCTGTGTTGTGCAGTGTGTAACCCACACAACTATACATGCAAACCCTGACACAGGATTACATCTTTTCTGTCAACAATGCCTGGCTAAACACCAGACGAATACTTCTGATCAAATGACATTAATGAATTGGAATGCCAATTTCATACAAAGATTTTTTTAAAAATTTTTCTTTATTGATTTTATTTATTTATTTATTTTGGTACATGCCCCTAGCGGGAACCGAACCCGGGACTCCCTGGTCCGCAAGCCAATGCTCTTACTGCTGAGCCAAACCGGCCAGGGCTCATACAAAGATTTTTATATTACTCTATGCTCTTTTTCCAAAATTAAAATATCGATGAAACTGATTTATCTACAATGTTAAAAAGACTCAATCTCTTTACTACAAACTAAGTTGTATATATCTTTCCAGATGAGTCTAGGAAATTGTATTTAAAAAATCAAACCTGTCCCAAAGAAACAATAAAAACTTCCCAGTATATTTTGGAAACTAGTAAGTCTGGTTTAAAGTAGGTTAAGCAACAACGAAGGAAAAGTACTTGATAGCTACACTCTACCATTGTCACCTCAAAGTGTGAGAAAGACACTTAGTTGCGACATGCTAGGAAGGATTATCCTAGTCAGTCACACACAGTGGTGCACTACACTCAGAATCATTGTAGTATTATTTTTAGTGATTCGGGAGAATTTCATATGGTTAGCTGTTACAAGGATATTGAAAGGCAACTGCTAAGATCCTCTTTGGACTACTCTTACGTGATCTCACAAATATCTAGGTTGATATTTCAAATATTTATTTCTAACCTTTTAGAACTAAGTCAGAAAGAGAAAGACAAATACCTCATGATTTCACTTATCTGTGGAATTTTTAAAAATCAAAACCCAGCCCTGGCCGGTTTGGCTCAACGGTGAAAGCGACAGCCTGTGGTCCAGAGAGACCCAGGTTTGGTTCCTGCTAAGGGCACATACCTCGGTTGCAGTTTGTCCCCAGCCCTGGTTGGGTTGTGTGGGTGGCAGCCATTTGATGTGTCCCTTTCACATCAATGTTTCTCTCTCTCTCTCTTTCTCTCTCTCTTCCTCCCACTCTATCTGAACAAAAAATAATAATAAAAACCCAGCCAGTGTGGCTCAGTAGATTGAGCATCATCCCATAGACTGAGAGGACCCAGTTCAATTCCAGGTCAGGGCACATGCCCAGGATGCGAGCTCAATTCCCAGTAGGGGGCGTGTAGGAGGCAGCTGATTGATGTTTCTCTCTCACATCAATGTTTCTCTCTCTCTCTCCTTCCCTTTCTCTCTCTAAAAAAATCAATAAAAACATTTTAAAAAAATCAAAACAAACAAAGAAACAAAACAAAACAAAAACAGACTCACAGAAACAAGTAACAAACCGGTGGTTGCCAGAGGGGAGGAGGAATGGGTGAAACAAGTGAAGGGGAATATAGTAAAAAATAGTGTGATAACTTTACAGTTGGTTACTAGATAGATGATTATGAGACTTAGTGTGGTGAGCACATACAAAGATATATAAATGTTGAATCAATATGTTATACTCCTGAAACTAATAATATTGTGTACCAAGTATACTTTAATAAAAAAAATAATAATAAAGTAGTGCAAATCTGTTAGGTAAAACATAAGAATACTGGAAAAAAGTTAGGCAGACTGGCTACTTTGGCAGTACCAAATATATATATACTTATTCTACAATAACATAGAGAAGAGAATAAACCACAAGTCTGAAATACTGCATGAAGAAATGAGAAAAATCATCACTGTTATTGCTATTTCTTTTACTTTTAGTAAACTCAAATCATTTCCTATAAACTGAACGT
The DNA here is from genome assembly GCF_014108415.1 of Molossus molossus. NCBI lineage: Eukaryota > Metazoa > Chordata > Mammalia > Chiroptera > Molossidae > Molossus > Molossus molossus. Next base: position 25,395,342 of record NW_023425347.1, on the reverse strand, counting down.
GGTATTATTTTATCAATCAAAGTAATTAATATTGAACGTCACATCTTTTCTTCACTCGCACTTTTATAAAATGTTTATATTGTATTATTGTTCAGTCAATTTACTGCATAATGTAAACCATTAATCCCAGTCATGTTACTATTTTATTATTATTATTTTTTAATCCTTACCAGAGGATATTTTTCCATTTATCTTCAGATAGAGAGGGAAGGAGGGAAAGAGGAGAAGAGAGAGAGAGATAGAGACATCAACGGGTTGCCTCCTACATGACCCCAACAAGGGCTGGGGACTGAACTGCAACCGAGGTATGTGCCCTTGACCAGGAATCGAACCCAAAACTCTTTGGTATGCAGGCCAAGGCTCTAACCGCTGAGCCAAACCGGCCAGGGCCATGTTATTATCGTAGATATCTTTAAAAGTGGAGAACTTGCCCTGGCCTGTTTGGTTCAGCAGTTAGAGCGTTGGCCTGCGGTCCAGAGAGACCCGGGTTCGGTTCCCACTAAGGGCATGTACCTCGGTTGCAGTTTGTCCCCGGCCCTGGTTGGGTCATGCAGGTGGCAGCTACTCGATGTGTCCCTTTCACGTCAATGTTACTCTCTCTCCCTCCCTCCCTCTAACCCCCACTCTATCTGAACAAAATATGGAAAAATGTCCTCAGGTGAGGCAAAAAAATAAAAATAAAAATAAATAAAAGTGCAGAACTTTGAATTACTATGTAATGTTAGGATTCAATAAAGATGACTTTAAAAATAAAATAAACTTTTAATCTTTCATTTGTAATGTATCAACTTTGGGATCCCCCACAGAAAAATAAATAAACTACTTTGGAATAAAAGAGAAGGAGGGAATGTTACAGGGATTGAAAATAAAATTGCTTAAGGGATCAATGAGAGATTCCCCTTATTGTGTGGCTTCTTAACAACCATCTGCGTTAAAAACTGGTCTTTAACCAAATGTAATCTGTGGAACTTGATCTCATCTGGATTTGAACAAATCAACTATAAAAAGACATTTATTAAGAACCAGGAAATCTGACTATGGACTGGATAATTGATAATATCAAAGAATTAATGTTTATTTTGTTAGGTATGATACTGGCTTTGCATTTATGCAAATGCAAACTGATGTCTGAGAGATATAATAGAAAAGTCTGAGATTTACTTAACAAATAAGGGGCAACAGTTGACAATTGATGAATCTGAGCAATGGACATATGGGGTTCATTGTGTTATTCTATTTTTGTGTATGTCTGAAACTGTAAAAAAATTTTTTTGTCTTTTATCAACCCACCTTCTCCATATAAACCATCAATGTGCCAAAATTCAGAACAGAAACTGTTGGAGAAAACATAAAATAGCTAGAAGGAAGAGGGAAACAGTCAATAAAGTTCAGAAGAGAAAAAAAAAAAAAAAGGTTACAATGACTCTTATCTTAAGTTGAAAAAAATATAAGGTCAGACACATTTAACAAGCAACAAAAAAAGCAAAAAGGTCCTTTCTGAAATATATTTTAGAGCCAAAATTCAACTGAAAATGGCTTACCATTTTTATTTTGGGATAACTCTACTTAAGTTTCTCACAGTGCTAGAAACAACCCACTAATAAAATCTACTCAATATAACACAATGTCATGATATGCTGAGTGGGAAATACTGGTCTAGATGTAATACCCCCGTTTCCTCAAACATAAAATGGTAGTATTCTACTGACCAACCATAATGGCTTGCCACAAGAATTAATTAAACTTTCAAATATGACTTTGGCAGCATTCTGTAAACTGTAGAGCTGATTCAAATAAAAAGGATCACCATCAAGAAAGAAAAGAAACTATTACATTACTGGGCCGAGGTGAAATCAAGTGGAAGTTCCATATACTCCCAGGAAGACGTAAGTGTTGCTGTGTGAATATGTTAATATACAGACTTAAGTGAACAACCTGACAATTATTTTCTGCCAAAAGTAACTAATGTACTCTTTTGAGTTCAAAGCATTAAACCTCAAATTTATCATAGTGCTTCAATAATTTATTTTTAGATTGTCCCAAAGATTTAACCTTAATTTGACACCAGCATATTTATTTCTTCAAGCTTTGTAGAACATGGAGGCATCTTACTACAAAATGGAGGTAACGGCAAAACTGCTTAGACAAAAGTCTGAAAATAGGTAGATCAACAGAATGATACACAGAGCATTATAATGACTGATGAACAGAAAATGTGCTTTCTCTACCTGATCAATGGCATGGAGTGACCATGATGGCATTCTGTTTACTTGCACCTCAATTTCTTACACGTCTGTCCTCATCAGCTATTATAAAAGGTGAGGATGGTTGTTTTAAAACACCACAAAATATATTAGCATATTTTATCATTTAGGTTCAATTCCTTTAATCATGTTCATGTCTCCATTATTCTGACTTTAAATTCTGTTTATGAATAAAAATCCAATCTACTATATTTTCCCATTAATGTTCAATTTTTTTCTTTTTTTTTAAACAAGTCAGGGAAACACAAAAGCATCAATCATACTTTAAAGTACATATGACCCCCTAAGCTCTGGACCCTGAGAGATTCACATAAAAGCTGCACAGACTCAGGAAAGGGAGAGAAATTTGGACTACGTTCTAATTAATCTCAAATACACCATTTGAGTTCTGACCTCTCCCCTGAGTGTTTTTGTGTTAAATGGGTTTTTACCAATTTGGGGGGGGGGGGGATAGATAGAAACATGGATGTGAGAGACAGATATCAATTGCCTGCCTCCTGCACGCCCCCTACTGGGAATCAAGCCCGAAACCCAGGCATGTGCCCCGCCTAGGACTCAAATGGGGACCTCTCAGTCCCTGGGACAATGCTCAATCCACTGAGCCACATCAGCTGGGCTCTCCTGAGTGTTTCTTAACTGACTTTTGGATGTCAAGCTGCCAAGTTACCACACAACATATTCCCTGTCAACTGCTCCTTTAAAATTAATTTAAAATTATTTTTAAATTATTTTATGTTGGTAAATGACATATTTATATAAGATATTCCAAAATTAACATACTCAATTTCTCCACCTTTTTCACTTCCTACATCTCACTGTTTACAAATTTGACCAGAGCCTGTCATGTCCATTCCTTCCTTTAAATTTCTACTAGCACTGCCGTATCCTCTCTCACCTGGTCCATAATGACAGCCTTCTAAGTAATCTCCCTGCTTCCCATATCTAGTCCTCCATCACAGTGCCTCCCAAATTCTCCTTCCAGAAATCCAGACAGGCTCACGCTGTGCTCCCATCCACAAAAACCTTCAAAAGATTCAGTCAACCTAAAAATAAGCTAGGACAACCCTATATAAAGTAGCAATCACTCCATTACCAATCCCCCTTAACCCACTTAATTTTTAGTGATAGTACATATGACCTTCTAGACACTTGTCTCCCGCCACTGGAATGAATGCAGAGACGTTATTTGCTGTCTGGTGTGTTCTCTGCTATATCCCTAGCTCCTGGAATAGCACCTGTCACAGAGAAAGAAGGCAATCAATATTTGATAAATGAATTAACTTAGCAAAGCATTAAAGATCCTCTATTATCAGATACTAAACTTCCTTTCCAGCTTTATCTCTTACAACTGCTTCCATCTCAGAAAAGCCCTTACCCCAAAATGGCTAAGAGACATATAAAGAAATGCTCAACATCACTAACATCAGAGAGATGCAAATTAAAACAACTATGAGGTATCACCTCACACCTGTCAGAATGGCCGCCATCAACAAATCATCAAACAAGTGTTGGCGAGGGTGTGGAGAAAAGGGGACTTTAGTACACTGCTGGTGGGAATGCAGACTGGTGCAGCCACTATGGAAAACAATATGGGGTTACCTCAAAAAATTAAAAATTGAACTGTCATTTGACCCAGTGATCCCACTTCTGGGAATATACCCTAAGAAGCCTGAAACACCCATCAGAAAGAATATATGTACCCCCATGTTTGTAGCAGCACTATCTACAATAGCTTAGATCTGGAAACAGCCCAAGTGTCCATCAGTAGACGAATGGATAAAAAAGCTGTGGCACATATACACAATGGAGTACTATGCGGCTGTAAGAAATAAAGATCTCTTATCCTTTGAGACGACATGGATGGACCTGGAAAGTATTATCCTAAGCGAAACAAGCCAAGCAGAAAAAGACAAATACCTCATGATCTCACTTATTTGTTGAATATAATAAACATAATAGTCTGAGGAACAGGGTAGACCCAGAGACATGGAAGAAGGGTACAGACTGACAACCCTCAGAAGAGGGGGTGGTGAGGGAGGGAAGAGATAAATCACAGAACTTATATGCATGTACGCGTAACCAATGGACATGGACAACAAAGACGGGGACGGGGCGGGGGGGATAGGGAGGAGGGTGTCAATGGGGTAAAAAAAGAGAAACATCTATCTGTAACAAAAAATAAAATTAAAAAAAAAAAAAGAGCCCTGGCCGGTTTGGCTCAGCAGTTAGAGCGTTGGCCTGCGGTCCAGAGAGACCCGAGTTCGGTTCCCGGTAAGGCCGCGTACCTCAATTGCAGGTTTGTCCCTGGTCCTGGTTGGGTTGTGTGGGTGGCAGCCACTCAATGTGTCCCTTTCATGTCGATGTTTCGCTCTCTCTCTCCCTCCTACTCTATCTGAACAAAAAATGGAAAAATGTTCTCAAGTGAGGATAAAAAAATAAAATAATAAAAAATAAAAAGAGAGGCCCTTGCCCAAATCTATCACAACCCCTCCTCATTCAACAAGGCTCAGTTTAGAAGCCACCTCTTCTTTGAAGCCTTCTACAAATGCACCTGAATGAATGACTCTTTCCTCTGGGCTCACATACTACATCATGTATATTTTTAACATTCAGTTCCCTCTTCTTTGCTTTACATTACCTCCATCTAGGACATCCAGAGGGCAGAAACCTTGTAGTCAATTTTGCAGCCCCAGGATGTAGATCAATATATAGACACTGCTTAGCAAAGGCTCTGCAAAACTGAGCATGTGACCTCTTAATTAAATCTTTATTTATTTTTTATTCCTCACCCCAGGATATTTTTCTATTTATCATTAGATAGGGTGGGAGGAGGGAGGGAGAGAGAGACAGAGAGAACATCGATGTGATAGAGCCACATCAACTGGTTGCCTCCCGGACGACCCAACCAGGGCTGGGTACGTGTTCTTGACTGGAATTGAACCCACAACTTATTGGTCTGCGGGCAACACTCTAACCACTGAGCCAAACCGGCCAGGGCTAAATCTTTTTTTTTTTTTTTTTAATAAAATGGGAAAAGCTTCTATAAAAGTACAGTTTGAGTGCATAGGCTAACGTCTGGCACTTGGTAGGAATCCAGTAAATATCTATTAGATCATGTTGAATATTGAGATAGCTTTCTGCGTATTAAAAAGGTGAATAGTCCTGGAAAAGATAACATTTCAGGCAAAACCTCACCATTTTACCACAGTGAGAATTAAATGAATAGAGCCTCTCCACTGGGAAGGTTTTAATACTATAGGAGGGGAGAAGAGAGAATGAGCATACTGGGCAGGGGTGGAGGTTGGGGCAGAGGTGGCTTTGTGGGGCAAATACCCGTGGTCTTGGTTGTACCTAGTAATAACATGTTTTCTATTCCTATCTACAAGAACCAGAGCATTACAAACAGAAAATGCCAGCCAGTGACAGGCAGCTGTAAACCACAAGTAAATCGGATTTTCAGTTCCCTGAAGAGTTCTGCATGCCTGAATAAGTCAATCCTGGGGCCCTTGATCATAACCACTCCAAAGGTAAAATCAAAGACCAGAGTGGGCTGCAGGAGCCTGGGGGACTGAGTTTGCTGTCACACTGCAGAGGAGGGACAGCAGTGCCACCATTTTTCCTGCAACAGCTGCCCCTATGTGCACACTACCACCCAAAAGGTAACAAGAAATCAGAAGTATGCAAAGCTGAAAGAAGTGGATGATATACTTGGTGGAGCAGCTGCCTGGGAGAAAGCTGACTCTACAGCAAAGGTATGTCCCAAATGTGAATACCGAGGTAACTATTTCATTCAGCTTCAGACCTGCTCTGCAGACAAGCCAATGACCACCTTCTACAAGAGCTGCAATGCTCAGTGCAGACATTGCTGGAGGGACTAGGACCAGATTGGCCCAGCAGCGTCACTGTCTGTTGACCTTATTCCTCAGAGCGGATTCCCAGCTGGGAGCGAGAACTGGTGTCCTGAGGGTCTTTGCTGGTGTGGCAGAAAGCTAACCTTTTTGGGTTGTTGGCCAGGGGGTCAAAAAATGGATAGCCCATCTGCCAATCAGTGGATGAACTCATTAATGTCCAGGGACATTTTTGTGTGTGGGAGGATTATCCACAATTACACTCTGTTTAAGGTCCTGTTCATTCATCTGTAACATTTATTGGGTAACTGATATTATTTTAGCATCAACCAACACACTCTTTTTAAAAAAAAATTTTTTTATCCTTTATTGATTCACAGAGAGACACAGAAACATCAATGAGAGAGAACATTGACTGGCCGCCTCCTGCACACCCCCTATTGGGGACCGGCCCACAACCTGGGCATGTGTCCTCACCAGGAATCAAACCAGCAACTTCTTGGTGCTCAACCATTGAGCCACACCGGCCAGACAACACTCTTAAATATTTATATTGTTTACACAACTGATAAAGTAAAACATAATTTAGTACACTAGCTGTTCCTAAATACTTAATTGTTAACGGCAAAATTATTTAATCAAAAATTATTCTGAATATTTAATTAAAATAAATTGTTTAATATTTAAAAAAACAAAACAGGGTGAATGTGAAGAGTGTACTTCAGTATATCTAAGTTTCCTTCATAGGTCAAGCCAGTCCCTAAAAAGCACATGTTCTATGTGAACTCTCCAAAAGACTCTCAGAGTTCTGAGTAAATTAAATCCAATCAGGACTCAGTGATGGGAAGAGTGAGGTCTAGAACCAATCCCCTCAATCCCACGGCCTGTAGACCAGCTAGCCACCCACTTATGTCAGAAAGGGACATGACTTCTAGGTCTGTCTCAATTTTGACATAATTTTATTATGAATAAAAATTTACAAAAAGGCTGCAAGTCCATGGACAACTCCCTTGCAGGCCACCAGCGATCTCTACACTGCCCTTAAATGATGACATTTAGTTACATTCTAAGTTTGAATGATAGGTAGAAATTGATGGTATTTATTGGACATGCTTTAATCACTAATCTGACATTCTCTTGTGAGAATAAAGAATAATCTTATTTTACTTAAAAATTTTTAATTTTCCTATATTTAAGCTCCACTTATATAAATGTTCAGAAATTGAAAATGAGCACTGAGATGAGGATGGTGCTCTTGGTGACTGAGGCAACATTGGCTACAATGAAGCAGCTCAGAAAAGCACCAGGCCTTACAATTCTGATTGATTCTCTGAGGCAACCTGAGCACTTGAAGTTTGTTTCCAATTATTTGAGCTGCTCTGGCTTCTGTGGTCATTAACACCTATTGGTCTAAAGCAGCAGTTCTCAACCTTTGGGGTTCACAGGGGCTTTCACAGGGGTCGCCTAAGGCCATTGGAAAACACATATTTCCAATGGTCTTAGGAACCCAGACACCGCTCCTCTGTCCTGGAGAGGCAGGTCCGCCCACATGCAGATACGCCCACATATAACAAGAGGAACTGTATTAAAGGGTTGTGGCATTAGGAAGGTTGACTCTAAAGGAATGCCAGGTCCAATTTGATAATTCAGGGAAGTGAGAGCCATGTCCCTTTCATCTCTGAATCCCTCATTGCTTTCATGCAATATACATGTGCTGTGTTTAATTTCATCTTTCCTGAGCAAGGCAAAATATTCAATTGTGTAAAAATAGGTGAATCTCAAGTTAAGTATGTAAGAGTTTACTAAAATAAAGTAGTGGGGTTTTTCCTGGTAAGAATTGCATAGGAATTTGAAGATCTGATCAAAGTGAACATCAGAGTTTAGAGTTTCCAGTCAACTGGAAGACAGTTATCACTTGGAGATAAGTTATTTCTCTGCCAGGTAACAGGCACACACTGGCAGCCAGTGGTTCGTCAGCTGAGAGTGACCTGTATGAGGAGAAAGCCAACAGAGGGCCTAAATGGAATGGAAGCCCTCTCAGGCTGTCTAATCCCAAACTGGCCCCAATCTATGACATCTTTCAAGAAGTGGCCTTTGATAAAAAATTTTAAGTTCTTGTTTTCTCAAACTAAGTGCTTGCTGTTCCCGAATATGCAAGAATAACTTCTACACTTTTCCTCTCCAACACTTGTTGATTGGCTTTGCAGAAAATCAAGGTTTTTTTTTAAAAAAAAATAAGTTAGTTTCCATGAGGTTCTAATCAGATCGCCTTAAACCTTTCTCTCAAGTCAGGTTATCCAGCTCCCCAGGATGGTTTTGGTCCAGAGTGCATATTCCTAGGTAAATTTAACTTTCTTAAGCAAAGGTCTTGCATAGAAATGGGTTCTGAGACAACCATACAACCAGGAGAGTTATAGTAACTATCAAAAGCTGGGCTGTTATTCCATCAAGGAATTACTTGAAATCATGATAACAGAGGTGTACCATGCTTATATTACAAGTAGACCATTCATTCCATCGTCATACCAAAATTTTTCAATAATTCTGAAAAGAAGTTACTATTTAAATAGGAAAAATGCAAACATGCAAGCACACCATCAATGAATGACTCCTAGAGCATCTATAATTAATAGTAAGAACATCAAATCTACCAAAAAGGGTTTATATGTGGTAAGTGCTCAACTATTTGCCAGACTGTTGCTACTCAGCACACAAAAGGCAAACAATATACTAAACATTTTTGTCCAATAAGATAAAATTTTAGCTAACATCTTTCTCATTAGAAATTTAAAACAGTATTCTCAAGATGCCTTCATTATTCAGAGCATTCTCCAAAGGATTTGTGAGCTAAAGGTGACAGATCCTTTATAAAGGTGGCAACCTTTCTAACGAAATGGAAAAATTAAAATGAATTAAGCACTAAGTAATAACAGTAGTGACATGTCTTACATGTTCACGAATTAATCCTCACAAAAATCCTTTATCCCTGTTGCAGGGTGGTGGAAACTGAGGCAATCTGAGTAACTTGCAGAAACATGCTTGCTTATGTGATAAAGAACCTGGGATTCCCACACTCTGCGGCACACTGGAATCATCTGGGGAGGTCTTTAAAACTTCATTCCCAGTCTAACTTAATTGGCCTGAGATGCGACCCAGGCATCAGGACTGTGAAAGGTGCCCAGGTGATTCCAAGCCAAGTCTGGGAAGCGCTTGGTTTTCGCTCTCGACCACCACTAGGCATTAATAAATAGTATTGTTGCAGTTTTGTTGTTTGTCTTGCCCAAGAGTTTCTTCGCTGAGACGCTAAAACCCGGGCAAAGGGAAAGAAAGCAAAAAGGGGAAGAGGCAGCAAGCCTTGCCAGGTTAGGGCGCCGGCTGAGGCCGGACGCAGGCTGCTCGGCCCTGGCCAGGTAAAGCTGCGGCGGTCCCACACCGGCCGGGGCCTCGGCGGCTCCAGGGCCCGGCGGGCAGGTGTCCTGGCGGAGTTCGAGGGCTCGAGGGGGCTCGAGGCCACGGTCCCGCGGGGAGGGGCGCTCCTCTCACGTGACGCCCCTCCTCCGGCCCGCGGAAGCAGCCGGGAGGGGTCCCGAGTGTCCCCAGAACCCCCGGACCCCGGGCGCGAGTCAGAGCCAGCCCGTTGGGACCTAAGTTACTTTGTGCCGCCAGGCCGACACCAGAAAGTTCTTTACTTTCCTCTGCGGGGCGGCGATGGGAGGCGCGGGACAGGACTGGACCGGAGTGCGGGGAGGGGGCCGAGGCGGCGTCCCGGGCGGACACCCAGCTCCTCGGGCCGGCCCAGGACCCCTCTCCCTTTCCGTCCCCCACCGAATACCCACCCGGAGGTGAAATCCTGCTGCACGCTCAGCAGCCGCTCACGCAAGGTCTCCAGCATCGCCGCCGCCGCCGCGTCTCCTCCCTTGAGGTCTCAGACGGTCGCCGCTGCCCTCGGCCCCGCGCACCTGTCACCGCGCGCGCGCTCACTCGCAACCCGCCCCGCCCCCCGCCCGGCCCTCGGTCCCCGGCCCCCCGCCGCAGCCCCTTCCGCGTTGCGCTCCGGCCGTGCTCTGTCGCCCCGCCCCGCCCCGGCCCGCGCAGCCGCAGTGAGCCGCGCCGCCTCGGGCTGCGGAAAAGGGGCGGCTCTTCTCTCCCCGCAGAGAAAGCGAGAGGCTGGGACACCTTTCTCTATCCCAATAAAGGCCTTCTCCGTTTTTTTCTTTGAAATGGAAGTGGTATCGAGAAAGAATGTTTTAACTCGAGAGTTTTTTTTGAGTGCAATGTTGGGTTTTACAGCTTGGAGGAGAATTGAATAAATTCTTGCAAAGCATACACCTATTCGTTTCACAGACTCTGGGTCCAAGGTCTGACTCCACTGGCGTCGACCTTGGATGAGCTAGTTAACCGTTCTGAGCCTCAGTAAGTGGCATTAAGAATCAACTGTTTGGACCTCCTTACTTTCCACTTTCTCTCTCTTTTAAAAAATATGTTTTTATTGATTTTTTAGAGAGAGAGGAAGGGATAGAGATAGAAACATCGATCAACTGCCTCCTGCAGGCCCCCTACCAGTATGGAGCCCACAACCTGGGCATGTGCCCTGACCAGGAATCAAACCAGGACCTCTCTATCCATGGGATGACCTCAATCCACTGAGCCACATCGTGGTTCCACTCTCTCTTAAACCTACCCCATCAGGCTTTGGTGCCCTTCACACCAAAGGAGGTTGCCTTGTCAAGTCACCAGTGACCACCATGTTGCCCATGCCATTTGGTACACATCTGCCCTGACTTTTTTTGGGCTTGGGGTTATTTTGGGTCCACTTCTCAGTGGCTCTCAATGCAGTTCCTTGCCCCATTCTTAAGACATTTTCTTCTCTTGACCTCAAGGACACTATGCTTGCACTCTTCCTTCGGCTCCATGCCTATTTCAACAGTTGCTCCCAAGCTTCATCTCCAGTCTTCCACTTATCTCCACCTGTGCGCTCTGCCTGGATTATTCTGTCCATAACCACGCTGTAAATTATATCAAGACACGATGCTACCCAAATCTCCATCTTCAGCCCTGTCCTCCCCCTGCCTCCTGCTCACACCAGTTGTTTACTCGGCATGTGTAGGCTTCTCAAACATACCCAAAATTGAAAACTTGATTGCACCCTCACCTCCTAACCTGCACATCCTCCAATCTTTTCCATTTTGGTAGATAGCACCACTATCCACAAAGTTGCTCAAGTTAAGCCACTTGACATTACTCCTGGTTCCTCTCCTTTCCTCATCCTATGTATTAATACATCAAGCCAATCAGCTCTATTTCTAAAGTAATGCTGAATGCTGGAACCTGTTCCCCTTTCCTATCTTCACTATCATTACCCTAGTCCAAGGCACTGCCATCTTTCACCAGGAACACTGACAGCTCTCCTGATTCTTCTCGTTTGCCACCTACACCCCTGTGAACCATTTCTGACACAGAAGACACATAAAATTATTTAAAAGAGCAATCAGATCGTGTTGCTCTCCTGCTTAGAATCCTTCAGTTGCTTCCTGTGCAGTAAGCATAAAATTCAAACTCTTTATTTGGCTTGCAAAATCCAGAAATTTGAACCCTTCCTGATACTCTATCCAAAGCAAGTACTACTCACCTATTGGGTCCTTGACGTTTAAGCCACACCAACCTTTTGTGTGTGTGTGTTCCTTGCAAATTCCAGGTTCATTTCTACTTTGAGGCTTTTCACAAGCTTTTCACCAACATGCCCCATAGCTGGTTGTTCATGGTATTTAGCTCGGAGCTTAAATATCATCTCTGTAGATAGTCTTCCCTGACTATTCAAGTTACCCACCCAGTCACTTCCTATCATATGCCCCGTTTCTTAACTTAGTACACATCACTATCTGATAATTTATTTAAGAGTTATGCCCTGGCCGATTTGGCTCAGCAGTTAGAGTGTCGGCCTGCGGTCCAGAGAGACCCGGGTTCAGTTCCCGCTAAGGGCACGTACTTCAGTTGCAGTTTGTCCCTGGCCCTGATTGGGTTGTGTGGGTGGCAGCCACTCGATGTGTCCCTTTCACGTCGATGTTTCTCTCTCTCTTCCTCTCTCTCCCTCCCACTCTATCTGAACAAAAAATGGGAAAATGTCCTCGGGTGAGGATAAAAAAAAAAAATAAGAAAGAGTTATTTATTTACACATGTATTTTTTTTTTTTATCCTCACCCGAGGATATTTTTCCATTTTTTGTACAGATAGAGTGGGAGGGAGAGAGAGAAAGGGAGAGAGAGAGAGAAACATCGACGTGAAGGGACACATCGAGTGGCTGCCACCCACACAACCCAATCAGGGCCGGGGACAAACTGCAACCGAAGTACGTGCCCTTAGCGGGAACCGAACCCGGGTCTCTCCGGACCGCAGGCCGACGCACTAACCGCTGAGCCAAACTGGCCAGGGCTATTTACACATGTATTTTAAAACCAGGGTTGGGACTAGGGTGAGGCAGATAAGGCGTTCATTCGCCTCTGATGCAAAATTTAAGGGGGAAGGGAAAAGCTCAGTAATCAAGATGAATAATATTTTAATGTAATAATTACAAATTTTGAAGTTAGTTGAAAAAAATATCTGTGAAGAAAAAAATATCACAATTTTAAACGAAGACAGGATTTGATAGAGCTGGAATGGGATGACGTGAGGAGGGTAGGCTGCACAAGTACAGATGCTAATGTAAACTGCCCTGACTGTCAAGATTTAACTCTGTTTTATTTAGCTCTGTGTCCCCAGCACCTAAAATAGTAAATGGTACATAGTAGAAACTTATGTACCATTGTTGATTGGTTTGTTCTGGAATTAAATTAGATAAAGTACTCAGCTTATGGTTAGGGAGAACACCTCTCCACTCTTGATGTTTTCTCCAGGTGGAGGAGGTTCCTCCACTAGTCTAACATGCCAGGTTTTTCCTGGTGGAGGAGAGGTGACTGCTGACTAGTAAGCTAGGGACTAAGAAGTCTGGGCCTACACTTGCTTCTTTTTCTTGAGTGCAAACTTCCAACAAAGAGCACTCACTATACGGTCAGGCTGCCAGGGGAGGAGCCTGAGGTGACCCAGTGCTTTCTGTGACTGGGGGGGCAAGTCTTAACCTAAGTTTTAGTAATAGGAGTTTGCTCACCCATGAATATAAGGTATATGCTTCATCACCCTTACCAGAAATGAATGTGTTAGCCATTTTTTGATGATGTTATTGTCTTATTTCTCTGTTGATTCAGACAAGTAAAAGAGAAGGGTACTCTTTATTGAGCCTTCCTCCACCTCCCCAAAACAACCTGGTAAGTGATCAAATGACCAAATCTAGAGAGACAGATGCCTCTGGTACTGGGAAATAAGAAATTGTTTTTTTATTTTATTCAATTAAATAATCTTCACTTATAAACTTCCAATTTCCTAAATTTCATGGGTTCCAACAAAGCACCAAATCAGAACAAAAACACTCTGCCTATCACTAAAAAAATAGCTTTATTCATTGATCACAATCATTTTTGTCTTGACCCCTCATTAGTTTATTAGTTTTCAGCACAGAGCTTTGTTTAGAGGTGTATTATGAACATTCTTAATCCCATCATGTCTGATAAATCCAGAAACAGTGAACTTTTTAAAAGAACTAAAAGAAGACAGTCTATTATTAAGAAAAGCAAATTTTTAAAAATGAAGATAGAATATGACCACTGTCGCATATGAATTGTTATGTAGGAATGATTAAGGACCAAGAGTTGAAGCATGTGACATGTTATGTTGATTTAAGTACCAGAAACTAGAAAGATTGATTGGCAAAATGAAAAGACAACATTTTTTATTATTTATTTATTTATTTTTTTTAGAGAGAGAAGAAGGGAGGGGGAAGAGAAAGAAACATCTATATGAGAGTTAAATATCTACTGGTTGCCTTCCACACACACCCTGACTGAGGATCAAACCCCAAACCTGGATATGTGCCCTGACCAGGAATCAAACTCATGACCTTTCAGTGTATGAAACGACACTCCAACCAACTGAGCCACACAGGCTAGGGCAAAAATACAAAATTTCAAAGTCCAATTAGAGAGCCAACATCAATAATGCAGGCTATTGGCCTAATCTTAATTCAGCAGTTGGCTAAGAGTTGATTTGAGAACATATTAGCAAGCACAGAGAAAGCTTTGGTGATAAAACATCTGGGGCAAACACCAAAGCTGCTGGGAAGTCCCCATGAGCTTCCCTGGACCAGCAGTATCAACATCACCTGAGAGCTTGTTGCAAAGGCAGAATCTCAGGCTCTACCCAGACCCACAGAATCAAAATCTGAATTTCAAGAAGCCCCTCAGGAAATTCATGTTCATGTAGCCTGTGAGAAGGACTGCTCTAGGACACTCGCTGAGGGAAGGGGGTTCCTTTCACACCACTCAATTGGCAGAGGTCTTCAAGAGTAACTGGAAAAACACTGTTGTCCTGTGAATTATAGGAATCCAACTTAGGTTTGAAAGGTATCTACAGTGTGTTATTAACTTATTTATATAATTTTTAAAAAGCTAAGATGTAAATGTTTTTGATATTTTTAATTTAAGAGTTTAAAGGTGCCAGAAGAAACTAAAAGCTATAAGTGAGCAGTGCAGAAACAGGAACCAGAGAGAGGAGGGAAATTCCAACATGCAGGAGCAAAGATTAGGGCCCAGTTGAAGAAGAACTTTAATTTTTTTATTTATTAATTGATTTTAGAGAGAGAAGATGGGAGAGGGAGAGATACATAGAAACATTGATGAGAGAGAACATCAATTGGCCACCTCCTGCATGCCCCCCACTGGGGATTTGGCTCACAATCTGATCATGTGCCCTGAGTGGGAATCGAACCGGCAACCTCTTGGTGCATGGGTCAACACTCAACCACTGAGCTGCACCAGCCGGGCCATTAGAGAACTTAAAAGAAGAGGGTTTGCCCTGGCCGGTTTGGCTCAGCAGTTGGAGTGTCGGCCTGCGTTCCAGAGAGACCTGGGTTCGATTCCCACTAGGGGCACATACCTCGGTTGCAGTTTGTCCCGGGCCCTGGTTGGGTTGTGTGGGTGGCAACCACTTGATGTGTCCCTTTCACGTCGATGTTTCTCTCTCTCTCTACCCCCCTCCCACTCTATCTGAACAAAAAATGGAAAAATGTCTTCGGGTGAGGATAAAAAAAAAGCCCTGTCTGGTTTGGCTCGGCTGTTAGAGCATCGGCCTGCGGTACAGAGAGACCCGGGTTTGGTTCCCGCTAAGGGCATGTACCTCGGTTGCAGTTTGTCCCTGGCCCTGGTTGGGGTCGTGCGGGTGGCAACCACTCGATGTGTCCCTTTCACATCTATGTTTCCCTCTCTCTCTCTTCCTTTCTCTCCCTCCCACTCTATCTGAACCAAAAATGGAAAAAATGTCCTCAGGTGAGGATAATAAAAAAAAGAGGAGGGTTTGAGGGAGTATGTCAATGGCTGAAGACAGGAACAAACAGACCAAGAAGGCAAGCACTGTTTAGAGTGACACTCAGAACAGCAAAGTTGGGAAAGAGTATTTTCAACACGAACCAAACTGAAAGATAGGTAAGAGGTAGCTCAGCTGCATCTATTAGTGTTTTGAAATTTTATCACACTACGGGCATACCTTGGAGATATTGCGGGTTTGGTTCCAGACCACAGTAATAAGGCGAGTCAGTCTTTTGCTGGTGGAGGGTCTTGCCTTCAGTTTGTAAAAAAACGCAACACCTGTGAAATGCAAAAAGTGAAGTGCGAAACAACAAAAAACGAGGTGAGCCTGGACAGTAAACTGTAATCAGGTACCTAACCTCATCTTTGTGCTCAGAGGAAGGAAAGGAAGGTACTATACAGTACCTTAGAGGAGAAAACCTCTTTTTTGCTAATCTGTGTTTGGATCTATGAAATATTCATAAACAACTGAGTGACTCCATTCATCAAAGTGGAGGGCCCCTACATGAGTAAAGGAGACCACATCCTGTGACTCCTATAAATAAATGGGTTTCCCCAGAGAAAGTATATCTCAAGAATTACATCTCCGAACCACTACAGAAATCTCTTCAAGTGGGAGAATTAACAGCAAACTGAAACTTTCTAACAAAAATTAGTAGCAAAAGAGAGAGAGAGAATTATTACCTATAATTAGCTATCATCTTAACATAGGCAGGGAGAGAGTTTTAGTAATTGAAAAAGACTGAGGAGAAGGGCTAATATTAGGTCCCAGTGCCCCAAAGCTCCTCTCTGTCCACAGGAGTTGCCCATGTCGGTGGAAACTGATACTGAAAGTGTCTAGCAGGAAACTAGAAACAGTCATTTAAATGCAGTTAAGCTGATAGTTCTCAACCTTGGCTGCAGTTTGAGAACCACTTGGGGAGCATTTAAAAAACACCAATGCCTGGGTCCTACCACTGGAGATTCTGATTTAACTGGCCTGGGGCCGCTGCTCCTCATCGGTACTGTTCGAAGATTCCCAGGGGGTTCTAATGTACAATCAGTGCTGGGAACACCTGAGCTGCCCCGTAGGGAAGGCAGCACAAGCCCCTTCTAGACAGCATCTAAAACTTCAGAATCCACCAAACCCTCTCTGATTTGAGCATTCTATAGTCTATGGTTTGTCCCCACCTTTTCCCTCATCACTTTGTTTGTAACATGTTGTGCATGAGCCTAAGCAGCTCTAGTGACTGTCATTTCAGGAAAAATGTCCCTCGTTCCCTCTCCGGTGACTTTTCTGGTCCTGTTTATCTCTCTGTCTCTGACTGCCTCTGCTTTTACTTTTCACCCTTTCTAATTTCTGCTCTACGATATGACAGCATGGCATCAGCTTAACACCTTCTCTCTCTTTGTCTCTTGGTTTCCACCATTGCTACCAACTGTGGCCCTCCCTGGTTGACCAGAATAAGGCTGTGAATCAGCCGTTCTCAACCTTCCTAATGCCGCGACCCTTTAATACAGTTCCTCATGTTGTGGTGACCCCCAACCATAAAATTATTTTTGTTGCTACTTCATAACTGTAATTTTGCTACTGTTATGAATCACCATTGGAAATATGTGTTTTCTGATGGTCTTAGGCGACCCCTGTGAAAGGGTCATTCGACCCCCAAAGGGGTTGTCTCCCACAGGTTGAGAACCGCTGCTATAAATGTTAATGCCAGCCCTCTTTTTTTTTAATCCTCACCCAAACATATTTTTCCATTCACCTTCAGATAGAGTAGAAGGGGGGTGCGGGGGGGGGGGGGAGAGAGAGAGAGAGTCATTGATGTGAGAGTGACACATTGATTGTTTACCTTCCACACGACCCCAACCAGGGCCAGGACCAAATCGCAACCAAGGTACATGCCCTTGACCAGACTTGAACCCACGACTCTTTGGTCCATAGGCTGACACTCTAACTGCCAAGCCAAACTGGCCAGGGCATATGCCAGCCCTCTTTTAAAAAAAGATGCCTCAGATAAGCAAAGCTCTTATACAAGACCACCAGATGCTATGCACGTCTGCCTATAGGCCAAGTACCAGTCTGAAGTCCAATCTTTTGTGACCAGGTTGTAGGCTCAAGCAATACAAAACATGAGCAAGAATTGCCTTTGGCCTTTTTTTCCCCCAGATGGGGACTATGAGGTACTGTTTCTTAGGCCTATACAAGAGGTAAATAAGCCTCCAATAGCCAAGTTAGAGACAATGCACCCAGTGTGTATCTGTTAATGTTTGTGCTTGTGTTGCCTCAAATCAGAGGTTTAAATTCAGTAAATGGTAAGTTTTCAAATGTTGCTTTTATGATGTGCTGAGAATCTTAACAAGGGGCAGGGGTGTAGTTCTCATGTACAAAAATGCTGGGTTCCTCTTTAACTAGTGTGTAGTCTGTTTACACCCAGAAATGGAGCTGAATAGATGTATTGTCTTAAAAAAACATTTTCTGTGCCAACAAAAGCTCATTGCAAATATAGAATGCTCTGCTTCTACCTTAGGTCACAGACCGTTCATCACTCCAGTCCTGTTCCCGAAGTGAGTCTAATTATCGTGCTTCTGCAATCTGCATTAGCTCTCTCGCATTGTTTGTCGGTACCTAGTGAAGGAACACAGCATTGAGAGACGATGAGTTAGTTCGTCAGTGAAGGACTTTTCTTGAAACCTCAACTTTTTTCTAAATAGTGGAAATGTCAGAAAACAGGAACTCCATCCTTCCCTTCCTGGAGGCTGCAGTGAAGAGGAAGCACTGTGCTCTCACAGAGTAAGATGGGCCCTGGGAAGAGGGGTCGGAGCACACTCCTACCCCTGCTACCATCTGCTGACTTCCCATTGCTTCCTGAAATGCATCCCTCAGTCCAGCAAGCCTGTGTCCTCATGGTTTTCTGCAACATCATCTACTCAACAACCAGTTTTTGAGGCCCTACTTATGATTGGTGTTCTACTAGATGCTAGGGACATAGTAATTATATTAATTTTATCCTAAACTATTATTATAATGACAATGATGGCTACTATTTACTGAGCTCACTTGTGCCAAGCAGGATTCTAAGGACTCTATGTATATAATGTTCCCCATTTGGCAGATGAGAAAATAAGTCACAATAAGGCACCTACCCTTGAAGAGCTTCTAATCTAGATGTGAGGCAATTAGTGTTTTATTTTTCTTTATTGATTTTTTTTTTTTAGAGAGAGAGGAAGGGAGAGGGCGATAGAAACATTGATGAGAGAGAACATCAATTGGCTACTTCTGCATGCCCCCCACTGGGGATCAGGCCCACAACCTGGGCATGTGTGCTGACTGGGAATTGAACCAGCAACCTCTTAGTGCATGGGTCGATGCTCAACCAGTGAGCCACACCAGCCGGGCCAGTTAGTGTTTTAAATGTGGTTGTGACAGCCCAGATAAAGGGTAACTAACGTTGCTTTGGAAGAAAGAGTCACAAAAGGGAGCTAGTTTTGGGGGCTTACCTGGAAAATTTAAATTCAGGTTTTTCAGCATAAACTTCTGGAAGGTACATGTGATTGGTTGGTGAGGTTGGGCATTTGGCCCAGCCTTTCAGGGCCAGCTGCTGGCAAATGGCTCCTGTCTATGTGGAAGCTGAAGCTCCCTTGGAAGGGAGCCGAGCCAGTCTAGCTCTGTTAGACTGGTTATCCATGGCACCTTCTCCCTTTCAGACTGGCAAGACCCTGGAGGAGAGAATACAGAAGACAAAAAGGCCACCAGTATTAGGAGCAGAGAAGGAGAGAGGGACATGTCCATGCCAGGCACTCTTATACTCTGCCATGTGGAAGGGAGTAGGAGAGTCCCTCCTGGGATTCCACTGTAGAGACTCAAGCTCAGGTGGGAAGGAGACTCCCCTTAGTGGGAACAAGAAGCTTCCCAGTGTGAATGTGAATCAGAGACCTGGGTGGCTGGGTGTTGAGCCCTGACTCGGGATGAAGAAGGAGACGAGGTGGCCCAGCCTGGGGAATCTGTCTACCTTGTGGGTAAAATCGAAATTCCCTGCTTCTAACTTAGGTCACAGATAGTTCATCACCCCCAGGTCATTACTAGCCTCTATTCTTCAAACTTAGAGGACTAAGGCATTGCCCATTTGACTCTAGGACGATGACCAGCATTGTGAGTCACCTACATCAGGTTCTGAGCCGGGCATCACATAGAGCCTGCCAATGTTTATTTGTTATCAATAACTTTCCTGGAGCTCCCAGCCTCAAAAAATGCTCTCAAAGCATCATGTAACTTCTATCTAGTTAACAGTCTCTGAGAAAGGATTTTTGGAAAAAGTTGGTCACCCTTCTAAGGGTCTGTATTCATCTTGCTGGGAGAAGCATACAGTAGGGTCAAAACGGTGGAGAGAGCAAGTCATCTTGGTGCAGGCCTCCTAGGAAGAATCATTTGTGTGGTCTCTTATAGTTATGCAGATATATGCAAATGGACATCCATTGCTCCAAGGAAGGGTATAATACAACATTCTGATAGGTGGATCTTAAAGGTTGTGGTGAAGAGGTGAAAAAATTTGCATAAAGTCCAAGGAGCTTCTTGAATTGGCAGACACAGAGACCCTAACCATTTGAAGTTATCCAAAATTATAAAACATATCAAATAAGCAAAAGTGATCTCATTGAGGTCAGCTGACAGGAAGACCCCAGACTAGAGGGACCCAAGGGAAGGTCACCTGGTGGAAATGGTGGGGGAGGAGGAAGGGAAGAGAGGTTTGCACAAGTCACCTGGGCCCACAGCATGGCCTCGAGTCTATGATGGAAGGGCTACTCTGGGCACAGTGAAGGTTGTGAAAAAGTGTGTGTGTGTGTGTGTGTGTGTGTAAACAGAGACCTGAGTCACCAAAGATGAGATCTCAGAACTATTTCAGCATGTAGCAATATCTAGTAATAGTTTTCCTCTAGCCTCATGGGGCGAACCTGAGTTTTGACTCCAAGCAAGAGAAAGCAAGTCTGTGAACTAAGACCATCTCTGAGTTCTTGGATTTGTTATGGGAGGACCCCTGCAGAGAGAGAAAAACCATTCAAGTAGCAGAAGAGTTGAAGACTGATATGAATAATAATTTCACCCCAAGTTGGTGAAGCAGGATATCCCAGCATCCTGGCGCTTAGCCTTGAGGGAGTGGTAGGCCAGAAATGTGTTACTGTCCCCATTCCCTCTTGCATGTACACCTGCAGGGTATCATCTGGGACACAGAGGTCACCCTGACTATTTTTTTTTATTTTTAAAGTGTCTCTCTATGCTTAGGGAACTATAAAGCATCCTTTCTTCATCTTTTAATATAGAACATCGCCACTAAATGTTTGTGATATCTCATTGCATTTTCACTCCTGCAGCTCTAACTCAAGTCAGATCTGGGAGCTTGTCCCACAGGCCAAATGGAATTCAGTCAAGGATCAGATCCAGCCGGCAGACTAGCCCTCTTTTTTCTCTTCATTGTCATTTCTTTATGTTCTTTTTTGCTTTTGAGGTAAATGCATTTTACCCAAAACTGATGATGTGTTTTGAGTGGGAAGAGAGTTCTCATTAACTTTCCATTTTGCATCTATCACTAAATTTAACCTCTGATGTAAAGTCTCAAGTTCTTTGCCCTAAAAATAGTTAGGGGTTGAAATGGGAGCAGAACTGAGGATCAGTGTCAGTTGTGGTTTTGTTATTAGAGACTTGCATGGATTGCCTTTCTCCGCTGCTAGTGGGAGTGGGGTTCTTGGGGCACCGCTAGAATAAGAATTTCCAGAGGCCCCTATGTGAGGAAGAGATGTGGTAAAAAGCTTTATTTACATGAAGTTATATCTTTCTGTTTGCAAAGTCCCATTTCCCTAAGCCAGTCCTGGAAGAGGTGTAGCTGGGGATTCAGCAGAGATAGAAGTAAGGCCAGTGTCCAAAGTTTCTGTTCCATGGTAGAGCTGGGATCTGTGTAGCATCAGAATAGTTGCAGTTCATTAATGCACGGTGTGTGGGATCCACATGGCTGTGAGCCATGTGGGCAAATGCAGGAGATCATGCCCCCTGCAGTAAGTGAGCCAAGAGAGCGAACTCCCTTTGTTTAGGAGTTTAAATATCAAATCTTCCCTCTCTTACAGTGGCCACACCTATTCCGGCCAATTACCTGTCCAGGTGTGACTGATAGGCAAGCATCTTCCCACATCACCCAGACCTTACTGGGCATGCGTCTATTTTCCAGTCCCTTCCCCCAGCAATCTGCGGGCAACAGACCTGGAGAATGTTAAACTGCAGCTTCCTGGCAAAGCTGTACAAATGGCACACCTGTATTATCTGACTTCTCTTTGCTTCTTTCCTGTTATTAATAACCAGGTTATTACAGTGGTATTGGTTTTAATCATTAGAAATCCCTGATGTTCAATGTCAGTAAATTCCCCTTGTCCTACCCATGCCCTGCCTTCACATCCATCCCGTGGGGGGCTATGTCCAGACAGATCATTGGTCTTCCCAACCTGAACTAACAAATACCAGGTAGCAAAATCTCAGTGGACCACTATTCACTCTTTTTTGTTTGTTTGTTTGTTTCAGATAGAGCGGGAGGGAGAGAGGGAGGAAGAGAGAGAGAGAAACATCGATGTGAGAGAGACACATCGATTGGTTGCCACCCACACAACCCCAACTGGGGCCGGGACAAACTGCAATGGAGGTATGTACCCTTAGCAGGAATCAAACCTGGGACTCCCTGTCCGCAGGCCAACACTCTAACCACTGAGCCAAACTGACCAGGGCCTATTCACCTTTTTGAATGTTTTGGAAAGGTGGCCATTTTGTGTGTGTGTGTGTGTGGAAATTTGACCTTATGCAAATTTATTTGAAAATTATTTTTGGAAAGTAAAACTATTAATTATAGGCTTCTTGCCAACAAACCCAGCATATTGTGTCTTATCAACTTTTAGTAGAAATGCAAAACTACAATGATTTGTGCTAAATACATTCTATTGAAATGAAATCTTAAGTTCCAGCAATTAAAATAGTACACCAAAGTCTTTTGTTCATTTTTCACAAAACTAAATTTTCCAGCATTCTTAAACCGCACACACACACACACACACACACACACACACACACACATGATTTAGAAAAACTGAGATAAAAATAGGTGGCAATAGAATTTCCTGAAATGTCATTCAGTCGGCCTTATGATTTAGACTTAATGAGGTCAAGGGTGTCTGGATTACTTAGTTTATTACCACCTATTGATATTTTAGTTCTATGTCTTCTATTCTGTCCAGCAGTAAAATTAAGTTATTTATTTCTAGATGGCTTATATATTCAGAGTGAGAAGGTAAGTCAGGTGCAGACAATCCCCTTAGGCAGTGCAGTGACCCCGCCCCTGGTGGAACTAGAAAGCCCCCAAATACCCGGAAGCTTATCATGTATAAAAGGCAGCTGGAACCCGGGTTCAGGGCTCAGCCTTTGGAGGTCACTCCACTGGGCCAGCACCGGAGCGCATTAAACAGTCCTTTTCTAATCCTCCAAGTGCACGCAGTCTGTCTCTTCCTGCTGACCAAATTTCTGCCACAATAAGGGCACAGTTCATAGTTGTGACAGCTATGTATTCATTTGACACAAAAGTGACCCTGGAGAACTCCACCGTTAGCAGCTAATGAGTCATTAAACAACATAAAACCTGAGCTATTTTCTCATGCCCTAAGATACTATAATACAAGATGATGACCCCATGGGACATTTGCTCTCAGCCTGGAGGTTAGCATTTGTGAAAATCTCATGCTTTTTAGTGGCGTTAAGTTTTGTGGAGTTCAGAGCTAGAGCTACATGTAGAGAATAATGCAATTCTCCCATTTCACAGGTGAGAATGTTGCTGCTACACTTTGGGTGCATAGATGCCAGCTGCCAAAAAGAGCTCTTCATTTTTACTATATTTGCAAAATCTACTGTGTGCGCCAATGTAGAAAACTGAAGTACAGAAAGCTTAAGGTCATAACTGGACATTTAAAAATTCTCAATCTGCAAAACTGTAGTAATATTTGGCTTAATTTCGAAGAGCCATCTGATTTTTCTGTTTCTAAAAAACTTCATGATTAGCCCATATTGATGATTTAAGATCAAAATTCCATTAGGCTATATTCTTAACTTTTATAGGTTTTCTAAATTAATAGAGAGCAACAAGATAACTAAAAAAGACATGCAGTTTTGTTTTTTTTTACATTTCAGAATTGTCATGGGGCATGGCTTTCTTGAGACTTTCAACACACACACACACACACACACACACACACACACATGCACACACACCACTCCATCCAGTCCAGCTTAAAGTTCCATCCTCCACTCCTTCCCTTCAAAGGCACAGGCCTGGCCTAGGCTGGTTGGACCCTTCAAAGAGAAGAGGACCAAAGAGGACTGGTCTGTGCTTTCTCTTTTGTTCTTCCCTCTTTTGGTTTGAGGCTCTCCTGGGTAGGGCAGGGAGCAGGAGGACAGACTAAGGGAAAGGGGAAAGATGTCTTACTTCACTGGGCACAGATATAATGCTCTGCAGAGGGCCCACCACCTGCCCCCCTGCCCTGGGTAATCTGACTTCTCTCGTTCCCACTTAGCCTCTGGTTACTTGCACAGCAGACAGCACCCTGATAGGGACCTCAGAGAAGCTCCTGCTTTCTCATTGTCCTGGGAGAGTGTAAGGCATCCATGAATCTGTTAAACCTTTGTTTATCTGTACTCCCCACAGGCAGAGGATTTGAGCCAGTTAATCAGTCAGACTAAATAAAGACGAGAGGCAGACATGATAAAAGCCATTGTGCATCATTAAGGGTTTCACCAAATTACATGCGTGACAGATGAATGTTTGCTTGATGATGGAACTCTCCAGGTCAGCTCGCTCAGACTAAATCCCACCAACAAAATCATAGCGTATAAATGATACCTTATAGACAGTGCCCAATCTATGAAAAGGTCATGCTTCAAAATTGTATAAATCAGTGCTTAGAAACCCAAGACGCATTTCCTTCCAACCACAAGGTTATAAATAGGGATTTGGTTGCAAAGCATTTTCTATGGAAGGAAGCCAGTTTGACCCCTAATGTGGTTGAATGACAACAGGAGTCTAAGTTTTAGGTTGAGACTGAGGGACCACGTATATTCCCTATGGAGAGGAAGAGGAAGAAGCATTCCTCCCTCTTTTTAGGGTCCAAGGCCACCCTAATTGCCCTTCCCCACTGCAGATCTCCATTTCTCCAAGCACCTGAACCTTCATTTGCCCTAAGCTCTTGTACTTCACCTGGGTCAGCTCCTACTTCTCTAGAGCACCCAAGCCACCTCCCTCCACCCCCCTCCTCTAGCCC
The DNA here is from genome assembly GCF_014108415.1 of Molossus molossus. Classification (NCBI taxonomy): domain Eukaryota; kingdom Metazoa; phylum Chordata; class Mammalia; order Chiroptera; family Molossidae; genus Molossus; species Molossus molossus. The sequence continues at coordinate 25,370,463 of NW_023425347.1, read as the reverse complement.
TGACCCCTCACTGAGATTAACAGAAAGGCAAACAGAGTTTATTAGTTCAAAGTAACAAATGATTATCTAGTAGCCTTTTCCTTCCATAAGTGCTTAGGTCTTTGAAAAAGGATGCTTCTGTGTTTGGGAAGTCACCTGGCTATAGGAAGTTTGGAGGATCAGAAGGGGTACAAGATAATCAAAGAGCTATTATTCTCAAGGGTTGTCTCAGACAGTAATTACCCCTGTTCCTCAACTGCCTCTTAGCTTCTTGGGGCAAAACAAGCCACTTCTGGTTTATCTGGCAATGTAGCCACACACTACAGCCCCCTTCCACACCCATGTGCCCGATTATTCTGCCTGCTGAGGCAGGACCCTTCATTTCACTACTGGTATTATGGCTCTTGCATGCATCTATTACTGACTTTTGTAACAGACACATGTTGCTTTGGGCGGTCCACCACCCTTGAACTTCCTTTGGGCAAAGGCACTCATCTGGAAGCATTACCCTTCTGCCATTAGATATGAATCAAATGAGATTTGAATCATGGTGATCATCTTTTTTTTTTTTTTTTTTTTTTTCTGTAGTAGCCAATGGCTGTGCAAACTACCCCTCTAGGCTTATTGCTGTCTTTCTCCTTGAACTTAGTGATGCAAAGACTGAAAATGGTTGTGATGGTTCATCCTTTCTTGTCCAGACAAGACCCCTTAGTAATTCCTGCTACTGAGATCTGGAGATGCATAGGCCTGTCTGTTTTTAATCTGCCCTCCTCATCTATCCTTCTATGCCATACATCCTTCTGAAAGAATTCCTTTTCATACAAGATGGCCAGAGTTGGTTTCTGTTGCTTTCACAAAGAACCCAGAATGATACAGCTCTTGACTCCCTCTCTTGCTCTATCTGAACCACAAATTTGGGGACAAGATCTCAAAAGGGTGACATACTTCTTATTCCATTGAGGTACGTTACTCCTACCTCAAACCACCCCAAGGCCAAACCTACGAAGACTTTGGGCCCTTTTGGTGTTTCTGTTATTTGATTTCTAAAGATATGTTGAAAGATCAGTGGAGCCTGGTTTGCCTTCTCCTGTGAATGGTGACGATGTGGCCCCTAGAACCCATCTTGGAAAGCAGTCCCCCTACATTTCATTTATTCCTAGCCAGCAGTGCTTCCCAGAATTACATAGCAGATTTTTTTTTTTTTTGGTACGTGCCCCTAGCAGGAACTGAACCCGGGACTCTCTGGTCCACAGGCCGATGCTCCAATTGCTGAGCCAAACCGGCCAGGGCACATAGCAGATTTTATTGCATTTGTCTGCAAAGCTTTGATTATACTTGTTCATCCAAATGAATCTGCCATTTGGTTGAATTCCTACCAGTATAAGAAAATGGACAGAAAAAGTTTAGGCCAAGTAGGGTGCTGTTTTGTATCATTTCCTAGTGAAGCCAAAGACAAAATGGTTTGGAGATGTCACAAATCCAAATAAGCACAGGTTTCATTAGCTTCTGCCCTTAAGCATGCTTGCCAGTAACCTGAAGGAGAAAGTGAGGACGTGTGGAAACTGTTCTTGGTTGTAAGTAAAGGAGGAACTCCCGAGACTGGCGATACCAATGAAGTGGGTAGAAAAAACAAGCAGCTATGAGAAATACTGCAACTGGTTATGATTGATTCTCTTTAATGTTGAGAAACTTAAATAAAATTGAAATTGTTTCTTTACCTGTGGTAATCCTCTGGAACTGGACCAGTGGGTGTGGCCTCACTAAGGGTGACATGTGTATCATCTCATTTAATCCTTCCAATACTCTCATAAGCCATGTATTATTGTCCTTGTTTTATAGATTCAGAAACAAGGCTCAGAGAGGTTAAGCAACTTGTGTAAGGTCGTGTGAGTAAGCAGTAAAGATGATATTAAATCCAGCCCTGTTGATCCCAAAGTCCATGATTTTCCTACTCACCATTCTAGAGTCAGCTCCTCAACACTGTAACTTCTCTTCATAATACTGTCCCAGATTCTGCTCCACATCATGGCAGTATCACCGGGGATCCTGAGTGGGTATGAGAGTGGGAAAGTGGTGGTAATGAATATTGGTTTATGTGAATTTTATATGGAAGTTACATAGCTTAAAAATCAGAAACAGCCCGGCTGGTGTGGCTCAGTGGTTGAGCATCGACCCAAGAGGTCACCGATTCGATTCCTAGTCAGGGCACATGCCCAGGTTGTGGGCTGAATCCCCAGTGGGGGGCATGCAGGAGGCGGCCAATCAATGTTCTCTTTCATCGATATTTCTATTTCTCTCTCCCTCTCCCTATATAAAAATCAATCAAAAAAAAAAAAAAATCAGAAACAATTTCCCTGGCTGGTTTAGCTCAGCAGTTAGAGTGTCGGCCCTCGGACCAAAGAGTCGAAGGTTTGATTCTGGTCAAGGGCACTTACCTTGGTTGCAGTTCTGTCCCCTGCCCTGGTTGGGGTCCTGTGGGAGGCAACCAATCTCTCTCATATGGATGCCCCCCCCCCCATTCTATCTGAAGATAAATGGAAAAAATATCCTCGGGTGAGGATTTAAAAAAAAGAAAATTAGAAACAATCGTACTTTCAACATATTTTGTTAAGATTCCACACCCTGAATTTCCTAACGGTTTCTAAAAGCAGGTTTTGAAAAACAGCACATATGAATTGCACAGATAATGTAATTTCTTAAAACTTGGTTGTGTCCTTTGTCACATTCGATTTTACTGTGATCTATTGCATTTTAAAGCAACCGATTTGATGGACTCTACAAAAAAGACAATGTCCTAAGGTTGTCTTGGAAAGATACCTTTTAACAATGAAAGATACTTCTGTTTATTATAAAGCGAGAGATAAAAATACTTGACAAGAAAGAGAGAATGCGTTTGATTCTTTATTTCTCTTTTGGATGCCGGCAGTTGCTTGCTAACCCTTCTGGATTAGCTCCCTTTCAAAAGAAACCAAATCATTCTGCATTCTCCTGGCATCTTTTTTTATATATATATATATTTATTTTTAATTCGTTTTTTCTTTATTGATTTTAGAGAGAGAGGAAGGGAGAGGGAGAGAGAGATAGAAACATCGATGAGAGAGAACATCGATTGGCCGCCTCCTGCATGCCCCCTACTGGGGATCGGGCCCACAACCTGGGCATGTGTCCTGACCGGGAATCGAACCCGTGACCTCTTGGTGCATGGGTCGACGCTCAACCACTGAACCACACTGGCCGGACTCTCCTGGCACCTTTGTGTCATAATGCAGGTATGCTTTGGGGAAAGAAATGAGAGGTCTTAGTCCACTGTGATAATTCAAAACATTCATCCTGAACTTCCATGACAAAAAAAAATATATAAATAACGATGTTGTTTCTTAGTGGTGTTACGAATTTTCTATTTAAAACATAAAACATAAAATGGTGATGCTGGAAAGTTACTCTTTAAACGGAGCACATGTATGAAAGCGAACCCTGATTACACAGAAATGCATTGCCTGGTGTGCGGTGACGGTGATGCCGGAAAGTTACTCTTTAAACGGAGCCCATGTATGAAAGCGAACCCTGATTACACAGAAATGCATTGCCTGGTGTGCGGTGACGGTCACCTTTGGGCGGTTTTCCCGCCGGCAGAGCGCAGGCCCGCAGCAGAGAACTGCAAGCAGCCAATTTGACTTCGCGCTGGTACTGATTTTCTCATTACAGATCTGGCAGAAATGCTAAAAAAAGAATTGGCAGTTATCTGTGAGTTTTTACTACTCGTGTTTTCTCATGTCTGTCTCTAACATTTTCTGACAGATGTCAATAATTTTTTCAAAAAGTAAGAGAGGGGGTCGGACAAGCATGGGCTTTGCTTGACCTAGGTTTGAACCCGGGGCCTATAATTTGCAAGATGAGTGACTTTGGGCAACTTCTGTAATGTCTCTGAGATTCGGTTTCCCTGCCTGTGAAATGGAGGTAATAAAACTGACTGCAGATGATGTTGTGAGGGTTCAAATAGCACACTGGGTGACTCACTGTGCCTGGCACCGATGCATACATAGGAGGAGAGCACACAACTTCAGAAGATTAGGGTAATTCTATTCTGCAGTCGTAAGGAAAGTATATATGCTTATTATTTTCTTAGAATTACTAATAAAATGATCACCTTCAAAAGCATAAAAGCATACTGGACGTGGAGCCAGAGACCAGTTGGGTCCAGGTGGGACTCCCTCACCTTTTTAGACATCTGTCATCACATGAAAGAAAATATAAATGGCAACATTCAGTTCCAAACCACTTGTAGGATTGTTGTAAATATTAATAAGCAATCCATTGCCTTTAAATGCTGTGGAAAATGGTTCCACACAATAAAAAAAAAAAAATTCATCACTATGTACAGGGGGAAAATGTTTATAAAGTGTGAGATTTGTTATGACATAGCCCACTGAAGCCTGCAATATCGCTATACTCATGTTGTCTGGTGACATCTGACACAGGGCCATGACCTTCTGAGAAAACAGTTATATCAGAAGAAATGATTTTAAAGTACGTATTTTGTGGTAGTTATACAGTTGTTGGGAATATGTTTCTTTTGCTCATAGAAGTTGTTAGGGCTACTGAAATCTGTTCTCTGCTTTGCCCACAGGGCAGCATGAAAGACAGCTTTAATTCTACTTGCCTATTTTAGGGAAGATTTACAACAGTTTCAACTGAGTTGTGTTGCTGTGTTGGAGTGGACCCGCTGTGGTTCAGTCTCAGAGAGGTGCTGTGTGGTGAGAAACCTTGGAGCCAAGCAGATTTCAATTCCCAGCGTGTCATCGCCCATGAGCTGTGTGGCCTCAGGCAAGTCACAGAGCCTCTCTGAGGCTGTTTGTTCAGCTGCAAAATAGAGATAATAATACAGCTTGCAGGAGTTTTGCAAATATTAAAATTTTAGATACAAAAAGATTTAAAATACAGTTCTTGTCATATAATGGGCCTTCACAAATGTTTGCAAGTTCACAGAATAGTCACTCATAAATATTATAAATATTGTTTACAAAATTAAAAATAAAAAACTAAGTTATGCTAATGCTAACCCACCCACATTACAGACGATTAGTTTGGTTTCAGGATTAAATATGAAACATCTTTTAAAACATATGCAGGGCAGATAAATTAACATTCATGTGCCATGAAAATCTTAAATTTTTTTGTTTCTTGACTTCTGGTATAAATACATTGCAAATTTTTTGTATGCTCCCTTTTCTTCTTTTTATTTTATTTACTTCTAATAAACAAATAAACCCTCAGCATTGTCTGCGGTGTTGGTAATTAAAGCTAGGGGAGAACGAAGCAATAAAAATGAAGCTTTAGCCCAGCCGGTGTGGTCCAGTGGTTGAGCGTTGACCCACGCACCAAGAGGTCGCCAGTTTGATTCCTGGTCAGGGCACATGCCCAGGTTATGGGCCAAATCCGCGGGGGGGGGGGGGGGGTTGGGATGCAGGAGGCCACCAGTCGATGTTCTCTCTCATCGATGTTTCTATCTCTCTCTCCCTTTCCCTTCCTCTCTCTCTACAATTAATAAAGAAAGAAAAAAACCCTCAGATCTTCTATGCTCTTAAATAAACTCAAGTCTAATTCATACACATTCAGTTTGACTCCAGTTGTGTTTAAAAAAAAAAAAAAAAAGAAACTTTAACTCTAATGTCAGAGGGGAAGCCAGACTTGAGGAATAACATGGTGAAGCTCTTAGAAGTTACTTGGGTTATTGATGTTGCTGGGGTGTTATTAAAGTGGTTATTTAGTTTAAAACCAGTGGGCATTAACCAGATAGGAATTTTGACATTAACTATCTCACCCTTTTGTTAAATCAAAACTGGAGAAATTAGCTAGGGCATTGAGCTATTCTCTGGAGACTGTAACTATTTCTTAATTACTTAACGTGTGCCTCTGGAGAATTTGTAGGAAACATTATAGAGTTTATGCAAACGGCAGCCTCTGGTGGCAAGTGTCCCATTGAGAATCTCCCACAGGAACTCAGTTCTCAGGCCTGAATTCAGCCTTTTCTCCTCTCCTAGGGTTTCCTCCCTTCTGTCCCTTCCTACTACCACTGATCTGGGTAATTTCCTGTCTGGCCTTCTTGCCTCCAGGCTCTCCTCTCTTTTGCCTATTGTGTCCTCTGCTGATAGATATCTTCATAAAGCACAGCTCTAAACAGGTTGGTCTCTTGTTCAGACACTTTTAATGGCTTCCATGTCTTAGACAATGAAGTTCAAACTCCTTCAAATGAAATTTAAGGCCTTCTATGATCTGACCTCAATTTGCATTAAAATATCATTTTCTTGGTTTCCTTTATCACAGCCCCAATTCCTTAACCTCATGCATTCATTCAACAAACATTTCAAAAGTGCCACAAATCAAGCATCAGATGGATGAGCAAGACACAGCCTCTGTTCCCAGGGAGCTCAGACTCTGGAGATGGGTTAAATATGTAAAAAGAAAAGTTACTGAATAATGTGCTGTTATATTTATTCACCAAACATCCAATGAATATTTAACAAGTACCTATGATGTGCCAAGAATGCACAAGGCACACGGCGGAGGGAATGTCTAACATTTTCTGGAGTCAGCAAAAGCTTCAAAGAGGAAAAGGCATTCACTGCATCTTGAGAAATGGGCAGATGGCCTCCAGGTGGGGGGATTTGAGGCAGGGACAAAGGCCAGGGAGGGCACACAACACACGGTCTTGCCATTATGGTTCTTGTGGCTAGAGCTTGGCTTTGACATCATTCAGGGCTGGAGTTTGAAGAAAACACCCTCCTTCATGGCCCCAAACTCTCCATGTACACCCTCTATGTCTGTTTAACTCTGCTCACCCTTCAGATGCAGCTTGAGGATCACTTATTCTGAGAGGCCTTACTTGTTAGTCCAGTCCCCAGTTATTTACTCTAATAATGCCTTGTACTTTTTCCTTCCGACACAATAATGGGAATTAAGTAATTACTTACATAGTTATTTAATGACTGTGTCTGCTTTGACACCCCTCAACCCCTTTAAACTTTAAGTGTAGCGAGGGCAGACTTATATCTGCTGGTTCACATGATATCCCCAGTGCCCAGCACAATGCCAGACACGCGGTCAGTGGCTGGGACTACATATTTTGAATGAGTAATGATATGTACTTATGGTTATTTTTTCCTTTTTGGAGCTTGACCTTATTACTCTTAAATAAGGCACAAAACATTCCAGAATCCAGAATATATTCTCTTGTTTATTCTGTTGAGACTGCTCCTTACCTTGCCTGATGGCCAACAACACATATAGGACTCCTCTATTTTTGCCCTTTACCCCTACCTCCAAACACACACACACACACACACACACACACACACACACACTATTATTATTATTTTTTTATCCTCACTTGAGGACATTTTTGCATATCTTCAGATAGAGCAAGAGGGAGAGAGGGTGCAAGAGAGAGAAAGAAACACTGATGTGAGAGAGACACATCGACTGGTTGCCAACCATATGACCCCAACCAGGGCCGGGGACAGACTGCAACCAAGGTACGTGCCCTTGACAGGAACCAAACCTGGGACTCTCTGGTCTGCGGGCCGAGGCTCTAACCACTGAGCCAAACCAGCCAGGGCTTAATTTTTATACTTGCATCCAGAACCCAATATTTATATACGGAGGGGATGATGGCCTGCTCAGAAAATCCTATTTCAGCTGAATCTGAATTGCCTTGGTTCCAAAAACAAACACCCACTTCTAAAAACAAAACAAACAAAAAAAACAAAACACGAAAATCTCATAAAATATGACATATAGAGAGAAACCATGAATATCCAATCTCTTGACATCTTCTAGTTTATTTAGACTCATGGTTTCAAACATAATTTATGTGTTTGTCTCCGGTTGGGTGCCTCAGAATCCAACTCTCAGAGGAGGATTTGTGTGCAGTTATTTATTAAGGAAGTGCCCCCAGGACAGACGGGTGAGGGAGGGGGAGACACAAACAGATAGGAAAGGAAGCCCGGCAAAGGTGCAATTTCGGGTCTTGTGGAGGGTAGTTTTAACCTGATCTTGGGTGTAAGGAGACTCTAGGGCTTCCGTCATGCCTCAGAGTTTTTCTGAGACAAGGGAGCTGGCCTCTCATGCATCCCCCACCCCCAATCCTGCACAGGTGTCAGTCATAGCTCAAGGGTTGTCCTGACATTTCTGGCTCTCTGCCTGTGGGGTAAAATATTTCTGTTGGCCCCAGGGTTGTTCTATGACTCAAGTGCTGAATGTTGGAAGCAAAAGTGCATCGAAGTAGTGTTGAGGCCCTCCAAAGAGATGAAGGAATTAAAGGGACTCTGGTGGAGCACCCAACCGTGTCCAGTACATTGTTGATGGCTCTCAAAATCTTCTCCAGCTTGGATTTGTCCCTTTGAATATATCCAACTGCCTACTTGTCATTTGTACTTGAATATCTGCATCAGTTATCAATTGTCACAATAATGCTGTGTAACATCCCACAAAACCTCGATAGACACAATAATAAGCTATCGCATTTGCTCACAGTCCGTAGGTCAGCTGGGTGGTTCTGCTGGTTTGAGCAGGGCTTTGTGAGGCCCTCTTGTGCAACTCTTGTTGGATGTGGGTTAGCTAGGGGGGCTTTACTGATCTTGGCTGGGCTATCTCAAATGTCTCAGACGTCAGCTGGGATAACTGAGCTGACTCCGCTCTGCTTCACGTCTCCTCCTCCAGCACGCTAGCCCCGGCATGTTCCCATGGCAAGTGCAGAGATGCAAGCGAGACACAGGAAGGGGAAGCAGACCGTTCGACACCTAGGCCCAGAACTGGAACACTGTTTCTGTTGCCACATCCTATTGGGAAAGAAAGTCATAAGGCCAATTTTAAAGGCAGAGAAATAGATGGAGGAGCTTTAAAGACCATTTTGTAATCAACCTACCATAATGTCTAATAGGCATCTGCATTAATGCTGACAGATAAGCAGAGGTCAATTACTAAAGAAAACTCATAGGACCTAAAATGACAAAGTTGGCAAATCTACAATTTATTGTAGCAACAGTGTTAAAGTAGGGTCATGCGTCATGGCCAAAGGCTATCCTGCAGTAAGAGAGGCCAGGCGCAAGCTCCCTTTGTAAGAGCCATGCTGACTATACTTTCTTTCTCCCATCAGGAATTACTGATGTGTGTCTGAAACACCCACAATCAGGAAACCGAAAGTGGAGTCTTAGCTGTGGTTTCTTATATCCCATAGGACTTATACATAGGCATCTTGCTGCTATATGACCAGGCCCAATGGCAGAGTCTACTGGGGGGTATCACTGAGACTAGATGCACACCATCAATCTCACCAGTATCCGTGAACAGTGCTGACAGGCTGGTACAAACTGCCCACAAACTCCTTGGACCCAGAGTACAAAGCAATCAGTATGTACCTTGTCCTCAGCAGGGGCCAGTGCTGTGCGGGTATATTTCTCATTTCACTGTGAGTTCAGGCCAATTCCAGGTCTGCTGGAATTGACTTTCATAGCACAAACTTAACATGCCCCAACTTGAGTTCTTAACATTAGCGATGAACTGGTTAAGCATTTCTAAATATTTTTCATAAATTAGAATCCAACTCTTTGGAATAGTTTTGACATTAAGCCATTAATGGTCATGGTGTTTGATCAAGAATGTTCTTAAAAGAGTTATTCCACTGTTGTCTCTGGGATTTCCCCCAGGTCTCTGACACCCAGTGAGCACTTTTTGATATATAAGTGCAGGCAATAGCAGCTATATTATGAAGTCCGCCTGGCCTCAGTGACTATAAAAGACATCTCAATTTCAGCAATTTTAAAACACTTTAAATGTGCATCTTAGAGTCAATGAAATAAGGAATACAACAACACACCCATATCCAAATATCTTAGTGTCCTCTGAGACTCCCAGGTCTTACCTTAGCATGACACCGATTCTCCCCGCTGGATCCCTGCTGTTCCAGGCCCCTGTCCAACACCTTCCTGCTATGAAAACCTAGCAGTTTTTCATTCAAGCAGACTGCGTATGTCTTAAAAGAAATCTCATGATCATGGTGTGGTGAAAAGGACATTGCATGAGGTGGCAGAAAATCTGGGGTCCAGGCCCCCTCTCCTGCTCCCTGGGTGGTGTCTTAGAAGTAGAGAGAAACAAAGAAGTAAAAATGTCTAAAACATTTGGGAGATGACATGAGACATTAAAATAAAATGATTATTTGCTGTCATCGTCATTTCATAAAGCTCCCAAAATTTGGCAGAATAAAAAAATCACAGAGGGAGAGTCAATCCTTTAACTTAAATGCATTTTTTTTTTTTTTTTGCTTTGTATATTAGACTTATTCTTCTAATGTCTAGGGAAACAAGGAGAGATATTCAAAGAAGTGGAGGCTCAATCTCTTGCTATCTCAGCAATATGTGCCATCTGAGCTGTTTCTCATTTCTCTGTCTTCTAGTTACTTACTTAGTTATTTGGAACTCAAGTTTTCACTCCTGTGGGAGGGAAACAGATGCCTGGGGAACAAGTTTTTGAAGAGCAACTAGCACTTGCAGCCACTAGAGGGCAGACCTGAGCCTGAAAACACAGTTTTCTAGGCTATAGTGCCAGTCACCTCATTGCATTTCCCCTGTGTCCCCAGCTGCTACACCTGATTGTTCCCGTCACCAGGTCCACAGCTCCTGGCAGGCAGTTCCTCACTTGAGCTCACACTGAAAGGTAAACTTATTTCAGAGAAAAAGTTGAGAGGGGCACTTTTTTTTCCCCTAAGTGCCTAGTATCAGCAGCTCAGGAGGAATTTCCCTCTTCAGAATGAAATTCTCTAATTTGAATTCATCATTGATATAATAAATACGTATAAAGTCCTTTAGGAGTGTTGTATTCTTCTGAGCATTAAACTAGAAAGGCTAAACAGAGGATGGACCACCAAGGTTGAGTGACCTCTCAAAAAATGCGGGAAAATTCTCTACCAGTCCATTTCTTTACAGACAGGAGGGTGATACTATTCCTTTCTTTTACCTAAAAACAAAAACAGAAACAAAAACAAACAAACCCCAAGCATGGTACCAACTTCAGAATTTTCTTAGAATTCTTATGCACATAGACTTATGATTATTTTACTATTATTTTAAAACTCAATCTCAGCTGTTTTATGAAAAAAAATTCAGTTTCTATAATAACAATTAAATTTTTGTCAAAGTAAAGTTGATGTTAAAAATAGATATGTGGAGGTCCAAGATGGCTGTGGAGTAGGTGGAAGCTACACTCATTTCCTCCCAGTGCCAAACCTGATTTACAGCTAAATTGAAGAGTAATTGCCTGCATAACCAACTGAAGGCTAGTTTAACGGAAGTATTATAACCAAGGATTTACAGAAGAAGCCACATAGAGACTGGTAAGAAGAGCAGAGACATGGTAAGAGCTGGCCCCCACACCCATGTGCAGCAGCTGAGAACCTGGACAGATATCTTGGCTGCAAAAAGTTCCCCCTAAGGAGCATGAGCATGGGATCTTAACCCCATGATGGGATCCTCAACCCAGAGCACCAGGGCAGGGAAGAGGATCTCACATAACATCTAGTGGTAAAAATCAGTGGGATTCAGTCTGCCTGGGAAAGAAGGGAGTCTGTTAGAAACCAGATGCTGCCTTCCCAGGGTCAAGCACTGCTATTCTTTTTTTTGTTTTTTGTTTTTATCCTCACCCGAGAACATATTTATTTTCAGATAGAGCGGGAGGGAGAAAGGGGGGAAGAGAGAGAGAGAGAAACATCAATATAAGAGAGACACATCGATTGGTTGCCACCCACACAACCCCAACCAGGGCCAGGGACAAACTGCAACTGAAGTACGTGCCTTTAGTGGGAACCGAACCCGGGACTCTCTAGTCCGTGGGCCGATGCTCCAACTCCTCGGCCAAACCAGCCAGGGCGCACTCCTATTCTTATAGCACCAGCCTGGGGAGTGCACTAGTCTGGTCCTCCAACCACTGGTGACACCACCCTGCTGAGCTTGAGTCTTACAGAAAGGTCTGCTGTCTGCACTCAATAGGGATCATTGGTGTGCTCTCTTTCGGGAAAGCTCTTGGCAAAGACTACAACAGTAATTTAGCTGTGTAGCTTTGGAACAGGAGCCATTCTTCCTCACCTTGAGTGCATAGCCAGTGCTCCCCACCCCCAACTTGTTCATTCACTTGGCCTATTATTCGACTACTGGTGGCCCTGCCCTGCTGAGCTCAGTTCTGCAGGGGGATCAGAGACCTATGCAGAGCTGGGACCTTGGGAGTGAGTCTCCCAGGACTCAGACAGGTGCTAGGTTGTGTGGCTCCAGCTGTGGGGAGCTATTCTTACTCCCTCTATGAGCTCAGCCCATCTGACCTGTCCTTCTGACATTCCCCCATCTGACCTGTCCTTCTGACAACCAGTGGCTCTGCCCTGCTGAGCTCAGTCCCACAGGGAGATTGGAGTGCTGTTCAGAGCTGGGATCTTTGGAGTGTCTCTTGGGAGGCTCTTGTTCAGAATTCAAATGGTTTCTAGATTTTGTGGGCCCAGCACAGAGGAGAAGCCACTCATCTCCCCTGTAAATTCAGTCCTCATCTTTCCCCCAGTGGGAGATTCATTTGACCTGCACTTTTGATGTCCAGAGGCCCTGTCCTGCTGAGCTTGCTCCTGCAGAGGGGCCAGTGTTGGAGACTCAGGCATAGATTGAGTGGTATGGCTCTTGAACAGGGACTACTTTACCCCCATTGAGTGCGTGATTCCTATGCCCTCAAGCAGGAGACCAACTAGCTCCATCCTCCAAACCCGGTTGCCTCACCCTGTTGAGCTTGGGCCTTGCAGAAGGGTCTGTAGGGTGCAGCCAGCTTGGGCCCACACTACACAAAAGGCTCTCAAGAAAGACCAGGTAACCTTAGGGAGTGGCAGACAGAAGGAGGCAGACCTCAGGGTGCCTTGGACCTTTTACTGATTTCCCCCTGGCTCAGAGCTGGAGGAAGCTGGCCCCTGTATAACAGAATTCAAGACTTAACCTCAACAGGAGAGCACACAAGAGACATTTCTGGAGCTCTTAGTTCAGGTGACCTGGAAGATTGTGCCACTGAGCCCCACAAAGTATCTGTAACATAAAACCACCATAACAAGTTTGGGAGTCATAGCAGATATACCTAATATATAGAGACAAGTAAAAAAAGAAAGATAAAATGGGGAGACAAAAAAAAAAATGCCTCAAATGAAAGAACAAGAAAAATTCCCAGAAAAGAAATGAAATAAAATGGAAGCAACCAAGATACCAGATGCAGAGTCCAAAACAATGGTTATAAGAATGCTTAAGGACATTAGGAAAAAATAGATGATCTCAGTGAGAATGTAAAGAAAAAGATAGTAAGTAGGAAGAAAGACATAGAAACCATAAAAAAGAAGTAGTCAGAAATATAATACAGCCAGCCCTTGTTTAGCATGGTTAATCAGTTCCAGATGGTACTGCGATAAGTGAATTTTTGAGAAGTAGGATTCTTTATTTAGTATACAGTTGTCCCTCACCACTTTGCACTTTGACTTTTGCGGCTTCACTCTATTGCAGTTTTTTCAAGTACAATACTATATTTGAAAAAACCGTGATACAGTGAAGCCACGGAAGTCAAAGTGAGAAGTGGCGAGGGACAATTGTATATGAAATGAAGTGGCAAGGGACGATTGTATATGAAATGAAGTGACGAGGGACGATTGTATATGAAATGAAGAAATCAACAGCTGGTTAGTGAAACAGAGGATCAAATCAGAAAAAATAAATTAAGAAAGTCTATCTGGGACAACATCAAGTGTAACAATATCTGTATCATAGGGGTACCAGAAATAAAAGAGAGAGAGCAACAGATTGAGAACTTGTTTGAAAAAAATAATGGCTAAAATCTTTCCTAACCTGGTGAAAAAAAAGAAAACCACCACACAACTTCAGGAACCAGAGAGAGTCCCAAACGAGAAAAACCCAAAGAGACCCACACAAAGACACATCATAATTAAAATGGCAAAGGTTAAAGGCAAAGAGAGAATCTTAAAAACAGCAAGAGAAAGATAGTTAGTTACTAACAAGGGAGCTCCCATAAGACTATCAGTTGATTTCTCAACAAAAAAACATTTTAGGCCAGAAGGAATTGCCATGAAATATACAAGAACCTACAAGAAGACTACTCTACCTAGCAAGGCTATCATTTAAAATTGAAGTAAAAATAAAGAGCTTCCCAGACAAGAACAAGCTAAAGAAGTTTATTACCACCAAAACAGTGCTTCAAGAAATGTTAAAGGGTCTTCTTTAAGAAGAATAAGAAAAAGAGAAAAACAGAGAAAGAGAGAGAAAACATAGGTATAAGGAATAAAATGACAATAAATAAGTACCTATCAATAATTACTTTAAATGTCAAAAGACATAGGGTAGCTGAATGGATAAGAAGAAAAGACCCATATATATGCTGTCTACAAGAGACCTACCTCAGAACAAAAGATACATACAGACTTAAAGTAAAGGGATGAAAGATTTTCTTTTTCTTTTTTTTTTAATCCTCACCCGAGGACATTTTTTTGTTCAGGTAGAGTGGGAGGAAGAGAGAGGAAGAGAGAGAGAGAGAGAGAAACATCGATGTGAAAGGGACACATCGAGTGGCTGCCACCCGCACGACCGACCAGGGCCGGGGACAAACTGCAACCAAGGTACATGCCCTTAGCGGGAACCGAACCCGGGTCTCTCAGGACCGCAGGCTGATGCTCTAACCACTGAGCCAAACCGGCCAGGGCGGATGAAAGATTTTCCATGCAAATGGAAACAAAAAAAAAAAAGCCAGGACAGCAATACTTATATCAGACAAATTACACTGTAAAACAAAGGACATAGTAAGAGACAAAGAAGGACTTCACATGATACTAAAGGGATAAATCCAATAGGAGAATATAATCCTTGTAAACAGATATGTGCCCAACATAGGAACACCTAAATACCTAGAGAAAATCTTGGTGGGCATAAAGGGAGAGATCAACAGTAATACAGTTATAGTAAAGGATTTTTAACACCCCATTGACATCAATAGAGCTTCCAGATCAAAAAATTAACAAGGAAACTGCAGCCTTAAATGACATACTAGATCAGATGGATTTAATTGATATTTACAGGGCATTTCACCTCAAAGCAGCAGAATATACATTCTTTTCAAGTGCACATGGAACATTTTCTAGGATAGACTACATGTTAGGACACATAACAAGTATTCATAAATTCAAGAAGATTGAAATATCAAGCATCTTCTCTGACCACAATGGTATGAAACTAGAAATCAATTACAAGAAAAAACCCTGAAGGACAGAAAAACACATGGAGGTTAAATAACATGTGGCTAAACAATGAAAGGGTCAACAATAAGATCAATAAAAAAATCAAAAGTTACCTTTAGACAAGTGAAAATAAACACACAACAACCCATAAACTATGGGCGACAGAGAAAGCAGTTCAAAGAGAGAAATTCTTACTATTACAAGACTACCTAAAGAAAGAAGAAAAATCTCAAATAAACAATCTAACTTTACACTTAAAGGAACTTGAAAAAGACCAACAAACAAAACCCAAAGTAAGTAGAAAGAAGGAAATAATAAAGACTAGAGTGGAAATAAATTACATAGAGACTAAATAAACACTACAAAAGATAAAAGAACAAGAGCTGGTTCTTTGAAGATAAACTAGATTGATAAACCTTTAACCAGACTCATTAAGAACATAAGAGAGAGAACCCCAAATAAATAAAATAAGAAATGAAAGAGGAGAAGTAACAACTTACACCAAAAATATTATGAACAACACTATGGCAATGAATTGGACAAACTGGACAATTTGAATGGACACTTTTCCAAAAAGGACATGCAGACAGCCAATAGAAATGGATAAATTCTGAGAAACATACAGTCTTTCAAAAATGAATCAGGAAGAATCAGAAAATCTAAATAGACTGATTACAACTAATAAAATTGAAGCAGTAAAAAAAAAAAAACTTCTAGAAAACAAAAGTTCTGGACCAGCTGATTTTACAGGTGAATTTTACCAAACATTCAAAGAAGAACTAACACCTATCCTTCTCAAACTATTCAAAAAAATTCAACAGGGGGAAAGACTCTCAAGGTTATATTTTGAGGCCAGCATTATCCTAATTCCAAAACCAGACAGACACAAGAAAGAAAGAAAATTATAGGCCAATATCCTTGATGAACATAATGCAAAAATTCTCAACAAAATATTAGCAAACTAGATCTGGCAGTAGATTAAAAAGATCATCCACCATGATTATGTGGGATTTGTTCCTGGAATGACAAGGTTGGTACAATATTCGCAAGTCAATAAATGTGGTACACCACATAAACAAAATAAAGGATAAAAATCATGTGATCATATCAGTAGATGCAGAAAAAAGCATTTAATAAAATCCAGCACTCATTTATGATAAAAACTCTCAGCAAAGTGGGAATAGAGGGAACATACCTCAACATAATAAAGGCTGTATATGACAAACCCACAGCCAACATCATACTCAATGGGCAAAAACTGTGTTTTCCTGAAGATTGGAAACAAGACAGGGATACCCACTTTCACCACTCTTATTCAAAGTAGTACTGGAAGTTCTAGCCACAGTAATCAGACAAAAAGAAGAAATAAAAGGCACCCAAATCAGAAAGGAAGAAGTAAAACTGTCATTATTGGCAGATGACACAATATCGTATATTGAAAATCCTAAAGACTCCACAAAAAAAAAAACAAAAACAAAACCCTATTAGAACTGATAAACTCAGTAAAGTAGCAGAATACGAAATTAATATTCAGAAATTGGTGGCATTTTTATACACCAATAATGAACTGTCAGAAAGAGAAACTAAGAAAACAATCCAATTTACAATTGCATTAAAAAAAAGTACCTAGAAATAAAATTAACCAAGGAGGTAAAAGAATTTTACTCAGAAAATCATAAGTCATTGAAAAAGAAATTGAGAAAGATACAAATTAGTGGAAGACTATAACATGTTTATGGATAAAAAATATCAACACCATTAAAATGTCTATACTACCTAAAGAAATGTATAGATTTAATGCAATTTCTGTCAAAATAACAATGGTATATTTCACAGAACTAGAACAAATATTTCAAACATTTATATGAAGCACAAAAATATCCCAAACAGCCTCAGCAATCTTGAGAAAGACGCACAATGTGGGAGATATCATGCTATTTGATATCAAACTATACTACAAAGCCATAGTAGTCAAAACAGCACAGTACTGGCATAAAAATAGACTTATAGATCAATGGAACAAAGTAGAGATACCAGAAATAAACCCACTCCTTTACGGTCAATTAATATTTGACAAAGAAGGAAAGAATATACAATGGAGTAAAGACAGTCTATTCAATAAGTGTTGCTGGTAAAATTGGACACATACATGCAAGAAAATGAATCTAGACCACCTCCTTACACCATACAGAAGAATAAGCTCAAGATAGACTAAAGTCTTAGCTGTAAAACTCAAAACCATAAAAATCTTAGAAGAAAACACAGGCAGTAAAATCTTAGGCAATTGTAGCAATATTTTTTTCAGATATATCTCCTCAGGCAAGGGAAACACCAAAAATTAAACAAATGAGACTATATCAAACTAAAAAGGTTTTACACACCCAAGAAAATAATAAACAAAATGAAAAAACAACCCTCTAAATGGGAGAACATATTCACCAATAACACATCTGATAATGGGTTAATATAAAAAATTTATAAAGAACTCAACACCAAAACAACAACAACAACAAAAACCCCACAATACAATCCAATTAAAAATGGGCAAAGGATCTGAATAGACACTTCTCCAAAGAAGACATACGGGTGGCCAATAGATATATGAAAAGATGCTCAACATCACTAATCATCAGAGAAATGTAAATTGAAACCACAATGAGATATCACCTCACACCTGTCAGAATGGCTATCTTGAAAAATTCCACAAATAACAAGTGTTGGTGAGGATGTGGAGAAAAGAGAACCCTTGTGAACTGTTGGTGGGAATGCAGACTGACTGGTGCAGCCACTATAGAAAACAGTATGGAGTTACCTTAAAAAATTTAAAATGAAACTGCATTATGACCCGTGTTTCCACTTCTGGGAATATATCTGAAGATATCAAAAATATTGATTAGAAAGAATATATGCGCCCTTATGTTCATTGCAGCATTATTTACAATAGCCACGATTTGGAAGCACCCATGTGCCCATCAGTAGATGATGAATAAAACAGCTGTGATACATTTACACATGGGATACTACTCAGCCATAAAAAAGAAGGAAATCTTACCTTTCTCAACAGCATGGATGGACCTAGAGGGTATTATGCTAAATGTAATAAGCCAGAGAGAGAGAAAGACAGATACCACATGATTTCATTTATGTGTAGAATATAATGAACAAAATAAAGAAACAAAATAGAAACAGACTCATAGATACAGAGAACAGACTGACAATTGTCAGAGGGGAGGCGGGCTAGGGGTGTGTGAAATAGGTGAAGGAATTAAGCAAAATAAACAAAACAAAACAAAGTAACATCATAAAATAAAAAATTCATGAACACAGACAACAGTATTGTTGGTGATCAACAGAGGGAAGGGGGATTGGGAGGAGGTAGAAGAGGGTAAACTGAGATAGTGATGGAAAGCAACTAGACTTTGGATGGTAAACACACAATGCAATGTGAAGATAATGTATTGTAGAATTGTACACTTGAAACCCATATGATTATATTGACCAATGCAACCCAAATAAATCCCATGAAAAATACACAATAAATGCCAGTAAAGAGTTTATCATGAGAAGCAGCATTCTCTGCTCTACCTTTCCCCACGTGCCACACTGGTTCTGCAACTCAGAAGAAAACATTTGGAATTCTTAACTGTTAGTGTTCTCAGGACTTTGGGGGTCCCCTGCATATCTCTATGTAATGTTCTTTGGTTTATCAAGTGTAATTGTTAGAAATTAAAGTTTTCTTATAATAGATGAAGATAAAACTTTTTTGAGAAGGGCTCTCATTATCCTTGTTTCAAAGATAATAAAACCAAAGCTCAGTAAGTTCAGGGACTTGTCCAATATCACATAACCAAGCACCGCTGGAGTAGAAATTAGGACCTATATCTTCTAAGTTTAGACCTCATGTAATTTCCACCACCATGTTGTGGGGGTGGGGGTGGTGAGGGGCACTAGAAAAATGCTGATTACCTTCCAGATTATTAGCACTTGGTATTCAGGTGTCAAGATTGATGTAATAAGTCTCCTTAAAATAGAGTTACCATGTAAAATACCAGATGCTTAGTTAAATTTAAATTTCATGTGAGGAACAAATACTTTTTAAGGCTAAGTACATCCCAAATAGTGCATGGAATACACATGCTGAAATGTTATATTTTTATTTGCTAAGTCTGGCAATTCTATCTTAAAACTATGAATCTAGGACTTATACTTACTCTGGTTTTAAAACTTTAGAATTACAGATACAGTACGGGGTCTGTGATTAATCTAAGACAAAGGAATTTTTCTGAGAAAGACACACATGATTCATGATATTCATAGAGATACAAAATAAAACTTAAAAATATAGTGTTTTGGGATGCAGACAAATGAAGTAAAATTATAAAGAAAAGGAAGCAAACTAGTAACACAAAATTCAGAACATTGGCTACCCGGGGGGTGGGAAAGATGCCATAGGGAGTTACACACTGGAGGCTTCTAAGGTATAGGTAAATCAATAGTGGGCACAGTGGTGTTTGTTCTATTTTTTTGATGTTATATATTTCTATGCACTCTTGTATGTATGTTATATTTTATTAAACATAAAAAGAAAATAAAAGCATGCCTAGATTCTGGAATGAGACAGACCTAGGTTCTAATCCCAGCTTAAGCCTTTCCGAGCTGTAGTTTATCTATAGAATGGGAATAATAATATCTTACTGGCAGCACTGTTGTGTGGTTTAGAAATAACATATTTTAAAAAAACAGCGTAGAGTGCATGTCCTTAGGAAATTTTATTATAAGTCAAGTTCGTGTGGGTGAAGTGAAAGATCGTGTTAGGACTTCCATCATCCATTGGGTAAACTTTGGTCAGAAATTGTCTTAGCTTCTGTTGGCTGTTGCCTGCTTATCTAAATGTTTTCTTTCATTGGTATGTATTTAAATTCTGAAGAAATCATTTGAAATATTATGTAATTTGAATGTTCAAATACTTCTTTAAAAATTTTTTTTTTCTTTACTGATTTTTAGAGAGAGAAGAAGGAAGAGGGAGAGAGATAGAAACATCAATGAGAGAGAACATAGATTGGCTGCCTCCTGCATGTCTCCCAATGGGGATTTGGCCCACAACCTGGGCAAGTGCCCTCACCAGGAATTGAATTGGCGACCTTGGTACATGAGTCGATGCTCAACCACTGAGCCCCACCAGCTGGGCTAAATACTACTTAAAATAAATTGCAACCAGTTAAGAAGTAGACTTGTGAGTGAATGAGATGATGTTTGTAACTAGAAGAGTTAAAAAGAAAAGTCAATTTCCGACTAATATTAAGTTCTAGCTTCAAATCGTGGGAAACATGTAGGAGAAATCAATAAGGCAAAGTCTTCTGATTGAAACAGGCAATCATTTGCCACGGACATGCAAAAAGCAACTATTTTTAAAAAATGTTATAGTCTCAGAAACCTTCCCCTGATATTAAAATTACTCCTCCTGTTGGACCAGTACATTTTAGGCAAAATTTTGAATTCTGATTTTTTTTTTTGCATTATAAAATATACACCTCTAAATTTTCTAACACATTGATGTATTTTGGCTTTAAATAAGAGCAAATTGTCCTTAATCAAAGACTTTTGCTTTAATCCATGACTTAACATTCAGTAAACTGCTGTTTTTTTTTCTTTTTATCCTAACCCGAGGACATTTTTCCATTTTTTTGTTCAGATAGAGTGGGAGGGAGAGAGAGGAAGAGAGAGAGAGAAACATCGATGTGAAAGGGACACATCGAGTGGCTGCCACCCACATGACCAACCAGGGCCGGGGACAAACTGCAACTGAGGTACGTGCCCTTAGTGGGAACCGAACCCGGGTCTCTCTGGACCACAGGCTGGCACTCTAAATGCTGAGCCAAACTGGCCAGGGCATAAACTGCTGTTCTTTAATCAGAGAAAGAGAACCTTCAAATTCAGAATGAGAATTAAAGCATTTTTCTTATAAAGTATTCAGAGTTAGCTGAGAGGAGAATTCACCATATCAGTTTAGCAGAAAGTATTCTATAGACATTTATTTTTATTCATTTTGCATTAAGAATTAAAGTGCTGGGGACTCGAAAAAATTGGCGGCGGAGTGAATGGAAGCTACATAGACGATCTGCAGGACTAAACTGGAATTACAACTAAAATAAAGACAAATCATTGGAAAAAAGCAACAGAAAAGCAGCTGGAGAGGACCATATAACCAGAGACACTGGTAAGTATGTGGAGGTGTGAGAGGGTGGCAGGCCAGGAGCCCACGGACACAATGGTTGTAGCTATGAGCAGTGCCCTTGGGGTTAAAATCCCAAGCTGGCTCCACAGCTCAGAGGGCCAGGACAGAGCAATAGCCTCAGCCACCCACCTTGGGCTCCGGAAGAGGGAGGGCAGACTGGACTGGAACTCTATGGAGACACCCAGGATTTGGAGGGCATTCAGAGTTGTTGCTGAGACACGGTCACACAGGACATTGGCCAGCTTGCTCCTTCCTGGAACTGTGAGGAGAAGCAGCAGCCCTTCCCTTGGAGATTCTACCCCACCCGGTTAGCCAAAAAATGCAAATTGAGGCTCATTAACAACCAGCATCAGCCCCACCCTCTGGAAATCCTCTTACACTGAACACCTGAGGGAGTTTATCATTCAACTGAAAAGCCAAAGCTCTTCAAGTAACTGAGACTAATAGCCTCCAGGCAAAAAGCTAGAGGATAACTGAACCTTTCCTGGGCTTACTACCCAGGAAAGTAAGACTTGACAGTGGTGTTTAATGTGGGTCCTCCCATGCTCATCCAAACCCAGTAGAGGGAGCCCAAAACAGCAGACCACCAACATCCACAGGGAAAATTTGGCAGGCTCCAAAACCCACTGAGATAACCAAAATGGTGAAACAAAACAACAAATCCCAAATGAAAGAACAAGAGACCTCTACCAAAGATGAGATAAATGAAATGCAGTTAAGCAAGTTATCAGAGGCAGAATTCAGAGCCATGATCTTGAGGAAGCTCAACAGCATGAGTAAGGACATAAACACCATGAGTAAAGACATAGAAACATTGAAAATCAACCAATTGGAAATGAAAAACCACCAAGAAGAAATGAAGAATGGCATAGCAGAAATAAAGAATACATTGGAAGGACTAAACAGCAGACTAGAGGAAGCTGATGACCAGATCAGTGATTCAGAAGACGGGGTAGAAAAAAATCAACCAATCAGAAAACCAAAAGCAAAAAAAACAATTACAAAACAGGAAGACAGCTTAAGAAAACTGTGGGACAACTGGAAATGTAATAACATTCCCATCAGAGGAGTCCCAGAAGAAGAAGAAAATGAGCAAGGGTTAGAGAATATATTTGAAGAAATAGTGGCAGAAAAATACCCTAATTTGGTAAAGGAAGAAGGCATTCAAGTTCAAGAAGAACAGAGAGCCCCAAGGAAGAAGAACCCAAACAGGCCCACATCAAGACACATAGTAATTAAAATGCCAAAAATTAAAGACAAAGAGAGAATCCTAAAGATAGCAAGAGATAAGCAACAGGTTACCTACAAAGGAACTCCCATAAGGCTATCGGCTGACTTCTCAACAGCAACACTACACACCAGAAGGGTATGGCATGAAGTAATCAAGGTCATGAAAAACAAGGATCTGAATCCAAGACTACTCTATCCAGCAAGGCTATCATTCAAAATGGAAGGTCAAATAAAGAGCTTCCCAGACAAAAAAAGCTAAGGGAATACATTAGCACCAAACCAGCACTGCAAGAAATGCTAAAAGGACTGCTATAATAATAAGAAAAAATAGGAAGAAAAATAGAACCACACTAAACAAAAATTGCAATAAATAAGTACATATCAATAATCACCTTAATGTAAATAGATTGAATGCTCCCATAAAAAGACACAGAGTAGCTGATTGGATAAGAAAGCATAACTCATCTATATGTTGTTTACAAGAGACCCACCTCACAACAAAAGACTCACATAGGTTGAAAGTGAAGAGATGGAAAAAAAATCTACCAAACAAAAAGAAAGGAAAAAAAAGCTGGGGTAGCAATACCCATACCTGATAAATTAGATTTCAAAAATGAAGGTCATAACTAGAGACAAAGAAGGTCACTACATAATATTGAAAAGATCTATCCAACAGGAAGACATAACCTTAGTAAACATATATGCACCCAATATAAGAGCACCAAAATATATTAAAGATTTTCTGGAGGACTTCAAAGGAGAAATCAACAGCAATACAATCATAGCAGGGAACTTTAACACCCTGCTGACATCACTGGATAGATCATCTAGATAAAAAATTAACAAGGAAATACAGACTCTAAATGAAGCACTAGATCAAAAATATTTAATATATATCTATAAAGAGTTACACCCCCAAACTGCAGAATTCACAGTCTTCTCAAGAGCACATGGGACATTCTCAAAGATAGACCACATGTTAGGACACAAAGTAAGTCTCTACAAGTTCAAGAAGATTGAAATCATATCAAGCATCTTTTGAGATCACAATGGCATGAAACTTGAAATTAATTGCAACAGAACATGCAAAGACATTTGAAAACATGGAGGTTAAATAGCATGTTATTGAACAATGAATGGGTTATCATGGAGATCAAAGAAGAAATTAAAAATTTCCTGGAAATCAATGAAAATGAACACACAACAACACAAAATCTATGGGATGCAGCAAAAGCAGTTCTGAGAGGAAAGTTCATAGTACTACTAGCCCATCTCAAGAAACAAGA
Source organism: Molossus molossus (assembly GCF_014108415.1). Classification (NCBI taxonomy): domain Eukaryota; kingdom Metazoa; phylum Chordata; class Mammalia; order Chiroptera; family Molossidae; genus Molossus; species Molossus molossus. The sequence continues at coordinate 25,346,429 of NW_023425347.1, read as the reverse complement.
AATATTTCTGATTGAATATCTAACCTCACAACTTAAAGAACTAGAAAGCAAACAAAAAGAAAACCCCAGAGCAAGTAGTAGGAAGGAAATGGTAAAGATCAGATCAGAAATAAATGACATAGAGACCAAAAAAAACAATTCAAAGGACCAATGCAAAAAAGAGCTGGTTTTTCGAAAAGGTAAGCAAGATTGATGGACCCTTAGCTAGACTCACCAAGAAACAAAGAGAGAGAACCCAAATACACAAAATCAGAAATGAAAGAGGAGAAGTAATAACTGACACCACAGAAATACAAAGAATTGTTAACAAATACTATGAACAATTATACGGCAACAAGTTGGATAATCTAAACAAAATGGACAAATTTCTAGAAACACATAATCTCCCAAAACTGAACTGGGAAGAGATAGAAAACTTGAATTGACCAATAACAACAAAGGAAATTGAAGATGTAATCAAGACTCTCTCAGCAAACAAAAGCCCAGGCCTGCATGGCTTCACAAAGAAGTTTTACTGAAAATTCAAAGAACTAATACCCATTCTCCTCAAATTATTTCAAAAAATTCAAGAAGAAGGAAGACTTCCTAACTCATTTTATGAAGCCAGAAATTCTAATTCCAAAACCAGAAAAAGACACTACAAAGAAAGAAAACTACAGGTCAATATCCCTGATGAACATAGATGCCAAAATCCTGAACAAAATACTAGCAAATTGGATCCAACAGCACATCAAAAAAATTATTCACCATTACCAAGTGAAATTTATCCCAGGGATGCAAGGCTGGTACAATATTCGTAAATCAATAAATGTGATACATCACATAAACAAAATGAGAGATAAAAACTATATGATCATATCATTTGAAAAAGCATTTGACATAATCCAGCACCCATTTCTGATAAAGATGCTCAGCAATTTAGGATTAGAGAAATCATATCTCAACATAATGAAGGCCATATATGAAAGACCTACAGCCAGCATCATACTCAATGGACAAAAACTAAAAGCATTTCCCTTAAGAACAGGAACAAGACAGGGATGCCCACTTTTGCCACTCTTATTTAACATAGTACTGGAAGTCTTAGCCACAGCAATCAGACAGGAAGAAAAAATAAAAGGGATCTAAATTGGAAAGGAGAAAGTGAAACCGTCATTATTAGCAGATGACATATTATACATAGAAAACCCGAAAGACTCCATCAAAAATCTACTAGACTTAATAAATGAATTTGGCAATGTAGCAGGATACAAAATTAACATCAAGAAATAGATGGTATTCTTATACACCAATGATGAAATCACAGAAAGAGATTGAAAAAACAATCCCATTTACCATTACAGCAAAAAAAAATTAAGATACCTAGGAATAAACTTAACCAAAGAAGTAAAGGACCTATTTGCAAAAAACTACAGGACATTGAAAATAAAGGAAGATATAAAAAAATGGAAGCACATACCTTGTTCATGGATTGGAAGAATTAACATCATTAAAATGTCCATATTACCCAAAGCAATCTATAGATTCAATGCAATCCCCATCAAAATACCAACGACATATTTCACAGAACTAAAACAAATACTTCAAAAGTATATATGGAACCAAAAACGACCCCGAATAGCCACAGCAATCTTGTAAAAGAAGATAAAATAGGCGAGATCACAATACCAAATATCAGGTTATACTACAAAGCTACTGTAATCAAAACAGCCTGGTACTGGCACAAGAACAGGCATATAGACCAGTGAGACAGAACAGAGAACCTAGAAATGGACCCAAGGCAATATGCCTAATTAATATTGAACAAAGGTTGCAAGAGCATACAATGGAGTAAAGACAGCCTCTTTAATAAATGGTGTTGGGAAAATTGGACAGCTACATATAAAAAAATGATACTAGACCATCAACTTACACCAGACACAAGAATAAACTCAAAATGGATAAAAGACTTAAATGTGACCCGTGAATCCATAAAAATCTTAGAAAAAAATATAAGCAACAAAATTTCGGACATCATACGCAGCAGAACTTTCACTGATACATCACCTAAGGCAAGAGAAACAAGGGAAAAATGAACACATGGGACTACATCAAACTCAAAAGCTTCTGCACAGCGATAGATACAACCATCAAAATGGAAAGGCAACCCACTGTATGGGAGAGCATAATTGCCAATGATATATCAGATAACGGGTTAATTTCCAAAATATACAGAGTGCTCATACAACTCAACAAAAGGAAGACCAAGAACTCAATTAAAAAATGGGCAGAGGAGCTGAATAGACACCTCTCAAAATAGGACATACAAATAGCCAAGAGACATATGAAGAAATGTTCAACATCACTAATCATCAGAGAGATGCATACAAAACAACAATGAGGTATCACCTCACACCTGTCAGAATGGCTGCCATCAACAGAGCATCAAACAACAAATGTTGGTGAGGGTGTGGAGAAAAGGGGTCTCTAGTACACTGCTAGTGGGAATGCAGACTGGTGCAGCCACTATGGAAAACATTATGGTGTTACCTCAAAAAATTAAAAATTGAATTGCCATTTGACCCAGTGATCCCACTTCTAGGAATATATTCTAAGAAGCCTGAAACACCAATCAGAAAGAATATATGTACCCCCATTTCATAGCAGCACTATTTACAATAGCTAAGATCTGGAAACAGCCCAAGTGTCCATCAGTAGACAAATGGATAAAAAAGCAGTGGTACATATACACAATGGAATACTATGCAGCTGTGAGAAAGAAAGATCTCTTATCCTTTGAGACAACATGGAGGGACCTGGAGAGTATTATCCTAAGCAAAATAAGCTAAACAGTGATATCACATGATCTCACTTCTTTGATGAACATAACAGTCTGTGGAACAGGTTAGTCCCAGAGACGTGAAAGTAGGGTACAGATCGACAATCCTCAGATGAGGGGATGAGAGGGAATTGCCAATGATACATCAGATAAGGGGTTAATTTCCAACTTGTATTGCATGTACGCATAACAAATGGACATGGACAACAAAGCTGGGGACAGGATGGGGAGGGATGGGGAGGAGGGTGTCAATGGGAGAAAAAGGAGAAACATCTGTAACAAAAATAAATAAATAAATAAATAAAAATTAAAGAAAAAATGAATTAAAGTGTCTTGGGAGAAAATTGTTCAAATTGACTAGTAATCCATTGAGAAATCATTTCACCTTAAAAATATTAATACTCAGTGTGCCAAAGATATAGTGAAGTGGGCATTCTTGGTTTTGCTAGTGGAGTGCAATTCGGACAATCTTCCGAAAAGCAATTTGTTAGTATCTATTATATTCTTTGACCTTACTTAGCCATTCTACTGCTTTGCTCTCAGAACCCAATAGATATATTAGTTGAAATAGGTCAGAAAAGCCAGCATCATATATTGTAACAATTAACATCAATTTGTTTTGCGAACACAACAGGGTCCTGGAGAGGATCAGAAAACTCTTCAGTTAAAATTCCTTAATTCTGTTTTTAGCTCGAGGAGAGTCAATTATTGCTGGTTCTGCTCATCCTGAGACTGGCTTTTCTCTAAAAGGAGCTCCCAGAATTTCTGTTTTTGTAGCCTATCCTGGACTGGCTCTCTATTCTTAGTTTCTTCTATGTCAGTAGAGGGTGGTGGTGGTGGTGAAGGAGGTGTGGAGGAGAGAAAAGGAGGAGCAGAAAGTGAAGACAAGTCCAGAAAAGGGAGTTCAGAAAGTAGGGCGCGATTGGAGAAAGGGGGGAAGTGGGGTGTTGGCATTGAGCAGGTTCAGAAGCCTTCTTTAGTTCAGAGACAGTCTCTAAAAGTTTCCTATTAACTTTCTGAAGAGAAGAAATTTTATCTGACAGTTCAGAGACAGTCTGAAATTTTCTTATTAACTTCCTTAAGTGAAGAAACAGCTCCTTTTAGAGGCTTATTTTTTCCAATCAAGGTGAGTATCCCATTCATTTAGTTTAATTTTAGAGCCAGCTTTTCCTAACAGAGCACACAAAACATTAATTTAGAGACAGCAAAAGAGCCCCACTTTGGCCGTCTTAAGCTGATATCACTTTTGGTTAAATCCCCCTATTTCTGTAGATACTTGCAAGTTTAGGCTCTGAATGAGCTGTACATAAAGCCTGTGAGAGTACTGATGGAGGACTGAATGGCATGGGGCTTGTTGGCCTGGGAGGCATGATTGCCCATGTTAGTTTTAGTTTTTCTTTTGAGCCAATGAATAAAAGCTGATATTAAAAGCAGTCACATAAGAACAGCTCAAATAGAGGCAGGACCCATTACCTAAAGCAGGTAGGTCTAGGATTACAAGAGAAAATTCACCCCAGTTCACCTGATGCAAAGTGAGGAACTGATGGAGCGAAGTGGACCCCTGCTGGTACCTAGCACCTGGTGTGGGTCTACAGGGTGGTCCTGAGTGGGCTTCTTTGGAATCTTGATGGTTATGCCAAGCAAATATCAAGGTAAGAAACAGTCAAACATAAGACATTTTTATGAGTTTATTAGAGCCAGACAGAGCTAGATCTCAACAGACTGAGAAAATGCTCTTAGCACGCAAGTTTGTAGTTTCTCTCATGCACTTAGAATGAAGAAGGGAATATAAGAAAGATTACGTGAAGGTGAGAGACAGCAAGGCAGGGATTGAGTTACAGGATAGTTAACAAGATTATATGCTCTCTTGAGGGTGGTTATGCTTCCAAGGGGTCTAAAAAAGAGGCATTTCAAAGGCACAAATGCACAGAAACTATACACAGGGCTTGCTTAAGACAAAGATAACCTTTTACTAGGGAGATTATAGGCCTGAGATATGACTACCCACCATGACCTGCTGTAACTGGGAATTTACGATCAGATCACCCTGTGAGGTTACTTTCAGTTAAATTTGTAACAGTGCCCCCTTTTCCTCTACATTGTGATTTTAGCAGGGTGATTTCCTTAGAAACTCTCAGAGACATGGCCTCAGTCAATAGGGAGCCCCCTCCCTTTCTCAGAGACTGGGGCCCAGTTCACAGAATAAATGTGTATGCATAGTTATCAAGTATTTCTGATAATGATGACAAAGTAAGCTATCTAAATGTTTATCAATGGAGGAATAATGAAGTAACTTATTGTGCACCATATTGTGGAACATAAACTGATTTAAAGTACATTTAGCAAGATTTTAATGGAAAGAGAAAATGCACCTGGCTGGTGTGGCTCAGTGGTTGAGCTTCGACCCATGCACCAAGAGGTCGCCGGTTCGATTCCTGGTCAGAACACATGCCCAGGTTGTGGGCCAAATCCCCAGTGGGGGGCATGCAGGAGGCGGCCAATCGATGTTCTCTCTCATCGATATTTCTGTCTCTCTCTCTCTCCGTCTCCCTTCCTCTCTTTCTAAAATCAATAAAGAAAAAAATTAAAAAGAAAGAAAAGAGAAAATGCTCACAAATTATGTTAAATGAAAAAATCATTATATAAATGGTACAAAATTATCATAACCATGGGAAGTATATATTTCTAAAAATGGTAGAATAAAGCAAACCACAATACTAACAAGCAATAATTTTTAGATTGTGATTTTCCTTTTCTTCTTTATACTTTATCCTCCATTTTTAAAATAGTAAGCACTACTAACATTATTATAAAAACTAAACAGATATTTTAAAAATTCTAAATTGGTGGTATATTTCTATATTGGTTATACATGAATTGACTCATGTAAAGGAAGACAGAACTCTAATGGCATAGATATGATACGTCATTTTCTGTTCCTTAAGGCAGGGATTAAATGGTATTTCTCAGAAAAGATTTGTGCAGCTTACATTACTATTAAATTGTATCATTTCACTATAGTATTTAGAGAACTCCAGTGCGTGGGTTAAACAAAAGTCATGTTTCCATATTAGTATATGAAATGACACAAATCTCCAGTCCCTTGGGAGAGCATGTAATTTGTAACGACTATTTATTTTTATATTATTAAACCCATCTCTGTTAATAAGATCTATAATCATCAAGCAGAAAGCATAATGAAGTTGGCTGATTACAAAGGGAGGAGAAGCCAAGTGTTTTAAACCCTCTGACATTTTCTAGCTATAGCCATTTACTAGAGCACTCTTATTTTAAAGTAATTTCACTGAGAAAGGAATATGTTTACAGAACATTAGTTGAAGAATATATTGCTTAAGACCTTTAAATTTCTGATTATGACTACTGATCTTTCTCTTCCTCCCTCCTCCTGTCTCTCCCTCCCTCTCTCCCTCTGTTCAGAATTCTGATGTGGGCATAGGGTAAAGAGGAATTCTTAGCCTAAAGTAAAAGTGTGAGGTTGGACTTGAAGGGCTGAGGTCTGGGGACCCTTGTATTATACCTCTCTCCCTTTACACGTGGGGCTGTGTTTGACCTTCAGGGGGTTTTCTGCTGTGTGTGACTCACTTGCTTCAAGTAAATAACTTTATTAAGTGTTGATATTGATGCATTCATATTGAAATGCAGTCTAGAGTTCTTAGTAAAGCATGGAGAAATAACTTTCTCCTCTTTTTTTAAAATTGATTTTAGAGAGAGAGAGGAAGGAGTAGGGGGAGAGGGCGAAACACATTGATGAGAGACCATTGATTAGCTGACTCCTGCCCAATCTCTACTGTGGGTCGAGCTGGCAACCTGGCATGTGCCCTGACCGGGAACTGAACCTGTGACCTTTAGGTACATGAAACTATGCTCAACCAATTGAGCTATACCAGCCAGGGTATAAGGTTCTTATTGAGAATAAAAAAAGGGAAAAGGTCCTGTCTTGTATTCTTAAACCTTCGGAGCTTTTTATTTTGAAATTAATCAAATCAACTCTGCAGACTCTATGAGTTCCTTATTCCTTTACACAGAACTCTGATGGAATAGTAGGCTTCGTGGTATCTCTTTCAAATAAAGATAAAGAATATTTCAGAATTAATCAATTATGTCTTACATCATGGCCCAAAATAATCATTTTCAGTTATGATTAAATTTGAAACCAAAAAGTGAATATCTTAAAATTCCTTTTTAAATAATTTTTTTTCTTTATTGATTTTAGAGAGAGAGGAAAGGAGAGGGACACAGAGAGAGAGAAACATCAATAAGAGAGAACATCGATTGGCTGCCTCCTGCATGCCCCTCTCTGGGGATCAGGCCCACAACCTGGGCATGTACCCTGACTGGGAATTAAACCAGACTTCTTAGTGCATGGGCCGATGCTCAACCACTGAGCCACATCAGCCAGGCTTAAAATTCTATTTGAATTAATAATCCATATCAATTCTTTAGACAATATTTCACCTTGCTAAGCTCTTTTTAAAAAAATTTTTTTTAAATTGATTTTAGAGAGAGAGAAGAAAGGAGAAGGAGAGATAGAAACATCAATGAGAGCGAACATCGATTGCCCACCTCCTGCATGACCCCCACTGGAGATTTGGCTCACACCTGGGCATATGCCCTGACCAGGAATCCAACCTGGTTACCTCTTGTTGCATGGGTCAAAGCTCAACCAGTGAGCCACACCGGCTGGGTCACCTTGCTACGACTTTAAGTTTTAATTTAACAGCATGCAACTGTTGGCTGTTTTAATTTGATTAATAGCTTATTTGACAAATACTTCATGCTCCGATGAGATGCATTCCAAAGGATTTGGGGAATAAACATAAAACAAGGGTCATGTTCATGGAGATAAGGATGAGAGGAGTGAGGGACAGTCATGAAATATATGTGTTACTATAATTTATGTATTATATATAGATATATGAATCACTACTCATCGGGGTATTATTTTGAGAAAAACAATTGGACTTTAAGTGCTGCCTCTGTGTTATATATTAAGCTAGTGTCTCTTAGCTTCAAACCCACACTTCTATGTTCATTCTGTTTTGTGTAGCTGTGGTCTGGCTCCCTTAAGCTCTGCCAATTGGGCACTAGAGGGAGACTGTGAGGCTGGAGGAAGAAGACAGGCTGCTCTCTTTCCTATTTGCTTCCTGTTTTTGTCAGTGTCACCTTGGCAACACTACTTCGTTCCAGCAGCAGTAGCTCCTTCCAGAAGCAGCAGTTGATTCCAGTTACTTCCAGTTTACAGATTAAAAAAAATTTTTTTTTTCTTTATTGATTTTAGAGAGAGAGGAAGGGAGGGGGGAGAGGGATAGAAACATCGATGAGAGAGAACATCGATTGGCCGCCTCCTGCATGCCCCCCACTGGGGATCGGGCCTACAACCTGGGCATGTGCCCTGACCAGGAATCAAACCAGCGACCTCTTGGTGCATGGGTTGATGCTCAACCACTGAGCCACACTGGCCGGGCCAGTTTACCAATTTTTTAACCCTTGGAGAACCAGCCCTACCGTACACCTTGAGAAGGGCTGAGGTCCGGGGACCTCTGTGCCGTACCTCTCTCCCCAGAACAGGGAGCCCCCATCCCTTCTGCATATGTCAGGGTACTGGCGACCTCTCTCAAGTTTTTGAGGCATCTGTATTATCTGAACAGCTGACCCTCCTTAGAGATCTGAATTCCAGGCTGTGGGACCCATTCTCCAAGCTTCTGAGTTTAAGTAATTCCGACTTCTCTCTAGTTGCTCAGTTCGAGGGGTCGGAGCTGCATCCTCTGGGGGCCATCTCCTGATGCCTGCCCACTCTTCCTTGTTGGCCTTTTTGGTTCTCCAATATCTGGCTAGTGATCATTTGTTACTTTTTTTTCCCTGTTAAAATAACTGGTGTGATTTCCATCTTTGTTCTGGATCCTGACTCATACAACTTCCTAAAACAATAGATTGGGTCAATGTTAATCTTCATGAAATGCACAGGGCTGGTTGCTGATTACTTCTTGCAGATAAGGGGAAAAAATTACTTCTTCATGTCTAGATCAGAAGACATTTATCTAAAGCCCAATTGACTGAACTCACTATAAACTATTGTAAAAATACATATATTTAATCAGATATATAGAAACTGGTTTTTAAAATACACATATTTCTCCTTACTTTCATACAAGTTTTTTTTTTGTAGAAATCTCCATTCCACTAAATCATGTGATACATCCAGACATTCTAAAAGATTCCAATGACATGTTAAAAAACATTTTTTATGTGTATAAACAGTCTCATTGGCTCCATATTTAAAATAGAGTTAAACAGAAGAATTTTAAAATATTGATTAATAAAAAGTAACCAATAATAAACTTATTATGTGTTAACATAAACATTTGTTATTTTAAAAACTGTATTTTCCAAAACATAAAACATTTAGCCAGAAGAATGGTAATATTTTAAAATTTTATAAATCTTTTCAATGTCTGGCTTGATAGAAGACACCTGGATTCTCATATATACCTTGATTCATCCTGCTGAGATATGAAATATATGAAACAAATAGCCTAATATACTTTAAAATGGAAATAGTATTGCCTGGCTGGTGTGGCTCAGTGGTTGATTGTCGACCCATGCACCAAGATGTCACCAGTTCGATTCCTGATCAGGGCACATGCCCAGGTTGTGGGCCCAGTCCCCAATGGGGGCATGCAGGAGGCAGCCAGTTGATGTTCTCTCTCATCAATGTTTCTATCTCTCTCCCTCTCTCTCTAAAATAAATAAAGAAAAAAATAAAAAAAATAATAAAATGGAAATAGTACTTTAACAGTCTTTTCAAATAATTGTGGATATTCTTTACTTTTACACAAAAACTTGACAAGTCATTGCTTCTTTTTTTTTAAAGTGATAGTTTCCTAAAGGTTAGTTGCAATGTTCAATACAAAAGCATACACATTTTTTAACAGATATGTTGAGATATAACCTATATACATTAAGTCACATGTATTTGAAATGTACAATTTAATGAGTTTTGACATATGGATACATTTATGTGTACATCACTAAAGTCAAGATAATAAACAATTTTATTACGCTCAAAAATGTCCTTGTGCTTCTTTGTAGTTCATTCCTCCTTCCTATGTCCCCCAAACTGTTCCCAGGTAATCACTTATGTGTTTTCTGTCCCTAGGGATTACTTTGTATTTTTCTTTTCTTTTTTTATTGCTGACAGTATTATAGATGTTCCCCATTTTTCCCTACTTTGCCCCCTCCTCCCAATCCCTGCCCCACCCTAGGCCTTCATCACACTACTGCCTGTGTCCATGGACTATACATATATGCATATATGTTCTTTGGTTAATCTCTTCCCATTCTCCCAATCCCCCCCCTCTGAGATTTGTCAGTCAGTTCCATGTATCCATGTCTCTGGACCTATTTTGACCATCAGTTAATTTTGTTCATTAGGTTCTATACATAAGTGAGATCATGTGATATTTGTCTTTCTCTGACTGGTTTATTTCACTTAGTAATAATCTCTAGGGCAGCCCATGCTGTCACAAAGGGTAAGAGATATTTCTTTTTACAGCTGCATAGTATTCCATTGTGTATATGTATGTACCACACCTTTTTTATCCATTCATCTACTGATAAGTATTTGGGCTGTTTCCGGATCTTGGCTATTGTAAATAACTCTACTATAAACATAGGCATTCATGCATTCTTTCTGATTGGTGTTTCTGGATTCTTAGGATATATTCCTAGAAGTGGAATCACTGGGTCAAATGGCAGTTCCATTTTTAAGTTTTTGAGGAAACTCCATACTGTTTTCCACAGTGGCTGCCCTAGTCTGCATTCCCACCAGCAATGTACTAGGGTTCTTTTTCTCTACATCCTCACCAGTACTTTGCATATTTCTAGAAGAGCAATGCCCATTAGAAATATAACATGAGCTACAAATGTGAGCAACACATGTAATTGTAAATTTTCTAGTAGCATATTTCATTTAACATAATATATAAAAATAATATCATGTTAGCATGTAATCAATATAAAATTATTAATGAGATATTAATATAGACTGAATGTTTGTATCCCCTCCAAAGTTCATAATCTAACGAAACCTAATCCCTACTGGGAAGGTATTTGGAGGGAAGTCCTTTGAAAAGTGATTGGGTCATGAAGGTGGAGCCCTCATGAATAGGATTAGTGCCCTTATAAAAGAGACCCCAGAGAGCGTCCTTGACCTTTTCACCATGTGAGTACACAGCAAGAAGATGGCCATCTATGAATCAGGAAGCAGGCTTTCACCAGACCCCAAATCTGCTGCCACCTTGATCCTGGACTTTGTAGCCACCAGAACTGTGAGAAATTCATTTCTGTTGTTTAGAAGCCACCCAGTCTATTTTTCTTTTTAAAATGTGTTTTGCCCTGGCTGGTTTGGCTTAGCAGTTAGAGTGTTGGTCGGTGGACCAAACAGTCTTGGGTTTGATTCTGGTCAGGGGCACGTACCTCAGTTGTAGTTTGGTCCCTGGCCCTGGTCGGGGTCGTGCTGGAGACAACCAATTGATGTGTCTCTCACATTGGTGTGTTTCTCTCTCACACACACTCTATCTGAAGATAAATGGAAAAATATTCTCGGGTGAGGATTACAAAAAAAAGTGTTTTTACTGATTTTTTGAGAGCGAGCAAGAGAGAAACATCAATGAGAGAAACATCAATTGGCTGCCTCCTGCATGCCCCCTACTGGGGGTTGAGCCCACAACTCGGGTATGTGTCCTGAAAGGTAATTGAACCAGCAATCTTTTGGTGCACAGAAAGACACCCAATCAACTGAGCTACACTGGCTGGGCCACACAGTCTTTTTGTTATAGCAGTCTCAACAGGCTAAGACTGATATTTTACATTTCTTTTTTCATATTAAATCTTAAAAATCTGGTATGTATTTTGCTTACAACATGTCTCAATTTGAACTAGTCACATTTCAAATGCTCACAAACCATATGTGGTTAGTGACTACAACATTTAACAGTGTAGGTCTAGAGCTGTATCTAAATGGAATTATAAGGTAGTAGTCTTTTTTGACTAGCTTCTTTCACTCAGCATAATTATGTTGAAATGTATCCATGTTTTAGCATGTATCAATAGTTCCCTTTTATTGTTGAGTATATTCCATTGTTTAGATATGACACAATTTATCTGTGCTCTTGCTGATGGACATTTCTCCCTCCTCCCCCAAGGTTTCGGCTATTATAAATAAGTCTGCTATGAATATTCATGTTCAAGTCTTTGTGTGGACATATATTTTAATTTCTCTGGGAAAATACCTAGAAGTGGGAATGCTGGGACACAGTATATGTTTGACTTTTTATAAAACTGCCAAACTGTTTTCCCCAGTGGCTGACCCATTTAACATTCATCATCAACTTATGAGATTTCCAATGCTTTACATCCTCTCCAATGCCCAGTAGTACTAATCTTTTAATGTTAGCCATTCTATTGGACGTGTAGTGATAGATCCCTCACTGTGGTTTTTTTTATTCCTCACCCGAGGATATTTTTCTATTTTATCATCAGATAGAGTGGGAGGGAGGGAGAGAGACAGAGACAGAGAGAAACATCAATGTGATAGAGCCACACTGACTAGTTGCCTCCTGCATAACCCGACCAGGTCTGGGGACAAACTGCAACCGAGGTACATGCCCTTAGCGGGAACCGAACCTGGGTCTCTCCGGACCGCAGGCCAACGCTCTAACCGCTGAGCCAAACTGGCCAGGGCCTTTGTGCTTTTTCTATTATGTCTTATTTAAAAAATTTTTGCTAAACACAGGATCACTAAATTTTCTTAGTTTTATAGTTTTGACTTTTACATTTAAGACAAGAATACAGTTTGAGTTAATTTTTGTATGTAGTATAAGGTAAAGATTGAGGCTTTTTTTTTTTAAAGACTATCTAATTGTTCCAGAATCATTTGCTAAAAGATTATCTTGACTACATAAATTGCGTTGGCATCTTTGTTAAAAAATATTGGCCCCAACCTGGTTGGTGTGGCTCAGTTGGTTGAGCATCATCCTGTGCACCAAAAGGTCACAGGTTCGATTCCCAGTCAGGGCACATGCCCGGGTTGCAGGCTTGATCGCCAGATGAGGGCGTGCAAGGAGGCAGCAGATTGATGTTTCTCTTTCGCATTGATGTTTGTCTCTCTCTCTCCCCCTGCCTCTCTCTAACATCAATAAACTTAAAATATATATATTGGCCCCATATGTGTAGAATTATTTCTAGGGCCTTTATTCTGTTCCATCTATCTATATGTCTATCTTCATAATGTATCTTGATTACTGTAACTTAATAGTAAGTCTTAAAATCAAATAGAAAATTCTTCAACTTCTTTTTCAAATTGGCTACTTCAGTTTTTTGCATTTCCATATTAATTTTAGAATTAGCCTGTCAAATTTTTAAAAAGTAAAGCCTGTTGTAATTTTGATTGAAATTTCACTGATTCTATAGACCCATTTGAGGTGAAAAAAAAGTATAAAATGTTTTATACATTGTTACATTAAAATACATTGGTTATCTTGCAGTGTAAATGGACTTAACTTATACATATTATAAAATCATGCATTGGTCATTTGGAAAACATTGGTTCACTGAGCTATGAGGATCTGTTAGATGTCTACACATTTTACTGGATAATGTATTTAAAAATCATATTCATTAATATATCCACCAATCTCATCAGAAAAGTCTTGAAATGCTGGAACGCTGTCAAGCTCACAGTGGCAGACACCTAGTTTCCAAAAATTCTAATTATTGCTGGAAAGCTCAAATTTGATCCGTGGCAACAAACACTTTCAGTTGTTTTCCTTGAAGTGACACGGTGACTTGGTTCCTTTCTCAGAAAATGTCTGCCAAATACCCACGTCTGAATAGTCTTAGTTTGTCTGTCAGCTGTTCTCTCAAATAAAAATGTTCTGTGAAAAAAAACAAAATAGAAAAGATGGCTAGCTGAGCTCACAACTCAAACACAGGTGCTTTTTCTTGTGACAGCCATCGTAGTTTGGTACGCAGCCAGAGTGCTTTATTTATACTTCTCATTTCCTCCTGGAGAATAACAAAAAGTTGTGTATTCAAGGATTGAGATTTGATAAAATCAGGAATTTTTACTGCCTTATCAAGGACCTTTTAAAGTGCATCTGGTGTGGGTCCCCCCTGCCCCCGCATGTGTGGTTGTAAAGAATGCAGGGACCACTAGCATGATTCGGTGCCGCTGCCTGGATTTGTGTTAAGATGCCAGCAGTTTTACTCACCATTGCTTTTGCATTATTATCACCAATGGCAACAGGGTGGAAAAGGCAAACAACATCCAGTAGTATTATGAAAATAGTTTTGACCTTGTGAACCCATCATCATGTTTAGGGAACGCCCCAGGTTTTCATGGGCCACACTTTAAGAACCGTTGCTGTAAGGGCACAAAAGGGCATGTCATACAACTTGGAAGGAGGCTGGGAGGCTTTGTTGAGAAGGTGAGACCAGAGCTGAGGCCTGATGGATGCATATGTAAGGAAGGGTTGGTTGTCTAGATAAAGGGAACAGCATGAGCAAGGGCACTAGGTAGGAACAAACAGGTCTCCCTTCACCTTGGTGAAGCAAAAGGTGCAATGAGGGCAGGGACCACAGCTGACATGGCAAGAGATACAGAGAACCTTGTCTGCATAAAAGGATGCAACTTTGTCCTTTAGGTGATGGAGAACACTTGAAGATTTCATAGCTAGAGAACAACACAGAAATGTTTGTTAGCTCTAGTTCTCTGGCAACAGCATGGTGGATGGATTTGGGAGGTTACACTGGAGAAAGGGAGCTCAATTAAGAACCTGTGCATTGCATAGGGAACTCCATGGATAACTGCTGCGGTTTGAATAGCAGGGAAATTAGCGGAGGGACTCAGATTACAAATGTATGAGCATGGGACAGAGAAATCTTTAAAGACTATTTTGTTAGCTAACATGTATTTGTAATTGTGAAATCTGTACTCAAAACATAAGAAGCTAGGTATGGACTTTACTAGTCTTAAAATTTGACCACAAGTGTCATATATTTGCAGATCTAAGATCCCAGAATCTCATAGTCCCAGAACTTGGACTGCACAGTTAAAATTATTTATATAGCCCTGGCCGGTTTGGCTTAGCGGTTAGAGCGACGGCCTGCGGTCCTGAGAGACCCGGGTTCGGTTCCCGCTGAGGGCGCATACCTCGGTTGCAGTTTGTCCCCAGCCCTGGTCGGTTGTGCGGGTGGCAGCCACTCGATGTGTTCCTTTCACGTCGATGTTTCTCTCTCTCTCTCTGTTCCTCTCTCTCCCTCCCACTCTACCTGAACAAAAAATGGAAAAATGTCCTCGGGTGAGGATAAAAAAAAAAAAAAAAATTATTTATATAAAACATTGAGGAGTGTGCATTAAATATGCTTCCACAGTACAGTTCGAATGACTACTGTCTCATCCATTTGTGATTGAAACTGCCTTCCTATTTACTTTTGAGTCTTGTACATAAAAACCTTTTTTTATGAACTATGAAATAAATATTTTAAAACTGACAAAAAAAGAAGAACCTGTACCTTGACAAGGTAAGAGATGATTTAATAGAACAGAGGGTAACTAATTAAAACTCAAATCCCCTCCCCCTCATTAATCCAGTCAGAATATTATAACTAGTGCATTTGTTCAGGGACAGAACTACATATACCTTTAATTCATGGATGCAGACTTGGACAATCAAAAAGAAAAGCAGGCTTGTATATCAGGGTTTCATGTTTCTACTACCTGTGTCCTTCCAGACCCACAAATGGAAATACCTTTTCTCTCTGCTCCATTGAATTATTTCCTGTAAGTTAGGGAACAGAGAGCAGAGAGGAGGGGGGTAGAAGTGGGTTTAGAAGCTATCTTTAATTGTTTTTTGCAACAGCATAATTGTGATGATATTACAGAGGTCTGAGGTGTCAGAATTAATTTTTATTTTGTTTTAACTATGATGTGAATGTTTCTCTCTGTGTGTACTTACACATACATATGCTTGGGTCCATATATAGTATTTATTTGTATATTTGAACCTTGAACTCCACTGTTATACCCTAATCCAAATCCCTTAGCTCTTGTTTGGAATTCTCCAATGACTAGTGTTTTCTGTTAATCCTCACCAGAGGATATTTTTCCATTGATTTTTAGATAGAGTGGAAGGAAGAGAGGAAGGGAGAGAGTGAGAGAGAAACATCGACGTAAGAGGGACACATCAATTGGTTGCTTCCCAAATGAGCCCCTACTGGGGGTGGGGATCGAACCTGCAACCCAGGTACATGACCTCCACTGGGAATTGAACCCATGACCATTCGGTTCTCGGGCTGACTCTCCAACCAGTGAGCTAAACTAGCCAGGGCCTTATTTTTACTCTTAACCCACTACAATCCACTTTTTACACAGTATCCACAGTGATCTTTTTAAAAATGTAAATCAGATCGTATCATTTGCCTGCTTGCAATTCTCCAATGACTTCCTGTTCTACAGAAAAAAAAAAAAATCCAAAATCCTTGAGCTGTTCCACAAAGCCCTGCATAGCTGACTTCTGCCTGCCTCTCTGACCACTTCTATTACTCCTAGCCTTGCTCGCCCAAGTCTCGTTACCCTGGTGTGTCTCCATTGCCTTCTGCACACTAGCTGTTTTCTCTGCAAGGGATGCTATCCCCTTAGAGCTTCACATGTCCTTCATGTTCTAACAAATTATGGGAAGCTCCTTTTCTGATCGCCAAACCTAGAGCAGCCTCCCTATCACTTACCATTTTGTTTTGTTTTATTTTCATCCTAGTCTATAGTTTGCTAGCACCTGGAACATTGCCTGGCAGATAGTAGGTTCTCAAGAAGTATTTGTAGAATGAATGGATAAATGAATTACAGTAAATTTTTCTTTTTGTGTTAGCCTTATACAGTTGTAATACAAATGATCTCTCATGTATAATTAGTTAAAAGCCAACTTTTGAATGCTGCTTGTTTTTGCTTTGGTCAGGGTTTTTTTTTCTTCTAAAAGCAGGTAGGGAAATTCAAAATTACTTAGAAAGTAGATGCCGTTCTCTTAACCAGCTGGAGGTTTTAGTCATGGTTAAAAAGCAGAAGAAAAGCACTTGCCTGCTGAGTAAATCTCATCAAAAGGGCAAGTAAATTGGGAAGGCGCAATCTGACCAAACCCAGGTCTCCCAGGTTTTTTAAAAAACATTTTTTTCTTTTATTGATTTTAGAAAGAGAGGAAGGGAGAAGGAGAGAGAGAGATTAAAGCATCGATGAGAGAGAACATTGATTGGCTGCCTCCTGACGCCCCCCACTGGGAGTTTGGCTCACAACCTGGGCATGTGCCCTGACCAGGAAGGAAATGAATTGGTGACCTCTTGGTTCACGGATTGATGCTCAACTACTGAGCCACATTGGTCGGGTTGTCTCCCAGTTTTTAATGTCATACTGCACGTGATCCTCCTGAGCTGGATCAAAGATACTTCCATATTTCCTTTCTACCCTGTGGCAAAAATTATGAAGGGGAGGAGAATCTACAGAAAACATGAAAACCAGGATGTCCTGGCATAGCTTGGAGATTTGCACCATTAAGTATCCTTATCCCCAGACATGCCCCCAGTTGCCCTTGCCATCAGTTTGGACTTTGCCAGCCCTTCATTTACACTTTAATTCATATTTTAAACCTTTCCTCTATGTGCAGGCACTGTGAATACACTGGGCATAGCAATAAATGTGACTGGCAAGGTCCTTGCTCTCTGGTAGCACATGCTCCTGCTGAGGGGAGGAGTGGTAAATATACAACATAATGGAAAGATGAGTGATCAGACAAAGTGGCTGGGAATGGCTATTTTACACAGAGTGGTCTGGGATGCCCACTCTGAGAGCTAGCCAGGGAGAGGACTATGGAGAATAGGGAACATCAAGTGCAGACACTTAGGTGGAAATAAACTTGGCTTGTTCAAGAAACGGTATGAAGGCTGAGGGGGCTGGATCATAGTGAGCATAGGAACATAGTGGGAGCTGAGGTCAATGTGAAAGGCTGGGCTCAATCCTGTAGGGCCTTGTAGGTCTTGTATGGTTAGGAATTAGGAGTTTGGGTTTATTCTAAGTGCAAAGGGAGTTCACTGGAGTTGTTGGGGTTTTGTTTTGTTTGTTTTCAGACATAGACACTTTAATGTTGGATGTTTCTATAAAGAATCTAAGCACAAACATTTTTCTAATAATTAATTTTTCTTATTTGTTGTATCCCTTCCTCATAGAATGTGAACCTTTGTGTTCTCAAAGCCTAGCATGTGGACAGTCAATACATGTTGACTAAATGAAAAGGCTATTGAGTATGGAGAAAGACATTGTGGTAAAGTTAAGTGTGGAATGCAAATAGTTAATAGGTCAGCATTGAATGGCAGCCAAAGGGAGGAAGGCAGCCAGGTAAGCACTCTGGTTATAACGAATCCCTGATGAAGGGAGGAGAGGAATTGGCTACTGATGCTAACGGGGAACTTTAAAATGTTGTCATCAAATGTGAGACCCAGGAAACAGGCACAGTTATAAAGGTCTTTCAGTGACCTTCAGGATGTGTGCTGTATGATCTTGTCTCCCTACTGAAGAAGAAGGAAAAGAGATTTGAATATTCCATCTTCTTTTGGTTAATTAGAAGGTAAAATGAACATCTGTTTTTCTTTTTGGCTACTCAGTATCTGAAACTCCTTCCCATGTTTGGATTCTCTCACTTTGTGTCAGTGAAACACAGAATGTACCTTCCAGTATAGAAATTGAAATGCCAGATACTTTTCTTTCCTTTTTTTTTTTATCCTCACCCGAAGATATTTTTCCATTTTTTGTTCCAGAAGAGTGGGAGGGAAAGAGAGGATGAGAGAGAGAGAGAAACATCAACGTGAAAGGGACACATCGAGTGGCTGCCTCCCACACGACCCAACCAGGGCTGGGGGCAAACTGCAACCGAGGTACGTGCCCTTAGCGGGAACTGAACAAACCTGGGTCTCTCTGGACCGCAGCCCTACACTCAAACTGCTGAGCCAAACCGGCCAGGGCTGCCAGATACTTTTCTAGTCTTCATTGCTAGAGTTAGGTATGAATCACAGTATCCACTTGTGAAATGAAGTTGTGAAGTTGAGGGAACTATGAGAAACTTTTAGAGTCAGAGGTGGTAGAATGATTGAGTTTCTGGGACAGCAGTGTTAGGGGGGCTAGCGGAGCTCAGGGTCCCATTAGCCTATTGCCTATGCAAGTGATTTTGTCTTTTCTCAGAAGTACTTTTCCCGGCTGCCTCACTGAAAACTTGACTCTCCCTGGGATTCTGTGAGCCACCTAAAACCCTTTAATAAATCGTTTTCTGCTTCAATCAGACAGAGGTGGTGTCTAGTCTTTGTAACTAAGAACTGTGAATGATTTAGAAATTGGAATGGAGAGATTGTAGGCCACAGAGTCTTGGAGAAATATGGGAACGTCTGGCTTGGTTGAAGTTGAAGGCAATAAAAATCAACCTGGTGTTGTTAATGGTTCGTGTCACGATCTGGAGAAGCAGTTAATCAAATTATCACCTGTGTGAACCCAGACTGAATTGCCACTGAAAGCAAAGCTTTGGGGAAACTAAGAGATCAATGCTATTGAATAATAAAAAGGTCAGAGGGAATTCACAGACCATGGGATAAGAAGGCTTCTTCTAATAATAACTGATAGCTTAAATGAAAACAAAGACACGCTCAAATTTCCAAACACTCAGTTTAAAGCACATGCTGAAAAACAGAGGCTTCTATGGCTTTGTTAAAATAATTTATTGTTTGCCACTGCAGTGTACGAAAAGCCAAATGTCAAATATGCAGCTTAATCCTGAAAATTTCTGAATTAAAAAGAGATGAATTTGGTCTGGTTGGTGTGGCTCAGTGGTTGAGCGATGACCCATGCACCAAGAGGTCGCCAGTTTGATTCCCGGTCAAGGCACATGCCCAAGTTGTGGGCCAAATCCCCAGTGGGGGGCATGCAGGAGGCGGCTAATTGATGTTCTCGCTCATTTATATTTTTCTCTCTCCTCCCTTCTTCTCTCTGAAATCAATAAAGAAAAAAAATTTTTTTAAAAAGAGTTAAACTCATATTATCAGCTTATCTTTTAAGAGAAAGTTGGAGAATTGATTGGGGGAAGAATGGGCCTTGAGAATAAAAATGGGAACATTTAGATGATTCATGTAGGCCACGGTCAGTTATGCTGCACTGAACTCTTGACAACACTAAATTACCGAATTTGAAAATAGAATGCAGGAATGTGTAATTGTGGGACATAAGCATTTCCTTACATAGTGATGTAATGGACCCTTGAATACTAATGCATTCCTCCATGCCTCTCCAAGAGCAAAGCAGTATAAATGACAAATCAGACTCTTTACTTCATGAGCACGACTGAGACTATCACACTTCTGACAAGCTTGTATATTTTGTTCTTTTGTACTCTTGTTTGCTGATTTAAAAATAAAACAAAGCTAAAAATTATTTAAACCAAATCTCACTTGTTTTTGAACCTAGACCAGTCTTTGCAGTCTAGCCTGGTTTACTCAGAATATCCTGACTCTTCAATCCCCACTGAGCACCTTTTGCTTTTTACCTCTATCCCTGTAAGTAAGAGACATCAGGAGTTTGTTTTAATTTGTTGGGCTTAGCAATATACTCTTACCACAGTGCCTTATGGTTATGCCAATTTTATAGGTTTGTATACAATTTAATCCACAGAATATGGAGCCAGCTCACTATATTAATTATATCACACTTATAAACCTACTGAAAATAAAATTTTTCATGGGTAGAACACAAGAAGTAGTATGCAGCCTAGGTGCCTTAGTAAATCATTTGTGTCAGAAGGTGGAGAATAAATCACATGAAATTAAGGGGCTTGTTATCTTAGCAAAGTTACAGGTGTGTGTGTGTGTGTGTGTGTGTGTGTGTCAGAGAGAGAGAGAGAGAGAGACAGAGAGAGGAGAAGAGAGAGAAAAGAAAGGAGGAGAAAGAAGAGGACAAAGGGCTGGGAAATATAGGTCTTTTTAAATTTTAGAAACCATGTATACCACATTTGGATGTGTGGCAGACACTACTAATTATATACCAATATGTATCTCTTCTTTTAAATAAAATATTAATTCTGTTGGAGTACCAAAGTGTCCAGTAAAAATATTCAGACTCCCTTGCAGCTAGAAATCACCAAGTATCAGAGTATGGCTAATGTGAAATAAGCTCAAGATTTCTGGGAAATGTGTTACCTTTCTCTGTTTTCCTCACTCTTTCTATCTGGAACTGTGGTAGCCAACTTGTGACAATGACCATGAGGCAATATGCATGAGCACAAATCACAAGTGAAAAATGGTAGAGCAGAGAGATAGAAGAATCTTGACACTATTGATATTAGGTAGCTACTGCACTAGCCTGTTTACTTCCAAAATTATTATATGACAGAAATAAATGCTCATTTGGTTAAATTCTTATGGTTGGATTTCTTGTCCCTAATGTAATCCCTAACTGATACAAAGGTGTCATGCTGATTCATTTACTGGGTGACTGGAAAAGCTGATAGCTTTGAGTGAAGCTCAGAGAAATCTCTCCAACTTGTGAAGGCATTGGTACAGGCAGTTTCCCACCTTGGCCCTTATTACCAAAAGATCCATTGGTGCTCAAGGTGCTTGTGGAGAAATAAACATTGCATGGATTCTATGAAGAATCTGTTAGGAGAATTACAGGGGAGAACCCATGGGTTTTAAACAAAGCCAAACTCCTCTGGGCAAGTAATACCCACCTCCCCCATTTTTTAAAGAAAAAACTTGATAATGAGCTTCTGGTCTCTCTATTCTACTCCATTAGTTTATTTGTCTACCCCTACACTAGTACTATGCTCTCATGTTTTTTTTTGTAGGTTTATATAAATTCATGATATCTGGTAGAGCTTGCCTATTACCTTGTTCTTCTTCAAGAGGGTTTTAACTACTTTTGGTCCTTTGCATCTTTATATAAATTTAGAGTCAACTAGCTAAGTTCCATGAAAAATATTTTTTGAAATTTTGACTAAGATCACACCAAATCTACTGAATTGGGGAGAACTGGCATGAACATTTGAATCCATGAAAATAGTAAGTCTCTCCATTAATGTAGTTTTTAAGTCTTCTCCAAAATTTTAGTTTTCACCTTAATGGTCTTGCATACAGGTGTCCCTTGCTTTGTCGCATGTCACTTTATTGTATTTTGCAGATAGTACATTTTTTTACAAATTGAAGGTTTGTGGCAACTCTGCATTGAGCATGTCTATTAGTGCCATTTGCCAACAGTATTTAATCACTTCATATCTCTGTGCCACATTTTGATAATATTTGTAATATTTCAAAATTTTCCATTATTGTTATATCTGTTATTGGAATCTGTAATCAGTGATCCTTGATGTTTCTATTGTAATTGTTTTGGGGAGCCTTGAACCATGCCCATATAAGCTGGCGACTTTAATCAATAAATGTGTGTGTTCTGACTGTTCTACCGACCAGCCATTTCCCTGTCTCTCTGTCTCTTCTCAAGTCTTCCTATTCCCTGAGACACAACAATATTGAAATTAGGCCAATTAATTACCCTGCAATGGCCTTTAAGAGTTTAAGTGAAAGAAGAGTCCCATATCTCTCACTTTATTTTTATTTAGAAAGCTTTCTTTGTTCACATTTTAAGATATTTACATTCACAGAACTAATATCTGCCATTTTATAGTCCTTGACTTTCAGCTCTTATAATTTTCTTACATGTAATCAAGTGTATTTTCAAATATATATTCACATTTACATTATTCCCATTAGAAGTTTTTGTCATGGCCTTAAGTAAGTCTGAATTTTACCAAGAGAAAATCAGATCTTTAATTTTTCTCCCGTTATTCTTATCCCCAAGAGAGAGGAAAAAAAAAAAGACAAATTTGACCCAAAATAATATAGAAAGCAGGCAGACAATTCTGGGGGTGGGGTGTGTGTGTGGAGAGATTGAGCAAAAAAGAAAAAAAGAGAGAGAGAACTCATGAACATGGACAACAGTGTTGGTGATTGTGGGGTGGGGCAGAGGTGGTAGAGGGCATAGAGGGGATAAAAAGTGATGGAAAAAATTAAATTTAATTAAATGGAAAAAAAAGAGAAGCAAATAGGTTACAACTAAGAGTGTGTAGACTTTTTAATATGCCATATCTCTCACTTTAAATCAAAAGCTAGAAATGATTAAGCTGAGTGAGGAAGGCATGTAAAAAACCAAGACAGACCTGCCCTGGCCAGTTTGGCTCAGCGGTTAGAGCGTCGGCCTGCGGTCCAGAGAGACCTGGGTTCGGTTCCTGCTAAGGGCACATACTTCGGTTGCAGTTTGTCCCCGCCCCTGGTAGGGTTGGACACTCAATGTGTCCCTTTCATGTCAATGTTTCTCTCTCTCTCTCTCTCTCTCTCTCTCTCTCTCTCTCTCTCTCTCTCCCTCCCCTCCCACTCTATCTGAACAAAAAATGGAAAAATTTCTTTGGGTGAGGATAAAAACAAAACAAAACAAAAAAACCCCAAGACAGACCAAAATCTAGGCCTCTTGCACCAAACAGTGAACTTTTGTACACAAAGAAAACGTTCTTGAAGGAAATTAAAATAGCTGCTCCAGTGAGCACATTCACAATAAGAAAGCAAAAACAGTTTTATTGCTGAAATAGAGAACATTTTAGTGGTCTGGATAGAAGATCAAACCAGCCACAACATTTTCTTAAGCCAAAGCCTAATCAAGAGCAAGCCCCTAATTCTTTTCAATTCTATGAAGGCTGAAGAAAGTGAGGAAGTGGCTGAAAAAAGTCTGAAGTTAGGAGAAGTTGGTTCACGAGGTTTAAGAAACAATCTCCTTAAAGTAAAAGTGCAAGGTGAAGCAGCAAGTGCCGATGTTGAAGCTGCGTCATTATCCTGAAGAAGCTACAGTAAACAACAGATTTTCAATGTAGATGAAACAGCCTTGTATTGGAAGAACATGTTATCTAGGGCTTTCATAGCTAGAGAGAAGTCAATACGTGAACTGACTGTTCTGCTAGAGGCTACTGCAACTGGCGACTTTAAATGGAAGCCAATTTTTATTTACTATTCCAAAAATTGTAGATTTAGAATTATGCCAAATCTACTTTGCTTGTGCCCTAGACACGGAACAACAAAGCCTGGATGATAGCACATCTGTCTCCATGTGGTTTACTGAATATTTTAAGCCCACTGTTGAGACCCACTGCTCAGAAAAAAAGATTTCTTTCAAATGATTACTGCTCATTGATAATAAACCTGGTCACCCCAAAGCTCTGATGGAGATGTATGTTCTTTTCATGCCTGCTACCTCAAAACCCAATTTGTGAATCAAGGAGAACATTCAACTCTCAAGTTTTATTATTAAAGGACACATTTTGTAAGGTTATTGCTGCCATAGATGGTAATTCCTCTGATGGATCTGGGCAGAGTAAACTAAAAACCTTCTAGAAAGGATTCACCATTGTAGATGCCATTAAGAACATTTGCGATTCATGGGATGAGGTCAAAATAGCAACATGAACAGGAGTTTGGAAGAAGCTGATTCCAAGCCTCATGGAGGACTTTGAGGAGGTTCAAGACTTCAGTGGTGGAAGTCACTGCAGATGTGGTAGAAACAAGAGAACTAGAATTACAAATGGAGGCTGAAGATGTGGCTGAATTGCTGCAATCATGATAAAACTTTAACAGATGAGAATTTGCTTCTTATAGATGAACAAAGAAACCTACTCCTGGTAAAGATGCTGTGAAGATTGTCGAAATGACAACTGATTTAGAATAGTACATAAATGTAGTTAATAAAGCAGCGGCGGTGTTTGAGAGGATTGACTCCGATTTTCAATGTTCTACTGTGGGTAAAATGCTATGAAAATGTACCACATGCTGCAGAGAAATCATTCATGAAAGGAAGAGTTCGTTGATGTGGCAACTTCATTGCTGTCTGATTTTAAGGAATTGGGACAGCCATCCCAGCCTTCAGCAGCCACCACCCTGGTCAGTCAGGAGTCATCAACATGGAAGCGACATCCTCCACCAGCAAAAAGATTATAACCACACTGAAGGCTCAGATGATGGTCAGCATTTTTTAGGCAATGTCATTAAATTAAGGTATGTACTTTGTTTTTTCAGACAGTGCTATTGGACACTTAGTAGACTACAGTATAGGGTGAACAGAACTTTAAATGCACTGGTAAATCAAATAATTCATAGTATTTGCTTTATTATGCTATTTGTTTTATTGCAGTGCTCTGAAACTGAACCCCAATATCTTTGAGGTATGATTGTGTTTTTTGATAGATTATTCTTTGACATCTAATATTTTTTATACTATCATAAATAACATTGAAAAAATTGCCTATTTTGTAACTATGGTGGATAGTATTTAGAAATATGATTGTGTGTATTAACGTATCAAGCAAACTTTCTAAACTCGTTAATTCATGTAATTTGTGGATTCTTTCAAATTTTCTAGACATAAATTTTATTATCTACAAATAATGGCAGTTTTTTTCCTGACAGTTTTTTAAAATTAATTAATTAATTATTATTTTTTTTTCCTCACCCGAGGATATTTTTCCATTTTTTGTTCAGATAGAGCGAGAGGGAGAGAGAGAAAGAGAGAGAGAGAGAAACATCAATGTGAAGGGACACATCGAGTGGCTGCCACCCGCACGACCAACCAGGGCCGGGGACAAACTGCAACCGAGGTACGTGCCCTTAGTGGGAACTGAACCCGGGTCTCTCTGTACCGCAGGCCGATGCTCCAACCGCTGAGCCAAACCGGCCAGGGCAATTAATTAATTTTTGTTACAGAAGTTTCTCCTTTCCCCCCCAACTGATTCCCCTCCCCCACCCTCCCCACCCTGTCCCCAGCTTTGTTGTCCATGTCCACTGTTCATGCATACATGCATATAAGTTCTGGGTTTATCTCACTCCCACAACCCCCTCTTCTGGGGATTGTCAGTCTGTACCCCATTTCCACATCTCTGGGACTACACCATTTCTCAGACTGTTATGTTCATTATATTCCACAAATAAGTGAGATCATATGATACTTGTCTTTCTGTTTGGCTTGTTTTGCTTAGGATGATACTTTCCAGATCCCTCCATGTCATCTCAAAGGGTAAGAGATCTTTCTTTCTTATAGCTGCATAGTACTCCATTGTGTATAAGTACCACTTCTTTTTTATCCATTCATCTACTCTTGGAAATTTGGGCTGTTTCCAGATCTTAGCTATTGTAAATAGTGCTGCTACAAACATGGGGGTACATATATTCTTTCTGATTGTGTTTCAGGCTTCTTAGGGTATATTCTTAGAAGTGGGATCACTGGGTCAAATTGGAGTTCAATTTTTAATTTTTTGAGGTAACACCATAGTGTTTTCCATTCAGTCTGCATTCCCACCAGTAGTGTATTAGAGTTCCCTTTTCTCCACACCCTTGCCAACCAACACTTGTTGTTTGATGATTTGTTGATGGCAGCCATTCTGACAGGTGTGAGGTGATACCTCATAGTCATTTTAATTTGCATCTCTCTGATGATTAGTGATGTTGAACATTTCTTCATATGTCTCTTAGCCATTTGTATGTCCTGTTTGGAGAGGAGTCTATTTAGTTCCTCTGCCCATTTTTTAATTGGCTTCTTTGTCTTTTTCTTGTTGAGTTGTATGAGCACTCTATATATATTGGAAATTAACCCCTTATCTGATATATCATTGGCAATTATGCTCTCCCATGCAGTGGCTAGCCTTTCCATTTTGATGATTGTATCTTTTGCTGTGCAGAAGCTTTTGAGTTTGATGTAGTCCCATGTGTTCATTTTCTCCTTTGTTTCTGTTGCCTTAGGTGAGGTATCAGTGAAAATTCTGCTGCGTATGATGTCTGAAATTTTGTTGCCTACAGTTTCTTCTAGGATTTTCATGGATTCATGAGTCACATTTAAGTCTTTTATCCATTTTGAGTTTATTCTTGTGTAGGGTGTAAGTTGATGGTCTAGTTTTATTTTTTTTGCATGTAGCTGTCCAATTTTCCCAACACCATTCATTACAGAATCTGTCTTTATTCCACTGTATGCTCTTGCCACCTTTGTCAAATATTAATTGAGCATATTGCCTTGGGTCCATTTCTGGGTTCTCTGTTCTGTTCCACTGATCCACATGCCTGTTCTTGTGCCAGTACCAGGCTGTTTTGATTACAGTGACTTTGTAGTATAACCTGAAATCTGGTAATGTGATCCCTCCAACTTTGTTCTTCTTTTTCAAGATTGCTCTGGCTATTCGAGATCTTTTCTGGTTCCATATGAACTTTTGAAGTACTTGTTCTAATTCTGTGAAGTATGCCATCGGTATTTTGATGGGGATTGCATTGAATCTATAGATTGCTTTGGGTAGTATGGACATTTTAATGATGTTAATTCTTCCAATCCATGAACAGGGTATGTCCTTCCCCTTTTTTATATCTTCCTCTATTTCTTTTTTCAATGACCTGTAGTTTTCTGCAAATAGGTCCTTTATTTCTTTGGTTAAGTTTACTCCTAGGTATCTTAATATTTTTGCTGCAATGGTAAATGGGATTGTTTTCTTAGTTTTTCTTTCTGTGAGTTCATCATTGGTGTATAAGAATGTCATCGAGCCCTGGCCAGTTTGGCTCAGCGGTTAGAGCGTCGGCCTGCGGTCCGGAGAGACCCAGGTTCGGTTCCCGCTAAGGGCACGTACTTCGGTAGCAGTTTGTCCCCGGCCCTGGTTGGTCGTGCGGGTGGCAGCCACTCGATGTGTCCCTTCATGTTGATGTTTCTCTCTCTCTCTCCCTTCCTCTCTCTCCCTCCCACTCTATCTGTACAAAAAATGGAAAAATATCCTCTGGTGAGGATAAAAAAAAAAAAAAAAAAGAGAATGTCATCGATTTCTTGACATTAATTTTGTATCCTGCTACTTTTCCAAATTCATTTATTAAGTCTAGTAAATTTTTGATGGAGTCTTTGGGGTTTTCTACATATAGCATCATGTCATCTGCAAATAATGACAGTTTCACTTCCTCCTTTCCAATTTGGATTCCTTTTATTTTTTCTTCTTGTCTGATTGCTGTGGGTAAGACTTCCAGTACTATGTTAAATAAACGCGGCAAAAGTGGGCATCCCTGCCTTGTTCCTGTTCTTAAGGAAAATGCTTTTAGTTTCTGCCCATTGAGTATGATGTTGGCTGTAGGTCTTTCATATATGACCTTTATTATGTTTAGATATGCCCCCTCTATTCCCACATTGCTTAGTGTTTTTATCAGAAATGGATGCTGGATTTTGTCGAAGGCTTTTTCGGCGTCTATTGATATGATCATGTGGTTTTTATTCTTCATTTTGTTTATGTGGTGTATCACGTTTATTGATTTGCAAATATTGTACCAGCCTTGCATCCCTGGGATGAATCCCACTTGGTCATGGTGGATAATTTTTTTGATGTGTTGTTGGATCCAATTTGCTGGTATTTTGTTCAGGATTTTGGCATCCATGTTTATAAGGGATATTGGCCTGTAGGTTTTTTCTTTGTAGTGTCTTTTTCTGGTTTTGGAATTAGAATTATGCTGGCTTCATAAAACGAGTTTGGAAGTCTTTCTTCTTCTTGAATTTTTTGAAATAGTTTGAGGAGAATGGGTGTTAGTTCTTCTTTGAATGTTCGGTAAAACTCCCTCGTGAAACCATCTGGGCCTGGGCTTTTGTTTGCTGGGAGAGTCTTGATTACCTCCTCAATTTCTTCTGTTGTTATTGGCCTGTTCAAGTTTTCTATCTCTTCCTGGTCCAGTTTTGGGAGACTGTGTGTTTCTAGAAATTTGCCCATTTCGCTTAGATTGTCAAATTTGTTGCCATATAATTGTTCATAGTAATTGTTAATGATCTTTTGTATTTCTGTGGTGTCAGTTATTACTTCTCCTCTTTCATTTCTGATTTTGTGTATTTGGGTTCTCTCTCTTTGTTTCTTGGTGAAACTAGCTAAGGGTCCATCAATCTTGTTTATCTTTTTGAAAAAACAGCTCTTTGTTTCATTGATCCTTTGAATTTTTTTTTTTTTTTTTGGTCTCTATGTCATTTATTTCTGCTCTGATCTTTACTATTTCCTTCCTTGTACTTGCTCTGGGGTTTTCTTTTTGTTTGCTTTCTAACTCTTTAAGTTGTGAGGTTAGATAGTCTATTAGAGATTTTTCTTGCTTCTTGAGGTAGTCCTGTAGTGCTATGAACTTCCCTCTCAGAACTGCTTTCGCTGTATCCCATAGGTTTTGTGTTATTGTGTGTTCATTTTCATTGGATTCCAGGAAGTTTTTGATTACTTCCTTGATCTCCTCAGTGACCCATTCGTTGTTTAATAACATGCTATTTAGCCTCCATGTGTTCAAATATCTTTGCATGTTCTTGTTGCAATTGATTTCTAGTTTCATGCCATTGTGATCTCAAAAGATACTTGATATGATTTCAATCTTCGTGAACGTGTAGAGATTTAGTTTGTGTCCTATCATGTGGTCTGTCTTTGAGAATGTTCCATGTGCACTTGAGAAGAATGTGTATTCTGTAGTTTTGGGGTGTAATTCTCTGTAGATATCTATTAAATCCATTTGGTCTAGTGCTTCATTTAGAGTCTCTGTTTCCTTGCTAATTTCTTGTCTAGAGGATCTATCCAGTAATGTCAGCAGGATGTTGAAGTCCCCTTCTATGATTGTATTGCTATCGATTTCTCCTTTGAAGTCCTCCAGAAGATTTTTAATATAGTTTGGTGCTCCTATATTGGGTGCATATACTTTTATCAAGGTCATATGATCCTGTTGGAGAGATCCTTTCAGTATTATGTATTGGCCTTCTTTGTCTCTAATTATGGCCTTCATTTTGAAATCTATTTTATCAGATATGAGTATTGCTACCCCAGCTTTTTTTTCCTTTTCGTTGGCTTGGAAGATTTTTTCCATCCCTTCACTTTCAAACTATGTGAGTCTTTTGTTGTGAGGTGGGTCTCTTGTAAACAACATATAGATGAGTCATGCTTTCTTATCCAATCAGCTACTCTGTGTCTTTTTATGGGAGCGTTCAATCCATTTACATTTAAGGTGATTATTGATATGTACTTATTTATTCCCATTTTTGTTTAGTGTGGTTCTATTTTTCTTCCTATTTCTTCTACTCACATTTCTTGCAGTACTTGTTTGGTGCTAATGTATTCCCTTAGCCTTTTTTTTTGTCTGTGAAGCTCTTTATTTGACCTTCTATTTTGAATGATAGCCTTGCTGGGTAGAGTAGTCTTGGATTCAGATCCTTGTTTTTTATAACCTTGATTACTTCATGCCATTCCCTTCTGACCTGTAGTGTTTCTTGTGAGAAGTCAGCTGAGAGCCTTATGGAGTTTCCTTTGTAAGTAACCTGTTGCTTATCTCTTGCTGCTTTTAGGATTCTCTTTGTCTTTAATTTTTGGCAGTTTGATTACTACGTTTCTTGGTGTGGGCCTGTTTGGGTTCTTCTTACTTGGGGCTCTCTGTGCTTCTTGAACTTGAATGCCTTCTTCCTTCACCAAATTAGGAAACTTTTCTGTTACTATTTCTTCAAATATATTCTCTAATCCTTGCTCATTTTCTTCTTCTTCAGAGACTTCTATCATGTGAATGTTATTATGTTTCCAGTTGTCCCACAGTTCTCTTAAGGTGTCTTCTTGTTTTTTATTTTTATTTATTTATTTATTTATTTTGGTTTTCTGATTGGTTGATTTTTTCTACCCTGTCTTCTAATTCACTGATCTGGTCCTCTGCTTCCTCTCCTCTGCTGTTTAGACCTTCCAATGTATTCTTTATTTCTGCTATGCCATTCTTCATTTCTTCTTGGAGGTTTTTAATTTCCAACTGGTTGATTTTCAACATTTCTATGTCTTTACTCATGGTGCTCATATCCTTACACATGCTGTTGAGCTTCCTCGAGATCATGGCTCTGAATTCTAGTTCTGTTAACTTGCTTAACTGCACCTCATTTATCTCCTGTTTGGTAGAGGTCTCTTGTTCTTTCATTTGGTTTTTATTTCTGTTTTTCACCATTTTGACTATCACAGTGGGCTTTGGAGCCTGCCAAATGTTTCCTGTGGGTGTTGTTGTTCTGCTGTTTATGGCTCCCTCTCCTGGGTTTCGATGAGGAAGGGAGGACCCATGTTAAATACCACTGTCAAGTCTTACTTTCCTGGTTAGGGTTGCTAGCCCAGGAATGGTACAGTTATCCTCTAGCTTTTTGCCTGGAGGCTATCAGTAGCAGTTACTTGAAGAGCCTTGGCTTCTCAATTGAGTGAAAAACTCACTCAGGTGTTCAGTATAAGGGGATTTCCCACGTGTGGGGCAGATGCTGGTTGTTAAAGAGCCCCAATTTGCATTTCAATGGCCTCTGGGTGGGGTTGAATCTCTGAGGGAGGGGCCACCATTTCTCCCCAGAACCCTGGGAAGGAGTAAGATGACCACCATCCTGCATGGCTGCAACTCAGCAAAAGCTCTGAGCGTCCTCCAAATCCCGAGTGTCCTCACACAGTTCCAGTCCAGTCTGCCCTCCCTCTGCCAGAGCCCAAGGTGAGTGGCTGTGGTTATTTTAGCGTCTGTCCTGGCTCTGTGCTGTGGAGCCGGTTGGGAGTTTAACCCAAGGGCACTGTTCACAGCTAAGACTGCTGCTGTCCGTGGGCTCCCAGCCTCCTCTTGTGCCTCTGCAAACCTACCAGGATCAAGGCAAGGTCCCTGGTTATATGGTCCTCGCAAACTGCTTTTCTGTTGCTTTTTTCTGACAATTTGTCTTTATTTTCCTTGTAATTCCACTTTGGTCCTGGGAGATGGTCTATGTAGCTTCCATTCACTCTGCTGCCATTTTGGAATCTCTCCTGACAATTCTTATAATTTTCCCTGTTTTACTACTCTCGTTAGGACCTAATACAATGGTAAATTAAAGAAGTGTTAACATAAATCTTTGTCTTGTTTTTAACTCAAAGGGAATACTTTCGCCTTGGCCGGTTTGGCTCAGCAGTTAGAGCATCGGCCTTTGGTCCAGAGAGACCCGGTTCAGTTCCTGCTAGGGGCATGTACCTCGGTTGCAGTTTGTCCCTGGCCCTGGTTGGGTCGGGTGGGTGGAAGCCACTCAATGTGTACCTTTCACGTTGATGTTTCTCTTTCTCTCTCTCTCTCTTCCTCTCTCTCTCTCCCACTCTATTCGAATAAAAAATGGAAAAATGTCCTCGGGTGAGGATAAAAAATAAAAAAAAAAGGGAATACTTTTAATGTTTTACCATTAAGCATGAGGTGTTTAAAAAAATTTTTTTTTCTTTATTGATTCTAGAGAAAGAGGAAAAGAGAAAGAGAGATGGAAACATCGATGAGAGAGAACATCCATTGTCCACCCTCTGCAGGCTCCCCACTGGGGATTGGCCTGCAACCTGGGCATGTTCCCTGACTGGGAATCAAACCAGCGACCTCTTGGTTCATGGGTTGATGCTCAACCACTGAACCACACCGACCGAGCAAGCATGAGATTTTATATCTCCTGCCCTCAAATATTTAAAAGTGGTGTGTGTTTTAAATGTAATAGAATTTATCAGATTACTTTCACAAAAACCTGAAACAATCTACATTTCTATCACTATTTTTGCCAGCAATAGGTGTTATAATACCTGAAAATATATATTTTTATTTTTAAATCTTTATTGTTGAATGTATTACAGATGTTCCTCATTTTCCCCCCATTGACCCCCTCCTCCCAACTCTCGACCCCCTCCTGCCTTTTCCCACACTATTGTCTGTGTCCATTGGTTATGCATATAAATTCTTTGGTTTATTTCTTCCCACCCCCCAACCCCTTTCCTTTGAGGTTTGTCAGTCTATCAATGAATTTGTACTTCTTAATCCCTTCAACTTTTTCATCCTTTCCTCCAACCCCCTCCCATCTGGCAACCAACAAAATGTTCTCTGCATCTATGAGAATGTTTCTGTTCTGCCTGTTCATTTTGTTTGTAGATTCCATTGTCAATAGATAAGTATTCATTCCATTTTGTTTGTTCATATATTTCATCTTTTTCTTCAAAAAGACCCTTCAACATTTCATATAATAACGGTTTGGTGGTGATGAACTCCTTTAACTTTTTCTTGTCTGGGAAACTCATTATATGTCCACCGATTCTAAATGACAGCTTTGCAGGATAGAGTAATCTTGGATGTAGGTTCTTGCTTTTCATCACTCTGAATATTTCTTGCCACTCCCTTCTAGCCTGCAAAGTTTCTTTTGAGAAATCAGCTGACAGCCTAATGGGTACTCCCTTAGGCTGCTTTTAAGATTCTCTCTTTGTCTTGAAGCTTTTGCATTTTAATGATGATGTGTCTTGGTGTGGGCCTCTTGGGGTTCATCTTGTTTGGGACTCTCTGTGCTTCCTGGACTTGTATGTCTGTTTTCTTCACCAAGTTAGGGAAGTTTTCTGCCATTATTGTTTCAAACAAGTTTTCAGTTTCTTTTCTCGCTCTTCTCCTTCTGGCATCCCCAAGACGCGAATGTTGGCACGCTTGAAGTTGTCACAGAGACTCCTTACACTATCCTCATTTTTTGGATTCTTTTTTCTTTTTGCAGTTCTGATTGGGAATTTTTTGCTTCCTTATATTCCAAATCGGTGGTTTGCTTCTTGGATTTACATACTCTACTATTGAATCTGTGTAAATTATTCTTTATTTCAGTTAATGCCTCCTTCATTTCTGATTGTGCATCCATCATTTCTGACTGCTCCTTTTTTATGCTCTTGAGGCCCTCCCTAAGTTCACTGATACCCTCACTAAGTTCATTGAGCATCCTTATAAGCAGTATTTTGAACTCAGCATCTGTTAGGTTGCTTATCTCCATTTCACTTAGTTCTTTTCTTGGGGTTTTGTTCTGTTCTTTCATTTGGGACCTGTTTCTTTGTCTCCTCATTTTGGCTGCCTCCCTGTGTTTGTTTCTATGTATTACTTAACACAAGGTATGGGGCTAGCTGAGACCAGATGCTGCTTGTTTGAAAGAATTTAGGAAAACCTGAAGCAGGATCCAAGACAGGCCAATCCTGTGGTTAAGCAAGTGGCAACAGCTTGGGTGAGCCTGAAATTTGGGTGGGGTGGGGCCTCAGGGAATCACCAGGGTGGGGCTACCCGTGTGAACCAGGTTGCTGGAGTCCCAGATATGGCGACTGTCTGCTGCCCCAGGGAAGGGCTCACCAAAGGAACAAAGGCCTCTGACAGCACGTTTGTCCCGGAGAAAGCCCCCTCTCCAGCCCTCACTCCAGTGCCACACAGCTCAGTTCTTCCCTGTATGTCTCTGGTGCCCCTGGAGCTGCCTCCCCTCTAAGCTTAGAGGGAGAGAGTCCGATAAGTCCGTGCACGGGCCCTTTAAGGAGCTGCCTGGAGCTCCAGCCACCTCAGCCTCCCTGAGCCTCAGTTCCCGCTGGTTTTTCCAGCCAGAAGTTATGGGGATTCTCTTCCTGGCACTGGAACCCTGAGTGGGGCACCTGGTGTGGGACGGGGATCCCTCAGTCCTCAGGGAGGACCTTCCCAGCCGAGTATCCTCCTGATTTTTATCCGCCACACATGGGTGTGGGACCCGCCCCTCCGCCCCTCCGCCCCTCCGCCCCTCCGCCCCTCCGCCCCTCCGCCCCTCCGCCCCTCCGCCCCTCCGCCCCTCCGCCCCTCCGCCCCTTCTACCAGTCTGGATGTGGCTGCTGCTTTAATTCCGTAGTTGTAGGACTTCCATTCAGCTTGATTTCAGGCGGTTTTGAATGATGGTTGTTCTGTAGTTTAGTTGTAACTTTGATGTGGTTGTGGGAGGACGCGATACCGCAGTTACCTATGCCGCCATCTTCAATACCTGAAAATATTTAACATTCTGTTGTATATAAAATGATATCTTACTGTGTTAGTTTAGTGAATCTGATCTTTTCATGTCTCGTTGACCATTTATGGTCTCTTTGTATCCTTTGCTTAATTTTTGTCCCTTTTTTCCCATTTAAAAGAGATTTTTATGTACTATAATTAACCCCCATATGTTTTCTATATTGCAAGTACTTTCCCAAGCTTATTATTTGTTATTGACTTTGTGTTTTTTTTAGCTATAAAATAGTTTAAAATTTATATATGATAAAATGTCTATTTTTAATTTTGTGTCTATTTTTCCAGTCTTCATATGTTGTCTCTTAGATTTTCTTGTGGATTAAAAAAACAAAACAAAACCACATTTAATTCATTTATCCATCTGGAACTTATTTCTACATGTATAAGACAGAGGTTCAATTTCCCCAAACCATAAAACTCCTAGAAGAAAAGGCAGTAAATTCTTTGTCGTTGCTCTTAGAAATAGTTTTTTGGATATGTCTTCTTAGACAAGGGAAACAAACAAAAAAATAAACAAATGGGACTACACTAAAATAAAAATTTTTGCACAGCAGAGAAAACCATCAACAAAATGAAAAGACATCTTACTGAATGGAATAAAATATTAATTAATAATACATCTAATAAAGGGTTAATATCCAAAATATGCAAAGAACTCATAAAACTTAACAACAATAAGACAAATAATCTGATTTAAAAATGTGCAGAGGGCCTGAATAGACATTTCTCCAAAGAGGACATATGGATAGCCAATAGACATATGAAAAGACACTCAATGCCACTAATCATCAGAGAAATGCAAATTAAAACCACAGTGAGATATCATCTCACACCTGTCAGAATGGCCATCTTTGTCATGTATTGGAATCTTATACATAATTAGATTTAAATTTTGGGTTATCCATTCTGTTACATTTGGATTTTTTGTCTATTCAATTCTAATAATATAACACATTATGGTGTGTCCTTATAACTGTTGAAGCATGTCCCCTCCCTTCTCTAATCTTATTTTTCATAATTTTCTGTTATTCTTGGATACTTATCCATTTGTATAAACTCTAAGATCATTTATTTAATTTTCTTTTGCTTTCCTCCTCCCTTGTGCCAAGAAAGAACTACTGTTGAAATTATAATTATAATTTTATTACATTTATATATGGAATTAAAAGGATGGAGAATTTTATGATATTATAATTTTTCCTATCCAAAGTCATGGTTTATTTTTCCATTTGTACATATCTTAGTTTATAGCCTTCAGTAAGATTTGTATTATTTCTTTTTTTAAATTATTTTTATTAATTTGTTTTTGTTACAGATGTTTCTCCTTTTTCCCCCATTGACACCCTCCTCCTCATCCCCTTCACCCCTTCCCCAGCTTTGTTGTCTATGTTCATTGGTTATGCATACATGCATATAAGTTCTGTGGTTTACCTCTTCCCCACCAACATCTCCTCTTCTGGGGTTTGTCAGTCTGTACCCTACCTCTATGTTTCTGGGTCAATTTTG
The DNA here is from genome assembly GCF_014108415.1 of Molossus molossus. Lineage (NCBI taxonomy): Eukaryota > Metazoa > Chordata > Mammalia > Chiroptera > Molossidae > Molossus > Molossus molossus. The sequence goes on along the minus strand of NW_023425347.1, from coordinate 25,310,140 downwards.
TTCATCAGTTTGTTTAGTTCATTATATTCCACAAATAAGTGAGATCATGTGATATTTGTCTTTCTCTGCCTGGCTTGTTTCGCTTAGCATAACAAGTCCCTCCAGGTCCCTCCATGTCATCTCAAATGATAAGAGACCTTTCTTTCTTACAGCTGCATAATATTCCATTGTGTACATAGCTTTTATTTTGTTTGTTTTTTTAATCCTCACCTGAGGACATTCTTGCATTTATTTTCATATAGAGTGAGAGGGAGAGAGTTAGGAAGAGAGAGAGAGAAACACCCATGTGAGAGAGACACATTGAGTGGTTGCCACCCATATGACACCAACCAGGGCTGGGAACAACTGCAACCGAGGTATGTGCCCTTAGCGGGAACTAAACCTGGGACTCTCTGGTCCGCGGGCTGACACTCTAACCACTGAGCCAAACCGGCTAGGGCATCACAGCTTTTTTATCCACTCATCTACTGATGGAACTTGGGTTGTTTCCAGATCTTAGCTATTATAAATGTTTCAGGCTTCTTAGACTATATTCCTAGAAGTGGGATCACTGGGTCAAAAGGCAGATCAATTTTTAACTTTTTGAGGTAACACCATAGTGTTTTCCATAGTGGCTGCACCAGTCTGCATTCCCATCAGCAGTGTACTAGAGTGAAAAATGAAGCTCGACCACCAACTTACACCCTACACAAGAATAAACTCAAAATGGATAAAAGACTTAAATGTAACTCGTGAATCCATAAAAATTCTAGAAGAAAATGTAGGCAACAAAATTTCAGACATTATACACAGCAGAATTTTCACTGATACCACACCTAAGGCAAGAGAAACAAAGGAAAAAATGAACACATGGGACTACATCAAACTCAAAAGCTTCTGCACAGCAAAAGAAACAACCATCAAAATGGAAAGGGAACCTACCATATGAGACACCATAATTGCCAATGATGTATCAGATAAGGGATTAATTTCCAATATATATAGAGTGCTCATACAACTCAACAAAAGGAAGACAAAGAACCCAATGAAAAAATGGGCCGAAGACCTAAACAGACATCTTTCCAAACAGGACATACAAATGGCCAAGAGACATACGAGAAAATGGTCAATGTCAGTAATCATCAGAGAGATGCAAATTAAAACAACTATGAGGTATCACTTCACACCTGTCAGAATGGCTGCTGTCAACAAATCATCAAACAACATATGTTGGCGAGGGTGTGGAGAAAAGATTTGTATTATTTCTTATACTCTGCTTTTCTTATTAAATTTATTACTAAGAATTTTATAATTTTTATCTCTATTGTGAATGGAATAATTTCTTTCAGATCCAATTTTAGGCTTATTTTTAGGATTGTTATTATTTTTTGTACACCTATCTTTTATCAAGCCACCCAGATCACTTATTAAGTCTAATAATTTTTTTTATCCTCATCCAAAGACATTTTGCATTTATCTTCAGATAGAGCAGGAGGGAAAGAGGGAGGAAGAGAGAGAAACATCGACATGAGAGGGACACATCGAGTGGTTGCCACCCACATGACCTCAACTGGGGTGGGAACAAACTGCAACTGAGGTACGTGCCCTTAGCAGGAACTGAACCCGGGACTCTCTGGTCTGCGGGCCAATGCTCTAACTGCTGAGCCAAACTGGTCAGAGCAGAAAATTTCTTACGAGCCCAATAACTTACTAATAAAATTATTTTGTTAAATCCACCAAATTTGATTTCTATTCATAGTTCTAGTTGTAAAGAAGAGTTTCTAAGTAGGCTAAAAAGAATAATCCATGAAAAAACTTTCAGAAGTGAAGTGAAAAAGTTCTATTGGTATAAGAATAGTGTCAAGGAGATAAAAGAAGAAAGTACTCTTCTTCCTTTCAGATAATGTTTCTCTCTTTTTTTCATTATTGCCCCCTGAGCAGAAAAATTAAATTATTTCTATTTTAAAATTAAATAAAATTTATCCCTGATAAAATAAAAAAATTAGATCCTAAGAAATCAGATGTTATGAGGTAGGTTTGAGCTTTGGAGGACCCCAAACTGTTGTAAAACCTAAGGTTTTTTTCACTCATTCCTTTGCCCTCCCCCCAAGAACAAATTTTTGCCCTCCTGGCCGTGGGGGGTGGGGTGATGGTGATATCATTTCTGTTGAGAATATATGCTTTGGAGAGAACATAAGAGAACCTTGCTCCTTAGTGGGTATTTCAGATACTCAAAAGAGGTAGTAGTATCTAAAGTTCTGTAGCAAAGTGAAGATTTACAGGCATTGGTAGATTTGAGAAATACTCTTACAAACCCAAAGAAGAAGAGACACAGTCTGGTGTTTGCTAATGGTTCCGGAGGCAACCAAATGTAGATTTGAGACAGTTCAACAGAAGTCATATACCTACGAAAAGGAACAGGAAGTAGCACTGCACGTCAAGAAGGAATGCAACTGTGCTACTCCTGCTCATGACTGCCTCTGGGCCCTCCCCTGGACTCTCCCCAGCTTTGATCTGTCTATACAGCAAATGGCCGATTCTCACAGCCTGTGCTTCTCAAGCTCTCCTGTCAGTGGTCTCCCAGCTGGGTTTGTCCAGGGGGAGGCAATGGTGGGAGATGGAGGAGAGAAAGAAAGGAAAAGCCGAGGCATTTCTTCTGCTCTCTCTGCCGCAGCTATGTGCTTTCTGTGGCTGCTACTCCTGCTGAACGCTCTCCCACTATGATTCCAACTCCCAGTGGGAACTCCCTTTCGTCTTCCCGCCAACTTGGGTTAAGGGTTTCCATCTCTAATCTCTCAGTTGCCTCACTATTCCCCATTGTCTTCTCAGCTCCTCCATATCTGTGTGACCAATTCCCTGTACTAAATATCCTCTGTTTTTAGATAATTAGATCCTGACTAATAGAGCAACTAGTTGGAAAACCCCAAATTTAGCATGGATGCATAGTGGATGGCATTTATGAGAAATAAGAGGGAAAACTGGTATAATTATAAAAGTCTGTTTCAGACAGCTTAGCCAGAGGGAGTGTAGGGACAACAGTTTATACTTAGAAATCACAAACAAGCATATCTACAATAATTTTTTATACCTTGGTACTATATTATAATGTATATTATCAGTTTATATGTTCAATTCTCTTAGTAGGCAATCAGGGTAGACACAGTCTCATTCAAGTCTTATTTATCCAGTACTTAATACAGTGCCTAGCATATACTAGGTGCTCAGTAAATGTGTATAGAACAAATGAAAGAAAATGCAGAGACAAAGGGTTAAATTATTTTTGAGTCAGTTTAAAGTTCCTAACATGGAATCTACTGACTCCCATGGGATCCATTGGGAGATTTTAGGGGGTCCACAAACAAGGGTGAGAAAAAATTATTTTTATTTTTGCTAACCTCTAAGGAAAAAATTAGCATTTCTTTCCATTAGAAGTGTAGGAAATAATCCCAGTAGTTTTTGGAGTACCTGTCACCAATAAAAGTCACAGATATTTTTATATCTGTGTTGCAGCTATCTCAAAAAATTGTTTATACCCACAATCATTTCAAAATTTAAGTAGGTATTAGACCTGCTACTAGATCTTGCCATTTAAGGTATTAATAAAATTACTGTATAATACATTTGTTTTTAAAAAACATTTTGATAACTATTTCAATATGGTTTACTTTTTAATCTCCTCTTTCAAAAAATATTTAGAAACATTATTCTGAGAAGGGATCCATAAGTGTCATGAGACTACCAAGGAGATAGTCTCAAAAAAGGTTAGGCAGCCTTATGAAATTTATAACCTTGGGCGGGGTGTCAGACCCGAATTCAAACCCCAACAGTGCCTCTGAACGTTTTGTCTACTTGGGCTAAGTCAGATTCCTCATTTGTTAAGTGGGAATAATAATATTAACTAACTTATAGGGATGCTACAAGGATTAATATGTTGAGTTTTTATTTCGATACCTGGCACAATTAGTGTTAAGCTATATAGGCATATGAATGATGAGTCAGACAAGATAAAAAGCAAAGAGTTTGGCAAATGATGACTTGTCAAGCTGGGGTCTTAATTTGAAGACTGTGAAAAAAGGACTTGTCTGATGGATAAGTTGACAAAAATAGGCCATGTCTGCTGGGCCAGTTAAAACAATGGGGTTTAATGTCCCTGTTATTTGTCACTACATCTATTGGGAACACATTAATGAACCAGTTAATTACAACAGAGAATTTGCTTCTTTGTAAGAAAGTATTCTTTGGGGGTCCTTTTAGGAACCTAAAAATAAGGAGACACTTTAAACATGATGTAACTGTACTCCAGTTCCAACAGCCTTTGCTCATCCGTTATCTCCGTATACCAGTGGGTCTGCCAAGTGACCTCAACTGGGAGTGATTCACTGGAAATAAACTGGCAGAGCAAAGCTTGGAGCAACTAAGTGACATAAGGAAAAGAAGTAACAACTCCAGAAAGTTGAGTAATGAAGTAGAAAACTCTCAGACTCTGCCAGGAGGCAATTTCAGTGTGGAGCTGTGAAGTCTCGGTGGTTTTTCAGCCCTCCCAGTGCTGAGACTGCTGGAGGTGCAGTGGGGTGGTAGGAGGCAGGGCATCTTGCAACAATGCCTGAGGTAGGATGTTCCTATTTTATTGGCCATTTCCTAGTCATAGTGGCCTAACCTGCTAGGATTAAGATTTATTTCTATGATATCTTTCCTTACATGTTTATATGCTAGATACTTTATATATTCCTCAAAATGCTCTAGGGTATAGGTATTATTACCCCTATTCTCCTCTTTAACAGGTGAGGAAAGAAATCAAAGTTTTGAGAAGGTGATTAAACTATCTGAAATCACACAAATGCAAGAAATAGAGCTAAAATAAAAATAAAAATTCACCATACAGACAGGTTGGAAGGACTTATAGAGCAAATGCCTGTATACTCAAAGTCTGCCTAACTCATAAGTCTTTTATAGTCATATTACCTGACCATATTACCAGAGGTTACTAGATTTACCAGTGTAGGAATTTAACTAGGACAAAACAAAAATCTGAAAATATTTGTAATTCTAGACTAATGGACAAAATCTCACCTTCAAAGTTAATCATCTTTACTCCAATGAGAGAAACATTCCCCCTTTTTGAAGCTTTTCTTTTCATTGTTTTTTGGGCTAGTAAACTCATCCAGAATGCTATGGAAGTGAAGTTCTGGTTGATATTAGGACTTCTGTCCCTTTGTGCCTCCAAGATGACCTAAGGAACTGAGTAGTCTAGTTGAAAGGTGTTGTGATAAAGAATGAAGCTCTGTTGACTCCTGGGAGTTTCCTTTCTCTTTCCTGCAGAGCTGGGCGAGGAACAGCACAAGAAAAGTCAAGATCAGTACACAGCCATCATTCTGTGAAGGAGAGGTGGGGAGTGGGGGGGGGGGGAGAGAAAGAATATGAATGAATAGAATAGAATAGAATAGAATAGAATAGAATAGAATAGAATAGAATAGAATAGAGGTATCTCTAATGCATCCTACCCATCTCTGGTACTAAACATTTATCATATCTATAAAATCACTGTTAAAGCTAGAAGGGATAGCAGAGATGATCCAGTTCCACTTCCTCATTTCACCCCGGAGGAAACAGAGCTTCCAACAGTCATGTAGCTGGCTAATGGCAGAGCTCAGGATCCATCATGCTTCCCATTGTACCGCAATCTGATTTCCATCTGTTCAATCAGGCATCATTAGAGTGCACTAGATACTGTCAGGCACTATTCAAAAGGCCAGAATTAAATGAGCTCCATCTCTGCCCTCAAGGGGGCCACCAAGTGAGAACAGTGATAGACCTATTCATTGAACAACTTCAGGTGCTCCACATGCATTATTTTTAGTCTACCCGACATTTTAAGTTTAGCAAGATTATAGGTTTAGAGAGGTTAGTGGGCACAAAGGTTAATGTACCCAAATTCCTTCTGTTGGTAAGGCTGAGATTTGAACTCAGGTCTGTTGGACTCTAAATCTATGTTTCTACTGCTATATAACACTGCCTCCTTACTATCAACAAATGTGGAGTAGAAGCATAGATATTATTCCTTTACCGTGCTGAGTCAGATATTGGTATGGTTTCCAGAAGATTAAGAAGTTATTCTCGTACCATCCCCACAGGAGGGGAGACCAATAAAAAGATAGAATTAAGTAATGAAGAAAATGCAATCGATTTCCTAAAAAGGATTTAAAATGGCTGAGAGGAAGCTATATAGCACGTTAAAGATGAAACAAATACTTAAATAATGAAGGAAATGAAGCAACAATAATGGTGGAAACGAGGTGAAGTACGCACATAAAATGCCACAGGGCCAAGGACACATAGTAGCAGGGGTCAAAAAATTGAGCTGGTCTGGCCGGTGTGGCTCAGTGGTTGAGCATCGACCCATGCACCAAGAGGTCGCCGGTTTGATTCCTGGTCAGGACATATGCCCGGGTTGCGGACCCAATCCTCAGTGAGGGGCATGCAGGAGGCGGCCAATCGATGTTCTCTTTCATCTATGTTTCTAGCTCTCTCTCCCTCTCACTTCCCCTCTCTCTAAAAAAAATCAATAAAGGAAAAAAAAAACTGAGGTGTATTTTCACAAAATAGTTCTGAGGATAAATGTGTTGATCTCTCCTTATACAGAGTTTGTTGGTCAATACTAGAAAACAGAAGTAGCATAGACACAATAAAACGCTGTTAAGAGTTTCATGCTCTGTATTCGAAGGGTTTTTAAGGATTCAACTTGATTTAGACCTTTGTGTTATACAAATAGGTTCAATTAAGTTCCTTAATTAGATACTGTCTTAAACAACGAAGTAAACTTCAACTAGTATGGCACAATATAGCTTTTTTGAGAGCAATATCTTTCTTAGGCAAGGCCTAGTTTTCAGAACTGACATGTGTAAGGCATAATCTGAGTTACGGATATGTTGACTATAGTAGCATTTTAGCCGGGCAGCAGAGGAGCAGGAGGGGTTGAAAGAGGGACTTTGCAGGTATCCATGAGAAGAGCAGATTCAAAGGCTTGGATTCAGATACACTAGAGTTTTAGGTCTTTTTGGCTCGTGGTTTAGTTATTTCACATGTCCAAGTGTGTTTCCTTATCCATAAAATGTGGATAATATCTACTTCACAGAATTTCTGTGAGGGTTAAATAATGCAACAAAATGAAACGCCTGGCCATTTTATGCCATTGACAGTATTTGTTAATGAGGTAGAAGCTACTGATTTTTTTCTTTAGAAGCTACTGATTTTTTTCTTTTGTAAATTATTTTTACAGCAATTTCATCTCTGTGGTCTCTTTACCACAGAGTCTAGTTAGAACTGTTTTTAGTGATCGTAGAGTCGCGTCTGATGACGATGAAGAAGGGAATTCCACAATGATGTCCTTTCCATCACTGTCCATAATAGCACCGCTCTATGTCACAGATAGGTTCCCCATACTTGTGCACAATGTAATTCGAACTCTCCTCGGGGCCAGTATCTGTGGAAAGAAGTAGGTGTGTTGCCCTGGCCGGTTTGGCTCAGCGGTTGGAGCATTGGCCTGCAGTCCAGAGAGACCCGGGTTCGGTTCCGCTAAGGGCATGTACCTCGGTTGCAGTTTGTCCCCGGCCCTGGTTGGGTCGTGCGGGTGGAAGCCACTCGATGTGTCCTTTCACGTCGATGTTTCTCTCTCTCTCTCTCTCTCTCTCTCTCTCTCTCTCTCTCTAACTCTCTCTCCCTTCCACTCTATCTGAACAAAAAATGGAAAAATGTACTCGGGTGAGGATAAAAAAAAAAAAGAAGTAGGTGTGGGTGAAGGAGAAGCTGAGTGCAAAGCCGGCCTCAGAGCAGCCTCAGCCTACCGGGTGGGCTAGAGCTGGAACGGCCCCTCACAATCAGCCCACGCTGGGCTGAGATGGCCTGGCCTTTCTACTCCCACGCCAATCAGGGAAGGTGTAGGGAAGGGGCGGGACCTCTCCCCACAGCCGAGGAATCCCTGACTTCCTTCATGGACGGGGCCGGGCAGCGCACCACTGTCTACCCACTGCTGCATCTCGTGAAGATGAGCTTTCTCTGGTGGCTTTCCTGCCTTCCCAGATGCAGAATGTGAATGTTGTCAAGTTCCTTCCAGTTCTTTTAATAGCAGTTTCTAGGGAAGACCGAGAGAGATCTGTAAGGAAGGTATATAATAGTTGCCAAGGGAATGGGAGCTATCTGTGTTCTTAGTGAAAGAGCAACTCCCATTTCTGAGTGAGTTAATCAGGGGAGGACAGGATGCAGACGGCTTTCACACAACCCTGTCAAAAGAACTTGAGGGCCCTGGCCGATTTGGCTTAGCAGTTAGAGCGTCGGCCTGCGGTCCTGAGAGACCAGGGTTCGGTTCCCACCAAGGGCGCGTACCTCGGTTGCAGTTTGTCCCCGGCCCTGGTCGGTTGTGCGGGTGGCGGCCACTCGATGTGTTCCTTTCACATCGATGTTTCTCTCTCTCTCTCTCTGTTCCTCTCTCTCCCTCCCACTCTACCTGAACAAAAAATGGAAAAATGTCCTCGGGTGAGGATTAAAAACAAAAAAGAACTTGAGGGAAGGTTGAAGTTGGTGGATAGGGGGAAGGTATAAAAAGCACAAGCTCTGAGAGATTTAAGTCCATCGAGTTCCACATGACCATTTCCCAACATCCTGAAGATTATGAGAGCAAATGAGGGCAGAGCTGGTACAGTCTAGCTTAGGAATTCAGGGTCCAGCTTCAAATACAGAAATAAGTACCTACGCAGCAGGATGTAAATGGCAGTACCTTCTTGCAAAGAAAAAGCTTGAGAACGTGGGAGGTAGGTTCTACAAACTCTCCCTAGAAAGGAAACAAAATTTTAGTCTCTGGAGATATCACTGATAAAGTGTATCTATTCTCTTTGTCTTAAATCCAGCAAGGAAGCCAAGAATTGTCCAAATAACTATAGTCTTCCATGAAACTCATCTCCTTCTATAGCAGAAAGAAGGAAATAGACTTCTCCTCAGGATGTTACAGATGGAGAGAAAGTGAATGTGATTCTCCGGAGAGGCTACTCAATAACACTTCAGTGAAGCGAAGAGCTACTATAGAAGGATGGATGGTTCCCCTCCAGTAAAACAAGACACGGCCATCAAACCTGCCTTGCCATGTATTTATCTGAATCTCCATGTCAAGGCTGAGGAATCTAAAATTCACCAGAGGAAAGAAAAAGAATGAGTTAAACTCAATGTAAACCACCATATAAAACAAAATACCACAAAATAGCTTGTACAGGAACTGCTAGGGTCTGTTCCAGAACTTGTTAATTTTGCCTTTCGAAGATCATTTTTGGCCAACAAGTCTACCTATTACACCAGCTGGGTATTTGTACCTTGTGGAGAAAATTCAAATAGGGCTGAAGAGAAAAACAGTAGAGTAAGTCCTGCCAACTAAATAAAATGGCACCTGTCATAACAGCAATTTGCATGAAATGGCAAAAGAACATCTAATATACAGGGCCCGTCAAGAAACATCTAAGTAATAGTGCCTTTCTCGGCAACGTCTGTGCTTAAGTTTACACTTGAAATACATATGTCTAGGAAGTCAGATGCCATGAGGGTCGAGTTAGAGCTGCCACTGATGTTTCTCACATTTGAGCTACAGTTCACGACACACGAATAGTGCACTTATTACAAGTGCTGCCTGCGTGTCCTCCGAACAGATGGGGCAGAAAAGAGAGGCTGACGTCCTGCTTTGTAAACCCCCTGTAATTACGGGTTTTTATCAAAAGCAAAGAAAGGTCATACCATTGATCTCATTTAGAAGCACAACCGAGTCTCAAGGCCTTTGAGAATAAAACGTGTGCACAGTGTGGGAGAGGATTTCCGCCCAGAAAATGATCAAAGACACGACTGTAAAGTTTCTATTCCTGAATCCATACAAGCTCCTCTGAAAAAAGGACATGATCCAGCCAGACCTCCAGGAAAGTTGGTGATGTCTGTGCCACCACGGGCTTGTAGATTTCACTTACCCGGAGAGAATACTAAATTATGGAAGAATACTAGCCCAGTGCTGGGATAGTGCCACCTCTCGCCAGTTATGGGACCAACTGGATGACACTGAAAGATGCAGGAGTAAACACATCTTCCCTCTCAAGAGAAGGAGGTAGTGTATGGGAAGTGAAGCGAATCCCAGAAGTCTCAATGATGGCGGTCTCCAGATTTGTAAGGATGAAGGTCAGAGGAATGTGCAGATTTGAGAAAACAGCACATAGTTTTTTACTTTCTTCTCTTACTCTTTCAACATAAAAATTCCTTTTAAATGAAATGCCGTGAGCACTGGCCGGTTTGGCTCAGCTGTTAGAGCGTTGGCTCGAGGACAGAAGGGTCACAGGTTCAATTCAAAGTCAAGGGCACATACCTTAGTTGCAGATTTGATCCCTGGCCCCTGTTGGGGTTGTGTGAGAGGCAACCAATCAGTGTGTCTCTCTCACATTGATGATTCTTTTTCTCTTTCTCTCTCCCTTCCTCCCTCCCACTCTACCTAAAAATCAATGGAAAAATATCCTTGGGTGAGGATTAAAAAATAATAATAATAATAAATGAAAGGCTGTGAGATGGTTTTATTTGAGTTTTACATCATTCTTTATGATGGACTTTTCAGCTATATCCCTTTGAGAAATGTATTAAGCTAATCACATTTCGATGCTCAAGAGATTTTCCTGCTCATGTCTTTGTGCTTCTTTCCTTCATTTTTATTCTGTTACATTCACTTTGGTTTCCTTAGACCATTCTAAATAACCACTCCTCTCCTTAGGTCAGGGGTTTAATAATGTGGTAATAGAGTTATAGACACACTTGTATCATCACTGAGAGAATGAAGGTAGACAAGTCTGTAACACACACACACACACACACACACATTCTCTGCCATATCCAAGTGGCAGCTTTTATGTGTTGGGTCTGCCAGGATTGCCAACACCTTACATCCTCTCAACTGTGCATATGTAGCGAAAACTCTGTCACACGTTTCCGGGGAGGCTCCCAAACTCTTGCGTCACTGTGTCACTTCTAGCTTCTCTGCTGTGTGCACTCCTGAACATGACAGCTGTTCCCTCCGCAGAATCAACATATGGGCAGTGAAAGGTCTAAGAAGAGCTTTATAAACAGAAGAAGGTTGCAGTCAGAGCCTAATCAGCGTTGAGAGAGCCATTTCAGGAAAGTAACGACACTGCTATGCACTGCTGCTAAATAAACTTGAACTTGAGTGGGACTGAAACAGGCTGGCTGGCTGAACTGGACATTTCTTTAGTTAGTCTTTTCTTTCTTGAACTGCTATTTCATGTTCCACTTTGGATGGAATGCACTGGTTTAGCAGAGGTGCCTGAAGAAACTAAGTCTTACAAAACAGCGAGTCCAGCAGCATAAGCAGCGAACTGCTGCCTCTGAGGGGGATGCCGCCTCCCCGCTCCAGTCCTCTGGACCCACTGAGTAGCTTCTGTTTAGGAAGCACCATAAAGACTTTTCTATCTACATCGACCACTAGAGATGCAGACACATGGATGCCAGAGCAGGAAGTGCCCTTAAGGGTCAACTATCCCAGTCCTTAGCCGTGGAAGCATTTCTTAAAACAAGTCAGTGGAACGTCCCTAGAAAGGCAGACAGAGGCGTGGAGAGTTGGGCCTCCCTGACTTCCATGGAGCCTTCACAAGTTCTATGCAACTCTTTGGTGGAACTTGAGAACGCTTAACCTTGCTCAGAGTCTCAACCGGGTGGTTCCGAGCCATGGCTGTGGCTTGCAGAACTGTCTTTGTGTTGGTTCCCCCAGTCCCTCGCTGGGGTAGAAGGCAGTGCCTTCGCCATTACAGAATATTACAGAATAAACATATTCATTTCCAGTACTTTGAATAATAGATTTGTGCATAAAGACATGAACGTCAGGCTCCTCTTAAGAACTCCAAAGACAAGGAGAGGCTGCGCAATCCCTCATGGTTGCAGTGAAGTGAGGCCGAGCTGTTGCTCACTGTTGCCTTTTACCAGGTCAGGGGACTTATTCAGGTCACCTGCCTGCAATATCTCGGTGGTGGTCTCTGTGCGCACCGATCTGGCCTATCTCATTGTGCAGTTGAGGCAACAATAAGGACCAGGCTGGGCAGTGGTGACGGCAGGATGAGAACCTGGATTTCCCAAGTTCAGGTTTGGCGTTTTTCTAGTACACATCGGCATTTCTCCAACTGGGGTCTGTGCTCTTCATGAGCCATGAGAGTACTTTCCCTTAAAAATCTGTCTGTGCTTGACTGACACTTGAGAAATCCCATGCTACCCCCAGCTACCAGTGGAATGTCTGAAGTTTCACAGGCGTACATGTAGTCAGTTGTTTCTGCTTCGCTACCTGTCTTAGAAAAGCAGGACTCTGTTACAGCACCCCTCACTAGTATGCAGTATGGGATACTCTGCTAGGCAGATATGTCCCCTGAAACACAGTAGACACAATAAAGCCCTTGTAAGCAACGAGTAGTTCTGATTCCTCCAAGCCAGCCTCACAGAGGGATCTACAGTTAGGAAGGAAAGGGTTGCAGGACAGAGCCCATGACAACGGCCCCGCCTTCTACCCCAGTGAGGCCGGGGCAGGAGCATTTTTATCCTCAATTTCTAACAATGACTTTAGTACATTAATCACACTTGGAAGTAGCTTGGCTGCCAGATGCCCACCACTTACTGCCTGTATAAAGATATTTAAGCTCTCTGTGCCTCAGTATATCATCTGTAAAATGGGAATAGTCATACTACTACTACTACTACTACTGCACTAATACTAACTCTGTGCTTAGGAGAATTCAGTGAGATAAGCACCTACAACTCAGTGCCTAGCACATAATGATTACTGAGAAATGTTTGCTATAATTAGCACAGCAGGTTTATAGTTTATACACCACTCCCACTTCCTTCCATTCCTTCTAACGAGGCTGTGAGATTAGCAGGGGGAACAGTGTTCATTTTAACAGGCTTGAATCTGAAGAGGTTAAGTCACTCATCCACAGTCACGTACGTAGTACAGGAGAAAGATAGTACTTGAATCTAGGTTTCTTGTCTCAAGATTCTATGTTGTTTCTGCTACCCACAATGCCTTTGGGAGCCTCCAAAGCAGCAGGAATAATTTTGAAGCACTATTCTGAGGGTTAGCACTATTCATTTATGATAGAAGTAAATCACTTAAAAGTGAGAGCTTCCATCCTGGCCAGTTTGGCTCAGCGGTTATAGTCTTGGCCGGCGGACCAGAGAGTCCTGGGTTTGGTTCTCGCTAAGGGAACATACCTTGGTTGCAATTTGTCCCTGGCTCCGGTTGGGGTCATGTAGGTGACAACCACTTGATGCGTCTCTCTCACATCAATGATTCTTTCTCTCTCTCTCTCTCTCTCTCTCTCTCTCTCTCTCTCTCTTCCTCTCTCTCTCTCTTCCTCTCCTCCTCCTGCTCTTTCTGAAGATAAATGCAAAAATGTCCTCAGGTGAGGATAAAAAAAAAAGTAAGGGCTTCCAAGAGAAGTAGCAGAAACAGGTGGAAAAAACAGGGATTTATATACAGAAATGAAAAGCTGCAGCACTCTGAGGAAATGTTTATTTGAAATTAAAAATACCTTGGAAGAAAATGGTGCTTAAATGATGGGCCGTTCTCAGGTGGTAGCAGCAGCTTCCATGTGGTAGGAGACCCTTCCCTCCCGGCATAGCAACTCTCTGTGCATTGCTGGGGAGAGAGTTTAAGCGAGGCGGCAGCCAACATTTCCCACGCAAAGTAAAACTGTCAGATTTTGAGTTCTTCATTGGTTAAAGACTCAGGATGTATTTTATGGTGTTTCCCACATCACTGTTTTGGATTCCAGAAATTTTATGTTGGATCCAGGCGCTGTAGCAAGCTTATTGGAAACAGATCTTGAACAGTCTATTTAGAACTATAGCTTGGTCCTCAAGGCAGTAATAAAAAAAAGGCACTGACCTGGGCAGGCATATTTTCAGTATTATTAAAACCCAAATAGGCCCACAATTTTAGGTAAGGTCAATGGGGGAAAGGCAGGTCTCTAGAACCTGCGTTTGGTACTGAGGGCATTTGCTTCTTCCCTTCTACTCCCAGAACCCCATGCATAATCCTCCATCCCACCCATTCACCCCCATCTCACCTTTTCATACCCCTCTTCCCATATTCGGTTTGGTTGAAGTGGGCCAGGCCAAGGAAATAGCTGTGTTAAGTACCTTCTGAAATAGTTTAATGGGTTTCCTTTCCCTGCAGCCTATTTCTATCCTGATAGAAATTTTTCCCTTTAGCAGAAATAGTTAGAAGAATAAATTTTGCATCTTCTTACCTGAAAATGACCTGCCACCTCCCTTCTCAGGTACACTGGGCTCCACTGTCCATATTTGTGCTTTTCCTGTAGGATTGCCAGATAAAACACAAGAAGCCCAGTTAAATTTGAATTTTAGAGACAAAGATAATTTTTTTAATATAAGCATGTACCAAATATCTCATAGAACATATCAATACTAAAAAATTCTGTGTTGCATATCTGAAATTCAAATTTAACTATGCATCCTGTATTAAAATTTGGCAAATGTTTCCTTGGGAAAGTGCATGATTAAGCCTATTGAGTTAAAAAGAGACAAATGCTGATAATTTAAGTTCTTTTTTAGAAAAATTGAACAATATGATAAATATATTAGAGACCATTTTTCATGAAAAGAAAAATCAGTGCATAATATGGACCATTTAGACACATATATATTTTCAGTTTTTGCATATTTTCTTCAAGCTTTTGTCCCTGAACATTTTTATTTTTTAGAGAAAATAGATGAAACTAGTATTGTGCTAATGTTAATTTCCTTTTTTTTTTTCCTTTATTGATTTTAGAGAGAGAGGAAGGGAGAGGGAAAGAGAGATAGAAACATCGACGAGAGAGAACATCGATTGGCTGCCTCCAGCATGCCCCCCACTGGGGATTGGGCCCACAACCTGGGCATGTGTTCTGTCCAGGAGTCAAACCAGCGACCTCCTGGTGCATGGGTCGACGCTCAACCACTGAGCCACATCGGCCGGGCAACTTCCTGGTTTTGATAGTGTACTACAGTTTTGTAATTTGTTAACGTTAGAGGAAGCAGGGTCAAGGGTATATGTGAACTCTGTATGCTAATTTTGTAAGACTTTTCAGTCTCAAATTATTTCAAAATAAAAAGTTAAAACAAAACAAAATCAAAAGTCACAGCCCTCCCCGCTATAAGAGGCCATTTCATAGTCCGTTTCCTGCTCACTGCTGCTCCCACCCCAGTGCTCCGTAAGACAGTGAATACACCTCCACCCTAGACGCAGGGGTGCCTGGCACAATGCTGGAACAGGAAAATGTTTCTGTTGTTGTTTGTTTGTTGTACTAGTTTATTCACTAGATAACACTGTACTATCTTAAGTTACTTTGCTTGGTTAATAAATGCTTCTTTGGTGATGAGATGATATTCAGTCTTTTTTCAAACTGGCCTAGGTTAGTGTGGGATGTTCATCCGTAGCCACAAGAACACAGAGAGCTCTGATTTTATTTTCCTAATCAGATCCAACTTCATATTAATTTTATACTGGTAAACAATGCCAGTTAGCATTTACTATATAAGCATTCAGAATCATATTCAAAGACTGGAAATGCATATTTGGAAGGTGCATTTTTAGACATTTCCTTACAAAGTGTAGGGTTGTGAAACTATTTTCTAAATGGCAAGTATTTCAAGCACAGCAGGGAGGTGTGATCACTGGAAGGCAGCTGGGTACAATCTCATGCCTTAGTCACCTGGATGACCTCATTTGTTCTCTGACCTCTGGTCTTCCACTGTCTAACTCCTGGTTCCTACTCATTTTAAGTCACATAACTTCTATGTCTCAGTTCCTCGACCTGGGAAGATGGAGATAATACCACAAAGCAGGGTTGTGGTGTGAATTAGGTGAAATAACATGTAAGTAACCATCCCACAAAAACATATAGAAGCACTTAATAACATTTCATATTGATATCTGTTTCTTCAGTTTCTTCTGGGCCACAGAGCCTTCTTATCCCATTAACAGTGACTGATATAATTCCAGAGCTACAAACTAGATGTTCAATCCAAATGGTATTATTCCAAGATCTATTTTATTAATTAATTAATTAATTAATTTATTTATTTATTTTTATCCTCACCCGAGGACACTTCTCCATTTTTTGTTCAGAGAGAGTGGAAGGGAGAGAGAGGAAGAGAGAGAGAGAGAGAAAGAAACATCAATGTGAAAGGGACACATCAAGTGGCTGCCACCCGCACGACCAACCAGGGCCGGGGACAAACTGCAACTGAGGTACATGCCCTTAGCGGGAACCGAACCTGGGTCTCTCTGGACCGCAGGCCAACACTCTAACCACTGAGCCAAACTGGCCAGGGCCCAAGATCTATTTTTAAAAAGTATGATTATGTAAAGTGCACTAATGAACTAGAAACTCTATAAACAATGCACAATTTTTAAATATTTGGTATTATAAATCTTTTCTATAGGACATATGCTGATGGATGTAAGCATCAATTAAATATTTCAGGTCTCTTAGAAAATTGTTAGGGCATATTTGGGATGATAACTTATTTTCTTATTCATCAGTTATTCTATAGCAAACAGAGAGACACTTAGTGAAAATTTATTTTTGATCGTGATAATTAAGATGATAGTATTTCATATCAATATGTTCTTTTTTAAAAGATTAACTATATTTTTACCCTTTTACTTTCTCAATCTTATTTAAAACTATAATACTAATAATTGTAGCAGCAGCAAAAATTTATTGAATGCTTGATACACGTTAGGCATTATTCTAAGACCTTTACATGCATTGACTATTTTAATTCTCCCTCAAATGCTACTATAATGAAAATAGTTACTGGTTCTATAGCATTTACTGTGTGCCAGAAATTGTTTAAACACTTTATATGTATTAATTCACTTTAGTCCCACAGCAGATCTGTGATGAAGGTACAATTGTTAACCCTTTATAGGGAAGAGACAAAAAGTGATCTTGAGAGATGTTAAGTAACTTGCTCAGCATCACACAAGGCTCAGCATCAGGCAAAATCAAGATTCTGGGAAATAGCAAATGTTGTTCTATCACTTTTCTTTATTTTGGGCTGTCACAGATCCTACTTGATTTTGTGGTCTATCAGCAAAGAACACTTTACGTTGCATTAAAAGCACTAATAACAAATATACTAGACCACTAAAAGAGACTTCAAATCACTATCATGGAATTGCTAAAATGATAATAATACCCTGAATATGCTTGATCTGTCTCCTTTGTCATTCCCAATATTTTGTTGAATAGTCTCTTTTTTTCTTTTCTTTTCTTTTTTTTTTTTAAATGCCAATGGCATTTTTTTTTTTTTCCATCCTTTGTACAGACAGAGTGGGAAGGAGAGAGAGGAAGAGAGAGAGAGGGAAACATCGATGTGAAAGGGACACATCGAGTGGCTGCCACCCGCACGACCAACCAGGGCCAGGGACAAACTGCAACCGAGGTACATGCACTTAGCGGGAACCGAACCCAGGTCTCTCCGGACCGCAGGCGGACGCTCTAACCGCTGAGCCAAACTGGCCAGGGCTCTTTTTTTCTTTATTGATTTTTAGAGAGAGAGGAAGGGAAAGGGAGAAAGAGATAGAAACATTAATGAGAGAGAACTTCGATTGGCTACCTCCTGCATTCCCACCACTGGGGATTTGGCCCACAACCTGGGCATGTGCCCTGACCAGGAATTGAACTAGCAACCTCCTGGTGCATGGGTCGACGTGCAACCACTGAGCCACACCAGCCAGGCCGAATAGTCTCTTATTTGTCTCTGGATATTTGTGTGTGTGAGTATAAAAGAGAGAAAGAGAGGGAGGGGAGGGAAGAGGAGGGGAGGAAAGAGAGGAGAGGAGAGGAGAGGATTGATTACCTGATTCTGCTGTAGACATCTCTGCTGCACCAAAAGGGGAGTTAGCCAACACACTGAGGATGGCAGTGGGAAAAGAACTGGTGTCTTTGATGACATAGTTGAGCAGCTGATTCCAATCCTGGAATCACTATACCTCTTATATAAGCAATAATCTTGCTGTGTAAACAATGTTCATTTTGGGTTTCTATAATGGAGCTGAAAATATCTTAACAGATACAGATACATTAACTATACTCATAGTTCCCCCATATTTCTGTTTCTACTTCAACTTTCTTGACTTGGTATACTCTTCAGTGATATACACACACAAACCAGGAGGTCTCACTATGAATCAGGACAGTACCAGACAATCCTTAAATCTCAGTGGCTTAAAACATCAACATTTATTTCTTGCCCATGTCTCTTGCCTGTGCCCATTGTGAATTGGCTGTTTGTCTGAATCCCCTGAGACGAGGCTGATGGAGACCAACTAAAGAGCAGCAGGTCACTGCAGCCGGAGGAAAAGAGAAGCCCAGAGGATCTCATACTGACAATTGAATGCCCTGGCCCAGAAGTGACACAGCCATTTCTGCTTACAACTCTGGCCAGAACTAGTCACACAGCACTGTCCAACTACAGGGGGGCCAGAAAATGCAATGGGACTATTTGCCTGGAAGGAGAAGCTGAATAGCACTAAATACTACCAAAGCTTACATGTTTTTGGCATTCCTAAATAGGGCTAGTCACCTGGGGGTCAGGAGATAAGAGTAGAGAAGGGATTTTTTTTTTTTTTTTTTTACTCTACCTTTTTGTTAGCATTTGGATTGTCTTAAACTTTTAAAGATTGAACTATATAACACATAAAGATAAGTACACAAATCATAAATGTATAGATTAATGAATTATCACAAAGTGAACTAATTTGTATAATTATCTCCCAGATCAAGAAATAACATACTGTCAGCACCCCAGAAGCCCACCTTGTGAACCCTCCAATATCTACCTCCATTCTTCCTCCTAAAGTTATCCTGACTTGATTAAAAATTCAAATGAAATGAGTATTTATAGTCTTATGAAGGAAGTAGACAATAATGCCCCGCTGGGGTTTCCCTAAATCGAGGTGGGGGAGGGTAAATAGGCTGTTACTTTGTTTAATTGACACTTACAGGATGTACAGAGTGGTGAGAGAAGTAGCTGGACCGAGGGAGAACTGGGTTCTCTGAGACTTGGGGGAGGGAAGGTTCCATGTGTAGAGGAGGTGGTATCTGCCCCACGTACTCCTCAAGGTGTTAGGATCTCCGAAGATGTAATATATGGTTCCCTAGAACTCATCATTGAACTTTTTGGCTTCGGAGCCTTGTGACCCAGGCCGCAGAAGATCACAATATTGAGGGTTTTCTCTGTGGTGGCTATCCTCAACAGATGACAGATGACAGGCTCAGTTCTGGCGCTGGGAAGTACGAGGAAGGGAAGAGATAGGGTCAGGCCCACCCCATTTCTGCGAGCCCTCAGGACTCCTGCTCTGTACATTGGGCCGGCAGTGGTAGTGGTGGTTAGTGTCCCAGTAATAACTGCTTTTGGATGTTCTCCCAGCCAGGGATGTGGGGGCACAAAGCCCAATATAATTTAATTTAAAAAACAAAATAAAACTATCCATATTCCCCCTCTGCCAGGTGCGCTGTGAGTGCACACCTGTCCTAAGGCAGGTCCGCCTCCCTCTGTGTTGTTGATGTCCAGGTCTGACTGGCAGCACAGCCCAGGGTGGGCACTGTGTGCTCTTTGAAGCCTTAGTGCCTATTCCGGTTGCTAACGTGTAAGCTGGGGAGAGGACACACAGTAAGTGTATCACTCTCGGTTCAACCAGGAAGAATATCTATGTACGGATATGTAGATGATTGAAAAAACATACGAATTGTTAGGAGTTGGCTTAACAAGTGTGGGAGCTAGCTCGGCAGTCTCCACTAGGCTGTCTTCTCCCTGATGCTGGAGCCCAAGTCCATCAGCTGACAGAAGGGCGGGCTCACCAGCAGGCTAGAACTCCACAAGAGGAGCTGGAACCCCACGTGGGCAGACGGAAATCCATTCCCTCTCACCTGGTAGATGAGGGTATCCTGCAGAAGCTGAGGCCCTTTGTCATGTTGTTGAACAATATGCACCTGGCTCGGGCCCAGGATGTAGAGAAACTGAAGGAAAATCCAAGAGGGGAGGGAGGGCAACTGCAGGCCCAGCTGCTGCTTGACAACACCGAAATGCCTCCTTCCAACTCTCGCGAGAGAATATCCCTTGCAGCCTGTGCTAACCTGAAACAGTAGGAAAGGAATTCTGGGGAATGTAGTTCAGCCTGGCCATGTAGGTACATTACAAAACCACCATATGGGCATTGAATGAAGCCTCACTAAGGCCTCAGGCAGTGAGTTTGGTTTTTGTACCAATAGCGTACTCCCTCTCCTTCCTCCCAGGTGCTTTCTGCTCCTCCTGTCATCCCCGCTTATGTTAGTCCATGTCCTCCGAGAAGCAGACACAAAGGTCGGTTAAAATGCAAGAAATTTATTAGAGAAAATGCCTGTGAAAGAAAATAGGGAGGAAGCTGGGAGAGGCTTGGAAAGCCATCAGACCATGACGCAAGTCTGACCCCGGGGAGTAAGGGATGAAGTTTGGGTAGAATGACAGATTGCAATGCAGTTCTAAGGAAAGGGAGGCAAAGCTTCCTGTGGGAAGAGTCCCGTATTTTCCACAGACAAGCCTACCCTAGTGTCCCTGATGTGCCTAGTGATTGTAGGAGCAGCGTGGGGCCTTGGGGCAGCTGCACTTCTAAGTGGGACATTTGAGGGCCCCTTCTCATGGCTGCTACACTGACTCCTTCTCGTGTCTCACTCTGGTCAAGACTCAAAATCAACCCTGCTTCTTCTGGAGTGTGAAAGTACCTAGATTAGGGCCAGGTGTCTTTGCTGGCACCTCTCTTGTCAATGACTGATTTCTGTTCAGTCAGGACAAGCTTTGCAGGAGTACATGGTGGGGATGCCTGGGGGGTGCAGGCAGTGTCTGGGTGTCTAGATGCAGGGAGATGCAGCTGTTGATTGACCATGCAGTGGGTCTGACCTTAGGGCATGTCATATAAGTATTTGGCTGAGTATTAAACAGCCCTGATTCCTGGGATTTATTATACATTTCTTTTTTTTTTTTATCCTCACCTGAGGACACTTTTCCATTTTTTGTTCAGATAGAGTAGGAGGGAGAGAGAGAAACATCGACATGAAAGGGACACATCGAGGGGCTGCCACCCGCACGACCCAACCGGGGCTGGGGACAAACTGCAACCGGGGTACGTGCCCTTAGCAGGAACTGAACCCGGGTCTCTCTGGACCACAGACCGATGCTCCAACCGCTGAGCCAAACGGGCCAGGGCTATTACACATTTCTTAAAAGAACAAATAACCCCCCCGCCCCAAACCAAAACAGAACTAATGAAGTGTTTGGTTGTGAAGAAGGAAGTAAGCCTGGGATTTGCAAGAGATAGGGATATGGAAAATATAGGTCGAAGCATTTTCTGCAGTCCTTTATTCCAATTCTCTTGAGAAGTCAAATGTAAGCATCTGTAACAAATGAATGTAATGAAATGGAAATAATTTTTGCCTAGGCAATGAAAAGTAGAGGATTGTTGGATTGTTAACTCCTGGAAACCAAGCGTTGTTTTTCTGAAGCTGTGTGACACCTAGTGGGTGTCTGTACAGAACAGGACGTGGTTGCTTTTTTGGTGGTGAGTCTATTGAATTTTTAGCTTTCTTTCCATAATTGCATAACAGCAGAAAATAGATTTACGTTGATATTGAGGAGGCAGGGGTGGGTGGAATGGCCCAATCTTACCACAACCTGTTATTTCTATCTTGTGTTTATGGCAAACAAACTCCACTTTTGCAATAAGTGCAAATTGCACGTTTGCAATTCTTTCTCTGTAATGCTTCCCAGAGATTTTCATCAAGCACAGAGCCCCCTCACGAGTACTCATCCGTGCAAAGAATGGAGTATAAGTTGTTCTGCTGACCTCAGTTCTCAATTCCCTGTCCTTTGGGTTAAATTATGCACTTTAATGAGGATTCATATCTTTTTCTCATAGAAAATACTAGACACTGAATTGCTAGATCACTGAAGCCTGTACTGACGTCTAATAAGTATTTGAAAAGAATCATCAAGAAATAATTTTCTTTCCACTCTACCTACCTAACAGTGAAAACACAGCAGCAAATTATCTTTGTTCCTAGTTAAACCAGGGCAATTGGGACAACAGTGCTTTCTGATTCAAATTCCCTAGAGAGCATTTCTTTTGTAAGTTTACAGATGAATAAACCTCACATGCTAATTAGGACTCATTGACCTTTTTAATCAGCTCAAAAGGTACTGAAAAGCAGCCCTCCATTAGTATTTTCTGGAGAGGACACTAACTATCTTGAAAGAACCTGTTTTCTCCTAATTTAGGGCTGTCTCCTGGGCTTAGTGATGTTTTGGGAAGCTGGATAAACAGTCTGTTCTGACACATTGTCTTGGCTGGCAGCTTCATGCTGGGATCCTCACTGGATCTGAAGACTGAGAAATAAATTCATTAACGTCTCCCAGGTAGCCCTGCACTGGTCCAGCGGTATCAGGGCCTGGGCTGGGATGCAAAATGCCCTGGTAAACATCCTGGGAGCCTCAACCTTGGAGTACTTGGAAAACAAGCCCTCATGTCTTTCTCACCGACAGTGAAATCTCTCTTTGCACATGTTTGCTGGGTTTCTTCTTTCATAACCAGGCCCACTAATTTTGCTTGTAAAGAGTCTCTCATAGCTGCCTCTTCCTCTCTCTCCCTCCTTTTCTATCCCACTCTCAGGATTTATATTCTGCTAGGTTGTACTGGTAAAGCCATTCCACCTGGCAAATAGCTGCAGGTGAGTGCTTCCCCCACTGATGCCAGCCCTTTGTCATTGGCCTGGGACTCAGCACACCAGGGACTAATATTTGGCTGTTGGAAGCTCCAGGACTATTAGACAATCTGCTTTGCCTAGGTCTTCACCACCTGTGGTGAGCTGAAAAATGTTCCCCCAAGACATATGGCCTGTGATAATTTACTTAAGAGGCAGAACTATGAATATTACCTTAAATGTCAAAGGATGCGATCAAGGTAAGAACCTTGAGGTGGGGAGATTATGTTGAATTATCTGGGTGGGCACTAAATGCAATCCCATGTATCCTTATAAAAGGGAGGAAGAGGGAGATTTGACAGGTAACACAGAAAGGAGGTGATGGGAAGACAACAGAAAGAGGTTTGAATATTTGGCCTTGACATTTGGGGGGATGTAGCCACACGCCAAAGCATGCTAGAGCCACCAGAAGCTGAAAGAGGCAGGAATGGATGCACCCCCTAAAGCCTCTGGAGAGCGTATGACCCTGCTGACACCTTGATCTCAGCTTCCTAGCCTCCAGAACTGTGAGACAGTACATTGCTGTTGTTTTAAGCCACTGAGTTGGGGTATTGTCACAGCAGCTCTAGGAAATGAAATACGTACACCACCTTGCACCTGGATCACATCAGCCTCACAACTGCCTTCTGGGAGCCTGGTTCACGCCTCTCTAATCCACCCAGCACACTTAATTTTTCTTAACTCCCTGCATGGTTTTCTTTTTTTGTTCAGATAGAGCAGGAGGGAGAGAGAGGAAGAAACATCGATGTGAAAGGGACATGTCAAGTGACTGCCACCCGCATGACCCAACCAGGGCCGGGGATAAACTGCAACAGAAGCACATGCCCTTAGTGGGAACTGAACCTGGGTCTCTCTGGACCGCGGGCTGATGCTCTAATCGCTGAGCCAGGGCCCTGCATGGTTTTTAAAACTTTCTATAATCTCTCTTACCACCACAGCTTTAGTTTCCATTAGTAATAATATTAGTAATAACAAAATTCACTCTATTGAGTATGTTTTTGTGTGGGGCACTTTATAGAAAGTATTCCGTGACATCCTTGCAAACACCTCACAACCCTGGAATTCCCATTGTGACAAAGGTGTCAGCACAAAGTCTTTCCTAAATTCTCACAAGGTCTACATTTCCTGATTCATCTGGTGAACAGGGAGTAGGAAGTTGGTCACAGACATGGTGCCCTCCCTCCCTTGTCTGACCAAAACGAAGCAATGGAATCCTTCGCCAGGCCTGCTAGCCTTGGCTTCATCCTCGGAAGCAGCCAGCTGAGGACTGACTTCAATGAGATCCAGTGCTGACAGCAACCCTGTATTGTGATTGTGTATTTCCTCGGAAAAAAATGCCTTCTCAACAGGTCAGTTTTCTTACAACAGGGGTTCCTATGGCTGGAGCCAGTTTGGGGTCAAACGCATCAATATCAAAACTCATACGGATTGGCCTTTATCTTTTTCCAATCAGTAGATCGAATGTCTATTCCATGATCTTCTGGATATCGAGTCGATCTATGTCTCTCATGGAAAAATACTGGATATCATAATTCTTTCAAATGAAATGGTCAGCAGTGTCCACATCTCTTAGACCAATATACCCGATACCTGGGAAGAGATACAAGGTTTGATTCAGGAAAATCCTGGGAGCTATGGTCTCTTGTCCTGTAGTTCTCGGAGGAGAAATAAAACTGGCTGTCCATGGAGACTTCCAGATGAAGTGCTGAGGGGTGTATTGATGTCAGTGTGGGCATCAACCCAGATCACACGAAGGTCTGGGCAGTGGTGGACATGGTCACGAGGGGCACCAATTGCCAGGCTGTGGTCTCCTCCCACAGTGGCACAGCTGTAGCCACCTGACCCTGCTCTGCTAACCACCTCCGCCAGTTCCTGTTGTGAGGCCCCCTGGGCAGGACTCGCTCTCAGGCTGTTGGAGAGATCATCTTTGGGGACGAGGGCAACTCAAACCTCCAGTCTTTAGGCGGCCACCCAACCTGGGGAGTCCTTTTATCAAGCCAGCTTCTTTTACAGCAGCAGGATCACATTCCACTCCTCTTCTGTCCCTGTGAGAACGGAACTCTGACCACAGCCAAGCAGTGGACAGACTTTTCCAGAATGAAATGTACTTGCATGCAGAAGAGACATGAAAAACTGCTTCCTCTAAAGTGGATTTTAAACCTAGAAGACAGAGGGTATGTTTTATGCTATGTCTGCATACCTCAGAGAATGTGGTTGGGCACATGGAACTCACACCACAATACCTTAATTTACCAAAAAGGTTAATCAACAATTATTTATTCCGTGGGAGTGGTTTCTCTGACCTCTTAGTTAACAATGAACTAGATTTGAGAGTCGAATAAACCCAACAGAATGCTTCACTTTCGTTTGGAATAACCCTCTGAACTTAGAGAAAAGGTGTTGCTACTTACTTGTGGCTACACGTGGGTGGTCCCCTGAGCTCCACTTTTTCAACTGTAGACATGAGGAAAATGTGTGTTTGCTAACCTTAATTCTTTCAGCTCTGTCAGGCTGACACGGGGGTCAAATGAGATAATGGTTCAAATGACATAACACATACAACCACACCCTACAAAATAAGCTGTGTTATCATCTCTTTCTAACCTTGCTACACTGTGAAATGTGCTCTGAATATACTTATAATTTGTCCCCAGCCATTAATTGCCTCCACTTCTGGGTAACATTATCTAAGATTATAGACTCCGAATTATTAATATTTGTATTAGTTTTAAATAATCATTTTTAAATAACACATAATTTCTAGAATTTTAAGCACATTTATGATTTTTTAAACTTAGTGCTTTCTGTTAGTCCTTAGGCCTTTTATTAAAAATTTTTTTTCTTTATTGATATTAGAAAGAGAGAGAGGACAGGAGAGGGAGAGAGAGAGACATCAGTTGGCTGCCCCCTGCAGGCCTCCCACCTGGGATCTTGGAATCGAATTGAACCGGTGACCTCTTAGTTCATGGGTCAGTGCTCAACCACTGAACCACACTGGCCAGGATGTCCTTAGGCCCTTTAAATCTTGAATTTTTTAATTAAATTTTAAAAATTCTTTACTTTGTGAATATCTCAAGTAGCTCTTTTAGAAAATACAGGGTATGGTAAATCTTCTAGCTCTTTAATGTCTGAAATATAAATATCCTTTGTATTGAGGTTGACAGATAAAATACATGACACCCAGTTAAACTTAAATTTCAGACAGACAACGAATATGTTTTAGTATAAGTGTGCAGTATTTGGACATAGTTATATTAGGAACATACTCATTGTAGCCCGGCTGGTATGGCTCAGTGGTTGAGTGTTGACCCATGCACCAAGAGGTTGCCAGTTCGATTCCAAGTCAGGGCACATGCCCAGGTTTTGGGCCTGATCCCCAGTGAGGGGCATGTAGGAGGTGGCCATTTGATGTTCTCTCTCATCAATGTTTCTCTCTCACTCTCTCTAGAATCAATAAAGAAAAAACAAATTTTAAAACATACTCATTGTTTATCTGAAATTCAAATGTCACTGAGTGTCTGTCTGGTCTGCTTTTATTTGCTAAATCTGGCAACTCTACTTTATATACAACTATTTGAGTTTAGAATTCTTGGGTTATAGGCTTTTCCTCCAAAAAATCTGAGAATAATTCCCTATAATTTTCCAACCATCACTGTAGAGTCTGATTTTTGCTCCTCTGGGCAACATTCCCATTCCCCCCCCCCCCATTCTGAACAGTTACAGGGAATATTCCTTATTTTCATAACAAAGTATTTTTAAATACATATAAGAATTTCAAGCCTCTCGAAAGGTTTCTGAGACCCCTGAAATTGTATTGCATATCGGGTAGCTACTCTTTCTAAGTTATTGTAAACTTTCTTACCTCTATATTCTCTGTATGAATCTGAACTTTTTGAGAGTGACAATTATGTATTTGTAGCCCTGAATCTGTAATTCACAGAATAGTGAGATGAAGTTGAAAAAATGTTGGCTAAAAGATGAAATGAATGAGCAGGGGCTGAACATCAGGACCGGCCACACATTTCTAAAAGTCTCACACTTGGTGTAATGAACAAAATGAAGATAAAGACAAACCCTGGTGACAGCTCTTTGACATAAGGAACACTCTCAAGAATGAAGACATGGACATGAGTTTCAAGGAAAAGGGAGATTTAAATAAGTCTCAATTACTGGTAGAGAGAATATGATACAGAAACATAATTGAGAATTGTAGGCTAGCTCTGGCTGGTGCAGCTCAGTTGCTTGGAGTGTCATCTTGAGCATCAGAAGGTCACAAGTTTAATACCCAATCAGGTCACAAACCTAGATTGCAAGTTCGATCCCTGGTCGGGATGCATATGGGAGGCAACTAATTGATGTATCTCTCTTACACTGATGTTTCTCTCTCTCTTTCTCCTCCTCTCCCTTCCTCCCTCTCAAAAATACATAAAAAATAATTTAAAAAAGGACTTGTAGGCTAATAGGCTTTTATTTATTTAGAAACAGAGTGAAACTTGTGTTTCATTTTGTCACTCTTGCTGATAGGCCCAGGAGCATGAGAAAATACGGTTTCCCACTTTGCAGAGAATGACAACAAGTTGCCTTCCCACCCACCAGCTGGTTAGAAAAGCAACATTCCAGCCTTTGACAGAGCCAAGAGGTCAGGGGGAGCTCTGGGACTAGGTCCAGGCAGACTGCCCCAGGAGAGAGGTATGAAGGGTGACTGATTTATGAGGCCATCAGCATATTGAGGAGGAAATGAAATGCCTTTTGATGTAAGACTGCAATCCTGAGTCAGAGGCCTAATTCCTCGTCTCGAACCTCTACAACCAAATCACAGACTTGGCCATGTAGCTCAGCTCTGAGGTCCTGATCCTCTGAAGAATCAACAGCAAAGCTTCCTTTACTTTATAACCAATCTCTCCCTGTTCTACGATTGTAACAAATAATTCTTATGTGTCAAGCACTTCTGTAGGTGCCGAGAATAAGCTTTTTCTTTACTGCTTATACTTTAGCACAAACTCATTTTCTTTTTAGGGCGATAGGAATAAATATTATTTAAATGATCACATCTTAGCTGTTAACCTCAGTCAGTTTTTAGACAATTCTAATTTGGTTCCCAAATGGCTTACATTCCTTCATCTGCCTATTGTTTTTCCAGCCATGTGAATTTCCTGTGGCATCCGATTTCCCATGAGATGCTGGTCTTTAAGAATTGAGCAACAACAATAACAACAGTCAAGCTCCCAGTTTTCTAGAATTCCACTCTGGAGTTATTTTCGTGACCTGAGCTGGAGCTCAGCACTCTTGCCAGTTTGTGAATCTGAGTGGGAGAATGTCACCCTAGGGGTTTTCAATAGGCATGAGTGTGTATGTAGGCCTGTATGTAGGCATATGATATACTGTGGATAACTGTGAATTACAGATTATGGAAATAAGCTACACAACTGGAGAAACTGGATCAGACCCAGGAAGGCATCTCTTCTCTTGCCTCTAGAGATCAGAACTAAAGTTTTGGCATTCCTTTTCATTTTTGACACTATTACAGATGTCCCCATTCCTCCCCTCTACGTCCCCCTCCACCAAGCACTCCCATGCCCCCCCCCCCCCCCCCCCCCCGCCATTGGCCATCATCACATTGTTGCCTGTGTCTATGGGCTATGCATATATGCACATATGTTCTTTGGTTAATTCCCCTCCCCCCCCCCCCCGCCACTCCCCACCCCTCCGCTCTGAGATCTGTCAGTCTGTTCCAGGCATCCACGCCTCTATTTCTATTTTGTTTATCAGTTTATTTGTTCATTAGGTTCCACGTATAAGTGAGATCATATGGTATCTTTCTTTCTCTGACTGGCTTATTTCATTTAGCATAATAATCTATAGGTCTATTCATGCCGTCTCATAGGGTAAGAGTTCCTTCTTTTTTTTTTTTTTCTTACAGACTCATAGTATTCCATTATGTACATGTAACACAGCTTTTTTACCTAGTTATCTACTGATGAACACTTGGGCTATGTCCAAGTCGCTATGTTTCCAGATCTTAGCTATTGTAAATAATGCTATGTATAACCACTATGAACATAGTGGTGCATATATTCTTTCTGATTGGTGTTTCGATATTCTTAGGATATATTCCCATAAGTGGGATTGCTGGGTCAAATGGCAATTTTCTTTTTAATTTTTTTTTGGAAACTCCATACTGTTTTCCACAGTGGCTGCATCAGTCTGCATTCCCAGCAGCAGTGCTTGGCATTTTTAACCATTTATTGAAACTCTCTTGCTCTTTTCATTGTCTTTTTTTTTTTTTTTAAGTAAGCTTTATTAAAAGCAAGTAAATGTGACCTATAATTTATACAGATAGCACATGGTGCCAATTGTGTTTGCAGATATTACAGTACTCCCACTCCAGTTCACAAGTTACAGCTTTGCCACAGCCTTGGCTACATCGTGACGAGTGCAGAATTCTGCAGTGCTGGAGTGCTGACCTCCACGTGCTTACTTCACAACACTTCACCTGTGGTTGTTCTTGATAGCCATGTGCTTTTCAAGCCCACAATTCACCACAACTATATTCTTAGCAAGGTGTTGCATAACAAAAAGAAGGTAACAAAAAGCTCCTGCTGCAATCTGAGAAGGAAAGTGCACCATATCATAGTCTAACATAGTTCCATCAGGTATTTGGCCAAAGTATGTTACATAGCATCAACCTCTCCAATCTTAGATGTTCTCTGTAGGAAATGCAGCGGTAGAGGCGACCCAGACCCAAATCGAAAGCTCACAGAATCTTCATTTCCATCTGCCTGATTTGGAGCTAAATGTAAGTGTTGTCAGTCACAAAGGCAAAGTCACTGATTCTTGGAAGGTACGTTTCTTTATATTTGCTCGCAATAAACATGGCAGTGACACCAAAGAGCTGCATCATCTTGTTGGGCACAGAATTATTCTGCATGAACCAGTCAATAATGGAGATAGTCGTCATGGATATGGCCTCCTGCAGTAACCTGAATTTCATTTGAACCTGCACCCGCCAATCAATTAGGATGGCTCTCATGTTCCCAGGGACTTCATGAGCCAGGAGGTATTTTGGTCTGCTTGCTTGCTCTTCCTCAAGCGCCTCCCCAGAAGCCAGAAGAAGCAAGGAACTCTTCTTCCCCCGGAGCCTTTGGAGGGACCACGGTGTTACTGAAATCCTGATTTAGAACTCTGGCTTCCAGAACTGTGGAGAATACATTTCTGTTGTTTGAAGCCACCCAGCTTGTGGTAATTTGTTACTGCATTCTCAATGAGTGGACAGGAATTGATAAAATCTTTGTGAAAGCAACTCAGCATGTGTATCAAAACCTTAAAGATTGATAGGCTCAGAATTCCTACTTTTAACAAACTATTCTAAAATGTTGTTTATAGATTGAGATAGAGAAAACCCTTATTCACAATTACTTGTTCTATTATGTGTAATATTTTTCTAAAGGAAACAACCCAATAGCTAATAAGAAGGAATGATTAAGTAGACTATGGTATACCCGTAGGATAAAATGTTACATAACCATTAAAACACTTTAAAAACAGTTTGTAGTAACATGGGAAAATGTATGCTACCATGTTAAATGAAAAAATTAGGATATAGAATATTCAATTCAATATGATCATAACTCTACTAAAATATACATGGGGGAAAACTGGATGGAAATATATCAAAAGATTAACGGTGACGATCTTTGGGTTTTGGGACTATTAAACTACCTTTAATGAGCATATATTACTTTGTAAAATGAGATAAAAAGAACTTATAAAGATGACTTAGAGAAATTATTAGAAGGTTAAAAAGGAAATGTCAACTGAAAAGCCATATGTGAAGAATGAAAATCTGTTATTATTTACACTGATGATATAATAGGAGTAAATACTTGTTGATGTCAACGATGTTAATAATGA
Organism: Molossus molossus; assembly: GCF_014108415.1. NCBI lineage: Eukaryota > Metazoa > Chordata > Mammalia > Chiroptera > Molossidae > Molossus > Molossus molossus. The sequence continues at coordinate 25,279,376 of NW_023425347.1, read as the reverse complement.
TTATATTTTCATAGAGGTTTATAGCACCTTACAGGGCTTATAATATGCAAAACATTTTCATCCGATATCGATGATCTCATTTGAGTCTTAAAAGTTACAAAACTCTTCCCACATGTATCATCTCATTTGCTAAGTTAAAACAAGTCTGTAAAGAGTAGGCATCGTTATACTTATTTGAAGGAGGATGCTGAATCCAGGCATGCTGGTAGAACTGAGAACAGCATAGGATGGAACTGAGTACATAGGACTTACAGGCTCTGCTTGGTGACATGGCAGAAGCAGGCTGGCCTCTTTTCTGCAAGCTTTGCCCACTGGCCCAGGCCTCCTCCACTACAAAATAAGGGAGATGCATGAAAGGTTCCTTCCACCTCCAAAACCTTATGATCATACAACTTAAGAGGTCTTGAGAGCTGGAGAATTGCCTTGAAACTCTTCCACTTTTTGATCCCCCCTCCCCTGCTCCCCCCCAATGTTTTCCCAGACGTGATAAATTAAATCTCAATCTCCTTCCTTCTCCCTCTCTCCCTCCCCATGTCTGCTCAAAGCAGAAACTCCTGGACTATCCTAATAAGCGGAGTTCCATGGACGTGCACTTCCCGTGTTCCCAGCCGACCTCTCGTATGCACAGAGGCTGTGAAAACGCTGACATCTTCATAAGCAGCGATCTACTGATTTATCGAAGTTCTCAGTGACAGGGTGCAGGACCACACGGAAGAGACTCCCAGCCTTTCTCTACGCTCCTTGGTTCTGCTAGCTTCTCATCAGACAGGCGCTTCCTCAGCCTGGCAGCCTCCTCTCTCCTGCCTCCCGTTACCCAAATAACATAATCATAAAATTGAAAGAGCCGAGGAGAGCTGGGTGCGTCAGCTCATCTAGCTCGCAGGCCGCGGGAAGAATTGCTCCTAAATCACCCCAGCTTTCTTCCCTCATTGAAGCTCTTGTCATTTGATAACCAATTCCAGACCCAGAGGAAGAGGCATCGGAATATAAAGCAAGGGCTCCACTTTTCACATTCCATTTGTGTTTGACTATAAATTATGAAGGGCACTTTAATTCTGCGTCCCCGTTTCCAGTCGTGCAGGGACTCTAATGGATTCATCCGAAATTACTTCAGCTCCAGCCCCATCATTCTTGCTCTGTTTCACAGGCTTGCCTGGAGGAGGCTGATAAAGTGAAGTCTGCCAATCAGATCACTCAATTGCCTCAGGGGATAGCTTCGAGGGCTTCTCTCAGACCTTAGGATTCATTCATAAACATTTATTAAGGGCTTACTAAGTGCAAGGCAAAATCCAGGGCCTTTACTTTTCCTCCCTCCCTTCCTCCCTCCTCCCTTCCCTCTTTCCCCTCCTTCTTTTTATGGAAAATATTGTTTGAGCCCCTACTTACAGTGTGACAGATGCAGTGCAGATACAATGACAAATTACAGACAGTCACTGTCCAGGAGGACCTCATAGGAGGTGGGGGCAAGGGGAGGGTAGACATATAAATACACATGAGACAGCAGGGTGGAGGGGGAACCTGATGTCAGTCAGACTGGCTGGGTGTAAAACCCTGCTCTGGCCTTTGTCTGTCATGTGATCTTGTGACAGAAAATGTCAGTCCTCTGAGTTATTTCCTTATGTGTAAAATAGAGATAATTACATGCTTTTCAAAGGGTGGGCATTAAATAACATTATGTATGTAAAGCATCTAATACAAAACCTGGGTCACACTAGGTGTCAGTAAATATTGGTTTTCTTCCCTCTCCGATAATTACAATATAACGTGGCAAGTGTTAGGATAATTGGGGTTGTGTAGCCCTGTAGCAAGAAAGAGGACGTGGGTTCCAAGCCTCTATCTATTCAGCGGCACGGTGGGGTGACAGTGGGGAGGGCAGGCCACAGGGTAGTAATGTCATGTGTTACTGGAGTTTAAAGAGCTTCCAGGACAGACAATGGCTCCATGGAGAAATTGGCTGATGTTTTGACTTCATGATAAAATTTATAAGCAATTCACTTGATAGGTGGTATCCTTGAGGGAAAATGAACTCACTCCAAGAAGAAAGAGTCGAACTGCACAACTTAAATACTGGCGAGGGATGGGCAAAAGAAAATGCTCTTGAGGGTGGTGGTCAAACTGTCTTTTGGACTCACCTCCTGAGTTTGTCAGGTTCCTTCAGAGTGCGTGAGCTTTAAGGAAGCAAACAAGCAAATTAAAGGAAAAGACTTTAATAAAAGACACAACAGATGCTACTGGAACCCTTTTGGGTTCTAACGGGGTCTAGAATGAGTTGGATGAAGACAGCTGGTCTCTGACATGGTTACAGACAAAGCTCACCAGTGAGCTTATGAGCTGCCCTCAGGACGGTGAAAGCAGAGGCCACAGGAAAACCACCACCAGAGAGCCACAGATCCAGTTTCTGGGTAACAAAGAGAGTAAGTGCTCTGAAAGGTTTCACCAAACAGAAGGAAGAAGCTTGAACTTGACAGGCCACTGTAACACATGTTATGGCTCCAGTCCCTGCTGCGGGCTCTGTTCTTGCAATCCCTGTAACCATAACTGTGTTGCTAAGGTGAGAGTACTTGACCAAGGAAACCTTCCAGGGGCCTTTGAGGCAGCCTGACAGCCAGAATCTCAGTTGTTGAGAGTATGAATGTATGAGAGTGAGAGAGAGAGAGAGAGGGAGAGAGAGGGAGAGAGAGAGAGAGAGAGAGAGAGAGAGAGAGAGAGAGAGAGAGAGAGAAAGTTTGATTTGGCAGTTTGTAGAGCAGCAAAGGATAGATCCAGAGAGAAGCAGACTTGGAAAGAATAACTGTGCTCTAGAATGAGCTACATGAAGTCTCGCTTCTGATGGGACAATAAAGCAACTTGGCCCCTAGAGCTCCATTTGGTTCCTAAACACTTCTCAGCTTCAGCCTCCATAAGACTTTGCTGTGCCTCAGGCTCCATGGGTTTGGTTCTTTGGCATGGTATATTGTGAAGAATCAACATAATCGGTGTCATTGGCCTTAAAAACACCCATCTATAGAGTGCTGTCCTAACCCCAAGAGCCTAACTTTCGTTGTTTGGGGCTGAAAGCAGGAGGCTCTCGTGCAGATGATCGGTATTCTTCCATTGCATCTTCAGGCCGCCAAGGTGCAGGAGAGCCTGGTACGTATGAAGGTCTTGGTAGATCTTACTACTTGAGGGGTCCAGAAAGGGGGCTAGTTGAGATAGGGGTGGAGAGAGATGGGACATGTTCTAGCAAGGCAAGACTCCAGCACGTGCAAAGGCATGGAGGTATGAAAGGTCATGCATGGAAGGAAAGTGCTCTTCTGTGTGTCTTGAGGGCATGGTGGAGGTAAGGCAGGGAAGATGAGTTGGGCCAGATTCTGAAAGGCCCTGAACACATCTGCTTTATTCTGGAGGTAATGAGACACCAGTGGTGGCGTTTAGTCAGAGGAGTTATGTGACTAGTTATCCATTTGACAAAGTAAGTCTGGCAGTAGCAAGGAGGACTGGCTACAGAAGGTAGGAAGGCCACTTTGAAGTTAATGAAACTATTTAGGTAAAACAGGATGAGAACCTGAATGGGGGAGTGGCAGTGGGGGGTGAAGAGGATGAAGACTGGGAGAGAGTTAGAAAGTGATGACGTGACAATGAATGACTTCATGTAGGGGTGTGTAGAGGGGGAGCCGGAAGCAGACGAAGTCAACTAAGATGACTCTAGGCTTCTCTGTAAGGCAGCAGGAACTCAGAGATGCTACAAATCAAAATAAGCATTTCAGGAGGAGAAACAGGTTCTGAGGGAAAGGTTGATCTCACTCAGTCTGGGAAACACTGAGTTGGAGATGCTTCCAGGATACTACTGTAGAGATGCTGACAGCAGTTGGAAATGCTGTCCTGGAATTCAGGGGAAAGCTGGCCACAGGACATGTGAATTTGGAAGTAATTGGTGTGTATGTGGTTTGAGTCGCAGGAAAACATGAGATCATCAGGGAAGGGTACTGTGATTGTGAAAGGACAAGAGGCTAAAACTGATCACCATGGGTAAGAGAGGTGGTGGTCGGAATCTACAAGACCCACTGAGTTGAAGAAAAATAATGGATAAAAGCACATTGAACTGGTTCAGCCTGCACTTTGTGAGGCTGAACCCTTGGTCCTGCAGATTTAGAAACTTGACTTTATTACTTCACCCAAAAGGTGAACTGATCAAGATCTCGGAGTTTAATTTATACAAACAAACTCAAAAGAATCTTTTTTTTCTAAACCAGAATGGGATTCTATTAATTCACAAAGGGAAATGCAAAAAAGCACAGAAGTAATCAGGTACTGATTAAAAGATATAAATTCAAAACTCATATTGCTTTGTGTGCTATCTTGCTTCAATACTGTCTTCAACAGTATTCTCCAAAGGGTAGTCTATGGAACAGTAATGTGACTTAAAGCTCCCTAAAATAAGTATGATAAAAGTTAGTAAACAAGGTAAACAAGTTTGGTAAAACTTAAATCCTTATCTTGGATGTTCACAGAGTACATTTTCATTACAACTTCAAGGAGTCCTAGAGTAAAACAGCCTGTGATGCATCACACAGCATTTCAAAATCCTTTGTCCAGAGAACTTTCTCACCTAGATGCCAGCCCTCATTTCTGGCCTGGCCTGATCTGTCTAATAAATAATTCCTCTTGGCTGTAGAACTAGCATCTTAAACTTGACATGCTGAGAAACAGACTCTTGCCATCTGCCTCTCTCCAAGGCTACTTCTAACCTCCCTCATCTTAGTAAACGGTAAACCTCACTTTTCAGTTCCTTGGTCACCAAATCTTGAAGGTGTCTCTTTCTTTAACATGTCAAATACTAAAATCAGCAAATTCTATTATCTCCATAAACTATATCATAAATCTGGCCACTTTTCACCAATTCCACTTCAACCATTCTAGTCCCAACTGCTCCCGCCTTCTTCCTGGATTGTTGCATTCTCGACTTCACGAATCTCCCTGTTCCCATCTTACTCCCATTACCTGCTTTCCAAACCACAGCTTTCAAATACCCAAGTCACATCATTCTCCTGCTCAAAATCTTCCAGTGGCTCCCCATCTCACTCTCAGTAAAAGCCAACAGCCTTACAGTAGTCTGAGACCCTATTTGATCTGGCCCTTCGTTACCTTTCTGACTTCATCTCCGACCTGTTACCATTTCGGTCACTGCGCTCCAGCCACACTGACCTCCTGCCTCAAGGCCTTTGTACTTGCTGTAATCTTCCTGAAATGCTCTTCCCCTGACGTCAGCCTGACACATTCCCTCATTTCATTCAAGTCTCTGCTCAAAAACCACTTATTAGAGAGGCATTTCCTGACCATCTTATTAAAAATACATCTGCCTTGTGTTTTTTTTTCATAGCACTTATCAATATGACAATATGTGTGTGTGTGTGTGCGTATGTGTGTGTCTATAAATTTTTCTCTACTATATGCTCCTGCCCCCACCAGGATGTAAGCTCCATGAGGAAAGATTTTGACTTATTCATTGCTGTTACCCCAGTGTCAGTATTTACATTACTATATGGATTGCAATAATTTTCTTTTTAATTTTTATAAATTTATTTTTGTTACAGATGTTTCTCCTTTGCCCCGCCCTACACACCCTCCTTTCCAGCAATAAATATTTTGTTGAAGAACTCAATAAACAAGTAACACCTAGCTTAGATCTGCAGAACACACCCTGGGAAACTGGTTTAAGCATTTGGTGCTTGCTTCTGGGCTATGGCTTACACGCAGAAAAGGTCTTAATAAAAATGTGGCTTTAACTATAGATTTGCAGACACAGGTCTATTCCATTTAAAATGTGCTGCACTGTGAAAGATTAATATTTGGGCGGTGTAAAATAAAGAGTCAAAAGGATTAGAGTTAGTTGACCTGGAAGTCAACCAACTTTCATGGTTGATTTTGGGTGAATGTCTACGTGCCTCTCAAGTAGAGCTCATAACTTTGCCTTCTACTTGTTTATTTGTTTTTCTGTTTCTCCAGCTAAAATGACAGTCTCATAGGGAAGGAACTTTGTCTTGTTCACTGCATTCCCAGTGCTTAAGAACTCTCTGGCAGGTAGTAGGTGCTGGTTAAATTGATCACTTTTTGATTCTCTTTTCATTCTGCCTAATAAAGACTTAGTCTTTGCTTCATGACTTATTCACTTGAAGCTTTTTACTCATGATGATCAACATGTACATTTAAACATATTCATTCAGTAGTCAGTTAATATTTATTGAGTACCTACTGTGTGCTGGGAACAAAGGTACAGGAATATGTGAGGTTAGTGTTCTGTACCATAATGAGACATTTAGTTTCTAGGGATAGCTTACATTTAAAAACAAGAAATACCTAAATAAATTTTTTTTTCTGAAGACATAGTCAAAAATAGGTCAAAGTTTTATTGTATTTGTTGCTTTCCTGACTCTTCTGGAAGAGAGCAATAGAATATACCATATAAATGCAGGAAATAAAAAAAGAGGGAGAACTGATTTAGATAAAATGTCACAAACTTAGTAAAAGAATTGCAAAACAAGCCAAGAAACTCATACTCATCACATAAAGGAAGCTAGCATGATTTGAAAGCCTATTGACCTCATTTGAACTGAGATGTAAGACAATTATCCCAAACTCCAATCTTAATCAGAGCACAGGTACCAGAGGTACCCTGCTGCTCAAAGTTGCAAATCACTACTATGTGTTTACATTCAATTTGATATTATGTTCTTGATGTTCTCTGATCTACCAGTTGTACTGCACTCCTAGGAAAAAAGAAAACTGTTTTTTTTTTATGAGAAAGCTAATTTTAAATTATTAGAGTTAAGAAGAAGATCTTATAAACTTTTCTTCTTAAGTACACAGTTCTACCCTTGAGACAACTTAGCTCATTGTGTGCTCATGAAAAGAACACAATATCCTGAATGAGTCAAACCTGAAGATGCCAAATGGTGATACATGGACTTAAAATTTTTTTTTTAATCCTCACCCAAGGACACTTTTCCATTTGTGTTCAGATAGAGTGGGAGGAAGAGAGAGAGAGAGAGAGAAAGAAACATTGATGTGAAAGGGACACATCGAATGGCTGCCTCCTGCACGACCCCAACCAGGTCTGGAGACGAATTGCAACTGAGGTACATGCCCTTGACCGGAATCGAACCCAAGACTCATCCGTTCACAGCTGATGTTCTAACCACCGAGAAAAACTGGCCAGGGCAATGCATGGACTTTTTAAAGAAGATCAGAGAACTGAGCCAACATTTTACTTTTGTTATTTAAGAGTAGAGTGTTGGAGGTTATCAGTATTGCAACTTATGCAAGAGGGATGATGGAGTCACAAAATGTCTTCATTATTCCTTGTTTACTGGATTTGGGGTGGTTGGAGGGATGGAAAGTCCCCTACTGGTAATAATGTCAAGTGTATTGGTATTGGTGGCTCCCCAGCACCATCAACCTTGACGTGCAAGAATATAAAGAAAAACACTTTATTTAAATGTAGCTTCTCTTTTACTTTTCCTAAGTACTCACGGGACACTTTTGGTGATTAAAAGCCGAATGACTTAATGTAACTTCAATATTCTGAGAAACTCTTTCTTCTACCCTTGACTGCTACTATTTTAGAAAAGATTCTTGTTAGAAAAATACCAAGAGTAGAAACTTTTCTACTATGAAAATATATAACTTTATTTTTAGAGCAATTTAGTTTTATAACAAAATTAAAAGGAAGGAAATCTATATATTTATTGATAATAATAGTAGCACCTTGTATTAGGTTCCTGTGGCTACTGTAAGAAGATACCACAGAGTTGGTAACTTCAAACAACAGAAAGTTATTCTCTTCCAGTTTGTAGGCTAGAAGTTTTAAATCCATCAGGGCTGTGCTCCCTCTGGGAACTCTAGGGGAGAATCTGTTCTTTGCCTCTCCCAGTTGCTGGCGACTGTCGACTGTCGGTGTTCCATGGCTTGTGGCTATAACACGCCAATCTCTGCCTCCATGGTCACATTGTCTTCCCTCCCCCATGCCTCACTCTTACAAGGCCACTTATCACTGCATTTACGACCTACTGGATAACCCAGGGAGATTTCCTCACCTCAAAATTCTTAATTTTATTGCATCTGCAAAAACTTTTCCCCCCAAATGAGGTCACATTCACAGAGTCTTGGGATTATCTTTATGGACAGCCACAATGCAATTCATTGCCCACCAAATATTTATTCTTTTCTGCATTCCTTAAGTCAGTCTTGCCAGCAGCTACAATGATTTTTAAATTAGCATTCTGTCCTGAACCTTCATAGAGTATAACTCCTTTGGTAACAGCTGTCCAAAACAAGATTAGATTAAAATTCTGAAAGAAAAAAAAAAAAGGTCTAAGGATGGAGTTATAAACTCATAATCAATAGACCAGAAGCAAGAAATTAACATTAGTTAAATATCTTCTGCTGTGTGCTTTCAAATATGGTCTCACTCACTTCTCATGGCAAATCTGTGGTGTGCCTATTTTAATCCACATTTCTATAAACGGGGAAATAGAGGCTCAAGAAGCTCCCAACTCCCACCCACTACTAAGGGCAGAACTAAAATTCAAAGGCCAGACCCTGACCTTTACTCCAAAGTGTGCTTTCTTTCTAGCCAGGAGAGGGGCTCCCTGAGTGCATCTGGGACCTCTGAATCACTTGTCACTGGCACGTGCCCATGTTCTCCCTCTGCTGGGGTCGCAAATGGGGAGAAGGCAAAAACGGGGTCCTTGGTCTAGGCTAATAGGTACTGGATTATATATCAAGACAGGAGAGAAAAGAATCAGGAAGGGCGTTTCTCTCTGCCACCCACTGGAAAATCCAAATGAGATTTTCAAGGGCAGAGGCTTGAGCAAGAATATATGACGGTATCAACATGACAATTTCACAGGTACTCCCTCAATTAAAAAACAACAACAACAACAACAAAAAACCCAAACTCAAAAGGCAATAAGGTTTTTGTGAAAGCTAATTATGACACTTTGAATTTTAAAATGAGTAAACTTACTTTGTAGGGGAAAAATGCAAATACAATACACTAGAAGACAAAACAATTTTGTTTTTCAAAATTAACATTTAAGTACAAATCTTAAATGTCTCTTTGTTAGGTAAGGAAACTTTTTCATTTGAACTACAAAGAAATGGAGAGAGAATTTCCTCTATGGCTACAGGCTCCAACTTCATTTCTCCTCTTGCCTGCTCACTTTAAAGATGATTGAATAACACAGAATCTAGCATTGGAAGATAGCATCCTTAACAGGAGGAGGGCAGTACAACCTCCTTCTGAGGGAGACCTGCATTTAATGAGAAAGCCCAGGTGGCCCAGTCCTTGGTAAAAGCTACATTTCCTGATAGATGGAGATGAAATATTTGGAGTTATTACCGGACCTTGAATGCCAGGTTTTTGAGTCTCAATATCATAGAAATGAGCACTGAACTCAGTACAAGATCAAGCAGATAGAATTTATTGAAAAGAGTTTGGGCACCAGGGAGTTGACTTGAAAAGAGCTCTCGGAGGGGTTCTTGTGGATGGCTTATAGCTTATATAGAGGTCAGTTGTCCCACAATCATCATCTGGCGGAGCTTGATCTGGAATAGTGACAAGGGGTTTTCCGTGGTCAGCAGACCACCCAAAGAACCTGTAAAATAATGCTCGCACAAATATTCTAGTCACTATTTACTTGACAAAATAACTATTTTGCAGACATGATTTTAAGAAAGGATGTTATGATCATACATTAGATGTATGTGGTTAGGTTAATTTCAACCATGGAATTTTCCTGAAAGCAACGAGTCAGACCTAGGCCTCTCAGAGGGGGTTCTTTTGGTCAAGTTGGAGTGCAGATGTTTCCCCATATTGACTCAGAGCAGTTACCTTCTTTGCAACAATAATTAAGCTGAGTAGCCCGTTAGACTTAAATGTATGAATCTAATGGCTTAATGACAGACATCACTTAATAATCAGGCCCTTTACTTTTTCTGGAAAGCCTCAGACCTGTCCTGGGGTCCTCAGTGAGGAAATGCAAAGATTCTGGGAGTTATGGACTCAGAAGTTTTTACATATAATCTTGTACAAAGATCCAAACAGCTCATTCAATTAAATTGAGAATCTCTTTATAAACAAGACATAATATTATGTATTGAGATTCACACCAGGACAAAACCTCATAGGCTGGCTTCATTGCTTGCTCCTTCACCCTCTTGGCTCCATCCCTAAAGTATTTTACTTTTCATCTGGATGCTTGCAAAAAGGGTCAACTATTAGCAATCAAGGTGTGTTCTGATAAAGCTTGGACCCCTCTAGGCATATTTGAATCTCGTTAGTGGGTTCTTCAGGAGAAAGGGCCTTTGAGAGTTAAAGAAATGAAGCTATCTATAATGGTGCAATGACAGGTTTATAATTTCTGTCAGGAGACTGTCTGGGGAGTCTCCTCTCTCTCCGATGAAGGTGGGAGCTCTTTCCTAACTGGAAGCTGACTGAGTGAGCTCTTCTCAGACAGAAGCTGTGGCCATGACTGAAATGGCAGTTTCCCCATGAAAAGGATTCTGGTCATTTTATTAATTTTCACACAGGGCTCATCAATGTCCACAGATCCCAAAGGGAAGCAAGTGCTCGAAACAACAGAGTCTCCATCCCCCATGGCTGGAACCACCACTCACAGGGCTGGGCACGCTCAGTCTCCTACAATTTCTGCTATCAGCTAGGATAATGGTGTCTTCCCAAGCTGGAAAAATATCCTAAGACATTATTACACTTGCAACAAATATCGTGTAGGCAAGTATGTCATTCAGTAGTGATTTACATTGAAGATAGCATTTAGTAATTTAATAATAATAATAGGTAACATTTACCGAGAAGTTATCTGTTGTTAATTTTTTCTTCCAACTACCCTATGTGAGAGGTATTATCTTCATTTTATAAATGAGGAAACGGAGACACAGAGAGGTTAAGTAACTTGTGGATGGTCGAACAAGTGGTAAGTAGGAGAGCTGGGTCCAAAGCCCACATTTGGCCACACATACGGCTAACAGTTCACATATACAATCCATGTCATTCTTACCTTTGGTTGCATAATCAATTTTACCACATGAACAGAAGCCTTAGACAAAGGCAATATGGAGAGCAGGGAGGAACTAGAGCATAGAAATCGAAAGTATGGCCTTTCAGTTCAGGTGAGCATGAGCTGACACCCCAAGTCCAAAACATACAGCCGTGGGAGCCTGGGCAAATATGTAATGTCTTGGGACCTCAGTTTGCTGGTCTACAAAATGGGAACAATAAGGGTGCATAACTCATAGGATTGTATTGGTTGTATGTGATAACTGTGATAATGCCTAACATTTATTGAGTACTTACTTTTGTGTCAGCTATAAGATGCACGGAAATGATTAACTTCTCCTTGGCACAAGATAAGCATTTACATAAACTATTATTATTGTTATTATTTTCTTACTACATGTCAAATCCACTTGACAGACTTCAAGAGGTCCTCAACTTCTTTTGATAGACAGGTATCTTCCCCCGCCCGCCCCTTTTCAAAAGTTCCCATTACAACACTCTGCTTTTATGGAAGACCTACATTAGCACCTGTTTTGACTAGCTAAAAGAAATTGGAAGGGATTTTTGCTTTTATGAAAAAATACAAAAAACAAAAATAGCGTTTGGTAGCCATTGCAGATGCAGTGTGCCCCCCAGCAATGAGAGTTGCACTGCTTTTACTGTAAGTTAATGTTAGTTTAAGTTTTATGTGTTGTTTGGTATGATTTGGTAGTTCTTGGAATGCTAACACATTTTTCCTTATAAATTAATGATAATTGCTTCTTCATTTGAAGGCCATTTTGGCTTAGAAAAAGTTTCATAGGAATACTCTACTTTCATATAGTGGGGAAAATGTTTATTGGAATTCTGACCCATTGAATATGGTTTCTAATAAGTGGGTCAGGGATAGAGCTTAGACATCTTTGTTATGTACAATCTCACTTATAACTTATTTTCCATTTAGTTTAATGCATAATTGAACATACTTTCTAGAATATCACATGCTACATTGTTTGTGTTATTCTTGGAAATACTTTGTCTTTGTCATAGGGTATTACTAAATCTGGCTAAATCTCCAACTTCCTAAGAACTTGATAAGGAGGCTCATTTTTCTTCACAGATTAGTATGCCGAAGAGAACAAACTCTAAATCGCAATTCTTATTTGCAGTGTAGGGGAAAAATAGAGTTCAAATCATAACTTGAAATCATAGTCATAGTTCTGTCTTGGACCAGATGATGGGGTTACACTGCAGCTGTCGAGGCTACTCATGAGCTGCAAAGTAGCAACTGCGATAACAGCCTTGATTTTCTAATCCGTTTCACAATTCATTCTGGGCAAGAAGCATTCTACCTTTCGAACTGTCAGATTCTTGGGCTGAGCAAATTGGGTACAGCTTTTCGATTACACATTTAGTTCCTTCCCAGCTCACAAAGTGACTTCACATTACCAGTGTGATTTATCAAGGGGAGAGCCATCTTAAGGCTCAAGGCTAATTTATAGAGGCAGCCCCGAGATCTAAGCTAAAGTACTGCAAAATTACAGATGAAATGAAACGGGGTGAGCTTGCTATTACCTGTGCCCTAGATATGAAAGCTGCTCATCTGATAGCCTGGGAAAGCTGGTGCCAGAACCCCATTTTATTAAGGGGCTGCTGTTTCTACATTTCCATGTCAGGGACTCCCATTTCTTACTATCATCACAGCAGCTAGAATGGTACCCCTTTAAAAAAGTGACCAAGTTTGGGTCAGTATCCTCAAGCTGTCAAGCATGGTCTCTTGGTAGGTCATCCTGAAGCCAACTAGTTGGGTAAAGTTTGCTGTGGTCTTTGCCATTAGTTCTTCTAAACCCTGTCTTCTGGTCCTTCCACGCATTGACTTTGCTTCAATACTTACATGTTCTTTCCACTTGCTTCTAGCAGAACTAGCTTTTGCCCCTTTTAATAAAACACCAGTAACGTGCTAGTATCTTCTTAAAGCTTTTTTTTCTTGCTCGCCCAACTCTTTATACTGTCAGAAAGCAAGTCCTTGAGGACATGGTAGGGAGATAGCGTGATGGAGGAACACCTGGGTCAGAAGACCGGCAGTTAGAGGACTGGATTTCAGATGTGCTGTCTAGCAGGCCTATCACCACCCATCGACTCTGGGTGCTGGGTTCTTTATCAAATGGCTAGATTGGAGAATCTGGATTTTTGTATTTCATAGATCCATGGATCCTTGGTGACACTCACTCAGGGGAATAGTATAGCAGAACATTAAAAAAATTTTTCCAACACGAATGTTCTGTAATTCTAACAGTGAGAGTTAAAATCTCAACTCATGAGGGGAATGTTTACAGGGTATCATCACAGCATCCCTAAATATCTGTCTCATCATGGGCATGGAGATGGGGGAGGAACTGGCATGAATTCAGTGCCTCCTGTTAAGTGCATGCTTGTTACCAACAGAATTCTCACCACTGCCCGGTGAAGGAGCTATTGTTGCCACCAAAGGGCAGGTAAGGAAACTGAGACTTGGAGAAAACTTGCGAAAGTCCACACTACTAGTGAGTGGCAGAGTCCATCAACTTTCCTATTCTCTGTCCACCACAAGACTGGCCCCGTATCATATCTGACTGAAAGATAATCCTGAGCAAATTCCCATAGTCTAGAAGTGAGAGGTCCCAGCTGCTTTGTTGGCCATTCCCCAACACTGGTTAGTTTCAAGAGCTGGATTTCTCCAGACTCGCGTCTAGCGTGAAGTGTGGAGTTGTACCCGAGACTGCCAGGGAGCATATCTTACCTGGGCCAGTTTTACCCATAGGTGGGGGGTGGATGACCAGCAAAAGAGAATTTTACCCTCTTCTAGTCATTGGAAGAGGATGAAAAGGTTTTCTATTCACCCCATCCTTCCCTGCTAGGGTTGCACCAACTAGCCCTGATCTGCCTGTGATGTTCTTGGTTTTAAAAGGGGAATTTCCAGGTCCAGTGAATACCCCAGTCCCGGTCAAGCTGGGATGGTTGGTCACTCTACAGTTTCCTGAGCTCTGAATTTCTGTAACTGGAAGGACAAGTTTTCTATCCCATATACAAAATAAACAGTCACATTTCTTCCTGTTGCTATGTTACCTTATTGAATATGAAGGTTATGTTTGAGATTGTCTGTTGCAAAACAGAGATGTTGGTGGAGTATGCAAAATTCCTTTTGGGGCTTTGGGGCAGGAGGACTCTCAAATGAGCCAAAACCTGGATAAGCCTCATGATCATTGGTTGGGAAAACAATGCCACAGATGTAGCCTCGTGAACAAAAGCAATACACAATGGTTTCAGAAAGCTGCAGACCGATGCTCCGAATTGCAGAGTTGATTTGCAGTCAAACTACTTCTCACCGGGGTAATTCTGCTGGGTAAAAATCAGGTGAGTAGCCATAGAAAGCTGTTCATTCAACCTTTAATTACAGGTAATGGTTCCCCTCAGCCAACCCAGAAAAAGCAGATAATTAAAATTATAAAATGCAGACTCTAACTAAAATGTACAAACAGAGAGACACATACACACAGAATAATTTGCTAAGCCCTTGTTCTTACAGAAAGAAGGAACAAAGATGCCCAGAGTTCATGGAACAGAAATGGAACCTTCCAGGGAGAGGAAAGAGAATTGGCATTTGTTGAATACCATGTTGGGCATTTGACTTTCTTGTAACCCTACTTTTACATTGCTGTTCCACCCCTCCACCCCCGACCATGTCCATTGTCCTAATGAGGAAACTGAGGCTCAAACCCAGGGAGAGGTTAAGGCTTGCCGAAGTTCACATGGCTGTCTGACTCATGCCTTGTCACCTATACTAACTGGGGGCTGGGACACAGAGAAGAGACTTCGTTAATTGCCCAAGCGAGGCTCTAGTATAAGGTATTACCTGCTTATTTCTGTGACTAGAGTGACAGTTCTTCAGCAGAGCTTCATCTGCCAGGAGGTGACATGGGCCCAGATGTGGGTACCAAAGACCAAACGTGTCCAGTCAGCTCCTGGTACTACTGGAAGATCCACGAACCAGGTGCCTAGAGGCAGCCGAGCAAAACTCCCCAGAAAGCCCATAGCTGGGGGACCCAAATGTGACTAAGCATCAGAAACAGAAGGGGGGGATAGTCCATTGCACCCTAGTTTTACCCCCTGGAGAGTCTGAGTCAGCGAGTCTGAGGTAGGACAGAATGGTGCACGTATAACAAGCCAATTCAATCACTGCCCGATTTGGGAACCATAGATTTAACAGATAAAACACAGAACCTGAAAAATAAGATTGTGTCCTATTTCTTTCTTTGCTACAGACTAACTTTTGAAGGACAATTTTAAGGATTATGTGTCTTTTGTGATGGCAAGAATAGATGAAATGCCTCGTAGGTTGCCAAAACATGGCACGGCAGTCATTTATCATCTCTGTGCCTTAGTTTCCCCAAGTGCACAATGAAGCAATATCTGAAAGTGCTTTTCTGAAGTCTTGTGAAGATAAATTGAATGCACTCGTAGAGAGCCATGAGCTCTTGGGAGGCGAGGGATTCCAGCTGTTATTGCTAAAACATCACTTGATTGTAGCAGCTAAATGAAGTGCCACTTTTGTTCTTGATCGTCTTGCAAAGAAGATACAGTTCTTGAGTCATGAAGCCTGTAAAAATCTCTTTAGCATTCACGTGAAGACTACTCTGAGCTATGTGCATCATTATCTCATACTCAGCAGGGAAAGCAGCCACTAAGTGTCGCCACTCAACCCATAGACATGTTATGTTGTGCCATGAGTCTGTCCTCATGGTCAGACTGACCGATTTTTGTTTTGTTTTGTTTTTGCATTTATCTTCAGATAGAGCAGGAGGGAGAGAGGTAGAGAGAAACATCGATGTGAGAGAGACACATTGACCAGCTGCCACCCACACAACCCCAACTGAGGCTGGGGACAAACTGCAACCGAGGTACGAGGGACATGCCCTTAGCAGAAACTGAACCTGGGACTCTCTGGTCTGCGGGCCGATGCTCCAACCACTGAATCAGGGCCAGACTGGTCAATTATTAATCGATTCTCTTGAATTCTAATTCTCATTCAGTAGCTGATATAGAAAACCTTAAAAGAATCCCTGGTGCCCTGCCAATTTGGCTCAGCGATTAGAGCATTGGCCTGCGGTCCAGAGAGACCTGGGTTTGGTTCCAGCTAAGGGCACGTATCTCGGTTGCAGTTTGTCCCCGGCCCTGGTTGGGTTGTGCAGGTGGCAGCCACTCGATGTGTCCCTTTCACATCGATGTCTCTCTCTCTCTCTCTCTCTCTCTCTCTCTCTCTCTTCCTCCCACTCTATCTGAACAAGAAATGGAAAAATGTCCTCAGGAGAGGATTAAAAAAAAAAAAAAGAATCCCTGGTGTGCAAATGTACTTTGTATCAAAAGTTCATTTGGAACTTGGAAAACTATAATGTGTTTAAACTGAGGTTAGTTTCCCTCCCTTACCCTTCCCCATATTCATAAAATACCATTTATCCTAAGAGATACCTAAGATCCTGAAGAAAACAGGTGAAAGAACTTAGTGATACAATTAACACTAATGTATCTATGGGAATAAATATTCAGCAAAGTAAAATTATTTCCCTGCCACAGTGAAGTGTGGTTCTGGGACACTTCTCTTCCTCAGGAAAAAGAACAGGCTCCCTCATCAGCTGGCCAGGAGAAGGACACCCAGCTTTACATCAAAGTCCGTGGCTCCTATGACCCGGCTGGATGAGGCTGGGGCTGGTTGGTACAGAGCAGAGATTAAATTGTTGGCTCTTCGGTTTGGGGATTAAGACTTTCCAATAAGATAAAATGATGTTCCAAGAGATGGAGATAGGAGGGAATAGTGAGTTGAATGGTGGCCCCTACAAAGGTAAGTCCATTGGAACCTATGGTTGTGACCTTATTTGGAAAAAGAATCTTTGCATTTGTAATGATGTTAAATATCTTATTAAATTTTTTTTCTTTATTGATTTTTATAGAGAGAAGAAGGGAGAGGGAGAGAGAAACATCAATGAGAGAGAAAGAATATTGACTGGTCACCTCCTGCATGCCCCTCACTGGGGATTTGACCCACAACCTGGGCATGTGCCCTGACTGGGAATCGAACGGGCAACCTTTTGGTGCACGGGTTGATGCTCAACCACCGAGCCACACCAGTTGGGTGATGTTAAATATCTTAAGAAGAGATCATCCTGGATCAGAGTAGGCTCTAAATCCAATGGTAAATGTCCTTAGAGGGGAAGAGAAGGGGAGGAGACCCAGAGAAGACCATGTGATCATGGAAACGGACTGGATTGTGTGGCCACAAGCCAAGGAACGCCAGGAGCTACCAGAAACTGGAAGAAGCAAGAAAGGATCCCTTTCTAGAGCTTTCGGAAGAAGCATGGTACTGTTGACACCTTTTAGACTTTTAACTTCCAGAACTGTGAGAATAAATTTCTGTTGTTTTACAGCCACTCAGTTCATGGTAATTAAAAGCCCTAGGAAACCAATACAGAGGGGTAAGTTTCGAGGAGCCAGCTCTGCCAGCCCAGTGCCATGAGACCCTCTCTCTTCCCTCTGCTGGTTCTCTCTCTCCTCACCCACTAAGTAACCTGTATATCTCCAATCTAATTGATTCTACAAGACTGAAGCACAGATGTTTCTTCTGTAAGAGAAAATTGAGGAGAAACAAATGTTTGTAGGCTATGCATTTTTCTCCAATATTTTTTTGAAATCAGAGAACTGTGCATAAACATTTTTTATTTCTTTCTAAGATCACAATGGTTTCTATATCAACCAGTCCAAAGGACCTACTTCCAAATCTCACCTTTCTTGACCTCTTAAGTATTCTGCTAAAATTGATCACCTTCTCCTGCCTGAAATGTTCTTTACTAGATTGCTGGGAGCCTCCCCCCCATCCCCGTATTTTCTTCCTACTTCTCTGATCATACCCTCTCCTGTGTAGGCATATTCTAATCCATCCAATCTCATTTTCTATTTTAATTTTATACTCTCTTTACTTACAATCATGGCTTTTATTAACTTCATGCAAATGACTTCCAGATTTCACTTCCAATCTTGACTTCTTTTCTGACCTGTTTGCCTACCTTCCTTCTACATATTTCCTCTTTGATTTCTCAAGGGCATCTGAATACAACATGCCTCGATTCAAACTCACCATTCCCTTTCCCCCAACATGGTCTTTCCCCAGTATTTCCCATCTTGGTGAATGGTTTCATCAGTTACACAAGCTAGAAATAAAGGTGCCATCCTTGATACCTCTTTTCTTCTCTCCCATTTTCAATCTGTCACCAGGTTCGGTGATTTTTCCTTCTATCTATCTATCTATCTATCTATCTATCTATCTATCTATCTATCTATCTATCTAATCCTCACCCGAGGACATTTTTCCATTTTTTGTTCAGATAGAGAGGGAGGGGGAGAGAGAGAGAGAGAGAAACATTGATGTGAAAGGGACACATCGAGTGGTTGCCACCCGCACGACCCAACCAGGGCCGTGGACAAACTGCAACCAAGGTACATGCCCTTAGCGGGAACCGAACCCGGGTCTCTAGGGACCACAGGCCGACACTCTAACCACTGAGCCAAACCAGCCAGGGCAGATTTTTCCTTCTAAATAGCTCTCCGATCTGGCCATTATCTCCACTCTGGCTTGAGCTCTCATCATCTCTTGCTTGACTGTGGCAGTGGCCTCTTAAAGGGTCTTCCACATCACTCTTGTCCCTTTGTTCCATCCTCTATACAGTAGTCCCCCCTTCTCTGCAGCGTCACTTCCCAGTTTTAGTTACTCAGTCAACCGTGGTAGAAAAATATTAAATGGAAAAATCCCAGAAATAAACAATTCTTAAGTTTTAAATTGCATGCTGTTCTGGGTGGTGGGATGAAATCTCGTGCCATCCTGCTCCATCCTGCCCAGATGTGAATCATCCCTTTGTCCATTGTCTCCATGCTGATGAGCCATTAGTCACTTAGGAGCATCTTGGTTCTCAGATAGACTGGCTATATTGCAGTGCTGTGTTCAAGTCACCCTCTTTTACTTAATAATGCCACATTCATAAAAGTTTTATTAAAGTATATTGTTATACTTGCTCTATTTTATTATTAGTTATTATTGTCAATCTCTTACTGTGCCTAATTTACAAATTAAACGTTATCATATGTATATACAAACAAAAACAGCACAGATAGGGTTCAGGACTATCCACAGTTTCAGGCATCTACTGGGGGTCTGGAAGGTATCCCTCCGGAGTAAGCGGAGACTGCTGTTACAGCCAGAGTGATCGCCTGGAAAAGCACGCCTGCTAACACCATCTTCCTGATTAAGATGTTTCAGGAGCTGCCCCATTCCATTGCTCATTGCTTGAAGGATAGAAATAAAATAAGCAAACAAATAACGCCTGAACATTGAACATTGGCTACGATGACCTTGGAACCTTCTTGGCCCTGGAGCTCCCTACCTCCCGACTCCCCCTGTCCTAGTCACACTGACTATTTTCAATTTCACGTACTTGCTATGGTCCTTTCCACCACTAGGATTTTGTGCATACCTCCCCAACCTTCTTTGCCTAGTTGACTAGAGATCTCAGGTCAAGACGTCCCTGGGCTTCTTGACAAAGCAAATCCTCTAATCCTCTGTCATGTACTGTATGTTCCTTTCCTTAGCACTGGTCACACATGAACCTTCATCTTGGTTTGGCGATAGTAGGGTATTTTATGTCAATAAGGACTTACACTTGAATGCCATTGGTGTCACTTTTCCAAAAACTATGGGTAGTTTTCTATAATTAGTAGACTTTGGGAGGCCTTGCTGGAAATACGGGTCGATGCCCACCCTTTTCTAGTGCTATTATTATTGAAAAACGAATGATGCAGAAAAGCCCCGTGAGGTCGTGAGATGAAAGTCTGGAGGCACGCCCTGGCCGGTTTGGCTCAGCGGTTAGAACATTGGCCTGCGGTCCTGAGAGACCCGGGTTCGGTTCCCGCTAAGGGCATGTACCTCGGTTGCAGTTTGTCCCCAGCCCTGGTCGGTTGTGTGGGTGGCAACCACTCGATGTGTCCCTTCACATCGATGTTTCTCTCTCTCTCTCTCTGTTCCTCTCTCTCCCTCCCACTCTACCTGAACAAAAAATGGAGAAATGTCCTCGGGTGAGGATAAAAAAAAAAAAAAAAAAAAGTCTGGAGGCAGTAGTATTTGAAAGTAGGATGCCAAATGGCTGATGATGACTTTTTCTTGGTCAGAAGTATCTCCTTTTCCCTCTGTCACAAATGGGAGAGTCATTTAAATTAGCAGGCGACTCTTTTGAAGAGAAGAATCCTCGATGGTGAACTTAGACTCATTGGCACTTCCATAAGAATTACTGTGATCAAGAAAACAACTCCTAGCCAGCACCCTGGAAGTTGGAAGATTTGAAATTTGCTGGAAGATTCTTTTTTTCTAATTTTGTGTTTTTGAAAATTGATGTGTACATATGATGTAGTAGAGTCTTTATCTCCTTGAAAAAAGCTATTTTTAAATTGATGATATAGTTTTGATTGGATGGATCTTAGCACCATGTCAAACTGAGATGAACAGCTAGCAGGCTTGGGGCTTGTTACTGCTGGGCCTGCTGGTCTCTTGGGGCTGGGCCCAGGTGCAGTGAGAGGTGAGCGAGGTCGTGGAGTGAAGGCACAGCACTTCCGTTACTGTGCAAATACATCGCACTTTTTCCCAGGTTTTGCAACGTGTCATCCCTACAAGTATCTTTTCTAATCTTATATGACTTTATATTTTTATCACAAGTTGTTTTCTGCATGTCCCTTCTCCTGCTCCAAAAACTGTTTTAATTCTCTGGCATGTGGGGTAGCATAAAGCTTTTTGAGTGATGCAATAGTTTTTCTTTTATCTTCAAAAACCAAATATCTGGAAATTTCAACAATTCACTTGCCAAACCAAATCTCTCAAGATTCCTTTCCCAATTAAGGAGTGAGCATAACCCATTTTAGTTTATGGGAATTGTGGGCATCAGAGGGCAAGCTTTGCCATCACACGAAAGGCTCATGCTCATCTGGTTGTGGGTTTTACCAAACAAAGCAGCCACCCAAGATCCAAAGATGCTAGTTATCAGACATTTGAGAAGAAAAGGCTGGTTGCAACAGCAAAGCTGTGCAGAGTCCCCCGCAGACAGCAGGACCTGTCACTCGCCAATGGTTCCAACAGACTCAGGGCCAAGGCATTTTGCTTGCTGGGTGTGCTTGCTTTCCTCCATTTGCCCTGCCCCCAAATCCATTCTCTGCCTTTCTCAGCCTTGCTCTGTGCTTAGGAAGGCCGGGCCCTAAGAATCCCATTACCTGGGCTGCCTTGCCCTCCACTTGCTGTTGTGGTCAGGAAATGGGAAACATGCCGGAGCCTGGCAGTGGATGCTTCCTCTCTGCCCCTCCTGGTGCTGGCACTGTGGATATGACAGTGGCTGTTCTCTCTGTGACCACAGCCCTTCCTTCGCTGCCCTCTCCTCAGGCCCAGGGGGGTGGGGGATCCCCGCTGTTTCTTATTTCTGGGAGTTGGGTTCTTTGCACTGCCTACACCTTCTTTCAAATCTCTTAGATTAATCCCCATGAATGGAATTCCGTCTTGTTCTACCATCTCAACTGATATTGTGGAATATGCTGCATTCAAGAGGATCTGATTCAGTAACATTCCCCCTAGAACTTCATTCATTGCTACTTACTGTGCACATTGAGACTGTGTGGTCATCGATCCAACCAGCCAAGAGGCAAGAAATGGAAGCTTTCCTTTGAGGCTCTTCTGCACCCTCACCCCATTTCCTCTCTGGTCGCCTTTTCCTTTTCCCTCTCTCCTCCTCCCTCCCCACATCCTACCTGCCCTGTTTCTCATTCTCAAAGGGCTTTCCTCTCCCACTGAGCTCTCACCTTGGAAAGGAGACTTTCAGTAAAATGACCAGAAGGACTTATCATCACACTTTCCTTTTCTCCCTAGGTTGTGTTTCATGGGGTGGGATCCAGTGCAAGTACAATTCCACCACCCGCTGAGGTTGATTTTGTCTCTCATATCCTCACTTTCCCCCCATTCTCCCCATCACTCTCTCCACTGTCTCCTTTCCTCCCGGGGCAGTAGGTCAGGCCTTCCTTGCCCTGTGAGAGACTAGGTTTCAGTGACTTTTCTCCGATGCTCATCACTTCAGCCTGTGCCATGTTTCTTCTGAAACAGTCATTCCTCACTGAACACAGTAGCCATGGCCCTGCTGCCTCTGGGTTAGATAGAGGTCCCTCCGATGACGGCCCAGCCCTGTCATCCTCGTCCTGTCTCTTGTTTCTTCTCTTCACACAGCCCCTCTGCTCAAGACAATCCAGGTTACGTATGTTCCTAGAACAAATCTTCGCTCTTCCTGCCTTTGCTTCCCCTTTTTCTGCCCTGCGGAATGTTCTTTCAGCTCAGTGAATTAGAAGCCTGCCTGACCTTGGCTTCAATTTAAAGCCATTTCCTCCATGAAGTTTCCCCCAATCTCACCAGCCACAAATAAGCTCCTCTCCCTCTGTGCTCCCCCATGATGACACTCACATTAACCAATGTGGATTCAGTTTGCTGGTCCACCTGTGGCCTGTCCTCTATGAGATGATAAATGAAACTGATGGGTGCAGGGGAAACTTACTTCACTTGAGTAGATGGGGCTCTGAAGTCAACCTGCTTATTAACGTTGGAAATCACTTGAACTGGGCATCCCTGAAGGTCCCCACCAGCACTGAGACTCTATACACTTTTCATTAGGCCTGTAGCCTATGGGATGCATTTATTTCCTCTCCTTGCTTCTGCCTCTTCTGTGAAGGGGATGAGAATTAGCGCATTTTCTCAGTAGTCAGTGGGCCACCCAGTGAGGCAGAGGGCACTATAATGGTGGTTAACAGCAGGGGCTTGGTTGACACCAGGTTGAAGTGTGAATCCAGCTCTGTGCTTTTTAGCTATGCAAACTGCGGCAACCCTTTCACCTTTGTGTACTTCGGGTTTTCTCATTTACAAATGGTCATCATAATAACATCTACCCAGAGTGTTTGTGACAAGTCAGTGGAAGTCCTCAGCTTGCTTCATAACAACCGCTTAATAAATGGGAGTATGAACAGTGGAGACCTGCTTTTTTTCAAGACACTGTTTAACCAGGAGACTCTAGTGCCTGATTTTCAACCCCAGATGCATTTCAGACGCATGTGGGAGCTTTGGAAACATGATGTTGCCTGAGCTCCAGTTCAAATGGATTGAATCCGGATCTCTAGGGGCATAACTCTGATATCAGTGTTGTTGAAGAAACTCTCCAGTTTATTCTAATTTACAGTCAAGATTGCCAACCATTGTCCTAATGAGCATTTAATTGACCCCAAAAGAGGAAAATCCATATGTTAAATAACTCATTCCTAAGTCATCCTTCAGAGAAGTTTGAGTTACGTGGCAAAGAAAGGTCTGCTTCCCCAATTCAAGGTAAGTAAATAGACTCATGTCCATCTCCTCAACTCTTCCTGGTAAGCCCAGATATAAAGCCACCTGGGCTAAGGATGTCACTTATGAACTGACTAGTGACTCATTCTTCCCAACATCTGAAGTTTTTCTGGAGGCGTTCAAATCCCCCAACACTCTAACTGATGGCATGGATTTAATGTTCAAAATCTCTAGCCAACTACTTTTGTCAGTTTCCTGTTCCAAACTGTAACTTAATAGGATGTCACCATGGAAACAGGAATTTTTACTTGAGGACCAATACTTCCCTTGAACATTTATCTCATCTATCTTTCGATTATGATCAATGAGAAATAGTGGTAAACAACTGAGCTTTATAGCCATGGAAAATATGTAAAGGATTTGCATGTGGACTCTTCATAAGGGTGGTATAGCATTTTCTCTGAATCTATTAAGGTTTTATTTGTGATAATAAGATACTTGTTCCTTTCTGGGAAGGAAGGGGAAAAAAACTCCATTTCCAGGATATTGTTCACTACTGGGTAGATATGTTTTCAAATATGAGAAAGTAAAAATTTTATTATAAGCTGCCTCATTCTCATTTTTTGTGTTCCAAAGGATAGAACCAAAAACCAGTTTAATTATTTTGCACTCAATTCCAATGTATGATTTTTCTCTCCTCACCCCACCAAGCAATTCTCTGACACTAGCTGGGTATTTTTATACCTCAGCTCAATTCAGACACTATTTACCTGGGGATAGCATCAGAACTCACAGGTTAGGGACTCAGTCCTATAAAACTGTTCCCCACCTCAGATGGCCAATCGAAAGCACAGGTTGTCATCTGCACTTCTTACTGACTGGCTATAAATCAGAGGTTTTTTTGACCCCCTTCTTGGGTTTGATAATTTTTTAAGGTGACTCGCAGAACTCAGAGAAACAGTTTACTGACCGGGTTACTGGTTTATTAGAAAATAATATCTATATAACTCAGAAACAGCCAGACGGAAGAGATGCATAGGGCAAGGTATGGGGAAGAGCATGGAGCTTCCATCCTCCGTGAGTGCCACTCGGCCCAGATCTCCACGTGTTCACCAGCTCTTCAACTCTCTGAACCCCATCTTCTTAAATTTTATCTTATTAATTTATTTTATGGAAGCTTCATTACATAGGCATGATTGGTTAAATCATTTGGCCACTGGCACTTGATCCAACTTCCAGCCCCTCTCCTCTCCCTGGAGGCCAGGAGGTTGGGACCGAAGGTTCCAACCTTCTGATCACAGGGTTGGTTCTTCGGGCAACCATCCCCCATCCTTAAGTGCTTTCTAAAAGTCACCTTTTGTTATTAACATAACAGAAGACCTTTATCCCCCTCATCACTTAGGAAATCCCAAGGGTTTTAGGAGCTATGTGGCAGGAAGATGAATGTAGACCAAATGTATATTTCTTATTATAAATCACAACATCACACAGTTCAAGCCTGTTTCAGACTGGCGTAGGGAGTGTGAGAGCCTTGGGTTGAGGTTTGCACCCTGGGTTTCCCTTCCATGGAAGACCAGAGGTCCCCACAGTGTGGCTAGGTGTTTGCAATGTCCTTCTGGGCCCTACTTGATTCTAACAATTTCTGAAACAACTTCCACCATCTGGCACTGTGGCCTTCATAGATAATGGGGAAAATGGAATGGAATCGAGGAGGAAACCAGGTGGGAAGGGGAATGTGGGAAGAGAAAGAGAAGGGCTGGGCGGATCGCCTGTGCTAAGACCCATGCCATTCTGCAGGGAAGAGCCGCTCTCTGAAACTGGGGCGGCTTTTTGTCATGTGTCAACTTGGCTAGTCTTCACTGTGCACCCCAGAATTCCTTTCCCTGCCTATTTCCAGTTAGGGTGGGCTGCGGAAAAGACTGAAGGCATCCATATTGCTTTTGCACTTGGCAGGTTGGCGCGGGGGCAGACGTGCGTATTTGCGGTTATCTGCCGGCTCATATTGGTGTGGGTCAGCAAATGGCCTGTAGCTACTCCACCTTCTTGGGACCCTCCCTCAGCTTTTCCAGTGCCTGGCCAGGTAGGTGTTCAGCTTTTTGACAAAGGGTCCTAGATTCTGAGTTCTGTGGTACACCCCATCAGCAAGAATGGAGGCTCTGAGAGAATGGCACAGGTTGCAGTCAGTCTGTCCGGTGGTTTGGCTAACTGTAGTGTTCCCCACTGTCTTAGTCAGTCCAGGCTACTACCACAGAATACAATAGACTGGGAGGCTTAAACGACAAACATTTCTTTCTCACAGCTCTGGAGGCTGGAAGTCCACGATCAGGTCACCAGCATCGATGGGTTTTGATGAGAGCTGTCTTCCGGCTTGTAGACAGCTGCCTTGTTGCTGTGTCCCTTCATAGCATGTCTCTTGCTCCAACGACATTAACCCTATCATAAGGGCTCCACCCTCATGACCTAATGACCTCCCAAAGGCCCCACCTCCAAACACCATCACATGAGATTAGGCTCAACATATGAATTTTGAGGACACACATTCATTCAGTCCATAGCAGTTACTTTTCATCTGCCTCGCCTTTCAGGCTATCTGACCAGCAAACTTCAACTTCCGGCATCAGATGCAGAGGAACAGCTTAACAGAGACCATTGAGCCAGCGCCTACAGTTTGGTAAGGTCAAAGCTCTGAAATAAATTCATATGTGTGGGTGTATGTTGCATGTATGGGTATCCTGGTGGTTCTGCATCTCTGATTGAACCCTGACTGAATCAGCAGGAATGAATGGAGGGAGCCTATGGCATAAAGGGCCAGCACCCTTGCTCTGAGTTTGCAGTCCTGGGTCCTGCCAGGTCCAAGGTTGGACCTGACTCTATGCCGGGCTAGTCCTCCCAGGGTACACTACAAACTAGACCCCAGAGAGTCCCTCTCTCTAGGTGTGGGAGCTGTGAAAGTAAAGCCGGAGAGCAGTTGACAGCTGCTTTAGTCTGTTAGGGTTTGATAACTAAATACAACAGACTGGGCAACTTAAACAACAGAAATCTATTTCCTCACAGTGCTGGAGGCTCGAAGCCCAAGACCAAGGTGTCAGCAGGTTTGGTTTCTCTCGAGGCCTCTCTCGTTGGCTTGCAGATGGCCACCTTCTACTGTGTCTTTACCTGGTCTTCCCAATGTGTCTGCATTCCTGATGTCTCTTCTTTTTATAGGGACACCAGTCATTTTGGATTAGGGCCTCACCCTAATTGGCCTCATTTTAGCTTAATTGTCTCATTAAAGGCCCAATCTCCAAATATAGTCACATGATGAGATGCTTGGGGTTAGGACTTCAAGGTATGAATTTTAGGGGAACACAGTTCAGTCACAGCAGTAGCTCTTGGTGAGCAAGGATGGTGGGCACACTTTTTGCCCTCCGGAGAGAGCGTGGCCTCAGTGAAATAGAAGAACGTCTCTGATACGCAGAGACACGTGGAACTGATCAACAGGGCTCCTCTGTGCTGGGGAGGGAACGGCTCAGCTTTGTAAGGGAACACAAATTGCTTCTGTATCTGGCTTACGGCACAATTTATATTAACTTATCATTTCCAGCGTGCAAAGTGTCTGATGAGTTCTCCTGCAGCCAAGTCAGGCCTCTAGGTGTCTACCTCCACTGTCTGTGCACAGTTCCGCTGTGCTGGGTCATCTCCCCGCCATATGAAAGGGATGATGTGTCAGGAGCAGTCAGAACAGCTCTCTCCTAGCAACAGCAAGGCTCCTAGTTTTTCTTACTAGTATTTTCAATTGTCTGTGCTATTTCTTCTCTTCTTTGGTGTTATTAATGTTTTTCAGAATGCTCTTTTTTTTGCATGTTATAGAATCCCTTTTCATAACCCATAAGTTAAATTCATACTGTTAAACAAAATATCACCTCCATTCAATAATAATGTATTGAGCTCTCAGAAGCCCAGTCTCAGTAACATGTGGCAATGAACCAGTCCATGTCTATCGAGCTCTGATTATTGATGAGGCTTAGCAGTAGGGATGGCAAGAGAGTCAAAGATGGCGAGGACAAGCTCCCAGTTTTCCAAAAAAATCTCACCATCGGGCTAAAGGAACCAAGGCACTGAACTGGGAATATATCTTAGAGTCAAGGTCAAAGCATAATTTTAGTTTTGATTCAGCTCCTTGGCCCGAGGAGCAGAAATCCCAAACTGCAATATGCACAAACATTTCAACAGTGTAGCTTTGTCTACAGGAGACTCTGGATAGCTGGGCAAGCCCATCTGCTTCGACTCTCCCAGTGTTTATATCTTTCAGGTGTTTTTGATAAATTCCAAAACAATTTGGATGTATCTCAGAAGTGGAAGTCACAACTGTGTGTGTGCTATTGTACTGTTTTTAAACAAGTCGTTTTGGATTCTCTTTCTGTCTGGGCCCTGGGTGACCTCTCAGTTTTACTCACGGCTGATAGTGCTGTGGAGTTGTACAAATATTTAGTAGGAGTTGGAAAAAGGTGCAGATGCAATGAGTGGGACTTGTCTGGTGGGTTGACTGCTGATAATAATTCTGACTGGTCGCTGCTTTGAACATTTAGGATAAATATAGAGTGCAGCCTTCTGTATGAAAAACAATTCACAAAGCAGTAAAGTGGAAAGACACAGGCTATTATTAGGGGTCCCTGAAGTCTAACCTTTTATAGGAACTTGGTTTAACTGCATATAGCAGAAAAATAAAAGAAAACCAGGGACATCAATAAAATAAGTATATATTTTTGTTTCTTATAATGAGAAATCTGAAAGTAGGTAGTCAAAAGCTCTAAGAATCATCAGAAAGCCAGATCCTCTCTAGCTTCTTGACCCACTTTCTTAGAACTTTGGTTCTTAGAGTCACAAGATAGCTGTGGACGCTCTGGATGCCAGAAGGAGCAAAGGACAGCTGGTGGTGTCCTCTCGTCTGTGACGGTTAACTGTATGTGTCAACCTCCCTGGGACATGCTGCCCACCCATATTTGGTCACACATTATTCTGGGTGTTTTTGTGAAGGTGTCTTTTTTTTTTTTTTTGGCCTGAGAATAACACTTGAATCTTACCACTGATTAAAGCATATTGCTCTTCCCACTGTGGGTGGGATTTATCTAATTCATTGAAGGTCTGAATAGAAGAAAAATGCCAAGTAAGACAGTTATTCCTGCCTGACTGTCTTCTAACTGGGAGACCAGCTTTTTCCTGCTGTTAGATGTGAACGAAGACATTGATTCTTCTGGGTCTCAAGCCTTCAGGTCTTCAGAGTGGAATGACACCACATCATTCCCCTGGGTCTCCAGCTTGCCAACTGCAGCTCTTGGGACTTGTCAGCCTCCATAACTGTATGAGCCGAATCTTTATAATATATCTATCTATCTGTCTCTATAGGCATATATTTTTATTTCTTATATGTTCAATAAATGCTTGTTGAATGAATAAAGTTTTACAGTGCTACCGTCTTTGTCTAATTTGAACCTCGAGTCTTCCACACCATGCCTTCAGATTGTCTACGTGGGAATCTAAATATCAGGAAGATTTCTTTTGGGTGCGGATAGTGCTAGCGAGCCCAAATTGAATAGTTACTTTTGGGACTTTTGAAAAGTAATTCTTGAACATAGATGACCCCTCAGGTCTTGCCAACGTAAGATTCTTTGGTTTTGTGATCTCTGGAGAGGCCAAAAGAAATAATGATGAAAATAATTAGAAGAGCAATAATTAATACATACTGCCTGTTTACTATGTGCTGTGGACTGAGGCAAACCACTGGCAGGCATTCTTTCTTTTAATAGTACCTAGGAGGTAGGTGCCATCATTGTGCCCATTTTACAGATTAGGAAGCTGAGGTATAAAATAAGTGACTTGCTCAAGGTTTTCCAGCAGTAAGTGAGAAAGCCTTGACATGAAGCATGTCCGAACTATTAGGCAGTGGCTCCCACATTTGGCTACACATTAAAACTACCTGGGAAGCTTTGGCAACCTCTCCATTCTCAGGTTACACCCCAGACAAATGAAATCAGAGATGCTCTGATGGGAGCCAGGCATCAGTATTATTTAAAGATTCCCAGGCTGATTCCAGTGCACAGCAAAGTTTGGGAACCATTTACTGGGCTACATTGCCTCTCAAAGCTGGTGGAAGAGACCAAGTAATGGGCTGGGGTGTCCAG
Source organism: Molossus molossus (assembly GCF_014108415.1). Lineage (NCBI taxonomy): Eukaryota > Metazoa > Chordata > Mammalia > Chiroptera > Molossidae > Molossus > Molossus molossus. The sequence goes on along the minus strand of NW_023425347.1, from coordinate 25,249,750 downwards.
GGGATAATGTGCACCCTCCTTTTCTGCTCCCCCAAGTACAGGGCAGAAGATCCCAGGTGGGAGCCACCATACTGTTGTCTGCGTCTATGAGTTTGTTTTGTCATTTGTCATTATAACCCACACATGTGCGAAGTCATATGGCTCTTGTCCTTTTCCATGGGACATATTTCGCTTCCATGATACTCACAAGATCCACCCAAGTTGTCGCAATGGGCAGTATTTCACCCTTTCCTCGGGCGGGGTGGCAGGTTTCCTTTCAGCCATGCATTCTCATTCCTGCTTCGTGAACTCGGGGGAGCGCCAGCTGAACCGGTACAGAAGAGAGGGTAACATGGGTTTATGAGTCATTATTATTATTTTTGTCACTCTACCATTCAGGTCAGCCAGAACAGTTGTGTTCATTTTAATAAGCTAACGAGTGCTATGGGAGTGCCTCCTTCAGTGATTCGTGGTGATGTATTCCATTAAACGTTAACTGCCAAGACCAGAAAGTGAAAGAACAGCGCACCACCCTCGCTTTCCTCCTCATCGCCCCACCGGGAAATTCCTCTGCCTTGAGCCGGATGGATATCCCTGCTGAACATTTAGCCTATAAATGCAGCCTTATAATTTACAGGGAGTCCGGCAGCAGAGACCGTAGATGACTTTCCCTCTCCATCAGTGAGCACGTGGAGGCTTTTGAAGAATAGGCCCTGTCTTGGTTTGTGGCGTAGCAAGGCCAGGCCATCTATTACAGCCAATAAAACACGGCCGGGGGCTGAAGGGCGGCGGAAGTCCCGAGGCAGCTGGCACCATCTGTGATATTTCAGGGCACGAGTACAGAAGGGCCTGGCGTGAGGGCGAGAGGTTATGTGTCAGATGATCTGAGGCAGAAAAATAATGGATTGTTTGCAAAAAGCACATGATACCCACACTCAGGGGCAAGGCGGCGAATGTAGGGGTGATACTGCCTGTCGCAGAAGAGCCTGGGCTCTTCCTGTCTTCACTTGTTCTCTTTGCCTTCTGTAATAATGGGGAGTTGTTACATTTCTGGAATGTTCTCTGGGAAGGTTGGAACCAGTGGGGGTGAGGGGTAGGTGTGGAGTGTATGGGGTATCTACGGGGTAGGGCCGGCTTACCTTTTAGGGTAAAGGAGAGGGCATTACCTATTAGCATCTGTGTTCCTTTCTTCTTGCTTTCTAACATGACCACACATTTAGCAGCTTAAAACACACCCATTTGTTAACTCAGTCTGTAGGTCAGAAGTTTGGGCACAAGAGGCCTGGGTTCTCTGCTCAAGGTTTCACAAGGTTGGAACCAAGGTGTTGGCCAGATTGTGGTCTCATCAGAGGCCTGAGTAAAGAAGAATCTGCTTTCAAAACTCATTCAGGTTGTTGGCGGAATACAGTTCCTTGGAATTGTAGGACCCGAGTTCCTGTTTCCTTGTTGGATGTCAGCTGGTGGCCACCTGCGTTTCTTGCCTGGTGGCCTTCTCCATCTCCAAAGCCCAGAGTGAAGAATGCCTTCACAATTCAAATCTCTCTTGCCAAAAACAGTCCTGTTACTTTTAAGGACTAATCACAAGTTCTGACCTGATTAAGGCAAACCCACTGAAGACAATCTCCCTTCTCAGAGTCAACTGATTTGGGACTTGAATTACATCTGCCAAATTCTTCCACAGCAGCACTTAGATTAGTGTTTGATCACAGAACTGGGAGAACGTGTGTGTACACCAGGGCACAAGGGAATCTTGGGGCCGTCTAAGAATTCTGCTTATGGCAGCATTTTAGACCAAGTTCCTAAAAGTGTGCTGGTGAGTGTGAGCAGTGGGTGGGCACAGTAGCCAGGCCATGTCTGAGCACATTCACGTCCCTGAGGCTTCCTCCTCCACGATCCTGCGACACCACAGTGCTTGGACTACGGGGACGATCTTAGACTCAGCAGTAAAATCTTCACACGGTGCATTTGTTTTGTGCGTGGCCTATGGAAATGTTAACATTAACTCACTTCGGAGACCTAAGGCTGAACTTTCCTTCCAATTCACTGTGGGACAAACAGTGAGAAAAACCGTTCCTATCAAAGGAGGGGGCATGAAGGAAACTTTTAGTGAAAATGATTTCATTGTACCTCTCACTTAGAAGTTGTGCATCACACATTAAAACAAGCTTGAACATACATCGATCAGAAGTCAGATGGTTACAAAATACATCTTTGAAAAAGGCAAGGACTAGTTCATTCTTTGACATGAGGTAAAGGCAGTTAAGAGAGGCAGAGTATGGTCTCTGCTGAGGAGTGTGGTGTAGGTGATGTTGAAGTTCACATCACAGAGTTTTGTGGGAAGAGGTATAAACACAAATAGGGTTTTGGGCATGAATAGGGGAGGATATGAGAACTGAAGCGACTCCAAGACATTACCCTCCCGGTGCCTGTGGGGTTCTGAGTGCAGAAGGAAGGTTACTGACATGAGCATATTCGTGCACCCTTGCTTCAGTCATCTCTTCAGTGCCAGATATCTGGCTAAATGCTCCCAGTTAGTGGAGAACCCGGACAAGGGCTGATAGTCATGTTGTCCAGTGGGGAGCGCTCTGAGTGATACACAGGGAGGTGGTGACACCGGGAACACGCACGTACCTCCGACTGGGAGTGTGTCTCCGGAAAGCCTGAGCGGTCTCAGAGGGTGACTAGAACAATTCACATCTATGTGCCCTCTTTCAGGGCATGTGTGTCTCATAGGTAATGAGAATGTCGGTCCAAGCGCCAGGTTCCTGGGAAGCACTCAGGACATACCGATAATGACCGTCACCATTGTCTCACGTTGTACCCCTCCACTCCCCGGGTACATTCTTAGAATTTTGGACCTGGAAGGGGTCCAGAGATGCTCAAGTCTGACCTCGTTTTCAGTTGCATGGTGAAGTGACCAGCACTCCTGAGCACTTTCCTACGTGAGTGTGCAGCGGAGGCCTGTGGAGCGGGCGGGAAACACATTGCTGGGCCGTTCCCAGAGATCCCGATTATTCACCTCGTCTGGGTGGGGCCTGAGAACCTGCATTTCTAGAGGTCCAGGCGATGCGAAGGCTGCTGGGTACTTTGAAACCACCGCTCTGCAGCGAGCTGCCATTCACCTCTGCGGACGGCGCTGGCAAAGGGTTAATAAAACATCAGCTGGTTGGCAGTTTTATGATGGACATTGATGGACCTGGTCTTGGAAGCAACTCACTGTAGTGAAGAAGGGCTACCCGGAGGAAAGGGCCGGAAGTTTCTCTGCTGGCGTGGCGAGCGGTGAAAAGTTTAGGAAGGTTGTGATTGAGGAGGAAGCCATCCCGTTCCCTGCAGCCTCCCTTACCCCGATGTCGACGACAGAGCAAAAGATAAAGCACCTGGCATTACCCAAAGTGACTCTGTAGTGATTAATACTCAGAGCTGCTAGAGCAGAAAAGGTGGGCAAGCAAGATGCAATTAAGATGATAAACAACCTGAGAGGTAGCGCTTAGCAGGAAGCTGGGGACGCCAAGCTGGTGAGGACAGCGACGGCCTGTCCCTTGCTCTGCAGAGACCGCTTGGGAGATACGGACATGGGGCCACAGTTCTGCTAGGCTCATCAGGATAGAGAAGAAAGGTCATTGCAAAGCCTATTTGTGGCTGTTTCTGTCTCTCTCATTGGATGGGTGGCAGCCCCAGCAGTCACGAATAACGATGTTCATGAGGATTTCAGTGGGTGGTGGGTGGAAAGAGCGTTTGCAATTTGGTTTAAATTCAGACTGTGTCTGGCTTGGCTAGTAATTGATAGAAGGAAATAAATTACCCGGAAAAGTTACTCAGTGTGATTCATAAGTCTTGTGTGAAATTCTAAGGCAGCACAGGTTACATACCCAGGGCTAGCCCTGTGGTGTGGGAGAAAGTCATTTCCAGTGCCTTTGCCTCCCCATTCTGTGCCCCTTCTGCTGTCTGGACCCTCTGATCCCTCTCCAGGGCCAGGTAGAAGCCCCTATACACCACAAAAATTCTCATTCCTTCAGCAAACTGTTGTATAATCAATTAATTAGAGTCATACCAAATGACCAAATGGTGACTTAATACATCTACTTAGGTGAATATCTAAATTGCAATAAATGACCTGTAATGGGGGAAGGGAAGCAGAGAGTGTACATCCCACATGTGCACATCCCACCACCCACTCAACACTTCTGAACCTCACTTTACTTGGCTAAATCTGAACTCGACTTCTGCTGGCTGCCTCACCCAACATGCTCCTCCCCAGTCTTCTCCATTGCCACCCACTGGTAATGGTCTACCTTCAAAATAGATCCTTACTTTAACCACCTCTCACTCCATGCTCCCACCTCTGCCCAGGCCACCAGCATCCCCCGTGCAAATATGGAGCCTCCCACGGACTCCCCACCCCCACTCTCTCTCCAGCCCATTGTGCAGAGCAGCTGGTGTAATCTTCTTAAAAAACAGTCAGGTTATGTTGCTTCCTCTGACCTCAATTCTCCGATGCCTTCCCCTAACTGGCCTAAAATCCAATGTTCTTGCCACACCCATTGGGCCTTACCTGGTCTGGCCCCTGCCCAGCTCTTCATCTCTGCCTTCTCCCCTCACCCACTCACCCTGCTCTGGCCACACCGTCTCTTCCTGCTTTTGAACATCCCTGTCTTATTTCCACCCCAGAGGCTTTGTGTTGTTTTCTTCTCTGACTGAAATTCTTCTTTCCCAAATCTTTGTCCAGCTCTTCTCCTCATTTCATCATGTCCTTACCAGATGTCACCTCCACAGAGAGAACTTTCCTGACACCCTACTCACCACCGCTCCCCCTCCCCCGCGCTCTCTACTTTCCCCCACTCCTTTTTCGTCTTTTTGAAATCATGTACACTGACTTGATAGTGTACTTCTTGTCTGTCTCCCCCTTAGGACGTAAACACTTTGAGGGCAGCACCTTTGTCTTGTTCACAGCTGTACCCACAGCCAGAAGAATGCTGTGCCCACAGCTGTACCCACCAGCCAGAAGAATGCTGTACCCACGGCCAGAAGAATGCTGTGCCCACAGCTGTACCCACAGCCAGAACAATGCTGTGCCCACAGCTGTACCCACGGCCAGAAGAATGCTGTGCCCACAGCTGTACCCACAGCCAGAAGAATGCTGTGCCCACAGCTGTACCCACGGCCAGAAGAATGCTGGACCCACAGCCAGAAGAATGCTGTGCCCACAGCTGTACCCACGGCCAGAAGAATGCTGTGCCCACAGCTGTACCCACGGCCAGAAGAATGCTGGACCCACAGCCAGAAGAATGCTGTGCCCACAGCTGTACCCACGGCCAGAAGAATGCTGTGCCCACAGCTGTACCCACGGCCAGAAGAATGCTGTGCCCACAGCTGTACCCACGGCCAGAAGAATGCTGTGCCCACAGCTGTACCCACGGCCAGAAGAATGCTGTGCCCACAGCTGTACCCACAGCTGTACCCACGGCCAGAAGAATGCTGTGCCCACAGCTGTACCCACAGCTGTACCCACGGCCAGAAGAATGCTGTACCCATAGCGAGAAGCATGCCAGGCATAGAACAGGTACACAGATATTTGTCGGAGGAGGAGTGCTGTTTTGAAGCTCCTGGCAGGTAGGTTGTCATGGGAGTGCACTCGTGGCTCAGTTGTGCAAAGCACACTCTGAGGCAGGTGCCACTGGCACCCTTTACAGGGGAGGCAGGGAAAGCCCGGAGAAGCTGTAACTTTGCCACGATGACACCGTTATGAGATGGTGCAGCTGGGACCCGACCTTCAGTCCTCCTTGGGTCCCTGGCAGATGAACGATGTTTTAGGGCAAATGAGCCCCTTGAGCACATCTCTAACGAAGGATTTGATAGTAATAACAGCCAGCACTTCTCAAGTCCTACACTGTGGCAAGCACTGTTTTTCTTCTTCAATCTCCCAGCAACCCTTTGAAGAAGATATTTATGATTATCCCCATTTTGCAAAAAGAACAAAAACAGGAAGCCAGACAAATTTAGGAACACTCTCAAGGTCATTTGTTCAGTAAGTGGTGAAAGCAGGATTTGAAACCAAACAGTTGGACTCCAGAGCCCTCACACTTACAGCCTCTGCTCCTCCCTGCCTGCAGCCCGCCCCCTCCCCCCCCGCCCCCCCCGCCTTCCCTGCCACAGGTCTGCACACACACCAACCACATCTCTGTCCCTCACTCCCCTGTTCTTCCCCGAGGAGGGCTGTGACTCTGCCTGTCTTATGCTTTTCTGTATCTGAAGAATGTAGGCGAGTGTTGGGCATTGAGTGGAAAGTGATGTGTGTTGAATAAATGAAGGAAGCCGTCAAATTTCAATAGAAAAATTTTCAATTATCATATTGTTTAAAATTTCCCATTTGAGCCAATAAGTCTTTATTTATTTATTTATTTTTTTAATGAATTTTTATTTATTTTTTTGTTACAGATATTTTACCTTTTTACCCCATTGGCACCCCCCACCCTATCCCACCTCCACCCTGTCCCTGGCTTAGTTGTCCATGTCCATTGGTCATGCATACATGCATATAAGTTCTGTGATTTATCTCTTCCCACCCCCCCACCCCCCATCCCCTCTTCTGAGGGATGTCAGTCTGTGCCCTACTTCCATGTGTCTGGGTCTACTGTATTCCTCAGACTGTTATGTTCATTATATTCCGTATATAAGTGAGATCATGTGGTATTTGTCTTTTTCTGCTTGGCTTCTTTCACTTAGGATAATACTTTCCAGGTCCCTCCATGTCGTCTCAAAGGATAAGAGATCTTTCTTTCTTACCGCTGCATAGTACTCCATTGTGTATATGTACCACTGCTTTTTTATCCATTCGTCTACTGGTGGACACTTGGGCTGTTTCCAGATCTTAGCTATTGTAAATAGTGCTGCTATGAACATGGGGGTACATATATTCTTCCTGATTGGTGTTTCAGGCTTCTTAGGGTATACTCCCAGCAGTGGGATCAGTGGGTCAAATGGAAGTTCAATTTTTAATTTTTTGAGGTAGCACCATATTGTTTTCCATAGCAGCTGCACCAGTCTGCATTCCCACCAGCAGTGTATTAGAGTCCCCTTTTCTCCACACCCTCGCCAACACTTGTTGTTTGATGATTTGTTGATGGCAGCCATTCTGACAGGTGTGAGGTGATACCTCATTGTTGTTTTAATTTGCATCTCTCTGATGATTAGTGATGTTGAGCATTTCTTCATATGTCTCTTGGCCATTTGTATGTCCTGTTTGGAGAGGTGTCTATTCAGCTCCTCTGCCCATTTTTTAATTGGGTTCTTTGTCTTCCTTTTGTGGAGTTGTATGAGCACTCTATATATATTGGAAATTAACCCCTGATCTGATACATCATTGGCAATGATCTCCCATACAGTGGGTTGCCTTTCCATTTTGATGATTGTTTCTTTTGCTGTGCAGAAGCTTTTTAGTTTGATGTAGTCCCATGTGTTCATTTTCTCCTTTATTTCTGTTGCCTTAGGTGATGTATCAGTGAAAATTCTGCTCCGTATGATGTCCGAAATTTTGTTGCCTACATTGTCTTCTAGAATTTTTATGGATTCACGGGTCACATTTAAGTCTTTTATCCATTTTGAGTTTATTTTTGTGTATGGTGTAAGTTGATAGTCTAGTTTCATTTTTTTTTGCATGTAGCTGTCCAATTTTCCCAACACCATTTATTAAAGAGGCTGTCTTTACTCCACTGTATGCTCTTGCCACCTTTGTCAAATATTAATTGAGCGTATTGCCTTGGGTCCATTTCTGGGTTTTCAGTTCTGTTCCACTGGTCTATATGCCTGTTCTTGTGCCAGTACCAGGCTGTTTTGGTTACAGTCGCTTTGTAGTATAACCTGATATCTGGTATTGTGATCCCACCTACTTTGTTCTTCTTTTTCAAGATTGCTGTGGCTATTCGGGGTCTTTTTTGGTTCCATATGAACTTTTGAAGTATTTGTTCTAGTTCTATGAAATATGTCATTGGTATTTGGATGGGGATTGCATTGAATCTATAGATTGCTTTGGGTAGTATAGACATTTTAATCATGTTAATTCTTCCAATCCATGAACAGGGTATGTGCTTCCACTTTTTTATATCTTCCTCTATTTCTTTTTTCAATGACCTGTAGTTTTCTGCAAATAGGTCCTTTACTTCTTTGGTTAAGTTTATTCCTAGGTATTGTAATTTTTTTGGAGCGATGGTAAATGGGATTGTTTTTTCAGTTTCTCTTTCTGTGAGTTCATCATTGATGTACAAGAATGCCGTCGATTTCTTGACGTTAATTTTGTATCCTGCTACTTTGCCAAATTCATTTATTAAGTCTAATAGATTTTTTATGGAGTCTTTAGGGTTTTCTATGTACAATATCATGTCATCTGCAAATAATGACAGTTTCACTTCCTCCTTTCCAATTTGGATCCCTTTAATTTTTTCTTCATGTCTGATTGCTGTGGCTAAGACTTCCAGTACAATGTTAAATAAGAGTGGCGAAAGTGGACATCCCTGTCTTGTTCCTGTTCTTAATAAAAATGTTTTTAGTTTCTGTCCATTGAGTATGATGTTGGCTGTAGATCTTTCATATATGGCCTTTATTATGTCGAGATATGATCCCTCTATTCCTACATTGCTGAGCGTTTTTATCAGAAATGGATGCTGGATTTTGTCGAATGCTTTTTCAGCATCTATTGATATGATCATGTTGTTTTTATTCTTCATTTTGTTTATGTGGTGTATCACATTTATTGATTTGTGAATAATGTACCAGCCTTGCATCCCTGGAATGAATCCCACTTGGTCATGGTGAATAATTTTTTTGATGTATTTCTGGATCCGATTTGCTAATATTTTGTTCAGGATTTTGGCGTCTATGTTCATCAGGGATATTGGCCTGTAGTTTTCTTTCTTCGTAGTGTCTTTTTCTGGTTTTGGAATTAGAATTATGCTGGCCTCATAGAACGTGTTTGGAAGTCTTCCTTCTTCTTGAATTTTTTGAAATAGTTTGAGGAGAATGGGTGTTAGTTCTTTTTTGAATGTTCGGTAAAACTCCCCCGTGAAACCATCTGGGCCTGGGCTTTTGTTTGCTGGGAGAGTCTTGATTACCTCTTCAATTTCCTTAGTTGTTATTGGTCTGTTCAAGTTTTCTATCTCTTCCGGGAATAGTTTTGGGAGACTGTGTGTTTCTAGAAATTTGTCCATTTCGCTCAGATTGTCGAATTTGTTGCCATATAGTTGTTCATAGTAGTTGTTAATGATCTTTGTATTTCCGTGGTGTTGGTTGTTACTTCTCCTCTTTCATTTCTGATTTTGTGTATTTGGGTTCTCTCTCTTTGTTTCTTGGTGAGTCTAGCTAAGGGTCCATCAATCTTGTTTATCTTTTCGAAAAACCAGCTCTTTGTTTCATTGATCCTTTGAATTGTTTTTTTTTGGTCTCTATGTCATTTATTTCTGCTCTGATCTTTACTATTTCCTTCCTTCTACTTGCTCTGGGGTTTTCTTTTTGTTTGCTTTCTAATTCTTTTTTTTTTTTTTAATCCTCACTCGAGGACACTTTTCCATTTTTTGTACAGATAGAGTGGGAGGGAGGGAGAGGAAGGGAGAGACAGACAGAAACATCGACGTGAAGGGACACATCGAGTGGCTGCCACCCGCATGACCAACCAGGGCCGGGGACAAACTGCAACCGAAGTACGTGCCCTTAGCGGGAACCGAACCCAGGTCTCTCCGGACCGCAGGCCGACGCTCTAACCACTGAGCCAAACTGGCCAGGGCTGCTTTCTAATTCTTTAAGTTGTGAGGTTAGACAGTCAATTAGAAATTTTTCTTGTTTTTTGAGGTAGGCCTGTAGTACTATGAACTTCCCTCTCAGAACTGCTTTCGCTGCATCCCATAGATTTTGTGTTGTTGTGTGTTCATTTTCATTGGTTTCCAGGAAGTTTTTAATTTCCTCCTTGATCTCCTCGGTGACCCATTCATTGTTTAATAACATGCTATTTAGCCTCCATGTGTTGAAATGTCTTTGCATGTTCTTGTTGCAATTGATTTCTAGTTTCATGCCATTGTGATCTGAGAAGATGCTTGATATGATTTCAATCTTCTTGAACTTGTACAGATTTAGTTTGTGTCCTATCATGTGGTCTGTCTTTGAGAATGTCCCATGTGCACTTGAGAAGAATGTGTATTCTGTAGTTTTGGGGTGTAATTCTCTGTAGATATCTATTAAATCTATTTGGTCTAGTGCTTCATTTAGAGTCTCTGTTTCCTTGCTAATTTTTTGCCTAGAGGATCTATCCAGTGCTGTCAATGGGGTGTTGAAGTCCCCTGCTATGATTGTATTGTTGTCGATTTCTCCTTGGAAGTCCTCCAGAAGATTTTTAATATATTTTGGTGCTCCTATATTGGGTGCATATATGTTTATCAAGGTTATATCTTCCTGTTGGATAGATCCTTTCAATATTATGTAGTGGCCGTCTTTGTCTCTAGTTATGGTCTTCATTTTGAAATCTATTTTATCAGATATGAGAATTGCTACCCCAGCTTTTTTTTTGCTTTCCATTTGCTTGGAAAATTTTTTTCCATCCCTTCACTTTCAACCTAAGTGAGTCTTTTGTTGAGAGGTGGGTCTCTTGTAAACAACATATAGATGATTCATGCTTTCTTATCCAATCAGCTACTCTGTGTCTCTTTATGGGAGCATTCAATTCATTTATGTTTAAGGTGATTATTGATATGTACTTATTTATTGCCATTTTTGTTTAGTGTGGTTCTATTTTTCTTCCCATTTCTACTGCTAATTACAGCAGTCCTTTTAACATTTCTTGCAGTGTCGGTTTGGTGCTAGTGTATTCCCTTAGCCTTTTTTTTGTCTGGGAAGCTCTTTATTTGATCTTCTATTTTGAATGATAGCCTTGCTGGGTAGAGTAGTCTTGGATTCAGATTCTTGTTTTTCATGACTTTGATTACTTCATGCCATTCTCTTCTGGCCTGTAGTGTTTCTTGTGAGAAGTCAGCGGAGAGCCTTATGGGGTTCCCTTTGTAGGTAACCTGTTGCTTATCTCTTGCTGCTTTTAGGATTCTCTCTTTGTCTTTAATTTGTGGCATTTTAATTACTATGTGTCTTGGTGTGGGCCTGTTTGGGTTCTTCTTACTTGGGACTCTCTGTGCTTCTTGAACTTGAATGCCTTCTTCCTTTACCAAATTAGGGAAGTTTTCTCTCACTATTTTTTTGAATATATTCTCTATCCCTTGCTCATTTTCTTCTTCTTCGGGGACTCCTATGATGCGAATATTATTACGTTTCCAGTTGTCCCATAGTTCTCTTAAGCTGTCTTCCTGTTTTTTAATAGTTTTTTCCTTTTGTTTTTCTGATTGGTTGATCTTTTCTACCCTGTTTTCTAATCACTGATCCGGTCCTCAGCTTCCCCTACTCTGCTTTTTAAACCTCCCAATGTGTTTTTCATTTCGGATATGTCATTTTTTATCTCTTCTTGTTGGTTTTTAATTTCCAGTTGGCTTATTTTCAGTGTCTCTATGTCTTTACTCATGCTGTTCAGCTTCCTCAAGATCATGGCTCTGAATTCTAGCTCTGTTAACATGCCTAATTGCTCCACATTGATCTCATCTTCGGTGGAGGTGTCTTGCTCTTTCATTTGGCTTCTGTTTCTGTGTTTCACCATTTTGGCTATCCCTGTGGGCTTTGGAGCCTGTCAAGTTCTCCCTGTGGGTGTTGGTGTTCTGCTGTTTGTGGCTCCCTCTCCTGTGTTTAGATGAGCGAGGAGGACCCACGTTGAACACCACTGTCAAGTCTTACTTTCCTGGTTAAAGTTGCCAGCCCAGGAAAGGTACCGTTATCCTCTAGCTTTTTGCCTGGAGGCTAGCAGTCTAGGTTAATTGATGAGTTTTGGGTTGTCAGTTGATTGAAAAACTCCCTCTGGTGCTCAGCCAAGGGGCTTTCACGAGGGTGGGGCAGATGCTGGTTGTTAGTGAGCCTCAATTAACACTACAATGGCCCACAGGGTGGGGTTGGATCTCCGAGGGAGGGGCTGCTGCGTCTCTCAGAGCCCTGGGAAGGAGCAATGTGGCCACCGTCCTGAGTGGCTGCACTCAGCCAAAGCTCTGAGCGCCCTCCAAACCCCGAGTGTCCCATCACAGCTCCAGTCCAGTCCGCCTTCCCTCTGCCAGAGCCCAAGGTGAGTGGCTGTGGCTGTTTCAGCCTCTGTCCCGGCTGCGCTGTGGAGCCGCCCGGGAGTGTAACCCGAGGGCGCCGCTCCCAGCTAAGGCCGCTGCCGAGCTGCCAACCGTGGGCTCCGAGCCCCGTCTCGCGCCTTCGCAAGCCTGCCGGGATGGAGTCAGTGTCCCTCGTTGTATGGTCCTCGCAAGCTGCTTTTCTGTTCCAATAAGTTTTTAATAAATGGTAACTACCATGAATGCTTAATGTTAAAAGGAATTATCCTGCAAGTTTTTTTTAGTATAGAAGCACCAAGCATACTTATATTTCCAAGAGAGACAAGAGTTCCATCATCAAGAACTGCCACTCAGTTCTTTCTGGTACATTTCAGGATCCCGGAAGGACAGAGCTTTAATGAGGCCAATGGAGCAGATGCAGGGCTATAAATTTGCTTATAGAAAGCAGGTACCAATGTGTGTGTATATACACAAATGTCCACAAACAGTGTGTGTGTGTGTGTGTGTGTGTGTGTGTGTGTATTATCATTCAGGGTCTAATTGGGAAACAGAATCCACATGAGTTACTTTAATAAAGAGAATTTATTATAAGGAGCTCATTAAATAGTTGTTGAAGGACAGAAAAAGCCAAAAAGGGACACTGATGTACCAATCGGAGTTAGCACAGGTGAAACCTGGGAGGACAAAGGGCAGAGAGAGGTCAGGGTTTACTGAACCCAGGAGCTTGGATGGGGGCTCCCAGGGGTGACAGACCTCCAAGGAGAGGTGTGTCTGACTGCTGCTGGTACCCCAGGAGCTTGGAGGAGGAGCCCCTGGAGCTGGAACTCAGGCCTCTGGGTGGGTGGGGGGTGCTGCCCAGTAGGTGCAGGCACCTCCAGGGAGAGATGAGGGCCCCGTGAGCAAGGTTCTGGGAAAGTGAAAGGAAACTGGCAATTGGAAACATGACCAGAACCAACCTCCCAGTGCCCGAATGAAGGGCTGTTTCTGGGGTCGTGCAGATGGGAATGGCAAGTCCGTTCCTCCTCCAGCCTTGGGGTCTTCATCCAGTTCCCCTGATGGGTGGAGCCTGATAAGGAGGAAGCTGGCGGAGGACAAATAGAGTTTGCCAAGTTCTGGCCCCGGTACCACTGAACAAAGTGTAGAAGGGAGTTTAGAGCTGAGAGACAACACTTAGACAAAGACCCTTTACCATGGCAATTACCCTCTGCAGGAGGGTTACCATTACTTTGGACCCATATTGAGCACCAAGATGCTTATCATTAACCTCACTTGATGTTTCTCCATCAAAGAATACCTTTTGCTACTCCAATCCTCATGAAGATGTGTATCCGTTCTCTACTCTCAACAATATGACAACGCTAATTCACTTAAATAATAGTAAAATAGCTCATATTCATTGATTACTGTGTCCTAGGCACATAATATTTACAAATGTTATCCTCATTATAACTCTCTTTGAATAGCCAATATTTTTAGTCTCCAATTTATAGATGAGAAACTGAGGCACGCAGGAATTAAGTAATTGATCTGATTTTATACATTTACATGTGGCTAAGGTCCGGGACGTGTGCTCTTATCTTTTCTACATTATTATAGCTGATCACTCACTGACTGGATCTTTAGACCAGGAATAAGCTGGCATAGAAACCAGAACAGAGTTGTGATTAGAACAAGTGCGTTAGAAACAGAGGAAGCTGGTTTTGAGACAGAGCTACTATTCTTGCTGGATGGGTGGGATGGACAAATGCATTAACCTCACTAAGCCTTAGCCTCCTCATCTTAAACATGAAGAAAAAGATAGTATTTGCCATAGAGGTTATTTTTTGAGGAGTCAAGGAGATAATTCATGTAAATCACTTAGTATTTTTTGTTACTCACAAGAGTTAATAAACTATTTAAAAAGTCGTTATTTTCCCATGTAAAAGTGAGACATACTTTGTACTTCAGTCATAGTACGTGAGCAAGATGGTGGTTCGCAGTCTGCTTCTAAGCTGGGTGCTGGCCAATGTTTGGACCACTGGGCAGCTCCAGTCTCACAGGCCCCCATGACTGTAGTAGAGCTGGAGGCTGAAGCCACTTCCACAGGTCAGATGGGCAGCAGCAGCTGCAGGGCAGGCATCGGTGGCAGGTCAGATTTGCAAGACACAGAGAGGCAACACCTGATCCAGAGAGCAAATAGATCCACCTTTCTTAGCTTGACACCTGGGAGAAGTTTCACTGAATTCCCCTCCCTACTTCCCACCTGTGGTGGTTGAATGTGGATGTCTACATTCCCAGAACTTGTGAATTCATTAGTTTACAGCTAAAAGGGACTTGCAGGTGTGATTAAGTTAAGGATCTTGGCAATAAAGACATTATTATCCTGGTTATCTGGATGGGCCCAACATAACCATGAAGCTCCTTATGAGAGGAGTCAGGGGATAAGAGGAGGAGAAATCATGTGGTGATGGAACCAGAGACTGGAGTATGTGGCCGCCAGTCAAGGATGCAGAGGCCTCTAGAAGACAGAGGAGGCAAAGGAATGAATTCTCCCCAGGAGCCTCAGAAAGAACCGACCCTGTCAACACTTTGATTTTCAGCTCCATGATCCTTATTTTGGGCTTCCAATCTCTGGAACTGTAGGAGAATACATTAATGTTGTCTTAAGCTACTAAGTTGGTGGTAATTTGTCACAGCAGCAACAGGAGATGAGTATACTCCCCAACTGACTTGGTCATCTCTTCTTGGCTCTTTTCTGTCTACTTTGTTCATGCCTGTATTACAGCACATATCAGATCCCACTCTGTTTACTTGCTTGCCCGTCTATCTCCCCTACTGGGTAGACGATCAAACTCTTTGTGGCCAAGGGCCTCCAGAACCTCAGAGCCTGTCAGAGGACTACACAACAGGCTACATAAGTGTGGGTGACCTGAATTAACGTGTGAATGAATAGGAGTGTTTGCCTGTTAGTCTCCCATGTTGTCTTAGTCTGTAACTATCTTTATCCTCTTTGGCTTCAAAACTTTAAAGATGGTGTTGAGAATTTTAAAAAAAAGATCCTATACCCATGGAAATGACAACATCTTTAATCCCTTTGATATTTCACTGGCCTACTGTCAACTTGAAGGTCAAAGCAATAATTTTCAACGATGGATCTAGACTATAGAGCAAGGTAGGAAGGAGAGAGAAAATACGCTGATCTATTTAGAAGAGGAGTGTTAAAGCAAATATAATTGAAGCATCAAGGAGTGATCAGAATATGCAGCACATATTATTTTAAGGAAAATAAATTCATGAGATTCAGATTTCAGCATGACAGAGGAAAAAAGGAGTGGTTTTCACATTCTACACAAGATGTTCAATTAGATGAATCTGCCAAGAAATGGGGGCAAAGGTCACATGGGAGCCAACAAAAAGTTATGGATGGAATTCATTTTGTCGTGCAGTATCATCTCAATTAAAATATTACTGGGGGACTGTCATTTAGACTCTGGTCTTTCCAGAATATTTTATATAGAACATTGGCAGAGCTTATTTATTCAATAGGAGAACTTCTGAAATCTTCCCATTAGGTTTGTAGTCTGAGATAATTGATGTGTGAAATGGTCTATTGTCTCTTTTGACAGGAGCTGTCTCAGATGTATGGAAGCTTGACATTAACAAAGCAGTGAGCCCCCTGGGATGTCCAGGTTTTTGTTATTCTATTGGATGTTGCCACAACTAGGGTTCTGTCTGTGCCACACCAGGGTTGCAAGGACCTGGAGACCAGCCACTCCACTGGGCAAAGTCTCTGTAACAGACAATGGGCTAGTGGGAAGAGTGTGGTTTAGGGTAGTGTGACATAGACAAGTCATGCTCAAGAGTGAGTGACAGGCCCTGGCCGGTTTGACTCAGTGGTTAGAGTGTCGGCCTGCAGTCCAGAGAGACCCAGGCTCTGTTCCCGCTAAGGGCACATACCTCAGTTGCAGTTTGCCCCCAGCCCTGGTTGGGTCATGTGGGTGACAGCCACTCGATGTGTCCCTTTCCCGTCTATGTTTTTCTCTCCCTCCTTCCCTCCCTCCCTCCCTCCCTCCCTTCTTCCCTCCCTCTCTTCCTTCCTCCCTCCCACTCTATCTGAACAAAAAATGAAAAAATGTCCTTGGGTGAGGATAAAAATAAATTAAAAAATAAAAAATAAAAAAAAGAGTGAGTGACAGGTACAGCGTGAGCTCAGAAATCAGCTCTTGTGGGGTGCGGAGTGGAGGAGAGGAGGAAAACCAGATTTATTTGTAATGGCTGTCGATTTCCATGGTGTAAATATTTCTGCTGTGATTTGATGGCAACATTTCTAAAAATTTAATGACTGGCACTCACTAGCCAGTACAAACCAGACTCAGCATACCAATGGGGGGGGGGGGGGCTGTGTGTGTTGCTATAGACAAGCATCAGGTAAATACATGACAGGCAGAAGTCATATCAGGGATAGAATGCAGGCTGGCCGAAACCCTGAGCTTGTCTAGAATAGTGTGCATCTGGGAAACTGACCCATGCTTTTCCAGTCTGCACTGACCATCAGGATTGTGCTGTGGTTGTTGCCAGTTTTTTGCATCCGGCAGGCAGATGGACTTGTGACTAGAGTCTCCAGAACTTCTGGGAAAACCCAGGAGATGATACGCTGAGACTGGATAATAGTGGCAGTGACCTGTTTCTGTTGGTCTCTAGTATGTGCCAAATGCCATATTTGTATGCTTTACAATCATGCACCACATAATGACATTTCCATCAACGACATACTACTGCATGTATGACAGTGGTCCCTTAAGATTATAATGGAGCTGAAAATTGCTATTACCTATTGATGTTGTAGCATCATAAAGTCATGGTGCAATGTATTACTCATGTGCTCATGGTGATGCTGGTGTAAACACACCTACTGTTCTGCCAATTGTATAAAAGTAAAACATACAATTATGTACAGTGCATACTACTTGAAAATGATAATACGCAACTGTTACTGTTTGTCTATTTGCTATACTATACTTTTCATTGTTATTTTGGAGTGTATTCTTTCTACTTATAAAAAAATGTTTGCTATAAAACAATGTGCAATGTGAAGCCAGCAGCTGCCTCATACATCTCATATTTACCGTATCTTTTGATTTCATCATTTTCTCTTGTGCTCGATTTAACCTCGTGTCGTATTGTGCAATAATATGCTGTACAGACTTCTCGTCTAGGAGCAATAGGAATAATAGGCTATACCATAGAGCATAGCTGTGTAGTAGGCTACGCCACCTAGGTTTGTGTAAGTGCACTCTGTATGTTCACACAATGATGAAATGATCCAATGATGCATTTCTCAGTATGTGTCTCTGTCTTTAAGAGGCACATGACTATTTTTAATTCCCCTGGCAACCTTGCAAAACTAGCACTGTTGCTTGCATTGCTTAGATGAGGCAGGGGAGTGGAGGGCAGTTAAGCACCTGCCTGACATTGTACTGCTAAGAAATAGCAACTGCTAGGATTGGAATCTGGGTGTTCCACCCTTCAGATGAGCTGGGAATGATGGGAGAAGTTGGACAAGTTAACCTGGTTTTGGGGTTTTCTTTCCTGAGTGGAAGTGTTGGTTCCAGAGTTCCAATTCACATGGTTGGGCCTCGGGGAGGCACGTGAGAGCCTAGATCATGTGTGAAGTCAGGTGCTAGACAAGTAAGTTTATGGGCACTGAGCCCATTTGCAGCAAAGCCATAAACCTTACAGGTTGGGGTTTAGGGAGTTGGATATGACCATAAAGGGGAGGGAGCTGGCAAGAATGAGGCAGAGGGACTTCCGGTCAAGATGGCGGGTAGGTAAACGCGGTATTGCGTCCTCCCACAACCACATCAAGTTACAACTAAACTACAGAACAACCATCATTCAAAACCGCCTGAAATAAAGCTGAATGGAAGTCGTACAACTATGGAATTAAAAAAAAAAAAGCAGCTACATCCAGACTGGTAGGACGGGCGGTGCGGCGGCGCGAGGGGTGGCGGCGGCAGTGCAGCGGTGGCGCGCGGTGGCGAGACGGGCTGGTCCCACACCCAAGCATGGCGGATAAAAATCAGGAGGCTCCCGTGGCTGGGAAGGTCCTTCCTGAGGACTGAGGGGTCCCCGTCCCACATCAGGTGCCCCGTTCAGGGTTCCAGTGCCAGGAAGAGAAGTCCCCATAACTTCTGGCTGGAAAAACCAGCGGGAACTGAGGCTCAGGGAGGCTGAAGCGGCTGGAGCCCCAGGCAGCTCCCTAAAGGGCCCGCGCACGGACTTATCGGACTCTCTCCCTCTAAGCTCGGAGTGGAGGCAGCTCGAGCGGCGCCAGAGACATACAGGGAAGAACTGAGCAGTTTGGCACTGGAGTGAGGGCTGGAGAGGGGGCTTCCTCGGGGACAAACGTGCTGTAAGAGGCCTTTGCTCCTTTGGTGAGCCCTTCCGAGGGGTGGCAGACAGAAGCCATATCTGGGACTCCAGCAACCTGGCTCACACTGGTAGCCCCACCCCGCCCCACCCTTCTTTCAAGCCCACCCAAGCTGTTGCCTCTTGCTTAACCATAGGATTGGCCTGTCTTGGATCCTGCTTCAGGTTTTTCCTAAATTCTTTCAAATGAGCAGCACTGGGTCTCAGCGAGCCCCATACCTTGTGTTAAGTAATACACAGAAACAAACACAGGGAAGCAGCCAGAATGAGGAGACAAAGAAACAGGTCCCAAATGAAAGAACAGAACAAAACCCCAATAAAAGAACTAAGCGAAAGGGAGATAAGCAACCTAACAGATACTGAGTTCAAAATACTGCTTATAAGGATGCTCAATGAACTTAGTGAGAACCTCAGTGAACTTAGGGAGGGCCTCAAGAGCATAAAAAAGGACCAGTTAGAAATCATGGATACACAGTTAGAATTAAAGGAGGCATTAACTGAAATAAAGAATAATTTACACAGCTTCAATAATAGAGTATGTAAATCCAAGGAGAAAACCATCAATTTGGAATATAAGGAAGCAAAAAATCCCCAATCAGAACAGCAAAAAGAAAAAAGAATCCAAAAAAATGAGGACAGTGTAAGGAGCCTCTGGGACAACTTCAAACATGCCAACATTTGCATCTTGGGGGTGCCCGAAGGAGAAGAGAGAGAACAAGAAATCGAAAACCTGTTTGAAACAATAATGGCAGAAAACTTTCCTAACTTGGTGAAGGAAACAGAAATACAAGTCCAGGAAGCACAGAGAGTCCCAAACAAGATGAACCCCAAGAGGCACACACCAAGACACATCATCATCAAAATGCAAAAGGTTCAAGACAGAGAGAGAATATTAAAAGCAGCAAGAGAGAGACCGAAAAATGGCGGCGGAGTGAACGGAGCTACACAGACCGTCTCCCAGAACCAAACTGGAATTACAACTATAACACAGACAAATCGACGGGAAAAACCAACAGAAAAGCAGCTTGCGAGGACCATACAACGAGGGACACTGACTCCAGCCCGGTAGGCTTGCGAAGGCGCGAGACGGGGCTGGGAGCGCACGGTCGGCAGCTCGGCAGCGGCCTTAGCTATAAGCGGCGCCCGCGGGTTACACTCCCAGGCGGCCCCACAGCGCAGCCGGGACTGAGGCTAAAACAGCCACAGCCACTCACCTTGGGCTCCGGCAGAGGGAGGGCAGACTGGACTGGAACTGTGTCGGGACACTCGGGGTTTGGAGGGCTCTCGGAGCTTTGGCTGAGTGCAGCCACTCAGGACGGTGGCCACATTGCTTCTTCCCAGGGCTCTGAGAGAGGCAGCAGCCCCTCCCTCAGAGGTCCAACCCCACCCTGTGGGCCATTGAAGTGTTAATTGAGGCTCACTAAGGACCAGCATCTGCCCCACCCTCGTGAAAGCCCCTTGGCTGAGCACCAGAGGGAGTTTTTCAATCAACTGACAACCCAAAACTCATCAATTAACCTAGACTGCTAGCTTCCAGGCAAAAAGCTAGAGGATAACAGTACGTTTCCTGGGCTGGCAACTTTAACCAGGAAAGTAAGACTTGACAGTGGTGTTCAACGTGGGTCCTCCCTCGCTCATCTAAACACAGGAGAGGGAGCCACAAACAGCAGAACACCAACACCCACAGGGAGAACTTGACAGGCTCCAAAGCCCAGAGTGATAGCTAAAATGGTGAAACACAGAAACAGAAGACAAATGAAAGAGCAAACCACCTCCACCGAAGATGAGATCAATGTGGAGCAATTAGGCATGTTAACAGAGCTAGAATTCAGAGCCATGATCTTGAGGAAGCTGAACAGCATGAGTAAGGACATAGAGACACTGAAAATAAGCCAAATGGAAATTAAAAACCAACAAGAAGAGATAAAAAATGACATATCCGAAATGAAAAACACATTGGAAGGTTTAAAAAGCAGAGTAGGGGAAGCTGAGGACCGGATCAGCGAATTAGAAGACAGGGTAGAAAAAATCAACCAATCAGAAAAACAAAAGGAAAAAACTATTAAAAAACAGGAAGACAGCTTAAGAGAACTATGGGACAACTGGAAACGTAATAATATTCGCATCATAGGAGTCTTCGAAGAAGAAGAAAAGGAGCAAGGGATAGAGAATATATTCAAAAAAATAGTGAGAGAAAACTTCCCTAATTTGGTGAAGGAAGAAGGCATTCAAGTTCAAGAAGCACAGAGAGTCCCAAGTAAGAAGAACCCAAACAGGCCCACACCAAGACACATAGTAATTAAAATGCCACAAATTAAAGACAAAGAGAGAATCCTAAAAGCAGCAAGAGATAAGCAACAGGTTACCTACAAAGGGAACCCCATAAGGCTCTCAGCTGACTTCTCACAAGAAACACTACAGGCCAGAAGGGAATGGCATGAAGTAATCAAAGTCATGAAAAACAAGAATCTGAATCCAAGACTACTCTACCCAGCAAGGCTATCATTCAAAATAGAAGATCAAATAAAGAGCTTCCCAGACAAAAAAAAGCTAAGGGAATACATTAGCACCAAACCAGCACTGCAAGAAATGTTAAAAGGACTGCTGTAATTAGCAGTAGAAATGGGAAGAAAAATAGAACCACACTAAACAAAAATGGCAATAAATAAGTACATATCAATAATCACCTTAAACGTAAATGGACTGAATGCTCCCATAAAGAGACACAGAGTAGCTGATTGGATAAGAAAGCATGACTCATCTATATGTTGTTTACAAGAGACCCATCTCTCAACAAAAGACTCACTTAGGTTGAAAGTGAAGGGATGGAAAAAAATTTTCCAAGCAAATGGAAAGCAAAAAAAAGCTGGGGTAGCAATTCTCATATCTGATAAAATAGATTTCAAAATGAAGACCATAACTAGAGACAAAGACGGCCACTACATAATATTGAAAGGATCTATCCAACAGGAAGATATAACCTTGATAAACATATATGCACCCAATATAGGAGCACCAAAATATATTAAAAATCTTCTGGAGGACTTCCAAGGAGAAATCGACAACAATACAATCATAGCTGGGGACTTCAACACCCCGTTGACAGCACTGGATAGATCCTCTAGGCAAAAAATTAGCAAGGAAACAGAGACTCTAAATGAAGCACTAGACCAAATGGATTTAATAGATATCTACAGAGAATTACACCCCAAAACTACAGAATACACATTCTTCTTAAGTGCACATGGGACATTCTCAAAGACAGACCACATGATAGGACACAAACTAAATCTCTACAAGTTCAAGAAGATTGAAATCATATCAAGCATCTTCTCAGATCACAATGGCATGAAACTAGAAATCAATTGCAACAAGAACATGCAAAGACATTTCAACACATGGAGGCTAAATAGCATGTTATTAAACAATGAATGGGTCACCGAGGAGATCAAGGAAGAAGTCAAAAACTTCCTGGAAACCAATGAAAATGAACACACAACAACACAAAATCTATGGGATGCAGCGAAAGCAGTTCTGAGAGGGAAGTTCATAGCACTACAGGCCTACCTCAAACAACAAGAAAAATTTCTAATTGACTGTCTAACCTCACAACTTAAAGAATGAGAAAGCAAACAAAAAGAAAACCCCAGAGCAAGTAGAAGGAAGGAAATAGTAAAGATCAGAGCAGAAATAAATGACATAGAGACCAAAAAAACAATTCAAAGGATCAATGAAACAAAGAGCTGGTTTTTCGAAAAGATAAACAAGATTGATGGACCCTTAGCTAGACTCACCAAGAAACAAAGAGAGAGAACCCAAATACACAAAATCAGAAATGAAAGAGGAGAAGTAACAACCAACACCACGGAAATACAAAAGATCATTAACAACTACTATGAACAACTATATGGCAACAAATTCGACAATCTCAGCGAAATGGACAAATTTCTAGAAACACACAGTCTCCCAAAACTATTCCCGGAAGAGATAGAAAACTTGAACAGACCAATAACAACTAAGGAAATTGAAGAGGTAATCAAGACTCTCCCAGCAAACAAAAGCCCAGGCCCAGATGGTTTCACGGGGGAGTTTTACCGAACATTCAAAAAAGAACTAACACCCATTCTCCTCAAACTATTTCAAAAAATTCAAGAAGAAGGAAGACTTCCAAACACGTTCTATGAGGCCAGCATAATTCTAATTCCAAAACCAGAAAAAGACACTACGAAGAAAGAAAACTACAGGCCAATATCCCTGATGAACATAGATGCCAAAATCCTGAACAAAATACTAGCAAATCGGATCCAGAAATACATCAAAAAAATTATTCACCATGACCAAGTGGGATTCATTCCAGGGATGCAAGGCTGGTACAATATTCGCAAATCAATAAACGTGATACACCACATAAACAAAATGAAGAATAAAAACCACATGATCATATCAATAGATGCTGAAAAAGCATTCGACAAAATCCAGCATCCATTTCTGATAAAAACGCTCAGCAATGTAGGAATAGAGGGATCATATCTCGACATAATAAAGGCCATATATGAAAGACCTACAGCCAACATCATACTCAATGGACAGAAACTAAAAACATTTCCATTAAGAACAGGAACAAGACAGGGATGTCCACTTTCGCCACTCTTGTTTAACATTGTACTGGAAGTCTTAGCCACAGCAATCAGACATGAAGAAAAAATAAAAGGGATCCAAATTGGAAAGGAGGAAGTGAAACTGTCATTATTTGCAGATGACATGACATTGTACATAGAAAACCCTAAAGACTCCATCAAAAATCTATTAGACTTAATAAATGAATTTGGCAAAGTAGCAGGATACAAAATTAACGTCAAGAAATCGACGGCATTCTTGTACATCAATGATGAACTCACAGAAAGAGAAATTGAAAAAACAATCCCATTTACCATCGCTCCAAAAAAATTACGATACCTAGGAATAAACTTAACCAAAGAAGTAAAGGACCTATTTGCAGAAAACTACAGGTCATTGAAAAAAGAAATAGAGGAAGATATAAAAAAGTGGAAGAACATACCCTGTTCATGGATTGGAAGAATTAACATAATTAAAATGTCCATACTACCCAAAGCAATCTATAGATTCAATGCAATCCCCATCAAAATACCAACGACATATTTCATAGAACTAGAACAAATACTTCAAAAGTTCATATGGAACCAAAAAAGACCCCGAATAGCCACAGCAATCTTGAAAAAGAAGAACAAAGTTGGAGGGATCACATTACCAGATATCAGGTTATACTACAAAGCGACTGTAACCAAAACAGCCTGGTACTGGCACAAGAACAGGCATATAGACCAGTGGAACAGAACTGAAAACCCAGAAATGGACCCAAGGCAATACGCTCAATTAATATTTGACAAAGGTGGCAAGAGCATACAGTGGAGTAAAGACAGCCTCTTTAATAAATGGTGTTGGGAAAATTGGACAGCTACATGCAAAAAAATGAAACTCGACCATCAACTTACACCATACACAAAAATAAACTCAAAATGGATAAAAGACTTAAATGTGACCCGTGAATCCATAAAAATTCTAGAAGAAAATGTAGGCAACAAAATTTCGGACATCATACGGAGCAGAATTTTCACTGATACATCACCTAAGGCAACAGAAATAAAGGAGAAAATGAACACATGGGACTACATCAAACTAAAAAGCTTCTGCACAGCAAAAGAAATGATCATCAAAATGGAAAGGCAACCCACTGTATGGGAGAACATCATTGCCAATGATGTATCAGATAAGGGGTTAATTTCCAATATATACAGAGAGCTCACACAACTCCACAAAAGGAAGACAAAGAACCCAATTAAAAAATGGGCAGAGGAGCTGAATAGACACCTCTCCAAACAGGACATACAAATGGCCAAGAGACATATGAAGAAATGCTCAACATCACTAATCATCCGAGAGATGCAAATTAAAACAACAATGAGGTATCACCTCACACCTGTCAGAATGGCCGCCATCAACAAATCATCAAACAACAAGTGTTGGCGAGGGTGTGGAGAAAAGGGAACTCTAATACACTGCTGGTGGGAATGCAGACTGGTGCAGCCGCTATGGAAAACAATATGGTGCTACCTCAAAAAATTAAAAATTGAACTTCCATTTGACCCAGTGATCCCACTGCTGGGAATATACCCTAAGAAGCCTGAAACACCAATCAGGAAGAATATATGTACCCCCATGTTCATAGTAGCACTATTTACAATAGCTAAGATCTGGAAACAGCCCAAGTGTCCACCAGTAGACGAATGGATCAAAAAGCTGTGGTACATATACACAATGGAGTACTATGCAGCGGTAAGAAAGAAAGATCTCTTATCCTTTGAGACGACATGGAGGGACCTGGAAAGTATTATCCTAAGTGAAAGAAGCCAAGCAGAAAAAGACAAATACCACATGATCTCACTTATATACGGAATATAATGAACATAACAGTCTGAGGAATACAGTAGACCCAGACACATGGAAGTAGGGCACAGACTGACATCCCTCAGAAGAGGGGATGGGGGGTGGGGGGGTGGGAAGAGATAAACCACAGAACTTATATGCATGTATGCATGACCAATGGACATGGACAACTAAGCCGGGGACAGGGTGGAGGGGGTGGGGTGGGGGGTGCCAATGGGGTAAAAAGGTAAAATATCTGTAACAAAAAAATAAATAAAAATTCATAAAAATAAAAAAAATAATAAAAAAAAAAAAAAGCAGCAAGAGAAAGGCAGCTAATTACCTACAAGGGAGTACCCATTAGGCTGTCAGCTGATTTCTCAAAAGAAACTTTGCAGGCCAGAAGGGAGTGGCAAGAAATATTCAGAGTGATGAAAACCAAGAACCTACAACCAAAATTACTTTATCCTGCAAAGCTGTCATTTAGAATCGATGGACATATAAAAACTTTCCCAGACAAGAAAAAGTTAAAGGAGTTCATCACTACCAAACCGTTATTATATGAAATGATGAAGGGTCTTTTTGAAGAAAAAGATAAAATGTATGAACAAACAAAATGGCAATGAATACATATCTATCAACAATGGAATCTACAAACAAAATGAACAGGAAGAACAGAAACATTCTCATAGATACAGAGAACAATTTGTTGGTTGCCAGTTGGGAAGGGGGTTGGGGGAATGGGTGAAAAAGGTGAAGGGATTAAGGAGCACAAATTCATTGCTAGACTGACAAACCTCAAAGGGAAAGGGGTTGGGTGGGGGTGGGAAGAAATAAACCAAAGAACTTATATGCATAACCAATGGACACAGACAATAGTGTGGGAAAAGGTGGGAGGGGGGCGGGAGTGGGGAGGAGGGGGTCAATGGGGGGAAAATGTGGAACATCTGTAATACATTTTACATCCAAAAATAAAGATTTGAAAAAAAAAAAAAAGAATGAGGCAGAGGGTCAGAAGCACAGCTGGAAAGAGTGGGGTTCAGGGCAGAGTTCCAGGCCAGGAAGAAACTCCCAGGTAGGGAGTTTCAGGTATGTGAGTACAGGGAGGCTAATGGATCACAGAGAGGTGTAGGCCCCAACGTGGAGACTGCACAGTGACCACCACGTGGGGCTTTGATCATCCGACCCTTTTTCCCAATTTACAGAGGTCGTTGTAAGGGAATTGTTATTGAACCAAAAGAATGACCAGAGCAATAGAGATAAACATCAGTGCCAGGGTCCTTGAGGAACTGAGCTGGTGATTGAATAGTTTGATTAGCCTTGAGCACTCTCTGCAGCCGAGGAGATGGCCACCCCAGAGAGCCACTGTGCACATGGAGTTTCCTGGTGGCATGCTTGGCTTTGCGCAGAGTTGAGACTCAATGGTACTGTCCTGGAAGACAGCAGGTCCCAACCCTGTGCCTTAGGGTGTGGGGGGCTTGGAGGTATTGAAAATATGATGAGATTCCCTATGTGTATACGTGTTCTCAATCAGTGGCCACTCAAGTTACAACTATTATCCTGTGTACATTTTATTGATATGTAAAATTTTTTAAAGAAATTTTTTACTTAAGAAAGAGGAGAAACAGAACTGGAAGACAACAACGGAGACAAACGTTTAAAAGCAAATCATTTTTCATTCATTGATAATGGTCAACTTAAAACCTTTTTCCAAACACTGGTGTATGTTTATGTATGCATGGGCATGTCTGTTTGTGTATGCATGGACGTATATATGTATGCACGTGTGTGTGTGCCTGTGTGTGCTTATGCCCTTGTGGAAGGGGAGAGAGGAGAAGAGAAGAGAAACAGGACTTGGCTGTGGGGCTGTGTGGAAGGCCACGCAGGAGAAGGCTGGTAAGACAGAAGAGCAAGAAGAAGAGACAGCGAATATGGGCTAAGATCAGAGATGAAACAAAATTCAGCGCAAGGTCTTAGGAACTGTTGGTTCGCCTCAGGTTTCTTGCGTCTCCAGCTCCGTAGGGGCCTTCAGGAGTCCACAGCAGCTCTGGATACGCAGGAATGAGAAGGGAATGAAGAAGACCAGACCGTGAGGTCGAACCTCTTATGCATGGACTAGCACTTTTCCACCTTTGTCACCTCACAGCACACGTAAACCAATTCCTAAAATTCTGCGGCACACCAAAAAATATACTCTATTTTTTGCTGATCTGATTTTTAAAAAGGTATAATTTTGATTCATTCACACTGGATGGCTAATGTTGTGTTGTCTGTTGTCATTTTTTATTTGACAATTTCAGGGAAAAGAGGTCAGTGCCTCTGACTAAATAGTCAGGTATTATATGTTTTAAAAATTCTTGCACCACACCGGTTGAACATCACTGTCATGGGCAATGGGGCTGCAGGAACATTTGCGAGCACCCAGGCACCGGGTGTGTTTCAGTTACTCTCTGCCAGGGAGGCGCAGGCCGACGGAGGGAATGGGTACGTTTTGCATCACTCCGTACCATACCTCTGGGCCATCACCCACAGAGGCTGCTCCCCAGCAGAGCCCAGGAGCAGGATGGTCAGAGCACCAAGCTCAAAGCTCAAAGACTGTGCTCTTCACTGCACATGACTTGTAAGTTTTACCCAAACACTTCATCTGCTCTTCTTGTGAGATGGGATTGCAATAAAAATAAAAAATGATCAGAACAATGTTTTCTTTAAGATTTAAACATATGTATTTATTTATTTTTAGTATTTAAAAATATTTCTTGCCCTGGTCGGTTTTCTCAGTGGTTAGAGCATCAGCCTGCAGACCAGAGAGTCCCAGGTTTAGTTTTCACTAAGGGCATGTGCGTCGGTTGCAGTTTGTCCCCAGCACCAGATGGGGTCATGTGGGTGGCAACCAGTCAATGTGTCTCTCTCACGTCGATGTTTCTCTGTCTCTCTTCCTCCTTCTCTCCCTCCTGCTCTATCTGAAAATAAATGCAAAAATGTTTTCGGGTGAGGATTTAAAAAAAAAATTCTTGAAATCTAGTTTTATTTATTTTTTTCCTTTTTAAAAAATTGAGCCCTGGCCGGTTTGGCTCAGCGGTTGGAGCGTCGGTCTGCGGTCCAGAGAGACCCGAGTTCGGTTCCCCCTAAGGGCAGGTACCTCGGTTGCAGTTTGTCCCCGGCCCTGGTTGGTCGTGCGGGTGGCAGCCACTCCATGTGTACCTTCACATCGATGTTTCTCGCTCTCTCTCCCTTCCTCTCTCTCCCTCCCGTTCTATCTGAACAAAAAATGGAAAAATGGCCCTGGCCAGTTTGGCTCAGCGGTTAGAGCGTCTGCCTGCGGTCCGGAGAGACCCGGGTTCGGTTCCCGCTAAGGGCACATACTTCGGTTGCAGTTTGTCCCCGGCCCTGGTTGGTCGTGCGGGTGGCAGCCACTCGATGTGTCCCTTCACATCGATGTTTCTCTCTCTCTCTCCCTTCCTCTCTCTCCCTCCCACTCTATCTGTACAAAAAAAATGGAAAAATATCCTCGGGTGAGGATAAAAAAAAAAAGGAAAAATGTCCTCGGGTGAGGATAAAAAAAAAAAAAGATTTTAGAGAGAGAGGGAGGGAGAAGGAGAGAGAGATAAAAACATCAATGAGAGAAAAAACATCAATTGGCCGCCTCCTGCATGCCCCCTACTGGGGATTGGGCTCACAACCTGGGCATGTGTCCTGGTCAGGAATCGAACTGGTGACCTCTTGGTTGCCTGGGTCAACACTTAACCACGGAACCACACTGGCTGGTCTTGAAATCCAGTTTTAAATTTAAGTGAAGAAGGGTATATTTAAACCTGTATTTATATGAACAAAGGCAAATGAAAGAATAGAAGAGAAATAATATTTCAATTTTACATTAAAACTGAATATCCAAGGAAAAAATTTACAACAAATCAAGACATCCAGTATAGAACTAATAATTTCTTCTAGATCATAGAGAAGCGTACCAAATGCCTACAAAGAAATATAGCTTTAACATAGCCTGCTTCAGAATGCAATCATCTTAAGCATTGTCTTGTAGATTGATGAACAGAAAATGTGGTGAATCTGCTCTCTGTCTGAACAAGTCACCCATCATTATTCTATTCTGTTTTTCCCTTAAAATGCTAAGCTTTGAAATACCTGATTTTGAATAGGTGTTTTCATAATCACTA
This sequence comes from Molossus molossus, assembly GCF_014108415.1. Lineage (NCBI taxonomy): Eukaryota > Metazoa > Chordata > Mammalia > Chiroptera > Molossidae > Molossus > Molossus molossus. Next base: position 25,220,562 of record NW_023425347.1, on the reverse strand, counting down.
GCACAGAGTTCTCATAACTTTATTATAATTTGTTATTGGTCATAAAAGTAGTTCACACTTATTGTAAAACAAAAAATAAAAAATGAACCCTCTTTTATTTATTTACTTATTTTAATAGGTTTTTATTGATTGTTTTTAGAGAGAGAGGAAGGGGGAGAGAGATATAAAAATCGATGTGAGAGAGAGACATCCATCAGTTACCTCCTGCATGCCCCCTTCTGGGGACTGAGCCCCCAACTCAGACATGTGCCTTGACCAGGATTCAAACTGGGACCTCTCAGTCCATGGGATGACGCTCAATCCACTGAACCACACCAGCCGGGCAAAAATGAACCCTCTTTTAAATGAATGAAGTAAAATGCTGCATAATCTCAGCACGCTGAGTTAATTCTATGCAAAATTTGGGTACATTATCTTCCAATCTTTTTTTCTTAAACAAAATTAGGGTCATAACATATATTGAGTTATTTGTATTAATTTGTCCATAGTTAATTTTTAACATTTTTCTTTGTCATTAAATACTTTTTAGAAACCTATTTTTTCATAATGACATTGTAATTACTTAGCCCTTCCCCAATTCTTGAACATTTTTTGTTTAACATTCTCAGTTATAAAAACACTATGATGAATACTCTTGTATGAAGATCTTTGAATGAATCTTGGTTATTTTCTTAGGATAAATTTCTAGAAGAATTGCTGGGTCAAATGGTATGAAGAGATTTAAGTCTCCTAAGTAATGAATGTTGCTCAGGTCTTTGTATCATGTGGACACAAGTGAAGTCACAGATTCACAGTCCTTGGTGTACTTGAAGAGTTGAATGGCTTAAAGGAGACGTTCAACCCTACTGGCTTAAAAAAGGACCAGCCAATGTGGAGGAGTGATGCAGATCAAGTCCCCTGACTTAGCTCAAAAGCAGAGCAGCCTCTGAAACTCTATTGAACAGGTTGTCCTGAAATTCTCCAGCAGTGAGTTCTCCCAGGTCACTAAGAGACTCACTTGTCACTAATGTGACCTGAGCTCATGCACCTTTTCAAGAAGTAGCCAGAATTCACAAGTCAGGAGGAAGTTGGCTCTGTGGGCCAGGGGGCCGTAAACTAGGATGTGATTTGTCTTTACCAAACCCTATAGTCCTAAAGTCTTGCATCGATGTGCATTTTGAAAATAAAAAAAGCAATAAACTCAACATTTAAAAAAAGGGGGGGGGGATAGCTTTTGCTAGCCTAAGAAACCCTCCCTCTTACTTTAGTAGTTGTAGTTACTTGAGCTCCCCAGTGGCTTTCTTTTCTTCTCTGGCACATCAGGGAGTTTCTAGAGGATGCCTCATATTGGTTAATGGTCCCTCAGACACATGAGCACCCTTATTATTAATGTGCCTTGTAAGAATGCTGCTGAGCTCCTTCCTGTGGCTCTGGGCCGCTGGCGCTCACCTTCCCTCCTTATTTTATCCTTACAGGGGGCCCACCTATAGGGATCCTTGGGCGGTGACGGCTTTATAGTAAGGATCTTTGGTCTCAAATGTAGCTTTTTTCCCTCCCTAGAATATTCCAGGTACTCATCAAGTCCAATTCAGACATCCATACTATTCCCCTACTCAACTTGGCAGGTGTATGTGTTTCCTATGGCTGCTGAAACAAAGGACCGTTAACGTATTGGCTAAAGACAACACCAATTTATCATCTCACCATTCTGGAGGTTAGAAGTCCATTTGAAATAGATCTCACTGAGTTAAGATCAAGGTGTCTCTAGGGCTGCATTCCTTCTGTCGGCTCTCAGGGAGAATCTATCTCCTAGCCTTTTCCAGTTGCTAGAGGTTGTCAGCCTTGGTCATGTTAGGGCCCCGTCATCTGTCTACGAAATCAGCAGTGGCAGGTTGAGCCCTCACATTGTCTCACACTGAGCTTCTTTTCCATCTCCTTCCACTTCTAAGAACATTGTGGTTACATTGAGCCCGCCCTGATGACCCAAGATAATCTCTTCATCTCACAGTCACCCGATTAGCAATCTTAATACCACCTTAATACCAAACTGAAACAAACTTAATTCCCCTTTGCCACATCATCTAACGTATTCTTAGATTCTGGGGGTTAGGTTGTTGAAATCTTTTGGGGGAAGTCATGTTCTGAATGTAACAAGTGGGAAAAGAATTCCCCTTTTCTCCTCTTTGATCTTGATTTACTGTTACTATGGCATTTGTAGGTCTCAGATTATAGTGGTTAAGGCCTCAGAACAGTCTTGCTTGGGGGTTCCAGAGGCCATTTCATGAACCCCCTCCGGGCCTGTAGGGGCTGTGCCCCTGGTTTTCTGCTGCAGATACAACACTTGGAATCAAATCAAGGAGCAGAAGAATCTCTTCTTCCAGGTTTTCTAAGCCTCTCTGCTCCGAAGCATCAATATTTTTACCCAGTCACCCATGATAGAATCTCCACCCATTGTGCTTCTATTTAGGAGCTGGACTGTAGGTATTCATTCCTCTTTCATATGGCCTCCTTGTCGGAACAAATCCATCTTGGAGCAGAGTGTGTTTGTCCTTTTGCATCCTTTCCCCCTTTCCATGAGTCTGTGGAAACCACGCACTAGCATGGAGTCAGCCCAGCTCCTGGCTCTGACAGGTGCTTTATTTAGAAATTGCCTTAGGTTATTTCAACAGGTAAGAAATGCTATCCTTTCCCTCCCCTCCCCCACTTCTTCCTAATCTCACTGTTGCACGACATGCTTTCTCATCATTCTATAATCCCAAGTAAGCACAATGGGAAAACACAACCCTCCGGTGAGGGGCGCAGGGCAGCAGAGAGCTCATAAAGAAACAGAACACAGAAGGAAATGGTGCACAGTCCGCCTGCCACACAGACTCTGCGCTTGGCGTCTGCAGGTTATTGGTGGTCTGGGAAACACTCAAGATGTTATTTTCCTACGTTTTACTGGTTCAGTAGCAGCATCTGCGTCCCAGTAACTTAAAAATGTCCAAACAAAAAGCTCAATGAACTCTGACCTTATAACTCAGTCTACGAATTCTGGATTTTAAAGCAAACTATACACAGCCAACTGTAGGTCCTTCGAGATGGGAAGTGTTCCGGGAAAGCCCTCTCGCCTTCGGGCCATGTCTGAACCTGACTCTATCAAATTGAAAAGAACACGCGTGTTCGAATCATGCCGATTTAATTTTCTTTACAAACAAGTGTGGACTCTTAGCAGCATGATCTATTGGGGATTTCTAAAACCTAGGGATGGGGTGGGCATCTGACCATCCCTAGATACATTTGAATAATCAGTCACTGACTTTTGAAGGTGCCATGCTTAGCTTCTTGGGGTCTATACATATATATATATATTTAAAAACTGAATACAACAAAGGGGCTTTTTTTTTTTGGTAAGCATCTCTGCTGTTTTTTTTCTTTTCTTTAGCATCTCTGTATCTTAAACTAAACCAAACAACTGGATTCCAAGAAACCCCGGGCCTCTAGGGCTCTTTTCCAGCTAACCTCTAAAGATGGCACCAGAGGTTCCTTCCTCCACAGACAAGAAGCCGGGACGAGGGCTTGGAAGGAAACCAGGAGAATCAGGGAATCAGGGTAGGGCCGGTGCTCTTCCTCCCTCTCTCCCTTTGCCGTGCACAGGCACGAGCTACAGCTGTGCGCTGCCAGTCAAAGCTTTTCCCAGGCACTACTTTCTTATCATGCATGCGCCTCTCTTCCCATCACGTCATTTCGTAGAGCCCTATAATTACCAGCGGTGTGCAGCGGACTGTCAACAGAATCTTCTGAGTGAAATGCAGCTGAATAAATTTCTGTAACGAGGAAGGACCCAAACCCAGAGGAGGTCTGGTCTGCCTCACTCTCACCAGACTGTTTGCTTATTCATTGTGATGCTAATAAGACTTTTTTCCAATGAAGGTAAGACGCTTACCTATCGTGCATTTCAAATGAAGACCACTCTCCCAGGAACCCCAGTGTTTATGGAAGGTATTGAAACCAGCACTGAGGAGATGAAGACAGCTTTCCTTTCGACTGGATGCTTATGAGAGGGAAGATTGCCTGTTGGTTTGCCAGCTAGATTCCTTCCTGTTTTAAAGTATTTAAAAGCTGATTTATGATGTTGTGGGTCTCTATGAGGCCTGTCTAGTTTGCTGCCCTGAGGAGATCACCCCTTAGTCCCTGTGTTAGGCAGAATAATGGTCCCTCATAGATGTCCATGTCCTAATCTCCAGAACCTGTGACTGTGTGACCATACACAGCAAAGGGGATTTTGAAAATGTAATTTAGATGAAGGATTCTGAGATGGGGAGATTATCTTGGATCACCTAATGGGCTCAATGGAATAACAAAGGTTCCGATAAGGGGAAGAAAGAGAGAGGAGAGTCGGAGAAGCGGTGATGATGGAGGAGTTCGGAGTGATGCAGTTGCTAGCTGGCGGTCAGGAGCCAAGGAATACAGGAAGTACAGGAATAAGAGCAAATTGGAAAAGGCAAGAAAACAAATTCTCCCCTAGAGTCTCCAGAAGGAATGCAGTCCTTCCAACATCTTAGCCCAGTAAAGCCGTTTTACTGGGACCTCTAGCACTGTAAGGTCATAAATTTGTGTTGCTTTAGGCCACTAGGTTTATGGTAATTTGTAACAGCAGCAAGAGGAAACTAATGCATTCCCCTAATCAGAACATGCTTTAATTAGGCTCTTTTAGTGGCAAGGATTCAGTGCACCTTAAACAACGGGATGTTTATTCCAATAAGCCCTGTGCTGAGGGGCCCACCCACTAGGAAGAGCAGGACCTGGAGTGGCCTGGGAACCTCAGCAGGAGACCTGGTCACGCTTGGACTGGTGGCTCCTTGTGCATCTGTTTCTTGTTCCCAGTTGGCTCATTTCCCCCTCACCTGCCCTTGTGGTCTCTGTGTTCTAGTCTTTATCCTCGGTCTCTGTTTCTTTCTTTTCAGTTCTTTCTCCCGCAAAGCTTTGCTCAGAGAATGGGGCATCATGGTCACTACCCTGATCCAGAACATCCGCTCAGCTTCAGACTTCTCTGTCATCTGCTCCAGTCCTTCAGTGTGTCTTATTTCACCATCCTAAGGGAGAACTTGATTGGCCGAGCTCTATTTACCACCTGGACCATATCATGGGTTTCTGCTCAACCTCTAAGTTGGCTGTCCTCACATCACACGCCCAATCCAGTGAGCCATGGTCAGGGGGCCAGAGTGATGGGTAAGAAATGTGGCTGCCTGAGAGCTATGTCTTTACTGGGGTGTGGCTGCCAGAAGGGGCAGCAGTGAAGGGGCGGCTGATAGTTACTGAAGCCAATTTAGGGCACGGATATTACCTGGGAAGCTGATTTTCTTTCTGAATCCAGAGTGTAGAGACAACTTCACACGGAATCTCTCACTGATGAATCATAAGGCGCTTTGGAAGGCATCCAGTTCAGCCACCCCCCACCCCCACCCCCTGACTCTCCAAGCAAGAATGAATATGCATTTTGTGCCCCCAGGGAGCTGGGATCTTGTGAGGCAGATGCACAGTAAGGTAATTCTAGCTGTAGAGCCTGGTTAATGGCATTAGAGACCTAATCAGGAAGGCTCAGGGTCAAAGAACACAACACACTGCAAATAGTATCTGTTAAGCACCTACTATGTGCCAGGCACTGTTTTAGGCACTTGGGCTGCACCTGTAAACAAAGCAGCTTCCTCATGGAGCTGCCATTCTAAGGAGAGGAAGAGAAAAGAGTCGACATCTCCTTGCAGAGGCTGTCTGTTTGTTCAGTGCCCAGTCCAGGGACCAGGGGCCAGCCCATGGAGTGTCAGAGGAGCTGAGCAGCAGCTAATGGTCAGGGATCGGGCCTGGGGGGAGGTCAAGAGAGATAGGTGTCAAGGAGGCTAGCGCTGGGGCCTGGGACTGGAGGTGTCCCAAAGTGGGGGTCTCCATCCTGAGAGCATCACATCCCAGGCATTGTAGAGAGGACAAAGCTAGCTGAAGGATTATGACAAAGGAGACCTGGTGGTGAAGATTAAGGTCTGGAAATAAAATCTTTGCCTTCTGAGAACTGGATGTAATACTGGGAAGTTTATACAGCATGGATGGCTGTGTGGGAACAATGCAGACACTGGGCTATAATTTGGGAGCTTGGTTTCTGAGGAATCAGACAAGAATCCAAGCTGGGGTCAGAGTGAAATGAGCAGCAAGACCCATTTGGCAACAGGACTCTGAGCTGCTGACTTCGGGCCTTCGATCCCGTCTCAGAGTCTGCAGTGGGGCAGAGCTGAGAGACACATGCTCCAGGCCTGTAAGCCTAGTGGTTTCAGCTGTGCCAGTGAGAGGGTGCAGGGCAGGGATCTAGGCAGGGGCTTCTGTCAGGTCTGATCCTGCAGTGTTACTTTCCTTCTGTGACCTGACATCTGCCTTGTGTTACTGGTTCTGATCGTTAAAGCTACAAACAGTAAGTATAAATTTTCTTCCTTACAATAGCCTTCCAAAATTTTAAGGACCCCCATCAGAGTACCCTGGGCAGTGACGTCAAACACTCTGAGCAGATGGAGCCTCCCTCCACTGCCCACCACTCCTTGATGCGAATCTTGTGCTACTGCCCAGTGATGCAAAGCAGAGGAAAGCAGAGCTCCTCCTGTAGAGGCTGGGTCAGGGCCCGTGGTCCTATCGACTCCCTTTCTCCTCCCTATTTCTTGGCAGCCCCTTGGCATCTCTGTGAAATGATCAGCGCAATATGAAAACCATCCCCGAAGACTCCTCCTTGTTAGGCTAAATACTTCCAGTACCCTCCATGACTTCTCAATGCTTCCAAAACCTTCACTAATCTAGTTACTCCCCTCCAGGTACACTGTTTTGTTGATGTGTCCTCGGACTATAAGTGGGCTGAGCGGGACAGCCTAGACTATCGCCTTCTCCGAGCTGGAGTGTTGGAGGCACCCTGGGTATTTTCTGCTGATGTGTATTTTACAAGTCATTTACAACTGCTATCTACATTTTTCATATTCATCAGCTCATTTCATGAATACTTATTGAGTACTCATTACGAGGCTCAATATTAAACCTTTTTTACATATTTATTTATTTTTCCTTTTTAATTGAATTTATTAGGGTGACAATGGTTAATAGTTATATAGGTTTCAGGGGTACAATTCTACACTACATCATCTATATATTGTAGTGTGTGTTCACCACCCCAAGTCAAGCCTCCTTCCATCACCATTTATCCCCCCTTTACCCTTTCGACCTATCCCCACCCCCACCCCCTTTTCCTCTGGAGCTAAAGGAGAAAATGAGACATAGTCTTCATCCTGAAGGCCACTGGGGAAGGTGGGAGAGAGAAAAAAGGAAGGTGTGCGGGGGGTTTACTTGGCTACAGTTCAGTAAAAGCTGTAACGGAGATAAATGATGGGGGGGGCAGGTAATGCTCCCTGAGGGGTGGAGGGGACTTCCTTCTGGTGAGTTTCCCGCCCTGGTCTCGTGTCCAGCCCTGCATTCCAGACCTTAACTGTGTGACTGGAGGGGGAATGAATACATACCCATCCCCACCTCCATTTTCTCTCCTTTAACTTGAGGGAGTTGGACTCGGATATTTCCAAGGTCCCTCATATTTTAGCTTATGTTCCAACCATGGTCTTCCACAGCTTCTGATTTGGACCTCTCTGCCCCCACTTTAATTGGAGTTCAAACACATTTTTCTTCTTTTAAAAAAATATTTTTTTCCTTATTGATTTTAGAGAGAGAGGAAGGGAAAGGGAGAGAGAGACAGAAACATCGATGAGAGAGAACATCGAATGGCCGCCTCCTGCATGTCCCCCACTGGGGATCGGGTCCACAACCTGGGCATGTGCCCTGACCAGGAATTGAACTGGTGACCTCTTGGTGCATGGGTTGACGCTCAACCACTGAGCCACACCAGCCGGATGCATTTTTCTTCTAAAAACACATTTTTCGGTAGTGATTAGGGATACTTTGAGAGATGCACAATGACATTTTGAAGTCTGATAGTAACATTTCTCAGAGGAATGTTTATAGTTTGAGGTATAAAATTCTTATTTTTCCAGATTTAAAAAAAATCTCCCAAATCTCCATCTGTAGCCTCTGACCACCTTTGCTTTTCAGCATCTATTTCACATTGGAATCCTCCAATCTGGCCATTCATTCTGACCACAACCCTGCTCTTGCATCCTGGACTAGAGGGGGTGCTTGCTTCCCTTCAGACCTAAATCCTCATCCCTTCCTCATTTCCAGTTTTTGTTCTTTCAGACCTTGGTCAGCGTGGTACGTACAGACACTGTTAGTGCTATGTGGGAAGTGGTACCTAGCTACTATTGGTAACACACCCTAGGACAATGGATTTGGAACATGGCTTCTTTGGAAGTTGAGAAACTCTCATTCACTTTTCCTATTTCCAGTCATAATGCATTTCCATTTTGACCAGTCATCTACTGCTCACTTAGATCAAACGTAATGTGAAAAGATTTTTAAAAATTAAAAATGTATGTTGATTTTTGTTTTCTTTGAGACTTTATCGCTCTGTTCACTAAACTACGCATCATTTCCTCTTTTTGGTAAATTTGATCTCTTTCTTTAATACTAGAAATCCAAATTTCCCATCAGATAACATTGCTTATCTTTTTAAAATTTTGAACAGACACTCTAAGGGATTTTAATTATTTTTGTGAATGTCCTGTGACCCTCTGCCCATCCTCTTCAATGTGACATATCCCTCTGGGATGCTGGGGTTTCTGATCTTACTCAAGGGCTTTTTGAGACTTCTGGTCATTGGGCATCCCCCTGTGACTCAAGCAGAGATGTCCAAGGATTTTTTTCATTTACATTTATGAGTTTTGAAAACATAGTTTTTGTTTGTTTGTTTGTTTGTTTCAAGTTTCAGATTTCCCTTAAATTGCACTAGTTTCCAATTTGGGAACTCTGTTTCTCTTAGCAACTCCAATTTCACTCTGCAAAGCTCTCCTTTATGCCCCTTTACATGTGCAGAACTTAAGGGTTTTGAGAAGGGGCAGAGGGAGGCTCTGCTCTTGAGTTCTCACCATGTTTCTTTTGATTATGTCTTTGTCTCAAGCTTTTCATTTTTATCCATCTCAGGGGTTATTATGACCTTCAGACAACAACTGCAAGTAGAGTCAAAGACGTCTTTTACTGCTTTTCTTTAGCATTCAGTAGCCTGAATGCATCAATATGTTGTATTGACCGTTGTTCTATAAAAATAAGCAACAACCCCCCCCCTCTTATCTCAATAGACATGGTCTGTCTGTACTTGCCTAGAGCCAGACATAACATGCATTTCTTTTCTAAAGGAATTAGGAATTCTTTGATGAGATAGAGATGGTCCCATAGTTACTAGCACTGCCCTGCCCTGCCTCTCTTAGTAAGCCTCACCTCTATCTGCTCTCTTCTTTCTTGTCTGTTATTTTTTACACTATACATGTTGCTGGACTTTTAATGGCTTCCTTTTCTATTTCCAGATAACTTTTTTTTTTTGCATTCTTTTCTATCCCGAGAACTGTGCACCTTTGAAAATTGATTTGGAATTCAAGAAAGGGCTGTGTTTTGGGTACGGATTTTCCTCTTTGCCCCTCTTCCTTGAGATAAGTAAGCTGATTCCACAAACTCACCTCCTTGACCACAGACTGTCCCCTCTTCCTCTCAAGGCTCCTTCACAGAAGGGAGGAAAGTATCACTATATTGTTTAGTCTCACTGAAGAATAGGAAACTATCAACTACCTTCATGTTCTACAGGGTTGGGGAATCAAATGAGATAACGGAGCGGCAAGAAGAGGCAGTTTTATGGAAGAGGGTGTGGTATGGTCTTATTAGAGTATATCTATTATTATAGTATTATGCATGTTTACTACAACACAGCTCTCTTTGTATATATTTTCTTCCCTTTTCCCCTACATTTTAGGAGTCTGATACTCAACTTTATCTTGGAAGGATATGAGTCATATTAGAAGAACACAAAATTGAGACTTAGGAGACCCAAGTACTAATTCTGGTTCTTGAACTGTAGCGTGCCATATACATTCTGGCTATTATTGCTGCTATTAATAGCTAGCAGTTTATTGAGTGCCTACCATGGGGTAAGCTTTTGTACATACATCAGCTCATTTATTCTTTAAGGGAATTGTTATTATTATCCTCATATAATAGGAAAAGAAACCAAAGTTTAGAAAGGTTCAATGACCCAACATCACACCTCTAAGTGGTATCTGAACCCAGATTTGTATGATCCAGAGTGCCTGCTCTTTACCACTATACCGCATACATTTTTCTAGCATTAATGATAACTATAATAAGAACAAGAGTAATACATATAAGTAAATGCTATGTGATAACTATAATAAGAACAAGAGTAATACATATAAGCAAATGCTGTGTGATCATCTACTTTATCCCTCTCAAAATTGGTGGAACCAAACATTTAACTTTGGAGCAAAAATGAATTTGAATAACCACTTAGTCCAACCTCCTCAATTTGCAACTGAGGAAGCTAAAGTCCCAAGAAAGGAAGTTCCTGCCCTTGGTCAGCTGACAGTAAACCCCAGAACTGACCCCTGGACTCCACATGATCTAGGCTATATGTGAATGGAAGTCACTGTGCAATCAATTGCCATGTTATGTATTCCTCTTTCAGGGACCACAGATTTCATACCTTAGATGGAGGCCATGGGCTCACATGGTTTTAAGGATGGAAATCATGCCTGGTCTCAACAAGTTCTGCATTCAACTCAGGGTTGCCAGGTGGGGTGACTTCCAACCTACCTCTGCAAGTTACAGTTTCCTGAAGGGAACAAACTCATTGCATAAATTTGCCTTTATTGCCTGATTGGGCCTCTTGTGTCACTCTGCCAGTTTCTACTACAGTCTTTGTGATGGGACTGATGCTGACACTTGAGATCCAATATATCAAAGGCCTGCGACTTGTTATCTTTGTATCAGATGGGATGCCATCTGCTGCAAGGAACAGCAAAGGATCAGGAAACCCAGATCCAATTAACTTAAACTAAGGGATTTATTATCAAATAAATCCAGAGGTCTGGGAGGAGGGGCATTTTGATGATGGTCAGTTAATTGGCTCCACAACATCATTAAGGACCCATGTTCTTTCTACCTTTCAAAATAGCTACAGTAATTCTAGGCATCCCATACTCAGAATGGCCAATGTCCAGAGGCAGAAATGGAGACAACAGCAAAGAAGCTGGTTCCAGGAATCACCTGCTCACTGGCCAGATAAGGGTCATATTTCATTTTCTAAGTCCATCTCTAGTATGGGGATGGGATGGAATTACCATGATTGATTTCACCCAGCCTGTGTGACTCAGTGGTTGAGCATTGACCCATGCACCAAGAGGTCGCCGGTTCAGTTCCCATTCAGGGTATATGCCCAGATTGTTGGTCAAATCCCTAGTGGGGGGCATGCAGGAGGCAGCCAGTTAATGTTCTCTCTCATCGATATTTCTCTCTCTCCCTCTCCTTGCCTTTCTCTCTAAAAATAAATTTAAAAAATTTTAAACTAATTAAAATTTACTCCCATGGACATTAGATGGGGCCAGCCTTCCCAGACATCTTATAGAGGAATGTGGATTTTTTTTAAATGAAAATTTGAGTTCTGATGGCAAGGAATAATGACTGATTAGGCCTCTGGATATTCTATCATACTGAAATAATTTTTAAACTGAAAAGTCAAGCACCTTTGCAGTAGGTAATTTGTCATTTCTCTTTACCTAATTATATAAAAAAATCTCTGTCAGAAAATTAAGAAAATGTCACTATTAAATTAGGAAGAAAAATGATCAATGCTGTCAAAGGTGTATTGAAATACTTACTCATTATTGACAACACTATAAATGACATTTAACCTTTTGTTTGGAAAGCCATTTGGCAATATGTAAAACTATTCTTATGACCTAGTAATTCTACTTCTGGGTAGCTAGTCTAAGGAATCAATCCAAATTAAGGAAAAAATGATCAACATGAAGATATTAAGTCCAATATTATTCAGGGTAACAAAAAATTGGCAACAACTAAGTGGGAGGTGCATGGCATAGTAAAAAGCCTTAACTTGGAACTGGGCAAACTTAGGTGTAGATGTTTCACTGCCTACTTGGGGCAGGCCACTGAACTTCTCTGAACTGGTAACTGATCATATAATTGACTTACAGGATTGTTTGAAGATAAAAGAAAATGCATACAGAGCCTAGATATGTAGTAGGCATACAATAAATGGTACACACACACACACACCATCTAAAACCAAAACAATCAAAATTATCTCCATAAGACTTTTTTTTTTTTATCATCCTCACCCAAGGACATTTTTCCATTTTTTGTACAGACAGAGTGGGAGGGAGAGAGAGGAACAGAGAGAGAGAGAAACATCGATGTGAAAGGGACACATCGAGTGGCTGCCACCCGCACAACCAACCAGGGCCGGGGACAAACTGCAACCGAGGTACATGCCCTTAGCGGGAACCGAACCCGGGTCTCTCCGGACCGCAGGCCGACGCTCCAACCGCTGAGCCAAACCGGCCAGGGCTCCATAATAGACTTTTGCAGCCATTAAAATTTATATTAAACTGTGAGCCAGCAGAGAAACCTGGTTACACAGTAATAGAAAATAGAAAATCAAGATACAAAATTACTACTAAGTTAAAAAAAAATCATATGCATTGAAAAAAAAATGCCAACATGCTAATAGGTTTCTATTAGGCTTCATAGAATAATGAATAATTTCCCCCTCATTTCTCTGTATTCTGATATTACATTTATAGTGGAAATATTTTTTTTTAACACAAACATATAAAAAAGTTTAACTGGATGGCTCTTCAATATTTCCTTTTTTTTTTTTCTATAAACACACGTGAGTAAAATTCTTTCATTTTTGGAGAGTGATCTGGTCTAGATTTATCCAAGATTAACCTTTGTTATCACCTTCCCTGTATCAGTTGATACATTTTCATATTTTTCTAGAATCAGTTGATATATTTTCATATTTTTCTAGGAATGTTTCTTCTGCCATTCCCCCCTTTCTTTATGCATGGCGTTGGCCTCATGTTGTCAGTGTCTTCTCTCCGCCCCCAACATTCCTCTGTCAATATTTTCTGTTGGCCTCTCATGGTGCTCTAGACCCATTTTGTCTCTTAAATTGCTTTGCATTGATTCTGCGTCTTGCTGTCTTCTTCACGTCTTTTTTCCCACAATTGCCCATCAATTGTGTCTGTTTTGAAGGCTGAGAAGGACTTTTTGTTCATTAATTACTTGGTTTACCTTCACCTTTTCTCCTCCTGTCTAAAAAACCACTTACATCCACACACCCTTTGCAAGCATATGAGACATGCTCAGATTGATGGGAAGCCGCAGCACGAGGTTAAAAGCCAAGAACCAGGTCAGGGTGCACTTAGGCAGTAGGGGCAGCTGAGCCTCTTCACAGGTGCACCACAGAAACAGTCTGGTTAGGACACTGCCACTTGTGCAGCATCTAGTGTCACCACTGAACATGACCACCGAACACGACTTAACGGAGACTCAGAATCTGCGAGGAGCATCTGATGGGCTGCACCCAGGTCACGTGTCCACACGCTCTGGCCCTGGTGGGGCCCACAAGACTCATTCAGAGGGGTTTTCCCACAGGGCAGGAAAGTTCAGATCCTGGACAGAAAATAGACAAAACCAGTGTCCTCTGCACTTCTTAGAATCCCAAGTTTCATAAAATATATGCTCTGATTTTATGCTGCTATTCTGCGGTGATTCTTTCTTTTAAGCAGAATCCAGCATTTTCTTGCCGCCTTTTGGGGAGCATTTCTCTGGCTCTGGCATTGTATTATGAGGTGAGACGGTGTCTTTCACCTTCTTATTATAATGACCTTGTTTCATGGAGTTGTTGTTTTTTTTTAATCTCTCCACAAAAACAGCCTTTTCTCTAATGGCTTCTTAAAAATCATGCCTGGTTCTTAACAAGCTGTCTGTCTCCTCACCCCTCCCTGCCCCAACGCATACACATGCCACACAGCACTCAAATTGACTATTTTAATTGCTAACTCTATTTTAACTGTTTTCCCATTGTTGGCCTAAATCAAGAGGCAAACCAAGGCAAGCGCCAAATTGTCAAAAAGAATATTCCATTCGGGAATAGCAGAGGAATTGCAATTCAGGAAATGCAAACTGTAACAAGCTACAGTGAGCCCACTGAGGGTTGGGGGTGGGCTGTGTTTATAGAAAGGGAATGTAAAGAGGGGAGAGTTCAGTTAGAGTTTTGTAAAATAAAAAACAAATGGAGCCCTGGCCAGTTTGGCTCAGCGGTTAGAGCGTTGGCCTGCGGTCTGGAGAGACCCGGGTTCGGTTCCCGCTAAGGGCACGTACTTCGGTTGCAGTTTGTCCCCGGCCCTGGTTGGTCGTGCGGGTGGCAGCCACTCGATGTGTCCCTTCACGTCGATGTTTCTGTCTGTCTCTCCCTTCCTCTCTCTCCCTCCCACTCTATCTGTACAAAAAATGGAAAAATATCCTCGGGTGAGGATAAAGAAAAAAAAACAAATGGAGACAAATTTTGAAAATTCCCTAAGGAGACAAAACCAGTGCAGTCATACAAACAAAGCTCAATTGAACTTACTTTGTGAAATCAACCCTACCTGGGTCATTTCTTGCTCATGTTTCTGGAAACCATAAGAAAATTTCCCAAGGTTGTTTGAGACAACCCTTGACTAACTCCCTATCATTTAAGAAAATTCCAATGTTATTGGTTTTCTGTAAGTCAGGCATTTACGGGGAATCACTCTCTCAGTCCTTATGTTTTGTTTTTCTGCGGGCACATAACTAAGAATTTTCATTTTATATCCTCCAGTTCCATTTTAAATGAAAAATCTTTCAACCATTAACCTATAAACTTCCTGAAGGTAGATATTACCTCTCCCCATTTTATCCTCAGTGCCTAATACGAAGCCTAGCACATATAATGCTTTTAATAAATGCCAGCTGAATGAACGAATGCATGAATAAACCTCTCTTCCCTCTGTATCTTTTGTTCAGTGGCTTCAAGCAAACATATGTCCTATATTTCCTGGAACAATCAGTAAAAAGAAATTTTTTTTAGTAAAGAAAACTCAAAATTTTCTAACTAAATACAGTTTATTTTTGTACCATTGTAAAACTTTCTTTATAATGCCTTCTTAAATCATAGATGATTATTTGTCAAGCCACGTCCCAATTTTGTTTCGGAAAGAGATAATTCGTGTACTTACTGTCAGAGTTATCACACCCTTCTCAAAATGCTATTTTAAAAAAAGAAAAAGAAGAGAAAAGAACGGTAACTCTTTTCAAGCACAAATTTCAGGCGGTGGAGATTTCAGCTCATGCAGAGGCCACGTCCACTGCTGGGTCAGGCTTCTCTGCGGACTGTCAGGCAGTTCCCTGGTGTCCCCTTTCTGGGGCTGCCACTCAATTTCTGTCAAAAGCTTAGTTGAGAAAAATCATGCTGTGTGCTTTGCCCTGAAGCATGTGTACTATAGCCATTCCTCAGCCAAATATTTCTCCACCTTATCAGACCATTTTTCTATAACAAAGCTTTATAGTGACTCCCTTTACTATACTAAAACAACATGCTTGAGAAACATAAGCTATCTCCGCATACAATTTTTTAAAAACATCAAAATATTATTTTAACTAGCACAGAAAGAAGGTAAAAGAGGAGATTAAGTTATAATGTATAAGTCAATCAGAAGTATTAACTACTGAGCACAATCCCTCTAGAAGACAAAATGAACCAGTCTGTGATACTTCTAGCTTATGCACAAGATTTTACGATTTGCATTTCATGGAGAAACCTCACCCCTGGGTTTATCTAATTTTCCTATGCTCTCAATTCCTCTTTGTCTTGTTTTCCTGACTTACCAACTTTGAAATCAGTGGGATTATATGATTTTCTAAGTTGTGGTAAAGAAATAAGAATTAAGTATCAACCCCCTAGGTTTACTATTCAGATTTTGCATACAGGAGACCCATCTCATGCCTAGCTGAGCGGAGGAGCTCACTAAGATTTTGTCCTCGCATCCTGCCATCGCTCCCCTTCCCCTCCCCTGCAGCACACACTGCCTCCATCACAGACCTGCTCTCTGTGACTCCAGACAATGTCTACAGAGTCTCTGGATCCTTGGTCTGTGTTTCCATTAAGGTCCCCAGGCAAGTTTTTTTTTTTTTTCATCTTCACTCAAGGACATTTTTGCATTTATCTTCAGATAGAGCAGGAGGGAGGGAGGGAGAGAGAGAAACATCGATGTGAGAGAGACAACATTGATTGGCTGCCACCCACACGACTCCAACCCCCCCAACCGGGGCGGGGACAAACTAAGGTAAGTGCCCTCAGCGGGACTCAAACCCGGGACTCTCTGGTCTGTAGGCTGATACTCCCATTGCTGAGCCAAACTGGCCAGGTTCCCAGGTAAGTTTTTGTTCATCAGCAAAATAGATTAAACATGTACTACATGGGCCACACAGGCTGTTACTTTCTCTGCAGTGCATCAGTAAATATGTTTTCCCTCTAAGAAATTGGTAGTAGGCTTCCAGTCAAGATGGCAATGTAGGTAAATGCAGTTCTCAGATCCTCCTACAACCACATCAAAATTACAACTAAACTGCAAAACAACCATCATTCAGAACCACCTGAAATCTAACTGAACAGAAGTCCTATAACTGAGGATATAAAGAAGAAGCCATATTGAGACTGGTAAGAGGGGCAGAGACACTGAATGGACTGGTCCCACACCCACATGTGGCAGATAAAAATCGAGAGGGATATCTCTGCTGAGGAGCTTCCCCGTCATGAAAAGCAAGGAGTCTTAGCCCCATACGAGGCCCCCCAACCTGCAGTTCCAGTGCTGGAAACAGAAGTGCCCATAACTTCTGGCTGTGAAAACCAGCAGGGATTGTGGCTGAGATGGAGGGCTTCTGGAGTCCCAGGCAGTTCCTCTTAACGGGCCCACACACGAACTTACTTAGACTCACTTATTCTGAGCTCTGGCACTGGGTCAGCATCTTGAGAGGTACCAGGGACTAACGGGGTGGAACTGAATTGTCTGGCAACAGGGTGAGGGCTAGAGCAGCTTTCTCCCATGCAAAAGTGCTGACAGAGGCCACTGCTCCTCTGCTGAGCCCTCCCCCCCACAGAGCTGGCAGGCAGACACCATATCTGAGTCTCCATCAACCTGGCTAATATGGTATTCCCCGTCCTGGTGATTCCCTGAGACTCTGTCCCATCTAACTTGCAAGCCTAGCTAAGCTGCTTCTAGTGGCTTTTCAATACAAACGGCCTGTCTTGGCTCATGATGCCTTCTTCCCTAAAATCTCTCCAATAAGCAACACCTGGCCTCAATGTGTCCCAAACCTCTTGCTAAGTGGCCCCACGACCAACACTAGTGGCAGCCAGCTTTGGTTCACAGCTTGGCCTTTCCCTACAACCCTAAGCCCAGCACAAGTATCAGCCACCTGCAGATTGCTTTGTAGCTCATGCCAGGTGACCCTGGGCAGGACACAGGTGGTGGTTGACTTTGGCTTGCACCTCCCAGAAGGCCCCAGAGCCAGTGCGCTCAATAGACAGCTTCAGATCATGCCCAGTAAACACCCAACCACCTCCACAAGTGACACACTCATGGGGTGGACTTGGCAGGTACCTAAGTCCTGCTGAAGTGAGTTCTACTTTGTAAGGTTGAACAGAGATCCTCCACAGTGGTCGTGGCCAGTCCTCACAGCTGACTGGCCTGGGGGTAAATCTTTCCCATTGACATGCCAATGGTAATCAAGGCTCAACCATAACAGGAGGGTGCACACAGCCTTCACCAGAGGCGCACCTGGAGTGCTCAGCTTAGGTGACCCAGGAGGCTGTGCCACTGGGCCCTACAGGACACCTTCTACATAAGGCCACTCTACCAAGCCTGAGAGACATAGCAGCTCTACCTAATACACAGAAAAAAAACAGAGAGACAGCCAAAATGAGGAGATAAAGAAACATGTTCCAAATGAAAGAACAAAACATAATTCTAGAAAAAGAACTAAACAAAATGGAGACAAGCAATCTACCTGATGCAGAGTTCATCCTGATTATAAGGATGCTAGTGAACTTACAGGAAGAGTAGAAGAACTTAGTGAGAATTTCAACAAAGATAGGAAACAAAGAAAGAGATAGAAAACAAAAAAGTACCAGTCAGAAATGAAGATTACATTAATTGAAATGAAGAATGCATTACAGGGAAACAACAGTAGAGTAGATGAAGCAGAGGATAGAGTTAGCAATTTGGAAGCAGAAAACACCCAATCAGAACAGCAAAAGGAAAAGAGAATTTTAAAAAAATGAGGATAGTGTGAGAAGCTTCTGGGATAACTTCAAGTATACCAACATTCACATCATGAAAGTGCCAGAAGGAGAAGAGAGAGAGAAAGAAATTAAAAACCTGTTTGAAAAAATAGTAACAAAAACTGTCCTTACCTGGTGAAAGAAATAGATACACAAGTCCATGAAGCACAGAGTCCCAAACAAAATGAACTCAAGGTCCACACCAAGACACACCATAATTAAAATGCCAAAGGTTAAAGACAAAGAGACAGTCTTAAAAACAGCAAAAGAAAATCAGGTAGTTATCTACAAGGGAGCTCTTATAAGATTGTCAGCTGATTTCTCAACAGAAACTTTGCAGGCCAGAAGGGATTGGCATGAAATAGTCAAAATGATGAAAAGCAAGGACCTACAACCAAGATTACACTACAGAAAAGCTATCATTTAGAATTGAAGGACAGATAAAAAGTTTCCCAGACAGGAAAAAGATAACAGAGTTCATCACCCCAAACCAGTATTACAACAAATGTTAAATGATCTTTAAGAAAATAAGAAAAGCCCTGGCCGGTTTGGCTCAGCGGTTAGAGCGTCCGCCTGTGGTCCAGAGAGACCCGGGTTTGGTTCCCGCTAAGGGCATGTACCTCGGTTACAGTTTGTCCCCGGCTCTGGTTGGTCGTGCGGGTGGCAGCCACTCGATGTGTCCCTTTCACATCGATGTTTCTCTCTCTCTCTCCCTCCCACTCTGTCTGTACAAAAAATGGAAAAATGTCCTTGGGTGAGGGTAAAAAAATAAATAAATAAATAAGAAAATAAGAAAAAAAGAGATAAAAATTATAAATAATAAAATGGTGTTAAATACATATCTATCAACAATTACTTTAGATGCAAATGGATTAAATGCTCCAACCAAAAGACATATGGTGGATGAATGGATAACAAAATAAGACACTTATGTATGCTGTCTACAAGAGACTCACTTCAGATCAAAATACACACACAGAATAAAAGTAAATATGTGAAAAAATATATTTCATGAAAATGGAAACAGGGTAGTAATAATTATACCAGACAAAGTATACTTCAAAACAAAGGCTATTAAGAGAGATTTATTATAAAGAATTGTCTCATGTGATTAGGGAGGCTGGCAAGTCCCAAGACTTTCAGTTGGCGAGCTGGAGACCCAGAAAAGCCCCAGTCTGAAGTCTGATACGTTCAGAACCCAGGAAAAGCTGATGTTTCACTACAAGTTCAAAGGCAGAAAAAAAGTGATGTCCCAACTCAAGGGCAATCAGACAGAATGTGTTTCCTCTTACTTAACCTTTTTGTTCCATTCAGGCCTTCAACTGATTGGACGAGGCCCACCCATGAGGGAGGGCAATGCTCCGGTCAGTCTACTAATTCAAACATTAATCGCAGAAACACCCTTGCAGACACACCCAAAATGTTTGACCAAATGTTTGGACACCCTGTGGCCCATTCAAGTTGACATGTAAAATTAACCATCATAATAAGGGTCTCTTTGGTGAGTCCAGAATATAGTAGCCAGAACCTTAGGAAAGAACATTTTGGAGGAGTTTTTTTTTGTTTGTTTTTTTTTTAGTTGCCCTTATCCATTCTTCTTTACTCTAACTTTTCTCTTTTTGTCCCCTTATCCTGTCTGTCTGCCTTTTTTGCCTAGGTGGCTAAGAACACCGTAGCTCCTATTTAGCCACAACACAACTTGATCAGCTTTGTTGCAATCATGATATTTTCTGGGAATGTATGCCCTTTTATTCTCCAGTCTGCTTGGTAATCTTACAGCAAAATCAAGTCAGAGGTTTTCTGTCATTTTTTTATCCTGAGATTTCTGTCTAAATACATCGTTTATCACCTTGTTATCAAGAGGCATTTTATACTCTTCAACCTTAGAAATCTAAAATCCTGGAAAATTTTCTTGCAGAGAGCCCAGGAGCTCTTGCTGATGTTGCCACTGGAGTTCCCCCAATACAGAGCACTCCAAGTTAACGAAAATGCTTCCTGCCTTAAAGTGCCGTAGGACCTTGCTGGAGGTTGCAGGAGACGGCAGGATCGTTGCATTCAAAAGCAAACCAGCTGAATAACTGCTTTCATCATGTGAAAATAACGACGACTGACGTTGTTACTATCTCCGGCATTATAAAAATACCTTCCTGTGATTAATAAATTGTGGTTGTGGTACATTAGTAACTTCTATGAATTTTTTAAAAACCACTTTATGGTCTTGCACTTGTTGAAGTCTAAAGTCCCTTTTTCCTAGCATCATGGACCTGTTTTTAAAGGTTGAAAGGACCTTGGAGTTTTCTGGTAACTTAGGCACAGAGTTAAGTGACTTCCCCAAAGCCACATTGCTGGTTACAGTCACACATCACAGGATACCAACGAAGCACTGATGGTTGACAGTGTTCAAAGCACCTCCTCTCAACCTTCCTTTCTTGCAGACTTGATTTGTTTTGATGAATCTGAAGAGGCATTGTTTTCTGCATTTTTTTAAAAGCCCAAAGTCGGTTTGGGGTATATTGCAAACCAAATCATGACTTTCCGAAACATAAGAGCTATATAAAGTTAAATAAATAAATTAATGGATAAATAAACAAACACATAATAATATATATCAAATGTAAAGTAAAGAAATGTTTGCATATGAGGTACCTTTGCAGCTGAAATGACATTAAAACCCAAGGAAAGAATTGAGTAAAACTAAGACCTGCTAATTGGCGTCAGTCCTGGAGACATTTTAGTTTTGTTTTTGTGTTTTTTCCCTCAAGGGAAATTATTGTTTAATGACTCTAACTCTAAACTTCTGGAAGCCAAGGTAAGAGGAAGATATAAGGGTTACACAGCTATCTAAAAAAGGGAGATGCACAAAATCACTAGGAAAGACCAACCATAGCTCAGAACTCTAAAGAGAGTTCTTTAGAGTTGGGAGACATTTCAGCTTTGATGGCATCAAGAGCCAGTTATCACATTGCGGATTTAACCCTCTCTCTTCCTTAGATGGGATGCATGAAGAGGGAATTGGGGTTCTTATTTTGTGAGGAGAGTTGTACGTAGAACCCAGCAGAAGCTCAGAACCACCTTTTCCTCTGGGTCTGTACATGTAAGAATGTCACTTGCCACTTTTATGGGAGGCCTCAGGAGAGAGAGCACTTCATCTCCAGTAGCTGCCAAGACCTGTCCAACCACCACCTCTCTCTGTGGACCTGCTAGGCGACCTTGAATACATATGCCAAAGGGTAGACTTTTGTGACTAATAGAACTACCTAAGTATTGAGTACGAAAAACCAGCTCTGCAAATCACGCAGTCTGGTTGAGAAGAATGTCCGAAATCCATGCTAGCATAGAGTTTGACTCTCACCAACCTCCGCTTTTCTTTTTAAACTTGGGATTTTATAATTTTCTTATACTTTTTCCCCCTAGGTGCTTCAAAGTATTTTATTTTCAAAGAATATCCCATTCATTTATTTTCTGAAATAATGGGAGGAACTTGCCATGCAAGCAATAAAAAATGCTTTCTGAAAATGAATAATTCCTGTACTGTTTCTAGGACAACCAGGAGGATAACATAAAATGATAAAACAGCAGCTGGGAAAATGAAATTTGTGTGGTTCTAGAAGAAACTGGTATCTTTAAAAATTATAAGTTAAAAAAATGGCATTTGGAACATGAGATCTTAATAATTCAGGTCCCATTAAAATAAGGGCCCTTGCTCGGCCAGTGTGTCTCAGTGACTGAGCTTTGACCCACGCACCAAGAAGTCGCCAATTTGATTCCCGGTCAGGGCACATGCCCAGGTTGTGGGCCGGGTCCCTGCTGGAGGGCATGCAGGAGGTGGCCAATTGATGTTCTTTCCCATTGATGTTTCTATATCTCTCCCTCTCCCTTCCTTTCTCTCTGGAATCAATAAATAAAAATATAATAAAATAAGGGCCCTGGGCAATTTATTGTTGCCAGATCCATGTTGACAGGTGTCATGCAAGTATAAAATGATATGCTATAAAAACAGAATGTAATGTCCTCTTCTCTTCTCAAGCCTAATTCAGTCTGTCCTGATATAACAAGAGTTTATGTATAAGGTACTCTTTCGTTGGAAGTGTGTTAGAGAATTACTATATGGGTAACAGTTAATGACCTGTCCCGCAGGTCAAGCAACGAGGACTCTAGAGGGGGAGTGAGGATGAGGAGGGACAAAAGACACGAGAAATGGAGACAAGACAGGGTTCTGATCAAGTCTCGTTTATTCAGGGGGAGTTCACACAATATATAGGGGAAAAACAGGTGAAACAGTTAATGAGTATCCCACCTGAAGCAAAGTCCAGTAAATACCCCAGGTGGAACAAATGATAAGCAAAGAATGGCCAGCAGAGTAAACAATTATCTAGAGGAATGCAGAGGCATTGTATGCAGAGAGACCCTGCCTTGGGGCAGGAGATGGCAGAGCAGATTGTAACAAAATGGATGCCATGCAAAAAGTCTCCCACAAGTTAAAATGTTCTTCCTGAGGTATTTTATGAAAAAGATACTATTAAAATTATTTGGCTAGCAGGACTCTTTTTTTTTTTTTTTTTTTTGGTACATGCCCCTAGCGGAACCGAACCTGGGACTCTCCAGTCCACAGGCCGACGTTCCAACTGCTGAGCCAAACCAGCCAGGGCACTAGCAGGATTCTTAAAACACATAAACACAATAATTCAATGGAAAGTGTCATTAAAGTGTTGTAAACTTATATGATGTTATATGTCAGTTATATCTCAATACAGCTGGGGAAAGGTAGCAGTCCATTAAAAATGAGAATTCTTTCTTATATTTAGAGACAGATTTCATGCTCAAACTAAATATTATCTTTTAGGTTATATGTATCCAGTTTATCAGATAAGCTCAATAGAATACAAGCAGAAAATACCTTTACTATTTTTGCTCCTGAATAAAATCTTGGGAGGATCCATTAAGTTTTCCATTAATTTTCATAACAATAAGAA
The DNA here is from genome assembly GCF_014108415.1 of Molossus molossus. Lineage (NCBI taxonomy): Eukaryota > Metazoa > Chordata > Mammalia > Chiroptera > Molossidae > Molossus > Molossus molossus. The sequence goes on along the minus strand of NW_023425347.1, from coordinate 25,197,267 downwards.
GCCCACTGGTCAGGTTCAGGAAAAAAGGCAAGTTCTGTTCAAAGTCTCATGCAGTTAATCTCCTCTTGCATCTGGGTCCTGCCTCTGGGTTAGCAGTCCGAGGGTGGGGGCAGGGGAAGCCAGTGGCTCCTCATTCCTGGCCCACCAGGCAGCAGCTGGCTCCTTGCTGGGGTGAGGAGAAGAGGTAAGTGGCTCGAGGACTTGCCTAGTACACAGTGGTGGCATGTTGGCCTCTGGGTGGGGCAGAATCCAAGTGCTGACTTTCCTTTCTTGTGGCCTTCTTATGGGAGGCCCTCCCACGGCCAGAATTCTCTCACCTACAATTAGACTCCTTGCCACGGGTAGTGCCTCCAGGTGGCAGCTGATGAGCTGCTCCTCTTTTCCTGCTTTCTGCAGATCCATCTGCCTCTGTGGTCACCGGGCCCCTCCAGGCACCCACCTGGGAGTTCTCATAAGGTGGCCCAGTTTGGCTTACTTCTGCAGGGTCCATCTCTGCGCCATCAAATCTCAGGCATCCTTGTCTTTCCAGTTTGGAAACACAGACCACCTCCACCACAGCCAACCCCCTTTCTCGAATTCTAGGGGCTCAACAAGCTCTCAGAGTGGTTCATTTGAGGCCTCTCATGTCAGTAATTGACTTTGAAATAGCTCAGAAAAACGTTCTTTGTATTTACTGGTAATTTTTCTGTACATTTGAAGTTGCTTTAAAACTTAAAAAGATGGAAAAACCTTGCTAAAATGGATTCCAAAATGGCAGCAGAGTGAATGGAAGCTACACAGACCATCTCCTAGAACCAAACTGGAATTACAACTAAAATAAAGGCTAATCATCAGGAAAAAGCAACAGAAAAGCAGCTTGTGAGGACCATATAACCAGGGACACTGAATCGATCCTGGTAGGATTGAGGAAGCGCAAGAGAGTGGCTTGAGAGCCATGGACACCAGCGGTCTTAGCTGTGAGCAGCGCCTTTGGGGTTAAACTCCCAAGCCCACTCCACAGTGCAGAGGGCTGGGACAGAGTGCTATAAAAGCCACAGCCACTCCCCTTGGGCTCTGGCAGAGGGATGGCGGACGGGAATGGAACTGTGGGAATACTCGGGATTTGGAAGGTGCTCAGAGCTTTTGTTGAGTTGCGGCCACACAGGACAGTGGCCATCTTACTCCTTTCCAGGGCTCTGGGGAGAGGCGATGGCCCCTCCCTCAAAGATTTAACCCCACCCAGATGGGTCGTTAAAATGCAAATTGAGGCTCATTAACAACCAGCCTCTGCCCCACCTTTGGGAAATCCTCATAGCTGAACACCTGAGGGAATTTTTCATTCAACTGAGAAACCAAGGCTCTTCAAGTAACTGCAACTAATAGCCTCCAGGTAAAAGGCTAGAGGATAACTAAATCATTTCTGGGCTTGCAACTCTATCCAGGAAAGTAAGACTTGACAGTGGTGTTAAACGTGGGTTCTCCAATGCTCATCCAAACCCAGTAGAGGCAGCCACAAACAGCAGAACACCAACACCCCCAAGAAAAATTTGGAAGGCTCCAAAACCCACGGAGATAGCCAAAATGGTGAAACAAAAAAACAAATCCCAAATGAAAAAACAGGAGACCTCAACCAAAGATGAGACAAATGTGAAGCAGTTAAGCAAGTTATCAGAGATAGATTCAGAGCCATGATCTCGAGGAAGCTCAACAGCATGAATAAGTACATCAACACCATGAGTAAAAACATAGAAACATTGAAAATCAACCAACTGGAAATGAAAAACCATCACGAAGAAATGAAGAATGACATAGCAGAAATAAAGAACACATTGGAAAGACTAAACGGCAGAAAAGAGAAAGCTGAGGACCAGATCAGTGAATTAGAAGACAGGGTAGAAAAAAATCAACCAATCAGAAAACCAAAAGGAAAAAACAATTAAAAAAAACAGGAAGACAGCTTAAGAGAAGTGTGGAACAACTAGAAACATAATAATATTTACACCATAGGAGTCCCCGAAAAAGAAAATAATGAAGTGTTAGAGAATATATTTACAAAAAAAAGTGACAGAAAACTTCCCTAATTTGGTGAAATAAGAAGGCATTCAGGTTCAAGAGGCACAGAGAACCCCAAGTAAGAAGAACCCAAACAGGCCTACACCAAAACACATAGTAATTAAAATGCCAAAAATTAAAGACAAAGGGGGAATCCTAAAAGCAGCAAGAGATAAGCAACAGGTTACCTACAAACGAACCCCCATAAGGCTCTCAACTGACTTCTCACAAATAACACTAAAGGCCAGAAGGAAATGGCATGAAGTAATCAAGGTCATGAAAAACAAGGATCTGAATCCAAGACTACTCTTCCCAGCAAGACTATCATTCAAAATAGAAGGTCAAATAAAGAGCTTTCCAGACAGAAAAAGGCACCAAACCAGCACTGCAAGAAATGTTAAAAGAATTGCTGTAATTAGTAGAAGAAATAGGAAGAAAAATATAACCACATTAAACAAAAATGGCAACATATAAGTACATATCAATAATCACCTTAAATGTAAATGGATTGAATGCTCTGATAAAAAGACACAGAGTAGCTGATTGGATAAGAAAGCATGACTCATATATATATTGTTTACAGGAGACCCACTTCACAACAAAAGACTCACATAGGTTGAAAGTGGAGGGATGAAAAAAAAAAATCTACCAAGAAAATGAAAAGAAAAAAAAAAAGCTGGGGTAGCAATACTTATATCTGATAAAATAGATTTCAAATGAAGGTTATAACTAGAGACAAAGAAGGTCACTACATAATATTGAAAGGATCTATCCAACAGGAAGATATAACCTTGGTAAACATATATGCACTGAATATAGAAGCACCAAAATGTATTAAAATTCTTCTGGAGAACTTTAAAGGAGAAATCGACAGCAATACAATAATAGCAGGGGACTTCAATACCCTGCTGACATCAGTGGATAGATCCTCTAGACAAAAAAGTAACAAGGAAACAGAGACTCTAAATGAAGCACTCAACCAAAAGGATTTAATAGATATCTACAGAGAATTACACCCCAAAGCTACAGAATTCACATTCTTTTCAAGTGCACATGGGACATTCTCAAAGACAGACAACATGTTAGGACAAAAACTAAGTCTCTACAAGTTCAAGATTGAAATAATATCAAGCATCTTCTCAGATCACAATGGCATGAAACTAGAAATCAATTGCAACAAGAACATGCAAAGATATTCGAACACATTGAGGCTAAATAGCATGTTATTGAACAATGAATGGGTTACCGAGGAGATCAAGGAAGAAATCACAAACTTCCTGGAAAACAATGAAAATAAACACAACACAAAATCTATGGGATGCAGCGAAAGCAGTTCTGAGAGAGAAGTTCATAGTACTACAAGCCCACCTCAAGAAAGAAGAAAAATTTCTAATAGACGATCTAACCTCACAACTTAAAGGACTAAAAAGCAAACAAACAAAAAACCCCAGAACAAGTAGAAGGAAGGAAATAGTAAAGGTCAGAGCAGAAATAAATGACATAGAGACCAAAAAAACATTTCAAAAGATCAGTGAAACAAAAAGCTGGTTTTTTGAAAAGATAAACAAGATTGATGGACACTTAGCTAGACTCACTAAGAAACAAAGAGAGAGAACCCAAATATACAAAATCAGAAATGAAAGAGAAGTAACAACTGACACCACAGAAATACAAAGGATTGTTCACAAATACTATGAACAATTATAAGGCAACAAATTTGACAATCTATGCAAAATGGACAAATTTCTAGAAACACACAGTCTCCCAAAACTGGACCAGGAAGAAGTAGAAAACTTAAACAGACCAATAACAACTAAGGAAATTGAAGATGTAATCAAGACTCTCCCAGCAAACAAAATCCCAGGCCTGGATGACTTAATGAGGGAGTTTCACCAAACATTCAAAAAAGAACTGACACCCATTCTCCTCAAACTATTCCTAAACATTCAAGAAGAAGGAAGACTTCCAAACTCATTCTATGATGCCAGCATAATTCTAATTCCAAAACCAGAAAAAGACACTACAAAGTAAGAAAACTACAGGCCAATATCTCTGATGAACATAGATGCCAAAATCCTTAACATAATACTAGAAATAAGATCCAGCAATACATCAAAAAAATTATTCACCATGACCAAGTGGGATTCTTCCCAGGAATGCAAGGCTGGTACAATATTCGCAAGTTAATAAATGTGGTACACCACATAAACAAAATAAAAGATAAAAACCACATGATCATATCCATAGATGCTGAAAAAGCATTTGACAAAATCCAGCACCAATTTCTGATAAAAATGCTCAGCAATGTGGGAATAGAGGGATCATATCTCAACATAATAAAGGCCATATATGAAAGACCTACAGCCAACATCATACTCAATGGACAGAAACTAAAAGTGTTTCCCTTAAGAACAGGAACAAGACAGGGATGCCCACTTTCGCCACTCTTATTTAACATAGTACTAGAAGTCTTAGCCACAGCAATCAGACAGGAAGAAAAAATAAAGAAGATCCTAATTGGAAAGGAGGAAGTAAAACTGTCATTATTTGCAGATGACATGATACTATACGTAGAAAACCCCAAAGACTCCATCAAAAATCTACTAGAGTTAATAAATGAATTTGGCAAAGTAGCAGGATACAAAATTAACATCAAGAAATCGATGGCATTCTTATACACCAATGATGAACTCACAGAAGAAACTAAAAAAACAATTCCATTTACCATCGTAGCAAAAAAAATTAAGATACCTAGGAATAAACTTAACCAAAGAAATAAAAGACCTATTCGCAGAAAACTACAGGTCATTGAAAAAAGAAATAGAGGAAGATATAAAAAAGTGGAAGCACATACCTTGTTCATGGATTGAAAGAATTGCCGTCATTAAAATGTCCATACTACCCAAAGCAATCTATAGATTCAATGCAATCCCCATCGAAATACCAACGACATACTTCACAGAACTAGAACAAATACTTCAAAAGTTCATATGGAACCAAAAAAGACCCTGAATAGTCACAGCAATCTTGAAAAAGAAGGACAAAGTAGGCAGGCTCACAATACCAAATATCAGGTTATACTACAAAGCCACTATAATCAAAACAGCCTGGTAGTGGCACAAGAACAGGCATGGAATAGAACAGAGAACCCAGAAATTGACCCAAAACGTTACGCTCAATAATATTCAACAAAGGTGGCAAGAGCATACAATGGAGTAAAGATGGCCCCTTTAATAAACGGTATTGGGAAAATTGGAGAGCTACATGCAAAAAAAATGACACTAGACCATCAACTTACACTATACACAAGAATAAACTCAAAATGGATAAAATACTTAAATGTGATTCATGAATCCATAAAAATCCTAGATGAAACTGTAGGCAACAAAATTTCAGACATCATACGCAGCAGAATTTTCACTGATACATCACCTAAGGCAACAGAAACAAAGGAGAAAATGAACACATGAGACTACATCAAACTCAAAAGCTTCTGCACAGCAAACGAAACAAACATCAAAATGGAAAGGCAACCCACTGTATGGGAGAGCATAATTGCCAATGATACATCAGATAAGGGGTTAATTTCCAAAATATAGAGTAATCATACAACTCAACAAATAGAAGACAAAGAACCCAATTAAAAAATGGGCAGAGGAGCTGAATAGACACCTCTCCAAACAGGACATACAAATGGCCAAGAGACATATGAAGAAATGCTCAGCATCACTAATCATCAGAGAGATGCAAATTAAAACAACAGTGAGGTTTCACCTTGCACCTGTCAGAATGGCTGCCATGAACAATGCATCATAGAACAAGTGTTGGCCAGGGTGTGGAGAAAAGGGGACTCTAGTACACTGCTGGGAATGCAGACTGGTGCAGCCACTATGGAAAACAATATGGTGTTACCTCAAAAAGTTAAAAATTGAATTGCCATTTGACCCAGTGATCCCACTTCTAGGCATATACCCTAAGAAGCCTGAAACACCAATCAGAAAGAATAAATGTACCCCCATGTTCATAGCAGCACTATTTATAATAGCTAAGATCTGGAAACAGCCAAGTGTCCATCAGTTGATGAATGAATAAAAAAGCGGTGGTACATATTTATACACAATGGAGTACTATGCAGCTGTAAGAAAGAAAGATCTCTTATTTTTTGAAATGACATGGAGAGACCTGGAGAGTGTTATCCTAAACAAAACAAGCCAAGCAGAGAAAGATAAATATCATATGATCTCACTTATTTGTGGAATATAATGAACATAACAGTCTGAGGAACAAGGTAGATCCAGAGATGTGGAAGTAGGGTACAGACTGACAACCCTCAGTAGGGTAAAGGGGGGAAGAGATACACCACAGAACTTATATGCATGTACGCATAACCAATGGACATGGACAACAAAGCTGGGGACAGAGTGGGGGGCTGGAGAGGAGGGTTTCAATGGGGAAAAAAGGAGAAACATCTGTAACAAAAATAAATTAATAAAAAAAAAAACCTGAAAAGATGTATATACAATACACATAACTATTATTCTAAAAACATAATTTGGATGTATGTCATATTATACAAAACCTATTACCTGACTTTTTAACTTAGTAGTATGTTATAAATATTACTATATTAATATATAAAACATGTATAATCATTTTTAAAGCACAGAGTTTGTTGTAGGTAGATACCATAATTTAATTAACGAAGCTTCTCATACTTTTAGATCATTTATATTATTTTAATATAATAGATTATGCTACAATAAAAAATTGATTTGGACAAAGATAACACTGTTGCACATAGTGGAATTCAGGACTCTGGTTTCTCTGCAAATTCGCTAAACTGTAACGAAGCCCTTAGTCTATTGTCGGTTATGGACTATTACTGCTCGGAAGCTGGAAAGGATTGATTTCTCTCCTTCCGAGTTCTTTCTGACTAGGCTCACTAACTTTGGAAGTGACACCTTGAGGTAAATTTTCTTTCACTTAAAAACCCAAAACAAAATACTTTTACACAGTGTCAAGGCGCATTAGATCCGGAATCCAGACAGCAGGGTCGCAGTCGGAATCGTGCCAGCGCCCCTGGGTTGTACTGAGAAGACAGAGGTGATCGCACCTGGGCATTCAGCTTTCTTCTTTTGGTGTGTTAGAGGAAAGCATCCTTGTTTGCCAAGTCTTTTAAAGGTATTGTTTAAAAAAATATTTAAATAAATTTAAAAAATATATTGTTTACTGTTAGTGAGATTCTATCAAACACCTGTATTCAGTGACTGAGATGTTGGGCCAATTAAATAATGACTCTACATTTACAAGGTGGTGTATGTCTTTCAAAGCCTTTTACTTTTATTATTTAACCTGATCCTTACTGACTCCCTGAGAGGTGATCAGGGACAATATTATTATTCTCATTTCATTGATCACGGAAGTGAGAATGAGAGCTGAACTGATGCTCCAAGTCACAGTGCTAGGAAGAGGCAGAGCTGGGCCATCTGTCCAGTGTATGTGGGTGCCCCCTGTGCTCCCCGCCCTCAGGCTGCCCCACCTCTGTCTTTCCTTCTGGTACTTCTGTCACCCAGTTGTACAGCAGATTCCTTTTCTATTTTATTTATCACCTCCCACATATTATATATCATGATGTCCTGCCCATTCTACTGCTGAAACATATCCCAGATCTGTTCTACTCTGTCCATGTCCACGGCTCCCATCCCTGTCCAAGCCAGTATCACCTCACCTGAACGCTGGCAACAGCTGCCCACCTGGCCTCCACTTCCTCTTACCTTCCCATGGTCTGTCCCCCACACAGCAGCCAGGTGTTTTTCGGCAAACACACATCAAAGGCTGTTCCTTCTCAGCTCAGAATCCTTTAATTGCCTTTTGAATAAAATCTAAAAAGTCTTCACCCTGGCTGCTGATACCAAAAGCTCCACATGACCGGGTCGGTGTGGCTTAGTGGTTGAGCGCCGACTGATGCGCCAGGAGGTCGCCGGTTCTATTCTGGGTCAGAGCACATGCCCAGGTTGTGGGCCAAATACCCAGTGAGGGGCATGCAGGGGATAACTGATTGCTGTTCTCTCTCATCCATGTTTCCATCTCTCTCTCCCTCTCGCTTCCTCTTGCTCTAAAAAATTAATAAAGAAAAAAAATTTTTTAAAAAAGCTCCACAAGACTTGGCCTCTGCCTGTCTCTGACCTTTCCCGCTGCTTCCTATCTCCCACCTTCTCCCCACCTCCCACCTTCTCCCCCCTCCCACCTCCTCCCCATCTCCCACCTTCCCCCCTCTCCCACCTTCTCCCCATCTCCCACCTTGTCCCCATCTCCCACCTTCTCCCCATCTCCCACCTCCTCCCCATCTCCCACCTTCTCCCCACCTTCCACCTCCTCCCCTATCTCCCACCTCCTCGCCATCTCCCACCTTCCCCCCTCTCCCACCTTCTCCCCATCTCCCACCTTCTCCCCATCTCCCACCTTCTCCCCATCTCCCACCTTCTCCTCATCTCCCACCTTCTCCCCATCTCCCACCTTCTCCCCATCTCCCACCTTCTCCTCATCTCCCACCTTCTCCCTGTCTCCCCTATCTCCCATCTTCTCCCCTTCTCCACTACTTTCTACCTTCTTCTTCCCATCTCCCTATCTCCTACCATCTTTCACCTCCTCAGTATGCCCCAGCCTGGTTTATTTTTCTCTTTGTTACTAGAACATACCAAGCTCACTCCTGTTCTAGAATCTTTCAGGACCTGCAGCCCTATGGCCCCAGCCCTTCCTCTGGCTCTTTCTCATCAGCCAGGTCTCCACTTTAAGTCTACTTCTCTGGGAAGCCCTCCTGAGCACCTCATCTGAAGGAGGGCCTGCCACTCTGTCATACTGCTCTATTTTTTATCTAGTCACAGCACTTACTTTGTTTACTGGTTTGTTGTTTATCTTGATTCACTAACTATCATCCCATTTATTTAACAAGCATGTATAATTATTAATATAAGCCTGGGATTGTCTAAGTGTTTTAGCAATATTCACCTATTTGATCCTCATAATGACCCTTTACATACTTTTCTCAGATGAGGAAATGTAGGCACAGAAAATTTCTCAAGGTTATTCAGCTTGTAAGGGCACAGCCAAGATTTGAATCCAAGCACTTTGGGTTGCAAGGCCCCGCTGTTGGATGGGGTCTGGTCTCCCATGTTTGACTCGGAATGCCTGTCACACAGGGTGGTGCCTGGCTCAGGTAGGCACTCAATAAATATTGTTAAACAACTGATGATTTCATGGTTTCTATGGAGACCCTGACACTGGGTCTCCATGAGCTTGTCCAGGGCATACTCCTCTGTCTTTCTGATCCTTAAACCTTTGGTATTATTCAGGAACTTGACTAGTTAACACTTTCTGAGATATTTCAACATAGCTTCATTTGTAGCCCAAGTAATGGCTATAAGTAAAGGTATCATCTGCCTGAAATCTACAGAGTGACAACCAACATTTACATGGCGATTTATGATTTCTGTAATGCTTTTCACACATCTTTCTCATTTAATAGTGGTCAAAGAAAAAACACCATTCCATCCCCCTTGGAGAGATTAGAGGAGACTGAAGCCGCCATCCTCATTAGCTCAGTGAGTTAATGTAATAGTTCTTCACCTGCTGTTAAATCCGGATGAGAACAACCTGTGTGGTAGCATCTCCAGGGAACATTTATCTGAATTAGTAAGACTAATTTTGAGTTGGCAGAGTTAGATCATACTGAGAACATTCAGTTATAAGTAAAAAAAAAAAAAAGATGGAAGAGGTTAGATCTTATGGCAGTGCCAGGTCACGTCAAATTTATCGAGTACAGATGTGTTTTTAAAAAATCATGTCCTACCTTCTACAGAGAGTTTTCACAGAGAACTCTCTTTATCACACTGCTGCCTACCACCCCTGGAGTATTTCCCGTAAGCCTGGCCTCTCCTAGTTAGCCTGTGCTCTAAACTGTTCCCAGTCCCTCCCTCCCCTTAATCCTAACTTTCCTGTGTCCCGTTACCTCACGGAGTCACTGAGTAACTAGTTTTGATAACAGTCATCTCCAGATTTTGCACAAAAGACTCTTTCTCCTTCATCACTTCAACCCATGGTGTTTTCGTTTTTGCATTATTTCACAGTCTATCTCCTGGGTTACAGACAACACGAAGCGAGTCTAGTGCAGCGTTAAGAGAATGGACTTTGATCCCTTATTCAAATCCTTGTTCCACCATTTACCAGAAGTGTAACTTTGGCCAAGTACTTCATCTGTGCAGCTTATTTCTTCTTCTATAAAACAGGGAAAATACAGCGCTTGTCTCGTAGGGTTGTTAAGCAGGTTATATTACTGCATTGGAAGCACTCAGAACACTGCCTGGCCCAGTATAAGTGTTGTGTATCAGTATCATTATTATTGAAAAGAGTGACAGGTTTGTACTCACTCTTGCTGAGGCACTCAATAAGTGTGTTTTGGGTCCAATTTCCTTGATTTTCTTCATTACCGGTCTCAGTGCATTAAAGTATTGTTTATCTCAAATAATACTACACCGCAAACGACTTCACAGACATTAAAAATGCATTTGTAAAAGGATAATAATTTTTGCAATTATAAACCAAAACATAATATTGTGACATGAGTAACTGTTTTTTTCTTTATTTCTTTTTTAGTGAGAGAGATGAAATTGTTTGCAATCTTTTGATCAGATGGGCTTGACAAGCTGGGTAGAGTTGCAGGTCAGCGCCCACATCCAAATGTGACCCATTCCCTTGAAGGTCATCAGGAATAGTGACAAGATTTGGTGACACTCTCAGCTGGTTTGAGATATTCAGATCAAAGATGGACCAAAGAATGATGGAGAACTCAGCCCAGCTGAGTTACACCAAACTGATATCAGCTGAAGTGCAGATTACCTACACGTATGTGAGTGTGAAGTTCAATGTTCATGATTTTATCCATTCAGATCTTGGAGTTATTTGTTATGCAGAATTATTACAGTAAAAACCCATCTAATGCAGAAATCGCTACAGGAAGTAGGGTATTACCTAAAAACGTGGCAGTGGCTTTGAGCTCAATTAGTCATAGTAAGGAACCCATAGCAGAAGTTAGAAAAATGGTGACCTATGTTATGTGGTGGCCAAACATTTGGCAAAACTGTCACCTGTCAAAATCTGGATGGCAAAACATGTACCTAATGAACTTGGGAAGAGGAGTAAGGAGGTTTGGAGGCAGAATGCCGGAAGTGTGAACTGGTTGTTACAAGTTGTATGTGATAAAAGACTGAAAGAAAGAGATGAGATCGGAGAAGCACTGGTTGACATGAAAGCAGAACAGAGAAGAAGTATAGCGTGCCCCTAACTTTTGGAACTTTTAGGGCTGAACAACAAGACTATTTGTCATCTCCAACCAGTAAAAGAAAGAATTTAGAAGATTTCTGAGTTTGAAGACCAGACCTCCAGGAGACCAAATCAAACTTGTAAGAGATCGTGGAAAGGATCAAAGAGGACCTAGTTGAAATTTTCTTCTAGTGGGGCACAATGGGGCCATAGAAGCCTGATCTATCAAAGTAATTATCAATAAGTATATGGGATGTCTTGAAACAAATTGTGGGTGTGACTTTTTTCTCATAGAGTTGTCTAAAATCCAGTATAAAAAGCCAACAACATTTTTGAGTGAGCTATCTTGCCCAAAGCACGCTAGGTTGGCTTAAAAGACACCGACTTTTCAAGATGTAAAAAGATCAGTAGAGCTTTTAGAAGCAGGCTGAGAAAGCTGTCCAGCTGCCAGGTCCTACCCTGGTTTGCCTGGGACTTTTGTGATTTTGGTTCAGAAAGTTGGGCAATCTAGGAAAACCCACAGTTCTGGGAAACTGAAAGAGTTGGTCACCTTTCAACGAGGGTATATTCTGCAATGCTCTTCATGTAGCCAAGAAAGATAATGATGAAAGGAAATTCCAGAGAGCTAAAACCAGACTCATGGAGAACAAAGGACTTGGGACTTATTCCCAGGACTTAATTAAGGACCATTTCCTACCCTTTAGGGCAGAAGGACCTGATGAGATTTCAGAATTGCTATGGGCCTCTGACTGCTTGCATCCTTCCTTGACCCACTTTGCTTAAGAGCAGTGGTTTAGTTTGTTCTTCACTCTGTGCCAGAACATTTTTAGGCCCCACCTGGAATTTTCCCAGAGATCTGTCATGAGCTAAATGGTAGGCCCAGATGAACTATAAACTGGCATTTATTTAGTGGTACACAGTTACCAAGGGTCCTACTTTTTTCTCTGCGGCAATAGGGAGATTTGCCAGGTGGCATCTTGAGATCACAACCTGGAGCTGAAGGCCTGATTCCTCTTCGTTACCATCATACTTATGATTCACAAAAAGCAGCATGAGACAGGCTGGAGTAATATGGGAGCAATTTAGTAGGAATCATCTCTGTTTCAGTTGTTTGCACCAGCCAGCTCTGAGGTTTCCGAGTTGTCTCCCGCCCAGTCTGTGTAAAGTTTCTTTTTCTAAAGCACAACTCCCTGGTCTAACCCACTGTGATTAAGGTGGTAAGTAGCTGACTCTGTCTCCCTAAGATGCCGAGACCAACTGAGACAGGAAAAAATATTGGGATGTATTCCTCAAAAGGTGACTCTGTCCATGATATACACACTTTAACTCCTTCAATCTATTCTTTAAAGTCTTAAAGAAAGAAATAGTGATATAGACATTTTACGTATCTAACAAGACTGAGAGGTATGGAAAGAAAATTTTAGTCTAATGGGGCCTTTTAGGTGGTCGTATCACTCACATGGGTAAAAACAACTGAGATGTGGTAGAGACAATGCTATTTCATTACCAAATCTCATTTAACTGCCTTCATCCTGGGTCATAGCACTATGTACTTGCCAGCCTCCTTTATAGTTAGGTTGGGGCACTGTGACTGAGTTTTGGACAATAGTCATAAAACCCCCTGGGTCTTCTTCCACCCCCTCATATTCTCTCTCCCCTTTCCAGGGCTACTGTCCATGCCAGCTACCTGCTGCGTAAGATGTCGGCTCACAGGATGGGAGGAGTTCGGAACGCCCGAGTTCTTGCTCGGAGGAGAGACCCCCAGGAGAGCTTCTGGCCTGCACTGGACTGAGAGGTGGGAGGGATAGAAACCTGTGTCACTTTAAGGCACACAAATTTGGGGATTGTTTGTTATCCCTACTAGCACTGATTACCCTGACTACTATAAAAGACCAAGGAGATGAAAATGGAGACTTCGCCAGACTGATTCAACAACTAGTTCAGCATGACATCATTTCACCAGCATCAGGGTTTGTCACATGTGTGTGACTGATTGGCCTTGAAGCTCTTGGTTTGCAGTTGGGTGGTCCAAGGAGGGAGGAGACACAGGTTGAAGTGTATGTCATTGAACACCCTTGTTCAAAGGGTATAACAAAATTGAGTAGCAGAGGTCAACAATATAAAAGTATTTATATGTAAAAATCTAAAAATGATGACATAAGTTCTTTCACACTCTTTGGGGCTTCAGGACAACCTGTTCACATCCAGGCCCTGGGCTCTCCCTCCATATCCCTGTTACTGTTCTTGGTGGGTTCCTAGCGGACTCATTCACCAAGTGCGATGTGTTTATCTCTCTCTTGTCAGAAGTAAGCATTAAACGTGGAAAAGTTAATACAGGCCCTAATGGCATGCTGGGAGTTTAAACAAGCTCGGAAGTCTTGCTGAGGCAAATGTTTTAAATGTGTCTGAAAGCCCTAATAAGTCCTTAACAAGCAATGGAAATTAACCCACTCCCTAAAGCATTGACCTGGAAGTGTGTCTTTGTTGCTTAAATTAGGATTACAACTTTCTGAGTTACATTTTATTAATGAGCCCTAAATGGAATTGTTTATCTCAGGAGGAACTGCTGTTTCTTCCACTCGTCCCTGGTGACACACTACACATACTAATTGATAGGAAGCTGATCTTTAGGAGACAGGAAAGCCCTGAGGCCTTTGTCACTTGGACAACTGTGGCCCATTACAGGGCCTGTCAGATCAGGGCTGAAGACAGGCTACCCTCATTTCCAGCAGTTTCTGGAGCACACGGTCCTGCCAGCTTTGGTCGTTCATGTGCTCACGAGAAAGGGCTTCCCTCTTTCATTCGGCTTTATTATCTGCATGGGGACCTTTGGGGACTCCAGAAAGCACCTCTGTCTGTGACATTTTGTGAAAAATTTCTTATCACTTTATTATACTGCCTCCAATTTCATCAATTAGAGAGACATTTGGATGAAGATCAGGTCATCTCCTCTTCAAACGTGGGATCAGTTGAAATACAGATAGAAGACAAAGGGTTTATTCTTAGTGCATACAGTGCATACACAAATCAAGGAGAAAAATATAGACCAATTGAAAGACAAAAGAAGAGAGGGACATGAAAATACGAACTACCAATGGCCAACATACATCTTCCATTCAACAAAATTAACTTTACCAGTAAGAAAAGAAAATAAATGTGATGTAATAGAAATGCCATGAAGAGAAATAGCCCCTTACCTCTAATAAAATTGGAAAATATTTTATTTTTTACAGTAACATCTAGTGATATCGAGGGTATGAGAAAGTAGGCATTTTTCAAACTGCTGGCCACCGGGCAGATTAAATTAAAGGACTATTTGGAAATATTTATCCAAGGTCTTAGAAATGTGACCACCCAATTTTACTCCTAGGAACTTAATCTAAGGAAATAAACAGAGAAAGAATATTTATTGCAAAATTATTTAAAAGAATTTAATTGGGAAACAACCAAAAACCTCACTTGGGGAATTGGTATAATAAACTATGGATCCATATAATAGAATGCAATATAGTCACTGAAAATGATATTCTAGAGTACCTAATGGTATGAGAAAATGTTTCTGACATACTACATGAAAATGGCAAATTGCAAAACAATATTACCCCAATTTAGGAAAAGAAAAAAAGTATTAATATTTACATAGAAAACAGATTGATATATCAAAATGTTAATAGTTATAATTTTAGGGTAGTGAGTTTTTTTTCTCTCTCTCTGTGTGTTAAGATTTTCTGTATTTTTCAATGTTTCCACCAAGAACATGTATTTTTTTAATAATCAGAGAAAAAGTTTTTTGTTTTTTTTCTTTCAACATGAGAGCTTCTCTGAGAAGGTTCAGGTGGAATGTCATAGACATTGCATAGACATTTGTACCAGCCTGGCTGGCTGGCTTGTTGTCAATCCCTAATCGAAAACTGTTTGATGGTTTAGAAAGAGAGCAAAGGAAATAAAAGAAGTCATTTTGCAGAGGGGGGGATGTGGGAGGAAGTAGTAAGAAGAGCTTCCAGAAGCTCCAGGGTACAGTCGATACAGGTTCAAGAGGCAGAAAGACATACAGGTGGGAGAGAATCATACACAAGATGTGGGAAAAGCCAAAGACAAGTTTGCCTGCAGTAAATACCGATGCTCCACCGTCCTAGTCCATGTTTTAGCTCTCTCTCTCTCTCTCTCTTTTTTTTTTTTAAGTACACATAAAGAATAGGTATTCCCTTGGGCTAGTACAAAACAGGAAAATGTCCAGATGTGCCTTTTTCTTTCCCTCAAGTATTAATTTTTATAAAAGATTTATCACGAATTGGAAGTAATAAATAGAAGGAACAGTAAATCATTTTCATTGGAAACAACATGGAACCAATCGAAAAGGCTGTTCCTTGTCTCTGCTGCAGCAGATTAAGTTGTCAGCAAGTAGAGTGGATGAGTTGACCCAACAGGATTCTTTTCACTACTGGGGTGAGTTGCTTTCTCAGACCTCCACTTCTCCGTGTTCCAAATTCATTCCATTTGAAGGTCATGCTTGAAGTAAGTACCAGGGCTTGACTGGACCTGGATTTCTGATAGTACATATACTTTCCATGGACAAGTAAAGCAATCATGTTCTTTACTTACTGGAGAAAGATTTCTTTCAATATTCAAAGAGTAAAGAAAGAGTATGGGCAAACTGGATTGGTCAACAAGGACGGAGACAGGTTGGAAACCCTGTTTTATATGAAACACAAGAAACTGGACATTTTCCCTGGGGAAAAGAAACTTTCGTAAGTACTAGATAGTTGTCCTCTGCTAATTTAAGAGATGTGATGAGGAAGTGGGAATATATTCACTCAGTTTGGTTTCAAAGTGCAGAAATGAGAACCAGAGGCTACTCAGAGGTTGGTTATGTTTCAGAATAAGAAAATTCTAACAGTTGCAATTGCCCATGGATGGATGGGATCAGGCTGATTTGTGAGGAGGAGTTAAACTAGGAGTTTATCTTTGATATCCACTGCTGCAGAATAGTTTCTTGGGAGGCAGAGGGTGACAGAGATTAGATGAAGAAAGTGACTAGGAAATGTTCTTGGGATCAGTAGTTGTGGAAGGAAAGGAAGCAGGTTGAGCAAAGGGAGATGAGCGATGATGCTGTCTCAGTAGAAGTCTCAAGTGATCCTACAGAGTTCTGGGCATAGGGTGGTCTTTGAGAGCTATTCTGAGTTGGAGTGAAAGGACTTGGCCTTTATACCTTCACTTCAATCAGTCCAGGCCACCCCAGCTAGGGGACATAGACTTGAATGAGGGGGCTCTCTTCATCTAAGAAGTCTTTCATGTTTGAATGGGGATCTGAGTGACTCATTATAGCATTCATCATGATTTGGGAGAAAAAAGGAATTTTAAACAAGATATAAAATGCCATAAATATAAAAAATTGATTTCACTGTATTAAAAATAAGAATGTCTATTTATCAAAGATGGCATAAAGAAAATACTTACAAAGAATATTTAGATTTTGGGGGAAATTTTTAACACATACAACAAAGAAAGGATTAATATTAAGAACATATAAAGTGTGCCCACTTTTAATGAAAGGATAAACATTACAGTAAGAAAATGGGCCCTGGCCGGTTTGGCTCAGCGGTTGGAACATCGGCCTGCAGACCAGAGAGTCCCAGGTTTGGTTCCCGCTAGGGGCACGTAACAAAAAAAGAAAAAAAAGAAAAATGGACAAAAGTCACGAACAGGCATTTTATATAAGAAAAAAAAAACACATATAGCCAATAGACACATGAAAAGATGTTTATTTTTATTAATGATTAGGGAAATGCAAGTCATGTTTATATATATTTGAGTGGTAAAAATTAAGAAGTCTGGTGAGGCAAGTATTGGAGGACATGTGGGTTAACAAAATCTCTTTTAAATTAAATTTATTGGGGTAACATTGGTTAATAACATTATATAAGTTTCAGGTGTACAATTTTATAATATGCTATCTCTGTACTCTATTGTGTGCTCACCACCTCAAGGCTATTCTCCTTCTATCACCATATATTTGACTCCATTTAACCTCTTCATCCTCTCCCCATCTCCCTTCCCCTCTGGTCACCACCATTCTGTTGTTTGTATCTATGAGTTTGTTTGTTTGTTCATGTGTTGCTTTTGTTTTATATCCCACATATGAGTTAAATTAAATGTTCTTGTCCTTTTCCATCTGACTTATTTTACTTAGCATAATACTCCAAGATCCATCCATGTTGTCACAAATGGCAATATTTCATCTTTTTTATGGCTGAGTAGTATTCCATTGTATATATACCACATCATCTTTATCCAATCATCTGTTGAAGAACATTAGGTTGTTTCCACGTCTTGATTATTGTAGATAGTCAAAAGGAGGGTTGCTGGATCATATTCTTAACTTTTTGAGGAATCTCCATGTGGTTTCCCATAGTGGCTACACCAATTCACATTTCTACCAGCAGTGTGTGAGGGTTCCCTTTTCTCCACCTCTTCTCCAACACTTATTTCTTGTTTTATTGGTAATAGTCATTTTCACAGTTATGAGGTGGCATCTCATTGTGGTTTTGATTTGCATTTCCATTATAGCTAGTGACGTTGAACATCTTTTCATATGTCTGTTGACCATATGTATATCTTTCTTTGAAAGTGTCTGTTTAGGTCCTCTGCCCAACTTTTAATCATTTTTATTGTTGTTCTTGAGTTGCATGAGTATTTAAATATATATTTTAGATATTAGCCTCTTACCAAAGGTATTATTTACAAATATCTTCTCCCATTTGGTTGGTTGCCTTTTTGTTTTGTTGATTGTTTTAAAAGGATTCATTATAAATTGTTAGTAGCAGTGTAACTAGTTATAAACACTTTGAAACACAGCTTGGTGTCAGAACATTGAATATTCACATACTAAAAAATCCAGCAATTCTGCTCATAGGTGCACTCTTGCACATGTACAAGAATAGGCAAAACAACACTCTTTATAATAGCAAAACCTTGTAAACAACCCAAATGTCCATTTACAGGAGAATAAATAAAGTAAGGTATATAAACACAATGGAATATCACATAGTAGTGAAAACAAAGTATAGGTGAGTCTGAGAAACTCAGTGTTCAGTGAAAAAAGTAAATCCGAGGACACTAATTATAGTATAATACTTTTTTTATAAAGTTAAAAATAAAGCTAAACAATATATGTTGGAAACACATATATGTATATGTAACAAACTAGAGATATGTAAAAACAAGAGAATGATCAACTATGCTATGGTTATATTGGATGGATGAAAGCTAAGGGATGGGAAGAATGAGGAGCATACAGATAATATACATCAAAGTTAATGTCAGTATTCTAGCTTTTATGTTGGATGGTAGGGTCATGAGTGTTTATTATATTATTAGTAAGTGAATAACAAATTTAAAAGTTTAAAAGAGAACCATGATTGAACCAATGAGAACCACTGAAACCATAAACCATAATTCTCAATGGTGAGAGTGTGTCATGAACCAAAAATTATAATTAATTTAAATTATTCATCTGAGGTCCAAAAAATCCCCCAAAACAAACTAAAAAGGAAATGGAGCAGAAGAAGAAGGAGGGGAAAAAAAACCCTAAACTGTTGTTGGAGTGTGTTGGAATGGTTCAAAGAGAGGCCATAGGTCCCATGTGTCAGGAGAGTGGTGCTACTAATTTATTTTTAAAACTATACAGAAATATATGAGACCACTTAATGACCTTTACAGTTATTCCCTTCCCCCATGTAGAGACATTAAGGTCCCAAAGACAACTTACAGCATATATCCATCCACTCTTCAAATTCGTCTATTGTGCTACAATAAATGACTTGCCTGTATGACATCTTAGCTATCTTTCAGATGGAGACACTTGACTGTGTTGATTATTCCCAGTCACTTCACAACAGTGACAGAGAGGTCCTTTGGAGTTTTTTTTTTTGTTGTTGTTGTTGTTGTTTTGTTTTTTTTACTATAGGAGAGTGTGCTCTGCTGCCAAGTGTCTAATTCTAGGGAACAGGCCCTCCTCTGTTGTGGTTAGAATGTCTTGAAAGTAGAATAGCTGTTTTGGGAGATGGGGAGTTCCCCAATGCTGCAGGGGTTCAAACAGAATCAAGAGGAGCCTTTGGAGAATGTCACTGATATTTGAACCAGATGACCTTTGAGGCACCATCTAACTCAGGATATGAGTCTGAATTCAATCTTCTTGCAGAGGGCAGTCAGAGCAGAAAGTCTTTTATTTGATTGAGCAGCATTTTCAGTTCTACCCTCCAGCTCGTATTTTTGTCATAAATTAATAGCTTGTCCTATTAGTTTAGATTATAACACTAATTAGATATCTGGCATATGGGTATTTATGAGCCTTGAAAGTAAGGGGCAAGAAATCACAAGGCCAAAAGCATTTTTATTAGCTTCTCCCCTTCCCTGCTACCAAATTCCATATTCACAGAGAAAAGAAATGTGGTTGGTATCCTTTCATGTACATGTATATTTCTTAACAAGACTAACTGATCTTGACAGCTAGAGAACTATTCATTCAGGTTACTTTTTTCTCATAGGTTTTACTTTGCATCTTGTTTGGATTCCGGGCTTCTCTGGATGAAATTGTAATTTGATGGTCTGACAAGAGGACATTACTCATTAAAAATAAATGTGCAATGAGCTTTGGAGATTGAAGTTTCATGTTTTATTTGTTGGAAAGAAAGAGGTCATGTCAACTAATCAGCTTCAACATACATAAATGCTATTTCCAAGTCTCTGAATGCAGGGTTTTAAGGAGAGATTACAAAACCAACTAGTTCATAACTACTGAAGGAGTTTCCTTGAATGTCTGGGTAAAGTTGGGCTCTACTGAATACTGGTAAAGTGGCCCAACCATGCTTATTGGTCCATTTAGGATGAGTTCAATAGGATAACTGACTTTGGAATATTTTAATCTAGGAGCCAAAATAGTTGAATTGCATTTATTTAAGCATTCTGTTTGTACAGTAAAAATAGACATGACTCTTCCTCAGAAAAATTGTGACTTGCCATTAACTTCTTTGGTGTTTTTTTCTCTTTCAACATGGTATTAAGTATGAGTGGAAAAGCATGGGGTTTTGAATTAAAAACAAAACAAAAATGGGATTTAGACTAGCTCTGTACTTAAATAAAGGTACTTTGTAGCTTTGAGTTTTATTCATTTAAAAAAATTTTTAAATGTAAAGATTAACTATGTCCATCTCGTAGGGTTGTTGTGATAATTAAGTGAAACCAAGTATTTATGTGTTTAGAATTTGCTTTGCTCTAGAAAGGATTTAAGGTAGCTTATAAGTAAGGCTCTATTAAACACACATGCACACAACCATACATGTCACATACATATGCACATGACATACACACAATACACAAATGTAACATAAATTTAAAAGTTGCATAAAAGATGTGAAAGGAAAGCAAAGGTAGGAGCATATGATGAGAGAAATGAGAATAAAAATATGAGTGGGATACACATTTGGTTCTAATCTTTAGAGGAGCTAGCAAAAAAAATATATATACATATACATATATATGTATACATATATATATTTATGGAAATCTAGTCTATAGAACACTTGCAGGGGTGGGGAATGTCTAACCCAAGGGCCATATAAGGCCCATGAAATTAATACCAGCTAACATCACACACCTCATCAAATTAGCCTGACCAAATATAGCAGTCTAATTTTTAAGCTGATAATTTTGTATGGCCCTCAAATGATGTTCTAAATATCCAAACGTCCTTTGGCAGAAAAAAGGTTCTCCACCCCTTGTTGTCCAAGAGAACTACCAAATACCATTGGTTCAAGATGAGATAGGAAGTTTTTCCATGTAAAGAAGACAGCGTATGAGGTGATAGGTGACTCTTTGACAACAACCTTACAGTAAATGCAATGATAAGCTTCACAGAGCAGTTTGTTCTATTGATTTTTGATGGTATTAAAACCAAAGTAAAATAAAGCCAGAAAAACAAATCAAAACATGTAGAAGTTGCTTAGAATGTGTGTGCAAGTATCTTACACCTTGATGGTCTGGCATGCTCATGTAGGAGAATGAATAAACTATGCATGTTTGAAACTGTTGGTTCTGACCCAAACAAGATAACGTATGTTAACAAGCCTATAAACAACAAAGTGCTGTAGAACTATGCATGGTAATTCTCCTGGGACTTTGAACACTCACCAGTTAGCTAGCTTATGTCCAGACTAGTGGACTTGTCATGATTACAAAGCAACTCAATAGATTTATCTCTGATAAAGTTAGCCCATAAAGCAAAGGGTTATTCCTGTTAAAAATATATGCATTTTTAATAAGCAACTCTTTGAGACCACAAGCCCCTGAAGGCCCAAAGGAATGAGTCTTCAATGGGAATGCTTTGTTCACAGTGACAGGAGAGGTATGAAGGAGGTATTTTTTTCTGTTATTTTGTCATCTGCATAAGTGATTATCGGCTCTGTTACATGTAAAACTATTTCTCCAAGGGAGAGATTCAAAGTCTATATCTAATAAACATTTTTTAATAATTTTCAAATTTTTAGCAAAGCTGCAAAGACTTTTATTGGCTCTGCATCTTCCAAGACAACTGTTGATAACGGAATGTTGTTAATATGTCCTCAATGATTCCAGGGTGGTTTTGCCCTGAATAAATCTTAACTCTGTTCCCAATAGCAACACATCATTCACAATAAGACCTGATAGAAACAGTTGATTTTCAAATTGATTTTCCTTTCTGTAAAGAGCTCTTACCACTCATTAAAAAATTTTCTTCTAATTAAAGCTTATTATATATATATAAAAAAAATCAGTTTCAATCTTTATGCCTTGAGGTAGGAAAGTGCTCTAAAAATCAAATAACTTTCAGCATCACAAAAGAAAATGAATTCTTCAAACTGGGAATTGCTTTGGAAAGAGATTGCTACATGGAGAGCTGATCAATACCTTTTGTGTATCAATCCATGAATACATGATAGTCAGGAGTGGAGGCTGTCACACTAACCCGTTTTATAGGAAGGACCACCATAAGCAAAACAATAGAGTTACCATTTCACATTTCAGCCTTTTCACTCAAAATAACTTCAGCTGTTGGAGGCTACAAGTATTCAGTGGACACTCTCAAAACCCTATTTAAAAAAATATACTGACCACTTAGTTACTTTAGTCTGGTAGAGCCTGTGTGTTCATCTGGAGCTTGTGAATATTAACAACGGCAAAAATCATATCATAAACGGGCTCTGTATATCTTTCTAGATCAAGAAGCATTTATCAGGGGCTAATATAGTGTCTCTTTCAAGGAGGAATATTGTTTTTAACCAATCTGTTTTTATCTATTTAATTATCTGGAAAATCATTATTCATAAAGAGACAGTGGGCATCACTGAGTGAAAGGTTGAAGAACTATTAAGTAGAAACATTCGCTGATTGACCAAACTCTTTCTGACCAATTCCCTGGAGCCTTGGTGAATACAGGGTGAGTCCAGGAAAGTAGTGAGGTTGTGAGTGGTGATCAAATTAATGACCAGCTGGGAAGCTGCTGAACGTCCCAGATGAGAAGGGAGTGTATCAGTTGCAGTCCAATCAGGAGACAGAAAGCACGCAGTAATTTAAACAAGGGAAATTTAATACAGAGAATTTTAAGCTATTACAGAGTAACTAGAAAGATGTAAAGGTAATTCTAAAGGATACCATAAGGCTGAGGGAAAGTATCCAAGGAAGGACAAACTTGGGAGGGTGCCCTTTCCCAACCCTGAGGTTGGGACCTCATTGGAGAAGGTGCAGTTGAAGTCCACTGGGTAATGGAGAATTTTGCTGGGTTGCCAGCTCTAGAGCTCATCTGTGGGTGCCACACAAGTAGGAAACAACCCTCTAGGGTGCAGGTGAGTTGAGCAGGTGCACAGAAAAGTGGGGGAGCACCACTGTGGGCACATTGGGAGGGTCATGGGAAGGTGGTCACCAGGCCCAGGCAGGGCAGCAAAGTCATTGAAGGATGGTAGATACACAGCTGGGGCAGAACACCACCAGACACATGCCCACAAACAGACCATGCTGTAGGAACAAAAAAAGGAAAATGTAACAACTAGAACCAGGAAGAAAAAGCTCCTTCAGCCTGCAATATCTCTGTGGCACCCTCCACTGACAAAACTTATGCATGTTCATGGTAAGAGAAATGCTTCCAGTCCAATCCATTTGGCAAGCAGCTGCTGAAGAGTGAATTGGAGCTGAGAGGTCATGTGATGACAACCGGCTCCTGCATGGTGATACAAAGAATATTCCAAGAGCACTGAGAGGGAGCTGGCTGTCCCATCCACCCTACATGCCAAAGGAATTGGTCCTTGTGCTGACATACAAATGCTGAGATTTGTAGAACGTGGTCTATATGGATGATGAGATAGACCATAATGATGCTCTGCAGTAAAGTTATGCAGCCAATCAGTACACTTATCGAAGTGCTTACCAAACAATTAATTTGTTCCTGATAGCATAATGGGTAGGTCCCACCCTATGTATTGTCACTGCCAAAAAAAAAAAAAATCTATCAAATCAGCCATCAGAGAGGAAGTCAGGTTGGTTGCTAGGGGTCAGGGTAAAAGGAACAATGGGTTGATTTTTCAGTTTTCAGACAGCTGATGGAGAGTCAGTCAGACAGCTAACCTTTGGCAAAAGTTAAAGAGGCCCCTGCACTGTGGGAGGGCTATGAGGGAGGGAGGGAGGGAGGGTGGGAGACAAGCATAGAGAAGGCTCTGACAACTGGTACTAAAAAGAATTGAAAATAAAAAATAGTAGCTTATGATGCCCCCCTCCCTGCTTTTCTATTGTCATGGCAACATGAGATCACTCCACATGGAGCCCATTTGTAGACTCCCCTTGACATTTGCCTCAACCCAGTTTCATCTGGACAGCAATGCTGGAGGGGGAGGCAGTGGGCGGGGCAGGGCGGGCGGGGCTCAGACCTGGAGCCTCACATTTCTTAGGAGTCGCAGGACCCCTCACACTTCTGCATGTGGACTCAGCCTCTGGAGACCCAGTGCCTACTCTCCAGGAGCACTTAGAGCTGCATGTTACTGTGCCATCCAGATATGTGCTATGTGTATTTTTTTTTTAGATTAAATAAATAGAAAAGCCTCCTTGGAGAGCTAATAATGAAAAGAACACGGGGGAAATGCAGCTGCTTAGGCAGCGGTGTGACTGCCTTTAGTTGGGAGCAGAAAAAAAACAACAGCTAAATATATCTCTCATTGGTCATAATAAGCTACAACTGATTTTTGAGAAACTAGCACATATCATAAGGATGGGTCTTTTCAGTTTTATGAACAGAAAATTTTATACCAAAATTATTAAAAATGTGATAGGTCTCTGTGACTTAGGTTGGGTCAATAAGCTATAAAATGAGAAAGTTGTAATTATTTGTTTAATATAATCAACCTAGGTAAATCATTTCAAATTACTAAATTTTATGTGTGTGTATATATATATATATATGTATATGTACACATATATATGTATATCCTACCTTGCATTGCTCACTCAGACTATCCAAGTAATTTCTGACTCTTTATAATACCTTATAATACAAAGCAGATATGATCTGATTGAATGCAAATGCTATTTACATTTGGTTTTACCAGAGGTTAAGAATTTGAAAAGAAATTCATTATTCAATCATTAATAGTTACCAACAGGGTGAAGAAAGTCTTTGTGTGCATGTGTGTGTAAGAGGGAGATTTTATAAAATGACTTTTGCAGTGACATTCTGTTGAATAACAGAGTGACCTGATTGATAATGGGACTTAGTGGGAACACGGGGTTTTTCCTAAGTGAATTATGTTTAAAAGATAATTATGTTTGGAAGCCTTGTCTGTTTTCAGATTTTATTAAGCCCTGTGGCGTCTCTCAGAATTACTTGTCTGGGATCATCAATGAATAAGAATAAGCAGTAATTCCATGAAAGGCCTGAGCATTTCTCTCCTGAGACAGGAGGGCTGCACCTGGGTGAGCTGTGTCTTTGAACTGCTGAGCGTGCTGGGGGCCATGGCGACTGAGCAGGAGGGGTCGGGAGATGCCGAGAAGGAGGCCTGTGGGACAGTTTTGAACTGTGAAAGTCCTCCTCTGTACCAAGCACCTAGGAGTCTCACCACAACCCTGGGAGGAAATGGAGATCAGGAATTGTAATTTCCATTTAATGAATAAGGAAGAACTCTGAAAGGTCAAAAGATTTATGTGCCCAAACCCACACAGCTGACATGTAACAGTGCTGGGATGGGAAATGCAGTCTTCTAACTACAAACGCTGTATTCTTTCTCCTTCATCACAATGACTTGTATCCATCACGTTCTTTCTCAAGTTTTAATTTTTTTTTAATGTATGGGTTAAAAGTGTGGGGATTAATGATGAACGGGTGGTGTGCTTCATTTTATAAGGATAAATGTCTTCTTTTACTACTAAATAACAGTAATAGACTCTAGATACTTTCATTAGAAGTATTTAACAGCCCAGATGGCGTGGCTCAGTGGATTGAGCGTCAGCCTATGGACTGAGAAGTCCTGATTCGATTCCTGATCAGGGCACATACCTGGGTTGCAGGCTCGATCCCTGGTGGGGGGTGTGCAGGAGGCAGCCAATCAATGTTTCTCTCTCACATTGATGTTTCTCTCTCTCCCTTCCTTTCTCTCTAAAAAAGCAATAGAAACATATTTTTAAAAAGTATTTAATAAAATGCCTGAACAGTTCTTTATAAATAGAGTTAAATGAAATAAATTAAATATCAATAAGGATGGCATTTGACAAGGCTCCATAGCCAAATAATGTTTGGTAATATTTCTAAGGACGTGCTAAGTAAGTGAAAGAGATCTTGTCTTGCAGCAATTGCAATGTTGTAAGCAAGCAGCGTTAAAATCTAACCAACATTGTTTCTGGGAAATAGTTTGCATGTCATGTACATGTGATGTATTTTATTTGGGCTCTCGTGGGATAGAGAAGTAGAAAAGCATTTGTTAGTTCTTTTTAGTTTGATTCCTTGCAAGCAAACAAGAGCTAGTGGCTGTAGGAATGGTCGTATGCAACTGTGTCTTATACATGAAATGAAAAATGCTGGCTTTGATTATAATTGGAAAGGATTCACCACTTGACTAAACTAGCGAGTGGTTTTTCAGCCACATGGATAAAAGTGATTTGATATAAACTGTCATAGTGGGTGAACAGAAAACTCAAAGCTCTAGTCCCACTAACACTACCAGCCAACAACCACACACATCGAAGTACATTTACTTAATTCTTCACCTCCTGTAAAGCAGGCTGTGCTGATCAGTTTATGTAGGGAACTCATTCACGACTCCGGAACAACCCTATTAAGGAGCCAAGATTACTTCCTCACTCCACAGAGGACACCGTGGAGGCTCAGAACTGGCCCAGGATTTTATTTTGTGAAGTAGCTGGCCTATCATTTTATTTTTATAGGTGATACTCTTTTTGGTTCCCTACACTCTGAATAACTAGTCTCTAAGGATGTGGCAAAAAGATTTGTTCTCTACTTCAAAACCTAATTTTAAAATATAAGCTAATTTGATGAATTTCCTACCAGGGAGTAAGAGAATGAATATTGAATGTTAGAAAAGTGGTGAATTCCTCTCTGGAGGTCATTGTTTAAAAAACCAAGAATTAGAAAGAGGGTAGATGGTCATGAGACTGCTTACCAGCTCGGCTACGTTCCTTCAAAGACCTGTTGTCTATGATTCCATAATGTGATATTCAGAATTAAAATCTAGAGTGAAAGGTGCTTCTAGTTTGGGGTAGAACCAGTATACCAAATCAACTCAGCTTTTTTCTTGATGACTTTATATAGGATAAGATTTCAAGAATTGAGACTAGTTGAAAGGAGAGGTTGGCAATGGATCTAGATGAGGAATCTTGAATGAGGGAACCTGGGGATCCGATGACCGTCTGAAACAGCAAGTCCAGAGCAGGCGGGCAGAGAGGTTGGGATGTTCCCAGAAGCTCGTGATCTGCTATGGAAATCAAGCAAAACTGAGTGAACTGGTTCAGAATGGCAGAGAAGTGGAGAGGAGAAACTCTCTGAACAACAAAGGGAAGGGCACAGCCATTTTCAGAGTTCCTGTAGCTTCCCTGGAGGTCGGAGAAGGAGCAGTGCTGGGCACTCGGGCAGCCGAACACATGGTTTTTAAAGTGAGTTCTTTATATAATCATGCCCAACTAACGCAAAACCCTAGTGCTTTCAACTTTGTGTTTGGTGTCCTCATATTCCTCCTAAATATATTAGTACACTATGATTTTTTAAAATGTGAAATGATTTAAATGTGTTTTGACATGAGTTTTGAGAATTTCAATATACCTTACTAGATATCTAGAAACACTCACTAGGAAGCTTTAAAGCAATAATTATTTTAGATCTACTGATTTATTTTTTGAGAGAGAGAGAGAGAGAGAGAGAGAGATTTGTTGTTCCATTTATTCATGCATTCATTGATTAACTCTTGCATGTGCCCTGACCAGGGATCAAACCCACAACCTTGGGGTATCAGGATGATGCTTTAACCAGTTGAGCTACTCAGTCAGAACAAAGCAATAGTGTTCAATCAGTGTTTTGCTCTTGGTAGCCATTAGCCAAATTTTCTGAATAATATCAACACTAGAAATAGTTTCACTGTTCTGTATGAGGTGAGTTGAAGGATTAAACATGTTAACCTACTCTCGCCACCCCCAAACCACTCTGAGGCCCCTGAGGTACCTCTGAGGAAAGCTTAGAACTCTGGGGAGAATAGTTAGAAAATTATATCCTTGAAGAAAGAAAATCTATTTGTTGGGAGCCTCTGGAATAATGTCTGAGAAATTGTCTGTTACCTTGACTTTAGAAGTTATAGAAAATTGTCTCATATTTCATATGCCCACAGGTATAATGCGTGCATAATTATGGATGAACTGTCTTTGCATAAATTTTGAACTATTTAAGCAATTAATGATTAATGACTAGATTGAGGAAGATGCTCAGTCTCTTCTGAAATCTCAAGCCCAGCAGTAGATCAGGATATTCAGAAAGTACCTGGATAAGGGTAGAGGACAGATAGAAGGAAGGATTTCTGGCACCAGTGATTTCAGAAAGTAACTGAGTCCAATTAAAATGAAAATAGGAGGTATTTAAAGATATTTACACTTAATATTAGGATGAAATAAAGAGTATCTTAGAAATGGCTATCCTTGAACTTCTATGTATCAGCCAATCAGTTTGAAAATTAAGGGTTTTAAAAATCTTGAGCTTGGTGTACAATCTCATAATGTGTAATCAGTAACTTTTGTATAATCTGTATGTGCATATAGGGATGTGTTAATATACAAAATATTTAATTTAGTAGCCAATTCACCAAAAAAAAAAAATAAATAAAAATGTTCCCAAATGTCTATGCATTTTGAGATAGAAAATTCGATTGACCATAAATGCAAATGTTTACATACTTCCTTATATTATAGACAAATTGTAGGTGCTTAGGGAAACTCTTTTACTCTTAATTATTTACCTTAAAAATGGTTGGTGGTTCGCTTTTGAATTTTTGTTCTTTAATATCTTGCTATCTCAGCCATATCAATAATATTGGCAATACTTTCAAATCCATTAATGTGGCTGTATCAGAAGTGATTTCTCCTAGTTTGAATTTCTGCTTTCTTCCTATGTTGCAACCAATACAACGATATGATTACAAAGCATTATTAATGCTAGCCAGTGGTCCTATTACATACTATTATTAAATACAGCAACATTTGAAACTCTCTAAATACATCATCACCATGATCACAAAAATGTTTTTTTATTGTGCTAGGCAAGATTGTCCAGAGATTGGTTTTCTCCCTGTAAAACTTATAAACACTCTGAACTTCAGTTTCTTCTTAGCTATAAAATGAGGTTAATAATATCTAATTTCTATGATTATTATGAGGATTTAATTAAATAAGGTATATAAAATGCCATAAACCCAAAGTACTATAAAAATGAATTATGAAACTATAAAAGCAGAATCACAGGACATAAGTTAGATGATAGGCACACAAATAAGCCCCTCCAGCTTCTGCTGTCCCAGAGGCAGCCTTGCGGGGCTCGGGTTTAGGTAGCCTGGTGAAATGTGTGTGAGGACCCTGTGGTTCCCACTCTTAGACTGCCACTCTTACGTCTTCCGCGAGCTCAGAGGAGCAGCTACAAATACCGAAAAGCTAAGCATCTAGACGAAGCATCCAAGGTTTTACAAGCTTTGTACAGTCACTGTGTTCAATTCTGACACAAACAGAATGAGCCTGGATCCAATTTCTTTGAACCCTTCCCTAAGGAAACACAGTATGTCATCGCATAAGAGTTTGATAAGTTGTCAGCCTCACTGTCTCTTTTTCTCCTTTTGCCTGGCAAAAACAATGTTAGTCCACAAAGCAAAAACCTGTTATTGACTTGATGCCAAGAATTCTGGCTTCTAATGTTTAAGGTGTTTTCAAGTGACCATGGTAGAAGATGCTGGGCTTTTAGAAAAGGAGGGTTCAAAAATGACATGAAATAGAAACAGAACCCATTGTAACTTTATGGGTGAATTTCAAAGTTCAAATCACCTTATCGGGAGACCATGGTGATTTTCAAAAGGAATAAGAGACTAGGTTGACCAGTCACCTTTTTCTTGCTGTCATCACCTCTGAGCCTATGTTCTTGCCAGGAGAGCTTTCTCCTGCCCTCTCTACCTGGCCAACTCCTACTCATACTTCAAGACCCAATTCCACTTTCACTTGCTAGGGCCACATGAACCTAGCATGCCTTCTTGCTCTTTAGAATACCTCTCATAGTTACCTAAATTATCCAGGTGACTTTAATTATGTGCTATCTTTAGTTGTTATTTTACTTTTCATGTGCTCACCTCTTAGGTACTCAATTAGGCCACCAGCTTCGGGGCTGGAAAAGAATACAGTCTCCAAAGTTTCACATGTATAGTGTATGCACAGTAAATAACTTATAAATTCAAATGGATTGAATTGACAGTTTCAAAGGCGGCTGACTAACATTTTCCCAGCAGCTAAGCACAGAATTCCAGTCAGAATTCTGCCATTTGGGATGTCAGAATATGACCTAATGCTTGACTGTCATTAGGATACAGGTCCCCCGAAGAGGACAGAAACTGCTGCTAAGTATCAGAAGGCTGAAGGAGTTAATTTTCTTGGTTTTAGAAGAAGAATTGAGAAACCAACCAGTTGTGCTCACCTGTTGAAGGATTTGCATTCCTAACTTTCATGTACAGTATTGAATTCCACCCTGGATTTAGCATCAGTTGGATTTCAAGGCAAATTCATTTATTATTCCTACTCTGATTCATAAGGGAAGAAGAATTAGGGGCCACACATCAAGCTCCAAGTCGGTTTTCTGTGGACAAACTCTGAAGAGCATTGTTTTTACTGAGCAGCTTTGGAAGCGCTTCAAAGTAGCCATCAGAATGTCGGGGGACCCCCGGTGCTGCCTTGCTCTGGGGGTGGTGGGTAGAATCAGAGACCTGATGCTGCAGCCGCTGGCCCTTGGGTGTGAAGTGGGGGTCACTCACTCACCCTTCCTGTTATTCTCCAGTCTCTTCCTACCTTTTGTTCTGTTTTCTCAACACTTGCCAGTTCCTATTTCAATCCAGTTTATTGCATTTTGAAGTAACCATGGCAATTTATTCAGCTCTCCACTTTGGGAGCATCGGTTGACTTTTTAATTTGTGTCTTTCGTGTGTGACTTAAGTTTCTTCTTTAGACCATTTTCCCCATTTATTCCAGAATCGGCGAGTTGGAAGGGGTTGGTTTGGTCACCAGCCCTGCATGGTTCATGCAGCCTTTGCCTGTCAGGGATCCTGTGAGCCTTGAGCTCGTAGAAAAGAAACTACAGTAATTACATTTACAAATACCCCACACTCAGAAACGTTTCTAATAAACATATAGCATTCCACAGGCATATGGAGTAAGAGCTTAGACGGAACTGAAGTTCTTCAAGGATTACTTTTTCTTGAACATCATTCTTTTCCTAACTCATTCCTAAAATGTAATGCTCTATTTTATTCTTTTTTTCTTTTCTATTGGATTTATTGGGGTGACACTGATTAACAAAATTACACAGGTTTCGGGTGCACAATTCCACAACACATCATCTGTACACTGTATTGTGTGTTCACCACCCTAAGTCAAGTCTCTGTCCATTACCATTTATCCTCCTTTACCCTCCTCTACCTCCCTTCACCCCCCACCCAGCGCCCTCACGCTGACCGCTGTCAGCCTGTTCTCTATCTGGGAGTCTTCACTGTTTGCTTGTTAGTTCATTTTGTTCATTAGATTCCACATATGAGTGAAAGCATATGATAATTTGTCTTTCTCTCATTTTATTTTATTCTTAAAAGTTTCCAGGGAAGAAAAATTGACTGCACTCTCTGGTCTTGTTTGAATGCTTGACAGGCCTTGAAATCAGAAAGTTATATGAAACCTAAACTCTCGCTGCAGTCTACGCCTGATCACCCTAGTTTTGGCTCAACCGGAGCCTGGAATATCAATTACCCATGCATTAGCTACAACCCACTTGCAGGAGCTCTAGGGGTTTAAACATTCTGACATGGGCCTTTTTGCCATTTGTCATGTAGAGTCATTTGAAGATGACTTTCTCCTTCTCCTAAGCTGCACTGTACCAGCCACCTGCTTGGGTCTGGTTTGTCTCTCCGTGTCCCCTGACACTTGCCTGTTTCTTTGTTTGTGCTTTGTTCATGCTATGTCCTCTCCACCCCCCACAACCCCCACCCGGCACACCCTGCGTCTTTATCTCACCACCACGAGTCAACGCCAGGAGTTCATAAGCAGGGACCTTGTGTCTTTTGCTGAGCTGTATCATTTGGTGCGTCTCGGCTGTATCACCCACACTGTAGGTTAAATAAACTTTACTATTAAAATTCAAGTTCTACTCAAACATCAAAGCCCTCTCCAGAGACAGAAAACAGCATAACCCTAACAATTCAGTGGATGTCAACAATATATCCAATACAGTATTTGCACTTGCAGGTATATTTAGGTGTTCCCTCTTCCAAATGACAGGTTTCCTTCATGGTAAGCATGAGCTCTCTACAATTGTTGATGAGTGAAAATATTTGGTCTCACCAACACATCAAGGTAATGCCTTCTAATACCAGACCAGGTCACAGTAAGATAATAGATACCATTTATTGAGCCCTTAGTGTAGTTATTTAACAAATACACATATTGTGTGCCAGGGACTAAGCTAAGGGCTTTATAAATCTTAATGATCTTAGACCGTGTCTTGTGTTTTCTCCGCAGCTTCTCTGTAGACACCTCTACCGCGACTGTTTGTGCCGCAAACATTTTTGCTGCATAACCAATTGGCCATAGGTAATTTGCTGTAAAAGAGATAAAGTAACTGGTTAATAGTTGTTTTTTTTTAAAAATTTCTCCATTGATGAGTCAACGTAGTTAAACTGGTTGTCATTTTTGCATTGATGAAGTTCTCCCAGTTACTCCCATTTTTATCCCTTTTTATTTATTTATTGTTGACACTATTACAGATGTCCCCAATTTTCCTTCCCTTACCCACCTCCACCCAGCCCCCCACCCCGGCCATCACCACACTGTTGTCTGTGTCCGTGGGCTATGCATACATCTTTCATGGCGAATCTCTTCACCTTCTTTCATCTAGCCCCCCCCCCCCCATCTCCTCTGATCTCTGTCAGTCTGTTCCATGCATCCTTAGCTAGCCCTCATCATGGTCTACACAGTGACAAGTAGCCATGGTACTGGTGCTGGTCTTAAAACAGCATTTCTTTGAGATGACCATTTGCCCCAACAGTTGGTTTCTTTCTCTGAAACACACTACACTGGGAGGAGGAAGAGAGGCCGCAGGCCATTTCTGAGGATGCAGAGGTGGACCCACATTTCCCACTGAACAAGGACAGGAGCTTAGGTACAATCCTCAAGATAAAATCAGTTATTCATGCAGTGTTGCCATGGATCTACACACATTTTAAATGTACTCAAATAAATTCTTTTAAAGTTTGTTATTCAGCCCTGGCCAGTTTGGCTCAGTGGTTAGAGTGTCGGCCCGTGGACCAGAGAGACCCGGGTTCGGTTCCCACTAAGGGCACGTACCTCGGCTACAGTTTGTCCCCGGCCCCTGTTGGGGTTGTGTGGGTGGCAACCAGTCAATATGTCTCTCTCACATCGATGTTTCTCTCTCTCTCTCCCTCCCTTTTTCCCTCCCACTCTATCTGAAGATAAATGCAAAAATGTCCTCGTGTGAGGATAAAAAGTAAAAATAAAGTTTGTTATTCATTGCTTCATGTTTCATTGTGTCCTTCTTAACATCGTTCTTTTATTTGTCCTGATTTTATCTTTTTTTACAGCAAAATTGTCTTACGACCTATTAGTTAGGTAGTGACAGTAGTTAATATGGCGAACCCACCTAGAACCTTCTTAAGCATCCTCTGCGTTAGATACAATCATTATCTCTATTTTACAAGCAAGTATACTGAGGTACAGATAGATCAAGTAACTTGCCCCACATCACACAGTTACCAGAGCCAGGGCTTTAACCACTGCACCACACTGCTGCCCCCATGCTGTGAGGAAGCCCAAGCAGCCAAGACCTCGGAAAGAGCTCCCAGCCTACAGCCAGCACTGACTTGCAGTCATGAGAGTGAGTCGTCTCAGGGTGGACCCTTCAGCCCTGCTCAAGCCACCCTCACTGACACGCGTGGAGCAGGGATGCCCTGTTCCAGCAGGGCCTTCCCAAATTCCGGACTCAAAAAAACTGTGAGCAAAATGAAATTTCTGTTTGAAGCCACAAGCTTAAAACATAGCAATAGATAACAGAACAATGTCATAATGGACACAGTCAGAAAGAGCTACAAATACAGCCCATCAAAGAGCTTTTCACCTCATATGTAATTTTTCCCAAAACTTACCCACTGGTTTTACATATTTCACCTGACTTTACCCCTTGAGTCATGTGGTACTTTGAAAAGAAACCGCGCACTTCCTAGGTCATAGCTCTAAGCTGTGTTCAAAGAAGAGGGGAAAAAAATAACCCCCCAAAACCATGGCTCTGTTATTCTATGTTCAAATTGTGAGGAAAATAAAATGTGACAGTTTGACCTTAAAAAATTCAACACACAATCCCATGATTGCTTTAAACTTCAATTTATAATATTAAGAAAGATCTAGATCTTTAACTAGATCAGATAGTTACTAGATCAATTATTTTATTTTATTTTATTTTGTTTTTTGATAGGTGCCCCTAGCCGAACCGAACCCGGGACTCTCTGGTTCACAGGCCAACACAACAACTGCTGAGCCAAACCAGCCAGGGATAGATCAATTATTTTAGAGGCATTTTATGCAGAACAAAACTCTCTTCTTACCTCTAACCCTCAAAGCCTATTATTGAGATGATCCATTGTCTTAATATGATCCTCTTTTATTTAATATTATTTTTTATAATTTTTCTTTATTGATATTTAGAGAGAGAGGAAGTGAGAGGGAGAGAGAGAAAGAAACATCGACGATAAAGAACATCGATAAGCCTCCTCCTGCATGTCCCCGCTGGGGATCGGGCCTACAACCTGGGCATGTGCCCCAACCAGGAATCGAACCAGTGACCTCTTGGTGCATGGGTCGACGCTCAACCACTGAGCCACACTGCTCAATCACTGAGCCACACCGGCTGGGCTATATGATCCTCTTTTAAATGCAAATATACTGGGAGAGTTAACAAATATACTGGGAGAGTTAACACTGTAACAATACAGCTCTCAGTCATTCACAGGTTAGACTGAGTTAGCAAAAGTCCAGTTCACTGTATAAGCCTAAAGGGAAATGGGGTCACGCTGAGGGGTCATTAGGCAGCAAGAGAACACATGGCATC
Source organism: Molossus molossus (assembly GCF_014108415.1). Taxonomy (NCBI): domain Eukaryota; kingdom Metazoa; phylum Chordata; class Mammalia; order Chiroptera; family Molossidae; genus Molossus; species Molossus molossus. The sequence continues at coordinate 25,161,995 of NW_023425347.1, read as the reverse complement.
TGGGAGGCAGAGGAGAAAGTCTGGGAGGCAAAAAGGGTATAAAAAGTGAGGCAAGGAATGTCTGAGAATTTTTCCTAGGTCATAGCTCCAAGCTGTGTCAAAGGAAGAGGGGAAAAAATGAACCCCCAAACCTATGGCTTTGTTAGTCTATGTTCAAATTCTGAGGAAAATAAAATGTGACAATTTGACCTTAAAAAATTCAACGCATAATCCCACGATTGCTTTAAACTGGCTTCTTTTAGGCTGACCAAGCTCTGGGCCTTTGAAAACCTTTGATAAACACAGGCTTAGAAAGTGTTAAACAAGACAGCCAAGGGTATTCGATTATTCCTTCCAATTATTACCTCTGTAAGGTCTCATAATACCCTGTTTCCTCCCAATTTCATCTCCTTTCTGGCCCCTTTCAAGAAGGAGAATCCCTCTAGTGCTCTTTGAAATTGGATTTGCTTGACCTCTGATGACTGTTATTCTCAGCTGAGCAGGGTATTTCTGTCTTTGCCGTCCCCATGTGGTCTCAAGTGCTCCTGGCCTTATAGCTTGTCAGCTCATTATCAGAATATTTGCAGAATAGTCAGAAATCCTAAAAGAGATAGTTAAACAGACATATTCCTCAGGGCCTGCGCAAGCTGTCTTCATACTCACCAACTAGGGAAGCCTGTGTCACCAACCAAATCGTTTGAGGACACAAAAGGAAAATACCTAGTTATTTTTACATGTAGTTCAGATTATATATATATATTCACATGGCTCAAATAATTTCCTCATTGATCATTTTATTTCCCCTATGTCTAATTAGTCATAGGGCAAAGACTATTCTAAAGAAAAGGGACATTTCTCCTCTGCCACATCCCACCCCATACACTTTATTCAGGTCTTTCTATAAATAGGGGCCTATTGTATTGTTGTCCATCTCTCTGAAGGAAGGAAAATGGGAAAGCTGGAGTTTGAGGCTATGTCTATGAGTCCTTTTTTTTCTTGTAATTTCTGTCCAACCTTACTGTGACAGAGACGACTAATATCTGAGTTCTTTGGGGTGCATAATTAGTCCACAGTCCCATCCTATGGCATCTATGTGAGCCTTCGTGACTCACCAATGTGACTCCTTCCACAGGGAAGAAGTGTGTCTCTTACAGGCCCAGGTGTGTCTTCTGCTCTCTCTGTCTTTCCTGTGCATCTCATAAGTGGACAGAACTCAGATGGAGTTACAAGTTGGCAGGAACCTGGGTTCCTGAATGATTGTGTGGAGCAGAGGTCTCCACTGACCACGCTGGAATGTGACTTGACTGAGAAATTTTATGTTAAGTCACATTGTTTATTTTAGCAATTAAACTCACCCTGACTAATAATTTTCAACCTTTTTTTTCTGCTCCTCACATATTCTCCCTGACAAAACGCTTGCATGATCCTCTGTGCCTGAGGCTGTAATGTTTTAAATCTCTAAATGACTAACTCACCAAAAATTATTCGTTCATGGCCATACAAAGCTGTAAGTTCCTTAAAGACAAGACATATATTTTGTTAATATTTGTTTTATTGCTATCTCTTATGCAGTAAGTTAAATTAATGAATGTATATGGTGTTATGAATAAGTATGTTATTAAGTAGGTTCTTCTTGAGGTAGTTATTATCAAATTAAGAGACAAATGTATACATAAGTATATGAAAAGCGCTAACAGTGTGTACAGAAAATAACTGCAGTGGGAGGTCAGAGGAGGGAGCTAATAGATAGCCTGGTGTAGTTAGGGAAGTTTTCACATCAGAGAGTAGAGGTGAGCTAAGCCTTGCACCTGCTGATAGGATGCTAAGAGGTGGAAAAGATGGGAGAAATCAAAGAAAAGGACAAAGAGGCAGCACCTCAGAGTCATCTAGTGACATGAGAACAATTAAGATTGGCATAAGAAGAATTAAAACCTAACTGTGCATCATTCTTCCAAAACAAAGGCCTTAGGTCAATTGACGCATCAGCAAGGCTATACTTCTCTTTTCCTCCTGGTCTATCATGCTTTCAGACACGTTTTTGGGGCAATTCTCCCAATTTCTCCCTAAGTGGGATATACAAATAAATACTCATTATTGATGTTATTTGTAACATTCCATATGACGGTCTTCTCAATATACCAGGGGAGTTTTACTTGGCTTTCTCTTTTATTATGTCCATCTATGAGTAATTTAAAGTTGTTGCAATCCCATTGAAGGTGTTTTCATCCATATTTTTCCCCCATGGATTACCATCCAATTTTAACAACCCATAGTGAATGTAGACACATTTATTTCAAAGGGCTCTCATCTGTGTCTCATCATAGGAAATGGAAAACTGAGAATGTTTATTAGAACAAAGAGTATACGTGCAGAGAGCTGTTGGATTATTAAGAGAGAAGGGGCTGGTGGTTCATTAGTAGTTTTTAGATGGAGAATTCACTAGGAATATAAATAAAGCCAGGCCAGTTGATCGTGGTTCAGAAAGGAGGGTAGGCAAGGAGACAGCTGAAAAGAGGGTCAGTCGTTAGGAAAGGAGCAGAGACAAAGGGGTTCTGGGGCTCCAACAAGGACTGAGGAGGAATCCTGTCTGAGAGCCTCTTTTGTGTTCACTTTCGATTGGATCCATCCTTTTTCCATTCCCAGCATTTAAACTCCCACCCCTCATCTCACCCCAAACTCACTGAAGTGCTCCAGGTTTTGTTATGGGAGCTCCCTTTGCTACAGTGGTGACTGTGGGGCAGGCATAAACATGGCTGTGACATTCTATTATGTTTTCTAATGCCCCTGAAAACTCAACACATTCTATTCCAGATATGCTCAGGCCCCATCTCTTCCTTTTCTTAAAGCATATGTGGTTTCCACCATTCATCTGGCCTTCAGCAAAGTCTGACTTGTACTGAGGTTTATTTCCCACAAGTGCGTTTCCTTCCTCTGTGATGGTCCATAGCCCTGGTAACTGCATCTGTACGATGCTGAAAAGTTGTCACGCATTTCTCTTTCCAATAAACACTGAGCTTCCTTGATGGAAGAGAATTTTCCTTACGACATCTACCTCCCCGGTGATTGGGACCATGTCTGGCATATGTTAGGTCTTCAACAAACGTTTGCCACTTGAATGGCGGGTGAAGAGAAGAATGAAAAAATAAATAGCAGTTCCCTTGAAGGTAGGGCTGTGTCACACCTCCTGTACCCCTGGTACTTAGGACTGTTCCTTGGTTTCAACAAGATGGATGCTCTTTCAGGATGATGATCATTGGAACTGATGCTTAGGGGGAGGGTTATCTGCTCTTTCTTTCTTTCTTGATTAGTTTTGCCCAACTTACTCCCAGAAAGGTTTTAATGTAACTGAACATTAGGATTCAGCATGTTTCTCAAATATCCTACCTTGAAGATGGTTCTTTTGAATTTTGAAGAATCAGTTGGTTTTATGGCCACTTTTATGAGTGAGCCAGAAACCATCACCCCTTTAGCACTGGGATCTTGGGCATGGTGTCTGCATGGTTTAACCCACACATTTCCCACCCTGAATCGGACAACCAGGGGAGCAACACATGGCTAAAGGATGGTTTGTAACATCCCATCACAACTACATATTTAACTGAACTTCCGATAAAGAATGAATGTGTCCTAAAAGTCACTCGTCCGTTGTAGACCTGTGTAGCGGCACTTTGAACTTCCTTTAAAACATCACATGAAAGCTATGTTTTTAAGCTACGTGTACAGTGAATGCCTGTAATCACTTTCAAATGTATGGGATTATAATGTCAGGTCTTCGCATGCCCTAAAAATTGGAGTAGAACTTAAATCTAACTGGTTTTTGGTTTAAATCACGAGGGCTGCCCTGGCCGGTTTGGCTCAGCGGTTAGAGCGTCGGCCTGTGGTCCCGAGAGACCTGGGTTTGGTTCCCGCTAAGGGCACGTACCTCGGTTGCAGTTTGTCCCCGGCCCTGGTTGGTCGTGCGGGTGGTAACCACTCAATGTGTCCCTTTCACGCTGATGTTTCTCTCTCTGTCTCTTCCTCTCTCCGAACAAAAAATGAAAAAATTCCTCGGGTGAGGATAAAAATAAATAAATAAGTAAGTCAGAGGGCTCTGACTGGCAAGCGCTCAGCTCTCTCTCTCTACTTTGACGAAAATGCTCTTTTCCTCCGTCCCACCCTCCTCCCACCGTCTTTCTCCTCGCCTCAACAAAATCACCAATTTATCAAATAACTGCCATGGAAACTCCATTAGAGCTGCTATATTTTACTTCAAATATCACCTACCCACAGCGTGTCCTCTCCCTGGCTGGGAGCCAGCCTCGGCCCAGCCGTTGCTCCTACGAGGACATTCTCACCTGTGCCAGTTGATCAGCTCATGAGCGGCTCCTTCCATTGAGTGGCCCTAATGACCAAAAGAACCAAACAACCCCGCATCCACCTTGCTGTGCCTGAAACCGTCTGCCCCATGTGCTGGAGCCGCACTGCACAGGAGTCTCCAGACAAGTGACGGCTCTGTTTCATGCCATCTAGAGAGTCGTGTTTTCATTCTCCATCCTGTCGGAATGGACCCAGGCAACTCCGTGCACCCCTGTAAAGCGGATTCAAGTCAGATGGGACAGTATCCCCTTTCCTCTCTGCTCTGGCCATCCCTTCTGCTCGCCCACCCAGGGTTCTCCCAACCCTCTCTAGCAAATTGAATTGTGTCCTCCGAAAAGGGGACCTTGAATCCTAACCCCCAGGACCTCAGACTATGACCTTATTTGGAGACAGGGTCTCTAGGGAGGCGATCAAGTTAAAATGAGGTCATTAAGTTGGGCTGTGATCCAGAACTGCTGGTGTCCTTATTAAAGGGGGAGTGTGAGCGCGGAGCAGACGCCCAGAGGGAAGACGCTGGGACCGCGCTGGGGAGAACGCAGCCGTGGGGCTGGAATGATGTCCAGTGATGCCGAGAACTGCCAGCCAACAGTCGATGTCACAGAGAGCATGACCCTGCTGACACCTTGCTTTTGGACGTTTGGTCCCCAGCACTGAAAAGCAATCAATTCCTGTTGCTTTACGCCACCCAGGTTTTGGTGCCAGTACAGCAGCCCCGGCCAACGGATAGTCCCCTCTGCCCACCATTCAAAGCGCCCTCCCTGCAGCCCAGGTTTCCTCCGCCCCAGCCCCGCTCTGGCCCAGTTCCAAGTGGCAATTCTCCTCTGTGTCAGGCTCATGTTCCACTTCCCCACAGCCTCGCCCTCTCTGGGATAATTAAGTACTAATGAAGCAGCTTCCTGAGAACAAATGCATAGTAAATAAAGTGTGAGTGGTGGGCTGACAGACTAATGGTACAGTTAGTTCCCAGGTTGTATGTAACGATCACCAGAGGTTTTGTGTGTGTGTGTGTGTGTGTGTGTGTGTGTGTGTGTGTTTTTAAATATTTATTCTTCAGTTACAGTTTACATTCAATATTGTTATGTATTAGTTTCAGGTGTACATGGATATAGACAATCGTATCCTTTACAACTGTTCCCCCTGATATTTCTACTACCCAGCTGGCACCATGCGTAGTCGTTACAACTTATTGACTCTATCCCCTGTGCTGTAATTTACTTCCCCCGACTCTTCTGTGACTACCAGTTTGTACTTCTCCATCCCTTTATCTTTTTCTCCCAGTGCATCCTTGCCCCTTGGAAAACAGCTTACACTGATGTGTCTCAAAATCCATGGTTTCTCTGAGAATTGTTTTTTTTAAATCCTCACCCAAGGACATTTTTGCATTTATCTTGAGATAGAGCAGGAGGGAGAAAGAAAGAAAGAGAGAGAGAAACATTGATGTGAGAGAGACACATCGAGTGGCTGCCACCCACATGACCCCAACCAGGGCGGGGGACAAACTGTAACCGAGGTACATGCCCTTAGCGGGAACTGAAATCAGGACTCTCTGGACCGCAGGCTGATGCTCTAACTGCTGAGCCAAACTGGCCAGGGCTCTCTGAGAATTTTTTATCTTGTGTTTTCATTCATTATAACACAATGCAAACAAATCTTTATTTACTTTCTAGTTATAAAATCAACAGTTCTGTTTTGCTCTGGGTATTACAATTGAATGTAATATTTTATAGACGACATGTTTTTAATTTTTCCAGTTTTATTGAGGTACAATTGACAAAGTTACGTATATTTAAAGTATAAAACATGATGTTTTGATGTCCAGACACACTGTGAAATGATCACCATAATCAAGCTAATTAACATACCCATCACCTCAGAGAGTTAGCTTTTGTATGTGTGTGTGTGTGTGTGTGTGTGTGTGTGTGTGTAAGAGGACTTTGTGTTTTAAATCAATTTTCCTCAAACTGGAGTTTGCAAGACACTTTGTTTTCTCAAGATTAAGAAATGCTTTAGCCCTGGCCAGTTTGGCTCAGCGGTTGAGCGTTGGCCTGTGGACCAGAGAGTCCCAGGTTCGGTTCCCGCTAGAGGCATGTACCACACACACACAAAAAGGGGAAGAAACTCTTTAAACAAAAGGGATGGAGGCTCTGTAGCCTCACCTCGTGACTGCCCTGACACCGCTGGGTCTCATTCGATGCCAAGGCAAACGTGCTAGCTCATCATGAGCCACTACTTGTGCATGTACATTTGCTTGAGGTTTTTAGAACATAAAAAAAGATACGATTGTTCATCTGTCTTTCTGCCCCTTTAAACTGCCCTTCTAAATGACACACTCTTCCCCCACCACTGCTCATAGAGCAAATATGCCGAGAGCTACTTTTAAAATCAATTATTCAGGGTCTTGGAGGCTAGAAGATGGAACAGAAGTTCCCTGGAGTATTTTGAAGTAAACATCAAATTATAGATGAAGAGCTCTTTATAAATAGGCCAAAGGAGTGGGAGTGGATGGGCTGGACTCCAACCCCTGCCTCACCTTCAGGAAAATTACTTCCCAGCATGAGTTGGAGCTCACCTGCTGGGACAGCTTTTGGGAAACCTTGGGGGTAATGGCCCTGTCTTTGAGGCTGGGAAAACGTTTGGCTACACTACACAGGCGTGGCCTCGGCTCTCAGGAAGCCCTGCCCAGGCCAAGGCCTGGTTTCCAGCCCCGTCTCCGCCATGGGGCAGAGGCCTTCAGCGGCGGCCTAGAGCAAGGTTCAGATGAGTGGGAGACAACTGGACAGGTGTGAAGGTGTGGCCCAAGATTTTTTGGAATGATGAACAGTACAAGGTATATAATTAGATTCCTTATTATTCTCAGTTTTCAAAGCGTGCCAGGCACTACTGATGATTAGGCCTCTGAAGGAACCGTCTATGGGCCATAGGCCATTCTTCATTCTTGCTTTCTTTTCTTCTCATTACAGAAAACAATGCAGGCAACCTTGGAAACACCCTCTTACTGGACCTCTGGAATGACTAGGCCTCAGCTGAGGGCTGATAGCTTATGCCATCTTTTGCCAGGAACAGGAAAATTTATCTTAAATACACATACACAAAACCTCTACACTGTTTAATTAAAACATAATACATATACACATTCCCATATGCTTGTGTAAGATACGATCTTTTTGTCACAGATATTGTTTTAATTACATGCTAATCAGTGGGTATAAAGTTTCAGTTAAGCAAGATGAGTATGAGAGAGCTGCTAGACAACATTGTGCTATAGTCAACAATATTGCTGTATACACTTCAACATTTGTTAAAAGATCTCATGTTAAATGTTCTTAGTACAATGAAATAAAGTAAAAAGTATATTCAATGAAAAGTAAGCTTTCTTCTCTCTCAGCTATTTAGACTTTCTCTTCAGAAGCAACCAGTATGTCCTTCCAAATGTTTCTATGCATCAACAAAAATATACATGTATCAGTGAATGTATATGTGCTGTTTCCATACACACAGGAGAATACCACTCAATATTTGAGATCTTTCTTTATTCACTTAGCATCCTATCTAAGAGCTCCTTTCATGTCTGCACAGAAAGATCCAAGTCTTTTAAAGCTTTATATTATGGGCCCTGCAGTGAATAGCTCATACACGCATCTCTTATCAGGGGTGGAGGTTGATCTGACAGATATATTCCTAGCAGTGGAACTGTTAGATCAAAGATATATGACATTTTTATTTTGATAGATATTGATAAATTGCCCTCTAAAGAGAGCATGTCGATTTATATTCTCTGCCTCTCTGCTCTCTTGCCAGTGTTGTACATTTTCAAACTTTCTGGTCTTTGCAAAATGTGTAAGTAAACAAATGTGTCTAGAGTGATTTTCTTGCTTCCAGTCTTGCTCCCTTCAATCCACTACTCACCCTGCAGCTGTGATCTTTCATGTGAATTTGATCCTGTAACTCAGCTGTATCAAACTCTTCCTTGAATTCTCCTTGTCCTTGGAATAAAGTTCCATTTAATTGACTGGCTCACAGGTCCTTAGTGTGCGGGCCCCTGCTTAGGTCCACCGCCACATTCCGTTTCAGCCATGCCAGACCACTCTGTCTTCCTCAGACAGGTCCTGCTGTCCCTCACTTCCATCTAGGCCACCCCTATGAGCGCCTCCTGCCTGAGGACACTCTCTCCTTCCTGTCTCTCTGGCTCTGGCTCATTCCTACTCAGCATTCTGGTTTCAGCTTAGATGTAGGACCCGCTAAGTTATAACAGAGATCCCCTGGCTGTCTCCACAGCTCCCCGTATTTCACCTTTCAAATTATGTGACATCTGGTACATACAAAATAATATATGTAACATATATGTAAGTTATGAGGCATAATTATAAAAACAAACACCCATGCACCTACCAACCCACCTTAAGAACCAGATGGCTGCCAACACTGCAACGTGTGCTGCTTTCCTGTCCGTCACAGCTCTGACCACACTTCGTGGTACCGGCCTCTGTGCTTGTTCCTATTTCCCACGATATTTATAGTCCTGGGGCATATTTGCATAACATATTCCAGGGCCAACCACAGGGCCTGATAAGTTGTAGGTACTTACCAATATTTTATAATTAAATTTAATAATATCCAGAAAGGGGAATACTTAAAGAAAACAACAGACGTTCGGAGAGTGGGTAAGTATTAAAAATTTACGATTAGTTCACGCTGTACTTTGGGTCACTTTTCGAAGGTCAGGGATCTGTTTGTGTGGTTTGTATAGCCTCCTTCTCTGGCTCCTGTTAGGCTGCTGGGACATGTTTCTTTTTTCTCTCTTTCTTTCACCATCGTGCATTTTAATTTTCAAATCACGTAGCAACAAGATTGAACAGTTCCTGGCTTATCAGCCATCTACCTTAATGTTGTAATTGCAAAGTGGATGAGCTTACTCTTCCACAGTAATGAGCAGATTCAGTTACTGTCCAAAGCTAGAAATGTCATTCTGGAAGCTGATTTTACAAATTAAATGCTACCACCTACTTGAATTAAATAAGGAAACATATCACTCATGGAATTTGATCAAGATAATAATAGTAACTCTAATTTAATGAGGACTAATCATGTGCCAGGCATGCTGTAGATTTTATTGCTAATCTTCACCATAATCCTGCAAAGGTAGGAACAGTTATTGCCATCTGCAGCTGAGGACGAGGAGGTTCAGTGGGTAACAGATTGAATCAAAGCTGCTTGAGTGTGGACGAGACAGAGCTGGAATTGAGGTCCCAATCTTTGTCTCCTGAAACCCAAGCTCTTTCCTTTGGATCATACTGCATTTCAGACAACAGTATAACTAAAGAAATTGCACAAAGCCATTTTAAAGTATTTTCCTTATGTTTTTAAACTTGTTCTGGTCTATCATTTAAAAAATTATTTTTCTGTTTTTATTTATTTTAAAATTAATTTATTTTTGTTACAGATATTTCACCTTTTCCCCCCATTGACATTGTCCTCCCGATCCCCCCTCACCCCATCCCCAACAATGTTGTCTATGTCCATGGTTATATGCATATATGCATATAAGTTCTGTGGTTTATCTCTTCCCTTCCTTCTGAGGTTTGTCAATCTATACCCTACTTCTATGTCTCTGGGTCTATTTTGTTCATCAGTTTGTTTTGTTCATTATATTCTACAGATAAGTGAGATCATGTGGTATTTGTTTTTCTCTAATTGGATTGTTTAGCTTAGGATAATACTCTCCAGGTCCCTCCGTGTTGTCTCAAAGGATAAGAGATCTTTCTTTTTTACAGCTGCATAGTACTCCATTGTGTATATGTACCATGTTTTTTATCCACTCATCTATTGATGGACACTTAGGCTGTTTCCAGATCTTAGCAATTATAAATAGTGTTGCTATGAACATAGGAGTACATATATTCTTTCTGATTGGTGTTTCAGGCTTCTTAGGGTATATTCCTAGAAGTGAGATTACTGGGTCAAATGGCAATTCAATTTTTAATTTTTTGAGGTAACACTATAGTGTTTTTCATAGTGGCTGCACCAGTCTGCATTCCCACCAGCAGTGGACTAGAGTCCCCTTTTCTCCACACCCTCGCCAGCACTTGTGGTTTGATGATTTGTTGATGGCGGTCATTCTGACAGGTGTGAGGTGATACCTCATTGTTGTTTTAATTTGTGTATCTCTGATGATTAGTGATGTTAAGCATTTTCTGTTTTTAAATTATACTCTTCATACTTTTTACATAGTATTAAATATTTAGTAAAAGGAGTAGAGAACAGGAGAGAAAATCATTTTGCTTTCAGTAATTTTTGGTTTTATGCAGTCATTAAATGAGTTGCTTATCTGACAGATATATGAATGCCCACCGTATGCCAGGCACTGTCCTATGTGAGTAAAACAGACAAAAACTCCTGCTCTTGTGGAACTCACATACTAAAAAGAGGACAGCAGCAAAGATATGTAGTAAAAAGTGTTAAATGGGAAATATCAAACAAGATAGAGGATGAGAAGTGACAAGCCTGGATGTTTCTTTAAAAGTGGTGTTCTGATGAGCTCCCTTATAAGATGGTAGTTGAGTAGAGACCTCAGTGGAGGAAAGGAGAGAATCAGTGGAGGTATTGGGGGTGGAGGGTGAGGAGAGAGGGTTCCTTGGGCAGAATGCATTTGGCTCTGTGTGCACATTTGTGCCTAATTTGTGGACTATTATTGTAAGCTATAATGTAGCTGTTTACATTTTATAATTGATCCCTTTACTTTTTTATAGAGTTTATGGGTTGAAGACTTTAAGTCTTTAAAGAAACTAGTTTCTTTTTACTCCAAGGCCCCCAATGGTTCCTGGCACTTCACTGAAAAAGAAACTTAACCTTTGCCTTCTTCTTGTTGACTCTGAATGATAAGGTGGCTCAGATGCCCACTTCTTGCTCTGGACAGATGGCATGATGGGAGGTTTACTGTGGTGGCGCCTATGAAGTACACGTACCTGCTCTCACAGGGAAGTTTGTTGTTCTTCTGGTTATTGTTATGAGCTTGGAAGTCAGAGGTACTCGGCACAGTCATGTTCATCAGGCAGAAAGATGGAATTCTCTGTGTATTGGGGTAAAGCCATTCAAAGTGTGTGTGTATTTCTGTCCCTCCAAGCAAGCGGGGGCATGTTAGACCAAACACCAAGTGGAGTGGTCTAAGCAGAAAGAAAAACTCCCAGGAACTGTCCCTGTGGAGTGTCCCATCAAAGACAGAAGGATGTCCAGGGCCAGGTGTCAAGTGGCCTGGAAGAGGCATCAAAGAAAGAAAGAAAGGGTTTCCCCACAGGATGGGTGGAGGGGAAGGGATGGAAGCCACTGAGTGGGAAACAAAACAAACACATCCAATACAAAATTGCACAATAAAAGGAAAACAGAGTTTACAATGCCAATTAGTGATTAAGTGAAGTGCGTATACTGGCAAACTGGCAAATGGAAAGGGATGAGAAACAGGCGATCAAGATGGGTATTAATGAAAGGAACCACAACTTAAAGCACAGCCAGGCTGGGGCTGCAGAGTAGACACAGGACTGCAGAGGTCTGGTGCAGGTGGGCAGAAACTGCCTCCAGCCATGTTCACAGTCTCGCCTGCAAAAATAGAACAGGATGGTGAGAGAGATTTGAAGGGAAATAAACTGCTATGCACAGCCTGTCAACTCATGTGTGTTGCTTCAATTTAGCCTTACCAAACAAGCGCTGCCTGCGGAGAGATGCGGGGTGTTTTCTACTCAGTTCATCATTAAGGTGCTCTCCCAAAGGAACCATCTGTCAGAAAGGTGCACTTGAAATAATGGGAGGAGACAATGGACTATTAAACAGGGAATGATGTGATCCTTCAGTTCACTTTCAAGGTCTCGGAGGAGAACAGGTGAAACAGAATACTTCTAAGAACTTTCCACACCCTTACTTGTTGAGTCAATCTCAACCTCCTCCCTCTCTCCCCTCTCTTTCTCTCCTCTGCTTTGCAATATTTATGAAAAACCAGATGAAAATAAAAACTTACATGGTTATGGATTCTCAAAATTCCCCTTGGGATATTACTCATATTTAGTGAGAGAATCCTATTGATAATGACCATGATGATAAAAGTAATTTCCAACATTTGCAAAAGTCATTCTACTTAATACAGCCCTTTCACTTTCGTGGTCTTATTTAATCTCCACAAGAATGCTTAGGCATTAGCTGTTCCCATTTGATAGATGAGAAAGTTGGCCCAGGCTCATGCTGCTGACTTTGGTATAAGTCAAAAGAACAGAATTGTTAGGTTTGTATTCTTTGTCTCCCTCTGCTCTCCATTGCTACCCTGGGCAAGGAAGAGACCAAACAGTGTCATTGGCCCGCACTCCCTCTTTAGGGGACACTAAATGTCCTGTGCCACTAACTTGTTTCCATGCGTGGGAAACTCTTTATAACCCACAGGGGTTGGAAGACAAAGACATTGCTCACCCAGTTACAGCAGAACTGAGCAACCCAATGCCTTGCAGTTGGCCGCAATAGGCAACACTAACAAAGGACCCATCAACTTCTATGGTCAGCTCCCCACAAGTCGAGGCCCTGTCCCCAAGCAGAGTTAGGTCCTTGTGGGCACCAGCTCTGTGTCCTATGCTTCCTTCAGCACTCCAGCCTTTCCTCCGGCCAGAACACAAATCCTTGGAACCAGTGCTCCTCAAAGTATTCAGCAGAGAGTTCTGAAAGATGTTTGAGGCACTGGACTGGTGAGGAGGGTGATGGAGAATGCTATGATCAAATGAGCTTGGGAAATGCTCTTGAAGATGTATATGCACATTCGTCTACCAGAGTTTCTGAGAAAACCCACAGTAAAGACCTATTTAATTTTATTTATTTCTGAGGTTCTGAGCCTCTTTCTTCCCTATAGCTGCTATTAATGTCTAGTAGAACATTTATTCACCCATTACTGAGTTGTATAGTTGTGCAACACTCCACAATATACCAGAGCACAGAATATTCTGGAAATGCTTTTTGTATACGATTCAGTAGAGCCTACAGTTGTATAAAATTTTGAGGTATTTTGTAAATCTTTAGGGATCAAGTTGCACTATATATTTAAAAGAATGAAACTATGACCAATTAAGCAACCATGTTCATTTGACAATGGTCCAGGGTGGTTCTCAAATGTTATGATTAGAATCAGAGCTGTAAAAAATTTTGATGCCCAGGGTATACCCAGACGCATTATATCAGAAACTGGGGGGGGGGGGGGATTTTAAAAGTTCTTCAAGTGATGCTCTGGCTGGTTTTCTCAGTGGTTAGAGCATTGGCTGGTGGACCGAAGGGTCTCGGGTTCAATTTCCAGTCAAGGGTACATACCTGGGTTGTAGGTTCAATCCGTGGCCCTGGTCGGGGTCATGTGGGAGGCAACCAATTGATGTATCTCTCTCACATCGATGTTTCTCTCTCTCTCTCCCTCCCTCCCATTCTATCTGAAAATCAATGGAAAAATGTCCTCAGCTGAGGATTAAATAATAATAATAATAATAATAATAATAATGAAAGTTCTTCAGGTGATTTCAACATGCAGCCAATGTTGAGAACCAAAGGTATAAATGATTATTCTAAAGCAAAGAGCAGATGTGTACTGAGAAGAGTCTCTGGGGGCTTATTTGGGCCCCTTGAAACTTGTCCATGAGGTTATGAAATATCTCTCCTCAAGAATGAGACAAATCTAGAGACTTGGCTTTTCACGTCACAATTTTAATTGATAACACATGTTTCTAACATGCCTGTGATTGGTTTAATTATATACAAATACGCTTGGCTTATGTATATTGCAGAAGGCTTCAGATGGGAAGTTTTCATTATGGCATCACATGGCAATTTAGTTCAAAGTGCACAAATACAGGTTATAATAAAAGACAGCAAAGAGTTGGCTCAGAAAATAGGTTTTTGGGGATACACAACACTATTGGCCCTGAGCCAACTACTGAATAAAGAGTGTTGACTACTGTGTAGGAAATACTCCTCTTCAAAAATGACTTGTGTAAACATACAGACTAATAGTGGTTGAGGCTAAAACTCAGGTTGTTTTGATCACTCAGAGCCATGAGAAAAGAGGAGACATGTAAGATGAGATCGAGTCAGGAAGTATATGGGGCTTAGACCTCTCAAAGAAGGGTCCACCTTAATAAGACCATGTCATGAGTTCTGAGTAGTCAGGGATAAAGGGAAGTAAAAATAATAACTAAACTTTAGTGAACACTTCCTACAAGCCAGGCTGTGTATTAAATGTTTTAAAGATTTTTTAAATAGATTTTTTTTACAGAGAGCGGAAAGGAGAGGGAGACAGAAACATCAATAAGAGAGAAACATGGATCGAATGCCTCCTGCATGCCCCGAACTGGGGATTGAACCTGCAACCGGGCATGGGCCCTGACCTGGAATTGAACGAGCAACTTCTTGGTGCACAGGACGATGCCCAACCAACTGAGCCACACTGGCCAGGGCTTACTTGTTACTTTATTTAATTCTCACATACGAGGGAGGTCTATTGTCATCTGCATTCTCCTGATGCGGGAACTGTGGAGATTACATGAGCTAATGCATGGAAAGTGCTGGGTACTACTGCTGGCAAATGACAAACACCCAACTGTGTTAGCTCTTAATTTTTGGGTCCTAGAATTTAGAGTTGGAAGTAACTTTAGAGAGCATTAATGAGACATTAATTTATGTCTTAAAAAGAAAGTACACAAATAAAACAAAGCTAACAGCAAGGGAATGAAATATTTGGGCTCTGCCTGAGAATAGGCTATGGGCCAGCATCAAGGGTGTTGGGACAATCCCACCTACCAAATATCCCTCTAAAGATAATGTTGTTCTTTGCTCCTAATGGCTGGAACACCCCAAGCAGAGTCCCCACGAGTCCTTTAAACTGCGGCCATAGAGCGGCACCTACTTGGGTCATCCCAAAATGGAGGCTCTGATGAGCATGGAAGATAGGGAAGGAACATTCTCTCCTTCCCCAAACATCCACAGGGCTAAAGAGAAACCATTTTAGAATGACTGAGCATAAACAGGCATGTCAGTACCATATGGTACAGTAGTCGGTTTATTTGTTTACTTATTCACTGGGCACCTCTTTATGGTGCTAACATTTACTGAGCAATCACCATATGGGGGATGCTGTAATGTGCCTCTTGATCCCCCTTCAGAAATGAAGGACTTACGACCTCAGCTGCTGGGCGTGCTGTCGGTAGGCAGCCTTCAACTGTCAGCCCGCTTTGAAGAGTGAAATAAAGAGAGCTAACTTGCCCAAGGCTACGCCCCCAATCCCTCAGTCAGTGGCCAACTGAGTGGGTCGGGGGTAGTGAGTGAGTGGAGGGAGGGATGGAGGCCATTTAGGCCCTGTACTCCTGCCCACCCAGGACAGTTCTGAAAGGCTGTCCCATGTTTAGATCTCCCTGCAGCACTGGTCTTTGCTTTCAACCCCTCCCCATCCCATTTTCAGCACATTCAGTCATTCATTCATCAACAAATATTTATTAAGTACTTTTTTATGGCCAGAATCTACAGGCAAGAGTATATAGGAGACATATTCAAAAATGGACTCTGTATCATGTTCATGATGCAAAAGATGTCCTCAGGGATGGAAAGAATCTAGCAGACTAATATTACTTTCCTGCAGAGAGAAAAATGTAGAGACTCCATTTAATCATTGTTCAGTAGAGACAAAAAACAGGGACAGAACCACATCTTATTAAATGCATTAATTTCCCCAGAACAAATTGCAAAAGGAGTTGTCAATAGATACCATCACTGGAACCCAATAGTTTACTTTGGTAGTGGTCCCAGGTAACATTTGGAGTCTGTCTGTGTGGGATAAGCATTGTTGCCTTAGCCTGTAAGAATGAGTAACGTGTATTCCAAGTTTAAAGGCAAGGTAGGCTGAGTGCTTATACACACTGTGTACTGTTGGAATTTATAGCAGAATTAATAATAACGTCCACATGTTTATTTTATTTTATTTTTTTTTTATCCTCACCCGAGGATATTTTTCCATTTTTTGTACAGATAGAGTGGGAGGGAGAGAGAGGGAGAGAGAGGAAGGGAGAGAGAGAGAGAAACATCGATGTGAAAGGGACACATCGAGTGGCTGCCACCCGCACGACCAACCTGGGCCGGGGACAAACTGCAACCGAAGTACGTGCCCTTAGCGGGAACCGAACCCGGGTCTCTCCGGACCGCAAGCCGACGCTCTAACCGCTGAGCCAAACCGGCCAGGGCATAACGTCCACATGTTTATGTATAAACATGTGTTTATCATGTACAGCAGGTCCATAAATAACGTTCTTTCCTTCTATGTTGTTTTGTTATAAGGTTGATGAGAAAAAAAATCAATTCCTGGCCAGGGCCTATGTCTGTGTGGAGTTCGCATATTTTTCCCATGTCTGCAAGAGTCTTTTCATCCCAAAGCTACGAACATGAGGTGAATCAGTGTGTCTTCACTGTCGCAGTCTGAGTGAGTGTGGGCGTGATGTGCCCTGCGATGGAAGGGTGTCCTGTCCGGGGTTTGGTCCCGCCTTGTGCCCTGAGCTCCTGAGATGGTTTCCAGCCACCCGTGACCCTGAGCTGGAATGAATGGGTGGGAAAATCATTATCGGACTTGCTTTTCTTCATCTTTCTTAATGGATGTATAGCTCGCATTTATCTAACCTTTAATACAAGAAGGGTTTTGGGTCTCTATTTAGAAGTTTGGTGATGTTTTCGTGACCAGAAATATGTTCATGGGAACTTAACTCTTGTTTCTATTAACTAGCCTAGGGTAGAATTGGTTTTGTTATACATCGTTTCACTTAAAGATAGATGCAGTTTCCAAGAACCCATGGATGATGTGAAGTGAGGACTGGACGTGTCAGAGTGATTTAGTAAAATAACGAGTATTAAAAAATAAGCTTTATGAGGGCAGAGATGTTGATCCATTACTATTATGATTTTTACATATTTTTTCCTAATGAGTATAATATAGTGACAAACGAATTTTTATGCTTCTGCCCAGTTTTATTGTTGTGGTAAGGGAGTGAGATTCCAGTTATTCAAAGCGAAGCATGAGGCGATGGCAATGGGTGCTCTAGGAAAAGATTTCTGTAATCAAGGACAAAATGTAACAGTGTGTGTTTGTAGTTTAGGAATTGTTTAGGCACATCGCCACCAGAGAAAGAGAGGAAACTACAGCATTTGGATAAAGTATCTAAGAGATTCAGTTTTTCTGTTGGTTGAGGTGATGGCTTTCTGATTAATTCACTCTCCCTCTAAACAATAACAATACATTTAAACATTTCACATACTGTCAAAAAAGAAACTCTCTTGAAACAAACTCTCCACTGAAAGATAATACCTTAGAAACAGAAATTGGCAAACTTTTTCAATGAAGAGTCTGAGGGTAAATATTTTAGGTATTATAGGCCATTCTGTCTCGGCTGCAGCCACTCAACTCCGCCTATATGCCGAGAAAGTAGCCATAGGCAACATGTGAATGAATGAGTGTGGCTATATTCCAATACAACTTTATTTACAAAATCAGGTGGTGGGTTGGATTTGATCAGAGACCATGGTTTGCTGAACCCTGCCTTCAAACTGCGAGCCCAGCCGGTGTGGCTCAGTGGTTGAGCATTGACCCATGCACCACGAGGTCACCGGTTGGATTCCCAGTCAGGGCACATGCCCAGGTTGTGGGCCCGATCCCCAGTGGGTGGCATGCAGGAGGTGGCCAATCGATGTTCTCGCTCATCGATGTTTCTATCTCTCGCTCCCTCTCCCTTCCTTGCTCTCTAAAATCAATAAAGAAAATTAAAAAAAAAAAAAAAAAGTACTATGAATCCAACTGCCTGCAGGGAGGCAGGTTGAAGGGGGTCTGTCATACTCAGGGAGCACGTGTCATGTGCTGGCTGACCCTGCTCAGCTCCAGCTGATGGTGGCTGTGCAGAGTGTGAGCCTGTGTGGCCAGATCTTTTTCAATTCTTCAAAAACAGCTGGAAATCCAGATTTTTATGTGATTGTTTCCAAATTTTTTAATTTTGGCAATTAATTCAGACAACCACCACCTTGGTACCCAGCAGAACAACTTGGCAGACTGCAGTTGGCCCTGTTGTACAGCGTCTGCTGCAGAGCAATTTTTAAATTAACCAGTATGCTCAAGATACAGATGTTGTGATTTCTACTGGCATTCTTTTTTTATTCAATAAAATTGGCATGTAACATTGTGTAAGTTTAAGGTATACACTGTGTTACTCGGACTCACTTATATATTGTAATAGGATTACCATGGTAATATTTATCACATTACATAATTATAGTACATTATCATTGCCTATATTCATTATCCTGTGCATTAATCTAATGGCTTACTTGCTACTTGTTACCATTATTAATACAGTGTGGGGCAAACGTAGGTTTACAGTTGTATGTGGAACAGTTTATTCTTATAATATTATTTATTAATTATTGTATTATTTTCCACACAAACAGCTGTAAACCTACTTTTGCCACACCCTGAATAAGCAGATGCTTATACAGCGTTGATTAAGTGTCTGACCTTGTTCTAAGTGTTTTATCAGCTCATGAATTCTCACAATAACCTTGTACGGTAGATGCTATTTCTGTTTCACCTCGGGAAAAGAAAGGTGGAGTGACTTGCCCAAGGTCACACAGCTAACCCGTGGCAGCTCGCGGAGCAGAACTAGGCAGCATGTAGGTAGAGTCTGCAAGGAAACCACTGGGCTGTAACTGCCTCTCCTCCGGGGCTACCCTCCTCCTTCTGCCCTGCATTAAGCTTCAGCAGTACTGATAGAAGGCGACAGAAAGACTGTCTCTTTCTCTTCTAACTGGACTCAGGGCTCCAGAGTCAAGGTCCCTTCCTAGTCAACGTATGTCTCCATTCCAACTGTGGACTCGGTGGCTTTGCGGAAAAGTCGTGTCTGAGGTGCTCTCTTCATCAGCCTTCTGTGAGGCAAGCGCCCCAGCAAATGTCGACTCAGAGGCTTGGCTTATTCCATTACTTCTGTTTATATTTTATTACAATCATTTTTTCTGTAAAGGCCCACTCTGCTCTGGAGCTGGGATGAACTCTATATACAATATTTGGTTTAATTATCCATCTTGCTTTTCTAATTTGTCCTAGCAAGCCCCAGTGACTTCAGAAATGTGTGGAAAGATTTTTTTTCTTAAAGTCATAGCACCAAATTTAGGTAAAGAAAATTAAACAGAAATGAAAACTGTTTTGAAAGGACAATAAGAGTTCATATCTACATTTGACTGGTGGAAAACATAGTTTTGAGAGCAAAGTGTAAATTTCTTTGTTCTCCAGCAAATTTAAAAGAAATTGCAAATTAGGTACTTGTATCACTTTTCTGCAATGCGGCTATAAGTTTTACTGTTGATTTTTGAAGATCCTCTGTAAAGTGATTTGAGCTGCAAAGGAAATGCAGGAGGCAAAACAAATGATAGTCCCTCTTTTGAAAAAAAATGCAAATACCTCTGGGAGACCAGTGGAGCTGTAAGCCATACACAATTTAATATGCAATACTTTGTTCAGCAAGGCGTTCCTTCTCAAGCCCAGGAAGCTGGATTCTATTGGGAAAGGGAACTAGTTTCAGAATCCTGGGGTCATGTGAGGCTTACAGCAAGAATGGATGTGGTTTCATGACAGAAACAGGATTTGCCTGGATCTGTCCCAGTTTCAAGACTGAAAGCCGCATGTGCCAGGAATCTTCTCGGTTCCAGGCAAACTGGGACACTTAGTGACCCTAAAATCTTTGGACAATATTCTTGATTTCCTGTCTGGCTCCCTGCTCACACAGCTCTTCTCACCGCTAACCCTACTTAGCCTCTGCCTGCAGGTGTGGCCCCCAGGCTCTGGACAGTGTCCTTCAGTGTTCTCCACGCGTCCTGCATCACAGAGTCACCTGGGTGCTTGTGAAAACACATGCCCAGGCTGCACTCCTGAAAATCCTCATTCAGAGGTTTGGGGTAGGTCCTGAGAATCTGTAAATTCACCAAGAACACAGGGCAGAAGTTTGGGAAGCGCTGGTTAACCCATTTTCAAGGGTGATACAAGGACCTCCTATCGAATAACCGGGAGAAACAGCAGCCATCCTCACATGCGGCGTGGTCTGACTTTGACCTTGGCTCGGTGCTAGCAACTGGATTTCCAAGTGGCTCCACACACGCAATAGCAGGAACTCTCTCTGAGTTTCGTGCAGTGGCTGACCTCTCCAGCGGCTGACAGAAGGCTGGGTGCTTCCTGTCTCTCAGAATCTCTTAAATAGCTTGTTTCGGGGGGGGGGGGGGGGCGGGGGGGGTTCTTTTCTGTCATCACCTTCTCGCACAACTGCCAATGGGACGTTATCCCACTTCCCCCTGCAGGGTCCGGTCGCCTCTCTGCGAGTCTCTTCCAGTTTCCCCCACACTGTGTTTAGCCCTTTGCTTTCTAGACGTTTTAAGAGATTCAGCTGCGTGAGGGGAATGCAATGGCAGGGGCTGGTGCTGAATGGTGTGAGCACCTGAGCTGACTGCTGAGGTTGAATTCCAGCTGTGTGACCTTGCGCTTTAGTTTTTAATCTGTAAAATGGGGATAATAATAATATCAATTTTATGATGTTGTTGGCAGGGTTAAATGAGAAGTTACCTGTAAAGCATTGAATGCAGTGTCTGCTACACGTTAAACTTTGTAAATGTTAGCTATCGTTCTCATTGCTATTATTGTTACTAGTGCTACCACCATCATTATTGTTGCAATTATTTTTACCAGGAAGTAGGAAAAAGTAAGAAGATTAGGTAGGAGGAGCAGAGCTCCTCTTTTATTTCTTTTTAAAAACTGTCAAGGGCTTCCCCTACACCTTAGAATTTTAAGGAAACATTTTTAAAATGCCTTCTCACCATACCAAAAGATTACAGCAGCCATATTTTCAAAATGGACATCAAGATATATGATCTGATCACTCAGTGGGCAGGAGTTGCTATCTAAATCCTTCTAAAATTTTGGTTATATTATCATTGTACATTTGACCTTTGCTTGGAGTACCATGATTTGGGCTAAGATTACTAGGGACAATAAAGATATATTGGCTGTATGGAAGTCATTTTGTTTTTTTGTTGTTGTTGTTGTTTGTTTTTTTTATCCTCACCCGAGGACATTTTTTGTTCAGGTAGAGTGGGAGGAAGAGAGAGGAAGAGAGAGAGAGAGAGAGAGAGAGAGAGAGAGAGAAACATTGATGTGAAAGGGACACATCGAGTGGCTGCCACCCTCACGACCGACCAGGACCGGGGACAAACTGCAACCAAGGTACATGCCCTTAGTGGGAACTGAACCCGGGTCTCTCAGGACCGCAGGCTGATGCTCTAACCGCTGAGCCAAACCGGCCAGGGCGGAAGTCATTTTGTATTATAAAATTCTAGCAGCCAACTCACAGCTAAATGTTAAGGGTATACCCACTGCCAGGCTAACAACAACTGTGTGGTGTTTGACCCAACTCAGTCAACACACTTTTCAAAGGGAAATGCATTTACATGAATCAGTTTATCTTTTGTTTCATATCAAAGAAAGCAAATCAGATCGTTTCACTCAAGGAGTCATTATTAGAGGAATAATTTTGCCTTTCGGCCCATACTCACTGCTAACTGGGATTCATCTCATTTAAGACATTAACATGACCGGCAAGGCCCTCTGCCGCTGAATGGAAGCCATTGCCTCAGCAAGCACTGCAGAAGTTCACGTGGTGGGCTGACAGGTGGCTGCTTGTCCAGCGTCCCCCAGATGTAAGGGCTGGAGCAGGCCAAGTGCCAAATACACCATAATTCAGGAACCGAGTGCTCCAAAATGTGGTTTTAGCAATATACGTTCTTGACTCGCCTTTTTGCATTGCTAAGATTTACATCCATGTCGTAGGCTTTATAGGAGTGGTAAAAGCATTCTAATAACACACTTTACAGATTTCACCTTGCAGCTAGTATCGCACAGGTGTTGCAAATTTAGAAGGAGCGAGCTCCCCCCACCCCCCTGTTGTGTGATTGATGTTCTTTGAACCTTTATGGTAAATAAAGGAGGTCAGGTGATTCTGCCTTCCCTGGTTGCTCCTACAACCCTAAATCTCAAAGACTTTTCACCAAAATGACAAATAATGTATTTTTGTCTAGATGTACTTTTCCAAGGGAGACGTGAAAGCCTCTCAGAATCAGCAGCGGACTCCATCAATCACGAGGCACGTGGGTGTCACTGATGATGTGACTGTGTGCCCTTGACTAGGTTTGATGATGTGGAATGAAGAGGTGCTCTCCTCCAGGCAATGGGTCGCAGCTATGTGGGGGCCCATGTTACTGCTGGGAATACTTTAAAAGCTTATTCTCATGGCCACCTCTGTGCTCACTACTCAGACCACTTCCATACTGGCCTCCTGTCTGTCCACTGTTCTAGCTAGTACCACGGAGCTTATACTTCAGTGTTTAGAGTATGTGAGTACAGTGTTCACAGCTGAGCTGTGGGCTCCTTGAGAGTGGAGATCATGTGCTGTTCTTTGTCTCTCTCACAGCTCCTATCACTCCAGTGGCTGATGAGAATGACAATGAAGATGGTGATGATGATGATGATGAGGAGGAGGAGGAGGAGGAGAACTTGTTAGCAACAGTAGTAACTTACATTCATAGACTGGCAAAGCCAATACTGAGCCCTGTTCAGGGGTCCCCTCACTTCCTCCTCACAGGAACCCTTTGATACAGATGAGGAAACCAAGGCCGGAAGAGTTTAATGGCTTGCTAAGGTCACTGTACTGGGTTGCATAGTGTCCTCCAAATTCATGTCCACCTGGAACCTGAAAATGTGACCTCATTTGGAAAAAGGGTCTTTGCAGATTTAATTAATTCAGTTAAAATGAGGTTGTAGGGGAAGAAAATTGATTTTTCTCCTCCTCTTCTAAGTTCTTGGCCGGGGCCCCATAACAAAATGCAGATTAACAAAAGAAAAATAAACAGAAGTTTATTAACATGTCTGCCTTAGGTATACATGGGAGATATTCAGGGAAAAATGATTAACTTTCAGAGGTGGCTTAGAATTTAGGCTTAATTACCACCTTCAGCTAAAGACAAAAGACAGAAGGGTGTGGAGGAGGCCAGTTATGGAAAGGTGACTAGGAAAAGTTTTAGGGAGGGCCCTAAATCCATGATTGGTGTCCTTATAAAAAGAGGAAACTTTTGATACAGACACACAGAGTATACACATAGGGAAGAAGGCCATGTGAAGACAGAAACAGACATTGGAATTATGCCGTGACAGAGGAACTCCAGGAATTCTGGGCAACTACCAGAAGCCAGGAGACAGACCTGGAAGATCATTTCCTCAGAGTCCTCAAAAGAACTGACCCTGCTGACACCTTGATTTTAGACCTCTGGCCTCCAGAACTCTGGGAGTATTAATTTCTGTTGTTTTGAGCTATCCAGTTGGTGGTATTTGTTATAGCAGCTCTTATAAACGAATACAGTCACAAGGGAGTCTAAGAGATACTTAAGTGACTCCCTGACTTGGTCAGTGACCTCAACCAACCTATAACTCAGCTCCCTTGACTGAGAGATCGGGGTGGTGTCAAGAGTTATAAGAATCCAATATAATAAAACTTTTGCCACAACATAATCCTCGGCACTACGCATACTTTGTTGTTTAAAGCTTTTCACAGAGTATAGCAATACAAGTGTTTGATATGCACAGAAAAGTCTGGAGGCATTGACAAGGACCAGTACGGGAGTTGTCTCTGAGGATGGGAACTGGTGGCTGGAGACAGGGTGGGTGAGGACTTCCCTTTCACTGTATACATTTTGTACTGTTGAATTGGGTACCCTCTTTACACAGTGCCTTTTTTTTTTTTTTTTGGTACGTGCCCCTAGTGGGAACAGAACCTGGGACTCTCTGGTCCGCAGGCCTATGCTCCAACTGCTGAGCCAAACTGGCCAGGGCCAGTACCTATTTTTTAAAGTAACATTTAAAAATCATAGACCTCACAACTTAAAGAATTAGAAAGCAAACAAAAAGAAAACCCCAGAGCAAGTAGAAGAAAGGAAATAGTAAAGATCAGAGCAGAAATAAATGACATAGAGACCAAAAAAACAATTCAAAGGATCAATGAAACAAAGAGCTGGTTTTTCGAAAAGACCCTTAGCTAGACTCACCAAGAAACAAAGGGAGAGGACCCAAATACACAAAATCAGAAATGAAAGAGGACAAGTAACAACCAACACCACGGAAATACAAAAGATCGTTAACAACTACTATGAACAACTATATGGCAACAAATTCGATAATCTAAGCGAAATGGACAAATTTCTAGAAACACACAGTCTCCTAAAACTATTCCCGGAAGAGATAGAAAACTTGAACAGACCAATAACAACTAAGGACATTGAAGAGGTAATCAACACTCTCCCAGCAAACAAAAGCCCAGGCCCAGATGGCTTCACGGGGGAGTTTTACCGAACATTCAAAAAAGAACTAACACCCATTCTCGTCAAACTATTTCAAAAAATTCAAGAAGAAGGAAGACTTCCAAACACGTTCTATGAGGCCAGCATAATTCTAATTCCAAAACCAGAAAAAGACACTACGAAGAAAGAAAACTACAGGCCAATATCCCTGATGAACATAGATGCCAAAATCCTGAAAAAAATATTAGCAAATCGGATCCAGAAATACATCAAAAAAATTATTCACCATGACCAAGTGGGATTCATTCCAGGGATGCAAGGCTGGTACAATATTCGCAAATCAATAAATGTGATATACCACATAAATAAGATGAAGAATAAAAACCACATGATCATATCAATAGATGCTGAAAAAGCATTTGACAAAATCCAGCATCCATTTCTGATAAAAACGCTCAGCAATGTGGGAATAGAGGAATCATATCTCGACATAATAAAGTCCATATATGAAAGACCTATAGCCAACATCATACTCAATGGACAGAAACTAAAAACATTTCCATTAAGAACAGGAACAAGACAGGGATGTCCACTTTCGCCACTCTTATTTAACATTGTACTGGAAGTCTTAGCCACAGCAATCAGACATGAAGGAAAAATAAAAGGGATCCAAATTGGAAAAGAGGAAGTGAAACTGTCATTATTTACAGATGACATGATATTATACATAGAAAACCCTAAAGACTCCATCAAAAATCTACTAGACTTAATAAATGAATTTGGCAAAGTAGCAGGATACAAAATTAACGTCAAGAAATCGACGGCATTCTTGTACACCAATGATGAACTCACAGAAAGAGAAACTGAAAAAACAATCCCATTTACCATCACACCAAAAAAATTAAGATACCTAGGAATAAACTTAACCAAAGAAGTAAAGGACCTATTTGCAGAAAACTACAGGTCATTGAAAAAAGAAATAGAGGAAGATATAAAAAAGTGGAAGCACATGGATTGGATTGTTCATGGATTGGAAGAATTAACATCATTAAAATGTCCATACTACCCAAAGAAATCTATAGATTCAATGCAATCCCCATCAAAATACCAACGACATATTTCATAGAACTAGAACAAATACTTCAAAAGTTCATATGGAACCAAAAAAGACCCTGAATAGTCACAGCAATCTTGAAAAAGAAGGACAAAGTAGGTGGGATCACAATACCAGATATCAGGTTATACTACAAAGCAACGGTAACCAAAACAGCCTGGTACTGGCACAAGAACAGGCATATAGACCAGTGGAACAGAACTGAAAACCCAGAAATGGACCAATGCAATAACAATCATAGACCTATGTGATAGTGTCCATGACTCACTGTTTTTCTTCCTGTTTATCTTGCTTAATACAGTCCACAGTCAAGCAGAGTGTAGGGAACACCAAAGGGGACCCAGGACAAGGAGAATCATTCCAGACCAAGGCTTCGGCATGTGCCTCTCACATGTCCTGTCCGTGTCCTTGCTTAGTGCCGCTTCTTACTGGCATCTCTGTTTTGTGTGCAGAACAAAGCAAGATGTGTCTGTCAACTGTGCTCCATAGTCAGAACCTCCATCCACTTATCAAATAGCTCCCATGATGACATGATGTCACATGCTCAGGGCAGTGCCTGCCTTCACCCAGCTGGCTTGGGCCCCAGGCAGCTTCCCCGGGGGCTTGGTAACCCCATAAGGAATGTGAGCATTGTGGGGAAAGAGGCACCCAGAAATGATTCCACCCCCCCACCCCCCCATCTCCCTTAGGCCCATCCTTCAGAATCTATGAAATATCAAGCACTGTAATTGAATCTGGAATGAGTTGTGCCCATGGTGGACCTGAAGTGCCGAAGGCAGCACATTTAGGAACAGAAAGGAGGAATGAAATCTATTTCCAGCAAGTTAAAGTGGAGCTGCATTCGCTTTGGCCTCCCCACCTCCCACTTAGCCTTTAAAGTGGCAAGAAAATCATGACACCCCCACCCCCACCCCCACCAATGTGCTGTAACATGTGGCATTTGCAGTGGATAAAATCGCCATGCAGGAATGGGAGATGCTGCTCTCTGAAGAGACAGACGTCCGAGGAGGACATCAGTGCAAATCCGTAGGGAGGCTGCCAGCATCCACCGCCCAGACCGGCCCTTGCCTGGATCCCCCTCACACTGGCGTCTGAATGAACATGAGCCACTAACCTTATCTTAACTCACAGAATTGCATGTTTTTCTGCTCTCCCCCTTTCCCTTAGCTATAATTTCCCCCCACTATAACTGTTTGGACTCAAAAGGAAATTTTAATAGGAAAGAAATCAAATCTTCACCTCACCGTGAAGCAAACAGGAGCTGGGAAGGTTTGAAAGTGTTTCCAATTAGAGGACAGGAAAAAAAAAAAGTGTGACAGGCAGGCCACAGGGAAATGTTTTCCATTTATTCAGAAAGTCACCTAATAGAAAGAAGCAATCTGTCAGAAATACCAAATGGGCATTGGTATGGATTTAGAACGGAAACTACATAGAAACCCGCACACTTTGTGCATCGAAGCGGGAAGGTGGAGCTGTTCACTGGGGGCTGGCCGCTGGGAGCAGAGACGCCCAGCCACCTAGACCAGATCGAGAGTCACTCCTCTGGATCCACTGTGCTTGGGACACCTGTCTGCTGGAGATAAGGGAGAGGCCCAGGAAGGAAGGAGGGCCAGCGTTTTGTCTGGTTAGACTAGATACCAGGTTGGCTTTTCCTAACAAACGGAGCTGTGTGGTTTTACGTCCCCAGGGTATTGATTGGTAATGCTATTTGTTTAGTACTAACACGTGTAGTACTACACATACATGTAGAACCTCACTGAGTCTTCCCAGCCAGCCAGGAGCTAGTCACTGCTGACATCTTCACAGATGAGCAAACTGCTCAGATAAATATCACTTACAATGACTAGTGTTTGAACCCAGATGGGCTAAAATCACTACTAATCCAGTGGGCTCTTATCACAGAAACAGCAGAACTTATTCATTCCAGAAACATTTGCTGACATTCTGCCGAGTGCTGGGTGCTGTGCCCGATGGAGGGTGGCGGTGGCGGGGGTGGGGGTGGGGAAGGCAGGGAACACAAATGTGAATAAAACACAGGCTGGGGCCACCAGGACCCCACCTTGTGGCACAGAAGGCAGACACAGAGAGTGATGAGACGGCGGGGATGGCAGGGAGAGCCGTATGGGAGGCTCAGAGGTTCTCCTGGTTTGGTCTGACAGTAGGGCGTCAGGAAAGGCTTCCCGAGGAGACGGATCTCAAAGAATAAAGCGAAGTTAGTGGGCAGAGCATTGGGGAAGAGCATGCATGAGGGGGTTAGGGGGTGTGTTGTGTGTAGCACGTGAGGTATAGGGGTGTTGCATGTGTGTGGTGTAAAGTGTGTGTGGTGTAAGGTGTGTGTAGCATGAGATGTGTGTGTGTGAGGTAGGTATGTGTATGAGGCATGTGTATGTGTTTATATGTGTGGTGTGTGAGGTATAGATGGGTGTGTATTTGTGTGTGGTTATGAAGTATGTGTATGGTAGGAGATGTATGTGTGTGTGAAGTATGTGTATGTCTCTGCTGTGTAAATGTGGTGTTTGTATGTGAGGTATAGATGGGTGTGTGTGTGTGTGGCATGAAGTGTGTGAGGTGTGTGTGAGGGGTATGTATGTGTAGCATGAGGCATGCAAGTTTGTGTGTGTGAGAGGTGTGTGTGTGAGGGATATGTATGCATAGCATATGAGGTGTTCATGTTTGTGTGTGCGTGAGGGGTATGTATGTGTAGCATGAGGCATGCACGTTTGTGTGTGTGTGAGGCATGTGTGGGCGGTGCGTAGCAGTGCAGGAGTCTCCATGTCCAGCGGAGGCGGGAGGGGTGTGAGGTGAGGGTGAGAGCTGTGAGCAGGGCCATGGAGAAGCAGGCTGTGTTGTGATGCCAGCTTTCGTGTGACACATGTTTGTAGGACACAGAAGTTTATTTTTCATCTCTGGGAGGGAGAAAGGCCATCATGTAGGGTCTGAAAATGAGCGAAGAGCCTAGTGAGAGGGGTGGAGAGTCTGAGGGCGGTTCACCTGGGGTGGCCCAAGGTCTAAAGGTCCGTCAGGGTCCAAGTGCTGAGCTGCCCTTCGGCAGAGAGCGACTCGGAGCCCCGCGTGGTGGCAGCAGCCTTGAGTTCAAATCCTCCTACCTCCACCTACTGACTGCAATTTGGGGCAAGTAGTTAATGTTTATGAGTCTCTGTTTCCTCACGTGTGAAGTGAGGTAAAGGCAGGCCTTGCAGGGATGTTGGGAGGATGAATGAGTTAATACTGTGTGTACCTGGAGCCTCGTGGGCTCTCTGGACCGTTGGCTTACTCTAGGCACTTAACTAGGGCCATGGTACAAGAACCTTCCTGATACAATCAATTAGCGATAGAAAGATACAGAGGAAATATGGCCCCAGGCAAATGAAGACAGTAGATGAATAGTTACTTAAAGGAGAGCCTCAGTATTTTGGTTGGAATGCTTTCTGCTTGTGTTTAAAATATCATTTTGGGGAGAACTAAATCTCAATTCTAGAGGCACCGTACATGATCTCCAATGATCTCAATGGGTGTTACAAAATTCTCAAAAGAAATGAATTTTAATTAACTTTAACTTCGTTTCAGGAGATGGGTAAGAGCTCAGTGGCACGTGCTAAATTTTAATCATTTAAAAGAGTAGTCAAGACCCACCAGGTTCCCCTCCCCAAACTTCAGAAATGTTAGCTTAGGAGTCACTGTTCTGTGAGTTTTAAAGTAATGAGATTTGAGGTGTTCTATGAAAAAAAAAAAAAAGAATGAAGATACCACTCATTCAACTCATTCAGCTAAGAGATATTTAGTACAGTGTTCCCTAAGAAACGATGGCATTTCTTATAACCATTTCTCTTATTAGTTACTTTGAAGGAAGATAGAGAACTTTGCTTTCTGGGTTAAGAAGTTGAAATTGGAATTTGGGTATTTTTTTAAAAGCCAATTTTAAAAATTAAAAACTTTTATTCCCAGAGAAAAATGGAGCACCTTACATGAGTTATAGCTTAAACCCAGTATAACCGCAGAGGTCATGCTTCTTTTAGAAGGGGTGCATCACTTTAAGGCAGAATGTGTGTGCCAGTTAATTTAATAGTGAATCAGACTGAGTTGTGGGCAGCAGTGTGGTATTTCTGCTTGGTCACCAAGCCACTGCCTTGGACAAAATTATAAATGAGATCAAGAATATCAAGGAGTTGTATTAGTTACCTAGTGTGTAAAATTTATCCCGAAATTTAGTAGCTTAAAACAACAAACATTTCTAGTTTCATGTAATTTTTGAAGCTCAGTTGGGGGTTCTGGCCCAGAGTCTCTCAGGAAACGGTAGTTGAAACGTTGATATAAGCCAGGTCTGCAATCCTCTGAAGGCTTGCTGGAGCTAGAAGATCCACTCCCACACACGTTCAGGTGGCTGTTGGCTGGAGGCCAACATCCTTACCACACATCCTTAAGACTGCTCATGACCTCG
The DNA here is from genome assembly GCF_014108415.1 of Molossus molossus. Lineage (NCBI taxonomy): Eukaryota > Metazoa > Chordata > Mammalia > Chiroptera > Molossidae > Molossus > Molossus molossus. The sequence continues at coordinate 25,131,690 of NW_023425347.1, read as the reverse complement.
CAGATGGCTTCCCCAGAGAAAGTGATCAGAGGGAGAGAGAGGGAGAAGCCACAATGCCGTTATAATCTAATCTTAGAAGTAACACACCATCACTTCTACTGTGTTCTATTGGTCACACAGACCAGCCCTAGAGCAATGTGATTGAGGTCTGCACAAGGGCATGAATACCAGTAGATGGAGGGTCATCTGCATCTTGGGAGCATAATTATCACACTTACTGATGCTAGATTCATTTGAAGCCAGGCGCAGACATTTATTACATGAGTGACCTTCGGCAAGTCACTTAAACTCCTTATGTCTCCATTTTCTCATTTAGAGAATAGAAATACTCACGCCCATCTCAAGTTAATATGTGCAAAGCATCTAGAATGGTGGCTGGCACATCATAAGAACCATGGAAGTGTGAGCACTTACCATCAGTTTCCACGCTGACGGCCTTACATTGTAGTTCTTCCTTAACTCCTTGGTTGTGTATGGCCTGCTTCCTTCCTTTGCCCTTGTAAGTAACTCACTCTACAATGCCTTGTTTATACAGATGGATAATAGTGTTGACGTATTTACCCCTCCTGGGTGTATTTTCATATTAAATGAGAATAACGTCTTGAGCTTAAGGATAAAACTGCGTATATGGAGAGGACTTTAGAGAGGTGGTCGGGCTTTTTCTAGTTCCCTGGAATTTCCTCTTTAAAAACAATATACACATTGCCATATGTCCTTTGGTAAATATACTCCTAGGAATTGATAATTCGTGGTTAAAAGATATTTCAAGAATGTCTTAAAAAGACTAACACCGATGTTTCTTAAGTCAGTGTATCTTAAGCTAGAAATATGTGTGTTTATTTATATGTGGATAGTCAGTGTATCTTTAACTGAAATATATATCATATGTATTTATTTTCCCCTTTAAAAGGAATACATGCACATCAAAATTAGGAACTTCTGTGCATCAAAGGGCACAATCAACAAAGTGAAAAGGCAACCTATAGAATGAGAGAAAAATGCAAATCATATTTCTGATAAGGAGTTAATATCTAATATAAAAAGAAAGAACTCAACAACAACAACAACAAAACCCCAAATATTCCTCTTTAAAAATGGGCAAAGGACTTGAATAGACATTTCTCTAAAGAAGATATATAAATGGCCAACAAGTACATGAAAAGATGCTCAACATCACTAAACATTAAGGAATTTCAAATCAAAGCCATGATGTGATAGCATCTCATATCTATCAGGATGGCTACTATTAATGACACAACAGCAGAAAATAGCAAGGGATGGTATGGCCATAGTGAAAATGGAACCCTTATGCAGTGTTGGTAAGAATGTAAAATGAGGCAGCCACTATGAAAAATAATATGGAGATTCCTCAAAAAATTAATAATAGAACTACTTTATGACCCAGCAATTCCACTCCTGGATATATACACACAAAATTTGAAAGCAGGGTCTCAAAGAGGTATTTCTACACCTGTGTTCATAGCAGTATCATTCATGATAGCCAAAAGGCAGAGCAATCCAAGTGTCCATCAACAAATAAATGGGTAAACAACAAAGTGTAGTGAATATATATATATATATATTGCCCATGTATGTGTGTGTGTGTGTGTGTGTGTGTGTGTGTATTATAGAATATTATTCAATCTTAAAAAGGTAGGTAATTCAGACATAGGCTACAACATGGGTGAAACATGAAGACATTATGCTAAGTGAAACCAGTAACAAAAAGATAAATATTGTATGTGTTACATGAGGTACTTAGAGTAGTCAGATTCACAGAGACAGAAAGTAAAATGGGGGTTGTCCTGGGCTGGGTGGGGAGATGAATGGGTACAGAGTTTTAGTTTTGTGAGATGAAAAAAGTTCTGGAGATTGTTTGTACAACAGTGTCAATGTACTTGACACTACTGATCTGTATACTTAAATTTGGTTAAGATGGTAAATTTTATGTGTATTTTACTACAATAAAAATAAAATAAATTTAAAAAAAGAATATATGATTCAAGATAGACAGATTATCATGAGTGTAAATTAATGTTATTTTTCTAGAATATATAATGTATCTGGAAACAAAAATCTAACTTTTAGAAAAGACCATTTTCCAAATTGTTAGTGACTACCAAAGCAGCATTTTAAAAGTAATTGTTATTCAAAGGGAAATGTAAATATTTTGAGTTTGAATTATGAAAAGACATTATTTAGAGCAAAAGTAGGGAATCATTTTATTGAGAGCTACAGATACACAAGGGAAAATTAAACAGATAAAGACCACAAAAAAAGCAACCTAATTTTCTTTTTAGGAAGAGTCTTTATTTTTTAAGGAGAGCTATCAAATGTTATTATGTTTAGATGAAGGCTAAAAAACAAGATTTCACACAATGTGTGCAATGATATAAATATATACTTTATCAAGCTCCCCATAATGACTAACGGTGGCTAAAGAAAGAAAATAAGGAAGAAAAGCAGGAGAAGCCCTATTGCAGGCAGATAACACGGAAACAGGATCGGAAGAGCTGATTGCGCTGTTCTTCATACCTCCTGTTGATGTTCAGACTGTCCCAGTGCCCTAGCCCCACACGATAAAGCCACTAAGAGTTCTGCATTCAGGTATCAGCTGGGGGCCCCTTATCTTTCTTGGCCTCCTTTCAGGTCCTTGGTGAGCACAGAGCAATTGTCCACAACTTTGAAGCAAGAACCTTCCCTCTGCCCCCACCTCCTTGTTGGGCCATAGCCTGTTGTGTCCTGGTCTCAGAATGTGATCTGGTTTCATAGCATTGACTATAATTACTTCAACATGTCCAGCTGAGGTACGATTTGGTGACTTTTAAGACAGGCTTTTCAGGGGAGGGGGGCAGCTCCTAGTTACATGACCACCCCAAAGGGCTGTCTGACCGTAGGCTGGTTGCTCCTGCAAGACTGTGCTCACATCGATAAGGCCCCAGGCCCAGCTGGCCCCGGCTCCTGTTAGGAAGAGTTCAATCGATGTAAAAAAAGACGATGCCTTTGGTTCTGACATGCAGCTTGCCCCACGTCATCCCAACTGGTCTTTCCTGTCAGACGCAGGACTGAGCAACTTTTGGAAATCACAGAGGGTCAATGATAACACCCAACTGTCCCTGTGATCTTTGCATGTACTGTGGTGTAGTTCTATAATTTCCTATCATCATCTGTGACCTCATTGGAAAACATCAGCAGCACGAGTTGGAGAGGGTCAGTGTCATTCCCGTTTTATGGATGTAGACAGTGAAAGAGACTCAGAGAGGGCCAGACAATGTCAGAGTAGAAGCTAGGGTTCTGTTCTTTTGACTCATCTCCAAACCTAACCAGAAGAGAAGCCCAAGAGAATTTTGCAGCATTTCCCTTACCAACATCAAAAGAGAGTGACAATGTCCAGCAGAAAAAAGGTTTCACTTGATTAATAGACCGTAAGACCCCTAGGCCTTTCCCTATTTCCATCCTGCATGAAACTGAATAGACGGTCTGTAATTGCCATACCAAGTTTTAAGGGTCCTCAAATGTGCTGAGCAACCAATGGTCTTTTTATCCCTCAGCAGACCCATTGGTTTCTGAGTGGCAATTCCCCTGTTTCTCCTAGGAGGAACTCCTTAGCTTCTCCTGGTAACTAGGAAACACTCGAATGGCTTATGGAGTATTTGAAGGTCAACTGTGTCTCATAAATAGGGCTGCCACATTTAGCAATAAAAGCACAGACTGCTCAGTTAAAACTGAATTTCAGATAAACAAAAAATGGTTTGTTTGTTAAAAGTAAGTCCTAAATTTTGTATTTTATCTGGCAACCCTACTCAGAAATAAATAAGAACAATAGATATTTTGAGTTGTTTGGCTGCATTTAAGAGTTGTTATGGCAGCCATCTAACATTCTTCAGATCCTATATTTAGGGACTACCTCTTATTTAAAAATATTTTTTGTCATCTTGACTCTAATAAGGCAGTCCTAAGTTTCAGATAATTAAATTGAAATAGAAGCTCTGATCTCCTTGTGAATTCAGTTTTCAACTTGTTAAAGATACTCTCTTCTACATCTGAATTAACTGAATATTGAATTAGGAGGAGCCTAGTTAATTCATCAAGAGAAATTTATTTTCGTTTTTAACTTGAAACACCTGGATCCTTAAGCATGGTGCTATAAATTCACCTAAGCTAAGATAAAAAACTAACAGTAAAAAGGGGGGAAATGATCCTACCTATAGGTGAGATTAAGACAGACAGAACTGTATGTTGTTTACACAATTAAATGAGGTGCGTGTGGTCATCTCCATGGTAACAAGTTATATGGAGATAATCGTTGTAGGGGGAGATCACAGGTTTGGTCTAATAGAAGGTTTGCACATGAAAATTTTTTTAAAAATGAGCAAGATTGTAATGTCTATAACAGAAGATATGAAAGCTAATATACATCCAGGATAGTGTAGCATGCCCTTATTATTGCTTCATCAATTGAAACCTGCATTTTTTTTTTTTTTTTTGAAAAGCAAGGTTGAGAAAAGTGCAGAAGTATCCTAGCAAGTTATAAAAAGTGCCTGCAAGATTAGAGAATGACTTGAGAGCCTGGTGTTTTATGTCAAGGGAAGCTGTGAACTCTGGCTCAATTGTATTCATCCTCACAGCACTAAGATTCATGTGAACAGCCATATTTTATTGGTTTATACCCAGATTTAACCTTATATAGTAGTAGAACTTCAAATTTGAGTCCACTTACACCAAGTTAGGAAAGTACAGTGGATATTCATTAACCACAATAGAACTCCACTTCTGGGAAGTGGATCAATGAACCACCGTAGCCATGGAGATGAAGTGCTCTGACGGGGCCATCTCTGTGTTCGCAGGAATTGATTGATTCTTCAAATCAACAAATGTTCAGTGAGGGTCCTCTAGGTGTCAGGCACTAATCTAGGCCCTGTATTTTGTCAGTTAAAAACACACACACACACAAAGCAACAAAAAAAAGATTTAAAAAATCTCCTCGTAATGGGAGGATTATAGTTGAGTGAGGGAAGATGAACAATCAAGGCAGTTCATTTGTTCATTCCATAAGTAAACATTCACTGAGCCCCTGTATGCCAGGCACTGTTGCAGACGCTGGGATTGTAGTTACAAAAAAACAATGATCTCTGCTGCATGGAGCTCACAGTACAGAAGGAGGAGTCAAAACATAAACTTAACCAATCAGGAAATCATATTTTTGGAGGTAAGTGCTGTTGTAAAACATATAGCAGGTTAGGTGAAATAGGGGTCAGGGGCAGGGTGAGGAGTACAGTTTTAGAGGGGGTGGCCAGAAAAGAGCTCATTGATAAGGGAACATTTAAGTAAAGACCCAAGGGAGTGAGGGAGGGAGCCATGAGCCACCCGGGAGGACATGGAATCCAAGGCAGGCAGTTAGAGTCTCTCTCTGATATCTTTTAACCAAAGCTGACCAGTACCCACCACTGTTCCTCTGCTTCCAAAGCCATAGAGAGGGAAACGGGGAGCTAGTAAAAGCTGCGACACCTACTTCACGAGAAAATGGTGAAGGAATACAGAGAAAGCGGGGACAAGAAATGGGGAATGTGGCCCTGGGCGCGGGCAGGGGAGGCTGGAGCCCTTGGTGGTGCAGTCCCTGGGGCCAATCCTGCAGTTTGGTTATGTGAGACAGTGTTTCCCTTCTTTTACTGAATCTCCAGTTGGGCTTCTGCAACTTCCGAGCAAAAAGTGTGACCACAGGGAAGGGGACCAATGGGCCATTTTGGAGCTGAGGGCCAGGGGTCCTTATCAGTTTTTCCTAGAGGTACGTCCCCTGAGGCCTATTCTCAAAGGCTGGTTAGTCCCTTAGCAGGGAAGCAACTGTACTCATCCGCCCTGCCCAGAGTCATGTTTCTTAGATATTTAGTACTCAGGGCTTGTCAATTTTCAGGAAAAAAAAAAAAAGTAAGTCTGGCTGTGAATTTTTTATTTGGTCAAATGATGGCATGAGAAAATCAATCAATCAATCAACCAACCAACCAACAAACCAACCATCTATCAAGCACTGCCATGATTATTTCATGCAGGGTGGGGGCCAGAATAAAGGATAGCATTGTGAGTGGAATAAAACAGTGTTATCAAAGACCCGCCTTGTCTTCCTCTTTCACAAGTCCTGGGGAAAGCTCCTCGGAGACCAGCACCAGGGACCTGGCCAGAGCTCCCAACTACTGCCCTACAGCACGTGGACTTGGACCTTCCGGGAAGGGCCAGGAAGGCTGTCCAATCAGGAGCCCTGTTTTATTAGACTCGAAATCCCATGGGCAAAAGGGTTCTGTAGCTGGCCAAGAATTTCCTTGCCTTGGGGGACGGTAGAATATTGACCTGCTGTTGTGCAGGAAAGACTGAGAGCATAGTGCTTTTTGATGGGTTACTTGTTTCCCAAGGGCTGCCTTTTCAGAGTTTTCTTGGCCTGCTTGAAGGAGGCAGTCCAGTCCTGATGAACTTTATGTGTAATCTCTAACAGCTATGCGGGTTACCGCCTTTGGATTTCCCTTTTGTCTGGGATGATCGTTCTTCCAAGCACTGCACTGTGCTAGCCCAGATGTTGGCAGAGATTCTTCGGTAAAGGGCCAGAGAACCAATGTTTTAGGCTTTGTGGGCCATGAAATCTCTACTGCAGCTGCTCAACTCTGTTCATATTGTACAAAAACGGCCATCGACATATGTCGACAAATGGGTGGGGCTGTGTTCCAGTACCAAATTATTTGCAGAACCAGCTGGAAGGCCAGATTTGGCCCGAAGGCTGTATTTTGCTGACTTGTGTTTAGACCCTGTTTCAAAATGTACAATTTAAACCCTTCTGTTTTTGTTAAAGATGAAGTTTCTTACCTTTTACTCAGGGGTGGAGGGAGGGGGACTAAGTTGTTGGACTCTCCTCTAGGGCTCCCCTTGTAGCTTACTCCTCGGGCCATGTGCTACATTTATTCTCTGTAAAAGAGAATCCCAATGTTTTCATTATAGTGGGTTTATCTTGTGAAATTGAAAGTATTTCTCAACCAGGGAATATATTTAGTGTTCTTGTTATGGATTGAATTTATCCTCTCTCAGATTTATATGTTGAAGTCCTCGGAGCTTCAGAATGTGACTTTGTTTGGAAATAGGGCTGTTGTCGATGTAATTAATTAAGTTAAAATGAGGTGATACTGGAGTAGGTTGGGCCTTAATCCAATCTGACAGGTGTTTTCATAAGAAGAGGAAATTTGGACACAGACACACATAGGAGAGAGCCATGTGCAGACTGGAGTTATGCTACCACAAGCCAAGGAGCTACAAGAAGCTTAGAGACAGGCCTGGAACAGGTCCTTCCTTGGTGTACTCAGTGGGAGCAAGGCCCTGTCAACACCGTGATTTGATTTCCAGACTTCAGAACTGTACGAGAATAAATGTCTGTGGTTGAAAGCACTCAGTGTGTGGTACATTGTTATGACAGCCCTAGGAAATGAATATGGTTCCATAATGAAACAGCATGACCCAAAGTAGACCAAGCCTGGATTTCGCCTCTCACCATGGACCTGTTAGTAACAAGATGGAAGATTGAGCATTTTCTAAAGAGTGTGACTTGGGACTGTAGATTGGAAAAGGGTTGTTGACATCTTCCTGTGTTGATCCAGCTTTATGAGGATATGCTGTTTAGGCCTCACTGGGAAGGAGGCCTTCATTCCTGAGTGCAAGGCCAGAGGCCAAGGCACTTGGCAGGGCCTGCCAGCCACACGGATGGGGCGGTGCTGGGTCCCCCTGGGAGCTCTGTTCTGCAGCTCTGCTGGGGCCTCTCCCGCACCTGCTCCCGTCACCTGGTTTCCACCAGTCCCTCTGCTTTGCTGGCTCAGGCTTTCTCCATTAATCCTTAAGGTATTTTTCACAGCATTTAAAAATTTCTGCTTCCCACTTATACTAAGATACACAGATCTAGTTCAAAATATGGTGGAGTGAACTTAAATGTGAGTCTCACAATGAAATCTATTTTTAAAGTTAACAGATTTTTGGTCTCTCTCAGCTGTATGCATGTGCTCTTCACATGAGCGTTCTCCCAGACCATGGGAGGAGAGGCCTGCTCAGATTTAGTCTTCCCTTAAAACATACCAAGGAGCCCGGCCAGTGTGGCTCAGTGAGTGAGCGTCGACCCATGCACCAAGAGGTCGCTGGTCCCATTTCCCATCAGGTCACATGCCCAGGTTGTGGGCTCCATCCCCGGCAGGGACATGCAGGAGGCGGTCAATCTTTGTTTCTATCTCTCTCCCCCTCTCCCTTCCTCTCTCTCCAAAATAATAAAAACACATTTTTTAAAAAAGAAAAAAAAAAAACATGCAAAGGATATACCCTTCAAAGGCAAAATTCTGCCTTTTCTTTAAGCCTCAGGGGACAATTTCCTGGAAACCACCAGAATTCCTAATACCAATGCCTATTCTGAAATAAGAACACAAATAACCTTCTAGACAGGTAAGCTGCTAGAATGGTATATCATTGTCATTTTTTCATTTCACAAATGTTAACTAAACTTCTAATACAGACCTTACTATTCCCATCACCATTTTGTAAGCATTCCAAAGAGTATAACAAAATGGTGTGTTTGCCAATGTTTACATTGCCAATCATGAAAGAGGCCAATAGTTCAACAGACACTAGGCACTGATCATTTTAGACATCACCTCAACTCAGCACAGTCCACTAGGATCTCAATAGAAGGGTGTTCTGCCACAAGTTCAGCATTGTGGCCTCAAGCTTATCTTGCTTTATCAATTTTCCCGTCTCCCCTTCCTACTTCCACCCAGCTGCCTGGCTCTGACACCTGCTCATCTCAGAGCTGCCTCAGAAGTACACAGGGTTGCCCATGAACACTCTCCCACCAATACACTTTCTGGGCCCCTCAGCCCTGTCCTGGCTCCCCTTTGCCAGCAGCTCGCCTGACATCCACCCCCGCTTAGGCATCCCTTATAGTACTTTATAATATATTCTCATCCCTTCTTCCTTTCACCTTGTCAGTTCTCCAGTCCTGTGACCCATTGTTGTGGACATGTGCTCCTTGGAGAAGGGGGAAGTAAGTATGACAAGCAGTATGAAAATGATCACCACTGGCTGGGCAGTTAGTTGAGCAAAGACGGCCTGCTCTCTGTGTGGCTTCATTTGTTCTAGGAACTGTAAAGTCTGGCAGAATTTGTGTTGCCTCAAAACAGAGTATGAATCACTTCTTCTGTGTTTTATTCATGCTTTCATCACTGTACACATCACAGTTGTACGAAACTACTCATTTCCCGGCCTGTCTTCCTTGTTAGGGAAGGCCAATGACTTGACGTTTTCCGTCAACTTAAACACCTTTAAGGGTCTTTGTGCCTTCTGGGTGAAAATTGAAACAGTAGAAGGTTAAAGCTTTGAGGACATTTAATGCAACTTCTTATTCTCATACAAGGAAACAGGCTCAGTTGAGTCAGTAGCAAATCCCACTCTAGAACTTAGATCTTCTGGGCTTGCTCAGCCGAGATTAGAACATGTCTGATGGCTTTGGAATTATGTGCGTCTGTGCTCAAAGCCTGGCTCTTCCTCGTAGCTGGATGAGTTTGGGAAAGCGGTATCTTTGAATTATTTTTTTATCCTATCTTCTTTTTTTTTTTCTTTATTGAGTTTTAGAGAGAGAGGAAGGGAGAGGGAGAGAGAGATAGAAACATCAATGAGAGAGAACATCGACTGGCCACCTCTAGCATGCCCCCCACTGGAGATCGGTCCCACAACCTGGGCATGTGCCCTGATGGGGGATTGAACTGGTGACCTCTTGGTGCATGGGTCGACATTCAACCACTGAGCCACACTGGTTGGGCACAAGCAGTATCTTTTAAATTCTATTTTCTCTTCCGTAGAAAGAGAACACTATAGTGATAATTACTTACAGAGGTTTTTATGAAGAATGGTAGCTCATTCATCTTTTGCCAATCTTCTCTATCTAGTGTCCATCCACTCCCATGTGAATAGTGAAAAGAATTCTATGCCCTTCTCACTATTTCATATGGGCTTCCTAACATCAATGGCTTAAACTAGTGGTGAAAATTCTTGCTTTGGGGTCAACATTTCTCACCTCCCTGAATGGCCACCTCCCTGGGTCAGTGGAAGTTTGCTGAATGGCCATCTCCCTTGGTCAGTGGAAGTTTCTTGTTCTGTAATCTGTAAATAGAATGAAATAATAGGTTCTGGGCCATATTAGAAAACTTGGAATCAAATGCTCCATGCTAATTGGGCTTTGAAGGTCCTTGTCCATCTGGCCCTGTGTATCTGAGGAGTAGAGTGCAGCGGTTCAGAACATGGGCTCGAGGTCAAGCAAGTATAGCCTGAATCCCAGCTCTGCCTTTTATTAGTTGTATGGAGTTGGACAAGTTACTTAAACTCTCTGAGCCTTAATCTACTCCTCTGTAAAATGAGAATACAATAGTATTTTCCTTAGAGATCATTGTGAAAATTAAATCAGATAATGTACATAAAGGATCTAGAATTTAGTGGGCACTAAGTACTGGTGGCTATCATTGTTATTATTATCGTCACTCTGTTAGAAGCTGACTCATAAACCAAGTCCCATGTACTCTAAAACTCAGAAGAAAAAAAAAATCCCTTCTTTATATTTTTAACTACTGGGATTTACCACTGGTTTAGTTACCCTGAAATCAATATATTTTTTTCATCATCTATAATTGTTTTGAATTGTGGTCAGGCACCATGATCAGAGATAAATTGGACACCATGGTCTCTGTCCCCAAACATTGAATTCCATTTGAACAGAGTTAGATGATGTTTTATTTGAACAAAGGCTGGATTCAGAGTCAGGAAACCTGCATTCTAAGCTCAACCCTGCCATTAAGAAATGATGCGATATTCAGCAAATTGTTATTGGCTTTGTTTCAGTTTTCTCAGCTACAATATGAGGTAGTTGGACTAGATGTTCTTAAAAAAAAGTTTCTAGCAACAGCAATCATTCATGTGTTCATACAACAGATTAATCTGTTTTGGGTGTTGGAGTTACAGAGGTGAACAAAATAGACAAAGCCCTGACCTCATGGGAGTTGCCTTCTGGTGTTAAGAAACAGAAAGTAAACGTAACGTATAAGAAAACATCTAACATGTCAAATGGTGACAAAGACCACAGAAAAAACACAGCTATAATGGGGGAAAGAATGTACTGGTAGAGGTTTGGGAGTTGGCTGTAATTTAGCATGACTATAACCAACCTCTCACAGAGAAGGTGACATTTTATTAAGGCCTCAAAAGGCTTCAGAGAAGCCAGCCATGTGGCCACCTGGGGGAAACACCTTTCAGGTACGTAAAACAGTAAAAATGTAGCAAGAGGAGCATACCTGGCATGGGACAAGGAGTAAAGAGAAGGTCGGCGTGGCCAGAGCAGAGTGAGGAAAGGGAAGAGGAAGAGATAAAGTGATGGGAGGAGGTCGGATCCTGCAGGAACTTGAGGTTGTTGTACAAAGTCTGGCTTTTGCTCTCAGTGAAACAGCAGCCAGTGATGGGTTGAGGAGTGACATGGTTCTGACATGTTCTAAAAGGATCTCTCTGGTTACTGTGTAGAGAATAGTTTATGGAGGGTATGAAGGCAGAACTATAATCAAGATTAAAAATTATGGACCAAGGTGCAGGCAATGGAGTTGTTGAGAAGGGTTAAGTCTTGGGATGTATTTTGAAGGTAGAGCCGATAGTATTTGCTGTTGGAGCGGGAATTGAGTGTGAAACAAAAAGATGAGTCAAGACATCTTGGTCTTAGCCTGAGCAACTGGAAAGAGGACGTTGACATTGATTGAGATGAAACGTTTGTGGGAGAAGATCAGGAGTTTGATTTTAAGCAACTTGACATTTCAGATGCCTGTTAGACATCTGAGTAGGCAGCTTGACATATTACTCTGTAGGTCAGGGAGAGAGTTAAATCTAGAATTTATCAACTAGTAGATGGTATTTACAACATTGAGACTGGATGCAAGCACCAAAAAATGACCGTAGATAGAGAAGAAAAGAAGTCCAAGCCCAAATACTGGAGTCTCCAAGGGTAAAGGGTCATGGAGATGAGGGAAAACTAGCTAAGGTTTACAAGAAGAGGTGACTCATGAAATAGAAGGAAATCCAGGAAAGTTTGGTGTCCTAGAAGCCAGTACAAAGTATTCCCAGGAATCTAAAATTCCAGGACACATAACAGGCTGCAGAAATGAGTAAAGGGCCATCATAGATTCCTGCACAGGAAGGAGCTGGTATTAGTTTTAGGTGGAGAGAGGGATCTGGTTAGAAGTTGTTTATGGATTTATTCTTCAACCTTTCTAAGCAGTTATACCTGGGACTTCCAGATGGTTAATTCTATAATGAGGTATAAATCAGAGACCAGAATATAATTTGAAGAAAAAAAATTAACATTTGGATAAAAATTCATCTCAAATACAAGCTACTGATTTTTAATCCTGTGCTTCATTACACACCCTGTGAATGATTTGTGGTCAAAAACATGCTGCTGGGTAATTCCTACCAGGGTCGGCTAGCTGTTAGCCACAGTCTTTTGAAAGGCTGAGTTCCAAGTTATCAAAGATGCCTCCTCAAAGGGCATGTGAAGATGCAAGTCAGCCTCTCTCCCCCTCAGCAATGAATTATGTGGGCCTCTTCTATTATCCCCTCAGTTTTAAGAAATGGAAACTCTTTCACAATGTTTAATGAGCTCTTCACATGTTATTTCATGCACCATTAACATAACTGGATAATAAAACTGATGTTTAAAACAGCCTACTTATTTCGTGTAAGGTGTGACTATGCAGTGATCATGATGAACCCGACACAGAAGAAGAGGGTAGGACCAAAGCCATCCAGTGCAGCACCACAACAGCTCTGGGGCACAGGAAGCAAGTGCCCTGCCTGCCTGTTTGGGAGAAAATAATAGTCGTAATAGCTATCCTTTGTGCTCTATGTCCATCCCCTTATTCAGTCTGCACATGAATCGTTTGAGGCAATATTGTTCTCATTTTCTTGAATAAGAACTTTATATTAACTAAATTACTCAGATCCCCTGATAGAAGGGGTGTGTCAGGGACTGAACTGTGTTCGCCCCACTCCCTTAGAATGTGACTGTATTTGGAGGCACAGTTCTCAGAGCAACTTAAACAGAACCAGTAGGAGATCAGGTCATAGAGTCTAGGAGGGGTGGGGCTGGAGGGGGTAGGGAGACCATTGGAGGCTATGGCAGGGTTTGGGGTTAAATATAATGGCAGCCTGAACTATGGTAATGGTGATGGGAATGGAAAAAAGGAGTTATAGGCTGAAATCATGGCTAAGATAGAATCTACTCCATTGGCTACTGAAGGAGGAGCCAGTGTGACTCTAGGGTTCTCTGACCAGACTGAATGAGTAATGGAGCTAGTTACAGACATTCGCCACTGGAAAGAGAAATGTCTGGTTCTGAGGGGAAAGAAGAGAATTCGGTTTTAGACATGTGCGTCACACAGTGCATCTGGCCCTGGTCACCAGGGCATGTTGCACTGAACTTTGTCCCCCCTCCCTTTACCTTGGTTCTTTCTTTAGCAGTGTCATCGCTATTAACTGCTACCCTCAGTCCTTTGATAATAGACCAGGGGAAGATCTAGGTTTTGTGCAGATTGAAGCTTATACGACTTGAGGGGCCCTTTTTGAGAAAAAGAACACAAAATTAGGAATAGGATCTTGGAAGAGGACTGTGCAAGTGAGGAGCCTAAGCTCACATTTATTTGGAGAACTCTCTGGTTTTTGTTTGTTTGTTTGTTTGTTTGTTTTTGAGGAGAAGCTCCTGAAAAGCAAGGTGGATGCCTCCTCCATGTGCTATGTGGCAGGCTCATGGCTAATATTTTTATCTAATGCCCTATAGACTTTCCTGCTTAAAACCAGAACTTAAAGTAGACTTTTAGAATTTGAAAGCCTTGAGTCTTACAAGAGGGCTGTGGAATGGCTACAAAAGGACCACTGGACATAGGGGAGTCAAAAGGTGGACTCAGTGTGGGACTGGTAACTGAAGACCAACGGCAAAGGGGTCAGCAGCAATAAATGCCAATGTGGAAGACATTGACACGGGGAGACAGAGAATGGCAGAAAAACCCAGAAGTAATTGAGTTCACCTAAATTGGGGCAAGATAATGTTTGTTTTGAAATTAGGCAAAAGGTGAAACTTGAAGCTATGATTAAATTATGTTAGAGGAATGAAAAAACAGGTTCCATTTATTGCTCATCCAAGTATAGGGCTTGCAAATTTGTACCTGCTCAGTATATCAAAACAGTGACCTCTTCTCACAGAAACCACTGCTGGGCTGTGGTGAGGATGGTTCCTTGAAATGGTATTTTTGCTTAAAGCTCCGGATCTCATGTGGGATTGCTCTGGGCTCTTGCACATGACATGTTTGCTGATTTTCAAAACACTCTTTGAGTTCCTCCTATGCTTAGCACTCAGTTGCATTCATTGCATGTTGGGGGGACAGATGCTTATCAGATAGGATTCTTTTCTTCAGGAGTTCATAATATGAAAAGCTAAGACTAACTTTGATGAAACAGGAAACAGTACAAGACAAATGCTAAGAGAACAGAGCGCAAGCGCCATTGGAATTCAGCAGAGGATGATACGTGGGGGCTGGACAATCAAAGTGGCCACTCAAAGTGTGGTCCACGGACTAGTAGCATCAGCATGACGGAAATTGTTAGAAATGTAGAATCTCAGGCCCCACTCAAGGCCCACTGGATCAGAATCCAGATTTTCACAAGATCCTCAGCATATTGTACGTACTTTAAAGTTAAGAAGCACTGCTCTGAGACAGTGGTTCATAAGTTGAGCTTTAAAAAATGGGTAAGATTTGTAGAAGTTTAATGTTTATTGGTGTTAGATTTCTTTTTTATTTTTTAATTAATTAGTTTTTGTTACAGATGTTTCTCCTTTTCCCCCCACTTATTTCCCCTCCCCCCTCCCCACCCTGTCCCCAGCTTTGTTGTCCATATCCATTGTTCATGCATACATGCATATAAGTTCTGTGGTTTATCTCTCCCCCACCACCCTCTCTTCATGGGACTGTCAGTCTGTACCCCACTTCCATGTCTCTGGGACTACTCCATTTCTCAGACTATTATGTTCATTATATTCCACAAATAAGTGAGATCATATGACACTTGTCTTTCTCTGTTTGGCTTGTTTCGCTTAGGATAATACTTTCCAGGTCCCTCCATGTCGTCTCTAAGGATAAGAGATCTTTCTTTATTACAGCTGCATAGTACTCCATTGTGTATATTTACCACAGCTTTTTTTATCCATTCATCTACTGATGGACATTTGGACTGTTTCCAGATCGTAGCTATTGTAAATAGTGCTGCTATGAACATGGGGGTACATGTATTCTTTCTGATTGGTGTTTCAGGCTTCTTAGGGTATATTCCTACAAGTGGGATCACTTTAGGCCCAGTATTCCATTTCTGGCTTAGTAAATGGTATCCTTGGTATTGAAAGCCTTTCTGATTAGTAAAAGGAACTCTGGATAAAGATGTGTATTTGGGGGAGTATTTATGCAGAAAGAAGATGGAATTTCAAAGAGTAAGGTTATTTGGAACAACGAATTACTAGATATAAAGGCTGAAAATATAAGAATAAAACCGCACCTGCTTTTCTGCATTCAATGACCCCAAAAGTGTTCTTGCTAAGATATATATAAGAGGACTTCCTGGGAACATCCAGACTTTAAAAAATTTAACCTTATTTCTTATAGAATATAATAGTTCATCTCAAAGACTTACATGAGAAGTGCCTCTCATGGTTAATAATGGCATTTCTAACTCCTGAAGTTTTATAGAGCGTGGATTCTTTTGTTCGGTAAAAGAATGTAAAGGTTTATCTGTTTCTCTGCCTTTGGCCAAAGGAAAATGAAAATATCAATGAGTCTGGAGGATATAGTAGTAGGTCCTCGAATAACGTCATTTCAATCAATGTTATAACCTTGATGTTACAGGAACTTAAATCTTATTTATATCAATTAGCCTATGGCAAAATTGGTTTCATTGCATGTCATTTTGCTTCAAGTCTCAAGCTTATTGACAGCAGTGAGGACTTACTGAACTTGAAGATTTAAAGACGTTTTCTTTCTTGTCATTTGTATCCTGTCCTGCCTCAACAGGTGTCTTAGCTTGAGCCCAACCTCCTCCCTCTCCTTTTCCTCCCTCCCCTCTTCCATCCTCTCCTCCTCCTATCCTGCTCCCTTCTTCTACCTCTCCCTCTTTCCATCTGATCCCCCACTGTGGCTTTTTTTTCTTTTCATTAAATTTTGGGGGGTGACATTGGTTAATAAAATTATATAGATTTCAGGTGTGAAATTCTACACTACATCATCTGTATACTGTATTGTGTGTTCACCACCCCAAGTCAAGTCTCCTTCCGTCACCATTCACTACCTTCCTTTTACCCTCTTCTACCTCCCCCCGCCTCCCTTTCCCTTTGGCAATAATCACCACACTGTTGTCTGTGTCTATGAGTTTGTGATTTTTTCTCCTTTGCCTAATCCCTTCACCTTTTCACCCAGCCCCTGCAACCCTGTCAGAGGGGGGAGGGGCGGCAGGGCCACTGTGGCTTCTTAAATCATCTCTCCTGTGGCCATGCGAATGGTCTCCCTGCTGTAGTTGTTTTTTTCCTACCACGACTGCCATTCGCTTTGCTTCTCTGAAGCCCAAATGTCATGTTCACAGCTGCCAAGAATTATCCCACATCTGGACCTCTGCCTCTCTGACGCCTCACTGTCTTTCCAACCTGTACTGTCGCTGTGTGTGTCTCTGCCTGGGATGTCTTCTCAGACTCTAAACTCCCTGAAAGCAAACATTTTGCCTTATTTCGCTTTATATCCCCACAACGTCTGGCAGAAAAACGTACTTAGCAAAGAGCAGGTGTTTAACAAATTCATTGTTGAATAAATTAATAATGATTGATGAACAAAAGAGATTCCTGACAAAGTAAAAAACAAAACAAAAAACACACAGGCATGAATGCTGCGAGGGGTGCAGGGGTGGATCGATGTGCATGCAGAACAGGAATCCACAGATGTTCTCTGTAAAGGGCTAGATAGTAAATATTTTAGGTTTTGTGGGCCATCCAGTTTCTGTCCCAATTATTTAATTTTGTCATTGTGAAACAAGCTACAGGCAATATATTAATGATGGGTGTGGTTATGGTCCACTTTATGGCTGCTGAATTTTGAATTTCATATAATTTTTATGTCATGAAGCACCATTCTTTGTACATTTTTTTCAGCCGTTTAAAACTTTGAAAGCTATCATTAGCCTGCAGGCAGTTGGGAATTGGGGTGGGTGGATTTGGCTCTCAGGACAGAGTTTGCTGACCCCTAATTTAGAACAATAATTAAAATGTGTAAGTTGCAATTTAAAAAGATTCACATCAAAGTTTTTATGTTGGTCAAAAGGATGATGATTGAGTAAATTAGAGTACATTGATGAAATTCTTTGCAACCAATTAAAATAATATAAAGACTAAGTAGCAACATGAAAATGCTATGGTAAATAGCAAGTTGAATAAAGCAGACTCAAAAATTATGTCTACCCTGATTATAATTATGTTGAATGAATCTTGAATAAACTGTGCAAATTATGTATGAGCAAGGATTGAAAGGAAAAATGAAAGCTGCTTGATTTGTATGAAGTTGGGACTGTGGGTAATTTGTTTTTATCTAAATGTGAATATCAAGCTTCCTCTAATTCTCAGGTTCTATGAAGCCATTACCATGGATATTTCGCTCAAATGAGTTCATCAGGTGAGCTCCCTCTGCAGACACAGAAGGAAGGAGACACAAGTTGGTCAGAGGTCGAGGGAGTTTTAAGCAGTGTTTCAGTTCACCATTGCTGCAAAGCAAACTATTCCATACTCAGTGGCCTAAAACAACAACCATTTTGTTATACTCACAGGTTCTGTGGGCTAGCAACTCAACCAAGGCACAGTAGCTATGGCATGTCTCTCCCCTACAATGTCTGTGGCCTCCGCTGGGAAGACCAGAAGGCCTGCAGGCAATTCACATGTCTGGGGGCTGGGGGATCCACTCCTAAGATGGCTCCTTCAGCTCCTCCCTGGAGTCTGGGCAGGGATATACCTGATTCCAAGGATGGTGCATTAGTTTCCTAAGGCTGCCGTAACAAAGTACCACAAACTGGGTGACTAAAACAACAGAAAAGTATTGTCTCACAGTCCTGGAGGCTAGAATTCTGAGATCAAGGTGTAGCAGATCAGGTTCCTAATGAGGGCCCTTAGGGAGAGTCTGTTCCTTGCCCTTCTCCTAGCTTTTGGTGGGTCACTGGCCATCTTTGGCATCTCATGGCCTGTAGATGCATTATGCCTATCCTCGCCTTCATATTTACATGGTGTTCTCCTGTGGACATGTCTATCTCTGTGTCCAAATTCCTTCTTTTTATAAGAATACCAGTCATCTTAACTGGATCATCTGCAAAGACCCAGTTTCCAAAAAAATCACACTTACCAGTATTGGGGATTGGGATGTCAGCATCTTTTGGTGGATGCTGTTCATACCATAACAGTTCAGCTCAAACTAGGACTGTCCACCATGGCACCTACACAGGGCCTGTCCACATGGTTTAGAGCTGGGTTCTGAGAGGAGCATCCCTAAAGCAAGATTTCCAGGTGAACTAGGTAGAAGCTACATGGCCTGTCATGAACTAGCTTTGGAAGCCATGCTACATTGGTAGAAGTAGTCACAAGGACACCCAGATTCAAGAGAAGGACATAGACCTCATCTTCGAATGGGAGGAGTATCAAAGAATTTGCAGGCATTTTAAAACTATTGCAAGTAGGGATCTTTAACACAGAGTTCGTGAACCCATCGGGAATCCACAGATGGCTTCCAAAGGTTCTGAGAAACCCCAGAAGCTATGCAGAAAGTTGTACGAATGCATTTTTTTTTCTTTCTGGGGCATGGGTCCACAGTGCTCATTTTTTGTTCAAAAAAACGACCACCCTGGCCCATTTGGCTCAGCAATTGGAGCATCAACCTGTGACCAAAGAGTCACAGTTTCTATTCCAGTCAAGGGCACACACCTCAGTTGTGGTTCAGTCTCAGGCCCTGGTCAGGTCGTGTGGGAGGCAGCCAGTTGATGTGTCTCTCTCACATCCATGTTTCTCTTTATATATCTATCCCTCCCACTCTATCTGAAAATAAATGAAAAAAATATCTACAGGTGAGTATTTAAAAAAAAAAAAAGGTCTATGACCTACAAAATTATTAGAAAGTACTGGAATATTGGGTCCATCTGCTGCTTCTAAACAGAAAGTGACACACCTCCTTTTCTCTAATTCAGAGAAAATATTTTCTATCTCTGGCTTGGCATCGGAGCCAGCCTTTCTCTTTCCTCTAGGCAGCTTATGCCATCTGCCAAATGGTGCTGTTCTGTGACCCTGGTGTCCTTGGAGCTGTTTGGAAGACTTAGAGGGAGTTCCCCAGTGATCCAGGTGCTCTGGCTCCTGGGTGCACAGGGATGGATGAAATAGCAGCCTGTACCCCACTCCCTGGGCCCAGGAAGCTCTGGGACATCCCCCACTGGCAGTTCTAGAGATCCGGGGCTGGGGAAGGGGGAAGGGCTCCTTCCAGAGTCATGGCCTCTTCCTGTTCTCCCGCCAACCTTGTTTATGCCTCTGTGCTATTGGTGTACCTGCCTGCCTCCCCACTAGCTACTGAACTCCTTTGGGAGCAAGTACATCTCTTATTTCTCTGAATATTAAAAATATTTAGTACTACATCTTACATATGGTAATTTATTTGTTTATTTATTTATTTTTAAAATCCTCACCTGAAGACACATTTCTATTTATCTTCAAATAGAGGGGAAGGGGAAAGGAGAGAGAGACATCGATGTGAGAGAGACATGACCCCAACCAGGGCCAAGGACCAAACCGCAACCAAGGTATGTGCCCTTGACCAGAATCAAACCCTTGACTCTTTGGTCTGCGGGCTGATGCTCTAACCACTGATCAAAACTGGCCAGGGCAAAACAGTTGGTAATTTAAAAACATCAAAGCTGAGCTGTATAAAGTTAGGTCTCCAGGGAGCATGCTAGGAAGGTCTCATTTGGGGGAAGATGTCAGCAGCAAACAGGAATCACAGCTAAGGAGATTTTGGGGGAGGGGTGGATTGTGGAGTGAAATTAGAGCTGGTTTGGATTCTAATCCTGATTCTGTCACTAATAATCTGTGGGGCACTGGCGAGGCACTTCCACACGGCATAGTGGAAAGAGTTGAATCTTGGTGCTCCTGCGCATTAGTTGTGAGAGAAGCAGTTGGCGAGTGTCTGGTCCCTAAAGCCAGACTTCCTGGGTGTGTGCCCTAGCTCCTCCTCTGACTGCCTCTGGCCTTGGGCATTATCGAATCTCTAGTACCCTCAGCTGCCTCATCTGTCAAATGCCAACATCCTGAGCTTAATAGCCTCTACCAAATGTCCTCCACGAGACAGGCGCTGTTCTGAGTGCATCGCGTCTTCACTCTTTTCGTCTTCAGAACAACCCTACTAACTAGGTAGTGTTATTATCCCATTTAACACTGGTGCAACTGAAGCACAGGGAGGGGATAACGTGCCCACAGTCACATTTCTGCCAAGGGACATAGCTGGCATTTGAATTAGGCTGTCCAGCTCCCTGAGTCTGTTCCCTTAACCACTTTACCCCAGAGCTCCCTGACCTGATGCACCTCTGTTACTTAGACATAGTAGGAGCTCAACAGATAGTTGTTAGTGCTAACGATCATTTTGAGTCTCAGCCTCATCTTCAAGGTAGGAATCCTACTTCCTAATCAGGAGTAGAGATGACACCGATCAAGCCCTAAGCTGTACACATGAGACTGGGATGCCTGGGTATGTTATCTCTGGTGTCAGCTGCTTGCCAAGTGGATGGGCCACTGGTCCTGATGACACAGAATCGGGGACCAGGACCTCTTAGTAGATACTAATCCCATACTGCTTGATGTTTCCTAGCTCGAGTGGTGCCTTACTCATAGCAGTTGCTAAAAAAACACAGTGTGGTTCATTAATTTCTCAAAGAATGAGAGAATTCCCACCACTCTTGTGTCGGCTACTCTGAAAGATGTGAGAGAAGTGCGGGGGTAGAAATAATCCTTGACTCTGCTCCTGATTTCAGTCCTATTTCAAGAAGCAACTCACATCTCGTGCAGTGTGCAAGCCTGCCAGAAACCCACACACTGCCAACTTCTTGCTAATCTGCACCGTGGATGTTGCCACCTCTTGTTAACGCACGGTTGCTGTTGCCCTGTTTTTACGTTGTCTATGCAGAGCAGTTTCTGGCTGCTCCAGGCTGGGGACCATATCCATTTACTGACTGGCAGTAGTACCATGCCAACAATCGGGCTCAAAAACATTTCTTGGCTGAGTCAGCTGCTGTTGATCCTGTTGGAACTACAGTCTAGCGCCGGTTATTTACCATCTTGATTTCTGACTCTGTGGCCAGACACTTATGTACTGTGATATTCTGGTCTTGGCTCACCTCCATTTTTATTGTTTGGTGGCCAGGGCCTGCATGCCGAAGATGGGGAGTGGTTGTGGATATGGTGGAGAAAGTGGATCTGGTCCATAGCAGACTTTGTAGGAGTGGGTTTATTAGGAGAGGAGAGAACTATTATTATAATTGTTATTATTATTATTATTAATCCTCACCTGAGGATATGATTCCATTGATTTTTAGATAGAGTGGGAGGGAGAGAGAGAGAGAAACATAGATGTGAGAGAGACACATCAATTGGTTGCCTCCCGCACAACCCCGACCAGTCCTGGTGATTGAACCTGCAGCCCAGGTACGTGCCCTTGACCAGGAATCAAACCCGCGACTCTTTGGTCTGTGGGGCCAACACTAACCGATGAGCCAAGCCAAAGGCAGGAGAGAACTACATTGAACAAGCACTACCATGGTCAGGCTGCAGGGCAGGAGCTTTCCGAATGGAATGGAATGGACACAAAGTTCTTGGTGCACCAGGGCTCGTGGGAGGTGTTGTGGGCGGTGCTCATTGCCTCCACCTCCTATTTGCAGAGGCCACCACGAGGTCAGCAAAAACCAGCCCTGACTTCTTGCCCTTCTCCTGACTTATTTCTCTCCCTGGAGGAGAAATGTGTTATCTGCTTGTGGGGCCCGTCACAGGTCCATGGTTTTTAGTGTAGGTTCAAGAGTAGACACCTAAAGATACTAAGTCACAATCCCTGGAATTGGTCACTGTCACCCTATTTCGGAAAGGGGTCTTTGCAGATATGATTAAGTATCAGGGTGTATATGGGTCTGCTAGGGCTGCAACAACAAAATACTGGGTGGCTTAAACAACACAGATTAAGTTTCTCATGTTCTTGAGAATACAAGTTTAGAATCAAACTACCAGTAGGGTCGGTTTCTCCTGAGGCCTTTTTCCTTGGCTTGCAGACAGCCACCACTCGCTGCGTCCTTACATGGCCTTTTCTCTGTGTGCATGCATCCCTGGTCTCTCTTTCTCTTCTTAGGAGGACACATAGATCCTATTGGAGTAGAGCTTCAGCCTTGCGACCTCATTTGACCTTAATTACCTCTTTAAAAGCCTTATCTTCCAATGCAGCCACACTGGGAATTAGGGCTTCAACATATAAAGTGTGTGGGGAACAAAATTCAGTCCATAAGAGGATGTTATTCTGGGGTCTCCAGGTGGGCCCTAACTGCCATCACAAGTATCCATTGCATAATAAGACAGGGGTAGAGGGAGACTGGAGACGGACACAGAGGAGAAGACACGGAAGAGAGAAGACGGCTTGGTGGCTACAGAAAGAGAGACGGGAATGATGGTGCCACAAGTCCCAGCATGCTGACAGCCACCAGGAGCTGGAGAGGCAGAGAATGGATTCCGCCCTGGAGCCTCCACGCTCACGGGGCGTCCGATGCTGGTGACTCCTTGATTCTGAACTTCTGACCTCCAGAACCGTGAGAAGAAATACCTGTTGTTCTAAGCGCCCCGTGCCCCTGTTTTGTTACAGTGCTCCCAAGGCACAACCGGTTAGTCCTGTTCAGAGACTTAAACCTGGAGGTGGGGTCCTTCTCCATCTCTCTCTGCCCCTGTCCCAGGTGAGGCAGCGATTGTGGATAAATGTGTCTGCTCCACACACCAGAATGTTCTCTGATGCGGATGTCCTGAAGTCTAGACTGGGCAGGGAGAGACAGGAAGTGTCATGGCTGCGGACATTCATAGGCCTATGTGGTTGCTTACCATAGTCATGTCCTTCAATCAGGATTTTATTAAGATAACGCACACATTTTGATCTCCATCCATCAGACCCTATGCATTTCTTAACTTGCTCTGAATCGGGGTATGGAGGAGAGGGGTATTACTTGTTAATGCCCTTAAAGCCCCAACACAGTGCTTGGGAGATGGGTCTGTGTCTGGTTGGAGAGAGGAAGCTCCGTCATAGACGGGGCATGGTCTCTCAGGACCCCAGCCTGAAGAAAAGGCGGGAGTGGAAATTAATAAGGGAATTTCTGACACAAGACCTGAGTTCAAGTCTGAGATCTAGCCCTTCCCAGCTGTGCAAGTGGGCAGATTCATTTCTCTCTCTCCTCAGTTTGCCCACCTATAAAATAAGGGCAATTAAGAGGCTCCCCACCTTATAGGTGGGAGGACTAAAGAGATGAATTCATATAAAGCATTTGGACAGCTTAACTGAGTCTCATAGTAAAGCCTTAATAGATGTGAACTATTATTCCCTAGAAAAAAGTCCACAGAAGTGGAGAAAAAGAAATTGTAACCAAATGCAGACAAAAATTCTCTTCCCCTAAATGAGCATGGAGAAAATTCGGCTGCATTTAAATACCTGCCCTGACACACTGTTGAGGTGAGCAGTAACCTCCAGGCCTTGGGAGGGTGAGGAAAAGGGAGTTACAGGGATCTGCAGGGGTGGATAAGACCTGTGCCGTCACTTCAGCCATTCACAGCGATGGCATTTGACAGTGCAGCAAAGAGGGCTTTGCAAGCCTCATACACATATCATTGAATTAATGTTTTACTAATTAAACTTATTTTTTCCCTTTATTAATTTATAGGGAGAGAGACATAGAAACATCAATGAGAGAGAACATCGATTGCCTACCTCCTGCATAACCCCCACTGGGGATTGGGCCCACAACCTGAGCATGCGCCCTAACCAGGAATTGAACCGGCGACCTCTTGGTGCATGGTTCCATGCACCAAGTGAGCCACACGGGCCAGGCCTAATTAAAGTTATTAATACACAATTAGGAAAGAGGGGAGGATCATTTATTTATTAACTCAATACATGCTTATTGAGTGCCTGCTATATGGTATTTAAAAATGTATTCCTATAACAGAGCACACGGTAAATACAAATGAATGAAATGATGAGTAAATGAATCAATGAACTACTGTGTTAAGTTAATAGGTATGTCCTAGACACACAAAAGATCACAAAGCACAGCACATATTAAAAAGGAGGTATAGGTCATTTTTTAAAAATGCAGGTGTAGCTCTACTCATGGCACAGTTTACTGCTCCCAATAGTGGAGCGGGGGGAAGGGATTCAGGGCCAGTGTGTCCCTTCCCAGCAGCATCCTTCTCCAGCCGGAGGAGCATCCACCTGGTGGGTAGATCACATGTATAAGAACAGAAAGCAGACGCTCCAAGGTCCTTAGCATCCCTCAGCCTCTGTGCTTGCTCTCACCTCCTCCTAGAGCAAGAACCAACCAAAAGCCCAAGAGGCCACATCAGGAAGCAGCAGGCAGTGATTTCATCCAGGAAAACGATGACCACAATCTCAGGATTGGAGGTCACCATGAGTGTATCTCAGGACCACTCCCTGGGGTGGCCCGAGGTCGCCATGTCTGAGTGCTTCCGGTCATGATGCTGGTGTGCGTGTTTTGATGTAAATAAAAGTAAGAATACCTTGACTAACGTTAGTGTTTCCTTCTGAAGCTTATTCAAAGTCTCTTTGTTCCTCCAGGGACATTCTGAATCTAATTCCAAGAATATGCTCTGAGACTATTAAAAGACTTTCCAAAAAACACTGGCAGAGAGGAAGTGCAGGAAAGCACCCAGCTGCACGGGGCTGGCAGAATCCCGGCTCTAAGTGATATGTTGGGATGTGGGGCAAACGTTCCAGAGGAAAACAGCTTCTGGGAGGAGAGTGTTTTGCAGAGGACGTGCTAACTAAATCCTCACTCATGCAGTGCAAGTTCTGACACGGAAATCCGTGTTGACAGGGGACCAGAGCCAATAGGAAGGCCCTGTAGGTTTCCATTGGGCTTGCAAGGAAGCAAATTAAATGAGAAGGGTCAGTAAACACACCAAGTGGAGCAAAAAAGAATAAGAGGGGTAAGAAGAGAGGGATCAACCAGAAAGTTAGAGTAGGAGAACATAGAATGGCAAGAAGAAAAGTTTGACTTTGGCCTTCCTCCAACTTTATTTTATTTTATTTATTTAAAAATTTTTTTTTTCCTTTCTTGATTTTAGAGAGAGGAAGGGGCAGGAAGAGGGAAATAGAAACATCGAAGAGAGAGAACATCGTTTGGCCACTTCCTGCTTATCCCTTACTGGGGATCGGGCCCACAACCTGGGCATGTGCCCTGACTGGGAATCGAACCGGCGACCTCTTGGTGCATGGGTTGCCGCTCGACCACAGAGCCACACTGGCCAGACCCTCCAACTTTATTTTAGCATCTTCAAGAGGCAGCCTTATCCCGAGAAATTGACTTCAAACAGCAAGGATATTCATATTGCTAGTGATGCCTATTTTTCAATGCTGTACTTTTCTCACTAAGTGATTGCTTATGACCACGCAAAAAGACACCTTGCTAATTACCACTTGAGGATGGAATTGTTTGGTTGGAGGAAGAGCAAAATCTTTGCCATTGTGACCGTAATATTTACTCTGTGCCAGACACCGTGTGAGGCTCTGGGCATGCACAAGGCTGCTGGTAAGACCCAGGACTCGCCTTCACGGTGTTACCAGCTTACCATGTGTTAAATAAGCCACCAAGGTTTTTAGACAGAGAAGTGTCATGTTAATATTACATTTTACTGAGACTGTTCTGGGCTACATTGTGGAGAATGCATTGGAAAAGGGAGAGATAAACGTAGAGAGAATGGTTAGTGGTTAGCAGGCCGTACAGTAGTTCAAGTGAGAGATGATGGATACATGGGAAAGAGAGCAGTAGATGAAATTAAAAGACATTTGGGGTAGAACTGGCATGAACTGAGTATAGATGGGAGAAGAACGGGGCAGGGGTATTACTCCCAGTTTCAGGTTTGACCAACTGGATAGGGGGGTGCAATTTACAGAAATACAGGACATTGGGAGAGAAGCCGACTGTGGGGAGATGATGAGCTCTCTTAGATGTGTGAGAGAGGACAGATTGGCTCACTTGGCCTCCATTCTGGGCTCCTTCTCATGACCCATGCTGTACTGCAGTGTCCAGACAGCCTAATACTACATTTCCCACACTTCCTTACAACTAAGGCCTCCAACAGGTTTAGGTCCATCGATCAGCTATACTCTTGAGTCTTGAATTCAGAACGGAGGCAGCAGAGCCTGAAGCATCCGTCTTGCTGATGCACACCTAGCAGGTGTAAGAGCCTCTGGATCCAGGGATTCTGGCCACAGCTGCCTGACAGCAGGCATTCAAAGATCAGCAAGACATGCACAGATGAAGATCAGACCTAGTTAGGAGAGACTGAGTGTGCAACCCTTCGGGACTAGGGGTATGATCAGGGAGGGGGCCAGGGGTGAGACAGTTCCCAGGGATGTGGCCCAAAGGATGCACTAGAGTTGAGTCCTCTGTGAGGCAAATGCCAAGGTGGAATTTGATTGCAAGAGATTTACTGGGGTAACACTATGAAGGATAGAGCAGGAGTAGGCAGGGAGAGCCTTCAGACCACAATGCAGGTCTGACACCTGGGAAAGAGAGGGGCAGGAAGGAGGACTGAGTAGGAGAAACTTTGGAGAGCAGTGCCCCTCTTGAGAAAGTCTCTGCCAGACTGATGGAGTGCCCCAGAGCACAGACTGCCCGTCAGAGCAGTCCCAGGGGACAGGAGTGGCCAGGCTCTGCACGCCCGCACTGTCAGTCACGGCGTTGGCACGAGCGCAGTCAACCTGAAGAGGCAGCAGATGGAGGCTGTCCACCAACTATCTTCTACCAAGAGGGTTCTCTCGAGACACTGCTGAGCAGTGCACCTCCAGGGCCACCACACAGGAGTGGCTGACACAGTGTGGGTAATATAACTCAACAGGACAGGAATATGTACACACACACACACACACACACACACACACACACTTGCTTTTGAAAATATTTCTTTTAAGTTTTTAATGATTTATTTTAAGAGAGAGGGAGGAAGGGAGAGGGAGAGATAGATAGAAACAACAATGAGAGAAAAACATTGATCAGCTACCTCCCATACACCCCCTACTGGGGACCGAGCCCAAAACCCTGGCATGTGCCCTGACCGGGAATCGAACCAGCAACATCTTGGTGCATGAGATGATGCTCAATCCACTGAGTCACCAACCAGGCTGAAATATTTTATTCATATCTCTATATACATTTGCCCTTTCTAATATTTTATCCGTAATGCATTGGCACATTCAACTTTTCATTCAAAAGTTTGCCAAATGAACTAATGAAAAAATGTCAAGAAACTGAGACAGTGGAGCATGGGGATTAAGCCTTACTGTAAGGTTGGATTCCAGTTTCATCACTCACTAAATGATTTTGGGAAAATTATCATGAAATGGGGGTGATGACAGACATCTCCTACCTTAGGGTCTTTGTGACGATTCAGACATTTCAGAAAGAAGGTTCAGTATAGTGTCTGGAAAATGATATCCAACAGTTATTAACTATTATTAGTATAATTACTTCTTCCCACTATCCTTTGCATGAAGTCTTTTATTGTATCAACAAATAGTCCAACTGTCTAAACACATTATTATGGGAATCACTTTTACCTTTTATATTAGACTCAGTTGTCGCAGAACATGATGAATCCATGTGTCTCTTACTTTGTAAATCTTTGTAGTAACTAGACAGGAAAAGAAACACAGTCAAAGGCGAAGCAAGGGGACAATCACCTAGCTAGCATACAACAGCAGAGGCTCAGCCAAGTGGGTTCTTGGGTGGGGGAGCAAGAATGTGTGAGTATCATGGCTGGAGCTGGGTGGATTGCACCAATCAGAGATAAATATCACCCTGCAGCAATGTCTTCCCTGCCGGGAGGAGGACGCAGCTTGCTTTTCCTGGTTAACAAAGACTGTGCTTGCATGAACGTCTCTAGAGAGAAATGTGTTTGTACATTAGACTGGTAATTAAAGGCTCCCAATAAACCAAGTCTCATTACTCAGCTTAAAGAGCTGCCTAGATAGCGTCTGGCATGCTTTCAAGTGTCTGCCTGGCACAAAGCTGAGCTTGGAGCTGTCCCATGCCTGGGGGAAGGGCATGGGCTGGGGGCCCACAGAGACCTGCCTGCCAGGGCTCCCTGCACAGGCTCCCGTTTTTATTGTGCTGTTGGGAATCAAGCAGGTCCTCACACTTCTCAGGCTTAATTGTTCTCTTTTCCAAATATTTAAACAGGCTGTTAAGAACAGGACCACGTCAGCTGCCTGATTCAGTAAACTTTACAATAATTAATTGTTGGGATCTCGATCGACGTTGCCAACCACACGCAGGTTAAAATCTCAGCCTTGGGGGAAGCTGTGCCAGTCATTCTTCACGAAGCTGCAGGAGTCTGTCAGAATCAAAGTTCAGGAAAGGTAACACAGATAAGTTTCTTCGACTTAAGCGAGAACCTATGGTTTTCACTTCACTAATATTTGGGGAATTAATTACTTTCAGTGGGGCAGGGCGATAGTAATACCTGTTAGTTTTGTAAAATGCCTTCTAGTTTGTAAAGCACTTTCCCTCGTATCATTTAATTTGCTCTTTATTGTTGGGTGTTATTTTTCATTCAGATTAAGGAGAATACGTTTAAAAAAATTTTTTTTTCTTTATTGATTTTAGAGAGAGAGAGGAAAGGAGGGGGAGAGAGAGAGAGAAACACGGATGAGAGAAAACATCAATTGCTGCCTACTGCATGCCCCCCAGTGGGGATCAGGCCCACAACCTGGGCATGTGCCCTGACAGGGAATCGAACCAGCAACCTCTTGGTGCATGGGTCGATGCTCAATCGCTGAGCCACACCGGCCTGGCTCGAAGAGTATTAATATTAAATGCCACAACCATCACCACAATGATTTTTACTTTTATTGACAGCTTTCTATGTCCAAGGTGCTATTTAATGTCTGTTACACGTACAGTGATCAGTGGAAATACGGAAGCCAAAAGAACAAAAAAGATCATGGGTTTGCTTTGCACAGATTGTATTTCATGTGCTGACCAAGGGGACCTCAGGATGGTATTTTGCATAGATCCTTACTAAGAAAACCTGCTTTCTACAACTACTTTTAATATTTCCACCTTTCTTGCCAGGTGTTTTAAGACTTTCCATGATCTAAGTCCTTCTCTATATTACTCAGAATAAGCCAAATCACTCTAATTAATAATAGCAGTTAGTGCTTATGAGCCACGCCCATGTCCCGGGCTCTGCTGTAAGCAGCTCCTGGTTATTCTCTCATTTAGTCCTCCCACAACCTCATGAGGTGAGCAGAACTATTATCCTCATTCTGAGGTGAGGAAACTGAGGCATAAGGAGGTTGAGTGACATGACCAAGGTCACTCAGCTAGCAATTAGCAGGCTGGGAATCTAATCCCGGTGGTCGGGCTCCAGCACCTGTGTTCTCCATCACCACACTGGGCCATGTGGCTGATGGGCCACGGCATTCCTTTCGGTCCAGCTTGGGCCCAACTTGAGAAACATGGACTGGCAAGCCAAGCTGAAACCTCTCTGCTCTAGGACAGTGGTTCTCAACCTTCCTAATGCCATGACCCTTTACTACAGTTCCTCATGGTGTGGTGACCCCCAACTATAAAATTATTTTTGTTGCTACTTCGTAACTGTAATTTTGCTACTGTTATGTCTTAGGCGACCCCTGTGAAAGGGTCATTCGATCCCCAAGAGGGGTCGTGATTCACAGGTTGAGAACCGCTGCTCTAGAGAGACATCAAGTGACTTCCTGAGGAAGCCGCTTCTCAGTGGTCAGTGTCCAGGTCCACTGCTGTTTTTAGTTTACAACGTTGTCACTCCAAATCTCACCATTGGAAACCTGGATACCAAAACATGATGAAAGAGACGAGGGTCAACTCCTTTTCTTTCTTTCTTTTTTTTTTTATCCTCACCTAAGGACTTTTTTTTTCCATTTTTTGTTCAGCTAGAGTGGGAGGGAGAGAGAGTATGAGACAGAGAGAGAAACATCGACGTGAAAGGGACACATCGAGTGGTTGCCACCCACATGACCCAACCAGGGTCGGGGACAAACTGCAACTGAGGTACGTGCCCTTAGCGGGAACCGAACCCGGGTGTCTCCAGACCGCAGGCCGATGCTCTGACCGCTGAGCCAAACCGGCCAGGGCCCTTTTCTTTATTTTTAAATAAGCATTTGAAGCTGTGGTACATATACACATAAAAAAAGAATGAAATCTTATTATTTGCACCAGCATGGATGGACCTAGAGGGTATTATGCTATGTGAAATAAGTCAGTAGGAGAAAGACAAATACCATATGATTTCACTTAGATGTGGAATCCAAAGAACAATATAAAAGAACAAACGAAACAGAAACAGACTCATAGACACAAAGAACAGACTGATGGCTGCCAGAGGGAAGGGGGCTCGAGGGCTGGGTGCAAGGATTAAGAAGTACAAATTAGTAGTTACAACATAGCTACAGGGATGTAAAGTACAGCATAGGAAATACAGTCAATAATATTGTAATAACTATATATCGTGCCAGGTGGGTGCTGAAAATATCGGGGGAGCACTTCATGAGGTATTTGCCTGTCTGACCACTGTGCCGTACACCTGAAATTAATACAGAATAATATTGAATGGAAACTGTAATAAAAAATGGAAAAAAGTTATGCCTACACTGTAATGTAGTCTATTAAGTATGCAACAAGATTATGTCTTAAAAACAATGTACACACCTTAATTCAAAGGTACTTTATTTCTAAAAAAAATTTCAGTTTTTGAGGGTTGGCTAATCACTAATTAAAATCTCTTTCTCACTTTCCTCCATAGAAATGCTATTTCCCTCATCCAGAGGGCAGAACCACCAGAAGCGTACCTTGCTTGGCCCCCGCCCTGCCAGCTGGCCTGCTGTGCTGCGGACATCAGTGCACTGAAGTCCCGGGGCAGAGCCCGTTCCCACGCTCCACGGCGGGGCTGACCCCTGCACTTCGGCTGCACACATTTCCACCGTCTTAGCTCGTTTGGGGTGTAGGTGGAACTCACTGAAGACAGGTCACTGAAAACTTGAGAAAATATTATTCTTCTCTAGAAGATTCTTTTAAAATATGAATAGTAATCACAATAGAGAGGCCCCTGTAGATGAGAAGTCCTGGCCAAATGGCACCGCCCCTCCCCGTTAGGGTCCAGAGGGAGTCACCACAACCAGGGAGCAGCTTGCCTACTTTCTCCTCTGACAGGGCTGAAGTCCCCATGCTGGGGAGGGCCTGCGAGTTGATTATTCTATAATGTGAGAGGCTCTGGGGGAGATGCCTGCTCCGGAGCCTGGCGTTCCCAGCTGGGTCACTGCAAGCTGGATGCATCGTCCTAACCAGCAGGGAATCCAGCCGATCAGATGCTCCTCTTCCTTCACTTTCCAGGCGGCTTTCAAATGACTTGTTTACATCCAACAAGGCTTGTCATGACTTGTTCGTGCCCACCTGGCTTCCTCCGGAGTCGCTGAGCTGGGAGGAAGAGAAGAGCATACCGATCTGGGAAACTTCTAGAAAGGCAGTGGTTCTCTACCCTGGTATCACATTCAATCGCATGGGAAGCTAGATGCCTTCCAGGTCCAGTTAAGTCAGGATTTCAGGAGGTGGGAACGAGGAAGTGCATAACTTTCTGAAAACGTCCGCAGGTGATGGTGACGTGGAGCCAGGGATGAGCGTCACTGCTTCAGAGCGCTGTTCTGAGCGTGGTCCCAGAACCAGCTGCATCCGCATCACGGGAACTTGTTAGAAATGTGAATCCTCAGGCCCCACCCCGGACCTACTGAGCCCCAGAAGTCAGCAGGGAAGAGGCTGATGAACCTGGGGTGGGGGGTAGCGGGAAGAGATAAACCAAAAATTTATATGCATATATGCATAACCAACGACACAGATAATAGTGTGGTGAAGATGGGGGGGGGGGTCAATGGAGGAAGCAAGGAGAACTGTCATACTTTCAACAATAAAGACAAGTTTTTAAAAATTACCCTGAAAGAAAAAAAGAAAAGCAATGCAAATTCTCAGGCCCCACCTGGACCTACTGAATCAGGAACTCTGGGGATGGACCTCAGAAGTCGGTTTTAACAAGCTTCTAGGTGATCCTCATGCACAACAAAGTTTGAGAACTAGTTTAGATAGCAAGACTGTATATATATTTTTATGCATGTATGCATGACCAATGGACATGGACAACTAAGCCGGGGACAGGGTGGAGGGGGGGGTGGGGTGGGGGGTGCCAATGGGGTAAAAAGGTAAAATATCTGTAACAAAAAAATAAATAAATAAAAAAAAAATTTCAAAAAAAAAAAAAGACTGTATATATACTTTTAATCTGCCGAAATGCTTAAACTGTTAACCATTGCCTCTACTTTCCTTGTCTGCAGCAAAACCCAATTCCCTCTTTCTGTGGACTCAGTAATAAAGTCCTGGCTCACCTGGGATGAAAAAACACCACAGACACACCTGGGTTCCTACTACTATTTCTGAATTGGGAACCAACAAAACAAAATAATCTCATGAAGCAACGGAGGCAAATTGTTTGGTCTTCTATAAATAAGTCATCTGCTTTGTCTTGTTTTATAAGGGGGCAGTTTTCTAGTATTTATTGTTTCTTCATCTATCTAGTTGCAGCTGCTAGAAAAAATTATGCCCCAAACAGATTTAATTAGAGAGATACTGGATTGGAGTTCACTAGAGAAATTACAATAGTGCAAGGTGGGTGTTTATTGTGTAGAATTGAGGCCAGGGAGCTTCAGTTCACTCTAAGTAAGCAGGGGTGACGTTAGCACCCGAGCATGGGGAGGTGGGAAGGTGGAGAAAGGAAGGGGGTCCGTAGTAATCGGAGCCAAGAGAAATGAAAGCAAAGATGTCTTATTCTTGAATATGGAGAGTTATCGAAACTTTAGGATCTGAGAGTTTCCACCCCAGGAATTAATGAGAGGGTACAAGTGAGCATTTTTCAGTTGGAGAAGTTCAGAGACTTCTCCTCTGCTGTTCCTTATCCCCCTGTAATATACGGAACCAAATCACAGGAAAAGCTAGCCAACTCTGTAATGCGTTCATGAGTTTTTTATAATTTGGATATCCAGAATATATACAGAATATATATATATATATTTTATCCTCACCCGAGGACATTTTTCCATTTTTTTTGTTCAGATAGAGTGGGAGGGAGAGAGAGGATGACAGAGAGAAACATCGACGTGAAAGGGACACATCGAGTGGCTGCCACCCTCACAACCAACCAGGGCTGGGGACAAACTGCAACCGAGGTACGTGCCCTTAGCGGGAACCTAAGCCGGGTCTCTCTGGACCGCAGGCCGACGCTCTAACCACTGAGCCAAACCGGCCAGGGCCAGAATATTTTTTTTTTCTAAGTAAAAATAGAAAACATTAGGTGGTGAATTAACACATAGTTATACCTATTATGTATTTTAATCCTCATAACAACGTTCTGAAGTAAATATTATTGGCCCATTTTCCGAACTGAAAACTGAAGGTCAGAGACGTTAAGCAAATGTCTTGCTCAGCTGTTAAATGACAGAGCTAAGAATCTAATCCAGGCCCGTCCAGCCCTAAGACCTTTGTTTTCTTCCTTGGTCCAGAAACACATTAACTGGAGCACAGAGTTGTGTTGCCAGCTGGCAGTTCTACATCCAACCACAACACAAAGAGATTCGTCCAAAACTTCACTCCTACAGGGAGATGTTCTTGAGGGACAATTCTCTATGGTGACCTCTTGTGACAACTTCTATCCCAGACTGTTTCAAGGATGTTTGTTTAGCAATGAGAGAGGTCTTTCCAGGGCAGAGGGCAGGGTTGTTATTGCCTGGCTAGGGTAAAAAACAAAAAAACATTTATCTCAAGAACAAAGGTTGAGATTTGTTAGCTCATTTTCAGCTCGAGCTTCCTCAGCTGACACAGACCCACTTTGCACACAGCATCCGACCACCTGAGCCTGCCTCCCCACTGCCCCCATGGGACTTGAGGGGCAAGGAGAGCTGGTGGTCATGGATCATGAAATCCTTTGTCTCTGATCCAAGAGTCTTGTGTCTCCTGCCAGCATCTATAAGCCATGGCAGGCTAATGTGTCAGCTTGCAAGCAAGGGAAAACCTCAGAGCCATCGACTCTTAGCCCCTGGGATCTATACATACCAGCACATGGTACCCCGCCCCCACTCAGTGCTGAGTGAGTGCACCCAGCTCACCTCTTAGAACCTTCCCACTGTTCTCTTGCTCCGCTTGTCTCTCTTGCTATGATTACTGAATCTGAGCAGTGACTAGAATTGACAGGTGGGAATTAGGAAGCTCACAGTGGCAGATGTTAACTTCAGAAAACCTGAGGCTCATGTATGTACCAAATTGAAACTCCGCTGTCATTGAATCACAGATGGAAAGTAACGGTAGTCATTTAGGCCACTTTCCACTTGATGTGGCAAACTGTTTTTTAACCTCTTTTCACTAACGAGATGGAAACTCATACCTAAAAAGAAAAGTGACAGTCTTCACCGCTTACGGTTTCTTCTCTTTAGTCCCAGTCCTGTCCTCTGACGACACATAGATGAAGACACTACCCATTCCCACACCCCAAGTCTCCTTATTCCAGGCCAAACATTTTCCCATTCCTCAGCCCCTCCTCTCAAACACGGTGACCAGACCCCTTGCTATTCCAGTCGTTCTCTTCTGAATACGGTCCACTTTATCCATTTCTGTGCACAAGTCCTTACAGAAATGTTATTTGGTTTTTGAATAGTAATGCCTACATACAGTACAAAACTCAAAAGGTACAAACAGGTTTCCTTCCCACTCAGCCCCCAGCCACCATCCCCTCTTCCAGCCACTCATTCATTTCTTTTTTTTCTTCTTCTAAATGTTCTTTATATAGTCAGTGTTCATTAATGGGCTGAATGTATAGGACACAACCAGAAAACAGCTTTACTCTTTTTTTCGTTACTATCTTTAAACACATTCAGAACTTTGTTTTCTTACGTCTTGCCAGCAATATCAACCCCAATCCTTTAGATTTTTTTAAAATTTGTTTTATTTATTTATTTATTTATTTTTATTAATTAATTTTTGTTACAGATGTTTCTCCTTTTCTCCCCACTGATTCCCCCCTCCCCTCCCTCCCTGCTCTGTCCACAGTTTGTTGTCCATGTCCACTGTTCATGCATACAAGTTCTGTGGTTTATCTCTCCCCCACCCCCTCCTCTTTTGGGGATTGTCAGACTGTACCCCATTTCACGTCTCTGGGACTACCCCATTCCTCAGACTGCTATGTTCATTATATTCCACAAATAAGTGAGATCATATGATACTTGTCTTTCTCTGTTTGGCTTGCTTCACTTAGGATGATACTTTCCAGGTCCTTCCATGTAGTCTCAAAGGATAAGAGATCTTTCTTTCTTACAGCTGCATAGTACTCCATTGTGCATATGTACCACAGCTTTTTTATCCATTCGTCTACTGATGGACACTTGGGCTGTTTCCAGATCTTAGCTATTGTAAATAGTGCTGCTACAAACATGGGGGTACATGTATTCTTTTTGATTGGTGTTTCGAGCTTCTTAGGGTATATTCCTAGAAGTGGGATCAGTGGGTCAAATGGAAGTTCAATTTTTAATTTTTTGAGGTAACACCATATTGTTTTCCATAGTGGCTACACCAGTCTGCATTCCCACCAGCAGTGTACTAGAGTCCCCTTTTCTCCACACCCTCTCCAACACTTGTTTGATGATTTGTTGATGGCGGCCATTCTGACAGGTGTGAGGTGATACCTCATTGTTGTTTTGATTTGCATCTCTCTGATGATTAGTGATGATGAGCATTAATTCATATGTCTCTTAGCCATTTGTATGTCCTGTTTGGAGAGGTGTCTATTTAGTTCCTCTGCCCATTTTTTAATTGGGTTCATTGTCTTCCTTTTGTGGAGTTGTATGAGCACTCTATATATATTTGAAATTCACCCCTTATCTGATATATCATCGGCAAGTATGCTCTCCCATACAGTGGGTAGCCTTTCTGTTTTGATGATTGTATCTTTCGCTGTGCAGAAGCTTTTCAGTTTGATGTAGTCCCATGTGTTCATTTTCTCCTTTGTTTCTGTTGCCTTAGGTGATGTATCAGTGAAAATTCTGCTGCATATGATGTCTGAAATTTTGTTGCCTACAGTTTCTTCTAGGATTTTTATGGATTCATGAGTCACATTTAAGTTTTTTATCCATTTTGAGTTTATTCTTGTGTAGGGTGTAAGTTGATGGTCTAGTTTCATTTTTTTGCATGTAGCTGTCCATTTTTCCCAACACCATTTATTAAAGAGGCTGTCTTTACTCCACTGTATGCTTTTGCCACCTTTGTCAAATATTAATTGATCATATTGCCTTGGGTCCATTTCTGGGTTCTCTGTTTTGTTCCACTGGTTTATATGCCTGTTCTTGTGCCAGTACCAGGCTGTTTTGATTGCGGTGGCTTTACAGTATAACCTGAAATCTGGGAATGTGATCCCTCCAACTTTGTTCTTCCTTTTCAAGATTGCTGTGGCTATTCGAGGTCTTTTTTAGTTCCATATGAACTTTTGAAGTACTTGTTCTAATTCTGTGAAGTATGCCATTGGTATTTTGATGGGGATTGCATTGAATCTATAGATTACTTTAGGTAATATGGACATTTTAATGATGTTAATTCTTCCAATCCATGAACAAGGTATGTGCTTCCACTTTTTTATATCTTCCTCTATTTCTTTTTTCAATGACCTGTAGTTTTCTGCGAATAGGTCCTTTATTTCTTTGGTTAAGTTTATTCCTATGTATCTTAGTTTATCTGCCTCAATGGTAAATGGGATTGTTTTCTTAGTTTCTCTTTCTGTGAGTTCATCATTGGTGTATAAGAATGCCATCCATTTCTTGATGTTAATTTTGTATCCTGCTACTTTGCCAAATTCACTTATTAAGTCTAGTAAATTTTTGATGGCGTCTTTGGGGTTTTCTACGCATAGTATCATGTCATCTTCAAATAATGACAGTTTCACTTCCTCCTTTCCAATTTGGATCTCTTTTATTTTTTCTTCCTGTCTGATTGCTGTGGCTAAGACTTCCAGTACTATGTTAAATAGGAGTGGCGAAAGTGGGCATCCTTGCCTTGTTCCTTTTTTTAGGGGAAATGCTTTTAGTTTTTGCCCATTGAGTATGATGTTGGCTGTAGGTCTTTCATATATGACCTTTATTATGTCTAGATATGATCCCTCTATTCTCACATTGCTGAACGTTTTTATCAGAAATGGATGCTGGATTTTGTCGAAGGCTTTTTCGGCACCTATTGATATGATCACGTGGTTTTTATTTTTCATTTTATTTATGTGGTGTATCCCGTTTATTGAGTTGCGAATATTGTACCAGCCTTGCATCACTGGGATGAATCCCACTTGGTCATGGTGGATAATTTTTTTGGTGTATTGCTGGATCCGATTTGCTAGTATTTTGTTCAGGATTTTGGCATCTATGTTCATCAGGGATATTGGCCTGTAATTTTCTTTCTTTGTAGTGTCTTTTTCTGGTTTTAGAATTAGAATTATGCTGGCCTCATAAAATGAGTTTGGAAGTCTTCCTTCTTCTTGAATTTTCTGAAATAGTTGGAGGAGAATGGGTGATAGTTCTTTGAATATTCGGTAAAACTCCCCCGTGTAGCCATCTGGGCCTGGGCTTTTGTTTGCTGGGAGAGTCTTGACATCTTCAATTTCTTCTGTTGTTATTGGTCTGTTCAAGTTTTCTATCTCTTCCTGGTCCAGTTTTGGGAGACTATGTGTTTCTAGAAATTTATCTATTTCACTTAGATTGTCGAATTTGTTGCCATATAATTTGTTCATAGTAGTTGTTAACAATCTTTTGTATTTCTGTGGGTTCAGTTGTTACTTCTCCTCTTTCATTTCTGATTTTGTGTATTTGGGTTCTCTCTCTTTGTTTCTTGGTCAGTCTAGCTAAGGGTCCATCAATCTTGTTTATCTTTTTGAAAAACCAGCTTTGTTTCATTGATCCTTTGAATTGATTTTTAGTCTCTATGTCATTTATTTCTGATCTGATCTTTACTATTTTCTTCCTTCTACTTGCTCTGGGTTTTTTTTGTTTGTTTGTTTGTTTGCTCTCTAGTTCTTTAAGTTGTGAGGCTAGATAGTCTATTAGAGATTTTTTTTGTTTTTTGAGGTAGGCCTGTAGTGCTATGAACTTCCCTCTCAGAACTGCTTTCGCTGCATCCCATAGATTTTGTGTTGTTGTGTGTTCATTTTCATTGGTTTCCATGAAGTTTTTGATTTCTTCCTTGATCTCCTCGGTGACCCATTCATTGTTTAATAATATGCTATTTAGCTTCCCTGTGTTCAAGTGTCTTTGTATGTTCTTGCAATTGATTTCTAGTTTCATGCCGTTGTGATCTGAGAAGATGCTTGATATGGTTTCAGTCTTCTTGAACTTGTAGAGACTTAGTTTGTGCCCTAACATGTGGTCTATCTTTGAGAATGTTCCATGTGCACTTGAGAAGAATGTGAATTCTGTAGTTTTGGGGTGTAGTTCTCTGTAGATATCTATTAAATCCATTTGGTCTAGTGCTTCATTTAGAGTCTCTGTTTCCTTTCTAATTTTTTGTCTAGAGGATCTATCCAGTGATGTCAGTGGGGTGTTGAAGTCCCCTGCTATGATTGTATTGCTATCGATTTCTTTTTTGAAATCCTCAAGAAGATTTTTAATATATTTTGGTGCTCCTATATTGGGTGCCTATATGTTTATCAAGGTTATATCTTCCTGTTGGATAGATCCTTTCAATATTATGTAGTAGCCTTCTTTGTCTCTAATTATGGCCTTCATTTTGAAATCTATTTTATCAGTTGTGAGTATTGCTACCCCAGCTTTTTTTTTCCTTTCTGTTTGCTTGGAAGATTTTTTTCCATTCCTTCACTTTCAACCTATGTGAGTCTTTTGTTGTGAGGTGGGTCTCTTGTAATCAACATATAGATGAGTCATGCTTTCTTATTCAGTCAGCTACTCTGTGTCTTTTTATGGGAGCATTCACTCTATTTACATTTAAGGTGATTATTGATATGTACTTATTTATTGCCATTTTTGTTTAGTGTGGTTCTATTTTTCTTCCCATTTCTCCTGCTTATTACAGCAGTCCTTTTAACATTTCATGCAGTGCTCGTTTGGTGCTAATGTATTCCCTTAGCCTTTTTTTGTGTGGGAAACTCTTTATTTGACCTTCCGTTTTGAATGATAGCCTTGCTGGGTAGAGTAGTCTTGGATTTCATGACTTTGATTACTTCATGCCATTCCTTTCTGGCCTGTAGTGTTTCTTTTGAGAAGTCAGCTGAGAGCTTTATGGGGTTTCCTTTGTAGGTAACCTGTTGCTTATCTCTTGCTGCTATTAGGATTCTGTCTTTGTCTTTAATTTTTGGCACTTTGATTACTATGTGTCTTGCTGTGGGCCTGTTTGGGTTCTTCTTCCTTGGGGCTCTCTGTGCTTCTTGAACTTGAATGCCTTCTTCCTTCACCAAATTAGGGAAGTTTTCTGTCACTATTTCTTTGAATATGTTCTCTAACCCTTGCTCATTTTCTTCTTCTTTGGGGACTCCTATGATGCAAATATTAATATGTTTCCAGTTGTCCCACAGTTCTCTTAAGCTGTCTTCCTGTTTTTTAATAGTTTTTTCCTTTTGGTTTTCTGATTGGTTGATTTTTTTCTACCCTGTCTTCTAATTCACTGATCCGGTCCTCAGCTTCCTCTACTCTACTTTTTAGACCTTCCAATGTGTTTTTCATTTCTGATATGTCATTTTTTATCTCTTCTTGGTCGTTTTTAATTTCCAATTGGCTTATTTTCAGCATCTCTATGTCCTTACACATGCTGTTGAGCTTCCTGAAGATCATGGCTCTGAATTCAAGTTTTGTTAACTTGCTTAACTGCACCTCATTTATCTCATCTTTGGTAGAGGTCTCTTGTTTTTTCATTGGCTTTTGTTTCTGTTTTTCACCCTTTTGGCTATCACAGTGGGCTGTGGAGTCTGTCAAATTTTCCCTGTGGGTGTTGGTGTTCTGCTGTTTGTGGCTCCCTCTCCTGGGTTTGGATGAGGCAGGAAGGACCTCCTTTAAACACCACTGTTAAGTCTTAACTTTCCTGGTTAGAGTTGCTAGCCCAGGGAATGGTAGTTATCCTCTAGCTTTTTTTGCCTGGAGGCTATTAGTAGAGGTCACCTGAATATCCTTGGTTTCTGGGTTGCCTGAAAAACTCCCTTAGGTGCTCAGTGTAAAAGGATTTCCTGAGGGTGGGGCAGCTGCTGGTTGTTAATGGGCCTCAATTAGCATGTCAATGTCCACCAGGTGGGGTTGGATCTCCGAGGGAGGGGCCGCGGCCTCTCCCCAGGGCCCTGGGAAGGAGTAAGATGACCACAGTCCTGCGTGGCTGCACTCAGCAAAAGCACTGAGCACCCTCCAAAACCTGAGTGTCGCCACACAGTTTCAGTCCAGTCTGCCCTCCCTCTGCCAGAGCCCAAGGTGAGTGGCTGCTGCCAATTTAGCCTCTGTCCAGGCTCTGCGTCTTGGAGCCACCTGGGACTTTCAACCCAAGGGCACTGCTCCCAGCCAAGGGCGGCTGAGGCTGCGGCACCAGCCGAGGGCGTAGCACCCAGCCAAGGCCACAGGACCCAGCCGTGGTTGCCAGACACAGCCGAGGCGGCAGCAGCAGCAGCTTCCAGCCGAGGCAGCTGGACCCTGCCGAGGGAGTGAGCACCCAGCCGAGGTCACAGGACCCAGCCGAGGTCACAGGACCCAGCCGAGGGTGCAGCTTCCAGCCGAGTCCCCTGGTCCCAGCCCAGGCCACTGCAGACCATGGGCTCCCGGCCCCCTCTCGCGTCCTCGCAAGCCTACCAGGATCGAATCAGTGTCCCTGGTTGTGTGGTCCTCCAAGGTGTCTTTCGGTTGCCCCTTCCTGACGATTTGTCTTTATTTTCGTTGTAAATC
This sequence comes from Molossus molossus, assembly GCF_014108415.1. Taxonomy (NCBI): domain Eukaryota; kingdom Metazoa; phylum Chordata; class Mammalia; order Chiroptera; family Molossidae; genus Molossus; species Molossus molossus. The sequence continues at coordinate 25,090,258 of NW_023425347.1, read as the reverse complement.
CAGTTTGGTCCTGGGAGATGGTCTATGTAGCCTTCCATTCACTCTGCCACCATTTCCCCCAATCCTTTAGGTTTTAAAAGGTCTATTCTAGTTGAAAACTGATGCTTCCGTGTTACATTCAATACAATGCTGTCTCTTCCCTCCAGCTGAGATGGGACCTTCAACCAGAGACTGGCAGTGGGATGGGGGGTGTGGCTTGTTACTTCACTGTGTGCGTCCATCTCCTCTCTCTGCTGCTCTGGGTCCTCCAGGACCAGGGCTGGGGGGGGGATATTGAAAAGTAAGGGCAGAGTCTTCCTCCAGGAATGCCATTGTTAGTGGTCATTTGATATGTAGTCTCATACCAGAGCACATGGTAGATACACCAAAAGTATTAAATGAATGATGAATTTGTAAGGGGATGAATAAAATCAAATTAATAGCTATGCCCAGGCTGACAAAAGATCACAAGAAGGGCAAACAAAAAATATGTATGCATAGCTCTGTTCACTGCCCCGAGGGGGAGAAGCGATGAACACGTGTTCAGGCTATCACTCTGAACCAATAGTGACCTTTTGGAAAATGCAGGACTGTGTTAACACAAAACTAGTGCAGAGGACAGTGCAACTCGGTGTTAATATTCCTTATTTTGAACTTTATAGTTCACAGTCAGAGTCTCTCATTTTGCACATAAACAATAGACATTTTTAAGCCCAAAGACAGACTTTATGTTTATCCTTACTAAACTTTTTCTCTTTATTTTTGACCTATTGTTTTCCCTTTTTGAGGTCTCTTTTGACACTTACTTATTATCCAATATATCATTGCCTTTTGAAGATTTTTCATCTACAAATATAGAAAGGTTATCAATAAATGTATTAAGTGAACTAAAAAATATTGACCAAATACAAAGCCATTACAAATTTTCTTCTATGTTGATTTTTATTCACTTTGGAAAATAATCAGACTCTTTACTTTCAATATCAGTTAAGATGAAGTCCAGCTGCATATAACAGAAGAAAATATGTAAATAATTAAATAAGTTTAGTTCATTCTCACTTAAACCTAAAAATAGTCAGTACAGAGCTAATATGGCAACTCTGAAAGGTATCCAAGGTTTTTTTTTTTTTTTTTTTCTTTTAGCTTCACAACATGTGGTGGAGCCCGAACCCAGGCATGTGCCCTGACTGGGAATCAAACCCATGACCTTTCAGTGCAAGGGATGATGCCCAACCAACTGAGCCACACCGACCAGGGCTCACACCCTAACTTATTATTTTCTGTTAATATTTAAGCATTTATTTGAGAGAGAGAGAGAGAGAGAGAGAGAGAGAGAGAGAGAGAGAGAGAAGAGGGGGAGAGAGAGAGAAACAGAGAGTGAGAGAAATATTTATTTGTTGTTACACTTATTTATGAATTCATTGGTTGAATCTTGTATGTGCCCCAACCAGGGATTGAACCCGCAACCTTGCTGTATCAGGATCATGCTCTAACCAACTGAACTACCTGGCCAGGGACACTACCTGAGTTTAAAAGTTCCACCCACCACCAAGACCCAGGGCCAGCTGCTCTCATTTGGGCAGTTTAGTCACCGGAGGCTGCACCATCCCCGCCCTCCTCTCAACTCTCCCCTTTGCAGGTCCTCTTGGCCCCGAGGGGACCCTGAGCACCAGACTTTTGCTCAAGCAGTGGGGGTGGACTGAACTCTTAGGTAAGATTTCTCACAAGGACTTATTGCAGCTGGCTCAAAACTGACCTTGCTTGTTTTTCTTAGGAAAAGTCTCTGTTGTCTAAGAGAAGGGGAGGAGGGTGGGCACATGATGCTAAAGGAAGAGGAGGGCTGAGTTGATGGAATGTTGTCTCTCTGGATTTTTCATCTTGACTCCTCCAACTCAACAGCCACTCTACTCCACCCCCCACAGGGTGAGGAAGTCTGGGCCCTTTTCTGAGAGCCAGGAACCAGGTGTGAGGGAGGTATGGCTAGCTATTTTGCAAACTAATCTGCTGACACTTCTGAGAATAAGAAGAGTTGCTAGAATTGAGGAAAGTCTATCACAGAGCTTCCCATGCGTTCACGTGCATACCCATCACAGGGGGATCTTGTGAAATGCAGATTCTGGTTCAGTGGGTCTGAGACCCAACATTCTGCATTTCCAACAAGCTTCTAGGGAACACGGATGCTGCTGGTCCATAAACTGTACTACGTGTAGCAAGGACATATGAAACCTGAACAAGCTGGTGTAATTGCTAGAGCATCTGTTAGGGCCATAGCCACTGTTAGGAACTCAATGTTTGTGACCCCCTCCCCAAATTAATACTCTGAAATCTTAACCACCAGTGTGACTATGTTTGGAGATGGGGCCTGTAAAGAAGTAATTAAGTCTAAATGAGTCATAAGGTTGGGGTCTTGATTCAACATATGAAGAAACACCAGCGGTCTCTCTCTCTTTTTCTCCCTTTTTCTCTCTTCCTTTCACCCCTCCCATCCCAATTTGTTTCCAGAGAAAAGGCCATTTGAGGATCTAGCAAGAAGGTGGTTGCTTCAAGTCAGGAAGAGAGCTCCCAGCAGAAACCAATCATGCTGGCACCTTGACCTTGCACTTCCCACCTCCAGAACTGTGGGGAAACGAATGTATTTTGTTTCAGCTCCTTTGGGTATTTTGTATTGGCAGCCCGAGCAAACTAATATAGACACTGTGGTGCACACCCCAGATGCTCTGGCCCTATAACATCTAGGAGTTCTGGAGGACCAAAAAGTGACCACCCCGAGCCCAGAAGGCTGGCTACTCCACACACTATCCTTTACCACACCACTGTGCTCCAATTCTCTCTCCTTTCTTTAACTCAGTGGATGTCAACCTTGGCTGCTCATTGGACTAATCTGAGAGCTTTAAAAAATACCAATATTTGGGTCCCACCCCCAATGACTCTGATTTAATTGGTTTAGAGTGGGGCCTGAGCATCAGGATTTTTTAAAGCTCCCAAGTGATTCCAAAGTTGAGCACCACTGCTCCAAGTAAACATTTTAGGGACAAGAAAAGGGTCTTTCTTGTCTGTTGGGGGAAAGAGTACAGTTATCTCTATGCGAGTGTGGTTGTGGGTGTGAGTATGTGAAAGGGTGGACAATGGAAGGAAAAGGTGTGAAAACAAGCCTTCACTCCACAGTCACAAAAGGAACATGATGTGGTCACATTAATGTCCTGCAAAAGTTCCCATCTGCCTTGGAGATCCTATTCTCTGTGTGATGGAATGTTAAAGACTCTCCAAAGACTGTGATAAAGAACCCATCAGGCTGCGGAACGGGTCCTTTTAGTTATGTGAGAACGAAGGCCCTATCGCGTAATTCCAAACCTTTTTCAAGAACTCCTGACTGTCAATGTCAGCCTCCTGATAACACAAATTTCATCTTCCGCTTTATTCTGCATAAACCCAAATTTACCCTAAGAGGGCCGTGTTGCACTTGCTACGTTGGTAGACAGTGCCTCGGAGGGATAAGGCTGTCCATTCCACCTCTCCCTGGTGCTCTCTGAGTCCCCTCCCGGCCTTGAGTCACCAGAGCCGGACAGCCCTCAAAGAGAAATTCTGAACTGAGATGCCAAAGGGTAAACAAGAGCAAAAGGCATAATCCTTTCATGTATTTAAATTGTATTTATCGTCACCTATGTTAGACCCTATTGCTCCTATCCTGTCACATGGCATCTCATTGGTTCCTGGAATGGGGTTAGGTGTTCTGTAGCTGGGCTACATTTTTATCTAGAACCTGAGGAGCAAGAGAATTTCAATACCCATTGGGGACTCAGTCTCCATCTACTTCCAGATTTTTTTCCTGAAGAAAGGCAGGCTGCCCCGTGCAGCGCCTCATTTAGAGGTGTCTGAAGTCTTAGCAGCTTGACTACCGTAGTTCTGCAACGGACCTCGAGAGCTTGTTTGGAGGTAATGCCGGGCAATGCAGCTACTCGTACACCCTTGACCGAAGACCGGTCTTCTCCTCTGGGGGAAGGTAGTCCTCTTTGACTAAGGTTGAAGCTTCGGTGGGGACGCACATGGATCAGTGAGGGAGTAAGGGGACACCTGCCTAGTCAGCCAGATCAGCCGAATCAGCCCTGGCGATCAATGGGGTGACAGATGTCGCAGCCAGATTGCTCTCACATTCTTCTGCTTCTGGATTTAACCAATCCCACTCGACAGTCTCAGATGCGTGATGCCTGACTTCATTGTGCTGGACGAGGTAGGATATCCAGGTAGCAGGCGTGTCTAAGAGCTGGATTAAAGGTCCAACCGATGCAAACATCTCTGATTTGAGGTGCTTTATCTTGTACATGTTGGGAACAGGGACTTTTATAGCCTGTACCTGGTATAGAGCAAACACTTAACATATTGTACCCCCATTTAATTCTTACAGCAACACTTTGAGAACAAATATTATTATTACTTCATTTTACAGATGAGGTAACCGAGGTTCTGAAATGTTAAATAATGTTATTTGTCAAGGTCTTGGCAATATTACAACCGGGACTTATGGTCTGGGATTTATTATGGTCACGACACTCTGGTGTCCCTAGGAAAAGTCGAATTATTTCCATTTTATAGAAGAAATTAGACTCTGGTTAACCTGCAGAGGGCTTCTGAATGGGAGCAGCTTGCCCAAATGCCCTACCCTCTCTCTCTGCTCTTTGTTGTTGTTTGGTTTGGTTTGGTTTGGTTTGTTTTCAAGAGAGTCCTGAGCCTCCCTGTCAGATGACTTCTCACCACCTGATAGGCTGATGGTTCCTGGAATTTCCAGTCATTGCGGGTTTTAGGACAGAGCCCTTCTTTGCTGTTATCCCTTCAGAGACCTTATCAGACAGCAGTTGAGCAGACCTAAAATACTTGTGAAATCAGAGGACTTAATAAAACTCAATTTTTTTTTCTCTCATTCCAGCAACAAAATATAAATGTGAGTCCTTTATTCTTTCTTGAAATTTACAGCATCCTCTCATCAACCCCTGGTGCCAGCTTCCCAGTGATTTGTATTAATGCACGGATGGCTGGAGTTCTATAGCAGCTCATCATCCTTTCTATTTAAGAATATAATGAAAATGCAGCAGTCTTAAAGGCACACTGCTTGGAATAAGATGAGATCCTTTATTATTACAGAGGCTTCTGCAATCCAATATCATCCAAAGATACTTGGCTTGGCTTAGCCAGTGGCTGGGGTGGGCTTTGCACTGGCCTCTCTCCTCTGCACCATCGTTCTTGCTACTTCTGTGACAAGGTCAATGAGAGCCTTGTAGTTTGGAGATAATGGTTCTGGATCAAGACTCACCTATAAAGAGAATTAGACTGGCAGCTGTCAGAGGGGAGAGGGGTTGGGGGCTGGGTGGAAAAGGTAAAAGGATTAAACAAGAAAGAAAAGAAAGAAACTCCTAGACACAGACAGCAGCACGGTGATTACCAGAGGGAAAGGGGGCGGGGCAGGTAGAGGAGGGAAAAGGGGGAACAAATGGTGATGGAAGGAGACTTGACTTGGGGTGGTGAGCACACAATACAATATACAGATGATGTTTTATAGAACTGTGCACCTGAAACTTATATCATTTTATTAACCAATGTCATCGCAATAAATGCAATAAAAAAACACAAATCTTGGCCTCATTAGGAATATAAGCTATTTAACCAATGGAAGTAATTAATGGAGTTTTCCCTAGAGTAGGTAAAATTGGTAACTTCTACTTGAGAGACCCAACTAAGGCCCCAGAGGCCTCAAAATACCAATCCTTCTGTAAAACCTAATATAAATGGAGCGATTTTAGAGAAGAGTGGGAGCGGCCCTCCTAGGGAAACTGCCTTGCACATCTTGTGCCTCAAACCTTTGGATGTTAAAAACAGAGCACAATAACATTAGAACTGGGCCTAAAGCAACACTGTGTCATAAAGAGCTGACTGTAATGATCACATGAAAGCAGATAGTATGACTGCCAGACAGATGCTACTGGACTGAAAATGAAAAATGTTTAGAATTAGCATCACTGTGCTAGCTTTTCTGCACCAATAGAAATGCCTTCCTTCCACTGATGCAATCATTCTCCGTTCTTTTCTCATAAATACCCATTGCCTTGGTCTCCTAATCAGAACACTATTTGGGTTTCTGCCTGAATCACTGCTTCTAGAATAGCTATTGTTATGATTACTTTTTTAAAATCTCAAATAAATGCTTGTCACCTCTCACTTTGGCCTTTTACTTTTAGGTGAACACTTTAATCTCACTTTGGCTCATCTTGATCCTCTTACCTGAGCTGAAATTATCCTGATTGCTTATTTACATAATAAATCTCAGAAGTTCCGCTGCAGGGTTCCAATTTTTCTACAAAATACAAAGGTGGAAACATTATGTTGAGAAGCTCTGAGGAGACTGTCAAGGTTTTCTCTGTTAGTACACGGCCGGTAATTAGATTAGGTGTTGTAACCTTAGAGGGTGTTATGGGTTGAATTTTGTTTCCCCAAAAGATATGCTGAAGTCCTAATCTTCAATACCTGTCAATGTGATCTTATTTGGGAACAGCGTTTTTGCAGATATAGTCAAGTTAAGATGAGACCATACTGGAGTAGGGTGGATCCTAATAGAATATGACAGGTGCCCTTATGAGAAAAGAAAAAGAAACAGACACACTGGGAGAACACCATGCGATGATGGAGGCAGAGGCCGGATGTGTCTACAAGCCAAGGATCACTGGCAACACCAGAAGCTAAGAGAAAGACGAGACGTGAAAAAGATTCTCTCTTAGAATCTTCAGAGAGAGCATGGCCGTGCTGACACTTTGATTTTTGTACTTCTAGCTTCCCAGAGGTATGAGGAAAGAAACTGCTGTTGTGTGAAGCTCCAGGATGTGGTGATTTGTTAAGCCCAGCCTAGGAAACCAATACGGACAGGAAGGCGAAGCTGGCCCTAATGTAGGAGCAGTGAGTTTCTATAGGACCAGAAATCAGGGCACCATCTTCCTTGATGGTTGCAGGGCAAAGGCAGGAGCTACCAACAGTTCTGTTTGGCTAACTTTTTAGGCCTGGGGTTCACTCTACCAAGGGGAAGCCCCTGCTAGCCAACCATAGTTCTGCTACGGCTCCGGGGGCGTCACCTGCAGGCAGAGCCTGAGATCACTGCACGGAGCTACACGGTTTACAACAGGTCAGGTGCTTGGACTGGTGTCGACAGAAAGAGGAGGTGGCCCAACTTTGTTGCATAGCTGAACCCAAGGCCATTTCCCTAACGAGACAGAACAGGCCAACTCTTCCCTCTGCCAATCTAGGAGTTCATTGTCCCGGTGCCTGTTCTTTGCCTATCTAATCTTGCACCACTATCCTTAGGGTTGATTTACACTCTTCATTCTGATTTTTCTGCCTCAAAAATTGCCAATCTCTGTGTTTATGGATTTTCAGGAAGATTGGTCAGGGAGCCAGTTCAGTTACCTTTTGTCTACTAATTCCTTTAGGAGCCCGATAAATGTTAAGAGATTTTCTTTTTTTTTTTTTATCCTCACCTGAGGACATTTTTCCATTTTTTGTTCAGATAGAGTGGGAGGGAGAGAGAGAAAGAAACTTCGACATGAAATGGACACATCGAGTGGCTGCCACCTGCACGACCAACCAGGGCCGGGGACAAACTGCAACCGAGGCACACGCCCTTAGTAGGAACCAAACCCGGGTCTCTCTGGGCCACAGGCTGACGCTCTAACCACTGAACCAAACCAACCAGGGCAAGAGATTTTCATTTTTTAATCCAAAAATGGATGTTCTTTGAATTCAATGCTGTGGTACATGATCCAACATTCCCCTGGGATTGAGCCATTTATTCATCCAGCTGTTAGGAACATTGGTGAGGTCTCCCCAGGGACTGTCTTTGCCTGAGGCAAGCTGTCTTGCCCAAAGTTATTTTATTAGTGACCAGTTCAAGAACACAATGGGCCAACCCCTGGCCTCAGATCAGTCTCCGAAAGGTCATTCCAGTGGCGGAGTTCCCCACAGGATTTGTTACAGCTGTATGGCAATTCAGCTTCTGCTCAACCCCGCTTCCCTCACCTTCCTGCAGGTTTCATACCCAAGAGCACTCTCTCCTGCACACAAACCTCAGTCTGTTGTCCAGGGAACTTTATCAAAGGCATCCTTCGATTCGATGATATGTAGGAGAGAAATATATCAACCCCACTTATAGACACAGAATCTGAACTGCATAGAACAACAGGCCATGTAACAAAATGCCACCATGTCTGCATTGTCTCTGCCCCCAGCCTAATGACTGGATCTTTAAGCATCAGGAGTTCCGAACACAATGCAACTGCTTAGTAAACAGTCATTGAATGTGGGAATGGATAAGTGTTCATGGACAACTTCGTTCTGAAATGAAGTAAATAGATCTTTCAAAAAGCTTTGTTTTCATTTCTTTGTAATGGAGAGGAGGGTCTTTGGAAACCGTATTAGTTTCTAGGCTGCTGTGATAACGTACCAGAAACTGGGTAGCATAAACAACAGAAATTTGTGTCTCACAGTCCCGGAGGTCAGAAGTCAGAAGTCAAGGTGTCAGTAAGACCACACTCCCGCTGCAGGCTCCAGGAAAGATCTGTCCGCATCTGGTGGTTGGCCGGCAATCTGTGGCATACTGTGGCCTATAGACACATCACCCTGACCTCTGCTTTACGTTCACAGGGCGTTCTCCCTTTGTGTGTCTCTGTGTTTAAATTTCCCCTTTTTCTATGGATACCAGTTATTGGATTGGAGGCCTAGCCTCCTATAGTATGACCGCATGGAAACTGATTATATCTTCAAGGACACTATTTCCAAACAACCTCACATTCCTACTGGGCAGTAGGATTTCAATGTATGCATTTTGGAAGGACACAATTCAACCCATAGCAGGGCTCCTCTATAACCATTGTCTGTGGAGGGACATTTGTTTGCTTCTGGAGTCTTGGATCCCCCACCATACCCTTTGGTAGAAATGCAGGGTCAGCTGGGGGACCACAGCAGAGAAAGTTTAACATGCAGCATGGGGCCTGGGGTAGAGCTAGACAGGTTCCAGTTGTCAGAGTATTACAGGGGTCCTCCACCCCCCCTTTGCCCTCCTCCACCCATCTTCCACCCCACCCCAGGCCTTCGTCGCACTGTTGTTTGTGTCCATAGGTTATGTATATATGCATATAAATTCTTTGATCAATCTCTTCACATCCTCCCTCCCACCTTCCCTCTGAGATCTGTCATTGTTTCCTGCTTCCGTGTCTGTGGTCCTATTTTGTTTGTCAGTTTATTTTATTCCGTAGATTCCACATATAAGTGAGATCATGTGACATTTGTCTTTGTCTGACTGGTTAATTTCGCTTAGCATAATACTCTTTAGGTCCCTCCAGGCCGTGTCGAAGGGTAAGAGATCTTTCTTCCTTATAACTGCATAGTACTCCATTGTGTACATGTACCACAGCCTTTTTATCCACTCATCTACTTATGGGCACTTGGGCTATTCCCAGATCTTAGCTAACGAAAATAACGCTGCAATGAACACAGAGGTGCATATATTCTTTCTGATTGGTGTTTCAGGATTCTTAGGATATATTCCTAGAAGTGAGATCACTGGGTCAAATGGAAGTTTCATTTTTAATTTTTTGAGGAAACTCCATATTGTTTTCCATAGTGGCTGCATCAGTCTGCAGTCCCAGCAGCAGTGTACTAGATGTATTCAAAAAGGCGCAACATCACTAACCATCAGAGAGGTGCAAATTAAAATGACTATGAGGTATCACCTCACATCTGCCAGAATGGCTATCATCAATAAATCAACAAACAATAAGTACTGGCGAGGGTGTGGAGAAAAGGGGACACTAGTATACTGCTGGTGGGACTGCAGACTGGTGCAGCCACGTTGGTCATCTGTATGTCCTCTTCAAAGAAGTGCCTATTCAGGTTCTTTGCACAAGAGTGAGAACATTAAAAAGTCCCACCTTGACCAGCCGGTGTGGCCCAGTGTTTGGGCATCGACCCGGCACCTAGAGGTCACCGGTTCGATTCCTAGTCAGGGCACATGCCCAGGTTGTGGGCCTGATCCCAGTGGGGGGCATGCAGGAGGCAGCCAATTTATGTTCTTTTTCATTGATGTTTCTATCTCTCTCTCTCCCTCTCCCTTCCTTTTTCTCTAAAAATCAATAAAGAAAAAAATTTTTTTAATAAAAAATCACCTTAGCTGCTGAAGCCTGGCTTGATTGGAAATAAGCTTCATGCATTTGGTCAGTGGATGCAAGCACATAAAAGATGATGTCTTAACAGTCAAACTTGTAACAATGAGAGTAAATGGTGGTTACCATGGAACGGATGGAGGGAAGGATAAAATTAATGTTGTTTAAGGGACAAACTTGCAGCGAGTAGTAAATAAGCCATAAGTATAATGAATATAAACAAAATGCGATCATTATGTCATGTGATAGATATCACAACAATCATATTATAATCTATAAATGTATCAAACACATTCACTAGTAAAAGAAAAAGAAAAGATGTACCATCATTTAATTGATGTAGACACTCCAGCCTGGAGGAGAGGAACATAACTCCTCACTCCTTAAGTACAGGTGTGTATAGTGATTTCCTTCCAAAGTGTACTGTGTGGAAAGGGGAAAAATGGTAACTTTACCGTAGTAAAACTTGACAAAGGCAAAGGAGAGTGGCCTCTAATATTTAAAATTGTGTAACAGACATGAGCACTGACCAGTCAGACCACTGGGGAAGGCAAACAGGAGCTATTGGTGGAACACTAACCCTATTTATTCCTCCTCCACCTCTATTTAACCAGAGAACCAATAGGAGGACCCATAGAGGGCAAAGAAAACTTATTATTCTTATTGCTTTCGTGTTGTTTAGAGTAATAAGAGGACTGAGGCCTTCAAGAGACAAGACCAGAGGTCCTGGTAGCTGCCCTACCCCCTCATCAGATAGCGGACAGCAGGTATGACTCCAGAACTTTGAGATGGAGGCAAAGTTCCATCTTGAATTAATTTGCTCAGATTTTATCCCTAAGGATTATGATTTGTACCCCTCTAATGCTTTTGTGTATTTGTTGCTGCTGGAAAACATGTCCAAGGTTTACCTTTCCCCTGCAGAGAAGAGTCAGCTGTTCTCTCTCGAGTGATTCACAAATAAAGGGTTCAGAGTCCAGGTTCTTTCTTTCTTTTTAACCCAGACCCTGGGAGCCAAAGGACAGACCTGCACAGGCTTATCCTCCTCCATTACTGGTCAATTGCTTTGACCTCTTGACTTTGCATCTGGCCAAGAATTCCATTACTTCTCGGGCAGCTAAGGGACTGCCCCATTGAGCAAATGTTGACTTAACCTTTCAGGTCTCCTGACACTATTATGAAATCCGTTGCATCAGAGATGAAGTTATTAAAAGATGGAGACCTTTGTTTCTGTTTCTTGTTTCTTGTACTAAGAGTATTTATAGGACATTGCAATATTGCCCTTGCACGGGAATCAATCAATGTAATGCCATCTTCACAAGCTAGAAGTGGATTTAGAGAGAATGTTTTAGAAAAAAGGTTCTATATCCTATTTCTGTTTTTCAATTTCCTGTTACATGCTTAAGATATTTTACAGTCCATTAATTTTGCTACAAAGTATTATTTACACTAAATGACAGGGAAGAAATTAATTTGGTCTGCATAGTGCTTTTTCTCTCATGATTTCAAATGACTTTTTAAATGAATCACATATATGCTGACTTGTTTTGCTCATTTTTTTCCATCCAGTCTTTTAAAAATGTTTTGATAAAATAAAGACAGACTTCCAACATTACATATTCTTACAACCTCAAAGTCCAAAACAAAATATGATAACAATAAACAAAGACAATATTCAGTCCAAATTTTTTAAAAAATTAAAGTGGTTTCACACTGTGATCTGCACCATTGGTTTACTGCATTTTTAAATATGTCCACTGCTTGAATGTATCTGCCAACTAAAGTTAATTCTGTTAAATGTTATTATCCAAAAATTTTTCTTCCATAGTTTATAATTTGGTTTAATTTGGAGAAAGAACATTTACCATAGATAAAACGAAGATAAAAGAAAATATTTTAGTAAAATCTGTAGACATGTCACTCTATTCTATAATGTTTCAGCAAATTCACAAATACTTGTAAACTTTCACTATTGCTTGGTAATGAGTTTATGAAAAGCAATAATACTTTGGTAAATAATTTATTATTCACTTGAAACATTTTTGTTCCTTCTCACTGTTTATCATAATGAATATTTTAAATAGCTATTTTATTAAGGACAAATTCAGCCGAAGAATAGTTTTGCTTGTTTTGACTTGCACATTGCAGCATTGCCAAGATAGTGACTTGCTGAGGATTTGCTTTTCTGATTATTTTTTAAATTGGGAAAATAATATTTACTAATGTTTTGCAGAAAGTTCAAACAGCTCCTCAATCACTCTTTTTTATTAAAGTTAAAAAAAATTGGAAGTATAACCCATACATAAAAATGCACAAATCGTAAGTGTACAACTCGATGAATTTTAACGAAGTAAACACCCCCATGAACCACCACGAAGATCAAGGTGAAAAACGTTATCAGAACCCCAAAAGCTCCCTTTGTGCCCCCTCCCAATCAACCATACCCTGATTTCTAACACTATAGATGAGGGTGGTTTTTTTCATTTTGTACTGTATATAAATAGAATTATACTGTATGAATTCGTGTTTGACTTCTTCACTCACCAAGTTTGTAAAATGCATTTGTATCATTGTATACAGTTAACTCCATCCATTATTATTGCTTTAATATCATTGTGTGATTATGCCCACAAATAAGGTATCTATTCTATTATCGGCAGATATTTTGGTTGTTTCTAGTTTTGGATCTGGGATGGTTAATTTTATATGTCAACTAGACTGGGCACTGGCTGCCCAGATATTTGATCAGAACTTCTGGGTGTTTTTGGATGAGATTACAATTTAAATCAGTAGACTGAGTAAAGTAGATTACACTGCTAATGTGTGGGGGCCTTGTCCAATCAATAGAAGCCTGAATAGAACAAAAAGGCTGTCCCTCCCCTGAATAAGAGAGAATTCCTCTTGCCTGACTGCCTTCCAACTGGGACATCAGCTTTTTCCTGCCTTTGGACTCCAACTGAAACACCAGCTCCTCCTGATTCTCAAGCCCACTGGCCTTTGGACTGGAGTTCCGCCACTAGCGCTCCTGAGTCTCCAGCTTCCCAGCTCACCCTGCAGATCTGAGGACTTGCCAGCATCCATAATTACATGAGCCAATTTCTTATAATAAATCTCTCTTCTCTATATTTTTATTTATGTATTTACTTATTCTCTTGTTAGTTCTGTTTCTCTGGAGAACCCTGACTAATTCAGAGCTCTTATTAACAATCTTACTGTGAACATTTTTGAACAGGTCTTTGGTGTACATGTGCATGCATTTCTCTTAGTTATATACTTAGGAGGGGAATTGCTAGGTTAAAAGGTAAGCGTATGGCCAACTTTAGTAGATACTGACCAACAGTTTCCCAAAGTGATTATGCTAACTTTTCACCACCTCCACCCTACCCACCAGCAGGGTATGAGTGTTCCCCTTGCTCCACACCCAGATGGACTTGGTGTTGGTCATAATGTTGTTAGTGTTTGAAGTGTTAGCAATCCCTAGACACATGAGTGAGGGAGACTTTAGGATAACCCCAGGCCCAGCAACCATCTGAGTGCAGCCTCATAGTATACCTTGAGCCAGAACCACCTCATTGAGTCATTCCCAAATTCCTTGTTCGCAGAAACCATGAGAGATAATGATTGTTGTTTTAAGACATTCCATTCTGCAGTGATTTATTATACAGCAATAAGATAACTGGAACAATCAGTTACTGTAAAACCAGTTGCTATGACTGAACCCTTAGAAAAATTAAATGAATATAGTTCAATTTCATTAAACTTGTCTCAAAGAAAAATATTCTAAACAATAAAAATGGCTGTTCTCTTCTTACTCTTTAAACTGCTCAAAATTATGCCATATTTAAGTTTGCCTTGATTGTCTAGACTCCATTGTCTTCTAGCTTTCAGTGCTGCTGGAGGAAGTTTGTTGTAAACCTTACACTTGTTCTCAGAGGTAACCTATTTTTTTCCCCTCTGGAAAACACTAAAATTTTTTCTTTAGCCCCAGTGTTCTAAAATTTCTACAGATGCACTCAAGCATAGCTGATTGTCATTTTGTTCAAATGCGTGGCATTTGTTGAGCTTTTTCAGTTTCAAGAACTGAGTCTTTTTTTAGATCAAAGCACTTTTTTTTTTTATTGTGTATTTAATTACATCTTCCCTTCCATAAGCACCAAACCTTTTGTATCTATTTTCACTGACCTAATTTTCTCTTATGTTATCCATGTTTTTTAAATTTGGCTTTCTGGGAGATGTCCTTCATTTTATTAAACATGTCTCTAATTTGGTTTAAAGACTTCCATTCCACTATGTAGCTCCTTCATGGAATTAAATAATTTTTAATAGTTATTTCAATTTTTGATAATTCTTTCTTGTTTTTAATTGATTCCCTTTGCCCCCAGAGCAGCCATTACTTGTTTTAATAAGGCAATAACCCCCAAATCTCTCTGAAGAAAATTAAACTTTATAAGTTATTTCTCATTATTTTTTTCTGTTTCCTCAGAGGCTACTGTGTTCATCAAAGTCTTTATCTTGTCTCTTATTGATTTCCTCAAATGCCTTGTAATTCTTTATTGACTATTCATTTATATGAAGAACTATATTGATTAATACAGATCAATAGATTGGATTTTGCTAATAGGTGTGTTTACACAGAAGGCCATTTTCTGAATGGGAAGGCTCTGTGAAAGTAGATGAGTTCGCCACAGTCAAGCTTCCACATAGCCAGCAAGTTCAAGAACATCACAACTGCTCAAGAGGGAAGGGCTTTATGGGGTGGGGAGGAGAGGCATGGAATTGTACTTGGAATAGAGCTGAGATTTCTGCTTTTGATGGAGGCTCTAAAGTCTTTCAGGCTAGCCAACAGCTCCACCTCCACCCCAACCCCCATTCCCTTCTCAGGAAGATCTACTCTCTTCAGAATGCAGTCCCTGACACTGAGGGTAGACAGCTGCTCTGCATGTGGGGTGGGGGAGGAAGCCTGAGTGGCTCAGCTATTCAGTGGTTTGTCTATTGTGTGATTAACTCCCCTGACTACTGCCCTAGGCCCACGTTTGTTTGCGCTTTACTCGCTGGCTCTAAGCTTAGAGTCTCTCTAGGCGAGGATCATGGCTTCAGCTTTCTCACTTGATGCTGTGGCTTATGTGTTACTCCGCTGTGGTGCATTGACACCGTCCCACCTGCTTTCTGACTCCCAGAAATTTATCAAAGTCATCCAAATTTCTGCTTTTTGTTTTCAGCATTTTAATAGACATATTCATCCTTCAAATATCTTTATTGACATTTCAGTAAAATCTTGGGAGAGAGAGTAAGGCAAATACATACTCTTTGTCTGCCTTCATGAACTGGGATTATACTTACAGGCCTAAAATATTTTATTCAATCAATAGAGCATTTTGATATTTTCTTAAACCAAGCAGAGAGAGAATATAATTATGTTAGTATTTCTAATGAAAAAAATGGGAGGTCCAAAAAGTTAGAATTATCTTGTTCATTATCATCTTCCTAACAATTACAGCAGCATAGTTACTAAACACGTGGTCCTTGAGTCAGACAACCTAGGGCAGACTCTCAGTTATTCTACTTACTAACTAGGTGACAAGTGCAATTGCTTCAACTCTCTGGGCCTCAGTTTTCTTGTCTGTAAATTGGAGATAATGATACCTTCTATGCACGGGGTTGTAAAAAGTCGAGTACTCAGCATAGTGCCTGGCGTGTGGTGTCTAATGGTAGCCAGTAGCAGCGATGGCTGTGGTCGTAGCACTATCATCCCAGACATGAGACATTCTCCCTGTAATTCAATTTTCTCCTAGACATTGCCACTGTAATTAGAGTTATGTGACCTTTACGGGTTTGAGTTGTGTTTGGATGACCTTCAATCCTGCCTCTGGTTTAATCTCCAGATTGCAGGGAGCGCTGTGAAGATAAGAGGCTACAAATTAAACACAGATGATGGAACAGCATGGACACCATAATGATGCCTTATGTTTTTATAGCAAGGATGTTTCAGCATTTATCTCATTTATTCTTTCAAAACATTATGATGTATGCAGGGTCGGTATTTATTGGATGTTTTTATCCAATACACTTTATTGTTGAGCGAGTTAACTTTCTGGGCATCTGCTCTGGCGGAGAGTAATAGTTCTCCCAACAAGCACAGGCCTTCCAGTGACCCACTGAAATCAAGTATATTTCTCCTGATACCTGGACACTTGGTTCTAAATGACAGATATATTTAATTTTAGCAACTAAGCAGGTGTTCTTCAGTAAGCATAGAGTGAAAAACACTCTTACTCTGAGCTTAAATTTTTTTTATCCTCACCCAAGGACATTTTCCCATTTTTTGTTCAGATAGAGTGGGAGGGAGAGAGAGGAAGGGAGAGAGAGAGAGAAACATCGATGTGAAAGGGACACATTGAGTGGCTGCCACCTGCACGACCAACCAGGGCCGGGGCCAAACTGCAACCGAGGTACATGCCCCTAGTGGGAACTGAACCCGGGTCTCTTGGGACCGCAGGGCGATGCTCTAACCGCTAAGCCAAACCAACCAGGTCTCTGGGTTTAAACTTTTGAACTCCTTTTTAAAAAGAGGGAAGTCCTACACAGAATTCCAATATATACAATCGACAAGAGTGGGGTTCCCTGACTGAGGAGCGTCTGGGGACCTTTGCCTTCAGTGCCGTGAGTATGGGGGCTGCAGGGCCACACCTTCGTTCCTCTAGGGCTCAGGATACAGAGTTTGAAAACCACTGATCTGACTTATTCCAGGGGTAGGTTTTCCAGTTTTTATGAAAAAGCTCCCATTTTTAAATGCTTTCTTTGTGTACTCAACCCACATCCACAGTCGCTTTAATCCATTCAGTAACCACTCTGGGAAGATATTCACTATCCCATTATTGTAGTACGGAGACCAAAGTTCAAAGAAATGAGTAGCATACAATACCCTACAGTTAATAACAGAGCATTTGGATTTTTACTCATGACTGGCTCCAAATCAATGTCTTTTTCCTGCCTCAAAATGAATGAGAAAATCTCTAACCTTTTTTCTGGCAATGCAATGCTATCACTTCAAGATACTTTAAAAAAGAAGAATACAAAACTGATCAAAACAATAATCACTGAGCCAAAATGCAGGTAGAGGAGGAACTCTAAGGACAAACAAAACAAAATTTGAGTGGAGTCAGAGAGATCAATTTTAACTAATTAGTCAGCTTTCTCCAGTCATTGTCTCTTTCTAAATTCATTGTTGCAAGACATATTATTTTAGATGTTTTTCTCCCAAGTGTTCTTGCCTGGTTTCATCTTTTTCAATAGGAACCCTTGTTTCTTACTTTCCTGCTTGTGGCCATTGGGTCCTGTTTAGTTGAGTTGATGGTTGATGACCTACTTTCAGACCTGCTCTGGTTGTTACTGAATTTTCTGGGCTCAAGAGGTGCAGGGCCCCGCACTAAGTGCCCAGAGGCATAATCCGTGTCCTTAAGGCACTATCATCAGGTCAGAGTGAGGGAGACATACCTGTGCGAGATGACAGGGGACTCGCATGACACGCTGCAGCGAGAAGCACAGAGATTATTACAGGAATGCAGAGGTGGGAAAGGTCACTGTGCCCTGGTCCAGTCAAGAAAGACTCTGTGGAAGAAGAGGACTTGGAACTTAGCCTTTGGGACAGGTAGGGCTTTGAACAGGAGGAGAGGAGAGGGGAGAAGTGAGGATAATTCCAGGTGGGAACAAGCGGCCAGTAGGACCACCTGGCTGGAAAGAGGGCTTGTGTCTGCCAGAACCGATCCCTACTGGCAAGAGCGAAGGTACTTCCTGGTGACCCCACTTCACTAAGGGAATAGAGGCCCAGAGAAAGTGCCTCATTCCATATGAGCCCATCTGGAGTCTTTGGAGAAATAAAAGCAGTGTCTCACAAAAAGACAGGAAAGGCCACTTCTACATGTGATGTTGTTCCTCCTGTCTGCACCTTGGGACAGGAATTGTGTGGGTCGACATCCTTCTGAAACAAATCTCTGGGTTGTATTAGTTTCCTGGGACTGCCTAAAAAAATAAAAAATAAAAATAAAATGAAGTACCACAAGCAGGTGGATTAGAAGAACAGAAATGTCCTACAGTTCTGGAAACCAGTCTAGAATCAGGGTGGCAGCATGACTATGCCCTCTGACGCCTGCAGGGAAGAATGCCCGCCCCCCCCCCCCAGCCCTGGCCCTCCTCCGCTTGCAGCTACAGCACTTTGATCTCTGCCTCCATTGCCACGCGGCCATGTTCGCCCTGTGCGTTTTCTCCACTTGGTTTAAGGACACCAGTCATAGTGGACTGAAGGCCTATCCTACTCCAGTATGACGACATCTTTACTAATTACATCTGCACCAACCCTATTTTCAAATAAGGTCACATTCTCAGGTACAGAAAGATAAGGCCTCGACATACCTTTTGAGTGACATAAGTCAACCCATCCAGGGAAGAACAGGATGGCTGTGGAACTGTCAGAGAAGGGTGTGGGCTGAAGAGGGGGTGAGACTGTGAGGACGGGTTAGCATCTGCCTCATAGGCGGGTTCCCAGGGCCTCCCTTGGACTTCTTTTTTTATCCTCACCCGAGGACATTTTTCCATTTTTTGTTCAGATAGAGTGGGAGGGAGAGAGAGAGGAACAGAGAGAGAGAGAGAAATATCGACGTGAAAGGGACA
The DNA here is from genome assembly GCF_014108415.1 of Molossus molossus. Taxonomy (NCBI): domain Eukaryota; kingdom Metazoa; phylum Chordata; class Mammalia; order Chiroptera; family Molossidae; genus Molossus; species Molossus molossus. Next base: position 25,071,422 of record NW_023425347.1, on the reverse strand, counting down.
CATCGAGTGGCTGCCACCCGCACGACCAACCAGGGCCGGGGACAAACTGCAACCGAGGTACGTGCCCTTAGCGGGAACCGAACCCGGGTCTCTCTGGACCACAGGCCGACGCTCTAACCGCTGAACCAAACCGGCCAGGGCCCCCCTTGGACTTCTGTTGGGCTCCTGAAGACAGTGTTTCAAGGGGAACTAAAAGTCTGCTTTCCTGATAAATCCCTGAACCTCTGGAGTTGTGAGGAAATGAATGAAGCACAAAGCCTGCGAGGAGAGAGAGGAAGGGGATGGAGGCGGAGGGACGGGAGTCCTTTATGGCTAGAGTCTTGTTTGGCAGTTCTCAGGAGTGTCATTGGTATGACTGTGACCACAGAGCGAGGTGGAGACATTAGGCAGAGTCCAGCTCCACGTCGCTTCAATCCCCATGAGCTTCGGCCCAGCCAAACGGGAATCTGGAAAGCGTGCATGGCCATGTTCACAATTTAATTTGTTGGAAAGAAAATATTTGAAAGTGAAGTTAGCTGTCACTTGGGGTAAGAGTAGCAGACTTCTACTACCATGTCCAGTGACATGACTGGATACTGGTTCAACTGGAACCCAGGAGGCCAGCTGCCCTGGCAGAGAACAGCCCTGATGGAAAGCTGCCTCATTGTCGGGGTGTCCGTCAAAAGGACGTAAGAGGAGAATTATCCTGAACAACTACAGGCACGTCTATCCTGGTCAAAAGTGTCTGGTGGATAAAGAACCTCAGCTCACTCACAGCACATCACAAGGCCTTTCAGAATGACGAAGGAGGCTGTGGGGGAAATGCTATCGTCACCGTGCAGACGAGCCTGAGGAAGACACGCTGGGCTCTGCTCGCTGGGGCACTGAGGGCCTCAAGGAGCCTCGTCCCCACACCTACCCAATTGGTATTTGGAGTGTGGCGGATTCTCATTGCTTGCCAAATACACGGAATCTGACTTCCATAAAAATAAAACAGGGTATACACAGAAGGCAACAATAGGAGAAAAGTCAATAAGTAAAGGGTGGCATTTTACCTACAAACCTAGATAACTATTGTGCTCATATTAAGACTGTAATAAGGATGAATAGAAAAACAAATAGAATAAAAGTAAAAGTCCAGAAAGAGACACAAGAACATATCTTAGGTATGATAAAGGTGGTATCTCAAATGTATGAGGCAAGTTGAACTTTTTAATAAAAGGTGTTGGGACAAGGGAAAAGCCATCTGTCACACAAAATACCAGGAAAAACTCAATGGGTTTAGAGGTCTCACGTAAAAAATGAACCCATTTACTTTTCTGAGAAAGCTCACTTGGGTGAATTTCCAACCTAAGAGTTGGAAAAACATTCTGTGATTCAATATTCAGAAGAAATATAGGAAAAGATTGGGGAAGCTACCCAAGTATAAATACAATCTTTGAATGACAAAAGTCAAAAGACAAATTACAAACTGAGAGAAATACCTGCAATTTATTCAATAAGGGACTAAGCACCCTAATAGTTAAAACACCCTTAAAATAAATCATCATCAATAACAAAAGAAAAACTGATAAAAAAAAAAATGAGCAAAATGTACAGACAATTTACAAGATGGAAAAAGGAAAATGGACTTTAAACATATGAAATAATGTTCAAGCAGACTTATAATAGAATTTCAGGTTAAAATTATACAGACATATTTTTTACCTATCAGACTGGTGAAAACTCCGAAAGTTCGACAATACATTCTGTTGGCTGGGCTTGGGGCATGTGGCTCTTCACATCTTGCAGGTGGGACTACAAAAGAGTACAGCCTCTTTGGGGAGGAGTTCAGAAACATCAAACAAAATTACAGATGCATTTACCCTTTGTTCTAACTTCTCAGAAACCTCCCCAAACACACCTTCCTTCACCAATACAAAACAAGTTTGTACAAAGCCATTCATTGTAGAATTATCTGTAATAGCAGAAGGTTGGGAATACAAATGTCCATCAGTGAGGATTTGGTTAATAAACTAATACTAAGGGACTCGTACGCAATGGAGTACTAGTCAGTCATAAAAAAGGAGTTCTACAGGCACTGAGTGTTCTCCAGGAAACACTGTTAAGTGCAAAAAAAAAAAAAAAAGGTACCACACAGTGATGTACCACACAGTGATGTGCTATACTACATGTGTGTATGAGATCAGAGGAAATAATGTATATATATTCCTTCTGCATTCATGCATGTATGTGTGTATATGTTCTGATTCTTTTGTAGAAAGAAACACTGGAAAAACAGACCAGAAACTAAGGTCACCTATAACAGATGTGGGGAGGGACTGGGGTAGAGGGGGTAGGAATGGAAGTGAGACATCTTTGATGAAATCTTTTATCTACTTTTTAATTTTGAACCATGAAAATGTGTTATGCAGTGGAAAATAAAATTAAGCAAAAAAGAGAAGCAATAAACATGTTAACTAGGTCAGTAAACAACCATCAGAAATCAGAGAGATTCCTGAGTTAAAATATTCTCCATAAAATGATAACTACCACACAACACCTCAGCCATTCAGCAACCTTTGGAACTATCAGTAAATATGGAGAAGAAGCGCTCAGTCTAGTTGCCCAATGACAGGCTCGTAGCCAGCTCTGGAATTGCCACTTACCGGGACATGAGTTTAAGAAAGAAGCTTCTGAGTGTCTGTCAGCAAAGAAATACATAAGTAAGTTGTGATATAGAGATAGATAGATAGATAGATAGATAGATAGATAGATAGATAGATAGATAGGAATATTATTCAGCCATGAAAAAGAAGATGCTTCCATTTGCAAGAACGTGGATAAAACATGAGGACATTATGCTAAGTGAGATCAGTCAGAGAAGAACAAATGCTGTATGACACCATTTACATGTGGAATCTAAAAAGAAGGCAGACTAGTAAAACAGAGAGTAGATGGTGTTTACCAGGGGCAGGGGGTGGGAGGGGGAGAAAGGAAGAGATGTTGTTTGAGGGTCTAGACTTGCAACTAGTAGATAAGTAAGTCCTGGAGATCTAATGCACAGCACATGATTACAGTCAACCATACTGTTGACAACTAACAACGTGGGTTTGAACTGCTCAAGTCCACTTATATGTGGATTTTTTTCAGTAAATATGTTTATAGTACATATTTACAGTACAAATAAATATGTTTACAGTACAAATAAATCAGTAAATATTACAGTACAGTACTGTAAATGTATTTTCCATATAAGTCTTCTAATAACTTTCCCTTTACTCTAGCTTACTTTATTGTAAGGCTTCTGGTCAATAGTAGGCTATTAGTTAAGTTTTGGGGGGTCAGTAGTTATATGTGGATATTTTTATTGCAGGGGGGTCAACAATATGGTATTATAAATTTCAAAACTTCTAAGAAACTAGAGATTAATTCTCACCACAAAAAAGAAATGATAATTGTGTGACATGGTGGTAACTAGTGGTAATCATATTGCAATATATAAATGTATCAAACTTATTTACAAATGTCATATGTCAATTATATCTGAATTTAAGGAGGGAAGGATTGAGGGAGGGAGAGAGGGAAGGAAGGAAGGAAGGAAGGAAGGAGGAAGGAAGGAAGGAAGGAAGGAAGGAAGGAAGGAAGGAAGGAAGGAAGGAAGGAAAGAAGGAAGGAAGGAAGGAAGGAGAAAGAAAAGCAACTCGATGTCTCCTCACCTGTCAGGGAGCTGTGGTGGTCATACGTTCAGACTGGTACTAAAGGCTCAAGTACCTGGCCCACACAACATTAGTCCCACCCCCCCTCTTTGAGGAAGGACCTACAAATTCCAGGAACAAGAGGTGACCGTGAGGTCGTTCCTGTGGCCTAGGGGGTGGGGCTCAGACTGAAGCACACCTCTCCTTGTAGCACATCCAGCTTTCAGTTTCCAGAGTCTGGAAACACGGGAAACAGAAAGTTCTCGCACAGGGCACCCGTGGAGAGGCGTCTCCAGGGCAGTTCGCTGTGCATCGTGGGAGGCAGAACATTCACCAGGGACCCAGAATTTGAACCCAGTCGCTTCTGACTTTGCTGCCTGCTTCCTTATGCCTTTGCAGGAGTTTCACTTCCTCTCTGGGATTCTCCCAAAGGCTCCTCAGGACTGTAGATTTCTTTGTTTTCTTTCGAACTTTGACTGAGAAAAGTGCTTCGATGTCTGTAACAGGGAAAGAAATGAGTTTTGAAAAGTGCCTGCAAGAGATAAAGTCTTTGAGCTCAACTTAGATGTTGTTGGGACCAGAACAGGGATTATTTTTTTTCATTTATATAATTTAGTCTCAAGAAGAGGCAGAGACACAGAAGTGCCTTCCAGTTCCCGAGACCACCAAGGTGTCTGCAACTGAGGGACAAAAGAATGGCTGGGGATGCAGACCTGGACTTGGTTCCAAAATTGCTTCCAGTCGATAATGATTCCAGTTTAGAAATCAGTTTCTGAGTATGACCAATTAAGGAAAACAACAAAAATTATAACATTTAGGTAAATCAGTCTTGAAGCTAGAACCTTCCTTCCTTCCTTCCTTCCTTCCTTCCTTCCTTCCTTCCTTCCTTCCTTCCTTCCTTCCTTCCTTCTTTCCTTCTTCCTCCCTCCCTTCCTCCTTTCCTTCCCCCCTTCCTTCCTTCATCAAACAAATATGCATTGAGTACCTATACCACTAGCTTGCATTCTTGTTTGAGAAGACAGAAACTGAGCGACCTGATGAAGCTACTTACCAAGGCTGAGAGAAGAAGTAAAGTCAGCAGGGACTTTGGTTCTTAGATTTGGAAGGAATCTCAGTGGTCACCGCACATTACCCCTCACTGTGCAGATGAGAAAAACCGAGACGAGAGCAGCCCTCCCTGAGAATTGAGTATCTCCTCACTCCAAGTGCTATTTCCATCACAGCCTGCTGGTTCAGAGAACAACTCTGAAGTGCACGGGGGAGAGAGAGAAAGAAAGCTAGAAAACATGTATCTATTCGATATGGCAGAGAAACTGAATTGATGATTTCATTTTCCTCCTTAAAATTCTGGAAGAAGAGAATTCTTTGAGGACAGGTGCTGGGTGGGTGGGGAAAAGGGTATTTGATTAATCATTGCATGATTCACTCATAAATATGGGCTTCTTGGGAGAACATCCATTAGGATCCTGAAAGAAGGCTTTGGCAGGCTTCACCGCACTAATGAAAAACGAGTCACCTTAACTATCTTACATATTGGCTTCCTCTTCAAAATGCGTCCCTTTGAATACAAAGGCGTAGCTGGTTGAACTTGGATTCACTTGATCTCTATGGCAACCACAGCAAATGCCCACAAGTCATAGGAAGAGGGCACTTGACATCTTGAAGCACAATCAACAGACCTTTATATCACTTCCATCCCTCCCACTGAGAGAAGAGGAGGAGACACCATCAGGCACACATTCCAGAGCTGCAGAATCAAGACGCTCCTGCCCCCGGCCTGTTCTTGAAGCTGCTGCCAAGTCCAAGAGTCATTCATGAATATCACTACATGTAAGGGACAACCTCAGATCACTTTCCGACACTCTCCTCTACCACCCGGAGCCCAAGCAGAATTGAATCTGGTTATAATTTAAATGTATCAGAAATTGTTTGGGCTGCATAAGACAGACAATCCAAATGAGCAGAGGTGGAAACACTCCAGGGTTTATTCTTCCACATTGAAACGTCTGGAGGTCAGCCCCCCAGTGTACCCACAGTTACTCAGCAGAGCCTTTGGGAAAACAAGGCTTCCTCCACCCCCCATCCCTAGGGCATGATCTCTTCCTTGTGGTTCAAAAGCCATTACAACCTCATTTTGGGTAGCTAGCAATGGGTGTGTGCCAACAATCTTTCTATGAGGTTTTCACCACAATGGCTCGCACAACTTTTGGACTAACCAGCCCTTCATTACTTGGCTACACCTCGTTGCAGGGGAGGTAAAGTAACATAGTTTTGATTCCTGATAGCTTTGTGCCCTTCTAAAAGGCAGAGGTTCCAGCATATGGATGGAGAGGAGGCAGCGGTCCCTGGCATGTAATCTGTGTCCCTTGAAGAGCTGCGTGAACGCTTTGATGCCTCTCAGTGCAAACTGTATCTCCGCTTTGGCTCCTAGTTCTGGTCCACAAGCCCATTGGTAGAATGGTCTTCATAGGATCATGGGCCAGTGACCGCCAGCTCGCGGTGCTGCGGAGAGGTCACCGCTTAGTGTAGGGGCAGCAGTGCCTGGGGGACTCGATGGCATGACTGGAACTCGCAGGCACACATGTCCTTAGGTGGACGTGCGCTCCTGTCCTCCCAGAGTCCTGAGGGGCAGCATGCTCAGGCTGGGCAGACCTGGACACAGCATGAAGCAGAAGGATGCCAGCCCCACCCCCATGGACACACTGACGGCTGGAGCCACAGTCTGAGTTTGGGGATCAGCAGCTGAGGGGGAGGCTGGGAACTCCAGGACCTGGAGGCTCAGGTGCATGAAGGCTGGATTCAGGTGAGTCACCTTCTGCTGGGTTATTTATGGGTAACGCTGCGTGCCTCTCCCCGGGATTAGAGGTCATATTTTTAGGCAGTCTGGGTTTACAGCTCCAAGGAGGGGAAACCACAGCCGAACAACATCATTTTTCAGCGTTTGAGGTTCAAAACAGACTTTCAAACTCCCAGCAGATATAACAGGTTGTCAGAAAGGGCTTTTGAGCCCCCATGCCTGGCTCCTGGGTATTGAAAGCAAATGTTCCTGCCATAGCAACAGACTTAGAGAAAATGCTTAATCATAAGGACACAAGAGCCAACATGCTCAGCTCTTAAGCACATTCTATCTGGGGACAGGAAGGAGAGTCAGGGAGGAGGAGAGCAGAGAAGCAGTGACGGGGTCCTCCACCCTGCTGGCTGCCCTTGGCCCAGCCTGGAAGGCAGGGTGCTCTGGAACCCCCAGATCGGCTTGGGCATTTTGTGCCCTGAATTTCCCTCAAAGCTCTGAGTGGTGGCAGGCCCCCAAGGGGATTCCTGCTCTGCTGTGGCATAGGAAGGAGAGATGACAGCACGGGACCCCTAGGGAGATGAGTCTCCGGAGGCTGCATATAAGCCCCTGCAGACCTATGGGGCACAGAGGCACCCATGTTTTCTCAAAGGCCCTACAGTGAAGGGTGCAGTTGAGCGACCAAAGACTTGAGGGCAGTCACTGAGGACAGGCATATACAAGCAGCATGTTCCCAGACCCGTGGACAGGGTCAGCGGACCCTCTCAATGCCTCACCTTTCATGACCTTCCCAGAATCTAGACGGCACCCCAAGGAGGGGGGCCAAGTTCCGAATGGACAGACTTTCAAGTTGAAATGACTCAGAGAACTCAGTTGCCAAGTCAAGTCTTCTCTGCCACCAAGTAACATCAAGTTCAGAACAAAACCGAAGTACAATTATAGTAAAACAAAGAACATTCCATATTTGGCCCTCCTGAGTTTATGGGCTGAGAAATCTGAACTGGCTACAAAATTGCATGTCAATTAGCTTATCAAAAAAATTGGACTTGATTGTATGTCACCTGAAAGGGACTGTCTGAGAAAGATGTTATTGCTGGGTCTCATGTGAGCGGATCTAGTTACTGTGAGGTCTCTTGCAAATCTTTATGAATAATTATTCTTTGCTAGAGGACAAATGTAATCGAATACTATTTAATCAGGCACTTATTCATATTTGCGGATAAGCAATTGGATAGAAACCTAATCAAACAAGAATTTTCCAAGGAGGGCCCTGGCCGGTTTGGCTCAGCGGTTAGAGCATCGGCCTGAGGACCAGAGTGTCCGGGTCCAGTTCCCGCTAAGGGCACATACTTCGGTTGCAATTTGTCCCCAACCCTGGTTGGAGTCATGTGGGTGGCAACCAGTCGATGTGCCCCTCTCACATGATGTTTCTCTCTCACTCTCCCCCCCCCCCCCCCGCCCTGCTCTATCTAAAGATAAATGCAAAAATGTCCTCTGGTGAGGATAAAAAAATAATAATAATAACTTCCCAAGTAGGACATAATCGATGTACCAAGGATCCCATGAGGAGACCCCACCCTGGGCCTTCGCTTTCTTCCGGGCGCCCCTCCCCCTCACTGGTTCATCTTTGAGCCGAGCCCTGCTGCTTTGCTGGGGGCTCCTGCAGCCTCACACAGGTTAATTCTGCCTCTTCCTTCACAATATCCTCGGGAAAGTCGGGCTCCGCTGTTCTAGGATAATTATGGGCAGAGGACCCAATGGGGAGTCTCAGCAGCGGTTTTTCACATGTGTGTTTTGGCACCTCCTGCCTTCATTGAATTTCATTCTCTAGAGAACCATAAAAATAAGAAAGCTTTAAGTGTCTTCCACGGAGGTGACCAGAAGGTCCTCCCTGAGTTGTGGGCTACTTAATTACTGGTTTCCTCCACCCACTGGCCAAGACCCCGAGACTCATTATGTCACCTCATTAACCTCTACTTTCTTGGGATGTTTACTCTTTCTGCTTGGACATGTTGTTGGAATTAACATGAATCTCAGCACCTGGCACATAGTGGGTGGTCGTTAATGTTTTCTTCTTTTCTTGGTATCTCTGCTAGAGTAGAACATGGCTGAGACTTTCCTCCACCCCCGACTCCTAACAGAAGCTTTGAATGGAATTTGCTAAAGGTTTGCTTTCACCAGTGACATATCTTCAAAACTGTGCATTTATACATCGTTGTTTATTTTTAAGAGATATGAATATTTGACTTCTCCTTAGTAAGAATACAGGGAAGTCTTGATTTTTCTCAAAGGGAAAAATGATTTGTCAGTTAGATAAGTGTGTCCAAGCTAATTGACATACAGGAGCTTATTGTTTTGATGGCAAATATTAAATTATGTTAGATAAATATCAGAACATTGCTTCTAACCACCCAATGGATGCTAAAAATAGCTGAATACTGCAGTTTTATTATCTGGAGCAGGGGTGAGGAGACTTTAAAAAAATCTAGCTGAGCCCGGTGGTGTGGCTCAGTAGTTGAGTGTCGACCCATGCACCAAGAGGCTCAATTCTCGGTCAGGGCACATGCCCAGATTGTGGGCCAGATCCCCGGTGGGGGCATGCAGGAGGCGGCCAATGGATGTTTCTCTCTCTCTCTCTCCCTTTCCCTTCCTTTCTCTCTAAAATCAATAAAGGGAAAAAAATTTTTTTAATCTAGCTGAGGGTCACTCAAAGTTAATCACGGTCTATTTAAATAAATAGTAACTAAATGTAATGGGCTTATGCAAAGAAAGGAAAAAAATGGAAATCATTTTTATATTGGCTATTAAAATAAAGGACACAGAACATAAAAATCTGTTCAACAAATACAGCAAAATATAAAACCATATACTGTAAGATTCTGATTATTTGGAGCCCGTTAGAAAGAAGCTAATAGCGGACTTTTCTGTGTAGCTCAGGATTTATATCTTCAAGCAAAAATGTTAAAAAAGATTTTAAATGGAGAGATGTCTAAACTATATCACACTCTTCCATACAATCTTAAACAGAATATGAAGAACACAATTTAACCTCTTCCTGACTTGGGATCTCAGTGAATTCTTATTAATAACAACTATAGTAGTCCCTCCCTTATCCATGGGCAAAGCTTCCAAGACCCAAGTGGATGCCTGAACCGTGGATAGTACCTAACCTTGTATATGCTATGTTTTCCTATACATATATACCCATGATAATATTTAATTTATCAATTAGGCACAGTAAGAGATTAACAACAACTAAAAATAAAATAGAACAATTATAACAGCACACTATCATAAAAGTTATGTGAATGTGGTATTACTAAGTAAAATAAAGGTGACTTGAACACAAGCACTGTGATACCTCATCAGTCAATCTGGTAACAGACGGCTGCTAAGTGACCAGCAGGCAGGGTGCATCTACAGGGCGGGGATGCTGGACAGAGGGGTGATTCACGTTCCAGTTGGGACAGAGACAGGCAGCACAAGATTTCATCATGCTCCTTAGAATAGCTCATCATTTGAAACGTATGAATTGTTCATTTCTGAAATTTTCTGTTTAGTGTTTTCGAACCGCAGTTGACCATGGGTACCAGAAACTGTGGAAAGCGAAACAGCAGATCAGGAGGGACCCCTGCATTATCCAGTCCAATGTTCATACAGTGACACCCTCAGTTTAAGCACATGGGGCTGTTTGCCTCCGTATCAGTTCTAGATTCCTTGTGTTTCTCTATATCTTCTCTTGCTACCCACTGTCGCTTCTCACTGCAGTCGTATGTCCATCCCCAGTACCCCTTTCTCCCTCCTTTTCTCTTCTCGTGATTGATAAGTCAGATCCAAGCTTGTTCAAGCTATTTGTAAACTAGGAGTAAATGGTTCTCAATGAATGTTTAAGGGGAAGGGAAATGAACCTTAGTGACTGAACTTTATAAGTGATTTTTCATTCAAAGATCGTTTTGTTCATTTTTTTTTTTTTTTTTAACTCGGTTTTTTTAATATTCTCCACTATACCCTGTTACCACTTGACGGGCAATACATGAAAACTTTTCATCAACTACAAAGGGCTTTACAAATATAAGGTCGTGTTCATATCTTTAGGGATTTTTGTACAACTAGCCTTTAGTCCCCGGTCAGCCAGGCAGGTCATCCTTGTTTACATGCTGGTGGACAAATGATCATTATTATGTGACTCGGCAATTGGTGGGATGGCCGGCAACATAGGAAGAAATTGCTCCTGGATTACGGATTTTATATTTAGGAGTCATAGTTGGCTGCAGGCTGCTTTCTGCAGCTAGCACAGCGGGGCATCCTTGCCATCAGGCCGCCAGGCTTGCCAGTTGGTTGGGATGGGCTTCTAGGCAGAGTTCTACAATCTTCTTGCAGGCTGGTGGGACCTGGGGCACCGGAACCTTCAGGCCGGTTCCTTTTTGCCGCGAGCAGCCTTGGTGGTTTACCCGTTTGCTGTACAAATATTATCTCTCTCCACGTATGTCCTGTTGAGAAAGACTGCTGAGAGGTACTGGTGTACAGGGGCCACGTTCAGGGGTGCTGTGGGCTTACACTTCCCCCCACCTTTTATCTCCTGGCATGCTTTGTTGAGAATGCATTCTTTGTTCCCGTCAGAGTAAACAGAGACATTGATGTGAGTGGGTGGTCTGAGAGGCCAGCAAACTGCTGAGCCATCCTCTGTGAGACCACCCAGCCGGTCCCAACATGTGGGAGTTTTTAAAAAATTAAATTCATGCATTCGGCATATATTTACTGAGCCCAGACACCATGATAAACTCTAGAAACATAAAGATGGATAACATGGGACCCCTACCCTAATGAACCTGAGAGGGAGACGGTGGATGTATACACGAATAATCACAATGTGATGTGAGAAAGGAAGACCCCACCCAATTCTGGCCTTCATAAGGGGACATCTGTCCTTCCCTTCACCTCCCAACCCAAACAGATGAGCATAACGTGGCGTAACTGCTTATTATGTGATCGAAGACCTGTGGGTTCATCAGACTAATCTTGACATCCTGCCTGCAGGCCTCCATCCCGGTCTCTGGAGGCGCCCACGGCACTGACACACTCGCCGGGAGCAGGAGAGCCATTCAGCGCGGGCTCCTGCCTCACCGCAGCGGGGGACACGCAGACAGTTTCCTCTGAGCCGGACGCCTAGGCGGGCTGTTCTCTTCATTTTTCCTTCCACCGAAGCGGTGTGTTAAGCATGAAAACTTTCCACTCTGAATTAAGTTGAGATTTTTCTGGAGAAAGGTAGTAAATGGTACAGATTGACCCAATCAGTCTTTAAAAAATGTTTAACAGCTCTGAGGATATTAACTTTTGACCTACGAGGATGGGGGAAGCCAAACAAGTAAACAAAGCCGCTTGCAGTGCCGGCTCCCTAGGTGCCCTGTTTTGAAAATTCAGGGACATTCTGAGCTTCCAAAGGAAGTGTGTTTATGTGCACTTTGAAGGTTGTGGTTTCCTGCTCCAACAGAATGATTTGAGATTTTGTTCAGATAAAACTAAAACCGCCTTTGTCCTCTAAACACCTAAAATCTTTAGGTTTAATCTGGGTTTATCCTTCCTATCTAATAATAATGACCAATAACATTAAGCATTTGCCAGGGATGGAGCCAATTGCTTAAATGAATTATCTCTCATTAATGTGAAATACAGGGCATTATGAGTGAATCAAATTTTACGTACCTTTAGTGTTTCTCACAAACATTTTATTATATGACAGAACATTCAAGAGAACAAAAGAAAGAAAAATAGACTACTTCTTTTTAAAAAAAATTTTTTTTCCTTTATTGATTTCAGAGAGAGAGGAAGTGAGAAGGAGAGAGAGCTAGAAACATCGATGAGAGAGAGCATCAGTTGGCCGCCTCTTGCATGCCCCCCACTGGTGATTGGGCCTACAACCTGGGCATGTGTCCTGACTGGGAATTGAACCGGGACCTCTTGGTGCATGGGTTGACACTCAACCACTGAGCCACACCAGCTGGACTAGACTTTTTTTTTTTTTTTTTTATCCTCACCCGAGGACATTTTTCCATTTTTTGTTCAGGTAGAGTGGGAGGGAGAGAGAGGAACAGAGAGAGAGAGAGAGAGAAACATCGATGTGAAAGGAACACATCGAGTGGCTGCCACCCACACAACCGACCAGGGCCAGGGAAAAACTGCAACCAAGGTACGCGCCCTTAGCGGGAACCGAACCCGGGTCTCTCAGGACCGCAGGCCGACGCTCTAACCGCTGAGCCAAAACGGCCAGGGCAGGACTAGACTATTTTTTAATGCGTATGTGGCATTGCTGCTGTCCTGGTGCAAGATTGCCTTTGTAGACATGATCATTGGTCCCCTAAGACCAGTCATATTTAGAGTTCACAGGAGCCAAGGACAGAAGGTGTGCTTGTTATAAATTTAGATTCTACTTTGTACTTTGTAGAACCCAATAATATACCATAAATGAATTCAGGTCTCCAATGTTGAGAAAAATGTTACTTTGGCTGGAAGGAGTTTTCACAAAGCAAAGATTTTTAGATACCCTGAGCAAAATCTTGTGCTCTTTGCCAGGAAACGTTCCTATTTGCGTCTGGAACATTTGAAGCACAGGCACTCCTTGAATAATGAATACTGTATTCCACCCATCTAAGCAACTAAGGGAGTTGTGTTGAGAACAGGAAGGCCCCTCTAGCCCTGAAGACTGGGAAATACTTGCTGAGATCTTCCTTTCCTTCTCCCAGGGCAGCCAGCTAACCAGGCTTTGGTCACACCGCCTCTTTTCTGTCCTTCAAACCAAGTCCTTTCTGCCTCAGGGCCTTTGCACATACTGTACCTTCTGCCTAAAGAACTCTCCTGCTCTGGCTGTTTTTAAACCTGATTATTTTCATTCTCCAGATTTTAGTTCAAAGATCAAGATGCTTTCTTTGGCTACCTAACGTAGACATCCCCATGTTATCACATTTATGCTAATCTATAATTATCTTGTATGTTTACTCATTTGTTATCTGACGCCCTCTCCTCCGTGCAAGATCCATGACAGCAAGTCCTGTCATGGCCTTGCTGTCATGACAGGCCTTGGTTCACCACTGTACCCCCAACCCCACCCCACCGCCTAGCCTGGCACATAATTGTTACTTAACCCATATTTATGGAGTGAATGAATGAATGAGTAAATTAATTAGTGAGTAAATTAAAACATTCAATTTAGCTATATTAACAAAATATGTGATAACACATAAGCCTTACTTTTATATTATACATTTATATTGTCATTTCTCTGAAAAATGTGCCCCCTGAGAATATAACTTGTGAGTGAGCAGGAGACTACATATAAGGGTGAAAATGAGCCAGGGCCTGAAAATGAAAATAACAATATGGAGACATTAAATTTATCTCCGAAGAAGTATAAGGAAAGTCTGTTGCCTTGAATAATCTTTTGAGTCTGAAAATATTTCATCTATAAAAATCTGTCATGGTTATTTGTATTTGAGGGGCTTTAGCCAAGACAGCCTTGATTTGGTATTAGGAATATTGGCATAGTTCCCAGACTCTTTTTTTTTTTTTTTTTTTTTGAATACGTGGATATTTTGAGGCTCCAACCTGACTAGAGCATGGTCAACCGTGAGCTAAGGCCAAGCCACCTCTCTGACAGAGGTGTTTGGTTTCGTTTGGTTTTTTAAAATCATGTATTTGCTACAAAGTTTTGTACTTGACTCAGTGGGAATGGTGCAAAAATCTAACAAGGCCTTGTGTGATATGTATCATAGTTAATAAACCAGTCTGTGAAAAAGAAATCTTGTCACTTATCACTGTTTCCCACTCCCGTTAGGATTTCTCCTGAGAAAACAGAAGTTTCCACCCACATCCCTGACGGCCTCATTCTTCCTATAAAAATTGGGAGTAGACAAGCCGGGGAGCGAGTGTATTGGGGAGGTGTGTAAAAGCATCCTTTTAGAGACCCCCTAATTTCGTGGTCTGTTTTAAGGGGGCAACTCCTGCCTTAAGACTTAGGTTTTTGAATCTGTAGAAAGGTGCTGCTCACGCAGTAATTGCTCACCACCAGGAAGGGGGAAACCCAGGTAATGCTGATCTGAGACCGGAGGGAGGAGGAGATTTCTCGGGGCAGTCCAGGGTTGGCAGCGGGCTGGGAGAGACTGCTGGAATATGGGCTCCGGAGGAGGGCAAGGAGACTGGAAAAGTCTAAAAGAAGAAAACAATGTCCTCTGGCCCTGGAACCGTTCGCCAGGGTGGGGTAGAGGTCAGAGGCTGGTGGGAAGGGACAGCAGCTACAGTGTGGCTAAGCTCTGGGATCTGAGCTTCTAACCCCATACGCCGCTGGCGTTCCTCAAGGCTTCAGAATAGAAAGGACACTGAAACCCAGAGTTCAGCGTGGCCTCAACTGTGTGCACAGCAAGATGTTGGTGATGCTTAAAAGTTCTTGCGTGAACTTGAGATTAAATGGGCAGCTAATTCCCTGCCACTAAGACCCCTCTGCCGATCTAGGGGAACACATTCTTGGGTGACATTCTCACCAACATAATCTCCAAAGAGCCAGCCATCTCGTCTCAGATGTCCTAAGTACCACTTGAGACGCACCAAGTCCTGTGGAGATTCGGAGAAAGAAAAATGCACTTTTGGCTGTGGGTCAGGAAAGGCTCTGGAAAGAGCTGGCTGCGAGGGATACGCAGGCCTTCGATGGAGAGACGGACAGGCATTAGGGGAGGGGCCGAGACAGCAAGAGTAAATACATGGAAGAAGCCGCATGGGGCAGTTGTAAGAGGCCGATGTGGAGACCTGCTGTATTTGTTGGAAGGAGGGGAGGAAGTCTACAGGCCAGTGAGGACCATGGAAGAAGACACAGTGATTTCACCATGGAGATGAAAGAGAGGAAAAGAAACAAAAGGCTGCCCGGCCCGGGTGGCTCAGTGGTTGAGCGTCGGCCCATGCACCAAGAGGTCACTGGTTTGATTCCTGGTCAGGGCACATGCCCAGGTTATGGGCCAAATCCCCAGTGGGGGGCATGCAGGAGGCAGCCAATCCATGTTCTCTCTCATCGATGTGTCTATCTCTCCATCTCCCTTCCTCTTTCTCTGAAATCAATAAAGAAAAAGATTATAAAAAAAAAAAAGGCTGATGACAAAGAAAACACACCTGAAACATATCACCTTTGCCAAAGACTGATTGCCTTTAACTTCTCCTGAGTGAGGTGTTAATTTATTTACCAACAAGTATTTACTGAATTCCCACTATGCTGTCCTAGCTTTGGGGAGAAGGTAGGGGCCACTACACACCAAACCGAAAGTCCGTTCCTTCGCGGGTGTGCTTTCTAGTGGGGAAGAGAGAACGTAAGAAAATAGCAGAGGAAGTCAGAGGTGGTCCATACCGCAGAGAACTGTGCTGGGCCAGGGAATGGGTGTGGGGTAGAGTCCATGCGCGGACCCTGCTGCTTCACACCTGCTAACGCAGACAACTCCACCCCCACGGCTTCACTCACTCACTCATTTATTCATTCACATTGCTCCTTTTCAATTCACTTTATTTACTTATTTTATTGCCAGAAACTGTTCTAGGCTCTGGAGGGGAGCTATAAACAAGACAAGCAAAATTCGTCCCTTGGGGAGCTCATGGCCTAGTAAACAAGAGGCAGCTATGTAAGTAATGTGACTGTGAGAAGCAAGCCCAGTGATGGGGAGACATAGCAGGGCAAGGGGCTGAGGCGTGACGGGGTCGTGAAGCGATGACTGAACAGAGAAGGAATGAACCAATGGCCGCTGGGCAAGGAGCATTCCAGAGGAGAGAACAGGGACACTCACCCTGACAGGGACTGAGTCTGCGTGTTACAGACAGTAAGTTCTTGGGTGATGATGTCTTTTCTCTCCTCTCCTCTGTTCTTCTTTTTCTTCTCCTATTTATTT
Organism: Molossus molossus; assembly: GCF_014108415.1. Lineage (NCBI taxonomy): Eukaryota > Metazoa > Chordata > Mammalia > Chiroptera > Molossidae > Molossus > Molossus molossus. The sequence continues at coordinate 25,055,064 of NW_023425347.1, read as the reverse complement.
TATTTTATCCTCAACAGAGGACATTTTTGCATTTATCTTCAGATAGAGCGGGAGGGAGAAGGAGGGAAGAGAGAGAGAGAAACATCAATGTGAGAGAGACACATTGACTGGTTGCCACCCACACGACCCCAACTGGGGCCGGGGACAAACTGCAACCGAGGTACGTGCCCTTAGCGGGAACCGAACCCGGGTCTCTCTGGTCCACGGGCCGACATTCTAACTGCTGAGCCAAACTGGCCAGGGCTCTTCTCTTCTTTTAAACACACTTACTTCTCAGGACCTGTAGCAACCAAGGCATCACCTTCCTGCAGGCGGGGAGACAGCACGCCATCACGGAGAGACCAACGGGATGGAGTTAGAAACCCGCCTCCGTTTCCTCATCTACAGTGTACACATTTACAGTCTTGTTCGCACCCGCCCGCCTGTGCCTCGTGATGGAGGACGCACCAACGCCAATGCTCGTAAGCAGAGAAGGAAGGCAAGCGTCTGCCGCTCCCTGGCTGGCTTCCTGCACACATTCTGGCTCCTCTCTAATTCCGTGGCTGCGTGGAGTGACCAGCAGGGGGAAGAATCCCACTGGAGCACCTCACAGGCCTGTGCCATGAAGTGCAAAGCTTTGCTGATGTGCATGTGGTGGTCAGGGAGAGCTTTCTGGACAATTGTCCTGTACCCCGTGAGAGAGACAGAGGTTCTGACAGCGGGAAGCTGGAAGGGACAGAGCTAGGGTCCTGCAGGGGCATATTGGTGACAGACAAGGGATCCCTGTATGGCACAGAAAACCTTGACTGGTGCAGTGTCTTTGGCTCCCCAGAACCCCTGACTCGTGCATTGCTCCGCTGACCCAGGGTCTTCTCCAGGAGGCTGGTCTGCAGCACTGGAGGGCAGCGCCTTCTCGTGCCCTCATTCGGGCGGGCATGTTGCTTTTGCTGATGAAGAATCTGAGGCCCAGGCAAATGGGAGGACTTGCCTAGGGCTACGCAGTGGAGGCGCCAGGACCTGAGCCCAGTTTTCCTGACCTCCGGGGGAAGTGTGAAGAAAGGTTGTTATGCTGGAAGAGGAGGTGGAGGGGCTCTACACTTCCAAAGACAGCTTTGCTCCACAGCATTGCCCGGGGCCGGGAGTGTTTCAAGCTCCCAATGCCCAAGTCCTACCCCAGGCCAATAAAAACAGAATCTCTGGAGGTGAGCCCAGGTATCAGTAATTTTTAAAGCATGTCAGATGCTGCCAAGGTTGAGAACCACTGTCTCCTGGCAAGCTCCGTCTTAAATGTTGAAAATAAAAATACAGTGGGGTAGAAACTTTTTCTTTAAAGAAAAAAAGAAAGTACTGATTATTTGCTATTTCTTCCTTCTCTGGTCAGTGGAGAGCAGTCATTTTTCAAGATAAGGACCTGGGCTAAGTGGGTATAAAAGCATGAATAAAATTTAAAATACATTACTAAGTGAGAAATAAAAGCCATGAATTATGTAAAAAGGGGAAGAGCTGGAAGAACTAGGGCAGAAAGCAAAGCCAAGAAAATATAAGAAGAAGAAAAAGGTCACTTGGGAAGGCGCTGTGGGTCTGAATACAAATGGAAGAAGGAAAACTAGTGGGCAAATCCTGTCATTTTGAAACTTCGGAGCAGTAATTACCTTGGGCTCCTGAGGGAGATCAGCTCTTACAAATGACTGACAAGCTCTAGCCACAGGCTGTGGTGCCTCCCAGGGGGGACAGTCACAGGCCAGGTCTTCCAGGTGTGTCCAGACTGCGCAGGAAAGCTGTAAGAATACTAAAAATGCAACAACACTCCCCCAGGTTGACTCAGCTTGGAGGTTGGGTTGGGAAAAGTGGAACAGAATCCACAGGAGACAGAGAAGAAAGAGGGATCTTGTTCAGCTTTAGAAGCTCTGGTAATTCGGACACACTCCTCCCTCCCCTTTCCCTTGCTCCCCCCCACCCTTCCGCTGCAAATGCTGTCTCCGCAAGGGCTCAGCTCTGGAGCCAGCTCCCCAGAAAGCCCCAACCAACCAGAACTTTTGTGATTAGCACATTGTTGGCACTTTCCAGGCAAGTAACTGAATGAATAAGCTGGTAAGGGTGGCCGGTAATGATTTCAAATCACTGTCACTCTATGGCTGACTTCACTTTCAGTCATGGTCGCCTCCAAAACCAGTTAAAGAGAAGAACATCAGTGTCCTTTCATTAACGACAAGTTCTCTGAGATTTGCTTCTGACGGAGTCCCAGCAGGCGAGGCTATGAATGAAGGTTTTGTAAACGAGATATTTTATCAAACGGCGATCATGTATTTGCTTTATGCTTTCAGGAAAATATAGTCTCTCTTAGATTCCGTCCACTGAAGAGAGGAGCTCACTGTGAAAGATGGATTTGTTTGAACTGATGACTCTTCATCATAAATTAGTTCTAGTTGAAAGCTGAGAAGGTACACGAGATTACGAGGTGCTTGGGGATAATTATGAACTCTGTGTTTGGGGACATAAATGACCTCTATGAAACTGTAGTTGAACTGGGGCAAGACAGGTGCATTTCTGGATGAATTTTGTTCTCAGGTATTGTAAGAATTACATATATGTGGTTCCCTACTTAAATCTATTTGACCTACAAAAACCTTCCTGAGAAGATATAGCAGTTTAGAGTAAGAAGTACTCATTACACTGTCAAAAGGCCTTTTCTGTAAGTCTAGAACACATAGACAGTTACTACGTGAACTGGCTGGGAAGGAGAAATTGATAGGGACGATCCTTCTCCCTTCTTGGTACACACACTTCCATTCACTCTCAAGTGCATATGTCCTTGCTTTATACAATGGTAATACTATGGCCCAGCTGGTGTGGCTCAGTGGATTGAGCATTGTCCTGTGGACTGAGAGGTCCTGGTTCGATTCCCTGTCAGGGCACATGCCCAGTTTTGGGGCTCGATCCCCAGTAGGGGGCATGCAGGAGGCAGCCAATCTATGTTTCTCTCTCCCATCAATGTTTCTATCTCTCTCTCTGTTCTTCTCTCTCTAAAAAATCAATAAAAACATATTTTGTAATATGGCAGTTATGGACTAAATGCTGGTGTCCTCTCCAAATTCCTATGTTGAAACCTGATTTCCAAATGGGATGGTTTTGGAGGTGGGGCCTTGTGGAGGTGATGTGGATTAGATGAGATCATGAGGTCCTCGTGGATGAGATTAGTGCTCTTCTAAGAGACACAAAAGAGATTCTCTCCTCCACCATCTGAAGAGACAAGAAGTTGGCTTTCTCCACCCCAGAAGAGGGCCCTCACCAGAACCCAACCATGCTGGCACCCTGACCTTTGAGAAAGAAATTTCTGTTTTGTTTTGTTTTGTTTTTTTATCCTCACCCAAGGATATTTTTTCCATTTTTTGTTCAGATAGAGTGGGAGGAAGAGAGAGGAAGAGAGAGAGAGAGAGAAACATCGACGTGAAAGGGACACATCGAGTGGCTGCCTCCTACATGACCCAACCAGGGCTGGAACAAACTGCAACCGAGGTACATGCCCTTAGCGAGAACCAAACCCGTTTCTCTCTGGACCGCAGGCCAATGCTCAAACCGCTGAACCAAACCGGCCCGGGGGGAATTTTTGTTTTTTATAAGCCCCTCAATATATGGTACTTTGTCATACATCTTGAACTAAGACAGGTATATTTCAGAATACTCTCAAAGCATTAACTGGCAAGGCAGATACTATTATCAAAGTGTGGCTAAACAGATATTACTCAATGATTTATAGTTTACTGTGGTTTTTTGAAAGAATAAGAAAAAGTTCTAAATTGGCAGATTGATATAAATGATGCATAATGAGATATCCTTTTGATTGCCTAGGATAGCAAATGGATGCCTTTGATGTGAATGTCTGCAAACGTTCTTTAGACACCTGTGTGCAAATGCATAAAGCAAATATTGTGGTGCGTGGCCCAGCTGAAATTGCCCCAGACACAAAAATTCCCAAACAAACATTTAGCATAACAACTCTGCCAATCTAATCATACTGTTCTCATTGAATCATCTGAAATAAGATGAGATCTCTCATGCCTGCACTGAATTAGTCAAGCTCCTCTTCTGCATGATTGCATCTCTGGCAGAAGCTTCCTTTGGGCCTAACCTACTTGTTGAAGCATGGCCAATGCTGTACACTCACGAATGGGAAAGCAGTACCTTGAATGTCTTAAACATGGGACAGGTTTGGGAAAAGGAGAAACAGTCACAAACCATTTGATTGGCAGCTGGGAGAAGAGTAAGCCCACAGGCTCAGCACATGGGTATGTGATGGGAACCCACCCCTGGGCTCCTGAGAAGAGCACAGTAAGAACTTGCTTGTTGATTAGACCAGAGATTTTCAAGCGGTGAGATTTTCAAGCGGTGTACAGCAAGAATTTTTAAAACATGTAACACCTATTTAATCAGGGGCATGGACCTCTTTTCCTCTAGATTGTCAAATAAAAAAAATGACAGCAGCCAACACAAGAATAGCTGTTTGGTGTGAATGCCCTGCCTTGAACCATAAATATATAGGTCATATAATACCGTTGCATCTTATTGATCATGTTGCATAACAAGGTTGCCTTTGATTGGTTAATTCTTGGTACCAGAAATCCTTATATGCAAGTAAAGGCATCAGACTTTTAGAAAAGTCACTTTAGAGCAAAAAGGGTAGGTAATTACTATTATTATTATTATTTCGGTAAATCGATCAAAATTATGCCTATTTTTTGTCAGATCATCAAAATTTTTTTCTGGTGTGCCACAGAATTTTAGTAATTATTTTATGTGTGCCATGAGATGAAAAGGGTTAAAAATTGTTGGAGTAGACATTCAGAATCCCCAAAACTACCCAACTGAAAGTCAAGACACTGATAACTGCTAAACAGCACCAGCTGGGAAAGGTCACACCTTAGGAGAAATACTACGAGTCAGCAACCTTTTTGGTAAAGGGCCGAATAGTAACCATTTTAGAATTCGCAGGCTATACGGTCTCTATCACAACTACTTATTTCTGCTGTTGTAGTGAGAAAGCAACCACAGACTATATGAAAACAAATGGATGTGGTTGTGTATCAATAAAACTTTATTTAAATAAACAGGTCACGCACCAAGTTTGGCTGAGGGCGGTGGTTTGCCAAACAGCTCGTTCCCCCCATTACATTATTGAGAATGACGTGGATAAGTGCGAGATAGATGTGTTCACCTAATTAGAGGGTATGGTTTTTAGAAGAAGCATTTGATAGTAGTTAAGAACACAGCCACTGAAACTTGAATTCAGACCACTACTAACTAGATGACCTTGAGCAAATTATTAGACCTCTCTATGCCTCACTTTGTTCACCTATAAAATGAGGATAATAATAAAACTTAGTGCTATAGTTCGGGTATGCCCCAAAGCAGACTGTGCAAGAAGGACTTAGGTATGGATAACTTTTTCTCATTTTATGTTTTTATTGATTTTTGGAGAAAGAGGAAGGGAGAGGGAGAGAGAGATAGAGACATCGATGAGAGAGAACATCAATTGGCCGCCTCCTGCAAGCCCACACTGGGGATTTGGCCCACAACCTGGGCATGTGCCCTGACTGGGAATTGAACCAGCAACCTCTTGGTCCATGAGTCGACACTTAACCACTGAGCCACACTGGCTGGGCAGGTGTGGGTAACTTTTTGAGAGGAAGCATGGGTGGAGGAGTGAGGGCAAGTGAAACAGTGAAGGAGAGGAGCTCATGAAGGGGTACTGAAGAGTGGGAGCAAGAGAGGCGCTGTGTAGGATGGGAAGCCAGGATGTTACCACACCAGCTGGTCCGCACTGCCGGTGCCCATGGGCTGTCTGCCAGGACTGCACGGGCAATTGGCATGGGCCGAGGGCTCATGAGAGGGCAACAGCGTCTGCCACACGGCCTCCTGTGCTTTTTATAAAGATGACGAGAATTAATATTTGGGAAGCACTTAGAGAAAAAATCCCTGGCATTTAGTAAGTGCCATTTAAGTGATTGCCAAATAAAGAGTGGACCTCTTTTGAAGCAGTAGGGAAGACTATTAGGCATAACAAAAAGTAAACAGTTGAAATTCTATATCTCTAAGGGTAATACAGGTTGAAAATTCAAACGTTTCACAGTGGATTATGAAGGAAATCTAGAAATGTTGGGAAGCCTGTAGGTAAATTATAGACCACGGCCTCTTCAACTTTGTAAAGTTGTGAGTCAACAGCATGTACTGCCTTAGCTGATGACAGTGATTCAGAGTGACCCTAGGAAGGCTGGGGACACTAGCTATCAAATAAAACCTACGCCATGTTTAATGCATGCTCATTTCAGTGTAGCAGGGCAATTTGGTACAAATAAAACACTGTCCACATAAATTTCTGTAATTTGTATTCATACTTTTATACAACCAAATAAAAGTTTTTCTCTTCTCACTTTGCTAGTCCTTCTCCTTTTGTTTATCTTCCTACCTAAAACTAGAAAAATATTGGCCATTTCCCCTAGTACGGTTTGATCATCACCACTGCCTGTGTTTAGGGATGAAGGTCCTGAATCATATCCCATGTCATTTGGGCTTCCCTCATCGACAGCCTTCAAGACTCAATCCTATTCATTCTGGTCCTATCACCTCTCTCCCACGTATTTCCCTTCTTCCCTCCTCACTTTGCCAAGGGGTTTGAAAGTATATACACATATCTCTCCTTCTCTCTTCCTGAGCATTTTGGCTGCTGATGGATGCTGTCTACGGAGGGGGCCACAGCCTGATTACAAGTGTCCCTCCTTATTCATGACAGATACCTTCCAAGACCCTAATGGATGCCTGAAACCACGGCTAGTACTGAACCCTGCATATCCTTTGTTTTTTTAATACATACATACCTCTTTACTTAAAGGAAGCACTATACAGCTTCTCTGTGGCATATCTGAATTGCTAGCATCATTACTCTTGTGTTTTGGGGCCATTATTAAGCAAAATAAGGATCACTGGAACACAAGCACTGTGACACCATACCAGCCTATCTGGTAATCAATATGGCTACTAAGTGACTAATGGGCAGGTAGTGGACACAGTGGACACTGAACAAAGGGATGATTCATGTCCTGGGTGGGATACAGTGAGATGGCACAAGATTTCATCACACTATTCAGAAGAGCATGCAATTTAAAACGTATGAATTATTTATTTCTGGAATTTTCCATTTAATATTTTTGGACCATGGCTGACTGCAGGGACCGAACTAAGGGAAGTGGAATCAGGGATAAAGAGCGGGGACTATTTTGCCATACTGTGGCAGGTTGGAGAGAGGATCTCTGACTGAGAGTAACTGGGACAGAATAGAGAGCACAGTGGAAATGAGCTCTGTATCTTTAGCATCTAGGAGTCCAGGTGGATGAATGATTAAAACTTGGTCTTAATGATAAGTAGGGCGATGAAATTCACACAAGGAGGTTCTTATTTCCAGGTTTCATCAGCAAAGCCAGAGCAACAGTCTTTGGCATGGATCAGCAGCTAAAGGAATAAGTCTTCAACCTCTTCCAGGAACTAGAGAAATAACCTAGTGGGGAAAGAGGAGAAAACAAACATGACTCCTACATAACCTACATAACCCACACCAGGCACCCACATTACTAAAGGAGAATAATCTTCATAGATATTTCTAGACAATAGCCTGTATCTCAGTCAAAATGTTTTTGGCTCCAAGAAACAGAAAACAACAACCACAAAACCAACTGAAAAGTGGCTTAAACTATAAGAAAATGTAATATTCCACAAAAGAAAACATCCAATATTGCTAAACTCGTTGGTTTAAAAAAACAGTCATTAAGGATCTAGACTCTGTATTCATCCAAACTGCCTGTATTTTCCGCACCGTAAGGCCAGCTCTCACCATGGCTGAGCCTGGCTCCTGCCTCTTCGTGCAACCTGTAGGTACGAACACATGCAGAGGAAGACCAGGGCTTCACGGATATCTTTTCTAGGAGTGAGCAAACCTTTCCCAGAAGTCCCCAGAAGCTCTTCTCTCCCAACTCACTGCTCACGATAAACCACAAGCTCGGTCTTAAACAGCCCATGGGCAAGAGGAATAGCATCATCCTGGTTGGCTTAGATGGCTTAGGATTTGCTCTTGGACCTCAGCTGGGGTTGGGATCAACCTCCCCTGATTCACACGAGGGAAGAAAAGATTCCAAATCAAATATGGAACTCTGCCAACAAGGACGCAGGTAGATCGACTATGACCTGATCACCAGCGGTATGATTTTAAAGATATTATGCAAGTCTACTTGATACTCTCGTACTTCCCCAACCTTTCCTACCTATCTGCAGATGGCCAAAACCCCTTTAGATGACAAGAGGTCTTTTATTCCACAATTTTAAATGAAAGGCACAAAAATATGAACATGGCTGGAAAAGAGTGCTATGTGAATGATTTTTTGAGAGGATTTATCCAAACCTAATGACCTTCCCCACACATCGGTATTCTTTCCTGAATTTTTATTACAGCCTCTCCGTTCTTCTCACTTTTAAGTCCCTAACCAGCATCGGGTTCCAGAAGACACTTCTCTGTTTTCTCTTCAGTCAAATAACAGTCTAAAGACTAACATCTATCACCTATTAGTACACCATTAGGATTTTTACTTTTGGTTGCATTTATCAATTCCTCTTATACCTTTTTTTTTTTTTTAGGTTCACATTTCCTGGCTTCCCCATCAATAATAGTCTCCTCTTCTGAGACCCACAATCCACATTGTTCTGTTCTTGCCAATCACCATTTTATAAAGCAGCACCCACCAAACCCACATTTCCATCAATGGGCACATAAGAGGCAGTTCCGGATTTACAAACGCCTCTTGCAGATGGCCGAACTGTGTGTACACCATGTCATCCTGCCCCATTACCCCCTCCAGGGCATACAGCCCAGGAGCTCCAAGATGCATAAATTCAGTAATTGCTTATAGAAGCCCACCAAGTAGAAACCTCACGTTCCTTTCCCTTCTGTAGCTGATCCTATTTTGTATCCATGCAAATGAAAACTGATATTTATATAACTTTAAAGGGCTTATAAAGTCCATGAAGAAATCTGAGACCCAGATGAAAAGTTGTGTCCTTAGTTCACCTCACTGTACAAAAGTACTGCAAAATATTTGAAATATTTGGTGACGTTAATTCCCATCTGGCCACCTTCACAACCACAGCAGGAGACATTAGAAAAATAAATTCCAGGCATGCCTTATGATTTATTTGCTGTGTGAGTTTAAGCCTTAACTTTTTATATATATTTGATTTTCAAAATAGGCTGCAGAAGAACAAATTGAATGCAACTGTTCCACTCAATGTAACAGAGCGGCTCAGGCGTCTCAGTCTCTGTGGGCTTTATGGGTTCGTGAGGCTGGGTTCTACTTTGCAAATTTTCTTTAAAATTTTTTTTTCTTTATTGGTTTTATGGAGAGAGGAAGGGGAAAGGAGAGAGAGAGAAACACCAATGAAACAGAACATCGATTGGTCGCCTCCTGCATACCCCCCACTGGGGATCGGGCCCGCAACCTGGGCATGTGCCCTGACCAGGAATTAACTAGCAACCTCTTGGTGCATGGGTCGACGCTCAACCACTGAGCCACACTGGCCGGGCATATTTTGCAAATTTTCTTGAATAGTGTAGATGTGTGTGTGTGTGTGTGTGTGTGTATCTATATCTACTATATCTATATCTATATCTATATCTATATCTATATCTATATCTATATCTATATCTATATCTATGTTGGAAGGTCTTTTTCATTCCATCTATTCCTAGCAGAATATACTTGCTCCAGAGCCTGTTAATGTCTATTCCTAGCAGAATATACTTTCTATTCTGAAACCAAAGAGAGAAGTTGATCAGAGGGGTGTGTACAGCATATTTAAAGGTGGGGAAACCAGTGGTAAGAATATGAGTTTATGAGAACTCTACATACCAGTCTCTAAGGGAGTCATTACAGATAAACTTTGAAGCTGCTAAAGAACTGGCAGCATCAGAGATTTTTATAATTATCCCTGTAGCTGCACTAGATTAACCTAATACAGTTCTGGGTACATAGCAGGGTCAACAATAACTAACTTGTGGAATCGAGCTGAAACTTAAGAAGAAGGACCAAAGCTTAGTGCATGTAAGAGGGAACATGCCTCTAACCCTTTTTTGGAAATAAATTAAATCTCGGTGCTCTGTCTTCTATTCTCTTTGGAGTTTGCACTCTATTTCCCTAAAGTCCGTGTTTAAAGAGAACAAAGCAGGCTGGGGAAGAAGATCAGTAACTCACATTTACTGGGAACTTACTATAGACTAAATACTATGATGATGCATGACCAGAACATCAGAGAAATAAAATAAAATTCTGAACCCAATTTCTTTAATTAAGAAATTAATTTCTGATGTGTCTTCATAATATTCCGATCTACCCTGGCATTTTAAAATAAAGCAAAGGCATTTTAGTTTGCTCTTAAACTTTAAAACAACGGTGGAGAATTTCATTATGTCAATAAAATGAAGACTGTAGATATAGCCAGACTGATATTGATTTATAAAGAAAAAAAAACCTGATGGGCCAAATATTAACATGGCCTTGGACATTCATCACCGCAGTCTTGAAAATAACCTATTCCAACCAGCTTGTCATTCTCCTCCGGGGCAGGAAGAAGCAGTGTGCTTGGATCAGAACAGGAGAGAAGGACTTGTTCATTTATTTATTCTCTCAGCAAACACTTACCGGGGCTTTATTAAGTGCCATGCACTTAATACAACAACGAATAACACTGACTCTCTTCTCCCAAGGAACTCACGTCTAGAAGGGAACACAGATGTGTAGACAAGAAATGTCAGTAGAGTGTGAAAAGGAATCATCCAGCGTAAGGAGCATATAACACAGTCTTAGGAAGAGATGAGAAAGGCATCTAAAGAAACAGCCTGAAGGAATGAGTGAGCAGGAAGCAAAGGGCTGGGGCAGGAACATTCCAGCGAGGGAAGGAACCACGGTAACTGTGCAAAGGCGGGAAGAATCAAAACAATGGTGGAGTCACACCGTGAAATGGGGTGTTGCTGTGGGCTTTCAGGCCATATTCCTGAGGGTAACAGGGCAATAACCATTCATCCAAGCAGCATAAATAATTGAAAAGACCACTGAATGAACTAGGACACTGCGCATTCGAAATGTGTCTCGTGGGGTTTGTGGCGTGACTCTCACTACTTGGGGCGCTCGACCTGCACTTGTGCAGAGTTGACTGTGTTGATCAAATACAATATACACTAGACCTTAACATTTCATGATACTTGCATGTGTATACAGATGGAGGCCAATTTACTATTGAGCTGCATGGTAGCTGTGCTTAAATGACTATAATCAATAGCACTTGTACAAAGTTAAGTCAATTTTCTTTTCTCACTCTGTTAGCTCCTCACTACCTATTATCAATGAAATGTCATCAACTGTTCCTCACCTCACGATCAAGTGATTACAAGCAAATTAAAAGACAAAAATCCGATATTGTATTTCCCAGGATCTAGAGTTCCTCCCATCATTCCTCGTGCTCCGTGTTGAAATAACTTAGATATCAGTGACTCAGACAAGTGAAGTATTGCGGGGTTGAACAGCACTAGCCTAATAAGGCAGCAAGTAGCTAGATTTTGAAACTATAGTTACGTTGGGGAGGAGCATTTTTATAGTGAGGCAGAAAAAACAGCCACAGAGTGAAAGGCTTCTAAGGAAAGGCCAGAGCCATCCTGATGCATAAAATCGGGAAGACGTATGTGGTCATTACTAATGGGCCTTTGGTCGCAGTCATGTCACATCAAGCTTTCTCTGTTCTTCGGTGAGTGCTTTTACACTAAAGGGGAGCTGTACTTTCACAATGGAATAAGTTGTGCAATTTGTAACAACTGTCACCAAAAATATATCAATGGAAATATAGTTGGCCAATCCTTATTTCAAAGATGGCGCTCTCAATAATTGCAAAATGGAACGAGAAATCTTTGTAATTTGCATATCGACTAATGCGAGCTTAGTTAGGCGGAAGGAGCTACTGCAAGACAAGCTGTGGATCAGCAGGCAGACGAGCCCCAGGACTGCGGAAGCACAGGGCCCAGGCCAGAACCAGGATGGGCTTCCTCCCTCTACTCTTTGTTGCGGCCTTCATCATCTTCCTGGTAGCAGAGGAGAGCAGGATGCTTTGTAAGCAGACCAACCCAAGAGTTGTTTAATTAGATCTGAACATTATTTCAGGTTTGCTACATGTCTCCCTGCATATGGCGGGATGATGTTCTCAATCTTCTTCTCTTTTGTTTCTTTGTATCCCCTGTTGACTTGAAGTTGTGCTGTGAATGGCAATGTCAGCAAGAGAACATTTTTCTTGTCTTTTTCATCGATTTTGCTGGACATATGGATAGACCAGCAACATTGAATCACTAGGGTGCTTGTTAGAAATGCAGAATCTTGGGCTCCACCCCAGACCTACTGAATCAAAATCTGCATTTTACAAGAAATCCAGCGGTTCCTAGGCCGTGGATGAGCCACTCTAAAGAATCTGCACCACCTTCTGTGACTCTAAGAAGCCACTGTCAGCCTCCAGGGTGGAACCAAGAATGACGTGTTCACAACCTTCGTGACGAGGGGGTACCTGCAGGATGCAGTCAGGACGCCGGAGGAGAGAAGTGGGGTACAAACGGACAGCTGAGGGAGGGAATGGGAAGGGCCTCCCTGGAGCGCACTGAGGCTGACCCTAAACACAGAGAGGTGACTCGCTGTGATAAACTGCATTTTCTACCATTCTCTGCACTTTCAGTTTCTTTGTAGTCAGGCTCTTGTAGAAATGCATTGCCTATTGTGCTCTTTTATGTTATTATGAGGCACAATTGACTTAAGTTTTGAATTTTCTGAGGGTAACTTAACTTTATTTAAAAATGGTAGTTTGGCCATAAGATCTCATATGTTGCTGACTCTCGCTGCCTGCAGCTGCGGCAGTACCCAGGCCCCCTACAGTGTTTGCCCTGAAACTGTTTGGAGGCGGTTCCCAAGGGAGTTGCACGTATGCTCCCAAACCATTACCATGTGGCATCTGTAAGACCTCATGGTTTCTCCTGGTAGAGCTAGAGCCACTTTTGCTAGAGAGAATGGCCTATGTTGAGCATGGCTGTCACTGCTGTTAGATTGCACTGTGCTGGGGGTTCTGCAGCCCACACTGACCAGACCCTCCTCCACCACTGCCGGGGAGCCGGAGCCCTTGGGGCCGCAGCCAGGTGAAGAGGGCTCACGCTCTCTCGGAGAACTACCGAAGCCTTCACCGTGATGTATTCCAGGATTTTCAGTTTTTACCCTAAATCTCTTCCTCTCGAGGATTCAGAGCATCTCCATTGGAGCCAGCCTGAGGACATACATCTCTCTTACATTGAGACTTTCGAGGTGGGTCAAATGTATTGAGTTAGGTGGAGTTCGTGAGTTCTTCCCTCAGTCCCATGTGCAAATAGACTTCTAAGGGGCCTCCCCACCAATCTCTTGTACATGCTCAGACATTTCTCAGTCCAAGTGAGTCCACAGAGCCGAAGCTGACGCCGCAACTCCCGTTGTCTACAAACTACAGGGAGATAATTGCTGCCTCAGCGAAGGTCCAGCTCTCTTAACTTAAGTGCTATTTATATGCACCAACATTTTATAAAAGGCATCAGGGCATTTCTAAGAGCTTTCCATTGTTATGACACAGGGCACCTCTCACACTCGAGTTTCCCATTTGCGCACCTGTCTCTTCCACGGATGGGTCCGGGGCTCAGCCTGCCTTCCTCCCCTCCCGGTGGTGGCGAGAAGCCGCTATATCCCTTCGAGTTTTGTCTCTCGCAAGACTGACTGCCAAAAGGCATGGACGGTATCATTGCTGTAGACATCTTTGCCACAGCTTTTTTGCTGCAAACATTTTTGCCACATAACTAATTGTCTGTAAGGCAATGTTGCTGTAAACAAACAAACAAACAAAAAACAACAACACACACACAAAAAAAAGAGTAACTGGTTGGCAGCTTTTTGCTTTTGGTTGGATTTGGTTGATGAATCAACCACCTTTGGCAGACTTTAAGTATTTAAGCTGGTTGTCAGTTTGATTTTATTTCTCTATTGATGAAGGTCTCACAGTTACTCCCATTTTTATATACAGCTTAGCCCTCATAATGGTCTATACAGTGGCAAGAAGACATCAGGTGTTGGTCTTTAGGTACCATGTTTCCCAGATGACAATAATTTGCACGAAGACTGGTTTCTTTCTCTGAAACACACTACGTTGGGAGGAGAAAGAGACGCAGAGGGCCCTCTTTGAGGGTGCAGAGTTGAATCCACATTTCCCATAGAACGAAGACAAGTACTTAGTTACAATCAACAAACTAAAACCAGTTTTTTGTGCAGAATTGCCGTGAATCTTCACACATTTTAAAAATATTCAAATATGTTGTACTTTGCAATAAAAATTTTAAATTATGTTGTTCATTTTTCCTTATGTCCTTTTTAATGTTCCTTTTTTATTTGTCATGATTTCATATTTTTTATCAAAAAGTTGCCTTATAGCCAGTTTGTTATGTGGTGAAAATGCTGCAAAAGTGGTTGCAGCAAAAATGTCTGCAACAAAGATGCTTGTGGCGAAAGTACCTAGAACTGCCCAGGGGGACATTGTTTCCACAGATATTCCAAGTTCTTGCTGTACCTGGAGACTAACGGACAGACCACGTACATTCTAAGAGTTCCACTGCTAATCCCTTTGGAAACACACCTAGGGAAACAAAACCCAAAATAATAGGACAGGTCTAAACCATAGAATCTTACAATAGTCTTACCATTTTACTCCCTAGAAATAAGAATAGTAGTAATAACAATAATAATAATAACTTAGATATATTGGACATTATGTGCTAATTTTCATAACCATTATCTAAATTAAGCCCTGGCCAGTTTGGCTCAGCAGTTAGAGCATCAGCTCGCGAACCAAAGAGCTCCGGGTTCGATTCCGGCTAAGAGCATGTACCTCGGTTGCGGTTTGTCCCTGGCCCCAGTTGGGTTCGTGCGGGTGGCAATCAATCAATGTGTCTATCTCATGTCAATGTTTCTCTCTCTCTCTCTCTCTTTCTCTCTCTTCCTCTCTCCCTCCCTCCTGCTTTATCTGAAGATAAATGGAAAAATATCTTCTGGTGAGGACAAAAAAATAAAATAAAATAAATTCAACATCATAGTCGAAGTAGGATCTATGACTATCCCCTTTTTGCAGATGAGAAAACAGATTCATAGGGATTAAAATCACTGCCTAACATGACACAGCTGGTCAGTGGCTGATCCACAGTTGAGTTGTTTAGACTTCAAGCTGTAATGCTTTTTTACTCCTAGTCTTCTAATTCACTTCTGAAATGGCATCTGGAAGCTCTAATACATTTCTTTCCCTAGTTCTGTTCATTAGAGTTGTGCTCAGTAAAATTCTTCACCATCTACTCCTACCCCCATCAACTTGTAGCGGTGGATCTTTGTCAGGAAGCAACATAATAGCCCATAAGATGTTGATACATCTTTTATTTAAAATTTTTTTTCTGCATTAAATATATTTGGAAAGACTAGGTTAAACAAAGTTGGAAAGATTTCTTTTTTAAAAAAAATATGTTTTTATTGATTTTAGAGGGAGAGGAAAGGAGAGAGAGAAAGAGAGAGAGGGTAACATCGATTGGCTGCCTCCTGCACACCCCCTACTGACGATCAAGCTCTGCAGCCCAGGCGTGTGCCCTGACCGGGAATGGAACCAGCAACTTTCTTGTACATGGGACGATGCTCAACCAACTGAGCCACACTGGCTAGGGCAAGATTTCCTTTCTGATAGCAACTGTTGTATATATGTGTAATAACTAAAATCATGGTTGCTTTCCTTCTGAACCCTTACAAACGCTGTGCAGATCACCAGTGACCAGCAGACCCATGCTTTTCAAATTTGAAGATGCAGAGCCAGACCTGAGAGTTTGTTAACTCAGGTTCTGGGGCACTGGATCCGGGATAGGGCTAAGATGATGCATTTCAGCAAGCTCCCAGATGATGCTGATGCTGCTGGTCTGAGGACCACACTTTGAATAGTGAGCCATAGAATACAGTTTGGTCAATGCTGCTCCCGGAAGACATGCCAAGCAAAGGCTCAACCTGGAGGTGCAACTGAGTCAGAATAAGAGCTATTCCCTTGTCTCAAAGGGGAACTGTGCATCTTCAGGGTCTATTGCTCCTCATGTCTCCCTTTGGATAATTCTCCACTATACGCCAGCTAATGTTTAGAGCAGATACTTGAATACATGGACCTGGGGGGCCAGATGAAGTC
Organism: Molossus molossus; assembly: GCF_014108415.1. NCBI lineage: Eukaryota > Metazoa > Chordata > Mammalia > Chiroptera > Molossidae > Molossus > Molossus molossus. The sequence goes on along the minus strand of NW_023425347.1, from coordinate 25,038,744 downwards.
ATGGCTGACATTTTCAGGATGAGCCTCAAATACGATTAATGGATTAATGGCATCTCTTATAAACTGGCTCCTGAACAGAACCTAGTCCAGCTTGGAGGGGCTGCCCCAGGCCATAGGCCTCAGCATGTGCAGCTCTGCTTCATCTGCCTGAGCCAGAGCCGTCTTGAGAACCAGCAAATGGCCGCATCATTTCGATCCAGGCCCATCCAGTCAGCCAAACGTGGCCAAAGCAGATTTCCTTTCAGACCCAACCACCAGTGCAATATAATTTTAAGGGCAATTCCTTGGTCCTATCCTCCCCTTTCCCTCCATTGCTTTCCACACTTACTTGCCGATCTTTCCAGCAGACCGTAGAAGAACAAGATGAAATACAATCTCTGGTCCAGTAAAATGCCATTCTAGAAATTAGATATTTAAGTCTTTCTTCTTTCTACACCGACACAGGCATTCTCAAAAATTCTGCTTTGGGGCAGACCGAACTTGGATCTGATTTTTCATCCGCAAACTTGTGTGATGAGTGCTGGTTAAGCTGGGAACGGCCGAGAACAAGTCAGCGCTGAACAGCTCTGTGTCCAGGGCCACGTCTCTTCACTTCTTTGAGATGTGCTGTCTCATCTATCATAAAAGAAGAGTGAGTCCCGCCTTGCAGGGCGGGCAGGGGTACCTGAAGGACCTGGCACAGAGTAGGCATGTAATCCAGCTGCCGGGGTCGTGCTTTTTACCCCGACTACGTCTTCAGTGGCGTGGATTCCAGGAAGCTCCCCCAGGAACCACTTTACTATCGAGCATGTGAATTCCTGACAGTCTGGTGGACATAATATGTTGGGTGACAATCTGAGAGTGACCTCTGTCACCTGCACTCATCACCAGGATCAGTGGGCCCTTTTATTGGCTTCCCTCTGGTGTCTCCATTGGGCCATTCCTATGTAGGAAGAGAAGGCAACAAAGGACTCTCCCAGGCCGCCCCCCACTAACCTGGCTGTGTCCTTTCCCTGAGTGTCGTCTGTCCTCCCTAATTTGACTGACTGGCTGTGGAATCTGAGGCTGCCATTATCCACTTCCTATCAGTGTCATTCAACCCCCTCCCTCCTTCTGGCCCAAGTACCCCCAACACAGTGAACACACACCACCACATACACACCACACTCACACACAGGCACATGCATATGCACACCACACTGATACACACAAGCACACAACACACTCACACAATACATACATGCACATTCATACCACACTCACACAGACACACATGCACACACACCACACTGACACAAAGACACACATGCACACATACACACAGAGAATTGCCTTCCCTCAGTGCAGCTGACCTCCATTTTATCCTTCCCAGTCATGCATGAAAATGTAAACTTGATGTTTCAGAAAGCTCGTAAATAACAGTACTGTATTTTACTCCAGGTTGCAAATTTCAATTTCCAAATTTCACACCAGACTTTAAAGAAATATAATCAAGTCCAGCCGGTGTGGCTCAGTGGTTGAGCGTTGACCCATGCACCAAGAGGTCGCTGGTTCTATTCCCTGTCAGGGCACATGCCCAGGTTGTGGGCCCGATCCCCAGTGCAGGGCATACAGAAGGTGGCCAATCAATGTTCTCTCTCATCGATGTTTCTATCTCTGTGTCCCTCTCCCTTCCTCTCTCTCGCAAATCAATAAAGGAAAAATAATTTTTTTAAAAAAGAATAATAATCAGTCTCATGATCAAACATAACACAACATGCTTACTTAAAAAGGCTAGCTCCAAGCTAGATGGGACTCTCAGTGCATTGAGAATACAGTTGCATCCCAGGCTACTTTCCTTCTGCGTAGCCAGGCTGCTCTCCTTACCCCTTCACCTTTTCCCGGCTTCTGTTTTACTCTGATATGGAGCAGAGAAAACACTATTATCTGCCTACAGACGAGTAGTCCCAGGTTCCTCGATCATATCCACAGAAGAAGGGCAGAAGAAAACTTAGTTTGTCTCATCTGAGTTATGCCACTCAGAATTTGAAGGCTTGAGTTTGAGATCCAGACTTGCTGTCTTCCGGCTGGGAGATTTGGGAAATTCGCTTAACCTCCCTGAGCCTCAGTTAAAAAGGGATAATATCTACTTGACAGGGTTTTTATGAGAAAAAAGTAAAATAATATTTCTAAAAGTACTTGATGTTCTTGAATATTGCCTGACATAGACGATATATTTTTATGAAAGTCCTTTTGTCATCACTAAGCTGCTGTACTTACATAGTTTTTAAAAATTAGTTTTATATATTATATAAAATTAGTCATATATATATAATTTCTTTAAGGTTCTAAGTCTACAGCCTCATAATATTTCATACTTTGTAAGGTCAAAATAAATACAAGCATTTTATTTCAAGTAAAATCATGTTTTTTACAACTGGAATCTAAATGGTACTAAATGAGAAAATGGTGATATGTTGTGAAGAATGCTTAAGTATAACAAAACCCTTCTTAAAAAACAAAATTCTTGAACTAATGCAATTAGAAAAATTCTGCAACTAAAAATGATTCCCATTCCTAAAAGCTCTTAAAGCCAGGTCAACTAACAGATTATATTAAAATAGATGTAAAATGAATAAATTAAAGATTGCAAATAGATCAGCACACCTTTTGCCTTGCTTTTGGTAATCAGATTATTACTTGAACTTCATTTAATCAGGTAAATGTTGTCCTCTAAAGTTTAAGTGTGAGCGCTAACATTTATTTTCTTCTGTTTTTGTTTCTTCATCTTGAGTATCCCGTGGAAATAAAATCAAAGTGATGTAAAGTTCACCCTTTCTGCCACCTCTGGCCTTTTGTTATATATAGTCTGATAGACAAGGCCTATATTTCCTTCCTCAGTTCTAAAAATATAGGACCCCAGTAGCCAGGAGTTGTTATAAATATTTAATTAGAGTTCTAGGAGAAAACATCTCAACGCAGAATTGGTGATTTGTCTTTAAAATTAGGTGGAAGGAGAAAACTGATGCTCAGCTGCTCCACTCTTATTGACCTCACCACACCTTCCTTTGTTGGGGTCCCTGTGGCTTTCCTAGGAGCTGGACATTTTTGTGGGACACATATCTGGAAGGCTGGTGTGGGAGTGGGAGGGGTGTCTTTTGATCAGTAAACTAACATTGATGTGAAATCAGAGTTCCTTGTTTGTAACAAAAAGCTGGTCCTCACTACATCTAAAAACAGTTAGTTGGCCTTATCCCATCTTTCTAGGTTGAGTGCAGAGTTATAACTCAATTAACATTTCATTTCAATCGAATTAGTGGTCTTGTTCTTAACCCTGTACTCAGAGACCTGAATAACAGGGTTATTTTAGCTGAGAATATAGCCTTTTTCTAATATATTAGTAGACATAGGGGAAAATATGAAAAGCTAAAAGAATATAGGATCCATGTCCAGGTACCTGGAAAAAGTTAGAATTAAACATAATTTGGAAAGATGGTCCGGGTCTTATTAAACATATCTGATGTTTCCCAGTTGGGAATAAACAGCTGTCCAGGAGGGCAAGTTTTCAAGAATATTTTAGCCTCACTGACAGTGCACTTAGGTTTTGCTAGAGTCTAAATATGGATGCCTCTCGTTTTCACCAATCTTTATTTCCATTCCAGTGATCCCCAAGACTGTATGTTATATTATATGAAAACCACCTGTTCAGTTTCAACATTATGCTACATTCTTTTTTCAGTTTTATCAAGATATAATTGACATAGAATTTGTGTAAGTTTGTGTATGATGTAATGATTTGATATACATATATATTATAAAATGATCACCACAATAGGGTAATTTAACACATCCATCACTTTACAAAGTTACCATTTGTGTGTGTGTGTGTGAGTGTGTGTGTGTGTGTGTGTGTGGTGAGAACTTTTAAGATCTACTCTCTTAGCAAACTTCAAGTATACAGTACAGTATTGTTAACTGTAGTCAGAATGCTACTTTAGATCCAAGAACTTACTCGTCTTGTAACTGGAGGTTTGTACTATGCTATTTTTTTAATAATTTTTATAGTACAGGGATTTTTCATTGTTGGTGAAAAATCTTTCTGATGGTTTTCTTCAAGGTTTTTAAATATATAAAACATTAAATTTTTCTTAAAATTATGAAAGGCTAAAAATGAAATGTCAAAATATATTCATGGTATAAGAGTGATGCTGTTGTTTTTAGCACTATGAGGGAGATGTAAGGTAAGTAGAAGCATAGGTGTTGGTTCTAGAAGGGACTTCAGAGACCCTTTCAACCCTCCCATTTTACAGGTGAGACACCGAGGCCTGGAGAACATTCATGGCTCACCCGGATCACACCCAGCTCTCCTGACAATTCAATAATTTCAGTGCACCATAATTATATCAAATAATAATTGATGATATAAACATTTTTAATAATTTAAGAAAACTATAATTAATACTTATTAAATTATATTAGTTACCTTATATGCTTGAACAAGAATAAAAACTGGAAAATGTGTCACTACACAAAGGCCTTTCTCTGCCCAGCAATCGACTTGATGCAGTGGATCGTGAGCTCTTGGTCCCCCACGTTCAGAGCAATAGGAGACTGCTGCTGCTTAGACTAACAATGCACCTCACTTGTTTTAGGAAAACTATTTATTTAAGAAGTTAGCTAGAAACCTTTTCAAAACTGAAACAGTACCTTTGTGGATAAACTATTTTGCTACAAAATAAATATTTAAAGTACGAGATCAGCCCTGGCCAGTTTGGCTCAGTGGTTACAGTGTTGGCCTGCAGTCCAGAGAGACCCAGGTTCGGTTCCTGCTAAGGGCGCGTACCTCGGTTGCAGTTTGTCCCCGGCCCTTGTTGGGTCGTGCGGGTAGCAGCCACTAGATGTGTCCCTTTCATGTCGATATTTCTCTCTCTCTCTCTTCCTCTTTCCCCTTCCCATGCTATCTGAACAAAAAATAGAAAAATGTCCTCGGGTGAGGATAAAAAAATAATAATAATAAGAGATCATTGACTTTCCATTTATCGTTGCTGTACAGTTCTCAGGATTCTGGAAAAACAGAATATGTATATGGCTTTCTTCCCAAATCTGGACATAACATTTTATTTACTGTTTTCATAGAAAAAAAATCATGAAAAGAAAGATAGTCAAAACAATCTCAATCAAAAGCCTATTAAGGTTTATTTGATTTCCTTTTGTTTGTTTTGTAAAATGACCACACTGATTCTAATGTTTATCTGTGAATGCTGAGGGCCACAAGCAGTCAGGAAAAGCCTAAAGAACAAAGTGGAAGGACTTGCATTACCCAACATCAAACCGTAATATAAAACGACAAAGACAGTGTGGAGTTGTTACAGGGATAGACAACTCCCTGCAACAGAACCGAATCCCGAGACAGGTCACATGTTTACAGTCACTTGAGTTTTGACAAAACTGACACCGCAGAAGGGTGGACAAAGGATGATCTTCTCAACAAATGCTGCTGGGTCCACTGACTTACCTCTATCCCCTGCCACAGACTAAAACCCATTCCAGGTAGATGACTAACTAAAGTAAAAGCAGAACAAGAAAGTCTGTAGAAGATGCTTCATATACACATTCCTTCAATGGAATGCAAACAATCCAACTGTAAAAAAAAAAAAAGATTAAGTTGAACTACATTAAAAATAGAAGCGTATGTTTATCCAAAGACACAATTGAGAGAGTGAAAAGGCAAGCGGAAAAAGTAGATGTGCCGTATTTAGAACATACACAGAATTTCTACAACTCAATAAGAAAAAGATTAAATAAACAACTCTGCACATATTCAGCTCGCTGCAGTTCATTTTGAGAGGAAGTCCAGCCGGCGCGGAATTGATTGGTCTGCCTTTGGACACAATGTGCGCGTCCTTCCCCTAGGATATGGCCCATCCTGAATTTAAGCAGTTAAGTATACAGTGAAGACTGCGATAGCTCAGTAATAGCAAAGACAAAGAACTATAACTTGAGTCCTAGCCGGTTTGGTTCAGCAGTTGGAGTGTCAGCCCACAGACTAGAGTCCCGGGTTTGATTCCAGCCAAGGGCAACCCTGGTTGGGGTCATGTGGGTGGCAGCCAATTGATGTGTCTCTCTCACATCGATGTTTCTCTCTCTTCCTCTCTCTCTATCTGAAGATGAATGTGAAAAAAAAAAAAAGAACTACAACTTGAGTTGTTTCGAATCTATTATTCTATGTAATCAATTGCAGTTTTCATTTGATTTTAAAATGTAAAACGAGTGCCAGCTGCAAACTGTCGTTTTGTTTGCTAAGTGCAAATTGTACCTTTACGTGAACTATTTTATTGAATTTGAGTAATATTTTTAAAACGTAAGTTTATCATTTTTAACTGTGAGTTTGTCAAAACTAAAGAACAAATCAGGAAAATTATTATTACCGATATTTATGTAATTACTTCTAAAAGTAATCTTGTCCTAGAGAGAAAGTGTTACAGGTGTTGTCCAGATGTCAGATACTCTACATAGTCCACTGCCTTGGACTCCAACGATCTGCAAGACTTCCCGTCAGAAAACTACATAATGTCATCAAAAAATAAGCGGAGGGATACATTCTGTTGAAGAATTGAAAGACTATTATTAATTCTTTCCAAAACACTTACTATAAAGTCAAATAAAAATCCCCCCAATTTTTAATGGAACATAAAAGAATATAAATAAGTTTTAATACTTTAAAGTTAAGAATATGTGCTTACCCAAAATCACTATTAACAGAATAAAGAGAGTGAAAGAAGTACTTATAATATATATAATGTATAAATGTATAAATTAAGAAGAAAAAAAAACATTGAACAAAAGAGTACAAAAACCCAGACACCAAATAATGCATACTGTATGATTCCATGTATATGAAGCTAAAAAAGGAGGCAAATTTAAACTCTAGTTTTATGAATGGATAAAGAAAACAGGGTCTGTACATACAATGGAATATTAGTCAGCCATACAATAAAAGGAAATCCTGCCATTTTTGACGATATGAACGATCCTGAAGGACTTTATGCCAAGTGACAAAACCAGCCACAGGAGGACAAATGCTGTGCGTGATTTCACTTACACGAAGTATCTAGAAGAGTCCGACTCAGAAGCAGAGGATGCAACGGTGCTTGCTAAGGGCTAGGGAGTAAGGGAAATAGGGAGTCCTTATTCAGGGGTATACATTTTCATTTATGCTAATGAGCAAGTTCTAGAGATCTGGCGTACAACATAGGGCCTATGGTTAACAATACCCTCTTGTGCAATTAAACTTCGTTAAAAGGGTAGATCTCACATTAAGTGTTCTTATCACCAAAAAAGCAAACAAACGAACAAAACAAAGGGACACACAGAAACGGGGTGGTGTTGGGTATATCCGTTACCTTGATGGTGGTGGTGTTATCACAGTCTTTGCAATGTTCAAATTCATCTAACTGTACACATGAAATATGTGCTGTCCTCTGTATATCAATTGTACCTTAATAAAGCTGTTTCAAAAGACAAATCTAGTTTGTTAGGGATGTCATCTCAAGCGGTTAAACCATAAAGGAAAGAAAGGAAATGGTCACCATGAAGTCAGGATAGTGGGGAGCTTGGCTGGTCACAGAAGGGAGAGGTGGGAGTCTGGGAGGCTGAGACCTCTCGTCCAGGGCCTGTGTGGTGGTTACGCGGGCGTTTGCATCATGAAAACTAACGCAACTGCACATCTGTTAGACCCCCGTGTGCTTGAGTTCTAGTTCACAGTGACAACATCCTTTAAGTTAATAGAAAATGATAAAGGGGAGAAAGTGAGTCTGTCTAGACTTCCCTTTCAAGAAGCTTAGTTGAAGATTCTGCCAGAGTCCCTTTAATGAATCAACCAGGCCACACAAATCTGTGCCTGCACCCACTTGCAGGCCAGTGGGTCAGATGTTTGTTTGTTTTTAAAACATCAATACCACAACGGTGAAAAGCACTAACCCTTCTATGATGAAGTGCTCTGACCGCGCACCATCCCGAGAATATCACCTGCCCCACCACTCGCGGGCTCCAGCTTGCCCCCAGGCCAGGCTCCTGTTCTCTCTGCTCCTCCTCCCCTGACTCTCTTGGTTTCTCTCTGCCCATGTTGGCCTCATCCTTCGTTTATTTTCTACCTGGTCCCTTGGATGGGCAATGGTTCTGACCTGTTTACCCAGTCTTTGGTCTGAGGCCTCTGTCTAATCACACTTGTGCTCCTGGGCCCTGCCGCTGCTCCCCAGCTGAGGCCGGGACGTGTGCGTCACCCACCGGAGAGGTGGGAAATTGTGCCCACTGGGACGGATATTTTGCATTTGCAGAGATGCTTCAGATGTGCAGGTCCTAGCCTCGCATGTGGATCACACACAGGAGGCGAGCATTCTGGTCTCGGGGCTGCACATCTTGGTCTTGACTATGTGTCCGTTCAACCTGTTAGCTCACAAAGTTTAAAAGAAAACAAAATATTTTATTTAAGGGACGTATTCGCCAATCAAGTCTCATTGCTGGAGCATTTTGGAGACCAGTTCTCATCTCCAGTGGTTGAATGAATGCTTTAGTGTTCATTGAATATATGAACCAATACATTAATGTTATTATTTATGCTCTAGAATGGTCAAGAAGAGGTAGTATAAGCAATAATGTCATCTAAAAATGTGCATGCTATAGTAAAAGCCTATATAAATAATCTTAAAAACTGCATATCACTTTTTAGTTCATCTTACTGGAAATCTTTACATTTTACTATAAATAAAAAAGGTATCCCTTTACTTTTCCATATCAAAATGCACTTCCTCTGCATGATAGAATGACTTATTACAGAACAAGTGCTTTAAAATGCTGAAATAGTTAATGCTGATGTTTTCATAAATGACAGATGACCTCAGTGAACTAGGTTGGTGTAACTCATTGTTTGATGTTTTGTTTTAACCCATTTTTCAGTTGACAAGCTTTTTTTTTTTTTTTTTTGGTATAGCAGAGGTAGAAAAAATGAAAGAATCTTTCTCCCTGGAAAGCTAAATATTTCAGTCAGGTTTTAAAAGCACACAAGCCTCACAGCAGCAGTAATGAGTGACAAAGTCCGTTCTCCAAGGGTCTGGGAGAGCAGCGTCATTTTTCATCTCTATTATTCTTCTGTTATTTCCTTTTTTAAAAATCCAGCCCCTAGCCTTTTCTTTTTTTTTTTTTTTTTTTATCCTCATCCGAGGACATTTTTTCATTTTTTGTACAGATAGAGTGGGAGGGAGAGAGAGGAAGAGAGAGAGAGGGAAACATCGATGTGAAAGGGACATATCGAGTGGCTGCCACCCCCACGACCAACCAGGGCCGGGGACAAACTGCAACCGAGGCACGCGCCCCTAGCGGGAACCGAACCCGGGTCTCTCCGGACCGCAGGCGGACGCTCTAACCGCTGAGCCAAACCGGCCAGGGCCAGCCCCTAGCCTTTTCATGTGATTATGTGTGCCTCCCTAATTTCCCTCAAAATTTCTAGGCTGTTGGTATAGCAAAAATAATGATGAGATTTTTCCTAATGTCCTTTTGCTCCTGAATTTCGAATGGGGAACTCTGTGGTGCTGCCTACACCTCTCAGGCTGACCACCATAGGCCGTATTGATACGTGAGAAGAAGGTCTTCTCAATGCTTAGTCAATCCATTTATTCAGAAGGAAAGTAAACTCACCAATGAGCACCAACTTCACCATTTCTACAATCCATTTTCACAGTAATACAGGATAAAATTTTGAGCTGAATTTATATGGTGTCATTTAAGTATCTTTCTTCTAAATCCAGTCAGTGATCCCTGCAAAGCGCTTAGGGGTGTTTTAACATAACTAATAAGGGCATATTGCACTCACTTATTCTATTGCTATTTGTCGTCTCCTATCAGCCAGGCAGAGGCTACGTACCAAGGATACAATGTGATAAAGATAGACATGGTCACTGCCTCATAGGACACACGAGCTCATGTCAGACACAGGAAAGTTTACTGCAGTGTCTCGGGTGTCACAACTGTGCAGGGTACAGCTGGAGCACCAGGAGGGTTGCATCATCCAGTTTTAGGGACTTAGAGAAGTCTTCCTGAAAGAAACAATAGCTAAACAGAGCTATGACAATGAATAGAAATTAGGCAGGCAAAGAATGAACCAAAGAATACAAAGAATACTAGGTGCTTCCGCTGGAGGGGGGTCTCGGAGGGTGGTGTGAAGGCAATATGCCAAGATGAGGCCAGACAGTATGCAGGAGCTAGGGGCCAGGTTTCGAAGGACCTTGTATGCTGACATTAAAAACTCTGGGTTTTCTCATCTGTGAGAGAAAGCCATCAGAATATATTTGACACGAGCACACAAACTATGTCTGGTGCCGAAAGTGACTTTGGAGGAACAGAATCTTAGCGATGAGTCCTTTTAATGGGTGATGATTCCGCTTCCATCCCACCGGAGCCCTCTGGGGCTGTCATTAGAACGCAGCTGGATGACAGAGTTTGTAGGATCGCGGGTCCCCTCTGAGCTGAGGAACAGCACAAAGAATGAGTGGGGTCGTGGCTGACATGGTTTTGGGGAAAATTCTGTTCACTTGCCTGGGAATTTCTTCTTGCGCACCCAGGTTTAGAGTGAATTTGGAGGGAGGAAAGTAGTGATTAGGCTGGGTCCGTACTGCGAAAGTTCAGGACATTGGTCGAGTTGTTCTTCCTGAAGCATCACTAGCCGTTGCTAAAAATAATCCATGAGCATTGCTGAGTAGAGAAAGGACTGCTGGTGAGGCTTCTTGTTCCCAGCCTCCTGGTTTTTTGTGCCATGAAGGTTTGGGAGGCAGGTCACCGTTCAGAAAGCAGAGTGCGGGACAACCCTGGGGCACGTAATGGGCACAGAGTCAGAGAATTGTGTTCTTCCACACAATCTGGGCTTAAATCAAACACGGTCTTCAGTGCAGTCCGTTATCACAGCCTCATGACTGCACCACCGGTGTCCTCTCTGCAAGCCCCCCACTCCAGGACACCCTCTTCCTGGAGCAGCAGCTCTGACAGGTTTTTGCTCAGAAACTACCAACGGCTCCTCGGCACCTCTAGTAGTGGTTCTCAGCTCTGACTGTGTTAGAGTCACCGGGAGAGAATCTTAACTACCAGGGCCCAGACCGCTGAATGAGTGCTGCAGACTGAAAGTTTGCGTCCCCCACCAGGTACGTATGTTGCCCCACCAAGGGAATGGTACTAGGAAGTGGAGCCTCTGGGAGGTGATTAGGCCCTGAGGGTGGGGCCCTAATGATCAGGATTAGTGCCCTTAAAAAGGAGACTCCAGAGAGCTCTCTTGCCCCTCTGCCTTGTGAGGACACAGTGAGCAGACAGACATCTATGAAGCAGAAAGCTCTCACCAGACACCTAATCTGCTAGCACCTTGACTTTGACTTCTCCCAGCCTCCAGAACTATGAGAAATAAATGGCTGTTGTTGAAGTCACCCACGATATGGTATTTTTGCAATAGCAGTCCTAATGGACCAAGACCATCAGCATCTCACTATTTTTTTCATATCTCTTCAGGTTATTTTAACATGTAACAGCATTGAGAATTATTGACCTGCAGGATGGGACTCAAACTCCTTACCCTGATATTCAGAATCCTCCAGAATCTGGTGCTCACGCATCTTATAACTTATTGCAGTGGCCTTGCATGTACCTTATGGAGCCCCGCCTGTGAGCTATGGGTCACGACAGTACGACCCCTAGAACGCTCCTCTCACCTCCGCTCCCTCTGCCTGCTCTCCACGTCCCTGACTAATGTCCAGCCCCACTCAGAGCCTCCAGCCTCCCATGACCTCCCCTTCTGACTTCCTAGCACTTTGTCTCCTAAACATAAACTTTTTCTAATACAAATGTATGATACAGTTTATGATAGTATTATGCACTTATAATTATATTTGATTGTTCTATTGTATTCATATTTATTTTTGCCTTTGTGTATGACTCTCCTCAACACCATGCTTGGCCATTCCCTCACGGCATAAGGCTTTTACACATGTTGTTAGTTCAGTGAATATTTGTTGAATAAAAGAATAAATGAACACAATAACAACAGCAGCAGCAGCAGCAATTTTTTAAAATTCCTCAAATAAATTAAAGGTAGGAAGAATATGAGGAAAAAGTTAACAGAGCAGGTGTGGTTTCTCAGTCCTGCTGTCTCCAAAGAAATCTAGAACCATGATAGAGGCTTAGCCAACCCCTGGGAATGTAATTCTCAGAATATCTTTTATGGTAGTGATTGATAGTTTGTTATATATACCTAAAGCAATAAACCATGTCATACCAATTTGTCTGGTTGTTTTGCACAAACATCAAATTGATGATGAGTCCCTGGTGTGGTTACTGGGGTCCTGAGTTTCTGTTGCCATGGCTGGATGCATAGAACAAGCTGCCTTTGTGACTGGCCCCGAGTCACAGGAGCATCCCTGGGCAGAGACATATCACACATATTCCCAAATTTCACTGCCAGAGAAAGCGTACTTGTGAAGTCCCCAAAGGGAAATGACACAGAGGTCTGTGCCTGGCTCTCTGAACTCCACTGATACAAACCTTTCTACTGCTGCTTTTGCTCTGTATCATTGCTATCATGGACCCTAGCTAGGAGTATAAAATTTTTAATGAATTATCTGTGAGACATGAATGCAATGAACAATAAAATCAAATGACCATCAGACACACGTGTTGTCTATTTTCCAATGCAGAATGGGTGAATCTGTGTTCACATGTATTTCTGTAAACTGTAAAACCCACTCTAGCAGAGATGAGCTCTGCCTGGGGAAGTATTGAACATATATGATTAGAAAAGAATTTAATGAGTGCCTGACTGTTTCTCATCTTGGATATCTCTTTTCATAGCGCCAGGGACACTTCTTGAAGACACTTCACCCAGTATTTGCCAAGCAGCCCTACTTCCTCATTGCCTGTTCTGCTCACCTGGTACGGTATATCCAGAACATCTCCCTACCCAGGAGAAAAAGGATGCTGCAGTCTTATGCCACATCCTTCATCACAAGGCAGTAGGTCCCCTGACTGCATGTGCCAATGGGGGAGAATGGAAATTAGTTTGACAGTGTCTACTAGCAAAAGCTAATGTCATTAGTAGAAGGAAAGGCCAGACGGCCATACTTTGGAATGTTTGCAACTGTTTCCTGGATTCTATTCCGACTGCTTCCACATTTGATTGGGGGGGGGGGGGGCGGGTAGCAGGAGTGGGAATCGAGCTGGTGACGGTTTGATTAGCATGAACTTTGTGAGTGAAGAGATGACAGAGGTAAAGGACAGCAAATGTCATAAAAGTTCAAGTCTTTTTCAAGATCCTTACTGGTGCTCATAATAAATTATCTTGATTAAAAAAAATTTTAAAACCTTTCTCCAAATTGCTCTCTCCTCTGTTTCAAGAAACTGTGGCAGACATTTCTTCCCGAGGTTGACATTTTCATCAGAAGAGAAAGCCTGGGGACATTGATAATAGCTGATCACAGGAATCCTGGATAAACAGCCTGGGCTTTGTCCCTTTGGTTCTACTCTAATGAGGTGATCACAGCCATCTCTCTTGACACGCCCGCCAGGGACAGGCGACACTTGGCAATGACTCTGTCAGTCACGCAGAGAGCGCAAATGGGCTGGTCAAAGAGGGAGCCAAAGCTTTGTCGTTATTTCACATTATTTATTTGGAAGTTGGTCCACAGCGCTGAAAAGGAGGATCTAAGACGTTGGAAAAATATACTATATATAAACCTTGTCATATTTTATTCTAGGTTAAGATCTGAAATTTGAGTTACTTTATACTAATAAAAACAAATTTTCAGATAAACCCCAAAACACTAGGAAAGTTATGAATAATAAATTTGGGTAAGTCAATATTATTTTGATGTGCTAGAATAACTTGTTTTTTAAAGGAATTCTAGGATGAATATTTTTTAATACTAGAAACTATCCTGTATTTTACATTTGTTTCACAATTTTTCTGAAAGTTGTGTACACTAAACATATTGTTAGGTTAAAAAAAATGTTGAATTTTTTATTGTGGTTTGGTGCCCCTTTGTCCATCTTCTCTGGGAGATCTAAGCTATGTTGATGGACCTGAATGACTGAAACTCAGAGAACCATCTGTACTCGGCTGCACCGGTGTGGGGCTCAGTTATACCAGAACCCTGCAGGTAAAGCACCCGTCAAAGCCAACTAAGCATCACCGGCCAGAGCTGCGAGGTGTGGAAAGCAGTTAGGTGCCCCCACCAGGCAGGCATGAATCATTGACCCCTCTCTTCCTCCTGCATCTGGCTCAGCACATCACTTACTGTGTTTACTTCAGAGCTCCAGGGTAGGACACCCAAGATTATTTCTTCACTGGGAGCCCCCCTGGGGAGTATGGACTCTTTGACACCAAGACACCTTGGCTCTCAATACACATTTGATAATTATATTCACTCTGCAGAAGCCCAAGAACGTCACACAAATGCAAATTCTAACCAAACAGGGCATGGTGATGGTGCACAAGCCAGCTACGTGTGTGGCTTGCACCCCCTCCCTCAGTCCACAGAGCATCCCTGTGGGCAGATGTTATTGTTAGCTCCTTGTTACAAAAGAGGAAACGGAGGGCCTCCGAGATTACACTGCTTGCCCACAGTCATCGCTCCCAAGTGAGAAGGTTGGAATTTTAACCCAGAAAATAGCAAATCTGGTTCCAGAGTCAATGCTCCAAAATATGATGGCCTCGCTGGAGTTGCCACATCGGTTTCAGTTTTGCACAGAGCTATTATTTTCAGCTTTCTCAGTCCTTGTCACATAAGGACTCTAAATGTCTCGGTTTGCTGATTATATAGACACCTACGCATATCTCTCTATCTCTATCTATCTATCATCTATCTATCTATCTATCTATCTATCTATCTATCTATCTATCTATCTATCATCTATCATCTATCTAACATATGCCATATATTTATCCTTATAGCCTTCTAGAGTGCACTGTAAGGAATGTTGCTATGTGCTGCTTATTTTTTTGCCTTTTGATTGCCCCTGATTTTAGACAGTATTTCAGTCCTGATACAGTCTTCATTTCCATCTGTCTTTAGGCAACGAGATGGAGAAAGATCGTCCCGCTGATCCCTGTCGTAACTGACAAGCTCCATGGGGATAGAGAGTCCTCGCTAGCGTCTCAAACCTCTGAATTAGGCTTTTTAAAGGGCCCTGGGTTCCAAGCACAAAGAGCAAATCTTCCTTCCAATTCCACTTTTAGACCAAACAATTGTAAAGTACCAGAACACAGTAATGCCCAAACCAAAATTATAGTCTTAATTTTGATCACCTCCATGAGTATCATTGTTCCAGTCACAAAGAACCAAGTTTGCAGGTGTTGCCATGTGGTAACGCAGGGTGCACAGAACAAAGTGATGTGACAATAAATAGCAAACAGTCTCTGAGTGTCAATTTTTTTGTTTTAGGGAATGGAAGAGGGAGGGAGAAGGGGAAGGCACCGGGTCCTCCTGGGAGTCTGAGTGTCTATTATGTGTCAATCACTAGGGATGGAAATATGGATGGGAAGGTGAGTCCCACAGTGCAGTAGAGAAATCAGACAAAAATTAGGTAATACCAACTCTAAGGGCAAGAGATGCTCTCCAGAATTTTTCTCAGTCCTTTCTTCTCCTTTTCTCTTCCCTTTCCTCCTACTACCTATCTCCCACCCCCATATCACCTTTATGCACCTGTATTTTTCAATTCACCACCAGCTTTCCTGGGCCACCCAGTGTGATTTCTACCGAAGACCTCAACGTTCCCACAGCAGCTACATTCCTGACACAACGACTCTCAATCGTCTTGTGTTCTACTTCCTCCAAGTGATTGATAGGCTCATCCAAAGAGGTTGATTTCTAATCAAGGCTAAACAGCCATTTATATGTTAACAATCACCTGTAATGTCTTGACTCCTAGGAGCAAGACTCTGAGCAACACTGACAAACACAATACATTTTGAAAGACACGAGCCTACCGGCAAGAAGCTGGAATTTGCAAAACGGTCTGCTTATGCTTTTTAACATGAAATTTCCAATCATATCACAATTTCCCATTTGAAATACCACTTATCAGGGCTTTCGGGAGCCTTCCCTGATCTGCTGTAGTTTCAGGAGAGAATTTTATTTCCTCCATAAGGATTGATGTTGTCAGTCAAGGCATCAGCAGCAAGTCTAAATTTGCATTTTAAATTTAGAATGACTTGTTTTCACTGAAAAGTATATCACTGCGGCAGTTGGCAAAGCAGTGATTAGGGGACTAAAGCTTTACATTGAAAAAATATTAGAAATGTGAGCTTCCCTAGAAAAAGGAAAAGTGGCATATTTGATTTCATAATTTAAACTCTCTGTACGACCAACGATTCTATAAACGAAATTACATGACAAACAACAGACCCAGAGCAAAGACTTGCAACATATGTAATCAAAGGGTTGGCATTAAAACTTCATGAGAAGCTCCCAGCACTCAATAAAGGAAAAGAACCTAATTTACATGGGGCGTGGGGGGCGGGGGGAGGGATAAAGACCATGGAGTGAAAAGCACAAATGCTTAATAAGCACACGAGAAGCAGCTTAACCCAACTAATCAAAGATACTCGAGCTTTCTGCTTATCAGGTTGGCAGGTTAGTAAGATGAATACTTAGCTTCCTGTTGGCAAACAGCACCGTCAGTTGTCCAGGTAGAGGCAACCGGCCTCTCTTCTCTTTAGAGCAATTCCACAGCATTTACCAAAAAGGTGTCGTTTTGACGTCCAAGGATCTATCTAGCATAGATATTTGCAAAAGTAGAAAAACATGTATGTTCAAAAATCTTAAGTGTAACGCCGTCATAATGAAGCCTTGGAAACAGTCTCAACGTTGGCCAACAGAACTATGGATAATGCGGTCAGGTCCATTCACGCCCCACTGGAAAAGCAGCTAAAAACAAGTGAGCATATACTCACACGAAAGGATGTCACCGTCTATATTTTTTTAAAGTTCCAGGGCAATATGTGTATTTTTGTAAATAACAGCAAACACTACAATCATATATGTGGGGGTAAGTGTGGGGGTGTGTTCATAGAAAAATGTCTGGATGATTCAAAC
This sequence comes from Molossus molossus, assembly GCF_014108415.1. NCBI lineage: Eukaryota > Metazoa > Chordata > Mammalia > Chiroptera > Molossidae > Molossus > Molossus molossus. The sequence goes on along the minus strand of NW_023425347.1, from coordinate 25,021,663 downwards.
TGTTAGCAGTGACCTCTAGGGAGGAGCTTCAGATTGGGGCAAGGGAGTATTTTTTTTTAAATAATTTTTAAGCCTTGTCGGTTTGGTTCAGCTGTTGGAGCATCAGCCCGTGTGGACTGAGGTGTCTTGGGTTTGATTCCCGGTCAGGGGCATGTGTCTGGGTTGTGATCCTGGCCCTGGTCAGGGTCGTTCTAGAGGCAACCAATCGATAGGTCTCTCTCACATCTCTCTCTCTTCCCATCCCCCTCCCACCCTTTCACTCTCTCTAAAAAATAATAATAATAATCGATGAAAAAATATCCTCGGATGAGGATTAACAACAACAAAAAAGAAATAAAAATAAAAAATAATGTCTAAGTTGCATTTTCTAAAATTTTTATTCACATACCTGAAAAAAGAAATTTATAGAATTTTCATACATAATAGTGTTCCAAAGTACAAAGACTATTATGTTCTAGAAGAAGTCATGTTAGATTTGAATGCTGTTGTGTTATACAGGAATTTAGGCATCTGTCATACATGAATTCTTCTATAACACAGTGCTCAAATATAACATTATAATGCTATGTTCTGGAAGAATTCATGTATCCCTTCAAATGCCCTCGTTGATCATGCACATTAACTCAAATGTCCCGCTGATTATTTAAAATTCTGGAAAGCACACTGCACTCAAGGTAAGCAGAAAGTGGGTTCTAGTTATGTTTGCAGACCGGCCCTTCCACTCCTGAGTCTCTAATAAACGAAAGTCGGGCCAGATGTGCTGTTTTCTGACTCTGGTTCCCGCAGGCCCAAGGGTTCCCCTCCACACCCACCTACCACCACCCACCACCTTGCTTCTCGGTCGGAGCAGCTCTGTTTTCTCTCAGCGCTATTTATTTATACATTCACCTACGATTATGTCTTATTTCTGAGAAAAAGTCATTTGAAACTCTCCAGGCGAGATTATTGTCAGGCTTCTTCCAGAACAACTTCTTCTCGACTCCATGCATTCCAGGCTCTGGTTAGGAGATGCGGACCTTTCGGTCAGTCCTTAAATTACTCCAGCTGAAACAGCTGCCTTGTGTCCCCACACTCCAGCCAGACCACCTTTATTTTTTGCAGAACTGTGGCGGCTGTAACAGAGATGCATGGAAAGAAACAAAGTGCAGGGTCAGAAAACAAGGGACAATGTCGGCTGCCGTGGAGAAGAGGAATTCTCCATTTCCCCTTTCTTCCCACGACTATTGAGTCAGTTAGCGTTACTCCTGGCATGATGACTTTGCTTTTGCTGATGGACGTGCTCTACTTAGAAATAATAGATGGTGGAGAGCCACGAGCGTGTAGTCATTAGGGAACCGAATTCCTGCTCCACAGTTCAAGGTCAGACAGAGAGCAGCACCAGCTCTCAGGCAGCAGCTGTGGAAGGAGAGCATCAGGGCCTGAGCTTCCCTCCCCACGCACAGGGCCGAGTGCCCGTGCTCAGGTCAGCCCCATCCTTCCTGTAAATTGGGTACAAAGTGATCATTGGGTGGCCTTGTCTTTGACTTGGGTGAAAAGGCAAAATTGAGAACGTCTCGAGAGTCCTAAATGAAAGTAGACAGAGTTAAAGCCAACGTTGCTCTACAGTTTCCACCCATTCAGTACTCTCAAGACACAACATTCTAAATACCACTGAACTCATCTCTGTAGCACTGTCTGCATCTTAGGGAGACGCCTGTGAAACCGCCTGCCCGAGGGAGAGGTGAAAACAGTGTCCAGGTATAGCTCTCATTTGTCCCTGTCCCATTTCATAGCCCACACATCAGCTGTGAGGCCACATTAGAAGTGAAACAAATAGATTGGATATTTATTTTACCATTCAACTTCTTCCATAGGAAAGTCTTAATACCATGCTTAAAATATCGCAGACTAAACCTACTCAATGCCAACTCATTGAATTCCTCAGTTTTCTTTCAACATTTCTATATATACTCATATCACTGAAATTAGTTTGTATCCTTTGGACTTGTGTTTCTGAAGGGAAAGTTCCCTCTCCTGTGTCTCTATATGCCTTCAGAGACCCAGTGAAATGCAAACAACCAGTAAACTAAATGAAAAATTATTTTGTTAGTAAAAAGACAAGATGCAGTACAGAAGCAGTTTGAAATATGTTAAATTGTTAAATAAGTATCTTAAATTTAACAGTTAGACACTTCACAGAGTAGGTTGAAAATAAGTAGATAGAATCCAAATAGGAATTTAGAGTACGATAAAGGTGGCGATCAAGTCAGAGAGGAAATGACGGATTACTCAGTAAATGATCCTGTGATAACTAGATAGTCATCTTAAACTCTATTGTATTTCTACAACATCTTACACTAAAAAAAGTTTACATCTGTCAAAGATGTAAAAGTAAAATGAAATAATAGCAGCATGTGAACAAAACATGAAGGTATGTTTTAAATATGATTTCAAAATGGGGGGGAAACTTTAGGTTTAACACAAAACTCAAGTCTCACTGGAAACCAGTTGAGGGTCTATGAAGCGCTTCAGGATTATCACACTGAGCCGTGAGGAGGCCACCTTCTTTGTCTTAGGACTCCTGGGGCATTAACTTCCAGCACGGTTGGCACTCACAGGCAACCTCCACGGTCAGCCAAGGGGACGGGAGGGGCACCGGAGGCATCTGATGAATATGGGAAGTCAATCTTGTGTGTCATCAGGTGAAACACTGGAAGATCTCTCTCCCACTTTCACCCCTGGGTTCTGCACTCATGAAATCTGGTTATGGGAGGAATAGCACCGTATGTTGGTTGCTTGTTCAAAGCATATGGAACATTTTGTAAGTCAGCCCTCCAAGCTGTAAAACCTGTAGTCTCGCAGCTTCTACCATAACTGAATCTTCCAAAGGCAATTCTATCGTTGTCAAGGTCAGCTTTTCCTGAGTGATGGAATTTCTGGTAAGACCAGAGAATCCCTCATGTGTGAGCTCATTGCCTCTCTTCTTCTGCAGGAAAATAAGTGTCCTGTTCAGAAGCAATGCTGTAGGTTACCCAAACACCTTTGGGTCATTTGAGTCATGAGCTACTTAAATTTTAACTTGAACCAGTAACTAAAGGTCTCTGGCTTTAGGTCACACTCATGACTGGCAGCTTTAAAGATTACTTGGTGATAGGTTGGAGCACTGTGCCTTTTTCTTAGTCATGATATAACTTCCTTTCACTTTGGAAAGGATTTCTTGGATGTTTCAGATCACTAAGCCCCCAGAATCTTCACTGAAATTCACCGAGGTCTCTGAATTTTCTGGGGATTTATCACCCATTCCCTGGCACTTATGTTTTACTACATCATCCAGAGTATTTGGTACTTTTTGCTCAATCAGCATAATCTAATCAATATAGTGCAACAGTGATGTCCTGTGGGATGGTGAAGTGATCAAGATCCCTACAAACTAGATGAAGTCAGCCAGCCAGCTATGAATGAAAGCATACTGCTGCTAGATAAAAGCAAACTGCATTGAGTAACGTCTGTTTATTGGCTAGGAAGAGAGTATTTGCCTGATTGATGTCTGCATATGAGACTCTAGGAACTGTGTGGATGACATCTGTAACAGCATCTGCTACTGGAGCTACAACCCAGTAAGTTTTCTAAAAATCCTACTATTTTTCCTAGACCTCCAGTACTTCTGTGCAGACCAAAGTGATGAGGCTAACTAAGGAAATGATTGGACTAAATCCCCACATATTTTCCAGGTCCTTGATGTCGGCATTAATTCTGCAGTCCCTCCTAGAATGTGGCATTGCTTTGTCTCACAATTTCAAGGAAGGCTTCCATGCAGCCCTTCTTTCCACAGTAGCCTTCATTCCATGAGTCAGAGAGAAAATGTGAGATCTTTCTTTCTTTTTTTTTTTTTTATCCTCACCCGAGGACATTTTTCCATTTTTTGTTCAGGTAGAGTAGGAGGGGGAGAGAGGAACAGAGAGAGAGAAAAACATCGACGTGAAGGGACACATCGAGTGGCTGCCACCCACACGACTGACCAGAGCCGGGGACAAACTGCAACCGAGGTACATGCCCTTAGCGGGAACTGAACCCGGGTCTCTCCGGACCGCAGGCCGACGCTCTAACCACTGAGCCAAACCGGCCAGGGCGAAAATGTGCAATCTTTCAATCGCCCAATTATGCATTCAGGAACCGGGGAAATAAATGCAGGGTGTGTACATGAAATCCACTGAACCCACTGTGAGACAAATTCTGATCAAACTCACTTTATCACTGAAACCACATAACTCCCGATCTGACCAGCAGAACTGTCCATAAGGTCCCCAGAGAATTCCAAATGCTTGTTGTGCCCACACTACATTGCTTCTGACGAAGGAACTCCTTTTATTGCAAGAAGAAAAGTGATGCACTCACATGTATGCAATTCTACACAAAGATGGTGCCCAGAACTGCCTCCAAATCCAGTATCCCTTTTTCCCTGGTGTGCAGGCACCCTGGTAAATGATAATAAAACTCTTTAGGGAAGGCTAAGACAATGTATAATAAATATGTGTAGGAATGTTGCAAGTCCTTTTTTTAAAGGAATACAGCTTCCTGTTCATTTAGGGGTTTAGAGTCTGTGAACTAGCTCAGATAGGGAAATTAGGTGAAGAATTCTGAGCATCCTCTGGTGAACAGTTACTTGACCTAAAGTTTCGTAAGTTATGCAAATCGAATTAGACCTTAGTAGGTTGCCCATCTCTTTTAGTGCTAGAGATACATGACCAGTTATTCACCACAAAAGATCCCTGAAGGCAAAACCATTGTGGTCACTGCTCTGCTCCCGTCACCTGTTACAGTGGTCACACCCACCTTGGCTCTCATGGTCAACCTGGCCTCTGGTCACTCTAGGATCTCACCATCCCCACTGCAGCTGGGAATCCCATTTCAATGTCAGCATCTCCCACCTTTCTCCCCAGCCCCACCGTCAGAGCCAGTTTCACATCTAGAATGCTAGCTGTAAGGGAGTCTGGGAAAAGTCATTTTAGTTTTCAAACTCCTGTGATTCAGAAAGAGTCTGGGAATGGATGCCAAGTCCAACAGACCAGACCCTCACAAAGAGAGTAAAAACATTTTTTGTGAATTTGGAGAAAAGACTGAGCTTATATTCATTAATAAATAATGCAGATAAATGGATTAGGAATGTGTGTGGGGTGACGAAGAAGCTTACTAAGTCTGAAGGGGTATAGAACATGTACTTTTATAAAAATGGCCCTTTGATAGCCAAAAACTAAGTGTAAGAGGATACAAGGATACACATGACTCCACGAAGCAGAGACCTACCAAATATGAACCTTTGTAGTCAACAAAAATCATGTTTGCATTGAGTATTTAATGGTATGAGGAAATGCTGATTATATCACAAAGTGAAAAGGGGGTTACAAGACTATATACTTTTCAATTCATGTGTTTGTGTGCATGTGTATACACACATATAGTGAATACACACGTGCACACATATACTGAAAGAAAGCACCTAAACTGTTAAAGGTGGTAAAACTACGAATCATATATTTTTTTCTTTTATTTTCCCAAATTTTTTGCAATCACTTGCATCATTTTAAAAGTTAACTTTTTTTTTTTCTTTAAACTAGAACACTAATACAAGAAGAAAATGAAATAACTAATGAATGTGTCCTGGTTAAAGTCCAAAAAAAAACTAGTGTCATTATTATTCTACAACTTATAATTTGTTTTCTAACATAGTGTAAAGAAGGAAACACCTTAAGAACTACGCCCAACGTTAGAGGAGAAGAGATGTAGTCCTAAAATTTTTAGTGTGGACTTGATCTCAGAATCCTGGAAATAAAAACTAAGCTCTGGATACTTAGTTTGATTTCACACTTGATTGTAGCACTAAAACCCCTGTTGTTTTTAAATGAAAACATAGATAAACTCCTAATATCCAAAATGAGCATACTCGACTTGCTTCATTTGAAACCAACCCCTCAGGCAGGATGTTTGAACTCTACAGAGATCCATTTGGAATCCAGTGACCTAGTCCAACCCATTACTTTCCAGACAAAGAGCTCTCCAGAAGAAACAGGCTGATCCTTCTCCCCTATAACTGAGGTTGAGAAAAGAAGAGGTCTCGTGATATCACACAGCAGGCTAGGGCCAGGTACCTCTTATCACCATTAGAGGCATAAAGTTGAAGGTAGAAAAGGAAATCTACTGTGGAAGGGCAAAGCCAAAGGTCAAAACCACACTGTTACCTAGAAGGGCCATAAGGCAGAGCAGAATGCAAGGGCCAGCTGCTTCTTTTCTGAAGCTCCATTAATGGCCTACAAACATATGCCAGGTTGGTTTTTAGGAGTCAGAATGGAGCAGGCATGCAATATCTTGCTGAAGGCCACGTAAATCTTAAGACTAAAAACCAGGTGTCTCAACATAGAAGGATGGCTTGGCAGGTGATCCACATAAACCTTTTGCTCTCATATCCATCTTATTGGAACTGTCCTTACTCAGCTCCTCAATGACAATGTCATTGCCAATCCAAATTATATCTTCATCCATTTTCCTACTTGATCCCTCCTTAGCCCTATTCTTTGGCCACCTTCTCAGAATTCTACTGCTCTCTTCCATTGCATCGATTAGCATCTAGCTGTGGTGACGAAACCTCAGTGTGCTTAAGAATCACCTTGGAGACAGAAATAAAACTATAATTTGGGCTCCATTCCCAGAGGACGTGGGGGAGGGGAGAGTACAGTTGTACACAAGATGGCCCTTGAATTACAACTCGAAAAACACTGAACAACAGAGTTACAGTTCTCACAGTCTCGAGCCTAGAACTTTCTCCCAGGTTCAAGGCCTAAAATAACAACTGCCTCATTCATTCAAACAAATCTTGTCACCTTAAACTCATCATACTCTTACTCACCCTCCCTCAAATCTGCTGTGTCTTTTCTTACGTGCCCATCGTGGTCCTGCCCCTCCTGTGACTGCTACAAGCTGGGCCCAGGTTCCCTAGAATCATAAGCTCGCCGACTTCCTCCCTTTGCTGGATTCTGCTCTCTCTTTTCTCCCTCACTCATTTCTAGTGACTTATGCTCACCTGAAGATGGGGAGACCCACTGACTTCATAACGTCCTGCCCTCCTCAGATCTCTGAGCCCAATCACTGCAATGGCTGCTACCTGTTTCAATAGACAGAAAGAAAAATCTAAGAATAAATATAGGAGTATTTTCACGTCCATGTGATTTCCCCAAAACACTACTTACTAAAGGTGATTTCGTAATCAATTTTTATTGAAGTGTCAGGATTAATTAAGGAACAAAGTGAGAGCAATGAGTAAGTTTATTATACAACTGATTGCTTAAAGCTGATTATTGAACAGTCTTGTTTCTTAAAACTTCTTTGGTCAATTCCCTCCCCACCTCCTCTTCTATTCAGGCCAAACCTCCTTCCACGTGGCTCTGGCTCCTCTTTAGCTGGCTTCCCTATCCTCCACATTCACCCCCAGACTCGACTTCACGGGCATTGCTCCTGCAAGGCAGGTGAGCTATCCCATCACCCACACGCACCCAACCATGCCTGGCGAGCACCCTCCCAACTGGAATGCCCTGTCAATAGATTTTTAAATACAGAAATGTTTCTCCTTCAAGGAAAAATTGTGCTGCCAGCTCTCAAGCCAACAATTCTTTTCTCTCTACGGCGTATCACTACCCGGCTCTTTGGAAACTTGCTTTAATATGAGCCACAGTCTGACCATATAGTGTTTTTCTGATTCCCTCCCTTTCGTCAGGGTAGTTCAGCAAAGTCAGTTGCTAACAAGGACTGCCTGGGGTTCAATCCTCCTGAGGGCTAGTTAGCTTTGTACTGGGTCCCGGGTGGGTGACAGTAGTTCTTCCTCCTCCCTCCAGGCAGCTGTGTTACCCATGCAGGTTGTTTATTACCAGAAAGTCCAGCGGGGTGGGGAGGAGGGGCAAAGGAGGAGGAGGTCTTCAATAACGTAAAAGAGAGGTGTGCAAACTGTTGGCGCATGGATGCCCGGAAGGGAAACCTAGAGCTGAAGACACCGAGCCTGATCATTTTCAAAGGACGCTGTGGGAGTGAGGAAATGTTTTGCCAAATGTTTTGTCCTCAGAGAATTGAGTTCCACACCAGAGAAGAGGAATCAACAATCTTAAATGACCTGAGAAGAAAGCAGATATGTGTGAACACTCATACACACCTTAAAATTAATGAGGGTCTAACTATTTTTTTAAGAATAGATTTTTCATGAAAGTCCTATTGTTTCCTATTTATTTTCTTCTGTGATAAATCCAGAGATGTAAAAGAGTTAGATATTTTGAAAACTGCATTGTTCAAAAATAAATAAATAAAAATTTCTTAATATCCAATTTTCTCCCTTACCCTTCAAGGAGAGTGAGGGTCATGTCTCGCTGCTAGAACAGCTCCTCTCTGAATGGACAGACAGGCTAATGATTCAGAGATATTTTTTCTTTGTCAACTAGCTTCAAATACATGTTCTAAACTAGTCTCCAAGGAAACCTAACTATCCCAGGAAGGTGCTCCAAGTTCTGAGGAAGGTGAGAGGAGGCCTGGAGGGGCCTGCTGGTACAGGGGCAGCTGCATGACCACAGCAGATGGTAAACGAGACCAAATGAGAGGTAGCCTTTGACTTGAGTTTTTCCTACTGAGATGTTTTGCCCTGCAGTTGACTCTGTGACACATCCAGTTCTTTTTCTCTGCCTTCTTTTCGCATCTTCGGTTCAGTTGGCTCTTGATTCCCATCTAGAATTATTTTGTTTGTTCTTTGTGTTTTTCTTTTTTTTTATTGTTAATCCTCATCCAAGGATATTTTTTTCTATTGATTTTTTTTTTTTTTTTTTTTTTTTAGAGAGAGTGGATGGAAGGGAGGAAGAAAGAGAGAGAGAGAGGAATGCAGATGTGAGAGAGACACACCAATTGGTTGTCTCCCTCACATTCCCCAACCAGGGCCGGGGATTAAACCTGCAACCCAGGTACATGCCTTTTCCCAGGAAGCAAACCTGCGACCCTTAGGTTCATGAGCCAATGCTCTAATCACTGAGCAACACCAGCCAAGGCCCCATATGTCAGGAGTTTTTATGGCTTCCACAGTGTCAGCTAGGATCCCTTTAGGTCACATATGAAAAAAGCCAGCTACAGAGGCTTAACCAAATCAGGCTGAATAAAAAATTTATATGTCACCTTGGCTGGATGTCTCCATTGTTTGGAGCATTGTCCCGTATATCAGAAGGTTGTGGGTTGTAAGCAAAATAAGCCAAACAGAGAAAAACAAGTATCACATGATCTCACTTATTTGTGGAATATAATGAACATAACAGTCTGAGGAACGGGGTAGTCCCAGAGACGTGGAAGTAGGGTGAAGACTGACAATCCCCAGAAGAGGGGGTGGTGGGGGAGAGATAAACCACAGAACTTATATGCATGTGTGCATGAACAATGGACATGGACAACAAAGCTGGGGATAGGGTGGGGAGGGAGAGGGAGGGGGGAATCAGTGGGGGGAAAAGGAGAAACATCTGTAACAAAAATAAATTAATTAATTATAAAAAAATAAAATAAAATACAATTGGAAATAAAAATAAAAATAAAAAAATAAAAATCCCATTGGGGTACCATTGTTTCACATTGCTTAGATGTATATATGAAGGAGAAATGATGTGCAAAATACTATATTTCAAATTGATTAGTAATGTTTAAAATACGGTATTGTTTTACCAGAGCTGGATAAATTGGTATAAACTTTTATTACCTGAAAAAAAGGTTGCGGGTTGGATTCCTGGTCAGGGCACAAACCTAGGTTGCGAGTTCAATCCCCGGTTGGGATGCATATGGGAGGCAATGGATCCATGTATCTCTCTCACATTGACGTTTCTCTCTCTCTCCCCCTTCCTCTCTCTCTAAAAATCAATAAAAACATATCCGTAGGTGAGGATTAGAGAAAAATTTAAATGTGTGCAGACCAGAGCAGAGACAAGGAAGTCATCAAGGGCCTGGGCTCCTGGTTTCTTGTTCCGTTGTTCTTACTGTGTGCTTTTGTCCCAGGGTTACAGGATGGGTACACGTGTACAAAGATGGTACCTACAGTCCAAGAAGGAAGTAGAGAAAGAGAAGACGAGAATGAGCATATGCCAGCTGAGACTGGCCCTTTTTATCAGATAAACAATAGTTTTTCCAGAGCCTCCTCATAGGCTTCAATTATGCCACCAAATCTGGGTCACATGGCTACTTCTAGCTGCAAGAGAGCTTAAGGATAGGTGAGTAGTTTTAACTGGGCACATCATCATCCTAAACAAATTTATATTTCTCTTTCTAAAAGAGAAGAAATGTGCCCGGCCAGTGTGGCTCAGTGGTTGATCATTGACCCATGCACCAAGAGGTCGCCGGTCCGATTTCCGGTCAGGGCACATGCCCAGGTTGTGAGCCTGATCCCCAGTCGGGGCATGCAGGAGGTGGCCAGTCGATATTCTCTCTCATCGATGTTTCTCTCTCTCTCTCACCCTCTCCCTTCTCTCTCCAAACAATAAAGAAAAAAATTTAAGAGAAGAAATGCATTTGGATAGGCAAATAATTAATCATGAATGCATTCAGGAAAGCAATTAATCACTTCACACATGCAGGAGATGATGTAGGGTGTTATATGAAATAGAAAGGTGTAAGACCTTTGTATTCCTTATGCCATAAACACTATGGGAATTTGAAAAAGGGTAAGTACACTGTAGACTTGGCACTATCTCCAGTAGGAGTCTGTGAAGTCAAAAATATATTCCACATGAAAAGATGATCAACATCATTGTCACTAGGGAAATAGAAATCAAAACCACAATGAGATACCACCTCAATATTCAACGTCATTGTCACTAGGAAAATATAAGTCAAACTAACTTATACCCACTAGGATGACCATTATCCAAAAATTGGAAAATAATAAGTGTCGGTGAGGATGTGCAGAAATGGGAAACTTTGTGCACTGCTATTAAGAATGTAGGTGATGCAGGTATGCAGGTGTTCTGGAAAAGCCTGGGTAGTTTCTCAAAAGGTTAAACATACAACTACCATACGATCCGGCAATTTTACTCCTAGGCATTGACTTCAAAGAACTGAAGAGAAAAACTCAAATAAACACTTGTATACGAATGTTCATAGTAACATTGTCCACAATAACCAAAAGGTTAAAACAACCCAAATATTCATCCTCAGATAAATGGACAAAGTAGATGTGATACATCCATTCAATGGGATATTATCCTGCCATAAACAGGAATGAAATTCAGATACACGGAAGCACCTTGAAAACATTAGGCTAAGTGAAGTAAACCAGACATGAAAGGACAAATATTGTCTAATTCCACTAAGTATTAAATGAAATATCTAGAAAAGGCAAATTTATATAAACAGAAAGTAGATTAGAGGTTACCAGAAATAGGAGAAATGGGGAATGGTAATGATTGCCGAATGACTACAGAGTTTCTGTTTGCTGTGATGAAAAAGTTTTGAAAATGAATAGTGGTGATAGTTGTAAAACACTGTAAATGTAATTAATGACACCAAACTGTATATTTAAAAATAGTAAAAGTGGAGCCTGGCCAGTGTGGCTCAGTGGTTGAGCGTCGACCCACGGACCAAGAGGTCACCAGTTCCATTCCCGGTCAGGGCACATGCCCAAGTTGTGGACCTGATCCCCAGTGGGGGCGTGCAGGAGGCGGCCAGTCGATATTCTCTCTCATCGATGTTTCTCTCTCTCTCACCCTCTCCCTTCTCTCTCTCTAAAAAAAAATTAATAAAGAGAAAAAACAGTAAAAGTGGACATTTTTGTTGTATGTACTTAATAAAAATGTAAAAATAATATGTAATAATAATACTAGGATATTGTTTGCCTCTTTCACTCTCATCCACTCCTGCGTGTACAGTGGCATTTCCCAGGCACCACGTGACGGCTGATGCTATCATTTCTCTGATCGCTAAGGAGATGTGTGTTTTAAAGCATTCTGAGTCTGAATTCCCCCCTGCCAAATAAATATCAATATAACCCATATAACAAAGTATATATGTTGATTAAGGTTAAATAGAAATGAAGACCCGACAAAGGAGGTATAATTTCAATTAGACCCTGAAATCTGAAAAGGACACAAGTAGAGAGGAGTAAAGGGGAGGATATTTCAACCTGGGACAACACCTGAATCACATAGGTTCACAAAGGTTTTGTTTCCTATGAAATACACTGACTAGACACATGATATTTATTTATTTATTTTAAATATTTTTTTCTTTATTGATTTTAGAGAGAGATAGAAACATCCATGAGAGAGAACATCAATTGGTCACCTCCTGCACACCCCCCACTGGGGATTTGGCCCACAACCTGAGCATGTGCCCTGACTGGGAATTGAACCAGCGACCTCTCGGTGCATGGGTCGATGTTCAACCAGTGAGCCACACCAGCAGGGTTAGACACATGATACTTATAGGTATTCCACCCTTTTTCTTAAGAAAACGTATATGATAGCTAAGGAAATGTATGAATACAAATGAGTGACATCATCTTGAGGATACCTTCAAATTTTCTTTAATTTTTTTTTAAATAAGTCCCTGATAAACATCAGTATTTTAAATATTACCCTTGATTCTGATTCTGTTGATTATAGTAAAAAATGCCTACTTTTAGTCTCTGATCTCTTTCAAGACCAAAGGGCCTGTATCTGGATATGCTTTAGCTCTGGCGTGTCTTTAGAAACAGCCCCTCTCTGAGACTCAGTTTCCTCCTCTGTCAAATGAGTGGGATGAATCCATCTGTCAAGCTCCTTCTAGCTCTAAATTCAAAACTGGAGTGAATGTCACCCATCCTAAAATGAGGACAAAAGGGCTAAAAGCAGTGCCTGCCTCTTTGTTGCCATGGTGAGGCACACGCTTATTCCTGCAGGGCTGGCTTCATGAACATGGGGCCTGTGCGGTCACATGGGGCCCGGCCACTGGCTCAGTGCTCTGCTGCACCATCTTGAAATTCTAGCAGTTCTTGAACAAAGAACCTTGAATGTTCCTTTTGTACCAAACCCTGCAAATTATATAGCTGCTGCTTCTATAGGCCATTATAGAAAAGTGATTAAGATCCCAGAGGCTGAGTAAGTTGTCTGACCTCGGTCCCTGTTTACTAGCTGAGTAACTTTCACAAATGATTTAACTTCTCTAAACTCAATTATACACATGTGACGTGATGACTATACCAACTTTATAAGGTTGTTGGAAGAATCAAATGGGTAATGAATTAAAAATAATACTTTGGCCCTGGCCGGTTTGGCTCAGCGGTTAGAGCATTGACCTGCGGTCCAGAGAGACACGGGTTTGGTTCCCGCTAAGGGCCTGTACCTCAGTTGCAGTTTTTCCCCAGCCCTGGTTGGTTGTGTGGGTGGCAGCCACTCGATGTGTCCCTTTCACGTCGATGTTTCTCTCTCTCTCTCTCTCTTTCTCTCTCTCCCTCCCACTCTATCTGTGCAAAAAATGGAAAATAGTAATAATAATAATACTTTGTGCAGCACTTGAAGTATAAGGAAGTACTGCAATAAATATTAGCAACTACAATTTGCTATGTTTCATTGATTATATTTATTCAACAAATTGTTTATTGAGCACCTACTATGTGCCGGGCACTCACGATCTATCCTAGGCACTTGAGATATGCCTGTGAATAAAATAAACAAAGATTCTCACTCTCACAGAGCTTATGTTTCTCAAGGGGGCAGAGGAGCTTGACAATAGCACAATGAGCACTAAGTGAATGTCCCAGTGCACGAGAAGGAGGTAAGCACTGTAAATAAAAGAAAAGGCAAAGCAGCAGAAATAGGACAGGGGAGAGAGGAAGGGCAGGTCGCAGCATTTAATGGGAAGCTTCAATACAAAGATGAAATTCAGAAAGACTTGAAGGAGATAAAAGAAATGAACTAAATGAAATTGAACAGAAAGTGTTATAGGAGAGAGTTCCTGAGTAACGGGGGTGATGCTTAAGGTAAGTCCTTTCCAACAAAAGTCAGAAAAGTCTAGAACACCCACCAGCACTCACCACAGAGAGAAGATATTCTGTAACTGGCAATTCCTAAAACATTTTAGCGAGTTCGAGGTTGCAAGTCAAGCATGTGTGTGAATTTATCTAACATCCAATTAGTGAAACTCATTTTCTTAAAGTTTAACTTTGAGAAATAAAGGCAGAAAATTCTTACAAATATTATTTCAGATAACCAAGAGGACAGTTTATTGGGAACTGACCCATGTAAACCACTGGGCTAGGACGGACCATGAAAGAGTAGACGAGGAGAAGGACCAAAACCAGAAGCAGGACAGAGGCACTGCCCTCGGCCACACCCAGGAAAGGCTCTCACCTTTGTCAGCGTGGGGGTGGTTAGTGAGCACCAGAACCACTCTGTATCTAGGTTGTGTGCTGTATGGTGGGGTTTGCATTGTAAACAATTCAGAAAATTCTGTGTCGTTCTAGAGTGGGAATCTGCTCTGCTCGAGGTGTAACTAAGATCTGAAGCAGATGACTGAACCCGTCCATTACCACCAAGATTCTGGTATCTGGGCTGGGCGGAATGAGCAAGCAACATCCTTTATAGGATGGCTCCCCAACAAGGTCTGGAGGAAGGGAGGGAGGGAGGGAGAAAGGTGGGTCCCATGCAATGCTGAATCACTATTTACACCATGTGTGGCTTTTGTGTGGCCTCAGGGAAACGTCTAACTTAAAGCCAAAAAAGACACTCAATGGACAAATTGTCGCTCTATGAATTGTTTAAAATATAACTTTAAACTCAAAATATAACGCAGTCCATTTTTAATCTTTTACTGAACATAAGATAAAAACAAAACAAAACCATGAAGTGTTATTTAACATTCTAAAGGCAATATTCTTATAACTGGGATAATTAGATGTTCACAATAGAAATTTCAACCCAGTGTGGTGATTCAGTCTCCACAGTAAAGCCTCAATAATTTAAATCTGCTAATGCTCCTAAGAACTAAGCCAAACTTTGCCTTTATACCACTATTGGGAAGCACAGTGCTTAGCAAATTAAATATGAGTAAAGTTTAGGTGGGCTATTAAATGTATCAAGAGAGTAAAATACTCCTTAGCAACACTATTTGCCTTTAATATACTAATTGCAGCACAAATTGAAAATTGTGTTAGTGTATATTACTGGTTTAAACTTCACTTATTTTAAAATGCACTCTTGAGTAATTCAGATCTTTTTTTTATTTTAAAATAGTTAACCTTATCATTGTAGGCAGATTCTAGTTCTGGCTAAGGCCCAGAATAAAGAGAATCTAATTGTTTAGTAGGGGTTGTCCTCAGGTTAACAGAAATCATAGTTCTGTCTAATCATTTCTCCTGAAGCTAACTTGCTACAAGAAGGGAGGCTGTGTTCTCCAATGCACTTCTGAAAACAACTCCTAAAAAGCTGACATGTGGCAAATGTCAAGCTCCCACCTGAACATCTAAATTTATTGTTGACCAGCTTTGCCCATCTTTCACTAAAAAATGATTTCTGCAGCTCCTCCATTGTACTGCAACTCATCAGTTTTCTTGAGCACAGTCCAAATGCAGGCATTTGTTTTCGTCATAAATCTGCTGTATGGTTTGTTCTCCTCTGTGCGATACTGCCTGTGACACTTTAAGGCTTCTTCCCTCTACACCGATACGTGTGCACCACGCTCATTGACAGCTTCTCTGAGCTGAGCCCTGGGTTAATTGCCCACCTGTCCTCAGGAGCTGGTCAGCCCTTCTCACCAGTCTTTCATGCTGACTGTGCTAAATGCAAGCCCATCTCCATGGCAGTGGATAAAATGTAAGAATAAAGGGGAGGAAATGGCTGGTACATCATTTTGGGGGGAACTAAACGCATGGAATGTGCTGTTCATAAGCTTAGTTGCTTCCTCAAATCTATCAAAGATAATTGAGATCCTCCTAAAACGTAACAAAAGAGCATTGAGCTTTATCTGTTCCCCTAGTCTCTTCTTAAGACAAAGAAAGACATGCATCATCAACAAAACATAAGGAGCCACAACATCACTGATCATCAGGGAAATCAAAACCTCAATGAGGATATCTCTTCACACCCATTATTATTAAAAATAAAATAAAACAAAACAGAAAATAATGAGTATCGGTGAGGATGTGGATACACTGGAACCCTTGTGCTTTGCTGGTGGGATTGTAAAATGGTGCAGCCA
This sequence comes from Molossus molossus, assembly GCF_014108415.1. NCBI lineage: Eukaryota > Metazoa > Chordata > Mammalia > Chiroptera > Molossidae > Molossus > Molossus molossus. The sequence goes on along the minus strand of NW_023425347.1, from coordinate 25,005,457 downwards.
TTATGGAAAACAGTATGGCGGTTCCTCAAAGTATTAAACACAGAATTACCATATGATGCATCAATTCCAGTTCTGGGCATATATATGAAATAATTGAAAGCAGACCCTCAAACAGATATCTGCACACCCATGTTCAGAGCAGCATTATTCACAATAGACGAGAGGTAGAAACAACCAAGTGTCCATCAACGGATGAATGGCTAAAGAAAATGGGTACACAAAATGGAAAATTATTCAGCCTTAAAAAGGAATAAAACTCTGACACCCGCTACAATATGGATGAACCTCGAGGACACTATGTTAAGGGAAAGAAGCCAGACACAAAAGGACAAATATTATATGATTCTTTTTAGATGTGGTACCTAGAGTAGTAAACTCTCAGAGACAAGGTGGAGTGAGGGGTGCCAGGGGCTTGGGGACGAGGTAAAGGGAAGGTGCTGTTTGATGAGAACAGCGGTTCAGTTTGGGATGATGGAAGGAGATGGGTGGCGGCGACAGCTGCACAGTCACGTTCATGGGCTCCATGCCCCTGAATCGTAATGTTGAAATGGTTACAATTACAAATTTTGTTATTTATATTTGACCACAATTTAAAAAAAAATAAAGAGCACATGTGAGCTAAGGGCAGAGAGGGCTTCAGTGAGATTCACTCCTTTTGAAAGGGGAAAATCATACTGAAAATGGCTTTGCCTATTCCTGAGAGTCAAAACTTAAGTTGGCCTTCATTTCTACTGGCTGAAAAGTCAAAGAATGGATCAGTGGCATGATCGTATCGCAAAATCAGATAAGAATTTCAGGAATTCAGAACATCAAAAGGAATTATGGCATTTTTAGGGCTCATCCAGAGCTTTTTTTTTTATTGGCAGAGCCCATACCAACTCTTTCCTCTGAGGAGGACAGTGCAGCAGTTAAACACGGGGGGTGAGGGGGTCTTTACATGCCAAGGCTACCGTAGGGTAGAGCCTCTGCCAGAGGTACCCCGTGGGAGGATGTGCAAGCGTGGAGCACCCCACCACAATGCCAACAGCAGGCGAGGAGGATGGGGTTGTGATGGTTAGTTACCCGCCCCACCACCGTGGATGGGCATATTATTTTTAAGCTGTTGTGCCCTGCCTTCTTGGTGACTGCCTTTTATCAGCTTTAGGAGGCCAGTCCGACTTTTCAAATCAAGCGTAATTTTATCTGTTATCCTTATTTTCTAAATGTAATGAATAATGTTAAAAACTATGGGAAAAAGTTAAACCTGGGTCAACAATTCCAGTCACTGAAAATCTCCACAGTGGCATTAGTCAAAAGGAGGAAGCTTTCAAGCACGAGGATTTGTTTATTCTATGCGAACAACTGTAGCGTGGTAGCTAGCACATTCTTACCTTGTTTGAAGAACCTGCAGGTCCAATCTCTTGATGCAGAAATATGGACCATTTCACCCACGGCCATGCATGTGAGCAATGGATATGGAAAGTCTTTAAATTGTCATGTTGGGCCCAAGAAACTTAAAAACAATACATTGGCACGGTGGTACTAATCCAATAAGAAGATCCCTGTTGAAGCAATTATTTTTGGTGAGTAATATTACTGTCCTCTACCAGATGGTTTTCCATAGTTTTATTAGAAGCCTCAAGAAAGTGATTTTTTATCTTTGTGATGTGCAAGAGAATTTCACCCTCAGCTTTCTGTAGACATCTGAATCAGCATCAAGGTAGTATTATTACCTCCATTTTCATCTGGCCTTCTGGCTCAGGGAGATTTTTTGCTGCCTTTGCAGAAATTTAAATGGCCAACACTCTTCAAAAAGCAAAGAATGTTACAAAATTTGTTTTGCTATTTCATTCCTGTGAAACAAAGCTTAGAATAATGGTGACAAGGTATGTAATTGAAATGCTGGTTCTCTGAACAAGGTTCACTCTTCTAAAAGGTGTCTTATTTTCTAGCTTCCCTCCCTGAGCCTTGGAAGTTTGCTAGGACAGAAATTACCTAGAGGCCTTCTGTTTCTGGCAATATTGTGGGTACGTTACTCCACACAGCCTTCCTTTGGAACAACTAAACATACTGGGCAAGGTCTCTAACCTCACTGGAAACATGTTACTGAGCTGGCAATAAAGACACGCATCTACCCAGAGGCCAAGGATGAAGCCAAAGCAGGAATGGAGAGATGTAAGCGGCACGTTAGGGGGCTTCCACCCTGGAACAGGGGCTGAGCTGGGGATTTGAAACTTCTGCTTTAATAGCTCTTTGGGGTGCAGGGACAAAAAGACAAGGGCCCACCCAAGCTGCGAGTGTGATAAGAGACCCCACATAGAGCTGGGATGCCAAGGGACTACTCTCTGTGAAGGCTTCCAGAAGGTAAGCTACCTTACAGATGGAGAGAGCAAGGGGAGAAGGCAGCTTCCAGCTTGGCTCTGGGTGGAACGGGGAACGAGAACTAAACACGTACAGCTGCACGCTGGCTCTTTTGCATCTTGGCTGCTCAAATGCACCCTACGTATGTTGTCCTAGGAACTTCAAGCTAGTAAGTTCTTGCAAATGTCATGGGTTGGTAATGTCCACTGTAGCCTAGAAGCCAGCACAAATACTTGCTGGATAAGCCAAAAGGAATTACCTGTAAATGCTCAAAGAATTTCTACAAATAAGGAATGAACTTATGTAACTCATGTGCACAAATACGCGCGTGCACACACACACACACACACACACACACCAAAGAAAGAAGCCACCACATGCAAGATGCAAGAGCCAGAAGAAAACACACAGAAAAATCAAACCCATAGTAACTTTAGATATCAAAGACTAAAAATTAAGTGTGATTTGATTTAATTCTTTAACGATACAAAAGAGAGATTCAAAGTACAAACAAGAGACAATAAAACTATGGAGATAGAGAAAAAAAGAAATATTTATCTTATTAATAAGAATATAATAACTCAAATGTAAAGATTAAAGGCCTTATTAAAAGTAGAAAAGACCCCATTTTAAGAAAGAATTTGTGAACTAGAAAATATATTTGAAGAAATTCCTCAAAAAGAAGCACAGAAAGATAAACAGATGAAATATAAAAGATTAACAAGAATCACAAAGATAGAATGAGAAGATCTGATATACATCTAATTTAAGTTTATTAATAGAGTAGGGAGAATGAGGAAGGGAGGATATTTAGAGAGAGAGTTTCCAAAATTGTCGCAAGAGTCCCATCTTCAGATTCAGAAAGCAAAAGAGGTATAGTGGTCACTCTATATTAGCAGCTTAAAATAATAACCACTCATTGAGTAAGTACTCTGTGCCAGGCACTGAAACAGCATTTCAAATGCGGAGTAATTCACATTCACAGACTCAGGCTTGCAAAAAATGTATTTTTATCCTTGTAAAACTCAATGCCATGGTCTGCCTTTAAACTCTATCCTGTCTCATGTGAACATGTAACCCAGTTGCTTCCACATGAACTTACATATTTTCAGTGACTCCTCAGTAGATTCAAACTGGTAACTTAGTTAACTTCACCTTGAAGTATCCCTTTCCCTTGTACCTGAGCCCTTCTTCCCTGGAGGTGTCTGTAGGGAAGGAGCTGTCAGCTTCTTGATCTAAGTCAGGAGTACTGGACTGTGGCTGCCCATTAGCATCAACCACAGCACTTCTGAAATATGCTAAAGCCCAGATACCACACCCCCCACTCTCCCACCCCTCCTCCCGCCATCTAAAAGTTCTGATCTCAAAGGGCTTGGGTGGAACCCAGGCATCTGTATTTTTAAACATTCCACAAGGCTGAAAATCACTGATCTAAGCCCTGTGTGGCCCTTTTTTCAACCTTTTCTCCTCTGGTTCTCACCCCAGCCTGTGAACGGCAGCCCTGTCAAATTTTATGTGCAAATGTAACTCCCTGGAATCTTTTTAAATGATATTCTGATTTGAGAGGTCTGGGTGGGGCCTGAGATTCTGCATTTCTAACACATGCCCAGGCGCTGCTGCTGCTCCGTGGATGCACTCTGAGTCAGCAACGCGGGTGTAAGGAACAACCCCAATCAGTGACACAAACTGGGCCAAGCCTTGCTCCACACTGAGTTACGTGGGTAGCTCTAAAACACAGTCATGTCTGCACACCATCATCAGTGTAACTGGGCTGCCGTGTGGCCCAGGCCCTGGGAAGTTTAGAAGCTCTCAAGATCGAGATGCTCTGGTCTAAATAATGACCCAGTGTGATAGTTAATTTTATGTGTCAACTTGACTAGATCACAGGATGCCCAGGTATCTGGTTAGACATTGTTTCTGGGTATGTCTTGAAGCGATTAGCATTTGAATGGGTAGGCGGAGAAAAGTGCATTGCCTACTGCAATGTGGGTGGGCCTCATCCAATCCACTGGGAGCCTGAACAGAACAAAGAAGTGTAGGAGGGGAGGATCTGCCCGCCTCCCCGACTGCTGAGCTGGGACGTCAGTCTTCTCCTGCCCCCAACACTCCCGATTCTCAGGCCTTCAGACTCTCACCTGCTCCAGCTCTCAGGCCTTCAAACTACACCACCAGTCTTCCTGGGAGTCCAGCTTGCAGATGGTGGATCGTTCTCAGCCTCCATAACCATGTGAGCCAATAATTTATAACAGATCTCTTTTTAGATATAAATATATATTTCCTATTGGTTCTGTTTCCCTGAAGAACCCTAGCACGCCAGGTACTCAGCTAATGCTGCCCCTGCTGCCCCTTGGCTTCCAGGGGCTGGGGGTCTGCTCAGACGGCAGCCGCCTGCCCTGCCTCATCCTTGTTCCCACCCTAAGAACCCGTGCAGGCCCAGCGACTCCCTCATGACTGGTTTCTCTTACTCTCACACTCAGGTAACATTTTCCTCCCTCGTGGGGATCTTGGGAAATTTGAGATGTGCTATAATCCCACACCCTCGTTTGGAAGATGCCAGAATCTCAGAGAGGTTGGTAATCACTCACCCCATCCTTCATCACCCTTCATCAGAAGGACTCTGGGACCTCTCGATGGACATGCGAGGGGGGGATTCTCTCAGCATCTCCTGGGGACTTTTCCTGCCCTCTCAGACTCCTCCTGGCAGGACACAGGGACCCGTCACTAAGCTTTCTTGACATCTCCTCCAACTCTCGCCTTCCTTTCTCTATGTAGCTGATGGTGGAAAGCAAAGAAGACCGTGTCTCCCTGTTCATATCCCCTTCTGTGTCTGCTCTGTCTTACAATGTCAAGGTGTCCTTACGGTTAAACACAATGAAGCTGTACCAAGACGCAGAGATGTTACTTAGCCCAGGACACCAGGCAGTTCGCACTCATCACCACCATGTCCTGCGTTGTCACCCCAGTCTCCCTGTCGTCACACCTTGTATTTCCCACCCTAACATCTGGGACCTTTAAGCTGAAGAAGAAAATGGATTCAAGAGACTCTTTTCCTCTCTTTTCATCTGTTTTGTTTTGTTTTTTCTTTTTCTCTTTTCACCTTACACAACCCATGCACATATGAGCAGAACAAAAGGCAATAATACTTCCCAGAATCTTCTGGCTTTGTAAGCAGTGAACTAAAAATAATAATAATAATAATAAACATATTTTCAAAAGCTTAATGCGCTAAACATGACCTAAAGAAAACCTCAATTCTACAAAATGAAACTGCTGTCAAAAGTTTCATTCTGACATAAAATGTGGAGGTGTTAATAAAGATTAGAGGAAAGAGAAAGCTTTGTGGTCACACTAAAACTAACTACTTAGCATTACAGACGCGTTCCTTATACAGTCATCTCTGATCAACAATGCTCTGAATTCAGCTGTGAGCCAAAGATTTTTAGTCTTGTGCTCTTATATATATTCCGGTTTACTTGAGGCCAAGAACGATGTTAGTTAATTTCAGCTGTGTCTGCACAAGGCAGATGTTTTAGGCTAAACAATCCAGTATGACTAAAAAGAAAGTGTGTTTTTATTTTATTTTCATATTCCATGATCTCTGAGTATAAGAAAAGATGCAGTATGAAAGTATTTTGAAACATAAAATTCATATCTTTATGAAATCCCCTGGGAGTCAAAATTCAAATCAGTAAAAACAGCAATTCTAGACTAAGTATTTTCAGAACCAAAAATACGAGTTGCAGAAAGCTTTGTGAGCCTCACTCCTTGCCTAGGAGCTGGGAGGGGTTGTGGAGAGTAAGGGGAGAAGCAATACACTAATAAACTTTTATTGGCTCAGAGACTCACATAGTGATGCTACTAACAAAGTCAATGACATCCTCTGAGCTTATGAAGGGCTCACCTCACTGTTACCAGAGAGATGGAGATTGTTTTCTATGTTTTCATGACATTGGAGAAATAATTTGGTCATAAACCTCTCCTTACCACAATGCATAAAGTGTTGTTTTAAGTGTTCACTGTGGCTATTTAATATTCTCATTGTGATAACGGCTTACGTATATTCATGTGCCTGAGTCTGTCTTTTCTGTGGTTATGACTTTGAGTATCTCTCACGTGGGACGTGATCAAGAATTATGAACAAGGGTTAGTGAAAAGAAACATTCTTTATGTTTCTGAAACTTTTTAAAAGTTCCAAGCATGTTTCTTTTATCTGCATATGGCCCCTCTTTTAAGAAATATATATATTTATATTTATAAAAACAAAACTGCTCTCAAAAGCTTCATTCTGACACTAAGTGTTCCTGATACTATGTTTTATTATATGAAAAACATGACATAAAATACGGAGGTGGTAATAAAGATTAAAAGGGAGATAAAGCTGTGTGGTCACATTAAAATTAACCAAATATATATATATATATATATTCTTGGTTAAGATGTTTTCTTATCAGGAATTAAAGAACTTCCATGTAAAATGATTATCAATGTGTTCATATGACAATGAGAATTGATAGTACTTGGATTCTGTTGCTGAATTTATAATCAATATGTAACTCAGGAGACAGTAGTGGGACCACAGGGGCTGAGGAACTACATACATGCACTGGCATTCCAATGGATTTTCCACAGGCCTCTGCCTTATCCCCCAATTCCCTTCACAACTGGGAGGAAATGGGATGGATTGGTGTTATGGTAGATGAACCTTTCCTAGACACTACTGTGAGGAGAATCAATTACTTCTCATATAATACTTATGAAGTTTTACATACCCAGCACCCTTCGATTTAAGACCTATCTGCTCAGTCACAATAGTTCAACCATAACTGACATGCTCTTCTTGTATCATCGACTTACATTCATTGCAATGAATTGTAAAGATCTGTTTACACTTCGGTCTACGTTACTAGAATATGAGTTCAGGAATTCCTTGAGCTCAGGAATTGTGTATAATTTGTTGTTGAATTTGTTGTTGTGTCCTTAATACTTATAGCTAAGCCAGGTGCATAATAGATGCTCTGAAAATCTGTGTTAAATAAATAGAAGAATAGAGTCACAAAATGGAAAGACTAGAATGCTGTGGATGAGGGAAGACTACCCCTTAGGATGCTTTCAGCTACTGATAACAGAAATCCCAACTCAACGCACCTTCAGAGTTGACTTACCCAGCAGTTCAAATGACAGCAGCAAGGCCCCGGGCCCTTTCGTCTCTCTCTCTGCTCTCCATGGTGTCCATTTCATCCTGGTTCTTTTCAAGGCTGCAGGGTGGCTTTCTTGAGCAAATAAGGTTGCATGATTCTCTGTTCAAGTTCAGAGAGAGAGAACGCCAACAGTCCTTCCTTTCAGTCTGCTTGGGCCTAATCAACCATGGGTCCATTCCTCCACCATTACCCAAACTGGGCCTGGGTTCCCGAATCAATAACTAACCAGGGGGGTGGGGTTATCATGACTAATTCAAACTGACCCAGTGCTGCTCTGAAACAGAGATCAGTTCTCCAAACCTCATTGCTCTTCTGCGATGGGTGAGTGCTGGCCTGGAGCTGAGGCATCAACTGTAACCGTAGGGGTGCAGGTGCCAGTAGAGATTTAGATACATCTTTAATTTATAAATAAAGTGACGGTTGTTGCATTTTTCCAATCAGGGCCCGTCTACATCACATGTCTGTGCTATCTCCTTTCAATGCCACACAAGTGACTGTTACTATTGTTGTTGTGGCTGGGGACCCAGAAATTAAGGTCTACTTTATTAATAAAGGCAGAAGAGCTCAAAACCCAAGATAAGTCTCCTGGAAAATGGGAATCTCCTGCTTCTACTCATCCAACTCTCTCTAGATTTTAAATCTTGGACAAAACGCACTGAGATGAGGCAGTCAGGGAGCAAGCTTGACATTTCTGCAGAGAAAGTTACTCACAGCTCCATACAAGGAGGAGACAGAAAATAAATGCAATGAACAGAGCTGACTTTCCCTCAGGATCCAGGCCCTGCCTGTGTCTGAGACAATAAATGAGCATAGAAGGAGTTCGGACACCTGCCTTTGGGACCCCACCCATTGATAAAATACAGTCCAGTGAATGAAAAAATGCAAACTACAATCACAATTTCTCCTCCAGTACAGAATGGGTAACTGAGATCATGGCATTAGAAGTTCCCTCTCTTAGTATAACTGGGATATATTACAGATGAACAAAATCTACAAGGCACTTGATTGACAGTTTATGTTCACACTTTCTCATCCCCCCCCCCCCAATTCTGTGTGCCCATTTTACAGATAATAAGACCAAGATCCAGGACTAACCTAGATCTTTTGATCCTACAGCGTGTACTTTTGTGTAGCTAGGCTCTGAAGAAGAAAAACAAATGACCTGGATTCAGGGTAAACATGTAATACTGGCAAAAGGAGGCAGTGGACAGCAAAGGTCAGCGTGTCTGGAAGCGGGCTACTCCGAGTGTGTTCCATGGACCAAGTCTGACCCCAGACCTGGTCGATCAGAGTCTGAATTTTAACAAGTTGCCCCAGGAAATTTGAAAGCACATTGAAATATGAAAGATAGCACCCTGCCTGGGGCACTTGGAAGTGGGAGATCCAGGGGCAGGGAGGACTACAGGCACAATTTGTGGGGAGACCTGGAGATTAGAGAACAGCAAGATGCTTTCTGGGGAGTCAGGGGTGGGAACTAGACAGTCTCACAGCCCAGAGTGAGGTTTCATATATTAGCATCTGCTCGGAGTCCAGAAAACTCTCTAGGCTAATAAAGCGCTCCATAGGCAGTGGTTCCTGACAGATTTTTGCTGGTGCAGCGTGGCAGGCCGATTATTCAGGACCACGCTGGTCTGCACCTCTGCTCAGGCAGTCTATTACCATGACTGGAAAAACCCTGCGAACTGCAAGTGAAACTCCCGGCAACAGCTAAGGGGATTTATCCTTTTTCTTTTTTCATCTCTTATATGAAAGGACAAGCAGGAGTATTTCCTTCTACTAAAGTGGCAACATGAAGACTAGGCTTCACCATTTCCCAAAGCAAGTTGAGTGCACTTATGTCTCTTTTCAAGACCACAGAAGTCATCCCAACGTGAAAAGCATGTACGCTTATTTCTAACTACAGAAATGGCGTCTTCCAAGGAAACTGGTTTGATCACTGCTCCGTGGTGCTGGCGGGGCAGCCCGCGGGCAGAGGAGCCCGCCGCACACCAGCCAGCAGCTACGGGCATCGTTTCTGCTCAGACCTTTGTGAGTTCACGCGATGAATTATGTTTCAGTTTTATGCTTCTCAGAAACTCTCCAGAGAAGACAGATATCGAAAAAACAAAACCTCTTCCCCCATTAAAAAGAAAAAAGCCCTTTCACAGAACAAGCTTTTACTTTAGCTTTCGCAACACTCTGCTCTTCTGTGCTTTGTCCTGCAATCTTATAAAACCAAGATGTGGCTCTTTTATAATTCATGGCATGTGATGTTTTGGCCCTCAAATTTTCTTTAAAAAGATAAAGTGATTACTGCGTGGGGCAGAAAGTCTTTTTTTTCTCTAAAAGCTGAGGATTCAGGCTTTTTCTGAAAAGTCAGGTACCTATACACTGCTATTTCAGAGCAAAGTCTGACAAAGAAATACAATCAAGTATCACTTTTAAAAATAAATAAATAAATAAATAACCCACTGGGTGAGAGAGCAGACTAAATCAATAAAAAGTTTGAGTTATGACTCCACTTTAAAGAAATACAATTTTCTTGCTTCTAAGCACACATAAACTCAAGTTAGGCGAATCAAGTGGTGTCTGATAAGGGTCCTTCAAGGACTTGCTTTAGCAAATAAACAAGAATGAAGTGTGATTATCACAGTTCCTGACTATTTAATATTATTCAGTACCACTGGCTTATTCTTACCTCATCAATACCCCTGGTGTATTTTTATTTTGTAACAATCCCAATTCTCTAGGAGCAAACTTCTCAGGTTTATTCACTTACATCATTTAAAAATTCTCCACTTCACCTTTTTTCACTCTGTCCGTTTACTTACTAAAGCATGCTCGCCGCCTTCCCACACTGTGGTCACGGTTTAGAGGGAATAGCAGCAGAGGAAGGATCTTGAACCTGGACCTGATGAGCCCCTCAGTCATCTGTGGATTTTAATGGAGGAAAAACGAACAGACCTGGGTTGGAGACAAATTGTTTACTCGCTCTGATTTTATTTCTTCCTGGAATTGGGATTGATAGACGCCCCAAAGGACTGTGTTAGGATAAAATAGGTTTTAAGTATATGGAATTGCTCTTCAAACAGAAAAGCACTATTCAAAAGTTGGGTATTACTACTGTTTCAAAATCTGGATTACTGAAGCTAAAATTAATCAGACTTTTTTTATTTTTTTCATGTTTGAAAAGAATTTGTTTAGTCAGATTTTTTCCCAGGTGAATCACTCCTCAGGAATAAGAAAGCTTACCGGGAAGTCCTCTACCTTCTTCAGACAACTAGGCGCTACCCTGTCTGCTAAGCACTATCCAGGGAGGGAAGAAAAGCTCACCTGTGCTTGGCGACCCAAGCTAAGGTTCCTCCTCCGAAAAGCGTGCCCGGATCACGCTGTCTCAGCTATTTCTTTGCCTCTTCTGATTAGATTAAATTCAACGACGATACTGAAAACCCTCCGGGGGAAAGACCGCTTGCTGGGTGCCGGTAGAAAGCGGGGAGGGGTGGGATCCCGGGGGAGGGGGGGCCGAGGGGCGGGCCCAGCCGTGAACCTGCGCGGTCGGTGGGAATTCACCATCCGCCAGAGGAACACGCGGGACACTCACACCCTACCAGGCAAGTAGCGGTAAGTGCCGAACAGAGCTACCAAGTGTCGAGTGCGCAGAAAGGAGAGACGGAGTTCTGACTGGGAGTGTCTGCGAAGGCTTCTTAGAGAGGAGATTCTTGCTGGGTCTTGAAAAGTGTGTGGGGTCTGGGGAAGAGGTTAGAAAGGTGATTAGGTTCAGTCTGGTGAGCTCTGGGGTGGATCCAAAAACGCAAAGCAGACCGCGGCAGCGGGAACGTGGGGTGTCGAATTGGATGGACGACTGAAGCAGGTAGAAATCTGCATCCTTAAACTGAAGTGTGCAAAATATCGCAATTTTTTACTCTGCTGAAATCAACTTACTCCAGATTCCGAGCCTCTCTGCCACCAAGCAGGTGGAAATCCCATCTCAGCCATGACTGGCTGCTCTCCCTCTCCCAGGGATTACACAGGAGTGCGGGTGCTCCTAAGGTCCGCAGGAAACGGGGCAGGCATCTCTATGCTCTACCCAACCAGAGTCAACACTGAGGTCTCCAGTGCCAGCGCCTGAGTGCTCACATGCTACTTTCACTTTGAAAGGAGGGAGCAGGATCTTTGCCTTGGCTGGACACCCAGTGGGCAGCCTCTCTGGGCCCACTACATTGCCACATACCTCCGAGGCCCCTTACCTTCCTGGGACCTTACCACCTTGGGGAAGGAACCTTCTCCCCTCTCGTTACCTTTAAAGGCAGTCCCTTCATCCTCATCTTGTCTCAGGGACCCCTAATATAGTTGTATTAGTCTGTTCAGGCTGCTATAACAAAATGTCATTGTCCACATGGCTTAAAGAACAGACTTTTATTTTCTCACAGTTCAGGAGGCAGGGAATCCAAGACCAAGGTGCTGGCAAACATGGTTCTTGGCGAGGCCTCTCCTCCTGGCTCACATAAAGCCACCTTCTCACCGTGACTTCACACAGCTTTTCCTCAGTGGGTGCACGTAGAGAGGGCTCTCCTGTCTCTTCTTCTTTTTATATAGGCACTAACTTCATCACGTGGGTCCCACTGTCAAAACCAAATCTAAATCAAATCGCTTTCCAAAGGCCTCGCCTCTAAATACCATCATATTGAGGGTTGGAGCTTCAACATATGAATTTTGGAGGGAGAAAAACTTGCGGTCCATGTGTGCAATAAAATCAGGTTTGTGCAAATGGCAGGGTGCTATTGGCTCTTCACGAAAAGGAATAGTAAGGGCCCAGCCTCTTGTTTGACATGGGGGTGGAAGGGTAGAAACACAGAGAACAAAACTCAAGGTAATAATATCTCAGGAAAGAAATCAGCCACATATTTTATAGCTTTTCTCACATGGCTGTATTTTGCTATTATTTAACTCCTTATTTGGATCAATTTTTTAACTGAACCATATCGTATGTACCCGAAGTCCACTAAATAGGTTTTATATCTTTTTATCCTCTGGCACTTAGGCCAACTGTATCACCAAAGAAAGCAGTTGTGAACATCTGTTGAATGACAAGAAATGAATATTCTCCAAGACTGCCCTGCATATTCTCGAGGGCCAACCCTATGTGAGAGGGTCTATGGTTTCTCATGAACATAACATTCCCAACCATTGCCCCAACACACACACACACGGCTCATAGGACACATAAATAAACAAAGGCTTCAAAGTCACAGGAGGGTTTCTCATTTTGTATGCTATTTCCTTTTCAGTATTAAATGATGGCGAAAATTGTACTTATGATCACCACACGAGGTTCTAATTTGCTGTGGGAACTTCACATAGGAAACTTACCCAATGGAAAAGTCATCAGATGTTGCAGAAAGGCCATGCTCACTGGAAGCCACGTTCCCAAAGGTTGCTGTGGTTGGGAGCCAGGAGGAGCAGTAAATTGGATGTCTTCATTATCATGATAACCAAGCAAAGGTACAAAATCACTCTCTCTCTCTCATAGGTACACATAGATCTATAGATACATACGTAGGTTAACTAGAATCCTGAGTAGGAGCTTGTATGAATTTCCTATGACTGTTGTAACAAATTACCAGAACCTTGGTGGCTTACAACAACAAACCTGTGTTCTATCATGCTTTTGGAGGCCAGATGTCTGAAGTTCGTATCACTGGGCTAAAATCAAGGTGTCAGCAGGACCCGCTACTTCTAGAGTCTCTCGGCTCAGTTCCTTGCCTATGTTAGCTTTTGGTGGCTCTGGCATGCCTGAGCTTGTGGCTATGTCACTTCGATCCCCAAGGTTAACATCTTCAAACGCTCTCTGTTGAGCTTTCATCACCCCTCTGTGTGTGTCAAATCTCCTTCTGCCTCTTTCTTATAAGGAGACATGTGACTGCAGTTAGGGCCTATCTAGATAACCCAGGATAATCTTCCCATCTCAAGATCCTTAATCACATCTGCCCAGCCCCCTTTTTGGGGGACCACATAAGGTAACACTCCCAGGTTCTATGGATTAGGATGTGGATATATTGTAGGGGTTACTTTTCAGCCCACTATCGAGATGTTCTTGTGATCAATCCTGAGGCCCCCTACTATAATTAGGAATGGGACAACTATCCAGTGTGTCTACTATTTAGGTTTTTGCTTCTCTTCTCCATTTTTCTCTGGTCTTTTTGCAGCCACATTACCCTAGGAGTAATGAAACTCAAAAAAGTCAATTTAACAATTAGCAACTCTGGTTTTAAAAAGACCGATGAAGAGTTTTATTAATTAAATAGAGTGAAAATAATATTACCTGGACTTGTTTATTTCTTGCCCTATTGAGGTCAGATAATCAAGAAATTAATGATATATGTACAGTAGAGAATGCGGGGGTAGAGCAAATAAATCCTTCATTTTCTCCTTGTATTTTCTTTAGGCTTTTTCTATTGCTAGTTTAGCAAGTTGCAAATTAACAAGCCACAGAGCAATAGATGGTGAAATACTGACCTCAGGGGCAGGTCTGTTTCTGACTCTTTACTCTGAATGTACTGTGACCAGTCACTTCACTGTGGGAAGTTTGAAAAATGAAGAATGATTGGTAATATTTTCTTCACATTGCATTAGAATTCTTTAAAGATAACAGATGTAATGCATTCAGATTCTTTTTGTACAAAAGCTCTATTAAATAAAATATGCTAAGTGCTTTTGTGTATCTGATTAACTATTTAAAACTGTGGGCTTAAATATATGTAAATTCATTCATTCATTTATCTGTTAATTCATCAATTATTTGCTCAGCCGTGTGTGCACCACTATTCTGGGTGCTCAGTACCTTAAAAGCCCAAATATGCCTGTTAGTACTCTTACTTAAAGCATACCTAAATATCAGGAGGATCTAATTGAATTAACGTTAGTTGGTTTGCTCTGCTGAGAACAAGGGTGTTAGGAAAGTCTGAGTCAGTATTGCCTTCACTGCTCCTCTGAGTCGCAGACAGCAGTGCAATGGTGCTGCAGACAGAAGTGCCTCTTTTCCATCTCTCCCAGCCTGGCTGCATCAGAAAACAGCTCTAGGGCTGCCATATTCAACAGCCCCGTGTGTAATAGGATCTGCTCAATTAACTAGTTGATTGAATCAATGATATAGCCAATCAAAATTACCCTCATTCTGAAAAGGATTTTTTTTTTTTTTTTTTTACCTAAAGCATCCACCTTAATAGTCTAATATATCAATCAAGTGAATAGTGATTATTATCGAATTATCAGTTTAACTAAACCTAAGTGATTTAGTGCTATGTAGACACAAACTCAAATTTTGCAAAGCTGTAGGCTCTCTTTCTTCTGTATCTCCATCATGACCCCACTTGTATGCTTATAATTTTTAATACAAATAAATATCTATTCTGCTGATACACTGGTTTCTTTCTTTGTTAAAACTCTTTATTTACATTAGAGTCTGTATTAGGATGGTTGGTTTTTTTCTTTATTTTTTTTAAGATTTTTAAAAATTGATTTATAGAGAGAGAGGATGGGAGAGGGAGAGAAAGTGAGAAACATCAATGTGAGAGCAGAACAGCAATTTGCTGCCTCCTGCATGACCCCGGAGGGATCGAGCTCACAACCTTGGCATGTGCCCTGACCTGGAATCGAACCAGCAACCTTCCAGTGCACAGGGTGATGCCCAACCAACTAGGCCACACCAGCCAGGACTAGGATGGTTAATTCTCTATATTGCTTTGGTGTACATTAAAAACAAGAAACAAATGAATGTAACTTTAAAAATAAAGCTATCAACTGAGAGCGGGGTTGGAAATGACATTTCACGATCCTGGTGTGAAGAGTGTGTCTGACCCACAAAACAGAAATTCTCTCCTTCTGTCTAGAATGACTCTTTTTTGGCAGGCAAAGCTGCCTGCTAATTCACTGATTTCTTCTCTATTTAAGAAATGTAAATATTGTATTTAACTCAAGCATAATTTTAAATATCAAGACAAAAATACTACGGCATTACCTTGACATTTGCGGAATTCACACATCCTATCTATGTTTTACAAGAACTTTATATTATCAAAATTAGGTGGCTGGGTTTCACCTATTTGCTCATGTTTTTAAGAAAACCATGAAGTAAAATAAGTATTCATTAGGACACAATGATCAGTTCTCAGCCTTTGATTGTCCTCTTTCTAACTCCACCCAAATTTCTTTTTCTGAATTGTTGGTCAGGTAATAGTCTTATTAGTTAGCTCAAACATGTTGGATCTAGGCTGTCCAGATGACCTGCCGCAGCTGGGAAGGCTCATACCCCACACTGAGGTGACAGTGGGGGCAATGGGGAGGATGCCAAGGGCTCCAGGGTGGAGCAGAAATGAGCGAAGCTGGTTCTGCCCAAGGCTAGCTGCACAATCAGAGCCAACAGACCTGCCCATTTCTCCAGCGTAAATGTAGGTAGTGATAAGCACAGCGGTCACTGAGTTGGTGTGGCCGGTCACATGAGAGTGTTGCCCAATGTGCCCAGTAGGCGCTCACTTCATGGAGCCGGTTTGTGTCCTGTTCCTTCCGTCTCAGCCTGCCCTCCACACTCTGCAGGAAGGAGAATTAAATATCAGTGGGCCTTGCAGGTCACAGAAACCCATTCTCTGTGTGACCTGTGGTCAGCACACGTGGGTTAATGTAGGTTTTAGCTTTTCCTTTTCACTGAATTTCTTAAGGGCACAGATGTTGTCATGTCCATCTGTGGCCACTGTCTTATAATTTATATTTGTTTCATAAGTGTGTGTTAAAGCAAAATGATATAAAATGGATGAAGAACTCACTAGAAAGTTGTTCTTTAAATATGAGTAGAGATGATTTTGCATTCATATATGCATTGTATTATGTCAAGTACTTTTTATGTGAAACATTCCTAAACCCTTCTTATCAGGTGCGACACACTTCAGATATGTAGACAACTCCTACAGCATCCATGAGGAAAAAGTAACCATAGCATTTTAAATGACTTGTCTAAGATAAGTCAGCTATTTAAATGCCTTTTAACTGCAAAACACTACTATCTACAAATGTAACATTTCTACCAGAACTGTCTCTTCTGCTGAAGGAATGGGAAAAGCCCCAATGAGTTTTAGTTGAGATTTTTTTTTTAAGAACTCATTCCTAATTTCCATTGCCTTGAGGAACTCAATAAACTCTTTGTAAAACAAAACCAGCTCCATCTCAGAGTCCCGAATTTCCTTTCATTTTTAAGTTTCATGTTGTGACCTTGAACCAACCTCACTGTCCTTAGCAATCACATAGAAACTTTGTAGCTGATGATTATCTGTGTTCCTTAAAATGTAGCCGTAATATTTTTGTTAGCAACAGCTAGAATGACATGACAACCAAGATATACATCAAACTGGTAATAGTGTTGCTTATAAGCAATTATCTATCACAAGAGCACCAGGAGGTATGGCCCCTGACTCTACTTCATTTTTTGTCCCTTTGTCTTGTCAGTCATTAGCACCCAGATTATCCTATACAAACAACACTGTAACAGGGGTCTGGTGACAATCTCTATAACAATCTCTGTCACACTGCTGAGCTGGCTGCCCCAGCCCAATCTTCCCAGGAATAAATTACCTGTAATAAAGTCTGTTATATTCTATGGAATTGCCTGCTTTGTCTTTCAGTCTGAAGATACCGTTTCATTGCAGTGGCCATTACACCTTTGACCCACCATCATAGATTCCTCTGTTATTTCTCGTCACTTTTTTTTTCTTCATTACTTTTTAGAGAGAGAGGAAAGGAGAAAGAGAGAGAGAGAGAGAGAAACATTGATGAGAGAGAACATCGATTGGCCACCTCCTGCATGTCCCCCACTGGAGATCCGGCCCACAACCTGGGCATGTGCCCTGACTAGGAATTGAACTGGCAACCTCTTGGTGTGTGGGTTGATGCTCAACCACTGAGCCACACCAGTCAGGCTTTTGTCACTCTACTACACACTTTTAGTGTCTTGTCTGTAATTCTGCCTTGTATCTCTCCCCGGTCTATTTATCCCAGACTGTCTTTGCTTTGGGTCCTCTCAGAGAGTAACTCACTTGCTAGTGAAACTGCTTTGTCCCAAACTATAAATAGTAGCAGAAATAATACAATAACATGGCTAACACTTACATAGCGCTTACTATGCAGTAGGTGTTATTCTAAGCACTTTTCACTCAATAACTCACATCCACCTTCTGAGGTAGATAGCATTATCCCCATTTTACAAATGAGAA
Source organism: Molossus molossus (assembly GCF_014108415.1). Taxonomy (NCBI): domain Eukaryota; kingdom Metazoa; phylum Chordata; class Mammalia; order Chiroptera; family Molossidae; genus Molossus; species Molossus molossus. The sequence continues at coordinate 24,987,681 of NW_023425347.1, read as the reverse complement.
AACTGAGGTTAAATAACAGGCTCAAACGCCATATCTGGAAAGAGTGAAGCTGGAATTTGAACCAGGCAGCCCATCAGAATCAATGCCTATAACCACCAAGCTCTGTGGCTATAGGGCACAATGAACACAGTGGATCAGCTACATTTAGAGCTTAATCTGTGTGCAGACAAGGTCTGTATATGCTAGTGGGGAAATCCACTACCAGGATTCTGTATCGTCCAGTTAACCTGCAAACCTAGGAGGAGTCCACACTCCTGCTATACTCTCATGCCCAGCAGCAGCTCTGTATTCAGGCACAGCCCGAGTTACGGCTAAAGTCTATAGTAGGTGCTCAGTAAGTACTTGCAGAATATAAAGCCACCATTAAACAGCAAAGAGAGCAACATCTTCATGGTTGTAACCAATAGACCTCCCTCTTATGAGATAAGGACTTACTTTTTAATGTGAATGTTGTTTTTTCTATACGTCCTTGTATGCAACTTAATGTGGTGGTATTCTCAAGCTGAGCACAAGTGTTTTCTGCACAAAGCATATTACTCATGGCCTCTTTGTTTACACTGAATGATTGTAATTTAAGTTGGCTGCTGTGGTGGTTTGATGTTCAGCCACTTGCAATCTCGGTTAGCCAATATAAACTAAGAAGTTTGGAGTCAAAACATAGATACTTGTTTCCAATATGTATGCAATATAGTATTTGGTGTGGGGGTGTCAATTTGATTACTTCGATAACTGTTACCTACATATCTCAAAAAGAAATAGAGTCTGTTTCAGTCTTATCTTGTAGACTGTTATAAAACCAAATGAGATCATGTCTATAAACTGCTTTGAGGTCTTGGGTGGAAAATACATCACAAACAGTGTGTCTTCTTATACATAATAACTTGTTGCTGATAAAGAGCTCAAAATTACCTTACATGGAATGTGGTTTGGAAATTAATGTCAGTCTCCTTTGCACTTAGTTTTTGGAAATGGCAAAGTTTCTAAAATAAGAAAGGAAGTCCCAGGGGCTGGGGTAGACTATTAGAATAAAGTTTTTCTTTATGTCAGGTTTGCTCCCTGTGGAATAACTGGGTCCCTGATTTCAGGACCTGTTCGGTCGCTATCGAATCGAGAAAAGGGAGGGTTGCCGCTGTCATCTGTGTGTGGTTGCTGTTTCTGAGCTACTTACTGTATTGCACTTCTGTCACGCCATTAATATAGACCCTGAGGTGTATTCTATACTTGCAAAATAAACTAATAAGCAAGGCAATATTCAAGATTATCTGAATGAAAAGAATGTCACAAATGTGTCACAACTTTCTAATCATACCAGATCCCAGCACTTCGGAAATCGGCAGAGGTCAGTTCTGGGCCCGCTGGGTCAATAACTGGGACCCTAGGTTGTCTGTGACCCTGGAGGCAGTGTCAGAAGCAGGCAGCATGAGTCAAACCAGAGGCCGCAGTCAAGGTGGGAAACTGAGGCGGGAACCGGAAGCGTGGGAACCGGAGGGTGCAGGGCCCAGGACTGGGCAAACAGAGGCCTGTGTGCATTTATCACAACATTCAATGGCCATTTCAACTGACTTGTATGTCCACCTGCTTGGGCAGAGGCTTTTGCTGCCGGACAACTTATAGACTCCAGACAAACTCTGGCCAGTTATTTGGGGCAAACAGAAGCCATTGTACAGCAATTAGTATCATAATTATTTACTTTTCGTGGCTGAATAAAGCCTGAGACCAGGACTTAGTTCTATAGGGAAATAGATTATTTCTCCCAGGATTTTCTAAATTCATGCCTCAACGCATTTCATTAAAACAGGGCAAAGCCACTCCATAGGGCAGATATGGGGAGTGGCCGCTGTGGATGAAAAACTACTGACAATACTGTCTGGTGGATTGTGATAGCACTGCGAGTCGATCCGAGGTTGGCCAAAGGTCTGTGTGTCCAGGGGAGGTGAGGGGAGGCGCTCAGCGGAGGTCGGAGTAGTGCAGGGTTAGAGAGGGAGCCTGGCCAACAGGAGAGATCATGGTTGTCCATTTCACAATTCAACATGGGGTCCAAAGGGTCAGGGTGTGAATGGCCCTGAAGAAGGTTGCATTTCCTCTGCTTCTGGGCAAAGGTGGACTCGCTCATTTACATTCTAAAGCTGAAAAAAATAAAAACCTTAACCACACCCTTCAATATGTTTCACCTTGTAAAATGAACGTATTGGCTTGAGCCATGTGAAATTGTCATTATTTAACTGCTTTGTATTGCTCAAAAATGTATTCCTATTGAATGTTGTTATTTAATCAAATTGGTATTGTTGATTTATTTATCGCGTCAGTGATAGAAATGGAAATCAGTAAATGTAAACACATCAGTTAGATGGTATTTCTGACTCAAGGGAATTATCTGTAGAATCACCCCATAAGTTGTTACCTCAAGTCAGACAAAGTCATGTAAAGAATCCAAAGTGCAATCGAATATAATATTAAGTATCTTTAAGTGTTAGATGGTCCACAAAATATAAAAGAATACAAGAATCTATCGAGTTCCAAGATCTTTATAATGGCATTTCTTAGGATCCCATCAAATTCAAAGGTGTAGAGTACAAGGAAAATGACCTCTATGTGTCTAGGGACTTACTGACAAGTGGGAGCTACAGGGCCCTAGCAGCAGACAGAGGAACAGGTCATGCATTTCAATTAAATCCATGTGAAGGGCAGGTGATTTCCACCCTCTTGAAGTTAAGGAACCACTGACAGAACAACTGTAAGTAGGTTAAGCACAGAAGAGAATTCAGGCAGCTTCCCACTTAAATCTCTGTTAGTCGATATGATCAGTTACAGGAACACAGGCTGTAAGCGGCCTGAGGCCCTTCCAGATGTGATGATAAACATGCAACTACATTTCAAAGGGCTTTGAAGCTCAGCCCAGGAGGTTTCGAATTCTCTTTCAGCTGTTGTCTTTCAACACTGGAGGGCACTTGCTGTTATCATCAATGATCACTTCTGTTCCAAGACCTTTCTATGCAGAAGTGTGGGCTGCAGGGCCCTCCCTGACTCTCACCAACACAGCCACCCTGGCCAGGAAACTGACTACAGGGATTCTGGGCAAAGACTGACTGGGCCCCAGGGGACTGTGCCCCATGAACTGAGATGTTTAAAAAGTCCTTAGAAGCTTACTTAATGTGTTCATAAATCCAAAGCATGATCCAGCTACTGTTATCTTTTCATCTCTTATGCTAACTATACCCGTCTGTGTTCTTGCATTTACATTACAAATTGGAAAAAAGCTGATGTCAGACAAGATGAAAAGACTTTTAAATGGCAACAGTGAGGGCAAATGGGCAGTTGCTTAATAAGTCAAGTTATTTATTACAGCATTCATTCATTTGTTTATGCAACATTTACAGATTGCCTTCTGTGGGCCAGAGCCCATGTGCAGCACCTTAGTTATAAAGCTTAGTAGGGCGAGATAAAAAAGAATTAAATTAAGTGCTAAATGACAAGTGAAATAGTGGGAAGATATATGAGATATAAGAGTAGTATAGAGAAAAGAGCGCTTAATTCTACTTGGGAGAAATTACCCTGAAATTGCTCTAGGTGTTTCAGGTGGTTTTAAGGAATGGAAATTCTTTCCCATTGGGTTGTAGAGGGGAGGAAAGAAGAGATTCTAGGCAGAGACAAGAACATGCACAGAGACATAATTCAGCCTGGCACATTTATGAAATGTCAAGGCTCACTTGAGCCAAGTTTGCAAAAGAGAGAGCAACCGTTGGTAAGGCTAACATTTTAAATAATACCCAACCTTCAAGTTATTTTAGAAGCAATGGAAGCTATGGAAGGTTTTCAATTAGGGCATACTCTGGGCAGATTTTCATTTATGGAGATCTGTCTGGTGACAGTCTGGGGCTGCATTGGGAGGGGAAGAAGAAGAGGTAATCAGCAATAGTCCATGTGAAAGACGTTGAGGCCTAAGCTGAGGCTGGGGAGGTGATGAGGAAAATATATGTGCAATAAATATTTGGGAGGTAGGATTAGCAGGCTTTCTGACAATAAATGGCTAATGCAGTTAGCAAGGCAGAGTTAGGGTGGCCTGCCAGAGTTTTAGCTGGTGGCTTATACTTATTGGGGTATGCTAGGCTAGAGCTTCTCACACCATTGTGGTGAAGAATGAGTATTTTCTTTTTTATTTCCAATATGTGAAAAACAATGTGTGATCCCACTCACTGCACATGACTAGAATGTCGCCTGTGCCATAGGCGTCTCATTACGTGATTTTGTCAGTACTCAGACAGGTTGTACTCTCTTCAACAAGATGAATCCACTCATCACATATTTAGATGTAGCAGCAGTGTCAAATTGTTATCAAAGCTTCTTAATGTCTACTCTCAAATGCCTACACTCTCTTCTGGTTGAGTAGTAATAAATTGTTCATGACTTAGCACCAGTTTGTGAATCACATTTTGAGTAGCTCGATTATGATAAAAATAAATTTTAAATAGTCCCCAAATCTCAGTGGCTTTAATGCAACAGAAGTATACTCCCAGCTCACTGCCCACTTAACTATCCGAGGTGAACAGTCCTGGTTGACGAATGAGTCATCTCCACTGGGTGACTCAGGGACCCAGGCTCCTTCCATATTTCAGTTCACCATCCTCTTGGACCTCCTCCTAATCCTGATACTAGATACAAGTAGCAATAATGATAATAGTGATTATCTATTAAAACTGTGGCCCAGAACAGCACATATCAGTTTCACTCAAATCCCATAAGCTAAAATTCAGTCACATGGACCCATCTAACTGCAAGGGATTCTGGGAATGTAGTCTTGCAGTAAACTTAGAACGAGGAGAAAGTGGATATGGGCGAACAGCCGGAAGACTCTGCCACATGACCACTCCAGATGACACTGAATGACTGCTGACAAACCACTTGATTCCTTCCATTGAATGTGTCAGCCTGGCATTGTGGTCAGGACAAAGACATACGCTCAGAGGAGCTCAAGGCTCCCCCACGGTTCTGAGCTTCAGCGTATCTTACAGCTTTGTTTGGATTGTGGACAGATCAGATACAAGCAGCGAAGGCACATCTATGACTTGTGCACAGGCGTAAGTGCATGTTCAATTACACATGCATGACAACTCAGAGGTAAAATCTACTGGTTCTCACTGTGCAGGGCTGGATGCTTTTTATATGAGTCTATACATGTACAATTTCTATATTTATACATGGCTTTTACTTCTTGGCTTTATCTGGTTGTCCTATGAGTTAAAAGCAAACCTTTTAGTGTGGGTTCCGTTGATTCCTCTTTCAGGACAGACTAGGGACTTCATGAGAGGAACAAGACCACTTTACTACAGCAAAATCCGTCTCCTAAAATGTTCAGTGTTTTTAGACTTATTTGCCCTACACACCGTCACTGACTAGATAGCATCTTGGCTCATTAGTTTTAAGTGCTACAGCTAAATCATTCGCATTTCACAGAAAATTGAATGTGTCATTTAAAATGTCACCAAAAGAAAGAGATGTGAAAATGTCACCACTGCTCTCTATCTCCTCTTTATTCCTCTTCCCAATTTAACAACTCGTTTCCTTTATTACCTTTCCATTTTCTCTGCAATTTTTTAAAAATGAAGTCAAGGCGCCCTGGCCGGTTTGGCTCAGCGGTTAGAGCGTCGGCCTGCGGTCCAGAGAGACTCGGATTCAGTTCCCGCTAAGGGCATGTACCTCGGTTGCAGTTTGTCCCTGGCCCTGGCTGGGTCATGCGGGTGGCAGCCACTCGATGTGTCCCTTTCGCGTCAGTGTTTCTCTCTCTCTCTCCTTCCCACTCTGTCAGAACAAAAAATGGAAAAATGTCCTCAGGTGAGGATTAAATAAATAAATAAATAAATAAATAAATTTAAAAAAATAAAAATGAAGTCAAGGCAAATATTTTTAAGGGTCATTGGGTTAAATTCCAGGCACACACAAAAAATGTTGCCCCCTGCTACCCTCAGCAACCACCTCCTTGAGCTTGCAGGAGAGAAGCCATCAAATATCACTGTGTGATCGCTAATAAGATGGCATCTTATTTGGAGATGCGGAGTCTGAGTTCCTATCCCAGCTTCTCCATCTGTGAGCTCTGTGACCTGGACAAGTCACTGAGTCTGAGCCCAGCTACAAGTCAGCCTTGCTTCAAAGCTGAGACAAAGTCTAACAAGAGACCAATGGTGTGTGTATCTGCTAGGTTGCAGTGGATTCAGTCTGAAGAGAAGTAGAGCCAAAGCTTTGGTGAAGATGTGTTAACATGTTGAGTTTTGATGTTACTGTACTGCCATAGTCTGTTCAAGCTGCTATAATAAAAACACCACAGATAGGGTTGCTCATAAGCACCAGAGATTTATTTCTCACAATTTTGGAGGCTGCAAAGTCTATGGTCAAGGTGCTGGCAGATTCAGTGTCTGGCCCGCATCCTGGTTCATGGATATTTTTTCGCTTCTTTCTCACACGGTGGGAAGGACAAGGGCTGGCTGGGGTCTCTATAGGGCACTAATCCCATTCCTGAGGGCTTTACCCTCATGAGCTCAATACCTCCCAGAGGCCCCATCTCCTCATACCATTATTTTTGGGTTAAGATGTCAAAAAATAAATTTTAGGGGGACACAAACATTGTGTGCATATGTCCCAAGTGTATTCCAAAGAGTCTTTTAACTTAATTTCCTCTAACACTCAGAGATCTTTACGATAATATTAATTTGGCTAACACATAAAGGTAAGTACCAATGTGGATTAGATGAAGCATGGTAATTTTTATATCAATTGAAAATATAACAACTTTAGCTTTCCTTAGGTCATTAGATATATTGTTTATGAGTTATGCCAAAATGAAATGTCCAAAAGACTATCAAATCCATGTTTTATTCATTATACTGGGAGCCAGGCTATTGTTTCTTCTATATGATAAAACTTGTACAAAAAAATGAAACCATGACTTTTATAAGAACAAATAAAACATCTAAAAGGGTAGAATGTCTTCTCTTTGAAAATATTGTTTCTTTTTTAGTTTAACATATTACTGAAATTTAAGGCTTTATCCTAAGGTGGAATTGACTAAAATTTAGCATGTAGAGAAAATAGAAGGATTTTTAAATAAGCATTTAAAATCTAGGAACTGAGAATTCTCTGAAGCAGATGTTTTGTTGTAGTTAGGCAGTTCAGTGGTAGCTAAGGAGTGGGGAGTATGTGAAGGTGAGTTTTAGATAATCTTTTAATTCATCATTGATTTCACACTAACATGAGATATATGAAGGTGATTTTTCTCCATGAATTTGATTCACCATGAGAATGTTTTCTATTGTAGTGCTGGGAAGGGTGAAAGAATATCTTTCTTTGCCGAATATAAAATGCCAAATTGTATCATCCGTCAAAACTTATTGTGGTACAAGTATGCAGATCACAGAAACAGTGTGGCCATTTCTGTTCTTATTTTCTGTATTGTAAATGAAAAACAACACACTGGATGCTCACCTCTTTGGCCGCCACCCTCACAGATGCTCTGCCAGACATCTGAGGAAGCACATGGTAAATGTGTTACTTCGGGACAGCATTTCTCTGATGTTCAGTGTTTCCCTTTTGGCCCTGGGACTCAGGAGCATGGGCCAAAGGTTTGATCACACTGTAGTCCTTTTCAACCAGAGGATGCGGAGAGTGTCCCAGCTCGAGAGTTTGTGAATTGCCATACCAGATGGCGTGTGTGACAGTCTTCTCCGGCAAGCACTGAGTTTTATCACTGGCACATTGCAGTGATTGATCCAATACCAGCTGACAAGGAGCTCTCCTCTTTATCCCAGTCATTATTTACAGCATCTGTAAATGCTCATTTCCTGAAGTAAGTTGAGAATCAGTGGTTATGGGTGGAGCAACAATGATAGAAAGAATACTGCTGAATCCTCTGTGCCCTGGTGAGGAAACCCAGTAAGAGGACACTCTTCCTGTGGCCTGGAAGTTGATTCATTCTCCCTCTACCTGAAGAAGCAAAACTTTCACGCTGACTCCGGTCTTACTGCTGCCCCTAAATGAACATCAAGTTGATGCAGGGTTGCGTTGTGATGGTTGTTTGTTGGAAAGGTGCCGGCCTGGTTGGACAGGGCTGGAGGAGGAGTGGGAGCGGCCCTGACATGAAACCAGAGGTGGACTGATGAAACAGCCTGTGCCTGTGTAACGAAAGACTCATTTTCTCATTTTGGAAGGAGAGCCAGGAGTACGTTCACCTGCTGAGATGCTCAAGTTATTCGCAAAGAGTGGGCTTATGTCCACCAGATACATGGGAAACAAGCACACTGAATGCCACCACCCATTAGATTGCTGGCAAGGAGCGCAGAGAGATTCTGTTTCTCCCTACTCCACCCAGGCAAGGGCCCGGGGAGGCAAACACACTCACGAGCTGCAGGCTCATCTCAGGGGACAGGCAGCACTCCTGCAACTGGTCTCGGCAGGTGCCTCCAAGGGCCCAGGCCGGGTGGCCACTCTGTCACAGCAGTCTGCCCAGAGAGCGAGAGGGAGTCATCTGTCATGGAAAATCCCCAGGCACAAACAACCCACCGGGACTTGAAGAATAATTGTTACACACCAAAAACGCACTTCGGGTTTTAATATAGCCTTTGCAACTATATTCAAACGGCTGCCCTAAATTTAGGCTGCATGGGCCGTCTGTACACGAGAGGCTCACCAGCTTCAGCGAACTCAGGACCGTCTGCCCGCCGAAGGAAGGAAGCCTGTTACAAAGTGATATCTGTTTGAGAAAAATACAAATCTCAAAAGTCCCAGGACTTGTCTGCCAAAACACAGAGTCAACATGCAAGTTTTCAGTGGACATGTGGAGAGTACCTGCTTGCCTGGCAAGTCCCACAAGGTGTACTTTCCCTGGCTGGATTACCTAAAATAGCATCACACGGGAAGCCTGGCCCCCTTCGGTTTAAGAGGTATAAGATCACTTTCTGATTAAAGCTGTTAATTCAGAACCTCCTGTACTACACGATTACATACCTAGGGGGTAATTAATGCCTGAATTTCTTCTCATGAAGACTGGAGGAAGTACAAGGTATCCTGGAGGCAACTGGAGAAGTGGGAGCCGTGGCTTCTTCCACGGGCCCCAAATTAGCTGTGTGACCTTGGGCGAGTGCTTTTCCATCCCTGGGCCTATTTTCCCAGTCCGCACAATGAAAAATGATGTCTCTTTTGGTTGACAGCTTATTTTTTTCATTATGTTCCACAAATAAGTGCGATCATGTGGTACTTGTCTTTCTCTGACTGGCTTATTTCGCAATGTGAGTTGACTCTTTATTCATATGCCTGTGAAACCGAACCATTTTTAAAATTTATAGTTGTATCATTTACACACGATACACACATTCCTGCAGCTCTTCGTGTATGCCAGGTACTTCGCTGAGTACTGAGGACTTAAAAAGGAAAAGCCAAAAAATAAAGATATTATACTAACGGCTCTCAGGAGAAGCCCTCTCAGAGATACATTTCATCTAGATTTTGCTTCTTTGCAGTCCCTTCAGAAACAGATTCCAAAAATGTATAGAATCCAAGCAATGTGTGAGGTTCTAACTATATTTTCTTTTCATGCCAGGCTACTTTAAAAATATGCAAACTATGTTGATATGTGGAAACAAGGTTAACATTTTTGCAGCAGGATTCCAATATGCAAAAAAACACACTTTATTTTTCTTTAATTGATCTGATCTTGCTCTTGAGCTCTTAAGTGATTCAGTTTGTCATGAAAAGGTGCAGAAAAGCCCTGGCCAGTTTGGCTCAGCAGTTGGAGCATCAGCCCACGGACTGAAGGGTCTTGGGTTTGATTCCTGGTCAAGGGCGTGTTCCGCGGTTGCAGGCTCGATCCCGCCCTGGTGGGGGTCCTTCGGGGGGCAACCAATCGTTGTGCCTCTCTCACAGCAGTGTTTTTTTCTCTTTCTCTCTTCCTCCCTCCCTCCCAGTCTATCTAAAATTCAATGGAAAATATCCTCAGATGAGGATTTAAAAAAAAAAAAGTGCAGAGAAGAGTGTAGCAGGCCTAGAACTAGTGTCTTTAGAAAGGCCTGCTTGTAGCATTGGCCCTTGGCTGGCATCTGGGAACTGGGATTTGGGGAGTGTTCCTACCATTCCCAGACTGATAAGAATAAATCGTGTGCCTAAACTGTTTATGCAAACAATATGGTTTATGCGGGGCACCTGCTTCCTTTTGAGGAGTCTGGAATGTTGGTGCCTGCTAGACATAGGTACCTATGTGACCAACCTACAATAAAAACCCTGGGCACCGATCTGATGAAGTTTGCTGGCAGACGATGTTGCACCTGGACTGTCACAGCTCACGGCTGGATCCCTAAATGGTGTCCTATGTGACAGCCCAGGGCAAGGACCCTGGGAGCCTGTGTCTGATTTCCTAGACTTGACCCCATGCCCCTTCTCCCTTCGCTGATGGAGCCAGGCAGCCCTCCCTGTGAGCAGCTGAGGTTGTGGGTACGATGATACCCTGAGCTTCAAGAATCCTCCTAGTGAATCCCCAAACCTGGGAGTGGCCTTGGGGGCTCCAACACACACACACACACACATATATACACACACACACACACACACACACAAAGTATTATCTCCTATGCAGTAAGCACTTTTATAGCAGCTGAGGATATAATAGTGAGGAAAACAAAAGTACCTTCCCTAAGGAACTTATGTTTGCTTTAAAGAGAGTGGAGGGAAGACGGGAAGATGAGAAGGAGTCAGGCAATAAAATATAAACAAGGACATTGTACAATGTGCTGTGGAGAATAATAAGGCAGGAAAAAGGGTATTAAATGTTGGGTTTAGAACTTGCCATTTTAAACAGAAAGTCATGAAAGGCATTGAGTTCACTGCTGAAGGGGGTAAGAAAGTGAGTCATGGGAATAAGCAGCAGGTGCAAAGGCCCTGAGGCATAAGAGTGTTCAGTTCAGGAACAGCAAGGGGCCAGTATGGCTCCGCGTATTGAGCAACAAGGAAGAGGGATAGGAAATGGGTCAGAGCATGCAGTGGGGCAGACCTTGTATAGCCATTACCAACCTTCTGGCTTTTATTCTGAGACTGGAAGTCATTAGATGGCTATGTGAAGAGAAATGACTTTAAAAGATTTGTTTTTAAAAGCATAGTGTGGCTGTTTATGGAGAATACACTGTGGTGCAGCAGAAGCAGAAGCAGGAAGGACGATGATGGCCCTAGCCCAGGACTCGGGGATGGAAGAGACATGGGTGTGGGAAAGAGGGCTCAGTGATGCCAGGGCTCTCAGCCTGGGCAGCTGGTGGAGTTGCCATTTGCCGAGGTGGGGAAATGGGGGCAGGCAGTTGTCAGGAGAGTGGGAGTCGGTGGGAATCAGGAATTTTGTTTTTGGTGTGTTATGTTTGAGATGCCTAATAGTCTAATAAAAATATAAAATTATCATTTCCATTTTGCAGACGAGGAAACTAAGGCACAGAGAGGTTAAGTGACTTACTCAAAGTCACACTTGCAAATATAAAAATTAAAATGACTGTTTCGCCCTGGCCGGTTTGGCTCAGCGGTTAGAGCGTCGGCCTGCGGTCCTGAGAGACCCGGGTTCGGTTCCCGCTAAGGGCACGTACCTCGGTTGCAGTTTGTCCCCGGCCCTGGTCGGTTGTGCGGGTGGCAACCGCTCGATGTGTCCCTTCACATCGATATTTCTCTCTCTCTGTTCCTCTCTCTCCCTCCTACTCTACCTGAACAAAAAATGGAAAAATGTCCTCGGGTGAGGATTAAAAAAATAAATAAATAAATAAATAAATAAATAAATAAAATAAAATGACTGTTTCTTGGTGTAATAATAAACACATTTTTTATTTAATTAATTTATTTTTGTTACAGATGTTTCTCCTTTTCCCCCCACTGATATCCCCTCCCCCTCTTCCCCTCCCTGTCCCCAGTTTGTTGTCCATGTCCATTGTTCATGCACACATGCATATAAGTTCTGTGGTTTATCTCTCCCCCACCCCCTCTTCTGGGGATTGTCAGTCTGTACCCCACTTCCCCATCTCTGGGATACCCCATTCCTCAGACTGTTATGCTCATTATATTCCACAAGTAATTACAGTTTAATAATAAATATATTAAAATATTTAAATAATAGTAATATAAAAACAAATATTGTATCATTAATATGCTACAGTTTATCTGCATATGGTTGATGGCTAAGCATTCTCCAAACATTTAATTTTCCCCAGAGAATTATCTCTTGGAAACAGAAGTTCCAAGACTATGCATTGCTACTTGAGACTGTTGTCCAGCCTAGGATTAATAAATGATAACCTAATAATAGCCCTGGCCAGTTTGGCTTAGTGGTTGGAGCACTGGCCCTTGGATCAAAGAGTTGTGAGTTCGATTCTGGTCATGGGCATGTACCTTGGTTACGGTTTGTCCCCAGCCCTGGTCAGGTTGTGCAGGAGGCAACCAGTCGATGTGTCTCTCTCATATAGATGTTTCTCTCTCTCCCTCCCTCCCTCCCTCCTACTCTAGCTTATGATAGATGAAAAAATATCCTAGAGTGAGGATTTTTTAAAAAAGGATAGTACAATAAAGAGAACAGAAGGGGATGTAAAGAGAAGAAAATAGTTCAATATTTTAGGAGGCTCTCACACTATGAGGGTACATATGCACAGGATTATTTATTGCAGCCTTGTTCGTAATTGCAAAATATTAGTGACATCCAAATGCCCTTACAGGGAAGTGGTGAAATAAACTATGGTATGTCCTCACAACAGAAAATTAGGTAGCTGTAAAAATAATAATAAAGATTTTTAGGAGCTGATAAAGTGATTTCCAGGATATATTATTCAGTGAAAAAAAAGCAAAGTGCAGAAAATGATATTCTACAGTATGGTACTTTTGTGATAAAGGAAATATATATATACACACACACGCATGTATACATACGTGCACACACACACATATATGAATCTATTTTTGCAAAAATAAATATCAGAAAGACATGTGGAATGAATAATATTGGTTACTACTGGAATTGGATGGAGGGGATGAGAGAGTAGTATCACTTTTCTGAGTATGTCTTTTCATACAGTTTAGATATTTGAGCCATTAAATGTGTAACATGCGTCCCAAAATAATAACAGTAAAATCAACACGAATAGGGAAAAGCCCTAAGGAGGAAAGCATACAGAAACAAATAAACTGAATGTATTTAAAATTAATAACAAACCACTCTGGGGGGCAAAAGGGGAGGGAGAACCCATCTAAGTGACTGAACACAGTATTTCAATTCTATACTCTCAGATTAAAGACAAAAAGAACTCTAAACACATACAGATTTCTACTTAGTAGGTTTGTTTTTGCAATGGAATTGCTAAACAATTCTGAAACTACTTCAGTGAATTCTAGGATTGAGCCTAGATTGACAGTGAGTGCCAGGTTTCTCACTACCTGAAATGTGGAAAGGAGAAATTAGAGCATGAACCTGTGGTGATGAATTGGAATTGGAGGTATCACTATAAACTCCTGGTTTTCAAAATAGGTAGGTATATAGACATATGGATGCATGGGTGGGTGGGTGGATGGGTGGATGTATGGTTGAATGGATAGATGGATGATGGATTAATAGATGACAGATTTATAGACAGAGATAAGCATGTGTGTGGGTTTGCCATGAATATTCTATGTTGCCTAAACTCTTTTAAGAACAGGAGGATTTATTACCAAAATGCTGGAAAGTAATTGACTAACAGCTCTCAGCTATCAGCTCTCTGTGGAATTTTCTCAGCTGAAGACACTCATCTTGCCCAACTTCATGACCCGTTCTCTGAGTGGCCCATGTTCAATGAGTGATTGATGCTGGGGTATAAAGGCCTGAATCTCTCACCCCAGCTCAGAACCATCCAGCATCAGAGCTCCCATGGGATCAGCTTAGGCCTTTGTGGAGACCACAGTAGAGTCATCTTCTCCCTTTGCCCAGTTCTTCTTCCTTCCCTTGCATTCTACAGGAGTTAAACCCTACATCTTCCTAATAAACTTTCTGCTCACAAACGTCTTTCTGAGGGTTTTATTCTCAGGGAACCCAACCTGCAAAACACACATACACACACACACACACACCCTAGCTCTGTCTGCTAAAAGAGCATAGAAATAGTGGCATGCCAGGAGCAATGAGCATACCTAATGCCCTAATATTAATTTTGAGACATTATTCTCCACTAAAACAAGCAAGGGCTCCTTGGAGGAGTGGCTGATTCCAGGGTTGGAAAACAGAAAATAAAAGAGGAGCCTGTAACATCTTCCATCAGAAAGAGGTGTTTGTTCAGTGAAGGATGGGGCCATGTCAAAAGGATACAGGAAACAGTTCGAAGGGTTCTCACTGGCCAAATCTGGGACAGTTTTAGCATCAAATACATAGTGATAGTAATAAATTCTGTACGATTGAATGAAGTAAGAATCCACTCATCTACACTGTTTTAAGTAAATCAATGAAAAAAATAAACAAATGAATGAATGAGAAGGAAAATCTATTCCCTAAAGTAAGATACCAACAAATAAGTGTGGAAAGAATGATGGAATGAGAAAAAATCAGTATTTGATAAACACTGGCAATGACTGATTCATGCAGAAACCATCAGTGGATGTTAAGAACTATTGGGTGATAGTTTGATGAGGAACAGACTACATAATCTCCTAATATTTATCTACAAGGTACTTATTGATCACAAAGGGGGAAACAATAGCTTTACAGAGGGAATCTGGGTAGACACCATCTTCACCAAGTGACCAATGTTAGCATCACTCATAATGGAACAAATTGGCATCCCGCCTCTAGATACAATGCACTAAGGACACAGCATCATTTTAGTGGTATTCCTGCCCAAATGCATAATCTCAATCTAATCAGAGAAAACATCAGACACACCAAATTGAGACACATTCAAGAAAATAACTAGCCTGTACTTGTCAAAAACATCAAAGTTATAAAAAACAAAGACAGACTAAGGAAATATTCCAGACTGAGGGAGACTAAAGAAATTTGGCAATGTGTGATTCCAGAGTAGACCCTGAATCAGATACTTTTCTTCCTCTAGTTTATCTTATTTTTTGCTATAAAGCACATTATCAGGACAATTGGCAAAGTTTGAATAAGGTCTGTTGATTATATAATAGTATTTATCAATGTTCATTTCCTGATTTTAACAAATTCTGCTGTGGTTATTTAAGAGAATGCCCTTATTCTCATGAAATACACACGGAAATGTTTAAGGATAAGGGGCAATTACATCTGCAATTTACTGTCAAATTGTGTAGAAAAATATTAGACACAGAGAGAGAACAATAAAGAGAGAATAATAAATTATAAAATGTTAACACTTGAAAAATTTGGACGAAGGGATACAGAATAATTTCTGTACATGGATCTCTTTGTACTATTCCTGCAACTTTCTGCATTTCTGATATTTAAAAATAAATAAATAAAAAGCACTGGGGGCAACTTTCAAATATTCTACTTAATTGCCTAAAAAATTGAGAATGTTGGCTATGGAGAAAGCAAGTGTAAGACAAAATGTTTAAAAGTTTGAGGCTGTATATTCACACATTTAAGCAAGCTGAATCAGAAAATAAAATTACCATGCTGGACTAAACTTTCAGTGTTCCATTGCTATACACAGATGCCATTTCAGAATGAATGCCTCATAGGTTATGGTGCAATATCAAAAATATTTTTAGCCCTGGCCAGTTGTCTCAGCGGTTGGAGCATTGGCCTGCGGACCAGAGAGTCCTGGGTTCAGTTCCCACTAGGGGCATGTACCATAAAATATATATATATATATGCTATAATTAGAAAAGTAGAAGATAATTATATACACCCAAATGATTATAATTAAAGTGACTTGCTATAGTTCTGGGATTGTTGATATGTTTCTTCAACATTATTATAAAGATGATTTAATATCTTTACTTGTATATAGTTTGTGTTTAAAGTTTTTTACTTTAATATGACTAAGAAAGTACAGAAATAATTTTAATATACATTCCCACAAAGGCACTGCCCAAATGTGTTAAGATTAGTAATACATTTAATAATTCATTTAAAGAAGAGAAGGAAATACTATTGGGATAAGTATATAGTCATTATTTGAATGTCTCATGGAATTGTTGTAATTAAAACTCAATAGTTTCTTTGTATCAGGTTTATGTTTGTAAATATCTAACTTAGCTATATCTGGAGGCTGCATTAATAGTTTTATTTTTTTAATTAAAAATTACATTGTGCTCTGGCTGGTTTGGCTCAGCAGTTAGAGCACTGGCCTGTGGTCCAGAGAGACCCGGGGTTCAGTTTCCGCTAAGGGCACATACCTCGGTTGCAGTTTGTCCCCGGCCCTGGTTGGGGTCGTGTGAGTGGCAGCCAGTCGATGTGTCTCTCTCACATCAATGTTTCTCTCTCTTCCTCCCTCTTGCTCTATCTGAAGATGAATGCAAAAATGTCCTCGGGTGAGGATAAAATAACAATAATAATAATAATTACATTGACCTGGTATATATGCATTACCTTAAGCAAGGGATTAAGGCTGGCAATAGTCATGTTGACTGATATCTTGTTTCCCCTGATACGATGCAATAAGAATGACATTCACCTCTCTGCATCAGACAAACTCAAATTGAGTACATTCAACAAAATTGTCAAGGTCATGAAAAATGAGGAGAATCTGCAAAACTGTCACAGACTGGGAAGACTAAGTATACATGACAACTAAATGTAATGTGTTATCCTTGAGGGGATCCTGGAAGAGAAAAAGAACATTAGTAAAATTTAAAAAACTAAAAATTTTAAAATGTGTATAGTTTCATTAATAGTAATGCGCCATTGTCAGTTTCTTAGTTTTGACAGATGTACATACCATGGTCACGTAAGATGTTAACATTAGGAGAAACTAGGTGAAGGATATATGGCAATTCCATATGCTTTGTAAATTATTCTAAAATGAAAGGTTTATTTTTAACATGATTCCATTGATATGACTCTATTCAGAAGGTTGCTAAAATATAACTTGCTTTGAAAGTTGAACATTTATTAACTCAAAAGTATTTAAGGTACCACTGCTATTTGTCAAACAGTCCAGAAAGGACTAATTTAACCTACTGAATACATTTTTAAAGAAGGGGAACTCCGCCCTGGCCGGTTTGGCTCAGCGGTTAGAGCGTCAGCCTGCGGTCCTGAGAGACCCGGGTTCGGTTCCCGCTACGGGCACGTACCTCGGTTGCAGTTTGTCCCTGGCCCTGGTCAGTTGTGCGGGTGGCAGCCACTCGATGTGTTCCTTTCGCATCGATGTTTCTCTCTCTCTCTCTGTTCCTCTCTCTCCCTCCCACTCTACCTGAACAAAAAATGGAAAAATGTCCTCGGGTGAGGATAAAAAAAAAAAAAGAAGGGGAACTCGGATTATATTAGCTCAGATGACATCCCATTTTATACTTTTAAGACCAGAGGAGAAAAATCTTTGAAAGCTTTGGTTGAAAGTGGAAAAAACCAGATCATGAGACTACAGGCATAAAAGAACAATCAGTGATGATTCTATTCAAATGAAGAATTTTGAAGAATATTAGCTATTGAAAAGTTGGATTCATGACCTGGAAAATAACCTCTGATTGAGGAGAAAAGGTCATGCTATTAGATTTTTTTTTTAATGCAAAAAGGGAAAAGTAAAAATCACAAAGATAAAATGCTTTGCTTCCTCAAATCTGTATAACTTTAGATTATATGTCCGTTCACCCTTTAGAAAACTTGTATAATGTACAATTTAAGTCACAATCAAGAATGGGAAGACTGAAAAAGGAATTACATCCTTTTATTGAAATGTAAGAAAATAGGAGAAAATTGCGGGGCCTGCATAATTTTGAAGAATTATATAATTTTAAAACTCTGCATTTACTTTTCTTTTTTTCCCCACCAGAGAAAGCCGTTTTTATTGATGAGTTATCTCCAGAAACCAAAAAGACTACGTACCCACTTTCCATCACCCCCTGTCCCTCCAGCACCTCTCATTGCTTTACCTGGGGAAAGAGATGTAAGTGGCATTTGGGTTTTCCAAAGCCCCAGGCTTTCCCCTCCCTGTGTAGCCTTAGAAAATTCAGTAGCAATACTGTTTTGTTTTGTTTTTTCAGCCATGCCTGCTGTGGCTACTTAGTAACAATTGTGGGTGAAGGAGCATGAGGGAAGCAGTTAGATGAATTAGGGATGCACAGGAAACCAGAGATGCAGCCTATCAAAGGTCCCTCTGTCCAGCCTCAGTGGCTTGATCCTTCAGTTGCATTTTTCTTTATGCTGAATAACGCCTTTCTGAGTCAGATCAGGGATTTCCACTGCCAGCCCTGGACCCAGCCCCAGAGCCCTGAGATGAGCTAATCCAAACTTGGGCACGTTCCTGGCCCACAAAGGCTTCAAGTGATCAGTCAGACATATTTTGCCACCAATGTACATCTTGTTTCCCCATACAGTTCAGGGACTCCAATTTCTGGAGCAGTAGTAGGAGATGTGATAGGAATGTCAAACGTATTTGAGATCTTGGATGTACCACCATTTTCCAAACCACCCAGTCCCTTCCTTGTTGGACTCCAGTCGGAACCAATCTGTGTCTGCATTTTTGTTGCTCTCCACATACCGGCATGACTCCTCAGCTCATGCCCAGCGGTGGTCCTGGCGCCAGCCGGCCAGCCCAGCCGCGGGCCAGGTTCCGGAGCTGCTGGGACACACGCAGCCTCTCCCCACATGTCTGCCTCGCCCTCTGCTCTGCATCTCCTCTAAAATCAGCACTGCTAGCTCAAAGAAACCACTTGGCATAAGCCTGTTTGGCTCATAGGTCTTTTGTTGTTGCTGTTTTTTTTAAGTTAAAAGTCTATCTAAACCCAATAATAATGAAACTGTCAACATAATAGGTTAGTGATATTTTAGTAGGTATATAATAATACAAAGTGGCAGATAGAAATAACCTGATATAGAACTACAGTCCAACTTGATCATCTCCACTTATCTAGATTGAGTTATAAGGTCTATTTGTGATTGAAAAGTGCTTTTCAGCTGTTCAGCTACCCCCACGACTATGCTGAATAAATGGCTGTCACCATGGAGGATGGTGTTGCCAGACCGACTTTCCAAGAGCCCAAGGCAGAGGTTATTTAGGACGATGGACCCAGTTTTGTTTTGTTTTTTTAAAAGATAAATCAAGTTCAACAAAATGTAGCCCAGGTTAAATATTTTGTCATACATTCAAAAACATAAAATAAAAAATATAAATTTGAGAACAGTAGAATTAAACTCAAAATGAACTATAATTAGTAATTAGAATTTTGATAACAAAAATGATTTTAATCATTTACCAAGTAAGTTCCGCTAAAGATGAACAAAATAGAGGCCAGTTCCATAGGCAGCAGTAGAAAGTTTTGAAAATGATTTTGCACATAATCCAATTTGATTGCCTCCTTTTGCAATTTGAGGAAAATGAGGCCCAAAGAGTTGTAATAATAGCCAATAATTACTGAAGGCTTGCTGGGTGCCAAGGACCTTGCATAAATTTGTTTACTCCTCACCAAAATCAAACAAGCAAGCACACCCCTCAAAGATTTGGCAATTCAGGCTAAGGGACGCAAGTAATTTCCACCTAATCACATAGAAAGCGGCAGAGTGGGGGATGGGGGGACTCAGGTCCTGACCTACAGGAAAACTGTACATGATCCATGCTTTTATTAAAATGTCATACATTTTTAGTTTAACTAGAATCATTTTAATAATCTAAATTCTATTTATTCAAAACTCCATTTTCTCCGAACTCCAATTTAGGAGGGAAGAGAACAGAGTGAGATGAAAGACGGTTTAATTGCTCACCATTAAAAAGAGGGGCAGGGAGATCCGTGATGCCTAGAGAGAATTGCTCTGCCCTGGAGTAGCCCTTTCTCAAAAAGAAGTAGGTGCTGTCTGCTCACCCCGTCTGGGGTCAGGCTGGTTGCCATGAAACAGTGGGAAGACTTGGGATTTTGGCCTTCACTAGGGAAGAAATTATAGCTTCACTGGTAAATCCTACCAAACATTTAGGGAAGAATTACCAGCAGTTCTGCAGAAACTCTTCCAGAACACACAGGGGAAGGGAACACTTCCCAGCTCATCTTTGAGTCCAGCATTTACTCTGATACCAAATGAACAAAGATATTACAAGAGAACTATAGTCAATATCCTCATGAGCATTGATGCAAAAATCTATTACATAGTATTTTTAAATGAAGTCCAGCAATATCAAAAAGGAAATTCAGTTTGTTTATATATGCTTTAAATTTTTTTTTTAATTTGGTAATTTACTTCAAACATCAAAACAAGTCCTATTCATATCGTGTACAGTGTCATGTAAATTTTTCCTTTGCTGGCCAATGAGGGAGACAGCAGAGCTTCCTTTAACGGCCACTATGATAGTCTCATGGAGAACTGGCAGAAAGGATCCCACATTCTATATGACTCTGAAAAGGGCACACACATGGATTATATCATTGCATAGCATGTTGTCTTTATAATTTTTTTTTTTTTATCCTAACCAGAGGACATTTTTGCAATTTTTGTACAGATAGAGTGGGAGGGAGAGAGAGAGAGAGAGAGAGAGAAACATCGACGTGAAAGGGACACATCGAGTGGCTGCCACCCACACTACCGACCAGGGCCGGGGACAAACTGCAACTGAAGTACGTGCCCTTAGCGGGAACCGAACCTGGGTCTCTCCAGACCGCAGGCCAACACTCTAACCGCTGAGCCAAACCAGCCAGGGCTATAATTTTATACTATTTTATTTCCATTATGTTATGTACTTTAATCCTCCAAATTTTAAGAAACAGAAAATTAAGTATATCACCCATTGTACATTAAGGAAAATATATCTGCTTTATATTTTAATAGTACTTTAATTTATTCATTTAAACCTTATAACAACCCTGTGAGTACAGAAGACAGGTGTTAATCCATTTTACAACAATGAAAATTGAGCCTCAGGTAGGAACTTCGATATGACTTGCAATGTCAGCATTAAAATCCACATGAGAGCACTTTTCTAACCTATCAAGCTGAAGGTTGGTGAAAATCACCAACCACATTTCCATTCTGCCTGTGTGGATGTTACATAAAAGACTTTGAATAAGAACTTACGGCAGAAGGATCTTATAGCCGAGGAGGAATAGGAAATGTTGGTAACAAATGATTAATCTTATAAGCTTTTAGAGAAAGCAACATTTTATTTTTCTCTGGAAATATCTAAGACATTGTTATATTAAATATATATACTTGGTATGTGTGTGTGTGTATATAAAGACACATCTTTGTATATGAAAATTTCTTTGGCGTGATACAGCTTGTTGCTCAAGCTAAACGTGTTTCTTTCTTGTATCTGAAACTACATGTTAGTGTTTTTTTCAAGGTTCTGCTTTAATGTTTGCTCCACCTGTATTAACAAGAGTCAAAGGATTTGCAGGTAATTAGACTGCATGGTGTTTTAAAAAATAAGAACATGGGTTTAATAGAATTTAAAGACTACCAGACCTGCCTACTACTTTCCAGTAACCTACTTAAGTATAAATACTTGCTTAATATTATTTGGGGAAATAACCTGAATAGTTAATTAGTACTTTGAATTGACTGAGTGGGTAGAATAATATTAACATTTATACTTTGGAATACAACTAATGCAGTTTCAGTACTTTCATAGTGAGGGTCATAGCAAAGTCTTATTTCTTTGGTTAGTTTAAAATTTCTCATTAATATTTTAAGGAACTACAACACTTGACTATTTTTGAGGTATTAGTTTTAGATAATGAAAGCAATCGTTAGTCATTAAAGTCAAGTTCTGAAATAAGGAAAATTGTCTCTTTTTTAATATTTCTTTTTGTTTTTTACTCATTAATTTATTTTAGTTACAGATGTTTCTCCTTTTTCCCCCCATTGATACCCTTCTCCCAGTCCCCCCCCCCCCCCGCATTTTTATCTATGTCCACTGGTTATACATACATGCATATAAATTATTTGGTTTATCTCTTCCCTCTCCCCACCACCCTCCTCTGAGGTTTGTCAGTCTGAACCCTACTTCAGACAAGACCCTATGTCTCTGGGTCTATTTGGTTCATCAGCTTATTTTGTTCTTATATTCCACAAATAAGTGAGATCATGTGGTATTTGTCTTTCTCTGGTTGGCTTGTTTCACTTAGCATAATACTCTCCAGGTCCCTCCATGTCATCTCAAATGAAAAGAGATCTTTTCTTCTTATATAGCTGCATAGTATTCCATTGTGTATATGCACCACAGCTTTTTTATCCACTCATCTATTGATAGACACTTGGGCTGTTTCCAGATCTTAGCAATTGTAAATAGTGCTGCTATGAACATAGGGGTACATATATTCTTTCTGATTGGTGTTTCAGGTTTCTTAGGTTGTATATTCCTAAAAGTGGGATCACGGGGTCAAATGGCAGATCAATTTTTAATTTTTTGAGGAAATACCATAGTGTTTTCCACAGTGGCTGCACCAGTCTGCATTCCCACCAGCAGTGTACTAGAGTCCCCTTTTCTCCACACCCTCGCCAACACTTGTTGTTTGATTTGTTGATGGCAGCCATTCTGACAGGTATGAGGTGATACCTCATAGTCATTTTAATTTGCATCTCTCTGATGGTTAGTGATGTTGAGCATTTTTTCATGTTTCCTGACCATTTGTATGTCCTGTTTGGAGATGTGTCTGCCCATTTTTTAATTAGATTCTTTGTCTTCCTTTTGTTGAGTTGTATGACTACTCTTTGTATTTTGGAAATTAACCCCTTATTTGACGTAACTTTGGCAATTATGCTCTCCCATACAGTGGGTTCCTTTTTCATTTTGATGGTTGTTTCTTTTGCTGTGCAGAAGCTTTTGAGTTTGATGTAGTCCCATTTATTCATTTTCTCCTTTGTTTCTGTTGCCTTAGGTGATGTATCAATGAAAATTCTGCTGCGAATGATGTCTGAAATTTTGTTGCCTACATTTTCTTCTAGGATTTTCGTGGATTCACGAGTCACACTTAAGTCTTTTATCCATTTTGAGTTTATTCTTGTGTATGGTGTAAGTTGGTGGTCCAGTTTCATATTTTTACATGTAGCTGTCCAATTTTCCCAACACCATTTATTAAAGAGGTTTTCTTTACTCCATTGAATGCTTTTGCCACCTTTGTCAACTATTAATGGAACATAATGTCTTGGGTCAATTTCTGGGTTCTCTGTTCTGTTCCATTGATCTGTATGCCTATTCCTGTGCCAGTACCAGGTTGTTTTGATTACAGTGGCTTTATGGTATAACCTGATATCTGATATTGTGATCCCACCTACTTTTTTTTTTTTTTTTCCAAGATTGTTGTGGCTATTCGGGGTCTTTTTTGGTTCCATATAAACTTTTGGAGTATTTGTTCTAGTTCTGTGAAATATGTCATTTGGTATTTTAATGGGGATTGCATTGACTCTATAGATTGCTTTGGGTCATATGGACATTTTAATGATTTTTTAAATAAATTCCTGCCTACCAAAACAATCACAGCCAATGCTCTTGTGTATTTCCTTCCAGGTATTTTCATGCATAGATCTGGTATGTATTTTACATTCTAGTAGTATGTTCTTCTGCTTCTTGAGCTTTATTTGGCGGTGAAGTTAAGAGGGAAAGGAGGACCCCAAAGGCACTGCTGGCTCCATCAGCAGCTCTGTCAGCTCTCTATTCTCTTATGTTATTTTTGCTGACTATGGCAGATGCTAAACCCTCGGGAGCTGCTCCTTCTCAGGGGCCTGCAGGAGAATCTTTCTTTCCTCTTGAATAAAATATGGAGACAAAAGCTAGGAGCACCTTAAAAGTAAGAATTAAGGGTTAGAGTGGGCCGAGGTATTAAAACCACCTACACAGGACTTGCCTACTATGTGCCACTTGGTGCTGACATACTTTTGCTACTTAGGTCAATGTGACACTGCATCTTCCATCAACACAACACAGGGAAGGGGAGTGCAAAACAGGAGCAGGAGCAGGAGAGCTGAGAAGCAGCGAAGTGGTATCAGCTGACCAGAGTCTCGTTGTTAGGGAAGGTAGGAAGGCTTTGGAAACCAGTAAACAGGCCAGAGGAAGGAGTAGTCCCAGCAGATGAGGAAAGGTGAGCAGTGAACTCTTTTCACAATTGGATTTTGTTTGATGACACCATCCAGTGAGGGTGTGCGTAGCTTTGAAAAATTTGCAGCATGAAGGTTAGGCCAGTGAGGCATGGCTTACCCCTAACAAAGCTGATTTTCAACTCATCTAATTGGAATTTGATAGGGGGAGAAGAATGTCACAGCGACTAAAGGCACAGGTCTTCGCCTGTCCTCCTTATGACTTCCACGTAAGATTCCAGGTCTGAAGGCCTCTTATATGACAATTGGATTAGAAATCAGCAAAAGTGTGTGAGGGATGTCATGGTGAAGGGCTGGCCTTTTATTTTTATTATTTTTTATTTTTTTATTCTCACCCAAGGACATTTTCCCATTTTTTGTTCAGATAGAGCGGGAGAAAGAAGAGAGAGAGAGAGAGAGAGAGAGAGAGAGAGAGAGAAACATAGACGTGAAAGGGACACATCGAGTGGCCACCACCTGAACCACCCAACCAGGGCTAGGTACATGCCCTTAGCGGGAACTGAACCCAGGTCTCTTGGGACTGCAGGCCAACTCTCTAACCACTGAGCCAAACGTCTGGCTTTTAATAAAACTTCTATACTTCTTTGGAATGTGTGTATTGCTTTGTGCTGTCTTTGCTTTTACTTTTAAAACGATTATTCTCAAATTGAGGGATATTCTACAAGACCTATACTCTTCAAAATATCAATGTCATAAAAGACAAAGAAAGATTGAGGAAGCATTTCAGATCAAAGGAGGGTAAAGAGTGGTAACTGAATGCAACACATAATCCAGACGTTTTCTTTTGCTATAAAAGACATTAATGGAACAGTTGGTGGAATATGAATGAGGTCTGGATATTAGATAATTTCCTGATTATGATCATTGTATATGTAAGGTAATGATACAGAAGAGAAAGAGTTCACCCACCTGGCGCTAACGGAACCAACACAGGTACCAATAATTGCAGTGGGGAAATATTGCCTGTTTCATTATTAATGGGGCCATCTAGGAGAACGGGAAGCTAATGCTCAAAAGCCTGAATTCCTTGATGCTGTGTAGAATACAGATCATATGGAGCAACATCACAAGACAGCATGGGTTAGGAGTTTGAGGTTGTGTGGAGTTGATTGGTTGGAGGTGAGGTAATAAAGCATTTCTTCAGGTCTTGAGGACAGCTCTGAGGTCTGTTTCAGTGTCCCTCTGTCCAGTTTCGTGAGAAAGTAGTCAGGGGGTTGTTCTACCCTAGAGCTCAAGAATTGAAACATAATTTAGGTCATGATGTTGTCCTTAGCCTGTCAGAGGTCCAGAGCTTATGATCATTAGTTAGATCCAGGCCACTGTCTTCTGCTGCCTCGGCGGTTCCCAGGGGAAAGGCTAGATCTCTGAGGAGTGTATATAGAGAGATGATGTCCAGAGCTAGGATTTAAAGCGAAATTTATTCAGATTCTACTAAGGACCTTTGGTTTTGATAACACCCTTATTTTGGGATATTTGTATATTTACTTGGATTCACACTTATCTTGAAGTATTTGGGGTTAAAGGTAGCATCGTTTTTGCAATTTACCCTCAAACAGTTCTGGAGAAGATTATATACATAAAGAGAGAGATCAAGTGTAATCAAATGTTAATATTTGAAGATTTTGGTGTGGAACTGTATAAAAATTCTTTGTCCTATTCTTTCCTGTAAGTCTACAATTATGTTAATTAAAATTTAAATAACAAAAGAGAGCTTTTAAACCTTACAAAGTGTTTAATCTGGTGTTACTAACATTACATAAATATTTCCAGGCACCACTATTCTATACTTAGGAGAGTTTCAGTTACTGATAATATGCATTTTTTTCATGGCACACACTAAAATTGTAATAGCAAAACACAATTTTATATTTTATAATCTAACTTATCTAACTATAAAAATATCACCAGAAGCGACAAATCCCATCGTCATCCACCAGAATTGTCCCCAAAGAGTACTGATTTACACAGCAGGACATCAAATGTGTAAAAAAGGCACAGAACATACGTGAGTGATTTAAAGGAATAACATGATTTTACCACTGTGTATTTAAATATTACTTTTTCTTTTCTAAGTATTTTTGCCTATGAAATAATATTTTGTACCTTGCATTCAAGTACTATCTTCAACTTCCTGTTTTATAAGCAAACTTTTATTTGTTTGTTTGTTTGTTTGTTTGGTAGGTGCCCCTAGTGGGAACCGAACCTGGGACTCTCTGGTCCACAGGCCACCACTCCAAACCGGCCACACCGCTCCACCACTCCACACCGTTGAGCCAAACTGGCCAAGGCACGTTTTCACCACTGGATTGGATTGTTTAAAAATATATATTTGAAGCGTGTTAAAAACAACTACATTCTGAAAGAGTCATTGACTAAGTCAGAGCTAGAAAAGGGAGAGGGAGGACTGTACTGTTCTCAAAGCACCTGTCACAGTCCTGAAATCTAACCCTGTCTCAGGCAATCTGTCTATGAGAAATCAAACTATCTTTTAGTCATGACAAGAACAGTGATATAAACCAAATGTACTTTTATTTTCATGAGTAGATATTTGCCCTAATCTATGGCAATGAAGCTAATTAGCACTTTGTATTATGAGCCTTTCCATCTAAATTAGTTAGACCCCAAGATAAAGGGACTTAGTGTTTGAACATTGTCTTCCTTGCATTTACCATTGGTGGCCAAATTCTGAGCAAAGATTTTAAAACTTTTTTAGTGTGATGGGAGGGGGGAATGAATTTTAACTTTTAGTATTTTGAAGGAAAGTCAGTTCAGATGTAAGTACTTCTAAGAGACAATTTGTCAATTATTCACGTATAAAAGGAGAAACATCTGTAACAAAAATGAATTAACTAAATAAATAAAGAAATGTAAAAAAATGGTCGAAAGTAAACACAGTAATTTCTAAAGTGGATAAAATTCAGGTTCTGATGTCAGTCCTCTGCCTAACCCCCCTACCTTGAAGCTCATCCCCCCCCCCCCCCCCCCCCCCCGCAGCAGCCGCAAGACAACTTCCAGGGCTTGGTCCATGGCACTTTCCTTTTCCAAGACGCTTTCCACACAGCTATTCATTCCCAGCATGCCGTCTGTCTGTCCCTTGTATCTTGCTTCTCTAACTTTTGCCATGAGCCTTCCATGGCCAGTTATCCAAAATCGCCAATGACACGCACCCTTAATCCTCGTACTCCCTGTGCCCCTTCCTTGCTTTATTTTTATGTTTATTTATCTATTTTTTTACTTAGCAGTTATAATTTACTGGCTTATCGTGTTTATGGTCAGTTTCCCTTTCCAAAATGTAAGTTTCATGAGGCAGTTTTGCTCCTTGCTCTATGATAAGTGCCTACTACGTGCCTGGCATGGCATTCACCAGTAAATGAATGAGTAAATGCTAAAGACCAAATAAAGGCTCATAGCAATGAGGAATAATAATAATAGCAATGGCAAATGTATGAACTGTGCACTGACAAAGCAATTAGTTACAACTTTTTGGTTTTCTGGTTTATCTTTACTGTTTTACTCTTGAAGTATGGACAAATGAAAGATTATGTTCAAATTTCACAATAGTGAATGCCACTATGGAAAACAGTATGGAGAATTCTAAAAAAGTTAAAAATAGAACTACCTTATGATCCAGCTACTCCACTTTAGTGTATTTATCCCAAGAACACCAAAATACAAATTTAAAAAGATATATGCACCCCTATGTTTATTGAAGAATTATTTACACTAGCCAAGATATGGAAACAACCCAGGTGTCCATTGATGGATAAATGGATATAGAAGATGTGGTATATATATGAAATGAAATATTACTCAGCCATAAAAAAAAGAATAAAATCCTGCCATTTGTTACAACATGGATGGACCTTGAGGGTATAATGCTAAGTGAAATAAGTCAGAAGGATAAAGACAATACCATATCGTTTTGCTTATATGTGAAATCTAAAAAAAAAAGAAAGAAAGAGAGAAAAATCACAACAGTGAATTCTAAAGCAGACCCTCATCTGACTTGACATTTGCATAATCTGTAAGCATGTGCTAGAGGAGCAGCATGTGCTGCAGAGTTTGACTTTGGCTAATAAGTTGCTCATGGAAAAAATATGAACTAAGCCTCAATTGATGAGTTATTAATAGTTCCTTCCCAAGATCAACAATAGATATATATTTGAACTTATCCGTTATATAGAAAATATATCAGGATGTGAAATGTGAGTTGGAGTATATGAAAACACTGCCCTGGCTGGTTTGGCTCGGCGGTAGAGCATCGGCCTGCGGTCCAGAGAGACCCGGGTTCGGTTCCCGCTAAGGGCGCGTGCCTCGGTTGCTGTTTGTCCCTAGCCTTGGTTGGGTTGTGCGGGTGGCGGCCACTCGATGTGTCCCTTTCGCGTCGATGTTTCTATCTCTCTCTCCCTCCCCACTCTATCTGAACAAAAAAAAGAAAAAGAAAACACTGCCTTCCTGAATGCTGTGGACTGAATTGTGTCCTCCAGAATTCATGTCAAAGCCCTAACCCTCAATGTGATGGTATTTGGACGTGGGACCTTTGGAGGCAATTAGGTTTAGATGAGGTCATGAGGGTGGGGCCCTCATGATGGAATTAGTGCCCTTGCAGAAGAGACCCAGAGAGCTTGCTTCTTTTCTCCCTCATTTTTCTTTAATCCTCACCCAGGGATATTTTTTCATTTATTCTCAGATAGAGTGGGAGGGAGGGGTAGAGAGAGAGAGAAACACCAATGTGAGAGATGTGAGAGAGACACACCGATGGTTGCCTCCCACACAACCCTGACCAGGGCTGGGGACAAACTGCAACCGAGGTACATGCCCTTGACTGGAATCAAACTCACGACTCTTTGGTCTACGGGCTGACTCTCTAACTGCTGAGCCAAACCGGCCAGGGCTCTTTCCTCCCTCTTACCACGTGAGGACACAGGAAGGAAATGACCATCTGCAAGCCAGGAGGAGAGACCTTTCCAGAAACTGACCACGCTGACACCTTGCTCTTGGGCTCGCCAGCTTCCAGAACTGTGAGAGAAAAGATTTCTGTCATGTAAGCCACCCAGCATTTTGTTGCCATAGCTTGAGCAAGCTAAGACACTGAATAAAATTAAAAACCAGATATTCCAAGATGAGAAATAAGAAGTAAACATTCTGTGTAGTGTAGGCAGCTGAACTTCTCAGCTTGTTCCAGAATCATTCCTTGTACTTACTATTATTGTCTCCACACTGGCCCTGGGGCTGGGGGTGGGGTAGGATTGTTTACCTTAAAACTCAGACCCAAGCGGGTCCTGAGGCCATTCCCACCAAAATCTGTACCAAGTTAAGACAGGGCTGGGTAATTTGGACAAGTGTTTGCAAATGACTAAGGGTGAACCAAGGGAAACTACACAAACACTAGGTAGATCAGTGCAAGACCTGGTTTGCTCTCTGGCTTCACAGGACCCGTGTGGGCCTGACTCTCGGTGGACACCAGATTCACACCAGCCACTGAGGACCACGTGCTCAGGCTCCTCTTCTCCTGGAAGTCTGGACCCAGGGAAGGGTAGGATCTCCTGCTTGTGTCAGACTGGGAAATGCCCACAACCCCCAGCTAATCACTGCGGTCTTCCCGCGCTGTGGGAGTTGAAAGGTCTGTTGGACATTTTGGCATGGAAGGAAATATAGGGCTAGGGTCCGAGGTCCAGATCCATCATGGCAAGCAGGGAGAGACCAGGCCGCCCCCTCCCACTGGGCTTCCTCACCAGCTTCTCCCCGGAATTCTGAACCAGGAGACGGAGGAGAAAGCAAACGATAGAGTGCTGGGTACTTACAGCCAGAGAGATAACCAGGAAGAAAGTAGACCTTTGCTGTCAAGTCATTTTCAAATAATCAAAATCTCTGAGAAAACAGCAAGGACAACATATGGAATAACTGAAGGAGAGGTAAGATTTTTCATATCGGGTGACATAAATCTACAATGACAGCGACAATAAATGAGCCGGGCAGAGACTGTGTAAGTGAAGTTTAGTGAGAAGGTGCCTCATTCCAAAGCACTCAGTTTTATCTTCTTCTATCTTGTTTATTAAAAGCTTGTGGTTTTTCCAACATATGTAGCTGATTTCATGTACTTTTGGTATTTCTCTAGCATTTCTAGCAGTTGTTCACTTTCTCCCTGGAAAGCTGGTACTCTTGGCGACTTGAAAAATGCTCACCCCACCACCACCAAGTTCTGTGTGACACCATCCACGCAATACATCACGTCGGCCCCCCTTTCTGTACAGAAGACATGCTCAGACAGTGTGAGGGCCAGGGGCCAGGTGTCCTTACACATCAGCTGGTTAGAACACCGACCAGTTCGGACAGGTTCGTGAGTTTGAGCTTGGAGCAGACTGGATCTGTCTTCTCTTCCATGGCTCCCAATTGCATCCCCAGCATCCACCCCCCCTCATTCAAGATCAGAATGATAGCAGACCCTATTGTGGATGGATCAGCACCTACATATCACCGGATTAGAGAAGCAACCGTAACAACACAGGCCTAATTATTGACCATCTCTGCAAGTAAAAGACAGGTATCAAAGTATTAAACAAAATATTTTTGTTGTTAAACAAAATGTGCCTAGTTGGAAATGATTTCCTAGGTCTGAGCATCTCTCAAGTGAATGATATGTGGCAAGGAAGTAAGCATATCACAAAATCTGATGTTTCGGGGCACATGGGTAGTGAGAAGAAAAACAGAGGAAAGTGCAGTATTTCAGAAAAGAAAAAGAAAAAAAAGACTGCTGAGAAACAGTACTAGTTGGATTTTTTTGTGGTGATCATTCTTTCTGTTTATAATTTTCCTAATATTCATAATACTAGGTATAGATTTAGAACTCACTACCCCGAGTCTCTTGCTGTCTTGATTATGTCTCCAGAAGTGTGTGTGCTGTATTTGTTTATACCATTGTCAAAATTTAGAGCACACTGCATGCAAAGTACAAAAGTAAAACATCAATATGAACTGGAAATGTCTCATAAAATCACAGGTCCGTTTTTCCCTTGTATTTTTCAGTCTTTTCCAAGTAGTCTACCATGAACATGAACTACCCTCACAGATAGAAAATAATCATTTACACTGTCTGCTAATGAAGACAATGCCGTTTTGTATGTTCCAAAGTTCGTAATATGGGTGTTGTCTATTCTTTCTCCATCCCTTCTTTCGCTCTTCAAACAGCCAGTTTTGGAAATGAGACTCCGCTTTGATGGTATGCCAGGGTCCAATTAAACTACTTCTGAATTTCACAAGTCCAGTATTTCAACTGAGAGATTTCAGCTCACTCGACACATTCTAACACACTTGTGCAAAATGAAACATTGCCTATGTGAATAATTAGCTGGAATAATGTATGAAAGCAAACAGACAGTTTTGGGGGCAGTCACTAAGTGTTCTTATAAAGAACCTGAGAGGTAGGTGAAGAGAAGGGCCTTTCCTTTGACCCAGCACAGGGTCTACCGTAGTGGGTGCGGTATTGAGAGAGGAATGAGAGAGGTTAGGTATCCAGCCGGCCAGATCAGACCTAGTGCTCAACCAGAAGAAAAATGTCTCAGCCAGATAACCATCGCATCACCGTCTACGAAAATCATCCAGTGCTCAGTCTGTAGCTCTAGCATTTGAGACAGAGAGAACAGCGGTGGTGCTTGGGTGTGTTTGAGCGGCCAGCACTGCTCTGGCTCAGCCCACTCTACGGCTTAGTTATAATTTCTATTTTTAAAAGTCTCCCTTCATGTAGCTGACCTTTGTACTTTGCTGGTTAATTGTAATGGTATCTGCAAAAGGTGGTAGCTAACCGAGAGGAAAAGAAAGCAGGCACAAGTGAAATGTAGCACCTCTCTGGCTAATTCAGAACTGCTTCTTCAGTCACTCCAGATGCAGTGTAGTTACCACCCCCAGGCTGGGGTGTTCAGAGTCTCTTATTTTGGAGTTTGGCCCAGCTGGGGCTTGAAACTGGCTCCAGACGGTTTAGTAGCATTACCAGATGGTAGGATTCTCTGGGGAGGAATTCTACTTGGGCTTTCTAGTTCCTAACCAGGTCTTGGAGCACACTGCTTTCTTGCCCAGTCATCAGCGAACTCAGCTTTCTCATTCCTTACCTACCCTGTCTCTCCCTATCTCAGAGAGAGAGAGAGATTGTTCTCTATTTCCCATATACGCTAGTAGAAGCAGTATTCTTTTTTCCCCTCTATTATCAGGATTTCTCTCCCCCAAAAGCCATTTTCCTTTTTAATTATTGTTTGTTTGTTTCTCTTTGCTTTGTTTTAAGAAATCCTTCTCAGTCTCATCTGACAATTCTGAATTTCAAAAACAACTAAAATCTTTACCAACCATCCTATACCAGGAGCATAATCTGGGCTTGGATTAGAAAGATGCCTGCGAAAACCAAAAATATAATTTATCTTTAAAGTAGTTTCTTCACAAAAGGAGTATTTGGTTTTGGTTTTGACTGTTTTATTTTTGTTTGTTTGCTTATTTTTGTTCTGGGCTAAACAAATAAGTCTCCCTTTCAATTCATTTTCGTGTTTAATTTCCACTTGTTCTGTGGCCACCCCAAACTTGTGCACTAAATTCCTTTCTGCTTCAATTAGCCAGCTTTTGGTTAGCTTAGTCTCTCAAATAAACAAAAATATTAACCAATGTACGTTGCCTCACATCTTCTCCCTGTTCTAAAATTTCTAGCGATTAAGCATAGATTAGATAACAGCCATCCAAATGTTATCTCCCAGATAAATTTCCCAGATCAGCAAACTGAAATTAAAGGAATGGGGAACAAGAGTTGATACAGGAAGGGGCTACTTCAGCAGCACAATATTGTGAAGTGTATCCCTATCTGACACAAAGAAAGGTGAGAGGGCACATGTCCATCTACAACACAGGAGGTCAGGACTTTGACTATTGGCAGTTTGTCCCATAGTCGGCTTTGGTTCAAGACTGTGGTAGGATTCTTCCTACTACTTCAGAAATAAATGCTTTGGGACAGAAATCACTGGGACTAGGGAAAAGGGGTAAGGACAGATACCAGTGGCAGGCAGTGACAGAGTTGAGGTTACACATCTCCTTACATATACTGGGTCATTCATATGCTTTTACGAACATTATCGCTGCTGCTCTTCACAGCAATGGGGAAGAAAGGAGAGCAGATATCATGGTCTCCATTTTATTGTTAAAAACTCTGAGCTTTCAGAGAGATGAATTAAGTTTTCAAAGGGTCCAAGGCTGAATCCCACATCTGCTCTCTTTTCCTTTAAAGAAACCAACGAGCCCTGGCCAGTTTGGCTCAGTGGTTAGAGAATCAGCCTGTGGACTGAAGGGCACTTACCTGGGTTACAGGTTAGATCCCCTGCGCCCTGGTCAGAGTTACACAGGAGGTGGCCAATCAATGTGTCTCTCTCACAGAAATGTCTCTCTCTCCCTCTCTCTCTCTCTCCCTTCCTTCCTTCCATTCTATCTAAAATTCAATGGAAAAATATCCTCTGGTGAGGACTAACAAAAAAGAAAAGAAACCAATGAGCCAGGCTAAGCAATATGTTGGCAGAGAGGAACAAATAGTAAATGAGTGAAGAGTTGTAGACCTTTAATTATTAATAGTTACTACATAGGTTATACCACCTGTTAGGTTCTGAGTTGAGCCCCTTACCTTTAAGATGAGGATAACATACGGTTGCCCCAGAGAAGGGCCTGGCAGCACAGCAGGTGCTCAATTAATGTTTAATGAATGAATGAGATAAGACATGAGATAGAATGGGCAACCTGAGAGAGGGCCTTAGTGCCCTACAAGGTGTTCTGATTCAACACAACAGGCAAATAGAAGACGCCGAGAGGATTCACGTAGAAGCACCGGATCAAGCTCCGTGGCTCATTGGTCAACTGCAAAAACTTTTATACTCAGCTTTGTTTTTCAATGACAAAGTCTGAAATGAGGAACAACCATGCCGCCTTCCAACAACCTACCTACCTATCTACCGCGGCAACTCCCAGGAGAAAACAGTTTTCCTTAGGCGTTGCAGTTGTTCCCTTTCCCTTTTGCTTTCACCTCCCGGAATGTGTGTTTGGACAGACCTCAGGTTTCTGAAGAACCGCGGCAGCTTGGAGGCGTTCGATCACTGTAAATTCAAGCCCAACCGAAAGGCGTCCCCGCTCCGTGCAGCGTCGCCCAGCGGGCAGAGGCGGCGGGTGTTTTCGGGGCCTCCCTCCCCCCGCAGTACTCGGCGCCTGCAAGCTGCCACCTCCCCAGGCGGCCCGGGGAACTCAGCCGGCGCTGGGAGGTGAGGCCTAGGCTGAGCGGGCGCCACTATTGGCTGGCGGGGCGGCGGAGGCGGGGCGGCGCCGTCGTGATTGGCGGGGGCCCCAGCAGGAGGGGGCGGGGCCGCTATATCAGAGGAGTCCCTGTCGCGGCGCAGGCAGTCGGGCTGCTGGAGTGTGGCGCCGCCGCGGGGACCTGGAGAGTCGGCAGGCAGGCGGGCGGGCGAGCTGGCGAGGGGGTGGCGGCCGCAGGGCGCAGGGCAGGGATCTACAGAGAGGCAGCCTCCCGACGGCCAGCCTCGCCGAGCCCGGGACTGGGTCTGATTGCTGGCGAGGCGGCAGCCCCGCGCGCACCAAAGAGGAGGCGGCTGCAGCGGCGGCGGCGGCCCCAGCCATGCTGTGCTATGTGACGAGGCCGGACGCGGTGCTGATGGAGGTGGAGGTGGAAGCGAAAGCCAACGGCGAGGACTGCCTCAACCAGGTGAGGATGAGGGGCCAAGCGAGGACCCGATGGTCCTCCAAGGCGGAGGAGCCTCGCGGCGGCGCCCGAGCGCATCGCTTGCCCGGGGCCGGGCGGAGCTGCGGCGGCGGCCAGGGGGAGCGCGGCCCCGGGCAGAGCGCCCCGGGCACACGGCTCGTGCTCCCTCCTTACCGTGGGTGTGGGGCTCGCGGCCTTCAACCCAGTGCCCTGTGAGCGCGTGGTGGGGGGCGTGGAGAACGCGTGCGGCGTCTGGCCCCCAACCCCCCAGCCCGGCACTTTCCCAGAAGAAGGCAGCCCAGCACACCTGCCGCAGGTGTGTGCATGATGCCGCCTGTCTGGTCCCCGCGGGGCCTGGCAATGACACCTGCGTCTCAAGATGAGGTGTTTGGAGGCGGTCGCAGGTCCCGGGTTGCTTTAGCAGACAAGCCTGGCCCTTGTCTCTTGCTGCTTTTCAAATGGACCATTCACCTGCATCTGCGGATTTGCGGGGAATGAGAGAGGACAGTAGGCTTTGGTCATCTCCTCTTGTCTTGGAGCACGCGGTGTTTCCCCAAGAGTGAGGAGTGGTTACAAACAGTGGACACTGGAAAGCAGACAGCAGATTTGATCTCAAGTGAAATGCTGTGTCCTGAAACCCCCTAGACCTGAGATGTTTGGAAAACCTCTTGTAAAGCTTAGCTGACACTTGTGGAGTGTTTCCTCAATTTTTCTTCTTTCCTTTTCTTTTTTTTCCCTTTGCGCCCAGATGGTTAAAATTGCCCAGATACTAAGCTGCCAAATCAGCTGTGTCGACTTTGCTGGCGGAGGGAATTCTAGTGATTGGAATAAGAAGGAAAATACCCTGAGATTACCTTCCTCCACTTTTCTGGAAGGCTGCTCTTGAGGACTCCTTTTTCTTTACTGCCATTGGCAATGTTATAGATATTAAAGGAAGGACAAGCCTCTATACTTCACCTAGTGGTTTAGCATCTCTGGAGCCTTAGAACTTTGCTCTTCCAGTTTACAGCAGAAATTGTAACACTGTTGAACTTTGTAAAAAGTAGGCAGGAATCTTAGACTCACATGGAGACCTTGGGTTTGCTTTGACTGGGTGGACCATATGCTCATCCATGCTGCATTCATTTTCGTTTTAGGTGTGCAGGCGATTGGGAATTATAGAAGTTGATTATTTTGGACTGCAGTTTACGGGTAGCAAAGGTGAAAGTTTATGGCTAAATCTGAGAAACCGGATCTCCCAGCAGATGGATGGACTAGCCCCTTACCGGCTTAAACTGAGAGTAAAGTTCTTCGTGGAGCCTCATCTCATCTTACAGGAGCAGACTAGGTAAAGTGATGCTAAAATAAACCAATGTCAAATAAACCTTTGGTTCCATTTAGAAAGGGTCATTGCACCTTCCCAGAGGTGTTCATTCACAGGCAACTTTTTTTGATAGAGAGTGAGTTGGATCATAACTTAGAAGTTTTTTCTGGCATAGCCCTTTTAATGAAATGAAGAAGGAGCTGTATAGCTGGCCTAAGGTATATTTCCAACTCTTCTTGTAATTTTTCTTATCTTTATACACAACGAGAGAGCAGGGCTGAATTCTTACAAACACTGGAGATTAGTGCCACAACTGAGAGACAGACAGACAGACAGACAGGGATGGGGGGGGGGGGAGGGACAAACCCTATTGACTTCCTGATAGCTGCATCTAATGCCCGAAAGTAACCTCTGCCTCAGCAGTGTTACTATAGGTCTTTGTAGACTGTTCTAACAGAAAGCAGGAAACAGTTCCTCTTGGATTCCTTAAACCTTGGTCAACTTCTTCAACCCAGTGTCAGATTACAATTTGTAGCAAAGAGCTCTGTCCGATGTAATGCAGAATTTTTAAAGTTTTGAAATTTCTTGAAAACTTAGTAAGGCAATTCTTTTAAGGCCAGTGTAACCCAACTCCAACCCACAGATATGGTACACATGGTTGTTGAGTTTAGATTCTTTACTTTTAGAAAACTACCAGTAGTGGTAGACACCCGGAGCATGTGTTTCCTCTTTCAAACTGCAAATGTTTTCTCCCCTGGATTGACTGGAATACTTTTGTGAAGGATGAGCCAAAATAGGAACCAGTGTTTCATATTTATTGCTGAAGTGCAAGAGACCTAAATCTTATAATAGCATGTCAAAAATAAAAAGGAAAACAACTAATTCTAAATATGGCATACTTTGGATCTAAGTTCTAATGTTTTTCATAAGAACTTTTTTGGAAATTTACCATGCACATGAAAAATGTGAGTGTGAAAATTTTGAGGAATGATGAATAACCAATATACTTTAAGAGTTTTTAACATGTTATTTTTTTGTTTGTTTACCGAGGTACACTGATAGAAACATATTTTGAAATACTATTCATTTGAATTGGAAATCTTTGTTTTGCCTTGTTATGGAGCTTTAAAGAGTGAGATAAATGTTCAGTTTTGTTTCTGAAGGAACTGGTATATTGAATTCTTAGTGCTCCTAAAATGGTCTCGCAAAATATTCAGGTGGTTGCTTATTTAAGGATGTTTTAGCTGTCTAGGTGAATTAGAATGGTTTGGTTTATTGTTTTGTTTGTTTTTTACTTAAAGCTGATTTGTGAAAACTTCCACTTTTTACTTCAGTGTGATAACTGGCTGTCAAGTAAGACAACAATATGTATAACACACAACATATTGGTATTTTTATTGTGTACTTTTAGCATGATTTTGTAATCATTTCAGGGCCTCCAGATGTAAATCTATTTTGATGACACAAATTTATTTTTTAAATCCTCAGAAATTCAGAGTGAAGACATCATTTAAACACTGGCTGAGGTCATAATAGTATATAAAACATTTGTATAATGAATACCTACAGACTTTAAATTTTACTATAAGATGGTCTTTACCTGTGCTTTCTTATACTTGAGTTAATAACTATTATCAAATTATCTTATTCATGCAAGAAGTAGAGACAGTTTGTGAATTAGAATTGGAATAAGATTTCCTACTTTATTGGCTCAATTGACTTTGACTCTTGAGATTCAGACCTAATAGCATCCAAAGAATCTACCCATCTAGTTAGACTAGGTAATTTTAATTGATTGTAGATACTTTTGAAATCTTATGGAAAAATTAGTGTGATCTAAGTTTTTGACTTACTTTTAAAATGTTGAGACCCCTGGCCAGAGTGGCTGTGTTGTTTGGGCATCATCCCATGCACTGAAGGGTTGCTGGTTTGATTCCCTATGGGACATGTGCCCAGGTTTCAGGCTTGATCCCTGGAGTTGTGGGGGAGGGGTATGCAGGAGGCAGACGATCAGTGTTTTGCTCTCACATCAGTGTTTCTCCCTCTCCCTTCCTCTCTCTCTCAAAATCAATTAAAAAGTCATTTTAAAAAATGTTGGTGAATCTTAGTTGTTTTTGTGGGGTTGTCTAAAACACAGGCTTTTAAGAAAATGCCACCTAAAGGTTATATTGCATTATGCCTTGATAACTAGATAAAGTGGTGTGTTATTAGCATTTGTACCTTTTAATTAGGGTCAGAAGTTATACTAGGTCCAGTTTAGTTACTATTAGCATTGTTTTTATGTGCATTATACTATAGAACAAAAATACTTATCTCCCCTAATGTTATGTTAGCAAGATAAAGCTGGTTGATAAACTTTTTGATGTTTAATTATTCATTATAAAATACTTATACAAAATGACACAGACATAAAATAGATGTGTTTATGTAGTGAGTAAACAGCTTTACCAGTCCAGTTATGAGAGGTGAGTGTTTACTGTCTCTAAGTCAAGTCATAAGGGTACATTTAATGTACTGAAAGTGTCTGGACTGTTTATTAAGTGGTGCTGAAATACCCTGGCTGAGCTGTCCTCTGTGGACAATTAAAGCAGCCTGCTCACAGTACAGTTGGTCTAACTGGGGGCTGGCTAATATATTTGCATTAGATTAGGAGGGTACTGTGAGAATGACAGGCAGGAAAGCCTGTTTGTAAAAGGAGGGTGCTGGGGTCCAGGTAGAAGGCTGCATTCTAGGTCCAACTCTGCCACCCAACTAACTACCAGTGTATGTAGATGTCCAAGACTGAGCCAGCTCAGCCAATTGAGATAACAATTGAAAGCCTGGGACAAGATTGTCTCTAAAATCTCTTCTAGCAGATTTTTTTTCCCCCTTGCTTCTGCTGCCTCCCTATATGATTTTCCTCAATACATTTCTCTGAATACAGAGAAAAACCCATCAAGTGTCTGCTTAGATTGGTACGTAAAGTTAATTAGTCTCTTATTTGG
Source organism: Molossus molossus (assembly GCF_014108415.1). Lineage (NCBI taxonomy): Eukaryota > Metazoa > Chordata > Mammalia > Chiroptera > Molossidae > Molossus > Molossus molossus. The sequence continues at coordinate 24,948,484 of NW_023425347.1, read as the reverse complement.
CCTAATTTCAGATTTGGTTCTTTACCCAGATTATTATGTTTGCTCTTGAATGGAGGCGTGGAAAGTAACCAGAGAGTCTTGTTTAGATGCAGCTGGCACATTTCAGAGATAGAGACAGCAGGTATTTTCAGCAGGTGTTTGCCGTGCTATGGATTCAAAGTAAAAGTGAAACTAATGTATTCTGGAAGTAGGTCTGAAATAAGAATCTTTGAAATTCTTGCCTTTCAAAGGCCCTTGAGTACTCACAGCAATTCAGACTAGATTTTGTCAACATGTTGAAAACCAGAGATTAAGGAATTAAATGCTTCATCTTCAGAGATAGTAATTATACCATCCACTGCCAGTAAAATCTATTTCTCCTGAGGTTGCCACATTTAGAAGGTCTTCGTTAGGGACCCTCCTGCTTAGGTTAAGACTGACCCACACCAGAATTCTCTTTCTCAAGGAGCAACCCCAATATCCTGAACTAAATGTTCATGGAAATGCTGTGCTCCCGAATTTTGAATTTCATCAAGATTTCAATGATGAGCCCTGGCTGGTTTGGCTCAGCGGTTAGAGCATCGGCCTGCGGTCCCGAGAGACCCGGATTCGGTTTCCGCTAAGGGCATGTACCTTGGTTGCAGTTTGTCCCCGGCCCTGGTTGGGTTGTGTGGGTGGCAACCACTCGATGTGTCCCTTTCACATCGATGTTTCTCTCTCTCTCTCTCTCTCTCTCTCTCCCTCCCTCCCACTCTATCTGAACAAAATATCAAAAAATGTCCTCGGGTGAGGATAAAAAAAAAAAAAAAAAATTTCAATGATGAGCAACTTGGTTAAATCCTGCCTGCCCTCAAACCTCAGCTCAGTCGCCACTCTTCACTAAGGCCATCTCTAGGCCCATGCAGGAGACTAACCTCTCCCAGGACATCCTGTGACTTTCCTTTATAGTATTTCATGAGTGTACAATACTGCATTTACTGATGTGACAATTTGTTTATTGTCAGCCACTCTAATAATCCAAGTTCCTTGAAACAGAGAACTGATCCACATTGTAGCCCCAGAGTCTAGGAAGTGCCTGGTGCATAATAGTCATTGAATCAATGGGTTAAGAACTTGGAAGTAAATAAAAATCAGATTAACTGATACTGATGATACTCATTATCTTACAGAAATTGAACTGTTTTGCCAGTTTGCGTCTATAAACTGAAAAGTTTGAGACTAAGAGGAATCGCACCATTAAAACATTTTGTAGTTATTATTCTCTGTTAAGAATTTGCTCAATGCTTAGCATTCTTTTGCTTCCTTCACCCCCTTCACTTCACTCTTGAAGCCATTTGTTTATGGTGTGTGTGTGTGTGTGTGTGTCTGCCCAAACACAAAATAGGTTCCAGGAACGTAAAAATGGTAAAAAACAGACTTGTATAATATTGCCAAAGAAAGTATTAATTCAGTTTCTGAATTCTAACTTATTTATTTTTCTTTTTGCTCATAATACAGGATGTTTGTGTTATTACATGTTTATTTTAGCCACGCATCTGCCATCTGGGCACCTTCAGTCTCTTTATGAATCTCCAATACTTAGATATTTGTATGAAATCTCCAAAAGACATTGAGGAATCGATTTTTTTATGCAATCAAAATGAACTTTTAATCTTGACCATATAATTTTTAAATAAAATGTAAAGGTTTGGTTGGCACTTAGCATCAGACTCTGGGTGACCAGTGGTGCGTAGTTCCAGGGACACCAAGTGTATTTATCGTTAGTTGTGTCCCACTGCACCTGGTGCCACACTTCTCCCCACTAATCTAGATTGTTAAGAAAGAGATTGTAGTTCACACTGATAAACTATAGGAGTGCCTCAGTTGTTGTTTGCCAAGCACAGGTATCTGTGGTGAATAATCATTCTTTAGAAGAGCAGATTTTATGCTCCCAAGGAATAGTCTTCTTCTGGTGTGGGTTGTAATCACTTATGGGGTTGGAAATGTCCTCCATCACCACCACCGCTCCACTTCCATATCCTTTACCTTCTTGGAGCTCAAGGAGGAGCAAATTTATTAGTGATTCCATTTTGCCTTTTGGGCTTTGAGAAGGATTTCCTTAAGTCTGAATGGAGACCTGACTTGGTCATTATTTGGCTGGGACTGGTTTCTCAATCGTAAGCCTTCCATGAAGTGTAGGTTTGGTGGTTCATTACGGCTAGCTGTTCACTTGAATTCTGAACCTAGACCCTAAGGGATTTTTCACTAGTATGTTCTTTTTTCTCAATCTTTTATTATGAAAATGTTCAAGCATACAGATAAATAGAAGATTTTTAGAGTGAACACTCAATCCTCCCACCTAAATTCTAGTATCAATAGTTTACTTGCCTTATTGGATTTTTATCCATTTATTGATTCCCCTCCCTTCTATCAGTCTTTTTGATGCTTTTCATTTTTTTAAATTTTTTTCTTTATTGATTTTAGAGAGAGAGGAAAGGAGAGGGAGGGAGAAATAGAAGAGAGAGAACATCGACTGGCCGCCTCTTGCATGCCCCTCACTGGGGATTTGGCCCACAACCTGGGCAGGCGCCCTGACTGGGAACCAAACCGGCTGCTTCTTGGTGCATGGGTCAACGCTCAACCACTGAGTCACACCGGCTGGGTTTTATGATGCTTTTCAAAATAAATTGAGTATAAGTACACTTTTTCCTAAATATTTCAGTATGAATATCATTAATTAGACCTCAGTATTTGCCTACAGTTTTTTTTTACTTTTGATACAGAACTTACATATGATGAAATGCATAAATGCTAATCATACCATTTAATGGGTTTTTGACAAATGGATGTGCCTGTTTAAACAAAACCCTTATCAAGATTGAGTATTATCATCACTCCAGAAAGTTTCCTCAAGCCCTTCTGCAGTCCATCCCCATCCTCCTCCCCCACCCACCCCACTGCACAACCAGGGTTGTCTGTTTTTCCAGCATAGATTAGTTATGCCTGGTCTGCCTCACGTAGATGGAACCATGCAGTGTGCCCACTTTGGTGTGTGCCTTCTTTTGTTCATGGTAAATTTTTTGCCATCCGTCCTTGTGTATGTATCCGTGGCTTGTTCCTGTTTATTGCTGGATAGTATTCCATGGCATGAATGTACTCCTGTTTGTTTCTCCATCCTCCTCTTGATGAAGACCTGTTTTCCAGCTACTATGAGTCAGGCTGCTATGAACATTCAAGTACCAGTCTTTTGGATAGACATGTGTTTTCATTTGAGTAAATGCCAAAGCCTGGAACAGCTGTGTCATGGAGGCGGCAGTTGCTTCCAGATCCAAAGCCCTGTGAGGACCATTCTGCACAGCACAGGGGAGGGACGCGTGAGTCCAGTCCCTCCACGTCCCTGTCAGCCTTCAGTTTTCATTCGTATGTCTCTCTCGATTAGTAATGTAGACACTTTCACGTGCGAATTGGCCTTTTGTACATCTTCTTTTGTGAAGTATCCATTCAAGTCATTTACCCATTTTTATTGCATTGTTGCCTTTATTTTTGAGCTTTATAAATTCTTTATATATACCAGCTGTTTGTCAGATATGTGTTTTGTAAATACTACATTTTCTTTGGTAGCTTACCTGTTCTCTTTTGATGGAGAGAAGTTTTTAATTTTGGTAAAGTCTAAGTTACCCATTGTTTTTCTTTTAGAATTTTTGCTGACTATGTCCTGCAACACCTTTGCCTACCCCCATGTCATGAAGATGCTCTCCTCTGTTTCATTTTTAAAGCATTGTGGTTATAACTTTCGTGGTTAGGACTATGATCCATCTTGAAATGATTTTTGTTTTCCTGGAATTGAAGATAAAAACAAAAACTTCTTACAGCAATTCTGTTTTGAATGATGGTTCTTAAAATATAACTTGTCAGTCTTTGGTTTAAAACAAACGGATGGTGGTTAAGTGACTCAGTGGACTGAAGCAGGCATACTGGTGATGTCAGTGGGGGTCTAACTAGGTGAGGGACAAACCAGCTATTACTAACAGATGGCCAGGTTCAGTCATGTCTTTGGGGGGAGACATAGAGTTCAATTATTGGGACTAGAGAGTTTTTAAAAATAACTCTTTAGCCATTTTAAAGATGTTTTAGGTTAGATACTTAAATTTTGAGTTTAATAGTGCATGTAATATAGTTATCTTACATTTGTGTCATAAAAAGCTCTTTAAAGTGAGGTAACTGGAAAGATACCCGGAGGGCAGTAATGGAAAGGAACCATCTGTGATGAGCAGATAGACAACTCCCGATTGGTTTGCAGAAAGTTCTGCTTTGGTTTTTAAGTGATTTCTTATGGAGTCAAGCCAGTGTTGAGAGGAAAGTTCTCTGATTATAATTCATAAAAGATAAATGACTTAATTCCTTAAAGCTATGGAAAGGAATTGTTTTTTTAGAATAGAGGAAATTTGAAGTACTTTGAAACAAAAATATATTAAGAATATGTGACTCTTATTTAATTAAAATTTGGGCTATCCTTATATATTCACTTCTTTTTTTTTTCCTCACCCGAGGATATTTTTCCATTTTTTGTACAGAGAATGGGAGGAAGAGAGAGGAAGGGAGAGAGAGAGAAACATCGACGTGAAGGGACACATCGAGTGGCTGCCACCCACACGACCAACCAGGGCCAGGGACAAACTGCAACCGAAGTACGTGCCCTTAGCGGGACCGAACCCGGGTCTCTCCGGACCGCAGGCCGATGCTCTAACCGCTGAGCCAAACTGGCCAGGGCTCATTTTTTAAATCTTCCATAATGTTACAGTAAATATGAATTCATTTGTACCCATGATACAAAGATATGAGTTATCCAGAATGTTTCTCTTTGGCCCCCAAAAATGTGATCCATCTATTGAAAATATCTATTTTCTTAGTAACTGGGTAAAACTTGAAAAATCATGAATTTTAAGGTGTGACCAGGAGAATGTTTAGAAAATACACTTTGAGCCTATGTCTATGGGATATATTCACAGACATTTGCTTAAGACAAAGAAAATAGTGATTCTAGCACGTAGCTTAAATTGAATGAGGTATATCAACCACTTTTGATCTTTTGCAAAAAAATAAAAACAATTCACTGCAGGCATGGCTTCTTTGACCAAATCTGCTTGTTATTGATATTATTAGTAACCTTTCACCCACTTTCCAAAAAAGGGAGGGGGGGGGGAATTCATGAGCCAGACAGTTACAGGCCAGATGGTTCAAGATAAAATAATAGGAGAAAATACTTGATTCAAAACCATCCCTAACTATTGAGCCATCACGGGGTTCCTTGTTGGAAACGTGTCTCCGTGCTCTGCTCTCCTTCCTCTTGGAGAGAGCATATTAAATAGAGTCTACTGCTGGCTCGTCACAGCTGATGACCTTTGCCGTCACTGCTCCATTGTGCCATCTTCCTGGAGAGCATCAAGTGGTCAGCCAAAGCCAGTCTGTGGCCGGAGCCGTTCTGGTAGGATGAGTTCCTTCACACTGAAAGGCTGTAAGTTTCATCTAAAGAGGAGCAATCAGATTTGTTCACCCTGTAACCCCAGCATCGGGCTTGGCACCAGGAAAGCACGGCAAATATTTGTTGACTTGAAATGGAAAGGTTGCTTTGTAGCCGTGAAGCTGAAAAATGCAGGAAGGGCCCTGTCAGAAAGTTCATGTCAACAGTAAGGAGGAGAGCTCTGCTCACAGGGTAGTGGTTGCAGCGCAGCCTAGAATGTGGGGTGTGTAGAAGAGGCCAGCGCCCCTCGCCCCCTTTGCTTTAACCCTGACCCACGTGCTGGGAAAGGACCACGTTCCTCTCGGGCTGCTGGCCACCGGTTAATATTTTGTTCCTGCTGCTTCGCCTTTGGTTTTGGCAGCGGCCTCTTTAGAAGTAGCCACGGACAGTTTGGAAAAAGAAATTGGATCGACGCTTAAACCTTTGTGCAAGCTATACTTACTTTTTTTTTTTTTCAATCCTCATCCGAGGACATTTTTCCATTTTTAGTTCAGATAGAGTGGGAGGGAGGGAGACAGAGAGAGAGAGAAGGAGAGAGAAAAACATCGACATGAAAGGGACACATCAAGTGGTTGCCACCCGCACAACCCAACCAGGGCCGGGGACAAACTGCAACGGAGGTACGTGCCCTTAGCGGGAACCGAACCCGGGTCTCTCCGGACCACAGGCCAACGCTCCAACCGCGAGCCAAACCGGCCAGGGCTATACTTACTTTTTAATAAACCAGAAACTAGCCTCTAACTTGATACTTGGTAAATAGCTTAAAAGTCACTTTCACGTAAGCAGTAATTAAGTTGATAAGAGTTAGCTTGTGGTGATACCCTTACGGTCTTTCAGCACATTTCTTCTTTAATGTAAGTGTATAATCAGATATCATTTCCTATGAACATACCCCCTGATGAATACAGGGACAGAAGTTCATCAACCAAGGTGATTCACTGAATGGCCATCTACAAGGCCTTTAGACGGCCGGGGCAGTGTTGTGACACAGCATTTGATGGGAATGCGAGGCCCCAGTCCTCCCATAGCTGTTTTAAAGCAAGTTGTTTTTGTGCTTCTTTCTTTGCCCCAGGAGGGACCCCCTCTGCCATTTAGCAGTATATCAGAAACACTTTAAAGACTAGCAGATGTTTGGGTTAATAAAAACCGTGCTTATCTTCTTTCATAACTAGTATGCATTATTACTATGATTTCTTCATAGGGACTTTGAATAAAGAAAAAAAAAAAAAACCTGGACTATTTGGCACAGTCTGATCGTTTTTAACATTTCTCTATCATTATAGAAGGCATGAACATTCAATTTAAACAGTTCTTAGAGGGAGAGGAATGGCTCTTGTCAGCCTGACAAGACTCTCACCAGACCCCCTCCTTGTGTTTCTAGCCTCACTTTTTTCTTCCTTTTCTTACGTGGCTCATGCTGTGCCCTCTGCCTGGAACATCACACACGGACTAGCATGTGGATAACAGCACGGTGAGGACTGGAACGGGGTGCCTGGCTGGAGATGTGAGCTCTCTTCCAAAGAGTGTTCAGAGCTTTCCCGGTGGTCGTAACTCTTTCGTTACTGGAGGGATGCTGTTGCATTTAAGTCTGTTTGAGGGGCTAGAACAAGTCAAAGGAAGTTTATACCTATACATTTGCCAGAGACAAACATGACAACCAAGGCCAGTCTGTCTGTGGACGTTTATATGCTCTCTTGAGACTCTTGGGCAATACAGATTGGCAGGCAACAATCCCTGAAGTGTCCCAGGAGTTTCTGAGTGCGGTGTACCTTTTAGTAAATGTAGAATATGCTGTTGTATATGGTCAGCACAGGTCAGATGGAACGAAAGGTGGGAATGAATACAAACTAATTGCAGACAGTATGCAGTTTTACTTCCGCTCATAGAGCTCTGATATTAGAGGCACGTAAGAAGTTAGAATATGTCAAGCACCATAATAGAGGAATAAGTAGTTTGCATGTGATACAGATGAAAGGGTAGCTAAACGAGGGGACAGAAAGAAGGGCCTTCAGGACACAAGGAGCAATGAGACCAGCCACCGGGGCATGAACATGCTCGGCTTTTTCCAGGGAGAGGAATTGTCCCTTTCCCCGGCCTCGCGGCTGCAGGGAATGACAGGAGATGTGGCCGGAAGTCAGGGCCAGAGGGTGGAGAAGCCTGGGTTTATGCTGAAAGTGTGCCCTTTCGGAAACAGTGGGATCCCTTGAAAGATTCTGAGCCGAGAAATGGCAAGAACCAGAAGCAGGCAGCGCGGAAATGGTCAGCTCAGAGTCTGAAAGAGAGAGGGGCTTAGAGGATATCGGAAATTCTCTGACGGTGTAGAGATGCAACAGGGCAGGGAGGTGAAAGTGGGGAGAATGGAGCTGGATTTAAAGAGTTTTCAGAAATAGAAAGTAGGTGGAAATAAGATTGATAGTCAACAATGAGTTTATTGGAAAAAATAGCAGATCAGACTGTGGTTTCCACTGGGGGAAAAGCAGGTTTGGGAAGGCAGACAGTGGGTTTGGTTTTGAGTGAGCTAAAATTAGGGTACAGAAAACATCCCGGTGGAGAAGTCTCCAGGCAATTGGACGTTTGAATGTGATTCTTAGGAGAGAGGTGTGGGTTAAAAGTAGAGATTTGAAGGTTATTTGAATAAAGATGGGGGTCTGAAGGTACCAATTTCTTGTCAAGATAAAGATTTTTCTGATCACAGTCATTTCTCTTAAAAATTATAATGCAGCCCTGGCTGGTTTGGCTCAGCAGTTGGAGCGTTGGCCTGCGGTACAAAGAGACCCGGGTTCGGTTCCCGCTAAGGGCATGTACCTCGATTGCAGTTTGTCCCCGGCCCTGGTTGGTCGTGCGGGTGGCAGCCACTCGATGTGTCCCTTCACATCGACGTTTCTCTCTCTCTCTCTCCCTCTCTCTCCCTCCCGCTCTATCTGAACAAAAAATGGAAAAATGTCCTCGGGTGAGGATTAAAAAAAAAAAAAATTATAATGCAGAAACTTGGGTGTAATTATTTCACATTTTGTAACCAGTGTTACTGAACTGTCTTAGATTTGTCTTTGGGTTAGACTTTTTATTCCAGAAAATTTTGGTCCTTAGACTTATTTTGCATGAATATTCATGATAAAATAGTTTCTTTAACTTAAGCATTTTAAGGGTGGCTTTTTAAACTGCCCTTTTCCTGCCCAGCTGGTGTGGCTCAGTGGTTGAGCATTGACCCATGCACCAAGAGGTTGCCAGTTCGATTCCTGGTCAGGGCACATGCCCAGGTTGTGAGCCAAATCCCTAGTGCTGGTCATGTGGGAGGCGGCCAAACGATGTTCTCTCTCTTCAGTGTTTCTGTCTCTCTCTCCTTCTCCCTTCCTCTCTCTCTAAAATCAATAAAGAAAAAAAAAATTATAAAAAAATAAATAAATAATAAACTGCCCTTTTCCTTACTTAAAAGGGACTGTGCAAATGCTAACTCGATATCAAGTCAGCTCCCAGCATAACCTCACTCTTGCATTGCTTTGTAGGCATATCTTTTTCTTGCATATCAAGGAGGCGCTCCTGGCCGGCCACCTCCAGTGTTCCCCAGAGCAGGCGGTGGAACTCAGCGCCCTCCTGGCCCAGACCAAGTTTGGAGACTACAATCAGAACACTGCCAAGTACAGCTACGAGGAGCTGTGTGCAAAGGAGCTCTCCAGTGCAGCCCTGAGCAGGTGAGACTGCAGTGACGGCCGCTGCTTGTACCCACAGACCGAGCACGTTTGTCCGAATTTCCAGAGGAAAATGAATCTCTGGTCTATAGAGATAATTTGTGAGGTTAAGACTAGGCCATTGCCCAGTTATTTTCAAAAGATTCCTAGCCTTTGAGAAACCTATAAACACAACACATAATCCACACAAATAAATGCCCTTATATGAAATGCTGTATGACAACACTTTTTAAAATCTGACCGTTTGAGATTGCACATCTCCTAAAATCCAGGGTTGCTCATAGATGTCTTAGATCTGTTCTTCAGTAACAAATTACCTCGAGACTTAGTGGCTTAAAACAGCAAACATTACCTCACTGTTCTGTGTGTCGGGGATCTGGTCCTGGCTTGCTGGTTCTCAGGCCCAAGCTGTTGGTGGAGTTCGGTCTCAATGCAGGCTCATCGGAGGGAGGGATCTGCTTCCAGGCTGACTCGTGTGGCTTGTTGGCAGGCCTTGTCCCCTCACCACGTGGGCCTCTCCATGGGGCTTCTTCACCAGGGGGTAGCTGGCCTCAGCCAGGGCAAGCAATCCAAGTCACAGCAAGAGAGACACCAAGATGGAAGTTAAAGTCTTTTTATGACTTAATTTCAGAAGCAAGTGACATTCCATCATTTCTGCCATAGTCTGTCCATTCGAAGCAAGTCACTAATCCAGCCCACACTCACGTGAAGGACATTTCCAAGGGCGAGAGCGCCAGGAGGTAGGGACCTTTAAGGACTAGAGGAGAGGGTGTCTGCCACAATAGATAAATAAATCCTGCATTTTTTTCAGTTGCAAGTGATCTAATCAATCCCTTATAATGCAATATTTTAATGAAACTTACAAAGTGAAAGTAGACAAATACATGAGATGCTCTTACATATAAATTTCTTACGTGTATTTTTAGAGATTTTCATAATTCTTTCAATTCAACCTCATCCAGCATCCCCAGTAGTCTTTCTACTGAATAGTTAGTAATTGTCGAGATCTTGAAAAGCGTCTCTGAAGTATTTTACAGTAAGTTTGCTAAATAAATGAAACATCAATAATATATAGCTTTAAGGTATTGTGATTTATAAATGACAATGTCAGTAGAATTCACTAGTGAAAATGATACAGAGTTATCTCTAAAGGCTGCTGCAGTTAATCTCTCTGTGTACATCTCTGCCTCTTTGGTGTCCCACAGCATTGTTGCAAAGCATAAGGAGCTGGAGGGGATCAGCCAGGCTTCGGCTGAATACCAAGTCTTGCAGATTGTGTCGGCAATGGAACACTATGGCATAGAATGGCATTCTGTGAGGGACAGCGAAGGGCAGAAACTCTTCATCGGGGTTGGACCTGAAGGAATCTCCATTTGTAAAGATGACTTTAGCCCAATTAATAGGTAACCCAAGTCTTTATTTTTAGACCTATGCATGTGAATACTTTCGTAGCTCTGATTATGAAAATGAAAGTAGAAAATGGAGCAAGTGTGCTGATCAGTCATCCTTTGGGACTACAGTGTTTCATTTTGGTGCATTCATTCATTTCATTCAGGCTTTGATAACTATTTAATTTTTTTTTTTTTAATATGAACTCAAGTGTATTGATGTGGCAGGCTTAATATTTTTTCAAATAAGTCGTTCACTGCTATAAAAATCTCATTTTCACCTACACACACACACACACACACACCCACCCACCCCCAAAACTTGCTCCACCACTTCTCTCCACTGACCCACAACCGCTGTTCCGTGTACCTTCATAACCAGGAGACAAAGTGCTTAAACGAGCACCTGATGTTATTGCTGGGTCATGAGAATCCTATGAAGGTATGAACGATGACAGATCTCTCCGTCTGGCCTTGCTCACTTTTCTCTTCCCGTCTTTCAGGATCGCGTACCCGGTAGTGCAGATGGCTACCCAGTCAGGAAAGAATGTGTACCTGACCGTCACCAAAGAGTCTGGGAACAGCATCGTGCTCTTGTTTAAGATGATCAGCACCAGGGCGGCCAGCGGGCTCTACCGAGCAATCACGGAGACACACGCTTTCTACAGGCACGTCCCGCTCTTTGCCTCTGCGTCTGTCCACAGCTCCGGGGTTTTCAGGGGACAGTGAGGCTCCCGCAGCTTCTGGTGTTGTAGTCTCAGTAAACTGTGCACCGGATTTGAGGAATCAGCCACTTTGGAACACTTCATTTCTCCTGTAGCCATGTTGTCCTGCTTTTAAAAGCCACAGAAAGCGCGTGCGTGAGCACCGCACAGACCCCAGCTCGCCTATCCCTGCCTCCTCCCAGACCCCCTGCCCCTTCCCAGCAGGTGGCCGAGGTCCTCTTCCTCCTGCGTCCTCACCACATCCTAAGGGCTTTATAATAACAACTCTGATACTCTCATTTCAGAGGGTGATTTAAAGTAGAGTTGTGGTTTCACGCAAATATTTGGGAAATTAAAGCTAAGAAATTTAATTGGCAGGCAACCTGAACCTTTTCTGTGCTAAAATAGATACACAAATTGTGGAACAGACTGAAAATATCTAGAAACTTACAACATGCCCGGTCAGTGTGGCTCACTGGTTGAGCATGGACCCATGCACCAAGAGGTCACTGGTTCGATTCCCGGTCAGGGCACATGCCCAGGTTGTGGGCCAGATCCCCAGTGGGGGGCATGCAGGAGGCGGCCAATCAATGTTCTCATCGATGTTTCTATCTCTCTCTCTGTCTCCTTTCCTCTCTCTAAAATTAATAAAGAAAAAAATTATTAAAAAAAAGAAAGAAATTTATGCCCTGGCTGGTTTGGCTCAGCAGTTAGAGCATTGGCCTGCGGTCTGGAGAGACCCGGGTTCGGTTCCCGCTAAGGACACATACCTCAGTTGCAGTTTGTCCCCGGCCCTGGTTGGGTTGTGTGGCAGGCGACCACTCAATGTGTCCCTTTCACATCCATGTTTCTCTCTCTCTCTATCTCACTCTATCTGAACAAAATATCGAAAAATGTCCTCGGGTGAGGATAAAAAAAAAAGAAATTTATAATATAAAACCAAGACATCAAAGAAAAATGTCCTTTGTCTTGCCACAAGCCACTTTGGACTGTCGCTTACATCCCTGCAGGTGGAGGGGCACAGTCACTGTCCCTGACCTTTACGGCTGCTTTGTCAGAGACTCGCTGACACCTTCACACACATGAACCTGGAAGGACACACTCACAAGCATGCCAATAAAAATATTAAATGTGTGCTGACACAAATGGTCTTGTGTCAGCAGCGTTTGACGGTCTGAATCTCAGGACTTGTGAGATTGGCGGGCTTGTGAGTACTAAGGTGGCTGTTCAATCTCCCCACACAGGTGTGACACGGTGACCAGTGCCGTCATGATGCAGTACAGTCGAGACTTGAAGGGCCACCTGGCATCTCTGTTTCTGAATGAGAACATTAACCTCGGCAAGAAGTACGTCTTCGATATTAAGAGAACGTCGAAGGAGGTGTACGACCATGCCAGGCGGGCTCTGTACAACGCCGGCGTGGTGGACCTGGTCTCGAGGAGCGTGCACAGCCCCCCGAGCTCTCCTCTGAAGTCCTCGGACAGCGGCGTGAACTGCAGCAGCTGCGAGGGCCTCCGCTGCCAGCAGACCCGGGCGCTGCAGGAGAAGCTGCGCAAGCTGAAGGAGGCCATGCTGTGCATGCTGTGCTGCGAGGAGGAGATCAACTCGGCCTTCTGCCCCTGCGGCCACACCGTGTGCTGTGAGAGCTGCGCCGCCCAGCTCCAGGTGAGGGGCCGCCGGCCTGCTTCCCCCGCAGCCTCCCGTCCCCTCCCGTCCCCTCCCGTCCACAGTGAGCAGCTGCTCCCTCCAGGGCTGGCTCGCTAACGCGCAAGCCGAACGTCCACCCGCACCTGGAAGGGGTCCTTGTAGTCGGTGACTTGAAAGGTGTTGCCCTTTGGAAACATTTTGCACGAGGGTAGTGTTTGCAACAATGTCATCAGTCTAAACCCTAGAGCCTTTGAGTGCTGGAAGCAGGACTGGGGCCCACAAGGTAACGCATCTAGTTAGTGCTGAGCCGAGGACTGGACTCCCGGCCTCATGGGGGCTGGGCCAGGACTTCCTCTTCCATGTCTTGTTGAGAAGGTGGTCTTTACTTAAAATAACTGGGAAATAATACTTAGAGTTTTGGGTTATAGGTAACTCTCAGTTATCCATAGGTAGGTTGTTTGCTCTGTGATTATTTGTAATTGATTTCCTTTTATTGCTACATTTGCCTGTAGGGGCCCCTTGGAGTAGCTCTTACTTAGCAAGTCAAACTAATTTTAATATTAATACAACAAAATAAAAGCAACTCACATGTAGTATTTTTTTTTTCTTGCACATTGCATTTCCTTTCACAATAATTTTTTCAATTTGTTTTCATTTTTCAGAACTGTTTGCTAAATTTCACTATGGTTTTTATGTAAAACTAGCCCTAAATAACATCTAGATCTTCAGAAAGTGCAAGTTTCAGAGCTGTTTTTAAAACTACATAACGAGCCACCAGAAAGCCTGTGTCCTTCCTACAAGTAGCACATGCTACTATGACAAGTTATTTCCCCAGGAGTGGTCCTGGATTTGTCTTTTCTGTCTTTGTGCCCAAGGCTCCCTTTGTGGCTGAGGAAGGGCCGTGCTTCCTGACAACCTGTGACTAGGAGCAGAGCCACACTTGCTGGCCACCTAGCCTCAAGCCAGTGGCACTGGCCTAAGTCAGCCAGCCCAGCCAGCACACAGTCTCTGGAAGGACTCAGGCATCACTGCGGGGGCACAGTCTGCCCAGGTGGGGACTGCACCTCATTGCACAGCAAGAAGTCTTTGGGAATCTTTGGGCCTTGTTTGGAGTTTGAGGAAAAACCTAACTGGTTTCCTTCAGTTTATCCTTTTTCATAATCTTTGTTTTTAATCCCTTGTAAAGTATAAACTTTCAAACTGCTTAGAAAGCCAATATATTTACCAATTTAAAGCTAGAAATAATTGTGACCACAGCTTCTTTAGAAAACAGAATGCAACAGGCGCTACAGGTGCACACTGGAGACGCAGACCGAAGGCGTCCTAACGGGCTGTCGGCTTCTCTTTTGCAGTCGTGTCCCGTCTGCAGGTCGCGGGTAGAACACGTGCAGCATGTCTATCTTCCGACCCACACCAGTCTCCTCAACCTGACCATCATCTGACCTGCTGGGCATTCATCGGACAGCCCACGCTCCATGAACTACACTGTCACAAACTATGAAAATGATAAGATTGTGGAGAAAATAAATACTCCAACAACCATCTGCCATGCAATGTTTAAAAAAAAAAACCCAAGAAAGAATACCACACTCCACACCACCAGAACATGCCATCAGCACCTCCAGGGGTGGGCACCAAGGAGAGCTCGGGACATGGACACAGTCCTCGGACTTTCGTTCTTTTTATGATTAAGTAAAGGAATAAGTAAAGTCTCTGATGTCATTAGGTGGCAACATAGCCAAAAAGTGGGTACCTTTTAGGAAGTGATGTTGGAAGTCTCTTAATGTATCCCAAGGTAAGTTTCCTAACTATAGCCAATTTTGTAAGAATTTGTTTAAAGAATTTACTTGGTTGTTTTTTTTTTGTTGGTTTTTGTTTGGTTGGTTTTTTGTGTTTTTTGTTTTTGTTATGGTCACAGAGCTCTGAACATTTTTAATAGGAACATTTTAAGAAACAGTCATCATTTTAAGTCATTTCTGTTTTATAACTTGTTCAAGAATGGTTGGAAGGCAGGCAGATTTAAAAATCAATTCTGTGACTTTTTGAAAGTTGACAACCAAGTTGTCAGATTTAAAAACCAGTCTGGCTAGTGGAAAATAGGTAACTCAGTGTGGGTGGCTTCCTGTCCCCTTCCCCACCCCTCTCCTCACCCCCAAGCCTCTCAGTTATAAAATGCTACCAATTTGGTTAGAAGATTTCGGTGGAATACTCTTGAGTTGGTGGAATATTTTATTTTAAGATTGAAAAGGGAGCACGTTCCTTGGGAAGGGAGAGTGTTTCTGAGAGGAAGCTTTGGTGTACAAACAAGGCCGGCTCTGCGTTCTCCCAAGCACTCTATCCCAGCTCACCCAGGGGGCGCTTTGGCTTGAGCCATCAAGCCTTCCACAGCCTTATTATAGGTACCTAGATATTGTATCTTTTTTTGGTAAATGCTTAAGTATTAACTTTTGGTTGTCCCCTCTCTGTGTCCTGGAGGGGTTCCAGGTTTTTGTTTCTATAGTCTTCATCATGTTTTCCACTCCCACGTGGGCATTTTGGACGTTGGTCAGCTTGTAGGTTTTCTAGGACGTCAGGGAACCTAGATGACCGTGTTGGGTGCAATACTAGCTAAGTTGATGCTAGAAAGCTACACTGTCACTTTACTGAGATTCCTGAGTATACTTTTCATATTGCCTTAATGTAGCAGTAATGTGTTTATGCATTTGTTTCTTTGCACAGACATTTTGTCAGATATTAAAACTCTACTTTTTTATGGCACATATTAGCATATAAGCCTTTATTCCAAAAGGTATTTATTTTTTCACTTGTAAAAAAAATAATGTTTCCACATAAAGAACTCTGTTATATCCTAAGAGGACTTCTGTCTTTTATATTCAGGATAATAAAGACTTTAAAGCAAATGTTAGTGTTCGTATCATCACAGTTATTATTATTTACACCAGTTTAATTTATTTAAGAGAAAAGAGCATTGATAATATCATTCTTGGTATCAAATTTGGTCCTCTATGGAAAATTTGAAAATGTTTTAGGTATTGGCCCTAATCAAGTAGAACATCCAGTTATTCCCTCTTCTATGTTTTCTGATTATCGGATTGGAATGTTAAGTGAAAATGGGATAATATATAAAAGCAGATAAAAAATAAAATTGGGGAAAAGACTGGGAAGTTTTGGAGAAGGAAGGAGATGGTGACGTTGGAAGTTAACACTTTAAACCCAGATGCTGCTGCTGCTTCATTGCCGGGTCAGGACAGGTAAGTCTAGGTCCCACAGTAAGAGTCTCAGGACACTGCAGAATCTGTTCTCTACAGGCTGCTAGGACAACGAGCCTGCTGCTGCTTGGACCTAACTGCTCTACGCACGCCAGTGTGTGCTCATTTGTGCTGCTCAGGAAACGCTGTGTGGAGTAGAGAACACTGCATGTAATATATGTAACTAATAATTATCTGTGGCAGTTGAAGGAAGTAATTTCAATTGCTACAAAAGTTCAGTTCAGTACAATTATTTCAAGGAAAGAATTTTTTTTTTAATTGAAAGACAGGGATTTGTTCTCTACTGTTTCTATACCTAAGTCAGTCTTTCATCAGTTTCTAGGAGTTAACTCATTTGTGCACTCAACACATTTATTGAGCACCTACTAAGTTATTCTTGCACATTAGAAATTGAACAATAGTCCAGACATGAAGGATACACAATACCAGTATCATGTCCTTAGCCTGTAACACATTACTTTCTCTATATGGAGAAGTTAAATAATATTCAACATCAAAGAATATTAGCTCTAAGGATATCTAGAGTGTGTAAGTTTCAAAATGCTAGCCAGATTGATGGCTAGCCAACAAATGGGTAAGATATTATTCACCCTACTAGACCCTGGACTCCTTAAGCTCAGTGAGTACCATGGGTACCACCGTATTACAAGGTGGTGTAATAGAACCATAAGGAAAGAGCTGTGGAGGTACAGAAGACCGTGATTAATTCTGCTTACAGACCAAGGATAAGTGTGCTTTACAATAGAGCTTTGAGCTAAGCCCTGACACTCCAGTTGGATTTTTACCAGGTGGAAAAAGGAAGGGTATGGCATATGCTGGGCTAGATTGCAGTTTGGTGGGGCCGGACCATCCCCTGCTGTCAATGAAGTGGTAAGAAACTAGACTCCGAAGACCAAGGTTAGAGTTACAGTCATGGAGGACTTTGAATGTCAGGTTTAATTTGCACTTGGTTCTCCACTGTCTTCAGAACAAGGCACTTTGGGGACAGAGGAGTGGCCATCAGATCTGGTTCTTGTACAAAGAATTCCTACCGCAGAGGAAAGGATACACAAGAGCAGGAAGAAAACAGAACACTCAATTTTTATCACCTATGGACATGAAAAAAATGAGACAGATCAAAAAACTTCAGAAGTACCATCAGCATTAAGTGAGACAAGTTATGTAAAAATTCTCTTTCTAGCATAGGATAGATAGTCTTTAGTAGAGAGACAAACAGAGAGGAGCAAGCCATGGGAGTCAGAAGGAAATTGAAATTGGTTTTGGTCATGATGCATTTGAGATGCTTGGTTACCAGCACTCCTGGAGTCAGTTCAAAACATGGGTGAGAACTTCCAGAGGATGACGGTAAAGCGAAGCATTTGGTGGCTGTTATGTTTAATTGATATTTGAAAACATGACAATATAAGAAACCCTCTATAGGAGAGCATTAAAGGGGGGTGGAAATAAAGTTGAAGATGGAACCCTGAAATGACCTATATCTAAAGTGGACAGTAAAATCATCAAGGAGTCTGAAAAAAACAAAGGGGTAAGAAAAGTCAAGAGACTGAAAGCTCTGCCAGGAGACAACTCCAGGCGGGCAGGTCAGCTACCTGGAAGACTGCGCACTCGGAGTTGGAGTGCCGTGGAAGCGCTGTAAGACGTGGCATCACTAGGATGTCACAGGTTCTGACCGCTGAAGGAGAAACACATCGAGTGGCTGCCACCCACACGATCTCAGCTGGGGCCGGGGACAAACTGCAACCGAGGTACGTGCCCTTGGCGGGAACTGAACCCGGGACTCTGGTCTGCGGGCCGACGCTCTAACCGCTGAGCCAAACCGGCCAGGGCAGGATGTCATAGGTTCTGAGAAAGAGCGAGTACATTATGCGGCGTGAGGAGATCGCAGTGAGCAGAATACAGGGTGGGCTGGGGTTGTAGGAGTGATGAACGGGGGCCAACATGGGCTTGGTGACAGGGTGGAGTAAATCAGGTTGTACATTGGAGGAGGCAGGGTCAAGAGAAGTGCTTTGGTGTTGTGTTCTTAGTGGGAGGGCACGGGTGGGCATCGAGGGAGAGCCACGGGGAGGGTGAGTCTGAGCACAGCAAAGAGGAGACGGAGAGCCTGGAGCCTCAAGAGGCTGTTCTACCAAAAGGCACCATTTTTGAGACTTGGAAAAACACACTTTCATCTTTTTTTTTTTTTTAAGGGTTAAAAAAATGAGTGCCGAAGCCAGGAATGTTTCCCCCACCCTAGCCCACCCCAGTGTGTGCTCGATCCCATCACAGATGGGAGCTCAGGAGCGATGCTGAAAAACTGGGCTTGTCCCTTAGCCCTGCCTTTGAGCACCGTGGATCACGAACCCCGCAGGCGACTACTCTCATGTAAAATCCGAACTTTTCCAAGAAAAACTTGAGAAATACGCTGCCGAATAGAAGTTTGGGCAAATTTCCAAACACAAGCGCGGGGAAACTGCATGTATGGGTCACTGCAAGTGACCTGGGGGGGCTGCAGAGGAGGCTCGGGTCTTGAGAGGGCTCAGAGTCCACCAGGCAGGCCAACGTTAATATAGTCCACCAAGCAACGGCGAAAGAGGCCTAGGTGGAGTTGGATCACAGTCAGAATTTAAGACAAAACGCAGCCATTTTTGTCTTTCTCGTTGCTGATCATGTTTAGTGCCTTCTCACAGAAATCCTAAAACATGGCCAATTACTTTTATTCATATTAGCAGAATCTCCTTGAAATGAGTTTGTTTAAAAACTGCAAGAATTAAAGAGTTAGCCCCGTGTCTTTAAAAACAAAACTATGTCAGGACCACACAAATTACACATATTTAACACACCTGTCTGTCGCTTAAAGAAAAAATTCACTTCTAGCAAAAGCTCAACATCTGTTGTTCATAAAGCTTGTGCGGATGCTAAAGGGAAGAAAACTCAAAGGCCGAGTAAGCCTCC
The DNA here is from genome assembly GCF_014108415.1 of Molossus molossus. NCBI lineage: Eukaryota > Metazoa > Chordata > Mammalia > Chiroptera > Molossidae > Molossus > Molossus molossus. Next base: position 24,929,380 of record NW_023425347.1, on the reverse strand, counting down.
ATCAAAGACTGATTCTTCTAGTTGAGAAGAAAATTCCTAGACAAGGTTGTGAAACAAAAATGTAAATAGTTCTAAGACCAAAAACAACACATGTATATGTTTATATATACACATGTATGTATATGTGTACATATATGTGCATATATAGACATGCACTACATATACATTGCACATAATACATATGTAGTAGGTATGCATATGTGTATTCTTGTAATTTTCCATTATAGACCCTGTTCGTAAATATTTAGAGAATGGAAGTAAGGCGATCACCGGGTTGGGTGAATTGGGGAAGGCTTTCAGAACAGATGAAATATTCTGTCTTGAAGTAAGTACAGAATTTGGGGTGAGAAGAAATCAAAGCATGATCATGAGGAAGAGCCCACAGGCGAGGAGCAAAGTGTATGAGAGAAAAGAGGGAACTAGAGCCAGTTCAGAAAGAGACCCGACGGTTGGCATAAGGTTTTACATTTGATTTGATGAGTGTGTAAAAGCCACACTAAGGTCTTTTCTCATGTGTTAACAGTTTTTTATTCATTAACTGGGCATGTATTTATTAAGCAGCAACTATTTATTGAGCACCTAATGTATACCAGGGTCTGTGTTAGGACTACGGCAGTGGTTCTCCACCCCAGGAGGCCTTGGGCAAAGTCTGAAAATGGTTTTGAACTGTCACACTGTGGGTGAAGGCCAGGGATGATGTTCAACATCCTACAATGCACAGGACAGACCCAACCACAACACTTTTCAGTCAAATGTCAACATTGCTGCTATGGAGAAACCCTGGGCTAGAGGGTGCAGATACGCAGGCTTGAGTCCCTGCCCCAACTGTATTACCAGGCAGAGTTGACCCTGTAAACCAACATTGCAGTCGACTACATCTCATAAGGAAGTAGGGACTGGCCACTACAGGAAAACAGGGAAAGACGCCACTAACTTTGCTTGGGGTTGGAAAAGACTCCGGAACACAGTCACATTGAAGATACTCTCACAAGATGAGCGTGCTCACTTCAGCACCGACAGTAAAACTGGAACGATGCCGAGAAGACGAGCATGGCCTCCGGCAAGGAGGACACTCAAGTTCAGGAAACGGTCCATATTTTTATATCTAACTTTAGGTAGAATAAATGTATACGGAACCATAGGGATATCTGTATGTTGGATGACTTTAATGCTACATTTTATAAAAAATAGAAAGTGTCCGGCCGGTGTGGCTCACTGGTTGAACGTCGACCCATGCGTCAAGAGGTTGCCAGTTAGATTCCCGGTCAGGGCACATGTCCAGGTTGTGGGCCTGATCCCCAGTGGGGGGCATGCGGGAGGTGGCCAATCTATGTTCTTTCTCATCGATGTTTCTATCTCTCTTCCTCTCTCTCAAAAATCAATAAAGGGGAGGGAAGGAATAGAAAGTAATAATATGAAAGAAAAAGAAAAAGGTGAGTCAAAGCTTACCCAGATAGGAAAGGTGGGTGGAAGGAGAGTTTTCAAAATGTGACATATTTGGGACCAGTGGGCAGTTTGGCATAACCGGAGTGTAGGGTTTGCAGTGAGGTGGGTTGGGTGGAATGGGGAGAGATGGAGACAGGACGCAGGTTGGGACCATATCCAGGAGGGCGCTCTGGGACCTGCCAGTCTCTACCCCAGCCCCACTGGATAAGAAGGTCAATGTCCACACAGGTTGGAAAAGGGAATCCAGAGGTAGCTGTCATGGTATTCTGTTCAAGGCATTCTTGTCTGTAGATTTTCCTTCTTCCTCTGGGCTCTGGTAAGCCTGTGTCCTCTGAGTTCTGAGTAAAGTTAATAGCCAAATAAAACCCTTGCTGATAATTTGTCCTAGAGATGGGAGCTGTCAGATAATCATTCAGAATTTAAAATCTCATTTCAGTATTTCTTCAGATGAGGAAAATAGCAGGATGAAAATATAGCACAACTTATTTGTAACATCTTACCCATTTTCTCCCTAAATGGTCCAAACAAGCCTCTTCTCTCTACTCTTCACACCAGCGATCCTGTCATTAAAGCATCTACTCTCCAGTGCTAAACCCTAGGAGGATTTTCCCCATGAATTTAACATGACTGAGGAGACTTGCTCCAGCATAAAACTTAGCTGCAATTTATCTGACTGAGACCGGGCTTCTTAATAAAGAGAGAAAAATTGAATCACGGCCTTTTTGTAGCTTAAAATGTGGGTACATTCACCCCCTCAATTTCATGATTATCTATAATGGAAATAAGCCAGCTTAATAAAATGATTGCATACAACAAATGTCCTTGTGTTTAAAACGAGAGGCTGCCGATGTTAGGGGCTGGGAGAGGGGTACATGTGAGAAAGTGAGGGGGTAGAGGAGAGGGAGAGACGAAGCTACCGGATCTAACCTTCTCCAAAGACCACCCTACAGTGCGGTTCATTGCTCATAGGTGGGGGCTGTGTGTGACACCCCTACAGTCAGGCAGTGCCTTCTGAAATGGCACTCAGGATATCCGTTCCAGCCCAAGTCCCTACAAATGTACAACCATGACTTTGCAGGGTTTGAGTTACATAAGCTCTGCAGAAAGCAACTGTAACTTACACAAATGAACCAATTATTGTGGAAAAGGAGAAAGCGCAAGGTATACCCCCACACTCTAGTCTGTGGGAGCCCTGAGCCTCACCCCCATGTCAGTCATTAATTCTAGAAAGCTTTTTCCCTCCTCACATCACCCTATGTTTGAAATCTCTTTTTCCTTTTGAGAAGAAGCCATGCTTCCCTTTCCCCTCTGTTATTTAACCTGCAGTCACACACACTACTGGTAAAAAAGTAACACCTGGCCCAAAAGGAGTCACCAGTGCTAAGCCCCACGTCAGCAAACCAAGACCTGATTGGAGTCCTCTGGGGATGTGATCTTTCCACAGTCCGTCTGGAATCACCTGCTCAGTGCTGGTGAGATCTGCCTGACAGACCCCCGCCCTTTCCCAAAGGCACGCGATGCCTAAAGGAATCCACTGGTCTAGAAACTTTCTCTTTGCCTCCACTCCTGCGCGTGCACAACCCTTCCATTCTGTACAGCTCCTCAGAGCTCCTTTCTGTTTGCTAGATGGGACGCCGCCCAATATATGAGTCACGGAATAAAGCCAATTAAATCTTCAGATGTGCGCAGCTGAATTGTGTTTTATAACCATTCACAGGAATCTTTGTCAGGGTCCCCGAACACCGGTGCGAACAAATGTTCAGCCACTCTCAGGGCTTTACAGGAATTAACTCATTTTATCCTCGCCGCTTGCCCGTAAGGAAGGTGCTCCCGTTGGCCTCGTTTGTCGCCGAGGACCTGAAGCACAGAGAGATGAAGTGACTGCCAAGGTCACAGAGCGAGAGAGAGGGAGAGCCAGGAGTCCAGCTGTGACACTGTGATTTATTATAAGAAATATAGATTTGCTCTTCGTCCCTGTTTCTGGCGCAGGCCTCCTAAAACCCTTGGAATTTTCTAAGTGAGGAGAGTAATAAAGGTGCCTTTTGTTATTTTAATGAGTGATTTAGGACAGACCCTAAGGATGGGGGCTGGTGCCTGGAGAACCAACCCTGTGATTAAAGGGTCCCATCCCCCAACCTCCAGGGAAGGGAGAAGGGCTCCAGGTTGAATTAATCACTAATAGTTAATCCATCATGCCTATGTAATGAAGCTCCTATAAAACCCAAAAAGGAGGGGGTTCAGAGAGCTTCCCGGTTGGGGAGCACGAGGAGGTGCTGGGAGTGCACCCGCAGAACCAGGAAGCTCCACGCCCTTCCCCACACCTCGCCCTGCCCATCTCTCCCACTTGGCTGTCCCTGAGTGATTTCCTTTTGCAATACACTGGTAGTCCAGTGTGTAAGATGTTCCTCAGAGTTCTGTGAGCCGCCCTGGCAAATTAATTGAACCTGAGGACGGGGTTAGGGGAACCTTTGGTTTTTAGCCAGGCAGAAGCATAAGTAACAGCCTGGGCTGGGACTGGTATCCGAAGCTGGGAGTGCGGCAGTCCTACGGAACTGAACCCTTGAGCTGTGGAATCTGCCGCGCTCTGGGTAGATGGTGTCAGAATCACCCAGTGCCGTCCGGGAACCACCCCCAACACCCACACTGGAACTGGTACCAGAACCAACTTACAGAGGCAAGCCGTTGGAATGCTGAATCTGCTTCCAGACCACACGTGGCCTGGGGTGGTTTCACCAGAACACCTGAAGGGGCAGAACAACAAAGAAACGGTTTTGTTTGTGTTTTTAAGGAATGTGACTGACAGCTCAGATTCTTTCCACCAGTGCCCCTGAGTCCGAGAGTAAACCTTTGACGGCAATAATCCTCAGTTTGTGGTTCTCACAGGCCCCTTTTGAAGCAGCGCTGCCACCCCACGAAGCCATTTTACATATTTTTTGTAACCACCGCGTGTTTTTCAGGGAAAAAAAGCAAAAGAAGCCTTAAACAGAGATTGAGAAGGTATACAGGTAGAGCCAAATGGGACTCGAATTCTGGGATTTCCAGCGCTGTGTTTGACTAAAATGATCCTCAAAAACAACTGAAGGACTTAAGTCTTGGCACGTCTTTGTACTTTCAAAGTATCAATGTTAATACCCATTTCTTTGCCAGCCCTCCTCAAGTTTCCACTACTAACCCCCGGGAGAGAACAGCAGCATTGGGGCCAGGCCTTCCAGTTGGAGGGAGAAGGTGTGTGCCTTGCAACCTCTGCCTGTGACCAGAGCCCTGGACCCCCAAGGGCAGCCCTGTTCCAGGTCCACGCCCACCAGGAAACAGGCCAACATACTACAGCCAACCCACACAGCATTTCTGAGAAATGGATACTTCACTCAAGACTTGGAGGAAAGACAGGGAGTCACGTTATACTATTTGACAAAAATGTCTAAAAACTCCCCATGCAAGCGTCTCCGTTACACACCAACCAAGAGAGGAGCTGGATACGAGCCTAATAAGTGTAGAGAAGGAAAATGTGGAAGGAGAGAAAGAACAAGGGAATGGAAAATGTTTTCCTTTTTTTCTTTAAATTCCAGTGAACCAAATATCTTTGTTGTCTGAGTTAGCAAAAGGGATTCAACTGGAGAAGGATAGTGAAATAAACTGGTGAAACTGAAATATGTGATTCTTTTCTTCTCGTTAGGGCTGTGATACTTATGAACCAAGAGGGCAAATCGCAGTACCAGGAGACTGAAGATGTGGAATTCATTCCTTTCCGAAACTTATCTGGTTATCCATATGCAATCTGTCAAGAGAAGACACAAGTCCCACCTCTTTATATAGGCATACCTCATTTTATTGCACTTTACAGATGTTGCTCTTTTTTTTTTTTTTTTTTTGCAAATTAAAGGTGAGACACTCCACTAACAAAATGATTGTGACTTGCTTTATTGTGCTATTCGTTCTACTGAAGTGGTCTGGAGCGGACCCCACGGTATCTCCGTGGTATGCTATGGAAGTCTTTACTGAAGTTTGGTGCAAAGACTCACTCAGAGTTACTGGTAAAGCTCGAGTTTTTCAGCATAAATGTTGCTCAACTACAGCTGTAGAAGGATGAAGCTGTGAACCTGTCAGAGCCTCAATCTACTGCCCTTGAACTTGAATGTCAGTGGCTTGGGAAAGATCACATTTTTGTTGTCCTGAAATCATCCCAATAATAGAACAGTGCCACCTGTTTTTTAAGGGAAACCAAAGACTCTTCTTGCCTCAATCCCACTAGGTGCCAGTCACCAGGACCAGCACCACCCCAAGTATCTCCGTTCACCTGGGCAAAGCATCCAGCTGACACATTGTCATCTACAAACACATCTGCTCAGAGCACTTCCCACATAAAACACTCAGTAACTGTTCGTTGGATGCAAAGCTCAACTCATACTCCTTAGTCAACATCCTTCATCACTTGGTCTCTACATACCTTTCCAGACCAGGTCCCTGTTCCACCTGTCATCCCACCCACTGCTGAGGCTGGAGGAAGCTATTAGCTCCTCTACATGTGCTTCCATCTCTTCTCGTTACTGCTAGACCTTTGCTGACATGTTTCGTAACGGGGAGTCTTTCTTTCTTCCCTCCCAGCACTGTGGCTATATTCATCTAGCCTAAATTTTCTTCCAGGCCCTGCTTAAATCTCACCACTTGTATAAATTCTCCCACAAATCTCCGCTCCTCTACCAAAATGAATTTCTTCCTCCATTATAATCCCAGAGCACTTTGCACCAACACGTGGTATCAGAGGGTGTTCGTTTATTTGTTTGTTTGCTTTTAATACATAATCCTAGATTACAATAATTCCTGCATAGCACTTATCATCATCTAGCATACTATGCATTGACTTAATTTATTTCTTTGTTGTCTGTCTCCCCAACCAGAAAGTACAGGGATTTTTGTCCGTTTTGTTTATTGCTGTATCTCCATGCCTAGAACAGTGCCTACCTAGCCAAGAGTAGGTACTCAATAAATATTTGTGGAATGACTCATGGGAGTCTAGAGATCCCTCCAAGACTGCCCTGCGCATCTTCCCATCACCCAAGAGTAGCTGGCAAAGTGCTTTGCACATACTTCTTGAATCCAACTGGCTTGAGAAGCCGGCCACCGTACCTGGCTGTGTATATCTCCTCTGCTTTGCAAAGGTGTGATTTTCACTTCAAGGATACGGCTGTGGCGCTGTGAGGTGGACAGACAGGATGGAGGGTGAGGCTCTCCTAGGAAAACTCTAGGTTAAACTCTTACAGGCAACTCCAATTACTAAATCTAGTTAGAAAGAGGAAACCAGTTAAATTAAGAATCCTTCATGTAAGAGAACCAAATAAGCTGTTGGGTAAAATTTTTCATTCCTCATTCACTTCATTCAGCTTCCTTGGAGAAGGCAGCAAGATGGCAGGACTCAGCAAGGGTTTTATTGGGCCGAATGCTATGCTCCCCTGACTACAGAAACCAAAAAGAAAGAAAAACCTGGTCTTTGGCCACTGAGTTTCTCTTTGGCGTGTGTTTGAGAGGAAGCCGCCCGGTTGTCTCTTCTGAGACCTTAAGGATTATTGCTGCAAAGGATCCGCCTCCAGGCTTGAATCTTTGCCAACATGCTTCCAGTTTGGAGGGCTGATCCCCCTAATTGAGAAAAGCACACCCCTCCCCCACCGAAGCAAGCCACACAGAACACTGCTCAGTTCACCTCTACTGGCAAAGCAGTTACTGGTATTGTCTTCAGTCATTTAGTCTACAAAGAGAGATTTTTTTTCCCCTTGATATTTGCAATTTTTGATGTGCTTACATCATTATTTTCGGTAGCACCTTAAGTATCACAGGGCTCACTTATTCTGAGAAACCCCCCAAAATTTATTTTTAAAAAAGAAATATAATAATATGAATATCCATTAGAATTACCCAGATAAATTCCAACAGAAGTGTTATATGAAAAAGAAAAACAAGACAGCTTACATACATGCGCACACGTGTGCACGCTTATTCAGAAGCAGAGAGGTGACTTCAGTGTCAACCCGATCAAGACTCTAGGTAAGCTCTGTCGCGCGCTAACCATGTGAATTAGGGCATTGATGTAAACTCTCTAAACTTTGATTTCCTTTTCTGTAGGGATAAAAATAATACCTGTCCACACTTATTGTGTGGACATTAAATGAACTAATGCTTATATAGCACTTAGACTACACCTACAATATCGTAACCACTCCAAAGTGACAAACGAATAAATCCGGACACCTTCAGACACCTTCAAACTTCTGGTCCAGACCTGCTACATTTCTGAGACAACAGGACTCTTGTCATCCCCCAAACAACTGTGTCCTGAGACTACTGTTTACAGCAGTTCTGGCTGCAACCTAAAGGGCATTGTTCAAAGTTCGTGACCCAGGGATCTGTATGTTGACTGTATAATTGTACTGCACAGAACAATGGTTTTCTAATAGATGGAAATAAGGATCAGGAGGCAGGGAAGACTTTTTCTACTTTGCACAAAGGCACTGTCCGGGCGAGTGCTGGCCCTGGGCAATTAAAGACAGCACTGGCGCCAGCTCCCTGGAAGAAAGCAACCGAGTTAGATGACTGTGGTTTCAGCCACAGCCAGGCTCATTCATGGGGCTCTAAACACTGTGAGTATTGTTGAACTGGACTCAGAAGCTGCTCTCGCCAGACAGTCTTGGGGTTTGTAAATGTTAGCTACTGTGTTTGCTGTTCTTCTTATACTCATTACTTAATTTTACTGTTTATTTATTGTGTTCAACCTCATTCCAGAGGCCACGCCTGTCTCCTACAGGAGCCCATCGGTGGTATGTACCTGCCGTAATGAAAATCAAACGGCAAACCCAAGTTAGCACCACACCATCTGGAAGCGCTCCGGTTCTCCCAGAACAAGGAAGGCCCTCTGCAGACTCAGCCTCTCTCTTCAGGCTGAAAACAGGTCCCGGGTCTGGACAGGACCTGCATTACCTCGGCCAGTTAGCTGAGAGGTGACAAGAAGCATAGGCAAATGAAGCCAGGGAGTGAGTCCTGGGGAACAGGGAGCAGTCAGCTCCATTTACAGAGCAACAAGCAGAGGGGGCCTTTTGCATGGCTTACCTGCAAATCTTAAACAGTCACCAGGTCAAGACTGGTCATAGCTCCAGAGTAGGAGTTTCTTCCTTCTTCAAGCCCCTAACATGCTGTTTGTATCTCCCTACAATTGGACTTAGACATTACCTGGTTGTCCTCTTGGGCAAAGGGTACAAGATGTAAGAACCATGATTCTCTATCTCTTGCTTGTTTATACCACAATGTAAGCCCATGTTGGTGGATCATAAATCCACCCACCCCCTTTCCTAATACAATTTTCTATATCTTGATTGTGTTACACAATTTTATGCACTTTTCAAAACCCTTAGAACTGTACACCACAAAAAGTAAATATTTTTGTGTATAACTTAAAAATGAAAGGTTATAGCAGACACCACTGTTGCTTACACAACACCCTTTCTCCCAAACCCTGCTTCCTTACCAGCAAAACCCTGATTCTATGCAGGCATCTATCTGGCTTAGGGAGGGCTGGAGTTCCTAGCTTCTTTGAGATACCTCTTGATTAAGCTAAGCCATTTGGGAACCAGATTTCTCTTGTCACTGATTGGTTTAAGAATGACGTCTGATGAAATTCTTGCCAATCTAAGATGTGAGAATCTGGCAGCTTCAGCTCAGGTTCTGTTTTCTCTTTAAAAAGGGGCCTCAGTCCCTGGCCGGTTTGGCTCAGTGGTTAGAACATCGGCCTGTAGACCGATGAGTCACAGGTTCAATTCCGGTCAAGGGAATAGTCACGGGTTCGATTCTGGTCAAGGGCACGTAGGTCGGTTGCGATTTGTCCCCGGCCCTGGTCGGGTCGTGCAGGAGACAACCTGTCGATGTGTCTCTCTCACATCGATGTTTATCTCTCTTTCTCCTTCCCTTCTACTCTATCTGATGATAAACATAAGAATGAAAATAAAAAGGGGCCTCGGGACAGTCTTGTGCCCTCTTCTAGTTTTTGTTGCGGTGTGAGGGTGTGACGCCTGGAGCTGGTACCCCAGTCTTGTGAGTAAGGGGAGCTAGCTAGCGCATGCGCAGAGAGAGCAGGTCAGTCAGGCAAAAAGAATCCAGGTCAGACTGCCAGCACTGAGCAGCTGAGTTCACGATCTGGGAGACCCGATCCACCCCTACCACCTCCCAACTTTCTGCTGTGGGAGGTGACACATTTCTTTCTTATTATTGAAGCTAGTTTATGTGGTTTTCCTATTACCTACAACCAAAAGCATCATGACTATTACGCCGGTCCCATGCTCTCAGAAATGGGTCAGGCATCAACAACAAACACACAACAGGTGTCTGTTATACGAAGGCCAAGATACCTTGCGTTTGTTTTGTTGCAGAAATTGTCTCTTGATTGTAGGTGGATCACCTATGGAGCCACCTAATTCAACCAATAAAAAATGCTAGAAACTTAAGCGAACAATGCCTTTTAAGCTGTCAAAGCTTGTCTTGTTTTCTATTTTATTGTTCCAATTTTATGATACATGTCTGTTCTCTCCTCTTTTTCTAGGTTCTATCCTGCTGGATGCTGGCATCTCCTTTTCAGCTCCTCAGACGTGTAGTCTCTTGCTGAGTCTGCTCTCAGTGGGTGACTTTGGCTGTCTTGGTCTGTCTAAAGCTTCATCTTTCTTTGGCATTTATGATCATCTAAAAACTCTATATTCTTCCTTCCCTCTTTCTCGATCTGACATAAAATCAAGCTTGTCCACTGAGAGTTATGTTTAAGAATCAATGTTAAAAAAAAAAAAAAATGTCTGTACCTTTTAAAAAAACACTTTTTCATCACCTTATTGTTTTTATTTTTCATGTTTTTCTCTTGATTGAAATGCTTATCATCCAGGTCATTAGATGTCTCTTTATTCTTATTGAACTCTTTTTCAGATTGAACATCTTGGTCCTTCATTAACTCAAGTTTGATTATCTCCTTATTAATCCAACAGAAAGGGCTCCTCCCTTATCCTTCTAGCCCCACAATTGTAAGATAAAAAATGATCTGCCACTGGCCTCTTGCAGGCAATGTGTCAAACAGGCAATACATCAAGCAGCCAACATTTATCAGAACTCAACCTTTTTCATATATCTCTCCCTAAAATGCCTCGTGTAATAATTCAAGTAGACATTCAATAACTTAAATTGTTTTGAATTAAATCAAATTGAATTTTTATAGGTACTACTAGGTGACAAGCAACATACATTCATTTGGCTGGTTTGAAAAACACAGGAAAGGTCATTAATGCTAGCAGCATCTTGCAATTCCAATACCTAGACAACTCAAGACAGTCAAGAGCTGAATATTTATTGTGTGGATTATCTGGTTCTAGTCCACTGATTCATCTTCTACCTGCTGAAACCTCTGACATCTTTCATTCTAATTTCTAAAATACTGTTGTAAAACATCTAGCACATATAAATTGATTAATTAGTTAAATGCCAGGAGTTTACCCTAAGGAGTAAAGGTCTGGGAATGTTAAGGAGATTGCAACATCCAGGATCTTCTTAACCTTGGTGAAGCAGGTGGGAGGATGGAATTTGTATGAAGAGTCTCAAAATGTCCACTCAGTTTACGTTTCTAAATTGCAGTATGACAACATGCAGCCTTTTTATATCTAACTTTTGTTTTTTTCTATCATTAGTCCTCAGTTCTCACCTCTTGTGGCAGCCAGATTTCATTTCATTCATTTGCTCATTCATTCATTTATTCATTCAACAGTCACATATTGATCATCACCTGGGGACCAGCCCTGTTATGGGTGTTCAGTGTGTATCAGTGAACAAAACAGAGAGGACTTCCGCATTCCTGGAGTTTACATTTCAGTGCAGAAGACATTAGAATGTAAACAATCCATCAACTCAGGAAGAGCTTTTTTTTTTAGGTAAATTAGGCTGAGTAAGAAACTGCTGAGGCATGGCCTCTCTAAAGAGGTGCCATTTCAACTAAGGCTTTATTTTATTTTATTTTATTTTATTTATTATTTACTTATTTAGAGAGAGAGAAAGAAAGAAGCATCAATGTGAGAGAAACAATGATTGGTTGCCTCCTGTGCATGTCTTGACTAGGGATGAAATCCGAAACCTAGCTACATGCCTGACCAAGAATTGAACCCGCCACCCTTTGGGGTATGAGTTGAGGCTCCGACCAACTGAGCCACACTGGCCAGGGCAAACTAAGGCTTTATTTTATTTTTTAAATCCTTACCTGAGGATATTATTTTTATTGATTTTCTAGATGGAGTAGAAGGGAGGGAGGGACGGAGGGAAGGAGGGAGGGAGGAAGAGAGAGAAACATCGATATGAGAGAAACACATTGATTGATTGCCTTCCACATGACCCCGGTCGGGGCTGAAGATCACACCTGCAACCCAGGTACATACCCTTGACCAGGAATCAAACCCAAGACCCTTCGGTCCTGAGGCTGACGCTCTAACCACTAAGCAAAACAGGCTAGGGTTTAAGGCTTTATTTTAAAAAAAGACTTCTTATTTTTAGACATTCTTTAGATATTTCCTTCTTTTGTTTTCTAATAGAAGTATCTCGCAGCAAGGAATAGAAAGACTGGAGTCTAGGGATTTGATATTAGGAAAGTCTCTTTACTTCTCTGGTCCTTAGTTTTCATGATAGCAAAATAGGAAGCTGGATAATCAATGAGATTCTTTGTAGCTCTGAAATTATAATGCTTTGTGAAAGTTATTAGAGCTTTATAATATTATTTTATGATAAGAACTTATATGCATGTATGTGTAACCAATGGACATAGATGACAAAGCTTGGCAGGGGGTGGGATAGGGAGGAGCGTGTCTGTGGGGGGTGGGAGGAGAAACATCTGTAACAAAAATAAATTAATAAAAAAAGTTAATCATAAAATATTATTAGAACTTTACAATGTTTAATGATGATAACATTAGAAAATTTTATTAGAACTTGTGTTGTAGAGAACACAAGTAAGAAATCCCTCTAGATACTATTTGACTTTCCAACAGTTAACATCTTTTTTTTAATGTCAGAAATATAAGGTGGTCAATACTCTCTATTTTAATACATTGTCTATCAGATCATTTTGTTTTGTAAGTTCTTTAAAGAGCAATTGATGCAATCCTAGCATTTTCATGAATTAGAGACCATGATTCAGACCTGTAGATAAGATAGACTATAATTATGGACATAAACATGACTGGGTTTAGACTGTCAATAAATTAAACCAGATGAAACTGAAGGTCCTTAGGACTTTGCTTACATTTTTTGTTTTTTTTTCTTTATTGATTTTAGAGAGAGAGAGGAAGGGAGAGGGAGAAAGAGCTAGAAATATTGATGAGAGAGAACATCAATTGGCTGTCTCCTACATGCCCCCCACCGGGGATTTGGCCCACAACCTGGGCATGTGCCCTGACCAGAAATCGAACCGGTGACCTCTTGGTGCATGGGTCAACACTCAGCCACTGAAATACACTGGCTGGGCTGCTTACATTTAGTTTTAAATCCTAGCTCTAGAAATCATGTCTCTCTCTCTCTCTCTCTCTCTCCCTTCTCGTGCCCCCCACCCTCCGCCTCTTCTTTCTTCTGGATAATCAGCCACCTTCAAGCAGCAGGAGACAGTAGCCCAGACCTGACTGGACCTGACTAAGGGTCAGTCTGGGACCCCTGGCAGGCTAAAGATAACCTCTTGACCTAAGTTACGCTTCAGTTCCTGAGCCCTGAGATGGAACAACCCCGTGGCTACTTTCCCATGAGATCAGGCAGAGGGACTCTGGAAAAGACCTCAGCGCTGCCTTCAAGACCTAAAGAATGATTCACTGTCCTTACCTTGCCTCTGACCAATCAGCTCCAGCACAATCCCCGACCCCTAACCCACTGTTTCTTGTGATTTTGCCCTACGGAATCTGAAACCTACATGCCATCAAGGAGTTTGGGCTTTTGAGCGTTACCTCCTGGGGGGCCTCATTCATAATCAAACAGCCTCAATTTCCCCAGCGCTCTGTGTCTAGTGTTGGACTCTGCCAGCACGAGTTCGAGTAACTCTGTTTCATCAGAAGACTGGTGACTATGAAGGGGCTCAGCTCTGAGTGGGCTTTCTGCCCACAGTTCAGGGGCTGCTGGTGGTCTCTCCAGTTTCCTGGACTCGTTGTTCCAGGGACGGACCTGCAGTGCTCACTGCTGACCAGGTGTGGCTGATCTGCCACGCTTTCGTTTTGCTGTGAGAAAAATTGACTTGGTTCAGGGGATGTCTGCTGATGAGTAACCTCATGAGTGACAACCCTAGGGACACCTGCTTTCCCCCTCTTACTTTTGGTTGGGTCCTTGAAGGACTCATGTAACTTGATTTAGAGCTTCCCTACTGGTTGCACTAGGAGAGGACCCTGAGAGGGTAGCAGCTCGGATTGGCTACTACAACTGTATGTTATTTGTTCAATTTGTGTCTCGTCTCATGGGAAGGGGAGCCAATGCCGGCCACATCTCAGCAGACCTAGCGTGGGCGGTGGACGCTTGACCCAGCCTAACTCAAGGCAGCTGTTCACCTCCTCTTGACCATGCTGGGTGGACCTCATGTTTGCCACCCCCTAAGGGCATTATATTCTGGGTCCAAGACATAGTGGGAAGTTGCGCCCCCAGCCCTACTATCTTATTTATAGTGTCTGACGTGTTCAGGCCAGGCTTTGAAAGGATATTAGATGTGAAAATACAGTGTTTGAAAAGAATCAAGGATGGTAATTTTGTCCTAAAAAAAAAAAAAATGTTGGTAATCTTTGAATGGACAGCAAGGAGTAAAACTGAGAGACTTGGGAAGTGGTAGAAGGTCTGTGGAAAGGAACTGTGAGAAGAGATATTGCCATGAGGAACCCTGTGTCTAACTCGGTCTCCCCGTGCAGCCCCGGGTGCATCTCACGGAGCGGGGCCATGTCCAGCCATGAGCCAATGGAGGGAGAGAATGCTCTTCCTCCACCATGTGGCCTGGCCACAGTACAATTTAGGATCAGGCAACATTGTCCTGGAAATGGGTCCTTAAAGTTACTACCATCACGCAACTTGAGTTATTTTATAAAAGAGAAAAAATGAAGTGAAATCCCCCACACAGAAGCATTTATGCTTTTATATCAGAATAGGTGTGTTCAAAGCAAATGCAAAGTTGTGAGACAAACAGATGAACCAGTTAGGCCAGTTCTGCTGGAGTTACTGAGAATGAGGAGTCACTGAGAATGAGGAGGACTCCTTCCTGCTCCAGCAGAACACCGGAGGCTTCTCCACTCCACCACCTGGTGGCGAAGCTCCTCCCCTCACCCTCCACTTAAGAGGGGGTTCTAGCTGGGAGTGGCTCTTCCTCCACACCCAAAGGGGAACTAGATTTAGCCAAGAGTTTCCTCCAATCCAGGCAGGACAATTCCCAGTGAGACAAGTGCCAATAGGAAGACTTAATGTCCACGGATTACTGCCCGGGATGGTCTGGAAGTACACGCCCTTTATGATATTGGGTCATTTTAATTGGAAGAATAATATGCCTGAATGACCAGTGCCACTTTTAGGACTGGACTTATGAACTAAACTGAATGCCAAAATAACCTTTGTCTCTTGCCGTTTGGACACTGAGGTGCCTCTGGATAAAGCTTGTGCCAAGCAGGCAGCTTTACTGACCTTAGCCGAGAAATTCTGGCCGTGATCCCTATCACGATTCTGAAAGTAACTCCGAAGTGTGGGCAAAGGGCAAACCTGAAAAAGCAAAAACCACGGCCCCAATCCAAATGCAATTGCGGGCAGGAGCAACCATCCCCACCTAAAACACTGTCCTCTAAAGCAGTGGTTCTCCACCTGTGCATCGCGACCGTTTTGAGGGTTGAACGACCCTTTCACAGGGGTCGCCTAAGACCATCGGAAAACACATATTTCCGATGGTCTTAGGAACCGAGACATCGCTCCTCTACCCGTCTCCATGCAGATACGCCCACGTACAACAGGAGGAACTGTACTAAAGGGTCGGGCAATAGGAAGGTTTTGAACCACTGCAAAGGAACAAGCTAGGAGTGGACTCACAGCACAGGTGGCAGCATTCTTAGCACCGGCTTATCTGGCCTTCTCATTCACTGTACAATACTCTCATCTGTGCAGAAACCAAGCTCTAGTGAATACCGGTTTGCCCAGGACTTCAGGGGGCCAGTAACCAGAGAGTAAAAGACATCCACCGGGTGGTCTCTAATCCATAGACCTTGTTGATCACCTTGTCTAGGGAATTCTGTTGGTTGACTGTGCTGGATTTTTTTTTTTTTATCCTCACCTGAGGACATTTTTCCATTTTTTGTTCAAATAGAATGAGAGGGAGAGAGAGAGAGAGGAACATCAACATGAAAGAGACACATCAAGTGGCTGCCTCCCGCACGACCCAACCAGGGCCGGGGACAAACTGCAACCGAGGTAGTGCCCTTAGCGAGAACCGAACCCAGGGTCTCTCAGGACCACAAGCCGACATTCTAACCGCTGAGCCAAACCGGCCAGGGCTACTGTACTGAATTTAAAGATGCCTTCCTTTGATTCCTCTCAGCCCTGAGTCTCAGGAACTGTTTGCATTTGAATGGGAGGACCCAGGCACTACAGTTAAACAGTAATGTTACCAGACTGTTCTCCCCCAGGGGTTCAAAAACTCTCCACCCTGTTTGGAGAGGCTTTAACCAGAGATTTGAGGGAACTTCGACTAGATAATGGAGCACTGATGCAATATGTTGATGACATTCTCATCACCAGTCTCAGCAAAGAGGCTTCTGACAAAAATACCATTCTAACCTTGAACTTCCTGGCTGAGTGGGGATATAAAGTTACCCAAACAAAAGAAAGCCCAAATATGCAAGTCCTCTGAGAAATATCTAGGATTTGAATTATCTCAAGGACAAGGAAACTTTCTCCCAGACAGGAGGGAATCCCTGGCTAGGGTGTAATGCCCCCTACCTGCCAACAGCTACGGGGATTCCTAGCAATGGCTGGCTTGTGTAGGAGCTGGATGCCAAACTGGCTTTACTGCGAAACTGTTCTATGGGGCCCTGAAAGGCACAGGTCAGGAGCCGTGGATTGGGTTCGGGGATGCCAAAAGGCCTTCCAGACTGTTAAGGAAAAGTTGTAATGGCCCCAGCACTAGGCCTCTCAGACTTGGGAAAGCCATTTGACTTGTTTGCACACGAAAGACAAGAGATAGGACTGGGGATCTTGAGCCAAAATCTAGGAAATATTAAAAGGCCAGTGGCCAACTTCTCAAAACAGCTGGACACAGTGTTCAGGGACAGCCAGTTTGTCTGAGGACCATGGCTGCTGCCTGTGGCCTTCTACAAGAAGCTGAGACATGCCCAGCTGGCTCAGTGGTTGAGCGTTGACCCTTGCACCAGGAGGTCACTGGTTCGATTCCTGTTCAGGGCATATGCCCAGGTTATGGGCCCGATCCCCAGTGGGGGACATGCAGGAGGCAGCCAATCGATGTTCTCTCTCATCGGTGTTTCTATCTCTCTCTCCCTCTTTCTTCCTCTCTCTCTAAAATCAATAAAGAGCCCTGGCCGGTTTGGCTCAGCGGTTAGAGCATCGGCCTGCGGTCTGGAGAGACCTGGGTTCGGTTCCCGCTAAGGGCACGTACCTCGGTTGCAGTTTGTCCCCGGCCCTGGTTGGGTCGTGTGGGTGGCGACCACTCGATGTGTCCCTTTCACATCGATGTTTCTCTCTCTCTCTCTCTCTCTCTCTCTCCCTCCCTCCCTCCCACACTCTATCTGAATAAAAAATGGAAAAATGTCCTTGGGTGAGGGTAAAAAATAAAAAATAAAATAAAATCAGTAAAGAAAAAAAAATTAAAAGAAGAGGCTGAGACATTCACCCTGGGACCACCCACCAGAGTATGTACTCCACACTGTGTGTTACTAGAACAAGAAAGAGGATACTGGCTGACCTCCAGTCAACTGGGAAACTACCAGGCCATTCTTTTATTTATTTATTTATTTATTTATTTATTTATTATTTGTGTTAATCCTCACCTGAGGATATTTTTCCATTGATTCCCCCCCCCCCCCTTAGATAGAGTAGAAGGAAGGGAGGCAGGAAGACAGAGAGAAACATTGAGGTGAGAGAGAAATATGGATCGTTTGCCTCCTACATGGGGGTTGACGCTCTAACCACTTAGCGACCAGCCAGGGCCACCAGGCCATTCCTTTAGACGATCCTAATGTCATTCTTAAGACTATTTTCACTCAGAGCCAGAGAGACTGAAACATGGTTGTATCAAATAGTTGAACCAGTCTCTCCAGCCAACCAGACCCGACTGACTTGCGGCGAAGAAAGCGGACGCTGAGATGTTCACGGTGGAAGCAGCTTCCTGGCCACGGGACACTGGACAGCAGGATGTCCTGTGGTGTCGCTGCAGGAAACCTTGGAAGCTGAGGCCCTACCCACAGGCCCTTCAGTCCAGAAGCCAGAATTACTGGCCCTGACGCAAGCCCTCCACCCGGGAAAAGGGAAGAGAGTCGACATCTACATGGATTCCAAATATGCATTTGCGGTAGTGCGTGCCCACTGAGCTATCTGGAAAGAAAGAGGACTTTTCACATCAAGAGGAAAACATTCAACATTCTCAGGAGATACTGGCAGTTATGGACCCAGGAGGCTGCCATCCTCGCTGCTGCCTCACATCCCCCCAGCCGCTGGGCGTGCCGTTAGGGTTGCTTCTTTGTGACGGGATCCTAATGGGGTGTTGCTGCCTTCGCAACTGTGCCTGAGGGCAGCTAAAACTAGCAACCTGACGGTGATTCAAACAGAACCCTCGGCCTGGGGCCCACAACTATTTCCAATGTATACAGTTTGATTCCTCTAACCCCCCAAACGGTCTCTTCTCAACTACAGCTGTCACCGACCCTTCTTCCTCAAGAAAGAGAAATGATCAGAAGAAAGGGAGGAATTGAAAGTGAGGTCCTGCCCTGGCCAGTTTGGCTCAGCGGTACAGCATCAGCCCGCAAACCAAAGAGTCGCGTGTTTGATTCCAGCCAAAGGCACATACCTCAGTTGCAGTTTGTCCCCGGCCCTGGTCAAGGTCTTGCAAGAGGCAACTAGTCGATGTGTCCCTCTCACATTGACGTTTCTCTCTCTCTCTTTCTCCCCGCCTCACACTCTATCTGAAAAGAATTGAGAAAATATCTTCAGGTGAGGATTAAAAAAACAATAATAATGAAAGTGAGGGTCCTTAGAACTTTGATTAAATTTAATTTTAAATTTTAGCTCTAAAAATTCTCTCTCTATATATGTATATATATGCAAAAAGATTTATAATTTTTCATATGGAACATAATGCAGTGATTAATAAATAATAATATAAGAATAAACTGTTTTGTGTGCTCATAGCTATAAACCAAATATATATATATATGATTTACATGCATATATATATGGAGAACGCTATCAAAAGTGAGAGCTCTTATAATATATGGCACCGTTCTCCTGGATGGTGCCATTCATAATAAAATAGCCACTATTTCTCCAGTGAAATTCTGGGAGTTCAGTGTTTTGCTCTGCTAGCATGGGGTAAACAAACTCTCTTCTATAACACAGAGAGGCGTCTAAAGGGTTCTGATTTAGTCTGTTTCTCTCTCTTTTTCTTTTAAGGAGTGAAAAGTCCAGGAAACTCAGGAGAGAAACAAGTAAAGAAATAAATATCAAAATCTCTTGAGGTAGCTGGATCTGACAAGAAAAAACAACCACTGAAATGTATGTCAGTGGAAGGAAAGGAGAGAGCAGTCTTGATATTTACAGACCTCTGCTGTTCATTTTTCCCCTGGGGAACTTACGGACAAAAGTTGCCAGTTCTCACAACAGTGAGGGCTGCCTGGTTAAGAGTCTCCTCTTCTGGTTAACAATTCACCTTTTAAAATGGAAGACCCAGGCTCAGATACAATCCTGTTTTCAGGCTTGATGAGAGGTAAATGGTATTTTAATCTAATACCTAAGTAAAGGCAGAAAAATCCTCTCCAAGAGTGGAAGGTGTTCATGGCTTTGTTGTACTTCCTGACTATAAATGTATGAAAGAAACTTTCAGGGGAAACTGTTCCCCAGAGCAGCCTTTTAAAATGTTAAACTACTGCACTTTGGAAACCAAGATAAAGAGCTTTGTACCCGGAGCTATTTCTCCTGAGCTAAACCTCCTGTGTAACAGTTTCTTTGGCGAGCTTTGTTCTGAGATGTTTCATGTTGCCGGGCCAGCTGCCTTGTTCCTGTAATCAAAGGCGCACTGAGTCAAATTTGGCCTTTGGAAAACAACCCAGATAATGACTGCCTGTAATTATATAAATGTTTAAATAACAACTAGTTTTTAATTTAATTAAATTTAATTTAATAGAAGGGCACCCTTACCCAGTGCCTCTCCTTATAAGTGGCCATGGTGCTCTCTGGGTATCCTCAGAACCTAGCAGCACTATTAGGAACACAGTAGGTGCCATAAACATATTTAATAGATGAATGAATGAATGAATGAATGAATGAATGAATGAATGAAAGCATGTATGCAAGCTTAGTAAATATACTTTGGTTCTAAGACAACTTTATTTTCTGTTTAGAAATTCAACCTTTTGATCGGTCTCTTTTTGAAAATGTTTATTTCAAAAGCATTATTAATATTAAAGAGTATGTACAACAGAAGGTAGTCAACAATATGCCTTCTTTAATGCTGCCTCTCTTTCCCAAATACATTCGTGGTGGATGGCCCTCCAGAGAGAAACAGAACAAAGCCAGCTGAGATGACAGTATCTGATGGGTTCCCCCCCAGCCTGCCTTGGACTCAGAGCAATGCCACAATTTGAATGGCCTCAGGGCCCACACTCCAGTATCCATGCAGAATCTTCTCTACTGACCAGCCTTGGAAGGCTTAGTGTTCCGGAGAAGCTGCAGATCATGGGAAGGTGTGCAGTGGAATGGGGGTGTGGGAGAGCCCTCTTCTCTCCAGCCAGCTGTCCTTTCCACCCACTCACACAAAATCTCCAGGTGCAAAATCTATTTGCAGCCTCTGTGACTGGGCACAAGCAGCTTACCCAGAGGGCAAATTTGACCTTGACACTACACAGACACTTTAAAATAAATAAATAAATAAATAAATAAATAAATAAATAAATAAATAAATACTGTTATTCAAATTATGGAAAATTTTAATAAACAAAAGGCACAGAAAATGATAAGCAGACACCCCTATGCCCACCACCAGGTTCACATTTTAATGTTTGCTTATTCACCTTACGTCTTTCATCTTTTTCTGTAAGGAATAAGATTTTATAGAGCTAGAGCCCCCTCCCCCCAACTTAAGTATCCCCACAGCTATTTGATTGTAATTTCTTTTACAAATGGTTTTGTTTTCAATTATGAACATATTTTTAAAAGAATAGAAAATAATACAATAAATATCTATATACCCACCATCAAGATTATATATTTGCCCTGGCCGATGTACTCAGTGGTTAGAGTATCCGCCCACACACAGAAGGGGCATGGGTTTGATTCCCCATCGAGGGCACATATCCGAGTTGCAGGTTCCATCCCTGGCCCCAGTTAGGGTGAGTGCAGGAGGCATAAAAATACCCTCGGGTGAGGATTAACAACAAAGAGATTATTTTTTCTTATTTGCTTTAAATCTTGTTCTCCTTTTTTATTGTGGAAAATTTCAGATGTATACAAAAGTAGGAAGAATAATATAATAAGCTCATGTATCCATCAACCAGCTTCAACAATGATTAACTCAAGGCCCATCTTGTTTTATCTGATATAGTGACAGGTGATATAGCATCTATACTCCCATTCTCTTACTCCATCATATTATTTATGTATAAATGTTTCCTATATCTTCTTAAAATGAGAACTTTAAAAAACATAGCTGCAATACCATTATAGTACTTAAATATATTCATTATATATTAATATTAGCCAATATCCAGTGTTTAAATTTCCAAACATCTTATTATCAAAATAATTTTTTACAGTTTTCATGTTTGAATCAGGATTCATATAAGGTCTATTGATTTGATACGCCTTTTAAATATCTTTTAATCTTCAAGTGTCCTTTTTGTCTCCAATCCCTGTCTCTCGTAATTTATTTGCTGAAGAATCTAAGTCATTTTTCCTGTAGAATTTCTCACAATGTGGAGTTTTCCACGCATCCCAGTTGTGTTGTTTAATATATTCTTGTGTCTTCTGTATCTCTTATAAATTGGTGGTTGGATCTAGAGGCTAATTCAAATTCTGATTATTACCATAGGGCAAGACTACTTCATGGGTGGAAGGGAGGGTGCTCTCCCATCAGGAGGCAGATAATGTCTGGTTGTCTCTTTCTGTGATGTTAGCATCCTTGTTACTCAATGCCTAGATCTACTCATTCATTAGGTGTTACAAAATTATTATAACACAGTTCCACTGTTCCTTCACATTTATAGCTAGACTATTTCCATGAAAAAAAAATGTCTCATGTCTACTATTTGGATATCAGTTGTACAGCTCCTTAGAAATAGCAGGATAAATGCTTAACCAGTTTACAAAACAGTGTTTCCTACTATCTTCCAATGGTGACTAATTAGGTTTGTTTGTTTGTTATCATTATAAACTTACAGATTTAACATAATTTATGTGTTTCAACCCATTACAGTTATTCCTTTTGATGGTTAAGTTGTCCCATCTTTGGCCAGGGGAAGCCTCCCTCCTTTCGTTGGCTCCTGAATCAGTTGATATGACTCTTTGATACCTTCCTTGATGTCTGGTATGACCAGATTTTCCAGTCCCTCACACATTCCCTGCACTATTCTGAGAATCAGCCATTTTTCCAAAGTGCCCTCTAAGTAGGAATGGTGTTGGAAACCTTAATCTGTAAGTTGAGGGTGTTCATTGCTACTGGTTGGTCATTATTTCTAGGTTATTTTGGTGAACAACGTTAGAATACACACACACACACACACACAAATATATGTATATAAGTGTATATATATAAATTTGTATTAAGGTGAAATATATCACAAGAATGACGTTTCCCATTCAGATTGTAACCTCTTTGATCTTCATCTGGGCCTCTAGACTTTCACATGGAGAATCTTGGGTCTCAAAACAGCAGGAATGCTGGAATCCAAATATAATATAACTATTTATTTGCTTTATCTTAGAAAACATGCACAACAGCTTCAGAATAATCATACCAACACTATCCCCAACAATATGATTATTGAAAACAGTTTAAGATATTTTGTTTGTTTGCATGTTTTGAAAGATCTTATTTTCCTTAGAGTGTGTTCTATTAGGGACATATTGTGTGTAAAATCACTAGAAATGATTTTCACTGTGTGATTTTGCCACCATTTGAATATGCATTCAGGTTTATTGTTCTCCTTTTATTTTCAAACCTTAGGCTTTGTTACTTTCAATCTAAAAGTATTCAATAATTTTAAGTTTTGTAATAATGCAAAATACATGATTCCAAAGAAATAGGACAATGTTTACTCAGAGAAATCTAGCTTCTGGCCCTCCACCCTTCCCTAATAAAATGGCCATTTTTAATGTTTAGCCTTCCATTTCTTGTTTGTTTTTAAATCTAAGCAGAATATGTGTATATTATGCATTTATGTATGCAATTAGGTCTGTTTCAGTATTTTCTATTTTCCTTACATTGGTCAATCTGTCTGCCCATTCATGTGCAATACCACATTTTTTAAAATAGAGTCTTCATAATAGGTTACTTCTGAAAGATTATCCCTGTCACTGCTCTTCATTTGGGGGGTTTCCTGATTATTCTTGTTTTTTGCTCTTCTCAGTGAATTTATAATTTAGTTGTCTTGCTCTAGGAAAAAGTCCTGAAGTTAACTTTTGGGGATTATGTTAAATTTATCAATTAACTTAGGGAGAACTGGCAAGTTTATGATGTTGAGTATTCCTACCCCAGAACATGGTGTGTTTTTCCACTTATTCAGGTCTTCTTTTACATCTTCAGTGGTGTTTTACAGTTGATCTTATATGTTTGGGTTCATTCCTAGATTTTGTTTTTTGTTTTTTTGCTATCAAAAACAGCGAGGTAGAAGAGGACAATGTGTGTGGGGGGAGGGGAGGTGAATGGGGACATCTGTAATACTTTCAACAATAAAGACAAATTAAAAAAATAAAAAACAGACCTGGCCGGTTTGGTTCAGTGGTTAGAGTGTCCGCCTGTGGACCAGAGAATCCTGGGTTCGGTTCCTGCTAAAGGCATGTACATTGGTTGCAGTTTGTCCCTGGCCCCAATTGGGGTCGTGTGGGTGGCAGCCACTCAATGTGTCTCTCTCACATCAATATTTCTCTCTCTCTCTTCCTCCATTTCTCCCTCCCACTCTATCTGAAGATAAATGTAAAAACTGTCCTTGGGTGAGGATAAAAAAATAAAATAAAATGAAATAAAAAACAGCATCTTCTCTTCCATTGTCTCTTCTACCTGATTTTAGTTAGTATATAAGAAGGTTATTGATTTTTATATGTTAATTTTATAATCCAAAACTCTATTACATTTATATAGTTTAAAGCAGTTTTTCACTAGATCTTTGGAATTTGCAGATATGTAAAATCATGTCTCCTGCAGACAGAGGGTTGTCTCTTGCTTTCCAATCTTTATTCTTCTAATTACTTTTTCTTTTCTAATTGTATTGGCTAGTACCTTTAGCCCAATGTTAAATAATAGTAAAGATAATGGGCATCCTTGCCTTGTTTCTCACTTATTGGAAAGTTTCTAATGTTAGAACATTAACTAGGATAGCATTTGAGCTGAAGCGCGCACACACACACACACACACACACACACTCGATCATATTTTTAACATGAACAAGTTAATTTATCAAATGCCTTACATACCTCTCTGGAGATGATTATATGAGCCTTCTTTTTAGCTCTCTTAATATGAAGAATTATATTATTAAATGTTTTAATAATGAATCACATTTGTTTTCTTAGAATAAATCCCCTTGTTTGAGATATATTATCTTTAGTTGAGTTACTAAATTATGTGTTTTAAATTTTTATTTAAGTTTTTAAAATGATAGTCATAGGTGATACTGATCTAGAGTTTTCTTCTTGGTGTATTCTAGTGTCCTTTTTGGTACAGTATTTCCAAATCTTAGTTCCAGGGAAGAGTTCAAAAACAGCACCAGGAAACAGTGTTAAAGATTAACCAGATTCCTATGGCAACTAAAATTAAAAATGGGAAAGAGCACAAGTTATTTCAGAAAAAATTCCAAATCTCTTATTTGAAGAGAAAAAGATTCTATATACCATTCATGTTTGTGACTAATCCATTGCTAATGTTTAATGTTTTAACTCTCTCTGCACAATAACTATAATTAGAAGTGAGTTGCATACACACCTTTTCTTTCAGCAGCTATTGCCAAATATGCCCCCATTTCTAAAAATACTTTTATTATTTAGCAGAGTAAATAGCAAATGATGCTTGAAGGCAAATAATAATAATAAATGTGCAGGGTACAGGAGCAACACATGCCCAGGTAAGTTTCTAAAGCCACTTGTTTTGAAGACAGCTAAAGGAACAACAACCTGATGTTCAAAAGTTAAAACAAAAAGCTTAAAAATCTTCCTCCACGGTGGTTCTCAACCTGTGGGTTGCGACCCCTTTGGGGAGTGAATGACCCTTTCACAGGGGTCGCCTAAGACCATCGGAAAACACATATTTCTGATGGCGATTCATACCAGTAGCAAAATTACAGTTATGAAGTGGCAACTAAAATAATTTTATGGTTGGGGGTCACCACAACATGAGGAACTGTGTTAAATGGTCGCGGCATTAGAAAGGTTGAGAACCGCTGTCTTAGAAACACCTAACCCAAGTCTAATCACAAGCCAAAGATCAGTTGGATCCTAATTGAGGGACATTCTACAAAATTCCTGACTAGAACTCTTCAAAGCTGTCAAGGATACCAAAAACATGAGCAGTCTGAGAAAATATCACAGCCAAGAAGCACCTAAGGAGAAAGGAAGATGATGTAATGTGTGACCTAGATGAAAAGAAATATTAGGTAAAAACTGAGACAATAATATTGGTTCATTAATTATGACAAATAAGCCATACAAATATAAATGTGAAAAAATTAAATGTAGGATGTTAATAATAGAGAAAATGGGTGTGGAATGTATGGAGACTCTCTACTTCACAATTTTTCTAAATATCTATAACTATTCTAAAATTAAAAATGTACTTTTCAGTAGTTAAAGGAACTTAAAATGTAATATGGGTGCCAAAACATGCCAAGAGATGTAGAATCTTTTGTATACAAAAGTAGAGAGAATAGTATCATGAACCCTCAGCCTCAATAATTAACCCCTTAAGGCCAATTTCATTGGATATATACTTCCACCCATGCCCTGAATACCCCATTATTCTGAAACAAATCCAAGACTGTAACCTCACATAGAAATATATAACGTCCATCTCTAAAATATTAGGACTCTTTATTAAAATACAGCCACTATTCTGTTATTACATCTAACAGATCAAAAGTAATTTTTTAATACGTTCAAATAGTCAGTGTTCAGATGTTCCCACTGTCTCATAAATATTTTTCTCTGTATTACTTACTCATTTATTTCTATATTTTGTTTTCATCTAGATCCAAATACATTGCAACTCATAGACATATCTCTTAAGTCTTTAATTTTTAAAGTTCTCTCTTTCTATCTCCTTTGCATGTGCCAACTTATTATTTTTTTTAAGAAAACTGGTTGTTTCTTCACAGTCTGAAAAAACTGGAATTGTTCAGTTTCTAGATCTCGCTGTCTATATGCTTTTGGTGTTGTTCAACATTTTACTCCATCAGCCCCTCCCACCCTCCTCAACACCAATTTTTTTCCTCCTTTTTCGACATGGTGAGGTGGAGCGAGATATTGAGCTCGGACTACATATTAGATCGAATGTGCTTCCTTTTGAAAGGTGACTGTCTCTGATGTTGGGGGTGTTTAACTTTCTTCCTTCAGATCCTGCCAGTCCAGCAGGTCACCCCTGGAGGGTTGAAAGGGTGGCAATAAATTCCAGAACACAAGTAAAACTGCCTATTTATTTTCCAGAGTGTTAGCTATAAACACCCAGGCCTTGCGTTTAAAAGCAGCCAGCATTTGTCTACGCAAAGTGTACACTTCTTTACAACAGCGTTTAAATAACCTATTTTTGCTCACTCACTCCACCCCACCCCCACGTGCCATCAGTCCAGCCGCAGGGGGAAAACAAAGGAGGAGGAGAGAAGAAAGTTTAAATATTGAGTATGTTGCCCCATGAGTCTGTTTAGGTCACTTCACAAAATCTTAACACAAACATCCCACAGTGTTGATTTTAAAATGGCACAAGTGCCTTCAAAACTCCACGCTCCTCTCTTCTCCCCCCTTCCAGTATCACCTGGCCCCTCAATCCTCAAATGGTTTCATTAAAAAGCAAAGGACTAGCTTGTTGACAAGAAAGCGCTGAGCTGTGTATCAGTTGGGGATTTGGTTCAAATCCGAGGTCCACACTTTACAACAACCATGTGACAGAACACTGACCTCAGAAAATTAGGACAGTTCAGTCCATTTTTTAAAAAACAGGTCTGTCGCCCTGGCCAGTTTGGCTCAGCTGTTAGAGCGTCGGCCTACGGTCCAGAGAGACCCGGGTTCGGTTCCCACTAGGGGCATGCGCCTCGGTTGCAGTTTGTCCCCGGCCCTGGTTGGGTCGTGCAGGTGGCAACCACTCAATGTGTCCCTTTCGCGTCCATGTCTCTCTCTCTCTCTCTCTCTCTCTTCCTCTCTCTCCCTCCCACTCTATCTGAACAAACAATGAAAAAATGTCCTCGGGTGAGAATAAAAAAAACAAACAGGACTGTTGTTTGCCCTGGCTGGTTTGGTTCAGCAGTTAAAGCAAAGGCCCGAGGACCAATGAGTCACAGGTTCAGTTCCAGTCAAGGGCATGTACCTCGGTTGCAGTTCATCCTGGTTGGGTCGTGCGAGAGACAACTAGTCAATGTGTCTCTCTCACATTGATGTTTCTCTTCCTCCCCTTTGTCTGATGATAATGGAAAAATATCCTCGGCGAGGATTAAAAAAAAATACAATAAAATAAAGAACAGGACTGTTGTTTAAACAACCTGGATTTCCTATCCCACTATTGACCTACTATCAGTTCCGTTCTCTAAACTCAAGGCAGCTATTGTTTTCTTCCTCCTAAGCAAGGCCTGGCCACTGAGCCTGAAGAAGCAGGTAGAAGAGGAGCTTTTCTAGGACACGTCGCAGGGCCCTTGGCTGTGCCCGCTGCGGCGCTTCTGCAAGGGCCCGGCCTGCGGCTTCTGTGCTTACGGGGGCTTTGCTCTTCCTCGTCGACTCGCTCAGCACCCGGGGTCTCCGCGCTCCCCACTGGGCTAAAGATTCTTGGTCAAAGGAAAACAGTCGCAGGCCAAGGATTCTGACCTCATTGTGTTACTTCTTTAAGGTGGGGTGGGGTGGGGGCATCTCTTGAATTAGAGGGGGAGATAAAGGGAAAGAAGGGGGTTTCTATTAGGATCTGCTGGCTCAGGGGGAGTAAGCTCTGTGAAGAGGTGGTCCTGAGTCTGCTGAGGGGTCCAGGAACTCTGTGGTCAAGAACTGGACTCCAGGTGAAATGCAGACCCTCAGATAGAGCAGAGGTGACCAGGGTACATGCTCTGGAACTGTAAAAACCTGGAATTAGCCCTGGCTGGTTTGGCTCAGCGGTTAGAGTGTTGGCCCACGGTCCAGAGAGACCCGGGTTCGGTTCCCGCTAAGGGCATGTACCTCGGTTACAGTTTTTCCCCGGCCCTGGTTGGGTCATGTGGGTGGCAGCCACTCGATGTGTCCCTTTCACGACGTCAGTGTTTCTCTCTCTCTCTCTCTCTCTCTCTCGCCCCCTCCCACTCTATCTGAACAAAAAATGGAAAAATGTCTTTGGGTGAGGATGAAAAAAAACCCTGGAATCAAATTCTACCCCTGCCACTGTGACCTTTCCTACTTGGGGCAATTTTACTTCTCAAAGCATCCAGTTTCTCTTCTGTAATAAGGAAATGAAAATATTCACCTCTGGCTGTTGTCAGATAAAAATGGGATCGCATATCCAGCCTACATCAGTTATATTAAATCTCAAATTTTTCTTCCTTCTCCTACCCTCAAGGGGTAATGCAGTAAACTGTTTCTGAATCAATAAGATGAATTAGTCTGCCATAGCTGTTCCAAGTAGAACAGAGCTGAAATAAAATAATTAATAGATTTTGTCAGGGGAAGGGTTGGGGAGACAGAATTACAGGATAGGCACTCCCTGGGTTTATAGGAATTTTTAAAATAGAAGATGACAAGGAAGGACTAGAATGTGTAAGAGCAGAAGAGAAAGTCATAGGAGTTAAGACAGGTGAACCCCCAAAGGAAAATGTCCTTTGTGTTGGCCCTTTTGTCCCATGCCAGTTCTGATTTTATACGTCATGTCTACCTTTTTGGAGATCCTCAAAATTACACATGAGTGGGAAAGAAAAAACAACTCTGGTTGATACAGTATTGCCATTTTCAAGACAATTTAAGACAGAGTTTTGAAAAGTTTCAACTAATTTTCCTAGAAAATTGAATCCTTTATATAACAAATGGCAACATCAAAATCTTACAGGCTGAACTGAAATATCTGTACCTGATTTTCTCTAGGAAGAATGAATTATCTCTTCCAAGGAACCCAGACAAACATCTCTGAAAATGTCATTTCACCCTGAGGATATACAAAGTTGCACCCCTCAGGCAAACATGGGAGAAGGGGATTAGCCTACATTTTTTTCCATGAAAGTAGAAATATATTGGAATCCAGTTTTACTAAAGCAGTTAAAATATACACTTTAGTTTTAGCAGTCTCATTAGAGCTGTGGATAGGTTTTATAAAAATACATATTAAGCCTATAACATATTCTCTCCTTTTCCACATCAGAAAAGCGAAGTAAGAACAAAATTGAGTGCCTCTTAAGTACTCAGCTCTTCATACAATATAAAATTGAACTGTTGAAAGGATTCCAATTTTCAGCTGAGGAATCTTCCATCCATAAGTAAGGTCAGTCGGGACGTAGGCAGCTTAACCAGGGGTCCTGCTCTCATCTACCTGTTCCAAAGCCCACGCTCGTTTGATCGCTACGCTCTGCTTTGCTGTGACAGCAAATGAGCAAGCAACACAGGAGAAAGTGCTTAGTGGGCACTCAGTAAATGTTAGTTTCTCTAAATCCTCCCTTTTCTTCTCCAAAACTTGTAATGCAGCTCATCATATTAGTGCCTGGTCTCCACAAAAATTTAAGGGCCAGAGGTTCTAAGCATCTCCCTGCAAGAGATGGACAAGGCATTTACACACACACACACACACACACACACACACACACACTAAATTGAACGCACAGGATTCAGGATTGAAGTCTAAGTGGAAAAATAAGCTACATCTAACTGGTCTATATTCAAGTGGGAAACAAATATTATAGCCCCCATACCCCCCAAATAGCAAGTAGATGTAGTTGGAGGACTGAAATTATGGAGGCAGAAGATTGTTTGGGAGGAAGAGATAAAATCTGGAAGAGTTCTTATACCTATAAGCAGACAGCAGCAGCTTGGCCAGCAAATCCCTGCAGAGTGCTTTGCACATGGTAGGTGCTCAAAAAACATCTGTGGAATGACTTATTCAACTTGCCCCTTCCATTAGCAGTTATAGCTTGCCATGCACACATTTGACTACAGCATTTGTTTTTTATAGTGAAATTAGCTGAAAGGAAGACTTATTGCTGTCATCTAGTTAAGTCAACAAACAAGAACAGTAGGTGAAGTTTGGTGGTCAGTGCAGAGTGTTCCTTGTCCTAATTCTTGAGGTGAACTAGAGTCTTTGCCAAAGGCTCTGGGCCAGGCCCTTCCTCACAGGTAGCTTAAGACATTGAGAAAATTATTTAGAGTTGGGTTCCTCACCACCAAAGTAAGAGATGAATGTGAAAAATAACCTGTAGAAGTTCACAGTGTACCTCTGGAAACTGGTGACCTGGGACAAGCTGAGCTCCAGTTTGTACTTTTTTCCTAAATTAAAGTTGAAGAACAAATTGGGACACACGTTTTTATGAACTACTAATGTCACCTGTTCTTTGCAAAACATTTTTTGAGCTTAAGAGATGCTTCTTAAGCATGTTTTGTTCTCTTAATATTTTCTGAAAGAGCATAATCTGAAAGAAATCTAACATGTGCTTGTTTTCTT
Source organism: Molossus molossus (assembly GCF_014108415.1). Lineage (NCBI taxonomy): Eukaryota > Metazoa > Chordata > Mammalia > Chiroptera > Molossidae > Molossus > Molossus molossus. The sequence continues at coordinate 24,898,646 of NW_023425347.1, read as the reverse complement.
TAGTCCTCAAACTGATGCCCAGTTCATTGGAGTTGATGACCAAATACCTTTCCATTATAAACAAAAAATTATTATTTTTCACCATAAACAGATTAAAACTTGGATTTCAAATATGTTGCCCTAAATCTTCATGTGAGATCTGAACCAAAAGAAGCCTTTTCTAAGCCTTGCTCTCAAGCTCATGCTTGGTTTTCAGAGCTCCTTGCCGTGTGCAATACCCCTTGTAGTAAGAATCAGGGGGGAAATGGTGCTACTGAAACCGCACACACACAAAATCAACTTCATCCGAGTCCTGTCAAGGAACTCTTTAAGATCCTGTAGAGCAGTTTGAGGACTAGCTGTTCATTCTGGTCATAAATATTGCTTGGAATCTTTACCACCACCTAGAGGTCATTGAACTGAACTGGGGGAAAAAAGTTATTCAAGTGACTGTCAAGTCCCAACCATATACAGGTATATTCTGAATTTGCCTGTTTGCTTCCTGGTATGATTTAACATGTTCCTCTATCTCCTCATATTTCCTGTCAATGTATGTTATCCCTAGAATCTCCAGGTTAAACTTTTAAAAACAGATTTTTTGAGGCATCATTCACACACCATACAATCCACCCATTGTATGTAAAATTTGATCATTTTCGCATATTCAGAGTCATCTGTCCATCACAACAATCAACATAAAATGTTTCATCACCTCCAAAAGAAACACCTAAACCTATTAGCAGTCATTCTTCATTCCCCACCCACGCCAAGTTCTTTCTATTTCTTTGAATCTGCCTATTTTGGATATTTCTTAAAATGGACTCATGCAATATGTCATTGCTTGTGATCGGTGTCTTCCACTCAACATACTATATTAAAAGTTCATTTTGCAGCCTGTATCACTTCATTACTTTTTATTGCTGAAAAATGTGTCATTGTATGGATATACCATACTATTTATTTATTCATCCCTCAGTTGATGAACATTTGGGTTGTTTGCCACACTTAAATATTCATTTTTATGTGTATGAGCCACCTTAAAAACATGCTTCTAATACAGAATATTTCAAACATGTGCAGAAATGAGAGCATAGTATAATGAATTCCATGTACTTATCAACCAGCTCAGCAATGGTCATTAGTTATTTCTTTTCTTTATATCACTACCCATTTCCCCAATCCCACACAATTATTTTGAAACAAATCCCTGACATCATATGATTTCCTCTAAAAATATTTAAATATATATCTCTGATGACAAAGGCTCTCCTTCTTAAACATAATTACAATGTCATCACATCTCCAAGAATCTAACTATAATTCTTTAATACCATCATTGTTTCTATTTTCCTGATTATCTATAAATGCTATGATTTTAGTTTGTTTTGTTGTGTTTTACTATTTGCTTGAAATAGGATATTAAAAGATCTATTTATTGCCCGGCTGGTGTGGCTCAGTGGTTGAGTGTCAACCCATGCACTAAGAGGTCACCAGTTTGATTCCGGGTCAGGGCACATGCCCGAGTTCTGGGCCCAATCCCCAGTAGGGGGCATGCAGGAGGTAGCGAATCAATGTTCTTTCTCATCGATGTTTCTATCTTTCTCTCTCTCCCTTCCTCAATCTCTCTAATATCAGTAAAGAAATAAATTAAAAAATAGAGATCTATGTATTACCATTGGTTAATATTATTTTCTTAAATCTCTTTTAATATGCAAGTTTTCCTTTTTTACACTTCAGCTATTGTTATTGTTGTGTTGTTTTTTTAAATGGTCCTTTTGTCCTGATTTTCCCCTAGTCTGGATTACATCCCTGTGGTGTCCCTTAGCATGTGCCTCTGTTCTCTGTATTTCCCATGAGATAAAGCAGCTGAAAAGATTCTGCTTTGGTTTCTTTGGCAAGACCAACATATAAGTAGGTAGTATAGAATACTTTAATCAAGAGGCATATAATATATACTGTCCCTTTTCTGTTTAATTTAATTTTATTGTTGAGAGTATTACAAATTGACATCATCAGCCATTGTAGATCATTGCCTAGAAACACTAATTCATTAAGAGTTTCAAATTGTGATATTTTTATTATTCCTTCTTCATTTATTAGTTAGATTACTTCTGTAAAAAAGAAACTTAAGTCGAGCTGGTGTGGATTGAGCGCTGTCCCATGGACTGAGAGGTTCTGATTTGATTCCCAGTCAGGGCACATGCCCGAGATGTGGACTAGATCCCTTGGGGGGGGGGGGGGGGCGGCTCACAGAAGGCAGCCAATCGATGTTTCTCTCTCACATTGATGTTTCTTTCTCTCTCTCCCTTCCTCTCTCTCTAAAAAAAAAAATCAATAAAAACATAGGTTTAAAAAAAAAAAAAAGAAACTTTTTCTTGTTGAATATTTGATTACAGTTTGCATGGAAAAGGAAAGGAAAAAAGTGTGATTCTTTCTCTCTACTGACCAGTTATATAAATAATGGTTCCCTAGTCTTTAAAGAATATCAGCAGGTTTCTGTTTTGGTATTATTATGAACTGATGGATTGAGAAATATTCTATGTGTTTAAATCCATTTTAATTTTTTTTTCTTTATTGATTTTAGAGAGGGAGAGAGAGATAGAAACATTGATGAGAGAGAACATCGATTGGCCACCTCCTGCATGCCCCCCAGTGGGAATTTGGCCCACAACCTGGGCATGTGCCCTGACCAGGAATTGAACCAGCGACCTCCTGGAGCATGGGTCCATGCTCAACCACTGAGCCACACCAGCCAGGAAAAATCCATTTTAATTATTACCCTTATTGATGCTCAAATTTGTCCCTCTTTGCCCAATAAGAGCTCCTGAGTCCTTTTGACACAATCCCAAGAGTTTTTTATATATTTCCTGCTGTTTGGTAAGACATGATGTCCTAGATTCATCTTGTACATTTCCAGCACCAGACCTGGAATGAGTCTTCATTTCTTCAGGGTGCCCTACTTCGATTTGTTTTGTTTTAAGTGGGAAATGGTATTGAGAAAACATAATTTAAATATTACCTTTTTGCGCTTAATATAAGTAAAATCTCTTGGGGCTGCAATTAAATATTTCATGTGACTAAAACATTTATATTGAATTTTGCCAACTTTCCTCTCTGAATCTCAGTTTTCTCATTTATAAAATGCAGATCATAATAGGTTTATGGTGCAGATTAAACAAGTCAATACATGCAAAGTATCTAGAATAGTGTCTGTGAGAATGAGCACTTAATAAATAAATGTTAGCTATGACTTAACACCCAGCCTTAGCTTTATATGCAGATTTCCATATATGGTGATTTATTTTAAGACCAAAATATTATTCTTTGTCAACTTATTACTCCTCTTGCTTACCTCTCCTGACATCAAATATCCCTGACCTGATTTGAGCATTCACACTTTCATGCAACAGGGCTCAATTATGGAAGCCAGGAGAAAGAACGACCAACTCCAGCATTATTTTTTGCTTTTTGGAAAGCCATCTGCTACCATGACCCATTTCACAACATGCAAATTCATCAGCCGAGTGCAATTTTCCTTCAATCGGTGGCCCAGTAAATATAATTACTTTGCTAATTTTAAATTCCAAATGCTCAGCACAGGTTAAAGAATGCCCATTCATCAGTCAAGATTCTACAATTAATTGAGAAAACAGAGGGTCCACATGCCAGGATTTTGACAGAGAAGTAGAAACAAGTTTGTTTCCCCTCTTAGGACGCTGGCGCACAACAAACAGATGGTTGCAAATCTTTCCCTCTAATTTTTTTTTTTTTTGCATTGGAAAGAACAATTTGATGCTGCAGTGAATGGGTAAGGAAATTTTCCTTCCCAATCCTGGTCCTTTCAAGAGTGGACTGATCTCTTTAACGGCAATGGGTTGGTCTAGCCATGAATATATCTTATGTAAAGCCCACATTAAAAATAAATTAATTTGTGACAAATAAATATTTTTAAAATAATGTATTTTATTTTAAAATACATTACAACCACTGAAGAATATCAGTGTATTGTTGGATTGGATAATGTACTAAAAATTGCTTTGCAATATATTATTAGGACAATTGATGAAATTGGTATATGATTGTACATTAAAGTATTATGTCAATATTAAACTTCCTGAATTTGGTAACTGCTTTGACAACTCATTCTTTAAAAAATAGATATTCAGTAAAAAAAGTAAAAAGACATGATGTCTTCAAAGTACTGTCAAATATAGAAAAGAATTAATGTGTGTATGTGTATGTGTGTGTTATGTGTGTGTCTATGTATTATGTGTGTGTTATGCGTGTGTATGTGTGTATATGTATGTGTGTGTATGTGTGCCGAGAGAGAGTACATGCATGGACAAGTGCTCAAGTCTGCAAAATATTAAAATTGGTCAAAAATGGTGAATTTGGGCAAAGGGTGTAGGAGGGGTTCTTTATATAATTCTTGAAATTCTTCTGTAAATTTTAAAAAGTTATTTCAAAATAAAATGTTTTTAAAACTCAATTATTTTTAAAAATTCTGTAAACAAAGTTCAAAAGCCCAAGTAATTAAAGGCTACTCAAAAGTCAAATTCATTATTAGTATATAGAAAAGTGGGTTATAGAACATTATTTTATTTTTAATTAATTTATTGTGGTAACATTGGTTAATAAAATTATATAGGTTTCAGGTGTACAATTCTATAATACCTCATTTGTATATTGTATTACGTGTTCACCACCCCAAGTCAAGTCTCCTTTCATTACCATTTAGAACATGAATATTTGAAGGTAGTTATTTGAGCTAAGCATTGAGAAAACCAACAATGTAAACTTTAATTCTACTGACACCAATGCTATTATTTACAAATTGCCCACCATACAATTCTTCTGAGACAATCCCACAGGCAACTTAAATTCAACAATCCCAAGACCTAAGATATCTATCTAAGAAAATGAGTAGCACCTGCCTTCTGGTGATTAGGCCTGACACAGTTAACCGGGGGAGTGGCACACAGCCCCAAAGTCAGCTCTGCAGTTGGAGAGCAAGGTCCTGCAACACCTGCAGATCTTTGAGAACAGTGAAACTGATCTCTTAGATTGCGGGGGAGTTCTTGGCTGAACAGATGGAGAACACAGGCTGTCTGGATTAGCATCTTGGCTATGAGAAGGTATTAGAAGAGCTGACCCAGGGAGAAGGCCTGTTTGTAAAGCCGACTAAAACATCAGATGAGAAGACTTAAGCTTCTGAAGGCAACACAGCAAGTTTTCCCTTTATGGTAGGTCCCAAAGTCAGCTACTTGAGTCTTGATCTTCATTTGTCAGAAGGCTGTTTTCTTTTTTATCTAGTACCCTAATCCTCATTGTTGTGTATGCAAATAAATCTGCTTTGCATTATTAGAAATAAAGTAACATGAGACCACCCAAGGCTCTCCTCGGATGCTCCCCTTTCTTTAACTGTTGTGGCAGAAAGCACTATCCTGCTAATGGTTCTTGCATTTTTACCAGTGCAGATTCCTTGACTATTGGGTGAAACCTCTTAGGAATGGAAGGTCTTCGCTCTGGCTGGTTTGGCTCAGCGGTTGGAGCATCGGCCCACGAGTGGACGGGAGAATCCCGGGTTCGGTTCCCGCTAAGGGCACGTACCTCGGTTGCAGTTTGTCCCCAGTACTGGTTGGGGTTGTGTGGGTGGCAACCACTCGATATGTCTCTCTCATGTCGATGTTTCTCTCTGTCTCTTCCTCCCTCTATCCCTCCCGCTCTATCTGAGGATAAAATGCAAAAAAAAAAAAGAATGGAAGGTCTTCATTCTCGGATTCCTTCAGACAGAACTGGTTGTTTCCTCTTTCTCTAACTTAGGAAGTAAATAGAACACTGTATTTTATATGTTTGTTTGTATTGCCATCTCTCTCAGAAGACTGGGTGCCTAGGGGGTAGGTAACATGGCTACTCATCTTTTGATTACTCCAACTCTGGCACATTGTAGGCTCTCAGACAGAATCTGAGCTTGATCTGGATGAAATGAAAAGAAACAATAATTCAACATAATTAGGATTTATCTGACATATCTGAAAGTTGAACCAAGAGTGCAACTTAGGCACAGTTATTTACCAAATGGATCAATTTCCACACGGGCTATAAAATATACAAGTTCTTAAAGGGAGATACTACTGAAATAGATCTGAATATATGTACTAAGGAACATTTCTGCCGGTGAGGGCATTTGTTCTACATGTTCCTAGGGAGAATGAAGTTCAGGGTGAAGAGGTTACATGCCTCGAACAACAAGAGCCAGAAGGATTGAGTGCTCTTGGAATTTAGTTCTACGAAGGGGCCTCGTGAAAAATGGCACTGTGTCATAAATCCCACTTCAGAGCACATAACTGTGTCCAGCCAGGCTGAAGATCAGTTGAGCAAGTTACTAGCTTTTCTGGGGCTCACTTTCCTCTCTTGTAAAATAACCATAACTACTTGTATTGATCAGGGTTTAGTTGCAGAGAAAAGAGTCAATGCTAGCTAATTTACACAGAAACAGTGAGTGGTTTACAGATACATTGAGAAACCTGAAGGAACGTTTCCAAAATCCAACCTCAGCATCAAGTCAAAGGGATCCCCTGCCTCTTCCCAGGAAGCCATGAGCTCCCGAGGGGTCACCCTTGTGCCTCAGGAGCCCTTGCCAATGGTTAGGAGAGGGCTGCTAGCCATGCCTGCCGCAGTTGGTACCAGTAAGATGAACGCCGCATCCCTGCCTGGTAGCTCCATGTAACATCATCAGGGCCTCTGCTGCTGACGCCGTTAATCTGTTGCCAGAGGAAACATCGGCATTAAGGCCTCTACCTCATTTCCACCTTCCAAATCTCATCCAACTGGCGAATCACAAATCCCAGACAGAACCCCAGATACAAGGCAGTCTGGAAAATACAGTTTTTAGATTTCCAGTCTCGACAGCAGAGGAAAGCACACCAGAAGGAGGTTGGAATAAATGGTAAGTATCAACATGATAGTGACTGCCTTTTAGAGTTGGGAGGATTAAATGAGATAATGAAGCAAATAAATAACAGTTTCTGCACACAGCAGTACTCAATAAATGATATAAATATTAAATCTGCAGAACTTGGGTAGTCATCTTCGTGCTACATGTCTTTACGGCTATAGGTTTAAAAATTAAATGGAACACTATTTTTTCCCATCATAATGGACTTTTATGAGAATAGAATATGAGAGTGAAAAGGTATTCCTGATTCAAAAGGTATTTAACGTTCACAGATGGCCTGCCATGTGCCAGGTGGTATGCTCCTGATTTATATTCTTTATCTCACTTATTTCTCCCCACTCCATTAAGGTCTTGTTATAGAATTTTATGTGGACGCTAAATAACTTGCTCAAGTTCCCACAGCTGGTGAGAGGCTGGGACTCGATACAGACCCAGATCTGCTGACTTCAGAGCATTAGGTCATAGGTCAGCGCATGGGTGCTCCCGAGGGAGCAGATGCGGCACAGAATTCGGTGTCGATCTACAGGATGCAGACTGTCAGCGGTATTTGTTCACGTGTGGTTGGGTTGTTTAATGGAAAGGTAAGTAAAAGCTTTGGGCTTGTGCCAAGGGCAAGTGGTCCAGAAATACCAGCTATTATTAGTCTTGTGAAGGGACGTTTAAACATTGACTGGATGGTAATATTAGCTGGCTTTGCATCTTATGGAGCATCCATTTCCAAAAGAGTTTGGTTGACGGTTCAGTATTGATAAAAGGAGTTCTCTGTGTGGCTTTATACTAAAACGGTAGGAACTTCTAGCTTCTAGAAATTTCACCATATACCAGAATTGTGACTTTGGGTGGATCATCTAATCTTTCTTGCTTCTGTTTCTTCAGCTGTAAGAGGGAAGATAATCCAATTAGCATCATTAGACCATTATGAGGATTGAGTGTTTAACATATACAATGCACGTTTTGTTCTTGTCTTGGTCACTGTTTGCTTTTCCAAAATGGGATAATATATATAATTTTCTTCATCACTTTTTTTTACTCAATAATATCTCACACAAATTATTGAGCATAGTACCAATTTATTTGTTTAAGTGGCTGCATAATATTTATAATATGGATATATAGTAATTTATTTAGAACATGAGCTTTCTTTATAGTTCTTCTCTAAGAACAATGCATTAAAAGTCCTATGCATGGGACTGTTATTTGAAAACAACAAACAAATTAGAGGTGTACAGCTCAATGAATTTTTAAAAACAAAACATATTCATGCAATCAGCCCCCAGGCCAACAAACAGAAATTACCAGCTCCCTGAAAGCAGTCATCTCCTCCTCTGGTCATTAAGAGCCAGCCTACTGACTTCTCTGAATTTTATGTGTGTTTGAGCTGTATGCAAATGGAATCATGCATTTATACTCTTTCCTGCCTGGCTTTTTTGGTGAGGTCCATCCATACTGATGCTTGCAGTTATAATGCGTTCATTCTTATTCCTGTATAGCATACCATTAAATAAATATGACAATTAGCTTGTCCATTCCAGTCTTCACACATGGTTGGATACCTTCCAGTTGTAGATTTATATAAATGGTACTTCAGTCACATTGTTCTACATTTCTCCTGGTGGACATATATGTATACATCTCTGCTGGGCACATCCAGCTATACATCACAATGTATACATATGTTCAGATTTAAAAGACACTGGCAAACAGGTTTTCAAGGTGGTTGTATCAATTTACACTTCTACCAGGAGTGTTTGATAGTTTTGGTTCTACACTCTCGCCAAAACTTGTCATTTTTCATGTACATAAGTTTTTAATATCTATGGGAAAGATTGTCAAAAGTGGTATTGCTCAGTCAAAGTTTTATGTAGTTTTAACTTAAACAGGTGAGGCAGATTGTTTTCCAGAAAGTCTGTATGACTGCACATGTTCACCAGGAACATAAAAAATACCCTTCTCTTTACGTCTTCACCAACAATCAATATTATTGCTGGTTTTCATTTTTATCATTCTGATAGATATAAAATAATATGACACTGTTATTTTAATTTGCACTCTCTATTACTGGTTAATTTTGATATTTGTTGGTCATGTAGACTTGCTCTATGAAATGTTTTTTTAAAATTTATTTTTATTTTTTTAATTGAATTTATTGGGGTGGCATTGGTTTGCAAAACCATACAGGTTTCAAGTGTACAACTTAATAAAACATCACCTGCACACTACCTCGAGCGCCCATAGCCCCAAGCAAAGTCTCTTCATTCCTGTTTCCCGCTCTGTGCCCACCTCCACGTACCCCCAGCCTCCTCCCCCGCTGGCTATTACCTCACCGGTGTCTGTAACTGTGTGTTACGTATATATGCTTTTTGGGTAATCCCTTCACCCTCTTTCTTTTCAACAGGGGGAAGGTCATTGAATTTGTGACCTATAACAAAGGATTAAAGGAATGACCTCTCCAAGAAGAAAAGGCCCAAGGACATTCTATTTGCTGTCTGGGTATTTGAAAGCTCATGTTTAAATTCCTTGTATTCTAAGCATCTCTTGAAGGGCAGGATTGAGACGAATGAAAGTTCTAAGAGGACATATTTTTAGTGAAAGCGAGAAACCTCTCAAACCAATAGGGTTATCCCATCACAAAAACACAAACTTTCTCTGAGGCTGTCAATCTCCCTTCCTGCGCTGTTCACGGTGCGGCCACCTGCTCACAGGTGTGGCGCTGGAGGGGACCTCGCTGAGTTAAGAGGGGCTTGGATGAGGGGTTCCAAAGCCGGGCTGTGGCTGAGAATCCATTTAGAAACTTTAAAGTGCAGATTCTCAGGGCTGCCTTGAAGATTTTGTTAAAGAAGGCCCAGGGAGACATCCAGAAATCTATCGCTTTAAAACACTAACCAAGTGATTCTGATGTTGTCTGTGTACAGACCAACATTTGAGAAACACTAGACAACATGACCTCCTTTTTGGATTTTAAAATGAGCCCTAGCCGGTTTGGCTCAGTGGTTAGAGCGTCAGCCTGTGGATCAAAGAGTCAAGGGTTCGACTCCGGTCAAGGGCACACACCTCGGTTGCAGTTCGGTCCCCAGCCTTGGTCAGGGTCGTATGGGAGGCAACCACTTGATGTGTCTCTCTCACTTGACCTTTCTCTTTCTCTCTCCCACTCTATCTGAAGATAAGTGGAAAAATATCCTGGGGTAAGGATTTAAAAAAAAAAAAAAGTAAATAAAGTAAACTGATAGATTGTATCAGCTGCTATGTTAGTGATATTATTTAACACAAAACATGACAAGAGTCCGATAACAAAGGGCTGTAGACAACCCCATTCACAGTGCTTTGCCTCTCCGACCAGCAGCTACCCACGGAAGTAGGAGAAATATATTTTCCTCCTACAAATGAGGATGTCTTAGCCATAATCCTCATACAAACAAGACTGCCTGTGAAATTATGAGTTACACGTTAATAATTTGTAGTCAAAGCACCTTTGGAGTTTTGCAGTTTAGTGTGTGTGGGAGGGTGTTCATGGTCTCAGATGTTAATTCTGTAAGGACATTAATAAGTCCCCTTTTAAACTGAGCTACTGTGACAAAGAATGAGCACTGTAGTCACGGCTCTGACTCACTCTTTTTTTTTCTCTCAAATCTTTATCGTTGGATGTAAAATGTATTACAGATGTTCCACATTTTTCCCCCATTGACCCCCTCCTCCCCACTCCCGCCCCCCTCCCACCTTTTCCCACACTATTGTCTGTGTCCATTGGTTATGCATATAAGTTCTTTGGTTTATTTCTTCCCACCCCCCCAACCCCTTTCCCTTTGAGGTTTGTCAGTCTAGCAATGAATTTGTGCTTCTTAATCACTTCACCTTTTTCACCCATTCCCCCAACCCCCTTCCCAACTGGCAACCAACAAAATGTTCTCTGTATCTATGAGAATGTTTCTGTTCTTCCTGTTCATTTTGTTTGTAGATTCCATTGTTGATAGATATGTATTCATTGCCATTTTGTTTGTTCATACATTTTCTCTTTTTCTTCAAAAAGACCCTTCATCATTTCATATAATAACGGTTTGGTAGTGATGAACTCCTTTAACTTTTTCTTGTCTGCGAAACTCTTTATTTGGCCATCGATTCTAAATGACAGCTTTGCAGGATAGAGTAATTTTGGTTGTAGGTTCTTGGTTTTCATCACACTGAATATTTCTTGCCACTCCCTTCTGGCCTGCAAAGTTTCTTTTGAGAAATCAGCTGACAGCCTATTGGGAACTCCCTTGTAGGTAACTAGCTGCCTTTCTCTTGCTGCTTTTAAGATTCTCTCTTTGTCTTGAACCTTTTGCATTTTGATGATGATGTGTCTTGGTGTGTGCCTCTTGGGGTTCATCTTGTTTGGGACCCTCTGTGCTTCCTGGACTTGTATATCTGTTTCCTTCACCAAGTTAGGAAAGTTTTCTGCCATTATTGTTTCAAACAGGTTTTCGATTTCTTGTTCTCTCTCTCTTCTCCTTCCGGCACCCCCAAGATGCGAATGTTGGCATGCTTGAAGTTGTCCCAGAGGCTCCTTACACTATCCTCATTTTTTTGGATTCTTTTTTCTTTTTGCTGTTCTGATTGGGCATTTTTTGCTTCCTTATATTCCAAATCGATGGTTTGCTCCTTGGATTTACATACTCTATTATTGAAGCTGTGTAAATTATTCTTTATTTCAGTTAATGCCTCCTTCAATTCTAACTGTGTATCCATGATTTCTAACTGGCCCTTTTTCATGCTCTTGAGGCCCTCCCTAAGTTCACTGAGGTTCTCACTAAGTTCATTGAGCATCCTTATAAGCAGTATTTTGAACTCAGTATCTGTTAGGTTGCTTATTTCCCTTTCGCTTAATTCTTTTATTGGGGTTTTGTCCTGTTCTTTCATTTGGGACTTGTTTCTTTGTATCCTCATTTTGGCTGCCTCCCTGTGTTTGTTTCAGTGTATTACTTAATGAGAGGTATGGAGCTCGCTGAGACCTGATGCTGCTCGTTTGAAAGAATTTAGGAAAAACCTGAAGCAGGATCCAAGATCGGCCAATCCTATGGTTAAGCAAGTGGCAACAGCTTGGGTGGGCTTGAAAGTTGTGTGGGGTGGGGTGGGGCGGGGCGGGGTGGGGCGGGGCCTCAGGGAGTCAGCAGGGCGGGGCTACCAGTGTGAGCCAGGTTGCTGGAGTCCCAGATATGGCTTCTGTCTGCCGCCCCCGGGAAGGCTGACTCACTCTTCATCTCAGTCTACTTATCTCTAAAGTGGGGACAGCAATATACTATCTACTCTGAGGAGATTGCCCCTCAGGATCAAATGAGATGTTGTATAAAGTGACTACGTCAGCACTTGGCACACGCACAAAATACTTCATATCTATTAATTCCCTTCTATTCTTTTCTTTGTAGCTCCAACAAAAGTCACGTTATTTTTAAAACAGCCTTTTCTCTTTCTGCAATTCAGGAAGTCAGAAAGTAAGTTTGGTCTCGGAATAGTGGTTTAAAAATATTACAAGCACTTAAAAATATTTGGCTCCTTTTTTTGATAACTAATGAAGGTACATAGTGACATAGTGTTTTAGCCCTAGAGGTTAATCAAACATTTCAAGGATATTTAAAATGTGTTTTCTTTATTGATTTGAGAGAGAGAGGAAGGGGCGGGGGAGAGAGAAAAACATCCATGAGAGAGAACATCAACTGGCCGCCTCCAGCATGCCCCCCACTGGGGATCCGGCCCACAACCTGGGCATGTGCCCTGACCGGGAATCGAACCGGTGACCTCTTGGTGCATGGGTCCACGCTCAACCACTGAGCCACACCAGCCAGGCTCAAGGATATTTAAAGAAAATTATTTATATTCAAAGAAGAGAAATATCTGGTCTTAATAGGGACACTTCAAAAGCCATAAAGAAAGGTAATTTTCAGAGTATCCTCATCTAACCCAAAAGGATTGAATAAATCAGCCCATTCTTTAACTTCCAACTAGTTATTTTTGGTTTCAGCTACTACATTAGGTCTAATATTCAGTCAATCTTAAGTTTAACTTTATTACTAATTTATTCTACTAAAGTAAGACACTGAAGCCATGGCTCCCTGCGTGCACCGAAAGCACAGGACTCTGGGCCGTGGGTGGTGGCAGGGCAGCTACCTCTTAGTGTGAAAGGAAACACCCAGAACTAGGTCCTTTGCCAGCTGAACAAATAGGTAAGTCGGGCTCCATTTTAACCAGGTTCCCAAAGACAAGGAATCTATCTGATTGGGTTTTGTAAAATAAGTGCACACAGTAGGTGTCTCAGGTAAATAAATGAACAAATACATAAAGAAAGAATTAGAAGCTACAATTAAAAACAAACGAGATGGAAATGAAAGGGTTTTAAAAAATACTGATTATTCTGATTCTAGGAATAGGGAAAACCGGAAGACGCCAAGCAGGTTCTTTAGATCTTGGTTCACTTCAATGGCAGATTGTCGGGCAATGAATGGAGAAAACTTTCTCCAGAATTGTTCTTACAAAAGCACCGTATACATCTGCAAGAACCCCGAGGGACCTGGTGTGGGCACAGTTGCCAATATAAGGCTGGAGGAGGGATTTATTTATACTTCCCCATGGCGAGGGGAAGAGAAAACGAGATGGTGGAAGAGCCGGAACTTGCCAGAATGCCCCTGAGCTGTGGCAGGAATGAAGGCTACGAAACCATCACAGGTGCCGGCTGCTCTGGTCGAACTTCTCGCTGAAGTGAGAGGAGAGATGGTTTGGCTGTTTGAACCAAGATACAAAACAGAGGCGGAGCAGGGGCACCGAGGCTGAGATGCAGGGGGAGGCTTGGTGCGAGCATCTGCAGAATTTATGAGGAAGGTTTTGGCTGATCTCAGGGGGAGGCTTGGTGCGAGCATCTGCAGAATTTATGAGGAAGGTTTTGGCTGATCTCAGGCCATAGAATTCGGATCTAGACAAGTTTATCAGATCTCTGGGTGGCAGAGCACAGTCAGACCCTGCTGCCCTCTCGATTACACGAGTAGTCTCCAAGAAATTACATTCTTCGAGGAAAGCTGAATGAACACTTCTATCGTTGGGTCTTTCCCTGTGCCAGGCGATATTGCTTAGTTTATTGAATTAATATCCATTGACATCTTGACATCCACTGTGGGTCAGAGACTATAGCAGGCAAGGGAGATTCAAAGCTATAATAATGATGATAATAACAATGATAATATTAATAATAAATTCATAATTATAATATACAATATAATATAATTATAATGTACATTACTACTACTATAATATACATTATTATTAATTATAGTAATGAGATATACATATACACACATTTTTTTTCTCCAAGAGTTTACAATTTCGTAGGATGGGTAATACAAGCTTACTAATAACATCAGTGCAAAGAAATATCTAAGTGCCCTCAGATACAAAGTCCCAAAAGAAGTAGAAGTAACTTCAGGCTGGAGAAGACTCATGAAGGAGGTGGCTTTTGAGTGGACAATGGAGCAAGAATAAAGACATGGAGATGAGAAGAGGAGCAATGTTTTGGGAGACAGTAGTCCAGATCCATTTGCCTGAGCAGAAGGAACATGGTTTCCATCTTGGAAGTCTTGACCCCAGGAGTCTAGCCATCAAACTGTCCCAATTTCTCAGAAGAGTCCAATCACATTCATTGACAAACCGTGACCAGCGTTTGACAGTGGCTGAGATTATTACTCGTTTGTGATTGACCTAGACCCAGCACTTTTATTTTTGGCTCATTTTCCTGGTGTCCTGGGATGAAACAGTTCAGCTTAGATTTGTTACCTAAGTGATTATCACACCCCAAGACTAAATGCCCGGGCCTTTGGGCCTAATTTGTCTCTGTGCTTGAGTTTTCAGAATTCTAAGATTACTGGTGCAGGGACATCCTCTCCCCCCTTCTCCATAATATCCCAGAAATGGACATTGCTTCCAACAAGCAAAAAGAAAAAGCATTTTTGTCTTAACTTCTGTGGAAATTCTACTGGAGAGAAAACCAGCAGAACATCGAAGCAGGTCTCCCATCCGATCTTTCTCTGGGTCTTCTACACCAAATGAGCAGTTGTTCATTTGGGCTTTTTGATGGTGCCTGGATTTAGTAAATGTTGCCCAGATCAAGAGGGTGGGTTGAGGCCAGACGGGTAGCTTATTCCTCTGCAGGGTGACGTTACAGCATACTTCTACTTCTGCTTCCTACCCCAGACCTCTGAACACCAATGGCTTGTCCCTGGAAAGCTTGAAATTGGGCTTAGAGCCTTGTTTGTTTCCTTTCAAGCTCATGTTCCGATTGAGTAGTGAGATCTGCTTCAAGTCCACACTGCGGGAACTCCAGCTTTTGTTTTACGAACTCGGACGGTCTGTGTTCCTGGAAATGATTCCATCCAAAACCAAAATGAACAGCCTACCCTGGAATACATGCTTTGCTTTCAGAAGCCTCAGTATTTTCAAGCATTTCCCCCAGAGCCTTGTATGCAGTCTTCTGCAATCCTTTGGTTGCACAGAAACGCAAGCCTCAGTAACAAAATCACAACATTTTCAAGCTGCTAAAATTTAGATGTATTTTTTTACTGGTTCCAATATGGTTCCTTCTCTATTGCTACGATAGGGTTAACCCTGCCGTATTTATTTGGCAAGTTTGGGCTCTATATTTTCTGGATTTCTAAATGTTTTCTTTATTCCCACTGTACCTTGGGCATCCTTTCTAAAAGACATGTGTCTGGCCATGGGCTTCATGATAAGATTTTTCTTGCATGAATAAATAAGTAAATACTTGTTCCCCAAGCATGGATCAGACATCATTTTAAGCATTTCAATTCAATGTATTTCAAATCACCTCAATTCAATTGTAATTTTTATAAAGCGCTAATAGAATAAGAAGCTGGATAGAGTGACCTCGCTTTCTTTTGCTCCACGGGCTCAGGACCTGCTGGGCAGTTGCCCCAGCGGAGCGGTGCTGGGTCACGTCACTGGCCGAGCACGCGCACTGCAGGCGGAGGAATGACGGCACAGCCTTCCAGCCGAAAATGATTATTCTCAGTCGAGGACGTGTTCTTTCTTTCAGGACCGCAGGCCGACGCTCTAACCGCTGAGCCAAACCAGCCAGGGCGAGGACGTGATCTTTCTTAACAGCTTTCAGAACAATGGAAAGAACCTATAACTCTGTAAGATTTCTGTGGTGGAGAGGTGAAAGCAGAGATCGATTTTTCACAAAGGAGCATCGTTCTGTACACCAAAAGTTTGTGGGTTCAATCCCCGATTGGGGCACATACAGGAGGCAATTGATCAGTATTTCTCTCACATTGATGTCTCTCTCTCTCTCTCCCTCCCCTTTCTTCTCTCTCTAAAAATCAATAATAATAATTTAAAAAAACATATCCTCAGCTAAAAAAAAAAAAAAAAACATATAATTTGTTTTTTAATTTAGGAAGGACAGTTCAATACCAAAATGGAAAAGCCACCAAGGAATCCAGCGCTTTCAGTGATCTAGGAACTGTAGGCATAGACGGCCGCCTCTGCAGGCATGTCCTCCTTCCCCAGCGACATTCCTGTCTCCTATAAGTTCAAAACCAGGCCATTTCACTAATGTGTGCTTAGCAACACTCAAGCAAGTATAATTAAAATTCCAGAGGCAAGCTAGCCCTCATTAACAGGTAACCACTAGAGGGGTAGGGTTGGAAGAGAGCTATATTCAGTGGTGTCTTGTAACAGGACAAGAGTCAGGAGATGATGTACCCAGTCAAATGACACTCTGGACGCCCATGGACCTCTCATCCAACAATGTATGTCTTTGTTTCTGCACATATAACAGCATTTCTGACTGCATGTTATAAAGGAGTGTCTGGGGACTGTTGCAGTTTAAAGCACTATGACAACACGAGATGAAAAAACGAAGTTCCTTAGAGCCAGCTATATTGCGGAGCCCACAAATCCGATGCTTTGTGTTGTGCCTAACCATCTCAGCAAATGGTTATTAGTTATCATTCTGACCACCAATCACCATCATCACAGAGAGCAAACACTCCATTTGAAACCCTAGAGAAATACTAGGTCTTCATATAATAAAGTCCAAGGGATTTAAAAAAAATCCTCACCAGTAGTTATTTTTTCCATTGGTTCTTAGGGAGTGAGGGAGGGAGGGAGGGGGAGAGAGAGAGAGAAACATTGAGCCCACAACCCAGGCATGTGCCCTGACCAGCCAGCAACCTCGGTACATGGGATGATGCCCAATCAACTGAGCCACTCTGGCCAGGGCTAGGATGTGCATCTTTTTTTTTTCTTTCTAATCCTTACCTGAGGATATCTTTCCATTTATCTTCAGATAGAGTGGGAAGTAAAAAGAGAGAGAGAGAGAGAGAAACATAGATGTGAGAGGGACACATCAATTGGTTGCCTCCTGCATGACCCCAACCAGGGCCGGGGATCGAACTGTAACCTAGGTATGTGCCCTTGACCGGAATCAAACCCGTGACCCTTTGGTCCTCAGGCCGACGCTCTAACTGCTGAGCCAAACTGGCCAGGGCTAGGATGTGCATCTTGAAATTGGCCCCAGGACAGTGGAATCTTTGGGGTCTAAAGCTCTCTTACCTTCTCCCTTCTTGATTCTCTTAAAGGTTTCAAAGTTTCCTTTAGGTCAAACAAAGCCCCCTCAGTTCAACTCATGACTTTCAGGGCTTGTCTTGGATTATCTATGGTTAAGGAAACATCTCTGAGAATCTCTCTTTACATAGCACTTTACATTGTCACTGTCCTAGTCTAGGCTTAGAACCCCCAAGTGTGTCTCAGGAGACCCTCACCTTTGCATGGTTTCAACTCAATCAATGTAATTCTCACACAGTTGGATTCATTTGACACCATCTGACGCCCACACGGCACTGTCTTTCCCCGTTATCTTGGATCTTACTGAAAGAGGGTTTGTCGCAAACATATAGCATGTCCAAAATTCTCCCATTACATTTTCCTTGCCATTCTCATTTTGATTGATTTGAAAGAGATGCCTCAGACTTACTGTCTATTGCTTTTGGCTCTTGTTTCTAAAGATACTAATTTTTTCCATGGGCAACTCTGGTTGTTTTAATCAAAAGAAGTCTGAATGGTTTCCTTGTAAATGAAAGAAGGATGCCAAGCTTTCATCTGGGTACCCTGGGCCTCAAGGCAATTAATTACTGGCAGAGTATTTCAGTGAACTGTATTGTCCTCATGTTTCAAAGAAGCACATTGGGTAGAAGACAGTTTTCTTGAGTGGAGAGATGAAATGCTGTCAGATCCCTGAGGCCAACTCTGCCTCTGGCATCACTATAGAAAGAGAGAGTCTAATCACAGACTATTCGATACCCCACCATCGTTCCAGACACAAAAGTGGGCAAACCTGGCAAAAACACACACTTTCCAGTTACATGTAATGAATACCATCTGCACGCAGTTCATTTTGAAATCATCCAACTGGGAATAAAATTGGTTCTTGAAGTCTACCTGCTAATTTTTCTCACTACCCTCAAATCACATTGGCTGTCAAGCAGTCATTCATTATACTAAACACAGCACACAGAAGACACAAGGAGATCTGTTTGTCCTCCCCTTCCTCCCTCTCTACAAAGCTCATGTGGTTAGCTCCACTCAGCTCCTCTCACAGTAGGCTGTTCTGTGCAGGAGGCTGGACCACTAGGTGGAACTGTAATGATATGGGCCTCTGATGGTGATTTATTTCACCTTTTAATAAAATATTTTATATTGATCACAGTCTATTTTAAGTTTATAATAACTTAAAATGTATACAAAACCATAGATTTGTACCTTCTCCCCTCCATTTTATGGTTTTGATGTCACAATTTACATCTTTTTACATTGTGTAACAAGTTGTATTTACAGTTATTTCTAACACTTTTTTGTTTTAACCTTTATGCTAGAGTTATGTGATTTACCCCCACCATTACAACATTAGAGTATTCTGAATTTAACTATATATTTACCTTTACCAGTGAGTTTTATATGTGGATATGTTTTCCTGTTACTAATGAATGTCTTCTTGTTTCTGCTTGAAGAACTTCCTTTAATGTGTCTTTTTGCTTCTACAATTCTGAAGGACTTTTCTGGGAAGAATATTCTCGGTTGGCAGGTTTTTGTTTTTTTCTTTTAGCACTTTGAACATGTCATGCCACTCCCTTTTGGCTTGCAAAGTTTCTCCTGAAAAATTCTGCTGATAGTCTTATTGGGGTTCCCTTGTATATTATAGCTTCCTTTTTCCTTGATGCTTTTAAGATTCTCCCATTGTCTTTAACTTTTGACAATTTAAGTATGTGTCTTAGTGGGGGTCTTCTAAGATTCACCTTGTAAGGAATTCCCTAGATTTTTGGATCTGGATGTCTATTTTTCTTCCCCAGGTTAGAAAAGATTTCAGACATTATTTTTTTCAGTAAGCTTTCTGCCTTTTTTTTCTCTTTTGTCCTTCTTCTGGGAACCCTAAAAAGCATAATGGCCTTAACTTATTTGTGTTTTTGCTTTCTATGGTTTTAGTTACCATAGTGAATTACAGTCTGAAATATTAAATTCCAGAAATAAACAATTTATAAGTTTTAAATTGTGTGCCATTGTGAATAATGTGATGAATTCTTGTGTCATCCCACTCCATCCTGCCTGAACATCAATCATTTTTTTTGTTCAGCGTATCCATGTTGTATACTCTATCCACCTATTAGTCACTTAATAATCATGTTGGTTATCAGATTGACTGTCGTGATGTCACAGTGCTTGTGTTCAAGTAACCTTTACTTAAGAATCGTCCCAGTGTGCCAGAGTAGTGATGCTGGCAATTCTGATATACCAAAGAGAAGCTGTAAAGCATTTCCTTTAAGTGGAAAGGTGAAAGTTCTTGATTTAATAAGGAAAGAAAAATAACTCATATGCTGAGGTTGATAAAATCTCTGATAAGAACAAGTCTTCACTCTGTGAAACTGTGAAGATAGAAAAAGACATTTGTGGTAGTTTTGCTGTTACATTTCAAACTGCAAAAGTTATGACCACAATATGTAATAAGTGCTTAGTTAAGGAAAAGGCATTACATTTGTGGGTGGGAGACATGAAAGAAAACATTTTCCAATTGACATCAATGTGTTGCTCCAGAAAGCATTGAGTCTATATGAAGAAGTCAGCATAGGAGCCCCTGAAATGAGTGATAACATTCACATAACTTTTATCACAGTATATTGTTGTGTTCTATTTTATTATTAGTTATTATTCTTAATCTCTTATGCTCCCTAATGTAAAAATTAAACTTTATTATAGGTGTATGTATAGAGAAAAACATGGTATATATAGGGTTTTATACTATCTTCAGGTTCAGGCATCCACTGGTGGTCTTGGAACATATCCTCTGTGAATAAGGGGGGACTATGTATATTGATCTGCTTGATGGTGTCCCATAAGTTTCTTAAACTTTTTTCACTCTTTTTTAGTCCTTTTCCTTTTTGCTCCTCTGATTGGATGAATTCCACTGTCCTGTATTTGAGTTTGCTGATCCTTTCTTCTGTGCGATCTAGTCTGCTGTTCATTCGCTCTATTGAACTTTTGAGTTTGGTTATTATATTTTTCAGATCTGTGACTTCTGTTTGCTATATTTTAATATTTTTTTGTCACTTGAAGTTCTCACTTTGTTCATGCATTGTTTTTCTGACCTCAGTGAGCATCTTTATGGCCATTATATTGAATTGTCTATCTCTGTTTCATATAGGTTTTTTTGGAGTTTTATTTTGTTTGTTTGTCTCTTTGTTTGGGAACATATTTCTTTATTTATTCATTTTATTTAACTCTCTGTGTTGTTTATTGTGCATTAGATAAAACAGTCATTTCTAATCTTGACAGGGTGGTTTTGTGGAAGAGATGGACCTTGTCAATCAATCTGACTCTCAGTTGTCTCTCAAACATTTGTGGTTGTCCAAGTTGCCTTCTTTGTTCTTTATGCCTCTCAGTAGTTGAGGATGTGTGAAGACCTGTCAGTGTCCCAAAAAGGAGGATTTCAGTCAGCACCCAGATGCAGGTTGATTAGAACCAGACCTTCAGACAGCAGCTGGGAAAGTATGTAGTTAGGTCTTTTCCAGGGAGAAAATGAAAGATGGGCATTTTTGCTTGCTTTCTCTGGTCTGCCCCAGGTTATAGCCATGGCGGGGGGGGGGGGGGGGGGAAGGGTGGCTCCTGAACCCATTAATAATTGCTTCTTTGTTTGCTACTCTCCTGTAGTGCTCATGAATGCAAACCCTGTTGGCTCTCAGAGCTAGGTAATCCAAGGTTCACTTCTTGGGCAGTAATCACTGAGTTATCGCTCTAGGGAGATACTGGTAACTTGGAGAAAATGAGAGGGAGAGGGCAGGGGAGGTGTCCACAGGTTCCCCTGGTCTCCAGGGAGGATCTTTATTAAGTATTATGGATTAGTGAGATTCCTTATAGACTAGATAACAGCCTGCTCCATTGGCCACAGGTTCTAAAATCCAATGCAGAAAGGAATCAATTCTAGAACCTTCTCCAGAATGTTTAATTGACTGTGGGAAGGGCCTTGGTATCCAGTGACTCAGAACTAACCTTTTTGCCAACGATCCACTGAGAAGAAGCCCATTCAAACTGAGAATAGACCTAAGGTGGTTTCAGAGTCATCGGCAGCCTTAGTTAAAACTGGTGGCTGTGTACACACCAAATGCACTGAGATCCTTATTACGAGGCAAAGTCTGAACCATAGAAGACATAATTATTTTAAAGTAGAGCACAGAAGAAAAATTTCCTTTTCTTTCTCTCAAATGTCTCAGATGGGAAAAATTTTTTTTTAACAATGAGTATGATGATTTTTATTTTTCAATTGACATACAATATTATATTAATTTGGGCATACAACATAGTGATTAGGTATTTATCAAACTTAAGTGATCACCCCAATAAATCTAGTACCTATCTAACACCATGCATAGCCATTACAATATTATTGACTATAATCCCTATGACTATTTACATCCCCATTACTATTTTGTAACTACAATTTGTAGTTCTTAATCCCTTCCCCTTTTTCACCTATCCCTCTAATACCCTTCTGTATCTGAGTTTGTTTTTGTTTTGTTTGTTCATTTATTTTGTTTTTCATATTTTAAATCTAAGTAAAATCCTATGACATTTGCCTTTCTCTGTCTGACTTATTTCATTCAGCACAAATACCCTCTAGGTTCATCCATGTTGTTTTAGATGACAAGATTTCATTCCTTATTATAGTTAAGTCATATTCTCAGATGGGAAGTTTCTGATCTGTTCCCTAAACATTAAAAAAAGTGTTCTTCTTTTTTTTCTCAAAGAAATAAAATCCTAGAAGACATTAAATTTGCATCTTTTGACTCACTTCTGGTCTTGCCTAATTGTATTAGTAATGGACCAGGACTAAGATATAAAGAATGATGCAGTAGGATTCTACGACCATAAAAAGGTTGGATCCAAAAATATTCATTTCTGTTTGCCTCAAATGCTATTCTCCACCAGGAAGCACAGTGAGGCTATTGATGGTGACCTCTCTGGAGCGGCTGTTGAACATGCATCTTCAAATTGTAGTTGCTGCTATAAGAAGTGGCAACTTTAACTTGTGAGGAATATTCTTGGAACAACCTCTTTTCCAGTTGGTCTTCCTTATTTTTTGACCTGCTTTATGTGCGAAAGACTGGAAACATCCTCTTTTCTGAGGATCATTTGTTTCTTCAAGAGACCAAATATATATCAGTTCCAGGTGGTGTGGAAAAAACATTACAGTATTTATAAATGTTGGCCCATTAGAGTGATATACTTTATTGGGAGAGTGTTTTAAGTTTGTAGAAGAAAGCAAATATTCCTCAAAGTTCTCTTAAAAGTTATTAGAAAAATTTCCCTGGCCAGTTTTGCTCAGTGGTTAGAGTGTTGGCCCACAGTCCAGCGAGACCTGCTAAGGGCATGTACCTCGGTTGCAGTTTGTCCCCAGCCCCGGTTGGGGTCGTGTGGGTGGCAGCCAGATGTTTTTCTCTCTCTCTCTTCCTGCCTCTCTCCCTCTTGCTCTATCTGAAGATAAATGCAAAAATGTCCTCGGGTGAGGATTAAAAAAAAAAATTTATACGAAAATTGAATTAGACATGAATAAGACAATTTCTAAGGTAAACTAAAATTTTGAAATTATAATGTTAATAATTGACTATTACTCTCTATAGAACAAATAAATCTGAATAACCAGTTCTGCATGTAAAAGTCATCCTTGAGGACACTAAAAAATCATAACAGTGCTACAGTTTAAAGAATTACAATAAAATAAACAACAGGGCACCCATCCTCCCTCATATTTTTATATTACTGAATTGAATCTTCATAATTGTATTACTTTGGATGTCGCTTTGTCCCTGTTGGCTGTACAAAGGCCAAAAGAGAACAGTGGCTTAACAATGACAGAAATTATTTCTCTCTCCCCTAACGGTGCAAGCAGTTCAGACAGATCGGCCAGCTCCATGGTGTCGGGATCCAGAGTGTATGCCATCCTATCGCCCACAATTCATTGCTTTCATTCCGTGTTCGCAGGTGGTTTATCCAACTCTCACCATTTTCATATTCCAGCAGCAGAAAGAAGAAGGAAACATACCTCCCTTGTCTAAAGGGCATGACCTGGTGGTAGCAATCATCACTTCCCCTTACATCTTTAGGGTTACTCTGCTATTGTTTTTCTAGCCTCCAGAGTTCAACCTTAACCTATTTATTTTCACTTTATTCATTTTTAATAGATTCATGTCTACCATTTACATTGTATCCTTAGTTATTAATATACAGTAATTTCACTTTTTTCAAACTTCAAATATTTTTTTTCTTTATTGATTTTAGAGAGAGAGGAAGGGAGAGGGAGAGAGAGACAGAAACATCGATGAGAGAGAACATCGATTGGCTGCCTCCTGCATGCCTCTATTGGGGATTTGGCCTGCAACCTGTGCATGTGCCCTGATCAGGAATTGAACCGGTGACCTCTTGGTGCATGGGTTGATGCTCAACCACTGAACCACACTGGCCAGGCTCAAACTTCAAATATTTTTAAATTTTCAGTGATAATTTTTGTTTAAATGAATATTTTTCATTTCTAAAATTTTTAATTGATTTTTTCATATCTTCCCATTTGATTTATATTTACCTGATTTTTAAAAGTATAATTTATTATTCTGTTTCATGGATATAATTTCTCAGCATAACCATTTCAAAGTCTTTTTCAGAATGTACTTCACAAGTTTATCCAGAATCATTTTTTTTCTGATTGTTAATTTTGGAAACTGTTTTTTGTTTGTTTGTTAGATTCCTCGATTGCTTTGGAATTTTTATTTGTAAGTTAATTTTATGTGTGACCTTTTTCCCATGTCATTCTTTCTGTGCCGACCCCTCCCTGTCTAAGGGGTTTGTAATGGCCTCTATCCTCCTTAATGACAAAGTCTGAATGGGCCAGTCCTGCTGTGGATAAAATTAAGTCACAGATGTAAGTGGGAGCTTGCCTCCATTTCTGATTGAGAGGCTGTGTCCATGTCCGCTCACCTTCCCAGATATAGAATATTTTATATACTGTTTCACCAAGGCAGCATTTCCAATATAAACTTTTTCTTGAGTCAAAGAGCCCCAGCCTGATTTCAAGCAGAAGCCTAGCCCCATCCTCTCTGTGTATGTGACATACTTTTAGTCCCATTTACCCTCCAGGGGCTGAATCTTTTTGCCAACCTTCATGTGTGCATTCTGGCAGTGCAGTGGCCAATGACTTTACTTCCTGCTTACTGTTCTGTGTTTACGCTCTGCTGTTAGTTTATGGAGATGTATATCCCCATGGAGATATCCGGACCTTAAAGAAGTCTGATTATACAGGCAGACATTTTTCTGTTTACTAAAATCTGTGTTCTCTATTTCCAGGGCACAAAGGTAGACTACATTTTTAGCCTCCTTTGCATTAGGTTTGGTCATATGACTGAGTTATGGCTAATGAATGTGAGCAGAAGTAATACATGACATTTCTAGGCCTGTCTCAAAAAAACTCCTATGTCATGTTTTATACTCTTTTTTTTTTCCTAGTCGTTGACTTGGTATGAAGGACTCTGAGATCTTAAGATATGAAGGAACCACAAAATGGAAGGAGCTTGGGTCCCTGAGTCACCGTGTGGAAGGCAACCCCCTGGACACCTGGGTGAAATTTACTTGCGAAAGAAATACATTCTTACTGTATTACACCACTGAGATTTCAGAGTTTGTCTGTTATAGCAACTGGCATTTCCCTTAACAATGCAAAATGTCTTTCTAATTTTGTTTTTATATTTACATAGTTTTAATTTTCCGTCTTCCTTTTCTGTTTTATGTCATTGCTATGTGCTTGGTGGACAAGGGATATCTCAAGGAGTAAATTTAAAGGGCATGTACGCCACGTTTCTGATCATGCTTTTGAATAATCTGTACATAGCATTTTCTAATCCTGATCAAGACAAGTATCAATCATATAGAAATGTGAAGCACATAGTAACGTATTTGTGAATTGTATCTCTAGCTCTACAGCAACATACTGCACTGGGAGCAAGGCATAACTGTTAGTAGCTCCTGATTCATTTGCTGCTATTTTAGGAAGCATCAAGTAACCAACTCCTCCACACAAATCCATCCATTTCGAACTGCTTGACTAAAGACATGTTTTTGCCAACCTCTTTAATATATGCTATCACTAGGCCAGTTCTGCGGCAAACCCCCAAGGTGCAGTTTGTCTAAATACAGTAGGCACTCCCCATGCATATTTAATCAACTCGCATTTAACCAAACCAGTCCGTGGCAGGGAAAAGCTGCCCCTGTTTCATCAGGAATATAAAGAAGTCTGCGTCCTCTTGACCATTCTCAGGGTAGTTTTTTCCCTGTGGCTTGAACATATGCTTGCTCTTCCTTTGACACACGGTGGCATCTCAAGAACACATTAAGTATGTCGTTCATGATTTCTGTTTAGAGATGACAGCAGAAGTAAATGCCTCTGCCTGTCAAGTCGGATTCTGTCACAGAGCATCTCCTGCTGGGGTCTGAATTCAGACGCTCTCCTCTCAAACCGTTGTTGGCTTCAAACCGTTGTTGGCATCATTGCATCGCTTCCCAGTCACAATTCTCAGACCATTTTACTCTGGGTCCTTCCTTCCACAGGTGCTGCTAAGAATAAAACAGAATAAATGCCCACCGGAGGTTTCCGACAATCTTTTCTTTGCATTTTTCTCAGTGATTTTTATTTACTGTTATTTTTTGCACTTCCTTGTCAATCCTTCATTTCATGTCAATTACAAAGAGAGGATTTTCAAAATCCTCCTTAAAGTTCCTTTCTCGAGGATGTAGCTATAGACCACCGTCTTTGCTTCAGGGGACTCTAGCTGGGGTAGACTTGCTCTAAGGAATCAATGCTTTTGTGTTTGTGTGAACTTTTCTGGGAAGAAGGTGCACACATTTTATTAGAATCTCAATGTCAACTGGGATCAAAGAAGTTTAAGGACAATCATTATTGTCAAACTCGTCTTTTTTTGCAGTATCCTGGGAGTGTGGGGAAGAAAGCTTTTAGGCTCCGTTCTTCTGATTTGCAGCCAATCTTGTCTTTGGTGGGTATTTCTGTCAACCTCCATAGTAACAATGGTAGGTATTTGAACAAAAAGCCTTTTTTTTAATCCTCACCTGAGGACATTTTTTGCTTTTATCTTCAGATATAGTGGGAGGGAGAGAGGGAGGCAGAGAGAGAGAGAGAGAAACATTGATGTGAGAGAGACACGTCGACTGGTTGCCACCAACACGACCCGACTAGGGCCTGGGACAAGCCACAACCAAGGTAGGTGCCCTTGACCAGAATCGAACCCGAGACTCATTGGTCCATGGGCCAACGCTCTAACCACTGAGCAAAACTGGCCAGAGCTGAACAAAAAACCTTTAACTTTCATGAATTTGGTAACAAAGGGGAAAAAAGTCAAGAGCAAGTTTCAAGACTTAAGACTGAAATATAATTTCTTTCCTGTTTCAATTGCAATAAAAACTTTAATTTTTAATTAAGTGGTGGGATTAGAGTACAGGACATGTACAATGGAGTAAAGAAGAACTACTTTTGAAAAGCTCAGTTTGAATTACTTAAAAATTCTAATTACACACTTAAAGTATAATTACAATATTTTATTACATACATTTTACAAATTTAAAATTCAAATGGTCACTAAAAAGGAAAGTGAGAGAAGCTAATGAAGCGATTCAAAGTAATGATATTAACCAGTCCTAAGCCTTCAGTAAAAGAATATAAAAAAATTGAGTTTGCCTGGCCAGTGTGGTTCAGAGGTCGAGAATCGACGCCAGTTCGATTCCCGGTCAGGGCCCATGGCCAGGTTGTGGATCCAATCCCCAGTGAGGGGGCATGCAGGAGGCAGCCAATCGATGTTCTCTCTTATGGATGTTTCTCTCTCTCCCTCTTCGTTCCTCTCTCTAAAATTAATCAAGAAAAAAAATTTTTTAATTGAGTTCCTTCTAAGAAACTTGTATTAAAAAACTTTCTCTAAGTCATAGGACTCTTCTGCCACTAACTTTATGAAAAGTCACCTCATTTCCTTCCAAAATAGTTAAATCAACTTCTTCTATGAAATAGTATGTTCGTTTTTCATTTTCATGACTTTCTTGGAATCTGGCCTTACCAAATATTCTCACAGTTCTGTATTTTGCTTCTTCCCTTTGGGCATTTATTGCTGACCCCTCAAGTCATCATTACAAAGTGTTTGATCATTTTGGGGGGTCTAGGGACTAGATGGAGCTTGCACCCTACTGATGATACATAAGCAGCTATAGTCTAAGCCCAGTCAGAGGCCAGATGTTTCTGCAGGGTCTATTGCCTTGCTTGACCCTCTCTGCAATCAACATTCCTTGCTGCAAACCCAACTAGCTGGCTGCTCTCTCTCCCCAGGAGCCTTGCCTTCTAGAGTTTTCTCAGTAAATCTGCTAGGAACCCCCACAGCAGTAAGGGCCCAAGACACTGGGTACAGAGAGCAGAGAAGGAAATCTCCCCCCAAAGCCCCAGATTCTGTTTTAACCACTCAGTTTCCTCCTTTTCTTTGATCAGATAGCTTAATAGGAATTGCTGCCATATGGTAAAATTATTTTGATTCTCTTTTCATTCTTTCTAGAATTTGGTATCAGCTGAACTATTAACAACATCACCAAAGCTCAGAAACGTCTTACAAAGGAGGAAAGGCAAAGTGCCAGAGAATCCATGAAATGGAGAATCAGCCCGGAATCGCCAGGATCAGAGTGTGCAGTAAACAACTCTCCCCTCCTCCCCGCCCACCCCCTTCCCTTCCCTGGGAGCAAACAGCAGGGCCCAGCCAAAAACTGGTGCTGCTGGAGATCCGAGAGAAGATTTCTTTCTGCACTCAACCCACCCCAGCCCTATGTGCATTCAGCACTGCAGACAATTCCCCTTCAGCCCAGCCACGTCACGCCTCACATTGAGTGAATTTCTGGACGCCGCTGCGAATGTGACTCAGTGGCTTAGAGTCTGCATAAGCACCGCCTCGTGTCTCTCTGAGTTTGCTCCAGTGACAGATTTTACATCTGCTGGCAAAGCCAGGCAGTGGCACTCGGAGACAGGGGCATTTGAAGTCACATTTTTTGGCTCATTAAAGCCATTCTACCAGTGTTGCTCCCCATGTCATTCAAGCCGTTTTCTCAATGGTGCACTTCAGGGAGGTTGGCCATGGGTTTTGCTAAGAACTGGATCATGTCCATCAGCCTCATCAAAGCCAGTTTATTCTAGGGCTCTGGCAACCTTTGAATAGCTCTTCCACCTTTGCCGGCTCCCACACAAAGCCTGCTCTGCCCAGTCTGCCCATGAACCAGGATGTTTATTTCAACCCATCTCTGAAGTCATGGGGGCCATGATGTTGCTCCCAATGAGGGAGCAGGGTCTGTTTCCACCTCACAGCAAACAACCACCTCGAATATGTACAAATTCAGAGATCTTCTTGCGTATCTTCCCTACTCCAGCCAATCGGACAAGTGCTAGAGGCACAGAGGGCTGGGACGCACCAGAAAAAAATATGCCTGACTCGGATCTTTCCTCATGAATCAGGATGGCTGACAGAAATTGTTGGCCCTACGTCTGAAAAGAAATCGTTCACTTGGTTGGCAGACTGAAAAAGCAGTGATTTTCTTTCTTTCTTTCTTTTTTTCTGTGTCAACCTGCAGTGGATGGTATGGATGGTGGGAAGAAGCTGGGAGGTTCGTTCAGGTCATGGCTGCAGTTCTGTGTATGTGAGTCCCAATCTCTTCCTCTCTGAGCTCCTCCATATCTCTTTCTGGTTGTAGTCCTAATGATATTAGCTTTGAAGGAAAGGGTTCCATGTCCAAAGACGCTTCCCTTTCTTTCCTAATGTCCCAACACCCCATCTGGGAATAGTTTGAGTAATCTGGCCAAGCACACTCTTGAGACTTGTATTGCTCTATTAAAAATATACCCTGGCAAGGAAATACCTCTTGATTTGGGCTGTGGACTGTATGTTAAGAATGAACTGCCTGGCCCTGGCCAGGTGGCTCAGTTAGTTGAAGCACTGTCCTATCCAGCAGGAGGTTTCTGGTTTTATTCCCAGTGAAGGCACATACCTACACTGCAGGATCCGTTTCCAGTTGGGGCATGTATGGGAAGCAATTGATGGATGTTTCTCTCTCACATCAATATTTCTCTCTCTCACCTTTCCTCTCTCTCTAAAATTAATAGAAACATATCCTTGGTGAAGATTAAAAAAAAAGAAAGAATTAACTACCTGGTTAAAGGAGCTGAAACACTTAATTCATTCTTCTGTGATGGCTGATAACAAAAATGCAGTTTCTTAGATAGCTGAGATACAAAACTAAGTCCTTAGCCAGGGCAATTAAGCAAGAATGAAATAAGGATATCCAGATGAGAAAGGAAGAAGTTAAACTATTTCTATTTTTAGGTGATATAATCTTAGATATAGAAAATCCCAAGAAATCCATTAAAAAACAAAACTGTTAAGGTTAATAAATAAGTTCAGCATGGTTACAGAATAAAATATCAATATACAAACACCAATTATATTTCTATGCAGTAGCAATAAACAAACCAGAAATGAAGTTAAGAAAATAATTTTATTTCTAATAACATTAAAAAGAATAAAATACTTAGGAATAAGTTTAACCATAAAAGTAATAAAACCAACACTGAAAACTACAAAACATTGTTGAAAGAAATTAAATTACACATAAAAAGTGAAAAGACACTCATGTTCATAAATCAAAAGACTTAATATTGCTTTTTGTTTGTTTTTAATCCTTACTTGAGGATATTTTTCCATTGATTTCTAGATAGAGTGGAAGGGAGGGAGGAAGAGAAAGAGAGAGAGAGAAAGGGAGAGAGAGAGAAACATTGATATGAGAGAGACATATCAATTGGTTGCCTCCCCCATGACCCCGACCATGGCCAGGGATCAAACTTGCAACCCAGGTATGTGCCCTTGACCGGGAATTGAACCTGAAACCCTTTAGTCCATGGGCCGAAGCTCCAACCACTGAGCCAAACTGGTCAGGGGAAGACTTAATATTGTTAAGATGGCTATACTCTGAAATTGATCTAAAGTGTCAATGCAATCCTTATCAAAATCCCAAATGACTTATTTGCAGAAATTGAAAAAGTAATCTTAAAATTTACAAAACTCAAGGGACCCAGAATAGCCAAACTAATTTGGGGTGGCGGGGACAAAGTTGGAAGAGTAATACTTCCCAACTTCAACACTTATGACAAAACCACAGTAACCAAGACACTGTGGGACTGGTATAAAGGCAGACATATAGGTGGGTGGAATAGATTCAAAAGTTCAGAAAAAAACCCTCATATTTATAGTCAACTGACTTTCAACAAAGATGCCAAGACCATTCAATGGGGAAAGAATAGTCTTTACAACAAATGATGCTGGGACAACAGATATACCCATGTAGAAATAAAAATAGAAATTTTTACAAAGAATTTGGACTCCTACCTCACACCATATACAAATAAGAATGGATCAAAAGCCTAAATATAATAGCTAAAACTATAAAACTCTTAGAAGAAAAGGTATATATTTTTATGACCTTCGTGTTCGGCAATAGTTTGTTGGATATGACACCAAAAGTACAAGCAATTAAAAAATAGATAAACTAAACATTAAATTTTAAAACTCTTGTATCCTATTCCAAAGGTTACTATCAAGAAAGTGTTAAGACAAACTCACAGAATGCATATCATATATCTGATAAGAGATTTTTATTTGTAATATATAAAGAACTATTACAGCTCAACAACAAAAAGACAACCCAATTAAGAAATGGACAAAAGATGTAAATAGGCATCTCTCCAAAGAAGATGTACATATGGCCAATAAGCACTTGAAAATATGGTCAACATAATTAGCCATCAGGAAATACAAAACAAAACCATACTTAAATACCACTTAACATTCACTAAGATAGCTATAATCAAGAACAAAACAAAACAAAAATGACACACATACACAATATAGCAAGTTTTGGCAAGAAAGTGGAAAATATTGGAACCCTCATACACTGCTGTTTGGAATGTAAAATGAAACAGCTGTTTGGAAACAGTCTGGCATAGTTACCATTTGACCCAGACATGCTCAGGTATAAACCCAAGAGAAATGACAGCATGTCCACATAAAAATGTATACACCAATGTTCACAGCAACACTGTTCATAATGGCCAAAGGGTGGAAACAACCCAAATGTTCATCAGTGAATGTATTAGTCAGGGTTCTCCAGAGAACAAAACCATTAGGATAGTATATAGAGATTATATATAAGAGGAGACTTACTGTAGGAATTAGCTCAAGTGGTTATGGAGGTTAAAAAAACCTCACAGTACTCTCTCTGAAGTTTGAAGAGCCAGGAAATCCTGTGGTATAATTCAGTTTAGAGCCAAAGTCTTCAGAGCTGAGAGTTCCACTGGTATAAGTCCCAGAGTCTGAAGGCCCAAGAATCAGGAGCTTTAATGTCTGAGAACAGCAGAGGATGGACATCCCAGCTCAAGAACAGAGAGAGAAGATTGGGTTTCCTCCACCTTGTATTCTATCCTGGCCCTCAACAGATTGGATGAGGCCCGTCCACAATGGTGACAGCCAACCTTCTTCACTCAGTCCACTGATTCAAATGCTAATGTCTTCTGGAATCATCTTTATTGACACACCCAGAAATACTGTTTTACCCGCTCTCTGGTCATCCCCTTAGTACAGTCCAATTGACACCTAACATTAACTACCACAACGACTCCAGAAAGAGGTAGACAATAGGCTATTCCCTGGAGGCTTGCATATTCAATGTGTTCTAGGGTTTTCCTTTCCTTCAAACGAGGATATCTATAAACCTACGGAATTAAGCAGGGTGGTGGCAAAGGGACCACAATCAGAAATGCAAAGGTTGGATCCTCTGGAGCTCAGGGGGAGAGGGACAGGGCCCCTACAGAGGGCAATCATTTTTAAGCCCAGACTTTCCAAAGAGTAGCTGCAAAAAGGAATGCACTCATGTTTTATAATGGAATAACATTTTCTAGCAGAAAAACATCATGACAAAGTCATTATCTTTTAAAAACAGCCTGTTCCTACAAGCACTGTGAAGCTAGGGCCCCTGGCTGACACTAGGACCTGCAAGCATTAGGTTGAACATATGAAGTTGCCATAGTTGTAGCTCAAAAACAGCTGCATATTAACAATTTCATATGCTTCAGGCTAACAAGCCCTGTGTTGATGAGGACAGAGGTGGTAATGGGATGTCCCTGCACCTGAGCTTCCCTGCACAGGGACCTGTCATTTGATATTTCTAGTTCAGTCATGGTTTGTGCAGGATTCTGGGAGCTCCCTGCCGTGGCAGAAAGCTGGCCACAGGTAAACACACGTGCATGCTGACTCCTGTTCTCAGCCAGAATATCTGCAGCATTTACAACACCAACAGATCTTTCTGGCACAGCTTAGCCTCCAAAAGATTAGCTCAACCTTGTTGAGAACGTATCTGATTACAGTTCCTCTGCCAACGTTCCAAGCCTTTGCAAGCTGAAGGGAACCTCACAGATCAGCCACTCGAGAGCCTTGTTTTACCGAGAAGGCAGCTACAGGCTACACAGGTGAAGTTCAAAGATATGGGAAGACCTTTGTAGGCTCCCTCCCATATTAAACATTAAACATGAAAATGCACTTACTTTAAATTTAATTTTTACTCTAAAACATTGACAAGCTTTTCATCATCTTGCTTTAAATATCATTTGACACATCATTTATAATTAACAATGATTTTTCAGCCTCCTTGGGAATTCTCATAAAGTGAGAAAAATCTAACCCAATAAATTCTTTTTAAATTAATGGACCTTTAAAAGATATATTTAAAAATCAGTAAACTGCCCGGGCCGGTTTGGCTCAGCGGTTAGAGCGTTGGCCTGTGGTCCAGAGAGACCCGGGTTCGGTTCCCGCTAAGGGCACGTACCTCAGTTGCAGGTTGTCCCCGGCCCTGGTTTGGTCCTGTGTGTGGCAACTACTTGTGTCCTTTCACGTCAATGCTTCTCTCTCTCTCTTCCTCCTACTCTACCTGAACAAAAAAATGGAGAAATGTCCTTGGGTGAGAATAAAATAAATAAATAAATTAGTAAACTGGGCATAAGAATATATATTTTTTCATAGATAGTACTATTCAGTTTGGCAATTTTTTCTTTGGAATTTGGGAGTAATGTTTTTTCCAATCCTGAACAATTTTTAGATCCTTAAAAAGCTCATGGGCCCAGATATCACACTTCTCTCACATAACAGAGAAATGCCCCAGTGAGGTGACAGCCCAGGATGCCACGGTCAGAAGTGGTAGAGACCGAACCAGGAATCAGGATATTTTACCTTCAAGCCTCTGCTTCTTCCACTAGTTCTATGTGTGACATGAACGCTGTTTGTACAAGGTCAACGGCAACCATCTCTTATTTGAATATTCTTATTCTCTTCGCCTCAGAAAAAAAACCTCCTGGTTTGTAGAGAGAGTGGTCACATGTTCAGCTTATAAAAGCTGAAGTGTACATTTTCTGCTGTTGTGTTCTGTTCTCAAGGCTCAGACTGGCAAGCACGGACAGCAAGGGCTTGCTGGACCTCACTTCCTGTATGGTTCCCCCGCTCCCTGGAGACCTGAACCTCAAATAAATGTTTCTGTCAGGAGGCTGAGCTCCCAGCTGTGCAAATTGGTCACAGATGTAATTGCATTTGCCCTCTGCCCTGGAGGAAAACAAGCCTGTGGTTGGGGGTTTAGACGTCTCAGAATGAAAGACGTTATTGCTGACTCTGGGTAATAGCCGTGAAGCCCAAAATAAACTGCCACAGAGACAGGCCACAGTGTTGCCAGATGAATAAGATGGTTGCTAGCCAGACTCTAGGCCTGGGCAGCCAGTTACCAAACCGGGGCTGTTTCATTGGCCAGTTGGGCACAGTCAAGAATCAAGCTTTTCCACTGGCTCCTCTTACTTGCAAACATGACTTCAACCACCCTTGACCCCCTCCCTATTCCCCAGAAACTGTGCAAACAGCTCCAATTCCAAGTTTCCAAAACAGAAGGCAAAGACAGCCCAGTCCATCAACAGCCCAGCCCATGCTGCCACTGCTAGTCTGATGGAAATAAACGTAGCAACATGCAGCTGAGCCCCACCAAGTACCTCAAGATCCTAACATAGGGTTGGTTTAACCAAACAACATCTCAGTATCCTGGCACATAAACCGGACCCTAGCAGGCTCAGCAGGAGGTGATGAGGCTGGGTTAGACCAATTCTTGGGGCACCTGAAGCCCTGGACATAGGCGGCTGATCAGGATGCTGAGTCAGAGCTGGTCTGCACTTAGCTAGGATGGAAAGGGGGAGAACAATTTACCTGACAATCCCTGAAAATACTGCAAAGGATCATGTGATTTCCCCAGGTAGCTTTCTAGAGATCATGGACTGGGCAAGTGGGCCTTGGGTTTAGGAGCTTCTAGATAGCAGACCTTCAGGAGACAGCAAACTATTCAACCAAAGAACTTTTGAACGAAGTTCGTGGAACTTTGTTATTTCTGGAATCTTCACTCTCATTAGAGAACAACAGGCCAACAAATATGTGCTCTAAGCATTGGTGCAGCACTGGACTTTCCTGTGCCGCCTACTGTGAGGGGTCGGCTGAATGAAGTCCGTCTGTCTGGCTTTGAATTCATCATCCACCATCTACAGGTTTGTGACTTTGACGTTTAAACTCATCACTGCGTCAACTTATTCATTTCTAAAGTGGGAATAATAAAAGTCCACACTTCATAGAGTTGCTGGGAGACTATAGAAGATAATCTATGTAAAGTGCTTAAAAGAGAATCTAGCATATAGGAGAGAGAGAACTTTTATTAAACGCTTCTGCTTTTAATGTTCCAGGCACTTTGCATATTTTTATTTAATGCTCACAAAGATACTAAATAATAGTTACATTTATTATCTCTATAAAATGGAAGAGGAAACTGAGATTTAGCAAGATGACATTAATGTGCTCAATGGCACGCTGGCGGTATGTGGCAGTCAGGATTCAAGCTTCCATCTGCTTGACTCCTGTTGATGTCCTCGGTCTCTCGGTTGGGGTACAGTTTTCCCGGGGGAAGAAATACACAGGCTGTGATTATTTAGAGGAATTCACTCCAGGTTCTCAATATCCACAAGTTCTCTGAGAACATGCCCGAGCTCAGGCCGCCCTGGGTACCTGGCACGCTTCTCTCTTTACCTCTCCTGCCTTCAGGTCCTGTGAGGGGCACTGTGCCGGGAGTCAGAACTCTCAGAGTGGCCAAAAAAAGAGAGAGACAGTATGAATAATTGAATAACTTGGTAATAAAGCATTTGCAATTGAATTACCAGTTTGCTTTCAGCCAAATTAAGGGGTATCTAATGGAGCTGATAGCTGATAAGTAAATTACTACAAGGAATTTTTGGTGAGAGATCATCACCAAGTGATTCTTAGCATGTACTTCAGAGTTCAAAAACGGAGTAACTTGCTGTATAAGAATATATGAATTCCCATCCCATTACTTATATGAGCTAGTGTTTTGTGTTTTTTTTCAGTGAGTACGTTTAGTTATAAAAGAATAGGAATACCATTAATGTTTAACCATGTCTCAGAGCTCTATAAATAAGTAATACTCATTTATAAGATATACATATGACTAATTGGGGAAAAACGCTCATCTTATTAGCAGATGAACTTTTAATCAAAATTTGATATGCAGTTAGCATTTTCAAAGTATAAAAATATGTAGGTTGTTTTGATTAATTGTATAACAATTATAAATTAATAATACCTCAATCCAGATTTATTTTAACATCTTAACCTTTAATCACAGATACTTTTAAAAAATTAATTTCACTTTTTTCTTGAAAAATGTTATAGAGTGATTAATAAAAGACTCTGAAATATAAAATATATTACTACAACAGGACATGATTCTATGGGGAAGTGGAATTGAAATACAATTTCAAGGAGAATAAAGGAACAAATTGAAATTTGTGGTCATTAAAATAAGAACTTATAATTTTTTTAAAAGGTGATGATTAAATGAGTGATGATATACTTTTATTTTTATTGCAATATTTATAACACAGCAGATTGGACATTACATTTTTTGTAACAACTAAAAATATAAAAATTTTTAGATGTCAATCTAAAAAATGTGCAAGGAATTGAATAGTATGTCAAAATTACTATGATATATGAGCAAAATTTTGAAGATGACTGGTCTACATTGTGTGTGTTTGTGTAATTATTCCACTGAGCCAACTTTTTAAGCCCATGGAAATATAGAGAAAGTCGTCTTATTTTCTAGATCTTTTTTTTTCCTGTGATAGGGATCCCTAGTCTTTTCCTGACTGAATTGGTTTCCCTAAAATTCATTTGTTGAAGCTCTAAGACCCAATGTGAGAATATTTGGAGACAGAACCTCTAGGGACCTAATTAAGGTAAATTAGGTCATAAGGGTGGAGCCCTAACCCGATAGGACTGATGCAGAGGAAGAGACACCAGAAATACCTCTCCCCTGGGTTCCCAGTGCATCCAGAGGAGGGGCTACGTGAGGACTCAGCAGGAAGACGCTACTGCAAGACAGGCGGGAGTTCTCCCCAGGACCAGCCCTGCAGCGCCTTGATGTGGGACTTCCAGCCCCAGAACCGCGAGAAAACGAACTTCTGTCTAAGCCTCTCAGCCTGTGGTGCTTTGCTCCAGTAGCCCTAGCGAACTAATGTACCTGGTAAGGATCCTTTAAGTGATCACTTGGAAGGAAAAACTAATGCAAGCTGCTGATGGATACAGGGGAGGCAGGGTTATTAATTAGGCTTCAGGATCAAGACTAGCAACTGCCTGGCGGCCAGACCGCTGGCAAATGTGCAGTGACTCCCGCGTGGCGCCTTTTGTTCAAATGCAGCGGGCACTCGGAGAGCGTGGCAGGCAGGACTGCCGGCGAAGATTTCATGGAGAACTTGAGGTGGGTAGTAAAAGGTGGGAGAGCTCTGGGGTTGCATTCCGGATGGAAAGACAGTGTGAGCAGCAGCTCAGTGGAGGAGAGGCTGCGACTGTGCCTGCAGCAGTAAGTAGACGGGCTGGCCCGGGGCCACCTGTACCAGCTGAGGAGTGCGGACTCTGTCCCCAACCCGCGTTTCACCAGCACCGTTAGATTGAAGGGTCCTCCGTTCCTTTGTGTGCGAACACACTTTACTCCCCAACTGGATTTAAACTCCATCAGGACAAGGACCCCCTGATTGACTTTCTTCTTCCACCTGCCAGAACCTCCGGTTCCTCTGCATTTCCATCTTGGTATTGAGGTGATCACACCCTCCCATGATTTTATCACCGCTGCACACTCTTTATTTCTATATTTAGAAATAGACAACATCATCAATGGCAGACTCCACCCTTCATTCACCAATGCCCTCAGCCCTTCACAGACGTCACACAGCTTGTGAATGTTCTAAAAACCACTGAATTGTAAACTTTAAATGGCGATTTTTATGTTATAGGAAGTATATCTGGAAAAATTCAATGACATTGAAAAAATCATCCCTATGAAAAACACAACTACACAATAGATTCAAGTACAGAATAATCATTGTTCGTCTAGATTGGATTTTAATGTTTAGACAATTGATGTAAAGAATTTTTATTATATTTGTTTTAATGTAAAAAAAAATAACATTGGTAGACAATTGAATAAGAATAGTGGGAGCATGGAAGAAATGAAAGGAATAAAGGCGTTTCTGCAGGAATGAGTCTGAGGAAAAGGAAGAGGGGGGGTCCAGGGGAGGGAGGGAGGGAGCCAGGAGGGGGATCTATCTGGGTAGAGAATAAATGCTGGCTGAAGGAACAGTTTCACATTTTTGGATTAGGGTAAACAGGAAATTAACAGCAATTGCTTGCATTAACATTTGAACAAATTTTCACACTGCTGTGCATGCCAATGTAGCCAATTTTAAAGACTGAACCATCTTGTGTGGGATAGGAGCTTGAAAATGGAACGATGAAGGAATTCTGAAAACATATGCTGATGTTAGTTTTCACAGGCACTGTTTGAATTAGCATTTTAATGTCATGAGAAATGTCTTTAGAATGGAAAAAGCTGTGCTTCTGGGTAAAGGATATTTTACCACGGACAGGAGTTCTCAAACTCTTACGCTTTCCATCTTATTTGGCAGTTCCAGGACCTTTCAGATTCTGAAGTGGGTTCCTCCCAAAGCC
Source organism: Molossus molossus (assembly GCF_014108415.1). Classification (NCBI taxonomy): domain Eukaryota; kingdom Metazoa; phylum Chordata; class Mammalia; order Chiroptera; family Molossidae; genus Molossus; species Molossus molossus. The sequence goes on along the minus strand of NW_023425347.1, from coordinate 24,859,907 downwards.
TCACACAAGGTACAGCAGCGTGGCCATTGTACGGAAGGGCAGCGTGATGCCATCTGACGGGTTTTCCTGTTTCTCCCTAACCCAACAGAAAGCATGTGGGGGTGAGTGGGAACATGCTTGAAAAGTTGGAGCTAAAAACACATTTATGGCCCTGGCCGATTTGGCTCAGCGGTTAGAGCATCGGGCTGCGGTCCAGAGAGACCTGGGTTTGGTTCCCGCTAAGGGCACATATTTTGGTTGCAGTTTCTCCCCGGCCCTGTTTGGGTTGTGTGGGTGGCAGCCACTGGATATGTCCCTTTCACGTCGATGTCTCTCTCTCTCTCTCTCTCTCTCCCTCCCACTCTGTCTGAACAAAAAAATGAAAAAATGTCCTCGGGTGAGGATTAAAAAATAAATAAAAATAAAAACACATTTATGATGTAGTAATTACAATCCCCTAGTAAGCACACACAAGGGAAGGCAAATTTTTCTGAGCTGAAAAGATCTTGAGAAAACATTATAAATCAACTTCTTCATTTAAAATATGGGGAATTGAATTTCTTTTCTGGGAAGATGGAGAAGTCCTTTTCTCTATTTCTTCTTCCAAGTACAGCTGAAAACCCCAGACAATACACGCCACATCACCACGACTCCATCTGTCAGCAGAGGCCATGTGGGGAGCTGGAACCCCCCCCCCCCCACCCAGAGCCCCTCCCCACCACGGGAGTCAACAGAGGCTGAGTGGAGAACTTGGACTTCTCCCCCAGTCTGAGTAACAATGTGGCACCCCTCCCTTCCCTGTCAGAGCAGTGTCAGAAAGAAAAACAGCTAAAACAGAAGGTTTAAATAGAATCCAGATGTTGAAGTTTCAGTAGTAAGTCATGCATACCAAAAATCAGGAGGATCTCAAGCTGAAAGAAGACAGCCAGGAGATGGCAACACCAAGATAACAGAGACAGTAGAATTATTTGACAGAATTGAAAGTGGCCCTCATAAAAATATTTCAACAAACAACCAAGATATGCTTTACACAAATGAAAAAATAGAAAGTATTGGCTAAGAAATAAAGTCATAGCAAAAAAAAAAAAGAAAGAAAGAAAAGAAACTAAATAAAGCCAAATAGATGTTTAGAACTAAAATACACAATAACCAAAATGCAAAACTCAGTGGATGGGCTCAAAAGCAAAATGGAGGGAACATAGGAAAGAATCAGTGAACTGGAAGATAGTACAATAGAAATCATCCAGTTTGAATAATAAAGATGAAAGTAGGCTAAAGATATGGAGGAGGAGGAGGAGGAGAGAGGAAAGGGGCGGGTGACCTCAGGAATAATTTGAATAGTCTTATACCTATCAAGTGAATTGAATTGGTAATTTAAAGACTCCCCCAAAAAACAGCAGGGGTTTGGGGGGAGAAGAAGAAATCTCCAGGCCATGATATTTCACTGGAGAATGCTACCAAACATTTTTTAAAATATTTTTTATTGATTTTTTTTAAAGAGAGAAATAGAAATATGGATGTGAGAGAGAAAGTCGATCGGCTACCTCCTGCACACCCACCACTGGGGATGAAGCCTGCAGCCTGGACATGCACCCCGACTGGACATTGAACCAGGATCTCTCAGTCCATGGGATGATGCTCAATCCACTGAGCCATACCAGCCAGGCAGCTATCAAATATTTAAAGAAAAATGAATGCCAGTTCTATACAGTCTCTTCTAGATATTAGAAGGATCACATCACAGTTCATTTTATGAAACAAGTATTACCCTGATAACAAAAGCAAAGACATTAAAACAAAAAAAATCAGACCAATATCCCTCATGAATGTGGATACAAAAACACTTAACAAAATATAAAAATAACTCTATTCCATGAACAAGTGGGGTTTATTCCAAGGATGAAAGTTTGATTCAATATTCAAAAATCAATTTCCTCCATATTAGCAGACTGATAAAAATTTCATGATTATGTTAATCAATGCAGAAAAAATTATTGACAAAATTCAGCACTTAGTCATTATAAAAGTACTCATAAAAATGGGAATACAGAAGAACTTCCTTAACTTTATTTTTAAAAATCTATAACATTACACTTAATGGTGAAAGACTACTTTTTTCTTAGGAAAAATAAAAGTATCTCTGCTCTCATTACTTTTATTCAATATAGTGGTAGACGTTCTAGTCAGTGCAATAAGACAAGAAAAGGAAATAAATTTATAGAATTTGGAAAGGAGAAATAAATCACTCCTATTTGAAGATGACATAATTATCTACATAGAAAATTTCTAAAAATCTGAATTATAGGAATCTAAATTATGGTTTATCTTTCTTTAAGTTATTTATTTACTTGTTTTCTTTATATTGAATGCATTGGGGTGACACTGGTTAACAAACTTATACAGGTTTTAGGTGCACAATTTCACAACACATCATCTGTACACTGTGTTGTGTGTTCACCACCCCAAGTCTCCTTTCATCACCATTTATTCCCCCTTCACTCTCTTCTACCTTCCCACACCCACTCCCCCTGGCAGTCACCACACTTGTCTGTCTCCATAAGTTTTTTTCTCTTTTCTTTTTCTCAATCTCTCCACACACCCCACTCAGTGCCCTGATGGCTGTCAGCCTACTTTCTATCTATGAGTCTATCTCTAGTTTGCTTGTTAGTTCATTTTATCTAAGTACATTTCAAATGCAATTTCAAAAGGACTTTGCATATAATGTATTTAGTCAATTAAAATGTTTATTTGTAAAAAAAAGATTGTGTGGTGTTGTTATAATGTGTCAGTGAGATGACCAGAGACGCACAGCCAAACTGTCAAGAAGCGCTTTATTCTCACCAGCAGGCTGCGGGGGGCATAGACCCCCCTCAGATCAGCAGCCACGATTCTTCTTGCTGGTCCAATTTTAAAGACAGAAGCCCCATCCTTTTTTTGCCTTCCACCCCTCAGAGGACCAGTACAACAGTGGGCGTGACAGCAATTACAGAGTCAAAATTAGCATTATTCACTGGGCTCAGGAGTACCTGCAAATGTCTGCAATTACCAGTACTCAGAAACTGCAAATGCCTCCCAACACGTGGGGCAACTAAAATCTTAGGTAAAAAGTCTTTACTTCTAGGAGTGATTCACCTATTATTGAAAAAATATTGAGGCAGGTCTATTGATGATAAAAATGGAGTCATTTAGTCGCCTTAGCCAAGAGGCCCAGGTCAGTGTTGGTGAAGGATAGACATGTAGATCAATGACACCAAATACAGAAAACAGAAATAGACTCACTCAAATACACCCACGCGATTACTGATAAAGGTACAATAGTAATTCATTATAAGAAAGTCTTTTCAACAGATGGTGCTGAAGCAAGTGAATATCCAGAGGCAAACGAGTGGACTCTCCACCTAAGTCCTACACCTTATACAGATATTAACTAAAAAATGGATTGTGGACTTAAATGTAAAACATAAAGATATAAAGCTTTTAGATAAAAAAAAAAAAATCAGAGAAAGTCTTCAGGATCTCGGGCTAGATAGAGTCATTTTAGACTTGACAACAAAAACATTCAAAAAAGAAAAAACTGATAAATTGGACCTCATCCGAATTAAAAACTTTTGCTCAGTGAAAGACACTGTAACGAGAGGGAAATGATAAGCTAGTGATTGACAAAAAATATTTGCAAACCACATACTTGACAAAGGATTTATATTTAAAATATATAAAGAACTCTACAACTTCAATGGTTAAAAAAAAAAAAAAATGTACCCAATTAGGAAAATAAAAGGCGTGGACAAACATTTCCCTGAAGAAGATATACAAATGGAAAATAAACACATAATATGTTCAACATCATTAACCATCAGAAAAACGCAAACTTGAACCACAGAGAGGTCACTATACAACCATGAGAATAGCTAAGATAAAAGAGCGCGAGAACAGGAAATGCTGCTGAGCATGTGGGGAAACTGGATCACTCACACATTGCCAGTGGGGATATAAAATGGTTCAGTTACTCTGGAAAACATCTTGGCAGCATCTTAAAAATCTAAACATGCAACTATGATATGACCCAGCAATTTCACTCCTGGACATTTATCACAAAGAAATGAAAACGTATGTTCATGCAAAAACCTCTACACTAATGTTATAAGTAGCTTTATTTTAAACATCTCACAAAGGAAATTTAAAAGATTGATAGGCTCTTGCTCTGGCCCGTGTGGCTCAGTTGGTTGGAGTGTCATCCCATGCACAGAGAGGTTACTGATTTCATTCCAGGTCAGGGCACATGCCCGGGTTGTGGGCTCCATCCCCAGTGGGGAGTGGGGGCATGTGGGAGGCAACCCATCAATGTTCCTCTCTCACATCCTGATATCTCTCTCTCCTTCTCCCTTCCTCTCTCTCTAAAAATCAATTTAAAAATCTTTTTTAAAAAAGGTTAATAGAATCCTAATAGTCATTGGGCATTCAACACTAACCCTCTAATAGAAGGGTAAAGTAGATGACAGTTAAGTTCTACTTCAAATCTAAAATATCGTGATTTTATACAGAGAACCCTCTTCTCGGCGTATGAGAGAATGCCAGACAGGTGGCTCTGACCTCCCGAAGTCTCACCAGGAGGCCGGTACGAGTGTGGAGAGGGGGACACCATCCCCACTGAGGCAGCCTGTGGAGATGGGGATAGAGATCGCGATGAACTGAGAGGTCACCGGAAAAATAGCTATAACGCCCAGTCGCAGATGACACGTGGGATTTTTGTCAAGGAGTATGTATGGTGAAACTCTTAGTGAATAGATTATTCCTGCAGCCAAAGAGGTTTGTGTTCTGGAAGTGGGAAGGGATGGAGAGAATGGATGGAGACAGGCAGTCAGAATGGTGAGGCTGGGTCATTCAAGGTCACCATGAAGAGGTAGGTGCACACCTCTTTTTCAGAGTTCAATGGTGCTTGATGGGCATTCTCCAAACTCCCATTTCTTTGTGGTTTTTTTGTTTGTTTTAGTTTTGTTGAGAATTTGCTCAAGTTTATCAGTATGTACATAGTGACATCTTTCCACCCATTGTCCTTTCAAGTATTAGTCATTTCTGTCTAAAGGAAGGAATCATAACCCACCTCTGCTTCTGATACTTCCTCAGTCCTGGCCTCGGGTATTTCAATGCAATGACCTCTAGACTATCGGGGTGAGTTGGGTAGAACTTCACTGACCTTAAACGTTTTTAAATGTGTTGCCTTTATTTTTTCTTACAGTGTTCACTAGACCTACTTCACCCAAGTTCTTTACTCCTAGTAAATATACATATACATATACATATACATATACATATACATATACATATACATATACATATATGTATATAAAATCTCCCAATGTTTGTCTGCCCTTCCTCCTCAGTAGAACCTGAATTATCTGTTGACTGCCAGACATACACCTGTGAGGTTGGGGCTTACCCTATATGTCTGCCCTATTTGTTCAGTAAATCACACTGTTATTTTGGGTGCTTTCCTATTAAGGGAGACAGCCAAAGCATAGTGTATCAGGTCTTTTGAGTCCTTTTCTGGTACTTGTATTTAGACTTCATCAATTTCTTGTTACTTAACTAGAATCCATTGTAATTATCCCCATCGTCAACTAATATTTCCTAAGGACAGCAGACAGCCACTATTATACAGGGAGAGAATGTCATTAGTGCTACCACAAAATATTACTAGTGTGTGAACGCAACAGCAGATACAGATGACTGCAACTTGGGGATGCCAAAAAATTGTAAATTCAAAAGCAAGTGTCCAAGTGCCCTCTACTGGTGCATACAGCACACTACCTCACGGAATCCTTTTTCCAGAGCAAAGAGGTTACAAGTTGCCAAGACAGGCCTGTCGGAAGCTTGGCTATTTGAATCCTATTTTCATTTTCTTCCAGAACCCCTGAGGTTCATACAGGATGTAACTTGTGGAGATTTAAGTTGATTAAAAGAGGTTTCTGGCCTCCTGGACCAGAAAAAATAATGAGTACCAAGAAGCTGTGTAAAATGAAATCGCTTTCATTATAAGCTAAGAGTAAGCATCTTGGCATTTCTTGCCAGTCTGCTTAGAAAAATTGAGTTCTGGTAGCAGTTTTTCAGCCAGGAGTGACATAACTTGATTGTTTAATGATTTATTGCTTTATTACACACTGACCTAGAGGGAGCATCTCTGCTAAGCTACTTCTTCAGCTTGGTGACAAATAACCAACTATCTGGAATGACCTAGAAATATTTCTTTCTGAATTCTCAGAGAAACAATTCTGGTACAAGAACTCAAATACCCAAAATGGTACCCTTTGCATTCATATCCTAAACGCCAGCATAAATTATCTGTGGTAATTAGGAACATTTAAACATCGTAATCGAGTTCTTACGTAAGAGGTGGCACACTGTTCTGGAAATAATACTGGCCTGAAAGTGTGGAGATGTGGCCCATGGTATTGCCTCTGCCACTAGCTAGGTGACCTCGGGCACGTCCTTTAACGTATCTGGGCCTCAGTTTCCCTATTAACAAATGAAAGAACCGGACCAAAACTTTGTTACCTTTTTCAGTTCTAAAGCAATCTAATTTATAAAAATCGTTTGGCAGAGATATATTTAAAGTAACACTTGCTTTTTGTGTGTATTTTCTTCACCAACTCCGCCTCTCTTAGCCCGATCCTAAGCAGAAACCAAGAGTCAAAGAACCGGCTGAACTAGGAGTGAGACCAAGATTAGCGGCTTCCCTCTCCCTGAATCTAGAAAACATAGGGACTGGGCGAAGAGGAGATAACATGTAAGTTACTCAAACGGGGGTAGGGGAGCGGATCCCAGGATGGGTGGAGTTAGGAGACATCAAAGAGAAGAGAGAACTTTACAACTTAGGTATCAGGGCCCAGGGAGGAAGGGACTCACAGTGACTCACTGCCCACAGCCAGCCATGGGCACAGTAGCCTCCTCTGAGCGGGGAGGGGGAGGGGGGGGCGTGGCTGCATCCTATGGGGTGGGGGCATGAGGGCGCTCTCCCTCCACCCCTGCCCGGGACTGCAGCAGAGCTCAGGAGAGCAGGCAGGGCATGTTCCTGGGAGCGGCCCGTGGCCCACTGAGCCCAGAACCTGTGTGCACAGGTGTACCTGGTAATACCAACGGTGGAGATGGGGTGTGTGCACATTAGTTCTTAATCAATCCATCGTGTTTTAGAGGAATGTTCTATTTCCTTTTTAAATTGAAAGTAGCTTTGGCTATAGAACCAATTTCTGTTCTTGACTAAAGTAATTATCCTCGAAGAGCCTCAGGCCTCGGTGAGGGCTTCCAGATGTGGGGTATAATTATTCAAAGATGTTTCTAAGCTCGGGTAGATGTTGGGCCTTAAATTGGGCTTAATTATATTGGAATTTTACTACAAGAAGTATTACTTTAGGTGCGGGATTCCTTCTTTTACATGGCGGGGTGGGGTGCAGTCAGGGTTAACGCATTATGTTTCTATATGAAGCTCAGTCAGAGACAGGAAAGATGTCCCAAATTAATTTTAACATCAACATAACTGTACTAAAAGAATGCATTCAATCAAAGATACTAGATGCCACAAAAAAAATCGAGATCGTCTTAAATGTCATTGGAGGTTGAGAAAACACTGTACAAACCCCAAAAAGTCCAGGGAGGGGGGCAGTTTATTTCATGACTAAAGAGCAAGTAAGAAGTAAATAGGCATATTCGTAAATGTTCAAGTTTTTCAAGGAGGACTTCTTAGAAGGCAGGATTTTCACTCGATGCTTCTATTTTTAAAGAGAGGTTGAGAGAAGGCAGAGAAATCGATGAAACCCTCCTGGCTGGATAAGGGGAGCTGTTTCCAGGGCAACAGGGGAGGAAGAAATGCTGTGGGTTTGAAGGAGGCGGCATTTGACGAATACAACCAGAGAGGTGAGAGGGAACAGCGACCAGAGACCAGACCCTCGGACGAACCAAGAGTAGGAAGCCTTTGCTGCTGCTCATGTAATGCCACCCCCCCCCCCCCGACCCCCGAGCCCCAGCACCCAACCCTCCAGCTCAGAGGCCTCTCATGCTTACATTCTCTCTTTTCCCGCCAACCAAATTTCAGCTCAGAAAAGGACCAGAGACACACCAAAACCTTTCCTTGTCAGAGAGGCTCTGGCATTCCCACAGGAGAAAAAGTCTCCTGCGAGAGTGTCTCTAGGGCCTGGGGGTCAGGAGCCAAGACAGGAAAAGTGACACAGACATGAAAGTCTAATTTAATCTTGAACATGCACACCCATGTCACACTGCTTGTTAATGCATCGGACTTTGTTTTCATATAGTGTAATATTAACAATCACGTATTATCACAGCTACCATGTATTAAGTGCTATGTTCTTGCCACAGTGATAAAGATTATATATACATTAACTTATTTGAGTTTCCCAGTAAACCCCTTGAAACACATATTAGTGTACTTTGCACTTGTATATGAGAAAACAGGCTCATGCCTAGAAAGTATTCCACAGCGAATAAATGACAAGCTGGGTTCAAGTCCAGGAGCGTCCCGTCAACAGAATGACCTTTAAAGTTGGGACTCATCAGTCAGAGAACTGACTGATAGTTCAGTAGTGTGACATCTGACACTTTCTAGTTATTGAGTTAATGAAAGAGATCCAAACTTCCAGTTGCAACCATTTCAATATCTATAAGAGAGCATGGTCTTTAGAGGCAGAAGTTTATGAAAGTATTTCAGGATTCCATCAAGTGCAAATATCTTTACTTTTAAATATTTATTTGTTTGTTTGTTTATTTATTTAAATCCTCACCCAAGGAAATTTTTACATTTATCTTCAGACAGAGTGGGAGGAAGAGAGAGAGAGAGAGATATCAATGTGAGAGAGACACATCAACTTGTTGCCACCCCCATGACCACAACCGGGGCTGGGGACTAACCACAACTGAGGTATGTGCCTTGGCCGGAATCGAACCCAGGACTCTTTGGTCTGCAGGCCGTCGCTCTAACTGCTGAGCCAAACCGGCCAGGGCACAAAGATCTTTAGAGTTCACCAGAAAAGGCATGTAAAGGTCTTAAGAGAAAAGTAATCAAATCAGGGAATCAATCTGGATGGGAACAGCATTCTGAGTAGTGTGGGGGTTAGGACTTCAGCATGTTGGGTGGGCACACACTTTGGTCCACAACAATACCTGTAGAAGGAACTTGGTCACATGGACACACGTAGACAGGAGGTCGGAGAAATGGAGTCTGTTTTGTAGGAGGTGACGTGCCCAGGTGAAAACCAAGCACCTAATTACTATGGAAGAAAGGGAAAATATACGTTAGGGGACAAGTAACAGTCTTTGTCACAGTTAGAGCTGTAACTTTAAGCTGAACACTTACCATGTTTATAGACAATGTTGAGACATTTAAGAAACGTAAGGTTCACTACATTTATAAGGTTTGCCATAGTTCTTATACATATGTTAGCTTTATTGGAGTAATTTAAGTACTTGGGGAGGTTATGTTTGTTAATATAGAAAACTAAAGTACTTAAAGAGGAAATCAAATATATAAAATAGATGAAAAATTAAACTGCTTAAAGATGTTAAGTTTGTAAAGGGGATCAAATATAAATCAAAGGCCTGATGAGAAAAATCAGCCCTTCATAATCAATAAAACTCCACATCACATAGTCTAAACATTCAAAGTCTCAGCCAACCAAAAAATTATTAATGTTTTATTCCCCTAGCAAATACCATAACCTGTTTTTTTTTTAAGATATGGCCTTCTCTGTGTGCTTGTTGTTTTGTTTGTTTGTTTTTTCTTTATTGATTAGAGAGAGAAAGGGAGAGGGAGAGAGAGAAACATCGATGAGAGAGAACATCAATTGGCCGCCTCCTGCATGCCCCCCACTGGAGATCCGGCCCACAACCTGGGCATGTGCACTGATCAGGAATCGAGCTGGCGACCTCTTAGTGCATGGGTCGAAGCTCAACCACTGAGCCACACCGGCCAGGCTACCATAACCTTTTTGTACACACTCATCATTCCTCTCCTGGGGAAGAATAACTATTACAACCTTATATAAATTCTAAATATTTTGCTGACGAACACCGCATTTCACACACATGTTGAAGTGTTCCTTTCATATAGCCTTTCTGAAGTTTGCTAACTTTTGACTAAAAGGTCACCTGCTGGACACTGGGCCCACATTTTCCCTATCTGAATGTCACAAGGCATTTTCTCCTCTGCTAATCGAACAGAAAATCTTGGAAGGGTGTAGAATGCTTACTCATTTAAGAAAAAACAATTACTCCACATTTAACTGTCATTCTCCATTGAGGGAGATTTAGATCTGAAAAGACTCTAGCAGATAATCTGGAAATTAATCTATAGAAGAGCTGAATTTTTATATATTGTTCTTTGCTAATTATATGGAATTCAGTATAACGTACTTCCTTTGTATCCCTGCAGGAAGATTTAAAAATTGACTATCACTGAGTCAGAATAACACTCATTGGAAGAATAATTTAGATATATCCTCACCAAACGTTAGCATAACATGATATATTAACTTAGTAGGGAAATGTTATATTTTATAAAATAAAGAAGACCCAGTAGCTCAGGAAAGATACTAGGATGATTGTACTTTTTTTTTTTTTTTATCCTCACCCGAGGATATTTTTCCATTTTTTGTACAGATAGAGTGGGAGGGAGAGAGAGGAAGGGAGAGAGAGAGAGAAACATCGACGTGAAGGGACACATCGAGTGGCTGCCACCCGCACGACCAACCAGGGCCAGGGACAAACTGCAACCGAAGTACGTGCCCTTAGCGGGAACCGAACCCGGGTCTCTCCGGACCGCAGGCCGACGCTCCAACCGCTGAGCCAAACCGGCCAGGGCTGATTTTAAATATTTATGAATGGAACTGACCTTAGTTGAATTTACAAAATAATATTAAATATATTAAAATGTTAGGTTCTAAAATGATTAGAAAAGTTTTAAATGGTTGTCAGATTGGTTTGTCGAACCAGAAATCATCATGTACAATGCAAGTCTTGTATTTATAGATATATTAAGTAATTATAGAAAGAATAAATGCTGGTGAAATGTAACCCTTGCATGTGTCTCCAAAAGAACTGGTAGAGGGCCCTGGCCGGTTTGGCTCAGCGGTTGGAGCGTCGGCCTGTGGTACAGAGAGACCCGGGTTCGGTTCCCGCTAAGGGCACGTACCTCTGTTGCAGTTTGTCCCCGGCCCTGGTTGGTCGTGCGGGTGGCAGCCACTCGATGTGTCCCTTCACGTCGATGTTTCTCTCTCTCTCTCTTCCTCTCTCTCCCTCCCGCTCTATCTGAACAGAGAATGGAAAAGTGTCCTCGGGTGAGGATAAAAAAAAAAAAAACAGAACTGGTAGAGGGAATTCCTGTCTCTCTCAGCCAGTAGTTGATTAGCTCCAGCAAGAAAAGACTAGCAGGCCGCCACCAACACATCATCAAACAACAAGTGTTGGCGAGGGTGTGGAGAAAAGGGGACTCTAGTACACTGCTGGTGGGAATGCAGACTGGTGCAGCCACTGTGGAAAACACTATGGTGTTACCTCAAAAAGTTAAAAATTGAACTGCCATTTGACCCAGTGATTCCACTTCTACGAATATACCCTAAGAAACTTGAAACACCAATCAGAAAGAATATATGTACCCCCATGTTCATAGCAGCACTATTTACAATAGCTAAGATCTGGAAACAGCCCAAGTGTCCATCAGTAGATAAATGGATAAAAAAGCAGTGGTACATATACACAATGGAGTACTATGCAGCTGTAAGAAAGAAAGATCTCTTATCCTTTGAGATGGCATGGAAGGACCTGGAGAGTATTATGCTAAGTGAAACAAGTCAAGCAGAGAAAGACAAATATCACGTGATCTCACTTATTTGTGGAATATAATGAACTAAACAAACTGCTGAACAAAATTAACCCAGAGACATGGAGGTGGGGTACAGACTGACAAGCCTCAGAGGAGGGGGATTTGGGGGGGAGAGATAAACCACAGAACTTATATGCATGTATGCATGACCAATGAACATAGACAACAAAGCTGGGGATGGGGTGGGGGAGAAGGGGAGGAGGGTGTCAACAGGGGAAAAATGAGAAGCATCTGTAACAAAAACAAATTAATAAATAAAAAATAAATTAATTGAAAAAAAGAAAAGACTTGCAGCCTAGGATCTAAAAGCTTCCATCTCCTAAAATATAGAACTGTCAGCTGTTGGAATGCAGTGGTCTCACGCTGAAAAGGAACCAAAACAATGGAACTAAACTGTCTACCAGATAAGTAATTACAGAGCCATCTAAGTGGGTGATTACCAATGACTCAGCAACAAAATAATTTGCTTGAACATCTTTTGTAGGATACATTCTAACAACAAAAGAACTGCAGAGAAATTCTTGCACTTGTTAGTCAATGATTTTATTCTTTGTGTTGTATTATTATTTGAAACTATTTTCTTGTATTTTTAGAAAACAAAAATTATCTTTATAATTTTAGGAATGAAGATTTTTAGTATAAAAGACAAGGATGAAAAAATTCTAAAATTGAGAATTTAAGTGGGTGTGTCCATGTAGGCATATAATTTTATCATTAAATAATATATAATTTCATTTAATGTATCTCATTTTACATAATATATGATTTTAATATATTATTTATATATTATTTTTTTCTAGCTCTCTACCAAAATAATCCATGAAAAAAGTCACTCCACAATAAAGTCCCTCAACTATAAAATTTCTGTTTCCCTCCGGACGGCTCTTTGGAGGAATAGTGGATTCCTGGTCTGTGACAGAAATGTGCAGGTGTGCATCTTGTGTCAGTGAACAAGGAAGTTTTCGGAGATCAGTGGAGTCATATGAAAAGGTCTTGCTTGCCAAAACTGATGCAAGCTTCGAAAAGAGAATAACTGTGCCCTCTGACAGACATTCAGTTTGAAGTTCTGTGGGGTCCAGAACAAGCTGCAGTATGAACTAGCAGAAGAGCTCTGAATCTGTACAAGCCGGTAAGTAGACTGAAATACATTTCTACTGAGCCTTGTAATTGCTGTTATTGACCTACGTATTGTACCGACGAAAAACACAGAAAGTAGAAATCCTATTGCAATTAAAGTGCTTTCTGACTGAAAGAGAGTTTCAGCTGGTCCGCCTCACAAGTAATAATCTCGAGCCAGTGAACATTACATAATTTAATTTATTAAATTAAATACACAATTTAATTTATATAATGTTCAATGTCTAAAAGGATCCTGTCATTTCCTTTTCAAGTACGACAGGATGGAAGGTTCATTAGGCATGGAGGACTCTGAATTTGGTAGACATCGTCAAGTTCAAAGGTCTTCAGGGTTACAGGAAAAAACATTCATTTGTCTTAAGTTTATCCGTGAGGTGGGAGCTGGTGTTTCCTGCTAACTTCTCCTGGAGCAGAGAGAATAACTAAGTTATGTGCATAATTTAAATCCGGGGATAGGGGCAAGTTGTTATGGAATCAAAAATATAACAAGAATGTTCACATAAGAAATGTCCAAACTGTAGAGAATTTTTTATGAGTTTATTGGAGCCAAACTGACAATTGCCAGGAAGCAAAATCTCAATTGATTGAGAAAATGCTCGCAAGAATGGCAGTTTGGCAGCTTATTTTATGCATTAGAATAAAAGGAGACAAAAGGAGGGTTACATGAAATCCGCTGGTGGTAGATGAGGGAGGTGGGAGAAAGCAAAGCAGGGACATCTCTGGGGTTGGATAAAAAGCAAAAAGAAGAGACACATATGTCTTTACATGGGTGGGTACAGGATCGTTAACATGGACAGCACGGAGAGGCGGTGTGCAGGGAACGAGACGCAGTGAGGGGTTCTGCAGCCTGGTGCAGGTGGTCATGCCTTCAAGGGTAGGAAAGGAAAACCACTCTGACATTTCAGAGGTATGTTATCCTAGATGCACAGGAACAGCGGACAGAGCTCACTGGAAAGCAAAGACTGGCCTTTGCTAAGGAAGCTAAAGGGCCCGGACAGGACTACTCACCAAGACCTGCCCAGTTAGGAACTTTTGATCAGACCATACTGTGTGGTCACTTTTGGTCACTGAGCTGTCAGACCTGCCAAGTTTATTGCAGAGCCCGTTTTCCTGTCATAAGAACCAACATGTTCCATCAGGGTCACAGATGAAAATCTAGGCAGTCTTCTGATATAAATCTCCCTCAGCAGAAAGCATCACTTAACTGGTAGGGTAACCATCTTTCTTACAGGAATAAGTGTTTCTGACATGGGGAAATTTAGAATTAAATAAAAAAGGTTTGAAAGAAATCAGAACAGTACTATCACTACATCTGTGTTAAGGAAGAGTCTGCATTTTTCGGTATTTTGCCTTTATGATAGCCTTTTCACTGGCATTTGAAATGTATGTTAGTGAAATTTTCCTAAGTCATTCTCAGCATTAACACATCTAAGAGACTTTAGGTTTAGTTTAGTTTATTGGATTTATAACAATTACTTGGTACTCGGAAGGTTTTGTTTGGTAAACCAGGACGATGATGACTTAAAAGGGGAAAGCTTAGGTTCATGAAGTTGGCATCTTTGTTATTTCCTCATCCAGCCCCTTTCTCCAGTTCACAAATTGGAGCCTGTTACAGAAAAGGCTGCCTGAGCTCCTACCGGCTGCTTCCTCCGTCTTTCCACAAACTGTCACTACAGCCAGGTGGGTTTCCATGACCCCTATATCCTCCTACCTGTTCAGGACAATGCAAATGCTCAGTGGCATGGGGACCGAGCAGACAAGGGGGCAGATAAAAAAAAAATGTTTGCTTAGCCCTGGGCAGCATTGCTCACTGGTTAGAGTATCAGCCTGAGCACCAGAGGGTCTCAAGTTCTATTCCCGGTCAAGGGCATGTACTGGGTTGCAGGTTCAACACCTGACCCTGGTCCAGATGCATGCAGGAGGCAACCAATCGATGTGTCTCTCTCACATCAATGTCTCTCTCGCTTTCTTTCTCTTCCTCCCTTCTTCCCTTCCACTCTCTCTAAAAGTCAATGGAAAAAAGAGTATCTTCTGGTGAGGATTAACAACAAAAAATGTTTGCTTCTGTCTAGTTTTTCCAATCTAGGAGCTTCTCATTGCATGGTCTGCTCTGTTTCTGCCTGGTATGGTTCAGGGAAACAGTCCAACTACCACATAGCACCCAACTGTGAGATTATCACAACCACCCACCTCCACCTTGCAAATAGATTCTTTTTTTTCCTTTATTTTATTTCCATCACCGTTTATCCCCCTATACCTTCTTCCACCTCCACCCTCTTACCCCTGCAATCACCATACTGTTGTCCATGTCCATGAGTTTTTTCTCTTTTTTTCTTTCTTTTTTTGCTCAATCCCCCCACCTACCCAACACCTCTCCCACCACCAGAGCTGTTAGCCTGCTCTCTATTTATGAGTCTCTCTCTATTTTGCTGGTTCGTTCAGTTTGTTCATTAAATTTCACATGTGAGTGAAATCATATGGCACTTGTCTTTCTCTGACTGGCTTATTTCACTTAGCATAATGTGCTTCAGGTCCATCCATGCTGTTGCAAAGGGTAAAATTTTCCTTTTTATGGCCAAGTAGTGTTTCATTGTGTAAATGTACCATAGCTGTTTTTGTTTTTGTTTGTTTGTTTGTTTGTTTGTTTGTTTGTTTTTAAGTGTTTTACTGATTTTTTTGAGAGAGAGAGAGGAAGGGAAAGAGAGAGAGACTGCCTCTTGCACGCCCCCTACTGAGGATTGAGCCTGTAACTGGGCATGTGCCCAGGAATTGAACTGGGACCTCTCAGTCCATGGGATGACACTCAATCCACTGAGCCACACCAGCCAGGCTACCATAGCTGTATCATCCACTCTGCTGATGGACACTTGGGCTGCTTCCAAATCTTGTCTATTGTACATAACGCTGCAATGAAAATAAAGGTGTATCTTTTGAATTAGTGTTTCAGGTTTTTTCAGATAAATTCCAGGAAGTGGAATTGCTGAGTCATAAGACAATTCCATTTTTAATTTTATTAGGTAACTCCATACAGCTTTTCCATAATCTGCATTCCTACCAACAGTGCACAAGTGTTTCCTTTTCTCCACATCCTTGCCAACACTTGTTGTTCATTAATTTATTGATGATAGCCATTCTCTGATAATTAATGATGTTGAACATCTTTTCATATGTCTATTGGTCATCTGTATGTCCTCTTTGGAGAAGTGTCTATTCAGGTCCTTTGCCCATTTTTTAATTGGATTGTTTGCTTTTTAAGTGTTAAGTTTTATAAGTTCTTTATACATTTTTTATATTAACCCCTTATCAGATTTATCAGCAAATATGTTCTCCCATTCAGTGGGTTGGTTGTCTTTTCATTTTGTTGATGGTTTCCTTTGCTGTACAAAATCTTTTTAGTTTGATGCAGTCCCATTTGTTATTTTTTCTTTTGTTTCCCTTACCCAAGGAGAGATATCAGAAAAAATATCAATACAAGAAACATCTGAGATTTTACTGCCTATGTTTTCTTCTAGGATTTTTATGGGTTTGAGTTTAACATTTATACCTTTAATCTATTTTAAGTTTACTCTTGTGTGTAGTGTAAGAAGGTGGTCTAGTTTCTTTTCTTTTTTTTTTTTTGCGTGTATCTGCCCAGTTTTCCCAACACCATTTATTGAATAGACCATCTTTACCCCATTCTATGTTTTTGCTTCCTTTGTTGGGTATTAATTAACTATAAAAGTGTGGGTTTATTTCTGGGCTCTCTATTCTGATCCATTGATCTATATGTCTGTTTTTATGCCAGTACCAGGCTGTTTGATTAGTATGGCCTTGTAGTATAGTTTGATATCAGGTAGCATGATTCCTCCAACTTCGTTCTTTGTTTTCAGGATTGCTGTTGCTAATCTGGGACTTTTGTGGTTCCATATAAAATTTTGGAATTTTGTTCTAGTTCTTTAAAATATGCCGTTGGTATTTGATAGGAACTGCATTGAATCTGTAGATTGCTTTGGGTAATATGGACATTTTATTGATGTTAATGCTTCCTATCAATTTCTTTCTTTGGTGTCTTATAATTTTATGAGTACAGGTCTTTTACATCCTTGGCTAAATTTATTTCTGGGTAGTTTATTCTTTTTGAAGTAATTGTGAATGGGATTGGTTTTTTAGTTTCCCTTTCTGATAATTATTATTGGTGTATAAAAATGCAACTGATTTCTGGATATTTATTTTGTATCTTGCTACTTTACTGAATTCATTTATCAGTTCTAGGAGTTTATTGATGGAATTGTTAAGATTCTCTATATACAATATCATGTCATCTGTAAATAATGACAGTTTTAGTTCTTTCTTTCCAATTTGGATGCCTTTTATTTCTTCTTCTTGTTGGATTGCTGTGGCTAGGACTTCTAGCACTATGTTGAATAAGAGTGGCGAAAGTAGACATCCCTATCTTGTTCCCAAGCTTAAGGGAAACACTAGTAGTTTTTGCCCATTGAGTATGATGTTGTTTGTGGGTTTGTCATATATGATCTTTATTACTTTGAGGTATATTTTCTCTATTCCCACTTTGCTGTAAGTTTTTATCATAAATGAGTGCTGGATTTTATCAAATGCATTTACTGCATCTATTGATATGATCATGTGGTTTTTATCCTTCATTTTGTTTATGTGGTGTATCATGCTTATTGTTTTGCAGATTTTATATCAACTTTGCATCCCCGGAATAAATTTCTTTCTTTCTTTTTTTTTTGGTACGTGCCCTTAGCGGAAACCGAACCTGGAACTCTCTGGTCCGTAGGCCAACACTCCAACTGCTGAGCCAAACCAGCCAGGGCTGAATAAATTTCACTTGATCATGGTGTATGATCTCGTTAATGTATTGCTGGATTTGGTTTGCTAATGTTTTGTTGAGGATTTTAACATCTATGTTCATCAGGGATATTGGCCTGTAATTTTCTTTCTTTGTCTTGTCTTTATCTGGTTTTGGAATTAGGATAATGCTGGCCTTGTAAAAAGAGCTTGGGAGTCTTCCCTCCTCTTGAATTTTTTGGAATAGTTTGAGAAGGACAGGTGTTAGTTCTTCTTTGAATATTTGGTAAAATTCCCCTGTAAAGCTCTCTAATTCTTCCTGGTTTAGTTTTAAAAGATTGCATGTTTCTAGGAATTTATCTATTTCATCCAGATTGTCTAATTTGTTGGCATGTAGTTGTTCATAATATTTTCTTCCAATCCTTTGTATTTCTTTCTTTTTTTTATCTTCACCCAAGGATATTTTTCTATTTATCTTTAGATGGAGTGGGAGGGGGGGGGAGAGAGAGAGAGAGAGAGAGAGAGAGAGAGAGAGAGAGAGAAAGAGAGAGAGGAACATCAATGTGAGAAAGACACATTGATTGGTTGTCTCCTGCACGACCCCAACCAGGGCTGGGGACCAAATCGCAACTGAGTTATGTGCCCTTGACTGAAATCAAACCCGCAACTCTTTGGTCCACAGGCCAATACTCTAACTGCTGAACCAAACCAGCCAGGGCCAATCCTTTGTATTTCTTGTATGTCAGTTGTTACTTCTCCTCTTTTAATTCTGATTTTATTTATTTAGGTCCTCTCTCTTTTTTTTCTTGATAAGTCTGGTTAAAGATTTGTCAATCTTGTTTATCTTTTCAAAGAACAAGTTCTTGGTTTCATTGATCTTTTGTATTGTTTTATTAGACTCTAGTTCATTTATTTCTTCTCTGATCTTTATTATTTTCTTTCTTTTACTTACTCTGGGCTTTGTTTGTTGATCTTTTCCAAATTCCTTTAAATGTAAAGTTAGATTGTTTATTTGAGTTTTTTCTTGTTTCTTGAGATAGGCCTGTAATGTTATGCATTTCCCTCTAGGACCGTTTTCCCAGTGTCCCACAAATTTAGGGTTGTTGTGTTCTCATTTTCATTTCTTTCAAGGTATCTTTTGATTTCTTCCTTGATATAGTTGTTTAGTAACATGTTACCTAGCCTCCATGTCTTTGTGTATTTTTCAGTTTTCTTTTGTAATTGATTTCAAATTTTATAGCATTATGGTCAGAAAAGATGCTTGATATGATTTCAATTTTCTTAAATTTATTGAGACTTGTTTTATGCCCTAACAAGTAGTTTACCCTAGAAAATGTTCCATGGGCACTTGAAAAGGTAGCTAATGGATAAGAAAATAAGACCTATGTATATGCTTTCTTTAGGAGACCCACCTCAGAATGAAAGATACATACAGACTAAAAATAAACAGATGAAAAAATATATTTGATGCAAATGGAAAGGGGAAAAAAGCTGGGGAAGTAACAATTATATCTAACAAAATAGACTTTAAAACCAAGGCTATAGTAAGAGACAAAGAAGGGCACTACATAATAATAAAAGGAACATTCCAACAAGGGGACAGTATCCTTATAAACATTTATGCACCCAACATAGGAGCACCTAAATATGTAAAGCAAATCTTGGTGGACATAAAGGGAGAGATTGACAGTAATACAACTATAGTAGAGGATTTTAACACCTCACTGACATCAATGGATAGATCTTCTAGATAGAAAATAAAAAAAAAGATGACGGCCTTAGATGACACACTAGATCAAATGCATTTAATTGATATTGTCAAAGCATTTCACCCCAAAGCAGCAGAATGCACATTTTTTGCAATTGGACCCTTTCATCTTCCTTGGTCCAAAGGATATTCCCATGTCTTCATTGTAATACCTCTAGTGTTTGTGTCTGAATGACCCAAGATTTTCCCCTACAGGAAAGCAATATGATTATTATAGCAAAAATTGCTTTAGAAATAATCTCAGAAGGAAATTTCCTTGATAGGAAATTTCTCTTAACATAGACCAAGCCCAAGGCTCTCATTCCAAGGGACATATTTTCCAACATGTATGCAAATACCAGCCATGTAACTGAGAGCTCTGGCAAGGTAGAAAGGGAAAAACTGAGATCTCAAAGCAAAGATGAAGTAAATATGTTCTAAGAGGCCTGGGGCCCTTCCCAGGACCAGGATGACCAAGGAGCTACAGTTCTTCTGACTAAAGGGCTCAGAATACATGCAACTGTCATGAGATGAGCTGTAATGACTTCAGCTCATAGTCCAGCTATTACTCGACACCTGGATGACACAGTGCTGTCATTATCAAAAGTTCACTTCTCTGAGTCCCTTCAAAGTCTGGGTATAGATGCATCAACATATTTGTTCCAGCCAGCACATGGGTTCTATGTAAAGGAACTTTCAGAGGGAAAAGTAACTGCCTCACATCCAGATAAGCTGGGGACTATAAATTTGTCTTAATTACCTGCCATGATTATATTCACTTCACCAATTTTGGGGATAGAGGCACCTCATTGTAATTCTACCCCATGATGCAAAATGGAGACTCAGGGACGATAAACCCCAACCACATCATAACTACCGCTATGAAAAGGTGGGCCTGACTGCTCTGCAAATCACATAGAAGAGGCAGCTTTCTCAACTGGTGGCAGCTTCAGCCTAGAAAAATGATAGGGACGATCCTATTGTATATTTGATTGACTAAGCAAAGTCTGCAGTGAACATTGGAAGAACTGCATGGAGATACAGAATAAGTAATTTCAGGACCACTAGCATAAACTGGAAAATCTCTGAGCTAATGCTGGTTAGGATTCATGTCATCTTTACTTTGTAATTTGCTGCTAGAGACTAGGATGAGGCAAACAAGGTAGCTAGGGTGCAACATTTAAGGGGCTACTCCTTCTTAGGGTCCCTCATGCTGACCACCACAAATGTCCCCCTTCCTCACCTCTCCATATCTATTGCCTTCAAGAGTCTCTGTGTTCATTTGCTAGGGCTACCATAACACAAGACCACAAACTGGGTGCCTAGAAACAACAGAAACTGATTCTCTCGCAGTTCTGGAGGCTGGAGGTCCACAATCAGTGTTGTTAGGGCTGCTTCCTTCCAAGGGCTCTGAGGGAGAACCCGCCCCATGCTTTTCCTCTAGCTTCTCCCAGCGGCTCACAATGCTTGGCGTTCTCTTGCTTATAGATGTGTCACTCCGGTCTCTGCCCTCATCTTTCCCTGGCATCTCCTTGTGTCTCTATCTCTTCTTACAAATTCACCAGCCATGTTAGATTAGGGCCCTCCCCAATGACTTCATCTCAACCTGATTGCATCTATAAAGACTCTATTTCCAAAATAAAGATCACAGCCTAGCCAGTGTGGCTCAGTGGTTGAGCGATGACCAGGCACCAAGAGGTTGCCAGTTTGAGTCCCAGTCAGGGCACACGTCCAGGTTGTGGGCCCAATCCCCAGTAGGGAGCATGCAGGAGGTGGCCAACTGATGTTCTCTCTCATTGATGTTTCTATCTCTCTCTCCCGTTCACTTTCTCTCTCCCTAAAATCAATAAAGAAAAAAAAATTTTTTTAAAGAAAACTTTTTTTTATTAAAAAAAATCACATTCACTGGTTCTGGGGGTTGGGACTTCAACATATCTTCTGGGGAGGGGCACAGTTCAATCCATAACAGTTTCTTCCAACAGTGGTGAACAGTTCTAGCCCTTGGAAAGGCATTTATAGCCAGTCTCAATGATCTATTCATGCACAACAAACCACGCCAAAAGTTAGTGGCTTAAAATAGCAACCATTTTATTTGCTCATGATTCTGCAGTCTTGGCTGGGCTCAGCTGGGCAGTCCTTCTGCTGTCTTGCCGGCGGTCATTCACAAGACCACATACAGCTGTTGGGTCAGCTCGGAAGGGTGGGCGTTTTTTGTTTTCGTTTTTTTCCCCCATTAAATCTCAGGGCTTTTCTTACTTTATATGACCTCTCCTTTTTCAAACAGGCTCAGGGCTCTCAAGAGGACAAAACAGAAGCTACCAAGCCCCCTTAAGGCTTAGATCTGGAGCTGGGCGCAGAATTATTCCTGTAGCACTCTATAGGTGAGAGTAGTATCCAGGGCCAGCCCAGGTTCAAGGGGAAGGGGAAACACAAGGGCATGATTAGAAACAGGAGAGTTATTTGAAGACACTAGTGTAAGAGCCTATCATAGCTTCATAAAACATAGGTATAAATGCTTGCACTTACACATCCATAGAAGGGAAAATGTGATGAGGAGGTTAACATCCTCCCTCTTAATCAATAGTCTCCACATTACACAGTCTAAAATGTAAAAATTCAGCTAACAGAGAGATCATTAATGCTTGCCTCTTCCAGGAAAATATCAGATCCTGTTATAGAGCGAAAATGTCTTGCTAGACAAACACGGTGACCTCTTTCACATGTGTGTTATTAGCACTCTTTTTAAACAACCTTTTTGAAATTTGCTACCTTGTATTTCAAAGTTCTACTCTACCCCCATTTGCTGAGCAACATCATGTCTCATCTTCCCTGAGCTTCCTCCCCTGCGGACCACAGGCCCAGCTTGAAAGAGCTGGTAGGCGTGCCCAGATGCAGGAGAAAGCCTGCCACTTGAATGATTGAGAAGCTGTGGCATGGAGCCCTCAGCTCCTCGCTGGTGCGCGCTCCCTTCCCTTCTGCAATGCAACTTTCAGAAACGGCAACATTTTAAAATTTTGAGTTTGAGGTCTTTTTATCTTGATAGGTCTCCGTCCATGTTTTTTTAATTTGATATACTTATAAACGGAACATAAGATTAGTAAATTGAATTTAAAATCTTAAGAAAAGGTTATTTTTTATAATCTGCAACTTTAATACATTAAATATTAACTTTAAAAATGAAAGTAGCCACTGTAATCAAAACAGCCTGGTACTGGCACAAGAACAGGCAGACAGATCAATGGAACAGAATAAAGAACCCAGAAATTGACCCAAGACAATATGCTCAATTAATATTTGACAAAGGTGGCAAGAGCATATAGTGGAGTCAAGATAGTCTCTTTAATAAATGGTATTGGGAAAATGAACAGCTACTTGTAAAAAAATGAAGCTAGAACACCAACTCACACCATACACGAGAATAAACTCAAAATGGATAAAAGACTTAAATGTAACTCATGAATTCATAAAAATTCTAGAAGAAAATGTAGGCAACAAAATCTCAGACATCATACGCAGCAGAATTTTCACTGATACATCACCTAAGGCAAGAGAAACAAAGGAAAAAAATGAACACATGGGACTACATCAAACTTAAAGCTTCTGCACAGCAAAAGAAACAATCATCAAAACAGAAAGGGATCCCACTATATGGGAGACTATAATCACCAATGATGCATCAGATAAGGGGTTAATTTCCAAAATATATAGAGTGCTCATACAACTCAACAAAAGGAAGACAAAGAACCCAATTTAAAAATGGGCAGAGGAGCTGAATAGACACCTCTCCAAAAAGGACATAGAAATGGCCAAGAGAAATATGAAGAAATGCTCAACATCACTAATCATCAGAGAGATGCAAATTAAAACAACAACGAGGTATTACCTCACACCTGTTAGAATGGCCACCATCAACAGATCATCAAACAAGTGTTGGCGAGTGTGTGGAGAAAAGGGGACTCTAGTACACTGCTGGTGGGAATGCAGACTGGTGCATCCACTGTGGAAAACACTATGGTGTTACCTCAAAAAGTTAAAAATTGAACTAACATTTGACCCAGTGATCCCACTTCTAGGAATATACCCTAAGAAACCTGAAACACCAATCAGGAAGAATATATGTACCCACATGTTCACAGCTGCACTATTTACAATAGCTAAGATCTGGAAACAGCCCAAGTGTCCATCAGTGGACGAATGGATAAAAAGCTGTGGTACATATACACAATGGAGTACTATGCAGCTATAAGAAAGAAAGATCTCTTATCTTTGAGATGGCATGGAAGGACCTGGAGAGTATTATGCTAATCGAAACAAGTCAAGCGAGAAAGGCAAATATCACGTGATCTCACTTATTTGCAGAATATAATGAACTAAACAAACTGCTGAACAAAATTAACCCAGAGACATGGAGGTGGGGTACAGACTGACAAGCCTCAGAGGAGGGGAAAGATAAACCACAGAACTTACATGCATTTATGCATGACCAATGAACATAGACAACAAAGCTGGGGATGGGGGGGGGGAGGGTGTCCACGGGGGGAAAATGAGAAACATCTGGAAAAAAACAAATTAATAAATAAAAAATTAATTAATTAATTTAAAAAAATGAAAGTAAATCTCTGAATAGTCTCTCTGTGCACAAAAACAAAGTATTACATGAGCGAGAGGAAAGGAGAGAGAGAGAAACATCAATGTGAGAGTGAAACATTGATGGGCTGCCTCCTGCACGCCCCCTACCTGGGATCAAATCCACAACCTGAGCATGTGTCCTGACCAGGAATTGAGCCAACAACCTTTTGGTGCACAGGACATCGCCTAACCAACTGAGCCCCACCGGCCAGGGCTTGGCCACTGCTCTTAAAGTGATGGTTAGAAACTGTTCTACAGCTACTTGTCAGACATGAGAAAAAGTGGTAATTATAAAGGGCATATAAAAGTGGGAATGTTCTTTTATATAATATAAAGCGGACACTATTCACTAGAAGATAGTGCGGGGTACTGGTTAATACTTGGACTTTAGAGTCAGTGATTCAAACCTCAACTCATTATTGAGTGACATTAGGTAAATCACTGAAGATACCTCTATTAGTTCCCTAGAGTTACTACGACAAAGCACCACAAATCAGATGGCTTGCAAAAATAAAAATATATTGTCTCACAGTAATAGAGCCTAGAAGCTCAGAACTGGGATGTCAGCAGGCCGTGCTCACTCTGAAACCTATGGAGAAATCCTTCCTCTCTTCCTAGCGTCTGGTGGTCTTTGGCATTCATTGGTTCACAGATGCATCACTGCCACCCTCCATCTTCACTTGCCAACCTCCTTAGGTCTCTGTCTTCACATGGCGTCTTATAAGGATTTAAGTTCTACTGGATTGGGGGCCCACCCTACACCCATATGACCTCATCTTAATTAATTACATCTGCAATGAGCTTTTCTCCAAATAAGGTCACATTATGAGGCACTAGGGTTTAGGATTTCAACGTATGAACTCTTGTGGGGCATAATTCAATCCATTACACTCTCCAAAGGAGGTTACTGTCTAGCTCAAAGGACTTCACGAGGAAAAGTTAGATTACAGATGAAATGCACAGGGCATACTAGCTAACATAGGGTATATACACCCAATAAATGATAATTAGCATAGAAATAGATCATGAAAATATTGTAGCTATGAAAAATACAAATTACAAATGCAAACAAAAAAAATAATTGTATCTCTGTGAACAGTGGAAGATTCTTTTCTTTTCAAATACATTCAGTATTACTTTTATACTGGCTGTGTCTTATGTATGATAATAACTATGAAAATGAGCTGCTGACTAGCATCAATAGCCTGGCAACCATAAAAAATCCAGAATCCATAAAAAAGTACATATATCAGAACATTCCCACGCAAAGAAGTGACAGCAGTACCCCAAAAGCAGTGGTATATGGTGCAAAGCTCCCTGCTTTGGTGCTAAAATGTTTTGTTACTTTTAACTTTGGACTTCTTAGAGGCTAATTATCTGCTGTGTGAATTACAGAAGACTTTCCCTCGCACGTCAGACGGTCAGACTGCTCATTGTAAGCAGCTCTGCCTTCAGCATTGGGGCATTTCTCACCAGCTGCTCAGTGATCAAATGAAGTGAAATCTTTGAATTGGAAATAGATGTATTTTTGGTGAATTTCCTGTATTCGCTTGCCATGAAAAACTGTTAAAGGATGTTATGCAGTAAATGTTTGTGTCTCCCCTACCCCAAATTTACATGTTGGAGCCCTAACTCCCAATGTGATGGTCTATGGAGATGGGGCCTTTGGGAGGTGATTAGGTTTAGATGAGGTCATGAGGGTGGGACCCTGGTGATGGGGTTAGACCCCTCATAAGGAGAGGATGGGACCAGAGAGCTGTCTTTCTGCCATGTGAGAATACAACGGGAAGACAGCAGTCTGCAAGCCAGGGAGGGAGCCCTTATCAAGAACCGAATCTGTCAGCACCTTGATTTTGGACTTCCAGCCTCCAGAACTCCAGACAGGTAAGAAATAAATGTCTGTTGTTTGGGTGACACAGTCTGTGGTATTTTGTTATGACAGTTTGAGCAAACTAAGATCGATGGTAAGAGAATAAAGGATTCAATGTTAAAGCAAGAAGGGACCTTAGAAAATATTTATTCTAGCCCTTAATTTAGAGATGACAAAATTTGAGTTCCCCCAAAGTAAAGTGTTTTTCTCATGGTTACATGTTGTCAGAAAGCATGTTAGAAGAAAGGCCACCTAAGAATCTAGGCCTCCTAAACCTGCTAAATTTCTAGTCCTTCTTGTCAATATATATTGAGTCAATGAGAGAATAAACAAGAACTTCAAATATACAGCTAAGATGGTACATGAAACAGTGAGAGGAAATGTGTTCTCTCTTGGGCTCAAGCAGTGAGTTTGAACGCAGCTCGCTTCACATGGGGGTACTTGCGCCCCTGGGTTATGCAAAGGTATGCATTCCTACGCACACCCTGGCGTGCTTGGTTTTAAGAGGAAATCAATTTCCATTCTTACATTCAACTTCCATCCACTCTTTTTTCTAAAACCGGTCTGCCCGAGAACACCCGTGATGGAGGATCGGTTCTCTGTTCACTCCTACCCTTTCACACTTGCACAGTTGAGGATCCCTAGTTCCCAAAGGAAGACATCCCCCATGCCAGCCGGATCTTCACTGTGTTGCATTGCCCTGGGTGCTCTTTGAAATGTTCGTGTGGGTGTTGGGCAAAGGGGATGATTCTTACCAGAGGGTACGCATACTTTGGCAACTTTGGTTTCTGAGGTTTTGCTTTTAAGAAAAATTTAAAAGGATGTAATCAAGGGCTCAGCTGGTAGATATTATTACAAGTTAATGTGTGTGACAGATCATTGTCAGACTTTTAGCATAGAACTCAGAGAAGATGAAAGAATTGAATGACATTGCTATAACAAATCTCTTTATTTCCATCTATTAATGTGACCAAAGTTTCTCGTGACCTCTATCTTTAAAGACAAACACAATCATAGGAATGGAATTGACGTTGAACTCTGTCTCATTCTAGCAGTAAGTAGTACTTATGCACAGATACACAAATTAATAGGAGAGGGGGAGGGAAGGCCCATTATCTATGTAGGGCTTCAAATAAATTCTAGTTCTTTCCTTTTAGCCATGTGAAAGATTCACACTTTCCCAATGCCCTGTGAAGTTAGATGTAGCCATGTGATTTTCACTGGCTAATGAAGTGTGAATGGAAGGGACGTGAATCATTTCCAGGCAAAGACTTTATAGCCATTGCATTATTTACCACATTTCATTTTTCCTGCCTCAGTGATCATGGAAACACGTGTTGGGCTAAAGCCTCCAGGGGCCTGAATTCCAGAGTAATCACCGGGAACAAAGCTTCTTGCTGAATGGAAGGAGAACAAGCAAGAAATACACTTGTGCTCAGTGGTTAGAGCGTCGACTCACACGCCAAAGGGTCACAGGTTTGATTCCTGGTCAAGGGCACATACCGGGGTTGCAAGTTCGATTCCCAGCCCCAGTTGGGGGTGGGGTGAGTGCAGGAGACAACCAATCAACGTGTCTCTTTCACAATGAGGTCTCTCTTTCTCTCTCTTTCTCCCTCCCTCCCTCCCTTTCACTCTCTCTAAAAATCAATGGGAAAAAATATTCTTGGGTGAGGATTAACAACAACAAAAAATAATTTTAAAAAAAGAAATACAGTTGTGCTGCGTTAAGCATCCGAGTGTAATCCAGCCATCCAGGCTGACAGTCTCAATAAAAGGTGCAACATTTGATGCTTAGTAATTATTTATATATGCAATTCATTTAAGCTGTTTTGATCAACTGTGTCTAATAAAAGTCGAACTTAAAATTTAATCCCCCCAAAAATTTAATGCTGAGTTCATTATGATAATAGGAAAAAATAAAACATTAATTTTGATTTATATGATTTCGTGGCAGAGACGTGCGATAGGGTGCTGTGGATGAAAAAGGAGCCACGCACTAAACCCGACAAGCTCAGGGGAGGCCTGCAGGGTGGCCTTACAAACGCAGACTGAAAGTAACCACAGGATGGTCTGAACATAAATATCCTAAAAGCAGGTCATAGCAGGTCCTCACATCCTAGGACTGTAGCTTCCTTTACCAAAGCCGATCTTTACCTTAAGTGGGCCTGTCTATTGTCTTTTTGTGTCTAAGAGCACATCTTTGAAATGTCAGAGTACTCCTCTTTTCCAGGTCTCTCAGGTCACAGCCTCAGGCACCGGAGCAGAAGACCACAGAAACCCTCACTGTTACCTTGTTCCCTGAATACCACCTCTCTGTGCGGTGAATGCTAATGAACTATCCTGTGCCCACCAATGATAAAGAAGTCTGTGTCTCTCCATTTTCCGTTTTCATCCAATCCCAGAGATTTCCCTGCTTTGCTTTCTCCTGCCCCCTTATTCTACCACCAATGGATTTCATGTGACCCTCCTAACATCTCCTCCTTTGGTTCTAACATAAAATAAGCTGCAAAATTGCCGTTCTTGGGAGCATTTTCTCAATCCATTGAGATTTTATTTCCCAGCAATTGCTGTCAGTTTGGCTCAAATAAACTCATAAAAATCCTCTACAGGTTTGGACGTTTCTGACGTTGACAATCCCAGTGCAATTCACTTCATCAAGCTTGAAATGGATTACGGATTCCAGAGGGGGACATGGAATGGAAATAGGAATTCAAGGACAAAAAGTCACAATGTAAAATTTTAACTCTAAAAGTAGAGTTTTTAAAATATTTTTTTCTTTAAATGATGATGGGTTACAAGTAGTCATGCTGTTGGTTTTCATTTGATATGTTTTAAAAATGATATAACAGTTTTACTTGAAATAACCTAGGAATTACATCTTTTGCAACTACACGTATGATTTAAAATTATAGGTATCAATTTGAAGAGATACTTGAAAAAATTCAAAATTGAGCCCGGCCGGTGTGGCTCAGTGGTTGAGTTGACCCATGCACCAAGAGGTCGCAGGTTCGATTCCCAGTCAGGGCACATGCCCAGGTTGTGGGCCTGATCCCCAGTGTGGGAGGGGGGGAGCATGCAGGAAATGGCCAATCGATGTTCTTGCTCATCGATGTTTCTATCTCTCTCCCTCTCCCTTCCTCTCTATCTAAAGTCAAAAAAGGAAAAAAAAAATTTTTTTAAATTCAAAAGTGACAATTCTTATCTATTTTGGTTTGTGAACCTTGGCACTACTGACAGTTGGGGTTGAATAATTTTGGGGGTAGAGGAGTGTCCTATGCATTATAAGGTGTTGAGCAGTGTCCCTGGCCTCTACCTACTAGATGCCATTAGCGTTTTGACAACCACAAATGTCTCTAGACATTGCCAAATGTCCCCAGGAGAAGCAAAATTGCTCCCGCTTGAGAACACTGACCTGTGAGAACGTCTGTCAAAAATACCTTTGTTGTCTTCCTCCTTCCACTCTATTCGAAGTCATGACTTTTCCAGAAGACAATGACAGGGACTCTAGAATCCCCTCAACCCTATTTCTATTCTCCTGCAAGCTTAAGAGAAGTAGCCAAGAAATGACGATGTATACCAGGACAGTTAACTCACGTACTTTTCCTGCCTGCCTCTGATACACACGTGTGTTTCTGTCCCCTGGTATACACCCAGTTTGTTCCCTGTGGGATATGAGAAACTGGAGTTAGCACTGGACAGAACTGTTTCACGCCTAACTACTCTATGTCCAATATTATGTTAGCTCCATGAACACACACAATCATCCAACATGTCTGAAGAAGAGAGATCTAGATTTCTTGAAGATCAGTTCTTACTGATTCTTAACAAATGGGATATTTTTAGTTTGTGAGAAGTAATAGGTAGGGGGGAAATATTTTATGAACTAACAGAAGGGAAGATAACAGCAGCTTATTAAGGAAATGGTCTGAGTGAGGGTCAGAGAGCCAAGTAGAAAAAGAGTGGCAGCCGGTGGTCCCACATTCCACACGCTTCGGGTGAACTAGCTTGAGCTGAGTGGCGAGGTCTTCATTCATTAACACAGGCAGGGAAACACCATGATGTCCTTAAAGGTCTGCCGAAACCAGATGCTACGTAGACAGTTAGCTGCTTTTCGGGCTAAGTTTGGGGCTGTTTCTCTTGCAGCCTTATTTAATAACTGCAGCCCAGAAAGGTCAAGAAGAACACAGGGAAGAAAAAATGTCCTTGGTTTGGAAAGTCTAGAGAAGCTAATTATTTCGATTCCCATTGGGCTAGGCGAAGAGCCAGGAGACCAGATTTGATTTGAGTTTGCTCCGCTCTTGTAGAGAAAGAAACAAAATCTGCTGCCTGGGGAGCCCCGCGCAGCTCAGTGTTTGCTTTCTCGTTGTGCTGCGCTTTCAGAAGAGGGTCCCTTTCCTTAAACATTGTAATAATCAAAAGCAGGACAGGAGAGAAAAGAACAGAATGTCGAAACGATCCTTTTTTGCTTGCTGTCTCCTTTTCCCCCTCCAAATTTCCATAACCTCAAAAGAATGAAAAGCCAATTAGTTACCAGCTTCACAATAGCTGTTTGGAAAGCTTAGCTTTCTACGGTCACCTCGTTCGTGAAGGCGGGAATGCCGCAGTGCTGGGGTCCGGCTCACAGCAGACATGGGAACCCAGCGCAGGTGATACCCCTTCCGTCGAGCTACCAGGAACACGAAGCAATGCTTACGAATGAGGCGCGTCCGATAAATCACGGGACAAAGCCTTGTCCAACACTAAGCAACCAGTCTCCTTGCAACTCAGCTGAACGTTATCACCAAAAGACTTGGCGGCACCTTGGATTTGAAAAGATTCTAAAATATTTTTACATGGTTTACCAAACATGTGCCACACACTCAGAACCTCTGTCACTGTTTGCTCTCTCTCCAAGACACACTTCTTCCTAAAATAGCTCTTCGGTGCTTCTGGGTTCTGTTACAAATCCCAGACACTCGTTCTAGAAATAGAAATCAAACTGGATTGCTTTTTGTTTAAAGGTTCTTAGGGGCATTGGAGAATGATGCTATATGAATCAAATGAATTAATAAATATGGAATGAGATTATCATCATCATCATCTAATAAATATGGAATGAGATTATCATCATCATCATCATCATAGATGCAGAGTTTATGAAGACAGAGGCTTACAGTGGGGGAGTTGGGGGGTTCTTTGACTTATGCCAGCCTTGTTTAAGTAATGGTCAATGAGGTCTGGAGAAAAGAGAAGCATACCTCAGATGAGAAGACCCCTAGGTCTATAACACTTACACAAAACCTCAGTGTGATACAAAGATGATGGAGCAGAATAACCTGAACTAGCCGAGCAATAATAATAAAAGTCAGGGTGTACATTTAGCACACAGTAATAATTAGCAGGTAATAAGACATTCAGGAGTTGCAAACAAATGTCTGCAGAGGCCAGGAAAGTAAAATAAATGTGTAAATCAGGCTGGGGAGTGATACAATAGGAACTTGTGGGACCTGCCCAAACAAAAAACAAATCTCTGAGCTGTTAAGCAAGACAGGCCAGGGTGAGCCAGAAAGGAAGTTTGCAAACCGTGTATATAACACTAGCTCTTTCTTAGTCACTAGAGGCTTCTACCCCACAATTTGTCTCTGAATGAAATCTTTGAGGACAGGTTGAGAATTTGCCCCATTTATGAAAATAGTTCAATGAGTGAGGTCTAGAAATGTTTATTGAGTTATATAACTGAATTTTTTGCCTTACGCAACTGCTTCCCCTGCGTTGCACTGTGGTCCTCATGGTTCTGTCTTAGGGATGGTGACATCTCTCATTTCACACGTGTTCTCTTGACGTGGATCCTTGGGAGAAATGCCTTTCAAAGCTCACTTCAGGAGCAGAGAGAACCCGGCTGTTCATTCTTCTCTCACTGTTTTGTTCCCTAGAAACCTGAGTACCAAGTTCCTAGGCCTTTTATAGCTTCTCCTCAGGAACATGTGATGCATTTCTGTGTGCTAACTTCACCCCTGGCTTTTATTACCCAATATAACGTTCTTTTCTCCTTAATTTCCTGATCTATTTATCATTATGAGCAATTAAAAAATTGGTGCTATTTCACATCCACTGAGAATAAAGTATAGATTGAGTTGGATGAAAACTTCTAAAACCTATAAATATTCCTCAGTAAATAGTCATAGCATTGTGGCCACGGTCTTCTGTACCCAGACTGACATTGCTGTAGAAGAACTGGATAAGGGGACTGAAATGTTCTATATTGACAAGATACATTTTTTTTTTTTTATTCTCACCTGAGGACATTTTTCCATTTTTTGTACAGACAGAGTGGGAGGGAGAGAGAGGGAAACATCGATGTGAAGGGACACATCGAGTGGCTGCCACGCGCACGACCAACCAGGGCCGGGGACAAACCGCAACTGAGGTACGTGCCCTTAGCGGGAACTGAACCCGGGTCTCTCCGGACCGCAGGTGGACGCTCTAACTGCTGAGCCAAACTGGCCAGGGCGACAAGATAAATTTTTAAAACAAATGATTTACTGCATTTTTTCATTAAAATGTTTTCAAATGTTGACGTTATTGCAGGAGTCCCCCCACCCCCGCCCACCTGCATCCTCCCACACACCCCCTTTCTTGTCCATGACATTTTTATTGTAGTAAAATACATAAACACAAAACTTACCATTTTAACAACTTTTAAGTGTACAATTCAGTGACATTATGAACATTCACAATATCATGCAACCATCACCACTAACCAGCTCCAGAAATGTTTCATCACCCCAAAGAGAAATTCTGTACTCATTAAACCATAACTCTTCATTGTGCCCCCTTCTCCCAGCCCCGAACAACCACTATTCTACTTTATGTCTTTATGAATTTGACTATTCTAGGCTCCTCATATAAGTGGAATCATACAGTTCTTGTCTTTTTGTGTCTGGATTATTTCACTCAGCATAATGTGTTCAAGATTCATCCATGTTATAGCATGTGTCAGGACTTGGTTCCTTTTTCAAGACAGAATAATATTTTGTTGTATGTATAGACCACATTTTGTTTATCCATTCATCTGTCAGTGGACATTTGGATTATTTCCACCTTTGGACTATTGTGAATAACACTATTATGAACACTAGTGTACAAGTATCTGTCTAAGTCCCTACTATCAATTCCTTGGCATATATACCCAGAAGTGGAATTGCTGGATCACATGTAATTCTATGTTTAGCTTTTTGAGGAATCACCAAACTATTTTCCGCAGTAACTGCACTATTTTACATTCCCACCAGCAATATACAGTGTTCTGTGACATCCTCATCAATAGTTTTCATTTTCAAAATAATAGCCATCTTGCCAGGCCAGTGTGTCTCAGTGGATTGAGCATCATCTCATGGGCTGAGAGGTCCTGGTTCAATGCCCAGCCAGGGCACATGTCTGGGTTGCGGGCTCAATCCCCAGTAAGGGGCGTGCAGGAGGCAGCCGGTTGATGTTTCTCTCTCACATCAATGCTTTTTTTCTCTCTCTAAAAAAAATCAATAAAAAATAAAATAAAATAATAGCCATCCTAATAAGTGTAAAGTGGTATATCTGAGGTATATTTTTAATTAAAGGAATCTCTGTAGTACCTATTGCAACATAAACTTTTACTTTTCTTTGGGAGGTGCTATAGGTAAACGTGTTTGCCTAGAGGAAGTTCGAAGTCAGGCAAACCCTAGTTTGAACAGCTTTTTCTTTTTACTTTGTTTCTTTATCTATTAAGTGGGAATAAAAATAGGCTGCGTCTATTTTTTTTTATATAACTTTGTTTTGATCATTTGTTTTGATAATTAAAGGAATCAATGACTCTCAAGGGTTTAGTGCAGGGTAGAGAGTTATCACTCAAGAAATGGAAAGACTTTTTAACCAAAAGAGACTTTCCTTCAAACTTGTATCTGACAAAGGACTCAGCTGGTCCAGTCACTGTTAATCTATAACCTGTAGTGATTAACTGATCATTGTCAAGTTCTAGTTCCAGGAAGATGCCATATCTGAGTCTCCATCAACCTGGTTCACACTGTTGGCCCCACACTGGTAATTCCCTGAGACTCTGCCACACCCAACCGGCAGGCCCACTCAAGCTTTGTTCATGCTTCAAACTTTCCTAAAATCTCTGAGACAAGCAGCATTTGGCCTCAGTGTTACCCATACCTCTTACTAAATGGCTCCAGGCCCAGCACTAGCAGCAGCCAGTCATGGTTCACAGCTTGGCCTCCCCTGATTACCT
Organism: Molossus molossus; assembly: GCF_014108415.1. Lineage (NCBI taxonomy): Eukaryota > Metazoa > Chordata > Mammalia > Chiroptera > Molossidae > Molossus > Molossus molossus. The sequence goes on along the minus strand of NW_023425347.1, from coordinate 24,825,625 downwards.
CCAAGCCCAGTACAAGTATCAGACAGCTATGGATTGCTTTTTAGCTCAAGCCAGGTGGCCCTGGGCAGAACAGGTGACAATTGACCTTGGCCTACATCTCCTGGGAGTCTAGAGCCAGTGCAACTGGTGGACAGCTTCAGATCATGTCAAAAGACCACCCAACCACCTCCACAAGTGACACATTCAAGGGGTGGACTCAGTGAGCACCAGAGCCCCACTGAAATAAGTCCTGTTCTGTGAGGTGGGCCCCTGCATAGCTAATCTTCTATTGTGGTTAGTGGTCATAGTCAGTCCTTACAGTGGATAGGACTGGGGGTAAATCTCTCCCATTTATGTGCCAACATAAATCAAGGTTCAACTACAACAAGAGGCTGTACACAGCCCACACAAGGGGTAGACTATGCAACTAGAGTACCCATTATGGGTGATCAAGAAGAATGTGCCACTGGACCCTACAGGACACATGCTACATAAGGCCACCCTACCAAGCCCAACACATAGAAACACATAGAAACAAACACAGGGAAGCTGTCAAAATGAGGATACAAGAAACATATCCCAAATAAAAGAACAAAACACAACTCCAGAAAAAGTACTAAAAAAAATGGAGACAAACAAACTACTAGATGCAGAGTTCAAAATACTGGTTATAAGGATGCTCAATAAACTTAGGGGAAGGGTATATGAACGTATTGAAAACTTCAACCACATAAAAAAAGGACACAGAAACCATAAAAAAGAACCAGTCAGAAATAAAGGCTACACCAGCTAAAATGAAGAAGAATTTTCAGGGAACAACAGAGTAGATGACACCAAGAATCAAATCAGCAAATTGAAATATAAGGAATCAAAAAGCATCCAATCAGAGCAGCAAAATAAAACAAAAATAATCAAAAAAATGAAAATAATGTAAGGAGCCCCTGGGACAACTTCAAGCATACCAACATTTATATCATGGGGGTGCCAGAGGGAGAAGAGAGAGAGCAAGAAATTGAAAACCTATTCAAAAAAATAATGACAGAAAACTTCCCTAACCTGGTAAGGGAAATAGACATACAAGTCCAAGAAGCACATAGAGTCCCAAACAAGATGAACCCAGAGGGGCCCAAACTAAGACACATCATAATTAAAATGCCAAAGGTTAAAGACAAAGAGAATCTTAAAAGCAACAAGAGAAAAGCAGTTAGTTACCTACAAGGGAGTTCCCATAAGACTGTCAGCTGATTTCTCAACAGAAACTTTGCAGGCCAGAAGAAATAGAAAATAATATTCAAAGTGATGAAAAGCAAGGACATACAACCAAGATTATGTTACCCAGCAAAGTTGTCATTTGGAATTGAAGGACATGTAAAGAGTTTCCCAGACAAGGAAAAGCTAAAGGAGTTCATCACCACCAAGCCAGTATTACATGAAATATTAAAGGGTCTTCTTTAAGAAGAAGAGAAAAAGACAAAAAATATGAACAATAAAATGGCAATAAATTCATACCTATCAACAAATAAATCTTAAAAACCAAAATAATCAAAGAAGGAGAACAGAAACTCACAGATACAGAGAACATTTTGATGGCTGCCAGATGGGAGGAGTGTTGAGGGGATGAGTGAAAAGGGTGAAGAGGTTAAGTTAAAATTGGTAGTTACAGAATAGTCATGAGGATGTAAAGTACAGCATAGGGAATACAGTCAGTAATACTCTAATAACTAGGTGTGGTGTCAGATGGACATTATCTTTCCTCACAGATTTATATCTTGACACCTCTTAAAATACTAATTTATTAAAGACAGATGCTTCCTGGTTCCTCTGAGCTGTTAGGAAAGACACTTGCTGGCAGTACTCTGGCTTATAGCAGAAGAAGGATGTCTGGAAAATGCATATTAAAAATATAATGAGATTTCACTACACCTAATTCAAATTATTTAAAAATTTTCAATTCTCATAATAGTGTTAAGATATGGATCAATGGAAACTTGCATACATTGCTGGTAAGAGTGTCAACTGGCTTAACCACTTTTGAAAACAGTTTGGCATTCCCCAGCAGTGTATAAATAAATTCAGCAATTATAAATATATATTACTACAAATTCAGTTAAGGCCAAGAACTCAAGCTTGGCCTAATATTTAAAAATCAAGTTAATATAATTCACCACCTTAAATGAAAAGAAGAGATAAATCATATAATCATCTTAATAAAAGAATAAAAATCATTTCATAAAACTCTATATCTATTCACGATAAAAACTCATAGCACAAAAGAATAAAATCTCCTTAACCTGATAAATTGTGTTCCAATATATATTAAGTATGATTTGTAAAGGTGATTTATTGAAGCTTCCCCCTGAGATCAGAAACAAGACAAGAATGCATGCTTTCACTGTTGTTTTCCAACATTGCCCTGGAGATCTTGGCCCAGACCCTGTTCGGGAATAAAGATTCATTCCCCCGATCCTGGGAGCGCTGTTAGCAGACAGTGTTCAGCTGCCAGCCCGCTTTGGAGATTGCCCTGGCCGAAGAGATACACCTTCCTGAAGGTCGCCCTTCCTTCCAGGGAGGTCCGAATGCAATGACTGATCAAAGTGGAGGTATGAAGATCTGACCTCCTTGCCCCAAGTTTGGACATGTCTGAAGGGTTATCCCTGCTTTAGAACTTTCCATAAGGTCAGACGTAGCCTCTGAGACTGCATCACAGACCAACCTCTCAATCACGCTTCCCTTTCTCCTCGTGGCCCTCAGAGCACCCCCTGGTCGTCCTCCTGCAGGCTGATCTCCAGCTCAGAGTCTGTTCTCAGGAAGCCCAAGGCACAGCTGAGTCATAGTCAGTGCAGGAAGGAAGGAGAGAAAGGAAGGAAAGAAGGAGAGAAGGAAGGAAGGAAGGAAGGAAGGAAGGAAGGAAGGAAGGAAGGAAGGAAGGAAGGAAGGAAGGAAGGAAGGAAGGAGCGAGGAAGAATCAAAGGAAAGGTGTAAAGATGGAACAGAAAAAATAAAACTGTCAGATTTGAAGATCACATGACTGTAAATTCAAAACCATCTACAAAACAACTATTAGAATTATTAACTGAATTCAGTAAGTTTGCTGGGTACAAAATTTAATTGTCTTTCTATAATCAGAACCATTAGAAAATAAACTGAAAAACAAGCAAAACTAGACTGAATTATTTATGAATGCACACATTGATGGTAAAACTATAAAGAAAATAAAGAAACGAATTTGCCATAAGATATTCAGGATGATATTTACATCTAGGAACAATGTAAGGATACGTGGTGGAGGATTGGGAGTGGTAGGTTCTGGGTTGCTTTGAATATTCTATTTCTTGGTCTGGGTGTTGATTATATAGGTGTTTACATTATGCTGTTTTAAACTGAAAACGTACGTTTTGAGCATTTTTTGGAATAAATGCCACAATAAATGACCATTGATTGACTCATCTTTGATTTACTTAATCCTAGAAACTTCTTGCCTCCATTTAACTCTGATTTGGGAGTGAAATTGTCCAGTGATGACAACGCATTATAAAAAGCACATTCTTTATAATTATTGATTTTTAGTTGGAACATAAAAGAAAGCAGAGGAGGGGATAATTTCAGGCCACTTCTGAATCTTATCCACTTATGATCATTTTAGGTTAAACTGAGCCTCATGGGTCCCATCCACCATAGTGTGGTAGAAGGTGCATTTAACATTTAGTGCCAGAAACTTGAGTTCAAATTCTGCACAATGTTTATTCCTTCCCCTTAATGAGCCTCAATTTCTTTATCTGTAAAATATATTTATTTTTTTCTTAAAAGATAATTGACATTAAATCTGTGTGTGTGTGTGTGTTTTCTAGAATTATCATAACATAATTCCACAGCCTGGTGTCTTAAACAAAAGAAATTTATTTTCTCACAGTCTGGAGGCTAGAAGTGCAAGATCAAGATGTTGGCAGGGTTAGTTTCTTCTGAGGTCTCTCTTCTTGGCTTATAGAGGCTGCCTTCTCCTGTGTCTTCACATTGTCTTCTCTTTGTATGTCTGTATCCAAATTTCCTTTTCTTCTTCTTCTTCTTCTTCTTTTTTTTTTTTGCATTTATCTTCAGATAGAGTGGGAGGGAGAGAGGGGAGAAGAGAGAGAGAGAAACATCGATGTGAGAGAGACACATCGACTGGTTGCTACCCACACAACCCCAACCGGGGCCGGGGACAAACTGCAACCAAGGTACATGCCCTTAGCAGGAACCAAACCCAAGACTCTCCGGTCCGTGGGCCAATGCTCTAACCTCTGAGCAAAACTGGCCAGGGCCAAATTTCCTTTTCTTATAAGGATGCCAGTCATACTAGATTAAAACCCAAGCTAGAAAACTCATTTTAATGTGATTACCTCTTTAAAGACCCTGTCTCCAAATACAATCACATTCTGAGATACTGACAATTAGAGATTCAACATATGAATTTTAGGGGGATACGATTCAGCGCACAGTAGTATATACTAGAGACATATAAAATAAGATACCAAATGTTAACAAACGGTAAGCCTAAGTGAGGTTTATTCAAGTGTTCCCTGCACTATTCTTCAACTTTTCTGTAGGTTTAACGTTTTTCAAAATAAAAGTAAAATAAAAGAAGAAACTATTTGACAAGCTCTAAGCTTGTCACAGACACTATTATTAAAAAATATTATTTCCCCCTTTCTGAGGGAGAGTTCATCTTTCTTGCCCCACCGGTGGCAAGCTTGGCCACATGTTCTGTTGACATAGGTAGCTCTAGATTGGTGCGGTTGAAAGACAAGACAAGAAGCAAAGGAAGTACTGTAAATGCTGTATGAGGCCATTTGTTGGAAGCTAAACTGTCTGCGGAACCTAACCCTGTATTTCCCACGGAGGCCATAGTTCAGTATTTGGTAATTCAGTGTCCAAAGCGACTTACAGAACAGAACTACCGTGAATAATGAGAATCACATGTAATCAGAAAGAACTGCTTTCAGTGACAGGTAATAATCAACCCCTGAGTTTCAAATGCCAAGACATCCTAATTTGGAAGTGGTGGCAGACAGTGCCCATAGAGTTCTCATGTGGGACTCAATAGACACTGCGTAGCATTTGGATTTCTGATATCAGGACCTGAATTGCTGTGGTAGAAGAGGAGGACTGTGCAGTCAGCCACGCACGTCATTGAGAACATGCTATTCTGAGCCAACTCTTTGGTTCAGAATAGCACGTTTAGGAATAGAGATGGCGGATCTCTTACCTTTGCAACAGCATGGAGGGACCTGGAGAGTATAATTCTAAGCGAAATAAGCCAGTCAGAGACAGACAAGTACCCCATGATCTCACTTGTATGTGGAATCTAATAAACAAAGTAACCAGATGAACAAAATAGGTCCAGAGACATGGAAGCAGGGAACCGACTGACGAAGCTCAGAGGAAAGGAGGGGGCGGGGGCGGGGTGGGAATAAGTAATCAGAGAACATACATGTGCATATGCACAGCCCATGGACACAGACAATAGGGTGGTGAAGGCCTGGGCGGGGTGGGAACCCAGTGGAGGGGGCAAAGGGGAAAAACAGGAGGGGGGACATCGGTAATACTCTCAACAATAAAGATTTAAAAAATGGTCTTCAGAAGTAGGAATTATGGTAAAATCATGAAAAAGCAAAATAATCTGTCAGATAAAATTTGTTATCGAGGCTGGAAACAAAATTTAGTTAAGAAGTGGAGGCTCTATCTCAGTGCAAAATGTGCAAGAAAATATTTCCTATAAACCATCCAGCACCAAGTTAACACGCAAAGGAAATCCCTACAGGAAATGTGAACTTGGAGATTATTTTCTTCCCCTCTGCATTATTTCCGACACTGAAGATGTCATTTTATTTTTTCTTCAGTGTGTGTGTCATCATTCTTAATGTCCCTCAGAGCAACACTCCTGTTAAACTGTGTTACAGACTCATTCAAAGTACACCTGCAGATGAGCCATGCTAGACCACCCTCCTTCTTTTATTTATTTACATTTCCCCCATCCCCTGTTCCCTCTCTTTTGGTAGCCATCAGTTTGTTCTTTGTATCCGTGGGTCTGTTTTTGTTTTATTTTATTTTAGCTTCCACATACAAGTAGCCTTTCTCCATCTGACTCATGTCCCTTAGCACAGTACCCTCTAGTTTCATCCATATTGATGCAAATGGCAAGGTTTCATTCATTTTTTTAAGGCTTAGGAATATCCCATTGTATTTATGTACCACATCTTCTTTGTCTATTTATCAGTTGATAGACACTCAGGTTTCTTCCATATAGTGGCTGTTGTAAATACTGCTGCAATGAACATAGGGGTACATGTATGTTTTTGAATTAGTATTTTTATTTTCTTTGGATAAATATCCAGAAGTGGAATTGCTGGGTCATATGGCAAATATATTTTTAACTTTTTAAAACATCTCCATATTTTTTTTTCATAGTGGCTGTACCATTTTATGATCCCGCCAACAGTGTATAAGGAGTTTCTTTTCCCCACATCCTCACCAACACTTATTTATTTATTTTCTTTATCCTCACCTGAGGACATTTTTGCATTTATCTTCAGAGAGAGTGGGAGGAAGAGGGGGGAAGAGAGAGAGAAACATCGATGTGAGAGAGACACATCTAGTGGCTGCCACCCACATGACCCCAAATGGAGCCGGGGACATCTGCAACCGAAGTATGTGGCCTTAGCGGGAACCGAACCCTGGATTCTGGTCTATGGGCCGACACTCTAACAGCTGAGCCAAATTGGCCAGGGCTCACCAATGCTTATTTGTTTATTTGTTTGTTGATTTATTTATTTATTTATATGATAGCCATTATGACAAGTATGAGATGGTTTCTCATTGTGGATTTTTGTTTGTTTTTTGCATTGCCTTGATGATTAGTGATGTCGAGCATCTTTTCATATGTCTTTTGGCCACCTGTATGTCCTCTTTAGAGAAATGTCTATTCAGGTCCTCTTCCAAGTATTTTTTGTTGTTGTTGTTAATCCTCACCTGAGGATATTTTTCCATTGATTTTTTAGATAAAGTGAAAGGGAGGGAGGGGAAGAGAGAGAGAAACATCAATGTGAGAGAGACACATGGATTGGTTGCCTCCCACACGACCCTGACCAGGGCTGGGGATCAAACTTGCAACCCAGGTACATGCCCGTGACCAGGAATCAAACTCAAGACCCTTTGGTCCTCGGGCTGAGCCTCCAACCGCTGAGCCAAACTGGCCAGGGCTGCCCAGATTTTGATTGTACTATTTTGGGTTGGTGTGTGTGTGTGTGTGTTAAGTTGTGTGAGTTCTTTACATGTTTTGGATATTAACCCCTTATAGGATGTGCCATTTGAGAATATCTTCTCCCATTCAATAGATTTTCTTTTTATTTGTTGATAGTTTCCTTTGCTGTGTAAAACTTCTTAGTTTGATGTAGTCCCATGTGTTTATTTTTGCTTTTGATGCCCTTGCCTGAGAAGACATATGTAAAAAGATGTTGTTAAGACCTATGTCAAAGAGTATATGACCTCTATTCTCTTCTTGGAGATTTATGGTTTTAGGTCTTATACTTAAGTCTTTAATCCATTTTGAGTTTATTTTTGCATATTTTTCTTTTCTTTTCTTTTTTTTTTTTTGGTGGCATATATCTGTTCCATTTTCTCAGCCCCAAATATTGAAGAGACTGTTTTTTCCCCTCATTGCATATCCTTGCCTCCTTTGTCATAGATTAACTGAACATATAAGTGAGGATTTATTTCTGGGCTCTCTATTCTATTTCATTCATCTATACATCTGTTTCTCCTTTCTTAAACTTATCTTTATTGTTGAATATATTACACATGTTCCTTCTTTTTCCCTATTGACCCCCTCCTCCCTGCTCCTGCCCCACCTCCTGCCTTTCCACACACTGTTGTCTGTGTCCATTGGTTATGCATATGAGTCCTTTGGTTTACTCCCCACCTCCTTCCCTTTGAGGTTTGTCAGTCTAAGAACCATTTTATACTTCTTAATCCCTTTACCATTTTCACCCATTCCCCCTTCCCCCCTCCCATTTGGCAACCAACAAATTGTTCTCTGTATCTATGAGTCTGTTTCTGTTCTGCTTGTTCATTTTGTTTGTAGATTCAATTGTCGATAGTTATGTATTTATTGCCATTTTATTGTTCATATTTTTTATGTTCTTTTTCTTCAAGAAGACCCTCCAACATTTCATATAATACTAGTTTGGTGGTGATGAACTCCTTTAGCTTTTTCTTGTCAGGGAAACTTTTTGTATGTCCATCGATTCTAAATCATAGCTTTGCAGGATAGAGTGATCTTGGTTGTAGGTTCTTGCTTTTCATCACTCTGAATATTTCTTGCCACTTCCTTCTGGCCTGCAAAGTTTCTTTTGAGAAATCAGCTGACAGTCTTATGGGAGCTCCCTTGTAGGTAACTAGCTGCTTTTCTCTTGCTGCTTTTAAGATTCTCTCTTTGTCTTGAACCTTTTGCATTTTGATTATGATGTGTGTTGGTGTGGGCCTCTTGGGGTTCATCTTGTTCCTGGACTTGTATGTCTGTTTCCATCACCAAGTTAGGGAAGTTTTGTGTCATTATTTTTTCAAATAGGTTTTCAATTTCTTGCTCTCTTTTCCTTCTGGCACCCCCAAGATGCAAATGTTGGCACACTTGAAGTCATCCCAGAGGCTGCTTACACTATCCTCACTTTTTTGGATTCTTTTTTCTTTTCGTTGTTCTGATTGGGTGTTTTTTGCTTCCTTCTATTCCAAATCGATGGCTTGCTTTTTGGCTTTACCTACTCTACTATTGAATCTCTGTAAATTATTCTTTATTTCACTCAGTGCTTCCTTCATTTCTGACTGGTGCTTTTTTATGCTCTTGAGGCCTTCACTACGTTCATTGAACATCCTTATAAGCAGTGTTTTGAACTCTGTATGTGTTAGATTGCTTATCTCCATTTTGTTTAGTTCTTTTTCTTGAGTTCTATTCTGTTCTTTCATTTGGGACATGTTCCTTTGTCTCCTCATTTTGGCTGCCGTGTTTGTTTCTATGTATTAGGTGGAGTTGCTATGTCTCCTGGGCTTCCTAGGGTGGCCTATTATAGTAGGTATCCTATAGGGTCCAGTGGCAGAGCCTCCCTGATCACCCCAGCTGTGCCCTTGAGGTGTACCCCTTGTGTGGACTGTACATCCTTCTGCTGTAATTGAGTCTTGATTGCTGTTGGTACATCAATGGAAGGGATTTACTCAGGTTGATCAGCTTCAAGGACTGGCTGTGCCCACTTATCACTGACCTCTGACTACCTTGGAGGACCAGCTGTGCAGGGGCCTACCACCACAGAGCAAGACTTACTTCAGCAGGGCTCTGGTACTCACTGAGTCCACTCCTTAAGTGTGTGGCTTGTGAAGGTAGTTGGGTGGCGGTGTTTCGACATGGTTTGATGCTGTTGACTCTGTGTCCTGGCTCTGGGGAAAGGTCAGCCACTGCCTATGTTCTACCTGGGGCTACCATGCATAAGCTACAAAGCGATCTACAGATGTATGTCCTGCCATTTGTATGTCCTGCTTCTTTGCTGGACTTGGAGGTGGCCAGGCAAAGCCAAGCTGTGAACCAAGGCTGGCTGCTCCTAGTGTTGGGCCTGGGACCACTTAGTGAGAGGTATGGGGCTTGCTGAGGCCAGATGCTGCTTCTTTGAGAGAATTTAGGAAAATCTGAAGCAGGATCCAAGACAGGTCAATCCTATGGTAAAGCCACTGGGAACAGCTTGGATGGGCCTGAAAGTTGGATGGGGCACAGCCTCAGGGAAACACCAGGCCTGGGCAAACAGTGTGAGCCAAGTTGTTGGAGTCCCAGATATGGCCGCCCTCTGCCAGCCCCGTGGGCGAAGGGCTCACCAAAGGAGCAATGGCCTCTGCCAGCATGTCTATCTGGGAGAAAGCTGTCTCTTCAGCCCTCGCCCTGATGCCCAACAATTCAGTTCTTCCCCATATGTCTCTGGTGTCTTTCAAACTGTCTATACATTTATTTTTAATACCAGTACCATATTATTTTGATTATTGTATGTTTGTAGTATAGTTGGATACTAGAGAAGGTAAAATTTTGTTCTTTCTCAAGTTTTCTTTGGCTATTTAGGGTCTTTGGTGGTTTAATATATATTTTAGGATTAGTTGTTCTAATTCTGAGAAGAATGTCATTGGTCTTTTTAACAGGGTTTGCATTTAATCTATATATTGCTTTAGGTATAAAGGTATTTTAATAATATTAATTCTTCTTGCCAATCAGCAGGGTATATCCTTACATTTAATTGTATTCTTTTCCATTTCTTTCTTCAATGTCTTATAGTTTTCAGAATACAGGTCTTTCACCTCTTTGGTTAAATTTATTCCTAGGTAATTTATGGTTTTTGGTGAAATTGTAAATGGAATTAAAAAAAATTTCTCCTTCTAATTGTTTGTTATTGGTGTATAAAAGTGCAACAGATTTTTGTATATTGGTTTTGTATTCTGCAACTTCACTGAATTCATTTATTAGTTCTAAGAGTTTTTTGATGAAGTCTTTAGGGTTTTCTATATATAGTATCACGTCATCTACAAATAATAAGAGTTTTACTTCTTTTCTGCCAACATTGAAGATTTTAATAAAAAGAAATGAAATTACCAAGATGGTAATGAGATGATTATACCAGACTAATTTTGACTCATAATAGTAACCTTAATAATACCATCATACGTTTAATCTCTAGTGTTCTTTAAAAGATAGAATCATATCCTGAAGGCAAATTCTCTCATTTTGGTGTTGCATTTAGTAGTCTAAATTCTATCCTGATGATATTGAATTGTCTAATTAAATAAGCTAAATAAACATGCACACATGCACATAAATTTCCTGCCCTCCAAAGACGGCAAACTAAGTATATATCTATTTCTCTGCACAAACTGAGCTAGAAAAGTGAAGCATTTTTCTCAGCTTGTTATTGATCAGGGGTTGAGGACTTAAGTGACCATGCACGTGCTAGGAGGGCTGAGTCAAGGGTTGGGTCAATGGTTTGTGCAGTAGAAACCATCTGCCCCATGCAAGGACACAGTGCTGATTATCTCTAGCAGATGGTGATCCTCTGAGAAGATGATGGCCAATCAGGACAGGCCTCACAATTTTTATTTTTATTTATTTATTTTTAAATTCTCACCCAAGGATATTTTTTCATTTATCTTCAGTCAGAGTGGGAGGGAGGAAGAGAGAGAGAGAGAGAGAACCATCAATGTAGATGGACACATTGACTGGTTGCTTCCTGCACAACCCTGACCAGGGCTGGGGATCGAGCCACAACCAAGGTATGTGCCCTTGACCAGAATCAAACCCATGACTCTCTGGTCCGCAGGCCGACTCTAACTGCTGAGCAAAACTGGCCAAGGCAGGCCTCACAATTTTTAAAAGTGACCTAGCCATTCAGATTTTCAATGTGAAAATTCTCAATTTTTAAATGTTGACAACTAGTCCAAAAATATTACAAAGCACCCTGTTGATCAAAGCAATCATATCTTCCATGGACTGTCAGCTTGTGGCCTCTGCTATGGATTATTTTATATTGATGCTACTGATCATTCAAAAATTTAGATGCAGTGTGTTTCCAGAGCATGCGTGTGTGCACGCGTGTCAGGAGGAAGGTGGTGGTGTGTTTAAGGGTGAAGAAATATAGAGGGAAAGACGGATACAAGTGGTTTTGCTCTTATACCCTAAGCCCCTCAGAATTTATATTCACCCCTGCTCTATTTCTGCTTGGCCATAAATGAAAGTCTCCCTGAGAAGCCAAGCACATAAATGTTATTTGGAATGCAGGAGTGAGTGTGATCTCTTGTCTGGTCCCTGTGGAGTGTGGATCAGTGACCTTTCAGTTTCGATATCAATCTCTGAAGCTCTTCATAAGAAACACACGGTCCCAGAATCTTAGCTCAAGTTACACTAGAGACCATCATAAAGGAATGTCGTCCTTCTCTACTCAGAACTCTCTTTCCCTGGGAAGTCAGGACAGCCTTTTATCAGCGCTTGATAACCTGAGTTACAGGGCTGGGACTATGGTGAAGCAAGCAAGGCATTCAGGGTGCAAAATTTTAGCAGACTAGCATACTATTTAACCATTGAAAGAATGAAGTACTGACACATGCTACAACATAGATGAACCTTGAAAACTTTATGCTAAGTGAAAGAAGCCAGTCACTACAGACCACATATTATATGATTCCATTTATATGAAATGTCCAAAATAGGAAAATCCATAGAGAAAAAAAGAAAATTAGTGGTTACCTAAGACTGTGGGGGGTGGGGTTAAAGTGTACAAATGTGAAGTGAATGGTATGGGTACAGGGTTTCTTTCTGGGGCAATGAAAATGTTCTAAGATAGATCCTGATGATGGTTGCACAACTCTGTGAATAGAATAAAAAATCATTAAATTGTACACTTTAGGTGAACTGCATGTAAACTATATCTCAGTAAATCCGTTATGGAAATAAATAAACAAACAATAGAGACACAGACATCCCTCAGCTGGAAGTTTCTTTTGAGCCTTTCACTAAAGTTGCCTTTGCTCAGAATCATTTGCATACCAGAGAGGCACATCTTGAGGTGACTCATTCGAAACCCACACACACTACTCGGACAGTGGTCTCTGGAACTTAGTTTCTTCATCTAGGCACTTGTTAGAAATGCAAAACCTCTAGCCCTACCCAAGACCTACTGCGGCAAAACCTGCATTTTCTCAAAGTCCCCAGGGATTCTTACGCATGCTAATAAATACAAAACCCACCCCAGGTGTTCTGAGGCATTAACTGCATTTCACAAGATCCCCAGCAACTATCATGCATGGGAAAGTAGGGAGCTCACCAACTAGCTGAACTTTCAAATCCATCAACTTTTATAAATAGTGTATGTGAAACTTGTGTCCTCTGAAATGTCCCAACAATCTACATAAATTTAATACATTTTACTTTCTACTTCTCAGTTTACATCAATTATTCAAGTATACAGTTTGAATTGGCGTTAGAGGCTGTTCTGTTAATCCAGTGGTACAGATGTTCTTAAATATTACAGATACACAAACTATCAAATATGCACTAATTTTTTCTTATCCCCATATTAAATATTATAATTTTGAAATATCTCCAACTTTTTAATACTTAATTTTATTTACTTCTGGGTTTTGAGGGAAGCTTATCTACTAAAAATGAATAATTATATTGATACTGTTGTAATTTAACCTAATTATGAATAACTGGGAAGCAGAGCTTGAGTCTGGCGTGTTAGACCACTCGGCCATCCTGACACATTACTTATGAATAACTGGGAAGGAGCAAAGGGAAAGCCAAATATTGTGGGCATGCCATTGTGCAGCTTTGCCGGGAAGCTGCAGTTTAACGCTCCCCAGGGACTGGACAGGGTGGAGGTGGACAAATGCCCAATAAAGTGGGTGAAATAGGGAACGTACTTGCCTGCAGTCACACCTGGAAACAGGTCATTGGCCAGAGTAGGTGTGGCCACTGCAAGCACGGGAACATTGGAGATATTTCATCTCACAGGGGTGGGGAAAATTTTTCTGCCAAGGGCCATTTGCATATTTATAACATCGTTCATAGGCCATACAAAATTACCAACTTCAAAATTAGCCTGCTATATTTGGTCGGGCTAATTTGGTGAGGCGTGCGATGCTAGCTGGTACTGATTTTGAGGGCCTTCCTTATATGGCCCATGGGCCAGACGCTTCCCACCACCGGAGGAGTTTGCCCTCCTGCTCTCTTGCTTGCTTGCACTTGATTCCTGGCTTGCAGGGCTCTTATGCTCCTGCGCTGGGCTGTGGGCCATATAGACCCCGCACACAGTGCACTAGTGGGCTGTAACTAGCCTAATGCTAAACCAGACCTAGTTCCAACATGAACGGAAACTTTGGATGCTGGCTTTGCTTCTAGTGCTACTGAATCTCCAGCTGCACATCTTCCACGACTGGATTAAGGGAAATGGGACTTTGGAAATTGAGATGTAATTCCTCAAAAATAAAGCTTTCTACCTCATCTCATCCTCCTGTGGGGGCCTCTGGAAATCCTTATTCCAGTGGTACCCCAAGAACCTACTCCCACTAGCAACAGTGAAATGCCATCCATGCATTTCTCCAATAACAGTACCATCCCATGTAATTTTAGCTCACTGGTTAATTTTATTAAATATTTAAAGAACTCAGTTCAATCCTATATAAACTTTTTCAGAAAATAAAAGAGTAAAGGAATATTTCCCAACTCATCCTATGAGGGCACTACTTCCCTGATAAAGACATCAAAAGGAAACTACAGACTAATGTGCCTCATGAGCTTAGATGCAGAAATCCTTGAAAAAAATATAATAGCAAACTTAATTCATGAATATAGAAAATGATTCCCTCTATAATGAAGTGGGTTTTATCCTACATAATTTTGGAGGTTATATTCTCACGTAATTTTTGGTACCACTCTGCCATTGACAATATAATGTTAACGGATGGGATTCTAGATATCTTTATGGCTTTGTCTGTCTAGTCAGAACTTTTACGTGAAGTCCTTGTACTAAGAGGTGACTTGTTATAGTGTAAGAAGAAGTACAGTAGGACTACACAGAAGGTACAATAAATATGTAAAGGAGCCTAGGTTGGTGTGGGAGAATCAGGGACTCAAGTTGACTCTATAGGAGTGCGGTTTTGTGCCTGGCAAGAGAGCAGATACGACGACACATTCCAGAAGGAAAGGGAATGGAATATGTAATGTGAGCTCTGTCTGGAGTCTAATAGAAAGGGAGTGGGCAAGGAAACCAGAGGAGAGGTACATGAGCAAGTTCAACCTGAGGATGCTTTTCTTTTAAGACAGTGTGCTAACAATAAATATAAAGCCCTCACTCACCCCTGTGCTTTATCTCAGGCAGTTGCTTAACAAGGTTAGTTTCTTTTCCCTTTTGGGAGAATAAGTTTTAAATAACCACACTATATAGTAATTATATTCTACTCTTATTTTGTTTTTAATTAGGAACTCAAGATCAGAGCTAGGCCCCCTCACTACTTTGGAAATAAGCAGCACATCTGGCTGGCTCCCAATGATTTGATAAAAGTCATAAACATTTTGTTGCCCGGACTAATTGTGGTTACTTCCATTTTCTCCCTGATAACTTTCATTTTCTCCAGTGAAACTTCAAGGACTTCCTGTGGGGCAAAGGTTATGAGAGCAAGTGGGATGGACTAAGACCTTGAGGGGAAGCAAAATTTGCCATCCCAAAACATGCCTCTTTGGGATATGGATTATTTTATAGTGTGTCTTTTTTTTTTAACAAAAGACTGAGGAAAAACCTTTAAACTTCCTCCTAATTGCCTAAAAGAATTTAGGACCAGCTTTAGGAAGGGAGGTAACATCATAGATAACTAGTTTAACCTGAAGTAGTATGTGATAGGGAGGAACCTAGCAAGGCCCTTTGATCAAAGTCCTGTGTCCTGTGGTTCCAGATGGCCCAGCACACATTTGTTAACCATTGTTTGCTTTTCCATCTCCCTGTGAAATGCTTTCCTGTCCTTTGAAATTCCAAACCACAACCACAACTTACAAGCCTTAAGCATCCAATTTGTCCTTGAATCATGGTCTCATGGAGCCCCTATATGTATATACGTAATACTTTGATTATTTTCTCCTGTTAATGTTTCTCATGTTAATTTGATTATTAGACCAGTCAGAAGAATTTAGAGGGTAGAAGGAAGATTATTTTCCTCCCCTATTACCTTTATTTTTGAAGACATTTGTGTTAAATGAATATTGTGATGTGTCTTTATGCCATACAAAATATGAATGCATTAAGAACCACAGACAACTGCCTTTGAGTAGTTAGCAAACTAGTGTGAGGATATAAAGCATAATTTGTTATAATGTGAGACACACAGCCAAATTGTAAAGGAGCGCTTTATTCTCGCCAGCAGGCTGCGGGGGCATAGTCTCCTCTCAGATCAGCAGCCACGATTCTTCTTGCTCGTCCAATTTTAAAGACAGAAGCCCCATCCTCCTTTTGCCCCCCCCCCGCCCCTCAGAGGACCAGTACTATAGTGGGTGTGACAGCGATTACAGAAGTCAAAATTAGCATTATTCACTGGGCTCACGAGTGAGTACCTGCAAATGCCTGTAAATACCGATACCTGGAAACTGCAAATGCCTCCCAACACGTGAGGCAACTATAATCTTAGGCAAAATTCCTTTACTTCTAGGGGTAATCTATTATTGGAAAAATATCAAAGAAGGTCCATTGATGATAAAAATGGAGTTATTTAGTTGCCTCAGCCAAGAGGCCTACAGAAGAATGGAATCAAGTCGCCTTAGCCTTGAAGCCCAGGTCAAATTAACATAATGTAACATGTGACTCCAAATAAATAGCTACCATTTATTGCACAACTATGAAATACGCATTGTGTCCACGTGCATACGTGTGCATTATCACACACACACACACACACACACACACACTATAATTCTCACATAAGCCTGGGAAAGGATAAGACTCTTTATCTTCCCCTTTCTTTGCAACCTGTGAGAAAACTGAGGTTTAGAGAAATTAAGTGACTCCCTCAAGGTCAACCGTCTAGAAGTAGCTGAGGTCAGGTTTTTAAGCCAGGCAGAGGTTCCCAGGGCAAAAGTGGCTTTAGTTAAATTTGTATTGTATGTTTTTTGTTTGTTTTTTAATCCTCACCCGAGGACTTTTTTCCATTTTTTGTTCAGACAGAGTGGGAGGGAGAGAGAGGAAGAGAGAGAGAGAAACATCGACGTGAAAGGGACACATTGAGTAGCTGCCACCCGCAAGACCAACCAGGGCCAGGGACAAACTGCAACCGAGGTACGTGCCCTTAGCGGGAACCGAACCCCGTCTCTCTGGACCCCAAGCCGACGCTCTAACCGCTGAGCCAAACCGGCCTGGGCTGTATTGTATGTTAAGGACTGAGATATTTATATTTTTTACTGCAAACACAGGCAAGTTATTTCATGTATATGATCCTCACCTACTTTATCTGCAAAATGGTTCCTTCTTTATTGGGTCGTTAGGAGAGTGAATGAGAAAGCGCAGGCCAACCAAGCACATAAGCACATTCCTAAGCTCTCCAAGACTCCCAAAGGTCAACAGTGAATTAAAAATAAACTGCCATCCCTGGTAACTTCAGGGAGGGGACTCAGGTCCCTTAAATCCCAGGATCTGTGATGATTATGTACTCCACTGCCTTTATAAAAACCAACCCAACCAACCCACCCACCCCTGAGACCTAGACGATCCAAAAGTTGTGTCAACAATCCCATTGCTGCTAAATAGATTCACCAGCCCACACTCTTCATTAATTCTGTTCAGCTTCCCAAGGGTTTCTTATTTCTCTGCATGTGAAGGTCTGACTCAGCGCCTGGTGGGCACACTGGGCTTGAAATGAGAGAAAGGAGAAGCAAAACCTCTCAAGGAGTGGCCTTTTCCCCTGGGAAAGGTTGTCACACGCCAAGTCTCCTCCCTAGGGGGGACCTCGATGACAGCCCCCACCCCCTCCCCGCCCAATTTCGGCACCGCAATCAGCAAGGCTGTAAACGGAGGGTTGGGAGGGAGGGAGAGAGAAAAGGAGGGGGCTTGTTAAAAATGTCACTCGCGGACTTCTTAGCTACTGGTCTGTCCCTAACCCGGACCCCCCCCTTCCCCTCCCACCCTGGCCCCAGGCGCCGGGCGGGGCGCGGCCTCGGAGTCTGGCGGGCGGAGCGCCGCTGCGGGAGCCCGCGGCCTTAAGAGCGCAGCGTGCGCGCCGGGCGCCCGCGAGCACGGGCTTCCGCACCCCGTCCCTGCCCGGCGCCGGTCCCCGCGGCCCGCCGCCCCCGTCCCTGCCCGGCGCCCGGTCCCCGCGGCCCGCCGCCCCCGCCCCGCGCGCCGGCTCCGCAGCAGCGAGCTGCGGGCCCCAGGCTAGCGCCGCGCACCATGCCCCGCATCGATGCGGACCTCAAGCTGGACTTCAAGGATGTCTTGCTTCGACCCAAGCGCAGCAGCCTCAAGAGCCGAGCAGAGGTGGGACTCTTCGGAGGCCGCCGCGGGGTGCGCTGCTTTTCGGGGTGGCGCGGGGGAAGGGCGGGGAAGGCGGTGCGTGGTGGTTAACACCGCGCCTGCTTCTCTGTCCGAGGGTGGCTGGGGTGCTGGCCCCCTTTGCCCTGCCCCTCTCCACCACCTGAGAAAGGGGGAAGCCAGCTGGTTCCCTGCCAGGACTGGAGGCGTCTTCAGGGGGCCCAGCTGGGGCCTAAAATTCCAAACCCGTCGGATTGGGTGGGCGGGGGGAGTACACGTTAGAACCGGACCACAGAGGAGCCACGATCGAGTGGCCAAGTGCTGAGAAAGTATGGGGAGGCCGGACGGGTGCATTTAGGGAGAAAACACAGTGGAGCCAGATCATAAAAGGTGACGAAAAACAACGGAAGATCCTTGTGATTTTGGCGCTGTTTCATAGTGGGGAAAACTGTTGCTGGTTTAGTGGCAGGTCCAGCAATGGGATTTCTTTAAAATGTCTGATAAATGGAAACTTCAGGGCAGAAGTTCCGTTTACTTGCCGCGTTTCAGTGGCCTTGCTGAAGTGAGGCAGGGGACCCGCGCTTGGTGGCACCCTCCTTACTGGACAGCTGCCCAGACCTAGACAAGCTGAAAGCACTGGGGTGCAGGCGTGGGGTTGGGGGACAAACTGAATTAAAGCCTGAAGAACAGGTGGAGGCCGGACTGAAATAGCTCCAGTGGGGGTAGGGATGCCCCTACTGGTGAGGAGGAAGGTCACACTCTGAAGGTTAAACCAGCTGCACAGAAAGGCACAGTCCTCTGGAGTGGTGTGTGCTGGTGACCACGGCTTTGCCTGGTCTGCTGAGAGCCAGAGAGGAAGCTGCCCTGGGTCTGGAGGCCGGAGGCCACAGGAGTCAACAGGAGGAGGCTGAGCCAGCAGCTGTTTCTTACACCCCAGTCCAACCACCACTCATAAGTCAGCGGACTGCCCACCGGTGCCCAAGCCCAACTGCCGTGCCTGGTGCTGCCAGCCAAGGGCTTGTTTGAATTAGGGAGGCCTCCTGCTTTAACCAATGACCAGAACCAAGTCACCTTCTCAAGCAGGAGGGTTGGCAAGCTGCAGCCAGGGAGGACGGGGCAGCACAGGACTGGAACAGGCAAGAGAGAAATGGTTAACCCTTGTCTCACTGGCCTAGATTGGGTGACTCTGTGCCTGTCCTTCATGTTCTTTCAGGCGCTAAAGAGTGGGGCAGACTCTTGAAAGGGAAATAAACAGTTCGCATGGCCGGCCTGGGCTTCCCCAAGTACAAGCTGTGGTCAGTACCTAAGGCCACATTAAGATGTGGGGTCTAGGCAGACTAATAATTTGGTGGCCTCAATATTCTTTAAATATGTGTTCAGAATTCACTTAGAAGAGAGAAACTTTTAAGAAAAATTATATGTTTAAAACAAGGATACATTATATGGATTTTCTGACCAGGAAACACCTTGAGAAGATAAAACATTAAGAATGTATGTAGCCCTGGCCAGTTTGGCTCAGCAATTGGAGCATCGCACCACGGACCAGAGAGTCCTGGATTCGGTTCTCAGTAAGGGCACGTACCTCAGTTGCAGTTTGTCCCCGCCCTGGTTGGGGTTGTGTGGGTGGCAACCAGTCGGTGTCTCTCTCTCTTGAGAGATAAATGCAAAAATGTCCTCGGGTGAGGATAAAAAACAAAACAAAGGGAATAGCATGATAATATGTATTGTTTGGTTTCATAATTTGGGCTGATTGAAACTATTAATGTCCCAGCCTCTGATGGCACCATGCAAGCTACATGTGTCCATTGCAATGAAAACTCTGCGTCTTGGAAAAGGTTTCCGTGTTTCCACTTTTGAGGGGGCTTGCAGCTCTGCGCCTGGAAACGGGAGTTAACTGGCACTGCCTTTGCACTTGGTGCCTGTGTGAGTTGAGCTCCCTGGTGCCTGCGGCAGCTGCCTGGCCGGCCACCCTCCTGATCTGCCTGCTTCAGTGGTGTTGCGGGATGTAGTTAGGCCTAGATCTAGCTAGACTTCTAATCCCTGCTCGATATGTTCTCAGTTTGCTTGTGGATGCCTGAAATTTTTTATAGGCAGATTAAAAACTTTTCAGTGAACAATCAGATAGAAGCCAAATGTATGCCCCCTGGCAGAAGTCATATCGCAATGCACATTGGAAGCTGAATGGTAAATAACTAGTAAATCATCGACTTTGAGCAGATTTGTGTGGAGCCAGGACAGAAAACATACCCTGTGAGCTCTGGCCAGGTGGCCCAGTTGGTTGGAGCGTCATCCTGTGCACCAGAAGGTTGTGGGTTTGATGCCTGGTTGGGGCATGTACAGGAGGCAACTGGTCAATGTTTATCTCTCATATGGGTGTCCCCCCCCCCAAATAAACAAAACAAAACAAAACAAAAACATATCCTCAGATGAGGATTTAAAAAAGAAAGAAAAGAAAATGTACCCCATGAGAGCAGAGTTACTGAGAAGGGAGAGTTTCGACGTGGACAAGATTGATCAGGGGGACAGTTTTGCTGTGAGCCAGGCCTGGTGCTGATCATCAGGTGTGAGCAGGACGTGGAGAGAAAGGCAGAGTGACCTCCCACCCGGAAGTTTGAGTACTCCTGCTGGGGCATTTCCATAAGTGTCACATAAAGTGAATTTGAAGTTACCTTCCACAGGCAAAAGGGTACAGGTAGAGATGGGCCAGGTGACCTTCCAGTGGTTGTACCAGATGGGCTGTCATCTCTCAACTGGCCCTCTACTTATTGCCTTTACCTGTGTCTTCATGAGCCCTGGCACACAAGAGTTAAGTGCCACAGGCTGTGTGGGGGCATTTGGGTCATCTTTTCAAAGGGACTGACTTGTCTGTTGACTGAGGCAAGACTTTGTCCTTATCTGATAGACTGGGGAGCCCACATTCTTCCCCAGGACCTATTCCTGGCTCAGATGTCCCAACTCAGTCCTTGCTCTAGTAAGATTTGTTTGTTTGTTTTTTTTTTTAAATCCTCACCCGAGGATATTTTTCCATTTTTTGTACAGATAGAGTGGGAGGGAGAGAGAGGAAGGGAGAGAGAGTGAGAAACATCGACGTGAAGGGACACATCGAGTGGCTGCCACCCGCACGACCAACCAGGGCCGGGGACAAACTGCAACCGAAGTATGTGCCCTTAGCGAAAACCGAACCCGGGTCTCTCCGGACCGCAGGCCGACGCTCTAACCGCTGAGCCAAACTGGCCAGGGCGTAAGATTTGTTTTTAAAAGCAAAACAAAAACTTAATGCAACTCCGACTTTGGAAGTCAAGTATTGAAGAGAATTTGCATCAGAAAATTGGCCACTTTTCCTGGGACAGGGAAAACGACATGACACTGAGTATCGGTCCCCTTAAGTCTCTGGAGTGATTGTTTCTCCAGTGGTCCAGTGAGCAGAGTTCTGGTCCAGCCTGAGGGACCCTCAGCCAGGGATGAGAGCGTGGCAGATGGAGAGACTGTCGGGCTGGGAGAAAGGAAATCTGATTTGCAGTCCCAGCTCTGTCACAAATTATATTTCCTTTGCCTCTGGATCAGGTCCCCAGGGCTTCTGTGACAAAGCTCCATAGACTGGGGGGCTCATACAGCGGATGTTTATTGTCTACAGCTCTGGAGGCTGGGAATCCCAGACCAAGGTGTTGGCAGAGTTGATTCCTTCTGAGGGCGGGAGGGAGACTGTTCCAGTCCCCTCTCTCTGATGGCTTACAGGCTGTCGTAGGTGTTTCTTGGCTTGTAGATGTATCACCCTGATCTCTGCCTTCATGTTCACATAACATTCTTCCTTTCTGTGCGTCTCTGTGCAAATTCCCCCCTTTTAAAAGAACACCAGTCATATTGGAATGGGCCTACCCTAATGACCTCATTTTACCTTGATCATCCGCCGAGACAGTATTGCCAAAAAATGTCAGTGGCTAGGACTTCAACATCTTTTGGGGGGAGACACAAACCGTAACAGCTGTGCTCTGTGAAACTAGAGGGTTTCACTAGACTTGTTATTTGTGGATGCCTCAGAATCATTTAGGAAGACACTCCAAAGATACACATCTTGTCTCGAACACAAAGGTTCTGATGTATTCAGTTTCAGGCAGCCCAAGCATGTGGATTTTGGACATCAGCCTATGATGATTCTCATGTGTGTGTGTATGCTTGGACTGGCCACAGGGACCCCTTCCATTTATGGAACCTCTGGCTGTCCAGTAATGTGCAGCTGTGCGTGCTTCTCCTGAGAGTTGATGGTGACACTTCCAGGGGACAGAGCACATCCAGAGGGCTGGGCCGGGGCCCACCAAGCATTGCTTGAAAAAGGCTGGGAGCCAAAATGGTATTATTCTTGCTCCTCACCTAGGTGTTAATTTGTACCCCTCCCCCCATTTTTTAAATCCTCACCCGAGGATGTTTTTATTGATTTTAGAGGAAGGAATTGAGAGAGAGGGACATCAACGTGAGAGAGAAACATCAAATGGTTGCCTCCCGCACGCGCCCTGATCCAAGATTGAACTGGCAACCTGGGTATGTGCCCTGACTGGGAATCGAGCCTGCAGACTTTCAGTGCACGGGATGACACTCTAGCCAATGGAGTCACCTGGCCAGGGCTAATTTATTCCACTTTTGAGCCAGTAAGACCACAAAGATGAAAGGCGTTGTCCCTGTACAGAGACTTATGATCTACAGGTGAGACGGATAAGGAACAATGTAGTGAATAAGAGAATTGCTTTAATTAGTACCGTCCCCAGATCTAGACGGAAGGGTCCCTTGACTCCTCCTCACTGGACAGGGCCTGTGGGCTGTGCTGTTCCTTCTAGGCCCTTCTCCAGGTACTCAGGATCCTGGATCTCCTGGCCCTGGTGAGGGGAGCTGATTCCAAGGCCTGCAAGGGGCTCCCTGCCAGGTGTGTTTTTCAAGGGCCACCGGTGCTGCTGGTATGCTGCCTCGAACTTCAGAGAGGGGCCAGGTTGCACGTGTTGGTGGGAGTGGATGTGTATGTGTGCAGGGAACTTAATGTGTGGACTGGGGTGTTCATGTGTGTGCACACAAGATTGGGGTGGAGATGTGGACTGGGTGCCTGGGCTGGCTCCCCATGACACCATGTTCTGGTGCTTTCCAGGTCATTACTGAAATTATGTTTGTTAAGGTAGGAGGACAGAACAAACTTTATGTAGCAGCTTGTTAGCTTGACTTGCAGCTTGTTAGCTTGACTTGTAACATGGAGGTATTTAGCACTGTGTTCGGAGGGCCTCCACTTGTTCTTCTGGGCTCTAATGTTGGTTGACTTCAATGAAGGTGCTTTTAAAGAGCTGCAGCCCAGCTGCTGTGGCTCAGTGGTTGAGCATTGATCCATGTACCAGGAGGTTGCCGGTTCTATTCCCAGTCAGGGCACATGCTCAAGTTGTGGGCCCAACCCCCCCGTGGGAGGCATGCAGGAGGCAGCCAGTCGATGTTCTCTCTCATCAGTGTTTCTTTTTCTCTAAAATCAATAAAGAAAAAAAAATTAAAAAATAAAGGAAGAGCTGCAGAAACATGCATTTTTGAGGTGGGGGAGGGGTGGTTTATTCCTTGATGTTCCCTTTCAAGACAGTTTAGCAGAGTGAGAATTTGGGGGTGCTATATTTACTGTATTGACCAGCTGTGGCAGATTAAATTCCAAGTTTTCTTCCTCGGCAGCTGGACAACTGGTCTGGTGTGTGTCTGAGTTGATAAGGTTGAGAAGATAATTTTATTGATCATTTTTTGAATTAAGGCTTGCATAGACTCTACCGTATGGAGAAGACTAGACATGAGGGGAAGAGTCATTGCTAAGGCTGACCTGTCCTTGGAGATCTCTGTTTTCGTGTACTGCCGACAGATAGGTTTCGGAGCGCCAAGAAAAGCCCACTGTGAGCTCAGCTGGGTGCAGGATAGCATCTCTCCCCATGCATCTTTGGCAGAGTGTCAGTAATTTGAGACCAAAGAATTCTGATTATTTTAAGCCTGAGAAGTCAAAATGCTAGGGCCCTTAGCAGCACAGCAACAGATAGACCCCATTAGTTATCTTTCAGAATCGAAATGTACCTTGTTCACTAAAGTAGAACCAAGACTCATAATGAGGAAGTCGAGAAAGGGATGGCCCGCCCATGTGCTGAGGCAGTGACAGCGCCTCATTGCCCCTCACTGGTTGCTGTTTAAGGCCAGTGTGGACATGCTTCTGCCATCGCTCACCCGGGGAGCCAGGTGGACAGGGAGCCTGGTGTGGAGAAGCAAGGGACCTGAAAAAGCGAGGAGTCCAGAGATGCCCCCTGGTGGTTTTTGTTTTTTGTGCTGTTGTTTTTTTTCACATTTTGATTGTATAGTGAGACTTGTCTCAAATGAAAAGAATAAAAGAAGGAACTAGATAAACACTGGTGGGAAATGATTATTGGGGGCGTACTCACGAAGCCAGGATTCACGTAGGGTGGGTCCGGCTTATTTCAGAAGCTTAAGAGTCACACCAGCCTTTCTCTTGCTGGCTCTGCTGGGAGAGGTGCCCACGTCCAGTGGGCCGTATCCATCAGGGCCAGCCAGGGAAACACAGTGCTGAATATTTAAAAGAGGGAATTGAATGCAGGACATCCCGATCTTGCTGAGGTGCCAGGTGAGCTACTGAGGCACCCAGAGATCGGCAGCAGTGAGAAGACACTTCCAAAGGTGGGGAGATGATCTTACTGAGGCCCAGGGATGGGGATCACTTGGGGACAGCTGGAACAAAGATGCTGCAGGCCACAGCAGAGGGCTTGTGGGAGAACTACCGGCCTACGCCCAGGCCCTCTCCCCCATCCTCCTCTCTCCCCCACTTTCCTACCCAGTGACCGCCTTGGCTGAACACAGCCAGAAAGCAGCCTGGGAGATGGAGCCTGCAGGGGGCCGCCTGTGATGCATACAGAGCAGGGGAGGGGGGAGGGATGGATCTGCACGCCATCTGCCCCAGGTCCAAGAAGTCATTCTGAACCTGCTAGCTCTTGACGAACACCTAGCACACTGCTCTTGGTGAACCCACTGTCACGGCCTAGCTCTTCCAATAGCTGAGTTAGTCCCAGATGCCCAAAGATGAAGTTACATTAGGGTCGGTTTATACGCGGAGACAGTGGTTGCCACGTACTCGCCCCAGCTCTTTGAAAGAGGCTCCTAACCACAGGCCGGGAGGAGGCTGGAAGGTCAAGGGGCTAATGGCTTGCAGCTCGCCGCAGGGTGAGTTTGGAGTGGGAGGTGAGAACGGAAGGGGAGAGCGAGTGGATTTTCTCAGAAGAGGGACGTTTCTCCAGGGCTGGGAAGTGGGGAGAGGGGCCTTGTATGGGGGTGTCTAGGGCTGGGGTGGGCCAGGCTGGGGTAGACGGTGGCAGTGCGCTGGGAGAGGCTCCTGAGGGAGAGCGCTAGGATCTGGAGGCTGGGCTGGAAGCCGGAGCGCGCAGTGCCTCGCACCGGCGACGCCGAGAAGCCGGGTCAGCTTTCGGACCTGGATGACGGCCCTGGACTCGGTGTCCTTGGGGATTCTTCTGTCTGGGGAACATCTGGCCTGGCACTAAGAGAACCCAGGGACTAAGGGACAGACACCTCCCTTGTGTTCTTACCACTTGCTTCAGACTCGAAAATTTCTGCACAAATCCTGCAAAGAGCAAAGCACTTCTTTCCCCTTTTCGCCACTAGGTGGATCTTGAACGGACCTTCACCTTTCGGAACTCGAAGCAGACCTACTCAGGGATTCCCATCATAGTGGCCAACATGGACACCGTGGGGACGTTTGAGATGGCAGCGGTGATGTCTCAGGTAGGATGGTGGGCTTTCCCCTCTGCTGCTCACACTGGACGGGTGGCCAGGAGCCCCCCGGTCTTGTTCAGACACGGGGAAGAGGAGAAAAGCGAGACACAGTGCGCCCTCGCTGACGCGGTTCATCAGTTCCAGGCTCTCCCACGATGAATGGATTTCCGCGAAGTAGGAGTCTTGACTGACTCACAGCCCCCCTGCCACTTCGCGCTTCCACATTCGGGCTTCGCTCTGTCGCGGTTTTTTCAAATATAATATAATACGCATTAGAGAAAACCACCATAGAGTGAAGCCGCCAGCAAGTCGAAACAGTAAGTGGCGAGGGACGGCTGCACTGGGGTCCTCGGCTGTGGAATCCTTAGTTCTGAGTCCGATTGTTGCTGGGGACACTTCTTTTCTCCTTTTCAAACAAAAGGGATGGGATGGGCGGAGTCTGGACTTTGCCGTCAGTGGATGGTCTGGAGCCACACCCATGACGTCCTTGAAGATGCCCGTTTCGGAATTGGAGCCACGGAAAGAAGCTGGACATTGTGCCACAGTGTAAAGTTGGTCGAGTGCCATTTATAGGACAGGGAGACTGCCTTTAAAGGAAACAGAACTGCTTCGCGTGCAGGCCGTGCGTTGACGTCCATGACATCATTTGTAGGAAACACTTGGGCAGCTGTAGATAATGGTCTCATGTTGCCACAGCTTCACCAGCCAGGTTCCCTTTACAAGGGAGGAGACTGAGGCGGAGAGGGAGAGGAGAGGTAACTTGGCCCAGGGTGTTCAGCCAAGGAGAGACAGTCAAGATTCACACCCAGCCTGACTCCAGAATTTACACTGACAGATCACAGTACAAGCTCAAGGTCCCTTTTAGCCAGTTATCAGTCTAATGTCCTGTAAGTGGGGTAGCTGGTACCCTGGCCTTGGGAAAAATGAAGGAAAAGCCTTCTGTGGGCAGGACCTTCATTTCATGCAGCTGTGTCCCAGGTGTGAGGCACTCCATCCCGGATGCAAGCATTTGCTTGTACTGTGCACTGATAATGTGTGCTGATAATCCTGCCAAGTGAAAAAGTAAATCCAATTAGTCGAAAGAGCTTCTCGCTGTGGGCAGCAAGTCTAACCTCAGGAGGTGCTGGGAGTCATTATTAGCCAGTGATTAGAAGGAAGATCTTCAAACAAATTATGAGCTCAAAAATTGGCGTAGGAGGTGGTCTGTCTGACTCCATGATCAGCTGTATTATCTCTCAACCCTCAGCCCCCACTGAGCCATGGGCTGAGGCTAATACATTAATTGCTGAAGGAATTTGTAGTTTTTTTCCCCTTATTCTTTCGTTGCTCTGTTCTGTGATCAGCCATTGCTACTAATGAATTATGTAGAAGTGGGTGGAATCAGGGAGCAATAAATAGCCCTGATTAATTCACATATCAGGTTATTAGTCCATGAAAAACGTACGACTTGTTAGGCTCTTCCCCCTTGCGCGGGAGAGAGTCCCCATTAACGAGACAGTGTACACTGAAATAGCCCACCACGTGTGGGTGCTTGGAAGGTTCTATTTCCGGGACCCACTGAGTTAGTGTAAGTGGATGAAGTCATAGGTTTCCCATTAGAACGGGGAACTGCCGATGGGAAATGGACCCAGAGAGGTGAGGAGACAGGCCCTGATCTAGGGGAGGGAGCTTGAGCTGCAGTCAGGTTTGTTTGCTTCTGGCCTTTGCCCCTAACCGGCCAAGCAATTATTCAATTTCTTAAATTTATACTTCTTAGGCTCCTTTTCTGCCCACAAAGCTAACGTGAGTGTACACAGTTGTTCTGAGAAGTAAATGAAGTATTGTATGCAAACTGTGTGCACAAGGTAGGTACTCAGACCATGCCAGGTTGAGAGTCATAGATTTACTGCTGTAATTATAATGTCCTGCCTTAGGGATACCAGCTGCCTCACGTGTTTAGCTTATAGGAAGAAGGTTTAGGTTGCACACGAGGCAAAGCTTTCAGGTATAAGTTGAAGTTCTTTTGGGCTGGCTCAGCAGAATTCTCCTTAAGGAGCCCCTTCCTACGGGCAGGGGACCTGCTCTCGGTCTAATGCAGGTGGTCAGCGGGGGCGGGGCTCAGAGCTCCCCCTTTTCCCTGCCCTGCCTCTTCGCAGAGCCTCCTAAATCCTGAGCGCACTGTTGTCTGATCAGCTTAGAATGGAAAACCCTTTTGTGATTTCACTGGTTTCATCTTTGTCTGTTTTGGCTCCTAGGAGCATATTCGAAGCTAATTAAAGGAGACTGGCAGGAACACCTGATGTTTTTGTAGTGTTGACTCAGCCGCCTCCTGGAGGAAGGAGGCTCACTGGGCTTCTCATCCTAATGGTGCTGTTTTGTTTCCCAGCACTCCATGTTCACAGCAGTGCACAAGCACTATACCCTGGACGACTGGAAGCTCTTTGCCACCAGCCACCCGGAATGCCTGCAGGTATGACGGTTACATTTGTCGCAGAGGGTAGAAAATCTTTGGGGTTGTCGAAAGGATTTGAATCAGCAGCAGGTAGACACACAGACACCAGAGAGACCTGGGGAGCTCAGTAGTGGTCCCCAGCCCTTCATCGTTGCCAGGGTTTTGCCGAGGAGACCTGTTCTGTATCCTGTTTTGAAAATATTAGGATTTACTTGCAAGGAGCATCTGTTTTTTTCCCTTGAAAGGTGAAGTGTTATATTATGAGAGCTGGGGGAGGACCTGCCAGGGGTAGATCCAGTCCAAAGATTCCTTTTAGATGTAGCAAAAACATCTAAGTATAACAGGTTGTTTTGGAGTTGAATAAACAGTATTCCCGCTAGGATGGCTGCAATCAAAAGACAGAGAGCCTGGCCAGTGTGGCTCAGTGGATTGAGCGTCGTCCCATAGACTAAGGTCCCAGCTCGATTCCCGGTCAGGGCACATGCTTGGGTTGTGGGCTTGATTCCAGCAGGGGGCATGCAAGAGACTGCCAATCGATGTTTCTATCTCTCTCTCCCTTTCCATCTCTTTAAAAAAACAAAAACAAACAAAAGACAGCCCTGGCCGGTTTGGCTCAGCGGTTAGAACGTCGGCCTGCGGACCAGACAGACCCGGGTTCAGTTCCTGCTAAGGGCATGTACCTCGATTGCAATTTGTCCCCGGCCCCAGTTGGAGTCATGTGGGTGGCAACCACTCGATGTGTCTCTCTCACATCGATGTTTCTCTCTCTCATCCTGCCTCTCTCCCTCGAGCTCTTTTTGAAGATAAATGCAAAAATGTCCTTGGATGAGGCTAAAAAATTTTAAAAAGACAGAGTAACCAGTGTTGACATGGATGTGGAGAGATAGGAACCCTCCTATATTGCTGGGGGAATGTAAAATGGTGCAGCTGCTTTGGAAAACAGTCTGGAGTTCCTCAGAAGGTTACACAGAAGAGTTACCATGTGACTCAGCAGTCCCAGTTCCAGTTATAGGCCCGAGAGAGATAAAAACCGAAGTCCTTAAAACAGCTTGTACAGAGATGTCCATAGCAGCATTGTTCATCATAGCCAGAAGTTGAAACCAACCAGATGGCCATCAGCTGGTGGATGAAAACGTATATCCACACAATGGAATGCTAGTCGGCTGTAAGAAGGAACGAAGTACTGACGTGCTCCATCTGGGTGAGCCTTGAAAACATTTTGCTAAGTGAAAAAGCCAGACACAAAAGGCCACGTATGCGATTCTGTTTACGTGAACCGTCAAGAGCAGGCGCCCCCACAGAGACAGAGAGCAGATCAGTGGTTGCCGCAGGCATGGGAAGTTTAGAGGGTGAGGGCTAAAAGCTATGAACGTTTCTTTTCAGGGTGATGAAATGTTCTAAAAGTGATTGTGACGACGGTTGCACAACTCTGAATATACTAGAAACCACTGAATTGTGTGTACTTTAAATGGGTGGATTTAAACATTCTTTTAAAGTATGTGATTATATCTCAATAAAGCTGTTAGTATTTTTTTTTTTAAAGGGCAGTTTGAAAATAACAAAAAGCCACAATTCGAGAGATCTGACTTTCCTCCTGGCACCGTCAGGTGGTTCGGAGCCAGTACCAGCGGAGTGTCTCCGCATTAGAGACACTTTCCAAGACCAGATCAGATTACCTGTGACTGGAAAATGACTTCATAATGGACTGCTTTTAAGGGGGCACTGGCTCTTTTTTTTTTTTTGGCTATGCTTTAATTATGTATGGATTTTGATTAGTGAGAAGGTGATTTCGGAGATAAGATAATTCTGGCTTCATAGCAAATCCTTTGTTTCTGCCGGACTGTGTTCAGAGGAAGCTTCTCGTTTCACCTGCTGCCCCTCGTCTCTGGAAGGACTTGGGAAGGCAGTGCATTTGGGGCTGTGTGTGGTTCATTGGAACCTTGGCTTTCACGACCAGGTCTGATCATTTGACTCACTACACTCCACCAAATTAAAGGTTGATTTTCTGAAAAGGGCAAATGTTAAAAACTCAGTAGCACTGAGATAAACTATTCTCAATTTTTGCCTGACAAACTTGAACAGAAATGGAGAGGAAAATAAGAGAAAACAAAGTTTTGTGGGAGGGAAAGAAGTGTGTGGTTTGGACGGCACGGGTCTGACTGTCCACAGGAGTGAAACTGGGGTAAACCCAGGAAACTGGACTCAGCGTCTGGCTTGTAGCTACATTGTTGTGATTTTTGTAGAATAACAAGGATATTAACATAGGTCTCTCCTCTGTGGCTTATGGTTTAGAGACAGAAGTTAAACATTCGTATAGTATTCTCGTAAAGGTGAGACACTGACTCTGGGCACAATCCCGCAGTTTAGTTTCACTAAAGGCATAAATCAACACAGGTCTTTTCCCAAAGAGCCTTTTTCAGAGGAGCCGATGGGTGGGTTGAGGGTGCTCTAGTGCTGTGGAGGTGGGGGGAGGGAGTGTCATGGAGGGGCTTCAGCTAGAAACGCATCCAAGTGTCGTTGGGAAAGATCATGTCAGGCTTCTTTGTTCTCGGACCTTCAGACACTTGGCCCTTTTTTAAAAGGAATACAGATTTGCAGCTCTCTGTGTTACAATGTGCATGTTGTGTTAGTGTTGTATTGGGAGTAAAAATAAAAATGGGAGGGAGTTTTATCAGAGAAGTTTTAGACGTCTTTCTCTCCCTCCTCCTGGTGCTCAGAGCGAGATGCTCGGGGTGATGGCTGCAGTGTTGGCGTAGGGAGGCCCACGCCGACTGGCTTCCCCTTCTTCTTCCCCTCCCTCCTCTACTCCAGGAGGAGAAGCATTCACACTAGTGGTTCCACGAGTCACAGTCCCACAGAGAGAGCGTAAGGAAAGAAACGAATGCCAAGGACAAGGTCTCCTGACTACTTACTAAGCTGCTTACTAGAAACATTCTGTGGCTGAGGGCCAGGGTTAAGGGCATAAGCAATGTAATGGTGGGAAAGACAACAGAGGCAAAATTTAGATAATTCAATGAATGAAGGTCCTTTACCTCCGCTGCTGCATATTTTTCGAGCAGGTCCACTGAGTGCTTATTTGATCAGGGTGATCTCAGAGGGTCACCGAACTGTCCCCAGAACGGGCGAGTGGGTGGAGGCAGGGCTGACTTCAGAACGCCACTCACTGTCCACGTCTTGCACCTCTTGGTTTATGTTTGGTACAGCATGTCGCCGTGAGTTCCGGCAGCGGGAAGAATGATCTGGAAAAGATGAGCAGCATCCTGGAAGCGGTGCCACAGGTCAAGTTCATTTGCCTGGATGTGGCCAATGGCTATTCGGAGCATTTTGTGGAATTTGTGAAACTCGTCCGAGCCAAGTTTCCGGAGCACACCATCATGGTAGGTGTGGTGGACCATTCTGTAGATGGGGGAGCAAAGCGACAGGTGTTCGGTGTGTCAGGGGGAGCTACGTACTCTGCAGAGCTGTTGGTGCCTTATTCTTAGACGACTAGTCAGAAATCACAGGGAAAAGTGGAAGCAGCTGTGAAGTCCTGAAAACTGACTCTCCTCTGTGGAAAGTAGAATCCAGATCGACATCACAGAGTGTTGGCTGCTTATCTCTGCTCAACATCTTCACCTGGTTCTTCCCGCATGATGCCTTTAAACAGAGGTCTGTGTCACACCTTAACAAAGACACTTTTTCCCCCTTCAAACTGTAAGAGAGCCCTGGCTGGTTTTGCTCAGCGGTTAGAGCGTCGGCCTGCGGTCCAGACAGACCCGGGTTCGGTTCCCGCTAAGGGCACGTACCTCGGTTGCAGTTTGTCCCCGGCCCTGGTTGGGTGGTGCGGGTGGCAGCCACTTGATGTGTCTCCTTCACATCGATGTTTCTCTCTCTCTCTATCTGAACAAAATATGGAAAAGTGTCCTTGGGTGAGGATAAAAAAAAAAAAATTGTAAGAGAAAGTTTATTCAGAAAGTTACAGAGGTAGCAGAAGTGAGCCAGCTGGGCTGCGTGGGCTCAGGAAACAAGCTACAGAAGCAGAAGAAGGGCCCTTGGACTCAGCAGAGAGAGAGCAAAGATGATGTGCCTGGAGGGAAGAAGAGGGGGAGCGAAAGGAGGGTGTGCTCCCGAGAGGGAGAACCGAAGAACAAATGTGAAAAAATGAAAAGCCCACCGTAACTGGGTTTTAGTGTAACGTACTTCTGCCATCCCTGCCTCGCTTCTACTTGCTAGTAGAGCCCTCGGCTGTAAGCGTTGAATCCATAGTGTGAACATTTCACAATAGTCAAGTATTATTTGCAAATCATTTGGTGCCTTGTTTAATCTACGATCTTTATTTTTGACCTTTCCTTCCTTGTTTGTTATTTTCCTAATTCTCAATACCTTCACTAGTTAGGATATATATATTATTGCTGGGAAATGTGGATTTTCAGAAAAAAGGAGCCAGAAACTCTAAGGTTAGATTTGGGCTTTGGGGAAGTCTTTATGGTAGTTATGTGTGTCTTCACTGGCCTTAATTAATGTGGTGATTATAGATTGACTGCTAGATGAACCATCTAACTCTCCTTTTTAAATTGTATGTTCCTCACCTTTTATCATTGTAGGGAAGGTGGGAGATAGGAGTTATTTCTGTTGGTGGAGTTAACTCTCTGTTAAGGATTTTCAAGGATTTTTAAGGTAAATATTTTTATATTTTCCAAACACATGAGACGAAAGGATCAGGAATTGTCCCGAGGTCAACCAGCTGTACAGTGTCGCAAGGTGGGCGGGAAGCAGCAGACTTCATTTCGCCCTTCACAGGAGCACTGCCAAGCCCTGGGGCTGGTGTTTTTCAACAGTAATACCATTTGTTACGTGCCTACTGTGTTCCGGAAGAGTTACTTCTGGCTTTTTTCCCTCCTCTTCTTCACAACATCTCTGTGAGTAGAAGCTATTGTCCCAAACTTACCACAGATGAGGAATCTTAAGCTCTTATTTTATTCTCAGACTTTGGGATTTTCTCCAGGTCGCAGCAGCGTTAAGGGGTAGAACTGGGACTGGAAGCCAGGTTGTTCTGACTGCAGAGCCCAAGGTCTCCCTTTGAGGATTGTTAACGGCCCATCCTTGTCCTTGTTAACTTGAGTGATAAAAAGCTTTCTTCCACTAGGCTGTCTGACCGTTTCTGGCCCCCACACCTCATTCTGAGGATGTTGACCTTGTTTATGCACTAGAGGTGACCCTCTATCATGACCTAAGGATGGGAAGTCCTGAGGCCCCAACTGGCTCTTTTACCCACAACCGTCTGTGGTAACTTTCTCAGGAAAGAGGGAACAGAAAGCTGGACTCAGGGAGAGCAGAAGCCCCGCCCTCCAGCTGGGACCCCTTAGCCCTAAACAGCATTTGATATTAAGCATAAATTCCATGAAACAACAGCTGGGTGGTAGAAAGAGCATGGCCGATATTTGTGGAAGAGGAGCCCTTTGTTCATTCCTTCTGGAGAGTAGGAAATAAGGCAGGCCCAGGGCAGCTACTGACATTCTTATCTGAGGTGGTGGGATCTGGATCTTTCCAGAGATTTCCATGTCATCTCGAGTATATATATATTTTTTATCCTCATTTGAGGGTATTTTTTCCATTTCTTGTTCAGATAGAGTGGGAGGGAGGGAGAGGAAGAGAGAGAGAGAGAGAGAAACAGCGACGTGAAAGGGACACATCGAGTGGCTGCCACCCGCATGACCAACCGGGGCCGGGGACAAACTGCAACCGAGGTACATGCCCTTAGCGGGAACCGAACCCAGGTCTCTCTGGACCGCAGGCTGACGCTCTAACCACTGAGCCAAACCAACCAGGGCCATCTCAAGTATTTTAATGGCCCTGGAGATTAAGGGACTAAGAAACTTGGGAAGTTGTGTTTTTTACCTACTGGTAGTTTGGGTGTAAGAGTTGGCGATGAAGTTTACGGATCAGAAGTTACATGGATTTAATGAGTCAACCTAGTGGCTTCGCTTTCTTTTTATTCAGTAATTCTTGTGTTACATAGGGAACTGTGACCTACATGCAGAAAAGTGCATGAAACATGGATGTGTCCTCGTCATAAAACAGCAGTGTCCCTGTATTCAGAAGCTCCACCCTGACTCTGGTGGTCATTTTGTCCTTTCGTGTCTCTGGTTTCACCATCCATTGATGCATTCCTAAAAAGCACCATTTCATTTTGCCTGTGTGGGAACCTTATATCAATGGCAATCCTGCTGTATATGTGGTATCTTCTTTTGCTCAGTAGCATGTTGCGATGCACACACCGTGTTCTATGTGCACTGCCCAGGATTCCATGTTCCTGGACTGAATCTTTAATTCGTTTATTTTTCTTACAGATGTTTCTCCTTTTCTCCTCCTAGACACCCTCCTCCTGACCGCCCCCCCCCCCAGCATTATTGTCTATGTCCATTGGTTACGCATATATACATATAAGTTCTTTGGTTTATCTCATTCCTCCCCCTTGCACCCCTCCTCAGAGGTTTGTCAGTCTGAACCCTACTCCTTTCTATGTCTCTGGCTGTATTTTGTTCACCAGCTTATTGTGTTCATTATATTGCATAAATAAGTGAGATCATGTGGTATTTGTCTTTCTCTGACTGGTTTATTTTGCTTAGCATAATACTCTCCAGGTCCTTCCATGTCGTCTCAAAGGATTAGAGATCTCTCTTACAGCTGCATAGTATTCTGGACTGAATCTTTTAAAAAAAAAATTTTTTTTCTTTTTTATTCTCACCCGAAGACATTTTTGCATTTATCTTCAAATAGAACGGGAGGGAGTGAGGCAGGAAGAAAGAGAGAAACATCGATGAGAGAGAGACACATCGAGTGGTTACCACCCACACAATCCCAAGTGGGGTGGGGACAAACTGCAACTGAGGTACATGCCCATAGTGGGAACCGAACCCGGAACTCTCCAGTCCACAGGCAGACACTCTAACTGCTGAGCCAAACTGGCCAG
This sequence comes from Molossus molossus, assembly GCF_014108415.1. Taxonomy (NCBI): domain Eukaryota; kingdom Metazoa; phylum Chordata; class Mammalia; order Chiroptera; family Molossidae; genus Molossus; species Molossus molossus. Next base: position 24,790,410 of record NW_023425347.1, on the reverse strand, counting down.
GGCTAATTTTTTTCTTTATTGAATTCAGAGAGAAGAAGGGAGAGGGAAAGAGAAATAGAAATATTGATGAGAAAGAACATCGATTGGCTGATCCTGCATGCCCCCCACTGGGGATTTGGCCCATAACCTGGGCATGTGCCCTGACCAGGAATCAAACCAGTGACCTCTTGGTGCATGGGTCGATGCTCAACCACTGAGCCACACCAGCCGGGCTGGACTGAATCTTGAATGCTGATCTCAAAGTGCCTCATTAGCCCTTGTCCCCACTCCTTTGCTCTGGTGGTAACACTGTTAAATTTACTAACACAGTAATTTTCAACCTTTTCATCTCATGGCACACATAAACTAATTACTGAAATTCTGTGGCACACCAAATAATATATTATTTGCCGATCTGACAAAAAAAAAAGTATAATTTTGATTCATTCACACCGGAGGGCTATTGTTGGCTGTTGTCGTTTCTTTATTTGACAGTCTAAGGGAAAAGACTAAGCAGGTGTTACAGGTTTGAAGTAGGTATCACAGTGCCCCTGACTAAATAGGTGTCACAGGTGTTGAAAGTTCTGGCGGCTCACCTGCTGACACCTAACTTGATGCCCCTGAAGTTGGTGTGCCCGCATGAGCCGAGCCATGTTGGGAAGTCATAAAGTTTTTGAATCTCACCTCTATAAAGGATGTCTAGCCCTGGCCGGTGTGGCTCAGTTGGTTGGGCATCATCCTGTGCACCAAAAGGTCGCTGGTTCAATTCCCAGTCAGGGCACATGCCCAGGTTGTGGCTTGATCCCAGGTGGGGCTGTGCAGGAGGCAGCCAATTGATGTCTTGTCCTTACATTGATATTCCTCTCCCTCTCCCCTCCCCCTCCCCCTCTAAAAATTAATAAAAATATTTTTAAAACAATAAAAATAAAAATTAAAAGGAGGTCTAGGGCACAGCGGGCTGGAGAAGTGCGGTGGGGGCAGGGGGCATGGTTCGCAGCGTTGTCTGGTGAGTGGCATGGAGGGCGTGTGCTCTGAGCACTGGGTGGCAGGCTGATGGAGGAGAGTGGGGGTGGGGCGGGAGTCACTTGTTTCTGTTTTAAGAAGCGGAAGAAAACATATACACACAGCTTCTTTCATTTAAATTTTTTTAATCATCACCCAAAGATATTTTTCTATTTATCTTCAGATAGCGTGGGACAGAGAGAGAAACATTGATGTGAGAGGGACACATTGACTCGTTGCCTCTCGCAAGACCCTGACCAGGGCCGGGGACAAAACACAACCGAGGTTCATGCCCTTGACCGGAAACAAACCTGCAACTCTTTGGTCCACAGGCCGACACTCCAGCCGCTGCCAAACTGGCCAGGGCCACACAGCTTCTTTTAAAAAGCAGATATTAGGCCCTGGCCTGTTTGGCTCAGCCGTTAGAGTGTCAGCCTGCAGACCAAAGAGTCTCGATTCTGGTCAAGGGTACGCACCTCGGTTGCGGTTTGGTCCCGGCCCTGGTCAGGGTTGTGCAGGAGGCAACCAATTGATGTGTCTCTCTCACATTGATGTCTCTCTCTCTCTCTGTCCCTCCCTTTCTCCCTTCCTCTCTATCTGAAGATAAATGGAAAAATATCCTCTGGTGAGGATTTAAAAAAAAAAAAGCAGATATAAGGAATGCACTGGAGCCCCAGAACCTTCCATTTGTGTGCTCTGGACAGCTGGCCGTGAGCAGTAGCTCCCAGCTGGCCCTGCAAGAGCTCAGCAAGCTGCCTGCGTTCCACCCCTCGGGCAAACACGAGGCCGGAGGGCAGCACAGGAAGGGCCAGGCGGGTAGGACAAGGGAAGCGGGTTGTTGCCAGTGCAGAGCCTGGGGGTTGCTATGGGGATGAGGCTGGGGGGGGAGATGGGCCCGAGTGCCCACAGCCCTCTGGGCAGCCAACAGCAAGGGCCTCTCCAGCAGCTGCTGGCCGGCCCAGGTTGTGTTGTCGTTGTTCTTGTTAGTCGACCAGCAGTGGCCAGGAGAATTTGGCAAGGCGGGTGTTTATTCCCGAGCCGTTCTTTGCCTGCACTGACGCCTGAAATCTGTGGTTCGCTCAGAAGCCTCCAGTGCTCTGAGCATCCTCGGTTTGTGGAAATAGAATTTCTCTTGTGGCTTTGGAGGTGTTGTGAGGATGCATTAACGTTGTCCGGTGCTTTGGAACTGAAAGGTACAGAACACGGGCGCCGAGTGTTAGGATTGTTACAGGGCAGTGGACAGAAGGGGCTCAGAAGTATTCTTGGCAGAGGCTGGCATTCCGGGTGCCTGCGTCAGGAGGGAGGGCTGGCCGCTCCCTTGGCCCAGTGCACCCTGGATTTCCATGCCCACCCTTTTCTCATGCCTTTCACCTCGGGCAAGCCTTGCCAGCGTAGGGAGGGAGGAAGCAGGGGGCAGAGAACATCTTCGGCAGAAAAGGGTTCCCAAGGGGCACAGGCTGTCAGAAGAGTGTAGCAAGTGGATGGATTCTAGGCGCTGTGGAAAAGGGCACCAGAATGGGTGGGACACTTCACTCTTAATCATAACAAATCTGAATATGGACAATAGCACCTGCATTTAATGACGTGACACTTAGTTTTAGATCAGGGAACTTCTCAAGGGTCACAGAGCCTGGGGGGTGGAGCCCGGCAGCCTCTCCTCAGACCCTGGGATGTCCCCGCTGCACCGGCTGCAGCCTGCCCGCGGGCCAGCCCGGTCCCCGTGTTGGGTCTGAGAAATGCTCTTGTGCTGATGGCTCTTGCTGACCTGGTCCTGTGAAGAGGTAGGTCTGTGACACCTAAGCTGCTCGGATTAGACTAGAGGTTCAGCTCTGCACCCTTGGGGAGTGCCAGGCCAGCCACTGTTGGCCCATCCCAGGTAGCCATGGACATGGCCTGGGCACTTCGTCTGTGACCATTGGCTCGGTCACCTCTCTGCGTTCTTCCTCCAGCAGTCATGGTCTGAGCCACAGGAGACAGCTCTGCTCTGTACCGCTTCCCAGAGAGCTGCACCCTCTCGGGTGTCCCTTGCCGGTGTTAGCTGAGGGAGGCTGTAACAGTGTCTGGCGGCCTCACTGAAGTGCAAGGGACTTGTTAGGGTTGACAGCGCTTCTCAGGCTGAGTCACCTGGATATTTGCTGTCACCCTTTTTCTGGGACTGCTGTGAACTGGAACTGTGGTCGAAGCCACGAGGGCCTCAGAGAGAGATTCAGGTGATGTTTGTCTCGGAGAGTCACGTAGTAAATAGGTTAATGTGCCATCAGAGGTGGTCATTGCCTTGTTAGCATCCGCTCCCTGGTTCCCCAGCAGGTAGAGGTGCTGGGCGCAAGGCACTGGCTTAGGGTCCGTCCCTTATATTTGGAGTTGCCAAGCTGTGGCCCATGGGCCAAATCCAGCCTGCTGTGTTCGCTGACCCTTGCCTTACAGCTTTCTGTAGAAAGGATCTTTCTGGGAAGAGGGCCTCAGAAGAGCCAGTAAAAAGTGGGTAAAGAAGTTACTGTTTAGTGGGTACAGAATTTCAGTTAGGGATGAGAAAAAAGTTCTGATGATGGAGGGGAGTGATGGTTGCACAGCAATGTGAATGTATGCAATTATTTTAAAGTAGTTAAAATAGTAAATTTTATGTTTTATATATATGACCACAATTAAAACTCAAAAAGAGCCCAGTTGGTGTGGCTCAGTGACTGAGCATTGACCAAGAGGTCGCTATTTCGATTCCCAGTCAGGGCACATGCCCAGGTTGTGGGTCCGATCCCCAGTGAAGGGCATGCAGGAGGCGGCCGGTCGATGTTCTCTCTCATCAGTATTTCTATCTCTCCTTCTTCCTTCCTCTCTCTCTAAAAATCAATAAAGAAAAAACTCAAGCCCTGGCCGGTTTGGCTCAGCGGTTAGAGCATTGGTCCGCGGACCAGAGAGACCCGGGTTCGGTTCCCAGTAAGGGCACATACTCTCAAAAAAAAAAAAGAAAAGAAAGAAAAAACTCAAAAAGAGAGAAAGGAAGGAAGAGAGTAGAAGAACAATCTACAGAAGTCACTCTGAGGTGGAGGGACTGCATTTTTAGGGAGCCCCAGCCGAGAGCTGGGCGCCTGCTAGGAATTTATGGAACTTTGTAAACCTTACAGTCACAACAGTGAGTGAGCATGATGATTGATCTCACAGCGAGATAGATGGAGACTCAGGGGTTGAGTGACTTTCTTAAGATTACCTGGGAAGTGGGAGGCCCACCGTTGACCCCAGGTCTTTCTGAACTTGTTCGTCATAGATATCAGGGTCTGAAGGAAAGCTGGAAAAATTGGGGCAAAACAGTTTGGGTTTCGGTTTTTGCCCAGAGGACTTTTTACAATGGTACAAAAGTACTTGAAATGTTAGCTTTGTCCCGATCATGTCTCTTCCTGGGGTCCTCACCCTTCTTGAACGGAGGGGCGTCATTGCTGTCAGTGCATGGCCTCCCGGGGAGAGGGGTGCCCAGTGGAAATCTCCACTTGCTGGCTGGGGTGCCCAGATGGTGACGGCTGACGTGCTGCTGGGTGTGGCCCCGTCCTGACAGCTGAGTCCACCGCCAGGGTGCTTCAGGCCCAGATAGGAGAGCTGCTCACTCCCTGCCCTGCTGAGCCCCCTCCACTCCTCAGAGCCTGGCCGCCTGGGGCTGTCCCTGGAGCCTGGCCACACTCCTGTCATCATGCTCATCCCGATTTTGTCTTTTCTTCCCCCCTTGTTTTTGCCCTTCTTGATGTCAAACTGGAATAGACAGCGTTGTGTTCCTGCAAGTGGCAGCTCATTGGCCCTCTCCCTGTCGTCAGCATGCCTGGTGCCTTGTCCTCAGGCGAGAGGCATGTCACAGGGCTGGGGTTTTTCCACCTGGTGACTGCCTGCTGACCTCTGTTCAGGAAGCTGCCGGGAGACCGGGGCCTGGGCAAGCCCCTGGGCTACCCAGGAGCAGCGAAGCAGCGCTGTTCAACTTCCACCGCACTTGGTTGTACCTGGTGCGTCCATCATGAGCTGAAGTGACTTCTTTTATTTTGGGTAAAGTAGGCCCTTTGAAATGAAATGATCTGTGGGCAGCGCCAGACGGGTGGGGGTGGGGGCTCAACATTGAAAATGAAACTATGTGGGGAGCTTAACAGCTTCTTTACATTTTTTATTTAAAATTATTTCATTTTTAAAAATTTATTTTTAAGTCTTTAAAACTTTATTTTTCAGCAGCTCAACCAGTGAGGAAGAATGAGAGTCTTGTTTCTCTGGTTTCTATGAAATGCTTTCTTGGGTACAGAGTTCATGCTGGTGCTTGTGCTTAAAAAACAAAAACAAACCACAACCCCCCCGCCTCCCCGCAAAACATGTTGAATAAGAGTAATACAACGTATACTGTTCATCCAGAACATTTTAATGAAAAGTCAGAGAAGCCCTTCAGGTAGACATAATGTGTTTAATGTGTTAGCATGTGGGTGTGTGTTTGCACATACACATATACTTGTGTTGTCTTTTTTTTAAACAAAATAGAGATCTTACTATTTCCTTTTGTCTCCCCTAATACTATCCTGGAAGCATTTAAACATTTTCCCATGCCGTTACACCAGGCTTTGAAGCATCACATGATGGGCCCTAGACTGTCGAACCCTACCCATTTTGGGGAATAAGCTTGCAGTTTGCACTGTTATAAACAACATCCTTGAAGTTAAATCCTTCGACCTCATCTGTGATTATTTCCTTGAGAGAGAATCCTAGAAGTAGGTTTATTGGATGAAAAGATATAGGTCTTTTTGTATTTCTTCAGTGGGTGTCCGTTTTTGCTTTAGCATTCTGTGTTTATAATTATTGGTCATTGGTGAAGTAAAAAGTAGTATCTGACTGGTCTCATAATTTAAAATTGATTACTAATTAGGTTCAATAATTTCCCTGTGTTTATTGGCCACTTGAGTTTCTTTCATTAGCGTGTTCGTGTCCTTTGGCGGTTAATCAGTGAGGTGTGAGCGTTTCCTGTAAATTTGGAAGAGCTCGTGCAGGGTTAGGAACCCTTGTCATAATTGGAGACATTCTCCCCACCAGCTCATTTATTTGCCTCTTAGTTTTGTTGATTGTAGGTATGCATTTGTATGTTTATATGTACACAAACTTCTTTCAGGTAGATAGATCTGTATTTATGTTCTTTTCACTTTTGTGCTTTTTACAAGTATTCAAGGTTTTCTTCTAAGTGTGGGGGATAAATCTTTTGGTTCAACTCTGTAATCCCCCGAAGCTTATTTTGGTGAAAAGCGTGAGTGGTGATCTATATCTGTTCCCGAAGATGCCTTTTCCAGCTCAGCCTCCTGAAATAGGGTTCCTTTCCTCGCTGACCGGTAACACACTTCTCATGTGTTCGAGCCTCTTTCTGGGCCGTCTGTCATTTTCGGTTGCCGTGTACTGTTTGGATTAAAGCAGCTTTGAGCCCTCCTTATCACCCTTTTCCAAGATCTTTGTCTAAATTAATAAAGAAAAATTCCCTCTGGGAATCAATTCAGTTAAAAGATAGTAGGGCTTCAATTAAAAAATAATAAAAATTAGTGGACTGAGTCGGGATGCATCTCCCAGAACAGGACCGTGCACGGTTGTGCAAATGCAGCCATGCAGCCAGGCGTCTCGCCAAGTCTCCTGTGCCCCAGCTGAGGACTCCGCAGGGCAGTAAGCTGTCGTAAAAGGGGCTGTTTTTGAGCCCCATACTTCTGCAGTGAAAAAATTTGTGCTCTTTCCAATCCAGAGGCATCCTTCTGGTTTTTAGATTCTGCCACTTCCCTGCTTATGTGTATTTTATTAGGGTCACAGCTTCATGTTCAGAAAACGGAGCAGATTCTAGTGCTCTTGGTCCACGAGGGCTCATCTGCCCTTTGTGTCCAGGTGGGAACCTCTGACCCGGCGGCGGGATGCCCAGACGTCTTTCCGGCTGTGAGATGACCAGTGGTGTCCTCGTCCTGGCCCCTGGGGCTCCAAAAAGCTTCTCCAAGGGTGTTACAGTCTGTGACGCATTTTGTGCCTGACAGTCAAGATTTGAATCAGCTGAGGGAGTGTTGCAATGCTTATTTTATGTACTTGGGTTCTCTGTAAGATTTTATTTTGCACATTGCTGAAATACTCAAAAAGTTCTGACCTAGATGGTCTCAGGTCGTGGAGTTCTAAAACCATAGAGTTCTGTACCTTCTCCAAATGCAGTCTCCAGGCAGCAAATTCTGTGCTTCTATTGGATCCAGTGTTTTCTCTCCCCTCTCGTTGTTTTGTTTTGGTTCCCCAGCTGCCGGGTGGCTTCAGGCAGGACATGCTCATCCTTGTGTCCAGGTGTGCAGCTCCTCACTCGTTCATCTTTGTGCCACCAGGAGAGGTTGGTTCATGATCGCGCTCTGTGTTCTTTCTCTCTCAGGCAGGGAATGTGGTGACGGGGGAGATGGTAGAAGAGCTGATCCTCTCCGGAGCAGATGTCATCAAAGTGGGAGTTGGACCAGGTGAGACTTGCTGGGAGAACAGCACAGGGTGTGTGTGGGGAGAGATGGGGTTTGGGGTTCACGGGGACTGGAAATGGCCATCAGGGGGTCCATGGACGACCTACCCGCAAGTTTAAAGTACATTTATTTTGAAATGTCCTCACTGAGCTTCTAGAAGAAGCTTCTCATTAGAAATGTTGTTGAGCCCAGCTGGTGTGGCTCAGTGGATTGAGTGTCGTCCCATGGACCGAGAGGTCCTGGTTTGATTCCCCGTCAGGGCACATGCCCAGGTTGTGGGCTCGGACCCTAGTCAGGCGTGCAGGAGGCGGCCTATCAGTGTTTCTCTCTCACATCAATGTTTCTATCTCTCCCTTCCTCTCTCTCTAAAAAATCAATAAAAACATGTTAAAAAAAAGAAAAGACATGTCATTGAGTTGCTATCGGATGCCCCCTGTACATGAGAGTGGATGTGGTTAGAATGTGAGGTCCAGGTCTTAGAACGTAACCAGAAGAGAAAAGTGCAGGTTTCGTTAATGACCATACAGACCTTGAAGAGGAAGATGAGGGACAGCTGATGGATGTGAGTAACTCAAATTTCTGTGACTGTTTGAAGGGCCCCAGACACTGAGAGCATTCAGTGGTGAGCCCACATTTGAACCAACCCATGGCCGAGCTAGTTATCACTTTGGCTCCCCACCTGATACACATGCATACCATGTCCCCTCGGCAGTCCCTCCTGGGACTACCCCTTGGCATCTCGGGTAGGGCAACAGGCGGGGCCAGCTGGTGCTGCCGTCCCCTTTGGCCATACCTGGGGCTTCCATGTTTTAGCCTCCTCCTTCATGTTCGTCATTAACCAGACACTGACGCGGAGCGAAGGGAGGAAGGTGCACGTTTTCATTTGGGAATGAAAACAGCAGAGACTTAAAAAAATATTGCCTACCCAAATGACACTGCCAAAATGGAAGCAGATCGTAAGCTAAGCTAACGGTAGAAGAGCGCGGGGGCGTGGCTGGGGGAAGGGATCGCCGCGTTGATTTACGCACTTGTCGGCCTTGAGGGAAAAGGTTGGCCGCGGGGGACTGTTCGGGGAGAGCCCTGTGGGCCTGTCCACGCCCCTGAGCTTTCGACACCCAGGGGAATTGTCAAGATAGGCCCTTTGGTATTGCCACACACCCGAGCCGATTCGTAACAGGCTCTGAGCAACAGGAAAGACGGCCCTGGTGTCGACCGAGGGTCTGTCGTCGTTGACAGTCGAGGAAAGGATAAGGCCCGGTTCCTGCTCACAAGGATCCTGGCTTCGACTAGGCCGTGAGAGAACAGAACAGGCGGCCAGGCAGGCCGGCGCACTGGGTTCCAAAGGCGGGGCCCTCGCCAGCCGCCTGTCTGATCACAAATGTGTGCCGAGTGCCCGCGGTCGCGTCGTGCAGTGGGCGCCCTGTGGGCCGTGAAGGTGTGGAAGCAGCCGGCTCTCAGGAGCTGTGCCTGATGTGAGCCGAGCCTTCTGCAGTGCTGGGTGTGTGCACGCGCGTCCTCTGGGCGCGAACTTCTGTCCCTTAACGATCTGTTGTCCTTCCACGGGCACTGTGTGACCCAGGCTGTCTGTTCCGAACGGACCTGACGGAAGGAGTAAGAGGCTCCCCTTGAGCCCGATACGTTGGAGCCGCTTCTTCAAATTGATTGGAGATTGTATGGACGTTTCACAGATTCTTCAGAGTAAAGACACTGAGTGTTCTGTATGGAAACGACAGCATTAGAAAGGGGGCGTCATCGAGGAACTCCCAGAAACTGGGGAAAAGCGTTCAAGATGAGCACCCCTGCTGCTATAACTGGAGAACTAGGTGCCCGCTTTCTCTGTCCCACCCGGGGGTTAATCACACCATCCTCAGGAGAGTCAGGGAAGGCACCTGCCTCCGGAGAGGCCTCCTCGGGACTGCGGACTCAGCCCTGTGTGGGTGGCACCCGCAGAGGAGACCCGGAAGCTAGAAATGCACAGGGCAAAGCAGGTCAAAATTTTAAAAATGTGTGACATTCCCAGGCTGCAAAAGTCTGTGATTTAGGAGGATTTTACTGCTGATTGGGTGGAACACTGTTTGAGGTTTCATCTATAAAGTGAAACTCTAACCTTAACTAAACTTAAATAATTTCATATTAAAGATTTTAATATTAAAAAAAAAAAAAAGACCACCCCGTGCCTTGTCCCTGAGCGGAGCTCCAGGCGCTGCAGCTGGGGCCCGCCCCCTGGAGGATGCAGCAGTTGGGTGGGGAGGGAGAGGAGCCGGTTCTGATCCAGGACCAGGTTACGCAGCTCTGACTGCCTCACACAGTGCACATCTGGGGTCTGGGCAGGGGGCGGGGAGAGGCGCCCTGGCTCCAGGATTGTGAGCGACCCGTAAGGGTGGACGTCAGGAAAGGGGGTCCCCCACCCTGTTTCCCTGGTGAGGCCAGGCCTGGCAGTGTGGACAAGGTTCTGTCTGGCCCTGTTCCCAAGGACACCCAGGAGGCGTTTGTGGGACACCGTGAAGCTGCTGGGGTGGCGGGAGCAGGAGCGGGGTGGGCTCTGAGCACTCATCCCCAGTTCTTCTGCAGGGTGGGGAGTTAGACCCCGTTTTTTACACTGGCCTCAGGGCATTCTGTCATCAATGCCACAGTACATCCGGGAGGAACTGGGTGGTGGAGCAGTGGAGACGGATGTGGGTGACTCGCACATTCTTTGGTGACCATTTACCGTGCCTTCTGTATGGGCTCTGTGCTCAGCGTGACAGGAATGAACTCCACGGAGCTACCGTCCAGCAGGGAAAACAGGTCCTCGGTTCTACACACATTATTCACATGCCTCTTTTGAAGTGAGTGCTGTGATAAACAGCTTCCCTGGGCAGTGACATTTAAGGTGACGCCTGGAGGATGAGAAAGGGTTGGCAAGACCAGGGGTTGGTACGGAGGGAAGTGTTCGGACACAGAACGTCCTGTGCAGAGAATCCCGGAGGGGGCAGGCACGCACGGGGGCAGGAGGAACTGAGGTCCGCGTGGTGCAGCCTGGTGAGCGGGAGGAGGGCGGACATTCAGGACTTGGATCTAGGTGGTCTCGGAGCAGGGTGCTCACTGCTGGGAGCGAGGGGCCAGTCTGGAGCAAGGAGACACGTGCTGGAGATGCTGGTTCCTCTGGCGTGACTTGGCTTGGACCTAACGGGGATAATGCAGATGCTCGACCGGGACTGGCCTTGACCACGGGGAAGACAGAGGTCAAGAGAGTGAAGGCACCCAGGTGGCTGGTGTGCGCCCTGCAATGGAGGCTGACCTCAGTCCAGGCTGGATGGGCCTCTGGACAGGGTTGGAGGTGGACTGTGAGATCATGAACAACAGGCTGGGCACCTTGAGGACAGTGGGTGAGAGGGAGGGTCCAGGAAGGAGCAGGGTTAGTGCCAGGCCCTTCATGCCTGCGCTATTTAATTCCTACCACAGCCCTGTGAAACCAGTGTTTTTATCTCCACCTCACAGGCGAGCACGGAGGTGGAGAAAAAGGCAGAGAGGCTGGGGCTGTGGGAGGATGCTGAGCGGCCCCTGAGGGGTGGTGGTGGGGAAGAAATGGGAGTTGGAGCATGGAGACTCAGTGCTGCCTTGGAGGGGACTGAGGTCACAGGGAGAGTGACAGGCCAGGTTACAGGCGGCTGTGTTCTGGGCCGAGCAGGTGGCAGCGATGAGGCACTGGAGGGCTGCGTGGCCAGGTGTGTGGTGTCCGGCTCGGGCGGCCCCTCCCCCACACTGCTCCTCTGCCACGGACCTCAGCAGGGCTGTGATAGTGACGGGGGCTCATTTTGTGTCCCATTCTGCTCATTCACTGACCTCTTCTCTTTGGGGTTCACTGCTCCCTCCATCCAGGTTCCGTGTGCACCACCCGTACCAAGACGGGGGTGGGCTACCCCCAGCTGAGCGCCGTGATCGAGTGCGCCGACTCCGCCCATGGCCTCAAGGGGCACATCATCTCTGTAAGTCTCCCAGGCCGGCTGGGGAGAACTGGGGAGCGTCTCGGGATGGCAGGGCCCTGCTTCCGGCCCGAGGGAGTCCTGCTTCCAGTTGCCATTCAGCCAGGGGCGTCCTGTGGGCTTGGGAGTGAGCGGGCACTGGGGTCACGGGGTGTCGACATCGGCCCTACCCCTCCTGCTCTGCATTGAGCGAGGCAGGCACACCAGTCAGAACGCTGGTCAGTGGCTCCAAGTGGGGGGATCATGAGGTGGGGGTGGGGGGAGCTTCGAGAAAATGCAAGGGCCACCCAAACTGGGGTCTTAAGACATAATTGTCTCACAGTCCTGGAGGCCACAAGTCCGAGACCGAGGTGTCGGCAGGGCCGTGGGTGCTCTAGGGAGGGCTCTGCTCCAGGCCCCTCGTGCTTCTGATGGTTTCTTGGCTGGTGGCACCGTAATCCCAGTCTTCACGTGTGGTCCTCCCTGTGTGCATGTCCGTCTTTGTGTCCAGATTCCTCCTCTTTATAGGAGCATCCCTCACAGTGGATGGAGGCCCTCCTACTTCAGGATGGCCTCGTCTTAGCTACTCACGTCTGCAGGTGTCAGATGCCGCCATGGTCACCAGCTACCATAGTGAGAGCAGATGCAGCGGCAGCCTGGGGCAGAAGTCAGATTGTTTTTATTGTTGTTAAACCTCACCCAAGGATTTTTTTTCCATTAATTTTTAGAGAGTGTGGAAGGCAGGAAGGGAGAGAGAGAAAAAGAGAGAGGGAGGGGGGACATCAATTCGAGAGAGACACATTGAACTGGGGCTGGGGAGCAAACCTGCAACCCAGTTATGTGCTCTTAATTGAGAATCACACCCACAACCCTTTGATCCAAGGTCTGATGCTCTTAACTGCTGGGCCAACCCAGCCAGGGCCAGAAGTTAGAGTTTTGCGGGTTGAGACAGGTATGAGAAGGGGGTGAGGGGAGGCAGACAGTGATCTCAACACCTTCCTGAAGCTCCTGGAGGAACAGTACCAAATAGTCAGGGGAGGGAATGCATGCCAAGTGGAAATCCTCAGTTTATCTGTAATTCCACTCCACCGCACAGCTGTGGCTGCAGTCCAGACAGTGAGAGAGGGTTTCATGTCTCTCCCCTTCTACACGAGATGCTCAGACAGGGCAGAACACGTCAGACATAACAGGATGGACTCGGATGGAACTATGGCTCCCACTTAATGTGGATGATACATATGTGTATTTTTTTTTTTTAATTTTTTACAAATTCTGAAGTAGTGACATATTTTTTAGTGGTTCTACAGCAATGGACTCATACTGAATGTAGTAAATTAGATCTTCAGATCATTTCAGTTGTACAATTGCTAAGCTATGCTCCCCCATGAAATACTAGGCTATTACTACTTTAAGTCCAAAGGCTTTGAATTCCACATCCCTGCGAAATGGTCTTGTTCATTTCAGCTCAGCATTTCAGCCTGTGGAGGTTGGCTCTCTGGACCTGCTTTGAGGCATGTTAATCTTTACAATCCCGTGTGCACATTGACTCCTGTGAGCCTCAACACAGCGTGTGACCTTCATTTGCTGCTTCCCCTCATGGGACCTTCAGGTACAACCCAGCTAGGAGCCAGGTCCTTAGCTGGAGGTCCGGTGCAGATTTCCTGTGCTCCTTCTGATTCTTCATCCCGGCTTTTCATCCATCCACCCATCCGTACAGTCATGAAGTCCCTACTGAGCATCTGTTGTGCTAGAAGCTGGTAAATGACTGGAGGTTGGTTGGTTGCAGAGTTCTAAGGCCCTCCTCTCAGTACCCTTTTGCCACAATGAACACATTAACACCAATTTATTGAACGAGTGTGTAAGGGGCCGTAAGCCATCACCCTCCATGTGCTGAGTGAGCTGACTGACTGGGCAGAGCTGAAAAATCTAGGATGCCCTCTGTGTAGGTGAAGGTGAAGGTGTGACCAGTTCATTTTGTCTTGTCATCTGCTGGGGACATCACATGAAGGAGAGGGTTTTAAAGGTGGAAACAGCTTTGAAGGAAGTAATAGCTATCATTTATTGAGCATCTACTATCTGCCAGACATATGTTAGTACATATCATCTTTACACCCTGGAACAACCTGACAAGGTAGCTGTTATCTTGACTTTATTTTTTGCAATTTTTATTAATTTATTTTTGTTACAGATGTTTCTCCTTTTTCCCCCCTAGACACCCTTCTCCCAATCCTGCCCCCCCCCTCCCCCGGCATTGTTGTCTATGTCCATTGGTTACACATACATGCATATAAGTTCTGTTTATCTCATTCCTCTCCCCATCCCCCTCCTCTAACGTTTGTCAGTCTGAGCCATATTCCTTTCTATGTCTCGGGTCTATTTTGTTCATCAGCTTATTTTGTTGATTATATTCCACAAATAAGTGAGATCACATGCTATATTTCTTTCTCTGATTGGCTTATTTCACTTACATAATACTCTTCAGGTCCCTCCATGAAGAGGTCTTTCTTTCTTACGGCTGCATAGTATTCCATTGCATAAATGTACCACAGCTTTTTTATCCATTTGTGTACTGATGGACACTTGGGCTGTTTCCAGATCTTAGCTATTGTAAATAGTGCTTCTATGAACATGGGGGTACATATATTCTTTCTGATTGGTGTTTCAGGCTTCTTAGGGTATATTCCTAGAAGTGGGATCACTGGGTCAAATGACAGATCAATTTTTAATTTTTTGAGGAAACACCATATTGTTTTCCATAGTGGCCGAACCAGTTTGCATTCCCACCAGCAGTGTACTAGAGTCTGTTATCTTTAATAGGTGTATTAGTTAGAGTTTTCTAGAGAAATGTCCAGTAGTGCGCGTGTGTGTGTGTAGTGATAGAGAAAGGGAGAGAGAACAACTTAGTACAAGGAATTGGTTCATGTGGTGATGGAGGGTGGGAAGTCCCCAGGTCTCAGGGTGACTCGGCACGCTAGAGACAGCGGATGCTGGACTCCAGTCTGACTGAGTCTGCAGGCCTGAGGACCAGGAAGAGCCAACGTTTCAGTTGGAATCAGAAGGCAGGAGAAAGCCCACTTCCCAATTCACAGGCAGTCAATCAGGAAAGATTTCATTGGGGAGGGTGAGCCTCTTTGTTCCACTCGAGGCTTCAGCTGAGGAATTGGGCCCACCCACAGGGGAGGGCAGTCTGCTTTACTGTCTGTTCATTCAGATGGGAATCTTTCCCCAGACACCCCTCAGAAACACCCAGAGTACTGTTTAACTAAACACCCAGGCACTTCGTGACCCGGCCAAGTTGACACACCCAGTGAACAGTCACGCAGGTGAGGAAACGGATGCTTCAGGTCCTTGGGCCGCTTGTTCAGCATCGCACTGCTGGTGGGGCGGAGCCGGCGCTGAGGCCGAAGTCGGATCGTCCGTGCCGTTCCACTCCTCCCTTGACCTCCCGCATTAAAAACGGGGAGGCTCAAAGAGGGTGAAGGGCTTCCTGAAGTCACGAAGAATGCAGGTTTCCCCGGGATCCCTGCTCATTCCCCACCACATTGCCCCGGGGGACTGCAGCCTCATCCGCTCTGTACGAGTCCCTGCCCCCAGTCCTGGAGCACACCTTCCACTGCAGAGTCCAGAACCAGCACCTGCTGGAACGTTGGAAGGGGAGGGATTTGAACCAGCAACCCAAATGGCCAGGACTTTGTAGTGCTTCACAGGAACTAAAAAAAGTCCTGTGACACCCTGGCCGGTTTGGCTAAGGGCACGTACCTCAACTGCAGTTTGTCCCCAGCCCGCTTGGGATCGTGTGGGTGGCGACCACTCGATGTGTCTCTCTCACATCCATGTTTTCTCTCTCTCCCGCTCTATCTGAAAATAAATGCAAAAATGTCCTCGAGTGAGGGTATAAAAAAAAACGTCCTGTGACTAGGTTGACTGGGATTACTATTGTCTGTTCTTTACTCAAGTTCAACATTTTAATTCGTGCACTTCATAAAGACCTAGAGAATGTGCTTATCAAGTCTGAGGAGGCCTGACGTCGTGAGGGGTGGTTAATGGTACAGGGTCGGGCTGATTCAAGGCAGCCCCTCCTTCCCTGCACCCAGTTTCCCCATCCCCTCATGGGCCCTCAGCAAGGAAGTAAAGGCTGATCATCAATTTCCCTAGAATTTTATTGATTTAATGTAGTACTTTAGGAACAGCTAGACTTTCATGTAGAAAGACCTAAACAATTCTTCCAAATAATTTTTTTAGTTTTGAAAAATTCCCCACCAAAAATAGGTTGAGCCTAGAAAAAGTTAGAAAATACAAATAAAAGTAAAGAAAATAATATGACTAGAAGTAACCATCTTAAGGTAACCACTGCTAATGTTTTGGTAGGTATGCTTCTAGACATTTTTAGAGTTTCCTCTTTTTTTTTTTTTTAATCCTCATCCGAGAATATATCTTTATTGATTTTTAGAGGAGAAGGGAGAGAGAGAAACATCAATCAGTTGCCTCCTGTACATGCCCCGACAGGGAATTGAACCCGCAACCTTTTGGTGTACAGGACCACGCTCCAACCAAGTGAGCCACTCACTCGGCAAGGGCTAGAATTTACTCTTAACCGTGGTTCCAATCTTGTTCTATTATATCTGTGTGACCTTGGGCATGTCACTCAACCTTTCTGAGCTCCCCTTATTCCCCACCTCTTACAAAATAACAATGTCAGGTTCTTGTTCTGTTTGAATAGACAAATGAGTTTGTAACAGTTCCTGGCTCATAGTAGGTGTTTGATTCAATTTTTTTCTGCCTACCCTGTGCTTGCTTTTCCTACCCCTTATTTGAGGGACAGGCGAGTCTTTTTAAAGAAGAGGCGGTATGTCCGGCCGGCATGGCTCAGTGGTTGAGGTCAACCCATTCACTAAGAGGTCGCCAGTTCCATTCCCGGTCAGGACACTTGCCCTTGTTGTGGGCCCGATCCCCAGTCGGGGGCGTGCAGGAGGTAGCAAGTCAGTGTTCTCTTTCATCGATGGTTCTCTCTCTCTCTCCCTCTCCTTCCCTCTCCCTAAAATCAATAAAGAAAAAAAAACACAAAACTAAAAAAAAAAAAAGTAGTATGCTGACAGTTCTCAGATCGAATCACCACTCGTGATGTGACGCCTTTCCTAATAAAATATAATGTTAACGCTCTTGAAAACAAAACAAGTGACCCTTCGAGTATCTGCAACATTTTTTACTAGATGTGCTGCTGACACAAGCACTGTGGTTTTTAAAAAACAAGCTTCCAGCAGCTCCGACTGTTTCTGTATGAAAGTCAATGTTCTTCGTAGCTCGTGGGGGTTGCCCCCACTGCTCTGCCTCCTGGGAACATGAACCCATGCTTTGAACAGCTTTTGGGAAATCACCTGTAAACGGTAGCGGGGAGCCGCCCCTGTACCCTGAAGCACAGAGGGACACCGGGTTGCCTGGGTTGTTGGTCTGCATTGTCTGTCTCCTGGTGCGCACAGTGAGCGGAGGGCGTGAAGCAGGACCCCCGCAGCAGGACCCCCCGCAGCACGTCACGGGTGCTGTTCGTCGTGGACATCTGGTCCACCCTGCGAGAAGAGCTCTTCCTCGGTCCCGTAGCACCGACCTTCTGAGGCAGGAGTTTCAGTACCCACCTCACACAAGACACCCCAGCAGTCCCAGACTGTTTATTCACAAGCATGGAGCAAAAGGCCTAAGACGCACGTGTGTGCATGCATGTGCGTGCGTGTGCGTGTGTGTGTGTAAAGTCAGATAACTTAGGGACCATTTTAACAGGAGCATGAGTTTATTTCACTTTTGCGGTTATACGTTTGAAACCCTGCCATATAGAACTGGCTTAGATAAAGAGGTAAAGCACTTTAAAAATAATTGGCGGGACACAGGAAGGGCATAAGGGGTTGTGCCTTTGAAAGAAAGAGTAGCTATTACCGAGCTTTGAAGCACTAACTGGCGGTGCAGAACCACCTGCCCATTCCTGTCTGCTGTGGAGGGCTCTGGCCACCTCCGGAATAATCATCCCTGGCTCGCCTGTGGTCCTCCAGGGATCGGGGAAGCCACGTGAGCAACACACTCGATTGAGGAAATAACTCGCAGTCCGTAAATATTCCCAAAAGGGAAAGATCGAGCCTTCAGGCCTGCCTTTTGCTCAGACCTGCAAAGAAGTCACAAAGCAGTATTTGAGTTCTAGACCCAGGAGTGACAGGCCTACGGAGCAGACAGGAAGAAGGACCGAGTCACAGACACCCCATGTCCTCACTGGAGACGCAGTTTGGAAGGTGGTTCCAGTTCCCCGTGGGTGCCCTCCAGCTCCAGGGACGCGCCTGCCTTTCTGCTGGTTGTGAGCGAGGCTGTGGGGCTGGCCTGTGATCTCCCTGTTCCTCCCCGTGCTCCCCAGCTCCGAGGGCCGGTCCCCACTTCAGGCCACAGGCACCTCCCCCTGAGACCTGGCTGTTTCTCCAAGACCCACACTGAGTCTGGGCTCTGTCACTCTGGCCGCCCCTGCCGCCCCGTGTGTTTGCTTCCTTGCCTCTCTCTGGCGACTCTGGCTGCCATTCCAGGCCCCCCTCACCGCCCTTAGCCTCCTGGGCCTCACAGGGCCACACTGCGAATCTAGGCAGCCTGGTTCCTCTGTGCCGTTTTTGTGGGGAAGCGCTATGGCTTTGCATCCTGGAAACGGGGCACCAGGTTGCCAGTGTTTAAACATAACCCCGCAGCGGAACTGTGCTGGGTGCCCGAGATAACAGACTGTCCTGCAGGTGGGTGGCGGGGGTGTCAGGAATGCATGTGTGACTAAGGAACTGGGTGTAGCACATGAAGGGGACTTAGAAACCCATGGAGCACCTGGCACTTAAAGGAAGGAGCTCAGTGTCCTTTCTGGCTCTTAAAATAATTCAGCCTTTGTACTAAATAAATCTCACCGCACACCGGGCAGCAGGGGAGAGGTGACTACTGAACAAGAATGAATGGCCTTGCAGGTGAATGGTCTTGGGTGCTGTGTGAGGGGCTGGAGGAAGGGGGGGCTGGAGTCCCTCTTGTGCTCAGGAGCTCCCCTCAGCAGCTCCCCAGGCAGTGGGTGGCACTGAGGGGTATAAGGAGCCCGTTGAGGGGAGTGTTGGACTTGGGCTCTGAGGGTTGTGTACTTGGCTGGGGGTGGGGATGGGTATCAGCTCCCAGTCACCCTGGGGGAGAGGGGAGGCCTGGAGGAGCTCCCACCCACATCCTCTTGCTCTTTGCAGGATGGAGGCTGCACGTGTCCAGGAGATGTCGCCAAAGCCTTTGGTAAGGAGAACAGAGGGGTGGGAGCTCCCGCAGCTGCGAGCTGGCTGTGGGGTGGGGTCTGCAATGAGATGTCCTCAGCCAATCCCGAGTGCCCTGTCCCTGGACGTCGGCCGACTGGCCCAAATCCTGGCATCAGTTTCATTCTGGCTGGAGGCAGAGCAGGCGGAGGACACAGGGGCAGATCCAGGGATGACCGCCTGCAAGCCAGGAGTGGGGCAAGTCATGGCTTTTAAGTCACAGCTGAGAAGGCTCAGGGCACCTGGAAAGGACAATACTGGGTCTGAATACGCTGTCACCTCAAGGAGGGTCTTTAGGGAAACCCCATAGGAGGGCTGGCTTCCCAGCAGCCCTTTCTTACCAGATGCTGAGAAGCCCATTCCCCACTAGGGGGCAGCAGCGCGCAGCTGTGAGCCAGTGGACTAGCAGCTGGGGTGAGGGTGGGGGGGGCGATCCTGGGTTTTTCTTGGGAAAGCACTTGGAAATCCAGCGTCTCTCCGTGCTGCGCCTGCCACTTAACCTTTGCAGACAGCTGGGTCCTCCAAAGGGTGAAGTGGGAGCCATGTATATTGATTGGCAGGAGGCAGAAACAAGACTCCCATGGCCTCATGCTCCTTCCCTGATCCCAGGGCTACATTTGCTGTTGATTTGTTTTTCCTTTTTTGGTGAAGGGAAATGTTCTCTCCTAAGGGATGCCAGTGGCTCTTCCTCTTACCCGTGGCTTCTTCCCCTGTGCTTCCTCATCACTCCAGAGTTCGTCCCACAGGCTGTCGTTGCCCTAGGCATCGGCTCTTCTCTTTTTAAATTTTTAAAAATCACTGATAGTGACAAAAGGAAACATATGGGGCACTGGGCTCAGCAGCTGTGTTTGCAGCAACCTGGGAGCATGTCCAGGGGACAGGGCTCCGAGAGGCAAGTGACAACGTCAGGGTCCCTCACTCGGCAGAGCAGGGAGGGCACAGGACTCCTGCCCTTCCAGTTACCTCACGCAAGGACCATCGGCCAGGTACATCTTTACCACTGGTTTTGAGTGGTACCTTTTTGATACTGGTGAGTGTTCCATCTTGGGCTCCCTGCTCAGAGGGAGAGCTGAGTATACTTTAAAGCGACTGGTCCTGAGGACGGAGCCCGGGAGAGGGCAGATCTGGGCGAGGTTCCTGGTCTCCTCATCCACTCTCCTTCCAGTAAGTGCTGCCAGGAGCTGCGTGAGCCCGAGCAGGGGGACCCCGTCAGGGACAGTGCTGGCTGGGAAAGGACATGAGCGTGTTCAGAAATGAAAATCACTAGAAGCCACTTCAAAGCGCCACTGGAGTGGATCTGTGCTCAGTGCCCCTGCTGTTTACATCTGCTCCCAGGGCCGTGGTCCTCAGGGGGCCTAGCTGGACACCAGTTTTCTCTGCCTCCTCGTAAGCGTGGCACGAGGGCCCAGGAGGCAGCGTGCGTGATGGGACTCCGCCAGGAACGGACTTGGAAGCTGGCTGCGAGCGGGAAGGTCCTGTGGCGCCTGCTGGCCTGACCGCAGGCCCGGGGTCGCCCTGCACAGCTGCCTTTTGTGATGCTGGGCAGAAGGGACTGCATGCCTCACCCCACCCCGAGTCCTCTTGTAACTGTTTAAACAACCAGATGGAAAAGGTCAAGGCCACGTTTCAAGGGCTCCTGTGCTTGCTCTTCCTTGTCCTTCATCCTAAGTACTTAATACACCTGTGCCCTGCTGAGCTCGTGTTCCGATTGCGGACCCGCCATGTGGACCCGCCACAGGTTTCCCAGGGCGCCGCGGCAGCGGCTTGTTACACTGTAGCAGTCAGTGGAGAGACGGTCTGCACAGTTCTCCATGGACAGGATCAGAGTGGGGGTGGGGACTGTTTCTGTTCCTTCCACGTACACACTTTCCTTCCTTGACAACTAGTCATTTGCATCTCCCACGTGCCCTGCACTGTGACAGACCCTGGGGACACAGCCGTGAGCAGCCCTGCAGTTCCAGCACTTTCTGGCCCTGTTCCAACATAGCCCACAGAGGCAGCCTCCAACCCCAGTGTCCTCTGTCCCCAGCCTGGAAGTGTCACGTCACTGGGATTAATATGGGATATTACTTTGGAAGTCAGGTGTTGATCACAACAGAGGTGAGGTTGGGTTTCCCACGATATATGCACATACATACAGGCCTCCCTCCTTTGTGCCCAGGAGGCTCAGTCTGTTTGGAGGTCTCCTCATGAGCTACACAAACAGTGTAAGCGTGCTGCGAGCTGAGGGTAGACCAGATGCCTGATGGGGACATGGGCCAGGAGTTACGGCATTATCTCTAAGATTGGACAGCTTGCGCTCTAAAATGCTGCTCAGTTACTAACGTTTCTCTGATTCTGAAAGACTTAGGCATCCAGGAGGCTGTACTGGTTTCCTGTGTCCAGGGCCCGCTCCCTGGGAAGGGAACCTTGTTAAGCTTGGTCAACAGGGGAGAGGTTGAGCTGCCCTCTCTGCTAGGAGGAGGGAGGGGGAGTCGGGAAGCACTTGGGTCTTTCCAGAGCCGATCCTCCCTGAGCTCTTTCCTCTGCTGCCTCCTTGTGTCCCCTGGTTGGCGTCAGGAGCCGGAGCCGATTTCGTCATGCTGGGAGGGATGTTTTCGGGCCACACCGAGTGTGCTGGAGAGGTGATCGAGAGGGACGGGCAGAAGCTCAAGCTCTTCTATGGGATGAGCTCCGAAACAGCCATGAAGAAGCATGCAGGAGGGGTAGCGGAGTACAGGTAAGGGCTGCGCGCAGCTTTCGGGGAGGGCTCACGTTCCTCCTGCTTCTCAGACGGGGTCGAAGCAGGTCTCAGAGATGCCACTTTTTTTTTATTATTATAGTAAAGCTCAGTGGGAAGGAAAACCTATCTTGTTCTTTTTAAATAGCCATATTTTTTCCCCAGCTTGTACTTGTAGTGTTTGGCGCCCCCAAAAGGCAGTGCAGTGAAGCACAAATGTTTTGGCTTGGAAATGGGAGTAGGGGTATGTGTGGGTAGGTAGGACTCCTGCTCATCCAGTCCTGGAGGTGCCACTCCAGCCGTGCAGAGGGTGTGCAGGAGGGTGCTGCCTTGCCCTTCTGACGGAGCCGTGGCTGGACTCTCCCGGCCACCGCCGATCTCCGCCTGGCGTGGGTTCAGGCTGCAAGAATGGGGCTGAGGGGTGGGTCTCCCACGGCATATGGAACGGGTGTGGTCCGGACCATCACACGGAGGCCGGGCTTTCGTGGAGAACGGGTCTCCCACGGCATATGGAACGGGTGTGGTCCGGACCATCACACGGGGGCCGGGCTTTCGTGGAGAATGCTGTTTCACCTACAGTAGCTCACTCGGGACTCGCACCTGCCTCCAGGCTCTGACAGTTGACACAGGCAGCATTTTTAGCCATTTAATTATCACCCACTGCAGAAGGGATACTGACTTCTGCTTTTTCATTTTTAATTTTTTAAAAATGTGTTTTAGAGAAAGATAGAAACATCGATGTGAGAGAGACTAACATCGATTGGCTGCCTCCTGCACACCCCACACTGGGGATCGAGCGCGCAACCCAGGCGTGTGCCCTGACCGGGAATCGAACCAGGACCTCTCAGTCCACGGGACGACGCTCAATCCACTGAGCCACACCAGCCAGGCTGCTTATCGTTTTTTAAAAATTCATGATCTCAAATGATACCCTGGCCTTTATTTCACTTCCATTTATTTTATTTTTAAATTACATTTATTGGAGTGACACTCGTTAATAAAATTATATAGGTTTCAAGTGTACACATCGCTTCCATTGTGATTGTCTGCATGTGTGTTTTAAGGACCTAATGGCAGGATATGTCCACGGCCTTGCCCTGCTCCAGAGTCTGCTTCGCCTCTTCCTGGGGCTGGTGCCGCCGACAGGCCACATGAAGGGGCAGGACGGAAGGTCCTGCGTCCTCAGAAGGAAGGCCTGCGGGAGAGGGCGGGTGGCCTTTCTCCAGGACGCCCCAGGCCCTGGGATGGGAGCCCAGCCCTCGTGGCTGCCCCTCCACTTCCTACCATTCTTTCCACGTCCGATCGCCGATTCTAGGGACATGGGGTTCAGAGGCATTATGTAAGGTTCAACCCATCTAGAGTGAAAAACCAGAACTCGCCGAGGTTTCCCGGCAGGTGGGTGGCAGGTGGCAAAGTGAGGCACTGTCCGGAGTTCTGTTCTTCAGCCGGGCATGGGGCACTTCAGTCCCCACTCTCTCCAGTCTTTTTCTCTTTGGGGAGAAACCTCAGTAAAGATAGCATGGGGAGGGCAGGGTGGGAAAGACATGTAGGGACAACGTTTACGCCTTCACCCTGGCAGCTTCAGAGGGTCAGAACAAGGATGCGCCCCTTCCCTCGCAGTCCGCAAAGGAGGGCTCTCTCGCCGTGGTGACCCCTGCAGGGGGTGGGCGACCACACCTCAGCGCTGACCTGGGCCTCGGCCGGGAAGCCCCAGGCTTCACTGCCACCCCGCGGCGCACGGTCTCCGGTCCTGTGTGTGAGGGGAGCTGAGTGGGCGGCAGCTGCCGTGCCGAGGACGGTTTTGCCCTCCAGCTGTGACGTCTGCTGTGGGTTCTAAGAAAAGCAGATAGTGAAGGCCAGACTAGCCTCCAGCACCCTCAGAAGCCAAGGGGCCGGGAGAAGGATTATGTCCTGTTAATTTCAGCAGGGTCTAGAAATAAGAAAATAAAATATTCAGGAGTAGCAAACTTAGTTCTGGAAGCGGATTTGAATCTTACCCACGGACGGGCCGTGCTGAAGGCATCAGAACCTTCATCCCCAGGCAGCCCGAGCCTCGCAGGCTGCACCCGCTCTGCCTGTGCGTCTCCGTCTCTGCCTCCCGCCCTTCTTCCTCCTCGCTTCCTGGCCGTGCGCAGCCTTATCACCACTACCTCCTCATGAGAATGGTCCTCCCATTTGATACTGTATTTAATTAAGGCTGAGTTATTTATGCTACACTAGTTTCTTCCCAGCCATTAACCAGTTATGTAGTTCTCATGCAGTCGTGGGAGATAGGTCAAAGTGCCTTTGTTTTACAGAGGAGAAGGCTTGAGCATCAACAATAAATGACTTACAAAAGGTGCTATCACCAGTTAGCAGAGAAACAATGATGAGAATCTGGATAATTTCCAGTAAGCCCCAGGAAGGCCCCCGGGCTGAAGAAAATGAGATGACAGTTATGGCCATGAGCACAGACCTTGGTCTGTGGTGACAGTGACATGAGTCATCTGCTTCATGATGTCGGTGCCCTGAGCCCGCCACCAGGCCAGCCCTCAGTCTGGTCGGTGGTTTAGAGCTAGGTTTCACCCAACGGTAGTCTTGCATGTGTAGATGTCAGTGTACAAGAGTTACTCCCTTTTGAAATTGTAGGTAGTAAGTATCTAATCAAGAGATACAATTTTAACAGTTCAAGAAACCAGCTAGAGAAAGTTCCAGTAACAATTTGGTTAATTATTACAATTTCCGGCTCGTCTGGCCCTCAGAGGAGGGCTGGAGTTTTACGCAGATGTGAGGTTTCCTTCTGTGACGTCTCTCCGAAAGCACGTCTGGACCGTTTCTCCACTGTGCAGGGAGAGACCTGGCCTGTGGAATCAGTGTCCCTCGGCAGCCTTGTGAGGAGTGAGTGGGACGACCCAGCGAGGACAGTTAGATGTTGCTTAGTGTTTGCACTGTTTGCTGGACCCGAATTTCTGAATGTTCCTTTGAAAATAGCCAAGATGCTGACCAAAGCCTTCAAGTCTGGTGCTGAGAATGTCCTGAGTTCTTCTCTCGTTCCACTTTGCTGGGACCTCAGCCCACGCCCAGGACAGCAGGAGTAGTGACTTGTGTGAATGCAGGGAGTGAGCTGGGGTCTGTGCCCCACAGAAGGCCCCCTGGAAAGACAGGGCGTTAGAGGGAGTCACCGTATCTTGCTGGTGGAGGTTACTGCGTAACCTGGTACAGCTAGAGTTGTTCATTTTATCTGTATCCTCCTCCTCCTCCTCCCCCTGACTGCCCCCTTTGAAGACACTCCGTGTCTGACCCGGCATGCAGAGGGGCAGAGCTCCAGGCTGCTTCTGTGGTTGCCCGGGTTGGGCCAGCAGGAGAGGCGGCAGGTTGGTCTAGAGGTAATCCGCCAGGTCTGCTCTCCTGTCCCCGGGCACTGGGCCCCGTCAGCAGAGAGCGGTGTGCAGGTTGAGGTGGACAGAAGGTGAAGGTGGTTTCCGTAGGGGCAGGGTGGAGGCCCGCTGCTGAGGGCCGTCCCTGTGCAGATGGCCTGGGTCTGCCCTTCCCCAGGGCTCGGAGTGGCCAGCAGTGTTTCGGGTGGGAAGACCGTGTTCGTCTGCAGTGCGGTGTGGTCAGCGTGGCATTCGTAGCAGCGTGGGTGCAGGGTCCGGGTGGTGTGTAGCTACCCGAGGGCCCTGGGGCTGCGGATGGTGCTGCAGCCGGGATGACTCAGGCTGGGCCCTTAAGGAAGAAGAACCAGTTGAAAGGAGCACCTTCCTTTTTCTTCCAGAGCCTCCGAGGGCAAGACTGTGGAAGTGCCTTACAAAGGGGATGTGGAAAACACGATTCGGGATATTCTTGGGGGACTGAGGTCTACGTGCACCTACGTGGGGGCCGCCAAGCTCAAGGAGCTCAGCAAGAGGACGACGTTCATCCGGGTGACCCAGCAGCACAACACGGTGTTCAGCTAAGCATGCGGACGGGGCCGGTCCTGTCATGGAAGCTTCCACGCACCCCGCTCACACCCGTCACATCAGAGCTGGGGCTGCTCCGACGGCGGGACGCTGCTCCTCCCCCCGGCGCCTGGAGGCCCTGGGGCGCCCCCTCGTGCCTTGGGGGGCTGGAAGCAGAGCACTGATAGGGTCAGTGGTCAGAGCCCAGCTGCCCGGAACTCATAACCTCATTGTTAAAACTAACACTCGTATCATCCTTTTTCCTTCTTTTTAAAAAAGAAAATGGGTTCACTTTAATAGAATGCTATTGTCTTGAGACTGAGTTGTGTCCTGGAGTTTGCCTTTGCAGGAACCCAGTTGTCAGGGAAGCTGGGGGTTTTCGACCTCCTTCCTAGACATGCTCGTGGCTCCAAGTCCAGGCACCTTGGGTGGGGGGCAGTCCGAGTAACAGGTGTCACCCCTCCAGCTTCTGTTTGCTGGAGAGGACTGGAGCACAGAAGGACAGACGAGGAATTGGTTTCCCGTGGATATTCCAGGGGTAGCGGCATGTTTCATCCTCCTCATTAGGTGCCTTTTGGGAACAGGTCATCCGTCCCTGACCGTCGGTGCTCCTGGGAAGCTGTCCTGGTTTTTCTCTTAGTCTTGTTTCCTCTCTCTCTTCCCCTTCCTTCCTAAGTCCCAACTTGCTAGGCTGGCCTCTCTCGTAGAGATTATACACTGTTTGAAGTTCCACAGGATCGTTGTTGAAGGGTTATCCACCAAAACATGAGCAAGTAGAGGCCCACTGAGAAATAGCTAAAACCGTGACCAGTGGCTTCCTGAGAGCATTGGTTTAAGCTGGGAGTTAGAACTGTTCCCTCACGCTGACTAATACCTTGAAGGGAGGACTGCCCCGTGCTCCCAGGTCACGTCAGCTTACGGTGACAGTGGTGGTCCCGAGCAGAGAGGACCCAGGGCCCGGCAGGGGCATCCGCTGTGGCGCTGTGTGAGGGGTGAACACGGTGCATGGGGCCGGTCGTGCCGAGGCATTACTGCAGCAGCGGGACGTGTCTGTGGGCCAAGATGTTTCCCTCGGTCCCTTCTGCAGAAGCTGACACAGGAGTGCCTTTGAAGACCCAGCAACTTGAACTCCGTTGTAATACCCCCCACATCCGTTAAGAATCATTCCTGTGCTTGTGGAAACACCAATGGCTACTTGGGGTGCAAGGGCCAAGGATGTTTAGTGCAGAACAAGGTGTGGGGCTGGAGGCACCCCATCTTTCCTGTCTGTGTGCGTGAGGTGTGAGGCCAGCCCGTCCCTGTGGAAGATGTGTTTGACACGGGAGTCCTATGTTTGTTAGTGTTTCTCTTTTTTTTTAAATGCTGTCTTATTTTATTTTATTTTTGGGGGGAGGGAGAGGGAAGAAGAGAGAGAGAGAGAAACATCAATGTGAGAGAGACTCATTGAGTAGCTGCCACCCACACAACCCCAACCGAGGCGGGGACAAACTGCAACCGAGGTACGTGCCCTTAGCGGGAACTAGGATTCTCTGATCTGTAGGCTGATGCTCCAGCTGCTGAGCCAAACCGGCCAGGGTGTGTTTCTCTTTTTTTATTTTAGTCCTCACCCAAGGATGTCGTTCCATTTATCTTCAGATGGGGGGGGGGGAGGAGGGAAACATCGACATGAGAGGGACACATCGATTGGTCGCCTCCCGCGCGACCCGACCATGGTCGGGGATCCAACTGCAACCGAGGTACCTGCCCTTGACTGGAATCAAACCTGAGACCCTGGTCCTGAGCCAGACTGGCCAGGGCTGTTAGCATTTCTCTATTGCAAAATAAGGGAGAGAGGTAAAGGGGCCCTAAAAGAATCCCCCCGTAGTCAGCAGTAAGGGACTGTTACCAGTGTCCCCTCAGACTAGGCTTCTGTGCTCCGCTCACAGTGGTCAGGGTGGGGACCCTGGTCACCATGATGACCCCTTGGGCAGCCCTCGGTCATGACACCTGCCACGTCATCTGTCTGTGTAAAGACTGCACACTAGCTCTTGGCGCAGACCAACGAAGGCAGGTCCCTCACCCAGCTGGTACTTAGGGACGTGAAAACTGAGTTACAGACAAAACCTTCTGGATCATCTGCAAGCAGAGGCTTCACAGACAGCAGGCCGCGCAGGCTCCCCCGCGGCCAGTTCACCTCCCCCTCCTACAGGACTGGGCCTGGGGAGCCCGGGGGGCAGCCCTCAGACCAGGTGCAGGCGGGGCTCACAGAGGCGGCCCTGCTGCCTGAGTGCAGGCCTCCGGGCAGCGTGCGGTGGGGAGGGAAGGAGAGCCCGTGACCTCGGTGCCATCCCCCGTGCGGTCCTCTGTGTGCCTAGCAGCATGCTGGCCTGCCTCACTGCGCAGGGGTTGCAAAGGTTCTTCCTAACCCGTCTGACCAGTCCAGGTGAGACTCAGGCCATTGGACCCCAAACTGGTCGGAACCATTGGCGTCTACAGTAACCTTGAAATAGGGAAGGCAGCGGTTCAGACGGCTGCCCCAGACAGCCCCCCAGCGCATGCCCGGACTGCTCTGGAGGACAAGGCGGCCCTTCCTGTCTGGGCTGCAGGGCTCCCCCCACTCTGGTTCAGCACAGTCTTTCTCACACTGACATTCCCAGTGTGCCGGGCCTCACTTGAGTCCTGAGAGGAGCGTCGCAGTGCGATGTCCCCAAGCCTAACCGGGGAGCTAGGGAGAGAGTTCCCCTCCCCTCCCTGGGCTCGCTGAACAGAGCTCACCTCTGCAGGGCCTCCCGGCGGGAAGGCGGACAGCCACACGTGCAGATGGCAAAGGTCACCGAAAGTCACGGGTCCTTGAGTTATCTTCCGGGACAACTGCTGAACCACATCTTTACAAGCCTGGGGTGTCATACTCTTGAGGCAAACAGGCCTCTCCACATGCCAGGTGCCCCCTGCTCGCTGAGTTCTAACAGGAAACGTGAGTGAACTTGCTGCCTTCAGACCACGACCCAGTTTACAGCAAAACTGTACCAACAACGCTACATGAGCCCACCAAGCTGCCAAGGGCATTTAGAAGCAATTATCTCTTGTAAACAGAGGCGCTGAGAGAGGAAAAATAGAGGCGAACAAAACAAGGCAAGACATCAGCTGTTGAAATGCATCTTTTGTCTCAGAACCTCTTCATGACCTCCCCTCCGCAGCCCTCCACAAAATGAGTACAGCCTCTGCCAGCCTTCCCCCCAACCTGCTGAGCGCTGGCTGGGTACGTAGGGAGGAACCCCCCGATTTCTCAGCCTCAGCTCCCTCGACGACCTGACACAAGGCAAGGACACATTTGCAATTGGCACTGTTATTTTTATTAGTACGAGTATACTGAAACAATAAACTTGTACTGGTATACAGACAATTTATTTAAAACAATTTTGTTCAAATTTTGAATCAAACATTGTTTTATTATAATAATGAAATAATTTCTACCTAGAAAACCTGCAAGCACCATCAAAGAAAGGGACCATAAAATTCAATAAACAGACTCGAGTGTATCCTACAAATAGACACACCACGATTAGAAAATAGAATATGAATTCTTCCATTTTTTTTTTTTAATATTTGTTTTAAAAAAGCTAGTGCAAGTACAATATTTTACACTGGAATTACAGAGAGTATGCACGCATATGGAAAAAATTCTCCTGTCACAATAAAAGCTCTTAACTATGTATGCACTTAATATTTTCTTTTCGATAAGGTGCAAAACATCTCTCCTTCCCTAGTTTTCCTCTGTACTGGCCATGTCGGTCTGATACTGCCCACAGCTCTGGTGTCTCTCTTCCCCGGGCCAGTGGGAGGCGCACGGTTGGAAGTGTGGTGGGTAACGATCTGGTATTAAAACATCCATAGGGAAGAATCTCAGAGATGCTCCTAGGGCCAGGATCCCACTGGCAGGAAATGACGCTGTCTTCACGAAAGGCCACCACGAATACTAGGGCTGTCCTAAACCTCCCTTCCGCTGACACTAATTTGGATTTACAGGTGAGCAGTGATGCTGGGGAGGAAGACTCCTCCCCCAGAGGCCAAAAGGGCAGTATTCACGGAACCCATTGCCCCAGGTTAACGTTCACGGACTAAAGAATTGACCCCACTCCTGGATCGGGTAACAACGTAAGAGTGGGTGGCTCATGGGAGAACCAGAGGAAACCTACCCATCCAGCTTCCTGGTAACTGCTCTTTAACGGTGACAGCGCTAAGCTAGTGTCTCCTCAGACCTGACATCCCAGAGGACAGTGAGTTTATCTCAGCAAAGATTACTGTAAACAACGCTTCCAATGGAGGCCTTCAGACTGGCCGTGGAAAAGGAGACAGGCTCTTGGCCATCCAGACAGGAAACGAACAAACTCAAGGGAAAGAAAACTTGGGCTATGTCTCCAATTATCTGCAGTGGAAGACTCGAGTCCTTTCAGATAAGAAAAGTTACAGAAATTCTTAGAGACGGTTGTATAGATACTACCTATTGGCCAAATGCACTTAATTTTAATACAACTGAACCGTTTGTATGCAAGTCAAGAGGACACGAAAAACCGAGGCCGCTGCTCCCTCCCGCCATTGTCCAGGTGAATGTCAGCTACCAGACACGCTGCCTTTAATGGGAAGGGAGAAGCTGGGACTCTGAATTTAAGAATTGTTGGGGGGTTTGCTCAACCTCCCCAAGGCTGTCCAGTATCCGCTGGCTGGCTTGATTTTTTGGACAGAAAACGACTCTTCTCAGAAGTTGTCCCACATTTATTTTGGCCTCAATATGAAAGAAAAAGTTAACTGAAGTAAAGGAGGCGTTTCAATTGAATTTCATGTTTTACCCCCCCATTTAAATGAGGTGTGGGGGGAAAGAAGGCTGAGCATTTTTTTTTTTTCCTTGTCCTCATAATGAGTCCTGTTTTATTGGTAGCTATAGGATCCCTTGTGACAAACACTTCTTGTTCAGGATTATATTCTTTGGGTTTATTGGAACAAGAAGTGCTGAAAACGTCAAACATCATTTCTGAAGAAAAAGGAGTTGCGATGGCTTAAGAGTTTAAACTAAGAAGGGAGCTCAGAGAAGTACTTTCGGCATAGGAATGAACGGTATTCTCCAACCGCAGAAGACAGAGCGCCCCTCCCCGAAGAGGCCTATGTAACAAAAACAGAAAGGAAGCATAGGTCTAGTTTAAGAGCCTTTTACGCAGTAATTCTTCCAGGCCGTGACCATACAAATCTGATCATTTAGACATGACAAATTTCTATATACAAAAAAAAAAAAAGAAAAAAACAAAACATGTAACTTTCAACCTTTATGCTTATTTTTTTTTTTTTTTTACAAACAAGGTATGAAACTCATGGTTTCAACAGATCCATCTTTCAAACACTGAATGAATCATTTCGACATTCATTTTTCTTTTGTGCAATTTTTTTTT
Organism: Molossus molossus; assembly: GCF_014108415.1. Taxonomy (NCBI): domain Eukaryota; kingdom Metazoa; phylum Chordata; class Mammalia; order Chiroptera; family Molossidae; genus Molossus; species Molossus molossus. The sequence continues at coordinate 24,759,673 of NW_023425347.1, read as the reverse complement.
TAAAACATTACCTGTACTCCACAAAGTGAGTGCCTCAAAAAATTGTTTTTCTTCAGCGTCTCAAATTAGGTGTACATCGAAAAGAAAAAGAAAGAAAAAAGAAAATCCCCACAAGGTCTAGTGCTACAAGAAAAGATCCTATCAGTAAGGTAACATTTGAAGCGAGGTCATCTATGGAGAAGAAGTCTCAGCTCCAGAGTAGAGGTGTGCAAATCGTTTGGAGTTTCCCTATCAACAGAAACACAACACTGTCTGTGGAAAAGAGAGGAAACCAACCGAACACAATAGCATATGCATGTGCTTTAGAAAAAGTATATTCTCTGTATATTTATTACTTGATGTTGTCTTAAATTGTCTATTTCAGAAATTCTGGGTCGAAAACACAAAGAGGAAGCAAAGGCCTCCACTCCCCTTTAAAGAATTCAAAAAGCATGATTCCCTTTTCTTTCATATCACACCCAAGGAGCTGGACTGGCCACGGAGATGGCCGGCCCGTCTCCACCAGGAACCATCACGGTGACTAGGAAACGGAAGTGCAAAGGGTTTTAGGAGAGAACAGACCACAGTTTGTTGAGCTGTTTGCGGTTCATGAAACAGTAGCCATGACAACCAACGCAGCTCAAAAAGCCTGGCCTTCTGCCCCAAGAGCTCGCGGCTTCTCCCAGCTCTGAAATAGCGTGGCATTAGTGTCTTCAAAAGCAGTTGAGATTTTTCTCTCGATGAAAGAAATCGGTTTCCTTAGTAGTCACAGATGTTAAAGGGTATTGTCAATTGTTTCCTTAAAAAACAAACAAACAAACAAACAAAATTCCAAAGCTACAACAAAAATAAATTTTGGCAACATATTTCAGTAAAGATCAAACTATGTGCAAAGAGTGGATTTTATGATTACTAGGAGCCACTGTTCATCGTGAACACGCAGCGTTATATTGCAATCTATGCAGGATCTAAGGAGTAATCCACAAGGTGCAGGAAATCCAAACATTCCTTGAAGTTGTACAACCCTACTCCAGAGCAGTCAAAGTGCTGCTTCTGGGCACATCAGTGTACCACACACACGCCAGCCGTCCCTGAGTAAGAGGTGTGAAAGGTTCCGCAGAGTTCCTTGGAGGGAAGGAAGATGCGCCACTTCCTGCTGGGGAAAACCCAACACACTCACCTAACAAAAAACACATAGGGTCACGGTTCAGAGTTAGAAATGGGATCGACAACAGCAATGAAAAACATTCCCATCGTTCCAAACCGAACTGGGCGAGTTGGGGGAAACAAAAGATTGACTGACATAGAAAAGTGATCCTGAAAATCCAAATGAAAACACAATTTGGATTTCCACTTCAAAAGGTTCGAGGTAAGTGGCACCCATCTCTTTATCTCCACCCCAACGTGGCCCAGACAAACCGAAGTAATTCTTAAACATTCTAAGGAACAGTCATTTTTTTTTTTATATTTAGAAATCCCTATAAAGAGAGGTTCTTGTTTGTTGGTTTCTTATTATATTTTTTCTTTTCACCCTGACTGATTTCTTGGTGATTGTGTTCCATTGTAAACGCAAAAGGCCTGCTGTTATTAGTTTAAAAATGGAAAACAGGAAAGAAAGAACTAAAGACAGCTGTCAGTAGATATTGCAAAGTGGACCATAGTACAGAGGCACATGGCTGACCCTCGTGAGCTGCAGGGCACCGGAGAATTTCTACGCCTGTCATTGCTAGGTTTGCTACACGGGAGTGGTGACAAAGCTGCCCTGGGAGCCTCAGGCTCCCCATGTCTGCAAAAAAGAGGAGGTTCCCTGTCCCCTGGATGTTCTTCCTATTTGAAGAGAAAGCTGCCACAGAGTGGTGAGCAGTGCCGACGGGTGGCCCCCACAGCCACGGGCCGGCACGCTCAGAGAGCACGCAGGCATCAGGCCACACTTCCTGCGGGCTCAGAGGCACAGCTCAAAGTCTCAAGGACACAGACCTGAGGAGGGGCCTGCCCACTGGAAAAGGGCGTGGAAAATGGGTTGATGCTGGCTGTATTGCTCCAGAGTCCACCTTAGAAATGACTCTGCCTCCTTCCTCTCCACACTCCACATTCACTAGTCCTCGTGGTGACAGCGGAACTGAAGCTCGGCCCCTAGATCTCCTTTGCTCCTTCTGCAACATGGCGACAGACACCTGGGCTCCTGAAGGCTCCTGCCCAGCACTCAGCATCCACAGCAGCAGGGGGAGCTCGCAGCTGGGGGCTCTCCCCTTCCGGCTCCTTCCCTTCGAACAAGGAAAAAGCCTGAAGGGTGGAGCTTGAACTAGAGCACACCGGTCAGACTCTATTGGCACGGACAGTATTGCACATGCTAACGAAGCGGCAGAATGAAATGGGACAATGTGGAGAAAGAACCAATCCTCTTATAATTCCTATACCTGAAATAGAAGCACAAAAACGACGATCCTGTTTCCTATTGCTCCAGACCATGTACGTTTTCCCATTTTAGTGTTGGTGTTGTGGATCCAGTTAGTTCAATCCTCGAAGTAAGCCAAAAGGTGGTGTGTGTTTTTCTGAGTCCACACGAGTGGCTGGAAATAGTGGTACTAATGAGGACAAAGTCGATGTGGCAGCCCCGTATTCCTCTTACCATCAAACGTTATAAAACAAAAAGGAAAACAAAACCTAATAATTGCAAGTGCCCTGAGCAGAATATATGGAAGATTAAGCAAGTTCTCTCAACAGAAATGCTTAAAAACACAGCACTAAGTAAGCATCACGACTGTGAGAATGGGCCCATCCAGCTCTCTGCTAACATGCTGAGAGGGTCATGAAATTCGAAGCAAGTCAAGGACAGGCTATTCTGTCGCTATTCAGATGTTTTTGGTACATCCCAGAAAATGGTTTATAAACATCATTAGTCCCGGTGAGAACAAAATGTAAAGGAGTACTAGAGAGCCAAAATGTGGGTGGACATTAGAATTTCTTTGTAAATTTGTGAAATGGAAAAGTACTATTTCTCAATGGTGAAAGAAAAAGCAGAAGTCTTTGTTCAGATCAGTTGCAGCCATTCCAAGTAAGAATATTAAAACATTTCTCCCTACTTATAAAACTTTTTTTTTTTTTTTAAAGCACTTTTGAGTTGCAAACTCAAAACCTACAAACAGTATTTCAGATCTCTGGGAATGAAAGGTTTAAACCATGGAATACTCTTTCTGGGTTTGTACCAAACATAAAATCTTGATTCAATTCCAGATGAAAAAAAGAAAACAAAAAAACGTCATTTTGGTAATAACATTAACAACAATAATAATGAAGTAATTGTTTTCTTAAAAAACAAAAAAACTTGCTCACATATATAAATGTCTTTATGGAAAACGTTCTCAATGAATCTGAAGAAATTCTCAGAGTTGTCCTGCCAAGACCTGGTTTTTGTGACAGAAGTGCTGGAAAGACCAAAATAAAATCTGAAGGAACATAACCTTATAAAACAGCCTAGAGTTTAGGCAGGTTAGAAAGAAATTTTGCTACATTTATTTATGCTCGTTCAGTCCCCCAAACCTTTCCCACAATGTTATTGGATAAAAACTGCAGGAATATCACACAAATTATAAACTCAAGATGTGCAAATCGCAAGGTTTTTAAAAGTTCATCTTAAAAAGAAAAACACTGGACAAACATGAGTATTCTTTTTTTCCATCCCTTCCTCTCAGTTTCTCTGCATATGCCTTTAATTCTTTCTCAGACATCAAAGTGAAAAGTGCCTTCCTGCCAGGCTGAATTGGGTGGTCATTCATTGTCACATACTAGTTCATAATTCACATTCATCCTTTTAAACCACATTGAAACGGAATATCTTGACGTGAGACACTCTGCAGAGCTGAAATGTAGTTACAGTGTTGAAAAAAGAAAGCAACTTAGATTTTTTTTTTTCTTCCCAAACACTTTAAAGTGAGATACAGTACTTGTTGAATGATAGACCAAGATGCTTGGTAATAAAGTGTGAACAGCATTTTAAGTGCTTAGAGAGAGTAACATATATGCTCATCTTCAAAATCTAATTCCTCACGTCACACTGGAATCTGAAAAAAGTGGCACCCGAGTTGTCCATAGTCATGAACTATAAACAGTACTATAGTTAAAAGACAAAAGATTTGCAAACCCAATGTGAACAGCTTCATCTGCTCTCGGAAGGGCAGTTCAGTCTACCTCTTGGGAGCGAAGTCAATGCAATCACCTGATTGGTTTTCCTAAAACTGCACAGAAACCAGAGTGGGTGTTCACTCTCCAGCCCCGCGGCCCACCCGCCCCCACGTGGAGCCACGCAGCGGGGCTGCCCTGCCCACCAGACACCCTGGAGATGTCACTGCACTAGTGAAGCAGAAACAAAATCCCACGTGTGGCAGTTGCTCTTTAAAAAAAAAAATCAGTGCAGTCAGGCCCCATAGGGGGAAATATATATATATCTATAGGATTAAAAGTTGCTTTTATTGTAAAATATGTTGGAGGGGGGGAAAAAATGTTCCTTTACACGATTAGCTTTCCATCTGCTGTCGAAGCCTTTCTAAGATGCCCTGAAGCTGGATTCCTGATATTTATTTTGCACGTGAGACCTCCTGAGGACAGTTCTCTGGACCTCCAATCCCGTGCTGAGAGCAACAGAGAGTGAGACAGGGGGAGGCGGAGAGAAAAAGACCCTCACCTGCTGTGGCACCCCGCACGCACGCACCCCCGCAACTCCCTTCCTTGTGAAGCCGGCAGAAGTCGGCGCCCCGCGGATGCTTCCGCGCAGCTAGAAAAGGTGGGCGCTCTGCAGCCACATTCATTCCCACGGGGTGCCCGGGGCCTCGCCGGCCCGCTCCGGCCCCCGCTCGCCCACTCACAGACACGCGTGGGAAAAGCATATGCAAGAGTCTCCTGCGCAACACCAGCTGTAATCTAATGACAAGGTTAGAACAGAAACCTAAAGGAAGAGGATAACATGTAAATACTGTGTTATTTAGCCTACAGTACAGTAATCTGGATACAAATGATAAGGGAGCCGAGTTTCCTTCCCCGCGTGCTTCTACTTGCCTACATTAGACCGGCCTTCAATGTAAATCTTAACCTCCTGAGGAATTAGAGAAGGCTTAGGAAGAGTCAAAGGCGGCTCGTCTTCCGACTTCTCCAGTTTGCGGGTCTCGGGCGCCGACCACCTCCTCTTCCTGGTCGCCGGCTTGCTGGGTTCTGTTTTGCAGAGCAAGGGCGCCGCAGGCAATCCCATTTTCTCTGGAAACTTCAGTTCGCCATTCTCAGAGAGCATCTGGGCACCGCCCTGACCGACTCCGTTCTCCTGCTCCGCGTACCTGTGCCTGCTGCCCGCCAGGGTGTCGGTCTTTGAGTGCTTCAGCAGGACGCTGGCGGGATCCACCGACTGGCCCTTCTTAACAGAGCCGTTCTTCAGGTTCTTGAGGGTCAGCGAGATGCAGACATCCCCAACGGAGAGCTTGGAGCACGGCAAATCAAAGAGCTGGCTGGTTCTCTCTGGACAGCAGGATGACCAGCCCTGTCCAAACACAAAAAAAGGATACTCGACCAAAACTTCTACGCTGACCTGTGAAAACAGTGAGGGAGAGAGGAAAAAGAAAGGAAATAAATGAAAATATTCCATTCTGGTTTTAGTCTATGACGCGCGCGTGCGCGCACACACACAAAACTGAATGGAAAACATATGAGACTTAGTTCCACAACCCTCCTCCACTAACTCATACTAATGAGGCTTTTAACTTTCTGCTATTCTTGTACTTACCATACACAGATGCTGGGCAGAAGCCAGTGTAAAAGTCCATTCAGTCCTCACACCATCCTTTTACTCAGTATCAGCTCTATGTCTGGTCTCCGTTAAGACAAGTCAATCGACCCCCAAGGATGAAAGAACATCTACTTAGTGTTCAGCTCTGAGCAAGGCTGTGCGGCTGACTCATGCCCAGGATATGGTCTTGGGCTTTATGAGCTCACTGGACAAATGCTCTCCTCATGTATTTAAAAAAAAAAAACATAATGGGGAATGGGGTGGAATAGAGGTGTGGTTGCAAGAAAAAAAAACACCCTGGACGTAGGAATGTGTGAATGAAGCAAGGGGACAGTGTGTGCAGGGATCTGCAAACTGTCCAGTGAGAGTCTTACTGCCGCCATTAAATCAGGTTGAAACGCACCTTAGCTTGTAATAGTGTAATTTTCATAGAAATTTAATTTCTTCACCTTTATGCTATATTAAAAAAAGAAAATGAAGTAGTTTTAAAAAGTCCATTTTCAATGACTTTTCTAGAAGAGGACAACTAAATACTCTGAAAAACAAACTAATACTCTGGACAAAATATAGAGAAAAATGTTTCTTATGGCACTAGACAGAAAATAAGAGTAAAAAATAAATCACCGGGTCAGGGTCAGGAAAGGTTGATGGCCCAGAGTTGAAGAGGGCGCTTGGGGCTCGTTCCCCCAGGGCATTTGCATATTCCAAAGTGGAGCAGTTGTGAAATCAAGTGGGTTTTTGGTAATTCCCAAAGCATGAGGGTCTGGGGAGGGCAGGGAATGGAGTACAAGGCACACCAAGGGAGGGCGCTCTATGGTGTACCCACTCTTTTGGGCTGCAATTCCAAAATGCTATACTCTAGAAGTAAGGTGAACCAGAAGCAGACCAGCCCTTCCAACATCTGAAGCTTAGATTTTAATCATCTTAGTCCCTAATTTGGACGAAGGTCTTGAATTATTTTATTTTTCAAATAAAAGACATTCAATTAAAAAGGGGGAGGAGGTCCATGAGCAAACCAGATGACATGAACAAAAACCAGTAGAAACAACAGATAATAGAAACATACCTACAGGGGCTTCTGATATACAGTCATCAGATATAGACTTTAAAATGACTATGTTTACAATATTTCAGGAGATTAAAGACAAGCTTCAGGAATTTGGAGAGAGAACTAGAATCTACTTTTAAAAGATACATGGAAATTCTAGAAAAAAATTGCACCCACTAAAATAAAGAATATAATGGATTTTCCAACAGAGTAACCATGGTTGAAGAGAGAATTAGTGAACTGGATTCTTAGAGCTTTAGAAGAAACACAGAGACAAGAAGATAGCTAACACACAGGAGAGGGTAAGAGACCTAGAAGACACATTGAGAAGATCTAACAGACACATAATTGGATCCTATGAGGAGGAGAGGGATCACAGGGCAGAAATAATACTGAAGAAGATAATGTTAAGAAAGCTAACATATTTTGAGTACCTACTATCTGTCAAACACTCAGATACAAACTTTACAAAAAGCATTTTGCTTAATGCTAACAATATACTAGTGAAAAAAAAGCATGCTGTTCTAATTTACAAATGAGGAATTATAGTCTCAGAGAGATTAAATCATTTGCCTAATGTCATTGCTACAAATTGATGGACTTGGGATTCAGTCACAGTCTCTTTGGCCCCTAAACCCATTTTCTTTTTCCTGATCTTTCTTTTCTTTCTCCTGATCTATGCCTCTGTGAACAAAGATATTATGATACCATCAAAAGAGATGAACTGACATTCCTATTACCCCCAATCATGGTGAATGTCACTTGAAATAAATAGGCTCCCTCCCAACGGTGTGAGCTCATGGATTTGTTTCATGTACAGAAAATTATGAAATAGTATCTGCCTGGCATCTACTCATACAATTCTCATCTCCCCATGTGTGTGATGAGGCTGATATTCCATTACAGAACTACATTTATATCATGCACATGTATATTTGCATATACATATGTACAATCATGCTTACAAGTTACAGTATCACATGGGGATGCCCACTGAGTTTCAAGTGGGAGGGCTACCCTGCATTTGGCTCCATAAATCCTGCCCCAAACCTTAGAGCCATTAACATCACAAGCTGAGCAGAGGAACAGATCCTACTTCAAGTGGGGATTGTTTAACTGTATTTCCAAGTCATAAAAACAAAGTTCTCAAGTTTAAGTATCTCCTAAGAATCTCTTCCAGACGTATCCTTGCCGAACAGCTGTCAGAAGTCATGTGATGTTCATAACACTAGAAGCCCTATTTGCAAACATGCTGGTCTCTGTTTTGGCTTTGCATGTTCCTGGACGATCCCGATTCGGGCAGTCTGCCTTCTTGCTGACAGACAGCCTAATACCTACCAGTGGACAGGTTCTTGGTGTGTGCGCCATACTGTACACATTCCTCAGCGCAGCCGATATTCCATGTTCTGAAAATATCTACTGTATATTCATAGGCAAATCTATCTGAGACGTTTACAAAGTATCTGTAAACTCATTAAGGAGAAATGTCCTCAAGGCCTTTATAACAAGTGATACTGATTATTCCACAGGCCACGGTGTAGATGTATATGCTTCCAGTTGTATACACCATACTGTTTTAGGGCGTTTTGAAAGCCCTTCCCTACTCCCTCATCTCAAAACTCCAAAGACAGGTCTTGGAATTAAATACCATGAGGTGCTCTGTAGCTTGAACAGCTTACTTAAAAATTCATGAAAGAAATTGATGAGGGAAGAGAAGAATATTTAAGATATGCATTATAAAGAGCTGATGATAATGGAATTTATTTTAACTTGAAGAGATTTGGGAAAATATATTCTACCACTTCAAAGGCTTGTCCTTTGGTCCCTTCTTCCTAACTTCTGGCTTTGCCTCCTCCCAAAGGAGCTCTGCCATCCTGGGAAACATGCCACACACGCATCCTCGGGTGTGTCTCCACAAATCAGGAGCGAAGGGTTCTTCAGGTAATGTGACTGTAGTAAGCAGTGGACTGGATAGCTCATGCCAAATGTTATTTTTCTCCTCATCAATTATTCATCCTCACTAATATTTACCCTCAGATATTTTCCTCCTCCCTAATTATGTAGCCTGAATTATTTCGATAATGTACTTTAAAAAATGTTTTTATTGATATTTTAGAGAGAGAGGAAGGGAGAGAAAGATAAAAACATAGATATGGGATACATCAATTGGCTGCCTCCTGCACGCCCTCTACTGGGGATCGAGCCTGCAACCTGGGCCTGTGCCCTGACTGGGAATCGAACTAGGACTTCTCAGTCCATGGGGCAGTACTCAATCCACTGAGCCACACTGGCCAGACAATAATCCACATTTTTGGGGTTTGCATATGTGTTTTCTCTTTCTTTGATGAAAGTTAAACTCTCACTGCACGTCTCAGATAAGCATCCTCAAGTATTCATAACATATCTGTTTACTTCATAATAAGGTTTGTCAGAAGGCCACACACATTCCTAAAGGTTAACTGATCATTAACAGTTAATGAAGAAATCCTACCGAGGGATTTTTTCAGTGAGAGTATATATACAGTCGTCCCTCGTTTATCGCAGTCAATCCGTTCCAGACTAGCGGTTGCACCTGGCGTTGAAGGATTCCTGGGGTGCTCGAATACATGGGCCTACAGTCCATACATACTATGTAATTTTAATTGTAATACAGGGGTGTGTAATTGACTCAGACAACCAAGCACGCGCTGTTATCATTTTCACCGTCTTGATCAACTTTTTAATAAATATATTTGAAAAGACCGTGACAGAGTGAAGCCGCAAAAGTCGAAACGCCAAGTGGCAAGGGACGACTCTAGTTAGGTCTGTCTGCTTGCAACTCCCTTGGAGAGGGGCCTTAGTCTACCTCAAAACACGCTGGTCCATGCTGATGGGTCCTGTGTCGGACATGAAACAGACGTGGTGGGGTTTTGTGACATGATGCTACTTTAAAACTGGAACAATGAGTCTGTGAACTTGATTCTGAGACCCATGCAGGTCTCCCCTGTGGTGCTGAGAGCTTCAAAATGCTGTTGATCAAGTGTTTGCACCCCAGGTTTTGCAGCTGCATCAGTTCAGCACTACCCGGAGTACCAGCTGAATGTCAGGGACTGCAGAAGAGTACCAATTGTTCAAGACCCAGTTCTTGCTTCAGTGGGGAGACAGAACATGTGTGCAACACAACTAACTTCACAAGGGTGGGCTTAGATACTGACCACCAGGTTATGATGATGTCCACTGGATGGATATCGCCTGGTACCTGAAATGGAATGTGTCCCAAACAGACCTCCTGAGATGCCCTGCCCACTGGCGCCTCCTCTGCTCTTCCATCTCCATGAATGACACCCCCGTTCTTCCAGCCATGCAGGTCAAGGGCCTGGAATCATAGACTCGGCTCTTTCTCTCATACTGCACTCATTCAAATCACAAAGCAAATCCCCTCTTCCAAATATACCTAGAATGAGACCATTTCTCACAGTCTCTACTGCCCTGGTCCTGGCCACACCAGCTTCTCACTGGGCGAACAAGTGCCATGAACAAGCCAGCTGTGGTCTGCATGCCACCACTACTCCCTACACCACAGTGACGTGTCTCCTGCTGGTCCTCTAACCCCACCTGCACCCCTGGGTCTGTGCCTACGCCAGTCGCTGCACCTGGAACCCTTTGGGCCCCGTGCGTGCACTGTCGCGTCCTGTTCCTTCTCGGAGAGAGCTTCACTGACCAACCTGTTTGAAAAACCAACACCCCGACCCCTAGTTTTCCTGCCCTCTCTATACTTCTATACTGCCTTGTCCCTCCCGCCCCCCCACCCCCCACCATAGCACTTACTGTCTTTTGATGCAGTATTTTTTTACTCACGCTCCTATTGGTTGGTCTGTTTCACCACTTTCCCCAAACTCCCACAGGACTGTAAGCCCCACAAAGGTTGAGACATTGTCTGTTTGCTCATCCTCCGATCCCCAGAGTCCAGTACTTTCTGGCCTGTCCCAGGTGCCGGCTGCTGTAGTTTCTCCAGGCAGAAGGCAAACGGGAAACCAGTTATTCAGATCTGAGCGTGTCCAACACGGTTCTCATCAGCACCGACATCGTGTTTTGAGGTAGATGAGGCTCACCTCCAGGGGAATTTCAAGCAGACAGCCCTAACCATACAGGCTCGCACTGAAAAGCCCTCGGTGTGACTTTTCCGTGAACTGGTAATGAATAACTAGCTCGGGCCGGCCTTCCCGGGGCAAACACTGCAGCGGCACAGCCGGCCAGCAGAGGTCGGTGTTGACACGCCGAGGGGCTCCGGTCTTCCGGGTTCCCTTTCAGCAGCCAGGACTAAACTGGGGCCAGTCCGCTCCAGGGAGAGGGGCAGCGCCTTCCAGGCCAGCTCACCCCAGCAGGCAGCTGTGGGGCTGACCCAGAGCAGCTCACTCAGCGCTCCCGTCAAGACGCTGAGCTCATCATGACTTCATAGAATCGGACTCCGGTTCCTTTCTCTCCACTCTTGAGGTTCCTGTTTGCTATTTCAGCTGTGCTAATAATCATTAATTCATTTTATGACCATAAAATGGAGGGTTCCAACGGTCTCTGATTAAACCCCAATGAACATACACTCCTGGGGGTAGCACCATATAAAACCAAGCACGTTACATAACTCCTGGCAGCTCTACACAGCCCTTTTTTTTTTTTATCATCCATAAATGCATCTTTTTCCAAATATGTTTTAAGTAGTCTGGAGCATAAAATGTGAGAATGAACAGCCTCTGGCCTTATGTCAGTTTGAGGCCCCTCTGACTTTCACCTCTGGATGCCTGGTAGCCACCACTTCTCCTTTTGGGGGCAGATCACCTCTCGTTCTCCCATCTCTACCCCTGCCCTCCTTGGGCTGCTGCAGGCACACCTACCTGCTCGCCGCCGCTCCCACGAGAAACCTGCTACGCCCCCTCTCTCCAGCCCCTGCACCAGCCCTCTGAACAGATCACCTCCCCTTCTATTCAGGACTGAGGAACCAGGACCAGTAGGCACCACATCTGGGCTGATGATGATGTACTCAATGTCCCAGTCCCGGTCTGGCTAATGACTGGCTTTTATGATCATTTTTCTCTCTTCTGTGTATAAGTTCAATAAAATGCCTTTAACTACTTAGTCAATAACTATTGTATCTAAACACTGTATGCATCAACACATATTTATGCTGTTTGATTATATATTTCAATCTTAGATGGGTGCTGTCTATATACACACATATGTACATATCACCAAAAACAAGATATAAAGAGAACAAAACGTCTGTTGCTTAAATTTGTCTCCCGTTTTCTGTAACAAGAATCCGTGTTTTCACAAATGGGAAGGGCATCTGTTTGACAAAAAAATTTTTGCCTGATACTATCCCAAATGTACCAATTCTGCCAAATCTTGGGAGCAACGATAGCTCAGGGACTGGGTTTCAGTGACCATGTCCTGCTTCCGGTGAAATTATTAAATTGAAGCTTTGATCCTGTTTTACCTGCAGGAAAAAGCCAGTCTGCCTTTCTTGGAGGCCAGTTTGCACGACTACATGGTCAACATCAGGGACATCAGAAAACCTGGGACGATGACTAACAGGCTAAGCAAGAGACCCATTTAGGTCAATGTTTAAGAATCATGACCCAAACCGTCGCGCCTCTTCAGTCGTGTCTGTAAGGATGTCTGTGGGTGTCGTTTCAGATATTTAATCACGCTGACTCACGTGTGGAAGCGTGTCAGGTTCGTCCAGTAAACACTCATGCTTGTGCAGAGGGGCCGCCAAACCCCAACCCCAACGACACGGGTTCTTTCCCCACATTGTCGTGACTCCCACGGCCTCTGCTGTGGGAGGCCCCCTTAGGACCTGCTCAACAAGTGACCAGGGCAGCTCTCAGGCACCCAGATTCTGTCCCACGTGCCCTCCTCTCTTGGGGTTTAAACATGTATGCCTTAGCCCTGACCGGGTGCTACAGGTGGTTGGGGGATCGACCCATACACCAAAGGGTTGCAGGTTCGATCCCTGGTCGGGGCACGTACAGGAAGCAACCAATCTATGTTTCTCACAGCTCTCTCTAAAAATCAGTGGGAACATATCCTTGAGTAAGGATTTAAAAAATGTGTGCCTTACAGAACAGCATTATTCAGTGCTAAAAAAAAAAAAAGAGCTATCAAAGCCACAGAAAGACGTGGAGGAATCTTAAATGAATACTGTCAAGTGAAAGATTGTCTGAAAGGCTACATACTGTACGAGTCCAGCTGTATGACACTCTGGAAAAGGCAGAATGGTGGAGAAGTAAAACCGCAGTGGAGTCAGGGCCTCGGGGGTCGGGGGAAGTATAGATAGGCGCAGCATAAAGGATTTTTAAGGTGGTGGAGCTATTTTGTATGATACCGTCATGCTGGATGCGTGACACTACACATTTGTCAAAACCCACAGACTGTACAACACAGAGAGTAAACCCTAATGTAAACTATGGACTTTTAGTTACTAACAACGTATCAATATTGGCTCGGCAACTGTAACAAGTATGCTACACAAATGCAAGATTTTAATAATAGGGGAAACTATGTGTCTGGGAACTCTGTGTACTTTCTGCTCAATTTTTTTTTTTTATCTTTGTAAACCTAGAACTACTTTTAACAATTAAAGTTCATTTTTGAAAAAGCTATCAACATGTGGGATCACCTAGTTGGGGAACTTATATCATACAAAGGCTGAAGGGGCATTTTTCTTCTTCCTATCTTCTTTAGGAGGGGCGCGCGCACACACACACACACACACACACACACACACACACAAACGTGGCTTGCTACTGTTTCTCTGCTGGAGCCTTTCCGATTTTAGAACTGAGAGGAGGATTATCACCAAGACCTGAACCACAGGCCCAGCACTGGGCTTTGTGCACAGGCAGCCACTATCTCCTTTTTGATTCATTAAGATTCATTTCCAGCAGGCTCCGCATGTGAAATGTTGGCACGTCGGTTTGCCTTGGCTGCTGAGGGACTACACAGGCTTATGTGCTGCTTGCATGAGGGCTTCGGCTATTTTTAGGCACCAGTTAATCCATTAACTGCATAATGCTGCCACTGATGACTCACAGAACACAGCAGTCAAATTAAACAATAGTGGAACGGAAGAAAAGCCATCAGTCAACTCGCAGTAAGCACACCATTGTAACATGCTGTAGAGTGAACACACACACACGCACACCCGCACACGTGCACACACACACACACACACACCCCAGGTCAGTCGGGAGAAGGAAATGGCACTGAATATTAAGCAGCTACCAAGGCAGTAAAGGGAAGCAGTCACCCCGGAAGGATCTGAGAAGCGACAGACAACCCTACTAACATAGGGAGCTCAGCAGTTAAGAAAGAAGCAGTCCAAGAAAAGAATCACCCCAGAGGAGTTTACGAATAAAATGTACTACGATTCTTCTGAGCAAAGTTTGTGTACTCTTCCGAAAAGCTGAGGCCTGAGGAGCATGAAGCAGAGGGGTGGGGAGGCTGCTCACATTCAGAACGTTGTTTGCTAGAGGGAAGCTGACCCCCGGGTGGGGCCACCCTGGGTGGGACTGTCCTAGTGGGACACTGCAGGAGAGGCCCATGAGCCTGTCTCTACCTGGGTCCTCACACTGATGTGGGTGCTGGGCCATCAATCTGTCCCTCCAGTTTGGCGCATGCTCAGAAAAACAGCAGGTGTACACCCACATGTAGAAGTAGCTGTATGGGTGCTCCCGGGCCATCATGGTACACGTCACGGGACTATAAGTGGTAAACACAGCTCACTGCGCTCACTGGAAAAGTTCAGCCTTCTTTCTAGGCTTTTCTAAACTGTCTCTCCCTCCATAAACTATTTTTAGAGCATGGAGCCTTTTGTTTATTTTTCAGAAGTTTACCGTTTCCCTTCTCAGGGCCAAAGTCACCTATTGAAGCAGGGAAGGGATACTACCGTTGTTGAGGGCCTACTCTGTGCTACATGGTGCGCTGGTTCTTTTGAAAGCATTTTCTTTCATTCTTACAACTGCCATTAGTTCCTACTGGGCAGCCAAGAACAGAAGGCTTGGATGTAATTTGCACGATACATTATTTGTGCGCTGATTTGTAAATGACCTGCACGAGGCCCCAGGGCTGCAGAGCGGTGCAGGGTAGATTCAGACTGAGGTCGATTTGGCTCCGGGTCCCAGATTCTCCTACCAGCTCACTTGCTTCCCACACAAGCAGGCGACACTCCACACTCTTACTGAGTCGCACTGGTTCCCACGCTCACGTTACTGCCTGGGATCCCTTCTGGGACTCACCGTAGACTTATGGATTCGAACCTGGAGGACATTAAGGGGGTTATATTTGGGAGTGAGGCCCTGAAGGAAGTGATTCTACTGTCCCTGGGGGCTCTCAACCGGAATCACCGAGGCTGAGAGGCAGGCACAATGGAAGGGTGGAAAGCGCTACCTGACCTCCACCGGAAGAGGACGACCACAGAGTGGCCCCGAGAGGCTCCGTGTACAGCACACAGTTGGGGGGGCCACTGCCTGGAATTCCCCCTTCATCTCCCACAGTCCCTGGGGTGCACGGAGATGCCACACTGGGTCTGCCATGCGGCAGAGATGGTGACGACTATGGGAAACTGTTCATCGCCTGCACTGCCTCGTCTGGAGCCTCAGGGGGAAGCAGCACCGGAGGCACCTCTGTATAATAACCAGAAACTCGGCGCCTTAAAAACAGTCACACCCCTCGGGTGACACAGGCTGGCTTTAGTTCCCACTCGGTCTAATGTGATCACCAGCACGAGGTCAGTGGAGGTGTCCTGTATGGCCCCTAGGGTGCTGGTGGCGGATGCTGGTAAATTTCACCAGGGCTGTTCTGCAAGGCAGGAAGGAAAGCAAAGGGTGACCCAACAAGGAGGCCCCAGGTGTCACCAGGGATAAGGAGTCATTTGCCTGTTTTGAGACAAGAAAAATGGCAGCTCTGAGAGGGAACACAGCTGACCAGCACCCAGGCTCTTGGTTTCCCCACGCCGCTCGGCCTGCGCCGGGATGCCTACAGTACGTTGGTATGGTCCAGCTTCCCTGCGGCTCTGCAGCCGTGTAGGATTTATGCCCAGGGCCACGAAGCCATCTATTCTGGAAAAACTAACCCTGCTCCCACAACTTCCCCAATCAAATCTGGGATTTTGCTAATTAAGTTAAACAATTTGCACATTTCTAATCTCCCTGTGGGTGCAAGGGTTAGTGGTTTCTAACCAGCTGGCAAGACGTGGACTGACCCTTCCGGCGGGGGCAGAAAGCTCCGTGACCCTGATCACAGAGGGAAGCACTCTGTCCTGGAACGCCCCTTAAATCCAGACGTGAGTTCTCCTCCCTGGTTCTCCAGACTCTCCTCCTGTCGCCGTGACACCCACAGCGGGTGGGGTATTTTCGCTGTGATGACGTCAGCCTGTTCCTGATAGGCTTGCAGTAAGTGACACGCTGGTGGTGGCGTCGGGCCTTGCACTGTGTCTACAACAGCCATGCTTATAGCAGCCCTTCCTTCCCAGCACGCAGCCCGACCGCACAGGGCTGTCCTGACAGACCTGCAAACAGGCTGTGACAAATACTCTGCCTTCTAATTTGCACCTTGGCTGTGAGCAAAGAGACGAGCGGTCTGGCTACGGGAAGGAAATGAGACTTGGCCTGGAAGCCAATTTCTCTATCATTTAAGCGTTCGTTCTGCAAAGTATCAAGCAGGGAGAACACAGAGAGATGCTTGCTTCCTCTCTCAGACCTGCCAGGTCCATTTGAAACCTAAAGAGCCCTGTGCACGCGGCTGTGGGCGGCTGCCAGGCCCTGGAGACGCAGCCCACGGCCGGGGCTGCTCTTCACTCGCAAGTCGAAAGAGATGCTGGTAAGGAACCAGGAGCATTTCAAAATCACACCTTTCCTCATTTCTACCTCTGCACACTAACGCTTTAAGGATTAAAAAATAGTACCATGAAAAACACACTCACTTTTCATTCCCGTTTATTTTCCATGCCTCATCTCAGGGCTGTTAAAACACAACTTCGGTGAAGAGAGCGCCTTTCTCATGTTTTTCCTACCAGGACTCACCCCACGTGGAAAGGTCAGAGCAAGTACCAACTAAGACGGGTAATGAGTTCTAAAGAGTGATGCCGTTTTAACAAATCTTGACATTTGCTCTTTCTGTGAATCAAAACTTTGAGAAATCCTTCGCGGGCCTCCCGACGAGCCTAAGCCCCCATCTCAGCACAGACAGGGGGCGTTCCTGGGCTAAGAGCCCCGGCAAGGCAGGCCCCCTGAGGCGGTGCAAGCTCCCACGTCCCGTCATCCACGGGCAGTTCCAGAAAACACTTCGGAAATCTGGCCTCCCCCACCTCACTTGATCTCTTAAAAATATACTTAAAGAATTCAAACCATTAACTAGTTTGTATTTTTGTGTTTGTTTTATTTTCTGTGAACATCCTAACTGCCAGCTCAGCCTTGACCCTTTTCCAACTCAAACCCGAAGGAGGCGCTGTCCCCTCCCAGGGTTGCCAAGTCCCTGAAGGAAACAGCTCAGGAGAGCGGGCTCCGCGGCCAGCAGGGTCCCGCGGGGCCCAGCCTGTGTGACTCTCGCCCTGGGCGCGAGGCTGCCGTTTCACGGGAGGGCTGTGGAATGCATGCCTCCGCGAGGTTGGAGAGCCCGGGAAATTATAAAGGAGCTCAGCACTGCTCCAGGTTTTACCGTGACTCAGCTTGGCTGCACAGGACCCGTGGGTTCCCGTCCAGCACAAGCCCAGGAGCACAGCGGGGCGGCCTGACTTCTGTACGAACCATGCCTTTTATTTTCTGTGTTCTGCTGCTCTGACATCGAGGGGCCTTGCTGACTCTGGAGGGACTGCCCCTCCCAGAGCTGGCTAATTCCTAGAGATAGCCATCACCTCCCCTGGGAGAGGGCCCTTCATGTGCGAACCACAAACCAGCACCCTCACCGCAGCCACCTCCTCCACCAGGCTCTCACCCTCAGCCACTGCCGCCTGCCCTAGTCACCCCCAGCAGCTCCCAGACAGCTCTGGGGAGAGCCCACGGAAATCATTCCAACCAGCCAGTCCTAAACCTGCTTACCCTGTCTCCCCCACTCCTCCTGCAGATAACGGCTGCCGTCCCCCTTCTGTCCTCATTCCCTCTGCCTCCTGACTGACCCTGGTGCTGCCCTGGGGGCACGTCCCCTCCTGGGATCTGTGAGTGTAAGAAACGATGTTTTCAATGGCCATTACTTCCTCATCTGTTGGTCCGGCCATGCCTACACAGAGATAAAACCTGCACTTGCAGACACAGGTGTTGGTATGAGATATGGTAACTCTGGGCATCTAACGTCCTTACCTGACCAGCAATGTCTTCTCCTGACAGGGAGAAAGGGGCAGAATGGCCCCAAAGGGCCCTCAACGGCAGCCTTTCTCAGCCAGGCTCCCATCTGAGCCACAGGACAAAAACACACCGTGAGTGACTTTCTTAAACTGTCCTGAGGATGTCCTGACTCGCCTCACTCTAGGTGCAGAGAAGTCAGTTCATGACAACCAGCAGCGTCTTGGGGCTTCAGGGCTTAATTATCTTAGAGAATCTTCTTAGAGAAGATTCGAGTGTAAAGTTTAGGCATCAGTGAAAACCCTTCCTTTTCCCCACAGCACACACAAGCCTGTGTCCCGGAAGAAGGTCACCTTGCCGGGAAATGACGAAGGTGTGCGGTGGGGTGTCCCCCGCCTGGGACCTGGGCAAACGTTACCTGTGCCCGGTGCTCCCCGACGGCGAACTGGATCACAGCGACGCCGGGGCTGTGGCTGTCCTCGATCCTCTCCACAGTGCTGGAGTCGATCTTCAGGTCGTTGCTGATCTCTGCGCTCTGGATGAAGTCCTCCGTCTTCAGGTCCTCCACCTTCTTTAGCTCCCCATTGGCCAACTGGATGATGGAGCCTTTCATGAAGTAGGGGGGCAGCGTCGGGGGAGCGGCTGCCGGGGACGCCACGGACTGCACCACGGGCAGGTGGATCTGGGCCTGCACCATGGCCGGGTAGGCGGCCTGGGTGACCAGGGCCTCTGGGCTGAAGCTCTCACTCTTGGGAAGGGCGGTGGAGACGAGCGTATGAGGCACTGCTGCAAACTGCGGTGAGGACGTGACCATTGCAGAGGCTGCTCCCGACCCGTCCATGTCCGCGCTGCCGACCGGGATGAGCAGGGGCTGGGAGCCGGGGATGACCAGGTGCTGGGGCAGGCTGCCGGCGTAGGTGATGGCCTGCTGCTGGCTGCTCAGGTAGCCGATGACAGGCGCCTGGGTCCCTGCGTAGAAGGCTGTGGCTGGCAGTCCAACTGGGAGTGGCTCCGAAGTGCTATGTGTGGTCTGAATGACCGTGTGGGGTGACAGCGTGGTGACGGCGGCGGCCTTCACGCCTTCGGGGCCCAGAGCTTGTTGGGGTGAGAGTGCGTAGGATCGGTGTCCGGGCTTCCCTAAGTGCAGGCCGCTTTTGTCGTTGAGGGTGGAGGGGGAGGCCTCGCGGTGCGTGACCTGCTGCACTTCCAGGTCGGACACGGGCGTGTTGCTGTTGGGCAGGACCATCACAGAGGCCCGGACCCCCGAGGAGTCCCGGCTGCCATAGTCGGAGGGGCTGGGGTGGACGACCACGTGCCTGGACTCGTAGGGGTGAGGAGCTGACTTGCTGCCGGCCTTCACCAAGCCCAGGTCGGCGGAGGTGGGAACCCCATACCTCCGGCCCTTCTCCATCTCCCCGTTCAGGATCTCCTTGGCCTGCATGGCCTGCTGCAGCCGGCTGCTCTCCGCTTTCTTGGTGGCCTCCCGAGGAACATAGTGGCTGCCAGAGTCGGTGTATTGCACTACGACCTGGGGGGAGGGCCCCAGGGTGATCGTGTGTGGGATCATCGTCTGGTGGGGGTGGAGGTGCACGGGGATGGCCGGGGGAGAGGCCGTGCGCCCGGCGTTCTGCGGAGAGCTGGCAATGTGGACGTACTGGTTCTGTTGGGTGGGTGGTGGGGACCCTGGTGCGATGAGCCCCGGAGTCCTGCCTAAGTGCTGCTGCTGCTGCTCAGCCTTGTGTCCTGAGGCTTGGGTCAGACTGCCCATGCTGGCCAGCAGGGTGGAATAGGCCTCCAGCTGGGAGCGCTGGGATGGAGTGGTGGCCCCCACAGCAGAGGCCACTGCACTGGTGACGGGGCTGGCCGTTGGGGAGATCAGCTGTGAAGGGATAAACCCTGTGTACGGCCCGCTGTATTGGGAAGACCCAATGAACTGGAAAGTGTGCGGCAGGTGGGCATACTGCACGGGCGACACCGGAGTCCCTGACTGCGGGGGAGGGTACACTGTGGGCAGGGTGGTGGTCGCTGGGACAGACCTGGGTGCGCTGGGTGGGGAGTAGTCCAGCCCCGTGGATAGCGCTTTGTGTAAACCTATTCCCTGTTGTAAACCAAGCTCCACCGAAGTCCCTGGGCCATGCCTCCCACCCCCGTGACCTCGGCCACCAGGGTTGCCCGAGAGCCATGCCACGCCCTCCGCCCGGTGGTTGTCGCTGGGCAGGACCGTGGCCTTCTCCTCCGAAGGCCGGCTGGTGGCGGGGATCTCGCGCTTCTTGGGAGGCAGGCATTCGTTGCTCCGCTCTTGGTTGGATTTCATTTTTCGCCGTCCCCCCTCCACGATGACTATTTCACTGTCTGGCTGGCTCTGATTTTAGTCTGATAAATGGAAAGTCACATTTGATTTCTGTAGGGGATCCAGGCTCTTCATGAGGAATCATCTCCCCGTGGGTGCAATCCACCAGCAGCAGCTCTCGACTCTGGGAAAAGGAAGAAGGTAGTGACAAGGGAAGAGGAAAGGGAAGAGAAAGGGAAGGAGGGAAAAGAAACCAAGACATCAGCACCGGAAGAGGACACCTTTGGCAAGACTACGACTAGGCTTTGGTTCAACGTGAATTCTGAAAGTGCGACTCTGGCCCAGCACTAAAACCCGTCAACAGTGGCCATGCTGGGTATCGTACCAGGAAGGTTTTCAAGACATCGAGAAAGTCAGTCTTAAAGCAGATGCCTTTTCGTGAAGTTAACTCCCCTAAGCTATTTCTCAATACCTTGTCCCCTTTTTTTTCTCTTTTCTTATTAGGGGGGCAGAGAATGTGTTTCTTCAATTTCCTTTTCAGAAATGCTGGCCCCATCCCTCACTCTTCTCTTCTTTGCTGGACAATCGAATGAAACCTACAGGGAGGGTGACATCAGTGAAGGTCACCCGGCCCTGCCCTCAGAGCCAGCTCTGGGGAGGAGCAGGTTAGGATTGGGAGCCCTGAACTGACTGCACCTTCTCTCTGAACCCCCATCTATCAGAACCACGACTCGAAGACTCCGCCTGACCCTGCGTCCACCCTAACCGGACACACGCACACCAACTCAGCAGAGGCAGCCAGAAATAGTCCTGTTCTCTACAAGTCTCCAAAGAATTCCCAGTACTCACATGATAACAGAAAACCAAAAGAAATCTGAGACAGTTAAAAAATGAATACGGTCACAGCTTTTTAAAAAATGCGGGAATCAGGCAGGTGAATTTAAGGTTTCCTTAATGATGTTTACACGCTTGCTTCATCCCTCTTCCTTTCCAAGTGGCTTCAGAATTTCCTCCTCACACCCCCTCCTCCTTTCTCCTTGGAAAGAGCCAGCCTGCCCCTAACTCTGGAGATGGAACTTCTTTCAGACCGATGAGACCTGTATGTTTGAACTCGACCATGCTAACAGTGAGCCTGCAGCCACTTCTCATGGACACATATCTCAGTCTCCCAGTAACCACTGAACTCGAGTCACCATGACTGTGGGGCAAACAGATGCCCACCTGGCAAGAGGCAGAGCATCAAGGGAGCCTACAGGAACCAGACTAACAAGCGGCAGATGTGCGCGCCCCCTACAGGCAGCAGCTGGAGACACGCGCAATGTCACGCGCTGTGATCCTGGGCAGCTGTGAGGTCCGGCTGCGGGTTTCAGCCGTCCTCCTACCCAGACCTTCTTTTCCACGGTCTTATTTTAAAACAAACACACTCAGGCAGCAGCCTTCAGCATCTGATCCTGGTATCTGAAGCAACTGCCATATCCCTAGCATAACACGCTTTACACTCCCCACCCTAGCCTATAATTGTATTTTATTTTATTTTTTTTTACCAATGATGTAGGTCCTTGTTGGTTTTACTTGAATATCACCAATGAACATAATGACCCAAGACCAAGTTCCTCAGCCACAATGGGGATAATGAAGGCAGAGGTTTAGGCATTTGGTGTCTCAACATCAAAGGACATTTCGGTTAGAATAGGGCTCCTCATATGACAAGCAGCGCTTTAGAGACTAGGACAGAAATAAAAAATAAAAAGACCTAACATATTAATGCTGAAGAAATACCTGTGTCAAAGGAATAATGTCAATTATTTCTCCCCCTGACCTACAGCCTTTTAAAGTCCTAGGTAGCGTGTTCTGTGTAACCTTCTCTTACAAAGAGTGTGCCACATAATTCACACTCAACACTCCCAGATCGATTACAAGAGTGCTGTTTTCAAAACAAAGACAGAATAAAATTAAACTACAAAGCATCAAAAACAGTTGCCCTTTTTGGCTGCTTAGAAAGTACTTACAATGATCTTTTATCTATAGATTTCCAGAGTCATCCTTAAGAAAGAGAATGTATGAGGGTCCACAATCCCTTACCAAGTAGCAAATAAAAGTTATATAGATCTCCTCAAAACCAACTGTTCCATACGCCCCCTGCTGGCTCCGCAGTAGCATTGATCCAATAAAAACGGGATTTCATTAAGGATGTTCACGCAAGAGTAGTATGTCAGATTCTGAAATGAGTATATTTGCATATAGTAGGCCCAACCAGTAAGGGAATAGGTTAATTAGCCCAAGGCAGCTTCAGAGAAGAAAAAGCAACAGCAGAAAAGTCCTTTCAAAGCCAAGCAAAATGCCAAACACATTCAGAAAGAGGTCTATTAGCAATGCAAATGTAAGCTTGCCCATGCAACCGAATGCACAACATACAAAACTAGAAAACCTCTTTGAAGGTACTTTTTAAAGAACCCAGTTTGAAAACGAATGCTGACTCAGTTCTCAGTAGTGTCTTGGTTTATTTACATTGTTTATTTAGAACTGGTCTTCTGCTAACGGACCCCTAAGACTCGGCCTTGACAAACAACTCACATATATTCTTTTTAAAAGTTACTCAGTGATAAACATCTTTTCCAGGAAATAATAATAATGATAAATTAAGGATATAAAGATTAACACTGAACTGGAGCGAAAAGGATTGATAAAAACTTCAACCCATCCTCCTCCCACATTTCAAAGGACCATGTCTACTATTACTAGTGCAGCACCAAGGAGACTTGGATCTAATTCTGGAGCTGGTGCCCCTTCCCTGTGCTCCATTATCTCTAGGTACTGTCTGTATCTCCCATCAGGGAGAAGCCCTGTGAGGGTAAGGCTTGTGTCTTGCTGTCTTTTCAGTGAACCACCAGAGGGAGCCACAGGTTACCATCCCGTCCCTGGTACACTGGGTGACTAGTCAATGGATTGAAAAGAAGGAAGAGGTAAACTACAAAGGTAGAAAAATACAGAGAAAGGGACAGGAAGAAAAGAGGAGAGTGGAATTTCTGCATTGAGGGTCCCTTTCCAGCTGCAGACAAATGGCCTCCGTCCCCAGCTGTCTTCTCAGGGCTGAAACACACCGCCGATTCGGCTGGGGCCCCGAGGAGTTCACTTCTGGATGTTCCCACCACAACAGAAAGATTTCTTCCCAACATGGAGCCACACAAGGGTATACAAACACTAAGTTACAAAAGAACCACAAGTGCAGATCACACTGTTCAAACATTAGAAAAGCTAAAATGGAGGGGAATGAGATGAACTGGGATGGATTCATTTAGGGTCTACTACATACAGTTTGCCTGATCATAACTTTTCTGAATACATGCATCTTCGGCATCTGTATGCCTACATCTGTATCTATCTCTCTATCACTATTAACAATTTAGCTCAGTGGCCTGAGGCCTTGCTGTTCCAAGGGTGGTCCTCAGACCAGCAACACCAGCACCCCCAGCAGCGTTAGAAATGCAGAACTTCAGGCCCCGACCCAGGCCTCCTGACTCAAAATCTGTGTTTTAACAAGATCCCCGGAGGACTCATAGGTACAGCAAGGTTTCAGAAAGGCAGATGTAAGACTAAGCTTTCTACTCATAAACTCCCCAGCACAGTAAACATCTCTAGCCTCTTTCCCCGGGAGTAGGTGCTGGGAACCAGACCAGAGGCTGCATGTAAACAGAACTGACGAACAGCCTTGGAGAGAAGTGGCTAACACTGAGGTGACACTCAGCTGTTCCCTTCGTGTCTCCTAGACCAATACGGTTCTAAACAGGTGCTCCAAAGTAGAGAAAAACACACTTTAAAAAGGCCATTATCATACATTTTATACAGGACTTAATCCTCTCCAGGAAGAAAAACAAACTTGAACAAAGAAAGCCACACATATCTTTGCCATAATAATACAAAAATGTTTTCCCCATTACCATGGATTTAGACTGTTTCAAAGTGATCAAAAAACAAGATGCCCAGCCCTGGTCCATGTGGCTCAGTTGGTTGGGCGTCATCCCAGGCACCAAAAGGTCACGGGTTAGGTTCCTGGTCAGGGCACACACCAGGGTTGCAGGAGGCAGTTGGTCAATGTTATTTCACATCAATGTTTTTCTCTCTCTATCCCTCTCCCTTCCTCTCTCTCTCTAAAAATCAATAAAAATATTTAAAAAAAACAAACACAGAAAACCCCAAGATTCATCTGTGTTCAGAGATGCAGGAATGTATCCCCAATTGACCCGAAGTCCTGTAAATAACAACCAACTGCTATGAATGGAAGACACTCCTATAACTGGATGCACACAGTCCTAAAGATGCATTCCAAGGTCACGGCAACAGACTGGGTTGCTCTGCCTACCACACCCAACCCTGAGGCTTTCTCAGTTTGAGTGACACCCACGGCTGTCTGGCATGTGTGTCTACGCACAACAGAGGCACGGTTGCAGTTTTAAAGAGAAAGGAATGCGGACTGATGAGGTTGTCAGTTCTGTGAAAACCATCTGACCATTTAGGAGACAGAACACCTGGACCCGGTGGGAGAGGTCGCTAGGACATGTCGAGGACTCCAAGTCCTGACATGCTGATATCCTTCCTGTTTCATTTTATTACCATAAACTGGAATATTTATGTGGTGTGCTGGCAGAAGCTACTTTGTTTAGGTTAAATATTGAAACCGGGCCCAACACCCTGACATCCTTGGGGTTTCTGGGATGGAGAAAGGGGGGTGGGTGACAGCATAATTAGATACTTTCATGGCTGACTGACCAGGAATGTCCCGGAGAAAGTGGACCACACATTCACTCATCACTTACTTTGTTTCCAGCATGAACAGTGCACCTCAGTTGTTCAGTGTCAGCATGGAGCTAATGGCATGCCAGGACTCTAATTGCAGGTCTATTCTGTTCAACATTTTATTAGTGTTTTGGCTTTCATATTCAGAGGTAACAGAAGGCTGGAAGGGATGCTTAGTATATTATTGAAATTAATATTCAACGATATCCTCAGAACCTGGAAGTGATGGCACAAAACCAAGAAATGTAAGATTAATGAGGAGAAATGTAAAAACCTGCCCTTGGTTTCAATAGCTTAATTAATGGAGTAGAGGAGTTAGAGAGATGGCTGGCTTAAGAATGGTTCCAGGAAAGAGCCCAGGAATTTTTTGTCGGACCGTACACATTCAGTAGGAACCGGCAATTTGGTAGGGTGCTGAAAGAGTAGGGAGCACTTATAAGCTTCATTTAAACAACAACAACAAAAGCACAGTGTTTGGAATGAGGGGTGCGCACTGCAGCAGGACATGGCCATGGAAGTCATGAGCACTGAGGCAAGGGGACACCGGCAAGACGCGCACGTCCAGGGCGGCGTGTAGGTTAGCGGAGGCAGCTGGAGAGCTGCGGCTGGGTAATTTCAGAAAAGCGAGGCACGATCGCAACACTCAGAGCGATAAAGGGCTGTCTGTGGGAGCAGGGAAGCTGAACAGAGCTCCCAGTGACGTTGATCTGTACAGCAGAAATCAGCACGTAATTAAAAGTGGGCTGGGCTACCTGATGAGGTGGGGGGCCCTCTGCCGTCCCAGGTGTTGGGGTTAGCGTTTGGAGCTTCGAGCTGAAGGTCCGAGATAACGGGCCGCGACCCTTGCCCTGGCCAGGCGCTCATGCTCCTTACTTACACTTTTCCCGTCACAAGTATTTTGAGACTGATCCCATCCCGAGGTAAGGGGTCCCGCACTGAAGCCTGGCCTACCTTCCAACACCCTTTCTGGGCCCTCAGTGAGAACTGGTTATCTGTTCTCCACGCTGTGCCCAGCCTGGGGCCTTACTGGGCAGGCCTCTGGGTCCAAAATGAGGTGGTTTCTAAAGGGATGGAGGCCCCCACCCAGGTCCATCCAGGCCGGAAACCGTCTGAGTGGTGAGCTGAGACGGGGCACACTCTGCAGAGCAGGCTCTCATACACCCCAACACGCCGGGTTTCCCTTGTCCACTCAGCACCCCTCTCACCCGGGATTTGCTCTTCACAGAAGGGGAGTAAGTGAGAAGAGAGATGACAGCTTGCAATCCATGCTAGGAAAAAAGTCTACACAAGTGCCTAAGGACGCAAAGAATAGATAAATATAAACCTTAATTTGTACCATTAATCAGATAGAGTAGTGGATTGAATGGTGGACCCGTAAAAGATA
Source organism: Molossus molossus (assembly GCF_014108415.1). Lineage (NCBI taxonomy): Eukaryota > Metazoa > Chordata > Mammalia > Chiroptera > Molossidae > Molossus > Molossus molossus. Next base: position 24,733,096 of record NW_023425347.1, on the reverse strand, counting down.
TGACCACCTGAAATCTGTGAATAAGATTCTATTTGGAAAAAGGGAATGGGGCTAAGGGTTTTGAGATGAGATCATCCTAAACCATCCAGGTGGGCTCTAAATCCAAGGACAAGTGTCCTTATACAAGAAAGGCCATGAAGATGAGATACACACAGTCACCAACACCCCGTGAAGACGGGCAGAGAGAAGGGAGTGAGGCAGCGCTGAGCCGAGAACACCTGGAGCCACCAGAAGCTGGAAAAGTCCAGGGGAGATTCTCCCCTAGAGCCTCCAAAACGCTGTCAACACCTTGATGTCAGACTCTGGCCCCAGAGCTGTAAGAGAATATGTTTCTGTATTTTTTAAATTGAGAAATAATTGCTATATGACACTATGTACGTTTGAGGGGTACAATGTGTTGTTTTGATACATTTATATATTGCAATATGATTACTACAGTAGTGTCCGCTAACACTTTGATCACATCACAGAAGTATAATTTCTTTTTTGTGTTGGGAATAATTAAGGCTAGTCTCTTAGCAACTTTGAAGTCTATAATACTGTGTGTTATCTATAATCACTATGCTATGCATTAGATCTCCAGAACTTACTTATCTATTAGTTGCAAATCTGTACCCTTAAACACTCTCCCAACTCCTCCACCCTCAGCCCCTGGTAGCCATCACTCTACTCTCTGTTTTTACAAGTTGTTGTTTTAGATTCCATGTATAAGTGATACCATACAGTATTTCTCCTTCTTTATCTGATTTATCTCACTTAGCATAATGCCCAAGTTTCTGTTGTTTTAAGCTACCAAATTTGTGGTAATTTGTTACAGTAGTCCTAGGAAGCAAATACAAATAGCTTCCACATATTGATCATCTACTATATTTCAATAACTTTATTTACCTATTTGTTATCCTCACTTGAGAATATGTTCCCATTGATTTCTAGACAGAGAGAGAGAGAGAGACATCAATGTGAAAGAGATACATCCATCAGTTGCCCCCTGTATGCGCCCCATCCAGATCAAACCTGTAACGCGGATGTGCCCTGACTGGACATCAAACCCATGGCCCTTCAGTGTATGATGATGCTCCAAGCAACGGAGCCACCCAGCCAGGGCACCAATAACTCTATTTATAAACATTCATTTACTCCTCACAGCAAACCCAGGAGGGTTATACTACACCTCCACTGTTCGGATGGGGACACGGAGACCTGGCCAGGGCCTCACCACCAGAGGAAGAACTAGCTGAGAAGCCACCTCCCGTTCTACCCAACCACGATGCAGAGCAGACGGACATGCTGGGGCGCGTATGGTGATGGCAGCGTAGGAGCAGAAATCCTTTCTGTTTTCATGTGTAAAAGGGACGGGATGCCGGGGATCAGAGGGGGTGAAGATGTCCAGGGAAGCCCACACCACGCCCAGTACTCACCCTGGACTGAGATGGTGTGCCTTCAGTGTTACAGGCTGGGCTGGCTACGGGAGAAAGGTCAGAATCTTTTGACTTCACTGGCAAGTGAGCCAGGACCCCCTGTAAACCCCAGCAACCAGCTCGACGCCAGCCACCCCATTGTGATCCAGATCACAGGAGAGCTCAGGCCTCAGAGAGAACACCCTGCAGGGGTCAGGCACGGAGAACTGAAGACATCAACATGCTGCCTCCACGAACACTCTCTCCCTCTGGCTCACAGGAAGGGAGTTCGAGGGTGCCCGAGGTGCAGGACCCCCGGGCAGTGGCAGCGACCCACACCACACAGGGCTTTGTTCCGAGGCAGGGCTGCTGGGAGGCAGGATCCTCACTCCACTGACAGCGGGGGGCCAGTGGGAGGAGGAGGGCAGGAGGAGACAGACCCCACTATTTTTATTATTGGCTCCACAAGCAGGACGTTTTTCAGCCCTGTTCACCGTAGATTTTTTTGGCAATGAATATGACAAGTAAACTTAATGCAATGGTTAACAAATTTAAATCCACCCAAAAGAACACAGTCCCATTTGGGTGCTTCCTGGCTCCATGTGCTCTGAATCCAGTGTGACAAATGGACCTGGAGTCGCTGCAGACTCAGGCCCAGAGGGAGTCGCTGTGCTGGCGCCTGTCCACTGACTCCTCCGCCTGTCGGGTAACTGAACGGCTGCCTCCCTTGTCCCTCGAGGGCTCCGTCATTTGCTATTGTCAGCCTAGTGGACAGACAGCCTTCATGAAGGCTTGGGCGAGGCTTGTCTTGGATTCTTGGCTTCTGCCATCACCACGGTGACCGTGATAATCACGGGGCACGTTTTGAGTGGCTTTTGCCACGTGTGGGAACACAAGGCTATCTGTCCTGTGAGTGGGGTCCACGGCTGGGGACAAGGCACATGTCTGTGTGCACGGGACAGGCATGCATGTCGGGGCAGGAAAGGGGGAGACAGCCGAAGCCTGCAGCTGGGCTGGGCTGGGCCGCCCCGGGGAGCCGATGGCCCACGAGAATGTTGCTGCCGCGTCTGGGTAGCCAGTGTCCTCTGGCAGCCTGCCTGTGCTGGAATTCCTGGAAAGGCTCGAGATGGAAAAATAATCCCTTGGAGGGATAACCATCTGATTGAAACTGGTCCCAAACGAACTGTCCAACAGAAGTTGAATTTGAGTTTTTCAGAAAAGCTGGAAATGCCTTTCTGTCAAGACCTTCCCTGGTTCTACACAAGCGCAAATACCTTTCTGCCTTAAAGGGACAGGCGAGCCCGATCAGCTACCCTAGGACGCCCACATCTCTGTTTCTCTCCACCGCCCAGGGCTGGGCACACGTCCACAGGTACTTCCTCCACCGTGCCCAGTGGTTCCCACCCACCGCAGGGTGAGCCGTTCTGAGGATGGAGACAGTCGGCCCCTGAATGGTCTCCCTCAGGCTGCTAGGACAGGAGTAAAGGACTGGTCATGGCCACAGCTGGAACCGGGCTGGGGAGGACAGGAACCTGTCATTTTGGACTCTCAATTTAATGTTCTTAGTACTCTAGTGACATATCTCACTGCGGGATTCAGTGAACATTCACATTCAACAGCGTATCTGACGTATCGAGATAAAATAATATTATTATCACTAATCCTGATAGGAAGGTAACACATTATCACCTCTCCTGAGAAGGAGGAGGACACCGAGCAGAAAGAAGACTATGGAGTAGGTACCGTACAGGTTGGAAACCTGGCCTTATCCCTAACTACATATGCAACTTTTAATGTAACTTTTATTTTACTCAAAATTAAGCATGCATCCAGGTTAGGGAGACAGGGGTTTCAACCGTGTGTAATCTTGTAATTAATATCTCTGCCTATAACGCGAGGCGGAATTAACAGCATAGTGCCGGCGTAAGGCGCACCGAGTGAAGGGCGGCTACTGCCATCACAACCCAGCGGACGCCTCTGGTGAGTCCCCAGTTCTCACCCACACTTAAGTTACTAACCTCGCCTGGCCCCACAATCTAATCAATACAATACCTCCAAACTATCCATCTTTTCAAGCATCTGTGTGTTTTTTTCCTCCCCATACCTGTGATTTATACAAAAAAAGTTATGGATGTTTGAGAATTTATTTTCTCTCTTCAGCCAATCGATGGGGTTGTATTTATACAGTTTCCAACGCACAGGCCCCCATTCATACCAGAAAGCGTGACGGCCACTCAGCACACACAGACAGAATGAATGGAAAGGTCAGATGTGAACTCAAGCCTGGCATTCCCTGGCAAGGGTTAAGTGCAGCGGTTCCTTGCTCGCTCTGCCTGCTTCTCCACAATGCTTCTTGGATGAGTAATTCCCAGAAGGCATGGTGGGGAGATGCAGACTCTCTCCACGTCCCACAGGAAGGCTGCCAGCTGTCCGCTCACACACTCGCCTGGGCTTTGCTACACAGAGCAAAGCCCAGCAGGCACAGAGGAGGCCTGGCCTGATTCTAAGGCCACCAGGGGGCTGGGTCTCCGAGAGATTGGATGGACCACACTTATGAACACGGAAAACCTCCATCGAGTTAGAAAAATGCCTTTCTGGAAATGAAGCGTTCTGAGCGGGTCCTGCAGCGCCCACTGTCCCTGTGTGGGGAGTGACTGCAGAGTCGAGGTGCCTCCTTCCTCCAGGGCTGCCCCTCACAGGCTTGCCTTCCATGGTCGTCCTACAGACTCTGGGCCACTGCACACCTTTTTAATTCCCTTGACCACAAAGGCTCCGAGACTTTCGGAGACCTTGCCTCCCCAAAGCACAGCGGGCATGACCGAAGTCACATAGTCTTTGTGCAGGCTATGGTGATGTTTCACACACAAGTAACACTCAGTGCGTGGTCGTCCCGTGGTAAAGACAAGGATGCTGAGGCTGTGTAAGTGGCTTGCCTATAAGATTACATGGCTAATACACGGCAGAATAAAATGCTAATCTCGGTTTGTGTGATTCAACAATCTGGGTTCCTGTTCTTAGCTTAGGCAGTGAATGCACTGGTGTGTGGGGAAGAATGAGCCTGAACCAAATGGAGGTCCAGCCTGTGCCCCGGGCTACTGGAACGCCCTGCCTGACATCAGCATGCCTGCTTGCCTGGGGGCTTTGGCCACCAGACAGTCTAACAGTGTGACTTACGAGGGGGACCTCGAGGTCTGTGGTATCAGTTCCAATCTCTGGAGGAACTAATGACTAAAGGTATCTGCCAGACCTCCCAGAGGGACTCGGGACAAAAGGTCAGCCACGTGGGTAGTATGCGATGGAGCTCCGGCGGAGACCCCAAGGCTCTGGCGGGTTTCCCTGGTAGGCCGTGCTCCATGCACACTGTGGCGCACTGTGGCCAGGGGAGAGGGCACCCGGCAGCCCCACATTTGGACCCCTCCAGACCTCTGCCCTCACTTTCCTTGGCTAATTTTAATCCCTATCTTTTCTCTGCAGTAAACTGCAACCGTAGCAAAACAGCTTTCCAGGCGCTCTGTGAGCCTCCTAGTGAATTACTCAACCTGAAGGTAGTTTGAGGAACCCTCCAAACTTGTAATTGTTGTCAGAAATTGAGGGCAGTCTTGTGGAAACTGTTCTCTCTAACTTTGTAGTTGCCTCATAAACTCCTTATATAGCCTGTGCTAATTATATACTTAAATAGACAAAGGAATAAACATAATAAATAAAATTCATCAGGTTCATGAAGCAAGGATTAGATCAATCCAAATCTATGCACCCGTCAACAGTGGCCAGTGACAGGCAGGTGAATGAACAGAGGACATACTCCCTGGTGTAATTTCATCGGGGTCAGGTCCTATAGAAAAAGCCTGCCCTTGACAGTTACCCAAGGTTCAATTTTCTGGGCACACTGTTCAAAGTGCTGGGGCAATAGGAGAAGCCACCACCTAATGTGCTGTGGTCTCAACATTCTCGTCCCCTGAGTGGAACTGACTTACTAGAAATCTCCCATCACTACCGATCCTGACCATCCCAGGGCTCATCACCTGGCTCTTCGGATTTTTGGAGGAAGTGCTTCCCTCAGGGCACAGAGGAAGCTGCCGTTGTGCCTGGGGCAGGACTGGGTTCACTGTGTCCTTGGTTACGCTGAACGTGGGCATCTCGGTGAAGCAGCTCTGGGCTGAGAAATAAGAAAGCTGGAAGCGTGGGTCTCAGGGCCGCCCCCTCTTCACCTGCAGACTAAGAAGTCAATCCTCACTGAACATCAGGAGAATCCAGGGAGCTTTTAAAAACAATATCAGTGTCCAACTGAATCAGAATTCCAGGAGGTGGCGCCAGCACCGGCATCTTAAAAGATGTGCCAGGGGACTCCATGTGCAGAGGTGAGCCTCTGGTACCATGACCTCTGAGTCCCCTGTTAACGCCATCACTCCCCGGCAGAATGTCTCAACGCTATTTAAATACAGCCTCTTATCTTTTGCCCCAGCTCTGACAACATAAAAAAATTCTGTTCTCACCTCCTTTAACTGCACTTTAAAAAGAAATTATAGGTCTACCACTACACACCCATTGGATGGCCATTACTTAAAAAAAAAAAAAAAGGAAAATAACATGTATTGGTGAGGATGCGGAGAAATCGGAACCCTTGTGCATGACTGGTGGGAATGTAACATGGTCCAACTGCTGTGGAAAACGTTGGCAGTTCCTCAAAAAGTTAAATGTAGAATTAACATACGATCCAGTGATTCCACTAAGTATATACCCAAAGGAACTGAAAGCAAGGACTCAAACAGAGGCTGTACACCAACGTCCACAGCATTAGACTTCACAAGAGCCATCAGGTGGGAACAACCCAAATATTCCCACTGGATAAACAACACGCGGTACATCGGCACAATGACTATTGCCCAGCCTTAAAGAAGAATGCAATTCTGATACATTCTACCAGATGGATGAATCTTGAAACATTATGCTCAGTGGAAGAAGCCAGAAGCAGGATGAATACTGTATGATTCCACTTAGAGGAGGCACCTGGAATAGTCAAATGCACAGAGACAGAAAGTAGAACAGAGGTTATCAGGGGCCAGGGGAGGGGGCAATGGAGGGTTACTATTTAGTGTGTAAACAGAATTACAGTTGGGGATGACGAAAAAGTTCTGGAGATGGATGGGGTGATGATTGCACAACAAGGTGAATATACCTAATGCCACAAAATGTACACTTAAAAATGGTTAAACTGGTAAATTCCATGCCATGTGTAATTTATCACAATAAAAATTAATTTTTAAATATTACAAGTCATGGTTTAAAAAGTTTGCAACCCATTCGCAATTTTGGTTTTAAACTTCACAAAGCCTCTTACGCCTAGTTTTACTTGGGGTACATGGATCCCCAAAACATCTGCTAGAGTCACCCTGCTCTCCATGGCCGAACTCCAGGGTATCTTGAAGCCCTTAAAGCGGCAGGCAAGTTCTCACGTTACAATGGGGACTGTGAGCAATAAAAAGTTAAGAAACATCATTTTAAGGTGGTGCCCAAAGCTCTCTATCCTGTCATTGCTGGCTCCGGGCAGAAGGCTGGCTGATGTCTCTGTCCTCGTCTTCTCCCCTGCACTAGATTCCCGGATTGTGTCAGTCCCACCCTCTGAGTCAGGAGCCAGCAGACTGTGGAGAAGGGCGACCCAGGAAACACTTTCAGCTCCACAGGTCATGCAGTTTCTGCATGTCTCTCAGCTCTGCCAGGGCTGGAAGCCCTGCGGACAACACGCAGACTGGTGGGTGCTGCTGTGTCTTGTTGCAGCCCTCAAACAGGTGCAGCTCCAGGCTGAGTGCATACCCTCCAGGGTGTGTGCATACCCTCCAGGCTGAGTGCATACCCTCCAGGGTGTGTGCATACCCTCCAGGGTGTGTGCATACCCTCCAGGCTGAGTGCATACCCTCCAGGGTGTGTGCACACCCTCCAGGGTGTGTGCATACCCTCCAGGCTGAGTGCATACCCTCCAGGGTGTGTGCATACCCTCCAGGCTGAGTGCATACCCTCCAGGCTGAGTGCATACCCTGCAGGGTGTGTGCATACCCTCCAGGGTGTGTGCATACCCTCCAGGGTGTGTGCATACCCTCCAGGCTGAGTGCATACCCTCCAGGGTGTGTGCATACCCTCCAGGCTGAGTGCATACCCTCCAGGCTGAGTGCATACCCTGCAGGGTGTGTGCATACCCTCCAGGGTGTGTGCATACCCTCCAGACTGAGTGCATACCCTCCAGGCTGAGTGCATACCCTCCGCTCTGTTGGAGCGCTCTCCTCTCCAGCCTCTGCCCCTCCACAGTGCACCTTGTTGCCTGTTTTCTAATCCAGTGGTTCTCACACCTCGAGTCCCCAGATGCTGCTGGTAAGGAACCACACATGAGTGCCACTGTCTCAAGCTATCTATCTTTCTTTTTTCCTTTATTGATTTTAGAGAGAGAGAGAGAGACATTGATGAGAGAGAACATGGACTGGCTGCTTCCTGCATGCCCCCCACTGGGGATCTGGGCCATAACCTGGGCATGCGCCCTGACTGGGAACTGAACTGGCGACCCCTTGGTGCATGGGTCAACGCTTAACCACTGAGCCCTATCAGCTGGGCCCAAGCTATCTTTCAGGACTCTCCTTAGACGTCACTTACTTTAGGTTCTCCCCACCCCCACCCCATGCCCCTGCACCTCTTCTTTGTGCTCTTAACATCCTGTTCCATCCTATCCACATGCCGTCCGAGAGCTCGACTGTCCTTCCAGTCCCCACCTATGCTGATTCTGGCCTCTCTCTCCATCCTCTGCCCATAGGAGGGCCCCTGGCGGCTACTTCCTTTTGAAGTCAGTCCTGAAATCTTGGGTAAGCCACTTAAGACCACTGCAATCTTGCTCATCCCTTCTCCTCTGAAGACTGCATGATAACCACAATCTATTCCTTCGTTGCGTTCTCTGTATTTTTTACTTATTTTCATGTGTCCTCTTCATTATATGGCAAACTTCCCATGATGGGTATAGACTGAAATTTCATACTCCCTTGAGATTCTAGGGCTGTTGTCTTTTATTTGTTGGTGACTATTCTCATCCTGTGTCAGTCGATCACAGTGCTGTCCTTCTTAGAAGTTACTAGAGGCAAAGCGTTTCTGGATCTTTTCTGGCATTTTTTTTTTGGCAGTGACGGTGTTGGATGAAAAATGGAGGTTGAGACGGAGGGACATAAAACACTACGGATTTGAAAAGCATCTGCACTTAGACATTCCACTCCTAACACAAATTCTCATGTGAGATTATTAGCCCCGGCTGCTTCCTGCAGCGGGAAGTCCAAGCTCGCCCTGTGAAGTGTCATTAAGATGTATGCTCTGTGGGAAGGGCTCTAAGAATCCACATCCAGTTATCCACAACTACGTCCAGACTGCCCTTACATCCATCCCAAGGAAACGCGTCTGGTCGACTTTGGATTTACTGGAAGGAACATATATTTACAAAGATAACAATTTTATTGAAACCAGCCTAAATCAAGTGTAGAAAGGACAGGAAGACCAGCTGTAAAAATCAGCCAAGATAAGAATTCTCTCAGAAAGAAATGTTTGTTTTAAAATTAGAGGTATGACTCATCCTCAGTGAATGGGTGGCTGAGTTCTGACCCCTAAAAGATGAATGGTTCATTTCGAAAGCGGAGCAAGTGAGAAACCTACTTTGCACCTCCACTTGTTTCGGAGCGAGGCTGCTTCAGGGAGCCCAGGATGCCCCGTGCTGTTGCCAATCGCCAGCAACATGGACAATGGGACGCCTCGCTACCTGTGGCTGTTTTCAATCAAAACGCTGAGTAATTACTGCGGCACGAAGCCAGTGGAGCACAGAAGATGCTGAATGAGCTCCCAGAAACCCGACAGAACTTGGCTGCCCAACTGCTCCTCCTCCCCCCGGCTCAGCATCATTAACTTAATCAGGTATTCACTCAATAAAACAATTTTACATTCTCCCTGGAAGAATGCCAACACCCTCCGGACGAGGTACACCGTCAAATCAACTGCACTCGGCAGGAGGTGCCGGGCAATTTTCCACTCTCATATTTAATTTAGGGTTCAGCAAGAAGGGAATCCCCCTCCATACAGTACTGCGTGGACATGCAATGAAAGAGAGGGTCTAAGGGAAAGCTGGTCAGAGAGCAGACATGCTCTGCCTGTCCCTGCGGGATGGTCAGCACACGTGGACTCGGTGTCACAGACCTGGGCTTGGCATCTGGCTTGCGGCATTTGGTAACCAGTGACTTCAGGGAAAGTCATTTAACATTGTAAGGTTTGATTTCCTCTTTAAGAAAATGGAGATGATAATAAGCCATAGTTCACGGGGTGGCGATGGCATTGCTGGGACAAGGCAGTCAGGTCGAGGGTACAGGCTGGAGGACCTCAAGGGAAGACATGAAATGACCTCCTCTTGTGGAATTAAGGGCACAGGCTTGGGATCCTCACTGCCGGAGGTGGAATTCCAGCCCCCTCACCCAGCGCTGTGCCCCGGTTCCTTATCTCTAAGGTGGGAATCACAGTACTCACCCCAAAGGCTCACTGTGAGTCCACACATTCAAAGAACTTAACCCAGGGTCTGGCAAGAACCCAGGGTCTGCAAGAACTACACATATCGGCTGCTCTTATGACATCTCTGGAGAAGGGCCCTCCTCCCTGCTTCCCTGACGTAGGCCATGTTTTCAACTGTATAAAAAAAAACCACACTTTCGTCCCTCGAGCTCTTTCCCAGGTTTCTTCATGCACCCCGTGCACCAGTCAGTTCCAGCAAAGACACAGGATGGAACAATCTGTAATTAAAAAGTTCCTTGCTTCACAACAGTTCAGGAAGCTTACTAAGTCTAACACTGTCTTCTTCCAGAAAAGAACCCACTTGCTCAGCTGGTGTGGCTCAGTGACCCCTGCACCAAGAGGTCACCGGTTTGATTCCTGGTCAGGACACATGTCCAGGTTGTGGGCCCGATCCCCAGTGGGGGGCATGCAGGAGGCGGCCAATCGATGTTCTCTCTCATCGATGTTTCTATCTCTCTCTACCTCTCCCTTCTTTGGTCTCTAAACAATCAATAAAGAAAATAAACAAACAAACAAACAAATAAATAAATAAATGAGGGAAAAAAATAAAGAAAAGAACCCACACTGGCACAGCACTGATACCTTCTTCTCCCAAACTGGACTGAAGCTTTGTCTGCACAACAAAAGGTCGACTGCCATCTACATTCAAAAATAAAATTCAGATGCGCTCGTGTTTTAAGGCGGGTTTGTCTGTCTTCTCTGCCGTTTATCCCTGCGGCGCACGTGGCAGCTTTCTGACTTATCTGAACGCAGAACACGGTACACTCTTTAGACACAATTACTCACTACAAACGAAATCAATCTCTTTCCTACTCAATCTGTTTAGAATACCCGTGCCCGCACGAGAATCTCCACAACCCTGCAAATGCACCAAAAACAGCAGCTATGCTACTGAAGGCGCTCACCGCACACGGTGGGCAAGAGCAACGCTGCTGGGGCTTCGAATGGCTGTCAACTACGCAGGGGGCTAACCGTTTAACGTCAAACGGAGACACAGCACGTACGTCAGTGCCCCGGGGACCACACGCTCCTTCCCTTGACCAGCACTGTGGCCTCAGGAGACAGGTAACCTCTCTGAGTCTCTGTTTCCTCATCTGTGATGTATGCACAATAATCACAACATTTTCACAAGACCGTTGTGAGATGCACGAAGGCGACATCAGTAAGAAAGTGCGATGTTGGTCACCAGAAAGATCCGAGTAGGTTTTCTTGCCTGAAAACAGTCTCCTATCTCCAACCGCCGGTTGAGAATTTCTGCACAGATGCCCCAACGTCCCCCATCACCTCTCACACCAGCATCGGCTCTGGCTCCATATCGGTGCCCATGGTTTTGCACCATTTGCCAGGGCAGAAGAGTAGAATTTTGCTTCTGATGCCTCCTTGCCACTTAACTCCTATGTCTAGTCATTCCCCCAGTAGTGTCCATTTTTCTTCAAAATGTTCCAACCTTTGGGGAAAAAGCCCCACATCTGTCCTTCCCCCCTGCAGAAGAAGCAGTTTGGCTTTGCCCAAAGAAAGGGTCAGGTAATCTGTTATACCAGACAGGACAGAGTGCCTGTGTTTAGGGCAAAGGCTTTGCGTCACAGCAAGTCCCCTTTACCAAGCCGAGACTCCCTCACACTAAAACGGGGCTCGTATGTACCGTGCAGGGTCTGGGAACCATGACATGAGATCACGAATATTCGGCATGCAGCACGGTGCCTAAGCACAGTGCACACGCGGTACCTGTCAGCTGAACATGCTTCTCGTACTGAGGAAGAACTGGGTCAAGGCTCATTTCTGTTCCCTTCTTAATTATGAGAAGGTGGAGGAAATGGTCAGAACACTCCAAGAATTCTGTCAAAGTTCTTTTTCTGAATTGATTTTTTTAAACAATTTATCTTTATTGTTGACAGAATTACAGATGTCCCTCCATTTCCCCCCCCCCCCGTAACCCCCTACCTGCCGTCACCTCACTGTTGTCTGTGTCCATTGGTTGCGCATGTCAGCATATAAGTTCTTTGGTTTATCTCCTCCTGCCCTCCCTCCACCCCCTCCTTTCTGAGGTTTGTCAGTCTGTTTCCTACTTCCGGGTCTCTGGGGGTCTGTTTTGTTTGTCAGTTTATTTCGTTCATTAGATTCCACATATAAATAGATCTAATCTGATTCTTGTCTTTCTCTGACTGGCTTATTTTGCTTAGCATAATACTGTACAGGTCCCTCCATGTCGTCTCAAAGGGTAAGAAATCTTTCTTCCTTACAGCTGCGTAGTACTCCATTGTGTACATGTACCACAGCTTTTTTATCCACTCATCTACTGATGGACACTTGGACTGTTTCCAGACCTTAACTATTGTAAATAGTGCTGCTATGAATATAGGGGTACATATATTCTTTCTGATTGGTGTTTCAGGTTTCTTAGGATATATTCCTAGAAGCCAGATTGATTTTTTTAAGAGTTCTGCTTCATTCTTGAGCTTGTAGGATCAATAAATATTCCTTCTGATGTGATTCCAACAGAGTGGAGGGAAACTGGGCCTCATTTCAGTGTTCAGCTTGTACCCATCAGCATCCCCTGATTTCATGACATCCAGAGTCCCAGATGTGGGCTGAGGGCCACTACGTTCCTGGTCTTTTGCAGACTATACTTTTGATTGGCAAATAGAATAAAAAGCCTTTATTTCAGTATGAGATAATTTCTTAAAACAGGCTAGTTAGGCTTTTCCCTAAATAAACACAAATATAAAGAAAAAGACTTCCATGAGAAAAAATGGCCTAATGTTAAGTAGAAAAATACATCCCTTCAATATTGAGACATTTCATCTCATGTCTGATACATTTTTTTTATAAGAACAGGTCTCAACCCTTGGCATCTTTCTCAGCTCCAGGGTTCTGAAACAAATCCACGGTTCACTTCCATCCTGCGCCACGGTGGAAAGGCAGTCAGTGATGGACTCCGTCGGTGGCACTTCCGAGTGAACCATAAAATATACACATATGCACAATGTTAGTGCCTGCAGTAAAACGCACCGAGTTTCGCTCCTAGAACATCACAGAGCTCTCCGCGGGAGGCGGGGAGGACCAGCCAGGGAGGCTCCCACCAGCTGGGAACAGCCAGGCCCGAGGAATGCTTTAGATGAGTAGGTTTTATTTTTATTTCACAGCTGACTTGAAACTTTCCTCAAGGACAAGGTGGAAGATGTTTTAATTAAACGCATGAGGCAGGGAGGGAGGGGAGCAATGGGGGAAAAAAGAGGAAACATCTGTAATACTTCCAACAATGAAGAAAACAAGTAAGAAATGCTTGGACTTAAAAGCTCCCTCACCCGGACGGCCAGGACCAGGTGACCTGGGCCCCACCACACGGTGAACAAACCTCAGGATGCTGGGAGACCTTCCCAGGAAACGCCCACAGCTGGGCACTCCCCAGGGCTGGCTCTGTTTCCACAGAAGTGTGATGGCCAAGTGACTGTCAGATTTCTGTAACAGAGGGGAACAGCAGGCGTGTGTAGATAGAGGGGTCGGTCTACAGAAACACTCTACACGGAAGGTGATGGAGCAGGCAGCAAACAAGTTCTCCGATGAAACGTGGCAGGGAGGGGCTCAGGGCACGGGAGTGCTGTTGGGGGGTTGGCAGTTCTAGGACACTAAGAATGTTTCATTTAAACAACTACAAATGCACTTGGCCATTCTCTGAAAGAATGGAAACAGCTTTGTCTAGGAGAATAAAGACATGAAACTGTTTTAAGCATTACTGCCTAGTTCATAACCAGGTAGACAGTGAGGGTTCCCTGGGTGGAGGACCGGGAACACCTGCGCCCTGTGAAAACACACATTCCCCGTCGCCTTCCAGAATTCAGCAGATCTGCGCTGGGATCCGGGAACCCACAGATTTTAGAAATTTCCCTGGTGATTCTGATCGGCAGCTAAGTTTGGGGAACCTACTCCACTGGGCCCGTGGTTCTTAACCTTGGAAGCATGAAGAGTCTTCCCGGTCAGGCCACACCCCAAAGCAACCATTGTCCAAGAGCCGAGGGTGGGATCCAGAATTTCGGTGCCTGTTGAGAATCACACACTGGACCCGAGCTCCCTGCAGAGGACGGTTCACTGACGTGCCCCACCCCCGGGACCTAGGACAGTGCCTGCCCTGAGCACTGGTCTCGGAAGCCTGCAGAAGTTCCAACTGCAGAGAAACACACGGAAGGCTGAGCTCCAGGCCGACCTGTGAACGGACTGAGCTCCAGTTGTGTTTGCCGGCCCCCAAGGAATTTGCTTTGACTGAACTGTGCTCTCCCCAGAAAACAAAATCTGTTGGAGAGTTGTGACAGGTTTAGAGGACAGTTTAATTTCCTATGATTTTAGGGGTCAGAGAGGAGCCCCGGTTGCTCTGAAGGCAGCATTTAGATCCAAAGGAAAGGCTGTCTGGTGCCTGATGTCCCCCGATTTGTGACAGGAAACAAAGACTCCTCATGAAGGCCAGGCTCTCTGAGACGCAAGACGCTCCGGGCAGCAGCGGCGTTACTCAGGGTACACCTGACAGTCAGCGGCACAGAACGCTCTGGTGACCTCACTCACCTGGGGAGGCGCACAGGCCTGCTAGCCACACGCTCCTGTGTCCTGAGACACTGTGCGTCTTTCCCTGCTCTGCCCCTCTTGGTGGAGAGGCACTCACTTTAATTAAGAAGACCTCTGTTATGCATTGTGTTTCACTCATTGCCTCTCAGTCGCTGCATAAATAGAGGGGAGGTCCGTGGCCTCTTCCCCTGCACGGATCCAGCTGCTTGAGTTTGCAGAACCAGTGAACTCTGTAGCCCACGGTGCTCCCGCACTTGTACACGACCTGGCGCACCAGGGGCGCTAAGTAATGGTAATGCAATCGCACGGAAAAGCGCGGTGGCAAGTCACTGCCACCTTCCATCTTCCTCAGTGCTAAGAACACCTACTCTTTGTGACAGGTGACTCATCTGCCACTTTTCTTCTAAGTTAAGAAACAGAAAAGAGCAGCTTCGACCCTGATGGATGAGCATAGTGGGGAAGAAGAGTCTCACCCACAGGAAAGGCATGATGGTCTCCTTCCTGTTCCATGAACCCTCACCCACCCCTTAGACTGGCACATTGAGCTGCCCTCCCCCGCTTGCCTTCTCCCGGGACCACTACCAGCTCTGGCTCAAACCCCCGCTCCGTAAACACAGCAGGCGAAGGGCTGAGTCTGGGTATGGCACTGACTGGGCTCACTCCTTCCTGTGACCACTCTCCGAGTCTCAGCTCCGAAGGCCTTAATACACCAACATAAGTCCTGCAGGCACAATGCCTCACAGCTCCTCCTCCTTACGACATCTATGCGACCGAGCTCTGACAAACAGAGCAAACGCCTTGCCTTTCCTATCTCTGGACACACGAGCAACATCCAAGAAGTAACTCCCTCTTCCTCCTCTGTCTCCTGCCTACAGTGTGCAAAATGCATCCAGCTCTGTGTGGGCTCAAGAATCAGGGATGACACCAGTGCACGGGCCATGGATTTTCTACCTCTTCCCTGCTCATCCTATGACCTAGGAGGCTCAAAGTAAACATGTCTCTGACTTAATTTGGTCTGCGGTGGAAAACGGTTTCTGCGGTTCTTTCTTGCTGAGTTTCAAAGCAAAGGTGAAAGGAAACAGGCCTGTATTTAATTCTGAGCGTAATCTCTTTGCTGTTGACAATGCTCTGGGAATAGCAATGTATTTTTCCCTTCAATGAATACATTTTTCAGAACCTACAGTCAAGGCCCAAATAGTTATTATTATTTTCTCCATGGTGTTTCTCAATTTCCCCTGGCAGACAGATGGATTACATGACAATACCTTAGTTTCTCATTTTGTAAACGCCAAGAACGGTGTGGACTGTGCTGAATCTAAGGAATTGTCAAGTACAGATGACATGACACCAAGAAAGCTGCTTGAAATCCCTGGGGGGAAACATGTAACTTAAGCAGACCACCCTGAATGATCTGCTTTTTAAAAACCCCAGCATACTGCCCTGGCCAGTGTAACTCAGTTGTTAGAGTGTCATTCCATGGACCAAAGGGTCGCCAATTCTATCCCTGGACAAGGGTACATACCTGGGTTGCAGGTTCAATCCCTGGTCCCAATTGAGGTGATTAGGGAGGCAACTAATTGATGTATCTCTCTCACATCGATGTCCCTCCCTCCCTCCCTCCCTCCCTCCCTCCCTCCCTCCCTCCCTCCCTCCCTCCCTCCCTCCCTCCTTTCTCTCTAAAAGCAAAGGGAAACATATCCTTGGGTGAGGATTAACACGACAAATCCCAGCATACTAACTGCCTACAAACTCCCTTTGGACCAGGTTTCTGTTCTGCCAGTACCTCAAGGACAGCAAGCTGATTGTCAAATTTGGCACCTGTCAAACATTTTTAGGAAGAGAAACCTTGAGCAAACAAAATTTTGATTGTATTTAGCAAACACTGAAAAACAAACCCCCTCAGGTACTTGGTGTTGCTATCCTGGAGATCTAGATGAGAGAGCAGGGGTCAATCCAGAGGGCGTGCGACAGTAACGAGGAGCTGAGAAACTGAGAAAGTCATGCATGAACTAAGATCGAACACTGGATTAGACCAGTGGTTCTCGATCCACCCTGAACGTTAGAAGCACTGGAGAGTTTCTGAAAGATATGAACCCAGAATCAGGGTTAATGACCACTGGATTAAACTGTACGGCCAGATGACTTCAAAAGGACATTTTATAGTCTCCCTTTAAAGTCAGGGAATGCATATATTAGGTGGCATCTTATATGTGTTTTCCAGCCACTAGGTTCAAGGCATCCATTTGCATTATTGATGACCGTATTTTACATTTATGTAGGTCAACGGGAAATAATACGCTCGAACAACATACTCAGCATTTGAAATTCTCATGCTTGAGATGACACTGGCTGAGCCTCCCACACCATCAAGCAAATGCTTGAATAAACAGATGGACTTTGTACAAGTGCCCTGAAAGGGAACATGATTATCGTCCAATTTAAGGGAAGTAAACCTCTTGGAAAAAGCTGTTCTTGTGGTTTCCTCTTCAACTGGTGTCCGAGCCGAGGGCCCATTCACGGGAGCCCTTTCGTCAGTCTCAAGCCCCTCTGGTTGATCACCTGGGGAGAGGTAATGCAAGGTCGTGCAAACCGTGATGGAGCAAGTGTCCGTCTGAAGAGCGGCGTGGACACCACAAACACAGGCGCCACCTCCCACCCCCACACTCAGACCTGCCTCCTCAGCCATCTCAACACATCATCGGCCTCCCTCCCTAAATTCAAAAACTGGATGTGAGAATAGCTCTGTCAACGTGTGATGGATCAAAGCAAGGGAAGAAGTTTGGACCCAGCAAGGGAGCATGTCTTCCTTTCCCTATTCCAGATGAATAACCCCAGTGACGAGGGGGCACGTACGGAGCGGCTTCGTCAATGTTGAGATACATTTCCAAGATGCATCTGACTCACTGGGTCATTAAAATGCTCAATAGTTGACATTTCTGGGCCCCCATGGGAAGCAAATAGTGTAACACCCCAAGACATGAAGCACCTGAGAGGCGAGAAGAATATGTCAGGTGGCTCTATAAACGGACATTCAATTCACAGCCAAGGGAGGAATAGTGACTATTATAAAATCAGGAGTAACAAGGGGTAAAAGAGGTTCATGTTTCATTCAGGTTCTGTTTTGAAAGAGGACTCAAAAAAGATACTGTACCATTTGGTATTAATTATTTTGGTTCATGCACATGGCTAATTATTTCTACAGCATTTCAGATCTCTTTGCAACAAACATATTTTGCCCATACACACCCACCTTTAAAAATATGCCTTTTATCCCCCTTCCGGAGCCTGGTGGAAACAGCTGATGGAATGTCTTAGGAGCATCACTCTGGGGTAAATGTAGACTGTATACTAAAAATGTGGCTGGCCCCTAAAACTTGTATAAACAAATTAACGAAAAGGACATCACAGCACTTAGGGTATAAACAAAATGACTCAATTTTAACTTGCAGATTAAAAAAAAATCTTTGGTAATAAATTTGATTCTCAGAAGGTTACACTGTCCTCTCTCTTCCCAAACTTCTCCTCCTTCATTTTCCCAGTTGTCTTAATGTCGGACCCACAGTTCAGTTGCCTGGTTTGCAGTCACTGCGCAAATGATTATATTTGATTTTTCTGCGAGGTCGTCTGGAGTGAGGACCTTCCGATTCTAAACGGTCAGTGTTTCTCTGCTCTCAGGAATCATTCACTCGAAGAGTTTCACCTCTGAGGCTGTGTGAGCCGTCACAAGAAAGTAGTACCAAGGTGCATCATTACCGGATGAATCTGGGTGACTTGAGAAGCGTCCACAGATTCTTGTACCTGAATTGCCTGGTCTGGCCTGTGGTCTGGGTCCCCTCTGGTAAATGGGTTGGCCACATCTGCATACCTTCAGCACCTAGTGCCCTGCGGGACACTGGTGGAAACATCTGATGGAATGTCTTAGGAGCATCACTCTGGGAGTAAATGTAGACTGTATACTAAAAATGTAGCTGGCCCCTAAAACTTGTATAAACAAATTAACGAAAAGGACATCGCAGCACTTAGGGTATAAACAAGATGACTCAATTTTAACTTGCAGATTTAAAAGCTGGTTTCGACCAGCCTGGGCTCCGAGACCGCAGCCCTGCCTACCCATGCCCCCACTAGCCTGCGACCATCGTGGAGAAACACACGGCGTTGTGTGGATGGCACGGGTGGCCCAGATCTGAAGAGCCATTTGTAACCATCTGGAGCTTTACACCCCTAAAGCAAGAAGCTGGTTCTAGTCTTGGCACTTCCAAGAAAAGACAGGGCTGGCATCAGGAGACATTCCAGGGAAGTCACTGCGCATCCGCTTATTAGCACTGTCTTCACACACTCTCACTGATCCCTAACCCCCCCCCCCCGGGGGCCTCTATTAGCACGCTCATCCCCTCACCCCTCACTTCTCTTATCACCTCCCCCTCCCAGGGAAACAAAAGGGTGTGTTCCCTGGCTCTTCCTGGAGCAGCTCCGCAGAGATGCTGCTGTCCCTTCCCTTTTCCGTGGAGGCTGATGCTGTGCAGAGAAACACGGTTGAAGCCGATGCAGTTAAGCTAAGATATCAGATCATTTTTGTCAGAATGCATGTGAAAATCTTGCTCTCAGTTTTATCTGTTCATATATATATAATATACTACATTAACATATAGGCTTAAATTCCAGCACTTAATGGAATGCCCTGCCCACTCACTTAGCAAACCTTTACTGAGTGCCTACTATGTATTTACGACAAGAAGTAGAAATAGCACTAGCTGATATCCACAGAGCACCTTCTAAATGCTAGTGCTTTATCCGGAACACCCATTTACGTAAGCACTCTTGTAGTTGCCATTATAATAGCCGATTAAGTAAGATGATTCATAGGTACAAATATAGAGCCATAATATATATGGCATTTCTTTGTACCTATATCTCCCTGTTTCTATCCCCACCCCTTTCTGCTTTTCTCATCTCCCTAACCAAATTATTTCAACCCTGACAGTTTTTCTGGAGAAAGGGATGCTTACTAGATGATTGTTGGCTGTTCACAGTTTCAGGAATACAGGTGGAGAGACATGGAAAACAGAATCTATTCACTTCTAGACTCTCAGCTCCCGAGACAAGCACATGTCTCTTTTTCTTCCCTACCCGTGTACCTTGGCACAGTGCCTGATGCAGACTTGATAGGCACACACTAAATACTTGTTACACAGATTAATTCCACAACGTGCTAAGCATCATGTCTTGCAATAACCCTGAGGGCTTAATAATATTTGTTGATTGGGTTTTTTGTTTTTCATGTCTGATGCTCCATGGAAGGACACAAAACAAGATCCGAAGTCAATGCATGGTTCCATGAAAAGCCAATCATGTGTGAGGTGGGACTTAACCAGGGATGAAGAAACAAAAGTTGATTCTTCGACATGAACCTATTCAGCATGGTCGGTCTCACCAGAGAAGACCAAGTTTTTCTCCACGGAGAGAGTGAGTTCCTTCTGACATTTATAAAGGGGATCAATACTGAGGGGGCATGTGTCCACCCCCATCACTTAAAGCTAGCTGACTCACTGTGTTCCCGAGTTTTACTCATTTCTTCCTCTCAGTCAGCCGTCTCTTCATTCTGGTTTGTTTGACTTTGGGTGGGAGGTGAATTTAGGAGAGAGTTGGTCAACGTTTCATTTTACCCCAGAAAGGGTGACCAGATTTAACTGGTACACCTACTGAGATAACTCCCAGAACCAGAGTCACCGGGGCCACACCATCTGGTGAAACCTTTTTGTTAAGTGATTCTGAAATACCTTCCGGTTCAGAGACAGCCAAGTTGGTAAGAATGTCTTAGGGCATCCATAGTAAGCAGGCCCTAGAAATTATTTTGATTATAAGGTAGAGCATTCTGGCTTTAATTTTAAGTTCTAGAAACGTAAAAGTGACCAGTGTAGCCCTAGCCAGTTTGGCTCAGCAGTTAGAGTGATGGCCCGTAGACCAATGAGTCGTGGGTTCGATTCTAGTCAATGGTATGTACCTCTGCTGTGGTTTGGTCCCCGGCCTTGGTCGGGGCCCAGGCGGTCAATTGATATGTCTCTCTCACATTAATGTTTCTCTCCCCCTCTCTCCCTCTCACTCTATCTAAAGATAAATGGAAAAATATCCTCAGGTGAGGATTAAAAAAAAAAAAAGTGACCACTTTAATAAGTTTGCTAACTACAGTCTCTTAAAAGTGGACCCTGAATGATGACCAAAGATCTCCTTGGTGTTTTAATTACACTGAATGCTGGCATTTGGGCAGCTGATAAAACTGAAGTCAGACTATTCAGAGCATCTCATTTACAATGAATAATTCCCCAAATTGAATTGCCTGCATTTGACTCAGTGTGGGGCACTATTTATGAAATGATATCATGCCAAAGTTCTGGATATGGTTAGGCTGTGAGAATAAAGCATGGTTTTCTCTACTGCTCAAGGACAACCCCAATATTCCAGGCACCCAGGTTTTTAGCTCAATAGAAAAATGTGGCATGAGCATGAACACCACATGGTCATTCATGTGATCTACTTACATCCCGTGTATGCAACTAGAAAGTGACCCTCCCATTCAGATTATCCAACAAACAGTGCATGGACCAGGCAGAACATTAGGGTTGTGAGATGTGATGTAGAAATGACCTGGTGCCTTTCTCCTTCAAAGAACTTTCCATCAGAAGCGGGGCAGCGGGAGAGACCAGCGACTGCAGCCCGAATGCGGATCCTCCCGTCTTCCCAGCGCGCTGGGGCCAAGCTAGCCGTGTGTACGGGGTGGGGTGAGAATACAGAGGTGTGTCACCTTAGTGTGCACTGATTGAAAACAAAAAACAAAAAACCCATGCACACAGAAGAAGGAGGACTAAAACTGTGCAATTGTTTTTCAAAGTTTTTCTTCTTCCTTCTGCTTTATTCTACAGAAACATCTAAATGGCCTCTGGGGGCTTCATGTCCCTGAGGCCATAGCCCGATCTATTCGTTGCAGGAAGTGACCACATAACCAAATAGAAATGCTCTTGAAACACTGTTTCACTTTTCACTGTTTTATAATTCTAGTCAATTCCTAGCACAGACCACAGTCAGGAGCGCGTTCAGATGTGCAGACTGTTCACAAGCAGTGCTTCGGTAGGGCAAGGGAACCCCGCTGGACTCAAACCACTTGGAATGACCTCCTCGTATTTAACAGCCACTCTTCCCTTCCTTCTCTCCCTCCTGCTCTGGGAGCTCCCTGCTGCTTCTCGGCGTTTATGTAGAAGTACCTGTCTGCGTCTAGATATTAGTCGTATCCACTTATAAACCAGCCTGTGGTGGGCCACTTAGAGTCCCATATGTCCAATCCTCATCTATACCAGTGTGAAAAAATGTGTTTTCTGCTTACTTGTCTCCTACCCCCACCCCCATTCTAACCTCTTCTCAGCATCAGGGATTATGTGTATTTTTGTGGCTAAATCCAAATCAGACCAATAGCAACACTGAAGGAAACAATCTCAGCTGTTCCCTTTCATCACCTGTGAGGCCCTGCGTACGTGGAAAGGGGACCTCAATGATGACACGTTTTCATGACATATCTGCCTGTTAAAAAACACAATAATGACAGTTCCAACACCACCTCCACCTTCCTGACCACTTGTCCTCCTGGAGGTTAGCCGGATGCTGGCAGTTTCCTAGGAAACGACATTATATCGCACAGCAATACCACATTAATTCGGAACTCACCACGCAGCTGAATTCTGGCTCTGGCACCCTACCACCTGACCTCTCTGCTACAATCAAAAGCAGAAGTGGATTTAAAATATAACAAAAGGGACTCTTGGATTTTGTTGGTTGATCAAAAAGCTCAGAAACACTTAAAAATGCATGAAATAAAACAGACTTCGACCTCTAAGCAAACCACGTGCAACACAGTCACAAACATCCCAGGGAGATTCTAGCCTAGAACAGAAGAGTCTTCATTTCAATCAGTGACTAAAATGGGGGACTTAAAAAATACAAATGTGAGATTTCTTTTTTCTCTGTGGCTTTCAGAGTGATGCCATGCCTAGAGCCCGAACCACAGTATTGTTAACTTTTGGTGATTTTTCTCCCTCAGTTATCCTGGGTACCTTCCCTCCTCTCCTCCTCAGCCTCCACACCTGTCTTAAGAGTAGCACAACCAACAGTGCTGCAATGATTAGCCTTTGTGACCCCACGTAACCTTCGCAGGTGCATACAATGCTTACGGAAAGCATGGCCCTTTCCCGGTCACTATTCATCATATGAAGTGTTGACGATGTGGGGTAACACTGTGTATGCTGACACTTGGGGAGGGGGGAGAGACAGGAGCAGCTATAAACTGCTGAGTGACTGCTTATATTCTTACAGAAAAGAATTTGTTCCTGACACACACACAAATCAGCCTGTGGATTCCAATTCAGGCCTAAAAATACAATCACAGGTCTAAATAAGGGGTAGAGTCAATACAGGCATATAGTTCCGGATGCCTGATTTGCCCATACTTGACATACATTCAGACTTGATTGCATAGGTCAAAATTTCCCAGAAATATGGGATTATGGCATTTTAACCTAAAAATTGTGTGCAATTATGGCTTGCCCCAGTATCCATTCTCCCGTTTTCCTTAGAAGTACCAACTTCGCTGTGAACTGGACACACTGCTGTGCAGCTGTAAGGCTTGCTCCGTTTCGTCCCTGGCAGCCGGGTGTACTGAAACTAACGTCTGGCTGACGTGAAGTAAACAAAAATGTGGTACAGTAACTCTTGCAAGTATCCCTGAAAAGGGGGCTAGGCCCTTCTCCCTTCCTTCATCCTACTTTATGGAATGCTAATGCAAGGGCTGGAGCTTAAGCAGCCATATTGTACATGAGATGGCAGAAGAGAAAGACAGGATCAGATCCCTGAGCCTGTGTAGCTGCCATATCTGCCCTGGATCCTACCTCCCATCCTTTTGTATGTGAGGGAAAAATAAATATCTACTTTTGGGCGGGGGGAGGGTAACACGAAACTGTTCCCAGTCTATACCAAATAGACCTTAGAGGTCATCATAGACTTTATTTTACAGATAAGGAAACTAATGATTAGAGATCAACTTTGATAAATGTCTCAATCAGGGAAGCAGAGATGGCAAATTAGTTACGCTTCTGTTTAATCTCCTACTTCTAAAGATAGATGATGGAGGTTCCACTTTATATGCCCATCAGTATCTACTGATGAATATGGTTTTAGAGTTCACAGGTCTGTGGATTTCTGAACCTCTGAGGTCTTCCAATTGGCATATCCCATCCCAAATCCCACCTATTCAAGGAATAAGATCTTAAACAATAAAAAATATGAAGAGGTATAGTAACGAATAGACTTGAGAACATTTTCTTTCCTGCGGTGTTCATTAGCTGGTATATGTCTTAATCTGCATCTGATTCCATAGATCTATAAAACGATGTTAATTTGCATGATGTTTTATAGTGATTCTCAACCTTCCTAATGCTGCGACCCTTTAATACAGTTCTTCATGTTGTGGTGACCCCCAACCATATAGTTATTTTCATTGCTACTTCATTACTGTAATTTTGTTACTGTTATGTCTTAGGTGACCCCTGTGAAAGAGTCGTTTGACCCCCAAAGGGGGCATGACCCACAGGTTGAGAACTGCTGTTTTAGAAAGTGCTAAATGGAGATTTCCAAATTTGGGGGTGTGTGTCAGTATCTGAAATGTTGAAAGGTATCTTTACTTCAATATATATGCAAGATAGTCAACAAAACACACCCTTAAACACTTTTACAGAATAACCCTCTGAAACTCACGGGTATTACTAAACTGATAAAACTCACTTACTAAATTCAATTAATGAGGAAAAAATAAACTTTCTCTCCCCTGTGCCCCTGTCCCATGCGCCCACTGTATAATCTTTACCCCACAAATCTCTCCATGTCCATTAAAATAGAAGGGAGCTTTCCCCTTCTATGTTATAGTAACTTCAAATTGTCTACCTGGTCTGGTCTGAAATCCGTATGTTGTTGCTTTTTAATATTCAAAATGAAAATGGTAACAATGGGATGGGCAGTATGCAACTTCCACTCTCCTGCTCCACCTCCAGTAATGTCTGCTCACTCATGGGGACAAATAAGCCACATATCCAACACAGAATCTCTGTCCCCAAGTTAAGGCCCGGAAGTTTGGATGGGCATTGGCCATCCTTTCAAATAAAAGGAATGAGCCATGGAAAAGTAGTCATACTCTCACACTATGTGACCAATTTTAAAACATATTTTAATATTTTTTTATTCATGTTTGTTTGTTTGTTTATTTATTTTAGGGAGAGAGAGAGAGAGAGAAACATTGATGTGAGAGAGATTATTGACCGGCTGCCTTCTGCATGACCCCCACTGGGGACCGAGCCCAGGCATGTGCCCCACATGGGAATCCAACTGGGACCTCTCAGTCCACGGGACGACACTCAATCCACTGAGCCACACCGGCTGGGCCTGTGTGAGCAATGTTATACTGCTGGCGAATGCCGTGGGTGGGGTTTGCCTCTACCATTTGCATGCATCTACTGTTTCGCTCTCGGCGCTGGGCAATTACAGGCCTTTAACGATGTGTAAAAGGGCATATGTCCTCAAACTCCCCACCCTCCACAGGCATCTCTGACAATCTTCGTCTGCTTCAATGCTAGTTTACTTTAAAGAGAAAGTGCCCGTCTTCATGTCATTCCATCAGGACAGATTCTTTGACTGGAGACTATTTGCCTTGGAAAATGAGTTTCCTCCACCTCTGCAAAGGATGACTGCTGTGGATAATGGTCTCTGCAATGCTGAGGAAACCAAGAAATCGCTTGTCATGAACCATGAGGCTATTAGTTATGAAGAGCAATACCGATGTTTACCGTCTGACTCTTCACGAGGGCACAGCGGGAAAACGCTGATTTCACCGGCCCCTGTGCCAGACCACGTGCAGCTCACCCCTGCTGCCTTGTTCACGCGGGGAAATCATGCCACGGGTGCCAGTAACGTCATGATTGTCATTCAAGGCCCTTTTACACGCTATTGTCTGATGTGCTCCAACCAGGAATGGTGCGTGAGGTGGGTGTGAAGGATATTCCAGGGTCTAGAAGAAGGAACTGAGGCAAGCGGTTCAGTGATGTGCTCCAGGTCCCCAGACGGAACAGCACGGCCGCCGCACTGGCCGCGAGCTCCAAGAAGCGCTTCCTGTCACCCCAACCCCCGCACGTGTTTGAAAAATGCAACTGCTTTTCTTCTGGGTGCACTCTTTTCTTCACTAACAATAAAAGATCTGAAAGGCATGGATCTATTAAAGGACAAAAGCTCCTAAAACTGCCTTCCATTGGTTTTATAAGTTTCAAGAGCAAACACTAAAAACGAAGTAAGGTAATAAAAAGAACTAGGAAACACAGGGACTTCGGAGAAGTCAGGACAACTGTGATGGAAGAAATAAGGTTGTTGTTTTGTTTTGTTTTTTCAGATGGGTAGGTTATCATCAAAACGAGTATTTCTAACGTACAACTTAAATTTTTTTTCTTATATAAAAATAGAATGTGCTTATATTTAGAAATACAGGAAACTTCAAAAATATAAAACTGCTCATAATCCCACCAACCCGGTTTATCCACTATTTACATTTTGATTATTTTTTGCCATATGTATGTAAAACACAGAAGTTATATATAATAGTTATATATAATGTATATATAAAGCTCAAATCTGTATATATATTTATAAAATTGGAATAATTCTAAATATAGTATTAAATTCTACGTTCTTTCACTAACACTGTATTGTAATTAGAGTTATAGGATGGGATCATATATTTTTAAACTAGTGAAAGAAAGGATAAAATAAAACTTAAGAAAACAAACCTTGCAGTAAAGTTTGTAATTAACTGTCAAATTCAAAAGCATTTGGCAAATGGTAAGTAATTTGGACATATAAATTAACAGAGCTACATCTTAATCCGTTCACAAATACTGACTGAGTCCCGAGCTGTTGGAATCATTCTAAGAGCAGGGATCAGGGATGGGATGGTGGGTGAGACAGAGCCTGGCGCTGGGAGCTTACATTTTAGAACCTCAGAAATAGGGGAAATGCAATAAATTTGGTTAGAGTGGAGCTCAATCTTCTCTTTAACTAGAAAGAATGGTTTAACAAAGCAAACGAAGGGTGTAAACCACACTCGAGGAATGGCAGTTAATTTACTTATTAGAAGGAAGCATTCTAATCATTTAAAAATGACCCAACAAAAATATTTTGTTAATTAAAAATGAATATTCAAACACCTATATGTGCTAAATATGAGCTAATACAGGAACTAAAAATGATGTAGCTACAAACCTGTTAAGCTTTTAACTTTCTATAAGCATGTGAATGAGTGAGGATTTATTGTTCCAAACAAAAACCTATGATCTTTGCAGATGTTAATATTTCTAATTAACACTGGTCCCATTTCAGCTGGTCAGGTAAGAGGCAAGGGGATAGAAAAAGATATACAAAAAGATATACAATATGCTAATCTGTGATAAAAAAAAAAACCCTAATATTTAATTATTTATTTGTAAATATGTTTTTATTGATTTTTAGAGAGAGAAAAAGGGACAGGGAGAGAGAGAGAGATAGAAATACTGATGAGAGAAAAACATCGATCAGCTGCCTCCTGCATACTCCCCACTGAGGATTGAGCCTGCAACCCGGGCATCTGCTCTGACCTGGAATCGAACCGGCAACCTCTTGGTGCATGGGCCGACGAGCTCAACCACTGAGCCACACCAGCCAGGCAAAAAGCCCAATATTTAAATTGAGTTGATAGAAGTATTTTAATTTGGTTTAATCCCAAGTGTCTGAAGCATTCACAGAAATTTATACATTTCTTTTTATTTCTTTATCTACTGGATACTGTAAAATTGCTATGATACAATGTCTATTTGATTAAATGTAGGGCAGACCAGAGTCAATAAGCCAGTTATTTCTATATGTTGTTGACACACTCATTTTTAAAAAAATCAACTAGTCAAGACATTTTGGAAGTCTGGCCTACTTCTCTTTTATAAAGCTGGAAGAAATCTTAGAAAGACAGGAAGTTGAATATCTACATGAGTGCCAAGGAGGTTGTGTTTTGAAAGAAAGTTTGTCGTGGAACCTGTATCCTCCCACCTCCCTGACCTCTCCCCACCCAGGGCCAGACCAACGAGAAAGAAGAGGAAAGGCAATCAAAAGATGCAGTGGCTATGGAGAGAAACAAGAAAATGAAAAAGAAGATGAGCGAGAACAGGGGAGAAGCTCACAGTGGAACAGATGAGGGAGCTAGCTAATGCCCCCGACACAGAAATGCAATAGGATTGCACTGAGTCCCTCACCCTTCTAGCCCCAAATCCGTCAAGTCGGATAAAGCAGATTCCATTTGGTCATCGCTGGCAGTAACTGTCATTCCTGAAATGCGGATGGCCATGTACACAATCAATCAATTCCCTTATGATAGCTTTAATAGCTTAGACCCTTTGAGAATGTGGCTGTGGTAGAGTGGAGAACGCAGGGACCAGAGTTCTCTGTGGCAGGAAGGGGGCACGGGATAAGAGCCTGAACAAGAGGCCCAAGTGGAAAGGGGTGCTGGGCTTTGTGGGTGCTCTAGTAATTCCTTCCTCAAAGAGGTTCAGGAGATGTCCTGGTCATGCTGCCTGAGCTCATCTCTGTTTAAGGCTCATTCCATCCCTAGAGGTCTGCAACCATCAGTTGTATTTTTATACTGACAGTACGGTTTTTACTCATAAACAATCCGGCTGCCACTGACAAGTGACCTGAAATGTTTTGTCTTAGTTTTTCCACTTATACAATTTTTACTTACTTTATTTTCTATCTGCTTTATGGGCATGTTAATGTGCAAAGGCAGAAGGAACTTATTAGCAATTGCTAAGAGAAAGGTAAATGACAAATAGAACCTTTCATCCGTTCCACCCACAGTCCTTGGTAAAGGAATTCGGGCCATTCCCCAGGGCAGTCTGGAAGCCATTTCTCTGTCAGGTGAATGACATCACTCCCAGATCAGACCTGCTGACTCCCTCTCCACCCATGTGAACTCTGCAGCGTCGTTCCTACTGCTGATAACGACCTGGTTATAGATCAACATGCAATATCAGTGTTTTCCTATAATTAGGTACAACATTTTAATGAATCACCATGACATAAACCATGTGATAACACTCCGAATGACAGTCTAAAAATGTAGCTATCACTCAATAAACACATTTCTTTACATCTGTTATGTACCTAGAAACTGCACCAAAAGCTTTTAGGATGGGGGCAGGAGGAAAAAGAAAAAAAAAGACAGCGTCCCTGTTAAAAAAAGGAGCTTATAGTCCAGCTGGAAGAAAATAGTGTTCACACTAACAGAACTAGAGAATAAGACCATATTCAATTAAGTGCAACATTGCAGGATAAGGTCAATTAGCAAGTTAGAGGGTTTATTAGAAGTAACAGTAGCTTAACAACTTCTCTTACTATAAAACCCTCGTTCAAGCCTACTTAAGCATCAGATCTGGTTTCCCACAACTGATGAACCTGAGAACGATTTAGCACAACATAATCCTTTCATTTAACAACCTACACAGGCCTCTCTAACGAGTTCTACGGAGTCCGTCCCTTCTTGGACTCTGACACCAGGCACACCCAGCACGCTCTCCGGCGATCTTTTTAATGAGCAACTCCGGACCTTAATGAAGTATCAAAGGTGCGAGTGAGCATCGATTAAGGAGAAAATGTCTGGGAAGGTATGCTCACCAATGGCATGCTACTCCCGGTGAGCAGTGTTGACAGGACACCTGGGAGGTCTGCAGGGTAAGTGGCCCCAAAGGTCTGCAGCTCCTGCCTCTGTCTGACATGGAAATAGGCTGGGGCCTGGGATGAAAGGACTGAACCCCAGCACACAAGTATTCTGGGAATACTTTTAAAGGGGAAACTCTAAAAGAAGAGAAATAGATCTGCTCAATAAATAATACCTTTGGTGAAACATGAATGTCTTCTTAAAATTTTCCAAGGAAAAAGGAGAGCATGGCGTTAGTCTGAGCCTCTGAAAACGTTGCATTTTGCAGAAATTCAAAAAGCCTGGCCGGCTTTGTGGCAGGAGCTAGCCCTACTAACTTCGCTTCAGAAGGAGCCCCTTCCTGGGCTGGCCACGCAAAGGCACCCACTCCCCCACGCAGCCCGCAGACCTCCCTCACACGGACTTCTGCAGAGGGAAGACATGAGAAAAAAACTGCTCATCAAGCCAAGAGTTCCCCGCCCCCAGCACAGACAGCCAAGACCAGCTCAGACCCCATCACTACATCAAAAGAACACCCAGACAACAGCCCAGGAGAGCCCGGACTCCACTTCACTGACTCCCACGACTAAGCTATCTAAACAGAAACCCCCTTTTCAAGCGCAAATAGTTAAACTTTAAGAACTGCGGCCCTGCCCTGGCCAGTTTGGCTCAGCAGTTAGAGCGTCGGCCCTCAGACCAATGAGATGCAGGTTTGATTCCGGCCAACGGCACGTACCTCGGTTGTGGTTCATCCCTGGCCTTGGTCGGGTAGTGCAGGAGGCAGCCAATCGATGTCTCTCTCTCTCTCTCCCTTCCTCCTGCTCTATCTGATAATAAGTAGAAAAATATCCTCAGGTGAGGAATAAAAACAAAAACCAAAAAAAAAAGAGTTGCGGCCTTGCGACTTAGGGTCCAAAGCAAATATCTACAGGAAAAGAGTCTCGGGAAACAGCTCCCGACGGCCCCGCAGTTCTTCATCAACCACAGATGCTACCCTGTGTCCCGAGCCCACCAACGTCCCTCTAAGCCTGGTTGCAAAAATCGGGGAATTTAAAAAAAATTCTTCACTTCTTGTTCTCTCATCCTGATGATCACAAGCAGTTTCTGGGGACCTGCATGGAACCCTTTATTACATTCTGGAACTTGAGAAAGGCTATGCAGTATGACCTCCTTGTGATCTGTACACGGATGCTGAGGAAATTCCACTGATAACAATGCCTGTATCTTTGTGTTGACCTATTTGTTGCCCTCCGACGATAATAACGTAAGGCCCCTCTCTAACCCAGTGCAGCCGTCTGTGCCCTGTTCTGATACGGGCTGGCGTCGCCTGTGTTAGGCAAACACTGCTTTGAGAATCAAAATAGTTCAAGCTGCTGTGCTCCGCTGTGAATCTACTCCATGGCTTCTGCGTTTCCTTCTGCCGCAAGGGAAGAAAAAAAGACTACACAGGCTTGAGAAAAGAAGCCTGATAAAAATGGACTCTGTCCAATTAGCTATAGATTTCCCAGCAGGGCTTTACTTCAGACGCTGGTGCAAGTTAATCGATCACAGACCCTGGGCACCGGTATTTCTTCTCCCCGCAGCACGGCAGCCCACAGGACGGCGCATGGCACACTAATAGCACACTTATTATTAGATTTTCTGCATGGTTACATAAGCCTACGAAAGGGGAAAATGTAAATGATTCAGGAAGATATTCTTCACGTGGTTCTCATGAAATCTTTAAGATCTTAAGACTTAGGAAGAACCCTCCTGGCAAGATACAATCAATTTTCATGCTTCATTAGGAAAAATATCCTCTCCGTAATGTTAAGGAAATGGCTATAGGCAAAAGAGGAAGACATTACACTCTGGACTGAACCAAACCCCAAGGTACTTTGGACTAAATCCTTCCTTCATGCACACAGCACATCCGAAGTGAAATGTTCGCTTGGGGTCTGGGGGGATTATATTTTGACTGGTCTGTCTACCCACAGACATTCCTGTAATCTAGCAGAAGTCATTATCAGTTGGTGTCGTTTTTTTTATGCATCTGAATGGACGACAGGGTGAAACGGCCACAGCCCACACCCTGAAGTGACACAGGGGAAGCGCTGACAGGGATGGGGGGGGGCGGCTGGAGGACAGGACAGGGCTGACGGCAGACTACGGACACACCGAGTCTCTTCCAAGGTGAAGTGAAACCACACCAGCTAATTCCTTGCCTGTTAGTTTAAAAACTCTAGCTTTCCAAGAAGGTTCCCCTTCATGTCACAAAAACCGAGACTATAAAAATAAATTTCTTAAGAATGTCATTTAGATTATTTTTTTCCTCAAGAAATTTATTTTTATAGTCTCGGTTTTTGTGAAACTGTGCCTTGAGAAGCTCGAGGTTTTAAACTAAAAGGAGGGGGGACCGAGGGAGCCTGAGCACACGCGGCACACGCAGCGGCACACGCAGCGGCACACGCAGCGGACGGTCCTGAAAGGGGAGGAGCGCACACAGAAACTCCTGCCGGGACCTGGCTTCCAAACTGCTTAACTAGCCAGTGTGCGTATCGCTGTCACTCAGACACCACTCCCTTTAACATCCACAGGAATCTGTGAAGACTGGCATTGGGCCCATTCTTCAGATCAGTACACTGAGGGGCGGACAGTCTCTCTGTCTGGGTCTCTGCCTTTGGGCTCTTTCAGGGAGAGAGTAAGCAACTGGCAGTCACGTGATACGTTTTAAAGGCTTCGCTACCTGAACGTGCCAGACACACTTCAGACGTCAAACCTGACGGGGTGCTCGGGGTGGGCGAGTGACCCCCGTGAGAGTCGAAATCCGTCTGGCTGGTTATCGTCTCTGTTGGGAGCACTCCAGTGTCACAGGCTGCAGGCCGTAAATAGCCCTTAGGAGAGGGTGGGGTTGCATCCCAGACTCCAGAAGGCCCTGTTCCCTGAAATCAGCGAATGATGACATTCATCTCCACAAATGGGGACTCGAATGTAGCCGATCCCCCAAACCACTACTTGGGAGGCATTGTTATGTGCCAAATTGTTGCTACCCCCCAATTCATAGGTTGAAGTCCTATCTCTAGCACCCCAGAATGCGACTGTCCTCGGAAATTAGGGTTGTTGCCGTTGTAATTAGTTAAAATGAGGTTCTATCAGAGCAGGGTGGGCCCTAAGCCAATGCAGCTGATGTCCTTACAAAGAGGGGAAAGTCGGGCCCAGAAACACGTAAGGAAGGTTGGAGTTACACTGCCACAAGCCAAGGAATTGCCAGAAGCTGGAGAACGGCCGGGAGCAGACCCTTCCCTGGTGTCTTCGGAGGGAGCTTGGCCCCGCAGACACCCTGACCTTGAACTTTCGGGCACCAGGGCTGTGAGAGAATACATGTTGGTTACTGAAGCCCGCAGTCTGTGGTGCCTGGTACCGCAGCCCTGAAACCCAAATGCGGGCGCAGAGCGCTGCGGCGTGGGAAGGGATGGCTGCTTCGCCCAGCGGCGGAACCAGTGGTCAGGGCAGCCCAGCAACACCGCTGCCCGCGCCCCTCAGCACACGCGCCCAGCCCCCCAAACTGCACACTGCTCCCGGGAAGCCAGTGCGCTCAGCGGCTCCTCCGCCAGGACGGACAGCTCCACCCGTCAGGACACCCACACCGGCATCACAACACACCCCGCCTTTTCTCAGGCGGGCTGCAGACCTCCCACAGTCTGAGAAGTTCCCAGTGGTCAGACAGATACAAAGTATCATTATTATTAAAGCATCTAAGCTAGGAGCCACTGGCATTTCCATATTGATACATGTCCACACTTTAAAATATTGAGTTATACAGACTCAGAGTTTATTCAAAATTACCTATGGAGTTACACAGAATGGATTTAGGCTCCACTAACAGGTAATTGGCACTTACTAGTAATATTACCCACTGAGGAGCCACGAATTCCCTGGCACTTTTTGCTTTTTCCAGAAATAGGGTTCACTAAGAAAATGAATAATACAAAGAGGCTAGGGGTAGGACAGGGTGAGAGGACAGGGTTTTTAAGTGATTCTGAACCATGTATTTAAAAAATCCCAAACTCGTTCACAGCAGCTTTCCGATAGCCATTGCTCCACGGCCATGAAGGCGCCGCCTTCCACGCCTGTCACTGCAGCCCACACGGGTGGCGCTGGCCGTCCGTACCCTGCGTCCCGTCTAAGGGAAACAGCGACTTAGGTCCTGGCTGACGCTTTCCAGAGAGACGTGCAGAGCAGGGTGGCGGGAGCTGGGGCGGCAGAGGATGTGGAACCACGACATGACAGCATCCACGGCAAGTCTTGCTAAAAGCCTGTTTATACCCCCCCCCCCCCCCCCGCGTCACTTCATAGGATTTGCTCCTCCTCTGGCCTTCCCTCTGGCCCCGCCGGGCCTCTCAGTCCCTCCGTCTTTCCTCTTGAAGGGCAGTGTGGCCTAGTCACAGCTTAATCATGCCCTGACTGGTTTGGCTCAGCGGTTAGAGCATCAGCCCCTAAACCAAAGGGTCTCGGGTTCAATTCCGGGTCAAGGGCACGTGCCTGGGTTGCAGGTTCAATCCCAGGCCCTGGCACTTGGGGTTGTGCAGGAGGCAACTCATTGATGTGTCTCTCTCATTATCGATGTCTCTCTCTCTCTCCCCCTCCCTCCTTTCCACTCTATGGAAAAATATCCTCAGGTGAGGATTACCCAAAAGAGCTTAGGCATTCACCTTTCTGACCTCACCAGAAATAGCAGGCCAACCCTGGCCAGTTTGGCTCAGCGGTTAGAGCGTCAGCCTGCGGTCCAGAGAGACCCGGGTTCGGTTCCCGCTAAGGGCACGTACTTCGGTTGCAGTTTGTCCCCGGCCCTGGTTGGTCGTGCGGGTGGCAGCCACTCGATGTGTCCCTTCACGTCGATGTTTCTCACTCTCTCTCCCTTCCTCTCTCTCCCTCCCACTCTA
This sequence comes from Molossus molossus, assembly GCF_014108415.1. Lineage (NCBI taxonomy): Eukaryota > Metazoa > Chordata > Mammalia > Chiroptera > Molossidae > Molossus > Molossus molossus. Next base: position 24,698,849 of record NW_023425347.1, on the reverse strand, counting down.
TCTGTACAAAAAATGGAAAAAATATCCTCGGGTGAGGATAAAAAAAAAAAAAAAAAGAAATAGCAGGCCAAACAAGCACAGACTTAGTCCTCCCAAGAGGCTGCGGGAGGGAGAGGGCTGCAAACTCATGATTTGTAGGTTTTTTCTTTTACTCATGGCCCATTTCATACCACTGTAAACGGAACTGGGAGGACCCCTACTTAGGAATACTTGTCCTACCAAACTTGTTCTCCTTGAGCTCTTCATGCCACTAAGTGCACTCCTAATCATATTTCCTTTCTTTTCAACCTATAACGTTTAGTCTCTCACTTCCTGGGACAGACAGTGGAGCTTGGTGCTCATAGTAAATGCTCACAATATTTCACCCATCATTAGTGATCATTAATATTGGGCTTATACTCAATTCACCACTTATTAAAACATAATTCTTAAAATATCAGTTGCCAACACACTCACTTCCATGTTTAAGGTCATTAGATCATTCTGCTAATAGTTTGCCTAAACAATTTATTCATTTAACATCTAAATTCCAGGCACTGAGCTGGCAAGAGAGATGGGTCAGATACCGCCGTTCCCGTCCCAAGTGGATGATGGGACTGAGACCACAAGAAATCAGTCTGACCTGGGCACTCTTCTGGCCAAGGAAGTGAAGGCCACTGTGCTGGCACATAAAGAAAGTATTAGCCTGTCTTCAAAAGGTTATAAATGCAATGCCCGCTATAGGATACTTCACTTGACTATGATCAACTTGGGTCAATACAGGACTCCTTCATTTAAAGAGTAAACCTGGGGGCAACTGCTAATCTGTGAACAAAGAATTAGCAAATGCCAATTTCATATCAGCAGTTTTCAAACAGTCATGCCAAGGTTACATGAGGTATACATGGATTGTATTACTACGTCTTAAATTCTCTTTTGTGCATTCCGTAATTGAAGGGATTCAGGTACCCTATTGCACTTTATATAATAATATATATTTTTTCTTTATTGATGGTTAGAAAGAGAGGAAGGGAGAGTCAGAGAGAGATAGAAACATCAATGAGAGAGAACATCAACTGGCCACCTCTTGCATGCCTCCCACTGGGGATTTTGCCCACAACCTGGGCATGTGCCCTGACCAGGAACTGAACTGGCGACCTCCTAGTACATGGGCCAATGCTCAACCACTGAGCCACAACAGCCGGGCTACATAACGATATTTTGATACCATGGTTTGAATGACAAGCTGATTTAATCTCACACTACCAGAAAGCTGTGTCTATGCTTGTTCAGATAAAACTGCCTTTTCTGATTTTCTCCATATACCCATGATAAAGCTTTCAAAAACCCTCTCCCATTGGGACAGGGACCCCATAAAAAGAGAATCTTGATTTTAAAAAGCGGTCATGGGGTGCGTCCCCAGAGGTTCTCTGGAAAACAGCGGGTGGCCTTCTTGGAATGGCGTGATTAAGAGACAGAGCAAATGGCACAGACGGCAAGGAACATGTGCCCTATCCCTTCTGTCCATTCCCACTCTCTTTCACCTGAAGACGTTCTCTATTCCCTTAGTGAGTCAGTGTCCACTGACTGCCCACTCTGTATCAGACACACAAAGGAGAAGATCTAAAAATCACACTTCTTGTTTTAAAGGAGCTCAGAACCTAGTGTGCAGATGCTTTCAAGAGAATAGTACACAGCTTTCCAGGAGGGAGAAGTCAGGGTGGACTCCTTGGAGGTGACGGCAACGTTGAGCTTTGAAGAATACACAGGAATGACTCTACATGAGACCAGTATCGCTCTAGACAGGGAAGGAGCACGTGGAGTCACACAGGGAACATGCCACATTCGGGGAGGTACAAGTACGGAGTCTCGGGAGGAGGGTAGGAGGTAAGCAGGGGCCCTCCCTACCCAAGATGTCTCCTGAAGGCCATGGACAACCTCTGACGGGCTAAGTGCGGTCATTTTCATACTCAAAAGGTCACTCTGGTCACAGGGTGGAGGACGGTGGGAAGGAACCACGTTCTCCAGGCAGGGTGGGCTGTTGGAAGGACCTTGCTCCAGTGCCATGGTGATACCATGAGGTCTGGCCTGGCACAGGGGCAGTGAGGATGGTGAAAGGAGCCAGGCCGGAGGGCAGGCACACAGGCAGGATGCACAGCCTGGATACTGGGCACACAGGGAGGAGGGGCGGGGCTTCTGGCACTGCGGCACCTGTCATCACACAGGGATACAGGGGAGGTAATGTAACAGCGTCTCTCCAAGCCAGGACTTAATTCCCATGTCAGCTCCAGGGCCGCTTCACACATCTTATGTGGGCCCTGAAGGCTCTCTCCAACCCCCTGCGCACAGTGGGTACTCAGTACTGATCAGCCGATTTGGCAACTTGAATACACACACAAAAGTAAGTTTTTCCATCTGACAACATAACAACATTTTCTGAATTACTGCTTTTACTTCATGGAAGAAGAAAAATAGCTTGTAACTTATTCAAAGAAGAAGATAAGGACAACCATTTCCCTGATAACATGCTAATCTCAAACACATTTCCCCTCCTGATACAGGGCTCCAGTCCATTCATACGATTATCACCAACAGCCATCCCTATCATACTCTTGGGTAGGGTCTCTGTCCTCTCCTTCACCCTGAAGCCTATTCGTCATCCCCAAGATAAAGAACTTCTAGGTACAGACAGATGCCTGGGGTTCAAGGAGAACAAGCAGTAATCCTCACGCAATGACACATTCCAGGCTGTACAACAGTCTGCACAATTGCGTTGTTGTTGTTGTTATTATTATTGCTGTTTAGCAAAGAAGCCACAGGAATCTATGCAAAACTAATTCAGCAAGGTTTTTTTTTTTTTTATCCTCACCCGAGGACATTTTTCCATTTTTTGTTCAGGTAGAGTGGGAGGGAGAGAGAGGAACAGAGAGAGAGAGAGAAACATCGATGTGAAAGGGACACATCGAGTGGCTGCCACCCGCACGACCAACCAGGGCCGGGGACAAACTGCAGCCGAGGTACATGCCCTTAGCGGGAACCGAACCCGGGTCTCTCCAGACTGCAGGCCGACGCTCTAACCACTGAGCCAAACCGGCCAGGGCTAGTTCAGCAAGGTTTCACGACGTTCCCATCATTCACTCGTCCTTGCCACCCTGCCCTTCCTGAGACGGCGACACTCTGCTGCTCGTGAGGATACCTGAATCAAGTTCCTCGGTCTCCCCAGCTTTGCCTTTGTGGGCTGCTGGGGAGCGGTGACAGCTGTTAACTGTGAAAAATGGGAGTTCAGGACGGGAGGTGGCTCGGAACATTTTAACATATTTGCAAAGGCACCAGACAGTTAAAATAGTTCTGCTGAGAACTTAAACATCTCTGTTCAAATCAGACTGAGGCCTCAACTTAAGACTTTTGCATGAAAGAAATAAAGAGAAATCTGTGATAAAAACAACACATGCGCACGATGTTGTGCTCCTCTAGGTCAAGGAGCAAGCGTGGGAACAGAGCCACACCCTGCTGCGCCAGGCCACCTGGGCCGTCTCGGACGCTGACCGTGGCTCTTTCTAAGGAGTACAACGGGAGCAAAAATTAAAGAAGTAAAGAACAGCACTTCTGGTCTAAAAGGTGTTTATATATGAAGCAATGAGCATAACTCCTGAGGCTGAGACACCGAATGCCTTTTAATGAGCGGTTCTCAACCTGTGGGTCGCAACCCCTTGGGTGTCAAATGACCCTTTCACAGGGAGTCGCCTAAGACATAACAGTAGCAAAATCACAGTTATGAAGTAGCAACGAAAATAATCTTATGGTTGGGGCTCACCACAACGTGAGGAACTGTATTATAGGGTCGCGGCATTAGGAAGGTTGAGAACCACTGCATGGCACGAAATACCACTCTTGGTATCATTTTTCAGAGATCTGTTTGCCATGTATTTCTTTGTGGACAAGGGCCATGTCTTAGTTGTTGTAGTATGATATATCCAATAGCACCTGACATTTAACAGACATTAATCTGTTAAATAGATACATCTGGAATAAGGGATCAAGCAATCCCGAATGGCAGAGTGATTAGGAAGGTTAATGGCTCAATGGTGGGCACGGACCAACACAAACTAACCAAGAGTCCTGCTCACAGTGCATGTCTACAGATGAAATTGGGGTGAGGTCTGCCCTCCCTCGTAACTGCTGCTTCCTGCAGAGTTATCTGAGAGCACAGCTTCAGGCCACATGGAGCCACCGAGGACGTCTGAGCGCTGTACGGAAGAGACGGGGCGGGGGGGGGGGGGGCAGCACTTCCCTACGCGCAGAGTGTGACACCTCTCCACTGGCCACTGTGCTTGCCAGCGAGTCTCAACCAAGGGGGTGTTACCCTCCCGGGGATATCTAAAAAGGAATGGGGCTATTCTGGATGGCTACAGTAACTTGGGGACATGGCTAGACTGTAGTGGGCAGGGACGGGTCAGAGATGCTAACTGTGCTGTAATGAGCAAGAAGGTGCTCGCTGCTGAGGACTGTCCTGGCTGCTTCATTATGAAACAGTGTAGCTCAATCACCCTCTAGAACAGGGTCCCTTTGTATTTAACTTTTCCCTCGGCATAAAGTATCTAGTCAGGTTGCCTGACCTGTCAGGACCTTACACCAGAGGAAGGAAATCTGCAATAGTAATACCGGGAGCGGACATTCATTGAGCATCCACTGCAGCCGGGCGGTGTCATCTCATACACAACTGAGTCTTCACAACAACAAATTTGGCAGGTACTACTTTTTTATTTATTTTTAATCCTCACCTGAGGATATGTATTTTTATTGCTATCTAGAGAGAGGGAGGAAGAGAGGGAGAGAGAAACATTGATCAGTTGCCTCCCATATGCACCCTGACCTGGGATCACACCTGCTTCCTAGGTATGTGCCCTGACCGGGAATAGAACCCGCAACTTTTTGGTGTGCAGCACAACACTTCAACCAACTGAGCCACCTGACCAGGGCAGTAGGTACTATTTTGTAATTCCTAGATGAATAAACTCATTCAGAGAGCAAAAAGCAACTTACCAATAAGTGGAGAGCCAACATGCGAGCCCAGATTCCTCTAACCCCACATGCACAGACCTGACCATCAAACAAGCCTTGTTTTCCTGTCAGGGGATAATCCTGGTATGCACAGGGGATCATGAAGACGCCAGGGAGCTGGGCAGAGCTGGGCAGAGCCAGCTGATGGACTCTCCAAACCAAAGACCCTGTCGCCAAGGTGAGACTGCAGCCCTGAGCAGCACCGGCGGCTACAGTCCTGGGAGGCACCCCTCAGCAGCAACAGGGCTCAACTCAGTACGTGTGTCTGAGACTTCCTGCCAAGGTCCCTCCCAGGCCTATCCTGAGAGCAGTTCTTCACAAAACCATACATGCCTGGACATAATGGAGGACCCAGTGGTTTTTCCTTTGAGTAGCACTAGGAAATTTTAACATTTTTTGCAAAGGCACAAGAGAGTTAGAATAGTGATGCTGAGTACTTCAACATTCCCTTTCAGATCAGGCTGAGCCCTCAACTTTAAAACTTTTACAGAAGTTTACTTAAGATGTGTGGACTCTCCCAAGACCCTAGACCACAGGGAGGTGTACTTTTGAACTTTGGTTCTGGGAAATTCTGCTCCTTCAAATTAAATATATTAGAAAGAGTCCAATGTGTCTCTTTCAAAGGAAGTCTGATGCTGTTACCAGTGGGAATTTCACAAGTGAGTTTTTTATTGGCATTTTACAGGCCACAGCAGAGCACTGACGAGATTCCATGGAGAGGAGCATGGGGCGTCGGGAGGTCGCCACGCCCAGCTGGTGGAACACTCACGACCTCGAGCACTCCCGGGCGGCCTTCTCATGCCTCTGCTACGGACTGCTCAACTTTTCTAACCCAAGATTATTTGTAATCGTAACTATGTTATAGGTTTGCTGTGAAGACAAGATGAAATAATAGTGTTCATGCAAATAAACTCTGGATACATGAACATAGTAAGATACCATCATTGTTTTGAAAACACAGACAGGATAAGAGAATTTCTATTCTACTTCGTTAATACTGCCCACCCGACCAATGCTACCTTCATTTACTTACTTACTTACCATTCATCATCCTTCTTTTCCTGAGCCCGATGCACCTGAATTAAAAAGTGATCAGCATCCCTTGGTAGCAAATACATGGACAATTTCCGCACAGGCATGCATTTCCAGAAGCAAACGCGGGGTGGAGGGGTGCGGGGCGCGCTAAGAGGCAGGCATTGCATACCACATTTACCGAAGACCTGCTTCCAATTCTATTTGATTTCCTTCTGTCTTGAGAGCCCTTATATTTTTTGTCTCCTCTAGCTTGTAAAAGCACTGAGTGAATGAAGAGGAGGCAGGAGTCTGGGTTTCTGAGCTTATTGGCAGTCTTCTCACTACCAGAAGTACACAGCTGATAATAAGTTACATTGTGATACAACTCTGGTTCCTTAGTCTTCTGCAGAATAAGAAAACAGCAGCAGCCAAGAGAAGAGGGTCAATGGGAGGCATCAACCAAACACTCAGGAGTGCCATCACTAACACGGGCACTGCATTCACTCTATTCCAAATGAGGGGGCTCATGGGTTGGTGGTGTCCCTGTGCTGCTCCATTGCTCAATCTGTTCCCCACAGAAGGAGGTGCCACTTGCAATAACGTCACTGACCCAGGATCACTCACCTTTTGTCCACCCTCTCCCGGACTCACTGCACTAAGCCATGTTCTTGCTACTCATTTGCCAATAGATTTCCTTGCTGCAAAGAATGTGCAGAGACTATTAATTTGCCAACTCCTTATTTTACAGATAAGGAAAGTGATGCTTGTTCAAGGTGATGTAACAAAGTATATACAATGTCTGGCTAATCTGAGCTTTCTGGATTTAGCAGCTGGTCACAACCTGTGGACTCAAGTTCACCCTCATGTCAGCTCTTAGTAATTATGAGATCCTTAACCTGCAACTCCAAACTCTTGTTTTACTTCCCAAGAAGTCCTGGCCATGGAAATTCTTATCTTCGAGCTCTGGTGTTCTCTTTACTATGTTGCCTTCAGTATCTCTGGGACCTTTGCAATCACACATACACTGTTTTGTATGGTATGCATGTAAACAACCTCCTCTTGTGGAGTGAACTGCTTTTTAGATGCTTGAGTTTATACTACCTCCATAAATGCCCAATCCTGCACTAGGCGAGCTCTGGCCATGCTCCCCGGGTTAGAACCTGGGCTGTTGGGCCCTGTGGGTGTACCTTAGCTTCCACCTGTTTCCAGTTTGGCTTGTCCACCTTCATTTATGCCTGATGACCCCTGGTAGTGGCAAGATGAAATGCAAGATGACAGACTCGTGATACCAAACGCAAACTCATACATGCAAAAAAGCAGGCAACAGAGATGGCAGAGTGCGAAAGCACACTGGGCAGGAAACGGGAAGGATGGGGCTTTGTTCTGGCCCCGCTTTGCAGCAGCACCTCAGCTGTGAGATGCTGCCAATCATTCGTGTCCCGTCATCCACCTCCCAGGGCCTTGGGAGGAACATAAAATAATGCTCATAAAGGCCTTTTGAAATCAAGAGAACACTACTCAGGTCAAAACCATTATAGTTATGGATTACTGCCTTTCTTTTTAAAAAGCAGCTTTTCGTTGAAGTCCCTCTAACGTGGCAGCAGCAGCATAATCTTCACCATCAAGATCGGGCCCTGCTCAAGCAGAAGTTCTCCAGCACAGCTGTCCGTCAGTCACCACCACACCTTGTCGTGGACTCAGATTCTCAGACATCCCCGTTCACCTGGGGAACTCGAGTTTTCTGAGTCGGTGCAAAGGAAATGGTATTAAAAAAATTCTCTGATCAACTAGGTTTGGGACCCACTCTTTAAAAAGAACATGTTTGTCGGTGACCGGAGAAACTGAAATGTAACTATGATTCATGAATTTGTTATCTGTTCCTTCCTGCAGAGGGTATCAGTTTAAGTGTAGGTTTTCTAACTGTCACTCTGGAGTCTAGCAATGTCACTGTCAAAGGGGCGTTTTCAGGAAGCATGCTGGCTGGCTCTGGAAAGCAGTGTGTCCTGGGAATCAGACCTCACCCGTTGGCACGCGGGAGGAGGGCACAGTGCTGACCGCAGGGGCCTCTCTTCCCTTTCAGATCCTCCTTCTCTGCCCTCAAGGCCCTGCAGCCCCGCGGGGAGACGCCAGCGCCCGCACTGGAGCCTCTGCTGGCCCAGCGTCTCCTCCACCCAGAGGTCCAGGACTGATTCCTGGAGTGAACACTCAGCAACCAGGAGGATGACTGTAGTGGGAAGGGCAGGGAGGCGGAGGGGCAGAGGTCAGGCAGAAAACTCTCTGCTGCCCCAGAGGAAGCATGGGGTTCTCTCCAGAGTGATCAGGAACACGCTGGAAAGCTCTGTCTGCCTGGCTGGCAGCGGAAATGACACCAGCTAGCAATCACCAATGACCTTGCTGCCTCCTTTTCAGATGGCTGCCATCGGGCTACCATTTTGGGGGAGATTCCTATGTTAATAGCAGAGCCATGATGGGGGGAGGTTGCTAAGTGCAAAGACAGAACTTGGATCTTCCAGAGGATCCCCATGGACAGAGAAGCAAGTTAATCTTTAAAGTCCTCTAGGGCTGAGCTTATGAGCAGTTTACAGACTGAAAATGCCAGTCACCCATTAAGCGTTTCTAACATGGCTGAGTTTCCTCCCTTCTTGGGATTCAGAATGCCTGGCGTGCTGTTAATGGCCCTTTGGTGCTTACTGATTTGCTGGGCATGTTCCTGACCCATTCTTTATCTCGAAAATACTAGGCAATGGTTCTCAAAGTGTGCTCCTCAGGGCCAGGAGCAACGTGATCACCAGGAAACTCCTTAGAATGCAAATGCTCAGGTCTCGGATTCATTTCAGACTTGCTGAGTCAGAAACTCAGGGTGGGGTCCGGGAATCTGTGTTCTAACCAGCCCTCCAGGTGGTGCTGGCCCACCAGAAATCTGAGTCACTTCCCCGAGCAGCCACATGGCTTCCCCGAATGTAAACACACTAAAAAAGAAATAAGAACCATTTCCTTTCACGAATCTACAAAATCTTAAAACATTTTATCTGAGTGAATTCATAAGCAAAACAATACCATATTGATTTTTTTTTTTTGCTTGAAGAAGACTTTTTTTTTAGAATTACCAAAAGATCACATATTTCCCCAACACAAAAACAGCACATGACTTACAAATAATCAGATAGGAGAACTATGGTAAGTGGTTTTATTTCAAAATGCTTGACACTAACACCACATTATTTGTCTGAAAATCTGTCTACCAGATTCATCATCGATGACCAGTGTGTCTGAAAATCTGGGCCTATGACATTAATGATTTAAGTTCTACTCAGGAAAACAAAATGCAATACTTGGTTTGCACATGGCACTGAATCTTAAAAATGTTTTGTGGCAATTAACCTACAATAAAGTAGAACGCATTTTCAGTGTGGGATTCTGACATGAAACCATTCCTTCCTATAGTCCCTCCACTCCCCCTGTGACCTATGCTTGGCCCAAATATCATGGGTCTATAAATTTTTGCAGTTTTCTTACAAACTTTAAGATAAAAGCCCAATGCCTGAAACACATCTAGGAGGAAGTTAATAGTTCAGTATCTGAAATATTGATTTCATTGGCTTTTTGGTTTTTTGATGATTTGATTATAGAGGCTGCCTTTTTTTTTTCCACCTGTGTTCCCAGCTAGACTTCTGCACCATTACAATGCGGCTGGTCAGACAGGAGGCATTTATCATATCCCTTTCTGATTAAGGAAGGAGGTACCGGTCACCTGGAGGTCCCTTTCCCAGCATGTGCACCACGAATGGGCTAAAATTGTAACCCTTGTCCCCCACCAGCCATGTGGAGCATGCAGGAGAGCCGGGGAAAAAATTATTCTTTTTTCTTTGGGAACATTTTCTAGATTCAACCACAAAGAGAGCCTATAAAATTCCGCTCTAAGTCTTTACAATCTTTAAAATAATGAAAAGGTTGAAACCGTTTCAAATTCTAACCCTAATCACTAGGTCCATACACCACTCTCATAAGCCAGTCCTCATGTTGTTAGCCAAAGGGAAACACAGCAGGGAATGTGGGACCGAGCACAGGTAGTTCATCCAAAGCCCACAGAAATCAAAGTCCACTGATGGCTGCGCTTTCCACGCTGGCTCTCCAGGATGGTCCTGAACTTGCTGATTCATGGCGCAGTTCTCTTTCACGTGGCCAAAGAGAAGCGGCGGCATGTCGGAGCCAGCTGTTGCTGGCCAGCCAGAGCTGATTGTTACATGTCTGAGCCAAGTGTTTAACACGGCCATTAATCAAAACTAAATTATACAAACTTACGATTACACACATTTTATTAAAAACTCATCACTCCTGCCCTGGCCAGTGTGGCTCAGTGGATAGAGCGTTGGTGCGTGACTTGATACGCACTTTTGATTCCCAGGTCAAGAGCATGTTCCTGGGTTGCAGGTTCGCTATCCGCCCCAGTCAAGGTCATGCAGGAGGCAACCAGTCAATGTGTCTCTCTCATATCTCCCTCCCTCCCTCCCTCACATCCACGGTGGGAGTATTTATACCACAGAAATCGACAGACTACACACCAGAACGTCTGCTAACCGCATGCCAGCAGCTACACTTTCATCAGCAGCCTATGACACTCATTCTAGCTTTTTCTTAAGGAGACTAGAACTAGAATTCCGAGAGGAAGAAGCGCAGGGTTCGGGACCTTCCCATCACTACACGCCAGGCACGTGGCACTAAGTCACATGGCGCAGAACTTCCAATTACTGTCTCGCTGATGCACTCTTTCCATTATCTGATACTGAAGTTAATCTGACTCAGAAATGGAATTGGGTGTGTTAGCAAGAACTCCCACAACAATAATATCTGCAGGAAAAAAATACCATTTGCCATTTGTGTAATCCTTCACAATGTTCAGATAATTTGTGCTCAGATAATTTGAGGAATTATCTCATTAAATCCTCATGACCACCACTAGGTTGGGTTTCATTATCCCCATTCAACAGATGAGAAATGTGATTAGGTGACCTGTTCAAGGTCACATGCCCAGTAAGTTGCACAGCCAGAACTCAAACCCAGACAGCCAAGTCCAGTGACCTTCAGGCTCCACCACAGATTCCTGCCTTTATGTCAACCTGCTCTGAAAATGGGAACTTTTTCCAACAATCAACATCTGCGTACACTTTTCTCCTGTCTTCAGTTAGCAATGCAGCTGCTGCTGATGCCCTCACATCTGCATTTATGGACCCCACAGCCTGCTCCTCCCTGTCCACGCACAGAAACCATGGCTACACGGCTGCCCGTCCCAGGCAAGCCAGACCCAGGTCTATTTCAGCCTGAATTCCTGAGGACGGTGGGCATGTGGGCATGTAGATTATTAGGAAGTGTTCTACATTGGGATCTAAGTTATTCAAATCCAGAAGAAAGGTCTGTGGCATCCAATTTAAATCAAAGAGATAGTATAATAGTGAATAAAGAAGCCAGGTTCAAGTACTCAGTGGTGAAAACAGATATATATTCATATCTGTATTTGTATGTTTGTGTTTTGTTTTATACACACGCACACTCCACAAGTGGGAAAAACAAACTATATCCACATATATGTGCACACGTGTGTACATGCATACGTACACGTGTGTGTAGTTCGACTTCCCCACTTCAGCTATACAGCAGAAAAGAAAAAAAATACTCTTGGCCTTTATCAGATATGTACACATGTCATCCTTGCAATATGTCTAAAAGGGTTTTATGACTAAATCCTGGGAAAAATGTGAAGAATGCTTGGCTGGATACCCGCTTTTCCAGTAAAAACACAACAGTGCTTATTAACTGTCGCACTTGGATAAGGCTTTTCAACATGATGTGCATTTTTGTTTCAGCTGGAGACTAAACCCTGTTTGGATCTAAGTTTTCTTTGGCTTTCAGAGGAGCTTAACTGATTGGATAGCATGTGCCTCGGCCTCCCACGCACAGGCACCCCCAGAGGACGGATGAAGTTCAGTCCGCTGACCCAACTCCGCCCACGACTCGGGCCAGGGTTAAAACCTTGAGATGTTTTCTCAACACTTTAAGTAGAAATACTATAACAACGGCAAAAGCAAACCCATTTGCCCCTGTCCCGACTGGCAATGGACTGACCTTGTAGCCGGAAAGCCTTTTAGAGGTCGTGTAGGAAAGGTCAGATGTGCAGAGGATGGATACAGGCATTCATAGGTCAGTCATGGAATGCTAACACTGGTCTCCTGAGAATAGATTACAGAGTTTCCATTTTATCTCAGACTGTGGGTGGGTGTGTAGTGATGACTTAAAATGATATTAGGTTACCTAGCCAACATTTTCTTGGAAAGAAATTTCCCTACTGTTCTACTAGAACTGTAAGTATTTAGGGCCGAGGCGCTGGTCTGTGCTGAGGACACTTGAACGTAATCAGGCTGTCAAATGAAAAGCAAACATGTTCTCAGCGTTTCTAAAGGCTGAAGGAGTGAAACGTGTGTTGCCTTCTAAGTATATCTTCTGCCCTGTGGTTCCAGAAGACAGGAGGCACATGTGCATGGAGGGGGTGACGTAACTCTCCCTCTAACCCATGGGCCTCAACAGGGAGCAATTCTGTCCCACAAGGGACATTGGCAATGACTGGAGACATTTGTGATTGTCACAGATGGTGCGTGTACGGGGGGTACCAGTGTCCAGTGGGTAGAGGCCAGAGATGCTGCTGAACATCCTGCGATGCACCGGAAAGCGCCCTGCTCCGCCCACCTGCCACCCCCAACAAAGACCTAACTGGCCCCAAATGTCAACAGTGCTGCTGTAGACATTCCCTGCTCTGACCGGGGATAGAAACGCCGGAGCAGCTGCGACAGAATTTTCCATCAATATTCTGATTGATTCTCAGGCTTTCTGGGACTTCTCAATAAATACCTTCCCTTCCAGGAACTACATACTTGCTACTCATAGTGTGGCCCACAGACCAGCAACACTGGCATCACCAGGGGGCTTGTCAGAGGTGTGGAACCCAGGTCCTACCCAGACAATGCCAACAGAATGCACATTTTGACAAGGAGGCCCGGGGAAGTACACTTGAAGTTTGAGAAGCACTGGGTAAGCTTCCCTTTCACCTCTCTTCTAAGTCCTGGCAGGTCTGCTTGTCCTTCTGCTCACTCAGCAGTAATTCTTTCCACTCCGCCTTCCCATTAGCAGATCCAGTAGAAAAGCACCTCTCCTCTCCCTCCAGCCCAGGCTTCAGCCTCCACTCCCCGCCGAGACTGCCACTCATCCTCCAGCCCGAAAGGGCCAAGGCAGCTGTCCCCACAGCCCCGTGCAGGGCCTCCTCGGTGCTCATTCAAAAAGCCCTCTTGCCCTGGCTGGTTTGGCTCAGCAGTGAGAGCGTCGGCCCATGGACCAAAGAGTTACAGGTTCAATTGCAGTCAAGGGCAGGTACCTCGGTGCAGTTCGGTCCCTGGCCATGGTCGCGGTTGTGCGGGAGGCAAACAATCGATGTGTGCCTCTCACATCCATGTTTCTCTCTCTCTTTCCCTCCCACTCTTTCTGAAGATAAATAGAAAAATATCCTCGGGTGAGGATTTATTTATTTTTATTTATTTATTTATTTTTTTAAATCCTCACCCGAGGACATTTTTCCATTTTTTATTCAGACAGAGTGGGAGGGAGGGAGGGAGGGAGGGAGGGAGAGAGAGAGAGAGAGAGAGAGATAGAGAGAGAGAGAGAGAAACATCAACGTGAAAGGGACACATCGAGTGGCTTCCACCCGCATGACCCAACCAGGGCCGGGGACAAACTGCAACCGAGGTACGTGCCCTTAGTGGGAACCGAACCCAGGTCTCTCTGGACCGCAGGTTGACGCTCTAACTGCTGAGCCAAACTTGCCAGGGCTCAGGTGAGGATTTAAAACAAAAACCTTCCTCTTCTGACTAGACATCCAGGACCAGATGGACATGGCCATCTGCTCATATTTATTGCTTCAAGGTACCAGATTTTAAGTCACTTTCACCCTATACAGATGCTCTGAGTGCCCGGCTGATGGCATTCCTATGCAGCCTACTCGAACAGTGGAATTCTTCAGCTCACACAGAAAGTCCTGGTTCCTCAATCTTTTCTACAACAGCAGCTACCAGCCTCCCCCCCCCACCCCCCCGCAGAACATTCATTCATTCATCAAACACCGACGGTGTACCTCTTTCACACCTGACTCTATGCTGAGGCTGTGACGAATACCACAGTGCACTGGTTCTCAGAGAGCTTACAGTCTAGCAGAGGGATGGGAAAAGAAGTCTTTATTTTGGCACTAGAAAGCTTTAAAAATTACAAACCAGAGAAAGGCTCAAAGAAGGTCATGGTCTATTCTTGCTGGGGTGGGATATTTTGACCATTTTTGTTGGCTAACACTCTAATCCAGTAGTTCCCACATGCTGATCTGAGAACCAGGGCCAACTCATGGAAACAAAGAAAAATAAAGATGTATACTGAATTTATCATAACACTACATTTCTATGATTTATATTGAGATTATATTCTTCTCACGTTAGGGATATTAAACTGTTCTTTCCTTTTTAAAGAGACTAGAAAAGTTATGTTATATTAAAACAAACACTTGACATGCATATGTTAGTTTCCCACTAATTTTTAAAAACTCATCCTTGAAACATAGCATTGTCTTCCAAGGTCTGCATAAGAGGGTGAGCCTGGGTGGGGAGTACAACCCAGGGGTAGAGGGGGTTAGTCAGACTTCCTTTTCCGTCACATCTGCACAGCTCTTTACAGATGAAGAAATCATCAATTGTTCTTGATAAAAATGGGGGGAATAATGGAAATTATGAGCGTGCTGAAACCCCTCAGCCACGCCTTGGTTACCAGCACCCATGGAGTAAAATGTCTGAGAACACCGTGCATGCCCACAGGGGTTGGACAAGTTGTTCTCACCCTCTTTCCTGGAGGAGGCGGGCTCAGGACTTCGGGGACAGTGCAAGAGTTTTCACATGCTGAGTTACAAGGTTAAAAGCCCTTGAAACCAGGTGGCTTTTTTTTTCTTTGCAAGGGGTGCTTTTCATCTTTGGAGTGTCCTTCCTTTTGGGGTCTGCACAGAAGCTTGGCTCGGCCTCGGAGGGAAGGGTGCCTCGGTTCCAAGCAGGCGCAAGAACGGTCAGCTTGGGCAACTTCTATTCCAGACCTTGGAGAGAGAGAGCTTCCCACGGGCTCTCTTTTGCTTGGGGACGTCTCTGCACCTCCTCTCCTGGTAAGGGTGGTTCTGTGTTGAGGGCACAGATAGGAGGGTGAGCCTGTAGCAAGGGCAGCAGAGGGGGCTGGACTTTAGTGAGGGTCTTCTGTCCAAAGGGCCAAAGGAGTCCCTGAAGCTCACCATCTGTTACCAGGTCTCCTTAGATTCTGATGAGATACTTCTGCATTTTCTAACTCACTGCCTGCTCTTTCCTTATCTCTCTCGTTGTTTCTTCCTCTACTACCATGAAGTCTGTCCTTAGTCTATACCACTGTGCTCTCTGCTTTCTCTGAGTGGCCTCATCCATGCGGAACTCGACTCCTCATCTCTGCACTGAGGGCTCCTACGTCGCTGACCCTCCGATTCTCATCCTCAGCTTCTTATACCTCGTCTGCTTGTCTATCTGAAAAAAGCCCAGAAAGGCCCAAAACCGAACTCAGCATCTTCCTCTCCAAACATACTTCACCTCTTTTACTTCTTATATTTTTATTATGTTTTTACTAGTCAAGAAGCATGCCATTTGTAGAAAATAACAGAAACCAAAATAATTACATTTAAAAAGAAATCAGGTAAGCAAAAGTATAATTTTTGAAAAAAATCGACAAGTCAAAGTGCTCAATATCTATCATTTATCTATCTATCTATCATCTATCTATCATCTATCTATCTATCTATCTATCTATCTATCTATCTATCTATCTATCGATGTTGTATATACACGAATGCAGTTTTACCTCCGGATGAACATTCACTTTTCAGAAACTAATTTTCTAACTATAACCTAATTTTGGAAGATATTCCAAAAAAGCATCTCATCCCTGAGTTTCATTAGAAGCAAGAGCTGGATTAGGGAAGTCAAGAAGGAGAGAAAATCCTTGGCTGAATCTCTAAGGTCATCTGGACGTCCAAGCTCTCTCCCTTTCCCTTTGCCAGATTCTCATAAAATCTGAAGAATTGGGGTAGAAGAGCTGGAAAACAGCCGCTAAGTCAGCAAGACAATATGTTTGGTTAGCCAACCAGAAGGCTTACTTCATTAACAGTGTATTTTGTGAACAAGAGGTCATATTTCTCTTTTACTAGGCATGTGAAACACGTTGGACAGTTACTGTTTCCCTAAGCCAAGCAGCTGGTGAGGATGTGGAGATGACCCTGATGAGAATTTAACCTTGTATCCACCAAGATTGCTCTAGGCTATGACACCTGTATCGGTGCAAAGCTTTTACGAGCAGAAACGGACAGCTGTGGCTGAGATTTTTAGTTGGGCAGATGAGATGGTATAAAGAAAAGTGAGATCATCAAGGAGAGAACCACCTCTGCAGATTTTGCCTCCAGCAGGAGGAGTGCCCCACTGGTGGAAATATTTTGAATCTCTAGTTAAAGAGAAAAATAATCAATGTTGATGGTAAACCAACTGTTCAGCTCTCAGCAGTTGCAACAAAAGTACCATTTTTAAATCTCTTGAGTGTAAATGTGTATTCTTTCTTCCTTTAGGGCCAACAGCTCTACCCCAGGGATCACTCGGTTCTAGAATCTCAGGCTGCCACACTTTCCTAGTCACCAGTTCGCCTGGTTCTAGAATCTCGGGCTGCCACACTCTCCTAGTCACCAGTTCTCTTGGTTCTAGAATCTCGGGCTGCCACATTGTCCTAGTCACCAGTTCGCCTGGTTCTAGAATCTCGGGCTGCCACATTGTCCTAGTCACCAGTTCTCTTGGTTCTAGAATCTCGGGCTGCCACATTGTCCTAGTCACCAGTTCTCTTGGTTCTAGAATCTCGGGCTGCCACATTGTCCTAGTCACCAGTTCGCCTGGTTCTAGAATCTCGGGCTGCCGCACTGTCCTAGTCACCAGTTCTCTTGGTTCTAGAATCTCAGGCTGCCCCATTGTCCTAGTCACCAGTTCTCTTGGTTCTAGAATCTCAGGCTGCCCCATTGTCCTAGTCACCAGTTCTCTTGGTTCTAGAATCTCGGGCTGCCACATTGTCCTAGTCACCAGTTCGCCTGGTTCTAGAATCTTGGGCTGCCACATTGTCCTAGTCACCAGTTCTCTTGGTTCTAGAATCTCGGGCTGCCACACTTTCCTAGTCACCAGTTCGCCTGGTTCTAGAATCTCGGGCTGCCACATTGTCCTAGTCACCAGTTCGCTTGGTTCTAGAATCTCAGGCTGCCACACTCTCCTAGTCACCAGTTCGCCTGGTTCTAGAATCTCGGGCTGCCACATTGTCCTAGTCACCAGTTCACTCGGTTCTAGAATCTCAGGCTGCCACACTCTCCTAGTCACCAGTTGGCACCCAAGGCTAAAGAAACAAGACCTCCCCATGCTGCCAGTTATTTACTTCTAGGTCTAGTATTTGCCGACCACTTATTTCCCTAGGATTTAGAGTATACACTATGCACGTTACTGACTTTCTTTTTATTCACCCTTTATTGTAGTTCCATAAAACAGGGACAGTGTTCATGGGCCAGCAACATGTTATGGTTTTTCTAACTTATTTTTAAAAATTAGAGACAACTAGCTAATAGCAAGTTTCTGGTTAACATCATACACGCAGCCAAGAACAACAGAAAAGGAAAGACAGACCAAACAAAAGACGTTATAAGAGGGCTTCCCCACGGCCCAGGTCAGGTCTACAATGCACGCAAGGCTTCGCTGGAACAAATTAGGAAAGCTGTTTCCCCTTTTCAAGTGAGAATCATTTACACCGGCCTAGACCTCCCTGTTCTCCTTCACTGGACTTTCATTTCCCACGGACACGAAGCAGGAGCACAGGCCCTCTGATGGCAGTGCCGGCTCCTGCCCCGCGCAGGTCTCGTCACGGCAGGGGAAGCAGGTGCTCGCTGGGGCCTGCCAGGGTTTCTAAGCTGCTTCCGGATTTCGTCACGATGAGCATTTCTGCTCCCCCACATCAAACCGTATCTTACCTCTACAAAAAAATTTTACAAAATCCAAAACTTTTGTCTTGCAAACCAAGTGAGGGAGGCCGTTGGAACCCAGTTATTACTTACTTTGCAACTAAGTAATTTTTGTTTAATCCTCACCCAAGGATATTTTTCCATTTATCTTCAGATAGAGTGGAGAGAGAGAGAGAGAGAAATATCGAAGTGAGAGAGAGACATCGATTGGTTGCCTCCCTCATGACCCCGGCCAGGGCTGGGGATGAACTGAAATCGGGGTACATGCCCTTGATGGAAATCAAACCCAAGACTCTCTGGGCTGTGGGCCGACACTCTAACCGCTGAGCCAAACTGGCCAGGACATAAATAAGTACTTTTTTTTTTTTCATCCTCACCCGAGGACATTTTTTCTATTTTTTGTTCAGATAGAGTGTAGGAGGGAGAGAGAGAGAGAGAAACATCGACATGAAAGGGACACGTCGAGTGGTTGCCACCCACACGACCCAACCAGGGCCGGGGACAAACTGCAACCGAGGTACGTGCACTTAGCAGGAACTGAACCCCGGTCTCTCAGGACCGCAGGCCAATGCTCTAACCACTGAGCCAAACCGGCCAGGGCATAAATAAGTACTTTTTAATAAATCTATTAAAATGATGTTTTGGATTTTGAACATTTTTTGTTGATTATATATGTACAAATATATGTGCATGAGTATTTATATGCATTTATAAACCTATAAACATAAACATACATACTCAGAAACGCTAGGACTTGAGCATCAACTAGAACTCGGCCGGATCACAGACCCAGCAGCAAAACGTGTTCGACTTCGGACGCCACCAGTGCTTCCCCAGAACCATGGACACAGGCACCGGGGCTGCCTCGTGGGCAGCAGGAGAGGATGGAGTCCCGGGGCCTCGGCTTCCCAGCGGACACACCGGGCTTCTTCCGTTTTTTAAGGAGGGGGAGTGGACAGCTCTTTAGGCTCCACTTTTATTACTCTGTCCTTCTCAGTGTCCTCCTCTGTCCCCAAACTCTCCTGGTCCTGAAAGATGCACAGACACCTCAAACGGCCAGTCTCTAGGCTCTAAGGATGCACATGACATGTCAGGGCTTCTGGTGCCCCTCTTGAAGTAAGTGTGAAGAAAAGAAAATACTCTCCCCACTATGGTTAAAGGAATAATGATCTTTCAAAAAAGCTTAAAATAAATATAACAACATAGTGACACTGAAGAGAGCTCTAAACACCTACTGAGTAACACACACTGGAATCATACGCCCTAACATTAAAAAGAGAAGTTAACATTTAGGGGATATGTGCTGAATGGCTCTTGCTGGTCAGTGTGTCCATCCGTGACCTGGGTCCAGAGCAGCAGTCAGTTAATGATGTCGATAAAGTGTGTGCAAGGCAGGGGAAGGGGGAGCAAGTAAAACTACCCTTAACTTAGGACTCCTTAGCCAAATGAGGGGCCAATTATTCTTGGCTTCCACATGACCTCTGAAAAGTATACCCTGGAAATCTTTTCTTGGAGAGTTCTTTTAAGCAGAGCATTTAAGAAACGAAGTAACAAACAACAAAAGAAGGATCAGAAGAGTGAACCTGCAGAACTGGGCACCTTCTGCTTTCCCATTTTCCATGAGGAGGTGCTCCGGAGGACTGAGAGCCGGGGTCCCACCCGTCTCCCCAAACCCCGTGACGAGGGAGCGCCCGGCTCACACCACCTGCTGGTCCAGACCTCACCAGACACAACGAGCTGTGACCTGACAGGCCATGCTGGGTGAGGGGCCCTTTCCACTCCCTCCTGCATGACTTGAAGGTACGAGCTCTCTGGAGCGGGGCAGAGCCCGCCTAGGTTCTCGGCCTTGGGTTGTATTCAGCAGTGTCCCCAACCCCAACCTGTACACGCTCGTCCACACCGCCAAACACACCGGTTTCTCATCCATGTTCAGTGAAAAGCCAGTGTTCCCGTTCTAGACGCTCACCCTTTCACCCCTGGGTCTGCCTACAGGCAAGAGGCTGGTGGCTCAGTCTGGGAAGAGTGTCCAGCCCAGAAACACACACTGGCCCTGGCTGCTGTGGCTCAGCGGTTAGAGCGTCAGCCCTGGGACTGAAGGGTCGGGGGTTTGGTTCTGGTCAAGGGCACGTACCTGGACTGCAGGTTCGATTCCTGGCCCTGGGCAGGGTCGTGTGGGAAGCAACCTATGACTGTGTCTCTCTCATATCAATGTTTCTCTCTCTCTCTCCCTCCCTCCCATTCTAAAAATCAGTGGAAAAATACCCTTGGGTGAGGATTAAAAAAAAAAAGAAATACACAATGTATTTCGTATTAATAATAATCACTTTCCTAGTCACCTGGGTTTATTCTAGGAAATTTCCTTCCTTCCTTGAACGATATTTACTGAGCGCCACTGCACTAGCCTTGGAAGATGTCCTGGCATTTGCCTACTTTCTCAGAAGCAAGTCGTTCTCACCTGAGTCTCTCAGAATACCAGATGTGACCTGTCAGGAAGAATCTGTGTTCCACCCCCGCCTTGCCCTGGAGCGAGGCTCTGATCTGAGTGCATCTGAGCCACGCTCCCTGGCACACAGGACGGATGGTGCATGTGCTCTGAGTTCATAAACACATCACAGACATACATAAAGGTAACAGTCAACTTTGGAGTAAAGACACAGTCTCTACCCCTACTCTGTTTATTTGTAGCGTGCCAATAAAAGCCCAAAGTCCTAGCTGTTATGCTTAAATGACTAGAGTGAGTGTTAGAAACTGATTTTTTTTTAGTCCTCACCTGGGTATATTTTTTCATTGATTTCTAGATAGAATGGAAGGGAAAAAGGGAAGGCGGGGGGAGAGAAACATTGATGTGGGAGAGACACATGGGACACATGGATTGGTTGCCTCCTGCCACCACCCCGACCACCCCGACCAGGACTGGGGATTGAACCTGCAACCTAGGTACATGCCCTTGACAGGGAATCGAACCCATGACCCCTAGGTCATGTCAACGCTCTAACCACGTAACCAAACCGGCCAGGGTAGGTCGTTTTGATTTTACACTAAAACCCCATTATTTCCATTTCCCACCGGACTGCCTTTCCATTCCAGCTAATACCGGTTTGAGAGTTGCCCCCATGTCCCCTACGACGCCGTGCACCTCGCTGGTGGAGATCACCCGTGCTGTAAGTCCACGTGCTCTCAGGGAGCGGGGCAAGGGAATCAAACAGCCTGGCAACGCAGGAAGCAGCGACCATCTGTTTGCGATCCCAGGTTCCATAACGTGTCAGTGCGGGGAGAGAAGAGCTCTTGAGGGTGAACCATTCCGAGCTCCCCTTTTGGCGGCCGAGGCACCCAAGGCTCCCGGTCTCCAGGCACAACCCCTGCCTTCTACTCTGACCACCAACTACTTGCAGCACATCCTGTCCTCAGTCTTGGCTAATATTTATGCGAACCATGTGCAAAGTCCTGCTCATGTCCTGGACAGGACACTGGTGAAGTCAGCGCTCAGACGAAGACGCTCAGTGTACCGGGGGTGAAAGAACAGGCAGGGTGGGGGAGGACCTGTGCGCACAGCCTTTAACTCCGGTCCGTCTTCACGCACCGCCGTGTGCTAATGAGCTCGGGAAGGAGCTTCTCCCAGGTGCTGTCCATTTTTAGAAGGGAAAGACTAAACGTGTGTGGGAAATGTTTTCTTTCACTTTAAACGCAGATGGAGTTGATCAACGTGCGCTCATGAAACTACCTCTGCTCCTCACAGCCTTGCCTTCTCTTCCCTTTCTTTCCTCCCTCCACAGTTTTCCTTCAATAAATTAGAACGAGAGACTAAGGAAGTGGAGTACGTGGTGGAATGATGGGGTAAATAGGATCTTCGCATTCCTTTTCTCTCTAAATTAATCATACCAAGAAGAAGCAAAGTTAAATACTTTTTCAAGAATCGAAAGGAAACGTTTAGCAAGCTCTATTTTGACTTATTCCCCATCAACTAATAATGAGTCATTTCTATTTTAAGGTAACGTAAAGATCAGTTAGCTCAAACACATATTCCACATCATCTTTGAAGGTATCACTGCATGTTCTATTTCCGTGATATCTGTAGTAGAGAAGGGGACCGGTGACCTTCACAGCAGGTCAGAGATCATCAGTAAGGAAATCATGGTTCAGAGACATGATGTGATGAACCCAAGGTCACGGAGGGAGCACAGCAGTCCCCCCTCATCTGCGGTTTTGCTTTCCATGGTTTCAGTCAGCCACACGAAACCACGGCCCAAAAATATTAAATGGAAAATTCCAGATATTTTGAGAGAAAAAGAGGGGGTGGATCACATTCACATAACTTTATTACAGTTCCTTGTTGTGACTGTTCTACTTTATTATTTATTGTTGCCAATCTCTCTTACTGTGCCTAACTTATAAACTAAGCTTTATCACAGGCATATATGTATAGAAAAAACATAGTAACATATGGGGTTTGGTACTAGCCGTTGTTTCAGGCATCCACAGGGGGTCTTGGAATGTATCCCCCGTGGATAAAGGGGGACTACTGTGGTCATAATGACTGTTAACTTGCTTTAAGTTTATTTATTTATTTTTAAAATATATTTATTTATTTATTTATTTAATTAGAGAGAGGAAGGAAGAGGGAGAGAGAAGCATCAATGTGAGAGCAGAACATCAGTTAGCTGCCTCCTACATGCCCCCTTACCCAAAAGTTTTGACCTCAGGTTAATGAAGTTACTACATTATTTAAAAGGTTTTTAAAGTGTTCTCCCCTAAGGCTATGCCAATATTATTCAGAATAAAATGGATGAAATGAATGGAGGAGAATTCTGCTGTGTAGGCCCTGGTCAGGTAGCTCAGTTGGTTAGAGTGTTGTCCTGATGTGCCAAGGTTTTGGGTTTGATCCCTGTTCGGGGCGCATACAAGAATCAACCGATGACTGCGTAAATAAGTGGAACAACAATCGTGTCTCTTCCTCTCTCTCTCAAATCAATCAATACATTTTAAAAAAGAAAAAGCATTCTGCTGTGCAAACCGGGGCCTCCATGGACATGTGAACGGCGGCAAGGTCTCTCCCTACGGCACACTGCCATCACCGTCTCGTGGTCAGTCTGTCCTAAGGAATGTGTCAATCCGTGTTCTTCTGAGATGTGTGCACCACTCCTTGCAAGCTGAGGGTGTTTCATTTATACCATCTTCTTTACCTACATGTGATTTCAATGAAAGTGTTTCGCAAAAACCACACCGCAGTTGAAGCTGCAAAGCAAAGGGAGGACTAAAATGCTCAGGGACACAATCCTGGGCGCTAGCTGTGGAATCAGGCAAGGCACTGACTCTGAAATCCCGGGCAGCAGCTTTCCCCCGCCGGATCGCGTGTGCTGAGGAGCCCGGTCGGAGGGGCTGCGCCGCACACGCCGAGTCTGGCCTGTGAGGAGGGTGGAGAGCCTCACGGGGAAACAGAAACAGTGGCTGGCAGGAAACCTTCCAGGGCTCAGACTGCCCTGTGGTGTCTGAAGTTCAGTCGTTCGTGAACCTTCACAGCAGCCTGCAGTCTAGGGCAGGAACTGACCCTGAGAAGAGGGGTCAAGGTGAAAAGGAGAGGATGCTGCCGCAGGGCTGAGCGGGGTCAGCACGCAGGGATCCAACACCGGAGCACCCACCAACACTGCCTCTGGGGGCAGGGCTGGAAAGGGATTGTGGGGTCGTAAAAAACATGAGCCTGCCATGTTTTACGGGGGGAGGGAACACATTCTACCTGGCAGCCGAAGAAGAATGACCAATCACCCACACTTCTGACATCCAAGAGCAGAAACAGGAGCTGATGTGACATTCCAGAGGGTGATGGAGGAAGGAGGGGCCCCAGGGGCCAGGGAAGAGAAAGGCTGGACTGACCTTAGGAGGACCTTGGTGATACCGAAGGAGTAGGCAGGAGGGCAAATAGTTGGGGAAGGGGATGGGAGACTGAGGAAGAAAATATTATAAATATCTTGATCAGTATTCCTCAAATGTTTACTAGTAGGGTATAGCCTCCTGAAATTTGAGTTAGTGTCTCATTTAAACACACTACAGTTATTTTAAATAATGGCTTCACCAAAGCCTGCTTTCACATTTCGATCTCTCCCATTTCCAAATCTTGTCTACTCTTAAACATGTTCATAAAGAAGCTGTTGTCCCACACATTTTCCTTCACCAAATCGGTGCCCTGAAGAAGGTGAGAATGAGAAATATGAGGGTCACGGTAATAAAAGTCAATGATAATTCAGTCTTTATCATCTGATAGGCACGGTCTGAGTTCCTGACATACATTTTGCCACTTAATTTTCATAGTAACCTTTATGGCTGGTACGTGACAGAAGTGAAACCTGAACCAGGTGTGTCTAATTCCAAAACCCAGTTCTTACCCTGGCACCCAGCAGAGTGTTTGGTACACAGTAGAGGCTTAATAAATACTGGTGACCGAACACAGGAAATGGCTCAAACATACACGGGTTCTAATATTTAGTCAATCAAATGACACCATGAGCCTCATTCTTCACCCAAATTGGTTAAATATACTAACACGGCAGAAACAGTCATTGCAATTGAACAATGTCACTGGATCAATATTTCCTGCTAAGGAGTAAACGGCTCTGACTTGCTTTGACATTTATTTTCCAGAACGAATTCAGCTTTGCCCCAGCATTTACAAATCAGCAGGAGACGGTCACCCTGAGAAGCTGCTCTGTGGTGCAGAACTGCCTTTGCTTCTGTCCTCTCTGTGCAAAGCACAACAAAAATAAAAGTACATCAAAAACAAAAACAACACGGTCATCGTAGTTGTTATTGGTGTACCTATGTTGTAAGCCTAATTAAGGACTTGATTTGCAGCTTATATAATTTTAAAAGCTGGTTTATAAAAGCCTACAGTTGTTTTTAAGACCATTTTAAAAGCTCTCGGACATGGGGAACCTGGCCCTTCTCAGCCCCTCTCATCACATATCTGGGTCTGTGATTTTCAAACAACTGCTAGTTTTATAGACCTTCCACACAATTGTGCTCCCCCTGCTGGCCTTTTGTGGAAGCTATTTCTGGGCTGACTGATGCTCAATGAGAAGAGTAAGTTAAAGCAAGGAACAGATTTAGGTTGGCTCTAAATGCATTTGACATCTGAAAATTAACCCTTTGAGAACTGAGCTTGGGTTCACGCTCACTGGCTGTGAGGACAGGCATCAAGTCACCAGAAATACATGAAGAGCTTTACCTGAACGGCAGGTGTGAAAGAGGATGACATAGGGGGCAGGCCTGGGGGGACCTGGGTTCTAGCACAGATTCACCCTCTTACTTTTGGTGACCTTAGGCAAGTCACGGCCTCTCGCCACCTTTCGTCCCTCTTATTATTATTTTCAATTTTTTTTTATTTATTTTTTTTATCCTCACCCGAGGATATTTTTCCATTTTTTATACAGATAGAGTGGGAGGGAGAGAGAGGAAGGGAGAGAGAGGGAGAAACATCAATGTGAAAGGGACACATCGAGTGGCTGCCACCCGCACGACCAACCAGGGCCGGGGACAAACTGCAACCGAAGTACGTGCCCTTAGCAGGAACCGAACCTGGGTCTCTCTGGACCACAGGCCAACGCTCTAACCGCTGAGCCAAACTGGCCAGGGCTATTATTTTCAATTTTGAAAAACTGCAACTCTGCTGTGTCCTCAAATGAGGTGCCTTCTGTGAAGGAACTTATATCTAATTGGTGATATAAGACCTACTATCATAAACCAGTTAGAGAACAAAACAAGAGCTGAACGGCCTTTCCTGGAGAGCTTGGGGCGACCTCTGAAGAATAAATGTGGTTTACAAAGACAGGGTGCAGCAGGACGTGTGTCTCAAACGCTTGGCTGGGATTTCTGAGTAAGACTCACAGGCTCGTTGGATGTTTTTGATGTAGCAGTACTTTGGAGAGTATGACTCAACCAGTGGATTGTGTAAACCTGGGGAAGGGGATGCCTTCTCATATACTGCTCCCTGCTTTAAGCAAAGATGCACAAAGTTCAATGATATAAACCACCACCATTATTCTTTATTTTCCAAAGTCTTCATCATGAGTTCCCTTTAAATTTTTTGTTTGTTTGTTTATTGATTTTAGAGAGAGAAAGGAAGGGAGAAGGAGATAGAAACATCGATGAGAGAGAACAATGACTGGTTGCCTCCTGCATGCCCCCCACTGGGGATCGGGCCCACAACCTGGGCATATGCGCTGACTGGAATTGAACCGGTGACCTCTTGGTGCCTGGGTGGATGCTCAACCACTGAGCCACACCGGCTGGGCATAAATTCCCTTTGAATTGGGAACCTCCAGTGAACTGCAGATACATCAGAAGCACATATTTTCAGGTCATACATAACATCTGTGGAATAGAGGAAATCTAAATTGTGTTCTTAATATAGCAGTGCTTCTTTTGAATGAGAATGGCCCATGAGAAAGTTGTAAAATAACTTAGCAAGTAAAGCCTAAAGGATGCTGATTGATATTAGCTACTGTCCATGCTCTGGAAGAAAATGGCATCTCCTGTATAATCAATAATAAGTATTTATAACTAATTTGCATGTCTTATTGACTCAAGAGTATAGCTATCTCTATTAATCTGACATACCACGTTACTTCAACACTGATATTCAATTAAAGTCACTGATAGATCTGTAATAAATAATTATGGAAAAATCAGGGCCCTATTCATAGGTCACGCTCAGTGAAAGCCCTTAATAAAGTGGTCCTTGTCACAGCCTGGACAAGGTTACACACGGTCATGGCAATATTGACCTGGTGTTTTCCTGTGAAGACAAGCAGGAATCAATCTGAGAGCCCTCACACAGTCTTCCAGCCATCTTGCTGGCTGCATCGGGACTTAAGAAAGCAGGGAGAGGGTACGGATAGGAGGAAAAAAGAGTGAAGAAGCAGATCACTGATAAGGTTCAAGGATGATAAAACTCCTGCCTCTCCCTGCCTGGGGAGAGACATGAATGTACCCTTAGTGTGGACGTTCTGGCTCAGGGAAGGGACCTGAGTTTCCAGTCACTCAAAGTCCTGGATCAGGTAGATCTCCTTTCTTTCTATGATTCCCTCAAAATGAAGCCATTTCTTTACCCACGAAAGACCACTACCACCGGAGTCATAAGATGACACAATTTTGTATTTAAATTGTTCACATACGTGTCTTATCTCCCTTGGTAGACTGTCAGCTTCCTGAGGTTAACCTTTATAGTTTAATTCATTTCTCTAACTCCCAGTATCTTGCTCTAGGGAGACACTCAATAAACATTAGTTGAATACGTGCTTAAAGGCACGAAATACAGGTTTGCTAATTCCAGGCAGGAACAATGCTGTTGGAGCTTACATGCAAATTCTGAGATTTCGTCGACTGACTAAATTAATGTAGATGTTGATTCCCTGACTTGTGAGCTGCGGAATATAAACTCTGCCAACAGCACAAAAGTTTCTTCAAGTCTCCCCTTTTGCTGTACATACTCCTAGGCACCCAGTCCAGAGTTCGCATCCAAAATAATCAAAGCAAAGACATTTTGTTTGAAATAAATCAGGTCTTAATCACTGGAGACTATGGAAATGAATACACTGCCTTAGCAGCCTCCTGCGCGTCCGCATCTCCGAAGGGTTTACAAATTCTGCAACTCATTCTTCTGTGCCTCGGGAGCCCAGGAAAGCATTATAACTAGACTGCCCACACACCTCTCTACTCAGATTTAGACTACTTTAATTTCCCTTCCCCAAACAAAACGACAAAATAAAACTCCACCAAGTAGCTAAACTCGATTCAAATGTCCGTACAACTCGAACCATGGGAACAGTCTCAGTCTCTCAGAAATGTAGTTCCTGGGGTCCCCCAGCTCAGGGGACAATGGAAGAAAATGGGCCTCCATGTCACAAACTACAGCACCTCTCAAGGAACTAATTAAATCTCCTAGGACTCTCTCACCCACACCCTAAGAAATTTGAAGGGTGTGCAAAATCCAAAGGCACTTCAATGCTATTATAATAGGAGCCCTTTACTTACATAAAGCTTCCTCTTGAATTTCTTTGTCTCTTTCCCCCCACAGAGTAGGAAATTTCCAAGTTCCCCAAAGGTCACGAGTTTGGCAGTGGAACAATGGCCTCCCCAGTGAGCGTGAGGGAGTTCACTCCTCCCTAGGCCGCGCTCGGGGGGCTGTGGTCACTCTTGGGAGCTTCAGGTATGGTGGGAGTGGATGGACACCAGCCACTGAGGGAAACTCCAGTTCTAGGGTGGTGGCGGACCACTGGATCCCTGCAGCCAGGTTGGGGAGACACCAAACCCCACGTTCAGGCACCCGGGGCGGCCCCGCGAGGGCTGCCTGCAAAGGAAAGTCCTATAGTGTTCTAGTCTTTGGGTGATGAGGTGTCTGTCTATTCACGAGAGGAAAAGAGTTACCTCAACCCCTACTCAAAACAGCTTGGAAATGAGGGGGAAGGGATTTAGCACTTGCTGGACACTTGATTTAACCATGTCAATCACCACGCTGCATGTGTTAATTCATCTTCACACGACTGGACAGAGTAGAAATGATGACTCCATTGAAAGACAAACCGAAACTCAAAAGAACTTCCTCAAAATGGCATAGCTAGTACATGATAGATGCAGGATTCAAACCCGGGACTGTCTGGTTCTTAAAATAATTCGTGTTCTCACCAGACACCATGTTGCCTTTCAGAAGGAAAAACTGGTTTTCAGGTACACAATACAGCTTGTCCTTTTTGTAGAGATTCCTGACTCATCCTTTTTGTTACAAACTAGGATTATAACATCCACTTATTCTCAGTGGGACCCTTGTCTACCAGGGGCTCATATCGGTAAAGTGGGAACCAGGCACTGGAAGTCTAGCAGTTCTATCACACGCCGTCAACGATCAATGAATGGATGAATGAATTTGAGTCAGTGGGTGAGAGAACCAATGAATGAAACTGAGAAGTGCGTATCAGGATTGAATTGGCAATCTTGGTTCTATTAAACCAGTGAGCCTTAATCACTTTTTAAATTTTTTAAAATCTGTGTGATGTGAGGTTTTGGTGTTTGGAGAAAAGGCCCGAGTGCGTGATGGTGGCTGGGCTCCGTCACTGCTGCAGCAGCCCCTGACGTAATGCTGGTTCCGGGAGCCACTGGGCTTGGCCTGAGCCCAGAGTTCCTTTGGAGCACCCAGCTCGGGGAAACAGATATTAACGACGTAGTTATTTGGGCAAACAAAAGTTTGTTTACATTCCTCTAGGCATCCTGAAAGTGAAACACATTCTCAAAGTCAGAAAGTAAGGAAAATCAAACATTGTTCCACTTTCAGTTTTGAAAATGAAATGTTGATTGTTTACAGAAGAGAGGCTTAATTTGAACAGTAGAAACTGAACTGCTTTCTGTTGCCTAAAGGAGCTAATTAAAATGTGACCAGGCAGTGATTATATCCTTAGAGGTGCCCTAAGGCGTCTAGATTTCCACAGCAAAATCTCACCTTGTCAATCACTTATACCAAGTTTTGGGTCCTACATACAGACATGGATTTCCACCCTTCTCCATCCCTCACAGCTCAGGGAATCCTGTTCAATTCTTCGGTATACTGGACACTAAATGAGATGATAAGACACATCTAACCAACTACACTATCAGAGTGAGGTCACGGTGCTCACCGGCCACTGTTAAAAGCCATCTGACTTATTTTGGTATGACCCCTGCACTTACTAAGCGCTGGGCCGTCACTCTCTCTCCACTCAGAATTCCCTTTCAGCTATTATAAGGAAGCCAAAGATAAAACAGCTTCTGCATAATGAAACACTAATCCCCAGAGTGTGACGCCCACGACACAAATGGATTCTAGACAGAAGATAACCCAATGTCTAGACTTATTCAAACCGTTTCTCGTAGTTCAAACCTGTCCTCCCTGCCTCATCAGCGTGTGAACCACAAGCTGGCTTAACATACGCAGAACTGAGCAACAGAGAACGAAACCCAGCACAGCCTCTTGGCTTGGGCCTCTCCAGCTGAGCTGATTTGCGTTTGTTTATCTATCTAAACACCAGCCTACTGAAAATAACATGCAGTTGGAAGCCCCTGAAAGAGACGATGACCTTGGTCCTCCCTTTCACGAAATATATTGGTAGGCTGGAATCTTCCCAATAAGTCCCTTTTTCTAGGTCCTTAAAATTAAATTAATTAAGACTGCACAGTTTAAGGGTCTGTGGATTTGTGTGCAGCACAGTGGACTGAAGGCATGGCTCTCTGGATTCTAGAGCGATCATATCAGCTACAACCGGTTGAGCACATCACATCGCAGGCATCACACCTGCAGCCCAGGACATGAGCGCAGTTTGCCAACACCTCTCCAAGGGACCATTTTCCTAGCAATGAGGCCGGCGTGGCCTCTGGCAAATTACCCATGCCTTGGTTTCTTCAACAGAAGTAATACTATTTAAAATATCAAGGACTAAACAAAGTAAAAATTAATAGTAAGCAGTGAAAAACAACGGTATATGCATATTTAATTCGAATGTAAATAATTCAATTTTCTTTTCTGTCTTTGTCGAGGTACTGCTTAAGACATAATTTCTAATAAAAGCAAAAATGAAATTCAAATTTTGGAGATCACTCTCATGGAATCAGATACTGATATGGAAGCCTCCTTGGTCTGGACCCAACTGGAACATACCGATTCACATACAGATTGAGCATTTACCTTTCATTATGCACATATGTAAAATTCATTAAGAAAAGCGACAATCCAAGCATATTACATTTCTTTTTTTTATCCTCACCTGAGGACATTTTTGCATTTATTTTCAGATAGAGCGGGAGGGATTGAGGGACGGAGAGAGGGAGAACGAGAGAGAGAGAAACATCGACATGAAAGGGACACATCAGGTGGCTTGCCACCAAAATGACCCCAACCAGGGCCAGGGACAAACTGTAACCAAGGTACATGCCCTTAGCGGAAACCAAACCTGGGTCTCTCTGGTCTGTGGGCCGATGCTCTAACCGCTGAGCCAAACCAACCAGGGCCAAGCATATTACATTTCTTCCCCACAAATAACGTTATCGTATACCTAGAGGATTCAGAGGAATTATTTCAACATCTAAGTGCCAGTTTTTCCTAGGCAGGTGGGACACAGAGCTCAGTAGGAAGGGGCTAAGAACAGCTCCGTGAAGAAGTCCCCCCAGTGCTTGACTCCACTACCCCTGCGTCGGGAGAGAGCTGTAAGCCCACATGCAACCACTTGAATCCATCCTTTGCCTGTCTGGTGAAGACAAGGTAAATTAAGCAACATTTCTATGAATGGAAAAAACCTTACTTATAGCCAGTACAAACGCTCAACCTCATCTGTTTTACTGTAAAGTACAGCCCCTCCTACTCCAAGTATGGAACAAACCGGGGTTCTGAGAGCCCTCCTCCTCTGTATCTCTTCTGGAAGCAAGAACTATCTCAAGGCAGGAAAAAAAAATGGAGGGAAAATTTTCAATCATGTTTTTCTCCCCTCAAATGAGTGAGAATATGCACCCTGAGGGGAGGAAAGGCCAGTACATAAGTCAATAATTTCAACAGGAGTTCAGGTAAAATGTTTCATTTATTCATGAGAAAAAAAAAAAAAAAAAACAGGCTTTCTTGGTCATCTATTTGATATGTAGTGTGCTAATAACAAATAGTCATTACCTAGTTTTAAACAGTAGCATTTATGAACTGAAAAAAAGTTTTAGTCAGTAACTTGTACGGCTCTGAGTATTTGAAGTAACACAACTTGTTTTCTTAGAAGGAACCATGATTTAGAGCAAATTAATATAAAATGACTTTCTCCAGAAACATTTCACTGGCCCAATAATTAATACTGTATTACATCTCTACTTTCCTTTGTACCTTCTATCTGTGTGGCCTTTTAAAGACAAAGCTTTTGCTCTAACCGTGGAGCATATAATTGAGCAAACCCTAAAATATAAGAAAAACTAATGCCTACCTTTACAGGGTTGTTGTGGGGACTTGAATGAGACAATGAAAAGCACTTAGTATAATGCCTAGTACAGATTAAGTATTCCAGAAATATCAACTGTATTATTCCTCTCAGCATATAAACTTCTATTTAATAGAAAGATGTTTTCTAAAGAAACTTCCAACTTATCTTGTAAATTCTAAATTTTAAAATAATTTCACTGCACACAATACCTCTGATACCCCTGAGTTCCACCCAGTTTTCAATGTACTTCATTCCCAGTTTCTAGCTCTTTCTTGTCTGATGGTTGAGCACGTACCTGTCTGAACTCGTCTGGCACACCCTTAGTTTCTGGAAAGCAGAAACTTTATTTCACTTCCAATGCTATACCCAGTAGAAGATGGCTTATCACTTTACATAGGATAGGCTTTTAATAAGTATTTGCTAAATGAATAGATAGAAACATGAGTGAATAAATAAATGCATGAGGAAATAAATCCTGGGGTCCAAGAGGCATTTAAATCTTTTGTCCACTTCTAAAATGAAAGTTGAGTGTTTCTTCCATAAGCCCCAATTTGTTAATTCTCTAGAATATAAATTTAAAAAGAAAGAAAAAGGTTGGCTGTTCACAGAATTAATTAATAAGCCTGCCTGTTAAACTGCTTATGTCTGGAGTATGTAATTTCTCAGACTATTCTTTTGATCAAAGTAGATATTGTTCCCTTGTGCCATTTTCTTTCTCCCAACTATGCCCCTCTCGTTCCTTGTGAAAAGTTCTTGTAGTTGTATAGAAATAATTTTTTTCCAGTTTTGAGAACTAACTGACATACATCACTGTGTAAGTCTAGGCATACAGTATGATGGTTTGATTTACACGTATTGTGAAGTGAGTACCACAATAGGTTCAGCTAACATCCTCCTTCTCATATACATGCAAGAAAAAGAGAAGAAAGAAGAAAAAACTTCTTGTGATGAGAACTCTTAGTAGGGTTTACTGTCGGAACAACTTCCCCACTGTGTATCCTACAGCAGTCATCATGGTGTATCCCTACTTAAGAAATGAAGCAAAAATATATATGTTTGTATTGATATTTTAGAGAAAGAGAGAGAACATCAATGTGACAGAGGTACATTGATTGGCTGCCTGCTGCACACCCCCTACTGGAGATCAGCCTGCAACCCAGGCATGTGCCCTGACCAGGAATCGAACCGGGACCTATCAATCCATGGGACGACGCTCAATCCACTAAGCCACACTGGTGGGCAGAAATGAATTTTTTCCAGTTATAGTAGTAAGAGGTACTTCTTAACTCCCCCTCCTCATCCCCAGTAGAGCACTGTGGCTTTCAGAAATGCTTGGACTTTGGAATAAAGTAGAAAGTGCCATAATTGGCCGCAATGCATGACATGGCATACGTCAACTCAGAGAAGACACAGAGAAGCCCGGATCACACAGGAGATTTGCATAGGCAGACCATGCAAGTCTCAGAACACTAATAGTAACAATTTAGTTACTATTTAGTGTTAATAGTAACAATTTACTGTAAATAAAGTAACACATTTCTATTTGTTCCTTAGATACAGAGTATTAGCCTGATGTGAACATCAGTCATGGTCTGAAATGTGGCCGTGTTCTAACCTCAGGATGGTCCCGGCCTGGGGGACATCACCCTTCATACGGCCACAGAAGCTTCACTGTTAGCCTTCACTAAACCGCCCTCCTAGCTGTGATGGTGTTCGAGTTACAGAACTACCACCCCCCAAGCCCCCATCTCCTTTTCTATTGAGTGAGGATGATAAGAGCCTATATACCTTGTGATCGTCACAAGCTTTTGAAGAGCCGATGTACGTAGATGTTTTAGTACAGTGGTTGGCACATAATAAATGCTCAATAAATGTTATATACTATAATCATTGTAATTAATAACCAAGCCTATTCTTATAATAGTTCTATTACTATTTACTCAAGTGCCCAGGACTTACCTAATTTTTCTAAGTATATTTTACAAATTGTAATATTTAGAATGAATGACTTAAAATATCGAAACAGCTTGTAATAAAAAAAAGAATATTCTCCTCCACTGTGGGGTGTTGTGGTGGGCACGGGAGAGGACCTAGGCCTCAGTGGTGACACCTTCAAAAGCTATGAGGTGCAGGCTGGACCACATCCTATATTTCCCTTTGGACAATCAGCAACTGTGACAACCACGGGTGCAAGGGGAGCCTTGGCGGGAAAGGCATCTAAGGAAAACAGCTGGATGTGTGGTGAGCAGCTGTCCAAGTCTGCCATCGAGGTACCGGAGCAAGAGCCAGGCACACATTCACAGGTATCTCAGGGTGTCCTGCCAGCATCCGGCAAAGCCCACCCCTGGCTCCCATCACCCCGCTCCCGCGCGCAGTGCAGTGGGCGTGTGTGTGGGTGGTAACAGACAAGTAACTGCTCATTCTATTACCGATGGAGTTTTTCAAGGGCAAGCCCTCATTCTTTAGCCCAGTTGGCCTGATCAGAGGGCATTTAGTTCTGGTGCAGAGAGCTGCGGATTGGGGTGGCTTGGGAGAGCAATAACCTTTACACAGCACACACACAAACAACACATTGCTGCCTCGGCGGACACAGCCCACAAATACTGTTGCCACATAAACATACTCTTAAAATGACAGAAAGTCCTGCGTGACTGTAAATGATGTAAATCCTCACCAAGTAACTTGGATCAAACGGAAATGACAACAGCACAACGCGCTCCACAAATGTGAGCTGGATGCTCTAGCGGGCACCTGGCTTCCGTGGCCTCAAGGCGGCTGGAGACATGGTGGCATGACTTTCACCGTCTCTGGGGACCTTCAAGCAAATGAGCTGCCTTGTGAAACAGTCCCAGGATGCCACCTTTCTAAATAAATATTCAACTGCTTCTATCTGTGTCACTTAGAAGGTTGAGGATGGGAGCTAGGGAGACATCACTCCAAACATCTGCATGTTTTTATGTAACAGCAGCTCCGCTATTAGACGATAGAGTGTTAGGAAGATACAGCATTAGATATACTGGTGCTCTGAGCATATCCACGGAGAATACAGGGAGGCACACATTCACAAATGAGCTTGTTACTCGGCCCCAAACGGAGGAGACTCCGATCCAAACAATCCCTACTTAGTAGTAACCCCGAAGCCAACTAATTTGTATTCACTGTGACAGTCCTTACTCTCAGACCTGAAGTAATTATTAGAAAGTGAGAAAACAGACATTCCTTTTGGGAAGCTGGCTTTAGATTCCAAGTTGCCACTAGATAGAATGACCCATAAAAATAACTTAGGAGGCTATTACCTTACAACCAGCGCATAGGAAATCTCACAGTTACAGGCTGTGCCTCTCTCATGTGTATTTTAATTAAATATTTAAACTGCTAAGAGACAAAAACGGAAAACATGTACATAATCCATCTAATTTTGCATAATTTCTCATTAGTTGCACAGCTGACTGTTACCCGGCCTGACCCTGATTTACATGTGATACACGCGCACGCACTGGCTCACGGCACAGAGAACGCTGGCTGGGTACCAGCAGTCCACTTTCGGAGTCCCGCATGAAACCAGAAGGTCCCCAGTGGGACCTCAGGAGATGCACAATGGGACGGAGACAGCTCTGTGTTTATTTATTAAGTTCATCCAACTCAACTAGCCAGAGTAGCATGAGCTTTTTAACAACAGCTGTTCCCAGACTTCCTGCTTTAGATTTTTATCTAATATGGTGTGAGAAGACATACATTCACACACATCTAAGGAAGAGCTTATTCGCATTAGAACGACTACATCACATATCACCCACGTATCAATTAGTGGTGTCATTTTAACAGTGGCAAGGGCATGGAAGAAAAAAAAGAGCAAAACCACTTACTGCACTAGCAGTTATATTTGCCCACACGTCTCCTTTAATAAACAAGACATGTAATTTTTGAGTGATGGATTTGTATGGCTCTGAGATTAGGAGATGGAAAGCAATGACTTCTTGGTTTTGAGTCTCCTTTTCCTCTGAATGGGCTTGTTCTCAAAAATATTTTGAACGTAAAAAGCTAAACACTGGGCTGTCTCCTACGTTCTGAGGTCGGACACAGGCCCCAGGGTGAGGGCACGGGCACACACATGCAGTCTCGCACGTGAGGGGGGGCTTGAGTGTGCACACATGTGCAGAGGACTACACGCCTACGTTCCTGTGTATGAAGCGGGCGGCTGTCAGGACAACCACGACTGTGACAGAGTAAAACCAATCGCAGTACAGTCTCAGGTGGATGACTGTCTACGGAAACAGAGGGAAAACATGCCATTTTGCCAAGACTGACCTGTAAGCCCATCTCACGGCAACTGCACACGTGCATTTCTTCTAATAGTCTAATCTCACACCTGTTGCCAAGCACTGCTCCTGACGTACATCAGGTTTTGTTGTTTCCTTTTGCCTCTGTGTGAAAAAGAATGGCTGAATCATATTCCTTGTCCTTCCAAGTTGGAGCGGAACTGCCTCGGCTTGCCGCCAACAGTTAGCCCCAGAGAGGGCCACACGTTTTGAGGTTTCAGAGATGGGGGGGAGACTTTGTGTCAAGAAATAGCAGACACCCGAGCCCTTTGGCGGCTCAGTAAGCAAATGTTTGTACAAACCAGGAGGCTTCAGTGGGCTCACGCACAGTGAGCGAGGCAGCCGTGCCCAGGAGTGTGGGCATGTGGCGCTGTTTACACCAAAGCACAGGTCACACTTTCTCTTCCACCGACTTGGTATCACATAAGCTCCTGTTCTCTCCTCTTCTGATAACTTCCTAACCCTTTGCTTTAAATGAATGGGAGCTTGGACACAGCTAAACTGTGTTTAGTGATTCTTGCTCTGTACCTTGTCAGGTTCCCTTCTTCTTAGAGAGAGACTTAGCCGAGAGAGGGGTTCTAAGTTCCTTGAGTCCTGGCAACTCAGTGTCAGAGAATCCTATTCCCACCCTACAACACAATCTCCCTAACAAATTGACGGGCAGCAATAGTAAGAAGTCCTGCCAATCGCCAAGCAAATTGACCACAAACCTGGACTCCACCTACCTGGCCACCCCCTACCTCTCATTAAACCCAGCTGCTGACCCTCCCTTTCAGGAAACCTCCTCAGGGGCTCCATTATTCATGGAGAGATGGTGGTTGTTTGTTGTTGTCGTTTTTTATATTTTTTTATTCCTTTATTGATTTTTAGAGAGAGGAAGTGAGAGGGAGAGAGAGATAGAAACATTGATGAGAGAGAACATTGATTGGCCGCCTCCTGCATGCCCCCCACTGGGGATCGGGCCCATGACCTGGGCATGTGTCCTGACTGGGAATCGAACCAGCGACCACTTGGTGCATGAGTTGACCACTGAGCCACACCAGCTGGACTATTGTTGTTGTTTTATCTGTATTATTTCTGTCTTCTCTATTTTTCTGACCTGGACCAATGTGGTCTAATTTTAGTTCTTTCATATTTTCAAGTCAGAGAGAACCCAAAATGTTAAAGGTTTACTACTGAAAAATACTTCCTCTTCAGTAAGGAGCCTTATAAAAAAGCATTGTCTTAGCAACTTTGAAGTTTATACTACAGTATTATTGACTACAATCACTATGCTGTGCATTAGATCTCCAGGACTTGTCTACCAGTTGCAAGTCTGTACCAGTAATCTCTCTCCAATTCCCTTACATACTCCAACTCTCTGTAGATTTTTACTAAGATGGTAATCATATTGCAACATATAAGTGTACCCAATCAACATTCATACACCTCTTACACAACCTAAACTTTATCTCAATGAAATGAATAGTACTGTTATATGACATTTGATCTGATTCAGGTAACAAATTTTAAAGTGGGAGTTCTAGAATTTATTTTTAATGGACAATTATTGACAGGGCTAGGGAAAGGGAAGGAGTCTTTATAATCATGCACCAATCTTTTTTTCTTCTCACCCGAGGACATTTTTCCATTTTTGTTCAGATAGAGTGGGAGGAAGAGAGAGGAAGAGAGAGAGAGAGAGAGAACCATTGACGTGAAAGGGACACATTGAGTGGCTGCCTCCTGCATGACTCCAACCAGGGTCAGGGATAAAATGCAACCGAACTACGTGCCCTTAGCAGGAACCGAACCTGGGTCTCTCTGGACCGCAGGCCGACACTCTAACCGCTGAGCCAAACTGGCCAGGGCTCATGCACCAATATTTGAATAATATTCCACTTACCCACCCACATGTGTAAACCACGGAGCACTGCCTTTGATCTGCTAC
This sequence comes from Molossus molossus, assembly GCF_014108415.1. Classification (NCBI taxonomy): domain Eukaryota; kingdom Metazoa; phylum Chordata; class Mammalia; order Chiroptera; family Molossidae; genus Molossus; species Molossus molossus. The sequence goes on along the minus strand of NW_023425347.1, from coordinate 24,660,458 downwards.
TGAGCAGGTGTGACAGCAAACGTCCTGAGATGCTTCTCGTCAGCTTGCACCAGGCTACTTTTTAATTTTGCTTTCTTTATGATTTTAGAAATAGAGGAAGAAAGAGGGAGAGAGAGATAGAAACATTGATGAGAGAGAACATCATTTAGTCCCTCCTGCATGCCCTCCACTAGGGATTTGGCCCACAACCTGGATAAGTGCCCTGACCGGGAATCAAACAGGTGACCTCTGGGTGCATGGGTTGACGCTCAACCACTGAGCCACACCGGCCGGGCACATAGGGCTATTTTTAACGACTGCAGTTCAGCCCATCTTCACTGTCTTCTACAAAGCAAGATCTCATCACCTATCAGGTATAAGCTCTCATGATTCTGAAGATGCCTATGTTATAAATGACAGTATATCCTCCTTCTCTTCACTGACTCCTGTACAAAAATCTCCTAAAGAACTTAGATCCTATCATGAATCAAATAACCAATCTCCCTGAATTGGGTCCTCATTCAAGGCTGGGCCAGGATGTTCTCGTGATTTCACCCCAAGGAATTCCAGCTCCCAACATCCTGAATATCATGGGCTCGCAGACTTCTAACATGTGATGTTGGAATAGTGTGGTTTCCTCCGTTTGTCTGGGATCGGGGTCTGAGGTGCTCTCTTAGGGTACAAGAGAATTTGCAGCTCCTTGCTGCCGGCTACAGCGTTGCTGTTCAGTGGGGCGGAGTCCTAGAGAGAAGTCAGGCCAGTTTAGGGTGCACAGGCTCCAACCTCGTCCACAGCTCTCAAGGGTTAACCCGAGGAGCACAGGGCAGAAGAGACAAGGTGCAGTTTTACGAGTGCACGGAAGTTAACTGAAGAGGTGATCCTAAAGGAGCAAGCTGGAGGCTGTTGGTATAATGCAGGTCCATTCAGCACTACCAGATTATTATAACAAATGATGGTGTTTTTAAGAGTCATTTTTCTTAACAAAATGTGCATCTGAGCTGCTCAAAACAAATGAAGCTTGTTTGGACTGCCCGTACAGTGCTAACTCTGGGGACCCAGCACCGTGCCTACAGAGCTTTGAAAGAATCCATTATATAAGGCAGGTCCTTTCAACTTCTCGAAGCACTGCTACAACCTTGGCGTCATGACACTCCAGGTACTCTATATACTGGGTGAGCAGGTGTGATAATCCGCGTGAAAGCAAGACCAGAGAGGTTAAGCGGCTTGTCTAATGCAGACAGAAAGTGGGCAGCCAAGCTCAGCCTGGACTCAAGATTTCTGGCTTTCAGTTTCTTCTGTAATTAATTGTTGCTACACTCTAATTGCTCCTCTATGCAGATCGGATGCAAGTAAGAAGGAAGCACATACGCATGTGTGCGCAAGTGTGCAGGAGAGGCCTGCACACCGGGGTTCAGTGATGTGAAACACGGCTATCCGCATGGCCCCCCTGGAAAATCACAGTAAAGGACAGGTTTTCCTGCGGGTGACCTTCCAACCCCTCGGAGGCTGACTTGACCACCTGCTCTCTCTCTATCTGGCCGAGGCTGCGCTGGCAAACCTTGGCTACTGACCACCAGTACTGAGTCCGCTCACTTCCAGGACTTGCCTGACGATCCAGGCACAGGCACACACAGCTCTGTGCTGCGGCAACGCGGCCATTCCGTGGGGGACGAACTGAATTCTCCACGTCGTCCTCATGTATTCTCCCATTTAGAATGGGGGTTCGAGGAATCTTTCAGGGAACCTCTAGAGCAGTGGTTCTCAACCTTCCTAATGCCGCCACCCTTTGACACAGTTCCTCACGCTGTAGCTGTACGTGGGCGTATCTGCACGTGGTTCCTAAGACCATCGGAAAACACATATTTCCTGTGTTTTCTGATGGTCGTAGGCGACCCCTGTGAAAGGGTCGTTCGACCCCCAAACGGGTCGCAACCCACAGGTTGAGAACTGCTGCTCTGTAGGATCTGGCTGGACATGGCTTTCACAGAGAGGGTCAGCTGGGATCTCTGATGGACTGGGAGTCCAGGTGAAGAGGCAAAGAGGGCAGCGTGCTGGGGGAGAAGAAATGTGGGCACTCCATGACTCTCCTAAGGAGTTCATGGGCTGGGCCACTCAGAACCTTCGGGAAGGACTCAGCAACTTCGGCTGGGCCGGCAGCTACCTCAGGGCTGCTGCCGCATCTCAGGTCCGTCATCAGCATCTGAGGGTGCTGCGTGCTACCAAGTACTAGATCTCCTCATTAATGCTTCCACGTTTTCAAGGGCCCAGATGCTTGGCTCAGGGTTCCCCGGACTAGAGCCAGAACAACATCCACGAGTGCTTTCTGTTTCCGGACCCCTCCCCTGTCCCCACAAGTTCCACGTTCGGAAAAAGAACATAATTGATCTCACTGTGCCAAGTCCACCAAGAGTGGCCCCCACACCCTCCAGTGTAAGGGCTTAAAATGCCTTTCCGTACAGCAGCATCTTCTCAGTGTCTACCCCTCAACGCACCCTTTAGGCGTGCTCCAAATATGTGACCCTGGAACAGCAGTCTGCTACAGACCCAGGTCACCCAGCAGTGCACCGCAGAGAAGCCCAGTTCACACCCTCAGACCTGCAGAGTCCCCATACCTTCTTAATCATCCTTCAGATTTTCCTTCCTCCTTCAAAACAGCAGATTTCAGATGTTTGTATAAAACATTTCCATTGTCATCTGGGTCCCTAAAGCTTCAACATGTCTGGTAAATACCAAAGAGTTTATTATTAGATTTACTTCTTAGTTCTCGTGATATCCCTTCCACTTGTGTTACTCTTCAAAATCTAGGAACGAGCCCTGGCCAGGTTTGCTTCGTGGTTAGAGCATTGGCCCGTGTACCGGGGAGTCCCGGGTTCGGTTTCCGCTAAGAGCATGTACCTCGGTTGCGGTTTGTCCCCAGCCCTGGTTGGGGTCGTGTGGGTGGCAACCATTCGATGTGTCTCTCTCACATCGATGTTTCTCTCTCTCTCTTTCTCCCTCTCTCCCTCCCACTCTATCTGAAGATAAATGCAAAAAAAAAAAAACAACTCCACCAAAATCTAGGAGAAACGTGGTGGGACCGAGAACCCTGAGACACAGCTCCATCCTCGGCCCTCCGTGCCCATCATATGCTCCTTCACTCATGACACGTGTGGCCGCAGCATCAGTTAGCGGTCCACATCCCATAACTGGTTTGCACTCAGACATGACCCCGTGCTCCAGAAGGAAGAGAAAGTATGCACCCCATCAGCATGATGACAGTGGAGTCAGACTTCAAAGCTGGCCCCAAGATGCTGCAGACTGGGAGGAGCCACTGCCTGCCACAAGCATATGGGGAAAGACAGGCTGGAGCAGATCACACGTGAAGACTCAGCGGCATATTTGCCCACAATACTGCCACAGTGGCATCGCTCGGAGGGAGTGCGAGGCAAGGCATCCATCCTCGATTTCACTCGGGATCATTTGGGGGTGAGGGTGGGGGTGGGGAATCTGCAAACCTGTGAGGACAGAAGGCAATACAGCCTCAAAGTTATGAGTAATGAGCCATTGGGGGGAAGGAAGCTGATTCTGTCATTCATTCTGATAGAGACCCTTCACAGAAAAGGAGAGGGCTGGGGGGGGGGGGTGGACCAGGGGGAGTAGGGCAGAGGCACACAGGGAGGACAGAGGGTGAAGCCAGCCAGGCGAATGACAACGAGAAAGTGCAATTATAGACCTTATGGAGGAGCTGCTGATAAGCTACCCTGGCCAAAGTGAAATGCTGATTGGACCAGCTTTCGGAGGGAAACAGACAGCATCTCGGCAAGCAGATGGATGACAAGTCTCTGGGAGGAGGCTGTGTTGTTCATGTGGGAAGTGAATTAGCCAGAGAGTAAAAGTGCCAAGCCATGTATGTAAGCAGGAACCACCTGGCCTGCGTGTGTGCGTGTGCGTGTGTGTGTGTGTAAGATAGAGACACATTGGCAGCGAAACCTCTAGCTGAAAACACCAGGACCATTAAACCAAGAGGTTCTCCATTTCTCTCTCTCTCTCACCCTTGCTCTCTCTTTTTTCTTTCTTGCTTCCCCCTCTCTCCACTCAGTATCATCTTGCTACTCTAACCCTTCTCCACCTCCCACATGTATCTTGTCTGGTGGAACCGTAACATTAAAAAACTGGAAGAAAAAAAAATCACAAAAAGGCAGGTTGAGATGAACTTACCAGAGGTAATCGGCCAGCAAAGGACACAGTCAGAAGGAGCCCCTCACCTTCCCACCGACAGCCCTGCTGGCTCTCCCTGCCGTCTGTCCTGGGGCACTGGACCCATGGGGAGGACGGGCGGGCGCGATTTCTGTGAAAGCACGTGGTCTGTCTGGGACCAGAGGTAAAGCTCCATGAGGCCTTCAGTGGGGCCAGGGCTCCCAGGACGGATGTGGTCAACATTCCTCCCCAGGAATTCTCATTGCCCTTTTCAGGTTAAGCTAAACCAGGTTTCTCAACTTCAGCATCACTGCCATTGTGTACCAGATAACTCTGTTGCGGGGGCGGTCCTGTGCATTACGGATGTCTAATAGCATCCCTGCTCTCTACCCACTAGATGCTGGCAGCATCTCTCCAGTTGTCTCTGGACATTGCAAAGTGTCTCCCCCGGGGGTGATCAAAACCACTGAGATAAACTTTGTATAGGGTTAGCTGGTTCCAAATGGAAACCATCCTCCTGCTTCTTGTATGAAGGTCTCTCTCTCTCTCTCTCTCTCTCTCTCTCTCTCACACACACACACACACACTCATAAATACACTCCCTCACACACACTATTATGATGAAGACTCTCAGACTAGGTGGTCCTCATTTCTGATTTTTCATATTTTCATTCAGCCAACTCGTTGTAAATGTTTCTAACGCTTGAGTAGAACAACAAGGTTTCCATTTTTAAAGTGACCTCAGCGGCCCTCCAGTGTGGAGGGCACTGAGCCCTGGAAGCTTGGATGGAAGCCTTCAGGCAGGATACAACTCCCACGCTTTCATTCAGCTGCTGCAAAACAATGCTGCGTACATATGCATGCCTCATAACCAGCTCTGCTAGCTGTCTGCACCCAGAAGAGCCAGTAGACACAGAAAGACGACTGCAAATGGATCCACAGGGCTCTGCGGTTGTTTTGAAATCCTCTCATTCCTCACACATTTTCAGGGACTGGAGGAGGGACAGGGCTGTGGGAGGGGGCCTGCAGCACTCAGCTGACTCAAACCCACAGCTTGTTATGTTGCTAACTGTACCTGAAATGGACTTGGATGTTCCCGGACTGGGTCTTTTCTGTGTGTAAAGTACGGGGGCATAAAAGCATGAATAAGATGTGGTCTCTCTTCTCTGGTGTGCAGTTATAATTTAATAGTTAATATTTCTCAGGTGCTTATGCGCTGTTGTAAGAGCTTTACATTCATCGAATCCTTTTCACAACAACTTTGTGAGGTAGCTATGATTATTAAGCCAGGGTTGCAAATGAGGAAACTAGACAGATTGAGATTAAGAATTACCCAAAGTACGGCCTACCAGAGGGCAGAGAGGGGACCTGAACCAGACCGGCTCACTCCAGCGCCTGCACATCCTGGGCTGCCCTTTTCTGCTAAAACAGTTACAAAGCTAATGACACTATCAGGCAGACTCGTGAGTGTTATAAATAGCAAAGAAGTACAAGTAATAAAGGGATCTGGGAGCCCAAAGGAGGGAGAAGGTGGATGGCTTTGCAGTTAGAAGGGTTTGTGGAGGAGCCTGGTGTGCGCAGGGTCTTGGAATAGGGAGGATTTTGATGGGCTGGGTCAGAATGAGGGGACATGGGTGGGAATGTGCAGGGGACACTGGAATAGCACTGGCAGTTGGGGTTGGCTGGAAAGAAGGCTTCCGATGGGAAGAGAAGGAAAGAAAGACCGGGGAGGCCAACAGAGGTCACCTTGGCTACCAGTCACTGCACTAACTCGTTCCTCCTCACTGTGTGCTGAGACGTTGTGAGGAGAGGAGGGACACACTAGGCATGTCTCTCTTCCTGAGAACCAGGGATTGAACGCTGCCTACTGCTTCTTCCCCATGGAGACACTCCTCAGTGTTTTCAAGCCCCTTTTTCTTGGGGAGTTTCCTCACTGGCACTAGGAAGTATGCAAAGAAATCGGACAGCAGGTGATAATAGGGTGTTTAGAGCCCTTTTAGCATAAAAAACAATAGCCTCAGAGTTTCTCTTATACTAATAGGTCCCGTGTTTCTGCTGTTTTAATCTCATTTGACCTGAATAAGAACTTGGAGCAGGGATGTCTGCCTCTCCTAAGGGAAAGATGGGCAACTAAGTGATTCCTCTCCCAGGACCACAGGGTGAAAGGGTGTGGGAACTGGGGTCCAAACCCAGGTCTTCGCATTCCAGTGGGGGCTAATTTCATCACAGCACATTTTAGGGCGCAGGAGCCTGACAGGCTTGCCACTAAGGCTAAATCACAATGAGTTTCGGAATAAATACAGCAACGAAATTCGCCTGGAATGACATTATTTTTGTGGTGGGTGTTGAGCCTGAGAACATAATTAAATGTTGAAAGAAAAAACAAATTCCTGAAGCTCACTGATGAGTTGCTTGGACCCCCTGTCTCCTCACTCCTAGGGCTAGCTTTGGAGAAACACAGTCATGGGTGAAGGGGGACATCTGCCCACTCTTACATTTTAAGACGTGAGTCACCAAAGCTCCTGTATTTCTTACTCAGTTTTCCAGATGACAGCAGCTATTGAAATAAAGCTATACTGTTTGTTGAACAACAACAACAGAAAAAAATAAAGGTGGGGGGGAGGAAGCTTAGAACAAAACCGACAAGGAAAAGAAAAGAAATACCCTACCGTGACCAGGAATTATTACGGCCCAGCCTGTGGTCCACGAACCTGACAGTTATTATGTGTAATTAGCACAGAGCAAGGTTCTGTATACACACTATCTCCAGACATGTTTTTGAAACAAGGGCTTTGCCTTTTACCACCAATAACTTGTCTTGTTGTATGTTGTTACTTCCACAGATGTTCCATAATTTTTTGCATATGTCTCAGCCAAAGAAAGCTTTCTCCTCTTCCATTTTTGGGAAAGATACTACTGCCTGTGTGAGGGATAGGAGAATGTCTAGTTTTTACATAATTTCTATGGTGATGACAGAGGTGGAGGTGGCTGGTGTGAGTGTGTGAGTGTGTGTGTGCGTGTGTGTGCGTGTGTAGTAACAAGACTCTCTACTCGATCCTGCCAACCTCCTTTTATCTAACTCTTTTTACTGAGTCATTGCTATGGGATTTGGGAGTACTCTGTACATCCAAGGTTCATGGCATTTGCTAGAATAACACATTATCAAAAGACTCTCTAAAAAGGGTTTGAATATTTACAGAAGGAAAAAAAGACGGGAGACATGTGAATACACTTGAGGTTTTTCTTTCTTGGCCGTCTTTACAACTGAAAACAAGAGTCTTCTCATGTTTCTCGACCTTCCCCAGCACATCCGGTATGCGCATATACGGTACGGGCCAGCAGCTCGCTCCATGCTTTCCCGGGCGGAGGGTCTGTGCAGATGTGCTTTATTGGGGGGGGGGGGGGGTTGCAGATATTAGATGAGAGGTGAGGTGAAATCCAACCATACTGGGTTTTTACAATAAAGAAATACAGCTGACTGAAGGACTGGGGAGCAAGAGCAGATTTAAAAAATATACATCTTCTCTTTTATTACGATACCACCAATTGAGAGAACATCTTGCGGGGAGGGGGGTGGTGTCTGCCAAGGACTTCTAATTCAGTTTGTTCTACCCGTTTTATTTTTAAAACCAAGTGCAGATTTTATTCCTGGAATGTTATAGGGTTGGTGTGGGCAGAAATGGGCAAATTTACTTCAGAGGTGTTTTATAACAATTTGGAAAAGATCCTTTAAAATTCTCCAGGTACATTTCCGGAGTAAATTTCCTTTCCTTTTTCTTCTTAAGAAAGCTTTCTGGTTTTTAAAAAAGTTTACTCAAAGTATAACTTAATTATAGTTTTGAAAGCATTTCAAAACAATGATACGATCTTTGGGTACTAACTGTAAGCCAGGCAGTTTGGTAACAATGTGTATTCTCTCTCTAATTTAACACTCACAACCACCTCCTGTGCTCATTTATGGATAAAGGGTTACCAGAGCTGAGTGCAAATCCAGATCTTGACAATATCAAAATCCTTCACAGACACTATGCAATTACGCTTCCATGTATCAGTGCCTGGCAATATATACTATTAATTAAATAAATATACATCTCGGCCATTAGGCTACTATTTATTATTCTAACAGGATGGTGGCCAAAGCAGCTTCCTTAGCCTGATGCAAGAGGGATCTGGATCCAGCAGAGGGGAGCTGTGAAATCTGTCCAGTGTCTGGGCAGGGGTTTTGGTGGTGGGTATGGGGGCCCGGATATCAAGATAGCAGTGGAATTGGTGGGATCTATTTATTTCTATTTATTTTAAAATGCCAATGACACCCATACCAGAATTTGCTCAGCCTACCCTGGCAACATCAAAGCCTGATAGAATGTCCCTCCCTATCCCGACCTCCAAAAGTATTTACTTCAAAAATCGATTTTCTCCGTCACTATTTATTGCCGCATTTTGCTTAGTGGTTCTGAGAAACTGCATGGAAAAAATCACAATGTTACACTTGTTAAACCGACCCTGCAGGGCTCTACTACTAGTACATGCATCATCCCAAGAGGTAAAAAGGCAAGTCTGCCAGGCGGCTCATGCTGAGAATATCATCATGAAACCAACCAAGATATGCAAATCTGCCTGTTCTCTAGCTTATTTGCATAGGTTTTCATTGGCCTCTTAGAACCTCTATACTAAATGTCAATTTCCTTTTCTTTCCTCAAGCTTATTAGCTATGTGTGATGTTTACAGCTCGAGAAGACCAAGCAGTTTTAATAGGTAAAACATTTAAACTACACAATTAGAAAACACATGAGGAGGTTCTGATGTAGATCAAACGCACAGAAATACTTGTGGCTCTTAAAATACACTTTCCAAGTCTGGCAGAAGCAGTGGCTTCATGCATGTCTGTGCACGCATAAGCACCACCACAAAATTTGCTTAACCTATTTTTTTTTTTCAATGATCTAGAAAAAGCAGAGAGATTTGGTTATAAACTATGGAGGGCTTGAACCTAGTTCCTGAGTACACATTTTACTCACTGCGAAATCTGACTGGAAGTCTGCCAACCTCTGGGCTGACATTCAAACACTCTGATTCTATGTATTCCAATCTCTCAAAGCTAATGTTTTAAAACTCTTTTGATATTTTCTGAGGCACTACAGAGCTCAATCCTCCCCTCTCAGGTTCAAGTGATATACAGCAATAATATTCTGCTCGGAAGAAGCGCAAAGAAGGCCTCTCACTGTGCTGCAAGGAACTTCCCTGCAGCATCAGTACAACGAATCCATGATTGGTTTTGAATTAAATTTTCCTTTGTGCATCAGATTTAGGAACTGGGTGAAAAAGGCAAGTTTGGAGACATCTTGGAAATGTCTATAAATATTTAAAAAGTAATTACCCTGGCTGGGTGGCTCAGTTGGTTGGAGCATCATCCTGTACACCAAAAGGCTGTAGGTTCTGTTCCCCATCAGGGCACATACCTAGGTTCTGGGTTCAACCCCCAGTCGGGGCACATACAGGAGGCAACTGATCGATGTTTCTCTCTCACATCAATGTGTCTCTCTCTCTAAAAATCAATAACAACGTATCCTTGAGCGAGGATTTAAAAAAAAAGTAATTACCTAAACAGGAGGCACCATCTTATAGACGCACTTCATGGAATAAAGTGCAGAATCTTTTGAATTTCATGTAGTAGCTGAGTACAGTCCCCACTGCTATTAGTCATGAGCGCAACCTTTGAAATACTTCTTTGCTGGCAACTATAACACAATTAGCTGATTCTCCAGATTCACATGGATTGCAGGAGAAACAGTTGATTAATAATAAATTAATATTTATAGTTGGCTTTAAAAGAAGAGAAAAACCCAATGCTCTTCTGAGATATTAGCAGAGAGCAAGTAAGAGCAACCTGCTACTTCAGAGACATCCTTTCGGGCTAAGCATCATCTCACCACATAGAGCCCAGGTGAAGCCATGATAATCATAAACGTGAAAGTTTTCATACCACTGAGGCTACAGGCATACTTCTGCCTCGATGGAATTCATCTGTACAGCTCCTAATTGTCAAGCATAATCTATCCCGTCCTAAATTTCTCCTTCTGTCTAACCATGATGGGCAGCAGGACGAAAACAGGTTGCACTGAGCGGCATGAAAAAGAACGAAAGTAAGAATAGCATTCCAAATAAAGGCAGAGATGACGATGCTACAGCCATAGTCTCTTGACAGCTCTTAGACAAGTTATTTCCAAGCCACGAATCGACTCCATGCCTCTATTTCCTCGTCTGCTAAACAAGGATCACCACGCATCCTCTAACCTCAGAGAAATTTTGTGAAATTGAGAAGCTTACAAAAAGCATTGTGAATGCGGATGCCAAACTATTATCTCATAATTCAATGTGCTTGAGTCAGATAAAGACAAGTGAAACCCCAAATTAATTTGATATCATATGCTATGGGCTGCATTTTCCAAAGCCTTCAAAAATGGGCATTTCTAATCATCATGCGTTCGTCATTTGCCACGCACACAAACGTGCATACATGCAAACAGACGCAGTTAAATCTTAATTATCTGGTGGAGGGTTATCCAAGGTTTTTACTGTTTCTCCCTTTTCCGGTTGTCCATTTTTTTAGCCTCTCTGGCAATTCATCCATGATCAAGCAAAGTAGGTGGCATGCAAACCAATGAATCGCTTTCTTTCATCGCTGCAATGTCAGTGATCAGTGCTCCATCAGCCTCCATTGGCGTGGATAAGTGAGAACACGCTATTTGTACTCACAGTTGGATGTAAATCTTGCATTACGGGGAAATGAAGTTTCCACATAGATTAACTTCACCTCTCTTCCCCTTCTAAAACCTCCCCTACCGAATGGAAATTTTTCTAAGATCTCTTTCCCAGTTCCACGTCTATGTACCCACCTTTTAAAATAGAGACTAATAAACAAATTTTAACCTTTCTTTGATGACTAAGTATTAGCAATACCCATTTATTCATTATGGAGCTATGCTAAACAGCACAGTTTCCTATCCGCTCTTGAACATTCTTTCTTCTCCCTTGAGGTCAGTTCATCATCTGATCCATCGCACTTATCTTTTCATTCGACAAATCAAATACTTACAGAGTGTCTGCCGTATGCCAGGCACTTTGCAAAGTCTCTACTCTCACTGAGCTTACACTCTAGTTGGGGAGAAAAGACATTAATGACATAATCACACAAATTCGTAAGTTTATACGTGAACAAAGCTCTCGAAGAACAGAAGGAGCTGCTACTTCCTGAGATGGGGAAGAGAGTGGAAGGGGCAGGCTGGGGGGAGGTCAAGAGTCATCCAAGTGGAGACAGTTAGCAAGCAGTGGGATTTCCCAGTCTGACATTCACAGGCGAGGCCCTGGGTGGAGGAGCTGTTGGCTTTGAGGTAGTTTTAAAAGATCAACAAGGGATTAAAAGTGCTCTGGACTGAGCTCTAGAGCTGTCTAAGGTTTAGAAGCCATATGCTGCTATATTCCACTCGACTTGTTCCACCTGTTAATAGGTGTACTGGCTGCTGGTGGGGGTGCCAACTGGTGCCACCACTGTGGAAGCCCAGTTGGCTGTGGCCAATTTACATCAAATAGCAGATCCCAATGTTACACTTGTGTACACGTGACGGTCCAACGTGCATGGCAGATTTCAGGCTTCTCCACGCGATACTTATGCTCTTGGTATGTGCTGTGCACCAAGTGGCTGAGCAGGTAGAGCCACAGGAAGCAGAAAGGCCAGAGACACTGGAAATCAGGGGGCCAACTGATAATCTACTCACTACTCTTCAGCCAAGTCTTTACAGAAATAACAATACTCCCTAAATCACTTTTTAAAAAACATGTTTTTATTCATTTTAGAGAGAAGAGGAGAGGGAGAGAAGTAGAGAGGGAGAGAAACACTGATGTGAGAGATAAACATCAATTGGCTACCTCCTGCGCACCCCCTACTGGGGACAAGCCTGCAACCTGGGCATGTGCCCTGACCAGGAATTGAACTGATGACCTCTCGGTGCATGGGTCGACGCTCATGCCACATAGGCCAGGGCTCCCAAAATCATTTTGTTGGACTACTTTCTAAAAGGAAACATAATCAAAACTCCTTGGGTTTCTTCCCATTCTTTTTATAATTTAATTAACTTACAAAGTATCAGTATTTCCTTTTGTTCCGGCCCATATGGCGATATGATTTCTGTTCATTTCTTAAGTAGACAAGTTGGCTCGGAATGGAGAATTTGGTCATAACCAAGGAAGCTAGGTGACAGAGAGTGTAAGAGGAGCTTCCTACATTTGGAAATGCATTCCCCATAAAGCATAGCTGCGTCTGGGGAGGGGCCCCCACTAACTCGGGCCCTGCTACTAAATGTGCCCAAGGACAGCAGCATGCCAGAGGGAGAGGTGGCATCTCTGGCCAAAGCCTCCTTAGAAGTCAAGCTTAGAGTGTCCTGGGCCCCTTGGCTAAGGCAACTAAATGACTCCATTTTTTATCATGAATGGACCTTTCTCGGTATTTATCCAATAATAGGTTAATTAGCCCTAGAAGTAAAGAAATTTTGCCTAAGGTTACAGTTGCCCTATGTTTTGGGAGGTATCTTGCAGTTTCCGAGTATCAGAAACTGAAATTCATGAGCCCAGTGATTAATGCTAATTATGACTTCTATAATCGCTGTCATACCCACTATTGTACCAGTCCCGAGGGGGAGCCAAAAGGGAATGGGGCTTCTGTCTTTAAAAGCGGACAAGCAAGAATATCGGGGCTGCTGATCTGAGGGAAGATCATGCCCCCCTCAGCCCACCGGCGAAAATCAAGTGCTCCTTCACAATTCAGCTGTGCATCTAATCTTGCGGACACATTACAACAACAGGACCTGAAACCCATCTGCAGAGCAAAGAGAGAAACCATGGAAGATGTCACAAGGCCTTTAGTAGAAATACAAATTTCCTGTTGATTTGTTTTTTCCCACCTAAAACATTACAGGTGTGTCATAACAACACACAAAGGGCCAGCTGCTGGGCCAGGTTTCACAGTTGTAAAGAGGAAGGTAAAGGAAATGTTCGCTCTATCTCCCTTGTAGACAGCTGTAGTTAGAAATGAGAAGCCTATTCATCTTTACATGTAAACTGAAGGATACCAAGATATTCTCCCTCTGCAAATTCTCACACTCAGAGTACATATGATCATATGACTAGTCTATTTACAGTTTCTATTGACTGTTTTATCTAAGAGTGATTTACACTTAAAACCCAGCAATAAGGATGTCAGAAAGATATTTATGAAATTGACTTAAATTTAAAAACAGCACTTAGGTAAGTGGACTGACTACCAGGGAACTCTTAAAACAACAGAATGGAGAAAAGAGGTTGGTAGTTATGCATAAAGGTCCTTTAGCCCAGTACAGGGGAGGTACTAAACCAATGCTGAATGAAGAAATGACTCTGTGAGAGGAAGGAAGAAGCAATGCCACTTGCTATTCCGGAGTCTCTCGTGTAAGATGGGAATAAAGTCCAATAGAGCCATTAACGGAATTTAATAAGGAAAGCTTCCAAAAGAGGAAACTCCATTTCCCCTTTTATTACTGTGTTTCTCTGATTCTTAGTGGATCTAAATTTAGACGCTACAGGAAACAGGACCCTTGGCGGAAAGGTGCCGAATGCAACACACACTGCAAGCGTGTCGGCTGACCCTGACTTCCATGCCATGAAGAGCCTTGAAGAATTTGAAAAGGACAAAATAGAATCAGCATACAGTTCCTTTTGTGCATTACGATCTAGCTATTAAAAGCCAAGAAGAAGAGATTTTCCCTTTTCTGTCAAGGGCAATTTGGCAATTACGTTTCAAAAGTTGTAACAAGTCAATTCTCAGAACTGGAGACTTCCTGGGATAAGGGGGGCAGGGGAGGGGAAGGCTGTCTCGTCCAGGTCATCAGAATGCAGATCAGAAGGACCCCGGCGCTCTTTCAACTGCAGAGCGACCTCGGAAGCTCACAGTTCTAACCCAGCGATTTTCAACCTTTTCCATCTCTTGGTGCACATAAACTAATTACTAAAATTCTGCAGTACACCAATAGAGCACAATATATTGTGTTTTTACCAATCTGACAAAACCATAAAAGTGCAATTTTGATTTATTCATACCGAATGGCTATTGTGTTGGCTGTTGTCATTTTTAAAAAATTTAAAATCTAAGGGAAAAAAGGTCCATGCCCCTGACTAAATAGTCAGATACTGCATGTTTTAAAATTCTTGCCTCACACTGGTTGAAAATTGCTGTTCTAACCTATCCTAAACTTGATATATACATTATACATTGTATCTTTTGATGGATTGGGAGCCACTGACTTTATAGGGTATTGATTTACAAATGATACATGTAACAATCTCATTTCCTACATACCTGCTTTTAAAAATTAACAAATATCCCAGCTGGTGTGGCTCAGTGGATTGAGTGTTGTCCCATGGACTGAGAAGTCCCAGTTTGATTCCTGGTTGGGGCACATGACCCGGTTGTGGGCTCAATCCCCAGTAGCAGGCAGCCGACTGATGTGTCTCTCTCACATCAATGTTTCTATCTCCCTCTCCCTTCCTCTTTCTCTAAAAAAAAAAAAAAAAAAAAAAAAAAATCAATAAAATGTTTTTTTCTTTTATCCTCACTCGAGGACATTCCTGCATTCATCTTCAGATAGAGCGAGAGGGAGAGAGGGAGGAAGAGAGAGAGAGAAACATGGACGTGAGAGAGACACATCGACTGGTCGCCACCCACAGAACCCCAACTGGGGCCAGGGACAAACCCCAACCAAGGCACACGCCCCCAGCAGGAACCAAACCCGGGGACTCTCTGGACCGTGGGCCGATGCTCTAACCACTGAGCAAAACCGGCGAGGGCAATAAATTTTTTTTTTTTTAATTAACAAAGTAAGTTTTCTTCTTAAGAAGTAGTAATTAGTGATAGTTTTGCTTCTCAAGACACTTTATAGTTTTCTTAATAAATAATTAACTAAATATATAATTGAAACCAAATTTTTCATAGTTAGAAGTACTTTTAGCTTGAACCCAGAAGGATGGCGTGTAGCAAAAATATCTTGAGGACTGATAACACTATGAAAAAGTTGAAGTGGGGATTCAGGGAAGATGATGGTGCCAACGTCAAAGGCAGCATAGTGTTTTTAGTCTCCCAGAATCCCTGTCCTACTCCCCCCTCCCCTCAATAACAACAACAAAAACAGAGAAATTAGAATCACAAAACCAATAATCCATGGACAACACCACCAAAACAGTATTAGGTGGTCACGTAGCCCATGAACCAGAAAACACTAATGGGTGTGGCCCTAACACTGTCTGTGGCCACAGACAAGGTAGAAGCAAAGCCTGTGGAAGAGGAAGTTGGCACCTGAAGGTTTTATATCAAAGAGCCCCCAAATCTCCAAAAGGTCCACCCCAATAGGCAGGCAGGCTGATGAGCTATTTTGAGCACAGGAGCGTAACTGGCTAGGAGTCCTGCAAAACTCAGTTGCAGGGTCTGAGGCAAGGGAATACAGGAAACACGAGGTGGTCGCGTCCATAACTCTCAAACTAATGAAACAAAGCTTCCTCCCACCACTAAAGTACCCTGAGGGGAAACTTTTGAGAGTAGAATCAACCTTGAGCACGACAGTAATAATAAAATCAAAGAAAAAGGAGGGGGCAGATAAAAGCAGGGGCAGAGACAGATTTCAGAAAGTAGGGGCCTTATTTTATCATTTCGTGGAAACAACAAAGGACTTCCAGAACTAGAAGCTGGAAAAAGCTCTTTTTTGCCCCTAAAAATACAGGAAAATTCATTTCACTTAAAAATGAGTAACAGTGGGGGTGGGCGGGCGGGGTATATAAATAAAATAAACAACAACAACAAAAATGAGTAACAAGCCCTGGCTGGTTTGTCTCCGCGGTTAGAGCGTCGGCCTGCGGACCAGAGAGTCCCGGGTTCTGTTCCCGCTAGGGGCACGTACCTCCCCCCACCCCCCCAAAAAAAAGAAAAAAAAAGAAAAAGAGTAACAAAACAGGATTGTCATCAAACCCAATGTACAGTTATTACTCTTTTTAAAAAAATGAAATAAAGATCAGAATAACATTCTTACCACAAAGACATGTCTACAAAACAGGTAAAAACTTTAAATTACTACCTCAACAGAGTTAAAGAAAATTGAGAAAATAAAGGAAGACACAAAAACCACAAATCTAATAGAAAAACTCAGAAATAAAGTGACTGGGGAAGAGAAGTATTTAGAGAGAGAGGAGACACAACTAAGAAAGGAATTTGAAGTAAAAGGGAAAAAAGTTTAGAAACGAAGATTGAACAAAAACACAAGAGGTAATGCAACCTTAGAATGCATGAAGAGTGTTAGAAAACGGAAAAGAAGAAAGTTTTAAACATCAAAAAGAAATGAAGAAAGAGAAAATCACTGAAAGAAAAGATAGGCAAAGAAAATCAAACATGACTTTACAATAAATCTTCAGAAAGAAAACCAAACCAATGAAATCAAATACTTCAAATCATTTCTCAAGCACACTTTCCAGAAGTAGAAAAAAAAATTGAAACTATATATTTAAAGTACACCATGTACCTGGAAAAACTGACCTAGAAAAAGATAAAAAATAAAATATTATCCCTTGGACATTTTGCAAAATGACCAAGTCACTTATAAAAGACAGAAAATTAGAGTCATCAGACTTTAAAAGATCTATGCTTTGTGCTAGAAGTCAAAAGATTGAAACTTGGGAAAGACAACTAAGCCAAGGATTTTATACCCAGCCAAAATGATCTTCAAGTTGACAACAATCTGTTATGAATAAGCAAAGAACCAGAGAATATATATTATTCCCATAAGCCCTTCCTTAGTAATCTACGGGAGAAAGTTCAGGCAACCAGAAAGACCCAAGAAGCACTGATATGAGGACTGGGTGAGCATCAAACGCATAATCAGCTGTAGCTCTATTACTCAAAGATGATTATAAGGGGGATGGTATTTTATATAATGGTTATATACTCTGACAATGTAGAGACAGTATGATGATAGAAAAAAAGGGGGAATATGAATCAAAAGTGAATAAGCTCACTGATATAGATCTAAGTGAGAGTAAAAGGGTTACTCTCACTTAGTTCTTTAAATCACATGATGAGGAGAGAAGAGAAGAGGAAAGAAAGGGTTACTGGGAAATTAAATATGTCTCATAATAGGGAACCAATAGACAATAGCTAAAAGAGAGGGGGCGTTCAGGGTATTATGTTAAAAATTAATATATTCATTACAGCAAAAAAATATATAAAAATCTACCTAAATAATATACTTGCATATTGAAAAATGAAGGATACGTATAAACACAGTGATGCACAGAAAAAGGCGAAACCAGAGATGAAAATGGGTGCAGGGATGAAAAGCAGACTTTGATGACCTCATTTTGTCTTACAGGTTTGAATTTAGGAACACTTAAATATATTTACATAATTATTGAACAGCAATGATGTCTAAAAATCTCCTTTAAAAATATCAAATTAAAAAAAAATACTCTTAGCCCTGGCCAGTTTGGCTCAGCGGTTAGAGCATTGGCCTACGGTCTAGAGACCCGGGTTCGGTTCCCGCTAAGGGCACGTGCCTTGGTTGCAGTTTGTCCCCGGCCCTGGCTGGGTCGTGCAGGTGGCAGCCACTCGATGTGTCCCTTTCCCATCGATGTTTCTCTCGCTCTCTCTTCCTCTCTCTTCCTCCCACTCTATCTGAGCAAAAAAATGGAAAAATGTCCTCGAGGATAAAAAATATATATATATATACACTTAAATGTATATCAAGTTATTGGCATAAACACACAAAGAGGAACTATTCCAAGTGACCCTACCCCAACATAATGTACATGTATACCCCTAGCTCAGTGGACTAAAAACCAAAACCAAACCCAAGTGAAAAGTTTTCAGTGGGTATGCTGTTGGGGTGTCACTGGCATTTTTAGTCAGAAGCTGTGGTGAGTGCAGTGTAGGGTGAAGTAAACGAGTCAACTGTCGATGTGACTGGGAACTGCTATCCTCACCTTGAGAGGAAGGAAATCTGAGGCTGAGAAGGGCCTGGTTGTGGTACATCTGTATAAACTCATGCGGTATTTTACCTTCAAAATACACACATGTCATACATGCATGATACAGACATATATATCACATACAAATATACATATGCTTCATCCAAATGAAAGAGATTTCCTCGCTCTGGTTGCACTCCCTGAAAAGGCTGAGAGACATTGGCAAACCCAGTCGTAATGAGTACCCCTGGAGCCCAAATACCCCTGTGGTCTCCAAATACCATTTCTCACTAAAAGGAACCAGGTTTTCTTGGAAAAAAAAGCTGATCCCAGGTTTGAGGCAGAAAATGTACAAGACGAGCTTGGAACACACTGTCGATTAGAAAGCAAGGACGCTATCAGAGACAACCAGTTCTGACAGGACCGTCAGGACCCAGCTGAGCAAGGTTCCCAGGCCATGGTCCAAGACAAGGACTTTCAAGCACCAGTGAGGGCAATAACTACACTGATTCAAACACATCACATATATTTAAATCCATGAGTTCACAGTCAGGTGTTTAGAAACAGAGATGATTTGCGAGGACATTATGAGAAAACCTTATTTTGTGAACTGGTAAATAAAGGAAAGAGTAAAGTATTTATCCTGTCTTTTGTGTAAAACCTGAAGCACAAATAGTAGATGAGGGGAAGTTTCTCTCTATGAACGACTCCTGCTAATAAGTGAACAAAGAACAGAATTAGACTACCCCATATAGCAGTCCCTAACACATTTATGAATTTAGACAAAAACCTCACTGCAAAGGAGATACTACTGAGCATGCCTCCTGATGGGTGCGCACAGCACAACACAACACAACTATGCGGGCAAAGCCAAGTAACACCTGTCGGACTTCCTTGCGATGCCTCCAGGGAATGCAGAAGACAGAGAACCTGCTTTACAACACCACAGGGATGCACTCATCCAAATCCTGATGGTGGGAAGTCTACTGGGCAAATGGCCTGGTCTCTTCAACAGAAAAAAATGTAGCACAAAAACGATGAAGATGGAACCAACAGCTTAAAAGAAGCTTAAGAGAAATAGATGTTATTTGTATCCCGAGTCAAGTAAACTGTTAACAGAAATCCTACCACAAAGCACAGTTATTTATGAAACAATTAATGAGGGAAATACAAACACTGACTGGACACTTGATGATATTAAGGAATTATTGTTCACTATTTATTTACTTATTTATATTTTTTTGGTACGTGCCCCTAGCAGGAACCAAACCCGGGACTCTCTGGTCCGCAGGCTGATGCTCCAACTGCTGAGCCAAACCGGCCAGGGCTTGTTCATAATTTTTTAGGTGTGCTAATACTATTGTGGTTTTGTAGAAGAAGAATCCAAATTGTTTATATAAACATTAGAATACTGAGAGATGGTATGATGTTTGAAATTTGCCTCAAAATAATCTGGGTGCAGGGGTGGGGCAGAAACTGTTGATGTCTGTTGAGAGGTGATGGGGACATGGGAGTTCGTTTGATATTTTCCAATGTTCCCTCAGGAAGTCAGCACTATTTCTCAAATGTAGTTTCCCACAGCTGTCATTTAGGGTACTTACTAAATTCACCTGCCTGCTGGCTGGTGTGGCTCAGTTTGTAGGGCCTGGTCCCATGTACCAAGAGGTTACTGGTTTGATTCCAAGTCAGGGCATATGCCTGGGTTGCTGGCTCGATCCCCAGTAGGGGGTGTGCAGGAGATAACCTATGGATGTTTCTTTCTGATCAATCTTTCTATTTCTCTCCCTCTCCCTTCCTCTCTCTGAAATCAATAAAAACATATTTAAAAATAAATCCACATGCTCTATGTCAGTCTACTTAGGGTATTTAATAAAGTTAAAAGTATGCCCAACCCTAGATTTCTGAATCAGAATTCCTGGCAGTAAAGCCCAGAAAACTGTATTTTAAGTACAGCTGGCCAGGTGGTTCAGTTGGTTGGAATGTCAACCAAAGAGTTGCAGTCAGGGTGTGTGCAGGAGGCAGCCAATCGATCCATGTTTCTCTCTTTCTTTTTTTTTTTATCCTTACCTGAGGGCATTTATCTTCAGATAGAATGGAAGGGTGAAAGGGAGGAAAAGCGAGAGAAACATCGATGTGAGAAAGACACACTGAGTGGTTGCCACCTGCATGACCCAACCAGGGCCGGGGACAAATTGCAACCAAGGTACGTGCCCTTAGCGGTAACCGAACCCGGGTCTCTCTGGTCCATGGGCCAACGCTCTAACCACTGAGCCAAACTGGCCAGGGCTCTCTCTCTTTCAAGAACAAATAAACAAACAAACACATAAACAAACAAACAAATACCACTGGGCAGGTGGGTCTTCTGTACACTCCATTTGTTTTAATTATTTGCAAGAAACAAATTATTTTCGTTTGCAAAACGAACAGTTTATAAACAGTTCAATTTAAAACTTATTCTTCCTATTAAAAGAACCATACAGTAACCTAAACTATCCTTCATACTCTAATGTTTAATTTTTTTTAAATTAAAATAATGTATTAAAAAAATTTTTTTGCAAATTTGACAATTATAATAAAATCTTCTCCATGTCATAGACCAATAAGCAAGTGACCTTAAAAATGTATTATGGGAAGAGGGCATCAGATAATACTCTCTCAAGTTTGCTGAGTACTTGGGGTTAAGAAATCGGAGGAAAGAACCTAATGCAACATGGATGAAGTCACAGAAACATGCCTCTTTTCTGAAAGTCAAACTTGGTGACAGAAAAGATAGGCAAAATTTTAAAAAAGAAAGAAAGAAAGAAAAGAGCAATCCCAAATCCATTTACAATCTCAGTACAACTATTTCAAGAGTCACAGAGCTGTTTTCCATAAAGAGGACCCATTATCCCTGACACAAAGAACATACTCCTTTCTGACAATGGTACTTATCATCAGATGCCAGTGGTTTGTTGAATGACTCAGTTTCTTTGGTAAGTGAAAAGTTTACCAGAACGATGAATCATCAAAACCAGACGTTGATGGCAAAGGTTTTGATAAAGAACAGGGGAGCAGAAAGGGTCAGAGTCAGCACTTAGTAACATTACTAAGGTACCAGTTCCAGTCCTTGAAGCTTTGTACAGAATTTCTAATTTAATCTTTATTGAAGCATGTAGCGTTTATACTTGTTTAAAAAAACTCCAGCCCCCAAAATTTGAAAATACTTATTTATAAAGATGTATGTTCATTGCAGCAGTACTTAACAATAGTGAAGACATGAAAACAACCTAAGTGCCCTTCAGCTGATGACTGACAAAAAAGATGTGGTACATGTATATAATGGAATACTACTCAGCCATTAAAAAGATGAATATTACCATTAGTGACAACATGGATGGATCTTGAGAGTATCATGCTAAGTGAAATAAATCAGACAGAAAAGGGCAAAAATCACATGAGTTCACGCATGTGGTATATAAAACAAAAAATCAATAAATGAACAAACAAAACAAACTCAAAGACACAGATAATAATATGGTGATTACCAGAGGGGAAGGGAGGTGGGGGGAGGACAAAGAGGGTAAAGGGGGTCAAATCTATGGTGACAGAAGCAACCAAGACTTTGGGTGGTGAACACACAATGAAATATACATATAATGTATTATAAAATTGTATACTTGAAACATATAATGTTATTAGCCAATGTAACCTCAACAAATTTAATTTAAAAGCAAAACAAAACAAACAAAACCCAGCATTCTACCAAGGGGCTTCGGAGCATCTGCATTTCATTATTAAATTAAATTTCTCACTATTCAGTACATGGAATGTTAAGAAAGCATTCCACGTGTCATACAGAATAGTACTTAAAATGGGGGTTAGGCTCCAAAGTTCCCACCCAACACCAAGTGTGGAGTCGAAATTATCCTTAAGATTTTAAGGTGTAATTCAGGTCCTAATAATCTCCCACTCAAACCTTTCGGTGGCTTCCCAGTGCACCTGGTCCTCATCAAGGCTGAGAAGGCTCTGCATGATCTGGTCCCAACTGTGTCACATCTCCCTTCTTTCCTGCCTGCCCCCGTGTCCTTTTCCACATGCCAGACTCAATCCCGTGCCTACCTAGAACGTTCCTTTCCCGGCAAATCACAAAACGTGTTCCCTTCCTTTGGGTCTCTGCTCAAAGGTCTCCCAAAATGGTGTCACAAAATTGATGTACTGGCATTGATTGAAGTGTCATGAGTAACTGTGCTTATGGTAGCAAAATGCCGTCAAAGTCAAAGCTTGGACTCACCATGCAAAACAAGGTAAACTGTGCCTTCTGAACAGACAGAGAGGGTCCCTGAGGCTTCTACGTTTCTTCTTTTCTTTTCTAAGGACATCAGTGAGCATCTCATTGATGTTATAATTTGAAGTGTTTTCGGCCTCTAATGAAAGACTTAGACTAGTGGAGGAGGCTATCATTGGTTCCCCAAATTGCAGCTGTACAAATTAAAAAATGCAAATTGTTTCATACTGTTAATGATGGCAACTTTGAAAGAAGGCATTTCTACTTTTCCTATTGTTTTAAGTGAATATGTTTTAAGTAGATAAGTTTAAGTGAAAAAAATATCTTGAAATGGCAAGGTAGTTGTTTAAAAACAAAAATACCCGGTTATCACTTGCAACTCCTTATTTTAGGGAGCCAGGATTTTCTCAATACTGTGCCACAATATGAAAAAAAAAAAAGGCAACAACGCAAGGGAATACATTGGAAACTAAGTGACAGAGTTCTGCAGCTGTCATTTTAACACTGATTTCAAACTTCTGTGTTCATCACACAGCCTCATTGTTCTTCCTTGGTTTTATAAGTCAGCATTATACTTTGAAATCTAACAAACATTATACTAACAAAATTTTCCTTTACCAGTTTTATATATTGAGGTTTCACATAAGATTGTGTTTGAAAAAGGAGTGGATACTAAAAATATTTGTAAATCATCAAGGAACGGCGAGGCGAGAGATCTGCACCTGTGGGTGATTACTGCTGTAGCTATGCGATGCCTAGAGACAGGCGAGAAAGAAAAAGAAACAAATGAGTTCTTGTGGAACTTCCCCCCACATGACAGCAGACACTTGGATATAAGTCATGTAACAACCCTCCACCTGACCGTCCTCTTCTGTTTTCATGTGTTTGGATCAAGCAGGCCAAAGGCTGGAGCAGTCATGGTGTGACATGTATTTGCACAGGCGGACAGGTCCTCAGGGAACAGAAGGATGGGTAGAAATGGTTACATGGGCCAGTGATAGCGCCTTTCCCATCAAGGGCTCTCTGGCTCACAGGAGCAGTGCTCTGTGGTACTTAGGGCATGGGTTTATCACCCAGAGAGACTTAGGGTCAGCGCCCACTGTTTAGGATTAGCAGGGTAACTTCGAGCTGACTCACTTCCTTTTGCCAAGCATCTCTTATCTCCAACATGGAGATGGCAGTACCCACCTAAGGGTTTGAAGATGCCTTCATATCTCATAAAAAATAACATGTAGAAGTCACCTAGCCCCTTACTAAGTGTTCCATAAGTAGCTTCCTCCCTCTTCTTGGGACCTTGTTGAAATGCTCACCAGCCTGCTTCAGCCGCAGGGATCAGAGTTGTCTTGGGAATGGACTTGCCAGGCGAGGGATGCAGCCAGCCCTGGCCTGAGCATCATGGAGAGGCCCTTCCAGAAATCCAGCTATGTGTCCTCACCCTAACCATCTGAGCCCCACTTTGGTGCTCATCTGTGAATTCTCCTGATCCCAGGGGAGAAAGGGCACAGGCGGTGGGGGAGCAAGGGCTAAAGGAAGACAGTCTCCTGCAAGGCCAAGGCTGTGGAGAGCACACCGGCTGCCCCTCGGTGCTCACACACCCTGAATCCCTGGGCCCTGCAGAATTCTGCTTGT
Source organism: Molossus molossus (assembly GCF_014108415.1). Taxonomy (NCBI): domain Eukaryota; kingdom Metazoa; phylum Chordata; class Mammalia; order Chiroptera; family Molossidae; genus Molossus; species Molossus molossus. Next base: position 24,636,376 of record NW_023425347.1, on the reverse strand, counting down.
TTACACTGCAGTCCCTCTTCCCTAGGCATTCAATACAGCACCTTCTCCTCACATTGAAAAGCAAGCATTTGCCACTTCAGCTGTACAAATTATATAGGATTGAAAATAGTATAGCTGCAAGAAACGTGGAGTTTGTAATTAGAGTTCTCTCTCTCTTTTTTTTTCCCCTTCTCAAAGCAAACAGGAACAAACTGAACTGAAAATGAAACACGGTTGTTTAAAAGGCTACAGTTGTCATCCCCCTGTGCTCTATCTTTAGGCTTGTTTTCTTTGTCTTTCTAAAGTACTGAAGATGTTTCCCTTACGTAGAGAAAATCCCATGTGCACACACAGGGAGCCGTCCTCTGCCTTGGGGACCAGACGTCAAGTCACTCAAATTCCCTTTCCTATTTTCTACAGTTCATGAGCTTATAAGGTGGCGGAAGAGGAAGACGGATGCTCACTACTGCAAGGAATTCTGCACCCAGCATCGAACAGCATCCACGGAGGGAGGGCTTTGATTCGGCGCAACAGAAACAAGAGGTTTGGTGAAGCAAGCACCAGAGTTAGGACCGCGAGCATCCTGCAGACAAGGATGGCATTTTCTTCTCCCAGGGCGGGACCTGCTGCTGGCAGTCAGTACATACTGAGAGGGTTAACCACTGCGGGGATGGACACGTGATGTAACGTCAGTGAGCCGTAGCTTACGAGAAAATAAACCTTCCAGCTAGCACTCAATTAAACTCTGCCAACAAAAACGAGATTTAGGGGTATCCATTTCCCGTCCCAATGACTGTCTGTCAGTCTTCAGAGGAAAATTAAATATTTCATTAAAAAAACAAAAACAAAAACAAAAAAAACAGAAGGAGTTTTGGAAAACTTTTGTGAATCAGAACCAGAGGAGACCAAGTGACTTAGCGTTCAAATGAAAAAGTGAAAAAAGAAGACACATTGCTGATTTCTGCCCCCTTCTCGATGGTGTGAGATTTTAAAGACATTCATTCCTGTCAAAAGGATGTCATCAAATGCATTAAAGGTAGTTCCATAAACCTGCCTCTTCACAACCCTCTTGTTCTCATAGTACATCAGCTCAGCTCAGCTCACTGAGTTTTATAATGGCATGCAGGTTTATATTTTTATCTTTTTAAAATGTATCTTTATTGTTGAAAGTTTTACAGATGGTCCCCTCTGCCCCCATTCACAGCCCCCCGCCCCCTGGCCTTCACTGCGCTGTTGTCTGGGTCCACAGACTATGCATACATGCATATACATGCTTCGGTTCATCTCTTCCCACCCCAGCCCCTTCCCTCTGAGACTCCTCAGTCTGTTCATGCTTCCATGTCACTGGATCATCTTATCTTTTAAAAATGTTACAGACAATTAATTCACATTAAGACTCCACTACTAATCCAAAACCTCAAGATTTAGAATTTAAAGATTCTCACAAGCATTTAGCTCAAACCTATTTTTAGCTGGCTGCATTTTTTAAAAAAAAGGTGTAGGAATATTTGCCTCATTTAAGCATTCTTAAATTTATTTTATCATCATCATTTGCATCAAATAACACGCTAACTGAAAGTGACTTAGTCTTTGAAGTGAATCTGGATTAAACTTTATTATGTTTAGTATAGCTGGAAATCCTTGAGATTTGAAGTAAAAGAATTCAAATATCTGGGTTCAGGTTCTGTTTGTGTCGTGCACTATTTGCACAATCTTACACAATCATTTAATTTTTGCGAGCGTCAGTTTAATCCTTTATTAAAATGAGGCTAGAAAGAAATATTTGTCTAAGAACAGCTCAGGGGATGACATTAGTGTATTATATAATTTTTATCACCCCCATCATCATCGTTACCACCACCGTCTGTGCTTAAAATAGTTCAAATGAGAGAGGGTAAGAAGAGCCAAATGAACCCCACTCTGGGCCTGACACCATGTACAGACTGTGCATGTGTTTTGCCACTTGAGGTCACAAGAGCCCTATTATCTACATGTATATGTATATCTGTCCTATAGAAACGCGCAGTATCTCCCACTGGAAACAGAGGGACAGAGAGAATGAAGTAACGTGCTCGATGAAGTTATTATTCAGGCAAGTTTTGTTAAATTGACTAGTCGATTAAAGTCTACTGATCACTTACTATGTACCAAGCACATTTTAGGTGTGAGGATAACGTGGCGAAATCTCTGTCATCAGAGAGCCGACATGAACTGGAGTCTTTCGGACTCAAAATCATTGTTCTCTCCACTCCACAGGCCAGTGAGTGCCGGGGGCCTCTCTTCTGTCCCCCCTCCCTCTCAGATAGCACAACTCACATAGAAAGTAGTACCTGGCCCCGGCCGGTTTGGCTCAGTGGTTAAAGCATCGGCCTGTGGACCAGAGAGGCCTGGGTTCAGTTCCTGCTAAGGGCATGTACCTCGGTGGCAGTTTGTCTCCAGCCCTCGTTGGGGTCGTGTGGGTGGCAACCAGTCGATGTGTCTCTCTCATATCAATGTTTCTCTCTCTCTCTCTCTTCCTCCCTCCCTCTCTCTCCCAGTCTATCTGAAGATAAATGCAAAAAATAAATGTCCTCCAGTGAGGATAAAAAAGAAAGAAATACCTGGGTAGAGGCACACTGTATAAACAGTCAAGCCCATGCCAGGAGCTCTATAGCCTCAGGGTTCAAGGCTCCCCAAGGGCTGAAGTGACCAATGCCCGACATACCTGTAGCCCATTTGTAACACACTGGATTGGGAGGCTATATGTCGTCTATAGTGTAGTCAATGATTCAGAAAGTGCACTAATGTTACTGACTTCTTCCCATGTTAATTAGCATTGCATATATAGAGCATGCAATCCCTAGTATTATATACAGATAATACTTTTACTTTTTCACTTATACTGCTTTTACTTTTTATCTCCTAATGCCGAAGACTTGGTGCTTTTAGTAAGTCAGCCAGAAAAAGTTAAGACAACTTTTGTAGTCAGCAGGTAAAACTAAACAGGCATCAGAAACAGCATTTTAAAAACATGTTACTAAATCATTATAGCAGAGAGCAAAATGTAAGAACCAATGCAAAGGAACCAAAAATTTTCTTAAGCTTAACACTAGCTCAGGCTCAGAAATGGACCGAAACACTGGGATCTGTTATATCAACGACTGTCTTCTACATGCTTGACCCATGCAGTTGCCTTAGACATTATAACAATAAGTAGGTTGGGTACATAAAGAGGTCGCATTCAGGCAGGCGCAGAAGGGAACAGCACTGTTACATATGGAAAGATTACATAAGGCCGTCAAAGGCGGTAGGAGGGGATATAGGAAATGGTCCTCACGTGCTGACAAACAGACCTGAGGTCGGGAAAACACGGCCGGCAGGAGGTCGGGAAGACTGCACTGGTTGGACGTGCGTTGCATGGAGGACCCTCGGGGAGGCAGACGGGTTTGCTGAGGAAGGGAAGCACGCCTACAAGTAGTCCAGGATCTCACAGAGCAGTGAGAGCCAACTCGATGTGAAAAAGAACCAACTGCAGCAATAGAGCTGCAGGAAAACTGCACTATTAGAAAACAAACACTCCAATTCAAATGTGGTCAAAAGACTGAATAGACACCACATTAAAGAAGCTCTATAGTGTCTGGCCGGTGTGGCTCAGGGGTTGAGCACTGGCCCATGCACCAAGAGGTCGCTGGTTCGATTCCCGGTCAGGACAAATGCCCAGGTTGTGGCCCCGACCCCCACTGGGGGGCATGCAGGAGGCAGCCAGTCAATGTTCTCTCTCATTGATGTTTCTATCTCTCTCTCCCTCTGCTCCTTCTCTCTAAAATCAATAAAAAGGAAGAAGAAAAAAAAAGATCTATAGATGGCAAAAAAGCATATGAAAAGACGCTCCACATCACATTATTAAGAAATTTCAAAAAACAACAATGAGATACCACTACACACCGACTGGAAGGGCCCGGATCCAGAGCACTGACGCCACCAGATGCTGGTGAGGAAGGAGCAACAGGGACTCCCACTGCTGGTGGGAAGGCAAACCCGCGCAGCCACCTGGAGGACACCTTGGTAGTTACTTACACAATGAAACATGCTCCTACCCTATGACCCAGTAACACACTCCTTGGCACGTATCCAAAGGAGGTGAAAACGTGTTCCCAGGAAAACCTGCACGTGGACATCTGCAGTAGCTTTATTTATAATGGACCAACTTGAAAACAAACAAGATATCCTTCAGTAGGTGGATAGATAGATTGTAGTATATCTATGCAATGGAACATTATATTCAGTGATAAGAAAGAACTATCAAGCCATGAAAAGACATGGAAGAGCCTTCAATGCATATTACTAAGTGAAAGAAGCCCATATGAAAAGCCTACATACTGTATGAGTCCAACTATATGACATTCTGAAACAGGCAAAACTTTGGTGATCCGGGGTTCGGGTCTGGAAGGGAGGGACGGATAGAGGGAGCACAGGAGACTTTTAAGGCAGTAAAACTATTCTGTAAGGCACTGTAATGGTCGAACACAGATCATTATACATTTGTCAAAACCTACAGAATGTATGCCAGAAAGAATGAACCCTACTGTAAACTGTGGACTTCAGTTAAGAAGAGTGTATCGATACTAGTCCATCAATTATAACAAATGTACCACTCTGACGCAAGATGTTCACAACAGGGGACACTGTGTTGGGGAGGGGGGAGGCAGGGAATGTGGGAACTCTCTGTACTTTCCAATCAATTCTTCTGTGAACTTAAAACCCTCTAAAAAAATCAAAGCCTGTTAATTAAAAAAACAAAACAAAATGCACTGTCAGCTGTTTAAAGTTTCCCTCTAATGTCTTTCCAGATATTGACTAGAGCCCAGTGGACTTAATCAGAGAAGACACCACGGAAATGACTCCCAGCCAGAGCGCTTAAAAGACCAGAAGGGGCGGTTCACAGGCTGAGCCCTGCGAGAACCGCGTTTCGTGCGGGCTGAGGGCATGGGCGAGGTGCAGAGGCAGAACCACTGCGCAGAGAGGTGAGCAGGGTACTGTGCTTGAATGCAGGATGCAGGTCACAGACGGTGAAGGCAGGAGGTGCTGAACTGTGACCGCAGGTAGTTAGATATTAGGAAGAGAGCAAAGGGAATTGGACACTGAGCCTGTCCGCTGCACCAGGAAGCTAAGCTTCACACCCAGGGCATCGAATCACTGTCCCTCCAAGGGGTTAGGTAGGTACACGTGCAATGAAAGTCAAAATGGCGCAGGGGGAGGTGCTTGACCACAGAGGCCTGTCAGTCTCACCTGGGGGAGGGGTCACTGGTCAGGGGGTGGACCCATCCTGGACACAGCTGGACTTTTTCCATGGCAGGATGGTGGGAGATCGAACACTGGAAACCCCCGGCAGCCTTCCCAAATAAACACCACGACCTCCCATGCGTGGATCTGTGAAATGCTTTCCTCACAGTCCCCTGGAAGAGCCTGATTTCCACTGACAACAGAACTGTGATGAGGAGTTTATACTGTAATCTGAGAGGTGAGCGGGGCCACTCCAGACAAATGGGATGGACATGATGGAATCGAAATGACGTACAAGGTAGTCTCAGCCAGGTCCAGGCCACGCGAGAGATGAGAGACAGGAAGGAACCCCAATCCAGGTAGGGTTATGAGGCATCAGTTCTGAGGGTAAGTAAACAGAAGATACTAGGAATCTAAGGGAGAATAAAATTTCTGGGAAAAGACACCATGAGCTGTGTTAAGGAATCCAAGATTCAAGAATAATCATTTCTCAAAAGTCCTAATTGTGAGGAGGACACCCAAGAGTGTAAGTCTCTATCAAGTAGAGTTTCTACATTTCTTCTCATTTAAGTTGCTCATCTGACCATGGTTAGGAGCACAGCAAGAGGTGTGCAATTTCTATACCAGCAGAAATAGAAAACGAGAGGCAAGAGAGCAGGCACGTACATTGGAGGCAGAGAATTTTCACCGTTATATACATATGCTGGGAACCTCAGTAGCCGAAAAACATTTTAAGGTTCTGTATTTATTAAAAAGGAAAGATGTTGCCCTGGCTGGTTTGGCTCAGCAGTTAGAGCATCGGCCCGTGGACCAAAGAGTCGTGGGTTCAATTCCGGTCAAGGGCACATACCTCTGTTGTGGTTCATCCCTGGCCCTGGTTGGGGTTGTGTGAGAGGCAACCAGTCATGTGTTCCTCTCTCTCCCTCCCTCCCATTCTTTCTGAAGATAAATGGAAGCATATCCTTGCATGAGGATTAAAAAAAAGGAAAGATGTTCACCATGTATTTGAAAGTGAGAAGAGGAGTTTCAGAAAACTATATCAATTACAGTTGGCATATATTTATTTACATATGTATGCACAGAACATTGTGGAAGGAAACACACTCAAAGGCTAACAATGATAAACACCTACGGGACACAACAACATGGTGGGCTTCTGATACTCCTACTCTCTATCTTCCTAACTCTTCTTCAAGCCGGTATAGAAATTACTTGTAAATGACTGATTTTTTTAAAGGACAGAGCTAACACTCTTTCCATCGTGCAATTTAAGTTTCCAATACTGTTCTCTCTGTTAATGGAAGAACAGCCAGCGTCTCACACACAGGCCAATGCTCGCTCTAGCTCCGGGGTGGGGGGGCGGGGGCAGCTTCTCATTACGTAAATTACTTCAACAGCAGCATCCTGATGCATGAGGGAAAAGAGAAATGTGAGTTCCAGAGAACTATAAGTGCTGCTACTACTACTACTACTACTACTACTACTACTACTAATGGCAGAAGCAACAAGAATAGCAGCAAAGAAAAATGTCTTGGGAAGAGAGGGGACAGACCTCCACCTATTCCTAGCACTTGTTTCTCTGACTCTGGAGAAGGTTTCTTGATTAGTTTATCTTAAAAACTGTTATTGCAAACAAACAAACAAAAAATCCTAGCTAAAGATAACATTAAAATGTATAAGATATACAGAAACACCCCATGATGCAAATTATTTATAAAGATAATGTAGCAGTGCGACCGAGAATTAGCATTAATCACTGTTTAGTTACTCTACAACCAAAGGGATGTACAGTCCAATCGCCAATGGGTCAGATTGTAATGTCTGTTCTTACTCATTAAAGCCATTGCTTTCCATAGGTGATGGTCCTTGGGGTGGGAGGAGCAGAATTAAAAAAAAAAAAATAGGCACCCCAGAAGCTGTGTTTTTAAGGATAGATTATAGCCCTGGCAGGTTTGGCTCAGCAGTTAGAGCACAGGCCCATGGACTGAAGGGTTGTGGGTTTGACTCCTGGTCAAAGGCACGTACCTGGATTGCAGGTTTGATCCTGGACTCGAGTTGGGGTCATGCAGGAGGCAACCAATCAATATGTCTCTCTCACATCGATGTGATTTCTCTCTCTCTCTAGCTCTCTCTCTCCCTCCCTTCCACTCTATCTAAAAAAACCAATGGAAAAATATCCTCGGGTGAGGATTAACAACAACAAAAAAGGCTCACACTCACTCTCTCTACCTCTCTCTCTCCTTCCCCTCTCCCCTCTTTCCCTCTCTCTTTCTCCCTAAAAAAAAGAGAAAAAAAAGAAGAAAAAAAACCCCAAACAAACAAAAAAGATAGATTATATCTATGATCTTTCCTAAACTAACAATGTCATCATGAAATCTGTAATGGAAAGTACCTTTAATCAAAGCCATCTGTTTGGAATTCTCCCTTTCTATGGGCATAAATTCACGACAGCTATTTACTGTAGTTCATTATTTAGGCATGTTGCTGTTACCTTTCCTGTAACTTCCATTTGTGTTGAATTAAAGTAGGAGTATGAGAAAGTCAGAAAGCAAGTTAAGAGTTGCCTTTAAATTTTATTACCTGCTAACAACTCTGTCTAAGAGTTTAGGACGTGAAGAAGTGGAACTGTTGCTTAAAAGAAGACTGAACGATTGTCTGAAGAGTCCCTTTATTCAAGTGTTTCTCGTTCCTTATAAAACAAGGATATTTTTGTGGTAAAGACATTCAATTTCTGTTTCAATCTAGTGATCATTATTTTAATTCCCAATTTGGTTTATCTACCAAATAAGAAATTGCAGCAATAATCATAGAATAGCAGCGGCGATAACAATATAAATCATAATTTGTCTCCTATTAACCTTGATAGAAAGTAATATCACTGAGAACTAACAAACTCTGAGCTAGAGCCTAACGTAATTATTTAGTTTAAGACTAACAAATTCACTGATAAGATAATAACCACTACCTTATAGAGAGGGAATTACCACCAAATTGTTTTCAGAATAACTTGTTTCCAAGGGAGTTGCTGTGAGATTAATAGTCACTGAAACCAGTAAGTGTGTTGCCCCTGGGCTAGGAGTTGCTCGTATACACACAGAGGTACACAGTTACAGTAACCAAAGGAGTCAAACCTCAGTCCCCACTCTGAGGGGACCGACTGCCATTAACAATGTTCTGAGTGAATGTCTGCATTTGCAATATGCTCATGGCTGATCGGAAAGACTGAGGTTTAGACCAACCAGAACTCTCAGTGCTGCCTGAGAGAGGCAGAACCGTAAGATGCACTCGCCAACAGAGTGGGCTCTCAATTAATGCCTGATGAACAAATGAATGAATGAATGAATGAATCAATGGATGAACTGATCAATCAATGGTTTACTTAGAGTTGTCTGTGTGTGACATTTTACTAGGGCCTGGGAAAAAACAACAGAAATTATACAAGGGTCCTGTTCTTAAGAAGCTTCAATTCTCTCGGTTGAAGCAAATATAAATAAGCGATTTTAAAATGGTGTGATAGAGGAATAATGCAAGGCTATGAATGAAGAACAGATGTAATAGGGAGGGGGACAGAAAAAACTTCTAAGATAGGATCTGATTAAATGAACTCACAAGGGGTTAAGTCTGTCTGCAGCTTCTGTCTGGTGTCATTTGCATTTTAATAGAAAACGAGGGGAAGTTTTTGCTCAATATTTGAGGACTGAACTGCTGTTAGTACATTTCAAGTATTAGGTGAGAGATTGGCAGATAAGGTACTTCAAACACTACTGGGCACGAAGTCTACCCAATTCTATCATAAAAAGGCTCAGAGAGGGCAGGTGTCCGTCTTCTTCAAGCAACTGTATCGAGCAAGAACATAAAAGAATGTTTATGAAGGGTCTTGGGACAGGTATTTGCACACGCACGTTCACATGTTCACTGCAGCATTACTCACACCAGCAAAGTGGAAGCAACCCAAATGTTCACTGATGGATGAGTGGATAAATAGACTGCGGTATGTCCACACAAGGAAATATTACTCAGCCTTATTTCTGACACGTACTCAACATGGGTAAACCTTGAGGGCATTATGCTAAATGAAATAAACCAGTCACAAAAAGATGAATACTGTATGATTCCACTTATATGAGGTCCCTAGAGAAGTCAAATTCACAGAGACAGAAAGTAGAATGCCAGGGGCTGGGATGAGGGGAGTGGGGAGTCAGTGTTGGATGGGTCCAGAGTTTCCATCTGGGAGATGAAAAACATTCTGGAGATGGACGGTGGTAATGGCTTCACCACAGTGTGAACACCACTGAGCTGTACTTGACTACAGTCTTGTACCCTGAACTCGAAAAGAATTAAGATGATAAATATTACATTATATGTATTTCATCACAATTTTTAAAATTGGTAAAGTATACCATAGCTTTGAAGTTTATATGCAAAGTTAGATTATTACAATTAAGTTAATAGTTATTTAATATGGAACATTACTGGAGAGAAGGCAGATTGGGTGGCATTTATTGATTAGTTGGGTCGCTGCTTGGTTCCTAATATGTTTGAAAAAAATGACACTCCAAAGATCTCCCCACCATAAAGAAAAAAAAAAAAAAATTCAATCCTTGGGTCTCCAGACCCTTGTAAAATGCAGTTCCTGGCCAAAGTTTCTATCAACTTAATGTGTTCTTATCAGACTGTTTCTTCACAGGTCAACCAAAGTACCTGCAGTGATCTGAGGCGCTGGGAGAGGGGAAAGACCACAGCCAAAAGGCAGAAGGGACAGGCGGAGCTGCCGAAATCAAACTGTGCCTATTTGGAGATTTTGCCCATGCCACAGATAGCTTTACCACGGGTTTTCATACAAGCATTTCATGGAACACTCTCCCTGATGAAGGAGTCCCAGCAATAGAAAAAAAATTCACACCGCAAACCTTGAAAAGAGTTTTATCAGAAGAAAAAAGGGGCTTCTGCTAAGCAATGTTCAACCATGGTGACATATTTAATCATGGAAACGAATCTGAGTTTTCAGTTTCACAGATTGAAATATGGTTTGTAAATTTGACGGTGAGATGTAAAAAGTAAATATATGTGCCTTGGAACTCTGCATTTTTGGTTGCTACCATGAGTAGGCTAGGTTGGAAGAATCCAGATCTGTGAATGATGTCATAGATAACACAGATCGAATCAAAGGGGCTTTGAAGTCAAGAAAATTACAGCCTCAGCTATGACCTCATGTCCTTACCATACAGTGAGACGGGACAGCGCTGCATGCAAGCCGCCATGCGCTCTGTAGCTGGGCTGAGTTCAGCACAGTAGCCAGGGGGCCATCGTGTGTGTGTGTGTGTGTGTGTGTGTGTGTGTGTGTGTTTGAGTTCAGCACAGTAGCCAGGGGGCCATCGTGTGTGTGTGTGTGTGTGTGTGTGTGTGTGTTTGAGTTCAGCACAGTAGCCAGGGGGCCATCGTGTGTGTGTGTGTGTGTGTGTGTGTGTGTTTGAGTTCAGCACAGTAGCCAGGGGGCCATCGTGTGTGTGTGTGTGTGTGTGTGTTTGAGTTCAGCACAGTAGCCAGGGGGCCGTGTGTGTGTGTGTGTGTGTGTGTGTGTGTGTGTTTGCATAAAAGAAAGGTGGGCGAGCAACAATATTCTGACTTGAGATAGTTCATTTGCTTATAAGATACTCAGAATCTTCACGGGCATTACTTCATTACAATGACTGCCTCTATATCTTAGTCAAGGAGGCAACTGGAAGCTTGTTCAGAAGTCCCACCCGTTCAGACTTCACTGTGTTATGAACATTTCTAAAAAGGCAAACAGCAGCAGGTGGTTTTGATCGCAGTGTTGGCTTTAACTGAGCACCCATGTCCCTTGTGGATGAGCGAGGTTCCATTGCTTAAGGTACCACAGAACGCACAGGTGGGTAAGAGTATCAGCTGACAAAACCTAGTGAAATATCACACAGGTGGCAGAATACACACACCTGCATCTTCACCCACTTCTAAAAATAAGATTCTATGTTCTTTCGCCAATACACTATACATTCTAGTATAATCTAAGTATGTATACAGAAATCTATGGTTTTGATTACTATTTCATGCGAAACTACATGCAAGGGTGTGGGTCGGTACAAAAACCCATGGCGGTCCGTCGCTCCTTCAGTCACCTGCGCTGCGGGCTCGCCCCTTCTCCCAGCACCTGCACGAGACTCGAGACTCGAGACTCGGAGCGGGAAGCCAGACCACAGCGAGCACACCATGCCTTCCTTTCGGTATCAAACGCCGTGAGTCAGTGTTTATGCAACGATCTGCTATTAAAGCAAATAAGCAGAATCAGGAATTCCAGCACACGCCGTGTTTTCGTTTCCATCTCGCATGATAATGAAGCTCACCAAATTTGGGCCCTTTAATTTATGAGGTCCCCTGTCACATTTTGTTATCAGTCTTCAAAAATGTCTAAAACGCAGCTGTTTCTCAGCAGCGAACAAATGCCTTTCGCCTCTTCCCCGCCACTGGGGTTTCTCAAACTCTCCCGTCTCTGAAAATGCACCTCATTCAGGTACCAGTGCCTGGGGATAACACCTGGCACACACAGGAGCTGCGGCCCCAGCCCCAGCCAGGCAGAGCGGTGCCCCACTGACATCAGCGCTGGCTTAGCGCTCCCATCAGCGGGCGGAAAAGGAAGCGCCACGGTGCCCAAGTGTCCATCTCACAAGAAGCGCCTTTATGGAAGGTGGTGGAGACTCTAGGTGGGGAAGATGCAGGACTCTGAGCTACCACAGCGCCCTGCCTGCCCCAGAGGAGTATGTTCTGGCGTTTTCGTCTTCCTTCTTGTCTTCCTCTGTCCCCTGAAGTTCTGCTTGTGCGCACTTATATGGGCAGGGAGGGTGTCCCTCAAGGCACAGAGGGCAGATGTCATGAGCCCTCCCCAGCAGCCTGCACCACCGTGCCTATGCTTTTCTGTATTTTACTTTTTTACTGAAAAATTAGAGAGAAAACACAGCAAATTATTATCTGCATAATGCACACAGAAGGGTGGCCCCCTTCCCCATTTTATCTATAAGGACAGCACTTTGAACATCTGAGTTAGCGCCCAAGCCTGAGAAGCAGCCCGCTAACCACCCCCGCCAGCACGCAGTTTCAGTGACAACAAAGGCTCCCAAACGTACCGGTGAAAACCACAAGTTCTCACTCTTGGTGACTTGACTTTAGTGAAATGAAAGTCATTTCTATTTTAGTATTTTTAAAGAGTTATACTTAATAGCCCAGTTAAGAGGTCAGTTCTTGAAATTAATGGGAGAGCACGGGTCTCACCCGACAGTAGAGAAGGATTTTTTTTTAGGGCGCCCAAGGGCCCTGGAACACATTGTCTATTTTAAGGTCCTAGGGAAAGAAAAGAGTCCTTTGGGGTGATGATATGATATTATCTACCAGAAGAATACACTTTCAGAGACTGTCTTTCACTCAGCCCATCAGCAGGTAAACGTTTATTTAAAGCCCCAGGACACAGGTGTCTGGCAGGATCCCCAAGGACTGAGGGGATGACCGTTGCTGGCAAGACCCGGCTCCCTCCACATGTCCCGAGTTCTCCCAGCTGACTGCACACACACAGTGCTCATGCCCTGAGCCTCTGCCTCTGCCGACAGACCTGCAGGGCCTCCGCCCTCTTTTCTGGTCAAACTGTTTAGAAGGTACATGTTGACTTGGAACCACCCCTAGGCTAACACAAGATTTAGGCTTTGGCCATCTAACCATGTTTCTACAGATCGTATTGATCACATCAACATCCTGCTTCAGATCTGTCAATGACTCTTCTGTCTTCAAGACAAACGCTGAACTCCGCAGAGCTTACTGCAAAGACACTTCATCACCTGGCCTTCCCCTGACACACTCTGCCTGTTCTCCTCTGGCCACTCTAACTACCTGTGGTGTTCCAACACTTCACCTCCTCTCTTACCTCTGAGCTTCGCACACGCTGTCCATCAAGTACTACAGCCAGTATTTCCTCCATCCCTTGAACCCATGACTTGCTAATTAAGCGACTTGCTTTGGTCAAAGGGGAATTAGCAAGCCCCTTGTGAGCAGAGGTTGACAAGCACTTGTGTGCTGGTTTGTCCTCTCCTGCTGCCCTTGGGAACCTTGAGCTTGCACTGTGAAGGAGCTCAGACCAGCCTGCTGGAGGGTGACACCACATGGAGCAGGGACAAGGCGTCCCAGCTGCAGCTCCCTGTCCCTCAGGCCAACCGGCCTCAGGATAGTGAGACACGTGAGTGAGGCCGTCTTAGCCCAATCCGACTAGAACAGCCAGACTGGAACAGCCCGACCAAACCACAGAATCGCAAGAAACAATGTTGGTTGTTCAAAGTCATTAAACATCGGGAGGCTTGTTACACAGTATATGCCAACTGATACGTTCACTTTACTTCTTAGTTAAAAGCTTCCAGTCTCGGGATGAAGGGTTGGTTCCCTGATCCCAGAAAACGCCACTGTGTTTTGCATCCAGGGCATCCCGTGGTTCCACTGAGAGCCACGACCACCAGGTACAGCAGTTGCCTCTTTTCTCACCTCTCTCTCCTGGCAGGTCCTTCAGCTATTGTGGGTGCCTCGCTTACAGCACACACCCAGTAAATATTTGCTGAAAGAAGAGATAGGAATGTATTTATCTATCTTCCGGCTCATTCTATCCTTAATTTCAAGGAATCAGACTAGATCATTTTTACCTTGTACTGCCTAGACATGTTAACTACATCAAAATGTATTTTAAGGCTTTTATTTTTTAGAGTTCCACTCATATCAATAGCCTTTGGGAATCTCCCTATTCTTTTTATAGATGAGACTATCATATCTTCCAAACTCACTGTGACTTTCAGTTTGACTAATATGAAAAAATTCACCTAAAATTCCAGGGCCCTCAGCACATGCCCGTGAATAATTCTGACAAATGTTGTTACCTTCACCGTGCATGTCAGAGAAGCAGAAGGCTTTAACCATCCATCACCGGCTTCACGGTCAATGCAGTGACATCGGCAGTTAATGACAATTCGTATTACAGAGGAAACATCTCTACGAAGAGACTAGCAAGTTGCGACTGTTCACCTGCTGCTTTCAGCAACACATCACCATAAGTTTTGTTTTGTGAAATGTCTCATCCTAACAGCGTTATAGCTGCCAGTTACTAGAGAGAAATCACTGGGCGAAAACTTAACACACATCTAATTTAATTCTCTCCACTATCCTGCAGGGTGGGTATGATCAGCACTATTTCACAGAAGAGGTAAATAAGACTCAGAGACATTGGGCAAGTTCTCCAAGGACACACAGTTAATGAGTGGCAGGGCTGGGATTTGAACCCTGATGTGATTCCGAAAGCCTCCTATTAGGACTAATACAGGGTGGGGTTCAAAAGCAGGTTTACAGTTGTGAGTACAAGAAACAGTTTATTCTTGTATCATTATGTGTTAATTACTGCATTATCTTCCATCTGAACCACTGTAAACCTACCTTCCCCACCCTGTACATTTAAATGATGCTGTTTGAGGGAGTGAAAACTCTTCATTTTGAAGGCACAGAGGCGAAGGCGCAGAGACGGAAAGGTGCTTGCGATGGCTCCGGAGCGGTCGGCGCGCGATGAGAATCTGGGTGTCTGTTCTCAGCCGGAAGCCCCTGCTCCCGGACCAGGCGCGAGGTGTCTCCATCGTCTCCTAAGTCATTCATATTTCAATCTCTACCGACCTCTGTGACCAACAATAAGAAATTCAAGAGGGGGTGAGCACAGGTTCTCTCTATTCTAGGTGTGCTTCCAGTTACGAGTATCTAGACAGGTTGTGGAAAGAAAAGGATGAAGCATGAAGTTCATGAGACCTACCTGGGCTACCATCTGCTTTACCAAATTTCTTCCAATAAAGAAACCATCAAATCTAGAGAAGGATTTTAATCTTCCAACTTCAATGTAATTCACACTAGTTGTATTTATTTTTCATAAAACTGTGAGAGAACATATGAGGAGTGAGGAATATTTACAATTGCATATTGAATTAGGAGTCACATAATTATCTTTTATTTTTGTATTTTTTTATCCTCATCCAAGGACATTTTTCCATTTTTTGTTCAGATAGAGTGGGAGGGAGAAAGAGAGAGAGAGAAACATCGACATGAAAGGTACACATCCAGTGGTTGCCACCCACACAACCCAACCAGGGCCGGGGACAAACTGCAACCAAGGTATGTGCCCTTAGTGGGAACCGAACCCAGATCTCTCTGGACCGCAGGCCAATGCTCTAACCGCTGAGCCAAACCGGCCAGGGCACATAATTATCTTTTAAAAAACAACTCTAGCCCTGGCAGGTTTGACTCTGCAGTTAGAGCACTGGCCTGTGGACCAATGACTAGTGGGTTCAATTCCAGTCAAGGGCACATACCTCTGTTGATGTTCGTCTCTGGCCCTGGTCGGGTCACTCTGGAGGCAACCAGTCACTGTGGTTCTATCACACTGATGTTTCTCTCTGTCTTGCTCTCTCTCCCTCCCTCCCGCTCTAGCTAATGATAAATAGAAAAATATCTTCAGGTGAGGAATAAAAAACAAAACAAAAACAACTCTACTTCTCTGCAACATCAAAATGCACCATTATAATGTATATTTATTGTTCTAGGAATACACGGTGCCTTCTACAATCCAAACCATTTCAACAACTTAAAATAATGACCCATTGGGCACCCCACACACCAACCAGTCAAACAAAACTGATTTAAATAATTCTATTTGTTAAGAAACATCTTAAGAACATAAATTGCTCTGAATGTACAAAAAACTACCCTTTTCAATATCATTTCTCTTCATTCCAGGCCCAGACCTTCAATACCTCTCCTTATCCAGGTATGAGAGGGAACTGATAGTTGTTGAATATATACAGTGTGCTAGAAATGTTCAGTTATACCCTAACTGGGTTCCCCATGAAGACACAGTTACATGCAATTATCTCAGCTAAGTATGGTCATTCAGTGGAAAAATAATAATAGGTCTCTGAGAGCACAACAAGCCTTTTAATAATGAAACTTCAGGTACTAATAATATTTTATGCCATTTGTGGGTTTCAGATGTCCTGGGGACATTCCAGGCATCAGACCCCCAGGCTCCCCCTCTCCCAACCAGGTTTGCAGGTAGAGTCCCCTAGTTCTTTCTCTATGAAAAGTGTCCCGACAGCACCATACCAACACAGACAGAAAACTCCTAGAAGAAAATGCCAGCCAAAGCCACTAGCTAGGGGCTTCCACAATAATGTGGCTATGGAATCAAGTCCCCAAGACAGCCCAGGCCAAGTGACTGCCCAATTTTAGACTTCATCTGGGCAAGGCCAACTAGGTTAGGGACTTTAAGATATAATCCTTAGGACTTCTATGTGTTTTTGGATCCAAATCAGAAAAAGAAAAAAAAAAAGGAAAAAGTCGTTTAGTGCCAATTCAATTTGACATAAAAGGAGGAGGAGAGTAATTAAATAAAGAGGACAAGGTGAACAGTGTTCCTTTTCAGAGCTGGGCACATGGATAAATTACTGGAGCCCAGTAAGAAAGCTCTGGTTACACCGGACTGATTTCCAGCCAGACCTGTCAACAGGAAGAGGAGCCAGGATCCAGTGTGGTGCCGTTTCCTTCATCCTCCCCAACATCTACCCATATTCCCAACTCTGAACGCCAATTCTGATAAACAACCGGAACATTAACTTAATTCACAAGAAAAACCGATACCATCTAATGTTCTGAGATCACCTAACATCCTGGCCAGGCAGACCCCACCTTCTGCCTGGACCATCCACTCATCGGTCTGTTATTCTCCAGAGGATGCTATCAGTACCAGAAAGAGCATGTGGTCCACGATCCTTAGTAAGTGACACTCCCATGATACTGACATTCTCTTCCTGGAGGCCTGCCCAGATGAAGGAAATGGAAAATCCTCTTTGAGCAAGGTGACTGCCAACTCTCTTTTGACCCTCTGGAGGCCCACAGCCACTTCCTCGCTTGCCTTTAGGGAAGTGTCAGCCAGCAGGTTGCTAGGACAACTGGCATCATTGCTGGGGCACAGAAATAGATCGCGAGCAGAGCAGGGAACCTGGATTCCAAACTCCGATGACAGCAACAAGATACCGATTGGCAGCTAATCTGCTCTGCTAAAGGGGAGTGACAGACTAACATTACCCAGCGGATAGCTCTCACCTTGCCATACTACCCTTTAATCTGCACTTGTGCTTGACGTGCTGGTGACAAAGAAGGGGAAAGAAACTCGCTTAAGATAAGGGCGACATGGCTTCTATTCTGAATTATGGAGCTGGTAGATGTGCAGGAACCAACGGACATTTGCATATTTCATTTATTAGTCTCCTGAATGTGGGGGGAGGGAGGTTGTTCAGAGCAGAAGCAGGAGAGTCAGAAACAGGGAAAGCAACTGAGGTTGCCAAAGGAAAGGGGGACAATCTGCTTGTATAGGCAATAGTTGCCCCTTTCTGAACGACAGCATCCTAATGTCATGAATACCCCTTTTTCTTAGAGAACAAAGAAGAAAAGCCAAAAGAGCCTGGAACACTAGGGCTGGCCATGGTAGAAAAAGGGAATCATCCTTGCCCAGTACTCTTTGTTCTGCAGGATGAGTTTTACAATGCATATAATGGATAGCAACTCACAGGAGCCCCAGGCATTAAGACTGCCTGTTCAAGCTTTGGATTTTAGCCCCGGAGAAATTACAATTTTTCAGTTCTATGAAAGCTACAAAAATGTGAAAAGAAAAAAGCAACTAGAAACGAAGAGCAACCTAATGGAAATTTTAGAAAATGATTTTAGCAAGCACGTGTCATTGCTAGAAGCACCATGCAGGGTGTCCCGGTGTCCGCAAAGCTGGCTCGCGTGCAGAGGGAAGGGCGTACGTAACTCAGCCCAGCCCTGTGCAGGGGTCCTAAACCGCGGGTTCTGCCACCACTGTGGGAAGTCCTATCCCAGGTTCAGACACTTTAAGCTGGACAGGAGATGTTACAGACGTGTGATAGAGGTACTGGGAAAGAAGGGATTTAGAGATGGAAGAAGAGGATAAGAGTCCAAAGAACATAACAACAAGAACTTGCCAGAGTATTGTAAATAAAAGATTCTAAAGGGAGACTGCCTTTTGTATCCCATTAGTATTTCTATTTTGGGGGATTCTACTTAAGGAAATTGTTTCAGAATGAAGGTAGAAATAGAAAAAATAACTTAGAAAAACTAACTTCCTCCAACATAGGTTACAAACAGCTAATTTTACTTTCTCTTCTAAAAAGCACTTTATACTTGTTGTAAATTACTTTTTCTGAATCATGTAACATACTTATTCGGGTGTCTGTAAGAGGTTAACATAATCCTTAGAACATATACAAGATGTATTAATTCTCTCAATTTAAGATTCCACCTAGCATGATTTATTACATAGCTACCATTTGACATTTAATATATGTTGGGGGAGTTCTTAAATTATTTTTCTGGTATTAAAAACTGATTATTTTATAAAAGAAAAAAAAAGAGCTAGGGAATTAAAAGAATAAACTTATCTTTCTATTTGTCTTTTTACTTTAGTCCCAAGGAATAATTTACTTGCTGGTAAGGACCAACAGATTGTTTTGGCTTTATGACAAAACACTGTTAATTTAGTTCCTATTTGTGCCTCACTATTCTGTGAGAAAGCAAAAGAGAGAACAACCTTTTAAAGAATAATGAAAATAGGGCTCACTTCGGCAGCACATATACTAAAGAATAATGAAAATAATTCAGATCCTAGGGTATGACGTATTTTGTGAGAAATGACATATATCAATAATATTCTAACAAAGACGATGGAGCCGACTGGCCTCCGATGTGTCGAAAGCGTGGGAATTGTTTGATCTCTCTCTGGAAGACCTTTCAGTGGCTCAGTCCTGTCCTTCCTGGGCAGCGCCACTCTCCCGCCTCCCTTGTCCTTCCTTCCTTCATGCATGCGGACTCTTGAACAGCCAGCACTTCAAAGATACACCACTTGAGGAACACATTTTTAGTTTTGGGCGTGGCTTCTGTCTGTAGTCCAAGTTCAAAACACTCTACTTATTAGGGTTGAGAGGCATTGTTCCTTTAAGTGGTCCAAGTTCTTGCTTCAGCTTTTGAAGATAAATATATAAAATAATCCCCTAGAGGAGAATGGTTCCCAGGGGCTACAAATCCCTTTCTATGTCTGTCAGTGGTTATTTCCGATGGGAAGAAGTTTCTGACTCTGAGCTCTCATCTGCCCAGATGCAGAAGCAGTTAAATCAAAGACCTGAGCACAGCTGGTGTGGCTCAGTGGTTGAGCATTGACCCACGGACCAAGAGGTCGCCAGTTTGATTCCTGGTCAGGGCACACGCCCAGGTTTCGGGCTTGAACCCCAGTGTGGGGAGGGGGCATGCAGGAGGCAGCCAATTGATGTTCTCTCTCATTGATGTTTCTCTCTCTCTCTCTCTCCCCACCTCTCGAAAATCAATAAAGAATGGATGAATGAATGAATGAATTAATGAATGAATGAATGAATAGAAGACTTGATCTAGATCTGGCCGGTTTGGCACAGTGGTTAGAGTGTTGGCCCATGGACCAGAGGGTTGTGGGTTTGATTCCCGGTCAAGGGCACATACCTGGGTTGCAGGTTTGATTCACAGCCCTGGTTGGCGTTATGTGGGAGGCAACCCACAGATGTGTCTCTTTCTCTGTCTCTTCCACTCTATCTAAAAATCAATGGGAAAATATCTCAGATGAGGAAAGGTCTCCCCCAAAAAAGACCCATTCTACCCCCTCTCCCTCCTTCGCCATCTCAAAACACATGCGTATACTGGGCTGAAATCCTACCTCCGCTTCAAGGCCTAACTGCGCTCCTCAGCAGTCCTCACAGCCTCCCCTGAAAACCCACCCCTGAGGACCCTTCCCCCTCCTGCAGGGAGCCCTGGTGCACAGCCTCCCACGCGGCCTGTCAGAGTCTCAGAGGACAGGCTGCTCGTCGCTGTGTCCCTAACAGAGGTTAGCACACCTTGACACAGATAGTCTCTTAATAAATATTATTTTTTCAGTGTACTGGAAACTTAAGTAGGACGCAAAACCCTTTTACCTCAGCCTTGCTCAGTTAGAAAGCAGCTACCAGGCTGTTGATGCTTTTCCCCAAGGACATGAATGTGGTGGAAGACACATGGACATTTTCCTTCCCCGCTGCCAGGTGCTCTGTGGGTTTCCCTTCTCCGCTCCGAAATGCTGAGAGGAGGCTGAGCGTTCAGGGATGACGCCGCCAGGGGAAGGGTGTGCCTGGGATGTGCTAGACTTTGCCAACCACTCAGGAAGTCGCTCTGACATCAACTCTCAGAAGCAGCAGCTCTTGCAAAGGCCCCGCCAAAGGGGCAATGGCCAGGAATGAGTGAGGCTATCAACGAGAAGGAACTGCAAGGAGTCTGGGAAACAGAAAGAACCGGGCGGAACAGAAAGCCCGCGAGGACTGGAGGCTACACAGAAACCTGGGCGGCACGTGCTCAGTCAGAGTCTTTGCAATGTGCAGGCCAACTGACAAGCCCATGCATGATAAGCAAGCGCTGGGAAAAAAAGAGAGAGACTATTTTTCTTCATTATCCAGCAGTGAAATCTCCCCTTCTCGCCTGACTCCCTTTTGTACCTCGGTTTTGTTTTGTTTTGATGACAGTGCTGGAGGATCGATCGCTGGCAAATCTAAAAGGTACAAACTAACAGAGAGGGAGATCCCCAAATCACTCTTATTAGAGGCCGATGTGTAATTCTCTTACTCTGGAGGCTAGAAATCAGCTTCCAAGGTTCAAAGCTTATGAAGACGGCATAATACTGAGCAAATAGGCACAGAGGTGTCTATTTTAATCTTTCAATTTCTTCCGAGGAATATGTAACTCCTGCACTCAGAGGAGTTATTCTCAAAAGGGGGCCGAAAAACACACAAAACTCAAGAAACCTTTATTATTGTGATGCACAAAAGCAACGCAGAACGATGCCTCCCCTGGCCTTTCACACCACACAGAGGAGATGAGCTGGATGGGGGCCATGCCATTCCTTCATTCCCACTGGGCGTCACCCAAAAGGGGACGGAATAAAAAAGATGCTCTCCAGTGAAGGTTGAGCTTCTAGGGAGATTCAGCAGCACCTCAAGCCAGGTTCCCGCTTTGGGAATAAATATAAACATAAACAGTCATAACAGGGTGTGATTATAAGAGGCAAAACCACCAAAACCACCACCTTCCACAGAATGCCCAGGCAGGCTGCTCACAACGAGGCAATAGAACAAACCACTGAAACGGAAAAGCAGAGGAAACATACACAGTGCAGACGTTTTTTAATAAATGTATCAGAAAATCCCCAAACTCTATTGATAGCGCTATAAAAGCTTTTTTACATATGTAACAAATTGTTTCCATTCCCACATTTACTTAAATACATCATAGACACTTAGCATTTACTTCTAAGGATGAAAGAAAACAGCCCAGTCCCTCGGAGCCACCCCCTACCCAGTTCTCATCAGGACTTTGTTTATGCCCCTTTTACTGATGGCTCAGGCCACAGGCGAGAAGCCCAGGCACAGGTTTACTCTGTCCTTAGACAGTCACTGAAATACCAACTGCGTGCCCACTGTGGGCCAAGCAGCATTTTAGGTCTTATAGAGTCACCAGAAAACAATAATCATAATGGTAATCATCGTAATCATCATCATCCTTGCTTTCATGGAGCTTAAAGTCTAGTTAAGGAAATGGACGATTAAAAAAATAAATATATAATATACATAAGGTGCCTGAAGCAATAAAGTAGGCTCGAGGATAGAGAGGGATGGGTGCTATTTTACACAGGTCGGGAAGGCTCCTTTGAAAGGGTAACTTGAGAAGTCCTATTTAAGGAAGCAGAGAAGCTTAGGAAAGAAATGTAGATCACCACCTCCTTGCTTATGTACTAAGCAATATTTGAAGATGAAGGTGGACCGTTTTTAAAAAGTTAATTTCCAAAATGGCTCATATTTAATTTTCAAGCAGACCGCTGGGTGTGGACCCTAAACAGGAAGGACTGAAACTACATTCTCAGGGAGCACTCTGGTGAACACCTTTGAGAACTGTCCCATGGTGCCTGAGAGGGTCCTGGGGAGAGGGTATCATGACAGTGACAGAGACAGTAATTTGTTTCTAACCGTAAGACTGTGCTTAACATTTTAAAAACCGTTGTCAATTCAAGTTGTGTAAAATCACTGACTTTTAGAAGGTAAACGAAGGTCCATCGCCAAGCCTGATCCCTTATGCAATGTTAGCCACTGGGAGCCAAGAGAATCGCTGGAGCTCATCTAAATCAACGTTCTCACGTTACTTCTCACAAAATGGGCCGTCAGGGCTGCAGCGGCCCACGGTTAGACAGGTAACTGCAGTATCAGGTGTAAAAACCCAGGTCTCCTGATTCTTAGGTCAGCTCTCATTGGCACTCGTTTCTTGTACAAGACGCACACCTCAGAGCCAGCGTGAGCCACTGTAAGGAGCTAAGTCCCTCTGCTGGGAAGAAGGTGGCAGACCTGAGCGGGGGCTAACGGGAACAAGAGGGGTTCTGCAGAGGTTATGAGTTTGGGGTACAGTCTGCAAGGACTGCTGAGGACGCACACCATGCATTCAGTGGCTGTTACGTTTATTGCTCAAATGTTCAGATACACCCCATCTATGAGCAGGCACATATTCTTTGAAAATCCCCTGGGGCCTGCAAGTAAGGGAGAAATATAAACTCAGTGTTCTAAAAATGCACCAAGAATACAAAAAGTTACCAATTTTAAAATTTACTAAGGAAACTGGGACCCCCACCCTTCCCCTCGCCACCGTCCAAGCAAATGCGATTTGGAAGATAAAGTTCTTACTTCTAAAGTTCATTAGAACTTGGTGCTTTCTTCCTCACCCTCAGACTACCTCTTTTGGAGAAGGATTTCACAGTGACTTCACGTTGGCCATGTAGTAGCTGGAAGTTTACATTCAGAATACCTTTGAAAAACCTCACTCAGTGTTTGAGGCTTGGCCTAGTATCACATGAGCGTTCAAAGCAAAGGTAAAAAAAACAACCAATATACCACTACAAGAGGGAAACAAAAAGCTATCTTGATTCCAGTGACTGCAGTGCTCATTTAAATGTAATCTGAAACCTAAACCACTTTTCCACAAGATGCTTGCTTCCTAGGATGAAAATGCTTTAAAAAAACATCTCCGGAAGTCCATTCTAACCTACCTGAGTCAGAAAACAACGTCTAGTAAAACACACTGCTACTGTAACACCCAAATCTAACAGGGCCCCCAAGTATTCCTTAAGATTGATACAAACTTTCACAGTAAGAGATACTTTCTATTAAGAATTAAAATGCCTCACATGATGCTCTGCCCCTCATGGGGACCCCAAACCAAGATGCCAACAGACCAATAAGCAAGTAGCATGGAGCAATCTCCGAACTCAGAAAATAACACTTCATGGGGCTTAGTGACTTGCCCAAGGTTGCGACGTTACTTGTCCTTGTAAACAGGACCAGGAGTACGATTCAGGTAAATCGATTCTAGGAGCTGTGTACTTTCCACCACAACCAACATGCTCACACATACAAAATGCAAACACATGGGAACGCCAGCACTGCTCAAGTCAGCTCACTAGGACGCACTGGGAGACTGCTGATGCAACAAACTCACTTCCGTTCGACTATTTAACCCACGTATGTGGATATGCATCCCTTAACACACATAAGTAGAAAAAGCATGAAATAAAAAAAAAAAATTCAATAGAAATTTTTCTTCTCAACATTAACGCTTTTTCTCTCTGATACATGCCCTCATATTACTGCACCTTGTTTTTCAAACTCTTTTAAGAAACTGGAAAAATATAATTCATTCCAATCAAACACGTCACATAACAAAAATAACGGCTGGTGCAATCCTGGTTACTAATCCTTCGCCTGGAGAATGTGACCCCTCCCCACCAACCTATAAGAAGTGCAAGGCTGCCCTGAACTTGACCACTTGACTGTACCAGGAGCATGGACGTTTCCACAACGAAAGAATCACCGTGTTCCACTCTTTCGTTACAGGAGAAAATGGGAAGTGCCCCATGGAAGCTAAGAGAAAGGCACGTTCGCAGCAAATAAGAACAGAGCCTCTCCCCTAAAAAAAGAAATTAATTGGATGATCACCTAGCACTGACATGAACACCCCTTCACCACCCTGGCTCGGCTGCATCCAGTGATTCACAACTTGCGAGGCAGACACTGCAAGTGCCGCCCTCTTCACTTACAACATTCACCGTGCGCGGTTCACCGGGAGCCCCAGCCTTCCTTCACCATGGAGACTTCCCGCGAGAGCTGGAGTGCTCCTGGGCTCAGGCGTGCTCTTTCTTCCGTCACAGAGAAGGGAGAAAAACCTAGCACAGGAACAGAGCAGAAGAGAAAGAAAAAGGTCAATGCATCATCAAATCAGTCATTATCACAACAAATAAAGTTCACGATCAATGAGACTAACTGATCATTCACCAAAGACCATTTTCCTGTACCATTTTGTAAAAAAGAAATTCAATAATTTCGCTCTTGCCCCAGGAGACACAGTGGCATGGCACGGCTAACCTTCTGCCCTGCTCCTCCCTGCCCCCCAGAAAGTTGAAGCCGATTCTGGGAGACTTCAGAGGCAATCCCAGCTGAGATGCAAACTTACAACACAGCCTCAAAATCAGCCACCTGGTTTTCCTCTCTGCAGAAAGGAGGGAGCTAGGACCTTTTGCCATTTTCATACTTCACTGGGTTGTTGGGAAGATCAATAAGATCACTCTTGCAAAGCACTCACAGTTCCTGACAAGAAAGGCACTATGTAAACGCAATGTATTATTAGTGGTCATAAGCCTGTTACTGAGCTCCTAGCCAGAATATAAAGCCAGCCTTGGCCAGCCGCCAACAATCAACTGTCCCCGGGGCACCTAAACATCTAGGCTGCAAGGGCCACCAGGCTAAGATTCCTCCTTCCAGGGAGGGATGACAGAGGAGAAAGAAACTGAGGGCCTGGAGCAGGAAGGGAAGAGGAAGGGGGAGGGGAAGGCGGCGAGAGAGGCACGCGCAGGTGCACCAAGCTCGGGGCCAGGCCATCTGGCTCCCCGGACTGCTGGTCTGCAGTGTTTAGTGCCTTGGAGCTTTGTGGGGCTGTGACATTTCCCACATGGCTGTCTGCCATTTCCGTCCACCAAGGACAACACTCACACACAGCAGTGGGCGCTGAGGACCTGCTGGGGAAGGTCCTTCTTGGATAACTTTTGTTTGCTGCTTTTAAAGAAAAGACCTATTCATATTCTGATCATTAATGTTTTCTACACCTGGATTTTAACATTGTTCCCCTCCTTGAAGACAGAGCCAGAAACAGCGTTTCCTGGGCCAATGTTATCAAGTGTTTGGACTTGGGAATCCTTGAGGAGCATTCTTGAGGTATAGGAACACACACGAGTGGCTTTGGGGACAACAGAAAAGAGAACTGACTGCTATGCTGAGGTCTTGTTTGCCTCCCAAATAAATCATCCCCAAGGGCCTTTCAAAGTCACGAGCACATGCTGAACAAAGGTGGGAGCGGCAGCACTTACACTGTGGGTGTAATATTTTTGAGAGAAAAAGTGGTCCCTTATTTCAAAAAAAGGCAACAATGAAAAATGTCAAATCTTAGCTCTGGAATTGGTAAAACACTGACAAATCTACCTCAAAATAAAGAACTAAAAAATGGAGAGAAAAAAAATAGGACAGGAGAGAGAGAGAGGAGATGTCTGCTACTGATATAATTAATCATGCTTTTATAATGAATACAGTTTCTAAAGTGCTTTCTTATTAATTAATTCATTCACTCGCCACATTGTTACTTGGTGCTTAGTATATCCACCGGGTTCTACGTTGGCAGTGTGAACAAAACGGACACACACCACGCTTCTAGGGACCTCCTTGCCTCATGGGGAAGGATATTAAGAATCATAGTATACTCTTAGTCTATGTACACAATTTGAAGGCTGGACAGGCATTATAAAGGGCAAATAAGCACCGTGATTTGCACTTATAATTGGGCTGGTGCCCCATGTAGAGGGAGGAGCCCAGAAAGCACTGCTTGCAGAAGTAACTTTGGAGCAGAGAAGCGGATGGGGGTGGGGTTAGTCTCAGGGAGCTCCCAGCGAGCAGGCGCAGCCTGAGTGTCATCTGGAGACGTACAGCCGATTCCTACTTCATCTCTGCGCTTTCTCCCTGGCCTTTTCAACTGGGTCTCCTTGCTCAAAATCAAGCAATGAGCAACACACTTTATAATATTAACTAGAGTTATTGTGGTGATCACTTAGCAATATATAAATAGATCAAATCATTGTTGTACACCTTAAACTAATATCATGTTACATGTCAATTATAGTTTATTTAAAAAAAAAGAGAGAGATAAGCAACAGAACTGTTCTTCATGTCTTGAAATAAAAGCTGATTCTTCTTCCTGACTGCCTGGGTCATCAGGGCCACGAAGGCGGAGTGATTTCTGTGAGAGGAACTCCGTTCCGTGCAGGTCTTAAACCTGATGCGACAGCAAAGGCCGACTTCCGAATGCATCTCAAGTCACCCCATCATCACAAGAAATAGAAGCTCTTTGTTAACACCTGCGTGCCACAGCTGGAGTTAAGAAAACCCTCCTAAAAAGAGCTAAAAACAGATCATACTACATGTAAATGTCTGAAAAAAAAATCTTTTTAGTACTTTGCATTAGGTTTCAAATTTGCTGGCTTCCTCTAGACTATCAGATCTTTTTAAAATTTCTCTCACACATTTAAATGGAATTTATGCTCACCTACCTAATATAATATTGTATGTCAATGGTAACTGAAAAATAAAAAATTATTTTTAAAAAAGAGTGTCTTGAAAACCTGTCTTGGTTCTTGGTTTGGTTACCTGTTTACTTACCCATGTGAGTAGTAAGATGTAGAGAAATAAAAAGCAATGAAAATGTTTTGTTCAACTTAATTGTGTTTTCTTGTTTCCTACACCCCAAATCTGGTACAATTTACTTCTTCCACTAAGGAAAATCAGTACGTAATTCGCTTTCCTTGCCATTTGAAACGAAGGCTTCCTCCGACGGGCTTATTCATGTTCTCCCCACGATGGAGTATGTTTGAAAAGCTGTTTGAAACAAATAAGCCAAACTTTTACCTGAGTCTCTTTCCATTTAAGACATCCAGGATAAAATGTAATTTCTCCTCCGAGTTGCTCATAAAACCAAAAATAATAATACTCCAAGTTCAGTCTTAAAATACAAACCCTCACTTTGACTCAGTAGTTCTGACAAGCTAGAACACTCAGAAAGAAAAGAGAGGGCAAGGAAAGGGGCTTCCTGAAGCCACGCTGCCCAACAGCCCGCCACCAGGCCTGGGAAATCACGCCAGGCTGACGGATTCATCCCGGCCAGGGAAGAACATGATACCACGCCAACTCCTCCTTCCCCTGACTGCCCACAGCACTTACAGTCTGTAGCACACATTTTAACCCAAGGTCCTTTTCAATTCAGCACTCTGTTATATTGTCCTTTTATATTCCGCTGGATTTATTTAAGTCTTGAAGGCTTGAAAAGCTTTTAAGCTCCTTGATGAAAGAACCCTCGCCATGCCCTTCCTTTGCAGCCTCCTAAGAGTGTCTATTAGAAGAGCCTGCATTTAAATTAAATGATCCATTTCCAAAACCTGTTCTACG
This sequence comes from Molossus molossus, assembly GCF_014108415.1. Lineage (NCBI taxonomy): Eukaryota > Metazoa > Chordata > Mammalia > Chiroptera > Molossidae > Molossus > Molossus molossus. The sequence goes on along the minus strand of NW_023425347.1, from coordinate 24,608,414 downwards.
ACTTAACCTGTACTCCAAAGGAATCACTATTCTTCAGCTATAATTTAAGTCCTTCTCATTTATCTCTGTCCTCCAGGGACTTAGAGTTCCGATGATGACTACCATCCCAATGAAAGCCCTCCCTCCGTACACTGGAGAACAATTAAGTGATAACCTAGCATTCGCTCCTCTGTTCTTCCAGTGCACTATATTTTTAGTTATGAGTGGCTTTTGAACAGTCGCCATCTCCTTTCAAGATTTACAACCCCCTCCCCACCCCAGGTCACCAGGAACCTATATCCTTGATGCTCACAGCTTTTCAAAAGCCACTATTAAGGAAACCTTTGCGGTATGTGGAGGGGAGATGTACGCAGGGCCTCTCAAACTTGAACCATCCTCAGAAAAACCTGGAGGTCTTGTTCAACCACACTGCTGGGTCCCACATCCAGAACTTCTGATTCAGTGGGCCTGGGGTGGGACCAGAGAACTTGGGTTCTAACCAGTTCCCAGGTGATGCTGCTGCTGCTGCTGGTCCAGGGACCACCCTTTGAGAACCATGGCTCTGAGGTAAGTCTTTCTGTCAATTAGATAGCCAGACAGAGGCTAAGGATCTTTTGAATACATTTAATCACTATAAGATGGCCACATTGGAAGGACTGATACCTGTCTATTCCAAAGAGGTGACAGATGACCTGAAAAACAAGCTCACACACTTTATAATCTGGGAAAACTTTTGGTGGCTCAGTCTTGGGTCTTAGTCTGTTCTCTAACTGGCGTCAGGTCCCATTGGGGTCAGCTCGGCCCTCTGTCTCTCCTCCAGTGTTTTGCCTTCACTAGAAACTTCTTGCAAACATATCAGTCATTGCTATTCCTGAAAGACCTTCCCCATACCCTGATACATTCCCAAATGGCTGTCACCTTCTCCTGTTCCCCAACAAACATGATCACATGTAGTATCAACACAATACCGGATTTTACCAGGTGCATCTTAAACTCTTGGAGTTTGATGTCAAGCGCTTTTTTTTTAAGTAAACTTCTTCCTCTTTCTTTCAGATGGTTTTCTGCCTTTGATATGCGGTGGCTCTTTCCTAACTGACTTCTTTTACAATATTTGACATAGTAGTTCCTTCAAGTCTCTTGTCCTTGTATGTAATATGCCTAAATACATTACATTTTGCCTAAACAGCATCTCTCCTCCAGTCTCTTAGTTATTTGGGCTAGGATGACTTCATGCTCAAAGATGGACATGTGACCTAAGTCTGGAGAATCAGAATACATACCCCTTTCGACAGGATGACTGGTTTTAGGGTAGGCACATAATCAAAGGCATGCCAATCAAAGGCATGCCAATCAAAGGCCCTCTCAGACTGGCTGAATGGACCCTGTCTGAGTGAGCCCATGGAAGCATGGTCTACAAGGAGCTGTTTTTACCACCTTGTGAGGAAAGCCCACTTGACAATGAAGCTCTTCCGCAGGAGCAACGCTGAAAGACAGGCAGTCTGAGTCCTGACCAGAGTGAGGTCCCTTGGATCCAGCCATGCCGTCAGTTAGACGCATCCCTGGATTGTTTAGTTATGTTGTCACAAACAAAATTCTAAAGTGGCCCCCAAATTGCCCTTTCCCCGAATGCACACACAACTTCCAGTTATTTAATCAAACAATAATCTGGGCACTGCTGAAGGGAATTTACAGATAAAATTAAGCTCTTAAATCAATTGACCTTAAAATAGAAAGAGTACCTGGTGGGCCTAACCTAATCAGGTAAACCCTTCAAGGGGACAGGCTCTTAAGAGACTCAGATTCGAAGCCTGAGGGCACATATAAAGAAGGGGGTCACAACATGTGGCAGGAAACTGGAGAGAGCAGGAGCTGACAGTGGTGCCTAGAACAGGGTCCTCAGTCCTACAACCACAAGGACATGAACTATGCCAATAAGCACCTGAGCGCCAAAGAGAACCGTGAGCCCCAGATGAGAAAGCAGTCGGGCTAACACTTTGATTTCAGCCTTATGAAACCCTGAGAATCCAGCTAAGCCATGGCTAGACTTCTGACCTGCAGAAACTGTGAGGATAACATGGATATGGTTTTCAGCCACTAAGTTTATAGTAATTTGTTACGCAGCAATAGAAAACTAATACATGTATGATACAATCAATTCCATGTTTTTTGCTTAAATCACTTTGAGTTTTGTCTTTTGCACCAAATATCCTAATATTCCTGGTTTCTCGGAGATATACTGTTGTGTGTCCCTTACATCACTTTGCGGCTAGTTTCTAGGCTTTTGTCCCTTCCCATTATTCCTTCTAACCCCAGGGTACGCACTCCCCAATGTTACATGCTCAGCGCTCTCTCTTCTCTTTCTATAACAATTTCTTTTTATTGCATATAGTTCTTAAATCTGTATCCTGGGCCCTTGCATCTCCCCTAACAAACTGCTGGATATATGTAGTATAAATAAATTATGTCTATTTCAAAATACCCCCCCTCCCAAACCAGCCCTCCTCTTTTATTTCCCATTCACGCTAATGGGGCCAATGTCTTCTCTTTCTCCCCAGTCCGTCAGCAGTCATGGTCACGGTCACGGTCAAGGTCATGACCTCGAGCTGCGCTCTATTCCCACCCCGCCACGCTGGCGCAGACTCTGTTTCCCTCACAGCCGCGTGCCAGCTGGTCCTCTTCCTTCACTATTCTCCCCTCAGACCTCGAGTCACCTCTCCTGGATCAGACGGCCTCAAGCATATTACATAATGCAACGTCTCCATGCCATACTGTGGGACTGGTTCCTACAGCTTGCCGACAGTCCTTTAAGAGCTGATGTTCCAGACCTTCACAATCTGGCCCCAACATGCTTTTCCAACTTCATCTCCCACTTCTCCCCTTATGCATGTTGTACCAGCCAACGCCAGCATCTCTCTTCATCTCTGAACACTCCCATTTCTATTCAACATGTTAAAATTCAAGCCACGCCTACCGAGACCTGCTCAAATCCTACTTTTCCACTCTTCTTTCCTTCATCCTCCTATGCTACAACTTTCTCAACCAGAAACACTTTTTCTTTTCTTTTTTATGTGAGTTCCTATAGTTTTATTCCCTTTCCTTAGGATACTAATCATGTTATTCCTTATCCTAACACAGGCACCGTTTCCACAGGCAGACTAGTAGACTCTGTGAAGACAGGGTTTGTGTCTGCCTTCTCGTACGCCTCAGAGACTTTGCTGGCGGTAACCCCTTGTTAAATACTGTTTGATTCAATGACTGCGAATGTGGCGTTTTACTTTCCCTCTGACATGTCCTCAAGTCTTCTTACTCTGTGGTTATCGAATAGGAGAGTCCCTTTCTGGTGTCTTGGAGAAAAAAAACATTACTTAAGTCAATATGGAAACTGTTCAGTCAATGAAATATTCTGCAAGAACCTTTTTTTCCAAGCCAGGACTAACGCTGACTGTATTTTCTCTCTGAGGAGCAGCAGCCTGGGCTGTTGGCACTCTCAGAGTTCGGAAATGCTTCCTCTGCCGGGGGGGCTCAGCCGAGCAGGGTACAGCGTCAGACTGCCCCTGCTCACAAGGAGCATGCATGTCTGTCATGGGGAGCGAGATTCCCCCTTCCCCAGGAAAGGCAGTGGCAATGCAGAACTTTCCAGAGAGCAGAGGTATCCGGTCAGATTTCGGGGAGAACTGGAGGGAGGTGAAGGGTGAGATGAAGCCCAAACCTATGGTATTCTGAAAAATAGAATTTATTCATCCTATCATGCAATCCCTCTTCAATCGGCATTCGATGATTTGTGTGATTTATTCATTGAAGAATCTTTTTCCAGAATGGCAATCCTTTGGGTATCAAGCATGCATTTGGAACATTTTCTACTGTTATTAACTGGTTTGTGCTTAGGTAGAAAAATAAACAAACAAAACAAAAAACTAAAATTAGAATCTGTCTGAAGAACACATAATCAGAGAGATAAATATGCTGAAAAAAATACTATGATCACATTTTTTAAAAATTATAATTCATGCTGATCTGTGCCACTGTTGCCTAAGATTAGCATAGCTCATCACATAGAGGTAAGGCTGTATCCACACACATTTAGACTCAGCAGGTGTTTGTAGCTGGATGCAGGTTACAGCTCCTTATTGCTAGGAAATATAATTATGCATCCAGGGAAAAGTATGTCTGTATATCAAGAATAAGATGAAAACATACATACGAAATACCTTATCTGTATTAAATAGCCACAGAACGACATCTTCAGTAAATTATAATTTTTGAAGACCAAGGTGGATATGCTCCTTACAGACAACTCTTTTCTGGGCCTCAGCTGTTTAATGCTCTGCTCCCACTTTGGGTTGCTGCAGCCCAACTAAAGGCACTGTGGCCCAGGATAGGGAATGGGGTCAAGACCCCGGAGGACACACGTCCCCAGGGTTACCAGCCCCTCTCAGGCAGCAGAGTCGGCACACACCTTTTCCCCAGGACAGTTTTGCTCAGACTGCTCCAGGAGGGCAGTGACTCCTTTGGGTGCTAAGGATGAGTTGGGAGAAAGGGGGGTGGGGGGGCAGAGCCTGTGCTTCATGGAATGATCATGATAAAGCATTTGTAAGTCATGCGCTGTTATGGTCCCTAAGGAGCCACTGTGAGTGGTCCCCTGACTTCAAATGTCTTTCTGTTTCTACTCTCTTTGCTCTCCTTTTAAAAGTAACATCAGTAGAAATCCTAAGAAATTTAAATATTTTTCTCTCATTGTTTTTTGCCATCATATTAGGAATTAGAGGCTAGTATTTTCAAGTATTTTATTTGGCCTGAATTCACAAAATACTGAACCGCGAGTGAAAGTAAAAAGACCAGACAGAATACCCCCCAGACTATCCTTTTTGGACAAATATAAGTAACAGAATTCACCAAAGGTGTTCAAAGCAGAACAATGCTGAAGGCATCCTATCAAAGCCTCATAGCTTTTTCATTTAATGAAATATAACTACGAAAAAGCGTAGTAAAAGCTATAGTATCATTATATGAGTAAAAGCGATTCAAAGAGTTTTAAAACACAGAATTATTTTCCAAAATTCAAAATCAGCAACAGTTTTACCCACTCAACTTTTGCATAACGTTTGGGTCAGCAGGACTTCCCCTAATTATATTGAATCAACCTCATGTTTCTTCTTTTTGTCTGTTTTATTAAATTAAAAGGCAAAAATATATATAACAACTCTTTATATTAACCTCTTTTTTTGGATACCATTCCAGGTACTGCCTCTTTGTTCAAGTATTACAACTTTCTGATCACATCAGAAAAAAAGAATACTGCAAGACAAAGGCACTATTGAAAACTTCTCTCCTTTTGGAGGAGGCTTAATAAAACTATTCTAGCTTAAAACTGAGATTTCAATGGGCTCAACTGTGAACAACAGGTACCAGAAATGCCACTTGGCATTAAGTCCAGGGATTACACTGTCGAAAACACCAAAGGCAGCTGTACTTTGATGTGGGTTCCTTGGTGCCGGGGAAGTACCAAGAAATACAATTATTGTTGTTCTATGAATGTAGAGTGGAAGATCTGATACCATATTTGGAGCAAAGATCCTCTGTGTGGGGGTGGAGGGAGCCAGGGAGGGGTGCGGAGCACAGGCACTTGTGCACACATGCTTGCTTGAGTCAGTCACAGGTAACAGTGTCTAAGGAAAGACCACTCCACTTGCTACAATGTTTTCAACTCAACAAAAGGGTAATATCAAGCAGTATTTTCTGGGCAAAGGAACCCAGAAAGATATAGTCACAATATGCCTTCTGAGTCCGGAAACTCAATTAAAATACCTAATGATCATGTTTCATTAAAAAATCCCAAGGAGTCTGGCCGGTGTGGCTGAGTGGTTGAACATCGATCCACACACCAAGAGGTCGCTGGTTCGATTCCTGATCAGGGCACATGCCCAGGTTGTGGGCCCGATCCCCAGTTGAGGGGAGGGGGGCCTGCAGGAGGTGGCCAATCGATGTTCTCTCTCATTGATGTTTCTCTCTCTCTCTCTCTCTCTCCCCCTAAAATCAATAAAGAAAAAAAAAAAAACCCAATGACATTCCTTTACAAAATGAGCACCCTAAAAGTTTCCTACATCTCTTTAAAAATAATATTTAAAACTCTTTAGAATTAGCAACATCTATTTACCACCAGGCTGAGGAACACACATTTTCAGGAAATGGCATAGCCCCATTTCTATTAGAGGAAAGAATAACAGGTTTTCTCCCCTCCCCCTTCCAGGTTTAGGGGTTTATCCTAGTATCATGGCTCAGGAGATTCTCACACTTACAACTCCTAACATCAAAAAAGAAGAACATTTCTAGCTCCTTAATTGTTTTGTCGAATAAGCTCTCAAAAGTTCATTTCTGTTACCTTTTTTCAGGCAAAATAAGAGGATTTTTACAAAAATTCTATTGCTAAAACAATGGAATTCTCCTGGGAATGACTTCGTTATGGAAATGAAGTGACAGTTTCTTTTATCTAGCCAGGCAGAAAGTCTGCATTTATAAAAGGCATTCAGAACACTCAAGTGCTGTGTGTGGGAGGGCATCAAATGCTATTTTTAATTCAGACTGCAGCATTCTTCCCATACAGGTCTTTCGGTCTAATCATAATCATAATAACACTGATCTAAAAAGAAAAAAATTCCGATTTCTGCTGACCCCAGCAGAAAAAAAAAGGTCGGAGAGAAAATGAAGACAATGATGAATACAGCTTCCTTCTACTTTTGAGCCACCCAGTAGGCTCAGAGATCACCCTCCAAAGCTCTCGGAGCTGACTCTATTATCCAGAATTAAAGCTCTGTGAGTAACAGGGTTACATCTTCTCACACAAATGTACATTTTTGTATGTGTGACCTGCACTCCACCGAGTTCGCAGGAATCACCTGTGCCTGCCAAGAAATGCTAGGAGTGTTCTGCCACCTGTTCCCGAGAGGAACAGTCCTCGGTGACGCTGTGATGGTGAGTCCAGCTGTGCGGCAGGACCACTCTGGAAACTGATTTCTACTTTCCAAAAGGAGATGAAGGCTTTGCATGTCTGCCATGTTCCCACTGGCTCTGCTGGGGACCAAAGCCCGAGGAGGAGCGACGAGTGGAAGCTGGTAAGGAGGTGTCCTGCAGAAGCATGACACTGGAGGGGAAAAGTTAGGATGAGAGTGGAGTTACTACAAAGGATAACTGATGGAACAAGACCCTCTAGCAATGGCTCAGTGATTGGTTTAAGATTACTAGTAGAGAATGAGAGAAGAGATAGGGTCAGAGATTATATATATATATATATATATATATATATATATGTGTGTGTGTGTGTGTGTGTGTGTGTGTGTGTGTGTGTGTTTTAGAGAGAGAGAGAGGAAGGGACAGGGAGAGAGAGAAAGAAACATTGATGAGAGAGAAACATCAATCGGCTGCCTCCTACTGGGGATCAAGCCCGAAACCTGGGCATGTGTCCTGACCAGGAATCGAACTGGCGACCTTTTGGTCCACTGAGCCACACCGGCTGGGCCAGAGAGATATTATTTAATTGAGGTAAAAATTCACATAACATAAAATTCACCATTTTATTATTTTAGAAGTGTACAATCAGTGGCTCTTAGTATATTCACAATGTTGTGCAACCATCACCATTAACCCATTCCAGAAGATTTTCATCATCCCAAAGAAACCCAATGGCCACCCTCCATTCCCTCCTCCTCTCAGCCTCTGCCAACCGCTAATCTGAGGTCTGTCTCTATGGATTTGCCTATTCTGCGTGTTACATGTAAATGGCTGAATCATACAGTATGTGGCCTTTTGTGACTGGCTTCTTTCACTTATCACAAAGATTTTCAATCGGTGTGCCGCAAGAATTTTTAAAACATGCAGTACCCGACTATTTAGTCAGGGGCACTGACCTCTTTTGCCTTAGATTGTCAGATAAAAAAAATGACAAGAGCCAGCACAACAGCCGCCTGGTGTGATTGTCCTGTCTTGAATCATAAATACAGGGGTGGGCAAATGTAGGTTTATAGTTAATTGTTCATTGGAAAAAGACATGCAGGTTATGATTATTACAATAGTTTTATTAACTCTGGCGTACTCACAACTGTACACTTACTCTTGCCCTACCCTGCATATAAATCATATAATAAAGTTGCATCTTATTGGTCACATTGCATAATAAGGCTGCATCTGATTGGTTAATTCTTTTAAAAAACTTTTTTTTTTTCTTTATTGATTATAGAGAGAGAGGAAAGAAGAAAGAGATAGAAATATCAATGAGAGAGAACACTGACTGCCATCTTCTGCATGCTGGGGATTGGGTCCAAAACCTGGGCATGTGCCCTGACCAGGAATCACACTGGCAACCTCTTGGAACATGGGTCAACCACACCTGCCGGGCTAATTGGTTGATTCTTGGTACCAGAAATCCTTATATACAAATACAGGCACCAGATTTTTTTTTTTTTTTTTTAAGTCGCTTTGGAGCAAAAAGGGTATTATTATTATTTTGGTATATCAATCAAAATTATACCTATTTTTCTTGTCAGATCTGCCATATAAATATATTTCTTTTTTCTTTCTTTTCTTTTGTTGGCGTGCAACAGAATTTTAGTAATTAGTTTCTGTGTGCTATGAAATGAGAAAGGTTGAAAATCACTGACTTGGCACAATGTTTCAGGATTCATTCATGCTGTAAGCATATATCAGTACTTCGTTCCTTTTTTTGGCTGAATGATACTCCATTGTATACATACACCACATTGTGTTTATCCATTCACCAATTGATGGACATTTGTGTTCTTCCCACAATGCTGTTCTTCATACAGCATTCTGTATGAAGAATGCTGCTATGAACATTGTTGCACATGGTTTTGCATGCAAGCTCGTTGTCAGTTCTCTTGGTTATATACCAAGGAGATTTTTGGGGTCATACAGTAGTTCGGTGTAACTTTCTGATGACCTGCCAATCTACTCTCCATAGTGGCTGTACCATTTTACACAAGTTTATGAAGGTTCCAATTTCTCCACATTTTTGTCAATACTTGTTATTTTCTCTAATTTTTTTTTATTAATATTGCCATCCTAATAAGTAAGAAGTGGTAGCTCATTGTGGATTTCATTTGCATTTCCCTACCACTAATAATGTTGAAGATCATTTGAATGTATTCATGGGACATCTGTGTATCTTCTTTAGAGAAATGTCTATTCTAGTCCTTTGTTCATTTTAAAGCTAAGTTGATGCCCTTTTGTTGTTCAATTCTAAAGGTTCTTTCTATATTCTGGAAACTAGACTCTTATCAGTTACATGATTTACAAGTATTTTCTTCCATTCTGTGGGTTGTCCTCTGACTTTCTTGATAGTGTCCTTGATTCACAGAAGTTTTTTATCTTGATGAAGTCTAATTTATCTATTTTTTGCTTTCTAGTGTCATATCTAAGAATCCACTACCAAATCCAAGGTCATGTTTTAGATTCTAAGAGTGTTATAGCTTATCTCTTACATTTAGATTGTTGATCCTTTTTAATTTTTTGTACATGGTATGAAGAGTCCAACCTCCTTTTTTTGCATGTGTCTTGTGTGTCTTTTTCTAGCTCTCCCAGCATCATTTGTTGAAAAGAGGTCAGAGAGTTTTGAATATGGAGTGATTTCAGTCCACTCTCTTTAAAAAACTGGGTTTTTTTTAGCCTTAGCCAGTTTGGCTCAGCACTTAGTGCATCGGCCTGCAGACCAGAGAGTCCGGGTTCAGTTCCAATTAAGGGCACGTACCTTGGTGGCAGTTTGTCCCCGGCCCTGTTTGGGCTTGTATGGGTGGCGACCACTCATTGTGTCTCTCACATCCATGTTTCTCTCTCTCTCTTCTCCCCTCTCTCCCTCCAGCTCTAGCTGAAGACAAATGCAAGAAAAAAAATGTCCTCAGTAAGGATAAAAACAAAAAACAAAAACTTTTAAAAAAATCTCTTTGACATCATTTTGAAAATTAACTTAATGAACTGAATTTTGGTTATAGTGAGTACAAGTGAATAAACTTTTTTTTGTCTTTCTACATTTTGAAGATGTAACGAGTTTTTAATCAATGAGGGTTGTAATCCTGAGCCCTCAGGGAAGTCAACCTGGGGTGGTGTTCCTTCCAGGACTAATTTCCAAATGGGACAAGTAGTTTGAAATGGCTGGGCTTTCTGCTATTTAGTTCCATTTGTTTCCCTGTGTGTTCCCCTCTAGTGAACTGCTCCTGTCCCCAGACATCGAGAGACCTTGGTTCTCTTTCCCATCCCCATCCCCACCTATTAGCTCTTGGAAAGAACTTAATAATAAATCCTACTAATGCAGCCATAACATACTTTTAGCATGATGCCTTAGTCCCTGCCTTGTTTAAGCAAAAAGAATGAAGTACAGGTTGTAGAATGCCAGCTACCATCCATGCAGCCTTTGGAAAAATTGGAGACTTTCAAATCCCCCTAAACCAGTAGTTCTCAGACGTGGCTGCACATTGTGATCCCCTGGGGAGCTTTCAGACGTCCTAAGGCCTGGGATCCACCTGCAAGGACACTCACTGAATTGGTCTGGGGTGTGGTCTAGGCTCTGGGATTCAGACTGCAGCCAGGCAGGGAGCCAGTGTCCTAAGGTCAGTCACCAGAAGGTGCTGTTTACACCTCCCCACTGAAGCAGCTCTTCTTGCCACCTTGCACCACCTACAGGCAGGTAGGGATGGATTCTCATCCATTTTTAAAAAGTATAATTTCAAATGGAAACTAACAAAAACTGAATCTCCTGTGTCAGTTCTCATTGAATCTTCTCAACTACCATGTGAAAGGTTTATTATTCACATATGATCAACGAGGAAACAAAGTCTGAGAGATTAAGCAGCAGCCCAGGATCACAAAACTGGGAAGTGGCAGAGAATGGGCTCGAATACAATCCTTCTAACCCAAAGTCTGTATCATTTATGTTCTCTCTCTTAGTCATTAAAAAAAAATTTTTTTTCTTTATTGATTTTAGGGAGAGAGAGATAGAAACATCGATGAGAGATAACACTGACTGGCCGCCTTTTGCACACCCTCCACTGGGGATTATGCTTACAACCTGGGCATTGTCCTGACCTAGAATCGAACTGGCGACCTCTCGGTGCATGGGCCGACGCTCAACCACTGAGCCACAGCAGCCGGGCTCTCTTATTCATTTTTTAAAAGCCAACAATTAGAAGTGTGATTGTATCATTTGGTACCAAGACCAATCAAGGGCACAACACCTTCGCATCTTCCACCTAGCACCCGAATGCACCAGGGAATATACACTCACTAAAGAGAATGGTGGGCACTGGCCCTGCCTTAACTGTCTTTCTCTCTCTTGTATGTGCGCGTGTGTGAGAGAGAGTGCATGTCAACATAAGGGAAGTGGACCTCAAGGGCATATTTGAATTCTGGAAGAAATGACGTGACTCTCAAACTGTAGCTGGATAGAGTTTACAGAGAGGGTGAGGGAGCAGTAATTCTTTCCAGGATGTGCTAACAAGAAGCCATGAGATGCTGTTATTGTGGAATAAACATAATAAACACTGAGGAAGCTAGCACTTCAATTATTTGTGAATTTAATCTGATGCAGATATGTGATTACAAAACCCAATCCATTGAAAACAGCAAGACCAAAGGACATCAGGCAAAAAGCTCCAATTCTTAAATATCCAGGTCCTTGCTGTAGAGAGGGCACCACTTCCACACATCATCTTGCCTGCCACAGCGGGAGGCACATTAACAAGCCTTTACACAACAGGATAATAAAGTTAGAATTGATAAGACATATTGGAAATGGTGGTAGAGTCTGGGAAGTGGATTTCAAATCGTTTCCCTTCTCCTTTCTAACTGGTGCACTCAAACGAATGTTTAAGTCTGTGCATGCATGTAGGTATGTGCACACACACACACCAGGCTCAAAGGAAAAAGGTATTTCAGTCCTGGCATATTCATCCTTAAGACAAGGGGCAATAGATTGCAGTGCTCTTATTCTGGGTCTGTGTATTACTGTGTAAGAAAATTGGTAGAATTTTCTGTGCAGATTTGGGAGCTGGAAAGAAGTAAGGATTTGCTGGAGGTTTTCCTAGGCTAGTATTATAATTTGGTTAGGGGAGAAAAATGTTCACAAATGGTGGTGGTGGTGGTGGTGGGGGTTCTACCTGCTTGTCTCCTAATTGTAGTGAATCTGTCAACTTTCTTTCAAGTATATCAAGATTTTGCTCTTCAAAATCATTCTCAGTGTGCTCTGAATTGCTACTTTTAAGCTAACTACTTCTCAAAGTGTTGTCTTAAAACTGACATCTTCAAGCACATTTCTGCCTTAGAATATAACTAAATTTGTAAAGTCTCATTGGTTCTCATGAGAGTGCTACTTTAAAAATACACTTGGCAGCCAATCTCTTGAAAATGATTTGTGCAGAAGTTGTGTTCAAATTACTTTATATCAAGGTATTTAAGAGAAAAATGTGGTCTTCTTTGTAATAGTCTAAAAATAATGCTATGCTTTATCTTCAACAGAACATGTACATATGTTGTCTACACTATTGCATTTAAACAAACTGAAAAACAGTAGGATTCTGGCTATACTCCATAAAGAAACAAAATTTGCCCAGACTATCATTTTAAGCATTAAAAAAGACATTTATATGTTATTTTTCACAAAGTTCAATTCTACCTACAGAGTCAGAGTTATCAACCAGGTCCAAGGCATCAAATTATAAAAACTAATATCTCAAAAACAGACAGGCAGTTCAGAAAAAAAATAATTATGGCAGTTTGATTTCACATAAAGAAAGAAATACTTGAGACATATGAACCTTAGGAGGGGATCATGACAGCAGAGTAGGTGAAAGTTATACTCACCTCCTCCCAGGACCACATCAAAATTACAACTAAATTACAGAACAATCAACCTGAATAACCATCTGGAGAGGCTGAGCAGAAGTCTCATAACCAAGTATTTACAGAAGAAGCCGCTTTCAGACTGGTAGGAGCTGTGGAGACATGAAGGGGGCTGCCCAGCACCCACAAGCGGTGGTAGAGAATCTGGAAGGATATCTCAGCAGCAGGGGTCCCCCCGCCCCTGCAAGGAGCCTGGGGTCTCAACCTCAGGCTGAGCTCCCCAGCCTAGAGCACCAGTGCTGGGAAAAGGAGTCCACATAACACCTGGCTGTGAAAATCAGTGCAGATTTCCAGTGAGGGTGAGACAGGAGACTGCTAGAAACCCAGTTGCCCTCTTAAAGGACCAACACACAAAAGCTCACTCCCAGGCACTCACCCTTGGCAGCTTGAAGGGACAGGAATCATACAGGGAGAGACTGAGTTGTGTGGCCTTGGGGAGAGGACTGGTGGAGAGCCACCAATGTCCCTTTTTGAGTCCCTCTCCCATACCACCCAGAGGCCACCTCTCCTGGACCAAGCACACCCTCTACAGGACAGTAGCTTGGGGGCTACACTGGCCCAACCCTGCCAAGCTCACATCCCCTGTGGGCTCTGCCAGTGGTGATCAGCCTGGGCCTGACTTGCAGATTTTCTTGAAAATTCTCAAGAAATCCCGGGAAACTTTGGGAGTGCCAGAGACACGCAGGGTGTGACCGAGTGCGTGGCTTTAGGGCGAGGGCCGTTTTCCCTGCATACTGACAAGTGCCATCATTTCTGTGTTGGGCATGCACCCCTCACAATGGACTAGCCTGGGGAGCTGCACTAGTCCCTTCCTGCCAACACCCTATGGCCCTGCCCTTCCAAGCTCACACACAGCGGTCAGATCTGCTGGTGGGAACCAGCCTTGGCCCAAATTGCAGTCTTCTTTGAAAAACTCGTGAGGAATTCTGCGCAAGCTTGGCGAGGGTGTGGGGGGCAGAGATACACAGGGTGAGGCTGAGTTGGGTGACTTTAGGGCAAGGGGCACCTTCCCGCATGCCCGACAGGTGCTACTACCATTCCTGTGCAGAGCCCTCCTTCTGCATGGCCACATCTTAATCTGTTCTAGCCAGATGGACTCTATTGGTCCTACCCTAATGACTCCCTGAGTTCCTGCCAAACTGCAAAGGTCTGCAGGCCCCAGGCCGGTGGTGGCTGACCGTAGTGTACCCTGAAACTTCTGCTGAGTGGCCTCAGACCTAGCACTGGCACTCAGTTGAGTCTGTATTAACCTGGTGAACACCACTTGCCCCTACCTGGTGACTTACTGAGAACCTGCCTCATGCAACTTCATACGGTCTGAGGTTCTTTCAGTGGCTGACGCTAATGGGCAGCTGGCAGTTGGTAGCAGATCTCGGGGTGTCTTGGGCCTTTTGCTGACCTGCCCCAGTCCCAGTACTGGTGGCTGCTGACCACAATATGCAGCTAGGCCCCTCCCACGAGCAGCCAGGCCAAGCACAGGCAGCTACCAACTGTGGAGCACTTTGTAGCTCTAACAGGGAGCCAAGGGCCAGTCACAGGCAGCATCAGATATTGATCTTCACCTAGGTCTCTCCGAAGGGGCCCCAGAACCAAGACTCCACTCCTGGTAGCTGACTTTAGGCCATATCAGAGCACGACCTAATTAGCTCAACAAGAATCGCACCCAATGGAAGGTCTCAGCAGGCACCAGACCCAGTTGGGGCAAATTCTGCTTCATGGGGTCAACCATCAACATAGCAGTTCATACACTGTGATTGCTATCAATCCTCACAACCAGCCTGACGGTCAAACCCACCCACAGATGAGCCAACAGCAATCAGGACTAAATTACAGCCCTGGCCAGTTTGGCTCAGCGGTTAGAATGTCGGTTGCAGACCAAAGGGTCTCAGGTTCAATTCCCAGTCAACAGCACATACTTGGGTTGCAGGTTCGCTCTCTAGCCCTAAGTAAGGGTCATGCAGGAGGCAACCAATTGATGTGGCTCTCTCACATTGATATCTCTCTCTCTCTTTTTTTAATCCTCACTCAAGGGCATTTTTTCATTTTTTTGTTCAGAGAGAGGAAGAGAAAGAAAGAGAGAAACATCGACGTGAAAGGGACACATCGAGTGGCTGCCACCCATACAACCCAACCAGGGCCGGGGATAAACTGCGACCGAGGTACATGCCCTTAGCGGGAACCAAACCTGGTCTCTCTGGACCGCAGGCTGACACTCTAACCGCTGAGCCAAACTGGCCAGGGTTTTTCTGTCTCTTTTCTCTCTCTCTCTCTCTCTCTCTGTTCCCTCCCTCCCTTCTACTCTCTCTAAGTATCAATGGAAAAATATCCTTGGGTGAGGATTAACAATAAAAGGACATGTCCTGGCTGGTTTGGCTCAGTGGTTGGAGCATTGGCCTGCGGACCAGAGAGTCCCGGGTTCGGTTTCCGATAGGGGCACATACCAAAAAAAAGACTGAACTACAACTACAACAGAGGGTTGACATAACCCACATAAGAGAAACTCCTGGAGCACCCAGCTCAGGTGATAAGGGAGACTGTGCTACTAGGCCCCACAGGACACCTACTACGTAAGGCTTCCATACCAAGACTGAAAGGAGGGAACACTCCCAAGCTTATTTTATGAGGCCAGCATTATCACAATTCCAAAACCAGATAAATTCACTACAAAGAAAGAAAATTACAGGTCAATCTCCCAGATGGACATAGATGCAAAAATCCTCAACAAAATATTAGCAAACCAAACTCAGCAATATATTTAAAAGACTATACACCACGATCAAGTGGAATTTATTCTGGGGATGCAAGGTTAGTTCAATATCCACAATTTGTTTATGTGATACCCCACATAAACAAAATAAAGGATAAAAATCACATGATCATATCAATAAAGAAAAAGCATCTGACAAAATCAAGCACCCATTTATGATAAAAACTCTCAGCACAGAGGAAATAGAGGGAACACAGGTCAACATAATAAAGGCCATATATGACAAGCCCACAACCATCACAATCAATGGCTAAAAACTAAAAGCATTTCCCTTAAGATCAAGAACAAGACAGGATGTTCACTTCGATCACTCTTATTCAACATAGTACTGGAAGTCCTAGCCACAGCAATCAGATAAGAAGAAAAAAATAAAAGGAATCTAAACTGGAAAGGAAGACATGATACTGTATATAGATAATCCTAAAGATTACACACACACACACACACACACACAAAAAAAAACTATTAGAACTGATAGTTAATAAAGTAGCAGGATAAAAATAAATATTCAGAAATCAGCTGCATTTTTATACACCAATAATGATCTATTGGTAAGAGAAACTATGAAAACAATACAATTTACAGTTGCACTGGAAAAAAAATTATCTAGGAATAAATTATCCAAGGATTTAAAAGACCTGAATTTGGAAAATTACAAGACACTGAAGAAAGATATTGAAGAAGGTAACATGTAAATGCATGCATATAATGTGCTCATGGGTAGAAAGAATTAATATTGTTCAAATGTCTATAGTAACCAAAGCAATCTACAGACGCAACACAATCCCTATCAAAATGCCAATGGTATTTTTCACAGAATTTTTAAAAAATCCAAAAACTCATATAAAAAATAGCAATAACAATCTTGGGACAGAAGAACAAAGTTAAATGTATTATGCTACCTGAAATCAGACTATACTACAAGTGTATAATAATCAAACCAGCATGATACTGTCATAAAAATAGACACATAGATCAATGGAACAGAACAGACAGCCCAGAAATAAACCCACACCTATGTGGTCAAATAATATACAACAAAAGGAGGCAAGAACATACAATGGGACAAAGGCAGTCTATTCAATAAATGGTGTTGATAAAATCAGACAGATACAAGCAAATAAATGAAACTAGACCAACTTCATACACCACGTACACGAATAAACGTAAAATGGATTAAATACTTAAATGTTAGTTTTGAAATCATAAAAATCCCAGAAGAAAACATGGACAGTAAATTTTTAGACATTCTTCTTAGTAATATTTTCTATGATGTATCTCCTCAAGAAAAGAAAACAAAATAAAAAAATGGGACAACATCAAACTAAAAAGTTTTCGCCCAGCAAAGGAAATCATCAACAAAATGAAAAGACAACCTAATGAATGGGAAAAGATATTCACAATTATATATCCCATAAGGTAGTGGTTCTCAACCTTCCCTATGCTGTGACCCTTAATACAGTTCCTCAGGTTGTGGTGACCCCAAACCATATAATTATTTTCGTTGCTACTTCATAACTTTAATTTTGCTAATGTTATGTCTTAGGCGACCCCTGTGAAAGGGTTGTTCGATCCCCAAAGGGGTGGCGACCCCCAGGTTGAGAACCGCTGCCATAAGGGTTAATATCCAAAATTTATAAAAAACTCAGACAACTCAACACCAAAAACACCCAAGCAAGCCAATTATAAAATGAGCCGAATAGACACTCTAAAGAGGACATACAGATGGCCAACAGACATATGAAAAAAAAAATGCTCAAAATCATTAATCATCAGAGAAATGCAAATTAGAACCATAATAAGATATCATCTCACACCTGTCAGAATGGCTATGTTCAGTAAATCAACAAACAACAAGTGTTGGTGAGGACGTGAAGGAAAGGGAACCTCCAGGTACCGTTGGTGGGAATGCAGATTGGTGCAGCCACTACGGAAAACTGTATGGAGGTTCCACAAAAAAATTTAAAATGGAACTGCCTTATGACCCAGAGATTCCACTTCTGGGTCCATATCCTAAGACCCTCTAAACACAAATTCCCAAGAATATATGCACCCCTGTGTTCTTTGCAGGGTTATTTACAATAGCCAAGAAAGATACGGAAGCAGCCCAAGTGCCCATCAATATAAAAGGTACGGTACATATATACAATGGAGTATTACTTGACCATAACAAAAAATGAAATCTTACCATTTGTGACAGCCTGGATGGAACTAGAGGGTATTGTGCTAAGTGAAATAAGTCAGTCAGAGAAAGACAAATACCATATGATTTCACTTATATGTGGAATCTAAGAACAAAATAAATGAACAAACAAAATAGAAAGAGACTCATAGTCACAAGATAACAGATTGATAGTTGCCAGAAGAAGAGGCTTGGTGGGGGCTGGGTGAAAAAGATGAAGGGATTAAGAAGTACAGAATGGTAGTTATCAAAGAGTCACAGGGATATAAAGTACAGCATAGGAAATATAGTCAATAATGTTGTAATAACTATGTATGGTGCCAGGTGAGTACTTGAAATATCAGGGGGTCACTTGGTGAAGTATATGACTATCTAACCACTATGCATACACCTGAAACTTAAACAAAATAATACTGAATGTAAGCTGTAATTGAAAAATAAAGTTTAGAACGAAAAGAAAAAGAGAATTAAGGGTAAAAGTTAGTTTATATTTCTACAAATTCCTTTTGAGTTACTGGGCACTATGCCATTTAAACGACCCTTACAGCAACAGTATACAAATCATATCCCTAAAAATAATTCCTGCTGAACAGTAATCACATTTAATGTTTATCATGTGCAAAGTGCTGCGAGGTGAAATACAGTGTTCAGAAATGGATAAAACATTTTGATCCCTTTAAGTGCAGAACACTGATTTTTAAAACACAGAACTAATTGTCACTAACTTGAATAATTTTTGGTGAGTTCTCATCACCAGCAGTGATTTTTAAATGTGTTTCTGTTTAAGCCAGAACCCTGTCTTCAAACGAAATCTTACACAGACACCTAATACATAAAACAAATAAAATTGAAGCTATTCATGCTGACCTTCTGGGTCCTTGGCCCCTCCACTCATCACCACCAAGGACTTCTGAAAGCAGGCCACGGAGCTTCCTGGGAAGGGAAGGGCTGTGAGGAATCCTTAGGCCACTGGAGAATGTGTTCTGAGCTCCAAAGGTCTGAGCAGTCTGCAATCCTTAACATGGTGTATAGGACTCTCCACACTCCGCTCCTTTATTTTAGGAACTAACCAGCCCACCAGCCATCATTGATTCACCAATATACTGACTGTTCAAGGCACACACTATGCACCATGGTGGGTGTTCCCCATGTTTTGTCCATGCTGTCCCTCAGCAGGTAATCCCTTCATGCCCCTCTCCTACTTGACAAGTGCCAAGACACCCTACTACTCTGCACAGTTGGATATCATCTTAACTCCATATGTATGCTCAGTTCTGCCCCACCATGCTGGGTGGTAATTATTGTTCACGTGGCCCTCACCTAAACTGATTTGTGGATAACTCAAGGATAGAGAGTATATTTATAGTTGTATTTACAGCTGTACTCCAGCTTTTAGCACAGGTCTTGACACATACTAGGGACTTAATAAATGTTTGTTGAATGAATGAATGAAGATAGATGGATGGGTGAATGGATGGACGGATAACATGGCTGACACATTTTCATCAAATCAGTGGAAAACATATATATAAATATACATATACATGCACATACATATGGTAAAATACACATAACATAAATTTTACCATTTTAAACTTTTTTAAGTATATAGTTCAGTAGCAACCATCACTACCATCAATCTCCAGAACCCTTTTTCACTTTGCAAGACTGAAATTCTTGTACATACAGACATTTAAGAAATTCTTAGTAATGTAGTTTGATGACCCAGGGGGCGGACCCCGCTTCTTCACTTCCCTTTTGCCCCACCTGCTGTGTATCTTGTGTCTTCTCATCCACACTTGGGACGTTCCTTCGTGAGAAATGTGGTAAATGTGGTTGAGGCCTGTGGTCAATGAAACTCCTAGCTACTAGCTTAGCAGTTTAGGTTGCTGAAAATAAATTTTCTGGATTGTTCTCCTTAACCTTCATTGATTCCTATTAACAGGATTGTTGGGAGTCAAGTTGCACCCCAAGACTGTTTGGGGCTTCCCTGAAAGCACGTGTTTAAGGAGCGACACGTGGGTGTAAAAGAGCTTATCTGTGAGCCACATGGCTTTCTTTTTCAGAAGTTAACATTTCTGAACTTCGGACTCGTTCTGTAAATGATGAGTACATTAAGAAATAGTGATAGAGTCTCCCGGCCCCACCAGAAACTAATCATTAAATCTACAGCCCGTCTTATAATCAATGAGTGGACCAATGACATTAGAGAAGGCTGGTACATATCTGTACAGAAAGATTTAAAACTGTTTTCATATCACGGCCACGTCTCACCTTCCATTCAGGAGGAGGGGGGCAGCGGCAACCAGGAACCAGGCTGGGGCCCAGTACCAGCTGTTCCCTGTGAGACTCTCCACTGCTCAGGCTTCGTTCCCCACATGTAAAGGACTCAGGGAAGACTAAGCGGAAACAGGGTTAAACTACTTCTGACCTCGCTGCACTGACACTCGGCAGCTCTCTGACGTTGCCCGAGTCTTCACGAGGAAGAGTGGAGCACCGGCCAGTCTCCTCTGCGTGGCCGAGCGTTAGATCCTAGGAAGTGCCCACCTCTGCCCGGTTCCCCTCCTACTTCCACCGTGGTGACCCTAGTTCCAGTTTCCAGCGCAGATCACTGCCACTGCTTCCTACTTCACGGTAGCTAAAGCACACTCCCTCTGGGGAACCTAGACCACTGAGCAAGGGGCCCACGCCCAGCCAGACACAGTCGGAAGCTGTCCTCTCGGGCGTGGTCAGCCTGGACACCGAGGGACACGCGCGAGCGCCAGCCGGTCCTTGCCCGAAGGAAGGCGGCACTTCGGAAGCCCAGGGGTCAAATCAGGGTGCCTGTCCTGTCGAATCTAACCTGCCAGCACCATACCACCCATCTTTGTTTTACAAAGAAACAAGCAAGCAGCAGGAAAAGGCCCCTCAGGTGTGCCTAGGGTGCTGGTGTCGGTGCCATTTTTGAGTATTCTCTCATTAGGTCAGGCTGGACACCCAAACCTTGAAAAGTTAGTAAGGGAAAGGACCCCACAGCCTCGCATGAGAGAACGGGCGCGCTGGCAGCTACTGAAATAGAAACTTAAATACAGCAATGAGATCTTGGCATTTCCCTTCCAAAAAAAGGGGGTTCATATGAACACTAGCCAGATTTGCTAAAAACAACAACAACACAGTCTTTTCTCCTTAACACACGTGCAGTTAACTCTTCACAGAGTTCTTAACTTTCCTGAAATATTGTGATACAACTGACCCACAGACATTGTCACAAGTCCCCTACTGTGAAAGAATGCTCGGGAAGAAGTGACAGTAAAGAGAGCAGGTGATTGAGGACACACACTATTATGCTTCTGTCTTTTAAACATTTAAGTCGCTTTAGTGTTGCTTCACTTGCCAGACTCCATGCGTTACAAACACTTCTGCTTTCTCATAAACGTCTCCCATGCCCAGGCATGGCGGATGATGCTACAGTGACCAGACCCTGTCCTGCTTCCTCCCGTAAGAGATGACTCTCTGATGGCCCTTTCACTCATCTGCAGGACAGTGCCCGCTCCCCGGCTGACGGCATCATGGATTTGCAGGGAACTGACTGAACATCTTGGCATCAGGGTTTACTATACGCTGAGCTACGCAGGAATGGAACATCAGAAGCCCTGGGAAAACGAGAGCGATTTCTGGGGTGACACGAAGTTTGGCCTTTCAGCTACCGATGTGCTTCCATTCGTTCATGCTGCGCTTCACCATTTGGCCAACACAGAGCAGGCCGTGTCATTGCAAGTTCATCGTTTTATGAAGCACTGAATTAGATGAAGAAAGCATTTTATTGAAAAATGGTCATTTGGAGTTCTAATGATTTTCCTCAAGTATGATTTTATTAAATACTTTTACATGGGCGAAGCGTATGGAGCCCCCATTCCCTCCCAGTGTTTTCATTTCCAGAAAATAAGACATTTTTGTGTAAGTCGGCCCATCAAGCAGCAGTTCAGAAAAGAATAATTTTAGTTTTAATCATTCCATTCCATATTTAATGGTAGCCAAGACATTTAAATTCTCTGGAAAACAAATAATTAATTTATATGCTGAGTTCAAAAACACGAATGTCTTGTTCAGAAGTGGTATAGAAGGATTGATGAGTAGATGTTGGTACATCACTGCAATCCCCAGGTCAAAAATGTAAAATAAACATGTTCATTATTGGTTTCAGTGTAGGTTCCATGATGAACTGTGGTCTAGCAGGACCTAATTAGGATACAAAAACTTGTAACTTTGAGACAAGAGGAGAAAAAATGCTTCCCTTCTATGTAGAGAGAGTAAAGGTAATATCTATAATTACTGACAATATCACTTAACACCATGTACTAAGCTGATGCAGGTGAAAATAAACCAAAGAATGTATGGATGCATGGCTATATGGATGGATGGATGGATGGATGGATGGATGGATGGTCAGCTCGCAACCAAACACATACTCCTCCATCTTCTATATTAAGGCTTCCACGTAGAACCATTTTCCTTACCCCAACGATCTCTGTAGCAACAGATCGCCATGCTCTAAGTCTTAGAATATAATGGACTTCATTACTGAATCAAATCTCTGAGGATTTTGGTTAGAAACTTTCAGTATGGATTTGACAATTTTTCAAAAAAATGACAATCTTTTTTGTTTAATATTTGTTGCTATTCTTCCTTCTGCTGTTGAACCGATAAAGATTTTTCTATTACATTTACATAGAAATCTTCAACTACAGAAGGTGCTTGAAAGTAATATATTTCATTAGTGGATTGGATGGAATGGAATGAACAGACGGATGGTTAAGGGGCATCACCCAATCACAGCTTTGCAAGGTCAGAAGGAACCCAGGAAGGTTTCCTACCTCTAGGAAAGACTGAACTTCACACACGCAAGACAAGTATTTTTCTTCTTCTTTTTTTGTTTTATCCTCACCCGAGGACATTTTTCTATTTTTTGTTCAGATAGAGTGAGAGGGAGGGAGGGAGGGAGGGGGAGGAGGGAGAGAGAGAGAGAGAGACATTGACATGAAAGGGACACATCGAGTGGCTGCCACCCACACGACCAAACCAGGGCCAGGGACAAACCGCAACCGAGGTACATGCACTTAGCGAGAACCAAACCTGGGTCTCTCTGGACTGCAGGCCAATGTTCTAACCGCTGAGCCAAACCAGCCAGGGCTTGGAAAACTATTAACTGACTCACTGAGTGGTTCAAACGATGATGATATTTCACATAATATGAAAGTAGGAAAAAAGTGAATATTTCTACATTAAACTATATATAATTTCAAACATGTTTGTAAGACTTTTTTTTTAGCTTCAAGACATATTTGGTTTATCTAAACCTCCAAGCTCTTAAATGTTTATAATCAAGCTGCCCCCCACCAAAACAAACCAAAAAACACACACACTGAAAGGATAGAAGATGCTCTAAATTTGAGCATACATGCTATATCTCAGGCCCACACCTCTTATTGACCTGTGGACCCGAAGACTAACAGCCCACTTGAAATATCCACCAGAAATATCTCTCACCACCTCACATCCCCAGGATGGATACTATCAAAAACACAGAAACTAATAAATGTTGCAAAGAATGTGGAGAAATTTGAACCTTTATGCACTGTTGGCGGGAATGTAAAATGGTGCGGCCCCTATAGAAAAAAGTACGGAAGTCCCTCAAAAAACAAAAATAGAATTATTGTACAATCCAGCAACTTCACTTCTGGGTATATACTCAAAAGAACTGAAAGCAAGATCTCGAAGAAATACATATACACCTATGTTCACAGTATTATTCAAAGAGCCAAAAGTAGAAACAACCCAAGTGTCCCTTGACAGATAAATGGATAAATAAAACGTGGTATACACATACAATAAAATATTATTCGGCCTTCAAAAGAAAGAAAATTCTGACACATGCTCCATCACGGATGACTCTTGAAGACATTATGCCAAGCGAAGTCAGTCAGTAAGAAAGTACGAATACTTATACGAGGTATCTAAATTCCACTTAGAAGAGGTACCTAGATTAGTCAAATTCACAGAGACAGAAAGCAGAAGGGCGGATGCCGGGAGCTGGGGAAGGAGAACAGGGAGTTGTTTAACGAGAGTAGTTTCAGTTTTGCGAGATGAGAAGAGTTCTGGAGAGGGGGCACAACGTGTTAACACTACGGAGTATACATCGAATCATGATCGCGACGACAAATCTTCTAGCATGAGTGTTTTATCACAATTTGAAAAAAAGAATGCCTCACGTACACCTTAAACTCCACATTTCCAAAACTCTGTTCTGTGCCTGCCCTCCCCGTCTCTGTGAGTGACACATTCATTTCTTCAGCTGCTCAGGCCAGAGGCCTGGGAATCCTCCTGGTACCCGCCTGCCTGTGCTTCTCTGACAGCACAAACCTACCAGGTCTGCGTGGCTGACACTGAGGATGTACTGCATCTCGAACCCACCTACTTCTCTCTGATGTCGCCGTCACCATGCAAGTCTAAACACTATCACTTCCTAGCTGGGCAACGGCGGGTTTCCCACCTCACTTTCCTGTTTTTCTTGATATCCTCCCATCTACCCTGCACAGTTGGGTCCTTACATGACTTTCCAGGCAATGGACTGAAATCAAATCACCTTGTCAAACGCAAGGTCCTTCACTACCTGTGCCTTGCGAACTCTAACTTCATCTCTCCCTCCTCTTCTCCCAACTTACCCACGCCTACACTGGTTCAAGTTCAAGTTCTCTGAACGTGTCAAGCACTTCTCAACCTCAAGCCCTTTGCACATGCCATGCTCTGCCAGTGCCACCTTCCCCACCTGCACCTCTTCTCGTGCTCAGTTCAATGTCATCTCCTAAGAGAACCTTCCCTTACCCACCGGTGTGAAACAGATCCATGCCTCCCACCTGTTATTCTTTCTCACATGTCACGGTTTTCTTTCCTTCATTTCTTTCTTTTTATTATTTATTATTTTTAGATTAAATTTCATTTCTAATTATGTTTATTTGTTTACATGTTAATTGCCTGTTTCTTCCAGCAGATTATAAGCTCCATGGTGGGGGGGCAAGGGTCTCTATACAGGTCACAAATAAACTGAAAATAATAATGTCAGCCAGTTAAAAGTGTTATGAAAATATTAAAGCAGAAGAAGAAGACTGGGGTGATATTTAAAGAGAACAGACATGGAAGTCCTCTTGGAAGTGACTTCTGAGTATTCATCCAGGTCATTTTCCAGTTCAAGCAAGTTCAATAGCTCACTTGACTTTCCTTTTTGAGGTAACTGTACAACCAGGCTTCGAGCCATGCAGGAGCGGAACCCTGCTACCCGGAAGCCTCTGACCCTTCTCTCTGCACAGCCCGTCCGTCTATTCCCTATTGCCCATCTGCTCCTCTCCGTCGTGTTATCCGTCCTATCACTTCTTGTCTGGAAAATGACATTACTCCCCACTCCAGGCTACCCTATCTATTATACTAGATCAATACCCCCAACTGCAGTTTTGATCAATTTACCGTGTTCTTTCAGAATCCCTTGTTGCTGGCTCCTCTTTGCTTCCTAAATTAAGTCCAGAGTTTTCACCCTAGACTTTGCAACAGTCCATGAAATGACTTCAACTTACCTTTCCAAATGTACCTCACACTGTTCCCATCACAGGCGAACAGACCGCTTTTTGTTCCCAGCCCGTACTCTTGGTTTTCCAGAATCATTTGATCCACCACAGCTACCCATCCCTGTCACACACTAACCCACTCCTTGAGTCCAATTTCAAAATAACCTTCTCCATGAAAATGTCCCAGGTCTTTCCAATCAGACGGGATCACATCTATCTTCACGTCCCGAAGCACGTCTGTACTTTGATTATACGTTTTACCACATTTGGTTTCTGCCAAATTACTTATCTTGCTTTCTCATTCCCTTTTCAGATCACCAGAGTCTAAGGACACAGTCTGTCCGCATCACCTATCACCTGATTACTCAACTGTTATTTTGTTCATCAAAGTGTGGTCCTTGGACCAGCAGCACGGACACCACCTAGGAGTGTCTTAGAAATGCAGAATGTGGGTCTCACCTCAGACTTACAGTCAGAACCCGCATTTTAACAAGATCCCTAGGTGATTCCTATGTACTTTATCAAGCTCATTTAATACCTGACTGCTTGAATCAACTAGGAAAACAAAGCATCAAAAACAAAACATCATTTACATAATTCCTTCCAAGATCATTGTGAGTGAATAATGCTTTGCTCTATAAAGCTACTTTAAAGCTATACAGACGGCAGAAGATCAACTATGTATCAACCTTCTGAGTGAGGAAAACACATGTGGCCATGACCACCTAACAATAGTTGAGAAGACTTCCTAGTTTTATGAAACCTGTCTATTTACGAGTGGGAAGCCCACTGAGGACATGCCCACCACTGCTGATAGTGTGATTCTCCTCCTGTGATGAGTCAATTGGCTGTGAAAATACTTACATCAAAGTTTCACACACTCTGCTGCATTCAGTAGACTTACAATAGCGATGTGCATGGATCTAAGATTTATCCTAATCTGATATAACAGCAGCACTACTTTATGTGTTCTGTAACAAAACTTTTCATTTTTCCCTACATGATACACAAATTGTGGTAAGGAAATAGCCTTGATGACATTTAACTCCACTGTTAAAAAGAGATTCGCTGGTTAGGGCTGGGAAGTAGTGGGAATCCCAAAGGCCACTAGGGGGCATTAACACGTGAATAAATGATCCTGACTTCCATCATTCAAACACAAGTTACCTTGCATGTGAATGAACAGGAAAACTGCTTCCATCTTCACTCCCCTTAAACAGGCAGAGAGCTAATAACTCCAGTGGTCTGGAATTACACCGAACCTCCTTTGTCTTGTAATGTAACAGTCATGTAAGTGAACAAGCCGAGTTCTGGCTGCAGGACCGGGGTGACCAACAGCACTGCCTGCAGGTTGCTCCCTTTGCATTATTCAGACGTCCACACCTTCCACTATTGCTTTCTCCCTCAGGACCATCCCAGCAACAAAGAAAGCCTGCAACTTCGACCTTCTTGTCCAGACTGCTGACAGAGGTTCTCAGAAGTGCAAATTGATCATGTATTCACTGCAAAAGTGTCCTCCAGGGAGTAGGAGAAAGAGAGGTGAGGTCGAGGAGGACAGTCAGTAGGGAATGAGAATGGTCAATCACAGACCACTTCACGGCCTTGGTGGTTGCCCCACACCCAGAGGAGCCTCCCAGCTGCACCTAAGCTTAGAAGGGCGAGGCTCTGGCCTGGCCCCACCCCCTCCCCCTTCTCCTTACCAGGTCCCTGTAATCTTTGCGCAGGCTCAGGGGTTTAATTAGCAGGCAGGCGCCCAGAGGCAGCCAGGTGCTGGCTGGCAGCAGAACACAGGGCGCCCCCTGCGCTCGGCCTCACAGCCAGCTCCTCAGAAGTGCTGCCACCATGGCTGATGCACGAGGTTCTCCCACAGGGTTTCAAACGCAGTCCTGCCCCTCAGGAAGCACCACTTGTTTCAGTATCTGTGAATCACTCCCCCAATCTGCTCGAAGACTTGGGAGCTATGGAACTGATTAAGTTCACAGCACCAGGAAACGCTGAATGTGAAAACAGGAACATCTCAAAGAACCTCTCCACTCTAAGGGAAGAAATGCAGTTTGAATAAATGAAAAGTGATCACTTTGCTTAGTGTTTTCTCTCAGTTAGGAAGCTGTACGCCAAGGACGATGTCAGCACACACATCTTTCAAATACTACATTAAAAAAAAAAAACAATATTTCCAAATTCTAAACATTTAAAAGCACTCTTTTGTAAAGATAGAAACAACTTAGGAATGCAGACCTTTCTGACTGCCAACATGTCACAAAGCAAAGGGAACAGAATGGGCTGAGGGGAGCTGGCCCTGCTGTCTGCTTTCTGAGTTCTGCCCGCAGATTCTCAGACCCCAGCAGCAAGGTCGTGCCCTGCCCACCCAGGGCGAGAACCAAGACCAGAGACGCAGCAGCAGTGGAGGACTGAACAGCAACAGAGAGGCCCTTAGACCCTCTGCCACCACCACCGCCGCCGCCACCACCACCACCCACCACCTAACCGGAAACAAACAACAGAATCGCTTTCTAGGAATTTGTTTGTGGCTGTGGCCACATGTCCTCCTTGCACTCAGGGTTTTTCTGACCAAATATTACATAGCAAGATGTGGTTCAGGGGCCTCTGGGACTCACCATTGAAACAGAGGCTCTGTGAGTCAAGTGTCTGGTAGGCGGCTGTGACTGAGTGCCTGCACATTTCACGAGTTCCGCCTATTGGTGGGGAAATGTCTGAGACATCCAGGATCCCCGCTATGCCAACTGAGCTGATCTACGTACGAACGTCTCAGCTCCTGAGCTGAGAAGACGTTAAATAGCCAGCATCATGTTTATCTTCATTAAAGAGCAAGTGTCCTTTCAAACAAAATCCGACAGGACAGAGATTAGTGTTCGTTCTAATGGAAAGTGATCAAAAGCCCAAGATGCTTTGGTTAGCTTACTTGGAAGATTGTTCCTGCTTTAGTTTCTATGCAGAGTATATCAAAAGAATATAGATATCACTGGAGACTCAACCGTTTAAAGTCTCTACTGCAAGGGAGAAACTACTCGAAACTACAGAAGATGGGGGAACAAAACATTAAAGCCGACCTTCTCTCTGCAACACAACAGGTAAATAACCTATAAATAGTTCAGGCTTTCTGTTTACATATACACCCCTCCCCCACTCAGAAAGGGTGGAGGCTTCTCATCATCTTCCTGTTTCAAAGGGCTCTGACCTACCAGTCAATCTACTACACCATGGTGATTTCGTGAGCATGAAATGATCGGGATTGCCAAGCTGCTTCCACACCCGGCGGGGCTCGCTGCTTTGATGCTTTGATGGTTTGAAGGGGGAAGGCAAGGAGGAAAAGGCAAGACCCATGCTGAGCAAAGACAGCCGCTGAAGTGAAAACCAAGTCGGAAGCTCTATGTGTGAATCAACACGGAGAGTGGAGAGTTCATGGAGAGAAAGAGCAGTTCTGGGTGAGCAGCATCTGCTGTTCCAACGCCAGCGAGGGTAAGCGGAGGGTCCGTCCAACAGGGCAGAGCAGGAGGGCCAAGGCCATTTGAGGGAGAGGGACAGCGACATCACAGCCCTCCCGCTCTCCCACCTTCCGCACCTCTGGCCCGAGCCGGCTGCTTCCCAGCCCCGCGTGGAAAGCAGGGAAGAGAGGCGGAATACCAGGAGTTCTTTCTTCCCTGGTAGCATCTCTCCAACCCCAGCTCCAGCTTGGTCAGGAGAAAGCGACCTGGGGCTGATGGACTCCTGGACCCCAGGAGCTCGGGCGCTCACGGCGATGCCCTTGGAGCTAATTCAGCTTCTCTCACTGGACTGTCCTCTGCCACTAGACATGGGCACCGGTGACAAATGACATGACTAGCCAAAGAGAGTAAAGACAGATGGGAATGCAGTACATGCTTCCTGTCTCCCACCAAACAGCATTCTTTCTCCTTTCTCTCCAATCAAAACTGGCTCTCTCCTGTCAGACCCGAAAGGAAGACAGAGAAAAAATGCACAGCGGCCTTCAGAAGTTCAGAAAAACTGTCACCTTGCGAAAATGTGACCAACCAGCAAAACATTACCCCTCGTTTCCTCGAGCTGGAGGAAGCCCGCAGGAGGCGGTGGACAGGGAGCCCTCTCTCACATGCACCCATAACCTCACATTTAACTTTACTGTTACCCACATTTAAACCATTTTATCTCCACTAGAGGGCCAGGATGGAGATGACATTTCAGCTCATTGATTTTGCTGCTGGTTTAAGATTTTATCTCAAACCTCGGGAGGGAGGGGCAGGGGGAGGAAGGGAGGGGTGAAAGGTTATGCCAAGACAATGCTGATACTCAAAGGCCGCTTACTTTGGTCTAAGGCTATTCCCCAATTCTACGTAAGAAGTCTCAACCCAGAATGACACTATCACTAAAATATGCTAAAAAAAAAACAAACAAAAAAAAAACACAGACCATAGGACACCATCAACTGCCAACTGGGTTCAAAATTTCACTTATCTCTAACTTCTCCCCACTGTTCTTATGTCCAAACAGTCACTGTTTTGATCAACTCTTTCTTTGCACGGACTCCCACATCTGTCCCTTTATAATGCTCCAACAGCGGTTTGCAAAGTCTTATCTCCTTGTGCCTGCAAGAACTTCTTAACCAGGGACCCCATCTCTGGTTTTTCTCCCCATCTCGTGGGCTGCGGACACAGTTGTAAAGCTAATCTCACAGGAACACAACTGGTCACATCACCAACTTGCTGAAAAATCTCCAGTGATTAACAACCCCCAGTTCAGGACCCCTCCACAGCACTGCCCTGCCACATTAAATGGTGACAGACAGGCGGGGTGCTCGGACCCCTCCCTCCCCACCACTACCACCCCAAACCAGCACCATTTTCTAGGATTTGTTAGGGCTGTGATCACGGGTCCTCCTTGTACCCAGGTTTGTTTCAACCAAATACTGCACAGCAAGATGCGGCGGGGAGGTCCTAGTCTTTGGTCTGACACATGACCCCAATCTGCCCCTGCAATGTCATCCTCCACTCTCCCTACAGACTTCCACTCTCCATGTGGATTCACACATACATACAGCTTCCAGCTTCGTTTTCACAATCAGCGGCCATGCTTTGCCCAGCATGTTTTGCTCCTGCCTGGAACTCCCCTCCCCACAGGCCTGGGGTGAGCGCTGCCTGTTCACTAGGACCCCAGGGGGGAGGCAGCAGGTGAAAGGGTGAGAGAACCTGATGTACCTGGGCTGGCATCACAGCAGTATCCTGGAAAGGACAACCTCTCCTTAATTAAGGGTCTTCAGTTTTAAATGAGGATAGTGATCTCTACCTTGTTCAGGAGGAACAAGGCTGGAAAGGCAGGCTGGCGCCAGGTAATACGTGAACTGGGAAATCATGATACGGCTACGGCAGGGCCGAAGTCTAGAAGGCTGGGGCTTTAGCGTGAGCTCAACCACCAATGACCCTGGATCTGATCTGTCCATATCTTATTGATTTCTCCATTCACCAAGGCTTATCAGTGTGAGCTGTGCCGTCATTTCTTACTAATACTCTTTTAATTTTAGTAAGTATTTTTGAGCTGGACTTAATTTTCCCGTGCCTGGGCTTTGGGGACTGTCACATATATTACTTCTCCTACAAATACTATCAGGCATAAGTCCCATTCAGTCCTACGTTCACTCATTCTTTCACCCTATAAATAGTCATTGAGCACTACTGTGCACCAGGTGGGAGAAAAAGAAAAATGAAAGCAAGGACCACAATGACATGAGCTGTAGAAAAGGCTGCATGCCATGTCTAGGACATGGCAGGGGACACCGGGCCCTCCCAGGACAAAGCTTTGGGGATTTAACTGCTAGTGCAGTTCTTCAGTCTTCGCTTTTCCCCTGTGATCACGAAGGAGGCCTCTCGATGGTGGGGTAGTAAAATCAAAGCAGCCTGCATCCCCGAGGGTGTGTGGGGGACGGCTGCCCTGGAGGGACACTAGACCACAGCGGACACTGCATGAGTGAGAAATGAACTTCTGTTTTGTTAAGCCCGGTGAGCCTTTAGGGTTGGCTCTTTCTACAACATACGCCCATCCCATCCTGACTAATACAATCACTTTCATTTTCTCAAATACCACTGTTTGGCAATTAATCATGTGTCACAATGCCTTGTGACAGTGCTCATATATACTGTCCTTTATTTCTTTTAACTTTCTTAACTTTACCTGTCATCATGCCCCTTCAACGAGGCTGGCGCCTCTTGAATACAGAGCCATGGCTTATACTCTTGGGGCTTTCTTCTTCACCCTCATTCACATACCCCCACCTCCCAGTCCACCCCCCCTCCCCCCCAATTTAGGACTGAACCTTGCACACAACAACTGCTTAACTCATAATTGATGATTTAATACTTTCCTATTAGGACATAATTCCCAAAAAATAATGACAGTTACTTATTTTCATTAATCAATACCACTCTGCTAGTGTGGATAATTAGGAATTAAGTGCATTAGCTATAATAAGACCTTAGGGATTAGTCTGTGGATGGAAATTCAGTCATGGCCTCAGGATCCTATGTCAATCATGGGCAATAATAGGCTGGCTTGTTGATCATTTCTTACTCACTTAAGTTGATCCCAATGTCTGCGGCTCTACTTAGTGACAGAAGTCTGGGCTGCTAGGATTCTTATTCAATCATTCATCCATTTTACAGTCATTCTCTGAGAGTTAACAGAGAATGACAGTTATGATTCAGACAAGCTGTGAGACCAGAGGACCCCCGTCACCCTACCTGTAAAGGGAGAGTTCAGAATGTATTTTGTAAGGCTGCTGTGAGAATTATGCAAGTTAGTATATCTAAGATACTTATGAAGTTATTTTAAGTACAGTTTCCCTTGAACAAAACAGGTTTAAACTGCACAGAACCAGTTATACACAAATTTCTTTTCAATAAATACTGTAAATATATTTTCTCTTCCTTATGATTTTCTTAATAACGTTTTCTTTTCTCTAGCTTACTTTATTGTAAGAATGTAGTCTATAATACATATAACATACGAAGTATGTTAATGGACTGTTAATGTTATTGGTAAGGCTTCCGATCAACAGCAGACTATTAGTAGTTAAATTTTTGAGGAGTCAAAAGGTATGTGCAACTCTGGTCAGAGTGGCCCAGTGGGCTGGGTATTGTCCTGTACACCTGAAGGCCGCCAGTTTGATTCCCAGTCAGGGCACATGCCTGGGTTTCGGGCTCAATCCCCAGTGAGGGGTGTACAAGAGGCAGCTGATCAACGGTCACATCGATGTTTCTCTCTCTCTCTCCCTCTCCCTTCCTCTCTAAAATCAATAAAAACATATTTAAAAAAAAAAAGTTATGTGAAAATTTGACTGCAGGGGAGAGTCAGCATTGTCCAGGGGTTAACTGTACTAAGATACAGCAGTACCTGGCATACTCTAAGTACTTAGAATGCAATATTATTACACTACATGGCAGATATTAGAGAAAAAAAAAATGAATAAGAGGCTCTGCAGTTCCCAAGGAGTTTACAATCTCATAAGGATTATATATGAACAAGTAAGTGAACTGAAGTGTTACAGAGCCATAGCCTGAAACAGAGAGAATACACAAATTCACACACATGGCAGATACAAACATGCACACACACGCACGTGCAACAACTCGTAACTGGTGGGTTATAGACAAGAAGGTGCCGGGCTGAGAACTCTTATGATAAAAGTTTTTATACAATAAGAGCCTTCCCTCTCCCAACAGACACCTCAAAACTAAATTAGCAACCACTATCCTAACCTATCAAACCTGTCACCTTAATTAAAATCCTTCAAATCTCCTACTTAAGAGCTCCAAAGACACCGCGAGGCGTTTGACTGAAAAGTCTGGCTCAAATCGTATAATAAGGCACATTCACTAGAGTAGCGAGTACTGAGAAAAAAGAACCATTTCAGCGCCAGTGTGAAACGCTGGGCTCCACAGTTCATGGCTGGCAGCCACAGAGAGGAAGGTGGCGAGGTGTGCAGTCTTTAGATAGTCTCACTTTGTGATTTCATATCTGCATGTTTTTAAAAACCACACTAGAAAAAAAAAGAATTTTTAAAATCTTTTCTCTGAAGAATTTAAAAGCATTTTCAATATATTTACATACTGGCTTCACAACTTCCTTACGAGATAGGATGGGACTGCATCATTATCATAAAGACATATGGATGGCATGGTTGCTCTCGACAGGGCTAGTTCTGAGCAGTTGAGTTTTGCGTGTTTTTTTAAGATGAAAAATAAGATAGATAGTTCCTGTCCTTGAAGGCCTTTACTCTTTACCTAGAAAGACTGCTCAGGCTCCCAAAGCATTAGGTATCAAAAAGGAAATCCAAGTCCGGACAGTGAGGCTCAGTGGTTGAGCATCGAGCCATGCACCAAGAGGTCGCTGGTTCGATTCCCGGTCAGGGCACATGCCCAGGTTGTGGGCCTGATCTCCAGTGGGGGGCATGCGGGAGGCAGCCAATCGATGTTCTCTCTCATCAATGTTTCTATCCCTCTCTCCCTCTACCTTCCTCTCTATCTAAAATCAATAGAGGAGGCCCTGGCTGGTTTTGCTCAGTGGTTAGAGCATCGGCCCATGGACCAAAGAGTTGCGGGTTTGATTCTAGTCAAGGGCACGTACCTCGGTTGCATTTCATCCCCAGCCCTGATTGGGGCCATGTGGGAGGCAACCAGTAGATGTGTCTCTCTCATGTTGATGTTTCTCTCTCTCTCTCTCCTTCATTCCTTCCCTCCTGCTCTATTTGAAGATAAATGGAAGAATATCCTCTCGGGTGAGGATTAAAAAAATAATAATAAAATAAAGAAAGAAAAAAAAAGAAATCCAAGACAAGTGTCAAATAGATGACAAAGATTTTTTTAAAATGCTTCAGGAGATCGGGGGAGAAAAGCATCTGCTGAAATCAAGAGTGATTACAACGGTTTCATGGAGGATTTTACAAGTGAGTATAAAGTTAAAACCCCAACCACACAGGGAGCAGCGCGGTTAGAACGCACCCCTCAGGTAGAAGCCCCGGGAAGACGTGCAGCACGCAGTGTTTCTCTGTGCGCCCTGCGGTGCCCCGCACCGCCCTCTGCCCTGGTCGATGTGTCCCGAATCCCAGTAGCACCTTGAGCGGGTACTCTGTTTCCCTCGATGTCACTGTGCTCCGGCCCACTGCCCACATTCCAGGGAGCAGCTGGCTGCACTGGGCGGGAAGCGCTGAGCCCACCGCCGCCCTCCCAGAGCTGCTGGGGCAGGGACCATGGAAAG
Source organism: Molossus molossus (assembly GCF_014108415.1). Lineage (NCBI taxonomy): Eukaryota > Metazoa > Chordata > Mammalia > Chiroptera > Molossidae > Molossus > Molossus molossus. The sequence continues at coordinate 24,573,730 of NW_023425347.1, read as the reverse complement.
CACACTCTCCACCTACTCGATCAGGAAGGCAGGGAGGGTCTGCCAGCTCTGCCAGCACACTCAGGGGCCTGCGGAATTTACTACAGACATCGCCTTCTCCCTCACAGAGTCCCAGCTGGGTGGGGAAAGGAGGCAAGTGTTAATAGCAGGGACGGATAGTACCAATTACAAAGTGCACGTGCTCTGCAGGAGGGGAGGCAGGCCAGGATTAGGGGGAAACAGGCGTCAGGGCTGTGCTCCTCCTGCCCAGGGGACACTGCTGCCCCAGCCACTGCATTGTTTCTGGCTGCAGACACGTTGCTGTGGAACCCACACATGCCACGGCTACTTGGCCTCTAGCAAACACTCTCAGCGCTGGCAAGAGGTTTCCCTAGATTTCCCTTAAAGGGACACCCTTGATGGACAACAGCAGCACTGTCCCAGGACCCAGCCGGCTGCACCCCATGCAGTGGAGCCCGGCAGCTCGTGCTCCACAAGGTGTACACGAATGTGGCATATGGACATACATGGTCCAAACCCAGAGTCTAGGGACAAGCCTCAGAGCTGCTTTTTTAAGTGAGGAGCGCATGGCCTCGGTTTGTATTTAGTCATCCCCCCCCCCCCCCCCGCCGCCCCAACACACCAACCTGGAGAAGCAAAGAGTTTGGCATATTTTGGGAAGTAATTTGATGCCTCCTGACTGTCAACTTCAAACAATTTATGACCCCAGCAGAAAAGCAAAGCAGCCACAGGTGGCCAGCATCAGTCCAGGTGGCCTTACTTTACCCCTTTACCATTGCTCACCTCGGACCCCTCTCTCTCAGTTTATTCTTCGCTGAAAGAATGGGACAGGAGGCTTGGGACCCGGTACTTCCCACTTTCCTAAGGTCCTCAGCTGTCGTCTGTCTCAGTCGTATCAATCTCTTCATGCTACAGTTCCCCAGAGGAGAAGATCTCCACGTCCCACATCACACTGTGCTGTGCTCTGGGGATAAACCTTTTGGGCTTTCCTTGGATAAGAAGAGGAGATGGGAACCCTTAAATCCACATTTCTAATGAATGCGCATTCACGCATGCCAAGCATCTGGGGACAGGAGAAATCTATATTAGAGTCTTAAGCAGGCAATCCCTCAGTGAATCAGCAATCCGGACTCTCAACTCCATCCTGACAGTGGTAGAAAGCAGACCATCTTTATACACTAATAAGGAGATGCAGCAAGTTCCTTAAAAATAACTGAGGTTAGGGCAGAAGATAAGCCCTCATTCATTACGATAAAATGATTGAGTTCACAAGTGGGATAAAATAATGGACAGAGGCCCTCAGTACTACACTTACACCAGGGGGTAAGAGGAAATCGTTTAGAAATGAGTGCACTAGCCCTGGCTGGTTTGGCACAGCTGTTAGAGCGTCGGCCTGCAGACCAGAGAGTCCTGGGATCGGTTCCCGCTAAGGGCATGTACCTCGGTTGCAATTTGTTCCCAGCCCTGGTTGGGGTCGTGTGGGTGGCAACCACTCGATGTGTCTCTCTCACACTGATGTTTCTCTCTTTCTCTTCCTTCCTCTCTTCCTCCTACTCTATCTGAAGATAAATGCAAAAATGTCCTCGGGTGAGGATAAAAAAAAAAAGAAATGAGTGCACTAGCTCACCAACTTTAGAGACCATGGTCCAGAGCCAGATCGAGCAAGGGGTCCTCGAAAGAACTGCAAACAAGTCCACTTTCTGAGATTCCAGGGGAAAACCACATTCACACAGTTCTTTCCATCGCACCCCACATCTGATTGCTCGTGTGAAAAACAGTGTAGCTTTTTTTTTTTTAAATGAAGAAACGGTACTCCGAGAGTCTCTCTGACGGCAGGCCAAGTTTACACCATGCCATAAGAAACCTGCTGAGCCTTACTCTGCAGGTGCAGACCAGGCGGGGGTGTGCAGGTCTACAGTTGGCCGGGGCACACCTGCACCACGACCTCTAGATGCAATACAGATGTAGCTCCGAGTCTCCGCAGGTGATGCGGCATTGCAAACGCAGTGGTTTGGGAAGGGCGCAGAGGAAAATAGGCCCTCTCAGATGAGGTCCATCACAGACATGCCCTGGGTCTACCCATTTCCACCCACTTCTCCTGGTAGTAGCCAAGTAGAAAGTTAGACAGCAAAACAGCATCACTCCTGACACTTGCCTTAGCCTAAGGCTTACAGGGATGTTGTCATTAGTTTATTGGTATTAATTCAACTCGGTGTCCTCAGAAGCAATTGCGATTCTAAAGACAGTTCTCTGTGTGTATGTGTGTGTGTGGGGGGGGGGGGCTGGAGAATGGGGAGACCACGCAGCAGGGAGTCAAATGCCTCTCTCATGATCCCAGCTCTGCTGTTGTCTGAGAAGCCCTCAGACCAGGGACATCAAGCCCTCGGGGCCGCAGCAGCCACCTGTGCACAGATGAGCTCTCAGATCCCATCGAGTGCTCTGTCAAGCATTCATGAGACAACATCATGTGAACAAAACAAGTGGTTTCTCCTTGCCCACAGCCCTGTTCTCATGCACTGGTCACTGGAAAAAAGAAACTTCCTCTGCCGTCGTCTCTGCAGCGGGACGAGGTGAGAGCAGCCACAGTAGCAACTCCTAACAGGCAACACACGTGAACAGCAAAAGGAAGTGGCCGAAAAGTACCAGAGGGAATTTCTCCCTTTGGCGGGAGGTGGACGTGTGATGAGCAGAAAGAGCATCGTGGTTCCAAGCAGGAGGAAACTCTAGAGGTGTGTGCCGTCGGGCACTTTTTCTGAGAGCCCTGCACGATTGGGTAACATTTCGATGTGGATAGAAATAGATGAGTCATAGGATCACTCACCATATGAAAACAGCAGGTTGGTTTCTCTGCACCCAGGAAATGGACTAATTTCTTTGGAAAACTGGAAGAGAAAAAGATTTACACAACATTAAGTCCGTTCGGGAGCTCAGCACAGGTATGCAGGCCCAGAGAGAGTGAGAAATCCCAGCCCCGGGCACTCGGGCACTCACGGGGCGCACAGGGAATGTCTGAAGCACAGTGGATGCATAATGGTGTGGCCGACCACAAGAATTTTTTTAAAAAGGGCTTTGAGCCCTGGCCAGTTTGGCTCAGTGGTTGGAGCGTCGGCCTGCGGTCCGGAGAGACCCGGGTTCGGTTCCCGCTAAGGGCACGTGCCTCGGTTGCAGTTTGTCCCCGGCCCTGGTTGGTCGTGCGGGTGGCAGCCACTCGATGTGTTCCTTCGCATTGATGTTTCTCTCTCTCTCTCCCTTCCTCTCTCACTCTATCTGTACAAAAAATGGAAAAATGTCCTCGGGTGAGGATAAAAAAAAAAAAAAAAACCACATAAAAAGGGCTTTGAACAATTAATATGCAGAAAGCAATCGTATGTGTGATTCCTTTGTCATAAGAGATGTGAACTTTATGATGAAGGAATGTACATTGTGGTGGCTGAGAAATCAGTTTTTAAGTGAGTATTTTAAAGTGTCATCTGCACCCCCAGCATGCAGCTGACTGAAGACGTCTCGATAAGTAACCAGAGTACCCCACGACTGCACTTTGCCCTTTCCCAAATGGTCGCCCCACAGCTCCACACACCCCTGCTGAAGTCAATGACCCCACAGGGAGCCATAATTGGGCTCGGATGGGAATGTGGACTTGGCAGAGCGGCACTGGGGGCCACATATCAGGCTGGCTGTGTAATCCCAGGAGGAAGCTACGGTGTCTGAGATGAAGTGTGGGAAAGAACCGAGCTGATGTGCGTGTTGGAGGAGGAAGCCTGAAAGACAAAGGGAGATAAGGGAGCGACAGCACCAGACTGTGGAATTTACATCGCACAAGGAACCAAGCTCGAGATCCAAGTTTTAAAAAATTTCCAGACACTGCTGTAAAGACGCCTTTGCAGGTTTAGGAGGGGGCGTGAGGCAGAGCTAGTCTAGTTCCTGAGACAGGCAATTTTCACACGATTCCCGAGTATTTGGGATTAAACCTACGAGCTGTATGAAGGCCACTGCTTTTTCTGCCTTCCCCTAAAAGGAAGAGAGTGGTGTGGCCACTAGGGCGGGCTGGAGTCTCCTCCTCCTCCTCTGCACGCCCACTGGTGGCAGATTCTCAGACTCAGTTCCTCAGGATCGAAAGCACGCCTCCCGGTCCCAGAGAGAAGTCACCGGCTACACTCATACTATGCTAGGAGATGGGGGGGCTTCTGAGATGATGAGATTCTGCCTCTTGAGAACTTTACGCTCTAATGGAAAACACAACAGGGGAACAGCTCGGGAGGTGAAAGATGGTACGCGCTGGGAACCTTCTTTTTAAAGCAACACTTTATAATCCACTCACATACATTAACCTTTTCATCCTAACGGCAGACAAGATGTCTACAATAAGAATCATAAAGACCACAAGACTGATTTCGGAGTCAGACTTGACTCTGCATCGCAGCTCAGTCACATAACAGCTGTGTGATCCCGGTTACATAAACTCTCCACCCTGCCCTCCTTTGCATAATGGTAACAGTAACCCCACTTCATACAATGTTTCCAGTTCCCAGCGCAGTGCTTGGCACGTTGAAGTGACTTAGAGAAAGCTTTACTGCTATGTGACACAACATGTCTACATGTCTGCAATACCAGAGAAGGAAGACACAGGAGAGATTATTGTAATTCATAATTTATCAAAATGTTAGTACTTGTATTCTTTTTATCCCCACTCTTCCCCAAAGTAGTTAAGACAAATGAGAACAAAGTAAAACTGTATACTGTGAACAATTAGATAATACAGATAAAGGGGAAAACACCCAAATAATAAAAATCAAAAGTCCTACTAACAATTACTATGAATATTTTGGTTTACATGGCTGCAGGCTCTCTTCTACACTCAAACATACACAGTATATTAGACAGATACTTAAATAAGTAAAGTTATATGCATACATACAATTTATCCATAACATGCTATGATAGTATTCATATTGTTTTGCAGTCTGAAAACATTTTATTTGGTACAGCATAAATATCTTTTAGTATCAATACAGCTATCTACATCATAATTAAAGAACTGCAAGAGTATTGTGTGCTGAAAGAAGTAACAATTAAATATCTATTTGTTGAATTTACAAAACCTACCGAAGTGTCCCACATTTATGAGAAACGACTATATGTGAGGTAGCATGTGTTTTTTTTCCTTCTTCTATATTTTCCTCAAGGTTATGAAAGGCAGACAGCATATACGAGTTAACAACAAAGATTGTCTAGGTTTAAATGGGAGTAACTCAGAATACTAACTAGCACTTATACACAGGGAATAATATTACAAATGGCAATATTCTGTGACTTTCCAATATACCGAAAGGGACAAAATTTTAAAGACTAGGGCTAACGATGAGTAGAGATGCCTATTTCAAGGTTGAAATCCCAAGACTGAAGTGAAAGAAGTGTCCCTGTTTTCAGTCAATGATACAGGGAAAGTTAAACTGAAAACCAGAAATTCATGAGTGACTGTAAAAATCATAATCACATTATATGAACTTCAAAACCTAAAAAACCCCAGCACTTACCATATTTAGAAGATATTAAGAGTTGGAATATTTGTGCAGTTTCAATATTTCTAGTCTAATTTCCTTCTCAAAGAGAACGGCTGGTTTGGTGGCACACAGGGCACACAGTCTGCTGGAGCTGCAGACACTGCCTTGTCCTCGACAGAAAACCGTGCTATACCTTCAAACGTGACCGGGAGGCTGGGGGAGCGAACGTACCCTCACAATCAGCAAAGAGTGCGGAGCTTACTCCTCCTCCAGTTAAGAATGTAACTAACCTTTGTAAGTATTGCCAACCTGCTCCTACAAGCAGGCGGGCAGGAGGTGGGGGGATGGGCAGGAAGCAGCAGAGAAATGCCAAACCAGACACCAGCCAGAAAATCATAGAGAGCTCAAAAGTGGAGAAACAGTGCTCGCCCGTGTGGCTCAGTAGGTTGGGCATCGCCCCGGGCACTAAAGGGTTGCTGGTTCAATTCCAGGTGAGGGTGTGCAGGAGGCAGCCAATCAGTGTTATTCTCTCACATTGATGTTTCTCTCTCTCCAGTTCCCTTCCTCTTTCTCACTCTAAAAATCACTAAACCATTCTTTTTTTTAAAAAAGTATGATTTTAGTGTGTGTGTGTGTGTGTGTGTGTGTGTGTGTGTGTGTGTGTGTTTAGAGACAGAGGAAGGGAGAGAGAGACAGAAACACTGATGTGAGAGAGAAACATCGATCGGCTGCCTCCTGCACGCCCCCTACTGAGGATCAAGCCTGCAACCTGGGCATGTACCCAGGGAATCAAACCAGGACCTCTCAATCCATGGGATAACACTCAATCCACTGAGACACAACCGCCAGGCAATAAACTATTCTTTAAAAAAAAGAAGTGGAGAAACGAAGTAGCAAAATATAGAGTTTGATTTCTGGAACCAGAATGTACAATGAATGAACAGACGAGAGAACCTCTGCATGCTACCTCCCAACAAAAGTTCATCCCTTGTCCAGTTTATGCAATTTTTAGGGGGGGGGGGCATGACAACTTTTCATGGAGTTCATGTTCTTAGAAGCGACTTATACTGTTCTATTTGACCATGGGAAGTAGAATCAACATTGAGAGATAAGAACACAGACCTTAAATTTCAGCATCAGATGGAATCAGAAAAAGCATCTCTTCGACAACTCATACTAGGGACTTCACATGGAATATGGAATGAGCTACTCTTTATACATCTCTTTGGATGGTAAAATTAAGAAGCCAGTGAGATGGTCCTAAATCTCAAAAGGAACTTATAGGAACAGAGTTTTTGCTTTGCTTAACTCTCTCTTGTGGTCACTGCTTTCTCCATTGTGTGCTATGTAATGTCTCTGTTATGCAGTCAAAGCTAAATGATGCACATCCTTCAATTTGCTTTCAAAGGGACCTTCATCCATGGAATGGCTCAGAACACGTTCTGCATAGACCTAGCTATCAAAATTGTGGTTTAGATTCTAACATCCTCATCCAATTGTGTGTCTCTGGTAAATATGACCTGGCCCGGAAAACGGTCATGACACTATATATTCCACACTTACAATATATTTTTTAACTACAGACTTCGGAGAATTTTGTCTTGCCATTATAGTGTCATCCTGAGTAAGCACTGGATTCCTTATTATTAACTACTATTATGTACTGAGTGGCTATTTTGTGCCAAGGTTTTATCTATTATCTCTAATACTCACAAAATCTCTGTAAAATAGGTTCTATTAGCCCCATTGTACAGATAACAAAAACAAGGTTCAAGGCAAGTAACCTACTCAAGGTCACACACCCAATAAGTGACAAAGCATAAATTCAAAGCTAGGTTTGTCTGGGATTCATGGCCAAAGAGAAAAGAGATGAGCATCATTGCAACATACATGTTGACTTTTTTTTTTTTTTTTTATCCTCACCCGAGGATATTTTTCCATTTTTTGTACAGATAGAGTGGGAGGGAGAGAGAGGAAGGGAGAGAGAGAGAGAAAAATCTACGTGAAGGGACACATCGAGTGGCTGCCACCCGCACAACCAACCAGGGCCGGGGACAAACTGCAACCGAAGTACGTGCCCTTAGCGGGAACCGAACCTGGGTCTCTCCGGACCACAGGCCGACGTTCTAACCGATGAGCCAAACTGGCCAGGGCTACATGTTGACTTTTATACGAAAGCCACGGTATGTAGGATTCTGTCAAACACAAAAGATAAGCACTTGCTTTCTCTCAATAATCAGGTATTACTTTTTCAGATCATTTTTTAGGTAGCAAGCAAGGATGCTAGAATAAAGTCACCCATGGCATTCAGTAGTAAGTTGTGCTGTAGTTGGCCAACAGGTGCTGGACAAGCATTCTTCAGGCAGAACAGCAGGACCAAAGTGCTGACAGTTGCAGCGACACAAAATGTAGCCTTGGCAAGTCGGTCTAACAATTACTTTGCATCATTCTGATTATGAGCCACAAGCATGCAATCAACAGCACAGAGACGATCTTAAATGATCTCCATCAGCATTTTACTTTAGTGATCAAAGCGTGGCAGATGGAACACATTCTCATCTGACCTAAACACAATGTTAATGACCCAAACATAAAGAATGTGCAGCAACAATAGCGGAACAGAGACTGGCCTTGCTGAGAGGCCACTGGTTATGAGAGTTGCATTTTATTACCTCTGAGTAAATAAATAATATTCATGTGTTTCTTATCTGATAAATTTATCCACAGTCTCACTCAATTTAAAGACTTTAGTAAGTTTACAATTCCCCAGACTTAATACTGCCTGTTGTGCAATTCTCCACAAAGAGCAATTTTTATATTTGATGACAAATTTTTGTGGGTTGCATCTCCCCCACTAAATTGTGGCCTAGCTCCAAAAGCATGAAGTTTATACCATGTATCTCTGTATTCCCAACACCTAGCCCAGTGCCTGGCATACTTAGTAGACATGCAAAATATGCAGAAGTGAATGATTCTCACTGGACCATTAATAAGAAGGCCTGCTTACTAAGTGCACAGATGACCCTGAGCTATTCTGAGAAGTCACTCATACTTCCAAGGGCAATGTCTGAATTCTAAAACTTGTTTATAAATTGAAGTGATAGTTGCAAATATATACCATAAAATTCAGCAGAGACCTGTTCTTAGGGAGTAAAAACACAAATATAAAAATCAGGAAATACCACCACATGTTAACTGAAGAAAATCATTTGCAAAGGACTCTCACCAAACTACTTTCAACATTAAAGGCTATAACTGCAGGGGAGGTAGTATTCTGGGAAGAGTTGCCAAGGAAAGTAATTAAATAGGTTGGAGAATCAGATCTGGAAGAAAATTCTAATTATTAGATTATAGGAGAAAAAAAGAAAGAGGTTAACTTTCCTTCTCTAAAAGTACAGATGAAGGGCTACAACGTTTTAAATATATAGGCACTCTTACAACCAATGCCTATCACTTCACTAACAAATTTCAGTTCAGGAAGTAAGGTTCTATGTAATGGATTCTATTAAAATTCTATTTCTCCTTTAGATAAATATTATATCTGTAACAAAATGCAACATCTCACCAGTTTCATACATGATTGGGATCCTATTTGGATTGCATCAAATGACTACCCTACCACTCTATGGAAGAAAACATCTTCAGACAGCTGTCACTCCTGGCTTTATGATTTTGTATGCGTGCGTGCGTGCGTGTCTCGGATTTTCAATGATATCAAAGGGCATTATATATATTTTAAAGTCAATGTTTAATATGCTCAAATTGCCAAACACACCATATAAACTCCTCAAAGACAGTGTCTCTATAGACCTTCATGATTCTTTTAGCAGTTAGCATGTTCATTATATGAATGGTCAAAAGCATGAACAGAAGACAGAGCAAAATCAGCAAACCAACAGTATTTCAAAATTCCAAAACTAGCAATCACTGCCTTAGCAAAGCTGCACCTCCAGCGTGGAGGGAGGGGGGAGAGGAGCAGGATGCTATTTTTAGAGAGAAGGCAGAAAGCTTTCTGTGCCCTACACTTTAGGGCCACGTCCCTGCAGTATAACTCTTCTCTCTGCAACTAAAGATCAGAGCTACTTCCCCAAAGTTCAGCACAGATAGGAAAAATCATAGGGGAAAGGGGAGATTAGATGCTGAGACTTTAAAAAGTGATGCCTGTGTAGAAACACTGCAGTCACGTCTGGCACCGGCGATCTGGATGCACGAGCTATTGTCCCAACGAAGCAACAAAGGCTTCACAACACAGTTCCGGACACAATGTGGAGTTCAGTAAATACTTAAAAGCCATAATATCTTATAGCTATGTGAGCTTTATAGTTTTCAAAGTGCTCAAGTGTAGTGTGACCAGTCAGCCGTCCACAGCACAATGTTATTTGTAATTTTAAAAACGGTATCTCTTAATTGTCTGGAATAGCCAGAGGCTGGCAAACTTTTTCAGTAAAGGGCCAGAGAGCACATATGTTAGGCTTTTTCACTCAGCTCTGCCGTTGGAGCACAAAAACAGCCATGACAATACTACACAAATGGACGCGGCTGTGTGTGAATAAAACTTTCTCTGCAAAAAGAGTGGGGGACGGGATATGGGCCACGGGTCAGCGTTTGTCAGTCTTTGGTCTAGAACTTCATTATACGGTTGACTCTTGAACAACATGAGTTTGAACTCAAGCATTCCACTCATACACAGAATTTTTAAAATAAATATGTACAATACTATACATGTGTTTTCTTTATGAGTTTTTAAATAACATTTCCTTTTCCCTGGCTTACTTTATTGTGAGAACAGAGTATATAATACATATAATACAAAATAAGTGTTAATTGACTGTTTATGTTACTGATAAGTCAACATGGGCTATTATTAGTAGTTAACTTGTCAGGGAATAAAAAGTTATATGCAGATTTTCCCCTGGGCAGGGGGTCAGCACCCCTGACGCCCAACTTGTTCAAGGGTCAAATGTACTGGGGATTTTTTTTTTCAATCCTCACCTGAGGATACTTTTCCATTTATCTTCAGATAGAGTGGGAGGGAGGGGGAGAGAGAAAAACATCAACGTGAGAGGGACACATCAACTGGTTTCCTCCCTCATGATCCCAACCAGGGCTGGGGACGAACAGCAACTAAAGTACATTTCCTTGACCAGAATCAAACCCGTGACTGAGCCAAACCGGCCAGGGAAATGTACTGGGAAATTTTAAGACACAATCTCTGCTTCCTACTTCCACCCAAAAGAGACTATATTTTTCCTTAGTAAAAAGTTAGATGACAATATCACACAGCATCCAAAGGCAGTGAATGGCTTACTTCTACAGCATCCATCCACTATTAAACTTCCTTTACAATAAGCAACAAGGGCAAATCTTTCAGTGCCAGGTGATGTTTCCCAGAGTGGCAAGTCGCTGTGCATTCATCTCTGTATTACAGGTGTGCAAAAATGGTCCCACAGAACCCAACAAATGCTCAATAGCCTCTTGTACTACTATATTATCCAGGCAAGCAAGAAAACCCCTGTGTGACAAAAACACAACACCTGATTAACATGGGCAAAGGATTGTCTTTCTCCAAAGATATACAAATGGCCAAAAAGCACATGAAAAAAATGCTTAACGTCACTAATCATTAGCAAAATACAAAAAAAAAACCGCACCCTTAGCATGGTTATTATAAACAACAACAAAATTTTTTTTAAAACCCATCAAATAACACACGTTGGACAGAATGTGGAGTAAATGCAACTCTTGCACATTGTTGCTGGGACTATAAAATGGTGCAACTATTATGGAAAATGGTATGGAGGTCCCTCAAAAAATTAAAAATAGAGTAACCATCTGATCCAGCAATTCCACTTCTAGGTATACAACCAAAAGAAATGGAAGCAGGGACTTGAACAGATATTTGTAAACCCATGTTCATAGCAGCATTATTATCAACAACCAGAAGGTGGAGGCAACCCAAGTGTGAATAAACAAAATATGATATATACATGCAATGGAATATTATTTAGCCATAAAAAGGAAGAAAATTCTGACATATGCTACAATATGGATTAACCTTGAGGACAGTATGCTGAGTGAAATAAGCCAGTCACAAGAGGACAAATACTACATGATTCCACTCATAAGAGGTACCCAGAGTAGTCAAATGCACACATAGAGACAGAAAGTAGAACGGTGGTTGCCAGGGGCTGGGGAGAGGGGCAATGGAAAGTTATTGTGTAATATATATTAAGTTTCAGTTTAAGATGAAAGCATTCTGGAGATGGATGATGGTGATGATTACACAACAATGTGAATGTGCTGAATGTCAGTGAACTGCATACACTTAAGAATAGTAAATTTTATGTCATATATACGTTACTGCAATCTAAAGAAAAGTAGACTTCTGGTCACCTGGCTCTCCAGGGGGGCAGTTCAGGTGATCTGTTTGGACCAGTATGTCCAAGCCAGTGGTGCCTGAGAGGGCTGGCCTACGAGAGGCAGCTGAGGAACGGCACCCTGGCGGAAGGTTCCAGGAAATCAGCTAACAATCGAGAGCCTCCACATTGAGCAATCCTTCAGACTAAAGGAGAATAGGAGGGCTCCAGTGATTCGGACTCAGTGCTGCATCTCAGATTTGTGATATGGCCAGAATGCCTCTCATATTCTTTTCTGAGTGCTACAACCTCGGGGTTTCAATTTGAAAGAGGATCAAGAGTAAAGCCAACGGCAGGTAGGAACACAGTTAGGAAAGTTTACCAGTCCTGATGGGGGGACAGAGGAAAGGGCACAGAATGACAGTGAAAACTCACAACCTTTCTCTCTCTAACCCTGCTGTCCTTGCTCACCCGTGTGGTCACTTTTAGTTGACTCTCTTGAAACATAACTCCTCTGAGTCTAATTCTGCCTAACACTTAATACCAAATACCATGCACAAGAGGTGACCTCATGAAAACTGTCCCTTTGCTTAGCACTATTCCATGGATTACTCAGGTATCACCCTTACAAAAGTCAAGCTACTATAGGGCTTCATTACCCACTACAAGCAGAATGATGCTGAGTCATGGTTTCTCACCTGAAGGAAAATGAGACCATTTTCCCTATATTCTTGATAAGAAAGAGAAAGATGCCTACCTCTAAGCCAACCCAACCAAGACAGAGGATGAAAGGCCTATGGCCATGTTGCTTATGACACTAAAGACCACCCTCAGATGATGACAGATCTTCTCTGACAGGCAAAACAAGGTAGAAGATTGGGTCATACGTTTGCAACTGACTTACACCGCATGGCCATTTAAGGGACCCAAATATCCTACTTAGCTACAACATTTTCCGGCTGTCTGAGTTTTAACCAATATGTAGTAAAATGCTATTTTTGTTCAAGGGCACACATCTCATTGCAACCTTTTTTTTTTTTTTTTTTTTCTAACACTTTTTGTCAGAGAATCCAAAGCACTAAAGGAATGTTTATGGGCAAAACTGTTAGAGGAAAAACAAACTCAGAGTGAGGGTATGCACCAGACTTTCAGGAAGCTAAAGCCAGCGGTGAGCAAGGAAGCGTTCAGTACCCCGCTGGGGAGAGGGGAGTAGGATTTGTAGCGTTTGCCGAGTTCTTCAGTGTAGACACTCCACCGTGGCCGACTTCAAGTTGGCAACATGATGCCAACTTGTTCTCAAAAGTTCCGAAAAGTTAACAACTGGCTCGCGGAAGCCAGAGCAAGTTGGTGAAAGCCCATTTCCCTCATCCCACCAAGATCAACAGACCCAGCTTCATGTTTAAAATAAACCCCAAAAGCTGAACTCTTTTATTAATTTCAGGCTTCTTCTTATATTCTAACAGGCACCTGTTCATCCTTCTACACCTTTCCTTCTAGTCTCCTCATCTGACATAAACCCAGCTTAAGTCCAATCTTACATAAGCAGCACTCTCCAGACGCTCTTAGATTGCCCCGTCCTATCTCTAGTCTGGTTTCTCCAGCACATATATATCACATCAATGTGCCCTCACTGCATTCTAGAGGGGTGGGCGAAGGAAGTTCTCACAGCACTGAGCACAGCACAGAGTTTCACCTGAGCTCACTGAATCGCTGACTTGACCGGCCGGGCCGACTTCTGTCCAGTCAGCTCCAGGGAGCCAGGCTCATCAGCGAGGACCAGGGCAGCGGCCAACCGGGATGTGCAGTATGGAGGGTGCCCAAGGGAGCTCCCACTTCCGCAGCAGTAAAGGACAGAACGAATATGTGTTGAGCGTGAAGTTTCTGTAAGCCCCAGTGCCCAGGTCGTGGTTTCTAACACCATTCCCCAATACAAAGAAGCAAGGCTCCTTGGAGAAACTGCTGGTGCTAAGATTGGGCAGGGGATATTCAAGATGAGCATGAAGGAAATGATCGAAAACAAAACAAAACAAAAACACGATGATGGGCCATCTCAAAAGAAAATAGGAGGCAATATTCCTAATATTCCTAAAAGAGCAACCAATGGCCAAAACTGGAACAATCTGAGAAACAAAGCAAGTAACATAGTACTGGAGAATTAAAGTATAAAGTAAATATGCATGAGTTTCTACTGATATAAAGAAATGACTGTATAAATAAAGAAGTGGAGAAACAGACAAATGTTGTGTGCAGAATTCTGAATAATTCGTGTGACACACCACCCTCACGGAGGGAGAACTCAGCTCCCACCCCTTGGCTGTGGGTTTCCTCCAGAGTGCGCTATGGGGACGAGAGGGGCGCCCTGCGTGTGAAAGGGGTACCTTTACAGTGCAGAAACCTGATAAACGCTGCCTGAGCCAGGGGATCAAAGTCAAGATCAACAGTGATAAGTCACGTTGACAGCTTGAGTCTTTGATATATTATGATGTGATGAAAATGGCAATTTACCCATTTGAGGACTAATGACCAGTCATTTTGTAGCATGTCCCTCAATTGAGGCTTTTCTAATCATAACTAAAACACCGGGAAATCCCCCACTGAGGGACATGTCACAAAATGCCTGAGCAGCACTCTTCAGAATTGTCAAGGTCATCAAAAACAAGTCACATTCTACAGGAGCCTAAGGAGACATGGTAACTAAATGTAATGTGGTGTCCTGGATGGGATCCTGAAACAGAAAAGGGATATCAGGTAAAAACTAAGGAAATCTGAGTAAAGTAGGAACTGCAGTCGATAATAATAATAATAAAATTCTGCCAGGTCCTCTGTTAAGTGACTTACTTCTATTATTTTGCCTAATCTCCCCAATGGTGAAAGATGGTTTCATTCCCATTTTACAGAGGAGGACAACAAAGATACAACTATTTTGTCCAAATAACAGAGTTAATAATTGGTCAAATCCAAGTTGAAACTATGTTGAATTGTTCTAAGAGCTTTAGAAGTTTTAACTCATGAATCTTCACAACAACTGAATAAAGCAAATAGCACTACCAGGATTTCCCTTCCAGGTGAGGAAGCTGAAGCACAGAGAGGCTAGGTAGGTTTCTCAGGGCTGCCCAGCTGGTAAAATAATTGATAACAGTAATAATAATCAACTTTGTAGAATACTTACTATGTGTCAATTAGTTTACAAATATTAACTCATTTAGTCCTCCCAACATCCCAATGAGATAGGTTCTATTATTATCCCCATTAGGGAGAGAGGACCACTGAGGCACAGGGAGGTTAAATGAGGTGGGTATGTGGATGTTAACTGTATAAATCTTTCAACTTCTCTGTGTGTTTGAAATTTTTCATAATAAAATGTTGAGAAAAGTCACAACGCTGCATGGTCATCATAAAATGGTTTCTCAGAAACTGTTTATTTAACCCAAGTATATATCTGATTATTTTTTGGCAACTCATTTTTAAAAAATAGTTTCCTGATTTCTCCTTTTAGCCTCTTTTACAGAAAATTTCTCCCCTTAGGAGTGAAAGACAGCACTTTTGCCAATGTGCTACAATTAGGCTATTAAGCAATAAACATGAGGCCAATGTTATTAATCAGCAAGAAGCCATATAGGACATGCGCTCTGGACTTTGCAGACCGCTACATTCCACATGGACCCTCCAATCATTCTGGTGGTTTGGATGGATTTCAACACGTGTTCTTGTCACAGATCGAAAGTACATCATTACTGGTCCAGTCAATAAATATCTTAGGTAAATCATGCATTTATAAGACACCTACTTCTTTTAGGACCTTTTTGTTTATTTGTTATAAAGTTTTTCTTGACACAGAAGTTCATTAGGATTTAGGAAAAGGGTGCCTCGATCTGATACCAGATTGTTACCTTTTATGAAAGTTAAAATCATTCCAGGTCATGTTAGGTACACGTCATCCTGTGTTTGGAGGCTGACAAGTCCATTAGCACTGGCAAATGCTGACGCTGTCCAGAGCATCTCCCTGCCATCCTACCCTGCAAACCCACGGCCTTGCCAACTGCCACAGGAAAGCTGTTTCTATGCTGCCAAGTGATGCCCCCAAGGGCTAGAGCCAGCTCTCTGCTTCCCCTCCGAAGGGCTCTCGTGCATGAGTAGCTGTGTATTACCGGAAATGAATTCCGATCAGAATATCACCATGGTACAGGCACAGAGACTTCTGCCTGGGAGGAAGTCTCACCTCTCAGGAGTGCTGTCTAGTCTCCCAGCCTGATCATGGTGAGCTTAATGGCAACTTGCCAGATGAGTACATTGGAGAAAGCCTTTGAAATAACAAAATCCCTTCTACCTGCCCAAGAAATACGCCCACCGGGGACAGGAATTCCCTTTATCCCTGTACCTCCCAGACCCTGACTCCCTCTGACATTTGGAGACGATAAGTGAACAGGGTACTAATTCTGGAGCCAATGCTTGGATTCAAATGACTTTGAATTAATGACTTAAACTTCATTGCTCTCATATACAAAATTGGCATAATAATGGTTCTAACGATTAAAGGTTACTACTTTAAAAAGCACTGAAACCAGTATTGGCACATAGGAAGTATGATGTATGCATTTGCAATCATGGTCAAGTATCAGAACAGCAGCTGCCCCCCAATGATTCCCAAATACCTATTCCACCAACCCTCTTCCCAGTGCCCTTCATCTGCTCACCCAGGCGAAGTCTGTCATTTCAGACCCGTACCTATTCCAATGTGATACGGCCTGGTCAGCAACAGCAGGGATGCTGGCAGACCCAACTCTAAGTGTACAGCCAACTATACGTTCATTTCTTTCTTAACAAGGGCTTTTCGAATGCAGATTCTATCATCATGCTTAATTCCTCTCTTCTCTTGTATTAGAAATCTCCTCTTTAGCTCTGTCCCACCCCACTGCTGAGTTTTACAAAAGAAAAGGAAAGCATTCTAGCCAACCAGCTCAGAGGCCTAGGTATTTTGTGTGAATTTCACCCTGATGATATTACACACTGTCACGGCAGTTTAACAGAAAAGTGGAATCTAATAAGAAAAGATAAGAGAGGAGGCACAGATAAAGGGACTCTTGAAAATCAGCCCCAACAGTCTACCCAAGGCCTGGGCTGGGGGAAGGTTAAAGCCTATTACTATAGACTGCCTTTCACCAAGGCAGGCAACCGAATTCAGTTACTTCTTTAAAACTATTAGCCACCTTTACACCAATTTACCTTTACACAAGGACATTCTGTAACCAGGGATCCACCTATGCGGCTTAGTCATTCAATCGACCTCAAGGTCACAGACAGGAGTAACACGATGAGAATGACCTCATGCACCCACTATAGAACCTGTATATCGCTGATCAATACAGGAGGCCTCTGCACATCATCGACAAAGCCTTCTCAAGGGAGCATCCTGCATACATCAGAAACAAATTACACCCTTAAAGGCAGATGACACGCGGAACACGGAAAGATCCCTTCTGCAAAGCAAAGCCTTTGTTTGGAAAAAGAAAAGAGAAGAGAATCCTTGCAACAGAAGCCGAGCACTGTCTGGCACTCTCTCGGACGAGACGCTTTCTGGCCCTTCCGCTCAAACACAGAGGCATCTCCTGGACTCACAAGGCACTGCTGAGATGGTCGATGCCGAGAACAGTAGCAAACACTGGAGAGTGGTTACTGTGTACTGGTCTCGTTCTAATTAATGTAGGAATCTTAACTCATTTAGCCCTCCCAACAACCCAATGAGCTACATTCTGCTACTGTCCCCACTGTACCTAAGGGAACACTGAGGCACAAGGAAGGTAAGGAAGGTGCTTGACACTGCACAGGTAAGTGAATGGAGGGGGAATTCAAACCCAGCAGGTAGGCTCCAGGGTCACTATATCAAACTGTCTGGTTAACAACGACAACAGCAACAATTTCCCCTTGTGGTTTTCGCACATGCTTTATTCCTCTTCTCTGAATAACCTTCCCACATATTTACTTAGGAATTTCTCTCCCAACAGGGCCTTCCCAAGGGAGGTGTTCAATACATGTTTGTGGAATGAAGGCATGAATAATTGACTCTAATTAATCCTTCGATCATTCTGTGAGACAGACTAAGAACATATGGTTAACCTTGTTTCCGACTAAGGAAAATGAGGTTCACGGAAATCAGATGACTTATCTAAGGTCATATTGCTTTGAAAATAAGCTCTTCCATGACTTACCAATGGTTTCTACATTTTTTAAAGCATGGAACACTTTTAATAGAACACAACATCTTTTATGTAACTTCCGAATATAACAGCAGTAAAGGAGGAGCTGCTCTGGCGGAGAGAGGCTGAGTCCAGCCCAGGCCCCGGGTTTCTCCGGAGCCCGCAGGGCTGAGAACACAGACAGAATCCCTGCGGCACCACCAGAGCCGCCAGGACCCCGACCAGGGCAAAGCCGGAGCGCAGAGGGGACTCGGCCTCAGGCCCACAGATCTACTGACCCCTGGAAGGGGAACAGGACAGCATTCCTTCTCCCTGTAATGACCAGGACTCTGGCTTCTCCCTCTCAGGAGAGGTGGGACTCAGAGACCCCAGTTCTTAGCCTCCTTTTCTCGGGCACCTCTTTCTGTTTCTTTATTTGGAGCTGTTCTGTATCGGTTCCTTTTTCAGCCCTGGGGGTTTCCCCTCCCAAGAACTGGAAAGGGGACAACCTCTGGTGACCTACTTTTTCATCACCAAGAGGAGCAGGAGAGGGCAAAGTGGGCTCAGGGGTGCCGCAGGCCGCTCCCTCGGACTGAACACATCTGGCCGAATCCCAAATCCCTCAGAGTGGCAGGCTCCACTCCACCACGGTGGAAAAGTCGGTCAGGGAGAGGGAACAATTTGCTAGAACAGTGCTGTGGCTGGACCTGCACCCTGCCATGCAGATCTCAGCTGGCAGAAGGCCCTGGGTATTTCAGAACAGAATGTCAGAGCGGGGTGCCTCCAGGAGCCTCCAGTCTAGTTTCCCCATTCAAAGGACGGAAACTTCGCCCCCACAAGGTGACTTGATCAAAGTCACACATTTGCATGGCTGACACTAAGGACTGCTGACCTCCTGGCCCTGAGCAGCCAGTCCTCTAAGGAGGAGAAGCAGATGTGAACCGCAGAATGGACCCGAAGGACCTCGCCATGTCAAATGATGCAAGACAGTAACATGCCCAGGTTCTGACTGAACTCACATGCACATCCATGTAAAGCCCTTTATTAAGATGTTCGGGGGGGGAAATCCACTACCTGGAATGACCTGAAGGCTGGTCAAGTGCTCTAAGGCCCTGTAATGCAAAGTGCAATACTGACAGACATTTTTAAAAAGGACAACCTTTCCCCCACTGCCCAAGGTGCTCTAGAATAACTAGCAGGTGATCTGGGAGGGGCAGGAGATGCACTCGGGCTTCCAGTGGGCTCCTGCTTCTGCTCCAGCGTCAGACGCAGCCACACGATCATTAGCATTCCCAATTTGCACTCACTCCAGATGAGATGTCATCACTGCATCCTATTTATTCATTCCTTAATATAAACCTAAATTGCTCTCTTCAAATAGCAGAGAGCACTGTGCTTCTGCAAGGGGAAAGAGAGATGATCGCCGTAAGAGATGTACACCCTTTCCAACTTCTCTCCTGCCCCTACACTCAGCCCTACCTTGGCTCCGCCCAGGACTCAGAAAACGCGGCTTTTCCCACCATGGCTCTTGGCGGAGGGAAAACATCGTAGCTCTCAACACCCTCAAATGTTGCAGGAGCCCCTAGTAAATCCTGTTCTAGGGGAGCCCAAGGGCCTTCACAGCTGCCAGATAGAACATGCAAGGAGGAAAAAAAGACTGTGATCTTTAAAATGAGAATACAGCCACAGGTCTGAACCTGGAAAAGTTTGCTGGGAAATAAAGAGCAAATCCTTTACAGAGGTGAAGCGCTAAAACAGGGCCTGTCCACAGACGACCTCTGGGCATGACGGGACGTGGAGTTCAGAAACCAGGGAGGCCGAGCCCAGCGGGCCACAGCGCGCTCTGCGGAGAAGCAACATGTCGTCTAAGCACCACTGCAGCTGCTGGAAGTGGTTTACAGTGCCTTCCCTGAGAAAGGAACATGGATATCACCATCTAGAAGTGTATATGCAAAAGCACTGTTTCTAATTATTTTCACTTTGGAGTAAGATAGTTTTATTTTCCTCTGTATATATTTTTTATTTATTAAAATTTTTTTTTTCTTTATTGATTTTAGAGAGAGAGGAAGGAAGAGGGAAAGAGAGATAGAAACATCAGTGAGAAAAAACATCTACTGGCCGCCTCCTGCATGCCCCTCACTGGAGATTTGGCCCACAGCTTGGGCATGTGCCCTGACCGGGAATCAAACTGGTGACATCTTGGTGCATGGGTTGATGCGCAACCACTGAGCCACACTGGCCAGGCTGTGTGTGTGTGTGTGTGTGTGTGTGTGTGTGTGTATATTTTATCCTCACCGGAGGACATTTTTCCATTTTTTGTTCAGATAGAGGGGGAGGGAGCGAAAGAGAGAAAGAGAAAGAGAGAGAGAGAGAAAGAGAGAGAGAGAGAGAGAGAGAAACATCGACGGGAAAGGGACACATCGAGTGGCTGCCACCCGCACAACCCAACCAGGGCTGGGGACAAACTGCAACCGAGGTACATGCCCTTAGCGGGAACCGAACCCGGATCTCTCTGGACCACAGGCCAACGCTCTAACTGCTGAGCAAAACCGGCCAGGGTGGATTTCAGCTGTTTTCTAAAGGAAAGTTCAAGCACGGTCAGAGCTCAGAGGAATTTTGGTGTTTATAAGCGCTACCACTTGAGTGCTTTTAGAGGTCCATGCTGGAGTTAAAGATGTACACTTAACATTAACTCCAACGCCTGGGTGTGGGGACAGGAGCCAATGCCATGGGTAGACTTTTCTTGGTGGGGCTCGGAGGTCCTGGGTGAGAAGTACAGAGGTTTCCGATCCCGAACCTGATTCAATCACAGCACGTGAGAACATAACGAAACATAGTGTCTTTGGCAAAAATTCCTTTTCACTGTGAGTCTGAAATAGTCAAGATTTTTAAAGAAATATTAGGGTATCAGACCGTGAATTAGACAATTCCAGTCCTGGGTCTGCCATCAAATTGCTGATGGGCCTGAGCGAGTGCCAGGACTTGTCTGGGCCCCCATCTCGCAGACAAGGGACTTAACAGATTTCTCAAGTCCTTCGCCATCTCAATCTCCGAGCCTTTGATTCCTTGCTCCTCGTCTTTCCCTTTGCCAGCTCGGTCTGAGTGTGTTAGAGGTCGTGCCTTTGACCCCAGAGGAATGTGGCAAGGGCCTTCCCTGCATTGTTCCCACAGTAACCGGAGCCAGCTGTCTGGCAGGCTGGCCAAGTCACAGCGCATGATCGCCCAGGACTGCCACCTTGCTTCAGAGAGGACTCTGCCTCCAGGTGTCCCTACCTCCTAGGGCTCTCGTCCTCAGGTCAGCACGCTCCTGGGAGCACGAGAACAGTCTCTATCTTTCATAAATAATATTTGAGGATTTAAAAACCTGGAGAGTAGCCACACTCATTTGAGACTCCCCCTAATCACCACTAGAGGATTCAGGTACATCTTCACTTCTGTGGATCTATAACCTACCTCTGGGGAGCTGTGGGTCGGTGTCACCTACAGACAGCAGGTATTTTCCAAGCCTACGGTCATGTTCTGGCACTAACAGAAAGCTAATGGCAGTTCAATGAGAGTAAAAAATCTAAGATGAGATAGTCATCTGAAAATCTTGGGGTGAGCCAAGATTTGTAAACACGAAGTTCTGACTCAGGTCAACAGAGAAGGGTTTCCTTTTTGCCTGCATCTGAGATACTAATAAGGGAGAATCACTGGAAAGCATGACTATTATTTTTAGCTTTTCTAAGGGAGGGAGGAGTTTTTGAAAGGGCAAAATGGAAAGGAATTTAGAGCAAGGGTGTGTGTGGTGGAGGGAGGAGAGAAGATTAGGGAAAAGGAGGCCAGAGAAGCAGCTTCTTCCTCCTGTCTGGAGAGATGGCTACAGCCGGAACAACGTCAAGGACTTCAGGTCCAGTGACCTAAAGACTAAGAAGTTGTTGGAAGAAAATCATTTTTCTATGAGCACAGCAAATATGCATTTCATATTGTGGGATTTTTTACCTTCCAAAGTCAGCATATGAGGCCACTCATAGAAGCTTTTTTGAAGAGAGTTTGATGACTCTTGTTGGATTTGGATGCTGCTTTAACTTGCACAGACCCCAAAGAAATACCCTCTTTGGATCCATACAGATAATGAATGTTCCATGTTAATAGGAGATGAGTGAATTCCTCTTAGATGACCTGACGATTTTAAAATAGCAAGGTGGAGTCCAGCAGCTTCTGGGGAAACAGACCATTGTCTGGGCCAAGAATGTAACATTCTCAGGGAGAATTTATTTTCTTTATCCTCGTCCTCTTTTCTGGGGGGCAAGGGGGAATGCAGATAGATGGTAAAGAGTCTCCTGAATGAGTTGCAAAAGCCAAGGCACGTATTCCTCCATTCAGGGTCCTGGTAATAGCTAGAACCACAAGTTCAAATGCCACCTAATTCATAAGGATGCAAGAACACAAACCACTCCATCACAACCTATTTGCCTGCTCCAGTTTTTAAAGCAAGAATGCAAAACACTCAAGTAATCAACCTTGCGGCATGATTGACACAGGCCCAGAGCTAACAAAGAAACACTAGAATTAGTTTCTCGATTCCAAAAGAGGACCTCAAGGAGTCTGTGCTGCAGAAGACTTGCTGTGTTTTGTTTAATGGAACTAAATCTGTGCCCATTTACATTGTGAGCAGGTGGCACTTGGTAGCAAAGAAAGCCTTGAAAATATTCACATTTAGCGACTGCAGTTGTGTGCATAATTAGCCAAGATTTACTTTAAAGTACTCTAATCTTTTGTGCTCTTTTCACAATTCAAACTGCTGAGGAACAGAGAGCAGCTTTTGAGTTTATTTTGAAAGCACAGCCAACGTATGATGTGCTAAAAAATAAAACAGGGGGAAGGTGTCAAAAAGTTTCCAATAGTATATATATTAGGATCAGAAAAAAAGAAAGGGCTTTCAGAGGAATTAGTTTGTTGTTACTGGGGAGAAATGAGTGAGCTGAATGACTGTGTAGTAGGAGAGGAGATGGGAAGAATCAAAGGTACACACCCGCTTTGGCTCAGAGCCTGGAGCGTTGGCCTGCAGACCCAAGAGTCGTGGGTTCGAAACTTGGTTGCGGTTTGTCCCCAGCCCTGGTCGGGGTCGTGCGGGAGGCAACTAGTCACTGTGTCCCTCTCACGTCAATGTTTTTCTCTCCCCCCACCCCACTCTATCTGAAGATAAAAAAAAAAGTCCTCAGGTAAGGATTCAAAAAAAAGGATCAAAGGTACACAATCCACCAACATAACATTTTTTCTTAACTTTTTTTATGGAAAATTTCAAACATGGATAGAAGACTTGCAACAGAGCATCAGTTATTCATTACTCAACATCAGTAATGATCAATTCGTGGCCGGTCTTATGCCCTCAAGCATAATCATTTATCATTTAATCTCTAAATATTTCAGTATGAAGCACAGAAAGTTTAAGCTCCCTCACGTTCCCAAGACCCTGAGAAGTCACATGCCCCCAGGCCTGGCTGTCAGACAGTAAGGCTGGACCCTGGGTCTCTCACTGGAGGCCCAGCAAGGGTTCTGTCCCCGAACCCCCTGCTCCAGAACAGTATTAGCTTAGAAAACAAACATTACACTGGTCGGTAATCGCAAATCCTGAATTTTCATCTCAGCTCTGCCATTTTCCAGAGCTTTAATTGTCCCAGCTATTAAATAGAGATATAGAATTGCCACCCTGAGACACAATTACTTATGACATACTTACAAAAATAGTTCACTTTCAACTGGTAACGGTTATGTTCAATGTATTTTCATGAAGTCTGGGGAAAGTTGTTAGACACTACAAAGCTTAGAAAACTACTGTGAGGTGAGATCTCCTCTGTTAATGAGCGGGGGGTATGCATGACCATTATATAACTGTACCGAAAGCATTTCCATGGTGATGTTATTTACTTTTCACATATAAAACAGAATTGACTATTTCACCATGCTAAAATGAAAGTTTCTATGAAAAACAAATATTTCATATAATATTAATCAACATTTCCCCCAGAGGAGAGAGGTGGACCCTCTTCCTGGGAAAGTTTAGCGTCTTTCAGACACAGAACAAGCAAGCCCAGGGGAGAAACGTTCCCTCTCTTGATCATGGACTTGACAAACCCGAACCAACGTGGACTTGTAGTAGAAGACCAACTATTCTCAGGAAAGTGTCCAAGCCGGGAATAATAATAACCAAACGCAAGGTTTTGTGTAAGTAACTGAAATATATTGCTCAACGGCACCCCTTTTCCTTCTCAAACACACACAACGGCGCGGGACTAGGGGAGATGGGGCTGAGGTCATTGCGGCACTTAAGAAACCCTGCTCTAAGTCTAAGCCAACCGCAAACCTTGAGCTTAGGCTTTTAATGTACTTGTTTTCAAAAGCCACACCACAGGAAATCTTGTCACTTTTAATATACACTGGAAACAAATGTATACCAGGTGTGACTTCACCATAAAACCCAAACTGTGGGCCGAGTGTCCAAGAGCAGCAGTCGGCTGTGAGGGAAGGCCTACCGGCCCGCATCAACGCACAGGCTGACATCTACTGTCTCTCAGTGCTGGACACGGGGAGTCTGAGACCGTGGTGCTGCGGGGCTGCTTCCTTCTTAGGGCCCTCAGGACGGGTCTGCTCCAGGCCTCCTCGCTTCTAGTGGTTTGCACTTCTTTGGCCTTCGTTGGCTTGTGACAGCATCACTCCAATCTTAATGTGACATGTGCCCAGCATCTCTGGCGTGGTGTCCAAAGGTCCTCTTTTTATAAGGACACCAGTTATATTGGAGTGGGGCCCACCCTCATCACCTCATCTTAGCGTGATCATCTTCAAAGACCCTATTTGCAGATAAGGCCACATTCACAGATGCTGGGGGTTAGGACTTCAACACCTTTTGTGGGGCTACAGTTCAACACAGAATACCACCTCAAATCCACCTAACTCAAGAGAAGCCAGTGAGGGAAGCTGAGCCAGCCCCCACGGAGATCCCTCAGAACATGCCCCCAGCGCCCCCAGACCTCACCGGGAACACCCAGGCGCAGACCCACCATGCCGTGGGACGCACCCCAGGAAACTATCACCTGGCTTCATGGTGCTCCCAGGGCCACTGGCACTGCCTTCCCTCCGCACCCATTCTCAGCTGTGGCCGCGGGCTGGCACGCAATCCAAACAGCCCCGTGGCTCCCCTTAACCTCAGGACAGGAGAGAAATCACAGCCTTCCGCCAGTTCTGCATCCTCTTCTACGTATTCAGCCCGCCTTCCTGCCTCCTCCTCTCATTCTTCATACATCTGAGCCAAGCCAAGAGGTATCACAACATGGAATCAAAATATATTTTTACCTCTTTCTATGGCCAATATAATTAATTATTAGGCCACGAGAGAAACCATGATGGATATTGAATATACTCTTTTGCAGTCTTTAAAGTGTCTTTCAAGCATGATGGTTGCAGAATGTAATTATTCAACAACTCTCATAATAGGTAGCAACAACCTCATTATCCCCAATCTAGAGGAGGAAACTGACGCTTGAAAAGCATGGTTCAGCCATGGAAACACAGCTAGTTAATCACAGAGCGAACTATGGATCCATTACTTATGGCATCAAGTTCTATATTTTTATACAACACACAATGTAACAGAGTCTATATTCAGTGATCAGGAAGGACTGAAAGTTCTTTTTCTTGACAATAAGCAGTACGGGAGTAACAATGAAACCTGATGTTTATATTCCACATTTTAAAACATTTTTTAAAAATGTTGCAACTTTAGGTTTTATCCTTGTATAAACGGGGTGAGTTATTCTTAGGCCCATTTTTCAGACGCTAAATTAAGATAGAGGTTATGTAATTTGCCTGAACAAACCAATGAATTGACTGGAGCTGGAATAAGATCCTCACATTTTAATTCAAAACGTGTGACATTACAAAGAGGATAATTCAATACGACATCCTTGGAGACATATAAAACTGGCAAGAAAATAATGTAAATGAAGGATAGAAAAAAGAAAATTGGATAAATTTCCATACATTTTACTGCAGGAAGCAGCAGCACATATCTGTGTCATGGATGTCATGAAACGGATCTCTGCACTGTGAGACAGGCCGGTCTAGGTGACCTCTGAGGTCCCTTAGAATGCCTAAAAGGCTACTATTCTAAGCAAGTCACACAAGACTCATGACTTGTGAAGGTGGAGGATATACTTTCTAGTTTATTATTAAAAGACCCAAGATTCCCTTTGGTCTTTTACGGCCCAAATTCATGAGAGAGGGCTTTCCAAAGTAGAATCTGAGCTAACCTTAGAAGAAGAAACAGCTTGAGAAAAGAAAGGTAACAAACACACGCGTTCCAGTAGGTTCCACAGACCTGTGGCTAGAGCTGCGTGTGAGGGGAGGTGACAGTGAGAGATGACCAGGTGGGCAAGGAAAGTGGAGGCCATGTTATGGAGGGTCTCAAAGGCCTTGCTGAGGAACTGAGATGCTTTTGTAGAACTTGAAGGGGCTTTGAAAGGTTTTGAGTAGGGGAATGACCCCATCAGATGTACTTTGTCTACTGCCACTAAGTGAGTGACTCTCAAATCAGCAAGTCCAGGCCGGACTTCTCTTTCAGGATTCAGATGTTGTTCACAAAGCCTGCTGGGAATCTCCACATGCCTGTCCTGCCAGTACTTCCAGCTGGGTTTCTTAGATCTCTGTGGTCCCTTATAGATCTAACAGTCTGTGATTCTTGCAAAAGTTGCAGGGCTGATAAACTGACATTTCCCTTGGAGAGATTGAAAATAAACAAGGAACAGAGGAGTCATATTCAAGAGGCAGAGCAAAAAAAAGCAATGTCTTTAAGTTGAAAAAAATCTCTTTTAGTCATTTATCTTTACCTTTTCTTCACAACATGATGCATTTGCGCATGTACAAGAACGTGCACAGGTGCACCTGCGGCGGAGCACTGAGGGGGCATTGCTAAGCACCCTGCAGGTCGCATGCTCTCAGTGACAAGGTAGAATGGCTTTCTTGCCACTCAGAGCTGCAGCCTTGCACCTGCAGAGGCTGGCTCTAGAAACAATTCAAGTAGAGAATAAGAATCCTGAATTGCTAAATATTTTAAGTATTCCATGCCCCTATACCTAAAATGATTCATCATCATGTTTCTTACCAACTCACTCTATTTTTTAGCAAGCAAGTAGCCCCTGAATTCTTATGAGGCTGTATAGCAGGAGTTTCCCCCAAAGACAGGTGGAGACCCTCCAAAACACCCTTTAACAGAAGTAAACGTGTTTTTCTGTTAAATGTTCCTTCTGCTTCTTCAAAAGAAACTACATTGTTGAAACCTGTACTTTAGCAGAGAGAAGTGGAACATTAATTCACCTAGTATGTTTTGAATAGGTGTCGTTTATAAAGCAGAGACATTTCTCATCTCTTTTCTGGACATGGCTCCTGAAGGCAAAAGCTAAGAGTGCGGGTGGGTTGCCGCTCCACTCGCTGTATTTATTCTAGACACACTTTTCACAGGCCTAACCCCACTGACCCACATCCAACATTCATCTTGGCTGTGACAGAAGCCACTGCTCTGCAAGCCCTGACTGGGGGCTCTGTGGCATCGTTATCTCATGGGGACAGTGCCACCTTGTCTCCCTGCCTGCTGGTCCACATCAGGGCTGCTCAACTGCCCCCCGAGCTTCCATCTCTGTCTAACCTCCACTCACGCCCAGCACAGTACCTGGATCATACACGGATTTCTCGTGGACAGCAATCTGGCCTGGACTTCTCTCTAACGGTGTGGCTGCTTTGCATACTCCAGACGATAGGATGTGAAATCATTACCACCACAGAAGGCAACATGGTTTCGACCTCACGGTCACAGCCTGTGGACAACTGCACAGCTATCGTGACTTATAGATGTTATTCACACTCCACTTCTTTCAGGCCACTGACCTCTGGGATTTGTGCTTTTTGGTCAGTTGGGTCTGATGATGCTGGCTTACATTACAATAGCCAAGCATACATTCCAAAGACTGTATGATTCAAAGCTATTTTGATGGACTTATTACAAATCATAGTAATTCTATAATGAAATCCATAATACTCCGATGTTTCTCCTCATAGATAAAGACTACAACCCCAAAACTCTCTAAGGCATATTTTACTCCTCTTCCTGTTGACCCAACTCTCTGGATCTTCATGGCAGTCTTCCCTGGCTTCCCAAGTGAGGGTCAGGTACCTCCTTGATGCTTCTACAACATTCTCCATTTCCCTCTAATACTACTTCTTCCCTACTACTTGTATTGAAGCTGACTAGTTACTTTTTACCTACTATACTAATAACTCTGGAGCAGACCCATGGGGTAGCCAGCATTTCCCCTTCATCCACATTAGCATCTCCAGCACTCAGCACCCCATCTGGCACACAGTGGAGCCTCACACACTGCAAGCTGACTACTGAAAATAAACCCTGGTTCCGAATCACTGCCACTGACTGGTACAGCTGTCTCGTACTCCACCTGGTACTGACTGTGGCCCTCAATGGCCCACGGCCACAGTTACTGCAGGTGGCGGTCCTAACTGGGAGAGTGTCATCACCCCACAAACGAGACAGTGAGCTTTCTCTGCTTGAAGTCATCAGGAGCTAAAAGCTTCTATAGCTTTCTCCTTTGAGAGAGCCAGGAAGCACGAAAGAATCCTCAAACAGAGAAGGCTTTACAAGAGTGTGGGCAAAGCATCCGGGCCGGGAGCAATGATCCCTCTGCACAGACACCATTTCCCTGGGCGAGGGCCGCACTGTGGGCCCAGATGTTCGTGGAGTTCTAGGCTGGTGCCCTTTAAATAAGAAGATATTTTTATGACACTGATGCTTGCACAATGAATTATAAATAGATTAGGGTATATTTATGCCGTGACACACAATAGTTTAAGATAATTTAATTGAGGGTCAAAAATAATTTGGGGGGAAATGGTCAAATCCACATGAGAATAATCTATTCATGCCAAAACAAGTGAATCATGGAAAAGATGATCCTGGCAAAACAACAACTTGTGCTCAAATCCATCCAGAATTTTTTTCCCCTGAAAACCTACTATGTTCAGCACTGTACCAGGATTTCTCAGGAATATGGAAGAACTCATTGCTGCAGGTCAGAGCTCATCCTCCCCACAGTCTCGAAGCCCTGCCCCGTAAGCACTGCTGCAATGTTTCCAAAATGCAAATGCAATCGTGCCCTCATGTCTACAGCCACCACCACTGTGACCATGGTCCATGCAAGACAGTCCAGACCCTGCTCAGTGCCAGGTCTGACATCCTCTCTTGTCTCGCTGTTCACAACTCCCGTCTCATAACCTGGGACTCAGCCATCCTGTCCTACTCACACTTCTCTCGGTTGAAGACTCTCAGATGCCTTCAAATCCATGCCTGTGAAAATGCTGTCCTTCTCTGCACAAAAACACTTCCCTACATGTTTTGGTCTGCTCTTCTGTCTGAGAAGTCCTTCCTATGAACACTCCTTCATCTCCAATTCTGATGTAATACTCTTTACGAGTTTCCCCAGCACCCTCTGTA
The DNA here is from genome assembly GCF_014108415.1 of Molossus molossus. NCBI lineage: Eukaryota > Metazoa > Chordata > Mammalia > Chiroptera > Molossidae > Molossus > Molossus molossus. The sequence continues at coordinate 24,544,164 of NW_023425347.1, read as the reverse complement.
TATTGGGCTCATGGCACTCAACACAGAATTCTTCCTTCCTACCTTCTTCCCTTCCTCTGGTCCCTCTCTGAAGCCATTGAGCAACTGCTCTCTGTGAGGCTGTGCTGAGTTCTATGTGCATCACATCTCTAACAAATCCACACAACACTTCTGAATTGTAGGCATGACTTACAGATGAGAAACTAAGCTCAGAAAGGTTCGGTAACTTGGCCAAGTTTACACAGCCAACCAGTGGCAGAACCAGATGCTTCTGCTCAGAGCCCAGTAGTCCCTGCAATCTGAAAACCACATACAGGGTTTTGACATGAGCCCACATGGTGTAAGCCAGAGGTGTGTGTGTCTAGAGTCAACTGCACAGGCACAGCCACGTGGACTGTTTGCTTCCCAGGGATTTCTCTTTCCTGTGTGTCCCACAGATGACTATGTAGTGAGTCCCAAACACCACCCATCAGTTTCTCCCTTTTTTTTTTTTTTTTTTTTTATCCTCACCTGAGGATATTTTTCCATTTTTTGTACAGATAGAGTGGGAGGGAGAGTGAGGAAGGGAGAGAGAGAGAGAAACATCGATGTGAAGGGACACATCGAGTGGCTGCCACCCGCATGACCAACCAGGGCCGGGGACAAACTGCAACCGAAGCACGTGCCCTTACCGGGAACCGAACCCGGGTCTCTCCAGACCGCAGGCTGACGCTCTAACCGCTGAGCCAAACTGCCAGGGCAATTTCTCCCATTTTTTTTTATGTCAGCCTAAATTCCTTTTGTTTTTAACCACAACACACCAACTCTGTGTATTAGATGTTTCCAACAGAGCATCAAAGCCTCAGTTGTTACTATCTTTTGTTTTCTAGTTCTGCTACTGCAAGGGACAGCCTGTCCTAGCATTTATTACTAGAGCAATGTCAGGTTCCGGGTTAGTACATAAACTACCTCTCAGGTTGCTTTGCAAGAGATCAAAACACTTTTTTAATGGCAACATGAAAAAGAATCAACATATAAACACGTTTCAATAGGCATTCTTTTCCCCTTCAGCGATTTCTCAATATTTGGAACTCGTTATTAGTCTGTTTTGCATACCAATGGTAAAATATTTCTCTATTGCGTCTAAGCCTTTTTTGAGACTCCTTATCATATTTGCTGACAAGTAGTGTCTTATGTCATTCTTTTAGTAATAATATTCTGGAAAAAAATTCCCTAGAAATAATTGTCGCATGGCTTGATTTTGGGAGACAGTGAGGAAAATGAGATGCATTTTATCTCTTTCTTCCCACCCTTTCCTCCCTCTTTTCTTCCTTTCCTCCTTTAGCAAAAGCCTTTATTTAACTCTCCTGGTGCTGCATACTCCTATAGCTTCTTGGTGTTTTCACTTGATTGGCAAAAGCAAAATAGCATGAGATTAAAATCTAATCTCTGCCTTCTTCATGTATAGCATGGACTGCCCACTCACCAACTCCTGTCAGTGTGGTGAGGAAAATAAGTCTACTGTTTTATCTCTGGAGCGAGCTTTACCTGTCTGCAGACGCGCTTTCTACACTGCTTTCTGCTCATCATAAAGCCCTGTAAAGGCAGACGGACACTGAGCATGCCCGACCCCAAATGCAGCCTCGCTGTATATGGAGAAACATGAGAAATATTCCGTTCAAGTTTAAAACTACACAAGGCTGTCCACCATCACTGCTGTTATTTGACATTGTTCTGGTGGAAGTAGCCAATTTTATCATATAAGAGGAAGAAATAAGAGGTATACAAATTGTAAAAGAAGCAGTAAAGTTATCATTATTTGCATATGATCTGACTGCAAATCTGAGCCAGCCAGTTCAGCAACTACTGGAGACAATCAGAGAATTATAAGGTAATTAACAAAAGTCATATGGAAAAGATCGATAGCCTTCCTAAATTGACAACCAGTAAAAAGACATTCCATTTTTTAACAGCAACAAAAATATACAATATCTGGAGATAAATTTAATGAGAAATATGCAACATCTATAAAAGAAAAACTTTAAATACTACTGAAGGACAGAGAAGCAGATAAGAACAACTGGGAAGCTCTACCTTGTCCTTGAACAGAAAGTCATTGTTGAGAAAGAGAATAACTCTTTCCAAATTAACCTATAAATGTCATACAATGTCAAAAAACACCATCAGAAAGTTAATTTTTAAGTTCACATGGAAAAATATAGCCATGAAATTGATGCAAAAAAAAAAAGGAAAGAAAGACGAGCATACAAGATATTCAAAGTATTATGAAGCTCTAGAAATTAAATCAACATGCACTGGCATGTGAATAGAAAGTACGATTAACAGAAAAGAAACCCAAATACGTACTGAGTTCAGTGTATGATAAAGGTGGTACTACAGTTTTGTGGGAGAAAGAACCTTCAGGAACAGGATGGCCACCTGGAACTAGACACCTAGTTCACTTTCTACACCAAAATAAATTCCAGAGTGACCAAATATTCCAATGTAAAAAATGAAAACACAAAAGTAGGAAGAAAAACCTTATAAACATGATGCTAAATAGAAGCCAGTCACGTCAGACCACATATTATATGATTCCGTTTCCATTAAATGTCCAGAATAGGCAAATCCATAAAGAAAGTAGATCAGTTGTGACCACAGCTGGGCGAGGGGGTGGAGGACTGGGGAGTGACGATTAATGGGTACAGGCTTCTTTTGGGGATGATGAAAATATTCTGAAATTACATTGTGGCAATGGTTGCACAACTCTGTAAAATAAAATACTAAAACCACTAAACTGTACACATTAAAAGGGTGAATTTTGTGGTATATGAATTACATCTCAATAATGCTATGACTTACAAAGTACTAATCAAAAATATAAGACATTTTAAAAAAATATTTAAGTCTGAGTGGGGAAGGTGTGAGCATGTCAAAAAGTTAAAAGCCAGCCCTGGCCGGTTTGGCTCAGCGGTTAGAGCGTCGGCCTGCGGTCTGGAGAGACCCGGGTTCGGTCCCCGCTAAGGGCACGTACTTCGGTTGCAGTTTGTCCCCGGCCCTGGCTGGTCGTGCGGTGGCAGCCACTTGATGTGTCCCTTTCACGTCGATGTTTCTCTCTCTCTGTCTCTTCCTCTCTCTCCCTCCCACTCTATCTGTACAAAAAATGGAAAAATGTCCTCAGGTGAGGATAAAAAAAAAAAAAAGTTAAAAGCCAAAAAAAGCCTGATGAATAAGACTACATGATTTTTAAAAGAAATCCTGCATGAAGGGAACATAAGAAGTAAAAAAATAAATAAGAAAAATGCAAGACAAAAGGACTAATCTTCTTGACCTATTAAGTGCTCCTAAAAATTAATTCATTGGAAGGACCAAAAGCCCAGTAAAAAAGGTGGGGGGTGGGGTGGGCAATGAAGGTGAGTATACACTTCTTAGAAAAGAAAACAGAAATGGCTTTTAACAAGTAAGAAGATATTCAATCATCACTATAATAAGCAAAACTCATATTAATAAAGCTACTAACATAGTCGTTGTCACCTCTTAGGTTGGCCAGGACCGTGAAGTTAATGACTATCCGTGGAGAAAAGCCCCTGGCAGAGCTTGGTGGCATACATTAGTCCAAAAGTCAAACTGGAGGGCGACTGGGCAAGGTTTACCAAAATAAAAACTGCACATTTCTTTTGATCCAACAACTCCACTTTGGTAATTTCTCCTCCAGAGATCCTCATGGACATATAAAATGCTATTTATAGAAAGCAATTCACTGAAGCATTGTTTATAGAAGCAAATGACTGAAAACAACCAAGAGTCTATCACCATGGAACTGAATAAATTATGGCAAAAACATACAATGTAAAACTTTAGATACTAAGACTACTTCAGACACGAAGGTTGCTTTCCGTGTTCTGACCAGAAAGGTTTCCCAGGATACATGGTTAGGTGAAAGTGGTAAAGGGCAGAACAGTGTATGTGGTGTAAACATTGTGTCCAAAAAAAACCCTATTTTTGCTTATATAGTTGTAAAATACCCCTAAACAGACCCACAAGAAAATGGTAATGGAGTATGTCTCCACGAGGTAACTGTGGTGACTTGGGAACAGAAATAAGAGACATTTTTCAACATCCATTGTTCCTTTTGTACTTTTAGCGATTTAAAACAAATTAGTTAATTCTTTTAATTAAAAAGAAACAAAAACAGCCCTGGCCAGTTTGGCTCAGCGGTTAGAGCGTCAGCCTGCGGTCCGGAGAGACCCGGGTTCGGTTCCCGCTAAGGGCACGTACTTCGGTTGCAGTTTGTCCCTGGCCTTGGTTGGTCGTGCGGGTGGCAGCCACTCCATGTGTCCCTTCACGTCGATGTTTCTCTCTCTCTCTCCCTTCCTCTCCCTCCCTCCCACTCTATGTGTACAAAAAAATGGAAAAAATATCCTCGGGTGAGGATTAAAAAAAAAAAAAAAAGAAACAAAAACAAATATGGTGGTGAAATGAACAAATGTGTGGTCTAATTTTGGATAACCTGATTTAAAAATTTTTTAATACAGGTATATTTGAGAAAAATTAGTTAAGTTTTTAAAACACCTCAAAAGTGATCACCCTTGGGACTGATCCAACTTGTGTAAAACAGCCTCCTTCGGCTGAGTCTCCAACAGGGCCTTGGGTAAGAACACCCTCTGGGCACACACACCTCCAGAGTGGGTGGGACCACCTCGAAGACAAAGTGAATAATCAAATTTTCGTAAGTCATTCAAATGTGGCCTCTGCTACAGCTGGAGATGTGCCAACTACATAGGTTTGTTTAGATTTATCTTCAAGACACAAAGAAAAAGACCAATTTTGCCTATTTTTACTTACCTGAACTGCTATGTCTCCCACTAGCCATCGGTTAAATTTGGAACAGAATAGTTATAAAAATGTTCTGATTACTGCAGTGAATTCTTCAGACATCCCCTTAAGAGATTTTGTTCTAAGCTGGGAGGGGGCTGAGAAGGCATAAAAATAAAAGGGAGACGTATTTGCACCATCTGGCTCCTTTCCGACCCCCTTGCCCCAAGGAGTCCTGAGTTTACAGACTGGTCAGAGGTGATGAGTCATCAAAAGTGAAGGATACTTGGCCTGGCCAATGTGGCTCAGTGGTTACAGTGTCGGCCCATGCACCGAAAGGTAGCAGGTTCAATTCCCAGTCAAGGGCACATACCTGGGTTGCAATTTTGATCCCTGGCCCCGGATGGTTGAGACACATGTGGGAGGCAATCAATCAATGTGTCTCTCTCACATCGATGTTTCTGTCTCTCTCGCTCTCTCCCTTCCACTCTCTAGAAATCAATGGAAAAAATATCCTTGGGTGAGGATTAACAACAACAAAAAAAGTGAAGGATCCCAGACATTTTTACTTTAACCCTGTCACAGAGATTATAGCACATCTATGAATTGGTCTCCTCCTCTGTCAAGTGGGACTTTTAAGTTTTATTTATTTCTTTTTAAAATACTTTTTTATTGATTTTTCAGAGAGAGAGAGAGAAACATCAACGTGAGAGAGAAACATCAATCAGCTGCTTCCTGCATGCCCCCAACTGAGGATTGAGCCTGCAACCTGGGCATGTGCCCTGTCGAACCAGGACCTCTCAGTCCGTGGGACGACGCTCAATCCGGAGCCACACTGGCCAGGCTCAAGTGGGACTTTTTAGATTCCTTAGAAGACACATATCTATCATCACAAAAGAGCCGGCAAGGCTTACTTTCCCCTTTATGACCTTCCTAGCCACTAGAGCGAGTTTCCATGGTCCACCTGACAGGTGGCTGGAAATCACAGGTAATCCCCAACTTCATTTTAGTAAAAAAAAAAAAAAATTCAACCTCCTCTCTTGCAGATGAGAAAGTAACACCCATCTGTCCCTGTTGCCTGTGTTCGCAGAGGAGAGAACAGAGTGAGCAATTAGTGTGTCTTGTACAAAATTTAGAGAAGCTGCTGGAAAAGGAAAATCAAATGAATTTTAAGAGGCATTCTACAAAACTCAGGCATTCTACCCAACTGGCCTGCAAATCAAGTCCTCTGAATTCCTGATGCCTTGGATGCCAGGCATGGAACATACATCTGCGACTACACACCAGACCCACATGCGTCTAAGGCTGCGGGGCAGGCGACACACAGAGCTGAAGGGAAAGAGGGCGGAGGATTCAGGTCTGGGTTCCTCGAAGTTCTCGAAAAGCAGGAGGAGTACATGTTCCTGTGCTGAAACTGGGAGAGACGGTAGGTTTTGAAGAGACTAGAAAAGTCTGAAATTGGTCCCATGGGAAATGTGACTGCATCTACCAAAGAAGTAATGAGGACCCATCTCAGAATGAATAGCGGGAAGTCACATCAGCACCAATGAGTTGGGTTTGGGGACCGCTGAGCAGCTGCGTAAGTGGTGGCGATCACCTCTCAGGGTTGGTATTTGGAAAGGACTGCATAACAGTCAACCAATGGGAAAATGCAGTGAAGCTTAGAAAGTGGAGATCTGGGCTGGCTGCAGAGACGGGGAGCCTCCAGGAGGAGTGACCAGGATGGGCCAGGATTCACGGTGCGGTGATGATGGGGTTCAGCAGAAGAGACAAAGAGCAGGGGGGGGGGATGTGACCAGAAAGGGGAACAACAGAGTTTTTAAGATTCAGAAGGTCCAAAGCATGTTGCTTCAAGCTGGTAAAACGGATACGCAGTATTGGCGGGTAGCAGTTGTGAAGGAGGATGAGTCTTAAGGTGAGGAGACGGAGCAACTGCCAGGCAGAGAGTCAGAAGAGTCGGTTGAGCTGAGCAGCAGTGCCAGGCTTCGACGGTGCCACCTCACCCAAACAGGGAAGTATCTCCAGATCGTCTCGTCAAAGGGAATGCAGAGGCCTGCTCCAGGTCCACTGGCACGTGATAGAGTCTTTAACCACCTTCCTTACTTCTCACAATCAAAGCAGAGGGAGGCTCGTGAATAAAAAGAATCTTCTAAGAGTGAACAGGTGCACACTTGGGTTACTATCATCATGTGGGAGGCAACAGAGAGCACTGCGATTAGAGTACAACGGATGGGGGTCCATGTCTCTGCTCCTCCAACTTCCCCGCTGAACGGCCTCAGGCAGCCGTCGCACCTGTAAAGTGAGGGTTACCTCAGAAATGCTGTCCCACACCCACGGTGCCCAGAGGAGAAGCTGGTGTCAGTGACTAGTAAAAGTTAACCCATGTTCTTACTTTCTGCAACTACATGCTCAGGGGAAATTACTTTTAGGAGGATGAGATATGTAAACGAGACCAGTGAAACAGACAGATGAATGAAAGAGAAAAACCATTTACTATCTTAATTTATAACTGCTTAAAAGTAAGCCACACAGAGGAAGAAAACCATGTCCACACAAAAGCTTGTACAGGAATATCCACAGCGGCATTATTCATGATACCTAAAAAAGTAGAAACAACTCAACTGTCCATCAACTCACGAATGAATAAATGTGGTATATCCACACGACAGAACCATCAGTCAGTCATAACACAGAATGAGTACTGAAACATGCCACTGTGGATGAACCTTGAAAAAACTATGCTAAGTAAAAGAAGCCAGGCACAGAAGTCCACATATTGTATGACTGCATTCATATGAAATGTCTAGAACAGTCAAATCTCTATGGAGAGAAAACAGATTAATGATTGCCAGGAGCTAGGAGTGAAAGGTTGGAGGTATTGCTAATGGGTATAGGATTTCTTTTTAGGGAGGTGAAAATGTTCTAAAATGTATTGTGGTGATATCTGCACAAGCCTGTGAATATAAAGAACACTGATTGTATATTTAAAAAAAGAAAAAAAGTTAGCTGTGAGGTTCTAAACACTTCCTGCTTTCCATCTCCTGAATACAGACTACTCTTTGCCCTGGGTGAGAGGTCCTGATGGGCAGGCAGAGCATATACACTGCAGAATTCCAGCGGTTCCTTTACTTGCGAATATCAGAAGATATCGATCCGCTTCCTCCGGAGACATTCTCAGATGGGTGCCAGGGAGGTTTTTTTTTCTCTTCTCCTTTCTGTCTGCTTCTTTCTATCTTAGCCACTGCATTCTGTCTCCTCATGAGCACAGTGGTTAAAAAGCAATCTCTGCTTGATCTTCACAGGCAAAAGCTTTAAAGTGGCCCGGCCTTTTAAGGCCAGTTTAAAGCTTATGAAGCGTGCCACGGGGGTGCACTGGAGCAATGGCTTTCAGCTTCCCCACATCGTGAGGACAGAGTCCCTAAAAGCAATGCTTCCTCCAGACTCCATTTCAGAGGAACATCATCTTTAGGGAACAAATTGCAAGAAGAAAATATTGAAAAAAAATTCCCTGTGGCCTATTTGACATTTGATTCATGTGATAAACATGCCAATAATTGCCTACAAAGTAACCTCATAACATAATTGGTTCCAGGAAATCAACCTTTTGAATAAAAATCAACAGTGCTTTTAAGGGAATACTAAAGTTAGAAAATCAGAGTGCCGATTTATTCATTTGTAAAAATAATAATGATCACGATAAAAATTATTATTATTACTTATTTTCACATGCCCCTGAAGGTCCCTGGGCAAAGCTGCCTTTGCTATTTGAACATCCCAGGATTCAAATACAAAAGAATTTCTCAAAGGTTTTCTATGTAAACCATTTCAAGACAGGGTTAATAAAGTCTCTTTAAATGTTAATAAAGTCTCGTCCTATGTTTCAGCTCAAATGTTCAGCACAAAAGACACAAAATAAATGATAAAGCATCATGTTTTATAACAGGTACTCTGGTCAATGGCATGTCAACCATAAAACACAAACTTCTACTGAGGCAAGTACATTTCAGACTGTAAAGCAGCCCACTGGGCCTCATTTCCAGGAAGAGGTGCCAACCCCATTTGGTGTGTATAATCTACAAATGAATCTAAGCACCACAGAGCTGATAGATAACTGCATGATTCTAGTTGGCAGGAGCACAGGGAGGTCCCTAGAGAAGAGGATTCTCATGACATTGGGAATTAAGAGTAGATTATGTAAGGTTTAAGTTGAATAACAAGAATAAAGCTTTCTCTAGATATCTACAAATCTGTAAACTTGAGTCCGTTGTAAAACACAAATCTGTTCTACAATGATTTATATTCTACACTCAGCATTTCATGTTATGGCATCCCGATGTAAGTACCAAGCCCTATTCTGCTTTTGCTTGGGCAAGGTTTAAAAATTCGGATGGTGCCATGCTTCTTGTGGGGCCTTGAAGAGCCCCATGAGCTCCCCCTTGAGGAGTGTTTTGGCATTTTAGGGCTCTGCATTCCCCCAATACTCTTGCAGCACTGGAGTCAACTTCCAGCTACTCTTGTAACATTCTGAGCAGTGTACTTAGTAGAAAATACAAATTGTCTTTTATATGCTTTGACTGTGAATGCTCAGCTAGAATCTGAGAATATTCAATTATAATGCCTCACTTTTATATAGTACTCCACAGTTCATAAAGTGCTTTCTTTCACACTCATATAGACTTCTTTGTATTAAACCACAGTTTTGCAGCTCAATTTCTAAAAAACTCTTTCAAAGTACTAGCCGATTAATGAACATTTGGCATAAAGGTGATCTGGCATCTATGAGGACAATTTAGGGGGAAGTCACTGCAGAATGGGAATGGCAGAAAGATCCATGACATCACAATTATTCTCATAATTTGAGAGTAAAAGAAAACATTGAGAGATAGAACAAAATACCTCAAATTAAAACTAAAAAAAAAAAATGTTTTTTGCATGGGCTGTAGTACTGCTTTAGACGGGGGGGGGGGGGGGGGGAGGGATCATTAAATATGACAACTATTCACTTAATTTTAACTGCATCAGCCTCAAAATCTGAGCCTGCAAGTGCAAATCAGAGGAACAGCTGAACTGAAACAGTTTTCTACCACTGCAGGGTACATGTGCAAGAGGGGAACAAAGTATTCTTTTTAATATGGAAGCACATCACCCTGACAATTCAACTATGACAAGCTTGCATAGTCCTCGGCATTCTATTTCTACCTCCTAACAGAACATTTGTGATCATATTCTGTCAGCTGCTCTGCTAACAGCAGACATTTTGACTTGTATATGGAGAGTTAGTTCCCTAAGAGGGAGCGTCTCTAAGACCAGGGTTTCACCTTTTCGCTATACAATATGATGCCAGCAAGAACATTTCTGCGCACATGTTTCATATACACAGATTTAACATAAACAAGGTAAGCAATCTGAAAATTGTCCCCACGCAGAAAATAACTGATTTATCCAATATTTGTAAAAGCAAATATAAAATCCATGAATTACATCTCTGTGTCGACAAATTATAAAATACTCAGAACTTTTATGTTAACAAGGCCTTTTGCTTCGATATGTTGTATTTTTTTCCTTATGTGTGTGAACACACACAAAAAAGAGAACTATACACTTCAGAGTTATTTAACCTTTACAAACCAACACAGTAATTACATTGCAAGGTATCTGACACCCGAGAAAAGAATTCCTTTCCCCTCATTTCCTTTAAATAGTTCTCAATTTTTCTACAATTTACAGACTGCCTGCTCAAAGGCTTTTCATGGCCATGAATCCCACTAAAGATAAATTAGGAGATAAAATAAAATCACTATTCCTGGTCACAAGAATATTTGAGGCACCTCCAAAGGAAATGTTTCTGCAAACATAAAGAGAGTATTAAATTTTAAGAGCAAGACTATCATCCAAATGGGCAGAGAAAAATAAACATACGTTAACTTGACAAGCCCATGCTGATAAAGCACAGATAAATGTTATCTCTGGGTGACATGCCCAGGACAGACAGTACTCAATTTACAAATGAGCTATGTACAGACAGTTCATTCCAAGTCAGTTGTTTGGAACTCCAAACTCATTTTCTCGGAGAAACAATGTTATAAATAGTGCTTGGTTTTGTAGTAACACAAATGAGATAATAGTAGACATAATGCAGACAAATTCTAGTACTGGCAGCTCCTAAGCAAGTCACCCCTGTGCTGAACAGGGGCCAACAGATGCAGAAATCAGGAGGCAGGGGCGAAGAACATTTCTTCTTCCTCACCTGGAACTTCCACTGTTATTTCTGGCATCTGCCTCTCTTTATATGTTCCAACCACCCCAGCCCTGTCTCAATGTTTCATGCCTGCCCATGCAACAAAGCACTAGAATAATTTTACATAGAGTTAACAGTCAACCTCTCTACCCAGCTTCAAAGTCCCCTCCTTGTGTCTGACAATCAAAGGCTAATAATAAATAGTTCAGTAAACACTTGTTTCAGGGAAGAGGTGATCTTGGGTGAGTGGTATCAAGATGCAACCGAGTTCTGAGCACAGAACGTAAACTATGAGACATCTGGAAGGACTGGGGACATTTCAGGAATTCCTTGGAATTTAATCATATTAACGGAAACAAGACCCAGCTCCTAGGAAGTGCAGCTGGAAGAACTAAAGTAGAGGCAGGATCCTGACCAATAGGCACATATAAAGCCCAGGATGAGGTGGTGTGTGTGGAGGTGTTGCCATCTTCTAGGGGCATTGTTTAGAAGGAACCTTGCTTTCCATGACATGAGTGCCCGCGCTTCTTCCCAATGAAGATAGCGTCGGAGGATGTAAGTTCACACTGAGATGGCTGAAGGTGGACGAATCCTGATACACTGACTGAGCGGGACCCTGATTTTTCTAGGACAGAGGTGTGGTGTCCTGCAAATAAATCATTGGGTCCTCACCCAGCTTGCAGCCAGGGCAGAGGTAAAAGCTAACATGAGGCTCATGAAGATATCCAGTTGTGGCAGAGGCTCGTGACTGTTCAACAAAACAGCTTCCCTGTCCTCACTGACAAACAGGTTGACATTTCCCAGCTTTACCTGCATTAGGTATGTCCACGTGACTAACAGGCAAAGGGGACATGAGAGTGATGTATGCCACTGCTCTGTTAAGAGACCTCCGCTGAGATCATGTGCTCTCTTTCTTCCCCCACCTGCTGGCCAAATTGCTGCAGAAGATCCTCGCGGACCCCCAGGGGCCCCAGAGAACGGCTGGGCAATGAGATGGCAGGACTCTCCCCTGGGGAATCACCACCATGTGGATATCTCCACCCCCACTGTGGAACACCCAAAGTTAACTAGAACAGGACTGAAAAAGCAACTTCTATTGCATCCCACCACTGGGAGTTCGGGTTGTTTATTACAACATCCCTGCCCTCTACATCATCACCTTTGCTGCACTTCAGGGAAAGCTCCTTTGTGTTCACCTCCTCTGACTAACCCCCCAGCCTGGTTTGTCTTCAAACCCGATGGGCCCGTACCACTGAGATGTTCTAGTGCTTTAGTTTTTCTGTTTTCTTTTTTTCCTTCCTTCACTGTGATCAGTATGTTTAATACTAGAAAGCCTTCTAATTCCTCTTAATGTACTTGGGGAACTGGATACTAAACCTGTGATATCATTCGCTTACTCTGAGAGTAGGGCTCTGGGTATCTTGGGACATCACCTTCGAATCAAGTTCAAGATCTTCAGTCACTCAATTTTCTCTAGAGAAGGCTTTATTTTTTCCAGATTTTGTTAAGTAGATTAGGGTCGCACAAGTATGTGTTCTGGATAAGAAATCTAGGATCATATAATTTTTATGACAGAATTCACATGAGTGACATCACTTGAATTTTGTTAAAAGACACTTGCTCATTTCTCCTCTTCTTCATTCAATCTACTTTCCATGGGAAAGACGAAAAGAGAAACTAAATAAGGAAAGATGAGAGTAAATGAGGAAATTTGGCCCTGGCCAGGTGGCTCACTTGATTGAACGATCCCATACACCAAAAGGTTGCAGTTTCAAGTCCTGGTCAGGGCGTATACGTAAGGTTTGATCCTTAGTTGGAGCACAAACTAGAGGCAACCAATGGATGTTTCTCTTTCACATTCATGTTTCGCTTTCTCCCTTCCTCTCGCTCTAAAAGTCAATAAACATACCCTCAGGTGAAGATTAAAAAAATAAAAGGAAAGGGTGTTTATAACCACTCCCCACCTCTTACTCCATACTCCCTAAGTTCATTACTGAGTTGTTATAGGGTACAATAAAAACTGTAGAAATCAACACAAAACTTTAACTAGATTTTATCTAATCTAATCCTAAAATTTGGCTTTCTATCCTTGTTCCTTCCATAGCAATTTTCTGGTACTTTCGCCCTCGTCTCTTTGTTGCATCTCTGAACGGTCCTCTAGGTTAAATGATCATGCACTTCCTACATGACAGCTTAACAAAGAGGGGAACCGACCTGTTTGATACATGTGCACCATCCCTTTGACCTGATAGGTTTCCCAATCCTTACGGAGCTCTGCTGAGGGTCACAGGGCAGGGATTCCTCCTGCCTTCACCTGGCAACTTATTATTAATATTATTTTTTTAATCCTCACCCGAGGATATTTTTTCCATTGATTTTTTTTTTCTTTCCAGTGATTTTTAGAGAGAGTAGAAGGGAGGTAGAAAGAGAGAAAAAGAGAAACATCAATGTGAGAGAGACAATCTGATTGTTTGCCTCCCTCACAACCCCAACCAGAGCCAGGGATCAAACCTGCAATTCTTCTGTCCACGGGTGGGTCCTCTAACCTCTGAGACACACTGGGCAGGGACACCTTGCAACATTTTTAAGACTACAGTTCAGATGGTTCCTTCGGTTCCGCATGTGAGTCCCACTTACGCCACCAGAAGAAAACAAGGCACCCATTCCAGTCAATGCATTCTACTCAGAAGCACCAAAACGTGAAGTCAATATATTCTTATAAAGGACATAAAAAGATTCTTTATCCTGCCAGTTTGAACACACGTGCTTCCACAGCAGGCCCACGAAGGGGGTCTCAGGGTCACTCCATAGAGTATTCTGCCATTGCCAATGTCCACTCTATAAAAGATGTAATTTCTTTTTACATTCTGCACAAAACATCTATTCATATTATAAAACGCACTGCCATTTAAACCACATTTTAAATATACCATAGGAAATTCATATTTCATGGACAGTTTTCATCATTAAAAAGATATGTGAATATTAAGTTTACGTGCTATAAAAGCTATACTCAATGCTCAGTTTTGGACTAGAATCAGAACCACCACAATGTCACATTTTAAAGAATATCAAGCAACTGCCACTTCCACTTAACCATAAAAGGAATTAACTTTCTCCTCAGTTGTCTATTGTCAATAAAATATTTATTTAGCCTAATCATTGGTTGATATTAAGGAAGGCATAAGATAAAAAACAAACAAAACAAACAACCCAATTAAAAAATGGGCAGAGAAACTGAATAGCCATTTTTCCAAAGAAGACATACAGATGGCCAACAGGTATATGAAAAAAAAAAAATGTTCAACACTAATTATTAGGGAAATATGCAAATCAAAACCACAATGAGATACCACCTCACACCTGTTAGACTGGCTATTACCAAAAAGACAAGAAATGAGTGTTTAAGAGGATGTGGAGAAAAGGGAACCTGTACACTGTTGGTGGGCATGTAAATTGGTGCAGGTGCTAAGGAGATTCTTCAAAAAATTAAGAAGTACCATATAATCCAGCTATTCCAATTCTGGGTATTTATCTAAAAAATATGAAAAAAGTAATTTGAGATGATATACACACCCCTACATTCATTGTAGCATTATTTACAATAGCCAAGATATGAAAACAACACTGGTGGCCATTCATGGATGAACGAATAAAGAAGATATGGTACATGTATACAATGGAATACTACTCAGCCTTAAAAAAGAATGAAATCTTGCAATTTGAAACATGGATGGGCCTAGAGGGTATTATATTAAGTAAAGTAAGTCAGATGGAGAAAGACAAATATCATATGATTTCACTCACATATGTAAACTAAAAACAAAACAAAACATAAAACAAAATAAAACAAAAACAAAACCACAGATACAGAAAAGAGATTGATGGACCAGAAGGAAACGGGGTTGGGTTGCAAAATGGGTCAAGGGTGTTAACTGCATGATGAAGGAGGGTGACTAGGCTTTTAGTGGTGATTACTTCGTAGTGTGCACAGGTGCCCAATTACAGTGCTGTATACCTAAAACTAATATGTTACATATCAATTTTACCTCACTTAAAAAGAAAAGAAGGCATAAGGACTCAATTGTTAGGAATCATCATTTAAAGTGACTGCAGAGAGAAATAGAGATCTTCAAAGACCTTTAATATGTAAGTCCAATTACTGCCAGCAATAGTCAAACACAAGGTGAATACACCCACTTTTTTGCCCCTACCCCGATGTTACCCAAGCTCAAAGATGAACTCCAACTCTACGGTCACATTTGCTGGTGGAGCAACCAGGCTGCTGCGCAGATAAAATGTCATCTTTGCCCTATGGGTGGAAATCTGTGAAATACTGATAAAAACAAGGGAATAAAGGCTACAGAAACTCATTCCTAAACAACACAGAGTGAAGGAGAAGCCAAAGAGCAGAGAATAATAACATAGCCAAGCCTGTGCCAAACAGCATTAATTAAGGGTCTGCTCAATGGGCAACATTATATAAAACAAGTCAGAAAGACCTGAACATTAGGAGCTTGAAACTTAAGCACACATTTATTTTTCTATGAAGTTCATTGTGCTTTTATGTGCTTTTTTTTAGGGACCTCTAACTTGACAGAGTTAAAGGAGTATGTGTGGGTGTTTCCTAAGCAGAATGCTGGTTTAATAGAGGGGTTTTTTTTGGTGAGTAGAGTCCGAACAGTAGGCCTGACTTCTTTATCAAGCAGAGACTGCCAACTTAAAAAATACTCTAACACTGTTCATGGCTGCTATTAGGAACAGAGCAATCCCCTCCCTTCCTTTTATTTAAAGGGCAGAGACCTCTTAGGTGGGTTTGCCCTGGTCATCTATTAATTCATGCAGTCCAGCTCAAGCCAGGGGCTCTCCTGCTCCATGCTTCATTGTAGGCAGACATAATTTTTATACTCTTTTTAATTCTCCTTCTTTACCTAGAACACCTAATTCTTCAATGTAGGCACTCATATCTGCTGAATGAATTGTTTCAATTATCACCTCTCTTGTAAGCTTGACCCAGGAATCATCTTTGACTCCTCCCTCTTCATGCCCCACATCCATCAATCACTAAGTTCTATGGTTCTACCTCTTCAAATGCTTTTGGGTATGTTATTGCTTCTTCCTTTTCTGACTCTCCATCCCTCCCACCCAGGCCCCAAATAAATAAGCTCTCATTACCTAGTTCTAACTTCTAATTCACCTACCTCCATCTCTCCCAACTCCAGTCATCCTGGATATCTGTCACCAATTTCACATATATACCGTGTCACTGAGTCACTTCTTTGAACAAGAACTCGCAACTCTGTATCACTCTTCACATTACCTTCAAACTCTGCCTGGTCTTAACGATCCTCTGCTCTGTCTGCCCAACTTTTCTTTCATATAGACCTCCAGCAAATGCACACATCACTCAGCCAGCCCCTCTAATGCACCCTACATGGGCCATCTGCATCCCTTCCTGTGCCTTTGTCCCTGCTGTCCCTGCTCCTAGAACAGCCCCTCAGTTAGCCCCACCCATCATCTCTCCACCTCCATTCAAGATAGAAGTCAGGTTTTCCTTCTCCAGTGAAACTTTTCCCGACCGCTCTAACCACTAACCATCTCTCATTCTCTTCAGTGCTCACTCGGCCCAGAGTTGCTCCCCGACCATTACAAATTCTTAGCTGTATACTGTCATGTATTGCTCTATAATTGCTTCATGTGGATTGGTATCGCAGCTTCAAATGGATTTTCAGAAAGACAATTTTAGATTTACAGCGGGTTTCAAAAATAGTACAGAGTTCCCTTGTACCCTTCACCTAGCTTCCCCTTAGGCTAACATCTTACATAACCAAAGAGCAATGATCAGAACTAGAAAATTAACCATGGTCAATACTACTACCTGAACTATAGAATTTATTAGGATTTCACCAGGTTTTCTATTAATGTCCTTTTTTCTGCTTCAGGATCCAGTCTTAGGATTTCATGTTGCATGTAGCTGTCATGTCTTTTTAGTATCCTTCAATCTGGCAGGTCCTGAGTCCTTCCTTATCCTTAAAGACCTTGACACTTTTAAAGAGTACTGTCAGCTGTTTTCTGGAATGTCCTTAATTTGGGTTTGTCTGACATTTTCGCTTGATAAGAGTGAGATTACACCCTGTTGGGAAGGATACCACAGAGGTGGTGTGCCCTTCTCAGTGCTTCATATGAAGGGGCACATGTCAATATGTATCATCGGTGATGCTAACCTTCACCACTTAGTTACGGTGGTGTCTGCCAGGATTCTCCAGGGACAGTTATATTTTTCTCTTTGTAATTATAAAATATTTTGGAGGGAGACACTTTGAAACTCTGCAAGTCTCCTGTTCCTGCTTAACTTTTTGCCCACTAAATCTAGCAACCATCAGTGGACCTTTTCTGAGGCAATTATTACTGTGGGTGCTAATAATACTTTTCTCTTTCTCTTAGGTTTATTAATTGGAATTCCTCTGTAAGAAAGTTTTCTCTTTCGCCCCACTTATTTATTTATTCAGTGGTTTATTTATATAATATGGACTCATTGATATTTATTTTACTCTTTGTGTTATAATCCAATATTTCATTATTCAAGTTGTTCTAACCCTTAGCTAGATTTTATACCACTTCAGAGCAGATAGGACCAGGTCCCTCATGTCTAAGACAATGAGAGGCACACAGTAGGTGTCTTATTGATTTATTCATTGATTGATTCATTCATCCAACAAATTATGTATAGGGCGTTTTCTTAGGTGCTACAATTATGACATTTTTACTATATATTGTTACTAAAACATTTAGTGAATTTAAAAATCACTTTTTTTTTCCAAGTGGTTTACAGCCTAGTTAACAGAGACTCATGTTTGTCTACAAATCCCTGACAGAAGCATTTGGAGAGTGTGGTGATGGCTGAACCGTGAATACGGTAAACTCTACCTGGAGAAAGGGGTAGGGCGACAAGCGGAAAGACCTGCTTCAGTAAGACAGTGTTCTGTGGCCTGTACTCCACAGCTCACTCCATAAAAATAAATAGGCATACAAAACATTTAGAGACAAATACTCTCACATAGTTAGCACATGCAACTGCCTCTGCACCTTCTAAACTAATTTCTAAAATCAAACCTAATGGGCACACTTTTTAGGACAATTTATTGTAGTAGACATGGACTCTTGATACAGGGTGGGGCAAAAGCAGGTTTATCCAGAGTTTATCCTTATCTTATTATTTATTAAATGTATTATTTTCCACACGAACACCTGTAAAACCACTTCTGCCCCACTCTGTATAGAAACTATGTGTTTTACTAGGAAAACTGTTCACAGCTAAAGTAAAAAAAAAATCTAAGAAGCCACTAATCGTACTCCAGTATTCACATCCAATTTCATAGTTTTTATTCCTTCACGGGGAATAATGAAGAGCAAATAAGAAGCATCATCAATCAAAGATAGACTCTCTAAGTTTGTTTACTTAATTCAGTTTTCTCACACTGCCCCTAATGTTCCAAACAAAGCTGTTCTTCTCTCCGTGCGATAGTTCAGTCCTGCAAGTGTCCTTAGGAATAATAAACAAACCGTCAGGGCACATTTTCTGCCACAAATTACACTGCAACATTCTTTCCCCAAAGCATTCTGAATTCCAAGCAAGCAGAGACACAGCTGAACTGCACTGCGCACTAGGAGAACTGCTGACAATAGAGAGTTTGTATTTTTAGACCCTTATTGACACTTAAATCTGTTAATATTTAACTCCTACTATTGTTCTGAACAATGAGTAAGCAAACTCTCTCTTGCACACACAATGTTATATCGTGCACTTTAATTACATTAGTAAATGCTGCTGAAGGGAATTTTACTTTCACTGTCTTGTATCACCCTTTCTAATGGATGTCAATGTATCTTTTCCATGTTAAGGTACATATAACAGACACACGTGCTGTGTGTGTAGATATAGCCACAAATGCACACACAGTCATGAATGCACACACAAAGATGCTTGTATTCATCCTGTGTTAGTATCCATTAACAGAATGCCTGGGCTCTTTTAGCATCTGCTTCCTCTTTCCCTGGAATCTCCCTTTTGAGCAATCTAATGTCCTGTTATCTAATGATCTGATTTTATTTCTGTGTTGGCAAATCTTTACTTCCTTTTTCTTTAAAAATTGTTGCACACATTGCTCAGTATTTTTTAATTTTATCCACTACGACTCCTGTGTTCTTATTCTAATATTCATCACAATGCTTACTCCCACTCCCGAAAAATCTAAAGGATTATACATTTTTCTTCAACTGCATTTGTTTATAAGATACATTTCTTAAATCTCTCTTCCTGGCCATTTGTATTTACCAAAATCTTTGAATTAAACAGAAGGGTTTTCTGGTCTGCCAGCTCACCCTTCCTGAGCCATTCAAAAGGTGCCTTAACATAATAATTTCTCAGCATAGCACATTCCAGTGTCATAAATACTGAACCATGGTATTATCCTATGCAGGGGGCAAAAGGAGGAGGTGGCTCTGAAAAGACAGATCTATTTCAGTGCCAACACAGCCTGATAATTAGACCATTGGGAAAAGAGAGAGAGGAAAAAAATCGCAAAATAGTTCTATGGGATATCAGACAAGCCCCCCACCCCTCTAGGGGGTGGTGCGGGAGATTCTGACGATGGTCACCACAGGGCTTTTGGAGCTGAAGTCCACAGTTTCAACAGCAGGGGTGATCGGAGATAATCCTCCCTCCTTGTTGCCGATCCTGCTTTCCCTGCTGTTTTAATTAGATTATTTTGGAATCTGCTATTTCTGTCTTATTCCCTTCCCCAAACTGTCATATAAGTACTGCAGCTTGACTATTACACAGCTGCTAAATTCCACTCCAGAGATGGCAGTATTTCAGTGGCAAGCGAAGTGATGCTCCCTCTGTGACGTCTCAACACCAGCGTAAGGGTTAAGCATCTGGAATGGGGTTGCCTCTGTGCAGGAAAGGAGACTTTTATTTTGTTTTATCATCACCACTGGAGAAGCAGGTCCACCTGAGCATGAGGGAGGAAACAAACCAAGAAACACTCTACGCATACAACTCAAATGCACGGAGAGAATACAAACAGTGACTGGGACTTTCAGAGGTTCTTTTCTACAGGGATTTCCAAGGCTTAAAGCATCAAGGATGTAAGATAATGATCATTTCTAGAAGTCAAAGAAGCCCCAGAGAGTGACCCACGCATGTCATAGATACAAAACCTGGAGGCACAGGGTGCGTACTTGCTCAAAGCCCTCCTGATCCCCAGACCAAGGGCGTTCGTTCCACTTGAATTTGGGTTCAGCCACAGACCACTCAGGGGATCCACCTCTCTGCCATGGGGAACAAACACAGCTCCAGCTTCTAAAGCATACGATCTCAGCACTAAGTTTCTTGTTTTGTTCGGTTATATCATTTTGTTTTAGATACTCAAGAAGCTCTCTTCCAGAAAAAGAAGAGAGTATGAAGTGGATGTAGCGGCAGCACTTACAGAGCATTAACTGTGTGACACGCCTGGGGGGCGGGGGTTTCAAAGGGCCATGTGCATACAATCATCACAGGGACCTGTGGTCCTCACTGTAAAGAAATAAAGGACGGATAGAGAAGAAAGATTTCTGAGGAGGAAACAGGAGGGCCAGAATGTAACTGCCACGTCACAGAAACTACCTTCCCAAATGTTACTAAAACATTTACTGGAAACTTAAATGTCAATGGGACAGTTTCTCATTTAGTCCAAAGAGATGCTCCGTCTTGGTATGTAGGGACATGACCCTGTTGTTTCTCCCTAATTCAAATAAAAAAGCACATTACTCTCAAGAAGTTCTGTACATATATTTTTTTCAGATCTTATCATGATAATGGTTCTTTCAGTAACGAATGAACAATCAATGGCTCACTGTTTCAACGCCGGTGAAATGAAATGACAGGCACTAGTGCTACTGAGGAGTGTCTTGAGTCGGGGGGGACGGGGACAAAATGATCTTCGTGTGTCTGTCCACCTCGAACAGTATAACATCAAAAGCTCTAATCTCTAACATTCCAGAATTGAGAAAACATACTTAAATGCTCCATCTCATTTGATAAACTCTAGGAGAAAAAAAGACAATAATTTGAAAAGTACTCCAGGATACTGACTCTTTGATATGTCCACTTCCTAGTGCTGGCTCACGCTTTGAACAGTGCAGCCTGCCACCACCCAGAGCAGCCTTGGTGTGTCAGAGGGGAGGGTCCGCAGCATCCTGCTGGAGGGTCGGAAAGGAAGACACGGCGCTGGGCTGCGGCATCGACCCTCTTCTAGTGTTTCACTAGTGCAGAGGACAAAATATTCTACCTTGTTTCAGGAAAGGTAAAATAAGTATGCGAATGTTTGCACACTGACAAGGTAAATCATATTATTTACTAGACTTTCAAAGAATAAAATCTTTATACAGAAGTCTGGGAAATTACTTTAGAAATGAATACACACCAGAATAGATCTGAAAAGCTATGCCTACATGTAAAACACCATGTACTCCGGAGTCTTTGTCTCTGCCTTTTTCATTCTGTCACGGCAAACATCATGAAGTGTCTCAAAATAATACCTCCCCCCAAAGTGGCTGTGAATTACAGAGGCTTCAGACTGCAGGTACTGGAGTGGAAAGGGAAGAACATATTTGTGCTGAAAGATGATATCTGAGGAGATCTCTATTTTCCATACTTAAGGAGTATCAATAGTGTCGGCATGAAAACATGCATTTCAAATCGCAGAACGCACAGTGTGTGCGCGGCTGGGTGGGTTGGGGAAAGCGCCTGGGTGGTAAAGTATAGAGGGCTGAGCCCCGGAAGAAAGCAGCTGAGTAGGGAGGGACAAAATAGAGAAAAAGGAAATGATAGTAAACAGAGCCAAAAATGTAGCTTTTACCAAACCCGTGTTAAAGGCCAAAGGAGACTAAATAAACCTCTGAGTGGGCTTTATTATTCAAGAGAGCCCTAAAAACACCCACAAATGGATGGAGGATGGTAAAAAGAACCACAATCCCACAGACAGGCTGAGTGCAAGGGCACCAGACACTGAAGACATGACAAGTGAACAGACTATTTCGATCTGGAATTTCAATCTGTTTGAAGTTAACTAAATAATGTTAGATACGCTTATACACAGAAGGCAGGATTAACTGCATAACTGATCTCGCTCCCTAACGTGAATGACAGTGGATAAGGTAAGACATGGGATACAGTAAGTCAAAGGTGGAGTAGGGTAAACACTCTGGTGAGGCCACCACCCCAGTTCTTCCTACGGGTGGTGGTTGAAAAAGAAAGTAGTAGCACCATATGTCAGAGTCCTCCACTCTTGTGTCTGATGTTTATACTGTCACATAGTCCCTTCACAATTTCGTAAAATATGGTTGGCAATAGTGTACATAACTTAGATTACCTAAATTGAGAGACCAATAGTTGTACAATTTTTACTGGCCTTGACATTCAGGAAAGTGTTATAGTTGCCTTTCTCCTCACCCTCTTTGTTTCCGTACACGGTTTCTCTGTCAACAGTTACAATCTCACTGTCAGGCCTGGCTACTCTCTGGCTTTTTCTGCCTTAGACTTCCTGATCAACAGGTCTTTCTCCACTGGCTTCTCCAGTTTCTCATTTCAGATGCACTCTAGCCGCCTTTTACAATGGTCCAGTTCAGCTCCGCTGTTCACCCAAACCAGGCTATGATGCTGTCAATTCTACCTCCCTTAGGAATGCAAACTCCTTACCCGGCTGGTGTGGCTTAGTGGATTGAGCATCACCCCATGGACTAAGAAGTCCTGGTTTGATTCTCAGTCAGGGCACATGCCTAGGTTGTGGGTTCAATTCCCCAGTGGGGGTTGTGCAGTAGGCAGCCCATTGATGTTTCTCTCACACATCGATGTTTCAACCTCTCTCTCCCTTCCTCTATCTCTAAAAAAAAAATCAACACAAATATATTTTAAAAATGCACAATCCATCAGGACAGGCCTCACGTCTGTCTTGAGCCATGGCATGTCTCAATGTTCAGAGCTGCACCAGCACATGGCAGCTCCCAGTAGAGGTATTTGCCAAGTAAATGAGTGGTGAATGACTGAATGAGATTACACTGGAAAGACACGGTCTCAGTTTCTTACAATTCAAAAGTTGTGCTTTCACACTTTTCTGGCAAAGTCCTAAGGCGCCCTGAAGGCCCTATGGGACTCTATGAATTGAGTTTTCGACACTGATTTGACCTAATCTTGCAGAGAGGTTTCTTCCATGACTGCAAAAAATGGTTTAGTTACGAGGACCAACAGAAACTGCTGGACCAAGCGTCCAAAGCCACAGTACAGTGAACTGTGCTGAACTATCCCCGCTCTTTAGCCTCCCCAGAGAAACCCTCTCTGGTAAGGGCTTGCCGATCACCGTGTCTGCACACCAACCAGAGACTCATGGCGGGAGAACCATTTCTTCCTCTGTGTTTGAATCCCTATCGATTCTGTAGTTGAGGGGGAATCTAAGTGCTTTCCAAATACTAAATGCCCCATATGGCAGTGTTATGACCACTGTCACTGCTGCGACCTCCGGCCCTGCCACCTGTACTCACGAGGTGCCTCACTGGAGTTCGGCAGAACATTCCAAACTCCTTTCCTGACTTATATTTGCTGACACATTTGCTGTTGTCCTTCCCTTTATAAAATTATTAATTTTGTTGAAACAACATGTATATGTGTATAAACACAAATTTCATTTTCTTATTCATTCTCATAATCATTTAGAGGAGAATATTTATGACCCAGTAAAGAGGAATTCTTAAGCTAAACTTTTTTTTTTTTTTAATCCTCACCTAGGACACTTTTGCATTTATCTTCAGATAGAGCGGGAGGGAGAGAGGGGGGAAGAGAGAGAGAGAAACATCGATGCGAGAAACATATGGACTCACCACCCACACAACACGAACTGCAACCCAGGTACAAACACGCCCTTAGCGGGAACCGAACCCGGGACTCTCTGGTCCATGGGCCGACACTCTAACCGCTGAGCCAAACCAGCCAGGACAAGCTAAACTTTCTTAATAAGGAATCCAGATGTTCCTCTTTTACTGAAAACTACAGAACTGTTCAAATTAAACTGAAAATGTGGGCCAGAATGGATGCAGCGTCTACATACAAAGAGCCGCAGAGTATCCAGAGAAAAGCATTGGCTGAAGCCAGACACACTGTCTTGTGTTTGTCTCCTTAATGCCAAGTGGTTCTTTGACCTTTTTTCCTTTTCCGACCTTGGGATGCAGCTAAAGGTCGAGGGACTTACAGCCCCATCGTTTTCCCCTTTGCATTTATGTATGATAAAGCACGTTTCCCACGAGTGGGGGTCTCGCATTCTCTTTCACACAGTTAGTGAAAGGAAGCTCAGGTAGTGATGGGGAAAGAGATGAGCCTAGTAGGGCAGCTCACACGTGAAGCGACAGTCACTCTGCCCGTGCAGCTCACAAAGGCCAGGGAGCTAGCCTGAGCCCAGGTACCGGCTGCACCTCAGGCGCAGGGCAGAGGGGTGTGGTCAGGTTCTGCTCCCAGGACCACAGGGGCCAGGCACAAGACACCTCTGTGATAAGTGGGTCTCTGAACTTGCAGACTTTGGTCAGGCCATTTCTCTAGGACTAGGATTACTCCATTAATCCAAATTCAAGGCCCTGGGAAATATACTAAACTTTTTTTGGATACCAGAGGGGGATGAAAACAAAGAAGAAGAAAGGGGAAAAAAAACAACATTTAATTGGGATTATACTATAGTCGGGGTCATACTTTGCTCTTTCTTTTTTTTTCTTTGTCTTGACCATTTTCTCATGTCATTGGATGTTCTTTGGATGTAGGATTGATAATGATTTTCAGTATTTCATATATATTTGCTTGCAACCACATCCTATGAAGTGGGTACTATTATTATCTAAATTTTATGAACTTAGACATTGAGATGGAAAGTAACTTGCCTGACATCACACCTCCAACACATAGCAGAGCTGGACTCTGAGCCCAGGCAGTCTGGAGCCTGGCACCTTCCTGCTGTGGTCTCCAGCCTCTGCTGAACACGGTGCTGCCGTCATGATGTCTAGTCATGCTCCTGATGTTGCGCAGGTGTGTGTGTGTATACACACACAAAGAGATATACACACATGTATATACACACCCATATACACGTTATTTCAACTAATGGGCAGTATAACCTCAGATCCATGCTTAGTGAAGGGTGTTTATTAAATATCTATTTATTTCTTTTTTTTTAATCCTCACTCGAGGACGTTTTTCCATTTTTTTGTTCAGATAGAGAGGGAGGGAGAGAGAGAAAGAAAGAGAGACAGAGAAACATCGACATGAAAGGGACACATCGAGTGGCTGCCACCTGCACGACCCAACCAGGGCCAGGGACAAACCGCAACTGCAGTACATGCCCTTAGCGGGAACCGAACCCGGGTCTCTCGGGACCGCAGGCCAACGCTCTAACCGCTGAGCCCAAATTGGCCAGGGCTCCTTTTTTTTTTTTTAAATCCTCACCTGAGGATATTCTTTCTACTGAATTTTAGAGAGAGTGGAAGGGAGGAAGGAAGAGAGACAGAGACAGAGAGAAACACTGATGTGAGAGAGACACA
Source organism: Molossus molossus (assembly GCF_014108415.1). Lineage (NCBI taxonomy): Eukaryota > Metazoa > Chordata > Mammalia > Chiroptera > Molossidae > Molossus > Molossus molossus. The sequence continues at coordinate 24,518,537 of NW_023425347.1, read as the reverse complement.
ACAATTGATAGCCTCCCGCACGTGCCCTGACCAGGACCGGGAATCAAACCTGCAATCCAGGTATATGCCCTGCCTTGACCGGAAATCAAACCCGTGACCCTTTGGTGCACAGGCCAACACTCTGTCCACTGAGCCACACTAGCCAGGGCTAAATACCTATTTATTCTTATTTAAAAAAACAAAAACTATGTTTTCTAGTGAAAAAGTATTGCTATCCAACGATCTCATTGTTGTCTAAAATACTTTGCCATAAAAGGGGAAACACCTGACATTCCCTAGGATACTTCCATACCTTCCTGATTTAGTATTACTTCTCAAATGTCAAAAACTGGTAAGTTTCATGCATACTACTATCTATAGTGGGAAGGTTCTTAAAAACAGTATGATTTATAAATAGAGTGCCTCCCTCCCCTCAAAAACCACATGGAGATGCCATTTCTTATAATCAGTTGGCAAAAACGTTTTGTTTTCAAAATTTTCAGCACTGGTATAATTGTATGAAATAGGTACTCTTATACATTGCCTCTGGAAATATAAACTGGTATGACTTCACTGGAAAGTAATTTGGCAGCAAGTAGCAAAAGTCTTAAAACTTGAAAACTCTTAAATTCAGCAGTTTACTGCTAAGGAAGTATCCTAAGGACCATAAACACTGGCAACTAATATAGAGCTATAAGAATATTCTTGGTAATATCAAAGCAAAAAAAATTAGAAGCTAATTAAATGTCCAGAGAGAGCAGTTTGATTAAATGTATTTTAGGATATGCATTCAGTGGAATACTATATAATCATGAAAAATAATATTGCATATAAGTATCTGTTGCAATGAAAAGATATTCATTATTACATTAAGAGGAACAAAAATGTTAGATTAAGGTTGACAGGATATATTATATGGTTCCTTACTACCATCCGATGGTAGTCTTGCTAGCTGAATTTATAAACTAACCATCATCAGAATCATCCCTTTCTTTTTTTTTTTTTTTTATCCTCACATGAGAACATTTTTCAATATTTTGTTCAGATAGAGTGAGAGGGAGGGAGAGAGAGAGAGAGAGAGAAACATCGATGTGAAAGGGACACATCAAGTGGTTGCCACCCACATGACCCAACCAGGGCCGGGGACAAACTGCAACCGAGGTACGTGCCCTTAGCGGGAACCGAACCCGGGTCTCTCTGGACCGCAGGCCAATGCTCTAACCGCTGAGCCAAACCAGCCAGGGCGAATCATCCCTTTCTTATCAACAGCTTATCATCCACCTCAGTCAGTGATCTCAACATAAACAAAAGTAACTTTCTTTCCCATAAGTAAACAAGAGTTCCATTTTTATGAAAGAGACAAAGAATAAATAGGTGGAGAATATGTGAATCTACAGATGTATGTTTATGTTGTGTGTTGATAAGTGTGTGAGTGTGTGTGTGTGTGCGTGTGTGTGTGTGTGTGTAGGAGAACAGGTATATATACATCCCCACCGCTATCCTGGGGATTTACAATTAAATGGTAGTTATTTTTGGTTAAAGATCTGGGAGATATTTACCTGTACCATGTGCTTTCATCACAATGGAGACACATAAGCAGTCAGTTCCTTCCCAGTAGATCTTTTTACACGAATGTTGCTTGAGCAGAAAGGGTGGCAGTAGAAAACTCGCTGTAAAATGCCTAGACCTGTAAGTATAAAAACAATATTCAAACTGAGTGAGGAGTTTGCTGTGGCCTTCATTCACATTAACTGAAGTCAGAGAAAAAATAAACTCATTTCTCTCTCTCTCTCTCTCTCTCTCTCTCTCTCTCTCTCTCTCTCTCTCTCATACACACACACACACACACACACACCCTCTACAGGAGTGAGAGGGTTCCAGCCAGGGGTTGCTTCCCATTCCATCTTCTGACCTTAAAGGCATCACCAGCAAAATGAGCTTGTTCCTTCCTCTCCTTCCCTGCCTAATGATTCCAACACTTCAGAGAAATAAAAAATAGTTCTTCTCCAGAAAATTTCAGGAACATTGCTGAATTTGATACTAAGATTCCTTTTAGCCACAAAGTTAAGCAAATTCAATACATGTATTTACCTTAATAGCCTGACTTTCACTTTCAAAACTGTAATGCCCATTGATGACTCAGGTAAAGCATGGTATCATTGATAACTTTGTTCTTGGCACTGTGCTAATACTTCACACACATTACCCCACTCCATCACACCCTGTGAGGCTGCTAGTAATCATTATTCTCTCTAGTACTAACTGAAAAACAACAGATGGACAGCTCGCAGATGTTAAAGCCAGTGTTTAAGCCAATATAGTTCACAGAGGCTATGCTCATAATTCCAGTACTGTCCCACCTCTCCAAAATTGATCTTGCTCTCAACACACCTGTGCTTACTGTAAAAAGTTAAACATCAAATTGGCATCATCTGATTCTCCCTCAGAGTTGACTAAAGTGTCACCTACAGCTTAGCATTGCTCTCTTTGGATATGATTGTCCTTTGATTGTAATTCCCACGCCAAACTGAAATCAACATGTTCATATTACAACGCAGGGTAAATTTCTAGTTAGTTTAGTAAATTAAAAACATCAACTAATCCCAAATCCAGGTGCCAACGCACTGAGGAAAAACCTAAAATCCAAGTCCTACCTAAACGGTTAAATTTTATTAGGAAAAGGTCAGAAAATAAAATCAAGAGCCATATGTAACTCCCTAACTTAAGATACCAAAATAGTGAGAGAAATCGCTATATATTATAATACGTCCATGTTGTAAAACATATGTGTTTACCTATTTACAAGTTCTATACACTATATATAGGTCTTAGAATCACTGCAACACAAAATAGATGTGAGTATATTAAGACGCCAATAAAATTATTACTGGGTCACATGTTGATTTCCCTTTTGTACACCTGTATATATGTAGGTATGTATGTACACTGTTCTGATGATGCCCCTGGGCCTTTGTGCATGCTATGCCCTGATTAGCATAGTTTTGATTAGCATACTTGTCCACTGAGCTCAGATTCTTAACATGGTCCCCAGGCTAAGTGTAGTTCAGCCCTCATGTTCTTTTCCAGCCTGCACTCCTGCTTTTCTGCCTTACTGTTAAGTACTTAAAAGCACTTTGCCCTCCTAGGCCTCGTTGCCAAGACTTCTTCCCAAGTCACCCACCTCTTTCATCAAATGACCTTGTATCGTTTCTCCTTCGGCTCTCAGCTCAGTCCTGTTCTCCTCAGGGGAGCCTTTCCCCGCCTCCTCGGCCAGGTTACTAGCTCCTCCTACATTTTACAGAACCATTTTCCTGTGTTATACTGCTCACCTTTGAGGTTTTACATTTTTGTTAGATTCACTGATTAAGCGTGTTTCCCCCACTAATTAGTCCGCTCTAGGAAGGCCGAACGTGTGTGCTCTTGTCTACCCTTATATCCTCAACATTCAACACAATGCTTGGCACACTACGGGCACCCAATAAAAAGCCGCTGAAGGAATAAATGAGGGAGGCAGGGAGGGAGGGAGCCAGGGAGGGAGGAACAACCCTTATCATAATTAGTGTTTGTTGAATTAATCTGCTGATGGATTTTCACAGAGTACAAAGTCTGCATTCCTTTGAGCAGCACGCAAGGCTCTAGTGGCCGGACCCTGCCAGCCATGTCACTCCTCCAGCTGCACTTGACACTCAGCACCTCTGAATCACTGCAGCTCCTGACCCGCCCTGCCTTGCTTGCACCCGTCCTGTCTCCACACCCCGCTCTACTCCGTCCCGCTGCACAGCACTTCTTCCCAAACTCATTCTTCACGTCTCAGAGTGAGGGCTGTTTCTCTGCAAAGCCCTCTCCGATACCTTCTGGGAAGCTGAGGCCCTCTTCTTCCAGTTTCCTACAACACTCTGTACTTATCCCCATAAAAGCAATTATCATGTTTTCTTGCCCTTGTGTTTTAAGCAAGTTCAGCTCTCTCAATCCATCTTAAGTCCCTTAAAGGCAAGGGAGGGGGACTGTCTCATTACACTATCCCCAGAGTTTTAGCACAGCAGCCTAGAACATGAATAGCCAATAAATAACTATCTGATGAATGAAAAGAAGCTATATATACACACATACATGTTATCGATCATACATACATATTTCATGTGTGCAAAGCTCTACAGCTGACTATTTAAAGTATATGAATATAGTAAGTTTTAATTATTATTAAATATAATGAAGCATAATGGTTATAAATTTGTCTATAAAATGGGGATGACACCTACCTCACAGAGCAGTTGGGACAATTATTTCATATATAAGTAAAATGCTTAGCACAGAGCCCAGCACACTGGAAGTTATGTTGAATTTATAATTTACGCTTCAAATTTAACAGTTTTATTTTATAATATTTTCCCTATTAAATAATTAATTAATATTAGTATCTCTGTAAAGCCATTAAAATGGCTAAAGAGGCACTCAGCAAACCAAGGATAGCAGCAAGTCTTACTGACTACAGCTGAAGGACAAACCATTGTTTCAGTCATCTTCAGTGTATGTGTTGAGGTACAAAGCATCAACAGAGAAGATGTATATTGCTATTAAAAAATTCTCTATAAAATCTAAATGCCAGAAATACCAAATATTATCATTCAAATGTCATAAATGTTTAGCTTAAATAATTAGAAGTGTTTTGTGCACATTAATTCTTTTGCTAAAAAAAACAAGATGGAGATACATATTCATTTCTTTTAATGAATGGTCAGAGTAATATAACTTATAAATAAATATTATGTATTTGTCTAATTAATATGCCATAAAGTGTTTGAATTAATAGCAAACACATTTCACATGTCATCCATTAGATGCTATTTTGATTCAGAGTTGTCGAAATTTAATGAAATGAACTTATGCAAAGGGGGAAAAAGAGGCAAGACAATTGTGCAACAATATTTTTTCTTTTGGAAAAAATAATGTAAGAACGAATTGTTTATAAATGCCACCAATGTACAGTTGAGCAGAATGAATGGGTAGTAATTTAGTCTACAAAGCAAACTTATAATTTGGTCCTATATTGCTCTTCTTTACACACTGGCCAAATTTAAATAATGACTATAATATACTTTGTGCTGTTGAAAGATAGGGTACTATCATTACTGCATTTTGAGATTTCTATTTTCAATTCATCTTTACCTTTCTGATAACTGATAAAACCCAAAGCAAGTCAGATTTCTAAGGAGCTTAACCATTTCCTGAGAAGTATGAGAGCTACAGAGGGGAAATATTATGAAAATGCTAAATTCTTAACTTCTAATTGTTTTACCACTAGAACATTACAGTGTGTTTAAACCAAATTACAGTTCTATTCATTGGCCACACCACTGACCAGTTTATTGCAAATATATTGTTCTCTGCAACGTAATTAAGATGCAAAGGTAGGGCAAATTTAGCCCCCCCAAAAGTCTTATTTATTTAGATAATATTTTATCAAAATTTAGTATTAATCTCATGAGAATGCTAATGTGTGTGTCATAAAATCTGGTGAAATCTACAAATATAAAGCAATATTCCTCTTTCTTTATGCTGATCCCTCGATCTGAAATGTCCTTCTCACTCATTCAAATGGTACTCTTCCTTTAAGATTCAGCTCAGATGTCCTTTCCTCTGTGAAATGCTCCATGTTTATTGTATTTATCCTGCTGTCTAATGATCTGTTTCCTTCTCCAGACTGTGGGCTCCTTAGAGTCAATGACCAGGTCTCTGCATTTTTCATAACCACCTACACAGTTCTTTGCACATAAAATATTCTCAGTAAATACTGGTCCCATGTGTCAATGAATACATACACTTTGATGCTCTTAAGACTAAGGTGAAGAAAATGCCACTCTTAAGACTTAAGGTGAAGAAAATGCCACTAATAATGATCTAAAGTTAAAGGTTAAAGTAAAAAAAAATTTCCATTTTTAGTGAAATGAAACTCTTAGCTTTTTCACTTCCAGATGCATCAGCATTACATAAAAGATGTTGAAACTATTTCGGAAAATAGACATGCTGCACATTTTCCTGTCTGAGAATTAGTCTGAAAAATACCAGCTACACAGGGGCCTCTGGGTATTCTCATGACAAACATTCAGTTAGGTATTGATTCCACACACTCATTTAATGGAAATCGAGACCGAGACTCAGCCTCCACAACACCAGCACACCAGGCATTATTCTTTAGCTGCTTAAGAATAAGATGATGGTTCCCAGGAGAGGTGTGCCCGCCCCTCCCAGTACTGGCCAGCACTTCAGTGATGATGAATCTTAGTGGCAGAGAACTTCAGTACTCAAAGAAACACACACCAGTGCCGGATGATGTTTTCCACTTTTATTGTAATTCTTATTCCCACATGGACCACTTTCTCACGTATCTACTTTTCATTTTTCAAAACCAAACCTTTGAGCCTGTGACAACTTGCCTGGCTGAGTAATATATTACATCATCATCCACATGCCAAATCCTACCTCACTCAAAAGGCCAGAAGAGAACAGTGGGCAGCAAACGAACAAGTTTCTCATCATAACCTATCCAGGCTGATCGTCCACATGCAAAACTATTAGTCACTGTTGGGACAATAAATATGGATTTTCCGAGAGGTCAGCAAGCCTTTCTTCATGGCCCTCTTTCATCCATGCCCCACAATTTTCTAGGCGTTCAGTAGAGAGGAATACAGAGGGCTTCTGTGTCTTCTACCTCAGTCCTCTGAGCAGCTGTCAGCCTCACCCTGTATCCTCAGCCACCCAAATGACCCCAGGCACTTCCCTGTCAGACCACACCTTCTAACCACTCCTGTGTGATGTCAGACATGGGGGCTATAAAAGGGACTATGATATGAAGTAGTACCATTTGGGAGCAATAAGGGAACATTTTGGCTTATATTATCACCTTAAAAATATTGTATTTTTAAAATGTAGTCTACAACACGATGACTATAGTAAACACTGCTGTATTATAGGCGAAAGTTGTTGAAAATGTAAATGCTAAGAGTTCTCTTTAGTAGAAAAAAATTTTTTTTTCTTTTTTTTCTATTTTATATCTACATAAGATGATGGAGGTTAATTAAACTTAAACTTATTGTGGTAATCATTACATGACATATATAAGTTAAATCATGTCGCTGTACACCGTAAACTTATACAGTGCTATTATATTATATCCCTCTCCCTTTAAAATCCTATGGGAAATGAGGTCAGAATGCACTTCCACGCCCAAAGGACCAGGTGGAGGTTGCAATACTACAGCGGCACAAAGGCGCTCTTTCCCAAGGCAAAACAGGGATGAGGGCAAATGCGCTCCACAATCAGGCACAGAGCACAGAAACGCTAAACATTTATTATAAGATCTTGCAAAGGAGCTGTTCCAACAGGCTGGACCACCCACCCACACGTACATCTCAGCTGCTCCTCTCCTGCCTTTACTGCCACCCTCTTGCCTTCCCACCTCGTGATTGGCTGTCCTGCAGGCTATGGCCACACCTCCAGGGCGCTGAGCGGAGGAGGGACCGCTGGCTCTGACCCGCATCCTCCTCCTACCGCATCTGCATCCCAGCACCCATAGGAGAGTACCACCGATCAGGGACATGAGCCCACAGAGGCTTTGTGGCAGCCTGCCAGTGGCTGAGCTCCTACTCCTTTCTACAAGAGGCATGGTGAGCAAATTAGAGGTTATAAACACCTCCGGTGGAAGGAGGAAAATTCCTTTGGGCTTTATAAGGGAACTTCGTCAGCGGTGACTGTCTCCAAAGTACAAGACAGATGTGCTCACCCACGCCTCAGCCCTGCTGGGCATGTGGGAGTGCACCTTTGAAAGCTGGTCACCATTATGGTGGCGGTGCGGGAAAATGTTTCTTTGAGAAGAATGTCTCTCATATTTGAGGACATTGCTGGCCCCCTGATAAGTAGCATAAAGTGATTTTCAAGGTAAGGTTGGAAGTGAAATATCCGGGCTTCTAACATGAGTTAAAGTTTTATTAGGAAATCAGGAAAGCACACATCTCTGGCCAGGGACAGCAAAGAAAAGCAGCTGGGTTCTAAATGGTGCTGAAAGTAGAAGCCAGCAGTCTAGGATTAAGTAAAAGAAGTAAAGTCAATTAAGAATGATAGTTTGATGCATGTTAGGTAGCTCCTCACTCCTTGCAAAGGCTGGGTGCCAATATGGTATGGTTTTAATATAACAAGCCTCCAACAACTCACTGGTACCTGAAACTCCATAATTAATTTTACTTTGGTTTAAAGATTCTCTCTCTCTCTTTAAATATCAGAATAATTATGCTACCTTGGAAGTGAAATATCCAGATATCCAAAAAGAGAAAATAAATAGAAAAGGCACACACACACACACACACACACACACACACGAAAGAGAACAGGTGTTGAGACTACACTGAGTATTAATCCTAGCACCATCCATCTTTGTAACTTTGGGGAGGTTATTTATTGGCTTGACTCTCAAGTTCATCGGTGTGAAATGAGACAAACATCTGTCTCAGAAGGGTGGTACAAAGCTAAGTTCAATTATGTATATGAAACTATATGGGGCCCAGACCACACACATGGTAAATATTCAAACAGTAGTTTTTCTCTCCTTTATTATAGAGCAGGTCACGAGAAGGGAACAATTGAGGACAATGAGAATGCTGGCTTCCTGATGTGGAAACAATGAGAAGATCAACAGAGATGGGGATGGGGGTGGCAGGAGAAAAGGGCACCTGGAGCCTGGTGACAGAATCTGTTTCACAAATGTGGTGAGGTCATCTCTGCTCCAGGGGACATGGCTGCTCCAGGTCGACATTTATTTGTAAGGTTGACTGGCTGGCAAGACTGTGATCTTAGAAACTGGCCTGCACCCAAGAGCCAGGCCTCATCTCCTGGGGAGATGAAGTGTTGATGTACATCTGAACAGCTGTACTACAGATTCATCTGCAAGGGAGTGGGAGCAGGTGAAGCTATGACCAGGTGGCAGGCAGGCAAGCCAGCCAAAGAAACTAAGTGCAGCTTCTAACTTGCTGAAGCCCAATCATGCCAGTCAGAGCCCACTGACCCACAGTTCAGGTGACTGGAATTGGAGACCTTGCTACTGACTTACCAAGAACCACCTCACAACAAAGTGTGTAGCCAAAGGTGGTTTTCTTTTCCTTGCATCAGCACCTCCACACTTAGGGATCATCCTGTATCTCACCCTGGAGAGCCAGTCATCACCATCTTCCAATGCGTGCACCAAGCAATCTCACCAATCGCTCAGGTGAATGGACCAAACACAGGGGGCTAGAAATGGCAGTAGGAGAGGAGGGGCTCTAGAGCAGGCTGACACAGAAATATATTTTTAGGTGGTGAACACTTTCAAAATCTAAAAGGTCGCTACACAGGAGATGACCCCTCCAAATATTTCCTTCTATAATTGCTGCCCATAAAAACAAGCTTAACCTGAATGAATAGGAAAGAGAGAAGTATTTTTAATGATAAGCAGTAACAGCCAATACATGTAACAGTGACATCTTTTTAGAAACATTATTAGGTGAAGACACCAACCCTTCTGTTCCCCCAAAAGGCCTATTTAGAGCACCAGCCATGTGCAGGACACATTTGGGAGATCACCAATGTTCACTGACTGTTTACTGCTGTGGTGTTGTTACTGGAGTGTGATGGAAATAGTTTTGCCTTGGGAAATTTTCAAAATGCAAAACTGGGGAAACAATAATATACATGCATGTATATCTTTAAGAGGTTTATTGTAGGTTTTTTTCTTATGCTGTTGCAGTGAATTACTGGCCATGATTTTCTATTAAACAACCAAGATAAATAATTTTGCAACCATTCTTTCTGTGTATTATCTGTAATGCATTTTAAAATTCCAGCTGACCTTTCCCTGGTATACTTTTGAATCATTTCCTCCTTCCTTCCTGCAGTGAGCTGTGTGCACAAAGAATACAGCATTTTTAATATTAGTTTGGGCAAAACCACAATGAAAGGTAAATAAAAGCATAATACAATGCTTCCCAAGCCAAAGGGACTGATTTTAGAGTGTACACATTACTGATTATGTTCCATCACTACAGATCATTAAAAGTTGACTATATAATAATACTAAATAGCAGGCACAACTTTTTGAAAATTTCTCCCTGGTATTAGCTATGCAAAAACCGACTGAGTGTTCAACGCTCATCAAATTCATCTCTTCTTAAGAGCAGTGTATAATAAATGGGTCGCCTAAAAGGAATGCTTTGAACAGAATGCTTCACTATTGTCTGATTATTCTAAATTTAAAACTCCAACAAAGGAGAGGATTATTCTTCTTGAGGTTCAAAATTCACGAGGATTTGGTAATGAAATTCCTTTAGGAGAGCAAATAAAAAATTGCTATCTACAGGCTGCCAGTGTTTTATGTTTGTATAGTGTTTTTAAATCAGTCACCATTCATTCAACAACAAATGTTTGTTTGAATAAGAGAATGAAAGAAAAGGCCTCAAAATACTTTACAAGTGTAATCATCTATAAGTTATGAATCAGGCAGCAACTTTAATCATCCCCAAGTGCACTGGCTGAGGCGAGCTAAATGTCAGCTCTCACCACACAGACCAATGCCAGACCTGGAAACTGAAGTCATGTCCTTTAATTCTTAGAAAATGGCCCAGCTGTTAGAGCCTGTTGCTTAGCTGCCTCACTGCAAACTCACAATACAATTTGGAATGCCTGCTATCTAGGCCAGGTGAGGTAAGATTAAGGAAGCATAACAAAGCTGGGTTTGTTCCTGAAATTATAGATAGTCCAAAAAAGAAAAGAAAAAAGGAAACCCCCCATCAAAATGTAAAAAATAAAAGTGAAATGATTAATATCAATGCTTTCACTCTAATGAAGCCCACAGAGAAAATTACTCAGAGCTAGAATTGACATTATACCGAAAATAAGAAAAAAATCTGAGAGGTGGAGCCCAAGGCTCCCCAGGGGACTTCGAGTTTATTCTTCAGCAACACTGCTAACACCCATCTTTTCCATTCTGACCTTCTAACAGGATGCAATCCAAGAACCCACCAGACACTTAAAATATTTCAATAACAGAGGAGAAATACAACTAGAAGTCTTTTTGCAAGTGGAATCTAGTCTGCAAGCAGAAACTTCTCATGCACTTCAGAGTGAGGGTTCTCAAAACATAAATCTTCAAGTTCTCAAAATCTTTGCCAAGGGAATTAAGGGAATTAATATCACCCCACATGAAGCTGTTCTTTGTGAGCTAAGCAAAAGCACCTGCCCCAACATCTATTTTTCTGATGCCAGAGGAAGGTGAAGCAGAGCTGTCCTGACCCACATTGTAAAGTAGGTAAAGTGTGTCTACAGAATCCCTCCTCTTTTGTCTGCTAAGGTACCTCCTCCCCCTTTGTCTCCAGGGGTTTCTGCTCTGTAATTCTTTTCTACCCCTTCCCTGCCAACATTAACAACAGTGAAACATTATATTGTTTCAATATGAATACACACTTTGGTCTTTGTTTTTCCCCCTAAACAATAGTCCTTTAAACCTTTAATTTTTTAAATTGAGGAATCAAAAGCTTTATTTGCCTTTAAATTCCAGTATTAGCCAGCAGCCAATATTCTGAATTAGGAGACAGTGTAACTGCCCTTACATTTATTTTGCTTCATCTTAATGCCTGCCATAAAGATGGAAACATGCTGAAACCACAAGCTGAGTTCATACTGCCCTGTGACTGGGGGCAAACTCGGAGCCTGAGTTATGCATTTGTAAAGTGGGAATTATTATCATATAAGGCAACATAATATACTAATTATGAGATAATGAATATAAAGTTGCTGACACCTTGCTGTCTTAACGACTACATTACTCTCAGAAAGAACACCGAGGTTCTAGAGCAGGTTAAGTGCAGCTCAGGTTGACCCAGCCAGATAGGCTCAAGTTGCCTAGAATTACTAGAAACTGAAAGAGCCTGATTCTTACTGTTTCTAGGAGCTTGTGGCCTCCAGCCATGGCGCCAGGCGCCCCCTAAAGGCAGATCTGAGGTTGGTCCTTCTCCCATTTACCTTTCTCCTTTTCCTGCCTAAGAGCATCTAAGGCCTACCCACACCTCTCCTCCACAAATGCCAATTACCATGCAGCACAATATCAATGATGTAAGTTACATTTTATGACAACAGTAAATTCCGTTTTATATGTTCAGGCTTCCTATTTTATGATGCATGTAATTGCAGAATTTGGGAGCCAGAATGGACCTTAGGGAGATCTCTTACTCTCACTCTTTCATCTCACAGATGCAGTAAAAGGCTTACAGAGGGTATGGTTTTCCCAAGGCCACAGAGAACTAGTTTGGAGCAGAGCTGGGGATATACAGGCTGCCCGCGATCCCCGCACTGCTCCCAGGCTATCCTACGACGCTGTGCGCTTCGACAGGGCCGCAGGGACACAACCCCTTCTCCCTCGGGTTGCAGGACCATTTGCTCACCATTCAGAATCATTCAAGGAGCATAGAAAGAGGTATGGCACTTGGGTGAAAGGGTAAGCACGGGGACAGAAATGCTGGAGCTCTAGGTTAAGCAACTTTTGGATGATATGATCTTTAGAAAAACTTACAGAGACTTCCCGTAAGAAAGTCAATATAATGCAGTTAAAAAATTTTGTGTGTGTGTGTGTGTGTGTGTATGCATGTATGAGACACAAGGATGACCCTCAAGGCTTACTAGTTATGTGGCTCTAGGACAAGTTATAGAAACTCTAGGATAAAATATAGAAAAGAGTCTATATTCCCTTAACCATGAAATGGGCATGATGATGACACTAATTTAAGGAGTTGTGGGATTAGGTGAAATTACACATTAATAACACCCAGCACAGCACATTTACTTAATTAATATTCAAACAATATTTCTTTACTCCAGAATCCTTGCATAGTGCCACTAAGAAAACCTCACCTTTAAACATATGTGGAGGGTACCTGGATGGTGAAAGGTGTTTCCAAGGCCAGGTCTGTTATTTCACAGATAACCTTGGAAAGCATGTTGCAAAGTGTCAGAATCATATTCAGGTATAATTTCAAAATAGAATGTCAGTGTCTAGAATAGGAAATCTAAGGAAGCGTGGCAAGACCAAGTCTGTTTCTTTCTGACATTTCAAACACATGAAAATGGACCCATCTACCTCAGGCAACCATGGCCAGTTGTTAGGAAACACCTCTTGCTTTACATAAAAATGTGTTAGAAGAAAACAAAGATACCAGAGGTCAAGGATATCCCCAAATGATTCCTCCTTGATCCGATGATAGCTTCTTGCTTACTTTTCACATCCAAAATACATATCTAAGAAACCGACCACAGACTATACCGTGGCCAACCATAGAACGCAGCTCACGGCACGTCCTCTGGGCACCCACGAGCCGCTGTGCAGCGCCCAGGGCTGCGGAGGAGAAAGAAGCGCCCAGTCTGTGGACAAATGCCCCTCAACCTGTGGTCAGCGCAAACTGTACATGTATCTTCTTATCACGTCCCCTCCCTGTATAATTTATTCAGTAAATGTGAAATTAAAGTCTGGAAAGGAAAGAAGTCAGAAGTTTGTGTCTTTTTTTTGAGAGAGGGGAAGGAAGGGAGGGAGAAAGAGAGAAACATCAATTTGTTACTCTACTTATTTATGAATTCACTGGTGGCTTATCAGATGTATGTGCCCTGACTGGGGATCGAACCTGCAACCTTGGTGTATCAGAGCTACCAAGGCCAGGGCCAGGAGTGTGTCTTATGCTAGCAACGGAAATCCAGCCGAAACTGCTAGGTGCGCAGTGACATTTCAGTCGAAGCCACCGCTTGCCTGCAGCCCGCGCATTAGCCCAGGTCTGTTCCACTCGGCAACATTGCCCGCTCTCTGTTCTAGGACTGACTGTGACCTGGATGTTTTGGCAGGCTACACACACATCCCAAGGTCTCCTTTTCTCCGAGTCACCTTTGATAACAATACCTGAAGCTAGACCAGTGAAAGGGGAGAAAATGCTAGTCAATAAACAAAGCTGCTCTGGACCCATTACGTGCCTGGCCCACCCTTACCTGTCTGCACTCGACCCCTATTTTGTTGCTTCTGACTACTCTGTGTTCATGTGGAGGGGGCTATCCCCCCCCTCTTATTCAGACATGTGACACTATTGTTCTTTGTTTCCTTAAAATAAGTTGGCATCCTTGCTCTCCCTAGTAAGAGAGGGCCTACAAGAATCGCCGAAGATTCTGGGGTAAAACAATCACCACTAGGCTGAAACACCAGGACCCAGCTGGCAAGGCCTCTGGGAGAAGTGGGCACCACCGTGGACCATAAACATGGTCACAGGTGAAGCGACCGGCTGCTGCGTGGGTGTTCTTCTGTACCTAACTGGACTATGCAGCATGACACTCCTGGGACCAGTACAGTGACAATTTCTGTGAAAGCCGAACTTTTACAAGTTACTTTGTGCTGAGTGTCCTGGGGGAGCACATTATTTCAGAGAACTCCATAAATGTTTTGAAAAATTCAGTCACTTCTGTCCGTGTTTTGAAAATGTAGACATTTGAATATCAGATTTTCTTCAAGAAGTCTCTCCTCGACCCCTCCTCTCTCTGCCTTGAGAGCATATAACCACTCCCAACATCGGTAACAAGAGAATATCATCCCAGGGGAATATGGACCAGTGCAGGAAGACAGCGAGGAAAGCAGACATGTGCCACCATCATGAACACATTCTTGCTAGACAGGCCATAGGAAACAGAACGTAAAAGTCTGACTCAGAGACATAACTCGTGATTCTCCTTCTTGAAAAGTGGTGCAGCACTGTGAGAAGAAAATGAGAAGAGATCTTCACGGAAAACCAGTAAGTCATAGTCCAGGACTGGAGCGTAAAATCTGTGGGGAGGGCTGGCCAGGAAACAGACACTCTGGCATGCAGAAGGCGCAAGGTAGAACTGCCTGAGGTTATGCAGTTGGTGGGTCTCCAGACACTGCAGGGCTCTGACACCAGAAGGATTCAGTCGCCATTACAGGCGTGGAGGGCTTGGAGTGAAGTTAGGGTGAGAGAGAAATCCAGGATTAGAAGGTGGTCTCACGGACAGTGGCTTCACCCAACACAATGCAAAAACCATGGAGAGAACACCAACACAGCTGCCCACGGCACCAGCTCCCTCCTCCCAGTCTGTACAGCTGATGGCATGCATACCTACCTTGGTAAATGTACTTTTAAATGTACTTTTTTAAAGAACCAAGCTTCCAGCTTCAGACTGTGAGAAGGAATCAAAACTTTTCCAGAAGGTACAGGAACCATTTGAGAACAAATTCCAGACCAGGTAATACCTTTCACCATTCAATGATGAGTGAATAAAAAATATGCAACATTGGTGACTTGGTGGCGAAACAACAAAAAACATCTAAGAAATGAAAGAAGGTAATTTTTAAAGAAGATTTACTATTGGAAACAGTAATAAGTTTCAGACAAGATATGACTTTCTTTGCAAAAAGAAGAAAAAATCCTGACTCTGAAACAAGACATGAAAGATAAGTTATAATAAGTGAATGAAACCAGAAAGAAACCGACTGAATTACAAAACAAAACAAAACAAGAATTTTTCAATTACCAATTTCAAAAGTGTAACTGGAAGCTATATTAGGACCAAAGAAAAGGAAAGACTACACATTAGTGATGTGAAGAAGAAACTTAAAAAATACACCATTGGCGAGCAAAAAGACAGATCCTAATGGATACTGAAGATAGAATAGGAAGCCAAGACATTTGTGATTCCTGAAGTGGTCAGAACAAATATACCACAGAAGCAATTATTAAAGCTATCATGTAAGAAAATTTTCTGAAGTGAACCTGAATCCCAGGCAAACAACAACAACAAAAACAAACTCACTCTGTACAAGAAAAATATTAATGAAAACTGGCATATGCGCGCGCGCGCGCACACATACACACACACACACAAATGAAAACTGTCATCTATTTACCTTCTGGTGAAAGTTGAATTTTGAGGCCAAAGTAAGAAAATCCTTAGCATCAAATGAGAAAGGAAAATAATATAGGTGCCCAGGGCAATAAGATGGGGGAAAATTCAGGCCAGCGTTTGACAGCAGAAGAAACAAAACAACAAACTACAGCTCTGACAGCCAAGGGTTTGAATCAGTAATCCTAAGCCACTCAAGTTTTCTGTTGTGGCACACGAGCTGTAAGTAAAAAAGGCATCCTTGCATGAAAAAGATCAATAAAACAACTGACTCATAAAGACATTTTTGAAGTTCTGTAGTCAACCAAAATTTTAATTACAAAAAATAAAAAATAAGGGGTTGTTGTGCTTTGAAGTAGTTTATCATATACAATCAAACCACATAAACAACTAACAACTACTTATAGTTAGAAAACAGAATACAGGCTATCCAGTTAATTCTTATAAGAAAATTTGCATGATATTACAAAATATAATAAATTGGACCAAAATGCCTATATGTTTATCTTTTAAAAGGCAAGAAGAATCCCAAAGGAGAATAAAACTGTGTTAATTTCATCCTACACAAGGAGGAGGTACGCTCAGTAAGCTTCTTGACATTGTTCATACAGAAATATAGGTATATTTTATTTAAAATTAATAAAACTAGAAAATTAAACATACTGTACAACTTGAAAATTGTTTAAGAATAAATCATATCACACACAATGGAAAATGATGGCAGCATCGAGGAATAATAAAAGGAAACAGAATGAAAAGATGACAAAAAATAGAGCAAGGATATCAACACTGAAGATAGGTATTAATTCTCTTTTCAGAAGCACAAGAATCTCAGGTGGAGTCATAAATTACACATGACCTCCATGTTAGCTGCCAGAAGCCCACAGAAGTCTCAAGAAAAAGGACTGGGGCAAGGAGTACCCGAAAACTATACATTAAAAAGCGAGAGTTATATGTTAATATAAACTCAGAATGAAATATTTAAAGCTTTAAACAGGAATGTCAAGGGGTACATTTCAAAGAAAAGTTAAAATGGTATGTGTCAAGATAACACAGCAGAGAAATGTATAAAAGAAAATAAGCAGATACTGAGAGACATGCAATAGTGTTGAAGTCTACCTTCTTGCTTTTTGTCCTTGAAAAAATAAGCGGATAAAAATTTAATAAGGATATCGAGAAGCAGGGTAAAATAATAAATAATGCTGATCTGAGGACTAGTCAAAACTGATTACTAGAGCACTCATTTTTACACAGGGGCTCATGGGACATTAACAAAAACTTTGGGACCTCAGAGAAACTTGACTCCTCTAAGTATTCTGTGACCACAGTGCAATAAAACTCCATATTAATAAACAAAAGCATTAACAATTCAAATAAACATGCACATTTTAAAAACATTCTTCTAAATAGGTATAGAGTCTAAGGGATACTAAATTATGCAATTGCTGACTGAATCAAAGATAAGGAGAACTTTGTGTATCAAATGTAGGAAACCTATACTCAGAGGCAAACACCTTAAATATTTTCATCATTAAGAAAACTTAAAAAGGATTCAACTCAAGACATTAGACAAGGGAAATAAACACAGGGAAAGTAAAATGAAGGTAGAGCACACAAAAATAATGACAGAAACAAATTTAATTATGTAAATAGAAAAGATTTCAAAAGATGGTCCTCAAAAATATCCAAAAATAAAACAGATTTATTGGTAGCTAATCTGATGTTTCAAAGAAAGAACAATTAAACCAAACTAAAAACAAGAAGATAAAATAAAAAATAGTAAGGATGTGTGTGTGTGTATTTTACCCTCGCCCGAGGACATTTTTACATTGATCTTCAGACAGAGCAAGAGGGAGATAGTGAGGAAGAGAGCGAGAGAAACATCGATGTGAGAGAGACACATCAACTGGTTGCCACCCACACGACACCAACTGGGGCCGGGGACAAACTACAACCCAGGCATGTGCCCTGAGTGGGAACCAAACCCAGGTTTCTCTGGACCCCAGGCCAATGCTCTAATCGCTGAGGCAAACCGGCCAGGGCAGGATATTTTTAATTTTATAAATATGTAATATTTGACCCTATGTTAATAAAATTGAAAATACAGAAATAGAAAGATTTCTAGAAAAATAAAAATCTGTAATATTAATTTAAGAAGTAAAAATCTTGATAAAAATTACTATAGAAAAATATTTTGGGGGTGGGGGGACATTAATAATTAAATGACAACAACAAAAAACAAATCTGAGTCAAATAATTGGGGAACAGGTGATTTCAAATCTTTCAGGAATGAACATAATACATAAATTACAGCATCAATCCACAGCATCACTGGCTCAATAGAAAATATACAATTATTAAAGACATTTTATAAAATATTCTGTGGGAAGGGGTGCTGAAAGTTAGAATTGTAGTTATTTGCCACAATAAAAAATATCTGCCACAAACCAATAGCCACTAACATATTAAAAGTTAAAAACAAGCATTAATAATTAAATTCAGGAATGAGGTCAACTATACCTGCTCTACCATTATTATTTAAACATGGCATTGGGATGTTCTGTGAGAAATGAAAGTTAAAAACATTAAAATGTAGGACATAATATTTTCATTAGAGATGCTACTATCACCTATTTAGAAACATATATGTATATGGTTTTTCTGTAAATCAGCAATAAGCTGAGAATATAAAGAAAAAGATCAAATCACAATTATAACCAACAATGTAAAATCTCTAAGGAAAATTTAGCAAGAACTACTAAAATACTATAGAAATAAACAATGCTTTACTAAGGGACAGTGAATAAGACTATGTACATTAATCAAAAATTTCAAGAGTGTAATGAATCCAGTTTTCTCCAGATTGATATGTGATCTATGACAAATAAAATTTATTTTGAAAAGGTCTTTCAAACTGACCAAATTTGTCTACAGACACATGGAAGAATAAATGAATAGGCTAAAAATTGCTAAGAAAGTTTGAAAAAAGAAAATTATATGGAAGAATCTAAGATTGCTTATGTTATAACTTTAGAACCCATGTTAAAATTCAAAACCACAAGGATCAAGAGAACAAAATATAAAGTTCAGAAGTAGATCCACATTCATAAAAGTATGTAGTACATGCTAAAGGTTGATGAGAGGAAAGAATATTACATAAATAGTGTGAGAATAACTTATGCACTTTTGGGCAAAAGTTTGATTCTCATACCTTAGATCATCTATCAAAATAAACTCTACATATAACTATGATATAATAAAAGAACTAAAAATGATAGATGAGTATTTGTTTCATTCTAGTGAATGGGAAGACTTTTCTAAGTATAAAAGTAAACAAAATATATCAATATGTTTTTAAAAATATATATTTTCAAAAAATTTTAGAGAGAGGAAGAGAGAAAAGAGAGGAAAACATCGATGTGAAAGAAAAACATCGATGGGCTGCCTCCTGCACACAACCTGGGCACGTGCCCTGACTGGAATCATACAGGTGACCTCTTGGTGCATGGGACGACACTCATCCAACCGAGCCACACCTCATTAATATGTGTGACTACACAAACATTTTGAACATTTGTACATCAAAATTACTTGGCATAAAACTGAAAGGAAAATATCAAACTGGATTTCCGGTCAAGATGGTGGGTAAGTAAACGTGGTCTCGCCTCCTCCCACAACCACATCAAAATGAAAACTAAACTACAGAACAACCATCACTCAAAACCACCTGAAATCGAGCTGAATGGAAGTCCTACAACTACGGAATTAAAGAAGAGGCCACACCGAGACTGGTAAGAGGGGCAGAGACAAGTGGAAGGGCTGGTCCCACACCCACGCGTGGAGGATAGAAACCAAGAGGGACACCTTAGCTGGGAAGGTCCTCCCTGAGAAGTGAGGGGTCCCTGTCCCACACCAGGCTTGTCAGCACAGGGTTCCAATGTGAGGAAGAGAAGTCCTCATAAGTTCTGACTGTAAAACCAGCGGGAACTGAGGCTGAGGGAGGCTGTGGCTACTGGAGTCCCAGGCAGCTCCTCTTAAAGGGCCCGCACACAGACTTACTTGGACCCGCTCCCTCCAGGCTCCAGCACAGGGGAGGTAGCTTGAAAGGCACCAGAGACATACTGGGAAGAACTGAATTGTTTGGCATCAGGGCAGAGCTGGAGAGGCAGATTTCTCCTAAACTGACATGCTGACGGAGGCCGTTGCTCCTTTGGTGAGCCCTTCCCTTACAGGGCAGGCAGACAGGAGCCATATCTGGGACTCCAGCAACCTGGCTCACACTGGTAGCCCCGCCCTGCTGACTCCCTGAGGCCCCGCCCGACCCAACTTTCAGGCCCACCCAAGCTGTTGCCAGTGGCTTTACTAGAGGATTGGCCTATCTGGCTCCTGCTTGTTTTTCCTAAATTCTCTCAAACAAGCATCATCTGGCCTCAGCGAGCCCCATACCTCTCACTAAGTGGCCCCAGGCCCAGCACTAGAAACAGCCAGTCTTGGTTCACAACTTGGCTTTGCCTGGGTCCTCCAAGCCCAGCACAAGAAGCAGCCATCTGTAGATCGCTTTGTAGCTTACACCTGGTGGCCCCAAATAGAACACAAGCAGTGGCTGACCTGGCTCCAGAGCCATCACACTCAGTGGACAGCCTCAGACCATGCTGAAGCACCACCACCCAACCACTTCCACAAGCAACGCAGTCAAGGAGTGGACTCAGTGGGTACCAGAGCCCTGCTGTAGTAAATCTTGCTCTGTGTGGTGGGCCCCTACACAGCAGGTCCTCCAAGGTAATCAGAGGTCAGTGGTGAGTGGGTACAGCCAATCCTTGCAGCCTGAGTAATTCCCTCCCATTAATGTGCCAACAGCAATCAAGATTCAGTTACAACAGAAAGGTGTATAGTCCACATGAGGGATGCACCTCGAGGGCATAGCTGAGGTTATCAGGGCGACTGTGCCACTGGACCCTACAGGACACCTACTACAAAAGGCAACCCTGCAGAGCCTAGGAGACATAGCAACTCTACCTAATACATAGAAACAAACACAGGGAAGCAGCCAAAATGAGGAGACAAAGGTACATGTCCCAAATGAAAGAAAAGAACAAAAATCCAGGAAAAGAACTAAATGAAATGGAGATAAGCAATCTAACAGATTCAGAGTTGAAAACACTGGTTATAAGGATGCTCAATGAACTTAGTGAGGACCTCAAGAGCACAAAAAAGGACCAGTCAGAAATGAAGGATGCACTAACTGAAATAAAGAATAATTTATAGAGAATCAATAGTAGAGTAGGTGAAGCCAAGAAGCAAACCATCGATTTGGAATAGAAGGAAGCATAAAATGCCCAATTAGAATAGCAAAAAGAAAAAAGAATCCAAACAAAAATAAGGATAGTGTAAGGAGTCTTTGGGACAACTTCAAGCATCATAGGGGTGCCAGAAGGAGAAGGGAGAGAGCAAGAAATTAAAAACCTATTTGAAAAAATAATGACAGAAAACTTCCCTAACTTGGTGAAGGAAACAGAAATATAAGTCCAGGAAGCACAGAGAGTCCCAAACAAGATGAACCCCAAAAGGCACACACCAAGAGGCCCACATCATAATCAAAATGCAAAAGGTTGAAGACAAAGAAAGAATCTTAAAAGCAGCAAGAAAAAAGCAGTTAGTTACCTACAAGGGAGCTTCCATAAGACTGTCAGCTGATTTCTCAAAAGAAACTTTGCAGGCCAGAAGGGAATGGCAAGAAATATTCAGAGATGAAAGGCAAGAACCTACAACCAAGATTATTCTATCCTGTAAAGCTATCATTTAGAATCAATGGACATATAGAGTTTCCCAGACAAGAAAAAGCTAAAGGAGTTCATCATCACCAAACCAGTATTCTATGAAATGTTGAAGAATCTTCTTGAAGAAGATAAAAAATATGAGCAATGAATACATATCTATCAACAATTAAATCTACAAACAAAATGAACAAGCAGAACAGAAACAGACTCATAGATACAGAGAACTTTTTGATGATTGTCAGATGGGAGGGAGGTTGGGGGGATGGGTGGAAAAGGTAAAGCGATTAAGAAGTACAAATTGGTTGTTAAGACTGATGAACTTCACCCTGTCTGGTTTTGCTCAGCGGTTAGAGCATCAGCTGGTGGACAGGAGAGGCCAGGCTCGGTTCCTGCTAAGGACACGTACCTCATTGCAGTTTGTCGTGGCCCCGGTTGGCGTCGTGTGGGTGGCAACCACTCAATGTATCTTTTTCGCATTGATGTTTCTCTCTCTCTCTCTCTCTCTCCTTCTCTCCCTCCCATCTGTCTGAAAATAAATGCAAAAATGTCCTCAGGTAGGGATAAAAAGAACAACAACTGATGACCCTCAAAAAGGAAGAGTGGAGTGGGGCGGGAAGGGATAAACCAAAGAACTTATATGCATGTATGCATAACCAATGGACACAGACAATAGTGTAGGGAAGGCAGGAGGGGGGTGGGATCAGGGAGGAGGGGATCAACAGGGGAAAGGGGGGGACATCTGTAATATATTCAACAATAAAGATAAGTTTAAAAAATAAATAAATAGGAGTGGGGTTGGAGGAATGGGTGGAAGAGGTGAAGGGATTAATAAGAACAAATTAGTTGTTACAGAATAGTCACAGGGATGTAAAGTACAGCATAGGGAATACAGGCAATAATATTCCAATAACTATGTATGGTGTCAGATAGGTGTAAGATTTATCGAATGGTCACTTAGCAAGTTATGTAATGTCTAATCACTGAGGTATACACCTGAAACTAATATAACAATGTATGTCAACTGTAATTGAAAAATATTTTAAATTGTTTTAAACTGTAATTGAAAAAAATGTATCTAATAATAAAAAAGGATAATCTCCACCCCCTCCAAAAAGAAAATATCAAAGAGGAAAAAATATTTGTAACATCATTGACAAAGAGTAAATATCCTTAATTCAAAATGAACATATAAAAATTATGTGAGCCCTGGCCGGTTTGGCTCAGCGGTTAGAGCGTCGGCCTGCGGTACAGAGAGACCCGGGTTCGGTTCCCGCTGGGGGCACGTACCTCGGTTGCAGTTTGTCCCCGGCCCTGGTTGGTCGTGCGGGTGGCGACCACTCGATGTGTCCCTTCACATCGATGTTTCTCTCTCTCTCTCTTCCTCTCTCTCCCTCCCGCTCTGTCTGAACAAAAAAGTGCAAAAATGTCCTCGGGTGAGGATTAAAAAAAACAAAAAACAAAACAAAAAAAAAATTATGTGAGTAAAAGATATATGTCCTAAAACAAAAATAAGCAAATATAAATAGCCAATTCAGAAAGAGATATTTTTTAAAATGTTTAAAACAGAAAAGAGTCCAACCTCACTCAAAACCACACCACCCCCAAAATTAAAATAAGATATAATTTTTAACTCATCAAACTGGCCAGGCTTTTGTTTATTTCTGTCCTTTAATTGCAGTACTTAATGTTGTCCAGGAGTGCAGACACTCGGACATTCTTCCTCATGGCTAGTGAATGCTAAAATATAGTACTTGAATAACACCTATCAAATATCTCATAAAGGCTCTTACTATTTGAGGTAACAGTTCTGGTTCTAGAAATCTGCCATAAGGAGACAATCAGAAATATCCAAAAAAGATACAAGTGCAAGGAAATCCAGCACAGCATTACTGACAGTAGCAAAAATCAAGAGAATTGAATGTTTGGAGCATTATATTACTTATGTAAATTATAGGATCTCTATGAGATGGGAAACTAGGTAGGCAACACAATCATGCCACATGTGAATGAAATGGGATGGCAACATGTTCACAGTACATAGACCAGTGATAAAGGCGGCTTACAAACAGTACAATCAGCATGATCCCAGTTAAAAAATGTATATGACTAGAAACACTAAAAATGCTCTTGGTTATCTTGTGGGTGATTTGCCCTTCATTCTATTCCGTATTTTCAGTTCTCTAAATGGATAGACACCATTTCCGTTATCTGAGAAAAAATGAACAGTAGATGGAGCAGGCTCTGGAGTCAGACT
The DNA here is from genome assembly GCF_014108415.1 of Molossus molossus. Taxonomy (NCBI): domain Eukaryota; kingdom Metazoa; phylum Chordata; class Mammalia; order Chiroptera; family Molossidae; genus Molossus; species Molossus molossus. The sequence continues at coordinate 24,494,564 of NW_023425347.1, read as the reverse complement.
GCTCGATTCACATCAGAGCTCTGTAACTCTAAGCTCTGTGCCTCTGGGCAAACTGCTTGTCCTCTCCTGAGCCTCAACATCCTCGTCCATGAAATGGGACTAATAATAAATACCCCACTGGGTTGCTGTAGACAACTGGATTTGACAATGTATGTAAAGCATTTAGTATAGCTTCAGGCCCAGATTAAGTGGTTGCATTTTGACTTTAAAACAACAATATATTCTCAAAACCTTTTACAACAGAAGAAACTTCAGGCTTATTCGTATGCCAGAGGCAAAATAGAAGTTTTCAAAGGTTGCAGATCTAAAATGTTAAATATTCATATTTATTCTCTCTCTCATTCTCCCACCTCACCGCCCCCCCCCCCCCCACACACACAAACACCCCAAGATGCCCTAGGATCCTGAGAAGTTAATGTGCAGTTTTAACAAAGATCATATGAGATCTGCCAACAGCCCACCATGGTAAACAAAGATGGCTTTAATAAAGAAGCCGGATGATCTAGGAGAACAGAGGCAGCTGATAACCCGTTGCCAATGTGCGGTCCAAATGGCTTTACCTTCCATGACACGTATGGCTTTACAGCGGGGTGAGCAAAGTGCTGAGGAACAGGCAGCTGGGCTGCGGAAGGAGTCCCAGAGATGCGGGCCCAGGTTCTAGACCCCTAACCGCTGCACTCACCAGCGCTCTCCTGCAAGACTGCACTCTCCTCACCCAAGGAGAGCTCTCTGGGGCCCGTCACTATCTGAGGTTCTATCAAAAAGGGTGACAATCTCAGCTTCTAACATCAGTTGTTTTATATTTAACTTCAAAGTTAGCTCTTGTATCCCAAAACAGAGAAAATTAAAATAAATAAAGCATTCAGGTATCTATAATATTTATTTCACTTTCCCCATCCATGTTATTTCAGTAAATCTAGCAGTGGAGAAAGTGATAAATGAGTGCAGATTACAAGGCAGCACATGTCCAGAGCAAGGTCATAAAATGCCACCCGAAATGCTCTAATGACACATGTATTTAGGTGATAGCACAGCGCGGTGGGTTATCCATAAATCCTCCCCAGTGGAAGTCTCGTCGGTTGTGCTCACACACCCGCTGCATCTTGAAGCTTAGACAACTACACTAAACACAGTGCGCGGTGTTAACTGGAGAAGACGATATGGCCAAAAAGAAAAAAAATATATCACTGAATCTGAAATGTGGGAGAAATCTTTGCATATGCATAACAAAATAGTCCTGAAAGGGTCCTAATTATTTGTTATAAAGGTGCATTCATGGAACCGAACAACTGATTTCTGAAAAGAAGAAAAGGTACTCTGCGAAAAACAAATCGCATTAGAATCAGTGGCAGATAAAAGGCAGAAAAGTGGAGCCATTAGAACAGGCTTTGGGGTCAGGCGCTCTTGCTTAGAATGTGAGCCCCTAACACTCACCAGATGTGTGAGTAAGGGCAGTAGTTTAGGCTATCTCAGCCTCCATTTATTTCAGTCTGTAGAATGGTAGTAGCAACATCTATTTCAAAGAGTTACTGGGATGATTCAGTCATTCATTTACTCAATGTGTAATTATTGAGCTTCTAGACATGCTGGGCTCAGTGCCAGATGCTGAGATACAAGAGTAAGAGAAGCAGACATAGCCTCCACTTCTTTGGACTCCAAGTCTCTTAGACATTAGTGGGAGACAAACAAATACAGGTAAGTGCAGTATGGGAAAGGTAAGCCAGTTAACTGGGTGGAAAGTGACGGAATGTTATTATAGAGTTAACTCTGAGTTAAGGTGAAACAAGCAGAGGACTGAAGCAAGTGAGGAAGTGAGTCATGAGGCTCCACAGAGGCAAGAAATTAAGTAGAGAAACAAGTAAGGCAGAGACCCTGAGGCAGAAACAGGATTTCATTCAATGGGACATTCCTAAGGAACTTATAATTAGCTCAGGCAGGTGCAGAACTTGTGCCCGGATGATGGTGGTGATGGTGGTGATGATGGTGATGAGGTGATGATGGTGGTGGTCATCTCATAATGAAAACCAAACAAGCCGAGTACAAGGGATGTGAGACTAGGCACAGCCCATGTTAACTAAAGTAACAGTGACAAAATTAGCACTGCACACAGGAAGTACTTACTAATTAGAATTCTAATTTTCATTTATTAAAAATTACAGATCTATTTTAGTTATAGCCTTCAATCCAACATCATTCAAGAAAAGCTTCTCTCTAAAAATTCTATTTCAGGAATGTAAGCTTTATACATAAAAATATACTGCATGCATGATTTGTTTTTCAGCCAGGCATCATTCTGTAAGTTCTTAGCCTGTAGTAGTGTGCATGTGGTATTTTAATGAGTTTCTATGCAGGGTTCTTAGAAATTTCATAGGCGCATTTAAATGGCAGAGATAGTCGTTAGTTTTCATTTCCACATATACTCTCAGAACAGAGGGAAAAGAGTTTTAATAGAAGCTTTTCTAGGCTTTCAGCCTTTTCTTAACTGTCTAAGGATGAAATTCTAATTTAATTTTTTAGTTATGCATATTTTTGAAATTTGATAAACAGAATCATTCATATTATATGAAATTTCCTGCAACCCGCATTGGTTTTGGCTTAATATCAGTTTGTCAAGATTTGTCTATACTGTTCTGCATAGCTTTAGATCATTCATTTTCATTGTTGCATAGTATTCTATTATATGATTATATCACAATCTGTTTATCCATTCTACTTTGATAAATGTTTGAGTTTATTTTATTTTATTTTATATGTTTTATTGATTTTAGAGAAAGGAAGAGAGAGCGAGGGAGTGAGAGAAACATTGATGTGAGAGAGAAACATCAACTGGTTGGTTGCCTCCCACAAGCACCCTAATTGGGGACCAAACTCCAACCTGGGCATGTGCCCTGACCAGGAAACAAACATCAAACCATCGACTTTTTGGTGCACGGGACGACACTCAACCAACTGAATCACACTGGCCAGGGCTTCGGGGTTTTTTGTTTGTTTTTGTTTTTTATACGTTTTTATTGATTTTTTAGAGAGAGAGGAAAGAAAAGAGAGAGAGAAACATTGATGTGAGAGAGATACATCGATCAGCTGCCTCCTTCACATCACCCACTGGGGATCAAGCCCACAACTCCAGACATGTGCCCTGACTGGGAATCGAATTGGGACCTCTTAAACCATGGGACCACACTCAATCCACTGAGCCACACCAGCCAGGCTTGGGTTTACGTTTTAAAACATTATTAATAAGGTAAAGTTGTGATGGACAGTATACATGCTTTCTGGTACATGTACACAGAAGTTTCTAATGAAACAACCTTAGAAGGAAAATCTCTGAGTCACAGCTTGTAAACATTCATTTTCACTGGATAATGCCTAAGTGTTTTCCTAAATGTTTGCACCAAGTAACACTCCCACCAGCAGTATATAAATGCCATTTTTCTAACTTCAATCAAAATAATCTCTTTGGCGCTGGAATTCTAGGTCTCAAGTAATTCCAGTACCAGTTCTAGCTAGCCTCAGTCCATTCAGAACTGGTCTGAACAAATTCGAAGATTCAGTTCTGTTGAATTTATATGACTAACTCATCACTATCAACTCTACAAACAAATAATGCCCTCGCGAGAACAATAAATAGTCACATACTGCTCATAGCAGGACGCAAAATGAAGATGTTTCAATTAAAGAGAACATACATACAAAAACATTTTGGTTATCTGAATTCATCTGAACCAAACTAAGCATAATCTAGGTATTTGACCCTAACCTTATGTTCCCTTTATTTCATGACATTTTTATAACTGACTTGCCAGACAAAAAGCATGTGTGCATTTTTGAGAACTGAGAAAAATGTATTGAATTTACTCTCCAAATATGTATAAGTGATGCATATATTAAAAATCACAGAACTGTGCACTTTAAAGGGGTGAATTTTATGGTTTGTGAATTATATCTCAGTAAAGCTATTATTAAAAATGTATCAGGGAAGTGAAATAAGCCAGTCATAAACGAACAAATACTGTATGATCCCACTTAGATGAAGTACCTCGTGTAGTCACATTCTTGGAGACAGAAAGGAGAACGGTGGTTACCAGGGGCTGCTGAAAGGAGGGCTAGGGAGCTACTGTTTCATGGCTAAGAGCTGCAGCTTTGCAGAGCAGAGCTCTGGCAATGCATGGCGGAATGCTTGCACAGCAACGTGAATGCGCTTGCCACCAGCGTGTATGCTGAAAAAAAATGGTGAAGATGGTGAATTTTATGCTTTGTGTATTTTACCACAATAAGATATATATAAAGTAGAGGTGGCTATGTTTTGACTCAGTATTAGGTCATGTTCAAGCAAAGAGAAGAGTTCTTTTTCACAAAGTCACAAACATTGGGCACCACTCCCTGAGTGCTGCGCCACTTTTCATTTTTATAAGCAATACCAAATTTCAGTGTACAAATGCTACAACAGCATATATAGTGTGGGTGAGAAGATAAAGCATCGTGGAAGTCTCAAGTTACCACTCACATTGCAACCTTGACACAACGACTTTGCAAAAACAAGGGCTCCTAATAGTACACCATGATTCAGAAAATGCTACTACCATATGCCCAAGGGCACTGAGTCACACTTGCAATTTAACTTGAACTCTTGAAATTTTTTACTTCTGTATGTTTAAATTCTCATCACACAGCAGTTTCAATCTTTGTTTCTGCCACTGATCATGTAATGCACCTCTTATCATTCGACATCATCTCTACCATGAAATGCTTGTTTTTGAACATCCTGAGGTGGAGAGGATACTTTTGAAAATGTTAAACAATACACTGGAAATGGAAAGACAGCCAAGTCTCTTTAATGCCATCTTTATGCCTGGAACAACCTTCCCACTCCCACTCCCACATCGCTCAAACGAGCTACATCTCTCTCTCCTTTCAAAGTTCACCTTAATTCACTTATCTATGATTCTCTGAAGAAGGCAGCTGTGATTACAGCAGAATGGAATGGAGAAAGGAGTACTGTGTACCCTGGGGACAAGGAAGGAGTGTTCATTTATGTCCACAGGTCCAAAAAAAGGTAAATTGCACAAATTACGTTTTTAATGCATGTCTGTGCAATAACCTGTATCTGATTTTCCGTCTTTACTCTAAGATTCTCCCATGCTCCCTGGTGCAGGGATGACTGGCCTCTCTGGAGGCTGGGGTATTTAGAGATGGCATTACCTATCATTCACAAGGTGCTGAGTCAGGTAGGCGATGTGTGATTCCCGATGATCCGCTCAGAAGCCCACAGTCTCTCTGGAGAGGCCAGGCACTTATCTCGTGCAGAGAGCTAGTAAGAGCAGGCAATTTTTCAACCAGCACACACGTATTCACAGAAGACCTACTAAATGCCAGGCACTATGCCGGACATTAGGGACAAAATATAACTAAGACGTGGTCCCAGAAGAGAGGCAGACGGGGTTCAGTATAGAACCGTTTTGTCGTGGAGTCATCAGAACACCACTAGGTGGTAAAAATAGCAACATTCCCAGATCCACAAAAAAACCCTGCACTGAACACATGTAAATAATCGTTACTCAGTGAGCATTCTGGCCATGAAAGAGCCCATATGGAATGAACGCGGTGCTGTCTTCCAATGCTTTCTCTTTGGAACCACAGCATTCGGACACATGGAGCTCCAACAGCCCGAGAGCACGTGGCCAGCTGACCCTCATGTCAACCTGCCGCCATGGAAGATTTAAATAAAAAGGAATGATTTTACCGTAAGATCTAGAGATGGCACCTGCATGTCCCCTTTCATGACAGTTTTATAAATTCCTCTCCCCTTCAAAGAGGCAGGGAGTGAGTCTTTCTGCTGTGCAGCTCCCCCAGTGATTAAAAACATTTATGGTATCAGCATTTTAAATTAGCGGGCTGCCTATTATAGTAGAATGGATATCTGAAAAGCTTGTTGAAATGGTTGTTTAAAGACTGGGTAATGAATGATCATCTATAACCAATCAATTATGGAATTCAATTAACGAATCAAAGTAATTTATAGATACTGTTATGAGTTTAATTGTGTCCCCCTCCAACCCCCAGTTTACATGCTTAAGTCCTAACTCCCAGGTCCTTGGAATGTGACATTTGAAACAGGGCCTTTAAAGAGTGCATGAGGTCAAATGAGTTCATATGGGTGGGGTCCTAATCCAGTATAACTGGTGTCCTTACAAGAAAAAGGGAGAACACAGATATGTACAGAGGGAAGACGGTGTGAGGTCACAGGGAGAAGATGGCCATCTACAAGCTAAGGAGAGAGGCCTCAGAAGAAACCAACCCTGCCCTGGCCGGTTTGGCTCAGCAGTTAGAGCATCGACCCATGGATCGAAGAGTCTCAGGTCTGATCCCCAGTCCAGGTCAGGGTCATGTAGGAAGCAACCAATCGATGTCTGTCTCACATGGATATTTCTCTCTCTCCCTCCCTCCCTCCTTTCCACTCTCTCAAAAATCAATGGAAAAATATCCTTGGGTGAGGATTAACAAAAAGAGTAAGAAGAAGAAACCCTGACACCTTGATCTTGGATTTTTAGCTTCCATAACTGTGAGGAAATAAATTTCTGTTGTTTAAGCCATCCAGCTGTTGGTATTTTGTTATGGCAGCCCTAGCAGACTATTACAGATACTAAACCCCTGCTAAGGACAGAGCTATGGCCCTAAAAATGAACATTTTGGAAGGATAATCCGAAGCCACAGGAAGAATGCTAGAATAGCCCGACTGCTGCAGGTCAGTGGTTGAGCGTAGACCCAGGCACCAAGAGGTCACCCGGTTCGATTCCCGGTCAGGGCACCTGCCCAGGTCGTGGGCCAAATCCCCAGTGGGGGGCATGCAGGAGGCAGCAAGTCAATGTTCTCTCTCATCAATGTTTCTATCGCTCTCTCCCTCTCCCTTTCTAAAGTCAATAAAGAAAAACACTTTTTAAAAAGAAAGAAAGAATGCTAGAACGGAATCAGGCGCCATATGTCCACTTCTGGCTCCAGTCTGACTTCTTGGCCAAGCCATTTTTACTTTTTTAGATCTGTCTCCTCCTTTGCACACAGAAGTTTGGAGTGACCCAGAACTGTATGATGCCATGCAGTGAACTCAGTGTTGCCTTCTGGGATGTGACAGAAATGACAGTGAGGTGTGTGGTTTTTGTTCACTACATTCAGCCATTACTGGAGGCTTCTCAAACACTCTCCATCTGCTTTTTGAACCAATTCCTCAACATCACCCCACATCACTCCAAGTCCAAGATCCTCTCTCAGCAAGGCCTAGAGGGAGGGACGGCCGCTCAGCGCCGCTACACCACCCCCGCCCCTGGGGAGACCAGCCTGAGGGCAGCAGGTGGAGTGAGGTGAAGAAGAAACCAGAACACGCTGAAGGACGAATCCCCACACTGTGTAATTTTGTGTCCTCCAATCAGAAAAGGGCTGCTCACTCTGATCACAATGGTGGGGACGGTCCTGTTCACACGACGAGACCCAAACTCAGATATACTGTCGATTGTTGTTTGGGGGTTTGTTTTGTTTTTAGCACCTAAGGCCCAGCTGCCACCCTAAAATCCAACAGACACCCTCATGTCCTTATCAAAATTCCCACTTCTTTGAAGCTCCCTCTGATGAGTTTCTCTTACAGGCAATAAAAAGAATGCTAATTAGTATAACCATATTTCAAAAACAAACAGAAAAGCAGTATTGTCTTTAAAATAAAAACCAAATTTTAAAAAATTGATCAGTGTTGCCTGCTTAAAGCCTTTATATATAACTCCCCCCCTCCCCCCCCCAGAGAAAGGTTAATTAAAAAAACAAATCCTGACCATTTATTAGATATTACAAAGTGCGGATGAACTGTCTCCTGAGAGACTGCCTGCCATGTTTCCTGTCATATACGCCATCACACTCATAGAATGTCAGAGCCAAAATGGTCTTAGAAACCCTCCTCCCAGAGCGACCTCCTTCCAATCATGGGCATTTTTCTCTCAGTAATTCATGTACTTGGTGACTCTCTTGCAAAGGGTCGGGGCAAACAGGAGAAGACCACCCATGCCCTCCTCAAGGAGGACACAGCCATATTATTAAGTTCAAGTTGTGAGGCCAATTTACAGAATCACTCTTATCCCTTAACAATGTGTCTCACATACAGACCACAAAGTCCAAGGGCCTCGGTAAGTGGAGGACAGTGTAGGCCAAATGGTGAACAAACATGCTGATGCATTCAGCAGGTCGCTCAGAGGGTCAGCGAGGGAAACGCTAACACGTAGAAGCACTCACTTCAAGGGGATGAGGGTGCAAGACATGAGGGTACAGAGGAACCTCATTCTCCAAGTACCATGCTTTCCAGGGCACTACTAAAAATGAGCTTCTTAGGCAGTAAACTAACATTTGAAATGTTCATAAAATCATAAACACTACAAGATGAAGTAAGGAGACTATGATACTTTGTCAAAAGAAATTAAGAAGACATCATAGTAAATGGAATCTGTTCATAAAGAGAATGAGTCTAAATACAAAATGGTCACATTGACACTTAGAAGTGTGGCTATTAATAGAAATAATATTAGAGAGGTTTCATTATGTAAATGGCTTATATGTCTGCCAGAAATGTATCTAGTAGTAATTTGCATTTTTGCTGTAGCTGAAATTTTAAGAATTTCTCTCACTAAATGGAGGGACCCTTTAACTGGTATACCAGATCTATCCACAATTGTGATAAAAAAAAGGCCACCTATGCTCTTAGTTGCTCTTAGATGAGAATAATATACGCTCTTAGGTTATAATGATAACCACTCGGTCCTTTTCTGTGCCAGGCACTGTGCTGACTGTCTGATGTGCAGCACCTAGGCGGCATGATTATCCCATTATCATTCCGAAAATGCAACTTGCCCATGGTCTCACAGTTAACAAATGATGGAGGCTGGATCTGAATTCTTGTCTCCCTGACCCCATGCCTGTGCTTCTTCCCATTGTTGTGAATACCAAATTGTCATGACCACAGTGCTTCCGAGGGTATACAGGGACCTTGTAAGTAGACATCTTTCTAGATGGGCAAATCTATTTGTATGCTATTTGCTTCCACTCAACGGCACCCATATTTGCCACCTGAGCCCCTTGGATATCAGTGCCACACTCTGGTCAGTTCTTGTTATGGCACAAAGCATTAAAACCAGACAGGTGCCACGAGTCAAAATCCCATCATCAATCCACGGCTACATCTGTCCCATGAGACCACAGAGGTCTCACTGGACAGTCCATCGATATCTAAGTCGACTGGACACCTCACCACCCCTCATTCAGAGTTTTGATTTCATGAGCTGTGTTTCCTTAGAAGTCTCCCTCCTTTGGTTCTCGGTGGTTAAAACCAGTGATCTGCAATCCCAAGGTGCTTGTAAAACGCTCATCTTAGCCACAAACCTTCATCAGAGTGGCTAAGTGATGACAGCTTTGTTTCAGATAACTCTACTCATTTCCCCTACATATCCTTTCTGGAATTCTTCAATTTGCCATGAAATAACTAAAAATCGAGCATCAGAAGGGAAGAAGAAGAGAAGAAAAGCTCAAAAATAACCCACCTCGGCTTGAAAACAGTGTGTCTTTACTGTCAGACAGCGGTGGTTTAGAATCCTCCTCTGTCCACGCCATGGGAGCTATTAATCTTATGACTTAACCTTTGTCTTGTATCATGTGTAAAACAAAATGCAATAATGCTCATCTCCTGGGGTTGTTAGGAGGTTTAAACCAAGGTCGTAGGTGATGCTCCTAATGAGGTGGCTGGCACAGGGGAAGGTTCCCCCCTTTTCTACCCTGTTTACCCACGAGGAACAGACGGTGCACACTGCCTCCTTCCCCTACTGGCTGTTCTTTCCCTCACTGCCTCCCACTGGCCCGTATTCCACAGGCTGGGGCAGTGGGGGACACACCGAGTCAGTCTTGTCAGGCCCTGGGGGTGACCCTGCAAAGTTTACCCTTCTGTCAATACCGCCACACAGAGCTCTGAGGATTTCACGTGGCAACAAACGCGAGAGCTGGATGGATGGAGACAGGAGGTAAACGCTAACATTACACTGATTTCCATGAGGCTTGCGGGCAGAAAGAAGATACTCAATTCCTATAGGCAAGAGTTTTGTTACTGACCGGAATCACTTAAGCTTCCTGAGAGCCAGGCACCAAAGCTGAGCAAGAGGAGGGAATGAGGGCCTGGGAGGTGGTCAGGGCCCGACAGGCAGAGGTGAGCCACCCCACACTGTGTGCTGTGTTCACAGGGCTCCAAAGCTTTTCTTAAAGCAGGAAGGGCTTTATGAAAAACAAAAAAAACAGAGTTACCATATCAGGGCTAGAGTTTTACAAACATCAACCTCTACAGAAACAAGAACATGTGAAATTGCTAAGCAATTTGAAGTTTAAAGGAAAAGCACATATTTTAAAAGTGAAAAACAGATGAGAAAGGTAACTAAATTACTCATTTTTAGACTCTCTTGTTGATTGTATAGTCATCTTGTTACAAAGAAACATTTTTAAAAAGTTACACTTACTAACTTAGTTTCTTCCCAGGATTTTCTTGTTTGATTTGGAGATTTAAGGACTGCCATAAATCTTTTCCAAACAAGGAGGATTATAAACAAAGTCATTAGTTAATTAATTAGAAAAATAAACCAGTCATTGACAAGCCTGGGGAAATCCCTCCCCATGCTCCCCCTTTTCCAGTTTTGTAGGGAAAAAAAACCTTGAAACAAATAAGCCTACTACACATTTAACGTCTTTCCCCCAAGAACCCACAAATCCAGGTTGCCCCAGTTGGCTTTCAGTTCTTGCCCACGTTTTAATCTCTTACCAGATGTCCACCATCTGGAGCCCTTAAGGGGCTGCACTGCGTATGTGTGTTCACCAGCAGATGCTAGGACCATCCCCTCCCCGAGATGCACCTGCCTCAATAGAGTGTATAATGTGACTTCCAGGGCAGAGCAGATGAGTCAGAATAGGCAAATGTCCCCAACTGTCCAGGGGGGTGGAGCAAATAAATTCTGAGCTGCTTCAGGTGACTATAGACCTAAGACAGGGTGGATCGATGGAAACTGAAGCAAAGATGATGACGGCTCAAAGCCAGGTTGTGAACAAAGCTCATGCCATTTGGTCAAAAGAACCCAAGGAGAAATCTCCTAAGGGCAGGACATCAAAGCTTGCACCTCATTTGCTTTGCAGACTAAAACATTGCTGTTGGAAATATGTCTTTACGTTCTACAGTCATTTTCTAAAGTGCTGACCTACTACTGATGTTGGCAATGCCTACACTACCGCTAACAAGGGAACTCTGCACTCATGTGCATCTGATTACCTCCCTGCTGTCACAGAGGGACCGTCTTCACTCCGACTGAGCAAACCTATTTGTTGTCCAACTTCTTTACATTCTATCCTAACAGGTAATCCTCTCCAGCTTGAAGTGCCCTTTGGTCCCCCACTTCACACAATCATGGCTTTCTTCCCGAAAAACAGTTAAAATCACTTTCTCCCTTAGTCCCCTCTAACCAAGCCCTGTCTAGTTCTGACATCTTTACAACAATAGACCTAGCACTTATTCATTTTTATTTTTTAAATATTTTTTCCTTATTTATTTTAGAGAGGGCGAGGGAGAGGAAGATAGAAATATTGATGAGCGAGCACACTAATTGGCCGCCTCCTGCATGCTCCCCACTGGGGATTTGGCCCACAACCTGGGCTGTGCCCTGACTGGGAATCGAACCAGCAACCTCTTAGTGCAGGGGTCGATGCTCAACCACTGAGCCACACCGGCTGGGTGACCTAGCACTTATTCAGCACTAAGGTCGATTTCTCTACAGGGGAAAAGTTAATCCTATTCATGCCTAATGTGTACTTCTTAGTTTCTTCATCCGAAGAAGGTGGATACTAATAATCCCTCTTAGGGATTATTTTTCCATTGATTTTTAGAGAAAGTGGAAGGGAGGGAGGGAGGGGGAGCAGAGAGAGAGAGAGAGAGAGAAATGTGAGAGAAACACATTGATTGGTTGCCTCCTGCACAACCTGAATGGAGACAGGGATCGAACCTACAACCCAGGTACATGCTCTTGACCGGGAATCAAACCCAAGACCCTTTGTTCCTTGGGCCAACACTCTAAATGCTGAGTCATACCAGCCAGGGTTATTCATTTATTTTTAATGTGTGTGTATGTATGTGGACACATACTTCAGTGCAATATAAAGTGCTTATCAGCATAGTCCTGGTACATAGTAAGCACTCAGAAAACATCTACTGCTTTCATTAGCATTACTGTCACTCTGTTCCTTTTGTTTCCGTTTGCACTGGTTTCCCCCACTTGATCACTAAACTCTTAAGAGAAGGAGCTATTCTTTTTGTTAAAAATATGTTTTCATTGATTTTTTGAGGGAGAGGAAGGAAGAGGGGAAGAGAGACAGAAACATTGATGAGAGAGGAACATCAATCCTATACCCCCCCTCCCCGACTGGGGATTGGGCCCACAACCTGGGCATGTGCCCTGACTGGGAATCAAACCGGTGACCTCCTGCTGCATGGGTCAACTCTCAACCACAAGCCACACCAGCCGGGCGAAAGAAGGAGCTATTCTTACACAGAAACTGGACAAGTGACAGAAGTTCAGTCAGTGTTAACTGAGCAACTAAATAGCAAACTGGCAAGGACTCGGGTATTTCAGACTCAGCCTACCCTGCTAATTGCAAAGGTAGATTGTGTGAGTTCTGGCAAAAACAAATATCAAAGTATCTGATTCTTTAAGTAGGACAATAGCAAGATAAATAACTCATCTGATTCTGCAGAGAAAGGGACCTCAACAGGGTTCAGAATGAGAAAGAACATCTACTGGGGCCCAGGAGCACCCGCAGAAGCATGGATGAGAAGGTGTGGGGTGAGCAGGCAAGGAAGCCGGCACAGAGCTGGGTGCAAATACAAAGTTAAGCCTTCTGTGCTGGGGAAGGTCAAGGGTCACAGGCCGTGCAAGGGAAGTGTGGTTCTTCGAAAGGTGTTTTCTTTCTTTTTAAGTTATTATTATTATTATTATTTTAATATTGTTGAAAGTATTACAGACGTCCCCCTGAAAGGTGTTTTCCAGGTGCAGGTTAGTTACCCCAGAACTCAGCCCTAACCACAGGCAGTGCTCTTCCAATAAAAGTCACTTGCCTCTGGAGAGAGACAGACAACTGAATTCACACTGGGGTATTTCCAACTTGTCTTCTAGACCACCATCTACACAGCTGCCTCCCTTCCACCTGCTCTGGTACTCTTCTCACCATTTCCATTTCCCATGGAAGTCTGATGTCTGTTCATCCTCAGACACAGAATGTCCCAGGCGAAAGGAACCTCCAAGGCTCCAGAAAGGTCAGTAACTTTCCAAAGGTCACAAAATTGGGGGAATACCTGGAACTGAAACCTAGTTTGTGTGACCACCTTCCTCCTCCCTAGCAATCTAGTTTCCAAGTCCAGACCAACCCGCCTGCTAGATGCTGCCCATCCCAGCCCTTCACTGTGGCTGCTAAGTCATAAGGTAAGTTTTGTTGTCAAGCAGGCCATTGGAACAGGCTTCCATGTTTCAGGCAGGACAAAATATCCTGGGCTGTGTTCTACTCTGTGTCACTCTGCTCTGCACCGTACAAAGGCACCGTCTGCGACAGCCACTGTCATCCACCCTAACAGCCTCTGACATCACACCTCCCTAAGATTTTTTGACCAGTAAGAAATTTACATGGCTAATAGATAGCGTAAATTATTTTAAAAACTTTTTTCTTCTAGACGAATAGTTTATTCCTTTTTTTCTTGGGGTCTTTTTCTCTCAGGCCATAGCAGTGCTGTTTCAGCAGGAAATGTCATAGCTTAAATACCATACCACATGCATTTAGAAAAGATAATCTAAACTAAGTTAGCTTTTACACCTAACAACAGGCTAGGGATAATAAAAGGACTCTTTGGAAAAGGAAGAAAGAAACTACTTCAGTACACTAGAAACGGGCAGCTATTTCTTGGATCAGTTACCTAGAACAAGTGACTTCTTGGCAGGGAAAATTATTTACCTTCTAATAACCGTGTCAAGCTAGGAAACAATGTTTCACAAAATAGCCGTTAACATTAATTTTTTCTTTAGGTGGCATGAGGACAAGATAAGAAGCAATATAGTTCAGTTTTACTCAGCTTTTAAGAAACTGTGATGGACTGGCTCTCGGCTCCAGGCAAACGGTGATCGGGGGCCAGTGGTTCCCAGGAACACATGAATCATAATTATTAGTCATCGGTTTGGGAAATTTAGGACAGAGTAACTATCAGTTAAACATAGTATTGGCTAAACATCCAAGATATACACTTCCTTAGAAACAACTGCTGATGCTACAGGCTCTGCACAGCCCCTTCATTTTCTTGTGGGCTGGCAGATTGGGGGGATTTTACATACTAATGTGAAGGAGAAATTAATATATTTCATTAACTTAATGTCTGCATAAGTAGTCCTAACAAGGGGTGAATCCAGGCCAGTGAGTATGAGGGTGGCTCTTTAAAAAGGAGTTCACAAAATTATCAACATAAATTAGATACCAGGCCTTAGAAGGCGAGACAAGTGTGCCTGGTCCATAACACATTCTCATGCCCGCACGTACCCCGAGGGCAGGGACACCAACAAGGGGCCAAGAGCTACATATTTCCATACAGTCCTCTTCGATGCCAAGTGTATATGTCGTAAATACTGTCATACCCAGTTTTGCTGAGTTCAAATGGCTAAAAAGAAATGTTTCCACGTTCTGTTCTAGATGAGTTATTCCACTATGTGGCTGTACTACGTTGCCAGGAAAACCTGTCATCCACAGTAATTTATTGGACAGCGATGCCTGCCTTGTGGAAACCCACCTACAGGTTCCTCGGAGTGTGTCTCAGATCAGCTCACAGTGCAGCTCTACTCAGAGCGTCTAATTAGCTGTGGATGAGGTGGGGAGGGAGGGCTGACTGGCCTAGCACAGTGCCCCCGAAATCGATGGGCCTGTTTGGGTTCAGTCAAAGCAGAACACAGCACGTTCTGCTCGGCCCCGCACCAGAAATCCAATGCAGGGAGAGCACTCCAGTACATCTTCATTACGGCAGGAGAAAACCCTCTAAGCACTGAACTTCAAATCAATCCACGGAGCCTCTGCCAAAAGACAAAGATGTACTGTGCAAGAAGATTCGAGAATCATAGGCTTCTGGGATTTGAGGTAAATCTTGGCCTTAGAATAGCAAAAAGTCATTCCTGTCCCGTTAACGTTCAGGAAGGAGATCAGACCCTACTGGGCTTTCTTTCCTGAGGCTCTTGGATCTCCAGGGTGGTGGAAAGTACAGCCTAGACCAGCAGCAGCAACTGCTGGAACAGAACTCTGAAAATAACGCATTCGCTCTGACACACCAGCTCACTGCTTTTAATTGTAGCTCTTTAAAGATGTAGATGGAAGAACTATGTTCCTCTACTACAATGCCACTGCTGCAGTTCAAATGGAAATGCTTCTGCTTCCGTGCAGAAGGGAGTACTTCTGCTTTGCGTGGTACCACAGGCGGAGAGCTATGATTCACGAACTTTCCAGCAGCCGTCACGTTTCTGCCTGTTGGACAGGCAGGGAGACAGAAGGAGTCATTTAAAAATCAACAAAAGAAGAGTCGAATCCAAGTCAGTCAAGAGATGGTATCTAAAAATTTCTGAACTCTTCCAGGAGGCAGTACAGAAATGCAAGTCTGCTTGCAGAAATCCTGCAAAGAATTCAGGCCCAACAGGGGCTACACCCAAAGTGAGGGAGAATCCGCTCCCAGGAGGAATGTCAGACTACCCACCAGGAGTCTGGGCTTTGTCTTACAAGTGTTATTTTCTTCAGTGAGTGTGAGGGAAATTGTCTGTACCTTCTGTTTACCCATATTCTTATAGAACCTAGATTCTTAAATTCGAATGCACACTGATAATGTTGATACAATAAAGTACTGAGAATAATTACTTTACACACACACACACACACACACACACACACACAAAATGTATACTTAAAACACTATTAAAAGTAAGGGCCAGCCCTGGCCGGTTTGGCTCAGCAGTTAGAGCATCAGCCTGCAGTCCAGAGACCCGGGTTCGGTTCCCGCTAAGGGCACGTACCTCGGTTGGTTTGTCCCCGGCCCTGGTTGGGTTGTGCAGGTGGCAGCCACTTGATGTGTCTCTTTCACATCAATGTTTCTCTCTCTCTGTCTTCCTCTCTCTCCCTCCCACTCTATCTGAACAAAAAACGGAAAAATGTCCTCGGGTGAGGATTAAAAAAAAAAAAAAAGTAAGGGCCAGACACAAAAGGAGAAATGTTGTATGATTTCAGGCACGCGTGCTACCTACAAAAGGCAGACTCACAGAGGTAGACGGCAGAGTGGAGATGACCAGGGGCCCGGCGAGGCAGGAATGCGGCGCTGGTGACCCTCAGGCACAGACGCTCTGTCTGGGGAGACACAAAGCTCTGGGAAAGGCTGGTGGGGATAGTCCAACACCGTGAATGTACTAATGCCACTGGTTATACACTTACAAATGGCTGAAGTGTTAAATTTTGCATTACATATATTTACCACAACTAAACATACATATATGTTTACATACATCTAAAAATCATGTTAAGGACACTTTCAAAGCAGAGTGCTGGCCTGGTGGCCGGTACCCAGCACAGAGGACTGTTGGCTCACTGACTCTCCGAGTGGAAGAGGGCAGTGCCAGGTATGGGAAGGGGTGAGACCAATGTGGACATTCACCAGGAAAACAGAGGACACCAGGCCATTCCTGCAAAGTGGGGACAGCTGCAGGGGAGCCGGTCAGCACAGACGCCAAACATTCATGAGTCTTGATTTAAATGCATGAAGCAGATCTGATATTTTGGAGATTCTCACTGCAGATCAATGTCCTAGAGCAATAGCCAGTCCAGAATGTGTCAAGTTAGTAAATACAGATTTGGGTTGAATTTACATAACATGTACTTTTAGGTTCACTGGTCGTGACCTTTGAGAGTTGGAGCTGAACTTCTCCTTTCACCAAAACGCATTCCAAATTCGCATCAGCACTCACAAGCAAAAGCCACCGGGCCTGTCGTTGAGTGTTCTTCGTATAATAAATCTGGCTCCAAGCAGGTGGAAGAAGCAAAGTGCTACCTGAACTGCGTCGGGTTCTTGCAGTGTAACTCACTCCCAAACTGTCTTTTACCACGAAGAGCGAGTTCAGGCTGCACGCCCACCTAACACAGGACGCAGGTCCCTTCTCAGTAGCTCATTTGATGGGCTCCTGGAAATGGCCACCTGCCAGCAGTGTCATTTAGAAGGATGCTGGGCATAAGGACAGGTGACAATCACTCCTTTCCCATCAACCTCTACAAAGTAGATGAGGTCCTGTGGAGCTTTAGTTTCTCTGACAGCGGAGAGTGCTAGCCAAGTGGTCTTAAACCCATGGCAAAGAACCACCATAGTGGAGACTAGAAATCAGAAGTGGTTTGGTAGTCCGACAGGATGCAGGGGGTGATGGCTCAGTACAGGCCAGGGGTCAGGGAGTCCAGGGTTTGAATCCTAGCTCTACTCCCATAAACTGTGTAATCTGCTTCAGCACCAATAACCTCATCCATTATAATAACATATAATAGGAATGTAAAAATCATCCTCACTTTAAGGTTTTTTGAGGATCGGATGAGATGAAACATGTACAGGCACAAAGGAATTAGTTGGACTGTTATCAGATGCATTGTTTAGTTTCCTCTTTAAAAAGAAGAATGTACACTCAGTGTCTCCCAAGTGGTGTCGAAGGAAAGTTTTAAAATAGACTTTCCCAGTATTTATGGAGTATGGGCCAGTGCTGCTCCTCATGGGGAACATAGCAAGCGTAAGACGTGACTTTAATTTCCGGGAACTCAAAGGCTAAAATACCAGATGAGTAAATCGCTGCTGAGTCTGATCATGACCACTCCCATTCTAAAACCTCGAATGGCGCCCTGGCTGGTTTGGCTCAGCGGCAGAGCAGCAGGATGCAAAATGAGTCGCGGGTTCGATTCCATCCGTGGGCACGTACCTCAGTTGCTATTTGTCCCTGGCCC
Source organism: Molossus molossus (assembly GCF_014108415.1). Taxonomy (NCBI): domain Eukaryota; kingdom Metazoa; phylum Chordata; class Mammalia; order Chiroptera; family Molossidae; genus Molossus; species Molossus molossus. The sequence continues at coordinate 24,476,477 of NW_023425347.1, read as the reverse complement.
TGGTCGTGTGGGAAGCAACCAGTCAGTGTGTCTCTCCCACATTGATGTTTCTCTTTCTCTCTCTCTCACCCTCCCTTTCTATCTGAAGATAAATAGAAAAATATCGTCAAGTGAGGGTTAAAAAAATTTAAAAAAATAAAACCTCCAATGGCTCTCCATCACTTAAGAGAAACTTCCAGCCCTTAGCATGCAATTAATTCAATTGTTTTCATTTGTAGAAATGGGGATAACTATTACGGGGAGTTGTGATCAGAGCTAATTTATGTAAAGCACCAATCACAGAATCTGGTGTAAGGTAGATCACTCAACAGTTCATATTAATTATTATTATCATTTTTAGTAGTAAATTGACCTATCTTTTCTCCCCATCTCCCATTACTCCAACTCACAAAACGTACGCTGGTCCCAAACCGGTCCACGGCATTCCTCAAACACACACTGCCCTCTCCTCTCCTCATCTCTGCTCACACGCGCCCCTGTCTGGGACGCCTTGCTCCCATCTCTGACCGCTGTGATCCTAGCCACAGCTTAAGGGCTAGCTCAAACACCTCCTCCATGTGCTCACCACTCCCGAACTCCACCAGACAGCTCACTCCCTGGTGTTCCCACAGCTTTTTCTCACCTTCCCTAGTTGAATTCATTCATATGGTTCCTCTTCCCTGAGTATAAAGTATAAAGTCATATTCAATTTGAAGGAATCACTAAAAATAAAGGTTGGAAAATTTTTATTACACATGGTGTAACTGTCTAAGTGAATACCATGAAAGTGACATGCTAATTAATGATAGCTAACATTTTTTTTTAAAGCTTTACATGCATTAACTCATTTAGTTTTTACAAGTCTAACATATTCTATTTTATTTTTCCCATTTCATGGGTGGACAAACTGAGACCCAAAGAGTATTAAGTAACTTACTCAACATTGCACAACTGTTAAGTGTCGGATACTATTAAGTGGCAGATTTGTATTCAAACCCAGAAAGTTTGCCTCAAGAACTTATGCTATTAAACACAGCATTCTATTGTTTCCCCCAAAGCATTATATAGCAATTTATTATGTACTACTACAAAAAAAAAAAAATCTATGATGACTATAATCAGTTTTCTCAGGGCTGGATTTTAAAACTTCGAAATCCACCGATATATTGTTTCGAATTTAGATCCTTTAATTCTCCCAGAGAGTTGTCTTCTCCTTTGCAACCTTCCTAGTTGAGGTTCCTATGCTTAAGACACGTCTGCTTGTGCTAACCCGCGCTAGACAGACTTAGCTAGGCTACAGCCCCAATCTCACGACGTGGACCCATATATGCGTGGTCTGCGGAGGGCCGTTGAAGATAAGCACCCACCACATCCAGAGCACCTGAAGCTGTAATGAAAACTACAGTAGTCTATTGCCTTCTTGGGTTTTTGTCACTAGGTATTTAGGATGCTTTCGAGTACTGGCTCTCACAAAAGAGCAATTCGACAGCTGGCACCACCTGGTAAATGAACTTCAGCAGCGGGCGGAAAAGTTTGCAACACCATAGATCGTGCAGCAGAGAATAACTGAAGATGAACTGCGAGTCTGCACTTACTCACCTACGCCACGGTAGATTTCTTGTTCGTTATTCTAAACAGCCAGAGGGGCAGGCTTTTAAAGGAATGCAATGCTCAGGACAGAAAAAATAAGAAATTCAGCAAAGGTTCTTCACTGTGGAAAACATGCAAGATCAACTTATATGAAATGCTGAAAAGTGGAGTTGTATGTAATGTTTCCAAGATAGTAATCAATCAATACATGCTGTTGACTGGCCAATTTGTTAACTCGTTGATCTAACAATAGTTCAACTCTTATCATGATTTGATAGGCAAGAAAACTGAAAGTTGGGTAAGAATACAATGCAAAAATATTGGCGAATCTCACACTGAAATTCTCTATTCCAACTAACTGATTCAAACTAAAACATTAATGGGAAAAGTATATATTATATATAAAATACATAAGATATTAAATAATATTTACTTAATGTCAAAATATTGTCTAAAAAGATGTATAACATGCCTCAGCCATTTATCACCATAAAACCCCATTCTGAATTCCTAGCTCACAAGAGCAAATGACAATTTTTTTAGCAGCATTCTTATCTTGTGATATTGAAAAACATCCTGCTCCTCCCTTTGAAGAGGAACTTTTGAGTATGCCAAATTAATTTCAGAGATGACTTTTCATTTTATTTAAGCCAAGATATTTTTTTCTCCTTTGCTATTTTAAAGAAATGGAATTCTTAGAAATGAAAAAAAAAAAAAAAATAGTAACAAGTATATTCCTAGAGTAGAATAGCCTTTCATAATTGAAAAAAAATTACATCAGTCCTTTAATGTTATCCAGTCTTGGCTTCTTTAATTTCCTTAAGAAAAAAGCACCACACATTCACCGTGACGTCGCCAGCACTGGTGTGTCGTTTCTTTGGATTTGCGATTTGGCTGGTATGATTTATCATGACATAAAACAGTTTAAAAAGCAATTTCTAGTAACTTCGCAAATGTGGCTACTGAGAAGCTGAAGTGATTCTGATAGAATTTCCAAATATTAAAAGATGACTAGTGAAGTTTAGTCAAAATGGCCTGATGCTGAACCCAACTACTCTGGTAAAAAGTGCCTAATTGAAAAACATCTACTTTTTGGTTTTTTTAATCCTCACTCGAGGACATTTTTTGATATTTTGTTCAGATAGAGTGGAAGGGAGAGAAAGAAACATTGACGTGAAAGGGACACATCTAGTGGTAACCACCCACACGACCCAACCAGGGCTGGGGACAAACTGCAACCAAGGTACATGCCCTTTGCGGGAACCAAACCTGGGTCTCTCCAGACCGCTCTATCCCACTGAGCCAAACCGGCCAGGGCGAAAAACATCTACTTTTTGTAATTGTCAAGACAAGGTAATTAGCACTGAGTTTATCTGAAAAAAAATTGTAAATTGTACCTGAAGAATTAATTGTATATTTCTAAATTATTCTTTCTTTTCTTCTTATCATCTATAAATATCTATTAAGCTATATTATGTGCAGAAACATGAGCAATACAAGGTAACATAAGCTAATCTCACCCTCATGAACCATCCACAAAAATATCTACATAATAAAAAAATATATATCAATAAATGGTGCTAACACAGGGAGAAAGGGACATTCCCATTAGACCTCAATGAATAAGGAAGTCACCTTGTAGAGAAAGAATTTCATGCAGAATAATCAGCATGAAGAAAGGCATGGTTATTAAAATACCTAACATGTTTAGAAAGGAAAGACGTGTTGCGTGGAGAGATGGGAGGGATGGGAGATAAGATTTAAATGGTAAGTTGATAATGAATTCCTAGGGGTCCTGAATATCACGAAATGAAGATCACATTTTACCTTGTAGGGAAGGAAAATTGAACAAAATCCTTTCGATTTTTTCCCTTTAACTTCCTATTCATTCATTACTATGGAAAATACAGAAGGAGTATTTTTTTTTTTAAAGAAGTCCTAATCACTCTAGTAATATAAACATCCTCATTTTTGCTTTATTTACTTCTAGCCTTTGTTGACAGGCACACCTTTTCATTGTTACTTTGTACTCCATGTACAAAAACAATTTTGAAACACAGCCTACAAGTTTTATACCTAGCATTGTATTAGAAACACTTTTCCATACTTCTACATGCTATCAAGGTTTTTCAGGAATGGGAATAACTCAGCCACACCCTTTCTTTAGGAAAATAATTCTCAACAGAGTAGGATGAATGGAAAGAGTTAAAGCAAGTGGCTGCAGTAGTCCAGGCAAGTGATGCTCATGGCCTGGGACAGAACAAGGACAAGGACGTGGAAGAAAAGTGACTAGAATGAAGTATTTATCAGGTAAAACTAAAGCATGTCGTCAAGGGATGAACTACACAATGACTGGCTGATCCTGTCTCTCTAAACAAGGAACCCAGAAAGGGAGACAGGAGAATGACCATGTAGGTTTAGCCTCAAGTTGAAGGCACCAACATGCCATCCAAATGAAGCCCTCTGGGAGGAAGCTGGAAGTGATCTCGACTCAGAAGAAAGAGAAAGAGAGAGCAACGTTAGCCATTAGAGCAGAGTTGCCACGATGCTGTGATGTGGAGACGCCTTTGGGGAGAGCATGCTCAGTAACAAGCACTGGTGAGTTTCTTTCCGTTTTCACTCCAACAGTGTGCCAATGTGGCAGCTTAATTCTAATTTATTTTGATGCACAGCAAACACCTCCTTCAAAGCTCTCCAATTGTCTTCCAAGTAAACCTACATCTGTTTTGATGACGCTTGTTATAAGACAGTGCCCTGCATTTCCTGAACTGGTGCGGTTTTACTCACAGTTATACCAAACCACACAGCTCCTCTGAAGGACTGATGCAATTATTAGCCCGTGATAGCATCAGCAAGAACGGCGAGTTATAACACACTTCACAGAAGGCGGCCTGGTGCTGCTTCACGGCAGACGTAGGTGCATGGCGGGGATCTGACGCCTCTATGCTAGAAAGCACTTCAAGAGCTTTCTAATGATGGTCCTCAGGGATCTGCCTTCCCAACGCCATGCCTGGGATTTAGGTGACCAGTTGGAAATCCTGCAGTTCTCAAGGATGCCTTGTGGTAAAAAGTACAAGTGATACAGTTTCTAACCAGACAAATGCCCTTTTAGAACCAATTTTTCTCTTTGCCGACCACGGATGGCTACTTCAAAGGAAATAGTCCATGCATGGCTAAAGACTTCCAAGACAGCAATGCCAGCATCTGGTATTTTGCTAAAATTATGTGCTTTATAAGTTCTTTAATTTTGTCCCTCATTGCTCCTCTACCTGAAAGCCTTTAACAAAGGTTCAAAGACACTTCTACCAACAGCTGCACATCTCTCTTCCATAGCCTACAGCCTGTGCCCCCGCCTCCTGCCCCACAGAAGCAGTCCTCTCCCCTACCCATCGGACTGGAGGAAGCCACGCAAAGGAAAATGTACCCAGGTCTCCGTGAGGCACACATTCCAAAGCCTCTTCTGCCCTTAACACTGTTTTGGGAACCATGCTGATTTTCCTTCCTTTAGCGGAGAACATGAGAAAAAGCCTATTCCCAATCCACACCTTTCCGCTACCTCCCTTCATCAAATCCGAGGCAGACCCAGAAGATGCTTTCCCGTCACTGCGCATGAGCGCGCCTTTTAGCAAAACCTCAGTTCAGGGTCCGCACAACTTCTCTAAGGAAAGCTGTGAGGAAGCGAGAGTTAAAAAACAGTTGGGAAAAAAGGCAGAACGCACTTGGCCATGGTTACCTTAACAGCTAATCCATTTCCAGATTACCCCTCTTGCGGCTTTATAGGCTGGCCAGCTCCTGCAAGTTCTTGTCTGGTTTCTAACGTGAACTGTCACATCGGCTACCAGGGCTGCAGCCACCAGCAAGGGCATTCTGGAGCCACAACGCCCTGCAAGTGTCTTTAGCATCATCCAAGGCCAGGCTTGCCCTTGCTGGAGCAAGTGGGGGAGGGGAGGAGGGGGCCCAGCGTCACCACTCTAGTCTGCTAACCTCGGATTTAAATCCTGAATCTGCCACCGTGGGTGATTTATTTATTGATTGATTGATTGTTATGTTCATTATATTCCACAAATAAGTAAAATCATGTGGCATTTGTCTTTTTCTGTTTTGCTTGTTTCGCTTAGGATAATACTTTCCAGGTACCTCCATGTCATCTCAAAGAATAAGAGATCTTTGTTTCTTACAGTGGCGTAGTACTTCATTGTGTATATGTACCACTGCTTTTTTATCCATTTGTCTACTGATGGGCACTAGGCTGTTTCCAGATCTTAGCTATTGTAAATTGTGCTGCTATGAACATGGGAGTGCATATATTCTTTCCGATTGGTGTTTCAGGCTTCTTACGGTATATTCCTAGAAGTAGGATCACTGGGTCAAATGGAAGTTCAATTTTGAATTTTTTGAGGTGCCACCATATTGTTTTCCATAGTGGCAGCAACAGTCTGCATTCCCACAAGCTGTGTACTACAGTCCCCTTTTCTCCACACCCTCACCAACACTTGTTTGATGATTTGTTCATGGTGGCCATTCTGACAGGTGTGAGGTGATACCTCATTGTTGTTTTAATTTGCATCTCTCTGATGATTAGTTATGTTGAGCATTTCCTCATATGTCTCTTGGCCATTTGTATGTTCTGTTTGGAGAGGTGTCTCTTCAGCTCCTCTGCCCATTTTTTAATTGGGTCTTTTCTCTTCCTTTTGTTGAGTTGTATGAGTACTCTATATATTTAGAAAATCAACCCCTTATCTGATATATCATTGGCAAAGATGCTCTCCCATACAGTGGAATGCCTTTCCATTTTGATGGTTGTTTATTTTGCTGTGCAGAAGCTTTTTAGTTTGATGTAGTCCCATGTGTTCATTTTTTCCTTTGTTTCTGCTGCCTTAGGTGATGTATCAATGAAAATTCTGCTGCGTATGATGTCCAAAATTTTGTTGACTACAATTTCTTCTAGAATTTTTATGGATTCACGGGTCACATTTTGAGTTTATTTTTGTGTATGGTGTGAGTTGGTCTAGTTTCACTTTTTTGCATGTGGCTGTCCAATTTTCCCAACACCATTTATTAAAAAGGCTGCCTTTACTCCACTGTATCCTCTTGCCTCCTTTGTCAAATATTAATTGAGCATAATGTCTTGGGTCCATTTCTGTGTTCTCTGTTCTGTTCCCCTGGACTATATGCCTGTTCTTGTGCCAGTACCAGGCTGTTTTGATTACAGTAGCTTTGAAGAATAACCTGATATCTGGCATTGCAATCCCACCTACTTTGTCCTTCTTTTTCAAGATTGCTGGGGCTATTCGGGGTCTTTTTTGGTTGCATATAAACTTTTGAAGTATTTGTTCTAGTTCTGTAAAATATGTCATTGGTATTTTGATGGGCATTGCATTGAATCTAAAAATTGCTTCGGGTAATATGGACATTTTAATGATGTTAATCCTTCCAATCCATGAACAAGGTATGTGCTTCCACTTTTTTATGTCTTCCTCTATTTCTTTTTTCAATATCCTGTAGTTTTCTGCAAATAGGTCCATTACTTCTTTGGTTAAGTTTATTCCTAGGTATCTTAATTTTTTTGCCACAATGGTAAAGAGTTTTTCTCAGTTTCTCTTTCTGTGAGTTCATCATTGGTGTATAAGAATGCTGTCGATTTCGTGATGTTAATTTTGTATTCTGCTACTTTGCCAAATTCATTTATTAAGTCTAGTAGATTTTTGATGGAGTCTTTAGGATTTTCTATGTATAATATCATGTCATCTGAAAATAATGACAGTTTCACTTCCTCCTTTCCAATTTGGATCCCTTTTATTTTTTGTTCCTGTCTGATTGCTGTGGCTAAGATTTCCCCTACTATGTTAAATAAGGGTGGCAAAAGTGGACATCATTGTCTTGTTCCTGTTCTTAAGGGAAATGCCTTTAGTTTATGCCCACTGAGTATGATGTTGGTTGTAGGTCTTTCATATATGGCCTTCCTCTATTTCCACATTGGTGAGCGTTTTTATCAGAAACGGATGCTGGATTTTGTCAAATTCTTTTTCAGCACCTATTGATAGGATCATGTGGTTTGTATTCTTCATTTTATTTATGTAGTGTATCACATTTATTGATTGGCAAATATTGTACCAGCCTTGCATCCCTGGGATGAATCCCACTTGGTCATGGTGAATAATCTTTTTGATGTGTTGCTGGATTTTGTTCAGGATTTTGGCGTCTATGTTCATCAGGGATATTGGTCTGTAGTTTTCTTTCTCTGTAGTGCCTTTTTCTGGTTTTGGAATTAGAATTATGCTGGCTTCATAAAATGAGTTTGGAAGTCTTCCTTCTTCTTGAATTTTTTGAAATAGTTTGAGGAGAATGGGTGTTAGTTCTTTTTTGAATGTTTGGTAAAACTCCCCCATGAAGCCATCCAGGCCTGGGCTTTTGTTTGCTGGGAGAGTCTTGATTACCTCTTTAATTTCCGTAGTTGTTATTGGTCTGTTCAAGTTTTCTATCTCTTCCCAGTTCAGTTTTGGGAGACTATGTGTTTCTAGAAATTTGTCCATTTCACTTAGATTGTCGAATTTGTTGCCATATTATTGTTCATAGTAGTTGTTAACAATCTTTTGTATTTCTGTGGTGTCAGTTGTTCCTTCTCCTCTTTCATTTCTGATTTTGTGTATTTGAGTTCTCTCTCTTTGTTTCTTGGTGAGTCTAGCTAAGGGTACATCAATCTTGTTTATCTTTTCAAAAAACCAGCTCTTTGTTTCATTGATTCTTTGAATTGTTTTTTTTTTTTGTCTCTATGTCATTTATTTCTGCTCTGATCTTTACTAGTTCCTTCTTCTACTTGCTCTGGGGTTTTCTTTTTGTTTGCTTTCTAATTCTTTAAGTTGTGAGGTTAGATTGTCTATTAGAAATTTTTCTTGTTTCTTGAGGTAGACCTGTAGTGCTATGAACTTCCCTCTCAGAACTGCTTTCGCTGCATCCCATAGATTTTGTGTTGTTGTGTCTTCATTTTCATTGGTTTCCAGGAAGTTTTTAATTTCTTCCTTGATCTCCTCAGTAACCCCTTCATTGTTTAATAACATGCTATTTAGCCTCTCTGTGTTCAAATGTCTGCATGTTTTTGTTGCAGTTGATTTCTAGTTTCATGCTATTGTGATCTGAGAAGATGCTTGATATGATTTCAATCTTCTTGAACTTGGAGAGATTTAGTTTGTGTCCTATCATGTGGTCTATCTTTGAGAATGTCCCAGGTGCACTTGAGAAGAAAGTGAATTCTGTAGTTTTGGGGTGTAATTCTCTTTTTTTTTTTTTTTTTTTTTATCCTCACCCGAGGACATTTTTCCATTTTTTTTTGTTCAGGTAGAGTGGGAGGGAGAGAGAGGAACAGAGAGAGAGAGAAACATCGATGTGAAAGGAACACATCGAGTGGCTGCCACCCGCACAACCAACCAGGGCCGGGGACAAACTGCAACCGAGGTACGCGCCCTTAGCGGGAACCGAACCCGGGTCTCTCTGGACCGCAGGCCGACGCTCTAACCGCTGAGCCAAACCGGCCAGGGCGGGGTGTAATTCTCTATAGATAGCTATTAAATCCATTTGGTCTAGTGCTTCATTTATAGTCTCTGTTTCCTTGCTATTTTTTTGTCTAGAGGATCTATCCAGTGATGTCAGCGGAGTGTTGAAGTCCCTTGCTATGATTGTATTGCTGTCGATTTCTCCTTTGACGTCCTCCAGAAGATTTTTAATATATTTTGGTGCTCCTATATTGGGTGCATATATGTTTATCACAGTTTTATCTTCCTGTTGGATAGATTCTTTCAATATTATGTAGTGGCCTTCTTTGCCTCTAGTTATGGTCTTCATTTTGAAATCTATTTTATCAGATATGAGTATTGCTACCCCAGCTTTTTTCTTCATTTCCATTTGCTTGGAAGATTTTTTTCCAATCCCTTCACTTTCAACCTATGTGAGTCTTTTTGTTGTGAGGTGGGTCTCTTGTAAACAACATATAAATGAGTCATTCTTTCTTATCCAATCAGCTACTCTGTGTCTTTTTATTGGAACATTCAAGCCATTCACATTTAAGGTGATAACTGATATGTACTTATTGTCATTTTTGTTTAGTTTGGTTATATTTTTCTTCCTATTTCTTCTACTAATTACAGCAGTCCTTTTAACATTTCTTGCAGTGCTGGTTTGGTACTAATGTATTCCCTTAGCCTTTTTTTTGGTCCGGGAAGCTCTTTATTTGACCTTCTATTTTGAATGATAGCCTTGCTGGGTAGAGTAGTCTTGGATTCAGATCCTTGTTTTTCATGACCTTGATTACTTCATGCCATTCCCTTCTGGCCTGTAGTGTTTCTGTTGTGAAGTCAGCTGAGAGCCTTATGGGGTTTCCTTTGTAGGTAACCTATTGCTTATTTCTTGCTGCTTTTAGGATTCTCTCTTTGTCATCAATTTTTGGCATTTTAATTACTATGTGTCTTGGTGTGGGCCAGTTTGGGTTCTTCTTACTTGGGGCTCTCTGTGCTTCTTGAACTTGAATGCTTTCTTCCTTCACCAAATTAGGTAAGTTTTCTGTCACTATTTCTTCAAATATATTCTCTAACGCTTGCTCATTTTCTTTTTCTTCTGGGACTCCTATGATGTAAATATTATTTTGTTTCCAGTTGTCCCACAGTTCTCTTAAGTTGTCTTCCTGTTTTTTCATTGTTTTTTCCTTTTGGTTTTCTGATTGGTTGATTTTTTTCTACCCTGTCTTCTAATTCACTGATCCAGTCCTCAGCTTCCTCTACTCTGCTGTTTGGACCTTCCAATGTGTTCTTTATTTCTGATATGTCATTCTTCATTTCTTCTTGGTGGGTTTTAATATCCAATTGGTTGATTTTCAACATTTCTATGTCTTTACTCATGGTGTTGATGTCCTTACTCATACTCTTGAGCTTCCTCAAGATCATGGCTCTGAATTCTAGCTCTGTCAACTTGCTTAACTGCTCCACATTTATCTCATCTTCAGTAGAGGTCTCTAGTTCTTTCATTTGGCTTTTGTTTCTTTGTTTCACCATTTTGGCTATCACAGTGGGCTTTCGAGCCTGCCAAATTTTCCCTGTTGGTGTTGATGTTCTGCTGTTTGTGGCTCCCTCTCCTGGGTTTGGATGAGCGATGGAGGACCCACATTAAACACCACTGCCAAGTCTTACTTTCCTGGTTAGAGTTGCTAGCCTAGGAATGGTTCACTTATCCTCTATCTTTTTGCCTGGAGGCTATCAGTTGCAGTTATTTGAAGAGCCTTGGGTTCTTAGTTGAATGAATAACTCCCTCAGGTGCTCAGCTAAGGGGATTTCCCGAGGGTGTGGCAGATGCTGGTTGTTAATGATCCTCAATTTGCATTTAAATGGCCCACCTGGGTGGGGTTGAATCTCTGAAGGAGGGGCCGCCACCTCTCCCCAGAGTCCTGGGAAGAAGTAAGATGGCCACCATCCTGCGTGGCTGCACTCAGCAAAAGCTCTGAGCACCATTCAAATCCCGAGTATCCCCACACAGCTCCAGTCCAGTCTGCCCTCCCTCTGCCGGAGCCCAAGGTGAGTGGCTGTGGCTGTTTCAGCCTCTGTCCCTGGTCTGCGCCATGGAGCCACTTGGGAGTGTAACCCGAGGGCGCTGCTCCCAGCTGAGGCCACTGCCGAGCTGCCGACCGTGGGCTCCCAGCCCCGGTCTCGTGCCTCCGCAATCCTACCAGGATCGAGTCAGTGTCCCTGGTTATATGATCCTTGCAAGCTGCTTTTCTGTTGCTTTTGTCTTTATTTTAGTTGTAATTCCAGTTTGGTCCTGGGAGACAGTCTGTGCAGCTTCCATTCACTCCACCGCCATTCTGGAATCTCCACCGTGGGTGTTTTGATGGATCTACTGCAGCTTAACTTTATCCCTTTCAGCAATGGGACCACTCTCCTGCCACCTAAACTGACCACCCATTAGCCCTAACAGCTGAAAGAAATATCAGTCAAAATAAACTGCCAAGGGCAGCAGGTGTGGTTTTGGGAGCTAAGGATAGAGATCCGGGGTTACCACAGCACTGCCCATCCTCAGCCCTCCCTCCCGTCCTGTTGCCCCAGGGCAGGTCCCTGCATCTGCTCCCTGCTGTATTAGTCTTAGGCAGGGCTGCACTATGACTAAGGACAGTCAGAGTGTGTGGGTGAAGAGACAGACATAAAAAAGCCTTGGACCTGGGGGGATATGACACATTCAGACAAAATGGGGTTTTGAAGGGTCCAGAGAAAATGCCGAGCTCACATCCTGAAAGGTGAGGCAATCAAAAAGTGAATGTAGCCATCATGGTTTGATGCTGCTCAGATCAACAAGCAAAGATTTCCTGGGCACCTACGACGTGCTGAGACCTAGCCCTGTGCTTCTGGTGAGGAAGCAAAGAGGAGGGTGAAGAAGTAGACTCAGACAGTTGTTAGCAAACCTCATGGTGCAGCAGAGGTATTACAGAGGTATTTGTGGTGAGTTTCTTGGGCTCCGTATCCCCAGCAGCTCTGACTCATCAAGCCTGGTGTTGCTGAATCTGCAGCTTTACTATGTCTGTCCAGGTGATTCTGATCAGGAAGTCCTGGAGCTAGAACACTTTTGAGAAACACTGGGCTGTGATCTGACTCCTGCCCTCGAGCGGTCTGCAACCCAGATGGGGTGATGGCGACCACCCAAAAAGCAATGCAGAGCCACACATTTTTGTATGATGCTAGCTCTACATGTTATAGGCACTCATAAATAGAGGTGGGCGGTGAAGTAGTGAGTATTCAGGGAAAACTGTGAACAAAAGCTGTGCTCAGTAGTCAGGCAGAACCTGGAAAGAGGGGACAACCCCACACAGCCATCTTAACCGAACTTCCTGATTCAGCATGCCAAGGTGGCTACACCATACGGCCTAAATGAAGATGAAGACATGGGATAGAAAACCACTACTGAACAGGGTAGACAGGCTTCATATGTTGATTGCAGGGAGGATAGTGTCACCAGGAGAATCATAAAACTGGCATTTCCAGATAACACTGTTTGCATTTTCATTCTGCCGCATTCATGTGGTTTCCTGCACTTCATAATTTAACATTTGTAAGAGAAAAAAAAAATGCTGTTATGAAACCCAAATAATGCACCACTCTGAGGCAGACAGCCAGCTGCTAACAAGAGTAACATCTGAGCGTCATTTAAAGTGTCATTCACAGCTCTGCTTCAGAAAGGGGATGTTTAGTAAGAAAGGAAAATAAATCCTGATCAATGTAAACCAAGGTCTGGGTTCTGTGGGGTCGAAGGACTGGCAGGCAACCCGTAACACGGTGAGAGCAGACACAGAGGGAGAAAGTTAGATCCCTGACAAAAAAGAACCATAATTCAAAACAAGCCTATCTCATGTATTCAAATATTATATTCATATAACACTGTGCTACAAGGAATAAATTATTAACCACAGAAGTAAAAGGCCTGCTTGACCAAAGGGCTGTTCCCAAGACCAGTGCCAGCAAGCAGAAGGGCCCCCCAGGGGTCTGACCCTTTCCTCCACACTGGTTGATCTAATAAGCCTTCCTGCAAATGATGACCTGCTAGGAGCACACCATAAATTTTGTTGAGCCAAAAAAAAAAGTATAATTATTTAATTAATTTCATGAGAGTGGACTGTTACATTTTTAAATTTGCATAAGACCATGGTGATCATGGAGGCATGTCCTCATGTTTCTAGAGGTGATTCATTCATTCCAAGGGATGAACAATTTGTCCGAGGTCACCAAAATAGGTGGGCAGCACTGAGCTTCCATCTGAGGATTCTGTTTCCAAAAAATACAATGAGCTAGGCTGATAAAGCTTTCTTGGAAGTCCACATTATTTTGGTATGTAGTTTGAAATTGTTTATTTATAGCTCAGGGTATTTCAATTTCACCCCAAGACTGTCATTCAGGGCCCATGTTTAGTGAAAAGGTGCTCAGCAAACATTTGTTGAACAGGACTTGGAAGTTCCCAATGCCACTCACCTTTGCCCATCCCAATGCTTCACCACAGGGTCACAAACTTGCCATCAAATTAATCTGAGATCTTATGCTCTCCGCGAAAATGAAGTGTCTGGAAATGTAGTTTGCTTGTTGTGTGTGTCCTTAGTTGCTTGTTTATTTGTTTTTTTCTCTTTTAGGTCTTTTTCTAATGACAAACGCATTCTACTCAGAGCCTATTCTTCTGCACATGGGAGAAACAAACACAACTAAGTAAAGTCTGTTGCTCTCCATCACGAGAACAGTTTTCTCACACATGCTGTTGCTTGGGTTGTAGAGAAATGGCCATGCACTTCAATAAGTTGTCCTGGGACACCAAATAAATAATGATGGATGAAATTTAAGGCTAATGAATGCCAAGGCCTTCGGACGACTTACCCCAAACCACTTGTGTTTCAAGACCATCCGTGCGCGCTGAGGTCCACGCTTTCTCCCTTGCTCATGGTCTGCAGCAGCACCACTGCGGAGGCCTCAGAATAAAGCCCTTCATTTCGCTCCAGCACGCTGCAGAAAGAAAACAAAACACCGACTCAGAATGAAAATGCCTCTTGAAGCAGTTAGTTGACATCCAGGGGGAAATCCCTGGCTTTTGTCAGATGTATATATTTTATGACCTCAAACAAGCATATTAATTACCAGAACGAAGCTATCACACAACTGATCTACATATGGTACCCTAAAATACTGGAGGGGGTGGGGAGGAAAGAAGAAACAGAGCACCTCTGGGTAGGTACTGCACCTTGAAAATTAAATACACACCAGTGGCATTGTGCCTGCAAATTTCCAAGTTTACTAACTGAAATAAGTAAATAAGGAAGGATTCATTATGTTTAAATAATTAAAGATTCTGAAATGCAGTTTATCGAGGGTAGAAAGTAGAAAAAGTTTTGTTTCAAATTAAAACCCATCTGATTCTGCCCATTAAACTCACTGATTGAACTGTTATGAACATTTTTAAATAAGATGCTGTTGGGATTGAGCAAAACAAATACAGTGTAAGAGAGAAAACATTTTCCACTTTGCACTACAAACAAGTAATTGATGGGTTTTTGTTCTGACTCTCAATAAATCTTGATAAAAAGTTTCTCCACCCAAGTTGGAAAACAGCATGTACTTAAAACGCTGAATATGAAATGAACGGTTAAAATATGCATGCCACTTTACCCCCACCCAAAGCAGCTGGGAAAGCCTACACATTCGAACTGTGTGTGACAAGGTCGCCCTGGAAAGTTCTCTTCTGCCTGTGAGCTTAAAAACTCTCACTTGTCACTGCATGTTGTTCTAGCTTCTTCTGATGCTTAGTCAAACCCACCCCACTGTTTGTTTTTTTGACAATGGCCATTTGAGAGCCTGGAACGGGTCTCCAAAAGATGTCTGCATCCTTTGCAGCCTTTGATGAGCTCTTCCTCCTCTATTTTGAAAGCCCACGGGAAGGCTGTCAACCAGCTCTCAAACTACGGGACTGCTTCCTACTTTAACTCTAAACGCTGTGCATCTCCAAAGGTCCCGAGGTAATCGCCAAAGATCTCACCATCAAACAACCTAGTTGTGAGAGCGGGTATACTTTTATGCCTTGCTCGGTTGCTGTGTGAATGACTAATTCCTTGAAAGACTTCTGAAGCTACTACTTTATAGAATACTCAACATGTCTGAAAAGGACTTTGGGGGGTTGTATATATCCGTGGTTAGGTTCATGGAGGCACTTAAAACTTTGGAGGAGGAGAAAGCTGCTCTTGGTGAATTTCAACAAGTGAGTTGAGATTAAGACCAATGTGTTTTCAGTCTTGCTGAAAGAGCAACTGCCTGAAAATGGCCATCTTTTTTATTTTCTTGATGCTATCAATACTCACTGAAAGTGGGGTTGTAACGATTTTATTAGTTTTCTGAGCACTTTTCATGAAATGTAACTCAGCTCCCAGTCAAATGTGTAACAGTAACATATTGATATGAATCAACATGAGCCAGGAAGTTCAAAGCATGACAAATTGCCTTTAGCTTACCGTTCTGGTAAAAACAGAATGTGGAGAGAGAAGGACGGTTTAAGCAAGCCCACTTTGAGTTACTGGCTGGTCTCAATCTTGTTTTATTAAAATAAATTGCTGCATTTTCTTATATGTTACCAGTTCTATACCTTGATATTCTAGAATAGGAAGGATCTTTGTCATCTAGTTCAAAATTCTTCTGCAAATAAAGCTGCTGGCCCAGAGAGGTTGATGGACCTCTTCAAGTCACACAGCAAGTTAATTTATGCTTTGACTAGACTCTGGGTTTAATCGTTCATGCCCATTGACTCTTACTGGACATAATGTTGTTGAACAGAATGGAATGTGGTGTTGGTTCAGAAAGTTTACCAGAAGCACAATACTTTTCATAGTACTGAAAATTCTTTTCTGTTTTGTTTTTGCCCTAAAGAGAGAAATTCATTTTTGGATGATATTCTTGTCACCAAGTGGAGCAAAATCTAGCTGGAAGAGGCAGAATGGTTCCATTATTAGCTCAGGGCCCTCCACTGGCTGCCAAAGTCTGATGCCCAGAGGGGCAAGGCTTACACTATTTGTAGAAGAGAAAAAAAGGAAAAAAATTTTATATATATATATATATATATATATATATATATATATATATATATCTCCATCTAAGTGACAGGATTTTCCATTCTTATCCCTGTAGAGGTGAAGGAGTTGGAAGTGATTTGTATTGTGATTTATAACTGACCCTCGATTACACATAGTCCCACAAGAGTGAGACAATTTTTATGGAAAGGAAACCACTGAAAATTCTACATTTTCAGCAAGAGTTGCAATGTATTTCCCTTCTTCAGCAAACTTTTCAGCAGTGCTAATAACCGACAAAACAAGCGCGCTTGAGTTGACTCTCCTTTGCCTACCCAAAAGTAATAAATAGAGATGAGACCAAAAGTCCAGAAAGGAGAAATGAACACCAGGGGCCTAGAACATTCACAGAGAATCCTGGATGCTGAAAGTTACTATAGGAACAAGGATTTCTCTGCAGAAAGTGCTCCCAGCACCGTTTAAATGAACAATGGCCCATGTGCATCCACACTTAACTTCTTAACCTGCCACAGATCTCTAGTTCTTCTATTTTGATATCCCGAATAGACTACCATCTATACTCAACTGTCAGAAAAGATGGAACGGTGGCTTCCTGCTGTCTGAAGAGTAAACTCAGTCTGGTTTTTTAATTTCAGTCTGGTCACCTGGCTGACTTATCTAGGAGCGAACTTGCAGAGCAAACGCAAATGCTCTAACAAGTATTCCTACAGACCGGCGCTCCTTTCGCACATGTAAAGAGTTCTCCCTAAAATTGCCCAGTGGTTTTTAAAACAACAAAATATTGAAGAAAACACCTGCAGTGATTTCTGCTTGAATTTTTAAATGATAAAGGAAACTTTTATAAGCATTTCTGTCATCATTTTCTGAAGTTATAAGCAGCAGCAGCAGCAGCAGCAGCAAGCAAAGTTGCAACAGAAACTCAGTAGAGTCAAACAATATTAAGTTTTTAAGTAGAAACCGGCAGGACCAAAACCTAAAAAGAAAAAAAAAACAAAAAACCTTTTGAAGTATATAAAATACAATGACTACTGTCCCTTTAATTATTATAATAAATTAAGACTTTCCCATTCTTTGCTTGACAGACGTGCGAAGCACAGAAAGCGAAAGAAAGGATCCCTGCACTTCTACCCAGAGACAAATATAGAATGGCACTGCTGTCAGAAAGGCACTTGCTGGCTGTTTCAGCACCTGGTTTAGTGGGAGGGGAAGCCCGTCCATGAGCAGGGACACGTTCTTTGCCCATTCTGTGGCGTGCTGCGGCTTTAATCGTTAGGACTGTGCTCACGACTAATGGAAACCAAAGGGCTGGAAAGAAAAAAATCATAAAGAAAAATACAACAAAATCCACTGCCATTTATAAATCTTTCTGTTACAAGAAGCAACTGTGTTTTATAAAGGCATCTGAGGCACACTAAAGGTATTTTTTTACCATTTAAAAATACCAAACAGTAGTAATAGCTCCACTGCCAGGCTGCTAGGACTTAACCTGCAATTTGGGCAATCAGTGTGGGATGGGATCACTTTGTTTTATGACACAGGAGCAGATGCTACTCATTAACACACAGAAATGTCCAAAACAGAGTTTTTTTAAACATATGAGTTTGGAAACATAAGTAAAAACAGCTTTGAAGACTGTAAGCAAAATAGTATAATATGATGAAATGTGAGTGTTTTTCTTTTTCTTTATATTATTATTATTTTTTAATCCTCACCCAAGGATATTTTTCCATTGATTTTCAGATGAAGTGGGAGGGAGGGAGGAGGAGTGAGAGACAGAGAGAGAGAGAGAGAGAGAGAGAGAAACTTCACTGTGAGAGAGACACGCCTATTAATTGCCTCCCACACGATCCCAACCAGGGCTGGGGATCAAATTGCAACCAAGGTAATGCCCTTGACTGGAATTGAACCTGCGACTCTTTGGTCTGTAGGCCAACGCTCCAACTTCTGAGCCAAACCGGTCAGGGCATGAGTGGTTTTCCTTTTAAAAAGAGAGTTAGGCCCTGGCCGGTTTGGCTCAGTGGTTAGAGCGTCGGCCTGCAGTCCAGAGAGTCCCGGTTTCGGTTCCCGCTGAGGCCTTGTACCTTGGTTGCAGTTTGTCCCCAGCCCTGGTTGGGTCGTGCGGATGGTAACCATTTGATGTGTCCCTTTCAAGTCGATGTTTCTCTCTCTCTCTCTCTGTCTCTCCCCCTCCCACTCAATCTGAACAAAAACTAGAAAAATGTCCTCGGGTGAGGATAGAAAAATAATAAAAGAAAAATTAAAAAGAGAGTTAGGTTAGGTGGTAAACATTTATGGGCCATCCTCTAAATAAAGCATGGGTTTGAAGCAAAGCATCTGCTAAACCTTGCTTTTTATTTTTGAAAACTAGGGAGAGAGCAGTATATACCATATATTAGCCAGTGCAGTCCATGGGTTGCTACAGTCCACGGTGGAACACATTATGCTAAGATAAAAGGAGGATTAAAAAGGTGGAAATAAACTTAGGAAACACTTTTAAAGGCCGTTGATTTGTTGATACGTATTGCAAACCTCTAAGAGAAAAGAAAGCATACCTTCTGGCCCAAAATATATTTGACCACGCAACAGTTTTCCAAAGAAATAAGCAACCATGCATTGACCAGAATACACCCTGGCAAACAATACACTAAGCCGGTGGGTCTCAAACTTCTTCATCCTAAAAGGTATTGAGAGCCCCAAAGAGCTTTTAATTAAGTGGACTATATTTAACATTATTTATTGTATTAGAAATTAAAACTGAGAATTTAAAAATATGTATTAATTCATTTCGTGCAAATAATAATTATGCCCACTGCATGGTACATAAAATGGCATGTCTTTATGAAAAAAAAAATGACTACGTTTTTCAAAACAGAAAGGTTAGTGAGAAAAATGACACAGATTTACATTTTCGCAAATGTCTTTCATGTCTGGCTTAATAGAAAACAGTTACATTCTCAAATGTGTTTCTAAATTCAATTTGCTGTGATGTGTTGTTTGAAGTATCGGGAGAATATCCTAATTGTGGCTATTCTTTCTTATCACACCAAAACTTGACAAGTGGTAGTTTCTTAAAGGACAGGGCAATTTGGAATCCGAAACATATCAATGAACCCTTTGTGAGCTTTTACAGTAAAATGCACTGATGTATCTTGCACTTTGGATGAGTTTTTCTTACCAGGCATGACTGTCGCACCAGGCATGGGTCACTTGGAAAATAATACTCGTTCACTAAGTTATGCAGATTTTCCAAATGAAGACACTTTTCATTATACACATCATTTAGCCTTTGAAAAACTCCACTACATACTTGTGGAAGAATGGGAATTAAATAGGTAGATAATGTCTCTGTACTATTATAAAAATAGGTTTGACCTTGCAGACCACTCCTCGCCTGCTGCAGAAGTCTTGGGGGTTCTCAGAGTGAGAACTGCTGACTAAGACCTTCTAAATTCTGAAGATCCCTCCCAGAAGTAAAAGCACAGAATTGAACTTCCGTCTTGCCCTTGGCTTTTGCAAGTCTGCTAGCTCTCTAGTGACCTTTAGGTCCAACCCATCAAGGGCTGTTTATCCAGGTTGGCCATGGCCATGACATACACCATGAGGGGACAATAGGACAGGGTTATCTGTGAAGAAAACATCTGCTGACTTGGATTCTATCAGGTAAGAATCTGTGAAAGGTGCATGTTTTAGATTTCTTTAGCAAATACTTTCTTCCAACCCAGGCTTTAATAATCTCGTAAGGATTTGTTTTAACTAAAGACAATGAACTTTGTAAGTACCCTGACAGAACTTCAAAAAGACCTGTTTCACGAAATCAGTTAATGAAATAACATAGTTATAAACCACTAATTACTTAAGAACTAAAAAGAAATACTAAACAACAGTGATTAACTGTAAGTATTAATGTACACATGCAATAATGTAATAATAACAGCTAATATTTGAGCATTAATCCATCAAATTACATTATCTCCCTTAGCCTTACGAACATCCCAGGTGGTGGACACTTTCATTATACTATTTTTAATGAATGAAGAAATGGAGGTGGGTGAAACTAAATTAACATATTCAAGTGGTTAAATAACTAACATGTTCAGAACTCCAACTTCTATTTGTCTGACACCAAAGGTTCTCACTTAATAACTCACTATGCTGCCTTATTTCCAATGAACAGTTTTGAACTTCACTGACCTTGAGTCTTCCTCTGATGTTTACAGTAGCCCCCCCCCCCCCTTTATCCACAGGGGATACATTCTAAGACCCATAGTGGATGCTTGAAACCATGGATAGGACCAAATCCTACATATATCATATTTTCTCCTGTACATACATATTTATGATAATTTAGTTTCTAAATTAGGCACAGTAAGAGATTAACAATAACCAATAATTAAATAGAACAATTTTGAGACTATATTGCAATAAAAGTTATATGGCCCTGGCCGGTGTGGCTCAGTTGGTTGGAGCATCATCCTGTGCACCTAAGGGTTTGATTCCAGGTCAGGGCACATATCCAGGTTGCAGGTCATGGCCCATACAGGAGGCAACGCGCATTTCTCTCTCTCTCTCTCTCTCCCCCTAGAATCAATGGATAAAAAGTTATATAACTATGGTTTCTTTCTCTCAAAATACCTTATTGTACTATACTCACCCTTCTTGTGATGATCTGAAATGATAAAATGCCAAACCTGCCCTGAATCTGTATAATCATCCCTTTCTTGCAGTAAATGGCTCGGTGTCACTCATTTCAGGGATCCCTTACTGAAGTCTTCCACCTACAAATTAATCACTTTTTCCATCTTAACTAAGCCCTTAGCACACACTGTGGCCATTAGATTTGCAGTCTGAGGTGCGACAGCAAAACTCACAGCAATATCTTTTTCCTTCTTCACAATTTCACGAATAGATTTGTTCTTAACTGTAGATCTTAGCAACCTCAGCATATGATTTTTTTTCTTTTCTTAAGTTGAGAACTTTCACTTTCTACTGAAAAGAAGCACTTTATGGCTTCTCTTTGGTACATCCAAATTGCTAGCACCACTAATCTTGGGCTTTGGGGTCACTGTGAAGTGAAGGGTGACTTGAACATAAGCACTGGGGTACCTCAACATGGATCGGATAACCTAGTCAGCCACTAAGTGACTAACGGGGGCGGGGGAGATTCCAGATCTGGAGACACTGGACAAAGGGGTGCCTCATGTCCAGGGCAGGACACGAAAAGACAGTGAGGGAGCTCACCACAACCTACTCAGAATGCCCAGCAACTTAAAATTTAGAAATTATTTATTTCTGGAATTTTCAATTTAATATTTGCCATTCACGATTGACCCCAAGTAACTGAAACCACAGAAATCAAAACCGTGGATAAGCGGAGAATGACTATATTCCAGAAATCATGAAATATCCTCTTTGCTTTCTGGCTGCAAAGCGAGGAGCTATGTAGTGAATTAGTTCAGAGCCCACCTAGTAAATGTCCATGCAGGAAGAGTCTCTTCCCTCCCCAACGCAGACTGAAAAGGAAGTCTCTCTCAAAAGCTACATTTGCTGGGTGCTAGAAGAAGTCCAATCTTTTGATTCTGAAAAGCTCATGGGGTAGGATTTTTACCCATCTTTTCCATCAGTCCTAGATTAAACAAAATGAGCAGTGTAATTTAAGCAGAAGTTTGAGATATTTTTAAAGAGAACAGTAGTCTATACTGCAATCAGTGGTGTTCCCTGGGAAAGAGGCTCCATGACAGTTTATGTGACTTTCTCAGAGTAGAAAGAATGCGGTCCCTTCAATGTGAACTGATTTTAGAAAAAACAAGACGGGTCTGGGGTACACCCAGAAATTCATTCATTATGCTCAGTACTTTTTAATTTTTATTTTATTATTATTATTTTTTCAATCCTCACTCGAGGATATTTTTTTTCCCATTCATCTTTAGATAGAGTGGAAGGGAGGGAGGGTTGGGGTGGGGGGAACATCAGTGTGAGAGAGACACATCGACTGGCTGCCACCCACATGACCCCGACCACGGCCAGGGAAGAACCGCAACCAAGGTACGTGCCCTTGGCCGGAATCGAACGCGCGACTCTTTGGTCCACGGACCGTCGCTCTAACTGCTGAGCCAAACCGGCCAGGGCTCAGCCATGTTTAATGACATTCATCACCTGCAGTCCCACATCCCACTGAAGTGCTCTGTTTATCTCTGTTCTCAATATAAATGCCACCAACTGGCATGGAGCTTTCTAATGAGTATTACAAAGTCTGCAGACCACAAACTACAAGATACAGGAGAATCCAGCTCATTCTATTGGCCTCACAATTACTTCTTGAAAAATTATGCTACGTACTTTGTATAAATGGTACAATCTAATATTAAGTGATAATAACAATAATCCTCTATACTTTGTCAAACTCATTAGGCATTTCAGTCTCCTAGAAAACTCCCCTTTCCCTCAGACAAACCAAATACGTTGGAAGCTGTGTATCTGGCAAGAGATATGGTTAGGAGCAAACTCATTTTTTTTTTTTTTTTTTTTTTTACCACAACAAATTTCTTATACAGCAGTTAAAGAAGGAAAGCCACTGTCACGGCTCACATCTAATTACTGTGACAGGCTCTAACTAGAATGTTGAATTCCCACGTGTACGCTCCATCACTGGATTTGCAGAACCGTGCAAATGTGTCCTTCCTCCGAAACCTAACAGCCTGATCTCAGCCTCCTTTGCATATATCATTCTTGG
Source organism: Molossus molossus (assembly GCF_014108415.1). Lineage (NCBI taxonomy): Eukaryota > Metazoa > Chordata > Mammalia > Chiroptera > Molossidae > Molossus > Molossus molossus. The sequence goes on along the minus strand of NW_023425347.1, from coordinate 24,453,594 downwards.
TGGAAATTTTCAACAACCACAAAGGTGGGGAAAAGGGTGCGTCGCATATTGTCTTCTTAGTCATATTTCCTGATGTTGCCATTTTAGTATATTTAAAATATTTATTTACAGCAACATTTTAGTTACTCTAGTTTAGGAAGCACTGTTCTCTTTTTCTATCTTGGTAGACCCCTCGGTGTGCTGCACTACAAAAGAAAGTTCTCTGAATCACTGTCATGATTTAGGGAGAGGCTGATGTTCTTATTTGCTGAACACCAAACCTCCCATTGCTCTTAAAATCTGAAGTGAGCGAGATTAGGCTGGCAACACTTTAAAAACTGTCTTTCCTATTATACACCAGGACAAATCTAGACTCACACTTCCCCTCTGCCTGCCTCCCCTTTCACAGGGGTGCTGCCCACACCCACCTGCTCTCACTTCTGAGTACCTGACACCCAGACCATACAAGTGCAGCTAAAGGTGCCAGAAGTTAAGACCCCCAACTGAGAAAGGGTAACCCAAGGGACCAAGGAAAGCAGTGGAGCCATGTTGGATGATAAAAGACTCTGGGGTCGCCCTGGCCGGGTTTGCTCAGTGGTTAGAGAATCACCCTGTGGTCCAGAGAGACCCGGGTTCAGTTCCCGCTACGGGCACATATCTCGGTTGCAGTGTGTCCCCAGCCCTGGTTGGGTTGTGTGGGTGGCGGCCACTCGATGTGTACCTTTCACATCGATGTTTTTCTCTCTCTTTATCTCCCTCCCACTCTATCTGAACAAAAAATGGAAAAATGTCCTTGGGTGAAGATAAAAAAAAGACTCTGGGATCCATTGCTTTTATGGGTGCACGAAGCCTGTTCCTGGTACCCTGACATCACCGAATTGCCCAGACTGGAAACACCAGGATCACTGCCTCTGCATTCGCCCTTATTCCACAAGTCAGCAGGTTCCAAATCCTATCAATTTTACGTCCTTGTTATTCTACGTCCTGGTTATTCTACTGGGACCTTCCCTTCCACCCTCCAGCATCACCGCCTCGGCTCTCACCCACTCCCCTGCCTTCCCACCTAGATTCCCACTGCTCTCGGGGTCCTGCAGGCGACTCCGCTCCGCCACCACGCTGCCTCCAGAAAGCACAGACCTGAGGACTCTGCTGCCCGAAAGGAAAACCGGGGCAACAACAGTATACTCTCCAAACTATCACTGCAGAGGAAGGGGGCATGGGAACCACATCAGTAAATTACACTCTGAGGTCCCGCCAGCCTTCCCCTTTCGTTGTGAACAGCCGAGAGAGAAGAGAGCTGGAGAAAGGAGACGTGGAGGGTACGCAAAGGGCCAAGGACCAACATCTCATTCACAGATTTCTTTCTGAGTTTGTTTGGCTCATCTGTATCTTGGGTCAGCTTTGTAAAGAACTCAATCTGACTTTTAATCATTAAAAATAATCCTAGAAGCATGCCCTGGTATGCACTGCCAAGTTGCAGTGATGCATTTCATTACTGCTCGAAAGGGCACATATTAAAAACACTACTCGAAGTCAAGCTAAAGAAAATAAAAGGATTTGGGATATTTTTTAAAGCAGTTACTAAAACAGAAACAAATGTTATTTTTAATCTCTGGCTCGCTGTTAACTGACAAGATATGAATATGAATTTTACCGAGTAATGTATAATAACTGCTTCTGCTCACCACAACCACATACCAGCAACTCAGTGTTATATATCATTTGGACGTTACACGTGGAACATGTCATCTAGATTACAAACCATCCTCATTCAAGTAGATTTCCTCTCGCTAGGTTTTGATATGACATCATAAAAAGCTCAGTAAACAACTATTCTTAAATGTGGTTTTATCAAAGTCATTGCAAAGTTCTAGATTCCTAAACAAGGGAAGAAGAGTAGCTGAAAAATTGTAAGCTGATAACCTAATCGTCTAACCGTCAGTCACATCACTGCCACCCACACTTCATAAATATGTACTCTGGAGAGAAACTCTGCCTGGCATTGGTCTGGAGTACAAAGTATCGATCTGACCACGCCCTTGGGAAGTTAACTGTCCATCTGGGGAGAGAGCATGCACACAAATGACATGACTTCTTAGCAAGAAGGTGGAAGAAGAGAAGAGCTATGGAGCGTCAGGAGAGGAAACTGGTTCACGCAGGACAGGTTATCAGGGAAGATTCCACAGAGCAGGTGGGTCTGAAGGACTAGATGTATGGGGATGCTGAATTCGGAGCTTCTATCCCCAAAGGGGAAGTCCTAGGGAAAGCTCAAACTAATCAATTTGTCTAGAGTTAGCATTTATTGAGTAACTACTCTGTGTTAAGAAGTTCATCAAGCCCTGGCCGGTTTTGCTCAGTGGTTAGAGTGTCGGCCTGCGGTTCAGAGGGACCCGGGTTCAGTTCCCGCTAAGGGCACGTACCTTGGTTGCAGTTTGTCCCCGGCCCCGGTTGGGTCATGCGGGTAGCAACCACTCGATGTGTCCCTTTCACGTCGATGTTTCTCTCTCTCCCTTCCTCTCTCTCCCTCCCACTCTATCTAAACAAAAAATGAAAAAATGTCCTCGGGTGAGGATAAAAAAAAAAGTTCATCAATGTTATCTCTAAGCTTCCAATCAAACCTGTAATGATAGCTTGGTCACAGCTGATTTTCAAAGGACTCAGAGAGTCACAGACATTTCCAAGAGTCATTAGCTTTTGCTGAACGCTAGTAAGCACATCTATATCAACACAACAACTGATTACACAAAGATGACAGCCTTAACGAGAGCAATCAAGGGTCAAAATCATTACATATTTTGAATGTGTGTGGCTTAATATAACAAGAGTTAGGAAATGCCAAAATCCCTTTCCCTCCAAATTTAAATGCAATGACAAGATTGTAAAACACTTAATATACTTATTTATTCTGTCCTCTAACATCAGTATTATGCAATGGTTGCATTTTACACTGAGTTATTAAAACCTATATAACATTTATTTTAAAATACTTATTTGTTTTATTTCTCAAGGTGTGGTCCAAGAACCTTTGATGTTGAATGCAACACAGGAGACTGCTCATTAAAAATTGAACCCCTGCCCTGGCCGGTTTGGCTCAGGGGTTGGAGCATGGGCCTGCAGACCAGAGAGTCCCGGGTTCGGTTCCCACTAGGGGCACGTACCAAAAAAAAAAGAAACCCCTGGGTCACTTCCCATTTAGAGTCTCTTAGGGCCCAGGAGTCTGAATTTTCAGCAAGCCTTCCTCTCACCCCCAAGTGAATACTAGTTATACATTTAAGCTTTTGCAGCCCTTATCTCGAGTTTCTCCCCCTTGTTTTCTCTTATTGGAATGTGTCTGCCAACTTTAACAATTACTTTCAACATCCTCCAAATGTTTTCGGTGTCACACTGCATTAACTAAAAGAAAAATTGCTTCTAAAACACTGAAATTGTACCACTGAAAACAGGATTATTTCAAACCATTTTCACAACCCTTCTTTTTCTCTACTGTCTAGTTCAAGTCAGTGAAATGTGGTGTTGGTCAATGCTCTGGGTTCTACGGCAGGCAGCATAACCCTCCACCCCAAAGATGGCCCCATTCTAGTGCCCATACCCTGTGAGTGTTACCTTCCATGGAAAAAAAGGATTTCACAGACGTGACTCAATTAAGAACCTTGAGCTGGGGTGAACCCAATGTGAAGGGTCCTTAGGAGTGGAAGGAGGAGGCACAAGAACAGAGTCGCAGGGAGATGTGGTCATGAGAGAAAGGGACAGGGAGATGCGATGTTGCTGGCTAAGACAGAGGAAGGGGCCACAAGCCAAGGAGCACACGTGGCCCCTAGGAACTGGACAGGCAATGATATGGCTTTTCCCCTGGAGTCCCCATAAGGAGTGCAGCCCTGCTGACACCTTCATTCCAGCATGGGAGACCGGTGGTGGATGTCTGACCTACAGAACCATAGGACAATAAATGTGAGGTTTACAGTGATTTGTTACAGCGGTAATAACACACCAATACAGGTTCTCTGAAGAAAAGAAACACTCAGGTCTCCTTTAACACAAGGCCACGGCACACATACTTTTCAGTCTTCCCAAACACATAAAGACAGAATCCCAAATGTTTGTTTAGATACAAATGGAACACAGCCTAGTTAATTCCCAAACAACATGGACACTTCTTCCATCTGTCACTGTCCTTATCCTGCTCTTTCCACTCAGCCCTGCGGCTCACCATCACTGAGACAGCCTCCTTTCTCTCTCTGGAAACCACAGAAACAGGGGGTCTAAGTCAGGGTCTCTCGACTCCAGCACTACTGACACTTTGACCATGCAATTCTCTTGTGGTGGGGACTGTCCTGTGCACTGTAGGACACTTAGCGCCTCCCTGGTCCCTACCCACTACATGCCAGTAGCACTCACTCCCTCTCCCAGTTGTGACAACCAACAGAGTCTCTAGACATTGCCAAATGTCCTCTGCAGGGGGCGGAAGTGGCCCCAGGCTGAGACTCACAGGTCTCAGGCACATGTCAGTTTACCTAGCAATCTGTTGCTTTCTCCGTAAATTCCTCCCACAGAGGGAGAAGCCTTGGACATGTGTGTACATATGCTCATACATTGCATCTGGTCTCATTCAAACCAGTTGCCTACAAATTCAGTCTGCTTGGCATTTTAAAAGGGCTCCAAGTCAAAACTCAACCACAGGTTTTTTTAAATGGCCCCGCTACACTTATTCCCAGCCACAAGCAGCGGAAACATGGCCTTCCCACAATGACCCACAACCCAACCCTGCCAGTGAGCTCACAACTCACTCTGCCACTTAGAAAGGCCAACTGGGCCAAAGCTTGCTATTTGACTGTTACCAAGGACTTTCTAAAGCTCTCTGCAACCTTACTGCCTACACATCATTAATCAAAACCCTTTCGATCAGGTTTTACACAGTGTAGACCAAATCTGCAAATGACTTGACTGAAAGCCTGACTCTGATAACAGAACAGCTGTTTTGGAACCAGATGTGGGGACATAGCCACTGTCCTGGAATAAGACATCAGTCTGCTAGAGAAACGGATCATTTCCCCAGCAAGTTATCTCTCAGAAAATGACTTACACAAAGATGTTTTATATAGTTCTTAATTCTGCTCGAACGTTCCATTTCAATCTCAAAATAACAAAACAACAAATGGTAACACAGCTCATTTGTTTTTACTGAAATCTTAAAACTACAGCGTCCAAGACTGGCTGTTCAATTCGTAGGATCACAACTCGTCTCATGGAAAGCTACCGCCAAGCAGAGCCCCGTGAGGACTGGCTGGGGTGGCTGTCAGTGTTACAGAGGTGGTGGCCCTACAGAACGTTCCCCGGGAATGTCAGCATGCACATCCTGGGAACTAGAAGTAACCCATGGCTTTCTAACAGATGGGGTGAACTGCAACCTTTGTAGATGAACGCCCCCATCAACCACTGCCGTATTAATTAATACTAAGACTTTAGAATTTCACTGTTCTCTCAGAGGCTTTCTCCAAGTACACAAGAGCTTCCTGGAGTCTGAAAATAATATCACCTCGCTGAAGATGTAAGGGACCAAGGCCCACCACTACTATGGCTTCCACTCCCTTTCCTTCTCTCAGATACTTCACAACCGCCCCCAGGGAGGGAGCTGCCACGTCATGACATTGCCCTGAGGGCAGTCAGCTCTGACAGCCGCACACAGATGTTCCCTTCTACCTTCTGGGGGGCTGTTCCACATTCCCACTTCTTCCGAAGATTTGAAATTCAAGCATTCATGACAAGTAGCACACATGAGGAAGGAAGGGGCAGGAAAAGGGTTTTCAGGGGGAGGCGGAGATAAACCTTACAATGTTATTTAAAATTGGGGTGTGGGGCACTGTCAGGGAAGAAGATGACAGGGTGGCGGGTGCAGAGAAAAGAAACTTGGACATCGTTATGCATTGACTCCAATATGCGAAAATACTAAATTTGAAGTGTTGCATTATGAATGAAAACATCAAGCCAGGACAGAGCATAGGGCGTCTCTTCAACCCAGCTACCCCCATCTGGCTAGTACTGACACCACCACGGCAGTAAGTAGCAAGGGTGGGCGAGTCCGCAATCTGATGAAAGTACACACGAGCTAAGACTTCGAAAGGGTGACTTCCTAACCTACACCCCTTTCCTCTGGCTGAGAAGAGCAGGGGAATGATCCTAAATGGATTGAGTTACTACACGGTTTAAGCCCCTGACAGATTTAATATTCCACAACTATAACTTTTTACTTTGAAAGTTACTCAGGTATACAACACACTCATATAAAAATAATGTATAAACTCGCTCCTTATTTTCAAACCTGCAATTACCAGCAAATGAAACCAACTCTTGGTCTTAGCAGTGGTTTTATACATCCTTTTAGCTATTAGGGAAATAGAAACACCTTATTTCTTCATTCAACATTTGCTGAGTGCCCTACTTTGTGCTAGTCCGAAGGATCTATATGAATAAAATATGGTCCTTGCACTCTCCATCCAGTGGTGGGATCATAAACAATGGCGAAGAGTGTGCCTACTTTATAAAGAGGAAAGCAGTTCAATGGCAGAATAGACTTTTTTTTTCCTATTAAAGAAATTATATATATATGTATACACATACATATAAAGTTGGGTTTCCCGCCCTGATTCCCAACTCACAAATTACACATTTAGCTCGTGGTAACCAAAGAATTTCAGTATGATTCTTTCGGGCTGGAAACATCTCCGTAAGAGACTTAACTACAAAAGTGGCCTCTACTCTGCAACATTCAGCTAACAAAAGGTTTACACCAGCATCAATAATTGATTTTCTTCTATTCCATCATGAGATCTGGAATAGCCTGTTCATTTTCTCCTGTGTTCACTGTCCCCTCTACAATATTTTATAACATCTCAGATCTGAGTTTCTGCTCTCACGTTGCTAGTTTATTTTATTTTCACTTACTAGCTAACACTTTTAAAAGGTCAATGAATAATGTGTGAGTGGCCACAGTAAGTGAAGCACCATGGAAAATGGAGAAAGGAACAAGAGTTTGCCCTTGTCCTCAAAGAAGCTTTCCAACCTTAGTCTGGGAGACAAACATGTAAACAAACAATACGGTGTGAATCTGGGGCATGTGGGTGAGTCCTGGGACATGACAGGCAAGACCTCAGCAGGCAGAGGGCTCCAAGCTGGAACACAGGTGTTAATTATGTGTGCACTGGGAGAAGGGAGCCTTCTATTTTTAAATGCCCCTCCCCAGAATGAATGCTATTTGAAAATCCCTCTTAGATAAGAGAACAGGGAAGCACATAAAGCTTGGCCATGTTATTTTTTTAAATCAAATACGCTACCGTGTTTGATCTGTAGTACTTACAAGAAATTATTTTTCGGTCCTTGACTTATTTTCTCTCCATATTCTCATCATCCTTCTGAAGTACTTTCTAGTAGCTTTTCCACACAGAGCTAGAGAAAATAAACCACCTGTATACTAGGATTTTCCTCCAAATTCTGTTTATTTTACCCATTTTATTTGTATCCGGTTTCATCCACACCAGTGAAGTTGGACATGTTCATGCAGTAGTTTGCTGAGGGTTACTCTTTAGGTAAATCCAACACGAACATTTGTCCTTTGAAGCAGCACATTCCTTTTTAAGCAGCTATTTGTTCGCCTACGTTTTTTTCACCAGATGACTAATTGTGAATGTAAGCAAAAGCAACTGATGAAATTCAGAAATAAATGTTTAAAATTTTCTTTTACTAGTCTAAATTCATTGTTTTCATCAATCAGCACACCCTCTTTTCTGTATTTACAGCGCACTTTCAAATTATGGAATTTAAAAAAATTAAATGGTTGTCTGAAAGTCGTGCATGATGAACTTAAATGATATATTTTTCTTGCAACTTTTATCCATGGCCATTGGCATAAAACGACCTGCTGCTTGAGCCAAAATGCTGTTTGTTTGTTTGTCTATCTTCAAATTCTGGCAATAACTTTAGATATATCTTTCCTTTGGCACTTAATTTTAACAATGGAAACAATTTTTAAAGGCTTCTTTAGTGGACTGAATTATTTATATTTTGTCAGTCGAATATGGTACTAAGAAAGTTGAGGGGTTGACGTCACATGTCAAAAATGTAGGTTAAATTACTCTTCTATAACAAAAATACAAATGAAATATGTACAATGCCAATGCGTAAATTACTTTTAGGATTGTCACTGACCTTCTTACTTCTTCATAAGCTGACTTTTGGGTATCTAGTTTAATTTCTTTTGATGTGACAAAAAGTACAAGTTTATGTCACATGAGTTTGACCAACTATTAAGTATCTAGTTATTTGGGTAAATCTTATTTTCAAAAGCTTACTAAAAATGCTATATACTCTATCCATCATTATCATTTTCATTCTATCTGATATTAGAAGGTGGCTCTTAAGCCAAAACGTTAACTCTTTTATCTATAGGTGGTCTAATAGTTTAGCTGCACGGAGAACCTGGCTGTCTTTTGGCTGACATACTTCTCCAGCTAAAAATGGGAAACTGGCCCTGGCAGGTGTGGCTCAGTGGTTGAGCACTGACCCATGCACCAAAAGGTCACCAGTTCGATTCCCAGTCAGGGCACATGCCCAGGTTGCAAGCTCAACCACCAGTAGGGGGCGTGCAGAAGGCAGCTGATTAATGTTTTTCTCTCACTTCCATACATGGATGTTTCTGTCTCTCTCTCCTTCCTTCTTCTCCCTTCTTCTCTCTGGAAAATTAATTTTAAAAAATATCTAAAAAAAAAAAAAAGAAAGAAAATAGCTTAAAAAAATGGGAGGGGGTCGCTGAAGACAGAAAGTTGAATAGGAGCACAGGCTAGGGAGTTCAGATAGACTTTTGTGAAACAGTTTTATTTTTTTTCCTAAGAAATCTGAATATTTAGCATGCTAGTGATGTTCTGATTTGAATATAAGTAGAGACCAATATTTTAATTTTACACACACACACACACACACACACAATCTGTGGAAGTCAATCTACCAAAAGGAAGGGAGGGAAGGAGGAAAGAAAAAAAGGAAGGTAGAAATGTATGGAAGTAGGGAGGGAAGCAGGGAAGTCCAGGAAGATGGAGGTGGGGAGAAAAAAATTATAATAGTTTTTATGTGGAAGGTTAAAATTTATTAATCCTCACCCGAGGATATTTTTCCATTGATTTTTAGATACAGTGGAAGGGAAGGACTAATTGTGAATGTAAGCAAAAGCAACTGATGAAATTCAGAAGTAACTGTTTAAAAGAGAGAGAGAAAAAAAATCAATGTGAGAGAGACACATCGATTGGTTGCCTCCAGGACGACCCCACTGGGGCCAGGGATCGAACCTGCAACCCAGATACGTGCCCTTGACTAAGAATCAAACCCGAGACCCTTCAGCCCAAAGGCTGTTGCTCCAACTGCTAAAGTCAAACTGGCCAGGGCTGGGAGGTTAAATTTAAATATTAAACAAAAGTACCCAGCTGGTGTGGCTCAATGGTTAGGCATCAACCCCATGCACCAAGAGATCGCAGGTTAGATTTCTGGTCAGGGTACATGCCCAGGTTGTGGGCCAAATCCTCAGTGGGGGGCATGCAGGAGGCGGCCAATCGATGTTCTTTCTCTCTCATCGATGTTTCTGTCTCTCCCTCTCCCTTCCTCTCTCTCTAAAATCAATAAATAAAAAATATATTTAAATATTAAGCAAAAGTAATATATAATCCAAATTAACTTTGAAAATCCTTTAAGACACTGCCAACATGATGTTGGGTATACAACTCTTTACAGCAAGTTTCATGAGTCTTGAAGTTAGACTACAGGAAGAACTCACTGCAGGTCCGCACACAAATGTCTGAACATTCAAGCCATTCCTCTTACAGTAAATATTATATCCCTGGAATTCAATGGAGGGGTTAGTGAAATGTTAGTATCTTCTAGCAGGTTTTACTTCATTCTGTTGCAATATTAAGCTCCTTTAACTTTAACACATATTAATAAATATAATGTTGTTGTAGTTAAAGGAATCATGGCTCACATCTTGATTTCCTAATGTAGTGGGTCACTTTTAAAATAAACTGCTTTATGCCATGGTTGGGTAGCTCGTTAGTTAGAGCATCATTCGGATACAGCAATGTTACAGGATTGATCCCAGGTCAGGACACATACAAGAATCAACCAGTGAATACACAAATAAGTGGAATAACAAATCTCTCTCTCTCTCAAATCAATAAATTTTATTATTTATTTATTTATTTATTTATTTATTTATTTGGTATGTGCCCCTAGCAGGAACCGAACCCAGAACTCTCTGGTCCGCAGGCCAACACTCCAACCACTGAGCCAAACTGGCCAGGGCTCAAATCAATACATTTTTAAAAAATTAAAAATAAATAAATAAATAACTGCTTTAAAAATATTTAAAATAAAGCACATAACCAAATAAGTGCCATAAACTTTTCAAAGCCCAATATGCCTCTTTTTTTTCTTGGGTTCCACTGTTTTTGAGTATTTTGTCATGATCTCCCACACTGAATGCAGACAATAAAACTCTAACAAAATGTGTCGATTTTAAATAAGTATAGGAAGATACTGCTCTGCGCCTGGCTGCTCTGGTGAGGGCAACCCCGTAACTGGCCTGCGCGGAGGGTCAGGGCGCAGAGCGGCAGGCAGCCCGCCCTGGAACAATGTGATGACCTGAACGCCTACTTCTTTTTTTTAAATCCTTACCTGAGAATAGTTTTCCATTTATCTTCAGATAGAGTGGGAGGCAGAGAGACAGACAGACAGACAGAGCAATAGCAACGTGAGAGAGACACATCGATTGGTTGCTTCCTACACGACCCCGAGCAGGGCTGAGAACCAAACCTCAACTGAGGTACGTGCTCTTGACTGGAATCAAACCAAGACTCTTTGGTCCTCGGGCCAACGCTCTAACCGCTGAGCCAATCCGCCGGGGCTGAACACCTACTTCTTTAGCAGCCCCAGAAAGGGCCTCAGCCCCCACACATACCCTTCAAAGGAACACATTTCCTTTTGGTGTGTTCCCTAATCCACAATGTCCCGGGATCCAAAATAAATCTCCATCCATTGCACTTCCCATATTCTTTTTCTAAAACATGCATTCCTCTGGAGGACTAACGAATTAAGATACAAACATCACAATGTGAAGTATGTTCATCTGGTTCTTCAAGAAAAGAGGGGCCCAGGGCAGGTCCAACACAGGGGTAGGATTGGGGTGTCACCCAAGAGAGGAACTGAGGGACAACAGGATCCCAGAAGGCTGCGATCTGTCCTATGTCCCAGCTTAAAATTAGTAGTGAAACAAATAACATTGATGGGTGTTATTTACTGTTGTTACACATGAGGAATCAGCCATCTAAGCCTTAAAAAGCTAGAAAGCAGGGCAAGCAAGGGCCCTTTTCTTTCCCCTTTGTGAATGCACCAGCATTTGCCTAAGGAAACAACCCATTCCATTATTTTAGAAAACACAGTATTCCATCCCTAATTATTTCTTCAGGAATGGTTTGCAGTAGTACATCAATGAGAGGCTAGCTTGTAGACACTGAATGATGTCATCAAAATTTTTAAAAATTAAATTAGTGGTCAAGCTAGCAGACAACGTGAGAAAAAAGTTGAATTCAGGGAGAGTCGTAGAATTTAGGGGTGCCTAATAAATTTCGATAGAAAGGAGCATGACCATGACGATTATTATTACTCCTCATCTGGGCCATGCTCCAAGTAGACACCTGGGTTTTGGGGAGGGATACTGAGTCCCTGATGAAAGTCTCTAACTGTGCATTTCAACTGGACATTCTGGAAGGTGCCCCTGAGGACAAGAAAGAATCTGTGTCAATCAACAATGCACCGAGGTAAGCCCTGTGGTTCTGCTTTCAGAGTCTCCACTGTAATTCTATCCTAAGCAACCAGGGCCAGGGTGCCGCCACAGGGGACACGTGAGAGAGCTGCCTCTCCAAAGCTGTCAGTCAGTAGCAGTTAGAGGAGAGGAAAAAAATTGTAATACATGTAACATCCACATTAAAGACTACCAAGTCAGAGCCAATTAGGACGACCATTTGGCACTGCGGGCTCATGCATATGAAAACGGCTCTGCCATCAATGAGCAATAATGCATGGGATTTGTGGGCACGCTCTAACATCAATGCATCAAAGGCACTGCTGCACACCTCTGTCTTCTTAATTCCCATTAGCTCACCCTTGTCTGCATGAAAAGTGCTTAGTGAGTCAATTGCTTCTGGTGAACTGTTGATACATCTTTCAAGTCCTGATTAGGCCTTTAGTCACTGAGCATACTGCGCAGTAAACTAGAGCAACTGCAATTATGCAACTTCCCAGGAACATACAGACAGCACTTATAGTGAGACCACAGTGCCAGCAAAATGTGCAATGGAGATTATTTGTCAGCAATTTTAGAAACCATGCACTTAAATGCCAAATGAAATATATGCACGGCAGACAACAGAAGTTCGGGTGAAGAAAGATAAACAATGAAATTAGCAATGTCTACTCTTTGGACTATAGTACAGCCCTGAAAATGAAACCTACTATGTACAACAAAGAACTTTCCATAAAACAGTTTTCTATGTTACCTTTCTCTCTTTACAGTAATGTCCATAAGATACTTGATTTAGTGCAGCAATCCAAGGTAAAGCACAAGGACAGAATCTTGAACACATTTTCGGTGAGCTACTGGTTCTTCAGAGCCCCCCCTCACCTGTCAACATCTATATCTGAACATAGTGAATAATGGGTCTGACGTGAAGAACTGCCCTTTCTCCTTTCTACTATTTGTTCTCATTTTTCATTTTCGAGACCAGCAAACATTTATGTAATTATATATTTGAGGATTTCCCACCCAAAATAATAGTGAACATTTACAGAAAATAAATGTGAAAGTAACATGTAATTTCATTTATCAGGACACTGAACCACTTTCCACACATTGCCTGGGATAAACCAATGACAAATATAAGTGAAGTTTTGTGTGTTTTTTCCCAAGAAACTTTGCAAGGGATTAGCTTGAAACCTCCAGGAGAAAAATGGGAAATGATGCACCATGAGAAATAGGTCAAACGGTCTACATTCATTGTACAAGTAATAACATAAGCAAGAACCTTCCTAAGAGTGTTTTATAGTATTTTTCATGGCAACACTGTTCCTCTCTGGTCTGTTAATCCTCCCTTTCCTACTTCTATTCATATGCTTTATATGTATTTATTTGTTGAGTTATATATTTTAGCTGAGCTTGGAATGACAGTTATTTTTAAGAGGCTGCCAACATGGATCAGGAGGAACCTCCGAAACCTGGCTCACAGTGACTCTGGCATAAGGAGCCTCGACAGCCAAAACCAACCAGAAAGTTGATGAGATCCAGGTTTCCAAAACAAGAGAGAAAGGGCATCTTTACTTTCTTCCATATGGCTTTTCAAAAAAAAAGTTATTTACCAAAGAGGACTCCATTTATAATGCAGCCAACCACTTCCTTGTGTGTTCAGAGTGCAAATCCAGATGTCCAGATGTCTATCCTCAAGCCAGATGCAGCTTTCTTCACCTTGGACTGGGGCAAGGTGTGGGGGAGACACGGTGCCCAATGGGCCAGCACACCAGAGGCACCCAACGCAGCTGCCTTCTAAGTTACCAGCCCTGACTTCCTCCACTGACAGCCTTCCAAAACTAATTGTGGCTGTTGGGATAAAGAGGGCAGTTTCTCAGCTTCAGTGCCTTTAAGGTTATTTCAACTTTCCACCTCTGGTTGCTATCCTGCTAGAACTTTTGACATGGAGCCCTCCTTAATATTCATAAGGCAGAGTTGTTCAAAAGAAACAAGTCTCACTCCTCATTAGATAGCTGAAGACCCCAGTCCTTTGTCTTCTGTTATTTTGGAGATTATATTCAAGGGGTTTGGGGACTACCTAAGAATATTTATGACAGATAGACTCCTGGATTTAGGTTTGGGACAAACAAACCTTTCATATGTGTCCTTAAAAACAGACAGTGTTCTGTTTGGAGTGTTGAACTCCATTCTAGTGCAAACATGCTTGGCATCTAGCTACAGAGTTTTCTTCTGGGCAAACTGTTCTGCCACCACTATGGACCTTACCACCTTGGGGCCCCTGGACTTTCCTTCCTTCCCTGGATCCCCGTCCCCTTCCCCCTGAGATACCATCTGTGCCCAGGCTACAAGGGTGGAGATTGTACATCTGGATGCCAAGGAGCTGTGGGCACCTCCGGCAGGGGCATAGTTCATGCCACACTCCTGGTCCCTCCTTGGCCTGGCATGATGACAGAAAATGGCCACCTCTGTCCTATTTCTCTGATACTCCAATATAGATTATGGGATAACAAATCCAGCCCACGGTTGATAGCTGAAGGCACAGGGACATCTAGAAATCATCCTCAAATCCAGGAATTGTTTTCATTCATCTCCTAGTTTGTTCTGGGGAGATGATACAGAGGAATGACCTCTCTCAGCTCTCCTTCTATCCCTTGAGAAAGATCTCAGACTTGTCTGATATGGGCAAGCAACAGCCCTCAGAGATGGTCAATCCATAACACTCCCCTTCCCATAGTCAAGTTTTCCTTTTTCAGTTGCTTCCTACTGACCAACGACTATTTTTTTTTTATAGGGATTAAACACAGAGTTGGAAGTGATCTTAAAGATGATTTGATTTTGTGTTGCCATGACCTGAAACCATAGCTATTATAATCTAAAGATCCCTGGGCCTCAACAGGCCCACCACACAGGTCCTTGGCCCATTCGGTAGAGACCAGTGTGGACCCAGAGCTCTCCAGGGGTTTGTGAAGCCACATTTGAAAACCACTGATGTAATCCAACTTCCGCATTTCCTTAAGGCTCAGAGAAGTTAGGTTATTTGCTGAAGACCACACAGCGGTTACTGACAGGCCTAAAACTTCACCGTTCCGGGTGCCCCAGAGCAGCGGCATCCCTTACCTGTCCTTCCTAAGTGTTCAGTATTCAGTAAGACCATAATCCTTTAGTCTCTGCTAATAAAGATAACATATTCTTAATGAATATGTAATTCAACTTCTTTGAATCTATTATAAAATCTATCATTTTTTAGAGTCTTATGTGCAAGTCAAGTGTCACCTTTCTCAAATTAGGAGTGGTTTCTAAAAGAATTAGGGATTCCTCGTAGATTCACCTTCACATTCTAAAGGAGACAGAGACTTCGTGGGATGCAAATCAGAAACACAATGAATGCACTTTTCTTTAGAAAAACCAAGAAAGTGGTCAGTAGACTAATATATTTGTTAACTTCTCCACACACACACACACACACACACACACACACACACCCTCCAACTACTGGCTCCAGGGACACTTACAACGTGGCAAAGGATTTCACTGCTTTCACTAGCGTGCATGCCAGGTGGCCGTATGAATGCGCTGCAAATTCTGTTCGCCACAGTGCTCCATTTTGATCACTCGTGCCACTGCTATATTAGCTTGTAACAGAGACTGAGAGTAAAATAATAAAACTGCGTTTTGCTAAACTATTCTAAAATGAAAGTTTCTGCCTAATGGCCCCTCCACCCCACCATCTCCCTGCCCCCATTATTAAGAATGAGTGGGGCATGGAGCCCTGGGTTTTCCCTTTTCTGGGGAGGAACAACTGAATGAGTAATGAGTGAGGGCACCACAGGTAGTTCCCCCGCCCACAGCCCCAGAGGCATCTTGCACATTTTGAAAGGAATGCACAGTATCGCTCTGCTCCACCCACACTCCACACAAACCACCGCTTGTGAAGACAACCCTCCTGTAGAACCCAGCAGCACTCCCGTTAGAAGCTGAGAAAGAGAATGCTGCTTTTTGTTAATGGTGCGATGTGCCAAGGAGCTGGATCTTGTGAAATCTGAGTCTAATTTATATCACTAACATAAAATGTTTACAGGTGATGAAAAAAAAAAGGACACATTCACATCAAAACCAGTCAGGAACAGAGGAACCAGTCATTGCTCAACCTTTCAACTGGTAAAAGCTAAAACATCCTCCATGTGTTATCAAGCCCTAAAATAAAAACGTACCTTCCCAAAGTAAAATATTTTCTTTTCCAATAAATTCTGTTAAGAGCAGAAAGCACTGACTTTTAGCTATACCAGTATATTTATTTGCTATCTCTGTTCTATATACACATTTCTATGAGTGAAATATTTCCAGGAATAAAAATTATAAGTAATATGATTAATGTAATTTTATAAAAATTTTAAATATTTCTGATAAAGACTATCACAAGGCAGAATTTCTTTATATGAAATGTCTGTGTTTTTTAAGAATCTTGCAAATTCACAAAAATGTAAATTCAAAAAATTACTCAGGATACACTGACTCTTAACTTCTTGATACTGTATCATCCAGGGCATGGCGACACAGGCAATAACACTATCAGTAACACCTCACTACACAGATTATACATCATCATCCTAAAATATATAACACAGAATCTAAACTCTAAAGGCCATAACAAATTCTGAAATATATAATGTATTCTTCTGAACTTTCCACCGTATCATCTTCTGAAGTAGTATGCCCAGAGGCATGAAAAACAAGCCATTTCAAATCCGGTAACACACCATGGATTAGTGAATTATCTTAATAGTTCTTGTCTTAATTAAAATCAGCAAGAAAAGCATCCCTCCAATATTCCAATACGTAGTCAAAGTTTCTAGTTGTATAATTAATGGCCTTATAGGGGTCCACCTCAAAGGCATGGGACACACAGGTTTATGAGGATTATGTTGAAAGAGATGTTCCATAAGAGGAATTACTTAGGATAGGTGGACTTCCCTGAAATAAAGATTCTTGGCCACTAGAACCATTCCGTAGTACACTGGAGGCTAGAAAAGAAAAGATTAAATAGTATATTCTTGTATTATTATTTATTAACTATTGTATTACGTGCCACACAGACCACTGTAAACCTACTTTGTCCACCCCTGTATTCAATCAATAACAAGTAGGAAACCTTACAAGCATTTTAAGGCAAGATTTTTTTTACAGCCCTACAAATACTTAAATTGAACTTCTCCAAACCTTTTTCAAAAATACAGGTTATTTAGTCCAGCCAGTGTGGTTCAGTGGTTGAGTGTTGAACCATGTACCAAGAGGTCACCAGTTCGATTCCCGGTCAGGACACATGCATAGGTTGTGGGCCCAATCCCCAGTGGGAGGCATGCAGGAGGCAGCCAATCGATGTTCTCTCTCATCGATGTTTCTATCTCTCTCTCCCTCTCACTTCCTCTCTTTCTATAATCAATAAA
This sequence comes from Molossus molossus, assembly GCF_014108415.1. NCBI lineage: Eukaryota > Metazoa > Chordata > Mammalia > Chiroptera > Molossidae > Molossus > Molossus molossus. The sequence goes on along the minus strand of NW_023425347.1, from coordinate 24,436,335 downwards.
GGGAAAAAAATTGTAAAAAAAAAAATACAGGTTATTTAAAGATGTAAATAAAGTCAATCAAATAAACAAATATTTAACAAAAGACTTCCATGTGGCCAGGATTATGTTTCTAAGCTACATGAACTTCCAGGATATTTAAAAAATTATTTAACTTTATAAAGTAGTTTAATAAATAATGTAGTATTCCAAAATGTGCATGGGGCTGTAATTCCATCTAGTTTCTATGATGACATTATAAACCTTGGATGGAATTACAATCTTAAAGTGAATAATCAGGGTGTGCTACTCCACATGCTTGGGGAATCCATGATGAATTCAACTTCTAAAATAATAACCACCAAGCCACTGGCATGTAATTACAACCAGGAAGCCAAGCTGTCTGTCGGCTAGTAGAAGAGAAATGTTCAACTGAAAGTACCGCTCACCTCCCTGTAGCAAAATCTTTCTAATATATCTGAAAAATCTCTTCCTCTCCAAAATTGAACTTTCTCTTCATGTGACGAGAAAATATCCACAAGGGTCTACTTCACAGATGTGTTATATATCTGTGATGACCAGACTGTCCGGATGCTACCAATAAAACCTTAGGACCTTCTATAATCACCTCCAGACACCTAAAAAACATAAACTCTAAAAAGTACAATGTATTAAGAAACAGGGCAGAGGGTGGGAATTGTACACAAGAGCCCTATAAAATTACTGGCATTTCTTCTAATTCTTGGAGACTAGCCTGACATTTATTAGCATAAACAAAGTAAAGTGCCTTGTGTCTGTAAGAGGGAAAAACATAAAGATTTATCTAGAAAGATTAAACTCAGGGTTGTAGAAAAATGAACTTAGAAACAAACCCAGAATTTCCCGAGGGAAAACAAAAGACAATAACACTATGAATCAGCATTTTGTTTCCGGCAGTCTGGAATAAAAGAAACACACACACACACACACACACACACACACACACACGATAACAAACAGCATGAGGAATGAAGACAAAGATATAGACAGATTTCATCTCTATATTTATATGTTGGACATACATGGCTTCTTTGATCTTTTCATGCCTTTATCTTACCTAACTGATCTGGTACATGTAGAGGTCATGAAAGCTCTGTAAAATCAGTATTGCCATAGCAACCAGGAGGCTAAAAAAAAAACTCCTTTGCCAGAATCCTCACCAAACAAAACATAAAGCATAAAGAAATTATACTTTCATATCACAACTTTTAACACCATCATGCTTCTAACAGCAAAGGTATACGACATCCCCATGAAAACCCAGTTCCTTGAAGGACCTCTGTGGATCAGGGCCACTGGGGGACTCCTGTATCACTAGTTCAGAATTTACTAATAACCTTAGCTCCTAAGTTTATTTCCAAGCTCGAGGGATTTATGCGTATACTGAGTCAAAGGGACTACCAAAAGTAAAGATAAGAGACAGCAGACAAAAAAAAAAAAAAACAGTATCAAGGAATTTCCATGAATATGAGAATATCATTTAGCAGCTTTACTTTAAAAAAAAACCAAAAACTTCTTGATAAAGAAAAAAAGGACTGTCTGTCTGTCTCTTGGGAGTCCATCCCTCCCTATAACTTGAGAAAACATGCTTGGTACAAGTAAATAAAGAAATAACTCTTGAAATAGCTGTGAAGTCACAGAAAGAATAAGTGGAGATAGGGTTCTGAGCTCAAAGCCCGAGGCAAGTTGGTACTAGAATACCAACTGAGTGAACAGTTCAAGGTTTCCCTGGTTGAGGGCTCTATCTTAATGGCAGGCGAAACTCCTGGCTTTGGCCTCGTCCATGGGGCACCGCCTACATTCAAAAATGGTTAAGTAAGTACCTGCTCAACACTGAAGGCTAAATAATTTATGTTGAGCCAGCTTGACTCAACATAATACAGCAAACCAAAAATACAAGGGTAATAGGGAAGAGAGGGAATTCTTCAGAGGTCCACTCTCCACAAAATATTCTTGGGGACATCCAATCAGCTTTCATTCTGCTCAATGACAAAGGAGGCTACCTAAAAAGCAATGTCATTCTAAAACCACCAATGGACTACTTCATAAAATCCAATGTGGTGTCTTGAGAGCCCCATGAATGATATCCCTGACAAACACCAAAAAGCCGGTTGGACAAATCTCTCATTTTTCAAGGAGCTTCACTGAAAGAAAACATGGAAACAGATATGCTTGGTGACGCGTGAGGGGCGGGGGAGGGGAGAGGGAGAGAAGTGTTTAAACACAAACACACTACCATTCCTATATGCAGCAGGAATTTCCTGTCTGGCATATTTTAGTGCAAATCAAGACAACAATTACTCCTTGGGACAGAGCCTGTGAATCAGGCAGCGTTATGGGACTGCAATGACTGAGTCAGCTAAGTCGTAGAAAAACAAGTTTAGGGCCTGGGGCTGCCCTATTCTGGATGGAAAAGAATAGAAAAGACAAATTGTGCCAGAAATTTAAAATCGTTTTCTACAAATTCCTCACGTGTTTCCTCACTTGGAGTTTTTATCTACCATAGGAGAGCTAGATGAAACAAACATACAAAAACGGGACTACTAGGATTCCTACGGGAACACATGGAGGAATCCAGTTGTTTTTTAAAAGTACTGTTTGGCCCTGGCTGGTGTGGCTCAGTGGTCAGTGTCAGCCAGCACATCAAAGGGTCATGGGTTCAATTCCCAGTCAAGGGCACGTAACTAAATTTCGAGCTGAATCCCTGGTCCTGGTGGGGATGCATGCAGGAGGCAACCAATGGATGGGTCTCTCATATCGATGCTTCTCTCTCTCCCCTTCACTCCCTCCCTTCCACTCTGTCTGAAAGTCAATGGAAAAAATATCCCTGGGAGAAGATTAACAAAAAAGAAAAAGTATAGTTTGTGCTCTGACTGGATAACCTCTAGGGGGAAAAGGACAGTTCTCATGAGCTTGATTATGATCTTCAGTCACTTCTACCAGCAGCCTGCCTTTCTCAGTCTGTCCACCCCGGTCTGTTGTGCCTCCACTGGAAAACTGGCTACGTGCGGGACATTTCTGTACCCACGTCACCAAAGAACTCCCGCGTTCTCCTGAATGTTTTATAGCTCTCCAGCAGTTCCTCATTCTTCACAGGTAATTAACCTCTTGATGGGCTTACAGCAACAACAGTTTTAGAAACCACAACACATTGATGATAAGTTATAAACCAGGGGAGAGGATAATTGGAAAATAGATTTCCAGGCTCAATGGAAAATATCTTTTCACGTATTGAGAGAAAGTACAGTCAACTCTTCAGGAACATATGAATCACAGAACCACAGTTCTGGCAGGGGCCTTAGAAAAATCCTTCTATTCCAACTTCTGATACTGATAATTAAAAAATGGAGATGCAAAGGGGGAGGTGACTGGTCCAGACATATTCAACCCCACACAGATTCTGTCAGCGCCGCATAAGGACCTGATCACACAGCATGGCACACGCTTTCCCACCCAGGCCCCTTCGTAAGTCACGCGGGGCAGTTAGTTCAAACCCTGTCTCCTGCCCTTCGCTCACACGATGACATTCGAGGACAGGACTAGGAAATAACAGCTAAGCTCTGAAAACTGAGAGTGAGGCAAAAGGCAACAGGGGAGATAAGAAAGGAAAGAAAACGGAGTCGAAGTCCATCTATTGTAGCTCTTGCAAATACCATGTGTGTCTTTCATTACATTTAAATGTGTGATGAAATGATGTGACCTGTACTCCATGGTGATGAAGATGATTTTTGGTCAGAATTTCATTGCAGGTGTCACAAAAATATTCCTTCGGAATGAGGTCCCAAATCACTATTTGCTCCTTTCATCGAAGTCATAATCAGGTATAGTGGCAGAGCTCCCTGAGGGCAGGGACCTTGTGTGTCTTGCTTGTTATTATATTCCCTAAAGTAAACCTAGAGAACACACTGCACAACGTCAGTGCTCCATCCATTTACTGCAAGGATGAATCCAAACTCTTGCGAAGGATGGAGACAAAATATGCACAGTTTGACCATACATATGCAGTATTATCTTTTTCTGTAAGGGAAAATGAAAAAAAATACCTATTTAAAATGTAAGACAATGTTACAAGAGAGGTTTTTTTTTTTTTTTAATTTATAAAAAGATGAAGTATGTTGCCCTGGCCGGTTTGGCTCAGCGGTTAGAGCGTCAACCTGCGGTCCAGAGAGACCCGGGTTCGGTTCCCACTAAGGGCGTACCTCGGTCGCAGTTTGTCCCCGGCCCTGGCTGGTCGTGTGGGTGGCAGCCACTCGATGTGTCCCTTTCACGTCGATGTTTCTCTCTCTCTCTCTTCCTCTCTCTCCCTCCCACTCTATCTGAACAAAAAAGTGGAAAAATGTCCTCGGGTGAGGATAAAAAAAAAAAAAAAAAAGATGAAGTATGTTAAAAATGTAAAGCGCCTATTAAGCAGTTACCATCAGTTATATCCATTAAGTAGGTACCATCAGTTAAGCCAACTACTTTCCTGTGTTATAAAGAGTTTACAATCGGAAGCACAATGTCAAGAAAACATTTTAAAGGGTAGTAAATTGTCATGGAGAAGATACTCTGAACAAATAAATAAAAACAAGCAAATGTAGTTGGAATTCAGTGTAAATGCAAGCTCTGGGCACTGGATGTGTTCAGAAAGAACAAAAGCGTATTTTCTGATGAGCTCCATGTAGTTTAGATAATTGACCTGTTTAAAACTACTGAAATAAACATTTCTCTCCCTGCTTTCACATTTGAACCTCTATCTTAGCTGTTATATTACAGTCACAAATTATATGACAAATAACTTGGGCAACAACTTCAGGTTCTCAGACAACTTGCTAGCTCTCTAATGAAATAAACTTACAAATCAAGTGTTGGTAAGTAGAATAGTATTAACAAATTAATTATAAAATTTGCTTATTTTACAGACTCAAAAAAGACAATTAGATCCAATTAATACACAGGTATTCACACAACCGGAAGTAAACACAAATAGCTTATTTGTTAAAAACTTTTAATATGGTTTTGGCCATAGTGAATGCATAATCATCATCATCATCATAATAACCACCACCACCACTTTAAAAATAAAGGCTATGGAATAAGTACTGTGTTCATTGCTTTACAATGCACCCCATCTCATTCATACATGCTCCATATTTTTGCCTTGGAGATGAGGAAACTGGGGCTCAGAGGCTCAGTGAGATGCCCAAGATCTCAAATGGACAGATCTGGATTCAAAACCTCAGTCAGGATGTTCCCAGACATGGCATACAGGTAAAGAGATCTTTATCCCAAGCAACATAACTACGGATGCATTTCTTGATTCATTTAACATCAGTGTATCTGTATACTGAGCAGTCATGTGGCATAATGGTGAAAGCCTAGGCTTTGGGGCCCAGGCTCCTGGGTTCGAATTTCAGCTCTGCCACTCACTAGCTGCATGCCCTAACCATTCTGTGTCTCTGTGTCCACACCTCTAAACATGGGAAGCACAATAGTACCAGAAGAACCAATATCTACTGAGTCTTAGGGCTGCTGTAAAGGTTAAATGAGTTAATAAACACTGAAAACACAGTACGCATTCAAAAACGTTACCATGTGCGAACACTGCGTGTCCTTCGGAATGCTAAAAAGAACCTTAAATTTGAAGTCAAGTGGCCCCAACCTCTTGTATAGTATGTGACCTGATCCACGTCACTTCAACTTTCTGAGCTTCATTTATCTCATCTGCAAAAACGAGATGCCAACTGCCTAGGATCCTTCCCAGCACTGTCCGAGGAAACCAGTGATGGAAGACAAGGTGCGGGACAACGCTCTGCAAACAACAAAGTGCTGAATACTGCCAGGTCCACGTGAACTGTTACCATCAACTTTCAGCCTCTCAAAACTATACATACCCGTCATCTTTATTATATTCTTTCCTGCCTGAGAGTTTAACTTCAAGCTTCGGTTCCAGTCTTAAAACTGGACTCCGTAAAATAATGGAACAAATCTCCGGGCATTCAGGACTCGACCAAATGGAACTCTATTAACTACCTCCTTCTGCACACCCATCGCGAGAAAGTAATTGATGTGCATCATGACCCCACAGCTCTCCAAGACTCGGAAGTACCTTCAGGGGAAGATTAAATTATGTTCAGCCTAGTTTATTATGAAGTGTATTTAATTATACTCAAATTCTTTGAAAATTGGTGACCTAGGTTTTCTGGTAACTGGAAGCCTCTCCTCACCGTCCCACCCCAATCGCCCTTCACTAGAGTTTGTTGTACAGCACAGCCCACCCCGGAGTACGAAGACTGGGAACCCACCAGGATAATTATAAAAGTCTAGAGAACATTTCCCTGCATAATCCTCAAGGACCACTAATGTGCAAAAATATTTAAGTCAAAATCTTGAAACAATGAAAAATTTAAATTATGTAAGATTCCTACATGTTTTAAATATGATGTTGGTTTGCCAAGTGAACTTAAACATTTGGACAAGGAATAACATAAACATACTATTAAATATGTTATCATCAAAGTGAAAAACAGATGAGTAACAGTTATTATTACACTCCCTAACATAACACTTTGTTTATTAGTTTTGTTCTGTTTTAAAGAAATCATGTGCACGCTAATGCGGAATATAATAAAGCAAAAAGTTATACTGTATTAGGGTTGTAAAAGTATGACTATCTGCCTATCTTTACATTATTTCAACGCTATTATCGTATATTATCTTTTCCAATGAAAAACTGGGATACAAATGTGAGTCTTAAGTAGCACATTTCAGTGTTGGGAGAAAAACGTGATGGTCTATTACAGCCTCTATTCAGCCCATGGCCTCCCTCCAGAGAATTCCCAAGAAGGGGTCCTCCCGCCTCTGCGGAATAGCTCAGGGAGCAGAGGTTTCATTACCTGCCAGCCAGCCTGTTCTATTTTTAGGCCGTCCTGAAGTTAGAAGGTTCTTCCTCAAGTGGAGTCTGACTCTCTTCCTCCAGCTCCCCTCCAGTTCTCCGTTCTGAGCTGAGCCCCCTGGAACCCCTTCAGTTAGTAATTTCATCCCGCTGGGCCCTTTGCTGGTCTCACTCATTTTATCGGTGAAATGATGGCCTGTTTCTACCCACATTTCTCACTGTTTTCCTGTGAACCACAAGGCCCTTCTTCATAGTCACACACCACCAGCTGAAGGGGCCCCAAGAGAGCCTATGACTGGCACAGGGACTCCGTATGGAAGGGACCCTGTGCAGGGACTCTGTGGACACTCTGGGACCCAGCTGTAACATACATGGTTTCTCTGAGAAATCTTTGCTGAGTTCTGGACTTAGAATTCTTCTGAAAAGAATCCATTTATAAACCTGCTTCTACCTGTGGGGAAATATGTTCACACACATACACACACACACTCCACAAGGTATAATTTATCACTCTGTCTTCTTACCTATCTTATGAGCCAAGTAAGTACTTCAGAGCGTGTATAAAGCTCCCGCAGCTCCTCCTCCCTGCAAGCAGAAGCAGCAGAGCCAGCAAACCCAGCCACTACTCAGATGACCACCCCTCTGCTCCCTGAGGCTTCTCCAAGTCACAGTCTCCCGCCCAGGTGTCTGCACCTCGGTTCCCCAACACGCCACCAGCCATGTGGGACAACTGGAGAGCCCTGGGCGCAGCCTGGGACTGGAACTGCTTCTGAAGCTCCTGGTCTACACTGAACAGGTGTTCTGGTAAACAACAAAGGCCTATAAAATGTCGCATTAGTTGCTTCATCTGGAATCATGAATGGTTTAAGCAGAGAAGTGGCTGTATTTATTGTTATTATTTTATCCAGTGCCCATTAGCTGTTACGTTTTGTAAATGCCGTGCATGCTGACAGCCCTTTCTTCACATATTAATGCCCTATCGGACCTGTGCAGTCCCCGCTCTCTCCGCCTCCACCACCCGAACGCGGCCCCGCCTGCCTGAGGACACATCGGGATGAGGGAGACAACAAGAGGTTGAAATAACGATGTACAGTTCAGCCTAGTCATTTTATAAGCATGGTTATCTAGTTTCCCTTACATTTACAACAGATCAGATATAGGCAAATGAGAGGAGCTTTAAGACAGAAATCAAGAAAAGTGGGCAAGACAGAGGCCGCGGCACCAGGAAGAATTATGAGCTTCCGGGGCAGCCTGACTCTACTGTATCTCTGTCATATCAGAGAAATACCAATAAATCACCGAGAAAAAACTAAATTACGTTTACTATGCTGTACTCTAGGAAACTTTATACTGTAGTTTACAAAGAGATCTGCCTGAAAATTGTTGGGTCTTTTTTTTTTTCCATTCTAATGTCAGTACTTGAAGTATTTAAATGTTCTGAGTGAATATATGATCTGAAAGCGGTTAATTTTAGAAATATACAAAATTAAATATTTAAATCCTCACTAGAGAACTCTGAAGTAAGAACAAGAGTGAATAATCATTAAGGAACTTGAGTGATGGTTTTGCATGCTCTTGTGGAGGAACTTTCGAAGGTGAGAAATACGTTTACTTTCTGACCTGCTGGTCAGAGGAGCCACTGCCATGGAGCCCTGGGCTCGGATGGACCAAGAGAGTTTTGAAACCTCTCTCCAAGGAACAGAGTTTTCTCCCCTTCTCATTCCTAAGAGGAAGGCCGTTTGGACCCTAAAAGCTAAGACAGGAAAAGACTTAAGAGTTTTAGAGCAGTACTTTCTCAACCCTTCTCTGTCTTAAACAGCCTTGCTATGTGGATAGAGCATCGGTCAGTTTTAAGAAAATGCTGGCAGTCCGGCCAGTGTGGCTCAGTGGTTGAGCATCGACCCATGCACCAAAAGGTCGCCGGTTTGATTCCTGGTGGGGACACATGCCCAGGTTGTGGGCCTGATCCCCAGTGGGGGGCATGCAGGAGGCGACCAATCAATGTCAACTCTCATCAATGTTTCTGTCTTTCTCTCCCTCTCCGTTCCTCTCTCTGAAGGACCAATAAAGAAAAAAAAAGAAGAAGAAGAAGAGAAAGAAAATGTTGGCAAGACGTGCCTGCCGCTCTGGGACACCCCAATGACTCTGGGCAGGGGCACCAACACCCTGTGTTCACGTGGTAATGCCCCAGCAGGGCGGGGAACAGGGAGACTAATACACCCACCCCTGCATTTAATTTTAAGTGGATTTCAACAACAGCACATCTAGGAGGTCAATTTGCTTAGGATTATAAATCAGGAAAATTCCTCAGCATATTATCAAGTATTAAGGACAAACTAATTCTAAGTACAAGTAAGTCCATTGTTACCAAACTGTTATCTCCACTTCTTCAAATATCAGTTTACTTTTTCGCCCTTGGACTTCCCTACGACCCCTCTCAGGCCTTCTTTTCCCTTCAAATCCCAGGTACTGAGATGCTGTTTGGAACAGAGCTGTTCGTTCGTCTCTTTAACGGCACTTCTCCCAATCATTTTTTTATACTAAAAGCTCTTTTGAGTTTTTATTAGTTTCTTTGTACTTAAATCATTTTTGTGTGTGTGGTCTCTGGAGAGCTAAGTCTAATTTTTTTCCTTTCTTAAAATTCTTTTTTTCTATGTGTTCTTTCCCTACAGTTGTCCCCCATTCTCCCAATCTCTCATGAAAGAGACCTCTCTCCCCCCCGGGCTTCCCCCTCTAACGTGGCTGCCCACGTGTGGCGCTGCCCTCTCTGGCCCAAGGACCAACCTGCCTTCCCAAAGAGACCAAACATTCTTCCTTCTGAATTTTTATTTATTTATTTTTAAAGAGTTCTGTTTGTTTTTTTTTTCTTTATTGACCTTTAGAGAGAGGTGAAGGGAGAGGGAGAGAGAGATAGAAACATCGATGAGAGAGAACATTGATTGGTCGCCTCCTGCATGCCCCCCACTGGGGATCGGGCACACAACCTGGGCATGTGCCCTGACTGGGAATCGAACTGGCGACTTTTTGGTGCATGGGTCGAAGCTCAACCACTAAGCCACAATGGCTGGGCCCTTGTGAATTTTTAAAATACTTCCAACAAAGCCAAACACGGATTAAACAACACAAAATAAGTCTCTTCACAACACCTAAGTACAAATGAAAAACCAAGTTCCAATAATCAATGGGTACTTGTCTCACCAATAAACAGCCACGCTGGCCCTTGTAGCCCACTGACAAAGAGGCAGAGAGCCACCAGGCCCTGGTAAGCTGCACCCAAGGAGCACAGGGAGGTCCCTTCCTGAGTCTGTACTGCCACTCTGCAGACTCAGCCTCCCCACAAGGCCTCCCCATTGCTAGGAGCACCAGGAGAGAGGATTTGCCCATTCCAACCACCCCCCTCCCAAGGCACAGCAAGTGATAATGCCTCGGAGGTGACAAGGAGAAAAATAAAATAAAAACTAGCAACCAGTCCCATCTCCACTTCTCAGTGATTAACTTTGCACCTCCTGCATTGCAAATCGACCATGTTCATTATTTATTTGAGCCGTGCCCAGAACCTTCAAGTCTAAACACATCACTCTGTCAGGAGTGACTCTCCCTGAAGGACTTCACTGTGTTAACAACAGATGAGGAGGCTAGAACAGAACTGGGTTTGAGCTGCCCACAGAACCAGCCACTCCCCACCTCTCCCACTCTGACTCCCAGGACCTAGGAGGTGATGCTTCATTGTTCTAAGTCTATACTTAACACAACATCGGGCTTTTGTTGACCAAATACACCTTTTTCTTTAAAGGGGATTAAAACACCTAAATGGCTATGGCAGGTTTACAATCTTTAAAAACTGTTCAGCAGACATATATACATGTTTCACAGTGTGTGGTAAGGATGTTTAGTTTTGAAAGTTTTCTGGTCTTCTGGAAGTATGAGAACAACTAAGTTGAAATAATACATTTTGCAAGACCAACCCATTTGCAAAATAATCTCAATAATAGAAAAAGGTCCTAACTGAAGCTACAAAGCTGTGCCCAGTGAAGAAACAATATAAAACCAGGAGTCTCTGGAGAACTGGTTTTTTTCAGCCTCAGCCCTTGTCCAAACAAGCTGTGCATTGAAGGGCTGGTCACTTCACTCCGCCTCAGATTTCTCCTCTGTGAGATCAGAACATTATGTGAGACTGAAGCCCTTTCAGCTCTAACACTCTGATTCTAGGACTGTCCTTCCAATTCAATAAATAAGATACACTGTTTAATACTGCCTGCTTTTTAAAAAATATGCTAGTTTTTTTAAAGGTAGAAAGGCTCAAACATGTCCAGAAAATATAACCAGAAAACCGTTTTTAAAAATTTAACTTTGTACAACACAAAGTCCATCCAGAAACCAATATCTGATCGCGACTTCCAGAGAAGGCCCCCTTTTGATTTTCTGCTGCGCGATGTTTAGTTCACCACTAGAACAGAAACATGATGTGCCTGCCGAAGCTCATCTCTATTTGCCGATCTGCTGAGTTTCAGGGTCCGGCAGCTCCGCAGCAGAAACTTCTCCATTACTCGCTACTAAGCTGCATTTAAATGACCAACAAGACAGCTCAGAAATAAACAAGCAAAATCTTGCTGTCATCCGTCTGAGACTGTTAACAAATTACAGGCTCATCTCAGACTCTGTGACTTCACTACCCAACATTTTACAAATTGAGTAACTATTTCCTTGTCAGTTACTACTCACATGACAAAAATGAAAATAAAAGGGGAGGGGAACTGTAAGTTAGGAGCAGATGGGATGGGAGAAGGAGAAGAGCAAACATGTCTAACAGAATTCAGAGGCAGACTCCAAGTGGGCTGGGGGAGGGGCTGAAGTCAGAAAAGGGGAGAGGTTGTTTCAGATTGTTTACTCATGGTTTTTCCTTTGGCTCCTCAGAGGGAAGTCTAAAGACTGTTTGTGGGTCATAGTAAAGACAGTTCTAAAGCGGCTGTGACTTCCAGGGAGAGCTAAGCCAGACCACACTGCCTGAGCCAGCAGGGCAGATACTGAGAGGTGATAAGAAGAAAAAGAGGCACTTGTTTTTATTAACATAAGACCTCACCAACTTCCTTAGACTTCCCCAAATGAAATGTTAGCCTCTCATGATTTTGAATACGAATCAACTTTGCCCCTTAGAAGAAAAACATTCAGAATTCAGTGCTTGACCACATAGCTTTTGCTCATCAACATTGGGGGGGGGGGTGAAGTTCCCACTAGGCAGCAACACAGTACAGAGTTTAAAAAATAAAATTCTCGATCGGCTCAGAATAAAGCACAGTGCTGAAAATAAACTGAATGCCACCTAAAATGATCTGCTGAATGAAAAGAAAAGCTATGTAGAGCAAAAAATAAGTTATTATTGCTCTGGCCAGTTTGGCTCAGCAGTTAAGAGTGTTGGTCTATGGACCAGAGGGTTGAGGGTTCGATTCCCCATCAAGGGCACATACCTGGGTTGCAGGTTTGATCCCTGGCCCTGGTTGGGGTCATGCAGGAGGCAACCAATCGATGTGTCTCTCTCACATCCATCAATGTTTCTCTCTCTCTCTCCCCCACTCCCCTCCTTCCCTTCCATTCTATCTGAAAATCAATGGGAAAATATCCTCCAGTGAAAATGAACAACAAAAAAGTAATATGTTATTATTAAGCAAGGGAGGCTCACTCTGTATTCTGGCTCTCCTCTGCAGCTACCTTCTTATGAAGCTCATGCAGCAGGCAGCCCTTGCATTTCAGCTTCCTAACTATACAAACTCTGGGGTCTTTCCTTGCGGCTGCTCCTTCCCGTTAGGAAAGCTGGTAATCTGGACAGGCTCTTGGGAGCGAGGTGCTCAACCCTTTAAGAATGAGTGCTGGCAAGGGCTGGGAATGTACTTCTCTGTGTCTGGGGTACAGATGAGAAAACACTCCTGTTCTGCCTCTGTGGTTATTATGTTTCTGCTGGGTGCACACCCTGCTGTGCTCTGGACTGCCTCTCCACGTTCATTCCTGGCTGACAGTGCGATCAAAGGAGGGCAGGAGAGGAGAGCCGAGTTTAACCTTACCAGGAGATCAGATTGACTGGTGCCTGCCCAGCAGAAGTCCCGAGATACCGGCTGAATCCTGGCCACTTACAGAGCAGCACAAAACTAGTCCTGTTTCTTTTACTGCTGTGGTTGCCATGGCCGACCCAAACAATATACCCCAGCTCCTCAGCCCTCCAGCTTCCTCACCACCTCCCACAGACTCCAACGTGGGCAGGAGGAGGCGAAAACTGCTCACTGATGGGAATTTAGAAGCTGGAAAGGATTGAAAGGGGATCTAACAGGCAGATCAGCCCAGAGGGTGTAAAGTGGTACTGCAGACACTCTGTTTTTAGCTGCAAGGCTCTGCTTTCCCTGAGTTTGCACCTAATTTGTAAGTGAAAAACAGATCTGAAGAAGGAAAAGAAAATGGCTAAAATCCCAACTCGGGAAAATGACTAATCACCTTTAAACTTTGCTTTCACGACGACCAGCAAAACAGGTGGGGAGGGGAAAAGGCAGCAACATCCTGGGTAGAGTAATATATGAACACAGGCAGGACAGGAGTGCGTGTCAGTGTCTAGGAACAGCATAAATGTTGTGATTTTCTTATTTAAAAAAAATTCCTATTTGAAGACACCACTTTTAAAAAATCCAGACACAGATTTAAAAAAAAAAATCCAGACACAGAAACCACACAAAGAGAGAAAAAGGGAAAGATTACCCTAAAAATACACTTCTCATGAATTTCTTACAATACATTTTGAAACTAAAGACAGTCTCGCCCTGTGCATGGGGCTCAGGGGATGGAGCACCCGGCCTCCAGTCCCAGCTCGGCCACTGTCCGGCTGAACAAACCACTGTTCCCTTTAGCTACTTATTTCTTAATCTAGAAGGTGGGAAGGGGAGGGTGGAGAATGGAGTGAACCATCTTTAAATTCCCTTATGGTTCTGAAATTCCCTGTATAATCTCTAAGTCAGTTTTGTAACTAGGTTTGAACCAAATTATATGAATTAAGAAAAAAGACATGGAGATTAACATCTTAATTCTAAAAGTGTTTATGCTGGGCCTTGGGCTTAGGGGTGATGCTTCTGTTCTCAGTTTGCTTAATTCAGGAAACTCATACCTAAAAATAAAAATTACAGCTACAGGATGTTGTATGGTGACATGCAACATTGTGAATGTACTTAATGTCACCAAATCGCACACTAAGAAATGGTTAAAATGGCAAGTTCGATGCTATGTACATTTTACCACACACAAAAAATCTGTACAAAAGAGGGGGAAACCGGCCGTGATGGAGCCCACACTGTGTGCGTGTTTCAGAGGTGGGCACCGAGTTAACAATAAAAAACATGGAATTTAGCTTTCACTTCTTATCAACTTGAATTTGTTCTCCAGGGTCTGCTGAGCAGTTTCCACTTCTCCCCTGGTTGGAGAGAAGCAGCGTATTTGCCATTTCAGAGTAGTTCCGTAACAACTCCCTTTGCCTCTTTCTCCCCTTCCCCCCCAAAACTGGCTGTCACTCTACAGACTCGGTCAAGTGCTACAAATCACTACTAAAAGCGTCTGTGAGGCGCTCCCTCTAAGAATCTGTACAGATCCAAATCTCAAGTGCTTACTTGCCTAGGGACTGCCATAATGTGAGGTGTTGCTTCTTTTTAAAGAATAAAAACCAGATGCTCTAAGCTGATGAAAGTAAATGTCCTTTCAACACATCTCTTCTCTAGCACTTGAAACTCTTACCAACAAGAAGTGCTTCCCACACTCAGTTCAGTAGTTTCTGCACTTCTTACTTTTTCTTTGAAGTTGCAGAGCAATCTGATTCTACAGCTGGGGTGAAATGACTCCTCCTGGCAAGCCTTCCGTGGGCACCCCAAACAGGGGCGTACTGGCAGAGAGGGCTGCTTGACTCCAAGCGCGACACCCTAGAAGACATCTCCCTACGTCAGAACGCAAGTAATCCAATTCTTCTTGACAATCTTTACAGAGTCTCAAAGTTACACACACACATACCAAGAACGCTTCTGCCTTGCTCGGCAAGCACTCCGGTGTGGACTGGGGGAGGGGAGGGGAGGCCATCAGAAGAGCAGTGAATGGAGAGATCTGACCTCAGCCCTGCTGTACTCTGAAGCCTCACACCCGCCCCTGGCCTCTTCTCTCACCTGTAAAAGGCACACATGGGACCACATAATCCTCAAACCTCTACCAGCTGGAGCGCTCTGTGAGCCTGTGTGGCTGGAACACGTCACAGCTGCCCACAGCAATCCACACAGCAAGCCAAAATCCAGGGACTGAGCTCAGGCTGGGGCTGGAGGGATCAAGGGACAGCAGGGACCAGCGTCCGACTAATGAAATCAGTATTTCTGGATGCCAGATCTCCCTAAAACAATGATTAACCCTACTGTTTGGCCCGGCCCCATACTATGTTCTGGGAGATACATACGGAAGTCTGGCCTTCAGTGAGGCAACTGTTACAGGCAGAGACTAAAAGTGAGTATGGAACAGGATAAGATCAAGTTACTCAAACATCTAGTTCAGTTCTTTCATTAGTAAACAAGCAAGCAGCAGAGGTCCCTCCTGTTTACCCAACTGCGTGCCAGACACCTCTACTGGAGGTCCCATTCAGTTTTTCTGCCGAGTCCCCCCGTTTAGTAAGTGGTGTCACTAAGCTACCCACACCAGAGCTCCCTCTCACTCACCTGTAGATCCTGCCTCATTAACATCTCTCCAGTCTGTCCACTCTTTCCCGTCTGTCACTTGCAAGGCCACTATAAGCTCCCTGAGAAGAAGGAGCCAGTCTGTCCTGGTCCCTGGGGAATCCCCAGCACACAGACCAGTGGTTAGCACAGGGCCGGTGCTCCCTGGTTGCTGAGTAACATTCCTCTGTCACCTGAATTCCTACAACTGTTTCCTCTCCGGTCCCCTGCCCACCACCTGGCCCCTTATCATGAAAAATGCAGAGCACTAGGAAAATGAGATTTCTCCAACACACGCCTGGCTTTTCACATTCCTGCGTCCAGTCCTTCAATGAGTCTGCATTACATTCGAGATAAAATCCAAATTCCTGGGTTGGGCACACAAGTCCCTCCTGATCTAGTCCTTGAACTTCTCCAGTGCTGTCAAGCCTGCCTCATTTGGGTCCTGCCGACCTGCCTGTTGGTCTTCCAGCCCAACTACATCCTATTTTACACTTCTTTTTGCCTTTCTTTGCACATGATGTCTAGATGACTTTGCACATCCTTATCTCAACTATTGCTCATTCTGAAAAGCTTACTTTGAAGGACACGTTCTTAAAATCTTCTCTAACTGTCCCCACAATCAATCTCATTTAGATGCCCCTCTCTGTGGTTCTGTAACACAGGTATCATAAAGCTTAACAGAGTAATGGCTGAATTTGTTGTGTGTTCAGCACTAGAGGCCAAAGACCGTGTCTTACCTGATGGTTTAACCTCAGTACGTAGAGCAGAATTTGACATACAGTAGGTACAAGAAATACCTGTTGAATTAACAAAGAATGAAGAGAGAGGGGGAAAGAGGAAGGAAAAGGGGGGAGGGGAGATCAAAAGAAAGTAAAGCCCCTGGGAGGATTCAGTGCTTTTCAAAATTTTGAATACACCAGTTAGAACTGGGCTAAGAACCCAGACCTCCTGATGGATCTTCTTCAAAATCCATCCTTCTATTTTTTCCAGGACCTCTTCTTTTTCTCACACTATCATCTCCTGCTAGAACACCTCCTACCGTTAGTTACTAACTACCCTCAAGTCCCTATTTCCTATCAGCTGTAGAGACTTATATTCAAGTATCTGCAATCTAGATGTCCCACTGGCTATTTGAATTTAAAATAACAAGAAATAAAGTAATTAACATTTTCCCCTGCCCAGCCACACACACACACAGAAAAAAAACAAACAAAAAAACCCCAACCTCCTAGGTCACCTGTAGCCTCCCTCTGCCCATTCACACAGTCACCTAGACAGAGGTGTGGAAGTAGTTTGCATTCAGTTTTTTTTTTTTCTTTATTGGTTCTAGAGAGAGAGGAAGGGAGAAGGAGAGAGAGAGATAGAAACATCCATGAGAGAGAACACTGATTGGCTGCCTCCTGCACGCCCCCCACTGGGAGTCAGGGCCACAACCAGGGCATGTGTCCTGACTGGGAATCAAACCGGCGACCTCTTGGTGCATGGGTCAACACTCAACCACTGAGCCATACTGGCCAGGCCATTCAGATTTTTTTAAATCATCACTTCTATGCAGGATATATACCATGTATGTTGCATTTTTTACCTCCTTTAACACTGCCAAAAAAACCCTGTTAAGAAATCATTTAACTGGGACTTGGAAGGGCGTAGGGAAAAGAATGAAAGAAATTTAATATATTTGCTTCTCGTGCTTAGCACTATCAGCATCTCTTTCTCTTGCACCCCTCAAGGACAGACCCGCCTAGACCTACTGATAGTTCCCCGTGTCCTTCCACTGACAGTCACTGGCCTAACTTGGATCCTCTTACAGCCTCTAAACTGTTGCAGTAGACCTCTAGATGGTATTCCGTCTCCAGTGTCACCCAGACCAACTCTGTCCTCCACTCTGCCAAAAGACAAAACTTCCTCAAAGTAAGAGTGACTCCCTATCCCAGGTAAGACGGGGAGACTGAATGGGACCAGATCAGTGCTCTGCCCATTAACTAACATAGGTATTCGGGAAAATTGTTGAAGGAGAGAAGGACATTAGGTCTCAGTAGGGAAACACTGGGGAAACAAGCAGACTGAGACAGGAGGGGTCCAGTGGTTACAAGGTGGGAGTGATTAGGAAAACAATGAAGCTATTGATAAGTCTTACGTAGAGAAAACAAAATGTTATGATGAAGGTAAACACTGTAAGAATAAAATAAAATATAGTCTTTTAAAACCAGCAAAAGAAAATTCAATCTATACAAAGGAGTAAGGAAAGGGGATTTTAAAATAGAAAACATTAAACAAGGCTAAAAATCCTTAATAAAAATAATTATAACAACTATAATTGGGTGTAAAGTTACTAACCAAGTAACAGAAACAAGTACTGAATTTAAATTATACACAATATGTAGGGGAAAAAACAGTGACCCATTTAAAATGCAAGTATACAACATAGCTGGAAAAAAAAATTTGAACAAAAATAAAAACAAAATGTAGGATGGCACTTTTCAAATCCGACAGATGGACTGTAAGGCAAAAAGTATTATAAATGACCATGAGGGACATTATATACTGGGAAAAGGAACAATCGATAAAGTAGATCTTATGATCATGAATACATATGCATCTCACAAAATGTCCTCAAAACATTTACATCAACAGCTACAGAGAAAATCAGATAAATAAAAACGTAGCTAGCAAACAAGGGAAAAAAGGAAAGCTTCCATATATTTTAATTCCATGTTTCTAGGAATTAAAATACTTACTATTAAGCAACCCCTGGAGTAAACTAAATGAAAATTATTAAATACCAAGTTAAGTAATAACACAAGTATTGTATATCAAAATCGTGAGGTGTGGCTGAAACAGGAGGATTCACCCCCTGCCTCCAGCTGACTGAACAGCTGCTGGGGCCGCATCCATGTCAGCAGACTGTACACAAGGAGCGTTACCAGAGTTAAAGAACCACCGCGTTACAATTAGAGGGTATATGCAGTAGGATGATATGACAATCCTAATAACAGGAACGAACATTTTCAAATCAATGATCTAGAAAAAGAGCCAATTAAACCCAAAATAAGGACAAAGAAAACAATAATAAAGAGTAGAAATCGATAAAACAAAAAACAAGCAACAGTTCATTCTTTGAACAGATGAATAAAATTAATAAAACGCCTAGCAAGACTAATGACAAAAACAAGACGAGAAAACCAAATGATCAACATCAGAAATGGAAAAAGGAAGATCACTAGAAAGCCTATCAACACGAGGCAGATAATAAGGAAATATTATAAACAACTGTGTGCCAATAAGTTTGGCAACCTAGATGAACTGAACAACTTCTCTCTATATTTCTAGAAAACATAACTTACAACAACAATAACTAAATAGTCAACAATCTGTTAAGAAACCGAACTCGTTATCGAAATCCTGGACACACTGGTGCTTACAACCGTCTCCTGACTGTGCTGGTGCTTACACAACTCCACACACGTGCTAAAACTCATAGTACTGGACAACAACAACAAAAGAGCACATTTTACTATATGATCATTTTTTTAATTAAATTATTTTTAGAGCTTCTGCACAAAGAAAACTCCAGGCCCAAATGGTTTCACTATTGAATTTCACCAGCTGTTTTAAAAAGAAACAAAAATCTTATAAAAATTATTTCATAAAATAGTGAAGGCAGAAAGACTCAACCACACGATTAATCTAATTTACCAGATAGAGGAGAAAAACTCTATGACATCTCATTAGAGGCAGAAAAAGAACTGCACAAAATTCAATATCCCATTGCTGATAAAAACACACAGATAAACATCTCTCAAAAAATTAGAAATAGAAGGAAACTTCCGCGATCCAATGAAGGGAAACTATGAAAGTTTACAGTTGTTATCATGCTTGAGAGTTAAGTTCTTCCCCCTAAAGGTACGGAACAAGGCATGGTTATCTACCCTCACCAGAAAGTGAGTTTAGCAGTCCACAAGAGTCAAGGTCAAGATACAAAAATCAACTGTATTCCCTTATCTAAAAAGTAAACAGTTTGAAAATTAGATTCTAAAAAAGCAAACTTCTTATAGTATCAAAACCCACAAAATACAGTTAAATTTTCTAAAAGACATTCAATGTTTCTGCACCAAAACAGGAAAACAATAGTGAGAGAAATTAAGAAATAACAGAACAATGAGGTACACTATGTTTTGTTTGGTTTTTATTGGAAGTTTCAATATTGTTAATATGTCAAGTTTCCCTATATTGAGCTTTCATATTTCAATCTCAACAAATTTCTTGAAGTTTTTAAAAAAATTACAAGTCAGGCCCTGGCCGGTTTGGCTCAGCGGTTAGAGCGTTGGCTTGCGGACCAGAGAGACCTGGGTTTAGTTCCTGCCGAGAGCATGTACCTCGGTTGCAGTTTGTCCCCAGCCCCGGTTGGGGTTGTGTGGATGGCAACCACTTGATGTGTCTCTCTCACATCGATGTTTCTCTCTCTCTTTGTCCCTTTCTCCCTCCCGCTCTATCTGAAGATAAATGCAAAAATGTCCTCGAGTGAGGATTAAAAAAAAAAAAAATTACAAGTCAGTTCTAAAGTTTACATGGAGCTCTAAAGAAACTAGAACACCTAAAACAATCTTGAAAAAGAAGAACAGCCCTGGCCAGTTTTTCTCAGTGGTTAGAGCATCGGCCCAGGGACCAAAGGGTCTGTGGGGAAGGCAACCAATCAATGTGTTTCTTTCACACTGATGTTTCTCTCTCTCTTCCTCCCTCCCTTTCACTCTCTCTAAAAAATCAATGGAAAAATATCCTTAGGTGTGGATTAACAACAACAACAAAAGAACAAAGTTAGAGGACTCATACTTCCTGTCTTACTACAAAGATATTTTAATCAAGTCAGTCGGGTAATGACTTAGGTACAGCATGCAAAGCAATGAAATGGAATAGTATTGAAACAAATACAGTCAATTGAGTTTTGACAAGGATAGTAATGCAATTTGATGAGAAAATCTTTTCAATAATTGTTTCATACATTTAAAAAAATATATGAGAAAACGTTGAACCTTGAATCCTACCTCACACCACACACTAAAATTAATTTGAGACGGGTCACACACTTGGATGTTAGGGCTAAACTAAAACGCTTCTGGAAAAAAACACATAAGATTATCTTAGTAACCAGAAGGCAGGAAAAAGTTTTATAAAGACATATAAAAGATTTATCTTAAGAAATGACAAATCAGACTTCATGAAAGTTTAAAGCTGCTTATCTAAAAACATAGTTACAAAAGGGAAAAGGTAAGCCAAACACCGGGGAAAATGTTGTAATACATGTATTTGACAAAGTACTTATATCCAGAATATATAAAGAACTCTTGTACATCTAAACAAGGCAACCAAACCAATTTTTGTAATTGTCAAAGGACTTGAACAGACACTACACAAAAGAAGATATACAAGTGGCCTGTAAGCACATAAAAGACATGCTCAACATCATTAGTCATCAGGAAATGAAATTAAAACCATGTGATAGTACCTCATTTTAGCACTAGAATAGCTAAAATTAAAGATGAATGAGAACACCAAATGTTGGTGAGGATATGGAGTGACTGAAACTTTTCACACTTGGGGAGGAAGCATAAAATCTTACAATCACTTTAGAAAACGGACAGCTTCTCATACAGTTATATAATCGCGCTATGTCCTAGTAATTTCACGCCAAAGAGAAATGAAAATGTGTCCAAAAAATACTTGTACAGCAGTGTTCATAGCTTCTTTCTTCAGAACAGTCAAAACATGGAAACAATTCAAATGTCCATGAACAAGTGGTTGGGTAAACAATGGTGTACATATACAGTGGAATACTGGTCAGCATTTTAAAAACAATGAACTATTGATACACACAACAATGTGGGTGAATCTCCAAAATGATATGTTGAACCAAAGGAGGCAAACACAAAAAAGTACATACTAAATTATTCCATTTGTATGAAGTTCAAGATAAAACTCATGTACTGTGAAAGAAATCAGAGCACTGGTTGAATGGGGGTGGGGGTGGGAATTGACAGAAACTTAGAATAAAGACTGTCTTTGAGGTGATGGAAACAGCCTGCATCTTCATTAGGGGGCTGGCTACACAGATGTACCTACCCATTTATCAAAACTCACTGAACTGTACGTTTCAGATTATGCATCCACTGTATGGATAGTCAACCTGAATAAAAATGAATTTATTAATTAAAAGAAAGATGTACTTTCCACCTGGGGGGTCTGCCTGGGGATAATCCATATTCTTTGTAAAGAAACAGTAAACAGAGACATGCCTCAGTGGAAAAGGCCATGCAAGGGCGACAGCAAGTGAGAAGAGCCAAAGGCAGAGGAAGAACAGTGGTCTGGCAGAGCGAGAAGAGAAATAGAGAAGGCTGAGTCAGAAGGGGAAGGTACACGCCAAACAGGAAGACACGAGTGAGCTGAACGTAAGAAGAAAATTAGAGACATAAAATTGTGTTTCAAAGTAATCCAGCTACCACATTAAACCCAAAAAGAACTGAAGGCAGTTTCATTTGGAAATGGCCCTCTCTTCTCTCAATACCCATTAATCAAATGGAAAGCAAGGACAGGAGAATGCAGTGGGGGTATGAACCTGAACACAGCCCTTTCTTTCTTTCTCTTTCCTTCTTTCCTTCTCTCCTCCTCCTCCCCCTCCTCCTTCCTCTCTCTCTCTCTCTCTTTCTTTTTTAAGCAACTACCTTCAACAGAATGCCCTTCTAGGCCCATCCCACCCTATGGCATCTGATCATTGATAAACATCTCAAGGTAAGAGCAGTTTTCCATTGGTATATTTGTGCACACATGCTAGGATAATACAATTCACACTCTATTCATTCCCTTAGTAAGTGAATGACACTACAATAACTTGTCCCTCCAAGGGAGTATCCTAGTTAACTCAAGCCCATGCTGGCCTCAGGAACCAGAGATAACATTTCTCCTCCTTCCAGTTGAATTAATAAGACAAGCAGGAGATGACTCACACAAACAGTTGATGAAGCAATTAATGCCAACTCTCCTTCTCGTACTCATCCCTCCCAGTGAAAGAATCACGTAGAAGTACCAACCCTGGCTAAAAAAGTAGATACCAGGTCAGCAAATTAAACTCTACCATCCGATGTCCAAACTTTCTGAATCCAGAGGGACCAGCTCATGATTAAATTTCTAAGAGCTGGGCCCGTATGACTCGGTGGTTGTACATCGACCCATGCACCAAGAGGTCACCGGTTCGATGCCCAGTCAGGGCACATGCCCAGGTTGTGGGTCCAATCCTCAGTGGGGGGCATGCAGGAGGCAGCCAATAGATGTTCTAGCTCATCAATGTTTCGATCTTTCTCTCCCTCTCCCTTCTTCTCTTTCTAAAAATCAATAAAAAAATTTAAAAATATTTTTTTAAAAAAGAGTGTGCTAACCAGCACTGCTTCCTCTATTTCAATTCACCAATGCTGGGTTTACAGGAATAGGTTTCTGAGACATTCCTATAAAACTAGCTTACTCGCTGAATTTTTGAAAGGAGAACAGAGCCAAAACACATCACTGGCCTCTTGTGCACATATGTGTGTGAATAAGCATCTCTGAATTCAAGCTGAGGCCATGTAATAATGATTTGTGCATTTAGGCTATGTGTGCAAGAACTGCTTCGTCCAAAAGTCACTTCTTGCTTCTACTGGAAAGGTATCAAGAGAGAACCAAATATTCAGGAGAAGGAAAGACTCTCAGAAGAACATCCAGTCCAGGTGATCTTGATGTGTGTTTATGGGGAGGGGTGAATACTACATTCAGTTGGATGCTTTTTCATTACTGCACACTGTTCTCCCATGGGCCTCCTACCGGCTCTCACCCATAAAGTGTGGTCCCTGGGGCATCAACCTCACCATCAAGGGGAAATTTGTTAGAAATGCGTATACTCAGGCCCCCTCCTATTAAATCAGAATTCCTGGAAGCAGGGTCCAGGAATCTGTGGTCTCACAAGCCTCCAGCAGATACCTGCTCAGTTTGAGAACCCATTGCCTGAGGGGACGATCCTCTGCCCCACTGTTCCTTTCTGTTTTCAACTACAGTTGAAATCCATTATTATGTTAGTTTCATGTATACAGCATAGTGGTTAGACATTTATATAATTTACAAAGTGACCCACTGGTCCTGAACCCCAAATCTCTCAGGTGTGTTGGAAAGTTAAGATGCAATTGCCTTAATTTTACAGGGCTGTGGACCTGAGAGTTTGCCCATAACCACAAAGTTGAAGAGTGGCCAAGCCACCACGAAACACAACTCATACATATGGCATTTTATAATCTATCTGAAATGGACTTCCACAATAACCTTGTGAGGTAGTCAGAGTGACCCTCGTTCACAGATAGAAGCTGGGCTCAGAGCGTCCATGGCTTAGTCTACTACAAAACTAAGTAAAAGGGCTGAGACCAGACCCCCATGTCCTGATGTCCAGATCTGTGTTCTTGCTGCTCCTGGTGAGGGCTGGGCACCTCTCCAGTGTCGGCCCATGTACGTGGACAAGCACCCAGGGGTGTGAGAACCTGCAGACTGAGAAATGACGGTAAATAACAGGACCCACATGTCTGAGCCTAGACTCTAACCTAACATTAGAAATAAGCCAATCGAATGTAATAGCCCCATCCACATGTATACTGCTCCTCTCAGTTCCCACCTCCACCACCTTTGTGAGCTAGAGCCCAGATCACTGGATTCAGAAAAGCATCATCTGACTGAAATCAAACGCAGTGGGGAGGGCACTCACTATCACTAGCATTTGTAAAGAGCTGCTCAGAGACCGGGATGGCAAAGTCATTCAGGCCTTTCTGATCAATTCCTTTTTAGCACTTTTTAAAAATACATATATTCATCTTGGAGAATCCAGAAGTGACAAAGAAGGAAATAAAACTCAGATGACACAACATTTACCCTGTCTATGTCTAAGCCTAGCTATGTAAATATTTAATAATATCTAAACATTACTTAATTTTTTAAAATTTGAAATATGCCACCTGTTGTCTTATACACTTTTCTGTTATGGGTTTGGACTACATTGTAGGGTGACACAAATCATAATGAAACAAGATACTTATGTTCTAATTCTAGTTTAAATATGTTCCAAAGAGGGGTTATTAGTTCATTCAAGTAATAAAAAAATTTTAACCCTAAGTGAATTCTTATCTAGATAAATTCTAGGAATTAAGAGCCATGGAACTTGCCAGATAATGGACACCATCCAGTGCCAAGAAATCAGAGAACAAGATTTCTCCAGACCCTCATTCCTGCCTGGTCCGCAGCTTTGGGCGTGAACAGAAGGGTCCTTTCACTTCTCACATTATTATCTGTAACAGACATACACTTGCCCATACTCTCTACCCCTGCCCTAGTCCAGGCCTCCATTATGTCTCACCTGGATAACCAAAGGTCTTACAACTCGCCCTTTTGAATTCACCCTCCAGATGTAAGGTACATGTAAGGTCAGATGTAAGATATACCTACATGTGCAACCAAAAGTGATAAAACAGCATATACATGTTATTGAGCACATCTCATGTGCTTGGCGGCATGATACATGCTTTTCCTATGTCACTATATCTTGATAACACTCTTAAGAGGCAAATGTTGCTATTTTACTAACAAGAGTCAGTAAAGATAGAGATAAGGACTCTTAGGTTTAAAGAACTTAAATAACTTAGACATAAGGACTCTGGCTAGGGAGGTTGAATAACTTGCTCGAAGACATACAACTCTAAGACCTGAAGCAGCCTGACTCTGAAACCTACACCATTTGTTAACTCACAAATTTCATGGCTATCTGCCATCAACAGCAGCAATTCCCAATATTATTTCATATTCAAAACCCTTTCAGGCTTAGGGCAATAGATATTTTACTCTTAATATCCACTGATCAAGAGAATATACAGTGATTAAAAAAAAAAAGATACTATTCATTTAGTAACACTTTAAATGAATTTCTGATTGATAAATCACATTATCAGCCAGCTACACACAGGGTAGGTTTATAGTTGTTCATATGGAAAATAATGCAATCGATAAACAATAATACAAGAATAAACGCTGTTTCACGTACTCACAACTGTAAACCTACTTTTGCCCATTCTGTATACTGAGGAGAAAGCCCTAGTTCTGTGTTAGTGATACTAATCATTAAGTCTACAGACAATGCTTCTGAGCACATGCGTACAGGACCTCCCGTATAAGAACTGTGTTCTCCTATGTGTTCTGGAATCTATTATGACATTTAATACACTGCAACATAAAAAGATGTGCAAATGTCTGCTACTCCTCTATTCCAAACCTCTGGGGTGGTGTTT
Organism: Molossus molossus; assembly: GCF_014108415.1. Lineage (NCBI taxonomy): Eukaryota > Metazoa > Chordata > Mammalia > Chiroptera > Molossidae > Molossus > Molossus molossus. Next base: position 24,410,389 of record NW_023425347.1, on the reverse strand, counting down.
ATTCATCAGTGTCCCTAATCCTGATCTCCATTCCTGGCATATGGTAGGTGCTGTTCACAAGATTCACAAATGAGTATCAGTGCCAATCCGCTGGTGATTTTACCTGGGGAAGTCAGTTTGGAAATAGGTCCTACCACTAAAGAAGCTTTATTTCAGTATATTGTAATGGCAAGTGCTTAGACTAGGAATTCGACCTGAGCTCAGTTTCTGGCTCTCCCACTGACCAGCTCTGTGACCTTCAGGCATGTCACTCTTTCTCTGACCTTCCATTTGCTCACTGAATTGGAGAGGGGAAGGGGTACATTTAGTTCTTACTTGCTGTAATTCTATGGCCTGCAAATTCTACAGACCAGGGTTGGCAAACATTTTCTGAAAATGACCCAACAGGAAGTAATTCTGGCTCGTTGACCTACAGTCCTTTCAGTAACTACTCAACTCAGTTCTGTGGTTGGAGTGTGAAATGATAAATGAATGAGCATCGCTGTTCCAATCAAGCTTTATTTATAGAGAACAGACAACAGGCTGGATCTGGCCCTCAGGCCAGTTTGCCTTCTCCTGGTCTGTACAAATGCCCCATGCTGCTATGTCGTCCAAAGTACTTGATCTGAAAATATAATTCACGGGGTATCTATCCCAAAGTCTCCAAGGACTAATAAAGAGTGCAGCGAGAAATGGGAGATGCACACTACCCCTCCCCTACCCGGAACTTGGAAATGGGGAAAGCGATCACCTAGGCAGAGGTCTATGTTAAGAACAAGATTGAATGAATTAGAATATGCACATACAAAAGTCAACTGAAGAAAGCCAAGTGCCACCACCACAGCTACCCCTGCCCTGCCCAATATATATATTGATATATTTAAGGAAAGACTATTGCCAAAAGGAGGCCCAGGCTGGCTGAGGGAAGTAGAGTCACTAGGGCTAATGTGGGCAGTGTCAAGTTGTCAGAGGGAAAGGGAGGCGTTTCACTGACAAGGCGACCCTAGCAAGAAGACTATAGCCAATGAAGAGTGTGTTTCTGGTCCCACTAGAAAATCCACCCTTTCCGGGAGATGAACAGAGCAGCAGGCTACGTTGGCTTGGTACCACTTAACAGTAAAGCATCCCACTTCCTTGTTCTGATTCCTTGCCCCTCAGGCAACCATGTGATTTCATCTAATATGTTTCTATAGGAAACACATGCATTGTGACTACTGTTGCTACCTGCAGCCAAAGAATAGCAATTTCTCAAGGCAAATCAATACAGTAGCTTCCAATTGTGATTTACATCCCCGTTTAGATTGATCACGTGGGCCTGAGAATGCTAGTGATGTTTTTCTCTGTGAGTTAACATGCTGGCATAATGGTGCTAGCTCCGGCTCATATGTTACACAGCTCTCTGAGTCAGCAAGGCAAGCCCTGGACATAGACCTGAGCCATTTCTGGTCGGAGGGACTGAGGGCGATGAGGATGTAGAGACACAGCCAGCCCTCCCTGATGGCATGGATTTCACACCACCTCCTGCTCTGCTCACTTTTTATGTCGTTTCCACCGCACTTATTAGGACAAAGAAGCCAAAGAGCTCAATGCTTCAAGACAAAGGGTATGTCTGCAGCCCTAGGTATGTACAGAATGTATAAAACTGGCACCAGGTTTAAATAAGTAATCCAAAAACCAGAGCCAATACCAAAAGCACAGCCAATGACCCATAGTAGCAGTTAATGACTGGCATGGCTGCCATAGAAGGTATAATGAAGTTTACATATGGTTTACATATAGTGGAGAGCCAACGATGTCCAGGAAATGCTCGCTCTTTTGCCTTATCAAGCTGAGAAGCAAAGGCTCAGTACTGAAGTTGGAAAAGGTTTAGCCACAATAATAAGAATGCATTTTGCCTATTAATATGCCTGGGATAAAATGAAAGAGAGGACACTAGGAAGTTGGTGCCTGCTTCCCTACTTCACGCCTGGATGTGCAAGGTCAGACGCCCCCAGACCAAGGAGGAAGAACGAAGCTAATGGCAAAGGAGCAGGAGAACTAAGCACTTCCTTTTCTATTAACTGTGACAGGATCTGTTTTCCTCCTTCTGTCCCAGAACTTCTAACCTACAGGTCACGCTCATGCCCACAGGAAAACCTACGGAGTAAGCGAGCCACTGGTTCCCAAGGAAAACACTTTCACATTTGCAGCCTGTTTCTCTGGAAGTGCTGTGTTTGGTTGCACAATCCAACTAGGAATTAAATATTATATGCTCGTTGGTAAATTATCAAAATGTAAACCCACAGCTACAGCGGAGACCATCTGAACTGCCAAGAATTTTAACACTGTGATTTTAGTAAGAAAGAACACTTCTCCCCTGCTGTTTAGTCTCCAGCTAGGCTTGTCATTGCTGATGATATGCTTGCATGTGTGTGTGTACAATGAATACACAAAGAAAGATTATCATAAGTGCAGATATGCAACAAGATAAAATTGTCATTTTTAAAATATTTCTACCCATCATAATTTTGGAGGTGGCTTAGTTTCCTTGCACACCCTACTTCTTGGAGGCTGTGTATCAATCTCCCATCACCGCACAGTGCCTTGCACACAGTGAATACTTAGTAAACATTGCTTGAATGGATGACCTCACAATATCAATTCCAATTAAGAGCAATGGACCTTTCAAGTTAACATATGATATAAGCAAAGTGCTACATCACAGTAAACTATAATACTCTGTAGTCCTCTATCTTCTTATATCAAAAACTCTGAAATATCTCTACACCAAAAATTCCCCAAGGCACAATAAACATGCATATTTCCCTATATCCCCCAAAGCGCAGGATGAAAGAGCAACTTCACTTCATTTGTGCAAACTGAGAAATCACCTTTTGAATTCATGCTAAACAGCTAACTGTAGCAGCACACTGTCAAAACTGTCAAGGGAAATAATTATTGATTGGAGCATTAAAATTAAAAATGAATGTAGGTTAATAGATGAAGATGGCTTTAAGAAAAAGCATATAATCTAAAATGAGAAAAATCAGACACTGAATCTGCCAATCAGGCCTGTCGGGCTCAGAATGAAAGATTTCAAGGAATACAATGATGACAATGAAATAGAAGTTAACCAAACAGCAGCCTTTGTGACAGCCTATGGAAACTGAGCCAGGCTCGCCTGATGGCCCGCGTCCCGCTCGCCCTCCCTTCTTCGGGCCCTAACATAAATGTCAGGAGCTACCGTGAAAAACTGAAACTGATGGTCAGCAGCTCTGTGATCTTCATACTAATGAACTGAACCCTACTCTCCACTCCATGAAAAACCCTCTCCCTAGATCGGGGTGTATTTATATGTCCCATCTCTGGGCTGACAAAGCTTAAGTTTACATATGCACTGAGCTGTAGATTCGTATATCTAAATGATGGGGAACGTCCAGCCTGCAGACCCTATAAGGCCTGTGAAACCAATACCAGCTAAAATCACACGCCTCGCTGAATTAGCCTGGCAAATACAGCAGGCTAATTTTTAAGTTGAAAATTTGGTATGGCCCCTCGAATGATGTTATAAATATCCAAATGGTCCTTAGCAGAAAAAAGGTTCCCCACCCCTCTAAGTTAATGCCCAATGTCTCCGTTTCTCATAGTTCGCATGTCCAGAACAGAACTCTGGATGTCACCACCGTTGCCCTGGCTTGTTCCTAAACCAGCCTTCCCCTTCTCAGCGAAGGGCACCACCATCCTGGATTTGCCTAGTAGGCAGTCTTCTTTTTCCCTTTCTCCCTATTCCTAATCCATCAGCAAGTCCCACCTGTTCCCCTGTGTTGCAGAATTGAAATTCACCCATTTCTCTTCTGCTCCATCCCCATCACATCTCGTGTGCATTATTGCAATAGCCTCCCTAACAGTCCCCCTGGTTGATTTCTCATCCACCTACAACCACAGCACCAAAGTCATCTCTTTAAAATATAGTAGATATTTCAACATCCTCTGTTCAAACATCCTCTGTGGTTCCTGTGATGGGTTGAATGGTGGACCCCTCCACAAAGAGGCATTCGTTCCCCAGAGCCTATGAATGTGACCATATATGGAAAAGGGGTCTTTGCAGATGTAATTAACTTTACGATTGCAAGATGAGATCATCCAGAGTTACCCAGGCCAGCCCTAAATCCAGTGACCAGTGTCCTTACAGGAGACAGAAGAGGACAAGACACAGACACAGAGAAGGCCAGAACTGCTGACGCACGCCTTCACACATGCCAGTGTGGATTTTTTAAAACTTTTAAAGGATAACAGTTATCCAGAGATTGGAGTGTTGCTTCCACAAGCCAAAGGACATCTGGAGTCACCGGAAGCTGGAAGAGGGGAGGAAAGATTCTCCCTGGAGCCTTTGGAGGCAGTGTGGCCCCGCTGACCTGCCGATTTCAGACTTCAGCCCTCCAGAACCAGGAGAATTAATTCCTGTTGCTTTAAGCCATCAAGTTGTGGTAATTCGTTAGGGCAGCCCTAGGAAACTAATCCAGTCTCCTATTACATGTAGAATAAATTCATGTCCTCCTGCCATTAGTTCCAGACCCAAAGGCTGTTTCTGACCTCAGGGCCTTTGCTCTGCCAGTCTTCCCCAATTCTCATCCCCCTCCTCTCACCCCCACCACATCAACCTCCGGGTGCTGGCTCCTTCACATGACAGAGGTCTATGCACAGCTGTCACATCCTATGAAAGGCTTCCCCTGACATGCCCAGACAAATCATCCCTCTTCCTGCCACCGTCACTCTCTCCCCCTATTTCCTGTCTGGAAATACAGAGTACCCCCACAGGTTTACGTGTGGTCTGTTTCCCTGTGAGAGGCTAAACCCTCTGAGGGCAGGACTTCCACTGCATTTGTTCCCAATGCCACCCCCACTGCACCCTCTGTGCCGAACACACAGGGGACAGTCCATAAATACCTGATTGTGCAAGAATGAATACATGGTTTTTCCGTTCTCCCACCAAATTACAAAGACCTCACTTGATAGCACCATCAAGAGATACTGGCTTGAGGCTTTCGCTCTTACAAGGCATGCTACTATTATTCTTGAGAATGTCTGAGGGTTATAAGCACTCTCCCACTCTCTTGTATTAAAACTAAGTTGATCAAGACTGACAAACCTCCGAGGAGGGGTGGGAGCCAGGAAGAAATAAACCGAAGAACTTATAGGCATATATGCATAACCAATGGACATAGACAACAATACTGTGAAAGGGGGGAGGGGCGTGAGCAGGGAGGAGGGTGTCAAAAGGGGAAAAATGAAAAACATCTGCAACAAAAATGAATTCATTTAAAAAATAAATAAAATGTAAAAAAACAACAACAACTCAGTTATCAGTGGCTTTTCTACTTTGTTATTTGGGTCACGATAAAAAACATAGTGTAAAGGCAAGACCTAGATCACTTACCAACCAGCTATGTGACCTTAGGTAAATAATCACCCTCTTTGAGTCTGCAGAAAGGAATGCTAAGACTTGCTGTGTCTACATCGACAGGACTGCTATGAGAACCAACTGAAGCAATTTATTCTACAACATATTTTTTCAGATATTGCGCAGGCCAGACATTGTGCCAGCACTGTGACACAGCTAGAACCCAGACAAGAAATGTCAGCCCTTATCAAGCATTCATGCAAGTGGGCAGTTTTACAAACGGCTAAGTGTTGTGCAAATGTAAAAACATATGAGATGTGTGCTTGCAACACCAATAGAATCAGCTCCCCATTTCCAAACCATTCGAGTTTTCCTGCTCTGCATGCTTCTTCATGCGAATATAAAGCAGAAGACAGTCTCTGAAGATAGCGAGTGGACTCTTCACTCAACCCATCAGCATGCCCCAACTGCTCCTCCCTCATCTGTCTCCTGCTGAACAATTTCTCATACAGAAAAAAATAGGAGCTACCATGGACAAAGCGGCAGCATCAAGTCACCTCAAAATGTGGATGCTACCAACCCAGAGACATTACTTTTTTCATTATCAAAATAAACCAACTGTGTTCCAAATATGTACCAGGTATGTCTGCAATGCCAACTTACCAAGTTCATACATGGCCATGCCGTGGTCATTTTTAATCAAATATAAAAGGTAGCCCATGGCTTGTTTTCTGTAACTCAGACTTAACATTGTGTCCTCAAAGATACCCATATCTTTTTTTGTTTGTTTGTTTTACTTTTTTTTGGTACATGCCCCTAGCAGGAACCGAACCCAGGACTCTTCAGTCCGCAGGCCGACGCTCCTACCACTGAGCCAAACCAGCCAAGGCCAAAGAGACCCATATTTTTCAATTCTAAATTAGTGGGTCCTTACTTTTTGAGGAGCAGAGAAGTCATTGAGGAGTTGATGAAAACTATAGCCCTCTCCCCAGAAAAACACATTATGTCTATAATGTCACTCTCTAAGATGATTACAGGGGAGCCCCAAGTCATTCTGAGAACGTTCAGTGATCAGAAATGAAGAATTCCCGACCACTTTGTAGCATCAGCACAGCCTCCTCCCCCGATCACCCACTTGCGCTCCTCCCCTCCTCCGGTGGCCCAAGAATTAGGCCCCGCAGTCTGTTCCGTCACCTCAAGAACTAGGCAGCACTAGCTGCGAGGAGGAATGAGAGCCAGAATGAGGGACTCCAAGCACACACTCTGCAGTTTCCCGACTGTTACTGCAGCAGTGGGGTGTGTGAACCAGACAGGAGGCGCAGGTCTCAACCAGGGCCTCCGACCTTGACAACAGCCCAGAGGTCAGCAAATAAGAAGCACTAGAAATTGCACAAGTCAATAAAATGTGAACTTTTTAAAATATATTAAAATAAATTTTTTCTCTTTATTGATTTTAAGAGAGAGAGAGGAAGGGTAGAGGGAGAGAGATAGAAACATTGATGAGAGAGAACATGGATTGGCCACCTCCTGCATGTCCCCCACTGGGGATTGGGCCCACAACCTGGGCATGTGCCCTGACCAGGAATTGAACTGGCGACCTCTTGGTGCATGGATCAAGGCTCAGCCACTAAGCTACACTGGCAGGCTGGAAGGCTGAACTTTTAATTTACTAAAGCATCCTGTTCTTTTAAAAATCTGAAATGCATTTATATGCTTAGTATATGTGAAGTTATAAGGAAGAAAATGTATTTAAATGGATAAAAACCAAAAGACAGTCTAACTACAAACAAGGGATTTTTTCGTTTTTGTTCAACAAAACTGATTCCGTGCATTGAAATAGCCATCTAACTTGTGCTTTTCTTGGCTATGTGTATGTAGATGCTGATCCACAGTCAACAATGAAAAAATCCGAAATAACAGAAAAAAATCTAAAACTATACGGAGAAAATATGTCACATTATAAAGCTTCTGAGTCCTTTCAGGAACCAAACCTGATTCTGTATCAGCTTTAGATATTAATATTTTCTACAATAAAAATTAAAATTTATCAAGTTCGATAATGCATCTTACTTGCTAAAGTTGAACATATATTGTTTCTTGCCTCACTCTGGGTATGCAGTATAACAATAGAAGTTTCCTGCTCTGCTTCAAAAGGTCTCTTATATTTAGGAGTTTAAACACACACACACAACGATAATAAGATTTTCTTCCAAAGAAGGCCCAAGCGTTTTAACCTAAGAACTTTGAATGTGCACAGTTATGCATGAAGTTGTCTTTAAGTAATGTTGGTATACTATATTTAAAATATTTGAGCTATGTTCACATAAACATTTATGCAAGCTTCTTAGAAATAAAGGAGAATTCTACTAAGAATTAAAGAAGTCAGTGCCATGATTTATAAATTATTTCAACTACATCAACTATAAACCCTAAACTTTGAATTCTTTAAAGTTACTTTTCAGTTGAAGAGGGCATTCCTTCAAGAAAAAGAGTGGAATACTATATTACTTTTCTTTCCTACTTGAAGATCTCAGGTGTGCCATCTCTGGGGACATTTTACCTTGATTTTTAAAATTTACCTTTTTGTGATCCTTTAAAAAGCAGTCTGTTTTTATGCAGTTAAAATCAGTTCAATTACCTACAGTCAGTGCACACATAATTTATTACTGCAACTGCAAAAAGTAAGCTACAATTACTACTCAATCCTAAAAGAAGGACCAAGAGAAAAAACTCACATACAGTCTTTTATACATAAAATAAAATTGTGTTATGTGTCATCCTTTAGTTAAACCTTTTATTTTTTAAATCTAGCAAATTTCCCTGTGTCGGCTAAATTTCCTTAAGCTTCTCTGGACAAATTCCCTGCATTCAACAGACTAAGTTCCAATGTTTAGTCAGAAAAGAGGCTCTAGAGCATTAAGATAATTATACAATTTTAATTCTAAGTATATCTTTTTAAAAATTTAATAACATAGTGTACTTCCTTGCATAGAAGGAAATTTCAATTACAAAGAATCTGACTTTCAAAATTCCTAAACCCAAAAGTCATTATAAAATTGCCCATGAGCCAAGCAGCTTCACTAAATATTTACCACAGTTTAACATTTCTAGAATATGGAAGTTCCTGGCTGTGTGCAATTTCACGTCCATGTCCACTTTTACTCCACTGTGTCTTTTAGCATAAAACTAAAGCATGTCGATTCTGGTACAAATCATAAAAGAGATGATGAGGCAAGTTCAAAGTAACCTCAAGCACGATGACTTCATGTTCAAAAGATTTTTCTCATGGTAATAACATTTAAATCTTCGCCTCTGTCTGACTCACATGCTTCAGACTGGAAGCTCGTCCAAATGAGCTGCTCCAGCCAGGTGAGGAAAGAACTCCACTGTCCTCAGCACAAAGCGAAAGGTCATTCATGCCCTTTTTTTTTTTTTTTTTTTTTTGTACAGATAGAGTGGGAGGGGGAGAGAGAGAGAGAAACATCGACGTGAAAGAGACACATCGAGTGGCTGCCACCCGCACGACCAACCAGGGCCGGGGACAAACTGCAACCGAGGTACGTGCCCTTAGCGGGAACCGAACCCGGGTCTCTCCGGACCGCAGGCCGACGCTCTAACTGCTGAGCCAAACCGGCCAGGGCCATTCATTCCCTTTCAACTTGGCAGGCTAAATGCGGGCCGGTTTCACGAGAATCCGACACAAGTAAGGAGGGGAAAAGAAATTACTGGCCCCGGTGTCTCAGGAATCCAGAGAAAATTCATGAAATCTCAGCAAGTTCTTTTTGATTAATGGGCCATACAAAGCCCCACGGCCCGCACACTCTATGGGCATCAGAGTTCTTCTCCCAGCATGTATGTACCAAAGGAGCTGTACCAGCCTTCATGACAAGTGGCCTCTAAACCACATCAAGTGTTCATTGCTGGGAGACCACCCAGCTTACTCCACCACCATCAGAGCAAGCCACCCCATGAGTAGGGTAACAGTAGTCACTGGAGCTAACTACTGACAACCTCACTCTGATATAACATTCCAACGAGACAACTTCTGGGGCAGGCCAGGGTTGTACATGGGCGTGCAGTAGTCAGGCAGCAGTCTGTCTTAGTGCTGTGCTGATTCAGGTCTTTCCCATCGAGGTCTGGGCCCAGGAATTATTACCAGTCCCAGTAGAGACAGGCAAGAACTGGAGAAGTTCAGACCAATATGGGGTTCCCAGACACAATCCATTTTCATAAGTCAAACCTACTGACTAAATTACTGTCCATTTCAGAGAAGGACAGTCAGGAACTAAAAATGACAACTTATTGACATTTTAAAGAATGAAAGTGGCTGTGTTTTTACACCACAATCCCTTGGATAATTAAAATGAAAAGCACATTTATTTCTTCTTGCTTTAAATGGTACATCTCGCTTGTAACTGTCAGACATTGGTCTTCTTCTCTAGAGCCTTCTTAAGTATGAAAGCTAAGTTTTGGGTTTATTAAGGTTTCCAGAATCGCTATTTATTACTCCACTACTGCGTGTTTTCATTCCAGAGGCGTGTGATTGTTAAATTTGTTATTGCGAGTTTCTTACGTAGTCAAAACATCCAGAGAAAAGCATGAAGTACACACAGCAGTAAAAGCTGGAAAATCTCTCAACAACATGGAAATGACTCACTGCCTAAAGATACGGAGGCCTAAAAAATACTCTTTCCTTTCAATTCGTGGTACATTTTTTCAGCTGAAACAAAAATACCATTTTCAGATCAGAATCCAAATTCAGAAAAGCAGCTGAAATATCCTGTGAAAAAGACTTTTGAACTATTCTTCTTCCTCCTCTGGTCAGTGAGCTCAATCGTCAGTTGGACCCAGGGTCCATATTCTGGCTAGTACCTACTCCCACATTCTCTCCTCCAGTAATATTTATACCCAGATAAGGGAGGAAGAGAATCATCTCTCTACCAACTGACCACATTTATTCCCACATTTTTCTGCACCATTTTTTAAAAAGAGGGAAAAAGCGCCCAAGTGAAGCCTAAGCATTTCTAACAGAAAAGACTCAATAAATATAGATCTTTTCAATCAAGACAGATCTGAGTACACAAAGAGCGAATCCACATGGGCAGGAAGGATTGGTAAATATTTGCTAAATAAAGGCAGCTGATATTTCTCTACCCTCTTGACCCCTTGTCCTCCAAGTCTCCCTCCCCACAACAGACATATGCATTTTCCTTTTGGTCATAACATGAAACTCAATGCACTGAATTAGGATGAAACACTAGGAGGGAGCTTCTTACACTCAGTAAACTATACAAAGTTAGAAGGGTTCCCACTAATATTAAGAGAGATTTTAATGTATATCTTAGTGTCCCTGCTAAACTAAAACAGAAAACATACAAGTGTGTAGAATTCTTTAAGGATGATGCCAATTATCATTATAAATGCAAATTACTAAGACCTCTCAAACCCTATTAAGTATGATATAGAATAATTTCTTAACAGGGTCCTATTTCAGGTGGATTTCCCAAGAGTTCAAGTTATATGGACCTAATTAGACAGCGAACATATTCTATCCCAGGTTTGAACTAGTAAGACAAGTAACATTTCAAAAGCTTTTTTTTTTTTTGTCCTCACTATGGCTCAGTTGGTTGAGCATTGTCCCAAGCACTAAGCCATCACCAGTTAGATCCCCAGTCAGGGCACATGCCTGGGTTGCGGGCTCAATCCCCAGTAGGGGGCGTGTAGGAGGCAGCCAACTGATGTTTTTTCCTTATGGATGTTTTTTTCTCTCCCCCTTCCTTTCTCTCTCTAAAAATCAGTAAAACCATATATACTTTTTTAAATTCTTTATTATGAAGTCACTGCTGTGGTGTTATATAATATGTACAATGCTCATTACAAACATAATAAACAAGTGGCCAGATTCTATTCCATCTCTCTCTTTCTCTCCCTCTCTCCTTCCCTAGGAAATTAAGATCATTGAATTTGAAATCTTTCATTAATTATTTACATTTTTCAAATGTCAGTGAAATCATAAGTAGATTCCTTCAGTATGATAAAAGAGTAATCAATTTTGTATCTGGATATAGCTATTAGGGAACAGAAATAAATAAAATGTACAAATGATTCCCAAGTGAAACTTGCTGAAAACTTCAACCATCACATATATCGATTCTCCCACATGCCAAGTACAGGGTGGGGCAAAGGGAGGCTTACAGTTGCTTGTATGAAAATAATATAACAATTAATAAGTAATAATTACTTATTAGAATAAACTGTTTCACATACTCAAACTTACTTTTGCCCCACACCGTATATATGTGTGCTCAGTAAAATGGGTTCAGGCAAGACACCTAATATGAATAAGAGAACAGGTCCAAATTATGAGCTTTTAAAAAGAAATGTAGTTTTAAGTCTCTTAAGTACTTACAGAAAATTTTCAAAGTAATAAATTACTCAATGAATAGACTATGAAAGCTTACATATTTATAGTATATAATTATATATAATAAATAAAATATAATGCACACAAATAGAAACTTCTAAAGTGCTTTCTTAGATACTTTTCCTTTCTTATGTACTCTTACCATTGAGTAGTCTGTGATATTATCTGTATTACTTTTTAGCATAGAAAATTTTTTCTTAATAGGCAGATTTCTTAATTTAAACTCAGATATGATCACGAATTCAGACGATGTATGAAAGGATCAAAATTAACAAAATTTCAATGAAAGTAAAAAATTAATCATGTAGACCATTTCTTCCATTTACCAAACAGAGATGCTACTGGGCACAAAATAACTCTGGTCACAACTGAGCAACTTCAGACTGTATTTGTTAACTCACTGCGCACAGTTATTTACCATGTACTCTGCAATGACAGAGCTGTGAGGGCGAAATGTAGAGGTCGCTTAGTCCAGACCTTCATTTTACCCGAGAAGCTCTGAGGATGAGAGAGCAAATGCCTGAGCATAAGGAGTTTACCGGAGAGGAGAACCAGTCCCTTCCCGCCCCGCTCCTTGCTCTTCCTGCCTCATTGCCCTGGATGCTGAGGAGCGAGGGCCTCACTCACCTGGAGTACGACGGGAGTCAAGACAGCTGAAGCACGAAACAAAGCAACATGACATGATGAAAGGAGCTGTGCAGACAAGTACACAGGAAGGGCAGTGGGGAGGCAGATTCCTTTGGGTTGAAATAGAGGGGGGAACCTTTCTGCCCTGGAGGGTGGGAGGCTCATGGTGGTCATTCATGGTGAGGCTGAATATGGCGAGCTGAAGGCAGAGGGGTTAGGGAACACTAGGAGCAAAGCCCAGGGGTCAGAAATAAATATGATATGTGCAGGCAAAGTCTGAGACTGAGGGCAGACACCAGGTTTTGTTCATACTCTACATTCTTGGTCTTCCTCTCACCGGCTCCGACCACCATCTCCCAATATGGCTGGCACCTGGCTCTGAATGTTACACAAATACATTATAAAACTCCAAAGGAGAACAATAATGCAGTAATAGCAGGTAACGTGCCAAGAGCATTTACTAGGTATCAAGTACTCTTACAGGTATCTTACATATATTGGTTTATTGAATCCTTACACTGATTATAATCTCCTTTTCAGATGAAGAAACTGAGGCACAGAGGTTAAGTGACTTGGCCAACCTAGAAAATGGCAGGGCTCACATTCAAATCACAAGAGATACCAAAATTATGGTAACTGACCACATGGGCATAACCTTCCAACAAGTCTGGATAGCAGCTTCAGCTTTCTCATCAGCTTTTACTCCTTCTGGTTCTTCTGACAATTCAGTCCTAATTGCTAAGAATTTGTAAGGCTGTTGTCACACCTGCAGGGATACTTCTTAAAAGCCTCTGAGAACTGATCCAACTGGATGGTTCTTTAGGTAGCACTGCAATCCTAATATAGTGGACATCTGAGAAACCCTGAGATCAGTCCTTCTGTAGAGTGATGGCTGCCACCTGGCAACTGAAATAGATTTTAAAAACATCCTCCCTTGCTATACAAAGTATCTGGTCACAGAATTTGTTATCAGCAGAACCAGCATTAAAATTGTGACCTTTGCCTTTTCTCTCTCACACCCTTACTCCCCCAAGGTGTATATTTATTTTTATTTTTTTTGCAAAGCAGCCAAAGGGAAACATCAAAAGGAGCCTTCCTGTGGGGTTAGCAGTGAGTAAATTCAACAGCTGGATCAGAAGAGCAAAGAGAAAGTGAATTGTGGACACTGTGTTAAATCTATAAGCTTGCTCTGAAATGTTTTCTTCTCTAAACTCGGAGCTGTTGCCTTCCCATTTACTCACCCCAAAACTCCATCTGAGACTCTGAGTTGGGTCCTCAATAACACTGAAAGCTTGTAATCTTTCATTCAAATGTAGGCATTTCAACTTGTAGTATCTATGTCCTTTTTACAACAATGTAACTTCAATGAAGCAATAACTGCTATGGCTTCACCAGGGAGAAGTGGTTTGGCGCAGTTTTGCAATCTACCGATCCACCCCTGGGGAAGTCTCCGAGTTGGAGTACCCATCAGCAGTTGGTTACTGCAGCGATTTTCAACCTTTTTCATCTCATGGCACACACAAACTATTTACTAAAATTCTGCAGCACACCAAAAAGTATATTTTTTGCCGATCTGACCAAAAAAAAAGGGGGGGGGGTATAACTTTGATTCATTCACAATGGATGGCTATTGTTGTGTTGGCTATTGTCATTTTTTTATTTGACAATCTAAGGGAAAGGAAGTCAGTGTCCTAACTAAATAGTCAGGTATTGCAGGTTTTAAAAATTCTTACGGCACACTGGTTGAAAAATTGCTCATTTACTGAGATCTCGGAGCCTCATGTGACCTTGTAGAACTCTGGGTGCCTCAAACTAAAAAGCCCCTCCTTTGGATAGTCAATCGCATTGATTAGATTTATTTTTTCTTGTGGATGCTGGCCCTCCCAACTGTGCCCTGACACACCAGGAAGACGAAACAGGCCCTTTGAACAAAAGTCACTTAAGGGCCAAGAGCTTAGCAGTGTGTTTGGCACATAATAGGGGTTCAATGAACACTGATTATTTTTCTTCCTTTCTCCCCAAAATGAATGAAAGAAAAACACTTAGATCATCTCAGGGACAGGAACAGACTAAAAAGAAATAAACTTTTAAAATGAATAGCAGCTTAGAATTTCCTTTAAAACAATAAAATTTATGTCTGTGTATATTAAATGAGCAATTTCAATTTGTTACTGCTTGATTGCAATTTAAATTCTGACATTCTAAATAAGAATCCCCTTACAGCCAGAACTTACATAAAAGGCTGTATGAACACAAAGTTTTTGGAGGTAAAGGGTAAAACACTGTGTGTGTGTGTGTGTGTGTGTGTGTGTGTGTGTGTGTTTTAATTCTAAAAAATATAGTAAGAGTATTCCAAGAAATCCCCCACCTTCCCTAGGAAGATTTTTTATTAATAGTACCCTACATGTTTGCATTCATGCCCACTGAGCTTTGCTAATAAAATTTTCCTTCAAGTTCTCCTTTTGTTGTGAACTTTAGTTATCGCCTTCCCACTGGCTATACATAACCACACATATCTTTCAAATCCTAATTGAAGCATGGAGAAGTTAACATGATTTATTCAAGGTCAAATCTTAAGTCAGTGGAAAAGCCATTAATACAGCCTCTGGGCCTCTGAGTATTCTGGGTGCTGGGCCACACTGCAGGGTGAAGTTTTAACTTCGGATTGTTGTTTTCGAAATTCCCTTGGGTATTTAAAAGCAGCTCATGTTGACAAGATGGAAGGAAGCAGATTTTAACCAATTTCATTAACATTGCACAATTTCACATTCCTGGACCTATCACTCATGCCAATTAGTTTTTAACATATGCATTAAAAGTTCCTTAAGGATACTGTGTAACTGACTCATACATATATGAATGAGAGAGGGTTTAGTAGCCTAAAATATACCCTAGGTCTTTGTTGTTGTTTTTTTCATTAAATGCAGCTGAATCACTATGCAGGGTAAGCAGTTTGTGCAAAAAGAAATGCCCTGCATTTAAGAACTACACTAAACTGCACTAGACTCCATTCTAAGATAAGACCCACATGAACGGTCCTGGAAACAGTGTAGACAAGACTCGGGGAATGCAAGATGCATTCGGGGGGAAAAACATCACAAGTACAGAGAAATGAGGGCACCAGAGCTATCATTAAAAAAAAAAAAAAAAATTCATAAACTTGTGCAGATTAAAGAGATAACAAGAGGGTTTTTGTTTTTTTATTCTTCTTTATAAAAGGAAAGGTTATTCCTCTTGCTTACAGGACCTTAAAAAAATAAAAATATAAAAACAGAACAGCCAAGGCTGGGAGGTTTTGACCCCTGGTGAAGACAGACTTGAACCTCGTTCAGTGCCTTAGCACCAGAAGAAACCACATGCCAGGGAGTTGTTTTATTTTGCTTTTGCTACCACAATCAGACTACTTGATGGAACAAATGGGCTTTTTTTAAACTGGTATGTCTATATCATGAAAAAGCTCATTTGCCATTTAATTTTTATCTAATCGTGCTGGCTGTTTTTGGTCTGTCTTTCTCCAGTCAGCCCCCACCCCACCTACACTGGCATTCTCTGTGGTCAAAGAATCTGTTTCAGTATTAGTGTTCGATACAACAAATGTCAAGTAAACACTCTACACATTTCCTGTGCTATTTAAAGCATCCTAACCAATTATTTCCTCTAAAGTATTAAACTGTAAATTTTCTTAGCTGGTGCCAATTCCTATAGTAATAGCTGTCACAGAGCAGTACTTAGAATACTTAGATGCAGCTTTTAAATCAGCTACACTCTTAGGCTACATTTGCCAAGATTTTTCTAGTTCCATATTTTTACAGCATGTTTTTGAGACAATGTACAAAACTGTAACAAAATGTCATATGTAGCTCTTTTTTCATATTTGAAGATTATTAACAGGCACACTGGTATCTTTTCACATAGATTCTTCTCTAAGCAAAAAAAGATAGAAGATATAGATAGATACATTTCAACTTCATTACTAAGCTACTTATTACAACAGGGCACCATCATTTACTTTGAAAGTATCATTCCATTTGATAAAGCGCCAAATGATAAAGTTGGTTCATAAAAGTGACCCCTAACTGTGGTTCTATAAAGGGCACATACTGCATTAACACGTACAAATGCATGCAGCCTGGGAAAATGTTAATAAAATACATGCATGTGTAAATATATAAGAGCAAATGACTACATACAGATATATGCATATGCCTTTATAAGCACTTTTATGTTTGCCTAGATGTGGTTCTTTTTAATCTTTTAAAATTCATTACAGAAATTTGTAATTCCGTGGCAGTAACTTAAAGTAACGCAGTTCTAAATCCTTAATAGTTAAGACTGCATTAAATTGTCACCTCCTCCTACAGAACTGTATGGTCCTTGGAAAAATTTTCATGCAACAGAGTATAATTTACTAACAATAACCTCATTGCTTTTCTTTTTCTTAAATATAGTTAGTGATTAGAATGTATTTTCCAGCTGATGAAATAATTCTATTATTCCTAACAGGTCAGAACCCAGTTTAGTTTTTACATACCTTATCAGGTATCTTTTACTAGATAAAAGACTGTGTTAAAATATTAAGGGACGACAGGTTATATATATTATCTTAACATGTTCCACTCTATGGTTTTTTATTGTGCTATGAAGTGCCTTCACACTGCTTACCAAAAATGTATCACTATTTTAAGAGTCACACTATTAAAGAAAGATGTTTCTATAGGCCTTAATATTTGTGAATTATAACTTTAGAGATCTGTCAGCAGAGTCGTATTAAATCACCCCTCGGGTGGTCAGCCTGTTTCAGCCCCTCCACAGCAGCCTTGTTTGGGGCGGGGGGGCCATGATTTGAGAGCACTGAGCTATGACCTCATCGAGAATCCCCAACACTTGTCAGGGCCCTGAGGCCTGCACATCACAGCAGAGGACATCCTCCCCAACATTTTTATGCAGGTCTGACTCGGTTCCTCTTTAGGCTCCATAATAGCAAGAAAAAAAGGGGGGAGGAGTAATGCAGATGACAAAGCAGAGAGGACAGCTGAGAAAAAGGAAGGAAAACAAAATCATCATTTGGCTGGGGTGCATTTTTGTGCACTTTTGTGAAAAATATTTTCAACATTGATTCTCTTTAGTGGTGACTTCTGAGGTGGGAAGAAAGATGACGAGATAAGGGAGGGCCCCATTTAAAGGACACCAAATTTGTGGTGATTTCTAAATCTGGGCAGAGAGTCATGTGAGTGCTAATTGAATCCTTATTCTTTATCATTTCCCTTAGTTTTGTGACTATGCTTTTGTAAACTCTCAATATTTATGAAAACAGTTTTGCAAGTCTCACAGTGGCATAGGTGATATGTAATAAAGGATAATTAGTTAAGAGCAGAGGGTCTGAAGTAAGAATAGTCTGAGCTGAATCCCAGTCCTACCACTCACTAGTTCTGTGACCTTGGGCAAGCTACTAACCCAGTTACCTTATCTGGGAAGTGGAGATAATAACTACCTCTCTAGGTTTACTGTGAGGATTAAGTGATTAGCACAATGACTGACACATCCTAAATCCTCGCCAGCCAGCTATTGTTATTATTAAAAGACTAGGTTCTCTGCACAATAAGCTTTCTTCAGTGTGTACACTGTGCCTTGTGTTTTCAATCATGAATCTAGTAAATAAATATTTGTTACTGAATGATTTATGGAATAAAAGTATCAACAATCAAATGCAGAGTTTTTCACTAAAATTCCACATGTCATTGTCTAGAAAATGCCCACATGAATGAGATAAACAAACTGAACAGTCCCACAAGAAAACTGGAGAACCTGAGTATCCAGCACCCTTTTAGAAAAGCCTAATTAATATTAGCAAGGTTAGCTGTCTCGTATAAGAGAAGATCAAACCAGCATTAACTTTAAAGTTTAAAGACACTACTATTCTCCTTTATGTGCATTCAGCATTCACAAAATATGTTAAATCCTAGTATCTTACACTGAGAAAGAATAACATTTAGCCAAATCCACTTACATCTTTTTAAAAGCTGTCCAGCCTGGCTGGTGTGGCTGAGTGGTTGAGCGTCGAGCCATGCACCAAGAGGTCACAGGTTTGATTCCCATTCAGGGCACATGCCCAGGCTGTAGGCCAAATCCCCAGTGGGGGGCATGCAGGAGGCGGCCAATCAATGTTCTCTCTCACAGACGTTTCTATCGTTTTCTCTCTCTCTCCCTTCCTCTCTTAAAAAAAAAAAGCAATAAGGAAAACAATTTTTTTAAATAAAATAAATAAAAGCTGTGCCCATCCCCCCCAGTAATACTGAAAAGGAAATCAAAAATTAATTTGTTTGAAACCGTAGACAACAACTTATTCAACTTTATTGTTCCCTCCTAGCATAATGCCTTACACACAATAGGTTTACAAGAAGTGAACAAAATTAAGTTGAATGTAAAATAAGGAGGCTGGACAAAGAGATGTGTACGGCCCCTTAAACACCATGAATGACACACTGCCCACATGATCAGACTATCACTGACTGCATTTGATCTCGTTAGCTAAACTCAAGGACTCACTGTGCCATTAATAATAAAATTTATTAATGATATTACTCC
This sequence comes from Molossus molossus, assembly GCF_014108415.1. Lineage (NCBI taxonomy): Eukaryota > Metazoa > Chordata > Mammalia > Chiroptera > Molossidae > Molossus > Molossus molossus. Next base: position 24,391,394 of record NW_023425347.1, on the reverse strand, counting down.
TTTTTAATTTCAATTAATGTGAACAAGTCAAACCAATCTTGATTTCAGTGTATAATTCTATTATCACAGTATTAAGAACATGCCTAAATTCTAAATTTCCAGAAGCATATGAAAACTGGAGAATGTAAGACACATATTTTGGAGCTAAAGGAATATAAGTTCCATTTTTTTCCTTTAATCATTCCTGATCTTCCTTTTGTGTATCTATTGAGCATTAGTTGTTATTTAATACAGTGGCTCTCCTGGGATAAAGAAAATCAACCTAAGGAAATAATCTTTATATTATATACCAATTAAAACTTTATAAGCAAAAAATATATATTCTTAAATTCATATTATAGCTATAGAACTGGCCAAAACAAAATATATTTGATAAGGTATGGATTACTGGTTAGAAAAAAGGAAACTCTACGTGGAAGAATTAATTTTCTCTCAAAATTAGTCACTCACAGGTCTGCACCTATGGCATAAAGTGTTTTTAAGTTTGATGTGTAGTCCAGGCAAAAAACCCCCTTCCAGAGAGCCAAAATTCCTCATTTTGAACCGAAATAGCTTCACCAGCATTTCACATTTCTCAGAACAGATCCTAAAAGTTATGAGCAATGGTTATTTAAGCAAAACTTATGAGCAAAGGCAGAGAATCTAAAGACAAAGATTTCAAAGTCAAAATGTTATGCTCTTTAATTTTTTGAGGCACATGCTAAGAGAAAGGCTTTCATTGGAGAGAAAAGCAAAAGCAAAAGCAAAGCTACTTCTCCTTCAGAGAAACTCGCAAATAAAGAATGTATGCACAAAACACCTGGATTTGCTTTCCTGTTTCCTTGCCAGTGACTTTTTTAAAATATAAGATTAACAGTCAAACCAACCTTCAGAGCAATGACTTACACGCAGTCACACACATACACTCTCACACAAAAGAGAGCAAAGCTGATGCTATTTAAATATCATGAAATATTTTCTTAACCATGCACAGATGGAAGTACAGACTTTTCTGCCAACCGCTTGGTTCAGAAACTTTGCTCTATTTTTAATTATTTAGTTCAGAGGACCTGTTTGTGATTAACTTCTGTGTTGGATGGCAAAGCGAGTAAAATCCTGACCCACAGCAAAGAACACCAAGAGGAGTTTAATTATTTTTAAAGAGCTAGTATATTGTAAACCACGTGTAGGGACAACTAATTTGTCAAAGACCTGTTGCCGGTTGCTGCAGCTTGAGGCAGTAGAATGTATTAAGACAGAAAAATGCAGGGGATCTGCGGGGAGTGACACCAAAATTAAGTTCTTCATGACAAATAAATGTCTGTCTTTGAGAAGTAACAACGGAGTAAGAAATTCAGAGCAAGAAATGAACAGTGTTGTAAGGACTAATCTTATTAGCACTAGAAGTTTCAGTTTTGACTAGGATCGGTGACTGGAATGCCAAAGCTTTAAGCACAGGAAACGGACTCAGATGCAAGGAGAAGTTGGTCAGGAAATGCAAACCATAGAATTCAGAATCATACACCAGAACTGCTGAGCAAGATAAAATCCTAGAAGAGAAGAAAGAGACACAATGGTCTAACGTTAAGACAGAAAAAATGGTCAAGATAAGAATGAGCAGGTTGAAATGATTTTATATTTTCAAGAGCTGTGTGTTAAAAAAAAAAAAAAAAAAAAAGCTGTTTCCAAATAGAAACAATAAACCCAAGCAGCAAATTAGTATAAACACAGAAATGAAATCAAATATAAAACATCCAATTAAAACCTCCAAGGAAGAATAGAGCTCAAATCTGACAGATGTTTATTCCCAGAGAAGCTGTCTTTTGATCAATACCCCTAACATTTTACAACATTCTGGGTTTAAGTCCTTGATGCACCTGGAAAACCTTAGAATCTGCTGAACCGTAGGCCACGGAGAACCAAAATGTTTCAGGGGTAATAGTTATTGCTAAAAATTACATTTGCAATGACTCCAGGATCAAAGCCAGAACAATCTGGGAATTGAAAAATCAAAACAAGCCCTTAAGATCTCCTTGAGAAGTGTAGAAATAAAAAATACAAACAGAACACCCTTTGTATGGGGTCCTAATTCTGAAGGTCAGCTTCTTAAACCACTAACACTGGCTACTAGCTTCTGACAGGGTTGATTGACATGGCAGTGTCTATAAAGGACATATCCATTATTTGTGGACAATTATGAAATTTCAATAATTGGAAGCAATCCAAGAAGCCATTATGGAGAAGAAAAAAGTTGATCAGTTTCAGAAAGTCCAAAATTAAGTTGCCTCCTATTATATATACTGATATTCCCTCTTCTCTACTATGCAAATAGGTGAAGTATATGTAAGGTATTAATGTTTGCAAGAGACCAGAATTTTTAAAAAACAAACAGATTTTTTTTTTTAAAAGAGCACATTCATGTCTGAATTATTTATAGTTGCAAATGGTTTCATAATACCAACCTAGTATTATTACTATGGGCCACAGGCCATGGCTTAGAAATGTTTTTATTTCATTTAGAAATGTTTCTATTTGCTATAACAATAGCCACTGTGCTGGAATGGGATTTGACCTGTGTCTTTGTCCATAAAATAATCCTATAAGATATGTAAACATGAATTCAATTTTCCTTAAGTCAAAGAAAGCAAAAATATGGTTGTGAGAACAAGAACTGCTTTCTGTGGGATATTCTAGTTAAATGAAAGCTATTCAACTTGAATCAATTGCTGTATCCCTTCTCCAATACACAGCAGATTTATATTTCAGAAGGTTTTTGACAGAGAACAAAATGTTACTGAAATATCTCCTCCATTCCTTTTGTCCTACATAACATTCCACGGGCTGAACTCCCAACAAGGGCATATATTTGTCAGCTTCTGTTTGCACTTGTTCTATTCTAGTTTGTCTTTGTTGCAAATTTTCAGTTTTGACCCTTTCCTGACAACAATTAAGATACACCTCTTGGTTGTGTTACAACTTATAAATAAATAAATAAATAAATAAATAAACAAACAAACAAACCTACATTTCTACTCTGTACCATTGCCAAACACCTGTAACTTTTTAAAATAAGCCCTGCTATTTAAATCAGTGATAGAACATTTTTTTTTATAACTACTTATGTAAACACTAGAAATCCAGGGAGAAAAATTATTCCAATCCAACAATCCACACATTCCTACCCAAAAGCAATCACTTGAGTATTTAACAGCTAAGATCCGTGGAGAGACGGGCTAGAACTAGCTTGAACAAGTCTGAGCGAGATGAATTTATCCTCCACTGCCTGGACTCCAGGTCATCCCAGGACTGTGCCTATGGGCACACGCCAAGATGGAAAGAATGGATTGGTGCCTGTTTTCTAGCATATCTGTGTAAAGACTCAACAAGAGCTCAAGAGGGAGTTGCTGCTCTGAAAGGGACAGAAGGTGTGTAACTGCAAACTGATCAAGCAGAACATTCAACATTGTCCTGGTCATTTAATGACTAAGCCTGAGCCAACTCAAAATTGGTTGGAAACAGATTTCAGACAATGGGAGAGCTAAAACACTGGTTTCTCAGGGATGTTGTCCAAGAGGAGGTCTCTGAAGCTGGGTGTCATCCTTTAGGGTGGCCCAGAATAAAATGGTGACGCATTATGCCTCCTGGCGAGTTCATATATACTTTGAACGGCAAAGACACCAAGTCCCGTGGACTTCCAACGAAGATCTTGGGGCAAGAAGAGATGTCCACCAGCACTCTCTGTGACCTGTTAGAGAGAAACATTCTTAGCTACTCCATCACCAAGCAAAACTCCCTGGCCAGGCTGTAGCACCATGACTCCTAGGAAAAAGGGGTAAAGAGACTGGGAAGGGGTGCGGGAGATGCCTGAAAGAGAGATGGCCTTTGTCTCATTTGTAGTGTTGCTAAAAGACTTCCATATGGAATATCAAGATTCAATCAGGTCTGAAAGTGAATCAGATTCTAAGATTTCTGAAACTAACAGCAGGGTCATCAGCCATCAAATCAGTTCTGCAAAGAAAGAAAAGGCTTCATAATAATTATTATACATGCTTCTGCCAGCAAGAGATGAACGATGTTTTTATTGAAAGATTAACCGCTAAATGTCGTAGGACAATAGACTCATCATGAAAGCCACTCAGTGTCCTGAACTGGCTCTCTCCAGGCCTGGAGGCATAAGTCTGATTCACAGGCAACCGGCTGAGTTCCTCTACCCTCTTCTGTAACACCCAACAGGAGGACAGCAGGGACCAACAGACAGAAAAATGATCTGACTGTCATACCTTCCCAGTCACATAGGAAAGAACTTCTCAAAAAAAATGGCATCAGATTTCAAGATTCCATACACAAGATCAAGTTGATTTCCCGATGTCTTTAACCTTGCTAACACTGGTGCATTAAAGGAAATCCAGTTCTAGAAGCTCAACTGTGATGACGCAGTGGTTGCAAAAGGGAAAACACTCTCTACCCATCCATCAAGTTTAGGCTTAGGCACTACAAACACATCTAACATCTAAATTTATAATGAAAAGTTTCAAGAGATAACGAAGGATTCTAGCACTATTGTACTCCTTCATCTTTCAGGCTCCAGCTCAAAACTGTTCCAGTGGGCCAATTTAATCATCTTTTCAGTCTACAAATTCAGAGACACAACTGCATAACTCCTGGGGTGTCTTGGCTGTACAGGTGATGGTGAGGGTTACAGCACAGGCTGCATGTGCCCAAGGCATAGGGACCCAGCAAACCAGTCAACTTCTTAAGTGTTAGAAAAGGAAAAAGATACCCTCTGCCCAAGGAGTCATGACTACCTAGTGAAACAGTGTATCCAAGGCACTCTGAATTCTGTGATGTGCTGTTATCAGCTGAGGCTGACCCATGACACACCAGCCCCTGCACAGGGGTTAATGACAGTGGTTTTTAGGGCTGTATTTACTAAATCAGAGGCTCAGACTGCAAAACACCCTGAAGAGAAAAGGGTGGCTTTGACTAGTCCTACAGAGAAACAGGAAAACACAGGACTTTCACCCCAGTGAAGTCTCTGAAGACCTTGAACATTTAAAATCAAAAAGTTAAAAAAATTTTTTTTTTTTTTTTAAGAAATCATTTCCTGAGACTTCAGGGCAAAGAGTTAAAAGTACACCATTTAGAGATAGAAACTCTGAGATCAGTCAAGTCATCGAATGTTCTCTCCACAGAATAGCAAACAGCTAGTGTTTGCTCATTTCCATAGATTAGCAACCCTCTCTCTCTCTCCAGGGCTCGAGGATGGCATGAACTGTGATGTGCAGAGTTTGCTTGGACAGGCTCACATACTACCAGTAAGACCATGTTTCAAGGTCACGTGCAAAAATACTTTCCTTCATTTTAATGTCGCTTCTTACGCACACTGGCCTATTCTGATCTTCGGGATGACTGGAAGGATCTAAGGCTTGCTGGGATGGGAAAAAAAAATAAAAGCAGTCTATCCGCCTTTTGCATCTGTTTACACTGATTGTTAAAATAGTGCTGTTCATGAGATAAAACTGAGATGGATAAAAGAAGACAACCTGTTCCTTCTGAAGAGTAGAGGAAGGGACAAAGGGTGACAGAGGCTTCCACAGAACAGGGCAGCCCAAATAAAACACCAAAATGTGGGCTCAGATGTCATCACCATATTTCCTTCAAACCTAATAGAAAGCAAGGTTTTATGGAAGGAGATTTTAAAATTAATGACCAGATCATCTTTTCTCCTATCAATAAAATAAATAAACTTGCCTTATGGGCCTATGACTACTTATAAAAAAGAAAGAAAAAAAAACAAGACAAAACTGCTAATCTTAATAGTGTCAGTCAGGTAGCGGAGGCAGCGGCCAGAGGGAAGCATCATTTTCCCAGCTGCACACACGAAGCCTTCTCCCCCAACATGCTGCAACTTGGGGTCATCCTTCTCAGTGGTCTGAGCTGCAGTGACTACGGCAGCTCCAGAGGTGACATGGAAATAAATGGAGCCTTGGAAAGGGGTAATCAAAAAATTAATGCAGAATCCTTTCTACCCCCACCTGGACCTTGCTAGAACACAGCGAGGCAGAAAGGACCCTGGGGGGCGTCCCTCCAGGGCACCGCTACAGACAGTTTCCAGTGTCAAGCTCCCTCTTCCATGCTTCCACTGGCCAGCTTACTCAAAGGGGCAGACACCGTGGTCAGATTGCCCTCCCAGCCCATCAGCCTCGTCCCTTATGGGTGGGGTTATGCAGAGGGCTTCAGGGTTCCCTTGGCCTCTGTGAATGGTTTCCCTCTCTATCCATGTGGTGCTTGACCTCATCTTGATAAATCTGGCTCAGGACTCCATCATAACTACTACTGTCTTCCAGATAAAATGATCTCTTTGGGATAATCATCTCCGGGGGAACATTCACCTGAGCTGGAGAGCGGGTCACAAGAGAGCTTAAGGGAGACTGCTCGAGGCCAGAGAACAGATGTGAGGGAGGTGAACCTCAAACTCATTCATTCATTCAACATGCTAGCTGTGCTTCTAAGAATCCTCATGTAACTGAAATTAAATAGGGTTTTTTAAATATGTTTTTATTGATTTTAGAGGGAGAGGGAGAGAGAGAAACACCTACGTGAAAGAGAAACATCGATCGGCTGCCTCCAGCACACCCGCCACTGGGGATCAAGCCCAAAACCCAAGCGTGTGTCCTGACCAGGAATCAAACCAATGACCTTCTTGTGCATAGGACAATGCCCAACTAACTGAGCCACACCAGTCAACTCAGGACTTTTTTTCAACAAGAAGAAACACAGTCTTAGACTTTCAAACATCAAGCAACATTTTTCCTGCTTTGAATTTCAATATTAATAGTATTGTGTGGTTGTAAATGTAGTATTATAAAATTTAAATATCACTGAGCAGATCCAGGGTTCTATTCCATTATCTTTTCTTTCTCCTGTCACAGTCCTCTGACACATATTTATCACCTTTACCACTTACTGTTGTGGTGCACAAAGCTGCTCGAACAAACAGATGCCACAGCTTTTCCACCACTGTGGTCCACCAGGCGTATGCCACTTCCAGACACAATTATGTAAGTCATGGTCTATATATTTTTTAAATATTTTTTTATTGATTTTTGAGGGAGAGAAGATGAGAGAGAGCAAGATGTAAGAAACATCAACCAGCTGCCTCCTGCATGCCCCCTACTGGGGATCGAGCCTGCATCCCAGGCATGTGCTCTGACCAGGAATCGAACTGGGACCTCTTAGTCCAAGGGAGGACGCAAAATCCACTGAACCACACTGGCCCAGCAGTCATAATCTATATATTTTAGATGGAAGCACATCCAAGTTGTATCATAAAAATTCACATTGTATGGGGGAATAATTCCATTTATTGCAGGCCTACTAACTATCAAATGTCAAGATTTGGGGTTGGGGGGAGGTTCTTCTGTCACTGAGCTGGAAAAGGGGTTACAAAGTGTTCCAAAAGGAGGACAGGATGCACTGGGATTCCAGAGGGGCAGGACATAACACAGTCTCGGGGCTCCCCAAGGAAAGGCCTCTAAGCTAGGATTTTAAGAATGAGGGAAAGTTAAGCCAGAGGCGGGAGACGGGAGCTGGATGTCCGAAACGGGACTGGCAGGACTAAACTAACGCTCAACACAAGAGAGAGCGAGCACGTCTAAGGAGGAAATGCTATACGACTGAGTAAGGAGCAACAGATGAGAAAAGAAGGTCCCCCAAACCACTGCGCAAGGTGAGGATTCTGGGCTTTATGCTAAGGCCACGGAAAATCAGCGGAGGGGTGAAGAGATTCGAACAGCTGTCTAATAGTCAGAAATGTTCATTCTGGCTTCCTAGAGGAAATTAAGTGGGACCAGAACAAGAGTTGGACCAAAACATCTAGAAAGGTCATTTGGGAGGAACAGCATATCCCAAACCACCCAGCTCAGCAGAGCCACTAGCCCAAGTTCAGAACATGAGACCAGACTTCTCCAAAGCTCCGTACCTCGGAAACTGCTCCCAACCTCCCACCCGAAGAGCTCTCTCGGGGAAGAGGTCCAGAGGAAGGAAGCAGTGCAGCAGTGTCCTCTCTAGTGTGACATGGGTGACAGTCAAACCCCAAGGAGCCCATTCCTCAGCAGGGTGGACCAGGGACTGGTGGAAGGAGTAAAGACCCCAACGCAGGACCCTTGGATAACGATCCAGCTTCACCAGGCAGAAGCTCCTGACTGATCTCTGCAGGCCCAAGTGAGGGAGGCTTCCAGGCTTCCAGCACATTCCTAGGGCCGGGCTTCCTGAGAAAAACATGGGTCAGCAACAGAGGGCAGAGAACCCCAAAGGCAGGCAGAGGACTGGACGGCTAGGAAACTAGCCCAGGGCGGGTAAAGGTTAAGGAGGAGTGAAGAGCAGGTGCGGGGGGAAGAAGATAGGGGGGCCCTGGCTACAGACAGCACTCGGGTTTCAGGGGAACAGCTCCGAAGGGGTGCAGTGGGCAGTTGAGAATGAGAACTATTCTCAGCAAAGCCGCGCTGTCAGCTAACCTTGTGCAGAATGTGAGCTGCCCTAATCCCATGTCTTCCTTCCAGATTGGCCCTCAGTACAATCCCAGAAAAAAAAAAGAGATTATCAAAGTAAAAGAAAATCGAAGTGGGGAAATAGCTACAGCAAATATTACTTAAAACAATATCTGGCCCAGTCAGTGTGGTTCAGTGGTTGAGCATCAACCTATGCACCAAGAGGTCGTCAGTTTTATTCCCAGTCAGGGCACATGCCCAGGTTGTGAGCCCAATCCCCAGTGGGGGGCGTGCAGGAGGCGGCCAATCTATGTTCTCTCTCATCAATGTTTCCCTCTCTCTCTCCCTCTCCCTTTCTCTCTATCTAAAATCAATAAAGAAAAATATTTTTTAAAAAATGTATCTGGAATACATAAAGAACTCATACACATAGATGAGAGTATCAAAACTCCCATCTGCTAATTGTGTAAGAGAAAGGTAGTAAATAAACATATATAAAATGTTTTATTTCTGGGTAGGATCAAAGGAATGCAAATTTTGAAAACCAAGAAGCCTATTCAATTAGCCAAAAATAGTCCCACAATTAATCAAGGTTGAAGTAGGACACATTCATATGTCATGTTGTAACAAGGTAAATTGGTACCGACCTTCTAGAGAGCAATTCAAGCCCCCTCTATCGTAGTAATAGCCTTCTTATGTGATTGTGTCCTAAATCAATACTAAAGTGTACGAAGATATTTACTGAAGCTTTAGAGCAGTAAACAATTAGAAACAACTCAAATATCCACAAATAATACAAAACTTAAATTAACATAAAACAACTTTATAGAATATTATATAATCCTTGCAAATGATCATTGTAAAGTCTAGTTGCAAATGAAAATGTTGATGCTAAGTGGAAAAAGCAAAACGGAAAAAAGATGCACGTTAAATTGTCAGGAACAAGAAGACAACACATGAAAGTGAACATGATTTATAGACCAGGATGGTGGAATCAAAGGGAACTTTTGCTTTTATTGCCTTTCTTTTATTGCTGTAATGTATAGGCAACAGATGTTTAACATGTAGTATTTCTATCAATCATGTAGCAGCGAACAATCTCTTCTGTGGAGCAGACCAACCCGAAGAGAAGGTCACAGCCAGATCAGCGGAGGGCATCTAGGCCGTCCCAAGTTTCAAAAGTCCATCTGAGACTCAAACTCTGCTCGGGACAGGCTCTGAGTGGCTGAAATAACCTTAAAACACAGCTTTTTCCTTTGTCCTTGTTTTTTTTTTTTTTCCAGCTCTTACATGTTACGTCTTCCCTTTCTTTCTTTCTTTTTTAGAATCATGTATTGAGACCTGACAATAGGCAATATATATCCTGACTGCTCATTTGATCCTTCCAACGCTCTGGCAGGACAGATGTCATCATCTCCATTTTACAGGTGAGGAATTGAGGGTCACAGATTGAAGAAATGTGGCTTGAGTCACACAACTCAGCAGCCAGGTCCAGAATTCAAACCTCAATCTCACCGTCTTCAGAGCCCTCAGTATAACCACCATAAGTACTGCCTCTTCCCTTTCTTTCTGCCTGAGAAACCAGCCCTGGCTGGTTCGGCTCAGCGGCAGAGCATCAGCCCTCGGACCAGTGAGTCATGGGTTCAATTCCAGTCAAGGGCATATACCTCCCCGGCTTGGGGTCGTGCGGGAGGCACCCAGTTGATGTGTCCCTCTCACACTGATGTTTCTCTCTCTTTCCCTCTCTCTCCCTCCTACTCTATCTGAAGATAATAAAAAAAACATCCTCAGGTGAGGATTAAAAAAAAGAAACAAACAAACAAAAAAACACTCTTAGACGTCACCTTTTGTATTTACACCAGCTACCCAAAGAAACTATTCAGACTGCAGTGAATCAAATGATATCAGTACCAGTACGGACTGCTTATAAATTAATGCTGTACACGCTAATTGCAAAAGTCGATGCAGAAGGAAAAAGGAATTACCGCGAAATTCAAATCTGCACCTGCAGGGAAAACCAAAGGACATTCAAAGGAGTTCTACTTGCCAATTAAAAGCAGGCTCTCCCCCTGGATACTACTGCCAAGAAGGACAGAGTTCTGCACTCTCCTTGCAAAAAATTACTCCACCATTAGCTAGAAGATACTTTCCAGGTATAACGCATCCACTCCAGAAATGGCTGTCGTGTGGGGCATGGTAGCAGGAAGAGTAAAAAGGAGCCGACGAAGTATTCACGTATGAAACCAATATAGATGGGGTGATAAATGATTTTAGGCACCACTTAAGACTTGCTCTATAAATAATGACACAATACTATCTAAAATGTAAATTCTAATTAAATACAAGACCTAACAAAGTCAAACAACAGCAAATGATGTTTGACAGAGCAAAGGTCTTGGGGAAGCCCAGAAGAATTACAATAAAATCTATCCATGAACTGCACAGCGGTAAGATAGAAGGGACCTGGGTGATAATTTCTTCCAACTATCTTTATTTTTTTTTTTTGTAGATGAGGAAACTGAGGCCCGGCAAGGTCGAGGGAGTGGCCCAGGTCACCATGCAGTGGAGCAGGAAACAGAAGCTTCGTCTTGGAACCACCAGTCCAACCGTTTCAGCATACCGCTCATTCTGCAACATGCTGAAATACTGCAAAGCTACTCCATCCTAAATCACATTTTTAAATGAGCATTAAACATTCTATAAATATTAAATTCCTTTTTAACCATTTTCAAGTGCACAGGGGCACATTTAAAAAAGAAACCTGCTTTTGATTTCTTGTGGAAAACGGCTCAGTGTTTAACCTAGTATTGAGTGAAATATTAACAGGTCATATAATGGTTTCAGTGTTCCTTCAGTAAAGCTAAACAGAATTCGAAAACCATACCCCCCCCCCCCCGCCCTCAGGCCTACAGGAGTTTCTGGAGTACACATTAAACTCAACGCTCTGCTCAACAAGCCCATCACTGTTAAGTCACTCATCAGAAAATAAAGAGGGAATTACCAAAGGGGAATTGCCAAGCAATTAGTTCTCTAAAGCAGATGACATACAACTGTTGTAGGGAGGAGCTTCCCAGTTAGTCATATGCCACAGTCAGAGCCTCCTAATCTGTAAATAAAAACGCATCACGTGTGATTACGGCGGGGCTGCAGGCTGGGGCTGCGGGGCCGGGGCACGCAGAGAAAATCCCAAGTCCTCTTCTGTTCTGTGTGTCTATAAAGCAAGCGAGAGATGTTGCTCTCAAGACTTTTTTTTTAATCCTTGGTATATTTCAATCAACATAAGAAAGACAAACTGGCCTTCCCTAATCAGGCTAAGAGAAAAGTGTTCTTTCTTCTCTATCCTCCTGACATGAGTGGGTTAAGATTCATCCCCTGGTCCAGTGGAGGAGAGAACAGGAGAGATGGAGAGGCATTGGGACAGGGCTACAGGAGACCTGAGCTGCCCAACGGCCACCCCGACTAACGCGTGACCTCCTTTACACACGTTTTGTTCTTAAAGCTTGCATTTAGCACCACCCCACTGCCTATCAAACTGGAGAGAGAAATAGTGCCTATCTGCCAAATCGTGCAAGCTAAGCAATGATCCAGTGAAGTTCTTTGAAGAGTCAAAAGTTCATCGTCTCACCGGGACTCTTGATGCCAAACAACATTTGGAACCCAAACACAGATAAGCATATTGCTACTGTCATCATTTTCTGCAATTAATAATTATTGAAAATGCGTAGGAATATGAGAAAGAGGGAAAGAAAACACCACAAAGGCGGCCTGTATGGGGCTCTGAACAGGCAGGCAAGCATCACAAAGGAAGGCTCATCGCCCATGAGCCCTTCCCTGACCCTGCCTTCTGAGAGTATGCTGTACCTCTGCTACAGCTGTTTAGGTATTACTCTCGGACACACCTTGCCCTCTGGACTTGACTGTAAGCGTCTTATGGACCGGGCCTAGGTCCTGAGAGACAATGCATGGCAGCAGTGGAAAGTACAGGCCGGGATCCAAGCACGACGTTACCACTTAAAAGCTGGTCAACTGTGAACAAGTCACTTATTGTCTCTATGCCTCAGTTTCCTCATCTGCAAAATGGGGATAATAACAGTACCCACCTCAGAGGACCACAGTGAGGATTAAATAAATTAATACACAGTGAGAACTATTGATCATCTCTAAATTTCCTTTAGGGCCTACTTGGCATAAAGCCTCTCACATATCATATGCTTATTAAATATCTGCAGATAGAGTGATCTGTCCCTGGAATTGTTTTCTCCATCCCTCTCACTCCCATCCTAACTTTCCTGTCTTTTATGAAAGGTAGGTGGTAAGTCACTGCCTCATTCTGAGACGTTTAGTGGAATAAAGACAGCACATCTAAACAACTCAGTTCAAAAAAACAATCTTAAATAATCCTCAAATTCTCTCTAACCATATTAAAGCAGACTGCCCACTAATAGCAATGTAACCAGATAATTTCCAGCCTCCCCCTCATTTTGAGCCCAGTAGTTTTAGGATCTTTCACCCACCCCAGAGTCAAGGCTCACTAATTCAACATTTCTTTTTTTTTTTTTTCCTGTAAGTATAAATGGGAAGCCAAACTGCTCAGAAAGCTATACCTAGTGTGTGTCACATCTAAAAGAGTCCATATAAAGCCTCCAGAAAAACCTCTAAAGTTATAAAACATGTCCATATTAATGTGATTTATCAAAGTACAGTAAATGAATTGCCACAAAAATGAACAACTGCTCCAGAGTCAAGGAGGTGGCACGATGTGATTTACGCAGGTCACGTGAGATGAATAAATCAACGGTGGGAAAGATCAAAGGAAATGCTGGAATTGTTGTTGCTGTGTACAGGGCTTCACTGAAAATCTTCTTAATGAAACTGTTTAGAGGAAAATAGAAGGATCATTTGTTTAAATGAAGAGAGATACTGCATGCACTGAATTTCAAAAGCGGCATTCATTTTCATACACACACATATTAGGTTTAGCTAAAATTAGCTCAAGTTCTGATTTTTTTTTAAAAGGTTTTAAAGGAATAAAGGTTTCGACAAGATTTCATTGAGCTGAGTCTCCAAGGTGCCCGAGCTTCTAAGGCAGACCCCCGTTACCCACCCATGCATCATCCCCACCTCTCCACCCACCCTCCCTCCCTCCACCCCAGGTCTGAAAGAAGACACACACAAAGGCTGCGCTGCACCGACATTCCAGCTCCTCTCCGCTGCCTCTGACCTTCTCTCTAGGCATTCTACGCCAGCTGATGTCATCCCCGAAGTACAGTCATCCCCTCTGCCTGTCAAACTTGCTGCCAGACACAAAACCCAAAGCCCAATTTCAAAGATCACTTGTAAGCCAATGACTTCTCCAAATTTATCTCCAGACCTGACCTGTCAGCAGTTCTGTTCCCACACCCTCTACTGTCTGCTGGACTCCAGCAACTCAGATGTCCACCAACACCTGTGCTTCCGCCAAAATGGCCTTGTCGGTTATATACCACGCACTTCCCGGCTTAGCCCAGCCACTTCAATGGTCTGCCTCCAGCTCTATCCATCTCTACCCACAGAAATGCTAACCAGCCTTCAGGGTTGAACTCAAATGATCCCTCCTCCTCAGTCTTTCCTCATCATCCTACTCAGCATCATTCCTCTGAATTCCTTCTGTGTCAGAACGTACCCCAGTAAGTATAAACCACCCCATTCTGCCCTGTCTTAGTTATTTCCAAGCATTTCTTCTTTCCCCAACCTGACCACAAAGAATACATACAGTATAGCCTCTTTGGGGTGGCTCTTCCTCACTTTCATTCCCACAGCACTATGTAGTAGTTCGAAAAACACACAGTGAATAAATGAATGAATCATTTCTTTACATAGAGAGTGCCTGTGAACAAGTTAGGTCATAACTGTGCTATGACCCTATCTTATTTACAAAATAACTTAAACCAGGAATAATTGTAATCTAAGTTTCAATATCTTTAAAAAAACACTTTCACAAATATAAGAGTACAACATGAATGACATTTCCCTGCCCACGTTTAGCCATCAATTGTGAGGACTCTACCGAGGCCATTATTTATGCAAAATGTTTAAATAATGCTTATTAGCTTCCTTTAAGTGCAATCACAGAAAATGTCAGCTGCTTAAAATTCAAGGTGACTCTGCACTACTTGGTCAGTAATGCAATACGAGTATTCATAAGACATTCAGACTTGCTTACTATACTAGAAAAACCTTGGTCTCTATCACCCTGCTGGTTTGCTCAGTGGTTAGAGCACTGGCCCTCAGGCCAAAGAGTCTCGGGTTCAATTCAGGTCAAGGGCATGTACCTCGGTTGCAATTCGTCCCTGGCCCTGGCCGAGGTCATACAGGAGGGCAGCCAGTTGATGTGTCTCTCTCACATAAATGTTTCTCTTTCTCTCTCTCTCTTTCTCTCTCTCTCTTTCTCTCTCTCTCTTTCTTTCTGTCTCTCCCTCGTCCTCCCTCCCTCCCTCCCACTATATCTGAAGATAAATGAAAAAATCCTCGGGTGAGAATTTAAAAAAACACCTTAGTCTCATCTCAATAAGCTTGCACATATTGACCAAGAGATATGACTTTATGATGCCTGTATTTTCACCATAAAATTCTTTCAAATACCACAGGCTTTTTAAAAACTGCATATGTATTAACCACATATTCAATTAACCTACTTCCCCCAAAAAACTAACTTGTGAGGATTTTCTGCCTAGCATATAATTATTACAATGGGTAACACCCCTAAGAGATAAAGTAGCAGTGAGACATCTCAGTTTTCCATTCAGCTGACACAGACCTTAAGAGGCTTACCTTTGCATGTAACTCCAGGGTTATTCTATTTCCTTTCACAGAATAGCTCCCTAACCCACAGCCATAAAATGCAAAGTCCCCAATTCCAAATTCCATAAGGATATAATGTTTGTGATAACTTCCTCCCTCCTCTGCCCTGCCCCCACCCTAATAGACTTCTCTGGCTATCCTTCTTGGGGCACAGTACTTCAGTCACTTAGGTTTTTGCTTGTTTTCACTCAGATCACAAATAACTTATTTTATGAATGCAACTCATCAGTTCATCTTACAACAATATAAAAACAATACACGTGCATCTATCACAATAAGAGTTGGACAAACACAAAATTCAGAAAAACAAATAAAAGTCTCATTTGTTTTGCAGAGCTGCAAATGTCTACAGGGTTTCTCCAAAGACCAAGGTACCAGTATATTTACTTGTTCCTGGTCATGTATAGTCTGGGAGCAACCATCACAATACAAGAATATTAAAATTACCCTGTCAATATATGGTACTCAATCACAATGAAAGCTTATGTTCATGGATCACAAACCATATGCCAGGCAATATCCTACCCCGTATGTGTATATTATTTCATTCCATCCTCACAGCAGCTGTAGGAGAAAGTTCCAATATTATTCACTTTCAACACAAAGACACTGAAGCATCAAAAGGTTATGGAATGGCCCAAGGTCACAGTCGCAGCTCTAGAGGTGAATCCAGACAGGCTGGTCAAGAGCCCCATGATCTTATCTCAGATGCCAGGGAATTCATATGTAACTTAAAAGCTGGATCTTAGGTAAAGAGAGGGAGCGCTTTATTTAAAGAAAACTGGTGAATCATTTTCAAGATGAACATTTTGGTAAAGCAAATATCCACCTCGCAACAAATCAGCTGAAAAGCCACATTTTTTAATATGTGAGATTTGGTAAAAAGTAGACTTTACATCTCACAGTTCCCAAACCTGTGGAACATAAGTAGGATTCCAAGAGACAATTGAGCTTAATTTCAATTCAGTAGGTCTAAGGCTGAGTCCCAAATTGTATTTTTTTATGCTCCCAGGTGACTCTGTCCCCCAGCCAGGCTTGGGAACCTCTGAACTAGTCTATTTCCACAGCTTCCAGCAGGCCCGCTCCCAAGGCAAATAGAGGGAATCATTTCACAACTGCCTTTGGTTGCGTATACCAGTGTTCCCAAACCCTACTGCCCCAGCTTGTGTCTAACTCCCATCTCTCCCGACTTCCTTTAGGCAGTATCCTCTTGTCTTCTCTTCAACAAAGAACCATGAGTCATCAACCCTGCATACACCCTGTGTCTGCATGACTTTCCAGGCCAGAAAAATTTACTGTATGTGAGGAAATCAGGAAGTTGTAAAATCCACACAGACACAGAGAGATTCAAGATTCAACAAATACTGGTTGCCACTGAACAAACAGGCCTCGGTCTCCTTGCCCATGTGTCCCTCTACAACAAAAAACATAAAATATAAAAACTGCACTTTAAGATAACTGCTTGGTAGCAAAACACTCTCACGGCATTGAATAAAGGTGACAATTAAAATGACCAGGCTCAAGCCCAGCACTTAATAATCGATCATCACCAAGTCAAATGTTGACTTCTTCATTAGCCAAATAAATGAAACCAAAAAGAGAGATATGTAAACCCAAGTTTTAAAAAAACCCTCTTGGCAATTTCTCCATTTCCGACACAAAATGGCTTGCAGAGACCATTATATTAAACAGGCCACAAAGTGCTACAGCGTGGCTAGCAGGCGATTTTCCAGGCAGACTTTATCCTCAGATGGGAACTCGAGAGCATCGCAAAACCCTCACCTGATATGTGATGCACTTCCCTGTAGCAGCCGTGGAGGAGGAGACTTCTGTACAAGGGTGACAAACCAATCTGCAGTTTGAATGGACCACCCTGGTGACTTGCTGTACGGTGCTCCTACAGTGGTTCAGGAGGGCAGGAGAGGAAATAAAAAAAAAAAAAAAAAAGAAACAGAACAAGTTGATTTAAAAAAATAATTCTTAAAATATCTATGCACTGAAATCTTCACTCCTAAGAACATCAAAATTGGCATTTTGTTTCATGAGAATTACACAGATACTAGCCAGCTCAACAGGCAGGTCTGGTTTTACTCAACGGGGCCTCGGAGGGAGGCCAACACACAAAATTGTCATCCCCTCAATCAAATTAAGAGCTTGGTCTCCCCATTTGAGCCAACTACTGTGATTCTTTTCTCTAATAATTCTAACCCATCATCTGATCAACACATGCTAGTAATCATAAGAATATCAGGTGAAAATGAACATGGATTGAATAATAATTGAACCAAAGTCTAATTTTAATGTGGCATATATTACTATCAACATGCAATTTAAAGGACAATCATGAAAAAGCAGTTATCAGCATACCAGTCTAATGGAATAAAAAAAAAAAAGTATCAAATGCAGGAAGTATTATAAAAGTATGCACACAGTCACTAGACTTTCCACTAAACTTTAAAGTAGTTCATTATTAAATGTGTATGTATTTCGTTTTCATTTTGCCACAATGCCTTGCACATGGTTAAGTAAAAATGTTCTGCTGTATGATGAATGAGTGAATGTGTGAAAGGATGAATGAAAGAGAGGATGAATGAATCTTCCATATACCTTTCCATCAGGGAGCTTGGTGCTTGTAGTTTTTGTGAGGTAAAGACCTATGCATAGAAATGGAAGAAGTTGAGGACTTGACCTGCTGACATAGTTTTCAGCCCCACTTATTAAAGTCATATTTTTAAATATTTGTAATTCCCCATTGTCCACATTATATAGAATCAGTAGCACAGTTATTATTAAATATTCCCAAACTACTTATCGCTGGACTGATTTCCAGTCTTTGATTACTGGAGCTGATCTGCACATTTGTTTAGGCTGATTTTAAATTTAGTTTGGGCTTCCTAAGCCCATGCCAGGTAACAGTAGGAAGGAGAAAGCCCATGATTATATTGGGTGTCAGGAAGAAACTATTCTGGAGCTATGAATATGATCTCCAATGTGAATAATCTGTAAACAGGTAAGTGAGCCAATTATCCTTGGGTACATGGCAACACATCTCAGTAGTCATGATTATTTTCATCCCCACACACTCACTATTTTTAAGAGTACAACCCAGCTGGAAAGAAAAATAATTTCAACTGCTTTCCAACACTTTTCAAAGTAATGAATAGTAGCCAGAGTATTCTACTTCTAACTAATCCATTCGCCAAGTATTTATTTAAGCATCTATTATTGCATGCCTGGGACTGATAATCAAAAGAAGTTCGATTTCTAGTCCTTGGTTTTAACCACGTGTAATCTGTGAGTACAGAGAAAGAAGGTAAACTGTTCTAGACTATAACATCTTTGAAGACACTATCCCTCTACTAAAAAGCTTGTTGAGTTACAACTTTAAATAGTGGCCAAATTAAATAGACGCTCACAAAATTCTATTTACTCTTACACAGTACTTGTTTAAGGGGAGGAGTCTTGATTTTATCTAGTAACATCAAATGAAGCATCAGAATACTGGACAGTCATTTTTGAACAAGCTGCAGGTACCATGGATTTGTAGGCAGCACCTGCCTTCTGAGCCGAACAGGTGAGAGGGTGTTTGCCTGTATATTGATGTGTGTGCACACAATCCTATTTACATACCACCTGGCAGATAAGGTTTTATAGAGTCCAAATTACAGTCTCCTCCTACTCTGCTGAAGTGCACAGAACAGTCAAACATGATGCAAATGCTGTAAAATATTAATTTACTCTCTCGTTGGTATGCCTACTTATTTCAAAAGTATTTGCATTGCTACACTAGCTACAGTAATTAAGAGAGTTAACTTGCTGTATCAAAGGGAAGACACACAAAAAGAAGAGCAAGGAAGGATGTATTCACTGCAAGATAATACAAACAATATAAAAGAAAATAACCTATACTGTTTTGTACAAGATATACACTAAATATGGAATATTTAATACTTAAAAAGCACAGCAGAGTAACATAACACAATGCCATAAATAGTAGAAGATTACTAAGAAAGATGACCTAAATAATATTGATGTGCTAGTCAATAAAGAGTAGATAATGTGTAAATAATGTAAACACAAGAGATAACATAAATACCTCGGAGAGAGTAGGCCTAAACTAAGGATGCAATCAAAGAAAATTTGCCATACAGAGTGTCAAAAAAAATGCACTTTCTTTGAATGTTAGAAGCATAAATGCTTATAGGTCAGCACTTCTGCTATATGACTCCCTCGAAACATGTCATGTTAAAGAGCACCTAAGTGGAAAAAAAAGAGTTCCTCTTAGCCTGAATCAAAACACCATAAGGAGTAGAGCCTCTGGCCCCTTAAGTCTCAAATTCTGATTACATTACAGTGAATTTTCTGAGAAGTAATTTTCAGGTAGGATACAATTTTTGCTTACATTATGACAATTATTATTGCATTTTCATTACTCCACAAATGGGATGCATTAAAAGGTATAGAAAAATCAATGAAACATTTCTGCTAACATCAAACATGTCAAAGAAA
Source organism: Molossus molossus (assembly GCF_014108415.1). NCBI lineage: Eukaryota > Metazoa > Chordata > Mammalia > Chiroptera > Molossidae > Molossus > Molossus molossus. The sequence goes on along the minus strand of NW_023425347.1, from coordinate 24,371,577 downwards.
ATAGAACATTCACTGCTTTTTTGTTAACAGTTCTAAATATGTTTTAGTACATTTGCGATGGTAATATGTAGTACAAAAATTTATTGTACATTAGTCTGAAAAGCTCAAATTTATAAGGATTATAAAATATATACACTGATAAAGACAAAAAAGTATAAACTATGAAATGAGAAAAATATTTTAAAGAACTGTTTACACAAAGAAAGATTATTTACCTAAATCTTTAAAAAAAATTTTATTGACTGATTGATTTTAGATAAAGAAGGGAGAGAGAGAGAGAGAAAACCATAGATTTGTTGTTCCATTTATCTGTGCATTCATTTGTTGATTCTTGTATGTGCCCTGACCTGGGATCAAACCCACAACCTTAGTGTACCAAGGACGGCACTCTAACCAACTAAGCCACCTGGCCCAAGCTACCTAAATCTTTTTATTACTCCTGCAATTTTAAGCATTTATATATATATTTTAAAACCTTGATCCAATTACAACTCTTTCAGCCAATGTTTAAAAATAGTCTCTAAAACCAGCACTCGGTATTCTCATTATTGTATCATCTCTTAAAGAATTTTTGAATGAGTATTTTATTAAACTGAATTTAATGAATCTAAAATCTGAACAGCATAATTTCAATTGCTTTCCAATCTCATATTTTAAAAAGAGGGTGGGGGCAGTCTTGTCTGTAATGCCTTAAACAGAAAGTATTCTCTCTATTGGGATTTTTAGATGATTTTCTATTTTCAATGCTTTTAACAAAATAAGGAGGGCCTGCTTCTGATAACTGAAAGTATGCCGGGAACGAAATCTGTTTTTTGAAGCACTTAAACTGCACATATCTAAATCTCTCACAGAGACCAATCATCCAAATTATTGAGTTATTCTGAAAACATAAAGCAATAGAAATAAAATTATCTCCCTCCTAGAAATGCTATTCTGTTCTGCTGCACTATGTCACGTTACATATGCAAGTATTCAAGCTCTTCAGAACCTAAACTATGTTATTACTTTCAAACAACTATAGTTTAAAGAATTAACATTTACTCCTACATTTACCTAATTTCAGGGTTTTAGTAAAGTAGGTTTATTGACTAACTTCTAAGAGGAAACAAAAGGAGCTGGTTGTCACAATGTGTTAGTCATCAGAAACTGTCATGGAAGCTAAGTGCCAAAGTAAAATCCATTTGACATTTCAGAATGGAAAAAAAAATAAAGGCACATTATACAAAAGGAATGTGAGTCCTCAAACTCTGCAATGACAACAAAAACAGGAGTCACAGAAATGTGTTCACTAACATTTTAATATTCTCTTAAGGCTGACCTTTCTCAGGACTCCCAGACAACTCAGTAAGGTATGTTGAAACGTAGGGCCATCTACAGGCATTTGATGTATGATCTGATGGCTAAAGAGTTTTTCTTGAATCTTTCCCTAGTAAAAAACAACTCAGAAGCCCTGAAGCTGATTTATAATATTCCTGATGAAGTATCACTTCTGTTTACCAAACCCTCTTGAAACGAAATCCAGAGAGGAAAATATTAACTTGCACAGTCAAGTACATTTTTCATCCTTATTTTAGCACAAATTTGTGCACTCAAAAATACATGTTCACATTTTTAGGGTAAGTGAAAATGATTTTCTGTAAGTTGCAAATTATCATCCGGGACCTCCAAGGTGTTGTGTAAAACTTATACTTCCGTGCTTTATTTTATATCCTTGCTTCCCATCTGTTTACCTCCTAGGAATAACAGTAGCACATTTTAACCACTGCAACTTTTAACCACTGCAACTTTTAACCACTGTAACGCTTGATCTTAGCAGGCCACAGTCCAGTTACCAAACACAAACTCACTGGTAGAAACTGGTAACCCCACGCCCATCCCCAATCCTGACCCCAGAGAAAAAAGGACTTACCAATTTAGCTAGGGGGCTGTAAAACTACACTGGCAAGGTCACAATTAAATCAAGGCATGATTTAATTACTTTTACTTTCGAATATCAGGGTTATTTGGATTGCACGAGTAACCGAGCTTCCACAACCAAAGCTAATTTTCTTTTCTTTTTCTAACACTATTCTTTTTCTTTGCTTAACAGGCTTAATATGGTGGTGCCCTAATGCAAAGAGTAGACTGCTGCTCTCTAAATTATTAAATGCTCATTAAATTATATCCCAAAAATAGAGCAGAAGTTTATTGTGCAAAAGCACCACACATTATCAGTCTACCAGCTACAGACCTATATCATCTCTTTCCTGAGACAGAAACCTTTTAACTTACTACTGCAGATTAAAGATCACTGCCAAAAGATGCACATGAAGAATGAATACATTCAGAATGGCTGCCTACTGTCAGCCCCATTTTTTGCCATTATGATGGCTGTAAAGTTTTAAAATGTGACAATGGGGATAGCCTTCTCAAATAAATTGCTTCCACTGAATAAATCCTTTAGAAAACCACTCATGACTACTGGCAACTTAGATTCTAAGGGATAATCACTTTCACACTTGAAAGGGTTAAGTTCTGCAAAGCCAATGGCACCAGAAGGCAAAAGAAATGTTGCTTTAGTCAGCTCTGAAAGGTTTCTAACAAGTACCAAATACTTGTTGATCTGTTCACAATAAACACCAGCAGGATTGTAGGGCTCCTTTCACTGTCTGGGAGAGGCATTTACATACCGCACCCAGTAAGAACAGCTTGTTGGTCTCCTTTATAAGAGTATGGAGAAGACTCATTCAGTGTCTCCCGACCAAATGACTGAAAGACGACGCAATTGAAATAGTGAAGTCTCTCGTCTGACTTGGGCAGCACAAATACTGTGCATTAACACACTTGGAATAGACCAGGCAAAAAACAAACTCACCTGAATGGACAAGGAACACTGCCTGTTGCCATGGCAGCCTGATCTAATTACATGAGTGATCCGGGTTGGAGTAAGTGCACCGAAAACCTACACCACTGACCATATCTACAAGAAGAGAAAGACAGGCAGGCAGGAGGTTCAGGGGAGACTTCAACTTCTGCTTTATGCAGAAGGGCACATTTAAGCCCATTTGTCTGTGGAGCTGTTAAAATACTGACTGATGCATGCAGTTAGAGGGCAGTCAAAGGAGATTAAATGCTACAACATTAGCCTTTATGGTGCAATCCCTTTCCAAGAGTACTTGTGCAGGATTTTCTCATCCTCCTCTATGGTGGTTTCCCCAGGCATAGGATTCATTCCAAAAAAAAAGCTCAAGTATCAAGCTTCCTTCGCCCACCAAATAAACCACAGGGTGGGCTTTAACAGGGGCTTCTAGGAACTGCAAGGTTCCTCAGAAACCCAAACAGAAATGGCTTAGCTGACAATGTTGAAAAGTAACTAGCTGAGCCTAAAAATAACCATCAAGCAACTACCCTCTGCTGAGTATATGTAACGATGATGTTTAAATATTAAGAACACCCTGCATTATAAAACACAAATGTCATTGAGCTGTGATTACTAGATTGCCAAAGGAGAACTTATTTGCATACACACATTCCCGTGCATGCACGACAGGATGTGCAGGGAGTATGCCACTCCAAGGCATTAGTTTTGATTCTGTGGGTGTAATGGGGTCTTCTAATTTTGCTAACTGTATCCTGTGGATCTCACAGGGAAGCTAAGAATCTCTTCGGGGACAGAACCAGTTTGGAGGAGTCCCTACTGCACAGCATACGGTAAACAAAATAAAAATAGCTTGCCGTTCTCGTTAGCCACATCGAGCATTATATAACCAGCTTCCGACTGGCTTTTTTTTTTTTTTTTCTTGCCCTTACTACTCTTCAGCAATTTCCCAATCTTCCGAAGTATTTATATTACCCTCTTATCTGTAGGATTATATACTAAGAAAGCAAAACAAAACAGAACCGCCACACGGGCTTGAACCGAACCCCAGAGTCCTTAGAAACTGATTTTGTTTGTTTGTTTGTTTTGTTTTGTTTTCCGGCAGGATCTCCACCACCACCCTACTGCCACCCCCAACCAAGGTTCTCTCTCAATCTCCCTAAAAAACCTGGATTGTTTCATCCTTCCAGTCAGCCCCCTACGTGGTCTGAAATAAAATGAAAGCACAAGCCACGGAGTTCGGGCTGCCGGCCTGAGGGCGGCGGGGGTGGGGAGTGGGTGCTGAGGGGTTGGGCGCTGCAGTCAGCCAAGTGGCCTCAGAGGGCCCCCTCCCCATGGCGACGGCCCCTGCCGACCCCCCCCCCCCCCCGCGCGCACACACACGCGCGCTCAGTCACTCACACTCCCGCCGCGCTCCGCCACCGCCTCACCTCTCGCTCCGCCCGTCCGGCCCCTTCCCTGCCCCCTGCGGGGCCGGCCTGCGCGCAGCGCTGGGACCACGTAGGAGGCGGCGGCGGCCGCAGGAGTGGCAGCGTCTCCGGCCGGGCCCAGAGAACAAGCAGCGGGGCTCCAGGGCGCATCCCAATCCCCGCAGCGCCTCCACCGCCGCCTCCTCCTACCCCTCCTCCTGGCTTCATTCACCCTCCCAGCAGCCGCGCAGCCGTTCACTCCCGGCGCTGGCAGGGCAGCGCCTGACGCCGCTCCTCTGCTCCTGCCGCCGGCGCAGGCGGGGGCGCCGGCCCGGGCTGGGGTGCTCACCGGCTCCCGGCTCCGGGCGGCGCGGCGGCTGCACAGGATCAGGAAGCGGCCGTACCAACAGGGCCGCCACTGCCACTCCGGCCGTGCTCCCAGCACCCGCGACCCCGCGCCCATCCCTCCGCACTCCTCGCGCTCCCTCTGCCTGCGCCCGGCCGCGCGCAGAGTCCCGCTCCCCTGCGGGCGCTGACCCCTCCCGGTCCACGGCCGCACGCCCGGCGATGCCGGCCTCCGCGAGAAGACCCCCGCCCCGGGGCACCGAGGCCGGGCGCCACCCGCGGGGCAGCCTAGCCCTCCTTCTGACCCGCTCGCTCCCACCGCCCTCTTTGGGAAGATGGGTGGGGAGGGGTCGGCGATAGGAGCGGGCAGCGCGACCCCAGCCGCCGCCGCCTCCCTTTACCCCACCTCCAGGGAGGAGGACATGACTCTCCGCATTCGCGGCCAGACCAGCAGCCGCCCAAGCGGGGCGCCGCCGCCGCTCTCCCGCCCGCGCCCCCAGCCCGGGCGCGCCCCCTCGCCCGGCGGGCGCCCACCTGGTACCCCGCAGTCCCCCTGCCGGCCATCCCTGCGCCCAGAGCGGGGTGTCGGCCGGGGAGGCTGAAGCCGGGGAAGGTTGTATGTACACGCACACACACACAAACAACACAACACGCCGCGTCGATTTCCTTCGCTCCTCTTCAAGATGTTTTCCGTGCTGCCTTTGGGGGTTTGGGGTTTGTTTGCTGGTTGTTGCTTTGGCCCATCTCAGGAGAGCGGGGGTAGGGGGAATCTTAATCTAAATCAGGGGAGAAGGGGTTGGGGGAGGGGGAGAGACAGAATCAGGAGAAAAAAAATCGCCACTTACTGTAAAGTGTAAATGGATCTGGGGTGGCGTGGGGAAGGGGGGGCAGAGGGAGAGAAACAGTGTCTTGCGGCTGCTGTAGCTCTGGCTGCTGCTCCAAGGGGCTTGTTTTGGATCCCCCTGCAGTGAAACAGGTCCTGTACGGCTCCGCCACTGTAGTAGAAATGATGTCTGCGGTATACTCTGCTCTCTCCTCCTCCTCCCCCCACTCCCTTCCCCTCCCCTCCCTCCTCCCTCAGCCCTCCCTCCCTCGCGCTCTCTCGCGCTCGCTCGCTCGCTCCAGTATGTAAATGTGTAATAGAAGCCAAATATGGAGCAGTTGGCTGCCGCCGCCGCAGCTCAAGGATCCGACGGGGCGGGGTGTGGGGGGGGCACCCTCCAGCGGGCGGCGGGGCGAGCGGCTCGGAGCCCGGCAAGCGCACGGCGAGCGGCCGGCCCGCACCCTTAACCCTTCGGTGCGCGCGGCCCGGGCTCGGCGGCCCTCGGCAGGCGGGCGCGTTTCCCCAAGACTGAATTGGAATCGGGGGGCGGGGAGCGGAAGGGGAGGCTAGGGCCTGAGGGGACAGTTCTTCCAGGTTTGGGAAAGGGGCGGGGAGCTGAGTCGATGAGGTAATTGTAGCGGTGACCGGTCGGTCCTCGCGCGCCTCCCCAGGTCCCTGCACCTAGTTGAAGGGGACAGAGCGAGAGTGGGGTGCAACTTAGGCACCCTGGAAGAATCTCCGGCTCGGTGCAGTGAAGTACCCCAGGAGGAGGGGAGGCGGGCCGGTGCTGATCCCTACGTGCCCTTCGTCCCGGGCATGCCGAGAAGCTTCCAAGAGGGCCGACTGCGATCACCCTGCCGGTTCACCCTCCTACCGTTTTCGCATCTGCGTTCCGGAACTCAGGTCGCCGGGCCGCGGGGGATGCCTTTGCGTGCAACTCTAGAAAGTTTTAAGGGTCCCCCCGACTGCACATGCACCCTAACCTTTACTGCGTGGGAAAGCCGGTGACCTCCCTGCCCCCCTTTATCTTCCTGCCGTTCCGGAAATCTGCTGTTGGTGTGGAACTACCTAGCTCTAGCCCTCGAAGACAACCAGCGTACTCCTCTCGGCGCTAATTCGGGATCATTAATTTAATCGGAAATGAGGTAACCAGTGTAGGAGATAGAGAAAGCAAACCGAGCATCAAATGGCAGTTCTCGGCGAATCCACGCTGAAGAACTTCCTCTGGACTCGACTTTTAAGTGCGGTTCTCACTCCCCACCACCTGCCCTCTCTGTACCGCCTGGTATTAGCTCCGTGGGAAGGAATCTTCTTTCGAGGGGTGCACCTTGCCCACAGGTGTGGCACCTGGAGGAAGAGAAGGCACATCCAGGCTAAGGGGAGCTTACTATGGCGTTCCCCTTGCTGCAGGTAATTCTGGAAAACCAGTAGGTGTCGGGGCAGCAAATGACCTCCTTCAGGTGTTTAGAACCAAGTGTCCAAGTAAGTTTCTCTCTGGAAGCCACCACTTTTAACTGTAAGCTGTATTTGAGAAACCTTTTGGCTGAGTTTTCTTATGACCTAACGGTTAGTCACCAACCAAAGCAGGATACAGACTCACCAAGAGAAATGTGTCAGCTCTTAAACAACTGTATTGTAGAACCAACGTGCTACAGAAATAAAAATAAACATGCTAAGTAGGAAGGTGTAGAGCCTCGGAAATATTTTTTTCGCACATTTTGAAATACCCTATACATATACATGGCTATTTAAATAGAACTACTACTGTTCACTCTTACTCGGTTCCACAACTTTTTTTTTTTTTTTTCCCATTTAAAAATCATTGATTGTTACAGTTTAAACCCCAGGGTTGGTCTAAAGTGACATTGTTGGTCTCATTACAGCCTCTAGTGGACAGTTAAAATCAGTTTTCCTGAAAAGGCTCTTCCTGGTGGTGTGTTCCTTGACAAGCATTGTCAAGGTGAAGGTTAATACCTCAGACATAGGGCAATACCTCTTCCCCCCACTTTGCAGAGCCGGCTTCTGAAAGGAGCAGAAGCTGCTGGCTCCACACGGAAAAGACGTAGCTTTGTGCTTCAGGTATTATTATTACTGGCCTGTGAATAAACAGAGAGCTTCTGCTATTCATTTCCGTTTCAGACAGTTTTCATAAAAACTGAACTCATCTAAAATATTTTTATAACAGAAAATATTGGTTGCCATGTTTTTGGCTTAACTGAGATGTTTTTATTCCAACTCCTAATCTGCAGACTGTCCAATCCACCTCCACTCTATTTTTAGGCATCTTACATTCAGAGAATTTTCAGTAAAAAAGAGCTAATATTTTAATTATTGCATTGGCACGAGCAGTTAATTTAAGGTATTTTAAAAACCTTAAACAAATTAAAACACATAATTCATATTAGAGTTAGTCAATTAATTTAAATATTCCCTCAAGGAAGCTAAATATGTATGTTACCCAAGCCGTAAGAACAATTAATAAGAAATGTGTCATTTACTGTCTTAGCCATTAAGATTAAAGCTATAAATTGCCATTAAAATCTGTAACTATTTCTTCCTACAAGGTCCAAACAACATAAACATAATAATACTCATGATACACTTTTATTACCTTTAGCACTAAAATGTTTTATTTTCAGATGGCAAAATGGTAAATGTATAGTCACAAATAACTGGTACTGATTATTTAAAAACAACCCTCTCATGCCAATAAAAACTCAATGAAAGAAGGGCAGAGCTTTCTAGGTGTCAGTAGGAAAATATGTAGTTCTGTGGTCTTATTCATGAATCTGATATTATATTTATACAATCAGAAGTCAAACTTCGAAATAAAGGAAATCGAGAAACAAGGCCTGCTGAGCCTTACTCCTAATTTGTTTTCTGCATTGATTAAACACCATGGAAAACCATTTCATCCCTTATGTCTGTTTCACTGTTTTGGTAGTATCCACTACCAAAGGTTAAAAATGGGCTAGCAAGTATGTATATCATTACATCTTACTTCTGAATGTGTCTTCAGAAGAGCAGCAACAATTGGGAGCTTTTTATACAACCAGAATGAGTGTTCCACCCAGACCTACTGAATTAGAACCTGCCTTTAACCAGCCCCTATGTGATTCCTAAGCACATTAGTGTGAAGAATGCTGTCTATACTACAAGAGCCCTGTCTACATGAATTTAGCCACAGATGCAGGACTTAATTCCTCTATTTATTCCTTTTTTTTATTCCCTCCCTCTTTTATTAATTTTCACTTTTTAGTGAAAAATTATTACATTTTATGTTTTCGTTAAATAGTACTGCATTTCAGAAGAGCTGTGATTTATGCACAAATCCGCGTCATCATTACCAAGAGAACACTCTGAGGAATGTATTGGGGTCTTGAATGTGAAGGTTTTTCTCACGGCAGCAGAGGGAGCACAAGAATACTTAATAAAACAGGCATCCAAATCATAAGGGATATTAAATTGTAGTATATGTTTTCATTGTAAGTAGGCTCTCACATAGTTCAAAACAAAACAAAAACAAGCAAACACAAATAGTTGACCCAGTTAGAACAACTAAATATCGAACAGATTGGAAGTTAAATAGACAATAGATGTATTATTTGGAGTTTGGGGCTTGAATTCTTAAAGTGGACCTCAAAAGTCATTCTTGGAAAAAATACCTTAGCTTTTCTCCAGTCACGAATAAAAATAACATAATCATATCACAATATATGTAAATCAAACCGTTGTGAGTATGCCTTAAACTTGTAGGGTGATGTATGTCAATTATTTCTCAATAAAATTGGAAAAAAATAAAGATGACATACAGAATAAGGCAACTTTAAGAGTAACTCCTATTTATTTTTAAATGTTGGGCTCAATTAAACCAACACTGTGTCTGATAAGTTAATTCATTACATTTAAATATGTTGATGAAAGAATGCACTTCTCACCATGTTTAATTTCACAGTAATTTTAGGCTGTTATTCTTAATGTTTGCAGCGGTGAGGGCTTACGTTTCAATGATATCTATGTAGCATTTTACATTTTTCACAGCCTTCCGTATTACATGTTCACATACTCCTGTGAGGTGGATAAGACATGGGAAAGCCAAGCCGCAAACAAAGTTTTGCAATTGGTTTGTGCTGTCATAGCATTGGGTCATTTAATTGTTTTAAGGATCCAGTGAGGTGTTCATGGAGGAGATAAATCATAGCGGTTAGCCCTGGCTGATTTTGCTCAGTAGTTAGAGCATTGGCCCACAGACCAAAGAGTCTCGGGTTCAATTCCGAATGAAGAGCACGTACCTCTGTCTGAACCTGGTCAGGGTCATGCGGGAGGCAGCTAGTTGATGTGTCTCTCACATCAATGTTTCTCTCTCTCTTTCTCTCTCTCCCTATTCCTTCCTCCCTCCCTCCCACTCTGTCTGAAAATAAATGGGAAAATAATCTTGGGTGAGGATTAAAACAAAAAAATCATAGAGGTTAAAGATCTGGCAGCATGTTCTTCACAATTTTAAAGGTTTTTCAAAATTACTAGATAATAAATATTTAATAAGTGGATATTTAAATGAGAGACTTATGAATAGAGACTGTGTCTTAATTCTCAACTTGCTTTTTATGTATTTATCATTGAACCAACAGCCTTTATGATTTTATGTATTTATCACTTATTTACCAGCATTTATTGTGCATCTAGAATAACTAGGTTTTGAGAATATAAAGATGAGTAAGACATCTTCATTTGCAAGGAGTTCACAGCAAAATAAATACTATCTTTTGAAAAATCTTCATTTTTACCATGATAAAAAGGTAAAGACTCATGCTTAGCCAGTGTAGCTCAATGGTTGAGCATCAACCCATGCACCAAGAGGCCACCGGTTCGATTCCTGGTCAGGGCACATGTCTGGGTTGTGGGCCTGATCCCCAATAGGGGGCATGCAGGAAGCAGCCAATTGATGTTCTCTCTCATCGATGTTTTTCTCTCTCTCTCCCTCTTCCTCTCTCCCAAGGAGTAAATAAAAATAAATAAGTAAAAATTTTTTTAAAGAGGTAAAGATTCACAGTTGCTTGATCCAGCACCTCTCAGAATCATTATATCAACCAGACTTCTGAATAGGAGAATCAGATAATAGAATCATTAAAAATTTGGGAGGTGGGAAGGTAATTATCTGAATCATCTTTCTTGACTCCTCAGCGAAATTTGATTTACAAATTAATATTATTTTTTCAAATGTATAAAACAAACAAAATGTAAAGCTATAACACATTTTATCTGAATGCCTTCCCTATTTAAAAAAAATGTCACAAGTAAATTTAAGTGGTAAACACTATTTGTTTTTATCTTTTTAAAAAGTTGTCAAAAAGAATTTCCTCCTATGTGAAAGTAGGATTTGCCAAATTTCTGTCTGGAGAAATTTGTTATGGCTGTGTCACAACTCCTGGAAAGTTTGAATTTTTAATGGAAATACTGACAGACCTTTAACCAGGCTAATAAGGAGGATGTTATCCTACACATGTCATTTAAAAATCTGAGCAAATCATAGCATACTTGCAAAACAAATATACTCTCCTTAGACTGCACTCCAAAATAAAGCTGGGAGACCAGAAAAGTAAAATAAACTAAAAACAAAAGTGAAAAAGGCACTCACACAATAGACTCTGAGGTCAGCTCGCCACACCCAAACTAAAGTAACTGAGCTGTGTGCATGGCACAGGGGCTTTTAAAGAACAGGCTTCTGAGTCATCCCTCTTGACCTTCCACCAAACTGTAGCAGAACAGTCTTCTGGGTAATGGAAATGACATCACAATAGTCAAGAGTGAAGTTAAAATTGTTGTATTTAAATATCTGCCAACAGCTTATGATTTAACAGTGCACATGGGGCTATTTTATTATTTTATTTTATTTGTTGGCTCTAGAGAGAGAGAGAAAGGGAGAGAGAGTGAGAGAGAGAAACATCGATATGAGAGAGAAACATCAATGTGCTGCCTCCTGCATGCCCCCTACTGGGGATTGAGACCACAACTCCAGGCATGTGCCCTTGACCAGGAACCAAACCTACGACCTCTGGGTGCACACGGGATGACAATCAACCAACTGAACCACAGCAGCCAGGGCGGGGTAATTTTAAATAAGAGTCTGTCTACAATTAAAAACCAAAACAAGTGCCTTAGTATAGGTCTACACTGTCCACTGTGGCTATTAAGCACTTGAAATGTGGTTACTCCAAATTGAAATGTGTTGTAAGTGTAAAACATATTTCAGATTTTAAAATGCTTAGTGCATACACACACCTATCTACATATGTGTATACATAAGTTAATCGATAACTTTTATATTGATTAAATATTGGAATGAAAATATTCCACATACATTAGGTTAAATAAAATATATTGGTAAAATTAGTTTTGCCTATTTCTTTTTACATCTTAAGTGGCGACTATAAAATTTAACATTTCATGTGCTGAAGGGTTGCATGTTATATTTCTAATGGATAGCACTTGTATAGAAGTGGGGCTGGGGAGACGCGGGAATGAATGCTAAGAACCCATAGCTGGAGATTCTGCCATGGCTCGCTGCTGTAGTAGATAACTTATTTTCTAGCTTCCTCAAGTTTCCCCCTTGCAGTGTATGACAGACCTTATTACTTTTTAAACCATCCCTAGGAGGGAGCTAGAAAAGCAAGGCATCATCTCGCTGGTAGACCTGGAATGGGCCTGCAAAATGAACACTGGTTAGGCTCTTCCATGACTCCGTCTTTTTCCGGGGATCTCAGGTACTTTTCCATCCTGGGAAGCTGGTGGAAAACTTAGGCTCTGGTTTGGAAAGCACAACATTCTAGAGTTATAACAGGTTTTGCTGCTTGAAGCTGAATGGTTTGGGGGTTGGTATCTTCTGGTGATAGACGGCTTTGGGCATTGATAATGAAAATTTTGTAATTGCTGCTTAGCTAGAAAACAAATCAGGTCCACCAAAAGGAAATCTGTTTTTAAAAACACTTTCTAATATATTTAGCACAGCAGGACACACCAAAAGGAAATGACATGCTTTTTAACCGTTATTTTTTATTTCACAAGCAAAACCTAGATACATTTTCATTGATGTAACTGTGACCAGGATGGAATGCAATGTGATGACCTATGAAATATCAGAATTTATGGCCTTAATCATCTAAGGAACATCGCTTTTCTTACATGAAAAGAAAACGGACAGTTTATGGCTTAAAATGAGTAAGTTGAATTTTGCTCCGCATTGGCCAGGAGCACTTGGAAGTCTATTAAAAACATTTCATTAACAACTTGGCATTTGGTTTCCTCAAAAGAAATACATTTTCCAAATTAAAATCAAAGCCCAAAGCCACCATTGTTTGAATTTAAGGTTGTGGCAGTTGATGGGCTGTGCATATAAAGTTTAAGGTACCTTCAAAATAAGATCACTGGCAACAACAGGCTAAAAAAATAAATAAATAAACATCAAAATGTTATGGAAGGAGAGAAGTGAAGTTCTTTGTAATTCTAACTTCATGACATTTAAACATACATATATATAGCCATAAGCTCTCTCTGTTACTTTATTTTTCTTGAGTCAATATCAGCCGGGAGAAGCTGACCCAAGGGAGAGTTGGGGTTTAAGAAAACTTTTATAGGGAGTTGACCAAGTTTACCCCAAAGAGGAAGAGTTAGAGAAAACTGCGTTGGCAAATTTCGCTTTTTGACATAAATAACTGAGGAAACTGCCCATGTCGTGATTTCACTGAAGGTGTCAGGAGGCTGATATTTCCAGAACCCTTTGCATCAGGCCTCTCCAAATTTAACTGCTGGGCGGCCTGGGGGAGCTCTCAAGACTCATTTGCTTTGTGTCTGTGGCACAGACATGAAACGATAGCTACTGCCACAGATGCTTTCTGACAGAGCAGAATAACAGCCCCAGACTTAAACTGTAAATTACAAACGATCCCTTTTTAAGTACAAAATGAATGCACAGAATAGGAGGTCAGCGAGGATGCCAGTATATCAAGTAGAAGAAGACAAATTGTTCGCTCATACCACCACCGCCAAATTTTTATTCTGCTAACTGGACTGTCCTGTGAGAGCTCTTCTTTCTTTGGACAGATATAAAGAGAAATTAATACATTGTAATTCTAATCAACATGGGAGGCATCTGATGCTTTTCTGAAAGCCAATCAAATTGCATGATGTGTTTCCCAACCCCTCCTCCTACCTCTAGTTTAAAAGTTGTAGCTTAAATACTAATAGTAAGAACGTGTGAGCCCCCGCACGCCCAGAGCTGACTTTTTCTGCAGTCAATTCCATAATTACAACTCTCCGCCTCTCTGCTCAGCACTTCCTTCCCCTTCACTGTCCTCTCTTCCCCACCCCCAGCAATGAATCATTGTGCATTTAAAGAGACCTAGATGACCCAGTGCGAACTTCGCTGGCATCCTGTACATTCTTATGCCAAAAAAGGGGAGCTGTTCCAGGACAGAAACCTAGCCAGATCCTGGTGCACATCTCAGAGGCAACAAACTTGGGTGCTTATCTGGGAAGATCAGCAAGGAGTTAATTTTCCTAGATCACGGTGGTGATTCAGAATTGCATATCTCAGTTCACGATCAGGTTTTCAAGAACCCAGTTCAGTGTACACAAAGGAATATATCAGAGAAAAAATGTTGGCAGATCTCCTTGTGCAATCAGGGCAGAGGAATTTATACCACATTCAGCCCTTTGATTTCTCCGGATCTGGCTGAGGGTAGGGTTTCCATATTTGTGCTTTGGCAAACGTGTGCAATAATTAACTCTTCCCTGTGTGTGCTCCTAGTGGTTTTCCAGGTTATCCTGTGCTTATTGGTGCATTTATTAAAACCAGAAACATTTTGTCCCCTTCATTATTTTAATACTGTGTCTGAATAATACAGATTAAGTAGATGATGTGGGCTTTGCCTTTAAAGACTCCCCACTACTTAAGGAGGTAAAGGGTGTACTTTTGTATATGCTTTCTCTCTGCGGGGGGACCCTTCCTCCTCCCCCCACCTTTTCTTTGCTTGGCTATTTTATCCTCATACTCTGAGATCCAGCTCAAGCATCAACACTTCTGTGGAGGTTTTCCTGATTATCGCAAGAGTTTGTGGCTCTGCCCAATGTATGAGTCAGAGAAGTGCTATTTTCTTATTCTTTTTATTTATACAATATTTTTTTTGAAAGTCTGACAGAAAAAATTCAGGGCCATAAGCACAGATGGAGAGTATCCTAAGTGAGGGCGTAGCTTATCTGAATACTTCCTGTTACTCCCAAACCCATTTGACCTCCGTTTACAATTGTTTATTGTTCCTTGTATGTGACTCCCCACACTGGTCAGTTCTTCATGGGAGTTCCCAGCGCCCTCTGCTGTGGGTTGAATTGTGTTCCCCAAAAAGATAGATTGAGGCCCTAACTCCAGTGTCTGTGAGTGTTACCTTATTTGGAAATAGGGTCTTTGTAGGTACAATTAGTTAAGATGAGGTCTTACTGGATTAGGGTGGGCTCTAAATCCAATATGATCTCTCTCCCCCTAAGAGGAGGAAAAGACACCGACACACAGAGCAGACACGGGGAAGAAGGCCCCGTGAAGACAGGGACAGAGAGTAATGTTATGCTGCCACAAGCCAAGGGAAACCAAGAATTGCCAACAGCCACCAAAAGCTAGAAGAGACCAAGGGTGATTCTCCCTATAAAGCCTTCAAAGAGAGCAAGGCCCTGCTGACACCTTGATTTTGGACTTCTACCTTCTGAACTGTGCGAGCATACATTTCTTTTGTTTTAAGCCTCCCAGTTTGAGGTAATTTGTTACAGCATTCCTAGGAAACTATTAAACCCTCTTTATTTGATCTGTGATTATAGGAGTGTTGTAGTCTTCTTTCTTCTCTTTATTGACATATATGGCCCCATCGCATTCCTTTATAGAGGTAAGGGGAAAAATTAATAAATGGGACTACATCAAACTAAAAAGATACATACACATAGGTAATTAGTCTGGATGTATGTTTGGTCTTTTAACCATAACAATACTAATAAAAAAGGTCCAGTGGAATAAGAAAGTTATCAAGAGGGTTCTAGAACTGCCTCCCATCACCCCAGAAACAACTGGCTTCTGGCCCCAGGCACAGAGGTTACTAGAGGTCTGAGTTTGGTCTCCTGCACTGGACCCCAGCGCCAAGGTCTTTGCAGGCCTCCTCAGCTCCCTCTGCTGGTGCCAGACTGCAACAGCAGCTTTCTTCTTACTTGCTACTTCAGGGTGTGGGGTAGAGGTTAGAGAAAGACTGAAAAACTGAATTGTTTGGCATTGAGGAGATACAACCAAAAAGCTGCTTCTTTTTGGAAGTGTTTGTGAAAACGTGTCTTTGTGATTCCCATGTTTCCAAGAACAACTGGAAGCTCATTTGTTTCAGGAGGTTTTGGCCCAGCAGGTAGAGGAGGCCTGAGCCCTGAGCCCAGGGTCCTGAGGCGCGTTCTCTCCGGGGCCCCAGGAGATGTATAATATAGTTCCTGCATACAGGTCTCACTCCAGTCTTCCAACTATTCAGGCCAGAAAGCATCTTGACTCCTCTCTTCCATACCCCACCTCCAATCTGCCCCAAAATTCAGCTGGCAGAATCTGACCATGTCTCACCACTTGGGCTGCTCCCGTTGGAGCTGAACGACCACCATCCTTTGTCAGGATTACTGCACTAACCTCCTGCTCTGCTTCTCTGCTTCCACATTCCCAGCCCCCACCATAGCAGCCTCCTGGATCGGGTGATGCCAACGCTCGGCTCTGAAGCAGCCAATGGCTCCATTCCACTTGGAGTCAAAGTTAAAGTCCTCCCAGGCCGACAAGGCCCCGCAAGATCAGGGCGCCCTCAGTCTTTCAGACCCCCTTTCATCCCACTTTCCTTCCTGCTGCCACAGCCCCGCCTCACTGTCCTCGTCGCTGTTCCTCAGACAAGCCAGGGCTCTCTGGCCTCAGGGCCTTCCCGCCTGCTGGTCCCTCCGCTTGGAACGCTTTCCCCTGAAAGTCTACAAGGTTCACTCCTTCACCTTCTTCAGTCTCTTTTCTTAAAAAAAACAACAAAAAAAACAAAAAAAAAACCAACAAGCCCTGGCTGGTTTGGCTCAGCGGTTAGAGCGTCGGCCTGCGGTCCAGAGAGACCCGGGTTCGGTTCCCGCTAAGGGCACACGTCGGTTGCAGTGTGTCCCCAGCCCTGGTCGGTCGTGCGGGTGGCAGCCACTCGATGTGTCCCTTTCACATCGATGTTTCTCTCTCCTGTTCCTCTCTCTCCCTCCCACTCTACCTAAACAAAAAATGGAAAAATGTCCCCGGGTGAGGATTAAAAAAAACAAAACAACAACAACAAAAAACCCAAAACAAAACAAACTTCCAGTTTGTCTTCTTTTTGTTGAGTTGTATGAGTATATATTTTGGATATTAACCTCTTATCCAATATATCATTGGCAAATATGTTTTCCTGTACACTGGGTTCCCTTTTCATTTTGATGCTGCTTACTTTCACTGTGCAGAAGCTTTGTCGTTTGATGCAGTCCCATTTATTAATTTTTTCCTTTATTTTTCTTGCCCTAGGTGATGTATCGGTGAAAATTCTGCTATGTGTGATGTCTGAGATTGTGCTGCCTACCTTTTCTTCTAGGATTTTAATAGTTTCATGAGTTACATTTAAGTCTTTTATCCATTTTGAGTTTATTCTTGTAGGTGAGCAGATAAAAAAGCTGTGGTACACTTACACAGTAGAATACTATTTAACTGTAAGAAAGAAAGATCTCTTACCCTTTGAGGTGACATGGAGGGACCCGGAGAGTATTTTGCTAAGCGAAATAAGCCAGTCAGAGAAAAATAAGTATTATATGATCTCACTTATTTGTGGAATATAATGAACAAAATAAGCTGATGAACAATATTGATCCAGAGACATGGAAATAGGGAACAGACTGACAAAACTCAGAGGAGGGGTGTGTGTGTGTGTGTGTGTGTTGGGAGGGGGAGGATAAACCAAAGAACTTACATGCATATATGCATAACCAATGGACACAGACAACAGTGTGGTGAAGGGGGGAGGTGTGAGTGGGGAGGAGGGTCACAATGGAGGAAAAAAGAAAAGACATCTGTAATAAAAATAAATAAGTAAAAACAACCTCCCAGTGAAGCTTGCTGTGACTACCCTACCTAAAACTGTAACCCGGCTACCCTGACCCACCTTGCCCTGCTCTATTATTTCATAAATGTATTAGCTAGAACATTCTGTATTACTTCCTTGTTTTCTTTGTGTATTATCAGGAGAGCAGAGATTTTTGTCTTTTATATTCATTGATAAATCCCAAGCACCAGAATAGTCCTTGGCACATGATGGACACCCACTGAAGATTCATCAACTGTTAAATGACTTAATGAATCAATAATATTTTTCAGGACCTACGATGTGCAAAGCCTATAAGCCCCAATACAGTGGTTATCTCATCAGAAGCTAATCCAAAATAAATGCATCTTGGCCACACTATGGTACATATTCTACTTATTTGATCTTTGACTTAATAATATCTGGTATGACTATCAAAGTTGAGTTATGAGGCGCTGAATCTCACTTTCAGGCTCAAACTTGTGAAGAACATTTTAAAAATTCAAAATTGGAATTAAAGACAATGTATGAAAGAGTTTTGAGAGAAATAAAAAGTAGTATAGCTATCGCTTCTAATAATCATAATGTTTAAAAGTTATCATTTATCAAGTTCATATCATATGCCAGGCAATGTGATAAAAGTTTTGCATATGTACTCTGGCTGGTGTAGCTCAACTGGTTGAAGCATTGTCCCATACACCAGAAGGTCGCAAGTTTGATTCCTGATCAGGGCACATCCTAAGTTTCTGATTCAATCACTGGTCTGGGCATATATGAGAGGCACCAATAGATGTGTCTCTCTCACATCAATGTTTCTCTCTCTCTTTCTCCCTTCCTCCCTCTCTAAAATAAATTTAAAAATAAAGTTCGCACGCCACCTCATATCACCCCCATAATAATATAGTAGGTAAAGATCGGGATCCCATTTTTTAGGTGATTAAACTGAGGCATGGTGTTTAAAGGACCAGCCAAAAGTTCAATGTCGCCCTGGCCAGTTTGGCTCAGCGGTTAGAGGGTCGGCCTGTGGTCCAGAGAGACCCGGGTTCGGTTCCCGCTAAGGGCACGTAACTCGGTTGCAGTTTGTCCCCGGCCCTGGTTGGTCATGCAGGTGGCAGCCACTCGATGTGTCCCTTTCACGTCGATGTTTCTCTCTCTCTCTCTGTTCCTCTCCCTCCCTCCAACTCTATCTGAACAAAAAATGGAAAAATGTCCTCGGGTGAGGATAAAAAAAAAAGTTCAATGTCGCCTAGCATTTAAGTTATTCAGCTAAGCAGCTTGATAATTTTGAACAAGTCCTCACTTGAATGAAATGGGCCAGTTATAGTCATAACACTTCATTCCAATATCTTGGGTAAGGCATCATTTTTTTTTTGGTATGTGCCGCTAGCGGGAACCAAACTTGGGACTCTCTGGGACTCTCTGGGACTCTCTGGTCCGCAGGCTGACGCTCCAACTGCTGAGCCAAACCAGCCAGGGCTAAGAAATCTTTTTTTTTTTTTTATCCTCACCCAAGGACATTTTTCCTTTTTTTTTTTTTTGTTCAGATAGAGTGGGAGGGAGAGAGAGGAAGAGAGAGAGAGAAACATCTACGTGAAAGGGACACATCGAGTGGCCACCACCCACACAACCCAACCAGGGCTGGGGACAAACTGCAACCGAAGTACGTGCCCTTAGCGGGAACCAAACCCGAGTCCCTCTGGACCACAGGCCAAAGCTCTAACTGCTGAGCCAAACTGGCCAGGGCTAAGGCATCATTTTTAATACTAGTCTATTTATTAGATTTTATTTTTTAGTGAATAGTACATGTAGCCCAATAATTAAAGTTAGTGATTCTGCCTGGTTGGTGTGGCTCAGTGGTTGAGCGTCGAACCATGCACCAAGAGGTCGCCGGTTGGATTACTGGTCAAGGCACAAGCTTAGGTTGTGGGCCAAATCCTTAGTGGGGGGCATGCAGGAGGCGGCCAGTCGATGTTCTCTCTCATGGATGTTTCTATCTCTCTCTACCTCTCCCTTTCTCTCTCTCTAATATCAATAAAGAGAAAAAATTTTAAGTTAGTGATTCCTACTGAGAATTGAGTATTCCTTAATATAAGCTGAATCCCTTCAGATCAATCTGACTGGTTTCCCAACTAACAAAACCAGACTCCTGCCTATGAGGTTTGAGCCCTGCTACTACCTGGCTGGATGTGATTCTTACTTGAAGTTTATGGTCGCATTCCGAGGACCCTTCCTATTGGAAATAGTGGCTCTCACCGGGCTCATCCCATCATGGTAAAGACTAAGTAGATAGTAAAGGGCCAACACAAATTCCCAAGCCTAACTGAAGGACTTATGTGCCGTTTGGTTAGCCTGTGCCTGACTTCTCCTGTCCCACCCCAGAGACCCCGGGTGGAAAGTTACCACAATGCACATGTAGCGTCTGAAAGTAGCCTGGCCACCAACAGAAGCGTAAAACACTGCAACCTCTTCTCAGACTCACTCTGACTTATCTTTAAGGGAAAGGGTCCTGGGAGCTGAAATCGTTCCAGAGTTAAACAGTCTAAGATATGTGAAGGAGGAAAAAAGTAAAGCCCTGGATTTCCAACGGTGTGGAGAGAGAACTCTGCCCCCCGGAGATGCAAGAGGGAAGGAAGAGGAAGACCCTATTTGTGGCTGCAGGAGAGGAAAAGAAAAGAGCCCCGCAAGGAAACTACCAACAGATGGTAAAATCATTTTTAATTCTTCTGTCATACTGTGCGGACTTGTGCACATTTGTCCTGCTGTGTTAGGCTCCCGAAATAGCCAGCCATGTAATTGCAGAACAGTTCTGCTGCAATTTGAGATTTCGGAAACCATGCTGGCTGACAAAACAGAGCGGGCTCCTAGTAGGATGGAGTGGATTTGCTCCCAGTTTGCGGCTCCTCAATGTGGCATTCGCTGGAGTTCTTCATGCAGAAAAATTCTCTCACATGTCAGGTCTCATTGATGCCGTTGTAGAACGTACTACTTCAAGTCATCCTCGGATCTCTGGTTAGAACGATTTGATGGTGACACTCTCCATATGATAACTCTCCAGGGTTAAGAGGAGTGCGATTCATTTACTTATGGATCCTCCGTCTCCATCACAACCATGTATGGCAGCCTGATTTCTGCACCAAGCCTTCCTCGTACTTCTTTGCTTTGGCAT
The DNA here is from genome assembly GCF_014108415.1 of Molossus molossus. NCBI lineage: Eukaryota > Metazoa > Chordata > Mammalia > Chiroptera > Molossidae > Molossus > Molossus molossus. The sequence goes on along the minus strand of NW_023425347.1, from coordinate 24,350,849 downwards.
AATGTTCTCACAGCACATCATGGGAATTCCAATGCCAGAAAAAGAACCAAATATGATCATGGACTGCTGTCCAAGGAAGCTAAGGAGCAGGATGCTAAAACACATTCAGATGACTCTGCCTCTGAGAAGTGACCTGAGACTGGGACTAGGAATGAGCCAGGTTCCTAATCCCATCATTTCTCAGTTCATCAGCAAGAAAAATAAAAGTGTTGCTGAACCAAGTGGATGAGGAATAATGAGGAGAGGGTGGTCTCCCAGTTAATCATAGTCGAGAAATGTAACTTATACAATACTGTATTATTAGAACTGGGAGGATCCTTACGAATTCAAGTTCAACATTTTTCATTTTCCAGATCGGAATCTGGGCAAAAGAGTTGCAGAAAATTGGCAAAGATGAAACAACTGGTTGGTGGCAAATATAGTGCTGGAACCCAAGACATTGATTTCTCATGTCTGCTCTATTTTAGTACCCACAGAAGGTGGACACTTCTGTGACAAATAAAATCCAATTCTAGAAGACATTTCTCATGGTCATCCTCATTCTTGGGTTCTTAAAGGCAGATGATGGAATCTTTGACCCATGAATGTTTGGGCAACTAGTTGATATTTACTATAGGTAAGGTTTCAAGCTAAAATATATGTTAATTTCTGTTTTTAAACCTGTATGACCTATATCTAGATTATATAGCGATCACATGATGGGGCACAGCTGGAATTCCCTTTTCCTCTTCCAAGGGGAAATTCTTAGATAGGGATTAAAAAACATTGGCAGAAGAGAGCAGGGATCTTATACAATAACTTCCCGTCCAATGCCTTCTTGGTCTAAGAATTTCTCCTAGCCTCAACTGGCTAGGGATGGATAGGAGAAAAGGGATTTTTATCTTCTTGGTAAAAAAAAAGAATACGAAAACACTTTAGCACTGCTCAATTGCATGAAATCTTGATTTTGCATAGTTTAAATTTCTACAAGACTGCCTATTTTCTTGTTGAAAATGACTTATCATTCATAGATACTTTTACCAGTGGATACATATATATAACTCACTAATAAAAACTATTCTCGATTGCTATTTAAGAAATGTAATTTTTTTCTTCTCTTTCTTTTTTTAAAGAAAGTTAATCCTTAAGCTCCTCAATAGCTAGTTCAGCAATAAGGCCTCCTACTTTTTGTAATTCTATTCATTATTTTAATTTTTCATTTTTGCATGTGATTTCAGGAATATTTCATTCTATTTTTGTGGTGGAAAAATTTTTACCTGTTGTGTTTAAACATGGCTTTCTTTGTTTTTAAGAATCAATTTGACCATTTTGAATACTCTTGCTAAATTTACTGGTTAACTCCATGGTCTGGTTACAGATCTGTGGGTGGGCGAAGGTAGTATTATCTTAAGTGATTTATTTTGAGGAGAGCAGTAATGAAGGCACACTTTAGGTTATTTCATTCCTGTGATCTAAATTTGATTATCAAGCTAATATCATTTGAAGCTTTAATAATTACATCTCAAGGCCTTAAGAAAAAAGATTACGTTGACTCCACATTCACGCACAGCCTTTCAGAGAGTTACCCTCTGAGAGCCTGTTTGGCTGCTTTTAAAAAAATCAATGGATAGCAAGATTCCATTTTAAGAGTTCAAGTTCATTTGACACTTTGTCCTTTAAAAAACCCAAAAGCTAGGTGCAAGCAATTGTTTTGTGTAGAAGAGTTTTAGCATTGTTTATTTGAAAGAGTTAAAAATATACGCTATTGATTTTATCTTTTCTCTTGGAGGACAGTTTGAGGATTTCTTCCCCCTAGAAAATTTCGAGACGATGGTTCATGCTAAAGTACCCTGTGCCATATGTACCACCACAGCTTTGGAACTGTCCCTGCTTCTAAGTCAAGGGTTCTCCCAGTGGCTAGGTGCCAGTTTTATCCTTGGATTTTCACGATCCTCGGCAATAAATCAACTTTCCAGTAACATCCTGTGACTGTTCTGTTTTACACAAAAGTGTGCAGCCTGGCGATGTGATACAATTTAGTATTTTAGGTGGAAAGAAGGGAATGAAAATTACCATTACCACGGAGAAAGAGTTCCAAGTGGAGCCATTACTACAGAAATTGGGGGGTAGCCTAGGGATACCCTCCTCAGTCTTCCTACAGCCTCCCTAACTCTAAAGCTTGTTATTTTTATGGAAACAACAAAAACACATATGGCTGGCAAGTGTTCTGTTCCATATGCGGCACAGGTCAATACCTTCCATAAAATGAAAAAGCGTTGAGCAGGTCAATATTTCTTCCTTGTGGCAAGAAAAGGGAAAAAAAAAAATGAACAAATGACTACTACATATCACAACACAGATGAATCTCACAATGTTTGAAGATAAAAAAGAAGCTTGACACAAAATAGTGTATACTGTATTGTTCCATTTGTATGAAGTTCAAAAACACACGAAACTACTTTATTGTGTTAGAAGTAAGTATAATAGTTTACCTTTGATGAGGAGAGAGGGGGTTATGATTAGGAGGCATGAAGATGGGTAGGGTGCTAGTAAGTTCTATTTCCTGACCTGGATGATGAAAACAGAGGTTCCCTTTGTGATAATACCTTAAGCTCTATAGCTGTGAGCTGTGTCCTTTTTCTGTAAGAATTATTTACCTCAATTTAAAAGTTTAAAAATAATACCCCCACTGGGAAAGACAATTGTAAGAAATAGTAGAGCCCTGGCTGGATAGCTCAGTTGGTTAGAGCATCATCTGATACGCCAAGGTTGTGGGTTCAATCCCCAGTCAGGGGACAAAGAACAACCAATGAATGCATCAATAAGTGGAACAACAAATCAATGTTTGTCTTTCTCTCCTCTCTCCCTAAAATCAGTACATTTTAAAAAAAATTTGAAAAGAAATATTAGCCCTGGCTCATTGGTTAGAGGGTCAGCCTGCACACTGAAAGGTGGCAGATTAGATTCCCAGTCAAGGACATATACTTGGGTTGCAGGTTTGATTCCTGGCCTTGGTTGGGGCATGTGTGGGAGGCAACCAATCTATGTGTCTCTCTCACATTGATGTTTCTCTCTTTTTCTCTGTCTCCTCTCCCCTTCCCTCTTTCCCTCCCTCCCTTCTACTCTCTCTAAAAATCAATGGAAAAAATATCCTCAGGTAAGGATTAACAAAAATAAAATTAAATAAATAAAAATAAAAAAGAAATATTAGAATAGCATTTTGCCTAATTTTAAAAATAATAATTTTTCTTTATTGATTTTAGAGAGAGAGAAGAAGGGAGAGGGAGGGAGATAGAGACATCAATGAGAGAGAACATCGATTGGCTGCCTCCTGCATGCCCTCCACTGGGGATTGGGCCCACAACCTGGGCATGTGCCCTGACTGGGAATTGAACTGGTAACCTCTCAGCACATGGGTTGACGCTCAACCACTGAGCCACACCAGCTGAGCCATTTTGCCTAATTAAACCAACAGATATTACAGAGAAAAATAGAAAATTCAGATAGCCAAAGAAAAAAAATTACACAAAATTCAGGGTAGGGCAATGAAATTCTCATGTGCTGCTATAGGGAGTGTTAACTGCTGCTGCTGTCCTTGGGTAGCTGTTTGGCATTATCTATTAAAGACATGCATCTCTGGTGACTCAGATGTTCACCCCTGGGTACATAGCCAATAGAGGCATGTGACTGTGAACATGAGAAGAATAGCAACTCTATTCACAATAGCCTTAAACTGGAAACAAGCCAAACTGTCCATCATAGTAGGATCAATAAATAAAGGGTGGTATATTCAGCCTTGGAATACTATACAGTACAGAAAATGAGTGAACCGTGGTACCATCAGCAACATGGATGAAACTGAGAAACCTAATGTTAAGAGACAGACACTACAGACATAATATCACATGCTCCCATTTACTTAAAGTTCAAAAAATTCAAGAAAAGACGTTCTCTTTAGCAATATATATTTAAGTGGTGAAACTAAAGAAAAAAGTGATTATGTTAAAAGTGAGGGCAGTGGTAACCTCTTGGGGAGACGGTGGGTTGCGACTGGGAAGCGGTGAATGGAGTGCTGAGGGCCGTATGCTATTTCCTGACGTGAGTAATGGTTATGTAGGTGTCACTTTATAAAAACTCATTAAATTATACTTTTACAGATCATGTACTTTTCTGAATATGTATTCTGTTTCACAATATAAAGGTTATAAAGTCACAGGAAACCCAATTATTCAGAAATAGCCCTTTAATGCAATATGTATATTTTGTCCACATTAATTCGTAGCTTTTACTTATTTTTTTTTCTTTAATGATATGACCTCCTAGAAGAATTCCTCTTTGGATTCCCCCCCCCCCTATTTCCATTTAATTTTAACTAAGAGTAAATATCATACAAGCTTGATGCCCCACTGGAAGCCGAAAGCCATAAAGTGACTTTCAGGAAATTAGGTTGCTTTAACCTAAGCTACATTGATTCATAAACCAATCTGCAGGATTTTGCCATAGCTCATGGGAGACTTTCCTTCTCTGTTAATAATGCTGCTGCTTCAAAAGAAAAAAGCCTTTTCCCACCTCTTTAGAGTGTTGTCTTTTCAAAAGGAAAGGCCAGGCGATGACGGGGAAAGGCCCTCGGGAGTGGCCAGGAGGCTCGCGGCAGGGGAGGGGGTCATCCTAAAACCTATTACAATAGGAGTCATGCTGAGCCCATGCTGAGCCTGGCCTATGCCACATTATATTCTGGGTTTTTGTTTTTTTAAACATCAGACTGGTTCCATTGCTTCTTCTTGCCCCTGGAGCAGTGCAAGTGTTTCTCTCTGTGGCTGGAACACACTCTGCCTCCCTTTTGCTCTAACTCCAAGCAACCGCTACTGTTCTCCTGCACCCTTTCCATCATCTTAACTATGACATGCTCCGAGAACCCTTTTATGACCATCCAAGCCTGGGTGGGGACCCCACGAGTCTCCATGGCACCCTGGGCTTTACCACATCACAGCATTTGTCGCTCCATTTTGAAATTGCCTGTTTTCTTGTCCACAAGCACTCTCCTAATCCACAAGTTTCCAGCCTGCAAGACAGTGCCGGTTTCATCATCCTAACGCCAGGCCCTCGCACACGTGGGCTCTCAATAAACATAATCATTGAATGGATGGGAAACAGCTGTGAAATGAGATGGGCCGGGGGAGAGGGGTTTAAACTGTGCTTTCCCAACCCCTTCACCTTAGTCACACCAGCCCGGAATGCTACAAAATTCTCAAATCTACATAGTTTCAAATACTAAAAGTAATAGTTTGCACTTGTATGAGGTTTCATTTTGTTGAGCAGTTTATTATCTTGCATAATTCCAACAACACATCCTCCAAGGTGAACTGGGAAGCTAACAATATCATCATTGTACAGACTGGGAAACTGAGAGATCTGAATTAACTGGTCCCACATTATATGATTAGTTTTTAGTGTAAGCCAGGAACTAGTGACCCCTTAAGTGCAAGAAATGGAAACACATTCAGTGTATACTATATGCAGATATATTTTCAGGGAGTAGAAACATAAAGTAAATATGTGACACCATTCTGATTTTTAAAATACTTTAGTAGGTATTTTCTTTTTTTAAAGCATTTATTTTTTAGCTTTACTTTTCATCACCAGGCTAGTGCATGTTTAGTGTAGAAAATAAAACACAAATAAAATCAAAATCACTCATGGTCACATTGAATACAGCAATTGTTACACCATTTTCAAAACTCCAATTACACATTGTCTTGAACTCTTGTAGAGTAAAAACTCCCCTCCCACACTTTATTCTTTTTCTTTTATCCATTCTATTATTATTATTTTTTAAAATCCTCACCCAAGGATATTTTTCCACTGATTTTCAAATAGAATGGGAAGGCAGGCGAGAGGGAGGGAGAGAGGGAGAGAGGGAGAGAGAGAGAGAGAGAGAGAGAAACATTAATGTGAGAGAAACACATCGATTGGTTGCCTCCTGCCCGACTACAACCAGAACAACCGAGGTACATGACCTTGACTGGAATTGAACCTGACTCTTTGGTCTGCAGGCTGACACTCTAACCGCTGAGCTGAACCAGCCAGGGCCCATTCTATTCTTTATTTCTAAAATGTTCTTAGCCATTCTTGAGATTTTCTCTTTTATTCCAATGTTAGAAAGGTTCACTAAAATTTTGTTGGGATTTTTACTGGATTTGCATGGATTATTGAAGATTAATTTAAGTAAAATGAAAAGTTTTAAAATATTGGTTCCTCTCTTTCATCAACACAATCTATTCTGCCATTAACTTATGCCTATTTTAACGTCTTTTAAAAAATATAGAATGCTTCAGGAATGTGTGTGTCATCTTTGTGCAGGGCTGTGGTCATCTCGGCCTTGTTCCGATTTTAGTATGTGTGCTGCTAAAACGAGTACTGAGAAGACATTTCTTACTGTTGGAGTCTATCAGGAAGAAAAGGTAAGAGGTCAGATGTTCTTTTTGCTCTTGATGAGACAGAAAGTGAAAAAGACATTAGTCTGGACTAACTGTATCTATCGAACATAAAAGGATCTCGTTGTGCAACCAACAATGGTCCTGGCTCTTGCTATCTTGCCCCTTCTGTTATCTGAACAGAAGCTCTTTTTCTGTTGATGGTCGTGACAGAAGAAATGCGGTAGGACAAAGGGGTTGGGAGGATAGGAAGAGGAAGAGAGAAGAAGGTGGTCAGACCTGTGATGAGGAGGGCTGGGAGGAAGGATGTGTCGCTTGGGCAGGTGAAATGGGTGGAGAGAGAGCAGTAGGGAGGAGAAAAGGGAAAGACAGCAAGTATGGATTCCCTGGGTTTGGCTACTCCAGAAAACCAGCAGCATGGCTTAGGAGCTTGTTAGAAACGCAAATCCTGGCCTCAACTCAGACCTACCCAATCAGAATCTGTATTTTAATTAGTTCCCGGGGTAATTCTTTTGCACATTAAAGTTCCAGAAGCTCTTAGTTGCTCCCAACCAGTCTGAGCCAGTCCTGATCCTGTCATCAGCTTCAGACCTATTAATAGATGAAACTGGTTTGGTTGCCTAGAGACCTGGAAATCTGGTTCCTCCTGGAGGCTGAGTCTCAGTGTTCTAGAACCACTTTGGCCAAAGCCTTACGACTTCAGTTGGCCTCAGTTTCTCTGCTAAGCACTGCAGTTCTCTACAGGGGTTGGATCCTTGCCATGAACTCCAGCTTCCTCAGCTTGGGTCCTGATGCTCTGCCAAACTCTTGCTCCCCCTTCCCTTGGGAAGTACGATGTGATTTCCTACTCCCTCCTCAGCTTCTGGCTGGGAGCCTGCTGTGACTGAACTGATCACCTGGACCCATGCCTGATTTTGAGTATTGTCACCTGGACTTCTTCCAGAACTGAGTTCTGCTGGCATATAGGACTTGCTCGGATATCCAAATAGCCTGGCCCAATCTGAGCTGGTCATGCCCTTTGACCACGGCACACTGGCCTGCCGGGCTGCTCCTGGGGAAGGGCCAGCTTCTGACACAGGCTCTGGCCCCTCTGGACCTTTGCTCTTCCTTCCCCCTTCCCATGGCCTGTGCTGATGTGGCTCTGTCCTGTACCCAATGTCTCCTACAAAAACGAGGGAGGCCAGCAGAGACTAAGAGAAGCAAACTCTTTTCTCTCTTAACATTTATGACTCCAGGACTCCTTGGGCCTGCTTCAATGTGAGCCTTGAAATTCCAAACACTGCCCTAGAGCCCTTTATGTAAAAGAGCTTCTAAAAGTCACAGAAGACTGTTGAGCACAAACAGGTTAGTGGTTTTACATCTCTTGTGCTTTGGACCTTTTTCTAAGGTAGAAAAAAATGTCTCTTTTGTTGCCATATATATTTAACAAAAACAAGCCAATCCATATAGAAGCTCAGTACTTTCTCTGGTTACCATACAACCATTTCTCTTTAACGGATGGTACTATACCACCTGCCTTGCTCAGTTTATGGTGGAATATTATACAAAGTGTTTCACACCTGCTACTGCTGTGTTTTAAGCCAGCACAGAATGGCATGAAGTTTAAAGCAACCAGTCAGAGGGGACCATTTTGAAATAAACATTACTCTTTGTTAATTAATAATAAGCAATGACTATATCTTTAAGATCATTGCATAATTTCTATTTCTAAGAACTATTCTTATGGTGATTAAAAAACAAAAAAAAAAAAAAAGAGAGAGAAAGAAGGCAAGCGGTGTGACAGCACCCACAGTAGCTAAGTAATGGTGTGGGTGTTGTTTCATTATTTACATACATAACACTTTTACAAGAATCCAAATGTCTTTACACAAGAAAATATAGCACAGATAGCAGTCAAGACATGGTAACACATAAGAAAACAATTATCCAAAGGAAAATCTAAAATTGGCATAAACTGCACAGAAAGAGTGGATCGGTATCTACGGATTTCATTTGCACAGGTAAAGGCGGGCGTATATTGTTGCTTGCCACATTCAGAAAAGAAGTTGCATGTAAAATAGAGGTAAAAGTAGTAATAAGAGATGTCGACAATCAATTTGAATAGGAACTGCGCGCTATTTAATGAAGTCACTCCAAGTTTCTAAAGTGGCATGGCAATTTCATTGTGTTCGTAGGGATGGGTAAATATCTGATTTTCCAAAAAGCATGCTTGGCCAAGCAACATCAAAGGTTCTAGAGAGAAGTTATTCAAGACTAGAAAGAGTAAATGGATAAGAAATAGAACACAGGCAAGTGTTCACAATTCATTGCACCTTTCTAAAGGTCCACATTTTCTCAGGGTAGACTTTCGCTGATAATTCATGAAGAAACTGTACTTTAAAGTTATATAAAAGACCCGATTTTGATGAATATCATCGAGGTTCTCCTTCAGTGGCTTTCCATTTTACGCCTCCTGTCATGTTCTTTGAATTATCTGAATAAGGTTTCACCCCACCATTTGAATTTTTGGAAAAAGGGAAACCCGGTAAAATGGGAACATACTCCCAGGAAAATTTTCTGAAATGTTGCAGAAGCTTAAAAATAGAAAATTATATACAGTAACACATCGCTACTAGTGCTATTATAATGTTAGCATGTGTAGTTCTAGTCAAACCACTCAAAATTATGTCATTTGTCTTCCTTGTGTCTCTTTTGTTTTCATCAGTCACATGGCAAAACCAACAAAGACTGCACCATCCCGCTGAGGATTCAGCTGTGGACAAGCATCTGCCCGCTCATCTCTGGGGTAGCTATTATTAGCTCCCTTTGATTCTCTCATACGATACATACCCATGCCTATTAAGCTGTTTGTATGCCTCCTTTGTCATATTGCTCTGTGAATATGACTAGCTATGCAGTGCACTCCAGCAAAACCCAGGGGTCCCCATTTCCATGAGCCTTTCCAAAAATTAATATAATCTCTCTATTTTCTAAAATCATTATTTGTGAAAAAAAAACAAAGGAAAAAACCACACACACACAAAAAACATGTAACATCATATTGGCACTGATACTGAAACTTTCTACAGAAAATTTTACAGTACTGTACTGGGTTGTACAGTGTGTCCTGCCAAATCCGCATCTACCCAGCACCTGCAAACATCACCTTATGTGGAAATAGGGTCTTTGCAGATGTAATCAAGTTAAGATGATGTCATATTGGATTAGGGTGAGCCCTGAACCCAATGGCTGATGTCCCTGTAAGAAGGTCACACAGACACATCCAGGGAGATTATCTTATGAAGACGAAGGCAAAAACTGAAGTGATGCAACTGTAAGACAAGGAATGTCAATGATTGTCAGTAATCACCAGAAGCTGGACAGACACTTAGAATAGATTCTATCTCAGAGCCTTTGGAGGGGTGTGGCTCTGCTGACACTTTGAGTTTGGACTTCTGGCTTCCAGAACTATGAGTGATAAGTGCCTATTATTTAATCCACCCAGTTTGTGGTATTTTGTTATGGCGGCCCAAGGAAACAAATGCAATGCCCAATCTACAGGTTATGAAAATAAGTACTTTAAGTTATACAAAGACTTGATATTAACTTGCCCTTCTATGATAAAACTAGAAAAGAAAAAGGCTATTTGTTACGATGATATGGCAAGTGTAAGCCAATGATGGGATCAGAAATCGGTAATTCTAGCATCACAGGCAGGTATACCTATGAAAGAATGAATATTCCCGCCAAAGCACTAAGACACAGATACCACGTTTCAATGTGAGGTGTGAGATCCTCAATTTGCAAAATTTATAGGGCAGGTTGTCAAAATCTGATTACATGGCTCTTTAACCCCTTATATCAATTAAAAGTATATTAAAAATGAGAATTAGAGATGCACGGTGAGGGTTGATTTGTGCAGAGTAGTCTGTGTGCCTCGTGTCTCCACTCCCTTCCTAAGTCTGTCAAGGCCAAAGAGAGTGTGAATGGTCCCCTTGGATCAGACATGGGCTCCCCATGAGAGATAGTAGGCATGAGTTATCTTGTGTCCTAAGCTGGTCATCTGGTTGGGTGAACAGATAAAAAAGTTGGAGTTGGTACCAGATTCCTGGAGTTTGAGGAACAGTAAGTGGTCAGCCATATTAGGATTTACTCTGTCTATAGGGACATGCAGGTGAGAGAGGTCCTACCCTGGAGTGTCTCCAAAGAACTCTTACAACACCAACAAGAAAGGCAACTCTGAACATCTGTCCAAGCCAGAGAGCTCTGCACGAGATCTTCACAAGACTACTAGAAAAGTAAGGACTTTCCTGTTCCCCTTTCCTCATCTTCCTCCCAGAACTCCAACCTGAGAGATGTGACGTCTCCGTCAGAAAGCTGAAAGGGGCAGGGATGGGGAGAAGAGAGGGACCACAGGCTGCTCCGTTAACCAACTGTGGGTGTTTGTGGAGGCCAAGCTGGGGAGGGGAGAAGCCTAATTGTTGATATTTCTACCACGACATGAATCTAGACATGTTAATTATTGACCAAAGAATATGTTACCTGGAAGTGGTCAGAAGAAGAAAAATTTGCTCTAAGTTTCACCCAAAAGCAGAGAAAGTGTGAATTCTGTGGAATAAATTTAAAGTGTTGGCTTTATGATTGACTGCATCCTATGAGTCATGCTTGTTCTATGTAATAGTTACATAACCATTTCTAAATGTAATTGAATAGAGCAGTTCTTAGTGCCTTCTATATAGTTTTCCCCTGTGAAGTCACTATTTCTGTCTGAACTCGGGAAAATTACACGCCAAATTGTCCTCACAGAGAATGTTGTCCTTTTTATTTATTGTTTTTCGGCCCTTATGAAATGTCTAAACTGAAAAACTTTATATGCTTGGTACACATTAGTTCCTCAATAAATGTTGACATAATAAAGAAATGAACGGACAGTGAATAGAAACCCTGATGGCCTAGGCTCTTTATAAGTGCAGGCTATTCCCAAATTCCCTTCTAGTAGAGCAAGAAATATCCCAAGTTTGTGGTTTCTGAGAAATTCTGACCAGACATTTATGGTCTCCTTACATGGAATTATAGAACCTTAGCAGTAGAAGGAAACTTAGGAGGTAATCCAGTCCAACCCCTTCATTTTTCAGATGAAGGCCCAAAGAAGTGAAATGATTTGATTGTTTCCCTTCTTAATGAGTGCCAGTGCTAGGCCTGAAAATGCCACGTTGACTTATTGACGATGACATTCTTTGGTTTCTGGGCTTCTTGTTAGCTTGGCTTTGTTTGAGTGATAGCTCACACTTTCTTTGTTTTCTCATTGATAAAAAGAGAAGTTGCACAAAATTGTCTTCCACTTAATAAACAAACATGAAGTATCTACTCGTGCTGAAAACTGCACCAGAGACTTGGAACAGAAAGAGGAGCAAAGAACCAGTGACTGTCCACAAGGAGATTATAGCCAAAGGGGAGAGAGACAGGGAAAAACAACTATGACAAAGTGTGATGAGTGCTATGATAGAAGTAAACACAGGGAGCTGTGGAGACACTTCGGAAAAGCCTGAGGCTTGTTAGCAGAGGTGACATCTAAGCTGAGTTCTAAGAATGAGAAATGAATAAGCATGGTGTGTTCAGCAACCCCTACATACTGTACTGTGGAGGTATCACTGAGTGCAAGGGGGGAGGGAAGAGATCAAGCCAGAAAGATAAGCAGAAGCCCAAACATGAAGGGATTTCCATGCTATTTGAAGTATGTAGATTTCACAAAAGTCTACTTGAAGCTACTGAAGTATCTCTTGCAAGGAAGTGGTGAGGCCTGATTTCTGTCTCAGATATGTCAGTCTAGTTACAGTATGGGGAATGGCTTTGAGGAGGATAATGTAGGCAAAGAGGCCAGTTGGGAAACTATTAAAATAATCCACATAAGAAAAAAAGGTCAGTAGAGATGGACAAGGCAGAAGAATTTCAGAGCAATTTTCTTTGGAGAGCATTGTGTACACACCCACCCCATTCAAACATTGAAGTTCAAGGGCCAATGTGATGATATTTGGTGTGGGGCCTCATGATGGGATTAGTGCCCTTGTAAGAAGAGACACCAGAGAGCTTGCACTCTCTCTCTACCATGTGAGGACTCAATACGAAGGCAGCTGTCTACAAGCCTGCAAGAGTCCCTACAAAAAATAACCATGCTGACACCTTGATTTTGGACTTCTAGCCTTCAGAGCTGTGAAAAATAAATGTGTTTAAGCCACCCAGTATGTGGTATTTTGTTATGGCAGCTTGAGCTGACTAATGCACAATGGAAATGAAATGAAATAAAAAATGTAGAGATATATTAGGTTTGGGGATCAAAAGGAGCGGGAGTCAGATAGATGTGTCCAGTTGTGTAGAGAGAGAGGTGAGACTAAAACAGGGAACGCTGGCAGAGAACAGGGAAACTTGATAGAGACCAAAGAGAGTAGCCAGAGATGTTAAGGAAAAGCAGAAGAGAAGGGAGTTTTTTTTCAAGAGAAGATTTGTTCAATTGTGCAAAAACTATAAAGATGTCAAGTAAGATAAGGTTGAAAGGTGTCTGCTGGCTTCAGCAATAAATACCTTTGGAGATCTTGGTAAGAATCGTTTAAACAATGTGAGGTCAGAAACGAGACTGCAGTTGTTTGAAGAGGGAATAGGATGCCAGGAAGTACAGAAAGCGCATTTACAAATCCTGGCTTTGAAGTGGGGAAGAGAGGTGGCTCTATTAACATCAGATAATGTCGACCTCAGAACGAAGAAAACCAGATGTGGAAAAGTAATGCAAAGGTAAGCAAGAGGGATTTTTTAACAATGAAAGATATGCTTTTAGGAAGGATGCTGTTGAGGAAGAACTAGAAAAGAGACAATAATTGATGAGTAAAGTTACTGAGTGTGCAGACTCAGGTACTGGCTTTAGAAGGAGGGACTGCATCCCTGATCATGAAAGGCAAGTAAGAATGAGTACAGATGTGTGCAAGATTGCAGGTGTAGAGTCAGTCCTACGTGATGGCTTCTGTCTACTCCATGAAGTAGCAGGTGAGAGTGAAGTAGGTGAGGAGATGTTAGGAAAGGGGATTGAAGGAGGTGGCTTCAGTAAATGCTATGAAGAATGAGAGAGAGAGAGAGAGAGATGACCATAAACACAGTAGGAATGGCCAGCGGCATGGGAATAATTGGAAATTGTAGACCAGGGAATTTTGGTTCACCATTTCCTTCCACTGTGCAATTTTTCTCCTTCATATTTAGCTGCATACATGTAGAAGAGGGCAGAGAATTAGGTTGTTACAAAGTTTGGCTTTTGCCAGTGAATGAGAATGAAGGACAATTGGAAAGAAATGGAAGATTGTGGCAAGAAAGTGGTTGAAGTGATCAAGCGTGGGGTTTATTTAGATTGAAATGGAATTGAATGTGGAAATAAGATCATAGATTAAAAGAAAGTAGCAAAGTCAAGAGAGCAGATACCCTCACAAGGCAGGAAAATAGGTGTATTGAGTATAAAATAGGAAATGAGAAGCAAAGAGACGAGGTCAAGAATGGAGGGGTATTTGAATTTAAGAGTGCAGGGTACTACAATTCTAGGTGGGCCGTAGTGGAGGATGGCTAACATGGTGTGAAAGTAAAATCATTATAGTTTTTGTGCTCAGGAATGAACAAGTTCCATCCTTGGTGCATTTCCACCTCTCGAAGATGCAGCAGACATAGTTCTCCCTGCTCTTTCTGCTGAGTACAACTAAAAAACCTGGATGTTATATGTAAAACCCAAGTAAAAAGACTGAAAGGTGAAACAAAGAAAGCGGTCCAGTTAGGGATCTTGAGATTGGAGAGATGACATAAAGGTGAGTCTCCTGGGTTTCCTTTTTGTCTCATGTTGCAGATCCAAAGCGGAAGAAGCTGGCAACCCAGAAACACCAGTGGGCAGAGACCCAAAAAAAAAATCTCCCCAAAAGTTGCTCTCTCCAGTGAAAAGACCAGGAGCAAGACAGAAGAGTTTTAGATAGTAACAGCTTTACTAGAGTCAATACCTCCAAAAGACGATGGCCCTACCTCTACTAGTGAAGGCTGATGGGGGGCCTAGACTTCCACACTCACCAGGCTGCACCAACGCATCCTAATCCCCGCTGGGACTTTCATTTTTGCTTGTCCTCCAGCTCCCCTCACCCTCCATTCTATCAGCTAGACTGCATAGCGAGTGCAGACTAATTCTCCTACTCTGAAGTAACGAGGCACCCTTCCCTCTCCCCGCTAGGGTGGTGTCAGAGGAGGCCTGGGAGTGATGACGAGCATCCTTCCTTGATTGTCCATGGAGGCCAACCTGGACTTACATCCTAGCTGGCACTAATGAGGTGGTATTCCCAAACTGTCCCTTGTAAGAGCAGTGTCAGAGGAAGCCAGGTAAAACAAAAGGCTATAAAAAGATTCAACGTCTTAGAACATACCCCAAATATCCAGGTTTCAATGAAAAAATCACCTGTCATAACATCTGTATTAGTTTCCTAGGGCTGCCATAACAAAGCACTACAAGTTCGATGGCTTAAACAACAGACATTTATTCACTCACGGTTCTGGAGGCTGGAAGCCAGAAGTCAAGGTTTCAGCAGAGCCATGCTTCCTCTGAAGTTTCTGGAGAAGAATTCTCCTTCGCCTCTTCCTAGCTTCTTGTGGCCCCTGCCATTCCTTGTAGCTGGTCCCTCCAATGTCTGCCGGAGTCATCACATGACTGCCTTCCCTGTATGTACCTCTGTGTGTTCTTTCCTTTTAAGGACACCAATCATTGGTTTAGGGCCCATCCTAATATGGTATGACCTCATTTTAATTAATTACATCTGCAAAGACCCTATTTCCAAATAAGGTTACATGCTGAGATTCCAGGTGAACATGAATTTATGGGGGGCACTGTTCACTCTACTATACCGTCATACCACGAACCACAAGATCTCCGACTGAATGAAAGAAGACAATTGAGAGGTGGCAACAGTTAGGTGACAGATCTGTTGGGAAGTATTTGATGAAGATTTTAAAGCATAATAAAAAGGCAATTGAAACACATGAGAAAAAGTGAAAAACAGAAAATCTTAGCAAAGAAAAGAGAAGATATAGGAAGAAACAGATGGAAATTTTAGGACAGAAAGATACAATAACGGAATAAACAAAAAAAGGCATGGCAGATGAGCTGAACAGGAGAGTAGAGAGTACAGAGGAAAGGATCAGTAAACTGAAAATAGAGTAGAAACTACCAATCGAAACAATAAAGAGAAACACACTGAAAAACAAAACAAAAACAAAAGCAGAGCCTCAGGGACTGACTTGTGGGACTGAACAGAAGGTCTAGCCTTCAAGCCATGAGAATGTCTCTGGAAGGGGAGGAGGCTAGAAAGAGTGCAGGACTGAAAAAAGTACTTAAAGAGCTAAAAATCACTTCCCTACTTTGACAGAAGACATAAACCTACAGATTTCAGAATCTAAGCAAAGCTCAAACCGGATGAACCCAAAGAAATTCACCACACGACACATGATAGTCGAACTTCTGAAAAGTCAAGACAAACAAAAATTCTTGAAAACAGCCCTAGCCGGTTTGGCTCAGCAGTTAGAGCGTCTGACCACAGACTGAAGCATCTCGGGTTCAATGCTCAGTCAAGGGTACAAACCTGGGTTGCAGCTCAATCCCAGCCCTATCTGGGTCATGCGGGAGGCAATCAATCAACGTGTCTCTCTCACATTCATGTTTTTCTGTCTCCCTCCCTCCCTCCCTCCCTCCCTCCCTCCCTCCCTCCCTCCCTCCCTCCCTCCCTCTCTATCTAAAAATCAAAGGAAAAATGGCCTCAAGTGAGGATTAACAAAACAAACAAACAACAACAACAAAATTATTTAAAACAGCAAAAGAGAAGCAACACCTTACCTATAGGGGAAAGATAATTCGAATGTCATTGGATTTCTCATCAGAAATCATGTAGCACAACAGTGTTTTGAGTGCTGAAAGGAACAAATTATCAACCCAAACTCCTATACCCAGGGGAAGTATCCTTCAGGCATAAAGGTAAAATCAAGCTATTCTCAGATGAAGGAGAACTGAAAGAATCTCACCAGCAGATCAACCCTAAAAGAATGGTTTAAGGAAGTTCTCTAAATATCAGGAAAGACAGAAAAGCCCAATAAACAAAAATATGGGCAACTATAATTCACTTTCCTTTTTTTTTTTAGTTTTTTAAATTATGCTTGATTAGAGAAGCAAACATTATAACATTGTTTGATATGGTTCTAAATATGTGCAGAGGATATAATGCAATTATATTTTTCAAGGAGGAGAGTAAAGAGAGGTAAGGTTTTTACACTTTACTTGAACTGAGAAAATGATGGCACCAACAGACTGTGATAAGTTACCTAAGTATAACATAATACATAGAACAACATCAACAAAAAAGCTGTACAGAGATATACTCAAGACCATTGTAAATAAATCAAAGTGAAATTCTAAACTAATGTTAACTGTCAGAAAGGCAGAGCAAAAAATACAGGAAGTAAAGAGGACAGAAAACGAAAGGTAAAATGATATACTTCAGTTTGAATACATTAATAATTACATTAATGCAAATGGTCTCAATAGAGATTGAAAGAAAGGATTAAAAAACACAACCTGACTACATGCTGTGTACAAGAAACTCACTTCAAATATAGCTATAGGCAGGTTGAAAGTAAAACGAATAAAAAAGGTATATCATGGAAACTAATCAAAAGAATACGGAGGTGGCTCCGTTAATATCAGATATGTAGACTTCAGAACAAATACAACCACCTGAGACACAGAGAGACCTTATATAGCAATTCTAAATGTCTATGTACCAAACAATAGAGCTGAAAAATATGTGAAGCAAAAATGGATATAAATGAAAAGAGAAATAGATATATCCACAATTACATAAGGAGACTTCAAACCCCTATCTCAACAATTGATAGAACAAGGTAGAAAATCAGCAAAGGTATAGAAGAACTCAACAATACCATTAACCAAAAAGAGCTAATTGGAATTTATAGAACACTCCATCCAACAATAGCATTCTTTTCAAGTATCAAGATAAACCACTCTACCCAGTGAAACATCTCCTACTCTAAGATCCTTTGTATTCCCCGTATTATCTGGATGTCTCCAAGGCCCCAGTAGCCTAGGTTTGGGGCAACAAGGCCATTATGGCTGAAGATTTCATGCTCTAGGAGCTGGCACATCACCTTCACCAGAACGGACTGGACTAGCTGCATCCTTGTGGTCACCAGTGAGTGCAGTAGCCCCATTTTACTATGTTCCAGGAGAGGTCCAAAGGACCCTTCTCTTCTGCCCTGAGAACCTGACATGCCTTCCATAAAACTGTTTACCTGCACAGTATGAGTCAGCCAACACCAATAGGGAGTTGAAATTTGAATTGTCAGTACTTAAAATTCAGGGAAACTAAACCAAAAGAGACTGAACTATTCTTATTTGAAAAGTTTAGGTTGGTCCTATTATCCAGTGGGATAGATAGGTGGCTTTCATTTACAACAAAATACAGAAGCCACCTTTACTCTGCACACCTTAGTGACGAGTACGTGCCTTTGCCACACTACAGCATTCCTAACCACATCTGCTGTAATGGATGCCTTGTTTTCCCCTCTTCTACATTCATCATGATGTCCCCACCATCCGGGGGAAGCACTAAAGTGGCAGAGTCCTTCCGCCATTAGTTCATATCCTTGAGCAGGCCTGAGCCTCGGTTCTTCTTATTTGTAAGATGAGAGACAGGTATTTGAAAAGTTTCTAAGAATTCTTCCTGGTCTTTTAACTTAGGGCCTTATGGAGATCCTTATCTTCCAGTGCTGCCTTGCAAAACGGCCATTGTACAAGTTAAAAATAAAAGCGTACCAACCAGAATTCACCTTAGAGGGGGCAAAATCTTTATTTCAGGGAATTATACATCAATGGGCCATTTTGTTGGGAAAAGTAGGCCCCAACCCACAGTTTAAGGGAAGGGCACAGACTAAAATAGGATAAATCACTATGTTTAAGAAAATGAAGGGAACTGGGATTTTCTTTCTTTCTTTTTCTTTTTTTTTTTTTTTTTTTGGCCTTCCCCAGAAGAGAAGAGGATGAGAGGCAGCAGAATAGGAGAATGAATGAGCAGTGTCGTGGACACCTGAAGGCTTTTTTAAGAAGAGGGATGAGCAATGTTTAGTTGTAAGGTGTGTACATTCCTGGGCTATAACCCCTGTCTCTTCAACACCTTCAGTAATCACTGCATCTCAGACAGGCTTGGTGTAAGTGGTGTTTAGGGGAGGTCAAGGAGGAGGCGAGTTGTAGCAGAGGAACTAAATGAAGGTGAAAGATGCAGATGGAGGCAGAGGAGCCGATGAGAAACGGTGAGAGGAACACTGGTTTTCCAGGGGGCCTGGAGTGGGCGTCAGGCCAGCCGGACCGAGATCATAATGGCAGGGAGAGCCCAGCTGACATCTGACTTACCTACCCTTTTCTCCCTCACCATCTTCTGTATGAAACCTTTGCTGAGCCTTTTCAAATGGTGATCTACAGAGAGCTCTATGTTTTTTACCAACTTTAGTAAAACACTGACCCTACTCTGCCCCGATTTATTATAGTTATTTGTGTACCTGCCTTACATAGTCTACTGAATTGAGCCCTCTATAGGGACTCTGGCCTCATAGTGCCAAATATACTAAGTGCTCAGTAGTAATTTATTGAATGGAATTTGCTTTGTGGCTTTCCTGCTCTATTCTCCTGGGGGCTGTTAGTTGGAATGAGTCACACTGTTGAGACACAGCAAATAATAATAATGACAGTGAATGTGAACATAAGAGGTATTTCTTATTTTAAAAAATTCTGTAGTACTTGCTAGTAGGAGATCATATACATGTGAGTAGGATCCAATGAGGGAGTGAGCCTGAAGTATTGAACCGCTAGCTCTTCAACCGCCTTTTCAATTGACAATGATCCACGTGGAACATACATTCAGCTCTCCTATAAAACTGTACATGTTTCAGAGAACACTACAGGAACAAACTTTAACCTCATGACTTCTATTATTTTTGTGCTAGAAGGCTTAAAGCACAATGTGAGCTTTTTATAGATGCTAATTTCATGTGAGTTGCGTGTTGTTGATTCCCTATTAATGCAGGCTGCCAGCTGAACCCAGTACAGTCTGAAGAAGAAAATCACTTCCCTGCAGCTCTGATACCAGGTGACCAGGCTTCAGATATTGTTTTTACTCTCTCCTAGATGAAATTAGCTTCCTTCCCACAACAATGTAACGCATAGACCAGTTCTTCTCCCTGACGGTCATGGAACGAAAGAGAATTCCTTGCTAAACCATAGCTCCGTTACCAGCAAATATGAAGTCTATTCTGCACTAATTGATATTTGTACCATTACTTGATTCTTTGTGAATGAGACCTTGCAACGTTGATATGTTTTTCCTATTTCTACGCGTTGTGTATAGGTTCCTTATGCATATTCCTGGGAACTAGGTATCAGGAAATATTGTTCTTGTCTACCCCCGGGAAAATTTGACATTATGTTGTCTTCCTTCTAATGAGCTTCCTTGTATGGTAGAGATAAAGCAAAATCTAATCACAGTCATTTCCCCAAACATGCTTCAGGTTTGTTAGCCTATTTCTTTGGAAGGCTTCACAGAATTTTAATACCATATATTAAATATTAAAAGAGAATCATTTCACCCTGGCTGGTTTTTCTCAGTGGTTAGAACATCAGCCCATGGACTGAAGGGTCATGGGTTCGGTTCCCAGTCAAGGGCAAGTACTTGGGTTGCAGGTTCCATCCCCGGTCCTGGCTGGGGTTGTGTGGGAGGCAACCAATCAATGTGTCTCTCTCACATTGATGTTTCTCTCTCTCTCTCTCTCCTCCCTCCCTCCCACTCTATCTAAAAATCAATGGAAAAATATCTTCAGGTGAGGATTAACAAAAAATAAATAAATAAAAGAGAGTCATTTCCTTTCTGACACGGTGTTTCATCTGAGTGGAAGCGTTCCCCTAGAAGTGATGTGATGTTCCTTCCCAAGTCTTGCTCTTTCCCAATCACTACACTCTCTAACAAAAGTTTTTTTCTTCCATGTCTATTTTATTTCTTTTACTACCACTTAATTCAATGTGATTCTTTAACTAGGTAACGTGCAGGACAGAGAGGAAGAAGGAGGAGGGAGGGTGACTGAGCACGAGGGACTACTTGGACCCCGGAGGGGACTGCAGCAGGCCACTTGTGAACCTCCGGCCTCACTGTCTTTCCTCAAAAATTTGAATAACTTCAGTACAGAGGGAAAGTAGAAGCTGGAGGATTTTCATCAGTAGGGAGTGGTCGCTTCATCAGGCTAAAGATAGGTATATTCTGCGAAAAGCTCAAGCATCCTATAGCTTGTCCTAACTTTCACTCTTTCCTTACCCTTCTTCCCTTCATCTCTGTGTTCATTATTCCTGTTGGTAATCTAGTGACAATTAAGACAGGTGGTCTAAAGAGAAACATTACAAGCCATCCTAGAGGTGAGGAGGAGGAGGAGGGTGCATGCAATGAACAGCACCAAGAGGCCTTCCCTCTTTGCTTGCTCCTACATGTTCCTTTAGGGCTGCCAAACTCTTCTGAGTGACACGTCACACAGCATCACACATGTCCAGGTGTTTAGTAAGTCAATGAATAGTAGTTAACAATGACAGGTAACTTTACAAAGCCTGCAACATTTTACTTGGCCTGTAAAATTAAAATAGAAGCCACTTCAAACTCTTTGGGAAAAACTATGGACATGTTTAGCTGCCTACAGAGTCTGCTCCATCACGATGATTGCTCTCCAGGTTAGAACACTAGCAAACACATGGCCTCCTAACTCTGTCTTCCATTGTGGGTTCTTCTCTCGTTCTCAGTACTGGGCTCTGCTCCTGCATCCAAAAGGCCGCTCTCACCCTAGGGCTCAGTTTCCTCGCCTCCAGGCCTATTGTTCCACCAGAGGAGTTTGGGTCTTCTTTTGTCTGGTGACCATCTCAAGTCTTGGGCACAATCACCATTGTTCAGCTTTTAAAATGGAAACCCACTGCCAGGGTGAGAATGTGATCCTACTGACACAAAATTGTGGGCTCCGCTGTAGCCTCTGTTCTTACATCTGCCAGCCAGAAAGCCCAAGGAGTTAGACTGAAGAAAGAGGTGGATGGTTTGCCAAAGATGATGTAAGGATCTGGACTGGCCCATATCATGAGTACAGCCGACAACTATTGTGTGTCAAGCTCATGTTCTAATTATATCACTTTCCCCCTCTTTCCTCTCATTTACCCCATGCAATTTGTCCACTGAACAAGTGGGAGAGGGGCGGTACCAACAGCACTGGGTTGATATTGCATGGAAGAGATTCCAAACACTTCAGGGTAGGTTAAAAATGTGCTCATCTCTCCCTGTTTACAAATCCTTATGGCACATTTTTGCCAGCATTTACAACTGTGAATTTATGTGAAGAATCATGCATTGCATTTCAGAACGATAATTCCATATTTAACATTTGCTAGGTCTTTCTTTCAGGAGAGTTTCCCTAGTCCTCAAATAATTATACTCCAAAAGCCAAGGTCTGTAAAAGACCGGAAGGCTGAAGCGAAAATGCAAGTGGTGGGTTTCACAGGAGTCCTTGGAAATTGAAAAGACTTCAGGGTTGTACATCATGGGAAAAATGTCTTTACAGCTTTAAAAAATCCAAATAAACAAGGAGAGAAGCACCCTGAGTAGCAGGTCAGAATTGTTATGTTTGTTTGTTTATTTATTTATTTACTTATTTATTTATTTTGTGTGTGTGGTACGTGCCCCTAGCAGGAACCGAACCTGGGACTCTCTGGTCCACAGGCCAATGCTCAACCGCTGAGCCAAACTGGCCAGGGCTATGTTTATCATTTTAAATGAAGTTTTCATATAAATATATGAGTTAAAGTAAAATTTCTCTCTTTCTTCCTATGAATAACAGCCTAAGGTCACTCAACAAAGATAAATTATGATGCTGTTAAGTATCCTGAGTTGGTAATCCAGCTCCTATATCTCTTCATATGTGTATACACAAATATTTTGCCTTAAGAAACGTCTTATCAGATGATAAACACTTGGAATTTACCTATGCTGAATTCAGAGCAGCTTCTTTGGAAAATAAAAAGTTATGTTAAATCGGATTTACAAGTACAGATACTTTTCCTAGATTCAAAGCTGCCTTCCTTTTTTAGTGGGCAGTCCTGAAGGTAGGACTAAAAGGGATTATCTAGAGCCATCATTTAAAGTGGTCGAGTTATGTAATCCCAACATTTCTGCCCCTGTGCCCCTGGTTTCTCCCTTTCTGACACCCCCAGAGACATCTATGTTGTTTTTAAAAGCCAGAAACTCAAAAAAAAAATGAACCTGGGTGGAAGGGAGGCATATCCAAAGCTCCACGTGGGGGCCAAAGTATGTGCCAAGCTAAAGGCTCTTCTTGTGACTCAGCCTGGAGCTCCCGCGCTCCCCCTGGCTCTGCTCTGCATAGGGCATTCCCAGGCTGCAGCTGAGAGCAGAGGCTGAACCCCGGGGTCCTGTTTACTACACTTGAGCTGTTTGCAGCAGGGAGACAGGCAGAGCCCTCCTCTGATTGGCTACCTTTCTCTGATATAACAGCGGGCACAGCCAATCAATAGCCAGCACTCCAGGAGCGTAAAGATGAATGGTAACAGCCAAGGCCCTGGGAATAAAAATAAAAAAAAGAGCAACCACCCCAAAACAAAATCATATGCACAGCTTCTGGACAGCCCCGCGAGAGCCTGCTCTCTTCTGCCGGAAGCCCTCTGGACAGGCTTGTTTGCACCCAATTCCTTGGTCCTCGGCCGAGTTCACACCATTTTCAAAGTAGGTCATTCCAAGTAATTTCAGCAGAGAATGGATGCGTTGTCTGCAGCAGTCCCGGGCCTGTGAGGAGGCCCAGACTTTGCAGTGGGGAGGAAGCGGCGACCGAGGTGCTCTTCCGCACGGAGACCTGCTTTTAGGCAAATCCACTCTCTTGGCTGTTTACAACTGGTCAGGGACTATTCTGGACAAACCTCCTGCAGGACTTAAATGTGAACCTGAATGAAAATTCACCATCAGAAGGATGATGTCATTCTTGATTCCACTCTTTGTTCTTCTTGTTGAGAAAATTCATTGTTATTTATGAGGCTAGTGAGTTATTTCTAAGAAGAAATGCTGGTCCTCCCCCAACCCCCTGCCCCGAGGAGAATGCAAGTAAAGACATATAGATGCATGCAGAAATTTTCTAAATAATATATTGAGGAAATGCATATTAAGCAAATAAATGCATGTAGCATTAAACACATAAACCTCATTCATGTTCTTAAACACATAGAACTCACATTAATTATTCACTCACTTATAAAAAGGCAAACTCCACTTTCTTGATTAATGACATGCATGCACAGACACGTGTCAGATATCCTTTGAAAGTATGTGTTGTCTTTCAACATGACTTCCATTCAGGTATCATTTAGAAGTTACCTTTTCCATGCTGCTTCCCCAGCCTGCAATACCCTCTCTTTCCTCTCTGGCAAAACCTACCAACCTTTAAGCCTCCTCTTAAATTCTTCCTCTTTAGGAAACCTCTGGCTCCTGATTCTCAGTGACTATTTCTCTCCATTCAGAACCCCTGCAGCAATAAAAGTAGCCGATAGTACACACCTAGGAATAGCTTATGTATGATGTGGCCGCTCTCTAATTGTTTATTGCGCCATAACTCCTGGAAATCTGGTGCCAGTGTCTCGTATTTCAATTGTACATTCCTCAAACTTAGCACACATATTGCTTTAAGGACAATGGGAGAAATGAAGGGAAGGTGGATGGGAGAAAAACTAACATTTATTAACTACATAGTGGGTACTAGCTGCTGCACCAAGATTTCTACAGATAGTTTTTAATCCAAAACTTATAGCAGCCCTAGAATGGAAGATTTGCTTTCCACCATTTTGAAGATAAGGAAACAGAGGCTTAGACCAGTTGCATAACTTAGCCAAGACCAAACTGCCTTGCTTTTGGCAGAAGAACCAAGATGTAAACACAGCTATTCAACTCTTTGCTCCTTCTGCTACTCTCTGATTCTCAATCTTGGCTGATCAGCTTTTAGACATTTTAGATGGCCAGGTCAGCTTTTAGATATTTTAGATGGCCAGGTCCCAATCCTGAAGATTTTGATTCAGATTTCTAGGTCCAAGAGAGCAGGAGGTGTTTATTTCTTTAACTCAGTGGTTCTCAACCTTCCTAATGCCGTGACCCTTTAATACAGTTCCTCGTGTTGTATGTGGGTGTATCTGCATGCGGGTGGACCCGCCTGGAGACAGACAGAGGAGCGGTGTGTTCTGATGGTCTTAAGCGACCTGTGAAAAACGGTCGTTCAACCCCCAAAGGGGTCGCGACCCACCGGTTGAGAACTGCTGCTGCTATGTTGCCAACAATGCCTTGCATTTAATAGCAGTCAGTGCATTATTTGTTAAATGAATAAATGTGTTCAATCTATCTAGAGCAATAGTTCTCAGGCCTGGTTATATGTTAGAATACCTGAAG
The DNA here is from genome assembly GCF_014108415.1 of Molossus molossus. Classification (NCBI taxonomy): domain Eukaryota; kingdom Metazoa; phylum Chordata; class Mammalia; order Chiroptera; family Molossidae; genus Molossus; species Molossus molossus. The sequence goes on along the minus strand of NW_023425347.1, from coordinate 24,325,876 downwards.
AGTTGATTAAGTAATGCCCTGGCCCCAGGAATTCTGATGCAATCGGTCTGGGGTGGGGCTGCCTGGCAGGCATCCTAGTTCTCAAAAACTCCCCAGGGGATTCACATGCGCAGCGCAAGCTGAGAACCATTGGTCTAGAGTGAGGTCGTGGCATCTGCCAATTTTTAAAAGCACCACAGGTAATTTGGATTTGCAGCTGGGGCTGAGAACGACCACCTACACATCATGCTGCCTCTCTCTGCGTTTTATAAATGGGAAAGCATTGCTTTCTAAAAATAATTTTGTCAACAAGTATGGGCGTGTTCACCCTGCACAGCAGTGTGCCTGTTTGAGGTACATTATGGAGAAACAATGGGGCCCGCTGCCACCTGCTTTCTAACCTGTAACCGGTTCAGTACTAACTTGTTCTTTGGTTTTTTGTCTGTCATGGGCTAGTTGGAGAATGATTTATGAAACTGACAGATCAGGAGTCTTGTCTTGCAGCTCGAAGAAGAATGAATATCTTGTCTACCAAGCTAAGGGATAACTTTTAACCAGCATGAGCTTCAATAATAACATTTGTGGGAATGTTCATGCACTGATGTGCATACTATCACTTATGAATATATGCGGGGAGACTGGGGAAAAATAAACTGCACAGCTTTCTGCAAGTAGAGAGATGGCTAAGGGGAGAAAAAAAGGGGGGCCATGCCTGAATGTAAACCCCACACATGTTTAATAATGCCTCCATGCCCTGGCTGGTTTGCTCAATGGTTAGAGTGTCAGCCTGTGGACCAGAGAGACCCGGGTTCGGTTTCCGCTAAGGGCACGTACCTTGGTTGCGGTTCGTCCCCTGCCCCTATTGGGGTGGTGTGGGTGGCAACCAGTCAATTGTGTCTCTCTCACATTGATGTTTCTCTCTCTCTTCCCCCCTCTCTCCCTCCCGCTCTACCTGAAGATAAATGCAAAAAAATAAAAATAAAAATGTCCTCGGGTGAAGATAAAAATAAAATAATAATAATGCCTCCAGTAATCTGGAAATCAAGGGAGACTAGGTGCCATGGGTGTATCTATTGTTAGCTTTAAACATTTCTTAAAGTACATTATCCAGGACATATCAGAAAACAATTGAATACTGGGGAGACATCTTACTACAAGGTGCAATAAGTCCAACCAAATTTGATGCATTAAACATTTCTATAAGAGTCATATTGCCATTATACAATTATTATGAGCACATAAAGAACAGCCACTGTTAAGACTCAAGGGTTGGGAATACTTTAAAGAGTAAATTATTTTACAGTTGGGGAAAATAACTTTTTACATGCACCATGAAATTTGTATGCAGCTCATAATAGGTGACATTGAGCACTTAACTCTGGGCCAGCAGTCTTTGACATGCTTTTCATTATTCACATTTAAGCTTCACAACAAAAAGACGAAATAGGTGCTATTATAATCTCCTTTTACAAATAAGAAAACTTGAGGCACAGAGGGGTTAAGTAACTTGCCCAAGGACCCACAGCTGGTAAGTAGTAAGTAAGCCAAGATTAGAATTCAGGCAGTATGATTTCATCACTGATCGTTTTAGCCAGTATACATGAGAAATGTTCTCTCCATGCTGATGCTATGTTGTTATTTTAAGCAATTGCAACTTTTTCATTTTATGTGACCCTGATATATGATAATCAGAGAAAACAGATTTCTAGAGGGAAAGCGACCATTGCTTTGTCCCAAACTTAATTCCACACTCCCTCCCTTAGTTTCTACTACTAAACACAATTTCTGAAACACCTTTATCACAAAACTGAAATGCAGTTCAACAAATATGTTAAGCACTCATTCTGTTTAAGGTCACCATGCAGGATTAGAAAATGAGCAAAATGCAGCTCTTGTCCTCAAGAATCTTTTAGAAATGCAGACAGATCCTGGCATTCCCATTGAAAATTCTCCTTCATTTTTCTTTCTTCATATGGGCTTCATATCCCCAACCCAGCCTTGGAGACCTAGCATGAATTAGACTGTCCTCATTGTCCAACCCCATGTCCCTTCCCTCTCCCATAAGGGAGTGAATTTCAACCTCATTGGGTTTCTCGTGGAGCCTTAAAAGCTCCACAGCCTTTCCAGGTTCAGGGCCTCCCACCATCCCACATAGGTCCCTTCCTGTCCCCGCCTGCAGCTGGGAACCCCTCTGCATCCCAAAAATCTCAGCTCATACATCCTTTTTCCAGGAAAGCCTTCCCTGATGGGCAGGGACCAGCTCCCAGCCCTCTGCTAAAATCTCTCATCCCTTCCCCTTTTGCATTCATGGAACTTACCCACTGAGTGTGATATTTATTTGTGTAGTCATTTGTTGAGTGTCTGTTTCCGACATGCTTGTAAAGTCCCATGAGGAGGGAGGAGTGTGTAGTACTCTATTCTCTGCATCTACACCCTGAATTCCACCACATGGTGGAATCCAAATATTTGTTTTTATTTATAGTCTTCCTTTTAAAGGTCACTGTCCCTTTGGTCCCAGGGGTGGTGATGGTCCTGGGATTCTGCATTACCCCTTGTTCTTCCTCCAAACCCTATTCACACTTCCTTAGACTGTTCGCATGTCGCTTGTCTGCTGCTAGCACCTTGACTAATACGGTTAAGGATTAGAAGGGCCAAAAAGAAAAAATAATCAGCGCTTCAAATAAATGGATAGAATGGAATACTCTTAGAAAATATTTTAATAATTTCATCTAAATTTCTATACATCCCAGTGGCTAAACATGTACCTGACATATATTTGAAGAGTGAACTGGTACCAAGTCAGGTGATAGCATGTTAGGGGATGAAAAACACAATTCAGTCCTTGTAAAACAAGCTCCAAGTTAAAGCAAACCAGGGGAGGGAATCCAGATCCCCAAGTGAATCTGGGCTCCTACTATCAGCCCGGGGGCTTTTAAAAAATTATAAAGTAGCCCAGCCAGTGTGGCTCAGTGGTGGAGCATCGACCCATGCACCAAGGGGTCACCAGTTCAATTCCGGGTCAGGGCACATGCCCAGGTTGTGGGCCAGGTCTCCAGTGGGGGGCATGCAGGAGGCGGCCAAACAATGTTCTCTCTCATTGATGTTTCTAACTCTCTCTCCCTCTTCTCTCTCTAAAAATCAATAAAGAAAAAAAATTTTTTAAATCAGAAAGTAAATGCAATTTGTCTGTGTGTGTGTGTGCTTAAGACAGACATTATTCTTTCGCAGTTCTCAGAGGTTAGAAGTCTGAAATCAGGTGCTGGCGGAGTCACGCCCCCTTGGAAGGCTCTGGGGAGAATCTGTCCTTTTCCAGCCTCCGGTTCTGCCAGCCACCCTTGCTTTCTTGGCTCGTGGCTGCCTTGCTCCAGTCTCTGCCTCCACTGTCACATGGCCTCCTCCCCGTGTGTGTGCTAAGGTTCTCCAAAGCTCTCGCTCCTTGTAAATACACCAGCCATCGGATTTACTAATACCAGTCCACTACGACCTCATCTTAATCGGATTACACCTGCAAAGACCTTATTTGGAATTCACATGCATAGTTAGGGGGGGTTAGGACTTAAACAAATCTTTTTGGGGGTAATAGTCAACCCATGACACTTATGTGTATAAAACCAATTATTTTCCTCCTTACTCTTTCTCCTATTCCATATAAGGAGTGTTGGTGACTATTTCGGTCTTTTCTCTCTCTCTCTTAATCTTCATCCGAGGATATTTTTCCACTGATTTAAAGTTAGAGTTGAAGGGAGGGAGGGAGGGAATGAGAAAGAGAGATGTAAGAGAGAAACATTGATTGGTTGCCTCCCGCATGACCCTGACAAGGGCCAGAGATTGAACCTGCAACCCAGGTATATGCCCTTGACTTTGAATCAAACTTGTGACCCTTCAGTCTGCAGGCCAACACTTTAACCATTGATCAAAACTGTCCAGGGCCTCTCTCTCTCTCTCTCTCTCTCTCTCTTTTTTTTTTTTTTGGTTGGTTAATCTAGCTACAGATCTGACAATGTTGTTGGTGTTGTTTACTTTGTAATTGGTTTAGAGATTACGGAATACCCAGGTGGGACCTGGCTGAACTAGAGTGGAATTAGTATCTCTCAGACATGGATATAGTGATGGAGAGGATTTTGAGCCTTCTTTTTTTGGGAGGAGGATGAAGTCATCTTCATCTTAACTGGAATAGTTGCATGCTGTTAGGCAGACAAATGATTTTGCTACTAGTCCTGTTTAATTAAGTATGGTAATGGTGAGAACAGTGCTGAATAGCCTAAAATATCCTGGTTATTTGTGGGAGACTAATGGAAGGTTGACTGAAGAGAGGAGAGCCATTTTTTAAAATGATTTTTTATTGGTTTTTAGAGAGAGAGGGAGAGAGAGAGAAAAAACCATCAATGTGAGAGTGAACACTGATTTGGTGCCTCCCACAATCGCCCCATTGGGGACCAAGCCCACAACCCGGGCATGTGCCCAACTTGGAATCTAACCAGCAGCCGCAGGAGAGGACGCCCAACCAACCGAACCACACCAGGCAGGGCAGAGAGGAGAGCCATTTTTGTTTGCTTCCTGCCTCTGATGGGGCTCCCAGAAGCTTCTGGGTTTCTGCTCGGGCAGGGCAGCTCCAGCAGCTGCAGTGACATGGAGCTCTGACTTCGGCAGTGGTGGTGACAACGGCACATGACTTTGGGCTCCTGGTCTCCTACATCTTTAATGTGAGGGTGGGCTCCTGGCTGACTTCAGTTATTCCTTCTCTAGAGCTCGTCCTTTCTTTGTGTAGATCTGAGTTTCTGACATATACAATTTCTCTGTTTTCTGAAGAATGTCTTTTAACATTTCTTGTACATATTCTTAATTTTTATTTGTCTGAGAAAGTCTTTATTTCACTTTGAAAGGGCATTTCATTAAGTAGAAATACAAAATTCTAGGTTGTTGTTTTTTTTTTTTTTAACTTTGATGGGTTTTTTAAATCTCGGGCTTCTTTCATGCTTTTCCTTTTGTGTTTTTTTTTGTTTTGTTTTTTTTGTAATTTGACTCTGATATGCAAAGGTGTAGATTTTAGAGTATTTATCTTGCTTGGTACACTCCAAGTTTCCTGCATCTGTGGTTTAGTGTCTGTTATTAATTATGAAAAACTTTCACCTATTATTACTTCAAATATTTCCTCTGTTACTTACTTTCTCACCAGTTAAATAAGGACCATAAGAACACCTATCTCTTAATTATGAGACTTAAGCAGGATAATAAAGTTGAAGTACATAAAACAAACATTCAAATGTTTATTACATTTCATTGGCAAAACTAATTTTATTTTATTAAAAAAATTTTTTTCTTTACTATTTGGAGAGGAAGGGCGAGGGAGAGAGACATGGAAACATGAATGAGAGAGAACATGATTGGCTGCCTCCTACACGCCCCGCATTGGGGATTGGGCCCACAACCTGGGCATGTGTCCTGACCAGGAATCGAACCGGTGACCTCTTGGTGCATGGGTCAACGCTCAACCACTGAGCTACACCAGCCAGGCACAAAACTAATTATACAATAATCTATTTTGCGTTTTGTTTGGGTATAAAAATATAAAATGGTTTAATGTGTGCTACAATATACTTGCCCTGTAGTAATTTGCCTGGGGGCTGGAGAACACTGTTAGTGTATCATGCTGGCTTGCCAACTTTGGTCGCTTCTCCTTCTCATTTTATGACGCAGGGATAATAGCAACATCTTACACTATATGCTCTGTTTTCTACTTATGGAAAAACTCAGCCCTGAAACTTTTGCTAAACAAAAGATGTCAGAGGCCTGAAGGTACATACCTTCTACCTGGCAACATGAACAGTGTGGTGAAGAAAGGCTGGTTCTTTTCCAGTTGGAGTGCTATTCTAGAGATCAAAATCAAACTTCACTGTGTTATTATTGTATCGTTTCCATTCTAAGGTTAATGACAATGTCCTATGCAAACAAACAAGCATGCAAAAAATGCTAAAGTGAAAAACAAAACAAAACGACACAAAGCAAACAAACAAAACCCTAAACAAATAATAACTTCAAACTCTCTCAAAACTTCTTTTTCTCAAAAGCTAATGGGTTTCTTTGGGTTGTTTTAATTTTCTTATATCATGAACTTCTCACTGACATGGACAGCTCATCAGGCATTCAGAATCCTTTCATTTGCAGGTTTTATTTATTGGGCCTTTCTGACTATCCAAGTAGGGCCAGGCTGAAGTTCATTTGTGTTTCGTAAGCACTGATCTTCTGATATCACAGGTTATCATTGTCTGTAAACATAGAAGAGGCCAGTATCCACTGGGTCCCACTGGTCTAACAGCAAACCCTAAATCTTTTTTTATACCCTTCTTCCTGTCACCTTGTACATCTAATTAGCTACCAAGTTCCTATGGATTTTCTTTTCTTTTGGAATGTCTCCTAAATCTATCCTCCTGGTACGCTCATAGCACAGGTCCTCATCACTTACCACCTGGCCTATTATAATAGTGTCCAGGCTGTTCCTCTTACCTCCAGACTTTCCCAGTTCAAAACCTCTCTTCACCAACATTTTTGCCTCCCCAAAGTCTGATAATGAACTCTCCTGGTTCAAGGTGAAGCCCAATTAATTGCTTTCGCGTGTCATCCAAAGCCCACTCACATTCCTAGTCACCTTTTCCAGCCACTTTCTTGTGGCAGTTTTCCCCCTTCTTGACTCGCCCTCCCAATCCCCTGCTCACCACCTTGCCCCTTCCCTCCCTCCGCTCCGTCTCTACTCTCTTCTCTATTTATCCTTCAAGGCCTGGTCCAGTTGTTATCTCTAGGAAGCCTTCTTTCCCCTTTCCCTTTTAGGCAGAATTAATTGCTCCATCCTTGATGCTTTCTCATGGGGCTTCCCATGAAACACCCCACTTGACACCACGTTACAGAGCAGGTGCACATCTGCTGTGCCCCTCGCTGGGTCTGCGCTCTGAGGCAGGGACCGCACTATTTTTATCTTAGTGATTCCCCTTCATCTCCTAAACCCTAGTAAACAATATATACTCGGTAAAGCTTTTTCAATAACTGGCATTCATTCAAGCCCAACTTGAGATGCTGTATGTTCTTGAAGGTGAACTGAGAATGACTTTTGGAATTTTTTTTTCTTCTTTTTTAAAAAATCTTTATTGTTGAAAGTATTACAGATGCCCTCCCTATAATCCCCCATTGACCCCCTCCTCCCTGCTCCCACCCCCCTCCTGCCTTCCCCACACTATTGTCTGTGTCCATTGGTTGAGCACATATGCATGTAAGTTCTTTGGTTTATCTCTTCCCGCCCCACCCCTCTTCCCTCTGAAGTTTGTCAGTCTGTCCCCTACTTCCATTTCATGTTAGTTGTTGTTGTCCATAAACTTATGGGCATTTCAGTGATTGAAAAGTGTATTTCACTGGGGCAGAACCAGCTCATTACTCACCTGCAAGTGGAAATCCTTTTGCTTGAGAGCTCCAGGTGTACAGGCGTTAAAGAACGTGAACCCCGAGCGGGAGGTCCCCAGAGGCGAGTGGACTCCACATTTCTAATTTTACAGCTGAGGAAACTGAGACCTGGAGAGGTTAATGTTCTTGACCAAAGTGAATGGAGGAGGGGACTAGAACAGAGATCTCGTTCCAGTCAGGACTTCAAGAAACAAAAGCTGCAGTTGAGATTTGGCTGATTCAAAGCCCTATTTCCCCCCGTTGAACGGAATTAAGGAGCTATCGTTGTAGCTGATTGTTTTTTATTAAACTTCTGCAATTTGTATTAGAAAGCACTGACCCACAGATGTTAAGGTAAACACGGATCTTACTGCTTGTTTTCCTCCACCACCTCTCACCTGAGGACGCTGGTGAAGTCAAGTCAAAGAAGGAGTCCCTGACCTGGACAATCAGTTTGGCAGCACTGACAGCCCATATATAACTGATGGGCCAACTGTAGGAGTCACTCAAGAAAGAGGCTCTGAAAAACCATCAAGACCATTTGAAGTAACTTGGTTATAATTTCAGGGACATATGACTAGAATGTGATTTTTACTAAGCTGATCAGTTGTATTGTACCACAGAGCATGGCTTGTTTAGAATCCTTAAAATTTAGAGGGTAAGAAATGTGTTTCTCCAGGATTATCCAAGGACCGACACAGTGGCTCTGAGACCCGTGGGCATCATGATCACTGCAGAGGGGTGTTCTATGGGGAGGCGAGGATAGCTTCTTCCCTGGGTTTTCCTGGGGCCCGTGTACCCTCTAAGGCAATCCAGCCACCCCATTTGTTCCGATTCTGTGCTGCCCAAACAACCATTTGGTTCCAAATGGACTTCCTGATATTGGGAATGGGTGACCCAGATCATTAAACTGTAGATTTTCAGCCACAAGAAATCGCTTCTATTACAAACTTCAAACTTGAGATCGTGCTTTGAGTCATTTGCTTCTCAGTGTGCCATGAATGAATTATAGGAGTACCAGGAAAATTGATCTCCTTGGCCACTGTCAGTGGGGAGGGGGAGGACAGAGCTCTCTGAACAAGTACCTCTGGTCGAAGGACAGCATCTGTGGTCCCCAGTGGCCCTGTACAAATACGGTTCGCAATGTGTTGTGACGGAACAACAAGTTGAGAAACACTAGTGATCAATCCTAACTCAGGAGAGGAGGAGAAGCACCAACTTCCCACAGTTAGCCGCCTGGCCACCGCAATCCCCGAAGGAGCTGGACAGATGGCACCGTTTTTCTCTCAAATTCCTGTTGGCCCAAGGCCCAAAATTCCTCCGACTGCAATAGTGTCTCTGTTTAGCTTAGTTTTCCAACATCATTAATTAAACCACTACTCCCAGGGAAGGAAAAGCTGTGGGAGCCAAATCGTACTTTTCCCACCAGGAACCACAGATCTCTGGGCCTCTCAGTCTGCAAAAGGGCCTGTGGGGCTTCACGTGCAGGAAAGACTGGGCGTGTCTGCTCATCGGTAGGCGTGGCGAAGACCACTTGACGAAATGAGTTCAAGGTATGCCTCTCGGGTGTTAGCTTCTGTTATTTCATTCCTTTCTCAAAAATAGGCTTGATAAAATAAATAAGTAAATAAGTAAGTCAATAAATAAATGAAAATCTCCTGGGTATTGGAATATGTTATGCAAATTCCACAATATTTTTATAAGACAGAATACATGTCTGTGGCTGAGGGATCCAGGTTTGTTCCAACAGCTAAACAGGCCTGGAAAAAAGCCACCTTTTGGGCAAAAAAATTAGACTACGACCAACCACATAGAAAACGGTCTCTTGAAAATGGCGCACTCTTACATTTTTTTAGCTCCCTGTAAATAAAGCCTTATGAGGAGAATTACAGGAACAAATTAGAACCATTTTACCTAACGTTGGATAACCATGAAACATGAACAGGATATCTTTTTTTTGTAGGAAATTTTATTTTGTCATTTTCTAATTTGAATTATGTGTCAGCATTATCTCTATACTAAATGCTATAAGTTATTTTATTTTATTTATTTTAAAAATATCTTATTATTTTGTTTTGTTTTTTAGAGAGAGGGGAAGAGAGAGAGAGAGAGAGAGAAACATAGATGTGAGATCAGAACATTGATTGGTCGCCTCCTGCACGCCCCTCTCTGGGGATTGAGCCTGCAACCCAGGAATGTGCACTGACTGCGAAGCGAACCAGCAACATTTTGGTGCATGGGATGATAACCAACTAACTGAGCCACACTGCCCAGGACTATGTATTTTATTATATGTGCAACTTGCCAAATGTATAGTATACAAATGTTATGTGTAGCATAGAATTACATCAGTGATTCTCTTTTTGAATAGTATCAAGTTTAAGTGCCTCTTGCTACCTTCACTATTTTAACCCAGAGTTGAAACATACCCACTCACACAAAGATGACCGTATCTATTGGAAGAGTTTATTCAACATTATATATAATGATTCATCTGAAATGAGATGCCACTGAGAAAAGACTACAACGTCTCAGTATTTTTACCACCTTTCTAGGCTGATAGATGCAGAACTACAGTAAACTCAAGAAAAAGGAAGGAAAGGTATTGACGATGTAAAAAGGATGACGCAGTTGGCACAGTGGAAAGACCACTTGAAGCTACAATTCAGTGCCGTCACTTTCAAATCCAAGATTTCCATTCGGATGTGTGACTTTGGACAACTCATGAAAGCTCTCCAAGTACCATTTTCATCACGAGCAACACAGCATTGAGATAATAGTTCCCTCCTATTTTACAAAGTTATTGGAACACTCAAATATATGAATGTTATAAAGGTATTCTTAAACCATCACTGGAAAGCACTACTTAACTTAAAGCAACAACACTGTACTGTTTATTAAGCATTCGCTAAGTGTCAAGCTTTGTAGCAGGTGCTTGGCACATGTTTGTTCCTCCCAAAAACATGTGTAAGGACAGAGCTGTCTCTCATATATTCCAAGCCTTTCTTTGACTTCCTATCTTGATAATCCAGTCTCAGTCCTTACATCTTGGCTCTGGGGCTGCTGGGGTTGCTGGGGAGAAATACCAGGCACCTTGCCCTTGACCTTGTGTCCTCTAGTCGGTCGCACTGTGCACGTAGCAGCTTGGCACAGCCCCAGGGTGAAAAAGTGGAGCTAATCTTTAACTTTTTCTTCCACTCTTCTAACTTGTGCCAGACAATGAAAATAGACTGTGACCTTTTTGTTAAAACAAAGTGAAACCTGAAATGATGACACAGTCCACCAAGGCAGTGACCTTACAAGTGCTTTGGGTGCCCTCCAGTTCTGTCTTCTCCCACTTAACCCCTCTCTGCGGGTGTCTGCCTTCCCTGGGGCTTGCCCTTTCTTGTTGCAGAACCTGCTCCGAACCCTTCGGTGTATGGGTTGGTTTTGGCTCATGTTCTGAAATATCTATGTTCTAGTGGCCAACTTGGAGTGTGGTGTTGAGTCTGTTCCTGGTGTTCTCGTGTCCACATCGATGGGATCAAAGGGAGTTTAACCTGGAACCCACTTACTGTTCTTCCAGGTGACAAGCTTGCTTCCAGATGTTACGATGAGTAGGAGAAATCACCGAACATAAACATCACAGCACAGGGAAGGCCCAGGGACCTGATTTCTTTCAGGATTCTTCAGGACCCGGAATGAAGGTGCCTGTCTTAGATTTTCACAGCAAATTGGTCCTCTTCCTCAATCTCAGACTGAAATTAGGGGCCTTTGGAGAGTTATGGTATTATTTATAGCCAAATACTGACCATCCACAATTATGTATTAAAGTTTAGATGAATTTAAAAAGCTGTTATCCATTTATTAAATGTTGACTATGTCATGAGGTGTGATAGTATATACAATTCATGGATTACCTCTTATTTTTTACGATAACTAGGTGATAATGTATCAGTTAGTATACTTTTGGCTTCAAGTCACAAAAAAGACAACTTAATATGGTTAAGTGTTATATTGCGTAATAAGAGTCTGCAAATATGGTAGTTTGGTTGTTGATTTAATTTATCGGCTCTCATGCTATCTGGGAGCCATATTTATTCTGCGGGGCAACTCTGCCGTCTCCCGTGTGTACCGAGATGTCTCGGGGAGCTCCCGCGGCTGCAGGCTGGCTGGGGCAGCTCGTCAGCTCTGCGCACACAGCGAGGTCCAGAAGGAAAATGTGTCCATCCCTGTCTCTCCTCTCTATTACCTTCCTTCTCTCTGGGAAACATTTGTTTTAGTTTGATGGTTACTCCCTCATTGTTTCTTTATGAAAATTAAAGCAAATATAAAGATGTAAAAAAAAAAAAATAACATAAATAAAAAGCTTTATCAAATTCCCCAAGGAGTTCAGGGGCCTTGTGGTCAAAGTGCCACCTACTGGATGTAAGCTAGTATTTGGCTGATCCTACAAAGTGGACAGATTTCAGCAAACCTTCATTGTATCATCAACTTAAAAAATGCTCATTTTCACTTGCAGGACGAGTGACCCTAATAAAAATCACAAGGTTGTAAAAGGAGAAACATCTGTAACAAAAATAAATTAATTAATAAAATAGTAAGATAAAATAAAAAACTGCAAAAAAAAGAGAAAATCACAAGGTTGTGTTTCCAAAGAGACAGGTGGTGCGTTCTTCTTTGAACAAGGGATGGGCCCTGGATATTTGGTACCTGGGCTCCAATGCAAGCAGATTCTGAAAGGAAACACACCTGCCTAATTCCTCTGTTGCTACTCTTGTAAATGCCCTTTGCACTAGACTTTCCAACATATGTCCTCATGTGGCCTGGCAATGTCCATTCATTCAACAAAGAAACAAATATGTATTCATTCATTTGCTGGTTCATTTTATGGAAGGATCTACTATGTACCAGGCTCTGGGCTTGGGGCTAGAGACACAGGAGGGTGAAGGTAAGTACATTTCTGGTCCAGCCTGGGTCAGCCTGCACTGGCCAGGCACCTTTCCTATTCTGACTCCTGGCTGAAATCTTTCAGTGAGCATCGGCCAATCCCCTGCGTGTCCTTTTCCCCAGCACACATCCCTGGGACAGTGGGCGTGGCAAGGTGGAATTTGCTCTTCTGCCTTGAACTTACCCTTGCTCCCTATAAATCCCAGTTCAGTAAACAACGGGGTCATCAGGGGCAACCCCAATCAACCCAAGGAGCTAGCTACGTGAGCTTGACCACAGCCTCTGGCTGTTCACCCAGGAATGAAAGGTCTGGACCTCGACTAAAGTTCGTGTGGGCCTGGATCCGTACACAGGCTGGTAAGGTCACTCAACTTTATTTGTTTTTCCCTCCCAGCCAGTTAGTGATTGCAGACACTCATCCCCAGCCCAGCAGCCAAATGCACTGTGGTTAGGGTGAAGGAGTGGCGAGCGAGAGGTCCCTGTGTGCTCACCAGCACTTGCTCCCGAAAGGCCACAAGCTGAGTCCTCAGCATTCCTGTGGATTTAAATTCCAGTTTGGGGGCCCACAGCCATTAAGAATGCAGATTCCATAAACTCAACATTGTGGTAGATAGGTCTGAAGTTTGCATTTGCAATGTCTGTAAAGACAGGATCTGCTAAGCAAATGCAAGGGTTTTCTCCTTTCTTTTGATACCTAACTAAAAACAAAACAACACCACCCTCAAGATTGAGGGCAAGAGACTGCAGACAAAGTTTACATTAATTGAGAGAATAGATAGTTTTGAGTATCCTGGGAGGCTCTAGAAACACCTACTCAGGAACAAGCAAGTACAAATATATTTTTTCTGTTTCGAAGGAACATTGGGATATTTTAGGTTCGCTTTTATTTTTCAAAGGGCTGGGTTTGATGGACTAATTGCAATCAAGTCCAACTCTTCGCTAATTCAGATGGGCCTCTCCCCCCACCTCCCCTGCACCGTTTCTCTGAAATTGATGAGCTTGTTCCTGCCTCACAGGGACTCAGTTAGAAGGTGCTTTGAGGTCGGTTAGCCTCCAGGCAGAGCTGTTCCTAAAACTATTTTAGACCTATGGAGGCTCGTATCATTATCCTGCTCTCTGTATAATCATTACTATTAAATGATGCCACCCTACATAGGTCATGTTTTATTTTTACAAAGTGCTTTCACCCTAACTTTAATTATATCCAAGACAGCCCTAAAATGACTACTTCCTGCTCTCAAAATGGGAGACTGAGGCACAGTAAGGAGCTCTAGTTGGCTTCTTGCCTCAGCATCTGCTCGTTGTCAGCCAGGAATAGAACTCTTGCCTCTCATTTCCACTCCATTGTGAAAAGTGACCAACATGTATCCTGAGTCTCAACTGCCTTTTAAAAAAAAAATGTTTTTATTCATTTTACAGAGAGAGGAAGGGAGAGAGAGATAGAAATTGCCATGTGAGAAAGAAACATTGATCGGCTGCCTCCTGCACGCCCCCTGCTGGGGATGGAGCCCATAACCCGGGCATGTGCCCTGACTGGGAATTGAACCAGGACCTCTCAATCCATGGGATGATGCTCAATCCACTGAGCCACACCGGCCAGGCTCAACTGCCTTTTCTGAGGGTGAGCTCCAGAGACTGCCTCTTCTTTCTTGTTTGAACACTTGGGGCTATGTTCTCTAGCATCCAGAGGATGCCCTTGTTCCCAAAGTGTTCAGAACATTCACCTCCTGCAGACGTGGAAACCACCGAGCAGGTCAGGGGAAGGAGAAGGAAAGAAGTTCAGTAAAGGTGGGAGGGAAGCAGGAAGCACTGCCTCTTCGGCTCCCTCTTTCCTAGGCATCAACTGTCCATTCAGAACCCGGGCAAGGCTGCCCTTACAAATTACTTCGATAGGAGCTCGATGCCGGTCCAGAAATAATAAAGCTAATACCTGGTGAGTGCTTGTTAAATAAGCAACATGCTGAGCATCATCCTGTTCATCTTCACATCAACCACGGAAGTCAGTAATATTACGATTTCCATTTTGTAATGAGGGGCCCAAAGCATAAAGAGGCGAAGTCACGTCCTTAAACTCATAGGGTCCATGAGCTGGTCTGACTCTAGAGGGAACTCATCACTGAATGGCCTCTCTCGAGCTCCTGGGCAGGGAACAGCAATAATGTGATGGAAGTTCAGGTCTCACACTCCTCAGACTGGGGGTTGCCCAGCAATAGGACATGGGTTTGGTCCCTCTCTCTTGCATCGTATAGTATGGAACAGGGCTTGGTGAACTCTAGCTGTGGGCCACATCTGGCCTGGTGCCTGTTTTCGTAAATAAAACTTTATTGGAACACAGTCATGCTCCTCCATTACATATTGCCTGTGGCTGCTTTTGCAGGACAACAGTGTGGAGAAGTTGTGACAGAGACCAGGTGACTGGCACAGTGTGAAATACTTACTATCTGGCCTTTACAGAAAACATTGGCCAATCCCGTTCTAGGAACCATTTATTTTTCAAGCCTGCACATTTTCTGTTTTGTTTGCATTAAACATGACTGTGTCCCCAAACTGGTCATCCATTAGGATTCTTTACTAGTAAATTTGCTTCCTATGAAGAAAAATAGTCATGACTAGAGAACTCAGCAATGCTGAAAAACAAAAACAAAACCATAAAAAACTATAATAAAAAGTAACCACCAACGTTTACTGAGTGATACTTGCCAGGCAGCATTGCTAAGTGCCGCACGTGTGTGAACTCAATCAGTTCTCACAATAACTATGCGGGAAGCACCGCCGTGACCCCCATTGTACAGATGAGGACTGGTGAGGTAACGTGGCCGAAGTCCGGGGCTAGAAGGAGCGGTGCTGGGATTTAAGCACTGGCCGCCTGCCACACACTCTTCTCTACTTTAAATTAGATGAGGCAGCAGGGTGTGGGGTCATGCCCAAGTGGTTTGGAGAACAGGAGGAAGGTGCCCCCCGCCCTGGGAAGTGGCAGGACAGTGATGGCCCGGTGACTGCTGGGCCTATTTTTAGCCTTAAGAAAATCCTCCTCCAAGAGAGCATGAGTGTCTCTCTTGCTTTCTGTACTCAGACACGCTCTCTGATTAGGGAGGATGGAATTGCTTTACCACGCTCAGAGCTTCACTGTAATTAAAGTGCTTCTCAGATGTGGATGTGTCTCATGCCTCTGCTAATGCTGATCCGTGGAGGATGCTTTGAAACTCAGTGAAAAAAAAAAAAATAGAAGCATTGATTCATTTCATCACAAAGAGAATAGCGGGGAGTAAAGAGCACCTTTATAGTGTGTTCCTGTATCACTTTCTTGGGGATTCCTGAGACCCTGTCATACTCCCCCTTTTCCTCTGACATTCTCTGAATTCCTTCTGCCTACTCCCAGAATATTGTTGACCCCCTCTCCCCCTCACCACCAATGTTCTTTCTGAAACATGGAAGCTGCTCCTAAGGTTCTTGATACATAATACCAAGATCACAGAAATCATCGCTGAGTAGGGGAGGGTAGTTTACTGAGTTCAGGAAGAATTCATAACAGAGTAGAGAAGTCTAATTTCTTTTATATCTTCACAGTCATCATGCAGGCATAACCCTCAGGTTATGCAAACTGTCTTTATGAGCATGATGACCGTCTGGGAACTTTTGCTCAGGCCGTGGCTTCCATAAAGAATCATCAGTAATGCCCTGGCTGGTTTGGCTCAGCGTTTAGAGCGTTGGCTTGCGATCTGGAGAGACCCGGGTTCGGTTCCCGCTAAGGGCACGTACCTCAGTTGCAGTTTGTCCCCGGCCCTGGTTGGGTCGTGTGGGTGGCAACCACTTGACGTGTCCCTTTCACATCGATGTTTCTCTCTCTCTCTCTCTCTCTCCCCCTTTCACTCTATCTGAAAAAAATATCAAAAAATGTCCTCGGGTGAGGATAAAAAAAAAAAAAAGAATCATCAGTACTATTCCCAAGAATATGTAGAGGGTCTTTTCTGTGTCTCCCATGCACTGGGGCAATTGAACAATGGGATGTAGCCTTGACTAACAGGAAAATCAGAACCACCCCCAAGGACGTCTTTCCCTGTCATGGGAGTTTAAGTTGCCATAGCTCTGTAGTGCCCTTTAAACAGGGGTATTTGCACCCACTGTCCCTTGTACCCAAAGGCTCCGTGCCACTTGTTCATACAATGGGATACCCGCCAAATAAGTTTTCTAAGTTATTCCTTATTTCAGACATCAGCCTGAGTTCTGTCTTAACCCTGACATAACCATAAGTATAACAAGCAAATGTATATAGTCTCTAAAATATGCACGGAATTGCAAAAAAGTAAAAGGTACCTACTTTTAGGTCTGACAAGATATTCACTCCATGGAATTATGCGCGTGGTTCCCACTGCTCTGTGCAGTCGCTGGGAGGCCGTGCATTTCATATGCAAGCAGTACTAGCGTGCGTTCCTGGAACTTTTAAATAGCCTGTCTCTATAGAATTAGCTAGACAGCCCGCACCAGAGGAGTGAGGAGATAATTATGTTTTTTATAAAATGAAGTTCTGTTCTAAGGTGGGAATGTGGCCAAGATGCCAGGTATGTGTTTCTTTTTCTTTGTATCTTGGCCATCTCATTCCCAGACATATTCCAAGCCACCCTTTTGCTCGCGGTTCTTTCTTTCATGACATGACTTTCTTCTCTCAGAGCTCACTAGTAACTATTACAATAAAAAATATAGATTTCCTGTATTGTCGAGATTTTATTTGGGACACACTTTGGGGCTCTTGCATAACCTGTTTGAAAAGAAGTTTTGCAAAAACATAATGATCTTGTCATCTGCTTTTCTTTTTTTAGCTCAAAATAATCAAATTAACAGGTAGAAAAGATTCAAGCTTTCTAGTTTAAATTTGTGTCAAATTGACTCCAAGTTAACATATTTTTGAAAGGGTTATCTAATTAAATTTCCAGTGGCTCTTGCTAATGCTTAGCCCGGTTTCTGATCCCAGCTACTCTGTCAGTCTTTGAGAAGCTAGGGAACCAGTTAATAAGAAGGTAAGGGGGAAAAAGAGAAAGGAAAAGAGAATTAGGAGAGTGATTAAATCCATGCCTTTTGTGTGGTGTTTTTATTTTTTGGTATGTGCCCCTAGTGGGAACTGAATCTGGGACTCTCTGGTCTGCAGACCGATGCTTCAACCGCTGAGCCAAACTGGCCAGGGCATTGTGTGGTGTCTTTAATATACCAGTCATTTTATAGCAGTCTCTGAAAAAAAAAAGGACATTATATGGAAGAAACAGAGGGCCACCCCAACTGTATCCCCTGATAGCACGGCCGCCGGGCGCAGCTGTTTACTCTGAGCACTGCACAAGGGACACCATTCCTGTCGTGATCTATGTGTGAGGACCTGACCACTGACGTTTCTTCCCTGGCACCGAACCCTGGCTTCCTACCTTCCCTCCCTCGCTGTGATCTGTACTCAGTCCTCCAAGTGGGTCCTGTTTAAGCCACTCTGGTTACCGTCCCAGTCTGGCAGCTTCCTGAAGGTCCATCGACACAATCCACTCCTCTGCTAGGCTTGCCCCGTTCCGAGGGCAGAAACTTGGACACCTGCTCTGCTCCCAGCAGTGCCTAGTGACTTCTCAGTGCAGCCCTGGCTCCCACCAGGATTCTGCTTCTTGAGTCATCAAGCAATCCATTGCTTGTTTTTACTTCCAGTTATACTCCTAACCCCAGGCCCCAGAATTTCCTGTCTGCCTAGTTCTACTCTGTCTCAGGTATGTCTGGAATCAGAGAGAAGGTTCCCAGAATACTCCCCTATTTGTTAGGTAGAGGATGGGGGAGAGGAAGGAAGAAGCCAATGCTAACGTTCTCTCTTAAATTACCCAAATCTGCCCCATTCTGGTCCATTTCGTCAGGTACTAGGCTAGCCCTTAACAGAGTTTGCATTACAGAACCTGCAGATAATTACGGAGTCTTTTCTTCCGATATAAAAGTGTTTTGAATGGTCCTTTCATTCAAATCCATTAACATCTTCCTCGGAGAAGATCCTAAGAAAGCATGTTTCAGCCACCAGCAGAGAAATACCAAGTGCTGCTTGTCCACACGTTTGATTCTGCTCCAGATATCCCACAGTCACCTCGAGGAGCCCCCTTTGCCTTGTGGAGCATTACCTGCTGGGCTGGCTCTTTACCACGCCAGCCTTTCTGGTTCTTTCCTTTTTTCTTCTCTCTCTCTCTCTTGTCTTTTTCTTTTTCTTTCTCAAGGACTCAGGGGAGGATTATTTCTCTAGAGCTGAAAGGGACCTCAAGAAATCATCTAATTCAGTACTTTGCACTGAGATAAATAAGATAGTTTTATCCCCATTTTACAGAAGCAGTAACAGGTCCAGGCAGAGGAAGAAACTTGCTTCAAGTCACACAAACTCATAGAGGTTACAAGCAAGAGTCTCAACGTTGGCTGTGAATTAGGGTCATCTGGGGACCAAGCTTCCAGAGCAATTAGATGAGAACCTCTGAAGAGGGTGTTTCTCAAGCCTAACCTGCATCAGAATCCCCTGAGTGCGGGTTCAGAAACAGCTAGCTGGGCATCCCCAGAGTTTCTGATCAGGAAGTCTGCGTGCACCCCGAGACCAGCTCCCAGGTGAGGCGACGCCGATGCTGCATGTGGAGGGTGCCCCGTGAGAACCGCGGTGCTGGGAAACACCTCCATGGAGGGATAGGTCAGCACAGAAGAGACTGGCTCAGTGGCGAGTCCGTGATTCCCCACCCACTTCCAAATGCACCCAGCTGTGCCTGGTCAGTGACCCGGGAACTCTGGCTAATGTAAAGAATAGCAATTTGACTAACAGGAAGTGGACTGCACTAGAAGATTCTGTCGTTTATAGCACCTTCCTCCTGGTCTTGGTCGTGACCTTTCATCTTACCAAGTTTACCCCAGGGCACTTCTGACTTCTGGGTCACTGCGTGTCAAAGGCCCTCCCCCTGACCCATGTGGGTCTTTCCTAGGGCTGTGTGCTGTCCTGCCCAGACCTAACCTGGTACCAGGGGCATGCCAATCTCTCGGCCCTGTCCCTTGGCTGCTTCTTGTCCTGTATTGTTTGTTGAAAATATTCACTGGCTGGGTGCTAGGCCTTTACGCCTCCTGTATATTTCCCTATGGGGACCAGCCTAAGAAACTGGTCAGCCCGGCCAGTGTGGCTCAGTGGTTGAGCATGGACCCATGCACCAAAAGGTCACCGGTTCGGTTCCCAGTCAGGGCACATGCCCAGGTTGTGGGTCCGATCCCCAGTGGGGGGCATGCAGGAGGCGGCCAGTTGATGTTCTCTCTCATTGATGTTTCTATCTCTCTCTCTTTCTCCCTTCCTCTCTCTCTAAAATCAATAAAGAAAAAAGAAAGAAAGAAAGAAAGAAAGAGAGAGAATGAAAGAAAGAAAGAAAGAAAGAAAGAAAGAAAGAAAGAGAGAAAGAGAGAAAGAGAGAAAGAGAGAAAGAGAGAAAGAAAGAGAGAGTGGAAGCTGGTCATTTCTGCTTCAGATAGCCACATTCCTAAAGGCTCACTAAGGCTCGGCTGGTGTGGCTCAGAGGTTGAGCGTCAACCCATGCACCAAGAGGTCGCTGGTTTGATTTGTGGTCAGCGCACATGCCCAGGTTGTGGGCCAAAACCCCAGTGGAGGGCATGTAGGAGGCAGCCAATGGATGTTCTCTCTCATCAATGTCTCTCTCTCTCTCTCTCTCTCCCTCTCCTTTCTTCTTTCTCTAAAATCAATAAAGAAAAAAATTAAAGTCTTACTAAGTAGATGTCTGATTTTGGTCTGAGAACTGTCTCTTTTTCAATCCATATGCTGAACAGAGCTGCTTAACATATTTAATCCATTTACCCTTTTGTTAAACATTTATTGAGTAACTAATATGCGACTAGCGCCATCCTAGATTTAAAGATACGGAGACAAATAAGACACATTTCCTTCTCTCAAGTAGTAGAGGGGAGAGAGTGTGATGAGTGCTACAGCAGAATCCTGTGCGGATCCAGTGGTGTGATGTCAGGTGGGACAGTGCAATTAACCTCGGAGCCGAGGCTGAGGTTGTCAAGTCCTCCACTTCCCTGGGACCTAAGCTCGCAGCTCTCTAATCGTTACTGTTTGGCAACACGAGATGGATTGATACACACGGGACCGACAGCACAGACAAGAGGCCAGGGAATAATTCTCACAGGGGTGTGCTCTGCGGGGTAATAGAAAGTCTGCAGGTTGGAAAGGGTTCAAACAGAACATAAAGTGTTAAGTGAGAAGTGGGGTTTCAGCTGCTGACTGTGAATAAATAGGGCATCTCAGGGTGACACGCACACGCACAGAGCTGGGACCGGAGGTGGAGAGGGAGTGTTCGCCACTGGAGGGCGCTTCTCTGGAGTCCGGGAAGAGCCTAGAAGCAGTAAGCTGGAATCACCCGAACTTTACCGAGAGCCTTGCCGACCACGTGGTTTCATCCTGGACCGCTATGCGATTGGGAAAACAGTGCTCCGGAGTCCTGCAGCTGAACTCCAGCCGGGAAGATAACCCTCAGTGCGGCCACTAGCTCCTCGGAAGAGGGCCCCAGCATCTAAAAGTGCCTTGATCAGTTGAAGGGGATGTCAGAAATGAACAAAATCCAGCCCTTTAAAGGGTCACCCCAGGAAGAAACGCCAAGTGCCCTGGACCAAGGGAAGAGCTGGCTTGAGAGGTGGATGTTGAGACCACCAAGGAAGGCTATGGTGCTCACCGAATGAGCACCAAAATGCTCAGTTGCAGGCAGACTGATGCAGAGGGCTGGGAATGACTCACAAAGCGATCCTTTCATTACTTTCAACACTTTGCTGATCCTTCCGGGGATACAAGGTGCTTCATTCTATGCTGTGAATGTGATTAAGTAGAATTTTTGTAACTAGAAGCCTCACAAAATGTATCTAGGAGAGTTATTATTTAAAGGCAAGAAAGATGGCCAATCTTTATCTAAAAGGAGAAATTCTCTGGCAACATGACTAATCATGTCCTAGTTTACCTGTTTCTAAAGACTAAATTAAAAAAAAAATTTTTTTTTTAAAGAGTAGCACAATCCTTCAGCAAAACTAGTCAGTGGATAAAATCTTTCTTGAGTTCTGTATCTCATTTCCTTCATATGCTACTCTTTGCAAATGTGATGAGTGTTAGTGGATTAAATTCTTAGAGGAATTTTTGATGAAGGCTTTTGGGGAAGTAGTACCTGGACCCAAAATAATACTTTTAATGGTCTTTGGCTTAGGAGGTTTTCTAATAGTCCTCAAACACCCCATCCAATAGCTCCCCACACTGGACATGAGTTGAGCACATTCTAAGTTTAAATATATTATATCTACTCTAAGCTTCACCATGAAAAGAGGTTCAGAGAAAAGCAAAAATAACCTTTTGTACTGAAAAAATAATTTAGGAGAAAGAGTTAAAAGAAGTGGGACTCTATGGTGAGGAAGCGAATGCTAGAGAGAAATAGTATTATCAGCTTAAAGTATGTCTAGCACAGACCTGTCCAGCGGAGATAGATGTGAGCTACATAAGTAATCGAAATTTCCTAGTAACCACGTGAAACAGAGTAAAAAGACACAGGTAAACTAATTTTAATAATATATTTTACTTAGCCTAATGTATCTGAAATGTTATTTCAATATGCAATCAATGTAAAATTATTTCAATGAGGTATGTGGCGTATCTCACACTAAGTGTCAGAAACCCAGTGTTCATCTTATAATCTAGCATTTCCGTTTGGACAAGCCCCATTTCTTGGGTTCAGTGGGCACATGTGGCCAAGTGAAATGTGTAATGTACAGCTCAGTCCAGGTCTAGACCTGGAATGAGGCTACTGATAAGTGTCCTGAGTGGCATTTCTGAACATCTGTGAAGAGGAAACAGGAAGGAATTGAAGTTGAGCAGGTGAAGCGGCTGTAAAATACGGAGGCCTGGGTACTGCCACCTTGGAGATCCTGATTTATTTGGTCTGGCGTTGGGCCTGGCATTTATCTTTTTTAAAAGCTCCCAGGTGACTCGAATGTAGACAGGGCTGAGACCTACTGGGCCAGAGAAGGAATTTTCACAAAATGAGAGCAATGAATGACATATTAAAATGAAAGCTTTAGGGAGGTTCCATTATCTCTTGAGTCCAAATGTAAGAACTGGAAGGAAACTTGGTACCACCGAGTTAAACCCTGGTTTTACAGATGATGGGAGGCCATCATCGGGAATGACTGGTGCTTAGTGATGAATTTGTGTGTTTTTTTATTTGTTTACACCCTCAATACCTCCCGCCCTCTTTTTCTTTTTTAACTTAGAAGAGATTTGCTAACTCATTTCCATTTGAGTTGAACTTGGGGTTCTGTGCTGATGATTGGCAAAGGCCTATCCAGTTCTGAGCTGCATGGGTGTTTTCCCATAGGTCGAGTTGGGTACCTTTACATTGGATGGCACCACTGGGTATGTGGGACAAGGAACTATGATATTTGCCAAGCCCCGACCTTATTACTGCTGGTAGGTCTCGGTCCATTACCTGTTTGCCATCCTCCCCATTTCTCTGAGACAGAGAAGGGTTTGGACCTGTGGGTGTGATTTATGACTGACATTTGCAAGGCCGTTGCATTTTCGCAAGTTCTTGCCGACATAATGGGCAGTTTCTGCCAGCAAGTTAAATATTTAGAAATAAGAAGACATCTTCTGCTGTGAAATAGAGCAGTTTGAATAAAAGTCATATTTGGGGTCTGACGTGTTGGAAAAAATCCTGAGTATAGTCGACCCATAGATGTCTTAGTGCAGAGACCCGAGTATATAGAATGCTGCGGCCCCCACAGGGCGTGGCAGGACCTGTGCTGGAAACTGTCAGGAGCTCAGATGACCATTTTCTCACTGGGATGCCTATGCTGCGTCAATACCTCTTTCATCTAACAGTAGATCGCTCTCTTACTCCCCCCTGTTTCTAAAAGTGGGTCACTCTTCAGGGCGCACCTTTCAGCTTCAGGAAATGTCTACTGTCTTCTCTCTCAGCTCAGGGCAAAGAGAAGGAAAGAGACAGAGATGCGCCACTTGGGCCATTGGAAGAGTAAACTGGAACTGTGTCCTTGAGACGTCGCAATCGATTTGCATGGGACCAGGTTTGTACCAGAAAGGCATAAAAAGAGCTTCTTATTCAGCTTATTCTTCTCTGGTTCTAATAGGTCTATAAACTAAGATTCTTAAGACTCTTCTCTAAATTCCTTTAAAAACCCCAAGCCCACAGTGATGGCTGTTCCAGGTCCCTTGCTGAGGCTCCCAGGGGAGGCTCGCTGGTGATGAAGGCTGGAACCCTAGAACGGAGCAAATTGGTCTCATAAGCAGCGAGAGGCAGCCTTTCCCAATACAGCTGCTTTCTTCAGTAGAAAGCTAAAAATAGCGCAATCATTGCAGGCTGCTTTCACTTTAAGCCTTCTGCCACATCCATTTGTCTGTTTCATTCAGGGTTTCTGCATGTCTATGACACCGGCATACTATTTCAGAGGAAAAGTGCATTGAAGAAATGCTTCCTTTCCCTCCCCCATGTTCACTCCAGATGTCCCCAACTGTCCAACACTGTTTCATATTAGGAGAACTCTCGGGGAACTTCCGGCATCCTTCCCAGCCCCATCTGCTTCACTCATTTTTGGAAAAATAAACACCATCCACATTGTGAGCCCAGAATCTACAATTATTAGTTTGGGTTTTGTTTTGTGTTTTTTTTTTTTTTCCAAGGAAATGTTCATTACATGTGTGATTTTCTATGGATAGCGCATGAGATATTGCGTAAAACTACCCTTTCCAGCTGAGGCAGGATTTCACTAGAGGTCTTTATTCAGACTTAGTTTGAGATTTTATTTTCCCTCCTGGAGCTGGCTGACTCTGTAGCCACTGACAAAGCCTGTTTCCTTCCTAGCTCTAAAAGTGGTGCGGAAACCCACTGTGGGGACAGCCGCCGTGAGCGGGTCAGTGTACGGGATCTGGGAGAATGTTTGCTTGGCCCCTGCCTTCCCATCTTGCTCCCTAAGGAAGGTGGTTTTGCATTGTGTGCGGAGGTGGCGCCATGGTTATTGCAAGGTGGGTTCCTTGTGTGGTTGGTAGCAGTCTGACATTTACCTTCCCCCTCTCAGCATTCTGGGTATTGAGGAATGGAATGTAAAAGAGGAAAAAGTGGAGGAAGAATAAAAGAGATTAACCTGCTGCTTCCTACTATTCCCTTTCAGAAGGTACACTCATGACACAGGTATGCAAACACACAACAAGAATCATTTATAGTTAAAAGATGGAACATAAGCCTCAACCTTAAACCTGATCACATTTCATATACACTTGTTTATATGAAAGTCTGATTTTAATGGCTTTAATAGAACTGAAAATCCTAAAGATGAGAGCTAATGTTGCTATGGAAACTTTCACATGTCTTGACTGTAGAACTCTTAGTTTAAATTTGCAAACTTAGTATCACATTAGCTTTTTGCACATTGGATTTCTGGTTGGTCTTTTAAGAAGATAAAAGGAGAGAAACTACATGTCGTACTAGTACCTCTTTTTACACTCAGAGTCAAAGGAGAGGGTGGTTTATGATCATTCGACACTTTTTTTTTTGGTCTGCGCAAGGAAAACGCCACAAACAGCATACATTAGGGCTTTGGAGGATGATGATTTTATAGTCATGATTACTTTAGTTTCAAAACTGGAATGATTTTCTTTTTCTTACGGAATTTGATATTCAAAGTATCAATCAATGGCCAGTGGGTTCGTGGAGCTCAAGGCCCTGCACAGTAGAAAAAGCAGCAGAGCCTAGCACGCGAAGGGATGGTGATGCTTGAAGCCTGTGTCCGTGCGTGACCACCACCCCTTGCTGTGCCCCGGGGCCCTCTATAGAAAAGCAACGTGAAAAGAACGCTGATTGGTCAAGTGTGCGTAGTAATTCAGAAGGCTTGCGAGTCCTGGTCCCTACTCTTTCTCCCCCTCTCCTCCCTTAGCCGTGGGGTTTATTGGTGGAAGGCGGGCAAACTGGAAGCTTTACAGTCAAGTAGGCCTGGGTATCAAGTTAGCTGCACCGTGGAACATATTATTGAACTGTTTTGAGCTTCAGTGTTCTCACGAAATGCAAATAATAACATGTGTGTCACATGGATATTATAAGAAATGATTGTGATCATATATGCAAAATACCAAGTTCTTTACCTGAAGCCCAGCACGTTCTCAAAAAGTGATCTTTTCCTCTAGTTGAAGAGTGTGCATCAGCAGAGCCTTCGGGGTGTGAAGGGGCAAACTTACCCAAGTTGCATCTGTGGAGCCTTGGTGCAGTGGGCATAAACTCATTTTCTTTTCCCAGCCCCCCATTACATATTATGATTGTTTTTACCTAAATTATAAAACTAATCTGCCCTGGCCGGTTTTGCTCAGTAGTTAGAGCATCAGCCCACGGACCGGAGAGGCCCGGGTTTGGTTCCTGCTAGGGGCACGTACCTTGGTTTCTGTTTGTCCCCGGCCCCAGTAGGGGTTGTGTGGGTGGTGGCCACTCGATGTGTCTCTCTCACGTCGATGTTTCTCCCTCTCTCCCTCCCGCTCTATCTGAAGATAAATGCAAAAACGTCCTTGGGTGAAGATAGAAAAGAAAAAAAAAATCTATTTACTCTGAAGCTCATTTACTTGTGCTATGATGGCCTTGTCTTGTTCCCTACTATATTCTCATCCTTCTCTACTGGAACCAGAAAAATGAGGCCTGGCATAAAACAGCTTGGCATAATGAATACTTTTTGGATGCAGGGGTGAGATGTGGGGGTATAGGGCCTATATAATTTGGGTGGGGGTGGTAGCAGGCTCTATTTTAAAAATTAAAAAATATAGGAATACGAAATTAAGTTCGGGGCTATGAAAGGCTCATGCAGGTGTGGGACCCTGAAGCGTACGTTTCACAAGCTGCACAGCAAGTCTACCTCTGTCTGAAGAAACGAACGTGATCATGAGGACCACTAATGAATGATCACCTGCCTTTTTGTAACCTTGTGCTGTGCTGTCACTTCGTTTGGTCCTATGACAACTCAGCTGAGGTCTGTTACTTGAGAGGCAGGCTCATGATGAGAAACCATTATACTCACAAGGTGTGTGCAGGTGGTGTGGGAGGGACAGTCATGCACCCCTAGAGTGTCACAGGGAAAGTTCACAAGCTGGCTTTTATCATAATCGATATATTCATCTGCAAGTGCCACCATAATAAAGTATCACAGACTGGTGGCTTAAACAACAGAAATGTATCTCTTACAGTCCTAGAGGCTGGGGAGGCAAGGCCACGGTGTTGGCCAATCTGATTGTGGGTGAGAGCTCTCCTCCTGGCTTGTAGGTGGCAGCCTTCTCTCTCTGTCCTCACATGACCTTTCTTCTGCGGATCTCAGAGAGAGAAAGAGAGAGACAGAAACAGAGAGTGGGAGGAGGATGAGGAAGATAAAGAGAAGTATCTTTCTTTTCTTATAAGGCCACCAATCCTATCTTACCTTTATGACCTCATTTAACCTTAATTACCTCCAGAAACCCTATTCCAAATACAATTACATTGGGGGGTGGATCTGCATTGTATAAACTTTAGGAGGAGGAACACAATTAAATCCATAGCACCTACAAGGCCTTTTTTTTTTTTTTTTACTTCAGGCTCTCATTTGAGGACTCACTCCCCCTTTTTATTTTAATTCTCACCTGAGAATATATTTATATTGATTTTAGAGATAGGAAGGGAGAGGGAGAAAGAGAGAGAAACATCAATTGCTTGCCTCCCGTAGGTGCCCTGATGGGGGATTGAACCCAAAACCTAGGTATGTGCGCTGACCAGGAATCAAACCTGTGACCCTTTGGTGCCCAGGATGACGCTCCAATCAATTGAGCCACACCATCCAGGACTGACTTACCACTTTAGGCTTAAATACAGTCATCAGATATGGGGATGATATTAGGGCAGTGATTTTCAACCTGTGTGTCCTACCACAGGACTTTTTAAAAGATGTAATACCACGTAATGCCTGACTGTTTAGTCAGGGACACTGACCTCTTTCCCCTTTGATTGTCAAATAAAAAAATGACAACAGCCAACAGAACCATAGCCATCCAGTGTGAAGGAACAGAAATTATACCTACTCTTTTTGTCCAACTGGCAAAAAATATTTTTTGGTGTCGGCAGAATTTTAGTAATTAGTTTACGTGTGCCATGAGATGGAAAAGGCTGGAAATCGCTGTCTTCGAGCAAGATGAGGCAGAATCAATATCTCCCGGAAGCAGGACCAACATGGCGCCCTGCAGGGAGCGGCTTGCACGGCAGGTGTGTTGACACTGCAGGGTGTTGGAAGGAGACACCAGGGAGGTCACAGGAAGGATCTTCTTGGCCCCTGATAAAGCTGTGCTTCCTTCCCTTTCTTGCTCTTTCTCTTTCATATTTTAGTCCTCTTCTCAATTCCTTTCTTCCTCCATTTTAAATAGTAGAGTGAGACACAGTGGTTCTTGGCCTTTTTAATGATAGTTCTCTATTTTTTATTTTGCAAAAATGAAAGGGTTAAGTTATAGATTAGGAGCATGAGAATGAGTGGGAGGTGCCAGCACAGAGCACAGGGCAAGAAACACCCTAAGTGATAACTCTGGGTCTCAATTTTCTCATCATGAACAAAACATGCTGGAGTAGAATGTCCCCAAGTTACCTTTCATCTCAACTATTCCATACCTCTGTGCCTTTTTCCACCTCACCTTACTGGGAAATAGCATTGATAAATAAAACTCTTTGTGTGCCTTGTAAGAAAATCATTATGCAGATTCAGACTATTGCTCAAATTAATTCTAATGAGGTTCAGGAGAAAAAACAAGTAACAACCAAAACTCTTTAATAAAGTGTTCTAAAGAGAAAAGAAGAATTATCGCCCACTTCTGCACTTCCTGCTTTTGGCAGAGACTAGAGTGGAAATCTGAAAACACTGTGAGACAGTCTGTTCTCATGGTATTTCTAGCTGAGAACAGGAAGGAGGGGAAATCTCATATGAGTGAGAGAGCCTGTTTTTCAGTGATTAGCAGGCCAAAGAAGTTTCACTGGGCAATCAAGCTTGACAGCACCCCTAAAAGTTTACCTTTATTTGGTCAGCGTAGCAGATTTTGCCAGAAGCATCACCACAATCACAGAGACACAACTGTTTCCCATTATCATGCCTGAGTAGCTCTTCTCCCTGAGGCTGGGTGTCAGGTGCTGGAGACCCAGACATAAGCAATGTGGCCCTTACTGTTCTGGAACATATAACAAAGTTGGAAGGATAAGGTGTCTATAAATGAAAAACAATTATAATTCTAAGCAGCATATGCTGAGTGCTAACTTAGCCATATAGACAATGCTAGGAAGGAGCCGTCCACATGCTTCACAAATTCCCTTATTAGTTTGCATTTGTTCTCTCCCTCACCAATGGGCTCTGCTCGCTCGTAGCTGGCATATTCCGCACCTTTAGGCAAGAAACATTTCTCCGTTTTTTTAACTCTTTTGCCCATCTGCAGTCACAACAGAGACTGCTCTGCGTGTGACGCCAATGAGTCACAAAGGCTGAATCATGTTAACAATAAGCATGTCATGATTAATGCGTATTGAGCGGCTGGGGGTGCTGGAACCAGAACAATCCCAGAGTCTAGACTAGTTGCATTGTCCCTAATTACCTGCTACAGGGTTGTGTGCACAGGTGTCTAAGGCTGCAGCAGACATTCCAGGGAACGCTGGGGGTCACCATGACTCCAAGTGGAGCTCATAAATCGCCTAAGGTGTGTGTCAATGGCAGCTTTACAATCAGGGCCACTCAGGGGCTCGGGTGGAATGGTGACCCTTCCCTCCCTCCTCCCCCACCCCAGCGAAGAACACAGGAATCCTCCACGTGAGAGCAGTTCTCTCATCACTGAGTGGAAAACTTTCCTGGAAAAGGATAAAACAGATTTGATTTACCGTTGAAATAATGTAATGAGGATTATGTTTGGAACAAGGGACTAATACTCAGGGTTTTATTGAAATGATCACCATTACCATGTGTGTTTAAACCTGGGTAGGATGACTAGACTGTGAGTGGGAAAATGCTGATGAAAGTGTGCATAAATTAGACAGACACTGCTGGAACTCATCATGTTGTATTTACTATAGTGTTTTAATCTAAGTGATTGCTTTGTACACCACACCAGGTGAGAGAATGGCGTGATGTCTTCAAGTAGTGGCTTGGAATTCAGGATTTCTCCAGGTTAACTGTGACTGGATCTTTGCGGAAACCTAGGATTGCTTCTTGACTTCTTATTTATTTCCTGTTGGGAACATGAAAATGAGTTAAGCACAACGTAGCCATCAAGAGAGCATGCACTCCAGTGAGTAAGGCGAACAGATACCCAAATAATAAAAGTGGGTAGATGGACATCGAATGGGCAACTCTCCAGAATTGGGAGTCGAGTGTGTGAGTGTAGCCGGGATAATCTTCAACATTACAAATGAGAATGTTGGTATCAGGTAATCTTTTTTAAAAATAATGCTTTTTGATTGTATGTTCATTGTAGGAAATTTATAAAACAGAGAAAGACATAAAGATGGAAAGTAGCCCTGGCCAGTTTGGCTCAGCGGTTAGAGCGTCGGCCTGCGGTCCGGAGAGACCCGGGTTTGGTTCCCGCTAAGGGCACGTACTTCGGTTGCAGTTTGTCCCCGGCCCTGGTTGGTCGTGCCGGTGGCAGCCACTCGATGTGTCCCTTCACGTCGATGTTTCTCTCTCTCTCTCCCTTCCTCTCTCTCCCTCCCACTCTATCTGTATAAAAAATGGAAAAATATCCTCGGGTGAGGATAAAAAAAAAAAGATGGAAAGTAAAAATCATCCTAATGTCATCAGTGATAACCACTATACACTGTTGCTATATATCATTCTAGTCATTTTTCTAGGTGTACCTAGGCATTGAAAACCACAGTAGAATCACGCATATACTATTTTATGAACTGTTCTCTTAATTTAACAATATGTTGTGAAATAGACTGTGACTATTTTCCTGTCAGATTTCATGTCCTTCTACACGGTGATTTTTAATGGTTTTGTGTAATGTCTTGTCCTATGGACACACCACACCTTATTTATCCAGCCTCCTACAGTAGTATTCAGTGTTGCACTGATATAAACAATGCTGGGATGAGCATCTTTGTATATAATTATCTGTACATTTTGCTGATTATTTCCTTAGGGCAAATTCCTAGAAGGAGAATTGTAGATTATAGGTCTGGTAATCCAAGCCCAGGAGCATGGTTGATGTGTGATTACAAAATAGGCAAGATGAAAAATTGACCCATGTATTACAGCCATGCTTTTTGTTTTTGTTTGATGGTTCCTTTATATTGTGTAAGCATTGATCCTAGAGATAAAAACGGTCATTCTGGGTCTGCTAGCAGAAAGCTTTCCTAGATTTTGGCTGCCATTCCATCAACACTAGCAACTTTACTCAGTATTTGGCTGACACAGCTTTTTTACCTGCCTTTAAAATACATCAACAGACGCTTACTTTAAATTTGCTGCTTATGATTCCTTACTGCTTTACTATTTTACAAGGTCAAAATCACAATTCTAGCCCTGGCCAGGGTAGCTCAGTTGGTTGAGCATCGTCCCATGCACCGAGAGGTCAGTGGTTCGATTCCCGGTCAGAGCACATGCCTGGGTTGTGGCTTGATTCCCGGTATGGAGTTTGTAGGAGGCAGTCGATTGATGCTTTTCTCTCATTGATTTTTGTCTCTCTCTCCCTCTCCTTCCCACTCTCTCTAAAAATCAATAAAACATTTTTTAAATCATAATTTTAGCTGATATGTGATCACACTCAAGAGCACTGAGTTTGATAATACACCCACAGTGTTAAAAAAGAGTTTTATCTCAGCTATCTGCATGGTGTAATAATTTTAAAAAGTGGTTACAGCTTCCACTAGAGCACGCCATGCTAGTCACCATATTCAGGGGGACACCACCATTGACTATAGGCTAAGGACATTGATATTCTCACAACCATACTGCAAGATGTGCATTGAAATGAGGTAGCTAAGGTATTGTACTCATTATGTCTTAGAGGTCTCTCTCCAGAATCGTCAGTATATAGATCCTTAGTAATTCTGTATTTCCACTTTAGAGTTTCAGAACTCTCATTTGCTCATTTGCTCAGTCATTCATGCAGATCCATCAAGGGCTTTGAAAAGAATTATTATTTCACAAATAGGACTTTTTGTCACCAATAAATGTCTGAATTTTAAATAGATTCCTGGACTGGGGGACTCATATCCATTAGCTCGTTCAACTTGAGCACCTG
This sequence comes from Molossus molossus, assembly GCF_014108415.1. Lineage (NCBI taxonomy): Eukaryota > Metazoa > Chordata > Mammalia > Chiroptera > Molossidae > Molossus > Molossus molossus. Next base: position 24,294,237 of record NW_023425347.1, on the reverse strand, counting down.
TCTCATCCCCAGTAGCGTTTCCAGAATTGCTACCCTCACCGTGACGCTCCATGACTTTTCCCAGTTCAGATTTGGGCTTCTTCAGCATTTTGACTTTTTTAACAAAGACACTGTGGAGTGGATGAATAGATTGATGAGACTTTTCTGTGTCTTTCCAATGCTGTCTGGAATCAGTTTACTGACCTGTCCTTTCAAGTCATTGGTCAGCACCTCGCACCTCGCGGGTCAGGATGTCCATCATCTCCTGGAGTTGGTGGACCTGTTGATGCTGAGGATAAGAGGTCTTCCGAATCTGATTGTTGCATTTTTTAGTAAAACCAACACCGTGTAGACAAAGCAAATAACCATTGATAGTCTTGACATTAGTTTGAGCTGCAGTCATGGTCTGCTTTTTTTTTTTTTTTTAATCCTCACATGAGGGTGTGTATTTATTGATTTTAGAGAGAGGAAGGGAGAGGGAGAGAGAAAGAGAAACATCAGTTGGTTGCCTCCCATACTCATCCTGACCTGTGATCGAACCCCAAACCTGTGCATGTGCCCTGACTGGGAAAACCCATGACCCTTTGGTGCATGAGACGACCCTTCAACTAACTGAGCCACACCGACCAGGGCATGGTCTGCCATGGAGCACATTTTGTCACCGGTAAGATCCTTGCCATGGAAATTAGGCAGTGTTTGCCCTGAACATCCTCAGTAATTAGTTTGAATTTCCTAAATGTAACTTCGTCATTCTGCAGATCAGCTAGACTCACATCAAAAACATGACCCTGGAGATCATCAGATGCGATTTGGGTTCCTTGAGTTCTCGTGACTAGTGTTTCCCCAAACTTTCTTAACTGAGCACAGCCTGTGCTTTCCCATCACACCCATTTTCCCTAGGGAATGGGTCAACCACTTCCTCTTGGTTCCCTTTTCGCCGCCTTTCCTGAGGTGCTTGTTCTTGCCACGGCACAGTGCTGCTCAGAGAGCCATTATCTGAGCACCTGTCCTGTACCTGGGACATGACCACACCGATGCTCTCTAAAGCTCAGAGCCTCATGCAGAAATGGATAAGTTAAAAAACAAACCAACAAACAAACCACCTCGTACTCCAGTGTCATAACTATCAGGGCAGCGATACAACGTACTACTGGATCTCTCTCCCTCTTTTTCACTCTGTCCCTTTCTCTCCTTCCTTTGAGTCTCCCACCCACTGCCCCTTCTCTCCTCCGGGACGGACCTGGCCTGGGAGTTCACGTGGAGTGCGAGCAGTGGCTCAGAGGTTCTGTTGGGCTGGGAAGAGCCACGGGGCTGGGAGCACAGGCTGCAACAGGCTCCCCAGTGCAGACCTCACCCCCAATGCTTGTGGAGCCTGGGGCCAGAGCACAAATGAAGGCCACTCACCATCTGTGGACATATACCAAAGTTGTAAAATCAAGTTAATAAGCTGTTAGCTAAAATACAGCTTCAGATGAACAAAATTAAAAAAATAATATGTTTAAAGCTATAGTTTCATATGATGGAAAGTTGGAAGACTATCAAATAATTGGATTTAATTATTATCATTTGTCATGGGTTCCCTGCTGATGGGTTGGCAACATCTGGATACGTCTGAAAGGGCAGAGACAGACCTGGGGAGAACAGGGATGGTCTCTGAGGGTCGGGATTGGCCACGTGAAGAGGGATCTTGTACTTATTGATTTAGGTACATTTTTAAAGACATGACTTTCCTTTTCTGTGCTTTTCTCTATTTTTCATATTTCTAAAATTATATGTTGCTTATGTAACTTGTAAAAAAAAAAAAAACAAGGCCACTTCTAGAAAACCATTTAGGATCGTTAAGTGTCCCATTAAGTTGACATTCTAGAAAAAAGTTGTGTTTCAGTTCTTAGGCCCTGTATGATTAAAGAACTGACTAAAGTTAACCTCAGAAACACCAAACATTTTTCTTCAAGAGACTGCGGGGGAGTTAGAGAGATGCCCAACTGTCAAAAGATAACAAATCAAGAATCTATATTTTAAAAAGAGAACATATACAGCCATAGAACTTTTTGCCTGAACTTTCTAGGCATATTGTTTTTCACCAGCAATCAAATATTTATTTTTCAAGGACCTCAGACATTTCAGAATCTAGATCATTTCTACGATGGGTGAAATTTACTCAGTGGTTTCAGCGTTTTAGAGCGCTCCGTGGCCATCCTTTCATTTCATTGCTGCAATAACCCCATTGGGAAGGGGAGATATTAAAGAAAGTCAGGCGCGAAAACTGAGACGGGGCTTCCATGTCACAACTCGTTCTTGGGGAAACAGGACTGGGGCACAGGTCTCCTGGATCGGAGTCCAGTTCTTTTGCTGGGAACAAACTTACTCAACGAATTTTCTGGAATGTACACTTACTCCTCAGAAATTTTTGTACATGTCCCCACTGCTGATTTTTTTAATGGAATTTATTTTTAAAAGGCAGTCGCTATTTTTCTATAAGCGACTGAAGAATACTCAGCATCCTTTTAAGAGTCCTGACTCCCTGTAAGTATTTCCACAAATGAGGATCTTTATAGAAAGTGCTAATTAGTGCTAAGTACCTTTAGAGAAGCCTTCTAAGATAATGTCCAAGGGCACACCATGTGGAGGAGGAAATTATAATAACCTTCCCCTCAGGGACTCAGCTAATTTTCTGGGATGATAAGAGACCATGAGATTATTTTACTCGGTGCTTAAAATGTTCATAAGTACTATGTTAGTAGTATTGCAAAATTTGTAACAGTCAACATTTTACCCAGACTCTAGAATAAGTACACTTTAAAAAGATAATTTGGGTGAAATGGGTAAAGGGGAGGTCAAAGGTACAAGTTTCCAGTTAATAAATAAACAAGTCATGGGGATGTCATGTTCATGGTGACTATAGTTATAATACTGTATTGCATATTTGAAAGTTGCTAAGAGAATAGATCTTAAAGGTCATCATCATGAGAAAAAAATTTTTTGCAACTAGGTATGGTGACAGATGTTAACCAGACTTACTGTAATGATCATCTTGCAATATACACAAATATTGACTCATTATGTTATATGCCTGAAACTAATATAATGTTACATGGTAATTATATCTCAATTAAAAAAAATCACAATGTTTTTTAAAGTTAAATCTATGGTGCTGCTGAAAAAGATAATTTGATTTTTGTAATATATATTTTTGTAAATTAAGTTTTAAAATTTCACATTATTGCAGTTCAAAATGTTTATAACTTTACGTCTAGTTTAGTTGTCATAACTTTAGTGAGCTACACGTAGAGGAAAAGTCAAAACTAACCCCCACCCACCTCCATTTGACACCACACAGGTCAACAGCTATAATTAACTGAGATGATTGGCCATGTCAATTTAAAAAATTTCCACTGGAAAAAAATGACAAAACAAACGAAAAAATCTCATGTAGATTTATTTTACCTCAAAATCTTGAAGCAAATCTGGAACTTGATGTAAAACACTGTTGCTCAATTAAAACAAACAAAAATAAGTCCACATTGTTGTAGACTATGAAGATCAATAATGAAGTCCCATGAAATGGAACCCGTGTTTCTGCTATGCTGGGAAGAGGCCTGCCCTTGATCCAACCCTCGGATGCATCCCAGAGCAAGTTTATGGTTAATAAAACAGCCATTTAGAGACCAGGTGAAGTGTTTGATAATTCTATCATCAGCCCTGCTTTTAAGACTCTTCAGTCGGGCAGAAGCATGGGTCAGTGAGAACCAGTGTGCTTGCCCGCCGAGCTGCCTCAGGACGTGGTGATGCACCACCAACTCCCCAGGTCGAACCCCTGTCCGAGTGGCTCTTGTACTTCTGAATTCAACTGTCTGCTACCACCTCTCTAATCCACGGTCTTAAGATGGCTGTTGAGTCAGAACAAAGAAGAAAGCTAGTCACAGAAGAGCAAATACTGCGTGGTTCCATTTATATGAGGTACCTAAAAGAGTCCAACTCAGAGAAGCAGAGAGCAGAACAGTGGTTGCCAGTGGTGAGGAGGAGTTTAAAAGAGGGAGATGCTGCCCTGGCCGGTTTGGCTCAGCGGTTAGAGCGTCGGCCTGCGGTCCAGAGAGACCCAGGTTCGGTTCCCACTAAGGGCACGTACCTCGGTTGCAGTTTGTCCCCGGCCCTGGTTGGTCGTGCGGGTGACAGCCTCTCGATGTGTTCCTTTCGCATCGATGTTTCTCTCTCCCTCCCTCCCACTCTACCTGAACAAAAAATGGAAAAATGTCCTCAGGTGAGGATAAAAAAAAAAAGAGGGAGATGCTGATCAATGAGGATTGTCAAGGAGGGGGAAATCCTCCCTCTCTTGAGTACTTATAGCTGCTTTAATAATAAAATTGACATAACAGAAGAAAACCTAATTTAATACATGATAGGAGATCATAAATGATACTTAGAGGAATGATGAACCAGCTCAGATTTTTATACTTTTTAAGACAAAGATACATTTGTGAAGATTCGACAGGACCGAGAAATGTAAGTTTGGGTGTTCATTAGTGAAAAATCAAAGCAAAGTTTGGACTTGGGTAGTAAATTAGCTAAGAAGTAACAATGTTTGTGTATACAAGCGTCTGAGCCCTGGCTTCCTTAACTCCGGTGATCAGGGCGTCTTTCTCAGCCCCCCTAGAGCAAGAAGGGCACCTTTCCCAGGAGAGCTCATTTCCTGCGTTCAAGGAGACAGGAGAGGGCCACCGGCCCACCGGCTGCTGGTCACGTAACTCGAATGCAAAGTAATCAATATGCCACTGTGGGACATTTTGGGGTGGCCTGTCCTGACAGTATAAAGTTTTAGCAACGCAAGATGAGTAAGTTCTGGGCACGTACTATACAACACTGTGCCTATAGTTAACAATTAAGGATTGTACACTTAAAAATCTGTTAAGATATTTGTGGAATATAATGAACAAAAAAAGCTGATGAACAAAACAGACAGAGAGAGATAGAAAAGAGTATGGTTCAGACTGACAATCTCAGAGGAGAGGGGCGGGGGAGGGCACAGGGAAGAGGTAAACCAAACACTAATGTGTGTATGTGTAGCCAATGGACATGGACAACAATACTTGGGGGGGGGGGGGTGTCTGCAGGGAAAAAGGAGACACATCTGTAACAAAAATAAACTAAAAAAAAAAATCTGTTAAGAGGGTAGATCTCACGCTGAGCATTCTTATCACAATAAAATTAAAATTAAAATAAAAAGGAAGAGGAAAACACACGCACCGGGTATTGCCCGAATTGTGCGGTGACTCCAGTTGGAGAAATAGAGGCACTTGACTGGAGCCACCAAGGTGACTGGTGCCCCCCCGCCCCCCAGCACACAGACCTCTGCTCACTCTTGTCTACATTGCTGCAAGGGAAAGGGCATCCTTGCTACTACCTGGAAACAGCCACTTTACAGTCTAGCCACAGTCTTCAAGTCCTGTGTGGTGGCCCCAGAATGGGGCATTGACTGGCCACTCGGAGAAGGTCAGGAGTAGCTGGTGTCCTTGGAACCCCGCTAATGACATCAGCATTCTCTCCTTGACCTTTCTTGCCTCTTAACACCATTTCCTAGGCCTTTCTTGCCGGCACGAGTGCCCCCTGATGAAGGTCTTCGGGGACGTAATGGCTTTTCTGCTAGTCTGTCTATAAGTGACGAGCATTTCAACTGTAACAATATGATCAGCGCCTCTGACAGACTGGAGATAAAAAAAATGAGAAAACATAGAAACCAGGCCTTTTTCTCCCTACGCAGGATTCAGCAGTTACATAGGCAAATATATTTCATTCCTATACATTCATTCTATTCATATCCTTATAATAACTCCATTGACACATTAATATAATTAACCTGTCCTCTCGGAGAAATGAGCAGGCTCCTCATATTTTTAGAAAGGGTGTGACTGCATTCTCCATTCACTGATTTTATACTGGCTTCGACCACAGTAGCAAAATCATTATAGTAAAAAGCCACCAGCAGATCTGAGCATTGACAATGCCGAGTGATAATTGAACTAAGATTGTTCAGGACTAGGAGAAGGTCAGCTTTGCACTGCCTTTAACGTTTGTGTAACACCAGGGGAATATTAGTGCACCTGTTATTTTAAGTGGGCAGCAGGGATTCAGAAAGCTAAAAGCAGCTTTATCTGAGCCTTTTTAAGTTTTCTTAGCTGTTGACTCATGTTTTATCCCTCAGTTGATGGCAACCTGACTTTTAGCCAAGCAAACAATAAACTAAGAGCATAAACAAAATTGCTTCCTCTCATTTTTATAGTGGAGGAATATATTTAAGAAAATCTTTAAATTTCCATGGATATAAATCTCCGAGCACTACATTTCAGCTGTTTAAAAATCTAATAACATCAGGAGTTACTCTTCTGAGCAGGCTGTAAACCTAAGCAGAGTTATTTTGGCATAACAGATACAGTCTGCAGGGAGATTTAAACATGAGGATAGCTCGTAACTGTCAACAAGTAACACAAAGCCTTATCCCCTGAATCGGAACATCTGAATTCCAGGTGTTGAAGTTCAGCAGGGAGCTGCTGCATCTGCCAGGACTGCCTGACAGCCTCGGACTCCCTCTGAGGGTGGGTAGCCTTGCAAAATCTGTGTAGAGGTCCAGCTCTCTTTGTCCCCGTGGTTTGGAATTTCCAGGAAGCTGGCTTCCCACACTTAGCAGGGAAGTGATGGTGGGAAGTCTGGGAGGCCAGTGTGGAACCTTAAAGCTGCCATTGCCAAACCTCAAAGCCAGCCAGTGATTTCAGCAGGGCAAAGAGGGCCGGGGCAGAAGCACAGGCTGTTGGGGACACCCAGTGGGCTTGGTGGCAGGGGCTTCATTGTCCTCCTAATTCACCCCAAATGAATATAATCAGCATTGTGCTTGCTCTGCAAGTGTAGCATTAGGATACGTCTGCCACCCCTCACCTGATTGTCTCTCATTACTTCCACCCACAAAGACATTTGTGGTTAATAATAAACACTGACTTGTATTACGTTATTGGCAGGTGTTCCAAACCTTGACCTCCACCTAGAATTTCCTAGTGATATACAGTAACAGGAGAAGCCAGTCTGAATAGTATGGCATGTGTGTGTATTAGGCTAAGTCTAATTTAAAATTCTAATCCGATTGAACTATGCAGCTCATATCATGGAGGATGGTGGTTGAACATTGCCTATGTATAGACTCAATAGAATGTGTTACATAAATGAATCATGAGTACGTAGATGCTGTATGCAACGTTCACAGTCCCTCACGGAGCCCCCAGGCTCGTGAAGGAGAAGGAAAGAGGCAATTCTAAAGAATTCTTTGTCAGAAAAAGATAAAACAACCCTCCATGGTGCTGTAGGATCAGACCAGAGGGACACCCAACTTAGGGGAAGTGCTACTCAGGTGGGATCCCAGAGGATGTGTAGGTGTTAGCTAAGGGAGTGGTTGGGGGGGGGAAGACTGTTAGAGACAGAGGACAGTCCATGTTTAAGCGGTGGGTGTCGAGGCACCACAATGGGCAGGAAAGAAACCACCAGTCGCATAAGGACTTGCAAAGTCTTGTGACATTTGGGTTTTCTCCTAAGAGCAATGGGGACCATTGATGGGCTTAAGCAGATCAATGATATGATCAGATCTGGGTCTTAGAAAAATCATTCTCTTTCTGAAGCTTGTTTCACATCGATATTCTCTACTTAATGTTTTGCAAATGACAACTGTATACAGATGCATTCTTGTCTTTTTATAATTTGGGAGTATAACATTATTCCCATATGATATTATATAATGTATGTTGTGTTTTAAATGACCATAATGCATATAAAATAATAATAACCAGTGTTAGTACTATAAATAACAACAAACATTGATTACAAGCTTACAGCATGCCAGGAACAGCGCTAAGCTTTTTGTAAATTATCCGATGTAATTCCTTTGAAAAGTAATTTCCAAGACTATACTTTCAGGGTTCATTTCTCTAGTTTGTGACTAGAGAAGTTTCTCTGACTGTGTGGAACCCCCAAAACCCGAGTGTGAAGCTGGCTTTTGGTGTTGTCTCAGGAACTGCCATTTGCCATTGTGATCATTCTTCACTTTCTTTTGAGAGAGTAAGAGGGAGAGGACCCCATCTGAGTGGAATTAAAAAAGAAGAAAAGAAAAGTAATTTTCACCGGGACCATTGACTGATTAATTTCTCTAACATCTTGTAATCACCAACCAGGCCATTGAGATCAAGCGTGTCATGCAGGCACCGTGACCCAGTTTGAGTGGGTGTAGAAAGTGGGTACCAGTTTAGTCTTTTGCTGAAGGGTCATTTTCCATAGTCTAGTGTGTTGATTTAAGAAACTTTGAAATCAGTCCAACTGGTGTCCCATTTGGATTGAGGGAGTTGAGGATTAGATGTAAATCACCTGCTTAGGTCATACAGGAAGCAAATGGCAAGGTTAGAACTGCAGTGCTGACTGTTAAAGGAACTTCAAATTTAATCCAATTAGTTAGGAATAATCATAATTAAAAACTTAGACTTAGTGACATTAGCATGTCTTCATTTTAATGAAGACTCTTGTGGGAAAGATGACCTGAAACTATTAAGGTGACAAGATGAACTCTGGATCAAGGATGGAAGGCTGTGACCCAGGATGAAGTCATGAGTTCCCCAATACTAGGGAGTTGGGGATAGGATCTGGACAATTTGGCCAGTGGCATATCTGACCTATGTAATAGATACCAAGCATACGTGGGATTTCACCTTAGTTAAACACCCGAAGCTGCTTCTCCAGTACGTGTTACCAGCCTTAATTATGTTTTCCTAGTGCATGTCCTTATTTGGGAAATTGCATATCACCTCCTAATATCATGTGTGATGGTTGCCTCCGAGGAAGAAAACATTGTGCTCTTGTTAATTGTCTGCATATTTGGCTGACATTTCTAAACCTACACAGAAAGCCCATAAATTTCTGTTCAAGAATATTTTAGTGCAGCTAAATGAGCATGTAACTGTTGACATACTAAATAAAAAGGTTGACTCATGTTACCCTGGAATCAATGCTGTATTCTTAGATGGTGTCACCTTACAGAACTTGGGTGTCCTTACAAATAACCCTCCTCTTCTTGGACTCTCATGAACTTCTACATCCTGTCCCTCCGAAATCTGGAGGCCTGCTAAATGCTAACAACCTCAAAAGAGACTTTGTCACGTGGGGATACTAAGCATAATAAGCTGAAGAAGGCAAAGAAGTTCCTTGAGAATAATTGGATTTAATGTCTTATTCATGGAACAGACTTGAACTGGAAGGGAAGAAAAATGGATTTTTCTGTGGCTCACTGGCAGTGCCCACAGGAACCAGGCTCTCCGCTGGCTGGCACCGCAGCTGTGATCATGGATCATTGTGCTGCGTGATAGCTCAGCTTCTCCGACAGACAGTCCTTGCTCCCTCCTCTTTAGCTCTGGTTGTAGCACAGGCCACAAATCAGTTGCTAACATTTAACTGCATCTGTTGCAAAGACAGAAGCACAGAGGACACTGGGGAAATTTCAAACCAAATTTCAGGACTGCGCTCATAAAAGCATGCACCATCTGTGGAATTTTTGCTCATATGCATCACTATAATGGTGGGGGGAGTGGCGATGGAGAAGAGGAAAAAGGGAGATAAAGGATTGCATGGTAACTGGATTCAAAACTGAAGTTTCTCTTCTCAGATCAGTTCACAGGTAGCATTTGGGTCAGGCAGGCTCCCAAATACCTTTCCCCTGAGAGGTCTAGCCTGTGGATTTGACTGCATGAATACATTATTTCAAATTCATTGAATCCCTGCGTCTAAACACTGCTCTCCCCCACCCCCCACTGGTCCTGTGCAAAGATTCAAGACTTTCCATCTCTCTCCCTGCCAGTTTGTCTGCTTGAGGGTGGGGCTGAGCCTAGCTTTTTCCCTACACCCCTGTGACAAAACAAAACAAAAACAAAACATTCCCCAATCATTTTCTGATAAGCACTTTACATTTCTATAGTGCAGGAAGAGGGAAGTTCCTTCAGAATCCCTTTATAGATGATCACGCTCATTGTCTAACTAGCTTTTCATTGTTTGTGATTTTCATTTCCCTCCACAGTTCAGGGCACTTTGGAAAAAAAGTTTCTATTCAGCACTTTTCCACTCATAATTCAAGAAAAAAGAGTCAGGCAGTATAATAAGGATAATTAGCTCTAACTGAAAATAAAAGGCTTGGCACCACGAAGCCCCTCTGCTGCACACAGTATCCATTTATCGTTTTGTGTACTCTCTGTCAAGGCTAATTACTGCTTCTGTAATTACTAACCTGTTGAAAGAACAAAGGAAAATGCAATGCAGTACTTCAATAAATTACAGTTTCTTCCAATATCATTTCAATAAAACTCTTTTAGACCCAAACCTGTCCTTACACTCTTACAGTTAAAAACTGCTATTGTTTGTCCTCAAAAGTATGACCAACTAAAGAACAATTTTCAGTGTTTATATATGGAAGTGGAGGTTGAATTTCTTCAGTTTAGATTCTTGTAAAACAAAGAATAGCTAGGAGTGATGATATCATGCTTAGTAATGTTCAGCATTTATGCAGCCTGTATTTTTTTTCTTTTTCATTAATTCATTAACCTTGGCTCAGTGCTGGGATGAGCACTGTGTAAATGACCATATGCTTCCTCTGTTAAATGTCTTAATCCAGACCACCAGACACTTGTCCTCTCTCTCAGAGAAGAGATACTGCTGGTTATGCCAAACCTAAGTGGAGAAATACGGGGACAAAGACAGTTCTCTCTTTTTTCCTAGGGGTGATGCATATTAGGAAATCTTAAAAGACAGTTTCTAATGTTCATTCATTTCATTCCTCATTACTTGCCTGTCTTTCCTGATTCTGGTCATGATTTCTCTCTCCTACACATACTCTGGGCCCAGTCTACAAGGAAATAACTTGCTCTTTAGGGCTATGCATGAACAAAGAGAGTAGATTCTGGCTTTTCAAGATAGTAAAGGCTGCTCTCTCAACTCACTGCTCTCCCTGGGAAGAGAGTTCTGGAACCTCAGAAATAGCAGGTGTGCACAGAAAGAAGTGTCCACATCAGACACAAAATCTCAGAGGTATTTATTTTTTGACCCAAATGGGTTTCCTCCCGTCATCTCTTTTTTTAAATCAAAATATAAAAATGAGAAATGGTAAAGAGATTGCTGAGTCATTGCCATTCATCTGTGAGGAGATAATAGAGAAGAAGGAAGTTTTAACAACTGAGATGTCATTCTGATTTCCAGAAGGAGAATGAAAGCAAATGCTGGTCAAGATGCTGGAATGGATTATGAGAAGAAGCAGTGATCCCCAGGATTTAGCACTGATTCACTAAGAAGAAATAATGTCAAACGAAATTGACTTTTTTCATTGACAATGTATCAAGCTCACAGATAAGGAAATAAGTTAGTCATTGGACCTTCATTCTTAGTCTGTATTTGGAATTTCATTAAGATTCTCACAAAATCATTCAGAATAATCTTGTTGAGGAGTTGGCAGATGATTAGCTGAATATTAGTATAACCATTATTATTAGTTATATAATCAAATTAGAAAAACTGGAGGTGTTTAAAAAGAAGAAAACAAGGCAATGAAGAATTAGGCACTATATTTATGAGAAACAGTAGAAAAACATACATTTTATTTTTGGCCAGAAAAAAGTCTTTAAGTACATATGTATGTATATAATTATGTGGAAGTGTGATTGGACCTCTGTATAGTACCAATGAGTAGCACTTGGACCACGACTGGAAGAGTGACAGGTTCCATCCGAAGATGGAACAGGTTGCCTCAGAAGGTTCATGCCATAAAGGGAATTTAAGGACCAGATGAATAATCAACTAAAATGACCTTTACAAATGACTTTTATAATGTAAATGACCTTTACATTGACAGTTTACACCACATGAACATACGTCCTGCCTTGAATCCTTTCCGGGCAGATTTAGGAGAAAGGGTTGAACACATGTTGAACTGGTCTGGTCCAGGCTCCTAGGTATGGTTCAGAAATGAGCTGAACACAACATTTTGGATGAAAGCAATCTTGGGAAGCTCCAATGTATTTTCAAAAAGATTATGTTGAAAGGGAAGGTAGAGGAGCATCAAGAATCTCATCAGAAGCAAAGTCTGTAACTCATGCTATTTTTCAGAAGAGAAACCTGGGACTCAGAGACATGAAGTAAACTTTCCGAAGCCTCACAGCAAGCACAAGGCAGAGCCAGGCATACCATACAGGCCTCTAACTCCAACGGACTACACGGTGCTGAGAACACAGAGGGCAGATCAATAGTTAGCAGAGATACATGTATCTTGCCACCCTGACATCCTCGTGCCCTGATTTTTATAATTTCCTCAACTGTAGATAACTGGTAAACCTTGTGAGTTTTCCCATGGATCCACCTGTGGGCCTGCCTCTATCTTATGGTTTTGAGGTAGAGATAATCATGCTACCAGATCTTTTGGAGGAGGGATTCTGTCTCAAAATCATACTAGATGAACATTCATTTGCCCTTTTTTATAATTATAGACTAAAAGAAATTGTTCTGGCCCCTGAGGAGTTAAACACTTGTAACTACTCATTTATAATTAGACAACTTAGAGCTATCAGCATAAAAGTAAAATGATGTTGTTTTATCGATCTGCTGTGAGAGCCCAAAGTGGAGGCTGGACCCAAGTGTTTAGAAATATTTTGGCTTACTAACCCACCTGGGCAGCACTCTAATTATTTTGGAAAGATGCCTTTCCCTCACATTAACATTTATATCTTCAAAAGCAAACTATTTGCTGAATCATTTATTGGGGTAAATCAAATACTATCATTAAGAAAAGACCACTTTTTCCTTTAAAAAATATTTTCTTTTCTTTAAAAAGTTTTTATTTATTAATTTGTTCTTGTTACAGATGTTTCTCATTTTTCCCCCATTGACACCCTCCTCCCTTTTCCCCCTGCCCCATTCCCAGCTTTGTTGTCTATGTTCATTGGTCATGCATACATACATGTAAGTTCTGTGGTTTATCTCTTCCCCCACAAAACCCCCCTCCTCTGAGGCTTGTCAGTCTGTACCCCACCTCTATGTCTCCAGGTTAATTTTGTTCAGCAGTTTGTTTAGTTCATTATATTCCACAAATAAGTGATACAGTGATACCTCGGTTCTCGAACATAATTCGTTCCAGGAGGACGGCCAAGAACCGAATTGTTCGAGAACCGAAGCAATGAAACCCAATAGGAAAGCGTGACTCCACAAAGCGTGACTCTCTCTCTGCACTCACACTGATGACGCAAGCAAGGCGCGCTGGGCCGAATGAACGCCATTCGGCTCAACTCGGCTCATCTCGGAAGTTCGAGTTCCAAATATTTGTTCGGATTCTGAGACAAAAGTTTCTCGAATCTCCTGGTCGAATACCGATTTGGTCGAAAACCGAGGCGTTCGAGAACCGAGGTATCACTTGTATCTGTCTTTCTAAAAAATGAGTAAAGACATCAATATATAATAGATTAATAAAAAGCTATGAATATATAAAGAGGGCAAACTAATCACTCAAATTAGTTATTTCAAAGAAGAATCAAAATTGCTGTTTGTGATAATGAGAATTGTATATTTGACTTTGCAACCATTGCTAAGTAGAGCACCATGCTCTTTGTAACATGAGTCTTAGTTTCCAAAGACTGTTAAGGTTTGTGTTGAGTTAGGAGAATAAGGAAGGAATTTTTTCTTTTATGTTTAATAAACTGAATTTTTAAATTTAAAAATTTTAAATCATTGTTTATTTTTCAATTACAGTTGACATAGAATTTTATATTAGTTTCAAGTGTACAGAAACTAGTGATTAGACATTATATAACTTACTCAGTGATTATCCCAATAAATCTCATACTCATCTGACACCATACATAGTTATTAGAATATTATTGACTATATTCCCTGTGCTGTATTTTACATCCTCATGACTTTTCTGTAACAACCAATTTATACTTCGAAATCTCTTCACCTTTTTCTCCCATTCCCTAAACCTCCTTCTTCCAATCTGACAATCTGTCAAAAAGTTCTCTTAATCTATGAGTCTGTTTCTGTTCTGCTTATTTGTTTATTTTGGTTTTTAGATTCAGTTGTTGATAGATATGTATTTATTAGCATTTTATTGCTCACATTGTTTATCTTTTTTTCTTTCTTCTTCTTCTTAAAGAAGACCCTTTAACATTTTATGTAATACTGGTTTGGTGGTGATGAACTCTTTTAGTTTTTTCTTGTCTGGAAAGGTCTTTATCTATCCTTTGATTCTAAATGAGTTTTGTTGGGTAGAATAATCTTGGTTGTAGGTCCTTCCTTTTTATCACTTTGAATATTTCTTGCCACTCCCTTCTTGCCTGCAGAATTTTTGTTGAGAAATCAACTGACAGTCTTATGGGAGCTCCCTTGTAGGTAACTAACTGCTTTTCTCTTGCTGCTTTTAAGATTCTCTCTTTGTCTTTAACCTTTGCATTTTAATTATGATGTGCCTTGATTTGGGGCCCTTTGGATTCATCTTGTTTGGGACTCTCTGTGCTTCCTGGACTTGTATGTCTATTTTCTTCACCAGGTTAGGGAAGTTTTCTGTCATTATTTTTTCAAATAGGTTTTCAGTTTCTTGCTCTTTCTCTTCTCCTTTAAGCATCCTCATGATGTAAATGTTGGTCTGCTTGAAGTTGAAGTTGTCCCAGAGGGTCCTTATACTGTCTTCATATTTTTGGATTCTTTTTTTTTTTTTTAATTTTAAAATTTATTTTGTTGTTTTGATTGGATGTTCTTTGCTTCCTTATATTTCAAATTGCTGGTTTGATTCTTGGTGTCATCTACTCTATTGTTCCCTGTAAATTATTCTTCATTTCAGTTAGTGTATTTTTTTAAATTTCTGATTGGTTCTTTCTGTTATTTCTATGTCCTTTTCTATGCTGTTGAAGTTCTTTAAGTTCTTTGAACATCCTCATAATCATTGTTTTGAACTCTGTATCTGGTAGTTTACTTGCCTCCATTTTATTTAGTCTTTTTTTTTTTTTGGAGATTTCTCCTGTTCTTTTTTTTGGGACATGTTTCTTTGTCTTTGAATTTTGACTGCTTCCCTATGTTTGTTTCTATGTATTAGGTAGAGCTGCTATGTCTCTCGGGTTTTGTAGAGCGGTCTTATGTAGTAGGTGTTCTGTAGGGTCCAGTGGTGGCAGCTTCCCCAGTCACCTGAGCTGTGCGCTTTAGGTATGCCCCTGGGTGGGCTTTGTGGACTGTCCTGTTGTAGTTGAGCCTTAATTGCTGTTGGTGACTTTGGGAGGGATTGATCCCCAGGTCAATCGGCTGTGAGGACCAACTGCAACTACAACAGAAGAGCTTCTGTGCAGGTGTTGACCCTATGGAGCAGGACTTTGCTTCAGTGGGGTATTGGTGCTCACTGAGTCCTCCCCTTGTGTTGCTGGTGGAGGTGGTAGGGTTGTAATCTGATATGATCTGAAGCTGGCCATTGAATGCACTGGCTCTGGAGTCTTCTGGGATGTGCAAAGTCAGCCACTGCCTGTGCCTTGCTTGGGGCCACCCAGTATGAACTACAGAGTAATCTTCAAATGGCTGCTACTTGTGTTGAACTTGGAGGTTCCCAGGAAAGGCCAAGCTGTGAATCAAGGCAGGCTGTCAACAGTGCTGGGCCTGGGGCCATTTAGCAAGAGGTAGAAGGTATACAGAAGCCAGATACGACTTGTTTGATAGATTTTAGGAAGCATGAGGCCAGTTGTTTAGAAAAGCCAGTGGAAATGGCTTGGACGGGTCTGCAAGTTGAGTGGGCAGGAAATTGCCATGGCAGGGCAAACAGTGTGAGCCAGGCTGATGAAGACTCAGATATGGTGCTGCTCTGTTGGGGGTGGGGGGCACAGAAAAGGAACAAGGACCTCTGCCAGTACTTTTGTGTTTCAGAAAGTTAGCCCCCAAGCCCTCACTCTGATGCCAAACAATTCAGTTCCTCCCTCTATGTCCCTGGTTCCTCCCAAGCAGCTGCCTCAGCACTGGAGCTCAGAGGGAGTGAGAGAGACTAAGTCTGTGCCTGGGCCCTTTAAGAGGAACTTCCTGGGACTCTAGAAGAACTGGGTCTCCCTGAGCCACAATCCCTGCTGGTTTTTACAGCCAGAAGTTATGGGGACTTCTCTTTCTAGCACTGGAGCCCTGGGCTGGGGAGCCTGGTGTGGGTCTGGGACTCCTTGCTTCTCAAGGGGACTCTGCAGCCAAGATATCCCTCCCAGTTTTAAACTGCCACATGTGGGTGTGAAACCAGCCTGTTCTTCATCTCCACCCCTCCTACCAGTCTCCATGTGGCTTCTTCTTTATTTCCCTAGTTGTAGGACTTGCATTCAGCTCGATTTCAGGCGGTTCTGAAAGATGGTTGTTCTGTAGGTTTAGTTGTATTTTTGATGAGGTTGTTGGAGGGTTCCAGGACGCTGCCATCTTGACCAGAAATATCGAGGAAGGAATCTTTGGGCAGAGCTTTCTTTTCATCTTAACTGAGCATTATTATGAGATGTAAGAGTGAAGATATAAAAATTTGTTGTTGGAGACACTTCTCATCAAGTTGAAAAGACTATACCTATGTAATAATAGAGCCAACAAGACAATCTGGGAATGTAAAGCCAGACAATGGTACATTTCTGGCACTTGGTACAGACAATTAAAGCTATACATACAAATTCAGAAAAAGAGACTAAACAAAAATAGAATAAGAAAGGAAGGAAATCTTTCCTTTTGCAACAGCATGGATGGACCTGGAGAGCATTATGCTAAGTGAAATAAGTCAGTCAGAGAAAGACAAGGACCATATGATTTCACTCATATGTAGGATCTAATGAACAAAATGAACTAACAAGCAAACTAGAAACAGACATAGATAGAGAGCAGGCTGACAGCTGTCAGGGGTGGGGGTTGGGGGCTGGCTGGGGAGATGGAGAGGTTGAGCAAAAAACCAAAAAAAAGAAAACGCTCACGGACACGGACACTGTGGTGATTGCTGGGGAGGGGAAGGGGGGTGTGAGGGGAGGTGGAGGAAGCTATAGGGGGATACATGGTAATGGAAGGAGACTTGACTTGGGGAGGTAAACACACAATACAATGTACAGATGAAGTGTTCTGGAATCATGCACCTGAAACCTGTATAATTTTGTTAACCAGTGTCACCTCAGTAAATTCAATAAAAAGAATAAATAAATAAATAAATAAATAAATAAATAAATAAAAAAAATGTGCTGGGCATAGTGCTCATCTGGTTGGGAAGAGCCAATGAGACAGCTAGAAAATAAAAAGCCAGACAATGGTAAATTCTGGCACTCGATACAGACAACTGGAACTATATATAAATTCAGAAAAAGAGATTTTTTTGGGTTCAGGCAGTTGGGAAGGCTTCTTTTTAAAATTTATTTTTTAAAATCCTCACCCAAGGATATTTTTTATTGATTTTTAGAGAGAGAGAGAGAGAGAGAGAAATAGAGAGAGAAAGAAGCATTAGAGTGAGAGAGAAACATCAGTTACCTCCTATACATGCCCTGACCGGGGGTTGAACCCACAACCTAGGTATGTGCCCTGACAAGGAATCAAAAACACAACCTTTTGGTGCATGGGTCAGTGCTCTAACCAACTAAGCTACCCGCCCAGGGCTAGGGAAGTCTTCTTGAAGATGAGAACTGAGTTGAACAATCCATAATGGCTCAAGTTTATACAGAAGGCAAATCCATGAAACTATACCTGAGTCGTCTGCACACAAATGTTACTCAAAAGTGGCCCTTCAGTTGCAAAGCAACTCAGCCCGACTGCTATATGCTTAGTTTATTGGTGCACACTCAACACTGTTATTCCTCTATGCCCTAGCACACCTAGATGGACCAGTTTATAGAGGGAGGTGCTATCATTGTAGTTGGATTCAGAATAGAAGCCAGAGCTAGGTGAGCAGAGGCAAGGTAGAAATGATAATGGAAAGGTTAATGTGGAGGCTGTTTATCTGAAAGAAAAAAAATGTTGAACTGTCAGGAGCACAGAAAGGTCAGAAATCAAAACAAAAGCAATCCAACTGGTGAATAGGGCATCAGCAATCATGTAGACATGAGATGCTGGACATATGGATACCTCAACACTAAGTTTGCCTTCCATGGACTTCATGCTGGAATAGAACTACAACAAGAACTGGATAGGCTAGACTCGAAATCAGGAGTAATTACTTAGGAGAGGAGGTGATCAGATGACGCTGATGTAGTAAAGTACATGGGGCAAAACCTAAAGGCTAACCCTCATACTCCATGTACTTTTGGGTGTCTCAACCAGTTTACTTAGCTCAATTCCAGACAGTAGAGGAAAAAATTATGTGATATATTTAAAAATTGGTTATGGGGGAAAGTGGTCATTTTGGTCCTGAAATATGCTCGCTGGAGCGCTCAGAATGCTGAGGTTTGATCTAATCCACAGCCCAGGAACACGAAGCACCTGCTGGAGTTCCCGGGTCGGTATCCCACACCCATCTAACTGCAGCGTTCAGCTCTTCAATGTAGACAAACCTTATGATTTTCAATGAATGTGTTCATGTAAGACCTTTAAAAACCAAGACCTACGTGTTCTTCATGAAAATGTAAGAGTCCCTGACATTTAGGGTAACAGAAGGAGTTGCTCTGATATTCTTTGCTAAATTTACAAGATTTGGCTAAAACCCCAAACGTCTGTCCCATTGCCGTGGAGTATTAGTCACTCTTTAAAAGGTTCAGCGTACTGTGCTCTGGTGTTCGAGGATGTTAAATACCACGAACCATGTGACGGGTGGACAGAGCCGTCTTCCAGATTCCAGCCCAATACATTGTTAATTTTGTTTTTACTATTGATTATATGGAGTCATTTAGTCTAACTGAGCTGAGACCTAAGTATCACATCCTTTTTGAGAGGAAGAACAGAGGGACAGAAGGGAATCACAGCGTCATTACAGTTAGAATGCTCTTTTAAAGATTGTCTAGTGTAGCACTCTCAAATGTTTTCCTTCTAGTTCTAAAGGATGGAAACATATCAAGAGAAGGGTGCTGAAATCAAATAATGTGTGGGACATCAAGTTAAGCAAAGCCAAGTCAGTTTCTTTGCTATAATACTTCTTAGACCCTTTCATAGGCTAATTAGTATGCTCTATGAATCAAGAAGGTCACAAACTTATTTGCAGACATTTTTCATTTCGTGGACGTGGTATTCCGAGAAGTGTTAATTTATTTTCCTTTCAGAAAAGAAAGCAAGACCCAGACTGGTTGAGGGCTTTGCCTAAAGTTACGAAACTACCTACATACAAATAGCTGTAGAATGATGTACTTTAATGATGGACCACGATGGTGCTGTAGCACTACGTGAAACATAGGAGAAGGAAAGGATGGTGGCCATTTCTGAGACAATGAATGACTACAGATTTAAGTTGCACTTAGCAAAGAGTCCCGGGGACAGAGACAGCAGCCCTGCACGGACCTACAGACTGGATCAGTGTGTGTGACTTGTTAGGCCATGTGGAGCCCTCAGGCAAGGAAGGTCACAGCTCCCAGCCGCTATGGAAGCTCACCATCGATCATCTGCATATTAACTAGCATTTGCATGGATATTTTGCCCTCGAGAGGAGGACTGGATGGATTTCTGGGGGAAGTGCGTGGAGCACCAATTAAAAGACGGCATCAGTCTCTAATAATGAACATTTGTGTTAGCTTATACAGCTTCTGGGATAGAGATAACATAGCATATATTAGTAATATGTTCTTTTGTTTGTTTTTAAATTTGCAGTGGAATAGTGTTCCAAGCAAGTCTGGAAAAGTACTTTTAGGGAGCAACTTACTTTCCATTAATAATTTTAAGAAAAAGGTTTAGAGTAGGATTTGTGACCCACAGATCCCAAAGTGTTACATAAATAATACAAGAAACTGCAAAATGATCTTATGTAAAGTCACTTCACAAGATGCCTGTTTAACTAGCACCTACTAATAAAACAGATGCATGTGAGATTATTTAGGTTGACATGTAATATTCTGAACAATACGGTATCAGCTCAGGATGCCAAGGGCATGCAATGTAACCTGTTTTTAATTGAGCATTTTATCACCAAACAAAATAAGAGACAGCTTGTGTTTTATATATTTCTGTAGAACATCATCATCCAACAATAAATGCAAAAAATAAATGACAAAAAACAAATTTTAAGCAGGAAAAAAATTTAAAGGCACAGGTTTTTTTTTTTTTTTTTTTTTTTTTAGGATTTAGCTGTTCAAAGATTTTATGTGAAAACTAAGAGGTAGATTCGCACCATAATGGTTATTTTAAAAGCAAAATGTTACTGCTTTCCTTTTAACTTGATTACATTATTTTCAATGCATTATAAGAACTACCTTTTAAGAGTAGCTCAGAGCGTTTTTAAAGATATGACTCTCAAATTCAGAATTCATTGATTTGGTAAAAATTCAAAAAGGAGCCCTGGCTGGTTTGGCTCAGCGGTTAGAGTGTCGGCCTGCTGTCCAGAGAGACCTGGGTTCGGTTCCCGCTAAGGGCACGTACCTCGGTTGCAATTTGTCCCCGGCCCTGGTGGGTGGTGCGGGAGGCAACCACTCGACGTGTCCCTTTCACATCTATGTTTCTCTCTCTCTCTCTCTCCCTCCCACTCTATCTGAACAAAAAATGTCCTCAGGTGAGGATAAAAATATAATAATAATAATAATAAAAAATTCAAAAAGGAAGCTTTCTTTTAGTTGAACTAAGTTATCTTTTCCTACACACACACAGAATCATAGAAATAAGTAGCAAATCTGACGCTGAAAAATAGCATACAGAGAATGTAGTGGGGCTGCCCTGTGTCCAGGATTGTCCTGGGAACTTCTGAGTGAGGGATTGCTTAATCACTTTTTTGGCAACAACTCTGACATTCATGATTACAATGAATGTCAAAAGCAGTCTTAAAAGGGGGGAAAAAACCTCCCACAGATTATTGCTTCTTAAGATATAAATATGGAAAGGTCAAAGGGCAACTCCTCCCGCTTGCCTCGAGAGCATCCATGGCAGTGACTATGGTTTATTGTGTCTCTCTGACCTCGTATCTTCTTAATTTCAGGACCAGCTGTGTTGCCTCTTTCTCATCCAGCAATGACCTCTTCTTCGAGCCCAATTTCCCTGCCCTTTCAGCCTCCCCTGCCCTTGTAATGACTGCGAGCTGCCAGAGGTCTCAGTCTGCAGCATCAGAGTGACCCCGAAACAAATTTACTGCTGAGCTAAAATGCATGAAAGAATCTGACACCTATTCTGACCTGTAAGAACTATGGACTCAGAAATCAATAAGGAATTTATTCCCTTCTTTCTCCATGCAAAATTCAGGAAATAGTTTGGCTGCCTGCTGTCTTCAAGGTCAAGGTGCTGAGCTGGGTGCTATCAGGTGAAATCGGCCTGTTCTCAAGGAGGTTACAATCTAGTGAACATCATAATGAGAATTTCTTAGAGGATGAGGATGAGCATGAAGCTAGGATAAGAACTTCCAGATGTGTGACTCCCTCCCTAGCAAGGCAGCTACACCTTTGAAGTGACTGAGGTAGCCGGAACCCTGGCCTAACTGGGGAGGTGTATGTTGCTGCTGTCCCTAGTTGGTTTCACGCCCACTCATTCATGTTTCTGATTAAATGTTCCCAAGGTAGTTGCCAGTACCATACCCTGCAATGGTGGCTGCGCACTCACATCTTATGCAATAAAAATGATTTATTTATGCCTGTCATAGCGGAAAGGATTGAAAATGCCATATTTAGATAAACTGAAGTTTTATCTATAATGACATGAATGTATTTTAAATGCAAAACCTCACTATTTGAAGGACTATGGTGATGAATTGTTTTGTAAACTGGAAGATACTTTTGAAATGTAAATATTAGCTTCATACATTCTCACGATGATGTAAAACTTTGCATCTTGAATTCCATATAAATTTTATATATGACCCTCATTTCCCTGTGGCTTGACTTTTCTCACTTACTTCATCTGTTTTATTTTTCTTCTTCTTCTAAGTTCTATGTAAGATGACTTACATTCTTTCTGTAACTAAATGAGGTATCAATAAATAAAATATACCTATATACATTTCTTCTCTCTATGACACAATATATCCTATGTTGATAAGCCGTTCCTACCTCGGAGACAGGAGAACCTTGTTCAGTTCCATACCTTATTCAGTACCATTAAAAATATTCACTAACTGGGCACTGGTAAAGCCCTGTTGGGTTTATAACTTACGAACAATCATTTTCTGTTAAAGGTCAGTACCTCGCGTGGCCTTAAAGAGCAGAGAACACATTTTTGCTCTGGGAGACACGATTAACTTGTTATGTCTGAAGGCTGTTTCTGATAGAACTTTTGCATACGAATCAGAAACAAATCCAGGCTGCCAGCTCTTTAGCCTCCTCGAACATCGGAGGCCGAGAAAACAACATTTTCAAGCCTTTTATGTATCAACAGAATAAAATATTTTGAAGACACGCTCGTCACATATGGCTATCCCAGAATATCACAATCCATGAATATGAGTGTTATTGTTTTTTTGTTCTGCAAGAAAGCTTCACACGCTCTTTCACAGATATGCCAAGTACAGCTTGATTCATAATAGATTCATAATAGACGCTGAAAGATGAATACATGAACTGACTGCAAAGTAGCTACCATGTTTTATTTGCTGTTGACAAAGCTAGCAGCATTTTCTTTGCCTTGGAGTAGGAATAGGGAAATTTCACTCGGTCTGAAAAGCAAATGAGAGGAGTGCACGAAACTGAATGTAGCTGGGTGACAGGGTGACTTCACTCTTCCTGACCTCAGTGAGTCCTTTAGGTAATACTTAAAACACGCACACGCAATTTCTCTTCACTGTAATGTGAGTAAAGGAAAATATAACTATTTTAAAGCCCCTCCCCCCCACTAAACCCAAGGAATCAGAAAACCTGATTTCTGGTTGCCGCTCTCCCACTGACTAGCTGTATGACTGGACTTCAGTCTGTTCATCTGGCTCATTCAGTCCGCCAGCATTTCTAGTGGTATGTTTAAGGCACTATTCTGGACAGAGGATGCATAAGACAGAGCCCCAGTTTCCTTGGAGCTTATGGTCACTGGACTATAAGGGAGAGAGAAGACATACACAAAAGTAGAGTTCAGAGTGGTGAAACTAGGCACTGTGGGAGTTTAGAAGTTTGAACCAAGCCATTTTGTAAGGTCTTTCTGACCGCTATGATGCTCTCTGAGGGCTAGGGTACTTATGGGGGCCTTGTAATTTGCTCCAGCTCGAAATGAGGGCTTCTAGAGTTCTTGGTCATGGGTTTCCTGGTGAGAAATTCTTAACCTTTCTGTGTCACACCTTCTTTGAAGCAGATCAACAGTGAATGAGACTGTGGTTACCGATCCCCTTCCCCCCTCTGTAAAGGATGAAGAGTGATGGGAGGTTTCTGAGCACACAGTGTCCCAGCCAGTTCTTAGCAGGGCTCTAGGGGCTGTGGAATCCCTGCATCTCTGTCCACAACAAAGCTCCACAGTGAGGCCTCTCCGCAGCTCTTCCTGTTAGCGATGGTTTGGACCAGGTGGCCAGCTAGGGGCAGTGTCCAGGTGCAGAGGGCCACATGCATTTTTTCCTCTAGTTCTTTACTGCTCTTGCCTCTGTTGACCACCTTAAAGATCTCACTTATTTGTGGAATATAATGAACATAACAGTTTGAGGAATGGGGTAGTCCCTGAGACGCGGAAGCGGGGTACAGACTGACAATCCCCTAAAGAAGGGGGAGGTGGGGGAGGGATGAACCACAGAACTTATATGCATGTATGCATGAACAGTGGACATGGACAACAATCTCTGAAAGGGCAGGGAGGGAGGGGGAGGCGGGAATCAGTGGGGGAAAAAGGAGAAACATCTGTAACAAAAATTAATCAATAAAATAAATAAATAAATAAATAAATAAATAAATAAATAAAGATCACTTGTGGACAGAGCCAAGGGTGAAAAAAAGAGCAGACACTTTGGAATTAAACCGATTGGAGTCTGACTTCCAGGTCCACTACTTACACATGATGTAAACCTGGGCAAGTATTTCTCCTCTTTGAGCCTGAATTTCTACACCCATAAACTGGGAATACTACCTTATACTGTTGTGAGTCTCCAGTAACATATGCAAAATATCCAGTCAAGTGCTTAGCAAAGAAAATATTTTAGGAATGTCATCTCCCTTTCTCCTTCCCAGAGCTCGTCGTTAGAGGGTCAACCTGAAATCATTGGCCACCACTGAAGCTCAGGGAGAAAGCTAACAGCACCATCCCCAGTGAGCAATCAGCTGGCTATTCTGGGGCTGCTCACCTCTTGTAAGAAGTAGGTCTTTTGCTCTGGCCGGTGTGGCACAGTTGGCTGAGCATCCTGCAGTGCACTGAAAGGGCCCTGGTTCGATTCCTGGTCAGGGCACATACCCAGGTTGCAGGTTTGATCCCCAGTAGGGACATGTACAGGAGACAACGAACTTATATTTCTCTCTCACTTTATCTCTCTCTAAAATCAATGAATAAATATGTCTTCCACCCTGGCCAGTTTGTTTCAGTGGTTAGAGCGTTGGCCTGTGGTCCAGAGAGACCCGGGTTTGGTTCCCGCTAAGGGCACGTACCTCGGTTGCAGTTTGTCCCCGGCCCTGGCTGGGTCGTGCGGGTGGCAACCACTCAATGTGTTCCTTTCACGTCAATGTTTCTCTCTCTCCCTCCCACTCTATCTGAACCAAAAATCAAAAAATGTCCTCTGGTGAGGATAAAAAAATGAATAAATAAAAAATATGTAAATAAATAAATAAGTAGTCTTCTGAAGAATTCATTAAAACACCCTGAGAGCTGTAATGGGAAAGCAAACTTGGGTAACACCTCCACTCCTTCTGCAACCTGTCTTTTCAATGTACTGAGGAACTTTCCAAGTCTTCTTCACAGCGCCTGGCCTCCCAGGGAGACCCAGACATGCATACAGATCATCTCCGAGGAATAGCCACAGATGCCCAGAGAGATACCCACCGATCTTGACTTGGGTTACATTTACACAGGAAATGCTACAATTGGGGTAACAGTTTCATTCAAGAGAAAATACAGAGTAAATATGACTTGAAAAGATTTATCTGGATTCACTAAAGAAAAACTTAATAGGTTACTAAGGAATGTTTTGAGAAACCTCACTTTTGGAGGTTAAAAATAAAGTAATAATCTTTTTCTCACAATTTCCTCGCAATGCTGTCTCTGTGATATCACCATCATTTTGTGACAATGTGACAGAGCTAATGTTATCCTGTCCTGAGTTTTATTTTTGCATTCATCAGAAATATATTACATGACTCTCTCCACCTTCTGTTATGAAGACATAAAGATGGAGCAGAAGTGGACACTGTTGCTAAGAAGTTTTAAAGCAAATGGTTCTAAAACATTGGGGTTTTATCAGAGCTTTGGCAACCTTTCTGTGGATAAGATATTGGACCAATAATTGTGTTCTTTGGCTCACAAAAAGTCTACAATCTATAGGAACTTCAGTCTTTCCTTATGTAAAGTAAAAACAAAATACAGAGTTGCTGAGTGGTCATTCTCAGAATAAAATTTATATGATACTACTGAGAAATAAAAAGCAAGTTTGCTATTATTTAATAACATAAACTCATGAATTTCTTGGGCAGGAGCATTATTTTCAGCACTTGTCACCGTATGGGACATAGAGGGAACACTCCATGGTGTTTCCTGGAAAGGAAAACCATTGAATTGGGGGCTGAATGAAAATCAACAGGTTGTCAGATCTTCAGATAAAAATATTGGAAGAAAAATCAATACAAAAGAAATACAGAAATTATAAAGTACTTTTCTATAGTGTGCAACACTACTGTTTTTGTCTCCTTAATGCATTCACAATACAACAAAACTATTTGTTCAGTGGTGTTTGTCTGCAATGAAAACGATAATTTGCTAGAGCAACAGAAAAAATATTTTAATTGGACAAAAAAATATTAAAACCTAAACAGAATATTAAAATTTAATACAAGCATGGGAGGTGTGTGTGTGTGTGTGATAAAAATTTTGCAGCAATTTTAAAGATAAAACAAGAAACTTAAAAATGTTCAAGTTTGCCCTGGACGGTTTGTCTCAGTGGTTAGAGCGTCGGCCCACAGACCAAAGAGTCACGAGTCACGGGTTCAATTCTGGTCAAGGGCATGTACCTCAGTTGCGGTTCGGTCCCTGGCCCTGGTTGGAGTCATGTGGGAGGCAACCAATCGATGTGTCTCTCCCATATTCTCTCTCTCTCTCTCTCTCTCTCCCCCCCCCGCCCCTTCCTCCCTCCCTCCCACTCTATCTGAAGATAAATGGAAAAAAATATCCTCGAGTGAGGATTAAAAAAAAAAAAAATGTTCAAGCTTGCTTGTGCCTACTTTAAGCTCTGACCCCAGAACCTAAGATGTATTCTTTTATTCTTTTGCCTTTAAGAGAAAATTCAATAGAAATATTTAAAAACCACGTCCCTAAATAATATAATTTTCTTTCCCCCACCACATCAATAATCTGCTGTACCCTCCAACACCCAACCCACTTCAATATCCACATCATTAGAATGAATAAAATTATATCTCCACTTCTGGGAAGAACTTTTGAGGTAAGGGCTCATATTTTCCAGTTCTAGGGAATTAAATTAGCTCCTCAATTTTAAAACTTTATAGCAACCACTGAAGTGAGTAGACAATGAAAGGGGGTGATGGAGACTTTTATTCCCCTGATTTATCTTTGTTTTGGCTCCTAACTGGGTCTTTGTATTGACAGGGGGCCTTCAGCTTCAAATTGTGTCTTTTCACTGTTTCTATTCATTTTCATGGAAGGGGAAATCTTCCTCTTTAATGAAGGCTCCCCAAAACTTGTTATTTGGAAGAAATCATAGTTAGAATGGGTCATCCTTAGAAAGAACCTGAAGGGAGGTGGGTGAGAGGAGGCAAAGACTTCTTAAAAGGAGGTCAAATCACATTGGTAAAAGTGGCAATGTTTATGGATGAATTGTGTCTTAGAATCCTTCTTTTCTTCCTAACACAAGTATTGTCATGCTGGTCCCAGCCATTGTCTCAGGGAGACCTGCAACACCATCATTTATACCAGAAATTTTTTTTTGTTTTTTGTTTGTTTGTTTTTTGTTTTATGAATTTATTTATTTATTTTTTTGTTACAGATATTTTACCTTTTTACCCCATTGGCACCCCCCACCCCCCCCCACCTCCGCCCCGTCCCCGGCTTAGTTGTCCATGTCCATTGGTTATGCATACATGCATATAAGCTCTGTGGTTTATCTCTTCCCACCCCCCTACCCCCCACCCCCTCTTCTGAGGGATGTCAGTCTGTGCACTACTTCCATGTTTCTGGGTCTACTGTATTCCTCAGACTGTTATGTTTATTATATTCCATATATAAGTGAGATCATGTGGTATTTGTCTTTTTCTGCTTGGCTTCTTTCACTTAGGATAATACTTTCCAGGTCCCTCCAAGTCGTCTCAAAGGATGAGAGATCTTTCTTTCTTACAGCTGCATAGTACTCCATTGTGTATATGTACCACTGCTTTTTTATCCATTCGTCTACTGGTAGACACTTGGGCTGTTTCCAGATCTTAGCTATTGTAAATAGTGCTGCTATGAACATGGGGGTACATATATTCTTCCTGATTGGTGTTTCAGGCTTCTTAGGGTATATTCCCAGCAGTGGGATCACTGGGTCAAATGGAAGTTCAATTTTTAATTTTCTGAGGTAGCACCATAGTGTTTTCCATAGTGGCTGCACCAGTCTGCATTCCCACCAGCAGTGTACTAGAGTCCCCTTTTCTCCACACCCTCGCCAACACTTGTTATTTGATGATTTGTTGATGGCGGCCATTCTGACAGGTGTGAGGTGATACCTCATTGTTGTTTTAATTTGCATCTCTCTGATGATTAGTGATGTTGAGCATTTCTTCATATGTCTCTTGGCCATTTGTATGTCCTGTTTGGAGAGGTGTCTATTCAGTTCCTCTGCCCATTTTTTAATTGGGTTCTTTGTCTTCCTTTTGCTGAGTTGTAGGAGCACTCTATATATATTGGAAATTAACCCCTTATCTGATACATCATTGGCAATGATGTTCTCCCATACGGTGGGTTGCCTTTCCATTTTGATGATTGTTTCTTTTGCTGTGCAGAAGCTTTTTAGTTTAATGTAGTCCCATGTGTTCATTTTCTCCTTTATTTCTGTTGCCTTAGGTGATGTATCAGTGAAAATTCTGCTCCGTATGATGTTCGAAATTTTGTTGCCTACATTTTCTTCTAGAATTTTTATGGATTCACGGGTCACATTTAAGTCTTTTATCCATTTTGAGTTTATTTTTGTGTATGGTGTAAGTTGATGATCTAGTTTCATTTTTTTGCATGTAGCTGTCCAATTTTCCCAACACCATTTATTAAAGAGGCTGTCTTTACTCCACTGTATGCTCTTGCCACCTTTGTCAAATATTAATTGAGCGTATTGCCTTGGGTCCATTTCTGGGTTTTCAGTTCTGTTCCACTGGTCTATATGCCTGTTCTTGTGCCAGTACCAGGCTGTTTTGGTTTCAGTCGCTTTGTAGTATAACCTGATATCTGGTATTGTGATCCCACCTACTTTGTTCTTTTTTTTCAAGATTGCTGTGGCTATTTGAGGTCTTTTTTGGTTCCATATGAACTTTTGAAGTATTTGTTCTAGTTCTATGAAATATGTCGTTGGTATTTTGATGGGGATTGCATTGAATCTATAGATTGCTTTGGGTAGTATGGACATTTTAATGATGTTAATTCTTCCAATCCATGAACAGGGTATGTGCTTCCACTTTTTTATATCTTCCTCTATTTCTTTTTTAAATGACCTGTAGTTTTCTGCAAATAGGTCCTTTACTTCTTTGGTTAAGTTTATTCCTAGGTATCGTAATTTTTTTGGCGCGATGGTAATTGGGATTGTTTTTTCAGTTTCTCTTTCTGTGAGTTCATCATTGCTGTACAAGAATGCCGTCGATTTCTTGACGTTAATTTTGTATCCTGCTACTTTGCCAAATTCATTTATTAAGTCTAGTAGATTTTTGATGGAGTCTTTAGGGTTTTCTATGTATAGTATCATGTCATCTGCAAATAATGACAGTTTCACTTCCTCCTTTCCAATTTGGATCCCTTTTATTTTTTCTTCATGTCTGATTGCTGTGGCTAAGACTTCCAGTACAATGTTAAATAAGAGTGGCGAAAGTGGATCCCTGTATTGTTTCTATTCTTAATGGAAATGTTTTCAGTTTCTGTCCATTGAGTATGATGTTGGCTGTACGTCTTTCATATATGGCCTTTATTATGTTGAGATATGATCCCTCTATTCCTACATTGCTGAGTGTTTTTATCAGAAATGGATGCTGGATTTTGTCAAATGCTTTTTCAGCATCTATTGATATGATCATGTGGTTTTTATTCTTCATTTTGTTTATGTGGTATATCACGTTTATTGATTTGCAAATATTGTACCAGCCTTGCATCCCTGGAATGAATCCCACTTGGTCATGGTGAATAATTTTTTTGATGTATTGCTGGATCCGATTTGCTAATATTTTGTTCAGGATTTTGGCATCTATGTTCATCAGGGATATTGGCCTGTAGTTTTCTTTCTTCGTAGTGTCTTTTTCTGGTTTTGGAATTAGAATTATGCTGGCCACATAGAACGTGTTTGGAAGTCTTCCTTCTTCTTGAATTTTTTTAAATAGTTTGAGGAGAATGGGTGTTAGTTCTTTTTTGAATGTTCGGTAAAACTCCCCCGTGAAGCCATCTGGGCCTGGGCTTTTGTTTGCTGGGAGAGTCTTGATTACCTCTTCAATTTCCTTAGTTGTTATTGGTCTGTTCAAGTTTTCTATCTCTTCCGGGAATAGTTTTGGGAGACTGTGTGTTTCTAGAAATTTGTCCATTTCGCTTAGATTGTCGAATTTGTTGCCATATAGTTGTTCATAGTAGTTGTTAATGATCTTTTGTATTTCCGTGGTGTTGGTTGTTACTTCTCCTCTTTCATTTCTGATTTTGTGTATTTGGGTTCTCTCTCTTTGTTTCTTGTTGAGTCTAGCTAAAGGTCCATCTATCTTGTTTATCTTTTCGAAAAACCAGCTCTTTGTTTCATTGATCCTTTGAATTGTTTTTTTGATCTCTATGTCATTTATTTCTGCTCTGATCTTTACTATTTCCTTCCTTCTACTTGGTCTGGGGTTTTCTTTTTGTTTGCTTTCTAATTCTTTAAGTTGTGAGGTTAGACAGTCAATTAGAAATTTTTCTTGTTTTTTGAGGTAGGCCTGTAGTGCTATGAACTTCCCTCTCAGAACTGCTTTTGCTGCATCCCATAGATTTTGTGTTGTTGTGTGTTCATTTTCATTGGTTTCCAGGAAGTTTTTAATTTCTTCCTTGATCTCCTCGGTGACCCATTCATTGTTTAATAACATGCTATTTAGCCTCCATGTGTTGAAATGCCTTTGCATGTTCTTGTTGCAATTGATTTCTAGTTTCATGCCATTGTGATCTGAGAAGATGCTTGATATGATCTCAATCTTCTTGAATTTGTAGAGATTTAGTTTGTGTCCTATCATGTGGTCTGTCTTTGAGAATGTCCCATGTGCACTTGAGAAGAATGTGTATTCTGTAGTTTTGGGGTGTAATTCTCTGTAGATATCTATTAAATCCATTTGGTCTAGTGCTTCATTTAGAGTCTCTGTTTCCTTGCTAATTTTTTGCCTAGAGGATCTATCCAGTGCTGTCAACGGGGTGTTGAAGTCCCCTGCTATGATTGTATTGTTGTCGATTTCTCCTTGGAAGTCCTCCAGAAGATTTTTAATATATTTTGGTGCTCCTATATTGGGTACATATATGTTTATCAAGGTTATATCTTCCTGTTGGATAGATCCTTTCAATATTATGTAGTGGCCGTCTTTGTCTCTAGTTATGGTCTTCATTTTGAAATCTATTTTATGAGATATGAAAATTGCTACCCCATCTTTTTTTTGCTTTCCATTTGCTTGGAAAATTTTTTTCCATCCCTTCACTTTCAACCTATGTGAGTCTTTTGTTGAGAGGTGGGTCTCTTGTAAACAACATATAGATGAGTCATGCTTTCTTATCTAATCAGCTACTCTGTGTCTTTTTATGGGAGCATTCAATCCATTTACGTTTAAGGTGATTATTGATATGTACTTATTTATTGCCATTTTTGTTTAGTGTGGTTCTATTTTTCTTCCTGCTAATTACAGCAGTCCTTTTAACAATTCTTGCAGTGCTGGTTTGGTGCTAATGTATTCCCTTAGCCTTTTTTTGTCTGGGAAGCTCTTTATTTGATCTTCTATTTTGAATGATAGCCTTGCTGGGTAGAGTAGTCTTGGATTCAGATTCTTGTTTTTCATGACTTTGATTACTTCATGCCATTCTCTTCTGGCCTGTAGTGTTTCTTGTGAGAAGTCAGCTGAGAGCCTTATGGGGTTCCCTTTGTGGGTAACCTGTTGCTTATCTCTTGCTGCTTTTAGGATTCTCTCTTTGTCTTTAATTTGTGGCATTTTAATTACTATGTGTCTTGGTGTGGGCCTGTTTGGGTTCTTCTTACTTGGGACTCTCTGTGCTTCTTGAACTTGAATGCCTTCTTCCTTCACCAAATTAGGGAAGCTTTCTCTCACTATTTTTTTGAATATATTCTCTATCCCTTGCTCATTTTCTTCTTCTTCAGGGACTCCTATGATGTGAATATTATTACGTTTCCAGTTGTCCCATAGTTCTCTTAAGCTGTCTTCCTGTTTTTTAATAGTTTTTTCCTTTTGTTTTTCTGATTGGTTGATTTTTTTCTACCCTGTCTTCTAATTCACTGATCTCGTCCTCAGCTTCCTCTACTCTGCTTTTTAAACCTTCCAATGTGTTTTTCATTTCTGATATATCATTTTTTATCTCTTCTTGTTGGTTTTTAATTTCCAATTGGCTTATTTTCAGTGTCTTTATGTCCTTACTCATGCTGTTCAGCTTCCTCAAGACCATGGCTCTGAATTCTAGCTCTGTTAACATGCCTAATTGCTCCACATTGATCTCATCTTTGGTGGAGGTCTCTTGCTCTTTCATTTAGCTTCTGTTTCTGTGTTTCACCATTTTGGCTATCACTGTGGGCTTTGGAGCCTGTCAAGTTTTCCCTGTGGGTGTTGGTGTTCTGCTGTTTGTGGCTCCCTCTCCTGTGTTTAGATGAGCGAGGGAGGACCCACGTTGAACACCACTGTCAAGTCTTACTTTCCTGGTTAAAGTTGCCAGCCCAGGAAAGGTACTGTTATCCTCTAGCTTTTTGCCTGGAGGCTAGCAGTCTAGGTTACTTGATGAGTTTTGGGTTGTCAGTTGATTGAAAAGCTCCCTCAGGTGCTTAGCACAAGGGGATTTTCCGAGGGTAGGGCAGATGTTGGTTGTTAGTGAGCCTCAATTAGCACTTCAATGGCCCACAGGGTGGGGTTGGATCTCTGAGGGAGGGGCTGCTGCCTCTCTCAGAGCCCTGGGAAGGAGCAATGTGGCCACCGTCCTGAGTGGCTGCACTCAGCCAAAGCTCTAAGTGTCCTCCAGATCCCGAGTGTCCCGACACAGTTCCAGTCCAGTCTGCCCTCCCTCCGCCGGAGCCCAAGGTGAGTGGCTGTGGCTGTTTTAGCCTCTGTCCCAGCTGCGCTGTGGAGCCGCCTGGGAGTGTAACCCGAGGGCGCTTGTCCCAGCTAAGGCCGCTGCCGAGCTACCGACCGTGGGCCACCGTCTCGTGCCTTCGTAAGCCTACCGGGATGGAGTCAGTGTCCCTCATTATATGGTCCTCCAAGCTGCTTTTCTGTTGCTTTTTCCCGTCGATTTGTCTGTGTTATAGTTGTAATTCCAGTTTGGTTCTGGGACATGGTCTGTGTAGCTTCCGTTCACTGCCGCCATTTTTCCTCTCCTTATACCAGAAATTTTGATTGACAACCTATACATGTTGACATGCATGCTGGAGATACAAAGATGAATGGATTCTTTGTCAGAAAGTTCATCATCTGGAGTGTAGCCAACACATAGATAGATAATCAAAAATGATTTAAAAAAAAGTAGTGATAGATGCAGACTCAGGTCCTTATGGGAGCTCCAAAAAGGGCCACTAAACTGAGCTGGTAGTGATTGTAGTGAATGTTTGAGATGATGGCTGAGAATGATCTGGCTCTTGTCTACTTCCTCAACCTCATCTAATTCCACTCTTTTCCTATTCACTATGCTCTAGCCTTTCTGGATTTCTTTTTTGTTCTTCTAACATGCTATGCTTTCTCTCGTCTCAGAGTCTTTACTGTTGCTCTTTTCTCTGCCAGGAGTGTTTCTGCTCTTGACTTGGCTGGTTCCTTCTCATTCTTTATTCACATCCAGCACCACCTCCTTGGAGAGACCTTCCCTAGCCACCCCAGCTAAAGTGTTCTGTGTTAGTTCAGGTAGGTTAGACTATGGTTACAGATAAACTCCAATGTGTGTAGTGGCTTGCAGTCTAGCTATGCCTATATAAAAAAAAGAAAGAGACATTTGAAGATCTGCTAGTGCATTTGTGTGAACTCCATCACACCCCCT
Source organism: Molossus molossus (assembly GCF_014108415.1). NCBI lineage: Eukaryota > Metazoa > Chordata > Mammalia > Chiroptera > Molossidae > Molossus > Molossus molossus. Next base: position 24,260,589 of record NW_023425347.1, on the reverse strand, counting down.
TTCCCATTAATCTACCTCACATCATCCTATTTATTCCCTTTGTTGCACTTATTATAGACCTGCTGTCATCTTGTTTACTTTCTTGTTATGTTGGCTCCTTCCACCAAAGTCTGAGTTTTGTACAAGTAGGGATCTTGCCTAGTTTAATGCTCTATCTCAATTCTTAGCAGAGTATTTGATGCCCAGTAGATAGTTAAAAACTGTTGGTTGGATTAACAAATGGACGAATGAGCTGAGTCTGGACAGATAAGTAAGAGAGGAGCATGAGAAAATGCTTAGTGTGTGTGTGTGTGTGGTGGAGAGGGAAAGAAGGGCCTTTCAGACAGAGAGGATAGTCTTAGAAATGACACAGAGGTAGGAAATAGTACAATGTATGCAGACACTTACCTGTATTGGATAATGATATATGAGTTAAGGAATGGCTGTTGCTGGTGCTACAGATATAGTGAGAAGCCATCCTTCTCCTCTTCAGATCTTAAATACTTAACTTTAGTTCTATCATTTCCATGTTTCACAGCCCAAGGAGTTCCTCTTTTCTGTAATATACTCCAAAGGCCCTTCCATGGTTTGATCCAACTGTATTCCTCAAACCCTATTTCTCAATCTTCTTATGTTCCTCATGTGAATTTCTATCCCCTTTCTTCTGATACTGCCCTGGTGGTCTATTTCTTTACCTGGTAGATCATCTCCCTGCCCCCCCCCCCCCCTGGGACCACCATGTTCTAGTTAAATTTTATATCATCCATACAACTTTCCTCAATCATTCCAGCCCACAGTTAGCTCTCTCTTCCATGAATTTTTTTTTGTATTTTACTATTAATTAGCTATGTCATATGTAGTTATTTGTACTCTCCTATATTATTGTTTCATGATTTGTGTTGTAGTTCTGTTGACAAAATTTTAATCTCCCTGAGTACAGGGACTAGTCAATGGACTTTTGACCTCTGACACCATTCATTCATTCATTTAATAAAATTTACTGTGCATGTGACAAGCCAGAATCAGAGGTGTAATCTGCTCTGCGCTTCTAGCAGTAACAGGTACTGGAGATGCAAAATTACATAAGATGCACCCTTTTACTTGAGAGACACAGACTTATGGGGGAAATGGGTAATTGCAGGACCAGAAATGGGGAGCTATTTCCATCACATTAAGCTTTAGGAAGTATGTGTCCCAATTGCAAAAATGGTCCAGCTGGCCACATATCCTCCTCATACTCTTGACAGTCTCTCATGTAATTCATCAGGTAGAAAGAGAACTGGTCCGAATTCTAGCTAATGGCTTCATTCATATGGCCACAGTGTTTTAAAGATTTCAAAGGAGACTAAAATTTCAGTTAAGCGCAAGTAAAAGTGCATGACTGCCACGTTACAGGCTTATGGCCAGGAAGATAAACCCCTAGGTTCACTTGGGTCTTACTGAAGCCACAGAAAACAAGCTATTGGCTACTTATTAAGCATGAGCCACCGGCTAAGTGGAGATCATGACCTGAGGACAATTTTGGGTCCTGCTGACCTCTTAGAGGCAACCTACGCTCTGAAAGGAAGCAGAGCAGGCAGTGATTGCACCTTCCCTTTTCCTCTTGCCCAGCCTGGCTTTCCAATGCTGTTACTGTTGCTAGTTTCGACACATTGTGCTTTCTGAAGGGGAAAGGAGGAAACCTGGGTGGTGAGATGACCTGGAGAAGTCCTGGTAGGGTTTCCTCCAAAGAGTCATCTTGTATCAGTTATTAAAAGTCACGGTAGTCATCCAACACTTCTATACCATCAGTCTGTATAGCTACCCTTTGGTGCTAGGCAATCACAGTGAATTGTGGGACAGAGAGGATGTACATATATTTAAACATAGTGCTTATTTATTTATTCATTCCGATATTTAAAAGAGTGAAAAATAGGAGGAGTATTGGTGAGTGAATTGCACCTTCATTTCATTAAGAGTTTCTGTCTTCTCTACTGGGCTTTTACAAGCAAATGTCTCTATTCTTTCATCCTTTTATCACTTTATTTGACCCAGCCCACTCTCCAGTAGACTTAAAGGGAGCCATTCGATGTCTTGGATAATTTCTAAGATGGACCATTCAAGTTGAAATTGTTAGCTAAGTGTCTTGGCTTTGCTTGCTTCCTATCTTCCCTTTTTTTTTTCTTTATTGATTTTAGAAAGAGAGGAAGGGGGAGAGAGAGAGAGAGAGAGAGACATCAATGAGTGAGAACATCGGATTGGCCGCCTCCTGCATGCCCCTCACTGGAGATTTGGCCCACTACCTGGGCATGTGCCCTGACTGGGAATCAAACCGGTGACCTCCTGGTGCATGGGTGGACACTCAACCACCGAGCCACACCGGCCGGGCACTTCCTCACTTTTTCTATCACACCCACTTCACCCAGATGTGTGTGCCACACTCCCACACTGTTACTGACTACTGCCAACCAGAGGCAGAGGTCTCCCAGCCTTTAACCTCATGTCCTTCATTACATACATGTAACAGGGACAGTTAGTGCTCACTAATAGTCCATGTGCCCCTCCTCTATTCCCAGCCTCATCTGAGTTCAACTGGGGCCACATGCCTAGTTTTGACCATGACCCATAGACTGGGAACAGAAGTGATAGGTGAAACTTCTGGGCTAAGGCTCGATGTCTCTTTTATCTCCCTCTTTCATTGGAAGATACATACTCCAGATGACATAGCTATCAGATTTTATGTAAGCGAGAAATAAGACTGTATTGCATTCAGTCTCCAAGATACAAAGCTGTGTCGTCTGTTGTTGCAGTTAGCTTTAATTATTCTAATAAACCCCATAACTGAAAGCAGTTTTCCAGCCCACATGTGTTTCAAAACTTACTTTAAAATACAGTTTTTGGGGAAGCCCATTTAAAGAACTTTAAACATGTACAGGCGCTACACAGCGACAGCAGCAGCATACTGTGTGCTGGCACACCTACAGATGCACCCACCGGTCCTGCACTTCTCTCCGAAGGCCATCTCCATGTTCTCATTTGAAAGGATTGTTTGCTATTTGGCCAGGTTCTCCTTTCAACTTATGGGGCAAATTTTGGATATTTCAGTAAACACAATTTTTTTGGTATCAGCTTAATATCATACTATACCTCTTAACTCATTTTTCCCCCTAAACTAATTCCTACCTTTCTGACTTAGGTGAGATAAGAATGATAGGACAAGTAGGAAGAGGATTTCTGAAAGAGAGTGGTGGATGATATATACGTACATGTGTGTGTGTGTGTGTGTGTGTGTGTGTGTATGGCATCTAAGAGCTATACCTCTTAACTCTTATTGCAGCCAATTACTTAAGGCTCTAGGCTATATAGCATGACCTGGTCAGTTCAATATTTTTTCTATAATAGCATTTTTTTTTTTTTTGTTAAAACACACTTGGGTGTTGCATAAAAAAAATTGCAACCATTTTGTATGTGTCCCCGTATGCTACCCAGTGTACAGTGCATCACGTCACACTTTCTTTCCAGACTTTCCCAAGCTCTCCAGCCCAACACTGTCATGCTCAGAAATCCAAACTTTTATTATCACTACTTTCCCTCAAATCTTCTCAAGTGTTCCTCTTTGGTGTTAACACCCTCTTTCTTTTGTCCTTTTATATTGTCTATTCTCTTCAACAGGCCAATTTCCAACTCAAGCATCAATTCCTCCACAAAACTGTTCCTAACTTTCCCATCAGCTCCCTGGCTGATTTCTAACATAGCAAGTATGAACGTAGCAAGCAATGCACTGGTTTTAGTATACTCATGAATATGTGCAACTATCACGACCATCAATGGTCGTGACCTGTCTGTTCACCTCAAGAAGAAAGCCCCTACCCTATAGCTGTCATTCTCCCTATATTCCTACCCCACAACTCCAGCCATAGGAAACACTGATTTACTTTCTATGTGTACACATTTGCTTCCTATAAACATTTCTTATAAATGGAGTGCTACAATATTATGAATGGCTTCTTTCACTTAGCATGTTTTCAAAGTTCATCCATGTTGTAGCATATATCAGCATTTCATTACTTTTTTTTTTTATCCTCACCCAAGGACATTTTTCTATTTTTTGTTTGTTTAGATAGAGTGGGAGGGAGAGAGAGTGAGAAACATCGACATGAAAGGGACACATGGAGTGGCTGACTCCCGCATGACCCCAACCAAGGCCGGGGACAAATTGCAATGAGGTACATGCCCTTGACTGGAATCGAACCCGCGACTCTTTGGTCCACGGGCTGACGCTCTAACCTCTGAACCAAACTGGCCAGGGCTTCATTAATTTTTGTTGCTGAATAACACTCCTTTGTATGTATATACAGTATTTTATTTATCCAGTCATCATTTAATAGACATCTGGATTGTTTCTACCTTTTCACAATTATGTATAATGCTGCTGTGTATATTCATGTATTTTGTGTGGACATAGTTTTCAATTCTCTTGGGAGTGGAAATGCTGGAACATGTGGTAATCATCTTTAACCATTTGAGGAACGGCAAGACTGCTTTCCAAAGGGGCGGGCCATCAGCAGTGTAGGAGAGTTCTGATTTCTTCATATCTTTCCTACTACTTGTTACTCTTACTATTGGATTCCAGCCATCTCAGGGAGTGTGAAATGATTTGCATTTTTCTGATGACTAATCATGTCGAACAGTTTTTCATAAGCTTGTTGGTCATCTTCTTTTGAAAAATGTCTGTTCAGATACTTTACTCATTTTTAGTTGAGCTATTTGTCTTTTTATTATTATTGAACTGTAAGAGTTCTTAAAAATTTCTCCATAATAGTCTCCTATGAGAGCCCTGGCCAGTTTGGCTCAGCGGTAGAGCACTGGCTCGCAGACCAAAGAGTCACAGGTTTGATTTGGGTTAAGGGCAAGTATCTCAGTTGCAGTTCATCACCGGCCTTGGTTGGGGTCATGTGGGAGGCAACCAGTCGATGTCTCTCTCTAACTTTGATGTTTCTTTCTCTCTCCCTCCCTTCAACTCTATCTGAAGATAAATGGAAAAATATCCTCAGGTGAGAATTTAAAAAGTTCTTATGAGATATATGATTTGCAAATAATTTCCTATTCTGTGGGTTGTCTTTTCAAGTTTTTTGACAATAGCCTATGAAGCACAAATGTTTTGACTTTTTAAGAAGTACAATTTATCTATTTTTGTTGTTATTTTTGTTTGTGCTTTTGATGTCATATCTAAGAACCCAATGCTATATCCAAGACCATGGGTATTTACCACTGTGGTTTCTTCTATAAATTTTGCAATTTTAGCACTTACATTTAGTTTTTGATCTATCTTGAGTTCAGAGTTATATATGGTGTGATGTAAGGGTCTGACTTTATTCTTTTTTTTTTTAAATCCTCACCTGTAGACATGCTTTTTTATTGATTTTAGAGAAAGAGGAAGAGAGATGGGGAGAGAGAGGGAGAGAGACATTCATCAGTTGCCTTCTGTATGTGCCTCAATTGGGGATCAAACCCACAACCTTTTGATGCTAGGATGACACTCCAACCAACCAAGCCGCACTGGCCAGGGCTGACTTTATTCTTTTACATGTTTATATCCAATTGTCACAGCACACTTTTTGAAAAGCTATTCTTTTCTCTTTAAGTTATTTTGGTACTCTTATTAGAAACCATTTGCCTGACAGTTTCTGTATTCTCAATTCTATTTCATTGACCCATATGTCTATCCTTATGACAATACTTCAATCTTCACACTGTTTCTTGGAGTAAATTTTGCAACCAGGAAGCATGAATCCTCTATCTTTGTTCTTTTTCAAGATTGTTTTGGATATTATGAGTCACTTGGAATTCTTAGAATTAATTTGTCAATTTCTACATAGAAATCAGCTGAGATTCTGACAGAGATTTCATTGAATATTATAGATCAATTTGGGGAGCATTTCTATCTTAACAATATTATATTTTTCTACCCAAGAACATGGGATAATTTTTTCTATTTATTTTGATCTTCTTTAATTTGTCAGCAATGTTTTGTAATTTTCAAAGTGTAAATTTTGTACTTCTTTTGTTAAAATTATTCCTAAGTAGTTTATTTTTATGCTAATTAAAATTGAATTGTCTTCTTAATTTCAGTTTTGAACTGTTCACTGCAAGTATATAGAAATAAAATTGATTTTTGTTTATTGACCCTGTATCCTGCAAGGTTTCTGCTTGTGGGTTTCTGCTATGGTAAGTTTTGAATATCTGTATCCACCTGTATGTCTTTCTAACTTTGGGGGCATTGGTTTTCCCTGTGATTTGACTTATCTGACAGATCTAAGAAGAACTGTTGATTTTTCAGTTTATTCAAGTTTTTATGACATTGATGGCATCAAAGCTCCTTATATGCTGGATAAGCAACCAGAGGTCCTGTTGAGTATTTTTATCATGAAAAGGTGTTGAATTTTCTACATCTATTGAGATGATCGTGTGATTTTGGTTTTTTATTTTATTAATATGGTGCATTACATTAGTGCTCATTGGATGTTAAGCTAACCTTTCATTCCTGGAATAAATTCCACTTGGTTGCGATGTATAATTCATTTTGTATTTTTACTGGATTCTGTTTGTATTTGGTTGAGAACTTTGAGTTCATAAAAATAAGCAATATTGATCTCTAGTTTTCTTTTCTTTTTTAATTTATTTTATTAATTAATTTTTGTTACAGATGTTTCTCCTTTTTCCCCGACTGATTCCCCCCTCCCCCTCCCTCCCTGCCCTTTCCCCAGATTGTCCATGTCCACTGTTCATGCATACATGCATATAAGTTCTGTGGTTTATCTCTCCCCCACCACCCCCCTTTTTGGGGGATTGTCAGTCTGTACCCCGCTTCCGCGTCCCTGGGACTACTCCATTCCTCAGACTGTTATGTTCATTATATTCACAAATAAGTGAGATCATATGAAACTTGTCTTTCTCTGTTTGGTTTGTTTCACTTAGGATGATACTTTCAAGGTCCCTCCATGTCGTCTCAAAGGATAAGAGATCTTTCTTTCTTACAGCTGCGTAGTACTCCATTGTGTATATGTACCACTGCTTTTTGATCCATTCGTCTACTGATGGACACTTGGGCTGTTTCCAGATCTTAGCAATTGTAAGTAGTGCTGCTACAAACATGGGGGTACATATATTCTTTCTGGTTGGTGTTTTATGCTTCTTAGGGTATATTCCTAGAAGTGGGATCACTGGGTCAAATGGAAGATCAATTTTTAATTTTTTGAGGAAACACCATATTGTTTTCCATAGTGGCTGCACCAGTCTGCATTCCCACCAGCAGTGCACTAGAGTCTCCTTTTCTCCACACCCTCTCCAACACTTGTTTGATGATTTGTTGATGGCGGCCGTACTGACAGGTGTGAGGTTATTCCTCATTGTTGTTTTAATTTGCATCTCTCTGATGATTAGTGATGATGATTTCTTCATATGTTTCTTAGCCATTTGTATGTCCTGTTTGGAGAGGTGTCTATTTAGTTCCTTTGCCCATTTTTTAATTGGATTCTTTGTCTTCCTTTTGTGGAGTTGTATGAGCACTCTATATGTATTGGAAATTAACCCCTTATCTGATATATCATTGGCAATTATGCTCTCCCATACAGTGGGTAGCCTTTCCGTTTTGATGATTGTATCTTTTGCTGTGCAGAAGCTTCTCCAGGGATGCAAGGCTGGTACAATATTCGCAAATCCATAAATGTGATACACCACATAAATAAAATGAAGAATAAAAACCTCATGATAATAAAAATAGATGCTGAAAAAGCCTTCAACAAAATCAAGCATCCATTTCTGATAAAAAACGCTCAGCAGTGTGGGAATAGAGGGATCATATCTAGACATAATAAAGGCCATATATGAAAGACCTACAGCCAACATCATACTCAATGGGCAAAAACTAAAAGCATTTCCCTTAAGAACAGGAACAAGGCAAGAATACCCACTTTCGCCACTCCTATTTAACATAGTACTGGAAGTCTTAGCCACAGCAATCAGACAGGAAGAAAAAATAAAAGGCATCCAAATTGGAAAGGAGGAAGTGAAATTGTCATTATTTGCAGATGACATGATACTGTACATAGAAAACCCCAAAGACTCCATCAAAAGTTTACTAGACGTAATAAATGAATTTGGCAAAGTAGCAGGATACAAAATTAACGTCAAGAAATCGATGGCATTCTTATACACCAATGATGAACTCACAGAAAGAGAAACTAAGAAAACAATCCCATTTACCATTGCGGCAAAAAAATTAAGATACCTAGGAATAAACTTAACCAAAGAAATAAAGGACCTATTCACAGAAAACTACAGGTCATTGAAAAAAGAAATAGAGGAAGATATAAAAAAGTGGAAGCACATACCCTGTTCATGGATTGGGAGAATTAACATCATTAAAATGTCCATATTACCCAAAGCAATATATAGATTCAACGCAATCCCCATCAAAATACTAACGGCATGCTTCGCAGAATTAGAACAATTACTTCAAAAGTTCATATGGAACCAAAAAAGGCCTTGAATAGCCACAGCAATCTTGAAAAGGAAGAACAAAGTTGGAGGGATCACAATACCAGATTTCAGGTTATACTACAAAGCCACTATAATCAAAACAGCCTGATACTGGCACAAGAACAGGCATATAGACCAGTGGAACAGAACAGAGAACCCAGAAATGGACCCAAGGCAATATGCTCAATTAATATTTGACAAAGGTGGCAAAAGCATACAGTGGAGTAAGGACAGCCTCTTTAATAAATGGTGCTGGGAAAATTGGACAGCTACTTGCAGAAAAATGAAACTAGACTATCAACTTACACCCTACACGAGAATAAATTCAAAATGGATAAAAGACTTAAATGTAACTCATGAATCCATAAAAATCCTAGAAGAGACTGTAGGCAACAAAATTTCAGACATCATACACAACAGAATTTTTACTGACACATCACCTAAGGCAATAGAAACAAAGGAGAAAATGAACACATGGATCTCTAGTTTTCTTGTTGTACCTTTGTCTACTTTCCTATCAGGGTAACACTGTCCTCATAGAATGAATTGAGAAGTGTTTCTTTCTCTTTTAGTGTCCAAAAAGAATCGGTATTAAATGTGTCTAGAATTCAGCAGTGAAGTCATCTAGGCCTGGACTACTTTTCTTTGTGAGTAATTTTTTAAATTACAAATTTCTCTTTACCTTTTTTTAGGTCTATTCAGATTATCTATTTCTTCTTGAGTCAGTTTTAATAGATTGTATCTTTCTAGAAATTTGTTTCTATCCACCTCTGTGCTTTTATTGGCAAAGATATTAAATTTCTCTATATTATTGGGCCAACAATACATTATATATTTTATGTATATATATGTATATAATATATATACCAAAAGTTGCGTTTTAAATTAGTAGAGAGAAGTAAGGAGAAGACAATTACATTTGTATAATAAATAATTACATTTGTTAATTACTTTTATAATTATATAATAATTACTTTTACTAATGTTTTTTGTTTATTTGTGTGATTCAAATCACCATCTAGAGTTACTTGCTTTCAGCATTAAAAATTTGCTTTAGTTTTTTTATTTTTTAGGGGCCATGCTAATCTTCTCTGTATCGTTCCAATGCTTTAGTATTTTTTAATTTAGTATTAAATAAATACTAAATTTCCTTTAGCATTTTTTATTCTAGCAAAAATTTCTCTGTTTTGGTTTATCTGGGAATTTATTTATTTCACATTATTTTTTGAAAGATAGTTTTGCTGGATACTGGATTTTTGGTTGACAATTTTTTATTTGAGCCCTTTGAATATATTACCTCACCATATATTATCTGATCTCTTTTGTTTCTGATGAGAAGTTATTTATTAATCTTATTAAGTTTCCCTTATAAGTGACAAGTCATTTTTCTCTTGCTGCTCTCAAGCATTCTCCTTGTCTTCAGTTTTCAGCATTTTTTACTATAATATGTCTACAAATCTCTGCATTTAGGTTGCCTGGAGTTCATTGAGCTTCCTAGATGTACAGAGTAATGTTTTTCAACAAATTTGGGGAGTTTTAAGACATTATCCCTGGATATTTTTTTTCTTCTCTCCTTTTTTCTTTCTATCTTTCTCTAATACTCCTATTATATGTATGTTGGTGTGTCCCTTATTTTTTTAGAGGTGCTGTTCATTTTTTATTCATTTTTTTTCTTTCTGTTCTTTGAATTGGATACTCTCCATTGATCTATCTTGAAGTTTGCTAATTCTTTCTTCTGCCAGTTCAAATCTATTCTTGAGTTCTTCTACTGAAAATTTTACTTCAGTTATTGTACTTTTTAACTTCCATGATCTCTGTTTGATTCTTTTTTGTTATTTCTACCTCTTTGCTAATATCCTCCCTGCCCTGCCCAGCCCCTCCCACCCCCACCCCTGCTTTTTTTTTTTTTTTTTTTGGTTAATATGCACCCAAGGATATTTTTCCACTGATATTTTAGATAAAGGGATGGATGGGGGCAGAGAAAGACAGAAACATAGATGTGAAAGAGACACATTGATTGGTTGCCTCCTGCACAACACTGACGAGGGCTGGGGATCAAACCTGCAACCCAGGTATGTGCCCTTGACCAGGAATGGAACTCAAGACTCTTCAGTCAGTGGGTCGACGCTCTAACTGCTGAGCCAAACCTGCCAGGGCTGCTAATATTTTTTATATGATGTTACATTGTCATCATACTTTTTTTTAATTTAATTTTTAAAATTTTTTTATCCTCACCCGAGGACATTTTTTCATTTTTTGTTCAGACAGAGCGGGAGGGGGAGAGAGGGAGAGAGAGAGAGAGAGAGAAACATCGATGTGAAAGGGACACATCGAGTGGCTGCCACCCGCACGACCAACCAAGGCTGGGGACAAACTGCAACCGAGGTACGTGCCCTTAGCGGGAACCTAACCCGGGCTTCTCTGGACCACAGGCCAACGCTCTAACCGCTGAGCCAAACCGGCCAGGGCTTTTTTGACTTTTTAAATTATGGTTTCTTTTAATCCTCTGAACACATTTATAATGGCTACTCTGAAGTCTTTGTTAAATCTAACTCTTATTGCTCTTACACGCAGTCTCTGATGCCTGCTTATTTTTCAGTTTATGGTTTACACTTTCTGTTTCTTTACATGTCTCACACTTTTTTTGGAAACTGGACATTTTAGACAATATATTGTTAGTGACTCTGGATATTGCCCCTCTCATCTCCCAGGCTTGTTATTTCTTGTCTATTTATTTAGCGACTACTGGACTATTTTGGTGAAGTCTGTACTCCTCTCCTCCCCAAAGTTAAGATTCTGATGTTGTTCCTAACAGGATGCATCCTTGGATAAGTCCATGTTACCTTGAAATGGTTTTGGCAGAGTGACCAGGCTTTATCTTAGTGATTTCTTTTCCTAGCTACAACCTGTTGTTAAACTTCACTGATATCCAGGGATTTCCCCCGGTTCTCTCCAGCAAAGAGGGTGGCTTGGAGTTTACCCTATATCTCTAATGAACTTACCAATCTTCTCCCAACTTTATTTCACCACAAATACATTGTTTTTGAGAGAGTCTTTAGGTTCAAACTTCTCTGCATTCTGTTGCAAATAAAGTCAGTTCCTTTAGGAAGAAGTGTGTAGCTCTGATTTATCATCTGTTTTCCCTTCTGGTCCAAATCTCTGGGGACAGTAGTGTGCTTTTCTCTGAGTGACCCCACTCTCATTTTGGAGTTGAATGCTCAGTGGAGAGAGCAGGAGCCTGTAGCCTCAAGTCTTTTTAGCTTGCCTCTTTTGGCATAGATCTGTGACTATATGAGTTGGTACAAGGGTAGTCAGGGACCCAGTACACTCAGCAGCACTGTACCTAAGGTAGAGCCTCATTCTATAAGTGCAGGCTGTATGAAAGAAGAAAGACCTCACCTGTTGGCTACACTCACCTCAGCCTCAGCAACAGGTAACCAGGAACAGAATGAGAAGTGCTGGCACTCCCTCTGACTGGGAGTTGTGGGGAGAGGGATCCTTGTGCTTTTGGTTGCACCTGTCTGGAGTGTAGTTGCAATCTCACTGAGCTGTGAGGAAGGAAGGAGGTAGTGGTATTGGTTCATATATCTCAAACTCTTATTGTCCTTACTGAATTTAGAAATGTTCTGGAATAAATGATTCTTGATTTGCTATATATCCTTAGAACCATTTCCAGAAATTTTAAATGGTATGATTTTTTTGTTTTGTTTTTTTAAAATAATTTTGATCAGTTTCCCTGGGGAGCAGGTCCATAGGGCTTTTTGCGCTGTCGTGATAGAAGCAAAACCCACCTTATTTGTTTTTGGGTCCCTAGCTCCAGGCCAGAATGTGGCACCCATTGCAACCTACAATGGCAAATGAGCAAATGAATGAATGCACAGATGGATGGATAGATGAGTGATGGTTATCACGTGATGGTTAATTTTACATGTCAACTTGACTGGGCCACAGGGATCCAGATATTTGGTCAAAAATTACTCTGTGTCAACAGTATGATGATTACCAGAGGAAAAGGGGTGTGGGGGGAGGTTGAAGAGGGTATAGAAAAAATAAATAGTAATGGAAGGAGACTTGATTTGGGGTGGTGAACACACAATACAATAAACAGATATTATAGAATTGTACCACTGAAACCTATATAATTTTATTAACCAATGTCACCCCAATATAAATTTAATAAAAATATAAATAAATAAAAATCTATGCCTCTATTAAGGTGAAAAAAATTATTCTGTGTGTGTCTGTGAGCATGTTTCCGGATGTGACTGACATTTTAATCCATAGCCTGTGCAAAACAGGTTGCCCTACTTAAAGTGAGTAAGTGAGTGGGCTTCATCCAATCAGTTGAAGGTCTGAATAGAGCAAAAATGCTGACACTTCCTGGAGGAGGAATTCCTCCTGCCTGACTTCCTTTGAGCTGAGACTTTTTTTTTTTTTTTGTTCCCCTGCCTTCAGTCACAAACTGAAACATCAGCCCTTCTTGGGCCTTGAATCTATTATTCTTCAGACTGGAATTATATCATCAGCTCTTCTGGATCTCAAGCATTCAGATTCAAACTAGAACTACGTTGTTGGCTTTTCTGGATCTCCAGATTGCGGACCGCAGACGTTGACACTTGTCATCCTCCATAATTACATGAGCTAACCCCTTGAAACAAATGTATCTATCATCTATCATCTACCTCCTACTGTTTCTGGTGTTTTTTTTGTTTTTTTTTTTTTCTGGAGAGTGTTGATTGATACAGGAAGAAACATGCCAAGAACTAACATTCTTGACATATTTGGATATGTCAAGATTAACATTCTTGGCATTTCATGACACAGTCTTTTGGTTGTCATAGTACTAAAAGTAGCATCCTCACTATATGCATTGTTTCCCTTGGATCATTAAGTTGAGCTGTCTAAACATTTTCTATTTCTTTTTTTTTTTAAAGACCCCTTTAAAAACCAGTAGAGGAAGAAAAGGGGGACATCTGTAATACTTTCAACAATAAAGATGAAAGGAAAAAAAGAACATAGAATTTTGAGCCTAAAGACCTATGGGGTGAATCCCGGCTGTGTGACCTTGATTACATTCATTACTACTCCTCATCAGTAAGATGGAAATGACAACCCCTACCTTGCAGGATTTTTATGAGGAATAAATAAATTTAAAGCCCTGGTTGGTTTGGCTCAGCAGTTAGAGTGTTGGCCCTTGGACCAAAGAGTCACAGGCTCGATTCTGGTCAATGGCATGTACCTTGGTAACGGTTCATCCCTGGCCCTGGTCGGGGTCATGCAGGAGGCAATCAGTTGATATGTCCCTCTCACATGGATATTTCTCTCTCTCTCTCTCTTCCTTGGTCCCACTCTATCTGAAGATAAATGGGAAAATATACTCGGGTGAGGATTTTTAAAAAAATGCTCCATGATTAGCCAAATAAAATCCGTGATAATCCTATCTATTGCTTATTTTAAGTGTTACCTTCAAAGCGTGTGCAGTATAAAAAGTACATAGCATAGACAAATATTTGTGGGAACGCATTAAATTTTGCTTCTCAACCTGACTTCTTGAGAATTAAATGGTTTTGTTTTTAAAATAAATCTTCCACAAAGCTTTTGAGAAATCACAATAAAATAGCAGTGGAGAGAGTGGCATTTTTATATTATGTGCCTCAGAAAATGAAAGTCTCAGCTGAATAATTTCTAATCCGCATTAACATGTCTCTCTCTCTTTCCTTCCATTCATGCATATCCTATTATCTGATCCTACTGAGATCTTGTTTAGAGTACACAAAACTTCCCTGGGGTTTTTTCCATTTAAAGAAAAAGAACCAGATCAACAATATTCTAGTGTAACGCTCTAGAAAGATGCAAAGCCGACTATTTATTTTCACTGTGGGAGATTGTATGGCGTTAATCTGCTCACCAGCCTCAGTGCAAAGTCGGCCGTACAGCTGAGCCAAGAACTGGGAACGGCTTCTGAGAACATCGGAGAAATGAGCCTTTGCTCAACCATCTATTTTTTGCCCAGTTTTAACACTGAAGGGCTTAGGAAGAGAACTGACAACATTTTCAACGTGAAACTTATTTAATGTTTCTGTGTTGCTACAATTAAGCATTTCAGAAGCATATGTGCTGCCTTTCAGCTCCAGCTCCATCGTCCGCTCTGACAGGTCACAGACAAAAACCAGGATAATGACATTCTATCTTCATCACAGGATCCAGACACACCAGTCTGGTGTAGATCAGAAAAGAAAACAACCACCCAAATGCTGATTTAATTTTATTTTCCTCAAATATTGAGTTCATATCGAAATTGAGCACACCAAGTGCGAATTTGGCTAAGAATAGCACTCAGTGTTGTGTGAAATCTGCAAGTTTCCGCAGGTAGTTGTAACGTCCTAACGACACAGGATAGCTCATATTCATTTCTCTTCCTGTATGTTCAGACCCTAGCTTGTATGTTATCCTATCGATCTGAACAAAACCAAGGGGATAGTTGAAGAGATTATCTAGGTAATCCAGAAATTAAAAAAAAAAAAGATTTCAAAGATCCAGAAAATTGAGGGGAGAGGGATGCAAATTATTTCGACTGAGCTTGAGCATCTTCTCGATGTTTTTCTTTTTGTGCTTTTATCATTTAAACTGTTCAATAATCTAGTTTGCATAGCTCCATTTAAGATCTAGTGAGCCCAAGTGACTTTTTCTGGAGCCACAGTTTGAAAGAAAACCATGCTTTCTTAAGCATTGCAGTACAGTATTCCTTCCCATTGTCCGGATTGGACCCCTAGTCAGTAATTTTCCTGAGGATAGTAGCTTGGAGGACATGACAATTAAATGCCACTTTCAATTTCCACCTACCTCTTCTGCCTCGAACCCTTGTCTATTCTATCAGGTGGCGCCGTGTAAAGTAAAATTCCTCAAGCACCCTGTGGTCGGCTAAATAATGACCCCCGAAGACGTCCACCTCCTAAACCCTGGAACCTGTGAGCATGTTACCTTACAGGATTAAAGGAATTTTCCAGATGTCATTCAGTTAAGATCTTGAGATGAGGAGGATATCTTGTATTATCCCGTGGGTCCTCTGCAATCCCAGGGTCCTTATAAGAGGGAGTCAGGGTCCTTATAAGAGGGAGTATAGGAGGGGTCAGAGTTAGAGGAGATGCAGAGGCAGAAGCGAAGCGAGCTGTGAATCAAAGGACTTAAGCAACCTGTAAAGGCAGAAATAGTCAAGGATGTGAATTCTCCCCAGAACCTCCAGAAGGAAATCAGTCCTGCTGAACTGTTGTACACTTCTGACCTGCAGACCCATCGATAATTCGTTTGTGTTGTTTCAAGGCACCAAGTTTGTGATCATTTGTTCCAGCAGCAATAGAAAACTAATACATACTCCTTTCCCATTTTAGCTCTTTAGAAAGAGTAAACCTAGTACGTCACGGCTCTCTGCTGTCTTTCCCTCGATTCTTCAGAGCAGAGTTCTTAAATTGGGTGAGAAGTGGTCAGTGGCCTTCACAACTGTCTGCACAGTTTTGCGTCACATGCATTTTTCTGTATAAGGAACCCATAGACTTTGTTAGATTAGCAAAGCAAT
This sequence comes from Molossus molossus, assembly GCF_014108415.1. Classification (NCBI taxonomy): domain Eukaryota; kingdom Metazoa; phylum Chordata; class Mammalia; order Chiroptera; family Molossidae; genus Molossus; species Molossus molossus. The sequence continues at coordinate 24,244,517 of NW_023425347.1, read as the reverse complement.
CTATGATCTCAAAATTTAAAATGTCACTCTTGATTGGGCATTCTCAACGTCACCTCTTAACCCCAAGCAGGCTCCAGGCAGAGGAAAAGAAACAGGGTGAGAAAGGAAACTTTTAAAATATTTTTGTTCCTTCATAAGTGGTCCTTGTTCCATCCTAGGGATGAAGCTGGCGGGGCTTGCTCTAAGGTGATGCTCTTGTTTCTTACACATGCCCAACCCCATTCCTCAGAAGGAAGCCTAGCTACCAATGATTCCACTGAGCCTGGACTGGGTGATTCTGCTGTGTCCCTCGCTGCTCTAGGCCTGGTGGCAATGGTCATGGTGGTGATGTGGACGAGGGTGTCAGTGCGGACATAACATCACTCCATTATTCGAAGTGATCCTCGGTTGATATCTTAGCTATTACATGGAATGTAAGGCACCTCTGATGTGTAGCCCTTTTCCATGCCTGTGAAGATATGGGCAGGTAGCAGAAGAAAGGGTTTCTCCTGTCTAGACCTCAGATGATGTTTTACTAACATAATCTCGTACACAAACTGGGAGCAACAGGTCATTTTGAGACAAGGTATTATTGAAAAAGACTAATACTTTTACTGTCAATGTAAAACATAGCAGCGAGGAAGCTTCTAGTCTTCATTGTGCAGCAGTTGTTACTTTGGCTGTGAGGAATGTAATTCTGTTTTATTGTGATTCTTTGGTGCCTGCCGGGACTCAAAGGCTCTGCTCACTTTGAATCCGCCACACCCTTAAGTAGTGACATGGGGGGAAATGGCTGTCTTGTTTGTGTCAGATGGTTATTTCCTCTTTAAATACTTACTGTTATTCCATATTTAATAAATGCCTACTGGGTATTGGGAAATGTCCAAGACACATCGACAATCCCTGCCACACACATGTGCCAAAGCTCGCTGGCGATTGGCACCGCGCGCTGTGCTTCTCGGACCACTGTGGACGGCATTCTTCTGAAACAAAGCGTGTCAACAGCGAGTCAGCTGCAGTGTTCTTCCAAGAAAGCTGTAAAAGAAACTGAATGCATTTCATTTGCTTAGCAGCAAGTTATGAAAGAACCCATCACAATGACTTGAGAGTACATGCAAAAACATTGCATTGCCAGGGACGTTCACACTGACTATGTCATTGATTCTTGCCATGTTTTGAGGCACTCAGTGTAGATGCTAATATGGTCCCAAGAATATGGGTCTCTGATGTTAAGGAATGTGTTTAAAGAGACTATACCAGTCCGTGGCAGAGCCAGGACCCGAAGCCAGCTACTCTGACTTTGATTTCAATGATCCCTCCCAAGCTCCCCAACATCACAGTGTCTCTCATCATCAAGAAGCTTCCTAGTAGAAATGATAAAATCTTGCATTTTAATCCTGCTTTCTTTCATACAATAGGAGAACATAGGGAAAATCATTTAAATAGTCTTTTCCATCAGTAAAACGTTTACTTCACACAATTTTTATAAAAATCCTCACCCAAGGTTATTTCTACATTTATCTTCAGACAGAGTAGGAAGGAGAGAGAGAGGGGGGGGGGAGAGAGAGAGAGAGAGAGAGAGAGAGAGAGAAACATCGATGTGAGAGAGACACATTGATTGGTTGCCACCCACATGACCCCAACCAGGCCGGGGATGAACTGCAACCGTCGTCCATGCCCTTGGCTGGAATCAAACCCAGGACTCTTGGGTCCACGGGCTGACGCTCTAACTACTGAGCCAAACTGGCCAGGGCTATGCCACACAATTTTTATGTATACACCAGTAACTATTTAGTGAAGTTTTGGAATACCTAAGGCAACTGGGTAAATGACCAAATAAAATTAAAATTCTCTTTGGCTGTGAGTATCTTTGAAAGATACATTTTCTAAAATAGATGTTTGCCCTTAGGCATTAATTTGATTTAAACATTTAGAATCACCTTTAGTTATACAGTGTGTGTATGTGTGTGTGTGTAAACTCACTGAGTTCCCTAGAGCTTCACAGAACATGAATAAACATATGGACTGTTCCTTACACCTACCCCACAAGTCTGAGTACTGAGGATTTATATAGTTAGAGACTATGTGGTGTAAATATGTATACATTTATATTGTGTTAATTTATGGCATGCGGTGCAGAAGGCTGTTTCCAAGTTGCAGTGTATTTCTTCCCACGTTTCTGCTGAAATATTCATCTCTGGGTTCATTCCCCATGTTTCCTTTGTCTCCCCACAGATGTTTAGGCAGCTTGTTTTCAGGAGAGCGGATGTGTCCTGGGAGTATGTTAACGGAATGCAATTTGGGTCAAGAATGCACTGTCACTGCTAGGATTTGGCTGAAGGTAACTCACCTCTTCTGTTCCGACCTGCTTGCTTCTTTTTTTTTTTTTATCCTCACCCGAGGACATTTTTCCATTTTTTGTTCAGATAGAGTGGGAGGGAGAGAGAGGAACAGAGAGAGAGAGAGAAACATCGATGTGAAAGGAACACATCGAGTGGCTGCTACCCGCACGACCGACCAGGGCCGGGGACACACTGCAACCGAGGTACGTGCCCTTAGCGGGAACCGAACCCGGGTCTCTCAGGACCGCAGGCCGACGCTCTAACCGCTGAGCCAAACTGGCCAGGGCCCACCTGCTCGCTTCTGTTACGAAGACAGAACAACCCTAGGTGGCTCCTGTTCCCTGGCCCAATGTGCTGAATGTCCAAAAGGATCTAAGTAGATGAGTAGCATTTAATCAAATGTAAAAGGGGGGAAACAATAACAAAAATCTAATGCTACACTTTGTGGCTCTTTGCCAAAGAGGCTGAATCTATAGGAGGTGGGCCTCACTGCTGGCTTTCTGTGGTTGTATTACAGGGAAAGGATGGTCATGGTCACAGATGAACGGAGTTCACAGACAGCTTACAGACCACATTTCTCTGACCTGCCCTTTCACCAGCTTAAGTTGTTAAAGGTACTTATATCGACTTATTTGAGTTAATCAATGGTTTCTTTTCTGGTTCTTGCATGGGGAGGTATGCTAATAGGTAGGGGATAGTTGAGAAGGAAGCAGTGGGCAGGAAGAGGAAGGAAAACAGAGCCCCAAATGGAGTGAACAGTCGCTGAATGATCAAAAGCTGGTTATAGATGGAAAGAGGTTTGAATCATCCGTGAGTGATCCGAGGCAAGGTGACTGCCGGCGCAGATAATATCTACTTCTCTAAATTTAGGGAAAATTCGTAGTTTTAGTTTGTTTAACTATTTTCCCTCTGTCCTTGGAATGGCACAGCTTATGGAGGTTGAGGACGGACTTGAGCAAATAATGGAATTACTTACCATAGAGATTGCACAAGGATTTGTTAATTAAACAACAACAACAACAACAAAACAAAACTGCTCTGCATGTGTGTGTCAAGCACTATGAATTCACCAGTTCTCAAAAACGATCCATTAATGGCAATCCAACATTTAACTAATCCTTTAACATTTTGAATCTATCCCTCCCTCCCTCCCTCCCTCCCTCCTTCCCTTCCTTCCTCTTCCTCTCTCTCTCTCTCTCTCTCTCTCTCCCTCTGTTGAACTTTCTAAATATTTCCATTCTTGTGATGGTTGATTTTGTGTGTTAACTGGGTCACTGAGGGCCAGGATAATTGGCCAAGCATTATTCTTGGTGTTTCTGTGAGGGTGTTTCTGGATGAAATTAGCATTTGGGTCAGTAGACTGAGTGGAGCAGATTGCTCTCCTGATGGGGATGGGACACACCCAGTCAGCTGGGGACCTGAATAGAGCCAGAAGGGGAAGGAAGAACTCCTGCTAACTATCTGCCTTCAGAGTGGAACTGAAGTATTGGCTTGTCTTGGGTCTCAAGCCTGCCAGCTAGTGGACTGAATTTACATTGTTGGTTCTCCTGGGTCTCCAGCCTGCTGACTGCAGATCTTGGGACTTCTCTGCTTCCATGATGGTGTGAGGCAATTTCTCAACATAAATCTATAGATGATAGATAGATGATAGATAGATAGATAGATAGATAGATAGATAGATAGATGATGGATAGATAGATAGATAGATAGATGATAGATAGATGATAGATAGATAGATAGATGATAGATAGATGATAGATAGATAGATAGATAGATAGATAGATAGATGATAGATAGATAGATGATAGATAGATAGATAGATAGATAGATAGATAGATTCTTGAGAACTCTGACAATATAATCCTAAGAGCTTTTACAATTTTTATATTGAGTGGGAGAAGCTCTCACGGAATATTCATATTTTTAGAGGGATCTACAAAGACCAGAATAAGGACCCTGGGTAGAGCATGAAGCAAATAAACAAGCAAAAATGATGGCAGTTCCCTTTTTACCTCTACATGAGTGTTGCAGCTGAATGCAGTCTTTCAGGCTGTCTTCCTGCATGCATGTGCAGCATGTGGATGTCCTAGAGGGCTAGGAGCCCACAAACTCACACTTTACCCCCTCCTGCCACTCAGCTTGTGACATGCAGCAGTCAGCTTGAGACGGCACCCAGAGTTCCACCGCTCTCCCTTCCCAGCGAGCCTGCCACATGTCACCCAGCACTGTGGTTCTCTCTCCCACATTTTGCATAATAAGTTTCTATTCTGTCGTGTTCTCTCACACATGGTGCTTGGAGACTTTTCTGAAAAACAGAGAATATTTTTTCAGTTCAGATGAGTAGCATGATTTTACGTTGTGCTCAGACTGTTGGGTAAATGAAGTCAATTACTCATATATCTGTCAGATGAAGAGAAAGGCACATGGATGAGTAGAACCTGTTTTTAGATCCAGAGACCACCCCTTTGCCTCCATCCCGCCGAGAATAGTGGCCCTGAGAGCGGATGTTTGCATTCAGATTTCTAACTTAAAGAATTCACTGCATGGGTTTCTACAATAGCTCCTAAATGTTTCCCTCCTTTTAATACATTCCACATTCTACAAGCCACTTCCTGGCCAAACTTCTAAAAGTACCATTTACTATTTACCTTAGAGACCAAATATTATCATTGACTGGCTACTCCACCTAATGTCGTCACCTCTTGTCTGAGCTGCACCTTCCAGAACAGTGACAATGGGATAATAATGTTGTGTCTCCCCGGAAGGATTGTTCGGATCACTCACTGAAAGCTTGTACGTGAAGGGCTTGGTAAATTATTAAGTCTTAGCAAGTGCTCATTATTTTGCAAAATCTTTCTATTGCTCCTCATTACCTAAAGTTCAAACTTTACCCTGGCCTTTGAACAACTCTAAGTTGAAAATTTATCAAATACCTTTTGTCGTTTTAACTTGCATTATTTCTAGATAGGAACCTCCTTTTCCAGCTGGATGTACACCGAGTTCTCCCCGGGTGTGCCTGACGTGGAGGATGTACACCGAGTTCTTCCCAGGTGTGCCTGACGTGGAGGATGTACACTGAGTTCTCCCCGGGTGTGCCTGACGTGGAATGATAAGAGTCCAGAGAGATTCAGGACGTTGAGGAAATATGGCAGGAACATTAGCTGAGTTGGAAAAACCTAGATTTACATGGAGGTTTTAGATATAGATTTTTTGTTTTACTCAATTCAGAATGATTGAGAGCACTAACTCAGCATCCTTATCTTGGTGAAAATGACCAGGGTTTGATTTCAGGTTATGATATTTTCCAAGTATGTGACCATAGGACACTCACTTTAACTTCCTAAGATTTTCTTTCTTTCATTTAAAACGTCTGAATTCTACCAGGTTGTTGGAAGGAGCTGATGAGGCAAGGTATGTTTTAAGAGAGAAGAGGGGTGAAGAAGGAAGAGGTGATTTTATGAAATACAGGAACTCTTTCCAGAAATTTTGGCTGACAGCAATGTAAAGGAGGCTGGTCGTACCAAGCCTCAAAATAAAAATAAAAGAAGAGCCCTGGCTGGTTTGGCTCAGCGCTTGGAGCGTCAGCCTGCGGACCAGAGAGTCCTGGGTTCAGTTCCCGTTAGGGGCACGTACCAAAATGAATAAATAAATAAAAATAAAAATAAAAACAGATGGTGTTGGCCTCAGACTTCTTCTTTTTTTTTTTTTTCATCCTCACCCGAGGATATTTTTCCATTTTTTGTACAGGTAGAGTGGGAGGGAGAGAAAGGAAGGGAGAGAGAGAGAGAGAAACATCGATGTGAAGGGACACATCGAGTGGCTGCCACCCACACGACCAACCAGGGCCGGGGACAAACTGCAACCGAAGTACGTGCCCTTAGCGGGAACCGAACCCGGGTCTCTCCGGACCACAGGCCGACGCTCTAACCGCTGAGCCAAACTGGCCAGGGCTCAGACTTCTTCTTAATGATCTTAAAATATAGTATATATTGGAAACAACATCTAGAACATTTGAAGGGATAATCATTTATAAATTTTATACCAAGCCAAATCATTGTTCTGAGAAGGAAGCAGAAAGGTATTTTAAGCTATACAATGACTTTTAAACTATGCAACTCATATATTCTTTTTGACAACTACTAGAGGTAACTGAGTGATTAACCAAAACAAAGTATCCAAGAACACAGAAGTCCTGGCATAAAAGCACTGAAAATGAGCCTTAAAACAACTTAAACCGAAGTTATTCTAAATAATATTAGTAAGTACAACCGAAGAATTGGAATGCAAATGTCAGTGAGATTTCCTACAGACAGAATGCTCCTCATAAAACACATGATAATAACAACAATTTAAAGCTATGATATCACATCTAAGTTCCATATTAACTGACAAAAATGGAGGTTGAAGGGAGAGAGGGGATGAGATAGTGTCCGTTCATTTCAGTATTACACACTGTGGACATCATGCGAAACAGGTAGCTCACTCAAGGCGCAGATGAAGGGAGCTTAACGAGGAAGCAGTTTATCATAACCCTTGTACAGGATTATGCGGCACCAGCAAGAGGTGACGAATCACCCGGCAGTGCTACTGTTATCAGCAGGGAACTGTTGTCAGCTCCTGGCCTGGAAGAGGGAAGGGAAAGGAATGATTGCTGGAACTCAGGGTTGTAACTGTAACACAGCTGAAGAACCGGCTTCCCATCGGGAGCTGCTGCCCCAAGGGAAGGGCACAGCCCTGCCGACCCGTAGCCCTGCGGACAGGATGCAGAGAGTAAAGCTTGGACCCTTTCCTCACAGCCTGCACCTCCTGCGGAGCCGCCTGTTGGCTGAGCCCGGCGGAGAGACTGACGGTGAGGGACCTGGTAGACGTCCACGGAGGGTAGCCTCTGAGTCCTCCAGCGGTTTGGAGAAAAATGGAAAATGGACCTGGGGATCTCACAAAGAATATTTAGCACAGACAACAAGAAATATTTTAAATTTATTAATATATAGATAAATATAAGTACAAAATTTTAAATATTTGGTCACTACTAGCCTAACACTTCTTAAATAGTTTTTATACAACAACTGTTACCACTGCAGTTTATTTTAAAAGGTCAAATAAGTGTGGCATATCCTGTATTCTATTTGTAGATGTTAACATATCCCAAATATCAGGGCATATTAAAAGGTATAAGAACTACAGTAAGAAGCATTTTTAACTTTATTTCACCCTGAATTTCGCAAATGTATTTAACAACAGAGTTCCTTACGAATAAAAATTCAACCCTTGGGAAAGTAGCAGATTTAAGAGTATGATGTGTGCTTTACAAATCACAACCAATAAAAAATTCATAATAATAGAAAAAGTTTTTAAGAGAACTACAGCAAGGAGCCCTCAAAAATAGAAAGCTTAACATTAACAACAGCAGTGTGACAAGGATATCAATTATGCGAATATATACAGGGCAACAACTCATAGAAAACAAACTTTCTAATAACTTAAAACGGAAAATAAAAAAAGATTGTCCTCAAGAAATGAATTTAAGACTAAAAAAGGTTAGAAATACAAAGATCCATCCAAATTGTGCTAAAAAGTAGTCTCCGCTCCCTGCCACCCCCTACTGCTCCCAGCCCTGCAAGACCAGAGGACCACAGAGAGTCTCATTGCACCTCTGAATGTAATGAGATATAGCATGCAGAAGGAAAGCTGTCACCACAATAACAAAACTAAATAAACAGCACAGCCCATTTATAGTAGTGGAACTTCACTTCTGCTTAAGAAAGACTTACAAAATATTCCCTTCTGCTGTGACAGCTAGAAAACCACATTGATTACATAAAACAACTGTTTTCAGACGTTGGACAGCAGGGACGGCAGGGTTGTGATCCGTAAAACAGGAGAAAAATGAATGAGTTCTATGATGACTGCGGTTTATTACATACTGGCCCTTTCCAGGCCATAGCACAGGAACAGGAAAACCAAAAACAACCCTGAAGTCTTGAGTTGAGAAAGCCAGAGTTAGAAGTGCAGGGAGGATGAGTGCAGAGGGGTCCCCTCAATTTTTGGCACAACAGTTTGGGAAAGAACAATCAGAAAGAAGGCTGAAAATCCCAAGCTTACATTGGACTGAAAATAGAGCACATTCCCATGAGTCAGAAGGAAGAGACCTCATAATAAATGGGTACTGGGTACAAAGCTCAGAAAGTACTTTCCCCAGCAATGGGGCTGTTAGCTCTCGACTAAAGGCTTCTCTGGTGTTGTTCTAGCAAAGTTAAAAGCAAGCCTGAAAGAGATCAAACTGATCTGAAGTTACTTAACTGCATACTGGAACAAAGTCCCACATTAGATGAATACAACACAATCCAGGACCCAATGTCCAGCATCCAATAAAAATATTAACAGGCATGAAAAGTAGCAGAAAAATATGACTCATTACAAAAAGAAAAAAAATGAATCAATAGAAATCAACCCAGGAATAACAGAGATAATGGAATAAGCAGACAAGGACATCAAAGCGGCAATTACAAATCTTAGAAATATGGTGAATAATATTAAGGAAAACACGTACATGATGAGGAGAGAAAGGAAAGATTAAAAAAGAATTAAATGGAAATTCTAAAAATGAAAAACACTGTACTTAGAATGAAAATGATAATGAATAGGATTAACAACAGATTGGACATTGTAATGATCTTGGAAACATAGCAATAGAAACTCCTAAAATAAAACAATTTTTTTTTTTTTTAGCCTAAAAAAGTGAACAGAACATAAGTGACCTGTGGTAAATATCAAGAAATTAGACATACATTTCATTGGAGTCCCAGAAAAGAGAAAAGAAAGAAGGAATAGGAGAATATTTGAAGAAATGTTAGCTAAATCTTTTCCAAACTTGGTGGAAACTATAAACTCACAAGTCCAAGAAGCCTAATGAACTCGAAAACTATACTGAGGAACGTTGTAAGCAAAGTGCTTAACATCAATGATAGAGAGAAAACCCTAAAAGCACCCAGAAAAGAAAAAAGAAAGACACATTAAGTGCAGAAGAACAAAATAAGGAGGATAACAGTCTTCTTGCAATGCAAGGTAGACCACAGTGGAACAACATCTTTAAAGCACTTAAAAAAAATCTGTTGACCTACAATTTTAAACTCAGAAAAATAAGACTTTTCAGACAAATAAAAGCTGAGGGATTTTTATTATCAGAAGAACTGCACTGCAAGAATGTTAAAGAATGTTCTTTAGGTAGAAGGTAAATAACATTAGCTGGAAATTTAGATCTATACACAAAAGTGAAAAATGAAGAGTATGAAAAGTGAAAAATATATGGGTAATTATAAAGAACAATGTCTTATTATTTTAAAATATCTTTAAGAGATCATTGATTTTTTTTAGCCCTGGCCGGAGTGGCTCAGTTGGTTGAATGTCGTCCTGTTCATGGAAAGGTTGCTGGTTCTATTCCTGGTCAGGGCACATGCCCAGGTTTTGGGCTCTATCCTGGTCTGGTTGTATGTGGAGGCAGCCGATTGAAGTTTCTCCCTCACATCAAAGTTTCTCTTTCTCCCTTCCTCTCTCTCTAATAATTAATAAAAATATATTTTAAAAAGATAATTAAATTTATGCCCCGGCCAGTTTGGCTCAGTGCTTAGAGCGTCAGCCCAACGGACCAGAGAGTCCCGGGTTCGGTTCCTGCTAAGGGCACGTACCTCGGCGGCAGTTTGTTCCTGGCTCCAGTTGGGGTTATGTGGGTGGCAGCCACTCAGTGTGTCTCTCTCACATCGATGTTTCTCTCTCTCTTCCTTCCTCTATCCCTCCTACTCTGTCTGAGGATAAATGCAAAAATCTCCTTGGGTGAAGATAAAAAAATAAAAATATAAAAAATATTTAAATTTTTAAAGCTTTATTAATAAAAAATATATCTTGAAGTTGATAACATCTACCGTCAGGTGTCACTTAAAGGATAGGGTACGTTCTGAAAAATGCATCCTTAGGCTATTTCATTGTTGTGTGGACATCATAGAGTACACTTACCAAATGTAGATGGTACAGCCTACTACGCACCTAAGCTATGTATATGACCTATTGTCCTAGGCTATACACCTGTATAGCATGTTACTATACTGAATACTGTAGGCAATTGTAACACAATGGCAAGCATTTGTGTATCTAAACATAGCTTACCACAGAAAAGATACAATAAGTCCAGCTGGTGTGGCTCAGTGGTTGAAAGTTGACCCATGCACCAAGAGGTCACCGGTTCGATTCCCAGACAGGGCACATGCCCAGGTTGTGGCCCAAATCCCCAGTGGAGGGCATGCAGGAGGTGGCCAATTGATGTTCTTGCTCATCGATGTTTCTATCTATCTCTCCCTCTCCCTTGCTCTCTTTGTAAAATTAATAAAGAAAAAAAAGAAAAGATACAATGAAACTACAGTATAAAATATTGTGTGTGTGTGTGTGTGTGTGTGTATACTGCACACACACATTTTGGGGGGACCAAAGGAGGGCTATGGAGGAGAAAGGAAGAGAGTGAGGGACGGAAAAGAAGGGGAGATAAACAGAGAGCAGAGATAGAAAGAGACCCAGAGAGATAAAGCCTGAGACAAGAAGCAATCAAAGGGGTAGGGGAGCAGAGAAAGAGAGAGACACACACACACACAAATGGGGGGGGGGACTAGGAGAGAAAAGAGACAAAGAGAAAGTGAGGGTAAGAAAGTTTATGTGTGTGTGTGTGTGTGTGTGTGTGCATGCACATGCATGTGAGCATGTGTGTGCAGGGGTGGGTGTGGGCTGGCAGGGATGGGGGCAGGGCAGTCTCCTGAGATCCCCTGCTCCCCAGTCCTCTCCCCTTGTTCCCTCACCAAATACTGGCCCCAGCTGTGGGTGGGTACAAGGCAGGTGAATAGCATGCTGAGTCTCCTTGCCTGTTTAAACCACTCAGAGCAAGCAATAAATTCAACAATTTAGCCAGGTCCAGTCTTTTCTTTCATCATCACAAACAGACATTTTGCTTATAATCCATTATAAACTTATGAAACCACTGATGTATCTGCAGCCGATTGTTGACCAAAATGTCATTTTGTGGCACATGACTATATAGAAGTCAAATGTATGACAACAGTAGTATAAAGGACAGGAAGGTTGAAATAGAAATATACTATGGTGAAGTTCTTATGTTATACATGAAGTGATATAATATTACTTGAAAATAGACCGCAGTAAGTTAAAGATACCTTGGAGCAAGCACTGAAAAATAAAACAAAGGAGGACAACAATAGTGAAAATAAAATGAAATTGTAAAATATTCAGTTAATCTAAAAGAAGTCAGGAAAAGGCAAAAGGTAAACAAAAACATATGAGACAAATAGAAAATAACAAAGTGGTAGACTTAAACCCAATAAATTAAAAATTACATTAAATTTAAATGGTCTACACACTCCAATTAAAAGGCATAGATTGTCAGGATCACAAAAGAAGATCTAACTATATACTATGTATAAGAAACTCATTTGAAGTATAAAAATGCGTTCAGGTCAAAAGAGAATGCACAAGACAGACCATGCAAATACTAGTTAAAGAAAACTACTTGGCTCGGCTTGTGTGGCTCAGTGGTTGAGCATCAACCCATGCACCAAGAGGATGCTGGTTCGATTCCAGGTCAGGGCACATACCCAGGTTGTGGGCCAAATCCCCTGTCGGGGGGCATGCAGGAGGCGGCCAATCAATGTTCTCTCTCATTGATATTTTTATCTCTCTCTCCCTCTCCCTTCATCTCTCTCTCTAAAATCAATAAAAAAAAAGAAAACAAAAAAAGAAAAAGAAAAAGAAAACTACTTTGATGGGGCTATATTAATATCTAACACAGTAGACTTCAGAACAAGGAATATTATGAGGAATAAAGAGCAACATTTCATAATGACAAAGATAATTTCATCTAGGAAGACATAAAAATCCTAAATGTGTATGCACTTCACAAAAGAGCAAAACTCACAAAGTAAAACTGATGAAATTGCAAAGAGAAATAGGCAAATCCACAAATATAGTCAGTGATTCCAACACCTCTCTCTCAACAGTTGCTAGAAAAAGTAGGCAGAGAATCTGTAAGAGTTTAGGAGACTTGAGCAACACTGTTAATCATCTTGGACTAACTGACACTTATAGAACATGCCATCCTATAACAGCAGCAGAATCAACATTGGTACCAAGTACACATGGAACATTTGAGACACACTGTACCCAGGACTATCACACAAGTCTTAATACAACTTATAAGGATTGGGATCATAAAAAATATGTTCTCTGACTACAAAATAGTTCCTCTGGAATTCATTGATATACAATTTAGCCTTCATAAACTGACACATTTTCTAACATAATCAAAAGTGCTCATTTAGTTGTCCAAAGAATCAGAAACACAATTCAAACTAACTGAAGTCAAAAGGGAATAAATTGGCCTATACAGCTGACTAGAACTTTGAGGTAGCTCATGAGAATGAAGAGACATCTATAGACCAGGGACATAGGGATTAATACTTGGAACTCAATGCCATGTCTCAGTGTTGTCCCATTCTGTTTTTCTCTCATTTACACTAGTCTCTGTTTAGTGTCATTCTAAGGACCGTCTCAACCAATATGGGGGGAAGATAGCCCCAGGTTGGTATTATTACTTTCAGTAATTCCAGTGTCAGCATATCAGTCCTAGGGACAGACTCTAATTAGCCAAGTTTTGTAGACTATATACCTACCCTTATGGTCAGGAGGCAGGCTCTGAGAAGATGGGGGAAATTTTGTTGGGAAGTTAAAAACCAAAGTTATCATTGTCTAATGTAGAGAATTATCTGAAAAAGGAGCTATATTTCATCTGAGTGTAGTCTTTATTTTTTTTTAAAAAAAGCATTTGTAGTGTGGGTAAGATCATCATCTCAGTTTGCAAAGCTTGGATGCTCAGAGACTGAAAACATTCTAATAGGTCAACCATAGTGTTATAATAGGTTATAATCCTCTGTCATCTTCAAGCATGGGACCCTACTAATAACCAAGTGTCAAGAAGAGGATTTTTTCATTAAAAAGAGAAGGAGATAAAGACAGGACTAGTAATCTATATATGCTCTACAAAAGTGGTTATAGAGCTCAAGGGATGAGATTTGTTTATTCTAGATGGTTGATGTACCTGGTTAACAGATCATGTCTGCCCCTTAATCCTCTTGTCTCTAAAAAATGAACAATCTGTATGGGGCCTACTTCTCTTTCTAACTCCATGTTTTTGGAATCGCAGGAGACCTACTCTCTATCTTCCTCCACAAATCCTGCCACCCACACCCCCCACCCCAACCTGTTTTTTGTTGTTGTTGCTCTTGTTGTTAATCCTCACCCAAGGATATTTTGCCGTTGAATTTTTAGATAGAGTGGAAGGGGGGAGAGGGGGAGAGAAAGAAAAATGATGATGTGAGAGAGACATCAATTGATGGCCTCCTGTACAACCCTAACCAGGGCCAGGGATCAAACCTACAACCCAGGTATGTGTCCTTGACCTGGAATCAAACTCACAACCCTTTGTTCCTGTTCTGATGGTCTAAGTACTGAATCAAATCGACCAGGGACAACTTGTTTTTGAATAAACCATGGGTAAGATAGCTTCCTCTCCTTCCTCTATAAAATTCCAGGAAGAGCTCGGTCAGTTTGGTCAGTGGTTAGAGCATCGGCTTTCAGATAGAAGGGTCTTGGGTTTGATTCCAGGTCAAGGGTGTGTACCTGGGTTGCTGGTTCAATCTCTGGCCCTGGTCAGGGTCATGCAGGAGGCAACCAATCAATGTGTGTCTTTCTCTCACATCGATGTTTCTCTCTCTTTCTCTTTCTTCCTCCCTCCCTTTCACTCAATCTAAAAATCATTGGAAAAATACCCTCACGTGAAGATTGACAACAACAACAGCAGAAATTCCAGGGAGAATAGGGTCCATTTTTTCATACCCTTGCTGAGCTCATTCTAAAATGATATTCAAGGAGTTATAGAAGGCTGCTATTTACCATTTACAAACTATATTAGTTTCCTATCACTGCTATAACAAATTATCATAGATTTAGTTGCTTAAAACAACACACATTTATTCTCTTACATTTCTCAAGGTCAAATGTCTGAAATGTGTCTTCAGTCCCAACTTTCTTACTCTTTGATCCTCCTGCCTTCCTCTTATAAAAACTCTTATAATTATATCAGGCCTACCCAGATAATCTACAATAATTTCCCAGTCTCCAAATCCTTAATTTAATCACACTTGTAAAGCCCTTTCTTCCATATGAAGTAACATTTATAGGTTCAAGGATTAAGATGTAGACAACTTTGGGGTTCATTTTCTGCCTAACACACTAGCAATGCCTACATAGTCATGAAGAACATTCTAGATTCTTCAGTCTCTGGCCTTAAAGAATACTTTGCAGGACATCTGTGACTTCACTTTACCTGGATTTCCACATCATCCAAAGAAAGCTCTCAGGACTTGGCATTTGCTTGCAACTGACACTGTGCTTGCTGATGAGTCTCACCTTTTGGTACCGTCCCTGGAATGTTTTGGAGGCTTGGACATAGAATGGGCCCTATTTCTGGGTTTAGTAATAAATTCCATAGCAGGCTTTACTTTACAGTTACACTTCATTATTACCATCAGAGAAATAGGCTTCTGCAACCAAACAGAAATGAACTTTAGGAACTAATTGACTTATAAAGAACTAAATTCACCCAAGCTAGCTCCAACACAAAGGATATCTTTTGAAAAGATATGAAACTTCTAAGCCTGAGAGAGAGACTCAGGAGCTGGACTGTCAGGGCTCAATGCTACTCTCTCTGAGTCTGTTTTTTTATGCCCCCACCCCTGGGTCAACTTTCTGAGCCTCTGTAACTCAGACTTGAAACACAGATGGCCAGTCCCCATTCATCTCGCCTGGGAGTTTAACATAGACCAAGTAGGTATCTTTTAATCCTAATTCTTAATTCCTGGGAGAGAGTATCTGATTGATTTAGTTTGAATTGCTGTCTAACCCTTTCTATTCACCTGTGACCAGAAACAGGAGCCAGACATCGGATCCATTGTTGCTCAGCCAGGTTTGTATCTGAGAATGTATTAGTAAGAAGGGCTGTGTAGCTCTCTGAGGAAGTGTGGGGTGAGGAGGAAATGACTGGTATTTCAATGTAGACTTTCTCTATTTTGGGAGGAGGAACATCTGGACTCACTTACCTGAGAGATAACAACACCAACAGCGTGACTTGTGAAGACAGAGGGGAGAGGGTGCTGAAGATACCTCACGCTCCTCGTTTCAGATTCAGCTCCGGCCTCTTTCCTCGTCTCAGTGAATTGTATTTGGGATTATATTTCCTGTGCCCACATTTCCTGTGCCAAAGTCAGTTCGCTGCTCACAGAAAACAGTGTTCTTTCCCAGGGAACAACTGTCCCTGGGAAGTAGCTCTCTAGCCTGGGCCCAAGTTTTCCAGCTTCTTTGGATTTAGGTGCAGTCCTATGGCAGAGCTCTTGTGATGAAGTCTGAGCAGGCTAGAACCTCTCATGGGACATTCTTTGTGCTCTTTTCCAGTTGGCTGTTGGTTTCCAAGAGCTTAGGTGGAAGCCAACAGCCAACTACTAGGTGAAAGAGCCATGATATGGAAGGAGCCTGGTCCCGGAACCACCACTGGAGGAAATCTGCCTGCCCCAGGAAACTTTCATTGAACTGTTAAATGAATAGAAATTAACTCCTACTGTGTTAAGCCACTGACATTTTACAATTTATTTATGTATCTTAATACTTGAAAGTTATTTCTAATTCAACAAGAGATAGTTCCAGAGAATTGTAAGAATTATTTCCATCTCCTCTTAAGACTTAGCAACCATCTACTTCTGAATTCTATAAGCCAAAGGAGTGGCAAGTAATTGTGTACAGGTTGGTTGGCTGGCCGAGGGTTAATTGCTCTGATACTCCTGCCTGGGGAAAGGACAGAAGCTAGGACAGAAGCTGTCTCCATTTTCTCTCTTCCAAAAAGAGAGAGAGAGAGAAAAAAAGTAATTCTGCATTGCAAGGGATAAGGAGGGCCATTTAATATGGGTGGTGGCCTAAAATTCTTAGGTTTATCACTGAGCCATCAATTTGCTATGTATTAATTAAAGCGAGAGAGAAAAAAAGATTTCTCTGTGGCACAGGACCTGCTAAATCGCCTGTGCAAACATGTGAGTTTGAAGAACAGAGGAGGGTATACTGTGATTCATCTACCCATAGGTGAGGATTTGAAAACTGCCAACTTTTACTCATGTTGATAAAGGGCAGTTTGCAAGCCACAGCAAGGGAAAGAAGAGTTCTACAGATTTTTTGGGGCAATTCCACAGGCTGCCGATCAATTTCAAAGAGTGCAACATACATTCGTAAGAAAGAGCCTGAAAAGATGAGAGACCAGACTCTTTGTGGTAGGGAGAGAAGAGTCCAGTGGCATTATCTGGTGCCGCTCCAGGGACATCATAGCTCCAGTAGTTCTCAGTTTATAAATGAGCTACATTTCAAGGTGTATTGTCATTTATTTGTGTGGTTTTTTTTTTTCATACATTCAATGAACTCATATAGTATCTTATTTACTGGAATGGTTATAGCTTTGGAGATAAAATGATAAATAGGATAAACATCTTGCTGTGAAAAAGAAAAGTATACTATTCTGGATATACAAACAAATAATTGTGCTATAAGAGAAAATTCATAACAAAAAGTCATTTGTTTGGAACAAAAGACATGTTTTCTTTCATAAATAATGTTAATAAAAATGACTGTAATACAAAATCAATGGACCAAAGCCTGTTTGATGCATAATGTACATAAAGCACAGTAAAAAACAACAAAAAACAAAAAAAGATTATTTCAGCAACATCTTACTAACTTTCACCTTCCTGTCTTATTTTCATAAAAGATTAAGACAGGCAGTCCTGGGTATGAGTAGCCTGATAATTATTCTGTATATAAATAAAGGAAAATCTTTAAGCATCATTTGCTTCTCCAGCACTCCACACTGAAGAAGTCCACTCTAACTTCATCCAGGTGAACTCCCCAAATTCTTCATCTTCTAGGGGGCACCAAGCATTTGCCTGGCTGAAGGGGATGCTCAGCAAACCTGGGTGAGTGGGTGCGAGTTCTGGGGGCGGGCAGCTTGGGAGTGGAGCGGAAGTGCCTCTGGGCTTCGGGGATCTGCACTGCAGTGTCCTCCCAGCTGGTGCAGTGAGCGAGAAGATGGTTCTAAGCAACTGCTTCAGACAGGCTTCTGGCAGGAAACAGATGGCACACTCAGATGGGATTTGGGGACACTTTATTGAACGGATTATTTACAGAGGTGTGGGCAGGGTGGAGGGAACCAGCAAGCAGTGTTCAGGCGCCAAGGCTGAGGAGGTGGAAGCTGTTACACCTCTAGGCCTGAAGGGGAGTGTCAGTCGGCATTCTCCAGAGAAAAAGAACCACAGGATGTGTCTGTGTATGTACGTGTGTGTGGGCGCGTGGATAATAAGGCACTGGCTCGTGCAGTTATGGGAGCTGACAAGTCACCAGAGCCGCAGAGGGCGAGCTGGACACCCAGAGGAGCTGATGGGCCCAAGTCACATGAGCTGAGAGACCTGAGAGGCAAGACAGCCACTAGTGTAAGTGCTAGTCCATGTCTGAGTCCCAAATTAGAAGACTGATGTCCCAGCTTGGAGACAGTCAGGTAGAGAGAGTTCGTTTTTTCTTTCTTTTAAAAATGGAATTTTTTTCTTTATTGATTTTAGAGAGAGAGGAAGGAATAGGGAGAGCAAGAGAGAGAGAAATATCTATGAGAGAGAGCATAGATTGGCCACCTTCTGCATGTCCCCACTGGGGATTGGGCCCACAGCCTGGGCATGTGTGCTGACTGGGAATCGGACAGGCGACCTCTTGGTGCATGGGTGGACGCTCAACCACTGAGCTACACCGGCCAGGTGAGAGATCTTTCATATTCAGGCTTTTTTATTTTTTATTCAGGCCTTCAACAGATGGTGAGGCCCACCTTCATTGGGGAGGGCAGTCTACTTTACCTCAGCCTACTGATTAAATGTTAACCTTATCCAGAAACATCCTCACAGATACACTCAGAAATAATGTTTAAGCGAATGTTTGGGCTCCCCGTGGCCCAGTCAAGTTGACACATAAAATCAACCATCGCATCACAGGGGTAAAGGATGAATATTGTTATTGGAGTCTTGAGTGAGCTGGAGTCGTGGGCCCGAGAAAGGATCTGTGGTTGAGGGACGCAGCTGCTGTCAGAACAGCTCCCAGACAGGGAGGAAGGGGGGGAAATAAACACTCCATCCTCTCTCTACCCTCCATCTCTTGCCAGTACCTCCCACTGGCTCAACCCAACCGAAAGCTAGTGGACTATGGAGCCTGAGTGATGCAGTCAGTGGTATGAGGAGAGCTCAGCTCCTGGGGCTCAGAGCAGGCAGACAAAAAATAATAGTTTGGGGAAGGAACAAGTGGAGACTACCCAGAAGAGCAACCCCAGAGAATTTTTGGAAGTACTTAGTAAGGAAAATCCTGGGGAAAAGACTGTCACTCATGACCGGGGAGGGCTCAGCGTCATTTAGTCTCAACATTATACAACCTTTAGCATTAAACAAAAAGGGGACTTATTTTGTACCATGTATATAATATTTGCAGCATAGCAATTGCATACGCATATCTTAGTGGTTAGAGATCTGTAAGTCTGAGAATGTATTTGTGTGCACATGTCATCTTCTCTTCTCTCTGAGGCTATAAGCTATTGCAGGTAGAAGACTGCGTAAAGAGCTGTATTTCCCAACAGTGCCTTGAACATGGTAGGTGTCCCATAAATATTTGCTAAGGTACTATTTCAACTTCTTTTCTTTGAAGCCAATAAGAACTGATGAAATGAAACACAGAAAACAAGAAAGGTCTCCTAAGTGTCATATGGAATCAGCCAAGGAGATTTTTAGCACAGCAGGTAGTAAGGGTAGAACTAAGTTGCTTAGTCTGAGAATTCTTAGAACTCATTTATTCAACAAATATTCATGGAGCACCCATGCTGTGCAAGACACTGTGTTAGGCTCTTATAATGTTACAGAAGAAGTGTATTAAACACATGAACCACTTAGTTTTTTTATGGAGTGTAACCAGCTAATTGCCACACAGCTGATTGGATCAACTTTATGAAGGTCTGATCAGTTAAGTCAATGAAATGTGTTGCTGTGATGCACTGATTTCAGTCATGTGGAAACACCCCTCAGTTTTCTGACCACAGCCCTACTGCAGGTCTATTCCTTGGCAGAACTCAGGTTTGCTGTAACAGACACAGTCACGATCACAATCAAGCTTAATACAGGTATGTGACGTACCACTTACTCAGAGCTACCCCCAAGGCTTGGGCCTGGTGATGAGGGGTCTTGGAAATTGAAAAGTCCAAGTAAGAATTGTAGTCACAGCCCAGCTGGTGTGGCTCAGTTGTTGAGCATTGACCCATGCACCAAGAGGTTGCCAGTTCAATTCCCAGTCAGGATACATGCCCAGGTTGTGGGCCCAATCCCTAGTGGGGGGTGTGCAGGAGGCAGCCAATCAATGTTCTTACTCATTGATGTCTCTCTCTCTCTCTCCCTCTCCCATCCTCTCTCTCTAAAATCAATTTAAAAATTTAAAAAAAAAGAATTGTAGTCACAGACCATTAGACTTGCTTTAGTAACATCAAATGCCAGCACTTCCCTTGGGAGAGCATCTTTTATACCTGAAGACAAAACAATGTCCCTATCCATCAATTTCAGATGGCTTTTCCTTCTGTACCCTGAGATACGAAAAGCTATTATTTAGGAGCCAAGAATGCTCAATAAGGAAAGGACAGTCTTTAATAAATGGCGTTGGAAAACAGGATAACTACATGCAGAAGGATGAGATTAGATCCCCACACACCATTTTACACCACTCACAAAAATTAACTTGAAATGGAATAAAGACTGTGATATTGTGATTTATAATTGGTTTTCGTCCACAGAGCTCCTAAAACCCTTGGAATGTCCTAAGTGATGAGGACAAGAAAGATGTCTTATGTTATGTTAATTAAGTTACTTCAGGTTACTTTTAACAACCTAAGGATGGGCCTGGTTCCCAGGAAAACCACCTATATGGTTAGATGTTTGAGACTTTTAGGCCACCCAGATCTCTGGGGAGGAGTGAGGTTGCAGATGGAGTTTAGTCTGGAATAGTCAATGATGTAACCAGTTGTGCCTCTGTAACCAAGCCGCTCTAAGAACCCAAAAGGAGCTCCCAGGTTGATGAGCCCATGAAAGTGCTGGGAGAATGGTGTGCTGGGGAGGGCACGGGAGCTTCGAGCCCTTCTAACACCTTGCCTCGTGCACCTCTGCTATCTGGCTGCTTCTGGGTTATAACTGTAGTAAACCAGAAATCTAGTAAGAAAAAGGTTTCCCTGGGTTTTGTGAACTGCTCTAACAATTTTTTTTTTAATCCTTACCCGAGGACACTTTTGTGTTCATCTTCAGATAGAGTGAGAGGGAAAGAGGGAGGAAGAGAGAGAGAGAAACATTGATGTGAGAGAGAGACATCAACCGGCTGCCACCCACATGACCCCAACTGGGGCCGGGGACAATCTGCAACCAAGGTACGTGCCCTTAGTGGGAACCAAACCCAGGTCTCTCTGGACCGTAGACTGACGCTCTAACCCCTGAACCAAACCAGCCAGGGCTGCTCTAGCAAATTAATTGTTGGGAGCTTTAATCTATAGCCACTTGGTCAGAAGCACAGGTGACAACCTAGATTTGCAACTGGCATCTGAAGTGAGGAGGGCGTGGTGAGGGGGTGGAGTCCTGGAGAACTAAGCCCTGCACCTGTGAGATCTGACACTATCTACTTGGAGTAACGGATACCTCCAACCAGGGGAGAAATGGGCAGCAGCAGAGCTCCTGGGCTAACCCCCCGAACCTGTCTCCAAAACCCCTTTTTCTCAGACTTCCCAGTGAGCCAAAGCAGCCCTGCTTAGACTCTGTCCTATTGCTTCTTATACCCTAAGCCCTTCCTTGTTTCACTATCCCCAGCTTTAATAAACATACTCTCAAAATCCCCCCCAAAATAAAGAAAATGAAAACAGGATATTGAAGAGATACCTGCATGTTCATTGCAGCATTATTCACAATAGACAAGATCTGGAAACCACCTAAGTGTCCCTCAATGGATGAACGAGTAAGGAAGGTGTGGTACATATATACAGTGGAATATTATTTAGCCACGAGAAAGAAGGAAATCTTTCCATTTGTGAAAACATGAGTGGACTTTGATGGTATTATGCCAAATGGAATAAGTCAGACAGAGAAAGGCAAATACTGCATGATATCACTTCTATATGAAATGTAAAACAACGGAACTCACAGAACCAGGGAGTACAATAATGGGGAGTGGGAAATAAGGAGAGATTGGTCAAAGAGTACAAACTTTCAGTCAGAAGATGAATAACTTCTGGGGATTTAATGTACAGCATAGTGATTAGAGTTAATAATCTTGTATTATGTACTTGAAATTTGCTAAGAAAGTAGATCTTAAATGTCCTCAAAAAAAAAAAAAAAAGGTAGTTATGTAACATGATGGAGGTGTTAGCTAACTCTGTGGTGGGTAATCATTTTATAATATATAAGCATGTTAAACCAACACATTGTAGACCTTAAATGTACACAATGTGATATGTCAATTATATCTCAATAAGCTGGGCGGGGGACACTGTTTACTTGAGTGGGTTCTCTCAGAATAGTACTGCCCAGTCTTCAGAGTCCTTTTCCAGAGCCTTGTCTGGCTTCCAAAATGCTGGGAAAGTGGATCAGAGGCCCCTGCTGTTTTGTCAAACAGCAGTTCTCTTATGTTGCTCTATTATAAATGCTGCTTAAACATTTTGAGTCAAAATTGTCAAATATCTTTTCTTGCCTCCCCATTCTCCATTCTATTACAAGATGTAAGATTTGCGAATAATCCCGTATGTGACCTTGGTTAAAGGATTCTTTTTTAACCAGGACAAAAACAACTGAGTGATCTCCTCATGCAGGATGTACCAGGAATTGAATATCCTACATACTTTTTAGAGAGCTCTATTATTTGATCTCAAAATATTCTGTAACAAGATGCAGTATATTTCCTCCAGATTTTAACTTTATGCTCATTATATCTATCATGGACTCTGAGACATATATTAGAATCACTGGACTAATGCTATCAAAATTGTATCTTGAGTAATGGCAATCTGAGTGGAAAATTTGTCAGATTTCTTAATATGATCACTAGCAATACTTTTAATTGATTTGTTGATAATCTCATTAGTTATAGTTCTGGTTTAGAAATGAGCATAATATTGATGACATCTGTTCCTTCTCTACTTTCAGAGTTGTTGACTCAATGTTTCTCCTATTTTATAGATACTTGTATATATGTTCATGGATTATAAGCTGTTAGAATTGAGAGATATTTTTATATTTGTTTTCCCCTCCTCCACAACCAGCCCAAATACAGTAACATATATATATAATAAATATTCCATTAATGTTTATGAAATTTAATCAGTATGATTTTTGAAAATGATAATTTGCAATAATGGAAATAAAATATTCAACAGAAGACTTGGAAGGTAATTTTGAGAAAATCTCTCACAAAATAGAATGAAAAAGACATTGATATGGAAAATAGAAAATACAAGAAAATTAGAAAGTTCTAGTAAAAGAGAAAATGAAAAGAGGATATTATCAAATATACAAAAAAAATTTCAAAACCTGAAAAACATGTATTTACATATTTAAAGGGCCCATTGAGCACTAAAATAAATTAAGAAAAAAAATCTCATATAAACTCATGTAATTGTGAAATTTTAGAACCTGGAATAAAGAGCAAGGTTCAAGTCTGCTAGAGGGGAGAGAAGATCAAAGACCTGATAAGTAATCATATAAAGCTGGGTGTATTTAAAAAATTTTTTTCATTTATTAACTTTTAGAGAGAGAGGGAGAGAGGGAGAGAAACACTGATTTGTTGTTCGACTTATGTATACATTCATTGGTTGATTTTTGTTTGTTTGTTTTAAGCCTCACCCGAGGATATTTTTCCATTTTATCTTCAGATGGAGTGGGAGGGGGACAGAGAGAGACAGAGAGAGAGAGAAACATTGATGTGAGAGAGACATCAATTGGTTGCCTCCTGCATGATCCCAAACAGGGCCGAGGATGAACTGCAACCAAGGTACATTTCCCTGACCAGAATTAAACCTGCAACTCTTTGGTCTGCGGGCTGATGCTGTAACTGCTGAGCCAAACCGGTCAGGCTCATTGGTTGATTCTTGTATGTGTCCTGACCCGGGATTGAACCTAAAACCTTGGTGTCCGGATGATCCTCTAACAAACTGAGCTACTGGGCTAGGGCTAAAGCTGGGTTTTTGAATAACAAAATAGGTATCTCTAAAACAATAAAATGGTACTTTGAAAATTTTGAGCAAAAATTAGTCTAACCTAGAATTCTATAAAGCAAAGTTATTATCAATAGAGTATCAGAAGAAAATGTAAAAATGGGGGTGAGGGGCATACAAATTGTCAGAAATCTGCTTTCCGCATATCCTTCCTCAGGAAGTGATAAAAGGTGTTCCACCCAAACAAGCGAGTAAACCGGTAAAGAGGAAGACAATGCATCCAGGCAACAGGCGATGAGCACAGAATCAAAGGGGCTTCCCAGTCTTTGTGATGAAGAGAAGGTCCAGGATGAAAGCTACATACATATCAGGCCCCGGGGCCCAGAGTGCAGATTAAATCAGGAGGTTAGAGAATTCCAGGAGAGAGATTGACAAGGAAACACAGAATGGCTACAATTTCTTATGGTTTGTTCATGCTAAGATTGTTTATTTTACATCTGTGTGGGAGTACTCAAGGGGAAAAGTCACGGTATACAGAAAAGTACATACAAATACTAAGGCAATTATAAACTCTAGAGAAAACAAAAATTTGTGTAAGAAAGTAAATATACTTATATCACATTTTAAATCTCAGTTTGAATAATTTTAACATAATCACAATAACCTTTATTGGGAACATTAAGAAAAATTTTTGGTAAGAATACTTAACATGAGATCTATCCCTTTAATATATTTTTAAGTGTACAATACAGTATTGTTAACTGCAGGTACTGTGCTGTCCTGCAGACCTCCAGACGTTATTCATCTTGCATAACTGAAATTTTATACCTATTAAACAATAACTACCCATTTCTACCACATACACCCCCAACCTCTAGCAACTAACTTTCTACTCTCTGCTTCTACAAGTTTGACTATTTCAGGTATCTCATGTAAATGGAATCATGCAGTATTTGTCTTGTCACTTGCTTATTTTATTTAGCATAATATCTTTCAGGTTATAGGCAAGAGTTCCTTCTTTTTAAAGGCTGAATAATATTCCATTGTATGTATATACCACATTTTCTTTTCTTTTTTTTTTTTATGAAATTTTTATTTATTTTTTTGTTACAGATATTTTACCTTTTTATCCCATTGGCACCCCCCACCCCACCTCCGCCCCGTCCCCGGCTTAGTTGTCCATGTCCATTGGTCATGCATACATGCATATAAGTTCTGTGGTTTATCTCTTCCCACCCCCCTACCCCCCACCCCCTCTTCTGAGGGATGTCAGTCTGTGCCCTACTTCCATGTTTCTGGGTCAGACTGTTATGTTCATTATATTCCGTATATAAGTGAGATCATGTGGTATTTGTCTTTTTCTGCTTGGCTTCTTTCACTTAGGATAATACTTTCCAGGTACCTCCATGTCGTCTCAAAGGATGAGAGATCTTTCTTTCTTACCGGTGCATAGTACTCCATTGTGTATATGTACCACAGCTTTTTTATCCATTCATCTACTGGTAGACACTTGGGCTGTTTCCAGATCTTAGCTATTGTAAATAGTGCTGCTATGAACATGGGGTACATATATTCTTCCTGATTGGTGTTTCAGGCTTCTTAGGGTATATTCCCAGCAGTGGGATCACTGGGTCAAATGGAAGTTCAATTTTTAATTTTTTGAGGTAGCACCATATTGTTTTCCATAGCGGCTGCACCAGTCTGCATTCCCACCAGCAGTGTATTAGAGTCCCCTTTTCTCCACACCCTCGCCAACATTTGTTGTTTGATGATTTGTTGATGGCGGCCATTCTGACAGGTGTGAGGTGATACCTCATTGTTGTTTTAATTTGCATCTCTCTGATGATTAGTGATGTTGAGCATTTCTTCATATGTCTTTTGGCCATTTGTATGTCCTGTTTGGAGAGGTGTCTATTCAGCTCCTCTGCCCATTTTTTAATTGGGTTCTTTGTCTTCCTTTTGTTGAGTTGTATGAGCACTCTATATATATTGGAAATTAACCCCTTATCTGATACATCATTGGCAATGATGTTCTCCCATACAGTGGGTTGCCTTTCCATTTTGATGATTGTTTCTTTTGCTGTGCAGAAGCTTTTGAGTTTGATGTAGTCCCATGTGTTCATTTTCTCCTTTATTTCTGTTGCCTTAGGTGATGTATCAGTGAAAATTCTGCTCCGTATCATGTCCGAAATTTTGTTGCCTACATTTTCTTCTAGAATTTTTATGGATTCACGGGTCACATTTAAGTCTTTTATCCATTTTGAGTTTATTTTTGTGTATGGTGTAAGTTGATGGTCTAGTTTCATTTTTTTGCATGTTGCTGTCCAATTTTCCCAACACCATTTATTAAAGAGGCTGTCTTTACTCCACTGTATGCTCTTGGCACCTTTGTGAAATATTAATTGAGCATATTGCCTTGGGTCCATTTCTGGGTTTTCAGTTCTGTTCCACTGGTCTATATGCCTGTTCTTGTGCCAGTACCAGGCTGTTTTGGTTACAGTCGCTTTGTAGTATAACCTGATATCTGGTATTGTGATCCCACCTACTTTGTTCCTTTTTTTCAAGATTGCTGTGGCTATTCGGGGTCTTTTTTGGTTCCATATGAACTTTTGAAGTATTTGTTCTAGTTCTATGAAATATGTCGTTGGTATTTTGATGGGGATTGCATTGAATCTATAGATTGCTTTGGGTAGTATGGACATTTTAATGATGTTAATTCTTCCAATCCATGAACAGGGTATGTGCTTCTACTTTTTTATATCTTCCTCTATTTCATTTTTCAATGACCTGTAGTTTTCTGCAAATAGGTCCTTTACTTCTTTGGTTAAGTTTATTCCTAGGTATCGTAATTTTTTTGGCGCGATGGTAAATGGGATTGTTTTTTCAGTTTCTCTTTCTGTGAGTTCATCATTGGTGTACAAGAATGCCGTCGATTTCTTGACGTTACTTTGTATCCTGCTACTTTGCCAAATTCATTTATTAAGTCTAGTAGATTTTTGATGGAGTCTTTAGGGTTTTCTATGTATAGTATCATGTCATCTGCAAATAATGACAGTTTCACTTCCTCCTTTCCAATTTGGATCCCTTTTATTTTTTCTTCATGTCTGATTGCTGTGGCTAAGACTTCCAGTACAATGTTAAATAAGAGTGGCAAAAGTGGACTCCCTATCTTGTTCCTGTTCTTAATGGAAATGTTTTTAGTTTCTGTCCATTGAGAATGATGTTGGCTGTAGGTCTTTCATATATGGCCTTTATTATGTCGAGAAATGATCCCTCTATTCCTACATTGCTGAGCGTTTTTATCAGAAATGGATGCTGGATTTTGTCGAATGCTTTTTCAGCATCTATTGATATGATCATGTGGTTTTTATTCTTCATTTTGTTTATGTGGTGTATCACGTTTATTGATTTGCGAATATTGTACCAGCCTTGCATCCCTGGAATGAATCCCACTTGGTCATGGTGAATAATTTTTTTGATGTATTTCTGGATCCGATTTGCTAATATTTTGTTCAGGATTTTGGCGTCTATGTTCATCAGGGATATTGGCCTGTAGTTTTCTTTCTTTGTAGTGTCTTTTTCTAGTTTTGGAATTAGAATTATGCTGGCTTCATAGAATGAGTTTGGAAGTCTTCCTTCTTCTTGAATTTTTTGAAAGAGTTTGAGGAGAATGGGTGTTAGTTCTTTTTTGAATGTTCGGTAAAACTCCCCTGTGAAGCCATCCGGGCCTGGGCTTTTGTTTGCTGGGAGAGTCTTGATTACCTCTTCAATTTCCTTAGTTGTTATTGGTCTGTTCAAGTTTTCTATCTCTTCCGGGAATAGTTTTGGGAGACTGTGTGTTTCTAGAAATTTGTCCATTTCGCTTAGATTGTCGAATTTGTTGCCATATAGTTGTTCATAGTAGTTGTTAATGATCTTTTGTATTTCCGTGGTGTTGGTTGTTACTTCTCCTCTTTCATTTCTGATTTTGTGTATTTGGGTTCTCTCTCTTTGTTTCTTGGTGAGTCTAGCTAAGGGTCCATCAATCTTGTTTATCTTTTCGAAAAACCAGCTCTTTGTTTCATTGATCCTTTGAATTGTTTTTTTGGTCTCTATGTCATTTATTTCTGCTCTGCTCTTTACTATTTCCTTCCTTCTACTTGCTCTGGGGTTTTCTTTTTGTTTGCTTTCTAATATACCACATTTTCTTTATCTTTAATCTATTGGTCGATATACATTTGGGTTATTGCCATTTCTTGACTATTGTGAATAGAAGTACAGATAGCTGTTTGAGATGTTGATTTCAGTTTTTTGGTTATATACCCAGAAATGAGAATGTTAGATCATATGTTAGCTCTATTTTTGTGGAACCTCTATATTGGTTTTTATTTATTTATTTTTATTTATTTTTTTATAGTAGCTAAAGAAGACACAAATAAATGAAAAGACATTTCATGTTTATCAGTTGAAAGACTTAATATTGTTAAAATGTCCATACTAACCCAAAGAAATCTACAGATTAGTGCTATCCTTATCAAAATGTCTATGTTATTTTTATATAGAAATAAAAAAACAATCCTAAAATTCACATGGAACCACAAGACTCAAAATATTCAAAAAAATCTTGACAAAGTGGAGGTATCACACTTCTTTATTTTAAAATACATATTACAAAGCTACAGCAATTAAAATATGGTACAGAATCAGAGGCATGGAAACATGGACCAGACTGACGAATCACAGAGGAAGTGGGGGAGGGGAGACAAGAAGAAATTAAAGAATTTATATACATATATGCATCACTTATGGACACAGACAACAGGGTGGTGAAGGCCTGGGATGGGTGGGAACCAGGAGAAGGAGGGTAATGGGGGAAAAGAAAGAAGGATATCTGTAATACCCTTAACAATAAATATTGAAAAAATATGGTGTAGTAATTTAAAGTTTAAAAAAATTTGATTTGTATTAAGGCAGACATACAGACCAGTGGAACAGAATAGAGAGCCTAGAAATAAACTGAAGCGTAACTGATTCTCAGCCAGGGAGTCAAGCATACACAACAGGGAAAGGATAGTCTCTTCAACAAATGGTGTTAGAAAAACTGGATGCAAAAGAATGAAATTGGAACCTTATCTTACTCCACACACAAAAATCAATACAAAATGGATTAAAGACTTAAACATAAAACTGGAAACTGCAAAACTCTTGAAAGGAAACAGAGGGAAGTCTTTTTGTCATGCTCTTGGCAATGATTTCTTAGGTATGACATCAAGCATGGCAACAAAAGCAAAAATAGACAAGTGGGACTACAGCAAACTGAAAAGCTTCCACACAGCAAAAGAAACCATCAGCAAGATCAAAAGGCAACCTACGAGATGTCTCTCCCATTTTTGTAAACCCTTTATCTGACAAGGGGTTAGTATCGATACTATATTTTTATATTGGTTTCATGTTAATGATAATATTTGTGATATATTGAGTTAAGTAAAATAAACAATAAAAACCTATGTTACTTGTTTCTTTTTGTTTAATGTGGCCACTAGAAAATTTAAAATTATATATGTTGCTTGCACTGTATTTGTATTGATTTCTTGTTTGTTCATTTCAGGGGCTGTATTTTATCCATTTCTTTATCTAGAATTAGCATTATGCCTAGCATATTTTGGGTGCTAAAAATTATTTGGTTAATGAAGTAAAGAGCAAAACAGTGATTATTAGGATGGCTGTTGGTAAGGACTCTCACTGCATATAACAGAAAACATTTTAATAGGGGTGGTTTGAATAATTTAGAACTTTATTTCTCACAAAAAGTAATTTCAGAGACAGGTAACCAGGGCTGAATGACGGCTCCACACATTTGTGAGAGACAGGCTACTTCAGCTTCTGCACCCCAAATATGCTCATCAGATGTAGAATTGCAAATGATGCAAAAATAAACAACCAAGAAATACGAATTTACCTGCATTATAACCCATCTTAGTGCAAGAGCTGTGGGATGCTTATTGAGAGGGTCCATATACATTGTTTTTTGTAATATTTACACTTAAGAGGGAAATGTTTTAACTTAGATACCTAAAGAAATGTGTAATTCGCATGTCTTATAGTCTTTCCTTAAAATATCAGATGTTCCAAGCAATCTTTGGCCACGGGCTGGATCGGAGGCAGGACTGAAATCTCTGAGGAGTGCCTGAAGAGCCTATGTTTTGTGTTGTTGATAAAAGAGGAAGCCATATGCTCTAGGTAACAGGTGTGCAGGTGGCAAAGCCCACATTCTGTCGTGCAAATTTAGTATCCTGATTTGTATGTTAGCCCAGAAGGGGGGCTACCCTATTTGTGCACAACCGTTGATAACAGAGTATCTGTGCAAATCCAGATTTTACTCAAAAAAGAGCTTTGAATCAATTCAAGCACTTGAACAAGAATTCAGTTGAAAGCCTTTGTTCAAAGAATGGATGAGTTTCAGACTAGGAAAAAGCAGGTGGAACAATTTGGCAGTTTAAACCATAAAATAACCTTAGCATAGTCTGGGTAGAAGGATGAATTTTAGAAGGTTGGGCCCTAAAGAGAAAACTGCAAAATATATTTCAAGATTCTGATGAAGTCAACCTGAGGCTAAGGGTTTTGTTTATTTGAACTTTGGGAGCTACTATCTACAGTGATGATAGTTTTTCTTTAGGTAATGTGCAGGAGCTTGATAAAAAGTTTAATTCTCACTAAAATTGGGATGTGTGGTATAAATTCAACTCTTCTGCTGGTTTCTTTCTGGTTTATCCCGAGTCTCAGCCTGTTGTATCATCCTATTATAAAGCTTCTGGCCCAGCGCTGGCCAGTTTGGCTCAGCGGCGGACCAGAGAGACCCGGGTTCAGTTCCTGCTAAGGGAATGTACCTCGGTTGCAGTTTGTCCTCGGCCCTGGTTGGGGTTGTGTGGGTGGCAACCAGTCGATGTGTCTCTCTTACATCGATGTTTTTCTCTCTGTCTCTCTTCCTCCTTCTCTCCCTCCCACACTATCTGAAGATAAATGAAAAAAAAAAAAAAATGTCCTTGGGTGAGGATTGAAAATAAAAAATCTTCTGGCCTGGCTGGACTGGCTGGAAAGAACAAAGATGGTAACTTCTCGCTACTTAGAGGAACTCGATGAACTTGATCCTTCAAGCTTGGCCAATGCCACACAAGGGCAAGATACTGAATTAGAAAAATCTTGGATTGCTTGGCTCATACATGGCTGCATAATCCCTTTGAATGTCAGAAGCTAAATATTACTGCAGTATTTCTCTTACAATTCCATTTATAAGATAATTTCCTATTTCTCCAGGTATATGAATTCCTAGAGAGGCTGGATGAAGGTCACTTAATTGTTAAAGCAAGTGAGGAAATTGCACTGAACTTTTAGAACACATAACCATCCTTTCAGCGAATCCTTCACTACTTGATTCCAGTAGTTTATTGTTGTCTCAGCCTTGAAGGTCTAGTAGACTGTAAGTCTTCTGAGAGCAGAGGTCATGTTGGTTTTTCCCATTGCACACCAGCCTCAATTCCACTTTAAGGACTCAGTCACCAAACAGTAAATATTTTCTGAATGAACAAATAAACCATGAAAAATCTGGAATCTATACCCAAATGGAACAGATTAACCCAGAGATGACTCATGTTCATCTAAGTCCAAGAAAGTTAGTCTTTTGTAATGTTGAGGAGAAAGCTGATGTAGAAACTTGAAGGGATGAATAGTAAACCAATGAGTCTCTAATTTGGGGCAGATGCAGAACATTCCAGGTTAAATGTGGGATAGATTGCGCTTTGAAATTCCTAAATGGACTACATCTACATAATTAAGGCAAATGATTTGGCAAAAGTTGGTGGCCTTTAAAAGATAATATAGAGCTTAATACACACTCATGGAATCTGGATAATATCATTAGATTGTATCAAAGTCACTATCCTGGTTGTGATATTAAAATATAGTTTTGTAAAATGTTACCATTGGGGGAAACTGAGCAAAGTGTACAAGGAATCTCTATATATCATTTCTTAGAACCTCATGCAAACCTACAATAATTTCAATAAAATTCCAATAAAAACAAGTAATAAACATAATAAAGAAGGAAACTAATCCAATCATTAGACTGCTCATCAAAATCGTCAAGGTTACCAAACCTTTAGACCCATCAAATTAAGATGGTACTAAAGCAATTCTGATTATACTTCTGGGAGCTTTCTCAGCTTTAAATAATGGAGCAGATGCTTAAAACAAATATATTTTCCAGAGTGAAGACTGGGATCCTCAAAATGTTAAGAGACTGGGAGATTTAAAGTCAAAAGAAAGAATTTGCACCCTGCCAGTGTGGCTCAGTGGATTGAGCACCACCCCATGGACTGAGAGGTCCCGGTTTGATTCCCCATCAGGGCACGTGCCCAGGTTGGTGGCTCAGTCAACAGTAGGGGACATTCGAGAGGCAGCCGATAGATGTTTCTCTCTCATATTGATATTTCATGCTCTCTCTCCCTTCCTCTCTCTCTAAAACATCAATAAAAACATATTTAACTCTATTTAAAAAAAAAAGAAAAAGATTTTGTGAAGTCAAGAAGGTCTGACGCTCCTGACACCCCTTTTACAGAAGTCACACCAGAGGCAACTGCTCTTCCTATTTCCATTTGTTGTTGGCCCTGGCAGTTGAACTTAGTATTTACTTTTGAGGCCTGTATAATCCAGTTTTGTAGAATGATGCTTTTCTTTTTACTTTGCCAGGTTTCCCCCTTTCCTGATTGCAAGTCTTTATTAAACTAAACAGAGGATGGTCTGCCTATCCAAAGAAGGCAGTCAAGATGGGTTTCAGCTTATTTATAATTTTTGGTTAGGTCAGTTGAGGTAGTTATCTTTGAAGCATGCTTTAAATATTTTGATAATCTCTTGTGATATTATTAGCCTTCTTATTTCATAATCCTATACACCTAGTTTTGTGTATGATCAGATTCATAATTTTTAGCATGTTGTTTTCTTACAATAAGAGTGCTAGGTGAAAAATTCCTTCAATTTGATTACAGTACAAATCAATGTTTTCATTTGTCCAAGTTATCTTTTAAATCTGCCAATGTGTATATTCAATTTTTATATATTTGCAGCAATATTACAGCTATAATTTCAAATGATTTATTTTTATTTAGCATTATACTATGAGAATTTTTCATTTTTTGTTTCACAGATTTATTCAT
The DNA here is from genome assembly GCF_014108415.1 of Molossus molossus. Taxonomy (NCBI): domain Eukaryota; kingdom Metazoa; phylum Chordata; class Mammalia; order Chiroptera; family Molossidae; genus Molossus; species Molossus molossus. The sequence continues at coordinate 24,211,608 of NW_023425347.1, read as the reverse complement.
TTCTCTTTTATTTATTCAATTAATAATGTTAATTAATAATAAACAGCTGCCTCTGAGGTCAGGATAGGTTTGAGGGGACAACTAATGTCTTTTGACCCAGCTTAAAATACCTATTTTGAAAACAAAGAAAAACTAAAAAGTGAAGATTTCTTAATAGTCAATAATATTTAATCTCGATTAGAAATACAAGCAAGGTTCATAACAAACTCACCCAATATATCATCGGTGAGTCATAATAATATTCATTTAGGCCTTGTTGATTCATGCAAACATCCCTGGTGACATGACCAATAGGGATGACCAATAAATCTTCACTATTCTTATTTCCTGCAGATGAAAATGTAAAGAACCAATGCCAAACCTGCCATTAAATTTTCCAACAAATGTCTAGTAAGCCAACGTATGCTGAAAACTTTTGAAGTGATTGTACACATTGAAGGAATTTGTGTGCCCGTTATTGGCAGGACTGATATATGAAAATAGACCAGGCTAATCCCATCAGGAAGCTGGACCAGAATTAGGAGGAATACATTTTTGTTATCTGAATAAAATAAATCACGTTCACCTGATATTCCACAAGCTGACCCTTTAATGATAGCAAAAATCAATGTAACCAGAGCCTTTGCTCTCACTAGAATTCCTCTGCCTTGAAGAATACAGGAGGAAATGAAAATTCAGATAAGGGAAATTTCTGAAACATGGGGCATTCTGTAAATGGGTGATACTGAAGTCTACAAGAAACATTATACAGTCAGAATGTTTGTGTTTACTTTTCCACTTTGCCTCATTTAGGGGAAATATGAATTGTAACCAAAAGACACTTTTTAGACACTCTCAGTGTCGGGGGCGGGGGGAAGGCAATTTCTCTTTGAGCATTTGACCTTAAATGGCTCTGTAGTTGCTGACCTGTGGTTGGCTAGACCTAACTTATCAGGGCCAGGCGTAGCAGTAAAGGGAAGGATTTGGGCCCATCAGTCCATCTGCAGAAGCAAGGTCTTGCAAAGAAGTCATGCTGATACAAAACAGGATATTGTTCTGTGACTGCTGGGAAAGAGATTGGCTGAGGGTTAGGATGAGCCTCCTGGGGAGAGAAGAGTACAATAATTTGCCCGAGAGTTGCTACTGATGAAAATGTTATCGCACAAAATTCTGCCTCATGAGGAGAAGCTTGGTGAAAGCCTCGACCCTTTTATTCAGGTTGCTTTCAAACAGCGCGGTTGCCTTTTGCTCATGCTCAGGAAGACATGTAGAAGACCTTGACCTTTCCTACCTGACCTCTTGACTCTCTTTCCTTTTTGGGGAGGGGAACTCAGGCATGATTTGGATGTGTAGAGTCTCAGTCTTGAAGGACTTCAGAATTCTGGTTAGGATCTAGTTGTGAAAGAAAGTTATGTGTCTTTCATAAAGAGGTTTATGTCAGCAGGCCTTGTCTCCCTCTGTCTTAAAGACACTGTGGGGGCTGACTGCATTTCTAGGTAGTTTCTTGTTGCTTTTTATGCTCGGAGGAAGGAGGTAGAGATATCAGTACACAAGAAATTTTAAGTCTAAGTTCTTGGGAGAAGGGATTCAATTTACCTAGGTGTTTTTGTTTTTTTTAAGGTAGTTGCTAAAAGGATCCCAATGGAATGGCAAATTTTCCACTATTATTTTTCGGAGGCTGAGGACCACAGGTTTGTTTCTAAAACAATGCTACATATACAGCATTTTTAGATTTAGTGTACACTTTCTTCAGATAAAGACTGATAGTCCTAAATTATAAAAGCAATATTTTTCCAAGAGCTCATCTGAACAACACTGCAGCTGGGCTCTTGTTCTCCTTATAGAATATTGTGGCCTATATTTTTTCTTGCCAGGAGCTATGATTTTAGATGTGATTTTAGCCTTCCCCAGGAGACTGTCTCTATGATCAAGGAGATTTATTCGATCTGTTATAAATGACTTAACTCTTTGGATCTGCTACAACCACCAAATAATTCCTATATTCACTAAACAGGTAAGAGCTAATAACAAATGGGCCCTACCACTAATGTGAGCAAGTTTCATTTACTTCAAAACCCAAAACTAACCAGACAAACAAATAATCCCGAAAAGAACAGGTTTAAGCCATAAACTAAAGTCTTTGGCTGAGGTTACCAGTGGAGGTCTCCAAGGGGCCCCAGCGATTCGGCTGATGGATATGAATAAAAACTAGAATGTGATAAACCTGCAAGGGAACGGCAAGTTAAAGCCTGGCATGAGACCAGGGCGTGGGCAGCTGAATCAGGTAATCTCTCTGTCAGGTCGGCTGCATTCAAAATTTGAACCAAGCAAACAGGCATTTTTTTTCCTTCTCACTGAGATCCTCATCCCCTTCCCCTCTACTCCATATGACCATTAAGCGCTTCTTTTGAATGGCCTTATACACTCAAGGTTATGAAGTGAGAATTTATTGATCATACTTCCAACAAAACATCTTTCATTTCCATGAAATAATATGCCTAAAATCTATTACGTCACAAGTAATAAATTTGTACTTTGCATCTTTACAATATGTTAAACATGCAGTTAAGAATGAAGTCAACTTCTCAAACTCCATTAGAGGCTACATAAATTATTTAAATCAAACTATAAGAAAAATTCATATATTAAAAAAAATTAGTGGAAATTTTGTCTAGAATTTCCAAATCTTTGTGAGGATGAAATTGTTATTTTTCATATTCTTTCTGACTATAAGGTTATTATGTCATCATTGTAAATAATTTTTAAAATTTTAAAAGGAGAAAGTAAAGCGCAAACTGAATCCATTTACAATAGCACCAGAAAGAATAAAATACTAAGAATAAATTTAACAAAAGAAATGTAAAACATTTGTACTAAAAAACTATAAAATATTATTGAAAGAAATTAAAGGAGACCTAACTAAATAAAAGAACATCCCATGTTCATGGATTAGAAGGCTTAGTATTGATAAGGTGGTAAAAATTCCAAATTGACCTATATATTCTGCATCGAAATCTGTATGAGAATCCCAGCGACCTTTTGTTGGGCAGAAACTGATAATCTGATCCTAAAATTCATATGGAAATTCAAGGAACCCAGAATAGCTGAACAATATTGAGAAAGAAGAATCAAGTTAAAGGGTTTGTACTTCCCAATTGCAAAATTTACTGCAACGCTACAATAATCAAGACAGTGGAGTACTGATATAAGCCTGGAATAGAGATCAATAGAATAAAATTGGGACTAGAGAATTAAACCTTTACATTTATGACTGATTTTAATATGGTTGCCAAGATGATTCAATGTGGAAAATACAGTCTTTTCAACAAATGATACTTGGACAACTGGATATCTACATGAAAAAGAATGAACATGGACCCCTTACTCAAACAATATATAAAAATTAATTCAAAATGGATCATAGACCTAAATATAAGAGCTAAAACTATAAATCTCCTTGACGATAACGCAGGCATAAATCTTTGATACACTGGATTAGGTTATGGATTCTTAGATATGACACCCAAATCACAAGCAAAAAAAAAAAAATACATATATATATATATGAACTTAAATAAAAATTTAAAATTTCTATGTTTCAAAGGACCATATCAAGAAAATGAAAAGATAACTCAAAGAATGGGAGAAAATATTTGAAATCATGTATTTGATAAGGGACTTACATAGAGAATATATAAAGAATTTCTACAACTCAAAAAAAAGAAAGAAAGATAAATAACTGAATTGAAAAATAAGTCAAATATTTCAATAGACATTTCTCCTACGAAGATATACAAATGGCTAAAGTAAACACACGAAAAGATGCTTGACATTCTTAGTTATCTGGGAAATGTAAATCGAAACCACAATGAGGCACCATTTAGCTTCCCTAGGATGACTGAAATCAGAGTGACAGTGACAGGTGTTGGCAAGGCTGTGGAGACGCTGGAAGCCTGCTACACTGCTGGTGGGATTATCAAGTGGTGCAGCCACTGTGGAACAGTGTGGGAGTAGTTCTTAAACTATTAACCATGAACTTATTACAGCAATTCTACTCCTGGGTTACCCAAGAAAATGGGAAGCATATGTCCACACAAAACCTGTATTCAACTGTTCATAGCAGAATTATTTATAATAGCCAAAAAGTGGAAATAGCACAAATGTTGATCGACTAGTGAATGGATAAACAAAAATGTGGTATATCCAGGCAGTGGATTTTATTGTAGTATGGCAATAAAAGAGAGTGAAGTACTGCCCTGGCCAGTGTGGCTTAGCGGTTGAGTGTCAGCCTGCAGACCAGAGAGTCCCGGGTTCGGTTCCTGCTAGGGTCATGTACCACAAAAAAATAAAAATAAAAAAAAAGACTGATGTACTAAAACATGCTACAATATAAAATAACCTTGAAAATGTTATGCTAAATGAAATAAGCCAGTCAAAAAAGACCATACATTGTATGATTCCATTTATATGTAATTTCCAGAACAGACAAATCTATGGAGACAGCAAGTAGATTAGTGATTACCAGGGACTGAGTATAGTGGACACAGAGGAATGACTGCTAATGGGTACAAAGTTTCTTTTGGGGGTAATGAACATATTCTAAAATTAGATATTGTTAATGGTATACAACTCTGTGAATATACTAACAAACACTGAATTTTATTCTTTAAAGAGGTGAATTTTCTAGTATGTAAATTCTATCTCAATAAAGTTGTTATTAAAAAAAACGCTTATGGCCCGGCCAGTGTGGCTCAGCGGTTGAGCATCAACCCATCCACCAAGAGGTTGCTCCTTCGATTCCTGCTCAGGGCACATGCCCAGGTTGTGGGCCAGATCCCCAGTGGGGGGCATGCAAGAGGCGGCCAATCGATATTTTCTCTCTAATCAATGTCTCTATCTCTCTCCTTCTCCCTTCTTCTTTCTCTAAAATTAATAAAGAAAAAATAATGACCAGCTAATGACCAGAGGGAAATGGGGGAGGGGTGGTAGAAGAGAGTATAGGAGGGATAAATGGTGACGGAAGTAGACTTGACTTGGGGTGGTGAACACACGATACAATATACAGATGATGTAATATAGAATTGTACACCTGAAGCCTATATAATTTTATTAACCAATGTCACCCCAATACATTCAATAAAAAAGGGAAAAAAATGTAAAAGCTGTAGGGACTGAGGCGGAGAAACTCTTGCCCGGGGCTGGCTGTGAATGGCTCAGCGGTGGGCGGGAAAAGGCTGGACTGAGCGCCCGGCTCCTGGGGGCAGGACCGCAGCAGGTCCTGGAAGGAGGGCCAAGCCTGCAGGGGCTCAGCAACCGCAGGTGCGGAGGAACTGGGTAGAGGTCCTGACCCCGCTACTTCAAGATGATGAGATCTTAGACAACCAACTTCATCTCCCAGACTCAGCTTCATGGGGGTACAGTATCACTCTAAAAGCTTTGTTGGTGATCGATACAGGAGACAATACGTGTAAGCTTCAAGCACTGAACGGTAGTTTAATCATAGGTAGAAAATGTACCAATCAGGCAACAGGTTGAGGAGAGTCTTACTGTAGTGTTGTCATTGACAGGTCACTTGGGGAAAGTCTAGCCAGCAGAAGCAGGGGACACTGGCAGGTTCTGGGGCTCTAGGTGCACATCTGGGGTTCAGACCAGAATGACAGCACCTGTGGAGATGAAAGGGGAGCGGCTAGAGCCAACCAGAACAGGTGGGAGGTCATTAGGAAAGAGCCCCGCCCCAGGAAGGAGGAGAACGCCACACACAGCCTGTCTTGGAGAGGGGCAGGGGGGTGGGCCGGACCCAGGCAGGTGCCCACTGTGCGCTGCCTTGGCCACAGCGTCACCCGACTTGAAGGTAGGAATTCAGTGTCCTTCCCCATTTCCAGGTCTCAGCCCAGAGAAGGAGGTGTCAGTGAAGGACCACTGCATGTCCACCTGTGGGGTCACAGACCCACGACACGCTGGGGCCTGGGCATTGGGCACACTTCCTGTGATGCCTCCAGCCTCAGACCCAGAAGGGGCCCAAGGACAGGGCTGGGCTGCCCACTCCTGCTCGGCACTCCTCACCCTTCCACTCCCCCCCCCCCCCACTGTGTGAGGAGGAGGGGGCCAGGCTGGTGCTGGGCTCTCAGGGCTTTTGATACGGGGGCCTACCTTCAGGCATGGGTGGTACTTGGGGAAAACCCAAGAACTTAGTATTAGTGCACTGTGTGCTGTAAGGGTGGCAGAGAAGTATAACTCACAAGTCCTGCTTTCAATGTAGACGGGGAAGCAATATTACCATGCATTGAAAAATGCGTGCATAGCCCAGCCAGCGTGGCTCAGTGGACTGAGTGTTGTCCATAGACTGAGAGGTCACAATTCCATTCCTGGTCAGGGCACATGTCTAGGTGGTGGGCTGGACCCCCAGTAGGGGGCGTGCAGGAGGAAGCTGATTGATGTTTCTCTCTCACATAGATGTTTCTAGCTCTCTTTCCCTTCCTCTCTCTCTCTAAAAAAAAAAGTGTGTGTAGCCCTGGCTGGTGCGACTCAGTTGGTTAAGCATTCTCCCATGCACCAAGAGATCACAGGTTCAGTTCCTGGTCGGGGCACATGCCCAGGTTTACAGGCTTGATCCCCAGTAGTGGGTGTGCAGGAAGCAGCTGATGGATGTTTCTCTCTCATGTCGATTTTTCTCTGTCTCTCTCTCCCTTTCTCTCTCTCTTCCTAAAATCAATACAAACATATTTTAAAAAATGCATGTGTAAATTCTACAACATGATACAAATAATGGGTGCTATAGGTGTTTGTTTATTCTTTCTTTTATTCATCTTTTAATAAGCATTTGTTCTCAGAAGCAAGAAAAAGATTAATAAATTTGACTACCAAGATTTAAAAAAAAAACAAAAACGCTGAGTTCATCATTAGCTTTAAATAAAGGTGCCACTTATAAAAAAAATACACAACTCAATCTGAGACCATAGTACATATTATTAATAGAGCTAATTGCTATGAACATATTGGGGTACACATGTTCCTTTTTCATACATGCACACATATATACATACACATATTATTTCCACAAAATTTTGATCAAACATTGCATTCTGTGTTTTTTCGGGTAACATCAGCCTTTCCCCCAGGGATAACAAATCTTCTAAAGCAGAGTCTCTCCAAAAGGTGGGCAAGAGTAACAATGAGGGTGCTCAGGAAAATTCTAGCTGATACTTATTTGAACATTTTTTATTTTATTTTTTATCCTCACCTGAGGACATTTTTCCATTTTTGTTCAGATAGAGTGGGAGGAAGAGAGAGACAAAGAGAGAAACATCAACGTGAGAGAGACACATTGAGTGGCTGCCTCCTGCACCACCCCAACCAGGGCCGGGGATGAATCGCAACTGAGGTGCGTGCCTTTGGCTGGAATCGAACCCGCAACTCATTGGTTTGCTGGCTCATGCTCCAGCCGCTGAGGCAAACCAGCCAGGGTGAATATTTTTTATTTTAATAGTTATCTATTTATGTTAATGTGTACTGGAAAGCATAATTATCACATCAAACGCCTGTCATAGATACTATTGCTTAGGATGGGGATAAGGTGGGGGAGAGATAAACCACAGACCTTATATGCATGTATGCATGAACAATGGACATGGATAACAAAGCTGGGGACAGGGTGGGGAGGGAGGGGGAGGGGGGAATCAGTGGGGGAAAAAGGAGAAACATCTGTAACAAAAATAAATAAATTAATTAACTAAAAAAAATTAAAGAAAAAAAAAACCAAAACACTTTCTCCAAAAAAAAGGGGGGGGGACATATATTTTTTTAAAAATTGAGTCGATTTAAAGAACTATATTCAGTATAAAGTAGTAGAGCTGGACATAAATGGGGCAGAAGCCTTAAAGTGGCACTGAAAGAACTGTAGTTTGAAAAAAAAATTCCCAAATATTATTTTTAATTACATGGTAGTATTTGGTCAGAGAGGTATACCATTGCTCAGCCTCTATTGGTGAGCCACTGGGTTGTTTACAGTGAGGGGTTATTTCTGTGGTGAGTCTCCATGGCCGCCGGTCCCCTCCTGGCCAGGACTGGGTCACTGAGGAAGAGAACATAGTCAGAGAAGCCTTTCTAGTAATCCTCGAAAGCAGACGCCCTAGTTGAAGATTGCTCGTGTCAGTTCCGAATGCAAATTTACCTGATGGCTGCACCAGAGTATGTGTGGAAGCTCATAGTCTCAGAATAAGGCAGGAAAAGAGGAGGATGGCAAATAGCCATGAGGGGTCACACCTTCCCGTCTCCTCTCCAGGAGCCCTCACCCGGTGGGTCCTGAAGCAGTGATCAGAGAAGCTTGGGGCTCTTCCTACAAGTGACCTTTCTCTCCCATTGCTACCGCTCCCTTCCAACCCCTCCCCAAGCCACCGGGCTCAGAACCGGGAGCCCCCTGGGAACCCGCTCTGAGAAGGACACATGGCTGATCTGCGTGTAAAAGACAACACCATGCATTTAGAAATAACCTGCTTTCAGGAAATTCAGAACAATCTTCTTAAAGTTATGCTGGAGCTAGCCAATTTCTCTTTTAGGGTCACTTGTTTGTATTAATAGAAACCCATCTGCATGAAGTGACAGTCTACGTTCCTGCTCCCCCGCCTGCCACCAGATGGAGGGAGACTTGGTCAATGTGGGATGCTGTCTTTCACACAGATGCCAGCATATATAAAAAGACAAGTTATTGGTGGAAATTATAATAGATGGAGACTAGGACCATTCTAAAACAGATTTGGATCTCTGCTTCTGACACAGGAAATGTTGTTTATACCATTTCAGTGGGATCGCCTAAAATATACCAGTTCCACGCTAAAGATAATCACACTACTTACCAACAGATAATACATTCTTCCGAGTAAGTTTAAAAAAGAAAGTCTCCCAGTGAACGCTTATTTATTTATTTATTTATTTATTTATTTATCATTTTTGCGCACCTTTCCTTAATTGTGGAGATTTTTTTAAATTAATGAAAACAATAGAAGTCAGCAGGACATGGTGGGCCGGTCTAGAAGCACGGTGAAGGGAGTGCAGCTCTTCCCCTCTCCCCTCCACTTCCAACCCCAGGCTCTGATAGCTACTGACACCCATAGGCAGCTGGTTGCAATTGGGGCCTGAAGCTGGGTGAGAGTCCTGGCAGAGAAAGAAAGGAAATGATGCACGGATTTCATCACCATGGCCTGGGCGAGCACCTGGGAAACAGGATCAATCCCCCAGGCTGAGGGCCAGAAAGCAGCTGATGCTGGGAAGCGTGTGGCGCTCTTACTCCACATTTAATACCACAGCCAGAAGCCACCCTGCCTTCTGTTTCCTGCAGGCTCCTGCTCTATAGACAGGCCAATGCTTTTCAGGTGCATGTGGGCACCTGCGCGCCTGCCAGTGTGCAGCCTCCTGTGTTATCCCAGCTCACTGCCTGGCTTCTCCTGCAGTTTCCTGGTCCAGTTGCAGACTCCCCCACTCTGCAGGATCACGGTCCACTTGTCCATAGCTCTCGTGACCCACTCAGAATTCTGCTAGCCCTTTGCTTCCTCTCTCACAGATGTCCATTGAGAATCCAGAATTGGTAAGGATTACCTTTGGCCATAGAAACCTGATTAGAGCAGCTTAGCCATACAGAGGGCTGTTTGTCTTATATAACTGGAGCTCGGGGTGGGGTGGGGGTGGCGGGTAGAAGTCTAGGACCTCTGAAACTGCCCGAGGTCATCAAGGATGACCTGCTCTACCATTCCCATTGTTTGATTTTCATCTTTGTTGTTGCAAGATGGCTTTTCTACCCCTCAGACCTCAACTCCATGTCCAAGCCAGTTAAAACATGATGGGCTAAAGGGATAAGTCCCTCGAGTCTGTCCTTTTTTATTTTATTAAGAAAGGAATGATTTTCAGAAAGTGTCACCCAAAGGACTTATGCTTTCAACCTACTACTGGCCAATACTGAGTAACACGGCCACCTCCCAATTAAGAGAGTTGAGGAAGGAAATGATGTTGACTGGGCACTTTGTAGCCTCAACGAAACCAGGATTCTATTATAAGAAAGACAGAGAAGAGATATTGGGGAATCAGCCATGTCCACCACAAACCAGGTTCAAGGAAAAAGTTGGGCGACTTGAAATGATGATGCCCCTAAGTACTTGACCTCCCACGTCACAGCCACCTTTACCTGTGGCTCCTAGACCCACCTCTGATCAGGGCTTTCTTAATATTGCTGGTGATGGAATACCTTATCCATGTAGATACTACCTGTTGGCCTGTTGGCTGCAGCCAACCTCATAGCTAGGTTCTGCGACATCTACCTTTTTTTCTTTTCACATCTCATGTCAGCCTCACAAAAGCTTGTGTCTTGTGGCCAGGACTGTATGAGTTATGACAGTACTAGGTCTCAGTCATGGCAGAAAGCAATGAGGATTGGAGGAATCAGGGTTTGACTCACAGAAGGTGACAAATACTGGGGGTTAGAAAATATGAGTGACACATACAAATCTCCCTTTTTTCTTAATTTTTGTTTATTGATTTGAGAGAGAGAGAAGAGAGACAGAGAAACATCAATTTGTTTTTCCACTTATTTATGCATTCACTGGCTGATTCTGGTATGTGCCCTGACTGGGGATCAATCCTACAACCTTGGCACATTGGAATGACGCTCTAACCAATGAGCTACCGGGCCAGGGCCTCCCTTTCTTCTTAACCCTCCATCCCAATCCCAGAGGCATTTTTTGGTTTGTTTGTTTCTGGTATATCCTGCCAGAATTTTTCTTACCCTTTACAAACATATATGGTAGAATTTTTCTAAGTATGACACAAATGGAATTATAGTAAACATCTTTTCTGTAACCTGATATTTTTAAATGAACAATGTATCTTGAGTATTTTCTCGTGCCAGTACAGAGAGTTACCTGATTCTGCTTGGTGTTATAGTAGATGGATGTATTCAAATTCCTTAAATGAAACCCCTACTGAAAAGCTTTTAACTTGCTTCCAGTTGTTTACCATTATCCACAATGCTGTAGTGAACAGCTTTCTACAATGGACTTTAATCACCTGTGCGAGTATGTGTGTTGGGCAATTTCCTACACGTGTAATAAAAATTCACATTTACTGAAAAGAATAAAATTGGGATTGTCCCAGGAAATCTTGGTTGCATAGGCAGAATAATAACTATTTTTTGCTCACAAATAGCCATATCTAAGCGAGAACTGATTTTCCCATTTACTAGAAGCTTCAGTTGAAAACTCGGAGGAAAATTCCCCTCTTTTGGTTTCTCCTTAGAGAATATTTAAATGATATTCTTGCCCCAGCAAAAAACTCACAAGTAATAAAAAATTATGAGATTTCTGAGTATTATACTTTTGTAAAGTGCAGAGCGTTACTGGGCATGAAGAAACGGACATTTCAAAAGAGAAAACAAAACAAAACACTGCCTCTAAATAGCCAGAAGACTGAACCAAAAGTGTTGTTGCCTTTATTTCCTACATTTTACTAAACTGAAGGATTTCACTCTACTAGGAAATTTCGGGGGAAATGCTATTTTAATATTAAAAGAAACCTGTTTGGCCCGGCTGGTGTGGCTCAGTCAATTGAGCACCACCCCACGCACTGAGAGGTCCCAGTTCGATCCCCAGTCCCATTCTCAGTCCGATTCCCAGTCAGGGCACGTGCCTGGGCTGCAGGCTCCATCCCCAGTAGGGGGCGTGCAGGTGGCAGCCGATCAATGTTTCTCTCTCACAACAAGGTTCCTTTCTCTCTCTCTCTAAAAAAATCAATAAAAACATATTTAAAAAAAATTTACATAACTTTTTTTTTTTAGATAAACAGGAGATTTTGAAGAAATTTTATGCTTGTTGTAGTTCAGTCTATGACCCTGGTCTCCAGGACATTTACCTCCACAACGAGGGCACATCCATATCCCATGAACACTAGAGGAACACATTCTCTCTTCCTTCCATTCCCATTTTGTAAGAACATGTTCCTCTGTGTGTGGGCATAGACAGATTTTTTTAAATTGACTTTAGAGAGAGAGAGAAGGGAGAGAGAGAAAGAGAAATATCAATTGATTGTTCCACTTATTTATGCATTCATTGATTGCTTCTTATATGTGCCCTGACTGGAGAGGGAACCTGCAACCTTGGTGTATCGGGACAGGGCTTTAACCAACTGAGCCACCCGGCCAGGGCGCATAGACAGATTTATTTATTTATTAATCCTCACCCAAGGACATTTTTCCATTTTTTTTTTGTTCAGGTAGAGTGGGAGGGAGAGAGAGCAACAGAGAGAGAGAGAGAGAGAGAGAGAGAAACATCGATGTGAAAGGGACACATCGAGTGGCTGCTACCCGCACAACCGACCAGGGCCGGGGACAAACTGCAACCGAGGTACGCGCCCTTAGCGGGAACCGAACCTGGGTCTCTCTGGACCGCAGGCCGACGCTCTAACCGCTGAGCCAAACCGGCCAGGGCGCATAGACAGATTTAAAAGAACACTACAAAGACAGTGATATTCAATGCCAAAGAGGGAGCTTGTGGAATGGGTAATGTTCACTAGTGTTAGAAAAATGCATTGTTCTATGTTTACGTTAATAAATATTAAGGTCTAGTGGAGTAACATTAAATGTAAGCTTCTAACGTTGTGGATTGTTTGACCCTGACTGATCTTAAGTCCAGATAGAGAGGAGACTCTAGAACTTTGCAGGGAAATATATATATATATATATATATATATATATATATATATATGCAGAATTTAAAAGAATTGGTGAACAGAGTTTTCTGTCCATATCAAAAGAACTTTGATGATGTCTCCAAGCATTTGTTGCAACCACAAGTATAGCATTTCATAGGGTGTCTCTTAAAGCTTTAAATTTCTCTGTCACGCTCAAGGCCTGCAGAGTTACAGCTGCCTCTTTCACCCGCCCTGACGTTATGTAAAACTAAACCCTTTACCTTGTTTGTCATTGTTCAGTGTCTCTTTTTATAAAGATGAATGATGACCTTGCGACTTTCGAGCACCAGCATTAGGTTATTTCAGGATTTTTCTCCTCAATAGAGCTGCCCCTTAAACACACACACACACACACTTTTTATCTATTTTGGAGTTAAGCGTTGGCGTTATTATCCTGGCCCTCTTACTTTGGGAATGTCTAAGAAAATAAATATCAACTTCTTAAAAGGATTATATTTTCTTGGTTTTTTTTCCCCCCCTTCTTTTTCTTTTTTGTTAAAACTCTTCATCCTTGGTTTCTATTTGCCACAGAAATCTGTTTTAGTTGGTGGCCAGTAGATGTTCATTTCAGTCCTGTTTCAGAATTACTAGCACCTTCAACATCCTCTCACAAGCAGGGACATGGACGCACTGGAGACCATAAAGGGCTTTGCATCCTCAGCTCGGTGTGTGATGGAATTGAGACCAGATGCAGTTTTTCTTTCCAACTCTGCTTTCCCCTTTGTTTCACAACTGACTCCCTCTGAACTCGCGAGTGCTCTGAGTGAGGGGACTAGAGCTCTGCGCAGAATGGCCAGCTGGGCAGCCGGGAGGGGCTGGCGTACTCAGCCTAGACCCTCGGGAGGGGCAAGCCAATTTTGTATTTCTCAATTGCACACTTTCTAATTAGTTCCTTTCTATAGTTTCTATTGCTCTGCTTAGAACTGCTTTATTCCCATTCATCGGAAGTATTTCTACCTTTATCTCTTAGATAATAGCTATTTAAGAATCTGTGCCTGAGAATGTCAACAACTGGCTCATTTCAGGGTTGGCCTATGTTGCTTGTCTTTCCCTTTGATAATCGGTCACCTTTTCCTGGTTCTACGTGTGTTTGAGCAATTTTGGATTGTGTTCTGGCCATCGTGAATATTATGCTATGTAGATTTTTGTTATAATTCTCTGGAAGGTGTTGGTTTATTATTATTATTTTTTTGGTTTGTTTGGTTCATCAGGCAATCAACCGAGTTAAGTTCAGATGGAAAGTTCTTTGCTGTCTGTGGGCGGTGGTTCTAATCTCCGTTCAGTTTCTAAAGCCTTTGGTATGCTGCTCTGAGCGTGTCCCACGCGTGTGCCGCCCAAGGGTTAATTAAAGTCAAGCTGTGGTCTAAGTATCAGTTCAGCTCTCATATGGGTCTGACCCATATGCACACTTTTGTGGGTCCATAAACAGAACGATTGCTCCCCTTCGATAGCTCTCTCACCTTCACACTCTCTGGCCCACAAAGACCCCTTTTCCTGGCTCTCAGTCTGGAAAGTGAGAAATATTATTTCATTTTTAGCAGCCCACCATTCGGACCCCTTCCTAGCTCTGTGTTTGGGGCTGCCCTCAGGGCAAAGCCCAATGAAAAAGAAAAAAAACAAAACAAAACAGTGCCTGGGAAATTTGTTCCTTTGCAGGTCTCTAAGTTCTAACTCTTCTCTCCAGCCTGCCTGCTCTGGCTTAATTTTCAGTCCTCAGGTAGTTGCTTTTTAGTATTTTGTCCAGAGTTTTTCGTTGCAGTTAGGGAGAGGGAGGCTGCGGCGGGCATGCTCTGCTACGCCGGAAATGGAGTCTATTCACCCGGAAAAGTACATTTCCAAGGAGCTTGGAGAGAAAAGAGAGAGAACAGAATGGAGCATTGGTAGGGAGGCAGGGTGAAGAGAAGGATGTTTGCTTTAAAGGAGAGTTTGGCTTGAAGGCCACGAGCAAAGACCCAGAAGAAAGGTAAAATAATAAGCATGACCAGCCCTGAAGGTGAAATAATGCTAAAAGGACCCTGAAAATTAGGTGCATGCAGGCAGACTGGGGGAGGGTTGAAACTTGGAGAACTGACCTGTAAGGAAATACATTTCTGAAGTTTCTTTTTCCCCCCCTTTCCACAAACTAGACCGCTGAAGCATAGGGCTGGGAAGGTGGATCCAAGGTGCGGGTTGCAAACACAAATAATAACATTTTTCTGCACCAAGGAGCTGGGTAGAGGGGCCCTTGTGGGTCCGAGAGTGTGGAGAGGAGGGAGCAATAAAGGGGATCCATAGTTCTGCTTAGAAACCTAACCCGCAAGCGCATGCAGGGGTCAGACTGCAGAGTCTAGGAGGAGACAGTCAGGACCTCGGTGGTGGGTGTGGGAGGAGAGGGAAGATACTTTTTTCTCTGAGTTGGAAGAAGGGAGGTGAGGATGGATGATAATTCCCAGAACTTTTGGGGTGAAGAGAAATGAAGTTGAGTAGGCTGGTATCTTACATCCTGCCAAGATCACCTGCCAAGAGAGAGCAGGGCTGGGAGGAGGAATGAGAACCTCTGCAAATCAAAACCTCATGAAGTTTAATGTGCTTGAATCCCATTGCTGAACTAGCACCGTTTCATCTCTGACTGAGGCAGGTCATCTTTATTACACCCTTTCAACCACCACGGTTCCCAGGGGGGCGTAATGTCAGGGCAGAACTTGTCAGGAAAGAACTAGGTCTAACCCTGGGGAACATGTGCATTGCATATTCTCTTCATTTCTAGCATTGAAAAGGGCTTCGGAAAAAAACATCATACCATTATAATATGTGGACCACAGAAGAAAGAAGAAAAGTTAGCAATGTTCTGGGAATCGTGCCCAGCTCTTTTATGATTCTGAGTAGTAAAGTTACAACACGCCACATGCAAAATTGTTTGGCAGACTGTGTGCTGAAGCAATGTTCACTCAAGGCCTCTCACTCATCTATTTCATTTTCTGCCAGGATTATCATTATTAATGAAGAGAGACTGAGCCTCGTGGCAGGTTGGAGTTAGTTCTGATGTAATTGTCCATTATGTCTCTTGTAATCGCTTTCATGCCGTTCAGATCCCTCCCTTCCCGAAATCTGACTCCCCACACTGATTCTTGGTGAACCAAAATGCCAAGTCACTTTCGATCAGGTTTCTTCTGTCTTTCTCTTCTGAGTACCGGATTGTGTGGCTGGCTCTTCCAGTCGCAGAGAAAGTCATTTAGAGACTTAACGTTGACTCCATTTCTATGAACCATGGTACAGTATCAACATTTTCCTCCAGGCAAAGGTACAAGTGACACATTTTTTCCATGTGTGGTTTGTGCGTGTGCATGTGATCTAAGACTGTTTTTATTAAAACAAAGCCAGATCTACTTCCTGTGAGAATTGATGTTTTGTTGTTCAAGGATGGGGTGTTATGTTTCTGTGTTAGTCCCTGGCTGGGGTAGGCACCAGATGGGTAGGTACTGAGGAAAGGCTCATCCAGAGCATCAGTTAAAGTGGTCTCAGATGAAGCTGAGAACAAAGGAAGGGGAAGAATACTTTAAAGCAGCGGTTCTCAACCTCTGGGTCACGACCCCTTTGGGGGTCAAACGACCCTTTCACAGGGGTCGCCTAAGACCATCTGAAAACACCTATTTCCGATCGTCTTAGGAACCGAGACTCCGCTCCTCTGTCTGTCTCCAGGCAGGTCCGCCCACGTGCAGATACGCCCACATACATGAGGAACTGTGTTAAAGGGTGGCGGCATTAGGAAGGTTGAGAACCACTGCCTTAGAGGATGAAAAAGGACATGGACTCTCAGCCACCAACTGCCAAGCTGATTAGTTCAAAATTAATAATGTGCTGAGTGACGATCTCCTCTTGGCTTTGGTGGGGATTTAATATATGTTTTTCAATTACCCAGGTAATCTTGATGTTTGAAAGTGAGTTCCAATGTCAAACTAAATATGACACTATTCTCATTAATGAGTTTTTTTCTCATAAGTCAGAATCCCACGGATGGGTTTATGAGCCCTAGGAAAAAACTAAGCTGTAGACTCCTAGTTAGTTAAGGCAAAAATTTATGTTAAATCCTCTGGTCCAAATTGATGTTATAACCAGAAATTGAAACATAAGAGAGGTTAAGCAACTTGCTGAAGGTCATACAGCTGGTTACTGACATAGCCCAAACTCAGACGCATGAGTATTAACTCCCTAAGTCCTTTCCATTGTACCATGAAGATTTGTGCTTGTCTTGCTGTCTCTTTTAATCGAAGAGTTGAAGGTAGTGGAGTGTGAGAGGAAGGGGGAGTTCGCAGAGAGAAAGTCCCCCCAAAAGGAATCAGTTTTTCAGAAAGGGATGGCTTAAATATGGATGATGCCAATTTATTCTATGATCTCCACTCACTTAAGAAAATGCCTATGAGCTCTGGCCAGTCTGGCTCAGCAGTTAGAGCGTTGGCCTGCAGACCAGAGGGTCGAGGGTTCGATTCCCAGGCAAGGGCACATACTTGGGTTGCAGGTTAGAACCCTGGCCCTGGTCAGGGTCGTGCTAGAGGCAGCCAATTGATGTTTCTCTCTCACATTGATGTTTCTCTCTCTCTCCCCCTCCCTTCCTCCCATCCACTCTATCTAAAAAATCAATGGAAAAAAGAAAAGGCCTGTGATAAAGGCAAAACCCTCACTCCTAACAGGACTCCAGTGACCTAGAGATTTTTAAGACCTTCCAATATTTAGCGACGATGCCAGAACAGCAGCGTCCTTAACTCAAGGCAGAAACTGTTGGTGTTTTCTGCCTGTGCATTCTCTCCCCAGTGAGCCAGCACACAAAGCTCTGGCCTGATTACAATGGACACGTTGCAAATACAGTTAAGATTTTGTAGGTGCCCTTAGATTTGTGAGAATGTTCCCTTGAAAACAACCTCCACAGGAATCTTTTATGAAAAATACTGATGACTTCCAGGCAACTTAGAAAATGTGGATTTTATTTATGTTTTCAACGGCCACCCTCTCTCCTATGTACGCATTTGCTCTTATCAACATGGGCCTGTCCGATGAAGACAAAACCGGGTAAAAACTGTTTCTCGGGTGTTACTTTGGAAGTAGCATTCCCCAGGGTTGTGAAGTCAGAATGGGCGATCAGACATTTTTCAAGCCAGGGTTAGGAAAGCCAGACCCTAGAAATTCAGTCTCAGGCCCTAGCAGGATAGAGTTGAAGTAGCCTGTCCCAAAACACAGCTACCAGCCAGGCTGCTGAGGGGAGGCAAATATCCTGATCTGGCTGCAGACAGTATTTTGGGGGTGCTCTGAGCACTGCGCCTCATGTCTACCAGATGCAGGCCACCTGGGCAGTGGTTCAGGGAAAGAGGGCGGCTTAGCCATACTGAACAAAACCCATATCTCGTTCATTACTTAGGCTACCAGCCTAGAACACATCTCTTGTCTCAGCTAGTAATATCCTTCCTTCCAGCTGTTATACCTCAGTGGCTGCTCTTAAATTTCTTTTTAGCCAGCATACACATCAACTTGTGAAAAGAACAGGAGGTTTAAAATCAGGAGTCCCAAGGCCCAGGCCCAGTGAGAACCAAACCACACTGGTTGCAGGGCCTTAGAAAGGTCATTTTTAAGCCCTTTATGTTTAAGGGTTCACTGCTCCAAAATAATCTCTGCAGTCATTTCCCAGTTTAAAATTCTGCGTTTGTTACCCTGTCAAAGCTGCACACTGTGGTCACTGTACCGTTTTCCACTTGGACCTGAACACTTGCATTCAGCACCCTCATGCTTTGTCTTGTTACTAAAGGTGTGGTTCACGGAGACCACAGTCAGTGGAAGTTTGTAAGAAATGCAACTCTCCTGTCTGGCCTGGGACGGCGTGGCTCACTGGTTGAGAGTCGACCTATGTACCAAGAGATCACCAGTTCGACTCCTGGTCAGGGCACATGCGCAGGTTGTGGGCCCGATCCCCAGTGGGGGGCAGGCAGGAGGCAGCCTATCAATGTTCTCTTTTCATCGATGTTTCTATCTCTCTCCTTCTCCCTTCCTCTCTCGCTAAAATCAATAAAGAAAAAAAGAAATGCACCTCTCAGGCCCTGCCCCTACTTACTGGATCAAAATCTATTTTAACAAGATCTCCAGGTGACTGGTTTTAGAAGCATTGTTCTATCTCAGAAAACCAGCTGTGAGAGTCATCAATTCTGTGGAGGTAAACGCAAACTAGAAAATCTGTGTGTTGTTTGTTACATATTTACATATAACAAACACACAGATAAATTATGTGTGTGTGTGTATACTTTCCATTTATGTATGTATATATAAATGTATTCTCTCAGTAAGAAGCTAAAAAAGATTAGGTCTGTCATCCCTTTCTTGTATCCCACAAGTGTGAGGGTGGAGCACAGCCTGTTTGCAGCGCTGTTTCAGAGCTGGTGACCCGGTGACAAGCAAAACATCCACACTTTCTGCCCTCCCGGAATTCACAGTCCAGTAAGAAGTTCTCACAGTAATTAGAAATTAGAGACCATAACCTTTTACACACCCCTGTGTCTTTCAAGGTGTCTCGAAGAATTAGAACAATATGGTAAATGTTCAATAAACCTCGCTAAGATTCAAATGATCATAGCAGAACGTTGGGAAATCACCTGAATAATATTTTGCAGTTGTTCAAGCTGTTTGGACACAACCCATCAGAAAGCTGAGAAGAATGTGGTTTACCTTTTAATTTATTCTATTTTTTTTTCTCATATTATAAAACTTGGAACAGTTTGTCAGGCTTTGTAACATATAACTTTCCAAAGGCAATATAACCATATTTCTCATTACACATAAGTAATATTTGGTTAAATATGGCCTAAGCCATGTCTACGCAACAGGGGAAAAAAAGATTTCGGCAGATAATAAAACAATATGTTAGGTTGAAACTTGTTCTAATTTTTTTTTTCCATATTGGTTTCTACCTTTGTCTCAAAATTGTTGTGTCTGAGGGGAGATTTCCAGACCACAGCCTTTTGGGTGAGTGCCAGTGAGTCAGGCCCTCACCCTGTCTTATCTTTAATACTTTCTTTGCAAATTAAACAATTAGAAAGATGGAAAGATATTTCGGCTCCATCAGAATGATGAAAACACCAGCCTAGAAAAACAAATAGCTGGAAAATAAAAGCACAGGGCAAATCACAGAGCTGGACGGAGCCCTGGGTAAGTCTCCTCCTGTGGGAGGGAGGCTGGGGGGAGTGTTGACCGCCCCGCCCTCGCTCTGCCCCTAAAGGAAAGGGGACTCGGGAGGGAGAAAGGACTTGCCTGAGGTCAATCATATTTTAGGGAGACAAGTGGAAATGCTTTCAGAGCGATGCCTTTGGTTTATATAAAAGTTTCTGTAGTGAAAGCCCTATATGGATTATCATCTTTATAACTCAGGAATATACAACAACCTATGATAATTGCCTGCAATATTCCAAACTATGTTCTTCTGCCATTACTCATTTTAATGTTACTCTGTTGCTTTTTTTCTAGCTTCCCCTTGTTGATTCTCTTTTTTCTTTTATCCTCACCCAGGACATTTTTGCATTTATCTTCAGATAGAGTGGGAGGGAGAGAGGGAGGAAGAGAGAGAAATTAACATCGATGTGAGAGAGAGTCATTGAGTGGCTGCCACCCACACAACCCCCACCGGGGCTGGGGACCAACTGCAACCGAGGTACGTGCCCCTAGTGGGAACTGAACTTGGGTCTCTGGTCTGTGGGTCGACGCTTTAACTGCTGGGCCAAACCGGCCAGGGCTTGATTTTCTTTTTTAAAACCTTCCCAGAGGATATGTTTTGATTGATTTTGAGAGAGAAAGTGAGAGAGAGAGAAAGAAACATGGATCAGTTGCCTCTCTTAAACCTGCAACTTAGGAATGTGCCCTGCCTGGAAATTGAACCCAGTCTTTTGGTGCACAGGAGGATGCTCCAACCAACCAAGTCACCTGGCCAGGACCCCTTGTTGTTGTTTTTTAAATCCTCATCTGAGGGTATCTTTTTTTCTACTTATCATCAGATAGAGTGGGAGGGAAGGAGGAAGAGGGACAGAGAGAGAGAGAGAGACAGAGAGACAGAGAGAGAAAGGTAGAGAAACATAGATGTGAGAGAGACATTGACTGGTTGCCTCCTGCAAGACCCGACCAGGGCCAGGGACAACCCAATACCCAGGTATGTGCCCTGGACTGATTCCCGAGACTCATTGGTCCGCAGGCCTTCAATCTAACCACTGAGCAAAACTGGCCAGGGCCTCTGTTGTTGCTTTATTATCTTCTCATTCTATCAATTACTGAGGGATGTGTTGAAGTTTCTAACTATGACTATAGATGTGTCAAATTTTTATCCAATTCTGTCAGTTTTTGCTTCAAATATTTTGAAATCTGTTGTAAGGTGCACACACATTTAGGACAGTCATGTCTTCTTGGTGACCGAATCCTCTCTCACGTAGATGTAATGATGGCTGCAATGTCCTCTTTTTCCCTAACAGTTTTCTTTTCTCTGAAGTCTGCTTGCCTGGTTATTAATGTAGCTATGCCACTGTCTTTTGATTAGGGCTTGCATGATTTATCTTTTCCCATCCTCTTACTTTTAACCTACCTTTTTCATTATATTCAAAGTGACTTTCTTGTAGACAGCATATAGATTTTTTAAAAAAATCTAACAATCTTAGTCTTTTAATTGGTGTGCTTAGACTATTTGCATTTAAGATAACTATTGCTGTATTTGAATTTAGGCCTACATTTTATTATTTGCTTTCTCTTTTATCCCTCTGCTTCCCTATCCCGGCCTTTTAAAAATGTTTCTTAGTATTCCATTTTAATTTTTCTATTGTGTATTTGGCTATACCTCTTTGTATAGCTTTTTCTTAGTGGTTTCTCTAGAGATCACAGTTAACTTTTTAGAGTTTACTTAGGGTCAATATTTTACCACTTCAAGTAGAATATAGAAACCTTACCTTACCACTATATAGATTCCTTTGCCTTCTCCCATTAATGTTATAGTTGTCTTATGTATTATATCTATATATTTTGAAAATCCAATCAGACACTTATAATTTTTCTTTCAATCATCCTACATGTTTTAAAGAACTTCAGAAGAGTAGCCTATTATATTTACCTATAAATCTAACATTCCCGTGGCTCTACCTTCATTCTTAATATTACGAATTTCTCTCTGGTATCACTTCTGTCTGAACTTCCTTTTAGGAGTTTGCTTTTGGGCAGGTCTGCTGGTTAAGAATTCTCTTAGTTTTCCTTCTTCTGAGAATGCCTTTGGTGTTCCTTCATTCCTCAATATTATTTGTGCTAGGTATAAAATTCTGGATTGATAGTCTTTTTCTTTTGGCACTTAAGAAAGATATCATGCCACTTCCTCTGGATGCCATAATTTTTTTTTTTTTTAATCCTCACCCAAGGATATTTTTCTATTTTTTGTTCAGACAGAGTGGGAGGGAGAGAGAGGAAAAGAGAGAAACATCGATGTGAAAGGGACACATCGAGTGGCTGCCACCCACATGACCAACCAGGGCCGGGGACAAACTGCAATTGAGGTACGTGCCCTTAGCCGGAACTGAACCTGGGTCTCTCTGGACTGCAGGCCGACACTCTAACCGCTGAGCCAAACTGGCCAGGGCTGGCCACCATGATATTTGATGAGAAACTCACAGCCATTTAAAAAATGCCCTGCCACTTCCTTCTGTTTTCAAGGTTTCTTATGAGAGATCCAGAGTTGATTGAAGCATTGCTCCCTTTAATAATGTGTTATTTTTGCGTCGGCTGCTTTTACTACTTTGTCTTTAGTTTTCAGCAGTTTTGCATGGATTTCTCTGTGAGTTTTCTTCCCAAATGTTTTCAGTTTCTTGAATCTGTAGGTTTATGTCTTTCATAAAATTTAGATTTTCAGCAATTGTCTCTGAAATATTGTTTTCTGTACTCCATTTTCTCCTCTCTTTCTGACACCCCAATAACATAATATTAGATATTTTGAATAGGTCACATAAGTCCCTAAGACTCTATTTAATTTTTTTCCAATATTTTTTTTTCACTCAGTTGTTCACATTGGATAATTTCCATTGACATATCTTTAATTAACTGTTTCTAATTTCCATTCTGTTACTAAGCTTATCTGAGTTTTTTTTTCTTTTTTCTTTTTTGTAATTCTATTTTTAGGTCTAAAATTTTTATCTGATTCTTCTTCATAGTTTCTCTTTCTGATGAGAATTCCAGCATTCTATCATTCCTGCCATTTCAACAGGATTTATTCTTCATTATGATGCATATTTGTAGTAGGTGCTTTAAAGTCTTTGTCAAATAATTCCAGCATCTATATCATCTCTATTAATATTTGCTGACTGTTTTTTTCTATGCAAGCTGAGATTTTACTGGTTCTTCATATACTGAGTAATTTGGGGTTTGATCTTGGACATTTTGAATTGTTATGAAACTCTGGGTCTTATTTAAATCTATGGAGAATTTTGAAGTATATGCTTCACCATCCAAACAACCTGGTTGGATTCCACCGTTCCAAGCGGCCTCTTTTGTTTCCATGTTTATTCCATGTTAGAGCCTCTCATTGCACCATCCAGTAGCCATTCTGGGACTTGGCTGCATCTATCCCAGTGTTCGGCTCTGAAAGCCTATTGGACACTGGTTAGAATCAAATTTATACTTGTACAGTTCATAGGACTAGAAGTCCATGAACACTTTGATGAGGTCACTTTCTCAAGCTTCTTTCTTTATGCTATCTCTGTTATCGGAGCCGGAAAACCGGGGCTCTGTTTGTTCACTCTGCCACTTGCTTCCTACAATGTGCTCGTGTCCAGGGCCAAGAAGTGAGAGGACAGAGAAAGAAAAATTGGTAGCATGGTTCCCCTCACCTTCTTGAGACCACAGTTCTTCTCATCCGAGAGGAAGAACTCTCCCCTCGGAGTTTTAGATGCCTTTTGGCCTTTGGGGCCTGGGAACCAGAGAATAGAAAATAATTATAAAAATATGGATTTTTCCCACTCTCTCTGTATATTAGAAAAACTTTTTTTTTCCTCCCTGTTCTAGCACTAGAGACCTTCTCCTGAAAATCTTTCTGTCTGTGCAATGATCACTTCTGGGTTTCAGGAGTGCCTTGAGTCCAGGCCAAAAAAACAAAGGTAAACGCACTGATGATTTAGTGGAACTGAGGATTCTAGTATTCTTCCCGATTCTACTTGCCTTTTTGCTTATTGCTTTCCACTTCTCAGAGCCCCCAAATAGCTGCTCAATGCAATCTGTTCAAGTTTCATAACTGCTTTCAGTGGGAGAGTAGGGTGGAGTGTGCTTCTCCAGCTGACTGGGAACCAGAACTCCGGGAGCTTTAAAAATACAAAATAAAATAGATACCTTGGTCTCTGCCACAAAGGTTCCGGTTCAGTTTATATGGGGTGGGATATGAGCAGAAGGTTGTTTTTGTTTGTTTGTTTGGTTGGTTTATTTTTAGGATAGCCCTTGTGATTTGAATATACACCAAAGTTGAGAACCTCTGCCATAAACAAAGATTCCTAAGGGCAGATTTCATTTTAAAATTCACAGCTATGTTCTATTACTATCTCTGCCAGATACTCTGCGCAATATTTTAAGGGTTGTTTAACTCAATAGGACATATATTCTTTTTTTTTTTTTTTATCCTCACCCGAGGACATTTTTCCATTTTTTTGCACAGATAGAGTGGGAGGGAGAGAGAGAGAGAGAAACATCAACTTGAAAGGGACACATAGAGTGGCTGCCACCCGCACGACCAACCAGGGCCGGGGACAAACTGCAACCGAGGTACGTGCCCTTAGCGGAAACCGAACCCGGGTCTCTCCGGACCGCAGGCCGATGCTCTAACCGCTGAGCCAAACCGGCCAGGGCAGGACATATATTCTTAAATGAGTCATACCTGGTCTTGAATTTCTACTAGGTCATTCATTATTTGTGTGATTTTCAGCTATTTGATTAACCTCTAAACTTTAGTTTCACATCTGGAAAATGGAGATAAAAACAAAACCTTCATTGTTGGAAGAATTAAATGGGGTAATGAAGGTAAAGAACACGGCATACTGCCTGGAATACAGCAAATAGTCAGTGCACATTAACTATTAGTACCACATTTTATAGGTGAGAAACTTCAAACTCAGATAGGCTAAGTGACTCACCCAAAGTTTCTTTCTAGTGTTTTCAAAGTTACATCAACCAGACCTGAAAACATCTGTTGGGGCTCTCTGTAGTGATTGAAATGGTTCAGTTATAGTTTTGTCTTTTTGAAAAAGAAGTTTATCCAATTCATCTAAAATGTTCATGGGTAACAGTTAAGAAAATGTAGCTTTGCCTGATGTGGCTCAGTGGTTGAGCGTCGACCCATGCACCAAGAGGTTGCTGGTTCAATTTCCGGTCAGGGCACACACCCAGGTTGTGGGCCAAATCCCCAGTGGGGGCCATGCAGGAGGCGGCCAACTAATGTTCTCGCTCATCCATGTTTCTATCTCACTCTCCTTCTCCCTTCCTCTCTCCGTAAAAATCAATAAAAAAAAAAAAAAAAAAGATGTAGCTTTTTCTAGGAAGCCCAAGTTATAATATCATGTAGGCAGTATCACAAGTGGAGAGCATTGTTTTTCTAAAACCTTCAGTGACTTCTTCCTTCCACATATGCAAGTGCTTATGTCTAGCATGGTGATAGAGGGCAAGGAACTCCCAGACCTTTCGTTTCCCCTTTTGCCACTTTGAGCCCAGGAACAATAATTAAAAAAACAAAATTCTTAGGATGCAAACAAATTTAGAATTGTGTTCAGAAGCATCAAGTAAATGATAGCTAGACATATACTCCATGTGTCTGTATAGTATACAGCATGATACAATATTTGTAATTAATGTACAGAGTTTCATTATCTAGTGAATTTTAAATTAACAGACCATCTCCTGGGTTTTCGAAACTAAAGACGTCAAGTGATATTTTATTTGCTTCTCAAAAATGTATGTTGAATTTTAATTTTTCTTTCTAGTTCTTCCTTTCTTATAATTTCTAAAACAGGAAAAAGTATTTTTCATCTAGGCAGACAAGGACCTGGTATGCTCCTAGGAGACGTTCTCTCATTATAATATGATTCCCTGTTTGAGAATCAGGAGTGGTAGCTCACTCTTACATCTTATCTGCCAATTTATTAATATAGAAACAGCTCTTTGGAGATCTTTATTCCATCACATAACATTAGTCACTTCAGAAGCACAACATATAGAATAAATTTAATGTACCTTTTAAAACCACACTGTTGAAATATTCACGAGCCGTAAATGTTTCCTTGGTCTGTGTGTGCAGGTGGAGGGAGGCAGAGTGGTGGTGATGAAGTTGGAGGGCTGGGCAAGAACCGCTCAATGTTGAGGGGAAATGACTCTGTTGATTCTCTGATAATAAAGGTCAATGTTTTCCTAAACCCAAATTTGACATTCAGAACAAATCTAACTTCTGTCACATCTTCATGGAACAATGATGAATTCTTTCTTGGTGATTTCTATTTCTCAGCCTTCCAATAGCATCATTTGCTTCCCCGCCAGCTGCCCATGGTAACGCTCAGTTCTGAGGAGTCGGCTCTGGCAGACAAGGGCCTCGTGGTATCAACTGCCTTTTCTAAAGTCATACTACGTGGGAACAAGGAATTCTTGGCAGCATGCCTAGTAAATCTCTCTCTCCTGTGCAGAAACTGGCACACACACAGACGGCAGTGCCTTCACGGGGGGATCATAGAAGTGATCCATGACCTGGTGTGGTGAGCCAGAGGTTTTCTTGGAAAAGGTTGAGTGCTGATGAAGCAGGATGGGGAATCCTTGGCTCTGGAGTGCGCTTCGTGCGCACACAGAGGACGATGGCTGTTAAGACAGGCTTATATGTGTACTCGATTGTTTTAGAAAAAGGGACAAATGTGTCAAGTTGGGCTTTTGATTTTCATTTTCTACCAGTATGATGGTGCTCTAGGATGAAGTGTGTCTGAAAAAGAAAAGACCGATGTTCATAATTGATCACAACCACATCCCTGGTGGATGTCCCACTCTGTGGCATGTTCCTACCATTTCTTATCTTTTTTAGCAAACAGTATGGAAAACATTCAGCTAGATTCATCTTGGGTTTGGTATTTATGTGTTATCAATGGGATATATCTCTTCTCTGAGCCTCAGTTCCCTCATCTGTAAAAGAGAAGCAAACACAATAATGATCCACTAAGTTGTTATGAGGATGAAAAGAAAGTGCAGTTAAAAATAACTCTGACAATCATGAAGCTTTAAATAAATGCTGGTGATAACAATGGTAGCAATAACAAACATTTATAATGGTAAACATTTATTGAACACATATAATGCACCCCCAGGGACGGCATTGAACACTTCTCATTTGACCTTTACACAACCCCAAAAAACGGACTTCAAACATGATACTTGGCACCAAAAGGGATTCAACAAATATTTAAAGAAATGGTTTTTTTAATCCACACCCAAGGATATATTTTTTGTTGTTGTTAGAGAGAGAGAGAGAGAGAGAGAGAGAGAGAGAGAGGAAAGAGGGGAGAGAGAGGAAGAGAAAAACATTGATGTGAGAGAGAAACATCTATCTGTTGCCTCCATACATGCCCGGCCAGGGATTGAATCCGCAATCTGGGTATGTGACCTGACCGGGAATCAAACCCACAACCTTCTGTTGTGCAGGACAACACTCCAACCAATCAAGCCAACTGGCCAGGGCAGTAAATATTTTTTAAAGGATTTTCAGAGGAGAAAACAGGTTAATTGATTTAATGATTCATTTTTATTTCTTTTATTCATAATGTCCGAATTCATGCATATAATTTTGCAAATAAAGACTTCAAACTTCCTGAAGGAAGAACACATCCAGTTAACCAGGATGCCTGGTATGAACTAGTGCATTTATAACAGTAGTTCTCAACAGGGGGCAATTTTACTATCTAAGGGATTTTGGCAATGTCCAGAGACATTTTTATTTGTCACAACTGGGAGGAGCTACTGGCAGTTAGTGGGTACAGGTCAGGGATGCTGTTAAACATCCTACAGGACATGCCCCTGCAATAAACAATTATCCAGCACAAAATGTCAGTAGTGCTGTAGCTGAGAAATCCCAGTTCAGGTAAATGAATAAAATAGATGAAAAAATGAAGGCATGTGCTGAACTATCTCTTAGAACATAATGTTACATGAAAACTCTATCTAGACATCAGGAGTTTGCAAACTTTTCACCTTGTTCCCATTCTGGCCTTTAACATCATTCCTTCATGTGTCTTGCTCTTCCTTTTGTGTTTGAAAAGCCTTTTCCCAGCAGAGATGACTATGCTCCAATGATACAACAACTAAGTAGAAAACTAGAGAGAAGTCTAGGCAGTCTTTTCTCCAAAGAAGATGGTCTTCCTCTAATACTTCCACAAAGGGGATTTTGCTAAAACAATCTCTTTGAATTGATCAGTCAGCCAAAATGAGACCAGGAGCCAACCTCAACAAGTTTCCAACACGATTTGTTCCTGGTACTTTTTAATTTTCCATCTTTACTTTTTCTTTTACCCCATTTCTCTCCTGCTTTTAATTTATTTTATCTTCCCAAATTATTCATATTCTTGTGAGTGATCCTTAATAATTTCTGGCACAAGGCAGGGAATAAACAAATAAATTAAATAGCAGAGAGAGGTATTCTGATGTAACATTTCTCAAACATTTTAATTTCCCTACCAGTGTTTCTTGGACAGGGTTAAGAAATTGGTTTTTTTCTCTTAAGAATCACTAACCCAGTGTATAAAACTACAAATAAATAAGAAACAATTAACAATCAACCTATTTGTACAGAAGGAGGTGGTGGGAGGGGATGAGGAGGAAGACCAGGATGGAACACGATAAAAGATATTTGGTTTACTTTATTTTTTTTAATTTTTTATTTTTTATCCTCACTTAAGGACATTTTTCCATTTTTGTTCAGATAGAGTGGGAGGGAGAGAGAGGAAGATATATAGAGAGAAACATCGACATGAAAGGGACACATCGAGTGGCTGCCACCTGCACCACCAACCAGGGCTGGGGACAAACTGCAACCGAGGTACGTGCCCTTAGCAGGAACCGAACCTGGGACTCTCTGGACCGCAGGCCGATGCTCTAACCGCTGAGTCAAACCGGCCAGGGCTGGTTTACTTTATTTTTAAAATGTTTTATTAAAATTTATTTTAGGGTGACATTGGTTAATAAATTATAGTCTTCAAGTGTACAGTTCTATAATACATCATCTGTATTTTGTAGTGTGTGTTCACCACCCAAAGTCAAGTCTTCTTCCCTTACCATTTATCCCCTCTTTACCCTCTTCTACCTTCCCCCACCCCCTTTTTCTTCTGGTAATTGCCATACTATTGTCTGCATCTATAAGTTTGTTTGGTTTTTTTGCTTAATCCCTTCCCCTTTCTCACCCAGCTCCCACCACCCCCCTCTTCTGGCAGCTGTCAGTCTGTTCTCTGCACCTATGAGTCTGTTTCTATTTTGTTTGTTAGTTTATTTTGTTCATTAGATTCCTTATATGAATGGAATCATATGATACTTGTCTTTCTCTGACTGGCTTATTTCACTTAGCATGATATACTCCACGTCCATCCATGGGTGACAAAAGGTAAGATTTCCTTTTTTATGGCCCAGTAGTATTTCATTGTGTATATGTACCACAGCTTTTTTATTCACCCATCTACTGATGGGCACTTGGGCTGCTTCCATAGCTTGGCGATTGTAAATAACACTGCGATGAATATAGGGTGCATATATTCTTTTGAATTTGTGATTTGGGTTTATTTTAATTTTTTGAGGAAAGTCATACAACTTTAATTAAGAAATACAAAAATTTAACATGCTTCAAGTAGATGTTATCCAAGGAAATGACATTATGCACAAGGAAAAGAGGCTAAAGGAGGAAGAAGAAGGAAAGTACACAGAGAGAGAGTGTGTGCACAAAAAGGAGAGAAGCCAGAGGACAGATGAAGGCCAAACTCACCATCCCCTTGTTCCGCTTCTTCACAGTTCCCTCCTCGGTCAGGCCACATTCCCAGTGACTATGTCCATACAGACTTCATGGTGGGACCTCAGAAATTCAAGATGAGAATACTCATTTTTTGCCCTTTCAACATTTTATTAACCTTTTAGTGCCTGCAGGAAGCAAGAGGCTTTATTCCTTAATTATTGGCTAAGCAGTCCTCCTGTGTCCCACTCTCCCTCCAAAGGGACCCGCAGTCCTCTTTCCCTTGACAGAACAACTGGGACGGCACAGGCCCGGTCTTCCTACCACTTCCACTCCTCCAAATACGCACGCACACGCACATGCACACGCACACACACATGCACACGCGCGCACGCACACAAGCCAACTGAGGGGATCAGGTACAAGCAAATATTAGTCTTTTCTTTTTTTTTTTTTCCATGCAATATTATAATTGCTTTTCTGCAATTTTCAGTTCTGCAGAGAAAAAGTGTTGGTAATTTTACACACACCACCCTTCACACACACATGCACATACACACTCCAATAATTAGCTTGTTGGTCAAGTCGACCAACATTAGAAATAATAGGTATTTATTTATTTTTAGCCATGAATGAAGGTGCTGGGAACTTAGTTATCTTGTGTAAAAATTCCCGGCAAATTAATTGCTCTGCTGTTTGACTGTTGAACATTAAATATTTGATCTTCCATAATTTCAACATTAAAGGTCTTTTCTAATTTGTTGTGTTTACATCACCAAACAAAAATGTGTTTGACTAACCAAAGACATGTTTAGCTCTTTTGAGTTTCGATAATAAATAAGTCTACGATAAACCATGAAGTTACCCTAATACTGAGTGTACATTTGGCAAAACAATTTTGTGAAAGAATGTTACAGAAATCAAATGATTCTTTGAGGGAAAAGAATAGTGTATGTATCTTTTAATCATGGTATAGAAAATTTTGAAGTGTTTTGAAAGAATGATTCATTATTCTATGAAGGTAAGGATGGTTCTCTATTCCCTTGTTCTAATTCTCCTTGATAATATAAGGATGAATAAACAGTAGCACAAGAAATCATATAGAAATTTTATAAGCCACAATTATCTTATTTGCAGCTGCAGCTACTACCTGTGCCCCTGCCTCTGAAAGTGTCGTTGTGTCTTAGAATAGTGGAAGGTCCACGACTTCGTTGGAAAAGTGATCCAGGTCCTCAACCCTGGTTCTAGATTCTTTCTCACGGCTGATTCGGTTTCTCATTAAACTTTCATTATAAATTAATGCTGCAGAGAAGGTCCTTCTTTCCAAAGGTATTGCCTATGTCTGATTGCTAACATATTAAAATGTCATTACTGGTAATTCATTCACACGGTCCATAGTTATTAACTGCCCCCTGGACATGTGAGAAGACAAATCGCAAATTCTCTTCTCAAAGAGTTTGTGGCATCATTGTCTGAACGATGGCAATAACTGATTTTAAAAGTCCACCAGCAAACTACATACCGTATAATTCCAACTATATGACATTCTAGAAAAAACAAGACTATGGAGACAGTGAAAACAGAGTGGTTTTCAGAGATCAGAGGGGAGAGATGGATGAATAGGTAGGGCACGGATGATACTGTACTGGTGGATGTTGTCATTATACATTTGTCCAAACCCACAGAATCTACAATGCCAAGAGTTGCCAGGAGTGGACCCTAAAGTAAACTATGAACTTTGAGTGACTTTTATGTATCAGTGAAGGTTCATCAGTTGTAACAAATGCAGCACTTTGGTGGAAGGGATACTGATCATGGAGGGGCTGTGCATGTTGAAGCAGGGACTATATGGGAAATCTCTGTATCTTCCTCTCAATTTCGCAGTGAACATAAAACTCTAAAAAAATAAAGTCTATTTTTATTTTAATTTTTTTTTTATCCTCACCCGAGGACACTTTTTTTTTTTTTTTTTTTCATTTATCTTTAGACAGAGTGGGAGGAAGAGAGGAGGGACGAGAAAGAGAGAAACATCAATGCGATAGAAACACATCGACGGGTTGCCACACACACGACCCAACCAGGGCGGGGCACAAACCGCAACTGAGGACGTGCCCTTAGCAGGAACCGAACCTGGGCCTCTCTGGTCCGTGGGCCGACGCTCTAACTGCTGAGCCAAACTGGCCAGGGCTAAAGTCCATTTTTTTTTATCCTCACCCGAGGACATTTTTCCTTTTTTTTTTTTGTTCAGATAGAGTGAGAGGGAGAGAGAGAGAAACATCGATGTGAAAGGGACACATCGAGTGGCTGCCACCCGCACAACCAACCAGGGCCGGAGAAAAACTGCAACCGAGGTACATGCCCTTAGCGGGAACCGAACCTGGGTCTCTCTGGGTCACAGGCCAACACTCTAACTGCTGAGCCAAACTGGCCAGGACTAAAGTCTATTTTTAAAAATGTCTCCGAGTAAAATGTAGTATTTCTTGGAGAGGGCAGAATCTTTCATTGATCAGCCGTTCCAAGTTCTAAGTACCTATTAGTTTATGCAATGTTTTCCCACTGCCAGGATCAAAGAGCTGGCTGTTTGACGGGTGGCAGGACTTTCAGAAAGATGTCTCAGGAAAATGCAGTGTTCTCCAGAGAAAGAAGACCTAGGTCGACCATTGTAGGAAGACAGTGAGTGGGCAACACTTGTTTGAAGAGGCTGGGTAAGCAGGCTGGGAGGGCAGCATGCGGATTTGACTTCCACAGAAAGCAGGTGACTCAAAGACACTGTGACTCAAAATGATCAAAGAGCTAAAACTATGTCTCTTAGAAGAACACACAAGGGTAAAACTTTATTATCTTGGGCTTGGCAATGGTTTCTTAGATAGGACACCAAAAGCAGAAGCAACAACAACAATGACGACAAAAATAGATCAATTAGACTTTGTTAAAATGAAAAAACTCATGTGCATGAAAGGGTTCCTCTGAGAGCGGAAAGACAGCCTACAGGACAGGAGAAAATTCTAGCAAATCATACATCTGACGAGGGTCTGGTGTCCAGAATATGTAAAGAATTCACAATGCCGCAACAAACAGACCGCTCAAAAAATGGGCAAAGGACTTGAGCAGACATTTCTCCTGAAAAGACAGTACACCAAGGTCAACAGGTACATGGAAAGATGTGCAATGTCATAGTCATTAGGGAGAGGCAAAGGAAAGCCACAAGAGATAGCATTTCACACCCACTAAGATGGCTGTCACCAAAAAACTAAAATAAAAAAGAAAGAACAACTATTGACAAGAGTACGGAGAATTTAGAACCCTTACTACATTACTGGTAGGGATGTAAAGTGGTACACCTGCTGTGGAAGGAAATTCGGATTCTTATCACTAAGTGAAACACAGAAGGGTTGTGCAAACAAAAACCTGTACGTGGATGTTCAGAACTATTCACGATAGCCAAAAAGTGGGAACAACCCAAATGTCCACCGACCGAGGAATTAATAAACAAAATGTGGCGTATCCATATAATGGGCCTCCTTTAGCCATGAAAAGCATGACGTTCTGATCATGCCACAACGTGAATGAACCTTGAAGACGTTCTGCTGCGTGAAAAAGCCAAACACAGAGGCCACATATATCTGATTCCATTTATATGAAATACACAGAATAGGCAAATTCAATGAGACGAAAAGCAGTTAGTGGCTACCAGGAGCCAGAGGATAGTGGGAAATGGGGAGTACTGATTAATGAGTATGAGTTTGAGGGTGGATGATAAAAATGTTCTGGAACTTGACCGTGATCATGGTTCACAGCATTGTGAATACACTAAATATCACTGAACTTTACATTTCAAAATGGTTAAAATTGTGAATTTTATGTTATGTCTGTTTTACCACAATTTTGAAAACTTAGCTTGTCAAACAGACTAGAGTCAAGCAATGTCTCCATAAACAAAACAAATTAGTAAATTGATACAGGTATTGGGAGCTCTTAATTGGAATGTTATCATGATCTCATCACTACAACACTTTGTACATGTAGACTCTAGAATATAGCATAATAGTTGTACATAGAGCCTTAACTGTAGAGTAATACTTTCATAACCCTACATATACAAATGACCTTAAGTGGTGTTTAATAAATTAATAAAAGCAGTTTACCAAACATAAAAAATACCACGTGATTCCATTTACTATTTTGCCTGGCTTTTGACTGAGCTGCCGTGTTTGTATTGAGAAATGGGCTTGTAGGCTGCAGAAATGTCTGATTTCTTCTTGAATTGGGGAACATTCAAGGCCAATAGGTCCTTATTACCAAAAGGGCAAAAAGGAACAGGATCGTGTACTATGCTGAGCTTATGTAAAGCACAGAAGGCTGTAATAGTATCTCTAGCAGAGAAGATTGCACCCTGGAGAAGTTGAGAAATGTTTTGCAGGGTTTCACTGTAGGAGTCAGGCCCAAACTTACTCCTGCCTGGTTTGTAAGCCTTTCCGCTCCATCGTGCTGTGGTTCAAACTTTTCAGCCAGATGTTCAGAGCTCTTTGCAGTCTGACACCACCTGTTTAAACACCTATTTTGAAATTTAGTAACATCAGTTTCCCACTGTAGTCAGGCTGATCTTCCCTTTTCCTTATAAACATGCCTTTTCATTCCGAACGTCAAGCCTTACCTTACTGTTCTGTCTTCACTCCTGTCATCATCCCTGCCGTCTGGCCATTCACAATTCTTAACAGTCTTCAGAAGGCAACTCCAGCCCCACATCATTCATGAACAATACTCCAACTACTCCAGCTTCTAATCAGCTTTCTTTTTTTTTTTTTTTTTTTGCTCTTGAGGAACAAGTAAGTTAGCTGTAGGTGGCATGGATCTTTCTGTCTTTCTTTCTTTCTTTCTTTCTTTCTTTCTTTCTTTCTTTCTTTCTTTCTTTCTTTCTCTCATTCTAATCTTTATTGTTGAATATATTACAGATGTTCCTCATTTTCCCCCCACTGACTGCCTCCTCTCCACTCCCGCCCCCCTCCCACCTTTTCCCACCCTACTGTGTCCATTGGTTATGCATATAAGTTCTTTGGTTTATTTTTTCCCACCCCCCAACCCCTTTCCCTCTGTACCGCAGGCTGACGCTCCAACCGCTGAGCCAAACCGGCCAGGGCCCAACCCCTTTCCCTTTGAGGATTGTCAGTCTAGCAATGAATTTGTGCTTCTTAATCCCTTCACCTTTTTCACCCATTCTCCCAACCCCCCTCCCATCTGGCAACCAATAAAATGTTCTCTGTATCTATGAGAATCTTTCTGTTCTGCTTGTTCATTTTGTTTGTAGATTCCATTGTTGATAGATATGTATTCATTGCCATTTTGTTTGTTCATATATTTTATCTTTTTCTTCAAAAAGACCCTTCATCATTTCATATAATAACGGTTTGGTAGTGATGAACTCTAACTTTAACTCTTTATATGGCCATCGATTCTACATGACAGCTTTGCAGGATAGAGTAATCTTGGTTGTAGGTTCTTGGTTTTCATCACTTTGAATATTTCTTGCCACTCCCTTCTGGCCTGCAAAGTTTCTTTTGAGAAATCAGCTGACAGCCTTCTGGGAACTCCCTTGCAAGTGACTAACTGTTTTTCTCTTGCTGCTTTTAAGATTCTCTCTTTGTCTTAAACTTTTTGCATTTTGATGATGATGTGTCTTGGTGTGGGCCTCTTGGGGTTCATCTTGTTTGGGACTCTCTGTGCTTCCTGGACTTGTATGTCTGTTTCCTTCACCAAGTTAGGAAAGTTTTCTGTCATTATTGTTTCAAACAGGTTTTCAATTTCTTGTTCTCTCTTCTCCTTCTGGCACCCCCAAGATGCAAATGTTGGCACACTTGAAGTTGTCCCAGAGGCTCCTTACACTCTCCTCATTTTTTTGGATTCTTTTTTCTTTTTGGTGTTCTGATTGGGCATTTTTTGCTTCCTTATATTCTAAGTCAATGGTTTGCTTCTTGGATTTACATACTCTACTATTGAATCTGTGTAATTTATTCTTTATTTCAGTTAGTGCCTCCTTCATTTCTGACTGTGCATCCATCATTTCTGACTGGTACTTTTTTATGCTCTTGAGGCCCTCACTAAGTTCACTGAGGTTCTCACTAAGTTCATTGAGCATCCTTATAAGCAGTGTTTTGAACTCAGCATCTGTTAGGTTGCTTATCTCCATTTCGCTTAGTTCTTTTATTGGGGTTTTGTTCTGTTCTTTCATTTGGGACCTGTTTCTTTGTCTCCTCATTTTGGCTGCCTCCCTGTTTGTTTCTGTGTATTACTTAACAAGTGGTATGGGGCTAGCTGAGACCAGACAGGTCAATCCTAAGGTTAAGCAAGTGGCAACAGCTTGGGTGGGCCTGAAAGTTGGGTGGGGCGGGGCCTCAGGGAGTCACCAGGGCGGGGCTACCAGTGTGAGCCAGGTTGCTGGAGTCCCAGGTATGGCGGTTGTCTGCCACCCCCAGGAAGGGCTCACCAAAGGAACAAAGGCCTCTGACAGCACATTTGTGCTGGAGAAAGCCCCCTCTCCAGTCCTCGCTCCAGTGCCAAACAGCTCAGTTCTTCCCTGTATGTCTCTGGTGCCCCTCGAGCTGCCTCCCCTCCAAGCTTAGAGGGAGAGAGTCCGATAAGTCCCTGCGCGGGCCCTTTAAGGAGCTGCCTGGAGCTCCAGTCGCCTCAGCCTCCCTGAGCCTCAGTTCCCGCTGGTTTTTCCAGCCAGAAGTTACGGGGATTCTCTTCCTGGCACTGGAACCCTGAGCGGGGCACCTGGTGTGGGATGGGGACCCCTCAGTCCTCAGGGAGGACCTTCCCAGCCGAGGTGTCCTCCTGATTTGTATCCGCCACACGTGGGTCTGGGACCAGCCCCTCCGCCCCTCCTACCAGTCTGGATGTGGCTGCTGCTTTAATTCCGTAGTTGTAGGACTTCCATTCAGCTCGATTTCAGGCGGTTCTGAATGATGGTTGTTCTTTAATTTAGTTGTAACTTTGATGTGGTTGTGGGAGGACGCGAAACCGCGTTTACCTACCTGTCATCTTGACCGGAAGTCTCAGCTTTCTTTAGAAGAAAAATACAAGCCTAGCCAGTGTGGCTCAGTGGTTGAGCGTCGACCCATGTACCAAGAGGTCACCGGTTTGATTCCCAGTCAGGGCACATGCCCAGGTGGTGGGCCCGATCCCCAGTGGGGGGCATGCAGGAGGCAGCCAATCTATGCTCTCTCTCATTGATGTTTCTATCTCTGTCTCCCTCTCCCTTTCTCTCTTTCTAAAATCAATAAACAAAAAATAAGACTTAAAAAAAGGAAAAAACAAAACAACATAAAACCACTTTGAGACTAACTGTTTATATAGTGAATCTGGGTCCTTCACCATCGCTGAACATGGTGATTTGGTTTAGTCAGCCTCTCTTTCGCTCTCTTCTCTTTCTTTCTCAACCTCAGCATTATTGCCATTTTAAGCCAGATAATTCTTCGACGTGCGGGCTGCCTTGTATATTGTAGGATGCTTAGCAACATCCCTGGCCTCTTCTCACTACCAGCCAGTTGTACCCACCCCTGTTGTAACAGACAACAATGCCTCCAGACATGGCCGAATGTCTCAAGGCCAGGAGAGGGGGAGCAAAATCACCCCCAGTTGAGAAGCACAACTAGGGTCCCTCCCCGAACCTCAGAGGTGAGAGAGCTGAGCAGTACATTTCTTTTTTTTTTTTATCCTCACCCGAGGACATTTTTCCATTTTTTGTTCAGATAGAGTGAGAGGGGGAGAGAGAGAGAGAGAGAGAGAGAGAGAGAGAGAGAGAGAGAGAGAAACATCGATGTGAAAGGGACACATCGAGTGGTTGCCACCCACATGACCCAACCAGGGTCGGGGACAAACTGTAACCGAGGTACGTGCCCTTAGCGGGAACCAAACCCAGGTCTCTCTGGACCACAGGCCGAGTTCTAACCGCTGAGCCAAACTGGCCAGGGCTGAGCAGTACATTTCTCTGACCGCTGCCGCTGGGATTCAGGACAAGTAACTGGTTCTCACAAGTAGGTGAACTTGTGCTGGGTTTCAGAGGCTACAGTGAGATAGAGACCATCTTCCTTGATGGGTTTCAAATGGCCAAAAGGGTTGTGGAGATGCAAAGTGTTTTGGCAGCGACATTCCTGTCCGTTCTCCTGAGCACTGAGAGGTGTGTATGTGTAGGGGCTGCGGTGGGGTGGTCTGTGTTCCAGATCCCGTTGCTTTATGAGTGTTGAGAGGTAATTCCCACAAAGGCACCATGCTGGCAGCTTTTTTTTTTTTAATCCTCACTCGAGGACATTTTTCCATTTTTTTATTCAGACAGAGTAGGAGGGAGAGAGAGGAAGAGAGAGAGAGAAACATCGACGTGAAAGGGACACATCGAGTGGCTGTCACCCACACGACCCAACCAGGGCCGAGAACAAACTGCAACCAAGGTACATGGGGAACCAAACCTGGGCTTCTCTGGACCACAGACCGATGCTCTAACCGCTGAGCCAAACCAGCCAGGGCTCCTGATTCTTGAATGGCAGTTGTCAAAGTGAGTCTGTGAACTCAACAACTCTGGTAAACCCTTTGAGGAATCTGTCCTGAGAGCCCATTGAGCGTAAACTCTTGAATCCTTCCACAGCTACTTTTTCTGCATCTAGTTCACTTCACCTCTCTCTCCTTTCTTTTCTTTTTTTTTTTTTTAAAGAATAAAATAAGTGGTTTCTCTTTCCTGCACTGAACCCATATAATGCCTTACCTATGATTATTTAACCCTTTCACTAATTCCCTTTTATTCTCTGAGTATAGTAGTGCCCCTTTATCCACAGTTTTGCTTTCGGATGTTTCAGCTACCTGTGGTCAACTGTGGTCTGAAAACATTACGTGGAAAATTCCAGAAATAAACAATTCATACGTTTTAAAGTGCATGCCATTCTGAGCAGCACGATGAAATTGTGCACCATCCCACTCTGTTCCACCCAGGACATGAATCATCCCTTTGCCCAGCGTCTTCACGCTGTACACGCTGCCCACCTCTCAGTCACGTAGTAGCTGTCCTGGTGATCGGATCGACTGTGGTGATGTCATGGTGTTTGTGTTCAAGTCACCCATGTTTTACTTCGTGATGGCCCCACAGCACAAGAGTAATGTTACCCAAGCTTCAAATATGCCAAAGAGAAGCCATGAAGTGCTTCCTTTAAGTGAAAAGGTAAAATGTCTTGACTTAAAGAGAAAAAAAAAAAATCATATGCTAAAGTTACTAAGATCTATGGTAAGGATGAATATTTTATCCATGAAACTGTATAATTTAGTAATTAAAATTTATCATAAATAAGTAAGTATAAGAAAAAACAGTATATATAGGGCTCAATACTATGTGAGGTTTCAAGCATCCCCTGGGGTCTTGGAACATAGCCCCCATGGACAAGGGGGGCCACCGTAGTAAAGTTTCTAACAGGGAGAAATCACACTTACTTCTTGCATCCGCTTCCCGTAATTTCTATCCAGTGCTATGCTCCCAGTAGGCACTAGGGAAGCAAGTCAACTAATTTGTGTTTGGCCTTCACTAAAAACTTGCTTCACGCATGAAAACGTGGAAGAAGTGAAAAGAGAAAGACCCCCAGCCCCCTCCAGTTCTCCCTCTTCTTCAGTGTGTGGTAGAACCTGGCCCCACACATCTGGTCCAGGGAAGAACTGCTCCAATGGGAAACTGTTGTGACTGTCTTACCAATGGCTCAGTCACACTCCATTCCAGGCAAACGGCCACATAAAGCATCCAGAACATGATCTCTCCCTAGAATAGCAACCAGGCTTTTGGCTCTAGATATGTATTCGCTGATGACTCCCAGGTTTATGTTCCCAGGCTTGACCTCTCCACTGAACACCAGACTTGTACATACAAATACCTATTTGACATTTCCATCTGGACATTTAACATTCATAGTAAATGCAACATGTACAAAATCGAACTCTTCTCTTACCCAGTCTGCTTCGTTCACTGTCTTCTGCTTCTCAGTAAATGCCACCACCATCCATTCATGTAAAAAAAAACCCCTAGAAATGATGATTAATTTCTTCCTTTCCCTCAACCTCCTTTGTCAGACTATCAGCAATCCTGTGTTTTAACTCAAAAACCTATCTGAAATCCACCCACTTTGCCCCATCTCTGCTGCTTTCGCTTTAGTTCAAGCGGCTATCACCTCTCATTTCCTCGTTGGTCTCATTGCTTTCACTCTTTCCCCCACATTTTAAAACAGAAGTTGGATTGTGTAGAATAAAATCTACACCCCTTAATCCAGTGAACAAAGCCTCTCGTGATGTAGCCATGGCCTGGTTCTCCAAAGTCCTCCTATCACATTCTCCCCTTATTCCTCATGCTCCAGCCCCAGGTCCTCTTTCTGTTCCCTGAATTTTCTAAGCTCTTTCCTACCGCAGGGCCTTTGCACATGTATTCTGGCTCTTTTTTAAAATTTCATCCTCACCCGAGGACACATTTTCCCCCCCATTTTTTGCTCAGATAGAGTGGGAGGGAGAGAGAGGAGGAGAGAGAGAAACATTGATGTGAAAGGGACACATCGAGTGGCTGCCACCCACACGACCCAACCAGGGCTGGGGACAAACTGCAGCCGAGGTACACGTTCTTAGCGGGAACCAAACCCAGGTCTTTCTGGACCGCAGGCCGAATTCTAACCACTGAGCCAAATCGGCCAGGACTGTACTCTGGTTCTTTGTCTTTGCTCATATGTCAGCTTTCAGATATGTTTTGCTTGATCATTCCATCTTAAGTAAACCCCATCCTTTAAGTTATTCACCATCAGATCACCCTGTCAACTTTCCTTAGCTCTTGTTAGTATCTAAACTACCTTGTCTGTTTCTCTGTTTTCTTCTTCTTCTTCTTTTTTTTTTGGTACGTGCCCCTAGTGGGAACTGAACCCCAGGACTCTCTGGTCCACAGGCCGATGGTCCAACCGCTGAGCCAATAGTTAAATATGTAAGATACGCGCCCTGGCTGGTTTGCTCAGTGGTTAGAGCGTTGGCCTGCGGTCCAGAAAGACCTGGGTTCGGTTCCCACTAAGGGCACGTATCTCGGTTGCAGTTTGTCCCTGGCCCTGGTTGGTCGTGCGGGTGGCAGCCACTAGATGTGTCCCTTTCACATCAATGTTTCTCTCTCTCTCTCCCTCCCACTCTATCTGAACAAAAAATGGAAAAATGTCCTTGGGTGAGGATAAAAAAAAAATATGTAAAATACAGACAACATAAAATCTACCATCGTAATCATTTTTAAGTGTTCAGTTAGTGACATTAAGTCGCATTCACATTGTTGGGCAATCGTCACCCATCTCCAGAATTCTTTTCTTTTTCTTTCTTTTTTTTTTTTATCCTCACCCGAGGACATTTTTCCATTTTTTGTACAGATAGAGTGGGAGGGAGAGAGAGGAAGAGAGAGAGAGGGAAACATCAATGTGAAAGGGACACATCGACTGGCTGCCACCCACACGACCAACCAGGGCCGGGGACAAACTGCAACCGAGGTACATGCCCCCAGCGGGAACCGAACCCGGGTCTCTCCGGACCGCAGGCGGACGCTCCAACCGCTGAGCCAAACTGCCCAGGGCTCTTTTTCTTTTTTTTAATCCTTACTCGAGGACATTTTTCCATTTTTTGTTCAGATAGAGTGGGAGGGAGAGAGAGGAAGAGAGAGAGAGAGAGAAACATCGACATGAGAGGGACACATCGAGTGGCTGCCACCCACAGGACCAACCAGAGCCAGGGACAAACGGCAACCAAGGTACATGCCCTTAGTGGGAACCGAACCCAGGTCTCTCTGGACCGCAGACCGATGCTCTAACCGCTGAGCCAAACTGGCCAGGGCCAGAATTCTTTTCATTTTGCAAGATGGAAACTCTCTACTCATTAAGCAGTAACTCTTTGATCCTCCTTCCCTCCAACCCCTGGCAACTACCATTTACTTTCCTTCCCTAGATACTTGACCACTCTAGGCACCTCATATAAGTGTAGTCATGCAGTTTTTGTTTTTTTGTGACTGTTTTATTTCACTTTGCATAATGTTCTCTAGGTTTACCCATGTCGTAGCATGTGTCAGAATGTCCTTCTTTTTAAAACCTGAATAATATTCTATTTATGTATACACAACATTGTATTTGTCCATTTATCTATCTATGAATACCTGGTTTGCTTCCTTCCACCTTTTGGTCTTTTTTGAATAATATTGCTATGAATGTGGGTGTGCAAACAAATATTTCTTCGAGACTCTGCTTTCAGTTCTTTTAGGTGTATAGACCCAGAAACGTAATTGCTGGACTATACTGTAATTTTACTTTTAATTGTTTGAGGAACCGCCACACTGTTTTCCATAGTGGCATTGTTTTTATATTCCCACCAACAATGCATAAAGGATCCAATTTCTTCATATCCTCTACAACACTTGTTATTATTGTATTTTCATAGACATGTTAATGGGTGTGTGATGATATCTCAGTGTGGTTTTGATTTATATTTTCCTAATGATTAGTGATATTGAGCATCGTCTCATATGCTTGTTGGCTACTGTATCTTCTTTGCATAAATGTCTGTTCAAGTTTTTTGCCCACTTTTAAATTTGGTTTGTTGTCGTTATTGTTGAATTGTAGCAGTTTCTTATATATTCTGGATATTAGACCCTTCTCAAAAACATGACTTGAAATATTTTCTCTAATTCTGTGTGTTGCCTTTTCATTATGTGGGTTGTGTCCTTGGCTGCACAGAGTTTTTCATTTTTATTTAGTCCAGTTTATCTTCTTCTTCTTCTTTTTTTTTTTTTTTTTTTTGTTGCCTGGGCTTTGGTGTCACATCCAAGAAATTGTTGTTAAATCCAATGTCATGAAGTTTTTACCTTAAGTTTTAGCTCTTATTCTTAGTTCTTTGATCTATTTTGAATTAATTTTGGTATATGGTGTAAGATAAAGGTCCGATTTCATTCTTTAGTATATGGATATCTGTTTTTCCTACCACCATTTGTTGAAAAGACTGCTCTTTCCCCATGGAACGGTCTTGCCATCTCGTCAAAAAGCATTTGAACACATATGTGAGAGTTTATTCTGGGCTCTCTATTCTATTTCACTGATGCTCTCTCTGTCTGTCTTTATGCCAGAACAATGGTGTTTTGATTACTGTGGCTTTGTAGTGCGCTTTGGAATCAGGAAGGGTGAGATCTCCAACTTTGTTCTGTTCAAGATTGTTTTGGCTATTTAGGGCACCTCGAGATTCCATATGAATTTTAGAATAGAGTTTTCTAGTTCTGAAGAGAAAGAGAGAGAGAAAGAAACCCGACTTATTACAATTATATAGGAATTGCACTGAACCTCTAG
Organism: Molossus molossus; assembly: GCF_014108415.1. Lineage (NCBI taxonomy): Eukaryota > Metazoa > Chordata > Mammalia > Chiroptera > Molossidae > Molossus > Molossus molossus. The sequence goes on along the minus strand of NW_023425347.1, from coordinate 24,168,564 downwards.
CCCACTTTGGGAAGTATTGACACCTTAACAGTATTAAGTCTGCTACTGAGTTTAGTGTTACAATATTTTGTTAAGGTTTTTTTTTTTTTCATCAAAATTCATTAGGGTCAATGATCTGTAGTTTTCTTTTCTGTATCATCTTTGGCTTTAGTAGTAGGTCTCCTAGAATTAGTTTGAGAGTGTTCCTTTCTCTTTAATTTTTGGAAAAGTTTGAGGAAGATTGGTGTAATTCTTTAAAAATTTGGTAGAATTCTCCAGTGAAGCCATCTGGTCCTGGACTTTTCTTTAGTGGGGAATTTTTTTAAATTACTGATTAAATCTCCTTACTACTTTTAGGTCTGTTCAGATTTTCTGTTTCTTCATGATTGAGTCTTGGTGGGTTGTATGTTTCTAGGAATTTGTCCATTCCATCAAGGTTATTCCATTTCTTGACATACGATTGGTCACAGTACTCTCAGAATATTTTTTATTTCTTTAAAACCAGTAGCCATGACACTGATTTCATTTTTGATTTTTTTTATTAAGGTCTTCTCTGTTTTTCGTTTTTTTAGTCAGTCTAGCTAAACATTTGTCAAGTTTGTTGATCTTTTCAAAGAACCAATTTTTGGTTTTGCTCTTACCCACGGACCTGTTGTTGGAAGAAAAGGAAGATGAGAGGAAAATAAATACCTTTGTGATAATTACAAACTTGGCTCTGTTGGAAAGGTGAGACTTGTTGGGTTGAAAGTGATATTATCACTGCTTAGGTATGAAATTGGCACTATTTCTGAAAAAGTTTTTTGGCATTCTTCATTCCAGACACAGTCAAGCCTAGAAAAGAGGGGTTTTATTGTGTTTTGTGCAAAATAGATAATTTTTGAAAGTAATACATAGTTTATATTTATACATGTGCTTACAATGTACCAGGCACAGTTCTAAGCCCTTTACATATATTAACTCATTTAATCCTCACAATATCCCACTGAGGTAGGTACTGTTATTAATCCTATTTTACAGGTGCGTAAACTGAGGTAGAGAGTTTAAGTTATGGCTACTAAATGTCAGGACTATGATTCCCACTCAGAGCCTGGCTTCAGAGGTATATATATGCTGCCTCTATTAATAAGTGCTTTCCTCCGATGGTGGCGCTGGTGATGGATGAAATAGACACGTAGATCTGAATGCTTCTTAAGAGCTGCTGGTGAGATGACCTTGAAACATGCTAGCTGAACCTGGAGAGCTTGTGCTTAGGGTTTTTGAGTGCAGGTCTTCACTAATCCAAGCTGAGCTCCGTGCCAGCTTTCTTCCCAGTGTTTGGAAGTCCGTGTGAATCTCTGTGACAAACATACCCACTTGCCAAGCCCTTACCGTCACTCTGACTCAACCAATGTCAGCATCATGGTCTGCAGTGCCAACGTGACACCATGCTGGACATTTGGGCATGCGTGATTGGTCTTACCTTAGGTACCTACCCTTCTGACTTTCCCACCCTCTGTGGCACCTGTCCCATTTCCAGACCTACGGTGCTCCCTTCATACTGTTACTTTGGGCTCATCAACTCTCTCAGATAAAACCTGACCGCTGCCTCTGCTGGAAGGCTGCTGCAATTTGATAGGGCCTGCTTTAAAAGGTCAGGCTCGTTATTTGTGGAAAACGACAGTAGCCAAAGCAGAGCAGAGTTGGAGCATCAGAGGCCTGGTCAGAAACTTCCCAGGGACTGGGGACCGGGAGGGTGGATGGAAACCTTCCTTGGCACAGTCCTGGGCCATGGACTTGATGTAATAAGCTGAAAACACACACGCACACACACATGTGTGCAGTAGTCACAGCTTTCTTTTCCCTCCTGCTGGAATATTGGGTTGGGAAAAATATTTGGAACCTGAGCTGGGGATTTGCTAGTAAAGCAGAGATTTCAGGTGAGAAGTAAATGTGCAGGGCAGATGCAGTGACCTTTCTTATTTGCAGTGTTTTCATTCTGCTGTTTGCACGGCAGGGACCCTGACATCAGAGGCTCTGATGGCCTGAGGCTGTGTTGGAGAGGAAATAAATGAGCCTGCCCTACTTCCAGAGGCTCTAGTAATGTGTGTGCAGCAGGGAACTTGGACAGGGCGAGATGCGTGTGGACGAGCGACCTCTAGTGGCTGCAAGTGGGATCTGCATCACCTGCTCTGAGAGGCAGAGGAAAACGGGGGAAGGCGGAGGGGACCCGGAGTCAAAGCATAGGGTCTTACCCTTTGCGACATCATGCTTGGACCTGGAGATTATAATGCTAAGTGAAATAAGCCAGTTAGAGAGAGACAAATACCATATTCTCTCACTTAAATGTGGAATCTGGTGAACAAAATAAACTGATGAACAAAATACAACCAGAGGCATGGATACATGGAACACACTGACAGATGTCAGAGGGGAGGGCAGTGGGAGGGACCGGATGAAAGAAGGTGAAATAGGTGAAGAGATTAGCCAAAGGACATATATGCATAGCCCGTGGACCCAGACAACAGTGTTATGAGGGCCAGAGGAGGTGGGTGGGGACTGGGAGAAGGTGGGCAAAGAGGGGGTGGGGCGGGAAACATCTTTAACAGTGTCAACAATAAAATAAAATAAAAAGCACAGGGTCTGTTGAGACGTTCCTGTTTGTTCAGCATCATCCTGGGTGTTAGGGAGATTCAAAACTCACAAGTAGGCAAACTGAAGAAGCTTATCCTCTGTTCTGGAGAAATCAAAAGAGCATATGGTTTCCCTACTGACTTGATGTCAGAGGAATTTCCGGGAAGGGAGAGAACCACTTGGATCAGAGTCATCCAGGAGGCTGAACCTGGCAGGACAAATGGACTTCAGATGAAGAGGGACGACGCTCGAGATGGGAGAGTGGCAGAAATTAAGCAAGAAGGAGTTTGATGACACGGAGCAGATTTCTAATGGGATAATCTGTCAGTCTGTGGTGTGTTGGGATGACCGAAAACTTAGCCGTGTGGTCAGAAAGCTAAGAATAGAAGATCCAGCCCTCATGGGCTCTTTGCAAAGGACCCTGCTGCAGTCTCCAGCGAGGAAAAGCGCCTCCCACCAGCCTGGGCAGCTCCGTCAGTCAGAAGTGAGCAGAGGAGTTGCGCTTTCTGCCCCAGCGTATGGTGAATCCCGGTGAACCGCGACAACATGATCAGGAGTTGCAGATTCCAATGCTACTAGGGCCAAGTAGTTCATGTAAATGCATGAAACAGACTGGGTGGAGGATTCTGGCATTTCAGAGATGTCAACTTTAGTTTTAAATTTTGCAGTGACATTTAGTCAGCCTAGAGTCATGAATGCGACTGGAAGTAGTGGGAGCTGTGACAAAAAGGGGAGGGCCTGGGCCTGCTCTCAGTGGGCCGCCACGACGCAGCTCCGGCCACTTGCTGCGGTCAGGAGTGCAGGTCCTCTTGCCACATATTCTAAGCTATCAAGAGAAGTACATTATCTAAAATTTTATATTTAAATGTTCGATCAACTTTTTAAAACATTACATGGCCCCAGTCAGTGTGGTGCACTGGTTGAGCATCAAGAGGTCACCGGTTCGATTCCCGGTCAGGGCACATGCCCAGGTGGTGGGCCCGATCCCCGGTGGGGGACATGCTGGAGGCGGCCAATCGATGTTCTCGCTCATCGATGTTTCTATCTCTCTCTCCTTCTGCCTTCCTCTCTCTCTAAAATCAATAAAGAAAAAAAAAAACTTAAAACATTGCATGGATCAAATAAAACATTTGGGCTGCAGGTTATCACCTTATGAATTGGGGTTCAGATTAATCAAGTTTATTCTGAAAATTGTTTTAAGGTACTGAATTAAATAGACACATTTTACTATAATTCTTCTGACTCGGGGGTAATCTATTGACTTTGGGGGCTGCTTTAATTTCTCTTTGGTGCGAGAGGAACGTGTTTTTCTCTTACGGGTGCCTTGAAAAGAGCGGGGGCTGAGTTCTGGGATTCCTTTGCCCCTGTCTCTCTGTTCCTCATTACCTTTCTGAGCCTCTGTTTTTCATCAGTATAATTGGCAATCTAATTAGAGGTCCTTTAGCTAAACAATCTATGATTCCTAAGGCAACATCTAGATCTAAAATTTGATGCTTCTTATTGCAATATGAAAGAGGATGTGTGTTCCAGCTGACCTCACCTCACCTGCAGCTCAGAGAGAATGTCATTTGTGTGCTGGGCTCCTGTCCTCCTTCATGGGAGGCAGTGCAGTGTGGCAGAGTCATTGTCAATGTTGGCTGTACATTAGAATGATCTGCAACGTTTTGCAACAAACCCAATGCCAGGCCGCATTCTGAACCACCCAGACAAATGAAAGGGGGCTCTGGGGATTGGTCCTGGTGAGCAGATGCTTGATTTTAACGTGCAGCCAGATCTGAGACCACTGTAGGCAGAGGTAGGTTTTCAACCCAGGATCTGAAATTGGACGGACCTGGGCAGTGGCAATCCACATTGGAGCCTGGGGCAAAGGGAAAAGGGTGGCCCCTGTCTACACGTATCAAAACATCCTCACTGAAGTTGGACAAAGGGAGAAAAGTTAATAAAATCGGCTAACAGAAATCATGACTCTCTGTAAAGTCTGCGTTGACCAGTCTGTTCACGCACTACTGTCAACCATCGACTTGGTGGCTGTGCAGTGTCCAGTGCCGGGAACACGGGCTGGATGGAAATGACCGTTCCTGCTGCACAACAATGCAGGGCCATCAAACCAACCAACCGCCTGCCTTTATTTAAAATGAGGATAGCTCGTTTATCAGGGATCTTTTTGCATTCATTTAGACTTTTAAAACATCAAGTTCAAATATTATTTCTCTCGATTACTGAGTTTTTGCCACTCCCTTAAATTTTGCACCCGAGGAGAGTGTGTCCCTCAGCCCATCCTAATCCCATTTCTGAACCTGGATTCAAATCTTGCCTCTGCTTGGGCAAGTTACTTAATCTAAGCCTCACTTACTCGTGTGTTGGATGTGGTTAATGCCAGCACCGCCTTTATGGAGCTGTGAATTATAAGTGAGGTGATGTAACTAAGTGCCTAGCACAAAGTGGGAGGAGCCCTCGAATATGAGCTAATATGGGTTGGTCAATATTATCTACAAAGATTGCATCATGCTATGGTTACCATGGTTCTAACTTGTCTCCTTATTCCAAGAGAGTTGGCTTACTTGGGATTTACCAGTTCTCCTCGGGTAAGGACTGGGGTCGCTTCAACATCGTAAACTCTCTCCAGCCACAGGGTTCTAGAGCAGAGGGGTTCAAGCTCTTCCATAGGCCCCTAGGAATCCAAACTAACCAGATGTCATTTATAACTGAACAACGACTACAGAAATTGCCTGAATGGGCATACTTATTTTAATCTGTTTTATATCTTTGGCTCTCTGTAGATTTTATTTTAAGCAATTTAAAGAAAGAGTTTCCTATTTTTAAAAGTTTGAGGTCTGCTCTTTTTCTCAAAGTTTACTGTCTGTAAAATTCAACTGGGGGTCTTGTTAAAATTCAGGTTCTGACTCAGCAGGGGTGGGGTGGGGCCAGAGGTCTTGCATTTGTGACAAGACCCCGAGCAGGACTTGCTGCATAATTTGTGGAGCTCACTGCAAATAAAAATACAAGATCCCTTGCGCAAAAATTATGAACAAATCCAAGATGGTGACAACAAAGCATTAATCCAAGTGCAGAGCAGGGCCGTGGGCCATTCCACAGGCCACATGCCCATGAAGCCGCCCCGCTGCCAGGTGATGTCTGCACTGCTGGCCCACTGTGGCACCTTGGGTCACAATGGTCTAATCGGTGGTGCCCAACAGAACTTAACTGTGATGATGAAAATGACCTGTATATGTGCTGTTCCATCCAGCAGCCACTTAGCCACATGGAATTATTGGGCACTTGGAATGTGGCTAGTGTGACTAAAATGCAAGTTTTATTGAATTTTACTTAAATTTAAATAGCCCCATGTGTCTCGTGGCTGCTGCATTGGACAGTGCAATTTGGTTGTCAACTTTCTCCAGCAGGACAGCTTCCTAGTCTAGCACATTGTCAGTCTTCAAGTTGACTTCAGAACATTACAGTCAAGGGAAGGCAGACCAGATCTTTGCCTTCATGCTTTAATAGATCTATTTAATCTTTTTTAAATTTTCACCAGATAGATAATGCTATTCCAAATATTCTCATGGAAAAGAACTGGCCAAATCTGGGAAGTAATATATATATATATTTTTACATCAAAAAATTCTATTTAATTTACCGTGAAAAATGTTGGCAATTCATATGTTAAAAGTTACTTGTCTTCTTTTACAGGCAATGATTGACAGCCTTTAAGTGCTGTCTGTGTCTTTTAAAACGAAAGTGACTGACACTCTTCAAGAATAACACACTTTCCCGCAGCCTTGAAATGTGACTTGATCTCCTGATGTGAAGCTGGTTTCTAGGTGTCTGGGCTGCTCCTCCGGCTTTAACCCTCTGTGGCCAGACGCCTGTTTCTGGTAATGACACTGAGCCTCATGCCAGGAAAGCACAGGGTGCCACCAGGCTTGCCGTCGTGACACAAAGAGGCACTTCAATTCCGAAGGATTTTTTTTTTTTTTAATCTGGGCTGAGTGGAATCTCCAAATTGCTAAATTGCTAATCTCCAGAGAGGTTTTCTGATCTCCAAACTCCGTTCAAGACGTTAAACTTTCTTTTTGAAACAGGATTGATGGAGAGAGAGAGGGCAGAGAGGAGGAAAATTCAACTTCTTGTCAAAGAAATAGAAGCAAAAGATGTTACCAGAAGACTGGAGACCAGGAAGAAGGGAGGAATGTGAGAAAGGGCTCATTTAAGAATATCAGCCAGAAACCAAAGCTCGCGACAACAGAAATTTATAAGTAAAAGGAAAAATCACCCTTGGTTTTAGTGACTGTTTTTTCTTTGGATCTGTACTTAGTTCATGGCCCTTGACAGCAAAGCACAAAACACAGGAGGGATTAAACACTCTCCAAATGGGTCACGCCCTGAAACGTGCTCTTTAGAAACCTAACACTTCGAAACAGACCCAGAAATTTATAAGAAGTTGGTAAATGATAGAGTGACAGTGAGGGAAAAGGTGGTATTATTCAAAAGTGTTATGTCAACTGGCCAAACATTTGGGGAAAATAAATATTGCTCAATACTTACACTCTACAACAAAATAAATCCCAGATGGATTAAATATTTATGCGCTAAAAATAAACAAAACCCAAACTATAAAAGAGGTGGTAGAAGAGTGGAATTTCAGGGTCAGGAGTGTGTGTGCACTTAATTCGACCACAGTTTACGCTCCTTCTGGCGTGAACGGTCCCATGTCTGCAAATCCGCACCGATACCTGATAGTATCTGGTTTCTGGGTTTTGCCGTTCTCATGAGGCATTAAAATGTATTTCTTGGATTACTAATGAACTGGAACATATTTTCAAATGCTTGTTCGATTTTTGGGTTTCCATTTTTATAAATCCTTCTATAAAATGCCAGCTTATACTCTTTGCCCAATTTCTATTGGTTTCCTGTATTTGTCTTCTTGATTTGAAATTGTTCCTATGTATTCTAGATATTGGTCTCTAACCAGAGCTTAGACAACACAAATATCATTTCCCTCTTTGTCATCTGTTAACTTTATCTATGTCCGTCTTTGTTGAACAGAAGTCCTTCATTTTGATGCAACAAAATCCATCTCATCCAGATCCATAATAGGATGCAGTGTTTTTTGTGATGGGGACAATCTGAGTGTCCATTGCTGGGAGAATGGATTAGTGAAACATTAGACACACACCAAGGAGGATGGGGCAGAAATGAGAAGCAATGGACCAAATGCCCACAGAACATCAGGGATGGATCTTAAAATTGTAGTCCTGAGTGAAGCAAGTAAGAAGCAGAATTACATATATAAAAAACACAATATATTTTTTGTCAATTAAAATGTGTGTCCCTGGCCAGTGTGGTTCAGTGGTTGGAACATCAGCCTACACGCCGAAGGGCTTTGGGCTTGATTCCCCGTCAGGGGCACATACTTGGGTTCGATGCCCAGCCCCGGTCAAGGAGTGCGGGAGGCAACCAACCAATGTGTCTCTCTCACACTGATGTTTCTTTCTCTCCTCCACCTCCCTCCCTCCCTCCCTCCCTTTCACTCTCTCTAAAAATCAACAGAAAAAACATCCTCAAATGAAGATTAACAACAATAAAAAACGTGTGAACATCATACAATAAGTATTTAGCAAAAGCATATTCAAATGAAAAAGATACATATTTAACACATAAGAATGGTTGTATGTGGGGTGACTGGAGTGGGGAATGGGGGTTAAAGGGAATAAATAGAAGAGCCTAGGCGGGTCAACCACTGATAATGTTTTATGAAATGTGAAATATAATCAACTGCATCAACTGCCCCTGAGCATCCCCCATAAGTGAAATTTTAACTCAAATACACTAGTAGAAAATATAGACAAATACTTCTATCATTTGGAGCTAAGAAAAGACTTTCTAAACATGATACTGAGGACAAAGACTATAAAAAAACAGGCTGATAAAACTAACGACAAAATATTTTAAAACCATGGTAAAATACACATAACATAGCATTTATCATCGTAACCACTTTTTTTTAATTTTTTTTTTATCCTCATCCAAGGACATTGTTTGCATTTATCTTCAGACAGAGTGGGAGGGAGAAAGAGAGGGAGAGAGGGAGAAACATTGATGTAAGAGAGACACATTGATTGGTTGCCACCCACACGACCCCAACAAAGGCCGGGGTCAAACTGCAACCAAGGTACGTGCCCTTAGTGGGAACCAAACCCGGGACTCTCTGGTCCACAGGCCAATGCTCTAACCACTGAGCCAAACTGACCAGGGCTCATCTTAACCATTTTTAAGTGTGCAGTTCAATAGCGTTAAGTATATTCACATTATTCTGCAACCAATCTCCAGAATTCTTTTCTTCTTACAAAATTAAAATTCTGTACCCATTACACAAAACTTCCCATAACCCCCTCCACCTGGCCCTGGCAATCACCATTCTACATTCCATCTCTAGTCCAGGTGTCTCAGATAAGTGGAATCATACAGTATTTGTCCTTTTGTGACTTTAGCATAATGTCGTCAAGGCCCATCCATATTGTAGCAAGTGTTAGAATTTCCTTCCTTTTCAAGACTGAATAATATTCCATTGTACGTATGTACCACATTTTGTTTACCCATTCATCTACTGATGGATATGGGTAAGTCCCACATTTTGGCTGTTGTAAATAATGCTGCTATAAGCATGATTGCACAAATATCTTTTCAAGACCCTGTTTTCAAGAAGTGGAATTACTGAGTCATACAGTAATTCTACTTTTAGTATTTTCAGGAGCCACCATACTTTCCCCACAATACTGCATCATTTTACATTCCCACCAGCAGTGCACAAGGATTGAAAATTCTCCACATCCTCAACAACACTTGTTATTTTTTCTTTTTTATAGTAGACATCATAATGGGTGTGAAGGACATAAATTTTTTTTTAAGACATAAGTGGAATTTTAACATCATGAAAAACTGGGGAAAATGTTTGCAAGATATACAATTTATATTTCTAATAAACAAAGGACTCCATAGTCAATATGAAAAAGAATTAAGAATGGACTATGGACATAAATAGAACTTATCAGAGAAGACTACAGGTACATTAGTTAATAAGCATGCATACGTGGCCATCCTTTTCAGTCATTAGAACAACATAAATAAAAATAACATGATACCATTTAGAGCATGTCACTGGCAAAGTTGGGGAAAAAAGGGTACTACTCAGTGATGATGATGACCTGGGGGAGCAGATGCTCTAATATAACTCTGGTTGAGAAGAGAAACTTTAGCTGTCATCCAATGTCCATTCTTGGTAATGGAATCTATTACTTTTTAAGCTGGTTGTATTGTTGACAGGGTCTAGCTGTGACTTGGTTTGGAACAATGAGATATAAGTGAAATTGTGTAGGAATTCTGGGAAGTTTCCTTTAAAGAAAGGAGAAGAGTGTCTGTTTTCTGCTTCTTCCCACTGTTTGATGGGGCAGAGCTACAAGAGCAGGCGCTCCAGCAGCCACCTTAGAGCATGAGGTGACTTTGAGAATGGTGGGTGGTGTTGGTGCTAGGAAAGAGAACTCGAGCATAGTTTGGGTGTCTGCAACTTGGCCTCCTGGCTCCTAACACCAAGGTCTATATTTAATCACAAAGCCATGGTGGCAAATTTCTACCATGTGCAAGTGAGCAGGGGAGTCACTCATCTCTAAGGGGTCCCCTGACCCCATCAACATCCATCCTCTCCAAAGGTGGCAAATGTGGCCTGCAACAAATATTGCAATAAAAACATTATTAAATAATCATAAATTGTAATAAGTAAATAGATGTTTAAATAATTTAACTTTCCAGTAGTGTATTTTGTAGGACTTTAGCAATACTTTGTAAGTTATTTTGCACTAAGACTCACGGAACACCTCAAGTGACAGGTAATGCTTGCTTTGACTTTGGTTTCACTTTTTATGCACGTGTGTGGGTGATGCCTTCCCATTTCCTGCCGATGCCTTTCTGCCCACTTTTAAGTTCTCCATGTATGCAGAGAGCTGCTGATGTAAACTCACTCCTTGCTCCCAAAGCCATGCTATTTCCTCCTTGTATGGGGAACAGGTATGGGGACAGGTTTTAAAAGGAGGCAAGTGAGTCGTTTGGCTTGGAGAAGATACTCGGCGCAGGACAGCTGCCGATTCACACCCGAGGGGCTCGAGAAGCAGAAGTTATAGGTAAGGAGGTGTTTTCTACAAATAAAAACTGTCATCAAGGAACTTGGCTCCCTTGAGAGGTAGTGAGTTCCCCGATCCTGGAAATGTTTCTCTGGAGAGGACCTTGCTCCAGCGGGCTGCACAGCGTCAAGGTCCCATGGCGCACTGGGGTTTCGGGACTGACTGAACATGCACCTGCATGAAGGGACCAGAAGAAGACCTCAGTGTGAACTGGGTGTCTGAGGAGGAGGGTTTGTGGCAGATGCATGTGGAGAGAGAGACTGGGATGTGAGCTTAACTTTCTTAATGTCCTACTTTCCAGTCAACCATTAGCCCCAGTTGGACTCTCCCCCCACACCATCTCCCAGTCCCTTTCCACCATCTAAATCACCTTCCTCTCTAGCTACTCAACCCTAACCATGTTCCCAGACCTCTTCTCTCCACGGGGCCTTCTCTTAAAACTCCGTCCCGCAGTTCTCTCCTGAGACACTGAATGCAGGTGGCCCTGACACTGCCGATGGAGACCACTGCTCTGCACACCTGCGCGCTCCCCGCAGAGCAGCGACACCTGCAGTGCAGAGCGGGGCCTTCAGAGTCAGATCAGAGGGAGAACTCAGCGCCTGCCGATAACCACCTCTTACCACCACCCACCTTCGGTTTTCCCAGCTCTCACTTCGGGACGATGATGCAAATGACAGCTCATGTTGGCACCGGACAGGAAGTGCCCCAGCTAGACGATCTCTAAGAGCTGGGTACTCTCCATTCTCTTCCCGGGACCACTGCTTGGATTGCTGGGAGGCACGCGAATGCTTCCCGGGCCTGGCCCACCCTCAGCCCTCTGTAGATGCCGCCTGTTGCTGTTATCATACAGGTCGTGCTCACTGTCTGTGTGTCCTGTCTCTGGAGGATAAGAACCATGGGTGACACATTGGGGCACCTCCTCCAGAGAGTGGTGACCATCTCCCATCCATGGGGTTGTGGTGAACGGAGTGTGTGTTGGAAGAGGTGACTCCCAGCTGGGCAGTTCCGCCAAGGCAGGCTCTGGAGGGAGCTTTCCCAGGCGCCCAGCTGAGGCCTGAGACAGAAATGACAGGCGGTGGGTGGGACCGCAGATAAAGGAGAGCTCGGAGCTTGCCTTGGCAACAGCTCTTTCCCCTGCTCTCTTCTGAAAGGGAATTATGTGACTGCTGGCACTAGGCAATTATCATTTGTGAACATTTTTTTTTCCTTATGTCATGTTAGAGAAAGACACACACAAACTTTGCCTAAGAACAGTACATTCAGGAATTACAGGCATAAGCCAATCTAGTTTTAAAAATGATGTTGCCATCCAAATTCTATTAACCCTACAATGCAATCTCCCTTAGACCAAAATATTGCAATTTCCTTCTCTTTTCACTTTCTTTTTCTCCGATTTAATTTGATTTTTGCTCTCTTTAGAGGATACACAGTAATCAGGTTAGGCCATCATCATTTCGGTATTGCCCTTCGAGTTCCTTCCCTTTATATTTCAGCCCATTCTCTACTTCTTCCTTAATCCACTTTCTGCCCAGTGACTATCCCAAGAAGAACTGGACAGAGATAAATCATTTTGCCTTGGAAACTTATCGAGTTGGAAAAAAATAAACAATCTGCTGCCCTCCAAAACTCGGAAAATCACGTTAGCCTTAGGTACCAAGTCTGTTTATTTTCCTTTATCTGAGGGATAGATTTCATTATGAAAGCTGGGCCTCACGGACGGGCCAACGGAGTCCCTAACACCAAGGGAAGTGCCAGAAATAATAAATGAATGTGTTTGCGATTGAAATAGTCCAATCTGGAGTCCAGACGGGATCCTATTTGTTTTTTTGGAGGGTATGAATCATATAGGTTTTAAATAATAATTCTGCCACTTCAGCTCCTTTGGAGGGCATGCGGAGCTACTGCCAACTCCTGAAAGCCCAGCGAATAATTGATTTAACAAGACTGGAGCAATATTGCTTTTCATGCAGCTTTAAGGTGTAAACAAATATTTCCTCTTAACACATTTTTGATGTTTGGTATAATAACATTCATCAAATTAGATGGAAACAGACACATCTTTTTTAAAACTCCAGCCTTTTTTTCATTCCTTTTCTTTCTGCATCCAAGAAAATGAAGACTAAATAGGACGGAGAGACCAGAACGGGGCGAGTGACGAAAGCTAAGTGGTACGCTTATTTCTTTGTTATAAATTTTAGTTCGATGTTGACTTGGAAAGAAGGAAAAGGGCTCTCTGCCTACAAGATCCAGTCAACAGTCCCTTTTTAGTCTTTGGGAAATGACAACAAAGGGGTAACAGCAATGATAACACTTCCCTCCTGGCAAGGCGACCCCGTGAGGGGCTACGGAGAGTGCCGTGAGCCGGAAGCACTTCGAGCAACTGGGGGCTCAGTGACACTCCGCAGCAAACGCTCGGGCACCCCGACTTGTTTGCTAGCTCCCCTCGTCTGGTCTGCCTTGCTATCTTCCTCAGGTTGGCTTCACACTCAGGCATTCCAGTCCTCTGAGATTCTGCCACCCTGAGACAAGATGGATTTGATGTTGGAATGACCTTAAAAGACATCTTTCAGGTAACGAGCTTGCCAGGTTAAAGGCATCCTTGATGACAGCCCAAGTAATGTGGTTTGGAACAGTCTCCAAACAGGAAGACTGGGCAGTTCCTGCAGTCTAAAGGCAGCGTCCATGATCCTCCAAATAATAATACAAGTCAGTTAATCTACAGGGACAAAAATCATATATAAAGGCCCAGTAGCAAAATCTTGCTCTCTTTGTCAAACTTAAAATTAGATTGATCACTGATGAAGAGATGACTATATCTATCTAAATACAAATAAACAAATGAACATGACTCTTTCTATATCTATCATGATATATAGTTCCAAATAATGTGTTTTGCTAATACTTATTATACTTTATTTACGTGACTTAACTTGGTATAATAATGCCATGACTGCTTACTGTCCCTGTTTTTAAATTAGCACAATTCAAAATAGCTCCTCTTTATTTAATGCAGCAGGCAAAAGTTTGTTATGAAATCGTTGGCAGTGACTCTAAGCCGGCTGCAGAGAAGACCCTTAAACGTGAAAATTGACTGGAAGAGTAGGCTTGTACACTTGGTGAAGCAGACATGAACACAATTACAATTTGCCTCAAACTTTGCAGGCAATTTACCTTTGGATTGATGTCAAGCAGGGAAAATTTCAGCCTGAGGACACTTTTTAAAGGAACTGATCAGTATTGGAGAACAGAGGAGACAGAAGGAATTGGAAGGGGCGTGTTAATGGAAACTCCAGCTCAGTCATGCCTATACTGTTCATGTGAATAGGACGGTGGGATGAGTATCACTGAAGCAGATAATTCTCCTTGTTCCTGTTACCCCACCATTCAACCTGCCAACCTGTCATTATTCTAAAGTAGAAATTTTTTCCTCATTTCTGCTTTTAGTTGGCATTTATATCCGAGAACCAAGGTGCTGCCCTAATGTACCTATACAATGTCCTGGGAAGGAGGTCTAGCAAGCCAAGGTCTGTGACCATAAAGACTAGTTGAAGATTTTCAGTATAACCAGAGGCACAGCAGAAAACAAACCTCAAAGCAACTTTATCAAGGTTGACCATCTTTATTAAGGGTCAAGGTCATCATGATGGGCTCCCTTTGTTTAATAAGTGTCCACCTACTTGTTCCAGTGGAAATGGTATGCCATTCAAGTCATCTGAAACCAGTGTAATTCATTCCAAACGTCTCTGATGAATCTTATCTTTATTATTCATCTCCATTGTCCTGGGAGGGCCTAGCTCAAGATGCCATCTGCAATTGCAACAAAGAAGCAAAAGGAAGGACTTGAGCTTAGATGATGTAATACTTTAGTAGGCACATTTTGAGCCCAGGGCTGAGCCTGTCTCTTTAGTCCCTGAAGTAAGTAGAAGCGGAGTGTAGGCACACAGTGTTGCCATTTAATTCCTACTTCCCTTTTTAAAGGGAGAAGTCATGTAGAGTGGAAGGCCCAGCTGGGAAAAAAATAAAGGTCAAAGAGATAGAGCTGTGGGATTCTTCCACCTGATGTTCTCCTCAAGTCTATCTCCTTTGTAGGGGGCTGTTTCTGCAATAGTGGGGAGATGGCTTTCTCCTGGCTTTCATTCATTCCAGTCCATTTCAACCCAATTTAATTTACACACACACACACACACACACACACACACACACACACCTGCACCTGCCTCTATCTGCACAAAGAGAAGGAAGTAACTGCACAAGAGTAACTGAGGTGAGAGTGAAAGCCATGAGTTAGGGTAAGAGGACAGCAAAGAAAACAGACAAGGCAGCATGTACACTGGTGAAGCATGGATGACTCTGTGGGTAAAATCATGTCAAAGTTATTTTATCTGCCTAGTCTGTGGTCACCCCATCCCCCAGGTTTTGCGTTTTTTTTTTTTTGTTTTTTTTTAATCTTGTGCATATATAATGAGGTGGGAAGGAGTAGAAGCTAGGTTTTGAGTGGCAGGAAGGGAAATATAAATAAGAGGAAAGAAACAAGGGCGAGAAGGGAAAGACGGCTAACAATTGCCTTGATTCTCCCCGTTCTTGACTTTGCCTCTATGTTTATGCTGCATAGTCTGTGATTACAAGACCAGGCACTGCAGATTCAGCAGACGAGGCATAAAAATCGGAATTACTCACCTTTGCAGAAGGACACATTTGTGCTAGGATAAATGTTCATTCATCAGACACTGCTATGCAATGCATTTTCAACTGGTTGACTTCCAAGTTACAAGACTTGTTATAACAAAGGCTGAAGGGTACTTGAGTTTGGTTTTTATACTAAAAAAGCATCAGGATTTGCACTTCTTTATACTTGGTAGGAAGCTCTTGATATAAAGAAATAAATCCTGACCAGTGGGTCTCCATCTGTGTAGACAAACATCTCAGAAATCAATAGCAGAAAGTGAAAGATCATGGCACAAAGAGAAAGAAAAAAGCATAGGATTAAACTTTGGCAATGCCTACCCAAGCACCACTTAGAGGAAAAGATGTGCCCAGGCTTATGGGAGCTACGTTCTGGTCTTAATGAAGGATGTATCTAATGACCAGACTCTGCACTGAGCATACCAGTCCAATTCCGATGCCATGCTCACCAATCCTCTTTGATGACACCGCCTCCCAGAGAGCTTGCCTGAAAGGGGGAGAAGATATTGTCTAGGCTGGTGCACATTTTTGAACTATCCAGAGTTTGAGTTCTCATCGTCGATTAATATGCTCACATTTGTACATTTATTTTACTATTCTAATTGCCATTTTCCTGTATTCAAACGGAATCAAAAGCAACATTTTACAAAGCTCACTTCCTTCAGAGCCACAGGGAGTAGTCATTACCAAGATCAGCACTTGTTTCCAAATGTGAAGCTCCCAAAATTGATGGAAATTGGCATTTACAAGGAAATAAAACTGTCTATTATTAGTCCATTTTGAAGGCACCTGAAATGAGTCATTTCTCGTGGTGACTCAGTTGGTTATGTATTGATTTTGAATTTACATACCACACACTTCACTTTCCACTGCTAATTTCATCTGGCTCTTCAGCCTGCATTCATGCTGATGGCACAAAACGTGTGAGCTTGTCATCTTCTAGGTTAAAGGCATCTCCCTGGGATAATCATCTAGTCTGTTAGGATTTCTCTACCGGTTTGGTTGGTGCAGCCGTTCTCTGGGTCTTCCCAGAATTTGCAGTGGTGTTGCTTGACCCACCTGTTGTTTGGGGCAGCAAGCTGGCACCAGTGTTGATAGCTCTGGGTCTGGCCACTGTCTCTAGAGTTTAGGACCCCACCTTCTTTGGCCTCCTCATCCTGACCCCAGCCTTCTTCTAGGCAACCAGATATCTGAGAATATTTGGAGCTCCCCAAGAGGCTCTAGGGTTCAGCTGCCCTTCCCTGAGCTGTTGGATTTGTGCTCCTCCCCGCCACGGCTGTGAAGCCACACCACACAATTCAGCTTTTCTTCCAATTCATGATCAGAGGGATCTTTTACAAACTCTGACTTTTTTCCATCACCTCTTTCTCCTAAGTATTCAGAGGCTCACCAGTGCTTTAAGACAACATTTCTCAACAAGCCAGTGAAGCTTTGCACAACCTGCTCCTTACTGGCTTTCCATCCTCTGACCTCTGCTCCAGCCCACTGGCCTTCTTTCAGTCTACACTACAGCTGTTCCCACGCAATGAGCTATCACCTCACAGCTGCCAGAAAGGCCTCCATCAACAAACCAACTAAGAGCAAGGGCTGGTGAGGGTGTGGAGAAAAGGGGACTCCAGTCCACTGCTGGAGGGAATGCAGACTGGTGTAGCTACTGTGGAAAGCAGTATGGCGTTCACTCAGAAAATTAAAAATGGAACTGCCTTTTGACCCACGGATCCCATTTCTGGGAATATATCCTAAGAATCCTGAAACACTAATTCAAAAGGATATATGCACCCCCATGTTCATCAAGTGTTATTTACAACAGCCAAGATCTGGAAACAGCCCAAATATCCATCAGTAGATGAGTGAATGAAAATGCTGTGGTATATGCTCTGGCCCGTGTGGCTCAGTTGGTTCAGAGCGTTGCCCACTTGTGCACTGAAGGATCATGGGTTTGATTCCCCATCAAGGTATATACTCAGGTTGTGGTTCAGCCTGATCCCTGTCATATGGGAGGCAAGTGGTTGATCTTTCTCTCTCACATTGATGTCTCTCTCCCTCCCTTCCTCTCTCTAAAAATCAATTAAAAATATTAAAGAAAAAAAGTGCTGTGGTGCATTTACACAATGGAATACTACTTGGCTATAAAAAAGAAAGAAATTTCATCTGGAGATTATTAATATTTGTTTTTAATCCTCACCCGAGGATATATTTTTCCATTTATCTTCAGGTAGAGTGGGAGGAGGAGGAGGAGGAGAGAGAGAGAAACAGTGATGTGAGAGAGATACATCGACTGGTTGCCTCCCACATGACCCTGACCAGGGCCGGGGACAAACTGCAACTGAGGTACGTTCCCTTGAATGGAATTGAACCCACGACTCCTTGATCTGCAGACCGACACTCTAACCGCTGAGCCAAACCAACCAGGGCCCATCTGGAGATTATTATGCTAAGTGAAATAAGTCAGTCTGAGAAAGACAAATACCATATGCTCTCACTTATATGCGGAATCTAATGAACAAAATAAACTGATGAACAAAATAGAAACAGGGACACGGATATATAGAACAGATTGATGGCTGTCAGAGGGGATGGGAGGGGAGGGAGGGGAGACTGGATGAAAAAAGGTGAAGGGATTAGCCAAAGGACATATATGCATAACCCATAGACACAGACAACAGTGTGGAGATGGCCCGAGGGAAGGGGAGTGGAGGCCGGGTGAAGGTGGGCAAAGGGGTGGGGGGTGGGAGGGCAACGGGGACATCTGCAATAATGTCAACAAAAAAATAAAGTTAAAAAAATAGAACTTTGTTTATATAAAATTGACATAGTATTTCCCAACTTACCTTAATATATAAGGTAATAGTCAACATATTAGGCTTGCTATAACTCACTTTCAAACTTTGAAACTGGAAAGGTTGAACAATATGATCTCTACAGAGTTCATGGTGTTTAGGAAAAAATATCCTCACAAAAGAGAAGAGAAAGAATAAACTTGCTGCAAATGATGGGCATTTCGCTTTCAGTAACTCTAATGTAAGGGTTCCTTGATTGTATCTATACTCTAGGCTCAAAAGTCCATTTGGGGAATGGGAGGGATAAGTCCTCAGTCTCTTCCTTAGGTTTGTATTTACACTCAAGAATATAAAATAAGCATTTAAAAACAAACGACTGGGTGTAGTTGTAGAGTTTTTCAAGATCATTTACAACAGTGGCTATTACAGACCTTTTGGGAAAAAAACACTGTGATCCTACATTCTGGAGCAAACTCAAACTATCATGAAAGCAAAGTGACTCCCTACTAATTTATTTAGATAAGTTAAAAAAAAAAAAAAAAAAGACAATCGAAAACTGATATACTGCTTTGTGTCCATTTATCTCAATTAAAGAAGAGAGTAAGGAACTGATCTCATTTAAAGAGCATATTTTGCTTTAAAATACATGAATACAAATTTCTGAATAGCATTTGTATAACTTGTTTTAATTTTCTCAAAGAACATTCATAATTCTAAAAATTTAAATTTAAAAAATAGGTATTTGTATGTGTCTATGTACATGTGTGTATATGCAATAATATTCTCTTTAAACACACACAAAAGGCAGGTTTAGCTTCTGGCATACTCTTAATAATAATGCCACTTTTTGAAGTAGTGAATCATACCATTGTGGTTTAAAAATTCATTGCTCTAATTAAATGCTCAAATGATAAATATCTATGCATTTGTCCACTAATATGAGGCCAGTGAACTTCATTTCTAATTAGGGCAACTGTGAAAATGCTAACGAACAGATCTTGAATGAATAGCAATAGGCCAAACTGTTAGTAATAGCTAAAGTGGTTATTAAAACATCGCAAGATTTCTCAGTTAATCTTGACTAACAGGGTAACTGCTTTTAGCGGCCTGAATCCATCAGATATCGACAAATATATAGTATTTTAAAAATAAAGTTTTGAGCCCAGACAGTGTGGCTCCGTGGATTGAAGCGAGAGGTCCCCGTTTGATTCCTGGTCAGGGCACATGCCCGGGAGGGGGCGTGCAGGGCGCGGCCAAGCCATGTTCTCTGTCACGGATGTTAGTATCTCTCTCTCCCTCTCCCTTCCTCTCTCTCTAAAATCAATAAAGAAAAAAATAAATAAATAAAGTTTCGAAATGAATTGGGTTCAATAAGGTAAATTTGGCCACATTTTTCTCCCTGGTTCACGCTATAGTCACAATATTGCAGTGACTTCACGGTGGTAGGAATAAACGAGGTGCTGTATATGGCATTTGATTTCCTAAGAAGACTGGCTTATAAGAACTTTACATATCTGGGGCTTTTGATATAGATCCAATTGGGGGCAAAAAGCTTTTCACAAACCTCGGAGAAGGTTCCATTCAGCGGGATGAGATAACCTAGGAAACAGTCACTTCTGGCCAGCTACCCCGCAGCTGTTGATTTGGTAAGAAGCTTGGTTTTGGGTTGGCAAAGGGCTGTGAAAGCAAATGTGAAACTCCAGCACACACACCAGGTGCTACGCACACATACAAGGAGGTTACAATCACTGAACCGCAAAGCAGAGACGCAGATTTTCTTAAAAATTGAAAATGAAGAAAGCTACATGCCCCAGTATCTGTTATTGTAATCCAAATGGCATTTAGACACCAAAGGGAGCATTCGTGAGCTATTCAGCTTCTAAGATTAACT
Organism: Molossus molossus; assembly: GCF_014108415.1. Classification (NCBI taxonomy): domain Eukaryota; kingdom Metazoa; phylum Chordata; class Mammalia; order Chiroptera; family Molossidae; genus Molossus; species Molossus molossus. The sequence goes on along the minus strand of NW_023425347.1, from coordinate 24,148,447 downwards.
CAACAATAATAATCAGGAATAGAAATTTTATTAAATGGCTGAGTACCCAAAAGAAAAATGCATCCTCAAGGTCTGGGTTCCTTGGCAGGGAACTTCCATCTTCTAGCCCCTTGCTTGACATAGGAAGCTATAAAGAGGCGCTGTGACCTGGTCCTGCCTTTGCAACTCTGAGCAGTGGGCAAAGCCCCACTCCGTTGACAGGCAACAAACACTCCAACACAACAGACTGGATCACGGCCAACAGGGCGATGAATACACACCTGCAACCCCGAGGTCGAGTTTCTCTAAGGATCTAGGCAGATGTTTGGATTCATTGTCCAGATGTGCATGTTTCATCAACTTCACTCTTCCTCTTTTCTGATCTTACTTTTTAAAATTCAAGCTTTAATATCTCAGTGAAACAAACTTCCTTGGAAATAGATCTCGAACACATGGAGGTAAGTCCTACAAGGGAAAGGCCATTGGTGTGAATTTAGTAACATGGGAAATATCCTCACAATTCTCCAGCACTTGTTCATATCCATCCCTCCACAATACCAACGGCATTGCTCTGAGTCAGGCATGTTACCACCGAGTTTTCACAGTGAGTAAGGGAGGCTCTGTTCTGATTGTACAAACAACAGGTGGTAAGGGCCTCGAAAATGAGCTATTGGGCCTACTGAGCCCAAGGATGCAATGTTTCTTCTTGGCCTCTGTTCTTTCATCAATAAAATTATTTCCCACTTCCTTCATTTACGTTTCTTTACTCTTGTTTCTTCTACACACCGTTGCCAGATCGGTTTTCCTAATGAGAACGATGTCCTCAGCCCTGCCCTGTTCAGAGGCTGCTCTTCACCACAGACTGATGTAGACATTTTCGTCCACAGTCAAGACCTGTGGTATAAAATTCCAGCCAGTGGCTTAGCCATATACCGGCTGCCAACCCCCTCCCTTACACGCCGCGCTTGAGCCAAAATGGACTGTTTTCTATTCTCATTATATCTCTACATTGTTCTTTCCCCATCCCAATCTTTTAACATCTTAACATCTTTCTTGTCTTTTAAAACCCATTTCAAACCTGATCTCTTTAGTGAAACTTTTCCTGAGTCCCTAAATTAGGTAAGGTCCTCCCCTCTTTCGACTGCAACTGTGCTTTGCATGTCTCTTAACTAGGTCTGCATTCCGCCTAGAACCCTGTGCACTTACCCGGGTGCCCACCCTCCAGTTAGATTGTGAGCTCTCTCAGGGCAGGAAACACCTCATCCCGTCTTTGCACCCACCTCCACAGCAGAACACCCTGTTCCAAATGGTATCTGTGGGAAGGGACGGACTCAATGTATTTCCCATTTATTTAAAAACAATCAAAAGAACGTCAGGTAACAGAGCTAAGAAAGTGAACTATTAGGAAAGAAGAGTCAGTGGAGAACTACTTGTCTTTTTTTTCCCTTTAGAGAAGAAAGAATATCTTTTCATCCAGTTCTCATACCAGCCTGTTACTATCTCACACATTATACATCCCAGGGAGGTCAAGAAATAGCAGAAATATACAGAGAATATAGTCGACAATATTGTAATAACTGTGCATGGTGCCAGGAGGGTGCTTGAAATACTGGGGAGATCACTTTATCACTTTGTAAAGTATGTAATTGTCTAACCACTGTGCCGTAGTGACGATTGTCCTTTGTCTCCAGCGCTGTCTCAGAGAGCCTGGGAGAGGTGGGGGAAAGGCAGGAAGAGAAGGGTTTGAGAAGCACCTTGCCACCCACAAGAAAGCAGAGAGGGGGTGGTGAGTGTGGGGATGGGAAGAGAGAAGGAAAAATGGGCTGCTAAACTGGAGGTAAAAGACCTTCCTATTGGTTGAGACCAGGGCTGCTGAGAACCCACCACACAGCTCTGCTCTTATTATAACTTAACCTCTGTCTGTGCCTCCTCATCTATGAGATTTAACAGAGGCATTGAGAGTCCAAGGCACGGGAAGATTCTTGAATTAAAAGGCACTGTGTAAAGGCAAAGAATTATCATTATTATAAGGAACCTGTCACAGACAGAAACAGACACCACAATGCATAATTTTTTAAAAATAAATACCATGCTGTCAAATTGGATAGTGACTGGCTGTTAGATAACTTGGCAACTGCAGCGGAGCAAATGTTCAGGAGAGGTGAGTATTTTTCCACTCTTTCTGAAGCTGGAAGCATAAACAGAAACAATTTTTTTTTTTTTTTTTGCATCAATCTTTCAGTCGTGTCCATCAAATTAGGCTTTCAAGCTTAATGTTGAATAAAACACCCTAAACACAGCGGAGAGCAAGCCCAGACTGAACATCTTGAAAGGGGTGAGCTGCAAGAGGGAGCGTGCAGAGTCCACGTGAGTGTCTCAGCGGTGTCAGGAAATGCAGCACAGTTCAACCCTCAGCCTGTGGACCTCCTTAGTGCATTCCTTTGAACAGTCCGAAGGGAATTCATGTTTCAGCTGTAGGATGTACTGTCATAGCAGTTTAGGCAGGGCTGAGGGGGGAGTGGGGAGCTGGACACCCTGTGCCCCAGGACTGACTAGGACACAGAGCAGAGCAAAAGTACACAACAGGCGTGGCCCTCACACAGGCCAGTACTTCATGCCAACCGCGGGCACAAGGTGGAGCGAGATCAGCTGTGTTTGTCTGGACTGAGGACCAAGGACACCGCGAGGGAGTGGGAGGGGTAATGACACTCTTGCCTGCGAGCAAAGGGATTGGCTAATAATAGTTGTGTTTATACCGGGGAGAATTGAAGCCACAGCAGAAGGGGAAAGTAAAGACATTAAATTTTAGTAGAGCTAATTTTGGAAGAAAGGGAAAGTGCGGAGGGAAATGAAACAGGATAAAGCTGTTGAAGAGAAAGCCACGGAGGAAATAGAAAGTGTTCAAAGATATATTAATGCATGACCAAAATCACTACCAGCTACCCAGTCATAAATATTCCAACCGAGTAAAAAGAAAAAAGAAAAGGCCAAGGTGGATTAAAAGTGAAAATCTATGGTAAGAGAAGCAGAAATGCGGCATAATAAGAATTTGTGCAAGTATCAAAAATCAAGGCTTGGCTAAAAGGTAATTACTGGGTGAAAATAAGATGTGGAGAAGTCATTCTTTTGTTGGACAGACGCCTCTGTTGACTCCTCTGCATTTTTCTCCCAGTCCCCTTTCTGTCATCCTATAAATACTCCTGTTTGTACTTTTCTGTCTGGCATCCACTTCATCTCGTGTTTACTCCCATATGTTCATGATTGAAGGTAGGGAGACAGTTTATCTGAAGATGGGGGTGGGGGGCGCCTCAGGGAACATGTGAAGAAGGTGGGAATGGCCACCCTGCCTGTTAAGAATGCTTCCTTCAACATCAGAACAAGAGATGAGAGGAAAGCTTCTGAGACACACGAGTACATCAAGATGTCAGCAGCAGATATTTAGACCAGGGTCTCGTTAGAGAGAACACAGAGTCACAGAAGAAGGCACAGGTGAGCGTGTCTGCCCCACTGTTCCCTTAGCAACACTCCTCTGAACTTAGTGGGAAGGAGGCACGCATCTGTCTCTGTGGCTTTGCGCAAGGGTAAGGAAGGCACGAGAGACCTCCAGCTTCTAAGCCTTAGCTCCCTAATAAGTAGGTCAAGTGGAAACCTGCAAATTAAAAATGGAAATCAGGAAGGGGCAAAAATCCTACCTCATGGCTTAGCTACCAGCAGATGACTCCAACTCAGCATGGCAAAAAGGGGAAAAAAAATAATAAAAAGGATCCTCTGATCTGTGCAAATCAAATACACTTACCAGCAAGCACCGATACTCTGCAATCCCCAATACCACGAGTGTTAATATGTAGCTTAAATGGAGTTTTGGGGCCTCAGTTTGGTGGTAGCTTGTGTTTGTTGCAAAGACTCTGGAAAAGTTTTCTAGAGCCTAGTAGTTACTGCTTCCAGGCGAGCCCCTGTGATCCCAGTCCAGAGGCCCTGCTGGGAGCTGGTCGCAGGTCAGGAATCCCTGGTCTGCTCCCCCATCTTTGTGTGAGCTACACCAGGAGGAGAATAGTCACAGCTAGACTGTCTACATCTACCTTTTACAATAGGGATAGTGATATTTCCTCACTAAGAAATCTGGGGAGTAAGAATCCCTGAAAATAGAGTTAGCTTGAAAGCTTGACGACTAAAGCCAGCAGTCTAGCTCTTGGGTTCTGGGGAAGGGTGGGGAGAAGAGCCTGTGCTGGTTCCACCAGGGTTTTAGCTCATACATAGCACATTAACAATGGGAAACTGCAGGAGGGCTAGACTGAGTTTAATAGAGTCCCCAAAATGCATGTCCATTCAAAACCTCTACATGTGACCTTATTTGGAAATAGGGTCACTGAGATGTAATTATTTATGAATCATACTGGGTTGGGTGGGCCCTAAATCCAGTGACTGGTATCCTTATAAGACACACACACAGACACACACACACACACACACACACACACACACACACACACACACACACGACAGATGAATCAGAGATTGCAGTGATACAGCCACAAGCTGAGGAATGCCAAGGCTAGGCAGCAACCATCAGAAGCTAAGAAGAGGCACAGAAGGAGGAGTCTCCCCTAGTGCCCTCAGGGGGAGTGTGTCCCTGTTGACACCTTGATGTGGGGCTTCTAGCCTCCAGAAGATGAGATAATAAATTTCTGTTGTTTCAAGTTATTTAAGTTGTAGGTAATTTGTTATGACAACCCTAGGAAACTAGTACAAGGGCAGATATTCTGACAAAAAAAGTGAAAGAACTGTCAGAATAACTACAAAAAGCTGACCCAAGGACAATAACAGCACAGCTTTGCAGGACATTTTAGCATAGAGTAAATAACCATGCAGCCCACATGCACAGTGGGGCGGAGGGCATTTTTAAGTCGAGTCTCAGGCCAATTTTGAAGTGCATTAAAGTAACACTGAAATTCCCATTGGCCAGCTACTTCGAAGGGAACAGCGGGCAGGGGCAGAAAAGAAAGCATCTTTTGTTTCCGAGGGGCAGTGTTTTGGGCTGCACTCTGCTGGAAGCTGTTCCTTCCCACCCAGGAGCACAGGGGAAAGAGAAATCGCTCTGCCTAGCAGGTTGCAAGGAAAGACCTGAGGAATTGTTGGAAGCAGTGCAGTAGGTGATTCAGAGTCTTAGAATAAACCACGAAAATCAGTGCAGGGCAATTGCTTCTCAGGTGTTCTTCTTTATGCCCACGGTCAGTTCCTTCTTCCATTCCTCAATGCGTGTTCTCTGAGGGCCCGACCTCTTCTTTCTGTTCTCTGCTCTCTTGGCTGCGTGCATCCTTGCATTTCCTTACACAGAGAAAGTTCAGGTCATTCACCGTGCATTTCCTCAATCTCCTGCCCCCTTCCCTACAAATATCCATCATACATGTGTCTTTCCCTCCCGATCTGGAAGAATAGGTGTCGCTGTTATGTTCAAAGCCAACTCCTCTACTTGTTTGTTATATCTTCTAATCTTCTCAGGGACCGTGCTCCATCAGCTATCTCCTCATTCATGATCCCAGCCTCTTCTTCTTCTCTTTGGTATAAAATATATTCAACCTTTCTCAACTTAGGAAACCTCTCCCTGGCTTCGGTGATAGCTCCCGTCACTCTCAGTAATTATCCTCTCCTACTCCTCTTCTCAAAGCTTCTTAAAAGAACAGACTACATTCAACAGGATCATTTTTGCACCATACCGCTGCAAGTCTGGCTTTGGGCACCCCCCCCCCCCATTACTCTGAAACTATCCTGGCCAAGGTGGCTGCTGAATTAGATGGGCACTTCCTAGTTTTATCTCAGTGGGCATTTCCATGGTATTTGGCCATATGCCCTCCTTGAAACTCTATTCTTCTGTGACTTGATGACATTACTTTTGTTTTTCTGCTACCTCTCTAGAAACTCAATTTTTATCCTCTTCCTTTTATCTCCTTTTATTTTGGAATTACCCCAGGGTTTTCTAATAGCCACTCCCCCACACATGCACATACCTTTTTAAATTTTTAAATTTTGTGGCCTCTTTTTTATTCTGATAGGAGAATGCTTGGGAACACTCTGCCCAAAGAATACCACCCACACCCATATCTTAATACATACTGATGAATCCCGTATATATATCTCCCAATTCAACATGTTCAAAACTAAACTAATCATCTTGCTCTAATTATTCCTCCCGTCTTCTAGCTCCCCAATCAAAAACCCTGTTTTCCTCCTGAGCTTCTTTCACTCATTACTGATAATTCAACTCAAGTTTCTTGAAGCACCAAGTATCTAGGTGCTTAGTCCTGAGCTTACAGAGAAAAATGAGATCTCAGAGAAAAGTAAGAAGGACAGCCAAATATATGATTACATTGTTTTATTAACAATAGAAATAGCCCTGGCCGGTTTGGCTCAGCGGTTAGAGCGTTGGCCTGCGGTCCTGAGAGACCCGGGTTCGGTTCCCGCTAAGGGCGCGTACCTGGGTTGCAGTTTGTCCCCGGCCCTGGTCGGTTGTGCGGGTGGCAGCCACTCGGTGTGTTCCTTTCACATCGATGTTTTTCTCTCTCTCTCTCTCTCTGTTCCTCTCTCTCCCTCCCACTCTACCTGAACAAAAAAAAAGGAAAAATGTCCTCGGGTGAGGATGAAAAAAAAAAACAACAAAAAAAACCAATAGAAATAAGCCCTGGCCAGTTTGGCTCAGTGGTTCGAGTGTCGGCCTGTGGACCAGAGAGACCTGGGTTTGGTTCCTGCTAAGGGCACGTACCTTGGTTGCAGTTTGTCCCCGGCCCGGTTGGGGTTGTGTGAGTAGCAGCCAGTTGATGTGTCTCACATCAATGTTTCTCTTTCTCTTCCTCCCTCTCTCCCCCCCTCTATCTGAAGATAGATGCAAAAATGTGCTCAGTTGAGGATAAAAAACAAAACAAAAAAACAATAGAAGTACATATAAGATATAGAGGCAGTGTGGAAGAGAAGATGATTATCTGGATCAGAGTAGAAGTGAGATTAGGTCAGCAGTACCAAGGAATGCTCCCAAAGATTGATGAGAAAGTCTTTTTCCTCAAAGAGTGGCTGCTCTGTCTCAGTTAATGCCCACCACCACCAATTCACAACCTGAGCCTGAATCCCAGGACTTTTCCTGGAGTCATCTTCTACATCTGATCAATTCCTATCAATTTTGCATGCAAAAATCTCTCAAAACTTATCTCTTGAAAAATTCAGTTTATCTCCTAATTGCCTTACCTTCCATTTCATCCCCAGTTCTATCTTCACAAGAGCAAAGATCTCATTCAGTTTGTTCACTTCTCTATTATGCATAATTCGTTCAATTTCTACATGTCGTGGATGCTTAATAAATAGCTCTTGAATGCAAGAATGTTTCAAAGTGACATTCCTGAAACCTAGATCTTACCATCATGCCACTTTACTCTTCCTGAATCTTCAGAGCTCATCACTGCAATCAAAGTAAAATTAAAAATTGGTTGGCAAACAAAGTCCTTAACGTTTTGGTCTCTGAAGATTTTATTAGCAGACACATCACTCTTTAAAGTTCCCATGTCTTTGATTGCACTGTTTCCTTCCCTAAAATACATTGACCTTGCTGGTCCTTAAGATGGACTTCTACTCATGTTTTAAGATTCAGTTCAAACATCTTTTTTCTCTCATTCATTCTCTCTGACCAAACAAGACCATGACTTGTCCTTGACCCTTTGTGTTCTTAGACTCTAACAATGTATATCACAAATTAATACCTTTAACATATTTATATTTCTACTTCTTCAATAAAATTGGGGCTCCTTGAAGACAGGGCCTATAAGTCAGAACAAAGAATCAGCTTAATTAGCATGTGATGGCATCACTTGGGTCAAAGAGAAAACCACAAGTATACACAAAATACAGGCTGATTTGAAATGTTCCTTCTACTATTTACATAGTGCTGTCTCCCTGGGTGAAATTATATTACGTTTATATAAGAAGGCAATCAAGTGTGTAATATATTTGGAAAGATTTCTATCAAAATGGTTAAGATTTTAAAAAATATTTTGGAGCTTACAGAGGATAAGTTTTAATTATCCAAAGACTCATTGATATGGAATACCTCATTGCCTTACAAAACTAAATAAATGGATATATACAAAGGTCCCATAACATGCAGCAACACCCTCAGAACAAAGGCAAGATGAAGTCTACTGGTATGATCTACACCGTTGAGCCTCAAAGGAAAAACTGGAAAGATCATGTATAGAAGCCACAAAACTGAGGAAAGCATAAACCATTCCGCAGGAGGAGGGAAGCGGGATAGGATGCTGTGGGAGGGCCAGAGTTTAGAGGCCTGAAAGGGAACCTTCTTCTTTTAGACATAAAGGGAGACTGCTGCTTATAAAGTGTTTTCAATCATGGTATTTAGCATGCCTTTGACTCTCTTGATTTGCAAAGCATGATTATGAATATTTACTAATTGGTCGACCTGCAAAACCCTCTTTAGAATTCAGTTATACTGGATTCCAATGAAAGAAGAGCAAACATGCCCGGAGAAACCACGCGGAATCCTGTGGTTGGGTTGGAATCCTCAGCAGCAATGAGGTCAGTCATTGCAGATGTAAATTGGTCAGGTCTTAGCATTGGGCCAGTGTGTCCCAAACGCTGGCACCTCCATGAGATGGGTTTACTTGGTAAAGGACAGACTCCACACACCTCCCCCGCCCCCTAGTTTTATAGAGAACAGATATTTTAAATTATAATAATTATTTATTTTAGTGTGCCTTTGGACAATTGATAAACATAGCATCTTACTCGTGATTTTATAATGCTTTATAAAGTATTATGAATAAAATAATTGAAAAGTAGGTTTATTCAAAGAAGAATAGTGGTAGCACTGACATGCTTATGGAAAAAACCACATGGTGATAGATGAATGAAGTTTTGGGAAACACTGAGTAAGAACAATGCTCACTCTTATTGTTTCTAATTTGTGCCTGTTTAATCCTCATGTCTATGAGTAAATGATTATGAATTTGTAAAGTTTTTATTTCTGATGTAAGGTTAGAGGAAAAGGGATAAAAAAAGGGTGGTGGGGGGTGATGGGAGGGAAAAGGAAGCAAGTAAGGGAACCCTTATGTGCAAGTTCTAAAAATCTAGTTTTTAAAGAAGAAAACCAGCAGAAACAAGTCCTCTGACAGTGTACAAAACAGCCCTCATGAAGATGCAGCTCTATTTGATCTAGAATCTGGCTCTCTCGGGTGCCCTGTGGAGACAGGCATTTCATTTGCTGAAGGGGCCCAGAGAAACAGCAGTCACTCAGCATTCCCCTTGCTGATATCTCATGCAAGCAGCACACAGCAGTGACTCAACCAAATGACACTGAGAATTCAGAGCCCAGCTCTCCTAGTAGAGACAAAGCTTCCAGGGGTGTTGACCAAAGAGAGATAAATTCATTCATCCATTTAGTTTTAAAAATTGAAAAAATTTTAAAAAGAGATTTTTTGAAGTCCCTTTTTTAAAAACTTTTTTTTTTCAAATTACCTCTTCTAATTGTATGCTTGTAATCTATAGAAATTTAACAGAAGAAACCAGACAGAAATAAAGAGGTAACCTGTAGGCACATCACAGCAGTTCTGCAGAAATCACTGCAGCAGGAGCCAGTAAGCAGATCTGCCAGAGTAAAGACCTGTGACATCACAGTCCAGCCACTAAGGGATGACCTGTGGTTTCCTATAGAGGGGTCCAGCCTCTGGCCCTTGGATGTCTCTCAGCCTGTCTCTGGTCACTCCAGCTCAACTAGCCCATTTTCTCAGCCTAGTCGGTACCTCTTTAGTTTTTTAGGACTCAGCTCAACCCCATACTTCTCAGAGGACTTTCCTGTTTCCTGTGTTCTGGGTCAGACCCTGGCTCTGGGCTCCTGTAGTGCCCCTTCCTCCTTCCCGCATTATCTCCTGTATTAGATCTTCTTTTAAAAATGTTCTTGGACTATATTTTCTTTTTTAAAAACTTTTGTATTTATTAATTTGTTTTTATTACAGATGTTTCTCATTTTTCCCCCATTGACACCCTCCTCCCCTTCCTCCCCGCCCCATCATCAGCTTTGTTGTCTAGGTTCATTGGTCATGCATACATGCATGTAAGATCTTTAACAAATCTTTATTGAGCACATACTATGCCCCAATGACTATTCCCAGCACCGGAGCTGTTTCCATGCAATGTGCATGGGGAAAGTACAGCTTCTCCCCGGAAAAACCCACCCCAAATCATAAACAATCTAATTTTTGATAATAAAAGTTCTGTGATAACAAAAAGGGTCATGCATAGTGATCTGGGAAGGGTTATTTACTTTAGGTCGGGTAGACATGACAGCACAGGAGCTGGAAATGGGAGGCTCTGGAAGGTCAGAGGAAACAGCATATGAAAAGATTCTAAGACAAGGAAGAGTTTGGGGGTTTCAGGAACAGACACAAGGCCAGTGGGGCTCCAGTGGAATGAGTAAGGAGGGCTAAGATGAGGTCAACAAATGAGGTAGGGGCCAGGACCAAGGGGCTTTTTAGGCTGTGCTAAGGCAAGTCCGTTTTATTCCAAGAGTGGTCAGAAGCCACCTACGTAAGTGGTTTTCAACCAGCTTGCGGTGGGAGGGTCTTATCGGAATCCCCCGAGGAACTAATTTAAGACTCACCTGTTTACCAGACATTCTGATTGCTCAGGTCTGGGATAGGCGGGGCAGCACCCTTAGTGAACCACTGACAAAAATGCTCTGTAGATGCATCAGAATTGACATGTCCAAAACCCAACTCCTCATCTTCCTCCCACTCCCCCTTCATGTGCCTGCCCCTCTCCAAATCAGCTCTTCTTGCAACCCATGTGCACTGGCAGTTCAGTCATTTAAGCTGGAAATCAGAGTCCTTCTTTACTCCTTCACCTTCGCCACAAACTTTAATCAGACTGAGTCTTGTTCATTTTATCATCAAACTATCACTCGAAACGGTCCCCTCTCTCCTTCCCACTGGCAACTGCGTTAGTTCAAACTTCCATGGTCTGTCATCTGATATTTGTCATAGTCTCCTAAACGTGCCCGTGGTCTCCATGGCACCTTCCACCTGCAGTCAGTGTTCTCTTTCTGAAACAGGAACATGATCGCAGCGGGCAAATCTCTGCCTAAGAGGGATTGTACTGACATTTCCTCTCCAGATATTGCTGACTGCTTGCCTGTTAAATATCGCTGATAACTCTGTGTACTTACACAATAAATCCCAAGTTTACTGTGGTGTATCAGACCCTCTTGAATGGGTCTCAGCTTATGTCCCTCACTCCTCTCTAACATTCTATGTGCTATAATGACTTCTTGCTTCTGGAATGTTCCCTGCCTTTTCGTCCCTCTCTGTCTTCTCACAGGCTCTTTCCTCGGTCTAGAACGCTCTTCTTCCGAGGCCAACTTCGCTCGTCTCGAAAGCTCCGGCCCAGAGAATCTCCTCTAAGTGCAGGTGCTCCGTTCTCAGGGTCCCTGCACACAGCTCTTAGCACTTCCAATTTTCAGGACTTCTCATTTTAGTTATATAAATTTAAACCTCAGTGAGCCTCTCAGGAACAGAGACTGGATCTCATTTATCTCTTTATTTCTAGCATTTAGTATAGCATCTGGCACAAAGTGCTCAAAAATGTATTTGTTGAATGGATAAACCAATGAATTACCTTTGCCCCTCCCCCATTTGCTATGAATTTTTATATCCAACCTCCTTCTTTGCAACCAAACAGACAAGACCAAAAACAAAAACAAACAAACAAACAAAAAACAGAAAACAAACCCACATAAGTTCCCAAATCTCAAGCCAACTCTGTTCAATGGCCCCCATGGACTCTTCCGCAGTCACAGTTTAACTGATATAAGGTGATGCTAAACTTGAATTATCTTGGCATAGTAACTGCCTCTGAGATTTGACTGAGTTTAGGCCAAAAGATTTCATTTTTTTCAAGTGGTTTGCCAAAATGGCTAAAACAGAAGCAAGCAGGCACAGCTTTAAATATAGTTTGCTTCCTCTTCTGTTTAGGGAGTTACTGGCCCACTTTGAAATTGGTGAAAGCTCTCTGGGGGAGAAAAGCAATGATTATTCCTTCTGGTTTAACTACAGGTAGGACAGCCACTCGGAGATACGGGAGCATTTGAACTATTTGTCCTAGCACTTTTATTTGGGTTTACCTGACAGAGTGCTCTGCTAAGAACTCGCTAATGAAAAAGTGGTGTTATTAACATTTGGCTGCGCTTAGAGGTCCAGGCGAAAAGGTCAGCAAGATCTAGAAGGAAGATGTCCATATATCTCGTTTGGCCGAGGTTCACCCACTGCGATCACAAAGCAGAGCGAAGGCAGCTGAAGGACTGAGCTGGAGGCATAATTACGCTGAGACACAACTGGAGCCCAGGGAAAGGAGCTGGCGTTGTGCAGGGAAGGCCTCTGTGTTGTCTTGCTTGGACTGTTCACCTGCGTTCATCTTTGCCTGGAGCTTCATTGAGCTGCGCTGTCATTCTACAGAATGCACATTGCCCAACTTCAGGGTGAAGCCAATCCCACACTGGCCGATTTCCATTTCCTCATCTATAAAATAGTAGAATTAAAACCTAAGAAGGTATGAATCTTTGCATTCAGAGGAACCATAGCTTGCTGACCGGGGAGTATTGCACACGTCATATTGCTCTGAGCTTGTTTAGAAGTCTGAGGAATGAGATGTGCAAGCAAGTTCAGAGCAGTATAATGGATGCTATGGTAAGAGGTGTAAACAAATGAGGAGTCACAGAAACTTTCATCAAGGTGGTAATGTTTGGATTGGGTCTTAATCATAAGCAGCAGCTTGCTAAGTGAGGCAGAAGAGAGCTTCAGCAAAGAGAGCAGGGTCCTTAACCTTTGTCTTCTGTTACTGTTCAACATGACCCTCGAGAACTTCCCATCACCTTAATGTTTCTCAGATATGCCAGACTCATTTCCAGCCCACTCTTTCTGCTCATTACCTGTGGTGTGTGCCAAGCCTGGGCGCCCATTCCTAAATGCCAAGTCTAGCACCTCCCTGAAGCTTTCCATGTGGCCTTCCCAGCTATGCTTAGTTGGAGAAACGACACTAATACTGATGCGTCTGAGGATGAGGCCAGACACTACATAGCAATGTGAGGGCTGTAAACTCATACAGAAGAACGGCTCATTGAGGTCCTTCTACTCTATTCCCGAAACATGACAGGGAAATGTAATGCCAACTTAACAAATGGCTGCCACTATTCTAGGCCTCAGTATTCTCTCCCTGCTTTGAAATTCTAAAACACTCTTAGTTTGTACTGCCAACTTACATATATAAATGTATCATTTTAGAAGTAAATTCATCGTTTTTATTGTTTCTTATGTGTCACTAACTAGACAGTAGTCGTATAGTTGATTGTATCTGACTTACTAGACAATAAGCTCCTTCAGGATAGAAACCAGCTCTCATATTCCTCTATAAATAGCATGACCCAACCCTTGGAGATCCAGTAGCATCCCTGTTACACCAATCAGGTGATTGCCTTTCTTAGAAGCTTCCCAGTGACCAGCCTGTACTGAAAACACCCATTCATTCAATTGCAAGCACATAGAAATTATTTGATTAACTGATTTCCTCCAAATTTTCACCAACCAATAAAGGCAAAATGTCTCAAAGCATTGCCTGGTCTGTGACAGCACGCTAAAATAATCATTAGATCTGATTGCACTATTTTATACACATGTTTCTTAAAACTATCTCTAGCCTTCACATGTCATGTGATCTTCAAGACTCCCAGGGTCCTCTAACTACAGGCACTTATTAAGCTCAGTAAATCCAGAATTTATCCCCACCACCTCACCCCGTTACCTGTTTTTCCTCCTTCTCTTTCTATCTCAATGAATGGCATTTTTCTCTTGCTCAAGCCAAAAACACAAAAAACAAAAAACCCTGTGAGACGTTCTTTCACTTCTAACTAGAGTAACCGTAAAACGGAGCATTCGAACTGTGCACTCGTCAGAGGGAACAGAGCGCCACTGGTAGTTACTCTGTACACCTAGGACTGCTCTGGACAAACCAGGACCTTCTTACTTTTCTCACCACTTTCCTTCCTTGATGATCAATCAATCACCAAATCCTATCAATTCTATCTCCTAAGTCTCTCTCAAACCCTGTTGCCCCTATTTGAGGTTGCCATCATGTCTTGCTTAGATTCTTGTGACGGCTTCCAAACACATTTCCCTGCTCACAGACCTGCAAATTTTCAGTCTATTTTTCACCTAACAGAGAGATTCTTCTATAACACACATTTAACCATCTTTTCCCATGCTTAAAAACTCTTTGGTGGTTCAGTACTTTTTTAAAGAAAAAACTTAAGTCCCTCAATCTGCTCCTTACTTGCCTCTTCAACATCATCTCACATTACCCTTGTCGCTTATTGCCCTTGCAATATATGCTCTAGGCTGATTGCCCTGCCTTAGGTTCCCTGCAAATGCTATACTCTCTCATATGTATCCTTTACACATGCTCTGCCCGGTGACTGAAACCTTTACTTCCCTCACATCTTTCACATGGTGAACTCTTCATGATCCTTCAGTACCCCTTTAGTTTTATCCCCAAAGCTTACAGCTAACTTTCACCTGGCAACTGAAATGACCTAGCTAAAACACAAATCTTACCATGTCACTTCTTTGATTAAATAATTCAGTGATTTCTGATCTCCCACAGCATAAAATCCAAGCTCCTTAGTAGTATCTGCAAATATTGGTCAACTCTGTCTTTGCTCTTACCATTCCTTGTGCCTAGAAGGACCCTCCATATTTCTGTGAGGTGCTAGGTTTGAATCTTGGTGCTAAGACTTAGCTGGATGATTTTGGATAAATCTTTAACCTGTGTCTTTGTATCATCCTCAGTATAATAATGATAATCATGGCATCTAACTCAGAGAGTGGTCTGTGAAGATGACATGAATGAGCATTTAAAACAGTGCACATAAGGACTTCCGGTCAAGATGGCAGGTAGGTAAACGCGGTATCACGTCCTCCCACAACCACATCAAAGTTACAACTAAACTACAGAACAACCATCATTCAAAACCACCTGAAATCAAGCTGAATGGAAGTCCTACAACTACGGAATTAAAGCAGCAGCCACATCCAGACTGGTAGGAGGGGCGGAGGGGCTGGTCCCAGACCCACGTGTGGCGGATACAAATCAGGAGGACACCTCGGCTGGGAAGGTCCTCCCTGAGGACTGAGGGGTCCCCGCCCCACACCAGGTGCCCCGCTCAGGGTTCTAGTGCCAGGAAGAGAATCCCCATAACTTCTGGCTGGAAAAACCAGCGGGAACTGAGGCGCAGGGAAGCTGACACGGCTGGAGCCCCAGGCAGCTCCTTAAAGGGCCCGCGCACGGACTTATCGGACTCTCTCCCTCTAAGCTTGGAGGGGAGGCAGCTCGAGGGGCACCAGAGACATTCAGGGAAGAACTGAGCTGTTTGGCACTGGAGCGAGGGCTGGAGAGGGGGCTTTCTCCGGCACAAATGTGCTGTCAGAGGCCTTTGTTCCTTTGGTGAGCCCTGCTCTGGGGCGGCAGACAGCTGCCATATCTGGGACTCCAGCAACCTGGCTCACACTGGTAGCCCCACCCTGGTGACTCCCTGAGGCCCCGCCTCGCCTCACCCAACTTTCAGGCCCACCCAAGCTGTTGCCACTTGCTTAACCATAGGATTGGCCTGTCTTTGATCCTGCTTCAGGTTTTTCCTAAATTCTTGCAAACGAGCAGCATCAGGTCTCAGCTAGCCCCATACCTCTCATTAAGTAATACACAGAAACAAACACAGGGAGGCAGCCAAAATGAGGATACAAAGAAACAGGTCCCAAATGAAAGAACAGAACAAAACCCCAAGAAAAGAACTAAGCGAAATGGAGATAAGCAACCTAACAGATGCTGAGTTCAAAATACTGCTTATAAGGATTCTCAATGAACTTAGTGAGGGCCTCAAGAGCATAAAAAAGGACCAGTCAGAAATGATGGACGCACAGTCAGAATTGAAGGAGGCATTAACTGAAATAAAGAATAATTTATACAGCTTCATTAGTAGAGTACGTAAATCCAAGAAGCAAACCATCGATTTGGAATGTAAGGAAGCAAAAAAGAACCAATCAGAACAGCAAAAAGAAAAAACAATCCAAAAAAATGAGGATAGTGTAAGGAGCCTCTGGGACAACTTCAAGAGTGCCAACATTCACATCTTGGGGATGCCAGAAGGAGTAGAGAGAACAAGAAATTGAAAACCTGTTTGAAACAATAATGACAGAAAACTTTCCTAACTTGGTGAAGGAAATAGACATACAAGTCCAGGAAGCACAGAGAATTCCAAACAAGATGAACCCCAAGAGGCCCACACCAACGCACATCATTATCAAAATGCAAAAGATTCAAGACAAAGAGAGAATCTTAAAAGCAGCAAGAGAAAAACAGTTAGTTACTTGCAAAAGAGTTCCCATAAGGCTGTCAGCTGATTTCTCAAAAGAAACTTTGCAGGCCAGAAGGGACTGGCAAGAAATATTCAGAGAGATGAAAAACAAGAACCTACAACCAAGATTACTCTATCCTGAAAGGCTGTCATGTAGAATCAATGGCCATATAAAGAGTTTCCCAGACAAGAAAAAGTTAAAGGATTATATGAAATGATGAAGGGTCTTTTTGAAGAAAAAGATAAAATATATGAACAAAGAAAATGGCAATGAATACATATCTATCAGCAATGGAATCTACAAACAAAATGAACAGGTAGAACAGAAACATTCTCATAGATACAGAGAACATTTTGTTGGTTGCCAGATGAAAGGGGGTTTGGGGGAATGGGTGAAAAAGGTGAAGGGATTAAGAAGTACAAATTCAAAGGGAAAGGGGTTGGGGGGTAGGAAGAAATAAACCAAAGAACTTGTATGCATAACCAATGGACACAGACAATAGTGTGGGAAAAGGCGGGAGGGGGGAGGGAGTGGCGAGGAAGGGGAAAAATGAAGAACATCTGTAATACATTCTACATTCAACAATAAAGATTTAAAAAAATAATAAATTAATTAATAAATAAATTAAACAGTGCACATAATAAATTCCAATGAATATTAGCCATCATCATTAGTATCCTTAGAGCTATTGATGTTCTAGACATCTCCTTCAAGGCATTTTTGTTCAACCTCTTGTTTTTATTTCTTCATTCAATACTATTTAAAAATCCCTATAGTCACCCTGGCCGAGTGACTCACTTTGTTGGATCGCTGTCTAATATGCCAGGGTTTCAAGTTTGATCTCTGATTGGGGCACATGCTGGAATCAACCGATGAATGTTTAGATCATTGTAACGGAGCACCAAGTAGATGTTTTTTTTTTCTCTCTCTCTTTCTCTAAAATCAACAAATTAAAAAAAAAAAAAAAAAGGGAATTTTAAATCCCTACAGTCTTCCAGATACTATAAGAAATAAAGAAAATTAAAAAATATATATACAAAATATATTTTTAATTTAAAAAATAATGTTTATAAAATCTTACAGTCTTCCAGAGACACTAACAAATAAAAATGAATAAGTAGTACCTGATTTCAAGACTATAAATCTAATTCTCTTCTCACACCCCTGGTGGCAATCACATCATTGTATGCCAGAATCATCTGTTCGTATGTCACTTTCTCTGTGGGATTGCATATTCCTCAGAGGCAAAAATGGATGTATTCACATCCATTGATCCCCAGTGCTAGTATATTTCTTAGCACATAGCAGGTTTTCCATTAATGTTTGTTGGGCTGAATGAACACCACATTTAATCATCCTAGTCTTACACAACTCTTGGCAAATATTCTGCAAGCAAGTCTCTAATTCATAAAAAAACAGTTCATACCAGTTCTAAAATGTCCTTTCTTGTTTCTGCTGTGCTGAAGAAAATAAAAGTGTTACTGTACTCTTATTAATTCTGATGATTTCAGAAGTCTGAAACTTTTGAGACAAAATATGCTGTAGTGTAAGTTATGGAAAAAAGTGAAACATTTATTTTGGCTAATTTTTCTTAATAAGCTCCATAAAAATAATCATGTGCACTTCTCTGAAGCATCAGTGATAATCTTGTACTGTGGACAAATTTCAGCATGGATCATACTAAGTTCAAACCATCTGTTCATCTATTCATCCACCCATCCACCCATCCACCCATCCATCCATCCATCCAGTCATTCAGCAATTAATACCAATAAAGCTTAAACTCTAGGACCAGAATTTCTTATAGAATTTTCAGTATTAAAGGAATAGAGGAGAAGACAATATGGATATCTAATTTCTCCTTAACACATTTATTATTGGCACATTCATCTAAACATAAACACTTGTGAGTTTATGATAAATATATCACATTTTTGAAAAAATTTCCTTTTTAAGAAAGCAAAATATTTTTTATGGTTGATTTGAGACAGCAAACACCAGTGAAATAAAAGTCATGAGGCTTTTTTTAAATATTGAAAACTTTTCCTTTTTATTAACTTTTTTCCAATTACAGTTTATATTCAATATTATTCTATATTAGTTTCAGGTGTACAGCTTAGTGATTAGACAATCATATACTTTACAAAGTGGTCCCTCCAATATTTTCAGTAGCCACCTGGTCCCAAACATAGTTATTGCAATATTATTGACTATATTCCCTATGATGTAATTTACATCCCTGGGACTATTCTGTAACTCTCAGTTTGTACTCCTTAATCCCTTCACCTTTTTCACCCAGCCCCCCAACACCCCTTTGCTCTGGTAACCATCGATCTGTTCTCTGTATCTATCAGTCTGTTTCTGTTTTGCTCATTTTGTTCTTTAGAGTCCATGTATAAGTGAAATCATATCGTATTTGTCTTTCTCTGCCTGAAAGTCCTGAGAATTGAATAGAGCTAGAACCTCAAGGCCTAATGAATGAATGGAGAAAGATGATCATGTAGGTCTAAGTTAAAGGGACTTCCCCAGCACTCATGTGGAAAATTGTAATCATTACCGCTGCCAAGTGTGCTAATCACATTAATAATCCCAATGCCTCAAACCAAATGTATTGACCTGGAATAATTGCAAAGATTATCAGTTAGAGCCACAGGGAAAATGTTCTTTCTGTGGTTGCATACTCTCATAAACATCACATCAAGATACACTTTCTTCTGAGAACACCCCACCAGAACAATGCTGTCTCCATCCTCCATGCCTCAGCACTCTCCAAAAAGTCTGATCTCTTTTGAATGAAGAGAGAAAAAGTTCCTTGCCTAGACATGTCATTTCCTGCGTATAGAGCTCCACCTGCTGAACAAGGCACGGACAGCACACCCTAAAGGGAGGGAATCTCAAGGTTTGTTTGATTAAACCTCTAATGACAAAGAACAATCACATACTTAGTTTTGCAAGAGCTCCTTTTCAGGAGTCAGGACCATGCCAGCCTTCAGCCAAGCTTGGTTAACGTCTTCAAACATCAACAAGCAAAGGTTGTATTGTTACCTTGAATAGTCTATTCCTATGGGGATAATTAGGAAGTGGATGGATTAGGGGTAATTTCCAAGTTTATGTATCTTTCTTCCGCTGTACATAGGGACCTTCAACTCCTAATCCTGTATAAATGAAGACAAATATATCCAACTGTGAATACTGATGACAAGATCCCAGAGGTGCTTGCTTTCTCTCTCTGCTCCAAAACTGCGCCACATTTTTCAGGTGTTTCCCTCGAGAATGGACCATTAACACTTTTCAGAACATGCTGCCCACACACTCTCCTGGAAGCAGTAATCCACAAGCTCAGTATCTGAAGACATGGTTTTTGTTTTTTTCCTTAGGGTCCTTTTATAGCTTGTGTCTCATCTTGAAGCGAAGAGACTGACAAGTAGGACTTTCTCCCGGTGAGACTTTCTGCAAAGGAAGAACTTTCAAACCTTCTGGCCTCTCTCATTGTCTGAAAGATCCTAATTCCTTGGTAGTAATTATTCATTGTTTCCTAGGATTCCCTAAGGCTTTTTTTGTTCTCTAAAGATAGTCAACACCTGTCTTTTGCAGCTTATCAGTGGATGTTGTTCCCTCTTTGTGAGTTCTATTCTGCTGGTTAATAACTTATTCTAGAATCATCTAATGGAATCATCAATTCAATAGTTGGGACACATCTTGTCCTCTCCTGTCCCCCAGAAGCAGCTCTCGGCCTGGAACCAATCATCTACAAGGGGACAGACTCCTGGTCAGGGACTGCAGGAAGCCTCTGAGAGACCATGCAAATCAGGCCAGCCTTACCGAGTGCTGAAATGAACCTGCAGGAGCCTTGCAGGCAAAGGTGTATTTTGGGACATCAGTGCTGCACA
Organism: Molossus molossus; assembly: GCF_014108415.1. Classification (NCBI taxonomy): domain Eukaryota; kingdom Metazoa; phylum Chordata; class Mammalia; order Chiroptera; family Molossidae; genus Molossus; species Molossus molossus. Next base: position 24,128,127 of record NW_023425347.1, on the reverse strand, counting down.
TTTCAAGTTAAATCCTCTGCTACAGACAAGTCTCTCTCTCTCTCTCCCTCTCTCTCTCTCTCTCTCTCTCTCTCTCTCTCTCTCTCTCTCTCCCCATTTCTCTCGACACCTGGATATAATCTGTTTCTTTTTATATCTGATTCTGTGCCTTTTTCTGTGGCTTTCTACTCTTTCTCTCTCTCTGTGACCCTGTCTCTTTGCGTCTCTTATCCACCTATTTCTCCCATGTTACTTTCTCCAGTGTATCCCTGTCATTAAAACAAACATACAAAAACGCCTGTTCTCAAGTGGCTGTGACTAATTGGTCACAGGAGCTGGTGTGACTTGCCACATTTTGGGATTATTCTAGTATATAAAGAACTGAGATAATAAGTGTTTTCCAGGGAAAAGGGAATGGATGGTTTTGTATTCTCCAAATGTGGATGTGTAAGGTCAGTCTAGCAGTCTGCCAAAAGATATGTACAGAGAAGAAGCATGTTTCTGGGAATATGGAGTGCCCATCTTCTAACCACGCCTAGGCAATAATCAGGAGTTTTATAACTTCTCAGGAAGTGATATGGAGCAGAGACCCAAGTCACATACCATCAGGATTCAGATTAAGGTTATTCTGAACGTTTTAGATAATTGCTATAAGACTATTTCAAACCAGCTTTCTCCAAGTTTCTGATGCATGGGACTGAAAGCAAGCTCTTGTAGCCAGCTCTCCCCTACAGTCCTACCAGCAGCCACAGCAACATCTGGTGGACATTCCGAGTGGAGTCTCAGCCAATGCCATGGACAGAGGGAAGTGCAGCGTTCATAGCAAGGAGCAGGAAAGATACTCAGAGTGGACAGTGACACTGTAGGAAAGCACTTTTTAAAACTTGACATAAATATATTCCAAGCCAGAAAATGGACCATTAAGATAAATAAAAATAAAGTCACTCATTTCTAACGGTAGATACAAAGAGTGTTTTCATATACAAAATCGGTGTATATTCTGAACTGAGACTACCCAGTCTGTTACAGGGACAGTGGGAAAGGCACGCTCGGGGCGCTCAGCAAAGGGTACAAAGGTTCTGGAAGTTGTCCGATGGAATGTCAGGATCCTTAAAACTGTTCCTGTCCATTGGCGTATTAATATATAATTCTGGGCGGATGTCTAAGAATATGTTCTGAAATAGATAAAAATTTAATGCACAGAGATGCTCATTACAGCATTATTCACCATTGCACAAAGAAAGAAAAACTGGAAACGATTTTAACATTCACCTTTGGGAAATACTTAAAGAAAAGTAGTTTGCAGGGAATTTTAAATATAGAGAAATGCTTATAATAAAATGTTAAGAGAAAAAGAGCAGTCTATGACATGATCTACACTGTAATGATATGGGTAAGGGACATTGGATGTGGAATTATAAGGTACATTTTTCCTTCTGACTTTTTAAGGCCTTACAAAATCTCTACAATATGCAAATATTGCTTTAACAATGGGGCGGGGGGGGGGGGGGTATTCTCTTGGCAGTAATCAAAGAGAAACAGCTTCCAATACTCTGATTGAGACCTCAGAATTTAAACTCTTCTCACCAATGCACAATGCTTGGTTAGCTAAAATGCTCATTTATAGCATTAAAATAATCCTCTTAGTTCACCATAATATATTCCATGCTCATCCTCAGAAAACTGTAGACTTAAAGGCAGAAATGCAAACACTTATATAAATCTGACTGGACTCACCAACCAAGTCTTTGAAGCATGGTTCCCTGAGAAAAGAAGTTGTATAAATGTTTGCTTCTGAGATGCTTAGACTCTCTGGTAACTTTCTATATTTAATCTTTTATTGAATTAAAGTAACTACAGCCCTGAGTATCCACCCACACAAAAGACTTTCAGCAATCTCCTGGAGCAGCTTCCCAAACCCTCCAGGGTTTTCTGTAGTTACAAAGTTCAGGGAGTTTACCTAAACTGGATTTTGCATGAAAATACAGTGTTACTAGCTGGCTCACGAAAATTTGCTGGTAAGATTTTAGTAACCATATTTTGGCGAATAAATGGAACTAGGAAAGTGAATGAATCATGTTCTGAGATGTTTGCCTCAGAAAGATGACTCTTGCTTAGAAACCTCTCCCCGGGAGCTAGGCTGGCTCCATGGTGTCAGGGACTGTCAAAAGTACTTACTGCCACCTAAATTTAGAGGCTTTCACAGAAACTGTTGGTCTGATAAATCCACCTCGATTTTGAGGTGTATATTCTGGATATTTATATTTGTTAGATTATATGTATCAGGAATATTTTCTTAACGAGGACTTTAAAATTTTTTGATGAAGTCCAAATTGTTTTGGTTTTTTGTTAATTTTAGTGTTTTTGTATCCATTCTAAGAAATATTTGCTTACCCAAGGTCACAAAGATATTCTTCTATGTTTTCTTTCATAGTTTAAAAGTTTTTTTGTTCATGAAATTGTATTTATTGTTTTACTGAATTTATTGGGATGACATTGGTTAATAAAATTATACAGGTTTCAGGTATACAATTCTACACTACATCATCTGTATATTGTATTGTGTGTTCACCACTCCAAGTCAAGTCTCCTTCCATCACCATTTATCCCCCATTTACCTTCTTCTATTATTGTCTGTGTCCATGAATCTTATTTTTTTTCTGTGCTTAACCCTTCACCCTTCCCACCCAGACCCCAACCACCTCCCCTCTGACAGATATCAGTCTGTTCCCTATATCCGAGTCTGTCTCCACTTTGTTTGTTAGTTTATTTTAGTTTCTCTTTAGATCACATAAATGTCTTGCCTTTCCTTACAGAATCTATAGTTTCAGCTTTTAAGTATAGGTCTATAATCCATTTTGAATTAATATTTATGAGGTATAAGGGTGGGGGGTTCAAAGTTGATATTCTCCATGCATTGTTCAATTGTTCCAGGACTATTTTGTTAATAAAAACTTTATTTTCGTTATTGAATTTTCTTGACACATTTGTTGAAAATCAATTAACTGACCATTTATATTTGGATTTATGAATGGACTTGATTGTATTCTATTAATGTTTTTGGTGGTGTTGTTGTTAATTCTCACCAAAGTATATTTTTCCCACTGATTTTTAGAGAGGGGGGGAGAGAGAGAGAGAGAGAGAGAGAGAAACATTGATGCAAGAGAGATAAATCAATCAGTTGCCTCCTGCATGACCCCAACCAGGGCTGGGGATCAAAACCTGCAACCCAGGTGTGTGCCCTTGACTGACTCTCTAACCACTGAGCTAAACCAACCAGGATTCTACTAATCTATTTGAATATCCTAACGCCAATATCACACTGTCGTGATTAGGGATATGTATAGTGAGTCTTTAACTCATGTATTATAGGTCTTTCAGCTTGGTTCTTTATCTTTCTTTTGTTCTTTCTTTCTTCAAGAATTGTGTTGGCTATTCTAGGCCCTGTGCATTTCCAGATAAATTTTAGAATGACCTCTTTAGCTTCTATAATATTCCTGTTAGGATTTTGATAGAGAGTGCATTGAATATACAGATAAATATGAGCACAATTGACATATTAAGAATATTGAATCTTTTTTTCCATGAACATGGTATGTCCTCCCATTTATTTTGAGTCTTCTTTAATTTCTCTCAAGAATGTATTGTAGTTCTCAGCATGGAGTTTTTGTCTTTCATTAAATCAATTCCTTAGTACTTTCTGGTTTTATATTCTGTTTTAAAAGGATTGCAATTTTTTATTCTCTTATTCTTTATGTTTAGTTTATAAAAATATAACAAATTTGTGCATGTTGATCATGTAACCTGTGACCTTGTTAAATTTACTTTTTTAGTTGTTTTGTGGAATATTTAGCATTTTCTTTAAAATCAATCATATTATCTGCAAATGAAGATCATTTTACTTCATTTCTAAGCTGTATGCTTTATTTCTTGTAACTTTATGGTAAAATAATCATACAAGAAATTAAAAATACTTAGTGTGTACAATAGTGTGTACAATTTGATATGTTTTTCTATACTCGGAGACTCAAAAACCATCACCACAATCAAGATAATAAATATATCCTTTATATCCATTGCAGTCAAGTTTCCTCATGCCTTTATATACTCCCTCCTTCCTATCCCTTCTCATCTAAATGTCTTTTATTTATTTTACTCATCTTATTGTCTTGGCTAGAACTTCAAATTACAAATGTCAGGAATAAAAGAGAGAATATCACTGCAGGTCTTACTAATATTCTCTTATCTTTTTTCATATCTATATCACTGCAGGTCTTACAGATATGAAAAAAGATAAGAGAATATTATGAATACCAATATTTAACAAGGTAAATAAAGTAGACAAATTCTTTGATAAATACAAGTTCCTAAAACTAAAACCAAAAGAAATGAAAAATCTGAATTACTCTATATCTACTATAGAAATTTAATTCTTTTTAAAAACCTGCTCACAAAAATATCTCTAGGCCAAAATGGTCTCACTATTGAATCATATCAATATCAAAGCAAGACATACCAATGCTACACAAACACTTTCAAAAAATAAATACTTCTCAACTTGAGCTCTAGCTACCTTGCACCAGGAAGAATGGGTACTACTCTCCTGGCAAAAGAGATATTAATGTAGGTCTTACCTAGGGTGGTTCCCTGCTTTCAAGAACCAAATGTCTTCCTGTATCTGCCCATTTGGGTTGCTTTCTTCTGACTTCAAATAGTTGCTTTTCTTTATTTTGTTCACAGTTTTTAGTTTTTATCAGTTCAATATAAGCTACTCTACCATCATGTGAATGAAAACTCCTATGTGTATTTACATTTATCTAAACATTTTAAGAAAGACATTATGCTTTACTAATATTTAAACATAGTAATGGAGGCTCTGTCCTTGCTTGGACCATATACAGGCCGTCACATGTCACATATGGAAAAGAGGATCGATGCCCTGAGAGGAAAGTGAGCGCAGATGGGTTTTAAGTGATAAAAGTAGCAATGGAAGAGATTTAAACTCGAGTAGCTATTTTTATTTTATTTTATGATTATTTTAGGCAAAAGAGCTTTGATTTAACTCGTCCACATAATTTACTCACTAATCAAATTACTTTGGATATTTGATAAAGGGAAAGTATAATCTGAGAAATTTTAAAGCTAGAAATGTTAATTCAAATCATAAGAGCATTTCAAAATATTTGTTCCTTCCATTTTAATCCATGCCCCTCCTCCACCACACCCCGCCCCCACTCTCTCTCACCTCCTGTTCTCAGCCACACTTATGAAAGTAATTGGCTATACTTACCCCATTCTCTTAACTCCCCTTCAGTTTTAGAACCACTCTCTGTGATTTGGCTTCTGATCCCCTAGGCTTCTGAAACTGTCAATGGTTTTGTGACTAAAGCCAGTACACACTCTTCTATTTTTACTTTCCTGACCTCTCCACAACTTTTGTTGCTGTTTACCACACTCAGTTTTTAAAAATGTTTTTCCTTAATGCTTATGACATGCCACTCTCTTGGTTCCTTGCTTGCAATTCCCTTTTGGCTTGCTTAGCAAGCTGTTTCTTTCTCCTACTGTTGGAATTTCAATATTCTTCAACATCCTGACTTAGTCACCGTTGGTCCCCTAGTTTTCAAAAAATTCTCCCAGATATTCTGAGTCATTCCCTTGGAATGATCTTCTCTACCCTGATAAAGTCCAAATCTCTATTTTCAGCCCATACTTTATTCTTGAGCCCTAGATTGTATATCCAAACGCCTATTTAATTTCTCCACTTGAGCGTTCAAAAGTGTTTCAAGCTGAACTCATTATTTTGGCTTCCCACCATCACCTCCTCCTCTGTGTTCCTTATCTCATGGGAATGGGAAATTCAGTAGTTTACATCTGATTCCTGGGAGTTGTCCTTGACTCCTCTTATTCCTCAACATCCCACATAAAATCAGCCACTAAGTTTTACCCAATGGACCTCCTAAATATCTCACAAAACCATCCATTCCTTTCCAACCCCACTATATTATCCTGCACTATCCGTCAGTTCTCACTGAGATTCTGCATTCATATTCTAGCTGTTCTCCTCTCTCATTCTGTTTCCCCTCTAATCTGTTCTCCACACTGCAGCCAAACTGGTATTCTACCAGAAACCAAAATCTTATGATATCCCCTTGCTTAAGACCATCTGATGGCTCTGCACTGCTGGCACAGTGAAGTCCAATTGTCTTAACATTCCTGCACAGACTGGCTGGTGATTGGCTTTCAGCATCCTGCACTTCCCCTCTCATAACACTAATTGCATCATAATACCTTGAAATAGACATCTTTGTACCTTTCTTTTCCCAGCATCCTCATGCTTGCCTGACATTTCCCTTTGTCGGAGGCATCTACTTTGCCTGGAGAAGTAGGATCGTTAAAGCAGGAATTTGAAAAGAAGGAAACAATGTTTAGTATTTCTTTTTTTTTAAACCTCTAAACAGGCTTTTGAATATCTGAAGAGAAGTCCTGAGGGAATTAGAGAACAGAGTTTAGACTGTAAAAATAGAAGTAGAAAGAGGATAAAAGAAAAATGGAGCATCGGCCTCCCCACCACTACATCTAAATAGAGAGCCCTTGGGCTGAGGAGCAGGAGTGTGATGGGGTGGAGGATGGGCATGACCTTACAGGAGGTGGGGGCTGGGAAGGAGAGGTCTGACGGGACAGGACACACATAGAGAAGCAGGGTCAGCATCAGGAGAATCGCTAGCCATGGTGAACAGGACCCAGGATACCTGCTGAAGCTGAGCCAATGCCTACAAACCATTTGTAACTATTCTAGGGCATACCACACACTGCTCAAATGAGAAAGTAATGTCAGCTGCTCATTTTGTCCTTGAGAGCTTCAAGTCTAATAGTTCAGTTGTTTGTTGCTTTCCATCTGAAATATATGGGTAGTCATAGCCCCCTTTCATTTATTAAAGAGCTCAGGATACTCATAACTTCTTCTTCCAACAGAGGGTGATGGAGCCCTGACACCTACAGATGAGATGGTGGTATGAAAGGGACAGTCCCAGCACTCAAACTTGGGTGTAACTGGACAAGTGAAAAACAGTCCTATCACACACTTACTCTACACTATTGTAATACCTTTCTTACTTTTTCTATCCTCCACTAATTATAAGCTTATAAAGGCAAAGACTATGTCAACCGTGGTCAACATTAGGCCCTAGTGCCCAGTGTAAAGCCTGGTATGCTGTAGCTGCTCAGTAAACATTGGTTGATTAAATCAACGAGTTTTGCAGTTTATCCCCAGCTCTGGTTGAGGTCGTATGGGTGGCAACCAGTTGATGTGTCTCTCTTACATCGATGTTTCTCTCTCTCTCTCTCTTCCTCCCTCTCTCCCTCCCCCTCTATCTGAAGATACATGCAAAAGGTAAGGATTAAAAAAAAAAAGAGTGATTTTAAATTCACTGATTTTAGTGATTTCTTTAAATACTGATGAATTAATTTCTTTAAATATCAAGATAGTATGCCTTTTTAGCCTAAGCATGTAAGGCCTAACACTTTAAAAAATTAATTTAAGGACCTCAACTATTAATAGTTAAGTAATTTTAAATTTTCCTTTTCTGTTAAGACAGTCCAGCCTTAGAGGCCTGTTTACAGGCTCCCGTGTTCATCCTTTGGAGTCCAGTAAATGTTTGGTATTTCAAATGGGGAAGTCATTTAAAGCATGACGCCTAGAGTTAGAACACGCATACATGTCATCCTGAGCAAACTCCAACCCTACTATTTATAAAGAACAAGTTGACCTGCAGAATATTACTATATTACACTGTTTTCTTTTATACTTGTGGTAGAACAAATAATGGCTCTCCAAAAATATCCATGTCCTAATCCATGGAACCTGTTGCGCTATTAAGTTCGGGATCTTAAAATGAAGAGACTATCCTGGATTCCCCAAGTGGGCCCAGTGCAATCACAGGAGTCCTTATAAGAGGAGCAGGAGGGTAAAAGTCAGAGGAGATGTGATGATAGACAGAGAGAGAGATTTGAAGATGTTCTGTTGCTGGTTTTCAAGATAGAGGAAGAAGCCATGGACCAAGTAATGCAGGCAGCCACGAGAAGCTGAAAGAAATCAAGGAAATGATTCTCCTCTAAAACTCCCAGAAAGAACATAGCCCTGCTAACACTCTGATTTTAAGACTTCTGATGTCCAGAATTGTAAAGTAATAACTTTGCATTTTTTTAAGCCACTAAGTTTTTGGTCAATTATCACACAACAATAGGAAACTAATACAGTTCCATAAACTTTGTTAGTTGCATTGGGCATATTTAGAATGCTAGCTAAGAGAAGGTGTTTGAGAAGAACTTTATGGTATGATGTTCAACTAGGACAGAAAGAGAATTCTATAAACAGATCAGGTGATGCTAAGAAACTCAAATTATTCATTTATGTATGAATTGCCTAATGAATATTTATAAGCATCTGTCTGAATATTATAAACATATCCAGATTATTTATATATATATATATATATATATATATATATATACACACACACACACACACACACACACACACCACACAAATACACACATATACACCATCTTGGGAGAGGTGTAAACAGAAGAGTGTTATATGAGTACCTAATTCATTTTAAAATTACCCATGACTAACCCAGATTTTCCACACATAAAACTGTACCTTACTTGATTGTAGAGTTAGTCTTCAGAAGAGGGAAATAGAGTTCTTGAGAGGTAAGTGAATTTTGTAATTAGTTAAGTGAAACAATATGATGACATACCAGTGTTTGGTGGTGGAGTAACTATTGTCTTTATTGGGTTATCTAAGATTATGAAGAATCCTGATCTTTGAGCAAAGCCAAAAAACACTTTACTTCTGTGTTATATATCACTAGAATCAAGGCTAAACATATAAATAGAGGCCATGAGATGTGGTACCAACTTCTAAATTACAATGTTTTTAGAGGACAATGTTTGGAAGGAATAATGAAACCCCAATTATAATGTTTTGAGAGGACTAACAAGACCCTCCTAGCCAAAATGATACTCTCCACTTTCATCATAATGCCTAAAATTCAGTTAGTAGAAATTTGTCCAATTAAATTACTAAGACCTTTAGTCTTAGTCTTTTCTTAAGATGCAACATCCATAGGTTAGGGAAGCTCTCCAGGTGGTTACCACCAGCTGCCTTAGAAGAAATAATTAATGTAGCCTTTTTTTAAGGGGAGTAGGAGGTGGGAAGGGAAAGGAATACTAAAAAAGGAAGAAAGAGGATACCAGAATCTGCCCAAGGGGCCATAGTCATGATCTGAGGACTCTGTGCTCAAATTGTTACCAAACCTAGCTGCAAGCAAAATTGCAAAATAATAATTGCTAACTTGCATTAAAGGCTATCTCCCTAATCCCTATAAGAGCCCTATTTATTAGTGGCTAGTAATACAATTACAAATTACAGGTGTAAGAAGTGAGGGTAGGGCTAGAAGTGAGGGTCAGATCTGTGGGACTCATTACACTGCCTCCACTTCTCCCACTGAGCTTCTCTTTGACACTGGTGAATTTCCACCTCAGATGCTGTGTTCTCTCCTGACACCCTGTTGCTCAAGGTCTCTCACTTTAGAGGTGATGGGCCTTGGACTCCTCTCCTACTGCCTTCCTCAGAAGCAGAGCTTAAATTTAACTCAAAATGGGTTGAAGAGGGAACTGAGTCCCCCTTAACACGATTGTGAGTTTAGCAGGAAGTCCAAAGAGATGGAACATTAGCACTGCACTGATTTCGTGGTAAGCATCAGGCTATTACCATATGCACGTTTATTTTACAGCCAATGAAGGCCTACTCTCCACAGGGTACTGTGGTAGGAGCTGGACAATTGCAATCAGAGTCGGAGAAATCTGAGAGCATGCAGTGGAGACAGAACCGTATAGCTGGGAGTTTAGAATCAAGACCATGATGTAGGAGAAATAAAGTACAAGAAAAAATATTGTGCTGGGACCAAAAACAGTGATCCGATACTGGAAATGGAGTGTAAGAAACACAGCAAGAGTCCGATTGCTGGAGTAGGACTCAAGGTGAAAGTCAGCTGAGGAGCAAGTTTACTTTGACCTTGAACTACTCATCTGGGACTCTCAGTTTCTGCCGACTTAATGGGGCTCAGCCTGTAGTTGATGATCATATAGACTGGGCCACTGTTTTTTAAAACTGCACGTCATAACCCATCAGTGGTCATGAAATTGATTTAGTGGGTGGTAAAGAGCACTCTTTAAAATAAATAAAATAGACTAGAATGGAAAAAAAGAAAAAAGAAGACAAAGTGCATAGCAAATTTTAAGCATTTCAGTTTTAGGTATATGTGTCTTATGATGTAAAATACATTTCTTAACATTACAGTCCAAAGAAATTTGAAAACTTCTGATTTGAAACTGAAAGATATAGGGCAGGAAACCAGGTTAGTGATTACGTTTAAAATATTCTCTGCTTTTCCAAATGACCGTGAGCTAACATAACACAGCAATCCAGACTATAGTGTGGCTAGACATGAATGAATTAAGAATGATAACTTCCTTCATGGAGACTTTCATGAAGCTCTTCTTGAGAATAAAAAAGGGGGGGGGTGGAATAAAAATGGAAAGCTTTTATTTTTTTATTTTATTTTATTTTTTTGGTATGTGCCCCTACTGGGAACCGAACCCGAGTCTCTCTGGTCTGCAGGTCGACACTCCAACCTCTGAGCCAAACTGGCCAGGGCAAGATGGAGAGCTTTTAAGGCTAAATGAACCATTAGTTGTTTCCATACCTGCCAGTTATGTTAACATGTTAACAAAGTTGTCACATGGACCACTAGCTTGAGAGCCATTGAGCTGTTCCGCCCCTGTGAGGCCATGAACTAGAAGCAGCTCTGAGACCTCCCTCGGCCAGCAAGGCAGTGCTTTGATTTGGCTGAGTCATGAGGTTTATTTCAACAGCCAATGCCAATTCTAAAATCTGGGTCTGGAAACCTTCCTTTGTCTCCAGCTCCACAGCTTCAGTTGCTCAGTGTTTTCACTTCCTCATCTACTCCTGTCCATTGTATCCTCCTTACCCTCCTCCTGTCCACTATGCAGCCTGCAGCAGGCTGATCCGGGCTGCCTCGCTGCCTCTCCGAGGGGGACTTGGAGGCGGAGGGTGACCGAGGTGGCCTCAGCCTCCCCAGCAGCTGCTGACTTGCACTTGGAGATTCAATTCTCTCAAGATACCTGAAAGCAGAGGAGGAAAATCTTTGACTTTCGATCCATAACTCAGTTCTGTCACAGGGAAGGCCACCACCACAGAACCTCTGACATGATGTGGGAAAAGCTCAAGAAGTCATTCTTTGGATGTATTTTTATCTAGCAGATGGCTTGAGATGGATTAATGGCAAATCATAGTAAAGTATTTACTGGATTAAGAAAACTTCATGTGATATGTTCTTTGTCTTTTTTAATGGCACCAAACACCCTTCAATCAATCATGATTGAAAACCTGGGTCATATTAAATTCTCTTCTTTTCTTCATTTCCCATATGCGTACATATATTCACAGAACAGAATAAATAGTTGTTGATGTGTGGTCTTTTCAGGTTCCCCATTTCCAATTTCTGCCTCATAGCATTGCTCCCCCAACCCCACAAAAACATCTTCCTTAAAGTAACCTCTCATCATTGTGTGTTTCCAGCTGAACAAGTGGCTGCTGCTTCCTCCCGCATTTCCTGCTCTGAGGCATTTCCTTGTCTTGTTTTCTGGTTGTTTTCCACTTTTCAGCTCAAACTCCTTCCTTCTGCCTCCCTGCATATAGACTTATCACCATAAATTTATTAAAAAAAAAAAAAAGACTTAAATTGTACTTACTCTTCCAATTGTTCTAAATGCTTCATAAATAAATATTAAATCTTTAACCCACACGAAAACCTTGTGAAGTAAATAAGATTATTACCTTTCATTTTACACATGAGAAAACTGAGGGCCAGAGAGGTACATTAACCCAAAGAATGCCCACCTTGATGTAGCTTATTTCCCAGGAATAGCACGCTTATTCCCCCCGCAGTGTGTGCCTCGCCTGTGAGCCACCCAGCTCCCTGGTAGTTATAGAAATCCTACTTATCCTCAAAATCCAACTTCTAGCATCCTTTCCTTTTCTTGACAACTTATCTTTCTTGAAAACTTCAGGTCTCTTAACATTTCTCTCCTTGATTCCTACAATACTCACAGTCGTCCACACGTAGCTGGCACTTAATGACGTAGCTGTCTTACATCTTCCTAACATTTCATGTGTGGTAGTCTTGTCTTGAAGGCAAAGACCGTGGCATATCATTGTTCTGCCTCCTTTCCCCTCATTTATTTCCTTCTTTGCCCTTTTTATCACCCCCCCCCCCACCAAGCCTTGAAACATTGAGTCCGTGAAAGGTACTCCACAAATAATGAATTGACATTAGAACTCATAATTTCATAAGTAGAGTAGGAAAGCCTGGCATGTTCATTGTGGTTCTCTGAGAAGTAGATAACAGGACACAATGAGACATGCAAAAGACTTACTGGGCTAAATATCTGTAAGAGAAAAAGGAGAGAGCCAGTGGTGGTGGGACAGTGTCTAGAGCATGATGAGGGGCTGACCCCTACGAAAGAGAAGGGGAAGGAAGGAGGGTTGGCTAGGGAGACTCTCAGACTGCAGTGCAGTTCTAGGAGAATCTCCACCTGGCAACTCCAGCTAAAGCTGCCATCAGAAGGAGACTTGATCACAGCCATCAGCTGGTGGTGTCAGGACTCTGCTGAGCCAGGTCATTGCCTGGAACAGCCCAGGGGAAGTGTGGCCTGGCCATGAACGTAGAGGTGGATTTGGAGCACAGCCATTGTAATCATTAGTCGACTATGCTCCTGCATCGGGAGATCTGAGCAGCACATTTGCGTGTCCATCATTCCTGGGAATTTGGAAAGAACACTGAATTCACAACCAGAAACCTTACCTTTGGATCAAAAATATATCCCTTACTGACTCTGGGCTTTTACTCCATGCATCTTTGTCCCTTTATCTGTAAAATGGGAATTACCAATAGCTTAGTGGATTACTGTGAGGACCACCCATTGGCAAGAATATATAGCAGTCTGTCTAGACTGCATGTGATTTCATCAGCTCTGCCTAGTTGTAGTAATACCTGACATTTGTGAAACAACTCATGGCTCACAACAAGCTTTGTTCCAGTTAATGATCCTGTGAGGAAAGCAAGACAGCCATTTCTTCCCATAGCCACTGCCTTATTAGATCTCTGGGAAACAGAATGGCTATGAAGGGGCCATTGGGTGTTGAATACAGGGCTCAGAGCCTGTATTCCAGGTAGGGCCTGGTTAAAACTATGGCAGGCAAGGAATCAAAGTCCTGAGGAAAACGTATGTGTAAAGAGCAGGCGATCCTGGTAGTTGTGAGCTTACCTAGAGCATTAGCTCTACCTGAAGGCAGGCTGGCCAGGTCCAGAGTCCAGCAAATCACAGGTAAGAGTACTATTTGCAAACCTGAGACACTGGAAGAGAGTTCTGATCCTGGGACAGATACCGATCAGCCAACTGACTCCCATCCTGCTCATGTGCAGGTGGAAAGGAGACACACAGGTGTGTATGGCAGATTGAAGGAGGGAAGGATGCGGCCATACAGCGTGCTTCTGTCCACACAGGAGCCACTACGGGCTCTTTCAGCAAACATTTGCTGAATATTGTCATGGATCCTGGTCCCCAAGACTAGGATCAAGTAAATAGTCATAGAACTGGTTCTTCTCCTCACAGAGAACTGTGGAAAAATCAAAGCCAAGGACAAGGAAAACTTCTCACTCTTCTATGTAATACTGGATTCAAAGAATGCCAAAGCCCCCATAATCTCATTCTAGGAACACCAGCAGCAGCACCAAATTTGGGAAGAACGTGACCCATGTGCTAGAGGTTGCATATGCACAGGAACTAGAATTATAAGAGAAAATTAAACACAGGTTCTGTTATGGGTTGAATTGTGTCCCTCTCCTCCGACAAAAAGTATGTTGAACTCCTAACCCTTAGTACTTCAGAATGTGACCTTATTTGAAAAGAGGGTCTTTACAGAGGCAATCGAGATAAAATGAGGCAATTAGTGTGGGCCCCAATCCAATATGACTAGTGTCCTTATAAAAAGGGGAAATTTGGATATGGACACATGCACAAGAGAGAACAATATCATGCAAAGGTGAAGTCAAAGATTGGTGTGATGCTTCTGTAAGCCAAGGAACACCAAAGATTGCCAGCAAACCACCAGAAGCTAGGCGGGAAGTCGGGGACAGATTCTCCCACGTAGCCTTCAGAAGGAAGCAACTCTGCTGACACTTATCATGGACTTCCAGACTCCAGAACTGTGAAGCAATCAATTTCTGCTGTTTAAGCCACCCACTTTGTGGTACTTTGTTACACAGCTGTAGCTAACCAATACAAGTTCTACAAGAGTTCACCCCTACTGGCATTTGTGCAGGAAGAGAATAGAACTTGTCCTAATGCCACTTCTTTATGTATACATGAGATCAAGGGGGTACCTTCTCTTCCTTACCTCTTTCTCCTTACTACTGTCTCCTACCGAGTCAGCCACCAAGGCTTATCCTGGAAGGAATCTAAGGGATGTGGTGAGGTTGTAGAGGGGTCAAAGTAAATGAGTTGGGGATGAGGAGGGGAAAAGGAGGAAGATGGTTATTGCTACTTTTTCCTACTTCATGTCCTGGTAGGAATTTGAAATAAAACGAAATACAACGAAAGGTCCTTGATCAAACTACCTTTGCATCAGCATATCTTCTAAGGCTCGGCTTGGTGTCATTGAAGAATAAAGAGGCCTCTGGGTGCCCTTTCCTTCACTCATGCAGTGATTTCCTTCAGCACAAACACAGGCCCCAGAGGAGAAAAGCAGATGTGTGAAAGGCAAGGCAAGGAAATCATGATCAGCTGCCAAAAAGTAGACCAGAGGCCTCACCACCTAGGACAACAAGGGGCCAGCACCCTGCTGAGGGCCTGTGCAGCACGCATTTACTGGGAGCTGGGATTTGCCATGTAGACCCAAAGTGTTCCAGCCTCCAACGCTGCGCCTGGGCCTTAAACGGAATCGCTGTCTGTGGGAACTTTTGACAAGAGCTGGCAAGCTGAGCTTTTCTCTGAAATGCAGTCGGGGCGTAGGATTTGCTCTCACACAGGAGACAAGGCTGCCAGCAAGTGTGAGCCACGGGTTTGCCCATTAGAGGAGGGAAAATCACCTGTGGTAAATTACCAAGCCGGGGACATAGGAGTCAAAATCTCCACAGCAAAATTTATTGTGAAGCTCCAAGATTTTGAGAGAAGGAACCGTTTTGACACATCATGTTACACATGCTACATCTCTGTTAAACAACAACAAAAAACACCCTCCAGTTTTAAATGATGAGATAGCTGTGAAACACAATTTAAAAATTACGTCACGCCCTGCTTTGCCTTCCCCCAAGGCAAATAAAAGTCTCCAAATAAAAATGTTTCCACTTATTTTCAAATCTTTGCATGGGTTGCACCGTTAGTCGTACATTCCCTCGATTACTACTCACAAGCAGCTTTAATGGCAGTTATTAGCATGAATGAACACCCTTTGTTAATGACTGTGTCCTGAATGAAGTCCGCTGTAAAGCCAAACAGTCAGATGAAGAAAAGCAATGCACAGAATTTGCCGTCATGGAAAAGAAACTTAGCTTGTGCAGTTATGTGTTGAGAGACACGAACATGGTGGTGGATTATCGGGAAAACTAGACTGAAGCCTGCCCACGGGTGAATTCACAAATGCATTTCAAGAGGAAAACCCAAGCCTGCAACCTCAAGGAATTGCACAAATGCATCACAAGACAAGATTTGGCCCAGTGCCTGGAAGCTGATGAGGTCACAAAACTCATTACTTAGAAAATAAGCCAGGCTCTCATGGCTCTCGATCTGCCGCATTTCACTGTAGAATGGAGATCCCTTGGCCTTGTCTCTGCCCCCACCTCCCATCCTTAGAAGCAATGTCATTCCCAGGTCTTTAACTCTTGTAACCTTAGAAAGAGTCAACACATACTCTTTCATCCCACATCCTGATTTTTGTTGTGGCTCTTCTCTCTCTCTTTGGAGCCATCTCAGCAGTTAATGGGAGTGGTTCAATGATCCTACTCCAATTCCTGCTATTTTAAGATACTTAGCTTTTCTTAGCCATGGATTTCTTCTGTCTAAATCTGCCCGACTGAATTGGAAGCTGCCCAGAATCATCTTCTTTGGAAATTACATTTGTGCATCTAGGGTATATTTTTCGTTCCGCCCACGCTCAAGCCACTTTTTGAGAAGTGCAGAGCAAGTCATGTGACAGTCATCAGTGTATTTGCACCCTTTCTTGTTTAAAAACATAATCTGCATTACAAATTGCACCAATTCCTGTATGTAGTAAGTCATCATTCAATAAAAAGCACAAATGTATGCCTGTCACATTCAACATAATAAACTGCAAGTAAATACATCTTTTCTTAGTCCAAATCAGTCAGTAAATGATGTCTTTATTTTCTCTGTTATGCACCAAGTTTGCAATCAGCTTTATTCTTGATTCGCTCAGGCCAAGCACGCACAGCTTCAGAGCAGTGGGAAAGCGTGCTTTTGTCGGGAGCGTTTAGACATCTGAGGACAGGAACGTGGCTGAAGCAATCCATTTCTTTAGTTCACTTTGTTCTACTTCATTACCATCACTCGAATATTATCACTGTGTTCTTCATAACCTCCATCTAAAACAGACTTGTTGCACAGTGTCTGCATCTGTAGGTGATACTATAATACAGAAAAGACATTGTCCCCTGCCTGCTATAGAGGAATTTGCCATTTACAAAGGCGTAGAGAGAAAACGCCTTATGCTTTGAAGAAAGACAAAACTGGGTAATATTACTTAACCTCTGAGAGCCTCAGTTTTCTCATTTACAAAATGATAATAGGTACCTTACAAGATAGATCTGATGACTACATGACGTGTGTGTTGTGCTAAGTACTGAACACCTGTTCAATTTAGTGTTCAATAGTAACATGGACATGTTCTCACGGAGAAAGGCAAGTTAGCTGGGCTGCACATAGCAGTGACTATAATAAAGGCGACCATGATCTCCTTTGATCCTGTAACAAGGGGGTGGCTCTGTCAGTTCCCTTTTACAGATGAAGATGCTGATAGTCAAATAAGAAGCCAGATTTTTTTGCTTTGAATTTGGATTTCTTTTTCATGAAGACCATGATCACACCATGCTCTCTCAGACAATTCAGGTTTATTTCTGCCTTAGGATCCTTGTACTAGCTGATCTCGTGGCCTGGAAAATTCTGCCCTCAGGTTTTACATTGCTGATTCTTTCTTCTAATTTTTTATATCCTCACTTGAGGATATTTTTCCATTTATTTTCAGACAGAGTAGGAGGGAGGGAGGGAGGGAGAGAGAAAGAGAGAGAGAGAGAGAGATTAATTGGTTGCCTCCTGCAGGACCCCAACAAGGGCTGGGGACCAAACCACAACAGAGGTCCATGCCCTTGACCAGAATTGAACCCATGACTTTTCAGTCTGAGGGCCGATGTCCTAACCTCTGGACAGACTAGGGCTGATTACTTCTTATTACTTAGGTTTCAACTGAAATGCCCCATCCTCAGAGGGGTCTTCCTTGATCACCCTATTGACCACCTGACACAGGCTCCTCAATCCCAGGCCTTAGACCCCCTGGGACTTTACACCCTTACACTGACCTATGGTTCTCCTAGTTGTGCAGGGGTTGCTGTGACTAAGAATGTGGGCTCAGAATTAGTGGCCTGTATTTAAATTTTAGTTTTACCATTTACTGGCAAGGTAACCTTGGAAAGTAACTTAATCTTTCTGTGTCTCAGTTTCCTCATCTATAAAATGGGGATAATAATATCACAGACAGCGTGAAAGTGCTGGTAGATCAAATCAATGAACACATGTAGAGCAGTAAATCAATGTCTGACACAAAGTAAACACTCAGTACACGTTGATTAAGCCTTTGCAGTCACATGGCACACCTCATTCTCTGGCATCGTCTCAACTGTTTCTGTTTGTTTATGGTCATTCCCATAGCAATGAAGTCATGGAGCCCACATGTCTTGTTCATCACTCTATCCCCAGCATTTAGAATGGCACATAGTAGGGACTCAGTAAATTCGTGTTGTTAATGAATGAAAAACTATTAGGTGTGTGTATACCAGAGACTGATGAATGAAGGTATGATGAGCAGGATGTGAAGACAGAGTTGCTACATATTTAGGTAAGACCGTTCCTGGGGACTTTCTGTTTCTGTTTCACTGTGTATTGTGCATTTATTCTCTCGGGGCTTCCCAAAGCTCTCTGTTCCCCTCTGATTTGTCTCTGTGCATTCAAGCGAAGATTTCATCTAACCAGCATCTCCATACATGTGCTCATGATCCATGGGTGTAGCTTCATAAACTGATACGATTCAGGAAGAAAAAGTCATGTTGAACCCTTTAGAAACAATAGCAGATTTTATGCCTACTCAAGAAAGGCGAGCCATTGGCTAACTATAAAAATCGGCATCACCATAAAAATAGAGCAGTATCCAAAAAGTGAACCAAAAAGAAAGGACTTGACAAAAGCCTCTTTTGCCACACACCCTCACACACATACTCTCACACCACAGAACAGAGACTCTCTCACGTGCAATACACATTCACAACCTGGAAGGTGCTGTCCTTTTCATTAGTGACAGGAATCTGCAAGGCTCATAGAGATCGTCCAGTTCAATTACTCATCCGGTGCATGAAGCCCAGCCAGGTGGTCAGAGCATCCTTGCTTCCATCGTATTACCTGGCCAAACATCCACGGAGCCTGCCTCCAGTCCTCACCCATCACCACTTCAGTTACCAGTGCCCTCTTGGCTGCTCTCCTCTGAACCTCACAGTTTGATTATGCGCAGGGTGACACATGTCCCTGTTTGTCCAGGACAGCTCCAGTTGACATATGTTATCCTGAAGTAATTATCAGTGGCACCTCTTTTCAAAAGTGTACCAATTTGAACATTAAGTTATATGATCCCCTTACTATGCTCACTTCAACTGAAGCTTAGAAGTAGATGCAGAAATCTCAATGAGGGTCATTTTAGGCTTCCCCAAAAAACACCTGAGAATAATCTACTGAATCTTCTAGATCAATAGTAAGCTAATAATCTTTGGCTGTTCCATTTCTAAGAGGAGGGCAAAGAGATAGAAGAATGTTAAGAAATCAAGGCTATGGGAAGAAGTTGCAATGAAGATAAACTATGATAAAAAGTAAAAAACTATCACAAAATAGAGAAATTGGAGAATTGGAGTCTTACTTCCTTCAGCTTCTTTAGGCTAAATACATAACTAGATGTATTTTGCCGTTTAGAACAGGTGCAATCCTGAAAAGGTACCTGTAAAATAAATTTCTGTTTCTGATAGTTTATGTTCCTGTTGAATTTCAATTTAAAATATGCTATGCAGTGCTTATATATTCTTCTGGAACAAATAAACTTAAAGTCTGATAGACTTTCACATACGCATGACTGGGGTAAATACTTGTCCAATTTGGAATACAACTAATATGCATTGATTCTTCCCTCAAAGTGCACATCTGTGACACATTGCACACTTATTTACATACTCACTGCTCACAGCAGGAGGTCCAGGAGGTCAGTCTGACATCCCACAGGGACCTGTCATTTGTGTTCTAGTGTCCTGAATAAGATTTGAATTCTTTGAAGCAGGAAACAAGCTTTCTAGTTTTCTTACTTTTTTTTTTTAACCCCCACCGGGGGATATGTTTCTTATTGATTTTTAGAGACAGATGAAGAGAGAGAGAGAGAAACATTGATCAATTGCCACTCGTACATGCCCCACCTGGGGGTGGAACCAGCCACCTTTGTAGTTGTCTTACTTTAAATTCAACATATCTTTTTACATGAGTAATACCTGAATCCATTCTCAATGTAAAATATTCAAATACGTCGTGCTTTTTAGTGTACTTCAAAAGATCTTGCATATATGGGGCATAAAGTAGTTGCTTAGGAAAACGCAAGTTTAGTAAAGAATATATAGTGGTTCAGTGTATTTGAAAATGCTCTGGGTAATATTCAATTGAAAGGTTTTTTTCCACCACGAAATAAATCACACATACAAAAGAGTGCTCAAAACATATGTTTAGAGTGTCAACCATATTAATAATATGTGTAGAGTTTAAACTAGACTAAATAATATGGATGCTCAAACATGTGTCCAGCTTAAGAGGCAGAATATTACCAGTACCTTAAAACTTCTCTTAACAAGTTCCACATAAAACCATATTGGACTCTTGTTGAAATTCTATTGACTCAATATCTACATACCATTTTAATGGTAAAATAAAATGTAAATATAGAAAACCGCACAAGTGTATAACCCAATGAATAACCATGAGGTAAAGAAACAGAACTTGGCTAGGCACCCTAAAATCTCCTCCATGTCCCTTAGCCTAAACACAACTGCCTTCTTCCCCTAAAGCAAACACTATCTTAAATTTTACAGTAATCCTTATCTTGAGGTTCTTTATACAGTAGTTCCTTCTAATCTTCAGTTTTGCTTTCCTTGGTGTGTTTCCCGTAGTCAACTGCGTTCCGAAAATATTACATGGAAATTTTCAGAGCTAAATAATTCATAAGTTTTCAACTGCGCACCATTGAGTAGCTTCCTCCTTCCTGCCCTGGACATGAGTCATCCCTTTGTCCCATGTCTCCATATGGTAGTCACTCCCCACCTGTAAGTCACTTAGTAGCAGTCTCTGTTATCAGATCAACTATTGAGATATCATAGTGCTTGTGTTCCGGTAATCCTTATTTTACTTAATAATGCCACATTTACCTAACTTGTATTACAGTATATTATTGTAATTGTCTTATTTTATTATTAGTTATTGTTGTTAATCTCTTACTGTGCCTGATTTATAAATTAAATTTTATCATGGGTATGTGTATATATAGGAAAAAGCATAGTACATGTAGGGTTTGGTACTACCCATTGTTTCTGGCATCCATCAGGGGTCTTTGAACTAGGCCCCACAGATAAGGGGGGACTACTATAATCCAAGTATAATCTTGCCTATTTTTAAAAATTTATATACCATAAAATTAACTTTTTGGGTGTATAGTTCTTTGAATTTTAACACATGTATAAATTTATGTAACTACTACCACTATCAGGATACAGAATAGTTCCATTGTCCCCAAGTTCCTCCATGCTACCCCTTTATAATCAAACCTTTCCCTACCCCTAACCCATGTCAACCACTGATCTCTTCTCTGTCCCTATAGTTTTGCCTTTTCCAGAATGTAATGTAAATGGAATAACATAGCATGAAACACTGAGAATATCTTATTTGACTTAGCATAATGCATTTGAGATTCATCCATGTAGTTGGTGTCTCTCTATGGATGAGTAATATTCCACTGTGTAGATCACCACAGTTTTGTCAATATGCTCACCCATTCAAGGACATTCAGGTTTCTTCCTGGTGTGGGTGATTATGAAGAATGCTTTCATAAACACTTATGCACAGGTTTTTTTGTGTGAACATGCATTTTCACTTATCTGGGTTAAATACTGAGGAGTGGGATTGCTGGATCAGATTGTGAGAGTATGTTTTACTTTATAAGAAACTGTCAAACTCTGTCCTGGAATAGCTGCACCATTTCACATTCCCACAAGCAATGCACAAAAGTTCCCGTTTCCTTGTTCTGTCGTCAGCACTTGAAATTGCAAGTTTTATATTTTTATTTTTGCTTTGGCAGTTCTCATAGACATGAAATAATATTGCATTGGTGGTTTTAATTTGTATTTCCCTAATGAGTAATGGTGTTCATCATCTTTTCATTGCATTTATATCTTACTTCTCAGGGACATGTCTAGCCAGAACCCATTTTTAAATTGGGTTATTTGTTGAGTTTTGAGAGTTCTTTATATATTCTGGATGTAAGTCCTCTGAGGCTATGAAAGTTGCAGATACTTTATCTGAGCCTGTGGCCTGTTTTTTCATTCTTTTACTATTGTCCTTCAGAGAGTAAAATGTTTAAACTTTGAAATTTTGATGATGTCTACTTAATCAATTTTTAAGAATTATGTTTTGGTGTCATATCAAAGAACTCTGCCTAAATTAAGATAATAAAGATTTCCCCCCTGTTTACTTCTAAAAGTTTTGTAATTCAAAAAAATCTATACTTTAATAAAAAGTCTAAGTTAAATTTTGTATAAGGTGTGAGATATGTAGATGTCCAATTGTTCAATAAAAATTTGTGAAAAAGACTAGCTTTTCTCTGTTGAATTACCTTTGTACTTTCGTCAAAAATAAATTATGTGAGGCTATTCTGGATTATATTTTGTATTCCGTTGAACTATGTGTATAGCCTTATATAAAAATCACACTACTTTGATAACTGTAAATCATAAAATCTGGTGATGAGAGTTCTCTGACTGTTCTTTTACAAAATTGTTTTGGTTATTGAAGTTCCTTTTATGTTCCATGCAAATTTTAAAGTCAATCTATTTTTTTTTTTTACTAAGTATTTAAAATGATTTTTTATTATATGTTAACTGCTATTAAATATTAGGTTTGTTTCTAGCTTCCCTTCAGGTCCATCCATCCCGTGCCCTGTGCCTGTTCCGGGGCTGTACTGAAAGTACAAGATGGAACACTGACCCCAACCCCCACCCCTCCACCTTCGCAATGTACAGAACTAGGCCGTTTGAGCTTCGTGTGTTTCCCATATATTTAATATTAACTATATTGAGTATTCCAATATGTTAACAAAACAGATCTATTTATTTGGGCCTTCTTTGAATTATTTAAATGGTATTTTATACTTTTTAGCATAGTAGAATATACATCTTGTATGTCTTTTGTTATATTTATACAAAAATATTTAATTTTTGGAGCTATTAGAAATTATACTGTTTTATAAAATTACAGTTTTCAATTGTCATTGCTAGTATATAGACATAAGCATGATTTTTGTATGATGACCTTGTATCCTGCAATCTTGCTAAATTCACCTATTAGTTCCAGATGTTTGTTTTGGAAATTCCTTGGTATTTTCTATATAGATGATCATGTCATCTTTTGAAGGAGACAGTTCTATTTCTTCCTCTCCAATATGTATGCTTTTTACTTAATGTCCTTGTGTAATTTCAGAAGACAAGGCTTCTGGTGTGAAGCAGAATGCAAGTGGTAAAACTGAATAACTAGGTCTTACTCCTGATCCCAAGGGGGAAGCATTCAGTCTTTCGCTATTAGGTCTGATGTTGACTGTAGTTTGTTCATCTCCTTGACCAGGTGAAGCTATTAGGTCTGATGTTGACTGTAGTTTGTTCATCTCCTTGACCAGGTGAAGAGAGTTTTTTACTATTCCTAATTTGCTGAGATTTCTTTTATCATGAAACATAGGATTTGTTCAATGTTTTTTCTGCTTCTGTTGAGATGCTCATGTGTTTTGTTGTTGTTGTTATTCTTTGGTTTGTTAATATAGTGAATCACACTGATTCTCAAATGTTGAACCAACCTTGCATTTTGAGATAAAATCCATGTAGAGCCCTGGCCAGTTTAGTTCAGTGGTTAGAGTGTCAGCTTGCAGTCAGGAGAGACCCTCCCACTCTATCTAAAAAAATATCCATGTAGATGTGATACATTATTTTTTTATGTGTTGGATTTGATTTGCTAATATTTTGTTGAAAATTTTGGCATCTACTTTCATGCGGGATATTGTCCTCTAGTTTTCTTTTGTCTTTGTCCCCTTTTAAGATCAAGGCAATGCTTTCTACAAGGAGTTGGGAGGTGTTCTCCCCACTTCTCTCTTCTGCTTCAGATTGGCCTGCTCAGCTTGGGACCTCACCCAGAGCTCTGCTTCCTGAGTTCCTCCACGCTCTCCAGCCCCCGGAGGTCCCCTTTCCTGCTTCCTTAGCCAGAAGTATAAGGTTTCATCTTCCCCATGCTGTTACACACTTTTCATGGCTGGTCCACTTCCATCCAGAGTGAAGGAGTAAGAGAAAAGAAACCACAGTATCAAGATTCCCCTCCACTCTCAGGTAATAGGGACCCTTTTTGCCCTCAGAGAGGAGGACCTTTCTCTCGGAGTTTTAGGTACCCGTGCACGTCTGCGGCAGTGTCGGCAACAGTAACTCATCCTCAGGACTTGGTGTTACCCCATGGAATGCAGAGAAATAAAACAGGTAATTTCCTGGACTCTCTCCAGCCTGCAGTGCCCTTCCCCCATCCTTCTTCTCTGCTTAGAAAGAAGGGGTTTCCCCTGGAGCCTTTTCTGCCCATGCTTGTTGCACAGTCTCGGGATTGAGACTACCTGGGGACTAATCCAGGAGACATGGGAGGAGGAAAACGGGAAAGTTGCTGTCATGCTCTCTATTCCTTGTATTTTTAATTTCCTCACCAATCCACCTGCTATTATTTATTTTCAGAATCCTGAGTGCCACATTGTATATTCTGTTGCAGGTTTTTATTTATTTATTTTATTTATTTTTTATCTTCATCTGAGGACACTTTTATCCATTTTTTGTTCAGGTAGAGAGGGAGGGAGAGAGAGAGAAACATCGATGTGAAAGGGACACATCGAGTAGCTGCCACCTGCACGACCAACCAGGGCCGGAGACAAATTGCAACCGAGGTACGCGCACTTAGTGGGAACCCAACTCGGGTCTCTCTGTACCACAGGCCGACGCTCTAACCACTGAGCCAAACCGGCCAGTGCTGTTGCAGGTTTTTAGTTGTAATTTGTGGGAGAGAGAGACTAGATTGTGCTTACTCCATCAACTGAAACCAGAAGTCTGATCTTTCCCATTTAAACAAAATTTGATATGGTCTCTTTTAATCTGCATGTTCCCCTGACCTCCTTTTATTTTCCTCACAATTTGTTTATAAAAGGACTTAAGCCATTCGAGCCGTAGTATATTTCCCATACTTTAGATGTTGTGGCTTTAGGGTTGATTATTTTTTGTAAGACTACAGATGATAATGTGTTCTTTCGATGGGAAGCAAATGATATTGTATTGCCTATTTTTCTATAATCTTTGCAGCTGTTATGCTAAATGTTTAGATTCATTAATTCATTGGTAGTTGTAAAATGACAAAGTTAACTTCTATCATTTTTTAATTTATTCATTGGAATACTTTTATAAAGAGACACATCCCTCCATCTATTATTTAGTTACTCAGTGGCATAATTCTTATAGGCAAGTCAGGACAAATGCTTCTTTCCCCTTGCAATTACTGTCTCTATTAAAGCTCACATTGTTCCATCTTTGATCAGTATGCTACAAGTTTGCTACTGAATTCTTTTGAAATGATTCTAGTCATCTTTGATAACTTCCTTGCCATCTGATATGATAAAATATTGCAGGAGCATTTTGTGCATTTCCTATTCCAAACCTAGAATCAGCCATTACTCCAAGAAGCCTTTATATCCTTCAGTAGAAAATCAAGTAATGTTTCAATACTTTCAGCTCCGATTTCTAAGAATATGAATACATTATTTGATGGAGAGAGAGATGGCAGGTGAAGTTCACCACAGGCTGTCAGGAGCTAATGTCCCCTATCCATACACAAGGTAGTGGATAGGACTGTTAAGATGAGCTGTGATTTTTGAGCTTCGGAGCTAGAAATCCCCAGTCAATCAGCAGTAGTTTTTAGAAATCTGAAACAGAGTTGAGTCTTCATGGGTAAAAGGGATTGCTTCATTACTCCACATAGGATTTGTCTTATTTAGATGTGGGTGGAAATTGGAACCGGTTAAGTAATGAATGTTTTGTCTGCCCTGTCATCTCTCACCAGACCCAACATCAACATCTCCACCGTGACCTTGCCAAGGGCAGCTCAGGGAGCAGACACACAGCTGGGTCATAGCTCTTTTAAACTCTGATGACAAACTTCCCGACATTCTGCTCTACTTCGCTGCTCTCACATGGTTCTAGGCACACATCAGAACTGCAGTATCTTGACAGGGCACGTTTTCCCAGCCAGTCATGGAGAAAAGTCATACGTTTGTTCCAAGCATTTTGCCTTCAGTTCCCCATTGCTGGTCTCGATACTAGCTAGCCCTAGCGGTGCTTGACTTGGAGCAACGCGTCCTCTATCAACTCCAGCTGTATTAACCCTGTATGATCTGTCTCCGAGGCCTGTGCTGCCACTTTCGCCCTGAGTCCCCTCCTGCTGCTTTGCTCCGACACAAAGAGCCCCCGCGAACATTTCCCCTGCCAGGTTGGCTAGTTGCAAAGGTTGTTACCCAGCATTGCATAGTTAGGCAGCATTGTTTGGTGTTAGGCTCCAGTGCTTACTTAGAATGAGGGTGGAGACATTTTTGTGTAGAAAGTCACTGACCATGGGAAAAAGTTGCTCAGAGGCTACAAAAATAAAAAGCAGAAAAATATCAAATGAAAGGCCCAGCCACGTTGCATATTAAAAATGATTAACAGGAAAACAAATGCAAATTATTAAGTTTTATATCGTGACTCTATTTAAAGGAGAGATTAAAAGAGACGTGGAAGGAAGACTGAAAATAGTGTTGAAAATTTTCAATCCTTTCAGCATCTGATGGATGGAGTAAAACCCAGATTTAAGGAGAGCAATGTAATACGTACATATGTATGCATTACACATATACACGTATGTAGGTATATACATACATATATTTCAGTTGAATACTATGGTGGTTAATTTTATTTTCTATTTATATGCTAAACAGAAATATAAGAAACACATTCAAAACAAAACATAAGGCTCCAGAAAGTTTGAAATTGAAGGTTAGAAAGTGATTCTCTGTAGAAATATTTACTGTGTTAGTTTTTCACGCTGTATAACAAATTACCACAAACTAAACAGCTCAAAGAATGTCAAGGTTTCTTTGGGTCAGGAGTCCAGGCGCCGCTTAGCCGGGTCTGCTGCAGTCACGGTGCTGACTAAAGCTAGGCTCTCATGTGGGGTTTAAACTGGGAACCTGCTTCCAAGCTACCCTCGGGTTGTCGGCAGAATTTCTTTCCTTGCAACTATAGGAAAAGCTTGCTGTTTCAAAATGACAGAGAGACACTAGAGCAAGACTGCTAGGAACATGAATTTTTAGAAAATGTAACATAACCACAGGAGTGACATGTGATGGTTAAGTTTGTGTCAACTTGACTAGATCACAGGGATGCCCGAATAGCTGGTAAATCATGTGCCTGTAAGGGTGTTTCTGAAATAAATTAGCGTGGGAATCAATAGACTAAGTAAAGGAGATCATCCTTGCCAATGCAGGTGGGCAACATCCATCAGCTGGGGGCCTGAATAGCACAGAAGGTGGAGGAAGGGAGAATTTGCTCTCTCTCTGCCGAGCTGGGATGTCCTTCTCCTTCTGCCCTTGGACATCAGTGCTCTTGGTTCCCTGGTATTCAGACTCAGACCAGGACTTACACCAGAGCCCCCTGGTTCTTAGGCCTCCTGACTGGGACTGAATTACAGCACCGGCTTCCCTGATTCTCCAGCTCGAAGATGGCAGATTGTGGGACTTCTTGGCATCCATAACCGCAAAAGCCAATACTCATTTTTAAAATCTCCTTTTTTCTCTTTCTTTCTTTCTTTCTTTCTTTCTTTCTTTCTTTCTTTCTTTCTTTCTCTCTCTCTCGCTCTCTCTCTCTCTCTCATTGGTTCTGTTTCTCTAAAGGACTCTAAGACAAATACATATATTCATTTGTATATATTCAATACACATATGCAAATATATATTCAATGGACTATAATATTCACTATGTACATAGTTAATATATATTAATACATATACTTACAGCCTTCCTCACATAATGTTGTCAATAGATTCTGTGACTTCAAATGAAGTAATGTACGATGAAATAAATTTACCATGGCTAATTGATGTAAACAAGAGTTATGTTTCTACTGCGTCTCATCAACACTATACTGAAGAGACATTATTTGAGGACCAGCTGTACATATATATAAAGAGAGAGGGTCAATCAGAGGAGCTCTGCCCATTTCTCTGGCCCCACTACGCTTTTGCTGTTCCTCCTGCTCTGGATTCTTTGGCTGTTGTCCACTGATGCCCCATCTGCCTCCTGCGGACTCTGCGGCCCAGCTCCTGGGCCAGCTAAAGGGGAGATAAGATAACCACAGCCTCATTGTCGCCCCTTGGTGGATCTTAGATTCGAATCGCAGGACCGAGACAGGGGTTTCAGCTGCCCAGCCCCATCTACTTGGCATCCCTGTGGCTCAGCAAGTCTCTGCGACTCCCTGGAAACCTCGAAGCTGGGGAACGGGGAGAAGACACAAGTCCTGGATCTCCATAGCGCTCCTCCCCACCCAGGTATACTTGGCTACAATTCGTTACTCTGGCCAGAGCATGTTCCTTTGGGTGGAGTGGGTTTCCTCCTGCAAGAATCAGACATGAAGAGTTAATGATGGGGCAAGAAATAAGGACTCTGAGGCTTGGAGTAGTTTTGCCCAGGCTCTGAGACCTGGAGCAGTTTGAAGGTCTTCTTGTTGGGGCTGGCAAGTCACCGGGGGGACGGCTCCGGACCAGGCTGCGCTGGTCAGTTTCTCTGTAACTTGAGCAACTGCTCTGTTGCTCTCTTTCGTTCCTTCACTTGCTTGTTTTCAGAATTATTATCGCAGCTCTTCCATAGTCCCTGCTCAAAGTAAATAGCAGTCACTGAAAAAAATTAACATGCCACAAGGCGCTCTTCAACAACAAAGAACATATTAAGGACACATTTCACTGCAAGTAAGCCTCTAATTCAGATGCATGAAGTTTAAACAGCCTCTAAAGATGAGCCTTGAAGAGCTTATATTTGACAAAAAAACATAACACAAAAATATAGGTTCTAAAATATATTTACATAAGATTCAATTTACACAATTATTTTCTCATGTATGAATCCTTTCATTTTGCATTTATTTCTGAGTCATTTATGACACTTTGATTTATAATAATCTCATGAGATTCTAGTAGAGAGGTATATCTCTTTATAACACACATTTGCAGTAAGGGGAAGGGTATTTAACATTAAAATTGTGACATTTTTTTACACATATTAGGCAGCTTTAAAATGAGAAGAAAAGCACTCCAAAATCCAAATTGCAGCCCTGTTCTCTCTCTGCATGTGAGTCAGAATAGAATCTGGTCATTTGTCCTTGTGCAGTGGGTTTACCAAGATTTAAATTCATATAGTGTTTGTGCGGCTATAATCTCACAGATGGCTTGCTCTCTCACATTGTGATCTTATCACATTTAAATGGAAAACACAGTCAAGTTCAACTAAAATGGTCCAGATCCCCATTATTAGGACATGTATTAGAGCTTCATCTAGATGTTCTGAAGAGTGATAAAATATCTTCTTCTAGGAGGGCATGCTCGGTACAGGCGACTTAGATGTCAAGTAATACAAAAAGTGCCTTTATGCCACAGGAACAAACTTAAAAATAGTTTCTTAAACTGGTATATAGGAATTTTCCCCCTGAAGTCATATTCCCATAGAGAAAGTCTCCCTGGTTACAGTTTTTTATTGGTAGGTTTGTTTATATTTGCCCTGTCCCAGGAAGAATTTCAGGCAGCTGCTGACTGCTGTCTGTCTGATATGTGCTCCGTGTGTTATTAATAAAAACATTTCCAGTGCCCACTCGGATGACTGGGAATTGGGGATAAAGCAAGCATTTTGAAATTTTCTTAGCATACTGTTAAGATATCAATAAAGCCTCATCCTGACCCTACCTGGCATGTCTAATATTTTAACCCATCATATGTGGATTTCTAAATATAGATGCTACTGTTTTCACTTAAATGGCTAGGAAGTTTTTCATGTTCACAAGTATAAAGCAAAATGACACAGCCTTATATCATTCTCGAAATGGAAAAGTGTTGATGGAGGCATTCTAGGTCATTCTGTCCCCTGGGCAGATTCACCCTAGGGGAGCATGAGGAAGGTTAATAATAAGGAACACTTATTTACCCAGTTAATCACCAACAGAAGTGGTGACTTATGTTGCATGTACTTTCTTTTCTTTTTTTTTATCCTCCCTTGAGGACATTTTTGCATTTATCTTCAGATAGAGCACGAAGGAGAGAGGGAGGGAGAAAGAGAGAAAAAAAAAATATTGATATGAGAGAGACACATTGTCTGGTTGCCACCCACACAACCCCAACTGGGGCCAGGGACAAACTGCAACTGAAGTACGTGCCCTGAGTGGGAACCGAACCCAGGACTCTCTGGTCCGCGGGCTGATGCTCTAACCACTGAGAAAACCGGCCAGGGCTGCCCTTTCTTGATAATAGTAGCAGCTTCCATGGATTAAGCATATATAGTTCATATGAGACACTGTAGTGGACAGGGGCTTTATGTGCATTTGCCCTTTACAGTGACTCTACTATTGTCTCTAACTTACAGAGGAGGAAATGGAGGTGAGGAAAGTTGTGGACAGTGTTTCGGCAAGGTCAGGCTTCAAAGCCGGGCCAGCCTGGCCCCAGGCTCTCCTTTTACCATGATGATTCGGCCTCCCATCTGACGTTATGATCACACACACTTGGCATCATGAAGTCCTTGTCTGCTCTCAAGACGGCTGAAGGAAACTAGGTAAATTTCATCACACCTACACCACAGCTCATTTAGGTCTCCATCTGGGCATGAGCCTGGAGTAACCGCACTTCCCTGATTCTTATTTGCATTATCAACTATTTCAAGCCTCTCGGAGAAAGTAACCAGGTCACAGGCATTGTCACGCAGGAGGACACAGTTGGCAAACATTTCCCTTGTCGTTGCCGTTCAATAACAGAAGTAGTAGGATTCAGATGGAGAAGGCTGACACTTGGAACATGGTGGAGAAGAGATTTCAAGAAGAGGACCTGAACAACAGCTAGAGCTGTCTGCCACTGTCCACCCCTTTGGCTAACTAAAATGTGTATGTACCCACAGTGTGCATTCACCCCCTCTGCACAAAGATGACCCTGAAGTCTCATCAGGTTGTGGCAACAAGCTGAGAGCTCAGTTTCTGACCTAAATCAAAACCTGAGTTCTGCCTGTCCCGGCACAACGCAGAGATGTTCTGGGACAGACGTGCCTGGAAAGCAGAGCTGTGGAAAAGGAGAAGTGTTGTAGCAAATTTAGTAAATTCTAGCAGACCAAATAGAGATAGATATAAAAGAAGGCAGAGAGAATGGAAAAAAGACAAAACCCTGAGCAGAATATGCTAAAGAGGACTAGTTAGCAGCCATGGACACTCACCAGGAGAAACTCAACGTTAGTCAACCATCTACAGGCAAATTTAAAAATAAGGGGCATTGTTGTTTCAGAAAATGTACTTAAATATACAGGGTGGGGCAAAAGTAGGTTTGCAGTTGTTCATGTAGAAAATAATGCAATCATTAATAAATAATAATACAAGAATAAACTGTTTTTGCATACTCACGACTGTAAACCTGCTTTTACCACACCCTGTATTAACTGAGAAATAGTAACTCCTTATCCTGTACTTTATGCTCGCAAACTTCTTTGTATGCAAATGAGAATTTTCTTAGGATTAAAGGATACGTTACTATGGAAGTGTATTATAGCAGACACTGCTTGATGCTGCCCATCAAATCTTCTCCTTTATTGGCAGACCGTTATTTTTCTTTGGGTGCCCATCCCTCTTCTTTGTGACTCAGGAGTACATCTTTTTTTTTTTTCATCCTCACCCGAGGATATTTTTCCATTTTTTGTACAGATAGAGTGGGAGGGAGAGAGAGGAAGGGAGAGAGAGTGAGAAACATCGACGTGAAGGGACACATCGAGTGGCTGCCACCCGCATGACCAACCAGGGCCGGGGACAAACCGCAACCGAAGTACGTGCCCTTAGCGGGAACCGAACCCGGGTCTCTCCAGACCACAGGCCGACGCTCTAACCGCTGAGCCAAACCGGCCAGGGCAGGAGTACATCTTTATTAGCCTCAGACAATTATGGTGGTCCCTGTCTGCCTTGTCAATGGCTGATTCAAGGTGTGCATGTCACTTGGTTCTAGCTAAGTGGGACCCGGGAGGAAAGATGCGTGTGAGGCAGGACCACACAGGGAAGCATGAGGCGCGATGAGCAGGCAGGCATGGCTGGGAGTGAGGAACCACAGGCAGGAGCCTTTCCGGTGGCTCTGGAGGAAGGGACCAGGCTCAGCCCGGTAAGCAGGCTAAGCAGTTTTAGGATTGACTGGTTTGAATCATTTTAGCGGGCCCAGGGGCATAGTTGTACGGTATCTGGCCCTGGGGTGATTAGGGCAGGGGCATAGTGGCCCAGAGTTTGAGAACAGATAAAAGGAGGTGGTTGTGGGTTGGGTTCTGGATTTGTTGGTTTGCATATCAAGCGTTACTCAACAAGTCAATTGCTATCTTTAGGGATTAGCTGTCTCTGGAAGAGGCAGTTCCTCCTAAATCAGCAAAGCCCCAAATGTCAGAGCATCAAGAATAAGATCTGGAAACAGCTTGAATGTCCATCAGTAGATGAACAGATAAAAAGCTATGGTACATTTACATAATGGAATACTATGAAGCTGTGAAAAAGAAGGCTCTATTACTCTTTGAGACAGCATAGAGAGACCTGGATATTATTATGCTAAGTGAAATAAGCCAGTCAGAGAAAGATAAATATATGCAGAATCTAATGAACACAATAAACTGATAACTAAAATAAAACTGGAGGCATAGAAACATGAAATGGGGTAAGGAAGAGGGAAGAGATTAACCAAAGAACTTATATGCATTGCCCATGGACACAGACAATAGGGTGGTGAAGGCCTAGGGTGGGGTGGGAACTGGGTAGTGGGGGGAAAAGGGGGCATCTATAATACTCTCAACAATAAAGATTAAAAAGAAAATAATACAGAAAACAAGAAAAATTGTTAACACATATTCTAACTGATGCAGTTATTTCCAAATTTTTAAGTAATTTTTTGAAAGACTGTTTATTGAACTATCTCAGAAATCCCCTAGAGGAGTAGAAAAGATAATTTTGTTTTATCCAATATGATCTGTTCATACTTCCTCAAATCCTTTCATACAGACAGTAATACATTCTATCTACGCTTAAAGCTTTGGCAAACCACAAGAAAGAAAATCAAAATTACAGTGGCTTAACCTAATATCATTTTATGTTCTGATTTATCAACGATCTCAGAAGTGGAAGTCCAGGGCTTGTAGGGCAGCTCCACAATGATATCTTTCTTCCCAATCGTCCTTAACATGTGACTTCAAGCCTCACACTTATTGCTACACAGTCACTGGAGGCTGATGCTTCTCCTGCCTGTTGGCATTCCAGGCCAAAAGAAAGGAACAGGTATCAGCAATCTGAATCTTTCACCTTTTCAAGAACTCTCCTGGTTTACATTCATCACCTTCTACTTATATGTCTTTGGTCAGAATTGCTTCACATGGCTATTTCATACTAGAAGGGAGGCTGGGGAAGGTATATTTTTAGGAGGCCATTTCAAACAAAGCTGTAATTCTAATATTAAGAAAGAAAGAGATGGTGGATACTGGGTAGGCAACACATGCTGTCTGCCACAGTCCACCCATTTGGCTAATTAATGTTTTTAACGATGTATAGAAAACATTCATTCCATCCTCATGAAGATTATCCCAAAGTCTCTTCAAATCATAGCAACCACCCCAAGTCCAGTTTCTGCAGTGAATTAAAACTTTAGTTCTGTCCTTTCCAATGCAGAAAATATGGTAAGCTTAACATTTCATATCCAAGTTGAGCTGAGACTCTTGTCTGATACTGAGACATTGTCTTCTTTTAGACCAAACCTATATTGCTGATGCATAAAGGAAAGTATATTTTCACCATAAATCTTTCTTTTCAAACTTTAAAGACTGCCTTAGAAATAAGTCATTTAGTCCAATGTATTTCTTCCTCCAGGTCAACAACAAAATAAATGAAAAAGAAAATTTCTCATGAAAAATAATTTCTGAAGGCAATTTAAAGGGAAATGCAAAGAGTCTCATGTTCTCTATAAGTAATGTGGTTAATAAAGACTTAGTAGTTAGAATTTACCAGCAATTATGAGTAAAGATCATTTTTTGAAGCTCCAAAAAGATTCTGCTCTGTGCAAACTAACTTTATAAAACATCTCTCTCTAGATAGATAGATATATAGATATAGATATAGATATAGATATAGATATAGATATAGATATAGATATATAGCTACCATGTAGATAAGATCATTCTGAATATTATGAGCACAGACTGGATCCTTCAAACAGGTAGGTAATTATAATGGCTGATAAAATATCACTGGTTTAGTGAAATAATACTTTCCCCCCAGGGCCAAGTTCAACTCTTCATTTCCTAATATTGATCTCTGCTACTTTAGGATACAGAGTCAAATGATAACAATAGTAATAATCATCATAACAATGATAGAAACTAACATTTATTGAACGTGTGACCAAGCAATATTCTAAGCACACTACACATATTAACTAATTTATTCCTTGAAGCAGTCTCAAGAGGGAGGGGTACAGTTTCACCTTTTATTATGTCATACCCAAGTTTTTTGGCAAGAAGATGAGGCAAGATAAACTGTAGGGATTGAGGAAGTTTAAATATCAGTAGGAATAAGCAGAATAATTATGACTGATGGAGGAAATCTACATATATGCCTTCCTCCTTTCCTTCTTCTCTGAGGCCTCCAGTTTGTTATTTTTAACCTACATACCCACTGGCAAATATCAATAACATATTTGGAACCCCAGTTAGAAGTTACAGAAAATGAGTTTGAGAGTTGATACCTAGACTAAATAGCAAGGTGATTTACTGTGAGATGTGTAAAGGGGACACAGCTCTGCTTGCCCCTTCAAGATGGATTTTTTTTTTAGGAGAAATTGATTTAGATTAAGAAATAGAATGATTTAATAAAAAAAATTTTGAAAACTCTCAGAGATAACATTCACAAAGAAGATATTTCTCTTCAGAAATATTGAGCATTCATGTTTCATCTAGTACCAAGGGACATTTGAGAGTGGGTTGCATAGAAACATTTATATTTGCATAATAATATATATATATAAATTATTTCTTTTGTATTTGTTCTGCACAGATGTAAATGTTTAAAAGAGGAGGGAAATTAAACTCAAGGACAATAGAAATAGTTCAACTGATCTAAAATGTTGATACATTTTTTAAAAATTTATCTTTAGTCTTGTAAATATTACAGATGCCCCTCCTCCCCCCCCCCATTGACACTCTCCTCCCTGCTCCCTCCACCTTCACCACACAGTTATCTATGTCTATTGGTTATCACATATGCAAATGAATGAATGAATGAATGAATGAATGAATGAAATGTTGATACACGAACTCATGCATTATACGGTGCTAAGAGCAGCATAGTAAGCATTGAAAAGATATAGTCTTTGTCCACAAATAAATTATAATCTAAACATGCCTATTAATAAATGAATATCAACTCTGGGGAAAATATACAGGCAGGGATTTCTAGGTCACACTTGATGGAAGAAGAAATGGGAAAAGAGAGTCTTAAAATCACAACAGATGCACAAAGTTTCATCAGCAATTCTATCCAAGTGCCATATATATATATATATATATATATATATATATATACACACACACACACACACACACACACACACACACACATATCTCATCAGTGATCATCAGTGATTCTCAGGGAAGGCAGCAGGAGAGAATTAGAAAGTAATAGACATGAAATGTAGCTGCTACAATCCTGGTTGAAGTAGCTGGTCCTAAGGCCCAAGTTGATACTCATAATTTTCTTTCTCCACCCATCCTACATTTCCCTAACCCTCCAGCAACATGCCAGCCAGTTAGACTTCTTTACATGGTGGGATGATTCAAGACTTTATTCCTGTAAGATGAGTCTTTGGTGGTCCCTTCTTTATGGGGTTGCTCCAGTTTTCCATTGAGCAGGACTACTAGACAATGCAATAGTTTAAGGGGCACTCTGGCAAATCTCATGGGTTCTAGACATGGTGATTCTTACCCACATTGTGTAACAGCAACACAATTCCCCTTTATGAATCAATACTGATGATTCTAGAAAAAGCAGGGTCTCACTTCTCTATTATTTCAGTAGCATGTGGAGTGCCAAGTGATCCGGGAGCAGTTTCAAGCATTCAATTTAATGGAGACATTACTCTATTTCCTGATTAAGACATTTCTCTATTGGATATTAGGTTCTCCAAATCCACTGATTCCCAAGGTGTAGGGATGGGAAGTCAAAAGAATTCATCACCAGCACATCTACACTACAAGAAAGATCAAAGGAAGTGCCTCAAGAGGAAGAAACATGACACCAGATGGAAATAGGGATCTATACAGAAGGATGTAGAACACCAGCAATGTCAAATATATGCATAAATGTAAAAGACTTTTTCTTATGTTTAATGTCTTAAAAAGATCATTGTGTAAAGAAAAAATAATAGTGCTATATAAAATGCCTGACAAAATAGTAGATACAAAGGCCAAAAGAAAGGAAATTGAAGTAACTGCTCCAAAATTCCTTTGCTATACATGAAGTGGTATAATATTACTTGAGTATAGACTATAATGATTTAAAGATATTAAATATAAACTCTAAAGTAACCGCTAAAAATAACACACACAAAATGTATAGCTCTCAAGTTAACAATGGTGATAAAATAATATAAAAAACACTCAATAAATCCAAAAGAAGGCAGAAAATTCAGAATAAGAACAGACGAGACAAAAATAAAACATATAGAAATATGATAAAGTCCATTCATATCAATAATCTTTCTTAGTCTATTTTGGCTGCTTAAACAAAAATGCCATTGACTGGGCATTTATTGATCTTGGTCTGGAAGTCTGAGACCAAAGTACCAGCATGGCTGAGGTCTGGCGAAGGCCTTGTTCTTGGTTCATAGCCAACACCTTCTCCTTGTGTTCTCACATGATTGAAAGGGGCAAGGGAACTCTTGTGGACTTCTTTTATAAGGGCATTAATTTCATTCATGAGGTGTCTGCCCTCCTGACCTTATAATCTCCCAAAGGCCCCATCTCCTAATACTATCACATTGGGCATTAGGATTTCCACATAGAACTTTGTAGGAACACAAATATTCAGACCATAGCAATAATAATATTAAATGTAAATGCTCTAAATACCCCACTTACAAGGCAGAAATGCTCAGTTTGGATTAAAAAATAAGACGACTTATCAAAACAAAGCTGGAGAGACTATGTTAACATCACACACAAAAGTAGAATTCAGAGTAAAGAATATTATTAGGGATAAGGAGGGTATTTTCATAATGATAAAGAGGAAACTTCGTTAAGAAGATATAACCATCTTGAACATTTATGCACATAACAGAATTTCAAAATACATGATGCAGAAATTGCTAGAATTTCAAGGAGAAATAGACAAATCCACAATTGGAGTAAGAGATTTTAACTACCCTCTCAATCATCGATACAACAAGTAGACAGAAAGTCAATAAAGATAGAGAAGACTTGAACAATACCATCAACCAACTTGGACTGACTAATACTTTGGAACACTCCACTCAATATAATTGTTTTAAACATTGTTTTAAAGTGCACATAGAATATTTACCAAGATAGACCATATTCTGGGTCAGAAAATAATTCACAATAAATTTAAAGGGATTCAAATCATTCAAAGTATTCTATGACAAGGGAATTAAATTTAAAATTAATAACAGGAAGATATCTTGAAAATTCCATAATACTTGGAATCACACACTTAAAGAAAAAAATGAAAAGGAAAATTAGAACATATTTTGAAATCATGAAACATCATTAACAAAATGAAGAGTAAGCCACAGAATGAGAGAAAATATTCATTCATAAGACATATATCTGATAAAGGACTATCATTAAAAATATGTACAGAATTTCTTTAAATCAATAATAAGAGAACCCAATTAAAAGTGGGCAACTAACAAAAAGAGCTATCTATATGGCCCATAACACATGAAACATTGATGAACATCATTAAGTATTAAGAAAAGGCAGATAAGCCCTGGCCGGTTTGGTGCAGCGGTTAGAGCGTCGGCCTGCGGTCCTGAGAGACCCGGGTTCGGTTCCCGCTAAGGGCACCTACCTCGGTTGCAGTTTGTCCCCGGCCCTGGTTGGCGGCCACTCGATGTGTCCCTTTCACGTCGATGTTTCTCTCTCTCTCTCTCTTTCTCTCTCTCCCTCCCGCTCTATCTGAACAAAAAATGGAAAAAATGCCCTCAGATGAGGATAAAAAAAAAAAAAAAAAAAAAAGGCAGATAAAAACTAAAATGAGATACAACCAAATACCTATCAGAATGGCTAGAAGTAAGAAAGACCATCAATATCAAGTGTTAGCAGAAACGTGGAGTAACTTTAACTCTTATCATCAATGATAGATGTATCAGATACAACCAATTTGAAAACTGTTCATTTCTAGTGAAGTTAAACATGATCTAGCAAAATGTATATATTTAAGATAAATAAATGGGCAAGACTAAAAGTCTTGTACAAAAATGTTCATAGTTTTTGTAATCATAGAACCCCAAACTGAAAAGACCA
This sequence comes from Molossus molossus, assembly GCF_014108415.1. Taxonomy (NCBI): domain Eukaryota; kingdom Metazoa; phylum Chordata; class Mammalia; order Chiroptera; family Molossidae; genus Molossus; species Molossus molossus. Next base: position 24,089,536 of record NW_023425347.1, on the reverse strand, counting down.
GATGTCCATGTACAGGAGAAAGAATAAACAAATTGTGGTATATTCATAACAGAATAGTATTAAGGAAAAAAAAGGGATAAACTATTGGTGCAAGAAATATGCATGACACTAAAAAATATTATGTTGAGTTAATAAAAACAGAGTCAGAAGAGTCCAACTGAATATGCCATTTATATGGAGTTCAAAACAGGAAAAACTAATTTAAATTGATGAAACTCAAAATAATTGTTTATTTGGTGGAGGGTAGACTGTTAACTGGAAAAGAACATTCATGAGGAAACTTACTGAGGTGACGGCAGTGTCTTATATCTTGATTTGGGTAGTGTTTATGTTGGTGTGTGTGTACAAATATATAAAAACTCATAAAGCTGTACATTTGAGATTAGTGCACTGAGTTGCTTATAAATTATAAAATATATAGCATATGAATGGATTGATGAGTCCTTCTCAGGATCTTAGAAAAGTCTTGATCAATTCCAGAATCAAGACTAAGATAGGGGGAGGGAAAAATGGCGGCGGAGTGAATGGAACTACACAGACCATCTCCCAGGACCAAACTGGATTTACAACAAAAATAAAGACAAATCATCAGGAAGGGGCAACTGAAAGGCACCTTGGAGGACCACACAACCAGGGACACTGACTCAATCCTGATAGGCTTTCGAGGACAAGAGAGGGGGCCAGGAGCCCACGGTCCGCAGCGGCCTGGGCTGGGACCAGCAGACCCGGCTGGGACCAGGGGACTCGGCTGGAAGCTGCGACCTCGGCTGGGCCCTGTGACCTCGGCTGGGTGCTATGCCCTCGGCTGGTGATGCAGCCTCAGCCGCCCTTGGCTGGGAGCAGCGCCCTCGGGTTAAAAGTCCCAGGCGGCTCCACGATGCAGAGTCCGGACAGAGGCTAAATTGGCAGCAGCCACTCACCTTGGGCTCTGGCAGAGGGAAGGCAGACTGGACTGGAACTGTGTGGGGACATTCGGGATTTGGAGGGTGCTCAGAGCTTTTGCTGAGTGCAGCTACACAGGACTGTGGTCATCTTACTCCTCCCCAGGGCCCTGGGGAGAGGCAGTGGCCCCTCCCTCAGAGATTCAACCCCACCTGGTGGCCATTGAAATGCTAATTGAGGACCATTAACAACCAACATCTGCCCCACCCTCAGGAAAAATCCTCTTACATTGAGCACCTGAGGGAGTATTTCAGGCAACTCAGAAACCAAGGTTCTTCAGGTGACCTCTACTAGTAGCCTCCAGGCAAAAAAAACTAGAGGATAACTACCATTCCCTGGGCTAGCAACTCTAACCAGGAAAGTTAAGACTTGACAGTGGTGTTTAAAGTGGGTCCTCCCTGCCTCATCCAAACCCAGGAGAAGGAGCCACAAACAGCAGAAAACCAACACCCACAGGGAAAATTTGGCAGACTCCAAAGCCCACTGTGATAGTCAAAATGGTGAAAAACAGAAACAAAAGTCAAATGAAAGAGCAAGAGACCTCTACCGAAGATGAGATAAATGAGGTGCAGTTAAGCAAGTTAACAGAACTAGAATTCAGAGCCATGATCTTGAGGAATCTCAACAGCATGTGTAAGGAAATAGAGATGCTGAAAATAAGACAATTGGAAATTAAAAACCACCAAGAAAAGATAAAAAAAATGACATATCAGAAATGAAAAACACATTGGAAGGTCTAAAAAGCAGAGTAGAGGAAGCTGAGGACTGGATCAGTGAATTAGAAGACAGGGTAGAAAAAATCAACCAATCAGAAAACCAAAAGGAAAAAAACGATTAAAAAACAGGAAGACAGCTTAAGAGAACTGTGGGACAACTGGAAACGTAATAATATTCGCATCATAGGATCCCCGAAGAAGAAGAAAATGAGCAAGGGTTAGAGAATATATTCAAAGAAATAGTGACAGAAAACTTCCCTAATTTGGTGAAGGAAGAAGGCATTCAAGTTCAAGAAGCACAGAGAGCCCCAAGTAACAAGAACCCAAACAGGTCCACACCAAGACACATAGTAATTGAAATGCCGAAAATTAAAGACAAAGAGAGAATCCTAAAAGCAGCAAGAGATAAGCAACAGGTTACCTACAAAGGAAACCCCATAAGGCTCTCAGCTGACTTCTCACAAGAACACTACAGGCCAGAAGGGAATGGCATGAAGTAATCAAGGTCATGAAAAAAAAGGATCTGAATCCAAGACTACTCTACCCAGCAAGGCTATCATTCAAAATAGAAGGTCAAATAAAGAGCTTCCCAGACAAAAAAAAAAAAAAAAAAAAGGCTAAGGGAATACATTAGCACTAAACCAGCACTGCAAGAAATGTTAAAAGGACTGCTGTAATTAGTAGGGGAAATGGTAAGAAAAATAGAACCACACTAAACAAAAATGGCAATAAATAAGTACATATCAATAATCACCTTAAATGTAAATGGATTGAATGCTCCCATAAAAAGACACAGAGTAGCTGATTGGATAAGAAAGCATGACTCATCTATATATTGTTTACAAGAGACCCACCTCGCAACAAAAGACTCACATAGATTGAAAGTGAAGGGATGGAAAAAAATCTTCCAAGCAAACACAAAGGAAAAAAAAAAAGCTAGGGTAGCAATACTCATATCTGATAAAATAGATTTCAAAATGAAGGCCATAACTAGAGACAAAGTAGGCCACTACATAATATTGAAAGGATCTAACCAACAGGAAGATATAACCTTGATAAACATATATACACCCAATATAGGAGCACCAAAATATATTAAAAATCTTCTGGAAGACTTCAAAGGAGAAATGGACAGCAATACAATCATAGCATGGGGACTTCAACACCCCGCTGACATCACTGGATAGATCCTCTAGACAAAAAATTAGCAAGGAAACAGAGACTCTAAATGAAGCACTAGACCAAATGGATTTAATAGATATCTACAAAGAATTACACCCCAAAAGTACAGAATTCACATTCTTCTCAAGTGCACATGGGACATTCTCAGAGATAGACCACATGTTAGGGCACAAACTAAATCTCTGACTGAAATCATATCAAGCATCTTCTCAGATCACAATAGCATGAAACTAGAAATCAATTGCAAGAAGAACATGCAAAGACATTTGAACACATGGAAGCTAAATAGCATGTTATTAAACAATGAATGGGTCACCGAGGAGATCAAGGAAGAAATCAAAAACTTCCTGGAAACCAATGAAAATGAAGACACATCAACACAAAATCTATGGGATGCAGCAAAAGCAGTTCTGAGAGGGAAGATTATAGCACTACAGGCCTACCTCAAAAAACAAGAAAAAGTTCTAATTGACTGTCTAACCTCACAACTTAAAGAACTAGAAAGCAAACAAAAAGAAGGCCCCAGAGCAAGTAGAAGGAAGGAAATAGTAAAGATCAGAGCAGAAATAAACGACATAGAGACCAAAAAACAATTCAAAGGATCAATGAAACAAAGAGCTGATTTTTCGAAAAGATAAACAAGATTGATGGACCCTTAGTCAGACTCACCAAGAAACAAAGAGGTAGAACCCAAATACACAAAATCAGAAATGAATGAGGAGAAGTAACAACTGACACCACAGAAATACAAAAGATCATTAACAACTACTATGTACAATGATATGGCAATACATTTTACAATCTAAGCGAAATGGACAAATTTCCAGAAACACACAGTCTCCCAAAACTGGACCAGGAAGAGATAGAAAACTTGAACAGACCAAAGCAACAGAAGAAATTGAAGATGTAATCAAGACTCTCCCAGCAAACAAAAGCCCAGGCCCGGATGGCTTCATGGGGGAGTTTTACTGAACATTCAAAGAACTAACACCCATTGTCCTCAAACTATTTCAGATAATTCAAGAAGAAGGAAGACTTCCAAACTTGTTTTATGAAGCCAGCAGAATTCTAATTCCAAAACCAGAAAAAGACACTACAAAGAAAGAAAACTATAGGCCAATATCCCTGATGAACATAGATGCCAAAATCCTGAACAAAATACTAGCAAACTGGATCCAGCAATACACCAAAAAAATTATCCACCATGACCAAGTGGGATTCATCCCAGGGATGCAAGGCTAGTACAATATTCGCAATTCAATAAACGTGATACACCACATAAATAAAATGAAGAATAAAAACCACATGATCATATGAATAGATGCCGAAAAAGCCTTCGACAAAATCCAGCATCCATTTCTGATAAAAACACTCAGCAATGTGGGAATAGAGGGATCATATCTAGACATAATAAAGGTCATATATGAAAGACCTACAGCCAACATCATACTCAATGGGCAAAAACTGAAAACATTTCCCTTAAGAACAGGAACAAGGCAAAGATACCCACTTTCGCCACTCTTATTTAACATAGTACTGGAAGTCTTAGCCACAGCAATCAGACATGAGGAATAAATAAAAGGGATCCAAATTGGAAAGGAGGAAGTGAAACTGTCATTATTTGCAGATGACATGATACTATATGTAGAAAACCCCAAAGACTCCATCAAACATCTGCTAGACTTAATAAATGAATTTGGCAAAGTAGCAGGATACAAAATTAATGTCAAGAAATCGATGGCATTCTTATACACCAATGATGAACTCACAGAAAGAGAAACTAAGAAAACAATCCCATTTACCATTGTAGCAAAAAAAATTAAGATACCTAGGAATAAACTTAACCAAAGAAATAAAGGACCTATTCGCAGAAAACTACAGGTCATTGAAAAAAGAAATAGAGGAAGATATAAAAAAGTGGAAGCACATACCTTGTTCATGGATTGGAAGAATTAACATCATTAAAATGTCCATACTACCCAAAGCAATCTATAGATTCAATGCAATCCCCATCAAAATACCAATGGCATACTTCACAGCATTAGAACAAGTACTTAAAAAGTTAATATGGAACCAAAAAAGACCTCGAATAGCCACAGCAATCTTGAAAAGGAAGAACAAAGTTGGAGGGATCACATCACCAGATTTCAGGTTATACTACAAAGCCACTGTAATCAAAACAGCCTGGTACTGGCACAAGAACGGGCATATAAACCAGTGGAACAGAACAGAGAACCCAGAAATGGGCCCAAGGCAATATGCTCAATTAATATTTGACAAAGGTGGCAAGAGCATACAGTGGAGTAAGGACAGCCTCTTTAATAAATGGTGCTGGGAAAATTGGACAGCTACATGCAGAAAAATGAAACTAGACCATCAACTTACATCCTACACAACAATAAACTCAAAATGGATAAAAGACTTAAATGTGACTCATGAATTTATAAAAATCCTAGAAGAAACTGTAGGCAACAAAATTTCAGACATCATACGCAGCAGAATTTTCACTGATACATCACCTAAGGCAATAGAAACAAAGGAGACAATGAACACATGGGACTACATCAAACTGAAAAGCTTCTGCACAGCGAAAGATACAATCATCGAAACGGAAAGGCTACCCACTGTATGGGAGAGCATGATTGCCAGTGATATATCAGATAAGAGGTTAATTTCCAATATATATAGAGTGCTCATATAACTCCACAAAAGGAAGACAAAGAACCCAATTAAAAAAATGGGCAGAAGAACTAAATAGACACCTCTCCAAACAGGACATACAAATGGCTAAGAGACATATGAAGAAATTCTCATCATCACTAATCATCAGAGAGATGCAAATTAAAACAACAATGAGGTATCACCTCACACCTGTCAGAATGGCCGCCATCAACAAATTATCAAACAACAAGTGTTGGCGAGGGTGTGGAGAAAAGGGGACTCTAATACACTGCTGGTGGGAATGCAGACTGGTGCAGCCACTATGAAAAACAATATGGTGTTACCTCAAAAAATTAAAAATTGTACTGCCATTTGACCCAGTGATCCCACTTCTAGGAATATGCCCTAAGAAGCCTGAAACACCAATCAGAAAGAATGGATCTTTGTAGCAGCACTATTTACAATAGCTAAGATCTGGAAACAGCCCAAGTGTCCATCAGTAGACGAATGGATAAAAAAGCAATGGTACATATACACAATGGAGTACTACGCAGCTGTAAGAAAGAAAGATCTCTTAACCTTTGAGACTAGATCGAGGGACCTGGAAAGTATCATCCTAAGTGAAACAAGCCAAACAGAGAAAGGCAAGTATCATATGATCTCACTTATTTGTGGAATATAATGAACATAACAGTCTGAGGAATGGGGTGGTCCCAGAGATGTGGAAGTGGGGTACAGACTGACAACCCCCAGAAGAGGGGGTTGTGGGGGAGTGATAAACCACAGAACTTATATGCATGTATGCATGAACAGTGGACATGGACAACAAACTGGGGACAGGGCAGGGAGGGAGGCAGAGGGGGGAATCAGTGGGGGAAAAGGGAGAAACATCTGTAACAAAAATTAATTAATAATACAAATAAATTAATAAAAAAAGACTAAGATAAAGTGATAAGATTAAACCAAACTAAAAATGAAATAACAAAAAAATAAATAAAAAAAATGAATTTACCAGGAATGCAGGACAAGATCAATATATGCAAATTAATTGTGTTTCTATATAGTAACAATGAACAATTTTAAAAATTCCATTTACAATCGCATCAAGTTTAACAAAAAAAAAGTATAAGCGTTATATGCTGAAAACTATAAAACATTGTTGAAAGAAATTAAAGACCTAAATAAATGGAAAGAAGTCCTATTTTTGTTGATAAGAATACTTAATATTCTTAGAGTGGCAGTACTTCCAAAATTGGTCTATAAAATCAACATAATCTTTGTCAATCTTTATCATTTTTAGCTGGTTTCTGCAAAGATAAATTAACAAAGTAAAATTCATACAGAAAGGACTCTCACTTCCCAATTTTAAAACTTATGACAAATCTACAGTAATCAAGAAATTGGTCTTGGCATAAAAATAGATACATAGATTAATGTAATAAGATTGAGAGTCCAGAAATAAACTCTCGCATTTATGATTAACTGATTTTAGACAAGAATCCCAAGACTTTCTTTCAGTGGGTAAAGAAATATGCTAGGACTATGGGATATCCGTGTATAAAAAGTCAAGTTGGACATTTCTGTTACACCATACATAAAAATTAACTCAAAATAGGCCACAGACATAAATATAAAAGTTAATATCATAAAATTCTTAGCAGAAAATCTATAAGTAAATGTTTTTGGCCTTGGGATAAGCAACAGTTTCTTAGATATGATATCAGAAGCACAAGCAATAAGAGAAAAAAAAATAGATAAATTGGATTTCATTAAAATTAGAAACTTTTGTACTTTAAAAGATAGCATCAAGGACATTGAGCACCTAAAAAAATTATATTAAATAAATAAAAGATACCATCAAAGAAGTGAGAAGAAAATAAGTGTTAATCAGATATCCAAAAAGGGGCTTGTATCTAAAATATATAAAGAATACTTATAAATCAGTAATGAAAAGACAACCCAATTAAAAAGTGGGCAGCAAAGGATTTGATTTCTCCAAAGAAGATATACAAATGTCCAAAAAGCATGAAAAAAATTCAACATTGTTAGAATTAAGGAAATACTAAAATAGACATTAAACAGGTGGATGTTATGGTATATTAATTTTAATCTCAATAAAGCTGTTTTTTAAAAAGGACAAATAATACCTGAAATATTTATGAATAAAATAATCCAGAAGCAGTGGTAAGAGTGTGGCAGTTAAAAATGAGATAAGATTGGACATGAATTAATAATTGTTCTCAAAGTTAGGGGACAGACACACTATTTCCTCAACTTTGGTATATGTTTGAAATTTCTCTTAATATAAAGTTAAAAATGTATACTTAGGAAGTCCCAAGGTATACACAAAAATATGTACACTAATGTTCATAGCAGCATTATTCATAATATCCAAAAAGTAGAGATGATTTAGCTTGGCCAGTGTGGCTCAGTGGTTGAGTGCCAACCCATGAATCAAGAGGTCGCTGGTTCGATTTCCGGTCAGGGAATATCCAGATTGTGAGCCTGATCCCCAGAGGGGGGCATGCAGGAGGCACCAATCGATGTTCTCTCTCATTGATGTTTCTATCTCTCTCTCTCTAATATCAATAAAGAAAAAAAATTAAAAATAAAAAGTAAAGATAATCCAAACATCTATCAACTGATAAATAGATCAATAAAACATGGTATATTTGTATAATGGAATATTTTTTATCCACAAAAAAGAAATGGAGTTCTAATAAATTCTACAACATGGATGAACCTTGAAAATACGATGCTAAGTGAAAGAAGCCAGGCACAAAAGCTTTGTATTATGTAATTCCATTTATATGAAATATACAGAAGGTGCAAATCTATGGAGACAGAAAATATATTAATGGTTGCCAGGGTGCGGAGCAGAGAGGAATGAAGAGTGACTGTTAATGGCTATGGATTACTTTTGAGGTGATGGGAATGTTCTGGAGTTAAATAATGATGATTGATGCACAACTTTGTGCAAATGCTAAAAGCCACTTAATTGTATCCTTTAGAAGAGTGAACTTAATGGTGTGTGAATTATATCTCAATAAAGCAGTTATTAACAGGAAAAGATTAGGCAGAAAAGTAAGCTTGACTAAGTCTCTAAGATAAGAAACTTGAAATAAATACTGAAGCCAAGTTATATATCAAATAGTGTTTTTGTTTTTTTAATTCAGAGAAAAAGAGCACAGAGAAGTGGTTCTAACTACAGAAGGAGAGATGGTCCAATTCTGGAGCCAGCAGGATAATGCCTGATACAGGGGTTTTGCTGCTTCTCCTTCAGGTTTACTGTAGTGTGTAACAGGTAATCTCTGCCCCTCCCAATAAAATAATGTCCCTAACCCCATTCTTGAAATGCCAGTTGATTGTTGGAAACTTTCATGTGGTTACCATTCACTCATTAAATATTTGAGAATTAAGACACTGAGTTCCTAAACAATATTGAGGATCTCTGCCTCCTCTGATCAAGTCTGATAGGCTCCCTGGAGGAGTGGGAGTGGGGAGGACAGCTGGTAGACCCCTTCTGCAGCAACAAGGTCAGACTTCCTGAAAAAAGTGCTGATGATTTAGTAACCCTAGGAAGCCTTCCAGAGTTCTAGCATATGGGAAGAGGAAGTCTAGAGTTTCTTGAGATTGCAGGAGCCATAGCTTGGTTTCAAAGGGAAGTTGATACCAAGTCAAGGTCAGGAGTTTACCAGCAGGATTAACAGTCAAGTTCAGAGCATCCTCAGGAGGTGGACAGAGGGTATATTAAGGCCATTATAATTGCTCCCTATGAGACAAGGTGGACTAACGTCATTTATGACACAAACATCGTTGATGATCCATCCATGAGTCTTCGATTAGCATTACATTTGTTCTAGCATTATGCTAACTTGGTGAGATGTTATTAGGCTAGCTTACTGAGGAAGGATACAGAGGGTAGAGTTGCCAGTGACAAGAGAAAGGTGGATAATCAATACAAACACTGATTGAACACTTGCTTTGTCCCAGGCTCTGTACTAAGGAACGGAAATGTTTTAATTCTTTTACTCTTCACAATGACCTTACAAGAGAATTATTATTGTCTTTTTATAGATGAGACAAGTGAAGCTTAAAGGAGATGAGTCACTTGACCAAAGGGGAGTGGAGTCATAACCGTAAACCAATGTCAGACACCTGAAGTTCGTTCTTGCCTCCCACACACCATGACCTCAGGCAATGTAAAGACCACACATTGTTATCTAAAGAGATCATCTGTTCTAAAAATGTGACATTTGTATGGAAAGGAAAAGTTGAAGTGAGAGTCAACATGGCAAAATAACTTATGAAAAAGGGAAGTTGAACATGAATATATTATGGGCTTAAGTTTATGGTGACCTCTGTGGACGTAAATCTGAACTCCCATTGCAAACAAGCATAAATTAGTAGACAAAGTAAAGGCAAGTAGGGTCTACCAACAACAGTCACTGTAACTAGCCAAGTGAACAAGTACATTCCAGAAGAAAAAAGATATTGCTGAATCATTGGTGGGCATCAGGAGTTAGAAAATAAATTATACTAATCATTGTTCATAAGCATATTCAATTTCAACACTGTTGAATGTTCATGAGGTTAATACTATCCTGTTGGGATATATGAGAGCAAATTAAAAAAAAAAAAAAAAAAGATTTATTGTAACATTTTTTAAGCCAGGGTTAACTGAGCAATAAAGCATTTGGTAGCATGGAATACCAAAAAAAATTCTTGGGTGCAAAAAGCAGATTTCTATTGGCCACAGATTGGCAATAATTATTAGGACCTGAACTAATCAAAGTGTGTCTATCTTGGTGAGATCACTATTAACCTCCATGCAAAAATTTACCGGGGCCCAGTGATGCTGAAACTGCATGTGTTTAGTTGCTGGTACATCCTAGGCAACGCCAGCTGCCTACTGACACACAGGCACCCCACTTACCCTACAGACTGGCACAGACGGCTGAGTTTTCTTCACGTCCCTAATAATCTGTTTCTCAGAGCTCAACATCAGGTGTTTTATATGAAGAATAAAAATAAATGTGCAAGATACAGTCCCAAGCCTTAGTAAGTTTCAGTATCTTTTCTGAAACACATCTAATATCCATGGTAGAGAGAACAATAATCAGAAAAGTGTATAACTGAGCAATGAGTATGTCACAAGCTTTATTTAGATACAAGAGAAATTACTGTGGACTACCATCACTAATGAAGATTTGACAGGGAAGCTTGTACCTAAAGGGATTTAGATAAGTGTAGGCCAAAGTGTATCCATCAGTTCACAGTGCATCTTCTAACACCTTAGTTTTCACATTTGAAAAAAATGGAGGTGACAGTTGTCCTATCATAGCTTGTAAGGGATAATTACTAAGATCCTTGGCATGAGGTGCCAGATGCAGAGATACCTGAAGGAAGGACATCATCCTGTTAACCAAATAGAAATGTCAAGAAAGTGGGAGAGAGCATCAAAATCTGAACGATTGCACCTTTAATATAACCTCGCCTTGCCCAAATGGCACAATATTAAATGTTTCTTGCATGGTGTTTCTCTAGCATTTTGCTGGCCAGAACTTAGCATGTGGATCCCTTTCCACATATTTCTTATTATTTGGCAAACTTTGGAGTTTTCAACAAGAGCAAGTGGTTCTATAGTGCCAGGGACTATTTCAGGAGCTTTAAAGACATAGCAATACATACTCAATCTTCTTAAAACAACTCTGTGTGGTAAGTGCTATTATTATCACCCGTTTTACTGATAAGGAAAGTGAAACACAGAGAAATAGCTAGCCCAAGGTGTCACAGCTGGTGAATGGAAGCAATGGATTTGAATCAAGAGAGTCTAACTGGATGGAACCCGTGCACCAAGCTTTAAGGCAATAAACCCCCCAGCACACCATTGTGAGGTTTTGCTGCTGGCTGGCATTGCCACCCAAAGGAAGAGCCAGGATAAGGTTTCCTAGACAGAAGTGCTGCAGGAGATATTGTGCAGGTGGCATCCACAGATTGCAATTTCACCAGTGTACCAGGGATGGCAAAGAACCCACCTTTACCGTTTAGACACCTAGACATAATCTAGTGTGGATGCCATGGCTGGAGCGGGTTGAGCAACAGAGAAGCCAGCAGTGATGGCAGGAGGCAGGATGTGGAAGTGGGACAGCGGAATGGATGCCAAGTGGGGCCATAATCTGGAAAAGGTTGGAATCCAGGGCAGCATTTCCTGGCAACAACTCTTCCCAGTATCTCAGATCTTTTATCTATGCCAGTGGTTCTCAACCTTCCTAATGCCGTGACCCTTTAATACAGTTCTTCATGTTGTGGTGACCCCCAACCATAAAATTATTTTTGTTGCTACTTCATAACTGTAATTTTGCTGTTATGTCTCAGGTGACCCCTGTGAAAGGGTCGTTCGACCCCCAAAGGGGTTGCGACTCTATGCTAAGATGTTCATGTAACGGATTGTAATGAGTGTGGTTTCGAAATTGGTGGGCCAGCAGCACAAACTGAGAAATCTTTTGCCTATTGAAACTTTTCTGACAATGGGATTTGACCAGGGTGAGTTTGCAGTCCTTGGCATGTTCACAAGGCATGGTCTGGATGTTTTTTTCTTTCAGAAACTGTTTATCCATTGGCAGATATTAGTACTGTAAACACTTTGGGGCAGACACTCTGGTAGATGCTGGGGAAATAGATGGAGAAGTACAGCCCCTGCCCTCTAGGATCTCACAGTCTACTGAGCAGTTGAACCCATTGTGATCAGTGAAAATGCAGCTGGCGTGACAAGAGAGGGCACATAGTGCCAAAAAGGCATGGAGGAGAAAAGCCTGACTCTTCAAGAAAGTTTCAGGGAGAGAGCACCATGCCGACTAGTGCAAGAAGAGCCGGGATCTGCCAGATGGAGGGGGCGGGGCTGGGGCTGAGGAAGAGCATTCCTGGCAGAAGGGACAGCTGGGCAAAAGTACAGAAGTCAGAGAGAGCATGATGAACTCATGCATTCATAAGATGATATGCCCCCAGCTGGAACAGCACACACTTATTACCCCACAGTTTCTGGGCATCAGGAGTCTGAGCATGGTTTAACTGGGTTCCCTGCCTCCGGGTCTCACAGGGCTCCAGTCAAAGTGTTGGCCTGCGGTGGGGTCTGATTTCAAGGCTTGACAGAGGAGGATCCGCTTCCAAACTCATGTGGTTGTTGGCGGAATTCAGTTCTTTGCAGGCTGTTAGTCTGAGGGTCTCAGTGTCTTGCTGACTGTTGGCCACGTCTTGCACGTGGGCCTCTCCAACGCAGCAGCTTGCTTCGTCAAAGGCAGCGATGGACAGCCTGCTAGCAGCTTGGATATTAGAATCTTATGTCGTTTAATCACAGAAGTGACACCCACTGCCTTGCTGAATTTCACTGATTAGAGCAGGTCACTAGGCCAGTCCACCCTCAAGGAGAGAAGATTACAGAAAACCATGAAGGTGGAGGTTTGGGGGTGAAGGGCACTTCAGAGTCTACCTGCCGCAGGCAGACAGCTGCACTTGAGGATCTAAGATGGTGTTCGCAAGATCCTATTCATTACTCTCATTTCCCTCTTATTCCCATTCAAGGATAGTTAGTAACAGGTCAGTGGCAGGTGGTGGGGAAAGGAGGAGGTTGGAAGCCTTCTACACAAATGCCCTGCATTGTAAAATACCCTCCCAATCGAAAAGCATGATGTAGATTCTGGCTGAATCTATAACAATCTCCTAGTCTGCTTTTTTTCTATCTTCGCAGTCATTGCAAAGAATCTGTGCTCCTCCATTGTACCCATGAAACCATGCCCCTTCCTGGGATGGTACTGGCACTGGGCCCCAGTCTCCTGTCTCCTGTTGACAGCAAATTTCTCCCTAATCTGATCATTACTATATTATTACACTCCATTATCATATTACCCTTTTTAGCATATAGATAGAATTTAGCATATAGATAGAATTTTTAAGCATTTTCCTAAATGCTTAAAATAATTTTTACCCCTTTAAACACTCTTTGAATGCTTTTTCAATGAATGTTACTCATTAGGGGTGAGATTTATTCACCTTTGGCTCTTTACAAAGGGCACAGTATTAAGGAGATAACAGGTTTTGACAAGTTATTTTAAAAAGGGATAAGTGCACAGGTTTCATTGTAATTCCTGGCACAGAGTTTGAGGCAGTATTTTATGTTTGTTTTTTATATGGGCTTTAGCGTACAATCTCGCCATCTGCCACCCGCACCCAAGGACCTTACTATGTGAGAGTTTCTGTGACAATACATGGCTTGTGAGTTCCTGAAAGAGATCGGGGAGTATCTTTGAAACAAAGAATTTGTCTCTCTCTGATCACGATACCCAGAAATGGAAAAGAACACTGAACCAAAAATAGTAGCACCATTTACTCTGACAGAACAGGGAACCAGCAGCTTCTGCTGAAGAGTTTTAGGATCCCGAGCAAGCAACACCTCTCTGACTCCTTTTACTCATCTGTCAAACAGCAAGGATGATAGAGGTGCAAATGTACTTTCCCAAACGGAGGCCAGAATTAGTTCAATTTTGAGCCCAATTTGTACAGCTCTGAATTTTACCAAAATTAAGGCCCAAAATAGTTGAGTAGTCCACCAGCCAAATGGCAAGCGGACATTGCCACAGGTTTTAATAAAATTCTCTATATAGCCAGAACTCTGGAGCTACATTCACAATTGTGTTAAATAAAAGAAATACAAGATTATTGTATGCATCCTTTAGACTGTGGTTTAACAGAGTATTCTAACACAGACATGAGCAATCTTGAAGAAGAATCTTTAGATGTTCTGTGGGAAGGTAGAAAAAGCACAAGCTTTGGAGTCCAAAAATATGGTCCCTGATCTCTGCTTGCTTCTGTATGACCCCAACACCCACTAGAGACCACCGCTGGTTCTCACACTTTTCTTTTCTTTCTTTTGTTTTGTTAATCCTCACCCAAAGATATTTTTGTCATTGCCTTTTTTTCTTTTTTAGAGAGAGAGTAGAAGTGAGGATGAGAGGGGTAGAAAGAGAGAGAGAAACATCAGTGTGAGAGACATATTTATTGGTTGTCTCCCGCATGTGCCCCAACCGAGCAGAGGATCAATCCTGCAACCCAGGTACCTGCCCTTGACCAGGAATTGAACCCAAGACCCTTCCTCCTCTGGCCAAGGCTCTAACCATGGAGCACTCCAGCCAGGGCAGTCCTCAAACTTTCTCACACAGGTACCCCTATCTACCAAGAAGAGCAAATAAGTCATTTTCCCAGGAATTTGAGGGAAAGCCTGGAGCCACCTCTTATAATCATAACATCCCATTTAAAGTTTTCTGATTTACTGTAAAAATATATTTAGACTTGTGTTCAAATTTTACAAGTTTTGGTTTTTAAATAATTTTTTTAGAACAACTCAGCAAAATAATATTCCAGTTTATTGTTGGACAACATTGTTTCACACACACATCAAACAGGCAAAATATAAATAAATAAATAAACAAACAAACAACTTCATAGACAAAAAGAAGGGGAAAAAAAGAAACCTTTCTGTTTTGGTCTTTTTAACCATCTCATACAAACCAACTACTTACAATACATAAGTACATACACAAAAGTTATGGAATGCTCAGAGTAAGATTTCTTTTAGTTGTTGTTTTTGCTTTTCTTACAAGGTTTTTTTCTTCCTTTGAGGATATAAGGAACATAGTTGCACCACCAGCAAAGTCAGAGGTAGGACAGAGAACGCTCCAAAGGCTGGTTTGGTCACTGGAGATCATTAAAGATGGCTGACCCCTAACAATATGTACAAAAATATAAAATGTAGCCCTGGCCAGTTTGGCTCAGCGGTTAGAGCATCAGCCTGTGGTCCAGAGACACCAGGGTTCGGTTCCCGCTAAGGGCGTGTACCTCGGTTGCGGTTTGTCCCCAGCCCTGGTTGGTCGTGTGGGTGGCGGCCACTCGATGTGTCCCTTTCAAGTCGATGTTCCTCTCTCTCTCTTCCTCTCTCTCCCTCCCACTATATCTGAAAAAAAAAATGGAAAAATGTCCGCAGGTGAGGATAAAAATAAATAAATAAATAAAATGTAAATAAAAAATACAATTTTTCCTTTTTGAAGTACTTTTAAGGGGAAAAAAAAAAAAAAAGCAAGGCGTTGGAAGTTTTGGTTCTTTTTACCTCCCCTGTTGCAAATTCCCCTTGTGGTTCTGGCTGGGCAGTGGCGACTCTGGGGTGACCACGTTTAGAGGGTGAATAGGTCACGGCGGCCTTTTTTTTTCTTTTTTAAGTTTAATGTTTCTTTTTTTTGCTGTCTAGTCATCCTCATTCGTCTTCTGCTTCTTGGTGTCAATGTCGTCATCCTCATCATCTTCAGCTGCCCCTTTGCCCATAGCTGCCTCAGCCTCCCCCTCTTCGTCTCCATCCTCTCCCTCACCATCACCTTCCTCCTCTTCGTCTCCATCCTCTCCCTAACCATCACCTTCCTCCTCTTCGTCTCCATCCTCTCCCTCACCATCACCTTCCTCCTCTTCATCTCCATCCTCTCCCTCACCATCCCCTTCCTCCTCTTCGTCTCCATCCTCTCCCTCACCATCACCTTCCCCCTCTTCGTCTCCATCCTCTCCCTCACCATCCCCTTCCTCCTCTTCGTCTCCATCCTCTCCCTCACCATCACCTTCCTCCTCTTCGTCTCCATCCTCTCCCTCACCAGCACCTTCCTCCTCTTCGTCTCCATCCTCTCCCTCACCAGCACCTTCCTCCTCTTCGTCTCCATCCTCTCCCTCACCATCACCTTCCTCCTCTTCGTCTCCATCCTCTCCCTCACCATCACCTTCCTCCTCTTCGTCTCCATCCTCTCCCTCACCATCACCTTCCTCCTCTTCATCTCCATCCTCTTCCTCACCATCACCTTCTTCCTCTTCGTCTCCATCCTCTCCCTCACCATCACCTTCCTCCTCTTCATCTCCATCCTCTTCCTCACCATCACCTTCTTCCTCTTCGTCTCCATCCTCTTCCTCACCATCACCTTCCTCCTCCACCCGCCTCCTCCTTCCCTCCTTCTTCCTCTACCTCACTGTCAGCGCCCTGCTCCCCATTTTCCTCGTGAGCCTCCCCATTAGCAGGTGCGTCTCCTCCACTCTCTGCCTCCTCCACAACTTCCTTCTACTCCTCCAGGCCCTGGGTGGCGATCTCGGAGCTGGTGTCCCCGGCCGCCTGTGGCACGTGGGACACGCGGACGATCCGCGAACTGACGCGGACGATCCGCGAACTGATGCGGCAGATTTTTTAAAAAGAGCAAGAGTTGGAGACTCAGGTGAAGAAGCTGCCCTAACCTGCGGCGGAGGCGGCCACAGGGACAGTGCAGAGGTGGCTTTTCAGAACAGCCAGTCTTTATACACACTTTTAAAAATTAATTATTGTCATGTAAAAGTTGCCTTCTGGAAGCTGTGCCATGCTTACCCTGTGGCCTTGAGTGGCCACGTGGACACAGCTATATGTCTCGGGGTGGGAATGAGGGGGTGCATATTCCCTGATTTTAAGAGTTCTGATCAAAATGAGTACAGAGATGAGAAAGTGGGTAGTGGTTTCTGGCCTCAAGTGGACACCCAACATGGCCCAACTCTGCAATGACGAATTCATAGGGTTCCCACTCTGGAGGCTCTAACTCTTGCTCCCTAACCTTCTGAACAAATGATCCTTTCTCATCCAAAAAAAGAGAAAAGTTAGCCCATCAGATAGGAACTTTCCCCTAGTCCCTCTACACAACTCAGCCACCTTCCTGTATCTGCATCAGTCACTCCTTCCTCCACCGCACAGTGTCCTCAAATCAAGGCTGTTGTGGGTCCTTGGTTCCTCGTGTCTTCCAGGGTCCACACTCTGGCTTCTCTCCCTAGTCTTCTTCATCCCTGACCTCCCCTTCTTGATTCTTCCCATTGACACCAAATATGTTCCCTGTGCAAAACCAAAAATCAGTCTGGCTGGTGTGGCTGAGTGGTTGAGCCAGGACCCACGCACCAAGAAGTCGCTGGTTCGATTCTTGGTCAGAGCATGTGTCCAAGTTGTGGGCCAAATCCCCAGTGGGGGCATGCAGGAGGCAGCCAATCGATGTTCTCTCTCACAGATGTTTCTGTCTCTCTCTGCTTCTCACTTCCTCTCTCTAAAACCAATAAAGGGAAAAAAATTTTAAAAACAAAAACCAGTCCCAACAAACACTATTTTCTTCCTGTTTCCATTAGCAACCCAAGTTGTTCAGTGCTGCCCCTCATATAGTCTCCATTTCTTCACCCTTCCTTCACTTTTAAAATTATTTTTACATTTTTATTAAAATAATACATACACATACTTTTAAAAATTCAAATATTACTATAAAATATATTGAAAATGTAGCTTTGTGCCTTACTCTCTGTGCCCAAGTCTGCTGACCAAGGACAAATACTTCTAATTCTTTTAGCTTTTTCTTTGGGTATTTATAGTTATGTTTTGAAATAATATTCTTGAACTTTTAATAACTGGAAAAAATATATAATCTTGCACACATCAATTTTGTTGCTCAATGTTATGTGTGTGAGAGGCACCCATGTAGTTCAATCACTGTGATTACATGTTGTGTTGTGTAACATTCTATTCAATAAATATACCACATTTATATGTCAATTCATTTGAGATTGGTCATCTGAACTTTTTCCAGGTTTTTGCTATTATAAACAATGTTACTATAAATATATATATATATATATATATATATGCACATAGATAAAAGTTTTCTCTGCTTTCTAAATGTGGAATAGGAGGATCACAAATATGCAACTTCTTTTGCATTCTTTATGAAACAGAAGTTCTTTCTATTAAATTCATATTCATGTAGTCAAATTTATCAGACTTTGCTTTTATAATTTGTCCCTTTTTTGTGTATTGTTCATAAAGTTGTTTCTTATTCTAAAATCATGAAAATATTCTTCTATGTTCTCTCCTAAAAGTGTTAGTTTCTCCTTTCTTGTTTAAGTCATCTATAATTTATTTTTTGGTATTGTGTGGCCATTTCCTCTTGAAGCTCTCTCATCTGGCTTCTTTATCCATCACTTAACTGAATGTGCTACAGGGAAGGTAACCAATGTTCTTTATAGTGTTTAATCCAATTCTCTTTTTCAGGCCTTACTTTGCTTAATCACTCAGCAGCATTTGATACAGTGAATGACTCCCTCCTTCTTGAAAGATGCTCTTTTCTCAACTTCCATGATATCACATTCTTTTAGTTTTTCTGGAACATATCTCCTAGTTCTTCAAGTAGTGCTTTCTGTTGCTTTTGCATGTATCTATTTCCGGCCAGAACTCGAAATGTTGGCCTCCTCCTGGGATCAATTCTTGGCCCTCTTCTCTTTCTACGTCATTTTCTGAGGCAATCTCATCTACTCTCAGGGTTTTATGCTGGTGATCCCTAAAATTGAATTTCTAGCCTACACCTTCCTCTTGAGCTCCAACCTTATATCCTTATTTAGATGTCTCTCTGACATTTCAAATTATCATGTCTAAAACTAAATGCTGCCTTCCCCATTTCAGTAAATGTCACCCACCCACCCTGTCATATGCCAAATATCTGGAAGGCCATCTTTGATCCTTTCTTCTCTCTTAACCCTAACATCCAAGACAACAGGTCTTACTTAGTCTCACTCAAAATACATCTGAATCTAGTTACTTCTCTTTATCTTTACTACTAAGCATTCATTGTTTATTACCTGTTGACTATAACAGCCTCCAAATAATTCTCTCTGCTTTAACTCTTGTCCCCTTTCCATTTTTTTCCCTTCAAATGGAAGACAGACTGATCTTACAGAAACATCATTGGATTTATGTCAATCCTCTGTACAAAACCCTTCAACACTTATTCTTGCACTTAGGATGAAATCCCAACCCCTTAACATGGGCTGGAGGGTACTTTGTGTTAAATGACACCAACTTCTCTTTCTAAAATCCAGTATAGCTGAGTGTCAGCCTGGAATACTCTTCTCCAAACTTTCTGTTTTCTTTTTCGCTCCAGCCTCAAGCTAAAGGTCAGTTTCTGACCTCAACCCTGGCCCCAATATATGATTTTACACTAAATTATACTTTCCTTTATATTAGTGATTTTCAACCAGTGACTGAGGCCAGCGACCGGTGTACTGCAAGAATTTTTAAAACATGCAATACCTGCCCTGGCCGGAGAGCTCAGCTGGTTAAAGCGTCATCCTGATACAGCAAGTTTGCTGGTTTGGTCTCTGGTCAGGGCACATACAAGAAGCAACCAATAAATACATCAATAAGTGGAACAACAAACCAAGGTTTCTCTCCCTCTCCAAAACTCAATCAATAATAAAAAAATAATAATAATAAAACAGCATGCAATACCTGACTATAAAAAAAATGACAATAGCCAATACAACAATGACCATCAGTGTGAATGAATCAAAATTATACCTCTTTTTTCTCAGATCAGTGAAAAATATAGTATACTTTTTGATATGTTGCAGGATTTTAATAATTAGTTTATCTGTGCCATGAGATGGAAAAGGTTGAAAATCGCTGCTTTATATTATCTAAGACGGTTTGCGATTACCTGTTTGACCCTTAACTCATTAGCTGTACCCCAAGTTCCTGGGGGCAGGGTTCATGCCTGTATAATTATTATTGATATTATTATTATTATTTCCCCCAGTACACCTGAGGCCTAGCACAGTGCCTTTTCCATACTAGAAACTCAATAAGCCCTTGTTAAATACTGAGCACTCATGGAGGAGATGATGCCCCTTTCCTCACTGAGAAGGCTGCATAGCCTTGTGGGATTCCTAGCAGAAGGGACTCCAGGATCTCTGGGCTGGGATCATATTTTTTCCCTTTATTGATTTTAGAGAGAAAGGAAGGGAGAGGAAGAGAGAGATAGAAACATCTATGAGAGAGAACACCAGTTGGTTGCCTCCTGCATGCCCCCCCCCCACTGGGGATTTGGCCCACAACCTGAGCATGTGCCCTGACTGGGAATGGAACCAGCGACCTCTTGGTGCATGAGTCTACGCTCACCTACCGAGCCACACCGGCCGGGCTGTGATCATGTTTCCAGGAGGAGGATTTTGGGAAAAATCACTCTCATGTCTCTGGCCTCATTTTCCTTATCTGAATGGTCCCCTGCTCCCATCCACCCCCCACTCCATGATTCCCATTATAATCCCTTTGAGACGGATTTCCTTCTAAGGAGGAAGGTAGCAGAGTGGAATAAAAGTTTCTCGGCAAAGCCCTCCCAAGTGTACACGCTGCATAGGCTGATTATTATTGTTACTTTAAAGCAGAAGTGTAATTAGTGTATTACTACTTAATTGTATCAGTAGCACAAAATTTATTCACCAAAGACTATTCTTGTAGATGATTTGCAGGCAATAAAGGCTAGGTTATTACTATTCCAGCATCGCTGTAGTATTATTGCCCCCTGGTGGCGACGTTAATTACTTAGCCTGTGCGTTTGACGATGCTGTTTAAACAGGGGGTCCACAGCTTTTCCCTAGTAGTCTTCACTTCTCTCCAAATGAAACCAGAGACAAAGGCATAAGAGCATTTTCCTGATGAAAATCTCTGGGTCAACCCCACCTGCCTCTTTTCTTTAAGGAGGTGGAACCTTGGAAGGTGATTTGGTCATGAGGGTGGAGCTTTCATAAATGGAATTCATGCCCTTCCTTATAAAAGGGACCCCAGAGAGCTCTCTCACCCTCTATCCACCGTGTGAGAATACAATAAGAAGTCTGAAACCTGGCAGACGGGTCTTACCAGATTCTAACCATACTGGCACCCTGAACTGTGAGATGCAAACTTCTTGTGTATAAGCCATCCAGCCTATGGTACTTGGTTCCAGCAGTATATATTTTGAAATCTCTGATAACTTTTTAAATTAAATGTCTGACATTATCAATTTTACCTTGTTGAGTTCTGGAGAGTTTGGGTTCCCATAAATAAATATCCCTGACCTTTGTTTTGGAATGCAGTTCCATTATGTGGACACAGTTTCAGGTATTGCTTTTATGAATTGTTAGGTGTGACTACAGTGATTCTTTGAGAAGGGATCATTGTTCCCCACTGCTAGTGACAAGTATTTAGTACCTTCTGACTACTCTAACCTATGCCTCCTGAGGTTTTCTAGGATGGCCGGTGAGAACAGGCACTGAGAACTCTGAGTTCCACTCCCTCTAATCTTTTGGGTGGTTCTTTCCCCAGCCCGGGTAGCGTTCTCATATGCCTGTGTTGATCAGTTCTCTGCTGAGTACCCGAGGGGCCCTCTGAAATCTCCAGTTTTTTTCTGTCTCCTCTCAGGTACTTCGTGCTGCAAACTCCAGCCACCCTATTCCTCCCTGGATTCTCAGCATCTTCTCCTCAATTAAAGGAGATCACTGGGCTCTCCTGGGGTCCTCCCTTCCTGCAGCATCGCCCGGAAACTTTCTCAAGGCAGTCAGCTGGAGGTGATGGGCTCATTCTATTTGCTTTCCATCTCTCAGAGATCACTGCCTTTCACTGTCTGACGCCCAATGCCTTGAAAACCATGGTTTCACATATTTTGTTTGTTTTTAATTGTTTCTAGTGGGAGAGAAAATCTGGTCCTTATTACTCCACTTTGACTGGCAGCAGGAATCTATCTGGACCATGTTACATCAGGGGAAATGGAAGAAGGTCGGAGGCAACAGTGTAGTGAATTTTTAAAGCTATCTACATATAGGCTCATCATAAATTCAGATTCCTTTTATGTTTCACCCTCTGTTTCTTTTTATGTAACAGAGTGAAGAAAGACGACAGGTGACATGCCTGTTTACTTGTCTTGCGGCAACTTTGAAGCATACTTTGCTTTTTTTCTCCCTGACAGAATGGGAAATATAAGACTTTTTAAGTTGTTGCTGACTTTAATTCAACCCAAGCTAAATGAATAAGAGGATAACAAGCTGAATATTTCCCTCCAGCAGTTTGAAGTAACACATCTGCTCTGAACAACTGAAGCTATTTTGCTCCACTGTGTGGTGTCCTTTGAAAGTTCGAGTCTCCCTGCCAGGTGAAGATCATTGCGAATATCTAGCACTGTTTCCCTCCTAGCACTGAGCTGGTGAAAAGTATAATTACGAGGCAGTTGGGATTAACCCTTGAGGAAAACAAGAATAAACTCAGCAGATGATGTGTTACAAAATGGTACACTTGAAACCTGTATGGTTTTATTAACAAATGTCACCTCAGTGAACTCAATTACAAAAAAACAAAAAACAAACCCACAATAAACTCAGCAGGAAACTTTTAGGTTGGGCGCCTATGGACAGTTCTTCAATTATTCCTTGTAAGTCTTCACACAGGGCGCTGAAAGGGACTGCGGGCGCTGGGGGCCGGCAACCCGCCGGTGGAGAAGGTTCCCGCTGCCGTGCTCGCTGGACCGCATCACTGTCCGCGGCACCCGCGCTCCCCAACGCGGCTAGCACCACTTGTTTGTGAAGGAAAAGACATTTGAGGAATAACTGGAGGAATTTTGCCGTGAAATATGGTATTATTTTCTGCTGAGTGCTAGAGAAACTCTACTAAGGGAATAGGAAGTAGCAGGACCGATGTGGGCAAGGTGGACCTAGACCAGTGGGTGCAAGCTCACCCTGGGCCAGTAGCTTGATACATTATCCCTTTTCTGATGCTCGGGCAACTCCTGTGATGAGCACAGTGATGCGTGACCTCATCAAGAACCAGAACTACATGCGCCCCTTCTCCTGAAGTCCCACCCAGTCCTAAGGGCAATGACGCTGACATTAGCTACTTCTCTGACGTCATCTGTGCGTTCTCCTAAACCCGGTGTGGCCACACTGGCCTCCAGGCTCTGCCTGGCACATCCCACACATGCTTCTGCACAGGACATTTTTGTTTACTGTCCCCTCTGCTTTGAACACTCCACCCATGTCCTCCCTACCTCTCCTGACTCCCTAGTCTAAAATTGCATCACATTCTATTCCTCCAGCCACGTTCAATTCCTTTCTGAGCGTTATTTTTCTGCACAGCACTTTCACCAAATAAGATGTCTACTTATTTGTTTATTCTGTAGCCTCTCCATAAGCTCCATAAAGGCAAGAACTTGGTTTTGGTCTCTACTGTACCCTCAGCACCAGGGACAGCACCTGGTGCACAGTAGGAAAAAAATAAATATTTGTGGAGTTAATAAATGAGCATGTGGAACAAATAGTAGGGTAAATAAATGTGTGTGGCTCATAAGAAAGTTGGCTTCGTTAGATGGAAGTAACAAATGATGTCGGGCCATAAGTTAAAATTTAATACATCAAGTAATTGGAGACGTAATAGGAATCTGTTCATATGGGGTCAACTGGAATGCCTGCGTAGCAATCTAGGAAGTGATGAAGAAGGATTCATGAGAAAAATGAGGCAGTTAGTCTGAGACATGCCCCTAAGAAAGAATTAGTAAGAAGAGCTCCTGGAAGGACAGGGCCTCACACGTGGATCCTGCAAAACATCCCACACAAGTTGATGAACACTCCATGCAAAGTGGAATAGCACAGCCTTTTTTTGACCCACATCGTTACTTAATACTACAGGTGCAAAATCACATACAAACAACAACAAACCTAACCATCAACAGCCATCCTATCGGGACCATTTGAAAAACTGAGCTTCCCTGGTTGGTGTGGCTCAGTTGGTTGAGCATTGTCCCTTGCACCAAGAGGTCACCAGTTAGATTCTGGTCAGGGCACACACCTGGGTTTTGGGCTCCATCCCCAGTAGAAAGCCTGGGGGAGGCAGCCAATTCATGTTTCATTGGTGTTCTTGTCTCTCCCTCTTCCTTCCTTTCTCTCTAAAAAAAATCAATAAAAACATATTTAAAACATTTTTAAATACAAAACTGAGCTAGTGTTTTGTATTAACACATTCCTCTTCTGAGTTGGCATCTCTAACACAGACTTATTTTTTTTCCTCTTTTTAAAATGTGTCATTCTGTTTTAAAAACTTATTTTTTATTGTTGCCACTATTATAGATGTCCCCATTCCCTCCCCCACTTACCAACCTCCACCCAGCCCCCATTCCTCCCTTGCCTCTGGCCATCACCACACTGTTGTCTGTGTCCATGGGTTGTGCATATATGTTCTTTAGCTAATCCCTTCACCTTCTTTTATCCAGCCCCCTAACCCTTCTCCCCTCTGACAGCTGTCAATCTATTCCATGTATTCATGCCTCTGTTTCTATTTTGTTTGTCAGTTTATTTTGTTCATTAGATTCCACATATAGATGAGATCATATGGTATTTGTCTTTCTCTGACTGGCTTATTTCTCTTAGCAGAATAATCTCAAGGTCCATCCATGTCCATCCATGCTGTCACAAGAGGTACAAGTTCTACCTACTTCTTTTTTTTTTGAAGAACAAAAGACATTTCTTCATTCTACATCCACAGTGTCTGCCTGACTCCTTCAGTCTTTTTTTTTATCCTCACCCGAGGACATTTTTCCATTTTTTGTACAGACAGAGTGGGAGGGAGAGAGAGAAAGAGAGAGAGGGGGAAACATCGATGTGAAAGGGACACATCGTGTGGCTGCCACCCACACGACCAACCAGGGCCGGGGACAAACTGCAACCAAGGTACATGCCCTTAGCGGGAACCGAACCCGGGTCTCTCCAGACCGCAGGCGGACGCTCTAACCGCTGAGCCAAACTGACCAGGGCTCCTTTAGTCTTTTTTTTTTTTTATCCTCACCCGAGGATATTTTTCCATTTTTTGTACATATAGAATGGGAGGGAGAGAGAGGAAGGGAGAGAGAGTGAGAAACATCGACGTGAAGGGACACATCGAGTGGCTGCCACCGGCACGACCAACCAGGGCCGGGGACAAACTGCAACAGAAGTATGTGCCCTTAGCGGGAACCGAACCCGGGTCTCTCCGGACCGCAGGTCGATGCTCTAACCGCTGAGCCAAACTGGCCAAGGCTCCTTCAGTCTTTTAATGGCTGTCAGTATGAAAGTTCCACTCACCAATGACACACAGCTGAAAGGTGAGTCTGAAACAGAGTTAGCATGGACCAACTACGGGCCCAACAGAGCACCTGACACTTAGTATGTACCCAGTTCATGTTTGGGGAATTAAATGGAATTGGGTCATTTCTGCAAACAATGACAATGGTGCCCCCTGGTGTGTGGATGCAGGAGAAGGTGAAGAACCCAGTTCTTTCCCAGTGGAGGCTGGTCCAAAGAGTACTGCCTGCCACCCCAACTCTTCCCCTTTATCCTCCCTCCCTCATCTCCAACACCCACCAAAAGTACTTCTACCTGAGTTTCACAGTCTTTACACAGAGAGAAATAAGTAGCAGCCTCACTGTGATGACTCTCCTGGCAAGACTCAACAGACCCTCTAGAAGAGGAGAGCTATAATTTCCCTCCAAGTAATTCTGACTATCAGGCCCTCGCTGCAGCTTGTTCTGAAAGGGAGCAGGCAGCTCACTGTAGACAGCGGGGAGGAGGGTGAAGCAGGGAATCATGGGGCTGCCTACCCCATCTGTGCTCAGAAGGGGCTTCTCCAGAAGAAAGAGCAGCACCCACTGGAAAGGGCCATGCCTGAGTCTGGCTGGTGGTATATGACACAGGATACTTGCACTTTTTTTTCTCCCTAGAGATTTGGTGCCTGATACATCAGGCTAGTGGGCAGCTGACCTATGTTGGTATAAAAATGAGATATAATCAAGCTCCTGATTAAAAACAAAATTTTAACCCTAAATCTTGTTCAAAAGTCAGATTATTCAACAAATATTTTTTTCCCCTCACAGTGTTGTTAATTTAATATAGTTGTGGATTTTAAGTCAGATTTTAGAATTTATCTACTTTACAATAAAAAATAAGTTGATTCTAGATGTCAAAATATAGTCAAAATTATATTAGCTGCCATGCATTGCATAATTAAAGAGCACTTTCTATGCCTTTAAAAAAATATTTAACCCTCCCAATAACCCTAGGTACTATAAAATAGGTAGGTGCTATTGCTATGTTCTATTTTATTTTATTATTTTAGTCAAAAGTTCATATAATTTTTACAGTCAATATTATCTTATATTAGTTTCAGGTGTAGCTATATCCTATTTTATTTTATTTATTTTTATTTTATTTTTTCTATGTTGATGTTAGAGAGAGAGAGGAAGGGAGAGGGAGAGAGAGATAGAAACATCAATAAGGGAGAACATCAATTGGCCACCTCCTGCATGCCTCCCACTGGGGATCGGGCCCACAACCTGGGCATGTGCCCTGACTGGGAATCGAACCGGTGACCTCCTGGTGCATGGGTCAATGCTCAGTCACTGAGCCACAATGACTGGGCACTATATCCTATTTTAAAGATGAGTAATCTGAGACTCAGGAAGGTGAAATAATTTCCCAAGGCCAAAGGTGAACCAAGGTCAGTCTCCCTCTAAGCCCAGGTTCTCTCTGCAATGCAGCAAGCATTCCTCTGCGTATGAATAACTTGACACAATTCTTGAAACTACAGATTCAAGGACACCAGTCTCGGAGATTCTGATCCAGTAAGTGTGTCCACGTTGCTGGGAACCTCCATTTACACAGCAGAGATGATTCTGAAACATGCTCCAGTGCTCCAGGGGCTACTAAATATTCCGCATCTCCTAGTCCATCCCCTTCCTTAGAGGAGTGAGGGGCTGGTCCACCAGCTCAGAGCAGGGCTGGAATCAGGATGGAGCCAGCTGGCCCAGCCTTCTCTCCACCACATTCCAGCAGAGAAAAATTCAAGTCTCTTAGAGGGCTTTGTTCTTCCCTCGTCTTTCAGTTCTGCAAGCAGCCAAACTCCCCTGGAGCGTCAAACAATATGTTCCAGGCCAGCATGGAAAAATCACACCACTAATTTGAAAAGTCTCCGAGCTTTGTGCCCACGTACTGCCAAAATTGGAAGCGGCAAAAATCATTTAAATATTACTTTTCTTTAATTGTGAGAAATATCAGTGTGTGAAAATTGCCATGTGTAACCTTAAGAGTTGTTACAGCTTTCTGAAAAGCAAGCTTGCCTTCACAACTGCCATTCAGCCAGTATTGTTTCTCACTTTCCCATTAAGCTCTCAGCACAGAATTAGACCCATATACTATCTAAATGTGGTTCAGAATAGGTTCTTAAGGGCAGATGTAAATGGGAGTTTTATAATTCTCTGAGACAATTATGGCTAAATTTACTGTTAAGCTGCCACTCTGAGCTATTACCCTGAGATTGGCGTTTTCTGTCTGTATTTACCCAGTTTGTGTTGAATGAGCAAACATCAAGATTGGTTGGCTTCATGCCAGGGTTTGGCACACAATTGTTCCCCTGTTCATGGGCTTATTTATTTCTGGCTGTTCTCTGCAAGAATCCCTCATATCAAGTCCCTCAAAGGGATGCCCCAAAACATGCTTGCACACCGCAGTTCGAGGCAACCCACTGATTCACCGCCGCCGCTACTGTGCACACACACACAAACGGATTGCAAGAATCTTGATTATGCAAACGTGTTGTTGCGTGTGTGTGTGTTTAATGACAATATTCTGGTACAATTTTCCTTTACTAGTAGTAGTTTTATCACACAACTGTTTGTAGAGAAATCCGTGAGCTTCCTAAATGTGCTTCCTACTGTTACTGAAGCAACCTGCCCAATCAGATCCTGGGATTAAAACCTCGGAGGCCTCTCACATCCGAGACACTCAACGTGTGCGTGAAGCAGAAGGCTGCTTTCCAGAAATACAAATGTTTGGGTTGAAGTGTCTGGCACAGGAACATGAAGAACCAGAATATTATGGGGTTTTCAAATGTGGTCTTTAAATGCAAAATGACTCTTGAAATGCCACCCATTTCTTACAACCTGGCACTGTCTTTTCTTTTTCCAGATGCGCCAGTGCTCCCTGCGCTGCACCGGGGCACACAGCCGCACGGGGCACACAGCCGCACCGGGGCACACAGCCGCACGGGGCACAGAGCCGCATCGGGGCGCAGAGCCGCACGCGGGCACACAGCCGCACCGGGGCACACAGCCACACCCGGGCACACAGCCGGACCGGGGCACACAGCCGCACCCGGGCACACAGCCGCACCGGGGCACACAGCCGCACCCAGGGCACAGAGCCGCAGAGCCACACCGGGGCACACAGCCGCACGCGGGGCACACAGCCGCACCGGGGCACACAGCCGCACCGGGGCACAGAGCCGCACGCGGGCACACAGCCGCACCGGGGCACACAGCCGCACGCGGGCACACAGCCGCACTGGGGCACAGAGCCGCACCGGGGCACAGAGCCCCACGCGGGCAGAGAGCCGCACCGGGGCACCGAGCCGCACGCGGGCACACAGCCGCACCGGGGCACAGAGCTGCACCGGGGCGCAGAGCCGCACGCGGGCACACAGCCGCACCGGGGCACACAGCCGCACCCGGGGCACACAGCCGCACCCGGGGCACAGAGCCGCACGCGGGCCCAGAGCCGCACCGGGGCACAGAGCTGCACGCGGGGCACACAGCCGCACCCGGGGCACAGAGCCGCACGCGGGCACACAGCCGCACCGGGGCACACAGCCGCACCCGGGGCACACAGCCGCACCCGGGGCACACAGCCGCACGCGGGCCCAGAGCCGCACCGGGGCACAGAGCTGCACGCGGGGCACACAGCCGCACCCGGGGCACAGAGCCGCACGCGGGCCCAGAGCCGCACCGGGGCACAGAGCTGCACGCGGGGCACACAGCCGCACCCGGGGCACAGAGCCGCACGCGGGCACACAGCCGCACCGGGGCACACAGCCGCACCCGGGGCACACAGCCGCACCCGGGGCACACAGCCGCACGCGGGCCCAGAGCCGCACCGGGGCACAGAGCTGCACGCGGGGCACACAGCCGCACCCGGGGCACAGAGCCGCACGCGGGCACACAGCCGCACGCGGGCACAGAGCCGCACGCGGGCACAGAGCCGCACAGCAGCAGGGGAGGTTTTGGCCCCCCGCCATGGCCGGCCTGTTGAACTGGGTGCTCCAAGCAAAGCACTGGAGGGTTTCAGCAGCTGAAGGAGGCCACTTAGAACATTTTACAGGCCTGGAGTTCAGTTAGTTAGTGAGATCAATCCCCCTGTGTGGCCGCCAGTCCCTAGGAGGCTTTTTTGCCCTTCTGGGAGCTTTATAGGCTCTTTCAGCCCATCAGGAGGCCACATAGTTATTTAATATCCTTGTGGGAATTACTTTATCATTGTAAGTCAGAGATCAGCAAATGTTTGCCGTAAAAGAATAGATAATAAATATTTTGCCTCTGTGGGCCAGATAGCCTCTGGCACAGCTGCTCAACTCTGCTCTTGTAGCACAAAAGCCACCCTAGACAAAGTGTAAACGAACAAGTGTCTGTGTTCCAATCAAACTTTATTTGTGGGCACTGAAATTTGAATTTCATAGCATTTATGTGACTCACTAAATAGTGTTCTTTTTTTTTTTTCCTTTCCAACCATTTAAAAATTATAAAGTCCATTCTTAACTCCTGTGTCAGATGAAGACAGGCAGCGGGCTGAATTTGGCCTGGGGCCGGGGCATCATTTTCCAAGCCTTGCTTTAAGCCAATAATTGACTGTTAAAATAAAATACCAACATAGCCATCAGCTTCGCTCATTTATCTAAACATTATCAGACAGCAAAAAATGTCAGCTGTTACTCTAATAATTAGTCAGTGGAGATATGTTTGGAAAGAAAGGTCAGCATATACTATTTCTATTCATAGGAACAATGCCAGTAAACCCAGTGAGTTTGGTGTTCGATTCAGAACGGATTTCTTTGTGTGATGCCCCATTTCCTAGAAAAGCTCAGAGTCTGCAGTGAAATTGGAAAGGTTTCAATATGAAGTTTGAAACCTTTCTGGTGTGGTACAGACCCTGCCTGGATGTACCAATGCCTGGGGGGAGAACTCTCAGCTCTTTTTATTAGCCACCCTGGAAAGGGTAACTCTCTCTCAGAACAGAGGGAAGAGAGGGCTTGGGTGATGGCAAGAAAGGGTTTTCTTTTCTTCTTCACCCTGACCCACAAACTCACAAAGATCCCTTCTCCACCAGGGTTGAGGGATAGGAAACTGGTGTGTCGCTCAGGTTTATTACACTCCTACTTGTCATTTGATGCATCATTGTACTTCCTAGACTGAGAATACCTTGATAAAATGAAGTCGGTATCTCTTTTCTTCCATACTTGATTGCCTAATAGACTTTATTTTAATTCTCTCCCATCATTTTCCTCCTCGATTCTCTCTTCTTCCTTCCATACTTTTGTCTTTTGAAGCAATAATTTAATGTTCACACGTATTCTATACTCTTCCTACTTCAGCTGTGATCCTGTACCAACAGAATGGCATCACAGGGAGCTTCTTAGAAATGCGGTATCTGCACCCACAAAACCATTCAGAATCTGCATTTTAACAAGATGTACATATTAAGGTTTGAAAGCACCTTTCTGTATAATATCCTTATATTCCAGAGTGGAGAAAGCTCAAGACAAACCTCAGGCTTAAATAAATACACTGGAGGGAAGCAGAGAATGAAGTCTGATGGTTCTTCAGAATTGCAGAGAAAAATCAAGGATAGGAGTTGAACTTTAAAATGAGCAAGTGATGGCCCTGCTTCGGCGAGACTCTAAGGACATTCTCCTCTAGCAATCTTCAAGGAAGAAACGGGTTATCCAGGACCAGAGCATGCTAGTGAGGGCCCAGAGCACAGAGCCTTGGTCTAGTGCCCCAGCTCCAGTGTGGAGGGAGACTGGAAATGATACACTCACCCCACGTCAAGGGCTGGGGTGACCGAGGCCACTTCACTGCAGAGACAGGTCTGCAGAGGACAAGGGTAAGCAGAACAGTCATTCCTTGGCATTCTGGAATATAAGGGAAAAGGCAATGTGAGCGGGTAGATGTTTAATAACCAGCTTGGGGATGGGGGTGCAGGGGGAAGCCCTGACTTGTAGCATTTATTGATTTTCATGGTGCACATATTCCCACCTTGGATGATTTCAAACTTCCAATGTCTCTGAACATGGACTTGGGAAGAGACACATTGAAGGGCACCACTAAATGATAGTTTCACTACCCAGCTACAACAGATGTAAAACTTAAAAACACGGTAATAGCAAACTGTGATAAGCTAATTCAGAACTCATGAGATGTATTGGTTACCTTTGTTTTTAATAGAACTAATTTAATTGTAAGTTTATATAACCTAAATTTTAATACTGGTTGTTTAGTGACCAGGTCCAAATATTCCTGAAAATCCGCTCTCAGGAGAAAGTATGAGCAGGTTCTAGCCCATCCCTGGAAAAGGGCATTTTCACAGCTTTGGACTGTAGTCATAGGATGCTTCAAAAGAAACCTATACAATGCATGTGGGTACCCTCTGTTTATTCACAAGGATGTCCCGGCAAACCTGTTCACAGATTGCCTTAAAAGGGGGGAATGATTGTCTGCGGTATTTCACTCATATAGTTCACCCTAGAAACTTTGATTAAACTTTCTCTAGAACATTTTATAGGTGTCCTCTGTGTGCTGGATCAGTCTAGTTGACAAGATTCCAGTTTCCAGTTGGAACATTTCATGCAACTTATTATACCATGAGTTAATTTTTTCAGAGATGTTGGTCCCCAAACACCATTTAACTTGTTTCAACTCTTCATTCACAATTTTTTTTTTTATCTTCACCCGAGGATATTTTTCCATTTTTTGTACAGAGTGGGAGGGAGAGAGAGGAAGAGAGAGAGAGAGAGAGAGAGAGAAACATTGACGTGAAAGGGACACATCGAGTGGCTGCCACCCGCACGACCAACCAGGGCCGGGGACAAACTGCAACTGAGGTACATGCCCTTAGCGGGAACCGAACCCCGGTCTCTCCAGACCGCAGGCTGATGCTCTAACGGCTGAGCCAAATCGGCCAGGACTTGTTCACAATTTTTTAATGCTTGTTGCCCAATAAAGAAACAACTTTTTTTTTTTATCCTCACCTGAGGACATTTTTCCATTTTTTGTTCAGATAGAGTTGGGAGGGAGAGAGAGAGAGAGAGAAACATCGATGTGAAAGGGACACATCAAGTGGTTGCCACCCGCAAAACCCACCCAGAGCCGGGGAAAAACTGCAACCGAGGTACATGCCCTTAGCGGGAACCGAACCCGGGTCTCTCTGGACCTGCAGGCCGATGCTCTACCACTGAGCCAAACTGGCCAGGGCTGTTGCTCAATAAATATAATGCTTTGACTTGAGGTTTATCTTTTCTCTTCTTCAGTTTTAGTAAAGACAAATAGACACACACCATCCAAACAGTAAGGAGAGAGAGTGAAATGAGTTTAAATGGTATAAATAATCAGCTGCTTCTAACAGAGCAGACTACTAATTTTCTTGGAAGGATCAAACAGTTTTACATTCCCAAGAACCCTTGCTAGTATTTTCCTAGGTGGATACTGGAGGGACTGAGACAGGCCACCTGGTTCCTTATCCCAGATCCCCCATTAACTAGTCCACCCCCCAACCCCCAGTCCCTCAGCCCCCCATCTAAGTCACTCAATCTCTCTGAGCTAACGTCTGCAGCCTGTAAAATCCTGTTTAGCTTCTTTTTGTTTTAATTTTTTAAAATAAAAGTTAATCAAAAATAGAATAAAAGGAAAAAAATCGGGGGAAGAGCAACTTGTTGCTTATTTGAGCAGTCGGCCTGGTCTGCCTTTTTTTGATGGATCACCCGGTTTTAATTTAATTCTCTGAGAGAAGTCGGCATATCCATGCTCTTTCCTAACAGCTCATGAACCACATGGTCCATAAAAATGATTTTCATGACCCATTTCTCGGCTGCTGAGCTGGTTATGATCCTAAATATCAGGATTTCTATTAATGTGACCGTCCTCCCCCATGGCCGCCCCATGATACTGCCTCTCCAGGCCGCCTTCACTGTCCTCGGGTCTTCAAGAGCTGCTTCCACCAACCGGGCTCGCTCCTTTGTCGCCTTCCTCACAATCGTCTGCGCTGTCCCCGCCGAGTCTGAAGCACAAAGCCAACAACTCGAGCGCGTGGCTTGGGCACCAGGGGCGGGGCGTGTGCCACGGTTCCTTAGAAAGGAAAAAACAGAAGTCCACGCAGGGTGCATGTGACAACGGTACCTTAAACACTAACTCGGCCAGCAGCGGGCTCTCCCCGCACTTCGCTTTGGAGAGGGCTGCAATTTGCATCCTACTTGTGATTTAGACGCCTCTGATCTTCCAGTTTTCAGTTGCAAGAGTCCCGTCGCCGCCCGGTTCCCAGGTTCCGGCGATTCGGTTTATTGTGGCAACAGTTCCCAGCAACTGCCCAGGTGCCCAGCGCCTCCTGTCGAGCCTTTAAGTGCTGGAGGTGGGAGAGGCGGAGGCGCTGGGGCGCAGGGACCAAGGTGCAGAGTTGCGGGGACCCGGGCGCAGAGACGCGGCGGGGAGGGCGCGGGGGCGCACGGCGGGCCCGGCCGGAGGAGCGCGCTAGCAGCATGGGCTGCGGACCTTCCCAGCCTGCTGAGGACCAGAGGTTCGTCCCCGCGCCCAGGAAGGGCTGGGACGAGGGATTCAAGGTAAAACAGACAAAACAGGCACAAAGCCTTTGCCACGCCTCAGGGAGGCTGAAGTAGACTGGAGCAGGCAGGGTCCGCTGGGGCTCACAGGGAATGGGCCGCAGGCTGGACGGGTTGAGACTAACTTTATTTGGCCTGTGTGTTTAACTGCTGTCTTAACTGGGATTCCGGCTGCTACGGGACCAGCTCTGCGAGTCTTGTGTGTTTCGAGAGCTCGCGAAGGTGATCACACGGGGGCAGGGGCAGGGGCAGGGGCAGGAATAACAGGATGAGTAGTGCTCAGAGCTGGGGTTGGAGGTGATTCTCAGGAGCAGGTGGGAGTGCTGGGAGCCATGTATTATTGGCTTCCGAAAAGTGGGCCCTTTGGGAATTAGCCCTGGAAGAGATCTCACTTGCCTCATGGGTGCTCTAAGGTCACAGAGAGGTGACAACTTGCTCAAGGCTGCACAGCTTGTTTGGGTGGCAGAGCTGGAGATAGAATCCAATATTCTAAAGTCTCATTCCAGTACTCTTTCCACTCTCCCTCAAGGTTGCATCCCGCTTAGTTCTTCAGAGACATGAAGGGGAATCTTTTTAGGCTGGGAAATGGAGGGATGGGTTGACCCAAGCAGAAACAAAGTCCATGATTTCCTCCCATTCTCACACCATCAAGATTCCCCAAACCGAACTAGGAACCCACACGGGTCCCTTCAGGAGGGGCTGCCCAAAGATAATGTTACCATATAATTTACCATCAAAAGCAGGATTCTTTTAAGAGTGAAAGAGAACACCAGCGATACATTTGCTCAGTCTGATTTAAGCCCATACTAAAGGGCATTTTGGGAACCACGGTTTAAAGAGCACACACTTTCTGTTCCCAGGCAACGTGCAAGACACTAGTCAGTGCCAGTTACAGCGCTTTGTGTGAGGCACATCTGCTGGGCTCCGGGAGTCAAAAACCCAACCAGGGTCTAGTAAAGGCCGAGACTCAGGCTTAGTACCTGCTGCCCTGGGAGAAACCAGCAGAAAACATCTGCTTTCCACCCCAAATGCCACTGTCTGCGTTTAGGGTCCAATTACCCCTTCCTGGTTATTTCTGCCTCTCCTGTGCCACCCTGACCAGTCTACCTCCCACACTGCACCTATCTTTCTAAGAAAAAATTTTCTGGAGTGTGCAAAACCTTTGACATGTGGTCCCATCAATCCATCATCCTCTCCAGTCCCTCTTGCTCATGGACTTTCCCGTCTACCAAGCCGAGACCTCGCAGTGCTCACTTCTTCCAGGCCTCATCACCCTGCATGTCTTTCCCCATGTCCATTCTATCTTTCAGGAATGCCCTGCCCTGGTCCCATTCCCCATTCGCCTGATGAACTCTGCTCATCCTACAGTACTGAGCCCAGACAAATGTTGGTTTAAGCTCCTTCTTCCTCCGACATTCATGGGCTTCCTGGAAACCATTTGGTTATCTTTGCTGTTATTCAGTATTGCTTTGGGAATAGTTTTTTCTCTTTTTCCCAAAAAATATGTTAATGTAATTTAAAGTATTGATCCGTTGTGTTTTCCCTTTTTTTGTACAAAAGTCTTTATTTAATTTTATGTTTTACTGGCATAATTACATATAAGACTTCAAAGAAGAAATTTTCAGTATTCATGCTTCTTTTCTGGCCATTGTCATTTTTCCCATTAATTATGGTTTTTAATTGAAAATGTATATATTTTTGTATGGAGCCGGAGGGCATGCTAAAAAGCAAGATCTTTGAGTGTCAAATATACTAGGTCCCTCCCCAAGGCCTGGTAGGGTTTCTGGCTTTCTACGTGAATTTCTTGGATGAGATACTCATTTCCTCTTGCTTGGATTTTTTTAATCCTCACCTGAGGACATTTTTCCATTTTTGTTCAGACAGAGTGGGAGGGGGAGAGAGAGAGAGAGAGAGAGAGAGAGAGAGAGAGAGAGAGAGAGAGAGAGAGAAACGTCGATGTGAAAGGGACACATCGAGTGGCCGGGGACAAACTGCAACCGAGGTACGTGCCCTTAGCGGGAACCGAACCCGGGACTCTCTGGACCACGGGCTGATGCTCTAACCGCTGAGCCAAACTGGCCAGGGCTCTTGCTTGGATTTTTGAACAATCTTCAAACTGGTCTCTGTAGGTTCTTCTTCCACTACCCACCCCCTCCGTGTTCAACCTTCACATGACCTTCAGAGTGATCATTCTAAAATCAAATCTGATAATGTCATCCTCTGCTGAAAACCGTTACCAGCCCATTAGGCAGGCACACACACCAGTGATCAAGAATGTGACTGCCTAGGTTGGATTTCTGGATTCACTACTTGTTGTGTGACTTTGGTCAAGTATTTAACCTCCCTGTGTCTCAGTTCCCTTATCTGTAAAATGAGAATAATTCATAATAGTGATTTTATAGAGCTGTTGTGAAGATTAAATAAATTTAATTCATGTAAATTTTTAAAGTTACCAATGCCTGGCACAAAAAAAAGTGCTTAGTATTAGTTATTACTATTATTATATTATCATTATTATTTCTATTATTAGTTATTTATGTAAGATCATCTCCTACATCCATAGCATGCCTTCCTAGTCTCGCTCAAGCTGACTCGTGTCAAATTCTCCACACTCATAGTCATCACGCCTTAGTACTCATTTTCCCCAAACCCAGTCCGTCCGTGTCTGTCTCCACGCCTTTACACCCACTGTTTCCTCCCCCTCAGACTTGTCCTTCTCCCTTTTCTTGGGCCACATGCAAATATGTACCTGTCTTTCAACCCACTCGAGAACCCATTCTTCTCCATTGCTCCTGCCACCATGCTGACAGAATTGACCTTATACCTTCTCCTATCACGTTTCAAAACACTTTGTTGTGTGTACTTGTTTCCATGTTTGCTTTCCATCCTGAACTATTACTAGCTCGAGGTGTTGTATCTTGTATCTCCAGTGCGTACTACAGGGCCCAGTGCCAACACTGATGAACAGTTCCTGAGTGACCGCGTGTCCTTCCCAGCTCCCCCATTCCAGAGCGTCTGCCTGTCTCCTCAGTAGCGTACCTAGACAAATGACAGTCAGCAAGGAGGGAACCCAATATTAAAATAACCTGAAAATAGACTCAGAGTTGACTCACATATATACCTCTCTTTCCCCACCCCAAGCACTTCACTTTGGAAACCAGACCTGGGGAAGGTATGATTATTAATTAACACTAGCTATCAGAACGGTACTGCCTCCGCTACCTTCATAAATCCATAGGGCTGAGAGTTTAGTCATTCTGCAATGTCTTTGAAATTAGGTGAACATGTTTGCCTGCATGAAATATTTATGTTTCTTGGTGGCATGACTTTAAAATATTCTGAATCTAACTTCCTGAGACCTGCCTGCAGACTTTCTTCACCTTCCCTTAGTCTAAAGTGGTGAGAAGTCACTGCAATAAAATAATGCATAATAAGGAATGGTGAGAAACTTCATTAGAAAGCTCCTTCTATATTATTAACTCAAAGTTTCTTGCATGTTATAAAAGGTGACAGGCTATATTGGAATAGATGATCCAAGGATTCTTCATAATTTTCCTCTAATATTTGACAAGAAAATCTTGTTTATTGCCTAAATACTTCTTGAAGTCCAATTTTTAAAAGAGCATATTTCTGACTATTTTTTGGAGAATTGTTATTTATTTCATTCATTAGAAGTAAAGTAGAAAAAGAGTTGTTGTTGTTGTTGTTGTTGTTAATCCTCACCCAAGGATATGTTTTCATCGATTTTTAGACAGAGTGAAAGGGGGGGAGGGGGAGAGACAGAGAAACATTGGTGTGAGAGCGATACATCAACTGGTTGCTTCCCGCACAACCCCGACCAAGGGATCAAACCTGCATCCCAGGTACATGCCCTTTACTCGGAATCGAACCCGAGACCCTGCGGTCCACAGACCAACACTCTAATCACTGAGCCAAACCGGCCAGGGCTAGAAAAAGATTTTTGAAGAACAAATTCTATGGACAAATATATTTATAAAAATATATCTGCCAATAATTTGATTTTAGAAGATTTAAGCTCCAGGGAGTCTTGACAAATGACTCCTTCTAAGCAAATTTTAAGTTTGTTTCCCAAAAGCCTTAGGACATAGGTAATACTTGCAGACCAAACAAAACAAAACAAAATCCTGTCTATAGTTAAGATCAATACCTTTCTTGGAATGCTGATGATCTTATGAATAGCTGTTAGCTTGGAATTCCCAGCTTTTCAATTTTGTCTAAAATTCATGAAATTTTATCACCAAGACAATGAAGTATAAAATAACACTGATACAAAATGTACAAACATGTTGAGTCTGTGCTTCTGGTACAAATTCCTCTCAAGGGAAACAGAAAACCTTCCTCCCCCCCCCCCCCCCAGTACCATTGCAGATAGACTGACTTCTTATTGGTGTGAAATATAAGCTCTGCACCGCAGACAGAACAACAACACTGTTTTGACATATCCCAGAGAGGCATAGATCTAATTAATTTGTAAATATCTCTGGTCTTTGAACTATGTCTATTCCCAAGTCTAAATTGGGTTAAAATTTCCAGAATGTGTTGCACATAGATAAAACATTTGAAAGACATTCTTAATTTTCAAAAGAGAAAAATCTTACATTTCTGCTCTGGAAACTGAAGTCTGGTATATGTTATTTTATGCTGAAAGATTGTGTTTCATCTGCTACACTTTAAGATTTGGCCACTAACAGAGTTTGAAGGCAAACTGTATGTAAATAAGTGTACATGGGTAAAGCTCCTTAGCGAAGCCTGGGTTAGTCAATTCAATGAACCGATTGGAGGTCATTCAGGGTTGTGGCATTTAAATGTATTCCAGTTTGTAGTTGACAGAATATGTTTGTGAAAAGACACCTTTTAGACTGAAAATATTCAGATTTGTTCTCAGCTCCAACGTGGGCATTTTGTTTATTATTGTTGTGGTTAAATCAGTTACATTTTCAAGATCTCCTCTGGGAAAAGGGAAATGGCAAAATTAATCTCTGTATGTTACTTAGTGCTTCTCTAGGTTCGGGAAAAGACAGATGTGCAAAACAAAATGAGCTTGTGACAATATCTGAACTCCTACTGAGACAGGCTGGTGAGCCAGGACAAGCGGAAAAAGGAAACTGAGATAGATAGTTAAAGGCAAAGCAGTTTACAGCCATCCAGTAAATCACAAAATCCTATCTTCTCTAACCAAAAATACCTAAGAATAAATGGTTTACACTTCTCCTCCCAACCAGAGGATAAATAGCTTAAATCACCCTACCCAGGGAGACAGCAGAAATCCAAGTAGTGCCATTTGCCAACCACACCCAAGGACAGATGAAGTTAAGGTAATAAATCTCATTTTGGTACCTCAGCATAGAGTTGATGAATATTCCATTGAGATCCTCCCCAAGACCTCTCCTGAACACCCAGCCTTCAAAACGCTTTGCCCCAGGGGGAATTCTCCCTCTCCAGAGCATGCATGGCTTTTCACTTCCCTTTCTTCTTCCCCCCACAGACATGCGTCTCCTAAACTCTAAGGGTCCCCTTGAGACTTGCAACCAGGGGAGCGATGGGCAGCAGCAGCTTGCCTGGGTTAACCCCCTGAACCTGTCTCCAAGACCCCCTATTCTCTGACTTCCCAGTGAGCCAAACCAGCCCCGCCTCGGCTCATTTCTTTCCTATAGCATTTCTAGAGAACCGAAGCCACTCTGCCCTGCCTCTCCTGTTGCTTCTTCAATCCTAACCCTTCCTTATCTCACTATTCCAGCTTTAACAAACAAAATCTTTCCTGTTCCAAGTCCAAGCTCCACCCTACAGGCCGGCCCGGGACAGACCCACTTTGGGCTCGGTTCCTGTCCAGCAACCAGTACCACTCTCCCTGCAGGTATTGGTCTTGGCTAGTTTTTTGGGAAGAGGGGAAAGAATGCCCAGCACGGGCTTGAACCTCCGTGAGAACTGTGAGGCCCGGAAAGAGAAGAGTCAGGTAGACCCTGCTTTCCCTTTGCTACGTGTAACAGCCACAGAACAAACCCAACACCCAGGGCGGGGCAAAAGGAGGTTGACAGCTGTTTGCATGGAAAATGATATAATAATTAATGAATAACCAGACAAGAGTAAACTCTGCCTCGCGTACTCATAACCATCCACCTACTTCTGGCCCACTCTGTATGTTATATATAACAAAGGAAAAAGGAGACCCTGGGCGAGAGAATGATCGCTACTATGTAATAACGCAGAACACATTATCTGTGAAGACTGTTCCTGTTGGGCTTGCTCCCCGGGGACTGCACGGCAGTGACTGTGTCTCTGAAGAACTGCAGGTGGAGAGAGAAAAAGGACATAGTTGCTCGCAGGCCTTTTCCTTGTGCCGATTCATAGTCCAGATCCGTCGAGTTTTTGTTTGCTCACTTTGTTTGTTCAGTTGATTGATTTTTCCTATCTCCCCGTGCAGTCCGCAGCCACAGACCTAATTAATCTTCAGCACAATAAACTAAACTAAAGCTGGCTGAGCTGGAGTGATCAAGCCACGCGAACCCCGCGGTAGGGTCTCCCTGCGACGTGCGAGATCCTGGCCGGACGCTGAGCCCCTTGCGGGGGCGGGGGCATAGCCCAGCTGCTGTGGTTTCTGCGTAGCCTCCGAGGGGACTGCAGACGTGGGGTGCTTCTAGAAAGTGGTCACGTGTCCTTAGGTTTAAAAATTGTCTGATTTTTATTGTATCGAGTTTCACGCTGGTGTCCAACTTCTTTCTTACTTTTCCTGTTTTATAAAGGAATGTTTTCTGTTTAGTTCCCAGAGCCCTAATTTTGAGCCAGAAGGGACCTCCCTCCTTCAAACTGAAGTTCTTCAAGGTCTATTATCTGCCTTTCTGATATTTCTGGGCCCACCTCTTTCCCCTGTTTTTACTGATTCTGTCTCAGCTGGTATTTAATCACAGCTCACCTGGATAATAGTCGTTGTCACCGTAACGGGCTGCCCTGTTTTGTTCCTTCCTTCAGTTCTTGCCATTGCACTAACTCAAAGGTGATCTTTCTAAACAACACTACAGATCATGTATTTTACTCTCATATATGACAGTCCTGCAAAGGATTGCTCTTGCGGTCCAAATAAACTCACAAGCCTTTGTTTGACACAAAAGGCTTCCCTTCCCCACCTCAGCACCTACCACTTTCTACTTCAGTCTGTTCCTGCTACAATGGAATCATTCAAGTCCACGGGCGCACAATGCTGTTCCACACCCTGTCTTTGTGTGTGCTTTTTCTTCTGTCTACAATAAGCTTTCCTCTTGCTCCCTGGAAATTCATTAATTAAGACCCAATTCAAGCATTCTCCTCTTTACACCTTTCACTGTTCCCCAAAAGACACAAGCTTGTATGAGCATATCAGGGTTGTGCTACAAAGAGAGGGTGGGGTCCTGAGGCCCTTCAAAGACTCGGGGAGAAGAAGAGCACCCCTGGGGTTAAAAATGTAAAGTCATAGACATAAAGAAAAAGAGCCAGAAGATGATATTCTGTGGAAGATGCTTATATTTGTATCTCTTCTGAGGATATTGAAGAGACTTCCTTTGGTATGTGTCTTAGATAACAGAAAAGGTTGGCCGATAGCATCTAGAAGCTTCTATTGCATGAGAAGAGGGAAACCGGCCAACCCAGCGATGAAAGAAGAGCCAGCACTGGGTGTTCTCTGCGTCCCATCCTCACGTCCCCTCCTCTGCAGTCAGCTCTCCTGCCTCCCTCTTACAAGGACCCTTGTGATTACATTTCAGGTCCACCTGGACAATCCAGGATACTCTTGCCATTTCAAGATCTTTAATTTAACTGCATCTGCAAAGTCCCTTCTGCCATGTAAGGTAGCATCTGCAGGCCACTCTTCGGCCAACCTCAGGTACTAGTGAGCTAAACAGTCACAAAGCAAGTCTGATGACATTGTT
Source organism: Molossus molossus (assembly GCF_014108415.1). Classification (NCBI taxonomy): domain Eukaryota; kingdom Metazoa; phylum Chordata; class Mammalia; order Chiroptera; family Molossidae; genus Molossus; species Molossus molossus. The sequence goes on along the minus strand of NW_023425347.1, from coordinate 24,047,561 downwards.
TTCATTTTCCAAGAAATCACCCAGCCGGTGTGGCTCAGAGGTTGAACATCGACCCATGTACCAAGAGGTTGCCGGTTTGATTCCCGGTCAGGGCACATGCCCAGGTTGTGGGCCCCATCCCCAGTGGGGGGCATGCAGGAGGCAGCCAATTGATGTTTTCTCTCATCGACATTCCTATCTCTTTCTTCCTCTCCCTTCCTCTCTCTAAAATCAATAAAGAAAAATAATAATAATAAAAAGAAACCATTTTCTAAGAAATCTTGACTCTCGCAAAACGATTCCCTTTTTACAGGCTGATGTGGGTGAGGCTCATTCCAGAGAGGATCGCAGACCCTCTGCGCAGACCCTCTGTGAGGCCACCCTGCGCAAGGACACTGTGGGCAGCCCCGAAGAGGTGGAAAAACAGGGCCGGTGGGAAAGCTTACCCGGCACCATTCCAGAAAGTTCCCCATCTCCTAGTGGAAGAAACAGAAGAATACATTTCGGTAAAAGTCCCCATTCATGTTAATCTCCATAAGACACTGTTTCTCTAAATATATTTCCTAATACATTTGGTGGCCCCTTTATCACGGCTTTGTGGGCCAGGAATGCTCTAAATTCAAGCTCCCTCTCTCTAAGACATTAGAACTTAGCCTTGAGTCTTCATTACGTGAGCAAAGAATGCTAACCATTAATCTTCTGGTCATGAAGTCATTAAACCATGCACCCCCCGCCCCAAACTCAGAGCCTTATTGGTGGTTGGTAATAGGCCCTAGGAACAGAAGTTGCATGGGCTTTGGTTAAATTCCCACTATGTTAACATTTTTTCAAGGGAAAGTTCTACATTTGAAAAAATAAGCAAAACCTGCATCAATGGTTTTCCCCATCTCTCCCCCTCCAAACTATAAGCAAACATATAATGAAAGAATCTTTCAGAGCATAAAGAAGTAATTATGATCTAGTGTGCCCTTTGAAACTATTTGTAAATATTTTTCTTATGGTGTGTTTTCACTTTACTTCAGGTATCCCCTGGTGTCAATATGAGAACTCTTATTTCTTATCAGCCTTTGAAACCAATTGAACTTAACAGACCTCAAGGAAAAGTACTCTCTTTTATTTGGGGTGAAGGCTTTCATTTCATTCTTCATTGCTATAGATTCTTCCCTAGGTAGAAGTTAGAATTAGAAAATAAATAGGTTATAGATGAGATTCTTTCTCTTGGACTTTGGTGCACGCTCAGGTTATCACAAATTTCATATTTGCCTTGGACTCATGCTTCTGGTTGGTGCAGGTGTGACCTCTGAGGAGGAGGTCACGCCCCTTCCTCTCTGTGTGTGTTGGATCAGCACATATCTTTTTTTTCCCTCTCTGAAAATTCTGTTGATGGGAATCCCTCCTACACTGCAACATGAATGCTCAGTATCTATGGTGTTAGCAGATGAGATGGTCTATTGGACAGGGACCTGGCTGTGCCCTCAGTCAACCCTGCCAGCCCTACCTGTTGAAAGCAGGATGGGAGGCCACAGGTGAGCAGGATAGTGCTACAGGACACCATGGGGGAGGGAGTAAATTACCACGCAGATGTTTCCAAATCACCCTGTAACTGAGGTCTCCAGAAAGCTCTATACCACCGAATGAATAAACTCCTGCCCTGAGCTTTATATTCTTTCTCTACCCGGTTTCCCCTCTGTCAGCTTTCTGCATCCCTGCTCTTCACATCTACAGAGTCTATTTGTTAAAAGTTTCAACTTTCACACTAACATTTTCCAAATATTTCCTTTAGGAAAAAAAAAATTACCTTGAACCATTTCAGATTAAAGAGAAGTTGCAAAAAAAAACAAAGAATGCCTGTATTCTTTCCCCCAGATTCCCCAAATGTTAACATCGTGCCATATTTGCAAAAATGATAGCCCTCCCCCTCCCTCCACTCCCTCTTTTCCTCTCTCCCCCTCTCTTATACAAGTATATTTTTTCTGAGAGTAAGTTACAGACATAAATATTCTTTACTCCTACATACACTGGCACGTATTTCCTCAAAACAAGGGCATTCTTTGCAAAATCCCAGTCCAAGGCTCCAAAGCAGGACATGACCACTGATGCAGTACTATTGTCCCATCTACAGACCATATTCAGATTTTGTCAATTGTCTTACAGGTGTCCTCCCCAAATGAATGTCTGGTTCCAGAGCTAATTCAGGATCACATGTTTAATTTAGTTGTCATGTGGTTTCAGTCTTCTTTCATCTGAAACAATCCCTCAGCCTTTCTTTGTCTTTTATAACCTTGATATATTTGGAGATAGAAACCATTTATTTTGTAAAATGTCCTCAGTTTGGGTTTGTCTTATATTTCCTCATGATTAGGTCCAGATTGTGCATTTTTAGCAAGAATACAAAAAATTATATTGTATCTCAAATCAGGAGGTATGTGATATCTACATTTGATTTCTATTGTGAGGTTGTTGGGTTTTGTTTTGTTTTGTTTTTTTACTTTGCAAAATTTTTTAATGTAGTAAAAGTTAATAGTCTTTTATTGAATCTAGATTTTGAGATTTTGAGTCAGTTAGAAAGCCCTTTCCTACACCAAGGTCAAAAACAAATTCACCCATGTTTTCTTTCTTTCTTGTTTTTCTTTATTGATTTTAGAAAGAAAGGAAGGGAGAGGGAGATAGAAACATTGATGAGAGAGAACATCAATTGGCCGCCTCCTGCAGGCCCCCCACTGGGGATCAGGCCCACAACTTGGGTACGTGCCCTCACCAGGAATTGAACCGAGGACCTCTTGGTGCATGGGTCAACACTCAACCACTGAGCCACACTGGCCGAGCAGCCACATTTTCTTGTAAGACCACTTGTTATACTTATTTTCTTGTAAGACCACTTGTTATACTTATGCTTATGAAGACTTGGTAATGGCAGGAGAAAATGCTAATGCAAATGTTTCACTGCATAGGAAACAAAGCTCCGTTCAGTGTGATGGCACATTTCTCAAATTAAATTTTACATGTTAACAATGGCAACCTCTGAATGGGAAGAGAATAGATATTTTTATTATCTTTTTATTCTTTTCTATATTTTCCAAGTTTACGACATATTACTTTTATAATCAGAAAGATGTACAATGTTGTTTAAAAATGCTTTCCTAATACTCTTTAATTTTCCAAGAAATTATGAAAATTAGTCAAAATGACTGACATAGTCCCAGGATTTCTGTAAATGTCAAGCCAAATACTTGAGTGGATTCAGGAAAGAATGGATCAGAATGGTTCAAATAATTGTGTGTGTTAGTGACAGGTGTCCATGAGGACGTTCTTCTTAGAAACGTCCCGCGAGAGCAGTGAAATGTGCCCAGTGGAAGCGTGGACGTGGCCTGTTTGGGAAGGGTCCCGCCAGGAGGGGAAGAGCTGGGCTCTTCAAGTCAAGCGGACTTGGGTTTACATCCTAGTTAATTTACTTACTACTCTTGTCACCTTGAGCAAGTTAGTGAGCCTCTCCCATATCAGTTTGTTTATTTACCAAAAAAGGATGATACATCTCTTACAGAGTTTATGTTTGATTGAGATGCTATAAAATATATAAAGTGCTCAATATAGTGCCAGGTTAAAAAATTTCATGAAAAGCCTCCATTCACCATACGGAGTGGATTTGGTTACTATCCAAACTTCCTTCCTGATCATTACAAAATAGAAGATAGCTCATTTCTTTCTTTTTCTTTCTTTTTTTTTTTTTGCATTGATCTTGATGAGACAGAGCGGGAGGGAGAGAGGGAAGAAGAGAGAGAAAGAAACATTGATGTGAGAGAGACACACTGAGTGGCTGCCACCCACACAACCTCAACCAGGGCCGGGGACAAACTGCAACTGAGGTACGTGCCCTTAGTGGGAACCGAACCCGGGTCTCTCTGGTCTGGTCTGCCGGCCAACGCTCCAACCGCTGAGCCAAACAGGCCAGGGCAAAGATAGCTCATTTCTGAAGTCTCCCTTCTGTATTTTTATTTTACAATATGAAGCTGTAAGAACGGATGCTTACTTGTTTATTTATGATTTGTAATGGGGGTGTCTCAGTGCAGTTTATGAAGGTTCCCCTATAAACTGTTTCAGGCCATTTTTAGAATCACTAATAAAAATTTAGCTGATAGCACTTGACTCCAATTCTGATATGGTTCAAAGACTCTTTTCAAAAAGGCATATTTTTACTTATGTAGATTTAGCAGATGGCATCATTGTAAATGTAAACTCAAAGTTGCAGAACTAGAAGTCTCTTGGCAACCGCACGCTGTTTATCCTTTGTATACAAAGCATAGAAACCAGCTGCAACTCGGAAGAGTCACCCAAAGAACATCTCAGTCATAGCTGTGGTTTGGCTTCGTAATTAGCGCCGAGAACCCATGGAGCTGTACCCAAGTGTACAAGTGTTGTTACAACAAAAAAGTAGTACATAGCAGCGAATGAAAGACTTTTGGTTATGTTCATCTGGGCTCTGTTTAGTAAACAGTATATTATACTGATGCATATTCTCTGATAGAACATTAAGCATTTGAACTTCAAAGGATTCAAAGATTTATAATAGAAACAGATATTTAGGTAAGAGTGTTGAGTGTAAGATTTAATTAAGTAGCTTGACTCATACAGCATCCATTTAGCATTTGATTAATAATATCTGCAAGCTTAAATTTCGCTTTCTTTTTTCTTTTCCCTTGGAAGACTTAGCGACCAGTGGATTAATCCATAAACCGCAACCCCTAGAGAGTCGAGAGCGACAAAAGTCATCAGACATCCTGGAGGAATTAATTTTTCAAGGAATAATACAAAGCCATAGCAAAGTATCTAGAAATGGAGAATCATACGATGTCATGGCAAGTAATTTTGTAATTAACATTAGAGTATAGTTAAAAATAGCAATAGATTTAAGATTGATCACAAGTTATTTCCAGCATATGCATCCTGGTGTCACAACACAGATAGCATTTATCTGAGCCCTTTTTTTCTACCATAAATTCCCTCATCTCTCTGCACACCATCCCTCTACCGATTTAGAATTGCCCTAATCATTAATGATTAATGAATCCAATGAAACATATCTTGGGTTTTACTAAATTTGAGACATAATAAGCTCCATTGAGTAACATGCCTTATTCTTTCAGCAATTTTTATTAAGCATTACCTATGTACTAGGAATTGTGAATATAAAACTAAACTCTTTCTTATCCAGTAAGAAATAGGCTTGCCCTGGCCAGTGTGGCTCAGTTGGTTGGGTGTCATCCCATGCACCAGGAGGTTGCCCCTGCGATTCCCAGTCAAGGGCACATGCCAGGGTTGGGGACTCAGTCCCTGGTAAGGGGCATGTAGGAGGCAGCATCGATGTTGCACTCTCACATTGATGTTTCTCTCTCTCTCCCTCTCCCTTCTTTTCTCTCTTAAAAAAAAAAAATTAATCAATAAACCATTCTTAAAAAAGAAAGAAAGAAAGAAAGAAAGAAAGAAAGAAAGAAAGAAAGAAAGAAAGAAAGAAAGAAAAAGAATAATAAGCCTAAATGCCAAAGCTAAAACAGATATGCTCATGCATTTATATACACACTCTAAGGTCAAATATGAGGAAATACATTTGTAGAAATTGTTTTACTCTTATTTTTGTTGTTGTTGTTGTTGATTGATCTTGACTAATCTGTCATTGTTTTTCCTTAGTGTGAGTAACTTGAGGTCTTCACTTTTTTTTTTTTTATCATCACCCGAGGACATTTTTCCATTTTTTGTTCAGATAGAGTGGGAGGGAAGGGGTGGGGGAGAGAGAGAGAAACATCGACGTGAAAGAGACATGTCCAGTGGCTGCCACCCGCATGACCAACCAGGGCCAGGGACAAACTGCAACCGAGGTACGTGCCCTTAGCGGGAACTGAACCCGGGTCTCTCTGGACTGCAGGCCGATGCTATAACTGCTGAGCTAAACCGGCCAGGGCGAGGTCTTCATTTCTTTAAACAAGTTCTGTATAAACTTGTGCAGAGGACAGCAGGGGTTGTTGTTACTTTATTTTGTTTTCTTGTTTGTTTGGGGTTTTTTTTAAGCTAATGCACTAAGTACCAGTAGTCCTAAAGCATAAGCAAAAGAAAGAAGATAAAAGAAGAGAAAACAAAGAAAAGAAGCCTGAGGAAAAAAATGGATGGGAAAGACGAGACAGAAATGGTGGAAATAGGGTCCAAAAATTATATCAATGGCTCCTGTGTTGTAGGGAAAACAGTGAGCTGGGAATGAAGAGATGCATTATTTAAATCAAGTCTGCCACCTAGACCAAGTCACCTTATGTTTAAATAAAGGTAATTACCTGTTCTGTTTAGGAAATGCTGAGAATTCATGAAAAAAATCTAAAGTGGCATTTCTTTTGAAGAAGGAAAATAGCCCTACAGAAAATATTTGGGGAGATAAAGAGGAGATTGCTAAACCTTATGAATGATATTGTCAGGCTGCCAATAATAAGATGTGGTGAAAAGGGAAAGGGACAAATGGACCGTATAATGGAAAAGATAATGCCAACGTATTGACAATTTACATTTGTACAAGGCATTCTGGAGTACCTTGTTTGAAAGTACTAAAAACAATTTGTCTTTAATATAGAAAGAGAGAGAAGAGATTTTTTTTTTTCTAGCTGTAGGTGAATCTTGGGGGTAGAGTTAAGAAAAAAAAAAAAAGGTGTGTCAAAAGAAAAAGATAGGAGAGAAATGTGGGGGGGATAGATTCTGGAAATGTTGAGTAGCTAAGCGGTGCTTTCTTAAAGGGAAAGGCTTTGGAACCTTGATGCTAATGCCAGTGGGAATAACGTTAAACCATTTTCCAGTGATTCAAACACAGAGACAGATGAATGAGTTCAGACTCAGACCTCGCAAGGGCACCAACAAGGTTAACTAATATGGACTACGTCCTGAAAGAGATGTCTCATAAAAAGAACAAAATTATGGGCTTGACTTCCAATAACATCATTCAGTGAGCCAAAGATGGAGGCTGTTTTCGTATTCTGTAGAGATGGAGTGGTTGTCAGGAGTGTAGCCGGAGTATTCTCAAAAGGATTTCAATGTAACAGGACTGCAGAGGTAGGCAAGAGTAATACAGCTCTTTTGTGTTCTGTGGGGTTTTTAAAAATTTTGTTTTGATTTTTCTTTGGAATTGGGCCAAGATGCCCCAACATAAGACTTGCAACAGGCTGGCAGTAATACACGCTGTGCCTTTTGTTGCCTAGCGCAGTGGTCCTTAACCTGGCTGCACATTCGAGTCGCCTACGAAGCTTTCAAAACTCCCAGTGCCCAGGCTCCACCTAGGACCAGCGGCTGGGGCTGGGCTCCAGGTGTAGTATGTTTGGAAGCTCCCAGGTGATTCCCATGGGCAGCCTAGGCTCAGAACCACTGCCCTGCAGTTGCAACGAACATGTAGAAAGCCTTCAAATTCATCATAGAGCTGGGAAGGGTAGAAGCTTTTGAAATTGAAATCCCCCATTCACTGTGAAAGAGAATTATAAAGTATTCCAGAAAATATAACATATTATCAGGTATAAAGACTAAGATTACCCCAGGAAGCCTATGGAAATGAAGGTGAGATTTAATTGCTCAGTGTTGCAGGTAAAATCTCCAATCATGCATATTTTAAGAAAAGTTATAAGGCCACTGTGAAAAGATGAGAATTAAAACTGAATGACTAGCCCAGCCAGTGTGGCTCAGTGGTTAAGCATCGACCCATGGACCAAGAGGTTGCAGATTTGATTCCTGGTCAGGGCACATGCCTGGGTTGTGGGCTCGATCCCCGACAGGGGGTGTGAAGGAGGCAGCCAATCAGTGTTTCTCTCATCATTAATGTTTTTCTCTCTCTCTCTCCCTTTCTCTCTCTCTAAAATCAATAAAAACATTTTTTTTAAAAGCCAACATTAAAAAAGAAACAAAACTGAAGAACTAAAAGGGGAACCATATTAAATAGAAATATTTCTAGATAGCTAATACTTTCAACTATCTAATATTTAATAATATTTTTTAGAAAAAAAAGACAGATGATAAAATTGACTAAAAAACAAACCAGAGTAAAGGGAAACAAAAAGAAGATGGTCAGAAAGAGATGTTAATGTCTTCAGTTCCTACACTGTGAGAAATCCAATCAGACATGTAAACACTATTTCTTCATTGCTTAAAAAACTTTTAATTATTATGGGGAAAAAAGGAGTAATAGATATAAGGATACTTTATAAACAACATCCCTTGTATAGACCAATAGTATACTTAAATACAAAGGCATTTTAGACATAGAGTTGCCCTCTTCCTAGCCGGGTTATTATCTTTAATTCAGTTGTCATTTATAGTGACATATAATAAAGGAAACTGAAAAGTGAGGGTCCTTCATTCATTCTCTGAATCAGGGGACTCCCCAAGAGCTAGTCTCTCCCCATAAGTCCATGTCTGTATCTGTGTTCACCACAGAACTCCCTTTTGTCTTTTTTTCTCAATTTTTATCATTTGCTTGTTGGCAAGTACTACATCAATTCCATAGTGCCCTCTGTATAACCTGCTTCCAGGCATATTCATACTAATAGATGCTATGCTCACTCAGAGAGAATGTAATGATATGTAAGAAATATAATATTTAGAAGCTAAATATCAGACTAAATGAAACAGTGTATTTTAAAACATTCTAATAAGATGTAAGTGGCTGTATTATAAATGTGAATTGGTTTTATGCACACATGTAAATATGTGTATGGATTGGGATGGATCTCTTTTTTTTTCTTTATTGATTTTAGAGAGATAGGAAGGGAGAGAGAGAGAGAGATAGAAACATCGATGAAAGAGAACATCAATTGGCCGCCTCCTGCACGCCCCGCTCTGGGGCTTTGGCCCACACCCTGGGCATGTGTGTGACTGGGTATTGAACTGATGAACTCTTGGTGCATGGGTCGATGCTCAACCACTGAGCCACACTGGCCGGGCATGGGACCAATCTCTTTAGAGAGATGTGATTAACCCTCATTTATCCACATAGGTATTAACCATTTTAGGTGTCTCTTATCCTGAACTTATTTCTCCCAGTCTCTTAGGGTATCCTGAGTCCCCCTACATAAGAGTCTGAATTCACCATTGACTCTTCCTGTCTCTGGTCAAAGTCTATTCCTTCTCCAGCAACTTCTGTACTGGTAACCTTTAGTGCAGTTAGAGAGTTTGTCCATATTGCACCAGAGGCTCTAAGATTATTTGCTGAACCTCATGGGGAGTTTGTTAAGGAGGAGGAAGTCACTGGGTAAAGACCAATAATGCCAGTTAACACTCAAGCTGACCTTGCCCAGGAGGCCTAACATCTCTTTCCAGAAGCTGTGGCCTATTTTATGCACAGGACTCCAGTCTGGGGGCATAGCCAAGGTAGGTTCATCTGCAGGTCAATGGTTAATTAGGGAAGCTCTGAGGAATCCACAGTGGATACAGGAAGAAATATATAAAGCCAGGTTGGCTGGAAAAAAGACCCAAATCTTATCATAGCATTTTAGGGCTTGACAGTCCTTCGGTGGTGTTCTTACAAAATGGAACTAGTAGTAGCTTCTATAGGTATTAAAGTTGATTTAAAACAAAATTTTTTTTTTCTTTATTCATTTTTTTTTTTTTTTTTTTTTTTTTTTTAGAGAGGAAGGGAGAAGAAGAGAGACATAGAAACATTGATGAGAGAAACATTGATTGGCAGCCTCCTGCATGCCCCACACTGGGGATTGGGCCCACAACCTGGAATTGAACCGGCGACTTCTTGGTGCCTGGGTTGAAGCTCAACCACTGAGCCACACCGACCAGGCTAAAGTTAATTTTTTTTTTTATCCTCACCTGAGGACATTTTTCCATTTTTTATTCAGATATAGGGGGAGGGAGAGAGAGGAAGAGAGAGAGAGAAACATCGACATGAAAGGGACACATTGAGTGGCCGCCACCCACACGACCCAACCAGGGCCGGGGACAAACTGCAGCAAAGGTCATGCCCTTAGCGGGAACCAAACCCGGGTCTCTGTGGACCGCAGGCTGACGCTCTAACCGCTGAGCCAAACCTACCAGGGCTAAAGTTGATTTTTTTAAATGTTTATATGGGTTATATCTCTCTAAATATAATGCGATCCTTGTTATCATTAAGAGCCAACAGTTTATAAATTCTGACTTTATAAAATTCAGTGGTAAAGAATACAGATACCTTTCCTCAGGTCTTTCAATACTTTTACTTAAAATGTCAAACTCCAGAAAGGACATGGGCCACACAGGTAGAATTAACTTCTGAAATGGGGAGAAAGTCCATGATTTTATAGGCCTCGTTTTGGGATAGAGCCACAGGAAAAGTCCACCAAACAGAAAATCCTAGATTCTCTCAGGACTCCCAATCTAATCATTTTAGTCAAGGTTCAGACTCTGATGTAAGCGCTAATTCAAGCTTCCTTTATTTTTTATTTATTTATTTATTTATTTTTTAATCCTCACCTGAGGACATTTTTTGTTCAGATAGAGAGGGAGGGAGAGAGAGGAAGAGAGAGAGAGAGAGAAACATCGACGTGAAGGGACACATCGAGTGGCTGCCACCCGCACGACCAACCAGGGCCGGGGACAAACTGCAACCGAGGTACGTGCCCTTAGGGGGAACCGAACCCCGGTCTCTCGGGACCGCAGGCCGACGCTCTAACCGCTGAGCCAAACCGGCCAGGGCTTGAAGCTTCCTTTATAGCAATGGTTCTCAACCTGTGGGTCGCAACCCCTTTGGGGGTCGAACGACCCTTTCCCAGTGCTCGCCTAAGACATAACAGTAGCACAGTTACAGTTATGAAGTAGCAACAAAAATAATTTTATGGCTGGGGGTCACCACAACATGAAGAACTGTATTAAAGGGTCGTGGCATTAGGAAGGTTGAGAACCGCTGCTTTACGGGACCCTGGACTACCATTTTCTTCTAGCCTTCTGTGAGTGAACTCGCCCAAAACTGTTTTCATAGTAGCTCTAGTTGAACCTCCATAGCAAATGTGCCCCTTTTTAAGCAGAGGGCTTTCGCCAGTAGGACACCTACAAGCCAATTTTCATAAAAAGAATACAGTGATGGGGGAGGGGAAGTTGCTCTGACCAATACCCCACAGTTATTTTTTTTCTTGAGGTGAACAATTCCCCACATAAAATTGCCCCAAGGCTATAACTGAGCCAACACTTTGACAAGTATTTTCCCTTTAAAAAGCTATCTGAGAATCACAGCCTTAAGGCTGGAAGGAAGCTTAGCCTCACTAATTTTACATGTGAGAAACCCCAGAGCAAAGGTGCCTTGTCTTGGGTGGTAGGTCAGGGGTGAAAGTCCAGCCCCCCTGCCTGGGATTCCAGCTCATTCCTCCCTTTGTAACACGCTGTGTCTGGGTTATGATTCTGTGTGCTGTCATTGAAAGAACCACTGCTTTCCCCAAGTGAAGAGTGATTTCCATTTGCTGAGTGGCTGCGATCTACTTCTCCCCCCTTTAAAAACAAAACAAAACAAAAAACAATCCCATGGAAAAGTATTATTAAACCTATTTTACAAATAAGGAAGGCAAGTGTTATAGAATTTAATGCAAAGCCACACCACGGCTGAGTCAGGATTGAAACCCAGGTCTTTCTGAGGCTTTTTTCTGCTTTGCTAAATCTTCTCTCTTTGATTTATTTTCTTGGTACTTACAGAACTGCAATCTGACGAGACAATTTTTTAGATAGTACAATGGATATCAGTACCTCTTGCCTTTAAATATCTTTAGAGGAATTATCTAGGACAATATTCAGTTCATTTTATAATGAAGCCTTGGAGTTCATTAAGACCTCCCTCCGTCATAATAAGTCCATGTGAGCTAGAAAGATGTCTATATTAAGTGAGGAAAGCAAATTGCAGAGCAGTGTCTGTGGTATAATCCCATTTACGTGTGATTAAACGTTATGGATATGCTTTACCGGGGTTCATGAGCGGGGGCCAGGGGGCCAAACAGAGTATTAGGAGATTGTTTATGTATCATTTTAATGTTTTTATAATTAATGTATATTATTTTAAAGACCTATTTTTTAAAAGAAAAAAATATGGCCCTGGCTGGTTTGGCTCAGCAGTTAGAGCGCCAGCCTGTGGATCAGAGAGTCCCGAGTTCGGTTCCCACTAAGGGCACGTACTCAGTTGCAGTTTGTCCCTGGCCCTTGTTAGGGTCGGGTGGGTGGCAGCCAGTCGATGTGTCTCTCTCACATTGATGTTTCTCTCTCTCCCTTCCTCCCTCTCTCCCTCCCATTCTATCTGAAGATAAATGCAAAAAAATGTCGGTGAGGATTAAAAAAAAAAAGTGAAAACTTTCTTTATAAACTCTTTACAACAATTTTACTTTTTCTGAAACTAGAAATTATCATCAGAAAGCCATTGTTACTGCTTTACACTGTTTAAACATTGGTAGTCACATGAAACGGGATGGTATTTTCTGCTGTCGGTGTAAACATTTGTGCAGTACCAACTGCAAAGCCCAGTGTAGAGTTACCTCTCAGTAACCATTAATTCTCCCCTCCACAAGACCAGAAGTACTGAAAAATACTCTGGATCCCAAATGAAAGGCATGTAGCTTGTGGCAAATCATACAATCATCGAGTTTGAAGTTTTACCTTGAATCTCTCCTCCGGACCGCAGGTGGACGCTCTAACCGCTGAGCCAAACCGGCCAGGGCACCTTGAATCTCAAATCCATCACTCATCCTCCACCCTTTCCTAGCTTGTGTTTGTTCTCAGGTGTTTTGCCTTCTCCTGAGTCCTCGCCCAGTTTCAGGATATCTCTGCATTCTTTCACTTTTTTTTTTTTTTGTAATAGCATGTGTTTTTTATAGGCATCTGACAGATATTTAAATTTTTTTTTTCTTTATTGATTTAGAGAGAAAGGAAGGGAGAGGGAGAAAGATAGAAGCATTGATGAGAGAGAACATCAATTGGCCGCCTCCTGCATGCCCCCCACTGGGGATCGGGCCCACAACCTGGGCATGTGCCCTGAGCGGGAATCAAACTGGGGAATCAAAGTGGCGACCCCCTAGTGCATGGTAGTGCATGAGCCGACACCCACTGAGCCACAGGAGCCAAGCTCTAGCCAAGCTATAACAGATATTTTTGAAGTGTCCCTTCCCCCGTTGGGCACCTTTTTATTTGGGAATTAGTTCTGTTGTTACCAGGAATTGTCAGAAGAGATAAATATGGAGGTAAGAGGGACACATCAAGTGGCTGCCACCCACATGACCAACCAGGGCCGGGGACAAACTGCAACCAAGGTAGACGCCCTTAGTGGGAACCGAACCTGGGCCTCTCTGGACCGCAGGTCGAAGCTCTAACCGCTGAGCCAAACTGGCCAGGGCCTCACGATGTCTTTAAATCAGACCCTGTAAGGTTGAGAGCATTGGGGGCTCACGTCTGCATTACCTCTGCCTTTCTTCTCTGCCTGCATTTGTCTGTCCACTTTACCAAGTGCCCTTCTCCAGGAGAGCACGCCTGAGAAGCTGCTGAGGCCACCAGCCAGGCTGAAGAAACTTAAGCTCGAAAAGGAGGGAAACGCTCTCACCCTAGAGGACGTGGAGGAGACGACGCGGGCGGCGGCAGAGCGCAGGAAGGTACCTGAGCGGGGCAGGAGGGTGCTGCCCGCTGAGATGGGTCCTTCCTTTCGGTCCCAGCAGCTTTTAGACACACTGCGTGGACATGTGTTATTTTCACGATCCCTGTGCTTCTTAAGCCGAATGTTTAATTGTTTTTAATGTGTGCGGCGAAGGAATGAGACAATATCTTGAACTTGGTTGAATTCGTGTCATCCATATAATATGGAGTTTTCTTCATATGAAAAGAGAAGAGCTGTGCTTGGGACTAGGGGCGGGGGGAGGACAGGGGTGCAGGAGAGGAGGCCTGCAGCGCCCCACACGTGGCCCCTCTCCCTGCACAGCTTCGCTTCCACTCCGTCCGGGCCTTGCCCGCCAGGCCAGGCGCTCCGCGCGTAGGGCGTGTGTCTGATTTCGTCAACAGTAATTCCTCAGCTTAGGTTTGTTAAATGACTAAATCAATTGAGAAGCCATAAATGTGAACTACAGGCAATATTAATGAAAGCTTAGACAACATTATCTGGGCTCGTTTTTATTCTTTAATACTGCTTTTCAGACAAAAGAAGAAGAACTAAGAAACAGGCTACGGAGCTACGGACTTTCGCCCCCAGCCAATCACTCAGATGCAGCTGACCCGGGTGGGGCTGAGGTTCCCTTTGCCAAAGGACTTAACCCTGTGAATTCCGCTGTGTTTGAACCCTGGGAGCTGCAGGGAGGAAAGCCACTGAAAAGGAAGAAGAGCAAAAGTGACTTGACCTCAAATGATAGAAACTACAGTTATGAAGGTATTGGTGTCGTGGAATCAGACATGTCCTACAACCAAGAAGATGACATATTCTAATAAGCCATTTATGTGAATTCCGTGAAAAAAACATCCATCTCCCCCAGTCATGACATACTTAGTATGTCTCATCTTTTTCTTTGACTGCCTGACTGCCTGACTGCATGGACTAGAGGTTAGATGTGTAAATTAAATGTCTAATGGCTATACCAGCTTTTTTTTTTTTTTTTAAAGGAAGATTCGACTACCTTGGATATTAAAAGTTGGCATTCTCCTTCATTGTGGCTCCAAACATTGTGAAGACTTCTTTATGAGTACCTCCCAGCTTACATGAACATGTTTGTGCCAAATGAAACCCTTCCTTTTCCCTCCTGCCCCCGGCTGTGTTCACCCTTTGAGGGTCCTTTAAGACAAATTGCATGGCTCTTGTCAACTGATGGTTGTTGGCGCCAATTCAACGCCATCAGGAATCCCCAATATGAGGTACAGTGAAGAAGGAAACTTTATTCAGTGCAAAACAACTCAATTGTGATACAGCACAGCTGTGAAAACAGCAGGACTGTGAGGCGGCCCTGGGGCCAGGCTCCTCTCCAGCTAGAGGGCTTGGCTCTGCTCCAGCCCTTTGTGCTCGATGGTCTTCTCTGCTCCTTGCTGGTCTGTTTTGTGCTGTGGTGGCCTCCTCCACTGTGCTTTGGCCTGCTCCATTCTGAGCCAACCTGCTCTGGCCGGCACCTGTCTGCTAGCTCTGCTCTGGTGAGACATCTTTGGTGTTTCAACTCAGCCGGGGAGACACAGCGGATAGAAATGAAAAGTCCAGTCTCAGAGCCAGAGAGGAGCTGGTCCCTGATTGGTCTTTCCTCATGCAAATGAGTATTCCACATCCTTTCAGTTTGATAGGTCCAAAAGGCATGGTCCTGATTGGTCAGAATAGAGCCACTCTGGTTGGTCAGAGCTGCGCAGCTCCATTTGGGTGGTGCTATTGGTTGAAATGGGATTCCGGGAACTTCTTTAGAAGGGCTGGCTCAAAGGGCAGAGACACAGTGCAGGCAGGCAGTTCAGTGCAGAGGCAGGGAGTCCAACACCAGCTTCTCCATGAAATACAGTTTGTGTGAGAGGTCCCTGTATAGAAATGGCTGCTGGGCCCTGGCCAGTTTGGCTCAGCGGTTAGAGCGTCGGCCTTGGGTACAGAGAGACCCGGGTTCGGTTCCCGCTAAGGGCACGTACTTCAGTTGCACTTTGTCCCCGGCCCTGGTTGGTCGTGCGGGTGGCAGCCACTCGATGTGTCCCTTCACATCGATGTTTCTCTCTCTCTCCCTTCCTCTCTCTCCCTCCCTCTCTATCTGTACAAAAAATGGAAAAAAAATATCCTCGGGGAGGATAAAAAAAAAAAAAGAAATGGCTGCTGGACTCTTTTACAAAATTTAAGCCCAGTTAGCCACCAGGAGCCCTTCTTCGTAGGTGTCTTCTTCATCAGAGTTCACAACCTGTTTTATATATTTTAATGATCTGTATCCTTCATATGCTAGATATTTATCTTTCTAAATTCTCTTTGTGTTGTGAAGGAATAAAGCAATATCTTGAAGTTGGTTGGATTACAGTTTCATGAATATAGCTTAAGGAAGCAGTATGCAATTCTCAGAACGAAATAAAGTATGGTTTCCTCCATATAAAAAAGAGAAACTTCAATTGTGTCTAGGAGCAGGAGGAGATCCGAAGGAAGAGGTAAGCAGAGAGGAGGCCCTAATGTCTGTGCCTTACTTCCCTGCAGGCACTTGGGGCTGAAGAATTTGGGAGCCCTCATCCTATTGGATTTGTACTTTGTTTCTTCCCTTCCTCTTACCACCCACAGACAACCAATCATCAGGTCTACAAGTATACATTCTAAGGCTCTCTTGCATCCATTTTCATACTTTCCCCGTCACTACCTAGTTTAGACCATCCTATCATCATTCAGCTAAATTACTTCAACAGTTATCTTGATCTTTGTACAGCAGTCCTCTGTTTAAAACCCTTCGTTGGCCCCTTCCATTGTCAAGATAAAGTCTAGACTCCTTTTTGTGACTGGTAAGGATCTCAGCTTTCACAATTCACCCATATAACATTTCCAGTTCCTCAAATTCATCACACTCCCCCTAGCCTCTGGGTCTTTGCACATGCTGTGCCTTCTTCCCCCTCTTCCCTACTTACTATTTTAGTTGACTAATGCCTTCTTGTTTATGTCTCTACTTAGATCACTTCCTCCAAATGCCCTGGTCAGGGTTGGTAACCTGTTCTCGTAGTTTCCTTTTAGCACCCTGGACTACTCATCGTTGCACTTGCCACCTTGTGTGGAATTGCCTGCGGTTTTCATCTTCACCACTAGTTATTTCAAGTGTATCAGGGCAAGAGATGAGTCTGTCTTGTTCATGGCTGCATTTTTTGTAGCTCAAACAGTGAATGACACATCAAAAATGCTATGTAATATTTCTTTAATGGATGAATCAATGTACCCATACATCTTCCAGAAGCAGGAGGACAGCCCCAGGAGATGGCTTGTTTTTTGGGAACCAGTGGTTGGGGGAGTGCCCATTTGACTTGCGGACCCCTCCATTGCTCCTATTTATACATTTCCTTTCAGTTGTTGCAAATGGATACCTTAGGTTTCTATAGCCCACAGGACTTAGGACTCCTACAGCCAGTGAGGTATGATGGTGGTGGTAGACTTCTTTCAAAACTCATTTTAGAACCAAAGCCTTTAAGAACCAGAGTTTACTTTTTAAAAATGTATTGGGGTGACATTAATATAAGTTTCAAGTGTGCATTTCTATGATACATGATCTGTACATTGCACCACCCAAAGTCAAATCATCTTCCATTGGCATATATTTGACCCCCTTTACCCTTTGGTAACCACCATACTGTTGTCTGTGTCTATGAGTTTTTGTTTACTTTTCTTGTTTGTTCATTTGGTGCTTTCAGTTTTATATCTTGCATATGAGTGAAATCACGTGGTTCTAGTGTTTCCTGTTTGACTTATTTCTCAAGGTCCATCCATGTTGTCACAATGGCAGTATTTGATCTTTTCTTATGGCTGAGTAGTATTCTACTTTGTATATGTACCACATCTTTATCCAATTATCTATTGAAGGAAACTTCGGTTGTTTCCATGTCTTGGCCACTATAAGTAATGCTGCAATAAACATAGGGGTGCATATGTCTTTACAAAAAATTGTTTTCAAATTTTTCAGGTAGATATCCAGAAGAGGAGTTGCTGGGTCATATTATAACTGTATTCTTAATTTTTTAAGGAATCTCCCTACTTTTTTTCATAGTGGCTGTACCAGTGTACATTCCTACCAGCAGCAAATGAGGGTTCCTTTTTTTCCACAATCTCTCCAACACTTGTTATTATTTGTCTTGTTGATAATAACTATTCTAATAGGAGTGAGGTGGTATCTCATTGTGGGTTTTTTGTTTTGTTTTGTTTTGTTTTTGGTACATGCTCCTAGCAGGAACCAAACCCAGGACTCTCTGGTCCACATGCTGATGCTCCAACCACTGAGCCAAACCGGCCAGAGCTCATTGTAATGTTGATTTTCATTTCCCTAATAGTGAAGTTGAGCATCTTTTCATATATCTGTTGGCCACTTGTATGTCTTCTTAGGAGAAGTATCTGTTCAGGTCCTCTGCCCATTTTTTAATTGGATTGTTTGTTTGTTGTTGAGTTGTATGAGTTCTTTGCATATTTTGGATGTGAAACTCTTGTCAGAGCTGTTGTTTGCAAATATCTTCTCCCATTTGGTTGGTTGCCTTTTTGTTTTGTTGGTGGTTTCTTTTGCTGTGCAGAAGCTTTTTAGCATGGTATTGGCAGGAAAACAGACACACAGACCAATGAAACAGAATTGAGAGCCCAGAGTTTACTTTTAACTGCGTGACCTGGAAAGTCCTGGGTAAGTTCTCTGTGTCTCCATTACCTTATATGTTAATTTGGGATAGCCACCTTCATGGAGTTGTACCAAATCAAATGTGTTTAAAAGTACCGTGTAAAGTAGAATATGCCATAATATTTATAGCATATTATTGATATAAAATCTTATGTGAGCAACATGATGTTTTTCCTCTGTCCCGAGGTTTTTCTATAAAGATTATCTTGTGGTGGTATGTGCCAATCTCATAAAATATTAGAGTAGCTAAAACAATTGTACTAGGACACGTAGGCAAAGATTGGGGTATCATTCAGATCACTGTAAATAATAAAATTTAAATGACCAAAATACATTAAATTCAAATTCATAATGATAGTTGTAAATTAAACTTCTAAATTTGATAAATATCCAAATAATACTTTCTCTTCAAAGCTTATGCTCTTGCCTGTTTATTTATAGTGGCTTGGATGACATGTTTGTTGAATTAAAATACAGATGTATAGAATAAAGCATGCTAAGGAGTAACACACTCTAAATGACACCTGGATTTTCTTAGTGAGACCTTCACTGTCACTGGATGGGAAGGGCGACAATGAAAATGTGGAACGCTTGGATGCCGGGAACTGCTGTAAAGCTCTAAGTATGATGCTACTCACAAAACCATCTGAGAGCCAGGGACAAAGAAACGGGGCGCAGAGACGCTAAGCATCCTCACCTTCACAGAGCACCAGAACCAACGAGGGGTGAAGCTGTTTGATTCTGCGCTGCCTCCCATGAACCATCAACCACATTCCTGCAACATTAACACACACACACAATTTCAAATGTAAATGTGAGTGTTTTCTGTGATCATCCTTTTTTGTTTTTTCGAAGGATGATTTATATTGATTGCAATGGAAAAGAAAGATTGAGATTTTAAACATTGAGCCTCTAGGATCATGTTCATTTTTTTTTTTTTTTTTTGCTGAAATAACATAATTGGTTTTCTTATTCTTAAAACATAAAGTTTGGAACAACCACCAGGATATTTCAACTGAAAAAGCAAATCACAGCCTTCAGGAAGTTGTGAGTCAGGAAGACAGGATTGGGTAAATGTCTCTATAATCATTTCAATAGGGGGCGACTGAAAAATGCCTGTACAGACTTTCTCATGAAAGATGGTCTTGCTGTGTGAAATAGAAGATAATTTGGTATACAGTAAATCCTCCAGTGGTTATGTGTGTGTGTGTGTGGGGGGGGCTTATGGATAACTTATTTATATTTACAATAATATTTAAAAGGTATGTTTTTAAAATATTTCACATATATTGAAAATATTACACATTGTAAAATTCTTGTTAGCCAGAGTAATTTTGCAATCACAGGGACAAAAATAGAATTTATCATAAAGTGTTGCTATAGCAACTACTGGTAATTTATGGCTGCACTTATTTCTGTGTTTGTTAATCCATTATGAGTAAATAGCTAGTCTTTGAAGCAGTAATTATACGACAAAGGCTGCATTTTAAAGGTGTGTAATGCTTCGGCGTGTCAGCAGACAGATCACTTTTGCACCCACATAACCTGTCTTCGCCATGATTTCTTTTAGAACAGTGGTAAATAAGGGCATTATTTTAAAATAAACTGTGGGAGATGACAGTTACGGTCTTTCTGTGTCAGCTGTATTTGCTTTTTAAAAAAATAATAGCTGCCTTTTTGTAAATTACGTAACTCATATGTAATAGGCAATACTGAAAAACCTAAGCAAAAACCACCAGGAATCCAGCATTTCCCCTCCCACCAGGGTAGCTGCTGGGAACATTGTGTGCTGGGTGCCTCAACACTTCTTCCTCACAGAAATGGATTCATGCCACATAACTGTTTTGTTCACTCATAAACAAACCTACTTCTACAGTGTAATGATATAAGATTGTTGAGTTTCCTTGGTGTGTTTCTAGGGAGTTCCCATAGTCAGAGACAGCCAGAACACACATTTCCATTTCTGTTTTTAAAACCATGAACCCTGAGGTCAGAGGCAAGTGGTTTTGCAAATCCACCTGCAGACTCTTCTCTCGTTCAAGAAGTGGAATTCATCTCTGCACACTTGAATTTCATCCTCATTACACTGAGACCTCGGGTGTGCTTCCAAAGCCCATGTGAAAAGGAGAAATAAAGAGGGATGGTTATATCTCAGGTCCGAGCTGCTTTCTTATTGCTCAGAAATAAAGGCTCACCACATTTGCAAAGTGCTATGGACAGAAAAGTGATTGCAGTTGAGGGTCTGAAACCTTGTCTCTTGTCATTTAGAAACAAATTGAAAACACACATAAGAAATTATAGTCAGACAAATAAAGTGATTGGCCATTTTAAGCACAATATGCAGTCATTCTAAACACCAGGGTTGTGAAAGCAGTAATTTAATTCCTTGTAATGAATACATAAAATTCCCCTCTTTGTAATAGAATTCAATCTTTAAACCAAACACAATATACCATTTAAAAACGCCTAACAATTTATACTTGTCCTGCTTAACTTAAACAGCACTGTTTATTTGTTAAATGGGAGAAAGACCATACAGAGGATTAGCACTTAACCCAACTTCATTTACTAATTGGTGGGATTGGTCTATGCTGGTGGTTTCCAGAATGTGGCTCCCCCACCAGCAACATCAGCATCACTTGGGAACTGGTAGTAAGTGCAGGTTCTCAGGCCACACCCCAGACCTCTGCATCAGACTGTGGGCCCTGGGATCTGGGTTTTAACAAGCCCTCCAGGTGGTTCTGAGGCGCACGCAGGACTGCCCCCTGCATGCCTTCGCTCTGCCCGCATGCCCACAGGGAGCTGCGCTTTCTGGAGGGCCACACTTCCAGCAGGCCCCAGTTCCCCGTCCCGGGGGCCCAGCCGCCATTTACCAAGAGTCAGTTATGTTTGTTCCAAAACCTATTAATACCCTTTATACTGGCTACTCTATTTAATTTTCAAGAGCTTTTTAAAAAGTGGTCTGTAGAGGAATGAACAAGATTGTTTCTAAAAATCTTGAAGGGCCCTGGCCGGTTTGGCTCAGCAGTGAGAGCATCGGCCTGCAGTCCAGAGAGATCCGGGTTCGGTTCCTGCTAAGGGCACGAACCTCGGTTGCAGTTTGTCCCCGGCCCTGGTTGGGTCCCGCGGGTGACAACCACTCGATGTGGCACTTTCATGTTGATGTTTCTCTCTCTCTCTCCCTCCCACTCTATCTGAACAAAAAATGGAAAAATGTCCTCGGGTGAGGATAAAAATAAAATTAAAAATAAAAAAAATTACAAAAAAATCTTGAAGGTTCTACACATAAAATGTACAAATTCCACCCTCCAATTTAAGGAAACTGAAATGACAACTGTGGATAATGCTTCGTGGATGTGGTTCGGGTGAGAATTTTGATCATGCCTTGGTATTATATACATTGAAGTATTTTCAAATGAGAGTATATGTAAATGTTTTAAGTTAAAATAAAATATTTAGGATATATATGTGTTGTTTCTTAAGACTATCTACTTGACTATTTCTAATTAACTAATAACCCCCCAGACCTGACTGCATCTACTGTATTTAAATAAATTTTATAACAAAATTATTACTATATTGATCAAATACTTTAAAATATTTTTTATTTAACTCAGGTATTGCCATTCAAAATTGCTGAAAATACTTTAAAACCACTTAAGAGGATTTGCAATTCTAAAAATGTTGCTGGAAGATGCTGTTATTTATTTAACCAATCCTGTTGTTGGAGGCTTTGATTATTTTTACTTCATCAATATTATAAATTATTGTAATTAATTCCATAGTCAACGTACAAATGCTGGTAAATTCGTCCTAAATTTCATCTCATAAGTTCTCTAAATGGAAAATTTCATTTTGTCTCTGTGTCTACCATTGTGAGAATTGGACAATGCAGGGAATTGCTATTTTCGCAGAAATGTTGTGACTGCTTGACAATTTGGAACCATTTGTTTAGTTCTCCAAGGAGGGACTGCCTATTTCTTTGTCCTTCCAAACTTGTTGAAATCTGTGCAGCTCGAACGTTGGAAATTCACAGCGGAAAACAAGCAAAGGAGTACTCACAGCTGCAGCGCCGAGGTGGACACACGCACAGGGACTCTAGCCCTCAGCCCACGGTGAATAATTGCTGGCCTGCAAATCAGTAGCTAGAAAGACTAACATCTTCCACTTAACAAAGAATATAGCAAAGGAAAAAAGTCATGTCCATGGCAGATGGCCTGGCAAACTGGCTTGACTGGAATATTGCATTCCACTCTCTGTAATATAAAAATTGCAGGTTAAATATGTTCCAATTACGGGCAATTTCATGTCACTCAGCCTGATCAAAACCTGCTATTTCATAGGATCAAGTTGCATTTCAGGGCCTGTAGAGGCTGCACTCCCCTAGGCCAGTGCAGACTACGGGAAGACGAGGGAAAGCCTGGCTTCTCAGTGGGGTTACCAGAGAACCTCCCCACAACCAGCCAGCTTGAGCCCTTCCAGAGGTGGCCCCTAATGAACTGTTTCTCCCCTACATTCCACAGGCCTCCATAAGATCAGTGAATATTTTTTAAATGATTTTTTTTCTTCTTCTTAACCTGGTCTTAAGTTAAACATTTTAGCATGATTTTAGTTACTACTGTCTCCAGTTCCTGTTTGTTCTAATTCAGTGCTTTTGATTTAATATTGATCAATTATCTATAAAATATGCTCGTTTTAGGAGTCCACATTTGCTTACATACAGATTCCCTGACATTCTATCCTTACTCATTTAGGAAGCTCGATGTGGATGTATTATAGATGTAACTGTCTCCAGTTTTATTGCTCATGGCTGCTTCCTGTCATCTTCATCGAGCCCTAACTTATTATCTGTTCGGGTTTGTGGTTTTGTTAGGGCATTTCCTTGAGAAAAGTCCTGGGCTACTAAGTGATATAATGTCTGTATTCATGCATACCTTCAAATTTCTTGGAAATGTGAGATGGGATATCTTAGTTGGGTATAGGATTGAGGCTTAGAGTTATTTCCTTGTACAAATCTGTAGGTTTGATTCTATTGTCTTTTAGTTTCTAGTGTTATTTATGAAAAGTCCAATGCCAGTGTAATTTTTTTTCTTTGGGTAGTGATATGTTCCTTATGATTTTCTCTTTCTTTTTTAAATTCAGGAATTTTATTGGGATTTTCTGAAAAGTGTATATTTTTTTCATTCACGCAGTCTGGAAATCAATATACCCTTCAATCTGCAGGGCACCATTATCAATTTAACTTATAGAAATTCTCTTTTATTTATTTACTTTTGTAGTATTGTCTCTCTTCTAGAACTCTATTACACAATTAAGTGCTTAGGCCTAGTCTCCAAATCACTTCTCTTCTCTTTTGATATACATTTTTTCCCCTCTGGTCATTGAGATATTTTTTGGACTTGCTTTTCCAAGTCTAGGAATTTTGACCTTAACAGTAAACGTTTTTTTCTTTTTATCTTTGGAACTGCCCAATTGGTAAAATTCTGTCTTTTCGCTTCATAAATTGTTTTCTATGTTGCCAATGGCTCCCTTTATTTGACCTTATTTTCCCCACTAAGTTGCTCTCTGTCTCCTCCAGCAGCTTTGTGTCCTTGGGCATGTCTTCTATTTGCTACAACTTGTCATCCTGCCTTTAACTGATGATCTTCCTTAGAGGGGAACTGTTGTCACTGTTGTTGTTGTTATTGTTGCACATCTGACTGGAGCAGTCACAGGAAGAAGGAGGCAAACCAGTCTCCTCTCCAGGGAATTCCAGGTGTAGAAGTCAGACTGCTGCCGCATCCTTCCTCATGTGCATGGAGGAGGGTGCTTGACGGTGGTCTCCATGTACATTACCAACCTCATGGGCAGGGAGGGCTACACTAAGCCATGCAGCTTCTCAAGGTCTTGGAGGCCAGGTGGCTGGTGATTTTCACCAGGGACTCCTATTATCTCTGAAAGCCATGTTCTTCCCAAATCCTCTATGGCCAACCCTGAGACTGATCTCTAGGCCACTGTTGTGCCCTGGGAGAGAAAGCCCTATGCTGGTCCTCGCTGCTGGAGTCTGCTGGAGACCTTGCTTTCATCCCACTTCCCGTAGAGCCCAGCAGTTGTTTGACTCCGGAGACCCGTATAGATTGGAGTTGGGAATAGAGAGAAAGACCTGGAGACTTTCAGATGGCTGTTTCCAAAATGCTTCTGCACACTCTGAGAGGGCTCATAAGTATTTTTCTATTCATTGCTTAGTAAGTGAAAAGTCAAATATATTTTGAGTTTTCCTAGATGTTTTTTCAGTGCACCTCAAAATGGTGCTGCCCTTTTTCTCCTCTGCCCTGTTGATGGAATGGACTGTGTCAGCATCACTGCCAATACAAACCAGCGCCGTCACTACCGAAACAAACCCCCAACCGAGTCACTCTACCAGTTAGAATGCTTTCACCTAAAAACTGTAAAAAGCCCAACAAGTTAAACAATAAAGAAATGTATGTAACGTCGACGTAAGAAATGTCCAAACCTGTAGAGAATTTTTATAATAGTTGAGTTGAGCCAAAGGGATGACATATGCCGAGAAGCGAGATCTCAAATGCTCCAAAGAATAAGAGTTTTGCAGTTTTGTTATGTGAAGTACATCCACATTGTTGTACAACTGTCTTTACTTTTGATCGCTTCTTCTTCATTCTTAATTCTCTTAATATTTGGTAAGTATTAAGCATCTATTCTTTGCCTGGCCTTGTACTAGATACAGGTAAGGTGGGCATGTCACAAGCAATGTTTAAGATGGGATATATAATTACAGAAAACTAACTTATTGGGGGTGGGGAAACACCTGTAGGCATGAAAAAATAACAAAATAGACAGTATATTCCCCAAAATACACCTTATAGAATAATTAGAAAATTCTGTCTCATTCCAGCTTCCTCCTCTTTTTCCTTTGTGTTTCTCCTTTAATCTTCCTCAAACTCTGCTTCCCTCTTATACATCTTTCTTTTTTCTTCTATTTCTTTCCTAGATATTTCAGAAGCCAAGATTTGTGAAATGTATTACACCTCGTGACATTCCAAAGTGATTATCCAATTAATCACGGTACAATAAAGGACTTTTCTATTTTTTCCCACCCTTCATGAAATTTATAAAACTCCCAAGGACTTTCCTTGGAGGCTACATTCTTCTCGAGTTATTTGCTTTGGTCTGTGTCCAGCAGGTGGTGCTAAAGGATAGTTAATAGAAGTTAATATGTGGCACAATTGTAAAATAAATATCTGTTGGGTTTTATACCAGTTGAGTTATTCTACTTGATTGCATAATAAGCAAAATTTTGTGGATGGTTTATCCCTTGAATATTTTAGCTCCCAGGTCACTATTGCACTCTTAACGTTCTTCTTGCCGTAATTCTTGGTGATCTCAAATCAATATCCTTCTCACCTTCTTATTTCTCAGTTCCTTGATTTCCTCATATCCCTGATCTCTTCCCATTGGAGGGCCCAGAACATTTTTCTTTTTACTTCTTCTCTTTTCTATCTAGATTCTCACCTTTGGTGATCTCATCTAGTCTCGTGGCTTCAAATACCATCCATGTGCCTGCTTCTCCCCAAGTAGTGTGCAGGATCCCTGTGGGCCAAGAGTTGTGTCTGTTTTGCTCACTGCTGCACTCCCAAGGCCAACAACAATGTCTGGCACATGTCCGGCCCTCCATACAAACTTGCTGAATGAGTGAATAAATGATTGATCACTCCACATTGAAGCAGTGGTTGAATCCCAGAATAGTTCTTGGCACATAGATACTGCCAAACGCTCATGATGTACAGTACTTTGCCCTTCTGAACTATAAGCATAGGTAGATCTACAAGTCCTGGGCCAACGTTTCACTGAAAGGAAAGATTAAAACTCCGAACAAACCAACCGACATGCTTTTGTAAATCAATTACCTACAGGTGCTCTGCCAACAATCCCCTTTCCTTGATCCAGCTTTTTTTTTTTTTTTTTTCAAACTTATATTTATTGTTGAATATATTACAGATGTTCCTCATTTTCCCCCTATTGGCCCCCCTCCTCCTCTCTCCCGCCTCCCTCCTGCCTTTCCCCACACTGTTGTCTGTGTCCATTGGTTATGCATATATGCATATAAGTTCTTTGGTTTATTTCTTCCCACCTCCCAACTCCCCTTCCCTTTGAGGTTTGTCAGTCTAGCAACCAATTTGTTCTTCTTAATCCCTTCACCTCTTACACCCATTGCCCCCACCCCCCTCTCATCTGGCAACCAACAAAATGTTCTCTGTATCTATGAGAATGTTTCTGTTCTGCCTATGCATTTTGTTTGTAGATTCAATTGTCGATAGATATGTATTCATTGCCATTTTGTTTGTTTATATTTTTTATCTTTTTCTTCAAGAAGACCCTTCAACATTTCATATAATAATGGTTTGGTGGTGATGAACTCCTTTAGCTTTTCTTTGTCTGGGAAATTCTTTATATGGCCATCAATTCTAAATGACAGCTTTGCAGGATAGAGTAACCTTGGTTGTAGGTTCTTGCTTTTCATTCACTCTGAATATTTCTTGCCAGTCCCTTCTGGTCTGCAAAGTTTCTTTTGAGAAATCAGCTGACAGTCTTATGGGAACTCCCTTGTAGGTAATTATCTGCTTTTCTCTTGCTGCTTTTAAGATTCTCTTTGTCTTGAACCTTTTGCATTTTGATGATGATGTGTCTAGGTGTGGGCCTCTTGGAGTTCATCTTGTTTGGGACTCTCTGTGCTTCCTGGACTTGTATGTCTGTTTCCTTCACCAAGTTAGGAAAGTTTTCTGCCATTATTGTTTCAAACAGGTTTTCAATTTCTTGTTCTCTCTTCTCCTTCTGGCACCCCCAAGATGCGAATGTTGGCACGCTTGAAGTTGTCCCAGAGGCTCCTTACACTATCCTCATTTTTTTTGGATTCTTTTTTTCTTTTTGCTGTTCAGATTGGGTGTTTTTTGCTTCCTTATATTCCAAATCGATGGCTTGCTTCTTGGCTTTACCTACTCTACTATTGAATCTGTGTAAATTATTCTTTATTTCAGTTAGTGCCTCTTTCATTTCTGACTGTGTATCCTTCATCTCTGACTGGTCCTTTTTTATGCTCTTGAGGCCCTCCCTAAGTTCACTGAGGTTCTCACTAAGTTCATTGAGCATCCTTATAAGCAGTATTTTGAACTCAGCATCTGTTAGGTTGCTTATCTCCATTTCGCTTAGTTCTTTTCCTGGGGTTTTGTTCTGATCTTTCATTTGGGACCTGTTTCTTTGTCTCCTCATTTTGGCTGCCTCCCTGTGTTTGTTTCTGTGTATTACTTAACGAGCGGTATGGGGCTAGCTGAGACCAGATGCTGCTTGTTTGAAAGAATTTAGGAAAACCTGAAGCAGGATCCAAGACAGGTCAATCCTAAGGTAAAACAAGTGGCAACAGCTTGGGTGGGCCTGAAAGTTGCGTGGGGTGGGGCGGGGCCTCAGGGAGTCAGCAGGGCGGGGCTACTAGTGTGAGCCAGGTTGCTGGAGTCCCAGATATGGCGACTGTCTGCCGCCCTAGGGAAGGGCTCACCAAAGGAACAAAGGCCTCTGACAGCACGTCTGTCTCTGAGAAAGCCCCCTCTCCAGCCCTCACTCAGTGCCAAACAGCTCAGTTCTTCCCTGTATGTCTCTGGTACCCTAGAGCTGCCTCCCCTCCAAGCTTAGAGGGAGAGAGTCAGATAAGTCCGTGCGCGGGCCCTTTAAGGAGCTGCCTGGGGCTCCAGCCGCCTCAGCCTCCCTGAGCCTCAGTTCCCGCTGGTTTTTCCAGCCAGAAGTTATGGGGATTCTCTTCCTGGCACTGGAACCCTGAGCAGGGCACCTGGTGTGGGACGGGGACCCCTCAGTCCTCAGGAAGGACCTCCCCAGCCGAGGTGTCCTCCTGATTTTTATCCGCCACACGTGGGTGTGGGACCAGCCTGTCGCCCCTCTGCCCCTCGAGCCTTTGCCCCTCCTACCAGTCTGGATGTGGCTGCTGCTTTAATTCCGTAGTTGTAGGACTTCCATTCAGCTTGATTTCAGGCAGTTCTGAATGATGGTTGTTCTGTAGTTTAGTTGTAACTTTGATGTGGTTGTGGGAGGACACGGTACCGCGTTTACCTGCGCTGCCATCTTGACCGGAAGTCGATCTAGCTTTTATTTGAATGTACAGCTCCCAGTGGCAAACATTCTACAAGGCTGAACACAATCACATGTTTTCTAAAATACCAGTCAGTGACAGAAAAATATCCTCACCCTTAGAATCATCTATAGATTTAGGTTTCCAAGCTTAGCCAATGTTTTAGAAAACTGAGAATGGATAACTAATGTTTTTTTAGAACCACACTAAATTTCTCCTGTGGCCACTTAAGTGTCTGTTAGCCCTAAGATACTTGCATTAATTTCAATTACAAAGAAAAAAAGTACTTTGGGTCTCCATCCTTCAAATTACAGTGTGTCCTAAATTTCTAATGTGAAGGGTATTATTTAGTCATTTTTCAGGCTTTTTGTCAGGTGAAATAATTGCAGTTTATTTGCTCAGAAGAGTGACACCACACCCAAACTCTCTTTTGTACCAATCAGGTCTAAAAAGCTAAAGCCTTTTTGGGCCGGTGGAATGAGAAATGAGAAAAGGTATTAATTCCTGGGTAGAGAATATGGTGATCTCAGGAAATTCTTTTTTGGAACATTGCATATTTTCCATAGTTTAAACCCTGAAAACAGATCCAGCTAACAGATATTTCCATCCCCCATCCAAAGAGGGACTGTCTTGTCACTTGAAGTAATTTTATGCTTTAAGGAAAAGTCAACCAAATTTTTGCTTATATAGTTTGCCCTGGACTATTTCGTCTTTCATGCAACAAGGATTAACTTAGCATGTATTTTGTGCTGGACACTGTGCTAGGTCTTAAGGACACTGAGACAACAGGGGTAAAGAGAACAAAAGTCAGCTTTATTTGTAGTGACCTGGGCCCGGAGGCTAAGGCGTCTAAATTGAATCCATTTTTATCATCAATGGACCTTCCTCAATATTTTTCCAATAATAGGTTAATTACCCCTAGAAGTAAAGAAATTTTACCTAAGATTATAGTTGCCCCACGTGTTGGGAGGCATTTGCAGTTTCCAGTATCGTTATTTGCAGACATTTGCAGGTATTCGTGAGCACTGTGAATAATGCTAATTTTGACTTCTGTAATCACTGACATGCCCACTATTGTACTGGTCCTCAGAGGGAGGAGGGAAAAAGGAGGATGGGGCTTCTGTCTTTAAAATCTGATGAGCAAGGGGAATTAGGGCTGCTGATCTGAGGAGAGGCTATGCCCTCTGCAGCCTGCCAGGGAGAATAAAGCGCTCCGTTACAATGTGGCTGTGCGTCTCTGGTTATCTCGCTGACACATTATAACATTAGCGGCTCATAATGCATTAGAGAGACACGAAAACAGACCATCCTAGTGCAGGGCATGCATCCCAAGTTAGAGCAAAGAGGAGAGGAAAAAGACACGGTTTCCGAAGGATTCTGTGAGAGTTTCCTTGAGAAAGTGACATTTAGGCAGAATCTTGACTGATGAGTGGGAGTCCACCCCAACACAGACACAGGACAGAAAGACTCTGGGTGAGGACTGTGTGTGCAGAGACAGAGAAGGCGAAAGGATGTGGTGCGGGGGTAGAACTGGGCGATGTTGAGTGCGCCTGGGCAGGAGGTGCAAAGTGGAGGGAGATGTCCTGGGAAAGCTGACATGCTGTGTCCCCTGCTCAATGCTCTGTCCTGTAGATGTGAAAGGGTTTCAGCCACTGGACAAATGCACTGACTGGCGTGAGGATGGTCCCTCTAGCACAGTGCTTCTCTGTGTGGCTCCAGACTAGCACAGCTGGAAACCTAATAGACATCTGGGTCATAGCCCCAAGCCAGACTTCAGAGGTCAGGAATTCTGGTCATGGGGCTTGGGAATCTGTTACATCAAGGCCTCCAGCTGATTCTGAGGCACCTCAAGTTTGAAAACCTCTGTTCTCATGACAGCGTGGAAGGTGAGGTGGGAAAGGCCAATTGGAGCTTTGAGGATTGTTCCAAATAGCTCAGCCCTGAGGAAGGACAAAAACAAAAGGCCAAGGACAAAAGTTTGGGCAGGACAGGATGCATTAGAGAGAATTCTGTTACCTTATGTTTGGCAGGAGACAAGCAAAGAATATCTGGAGTACTGATTCCCAAATCTCTCTGATTACCACAATTATCTGGGTGGTTTTATAATTGTTTTTAAAGTATGTTTTTTATTGATTTTCTATTTTTTTAACTTTTTTTCTTTATTGATTTTAAAGAGAGAGGACGCGAGAGATGGAAACACCGATGAGAGAGAACATGGATTGGCCACCTCCTGCATGCCCCCACTGGGAATCAGGCCCACACCCTGGGCATGTGCCCTGACCGAGAATCGAACTGGCGACCATCTTAGTGCATGGATCGATGCTCAACCACTGAGCCACACCAGCTGGGCTTTATTGATTTTCTTAGAGAGAGAGGAAGGGAGAGGGAGAGAGAGATAAAAACATCAATTGGCTGCCTCCTGCTCGCCCCCTACTGGGGACCTCTTGGTGCACAGGACAATGTTCAACCAACTGAGCCACACTGGCCCCGAGCATCTGGGTGGTTTTTAAAATATATGACATTGGGGCCCCACTTTGACTTACCAAACAGAATCAGCATGCTGTCTGGGGCTTCTCTTCTTCTACCGTTCTTATGTCTTCATTGCATTTTGTGTTTTTTGTTCATGCAATCTTCCCTCTTGCTAGGGTTCTTCAACTACTTGCACCTTTGAGGGATTCCTGGTGACTACCACTTGCCTTCTTTACCCTGGGAGACAGCCTGACAGCATCCGAGGTGGGAGGGGCTGTCTGCACTCGGAGACCCATGGCTCTCAATTCCGGCCATTCAATCTGCTATAGATGGTGTTTTTTTGTTCTTGTTTGTTTTTAATACTGACGTGCAGGCTCAACCTCAAGCAAAAGAAGTTAGAATTCCTGAGAGTGAAGTATTTCTAAATGTTCCCTAAGCGATTCAAATGAGCCACTAGTCACAGTGCTAAGACCTGCAAAGTAAGCCATTACCTTCATTTTAGTGAGAAGTTGTCAGAAGAAGAAAGATCCTAGGGCCAATTAGGGCATCGTCAACTGTATTAAAATGATTAAGAGGCAGAGGGGGCTGAGCACTGAGAAAAGATCATCATATTTAGTAACAAGGACAATACTGAGGGACTTCCAGGCACAGATGGCCAAACAAAGCCAACTATTAGACATTGACCTCAGTAACTAAAGCAACAAACAAATTAAAAACAAACAGCATCCAAAGGGAAACCATAAATACTTGCCAGGCATAATTAAACAAGAAAGAAAGAACAACTTTGTGTCACACATTTTGACAAGGCGGCAACCAGGAAAGGAACAAAGGGACTCTGGAGTGGCACTGTCCGGTCCCCTGTGGCTCCTGTCTGTTCCTGCTCCCAGAAGCACTGCTGGGAGAAGTGAATAAGGCAACAAAATCGTGAGTCTTCACATTAGTGCCTTTCCATTTGCAGAGAAGTAAACCAAGGGTATGTATTGGAATCCAAGGGGAAAACCATAGAAAAGTCTTCCAGATTAGAAACCCTCTCTCCCTTGGAGTCCTTGAAAGATGCTAGAAAGACTACATGGTTTCCCTCTCTCCAAAATATCATGTTGAGTTGGGGAGAGGATGGGGAGATGGAGCCAAACCTCATGGGAGTTGGATGTATCTCTTGCTGGGTGCAATGGGCCGTGTTACATTTGACAGAATCTAAAAATTCATGTCCTGTGGGATCAGACTTCAACCCCAGCTTGGCTCTATTTCCACACTCTTCAGATCATCAGACTACAGAAAACTGAGCTAAAAGCAACAGCGAGCCTTCAAACTGGAAAGGCACAATAAACATCTCAAAATAGGGTGGGGAACACGTCAAAGAGAATCCATCACACCGTGTAAGAGCAATTCGACATTTGAGCAGAACTGTCTATTTAAAGCATACATAATTTCTGTCTGCTCTACAGGTGTTCTATGACTCAAAACAATACTAAACTCAAAGAAAATTAAAAACAAAAAGAAGAGAGCATGCAAGAGATGGGCAAAGAACCCATCAGGAAGAAAACATAACCCAAAAATTAGAAGTAGATTTCCCATGAGTACATCCTACTATAGAAGATTCTATTTTTGAAAAAAGACATTCAAATTTTATTCAAGAAGATTCTAATACTGCTCAAGGAAATAGTTTTAACAGAGTGGTGAGGTAGAAACCAGATCCCAAATAGTGAAGAACAGAGCTTGGGGTAGTTAGTAGGGCATTGTTATGATAATACATAAAGAAAGAAAAAACAGAAGTGTGAGGGTTTATCTGAGGAAAGACAGGAAATTATGACTATTTTTGTTATTTTTTATTATTATGAGTTGGAATCACTGAACATGTTTGTACACTAAAAAATATAAGAAAAAACACAAAGAGAAGGAGGTCCCCACACCATGGGTGAACCTTGATGACATTGCGCTGAGTGAAAGAAGCCAGTCACCGAAGGACAAACCTGTGTGGTTCCACGTGTAAGATGATGCGCCCAGAGCAGTCAGACTCAATCTGAAAGCAGAGAGGTGGTTGCCAGGGGTGTGGGTGGGGGTGGGGAGTTGTTTGATGGGTGTAGAGCTTTAGTTTTGCAAGATGAAGGAGTTCTAGCAGTCTGTTGCACAACAATGTAAATATACGTAACACTACTGTACACTTAAATTGGTTAAGATGGTAAATTTTATGTTATGTGGGTCTTACTTAATTAGTTAGTAATATATAAACAGTCTTGAGGTCCAAATTGCCACCTTTTACCAGCTTGCTGCTCATCTGGTTGGAATGCTGTCCATCCCCTCTAATGGAAAGGGGTTCTGATTCAACAAGGGGAGAATAAAAACCAAAAGACAGACAAAGACTCAATTTAGCCACATTGTTTGAGCCCCTAGGTCAAGTTATACAAGAAACAATAAACCCTTGGAATTTTTAGTCAGGAGAGACAACAAAACACCTTTTTTTCCTTAAAAAAAAAGTATCCTATCAGATCCAACCTGACTTTAAGTATATCCTTCAGAGTACAATGTAGGAAACAATTTGGACTAACTCATTTTTTAAATAA
This sequence comes from Molossus molossus, assembly GCF_014108415.1. Lineage (NCBI taxonomy): Eukaryota > Metazoa > Chordata > Mammalia > Chiroptera > Molossidae > Molossus > Molossus molossus. The sequence goes on along the minus strand of NW_023425347.1, from coordinate 24,014,124 downwards.
TAGGTTAATAACTTTTCCTAATACATTAGTAATAGATTACAACAAGTACTGTACCACAACTTAATGTCTATTTAGTTCAGTAAATGCGAGTGAATTGCGTGTGGATTGGCTGTGGCACATATTCTGTGTGATCCGAGCTCTGGCTGGTTCATCAGCAGAAAAGCGAGCTGTGGCCTCTGTAATAAGCAACAGCTTTGCTTCCTCATACAAAATTGCTTCAAGTTGACTCCAAAGCTCCGATATCCATATAAGTTCTGGAATTCTCACAGATGGATTAGCGAGATAATTCTTACTCATTTTGTAGCAATTCCCTTTCCCTGAATCCAGTTTCTTATTCGGTTATTTTTATCTTTACCCAAGCTGGAGACTGATTTGCCTGGAATAAACCAGGCCCCCATATTGCTTTTTAAGGCAGTCAGCAAGGGTCTTTAATTTAATTGTTTTAAATGTTTTTATTGATTTTTTTAGAGAGCCAGAAAGGAAGAGGAAGAGAGAGAGAGAAACATCAATGTGAAAGAGAAACATCATGGATCAGCTGCCTCCGGCCCGCAAAAAGAAGAGAATCAAACCATGTGCCCTAATGGAGAATCAAACCAGTGACCTTTTGGCGCCTGGGACGAGGCTCAACCAACTGAGCCACACCAGCCAGGGCAAGGGGTCTTTAATTTTAAAACATCTGAAAATTTTAATTGAAGGGGGAGGGGTCCTGGGAATAGATCACCTAAAAGATGAATGGAATGTTTCTTATTTCTCCTCTGTAAATACAAAGGAAAAACTTTCATTGGATTTAATGCTCTCCCCTTTTCTTGATCTCTGGTTCTTATTAGCAAGTACAAGATAGATGAAAATAAAAAGCATCTGTACTCAGAGTGCCCTCTGATGACAATGACCAAGAACTATTTCAAAAGATAGTTTAGGTCAAAGAGCTGAAAACAAAATCGAGCCATCATAGACCTATCAATATAGGAAATTCATGTCTGATGTGTCTGAATAACAGTTTTCTAGGAGAGGAATATTTTGGAATTGAAGATGTCTCCGGTGACTTTTTAAAAATTCAATTGAAATCATAGTTTACAAACAGCACTGTGGCATAATCTATTTAGCATTAAAACATAAACACTTTCAGGTGTAGTGTTTTCAGTTCTATTTTTATAATGGCTGCACAAGATTCCACCCAGTGGATATATAGCCTATATAACATTTTTTTCAATTGTGAATCCTTACCTGAGGATATTTTCCACTGATTTTTAGAGCTAGTGGGGGGAAGGGAGAGAGGGAGAGAGGGAAAGAGAGAGAGAGAGAGAGAGAGAGAGAGAGAGAGAGAGAGAGAAACATCGATGTGAGAGAGACACATTGATTGCCTCCCGCACAACCCCAATTGGGGTCGGGGATGGAACCTGTAACCCAGGTGTGTGCCCTTGACTGAGAATCAAACCCGCAACCCTTCTGTCTGAAGGCTGACACTCTACCTACTGAGCCAAACTGGCCAGGGCCTATATAGCTTTTTAAACCTTTCTTGTGTTATTTTCTACTTTGGCTGTTTCTGATACTGCACTATTGGGTATAACCATGATGAATATCTTTGTGTAGATTTTCCCAAATTGTGAATTATTTCTTTAAACCAGATTCTCAGAAAAGAAATAATGGGGTCCAAGTGTAAGAATAGCCCTGACCTGTGTGGCTCAGTTGGTCGGAGCGTTGTCCTTTACACCAAAAGGTGGTGGGTTTGATTCCCAGTTGGGGTACATACCCAGGTTGAGGATTCAATCCCTGGTCAGGGTGTGTACAGGTGGCAACCAATTGATGTTATCTCTCACATTGATGTTTCTCTCTCTCTCTAAAACCAATCCTCAGGGTTTTTTTTTTTTTAGAAAAAGGGTAAAAACATTTTTCTTGTCCTAGATCCATGCTGCCCAGTTGAGATGAAAAAATAACTGTAGTCCATTGAAGATCAGTCTCACTTTCTCCCTGTTAACAGAGTATCATTAAAATAATTCTTATTGTAATTAAGAGGGAGGAAATGTGCATTTGTATTCATGATTACTACTGAAATCAAACATTTTTCATATGTTCTTTATTTACTGCCCTTTTTGCAAACTGTTTGTGTGATAGTTTGTAAACCAATGGCAGATGTGAGGTTTATTCCTGGAACTTTCTAATGCCCCCAAACCTCTTTCTTTCATCTCAACTACCTGTGACTGCAGGCCAGAAAATCCCTACAATGCTCTACTCTACACTAGGCACCTCGGTGGGGACGGTCACACACCATGTGGTTCCAGGCAAATTCCCAGGGGCCTCTGTGTTACTCACGTCCGTCTGGCTGCCCTCTACCTCCTACCTCTGCACTTGGAGAATTCATTCCCGACACCAGTGGTTCCCAACATTGACGGCACATTAGAATCATCTGGGGAACTTTTAAAATTCCCAGTGCCAAGCACATTCTGCACACCAATTAACTCCGTCTCTGGGGGTGGATCGTGGCAGCAGTGTGCCTGAAAGCCCCCCCGAGGATTCCGAAGTGCAGCCAAGGTCGGAAACCACTACTTTAAATCCACAGTCATAGGAGAACTGTGCCCCAAACCGGGGGACAGACACCCGTTTGCAGTGGCCTCCGCCCTCAGGGAGCTCACAGCTGGCGCTTTGGGCAGCAGAGCACACTGTGAACGTTCTGTGTGTGTACACACTGTGAATGTGCTGTGTGTGTAAACACACACACAAGCACATGTATATATCTGCCACTTTATTAACTATTACCTATAATTTGATCAACCAGTGGCATCAACTTAATGGACCTTTTCTGCACCCAGTTTTTGTCATTAACAGGTAAATTGTATAAAAACAAAAAGACTTGTTCACCCTAGCCGATTTGGCTCAGCGGTTAGAGCGTTGGCCTGCGGACTAGAGAGACCTGGTTCCCGCTAAGGGCATGTACCTTGGTTGCAGTTTGTCCCCGGCCCTGTTGGGGTTGTGTGGGTGGCAGCCACTCGATGTGTCTCTCTCACATCGATGTTTCTCTCTCTCTCTCTTCCTCTCTCTCTCCCTCCTGCTCTACCTGAAGATGAATGCAAAAATGTCCTCGGGTGAGTATTAAAATAAATAAATAAAATAAAAACAAAGAGACTTGTTCAAACACCCATGTAACAAAGGCTGAGAGAAGTTTGTGACAATCTCTAAACTTTCTGTCACTACTAACCTCCAATCCGATTCTCCCCACAGGGGACTGGTTTTTCCCGAGGAAGACCTTACAGTACCGCCCGCTTCTGACTCGCCGGAGGAACGATTGGTTATGTTCACTACGCGATTTTTACTAAGGCAAAAACATCTGTTAGAAAAATCATTTAAAACCTAGAGACAAATAAAGGTTTTCACTTTATTTCTCTTAAGAAATGTAAACCCGTGTGTCCCTCCCCCGGTTTCGACAGTGGTCTCATCTGTTCAGTAGGTGGTGCTCTGGACACACTGACAGGCGGCCGGCTTGGCCACAGCTCATGTCCCTTCGGAGGAACACGTCTCATTCTGTGGCAGAAATGGCTATTCATTCATGGCCCAGATCTACGGGAATCAGAAATGGTTTTCTTACCCTTTGCTAACTGAGAGATAAAGTTAGGCCGCCCGAACAGTATTTATAACTGTCCGTTCGAATACTGTCTTTAGAATTTTCAAAATTTACCTTATCATTTTATTGAATTATGCTGCCTGTCCCCCAATTAGCAAGACAATTATAATTATAGGCTTTGAAATGGCTTCACGGGCTTCACCTTACAGACATTTAGAGCCTGCTTTTGCTAAATCAATAATGAAATACAGCTCCCATAGTCTACATATAAAGACCCAAACACACATTAGACCGTGAAGAATTGGGTTGATTTTCATGGCTTAAAGCATCTGAATGTTATCCAGACAGGATTAAATGGAAATTATTCCCGACTCTTCTCAGCAGAGACAGGACCGTCCCTGGCCCAGGGCCCAGTGGTTGAGTCCGCGGCTGGAATAAAATACTGTTCAGCAAGTGACAGACCAGGCGCAGAAGCACCGCTTGGGGTGGAGGGGCCTCCATGGGAGTTGGGCGAATTCTCGGGAAGCTAGATCAGAATTTCCAGGGGCAGCTGGTCACAGCCGCTCCTGCAGCTACCCTGGAAAGGGCAGGATTCTTGACCGTCCAGGAGGCCCAGACACCACACTGTATCCAGAATTATCCTCATCCAACCCAGGGTCTGCTTTTGGATTCTTTCTGGCATCTATGTTGATGTAGATAGACCAGCGATTTTCAACCTTCCTTCATCTCACGACACGCATAAACGGATTATTAAAATTCTGCAGCACATCAAAAAATTTGTTTTGCTGATCTGACCAAAAAATACATAATTTTGATTCATTCACCCCAGATGGCTATTGTATTGGCTGTTGTCGTGTTTTTATTTGACAGTTTAAGGAAAAGAGGTCAGTGTCCCCGGCTAAGTCGTCAGGTACTGCATGTTTTCAAGATTCTTGCAGTACCCCGGCTGAAAATTGCTGAGCTAGACCATTGGAATGAGTTTGAGTTCTTCTGTTGTAAAACTGAGCTTGACACCAAAGGCCAGAGAAGGCCAAAGCATGTTTGCTTCCTTCTAGCACCAGGAGAAATGTTGCCTCAGAAAAACTGACATTAATGAGCAGGGAAAACAACAGTAATATTTCATCTTCCTATTGGCATGGCCTAGAGTTCGGCTGGTCTCTGATCCTGCCCCAGAAAATATGATGCACTTGACATTCACAGAAATTTCTTGGATGAGGATGTTGGTGCCTGAGTGTTCACGTGAAACTATTTCTGATCGCCAGCTGACTCTCTTTCCGGTCACCCTCCAGGGCCCGAGCCAGCTATGGGTAAGATTGGCCAGGCCCCTCACTCCACAGAGCAGCGCCCCCAGTCTGTGCTGGTGCTTTGACGTGGACACTGCACCCTCTTTCGGAGAAGTCTTCTCCACAGGACCTGGGGATGAAATGAGCACACAGTAAATAAGGAAGGGGAGAGAAAGAAAAACAAAAGCGCCACCCATGCCATAGCTTTTAAAAGAACAATATTCTTCTCAAGACCAACTCCTCCGTCCACCAGGGAATCGGCACAAGGGCAGGTGGACACTTCCTGTCAGATGGGTGCTGTCCCTGTGTGAGGCCAGCCAACCTGGAATGTCCTGGTGTCCATAGACAAACAACAGAGCGGAAGGGAGGCCATGGGGTAAGTGATGCTACCAGAGAACGTGGCTGTGGTGCATCTCTTCCTAAACGCCTGTCTGTTCTCCTCGTGTGGGGGGAGCAGTGGGCACCAGAAGACAAACTTGGATGACCTAGAAACGAGAAGGAGGTCAGAGTATGATGGGACCAAACAGGACTCCTGCCGAGTAATCATGCACCAAGCATTTTACATAGATCATCTCCTTTATGCTGAGAACAACCTTGTGTGATATCATTCCAATATGACAAATGAGAAGAGCAGAACTTTAAAATATCACACAAGTGGTCAAGTCTAAATTTGAACCCAGGCCTGTCTGTCTCCAAATCGCACTCTCTGCATTATATCCCAGCAAGACGTCCAGGTTTCCCTCTTTAGTCTTCCAGCCTTTGTTCTCCTCCTTCAAAGAAGCATCCCCGAATGAAGTGCGAGCTACCCAAGGAGCCAGGAGTGGGGAGTGCACAGGATAGGGAAAGAAGTTTGTTCTATTAAGTCATGAGTAAGTGCAACAAAGCTCAGCCTAGTGGGAGAACCTGGTCTGTTTTTCTGTAGTCACCAATATTTTGTCTTTCTGAAGTGTGGTAACATTTACTACAAATACCCTTTATTAAATATGGGGACATAGCCTGGCTGGCGTGGCTCAGTGTTTGAGCGTCGACCCATGCACCAAGATGTCGCCAGTTCGATTCCCTACCAGGTTATGAGCCCAATCCCCAGTGGGGGACATGCAGGAGATGGTCATTCGATGTTCTCTCTCATCAATGTTTCTCTCTCTCTCTCTCCCTCTCTAAAATTAATAAAGAAAAAATAGTTTAAATATGGGGACATAGCCCAGAGTTGCTTCTATCAACTTTCCCCACTGAAACCTCAGCTTTAGTTCATCAACAAATTAGGTATATTTAAACCAAATAGATTTTCTTGACAGATACAATATTAGAGTGCTTATTAAATCTATAGGTTATCCATTCATTAAATATTCTTTACCCAATAGTGCTTAACACAGGATCTTAAACAGAACCTGACCAATTTTAATAAACTTGGGAGAGCAGATGGAGATTTCCATTTGTTCCAGAAAGGTTCTGTCGAAGGAAACAAATACCATATTCAAGGCCTCAGTTTCTTCAAAAGGACACTTATGCAAAATCATCGAGATTCACCCTACATGAAAGAGGAGGGACTTACCTCTAGTCAAAGACCTCAATATAATCTGATCAACTACCCACAGGAAGTGACTTGTCCAGATATCTGAGGGGTCTTGGATCCAGAAATGAGGTCCTTGCTCACGTTGATCCAATCACAGCCCTTTCCTGGCATTTGATTTTATGTTGGGACCAGAGAGAGAGAGAGAGAGAGAGAGAGAGAGAGAGAGAGAGTCCCTCAGTCCTGTTCTAGTTGTGGAAACAGCAAGATGTAAAATTGCACACAAAATTTGTGGTGAAAATGAGGTCAACAGGGCAAAGCACAGACAGAGCACGAATCCTTGTGAAATCCAGGTCTCTCATTATAGTTTTTCCTCAAGGAGAGCTGCATCCTTGCTATCCACTGTTGGGCTATTGGTTTCCTTTGATTATAAAAGAAACTCCAGTATCCTATAGAATACCTCTTTGTATTTAAGCCGACCTTTTCTCATGTTGAAAGAAAAAAAAACCTCATGATTAATGTATGATCAGACTGAAAATATATGAACTATTTGTCTCAAAAAAGTTCAGGATTGTGTCAGAATTTTAACTTTTGATGTAAGGAGGCCAACTTCTTTGATAGAGCTGGTCCCTCCCTTAAAAGGGCTCTGTAAGATCCGAGCAAGATAAAAGTAGTCAAGGATAGCCCTGTTATGGATCAGACATTGACATAAAAGGAAAGCATTCAACTCCTCTGCATAGGAGCACTCAGCCTGGCTGGCGCAAAATGCTAATAGGAATCCCACAGTCCGCCCTGGGCTTGTCCACTGCCCACAAAGCAGCTACACTGTGAGACCCACTTGTTTGAGTATAAAGACGAAAATTTCAAAACAGTACTCAACAGAGAGGTTGAGGGGATCCAACTGCATGTCAATAATTAGCAAGCACACTTAGACAATTAGAGGGTGCCATTTATATGAGTGAATGCCACTAATAATTTCCTCCTGGACAGAAGCTTCAAACACCAGGCTATCACATTCAAAACACTCTACAGCCAAATCTCCGTGAAGCTTTCACAGGCTCCTTAGAATCAGGTCCCTCTGTGGGGAGGTCCAGGCAGGGGGAGAGGGGAAGCAAGTTGAGGACAGAATGTTCTCCAGTTATACTGCAGGTCTAAGGAATGGAAGAGACTCAACACTGTTGGGGGGGCATTTGCAGGTAGCTCTTCCTGCTCCCTTGGGCTTAATTTTCTGAAAGAAGAAGGCATATCTCACTTGGCAAGAGAAGAGAAAGAATCAGCTCTAGAGAAAACATTTAACTTTGTAGCTTGTTCTGTCTCCTATCTGGCACCTACAAGGCTGCCCTCCTCTCTCTCCCACTCTTATAATGCCCATGTAGTGGTTGAAGAACATGTCACTCCAAGTTCACGTCCAACCAGAATGTCCGACGGTGACTTTGTTTGAAATAGGGTTTTTGTGGATGGAATTAGTTGAGAATCTTAGAATGAAATTACCCTGGATTTAGGGTGGACCGTAAATCCAATGACTGGTGTCCTTATAAAAAGAGAGAACAGCCCTGGCCAGTGTGGCTCAGTTGATTGAGCATCGTCCTGTGCACCAAAATGTCTCCAGTCCAATTCCCAGTTGGAACACATATCCAGGTTGCAAGTTCAATCCCCAGCTGGTTCAGGTGCAGGAGGCAACTGATTGATGTTTCTCTCTCTGTCTCTGAAATAAAGAAATAAATAAAAAACATATTTTAAGAAAGGAAGAAGAGAAAACACACAGAGACACACATAAGGAATGCCTTGTGATGGTGGAGAAAGATTGGAGTGATGCTACTACAAGCCAATGAATGGCAGGAGCCACCAGAAGCTGGAAGAGGGAAGGAAGGATTCTTCCCTAGGGCTTTCGGAGGGGGCCCATGGCCCTGCTGACGCTCTAATTTTGGACTTCTAACCTTAAAAAGAATACACGTTTGTTTTAAGTCACCATGTTTGTAGTAATTTGTCACAGAAACCGCAAAGCACCAATACAGCTCTTTAGGAAGTCCCATGAAGCCCCTTCCCCATGCTAAGTACCAAAGTACCCACACAGACCTCCTTTGTCCTTCCCTCGCCGTATTACATCTCACCTCTGCCCTCCACTGTCTGCCCCAATACCAAAGGCTCCATTTCCTAAGTGTGGCTTATGTCAGGTAGAAATTCAAAGAAAACAAATTTGACTGAGTCAGTTCTCATCAGAATATACAATAGCTCCATTTATCCAGAACATTTCCATTTTTAGAGAGGATTTTTTAAAACAAATCTTTAATTGGTAGAGTTTTTTTTATATGGGGGAAATATTTCAGAACTAGACATACTTCTTTACTGAAGAAGAAGAAAAGCTCACCCCTGGAGTTTTCCAGGTTCAGAATTTGGGTGCCTTTAGAGGAACCTCAGAGCAGAGACTAAGTCCTTCCTCTCCCCCCCTAACTGATTCCCAGTAGCCAAAATCATGTAAAAAAAAAAAATTCTTCCCTAATCTTGGTTTGATGTATTCCACCACCATCTTCCTGGTCCCACACCCCAATTCCACAAAGACATGAGGGCTAAAACAGATCTTAGAGAGCTTCTCCTTCAAAGTCCTCATTTTGTTGACCAAGCCCAAACCAGTGCCGATGTCCCACAGCTCACCACCGGTGGATCTAAGAACGGAGGTCTCTTCTATTCTAACACAGGCACTGACTTACGCTGAGCACTGATCATGTGCCAGGCTTTGTGCTCAGTGCTTTGGATACATTGGAGCATCTAATTCTGTCTGAAATAAGCAGTTAAAGTCACAATACATGTAAGAATGTACGGAACAGTTTGTTACAAAAACATAGAACAGGAAAAAGACCGCAAGAAGATGGTGTAAAATATTTCTTTTTCCCATTGAGAACCTTCAGCTCACTGGCTTGGAGACACCTGAGTGGTCCTCCTCTTTCAAGTCTACCTCTGGCCTTCACTCAGAACCCCTTTGGCTTTTCCACCCCTGTACTTCCCCACAGATTGGTTGCCTCTAGGATGGACACTGTGGTATCCTTAGTGTTCTGAGGGTCACTCCTGTTTGTCCTGGGAAGAACTTGCAAGACCTTTACTGGGTCCACAGAGGAGCACCCTCACTGTGGGACATCTGTAGGGGAAACCCTCCCTTTGCCAACATGACCACTGTGGGATCTACAGGAGAAACCCTCCCTTTGCCAACATGACCACTGTGGGATCTACGGGAGAAACCCTCCCTTTGCCAACATGACCACTGTGGGATCTACGGGAGAAACCCTCCCTTTGCCAACATGACCACTGTGGGATCTACAGGAGAAACCCTCCCTTTGCCAACATGACCACTGTGGGATCTACAGGAGAAACCCTCCCTTTGCCAACATGACCACTGTGGGATCTACAGGAGAAACCCTCCCTTTGCCAACATGACCATGGTCACAGCACAACTTCAGGACTGTGCGGTTATCCACACAGAGCCTTGGTCTTCTTCCTCACTCAGAGCCATTCAGTGTAGAGAGTGGGGATGACCAAGGAGAGGAGGGACAAAAGAAAACTTCACCTTGCCACAGGCAGGGGGAAGAGTCAAGTTGAGTGAGGTGAAGTAACTTGGCCAAGAAATAGGAGATCAAGGTGCCAAATTCAAACCCAGATCTGTTTTTCTCTGCTCTGCTTCATTGATTTTCTGGGGAGTTGAACTGTAATTCTTCAGAGAGCCGGGTTCTGGGCCTCCGTTCCCTTAGCTCTTCCCTCCTGACTGAGGAACACCTCAGCCCCAGCCACGCCCTCGCTGGGACTCACCTGAGCATAAGGGTTACTTTTGGAAGTGAGAGGAGCTCTGTGGAGCTGGAGAGTCACCACTGATTATATCTCCCACTGCTTATGCCCATGCCCTGTTGGCCAGGCTCAGGCTGTCCCCTGTATGACTCAGAGGGGCGACTGTGTAGCTTCCCTTTCCCAGTTCACACTGGCCTGGAGGGGAAACGAGGCGTGTGTTGTTTGGGGTGGCAAAATGGCGCTCAGAGACTGAGTTTCTTTTTGCCACTATTTCATTTAACACAAGTTCACTGCAGGAACTATAGTAATTTCACAAAACAGTAGTGTACAGGCTAATGTCTCTTAATAAGCTAATAAAGATATAACGTACTCCAATCCAATGGTAGATTAATTACACCATTGTTCCTGGCAAGGAGAGATAAAAGGAACACAGTCAAAATTCAATTGGAAGGGTATCTTTCTTTTTACTTTATTTTATTTTTCAATTACAGTTCACATTCGATTTTATTTTGTATTGGCTTCAGGGATACAGCATAATGGTGAGACAATCATATTCTTTACAAAGTGCTCCCCTTGATATTTCCAGTACTCTCCTGGCACCGTACATATTTATCACAATGTTACTGACTATATTCCCTATGCTGTATTTACATCCCCATGACTATTCTGTAACTACCAATGTGTACTTCTCAACCCCTTTACCTCTTTTACCCAGTCTCCCAAATCGCCTCCTCTCTGGCAACCCCCATTTCATTCTCTCTATCTATGAGTTTACCTCAATTTTATTTGTTTGTTTATTTTGTTCTTTACATTGCATATTTAAATGAAATCATATGGTATTTGTCTTTTTCTGTTTGACTTATTTCACTTAGATCCAACCATAGTAAGATTGTATTCTTTTTTTTAATTAATTTTTTATTAATATTTTACTTTTTATATGTACCATAGTTTTTTTATTCGCTTATCTATTGATAGGCAGTTGGGTTTCTTCCATATCTTGGCTATTGTAAATAACATTGCAAAGAACACGGGGGTTCATATATTCTTTTGAATTAGTGTTTTGTGTTTCGTCGGATATATAACCAGAAGTAGAATTACTGGGTCATAAGGCAGATCCATTTTTAGTTTTTTTGTGTGTGGATCCTTCATACTGTTTCCATAGTGACAGCACCAATCTGCATTCCCACCCGCAGCACAGGAGAGTTCCCTTTTCTCCACATCCTCGCCAACACTTGCTTTTTGTTAATTCACTGATAACAGCCATTCTGACAGGTGCAAGGTGGTATCACTCTGTGGTTTTAATTTACATTTCTCTGATAATTAGTGACATTAAGCATTTTTTCCTATGTCTATTGGCCATCTGTATGTCTTCTTTGGAGAAGTGTCTATTCAGGTTCTCTGCGCATTTTTTAATTGGATTGTTTGGTGTTTGGTGTTGAGTTGTATGGGTTCTCTATAAATTTTGGATATAAACCCCTTATCCAATGTATCATGGGCAAATAACTTCATCCATTCAATAGGTCATCTTTTCATTTTTTTGATGGATTCCTTTGCTGTGAAAAAAAATTTTACTTTGATATAGTCCCATTTTATTTTTACTTTTGTTTTGCTTGCCCAAGGAACTATATCTGAAAAAATATTGCTAAGAGAAATGTCATAGATATTACTGTCTACGTATTCACCTAGGAGTTTTATGGTTTCAAGTCTTACATTTAGGTCTTTAATCCTTTTTGAGTTTATTCTTGTGTATGGTGTAAGTGGTGGTCTAGTTTCCTCCCTCCCTTCCTCCTCCTCCTCCTCCTCCTCCTCCTCCTCCTCCTCCTCCTCCTCCTCCTCCTCCTCCTCCTTCTTCTTCTCTCTCTCTCTCTCTCTCTCTCTCTCTCTCTCTCTCTCTCTCTCTCTCTCTCTTTCCTCCCAACACCATTTATTGAATAGACCATCTTTCTACCCGGTTGTATGCCCTTGCCTTCTTTGTCAAATTTTAATTGACCATATAGGTGTGGGTTTCTTTCTAAGCTCTCTGTTCTGTTCCATTGATTAATATGTCTGTTTTTTATGCCTGTACCATACTATTTTGATTACTACAGCCTTGTAGTACAGTTTGATATCAGGTAGCATTATACCTCAAACTTTGTTCTTCTGTCTCAAGATTGCTAAGGTATTCGGGTTCTTTTGTGGTTCCACATAAGTTTTTTGATTATTTATCCTAGTTCTGTGAAATGTGCCATTGGTATTTTGTTAGGAAATGCATTGAATCTGTAGATTGCTTTACATAGTATGGACATTTTAATGATGTTAATTCTTCCTATCTATGAATATAATGATGTTAATTCTTCCTATCTATAAATATGTTATATGCTTTCATTTGTTTGTATCTTTTTCAATCTTTTTCTTCAGTGTCATAGTTTTTCGAACAGGTATTTTACCTGCTTGGTTAAATTTATTCCTACATATTTTTTGAGGCAATTGCAAAGGGGATTGTTTTCTGTTTCCCTTTCTGATAATTTATTATTGGTGTATAAAAATGCAACAATTTTTGAATGTTTATTTTGTATCCTGATTCTTTACTAATTCGCTTATCACTTCTGGTAATATTTTATTGATTTTTTTTTTCTTTTAGAGAGAGAGAAAGAGTGGGGAAAGGGAGAGAAACATCCATGTAAGAGAGAAACATCAGTTGGTTGCCTCTCACATGAACCCCAGTCAGGGATAGAACCCACAATCTGGGCATTTGCCCTGACCAAGAATTAAATCCACCACCCGTTGGTGCATAGGATGACACTCCAACATACTGAGCCACACCTGCTAGGGCTCTAGTACATTTTTTGATGGGATCTTTAAGGTTCTCTATATCTAACATCATGTCATCTGCAATCAATGACAGTTTTATGTCTTCCTTTCCAGTTTGGATGCTTTTATTTCTTCTTCTTGCCTGATTGCTGTGTCTAGGACTTCAAGTACTATGTTGAATAAGAGTGGTTGAAGTGGACATCCTTGGCATGTTTCTGATTTTAAGGGAAACACTTTTAGTTTTTGCCCATTGAGTATGATGTTAGCCTTGGGTTTGTCATATATGGCCTTTATTATGTTAAGGTAGGTTCCCTCTATTCCCACTTTGCTGAGAGCTATTTTTGATAAATAAGTGCTGGATTTTGTCTAATGCTGTTTCTGCATCTATTCAGATGATCATATAACTTTTATTCTTTATTTTGTTTATGTGGTGTATCACATTAATTGATTTGTAGATATTGTACCAAACTTGCATCCTGGGGATAAATCTCACTTAATCATAGTATATGATCTTTTTAATGTACTGCTGAATTCAGTTTGCTAATTTTTTGTTGTTGTTGTTAATCTTCACCCAAGTATATTTTTTAGAGAGAGTGGGAGACAGGGGGTGAGGGAGGGGGAGAGAAACAGAAAGCGAGCAAGAAACATCAGTGTGAGAGAGAGACATTGATTGGTTGCCTCCTAAAGACGGGAATCAAACCCGCAAACCAGGTACATGCTCTTGAATAGGAATTAATCCCACGACCCTTTATTGAGTGGGCTGATGCTCTAACCACTTAGCCACATGGGCAAGGGCTAGTTTGCTAATATTTTGTTAAGAATTTTTACATCTATGTTCATCAAGGATATTGGCCAATAATTTTCTTTCTTGTCGTGTTTTTATCTGGTTTTGGAATTAGATAATGCTAAAATGAGCTTGGGAGTCTTCCCTTCTCTCGGATTTTTTGTAATAGTTTGAGAAGGATAGGTGTTAGTTCCTTGAATATTTGGTAAGATTCACCTGTGAAGCCATCTTGGTCCAGGATTTTAGTTTGTTGGGAATTTTTAGATTACTGCTTTGATTTTATTTGTTGTAATTGGTCTGTTCAGATTTTCTGTTTCTTCTTGATTCAGTTTTGGAAGAGTGTATGTTTTTTAAAAATTTATCCATTTCTTCCAAATTGTTCAGTTTATAATATTTTCTTTCATTTTCAATTTTACTTATTTGGGTCCTCTCTCTCTCTCTCTCTCTCTTTTTTTTTGATGAATCTGATTAAAGGTTTCTAAATCTTGTTTCAAAGAACTAGCTCTTGGTTTTATTGATATTTTGTATTGAGGTTGGTGTTGGTTTTTTTAAAGATATTTTTCCATTGCTTTTCAGATAGAGTGGGTGGGAGGGGGGAGAGACAGAGAGAGAGAGAGAGAGGAGAGAGAGAGAGAGAGAGAGAGAGAGAGAGAGAAAGAGAAATATCCATGCAAGAGAGATACATTGATTGGTTGCCTCCTGCACGACCCCTACCAGGGCCAGGAATCAAACTGCAACCAAGGTACATGCCCTTGACTGAGAATCAAACCCACAACTCTTTGGTCCAAGGGCCAGTGCTCTAACCACTGAGCAAATCATCAGGATTTGTATTTTTTTTATTGTTTTGTTTATTTCTGCTCTAATCTTTATTATTTCCTTTCTTTTACTCATTCTGGGCTTTGTTTATTGTTCTTTTCCCAGTTCCTTTAGGTATAAGGTAATAGTATTTAAGATTTCTCTTGTGTGTTTTTTGTTTGTTCGTTTTTTGTGGTAGGACTGTATTGCTATAAATTTCCCTCTTAGGACTGCTTTCACTGTGTTCCATTGATTTTGGGTTGTTGTCTTTTTGTTTCACTTGTTTCCAGTTATCCTTTGGTTTCTTCCTTGATTTCATTGTTAACTCATTCATTGTTCAGTAACATGTAATTTAGCCTCCATGAGTTTGTGTGCTTTTCAGTTGTTTTTTGTTTGTTTGTTTTGTAACTGATTTCTAGTTTTATAGCATTGTGGCAGAAAAGATGTTTGATATGATTTCATCTTCTTAAACTTATTTAGATTTGTTTTGTGGTCTATCCTGGAAAATGTGTTATGTGCACTTGAAAAGAATGTGTACTCTGCTGCTTTGGTGTAAAATATTCTGAAAATATTAATTAAATTCATCTAGTCTATTGTGTCATTTAAGGTCACTGTTTCCTTGTTGATTTTCTGTTGGAAACATCTACCAATTAATGTCAATGGGATGTTAACGTCTCCTACCATTACTGTACTATTGTCAGCCTCTCCCTTTATGCCCATCAATATTTGCTTTATATATTTAGGTCCTACTATATTCGGTGCATAAATGTTTGCAACAGTTATGTTTCCTTGTTGGATTAATCCCTTTATCATCATGTAAAGTCCTTCTTTGTCTCTTATTAGTCCTTTTTTTTGTTTAATCCTCACCCGAGGATATTTTTCCATTTTTTTCTTCAGATAGAATGTGAGGGGGACAGAGAGAGAAACATTGATGCGAAAGAGACACATCAATAGGTTGCCTCCCACATGACCTCGACCAGGGCCGGGGAAAAACTGCAACTGAGGTACCTGCCCTTGACTGCAATTGAACCCACAACTCACTGGTCTGTGAGATGATGCTCCACCCACTGAGCCAAACTGGCCAGGGCTCTTAATAGTCTTTTTAAAAAATATGTTTCTATTGATTATTCTTTTCAAATCTTTATTGTTGGATGTAAAATGTATTACAGATGTTCCACATTTTTCCCCCATTGACCACCTCCTCCCCACTCCCGTCCCCCTCCCACCTTTTCCCACACTATTGTCTGTGTCCATTGGTTATGCATGTAAGTTCTTTGGTTTATTTCTTCCCACCCCCCCAACCCCTTTCCCTTTGAGGTTTGTCAGTCTAGCAATGAACTTGTGCTTTTAATCCCTTCACCTTTTTCACCCATTCCCACAACCCCCCTCCCAACTGGCAACCAACAAAATGTTCTCTGTATCTGTGAGAATGTTTATGTTCTACCTGTTCATTTTGTTTGTAGATTCCATTGTTGATAGATATGTATTCATTGCCATTTTGTTTGTTCATACATTTTATCTTTTTCTTCAAAAAGACCCTTCATCATTTCATATAATAAAGGTTTGGTAGTGATGAACTCCTTTAACTTTTTCTGATCTGGGAAAGTTTTTATATGTCCATTGATTCTAAATGACAGCTTTGCAGGATAGAGTAATTTTGGTTGTAGGTTCTTGCTTTTCATCACTCTGAATATTTCTTGCCACTCCCTTCTGGCCTGCAAAGTTTCTTTTGAGAAATCAGCTGACAGCCTAATGGGAACTCCCTTGTAGGTAACTAGCTGCCTTTCTCTTGCTGCTTTTAAGATTCTCTCTTTGTCTTGAACCTTTAGCATTTTGATGATGATGTGTCTTGGTGTGGGCCTCTTGGGGTTCATCTTGTTTGGGACTCTCTGTGCTTCGTGGACTTGTATGTCTATTTCCTTCACCAAGTTAACAAAGTTTCCTGCCATTATTGTTTCAAACAGGTTTTCGATTTCTTGTTCTGTCTCTTCTCCTTCCGGCACCCCCAAGATGCGAATGTTGGCACGCTTGAAGTTGTCCCAGAGGCTCCTTACACTATCCTCATTTTTTTGGATTCTTTTTTCATTTTGCTGTTCTGATTGGGGACTTTTTGCTTCCTTATATTCCAAATCGATGGTTTGCTCCTTTGATTTACATACTCTATTATTGAAGCTGTGTAAATTATTCTTTATTTCAGTTAATGCCTCCTTCAATTCTAACTGTGCATCCATGATTTCTAACTGGTCCTTTTTTATGCTCTTGAGGCCCTCCCTGAGTTCACTGAGGTTCTCACTAAGTTCATTGAGCATCCTTAAAAGCAGTATTTTGAACTCAGTATCTGTTAGGTTGCTTATCTCCCTTTCGCTTACTTCTTTTATTGGGGTTTTGTTCTGTTCTTTCATTTGGGACCTGTTTCTTTGTCTCCTCATTTTGGCTGCCTCCCTGTGTTTGCTTCAGTGTATTACTTAATGAGAGGTATGGGGCTCGCTGAGACCCAATGCTGCTCGTTTGAAAGAATTTAGGAAAAACCTGAAGCAGGATCCAAGACAGGCCAATCCTATGGTTAAGCAAGTGGCAACAGCTTGGGTGGGCTTGAAAGTTGTGTGGGGCGGGGCGGCGCCTCAGGGAGTCAGCAGGGCGGGGCTACCAGTGTGAGCCAGGTTGCTAGAGTCCCAGATATGGCTTCTGTCTGCCGCCCCCAGGAAGGGCTCACCAAAGGAACAAAGGCCTCTGACAGTACGTTTGTCCCGGAGAAAGCCCCCTCTCCAGCCTTCGCTCCAGTGCCAAACAGCTCAGTTCTTCCCTGAATGTCTCTGGCGCCCCTGGAGCTGCCTCCCCTCCGAGCTTAGAGGGAGAGAGTCCGGTAAGTCCGTGCGTGGGCCCTTTAAGGAGCTGCCTGGGGCTCCAGCCACTTCAGCCTCCCTAAGCCTCAGTTCCCGCTGGTTTTTCCAGCCAGAAGTTATGGGGACTTCTCTTCTTGGCACTGGAACCCTGAGCGGGGCACCTGGTGTGGGACGGGGACCCCTCAGTTCTCAGGAAGGACCTTCCCAGCCGCGGGAGCCTCCTGATTTTTATCCGGCACACGTGGGTGTGGGACCAGCCCGTCTTGCCGCCGCCCCTCCTACCAGTCTGGATGTGGCTGCTGCTTTAATTCCGTAGTTGTAGGACTTCCATTCAGCTTGATTTCAGGTGGTTCTGAATGATGGTTGTTCTGTAGTTTAGTTGTAACTTTGATGTGGTTGTGGGAGGACGCGATACCGCGTTTACCTACGCCGCCATCTTGACCGGAAGTCCATCTGTTTCTATTGATTTTTTAAAGAGAGAGGAAGGGATAGAAACATCGATGTGAGAGAGAAACATCACTTGGCTGCCTCCTGCTTGTCCCCTACTGAGGATCAAGCCAGCAACCCGGGCATGTGCCCTGACCGGGAATCAAACTGGGACCTCTCAGTCCATGGGACAAGACTCAATCCACTGAGCCACACTGGCCAGGGCTCTTATTAATCTTTTTAAAAAGTCTATTTTATCTAACATAAGTATTTATATCTTCGCTTTTTAAAATTTCTATTTGCATGAAATATTTTTTTCTATCCTTTTACTCTCAGTCTGTGTGGGTCTTTCTATCTGAAATGGATCTTTTAAAAAAAATTAATTTATTTTTATTACAGATATTTCTCCTTTTTCCCCCATTGACACCCTCCCCCTGCCACCACCACCCCCCACACACATAGCACTGTTGTCTATGTTTATTGGTTATGCTTATATGCATAAGTTCTTTGGTCTCTCTCTTCCCTCCCCCCCTTTGCCCCCTTCTCTGAGTTTTGTCAGTCTGAACCCTACTTCTATGTCTCTGGGTCTATTTTGTTCATCAGCTTATTTTGTTCATTATATTCTACAAATAAGTGAGATCATGTGATACTTGTCTTTCTCTGACTGGCTTATTATGCTTAGCATAATACTCTCCAGGTCCCTCCATGTCATCTTAAAGGATAAGAGATCTTTCTTTCTTACAGCTGCATAGTATTCCATTGTGTATATATATTACAGCTTTTTTATCCACTTATCTATTAATGGACACTTGGGCTGTTTCCAGATGTTAGCAATTGTAAATAGTGCTACTATGAATATAGGAGTGCATATATTATTTCTGATTGGTTTTTCAGGCTTCTTAGGATATGTTCCTAGAAGTGAGATCGCTGGGTCAAATGGCAGCTCAATTTTAATTTTTTGAGGAAACACCATATTGTTTGCTGAAATGGATCTCTTATAGACAGCATATATATGGGTCTTGTTTTCTTATCCAATCAGCTACCCTGTGTCTTTTGATTAGAACATTTAATCCATTTACATTTAAAGTGGCTATTGATAGGTATGTATTCATTGCCATTTTATGATACATATTTCTCCTCCTCCTCCTCCTCCTCCTCCTCCTCCTCCTCCTCCTCCTCCTCCTTCTTCTTCTAGTAAGTCCTTTAACATGTCCTTTAATACTGAGTTGGTGGTGATGAACTCCTTTAGCATTTTTATTTTTTTCCTCCTTCAGTTTTAAATGATAGCCTTGCCGGATGGAGTACTCTTGGTTGAAGGTCCTTGCTTTTCATCACTTTGAATATTTTGTGCCAATCCCTTCTGGCCTGAAATGTTCTGTTGAGAAATCACCTGAGAGTCTTATGGGAGCTTTGTTGTAGATAACCAACTAAATGTCTCTCTTGCTACTTTAAGATTCTCTCTTTGTCTTTAACCTTTGCCATTTTAATTATGATGTGTCTTGATGTGGGCCTCTTTGGGTTCACCTTGTTTGAGACTCTTTACACTTCCTGTACTTGTATGTCTTTTTCCTTCACCATATTAGGGGAGTTCTCAGTAGGGTCTGGTGTTGGCCAAGATCTCCCTTTGGGTGTTCCACTTATAGAACTAATCAATCATGCTCCAGTGTGGTCTGAAGCTAGCCACTAGGTATATTGGTTATGGACCTCTTGGGAGGGACTCAGGTTACAGGTCAATTTCAGATGCTGTCTGTGATTGACTCTGAGTTCCGGTTAAGAGCTACAGGACTATCGATGATATGTGGCTGCCTCTGCTGGGCTGGATGGGGAGGGGGACAAGCTGCATACCAAGACCAGCTTCCACTAGTACTGAGCCTGGGGCAGGTCAGCAAAAGGCCCAAGTCACCCTGCGATCCAGCTCTGCCTGCCAGGTGCCTATTACATTTAGCCACTGAAAAAGCCTCCAGAGGTATGGAAATTGCATGAGGCAGATTCTGAGTCACCAGGTATATTCAAGTGGTGTTCATCAAGTTGTTACAGATTTAAACTTGCTGCTGGTGCTGGGTCTGTGGCCACACATCAAAAGTCTCAGGTTACTCCAAGGGCAGCCACCCCCCAACCTGAGGCATGAGGAACTTTGTGTTGGGGCAGGGTCTCAGGGAGTGGTTACGGTGAAGCCAGTACAGTTCATCAGGCTAAAATAGATTCAGATTTGGACATGTGAACTAAGGGCTCTGCACAGGAATGGTGGCTCCAGTTGGGGTATGTGGACAAATGACGCTTGTGTCACAGCCTCACAACTCAGTCTCTCCCTGTGCATCTCTGACACCCTCTGCGTCTGCCCAGACCTCCTCAAGTGCTTTCCCAGAAAGACTGAAGTGGACCCAGGATGTCTGAATCTAGCTGACTTTTTATCAGGACCTGAGCTTAGCAGGGCAGGGCCATAGGGAGTTGGAAAGGTGGGCTAGTGAACCTCCCCAGACCGATGCCTTATGGAGAGAGTTTGACACAGGAAAGATGGCATCTGTGGGCTGTGTGGGAGAGGGACTCAAAACAGGGATAGAGCAGCTGCCCCTCTAGCACTCTCCACGAATGCATACCACACAGTCTCTCCCTGTGTGACTCCAGTTTACTCTGAGCCACTGTCCCTCCTCTGGAGGCCCAGGTGAGTGCCCGCAAGCACGATTTTGTGCACTGGACTTTTAAGAGGGCACCTGGGTTTCTAGCAGACTCCCGTCTTTCCCAGGTAGGTAGAATCCTCACTGAATTGCACAGCCTAATGTTATGTGGGCTCCTCTTCCAGACTCTGGTGCTCCGGGCTGGGGAGCCCGTTGCGGGGTTGAGATTCCTGGCTCCTCAGGTGGGATCTTTGCAGCTGAGATATCCCTCCAGATTCTCAACCAGCTATACGCCCTTAGTTATAATAAGTCTCTGTTCAGCTAGTCTTCAGTTGATCATTCAGGTAGATGGTTTTATAATTTAGTTGTAGGTCCGATCTGGTCCTGGGAAGAAGTGAGTATCTTCCACCTATCTTGGATCCCTCCAGAGGGCCTTTCTATGAGCTGTTGCTCTGGAGAGATGGCTTCGCCAACCAAGAGCCAATGTCCAGCTGTTAGTGCAAAAGTGAAAGTCCCCTGTAGCTAGTGCACACTGCTGGGGGAAGCACTGGTGTGGACAGGCAAGCTGATCTCGCTCAAGGGGTCACTGAGCACTGTTCACCACTCCAGATAAAAGATATGCCTTTACCATGGAAGAGCAAATGCCCAAAGGTCTTCAAAGAGCTATTTAGATTAGCGAAGTGTAGCCTCGCCCAGACGAAACACTCTCAGCTAGTCCTCAGCAACTTCCAGTATTTATAGTCTAACTGTCCTCTCGCCATAGTTTCTTCTCCATGTGTTATATTCAATAAACTCCCAGCAGAGCCTGTGTTGATGAGCTACGGAATGTTTCTCAATGATAGCAGATGAGATGATGACATCCTGGCTCAGCTGACTTCTCTCTTATATCGAAACAGCTTTCCTCTTAAAAATGACTTTATTTTTGTTTGAAATCATATCAAACCAGGACACAACAGCTGGCGAACAATCACACACACAAAAATGTGGTTTTGGCTCTGCAGCCCTTTCCTTCCTAGGGCCTCCTGCTCCCCTTTCCCATCTTCAACTTAGGGTATTTCACGGTGTTTTTCACACACCCTCTCACGTGCTCCTCCTGAGGGGACTGCGCCTCCTGCTGCAGCTGCCTGCCAAGGCTGACCCCAGCTCCGCCAGCCAGGCCCTGCCTCTGGTCAGCGCCTCCAACACAATCGCGCTGTGGACGCCTCCGAAGTAGGCAGATCTCCTCCAATGCGTTACACAGATGCCTTTACATAGATCCACTATTTGGGGTTATTATCTAGAGACCTTGAGGACTTGGCTATAAGCCATATGTCTGTGCCCCTTCTTCACCCTTTATTCTTTCCTGCTGCTTTGAAAACAGACTCGGTGGCTGCAACTGAAGCAACCAACACAGACCACAGGTGAACAAAAATGAGGCACTAGCCTTGGCCAGTTTGGCTCAGCGGTTAGAGCGTCGGCCTGCGGTCCCAAGAGACCCGGGTTCGGTTCCCGCTAAGGGCGTGTACCTCGGTTGCAGTTTGTCCCCGGCCCTGGTTGGTCGTGCGGGTGGCAGCCACTCGATGTGTCCCTTTCACATCGATGTTTCTCTCTCTCTTCCTCTCTCCCCCTCCCACTCTACCTGAACAAAAAATGGAAAAATGTCCTCAGGTGAGGATTAAAAAAAAAAAAAAAATGAGGCACTAGATTGCTGATCATTGAGCCAGAACTACCCTGAGCTCTGATGAAATGCTTGCTTCCAGATGCTTATCTAAAAGGGAAATGAATATCTGTCTCCTTTGAACCACTGTTATGTTGGTGTTTGTACCTCACAGGTAAACCAAATCCTACTCATATTTATTGGGTTTGTTTGTACTTCATATTCTCAGTTAAGTGAGCTTAGTTGCAAATGACAGAACAGCAGCCTCATGGGGATTTGAGCAATTAGACATTTACCTGGCCCCCATTGCAAGAGGTCTTAAAAACCACAGGCCCAAAATGGCATCACTCTGCTAAAAGCCCTTGATACAAACCCAGA
This sequence comes from Molossus molossus, assembly GCF_014108415.1. Lineage (NCBI taxonomy): Eukaryota > Metazoa > Chordata > Mammalia > Chiroptera > Molossidae > Molossus > Molossus molossus. The sequence goes on along the minus strand of NW_023425347.1, from coordinate 23,991,734 downwards.
TTTAATACCTCACCCAATGGCAGTTTCAACCTCTCCCAGAAATGTAATCTTAATCAACTAATCTAGAACTTCTGGTCATGCACCAGGAAGGTAGTCTGTGTGTCCTCTCCATCCCCCACAGAAAGAAGAGGCAACCTACATGATAAAAACACTTTCTGTTCTCTTCCCCCCAAAAAAGGATGTCTCAGCCCCCAAATAATTTTTCTTCTCTTTTGTTAGTAACTCTCTTGCCCAACCCTTCTGCTCATAAAAACCTTTCATTTTGTACAACCCCGCAAAGCCCTCTCTAGTTGCTAGAAAGGACTCTGTCTGATTCAGATCTTAAATTTACTCAGTTGAATTTTGTTGCTTCACAGTTCTATGGCTCAACAACACCAGGATCTTAGGGTGGTTTCTCTGGTAGTGATGGCCTGCTACACCCGTCCAGTCTGGCTGTGGCCGCTCAGTCTCACACCACTACATCCAGAGGAGGAAGGAGCTCTCTCCTTTATCAGGTAGGAAATCTTTCCCATAAACCCACAAGCCAATTTTTTCTTTTCTGCCTTCCTGCACATCCCTAGTTCAGTCACTGCACAGGGAGTGAGTCTGTCTCTATTTTGCTTGGTACAGAGAGCCAGCAGACAGCTCTGATGGGAGGGCGTGTTGGAGGTGGTGGTGGTGGTGGAGGGATTGAGCAAAAAAGAAAAAACGAGAGAGGGAGAACTCATGGACATGGACGACAGTGTGGTGATTCCTGGGGCGAGGGGGTGAGGTGGGAGAGGGCATTAAGGGGATAGATGGTGATGGACAAAAAAACAAAATAAACTTACAATTTAAAAAGGAGTAGGGAGCCCAGCCAGTGTGGCTCAGTGGTTGAGCGTTGACCCATGTACCAAGAGATCACCAATGAGATTCCTGGTCAGGGCACATGCCCAGGTTGTGGGCCTGATCCCCAGTTGGGGGGCACGCAGGAGGCAGCCAATCGATGTTCTCTCTCACTGATGCTTCTCTCTCTCTCCCTTCCTCTCTCTGTAAAATCAATAAAGAAAAAAAAAAAGTGGCAGGGGCAGTGAGGTTGCCAAACCGGTGTAGCCTATAGCCACGTATTCACAAGCTGGGCACTTAGTCATTCAAACAAAATCATTGTTCCATCAGCAAAAAAGCAGGGAAAATGGCTATTGTGTTGGGCAACCACTGCTCTCTACCCTACTAATTAAAAAGCACACACTGCAGGATAAAGACATTCTGGTCCTTGATTTGATTTCATTCTACAGTCGTGTTGACATTGTTCGAAAATGTCAAAACTAATTTCATTCACTTGGGGCTTTTCCATTTAGAACAGACTACTCATGATTTAAGGCTAAAGAAGAGCTGTGTGTGAAAAATACTTAACTAGCCTTATAATTAGAAAAGATTATGATTTAATTGTTTATGCTCTCAGTACAAAGCAACCTCAGAGAAATACAAGGGTTATTTATTTTAAGAAATACCAGCCTCAGGGGCTCCCAGACTGGCTCCTCTCATTTTGAATTACAGGTTCTCATCGTGAATACTGTGTCTGCCCTTCCTCCTCGGACCTAGCTCTCCGGCCCCTCCTTATCTTCCTCCCTCACGTTCCTTCTTCTTCCAAACTCGCCCTTGTCTTCTGTTACTGTTTTGTTTCTCTTTATTTATTTTGTCTTTCTTGCTCCTCCCTGCCTTTCAACTTCTAATACTGAAGTATTTCTGGTAGGATCTGTTGTTTCATGAGATTTATTTCCTGTTCATTATTCTTAGTTTTCAAAGCAGATGCGTTAAGTGGTTGGCCGTCACCTTTGCAGAAGAGGCTTTCACAAAATTAAACTAAACCAAATGAAAACTAAACCAAACAAAAACCTTCTCCCATTTCTGTCACATGACTGATTAATTACATTCCGTATTTGGTCTTCTGAAGGCAAGAACTAGTAAAAAGCAATATCCTATTAGGCTCTCTTCTTTGATTTGATCTAATTAATTCAGCCAAGCTCTGGCAGACAGTGCAAAGCCATATGGGCTGTCACGAATCCCAGCAAATATTCATGTAGCTGTATCCTCTCAGGTACTTGGCTACCAACACAGAGATCTGGCTGGGGCCCAGCACTGAGGAGGAGAATCCTGCATGGGGGTGGTATAGACAGAATTGTGTCTCAAATCTCATATGCTAAAGTCCTAACCCCCAAGATGACTGAATTTGGAGACAGGGTTTTTACAAAGTAATTCAGATGAAATAAAGTCATGAAGGTAGGACCCTAATCCAATAGAATTGTAGCCTTATAAGAAGAGAGTCAGTCTCTCTCTCTCTCTCTCTCTCTCTCTCCCCCTCTCTTCCTCCCTCCCCTCTCCTCCCCCTCCTTACCATGTGAGGACACATCAAGTAGGTAGCTGTCTGCAAGTTGAATCAGCCATTATCTTGATCTTGGTAGAGACTTCCAGACTCTAGAACTGTTAGAAAATTAATTTCTGTTGTTTGAGCCATCCAGCCATGATCTTTTGTATAGCAGCCTGAGCTGACTAATACAGGGCACAGTGTCCGAGGCTAGAGATGAGAGACAAGATGAAAACATTTTCTCATCCAGCCTCCTCCCAGACGGAAGCTCTGGTCCCACCTCCCAAGTAGGCTCTGCTTGTTCATCCAAGAATCAATAGAATGAACTCTGTCGTCTGGAGGTGGGGTGGGGAGGGAATGAAACTTTTCTAAAATGAATTATGTCTCTTTCACATCTGAATTCTCTTTCTTTCTTTTTAAATTCTACCCATAACAATTTTAGTATATGATCTCTAAAAGGTAAAAACTCTTCAAAAATAGCCATAATGATCCCATTCCTCAAAATTAACAATAATTCCTCAATATCATCAACTGTCTTGTATCTGATGTTCATGCTTCCAGTTGTTTCATGAGTGCTTGAATGTGTATATTTTTGATTTTTACAAATTGTTTCATGAAACCAAGATCTAAATAAGGCCCATCAATGGCAGTTACTCACTGAAGTTTCTTATAATCTATAGAATCCTCCCTCAGCATTTTATTTTCTTGAAGTTTTTGTTGTGAGGTACCTTGTCCTATAGTTTCCCTGTGTGGATTTTTGTGGTGTTTTAACATGCTACTCTCGCCTCTGTAACTTCCTATTAATGGCTAGTTGTAACTAGAGGCTAGATCAGAGGTCAGGATGAATTTTCTTAAAAAACTGCTTCATAAGTGGTGTTGTAGTCTTCCACGTGGAGGAATATATCTAGTTGTTTTTCTTTGTGAGATGTTGGCAGCCACTGATGATGATGAACATGTAGATCCATGAATTCATTAAGAGATGTAAAATGATGGTACTCTTAATCCTTGTTCATTTATTAGTTGGAATAATTCTATAAAGAGAAACATCCCCTCATCTACTGTTCAGTTATCAAATGGTACAGTTCATAGAGGAACATCAGGATAAATGTTTGAACTATGGTTTATCCGTGTCAAATTAATGTGTTAGTTTAGCAGTGTTCTCCAAAGATAACCAATTACAAACTAGCCTGAGTTGCTTTTTTTTTAATCTTTAGATAGAGTGGGAGGGAGAGAAGAAGGAAGAGAGAGAGAGAAACATCGACATGAAAGGAACACATCGAGTGGTTGCCTCCCGCACAACCCAACCAGGGCCGGAGACAAACTGCAACCCAAACGAGGTACGTGCCCTTAGCGGGAACCGACCCCCAGTCTCTCTGGTCCTCGGGCCGACGCTCTAACCGCTGAGCCAAACCAGCCAGGGCAGGAATTTCAACATATTTTATTTGTCTCAAATTCATTGCAGTTATTTTTAATAACATTAAGCTGTTCAATCTTTAGGCAGGGAAAGCTTTTTCAGTTTGCTCCGAACTCCTTCTGACGTGCCTTTAGTAGGTCACCAGGGGCATCTCTTTCTTCTTTGATCTTTAATCTGAAAAGGTACTTCAATTTCTTCCTGGATATTACCTGACTCACACCTAGAATCGGCATTTCTCCAAGGAGCTCCTTCCTTCTACTGGGAAGTGGTATTGCAAGAGCGTCTGGCTGCTGGGGGTGTTCATTGCTATGAGGTTAATTACTATTTTCTTGACTATTTCTATAAACAGAACTAAACAATTTTTGTAAAAAATTTTTTAATTTAAAAATAAAATATATTATAAGAACATTCTTGATACTTCTAATTCAAATTCAAGAATGTTCTTGATACTTCTAATTCAAATTCAAATTCAGGATAAAGGGTTCATTTAACCTTTTCTGTCTTATATATGTCCCTTCTTCCACACCAATAACATTGGTTGTGAATGACACTGGAAATGACAGAATTCAAACATCGCACCATTGTTTGTTTGCTTTATCCCACAAAGCATCCGCAGGAGTCTTAGAGAAAATCATGCCACCACTCACCAACAATAAATACTGTCACCAGTGTTAAGAGTTTCCCCCCTGTTGTTAGTCTTAAAGTAGATCCCATTAGGGAGATACAGTTAAAATATTTTGTTTGAAGTCTCCTGGAATAGCTTTCCTTTGTGTAGTCATCTTTAAGAATATAGATCTGAGAGGTCTGGGGAGGACCAAGCCAGGGCAGGGTAAAGACCAGCCCAGAGAGAACACTGTGCTTCCCCAGACAACCACTTATCCTCCTATCCATCTTCATTTTATTCCTTCATTCAGTCCTCCTATTTCCAGGTTCCTCCATTACTCACTCCATGCTTCGCTATCCGAGCACCACCTTCTAACATTTGAATGTCAGGTATTGGTGGTATAGTTATCTTTACCCCATATTTGGGGATGGATATGAATCAAGATTTACCAAAAAAAAAAAAAGATCATATCCATTACAAAACTTTTTAAAAAATAGGGTTTATTTTTTAGAACATTTTAAGTTTCACAGCAACACTGAGCAGAAGATACTGAGAGTTTCCATATACCCCTGCCCCTTGTATGCATTAGCCTCCCCCATTATCAACATCCGCCACCAGTGGGTACATTTGTGACAATCAATGAACCTATATTGACTCATCATTATCACCCAAAGTTCACAGTTTACAGTAGCGGTTTGCTCTTGGTGTTGTACATTCTAAAGATTTGGAAAATGTATAATAACATCTAACCACTGTTATATAGACTAGCTTCACACCCTAAAAATCCTCTATGCTCTGTCTAGTTATACATCTCTCCTGACTAACCCCCGGCATCACGTATTTTTCATTGCCTGCATAGTTTTACCTTTTTCAGAATGCCAGAGTTGGAACCATGAGGTGTGTAGCATTTTCATATTGGCTTCTTTCACTTGGTATTAGGCATTCAAGTTTCTTCCATGCCTTTCCATGGCTTGATAGTGTATTTCTTTTTAGCACTGAATAGTATTCCATTGTCTCAATGTACCACACTTTATCCTTTTACCTACCAAAGGGCATCTTTATTGTTTCCAAGTTTTGGCAATCATGAATAAAACTGCTATAAATATCTGTGTGCGAATTCCAAAATGGCGGCGGAGTGAACGGAAGCTACATAGACCGTCTCCCAGGACCAAACTGGAATTACAACTATAACACAGACAAATCAACGGGAAAAACCAACAGAAAAGCAGCTTGTGAGGACCATATAACCAGGGACACTAACTGGATCCTGGTGGGCTTGCGAAGGCGTGAGACAGGGGCTGGGAGCCCACAGACAGCAGGGGCCTTACTGGGAGCAGCACCCTTGGGTTACACTCCCAAGTGGTTCCACAGCACAGAGCTGGGACAGACGCTAAAATAGCCACAGCCACTCACCTTGGGCTCCGGCAGAGGGCGGGCAGGATGGACTGGAGCTGTGTCAGGACACTCAGGATTTGGAGGGCACTCAGAGCTTTTGCTGAGTTGCTGCCATGCAGGACAGTGGCCATCTTGCTCCTTCCCAGGGCTCTGAGGAGAGGCAGCAGCCCCTCCCTCAGAGATCCAACCCCACCCTGTGGGCCATTGAAGTGCTAATTGAAGCTCATTAACAACCAGCATCTGCCCCACCCTTGTGAAATCGCCTTATGCTGAGCATCTGAGGGAGTTTTTCAATCAACTGACAACCCAAAACTCATCAAGTAAACCTCAACTGCTAGCTTCCAGGCAAAAAGCTAGAGGATACTTTCCTGGGCTAGCAACTTTAACCAGGACCCTGCCTCATCTAAACCCAGGAGAGGGAGCCACAAACAGCAGAACACCAACACCCACAGGGAAAACTTGACAGGCTCCAGACGCTACTGTGATAGCCAAAATGGTGAAACACAGAAACAGAAGCCAAATGAAAGAGTAAGAGACCTCCACAGAAGATGAGATCAATGTGGAGCAGTTAGCATGATAACAGAGCTAGATTTCAGAGCCATGATCTTGAGGAAGTTCAACAGCATGAGTAAGGACATAAGGACGCTGAAAATAAGCCAACTGGAAATTAAAAACCATCAAGAAGAGATAAAAAATGACATAACAGAAATTAAAAACACATTGGAAGGTTTAAAAAGCAGAGTAGAGGAAGCTGAGGGCTGGATTAGTGACTTAGAAGACAGGGTAGAAAAAATCAACCAATCAGAAAAACAAAAGGAAAAAACGATTAAAAAACAGGAAGACAGCTTAAGAGAACTGTGGGACAACTGGAAACGGAATAATATTCGCATCATAGGAGTCCCCGAAGAAGAAGAAAACGAGCAAGGTATAGAGAATATATTCAAAAAATAGTGACAGAAAACTTCCCTAATTTGGTGAAGGAAGAAGGCATTCAAGTTCAAGAAGCACAGAGAGTCCCAAGTAAGAAAAACCCAAACAGGCACACACCAAGACACATAGTAATTAAAATGCCAAAAATTAAAGACAAAGAGAGAATCCTAAAAGCAGCAAGAGATAAGCAACAGGTTACCTACAAAGGAAACCCCATAAGGCTCTCAGCTGACTTCTCACAAGAACACTACAGGCCAGAAGGGAATGGCATGAAGTAATCAAGGTCATGGAAAAAAGGATCTGAATCCAACTACTCTACCCAGCAAGGCTATCATTCAAAATAGAAGGTCAAATAAAGAGCTTCCCAGACAAAAAAAAAAAAAAAAAAAAAAAAAGGCTAAGGGACTACATTAGCACTAAACCAGCACTGTAAGAAATGTTAAAAGGACTGCTGTAATTAGCAGGAGAAATGGGAAGAAAAATATAACCACACTAAACAAAAATGGCAATAAATAAGTACATATCAATAATCACCTTAAATGTAAATGGATTGAATGCTCCCATAAAAAGACACAAAGTAGCTGATTGGATAAGAAAGCATGACTCATCTATATGTTGTTTACAAGAGACCCACCTCACAACAAAAGACTCACATAGGTTGAAAGTGAAGGGATGGAAAAATTTTTCCAAGCAAATGGAAAGCAAAAGAAGCTATACTCATATCTGATAAAATGGATTTCAAAATGAAGGTCATAACTAGAGACAAAGAAGTCCACTCCATAATATTGAAAGAATCTATCCAACAGGAAGATATAACCTTGATAAACATATATGCACCCAAATTAGGAGCACAAAAATATATTAAAAATCTTCTGGAGGACTTCAAAGGAGAAATCGACAACAATACAATCATAGCAGGCGACTTCAACACCCCGTTGACACCACTGGATAGATCCTCTAGACAAAAAATTAGCAAGGAAACAGAGACTCTAAATGAAGCACTAGACCAAATGGATTTAATAGATATCTACAGAGAATTACACCCCAAAACTACAGAATACACATTCTTCTCAAGTGCACATGGGGCATTCTCAAAGATAGACCACATGATAGGACACAAACTAAATCTCTACAAGTTCAAGAAGATTGAAATCATCTCAAGCATCTTCTCAGATCACAATGGCATGAAACTAGAAATCAATTGCAACAAGAAAATGCAAAGACATTTGAACACATGGAGGCTAAATAGCATGTTATTAAACAATGAATCGGTTACCGAGGAGATCAAGGAAGAAATTAAAAACTTCCTGAAAACCAATGAAAATGAACACACAACAACACATTATCTATGGGATGCAACGATAGCAGTTCTGAGAGGGAAGTTCATACCACTACAGGCCTACCTCAAGAAACAAGAAAAATTTCTAATTGACTGTCTAACCTCACAACTTAAAGAACTACAGAGCAAACATAAAGAAAACCCCAGAGCAAGTAGAAGGAAAGAAATAGTAAAGATCAGAGCAGAAATAAATGACATAGAGACCAAAAAAACAATTCAAAGGATCAATGAAACAAAGAGCTGGTTTTTCGAAAAGATAAACTAGATTGATGGACCCTTAGCTAGACTCACCAAGAAACAAAGAGAACCCAAATACACAAAATCAGAAATGAAAGAGGAGAAGTAACAACCGACACCACGAAAATACAAAAGATCGTTCACAGCTACTATGAACAACTATATGGCAACAAATTCGACAATCTAAGCGAAATGGACAAATTTCTAGAAACACACAGTCTCCCAAAACTGGACCGGGAAGAGATAGAAAACTTGAACAGACTAATAACAACTAAGGAAATTGAAGAGGTAATCAAGGCTCTCCCAACAAACAAAAGCCCAGTTCCAGATGGCTTCCTGGGGGAGTTTTACCGAACATTCAAAGAAGAACTAACACCCATTCTCCACAAACTATTTCAAAAAATTCAAGAAAACCCTGGCCGGTTTGGCTCAGCGGTTAGAGCGTCGGCCTGCGGTCCTGAGAGACCCGGGTTCGGTTCCCGCTAAGGGCACGTACCTCGGTTGCAGTTTGTCCCCGGCCCTGGATGGGTCGTGTGGATGGCAACCACTCGACGTGTCCCTTTCACGTCGATGTTTCTCTCTCTCTCTCTCCCTCCCACACTCTATCTGAACAAAAAATAGAAAAAAATGTCCTCGGATGAGGATAAAAAAAAAAAAAAATTCAAGAAGAAGGAAGACTTCCAAACACTTTCTATGAGGCCAGCATAATTTTAATTCCAAAACCAGAAAAGGACACTACAAAGAAAGAAAACTACAGGCCAATATCCCCGATGAACATAGACACCAAAATCCTGAACAAAATACTAGCAATTTGGATCCAGCAATACATGAAAACAGTTATTCACCATGACCCAGTGGGATTCATTCCAGGGATGCAAGGCTGGTACAATATTCGCAAATCAATAAATGTGATACACCACATAAACAAAATGAAGAATAAAAACCACATGATCATATCAATAGATGCTGAAAAAGCATTAAACAAAATCCAGCATCCATTTCTGATAAAAACGCTCAGCAATGTTGGAATAGAGGGATCATCTTGACATAATAAAGGCCATATATGAAAGACCTACAGCCAACATCATACTCAATGGGCAGAAACTAAAAACATTTCCGTTAAGAACAGGAACAAGACAGGGATGTCCACTTTCACCACTTTTATTTAACATAGTACTGGAAGTCTTAGCCACAGCAATCAGACATGAGGAAAAAATAAAAGCGATCCAAATTGGAAAGGAGGAAGTGAAACTGTCATTATTTGCAGATGACATGATATTATATATAGAAAATCCTAAAGACTCCATCAAATATCTACTAGACTTAATAAAGGAAGTTGGAAAAGTAGCAGGATACAACATTAACGTCAAGAAATTGACGGCATTCTTATACACCAATGATGAACTCACAGAAAGAGAAACTAAGAAAACAATCCCGTTTACCATCGCGGCAAAAAAAATTAAGATACCTAGGAATAAACTTAACCAAAGAAGTAAAGGACCTATTTGCAGAAAACTACCAGTCATTGAAAAAAGAAATAGAGGAAGATATAAAAAAGTGGAAGCACATACCATGTTCATGGATTGGAAGAATTAACATCATTAAAATGTCCATACTACCCAAAGCAATTTATAGATTCAATGCAATCCCCATCAAAATACCAATGACATACTTCACAGAACTAGAACAAATACTTCAAAAGTTCATATGGAACCAAAAAAGTCCCCGAATAGCCACAGAAATTTTGAAAAAGAAGGGCAAAGTAGGTGGGATCAAAATACCAGATATCAGGTTATACTACAAAGCGACTGTAATCAAAACAACCTGGTACTGGCACAAGAACGGGCATATAAACCAGTGGAACAGAACTGAAAACCCAGAAATGGACCCAAGGCAATATGCTCAATTAATATTTGACAAAGGTGGCAAGAGCATACAGTGGAGTAAAGACAGTCTCTTTAATAAATGGTGTTGGGAAAATTGGATAGCTACATGGAGAAAAATGAAACTAGCCCATCAACTTACACCATACACAAAAATAAACTCAAAATGGATAAAAGACTTAAATGTGACCCGTGAATCCATAAAAATTCTAGAAGAAAATGTAGGCAACATAATTTCGGACATCATATGGAGCAGAATTTTTACTGATACATCACCTAAGGCAACACAAAGGAAAAAATGAACACGTGGGACTACATCAAACTAAAAAGCTTCTGCATAGCAAAAGAAACAATAATCAAAATGGAAAGGCAACCCACTGTATGGGAGAACATCATTGCCAATGATGTATCAGATAAGGGGTTAATTTCCAATATATATAGAGTGCTCATACAACTCAACAAAAGGAAGACAAAGAACCCAATTAAAAAATGGGCAGAGGAGCTGAATAGACACCTCTCCAAACAGGACATACAAATGGCCAAGAGACATATGAAGAAATGCTCAATATGTCTTCATTTATTTAGTTCTTATTTAATTCATATACCTTTGATACAATAATTTCATGTCTTTCTTTTTCATCTCTGATGAGTATATTACCCAAAAAAGGAAGGAAACATATAAGCAGTATTGGCTTTATTAACTCAAGAACTATAAGATAGTTCTGAAACTTTAAAATAAATAAAAATTTTCCTAGAGAACATGTTCAAAATGTTGATTCTATTTGTGACTTTTAAGTACATTTTCCTCACCACCAGTTAGGTTGGCCATCTTCTCATATGTCTATTGGCTTTCTTATTTTAATTTTTTTGTGAAGTGCCTGTTGATGTGGGATTTTTCCTTTTTTTTTTTTTCTTCTGTATCCTCACTTCTTCCCTTATTGATATGTAGGAATTTTTAATATATTAAAGATTTGTTTGATACAAATACATGTTGCAACTATTTTTTTCTAGTCTCTGATTTGCCTTTTCACTCTCTTTATGATGACTTTTGATTAACAGAATTGTTAATCTTATTAAAGTTAAAGGTATCAACTTTTTATTTTATGATTGAGAAATTCTTCCCTATTTTGAGTCATTGAAGACTTCCTATTTTCTATATGCTTTATAATTTTGCCTTTCACATTTAGGTATCTTATCTACCTAGAATTTATTTTTATGTATGATGTGAGGTAAGGGTCCACTTTTACTTTTTTCTCTGTGGCTATTTACTTGTTCCAACAGTACCATTTGAAAAGTCTATTTTCCTCCACTAATATGCAAAGCTGCTCTAATCAGTAACTTCCATCTGAGCATATCTCTGTTTCTGGAGTCTCTGTTCAATTCCATCATCTGTTTACCATTTCTGAATCAGTACTGTAGCTTTATTGGACATGGGAAGACAAATGCACCTCTTGACATTTTCTTCAAGTGTGTTTGACATTTTTTTTTTATCATTTGCAATTTCCATACACTTTTGGAGCAGTACTTCAATTTAATAAATAATCTGATTTAATTTGTATTAGGACTGAAAGGACTAAAGTTCAATTTAGGAAGAACTGGCATGTTTAATTAATACTGAATCTTCTAGTCCATCAACACAGTATAACTCTTTATTGTTTAGGATTCTCTTAATGTTCAATAAAGCTTTATTATTTTCTCCATAGAGGTATTTTTTACATCTGTTGTTAAATTTATTAGGTATGCCTAGAGTTCATGTTTAAAGTATTCCTTTTCTTACTTCTTTTTCTAATTGTTTGTAGCTAATACATAAAATACAAGTGGTAACAGTGAATATCCTTGTCTGATCCCAACAATAAGAGGCCCAGTAGGTGAGGTCATCAGAAAGTTAAAGGGCTAGATCATGTAGGGTTCTGTAGACTTTTGCAGGATTTGGGATTCTCTGAGTGAAATGGAGAGCCACTGCAGGGTTTTGAGCAGAGACAGGACATGATCTGACGTGCACTTTAAAGCTGAAGGCTGTGTTGGGAACAGACCATAAGATAGCAAGCATGAAAACAGGAAGACCAGTTGCAAAGCTATTACAATAATTCAGATGTGAGGTGGTGGTGGTTCAGAAAAGGATGATAGTGGTAGAGGTGGTTAGCTCTGGTTAGATTCTGGATATACTTGGAAGGTCGAGCTTATAGGATTTTCTGATAGATTAGATGTGACTCGTGGTGGGTGAGGAGGGGAGATAAATTAAAACTGGCTCCAAATTATTTTCACACATGTGTCTGGAAGAATGTGTGAATGCATTTTTGGCAGATAAAATCTCAAGTTCTTTTTTTTACATGTTGAATTTGAGATTTCTATTAGACGGCCAAGTGACTTTGTCAACTAGGTAATTGATTTTGAAATTGGAAGAGAAGTCCAGGCTAGAAATATAAATTTGTGAGCCTCAGTATATAGATGGTATTTAAAATAAATACTCTAGATAAGATTACCAAGGAAATAAGTACACATTAAAATATAAAAAGGGGGGCCCTGGCCGGTTTGGCTCAGCAGTTAGAGTGTCAGCCTGTGGACCGAAGGGTCATGGGTTTGATTCTCTGTCAAAGGCATGTACCTGGCTTGCGGGTTTGATCCCTGGCCCCAATCGGGGTCATGCAGGAGGCAGCTAATCAAAGTGTTTCTCTCACATCAATGTTTCTCTCTCTCTCTCCCTCTTTCCCTTCCATTCTATCTAAAAATCAATGTATGCCCAGCCGGTGTGGCTCAGTGGATTGAGAGTCATCCCATGGACTGAGAGGTCCCAGTTCAATTCCCAGTCAGGACACATGCCTGGGTTGTAGGCTCGATCCTCAATGAGGGGCATGCTGGAGGCAGCCAATCAATGTATCTCTCTCACATCAATGTTTCTATTTCTCTCTTCCTTCCTTTCTCTCTAAAAAAAAATCAATAAAAATATTTTTAAATTAAAAAATAAATAAAAATCAACAGAAAAATATCCTTGAGGGGGCCAAGGGTTCACCCTGATGAACAACATTAAGAGTTTAAGAAGAAGAGAAATCTGCAAAAGAGACCGGGAATATGTAGACAGGGAGGTAGGTGGAAAACATGGTACCTAGGCTGAATAGGACATCAAACAAAAAGATATTTCAAGAAAGGCAAAATGCTCTCTTACTCTATCAAATGGTATTAATAGATGAAGGCAGAGGTGGGTCATTAGACTTAGTAAGGTTATTTGATGACCTTGATAAAAGCTGTGTTTGGTGGGGGGGGGGGTAGGGGACAAAGCATAAGTAAGTGAAAAGACAGTGGGTGAAGAAGACATGGTGAGCCTTTTGCTATACATGGGTAGATGGAGAAACATTTGGGGCCAAAAGGGTAGTTTTTTTTTTCCCTAGGAGGGAGAAATAAGCATATGTTTTTGTGCTGATAGAAATAACCTGATAAAGAGTAAAAGAAGAAAAAATTGAATATGTGACAAATAGAAGGAGGAACTGATAGAGCAATGTCCTTGTATGGAGAGAGGAATGAGATCTAGAATGCAAATAGAGGGGTTGTGCATAGATAGGAACATGTACAAACACATATTAACAGGCAGGAAATATGTCAGTATAGATAAGGGTGCTATAGGGGAATATGATGCATAGCAGAGGTCTGTGGAAACTCTCTTCTGCATATTTTAAGTTTCTTAGTGAAGTAAGAAATGAGGTCATCAGCTTAGGATCCACAGTTTCAAAACCATTTAGAACAAACTTGCTCATATTATTTTCTTATTTATAAAATAGCTACATGTCCTGGCCGGTTTTGCTCAGCGGTTAGAGCATCAACCTGCGATCCAGAGAGACCCGGGTTCGATTCTCACTAAGGGCATGTACCTCAGTTGCAATTTGTCCCCATCAGCGGTTGGGGTCGTGTGGGTGCAACCAGTTGATGAGTCTCTCTCACATCGATGTTTTTCTCTCTCGTTCTCTTCCTCTCTCTCTCCCTCTTGCTCTATGCAAAAATGTCCTCGGGTGAGGATAATAATAATAATAATATAAAATAGCTACAGCATCAGTAGTGGAAACTCGTTTTCATTCCTGTTATTGGTTATTAGTGCCTCTTTGTTGCTGTTGTTGCTCTTAAACAGTTTCACTGGAAATTTGTTATTATTTTTTCAAAGAACCATTTTCTGTCAATATGGATTCTCTTTATTAAGGTTTCTTTGTTTAGTGTTCATTTTACTTATTTCTGTACTTTATTTTCTTTCTTCTGGCTTTTTTTTTTATGAGGAGCGCAGATATTTTTCTGATTGATTCCTAACTTCATGTGACAGATGCCTTACTCATTAATTTTAAGCCACTCTTCTAATTTAATATATATTTACGATTAAAAATTCTTAAAAATAAAATGCACTAGTTGCATTTCACATGCAGATAAACATGTACTAGTTTTACCGTTAGTCAATTCAAAATATTACCTAATTTCTATTATGGTTCCTTCTTTGACCCAAGTGTTAGCTTGAGGTATATTCTTTTAATTTCTAAAAATACAAGCTTTTCTACTCATTTCAATTATTGATTTATAGCTCAATTACTTTGCAACTAGAACCAAACTCTATGAAATTTCAGTTCTTTGAAATTTATCAGGACTTGCCTTTGACCTGTATTTGGTCGTTTGCTATAAATGTTTTATATGCGCTAAGGTAAACTGTGTGTCCTGCAGGTGGTGGTGCAGTTTCTATATGGGTTCATTAGGTCAAGTTTGTTAATGATGTTATTAGAAATGCTATTAAAATCTTCTATAGCTTACTTAATTCTTGTGTGCTAAATCTATCAATTACTAAGAGGTACCTGTTCAAAGTTGCTGTGATTGTGGAAGTGTCTCTTTTTTCTTTACATTTTTGTCTATATATGTTCTCTGTATTTTGAATTTAAGATTAAGTTATACTTCCAAAAATGTAGTATTATTTAATTCAAACATTTAGTTCATTTACATTTAATGTAATTACTGATACATTTTGGCTAATATTAATCACATCCTTTTTTTTTTTTTTAAAGAATGTTTTTATTGATTTTAGAGAGCAGAAGAGAGAGGGAGAGAGAGAGAGGAACATAAATTGGTTGCCTCCTGCATGCCCTCTGCTGGGGATCAAGCCCACAACCCAGGCATGTGCCCTGATCATGAATTGAACCAGTGACCTCTCAGTGCATGGGAAGACACTCAACCAACTGAACCACACCAGTCAGGGCTCAACCATATCCTTTTGTGCGTTATATTTTTCTACCCATTCTATATTTCTGTTTTATAAAATCCTTATATACCTACTTAGTAAAGCCTAAAGTTAATCAGTAGACTTATCCTCCTTCTAGACAGTACAAGAACTAAGAAACTTAGAACACTTTTAACTCCATTTATGCCACTTCCAACCTATCTGTCTTGTTAGCATATATTAAATCTATCTTACTTTTTAACCCCATAAGATAACGTCTAATTGTTTCATGTGTTCTTTTGGTTTTTTCCCCCTTGCATCTCAAGCTTTCCATCTGGGATCACTTTCCATCTGCCTGAAGTTCATTCTCTATAATTTTCTTCAGTGAGCATCTGTTTGTGACAAACTGTCTCAGTTTTACTCATCTAAAAATACATTTACTTTGTCCTCATTCTTGATAGATACTTTCATTTGGTATAGAATTCTAGATTAGCTGTTGGTTCAAGGTGTTTTGTTTTTGTTTGTTTGTTTTTGTAAACACACTGAAGATACCATTCTTCCACCCTCTGGCTTGCCCTGTTACTATTGAAAATGCTAATATCAATTATGCTGGTCCTTTAAAGGTTGGGGTAGATTGTTACACTAATGGCTCCCATC
Organism: Molossus molossus; assembly: GCF_014108415.1. Taxonomy (NCBI): domain Eukaryota; kingdom Metazoa; phylum Chordata; class Mammalia; order Chiroptera; family Molossidae; genus Molossus; species Molossus molossus. The sequence goes on along the minus strand of NW_023425347.1, from coordinate 23,975,773 downwards.
AAATCACAGCTCCTGATATTCCTGCCAGATGGAAAGATTGGCCCCCACTGTTTCCAGAATCAAAGTCAAACCCAGCTTCCAGACAACACACTTAAACAGTTAAATATGTAATCCCAGATGAACCTAGTAGAAGAATCTTTTAGCCAACCTGTAGAATCATAAAAACAACAACAAATGATAATAATAATCATTGTTGTTTTAAGTCACTAAGTTTTGGGGTGACTAGTTATACAACTTATAACTTAAACAAAAATTGCAACCTTGGAATGGACTGTTGCCATAACAAACACCTAAAATGTTCGTCATTGGCTTTGGAACTGGGCAGTGGGTGGAGGCTAAAAACCTGGCCAGGGAATTGTTGATTAAGCCTGGAGCTATGATGAACAATCTATTAGCAGAGACTGGAAAGACAGGGAGAAATTTTTATTGGAAGCTGTTAAAAGATAAACATTGTTTTATATAGTGAAACAATTGGAAAAATTGTTGCCTGCAGTAAGTTGAAAGAGGAAAAACTGCATGTATCTAAATGAACTTGTAGCTGTGGCTAAGATGTCAAGATGGAATGTTTAGTATCAACTGGCTTTGTTTAGTAGCATATGATAAAATATATTAGCAGAGAAATGAACTAGAAAGGACCACTTGTTTAGTTAGCAAGTCTAATTTAGAGGAAATCTAGCGTTTTCAGGACTTATTGGGTTATAAAATAAAATTGTTTCTCATTCTCAGTCTCTGTGGCCAGTAAAAATTTACAAATAAATGACCTCAAGATAAAAATCAAATCAATGTGTGGCAGTAAACTTCTCTATTAAGACTTCAGAAAGATTAAGGTAATGCTCAGTAGACTGTCTTAGGAGACAAAAGCACATTAAGAATATTAAGGGTGGCATCCCACAGTAGCTCGATATGCCCAAAGTAGGCAGAAGTCTGTTTTGGCCTCTCTGGGCCTCATGGTTTTGGAGGATGGGATAAACTCCATGCAGATTCACAAGAAACCCATAAGGTTTTTAAAGAAAGTTTTGCCATCTTCGACTAAAAGAAATAGAGCTAGTTCAAAATAAAAAGAGGTCTCTAGGCCCCCAATTATCTATAGGTAGAAGAAGGCCAAAATGCAAACATGGGCAATTTGCTATAAAAAACGAGAGATGCTGTGGGTAAAGTAAGGACACCCAGAACTGAAGAGAACTATGCTCTAGGTCCTAATTTAAAAAAATATTCCCTGCCTTAAGACAGAGCAACATGACAATATTAGTCCAGGTGGATTTCAGAATTGCTATGGACCAATGGCTGATAAGTGAAACCTTTCCCTCCTTTTTAGTGACAGTATCTATTGTGATTATTCTGATCCATCTTATCATTGTATATTTGGTATTTTCCTCCCCCCAAATTAGTATGTTGAAAACTTAATGCCCAAGTTGATAGTATTAGGAAGTGGAACCTTTGGATGGCAATTGACTTATGAGGGCAGAGCCCTCATGAGTGGGATTAGTGTTCGTATAAAAGAGATGCCAGAGAGCTACCTTGGCCTTTTTGCTATGGGAGGATGCAATGAGAATTCTGCAGCAAAAAAGTGAGCCCTTATCTGACCATGCTTGGCACCCTAATCTTGGGTTTCTAGCCTCCAGAACTGTGAGAAATCAATTTCTGTTATTTATAAGCCAACCAGTCTATGATATTTTGTTATAGTAGTTAAAATGGACTAAGATGGTGTATAACTTCGCTTTTAGTTCACAGGTCTCTAAACCACAAGGAGTTAATCCTGAATAGCTACACCTAAGGAGACTCCTATGTATCCAGACGTAATACATATCACAAGATGATGGACTTTGAATCGGATACTGTTATGGGACAATACTTTGGGTCTTGGGAAAATGTGAGTGTATTTTCCACAGAAGAGGGAACTGAATCATAGAGTCTAGAGGGCAGACTGATTGATTGCTACATTAATGGATCCCAATAAATCATGCCTCCTGATACCCATTCCCTAGTATAGTCTTCTCCTATATTGACTCTGAGGTTGGCCAGATAATTTACTTTGTCCAGTGAAACACCAATGAATATGATGCAACCAGAGGCTATAAAACATCTGTGTTCTGATATTTTTCCCTCCTAGAATGCTGTTACTGCCATATGTAGAAGCTCAGTCTGGTGTCTCTGAAGATGAAAAGGCTCATGGAGTGGGAGAGGTCAATCCCTCCCAGGCATCTGTTGAATCCTGCCCTTAATAAACCCACCAGGATTGCAGAGTGCAGCTGTATGAATGCATCCACACAAGACCAGTAGACTTGCCCTACCAACCCACAGAATTGTGAGAAATAATAAATCATTGTTATTTTAAGAAAATAAATTTTAGAGTGGTTTGTTACACAATAGATAACTAAAACAAGGATAATCCTTTTTTCTCTGGCTACTTTAAAGATTTCCCCTTATTTTGATGCTCTTACGTTTCATTATAATGTGTCTGGCTGATGTATATTTTTATTTACATTCATCCAACTTCTCGAATGTATCAATTTGTGCCTATAATAATTTCTGGAAAACCCTCGGCCATTATCTCTTCCAATATCATTGATGCACCATTCGTCCTCTGCTCTCCTTGCAGAACTCTGATTAGACGCAGGGTAGACCTTCTCACTCTATCCTCCAGGTCTCTTCTCTGAACTTCTTTCCTTTTTACACCTCTTTGTCTCTCTCTATGCATTCGGGAGAACTCTTCTGACTATCATTCAGCAGTAATCAACTATCTTGAATTTGCTTTCTAATCCATCCTTTGAGTGCTTTATTTCAATTTCCATATGTTTTATTTCTAAAATAAGTATTTGTTTTTAAAAAATATATTAGATTATTTTTTACACTTTCTGCTTATCCTAGGATGCAACCTTCTTTTTTTTCTTTAAACATAATAAGCAAAGGTTTGATTCAAAAGATGAGTAATGATTCCAATATCTGAAGACTTTGCTGTCTACTTGCTTTCATTATGCACAACATAATTTTTACCATTTTAATTGTACATTTCAGTGGCTTTAAAATCACTCATATGTTGTGCAACCATCACCATTATCTATCCTCAGGATGTTTTCAACAATCCTAACATAAATTCTATACTCATTAAACAATTCCTCCTTTGCTTTTCCCCCTCACCAACTCCTGGTAAGCCCCAATTCTACTTTCTGTTTCTATGGATTTGCCCATTCTAGGTACCTCATATAGATGGAATTATACAACTTTTGCTCTTCTGAGCCTGAATTATTTCAAAAAGCATAATGTTTTCAAGGCCCTTCCATGTTGTAGTATGTATCGTGGGTGTTTGTTGCTGTCAAACATGAAGGTACATTTTTCAGAGCCAATCTGTGTTTTCTTTTGCCTGGTACCTAGAAGCAAAACTAGTGTGGGCCACTTTAAATTAGATTCACTATTATAGGATCTTGAGCCACTCAGGTGATAAGAATTTGAGCTTCATCGATTCAGAGGGGCCTGGAGGCTGGGTACAACTCAGAGGTGCTTTGTTCTCTCCTGCTCTGCTCTTCTCCAACGTAACTTTCCCTGCTGTCCCCTGAAGCAAAGGTTTACCTCTGGCTGTCCCTAACCCTGTGTTATAGCACTTTGAGCCCCATCTTTATGGAGGATGTATTAGTCTGCTAGGGCCACTATAAGATAGTACCACACAGTGCAGGGCTTAAACAACAGGAATTTATTTTCCCATAGTTCTGGAGGGGGGAGTCCAAGATCAAGGTGCCATTAGGGTCGGACTCCTCTGCAGCCTCTCTCGTGGGCGTGCAGAGGGCAGCCTTCCTGCCTCCTCTTCGCAAGACCTTCCATCTGTTTATGCAGACTCCTGGCTCTCATTGCGTGTCCTGGCCTATTTTTCTTAAAAGGACACCAATCAGCTTGGGCTGGGCAGCTCAGTTGTTTTTTTTTTTTTTTTTTATCCTCACCTGAGGACGTTTTTCCATTTTTTGTTCAGATAGAGTGGGGGGGGAGAGAGAGAAGAGAGAGAAACATCAACGTGAAGGGACACATCAAGTGGCTGCCACCCGCACGACCAACCAGAGCCGGGGACAAACTGCAACCGAGGTACGCGCCCTTAGCGGGAACCGAACCCGGGTCTCTCCGGACCGCAGGCTGACGCTCTAACCGCTGAGCCAAACCGGCCAGGGCTGGGCAGCTCAGTTGGTTAGAGTGTCATCCTGAACACCAAAAGGTTGCGGGTTCGATCTCCGGTCAGGGCACATTTCTAGGTTGTGGGTTCAATCCCTAGCCAGGGTGAGTACAGGAAGCCACTGATCAATGTTTCTCTCTTACATCCATGTTTCTCTCTCGCTCAAATCAATAAACATATCCTTGGGTGAGGACAGAAAAAGAAAAAGGAAACCAATCTGATTGGATTAAGCCATACCCCAAAAGCCTCATTTTAACTTAGTTATCTCTTAAAAGCCCTATATCCAAATGCAGTCACATTCTGAGGTTCTGGGGGTTAGTTCTTCAATATATGAACTTTGAGGAAATAAAAGTCAGCCCATACAGGGGAAGAGGCTCTAGATGACTCCCTACCCTGTGGCATCTGTCCCTTTCACCTCAGGAAACTGTCAGAACCTAAGTCTGTATTCACCTGACTCAGCAAATGCTCTCAGGACACCTGAGGTTTACATGATTGGGTTCCCATTTCCATTTAGATTTTAACCTGTACCTTTATTATCATCTTGGCAGCTTTTTGTTTGTGTGTTTGTTTTAATAACTTAGTCTGGCATAGTATCAGTATCACAAATTATATTCTACTGACCTGTGTATTGCAAGTACTATAAGAGCAAATACTATAAAAGGATGTTCCCAGTACATTTGTGTTTTGTTTTTATTTTATTTTTCAACATACAGAGAGGTAATTATTAAGTGTAGCAGAGCCTCAAGCACTGAGCACAGAGCCAGTTACAAAGTGGGATTTCATTAAATGTTGAATAAATGAATAAATAATGTTCATTATTATGTTGTGGCCCAATAAGCTGCTCTTTTCCACTGTGAATTTTCCTATGGGTAGGTTCCAAAATTTAAAAAGTTATTCCAATCAGTCATATGTTAAATGCAAAAAGTTGTTCCTATTACTCATACATTAAATATTGACTGAAAAATCAGTGAGTATTTTAAAAATACATGGTAGTACAAATATAGATGAAATTAATACCGACCTTAACTTTATGGAGCCAACCTGACTACATGCCAGGCCTCTGAGGACACTCCATGGCTAATGTCCTCAGCACCGGGACTATGTTTTCCTGCACCCCCCAAGGCAACTCATCATGTCGGGAGATGTCCCACACGCTACCAAGGGCACGGTGCCTATTTGCTTATTTAGAATTGTTTTCCAAGCCACTTCCAAGGACCTGGTCTTGAGAAACACCGAACCAGTCTTAGGACATAAGTTGGCAGAGGAATTCACCTCTCAGAGTCCCCCCTCAGCCTCCCTTCCATTTCCATAATCCCTTTTGCCCTTCCCAGTTGCAATGCCTGAAGAGCAGGGGTAACAGTAAATCTCCACCCTAGTGACATGACCACAGTGTGAGCTCCTTCACTTCCAGAAAGTCCCCGGAGCACGTCCCCATTTGGCGAGGTGTCCTATTTATACCAGTGACCTTCCCCACATGTAGAACTTGAACAGCTGCACAATATATATAACGGAATGGAAAGTAACATGACACACGTTTCAAAGGAAAACTGGAAAGGGATATGTATCCAGCGTTCCTTCCAGCTCCAAACAGCTCTGCTTCTTTGAGTCTATATCATAAAAATAACAAAAGAGTCAGCATGGGGTATGATAGAGGAGGCTGTTTTAAGCAAAATTATTTTGACTTCCTAAAGAAAATGCCTGAAATAGGAAGAAAATATATAAAACAAACAAACAAAAATAGGTTGCTGATAAAGATGCTTAATGAGGGATGTAATTATTCTCTTTCTGAATTTGAAACAGTACATTTTCAAAGGTACTAATCATTCTACTTAATTTATTTTAAAATAATTATACACTTATTTATTGGTGCCCTTGAGATCCAGGATAACGTGTGTATGCTTTGGATCTCCAGGGCCTATTTAACACAGTGCCACACTTATAATAGTAACTTAATTCATGTGTTGTAATTAATAGACTGTGATGATCTCAAGAGTCAGGATATGTGTGTGTTTTGATACCTACCTGTAATTACAAGGAATGATTCGTATTTGTGGAATAACCGCTGTATATGCCACATTGCTCAAGGGATTGAGAACTTTGAGGACATAGCACCTACTGTCATAAGTAGAGTGAAGATACCGGGCTTTGTGCAGAATATTTTAAATCATAATTTTAAAGTCAAATTAAATAAACGCTTTTATCCATTAACGAAAGAACTCCCCTGACCCTGGCTGGTTTGGCTCAGTGGTTGGAGCGTCAACCCGCGGACCAGAGAGTTCCAGGTTCAATTCCCGCTAAGGGCACGTACCTCAGTTGCAGTTTGTCCCCGGCCCTGGTTGGGATCGTGTGGGTGGCAACCACTCGATGTGTCTCTCTCACATCGATGTTTCTCTCTCTCTCTCTTCCTTCCTCTCTCCCTCCTGCTCTATCTGGAGATAAATGCAAAAATGTCCTCGGGTGAGGATAAAAAACAAAAACAAACAAAAGAACTCCCCTGTCTGTCTGTCCAGTTACACATGAAGCTCTCCTCTAGCCTACAGAGCTAGAAAACCAGGGTCAAAGGCAAGGACCTCCTTTTTGTTGGTGCCTCCCCCTTCCCTCTCCGTACTCACCCATCTTCCCTGTAGGCACCACCGCTGATCTGGATGTGCTACTTGCTCAGGTTGCTGCAACTGCTAGAGGAGGCTCCGGAAGACACAGTCCTACACGTGTATTATCCTTGTCTCTGAAACACACACCCTCTTTCCAATAGTGTAGCAGAAAAATTACAATGTTTTGCCATTATTCAAGTGTCAGTGCTGCTCAGCTGAAAACGCAAAGAGCATCCAAACACATGAATACATTCAAACAATTTTGGAATAGATTTATTATATAAGAAGAACATGGGAACTTATTTCTTTCTATCACACCCCACCCAATTTTACCCACTATCCAATTTATGGGATATAAAGTTAGTTTTTCTTCCTCTTTTTATTTTCCCAGAGAAGATATGTTTTGAATGAGAAAATTCTTTTACCAATATGAAGTGAAATCTTATTCTCAGAATTCAAATGGGTACCAAGTTATAGGGAGGGAAAACAGATCTGTTTGTCTGTAAAACTTGGGCTAGGGTTCTAGATAGACAGTAAGTCCCCTTCCTGCTCTAGAACTCTAAAATTCTGTGATATATATATATATATATATATATATAGAGAGAGAGAGAGAGAGAGAGAGAGAGTATTTGGCTCCTTTCATTTACTTGATTATTATTATTATTATTATTTTGTTTTTAGAGAGAGAGAGGAAGGGAGGGAGAGATAGAAACATCAATGTGAGAATCATCCATCTGCTGCCTCCTGCACGCCCCCTACTAGGATCGAGCCCACAACCCAGGCATGTGCCCTGACTGGGAATTGAACTAGGACCTCTTAGTCTGTGGGACAAAGCTCAATCCACTGAGCCACACTGGCTGGAAAAATTCTGTAACTCGAATGAAGAAGGTTGGTAAGGAAGAAAGACAGGTGAGTGAAAGTTTGGGGCTACCTCCAGAGATGACTGTCATATTGCATCTGAACAACAGTGACACAAGGCTGACCCCGCGGGACTGAGAGCTACCAGAAAAGCTATTTGCTGGGTGAGAAGGGCACTGAAAGAATATACCTCACCGGGGAAGTTAGGAGGAGGTGCAGGTACACGCAGAGACTGAAGTATGACTGGCCAGGCAGTGCGTAGTGGATATCTACAACCCAGAATCAGTGAGTCCCGGATGGCAGATGAAGAACAGGGACACCATTCCCAGCCAGAGTGCTCAGCTGGTTGAGCGTCATCCTGAGCAGTGGAATATTATGGGTTTGATTCCTAGGCAGAACCCATACCTGGGTTGTGGGTTCCAGTGGATGTTTCTCTCTCTCCCTCTCTCTAAGCATGTCCTTGAGTGAGGATTAAAAAGAAAAAAAAGACCCAGCCCTGGCAGTTTTGGCTCAGCTGTTGGGGCGTCGGCCTGTGGACCAGAGAGTCCCAGGTTCGGTTCCTGATCGGGGCATGTACCAAAAAAAATAAAAAATAAAAAAGACCCAATGAGGTAATATTTTTGAGGCCCCAATTGGATAATGTACTTGAAAGTGCTTTCTGAACCATTTGTTTCTGCTACTGTCCACAGAAATACTCTCTTGCTTGTTTTAGAGAAACGGAGAATACTCACCTTCTTTTTAAAAGACCATTTCACCCCAGTAACAATTTAGAATGATTGTCATGCAGCTGCCTCATAGGTGCCTTTGTCCTTATCTGACAAAACGGAGCCACCCCTCACAGCCTATCTTCGTTTCAATAGAGTGCAATCTGGTTATTACAGGAGTTTTATTTTTTAAGCACCAAAACCCAGCATCTAGCCTGTGGGTTTCTTTATTACCATCTAAGGAGTCCTGGCCGACTAGAGCCATTTTCTCCTCTGACAGACCTTTAAATGATTCTTCATGCTTTTGTCACATAATTAAAATTAGATTACTTTAACTCCCTGCTGGCCGGCCTGAGTGGGGGCCCTGGTAAAGCCTCCAGCTGGCCCAGGGGCCTTTGAAAAGAGAAATATGGTCGGAACACTCAGCCGCTGCCTCGCCCCACCCCCAGCCTGGAAGCCATTGTGCTCCTTGCCAGTTCCCCAAGATTTACCCCGAGTTTATCAATGGCCGTTTATTTTCCAAGTGCTGGACTTTCCACTCTAAAGACGCGGAGTCAGAGACTGGTATGTTTTTTCTAAGGAGCTGGAGTCCCCATTTTCAGCACCCGGGGAGCTCACCTCGCGGGGCTGAGCCTCCGCTAAAACGGGGCAGCTGAGTGCATGCATCGTCATGCGTGTTTGCTCCAGATACTTGTTTGGTTTCTCAGCCAAGGCTGCAATCAAAATCCCTTCTCTCTTCCCTGGGCCTTCTCCTTTTAACCGCCCACCCTCTGCCGCCACGATCCTCCCTGGCTGCGCCGTCAGCCTCAGTTAGGTGTCCACGTTGAACAGCCTGAGAGTTCTCATCACTGTCAATGGCACCAAACAACTCTTCACAACGCAGGGACTCCCACTGCATGTTTGACATCGGCCTCTTCTCTCTCCTTCTCAAGTTCCCTAAACAAATACAGAGGCAGGACAAGCGAAGTCCAGCGTTACTGTCCACCCAGGAATCTCAGCTTTGTCGGCTGAAAGAACAGCTCTTGCTGGTCACCCTGGGCGCTTTCTCTAGCCAAACGCCTCCTTCCTAACCTTTCCCGGGGTCGTTTCATCAGGCCGTCTCTCTGCCTGGCTGTCACTCATCCTCTTCCTGTTACAGTGCAGCAGCGAAAGAATCAGATCAGATGTGGGCTAGACGCCTGCATTAGAAACTTATTAGGGCTGTGACCTCGAGGGTCTTACCTCTCTGAACTTCATTTTCTCACCACAAAATTAGAGCTAATACTCACCCCAAATGGCTGAAGGGAAGGTTAGGAATAATATAGTTAATGCCTAGCCTACAGTAAATTTTTTTTTTTATGCTCACCTGAGGATATTTTTCCATTTTTTTTTTTTTTTAATTCAGATAGAATGGGAGGGAGAGAGAGGAAGAGAGAGAGAGAGATTGATGAGAAAAGGACACATCGAGTGGTTGCCACCTGTACGACCAACCAGGGGCGGGGCAATCTGCAACCAAGATACATGCCCTTAGTGGGGAACAACCCGGGTCTCTCTGGACCGCAGGCCGACCCTGTAACCGCTGAGCCAAACTGGCCAGGGCTACAGTAAATTCTTTAACCTGGCTTCTCAGAGCAGAGAAATTGCACTCATGCTCAGTTCTTTTTTTTTTTTCTTTTTTATCCTCACCCGAGGACATTTTTCCATTTTTTGTTCAGGTAGAGTGGGAGGGAGGGAGAGAGAGGAAGAGAGAGAGAGAAACATCGATGTGAAAGGAACACATCGAGTGGCTGCCACCCGCACAACCGACCAGGGCCAGGGACAAACTGCAACCGAGGTTCGCGCCCTTAGCGGGAACCGAACCCGGGTCTCTCCGGACCGCAGGCCGATGCTCTAACCACTGAGCAAAACCGGCCAGGGCTCATGCTCAGTTCTTAAATGCCACCCCATTTTTTGTAAAGCTAGTTTAGTTTCTCTAGTCTTTTCTTTACTGTCGTCTTGACTGCTTCACAATAGGGTGGATCTCCTTTAATCCCCTGAAAAAGATAGCAATCTCAGTATTTTCTGCCAGAAAGCCTCAACTGCTCTTGTGCGTGCATGAGGGGTATATGTACACCATGCCTGTGTATGTGTACCTTGCACTTACTGAGTATTTGCAACGTGCCGGGCATTGTGGTATGCACTATGCATGGATTCTCTTATGTGAGGCAGCTTCTGTGATATCCCCGTTTTACAGGGGAGGGGACCAGGGCTTAGGGGTCCCAAGTTGTCTGAAGCCACAGAGTTAGCAACTGGCAAAGCTGAAATTTGAGCCCTGTCTGGTTCTGGAGCCCGCACTCCGTGGCCTGTGCCTCAGGGATGCAGAAAGGTCAGTGCAGACATAATGACTTAAAGGACTTTCCAGGAAAAGAGAGTGCAAAAGTCCCTGCAAACCTTTTGGTTGCCGTTATCGTCCTATTCCCATAACCCCACTGTAACCTTTGAATCCTCTGAGCCAAGGGTTCTCAATCAGGAGCTGAGTTGCCCTCCCAAGGGATATTTGGCCATATCTGGAGACATTTTTGGTTGTCACAACGGAAAGGGTTTGGGGAACTGGGTACTACTGGTGCTGTGGGTAGAGGCCAGGGATGCTACTCGACATCCCACAATGCACAGGACAGCTGCCCCTTTCTGCCCAGTGAAGACTTATCAAGGCAACACGTTAACACCAAAGAGGTTGAGAACACCTGCTCTGCATCTATGAACTATCCTCCTTTCCCGTTTCCTCCCCCACAGGAGGAAGGGGATAGGAAACCCACGTGCTTGCTTTTCCTATGCCACCATCTGCCAAAGCAACTCAACCTGCACAATGCCGTCTATCAGAGGCTGGGATCACTCAAAAGCAATCAATGTTGACATTTTGTTCAAAACATTTAGAGAAAGTAATAGAGTGTTTAAAAATTATAAAAGTAACAGCGACAATACATAGCATTGAATTTATGTTTAACAGCAATCTAAAACACTTTAGAACATTTTAAAAAAACATTTAGAAACCAATGTCAGTAGTGTCAAGTGACAAACTATTAAATACAAACAAAGAGTTGTACTAGCTGCTTAGAAAAGATCTCATCTCGTATTTTGATATGAATTATGATGTACTTTTCCACCCTAGGAAGGCTGCCCGGTGTAAGGGACAAAGACTGGGTGAAACCAAGTGAAGGGTCTGCAGAACTTTTCTAGGTTATTTTATTTTATTTTTTATCTTTATTGTTGAATGTATTACAGATGTTCCTTATTTTTCCCCCATTGACCCCCTCCTCCTCACTCCCGCCCCCCTCCTGCCTTTTCCCACACTGTTGTCTGTGTCCTTTGGTTATGCATATAAGTTCTTTGGTTTATTTCTCCCCCCACCCCCGAACCCCCTTCTCTTTGAGGTTTGTCAGTCTAGCAACCAATTTCTACTTCTTAATACCTTCACCTTTTTCACCCATTCCCACAACCCCCCTCCCATCTGGCAACCAACAAAATGTTCTCTGTATCTATGAGAATGTTTCTGTTCTGCTTGTTCATTTTGTCTGTAGATTCAATTGTCGATAGATATGTATTCATTGCCATTTTGTTGTTCATATATTTTATCTTTTTCTTCAAAAAGACCCTTCAAAATTTTATATAATAATAATTTGGTGGTGATGAACTCCTTTAGCTTTTCCTTGTCTGGGAAACTCTTTATATGGCCATCAATTCTAAATGACAGCTTTGCAGGATAGAGTAATCTTGGTTGTAGGTTCTTGCTTTTCATCACTCTGAATATTTCTTGCCAGTCCCTTCTGGTCTGCAAAGTTTCTTTTGAGAAATCAGCTGACAGCCTAATGGGAACTCCCTTGTAGGTAGTTATCTGCTTTTCTCTTGCTGCTTTTAAGATTCTCTTTGTCTTGAACCTTTTGCATTTTGATGATGATGTGCCTTGGTGTGGGCCTCTTGGGGTTCATCTTGTTTGGGATTCTCTGTGCTTCCTGGACTTTCATGTCTGTTTCCTTCACCAAGTTAGGGAAGTTTTCTGTCATAATTGTTTCAAATAGGTTTTCAATTTCTTGTTCTCACTTTTCTCCTTCTGGCACCCCCAAGATGCGAATGTTGGCACACTTGAAGTTGTCCCAGAGGCTCCTTACACTATCCTCATTTTTTTGGATTCTTTTTTCTTTTTGCTGTTCTGATTGGGTGCTTTTTTTTTTTTGCTTTTTTATATTCCAAATCGATGGTTTGCTTCTTGGCTTTACCTACTCTACTATTGAATTTGTGTAGATTATTCTTTATTTCAGTTTGTGCCTCTTTCATTTCTGACTGGTCATTTTTTATGCTCTTGAGGCCCTCACTAAGTTCACTGAGGTTCTCACTAAGTTCATTGAGCATCCTTATAAGCAGTATTTTGAACTCAGCATCTGTTAGGTTGCTTATCTCCATTTCGCTTAGTTCTTTTCCTGGGGTTTTGTTCTGTTCTTTCATTTGGGACCTGTTTCTTTGTCTCCTCATTTTGGCTGCCTCCCTGTGTTTGTTTCAGTGTATTACTTAATGAGAGATATGGGGCTAGCTGAGACCAGATGCTGCTCATTTGACAGAATTTAGGAAAAACCTGAAGCAGGATCCGAGACAGGCCAATCCTATGGTAAAGCAACTGGCAACAGCTTGGGTGGGCCTGAAAGTTGGGGGGAGGGGGGCCTCAGGGAATCACCAGGGCGAGGCAAACAGTGTGAGCCAGGTTGCTGGAGTCCCAGATATAGCGGCTGTCTGCCGCCCCAGCGACAAAGGCCTCTGATAGCACGTTTGTCCTGGAGAAAGCCCCCTCTCCAGCCCTCGCTCCAGTGCCAAACAGCTCAGTTCTTCCCTGTATGTCTCTGGCGCCCCTCGTGCTGCCTCCCCTCCAAGCTTAGAGGGAGAGAGTCCGATAAGTCCGTGCGTGGGCCCTTTAAGGAGCTGCCTGGGGCTCCAGCCGCCTCAGCCTCCCTGAGCCTCAGTTCCCGCTGGTTTTTCCAGCCAGAAGTTATGGGGACTCTCTTCCTGGCACTGGAACCCTGAGCGGGGCACCTGGTGTGGGACAGGAACCCCTCAGTCCTCAGGGAGGACCTTCCCAGCCGAGGTATCCTGATTTTTATCCGCCACACGTGGGTGTGGGACCAGCCCGTCGCACCTCCACCCCTCGCGTCTCCGCCCCTCCTACCAGTCTGGATGTGGCTGCTGTTTTAATTCCGTAGTCGTAGGACTTCCATTCAGCTGGATTTCAGGAGGTTTTGAATGATGGTTGTTCAGTAGTTTAGTTGTAACTTTGATGTGGTTGTGGGAGGACGCGATACCGCGGTTACCTACCCGCCATCTTGACCGGAAGTTCTAGGTTATATTTTATCACTGCATGTGAATCTATAATGATCTCAAAATAAAAGTTTAATTTTAAAAATGGAGGGAAGGGTGAGGGCATGGAAAGGAAAGAAAAGAGAAAACATGTAGGTATTCTGTCTTTTGCTTTTTAAAATTAATTTCTATATGTAGTAAATCACTACCAGTCACGTTTGCTTTTAATACTTATTTTCAAAAGTTATGCTGTGTGCTAAGTCTTTGGGAGGGATGTGGACACTGTAACAAATGGTCACCTACCCTGGGCTAGGTGGGGACAGTGGGCACAGGGCTTAGGGCTTCCAAATATGTCTTCATCTTAATTTCTTTCTAAGTCAAAACAAAAAAATTGAATACAATATCAAATAATAATATAATATTATATTATATATATTAATATGTTAATATATAATATTATTATGTTATTGAATATGAATAACAGTCATCCAATGACTATATAATAATGAATTCAGCCTTTTAGCAACATAAGCACCAGGTATTATTTTTAATGTTTTAATGGAGAAAATGGCCCCCAAGGGGGTTTGGCCCTAAACTGACACTAAAAGGATAAGATCTGTAATGCACCTCATATTTGCCAGCATTGCCCAAAAATGAGCTGTTCTCATCTATAAAATGTTTAGATAACTAAGCTTACCTTTTAAAGTTGCAATAACTATTTTTATTAGAACCATTTTATGAGGAAGAAAATCTAAGACTTTGCTACCTCCTTAAACAGGACATCGTCTGAGTTTACGATGAGGGACAGATGGACGTCTATGATGCAGCAACATGGCAGTTTCTGCCTCTCTCTTGCAGCCTCTTGGTCTCGCCATTGCAGCCCCTGCCACTGGTGTGCTTGCCTCTCACTAACTCCCCCATCTGGTCTGCTCTTTATGTGCAATGACCGAAGCTGGCTAAGATCATGAATGAAGTCAGTGAGCCCTGAATAACCACATGGGAACTCTGAAAGGTCATACTCGTCAGATCCTGTCTGACAATTTCAATAACTGGGAAAGCTTCTGCCCACACTGTTTCTGTGGGTTTCTCATAATGTAGCTGAGGAAACAAAGAAAATATGCAAAACAATGAGAGAATCATACAGGATCGACTAGAATCAAACACCACGCCGATAAACACCGTGGGAGATCAGGAAGGGAGTGAAGTGATTGATCAACATTCATTGGCAAATAAAAAAGGGCACAGACTCGAGATTTCAGCTCTACTACTCACTTGTTGCATGACATTGAGTAAAGTACATAGCCTTTCCTGCCTCAGCTTTCTAATCTGTGAAATGGGGGTGATAATATTATGTACTTCAAACTATTTTTATGAGAACTGAATGACTGCATGTTTGTGAAGTTCTCAGATTAGTACTTTGCATACATAATAGATGCTCCTAAATCTTGCTAAACAAGCTGAGATTGTCAGCTAACACAGAACAAAGAGGGACAGGGAGCCTGGGATGGACAGGGAGCTGCCCAGTCAAGTCAGAATGATATCCCTGCATCCCACAGTGCTGAGCAGGTGTGCATGTCCACACTGGCCTGCTCACTGCATCTGCTGTTTCTGTGAGTATCAGGTCAGTCTGGGTCCTTTTCTCGGTCTTCCCTAAGAAATAAAACTCATCTCTGTCTGAAAGGCCACATATTCTTATATTCCCTAATCAGCTATCTCTCTGACTTTGGTCTCTAGAGGCACACTAAAAAAAAGACTTCTATAGACCATTTTCTCTGTCTTTGTACCATGACTGTTCTTGGCACATCCATGTTTATGTATGTACGTGCCTATACATGCAAGGATGTATTTTCTGCTTTATTCCAGAAATGATCTGAAGCCCCTGGAGAGTTTTACGAAATGGTGCCGACCACCTGCAAAGCCTGCACTGGTGCCTATAGGACTGGCCCTGTGACTCACCTGTTGCTCTATTTGCTCTAGTCTTATGAGCCCAGCTGAGTGTGGCAGGTGTTCACCACAGTGTTAACCATGCTCCTCCCGATAGCGGTGACCACCAAGCCTCAGAGCATATGTTTCTGTGCTCTGACATCTCTTATTGGCACCATAGCCTGGCAAGGATGAATAGTAGACAGGGTCTTTGGTATTACAGAAGCCCGAGGACAGTTCCTGAGTGGGTGGTGGGTCCCCTGTGATATGCTGCAAATTCAACCACGGGCCGCTGAGAGATGTGGATGGAGTCCACGAGGAGCGATCCATTGTCGTTCACCATCTTGCCGTGGCCATCTTAAAATGTGGCATTAGCACCTATCTCAAAATTCCATGCCAGGAAAAGGTGATAAAGTGTATTCTGAGCCCAGTTGCATTTAGGGATATTTTCCCTGCTGTGCAGGTGTGGGGCATCTATAATGCCTGCATTACGCCCTCTCAGCACCTCCTTTTGCTTTGCCTGTGGCTGTGGCAGCCAGGTGCCCTCGCGTGTAGCCTGGCATGCTAGCCTCAGCAGAGTGACCTTTCTCTTGCTGACTGCCTGGACCTTCCCACCTGAATGTGTAAGGGAGACCCAACGACTCTCCTAGGCAGGCCTGGGACGGGAGGGAGTCAACACCTTTAGAGGAATCTTTGAACACGGGAACTCGAGCCGAAGAGCATTGAATACTCCCCTGCTCCTTCTCCTGTGGATAATCCCAAATAACATTCTGGAAGGTTTCTCAGAGGGTCTGCAGGGAGCCAGTTCCCCACTTGACAACAAGAGTACCAGCTCGATTGTGCTTTCTTGAATTGGCTTCCCTTCTTTCTTGGTTTGTTCTCCCCAGTCCCACCCGCCGCCTTCCCTCCTGTCCCTTGGGCTCAGTGCCGAGAATGATAGCTGCTCACAGGCCTGCCTAGCCTCAGGCCGTGTTTCCAGGCTAAGGCGGCAGGGACGACTGGGAGGCAGCGTGGTATGAGACTTCCAGGGCCCCTACCCAAGGCCAAGTACCGGTGTCACCACACAGAGCCCCTAAAGAGGGAAACGAGTTTAACACGCTGCACACATGTTAATATGGGCTGGTTGCCAACGACATCAACAACTGAGTGTCCAAAAGCTTCAGGTTTGCAAAAGTCAAGTGAACTGACAAAAGTAGAACACTTACAATTGTTCCAAAATGGAGAAGAGGAAAATTACTGACTGGGGAAGAGGAAATTCAACACATCGCTCTTATTACTAGCTTCAATGAAGTTTCTTCTTCCTAACTAAAATGTTATTAGAATGGGTGGTGACCTTAAGAAGGAGTCCTCAGTTTGATTCCCATTTTATTTCTTAGTAAAAAACTGCCTGCATCTCATAGGAACTCATTTGCTAACATTCGTACAAGTGCGTATGTGGGAACAGCTTGAGACCCACAAGGAACCAGCCTTGCTCTGGTCATAACATGTACTCATTTTATGTCCTCAGAGAAAATAACTCTATAATAGCTAAAAGCAATATTTTGAAAATATATAGTAAAAACAGATATTCCTGTATTAAGTAGTATATTTGAGTTCCTATTCTTGTTTTTCATTGTTATCAGAGTTGACATGCAACCTTCGTAAAAGGGAGGGGTGTTAAAATAAATGTCAAGAAACTTTAAATATTTTAAAGTTCTGATTCAAGAAAAATATGAATGGATCAGAGATGAGAATGCAGCAAAGATGATGAGACAGCGATACAAAGAATGTAGATAACCAATGAATAGCTCGGAAAACTCAAGAAGTCAGGGAGGGGAGACTTGAAGTCCCATTTCCCCGTTTAGAACCAGGACTGGAAAGCACAGTAAACTGCTGCTTGTGTGGTATAAAGTAATAAGTTCTGAAATCTGCTCTGTTCTAGAATTTCTTATCCTTGTCAGTTATTTCTCTGTTGTATCAAAAACAAAACAAAAAGAAGTAAACACACCTCCAGACCCTGGTGTGAAGGGGGAAGAAACTTTCCTCTTCCTCAAGGCTCTTCTGGCTGGTCTAAGAACCAGATAGACACGGGACAGACTTAAAAGAGAGAATGATCAAATTTAATGACATATGGATATATGGGAACCCCACATTCACAACCTCAATACAGGAGAGGTTCTGAGACAGAAAGGTAAATAGGTATAGATGGCATTTTGAGCTAAGAAGGGGGTCAGGCATGTTGGGGCTTCATAGGGGAGGGGATACAGGACAGCAAGAAAGAGAGCAGATGTTCCATAAGCAGCAGTTTGCCCTGCCATGTAGATAGGTCATAACAACAAAGTTCTCTCTGGTCATAACTCCTGTTGTGGGAAAGGCTACTCATTTGAAGGTTTTACGGGAAAGGTAAATGTTTCTCGTGAACCCACAGGGTCTTGATTGCCTTCAGCTCAAAATAATTCACGTGTCAAAGTGGCACGTTTGGGGGGCCCTGTTCTGAGCTCTTACACCGGTAAACCTCTACCCTGCATTTCCCGCTCAGATGAGGTGTCACCTGCAGGACTTCTGATGCAATGGGATGCAAGGCTCATACATTTTGATCACTTTGATCATCAGGAGCACGAATCTAGGAGACTATACTAACCAGTTCAGTAGAAAATCTTGGTTAATCAAAAGGAAGCATGATGCAGTCCGTAACTATTAGAGTTCACATAGGAAAATTTAATTAAAAGTGACATTTCAAAAAAATGGGGAAACATGAATTGTGCAATAAATGGTATTAGAACCAGGAGGTGGCTGCCTGGAAAACTTTTAAATAAATTCACATCCTATTCCTTGGACTAAAATAAATTACAAATAGAAAACATATTTAAATGTAAACAATAAAACCACAAAGTGTATATAAAGAAAACAAAATTTTAAAAATAATTATGGAATAGGCAAGAGCTTTGTATGACTCCCAACACAGAAACTATAAAAAATATAAATTTAGCCCTGGCCGGTTTAGCTCAGTGGTTAGTGTTGGCCGCAGACCGGAGAGTCCCGGGTTCAATTACCGCTAAGGGCACATATCTCAGGTTGCAGTTTGTCCCCGGCTCCGGTTGGGGTCATGTGAGTGGCAGCCACTCGATGTGTCTCTCTCACATTGATATTTCTCTGTCTCTGTTCCCCCCTCTCTCCTTCCCGCTCTATCTGAAGATAAATGCAAAAATGTCCTCGGGTGAGGATAAAAAAACATTGTGTAAGCTTAAGGTGTACACTGTGTTGATTTGACACAAGTCTGAATTGCAAAATGATCACCACCGCAGTGGTAGCTGCCACCTCCTTCCCGTCTCGTAGTCACCATTTCTTTTTTGTGGTAAGAACATTTAAGATCTATGCTCAGCAACATTCAAGTATATGACACAGTATAAGTAGCTATAGTCACCATGCTGTGCATTAGGTCCCCAAACTTGATAATCTTATAACGAAAGCTTATACCCATAAACCAATATCCCCCCCATCTCCCTCACCCGTCCCAACTCTACTCTTTGTTTCTGAGTTCATCTTTTTTTAGATTCCACGAGAGAGATTCTGTTTGACCCTCAGAGTATTGGTCAGCATTCCCAAGCTAGATTTTATGTAAACTTCCTGATTTCTGAAAATGTGAAAGATCTGACAACACAGGGCCTATGTTCCTCCTCTGTAATATGTACGTGGAGCTGAGCAATGGACACCCCTTTAGTAGGACCCTCCAGGTTTCAAGGTACCTGCCATTCCACTTATTGTCTCAGATCCACTTATTATTATACTGGCACTTTAATCTCTTCTACCCTCCTGTTTCTTTCATTAGTGTGCATTTGATTAGCTAACCTCTCTCCTGGCCATAGCAGTAACCATGGGCTGGCCCCAAGCAAACCTGCAACACCTTCAGAGCATCCCCCTGCTTTCTGAACTATTTCCCCCGATTTTAACACCTCTTCCCTCCCTTCAGATCCAGGAAGTTCATGCTTTCCTATTGCTCATGGTTCTCCTTTTTCAAGAATGAAAGAAATATGGTAATCTAACTCACATTATATTATTAGTGATTTAATATGTCCTTTGGAGGGGGAAAATAGTAGACATTTAACATTTCCAAATAGTGAAATTCTAGCCAATTTGGAACTTGAATGAATGAGACATTTAGGGGCAGAAGATTCTTCTTCTAACCCTTCAAACCACATCTTGCAGACAATCACTCCGTCTTCACTTTACGTCAACCAGCTAAAAATCTGCCCAAACCATCTGGTTCTTTTTGCTTCTCAGGCTAGTGGCTTGCCAGGGAATCCCTGCCCTAGTCAGTTCTCCTGGGAAAAATATTTATTTAATTTGTTCCTATTCTGGGATCAGGTGCCCTGTGTGTTTTAGCCAACCAGAAGCTTAATCTGTGCCAACAGTGCAGTGTGGCTGCAAACACACTAGACACACACACACACACACACACACACACACACACACACACAAACGTAGCCACATCGTCCATAGTAAAGAAAACATAGGAAGTAATCTCTTTGAAATCTTAACCCACATCTGGAGATTTGGTCAAGATCATTCTGTCAGCCCACATTTTGAGAAGAATGCTGACAAGTTAAGAGCATGCTGAGGAAAGACACTGAGAGAGAGAGAGAGAGAGAGAGAGAGAGAGATTAGAACCACACTGATAGGGTAATAACAGTAGACTAAAGGAAGACTCAGTGGCTGCCTTCAAAAGTTGGAAGGGCTGTCTTCGAGAGGGGACGGGATGCATTCGTTCTTTGTTATGCCAAAGAACAAACTAACAGCAATGGGTAGAAGTTAAGGGATGGGAGTGGGAAGAGATTTTGGCTTAGGAAGTAAATTTAACAGCTACTAGATGAAGATTAGAGGAAAAATGACTTTTCCTTTGACTAAAAATATCCCAGGAGAGGCTGTTTGACCATCTGCTTGAAATGCTATAGAAAGAATCTTACAATAGTTGGTGGCCTGATTTGATTTTGTTGGGACTCTTCATACTAAGTACCACTTTGGTATGAATTCAGCTTGCATACCATGGAAAATCTATCTGCAAATGCAGGATACTATCTCTGCCTACTCTATTTGAACTTCAGTGTAATCATTTAGGTCCAATTACATCAATGTTCCTTCTAGACCCAGAATCTGTGATTTGCGCAGTTTTGTCTTTATGCTTTGGATGTGTACACTTTGTATTCTTCTTGTCAGTAAGCATGCGAAATAGATTTTCACTCAGTGGATTTTTCCTAAGTGCTCTTGCAAAGAAAATGATGTCGCCAATTGTTTATTCCATGGATAGCCTTTTTCTGTCCCCAGAATATGGCCAATATGTCTATGACTCACATTCACAGGACAGAAGGATTTTTCTGGCTTAAGCTTTTACTTCTTTTGGCCAATTGGAGAGTTTGTTATAAACATTTATTGATTTGGATTCATAAACCAAAATGGGGGAAAAAAATCTTGCTGTGCTGGTTGCTATGGTAACTAGCACTTCACACATGTGCCCGCCAGCCACTGATGGCTCAGAACAGAAACCCAAAGCCTACCTGTAACTTCAAACTGTATATTTACTCTTTTTACATTTTTAATTGAGAATCAGTGATTTCCCCTACCATTTCCATGTGATAACACATTGTATTCAGGCACAATTTTTTTTTTTTTTTTTCATTTATTCCTGTACTCCTTTTTAGGTATTTTCCAGCAGACATGACTTATAGTCCATTGTGACTGTCAAAATGTAAAGGGATTCTACCTCAAGTTTAGCTCTCTGTTATGTGAAAGAAATGTGGGTTCTATTCTTTATCTTCAAGGAACTTGTAGCTGGAGTCCAGGAGCACAGGCATACAGTAGCAGGCAGGCAACATAAGAAAAAATGTGGTTAAATGCCAAACTCGGCAACACAGAGGATTACAGAAGCAATGCATCCTGGGTAGAGCACGGGCTGCAGAATAAGAAAGAACTAGTTTGAACTGTGTGGCCTTGAGCAAATTACTTTATTTTTCTGTAACTCACTGAAATAAGAACCATATCATTCCATAGATTAAGAATTAAATAAGAGAATTATATAAAGTGCCTAGAATAATGTCAGACCCATAGCAAGCACTCAGTTAATGGGAATGATTATTTTTGCATTGAGATAATAAATTATGTTTTGTTTTTGGCCAGGAAAAGACCTGGGTTTAATGGGAGTTGACGCTCATACGATTTTTAGGTCCTCTTTTAAGAACACAATAAAAACTTTTGAATGTAAAATCAGGTATAAGGAAGCACTATAAATTTAAAAATTTAAAAGCAGACAAAAAATGTTTAAGGTTAACATAGTATTTAATTGCCATACATGTCTTCAATTTTTTTACTACACTTTCTGCCTCTTCATCTGACATGGATTTTGTAACATTTTCTTTTCTTTTTTTTTTTTTTATCCTCACCCGAGGACATTTTTCCATTTTTTGTTCAGATAGAGCGGGAGGGAGAGAGAGGAAGAGAGAGAGAGAGAAACATCAATGTGAAGGGACACATCGAGTGGCTGCCACCCGCACGACCAACCAGGGCCGGGGACAAACTGCAACCGAGGTACGTGCCCTTAGCGGGAACCGAACCCGGGTCTCTCTGTACCGCAGGCCGACGCTCTAACCGCTGAGCCAAACTGGCCAGGGTGTGTAACATTTTCTATAGAGCAAATACAAAGATAACTCAGTCACTCTTCTAGTGGCGTTAATTGAAATTTGCTTTTTATTGAGATGCATAAAAACACATATATTTTCTGTTTATGGTGCTGCTAAAAGCACAGGAATTCTGACCAATTCTATTTCATGTGATTGCCATAAAATAGGAAGAAATGTATAGTGCGTGCATAATTGTATCACTGTCATAGAATATTATCCAGACAGAGCTTCTGTTTTGAGTAGGCATCCATAAAAACCAAATACCTCGCTTACATTTTTCTACATTTGGTGATTGGAAGAATTTTCTATAAACTGCCTTCTGAATCCGTGCATTTCAAACCTTGTTTCTCTCTTTTGTTATTCCTGGTGCCAGGTACACAAGGGAACATGCCTGTCCTAATTGACATGCTGGCGGTGCCCAGGGAGTTAGCTGAGCAGCCAACAGCAGATCTCTAGGAACAATTCCTGTATCAGAATGGCCAGAAACAACCTAAGTGTATATGGAAGTGACTGCCTACCACATAAATACATTCTACTAAGTGTAAACAAAATGTTTCTCCAACTTAAATTTCTCTCAGCCATGGCCGTCTATCACCACCTACACTAGGGGAAAGAGAGAGTTGTCTTGTCAGTTGTACTTTTGCTAATTTTGCAATGACCATGTGAATACATTGCTAGGGTCCCTCCCAGGGTCTTAGGAAGGGCCAGAGCTTGTGAGGGGCTATGAAGCTCAATTTTATTACCTTCATGGAAATTCTTTCAGTTCTTTCTGCTTTCGGGCAAATGGACTTTATTTCAAATTGAATGAGCTGCAAAAGAATATGAGCAAGGGCTCTGAAGAAGTATAGAGGATGGTGGGATTCTGGGGCAACTGGTCAGATACGAGCAGAGTCTTTATCAACGGGCTCCTGCGGTCCATTTCCAGAGGACCTGCAAGGCCAGCAGAGGAAGAGCCAGGAGTGGACGGCTTATGGCACGAGAGAGACAAAAATAAAAGCATTTAAAAATATTTGTTTGAATGAATACCTACTGGGCCTTAGTTATTTGTGAAAGCCCAAAGAAAAGCATCTACATTTCATTAGGAGACAGAACTCAGTATAGCAAAAAGAGCCCGGATAATAGATTAGGGAAGTTCTGTCTCCTGAAAATGCGCTGCTTAAGGCCATCTGTGGATCTAACTATAGCTCTTTCTGTCAAAATGCTCTTATGATGTCCCATTGGAGAATGTTCTACCAGGTTCAAGTGCAGGGGAGAATAGAAAAATTGTTGCTAGCAGGATTCTCGGGACACTTACTCCAACTGAGATTTTATAAAAACAAACTGTCTTGTCCTCAGAAGTCAAGATGCAAATGATCAACGTCAGACAGATATTTTGCTCCTATAACCAGTCCATCCCAGATTCACTGATATCTCCCAGCGGTCGTCAAGAGTGTCCCCACTGGTCTGGTGGACCACTGCCTTGTCCCCTGAAAGCTACTGGACAATGATAAGGGAGAAACAGGGATAACTATGAAGGACCCAATTACCTGGGAGAGAAAAGGGGTGAGAAATATAAAATGGGCCTACAAAACGTGGAAAAAAATTAACCAGAATACCTAAGTGAAAAGGACATTTAATGAGGGAGGGGGAAAAGGGCCCAGAATCATATTGCTTTGAATATTAAAAGAGATATGGCTATAGTTTGTACCTTAAGTCAGTGAAGTAGAATACATGTATTTTACATGTTAGGCCAATGTGCTTGGATATTAAACTGCCATATATTTATTCAGTGACTGTTGACTGTCTAATCTCGGCATGCATGTTTCTAAGTATTATCATCAGTGAGAGAGAAAACAAGTCTCAAGATAGACATGGTTCCTACCCCCTTGAAGCTTACATTCTAGTCAGAAGGAGAAAAAAAATTAAAAGATCAGTAAAACAATAATTTCAGATGTTAATTATAAAAATACACCCTGGCCGGTTTGGCTCAGCGGTTAGAGCGTCCGCCTGCGGTCCGGAGAGACCTGAGTTCGGTTCCTGCTAAGGGCATGTACCTCGGTTGCAGTTTGTCCCCGGCCCTGGTTGGTCGTGCGGGTGGCAGCCACTTGATGTGTCCCTTTCACATCAATGTTTCCCTCTCTCTCTCTTCCTCTCTCTCCCTCCCACTCTATCTGTACAAAAAATAGAAAAATGTCCTCAGATGAGGATTAAAAAAAAAATTATAAAAATACTATATGAGAGGTAATGAGTTAGAGTTTGTAGCATGGGGGGACGGGGCACAGCTGTGTTACCTTAGATGACCAGGAAAGGCCTCTATGGGACAGAATGAATGAGCTGCAAGAGAAGAAGTCAGCCATCCAAACACCTGGGGCAAAGCATGTCTAAAGGAGAGTGCTCCAGAGACAAGACCCCTGAGGCTGGAGGAGCAGAATGAAGAACAGAGCGACCGAGTGGAGTGGGCATGGGGGAGTGTGGTTACAGCATGAGGGCACAGTGATGGATAGACGGGGCAACCAGATCATTTACAACCTGGTAGCCACGGTAAACCACTTGGATTTTAGTCTAAATGCAATAGAAAGTCATTGAAGGGTTCTGAGCAGGGGAGTGACATGATCTGATCAATGTTCTTAAAAGAAGAACCTGGCCAGCTTGGCTCAGCGGTTAGAGAGTCGGCCTGCGGACCAGAGAGTCCTGGGTTTGGTTCCCGCTAAGGGCACGTACCTCAGTTGCAGCTTGTCCCCGGCCCCGGCTGGGGTTGTGTGCGTGCAACCACCCGATGTGTCTCTCTCACATTGATGTTTCTCTCTCTCTCTTTTCCTCCCCCTCTCCCTCCTGCTCTATCTGAAGATAAATGAAAAAAAAAAAAAAGAAGATTCTGGCTATGAGGTGGGGAATGGGCTGTAAGGATCAAGAGTAGAAGAAGGACAACAGAATGAGGAGCCATCAAATCAGGATGTGATCGTGACTAGGCCTAGGCTGGTGTGGTAGTCCTTGCATGAGTGGCTCCAATTAATAGCTTTCTGGAATCCAAGCCCTTTGGTCTACAATTTATAATCCCCTTCCATTCTGACCATGGGCTTTGAGATGTGGATGCAAGCACAGGCTTGCACAGGGCTTGCTCTCCTGCACGACGAGTCCTTCTTGTTCTTGGAGCACTGCCATGCCGTGAGAATAGCCCAGAGCTAACTGCCTGTTGGAGGGGGAGAGACCACATGGAGCAGAGCTGCACTGTCCCAGCTGATGGCACCCAGGAAAGCAGGTCCCTAACCATCAGTGCAGGTGCATGAGCAAGCCCAGCTGAGCTCAGTGAAACCCAGTCCAGATCAGCAGAAATGTCCAGACAAACCAAGGACAGGTAAAAAATAAGAACTAGTTGCTATCTAAAGCCACTACATTTTTAGAGTGCAGGTTTTTTGGTGTTGAACAACCAATCTACGTGCTCTTTAAAAAGGCATGAAAAGAAGTTTGGATTTCAAGTATATTTCGGAATTAGGGAAAGCAGAACTGCTCACAATTAGAATAGTTTTCTACACTCAAACCATGTAACTGGCCATATCAGAATGGTTTAAATCTAGCAAAAAATATCATGTATTCCATGATTCTAATAAATGGCACATTTTTAGTCACAGTGTTTCCATCAATTCTGGAAGTTCAGATGAAAGGGGAACCGAGAACTCCATCTCATTCTGTGATGTGTACAGAGTGACTGGGGAAGCTAAAACTGTCATCATAGAGCAAATCTTCGAGGACTTACTGGGGCAGGAACCAAAGAAGAAAGGAGCAGAGAGAAGGACCCGGCTTTTCTAAAAGGGAGCACAGATAGAGGTGCTGTTAAAATTTTAATTCCTAGAAATTTGACTATGGTTCCAAAGAAGAGGCTTGGATGCTCTATGGCAGAACTGACTTTACACCAAGACAAAAGTTGTATGTGTCCATATAAATGCTTTTTGTATGGGCTGTGCTCACATACAACCACGAGTTTGTGTGTAAGTGAACCTGGAGACCAAATAACAGTTATTCAAGAAATTTAAAAATTGAACAACAACAACGCCTGTGGACCAGAGAGTCCCGGGTTCGGTTCCCGCTAGGGGCACATACCACGAAAAAAAAAATAATTAAACAACAACAACAAAAAAAAAACACCCTAGAAATTGAAACTTAACTTCATTATTTTCTGGGGAAAATTATATTCTTGTATTCAGCCTGATCCAAGCTTTCTAGACTGGTCTTTGGTGGCAAAGGAACCTGATGGATAGAGGCTGGGACTATGAGGAAGGCATCCCCAACTCCAGTACCAGTCTTTCCGGGGGAAATAACTAACTTCTCTGTGTCTTAACATCGAGTTCCCCAGGAAACAGACTCTGAGGTAGACATTTGCTGGCAGGAAGTTTACTGGGAAGTGCTCTCAGGAACAATGCCTTTTGGGGAAGGGAAGAAGCCAGAGTGGGCAGAAACTAACCTTGAAATGAAGCTGTAACAAAGGCGTCAGTCAATCTCATGGAAAGGTTTGAAGCTTGGATGGCTCTTCAAAAATGTACCTCACTTACCTGAGGGGCCCTGTACTGACTCCAGACCAACGAGTCGGCGAATGCTGGCTGCCCTGGAGAGGACAGGAGCTGTGAGTGAGGGATGCTTTCTGCTGAGAGCCTGGATCCCTGAGAAGGAACTCAGGTGTGACCCTCACAGGCAGCTGGGGAACAAGTGCCTGGATCCTGAGAGGGGGGGTCTGAGGGGTAACAACAGTGTCAACTACAATCTGTCCGGCAAGGACATTGGTATTTTCCTCCCACATCACTAAGAGGGAAGAGATAGACATTAATCCAGGTGTGACCGTTGACAATGCCTTTCTGCTACTATAATGAGGTTAGTGCCAGGCCACCGTGAGTTATGAAAATGGGAGATGAGGAAACAAAGGCAGGAAAATAAACCTTGTGAAGCCAGGTAATGAAGAGGAGAAAAGCTGGTAATGACCTCCAAAGAAAGAAGAGATACAGAGATTTTTATTTTTTACACTAATGGTTGGGATTTGAGCATCTTCATAGAATGAAGAAAAAAATAAATAGAGATATTGAAGCTACAAGAGAAAAAAAATTGATTGAAAAAAAGTACCAAAGAGAGACATTTGATTTATTTTTTTTTATGTTGATTGAAATTATCATATTATATTATTTATTTTTTATTTTTTTCAATTTTTATTAATTTATTTTTGTTATAGATGTTTCTCCTCCCCCCCCAGATCCCCTCCTCCCCACCCTGCCCCCTACCCCCCTAGCATTGTTGTATATGTCCATTGGTTATGCATATATGCATATAAGTCCTTTGGTTCATCTCATCCACCCCCCCCACTCCCCTATTCTGAGGTATGTCAGTCTGAACCATACTCCTTTCTATGAAAGAGAGTTTTAGAATTGAGAGTTCCTGTAAAGATGGGCATTGGTGGGGGCAGGGAAGCAACTTCTGGGGGATAGGAGGGATGATGGCTGGGGAGAGGGCTGGGAGGAGAAAACTTGAAGGGATTCCTGACCTTTAGTATCTTGGTGAAGCAGGGCTCTAAGTCTGCTCACAGTGCCAGGCTCAGGGTTTGACATGAGGAGTGATGTTCTGAAATGACTGCCGCGGGAAATGGGTCAATTTGCTTAGCAGGGATGAGCAAACAGGTAGAAGCTTGAACTTTTTCAATGGTGTGGTGCCAGTCAGATCTAGTTTTTGGTTTAGGCTTCACTTGTGGTTTGGGTCCCCTCCACCCCCAAGTAGTTTTTTCATCTCAGAGACAAGAAAGAGAGAAATGAATGGTTGAATGGTTGCACTCACCCTAGATGAGGAATTGACTAGACCGGCTGATGTGAGTGGCAGAGAGAAGGGAAAACTATGGGTGGTAAAGAGAACTTGTTTGAAATGATTGATCCTGAAGCCTAGGACAGCTAAGGGGGAGAGGACAGTCAGGAGTGGGGCCGGTCAGCTTTGCAAACTGGAAGAAACCAGGAGAGGAGAGCTCTACGGACGTGAGAGAGCTTTGGTATGGCAGCCATGGAGGTGGCTACTGAAGGGAGGTGATTCTATCTTGGGCCTTGGCAGCAAGCAATGATGTTAGGGCTCAAATCTTTCTGGTCTCGCCTGCCCTCCTGCCTAAGGAGCTGGTAGCAACACTGACCCATCAGACCTTGAGTCTGACAGCTACATCTCTGATCCCTCTGACTCTCAGGTCTCATTGAGCCTTTGACCTCTCATAGTCTCTGCTGTTGGCACTATGAGAAGATTACTTATACCCTGTAGATCCTAGTGGGAACGCATGACTTCATGGTAAAGTGCGGCTGGGGAAACTAGCCTTTCCTTTGTGGCATTCTCTTCTATCCCTCTTAACACCAAAGCCTTTCTCCCTAGTTACAAGGAGAAGATGCTCTATGGCAGAACTGACTTTACACCAAGACAAAAGTTGTATGTGTCCATATAAATGCTTTTTGTATGGGCTGTGCTCACATACAACCACGAGTTTGTGTGTAAGTGAACCTGGAGACCATGGCAAGACCATGGCAAGACCTGCATTTCACGCTGCACACGTGCATATATGTAACAAGCCTGTGCAGAATTCATTTGAGATTGCGAAATAGTTCTGTTCTACGAGACTGCATGAGACTCACGGTGATCTTTATTTACATGACATTGAGCGAGGCGACATGAGAACTGCTGTAGGTTTGGAGGGACACTAGTGGGAACCAGAGGTGGATGAGACCATTTACGTCATTCTGCTCTTCAGGCTCCTTGGCAGAGACGCGCTGCCCGTTGCCTGTGCTGAAGCTCTTCCCAGGCAGTTACAACAGATGTAAGAAATCAGGCTGCCAGCAGCTTCGCAGGAGTTTCTCCTTTTCAGAGGCGATTGAGACCTTTGGCCCTGTTTCCCTTTGATTAATTTTGTCACTGCCTCCTGCATATATCACCTCATGAAATTCCTGAGTGTATCTCCTGCTTGTCATGAAATGGATTTCAAAATGCCTTCAAGAGAAGGAGTGGGAGCATACTTCCCTGTAAGGAAGCTTTAGACCAAATGATTGCGCCCCCCTCCTCCCCCACCCCACAACCAATTCACTATTGACCTGAACCACAGACCATCACAGAACCCTCCCTATTTGCCTGAAGGACCATGAAAGAGAGCATCCCAGGCCTCAGAGAGGGAGAGTAGCTAGACAGGAGATGCCTATAAATAAGTAATTCACTCCCAGGTCCAATTTCTTTTGTTTAGGTTGTGTCCAAACGCCACCTTGTTGTTTTATTCATGCAGGTGTCTCATTTCCATTCTCAGTTTCAAAGCTGATGGCATTGGAAAAAAACAAAAACAAAAACCTTGCATCTGTTACTAGGCCAAAGTCCATCAGTCTCCCCATGAAAAGTATGTTACTTTGGTACATTAAAGAAAAAAGCTCTACTGGCATTGTCTCTAGTTTGATTGTTTAGGGTCCATATTTTCCTATCCTATCAGTGTTTGCAGCCTCTGTATTGTCTTAATGAGAAACCATGCCTGGCTGTATGTAAAGTGGGCTCTACCAATCTGTAGGGTCAGCTTGTAAGGGAAAATTGGTTCTCCTTCCCTAGGATGGATCCTTAAAATGAGCCCCAGACATGCTTGAGTGACAGTGAAGGAGCTCAAGGAGCCTGTCTCCTCACAGGTGAACACCAAGGCTTAATTTAGCTAAGGACTCGAAACAAATTCATGGAGGCTCAGAACTAGATGGAAACTTAGAGATGGTCTAGTCCAATCTCCTCCTACAGGCAAGGAAACTGAGGTTTGGGCAGTTCAGATCATTTCTCC
This sequence comes from Molossus molossus, assembly GCF_014108415.1. Classification (NCBI taxonomy): domain Eukaryota; kingdom Metazoa; phylum Chordata; class Mammalia; order Chiroptera; family Molossidae; genus Molossus; species Molossus molossus. The sequence continues at coordinate 23,945,810 of NW_023425347.1, read as the reverse complement.
AACTCTGATTTGAACTGGGGGCAAAAACAAGGGTAAAATCCAGTCCTCCTGACCCCCAAGCCAACATTCTATGACCCGAGGGTCTTAAACAGAGCTACCCAATTCTAGGAAATGACACTTCATGTGCCAGGAAATACTCAAATCCATAGCATAACTAGGCCACTTCTTCCTGAATCTTGAATATGACCTTAATTAAGTGAAACCACATTCGTTATTTAAAAAACAACAACAAAAAAATGTATTTATTATACAGGAGAAAATGAAATTCACATGAATTTTTAAAGAGAATGCAATTCCCAAATGAATTCATGCTCGGGGCAGCGGGGTCAGGCTGTCAGAGGCTGTGTCGCCACCGCTGGGGACACACCTTTCACTGGTGTGAGAAGCAGAGCTTCACCTCACGCCGTCTCTAATGCCCGGGACATCCCTCCAGAAATGCTTTGGCTAATTTCTTTATGTCCTGGCCATTTTCTCTGGTCTCCCCCTACACGGGCAAGTACAAGGGACTCAAGCCCTTGTGTACTGAAATCAAGATCTTAACACACTGAAATTTGAATCATGTTTATGCCTTTCCCGCCATATTCTTTTTGGACTAGAGGTCCAATGTAGCAATACAAAAGCTGGAAAGGAATAATTTCTGTATACATATTTTTAATCTTCTCACTTCATTCTACATAGTGCTTTTTGTTAGTTTGGGTAACAAAGGTGTGACCCAAATCCATATCTAATTGTTTTCCTTCATTGCAATTTACTATTGCTCCCATTTAAAGAAAGTAAACATAATTTTTTTTTTTTTTTTTACCGTCGCTAATTGTCCTGCAAAGGAGCTGCTCTTAGAGTTTAATTAAAGCACCTGTGGTATGAAGCCTCTTCTTTCTGAAAGTATAAACTGAGAGTGTTTGAACGCTTTCCATACTCCTTGCCAAATCCCACTAGATTTGGTCAGAACAACAATTAGAATTATTTAGGTAGGTATTCCTGATTCATCTTGGTCCAGAGAAAAAGGTTACAAAAATTCCTCTGTTTAGGTCTTTTTCAATAGTTACCATGTGGTGGATTGCATCGATGGCTCCAATTCTTCATTCCTTCATAGCTGTGCTCTTCCCCACATGACTTCATAGTCCCTCCTATCAAGTGGCAGAACATCCCTGTTCTTTGACTAGGAATTTAATCATGCGTTTGTTTTGGCCAATGTGATCTTAACAGATATGGCATGAGCAGAGCTTAAAAGGGGCTGTTACATATCTACTTGCTCTCTTGTAGCTCTACCATTACCATGAGAAGAACATTTTCAAGTTAGCCTGCTAAACCCAAGAAGAGGATGAGAGACACTGGAGTAGAGCCACACCCAGTCAGCTCCAGATGTCCTCATGAAGTCCAGCCCAGGCCAGCAGTTGGTTACTTTAGTCGAGAACTTTGAAAATATCATCCTCCTGGCTCCTGGCTTTCATTCTTTTGTTGAAAATTCAACTTTTACTCTTGCGTCTCCTCTAGCTGCTTGTGAGATTTTTTGGTCTGTTCTTGCTTTTCAGCAGTTTTACTGTGATATGCTTGGATATGATTTTCTTTCTATTTATTCTTCCTGAAAATTTTAAGTATTTCTTAAATCTGTGGCTTGATGCCTTTCAGGATTTAAAAAAATTCTTAGCCATTATCTCCTTATATATTGGTTCTGCCCATTGTCTCTCTCTTCTTCTATAACTCCAATAATACATATGCTGACATCATCACGCTCTCCTCTATGCCTTATATTCTTTATGTGTTTTCCATTTTAATTACTAATGTTGCTCTGGGATTCAATATGGATATTTTCTTTTGATTTACCTTCTACTTAATAATTCTCTTTTTATCTGAGTCTAATCTGCTGAAAAACTTATCCATTGAATTATTAATATCAGCTACTGTTTTCTTTACTTCTGAAATTATCTTTTGGTTCTTTTATGTTTTTTGATTCATCTGTTCTCACCTACTTTGTAAAAATTTCCTGAACTTTTAAAACTTACCTATTATCTGTAAATGTGTTTCTATTTTTATTATTTCTCTGTGTTTTTGCCATGTTATGTTATCTTTGAACATGATTGATTAATTTTTATTAAGTGCAGGACTTTATATTTAAAAGATGATTGTAGGTTTTGGCTCATGTTATATTCCTCCAGCGAGACTTACATTAGCTTCAGACAGGCTAGGCTAAGGCATTAGCAATCCCAGATCACCTTAGCCCAATCAAATACTGAGATAACCCAAAACTGGTTTATTTCTACTTTACCCATTCTCCTAAGATATAGTTCTTCAGGGAGCCAACACAAAGCCGACTTGACAGTAACCAGGCTATTGCCCCTCTTGACAGGCCAGGATCTCCATTTTTTTGTTTGTTTGTTTTTTGGTCCTGTAGGTGTATGACTCAGTGGGGAGCTCTTCTCGGATTCTCAGCTGCCTCTTGAGCAATCAACAGATGTCTTAAAGACAAAGTAGTCACAAATATTAAGTTCAGCTCTCTGGGGTTCCTTTTTCTTCCAGATTTTGGCCCTATAATTCTTCAATGTCTTGGTATCTATCTTATATCTTCAAACAGATTTGCTGATATTCTGTATTTGTGCTCAGTGCTGGAAAAGGAGAATAATTATCTGAGAAAAAATATTAAGCTGCTTCAGAAATGTTGAAAACCAAAAGGCAATGCAATGGCATTATTCAAGGAATAAAAGAAAACTACCAACCTAGTTTTATATCTGTGAAAAAAACTTTTTAGAAGGAAAGATGAAATAGATTTCCAGATAAATGCAAATCAGAAAACTCATAATAAAAGAAATACTGAGATCCAGCAATTCCACTCCTGGGTATTTATCCAAAGAAAACAAGAATATTAACTCGAAGAGATACATATTCCCCATGTTTATAGCAATATTATTTACAATACCAAGATATGGAAACAACCTGTGTTCATCAATGGATGAATGAGTAAAGAAAATGTGTGTGAGAGAGATATATCACAATATATATAGTGAATCATTATGTTGTATACCTGAAACTATTATAATGTTATATGTCAATTACACCTCAATTTAAAAAAAGAAAAATACTGGAGCAAATTATTCAGGTGGAAGGAAAATTACCCCATATAGATACCCAATGCAAATAGAAATTAAGAGCAACTACTCAATTAAAAATGTTTCCAACAAAGTGCTACTTATAAGAGACACACTCTAAATATAAGAACAAAGAAAAGTTAGATGTGAAAGATGTAGAAATACCATAACACATTAAGCAAAAGAAAGCTGGTACTGTTATACCAATATCTGGCACAGTAGACTCTAAAGTAAGAAATATTAATTGAGATAAGCTGGAAAAAATACATAATAGTTGTACATATTTAAGTATTCAATAACATTATTTGTGAATATATAAGGAAAATTTGACAGAAATATGAGGGAAATAGAAAAATCCATAATCATAATGAGAGAATTTAACCCCCTCTCTCAGTCACTGAAAGATGAAGCAGAAAAAATATCATTAAGGATATAGAAAGCCTGAACAACATGATTAACACACTTGAATCACTTGAGATATATAGAACACTACAGCCAGCAACAGCTGAACACATATTCATTTGTATATTCCAATGTATGAAGAACATCAATCAAAATTAGCCATCTGCTGATTCATAAATCAGGTCTCATCAAAATTCAGAGTTCTTACTTAATCATTCAGGGTATGTTTTCTTACCACACTGGAATTAAGCTAGGAAATAATAAAAATATATCTAAACATGTTTTAATATTTGGAAATTAATTTCAAAATTTGAAAATCTACCAATATAATCCACAATAGTAACAGAAAAGGGAGAAAAATTAGGTAATTATCTTGACAGATGCAGAAAAAATTTAGTAAAATTTAATACCCATGCAGGATTCTTTAAAACAAAAACAAAATAAATAACCTTCTCAAGATGATAAACAATGACTACACACACACACACACACACACACACACACACACACACAGAGCAAATATCATATTTAAAGTGAAATAATAAATATTTTTCCTTTGAGATCAGGATAGAGACACAGACCTTTTATCAACATCTATTATATTTGTGTTGTATTTCCTAGCCAGTGCAATAGGCAAGGAAAAAAAGGGTATAAATTACCACAGTAATAATTCAAACAATAAGTATTAATCAATGCTAAAATCATTGAGTAAAAGATTGTTGGAGGTTAGAATATTCCACAGTGTCAAAGTACTGAACCACAGATTCATTGATTAATTATAAAAGAAAAAGAACAGTTTACCATGGAGAAATTTGGCAAACACTATCTTAACCAAGTGATCAGAGTTAATATTACCAAAAATAAGTAAAAAATGACATTAAGTGCCTCCTGTTGTGATGACTGAGAGACACATATCACATAAAACTTATTCTGCCAAGAATGTTGATTCTGAATATAAGCATCAGGAATCTATCAGATAAATCCATATTGAATCATATTCTGCTTAATAAATGGTCTTTAGAATTGTGAACATCATGAGAGATGAAAAAGAAAAGGCTGGGAAATGGTTCTAAAGAATTTAGAGGTGAAGTGTCATAATGTACGCAACTTATATGACTTAAATATAAGGACATAGATTAGCTAGCTAGCTAGCTAATTGAAAGAAAGAAAGAGCATGCATCCCCCCCCAAAAATTTGTCAAAGTATTAACAATTGAAGTACACAGGTGAGAGGAGCAACCTATAATCCACAGGTCAAAGCAGGCTGAAACCTGCTTTGCAAATAAAATTTTATTGGAACACAGCCATGCTTATTCATTTACACATTGTATATTGTGGCTTTCACTATATAATGGCAGTATTGAATAGTTGCAACAGAGACTCTGGCTCACAAAGCCTAAAATATTTACTATCTGGCCTTTCACAGTAAAAATTGTCAACCCCTGTTTCAAAAATATTTTCATGACTTCAGCCCTGGCCAGTTTGGCTCAGCGGTTAGAGCGTCGGCCTGCGGTCCAGAGAATCCCGGGTTCGGTTCCCGCTAAGGGCGCGTACCTTGGTTGCAGTTTGTCCCCAACCCTGGTTGGGTCCTGCAGGTGGCAGCCACTCGATGTGTCCCTTTCACGTTGATGTTTCTCTCTCTCTCTCCCTCTCTCTCTCTCTCTCTCCCCCCCTCCCTGTCTCTCCCTCCCACTCTATCTGAACAAAAAATGAAAAAATGTCCTTGGGTGAGGATAAAAAAATATATATATATTTTCATGACTTCAGAGTAGTCAACATTTTCTTAAAGAGGACACAGACAGTACTAACCGTAAATTGGGTTACATTAAAATTAAGAACTTCTGTCCATCAAAAGATATTAAGAGAGAGAACAGAACTGGAGAAGGTGTCTATAACATGTACGTACAACCAAGGACATGTATGTAGTAGATATAAAGAACCCCCTAGGAGGCAGTCTCCAAAATGGTTCCCAGTAATCCCTGACGCCTGGTATTCATGGCCTTGTGTAATCCTTCATTCTGGAACCTGGACTACTTTTATTGCTCACTTCTAACAAATAGAATACAGAAGAAGTAATGGATGTCATTTCTGAAAAAAAAAAAAAAAAAAAAGAATGGCTTTTATCTTAGGTTCTCTCTCCCCGCCCTCCCCCCCCCCCATCTGCTCACTCACTGGAAGAGAATCCAGCTGCCATATTGTGAACAACCCTGTGGAGAACCAACAGCCCATCAGGAATGAAGTCTGCCAATAATCACATGAGTGAGCTTGGAAGAAGATTTTCCAACGTCAGTCAAGTTTTAAGATTACTGTAGCCCTGGCCAAAGCTTAACTACAACCTCATAAATCTCATGAGCCAGAAGACCCCAACTAAAAGGCACACAGATTCTTGACCCACATAAACTATGAGTTAATGACTGTTGTTTTAAGCTAGTAGGTTGTTGGGGAATTTGTTACGCAGCAATATGTAATTAACATACATTCCTCCAAATGAGTAAGAAAAAGTGAACCCAATAGAAGAATGGGCAAAAATGGATAGAACATGTGCAAAAGAGAATATCCAGTGGCCAACAAATAATTTTTTAAAGCTCAATTTATTAATAACTGAGAAAATAAAGTTTAAAGCCATAAAAAGTTATTACTATCTACTCACTAGTATAGATACTAAAAGACTGATTATACCAATGTTGGTGAGGATGTGGAGCTACTAGAACTCTTATGCACTGCTGGTGGGAGTGTGAATTGGTGCAACCACTCTGGAAACTGCTTGGCAGTGTCTACTAAAGCTAAACATATGGATACTCTATGACTCCTAGGTAAATGCACTTATACCTATTAGAAGTGTGTACACACACACACACACACACACACATACACACACACATCCTGAATTCAGAAAAAAAAACAAAAACATTTACCAAAAGTTCAACATTCTAGGCTAAAAAGGAAGCTTCAATGAATACCAAAGAATTAATATAAACAGATTCTTTGACAGGTTCTCTCATCACAATGCAATAAAAACAGAATTCATGGACAAAAAGATAGCCAACATCTTTCCCTCACCCACTACGTGTTTGTAACAAAAGTGAAAAAAGAAATATTCAAATAATTCATTGGTCAAGAAGAAATCAAACGTAACTTAGATGTTTCAAAGTGAATGATACAACTAAGATGGAACTTAGAGGAAAGTTCATCATCTTAGATGCATTTATTAGAAAAGAAAAAGGATTTATATTCAATAACCTAAGTGCTCAAGATAGAAAGTTTAAAAAAAGATTAGGAGAGCAAAGCCAACATAAATGGAAAGAAGAATATTATGATCCAAATTTAATTAAAAAGGAAACAAAAGCAGTTAACAATGACTAATTAATCCATCCAGTTTAATTAATTAAATTTAATAACTTTATACTCCTCCTGAACCACAAAACGATCTTCAAATTCTGAATTCATATTGTCCTTTTCATTTTCCACATTGTTATCTAGTATGTTGTTTACATCTTGCTTACAACCAAATCTCCAATGAATCGATGCTTACTTAGAACTGCCAATTTATTTGCTTACTATTGCTTCTTGCATCCCACTTTTTTCCTTTGCATTCAATGTTATTCTTACTGAAATACATTTTTAGTAGTTGTTTAAGCTCTGTCTGTACACGCATAGTCTTTCTCCGTGTGTATATCTGAACATGCCTTCATTTCAGCCTTAGTCTTGGATAATGGTTTAGTTGGGAATAGAATTCTATTATTTCTCCCAGTCTTCTAACTTCTATTTTTGCTCATGAAGAGTCTGCTATTAGTCTAATTATGATGTTTTTATCAAGAGTCTCTTCATAACAAGTACATTGAGGGAACAGAGTGATAGGGTACAAGTAGAAAATTACTTTGTTAATCTCCTTTTGGTCATTCAAACCCATTCTGTGGAGCCAGTTTTTCCATACCTCCCAGATGAAATCCCAAGAAGGTACTATGATTTTTTTCATCATTCTTAATTAATAAGATTTTCTGGTTACTTTAAATTAGTGAAATAGACAGTCGAATTCAGTAAATAAAATGTCTCTCCTCGTGTGCTAGTAAACCACTGGAAATGTATTAAAAGTTAAAGCCTTCCAATGAGGTTCTGCTTCACACTAGAAGCTTGCGGAACGGAAGGGAAGGGGTGACCACTCTAGTTTCCTCTCTATCCTTCTCTAATTCTTGTCCCTGCTTCCTGATTGGAAGAACCTTAAGGTAGAGTGGGGGCCCAGTGCTAGTTTGCTGGGGAAGGAGGAAGGTCTGGTAGGAAATGTTTCACTTCATTGATTTGTCATGATCTGGTCCACATGCTTTCTGGGATTTGTGGATTTCAATGGTGATTCTTTTATGGGGCAGTTTGGGATTTTGAGCCCCCTAACGAGACTCCACATTGCATTTCTGACAGAGGCAATGCACTATTTAACCTCTTGCAACCCTGCGGCCCCTAGCAGCTCATCACATAGCCTTTTGTTGCTGGGCTTCCCTTAACTGGCAGGCTTCCATCTTGAGCAGGTTCCCTTCGGATGGTTTCAGTTCAGGAGTTCACAGTGTCTATTTAGCCCCTAGGAAACAGTATGTATTTTCCAAGCCAAATGGAGAAATGTTCCAACTGCCTCTTCCTTTCGCCTTATCTGGCCTTGTACATGGTTAGTCAGAGCCTTTCATCTGCACCAAGGCAGAGAGAGAGAGAGAGAGAGAGAGAGAGAGAGAGAGAGAGAGAGAGAGAGAGAGAAGAACGTTCCTTGTATTTTTGTAAATTCTTGGGGACAATATCAGACTCTCCCAGGGATGCACTCAAAACCCCTTAATTAAACTTAAGATGAATGTCCTTCTCCTCCCCCATCTATCCCACACTCAAATGCAAGGAGTGAAAAAAGTCACCACCCTCCACAACTCTTCCTGAGAAAGGCTTCCCTGGTTTCTTCGACTCAAACCTTTACACTCTGGACGGAGTGTGGGCTGTGTCACGGATTTTAACACCCCCTTCCCACATTCTGCGAGGTAGTTTAGCACGTCTCCTTGTAATAAGGGGGCACTTGCTCATTATTGACCTTAAGTGACCTCTGTACAAATTGAGACAGAAAGTGTCCCATTATGACATTTTATTACATATTTCTTCTATTTTTCTGTTTTAAGATTTTCTATTTTTCTTTGGTGTGCTGCAGCTTTACTCCAAACTGTGGAAGTTTGGATTTATTTGTATTTATTCTGCTCATAACTTGGTATGCATTTGCATGTTTTTCTTTTTGTTAATCCTCACCTGAGGATATAATTTTTTTTCATTGATTTTTAGAGAGAGTTGAAGGGAAGGAGGGGAGGAGAGAGAAACAGTGATGTGAGAGAGGCACATCTACTGGTTGCCTCCTGCATGTGCCCAAACCAGCAACCAAGGTACGTGCTTTTCACCAGGAATCAAACCCGTGACCCTTCAGTCCGAGGGCCAATGCTCTAACCCCTTGCTTATCAGCCGGGGATCTTTCTTTGACTTAAGAAATATTTGTTTATCTCTTCAAATATTTCATCCCTTCAAACAATGGGTATTCTGTCTGGAACTCTTATCGGGCATATGCTGGGCCTTCTGACTCAACCCTTCATGTTTCTTAACTTTCTCCTGTTTTATCTCTTTACCTTTGGGAGTAATTTCCCCTCGATATCTTGTTCTCTTCAGATGAACTCCTCTGCTCTGTCTACTGCACATTGCTTCTCCGCTCATCTGTACCAGACGTCTTGTGTACATATCTACCGAGTTTCTGTTTTAAATTTTTCATTTCCTGAAGTTCTATTCGGTTCTTTTAAAAATCCACTTTCCAATTCACGGAGTCCTGTCTTTCAAAGCACTCTGTTTTTCTCTTTTGTCTCTTGAGTAATTTTAAACATACTTATAACATTTTTCCAATTATTTCTTATGTCTGATACCTGGAGTACTACTTGTTTTATCTACTGACATCCTCACACGGTTCGTTCCTTTGTGTCCTGTAATGTTTTACTGGTAGTTCACGTTCCGTTCCCCTCCCCACCAGGGTCTCCTGAGGGGGGAACTGCCCTGTGGAGCCATTTGCATTTCCTTTTGTCAAAGCCCCAGAGTTTTCCGTGACTATGGACTAATTTCTATGTTGACTCCTAAACTTCATGTTTGTTTACACTGTGGGTAATAAAAATGTGGACTTCATACCTGCATGTGACACAGGTTTGAAATTGTGTTCTTTTTTCCCTTATTTGGATTTGCTCATTTATTTACAAACGTCTTTGTTCACCATGGTTCTAAGACAACAGCCTTTCCTTTAGCTTTCTGGGTTATTGGGCAAAGTTTTTCTGGTGCCTTTTACACACCAGGCAAACCTCCAACATTCCCAGCTTTAATAAGGAGATTCATTCCAAGCTCCCTCCCTGCACAGGTCCAAGTTTATGTATCCAGTTCCCATGTAGACATTAAAATCCTGCCCAGTTCTTAAGGTCTATATTTGGGTCTCAGATTCCCAGGGGCTTTACTTCTTTAGTTTCTTCTTATGATTTAAATTTTGAGTTTCTTCTCTGTTCGGGCACCTAGGCATTTCCCTTTCTGTCATGCTAACCATGCATTATATTTTATTATTGATATTTTTATATAATTTAATATCATATAGAAGTTCAAAGCGTTAAGTCAGACTGTCTAGATTTAAATCCCAGCTCTGTCACTTACTGGCTATGTGACCTTGAACCAGTTACTTATCTTCTTTAAACATCAGTTTTCTCATTTGTAAAATGTGAGTGATAATACCTCCCTCATCTGAGGATTAGGAGGCTTATGTAAGTAAAGTGCCTAAAGTAATATATAGCGTCTATTAAAAGTTCAATAAGTTATTAGCTATCATTGTTAATTTTCTTACGATCATCTCATGCACTCCCATGTGTTTATGCCAAAAACAGGGCCCTCCTTTTTTTTTTTTACTGGAAATGCTACAATATATTCTCTTTATAATCCCAAAACAGTATTACCCTGCTGTCTATCACACTAAATAAGACTCCCTCATCTCCAGCTCACACAGGCTTAGAGGGTGCAAAGTAACTTTAAATTTAGTCTATGGAACTATAATTAGGAAGAGTAGAATGTTTCAAGAGTTACTTACATATTTCTGAGCTAACTGTATATAATTTTTATCCTTTCTCTCTCTTTCTGTCTGTCTCTCTTGAATTATCTGAATCATGGCTTCCCCCACATCAGGGCAAATAATTGAAAGAACAGAGTTGCACATTACTGATACCACCAATGGCTCACCTATCGAAGGCATGCTATTTGGGCTGAATCCGCTGTGGTGAATCCCCTGGAGACAGGGCTCTGCAGAAGGAAGGGCTTAGTAAGAATGAGTGAAGTGGGAGACAATGAGCGAGGCTTTGTAGTAGATTCTAATGAACGACTCCTTGACATTCACTGATCTCTGACATGACAGGCATATGGTGTTTATCAATAAATAAAAAGGATATAATTACGTTGAGGCTGAAGCATTCAGGGCTTGGTAACATTTGGTAAGCTGGAAGGCTGTCTGCCCAGCTCTTTATCCTGACAGGTGGAATAAAATAAAATGTCTCCATAAAAATCTTTTCATAGTACATGATAGTCTTTGCTTGTCTTTAGTTTCCCCCAAAGAAGCAGTAGGTCATGCTCTAATTTGTGGCCATAGATGTATGTTACTATATTATTTAAATGCTTCAAGGTAATCAACAGTCCTTAGAGCCTTCAATACACAGCTCCTGACAAATATTCCCAGCCTGAAGACCAGGGCTTTTCAGGACACTGCTAGTCCTTACCTTGTGTTTGAGACAACTAGCTTGTTGCTTTTGTTCAGGGGGCTCCACTGAAATGCCAATGATAGGCACAGCTTCGTGCCTTTCAGCTCCCACCTGTGGCAAAGGTGAGAAGGACATCAGCAGGGGAACTCCAGGGGGGAGGGCAGATAGGACAAGCTTTCTATTGCCGATGTTTTACATCGGGCTGTATCTGCATCTTGTCAGGACACAACTGATGCAACTCAATCAGTAACACCAAATGAACTTTTAACTCTTGTGTTGTTCACAACATTGCCAGTTTCTTAGAGAGGAGCCACTACACTGACACTACTCATAAAGCACTTGCTTAGAGTGAATTCCTTGCTATCACCCGTAAGTCCTTTCTTTCTGTCGTACCCCATATTCAATCTCTAGAAAATCCTGTTGGTTCGACCTTCAGTATAACTCCAGAGTCTCACCACTTCTACTGCCATCACCATAGTCTGAGCCCCTTCACCTCTCACCAGGATAATGTAATCACCTCCTCATGGTCTCCCTGCGTTTATACTTATCACACTATAGTCTAGAGTGACCCTTTGAAACAATAAGTCAGGTCACATCACATCACTGCTCAAAATCCTGCAATGGCTCCAGAGTTCTTACAAGGGCTTGCCAGGCCCTATGACCTGGCTTCCCGTTTCTCTCCTGTCCCGTGTTGTTCCTCAAATATGTTAGACACTGTCCCTCAGCCAGCAACACTCTTGCCCTGGATTCTGGAGAGATGCTTCAAATCTTTGTTCAAATCTTGCCTCTCAATGAGACTTATCTCACCAATGATCCAACAATCGTATTTCATGTAAAACCCACCCTCCATACATTCTTACACACAGGTTAAGGAACCCTACACTCTTCTTTTATTCTAAAGCATTTATTTTCTAACATGCTACATAGATTACTTATTAGTTATGCTTATTGTCTTTCGAACTCTTCCCTCTAAAACATAAGCTCTAAAAGAGTCTGAATCTTCTGTTCAGTGATGTACCCTAAGCACCTAAGTTAAGATTGCTAGTAAAATAAAGGATACCCAGTACAGTTTGAATTTCAGATAAACAATGAATACTTTGCTTTAGTATAAATATGGCCTGTGCAAATTCAAATTTACCTGGGCACACTGTATTTTTATTTACTAAATATGGCAACCCTAACTTAGAACAGTGCCTGGCAGCATCATTACAAGGAACACAACATACAGTCTATTTTTTAATTCACTTAATTTGGTTTTGCAATTTTAATGGTATTTTGAGCTAACTGGAGATACCTTGGACTGTCACAGAAAGGTTTTCTATTATCATTATAAATACTTTAAGGAAAAGTGTCAATAAAAATATGCAAATGAAAAAAGCCAAGTATACCATCCACAATGTAATACAGCGGAGATATAGTAAGCCAGTTTTAAGCATTTAGTTTTAAAATATTGTGCAAAAAGAAAATGGAAAGTCCCAAAACCGAAAGCTGAAAACTACGTTGGAGAAATCATATTAAGTAGAAAGCTACTGCTTGAGGTCAAGTGTAGTCAGTCTATTGTTGAAGAAGTATTACGTGGAGAATGGGAACAAGACCCAGACTTTCTAGACTCTAGTTGTCCTTTTCAATTAACTGTTGCCACTACTTATGTGACCTTGGGAAAGTCAAGGAATGACTCAATGTCAGATATCTCACTTTTATAATAAGATTTTTAGGATCCATGCTATCGCTAAAAAAACCTGTGATTCTATATAAAAACGTGACCATAAAATAAAGAGACTATTTTTACAAACATACTAGAAGTTATGTATGATAATAAATACAATCAGAGATGTCACCGTTGAAAGCTATTTATATCACTGATCCCAGTGATGCTACCAATGCTCAAAACATTTTTGGCACTTTTATTTTGCATTTTCTTGGTAGCAGGATGATATTTGAGAAATATTAACAAATGTTTTTATCCCAGCCAGGAAGAGGCACAGCTAGGACTTGAACTCAGGCAGTCTGGCGGTACAACCTATGCTATATTTTAATGGAAGTTATATTCCTTTAACCAGAGTTTGTGGACTGGGATTGATCTACTACAGCCTTAAGAGTCAGATTATAAACCATAGAGAAAAATAGCCATTAAATTTTATTTTAAACATCAAATAGTGTTATTCAACTTGATCATTTTTATCTCTCACTTTATTAATTAAACTGGTTTAGAATAAATTTTAACCTGATTATAGAAAAACCAGTCTATCCTCAATGAAATGTTTGACAGTACTGAGGAAGACTGAAACAATGACCAACTGGCTCCCAGGAAACAGCAAAGAAAGGAGGTTAAGAAATATTGTCAGTAATGGCAACATCACTCAAATAAGCATGTCATTTACTATCAAAATGATGCTTTGATGGTTCATTTTGAGTGTAACTTGACTGGGCCATGAGGTGCCCAGATTAAATGTTACTTCTGGCTGTGTCTGTGAAGCTGTTTCCAGATATTTGAATCAGTGGACTCACTAAAGCAGATCACCCTTCCCCACGTGGGTGGACATCATTCAATTCACTGAGGGCTCACATAGAACAAAAAGTGGAAAAAGGGAGGGTTCATTCTCTCCTGCTGGATCGCTGGACTGCGGACATTGGTCTTCTTCCCTTGTACTGCAATTTACATCCTCAGCTCCCCGGGTCTCCTGGTCTTCAGACTCAGACTGAATTGCACCACTTGCTTTACTGGGCTTCAGCTTGCAGGCCGCAGAAGGTGGGACTTCTCAGCCTCCATAATTATATGAGCCAATTATTCACAATAAATTTTCTCTTATATATGTATAGATATATATGTATCTCCTATTGGTTCTAATTCTCTGGAGGACTCTGACTGATACAGGTGCCTGTGAGGATAATACATTCTTCTGTGTAAAATATTTTCACGTGTTTGTTTAAAAGAGTCATCTTAGGCTATCAATTCTGATTGTCATTCAAGGCTCAACAACCCACGTGGGTCCCTTCCAAACAGTGCCCATAATAATAAGGGTATCAGTCTCTCAATATAATATTTTTAAAATAACAGATTAATTGAAGTATAATTTATATGCCATACAATTCACCCCTTTAAAGTGTACAGTTAACTTATTTTTAGTATATTCACAGAGTTGTGCAACCATCACCATTATCATCCTTTGGAATATTTTCTTTGCACAAAAGGAACCTCAAGACCGTTAGCAGTCACTCCCCATTTCCCTCCTGCCAGCACCTCCAAATCTACTTTCAGTTTCTATCGATTTGTCTGTTCTTCCTATTTCGTATAAAGGAAATCACACAGGACGTGACCTTTTATATCTGGCTTCTTTCACCTAGCTTAATGTTTTCAAGGTTCATCCATGTTGTAGCCATGTATCAGCAATTCATTACATTTTATTTGTTGTGTATATAGATCCACAACATTCCTTTATTCTTTACTTAGTTGATAGATAATGTGGATGATTTGCATTTTTGGCTATCATGAATATGCTGTTAAAAGTGTTCATGTACGGGATTTTTCTTAGAACTTATATTTTCAATTCTCTTGAATATATATACTTAAAAGTAAAATTACTGGATCATATAGTAACTCTATGTTTAACTTTTGAAGAACCATCAAAGTTTTCTAAACTGGCTGCTTCGCTTTACATTATCACCAGCAATATATGAGGGTTTAAGCTTCTCCACATTTTTGTTTACACTTGTTATTTTCTTTCTTTTTTATTTTAGCCACCTTCATGAGTTTGAAGTGGTATCTCACTGTAGTTTTGATTGCATCTCCTAATGACTTATGGTGAACAGCTTTTCATGTGCTTATTGGCCATTTGTGTGTGCGTGTGTGTGTGTGTGTATTAGAAATGTCTAAATCCTTTGCCCATTTTTAAATTTAGGTTACTTGTCTTTTTATTGTTGAGTTTTAAGAATTTTTATATATTCTGGATACAAGTTTTTTTATAACTATGTGACTTGCAAATATTTTTCCCATTCTATGAGTTATTTTTGATCACTTGATTGAGTTTATTGAAGCATAAAAGTTTTTTAATTTGATGAAGTCCAATTTACCTATGTTTCCTTTCAGTACTTGTATATTCGGTGTCATACTTATTGCCTGATTCAAGATAATGAAAATTTACTCTTATGTTTTCTTCTAAGAGTTTTATGCTTTCACTTTTTATGCTTAGGGCTCCGATTCATTTTGAGTTAATTTTTACATATGGTGTGAGATAGAAATACAACTCTTTTTGCATGTAGCTATTCAGCTGTCTCAGCATATTTGTTGAAAAGACCATATTTTCCCATTTAATTATTTCGGCACATTTGTCAAAAATCAATTGACTGTATATGTATGTGTTCACTGTATTTATGAACTCTGAATAGAATTCTATTCTGTGGATCTATATGTCTAACTTTATGGCAATATCACATTGTCTTTTTCTTCTTTTAACTTACAAGTTATATTTTATTTATGGCAATAGAAATAGTGGAGGGATTTTTACTTATACCTGTTCAATCCCACATTACATATTAAATTATGCATAATAAATTACATTAGAAAAACATTATGAAATTAGAGCAAAACCAGTACCATAATAATCATTCTGAAAATAGACTATCAACCTTTACTCACACATTGGGAAAATGGTAAATAAAATATTATTATTTTGGAAATATTTTGGTAGACTATTTCTTGTAAAATGTTACCTAAAATGTGTTATTTGTACCATACATGAACATTTATTTTTATTACTATTTACCCTGAGATACTAAGTATAAGAGCAAACTTCTAAACATGTGCTTATTGACATCACCTGTGGCCACAAATTTATTTGTAATAGATTAGTATAGTTTGTATTAAGTTTGAAATCAGGAAGTATGAGCCCTCCTTCTTTGTTTTGTATATCAGTTTGGAAAGTATTGCCATTTTAATATTAATCTTCTAATTTATGAACATACAATGTCTTTCCATTAATGTAGGTCTCCTTTAAGTTCTTTCAATCATGTTTGTAGTTTCAATGTATAACTCTTGTATTAGTTTTGTTAAACTTATTCATAAGTATTTTATTGTTGATACAGTTACAAAAACTGTTTTCTTAATTTTATTTTTGGACTATTTATTGCAATTGTATAGAAACACAACTGATTTTGTATTGTATTTGTACTGTATTACAATTGGCTTTGGCTTTTGACAGTTTAACTATAAAATGTGTATAGATGTGGATCTCATTGAGTTTTCCTACTTGAAGTTTATTGAGCTTTTTAATGTATAGATAAATAATTTGCATTAAATTTGAGAAGTTTTCAGCTATAATTTTTTAAAATACTATTTTTATTCTTTTCTTTCTCTGACTCTTATTATGCACATATTTGTACACTTGTAGTGTCCACAGGTCTCTGAGTCACTGTTCATTTTTCTTATTTAACAATTCTGTTTTTCAAACTGAATAATCTCAATTTTAGCCTCAAGTTCAGTAGATTCTTTCTTCTTCCAACTCAAATATGCTGTTGAGCCCCCAAAGCAAATTTTTATTGTATTGTACTTCCCCGCTCCAGAATTTCTGTTTGAAATTTTTAATAATTTCTATCTCTTTATTGATAATCTCTATTTTGTGAGACATCATTCTAATATTTTTTTCTTTTTTTTTTTTAGATATGGCTTCATTTAGTTCTTTGAAAATATCTGTAATAGCTGGTTTTAAGTATTTATTTAGTAAGTTCAATGTGTGGGCTTTCTCGAAGATAGTTTCTTTTGACTGCTTTACCCCCTTGTGTATAAGCTTTCTTGTTTCTTTTTGTGACTCATATTTTTTTTTGTTAAAAATTTGCTAAAACTGGACTTTTAAAATAATGTAATATGGCAACTCTGCAATTCGGATTCCCCTTTCCCTAGTGTAGTTGCTATTGTTGCTGTTGTTTGTTTAGTGACTTGCTGAACTAATTCTGTAAAATATTTATCTTTTGTTGTGTGTGACTACTAAAGTCTCTGCCTGGTTAGTTTTTTTGTCATTTAGCAATTGAACATAAATTTCCCATAATGCTTTGAACAAATTAGTCTCCCAACCTTCTCCCGCCAAGAAGCTTTGTGTCCATGTCAAGATACGCAATTTAATGCTTCAGCAGTTTAAAACCGTTTACGCTTGCCCTGGCCTGTTTGGCTCAGCAGTTAGAACGTCCACCTGTGGTCCAGAGAGACCCAGGTTTGGTTCCCGCTAAGGGCATGTACCTCAGTTGCAGTTTGTCCCTGGCCCTGGTTGGTTGTGTGGGTGGCAGCCATTCGATGTGTCCCTTTCAAGTTGATGTTTCTCTCTCTCTCTTCCTCCCACTCTATCTGAACAAAAACGGGGGGGCGGGGGGATGCCCTAGGGTGAGGATAAAAAACAAACAAACTGTTTAGGCTTTACTTCCTGCTTACACAGCACCTCAAGGTCAACCTAAGGTGAGAGATCAAGACCTTCACATGCTTCTCCTGGGCATGTGCATGGTCTTACATATGCAGTGTGGCCTCCTAGATTCTCAGGAATATGACAGCATTTTTCAAAGCTCCCTGTGGCCATCCCACTGCAAGTCCTTTTCTTTTGAGTTTCTTAGTCATCACTGGTTATCATGACCTCAGGCAGCTACAATGTTAAAGAAGTGCCACTAAAAGTTTTTGACAAGTGCCCCAAGAAAAAGGCTGCTTGCACTGAGTTCTGCATGAGGTCAAATTAAAGACAAGCTTTGTGAGTGGAGATTTTCAAGGAGCTGTCAGACAGGTCAAATAATGACAGTTATCTGGGAATGGTGCTTTTGGAGTTGCTCCAACCCCATTTTGCCCCGTCCAGTGGCTGCAAAGCTGCCGTTTTTCACACCTACAGTGACTGCAAGGCTATTGGTTTTCAAGACTACTGTGAGATGAGAGAGAAGAAGATGGAAGTCAGGTAAGGTAAAATGCCACAAAGCTCATGGTTCTTATCAAAATCCATCTGTTTTTCTTCAGTAAACACTGTTCAAAATTTTGCAAGTGTTTGATTAACTTTTAGAATTCTGAAAACACCAATTCTGACAAATTTGTTTGCTAATGTTCTTATTGCTCTTATGTGAGAATAAATTTTCAAAGGTCCTTACTCTGCCATTCTGGAAGTACTTCTCCTCTAATAAGTTCTTAAACTAGGTGTTTAGACCCTTTGATTCTTATTGACTAAAAAAAAAAAAAAGATTACATTTTAGAAGTTCTGTTCATTTCTTTTAATGCACTGCACATTTTAGAGTTTGCACTATTGCAGGCAACTTCTTCTAATAGAATCCTTTTATGTGGGACCCATCCTTTGGTTTGACATGTACAAATGGATAAAACTGAGCAGCTCATTGTTTTCCAAGTGAAGAAAAAACACTTTTCTTTCTACATTATAGCTGTTATTTATAGTTAATTAAAATTTTATTTTATTTTTTTCTGAACTCTTCATATTCTGCCTTCTTCTTCCTTATGCAGTTTAATATGATTTACTGAGGTTTAAAATTGCTCAGATATATTCACCTAACTAATAGTAATTAAAGAGTGGCAGACAAATTAGAATACTGATGCATATCATATACACAGTTATTTCTCAGGAAAGTTCTCCTCTGCCTTAAACCCATAAGAAAGAAAATTGACTAATCTATTTTTTAACTCATCTTGTCTATGGATCAATATGATCTGAAGGTAATTCTGAAAATCCTTAACTAATAAATTTTGGCATCTAGAAGAAGTTTTGATAGATGTATCTAAGACAGTTCCAGGAAAATAATGAGGTATATTTGGGCTTTCTAACATTTCCAAAAAAAAAATTCAAAACTGCAATATTTTAGTAGTCATAAATATTTTATGGCTGAAATGATGACATTTCAACATCAACAGAAAAAAAAAAATACACATACACACATACAAACATAATTTCAAGAAAAAGTAAATATTTAACGCCTGTATATGTATTTAACATTTGGACCTAGACTAATCTATTTTGGTACTTAGTACTATGATATTTCTTGCAAAAAAGAAGGCATCCAAAGAGAGTGTTCATTTGTTTTTTTTAATGAAAAATATTCTAAGAAAAAAAAAAGATAGCTTTTTTCCCCTTAAGTGTGCAAGACAAAGAAAAGGAAAACTAAATAGGAAGAAAAATGCAATTGGCAAAAAATAAATTTTTAATGCTGTGGAAAAATACTTTGTAAACGTCTTCCAAAGATTAGAAAAATAACCAAGTGTACGGTTAGTTCTTAAATTAAATAACTTTTACACCACTGAATTCATCTCTTCAATTGTTTTAAGTTGAAAGAAAACTGCTTAATTATGGTATTCCATATTAAGATGGATTCCTGATGCAAACTGAAAAGGACGCTGTTCCATATACAAATGGGAGCTATACTTTCACCAAGTGTAATATAAATAGAAACAGAAGAGATAACCAAAATAAATTATTTTCATAAAGTGTTTGGGTTGTTTTACTGTGGTTTTGCGGGTATAATTAGATGAATTATTTTGCTTTGTAAACAGAAATAAATCGATATCTTAATAATTATACATATCTACATGTGTATTAATCATTATAACATTACTTTGTCGCTGTTTATGTGATGTAAAACATGGTGCAGAAAGGTTTCTTGATCTATACAAAGGTCCCCTCAGAATCGCTGCCAGAGTCTGACAGAAACCCTGATTGTGCTTGAGTCTTCAGTGTGCTTTGTAGCTAATTATTGGCACTTGTCTTTTTGGCAGAGCCTAATGAATTACTTTCTAATTGGAATACTTTAAGTATATAGATAGACAGCCTGCCTTCCTTAATTGACACTCCTGTACTCCATCAACTGGTCGTTATGCTTTCTCTTTTATTTCTCACTCCTACATTCCAAATTTCTGGAGTTGCCTCTCACAACAAGGACATATACCTGCTGTTATGCACGAATATTGCTCAGTGAGGAAAAATCAATATTCAGATGTTAGAAAAAAACACCTGGAATGACATTTTCAGGCCCAGAAATTTTCACTCGAAAGAGGAAGCCAAGCCAGTGTAAAGCACTATTGTTTTTCTGGCAAAACCACACATCTAGAAACAGACATATGCCCATTTTTATGTCCCTTCTCTGTCCAGTGTAGACAGAACATGGGGGTGTGCATGGTCTTGCCAAATACTTCTTTTTTTCTCCTCCTTCGCATGTCCTTGTAAAAAAACAAAAAAAAACAAAAACAAAAACAAAACCTCACATATGTTCTCCTAGACAATAGTTGCAAGTGCAAATATCAACAAGCATAAAATTTCTATGCTTGAGACCAAGAACTGAATTTGCAAAGAAGAAACTCACATATCTATAAGAATTCTGAGGCAGTGAAGATGTACACATTGAGCCGATGGATCTCTTGGAAGACATATTTGCATTGTAATTTTGTCTCTTTATGCTGTTCTTAGTTTATTTATACTGTTCCTGAGCATTGTGATTAATACAAACATTTTCTAGGCTAAACTGAGATATTTTATACAATTTGCCCAGAAATTGATGAATAAGGAAGTCAAGCTGGAAGCTAACTTTGCTGAACCTATGATTTTTAAAATTTCTTCTGTATTCCAAAATCTGTTATTAAAATGAATAGTTTCTTTGTCTGGTGGTTAAGGCAAAAGTTTAGTGTGAAGAAAATATTTATTTACTCTGATAAAATTTTCTGTATGAATACAGAGACAAAAAGACGAAGAAATATCTGCAGTTTTGATAAAAGTTTGCTGATAATCCAAGTGTCGGTTGTTATGTAGCAACTAACACTAGTTGCTCCATAATAAGTCTAAAGATGAATTTTTAAAATAAAGAAATACATTAAATTTTTTAGTGTAAAGAGGTTTTTACCAAAATATCAATATTTATAATCGATTTAAAGAAATTCTGGTTCAAACTGTGATAAAGTAGCTGGTATAAAACTCATTAAATAATAACTCTAAGGGCTGAGTACAATATAGCAAACAACGGTTGAAATGCATTAGATAGCAAGCAATTCAAGGGTATAATTCTTAAGAGAATGGAAATATATGAGATGAGTCCTACATTTACTCCAGGTTTTTTCCTGAATTTTTTTCCAAATCCTTGTTTCAGGAAAGTAGGGCCCAAGCACAAAGTATCAGTTTCAATGGGCAAAAGAAACGGAGATCAGGGCTCATCTAATAAGAATGCTGGGACTGGGGACCAGGCAGGAGGTAAGGGAGAACTAAAGATAAGGAGCAAAAAAATATGCATAAAAATTTTCCTGGGATTTTAAGCCCAGTGGGATATACTTTAAAAATAAAGAAAGCACATATTTTAAAGGAAAAACAAAAACAAAAACAAAAACAGCTGTTGGAAGGCTAACTGATGAGCAAAGTTTTCAGGAGTTGCAAAATGCTATGAAGATCTTAAAATTCCAGCCCATTCAAATTGATAAGACTTTGATGAACATTCCACTCATTTAGTTGAGACTCCAGAAAGTTCATGCTTAAGAATGAGGTCCACCATATTAAAAAAATGCTCAATGTCACTAATCATCAGAGAGATGCAAATGAAAACGACTGTGAGGTATCACCTCACACCTGTCAGAATGGCTGCTATCAACAAATCATCAAACAACAAGTGTGGAGAAAAGGAGACTCTAGTACACTGTTGATGGAAATGCAGACTGGTGCAGGCACTATGGAAAACAATGTGGTGCTTCCTCAAAAAATTAAAAATTGAACTGCTATTACTGGCCAGTTTTGCTCAGCAGTTAGAGCATCAGCCTGCGGTCCAGAGAGACCCGAGTTTGGTTCCCACTAAGGGCACATACCTTGGCTGCGGTTTGTCCCCGGCCCTGGTTGGTCGTGCACGTGGCAGCCACTCGATGTGTCCCTTTCACGTCGATGTTTCTCTCTCTGTGTCTCTGTCTCTGTCTCTCTCTCTCTCTCTTCCTCCCTTTCTCCCTCTCGCTCTATCTGAGCATAAATGCAAAAAAAAAAAAAAATGTCCTCGGGTGAGGATAAGAAAAAATTGAACTGCCATTTGACCCAGTGATCCCACTTCTAGGAATATATCCTAAGCTTGAAACACCAATCAGAAAGAATATATGTACCCCTATGTTCATAGCAGCACTATTTAAAATCACTAACATCTGGAAACAGCCCAAGTGTCCGTCAAGAGATGAGTGGATAAAAAAGCTGTGGTACATATATACAATGGCATACTATGCAGCTGTAAGAAAGAAAGATCTCTTATCCTTTGAGATGACATGGAGGGACCTGGAGAGTATTATACTAAGTAAAACAAGCCAATAAGAGAAAGACAAATATCACATGATCTCACTTATTTGTGGAATATAATGAACAAAACAAGCTGATGAACAAAATAGATCCAGAGACATAGAAGTAGGGTACAGACTGACAAATCTCAGAAGAAGGGAACTGGGTGGGGATGAATAAATCACAGAACTTATATGCATGTATGAGTAACCACAGACATAGACAATAATGCTGGCAGGGGTGGGGTGGGGGACAGGATTGGGAAGAAAGTATCAATGAAGAGAAAAAGGGAAACATCTGTAACAAAAATAAATATAATAATAATAATAAAAAAATAAGGGCTACTTTCTAGACATAAGAAAATAATTGAAAACCACTAACTCTAAACATTCTAAATCAAATATTAACAGAATCTAAGTGATCTTCCAGTAATTTAAATACCTACTGATACAAAATTCAACATACTTCAGAGTAAAATTACATAATACAGAGCTTCTATAACACCCTCCAGCATATAATAAAATATTACTAGACATAAAGAAGCAGAGAAAATATATGATAATCAAGAGAAAAAATAATAAATAAAAGCAGACATAGCAAAGATACAAGTATTGGAGTTAACTTGCAAGGACTTCAAAATAATTATAAACAGTAAGTTACAGGAAAATATAGACAAAGTAGATTAAAATATGAAATATTTCCATCGAAAAGTCTATAATTTATAAGAATGTTAAACATTATAGAATTTCAAAATACAACATCTAAAATTAGAAGTCACTTGATGTGCTTCATAGAAATCTGGATACTGCAGAAGACAGACTTCATGAAATCAAAGACAGTTTTATAGAAATAATGTAATTAAAGCATAGAGTAAAAAAAAGAAAAAAACAGGAAGAGAACTCAGGAACGTAATTAAAGGATCTAACATATATACCATTTGAGAGGAAATGAGGTATGTCCTCTCAGGAGAAGAAAGTGTAACATAAAAGAAATATTTAAAGAAATAATACTCAAATTATTTTCCAACTGTATGAAAGGCATACATTCCAGAAGTTCAACAAAATGCAAACAGGAGAAATACAAATAAAACCATAAATACACATTTCATGGTCAAACTGCTGAAAAATAAAAATAAATGAACAAAATAAAAATTTTAAAGCAGTTTTTTAAAATATATATTTACCTAAGGGTATGTACCTCGGTTGCAGTTTGTCCCCTGCCCAGGGTCATGCGGGTGGCAACTACTCAATGTGTCCCTTTCACGTCGATGTTTCCCTCTCTTTCTCTCTTACTCTCTCTCCCTCCCACTCTATCTGAACAACAACAACAACAACAATATATTACTTATAAAGGGGGAAAGAAGGCAATAAGAATGACAGCTAACTTCTCAACATAAACTATTAAAGCCAGAAAACAGCATCAAAACACCAAAAGAAAAAAATAACTGTCAACCTTGAACAGGTTATACCAGGAAAAATATCGCTAACACATCAAAACAATATAAAGACAAAAGTTTAGAGTAAGCACATCATGTGCAGACCAGTCTTATAAGAAATATTTAAGGTAGATCTTTGAGATAAGTATAAATAATTATGGCAAATCGGAGCACAGAGTGTAAGAAAGAAAGAAAGAAACAAACAAAAAAAACCCCACCAAGTAAGGGTAAGTATGTGGGTAAATATAAAAGCCTAATGACCTAAGAAAAATACAGTTTTTGCAGTTTAAGGCATGTGTCCCAGTTAAATATCTTTTAAAAGAATAGCAAAATATTTGGGTGTAAATGGAGTTAAAGAGAAAATTCCTGTTTCAGGAGACACAGCAAGAGTCACATAGAACTAAAAGCCACAGCTGGTACCTGAGCACTTCAAGCTCCTTATGTCCAGGAACCAACAGACAAGAAGAGGAGTCACCATCCTTGCAGGAATAATTAACCACAATTGTCAGAAAGAATTAGGGCTCATTTATACTACAGTAACAGGAATAAGTTTGGCATTCACATGATCCACTTGGATACTCCTTTTCCCTATTTTGATCATAAATGGACAAGTGCAGCAACCACATCATGAGCAGGCATGGTGACCAGGAACTCAACCTTTTAGATTTAAGGGTCTTGATCACAGCTTGTAATGGTTAATTTTATGTGTCAACTTGGCTAAGTTCTGGTCCCCAGTTTTTGGCCAAACACAAGTCCAGATGTTTCAAGCGAAGGAGTTTTATAGAGTGATTAACATTTCCAATGAGTTGACTTTAAGTAAACAAGATAATTCTAGATATTATGGATGAACCCAACCAGATGAAAGGCTTCAGAGCACTATCTGAGGTTTCCTAGAAAAGAAGAAATCTTGCTTCAAGACCATAACAACCTTCCAACTGCATGAGCCAATTCCTTAAAATGAGCCTATCTGTCCATCCGTCCATCTAAATGATTTTTATACATCACATTGGTTCTGTTTCTCTGGAGAACTCTAGGCAAACCACAAGACTACACAACACGGTAGCTGAGGATAAGTGTAATCTAGAATAGTGAAGAAAGTGAAGATGAGTTATCAGTGGCATTCCCAAGGCCTTCTGGAGCCATAGAGGTCATAGTTCATACCACTAACCTTTCATTTCTAAGTTCTTTCAAGAAAAGTAGCACCAGAATCCTGGAGGAGTTGCTCCCATAACTTATAAGAAAAGCAAATCCAAGAGGCACGAGACCTAGACTGTGAAGAACACAGGGATGTACTGCCCATGATCCCTTCAGGAATAAAGGCTTTATTTTCCCAGGTGTGGAAAGTGCTACCTGCAGAAAGCCTCCAGCTGTCAGCACCAGGGAGGTTCTCATTCAACCACAGATCACTGAAGGTGAAAAGGCACAAGCATCATCCCAACTTCCGAACACCCCATAGGGACGGCTGAAAACTCTGCAGCTCAACTTCTCCCTATGCCTAACCTTGTGTTCTTCAATAACTGAGGTGTTAACATCTCCTACTATGACTGTGATTAAAGCAAAAGAAACCAGACATAAAAGAGTAATTAAATACTCTGATTTCCTTTCAATGCAAGTCAAGAACAGGTAAAACTAAACCATAATTATAGAAGTTAGAATAATGGTTTTTATTGTGGTTTGGGGAGCGGGCTGTTTTTTATTGGAAAAGGTCACAGGGGAATCTTCTGAGTTGATGGAAATGTTCTATGTCTTAATCTGAGTGGTGGTTACATGATATATGTATGTGTACATTTAGATTTTTGCAATTGAGTATATGTAAGTTATATCTAATTTTAACATTTTTAAAGTAAAATATAATTAATTTGACTTCCAGTTGAGTCTTTTGCTAGATGTACGACCTTTTAGATGCTATTTCTCTCTAGGCCTCAGTGGTCTCAATTCCAAAATGAGGGATTGGACTGGATGATCTGAGTTACATGGTGTGGGTTTATCAAAACAGCTATTTAAAGTGTTCTTAAACATTGAAAGAAAAGGAACAAACATCCCGTTTTTTTTGTTTTGTTTTTTTTAAAGGATTAATTCTCAAACAAAAACAAATGGTCTATAGAGTTATGGAAAAAAACTTAACAAGAGAGCATTTTTACTCTAGAAAATACATACACTTAAAAAATTAAATGCTAATATTCAGTGTAGCTTTTTGTTGTTTCAAAAGCACACACTTTACCCTTTCCTCTTCCCCAAAGAACTCAGAATCTCCCAACCACCTTCAGTAGGGTTCCCCAGTTCCAGGTGTGAGCCATGATGGGTCTCAGCTAATCAGTGTCTCATTCCCATGCCCTAGTGATCTGTCCCATGATAGGAAAACAGAACAGAACTCACACCTAAGCATATCTGCAAATCACATTCCTTGGCCCCTAAGATTAGTTCAAAGGTGAGCTTGCAACCTAAGATGATACAACCAAAAGGGAGATCGGACTTTCATTTGATAGTTGGTAAAAATATAAATGAGAAAAATCTATTTTCCTCTGCATGTGAACAAGGAGGCTCATGGCTCTGGGAGCTGCTGGCAACCACCCCGTTACCTTGAGGGAGTGAGCAAAGCCAACCAGAAGAGGACAAAGGCAGGAGGACCTCAGCAAATGGAGTCAGAGTCTTGGTGACAACATGACCCTTGTGGTCAAACCACATTAGAAGCCTTCCCTGGATTTTTCAATTATGGAGAAGCAACAATTCCTCTTTATTACTTACGTCAGGGTGAGTTAGGATTTTTCTTGCTTGCAAACAAAATTATTCTATCTTAGCAGCATCAATGAGGATTCTGGAACACTGACATCAATATGTTGCTGGTTGAAATAGATCTGAGGGCAATTTGACAATATGTATCAGTAGATCTAAGTATGGGCATACCCTTCAACCAAATATATAAACTTGCAAGGATTTATTCATTTATTCAATAAATACCTAAGCACTTTTTATGTACCAAACACTATTCTAGGAGTCCGGGGTTTAGCAGTGAACAAAATAATGTCCTTCATGAAATCATCCTTAAGAAATAATCAAGAATGTACAAAATGATTTATCTATAAGAATGTTCACCTGAGAGACCTTCATAGTAGGGAACAACAGGAAACAATATAAATGCCCAACAAAAGCCTATGTTTAAATAAATTTTGGGACCTTGGTATAATAAAATGCTACTTAGGCACTTAAAATGAATTGTAGAAATTATTTAATGATAGGAAAACATATTCAGCTTATACTATTAGGTGAAAAAAAAACTGGTAGTAAGAATGTAAAGGGTAACTTACGTTTGTGTACTTACGTATGTACATTTATGTACAAGAAACACCTGATATTAGACATTCTAAAATGTTACATTATTTTGAGTAGAACTGTGGGTGTTTTTTATTTTCTTCTTTGTACATTTATGCTTTTTTGCACTTTGCCGTCATGAAAATGCCTTTCCTTTATTAGCAGAAAAATATCAATCATACAGAACGATCTCAAGTAGTTTAAATTAAAAAGTAAATAAACAACACTTGAGTATTAATTAACATTGTACAGTCTCATAAATCCAAGGTGATCTTCTAAACATATGTGTAAATAAAGAGTCGTGTCTACTCAGGGAAGACTGTCACAGGTTTTTCTTACCACATTCCTACTTTTTAATGAAATAAAGCAAACAAGATCTTAAAGGTAGTAATGAGTGCCTGGGCTGCACCCTAGGTCTCTTGACTTGGGATCCAGGGCTATTTCCACCACACTGTGTCCTCTGCCCAGTCAGTACACAAGTAACATCATTAGAATGAATCTGTCATCAACAGAGAGTCATTCAATACATTTGGAGAGTGTCAAAAATAGCTTGGCAGTTCCAAGGATCACTATTTAAAGACTTAAAACCAAAGTACACCCTGAATTTAAAATGTAAAGAATACACAGTGGGTTTAAAATATTCCCATTCTCTTCCTTGTCTTTCAAATTTATAGAATAGAATTTAAAATGTGCATACACTCAAAGCCACCTCTACACGGGCAGAGTGGAAATGTTGATGAAGCTGGCAGTGAACTCTTTTTGTTCCCCCTTACTTCCATTCTTGCCCTTCCCTTATTCTCTAGGAAACTCTATTCTGCTATTTTTTGGATGTTTGATGTAAAAGAGACATTATGACTTTAATAATTGAATAACAGTTACAAATTTCCATTTCACTTTGCTTAGCAGCTCAGATGTGGTTTAATGAAGCATGAATAGAATTCTCCCCGAGATGGATCTGGGCTGAACTGATGAGGCTTCTGACTGCCAATTCGTCTGCACATTAAAATAGCAGCATAACCTATTACATGTATTTGTTATCTGTTACTAAGAGAAAATGACCAACCCATCCAGAGAAACAGAAATACAGCTGATCATGAGGTTTCTCAAAAGGACAGAAAACCTGTTGGTTTCACATCAGAATGCTCACACACCCTCAAAAAAAAAAAAAAAAAAAAAATTAAATGTTTTTGTTAAAAAAAAATTGCCTGGCATAAACACTCTTCAAGTGGTCAGTTCTAATCAAGAAAGCATTATTCCCCCATCAAACTTGCAGGTAGATATCTTTAAGATATCAAATTTCTTTGGTAAATATTTCTTCGGTGTTCAATGTGCAGAACTCTGCAGAGGATCTAACTGACCTGCAGGAGATGCAGCAACATCTAAGAGATCAACCCTGCCCACAGGAGACTTACTGTGCAAATAACATGGCTCTGGAGCAGGCACCTCCATGAACAGTAGTGATGTTTCTCTAACTTCATGAAATATTACTTCTTTTCTCAAAATTCTTCATAAACCTTGGACCTGGAGTTGATTTCCATGATTAATTTAAGAGAAAGGGAGAAAATAGATAAATAAATGTGAGATTGTAAATTCGGTTCTGGCCTTCAATAATCAAATTAAGGTTTTGAACAAAGTGAACAATAATTTATTGTAAGTAAAAGAATAATATCGATCTTGCCATGGAATAGGAATCAAGGATTCAGGGCCATCCATATGTACTAATTTGGATATGACAAACTTAAAACCTATTTATAACTTTTAAAGTATTTTATGGCTTTCTTTTCGAAGAAGCACACATCATATTGCATAAGATCTGTTAATGCACAAGTGTTCTTCTCTGCCAAAAGCAGCTGAGAAAGCAAAAGGATTACCCAAGTATTGTTTTCCCAACCTGACTTTGTAATGGGCAATTGTACAGAAATATTTGGTACTTAATAACCTTGAAACTTTGAATTCAAAAAGATTTTATGGCTCTAAGGCTACATGGTCTGATGGCTCAGGTTCGTTAATCCACTTAGAATGGGCCTGGCCATTGTAACTGTACCCACCTTTGTGCTGATGTAAAACAAAACCCAGTGTCAATAATGCCTAGCCCTAGCACAGTGCCTGCCTGTTGGGGGCGCTGGATGGTTTGTCAAGCTGAACTGAGTATGAATTATAGCTTCTATTTAAATTGGCTTGGAAGGAGACTTGACTTGGGATGGTAAACACACAATTCAATATACAGATGATAAATTGTAGAATTGTGTTGCTGAAACCTGTATAATTTTACTAACCAATGTCACCCCAATAAATTCAATTAAAAAAAGAAAAAATAAATTGGTTTGGGAAATAAGGAATCTCCATTCCTCTTAACCTTTGTTTTCGAAGAACCACATAACACTGGCTTATTAGTAATGCTTTAATTGCCTCTGGAATTCCAAATCAGGGATATCCAGGCACCATTTCATACAAAAATCAACAGAATTTCAAACCAAGCTCTCAAATATTGACTTTCCCATGGAATAAAAGCATACTAGTCAGGGGTTACATGGGGTAGGAGGAAAGTGGCTACATTATTTTTCTCTGGGACTATGGCAGGGAAGCATCTAATTTCCAGAAGCTGAGTTTTACGACACAGGGATCCCAACCTGGGATCAGAATTTCCATGTAGATCTCACCACTATACCTTGTGAACATCCAAGCTGCTGGCTGCACTCCCAGACACCCTCCTTCCTTGATGTTATCACAGTCCCCTCCAAGCTGGGCTCCCCATGCAGCAGGAAGAGAAGTGAAACAGGCCAAAGTTACTCTTTCTTCTCTTTAAGACTTCTCTGTAAGTAGCTTCCCTTCACAAAAGAGTTTTTGCCTGAACCTCATCTAAGTACAGTAATTCTTAAGTGACATTGCAAGATGGCTGTTGAATATTAAAAAACACGCCTCCTCTGTTTCACGGCCGGCTTTGTTGTTCTAATTTTTTTTAAAGTATCTTTCATCATACGGGTACACACAGTCCCTTTTAAACCTGTACTTGACTTAAGTAATGAAGAGGGGGTGTTTACAATTTCATTTGCTGGCTCTCGTATGCCTGTAAAATGCTTTATTTTTCTTCAATTGGATTTTTAAACATTTTCCAAAAAACTTTGGATTTCTTATTTCTTCATTTCTCCCACTGGGAGTTCAAACTTAAAGAAACTAGTGACCTCAAAAGGCCAACTTTATGTCAAAGTTAGCATGATGAAAAGCAGAATTTAACATTTTGTATAAGAATATTTGCATTCCCATTAGTTTTTGAAAATGCAATATATCTCATCCTCTTGGGCTGACTGCAAAGGTGCCCTGGGAAGAGAAGCAGAAGTATGTACCTCTCTAAAAGGTTAACATACTAAAAACCACATTAAGGGAGTAAATGTTGTGGCCCAGAGCAATTAATGTATGGTCTTCAGTGGACACTCTTGTTGGAAACCACTTAAAAGCAAATTGTGTGCCATCAGTGATGGGTGAAACATTCTGCTCTCATTAAATATCTTGATGTAAACCTCAAATATGACAATTATTTTAAAGCATAATTTAATGTACTCTCTCTTAATAAAAATAAGTTGCAAAAACCTGATATAAAAAATAAATATATATATATATGCGATGCACTAAAGTGTGTCTTTTCTACAAATGCTTTAAAGGCCGGTTGGTAGAAACAAGTGGTTATATAACAAGCTGATTTCAAAAGATTGCACCTTTTACAATTACATCTTGATAAAACAGTTGAGTTCAAGTCACTAAATAGTCTCGCAATTCAAATACTAAAAGGAAACACTTTGCTTCGGGAGAGGGGGGAATTTATCATGGGAAATCTGTACCCATCTTCCCTAATAGTTAGGGAGGAAACACAAATTTGGTGACTGTGGGGGCTAAAGTACTAATTTATGATCCCCTGAAATAGAATGTGGTGCCTGATAAACTTAGGTGTCTACAGTTACTTAGCTTGGCTAGGCCTTGCGCAATTAAAGCTAATGGTTCTCCCCAGCGCACCCAAGCCTCGACCTTTTTTTCCTTCTGGCTCTGCCTCACTAGTTGTCTCCAGCACCGGCTCTTTCGGGTCAAGGAAGGTTGGGGGCCCCCCTTCTCACTCTCCAGACCACAGGTAACCCAGCTCGGGTATCGCAGCCCAAGCTCCGTGGCTCTCTGCGCCAGGGAGGGCATTGGCCTCTCAGCGAACTGCCCCAGGCTTCCGGGCCCCCAGCGAGGCTGTCCAGGTCGCCGGCTCTGTCACCGAGGCCGAGCGCAAAGAGCTCGCGTTTTCGTTTTGAAAAGCGACGCAGCTCTCTCCTCGGGTGCAGTCCCCCCGCCCACGGTCCAGGCTGGGGCCGCGCGGGGTTCCTAGGATTTTGACGGGTTAGAGCAGGCGACACCGAGAGCAAGGCCGCCTCCAGCCGTCCCCAGCCCTAACCCAGCTTTGGCTCCAGAGACCAAGCCCCGCGGCCCAGCGCCTCGCCGCGCCGGGAGAGAAGCAGCTGTTCCCAACAGCTGGGGGGCGGCGGCGCCGGGCGCCCCAGGTGCGGCCGCGGCCAATCGCAGGCGTCCGGCCCGCCCCCTCCCCAACCGGGCGCCGACCCCCGGCCCGCGGGGGAAGGGAACAGAGAGGGGGAGAGTCGTCCTCGCCACTTGTCTTCCAGCTTCCGCGGCGGGAGGGACGCAACGTCAACCGAAGCCGAGCGGAGTCCCCCACCTCCGGCCGTACCGCCGCGCCCACCCACCCACCTCCGCGCCCCGCCGCGCTTCCCGCCGACCCTACCCACGCTCCACCCGAGACACCTAATTTCTAAGAAAGAAAAATCTACCTCTAAGCGCACCCTGTTCTTCGCTTGAGAACCACCCTCTCTTTTCATTTTTGGCCTCCCCGCCGGGTGAGTGGAAACCGCTTGCACATTCTATTGAACCGGATCCGAACCCAGACGATCCGGAGAATTTGTACCGTGACCGGCAGGGGGGGCGGGAGGAGAGAGGCAAGTCTAGTCTCCGGGGCTGCTGGCGACTTCGGCAGCCGCGCGCCCGGCGCCCTCGGCCGCCCCCGGCCGCCCGCCCCCGCCGCGCCGTCGCCCTCGCCCCCGGACTCAATCTCGGCCCCCGGCGGCCGCGAAAGGGTGCAGGAGACGCGGAGCCGGAGGAGGAGGCGCAGCCGCAGCCGCAGCCGCAGCCGGAGCCCGAGCCGCGGGGCGGGCGCGAA
Source organism: Molossus molossus (assembly GCF_014108415.1). Lineage (NCBI taxonomy): Eukaryota > Metazoa > Chordata > Mammalia > Chiroptera > Molossidae > Molossus > Molossus molossus. The sequence continues at coordinate 23,913,355 of NW_023425347.1, read as the reverse complement.
GATGCACACGACTCAGAAGGACACGACGTACACCAAGATCTTCGTGGGGGGGCTGCCCTACCACACCACCGACGCCAGCCTGCGCAAATACTTCGAGGTTTTTGGCGAGATCGAGGAGGCGGTGGTCATCACCGACCGGCAGACGGGCAAGTCCCGGGGCTACGGATTTGTAAGTTGCGTGGATGGGGGTGGGGAGGTGGGGTCGACTGAAAGACCCGCTGGGAGACCGGGGACCGCGGGGACGGGAGGCGGAGTGGCGCTTAGCTCGGGTGATCATTGTTTGGGGCTGAGCGAGACCAGGCGAGGAACCCCCGGGGCGTGAGCGGCTTTGCCCGCTTGCTGCCAGCTGAAATGAAAGCCTGCGCGCGGCGGAGCTGGGGAGGGAGGGCCGGCCACTGCCTCCAGGGGTTCTGAGGAGACCGGGCGCGCTGCGGTGTCGGGGGGCTGGCAGAGCGGAGTGGAAGGAGACAAATGTAACAACCGCTGGATTTGGGGGTGCGGAGGGTTGGGAGAGAGGGGCTGCAACTCCGCTGTATTGCACTCCCGGGTTGGAGGCCGGTCGTTAAGCGCGCTGTTGCTTTGTAAAAATGCGGGTGTCTTCTGGCGCTCAGGCTGGGGCGTGGAGGGGACACCCCAGGAGGTCTGGGACTCTTCCCCTCACGCCAACCCCCGCCTTTCTTTTAACTACAAAAATGGGTTCTTTTAAAAAGATGATCCTATGGCTCGTTGCAGAACTGAAGGAGAGCATGTTAAGCTTCCTGGATATTTAAGCATGTAAATTCAGCTGCCTAAGAGCGGAGAGCCCCAGAGTAGGACAATAGCTATTGTCGTTGAGGAGTGTTTGCGGGTGGTTGGGAGCACCCGGCGGATGTGAGGCTGGACTTTTTTTTTTAAAGCAAACAGTGCCTCAGGTCCGTGAGAGATCTGGGGTTTTCGGGGAAAGAGGACCTAGAGGAGTTCTAAGAATTCAGGCTTCCAAATTTTTGCTAGGCCCTACTAGCACCCTTAAGACTTTGGAGTGTGTGTGTGTGTGTGTGTGTGTGTGTGTGTAATATTTCCTTTTTCCTTTCTCTTCTTTTCCCTTTTTTTTTTTTTTTTTTGAACGGGGGATAAAGGAGTAAGTTCCAGGGAAAAAAATTAAAAGAAAAAAAAAGTTTAAGAACCTGCCGCCCCCTTAGTTTTATCATGAATGATCTTTCCAATGCAATTCTGGTTTCTTTCAAGGGTTGATTTAGAGCTTTGTATGTATGTCTGTGTGTGTATGTTGCTAAGGTCACCATGGCTGACCGGGCTGCTGCGGAAAGAGCCTGCAAGGATCCCAACCCCATCATTGATGGCAGGAAGGCCAACGTGAATCTGGCATACTTGGGAGCAAAACCAAGGATCATGCAACCAGGTGAGAACCAGGGCTCCTTCCGGACCTCCCCTCCCCACTAGAGACGCCCACTACTGCATAGAACGAATCCCTGATTTAGAAGACAGTGGTTCCATGGGAACCTGGAGATGTGTTTAGTCAAGTTAAACCAAGGCTGGTTATTCTACCGAGGCATTAAAGATAAATTAAATGGGAGTTGTAAACACTCCTTTCAGGACTTGAAATGCAAAAATAGATCTTGGGGGTCTGGACAGTTTGTACAAACCCAGACTTGAATTTGACTCACCTGTTTTCTACATGACATAGTCATAGTCTACTCTCCCTTTTCGAGTTTTTAGCCACTTGTCGATAACCCAGATGTGAATTATATGGGCCAAATTTGTCAACTCCAGCTGGTTATACTTCCTAACATAGTATTGTCTCTCCTTTTACTGCCAGTTGCCCTGGGTTCAAAGCAGGCACTCAGACTTGAACACTTACCCAAGAAAAGCATAAGGGTGCAGGTGGAGGTGTCTGGATGATGTTCGACATAAAGTCACAGAGCATTAGTAGTTAAAGTGGAGAAATTTCACATTCTCCAGGACCCTCATGTTACAGATGAAGAAACTGAGAGTAAGACATGGGCAATGATTTACTCTAAAGTCACATAGGTATTAAGCACCAAGAGTGAGCAGTTTTGTCTATGTGAAAACATGACCTTTTGCATTATTTACACCACTGCCCTTTGCATTAGCACACATAATTGAGAGTTAACTATTGAACAAATGTAATCTTTTCTTGGGTAAGCAACTTTGATTAAATCATATACTCTTCACTTCTTTCCATCTGAGATTTTGGGAAGAGGTTGACGACACTTCCAGCCAAAAGGATTTATAGGAAACTAGGCTGTCAAAAAAGTAGGTGCTTGTGCAAATAGCTGTGAACATTAAAAATCATGTATTTGTCTATCACATTGTGTGTATATACTATCCAGAAAAGAAGGAGAGTTTAGTTTTGTGAATGTTTACACTATAATCTATAAAATCCATAATCTTCCAAAGGATTGTTCAAAGCATTCCAGAATGTTGCAAAATGACAAAGAATTTTTATAGATCATGATTCAGAATCCTAGGAATATTTGTGACAAGTAAGTTCATTATCAAGTCCTATTGTTCTTGGTTTTATTCCATGAGAATTTTTCCCTGGACTAATTTTCTAAGGTCTTATTCTATGTCTGCCAACTAAACTTTGCAGATAATTTTTAGTTTTCACTGTGGCCTGTTAAAATTTTTACTTGGATTAACAATAACATTAATAAAACTGACTTTTAAAAAATCTATTTTCTCTAAAGTGACAAAAGGATGGTTATCTTTTCTAAGTGAAAGTTGTGATTGCTCTTTGTATGTAGGAGCTATAAATGTCTAACCACGCACAAATAGAGAATGTGGTATGTTTTGTTGTTAGGTTTTGCCTTTGGTGTTCAACAGCTTCATCCAGCCCTTATACAAAGACCTTTTGGGTAAGTCAATTAACCAGGCCCTCCTAACTTTTCATATGGCTATCATTTGTTAACCTACTTCTTATATACAGACAAGACCATCATGTTACAGAATGTTCCTGGTTATATATATTTATATATGTTTGTGTATTCTTAATGCTGATAATATAAATATTTTTAGATGAGTCAAGTTATCTGACCAAGTATGCAGCCTCCAAACCAGACAGATTTTGAGCTTATGATTAACAAAACAAAACAAAAATACCAGGTATGACTTGTGTGCAAGACAATTGTGTCCCAACACCATTACTTACTGTTCAACTTGACTCAATTTTATTTATCTCTTTCTAACCTGACAGGGCTCGTATACAGTTAAGCTAACTGATCAGAAGGATACCATGATAAGAGGTGGAATAGTTCTGTTTGGAATTAAACTGTAACCAGTAGACTCAGACACACAAGCTCAGATGGTGATTAACGATGCATGGATGTTGGTGTTGTTTTATTTTTTCACAATAGTCAATAGACCTCCGTGTGCTTTATTTTATTTATTACAGTAATGAAGTGGTGTTGATAGCTAAACTGTGTGCTTTTTACTTAATTGAAAAGAGCTGTAGTGAAAGTGTTTTCTTTTCCTCGGGGAAGGGGCTCTTTGTGTTTTGGTTTTGGTGGTGGTGTTGAGGAGTGTTGACTTTTGACTTTGCCATGGGAAGCAAAGGGCCTCTTTTTTTTTCCTTGCTTTTAAGCTGTAGCCTGTGACTTCCATTTAACCATACTTTTGTAGTGAGTGCTAAATCGTGTGATTTCCCTCTGTAAGAATACAGATACATTGCTTGCATGTCCTAAGTTTCTGTTTTACTGGGGAGTTTTCTGGGAATGGGGTTCTTTCTTGTGCAATGTGTACCCACTTTTAGGCCTTCTGATTTAAAAGTTCAACAATTCTCATCAGATTTTGTTAACTCGAGCCAAGTTTTTGAGTAGAGTAGTACTAACTTTCACCTCTCAGACCTAACTCAGGTGAACAGCCTGCTCATATCTGTGTTATCTCTGGGTTGTATGATCACCAGCTTTCCTCACTCAAGCTCCCTCATTTTCCTTCCGTTAAGACAAGATATGGGTGGGAGATTCCCTAGCACCTACATTTATTCTGAATACTTGGAGTCTGTTTTGGCTGTATTGTACATGATCAATATTACTATAACTCTAATGCCAGAGATTTAAACTGCCTTTTAAAATATTTTAACTGTTCAAGAAGTGTTTTATCCTCAGCAATAGTTTCTTCTTTAGCTTGACACCTGAACACCTACATGTGCATGTAGCCTGGAAGGTTGGATTCTATTTAGATAGGTATGTACCTTATGTGTCTCTAAGAATAGACCCTTCAAATAATAATATTTTGATTTGGAAGAGTTAAGTTACATCTTCCATGAATGGAACCCTCCCTTTAACATATCAATCCTTCACTTACTGCCAATTCTTACTTTTGTTAAACCGTGGAAGAGTCTTCTGTCCAATATCATTAAAAGGGCCTTCATATCCATAGCTATATATCAATGCCCCATCCAAACCATCCTGGATACTGACAACAGTTAGTGGGTTTATCAGTCCAACTGCTTCTGTCTCCCCTCCTACCCCCATTGGTCTAGACTATGTCGAAAGAGGGATTGGGAAGGAAAATATACATTTTAGGAAGTGATGGTAAACTTAGTCATGATCTCACACTGACAATCTTGAAACAGTTCTACCACTGAATCAATCAACAGGTATTAGCATGTGTTTATTTTTCTCTCTGCTAGGGGTGATATAAAATAAGGACATTGTACTTTAATTTGAGAACTAAAACAAACCAATCAGGAACTTGATTGCTAAATTACTTGGTATTGTTTTCAGTACAAAAGGAATTCAGAATAGCAGGAAAATAGGTGAGTTGGAGGAGTTGAACTAGGCTTTGTGGGTACTTGAACTGGACTTGAACCAATGGCTATAGCCTAGACATGTAAAAGGACGAATGGACATGTCTCAAGGCTATAGGATGAGGTGAGCATAAGCAAAGGCACAGAGGGAAAAAAAGAGCATGAATAACGTTTAGACATAGAGTTAGACATAGAAATCTGGACTGGTTGTCAGAGTTCTTATAGATCTTTGAGGAAAAAAGCATCATGAGGAACATAAGAACAACCAGAGTAAATTGCGTCACATGGAAATTTTAGATCTAGCATGTTTTGATAGTCACCTTTTGTTTTTCATCTCTTTTAATATTAGCTGTCTTGATAAAGGATGGTGATTATTACTGTTTGCATAAATTGTTTGAACTTGAGATTCTTATTAAAAATAGATAGCATTCCAGATGAACCAAGCAAGCCTTCTCTTTCTTTTTTAAGAGGTTCTCAACACTGCTCTGATCCCCAGAGTCTGTACCTAACAAATCACACCTGGTCATCCTAAATTCTCTTTGAATGCTACATGTTCTTATTTTAGACTTGGAAAGAATCTTGAAATATTTTTATTTTATTGGACTTATTTTCAATCCTAGTAACTGAACTATGTTGGGGGCCTTAAATGGACCCCAAATTAATCTAGGCCTTTAAAGGGAAAATCTTGGCCTAAAGGAATGTCTGATGTAACACAGTGGGTAGATGTAGAGAAACTTGTGAATTTTCTGAACAACATAATATAAATATTTTATGTTCGAAAGAAACATTTTCTTATTGAACCTGTGGAGAAGAGAGAATGTGGATCTGTGAGTAGAAATTTCTAGACTAGATTAGGTCAGATTGAAATACACTTAGACATTAACACAGAATACCTTTAAGTGCTAAATTTTAGGCTAATTGTGTTAACACTGTACTGGGTATTATACTGTTCACTAAAAGGGGTAGGAGGGACAATAACTAACATTAACTGAACATCTGCTACATGCCTAGTACTGATAAGGGATTTAAATAAATTATATAATTTAATTCTCACAATAATTATTTGACGAAGGCACTGTTAATGCCATTTGCATTGGGTGATAAAACTGAGATGAAGAGAGCTGAATTTGCTTACCACAGGGCTACTGAGTGATGGGGTGTGGTTCTAGATTCATGATCATGGTTTGCCTGGCCTCAAAACTCATGTTCTTTCCTCTGTGTCAAGCTGTAGCCAGTAAGACACAACTTCATTCTCTCTTCTAATCTAGTAAGAAAATTGACAAGCACCCAGAATGGCTGTTCCTGCCTCTTCAGATAAGGGAGAGAGACATCAGGTTGGTGGGATCCAGAAAGGAGGTAGAAGTTGACCTAGATTTCAAAGGAAGGTGAATGATAAGGAACTCTTGTATTGAGTACTTAACTATATTCATCATTATAGGCTCCTTGCATAATTTTATTTAATGGACAGCAGTTCAGAGTTAGAAATACTGGGTTTGTTTCACATATGGTAAACATATGAGAGTAAAAGTTTGAAGCAAATCCTTGAAGGCGGTACACCGAGTGAGTGCCGGAGCTAGGGTGGATTGGATTGGGATTTCAACCGGTAAAGATGAAGTGAGGATTGGCATCGCTAGCAAAAGGATGGTACAAACAAAGGTGAGGACCTAGGAATGTGTGCTATGGCCCAGAGCCTAGCTTACCTGGGTTCAAGGAAAGGTGGAAAGTAATACTGGAAGAAGTATTTTGGAGGCAGTCATTTAAGGTCTAGCATACCAAAGTTTAAGAAATGTATACTTAGCCCTGGCTGGTTTGGTTCAGCGGTTAGAGCGTAGGCCTGCGGTCCAGAGAAACCCGGGTTCGGTTCCCGCTAAGGGCGTGTACCTCGGTTGCAGTTTGTCCCCGGCCCTGGTTTGTCGTGTGGGTGGCAGCCACTCTATGTGTCCCTTTCACATCGATGTTTCTCTCTCTCTCTCTCTCCATCCCACTTTATCTGAACAAAAAATGGGAAAGTGTCCTCTGATGAGGATTAAAAAAAAAAGTAAATTAAAAAAAAAAAAAAGAAATGTATACTTAGTTTGGAATGATGTTCGGGTCATAGATTACTTGAATAAGCAAATGAGATGAAGACTTTGTAGTTTTGTGATAGTATGGAAGAAGAAACCAGTTAGGATGTCAAAAGGCACAGAGGGATGGCAGAAGGACCTGAAAAGATGAGAAGAAAAGGAAAACATAGTAAATTTTCTTTGAAAGTTGCCCAAAGTGTCTGCTGTATTCTTGTGCTTTTGTAACTGCCAGGTGTGTACATTCTATGGTTAATTGAGGGAAAGGATGTTGATTGATATTTAGTAGGAGGGACATTCTCAAATTGCCTTCCTGGGTTCCTTAGACTGTTAAGATAATTAATACAGGAATTTCTTTAGAAGTGCCACCTTATCTTTTAGTCCAATTCTGCCCACCTTCCCAAGCTGAGATATTTTAGGCTCTTCATTGTCTTCTGGATTCTCCTTTCTCTAAGCCTTAAAAAACTCCAGGCTTTCATTTGTCTTCCAGACTTCTTCCTAACCCTCACCAGACTTCATGTAGGATTCTGACGTTCCAAGGAACTTTATACTCTCAGAAGTTGTCATTAGCAAATAAAAACTATTAATGTAAAATAAATATAGAGACAAGAGTCCTGTAAGCAACCCTATCTTTTAATGCATTCTTTATATACGTGCACACACACGCACGCACACACACAATTTTGTCCTCCTTGCTGAAGGCTAAAGTTATTTTCAGTTAACACCTTTGTTTGAAGATACAGACCTAGCTACCATCATGTTGTCTTTAAAACTTTGGGAGTACAGGGGTTAATGTTTCCATATCAGTGAGCTTCATACTGGCTGGGCTTTGCAGCTGATAGATGTTTTACTTTGGCCTTATAAAGACATTTTACCCGCTGGAAACCCTTGTCGCATGACAGGATCAAAAATAGCCCGGCTGCAGCCCCTGCTGTCCATCACCACATGTAAACTGGCATAAGCGTAGCCTCTCTTAGCCATGTCCACACATTGTGGATGCGGTGGCCTCCAGGGACAGTGTTTTATAAAGCCACACCTGTCACTGTGAGTGAACCAGTCACCTGACCTGCAGAGAAGTTTTGAGTGTGTGCATGACCATGAGTCTGGTTTCTGACAAGCAATTCAGAACATCACTGAGTGTCCTGAAAAACCCTTGATGACGTGGTTTGTCCTGGCACTGAGAAAGATCTACAAGTCTAGTAAAATTGAGTGTATTTTTATCATTGGGGTCAAAGTTCACTACCCTCTGTGATAAATTCATCTTTTCCATGGATGTTCATTAATAAGTGTTTTCAGCAAGACTCTGAAAAGGCAAAGCACAGTCTGTTTTTGAATGTCTAAATGTGAATTTTTCTGTTTTGAGTTCTTTAAAATTTGAAGATTGTTATTTGTACTTCTTATAAGTTGGCTTTGCCAACATCCAGATGGCATTATAGTGTCATATTTTTAGAACTATAAGGGGTTTAGTTGGAGATTATTTTAAAGAAGGATGAAATAAACCAGATGTTCATGGTAGTATTTTAAGTGGACAGTAATGAATCCCAGGAGTGAGAACTGCGATGCATGGGGTTTTTAAAAATACCTCTTGTGATTTAATTTTTAACCAAATTAATGTTTAAGTAAAGTCATTGGAGTGTGTCTTGTATGTGATCTCTGTATACTTTTACAAGGTACTTGATTGTGTTTCACTTTCTTGAACTTTTGCAGGATAATATATAACCAAAGAGTTGATTCGTATGAAATATCTACTTGTAGGCAGACTTAAAGCAGATATGCTAATAAATCTATTTCTGTTGATTTGGAGGATAAAACAAGAGTTAGTAGATGTGCAAAAAAAAAATTGTTTCCTTACTCTATTATGTAAACTTTTTAAGCTTTATTAATTTTGGAAATATTTAGTTGTATTTCCCTGTCCCTACCTTTTCCCTCAACCTCATCATTTCCCCAAAACCCCTTCTGTCTGTCTTGCATAGAGATAAACAAGCTGGCTGACCTTCAGTTGCCTGATAGTCAAACAGGTTTGATTGACCCTCGTGTCCTTATGAATTTTATGGAGAAAAAGAAAGAAAGAAAGACAAAAAGCGTGCTGCACCTCTCTTTGGGAGTCACTGCCATGAATGTTAATAGCATTTCCGTAGCTTCCCACAACAGCCTCTTGTGATAGAGTGAGCTGCACTACAGTTCGTTTGAGAAGTGTGATTCTGCTGTGTTTACCACACTTGTGAACTTTTAAACTCCTTTTTTTTATTTTGTCGCCTGCTTTTTTATTATTATTTTTAATAAGGGTGACTGAGGTTGCAGAGAGATTAATGTGTGCTGAGTCTGCATAGCAATTTGAAGTAGGGTTGCCATGATAATAAACATGTGGATTTTGTTGAAATTTTAGTTTTGACAAACCAGACATCACCCCCCCTTGGAACTGAATGATCATGGATTACCTTCTGAGTCCTGTATTCACAGCTAAGACTTTTTCTATTTGCTAAACAGTTTTGTTTTGTGAACTTATTACAAGTTTCTGAAGTGTTCATCAATTAAGCATTAATTAAATGCCTCTTACGTGTATAGCCCTCGTGAATCTTGATTTATTTTCCAAACTTTTGCTAAATGATATTTATTGGATCTAAATGGTCATAAACAAAAATTTTAGCAGGGAGAGGGTACCGTATTTTTGTAGTTGAACTCCTCTGGGGGCGCTCCCTGACTTTGGCTACCGCCCGAGTTCTTTCACGGACCACTGGAAAGCAGATATTGTGGCAACCCTATGCTCATAATAACCACTAAATTTGAGTTTGTCGTATCTCTGAGCAAACAGTGCTACAGATAGGAGGCAACTACTGCCTGACTTTGTTTTCCATTTCTCAACAGGATACCTGCCCACTATGTCTATCCACAGGCTTTTGTGCAGCCTGGAGTGGTCATTCCACACGTCCAGCCGACTGCAGCTGCTGCCTCCACCACACCTTACATTGATTACACTGGAGCTGCGTATGCACAGTACTCTGCTGCAGCAGCTGCCGCCGCCGCCGCCGCCGCCTATGACCAGTACCCCTACGCGGCCTCTCCAGCTGCTGCAGGATACGTCACCGCCGGGGGCTACGGCTACGCCGTGCAGCAGCCAATCACCGCGGCGGCACCTGGGACAGCTGCCGCCGCCGCCGCAGCTGCTGCCGCCGCCGCCGCCTTTGGCCAATATCAGCCTCAGCAGCTGCAAACAGACCGAATGCAATAGACCAGCCATCTGATCAAAGTTGAATTGTTTTCTCTCTCCCTACCAATTTCCCAATTTTTAGTAGCTAATAAGAGTTAACATTGACTTAACAGCTGAAAAAGAAAAAAAAAAAAAAAAAAAGCTATGCTGTTGTGAAGCAGAATCATTATTTTTATACTCCAGTAGTGTTCTAGGTGAGAAAGAGGTGAGAAAGAGGGGGAGTGGGCGCAGTTTTGGAAACCAATCCCAAAGAGCCTGAGGAAATGAAAGGCCGCTAGGAAATGATGGCAGGAGTAACAATGGAACTTCACTTTTATAATGGGATTTTTATTTTTGCTCTTTTTTATAGTATCAGGGAAGCAAACTGCCTTTTACAAGTTAGAAAATGCTATTTGAATCTAGTTGAACCAGGGAATACAGAGTGAGCAATACGTAGCTTGAATTACATTTAAAAGCAGTTTTTTAAAAAACAAAACAGCAAAATGGTGAAAGCACTGATTGTCGTTTTTAAGTCACTATGGCCTACAGAACTTTTTCAAGTAAGAAGATAATGTTCCTACTCTCTCAAAAATGGGCATCGAACAATCACTCTAGGAGCGTGGCAGTGGGTAAAATGGTGGACAGGCACCAAAGCTATTTTCTCATCTATCCTGTGGATGAGTGGGACTGGGGAACAAGTGATGTGGAATTAATGGGTGCAACAGCTGTACAGACAATCAACAACACACACAGTTCTGGAAAGAACACATCACTTGTGCTTGTTTGATGAGCTTGTCACATTCTAATCCCTCTCCCCATCCTGTTTCAATTTTGGGAAACTTGTATCTGCTGGTGTCAGCAATTCTGATTCTGAAATAGGATCAGGCTTTTACTACAACAGCCTTCTCTTTCTATTTATTGTGTCGACTCGTGGCTTATGATTAAAGGCAGGCAAAGTTTGCAGACTCTAAACCCTTAAGAATGGTCTTAAGGACATTTATTTTTTTTCCCTTTTTGAATAATTTTACACTTTTTAGTATCTATTTCAGAGTCCTATTTAAAACTATTTATTAGTGAATACAGTACATGAGACAACAAAGTTACTGAGATTACAGTTCTTCAGAAGTAATGATAATGTGGTTTATACTGTGCCTTAATAGTAATGCTATTTAAGATATTTATTTTTAAGTTTTACTATGCTGCACTCTAAAGAAAGGAACTTTAGATGTGACACTGTAAAATTATGTATTCATCTCATGGCATAAATTATTTAGTAGGTCTAGATGTAGCATATTAAATATTAACCTATTCAGCTAAAGATGTTGACTTGGATTTATTTAAATTCATATGTGCACTGTATAAGAGAGTACTCTTACATTAACACATTTTAGTTTATTTTAGTTTTTAGGTTTTTAAAAAACAGGATATATTGCTAGTTTCATGCTTCCTTCTCTAATTTTTGCTCGTATAGATCTCATTTATTGGTACTCCATTAGTTTATCACTATTCTTATGTAGTTTTTAAATGCTGCTTTACATTTTTCTTCTGAAACTGCAATACTTGCAATTTTTATTCTTAAGCTAAATTGAATACTATTTTACACTGTATTGGATTTTTATACTTGAACAATTTCATACAAGGGAAGACAGGTTAGCATTTTTATGGACTTTCTCCATTATCACTGGATTTACTTTAAGTATTCCCATACTAGACAGTGTTATGTAATGTAGACATGACTCTCCTGTGCAGATTATTTATTCGTTATGTATATTGCTTTATAACATTTCAGATCTTCTAATCTATTCACTTGTATTAAATATAATTTTTAAAAACTCCTGTTGCATTGTTTCTAATTTTGTCATAAAGGTAGAATGATTTCTCCTTTTAATTTGAATTAATAATCATGATTTACATGTAACAATTTCAATGAACAGAAAAGTTCCAGGACACTCATTTTTATACGTTCGAAGTAAATTTTATTAACACATTGTATACCTTATAGGTAGCAAATGATATAGGTTCTTCCCCAACAGTGAACTCTAAAAGACTATTCATGTCACTGCAAATTGTTTAACTGAAGATCGCTCGGAAGGAGTGGACTATAGAGGGAGCCAGGTGATCTGAAGCTGGAGTGATCTAGGGTCAGGGAAACTAAGGTTTGGCACCAGGCTGTGCTACTTTCTAGCAATATCAATAGAACAAGTTGCTTTTCTTTATTTATTTTATTAGATTTTTTTCGTGTGAGAGAAAGGCAGAGGGAGAGGGGGAGAGAGAAAGGGAAATGTTGATTTGTTCAACTTAGTTATGCATTCATTGGTTGATTCTTGTTTTATTTTTTTATCCTCACCCGAGGACATTTTTGCATTTATCTTCAGATAGAGAGAGAGAGAGAGAGAGAGAGAGAGAGAGAAATATTGATGTGAGAGACACATCGAGTGGTTGCCACCCACACGACCCAGGACCCTCTGGTCTGCGGGCCAACACTCTAAGCACTGAGAAAAACTGGCCAGGGCCATTGGTTGAACCCACAACCTTGGTGAATTGGGATGATGCTCTAATCAACTGAGCTACCCAGCTAGGGTGGAGTAAGTTGCTTTTTGTAATCCACTTTTTTAAAAATTGATTTCTCATCTATAATATTGGGACAGTAATACCTGTCTCTTGTGGTTCTTTGAATATTAAATAGAGTATATCAACTACAAGTGGAACCTCGATACTCGAACTTAATTTGTTCCAGAAGGCTGTTTGAGAAGCAATTTGTTCAAAAGCCGAATCATTTTTTCCCACTAAAATTGTGTAAATTGGGTCTATCTGTCCCAGACCCCCAAATGATTCCCTGTTTTAACCTTTCTCAGTTGCCTGTGATGGTTGTTTTGTGAGCACTTTCACACCCTTAGCAACATCAGCACCCTTTTTTTTATCCTCACCCGAGGACATTTTTGCATTCATCTTCAGATAAAGCAAGAGGGAGAGAGGGAGGAAAAGAGAGAAACATTGACGTGAAAGGGACACATCGAGTGGCTGCCACCCACACAACCCCAACCAGGACGGGACAAACTACAACCGAGGCACGTGCCCTTAGCGGGAACCAAACCCAGGTCTCTTTGGACTGTAGGCCAACACTCTAACCGCTGAGCCAAACTGGCCAGGGCAACATCAGCACTCTTCGTGGCTTCTTTATGTTTTAACAATGTGCTAATCATCAGTTTTGCCACGCCATACTCAGTAGTCAGATCAGACACGTGAACACCTCTATTATGCTTTGCAATTATTTCTTCTTAAGCTCCATTGTTGTTCTCACAGTTTCCTTTTCACTTTGCTGCTATCGCTAACCTTCTTAAGACCCATGTTGACTTACTGTACCTATTTAATAATAATAAGCAGCAGCAAAAGCAAAAAAACCGGAACTGCTAACAGGACAATTTCCTGAGATATTCACAACTTCCTGAGGTTTAGTGGTAAACTGACGCATACTCTCTCATTCTCTCCTTTATTTGTTGCCTGAGAGATGTGACTGATCATACAGGTATCTGCACGAAAGGGTTGTCAGGTAGAGAACCAAAGTTTTGTGCAACAATTGAGACATTTTTTTCTGTGCACAACTTGGTCGAGAACAAAACTGTTCAGGATGGGAGATATTCAAGACCGAGTTTTGACTGTACCCAGATAAATGACCAATGGTAGCAGTTATTTTAATGCCCAATGGTGAAAGCTAACAAAAAAGGAGTCATCTAGTAATACGTTATCATTTTAAAAGTTTTTCCCACAATGACATGGCAGTATCTAATAAGGTTCGTGTTAGAACATCAAACGAATGACTGTCACATTGATTGTCTTAAAGTGTATACAGTATGTTATGTTAGTTATGGAATGGATTTTTTGTTGATCTATATATTTCCCAAATCCATGACATAATATTTTTATCAATTCCATTAGTTTTCAAAAGTTATAAGCAGCAGAAAGTTTTAACAGATTCTATCACACTTGCTGCTTTACAATAATGATCATCCTATTTAGAGTCATCACAATCTCAAACTTTAATTGCCTTTAGTTTTCAAAAAAAATATTTAAAAAATAGATACCAGCTTATCTCTGGGGGGATATTATTGGACCCTAACATACTATCTTGGATCAGTAAAATAATTTCTAAGCTATTTAATTCATTCAATGCACCAATGATTATTTAATTTTAAAGGATATGTTCTACATTTCACTTTTCAGATTTATGCAAGGTCACTTTTGTTCTCAATAGTCATACATTGACTGCTGAACTTTAAAACAAAACATTATTTGATTTATCAATTAAAAATAGGTCAGACAGTTCTGGGAAAAGCTTGTCAAAAATAGCCATACTCAGGAGCGCTAGTGGGCCGTACCTTTCCTTGAGTATTTCCTGATCTATATACTATCAGTATTAGCAGCTGTAGAAAGAGGAAGGTTTATTCTTTATAATGCTAAAGCAGATATTTCTAGAAATACATAAAAGTTCTTAATATCTAACAAAGAGGGGGGAGTAGCCATGAACAAAATGTTTACATTGGTCATGAAGGCGAGTTGTAATTTGTACAGTTAGAAAAGCAATAGGTCTGAGATCCAAAGAGCTGGCCAAGTCCTTCACTTACCAGCTCGGTGATCTTGAACCCTTCTACCTTGGTAAAATGTGAATGGATAGTACCCAGTGTAGTTATTCTATTTATCTCTCAGATTGTACTGGTTAAATGAATTAATTTTATGAGAGCATTGTAGAAATTCTAATGTATTCGGCAAACGGAAATTATAGGGAATATGTACAATATGAATTTGGAAATTGATCTCAATGATCTCATATTAAGTGACTTTTCCAAAAGAGGACAAAATTGTATCTTGTGATGTCTTTATTCTGTCCCAACCAAGTAATAGCTAAACTTGCTGTACAACAAGGGCAGCACAAAAAAATAACATCAGAAGGTGGAGAGACTGCCCAGATAGGGGAAGGAAGAGGAGACGAGGGATTATGAAATACATTTCTCTCACAGGGAATCTATATTTAGTTCCTTTCTTACTCCTGTCAACTATTGTTCTTCTTAATTCCCTCTGAGACTTGAAAGTGTTCATTAAGATGGCAGCCCAAGGTTTGGAGGAGCAGAGGTGAAAAGAAACCAAAAAATAAATAAATGCATTTTATGCTTACTTTTGTCCTGTCTTCTCCTTCGAGAGTTCCAGGCTGTTTCCATGGAAATTCTAACTTGTTTTGCTTAAGCACTTGACACAGAAGAAGTTTCATTTTGGGTATTTGTTCTCAGTTGAATTTAAGAAGTGCAATAATGATTTATAGCTAAGCCATTTAAATTCCAGGCTTTGAAATCCCAGTCATTGATCAAAATGAGAAAGAAATCAGACACTACATGTATAAGTACTTTAGATAAGAAAAATGATATACATTGATAGCTTTGATGTCATAAATTAGCTCTGTCTTATAGCATAGTATTTGGTCATTCTTTACCAACTTCTTCAGAGAGAAAGTCTATAAAATCCCTTTCTCTCCAGTCAGTTATCTCCAAAGAGATGAATGTCATTGACTTTTGTTTGTTTGTTTTGTTTTGTTTTTTAATTAATTAATTAATTTTTTTGTTACAGATGTTTCTCCTTTTTTACCCCATTGGCACACCCCTCCCAACCCACCCCTGCCCCGTCCCTGGCTTTGTTGTCTATGTCTATTGGTCATGTATACATGCATATAAGTTCTGTGGTTTATCTCTTCTCACCCCCCACCCCCTCTTCTGAGGGATGTCAGTCTGTGCCCTACTTCCATGTTTCTGGGTCTACCGTATTCCTCAGACTGTTATGTTCATTATATTTCGTATATAAGTGAGATCATGTGGTATTTGTCTTTTTCTGCTTGGTTTATTTCACTTAGAATAATACTTTCCAGGTCCCTCCATGTCGTCTCAAAGGATAAGAGATCTTTCTTTCTTACAGCTGCATAGTACTCCATTGTGTATATGTACCACTGCTTTCTTATCCATTCGTCTACTGATGGACACTTGGGCTATTTCCAGATCTTAGCTATTGTAAATAGTGCTGCTATGAACATGGGGGTACATATATTCTTTCTGATTGGTGTTTCAGGCTTCTTAGGGTATATTCCTAGAAGTGGGATCACTGGGTCAAATGGAAGTTCAATTTTTAATTTTTTGAGGTAACACCATATTGTTTTCCATAGTGGCTGCACCAGTCTGCATTCCCACCAGCAGTGTACTAGAGTCCCCTTTTTTCCACACTCATGCCAACACCTGTTGTTTGATGATTTGTTGATGGCAGCCATTCTGACAGGTGTGAGGTGATGCCTCACAGTTGTTTTAATGTGCATCTCTCTGATGATTAGTGATGTTGAGCATTTTTTCATATGTCTCTTGGCCATTTGTATGACCTGTTTGGAGAGGTGTCTATTCAGCTCCTCTGCCCATTTTTTAATTGGGTTCTTTGTCTTCCCTTAGTGCTACCATTAAGCTAGTCATACATTTTAAGTGAGCCGGAGGGTATTCATTGTTTTCCATTTTGCCACTGTCAGAGGTCATTCTGATTACATTATAACTTGGATTGAGTGCCAGTCTTTATGTCTTTTCATTTAATAGTTCAGATAATGTGTTCATAAAAGGGCAAATATCTGAAACGAACTTACAAGATGAGTTTTAAATACAAAAACATAGTTATGCCAAGTACAAAGCTGTGTTTTACCTCTGTTTTTAAACTATGTACATCTGATAGTCTCAACCATTTATGAACTTGCTTAGTTTCTAAATACTCTGACTCCTAGCAATTTGTTTATAGTCACTGCCTATGGGTCAGAACTTCAGAAGGGCACAGTGGGGATGAAGAGATGTAGCAGGTGCCTTTGGAGCATCTCAGGGGATACATTTCCATTCTGCATTGGCTTCATACATTTTGAACTTTGAAAAATGAGGGATGTGAAAAGATGGAGAAGAAAATAATGAAGAAAAGAGGTACCAAAGTCAAAATCATCTCCTAAAAGTAGGTGAAACAGGATGAGATGATGCAGTACAAGTCACATGGGCTGGACCTTGTAGGCAAGGGCTTGCCTGGTAGTGGTCCACAGAAGGAAGACAGAGAGAAGGGGCTTGCTGGGTGGCAGGACACTTCATCTGGGGATGAGGTGTGGGAAAATCATTTAAAAAACTACACATGTGTTTTTCTTGTTTTCTAGTTAAATAAAAGATATTTAGGACAACAGCTGAGGCTTTGAACTTGCAAAGGTTTAGACATTTTTAAAAATGGAGTATAAACTATGTACATCTGATAGCCTGCCAAGTGTGACTCAGTGGTTAGCGCATCGGCCCACACACCAAAAGGTCATGGGTTCAATTCCCGGTCAAGGGCACGAACTTGGGTTGCAGGTTCAATTCCCAGGCTGATCGGGGTGAGTATGGGAGGCAACTGATTGATGTGTTTCTCACATCAGCATTTCTCTTTCTCCCCCTCCCTCCTCCCTTCCACTCTCTAAAAATCAATGGAAAAAATATCCTTGGGGGAGGAATAACAACAACAACAAAATGGAATATATCCTTTGTAACTGAATGTTTAGAAATAGACCATTGTGGTGTCTCTGGTAGGATTACATAGAGCTGCGTCATGGACCTTGGACCTCCAGGGACAGGAGACATTGACATTCTTTCATCCTATTGTCACTTCCCATTTTAAGCAGACACGTGAGTCAAGGGAGAGAAGGAAAAGCTTACAGAAAAAAAAAGTGTTTACTTTGCTATCCACTATACTCTCCTTCACCATACTAAATGTCATTTGTGGTCCTGGCCTGGTGGCCCAGTTGGTTGGAGCGTTGTCCCATACACTAAAGGGCTGCTGGTTGGATCCCAGTCAGGGTATATACCTAGGTTGCAGGGGGGTTTTTTGTTTGTTTTTTAATTCTCACCCCGGGACATTTTTTTTTTTTCATTTATCTTCTGATAGAGCGGGAGGGAGAAAGGGGGGGAGAGAGAAACATCGATGTGAGAGAGACACATCCACTGGTTGCCACCCACACAAACCCAACCGGGGGGCCGGGGACAAACTGCAACCAAGGTACGTGCCCTTAGCGGGAACCGAACCTGGGTTTCTCCGGTCTGCGGCCATGCTCTAACAGCTGAGCAAAACTGGCCAGGGCCCTAGGTTGCAGTTTTGATCCTTGGTGATGGGGTCATGTATGGGAGGCAACTGATTGATGTTTCTCTTTCACATCAATGTTTCTCTGTCTCTCTATACACACACCCCCCAAACTGATAAAAACATGTCCTCGGGTGAGGAAAAATGTCATTTGTGGCTGAAAAGTCATGCGTTCTGTGCTGCTGCTTTCCCGGCCCTGGGGGACCCCTGTTGACGGGCCTTTGGAAAAGCCCTGAACCGTCTGTGCAGGGGCGCGAGGGAAGAGGCGGGCACCCGGCTCACATACCACGCACCGAGTACTTGTATTTAGTCCTCGTAACGGCGTGAGGTAGGCGTCAGTGTCCCCATTTATTAGACACAGAAAAGCGTGCAAGGCAGTAAGTAACCTGCCCAAAGTCGCCGTGTCAGCCTGCGGCAGAACCAGGGCTTCAAGGAGGAGGGACCTGAAGCCAAATGCTTTTGCGCAGGAGCTCATGGAGGGGCTCCCGACGCCCCTCTTTCTAGTGACTCCTAATAAGCTTCTGCTGGGTTCCTGAGACACAGCCACTAGCACCCTGTCCTTGGTTTCCTGTTCCATATGAGCCAGCGACCCCTGAGTTCATGGCGGGAAAACCTTGCACGTAGGTACACATTATGAAGAATGGGGACAGAAGATCCCAGGGGCGGTTAAAGAAGCCTCCAGTGACGCCCTGAACACATTCGATTCATTCCCAATTACAGCTGAAGCCAGTCTTTTGACCGTCAGCCTGGCATTTAATTGTACTTTTGGTACCTGCTTGTCACTGGGGTGCCATGTTACAATTCTTTTCTATTGCCAGTTTCCCACTCTATGCCTACTTGATAATATTTTCAAAACTCTCCGTATGCAATGTCATTGGCCCTGTTTGTGCTGGAGTGAAGCAATGCCTGATGCAAAGATCGAACCCTGGGAGAGCGAAGCGGGCAGGCTGAACCGAGAGCACGTGTCCCAAGTCGCAGAGAGCTCGGAGGAGAGTTAAGTATAAGACCTCACCTCAGACATCCTTTGTGGGGTTGCTTTCCTGCATGCCTTACTTTCACTATTAAAGAGTCATTTCATGTCATTGATCTATATTAGGAAAGGAATATTGGTAATAATCAGCATTAAATTGAACACACTTCTCTTTATTCCCATTGTTCACTTCTTTACTTTAAATATCTAAATGTTTGGCGACCATTGACTGGGCGGCCGTTGATGGCAGACTCTGCACGTGTTATCTTCAGTCCTCACAACCTCACAGTGGGCTTGGCACAATCTTCACTTGACAGAGAGGTTGGTGACTTTGCCTAAAGTCACAACTGAAGGTGACAGAACTGAGTTGAAGCCCAGGTCTGGCTGATGCGAAGACTAACCGCCACTAGGGTATTTTAACAATAACTTTTTGTATCATTGGGAACCGCCTCAGACATTTTAAGGGAAGCTTAATAAACATGCATTTGGTTCTGTAGACTCTAGGGTCAAAAACAAATCTAAGGAACCTGAGGCAGTTTATATACATGATTAAAACCCTTAATAAAAATCGCATAGCATAAATGTCTTGATGCTCACCTTCTTAATTTAATTTGTTTGGACAACATTTGTTTAGTCATAGTTCTAAGAATATAATGATTATAATCATCTTGACGTCCAGCCACTTGTGTCTTTATGGGGAAAATATCATACTAATGCTGCAATTTGCTATAATGAACTACTATCAAATTGAAGAAGAGTATATCTCAGTTTGTGTCAAAGGATGTCAAATAGTTATAAGGTTTTAATGAACATTGCCAACTTTAATAATAATGACCTTGAATTTAAATGCAGACTATAACTATGAAAGGTAAGTGGTTCAAGCCATCTGCCATTAATAGTTTGACTGTCTCAATGAAACGGAGAGGAGGTTAGGGAGGAAAGGAGAACTTGAAGAGGAAGCCACGCCAGGAGCAGGAGCCGGGCAGCTTGGGAATGGCGGAGCGAGAGGTATGCAGTGTCCTCACTTGGAGAGAGTGAAGAACTGTGCTTGTCCCCTAGGCACACATGTTGAATGTCTTTATGCTCCGGGCATACCGAGAATCTTGATAATTCATGCTTCTGTAACAGCTGCATTTCTTATCGCCTTTGGCATATGTCTTCCCTGTGCACAAAGTCTCTTATCTCTCAAAGTCTCTCCCCAGACCACTGTCCCTTTCAGCGGCTTAGAGGCCATGTCCCTTAAATCTCTCAGCTGTCTTTCGTACCCCTCAGCCCTTGCTTCCTTTATCTGTATATATTTTTTAATCTTTGCCAGCTGCCACTTTTGGCACAGTGGTTGTCGCTCGGCTCTCTCAGGATGAGACATTTCAGCCTGCTGCTCTGGGGAAGGAACATAACCGTTAGAAGAATGCAGTTTCAAAATTAGCCTTGAACTCTATCAAGAAAAAATTTCATCTCAACTTTCCATACAACCTGCTCTCTGTGCATCAAGCCCTGCGTTTCTGAAAGGATGAGACACCCCAGAGGTTCGCACAAAGAAATGCGGAGAGAACTACAGAGTGTTTGGTTGTCCAAAATAAGAGATTTTTTCCGCTTAGAAATGCAGATTCTCTGTGGTGGCAGCCTTACTGAGTTTCTGGAACACCCTCTCAGTTGGATAACATGTTAACTGGCATCCCACTATGTACAGAAATGCAAATGCTACAAGCTGAGGAGAAATTTAATTTCATATTGGAAACTCTTCGTCTTCACTCACCTGCTACCAATACCTCTAATTGAGTCTAAGCCTCTTGCAATGTGATTGTCACTCCTCGGGGTAATTCTAACTAGAGAATTTTAGTGGTTTTGTGGAATTACCAGATTTTCTTAACATGGATTCTAAGTGATTAAGAGAAATTGCACCATCTTCGTTTGGGGGGGTAGCTTTTTAAAAACTACGTAATAAGTGTTTGGAGATCTCTGAAATGCAGAGAAGAACAACTTTCAGAATGCCAGAGTGCTGAGCACTGTAAGGAGTTTCTGGCCTGGCCATGTCAGTCCCATTCCCACTCAAGAAAATGCGCGAGAATTACAGACGCCACTTCCCGTTGGCGCTGGCCAACATTGTTCTCTTCTATATTAACCCGGGAAATTGGAACACATTTGTTACAATATCTTTGTGTTCTTATTATTCTATTAAGATTATTATTCCAAAAATGTTATGAACCAATATTGAAGGTAAATCTCTTGATTGTAGAGAAATACATACCTACTATGCTTTTAACTAAATGGGAACTTTTCATATACTTAATTAAGTCGAAGTTCTTAAGCCGAGGAGAAAAATCAACAGGCAAGATCTATCCAAGCTGGATTTACTCATTTTGACTGCCTTCTAAATCAGAATTGCTGCATCTGAATGTATTCTGTAGAAATCTGCATGAATTATAGTCTGCCACAAAGAACAGCCGGACTCACACACACACATACACACACACACACACACACACACACACACACACAAACACACATCCCCAAGTTACAAAGGACAGACTCTTTCTAGCTATAACTAATTAGATGATAATTTGGATCTTGATAGAAATAGTTTATGTTAGAAGAATAGAAGCTCTATAACTATAAACATATTGGTGTCATATTTGAAATCCTGCAATTCCCCAAATTTGTGATCTAACTGAATTGGCTCAGTAGTTCAGGGCCCTAGGGAAGACGATGGATGTAGATTCCACAAATTACAACTTAAAAACTAAAGCTGGAATTAGTTTTTATTTCTAGAGTTGTTCTTACTCATTGTTGTATCATACTAGTATTCCATTAGCATGTTCTATTACAATGATATCAACACTAACTTCTAATCATTATTGGGCATTTCCTATGTATAAGGCATGTTAAATTCAATATATATTTATGAGATTTTTGCTTCTATGTAATAGCCAGTATATGGCAGCTAACATTCCCTTGACCTTATTGATTTTTACCAGATCTTTGATTAAATTACTTTTATCATTCTTATCCTCACTCGAGGATATGTTTATTGATTTTTTTAGAGATAGAGGAGAGGAAAGAGAGAGACAACGATGTGAGAGAAACATCGATTGGTTGCCTTTCATAGGCACTCTGACCAGGGATCAAACCCCAAATCGAGGTTATGTGCCCTAACCAGGAATAGAACCTACAACCTTTTGGTGTATGGGATGACTCTCCAACCAACTGTGTCACCCAGCCAAGGCTGACTAAAAGAGTTTCAAAATCTCTGGTAGAATAAAGTAGGAGTAACTAAAATGGTAGAAACTGGTTTCTTAAAATTAAAAATTTCACTATTTTTATAAAGCAGTTATCTTTCTTATAATTATTTCAGAAGAATTATGTGCAATGGTAATCATAATATTTTAATCACTTTCTTGGTTTCAATTATGTCAAGTTCGATATACCTAGTATGTGCTTACAGATTGTCAGACACAATGGAGATGTCAGTTAATACAGACATGAATCCAACCATAAAAGCTATATAAAGACTATAGGTACATGCAAATGCAACAAAGAATGAGGCAAATTATTCTCTAAGGGTGGCAAAGTGAAAATAATGGGCATGATGGTGTGAGGAATGGCAAATCTGAGCAAAGAGAAGCATTGAACTATTTAACTATTCCAGTGTCTATTGAGGTATAATAGGCCACCCCAAAACAGTGATGTAAAATTAAAAAATAGCAATGTGTTTATACTCGCTGCCTGTGGGTCAGAAATTCCAAAGGGCACAGTGGGTCAGCCCTTTTTTGCCGGTCTGCTCTGCAGTCAGCAGGTATGATTACATGGCTGAGGTGAGTACAATTCCTGGTGGCCAAAACAGCTGGGGCTTGGAGGATCAGTTCCAAGATGGTGTCCCCAGCACAGCAGTCTCAGGGCTGTCCGACTTCCTGCGCAACAGCTCAGAACCCCAACAAGCAAAGTGGAGGCTGCAGGACCCCTCCTGGCCCAGCCTGAGAAGTTATGTAGCATCGCTTCCGCCACACTCTATAACTTCCAAGTGAGTCACTAAAGACAGACTCAGTGACAGGGGATTTAGACCTCATCTTTTGATAGGATGACTGAAAAGTATTTGACGCCATGCTTTAAATGACTACATTAACAAAAATCTTTATTATAAATTCTTTAATGATTTTTTCATCCCAATATCTAATTTGTGAAACAGTTATCTGCCTCTTTCTGTGGCTGTATTTGATCATTTTTGAAATGTAGGAGTTGGTGAGTTATGAGTGGCAGAACCCCAGGATGTATCTGTGTAAGAGGTTACTTCTGACATATTACTGACTAGTTTTTCATTTTTTTTTCTTTCTTGATTTTTTTTTTAGAAAGACAGAAAGGGAGAGGGGGAGATGGAAACATCAATGAGAGAGAACATCGATTGGCCATCTTCTCATGCCCCCCACTGGGAATTGAGCCCACAACTTGGGCATGTGCCCTTACTGGGAATTGAACTGGAGACCTCTGGGTGCATGGGTCAATGCTCAACCACTGAGCCACACCGGCCATGCATTACTGACTAGTTTTAATAATAAAATAGAAACTCAGAGGTCAGTAGGATATGTTAAATAGTTAGTAGATATAATTTATCACCCAGGTTTTTGGGAGACTGACATTTTTTCTAACCCTGATAACTATCTTGCCAGTTGTTAGGATGTGAGTCTAAATTCCTAGGGTTAGTGTATCCATCATAGAAAAAATAGCCAGATCTAAGGAGCATGGAGTGAATCATGGCAATAAAGAGCAGGAACCCACATCCAAAAGGAAGCATCAGACTATATAATTAGAAGGAAACTGTACTAGAATGCCAAAGGCTATAAGTTTAATTTATGCCCCACCAGCAATCACACTATATGCTTGGGTAGTGCTTTTACTTCTTTATCTTTAGTTTCCTCATCTGCAAACACCTTGGGTAGGGATTCTGGAGTCCCTTCCTTCCAGTTATAACAGCACTATAATTTTAGGTCAAATCCGTCCTTCCATGCTTCTAATACATCAACTCTTACAGCATGTATGGAAAGAAGAACAAAGTTGCAGATATCATGCTACCTGATAATCAAACTATATTACAATGCTATAGTAATCAAAACAGCATGGTATAGGCATAAAAACAGACACATAGATCAATGCACCAGAATAGAGAGCTTATAAATAAACCAATGCCTATATGGAGAATTAATATTTGACAAAGGAGGCAAGAACATACAACGGGTAAAGACAGTCTATTCAATAAATGGTGTTGGGAAAATTGGACAGATACATGCAAAAAAAAAATTAAATTAGACCACCTCCTTACACCATACACAAGAAAAAGTCAAAACAGATTAAAGACTTAAATGTAAGTCGCAAAATCATAAAATTTTTTGAAGAAAACAATAGGCAGTAAAATCTTGGACATTTCTGTTAGCAATATTTTTTTCTGATATATCTCATTGGTCAAGGGAAATAAAAGAAAAATAAGCGAATGAGACACCATCAAACTTAAAAGATTTTCATAGCAAAGGAAACCATCAGCAAAATAAAAAGACCATTCACTAAATGGGAGAATATATTCCCAATGATAATCTCATAAGGGGTTAATATCCAAAATTTAAAAAGAATTTATACAACTCAACACAAAAACAAACAAACAATTCAGTTAAAAAATGGACAAAGGACCTGAATAGACATTTCTCCAAAGAGTACATACAGATGGCCATATAGACATATGAAAAGATACTCGATGTCACTAATCTTCAGAGAAATGCAAATTAAAGCCACAATGAGATATCACCTATCAGGATGGCTATTATCAATGAATCAACAAACAACAAGTGTTGTTGAGGATGTGGAGAAAAGGGAACCCTTGTGCACTGTTGGTGGAAATGCAGATTGGTGTAGCCACTATGGAAAGCAGTGTGGTATTTCCTCAAAAAAATTAAAGATGAAACTGCCTTATGACCCAACAATTCCACTTCTGGAAATATATCCAAAGAAACCCAAAACATTAATTTGAAAGAATATGTGCACCTCTATGTTCATTGTAGCCAAGATTTGGAAGCAACCCGTATACCCTTCAATAAATGAGTACATTAAAAAAAAACCTGTGATACATATACACAATAGAATACTACACAACCGTAAAAAAAAAAAAAAAAAGGAAATCTTACCCTTTTGTGACAACATGGATGGACCTGGAGATAATTATGCTAAGTAAAATGAGCCAGTCAGAGAAAGACAAGAAAGACAAATACCATATGACTTTACTTATATGTGGGATCTAATGAACAAAATAAACTAACAAACAAAATAGACACAAACTAATAGATACAGAGAACAGACTAATAACTGTCAGGGGGATGGCGCACTGGGTGAAAAAGATGAAGGGATTAAGAAAAAATAAACAGATACAGAATAATATGGTGATTCTCAGAGGGAAAGGGGGATGGGAAGGAGGTAGAAGACTGTAAGGGGGGGATAAAGGTGACAGAAGGAGACTTGACTTTGGGGGCATGAACACACAATACAATATACAGATGATGTATTATAGAGTTGTACACTTGTAACCTGTATAATTTTATTAATCAATGTCACCTCAGTAAATTCAATAAAAATTTTAAATAACATGTATGAAAAGAAGATAGAAAAAATATTTAAACAAGCATTCCTTTGGTAACCTATTTTATCTTCTATCATTTTGCGTATTTCAGTGCTTTTTTTATGAGTAATAAATGCCTAAACTAAAAAAAGAAAGATGTGAGAAAGAGCTTGAAGAGAAGGTAGTTTGGTACAAATAGGTTACAATTAAGAGTCTGGATCCAGAGAGCTTTCTTACAACTTGAGAGACATCCAGTAATGATGTCTGTCTAGGGCAATGACAATTGCCAGTGTTCCTCCCCTCCCCTTTTTCTATTTACTCAGCCAGGAAAAGCTGATCTTCCTTTGAGATGTAGCTTGATTGACAGACGCCCTCACATTGCCTTGGGTGAGGATGCACATGGGCTGACATGAGGGGACATCTGTGCCTGCTGAAGTGAGGCTGAAGAGTTGTGTCATATTTGTCTAGGGCGACAGGGGTTTTGCCTAACAGTGAGATCTATCAATAATCTATGGCCCTATTAATAAGAAATGTTGCTGTTTGTAGAAGACAGAGCCAATGATGCCCTCGTTCCAGGGAAACAGAATAGGCTCAGAGTGATGCAGCACTCTCTGAACTTTCCAGTTACATCACCAGATAGCTTAGATCAGAAGCAATTTTAGAAGACACATTCAACATACGACTCTCCTTTCGCTCAGCTTAATTTGTTAGGGTCAAAGTCTGGTCAGAAACACACTTGATCAATTTGTCAACTATGCTTCAATGGGAAAGAAAGAAAGAGAGAGGGAGGGAGGGAGGGAGGGAGGGGATGGAGGGAGGGAAGGGAGGGAGGGAGGGAGGGAGGGAGGAAGGAAGGAAGGAAGGAAGGAAGGAAGGAAGGAAGGAAGGAAGGAAGGAAGGAAGGAGAAACTTGACCAGAAGTTTGCTTGTTTGCTTGCCTTTAAGATAATCAAGGGCACTGAGTTGTTTTGGAGCCTGAGACTTTATATCAGGTAACTGTTTAAGTATAAAAATGTTATCTGGATGGTTTTCGATCCAATATCGAAGACTGAAACTCAACAGAATTCCCAAATCTATTTTTTATTCCATTTAAAGCTCACAATCTTCTAGGTCTATCTAGTTCTTCTTTATGGTAACATTTAATTATTAATCTTTCTTAACTTTAAGTTTCTAATTTAAGAGTCCATTAATAGATTGCTCACTAGGGAGTTTGCCAAAATCCTGGCCAGACAAGGTCATTAATGTATGATGCTAGGAGCATGAAGTTGGAGGCAGACAGATGTGGGACTGAGCCTGGGCTCCACCACTTGCCAACTGAGCGACCTTAAGCAAGTTACACACCCTCTCTAAATCTCTATTCCTCCTCGTAAGAGGGGATGATGCTTCATAAAGTACAATAACATAAAGCAGAGAACAAGACAAGAAATGAGCACTCAATAAAGGTTAAGTACTTTAATTATTGGTTTTCTTAATTATTCATCTGACAAATATTTATTGTGTTGCATATGTGCTAGGCATTGTTTTAGGTGCTGGGGACAAAGAGGTAGGAAAACACAGCTTTGGTTCTCGTGGAGCTTACATTCTGGGAATGGGGGAGACCAAAATAGACAGAAGTAAATATACCTTTCCAATAGGTGAAAAGCAATGACAAAGAATAAAGAAAGAAATGGGGTTGACATGCAAAGGCCCTGAGGCAACAGTGTGGTGGGTGTATTCAAAGAAGAGCAAGGAAGAAAGTGCACTGAGAGTAGAGAAAATAAGAGGAAGTGGAAAGAGATGAGGTCAGGGAAGTGGCAGGGAGCACCCAGAACGTGTAGAACTTTATAGACCATGACTTGAGATTTTACAGGTTAGCTAGGGAGCCACTGACAGGTTCTGAGCCTTGGAGAATAAATGACAATATTTTTGGAGGGTTACCCTACCTTCTGTGTGAACGACAGACAGCAGCAGGGCAAACAGAAACAGAGAAACAGTTAATAGACTGTCACAGCCCTCCACACAAGAGATGGTAGGAGTTTGCACCGGGATGGTCATAATAAAGGAGTGAGAAGAGGTCAGATTCTGTGTTTATTCTAATTAAAGAGCCGACAGAATTTACAGATAGATAAAGTGTGGTGTTTGGGAAACAGAAAGTAGTCAAAGATGACTCCAAGGTTTTGGCCTGAGCAGCAGATAGAAAGGAGGTGCTGCCTACCAAGAAGGTAGAGTCAAAGACAATGACACATTTGCAATGTGAGGTGAGGGTGAGAGAGAAACTGAGGATTTGGATTTGGATATGCTAAGTTTAAATGATCTATTTTGTATCTAAGAGAAGATATCAAGTAGGCAGTTTGATACAGCATTCTGGAGTTTAACAGAAATGTCAGAACTGTTGTAACCATTAGAGCTATTCACCAATATTTCTAGGTCTGTGGTGGGACTGTACTTCCTGTCCCCTTAAAGTTAGACATAGGCATGCGATTTGATCTACCCAATGAAATGAGAACAGAAGTGATTATGTCACTTCCGGAAGAAACTTTAAGAGTTCTCTTTTTGACCTAGTGGTTGTATGTGTCAGCTTGTGTCCCTGAGTGGCCACAACAAACAGGTATCTCTGCCACTCATGATGGAAATTTAGAGTGAAAGAGAAACAAATCTTTGTTGTTCTAAAATACTGAGATTTGAAGGTAGTTAGCAGAAAATCATGTAGGCTATTCTAACAATCATGTATGAAAGAAAAATGTATTTAAATCCACGAAACTGGATAAGATCACCTACAGCATGAAGGTTCCTGAAATGGGAAGGGGGCTAAGGGCTGAGCCACAGTGTCCCACACTTAGAGGTAAGGAAGAAAATGTTAGGAAGAAGACCGAGAAGGAGCAGCTGCTAAGGAAAATTAAGAGATCACGTGAAAAAAATGCCTCAGGAAAAGGAAGTGATCGACTGTGTCAAGTGCTACCAGTGGGCTAAGAAAGATGAGAATTAGGAACTGGGCACTGGATTTGACAACATGGATGTTTTTGGTGATTTTGACAAGAGAGATCTTGTGAAGATGTGGGAGCAAAAGTCTGCTGGTATTGAATTCAGGGATGAATGTGATAAAAAGAATGGAGACAACAAGGATAGACTACAGGTGAGACAGGTGAAAATTTTTCTGTTAAGAAAAACAAAGAATGGAGAGGGTCAAAGGAGGGTGTTTTAAGATAGGAGAGTATAGGAATAAAAATAATCACCCAGTAAAGAGGAAAATATTCATGATGCAGGAGAACAATGTCATTTATAGGCAGATGGGGAGAGGCTGGAGTATGGGCAGCCATCCATGATAAGAGAAGAGAAGACAAATTGTCAGGGGCCTGGAAGGTGTGGTGGTGGTAAGGTTAAAGTTCTCTTGATTGGTTCAATTTTTTCCAATGAAATTAGAAGAAAGTCATTAGCTAAAAATCAGGATGGTGAAGGAAAGGATAGTCTCAAGGCTCTATGTGTTCTGGCTGCTCCCTGCCACCTCCCTGGCCCCCTCTCCTACCACCTTCTCCTTACTTTCTCCACTCCAGCTGCACTTCCTTCTTTGCTTTTCCTTGAATACACCAAGCATACTTTTGCCTCAGGACCTTTGCACATGCAGTTCTGTGTGCCTGGAATGATCTTCCCTTGAATGTCCATATGGTTTACTCATTTATATCCTCTTGTTCCCTGTTTAACTGTCATTTTAGAATCATCCAGATGACTAGCCATTTAAAAACACAACCCCCCCCTTCCCACCTCTACCACTATCTATCCCTTTTACTACTTTATTCCTTGTCATTACCTTTACCACCTATCTGAAAAGTACATTTGCTTGTTTATTTGCTTGTGGTCTTCCATTCCTTCCAGAATTTAAGCTCTATACAAACACTTTATATTTTGAGGAGAGAGAAGAAGATCTAGTATAAAGTCTAGGAGAGTGAGGGAGTTTAAGAAACAGAGTAGGACTATCAGCAGCTCTCAAGGCCTACTAAGTTAATGGTCATGAATTTACAGCACTGTATCTTTTTAAAATATGCCAATATTTAGAATGATCTTGTTTCCTACCTGGAAAAAATTTCTACTTCATGAGCAAACAGGAGAGGTCAGGAAAAAAAGAAAAGAAGAAGTCATAAGATTCCTAATGAAATGTTTTGTGTTGTCATCCCAAGTAGAGTAGCAATAAGTGTTCCAAGACCCTGAACGCCTGATATTGTAGCTAACTTCTTTGCTCCCATGATACCTTTTCACGTCCATATCATCCAGCTCCTATTAGACACTAGTATTTTCTTTTTAGGAAATTCAGAGGAGCAGTCTGGACCAGGAAGAGACTTTTCCACTCTCGCTATGAAAAGCTGAACAATAGGGGGAAAAAAGCTACCTTTACTTACAGTCATTTGAGTCTCTCTATATAAAGCTGAGCATTTGATTTGAGCCTTTTAGGAGAGAGCCACCTTGGACACAGGGACAGTCTTTGTTTATGATATGTATAATTTATGTGTAAGTTTAGCTTTGCAATAGTGGTATCTACTTAAAAGAGAAATTGTTTCCTCATCTCATCGAGAGAGGAAATGTATTTTCTCGAACAAAGGTGAACCACATAAAGGTAATACATTTTCCTTCACAGGATACATCTGGAGTTTCCCTGCCCGCAAAGGATATGGCTTTGGGGCTTCTGACCCCTGATATTTTAGGCAAGTATTGCCTTGCATTTCTTTGTATGGAAGACTCAGTCCAACATCATTCACCAGCCCTCAGAGGTGCACAGGATTCCCAAATCTCAGTGGCTTATAATAACAAAGTTTGAATCCCACTCATGCTGCAAGTCCATCGTGGTCGACTCTGTTTCAAGTCGCCTTCACTCTGGCTCCCAGGATACGGCTGGTCAGTGGCAGAGGGAAAGGTGTGGCAAAAAGCAAACTGCTCTTAAACCTTCGCATGGGTGTGGTACCCATCCCTTCTCATACTCCTTTGGCAGAAGCACGTCTCCTCGGCAGGCATGACTTCAATAAGCTGGGAAAGTCGAATCTTCTCCCTGGAAGGGTAAGCAGGCATTGGTAAACCGAGGAGTAGACTGTATGACTGGCCTTCCCAGTTAGAGTTCATCACTGCTTCCTCAAGAACTTCTAGAACTTCTGTGTGTCTCCATTACTACAGAGGGTATTAGAACTGTTAACATAACTTTCTCCCCAACTAGACCAGGGATTCTTTGTGAAGATTAGACTATCTTTTATTATCTTGTCACTTACACAGTGCCTGGGACATTGTAGTTCACTGCTGAATTAAATTAAACAATATTGCATTGATTGATTAGTATTGGATGAATTGAATAGAACTGGATAGATCAGATCAGATTGATGTTAGACAGGGTACCCTATTTGAGTGCATGTGTTGGTGTGTGGTATAAATAAAGAAGCCTAAATAGAATTCAGCATAAGGCAAAATTACCCTAGACGGGACTTTGAATTCAGAAATCTGTGTGCTCAATACTGAGTCTCTATTGGTGAGAAAATTAAAGCCTAATTGGAAGAGATGGCTGGTCCCATAGCACATAGTCAGGGAGGAAATCAGGTCTCCCTTTTCCTAGTCTGGTTCTCTTTTGGTCATAGTCTGGCTCTCTTTCTGGAAAAACACTACAACCACAATCACCTCCTAGGTATTTGCTTGTAAGATACATATTCAAAGTAAAATTTAAAATAATAAAAAAGATAAGCAAAATTCACCCTTCCATTATCTTGTCTCCTCCCCACCTCTAGACAAGTAACCACTGTTGACTCCTGGTAATGTATCTTCCAGAATTTTTTCATCTAAGCATAAGCATATAGATGTTGTTATTTTTTTACACAAACCATACACTACATATGCCATTTGCTTTTTGAGTTTAACAATATATTCTACACATCTTCAATATCAGTCTATGTGAATCGACACCCTTGTTTCATGGCTACATGATATTCCATGATGAATACCACAATTTATGTAACCAGCTAGCTATTAAACATTTCATCTTTCTTTATCTTTACCTGAGGATATATTTTTACTGATTTTGAGAGAGAGAAACATCAACATGAGAAACATTGATTGGTTGCCTCCCAACACACCCTGACCAGGGATGGAACCCATAACCTAGGTATGTGCCCTGATGGGGAATAGAACCTGCAATCTTTTGGTGTATGGGACCATGCTCTGAACAACTGAACCACCCAGCCAGAGCACATGCCATATGTTTTAATATTACAAATGATGCAATATATCACCCATATGCTCATGACTTCCTGCCCTCTCAAGCTCTGACCTCTCCCCCAGACTCTCATACTACTTATCTACTTAATATCTTCATTTAAAAAAATTTAATAGGTATCAAAACTCATAGTTCCTTAAACATGTTAAACATTAAACACATCCTATGTGATAATTCAAATACCCTGTTTCTGAGATCTGTTCTTTCTGTTGGTTCTCACTCGTGGCCTCTCGTTTCCTTACATCCTGAGTGATGTTGGTTTGTGAGCTCATGATTCTTACAGCTTTACCTAAGAGAATGCTTTGATCCTGGGTGGAACCAGCATTCTTCTGGCTTTGGTTTCCCCCCGTTGCCTTATGGGCACGAAGGACCTAGGACCATTTAAATTAAATTCTTTCTTTGGGATACCGTGAATTATTTTTTGCATTCCATCTGCTATCGAAGTCAGGACAAGCATATTTTTGTACTTCTTCTTTTCTTCTTCTATTGCTTTATTATAAAAACTTTCATTTTACTACATATATTTGATCACATATCTGCATATGTATTCATCCCATTATCTGTCCATTATTCCATCATGTTTTTGATGCATTTGAAAGTACACATCACCCCCAAGCACTTTAGCGTACATACATACATTTTATTAACTGTTTACATTAATATTTGTTTACAATTCTTGTTTTAGAGGCTAAAACTTAAGTGACATGACATGCACAAATTTAAAAATTCTGTTTTATGTTTCAGTACCAAGATATAGAACATGAACATAACACCAGAGAGGT
Organism: Molossus molossus; assembly: GCF_014108415.1. NCBI lineage: Eukaryota > Metazoa > Chordata > Mammalia > Chiroptera > Molossidae > Molossus > Molossus molossus. The sequence continues at coordinate 23,880,622 of NW_023425347.1, read as the reverse complement.
TTTCATGCCCTTCCTAGTCAATCCATGTCCCCTATTTTCAACCCTGGAGGTATCACTTGTTCTAATTTTTCCTCCTTAAATTAGTTTAGCTTGTTCAAGAATTTCATATTAATCAAAGCATATAGTTTGTGCTCTTTCGTATGCAGTTTCTTTCACTTAGCATGTTTCTGAGATTTATTTATGTTGTTAAGTGTATCAGTAATTTGCTCTTTTTTATTGCTGGCTAGGGTTCTATGTGTACATATACCACAATTTGTTTATCCATTCTTATGGTGATGAGCACTCGGGCTGTTTCCAATTTGGGGCTGTTATAAATAAAGCTTCTATGAACATTTCCATACAAGTCTCTTGGTTAAAGACCTTAGTGATAGAATTGTTGGGACTTGGGTAGGATTATGTTTAGTTTTATAAGAAATTTCCAGACCATCTTTCAAATTGCTTATATAATGTTCTAACTTTATTTTTATTGTTGACACTATTACAGATGTCTGGCCATCTCCACACTGTTGTCTGTGTCTACGAGCTATGCATATATGTTCTTTGGCTAATCCCTTCACCTTCTTTCATCCAATCCCACCCTCCACCGTCTGCTCTGACTGCTTTCAGTCTGTGCCATGTATCCATGCCTCTGTTTCTATTTTGTTCATTAGTTTCGTTTGGTCATTACTCCCAGCAACATTGTCTGAGAGCACCTGTTTTCCCTTCCGCTTAGTGGTTTTATTTTTTGTTCACTCTTTAAGATCCATCCTTTTGGGATCTGAGCTTTCTGTGGGAGTTTCCTATTACACTGCCAGCTTGAGTGGGCCTTAGTCTTCATCTCCTTCTCTGTGCGCTGAACATCAACCAAGACGAAGATTAAAGTTCACCAGAGTTGAGCAAATACTCTTACGATAAAAGCCAGTTTGGGGGATGTACCTCTAGGATCCCTCTTTGTATATCATTTTGGCATCTGCAAATTTCTTATCTGTTTGCAAGATCTTTAAAGCACTAAAAATATAAAATTATGTAGAATTTTTAGTTGTTTTTAATGAGAGAGATGCATTCTCCATTTTAATGGAAGTATATTTGGTTGTGAAATCTAGGCTATCATAGAATATACTTTTTTAAATGTAAATTAAAATAAAATGTCAATTAGATCACCTTATACCTCTGATTGAAATTTTTCAATGGCTTTATATGGCCCTTTAGACAAACTTTAACTTCCAATTTTAACTTTCCAGGCCCTACATGATATAACCTTTGTTTATTGTCATGATTTCCTCTTCAAACATTACACTCTGGCTAGACTGGCCTTCTTTCTACTCTTCAAAACTCAGCTTTTCTCCATCTTAGGTCACTGTTGATTCCTCTCCGGGAAGCCTCTCTCTCTCCTCTCTAGTATTTCATCGACTGCTCCCGGCTTTGCCATCTGGTGTAGCCCCCTCACCACCAATCACTCTTTATCCCAACAGTCTATGTTCTTTTCTCATAGCTCTTATCACCCTAAGAAATCATATTAACATTGACTTATTTATTTGCTTATTGCATGCCTTGCCCTGTTAGAGAATGTAAATTCCATGGAAGAGATTGTGTCTCTTTGGCCTCACTTCTGTTTTCCCTGTAGCCTAGAAGCTAACCGTTTACAAAGTTAAGGATGAAGAGTTGTTAAATGGATGAAAAAAATGAATGCATGTTGCAGGGACTATGTGATCATTCAGTTTTTGTTTCAAAAAAACCCAAAAAACAAAAAACTGATTTTCTTATATTTCTCCTTTACTTGGTGTTATTTGGATCTTCTTGCTGACTGTTAAGTCTATAATCATCCTTCAGACAGCTCAGCCATTGCCTCTACTGTGGAGTTCTCCCCTCATCTCTGAATAGCCTGTCTTTTCTCCCATATGCCTTGTATCTGTGCATTCACTGTGCTGTATTTAACTCCTATGTGCCTCTCCCATCTGTGATACCAACACCCATAAAAATCACAGCCAGCCCAGTGCTCATACGAGACGAGACACATGAGAGACATGTAACAAACATTCCTTGAGTAGATTAATGAGTTTTGCACTGGTGTGGTATCTTTCTTCTAAGAAGCGTCATTTCCAATCTCTGGTTTATGAGCTTGAATTAATATTTCTCCATAATATTTCCCCATGGTACTTTAGGCCATCGTGCTCATGCTCCTTTTACAGGTCCTTAGAGTAGAAGTTAATTAAACCATACTTACTCAATAGAGTTACTGCATATCTGCAGTGGCAGAGCAATCGGGGCTTGAAAACAAACCAACAAAAGAAGACACACTCCCAGTACTGTGAAGCTCACAATCCTATAAGGACATGATTGCATCATAGAAGCTTAGAGCCGGAAGAGACTTTTGAACTTCAATCTAGCCCATCATTTTACAGAAGAGGAAACTGACTGAGGAGAGGCCTCAAAGACAGGTTTTAGTAGAACTGGACTAGAACAAAAATTTCCTGGTAAGCATAACAGCGTGCATGCATACACATACACGCACACACACGCACACGCACACACACACACGCACAAGGAGAATGCTGCAAGTACATGAAACATTTATGTTTAGCCAGTAAATAAAACCTATTTTAAAAGTTGGAAACACTAGCCCTGGCCAGTGTGGCTCAGTTGGTTAAGCATCGTCCCCTGCACCAAGAGGTCATTGGTCTGATTCTGGGTCAGGGCACATGCCTGGGTTGCCGGCACAATCCCAAGTAGGGGGTGTGTAGGAGACAGCCAATCAATGTTTATCTCTCACATCAATGTTTCTCTCTCTCTCTCCCTTTCTCTCTCTCTAAAATCAATAAAAACATTTTAAAAATAAATAAAATAAAACTTGGAAACATTAGTAAAGGAAAATAGTGATACCATGTGTAGCCTTGGGCAAGTAACTTATAGTCTTTGTGCCTTAGTGTATTCATTTATAAAAATAAGGATAATAATGGCTACCTCGCTGGGTGTTGTAGGAATTATAAATGACATCTAAAAAACTCTATCAGCTAAGGATGCTTTGGTTGCAAACAACATAAACTCAATTTATGGTTTCTTAAACAAGTAAGGGATTATTTTTTCATATTAAAAATCTGGAGATAGGTGGTTGATGGCATTAGTACAGCAGCATGTGTTGCTAAAAATTTTGGGCATTTTTCTCATGTTTGTGATGTCATGGTAGCCACACACTTGTTAAAGATCCAGATGTCATGACTACATTCAAGGCAGGAATGAGGGGAAAGGAGAAATGTCCTGTTAGGCACATCTATTCCTTGTTATTGAGACTGCAAGTTCACCTAGAAATGCCCAGCAGAATTCTGCTTATCTTTTGGGCCCCGTGTCATTACATCATCATCCCTACCGAGATAAAAAGTACAAAAAGCAAATGTTTGCCTTCTTAGCCTCTGTGGTGCAGATGTCAAGGGAAAGGGACTTGGGAATAGCTTTTCCATAGCCAATGAGCAGGACCTTCCACAAGAACCTACCAGGTAAGAAAAGGCTTAATAAAGAATAGTTATTGGAATTCTTAAAAACAACTTCCAGAACCCCACCTCCCTCCCTTTAGGCAACCCTCAGCTTGATCTCTATATCTATGAGTCTGTTTTGTTTTGTTTATTTGTTTGTGTTGTTTTGTTGGATTCCACATGTAACTGACATCGTATGGTATTTGTCTTTGATTGATTTCACTTGGCATAATACCCTCTAGGTCCATTCACGTTGCTGTAAATGGCAAAATTTCATTCTTTTTTTATTGCTGAATAATTTGGAACTTTATATAAACCTCTGAGGTTTGCTCTGAATTCATGCAGTCATCTCTGTGACTTTTAACAATGAACTTCCCGTTACAAAGGGTGAATGAGAAAGTATGATCTGGTTTTGGTGTGTAGTTGCTGGCTCCACTGCATCACTCCTCTTATATATTTCTCGAGATTGCCTTGGGATTATGGGAATTTGGTGTCTTGGGTCATTAATTCCATTATTCTGACTTTAGCCTTCAAGATAAAGATCCAATATTAAGTTCCTTTTTATATCTATTTTTAATATCTTGGCTTTGGAAGTAAAGGAGATTGGATAAAACCCCAAAATACTTTGATTGTGAAATAATAAAGATTTAAGTGGAAGAATTTTTAAAAATCAACATATTCTTTATTATTCTTAACAGCTTAAATAAAATGACTGACTATTCTCAGAATCAAAAATAATTCAGGATTTAATTGGCAAAGGTATTTTAAGGCCCTGTCTTTTTCTATTTTTCTCCTGCCTCAGTGAAGCTCTGAATTATGTTGCAAGCACTCAGCATCTTGAAATAGTAGTTACTAAGACAACGTCTTAAATTAAGAATTAATTGGACACCAGCATATTGGTATTGTGCTTCTCATTTGCCTTAGCAAAATGTCTCCTAAGAAGAGTCTGTATATTCTGTAGATCCTGAATGTTCACGTTTTCATACCTCCATAAGTTGAATACTTCAAACATAATAAAGGATCTCCTTCCTAAGGGAAAGCTACTTATTCCATATGACAGAATCATATTATATACTTGTTAGTAGGTCTCCAGGCTGATTCCAACAAATTATGATAAATAGCTACTTTTATCTAAAAGTTGATTCCAGAGTTTCCATGATTATTTGTCAATGGTGCCTGAGCTTGCTTTCTGTATGCTTCCCTTAATTTCTTGCTATGAGCACATGAGTTTCTTCTAAAGTGATAAATCATGCATCTCAAATTTGAGCTACATAAGAGCTGGTAGGTGCTGCTGATGATATGAACTAAGGATTCCAGCAGAATGTTGCTGTTTTCTATGGAAACAGAAGCCTTCTTCTAGACATGGAAGGCTAAGAAGGAAGGCACGGTAAAGAACATACACTTCGCCCTGGCTGGTTTGGCTCAGTGGTTGGATGTTGGCCTGCGGACCGAGGAGTTTCAGGTTCAGTTCTGGACAAGGGCATGTACCTTGGTTGCAGTTCAGTTACCGGCCCTGGTTGGGGTCTTGCGGACGGCAACCAGTCAATATGTCTCTCTCATTGGTATTTCCCTCTCTCTCTCTTCCTCTTTTCCTCCCTCTTGAAAATCAGTGGAAAAATATCATCAGGTGAGGATTTGAACACACACACACACACACACACACACACACACACACACACACTATCCAACCTATTTATGTTCCTCATAGAGAATCAAAGCACAGATTAGCTAAGTCACTTTCCCAAGACTGTAAACTAATGATACAGGCAAAATTCAATCCCAGGTCTTCATTCACTTGAGACTCCTTCACACCTTTTTATTCTTTATTTTTTTTTGGTACGTGCCCCTAGCAGGAACCGAACCTGGGACTCTCTGGTCCACAGGCCAAGGCTCCAACCGCTGAGCCAAACCGCCAGGGCTTTTACACCTTTTTATGGAGACAATATGGCAATGGTTCTCTCCCCATCAGCTTCATTACATGCCTCTTGGCCAGGTGTCAGGCACTGTGGTAGGTGCTAAGGATACAAAAGGGACTGAGACATGAGCTTGCTCTTAAGAGCTCATGATCTTTAGTGTCTTCAAGAATGACAAAGATGGGAAGTCCCTGATTAAAGCAGAGTCATCTCTGCCCGTGTAAGAGAGAAAATAGTACAAAGGATGGTGATTTAAATTAAATAAAACCTCTGCATTTTGTGTGTGTGTGTATGTGTGTGTGTGTGTGTGTGTGTGTGTGTGTGGTTTGCATAGTCTGCATGTTTAATCACTTTAAAGCCTCTAACATGATCTTGTGTCCATTAAATAGAACCAACAATGCTGGGCCTGTTTAAATTGCAAGGAAAAAAATCACTGTGCACCAACTCAGTATCTTACAAAACCCTTTGGGCTGGCCACCAGGGAAAGGTGGGGAGGGGTTTCCCCTGGGAAAGTGGCTGGATGTTAGGATAGGCTAAGAAAGAGAAAAAAAGAGGGCTCCCAGGCAGAAGGGGACTAATTGTCTTAATGGGAAGGGAGCAAAAGGCACATCAGAAGAATGGAACCCGGAGGGGACAGGCCAGTGCTTTGTCTACCCGGGCACAGTGTTGGAGGGGCATGGGGCCACTGGCTGCCCACCCCGGGCACTTGGAGAACCATGACCCATGAGCCTCTGTCTTCTCTAAACAATCTTTCTCACAAGGTCAGGTAATGGCTTTGTGTCCAGCAGACTGAGAAAACAAATCTTGGCTCAGCCACTTACCTCTTTGCATCTCAATTTCTTTATCTGCAAGTAAGGCTGACAATAATGTTTAACCACTAGAATTGTGATGGTGTAGTAACAGAGAGCCTCTTGGTCTGGGGACTCCTAAAGCTGTTGGCAATGTGAAACCCTTAGAAATCACACGAGTGAAGAGTGGGTGAGGTGTGGAAGTGGGGACAGCTCAGGGTGTGTGGCGTGGGGAGACGGGAGGAGAGCTATAGTGGCAGCCACCGCAGGCTCCGTGGTGGTGATTGAAGTGTGGGTGCCAGCCCTTCGGTCTGGGCCAACTCTGGTGCAGAACCCATCCGCACAGAGCCTCTCGCCTCCATGTTCCGGATTGCCATTCCTTCCCCCCTTCTACCCTCTGCCATATGGGCACCAACAGGAGCAAGTTCAGCATGCTTTAGACAAATGTCATCCTCTCCACTGGGAATAGTTGGAATGGTCTAGTTTTCCTTTTTCTTTTTTAATGTAAAATGATGGTTTTCTTCATTATAAAAAGAATACATGTCATTTTTAAAAATCAGAAAAAGAAAACTGTTGAAATATACATTCTTAATATTTTGAGACTTTGCCATCTTTTAAACACGCCATGACAGTGAATTGTTGAAAAAAGGTTTGATAAATGAAAATCAGTATTTCACCAGCTTCATGAAAAATACTTTTCTTGGCTTAGGCTTTAAAGTGTCACAATAATAATAAATATATTTAGAGGATTCATTTGTATCAATTTGGGTATCTTGATTGGTATGTGTATTATTCTATGTATTTATTATAATATGTATAATTTGTGCTTATACATTTTGGAAACAATTGAATATACACTATGTCAAAAACCATCTTTGATATGTAATAATAATAAATTTATATCTAGTACTCTATGCTTCCTGGACACTGTGAAATACAAAAACAAATGCCCTCAATCAAAGAACTCACAATGTAGTTGGGAAACAACCATTTCATTGCTGCCAGAAACTGACCTCATTGTCTTGCTGGCAGCTACTGAGTATGGTCCAAGCTTCTAAAAAAAGACACCCCAACTCACAAATCAACTCCAAATTATGGAAGGAATACAGTTGCATACTCACCATCAGTTCTGTTTTCTTCTTCGGTCTCTGGTGCGACCCCACACACTGCCTACTCAAGGATAAAAGCAGTGTTGCTGACTTCATCCTGCTCACAGAATAAGATGTAAAATGAAGAAAATTATTCACATGGGTCAAGCCATTGGGGCTTTTAAATTATTAGATTATTTATCCATAGACATTTTTGTCCTGAATTACCTAAATATCTGCCTTGGTTCTTTCATTCATTTCAGAAGTATACCCATAGAATAAGATTGAGTCATACTCAAAAGAATGTTTGTTTATCCACTTATCTGGTACACTAGAAAAGGGAGGCATATTTATCCTAATTTCAGTTGCTTGGCAACTGCATCAGCTTTCCATTCTAGTTAACCAGCTGTAGATAGAGCCTGTTAGAGTCTAAGAACTGAGCTGACACTCACATATTCACAAGAGGCTTAGAGGTAAGGTCGGTGACTGAGCTAGCATCTCAGTAGAATTGACGTTTCTTGTGTTTATAATAGGCTCTAAGATTTGAAGGCCCAACATGTTATTTAAGTGCCATCCTGTCTGCAACTTTATTTACAGAGGTCTGGACCAACTACTGTATGAACATCTTCCAAGTTTAGTGAACATTTAAACTCAAAACTTTTTTCAACAATGCACCAGCATGCTTGAGTTTAAGCAGATGGCGAGGTTTCCAAATATTAACAATGTTTATATTCCAACATTTTTTTGTTTTCTGATTTTTAAAAAGGACATGCATTCTTGTTACAATGAAGAAAAACACTGCTGTTTATCCCATCTTCGGACAGTTTTTATCCATAAAAAGTCTTCCTTATGCTGAAACTAAAATATTTCTATTAATTCTCCCCTTAAAGATAAATAATAAAATGTACCTCAATTATAGTGCATATTGACTATGTCGTGCCCCAAATCATGCCTTGGAGAAGAGAATGAGGGTTGAGAATTTCCAGTGCTAGCCTTCAGTTCCCGAAGAAAACATTCAAGTGTTTAACACAAAAGACAATAGCAAAGTAGTTCAAAATCTCCTACATTTGTTTGCATTTTTAGGCAATACATTTAAGTTCATGTCCTCAATCTTTCACAATCATCTTATTTCCTTTAAAAATCATAATTAACTAGATCTTTAATGAAAAAATAATAACTAAAACTGGATTAAATTTTCTAGTAGAGCCAAAGGGAAATGTAATAATAATAATAATAATAATAATAAGCCTCCTGAATTCCCACATCTCTCTTTGAGCCACTCAGAAACAATCAAGTATAGTCACCTGCGTGTTCTTCCAGACCTCATTCTCTGTGCACACACATATCTGCATGTGGTTTTTTTATTTGCAGCTCTTCCCAGCTTTGACAGGGTAACTTGCCACGTTCTTTTTAATATTTGTATCATATACTTCTTTATGAATATACTATATCTGATTTAACCAGCCTCCTACTGATGGATGTTTAGGTTTTTTTTAGCCTTCACAATTAAAAGCAATGAATTTAATTAATTCAAAATGTGTAACATGTATCAAGTGCCAAGCTGTGTTCCAAAGCATTTTACAAAAGTGAGCTCATTTAATCTCTAAAATATCCCACTGAAGTAGGTACTCATCTCATCATCTCTATTTTATAGATGAGGAAACTGAGACTAGAGCCATAAAGTTACTTGTGTCAGGTCACAGGGCTGGAAAAACTAAAAGCTGGAATTCAAACCCACAGGTCTCTGGTTCAAGGCGCCATGCTAAGCTTTGACAGGCCTTGATTCCTCTCCACTGCAGAAGCACACTGTCTATCCCTGAAGTAGACAGGCTGCTTGGCATAAGGAATGAAAGATGCTTTTAGTAGCCAGCATTAGCATGTGAAACATCCGAGGAAGAAGAGAAAAAATAGATGGCAAAATGCATGGAGAGCCACTTCCATTCCACTCTACGGTACTCATTTTCAATGACCTCTGCAAAGCTTTTTGAGAGGCAGACAGACCAAACCATCCTAAGTGACAAATCCCCCTGCAAGCGTGAAGTCACGTCAACCAGACACATTGAAGGAGTGGAGGTGACCAGCCCAGAGCATTAGCTTTTAAAACTTGCAGAAAAACAGTAAAGACACAGACTCAATTTTGTCCAAAACTTCACTGGGGGCATGATTTTAATTTAATGGTAAACAATCTAATCAAGGCATTTTAAAAGAAGAAGTTGTCTCAAGAAGTCTTTTTATCAGAGCTACAATTATAGCTTCTCAGTCTGAAGAGAAGCAATTTTGTTACTCTGAAAAGCTCAAAAGCCAAAATGCACTCGATTCTTTCTCCCAGAAGCAGAGCAATTTGTTCTCTGGTGCCAGTTGTTATGTTTCTAAAAGATGACATTGCAGGCTGCCAGTAGCAATGCTATTTGAATCTCAAAATACTTGCGTAGAATCTTGTTGATGCTTTGGGTTTTCAACTTGACAAACCCTCCCCTTCCATTCCCAAGTGGTAAATATAAAAAAATACCTGCCAGTTTCTTTTAGCACATACAATGCTAATTAGATCACTGCTCTAATTTTATTTCTGGCCTTTGGTACAGCTGAAACATTGCTGGTATATTAGTAACGACATAAATGTTTGCACATTTTTGAAAGTGTGAGAATATGAATCACCTTGAAAGAAATGGTTTTGATCAGAACATGAGAGCTATATCTGAACAATTTTTTTTTGCTATTGTACATTACTGGTGGTAAAAAGGCAATCCTAACTTTAGGATAACAAAATTATAGAGAATTAATGAAGGAAAGAGTTCATGCAAAATAAATGTAACTCTTGGATCAGGTAGTCAAAAGAGAAAAACTCAGAAAATGAATGGCTCATCTGAGAGACACAATTAATATAATGATCTGATAAAAATAAAAAGATAACATTTTCTAAGAATTTATAAATAAATTTCTAGAAATATTGAAAAATTTTGAAATGCGTCTTGATATTTTCTTTGATAACTGCAGAGGGAAGACCCACCAAAGATTCAAAGTCAGCTGTCCCCCAACTTCCACCTCCCAGTTCTGACATCCCCCTCCCATCCAGCATGATCTCATTATAAAACTGCATGAGATGCACACTCCAAAAAAGGGTAGAAGCTCTCAATAACCATTTTAATCTTCTGCTTCTGAAAATAAAAGATGAGCTTTCACCATTCAAATAAATAAATGTATATATCATTTCTTTATTTGGAATAAAATCATATCTGATAAGATTACATCTATTTCAAAAATACAAACTGCAGGAGTCTCCCTTATCCGTAGGGGATACCCTTCCAAGACCAGAAGTGGACGCCTGAAACCGCGGATAGCACCACGCCCTACATACACTATGTGTTTTCCTATCTATTCATATCCATGATAGACTTTACTTTATAGACTAAGCACAGTAAGACATTAACAACAATAACTACTAATAAAATAGAACAATTATAATAATATACTGTAATAAAAGTTACGTGAATCTAGTCTCTCTCTCTGAAAACCAAAACGGTTACCAAGTGACTAACGAGTGGGAGTGTCTGCAGCATCCAGACGCTGGACAAAGAGATGATTCACATCGGGCAGGACAGAATGGGACAGCTCACAATTTCAACACAATACTCAGAACAACACGAAATTTAAAACAGAAGTGTTTAGCCCTGGCTGGTTTTGCTCAGTGGTTAGAGCATCAGCCTGTGGACCAATGAGTCACAGGTTTGATTCCGATCAAGGGCACATACCTCGGTTGCAGCTCAGTCCCCAACCACTCGATGTGTCCCTCTCACGTCGATGTTTCTTTCTTTCTCTCTCTTTCTGTCTCTCCCTCTCAGTCTATCTGAACAAAAATGAAAAAATATCCTTGGTGAGGATTTTTAAAAAAGTGTTTATTTCTGGAATTTTCCAATTAATATTTTCAGACCATGGCTGACCCCGGTAACTGAAACCACAGAAAGCAACACCATGAATGGGGGTGGGGGTGAGGTGAAAAACTGTAAAAACTTTAGGCAATCATAGGGATAAGTGGGTTTGTATTTTTATCTCCTATGTAGGAGAAACTTGTGGAAGATTTTGAAATGTACCAAAAGACATTTTCAATGGAAAATATTGTGTTTTGCTTATATCACACTCTCCTGGATTATCTGGTTCTTCAGGGCTTGTGTCTTTTGTTGTCTTTGAGTGACTTTATAACTCTGTAAGTGATAGATAATAACTACAATGCAAACATTTTTGTCAATACATCTGCAAATATGTTCTGTCATGTGGAGAGACAATCACTTTCTGCTCCTTATCCTGCAGAAATAACCAATTTTGCAACTATTTCCAAATTTCTTTCATAGCCTACCTATGCCTCTGCTTTTTTATCTCTCCTTGGAGCCAATTATAACATTTTACTGGTTTCCTTATTAATTAAGGAGCTAAATAAGCTCTTTAACATTAATTTATTTTAATGTATATAAAAGTCATGATTTTATCTTTTATGAAAATTATCTTTAACAAATTACTATATATTTGAATTTAATTTTTTTAATTACTCAAGTTATCACTTCATTTTGCAAGAGAAACTCTAGGTTCTCATTCCCAATAACATAATATAGTTATTTCCCCTGGCTCATCATCCTTACCTTGCAAGTAAATGTTTTCTTATAATTTCATAAGTACTTTGGTTTCTCCTATAAATGTTTAACTCATAGACTTCCTTCGGGGCTTAAGTCAGGAAAATTCATCAAACAGAATTCATTATGGCTATCCCATTAGTGGAATAGATTTGCACCACCCCCCCCCACCTCCCCATCCTCGCACACACAATTGCCTCCCTTATTTTTTCTGACCCAGGATTGAACCTGCAACCTAGGTATGTTCCCCGATGGGGAATTGAACCTACAACTTTTTGGTGTATGGGACAAAGCTCCAACCAACTGAGCCACCTGGCCAGGTTTTTGTTTTTTGTACATTTTTTAATAATGTTTATTTATTTTTGATACAGATGTTTCTCCTTTTTCCCCCATTGACACCCTCTTCCCAGTCCCACACCCCTGTCCCTAGCATTATTGTCTATGTCCTTGTTCACACATACATGCATATACGTTCTGTAGTTTATCTCTTCCTTTTCTCCACATCCACCTCTTCTGAGGTTTGTCAGTCTGCACCCCACCTCCTTGTCTCCTGTTCTATTTTATTCCTCAGCTTGTTTTGTTCATTATATTCCACAAATAAGTGAGATCATTTGATATTTGTCTTTTTCTGATTGGCTTGTTTTGCTTAGGATAATACTCTCCAGGACCCTCAATGTCATCTCAAAGGATGAGATCTTTCTTTCTTTCTTACAGCTGCATAGTACTCCATTGTGTATATGTACCACAGCTTTTATATCCACTCATCTACTTATGGGCAGTTGGGCTGTTTCCAGATCTTATTGATTATAAACAGTGCTGCTATGAACATAGGGGTACATATATTCTATCTGATTGGTGTCTCAGGCTTCTTAAGGTATATTCCTAGAAGTGGGATCACTGGGTCAAATGGCAGTTCATTTTTAAATTTTTTCAGGAAATACCATACTGTTTTCCATAGTGGCTGCACCAGTCTGCATTCCCACCAACAGTGTACTACACTCCCCTTTTCTCCACACCCTCACCACCACTTATTGTTTGATGATTTGTTAATGGCAGCCATTCTGACAGATGAGAAGTGATGCCTCATATTGGTCAGCTACATGCAAAAAAATGAAACTAGACCACCAATGTACACAATACACAAGAATAAACTCAAAATGGATAAAAGACTTAAATGTGACTCACGAATCCATAAAAATCAAAGAAGAAAATGCAAGCAACAAAATTTCAGACATCACACACAGGAGAATTTTCACTGATACAATGTTTAAGGCAATAGAAACAAAGGAAAAAATGAACAGATGGGATTACATCAAACTATAAAGCTTCTGCACAGCCAAAGAAACAACCATCAAAATGGAAAGGGGGAGGACTTCCGGTCAAGATGGCTGGTAGGTAAACGCGGTATCGCGTCCTCCCACAACCACATCAAAGTTACAACTAAACTACAGAACAACCATCATTCAAAACCGCCTAAAATCATCCTGAATGGAAGTCCTACAACTACGGAATTAAAGCAGCATCCACATCCAGACTGTAGGAGGAGCGGAGGCACGAGGGGCGGCCGCGTGACGGGCTGGTCCCACACCCACGTGTGGCGGATAAAAATCAGGAGGCTCCCTCGGCTGGGAAGGTCCTTCCTGAGGACTGAGGGGTCCCCATCCCACACCAGATGCCCCGCTCAGGGTTCCAGTGCCAGGAAGAGAAGTCCCCATAACTTCTGGCTGGAAAAACCAGCGGGAACTGAGGCTCAGGGAGGCTGAAGCGGCTGGAGCCCCAGGCAGCACCTTAAAGGGCCCGCGCACGGACTTATCTGACTCTCTCCCTCTAAGCTTGGAGGGGAGGCAGCTCGAGGGGCACCAGAGACATACAGGGAAGAACTGAGCTGTTTGGCACTGAGTGAGGGCTGGAGAGGGGGCTTTCTCAGAGACAGACGTGCCATCAGAGGCCTTTGTTCCTTTGATGAGCCCTTCCCTGGGGCGGCAGACAGCCGCCATATCTGGGACTCCAGCAACCTGGCTCACACTGGTAGCCCCGCCCTGCTGACTCCCTGAGGCCCCGCCCCACCCCACCCAACATTCAGGCCCACCCAAGCTGTTGCCACTTGCTTAACCACAGGATTGGCCTGTCTTGGATCCTGCTTCAGGTTTTTCCTAAAATCTTTCAAACAAGCAGCATCTGGTCTCAGCGAGCCCCGTACCTCTCACTAAGTAATACACAGAAACAAACACAGGGAGGCAGCCAAAATGAGGAGACAGAGAAACAGGTTCCAAATGAAAGAACAGAACAAAACCCCAGGAAAAGAACTAAGCGAAAGGGAGATAAGCACCCTAACAGATGCTGAGTTCAAAATACTGCTTACAAGGATGCTCAATGAACTTAGTGAGAACCTCAGTGAACTTAGGGAGGGCCTCAAGAGCATAAAAAATGACCAGTCAGAAATGATGGATGCAGAGTCAGAATTGAAGGAGGCATTAACTGAAATAAAGAATAATTTATACAGCTTCAATAATAGAGTACGTCAATCCAAGGAGCAAACCATCGATTTGGAATATAAGGAAGCAAAAAATGCCCAATCAGAACAGCAAAAAGAAAAAAAGAATCCAAAAAAATGAGGATAGTGTAAGGAGCCTCTGAGACAACTTCAAGCGTGCCAACATTCACATCTTGGGGGTGCCAGAAGGAGAAGAGCGAGAACAAGAAATCGAAAACCTGTTTGAAACAATAATGGCAGAAAACTTCCCTAACTTGGTGAAGGAAACAGACATACAAGTCCAGGAAGCACAGAGAGTCCCAAACAAGATGAACCCAGGGAGGCCCACACCAAGACACATCATCATCAAAATGCAAAAGGTTCAAGACAAAGAGAGAATCTTAAAAGCAGCAAGAGAAAGGCAGCTAGTTACCTACAAGGGAGTTCCCATTAGGCTGTCAGCTGATTTCTCAAAAGAAACTTTGCAGGCCAGAAGGGAGTGGCAACAACTATTCAGAGTGATGAAAACCAAGAACCTACAACCAAGATTACTCTATTCTGCAAAGCTGTCATTTAGAATCGATGGACATATAAAGACTTTCCCAGACAAGAAAAAGTTAAAGGAGTTCATCACCACCAAACCGTTATTATATGAAATGATGAAGGGTCTTTTTGAAGAAAAAGATAAAATATATGAACAAATAAAATGGCAATGAATACATATCTATCAACAATGGAATCTACAAACAAAATGAACAGGTAGAACAGAAACATTCTCATAGATACAGAGAACATTTTGTTGGTTGCCAGATGGGAGGGGGGTTGGGGGAATGGGTGAAAAAGGTGAAGAGATTAGGAAGTACAAATTCATTGCTAGACTGACAAACCTCAAAGGGAAAGGGGTTGGGGGGGTGGGAAGAAATAAACCAAAGAACTTATATGCAGAACCAATGGACATAGACAATAGTGTGGGAAAAGGCGGGAGGGGAGCGGGAGTGGGGAGGAGGGGTTCAATGGGGGAAAAATGTGGAACATCTGTAATACATTTTACATTCAACAATAAAGATTAAAAAAAATGGAAAGGGGACCCACTATATGGGAGAGCATAATCGCCAATGATACATCAGATAAGGGGTTAATCTCCCAACTATATAGAGTAGTCATACAACTCAAGAAAAGGAAGACAAGGAACCCAATTAAAAAATGGACAGAGGATCTAAATGAACGCCTCTCCAAACAGGACATATAAATGGCCAAGAGACACGTGAAAAAATGCTCAACGTCACTAATCATCAGAGAGATGCAAATTTTTGGTACCTTTTAAATATATATTTTATGTATCATTGCTCTTCTTCATTTTCTCTCTTTATTTTTCAATATCTAAGCCAATTGAGCCAATGAAGCACAGCTAACTAATATTTATGTAGAAAGTAGGTTTGTGATGTGACTCAAACTCAAGAAATGTCTCCCAAAAAGGAATTAAAGTAATATGGAACTTGCATAATTTTTTCAAATTCTCCTGGTGCATGAATCATTGCTGAGAGTATATTTGATATTTGAGAAAACAGAATATCTAGCTTCCAGGAAATCTTTTAATAACTGAGTATCACAGTTCATTGAGCAATAATTACTAAGATCTTACATATTATAATAACCACACACACATGCCCTTACCCCAAAAGTACTAAGAAGGAAATACGCATTTTTCATTGAAATGGATTTCAAAGGAGAAAGGACCATGAAGAGAAGTTAACCCTGATAGTGAACCTCAGCACTCCTTGCATCCATATAAATCTCTTTAACAAAGGTTGAGAATCATGAGTTTATTTTTTCTTTGACTTACTCTTTCAGGAAATCTATAAATAGAAACTGTTGTCAAATCTGAGCCTTAAGCTCCCCAGGAAACAGAGTATTCATAGGAACAAATAGACCCAAGAATGCTACTTATGTTTACAGATAAAGCAATTTGGTTTTAGTTTTATATTTACTAATGCCATAAATGGCAACATTTTCTATCATACTCTTCACTCAATCTAAGTGATGCTTTGCATAAAAAATCCTCAATTCTGCTGTGTCCCTTTCTGATCTTCCCAATAGTTCTGCTGTGGGGGTCACTTGTGGGGGTTATAGGGTGGTATTTAACAGTCAAATCAGATCATAACATTTACTATGATTTACTCAATCTCCAAGGTATCTAGGATGCAGTAGGCACTCGATAAATATTTATTAGCAGCCTAAAAGTCCAAGAATGACTCAAAAACTGGTGCATACAAAGTCATTTTAGGCAATAATTCAGGAACAGTCCACTCCAATGAGCACAGCTCTGCCTTCCTTTCAAAGGAAGCAGGGAGGAGCTCTTTGCCTTGAACAAGGTGAGAGGTAGAGGACAGAGGCGGCAAATCCTTCTGAAAGAACCACCCCACAGAGTGACTGTAGAAGTACCATGAGCATGTGTCAAATGATCCCCCGAGACAGTAGTTCTCAAGGGTGGCACGAATATTTCTGATAGCTCTAAAACATCCTCCAGGTGGTCTGTGAATTCCCTATAGAGCTAAGCACAGTGAGAAGTTAAAAGAACACCTCACTGCTCTAAATAAATTTAGGTCTCCCAACCCAGATAAATTATGTCCCAGAAAACAGAGGCAACCAGCCAATGAATTTGTTAAATAATTGTAAATTGTCCTTAAGGAATCTGGGAGAATAAAATACATGCCAAAACAATTTAGAAAAATGAAAATATTATCTTCTTATTCATAAAAGGTAGATTCTGTGCATAATCAATCTATACATTCAGCAGAGATCACAGACTAAATTCTAAGAAATATTATTAAATAAAGCTTTTAAGTACTTGGGAAATAAAGGGGAACAGGCAAAAATTAAAGAGGTTGATAATATCTTATTTTAGTGAAAAAAAGAACATGTTAAGCAGTTCTTCTCAAACTTAAATGAGCATCTGAGTCAGCAGATCTCTTGTTAAATAGTGGATTCTGATTCAGTGCATCTGGATGGGGCCTGAAAGTCCACATTGCTAACCAGCTACCAGATGATGCCAATTCTATTTATTATTGGACCACACTTTGCATAGCTGAGCTACGGAGTACTAGCATATACTGTTGAAAGAAATATAAATTGAAAACAAATGTTGTAATGTTTATTAAGATTTTAAATTGTGCATGCTTTTTATCAATAGCAATCTATTTCTAGAAATGAATTCATTCTCATTTGCCTGAAGACAAAAGGATGTTCACAACTGCGTTGTTTATAAAAGCAAAATTTGGAAACAACTTAAATGTCCATCAGTAAGGCAGTAGTAAACGGAGGTAAACAGGATTATTTTGAAGCCATTATAAAAAAATATTTACTGTTATGGAAGATCCTCAAATATTATATTAAAATAGATAGCATAGAACACTATCCAATACATTTTGAAAGAAACAAAATATGTATATCCATATAGACATGTACATATATAAGAAAGTATCCCCAGGGTAAACATCAATTTTACAGTGATTTCCTCTGAGTAAAGGCATGGGACTCAAGTTGGAGAGTAAAAAAGGAACTTTAACTTTCCAGTCATTTTCCTCCTGTATTTTATATATATATATTTTTATTCTCACCCAAGGACACTTTTCCATTTTTTGTTCAGATAGAGTGGGAGGAAGAGAGAGGAAGAGAGAGAGAGAGAGAGAGAGAGAGAGAGCGAGAGAGAGAGAAACATCAATGTGAAAGGGACACATCGAGTGGCTGCCACCCACATGACCAACCAGGGCCAGGGACAAATTGCAACTGCGGTATGTGCTCTTAGTGGGAACCGAACCCTGGTCTCTGGACCGCAGGCCGACGCTCTAACTGCTGAGCCAAACCGGCCAGGACTGTATTTTATATTTTTAATGAAGAGAATTCATTTATAATTTTTGTGATTGTTTTTACTAGAAAGGCAAGAGGTGACCTAGCAAAGTTGCTACCAGTTCATTATCAATATGTTCATGCATGATATCTAAAAGAAAACGTCTGTTTTTCTCTAACACTACACAGGTGTTCCGGGGTCTGGCGACCTGAAGGTCTGTAACCCACTGTGGGTTCTTGGCTTTGTGCAGTAAAGAATTCAAATGTGACCCAACAAAACACACAAACAAATAAATAAGAGCCAGCACAGAGTTTACAGTGAAAGAGAGTTTGTTAGTGAAGCAGTGAAACGGGGTGGCGGTTCCACAGAGCAGCCCCTCCCCAGTGGGATTTATTGCTTTCATTGAGGCTCATTTAATTGAGGGGTAGGGCATTCAATAAGGGGGAGGAATATTCAGGATTTTTTCTGGAAAGGGGTGGAGACTTCTCAAAAGCTCCATCGACCATGTTTCGTCTTTATCTGGGCTTTTTGTTTCTGATCATGGTGGCTCCGGGTGTGTGGTCTAGTATGCTAATGTATTATAATGAGCATATAATAAGGCTAGGGGTTACTGCGAGGTGAAATTAGTCACCATGTTGGATCCAGCTGGTCTTCTGAGGGTTCTAAGCCATAAATCTGCTGGGGATTGGTCTTACTACCTCCTTGACAGTCCTGGTAGCCCTAAACAGTTACAGCCATTTCCTCACAGACCCTGCCTCAATGCTACTGCTCCTCACACTACTTCTGACACCAAATGTGTGGCTTTCCCACACCACGTAGTTCTGACACTAAGTGCCTGGAGCTAGCACAGACCCCACTTCAGATGCCAGTCACGGGTTTGGGTCTCCAGTACTCCCGACTATAAATCAGGGGTTCCTAAGACTGTCTGCTCAGATTTGATAATTTGCTAGAACAGCACACAAAACTCAGGAAAACAGTTTACTTACTATTACTTTTTATTATAGTAATAAATAGATATATTATATATATATTTAATATATTTGTGTATATATATTTGACATATATATTTGACATATATCTAGATAGATGATATAGAGATAGAGATAGAGATAGAGATAGAGATAGAGATAGAGAGAGAGAGAGAGAGAGATAGAGATAGAGATAGAGATAGAGATAGAGATAGAGATAGAGATAGAGATAGAGATATAGAAGGACACAACTCAGAAACAGCCCAATGGAAGAGATGCATAAGGCAAGATGTGGGAAAGGGGTGCCGAGTTTCCATGCCCTCACTGGCTATGCCACCCTCCCAAAACTTTGATGGGTTCACCAACCTGAAAGCTCTCAAAACCCCTTCAGTTAGAGTCTTGTACTTCATTATTCAGGCATGATTAATTAAATCATTAGCCATTAATAATAAACATAACCTCTGGTCCCACTCTCCCTTCCCTGTAGATCAGGAGGCGGGGCTGAAAGTTCCAACTTTCTAGTCACATGCTTGATTCAACTGGCAACCAAGGATCATCCTAAAAGGCTTTCCAAAAGTCACCTCATTAACATAAATTTGGGTGTGGTTGACCAGAGCTTGTTATGAATAACAAAAGAGATTTCTTTCCCTTTTATTATTTTGGAGCTATTTCAGAAACTGGGAACAAAAAGCAAATATTATAACAAAAAATGTTCTTCTCACTTTATCATTTAGGAAATTACAAGGGTTTTAGGAGCTCTGTGCCAGGAGTTGAAGACAAAGACCAAAAATATATATTTCTTCTTATATCGCAATATCACAATGTTCTTATCAATGGATTAGATGCAAGGACAATGAGGTGGATTTGTAGTTGTTGGAAACAACCAGATCTAGATCTCCACTCACCAGCAAGAGAAGTACCTTGTGGTGTGCTCCAGGACTTTGTCTCAGGTCCTATTTTTAAAATATTTTTACCTATACCATTCATAGGAAAACAAAAGATGCATTTTATCAAATTTTCAAATGATGTGAGGCTGGAAAAATAGCTAATTCTTTGGATTCTAAAACTAAGAATTCAGAAATATCTTGACTGTCTGGATATGTTGATCAAATCTAAGAGAATGAAATTGATTTGGGATTAATGTAAAGTCCTACCCTTAAATTTAGAAATCCAACAACATGACTACAAAATGAGGGAAACATGGTTTAATAAAATCTAATTTGACAAGACAGGGATTTTAGTTGACTGACACTCCAAATAACCTGAGAATATACTTTGGCTGCTATCCACTTGATTATGTGGATGTAAGAAACGCCCAAACGTGTAAAAAATTTTTATGACTTAATTTGAGCCAAACTGTCAACATATGCTGAGGAGTAAGGTCTCAATTGCTCCAGAGAATAACAGTTTTGTGGTTTCTTTTATGCATTTGAAATTAAGGAGGGGATTTAAGGAAGGTTATATGGAGGTGGGAGGAAACAAGGCAGGGACTGGATTACAGGATGGTTAACGAGACCATATGCTTTCCTGAGGGAGGTTAAGGATCACTTCAAAGGTGTGTAAAAACTAGATGCACAGTAACAATGAACAGGGGTTACTTAAGGCAAAGCTAAACCTTTTACTAAAGAAGTTATGACTGAGGCATTACTATCCACGTGATCTGTCTAGTTAGAAATGTTTTATCAGATCAACCTGAGAAGTTACTTTTCATAGAACATCCTTTTTTGTTCACAATGACATAGTTAACAAAAAGGCTTCTCAAGATTCAAACTAGGACCAGAAGGGAAGTTGCATGAAGATAAATTTCAGGTCTATAAAATGGATTGCTTTGGGAGGGATTGCATTCCCTGTGGCTGGAGCTGCTCAAGGGGAGAACTACCTCTTGGTTGTTTAAGTGGAAAAGCATCAGGTAGAGAGCCTTTAAGGCCAATTATGGGATTCTAAAAATGTACAATTTTATGACATGAATTAATAACTGGCCTGTAATTTTAAATGTTTAAAAATATGATATCACAGCTTAAACAAATATGTTTATTCATTTGACCAATTCTATCAAGAATGATAGTCTTAAGATAGGCATAGGAAGTAGAATAAGTGGTCCAAGGGATTTCTGCCTCAGTGAATATGGTGTATACTCCTTTATTACAGGTACCTCCTTACATTCCAAACCTGAAAGAGATGATGAGCATCTAGTCTAGACTAATCTTGTTGGAGGTGAAGTAGAATTGTGCACCAGAAGCAGATAGAGTCCTTTGTGCTCAACCTCAGCCTCATCCCAGTGGAGGAGTCAGCAGAACTCCTTTTCATTCCTTCACTCTTGTATCCTGGCCAAAATCATGCAGTGTTACCTAGCACCAAGGATGGCTGCTACCACTTGAGATACTGGTAGTAGTGGTATAGCAATTCCTCAACCATACTTATATACTGCTCTGACAGTAGCTTTTGATGGTATTACAGAAAAAAATCCACCATTTCCAAGGCAATGGGGATCAGAGGTATATATAAATTTTCTGCCCTGCACCTAGCTCCATGGGGAGGAGTATACTTTGTACAATGCCTGCTGACTTTACTGATGTTAATGGGAACTTTTCTGCCAAAGGATTGTATGTTGCTCTTATACAAAACCACTGTGTCATAAATATACTTTTTAACCATCCCCCCAACCAAAAAAACAAATCAAATTACTCATCCTAACATTTTCATGGATTAATATTTGTAGGCCATAAAATTGCTACTGGCTGCCTTGATTTTGGTGTTGGTATTAGTATGCATGCTGTTGTTAAGTTGGGGGGGGGCCTTCAAAAAAAAAAAAAAGCTAATAAATTAAAATAAAAAAATGCAAAAGATCAATGAAACCAAGAGGTGGATCTTTGAAAAAATAAATAAGATTGGTGAACCTTCAGCCAGACTCATCAAGAAAGAAAAAGAGGACTCAAATAAAATCAGAAATGAAAGAGAAGTAACAACTGACATCACAGAAATACAAAGGATTGTTAGCAAATACTATGAACAATTGCATACCAACAAATTGGACAACCTACGTGAAATGAAAAAATTCTTAGAATCACAAACTCTTCAAAACTCAATGGGGAATAGTCAAAAAACCTGAACAGACCAATAACAACTAAGGAAATTGAAACAGTAATCAATAAACTCCCAGCAAACTAAAGCCTGGGTCTGGCTGGCTTTGCAGAGGAGTTTTACTGAACATTCAAAAAAGAACTAATACCCATTCTCCTCAAACTGTTCCAAAAAATTCAAGAGGAAGGAAGACTTCCAAGTTCTTTTTATGAGGCCAGAATAACCCTAATTCCAAAATCAGATCAAGACACAACAAAAATAAAATTACAGGCCAATATCCTTCATGAACATAGACACCAAAATCCTCAACAAAATATTAGCAAATTGGATCCAGCAATATATTAAAAAAATTATTCACCATGACCAAGTAGGATTCATCCCAGGGATGCAAGACTGGTACATTATTCGCAAATCAATAAATGTGATAGACCACATAAACAAAATAAAAGATAAAAACCATATGATCATATCAATAGATGCTAAAAAACATTTGACAAAATCCAGCACCCATTTTTTATAAGAACACTCAGCAATGTGGGACTAGAGGATCATATCTCGGCATAATAAAGGGCATATATGAAAAACTTACAACCAACATCATACTCAATGGGCAAAAACTAAAAGCATTTCCCTTAACGACAGGAATAAGCCATGGCCGATTTGGCTCAGCAGCTAGAGCATCAGCCCGCTGACCACAGAGACCCGGGTTTGATTCCCACTAAGGGCACATACATTGGTTGCCATTTGTTCCCAGCCCTGGTTGGGGTCCTGTGGGTGGCAACCAGTCAATGTGTCTCTCTCACATCGATGCTTGTCTCTCCCTTCTGCTCTATCTGAAGATCAATGCAAAAATGTCCTCAGGTGAGAATTTAAAAAAAAAAGAACAGCAACAGGACAGGAATGCCCACTTTTGCCATTCTTATTTAACATAGTACTGGAAGTCTTAGCCACAGCACTCAGACATGAAGGAAAAATAAAAGGGATCCAAATTGGAAAGGAGGAAGTGAAACTGTCATTATTTGTAGATGACATATTGTACATAGAAAACCCTAAAGACTCCATCAAAAATCTACTACATTTAATAACTAAGTTTGGCAAAGTAGCAGGATACAAAATTAACATCAAGAATTCAACAGCATTCTTATACACTGATAATGAACTCACAGAAAGAGAAACTAAAAAAAAAAAAAAAAAAAAATCCCATTTACCATTGTGGCAAAAAAATTAAGATATGTAGGAATAAACTTAACCAAAGAAGTAAAGGACCTATTTGCAGAAAAGTACAGAACATTGTAAAAAGAAATAGAGGAAGATATAAAAAGTGGAAACATATACCTTGTTCATGGATTGGAAGAATTAACATCATTAAAATGTCCATGCTACCCAAAGCAATCTATAAATTCAATGAAATCCCCATTAAAATACCAATGACATATTTCACAGAACTAGAACAAATACTTCAAAAGTTCATGTGGAAACAAAAAAGACCCCAATTAGTCACATCAATCTTAAAAAAGAAGAACAAAGTAGGAAGGATCAAAATACCAGACATCAGGTTATATTACAAAGCCATCGTAATTAAAACAGCCTGGTACCGGCACAAGAACAGGCATATAGTTCAATGGAACAGAAGAGAAAACCCTGAAATTGACCTAAGACATTATGCTCAACTGATATTTGACAAAGGTGACAAGAGCATACAATGGAGTAAGACAGCCTCTTTAATAAATGATGTTGGGAAAATTGGACAGCTACATGCAAAAAAAATGAAACTAGACCATCAACTTACACCATACACAAGAATAAACTCAAAATGGATAAAAGATTTAAATGTGACTCATGAATCCATAAAAATCCTAGAAGAAAATGTAGGCAACAAAATTTCAGACATCACATGCAGCAGAATTTTCACCGGTAAAATGCCTAAGGCAAGAGAAACAAAGGAAAAAATTAATAATTGGGACTACATCAAACTGAAAACTTTCTGCACAGCAAAAGAAACAACCAGCAAAATGGAAAGAGAACCTACTATATGAGAGAGCATAATTGCCAATCATACATCAGATAAGGGGTTGATTTCCAAAATATATAGAGTACTCATGCAACTCAACAAAAGTAAGACAATTAAAAAATGGGCAGAGGTCCTAAATAGACACCTCTCCAAACAGGACATACAAATGCCCAAGAGACATATGAAAAAATGCTCAACATCACTAATCATCAGAGAGATGCACATTAAAACAACTGTGAGGCATCACCTCACACCTGCCAGAATGACTGCCATCAACAAATTATCAAACAAGTGTTGGCAAGGGTGTGGAGAAAAGGGGACTCTAGTACACTGCTGGTGGGAATGCAGACTGGTGCAGCCACTATGGAAAACAGTATGGGGTTTCCTCATAAAATTAAAAATTGAACTGCCATTTGACCTAGTGATCCCACTTCTAGGAATATATCCTAAGGAGCCTGAAACACCAATCAGCAAGAATATATATACCCCTATGTTCATAGCAGCACTATTTACAATTGCTAGGATATAGAAACAGCCCAAGTGTCCATCAATAGATGAGTGGATAAAAAAGCTGTGGTACATATACACAATGGAACACTAAGCAGCTGTAAGAAAGAGATCTCTTATTCTTTGAGATGACATGGAGGGACCTGGAGAGCATCATGCTCAGTGAAATAAGCCAATCAGAGAAAGACAACTACCACATGATGTCACTTATTTGTGGAATATAATGAACAAAATAAGCTGATGAACAAAATAGATCCACAGACTTAGAAAGAAGTACGGTTCAGAATGACAAACCTCAGGGGAGCGGGGTGGCGGTGATAGATGAGATAAACCAAAGAGCTTGTATGCATGTATGCATAAATAATGGACATAGCCAACAATGCTGAAGAGGTGGGTGAGAGGGGGAGGAGGAGGGTGTCTGGTGGGGGAGGGGGAGAAACATCTGTAACAAAAATAAATTAATAAAAATTGCAAAAGAAAATACTGGTACATACTATAGCACAGATAAACTTCAAAAACATTATTGTAAACGAGAGAAGCCAGGTGCAAGAAACTACATGTTACATGATTCTGTTTATTTGAAATGTCCAGAAAAGGTAAGTTTAGAGTCAGAAAGCTGATCAGTGTTTGCCTTGGACCAGTGCTGGGAAAGAAAATTGACTGAAAATGAACTTGAGGGGAAAAGTGGATTATGATGGTTATGCAACTCTATAATTTACTGAAACTCATTGAATTGTGTACTTATGATAGATAAATTTTATGGAATTTAAATTATACTTCAATGAAATTATTTTTAAAAATTAGGGCTGTTTTCTCATATAACAAGACATCTGGATGTAGACACCCTACATCGAGTCAATGGTTTGAGCATGTTATCAGAATTCATCCCGTGTTTCTCTCTGTTCAGTCTGCCATCCTCTTGGTGTTGGCTTTCTGCCTCATGCTAGCTGCCTCTTGAGTTAGCCTGCCACTGATGTAGGCATTATGTTCACATTCAACTCAGGAAGAACAGAGGGGTAGGAAAGAGAATGCTGATAGCCCTGTGTGTGTTTTTTTCAAAGGCTCTAAGTTGGCTTTAATTTACATCTTATGGGACAGACCTGTTCAACATGGTTCATTTTGGTTTATAATATCTCTTCAGGAAGGCAAGGAATTGGCAGTGATTATTAGAATATCCAAAAATGTCCTCCGGTGAAGATTAAAAAAAAAAAAAGAATATTCAACCAATAATTTCTGACACTCTTCTACCAAGGAATAAATAATAAATGTCATTACACTGACTGGCTTCAAAGTATTTAACTTAGATATTTTCTGGAGGAAGGGGTGTCACTGGTACAGAAATCATTTTAAAGATATTTAATTATGTTTCTTCTTACAACCACAAAGCTTTGTTACGAAAGTTTCTTTTTTGATATTAAAATACAAATTCAACTTTACAAAGATGGGAAGGATCTCAAAATAAATATTAGAATAGCTGCAATTTTAATTCTTAAAATACTTTTTAGTAAGAACACAAATTTAGACAGCTGATCAAAATAGTTGGCAAAAGGACAGGAAAAAGAAACAAATGCTCCTTTATTTTAATGTACCAGGCCCAAACCAGCCTTAAATACCTCTGTAAAATCTTTTATGAAGAAAGAGTCTCTCCAGGTGTCAAATGCCACAGGTATTTTTATTTTCTACTCTAAACATCCAACTAAATTGTTCTCCCACTTCCAGTTGAGGAGGCTGGCTTAACTCTTCAGAGACTAAAAACATACCTCTCCCCAACGCAAAGATGAGAGGTGTCTGCATTGGTAGCTTCAAATCAACCACAGTGGGAGTATTTATACCATAGAAATTGGCAAATGTTAAAAACCAGTTTGTTGTTGTCTTCTTTCTGGAGAGTAAACAACTGCTTAACATACTGCTGCCCACTGGCATCAATTTTTATAGTGACAGCATTGCACACACACACACACACACACACACACCACAAATTTCTGCCTCCATACACAACACAAATCCCCAAAATGAATCTATTTTCTTTCCTTCCTTCTTTCTTTCTTTCTTTCTTTCTTTCTTTCTTTCTTTCTTTCTTTCTTTCTTTCTTTCTTTCTTTCTTTCTCTTTCTTTCTTTCTTTCTTTCTTTCTTTCTTTCTTTCTTTCTTTCTTTCTTTCTTTCTTTCTTTCTTTCTTTCTCTTCTTTCCTTCCTCCCTCCCTCCCTTCCTTCCTTCCTTCCTTCCTTCCTTCCTTCCTTCCTTCCTTCCTTCCTTCCTTCCTTCCTTCCTTCCTTTCTTTCTCTTTCTTTCTTATCTTTATTGTTGAAAGTATTACAGATGTCCCTCTACTTTCCCCCATTGACCCTCTCCTCCCCATTCTTACTCCCTTCTACATCCCCCATACCATTGTCTGCATCCATTGAATATGCATATATGCATATAAGTTCTTTGGTTTATCTCTTCCCACCCTCCACCTTTCCTCTTCCCTCTGAGGTTTGTCAGTCTGTTCCCTACTTCCATGTGTCTGGATCTGTTTTGATCATCAGCTTATCTTGTTCATTATATTACACAAATAAGTGAGATCATGTGGTACTTCTCTTTCTCTGACTGGCTTATTTCACTTAGCATAACACTCTCCAGGTCCCTCCATGTTGTCTCAAAGGATAAGAGATCTTTCTTTCCTACAGCTGCATAGTGGTCCATTCTGTACATGTACCACAGCTTTTTTATCCACTCATCTATTGACGTACACTTGGGCTGTTTCCAGATCTTAGCTATTGTTAACAGTGTTGCTATGAACATAGAGGTACATATATTCTTTTTTTTTAATTAATTAATTTATTTTTGTTACAGATGTTTCTCCTCCCCCCCTCCTCTCCCTCCTCGCCCTGTCCCCAGGTTTGTTGTCCATGTCTATTGTTCATGCATATATGCATATAAGTTCTGTGGTTTATCTCTCCCCCACCACCCCCTCTTCTGTGGATTGTCAGTCTGTACCCCACTTCCATGTCTCTGGGACTACCCCATTCCTCGGACTGTTATGTTCATTATATTCCACAAATAAGTGTGATCATATTATACTTGTCTTTCTCTGTTTGGCTTGTTTCACTTAGGATAATACTTTCCAGGTCCATCCATGTCGTCTCAAAGGATAAGAGATCTTTCTTTCTTAGAGCTGCATAGTTCTCCATTGTGTATATGTACCACTGCTCTTTTACTCATTCATCTACTGATGGACACTTGGGCTGTTTCCAGATCTTAGCTATTGTAAATAGTGCTGCTACGAACATGGGGTACATATATTCTTTCAGATTGGTGTTTCAGCCTTCTTAGGGTATATTCCTAGAAGTGGGATCACTGGGTCAAATGACAGTTCAATGTTTAATATTTTGAGGAAACCCCATACTGATTTCCATAGTGGCTGCATCAGTCTGCATTCCCACCAGCAGTGTACTAGAGTCCCCTTTTCTCCACACCCTTGCCAACACTTGTTTGATGATTTGTTGATGGTGGCCATTCTGACAGGTGCGAGGTGATACCTCATTGTGGTTTTAATCTGCATTTCTCTGATGATTAGTGATGTTGAGCATTTCTTCATATGTCTCTTAGCCATTTGTATGTCCGATTTGGAGAGCTGTCTATTTAGTTCCTCTGCCCATTTTTTAATTGGGTTCTTTGTCTTCCTTTTGTTGAGTTGTATGAATACTCTCTATAGTTTTGAAATTAACCCCTTATCTGATATATTGTTGGCAATTATGCTCTCCCATAGAATGGGTTGCCTTTCCATTTTGATGGTTGTTTCTTTTGCTGTGCAGAAGCTTTTGAGTTTGATGTAGTCCCATGTGTTTATTTTCTCCTTTGTTTCTGTGGCCTTAGGGGATGTATCAGTGAAAATTCTGCTGCGTATGATGTCTGAAATTTTGTTGCCTACATTTTCTTCTAGGATTTTTATGGATTCATGAGTCACACTTAAGTCTTTCATTCATTTTGAGTTTATTCTTGTGTATGGTGTAAGTTGATGGTCTAGTTTCATTTTTTTGCATGTAGCTGTCCAATTTTCCCAAGACCATTTATTAAAGAGGCTATCTTTACTCCACTGTATGCTCTTACCACCTTTGACAAATATTAATTGAGCATATTGTCTTGGGTCTATTTCTGTGTTCCATATTCTGTTCCATTGTTCTATCCGCCTGTTCTTGTATCAGTACCAGGCTGTTTTGATTACAGTGGCTTTGTAGTATAACCTGAAATCTGGTAATATGATCCCTCCAACTTGGTTCTTCTTTTTCAAGATTGCTGTGGTCTTTTTTTGTTCCATATGAACTTTTGAAGTATTTGTTCTAGTTCTGTGAAATATGTCGTTGGTATTTTGATAGGGATTGCATTGAATCTATAAATTGCTTTGGGCAGTATGGGTATTTTAACTATGTTAATTCTTCCAATCCATAAACAAGGTTTATGCTTTCACTTTTTTATATCTGCCTCTATTTCTTTTTTTTTAATGTTCAGTAGTTTTCTACAAATAGGCCTTTTACTTTTTTGGTTAAGTTTATTCCTATGTATGTTAAATTTATGCTGTAATGGTAAATGGAATTTTTTTTTTTTTTTTTAGTTTCTCTTTCTGTGAGTTCATCATTGGTGTATAAGAATGCTGTCGAATTATTGGTGTTAATTTTGTATCCTGCTACTTTGCCAAATTCATTTATTAAGTCTAGTAGATTTTTTATGGAGTCTTTAGGGTTTTTTGTGTGTAATATGTCATCTGCAAATAATGACAGTTTCACTTCCTCCTTTCCAATTTGGATCCCTTTTATTTTTTCTTCATGTCTGATTGCTGTAGCTAAGACTTCCAGTACTGTGTTAAATAAGAGTGGGCAAAAGTGGGCATCCCTGTCTTTTTCCTGTTCTTTAGGAAAATGCTATTAGTTTTTGCCCATTGAGTATAATGTTGGCTGTATGTTTTTCATATATGGCCTTTATTATGTCAAGATATAATCCCTCTATTCCCACATTGCTGAGCATTTTTATATAAAATGGGTGCTGGATTTTATCGAATGCTTTTTCAGCATCTATGGGTATGATCATATGGTTTTTATCTTTCATTTTCTTTATGTGGTGTATTATATTTATTGATTTATGAATATTGTACCAGCTTTGCATCCCTGTGATGAATCACATTTGGTCATGGTGAATAATTTTTGTAATGTATTGCTGGATCCCATTTGCTAATACTTTGGTAACGATTTTGGCATCTATGCTCATCACGGATATTGGCCTGTAGTTTTTTTTTTTGTAGTGTCTTTATCTGGTTTTGGAACTAGAATTATGCTGGCCTCATAAAATGAGTTTGGAAATCTTCCCTCCTCTTGAATTTTTTGGAATAGTTTGAGGAGAATGTGTGCTAGTTCTTCTTTGAATGTTCAGTAAAACTCCCCTGTGAAGCCATCCAAGCCTGTGCTATTGTTTGCTGGGAGATTCTTGATACATCTTCAATTTCCTTAGTTGTTATTGGTCTGTTCAAGTTTTCTATCTCTTCTCAGTTCAGTTTTGGGAACTATGTGTTTATAGAAATTTGTATACTTTGCTTAGATTGTCTAATTTGTTGCCCTATAATTGTTCATAGTATTAACAATGCTTTGTATTTCTGTGGTGTCTGTTGTTACATCTCCTTTTTTATTTCTGATTCTGTTTATTTGGGTTCTCTTTCTTTGTTTCTTGGTGAGTCTAGCTGAGGGTTCTCTCTAGTTCTTTAAATTGTGAGGTTAAATAGTCAATTTTAAATTTTCCTTGTTTCTTGAGGTAGGCTTGTGGTGCTATGAACTTCCCTCTCAAGACTGCTTTCACTGCATCCCATATATTTTGTGTTGCTGTGTGTTCATTTTCATTTGTTTCCAGGAAAGTTTTAGTTTCTTCTTTGATCTCCTTGGTAACACATGCATTGTTTAAGAACATGCTATTTAGACTTCATGTGTTTAAATGTCTTTGTGTATTTTTGTTGTAATTGATTTCTAGTTTCATGCCATTGTGATCTGAGAAGATGCTTGATATATTATTTCAATCTTCTTGAATTTGTAGAGACTTAGTTGGTGTCCTAACATGTGGTCTATCTTTGCGAATGTCCCATGTGTACTTGAGAAGAATGTGAATTCTGCAATTTTCAGGTGTGATTCTCTGTAGATATTTATTAAATTCATTTGATCTAGTGCATCATTTAGAGTCTCTGTTTCCTTGTTAATTTTTTGTCTAGAGGACCTATTCAGTGATGTTAGCAGGGTGTTGAAGTCTTCTACTATGATTGTATTGCTATTGATTTCTCCTTCGAAGTCCTCCAGAAGTTTTTAAATATATTTTGTTGCTCCTATATTGGGTGCATATATGTTTACCTAGGTTATATCTTCCTGTTGGATAGATCTTTTCAATATTTGTAGTAGCTTTCTTTGTCTCTAGTTATGCCCTTCATTTTGAAGTATATTTTATTGGATATGAGTATTGCTACCCCAGCTTTCTTTTTCCTTTCCATTTGCTTGAAATATTTTTTCCCATCTCTTCACTTTCAACCTATGTGAGTCTTTTGTTGTGTGGTGGGTCTCTTATAGACAATATATATATGAGTCATGCTTTCTTATCCAATCGGCTACTCTGTGTCTTTTCATTGGAGCATTCAATCTATTTACATTGAAGGTTATGATTGATATGTACTTATTTATTTCCATTTTTGTTTAGTGTGGTTATATTTTTCTTCTTATTTCTTCTACTAATTACAGCAGTCCTTTTAACATTTCTTGCAGTGCTGGTTTGGTGCTAATATATTCCCTTAGCCTTTTTTTATTGTCTAAGAAGCTCTTTATTTCACTTTCTATTTTGAATGATAGCCTTGCTGGGTAGAGTAGTCTTGGATTCAGATCCTTGTTTTTCATAACCTTGATTATTACCTCATGCCATTCTCTTCTGGCCTGTAGTGTTTCTGTTGAGAAGTCAGCTGAGAGCCTTATAGGGTTTCCTTTGTAGTTAACCTATTGCTTATCTCTTGCTGCCTTTAGGATTCTCTCTTTGTCTTTAATTTTTTGGCATTTTAATTATTATGTGTCTTGGTGTGGGCCTTTTGGGGTTCTTCTTACTTGGGGCTCTCTGTGCTTCTTGAACTTGAATGCCTTTTTCCTTCACCAAGTTAGGGAAGTTTACTGTCACTATTTCTTCAAATATATTCTCTAACCCTTGCTCATTTTCTTATTTTTCTGGAACTCCTATGATGTGGATATTGGTACATTTCATATTGTCCCACAGTTCTCTTATCTTCCTGTTTTTTAATTGTTGTTTTCTTTTTGTTTTTCTGATTGGTTGATTTTTTTCTACCCTGTCTTCTACTTCACTGATCCAGTCCTCAGCTTCCTTTACTCTGGTGGTTATTCCTTCCATTGTGTTCTTTATTTCTGCTTTGTCATTCTTCATTTCCAATTGGTTGGTTTTGAATATTTCTATATCTTTACTCATTCTGTTGAACTCTTTATTCATGCCGTTGAGCGTCCTCATTATCATTGCTCTGAACTCTATCTCTGATAACTTACTTAATTGCATTTTATTGAACTCTTTATTCATGCCGTTGAGCGTCCTCATTATCATTGCTCTGAAATCTATCTCTGATAACTTACTTAATTGCATTTTATTTATCTCTTCTTCAGTGGAGTTTTCTTGTTCTTTCATCTGGGATATGTTTCTTTGTTTCACCATTTTGGTTGTCTCAGTGGGGTTCGAGCCTGCCAAAATTTTCCTGTGGGTGCTGATGTTCTAATGATTGTGGCTCCCTCTACTTTGGATGAGTGTGGGAGGACTCATGTTAAACACCACTGTCAAGTCTTACTTTCCTGGGTATATTTGCAAGCCCAGGAAAGGTTCGGTTATCATCTAGCTTTTTTCATGGAGGCTATTAGTTTCAATTACTTGATGAGCCTTGGGTTGTAGCCCTCACCTAAATGGAAAATATCCCTCAGGTGTTCATGCTGAGAGGATTTCCAGTGGGTGGGGCAGATGTTTGTTGGCTGTTAATGGGCCTCAATTAGTATTTCTCTGGCCTGGCCAAGTGGTGTTAAATTCCTGAGGGTGGAGCTGTTGCTTTTTCCTGTGGCCCAGGGAAGGGGCTCTTTGAGTAATATGGCTATAGTCCTGAGAGGGAATGATTCAGCAAAAAACTCCCACCACTGTCCCAGCTCTCCAAGCTCCTGAGTTTCCACATTGTTCCAGTCCAATCCACCCCCCTCGCTCTGCCGGAGCCCAAGGTGAGTGGCTGTAGCTAATTTAGTGCTCTGTTCCAGCTCTCTGCACTGTGGAACTGGCTTGAAATGTTAACTCCAAGGGAGCTGCTCACAGCTAAAACAGCTGCTGTCCATGGGCTCCCAGCCCACACTCTCGTGCCTCTGCAGTTCCTACCAGGCTCCATTTAGTGTCCTTTTTCTGTCCCTGGTTACATGGGTCCTCTCCAGCTGCTTTTCTGTTGCTTTTTCCTAACAATTAGTCTTCATTTTAGTTGTAATTCCAGTTTGGTCCTGGGAATTGGTCTGTGTAGCTTCCATTCAATCTACCGCCATTTTGGAATCTCCAGTTTTTTCTTTTTTTTTCTTTTTTAATCCTCACCCGAGGACATTTTTCCATTTTTTGTTCAGGTAGAGTGGGAGGGAGAGAGAGGAACAGAGAGAGAGAGAAACATCGATGTGAAAGGAACACATCGAGTGGCTGCCACCCGCACAACCGACCAGGGCCGGGGACAAACTGCAACCGAAGCACGCGCTCTTAGCGGGAACCGAACCCGGGTCTCTCAGGACCGCAGGCCGACGCTCTAACCACTGAGCCAAACTGGCCAGGGCCAGTTTTTTCTTTTTTAATGCTGAATAGTACTTCATTTGTATAGATATACCTCTGTTTGTTTATCTATTTGTTTATTGGTTGATAACTTGGCTGTTTGTAGTTTAAAGTCATTAAAAATGATCCTGGTAAGAATGTTTATGTGTAAGTTTTTGTGGGCCAATGGTTTCATTTCTCTTGGCTAGATTCCCAGGAGAAAAATATGGGAATCACATGATATGTTTACCTCTAACACTTAAAGAAATTGCCAAACTCTTTTCCCAAGTGGCTGTACCATTTTACATTCCTACCAGCAATGTATGAGAGTTCCAATCTCTCCACATTCTTGTAAATACTTGGTGTTGTTTGTCCTTTTATAGAATGAAGAGTTTTACTAGGCATACAATGGTATCTTGTTGTGACTTTAGATTCCATTTCCCTAAGAACTAATGATTTTGAGCACTTTCCCTTGTGCCTGCCAGCCATTCGTATCTATTTTTTGGTAAAATGTCTATTCTAGTGTGTTGTTTGTTTTTAATTAAGTTGTTTGTCTTCTTATTTTTCAGTTGTGAGAGTTCTTTATAGACTTTACATACATGTCCTTTATCAGATATATGATTTATAAATATTTCTCCCAACTTTATATTTTCATTTTCTTTACCTTGTCTTTTAAAGCACACATTTTTAATTTTAATAAAGTAAAATTTGTCAATATTTCTTAAATTTTAGAGCTTGTGCTCTTAAGTGCCATGGCTGAATTCTTTGCTAATCCAAAGGCATAAAGATTTATTCCTATGAATTTTTATAGAGGTTTAACCTTTAGCTCCTTTGGAATTAATTTTTGAGGACAGTGGGAAGCAAGATTCTATGTTTGTTGGTTTATATTATTTATTTATTCCATGGTGCTTTATTTTTTTGTTTTGGTTTAATTTTTTTGCTTATGGATATAGTGGACTCATCACTATGAAACTATTATCCTATCTTCATTTAATTGTCTTGGCACCATTGCCGAAATCAATTTTCCTTAAATAAGAGTTTATTTCTGAACTCTCAATTCTACTTCATTGATCTATAGCAGGGGTCACAAAGTATAATCTGTGGGCCAAATAGAGCCCACCACCTATTTTTTTTTTTTTTTTTTGTAAATTAAGTTCTATCAAACACAGCCATTTTCATGTATTGATGTCTTGTTTGAGCAGTTTTGCACAGTGACAGCAGAGCTGAATAATGGCAACGGAGACCAAAAAGTCTCAAATATTTACCATATGGCACTTTATAAAAGCAATTTGCCCATCCCTGATCTATATGTTCATCCTTATGTCAATATCATATTTTTTTAATTGTTTTAGCTTTATAATAAGTCATAAAATGAGGTAGTAAAAAATCCTCCAATTTTATTCTGTTTAATCAAAATTGTTTTGGCTATCTTAGGTACTTTTCACTTCCATATAAATATTAAGGTCAACTTGTTAATTTCTGAAAAATAACATGCTAGGATTTTAATAGAAATTGTGTTAAATCTATAGATCAACCTGATTTGGGGAGAACAACCATCTTGACAATATTGAGTCTTCTAATCCATTAACATAATATCTGTTCATTTATTAGATATTTAATTTTCCTCATCAATGTTGTTTACTTTTCAGTGTACATATCTTTGATTTCTTTTGTTAAATGTATTTCTAAATATTTTCTAATTTGTGATACTATTATAAAGGAAATTATTTGATTGATTTTATTTTCAGTTTTTTATTGTTATTTTATAACTATACAATTGATTTTATATATTTATTTTGTATTCTATGAACCAGCTAAAATAGTTTATTATTTCTCTTATGTTTTTGTAAATTTTAAAAAATATTTACTATATTTAAGCTCATGATAGATACAAATAAACACAGTTTTATTTCTTCCTTTCCAGTGTTAAGTAGATGCTTGCCCCAACTCTCCTAAACTGGTTGAGAATGGACATTTGGATTTTATTCCTGATATTAGGGGGAAAGTTTTCATTATTTCACCATTATATGGTTTTAGTTTTAGATTTTTCATAGATGTTCTTTATCAGGTCAGAAAAATTTCCTACTATTTCTACTTTGTTGAGATTTTTAAACCATGAGTCAGTGTTGAATTTTTTTTTCATATGTTTTTGCTGAAACAATTGGGATAATCATGTGATTTTTTATCCTTACTATTTTATTAATATGATATTCTATATTGATTTTCATTTGTTAAACCAACTCTTCAATGGCATATAACTCTTTTTATAAGTGTTGAATTCTGTTTTCTAATATTTTTGATAATTTTTGCATATACATTTCTGATATTGTCTAGTCTTTTTGTGATGTTTCTGATTGCTTCATTATCAGAGTAGTCCTGGTTTCACAGAATGAGTTGAGAGGTGTTCCCTCTTCCTCTATTCTCTAGAGTTTGTGAAGAATTGATATTATTTGAATTACTTAATGAAATTCACCAATGAAATCACCTAGACCTGAATTTCTCTTTGTGAGAGATTTCTAACTTCTAATTTAATTTTTCTTCTTGTTATAGGCATATTTAAATTTTCTATTTCCTCCTAAATTAGCAGTCAGAATTTGTGTCTTTCTAGCATATTTTTCCATTTTAGGTAAGTGCCTAATTTGTTGCCATGATATTGTTTATAATACTCTTAATACTCCCTTAAATGTTGGTAGGATCAGTAGTAATATCCCCTCTTTTGTCCTGATTTTGGTCATTTCTGCCTTCTCTCTTATTTTCTTGGTCAGTCTATCTAAGGGTTAGTTAGTTTTATTGCACTTTTAGTTTCAGCATTTTTTTTCTCTATTTTTTTTTCATTTCAGTGATTGTCATTGTAATCTTTATTATTTCCTTCCTTTTGTTTGCTTTGGGTTTAATTTTTTTTTCTACTTTCTTAAGTTGGAAATTTAGCTTACAGATTTGAGACCTTTCTTTTTTTCTAAAATTAACTTTGCTACAGATTAGATGATATTTTTTTAACAAATTCAATTTAAAATTACCAGACACTGCTGGTGGGACTATAGACTGGTATAGTCACTATGAAAAACAATATGGTGTTACCTCAAAAAATTAAAAATTGAACTGCCATTTCACCCAGTGATCTCACTTCTAGGAATATACCCCAAGAAGCCTGAAACACCAATCAGAAAGAATACACGCACCCCCATGTTCGTAGCAGCACTATTTACAATAGCTAAGATCTGGAAACAGTCCAAGTGTCCATCAGTAGACGAATGGATAAAAAAGCAGTGGTACATATACACAATGGAGTACTATGCAGCTGTAAGAAAGAAAGATCTCTTATCCTTTGAGACGACATGGATGGACCTGGAAAGTATTATACTAAGTGAAATAAGCCAAACAGAGAAAGACAAGTATAATATGATCACACTTATTTGTGGAATATAATGAACATAACAGTCTGAGGAATGGGGTAGTCCCAGAGATGTGGAAGTGGGGTACAGACTGACAACCCCCAGAAGAGGGGGTGGTGGGGGAGAGATAAACCACAGAACTTATATGCATGTATGCATGAACAATGGACATGGACAACAAAGCTGGGGACAGGGTGAGGAGGGGGAGATCAGTGGGGGAAAAAGGAGAAACATCTGTACCAAAAATAAATTAATTAATTAAAAATAAAATAAAATAAAATTACCAGACAAACCAGAACTTATATGTGAAACTTGTACTGTGATGAAGTCATTTTCCCCCAGGGGAGAGCACAAATGCAGTCCTCCACCACCACAAATTGTGCAGTCAAGTTTCCTACATTTGGAGAAATCACAGGGGTCAACATATCCAGAGTGCAGTGAGTAAGCCTTGTCCTGGGAAGGCCACCTGTATGCCAGGTAAATATGTAGTGAAGTCATTTTGATAACAACTAATGTTGTTTACAAGTAATGTCAAGATGCTCTGTATACCTCCTGTTCTGGCCACAGTTAAAATAAGAAGAAATATCTTTATGCACCTGCTGATTTTCAGTGGACATATTTTCTGATCTTCATCTATAAGAGAACAATCTAATAGAATTATATAAATGTCTTCCAAGTAATAAATATGCTATGTTAAAATGATGAGTGTAGCTTGATCCATCTTTGACAGTACCTATCTGTGTAAAAAGACATTTTCAAAGAAAATACATAAAATTCATTACAGATTAGCATTAACAGGCAAATATTTGAGATTGACTTTGATGATAGGAAACACTCAATTTAAACCCTAATTAAGCAATATGTTATACCCTAAAAAGAAGTCCATTCTTCTTATTACTAGACTTATCTTAACAACAAAGTTATCAATTATTATGATTATAATTTAAATTTCATCAATAAAAATATTTAAAAGTTTATTTTTCATATTATGTAAATATATACATAATATCTTTGATTTTGCCTGTTACCCTTCAAACTTTAACATGTTTACTGTCTTGACCCTTATCAAAGGAGTGTGTCAACTTCAGTATATGATGCTATCTGCCTAGCAGATTAAAGATTTACCCACTCTGGAAGAAGATAATACCTCTAGAATTTTTCATATACAGTGTCTAGCATTCAAAGATAAATTAATAGGCGTTTCAAGCACCAGAACTAAATAACTGAAAATCGAGAGGAAAACAGATGATAGAAACAGAATATATGTGTTTCTGATATTGGAGTTATCAGGCAAGATTATGTTGTTGTTGTTGTTGTTGTTTTTAAATAAAAGATAAAAAAATGGAGAATTTCACTAGATCACTGGTACATATGAGAATAATATTCCAAATGTTACAAAATCTAGGGATAAAAAGCATAATACTTTTTAAAGTTAATATGTGACACATGACCAAATGCTTTTTACCCCAACTTTTGGGGCTGCTTACTCTTTTATTGCCTCTTTACATAATAACAATTTATAATATTATTTTATATTGAAGACAATAGGTATATTATTTAGATTTTCCTCTAACATGGTTGATCATTTCCTGAATTAGAAATTCGGGGCTTTGTTTTCTCAGAAAGCATCAGACTTTGCCAAGGAAAACTGTATGAGCTATGCTAAGACACAGTGGAATATACTGATATACATAAAATTTGTGTCCTCTTACACAGACATACTCACTCTTTGTGGCATTGCTACAAGTTTGTGTTTTACAAATGCATACATTCTTAATCAATGTTAATTTACACAAATTCTCATCAGAAAAAAAATGTGTGATACATTTATAATTGTATGTGCTATGTTATTGAGTATATTCATATCAGAAGAGAACTTTAGTTTTGATCATATGTCAATGAAAACAAAATCCTTCACTTTTAATTTAACATGTTTGATGTTTGGAAGAATTTCCACAACCTGTTTTTGACTCTACATTTCAAACGTTGCTTTTCCTCCACTACATATGTTCTTCCAGTGTTGTATA
This sequence comes from Molossus molossus, assembly GCF_014108415.1. Taxonomy (NCBI): domain Eukaryota; kingdom Metazoa; phylum Chordata; class Mammalia; order Chiroptera; family Molossidae; genus Molossus; species Molossus molossus. Next base: position 23,841,645 of record NW_023425347.1, on the reverse strand, counting down.
AAGTATGACATGTCCATGTAATGGCACAGTCTGTGGCCCTGAGGCAGGGTAATTCAGCACACTAGGCAGTAGGAATATGCCTAGACTCTATTTTTGTATTGGAACAGCTACCAATAACTTAACTATACATGAAGAGAAGTGTAAACCACTTAAAGGTGTCCCTCTAAACCTAAATAAAATGTATCCCTAACACAACTTTCCTTTGGCTAGTTGCATGGACCCATTCTGTCACCAACCAAATGAGGGATGGTATAATGGAAGGAAAGTTGGAGTGGAACAAGACAACAGTCTTAACTTATTAGAGGTGAAAAATATCTTATTTTTTGCAATAGTTACAAAAATATACTTCTTTTTGAATACATTACTGGGACCCGACCAAGGGCCTTGGAAGAGACCTAGGCAAACAGTTTCCTAAAGCTTAAGCTTCATTAGATAAAAAGATAAGTGAGGAATACATAGCAACGATTAAGCCCTGGAGATGGTGGAACCAAGATCATAGGCGGCAGGGGTAACAGAGAGACTCTCCACTCTGCCTTTGTAGCATTTGGACATTTGTATACCTATTTAAAATCACACCAAATGCTTTAGTTGAGGCCTAATATTATAAATTGGAAATGAGTGACACTACATTAAGCACTGAGTGAGATGTAGAAGCCTAATTTTCTGATTAAAAAACAAACAAAACAATCAGGAACCAACAAAGTTTGTGAATAAAACAGTTTATCTAAGGATTCTGGGGGCTGGCAATAGATCCCAAATACTGAGAAAGCAGTGAGATGTGACCATTTCTCATCAACCCTCAGTCTCTTCCCCCTTGGAGGGTCTTCACAAACATCATGCTGAGATAGAGCCAAGTATTACATCATGTGATTTCATAGGTAGGAGAAGCCATTACCCTAGCCACATGTGTCTCATGAGCGCTTGAAACGTGGTTGGGACAAGTTGAGATGTGCTGTAAGTGTAAAATACATACTGTATTTCTTTTTTTTCTTTTTCTTTTTTTTTATCCTCACCCGAGGATATTTTTCCATTTTTTGTACAGATAGAGTGGGAGGGAGAGAGAGGAAGGGAGAGAGAGAGAAACATCGATGTGAAAGGAACACATCGAGTGGCTGTCACCCTCACGACCAACCAGGGCCGGGGACAAACTGCAACCGAAGTACGTGCCCTTAGCGGGAACCGAACCCGGGTCTCTCCGGACTGCAGGCCGACGCTCTAACCGCTGAGCCAAACCGGCCAGGGCTACATACTGTATTTCAAAGATGTAGCACAACAATGATCTCAGAAATAAATTTCATACAAATTTAATTTGATTACACTTTGAGTACTAGTCAAAATATATTGGGTTAAATAAAACATATTAAATTAACCACCCCCTCTTTTTTTTACTATTTAAAATGTGGCTAATAGAAAAAATGTAATTATAAATGTGTTCAAGTTGCATTTCTATTGGAGAGTGCTCCTCCTTCCTATACAAGCCCAGCCCGCCCCCCCCCTCCAGCCTGTAGGACTCTTGAGGACATCACTTGACACGCTTATTCCAGTTTTATCACTTTTAAAAAGAAAGTTAAATTTGAAAATAGCAAGAGCTAAAAAACTCCCAGAATGAGAAAATTACGTATCTATCACTACAATTAAATAGATTCATTAAAGTGTTATATAAATATGTTGTTTTACAAGTTTGAAATCATCTCAAGAATTTTCTTTAAAGTAATATGTAGCTTCTCCAAATAGTTCATTTTAATTTTTTGCCATACCACTTTATACCTCTAAAATATCTTAAGTTATATAAAATGAGAATTATACACTTTCATGATCCTGAAAAACAATCTTTCAAGAAAAAAGTTAGAAGCAAGAAAAAGACATACAAAAGCTGAGTGATTTCTTAACTAGTCAAAATTATTTATTACAGTAAATATTGTTTTGGCTCACCCTTCAATATCAGCTAGTATACAGATCAAACATTTATGTAGAATGATTCAATACATGAAAATCAATTAGAATAATATATCACATTGATAGAATGAAAAGAAAAAATTGTGTGATCACCTCAATTAATGCAGAAAAACATTTGACAAAATTCATCACCTTTTCATGATAAAAATATGCCACAAACTAGGAATAGAAGGAAAGTGCCTCAACATAATAAAGGCCTATATAAAAACATCAACAGCCAACATCACACCCAATGATAAAAGTCTGAAAGCTTTTCCTTTAAGGTCAGGAACAAGACTAGGATGCCCACTTTTGCCAGTTGTATTCATCATAAAACAAAGTCCTCGCCTGAGCAATTAGGTACAAGAAAGCAATAAAAGGCATCCAAATTGGAAAGGAAAAAGTAAATTTATTTCTGTTCACAGATTACATGATCTTATATGTAGAAAATCCTAATAACTACACACACACATACATCCATAATAAAGAATTGGCCAAAAGTAGGTTTACAGTTGTAATGTAAATAAATAATACAATAAATAATAAGTAATACTACAATAATAAACTGTGTTTCATGTACTCACAAATGTAAATCTACTTTTGCTCACCCCTGTATTAAGAATAAACAAATTCAGAAAAGTTGCAAGATACGAAATCAAGACTCAACAGTCAGTTGTATTTCTACACACTAACAATGAACAATCTGAAAATAAAATTAAGAAAATAATTGTATTTGCAATAACATTATAAAGAATAAAATACTCCGAAATAAACTTAACCAAAGAAACAAGAGATTTGTACACTATAAATTATAAAATGTTGCTGAAAAAAATTAGAAATTAGAAATCAATAAATAAAAAGATATCCCATGATTATGGATTGAAAGACTAAACATTGTTAAGATGTCAATAATACCCAAAGTGATCTACAGATTTAATGGAATCTCTATTAAAATGCCAATGATTATTTTTTTCAGAAATGGAAAAATTCATCCTACAATTTATATGGAGTCACAAGAGACCTATAATAGTCCATATAACCTTGAAGAACACAAGGTTGAAGGTCTGAAACTTCCCAACTTCAAAACTTATTATGAAGCTCTGATCATCCAAATAGTGTTGCAGTGGCATAAGGATAGACATATAGACTAATGGGATAGAACAGAGAACCCAGAAATGCACCTTCACACATATGGTCAAATGATTTAACAAATCATTTGTATTGGGAGAACTGGATATCCACATGAAAAAAATGAAGTTCAGCATTTGCATGACTCTATATAAAAAAATTAGCTCAAAACTATCTAATTCTAGAACATTGTCATCAACCCTTTAAGAACCCATACTCATTAACAATTGTTTCCTATTATGCTCTCCCCACAGTCCTGGGCAACCACCAATCTATTTTCTGTCTCTATGGATTTACTTATTCTGGGCACTTCACATAAATTTAATTGTATAATATATGACCTTTTGTGTCTGACTTCTTTCACTTAGATTATATTTTCTATGTTCATCCATTTTGTATCCTGTATAGTACTTTATTTCTTTTCAGGGCTGAATAATATTCTGTTGTATGAATATACCACATTTTATTTTATTTATCCACTCACTCACTGATGGATATTTAGGTTGTTTCCACTTTTTGGATATAATATTATGAACATTAGCATACACAATTTTACATGATCATATTTTTTGTTTCTCTCAAGTAGATACCTAGAAGAAGAATGTGTACGAGTTCCAATTTCTAAATATCCACATCAACACTTGTTATTGTCTGTCTTTTTTATTTTTGCCACCCTGGTGGGTCTGAAGTGGTATTTTGTGGTGGTTTGATTTGTGTTTCCCTGAAGACTAATATTATTGGGCCTCGCCCTGGCCAGTTTGGTTCAGCGGTTAGAGCGTCGGCCTGCGGTCCTGAGAGACCCGGGTTCGGTTCCCGCTAAGGGCACGTACCTCGGTTGCAGTTTGTCCCCGGCCCTGGTCGGTTGTGCGGGTGGCAGCCGCTCGATGTGCTCCTTTCACATCGATGTTTCTCTCTCTCTCTCTGTTCCTCTCTCTCCCTCCCACTCTACCTGAACAAAAAATGGAAAAATGTCCTCAGGCGAGGATAAAAAAAAAAAAAAAAAAAAAAAATATTATTGGGCCTCTTTCTTTCATTTATCTATCTGGTACTAAACCTTTATCAAACACATAGTTTCAAATATTTTCTCCTACTCTCTAATTTGTCTTTTCACTTTCTCAGTTGTGTTCTTGAAAGCACAAAATGCTTCAATTTTGATGAAGTCCAATTTATCTTTTTAAAATTTGGTTTCTTATGCTATTGGTGTCATAGCTTTAGAAAAAATGAACAAAAAAACAAAAATAAAAACATCAACATTGCATTACCTAAGGTCTCAAAGATTTATACCTATGCTTTAAAAAAAAAAAAAGAATTTTATAGTTTTATGTCTTTATTTAGTTCTTTGCTCTCTCTTGAGTTGGTTTTTATACATGGTATGAAGTAGAGGTCCAAATTCATTCTTTTACCTAAGTTTACCCAGTTGTCTCAGTAATAGCCACTTTCAATTCTTTTTTGAAAAGACTCTATTTTCTTTATTGGATCGTCTTGTCACTCTTGTTACAAATCAATTGCTGATAAATGTTGAGTTTATTTCTGGACTTTTAATTCTACTTTATTGATCTATATATCATACTGTCTTGACTTCTCTCATTTTTTACTAAAATTTAAATTTTTAAAAAATATGAACATTTCAACTTTGTGTTTTTAAAGATTGTTTTAGCTATTCTGGTTTCTTACAACTGCATAAGAATTTTGGAATCACCTTGTCAATCTCTGCAAAGAAGACAGTTGGGATTCTTATAAGGATTGTGTTGAATCTGTAGATTTATTTTAACAATGTTAAGTGTTTTAATCTAGAAATATGGGATGTCTTTCCAATTACTTAGATTTTCTATATTACTTTTAATAATGTTTTATAGTTTTCAGCATATAAATCTTGCCCTAATTTTATTACACTTACTTCTAAATATTTTATTGGTTTTGATGCTATGATAAATGGAATTGTTTCCTTAATTGCATTTTCAGATTTTCCATTGCTAAAAGTAAAATAGATTTTTTTTTGTATGTTGATACTGTACCTTTCAACTTTGTTGAATCATTTATTAGTTCTAATAGTTTTTTGTGTCTATTTGTTAGGGTTTTTATATTCAAGATCATATCATCTTCAAATAGAGACAGTTTAACTTCTCCTTTTTCAATCTAGATGCTTTTAAAAAAAAAAATTGCTCATTGCCCTGGTTATAACCTCCAGCATAATGTTAAACAAATGGTGAGAGTGGATATCTTAGAATTTTTTTTCTGATTTTATAGAGAAAGATTTCAGTCTTTCATCATTAATTTTTATGCTAGCTATGTTTTGTTTTGTGTGTGTGGTTTTATTGTTGTTGTTCTTTTGTTTGTTTTTTTGTAGATGGCCTTTATCAGGTTGAGAAATTTCACTTCTATTCCTAGTTTGTTGAATGTTTTTATTATAAAGGGAGCTGGATTTAGTCAAATGCTTGTTCTGTATCTAGAGATCATATGCTTTTTTTCCTTTGTTGTATTTATATAGTGAATTACATTGATTTTCTTATGTTGAACCAAGCTTGCATTCCTAGGATAAATCACCCATGGTTATGCATGTTGTTGGATATTGTTTGCTAGTATTTGTTGGGGATTTTTATATCTATATTCACAAGGGATATTAATTTGTAGTTTTCTTTGGGGGGGGATGTCTGTCTTCTTTTGGTGTCAGGGTAATACTGGCCACATGTGAGTAGTGAGAAGTGCTCTCTCCCACCCTATTTCTCAAAGAGTTTGTGAAGAATTTGTATTATTTGGGTTTGTGTTTGCATGTACTTAAAACTATTTGATAAAATTCACCGGTGAAGTCACCAAGACTTGGACTTTTCATTTTGGAAAGATTTTTAATTACTAATTCGGTATCTCTTCTTATAGATCTACTCAAATTTTTTATTTCTTTCTGAGTCAGCTTTAGCTGTTTGTGTCTTTCTAGTAAGTTGCCCATTTTATAAGTTATCTAATTTGTTGGTGTACAATTATCCATACTAGTCTCATATTATTGCTTTTATTTCTATAAGACCAATATTAATGTCCTCTCTTTCTTTTTTAACTTTAATAATTTGAGTCTTGTCTCTTTTTTCTTGATCAACCTATCTCAAGGTTTATCATATTTTTTAAAATTCTGAGGAAATTACTTTGATTTTGTTGATTTTCTTTATTTTATTTATTTATGCTCTATTCTTTACTGTTTTTTTCTCTCTCATTGTTTTGCATTTATATTGTTCTTTTCTTCTTAACATAGAGGTTAGACTATTGATTTGACAATTTTTTAAAATATGAGTGTTTACAGGTACAAATTTCCTCTTAAAAATGTCTTTGGTTTATATCCTATAAGTATGTTGTGTGTGTGTTTTTTTTTCTTTCATCCCAAAGTATTTTTTAAATTTCCCTCAGGATGTCTTCTTTTTTATTGATTTAAAAATGAGATGCTTAATTTCCATGCATTTATGACAATTCCTTCCGGCATTGATTTTGGGATTCTTTTAGCTAGCACAGCATATTTAGATTTATTCCTCTTAATAGGTGTGTCAGTAGTACATCTCTGTTGGTTGCTCAATAAGATTTCATTATATGGATAGACCACAGTTTGTTTATCCATTTTCTACTTGAGGTACATTTGGTTTTTTTTCCAGATTTTACCAATTATGAAGAAAGCCACTAGAAACTCTCATGTATAGGCTTTGTGTAAACACGAGCTTTGTTACTTGGGAGTAGAACTGATGGTTCATATTGTAAGTATATATTTAACTATATAAGAAACTGCCACACCTTTTTTCCAAAATAGCAATATAATTTTACTTTCCCATCACCAATGTATGGGGCTTCTAGTTGTTCCTCATCTTTGTTAGCAATTGGTATTGTCAGATTTTTCTTTTTATTATTTTAGCCATTTTAAAGAATGGTATCACAATTTTAATTTACATTTCCTTAATGATTGATATCGATCATCTTTAACTGTGCTTACTTTATATAAAGACATTTTTGAGAAACAGGTACATGAACACTCTTTAGTTATGACTGTACACAGTGACACCATGGGAAAGATTTGCAGTAGCTGGGGGTGAAAAAAGACTTTTACAATCAGATTCTACTCAGTTGTGTACTATTTAAATTTTGTCAAGAGCAAGTTTATTTAAATTTTTTAAGTTGCTTGGATGGTGTGGCTCCATGGTTGAGCGTTGACCCATGCACCAAGAGGTCGCTGGTTCAATTCCTGGTCAAGGCACATGCCCAGGTTACTGGCCAAATCTCTCGTGGGGGGCATGCAGGAGGCAGCCAATCAATGCTCTCTCTCATTGATGTTTCTCTCTCTCTCCCCCTTCCTTCCTCTCTCTCTAAAATTAGGGAAAAAAATTTTTTAAATTATAAAGTTAATTTAAAAAACATTTCTCCTTTAGCCCTGGATGGTTTGCTAAGTGGTTAGAACATCAGCCCTCAGACCAAAAGGTCAAGGGTTCCATTCCCAGTCAAGGGCACATACCTGGGTTGTAGGTTTGATCCCCAGCCCCAGTGGGGGTTGTGTGGGAGGCAACCAATTGATGTGTCTCTCTCACATCAATGTTTCTTTCTCTCTCTCCCTCCCTGCCTTCCACTCTATCTAAAAATCAATGGGAAAATGTCCTCAGGTGAGGATTAACAGAAAACAAATAAATAAAAACATTTCTCCTTTATATAAAACCGTCTCTGTGCTTTATTAATCTTTTAATAGGGCTTCATATGGAAATATAAAGATAATAGATTACCTAAACTACTACAGGGTATTCTAGGCTTTAACAGGGGTTGCATCCAGATCTATAAAAAGATCTTTTTCATCCTTTCTTTTCGATTTCTTTAGTTCAGACCTCACCATAAAGTAAAAATTGATGTTATTTCATATATTTCTCAAAAAAAAAATCAATAACCCATCATTTTGGTGACTTTAATTAAAAAAAAAACAACAACCAGAAATCAATGTCATATACTCAAATATGCCTCTCAGATGAAGAAATAAGGACTTAGAATGGGGAGCAATGGGCATTTTTATTAGAGATCTAAATGTCTAAAATTGGAAAGATCAAATACACCAACCACTGATGAGGACAGAACAACTGGAATTGCCACACAGCACTGGTAGGAATATAAAATGTTACAACCAATTTGGAAGCATTTTGTCTGGTTTTTAAAAAAGTTTCAAAATACCTGTACCATATGACTCAGTCATTCCATTCCTAGGTATTTACCTGAAAGTAAAGCGTATGTCCATACAAGAACTTGTACATAAATGTTCATAACAACTTTATTTGTATGTTCCCAGACTGTCCAATCGTCCTTCAACATATGGTTAAACAAACTGAAGGATATCCATAAAATGGAATACTACTCAACAATAACAACAAAAACATGAGTAAATCTCTAAATTATTATGCTGAGTGAAAAAAAAAAAAGCCTGACAAAGAAAATAAGCTGTTTGGTTTCACTTATGTACAATTCTGGACATTAGAACTAATCAGTAATAACAGAAAGCGGTCAGGGGTGCGGGCAATGGGAGAAGGGGCATGGAGGGCAGCAGAGGATGACAAAACAGCAAGGGGAAATGTGGGGGTGACGGATACTCTCATTATCTCGGTTGTGACGATGGTTTCGTAGGTGTACATAGATGCCAAAACTTAACAAATTATGCCATTGAAATATGTGTAATTTATTTTTATGTCAATCATCCATCAATAAAGCTGCTAAAAAAGCAATATCTGAAAAGTGTTTGCCCTCCTTATCATACAAATACATTACAGAAATAAGAAGCTATGCCGACAAGTTTAAACTGCAGGCTGCGGGGGTTTTTTTGTTTTGTTTTGTGTGTGTTTTTTTTTTATCATCACTCAAGGACATTTTTCCATTTTTTGTTCAGATAGAGTGGAAGGGAGAAAGAGGAAGAGAGAGAGAGAGAGAAATATCGATGTGAAAGGGACACATCGAGTGGCTGCCACCCACACGACCAACCAGGGCCGGGGACAAACTGCAACTGAGGTACGTGCCCTTAGCAGGAACTGAACCCGGGTCTCTCTGGACTGCAGGCTGATGCTCTAACCGCTGAGCCAAACCGGCCAGGGCCAGGCTGCGGTTTTTAAAAGCAGAGGCATTGGGTGAGGGTGACAATGAGGGGGAGGGGGTGTCAGAGACGGGCTGTTTACGTGGTAGAACCTTTTCTCCTCTCCACTCTTTATCTCCTACATCCTATTCGACGACACAACGCTGTACTGTCACCACCAGCACATGCGGCTACTGAGCACTTGAAATGTGTCTAGTGACGAGCTAAACTGTTCATTTTGTTTTATTTTAATTAATGAATACATTAAGCTAATTTCAGTTTCAATTATAGTAGCCCCATGTGTCTAGTGGCTACCATATTGAACAGAGCAGCTCTGGAAAGCTTGCTGGAGATCTGTTTCTTTGTCATTCTTCCCCTGACTGCTATTTTAATTTCCATGTCCTCACCAAAGGGTGACTGAAAGAAGGTGGCTGCTGGCGGTGGAGGCTTCTGCTCTGGGAGATGAAGCGGGTTGGGAGGAGGAGGGAGCACACCTGAACTTTTCACATCAAACTTGGGTGAACACCTTCATCCCCCCAGAAAGATCTTTGGGACGGCACTGCTCTCTAGAGTCTAGAGGGTTGCTGAAGGTGTTTGAATATGACAGGTTTGAAATAACGTGCAAAATGAATTTTGCTGTCTTCTTACTTCCAAAGCCAGGAACTGGAAACGTTATTGAGCTGTACCGGCTGCCTGTCTTCAGACACACACAGTCAACGCTCCATCGGATCAGCCATCTCTGGTGGGCTCAGAACACAGCCTGGTCATCATTGCTCCAGGTATCAGGTCAAGATCTGGGACGTTGGCACGGGGGCTGGATTTTATGTGGATACTTGAAAAACTATCTACAGAATGTACTCTTACATAATGAATAAGCTTTCCTCACTGATAAATGCCAATTTTCCAGTGGACCATGGAAAATTGGCTATTTTTGGCTACTCTGTGGGAGGCCGTGGAGCTCTTACTTGTGCTTTGAAGAATCCTGGAAAATGCAAATCTGTGTCAGCATTTGCTCCAATTTGCAACCAGTTCTCTGTCTTTGGATGGGTGGGAGGGAAAGAAATCTCTCAATGGATATTTACAATCAGATCAAAACAAATGAAAGGCTTATGATGTTGCAGTTTTTAGGAAGTTTTTGTTTCATTCAGGTTCTGGCTAGCCATGATCAAGGAGATGATAACGAAACATTTTAGCAAGATAGCTACTTCCTGACAATTATTTTTAGACAAGAGGGTTATGACTATACTTACTTTTCATTGCAATCTGCATTAATGACCACATCAAACTACGCAAAATCCTGAATACAGGAAAAATCAGACACAAGAATCTCTTTGGAGTTATAGAACTTAAAGAGAAACACAATTATGAGATTGTAAGATATGGGTTTTTATGATGCTAAAAGAGCTTCATTCTATAGTCGAATCATCTTCTAAATAAATGTACATAATATAAATTTTAAAAGTTCAAGTATATAATTATAACTTTATAAGGATTATCAACCATCAAACATGTTTGAATGGCACCATAGAGTTATTCAGACTTTTCTATAGTTTCTTTTTTAAAAAACCCATGTTTTAACTGTAATTATTTTACTAGGAAACAAAACTATGCATAGTTCAAAACATCGCAACATTCAATGATAGTTCTACAGGGCTCTCTTTCATAGGAAGTAAGAATAAAAAATTTAAACAAATACTTCATATATTGAAATTTTCAACCTCTACTATCAGTTTACAAGGCAACTAAAGAATGCCCATCTGCCCTGACCGGTCTTGCTAAGTGGTTAGAGCCATGGCCTGTGGACCAAAGAGTCACAGGTTCAATTCTGGTGAGGGGCATGTACCTCAGTTGTGGTCCGGTCCCCAGCCCTGGTTGGGGTTGTGCAGGAGGCAACCAGTCGATGTGTCCCTCTCACCTCGAAGTTTCTCTTTTCTCTCTCTCCCTCCCTCCCATTCTGACTGAAGATAAATGAAAAATATGAGGATTTAAAAAAAAGAATGCCCATCTACATCCCACTGATCTTTTCATAAATTTAATCATAAAGATCCTAATTAAATCCCAATGGAAAGGTCAAAGTCACATCACAGGATCCATGTGAAATTTAATTCTTTATATTACTGCCCATACTACCAAATACATCAATTATGTACTACATATATATTTTTAAATGTATCTTTAGCCATGGCCGGTTTGGCTCAGTGGTTAGAACATCAGCCCGAAGACCAATAAGTCGAGGGTTCGATTCCGATCAAGGGCACGTACCTTGGTTGCAGTTTGTCCTTGGCCCTGGTCGGTCATGCCAGAGGCAGCTAGTCGATGTGGCTCTACCACATCGATGTTTCTCTCTGTCTCTCCTCCCTCCCTCCCACTCTATCTGATAATAAGTAGAAAAATGTCCTCAAGTGAGGAATAAAAAAATAAAAATGTATCTTTATTGTTGAAAGTATTACAGATGTCCCTCCGTCACACCCCCTCCACTGACCCCCTCCTCCCCACACCCACCTCCTCATACGATTGCCTTCCCCATACGATTGTCTGTGTCCATTGGTAATGCATACATGCATATAAGTTCTTTGGTTTATCTCTTCCCACCCCCTCTTCCCTCTGAGGTTGGTCAGTCTTCCCTGCTTCCATGACTCGATCTATTTTGTTCATCAATTTATTTTGTTCATTAGATTCCACATATAAGTGAGGTCTGTAGTTTCTTTTTTTAAAATATGGGCAGCCTGGTCTTACAGGTCTCTTTGACACTTTTTATGAAGTTGTAGTAACTCATTCAAGACTTGTCTGAAGATCAAGTTTTGTTGAATGAAGAATGGTCATTGCTATATCTGTAAGAAGTAAGAAATTAATCACTTTTCCCCCAAAAATCAACTTAGATTTAAGCCTCCAGTATTCTTATTATTTTCTTCTTCCTCTTCTTCTCCTCCTCCTCCTCCTTCTCTTCCTCCTCCTCCTCCTGCCTCTTAGTCTTAGTCTTAGTCTTATTATTCCTCTTCCTCTTCCTCCCCCTTCTTCTTGTCAGAAACTGGAAATATACAGGGTGGGGCAAAAGTAGGTTTACAGTTGTGAGTTTGCAAAACACGGTTAATTCTTGTGTTATTTATTAATTATTACATTATTTACCATAGAAACAATTGTAACCCTACTTCTGCCCCACCCTGTAAACTGCCCTCCGTCCTGTGCTGTAGAATGTTCCTCCTTCCTGTTGGCAGCCCTCCCCATGCAGAGGTTCATCCACTTTTATTTCATCACAACTACGGAAATCCACAAGAGTATAGTTAGGTGCTTATTAAAGTTTCAAAGGTGCAGTATTTCATCCATTAATGTTTTTATTATTCTTTTTAAAACATGAACTAAAAATGTAGTCTCTCTAGGCTCTGTCCATTTGGAGTCAGGACTATGTTCAGTGAGACCTGCCACGTGGTCATGGACTGTGAACTTGAAAGTGTCTATTCCAGCCAGTCCCTGGTCCCAGAACCGCTCCCCCCAAACGCCACTCTGTCCTCCTCACCACACCATGGCGCCCACCCTAGCCAGCCAGGTTTCTCGCCAACCCTGGCACTGCAGGCTGGCTCTGGCTCTGTCTGTCCTCTCTGCCCTGCAAAGTGCCCTACACCTCTCCTGCCGCCTCCTCCAGGGCCCCCTCCACCATGCACTGCCAGATGGATCCATGGGTATCCTCACCTCTCTCCGCTCAGTCACCACACCTGCAGTTTCTTCAGCCTCCAGCCTTTATTGATGCCTCAAAAGCAGAAGCACGAGACAAGAGCCAGTGCTGAGCAAGACCCAGCTGCTCAGTCGGAGCTGCTCCCTTCGTCCACAGCCAGTGAACAGCTTCAACAGGACCCAGAGAACTTCCGAAATGGCACGAAGTGAGGAAGGTGTGCTTTTTCTGTCTCACATGAAACCCAGCTGCTAAAGATTTCATCCTGTTCAGCCAGTGTGGCTCAGTGGTTGGGCGTCAAACCATGCACCAAGAAGTCATAGGTTCGATTCTCAGTCAGGGCACATTCCGAGGTTGTGGGCCGATCCCCAGTGGGGGTCATGCAGGAGGTGACCAATAGGCGTTCTCTCTCACTGATGTTTCTATCTGTCTCTCCCTCTCCCTTCCTCTCTCTCTAAAATCGATAAAGGGGAAAAAAATGAAAGGTCTAGTCCCACATGAGAGTTCTTTCAAAAGAACAATAAGATAAAAGAATAACCAAAAAAACCACATTGACTGTAGCTTCAGACATGCCTTGGGGAGCTCTGGAGGGTGCAGACAGAGGTACCCTGTCACCACCACTACTACCAGCAGGCGCCTGGATGGTGTAACCAAAAGTGTGCATGTTGACTCTCTTTCCTGAATTCAGGAATTTCCCTCTGTGTGATCAAGTTCTTGTGTTGGCAGCTGAGAAAGCCACTGACAGCTGCGGAGTTATTTTCTCCTTTAGTCACAAGATGATGGAGATAATCTAGGATGGGAAGTGTGGGGGAGAGAAGGAGGAGACAAATGCTCCCTGCTCTGACCAGAATCGGGTAAAATGGCTCACAGGTCAGACAACTAAATAACTCATGACTCCATCCCTTCCATTTGATGGGAAACAACTGGATCATATCAACAAAGCTCTTGAGGTATCAGAAATAAGGATCAAGTTTAAAAACAGCCTTATTGTTTTGTTTTGGTTCTTTTGACGGATCATTAGGAAATACTCAGTCCGGATTGCATTGTTTCCAAAAACTGAGCAATCCATAAAACTCAATAGAATATTATTTTCCAAGTATGAGATTTGGCCAAGAAAATTATTGGACGTTAATCCTTTCTATTTTGTTGATGACTGTTGGACTAAAAACATGCAGAAACTTGAATGCACAGAGATGTTCATTGTAAAAAGTTTTCAGGCACCCTGACCAGGATTATAGCTAATTGGAGGGAGTTATTGTTTTGGAATTTTCCACTTGCTGTCTTAGAGATTCCATGAAATTATAGGCCAACTACTCTTTATTTTATGTGTATTAAGCATACTCTGTATTTAAAATATGCTAAGTGTATAATACATATATACAATATTAAATTTATAATAGACCACTGATTATTATAGTTATTGTTTAAAATTATTTTGAGCAATGAAAGTTTCTTTCAGATGATGTATATTTTCCAGATTATTCTCTGAGTGTTATTGATCACAATATTCAGATCAATCAGTATCTATGGAGAGCCTTCTATGTGCCAGCTGGATGGATATTTTAGCATTTCTGCCATTTAAAGGAGCGTTCTTAATTTGAGCTAAGTTCTAGGTAGCCTTCTCCACATCCCTCAGTTTTTCTTTCTTCATCAGCGTTAATTAGCTCCCCATCTATAGCACTAGTAAAAGCCCTCATGTCTGCCTGATTAAATGAGAAAGGAAAAGGTACCCCACTTAGTAAAGATAATTGTATTTTAAAAACTGAAATCTAATTCTGTGTTTTAGCTATATATTATGGCTTCACTTTTAACTTACAACTACAAAATATATCACATAGAAGATATGGAAAGAAATGGATGATATGGTTATTTTAATCTCTTTTATGTTTTCATTATTTTAAGATACTACATTAAAATGAAAACTATATAAGCTTACCTTCTTACTAGTAAACCCCAGTCAAACCACTGGCCTCAGACAATTTCACCTTCTCAAGTCTCTTTTAAACTCATATATTTTTAAAATTTAATTTAATTTAATTTTCTCCATCACCATTTATCCCCTCTCTGCCCTCTTCCACCTCTACCCACACCCCTCCACCCCCGCAATCACCAACACTGTTGCCAATGAGTTCTTTCTTTTTCTTTTTTGTTCAATCCCTCCACCGCCCACACCCTGCACCCCCAGCAACACCTCCCCTCCACCCCCAGAACTATCTGCCTGCTCTATGAGTCTGCTTCTATTTTGCTTGGTAGTTCGGTTTGTTCATTAAATTTCACATATGAGTGAAATCAGTCCAGCTGGTGTGGCTCAGTAGTTGAGCATTGACCCATGCACCAAGAGGTCGCCAGTTCGATTCCCAGTCAGGGCACATGCCCAGCTTGTGGGCCCAATCCCCAGTGGGGGGCATGCAGGAGGCGGCCAACTGATGTTCCCTCTCATTGATATTTCTATCTCTCTCTCCCTTGCCCTTCTCTCTCTCAAATCAATAAAATAATTTTTTTTTTTTTTTTAAAGAGTGAAATCATATGGCACTTGTCTTTCTCTGACTGGCTTATTTCACTTAGCATAATGTTCTCCAGGTCCATCCATGCTATAGCAAAGGATGAAATGTTCTTCCTTTTTATGGCAGAGTAGTATTTCCATTGTACAAATGTACCACAGCTTCTATAGCCACTAGTAAAAGAGCTGAATACCATATCGGCATCTTTTTCTATGCTCACTCTGGGTTCAAACTGGCCTCCAGGTTTCTTAAATCCTCTTGGATAATCTCTCTCTCTTAGACTGTCTCTACATTTTTTTTTTTTTTTTAATCCTCACCCGAGGATATTTTTCCATTTTTTGTACAGATAGAGTGGGATGAGAGAGAGGAAGGGAGAGAGAGAGGGAAACATCGACGTGAAGGGACACATCGAGTGGCTGCCACCCGCACGACCAACCAGGGCCGGGGACAAACTGCAACCGAAGTACATGCCCTTAGCGGGAACCGAACCCGGGTCTCTCCGGACCGCAGGCCGACGCTCTAACCGCTGAGCAAAACTGTCCAGGGCTGTCTCTAAATTTTTGACTCTGACTTTTCCCTTATTAGAAAATAATAATTAGGAGAAACATCTGTAACAAAAATAAATTAATTAATTTTAAAAAATTAAAAAAGAAAATAATAATTCTCTCATTAGCCATTACCTTATTTCTTCCTCATAATTGGAATTTAAATATATATATATTTATATAAATGGAACACTTGTAATAGTTTAATTTTTCTGTACTATTTTTGAAAAATGTCTGTTTTTCTGGGCTTTGACTTTAAATCTTTATTTGCTTCAGTAAGCAAACTTACTGAAATGAAAATGTTTACTGACCACTGGTTGGGTGTCATACACTGTCTCTCCTTGGTCAGGGCCACTGTGTACAGCTGTGCCTAACACAAGCGCTAGTGGGTGAATGGGGGCAATTTGTCAACATGTGCCAAGAAGAAGAGACAGGGTCGCCCTTTCCTTAGCATGCATAATGATATAAAATAAATTTGAGATTTGTATGGTCCTGCTTTTAGGCACATAAATATAGACAGGGGGGACTTGCAAAACAGAAAACAAACAAACAAAAATTTTTGAGAGTAATTTATTTTCAGTTCAATGAAACTGTAAATTTCAAAGGTATTCCACGAAGGAAGGACTGGAGTATTTAAGTATAGCTCCAACGAGTCAGTGGAATTTATTTATTTTTTTATTTATTTTATCCTCACCTGAGGATATTTTTCCATTTTTTGTACAGATAGAGTGGGAGGGAGAGAGAGGAAGGGAGAGAGAGAGAGAGAAACATCGACGTGAAGGGACACATCGAGTGGCTGCCACCCACACGACCAACCAGGGCCGGGGACAAACTGCAACCGAAGTACATGCCCCTAGCAGGAACTGAACCCAGGTCTCTCCGGACCGCAGGCCGACGCTCCAACCGCTAAGCCAAACTGGCCAGGGCGAGTCAGTGGAATTTAAAAAGAATCCTTAGGTTGAGGACCAGTGGTCTTATCTATTTCTAGTTACATAGAATTTTCATGCAGAGATTATTCTCTAACAATCCACAAAGTGGGTTATGAGAGACATGCCCCGTGGTTTGAGTGGTGTTCACCAGCCTCCTTCGTTTTCTCAGATGCCTCTGAACTCGACCCCACATCCACCTCAGTGCCCAGGATTAGTGAGTTACCCCTGTGAGTTAAGGTATGACCATCACAAATGTCCTTTAAAAACAGAAGATCTCCGCAAAAGGTTAGACCTACCAAACACGATCTGCCTGGATAATTCTGCCGAGCCAGGCTGTTCACACCTCTGCTCTGAGAACCAGAGCCTGTGCTCACCTGAGGCTGAGACACTGGCTTTGCACTGGAGGTGGTGTCGCGAAGGTACAGAAAGAAAGGCAGGAAGGAACCGCTTTTCTCTGTTTTACACTTCTGTAAATCATTGATATCCTGATCAATTTTTAGACAGAAATTACTCTAAAAATATGTGATAAAAGCTGTGGATCATTTTCTCAGATAAATGTACAAAACCCAAAACATTACATACAGGATGGGACAAAAGTAGGTTTACGATTGTTTGTATAGAACAGAATACAATAATTAATAAATGATAATACAAGAATAAACTCTGTGTTTCTCGAACTCACAACTGTTGACCTGCTTTTGCCCACCCTGTACAATTCATGGAGCCCAGATTCCTGAAGCTTGTCTAGAAAAGCCAGGTTAAGAATTTCTATTCACTGAACAAATATAGTGTGGTTTTTAGTGTCTGCAGTGCTGGGGAAGTTGGTGTTCACCTTCCCTTTATTCTATTTATAGTTGATCTACTCAACTTCCAAGCTCATCCCTTCCCCTCCCCCACATCATTCGCGTGTGAACAGAGCAATCAAAATAATGACGAAGGATCCTCACACTGGAAAAAAGAGGGCTCCATGCTGCTACTTCCAATCTGTTTCCATGTCCTGGAACTATGTATGGAAGAGCAAGGGGTAGCCAAATGAAGCTGGGGTGTGTGTGGGGGGGGGGGGCAGGCGGGCACTGGAGGTGGTGTTGCAAAGGTAATGTGCTGGGTTCAGCTCTGCCACACTTGTCGTTGCTCCCCAAAGTGACAGTTCGGTATAACAAACTACCAGGGAAAATCAGACCCTGGAGCACAGCCATCAAGGAGTTCTCTCTCTCACAGATTCTGGGTCAGGACACATGGAAGTAAATAAGATAGAAATCCTTATTAGGGCCTTTGCATGGCTAAAGTTTGGAATATTTTAAACTCGCGTTTGGGGTCTGACTTCTCTGGCACAAGGTTCCAATGCTCCGGTGGAGAGGAGAAGGATCAAGATGCAGGAGCTGAGCGACCCTAGTTCCCTCTTTGAGAAGAAAGGATGTAAAGGATTCATATGCCCAAAGCAATCAGTAACTCACTGTTACACCTGCGCCAGGGTTTGTATTGCAGAGATGGGGACACACTTAACTCATATAACTTATCTTTGTCTACACAGCATAAACTCAAGATGGCATTGCTCACCTGCCCCTTTCTCTGCACTCTGGCGTACTATCAAGTTCTATCATTTTCTTTAGTCAGGTTTATTCATTCCTGTCACATCAGCTCAATGGAAGCAGGATGTCAATTTTATTTCTGGGTATTCTTGGTAATGCATAGACATCAATCCCATCACAGATATCAAGTCTTATAGTATTTGTGATATTGATTAATAGTTATATATTCATTCCTGTTTGTTTTTCCTTGTTCCTACGAAGTGTGGTGGTGAAGTGTACAAAGTCAAGTCAGGCTGCCAAGTCCAAAATCCCACTACGATGTTGCTTTGTGAACTTGAACAAATGACTAAACGTCTCTACGCCCATTTCTTCATTTATGAAATGCAGAGAAGAACAGTACCCACCTCACGAGGCTGGTGCATTACTACATATAAGATGCTTGGAACAGAGGTTGACACATAGTAAGTGCTCAGTAAGTCTTAGCTGTGTTACCTCATTCTCAGCACCTACAGTTTGTGAATCAACCACTGGCAAAATTACCATTGATAACTTTCCACTTGGCAGTCATTAAAATAAAGTACAAACTCCCGTGGCACACTGGAAACCTGTTCTGCAGATCCGCCAGCTCCCCAGAAGGGTGTTTGTGGAGGCACGCCATCATTAGCCTTACCTCCTCAAGGCCAGGAAAAGCTCCAGAAAAGAATACTGTGTTCACTGGGTGTTTTCTATTTGCCAGTTAGAGACCATACCAGTATGGTAAAGGGGGCTCAGGCAAGACAGCCCAGGGGCAATAATCTGATCTCAGTTGTCTCAGCAGCCATGTGAGTGGAGCAGGTGTCACAGAAACCTGGGGACCAACATTTAGGGCACAACTTGGAATCCAGGGGCAAACTCTCTCCACACATCAGCAGGAGTACTGCTTAGGAAAGAGGGTATATTTGGGTTCATCGGTTTCCATCCAATGCACTTCTTTAGGGAGAACTGTTCACCAAGCCAGTGCAGAGATGGTTAACCTCCTGCACGTCAGACTGATACACGGGTGCCTTTGGACTCCAGGAGCAGAATCTGGAAGGGGATCATGAAAGCCTGGATTTCCTTTGATATTTGTATAAGCTTTATAGACTATGAATTTTGAGGTCCTGAGTCACCTACTTTCTGTCAAGTTTCTAGCAAAGCCTCTTCATATAAAATAGTTTTAAAGTTTTACACTATATAACGAAAGGCAGAACAGTAGAACCACTCCAAAGACAAGCCCCTCTTTTCCATGTGTCTACCATATCATCAGCTCTTGGTGCAGCCCTGGCTGGTTGCAATTTCAGTGTAATCCAGGGGGACAAAATCAATGGAGAGGAGGAGGCTCGGATGCAAGAGTAGGAACTCAAGGTGGAATAAGACAAAGGGTATTGTTGGCTTTGAAGAGGAAGGAGAAATTGATTCCAATGAAATTTAAGGAGCAGAGAAGAGAGAAAATGTTTTGAGAAATGTTGAATGCATGGATGTTAACATGGCCTCAGCAGATCTTGTACAGCAGATGAGATTGTCTGCTAAGGAGAAAGGCAGGCTTGGCAGGTTTGTGCTGGACTTTCAAAGCGAACTGAAAGATTTAGAGGATTTTTTTTTGCCCTGTATCTCTTTCCAATCCTAGGTAGAGTCACCAAATTAACCACTGTTATCATGATTCTGCTCCAGAACTATCAGAAGTCTCTCACTGCCTGCCCCCGTGGGTTCATACACCTTAAGCTAAGATTGAAGGCAGCCACTGTCTGGGACCTATATCCTTCCTTCCCAGATCTGGCTCCCACAAATCTCCATTCCAGCAGAGCTCGGAAAACCCTTCATACATGTCCCATCCTTTGTCACCGCCCCATTTTGTCCCTGCTGCTTCTTTCATCTTGAGTATCCTTCCTCCATCATCTACTCTTATTGTTTTATGTCTGCTTGAAGGCTC
Source organism: Molossus molossus (assembly GCF_014108415.1). Lineage (NCBI taxonomy): Eukaryota > Metazoa > Chordata > Mammalia > Chiroptera > Molossidae > Molossus > Molossus molossus. Next base: position 23,821,399 of record NW_023425347.1, on the reverse strand, counting down.
AACTCTCTTTTCCACCAGGATGCATTCTCTGATTCCCAGGACTGGGAGCAAATTCTCTCTTTTCTGCACATCCATATAACTTTGTTCATACTTCTCTAGGGACATTTTTTTTTTTCCTTTGCAGTCTTCCTTACACAGTGGTTATTTTTATACTCTCTTCATCTTCCTACGATATTATAAACCTAAGGGCAGGATTTTTTGCATTATTCACCTTTCTACACCATACTACTTTCTACTCCAATGCAAAATATATTTAGCCAGAGGAAATGTTCTATTAATGTGTATTCTCTTGAAGTTAATAATGTCCTATTGAAGTTAATGCTGGGGGCGGGGGAGAGTCATTAGACTAGAGGTTTGGAAATTTCCTGTGGACCTGCACAAATTGGTCCTATGGATATATTCTTTTTTATATTCCTGGAACATAAATGTTGTAATACATAATATTTCATTCATTCATTTATCCTTCATTGCAAATGTCTTGAATACCTACCAAATGCAAGGCGTGTGCATAATAAGTATGGTGATGGCTCTGGATATATGCAAAGAGGCCCTCCTCATCACCACCGTCAGCCAAAAGCAATGTGTCATAGGAGTGACCATTTAAGTTGTGTCCTGTGGGTTCAGAATAAGCCTTGTAACGCACAGAACCAAATTAGAGGTGATTTTAACATCAGCACAGAATATTGGCTTTTTAGACATTCATCTTTGTGTTTGTTTGGAGATTTTGCTTTAGAAAATATCAATTATACCCTCCCCCTTTATCTCTCTTGTCTATAATTATTTTCCTGGCATTTACTCGATGAAGAGCTTCAAGTCCACTTTTGCAGATGAAAATAAACTGATGAAAATTGAAAAATCAATGCTTTCCTTCTAATAGTTTGGACCAAAAAAAGTAAAAAGCCTCCAATTTTGTCATCATAATCAATATATAATGGAGCAGTGGCCACAAATACACATTTAAAAAGTAGGTTGGTTTGGGGTTCATTTGTTTTTAAATAATAAGGCACATTTTTTTTCTTTCAAAGATGCTGTATGTAAAAAAAACATTTTAAAAAATACATTGAAAATTTTTGTTTCAAAATATGAGTGTGTCTGAGCTTGATGCCCAGCTAAAGCACTGGATGTCCATTACCTCTCCCGTCAGGGTCTTTATCCATGTCCTGGGGTTGCAGGACACGCGGGTCTGCCTCTTGCCTCCTACGGACCCATCATTTCTCTGCACAGGTCTTTTGAGGTCCAATCTATGTGTGGCTTCTTCAGCCAGGAGCTTCTTGGATCTTTCCAGACTTTGCGATGCTGCCTGGTGCGGTGACTTCATTGCTTTCCCAGCCCGGCACTTGGCAGGCTCTCCCTCCCTTCCTCTCCTTCCCCATCTCCCTCTCTTCTCCCACGGCCCATCTGCCCCTCCTGTCCGCCACCCACCTCTCCTCTCTGCTCCCCTTTATTTCCACTCCCGTCCGCCAGCTCGGCTCCCCTCTCCCCCCGGCTGTCTGTATTTGGAGCTCCGGAAGCCGGCGACTCTCCCCGGGAGCAGCGTGACTGACAGACTCCCTCCGGGGGAGGCGGGAGGGGAGCTGACGGAGGAGGTCGAGAGTGGCGGACACGGATTCGCACCGCCCAGGACAAGACCCCAGGCCACCCCAGCAGGTAATCCTGGAGCAGGGGCGGGCGGGCGAGGGGGCCGTGGGTGCAGGTGCGGGGACGCCCGGGGAAGTTGCGCTGAACGGGTGGGATGAGGGGGCCGGACGGCAGCTGGGGAAGAAAGGCGGTGCGGGCGCCGTGGGCGCAGGACGCCGGACCCGGGCGGGACGCGGGCGGGAGCCAGCGCTGAAGGTCCCTGCGGGAGCCCATCTGGGTCAGCGCAGCAGCGCGCCCTGCCCCCGCCGTCCCTCTCTGGGTGCCCGGGCCGCCCCGAGCGAAGGCGGGTGCAGGCGGGGTGCGGACTTGCCGTGGGGGTGGCGGGGCCTCTGCTCCAGGCTCATCAAACTTTGTGGGTGTCCGCCCGCTGGGCTCCGAGCCTTGCGAGGGTGCGTGTGAGGGAGGGTTGGGTGCTGCCTTTGGACTGGATCTCAGCACTGCCACCTCGATCAGAAAGTACGGGTGTGTGTGTGTGGGGGGGGGGGGTTGACCTGGCTTCTCTGCTGAACCTGACTTGAGGCGATGAGTCACTGTAGAAAGATAAATAAAAATGCAAAGGCAACTGAGGCACTGAGGGACAGCTTGGAAAAGGGCACCTCACAGCTGGGTCTCGACCGCTTTAGACTGAGGGTTGTTCGCAGAAGCAGCAGCAGTATCATCACTTTCAGGGCTGATAATCACATATGCGGGTGGCCATTTCTTTATTCTCATCGCACATAATAGACTGCAAGTTTTCGCAGTATTTGGATTGATGCATTATTTACAATGAGCAAATACGGATGACTGCATTTGGGATATTGAACTAAGATAGGTCCAGACGGCCAAAGCGGAGATGAACACTTAGCAGAAAGACCAAGAACCTGTGGGAAAGCAGAAGCCGGTGGGACTCAGGCACCTTAGTTTACCAGAATTGTTTGCAGAGCACTATTTTTTGACTGCGAATAAAATTTTCTTTTAATTTAAAGAACATGCCTTAGAATTCTGGCGTAAAATATCCAAGGCCACTTAATGTAAGATTACAACAGCAGAGTGATCTTTAGGGAAATTGTTCGCATAGTGACTATTGTCTAATTAGACTGTAAGCCTCCTGAGGGCAAGGATAGGCTTTAGAAGTCCTTGTAGCACCAAATAGTATTTGACTCAGGGTATGTAATGAGCAGACATAAAAGTTTCTTAAAATAATTAACTAAATAGATTGAGTGTGGCTGGATCATGTCTTCTTGAAATTGCATATTTTGCAAGAAAAGGATATTCTATGAAACCTCTAACCTAAAAACCTTTAATAAAATTAGAATCAAGGTGTCATATAAATATTTATTAAAATAAAGAGAAAAAGAAATTGACTATAAAGAATCATGAAGGTGACTGTTAAGTTGGTCTTGGCTAGTAGGAAATAGTGTTTGCTGCTTATTGTTGTGAGAAGTCAATTTGTTGATACAGTGTCAAGTTTGGTAAACGGTCTCTCTTTAGTGTTACCACTTAAATGTGCCAGTGTAGTTTGAAAGCAGCTGTAGGCAACAGGTAAAGGAACAGTGTGTCTGCATTTATTTATTTATTTTTTTATGGACACTGAAATTTGAAGTTTGTACTATTTTCCCCAGTAACAAAGTGTTCATCTTTTTCCCCAAGCATTTAAAATTGTAAAAATCATTCTTAGCTTGGGAGGGGAAGGAGGAAAACAAAAACAGGAGAGGGGAGGAGAGTTTTGTCCTGTTGGTAGTAGTTTGCTACTCCCACCTACCATGTGACAGAGTTTGGAGAGGAACCTTTTGAAAGAGTTCATGAAACATTCTCCTAGTGCCTAAGTCATATGCAGCAGTTAAGTTAAATGTCTTCAAGAGTAGCATTAACTTATTTGGGGCATTACGGTGTTCTATTTCGTCTTGAATGCTACCTAACAGACATCTTTATGCTAGCGGTTTTGTCTTTAATTCATTAATTATGTAATATTTTATACATAAAAATCATATTTTTAAGTTTATGTAAACTATAAACATTACATTCAAATGACCACCTATGACCCCATCACATAGCTCTAAGACTAGGTCTTAAGAACTAGATAATTGTTAAAAGATAATTCCCAAAATGAACAAAAATATTTTAAAATAAAAATATATTCACAATATATAAAGAGCTCTTACAACTCAATAATCAAAAGATAAATAACCCAATATAAAAATGGTCAAAGGATCTGAATGGACATTTCTCCAAACAAATGACCAATAAGCACATGAAAAGATGCTGAGCATCCTTATTCACCAGCAAAGTGCAAACCAAAACCACAGTGAGATACCACTTTAGACCCATTAGGATGGTTAGATTCAAAAAGTCAGATAATAAGTGTTGGTGAGGATGTGAAGGAATTGGAACCCTTTTACTCTGCTGATGGGAATGTCAAATGGTGCAACTGCTTTGGGAAACAATTTGACAGCTTTTTAAAAGTTAAACAGAGTTACCATATAATAAAGCAATGTCTTTCCAAGTATATGTATCCAAGAGAAATGGGAGAATATGTCCACATAAAATCCTATATACAAATGTTTATACCAGCACTAGTCATAATAGCCAAAAGGTGGAAACAACCCAAATGTTCCTCAACTGATGAATTGATAAATGAAATGTGGTATAACCATACAATGGGATATTATTTTGCCATAAAAAGGAATGAGCTACTGATGCATACTATTATGTGCATGAACCTTGAAAACATTATTCAAATGAAAGAAGCTGGTCACACAAGACCACATATTGTATAATTCTGTTCATATAAAAATATTAAAAACAGGGAAATCTATAGAAACAGAAAGCCGATTAGTAGTTGCTTAGGGAATGGAGGTTGGGGTTAGAGAGGGTGATAGTAAAGGGTACAGGGTTTCTTTCTGAGCTGATGAAAGTGTTCTAAAATTGACTGTGGTGGTGGTTGTACATATCATTGAATTGTACACTTCAAATGGGTGAATTGTATTTTATGTAAGTTATCTCTCAAAAAGACTGTTAAAGAAAATAAACAGAAGGCTAGAAAAAAAAAAGAAGTAGATTGTTACCTATGCGGTTGCATCTTTCTTTGGGTGCTTCTTTGCCATTCCCCATGTCCCTCCCAACTCTGAATTCTGTGTTAATCATCCTCTTATTGTAAAACAGTTTTATGACATATGTTTGTATTCCTAGACAATATGTTGTTTAGGTTTGCTGGTTTTTTATTTATAAGAAGGGTATGTATAATATTCTCACTTTTAAAAACTGAACATTATATATATTTTTTTTTATCCTCATCCGAGAACATTTTTGCATTTATCTTTAGATAGAGCAGGAGGGAGAGAGGGGGGAAGAGAGAGAGAGAGAGAGACATTGATGCGAGAGAGACACATCGAGTGGTTGCCACCCACACGACCCCAACTGGTGTCAGTACAAACTGAAACCAAGGTACATGCCCTTAGCAGGAACCGAACCCAAGACTCTCTGGTCCACAGGCCAACGCTCTAACTGCTTAGCCAAACCAGCCAGGGCTGAACATTATATTTTTAAGAATTATCCTTATTGTTGCATATAGCTATATAGTATTTATTGTCAAATATTCCATAATTCACTTACTTACCCATTTTCTTACTGATGGGTGTTTGGGTTGGATCCCAGGTTTTGCTATTATGGGGAGTGTGATTTGAAAACTTTTTTTTCATGTGTCTCAGCACACGTCTGCAAGAGGTTTTCTATGTGAATGTACCGTGTATTTTATTTTTTTTAATTAAAAAATTTTTTTTATTCTTACCCAAGGACAATTTTTTTTTGCATTTATCTTAAGACAGAGTGGAAGGGGGGAGGGGAGAGAGAGAGAGAGAGAGAGAGAGACATTGATGTGAGAGAGACACATCAACTGGCTGCCACCCACAGGACTCCAACCAGGGCTGGAGACAAACTGCAACCAAGGTACGTGCCCTTAGCGGGAACTGAACCCGGGACTCTCTGGCCTGCAGACACTCTAACTGCTGAGCCAAACTGGCCAGGGCTGTGCCGTGTATTTTAATGACAAAAAAAAAAAAAAAATGTTTATTCTTCTTCCGACTTATAGATTAATAGTATCTACCAGCTGACTCCTCCAAACCAAGACAAAGTGACTAGAGCTGAGAGCCTAATTGCAATATCTATTTTCTCATGTCCTGAGAAGTATGAAAAAGTGCTAATCTAAAACTCTACAACTGAATTTCACAACAGGACCACTTAACCCAATCGCGTATGAGTGTCTTCATCTCCTTGTATCACCTGGGTTTAGGATGGGACGGAGGACGACTTTATTAAATCAAAGGAACATTACGTTAAGCTAGGTACACAAGTGGTTTTTAAACTTCACTAATGTTTTCCTTGTATGGTATCCTGCTGGGTACTCCAATGTTTCCAACATGATTAGTTTGGTTATTCTGGTAACAAGCCAGTTGGAAATCTGGCATTTTAGCCTTGGATACTTTCTGGGTCTGCCGTGATTTAGGCTGTGATCTCCAGTTTCTTCGAGATATTTCCACTTTCCTTAGGAAGAGAGGAAGCACCCTAAGGTCAGAACAGGCTGTTATAAGGATTTTTTAAAGTTTATTTCTATTGTGGTAAAATATACGTAACATAAAATTTACCATTTCAACCATTTTAAATTGTACAGTTCAGTGGCGTTAAGTGCATTCACAAAGTCGTGCAAAATCAGCACCATCCATCTCCAGAACTTTTTCATCAGCCCTAACGGAAACTGTGTCCCCCTGAAACATTAACTCCCCATTGTCCCCGCCCCTCAGCCCATGGAAACCACCATTCTGCTTTTCGTCTCTATGAGTTGCCTCTGCCAGGTACCTCATATAAGTGGAATTATACAGCATTTGTCCTTTTGTTGCCTGAGTTTTTATATCCAGAGGAATTCCACCTTATTTTGTCTTTCTGTTTAGTAGAGCCATTTTCCACTAAAAAAAAAAAAAAAAAGGCTTCTTTTAGCAGTTGGGTCATTTCCCTTTCAATATACAGCACTACATAGCTAGGGACAGACTAGAAAGTGGTCTAAAACCAGAAGAACTTTCAATTATTATGGATGGTATCTTCATCTGCCCTGATTGGTTAATTAGACATTTAACACACCTGGTTTTTTTCATTAACCATACAGCCAAGTGGAGAAGGCACAGCACTCCTTAATTCTTAAAAATGTACCTCTACCTGTTAGCCCCAGTTTCTCAGAACTTACGGGCCATGCAACAATATAAACATCTGATCTAAAATTATTCTCGTTTTGATAGAAAAAGGTGATAAAGAGCCGGAGGGTTCTGGGAGACCGAAAGTAGAAGTGGGGTGGCCTAAATGGCAGTATTCAAGAGGAGAGTGGTCCCTGGAGAAGCGAGATGCTGGAGACACCAAAGACAGACCGTGTAGCACACAGACAACAGTGATTGTCCTGGGTCTATACTAGTGCCCAGTTTTATGAGAAAATAACCTTTATTACTTTTCACATCAGTCCACATTGAAATCCAGAGAAACCCTGGGATCCGTTGATAATTTATTCATTCACCCATGTCGAATGACTGTTATATGCCCAGCATAGTGACAATCACACGGGATACAAAGACAAATACCGGCAAAGGATCTGGTGTAATATAGAAGAGAAGACAACCTAAGCTGTGAACATAGATCTTGAAGGATCTGCTTAGGTGGTTGTCGTTTAGTTTTATCGAGAGGAGAATCACTGGATTCTTCTATTTCGTTTTATCAAGAGAAGACTCACTGGATTCTTATGAGATAAATTGATTGTTTTACTCTAAGGCAACAAGAAGCAGTCAAATTAGACCACATTAAGAAAGCTGGCCAATTGTATTTTCCAAACCCAGGTAAAATAAACTTCTCAGTGGTGAATGCATATTTCAGTCTGATTATAGTCTGACATGTACTTGGGGGTGTTCATTTTAGGGAATCAGAGTTTAGAAGCCTCTGTGTTGCCCGGAGTGTGTAGGTAAGGGACTAATGTGATATAAGGGTGGTCTTTTCATCGAATGAATACTGTCCGGTACTTCTGCTCACCTCTCTTAAATGGCAGGGAGCTGAAATATCTGGCCCAGTTAGTAGGTTGATGGAGAAGTCCATCCAGTTGGTTGTTTGGCATTAGGCTAAACACAGACAGTTTTTTCCTGGCATTATCTTCTAGCATGCTAGAAGCTGTGGCTAGCTATTTTCAGCGGCGCAATGTAGGTTCAAAAGTATTTGGACAACATTTTTAAAATTTGAATTTTCATTTTTCCTCCATATCCTTCAGAGCATTCTTCAAACTGTGTCCCTGACCTACATGCAGAGACTTCCAAAGGTACATGTACACAGATGTTTCCCACCTTCTATTCTATAATCACCTTCTCTCACTTGACATAAGAAAGACCCATCTCTAACCTGCTTTATTAGTCCATTTTACGAAAAGGCTTATCTCTAACCCATCTTCTTAGATTGAATTGTCCAAGGATGTAAAAATCTAGGGAACAGGGAGGGCAAAAAAGGGGACATTCCAAAATATCAGTTTTAAGGTGAGAAAGTCAATGATTCTAATTTCTGAACATTACAAATCATAGGTTTTCTAAGTCTGATTCAAAAACAACAACAAAGGTAATCTAATGAAATTGTAAACTCATGTTAAAGGAAAAATTTAAAAGAGGATGAAACATGACTCTCATACAAATACTTTTTACAAAAGAACACATTAAACATTAAAAAATGAGAGAGCCAGAAAAGTCTACAATCAAAGAGGTACACTGATAGCAATGCTGAAATGAATCTGCTTAATAGATGTAACACTGGCTTCTTCATAGTTTGAGAGGGAAGTCCATTGAACTCCATATTACAGAATTTATTAGCATCCCCATAGACTGTAAGTACTGGATTCACTTTAAGTTCCCTGCAAGTTTACGTTTATGTGCACAGAGTTGTGAATTGCCCAGGCAAAGCCCACGAGTGACTGAGATAACCCAGATGGATGACTAGATAGGGACTCACTAACTTTCACGTCTCCAACATTTCCTTTCACTGATGATTAAATAATTTTTGACATTTTGTTTAGTATATAACTCGGAAGGAGTTCAAATAATTAAATGACATTTCTGTTACAAATTCTCCTCCATTCCTATCTCCTCATTTCTGTGAATAGTTCCCTAGCATTTTCATTGATAAAAACAAAAATTGAGAATGTAATTGGTTTTCAGTCTTGAGTCATTCTAGTGATGTGAATACTCATCCACGTAGACATGAAATAATTGAAAAATAAAAATGCTCAAAAGAGAGGGGTTTCCAATAAAAATTTATTTTGTATTTACATTTAGTAATTATTTGTCAACATTTATAATATTTGTACTACTTTGATAAGTTGCATTATAATAATAGTTACAATGGTAACAATCAGAAGAACATTTTTTGCCACTGGACTTAAATTTAAGTCCAGAAAAAAGTATTGATGGGGTAATGAATAAAAGACATTCAAGCATAAAATACATAAAAGTAAGATAAACTTCTGTAGGGAAAGAAGAATGGAAATATAAGTTTAAGGAGAAGATTTAATTATGTAAAATTTATACTTTCAAAGAGCAGCCTATTTCTGTATTCTTTTAAAATAAATGGTGATGAATTCCAATGGACATGTTTTAGTGAATGATAAAATAGTTTTACTTTTATATGTCAATTTTACAGAGTGCTGCAAGTTACATTCTTCACAACTATTCATATTTTGGTGAAAGTTTTTATATGTCTATCTAAAAATGTGCAAGAGTTTTACAAAATCTTTTAAGTTATATACAAATACAAATTTTAAAATCTCTTGCTAACTCATTCTGCCTCTGTTTTCTGACCAAAAATCAAGGGTCTGTAATGTGGTAAATACTTTCTGCAAGTTTAGTGTTGGCATATGAACCAATTTATCGATTGACACAGTTCTAATGATTCCTTGTTCTACTAGATTTAGGGAAGACATTTAGAAGTAAAGGCCTTGGTACTTGGGACACCTCTCAAAAGGAGACAATAGCCCATCACACTTTATTTATTTTTAGGCAGTTATAGTTTCACTTTATTCATCTTTTTTTTTCCCCCTTCACCTGAGGACATTTTTTGTTCAGAATGAGTGGGAGGGAGAGAGAGGAAGAAAGAGAGAGAGAAAGAGAGAGAAACATCGACGTGAAAGGGACACATTGAGTGCCACCTGCACGACCAACCAGGGCTGGGGACAAACTGCAACCGAGGTACGCGCCCTTAGTGGGAACCGAACCTGGGTCTCTCTGGACCGCAGGCCGACGCTCTAACTGCTGAGCCAAACCGGTCAGGGCTATTCATCTTTCTTGTTCTCCCCTTTGGATACATTCACTGTAAGGTATTATGTGTGTATGCAAATTTGTGTATAATGACCAGATAGACAGCACTATCATTGATCTGTAAATGTGTAGCCTTCACCAAGTTTGGGACGTTTTGAGCCATTATTTTTTCAACTATGTTTTCTACCTAAATCTCTTTGTCCTCACCTGGGATTCCAATGACACAAATGTTAAACCTTTTAATATTGTCCCACAAGCTTCTTAGGCTCCATTCATATTTTGTTGTTGTTCGATATTTTTTCCTCTTTGTTCTTCAGATGAGATGATATCTGTATCATCAAGTTCACTGACACTTGCCTTGTCATCTCTGTTCTGCCACTGAGATCATCCAGTGTGGTTTTTATTGTTATTGTATTTTTTATTCTAAAATTTTCACTTGTTTTCTGTTTAGAAGTTTTGTGTCTCTTCTGAGAACTTCTGCCTCTCCATGCATTTCAAGAGTGTTTACCTTTATCTCCCGGAACATAGTTATCTGATCGTTTCAACACCTACGTCATCTTGGAGTTGTTGGTTATCTTTTCTCTTGAGCATTGATGGCATTTCCCAACCCCTTGCGTGTCAAACATTTTGGGATTGAATTCTTGATACTTTGAGTATTATGTTGTGAGACTGAATCCTTTTAAAATATTCTTTTTTTTTTTTTTTTTTCAGTCTTATCAGGCAGTCAACCCTCCAGTTCTGTCTTGCATTTTGTGGGCAATGGTTCCAATATCGGTTCATTTTTCGAAGTTTTTGCTGTGCTGTTTTGAGTCCCATGGAAGCACAATTTAGGGCTTAGGCTGGGACTTGAACAGTGGCTAATGTCATAGTTCAGTTCTCAAAGCCTTTGGATCTGCACAGCCCAGGGGAGAGACCGGGGCCTGTACTCCCTCATGCACACAATCAAGGGATCCCCTTCTTCAGCTCCATCCTCTCTGGGATTCCTCTCAACACACTTATCTCCCCTAAGAGCCTTTTTTTCTGGTCTTCTGCCAGAAACATTGGTTTCTCTTGAAATTTGAGTTGCTCACGGTGCTGCAGTATAGACTAGAGTCACCCTCAAGGCAAAGCCGTGAGGGAAAAGTGAGAGGAGAAAATAACAGGGTTTCTCCCACATGCTTTGAGCCACAAGGGCCCCTTTCCCCAGCTCTTTGGCAATAAGACCAGGTTTCTTTTGGAGAAACTTTTAGCTGCTTCTGCCACACCATTCTGTGACTGTGGCCACTCAAGGGAGAGAAAAATGGGAAAAAGAGAAAATGTGGTCTTTTTCTCACATTCTTCAATTTGCAGGGGCCTCCTTTCCAGGTCCTCTGGCCCAAAAGAGGAGGGTCTCTGGGAGTTTTTCTTGCCTGCATCCCTGCACAGTTTCGACCTTTGGGCTAAGTCTGGAGAGAAAAGAGAAACTCAGAAACGCACTCCTAAATGGATCCCTTTTCCAAGTTCTGGTTGCTCTCCTCAGTTCACCTGCTATTGTTTGTCTTTCAGAGTCGGAGATTTGCTTTTTGCATTTTGAACACAACATCGAGACAGGTTACAGTGGGCTCATCCCTTCATGACGTCACAGGTAGCTCCCTCCTCCTTTCCATAGCTCCCCTGTTCCCTTTCCCCCTTCATTTTCCCCACATCCCACCATTCTATTCTTTCCATTTCCCCTTTATCTGTGCCCCCTTTCCTTTGGGCTCCCAGGTCTAAAGGGGAAAACATAAAATGAAATAACCTCTAGTCTTTTGGTGGCTCACAGCTCTGTTTGAAGACTGATTTTGTTACGGGTAGTAAGTCAGGGTAAAGTCTGAAAGTAGACCCAGAGGCTGGAGACATGGAGAAGCACAAAGGGGTCGGAGGAGCGCCCGGGCGCAACCCGTCACCTGGCTACTTTAAGTCAAATGATCAAGTCACACTTGTTGACCATGTCCATGCACATATCAGGCCCAGCACTTAAGAACTGATCCTTACGGTTTTTCTTCTAAGAGAGTTGTTGAATCTATTAGTCAATTGTATATAAATCTTAAAATGAGTGCCAGAAGGTTGCGATTAGGAAGAATTGCCACAAACCATCTTACCTTAAAGTCCAGAGAGACATGGCATCCTTAACACTGAAATGACAAGGTTTAATAACATAAAATACTTCTAGTTGTGCTGCGAGGAACAGCTGACCCTGTGAAATGCTCTCTCCTTTATGTTCAGTCAGCAGAGTTTCTGTAGCCTGGAGCAGTGGTGTTGGAAGAGGGGCGTGTGAGGTGTTATGGTCATCGTGATGGGGACAGGAGAGTGGTAACACATGCAGTAATAGTTCACAGATTGAGCACTGATGATGAGTGCCGCGGAGCATCCACAGATAAATGACAACACTTAGGCATCACTTTATAGTTCACAGAGTGTCCTGTAATCTTCCAGAGAATCCTGGAGTGGTTATTATTACTAGGTGGGCAATGCTTATAATTCCATTCCAGTCCCTGAGCTTCGGGTTCTGTCTGCGGCTGCCAAGCATCATCTCAGTATCACCGTAGGCACTTGAAACTCTCAGGTCTAACACAGAGCTGCTTCTCTTCATTGGCCACCTCCATCCCCCATCCCTGTTTTTGTGGCACTACCCTACCACAGAGCAAGATGTCGAAGGCATCCTACCTTCTCCATTTCCCTCCTAATCCCATTTAGTCATTTCTCAGATTCTACTTATTTTATACATCTCTCAAATCGTCAATCCACCATCATCGTGATTGAAATTCCCCAGGCCCCTTTCCAGCTTTATCAACCACTCTCTCTAACTACCCATCAATCCCCTCTTTCTTTTGCTTTCTTTGATAGTTCCTGGCACATAGCCAATGCTCAAAGAAATATTTTGTAGTTGTACTGTCTCCATGTCTTTGCACAAACTGGCCATAGGCTCAGGAACATCTTTACTTACTTTTCCTCTGAATAACACCTCCTCATCCTTTGATTTAATTTAGTTCCTAATCAAACTTTAATAGCCTCCCTAATTCCTAGGGCTCAGTTGAGTAGTATCTCATTTCTTTCTTTCTTTCTTCCTTCCTTTTTTTTAAATCCTCACCCAAGGATATTTTTGCATTAATTTTCAGATAGAGCTGGAGGGAGAGAGGAGGGAAGAGAGAGAGAGAGAAACATCGATGTGAGAGACACATAGACTGGTTGCCACCCACACGACCCTAACCGGGGCCAGGGACAAACTGCAACTGAAGCATGTGCTCTTAGTGGCAACTGAACCCAGGACTCTCTGGTCCGCAGGCCGATGCTCTAACCACTGAGCCAAGCCAGTCAGGGTGAGTACCCCATTTCTTGACCCTTTCATTCCCACATGCCCCCACAGCATTCCTGTGCACTATTCTATTACAGGGCATCTTGGAGTGTGGGGCCTCTTACTGAGACATGCACTTATTAAAAATGCAGATTCTTGGCAATACCCAGGACCACTGAATGCGTACTCCTGAGAGTGGGGCCCAAGACCTGAATGTAGGAGGCCCAGCTTCTCCCCACTGGTTCTGATGCACAGGAGAGAAGGGAGTGGTGAGAACTGCTGTTCTGTTCCGTTCCCTATCTTGGCCCCTATGACTGGTTCCAGGAGAGAGGAGTGTGGCCTCACAGAGCAGTCTGTGGCTAAGTTTAATTACCACCTATCACTTTGCTGGGAGATGAGAGCATCAAGTTACTCATATTTAATAGGTTTACAACTGTACCTTTATAAAAAGGAGCAGTACTTATTTTTTATTTGATTTTAAGTGCTTTATTGAGCTACAATTTTGCATACCATAATATTCACCCATTTTACATGCACAATTTAGTAATTATTCATATATATACAGCATTGTGCAACTACCACCACAATTCTATTTTAAATCATTTCCATCACTTCAGATAGAAACTTTGTGCCCATTTACAGTCACTTCCCATTCCTGTCCCAAGCCCTAGGCAACCACTAATTTATTTTCTGTCTCTACAAATCTGCTTTTTCTAGATATTCATATAAATGTAATTATAGGAAACATGGTCTTCTGGCTCTGACTCTTTCACATAGCATAGTGTTTGGGAGGTTCATTTATGTTGTAGCATGTACCACTACTTCATTCCTCTTCATTGGCAAGTAATATTCCATTGAATGGACATACCACATTTTTATCTATTTATCGACTGATGGAAATTTAGGTTGTTGCTTTTTTTTTTTTTTTTTTGCTATTATAAATGATGCTGCTATAAACATTTGTATATAAGTTATTGTGTGTGTGAACATATGTTTGTGTGTCTCTTGAGTAGATAACTACAGGTGGAATGACTGGGTCATATGGCAAATATACGCTTAACTTTTAAAGAAACGTCCAAACTGTTTTCCACAGCAGACACACCATTCCTACTAGCAATATAGAAAGGTCCCAATTTGCCTTTAGCCTCACTGGCACTTGTTATTATCTGTCTGTTTGGTTGTAGCCATCCTACTGGGTGTGAAGTGATATTTTATGGTTTTGATTTGTATTTCACTTTCACTAATGACTATTTGTGTTGAGTATCTTTATGTGTACTTTTGACTATTTGCATATCTCCCTTGGGAAAATGTCTATACAAATAATTTGCCCATTTTTATTTTTTATTATATTTTATTTTTTTGTGTGGTACGTGCCCCTAGCAGGAACCAAACCCGTGTCTCTCTGGTCCACAGACTGACGCTTAACCGCTTAGCCAACAGGGCTGAGCCAAACTGGCCAGGGCAATTTGCCCATTTTTAAATTGGAGTGTTTATCTTCTTATTATTGAGTTTAAGAGTTCCTTATATATTCTGGATACAAGGAGAGTGATACATTTATTTATGGAGGGACAAAAGGTCCATTAAAACCCTGCCCAGGCTGTGGTAGCCTAGCCAGCCAAGTCTCTGTGGCTTTTTAAAATTTGAATCCTCACTCGAAGACATTTTCACTGATTTTTAATGAGAGGGGAAGGGAGAGAGAGAGAATCATCCATGTGAAGGAGAAACATTGATCAGTTGCCTCCTAAATGCGCCCAACCGGAGATCCAGCCCACACCTAGGTATGTGCCCTGACTGGGAATCGAACCCACAACCTTTCAGTGTACAGGATGATGCTCCAACTGAACATCGTGGGCCCCTTGGCTCTTCTTTTTTCAGTACCAGGATGTGGCCCTTAGAGAACTCCAGAAGCACCCCTGTGACCTCTACCTCCTCGGTGTCCTAAACAACAGCAGAAGAGTAGTCTGGGGACACAGGAAAAGCTTCTCCAACATCACTGGAGCCTAGAAAGGGTCGTGGTGGGGTTTGAGGAGGGAGCTGCTTTTTCGTGAACAGTCCTTACCTCACATTTAGCAAAAGGATTTCCCACTTCAGGATAGGGGAGTGGAATAGGGGTCTGTCCTGGTCCCTCTCAGCCTTCAGCATCTATGATTTTATGGTTCTGTCCTTACCGGGTCCCACCACCCCAAGTCAAGGCACAGAGCCAGCCTTCAAGGTAGACAGATTTACCCAGGGTCTCAGTTCCACCGGGCTCCTTCCTGCTGAAAGTACCCAGTGCCCTGCAGCCTGGTGTCCTAGAGTGCTGGCCTGTCCCCAACAGCCACACTGTCCTCTCTTCAAGGAGACGGTGGTGCCTTGAGGACCGGCTCTGTGTCTCCTCCACCTGTGTAGTCCCAGCAGCCAACACAGAACACAGCTCAAGCATCCGCATCTGATTTCCTTAGGTCAAGTGAATGAAGAAGGCATGAGTTCGTGTTTTGGAAGTGAGAAGCTGAGAATGAGACAGGTTAAGTAACCTACTCAGTCACGTGGGTTGTCAATTAAGGGGCAGGGTCTCAAAGTTCTTTGATGCCAAAAAATGCTTTGCCCACTACTTCAAGTTATAAGCCCTAGCCTCACATCGTCAGAGATTTCAGCCTCAAGGAGAAATATTTATGTTACAAGACTGATCGGGGTGGTTCTAAGGTGTGGACCACCAGAGTGCAGAAGGCAAATGGAATGGGGAGGTAATTTCTATCTGTGGTTGTTTATTTTACCTTCAGGGGTGGGGAGCATCCAGCCTGTGGGCCAGATAAGGCCCAAGAAATCAATACCAGCTAACATCGCAGCCTCACCAAATTCTCCTGATCAAATATAGCAGGCTAATTTTGAAGTTGATAATTTTGTGTGGCCCGAGAATGATGTGTTATAAATATCCAAATGGCCCCTGGCAGAAAAAAGGTTCCCCACCCCTTTCTGGATTTGATGACGATGACAGGAAGTTAATAGCTCAAGGGAAGTTACCGCTGATTTGTGGCACCCTGGGTGACCTCTCAGAGAAGCGGGGGTTTGGAAAATGGGTGCAGCGCTGCCCAGAAGGACCCTGAGGCGGTGCAAACCACAGGACTGCGGCGCAGAGGAGATTGGCAGGCATCCGTGGGAGGGGGCGGGGCGTCTCCGAGGCTGGATCTCAGGAGCCTGGTGAGGTAGAGAGAGCTGGGGTGAGGTCCTTTTGAAAATCCAGCTGAGAAGTTTGCCTTTTTTTCTGCAGTGGGACATTATTAGAGGCTTTAGAGGAATTAGTTGGTGGATCAAGATCTCATATATGTTTGCTCCGGTTTTGTGAAAAATGTATAGTGTTCTTTTCCTGTGTAATCCTCAGATCTCTTATATTCTGATCACATTGTTTCAACATTCAGTGACTCCTGGAATGTCTGAAAATAGTGGCTTTTTTTTTTTTTCTGTTTGGTGAGAAGCTGGCTCCAGAAATGCTCCGTGGGAGAGTAAGCGAAAGATATGAAGGCGGGCACCTTGGCAACATGAATGTACCTCTTAGTGAAACAACTCCTTGGCTTGACTGAGCGGGTTCTGCTTCCAGCCCCCTCCCACTACAGCTGGGCAGGAAATGTATTTAATCACTCCTGATTTTCTAGATATGAGCACTGTGCTTAGCAGATCGTAGGGACTAGCCGAATGAATGAAACAAGTCTATTCAGTGAGCCAGTCACAGAATGAATGAATAAATACCATGGTTTGTTTTTCTATGCATACTATTACTCCAATTAGTAATTGTGAATCAAAAGATCACTTCCCCTCAGTGATTTGTAGCTTCCTGAGAAAAGAAGAAGGTAATTAATGTAGTTATGGTGAAGAGAATTTAATAATCTAGGACAGTCTAGTTTGATGGTAGATTAACAAGCATTTTTAAAATTGGGTAAGCAATACAGAAAGTCACCTATTGTGACTTTATTGTTTGCGGAGAGCTCACCTATCAGCTAACTGCCCAGCCTCACCAGGAGAAAAGGTTTGAAAGTCTTCAATTTCCTGTCGCCTCAAGTCTATTTTCCAGTTCATCTTCAGCTCATGATCTTTGGAATCCACTGGGCCTGGGTCTCCTTTACCGAATCAGAAGAGAAACTCTCACCGCAATTATTCCTGCTCCTTTGGCCTAACAAGGAGAGCTTTGAACTAGCAACCAGGCACCTGGAAGGTTCAGCCCTTTTCTTAACATGAAAAAGTTACCAAAGTACCCTCCTGCCTTACTTGCTCTGAGGAATTTACAAACCTCTTTGGGCAACATGTTGTTTTTAAAATTTTGAAAAAAGAAGGAGCCATGGAAAAGCCTCGGGCCCACATTAGAGGGAGCAGGTGTGCACTTTTAAATCACATGAGGAAGCCACTGGGGTTTCAAATGGGAAAAACTAATCTCAGATCTTCTTTTACATGGAAATTTCTCCTATGAAAATCTGGCCTTCCCCCTGATCTGAGATTATGTCAGGATGTGGGCAGGCGAGGGAACGGTAGTGAGTGGTAGCCAATTAATTAGTCAATCAGAAAGTATTTATAGACTTCTCCATGCACATGGCAGCATGCAGGCTCGGTGGGAGTTACAAAGAGCATCAGCCCATGAAAAGCTCAGACTAATCTCTGTGGGAGGCAAGGTGTACATGTGCTAGCAGAAAGGATAGCATGAGGTAGTGTTTTAATTGGGCAGCATGTCTTATAGACACCAAGAATGTTACACAGACACACAGGCTGTTATTCTGGGATTATCACCATTTATTCTGGGCCATGGGGTGTCGATTTTCAAAGCCACTATGAAAGCTGCTTTTTATAACTGGTTAGGCTGAGCAGTTAGGGCCTTAGTTAGACCCCTTATCACTGAGCATACGATGGTTTGGGTGAAAAATATGAGGGATGAAGGAGTGTTATTTTCCAAAAATGATTCCATAGAGGTTATGCTTGTGTCCTTCTCAGAGGACTACTCAAAAGCCAAAGAGTCATTATAAAAAATGTTTAGGGGGAAAATATGTGACTAAAAATCATCTAATTACATAGCAAAATTTTTATTTTATAGTAACCATTACACATAGGTTTGAGGAAACCTATTGTAGAGAAATGAAATGTTGAAAATAATAATAATGAGGATACTGACCTAAGATTTTCAGCGAGTCATTTTCCAGGGCCAGATCTTCTAGATGGTTGCTGGAATGTTTCAAGTCCACAGAGACTTGATGTAGCGGTCCGTAGATGTAACTATTCCGAAGAAAAGCAAGAAAGATGGATGTCTTCGTAACAGTAGCTAGCAGGTTTATCACTGACCATGTGCCAGACCTATGTCTTCAGACCATACTTCTAGCATCTCTATGTGTAGGTAGTAACTAAAACAAAGCAAACTTAGGCTCTCTCCCCAAAGTCTCCCAGCTAGTGATTCCAAAACCTCTGTACCACCCTAGTTAAAAATGGGCAGAACAACTGAGATCCTATACAATGTTTGAAGGTGTGGGGGACTCTCCTTTTCTGGAAACTGCTATGAGAAGGATAGAAATGTGCTCTCTCTCTCTTAGTGCTTTAAGCGTAGTCATGGTACATTGGTATAACATTGGCCATTAAACACAACATTGGGCAGTGTTAGGAACCAAGTATCTGTACTTTGAGGGGGGGTTCTATAAAATGACCAATGAAGCAAAAAATGTTTTTAAATTATAATAGCTAGCTATCTTTTCTCCTGGGATAAGGTTTTCAGCCCACTTTATTATTCCAAGACACCTCTGAGAATACTTATTGGCTATATTCTTGTTAAAGTATATGAAATTTTTGTAAATGTATGAAATTTCTGTGAGAAATGTTTAAATTGTTTAGATATTTCAAACGCAAATATTTTATTTAAAAAAAAATCACACATACACAAAAACCAAAACTTTGGTTTATAAACTCTCCCAAAGACATACAATATGCAATGCCCATTTTCCTACTTTTCTACACCTCTTGAAAATCATTTATAGGGAGAATATTTAATCAACAACAAAGCATGTCATCATGAAAGTTCCAAACACTGGGTACAAAGAGAAGATCCCAAAAACTCCAGAGAGGAAAACAGGTTACATCCAAAGGACGAAGAATCACAGTGGCTTCGACTTCTCTGCAGCAACCTAGGGAGCTAGAAGACACTGGAGCAATGCCTTTAAAATTCAGAGGAAAATTTCCAGCCTGGAATTCTATGCTCAGCCAGACCACCAATCAAGTATGAGAGCAAAATAAAGATATTTTCAGGCTTGCAAGATCTCAAACGTACATGACCTTTCATGTACGTTTATTCAGGAGACAGTGCTCTTTCCAATTAAGGAAGTACACCCAGAAAAAAGAGAATATAGAGTCCAGAAAACTGGTAATAGTGCATAAGGGGGCAGGGAGAGAAATCCCTAGAATGATGATTTATTTCTCTGTTCACCTTCGGAAAAGGGGAAGGCAGATCCCAGGTTGCAGATGTGCAGCAGGTCTATGGGACAATCATGCAGTTGGAGTAATTCTCCAGAAGACATAGCTCTCAGAAGAAAGCTAAGAATTCCAGATATGTTTGGTCCCACTGAAATGGGACTCTCGCAATGGAGGGAAGAGTTTGGAGACGATTAATATTTAAGTGTGTAGAAAACTGTGAAACTATAGCTCAGTGAGCATCGACCCCTGCACCAAGAGGTTGCCAGT
The DNA here is from genome assembly GCF_014108415.1 of Molossus molossus. NCBI lineage: Eukaryota > Metazoa > Chordata > Mammalia > Chiroptera > Molossidae > Molossus > Molossus molossus. The sequence goes on along the minus strand of NW_023425347.1, from coordinate 23,801,491 downwards.
TCAATTCCCAGTCAGGGCACATGCCCAGATTGTGGGCCAAATACCCAGTGAGGGCCATGCAGGAGACGGCCAGTCGATGTTCTCACTCATCAATATTTCTGTCTCTCTCTCCCTCTCCCTTCCTCTCTCTAAAATCAATAAAGAAAAATCATTTTTAAAAACAGGAAACCAAGAAGTTGAAAAAATGGCTTTAGGAAAACAAGTTGTGCAAAAAATGAAAAATCATCTTAGTGCACGTCATGATTCAACTGTGACTAGTCATTCTTGTGTAAGCACTGATCCTTGGTCACACAAAAACTGGGATATAAGACTGTTGGGAGGATGGGATGAAAAGAAATAGGCGTGTGTGTGTGTGTGTGTGTGTGTGTGTGTGTGTGTGTGTGTGCTGATGGGGAGATGGAGCAAGAAAAAGGGAAACCTTCTTTTTGGTGGGAACTCAATGGATAATGCCTGGAAGTGAAGAAAACAAACAAGACCTAGAGCCATGTACATATTATTTAGAGATAAGGAGGCAATTACTAAAGTAAACAGCTAAAATAATTGCAAATGGTTGACTCTCAGGACAAAGAAGAGAAGGGAGTTTTGGGGGACTGTCCTGTTTTGTCCTAAGTGTTGTAGAACTGTTAACTCTACATCTCTGTTTGGCTTTGATAAAAATAAAAATTAAACTGTAAAAAAGGGATAGTGAGGGGGAAATGCAAATAAGAAAAAACGACAAACAAGGATAAGATGCTCCCATTATAGAGCAACTCGAAAGAGAATATTAAAAAAAAAAAAAGAATTAAGATTAACCTTAAGTATCATTTCCTAAAAGATTAAAAAGAGAAAGTTGTGAAATTTTATATTCCTCCACCTTTTTCTTTTCACCCATCCTGACACTAGTCAAATATTGCTGTTTATCCTCTATAACATGTCGGTTACAGGGGACCTCAGCTCAGGGTGGGCTTCTACTTGAGCAGAAAATCTGAGCGGCAGCACGGAACCCAGTCTCTTGATTCTCCTGCTGGGTATCTGGCTTCTCTTTGCATCTCATCTGAGTCTTAGAACATCTTATGTCCACCAAGTTGCCATTCTTCCCTTCTCCACTGGCTTCCTGATCCACATCACTCTGCCCACCTGACCCTGACTCATTCCCTCGCCTGGTCTAGCTGTCTGCATTTGCTTCGACTGCCCTATGCATCTCTTCAATGTAATTCTTGATTCCTGCCTCCCACCTCCTTCGCAAAACCCGGCTAGACCCATTCTGAAAAGCCAAGGCGAATGGAATTGTTCGGGAAGAATCTGGGTAATCTGCGGCTCTGCTCTTTCTTCATTCTTGAGAGCCAGGCTGGCAGCTAAAAGTGCATGTGGGGAGACGTGTGTGCGTGTGTGTGTGTGTGTGTGTGTGTTGGAAAAAGAGGGCACCGTCACCTTGGACCCTGTTATTTTCCCTGGGAATACTAACATGTATATATTTGATATCCTGGCATATTCTTTCTTTTATTTGTTCTCCCATTTCTCCTAGAAACTGTTCTAAACTTTTAAACCTGGAGGCATCTCTCCAGCTTCTGTGCGTGAACTGTGTTTTGACCTCTGATGAGGCGGTGGCAAGACTTCAGTTCATGGTGACTTGACATGAAGTGACATCTGACTCCCGTTTGGCCTGCATTCCACACCAGTCCGCCCGGCCCTGCCGTGTATGGGCTAACTGCTGTTGTCTTTCAACATATGAAGCACTCTTAGATAGTGTGCGGTGTGGGTCTTGTCTGGGAGGCTGATTCAGCCACAGCCGGGGCAGCACTCCGTGTGAAATGTAACAGGCCTTCCTCAAACAACTCTTCGGCTGCTGGAGGCGCTTGGTGCTTTTCTGGTGGGGGATAGAAAGCACACACTTTTTTTCCGGGCTGGGCTTGGTCGACGGTGGTAACAACGTTTGGCAAGTTGAGTAACAAGAAACATAGATAACTGTGAACAGATGGGCAACTATTAAAAGATTAGAGGGGCTTTTATCCTCTCTCAAATGGCCTTCCTCCACCTACAGGATACCCAGTTCCCTCACAAGCTTACGTAATGGATTCAATTAATTTTCTTCTTTTTTTTCTCTCTCTCTTCACTTGCGATGGAAGCAAAAGCTCTGACGTTAAGAGGAAAAGAATAGATGAGAAACTTCTAATTTTGAATCCCCTTGGGATTAGATGCTGATTTCAGCCGTGCAGAGAACACTGCCCCATATTTTGAAAGAGTAGCTGCTGGCAGTTTTAGAAGAGATGACTTTCCACAATAGACAGTGAGCTTTCCGCATCCGTATCTGATGACCAGCTGACATTTCGATGCAGAATCACCAAGCTGTCCATGTGTTTTCATCAGTATAACCTTGCTTTTTAGTAAAGGCAGCGGCAAGGCGTCGTTACATTTAAGTTCAAAACTAACAGACTACATCATACAACAGAGAAGCGCCTTAGCCGGTTCCCAGCAGAGAGAGAAAATAGTCGCCGTGTCAGAGCCAAGCGGTCTCCCCGCGCTCCGGGCCGCGTTGCCGCTGATGTGGGCACGTGGCTGTCCTCTGTGGCTCAGAATGATGCTTGGAAAGTTCCTAACAGCAAGGAGCACAGACTGTGACGAGGCCTGTGTACCTTACTCTGGGGAGCAGCCTGATTGTTGCCAAGGGTTGGAGTCACGGTACCTACCAGCTGATCTCACGAGTCTGCTCAGACGAGCTTGGGTTCCATACCTCAGGGGTCACCTAAATAACATTCCATTCCAGAGCCAGTGGTTTGAAGGTACGCATCTTGTGTACCCTCAGGGTAGCTGTCTAAGATCTGTTTGGAAGCTGGAAGGATGGATAGATGCCTCACTTTCACCCCCTATTCCTTAGGCAGCTTCAAAGCCTGTTTATATCAGCCAAGAGGTTTGGGTAACTGAAGACCGCTGTCTCCAAAAACCACCCCACCTAAAACTGAAATCTGTCTAAAATAACCAACATCCAAGGGAAATAACCACCTTTAATATTTTAAATTAAAATCCCCACCATTCAGAATAATTGCAACTTAAAATAACTTAGCAGGAGAGCACTGAAACAAACTGATAGTAAGGAGAAGACCTTTGGCTCTGGAGGTGACGGCCTCTGTCCGCCTCCTAAGCGATGCCGTTCGGACTCATAGCTCTCCTGCGCTGGGCTGTTTGGTGTAGGGCAATTATGTAAACAAGTGTTATCAGTGGTTTAGTGTCCCTTGAAGAATTATACTTTAAGAGAAAGAATTATTGGAAATGATTAAAATATGCTCCCACCATTTAGCAATAAGAGTTGGAAATATTAGCCCTGGCTGGTGTGTCCAGTGGTTAATGTCGGCCTACAGATGGAAGGGTCTCAGGTTTGATTCCCAGTCAAGGTCACCTAATTGGGTTGCAGGTTCGATTCCTGGCACCGGATGGGGCGCATATGGGAGGCAACCGATCAATGTGTGTCTCTGACATCAATATTGCTCTCTCCCTCCCTCCCTCCCTTCCACTTCCTCTAAAAAAATAAATGGAAAAAATATCCTCAGGTGAGAATGAACAAAATAAAAAGAGTTGGGCCCGGCCAGTGTGGCTCAATGGTCAAGGCACATGCCTGGATTGCTGGCTCAGTCCCCAGTAGGGGGCGTGCAGGAGGCAGCCAATCAATGTTTCTCACTCAGATGGATGTTTCTATTGCTCTCTCCCTTCTTTTCTCTCTAAAAAAAAATCTATAAATAAAAATAAAAAGAGTTGACAATATTAATTGTAAGATATGTATTCCTGGGCTTTTAAGTAAGTGCTAGACATAGATTGTATCATAGCTCAGAGGAGAACCCAAGGAAACACCTGATAATGATATAAAGAGAGTAGATGTTTGTGTATTGCATATGGGGCTTGTAAAAGTCATTAGATTGAACAAAAACAAACTCAATAAAATTTGTGGGGGGTTTTGTTCCAAGTTTTATGTTCTTTTGCATTTCACATATTTTCCTGACATGTAGAAATATTCTCTAGGTAATTAAAGCCCTTTCCAGCAATCTTTATTTTCCTTCTTGCCTCTGTTAAATTTGACGGTGTCGGCTTGCTGACCCTGCCCGCTCACATGGCCTCCGTTCCTTCCTGTGTTCTTCTAGAATGGAGGAGATGCAGGCCCTGGTGGAGAGGCTGGAACGAGCCGTCGGCCGGCTGGAGCTGCTGTCTGCCGTGTCACACCGGCCCCCCGGGAACTGTGGGGAGATCAACGGTGTCGACGGAGGTAGGGCCACAGGCTTGGTCTCTACGTGGGTCACTTGCTTCTGTCCGCATCGCTTAGCTCTCAAGCAATATTTCCATCTACTTTCTTCAGCTTCCCTACCTCTTTCTTTATACTGACTGTGACATTAACCAGGTGCAAGCGATCCCCGAAAAAAAGAAAGGATAAAACGTTTTAACGCACAAACCACAAAAATTACTAGCACCGCTGCCTATTAAGTTCATGATCCATGTGCCAAATACCATTATTCTTTCGTTTTAGTGTTTATACTGCTGTTCCACGCTCAGTGACTCAATGCATTATCTGAGTATTTATCAAAAAGAAACTAATGTTCTCAGAATGTGAACTGGAAGGAATGATTCTTCTGTAGATTTTAATTTTAAAGAGAACAAGTCATTACGTTTAACAACTGCAGTTTTAAAGGAAGCAAACCTGATATAAATCCAAATATGACTTTCTTGTTACATGAGCACGTCGTGTTGTTTTACCTGTGTCTATTCCTAACCAAATATGCTTTCTAAATTTCATGCTAACACCACTTTAGAAATTATGTGTGCAAACATAAAATACTTAACTATTTCTTTAACATGATGTAACACCCTGTATGGCAAATTAAGTTATCTACGGTAATTTTTCCAATTTCTTCTTGCCTAAGATGGTAGATTTAGCAAATAAAAATACAAGACAGCCAGCCCTGGCTGGTATGGCTCAGTGTTAGCATGTTGGCCCATACACCAAAGGATCCTGGATTTGATTCCAAGTCAAGGGCACATACCTGGGTTGCAGGGTTGATCCCCAACCCCAGTTGGGTGAGGATTAACAACAACAACAAAACAAACAAACAAGACACCCAGTTAAATTAGAATTCTGGATAAGCTGCGCTTTTTTTGGTATAAGTGTGTTCCAAATACTGCACAGGATATGCTGCATGGTACACACTTATGCTAAAAACCTATTCATTGTTTATTTGAAATTCAAATATGACTGAGCTATCTTTGTTTAATCTAGCAACTCTGTTCTTATCTCACATAAGGTTCCTCCTTATCTGACCCATTTTGAATCCTGTCAGGCTTTGGGGGGCTGAGAAAAGAGTTGTGGAAGAGGGGGTTTCAGACAGCTTTCACCAGGCAGGATCCACACTGGTGCTTCTAGAATTTCAGGCGTATTTGGAGCTGCGTCTTGTATTACATGCCCTGGGACAAAAATCACTGCGTGAGCACCAATGCACAGGCTGGTTCTTTTCCCCCTGATCATAATGAAAATTAAAATGCTCTGAACGAATTGAAAGGGGGTGTTAAGCCTGTTTTTGTTAACCATCCAGTTGCTCTATGAGATTTAGTCAACCTTATTTGTAAGAAAATATTTTTATGTTCTCGTCAGTAACTTTGTGTCCCTATTACTTTGGCCTCTGGTGAACAAAAGAAGTTTCTCTAAGATTGCCAAACACAAATATAAAGCCGGTGAATGCATAAAATAAAGTTAAATCCAATTCCCAAGAGATTGTGTAGTGTTGTTGAGTAAAGGGGGAAAAAAACCTTCATAATTTAAACTTTGTTTACTCAAAGAGCTACTAGACTGTACTTTTTTTCTTTATAAAATATATATATATATATAATGGGGCCCTGGCTGGGTGGCTCAGTTGGTTAGAGCATCATCCCATGCACCAGAAGGTGGTGTGATTAATTCCTGGTCAGGGCACTTACCTAGGTTGTGGGTTCAATCCCTGGTTGATGCTTGTATGGGAGGCAACCAATCAAGGTCTCTCTCTCCCTTCCTTTCTCTAAAAGTCAATGAAAACATATCCTTGGCTGAGGATTTTTTTTAAATTCTGAGAAAATTAATAAGCTAAGCAAAATTGAGGTATATAATTAAATTATTTAAGTACTTAAGCAAATATTTTCTCATATAGCAAATAATTTCAGACCAGTTATTAAAGTCAGGTCTTTTAAAGCAATTTATTATCCTACTTGAATGCAGTAGGGTACTTAGCAAGTAGGATAGTTAGTAAAATGTCTGAATGATATCCATCCTTAAGACCTTTTCCTTATCCTAAACATCACTTCCATTTCTTCTTAATTAGTCAGCGTTGGGAATTTTCTAAATTCTATTTTGAAAAAATCCTTAACCATAACCTCTCACCCTAAATATAAACATCATCATTACAATGACGCTATAGTGTTAAGTTTAAAAATTATTTTTTATTTCAAAAGAAACGTTTAGAAGGAATCCAGTCCATTATAAATCCATCTATGCACAGATCAAAGAAATGCCTTGTTATGACACTGGTGTTATGATGTGTTTTGATATGTTTTATTTTATCCCTGACAATCAGGTAAGTTTGGCTTAAGAGTGGAAGAAATATTTTTGTTTGCCTGCCAAGTGACAAGCACCATGGTAGGTGCTAGGAAATCTAAGATGAATTATATACACGGTCCTAATCCTCTAGAATCTCTGGTCTCAGTGCAATGCTATCCAGGGCCACAAATACTTTGATTGAGGGATGCTTAAAGGATGCAGGCTGGGGAGAAAGAGGTCACTGGAGGCTGCCTGGAGGAGGTGTGAGCAGAGTTGAGTGATGAAAGGCAATAGGAAAATATTCCCTTTTATCATTATACCTTCTCCACGTAGAGGCCTTTATTACATTTCTAAAACTTTCTACTACTTTAAGTATTCCACAGACACCTACCTCTCAGGCCTCTCTCCTAGCAGCAAACAGGTTTGTCTATTTCCAAATGGATCCATAAGGAATCTTTGGGCTTGCACCCCTTTTACGTTCTGGAACTTGGCACATACTGCATTTTGAGCTTTAAGATAACTCAGCTTCAGCAGCCTGCTTAGTGAGAAGTCAGATGGGTGCAGAGAGCTGTGAGCAACTGTTTCCATCACCCCTTGGGCCTGTGGAAATGGGCACCCGGGAAAAGGAAGGAGACCTCTATTTTACAGCTTGCCTATTTCTGTCCAATAGGAGAAAGGCAACCCTAGCTTTTGTTTTGGAGGTTAGCAGCCTGTAGTGCTGAGTTTCTCAATGTTATCTTTCTCAGTGTGGGGGATCTGAAGTCCAGGACTTGGACAGACTTTTCCTGTGAACTAAAAGGCAGGGAGAGAAACTCAGAGCACACCAGCCTGAGCCCTTGTCACTTCAGCTTCTACATTTCTTTCCTGCCCTCCATCGCTACCTCTCGTCCCCCTGGAGCTGAAGAAGAGACAATGTGTGTGACCTCAGCTTTCCTTTTCCACTTGCCCACAGTCCATATTCACCTTTAATAGTCCTGGGTAACGCTGGTAACTGTTTGCAAAGCCGTGACGGCACCTGGTCTGGTCAGTCTGGAGGGAAGCACACTGGCCGAGGGTTAATGAGGCTTGGTTCTGGTTCTGGATCCGCCTTCTACTTGTCACACGGCTCTGCTCCAGTCGGGTGCTCCGTTTTCATCTCCGTTTCCTCATCAGAAAAACGATGGCGCTGCTTACCCCACAGGTTTGGGGGAGAATTACATGAACTTATGTAAGTGAAAGTCTTACTGAGGAGGATGAAAAATAGGAAAACAGCCCTGGCCGGTTTGGCTCAGTGGTTAGAGCGTCGGCCCTCAGACCAATGAGTTGCGGGTTTGATTCCGGTCAAGGGCACGTACCTCGGTTGTGGTTCATTCTGGCCCTGGTTGGGGTCATGTGGGGCCATCCAATCAGTGTGTCCCTTTTGCATTGATGTCTTTCTCTCTCTCTTCCTCTCTCCCTCCATCCCACTCTGTCTGAAGATACATGGGAAAATATCCTCAGGTGAGGATTTAAAAAAAATAAGAAGAAAACATTGTTTTCTTGAGCCATCGAGAATACTGATTGAAGGAATGAATGACATAGTGAAGAGAATGACAATGACATGAATGATATTAAACTTCCATATTAACTACAGCAAAGCTGCAGCAGCTTTTCATTAAACTACCATATGGGAATAACACCATATTCTTCTCCCAAAGGTATGGCACCCTCGGTGGAAGCCTTTGACAAACTGATGAACAGCACGGTGGCTGAGTTTTTAAAGAAGAGTAGGATCCTTGCTGGTGATGTGGAGACCCACGTGAGTACTTTCCTCTCTGGTCCTCCATGGAAAGATACCAAGATTAGCAAGGATGTGGAGTCACTGGGACCTTTGTGCACTGCTGGTGGGAATAGCAAAGGTGCCACCGTATGGAAGAGTATAACAAGTGCTCAAAAAAAATTAGAGATAACATTATTATACAATCCAGCAAGTTCCCTTCTGGATATATGCCCCATAGAATTAAAAGCAGGGTCTCAAAGAGATACTTATATACCTATGCTACAGCAGCATTATTCACGACAGCCAAAAGGTGAAGCACCCAAGTGTCTGTGGACAGATGAATGGGTAAGCAAAATGCGGTTTATACATACAAGGGAATTCTGACACATGCCACAACATGGATAAACCTTGAGGAGGTGATGCTAAGTGAAATTAGCCAGTCACAAAAGACAAGTATGTATGATTCCATTTATATGAGGTATCTAGAGTAGTCAAACTCATAGAAACAGAAAGTAGAAGGATACTTGCCAGGGGCAGGGGGAGGGAGAAATAGAAACTTTTTAAATGGGTATAGAGTTTTAGTTTTGCAATGCAGACTAACTTCAGAAAACATTCTGGAGATCTGTTGCACAGCAGTGTGAATTGAATATACTTAACACTACTGAACTGTACACGTAAAATGGTGAGGATGGTATATTTTCTGCCATGTGTATATTTTAATCATGATTTTAAAGAGTTCAGCTTGAGGAAAGCGAAGTTATAGAATTTGATCATCTCTGGGTTAGTAGAGCCCTTTAGTGATACCCAGGCCTGCTTTCCAGTTTTAGGCACTTTTTATACATTTTTAAATGTTTAGCATCCTCTCTGAGGCTAGTCATTATTTGCATGCATTTAGTGAAAGTCTAATGTAACAGCCAAACCAATTAAAAACCTACAAGTTTATCACCAGCTTCTTTTTCATTTGCCTTTGTTTCTCTCAGAGGATTGAATTCCAAATCCATCTGCTTTTAGTTTTCTCAGCAATGAGACAGTCCTGGCAAAACCATTTTCAGATTAGAGTCACATAAAATCTGATTCTTGAATAAAGTTGTGGTTTGAGTTAAAAAAACACACAAAAAACCACACACCTAAGAAGGGATTCTCGATTTGCTCCTGCCCCAATTAGACATTATGTGTGATACCCAACACTGGTCTTCCAGGGGATCAGGTGACTCGGCTCTTTCAGGGTTCCAGGGTGTAACTGGACGCATGCTTGTCTTATCACATTTGCCACGAATTTGTTCGACACATCTGAGAAAAATGAAGATGCTTCTCATGACCCCTATTTTTATTAAATATCCCTGTAGAAATACCTACTAGCTAAAGAGGGGAAGCTCTAACATACACAAGTTCTAGAAAAGTCTGTGTAATGAAACATGTTTGCTTCAAATATATCACAGAGCTCTGTAATTACTCTGGTCTGCTTTTTAGCTTAATATCTTTGTATACAGTAAGATGTTTCTTGTATTCTCAGGCATGATAGTACCTGAAAGCTAACATATGAAATGGAATATTACCCCAATACACTAAAAAATATTCTTGAGTGATTGACAAACATTTACTCTCTTGAACACAATCAGTATAATTATTGTATTGTTGTTGCTATTAATTAATGTTGATATTGTGCTTCTGAGGTACACAGTACATTATAATTCATATTAGTACTATCTCACAAAATTTTATATAGACTTTTTTACTAGAGAATAACAAGGCTTATAAATGAGTATATTTAATTTTTTATTTTTAAAAATACAATTTACTTACTAAGTCTCTTCAAATTGCACAGTAAACTGTTCCTTTAAATTCTTTCTAGAGCAAAGTTGAGTTACGAATAAAGTGTAGCTTGATTTATATTAACTTTTTTCCCCCACTCACTGGTCTGAAAACAGTGTGACCCAAATGAAGCAATATTCTGAATAATGAATACACAATGCTTATTAAAAATTAAGGAAAGAAGGTAGAATATAGAGAAGGGAGGGAGGAAGGAAGGAAGGAAGGAAAGGGAAAGAGAGAAGATAAAGAGAGAAAAACACTTGTTTTCTAAAAGTTTAGACTCGACTCTGAGCCTATAAGACAAAGAAAAGTGCAGGCTGCTATCATCCATCTGCCCATCACTTTAATACATTGAACAAGCCGTTCATTTTTCTCTTCTAGAACCATGTGTCGTTGGCGGTAAGCTTGCAGCTGCTGCTGCTCACATAAGCCACAAGTGGGGGTTGAACTTTGTTCCAAGAACACACCTGTTGCCTAGAGGAAAAAAACCCTCACATACCTGATTGTACAGTATGGAAATTTGAGAATGACACAAATGTGCATCATGTTAAATCCTACCCCTGTGCTTAAAAGCTATTTCACAGCTACTCGTAATGAATAAGGGCAGCCAAGCTATGATTTAACGTCTGTCTCGATGTGTTGGCTGCTGGTTGGGCTTAATTTACTAAATGCTCGATAGTCTATTGACAGAACAGACCACAAAAAAGGAGGAACTAATAGCTACAATTAGGAAGCTCTGCTGAACCGAAGAACATAACAGGTTTAGCAAAGATTAGATCTTTAAAGCCTTCTTGCATGCAACATAAACCAAAGGGCTTATTTGAATTACTCTTCAGCCCAGGATCACTGACTCAGCTTGCACCCCTTTTAAGAAAGAATAAACAATGCATAATTTTATAATAATTGTTTAAAGTAAACATAGCCCTCAATACCACAGGAAAGGGTTCTCTAGGAACTGAGCCTACGTAATATACCAAGCCCTTGGTCAGACATCATTTATCTTTAAATGAACAAATGTGTGATTTCCTTTATTTATTTATTGCAAGCTATCCTGTTGGTTTCACTGTATATGAAAGTAATCTCAGGTCTATTTCTAAATGATTTGAAAATCATGAAATAGCTGCAAACCGTATAGTTCTTTCTAACTCAAACCTCTTTTGGAGATTTATAGAATTTATGTTTGAAATGTTCCTAGAAGTCTGGAACATTTATTTACTATCTTTGGTTAAAATGGATAAGAAAGAACCAACTGAGAAGTATAACACACGTAAGCACAGTATGATTAAATCACAATGCACAGTTGAGCTCCATGACTTTATAAAGGATGAACCTTTTTAGACAATGATAGCTATACTTTTGATGGGTCACCATCACTATTCTAGATGTTCCTAGGCTGTGTCATTGATTTAAACCCTTTACAAAATATTTGTTCATTTTATACCATGCTGGCTAGGTAACCAGTGTAAAGAGTGGCAAAATAAGGACCGTCTTCCTCTAATGGGCACTGGCAGTTTGTACGTGGAATTTAGAACTGGCTCAGCTTTTTACGGCATGACCTTGAGCTAGTCCTTCCAAGGGACTAGCCTCACTTCCAAGGGCCTGTCGGCTCTCACAGCCCCTTTGAGTGACTCACCTGCTGTCTCAGCGTTAAAGCATGAGGGGCAGTTTGGTTTCCAGTTGACAAGATTGTGATAGGGACATCATCATTGTTAGAAGAAGCATCTCAAGCCCTGCAGGGGAAGCACCTCAGCTATCTGAACAGGCAGGCAAGCAGAAGGAAGCACGTCCGGAAACGGATCCACAGAACACTGCCCATCAAATAGCATCCTGCTTCCCTGCGCGTCGGAGAAAACCGGACTCCTTCATTTACAAAGACCCTGAGGCCGCCATGAGGCTGTCCTTTTTGGTCTTACAGGTTGTCACTTCTTTACATGGACCTTATTTCTGGAATAATTAATAACCTAATCTCAGAAATAAATAATACAAGAACGCACATTTGTTTTACTAATTCTATTTGTATTCTGCCTTTGAGTTTAGAAGACGTCTGTGGGTAATTGTACTCGTGTAAAAAGTGGCGATTTGCATTTCTGGTGCTTTATAATCTGGGTCTATGTAGGAACCTTCCTGCCTCCACCAAAAACAAAAAATAAAAAAAGATCAGAAGCACAATTTTGACTCAACAAACACCCATTCTACACAGGTCTCCCTCACTCTCCTGCTCACCTTCAACCAAGTTGGTCTTCCCATTAACTTATGGTTTCCTGCTAATTGTTTTCATATGAAAACATATGAAAATGTATTTTTATTATGACTATTTTTATTAGATGTAGATACCTTGGCAATCTCAAGACCAAGGGATCTGTATGTCTTTCACATTCTCTAAATGGCAGAGATCTAAAAAAATGACTTGAATAAAGAATTCTGCTTCTAGATTTGATACAGGCTTTAAATTAGGCGTCTCCTTTCTTACTGTCTTGGCCAGTTAATGATAGTCAGAATTATTAGAGATGAAATACCTTAGAACTCGTATATTGCATTATACAGCCCCTTTTATTTTTCTTTCTTTGCCTTCCTTCCACCCTTTTTCCCTTCCTTCTCTTCCCTCCCCCCTCATTCTCTTTTTCCCCTCCCTCCCTCCCTCCCTCCTTCCTTCCTTCCTTCCTTCCCTCCCTCCCTCCTTCCTTCCATGCTCCCTCCCTTCCTAGAGAGGTTAGGTGATGGAGCACCAAGTCTTGATGGCAGAGCCAGGAATCTTGCCTCCAGAGTATGATCCGTTGCATTGGGAGATGATTGGCTTTGATCTGCCAGGCAGCTGTGTCTCCCAACACCTTTGTCAGTAACTTCCCTAATGAGAAGCAAGTGGCACTTACGTACCACCTTCCACCTGCCCTGTTACTCTACAGTTGTTACCGTTCCCCTCACCCCATTTCCACAATATGAGGAAGGCTCATATTGACAGTTCGCTCAGGCACAGGGCTGAGGAGAGGGTGGAACATCACTGTAACTCCTGCCCTTCATCTGTCATCTCAAAGCAGTGCTGAGCGGGGCAACGGGGAGAACTCTGTCCTTCATGGGATTGACTGCTGCCTCATCACACCGGCCTTGTCTCAGCCTGAACGTGTTGCACCACCATGTTTGCAGAATTCAGAAACTTCACAGATATGTCAGCATCTGTTATCATGTCTTCCCAGTGTGTAAAATTTTTATGCTCAGCACCGAACACATAATTTGCTACTGAACATATGCTTTGAATCACAGTCCATCTCCGGCTAAGTCATTGGCCCTAGTTGGACATCCTTGCGACCACTATTTTGTTTGAGAATGTCGGTTTTTAGAGCATATGCTCCCTGTCTGTTTCATGGAGCATTCGGATTTCATAACACATGGTGAGCGGGGCAATGGGGAGAACCTGGACTTGGAATCTAAACATCTCTTGAAAGGCCACCAGGCATCACTAACCACCAGATTTGCCCCATTTTGTGTCACCAAAATATTTTGTTGAAACAATGAATAAGGTTCTATGAATTTCTTAGGTTAAGATAATACCTGCCTTTTTTCCTTCCGGGACAGTATATATGCTTTTGCCAAACTTTTGTCTGAGTGCTTTTCTTTTGGCTTCTTAAAGGAAACCTGTGGTAATTTATTAATCCGGGTTTTCCTTCTCTGTTCTATGTTCACTGGCATAAGCAAAATAGAAGAGTCGAAACAAGTGGCGATGCATTCTGACACTCTGAGCTTGCCCAGGTTGCTAGCTGGCACCTTTTGGCCTGCACCTGTGAAAAAAATGAGATTATTGAGTCTCATGTGAATGGCGTTTCTTTACATAAAAGCATATCAAGAATTTACAGTTTAGTCCATGGCAGGAGTTCCTGAGGGTAACTAGCAACTTTTCTCCAAAGATATTTTTTCCCTAGAAACACCCCTTTAGAGGCTTGTCTCCCAATGTGAGTCATGCTACCTAGTACTGCAAAATATGTTTCCTTTCCCCTTTTCTTGCCTGTTTCTTTTCTTCCCTATCTTTCCTTCTTTCTAAAACTATGCCAGTCATTAGAACATTTGTTGTTGTTTTCTATCTAGACTTCGGAATTACTTCATTGTTTGCCTGTAGGCTGTTTCAGTGTCTGAAAATCAATACTTGTCTGAAAGTACTGACTTGATTTCATTTAGATTATCTTGTTATTTGTATCTATACATGCATCTCCACAAAACGGTCACGTGCACACACACGCACACGCACACATACACAAGTACATATGCACCGTTCACCTAAGAATTTCACAGAAAGCTATACAGTAAACCTCGATATAACAGACTAATTCGGGTGAGGGGGTGTCCGTTAAAGCCAGAAGTCCGTTATATAATAAAGTAGGTTTTCCAAATGTGTATGTTAAAAAAATTGACAGATTAGTTAGTTTGCCTGTTTTTACTTATGTAGGCACGTTTGTGTAATGAAAATTAAGTATGAATGAAAAAATTTTAATTTCACAGAAAAGTTTTCTATAGGTATTACTGTATTTTTAAATTTATACTGAATAGGTCCATACTGAAATGTGGGCACTTACCAATCACCCCAAGTAGACACGTGCACATGGCTGGGGCGTGGCTTAGTGCATGTGGGAACACAGGCCAGGTCTGTTAAAACCAAGGCAGAAAGTCACCCCATGTGACGAAGGACAAAAGAACCAATTACTGAGTGATGCGGTGTGATCATGTGCTAATCGTTGGTCAACCACTATTTACGAACAGTGACTCTTGGATTTAAATATGTAGATGATAGTTGTAGGTATATAATAATATTATGCCCACAAAATTTAACTACAGTGTTTTTTCCAACATATGGCCTATTCGCTAAAATTTGTTAAAAATAACAATAAATTGCCCTGCCTGGTTTTGCTCAGTGGTTAGAGCATTGTAACACAGACCAGAGCTGTGGGTTCGATTCCAGTCAAGGGCAGGTGCCTCGGTTGAGGATCAATCGCTGGCCCTGGTTGGAGTCGTGCGGGAGGCAGCCAAGCGATGGGTCTCTCTCACATCGATGTTTCTCTCTCGCTCTCTTTCTCCCTCCCACTCTATCTAAATATAGATGTTAAAATATTCTTGGGTGAGGATTAAAAAATAAATAAATAATTTTTAAAAACCAGTGAATTAATAACAAAAAATAACCTTTTAATTTACTTATAAGCAAATCTTGGTTAAAAGCATTTTAAAATTAACAGTGTTAATTTTCACATACAACATATGAACCAGAAATTTTTTCCATTATATTGAGGTCCCCCAAATTGAGGGTTTACTGCATTATCAACATATCAGAAAAATAGTATTGGTCAAATATATGGGAGCTCTAACCCAAGCGTCACTGTGATGGTAGGAAATGTGTTTGCAGATTTATTAGTGTGCATAATGCAAGAACAAAATATACTTTCTCACTCTGGCCAGTTTTGCTCAGTGGTTAAACATTAGCCCTCAGACCAAAGGGTCAAGGGCTTGATTCCCGGTCAAGGGCACATACCTGGCTTGCAGGTTTGATCCCTTGTGGAAGGCAACCAATCGATGTGTCTCTCTCACATCAATGTTTCTCTCTCTCCCTCCCTCCCTTCCACTCTCTCAAAAAAAATCAATAGAGCCCTGGCCAGTTTGGCTCATTTGTTAGAGCGTCGGCCTGCGGTCCAGAGAGACCCGGGGCATGCACCTCGATTGCCGTTTGTCCCTGGCCCTGGTTGGGTCATGTGGGTGGCAACCACTCAATGTGTCCCTTTCATGTCGATGTTTCTCTCTCTCTCTCTCTCTCTCTCTCTCTCTCTCTCTCTCTCTCCTCTTCCTCCCATTCTATCTGAACAAAAAATAGAAAAATGTCCTTGGGTGAGGACAAAAAAAAAATCAATAGGAAAATATCCTTGAGTGAGGATTAAGAAATTAAAAAGAAAGCGTATATATATATATATATATATATATATATATATGCTTTCTCACCTTTAGTACATTTTTTTGTTTTCTAGTTGTATTTAGATTGTGATTTAACACTTTAAGTTTTAAAACATGACATGAAACATTTTATAACACATTGCAAGCCAACACATTTTATTATATCAAATATAAGATGTTTTGGTAATGAAAAAGAAAACAGGGTATTCAGTGAATTAACAATTTATCACTCATATGCATTTACACTAGAAATCCTTCCCCTTTCAGAAAACACTTGGCAATGTGAATAGTTTAAACGGTAAGGTACTTGGAATGCTGACATTTCCAATTGCTTTAGTTAAAACAGATTAATGTACAGTAGAGGTACTATGATTTATCTTTTGGGGCCCACCAGTCGAGTGTTGGATTTTATTGCAAGGTCTTGGAAGTATGTTGTTTTCCACTGGCCCATTTGGTATCTAGCACTGTGCCCATAGCAAGTGGTTAATAAATGTTTGCAGAATGAATGAGTGAAAATAAATGCTTAAATGCATGAATCAACTCTTTAATGAATTATTGAATCAATGAATGTATGAATACACTATGGCTGGCAAGTAATGCCCTAGACTAGCAGTTAAAAAAAAATCAAGGCCAGGTTTTAAATCATGAAGTAGCAAGTGAAATATGGAGAAATATAGACTCTATAGATTTTTTGTTTAACACACACACACACACACACACACACACACCCTGAATTTATCATAGCCCTGACAATCTAGTACCTCCCTTATTGCCTTCATTCTCATTCCTGTTTTGTAGTTGAAGAAAGTGAGCCATTGAAAGTCTAGAGCTCTAAGACATCTCAAGAAAACTAGATGAGAATTCATAAGTGACATGAAAATCCATCAATATATTGGCATAGTCCTTGCCAGTAGATATCCATGAGCTCTGTATGAGACAGAATAATTTTCTGAACCTTACTATAAGTATTTTAAATGGAAGGTCACATTTTAAAAAGAAATAGAATTTTGTTTGGTGTTTCTGTTTGGATTGGGTTTTGGCATGATGCTTCGATCGTTACCATTCACAATGATAGTAATCAGGCAAGAAATAACTTTGGAGTCTGAAAGGGCCAGTTGGGAAATTAGGTATTTGTCTGGGACTTCACTGCATATTTTCAATAATCAATTCTCCCTGGGTTCAAGAGTCTTTACCTGTATTTATATCATTTTAAACATCTGGATGGAAAATGAAAACAATTCAGTAGCTTGTCTAAATATATCCAAGTACAGACAGCCCTAAACTTGGACTTCCACTCCAAAGTTCATTTGTAAATTAGTTCTTAGAAACTTGGAAGATATTTGCCCATAGACCTAATGTAAGCGGTGGGTGATTCTGTTCTTACACAAAGGTACAGAAAACAGCATGCCATGTGTAGTACACAGGACACCACTGTGCACAGTCTCCGCTAAGGGACTGCCACTAGATAAATACAGGAACTGTGAGACTTTGAAAACTCTTCTAACAGTCCAACAGAGTAATTTAAAGCCTGTTAAACCTAGAGAGCCTCTTACTTTATTTTATAGAAGTACTAGTTGGTGACAGAAGAGAAATTAAAAATAAATACCTTCACCAAAGAGTTTTTGAGCAGTACTTATGTAATGCAAAATATTAGGAAAAAAAATTCTTTCACTATCGCTTTTAGTTAAATGAAGCAGGAAGACAATAATAGTAAATGAAAAATAGTCATTTATCATGAATGCTGGTACCTGAGGGAGTGTGAGTTTAGTTAGAGAAAGACAAATAAAGAGATGGGGATTTCTATGCAGATTATTTATACTTTTAGCTGATGTTGGGCCTGATTCCTTTCTACATTCACTACCAAACATTGGATTATTTTTTCTTTATAAGTGTATGTCACGCTCCTTTGATTAGAGGGATAACTTTGGAATTCACAAATGGGACACAAAAAGCAGGAAAAGAGATTTTCTGAGGATAACTGAGCAGGAATTGAGAGAGAGCACAGAGATCATATACATACTTAAGAAAGGTTCTCTTTATTAAAAATGAAGACTGGAACAGTACTCATCGAACTGCTGACAATGATCATTTTCAGTGGGAGGACCTACTTCCTAAACATCCATGTCTTTTGAATTTCTGACAACAATCATGTGTTAACTGTTATCACTAGATGGGGGGGGGGGGATATTTGGTCCTTTAAGAAAAAAACCTTGGAAGAGAGTTCACTGAGCAGCAAAAGACAAGAGAGAAAATGCAGGTACCAGGTGGTGTGATCCCATGAAGCTCAGCTGCAGGGAACCCTGGTGGTCAGGGGTCCAAGCTGCCTGGGAGTTCATGGGGACTTGGGGAACCATGGTTTCAGCAAGGACTTTTCATGAGTTGAATGTTCCTAGTAAGATCTCAGTGTAGATGAATTGATGTTTGGTAGATATGATTGTTGAAGGAACAAAATCTGGTTCACAGTTCAATTTTATCATCACTAGAGATCAACTTTATTTCCCTGCCTTATTTTCATTTTCTGTATTAGTAAGAGAGGCCATTACAAAGAAGGGGAAAGAAAACTAACATTTATTGAGGGCCTGCTGTGTGTCAGGCACTTTGCCAGCTATCGACAAACATTGCTTTACTCAAATATTAGGAGAACTCCTAGGTAGGTAACATGCCAGAAAAAGAAGCCAAGACTCAGAGAGGTTGGGTAACTTGCTTACGACCATGCAGCTAGTGAGGGGAAGAACTAGATTCTATCTCAAGCCTCTCTGAAGATCTGAAGCTCACAGGTTCTCTGCTACACCGTACTGCTTTCCAATCATTTAAGTCACTCGTTACTGAGCAGTAGTTGATGAGCTTCTGTTGTAATAACGGCCCTTTTACATAGGCACCCTGGTCTAGTCCTCAAGCACGCATTACCTACTGGGAGGCATGAGGCATATGTGTATATGCATGACAGTTAAATAACAGACTAGCTTCAGGTACACAGTGGAAGGACAAGGCTTGGTGTTACAGTGCATTCTAGAACAAGGAGTACCTGTTGCCTCAAGCATTTCAGAGTGAACTTGGAACAGCCAACTATTCTTTCCTTGTGTAGACCCAAGACTCATCAACCATGATGCAGTTCTAGCTTCCTAAACCTGAAGATTTGGTTTAAACATGTTGATAAAATGCTTTAGATTTCCTTAAGTGTTAGAAAAACAAATTAGAGATTTGGAGAGGGGCCAGTCTGCCAAATGCTTTGTAACTACACAATGATTGAATTTGAAAATGAAGTTAATTTAGAATAGTTTTGTTCAGAATACAAACTTGTGACAATATTCATACCTGTCAGAAAAGCCAATGGACTTATACAATGGTGTGTTCTTTTTTTTCCTATTCTATGCCTTAAGAAATGCTCGCTGTTTTTAATTATTTCAAATTATTTGATCTTTTACAATATAAACTGCAACAATTAATTTTTTAGAAGAGTCCTAGATTGGGGTTTTTTAAGTACAGTAATTGGTTATTATTATCATAGATTTTGCAAACTTTCTGCACATTCTCTTTTTGTACCCTGATTATTTAAGTTAGTCCATATATTCTGAGCATCTTTCCATGTCAATAAGTTGAGGTCTACATTATTATTATTATTATTATTATTTTTATCCTCACCCGAGGACATTTTTCCATTTTTTGTTCAGGTAGAGTGGGAGGGAGAGAGAGGAACAGAGAGAGAGAGAGAAACATCGATGTGAAAAGAACACATCGGCCCTGGCCGGTTTGGCTCAGCGGTTAGAGCGTCGGCCTGCGGTCCTGAGAGACCCGGGTTCGGTTCCCGCTAAGGGCGCGTACCTCGGTTGCAGTTTGTCCCCGGCCCTGGTCGGTCGTGCGGGTGGCAGCCACTCGATGTGTCCCTTTCACATCGATGTTTCTCTCTCCCTTCCACTCTACCTAAAAAAAAAAAAAAAGAAAAGAAAAGAACACATCGAGTGGCTGCCACCCACACAACCGACCAGGGCCGGGACAAACTGCAACCGAGGTACATGCCCTTAGCAGGAACCAAACCCGGGTCTCTCAGGACCGCAGGCCATCACTCTAACCGCTGAGCCAAACCGGCTAGGGCTACATTATTATTTTTAATGATGACATAGTATTCTGTTGTATGTTTACACCATAATTGATTTACACAGTTGAAATCGCATGTAGGTGAGATAATGTACATACACAAATGCAGGACCCAGGTAAGGGAGTCCCCCGGGTGTGACCCTGAAAGGAAGCATACTGGGCTCCTCCTCATCCTCAGTATGGTCTTTTTCCTGCAATAATAGTCATCTAGTATTATTTACCATTATTTTAAAAATTAGTGGCATTTGACATTTTCATATTTTCCCCTATTAGGAATAAAATCGCAGGCATTTTCTTCTACCAACGTTATTTCTTATTGTATGGTTATTTCCTCAAGGCAAATTCCTAGAATCCCTAGAATGGAAAGTGTGCTATGTTGATGGCAAGAGCTCCCTAATATCTATTGTTCCCCCACCCTCTCTCCCACACACACATACTAATTCGTACACTCACAGTGTCTACACGTGCTTTAGGCTATGTGGTGATAATTACAGACTAAGAAATAAGAATTTTAGGGAAATGCTTTGAATACATATTAATATTCATGACATTGCTTGTTTAAAAATACTTAGCCCTCTGCTGGATGAGCAGGAAAATAAAGCTACATCTCCCTATATAAATCATCTGTTTTGCAAGAAAACCATTTATCAGTTCTACCTTCTATCAATTAATTTACCAGGAAATTGGTTTAAATTGCCTGTTTGGGGCTGGATATGACATGTTTTGGGTGGAGTTGGTTGGGTGTTGAGGTCACTAGGACCAATAGTGCAGCTGTGATACATAATGGAAATTCCAGGCCCGGGTGTAGAAAGGACACATCGGGGCTGTTCTTTAGTGTCAGAACAGTGCACGGAGGCTGTTGTAAATACTATGTGAGCTAGAAGTTGCCAAGGCAACAGTCCTATTAATGAAGAATAAACCTCTTTTATTATCAGTTCCTGAATGATTATTTTTTTTATAAAATGTGTCTAGGAGTCTAACATTGACATTCTCAATCTACCTGCTCATCTTTCCTTTCCAGACTGCAAAACTATTTAGCTGTATTCAATAAGCACGTCTCCCTTCTCTTCCAATGAGAGTGGCATCGTTGAAAAAAACAACAACAATCAACTGTACAGCTAGTAAATATACTAATTTATAACAATTACCTAATATAAAATTATTGCCCTTTTGCCCTGGCCGGTTTGGCTCAGCGGTTAGAGCGCCAGCCTGCGGTCCTGAGAGACCTGGGTTCGGTTCCCGCTAAGGGCATGTACCTCGGTTGCAGTTTGTCCCCGGCTCTGGTCAGTCGTGCGGGTGGCAGCCACTCGATGTGTCCCTTCACATCGATGTCTCTCTCTCTCTCTCTCTCTGTTCCTCTCTCTCCCTCCCACTCTACCTGAACAAAAAATGGAAAAATGTCCTCAGGTGAGGATAAAAAAAAAAAAAAAAAAAAAAAAAATTATTGCCCTTTTGATGTATGTTTTGGCTAAGGCAGAGCCTGAAGTTGACTGGGACTTGGTTGGTATTTGAGCAGGCCAGAGTCTTTAAATTAACTTGTCTTTATGATTTAATGGAGCGCTGCCAACATATTTTTAAGTAAGTGGAGTGTGACATTACTGCTTCCTTTCCCTAGTGAGACTGTAAATTTAGATGTAAATTGTGTGCACACTGGATCCTTCAAAAAGGCAGCCGTAGCTGAGTCATAGGCTCCAGGCAACCCTGCTGTTTGGAACCGCAGAGAACCATGGTGTTGAGAACGATGTTTAGAAATCACTGGACACCAACCACTGTGCTTCCTGGGTTCCAGAAAGAGGGAATTCTTTTCTTCCAAAAAGAATACATTCCTTTTTTAAATGAGAATGCTTCTTGTGTTTTGTCAAGCCAACCACATGGGAAAATTTAACTTTTTAATCATTTTATCAGCCGTCCATTTTTTTACAAGAGTGGATGTTGGTCGTCTGTTCCATACAGCTGGGACCTTATTACTTATCATTCATGTCCACTGATGGTTCACTGTGTTCATGACTTCTTCCCCCTGATTTATACCTCGTAGCCCCTAGGCTCACAGTAAATACTCAGAAAATACTTTTTGTTTATGAAATTAATCAATGAACTTCTATTTCACTCAGTTATATCTTTGAAATATTTTTTCTGATAATAAAATTTAAATGTATGATGTAGGAAAATTGACAATAGACTTGAAGAGAACAAAAACCGCTTATAATCCCACCACTGATAAAGAACTGCCATTGATATCATGATTTACTTATTTCATAAGGACAGTGCTTAAAATCCTGCTTTCTCCTCAATAAGATACAATCAACACCATAACATGTGCTGGCCATATGTGAGTGACATGTGCCAAGTGCCAAGCACTGGCTCGGTTCAGGTAGTCCAGGTGAGATATTAAGATGCTAACCGAAATGATGGGGCCAATTACAGAGCAAGCAAAGGTGCCCCTTCTGGGTGGCAGTTCCAGGTTCAGCAACAAATAGCAATCAATCTGATTTCTCATTTCTTAACTTTTAGCTTTAGACTATGTTGCTGACGAAATAGATTTTGCCCTCAGAACAAGTTTTAGGACAAGCAGATGTACCAGTTTCTTTGCTAATGGTAATTCTGGCTTCTTGTGACTTTTTCTGTTGGCACACTGAGAAGAAAGAGAGCCCTTTCCCAAACTTACCATGCAAAATTGGCAGAAGTCCATGGGAACCAAAGAAGTCATAGTGAAGATACATTATGTACTTGTATTTTATTCTTGGCTGTGATGGCATAGAGAAGCAGTTTAGGTAGTGTTTTAGCTTCACCCACCCCAATAATCTTCATAAACCCTTCCAAACATCCCCAGATAAATATGATAAAAATAACCATGATACGCACAAAAAATAAAATCTCATTTTGTAAGGATAAAAGCATCTTTAGAGAACTTTGCCATTTTTAACGAACAGGAACATTCCAGGTAGAAATAGTGTTAATAATAGAGCCTCTGAGTGACCCCTCTCCGCCATCACAGTCCCGCCATCCTCTCCACCAGGTAGCTGCTCCTAAGCCCCTCCCACACAGGTGTTCATAACCACCCGCCCCCCCTTATCTACAAGTCTACATATTTACGTCAAAGGCAGGTTAACAGGGCGATGCTCTGTCGCCAAGAGGATGAAACTGAGATGGTAGTTCCAAAGTCTGAAAATTAAAATGGAATGAGTATTTTCTCATTAAAGAAAGGGGGAGAGAAAAAATGGTGGCGGAGTGAATGGAAGCAACACAGACGATTGCTCAGGACCAAACAGGAATTACAACTAAAATAAAGACATATCGTCAGAAAAAAGGAACAGAAAAGCAGCAGGACAGGACCATATAACCAGAAACACTGGTAGGATTTGTAGAGGCACTAGAGGGTGGCAGGCTGGGAGCCCACAGACAGCAGCAGTCTAAGCTGTGAGCAGCGCTCTCGGGAATAAAATACCAAATCCTGCTCCACAGTGCAGAGAGCTGGGACAGAGCACTGAATTGGCTATAGCCACTCACCTGGAGCTCTGGCAGAGGGAGGGCAGACTGGACTGGAACTCTGTAGGGACACCTGGGATTTGGAGGGCGCTCAGGTTTTTTGCTGATTCGTGTCCACAAAGGACAGTGGCCAGCTTTCTCCTTCCCAGAGCTGTGGGGAGAAGCAGCAGCCCATTCCTCGGAGATTGAGCCCCTTCCAAGTGAGGCAAAGAAATGCAAATTGAGGCTCCTTAACAACCAGCATCTATCCCACCCTCTGGAAATCCTCTTATGCAGAACACTAGGGCTACATTCCAAGGCCCTGAGTAACTGAGACTAATAGCCTCCAGGCAAAAAGCTAGATGATAACTGACCTTTCCTGGGCTTGCAAATCTACACAGGAAAGTAAGACTTGACAGTGGTGTTTAACGTGGGCCTTCCCAGGCTCATCCGAACCCAGTAAAGGGAGCCACAGACAGAAGAACACCAATACCCACAGGGAAAATTTTGCAGGCTCCAAAACCCACTGAGATAGCCAAAATGGTGAAACAAAGAAACAAATCCCAAATGAAAGAACAAGATAACTTTATCGAAGATGAAATAAATGAAATGCAGTTAAGCAAGGTATCAGAGGTAGAGTTCAGAGCCATGATCTTGAGGAAGCTCAACAACATGATTAAGAACATCAACACCATAAGTAAAAATATAGAAACATTGAAAATCAACCAGGTGGAAATGAAGAATGACATAACAAAAATAAAGAACACACTGGAAGGACTGACCAGCAGATTAGAGGAAGCTGAGAACCAGATCAGTGAATTAGAAGACAGGGTAGAAAAAAATCAGCCAATCAGAAAACCAAAATGAACAGACAATTAAAAAACAGGAAGACAGCTTAAGAGAACTGTGGGACAACTGGAAACGCAATAGCATTCACATCATAGGAGTCCCCAAAGAGGAAGAAAATGGGCAAGGGTTAAAGAATATATTTGAAGAAATGGTGACAGAAAATATTTCTAACTTGGTGAAGGAAGAAGGCATTTAAGTTCAAGAAGCACAGAGAGCCCTAAGTAAGAAAAACCCAAACAGGCCCACACCAAGATACATAATAATTAAAATGCCAAAATTAAAGACAAAAAGAGAATCCTAAAAGCAGCAAGAGAAAAGCAACAGGTTACCTACAAAGGAATCCCCATAAGGCTATCATCTGACTTCTCAACAGAAACACTATAGGCCAGAAGGGAATGGCATGAAATAATCAAGGTCATGAAGAACAAGGATCTGAATCCAAGACTACTCTATCCAGCAAGACTATCATTCAAAATAGAAAGTCAAATAAAGAGTTTCCCAGACAAAAAAAAGGCTAAGGGAATATATTAGCACTAAAAGGACTGCTGTAATTAGTAGAAGAAATAGGAAGAAAAATATAAACACACTAAACAAAAATGGCAATAAATAAGCACATGTCAATAATCACCTTAAATGTAAATGGTTTGAATTCTCTGATAAAAAGACACAGAGTAGCTGACTGGATAAGAAAGCATGACTCACATATATGTTGTTTACAAGAGACCCACCTCACAACAAAAAACCCACATAGGTTGAAAGTGAAGGGATGGAAAAAAAATTTTTACAATCAAACAGAAAGGGAAAAAAAGCTAGGGTAGCAATACTCATATCTGATAAATTAGATTTCAAAATGAAGGCCATAACTAGAGACAAAGAAGATCACTATCTAATATTGAAAAAAATTTATTCAACAGGAAGATACAACCTTGGTAAACATATATGCACCCAATTTAGGAGCACCAAAATATATTAAAAATCTTCTAGAGAACTTCAAAGGAGAAATTGACATCAATACAATTATAGCAGGAGACTTCAGCACCCCACTGACATCACTGGATAGATCCTCTAGACAAAAAATTAACAAGGAAACACAGACTCTAAATGAAGCACTTGATCAAATGGATTTAATAGATATCTACAGAGAATTACACCCCAATACTGCAGAATTCACATTCTTCTCAAGTGAGCAGGGTCATTCTCAAAGATAGACCACATGTTAGGGCATAAACTAAGTCTCTACAAGTTCAAGAAGACTGAAATCATATCAAGCATCTTCTCAGATCACAATGGCATGAAACTAGAAATCAATTGCAACAAGAACATGCAAAGACTTTTGAAAACATGGAGGCTAAATAGCATGTTATTGAACAATGAATGTGTTACCATGGAGATCAAGGAAGAAATTAAAAACTTCCTGGAAACCAATGAAAATGAACACACAACAACACAATATCTATGGGATGCAGCAAAAGCAGTTCTGAGAGGAAAGTTCACAGCACTACAGGCCCACCTCAAGAAACAAGAAAAATTTCTAATTGACTACCTAACCTCACAACTTAAAGAACTAGAAAGCAAACAAAAAGAAAACCTCAGAGCAAGTAGAAGGAAGGAAATAGTAAAGATCAGAGCAAAAATTAACAACATGGAGACCAAAAAAAACAATTCAAAGGATCAATGAAACAAAGAGCTGGTTCTTTGAAAAGATAAACAAGATTGATGGACGCTAAGCTAGACTCACCAAGAAACAAAGAGAACCCAAGTACACAAAATCAGAAATGAAAGAGGAGACATGATAACTGACACCACCGAAATACAAAGAATTGTTAACAAATATTATGAACAATTATATGGCAACAAATTGGACAATCTAAGCAAAATGGACAAATTTCTAGAAACACACAGTCTCCCAAAATTGAACTGGGAAAAGATAGAAAATTTGAACAGACCGATAACAATGAAGGAAATTGAAGATGTAATCAAGACTCTCCCAGCACACAAAAGCCCAGACCCAGACGGCTTCATGGAAGAGTTTTACTGAGCATTCAAAGAACTAACACCCATTCTCCTCAAACTATTTCAAAAAATTCAAGAAGAAGGAAGACTTCTAAACTCGTTTTATGAGGCCAGCATAATTCTAATTCTAAAACCAGATAAAGACACTTCAAAGAAAGAAAACTACAGGCCAATATCTCTGATGAACATAGATGCCAATATCCTGAACAAAATACTAGCAAATCGGATCCAGAAATACATCAAAAAAATTATTCACCATGACCAAGTGGGATTCATACCAGGGATGCAAGGCTGGTACAATATTCACAAATCAATAAATGTGATACACCACATAAACAAAATGAAAGATAAAAATCATATGATCATATCAATAGATGCTGAAAAAGCATTCAACAAAATCCAGCACCCATTTCTGATAAAAACGCTCAGCAATTTGGGAATAGAGGAATCATATCTCGACATAATAAAGTCCATATATGAAAGACCTACAGCCAACATCATACTCAATGGACAAAACCTAAAAGCGTTTCCCTTAAGAACAGGAACAAGACAAGGATGCCCACTTTTGCCACTTTTATTTAACATAGTACTGGAAGTCTTAGCCACAGCAATCAGACATGAATAAAAAATAAAAGGGATCCAAATTGGAAAGGAGGAAATGAAACTGTCATTATTTGCAGATGAGATGATATTATATATACAAAACCCTAAAGACTCCATAAAAAATCTACTAAACTTAATAAGTGATTTTGGCAAAGTAGCAGGATACAAAATTAACATCAAGAAATTGACAGCATTCTTATACACCAATGATGAACTCACAGAAAGAGAAACTAAAAAAACAATGCCATTTACCATTGCAGCAAAAAGATTAAGATACCTAGAAACAAACTTAACCAAAGAAGTAAAGGACCTCTTCACAGAAAACCACAAGTCATTGGAAAAAAAAAAAAATAGAGGAAGATATAAAAAAGTTGAAGCATATACCTTGTTCATGGATTGGTAGAATTAACATCATTAAAATGTCCATACTACCCAAAGCAATCTATAGATTCAATGCAATCTCCATCAAAATACCAATGACAAACTTCACACAACTAGAACAAATACTTCAAAAGTTCATATGGAACCAAAACCAACCCTGAATAGCCACAGCAATCTTGAAAAAGAAGGACAAAGTAGGCGGGATCACAATGCCGGACATCAGGTTATACTACAAAGCTACTGTAATCAAAACAGCCTGGTACTGGCACAAGAACAGGCACATAGATAAATGCAATAGAACAGAGAACAGAGAAATGTACCCAAAACATTATGCTCAATTAATATTTGACAAAGGTGGCAAGAGCATATAATGGAGTAATGCAAAAAAATGAAACCAGACCATCAACTTACACCATACACAAGAATAAATTCAAAATGGATAAAAGACTTAAATGTGACTCATGAATTTATAAAAATCCTAGAAGAAATTGTAGGCAACAAAATTTCAGACATCATATGCAGCAGAATTTTCACTGATGCATCACCTAAGGCAACAGAAACAAAGGAGAAAATGAACACATGGGACTACATTAAACTCAAAAGCTTCTTCACAGCAAAAGATACAATCATCAAAATGGAAAGACAACCAACTGTATGAGAGAGCATAATTACCAATAATATATCAGATAAGGGGTTAATTTCCAATATATAGAGAGTGCTCATACAACTCAACAAAAGGAAGACAAAGAATGCAATTTAAAAAATGGGCAGAGGAACTAAATAGACACCTCTCCAAACAGGACATACAAATGGCTAAGAGACATATGAAGAAATGCTCAACATCACTAATCATCAGAGAGATGCAAATTAAAACAACAATGAGGTATCACCTCACACCTGTTAGAATGGCCACCATCAACAAATTAATAAACAACAAGTGTTGGTGAGGGTGTGGAGAAAAGGGGACTCTAGTACACTGCTGGTGGGAATGCAGACTGGTGCAGCCAGTATGGAAAACACTATGGTGTTACCTCAAAAAATTAAAAATTGAACTTCCATTTGACCCAGTGATCCCACTTCTAGGAATATTACCCTAAGAAGCCTGAAACACCAATCTGAAAGAATATATGTACCCCCATGTTTATAGCAGCACTATTTACAATAGCTAAGATCTGGAAACAGCCCAAATGTCCATCAGTAGACGAATGGATAAAAAAACGTGGTACATATACAAAATGGAGTACTATGCAGCTGTAAGAAAGATCTCTTATCCTTTGAGATGACATGAAGGGACCTGGATAGTATTATCCTAAGTGAAACAAGCCAAACAAAGGAAGACAAGTATCATATGATCTCACTTATTTGTGGAATATAATAAACATAACAGTCTGAGGAATGGGGTAGTCCCATAGACGTGGAAGGAGGGTACAGACTGACAACCCCTACAAGAGGGGTTGGTAGGGGAGAGATAAACCACAGAACTTATATGCATGTGTGCATGAATAGACATGGACAACAAAGCTGGGGACAGGGTGGGGAGGGAGTGGGAGGGAGGAATCAGTGGGGGGTGGGGAGGAGAAACATCTATAACAAAAATAATTTTTAAAAAAATAAATAAAAGAAAAGAAAGTTGAAGCTTTCCCACCAATATTGGACAGAAGGCAAGGATGTGCCTTTTCACCACCATACTGGAAGTTCTTGCTAATGCAGTTGGGCAAGAAAAAAAAATTTTAAAGTACACAAATTGGGAAGGAAGATGTAAAATTGTCTTCTATTGCAGATGACATCATCGTCATCTATGTAGAAAATCTAAAAGAATCAACAACAAAAAAATTCTTTTGGATCTAAGAAGTGATTATAGCAAACAGCATTTGTTAGAAGTGTAAACTCTTGAGCCCACTAAAACTATGGGGATGGGACTCAACAATGTGTTTTAATAAACCCTCCAAGTGGCTATAATGCACACTCAAGGTTGAGATCCCCTGGCGTGAGCCTTCTTCGTGGTTCTTCATATGCCAACCCAGGTGCCTTTCATAGTCAGAATTTGGTCAGTGCTTATGTTCATGTCCACAAAATTAGGCATCTTCAATCTCGTTTGGTCAGTGCTTACGTTCATGTCCACAAAATTAGGCATCTTCATTCTTGTTTTAAGCAAAATTGTGAAGTAGGTGAGATTTGTCTGTGGTATCCCATCACCTCTCTTTGTCGGCCCATTTTCCCGTCTTGCTTTCATCTATCAGATCCCTCATTATCTTTTTAGCGGCTGCAACTCAAGGGACTTCTTTGTGAGGCCCCTACAGAGTAAGATCTAAAAATACAATTTCTAATTATGAAATATAGAGCGTTGACAGACTAATTGGGAAGGAATGTGGGGGTGGCATAGACAGACAGGGGCCTTCCCAGGGCCCACAAATGGCACCCATTCCCCTGACCTTAGTCAGCGAAGGAGAAGCCCCTTCCTTTCTCTGTCTGGTTCCCATGAAGAGGGCTGACGCAATTTCAGAAAACCTGGAAACGCCTTCAGCACAGGCACCCTCGCTGGATGTTTGTGCATCTCCTTCAAGTCTTGCCTAGGCCCTTCCCCCTGTGGCACCTGTTCATTTTGTCATCTGCGGGGTACTCAGCAGCCCATAGCTTTCCTGATTAAACCATGCAAAGCATTGATAAGTATTCAGAGACGCAGCTTCCGCAGGGAGCCAGCTCTCTCCCGAGGGGATGGACTGAAAATAAGTCAAATTCAGCTCATGTCTGCTTGTCCCAGGCTTATTTTAAACTGATAGTGAAATTCATTCTCCTACTCTCTCCCCGAAAACCACAGAACAAGGTGGCCCACCAACCAATCTGTCCAAGAACCTAAGTGATAACTGATAGTGTTCAAATGAAATACACAGCCTTGACTCTTACCAAGACTGTCCCTTTGCTCTCTGCACACACGTGCTCACCGGCAGATAGAGGCACATTTTTACCCACAAAGGCCGCTGAGGCTCTCTGAGCCCTGCCCGTGTGTGACGGACAAACTCAGCAAAAACCCTCAATTATTTGTCATTACTGAAAATCCCTACGTTTGGCCTTTTCTTTCACAATGTTTTGAACTGAGTGAGCCAAATTCTCCCTTTCAAGTTATCAGAACTCAGCAGGTTCAGTAAAATTCCTCTTAAATAGGATACTGTCTGGTTGAGGGAACTCATGGAACTTTCCAGAAGCAAGAAGCAGATGGATTAGAATATCTCAAAGATGGAATAAAAATCCTTTGAAACGTGGGCCGAAGAGGTTAAAAATGAATATGGTTTAGAGTCTGCTGATTCTGCCAGAGTTCCAGAGAGCAGTAAGAAGCACATAGCTGAATCCTCAGAAAGATCTGTCTGCACAAGCAAAGTGAAAGGGAACATGGAAGCGGATGTCTAGATATTCAGCCTTCTCTGCTCCAACCTCCGCCCGTGTTGTTGAGTGAGAGGCCATTGTGGGAGAGACTAATTAATGAAATTGGCCATCTTCACTAATCTGACCCACCAGAAAACTGCTCTATTAGCAACAGGCTAAATGTTTCTAGAGAAAGTAAAACAGGCTAATGATAGTGTTCATCTTGGGATAAGTACAAAAATATTGTTAATGTTACTTCTGAGCTGCAATTTTAACTACAGAAGTCAGGCGATCCCAAATTACTGTTCCCACAGCAACTATAATTCAGTCGACTCTGCAAGGCTTTTCATAGATGAGGACAATACCTCCAAATTATTGTTGCTGGGAGAAGTGCAATTATTTCATTTATATCCAAGTTATGGAAAGTTGTACTTCAGAGCTTTCTCTTTGGAATTGTGGTTGTTACAGGCAACAACAGTCCTTCTGAATCACTGAAAATACAGGTTTTGATACACGGGTAAACAGTCATGCAGTTCAGAGCTTCCCATTTATAGGGTCATAATGACCTCCAGTAAAATTTAAAAATCCTCTGTTCCTTCCAATATAATCCCAGCAATCAGAGACCAGAACAAAGAGAAGAGGAGATGGTGTATTCCAAAATGGGAACTATACCCTCATTTAAACATTTATGAGACTTAATCTGTTATACTGATGATGACTGAATTTGTGATTTTCAAATAAATGATCCACTAATTTTGGTTTGATTTCAAGCATTTCTCAGTAGGA
This sequence comes from Molossus molossus, assembly GCF_014108415.1. NCBI lineage: Eukaryota > Metazoa > Chordata > Mammalia > Chiroptera > Molossidae > Molossus > Molossus molossus. The sequence continues at coordinate 23,769,944 of NW_023425347.1, read as the reverse complement.
AAAAAAATCACTGGGTGAAAAACAACAAGAAAAGTTAGAAACAAGAGTTCAGTAAATATTTTAGAAAATTTGTCAGATACCAAAACATGATAATGAAGTAGAATGACAAAAACTAGTCATTTCCCAGTTAGCTAACACATTTACCCTTCCAGCCCAGAAAATTGTCTGATATTGATTGACATGGGGATGAAATTAACCGAATCCTATTGCTGCTATTCTAGTTATGTTTTTGGAAATGTATCAAACTAGTTCTTACCTGTTTCTCAGAGATGTAAGCCATTATCCAAGAAGACAGAAAGATAGAAACTGACCCAAAACAGATGTGAAGATAACAAGGATGAGATTAAAGATGAAATCAACAAGGATAAAAAAAATCTAAATTTATGACCAAATGCAACTAAATCAGAATTTTTCCCTTCTCAAAAATGAGGGGAAAACAGGTTTTTTAAAAATTCACTGATAGGAACTAAACAAGAAAGCCATAACCTAAAGCAATACTTTATGGTAACTGATGGCCAAGCAGACTTTGGTTCCTGCCTCTATCTCTATTCCCCACCCCCTTAAAAACATACCTTTAACAAAGGTAAAATCAGGAGAGGAAAATATAATGAAAACCATGGAAGTGCTTCCCTGTGTATATGTAAAGGCTTCATGTCCGGCTTCTGCAGTGTAGAAATGATCTAAAATCTTCATCAGGATGGCCTATGTTTCAAGTAGGTGAATGAATCCTGATACAGGACATTTAACGTATTTCCAGAGGAATGAGCACCCAAATTCTCAAATAAAGACTGGATAGCTGAACTCTCCCTTTCCCTCCCCCCCATTCCATCAGGCCCTCAAAGAGTAGGGACAACACAAGCCAATTAGCCCTCGAACTGTCGCTTGAGAGGGAAAAGTAACTGACCTCTGATACAGTGGCAAAAGGCTCAAGGAATCACTCCATGGCTGCTACATAGTGTGTCAGAAAAGAACACAGCATGCAGAGGAAAGACAGACTAGCCCTCAAAGAAAACAATACTTAAGAAACAGACATGGGCCCTGGCCGGTTTGGCTCAGCGGTTGGAGCATCAGCCTGCGGACCAGAGAGTCCCGGGTTTGGTTTCTGCTAGGGGCATGTACCAAAAAAAAGAAAGAAACAGACATGGGCCTGGCCAGTTTGGCAAGTGGTTGAGCATCAGTCCATGCACCAAGAGGTCTCTGGTTCGATTCCCGGTCAGGGCACATGCCCAAGTCGTGGGCCCAATCTGCAATGGGGGGCATGCAGGAAGCGGCCAGTCAATGTTCTCTCTCATCAATGTTTCTATCTCTCTCTCCCTCTCCCTTCCTCTCTCTCGAAAAAAAAAAAAAAAGGAAAAGAAAGGAAGAAAGAAACAGAAATGGATTGCTTACAATGGTTTAATAAGAATATAACATATTCTCAGAACTTAGTAAGAGTATGAATGTATTTTTTTAAGTGTAAAGCAAGGTGCTAAAACAATAAGAATGAAATGAAAAGAAAAACTGAAAGTCTAACAAATCAAGAACAAAAATAACATTAATGTAGAAATCATGTAAATAGAAACATTAACATATATAAGAAATCCTGTTGAAAATCTAGTTACTAACAGTAGAAAAGTATTCATATAATCACAGTAAATACAGATGACAGATAAGGAAATTAAAGGCAGAGAAAGAAACTAAAAGATATGGAGACATTCAAATATCTTACAATCCGAGGAGTATAATGGGAGTCCCTGAATAGGGATTCTAACAAATGAAGTAGAAGGAATATTGAGAAAATAGAAGAAAATTTCCCAGAAACGAAGGACCACATCTATTCCAGGAAATATAATATGGAATGCTCAAAACCTAAACCTAAACCTAAACATCTGTTTAAGCTCTTAAACTCCAAGGATAAAGAAATAATTCTTCAGATGTCTAACCACAAAAAGTCAATTTCCTACGAGGAAGGAAAAATCCAAGCTGGCTATCTGAAAATGGAGAGAAAGACCCAAGGATGTTCTATCCAGCCAAGATGTTGTGAAATATGAAGACAGCAGGGAGACCGGCTTAATCCTAAAGAGCTAAAGCAACCTTGAGACTTTTTCGAAGAAAGTACTGGATAATGAGAGTTTAGCCAATAAAAACATCGAAGTAACTCAGAAATGGAGAAGTTGTAGTAAAATGGCCAGGGAGAACCACTAGGTATATTTAAATATAGAACTAATCCTAAACAACTATGGGAATTAATATTGCAGGGAGAATATGAATGCTATCAATTGGGTTAAAAAAAACAACCACTAAAACTATGGAAGATAGGGGACAAAAGATAGAAGTGAGAAAGTACTTATGTTTTCATCTTTCCCTACTGATTCCCAATCAATACTCCCTAAAATTTATCATGTGCCTTAAAGTGCCACAAATAATTATTCCAATCTCATATTTTGCTTTTTTTTTTTTTTACCTTAGAATGATCATTTAAGGCATAAATATTATAGTGCAGAAACTTTTCTTTGAAGTTTATAAATTATTTCTCTTTCATCTCTACTATTCGATTACAATTAAATTTATACTTTTAAAAGATTTTTTTATTGATTTTTTTTTTTTAGTGAGAGAGAACATTGATGTGAGAGAGATACATCAGTCAGCTGCCTCCTGCACACCTCCTACTGGGGATCAAGCCTCCAACTGGGGCATGTACCCTGACCTGGAATCAGGACCCCTCAGTCCAATGGTACGATACTCAATCGACTGAGCCACATCAGCTGGGCAAAATTTATACTTTTTAATAGCACCTACATGTATCTTAAATGTTCAGCTAATGTTAATAATGATTTTTTCTAAGTTGTGAGGTATTTTTAAAAACTTTAATCTTTGCAACCTTTGTCATTTAAAAACCTATTCTAAATCATCATGGTTTGTGTTATGAAAACAACTGTGCAAATTTTCTTAAAAACTAAAAAAAAACAAACAAAAAAAAACAGCCAAAAATTATCATTTGTGGGTGATGTATTTGGAATTATTTTCTTCTTGGTATTCTTCTGTAACTTTTTAATTTAAAAACATTAAAGAATTAATTAGCTAAAAGTGGGTAGAGGATATGTATGGATAAAAAATACGATACCCTATGTTTGAAGACAATTCCATCCACCCAACTCCATTCTGGAGTTGAGTCCAGGTAGCACTGAAATCTCTCCTGGACCCAGAAGAAGCCACTAACTCTCATATTGTTATGGGGATAGCTTAAGGGACAATTATCTTTCCACCAGAAGGTATAGAACAGATTTGGGCACACTATGAAAGAGGACAAGAGAGATACCCTTTGAAAACACTTTGGGGCTCAAACATTTTTTTAACAGCTTTGTTGAGATATAACTCACATATCATAACATCCACTTTTTAACATTGTACAACTCAGCAGTGTTTAGTATACTCACCAAGTTGTGACCATACCACTGTCTAATCCCAGAACATTCTCATCGCCCCCAAAAGAAACCCATCCTCATTAGTAGTCCCTCCCCATCTGTCCCTCCCACCAGACCCTGTGGATGGGCTTATTCTGGTCATTTTATACCATTGGAATCACATAAATGCGGTCTTTCGTGATCGGCTACATTCACTCAGCACAGTGTTGCCAAGGTTCAGCCATGTTGTAGCATGCATCAGCACTTCCATTCTTTTTAATGCCAAATAACATTCCATTGTATGGATATATCACATTTCATTTATTTATTCATCAGTTGATGGCCATTCTCCTTGTTTCCACATCTGGGCTGTTAAGAGTAATGCCACTAAGAACATTTATATACAAGTTTTTGTATGGACACATTTTTTTATTTTCCTAGGAATGGACTTTCTGGGTCACGTGTAACTCTGTCTAGGAGCTCCAACATTCAAACTTCCCTCTTCCTCTTCGTTCCCAGGCAGAAATGGTGCTCAGCGCTTTCCAGGCCCAGCGGGCTTTCCTTCTGATGGCCTCTCGGTACCAACAACCCCAAGAGGTAAGAGTCGCCCTGAGAGACGGGGCTGCCTAGGAGCTGGGCAGCGTGAGATTAAAACAAAAGGGGGGGGGGCAACAGAACCAGTCACTGTGAGTGACAACCTGAAAATGAGATTTACATCACATGTAGGTTCTGTCTCTAAGCCAGACCATGGAACATTTCTTCTGTCTTCATAATCTTATTATGGCCGAATTCAGACTGTAACAAGTGACATTGCCAGTTTAGAAGGTCAACTCATTTGTCATCTGCATCCTATTCCTTTGACTGCTCTCACAGCCATTTTATAATCAAGAAAGTGTTTATTACTACTCTTTTATGAACTTCGAAATAATTCATATTTTGTGCTGCTTTGTTATCAAAATGTGTTCACATTGCCCGGATGGTGTGGCTCAGTGGACTGAGCATCGTCCTGTGGACTGAGAGGTCCCAGTTGGATTCCCCGTCAGGACACATGCCCGGGTTGTGGGCTCGACCCCCAGTGGGGGGCGTGCAGGAGGAAGCTTATTGATGTATCTCTCTCACATCGATGTTTCTCTCTCTCTCTCCCTCTTTCTCTAAAAAAAAAAAAAATCAATGAAAACATATTTTTAAATAAGTGTTCACATCTATCATCATATATATATTTATACTTAAATATATATTTATATATGTGTATATTATATTATATATGTATATAATATATCATACATATATTCTATGCATGAATTTGATTATCTTCTATTTCATAAGTAGTATAAAAAGGCTAAAAGGCAGATCTATTACCAACATTCCTTGTTAAATAAGAAAACAAAAATTATTGTTCTTTTGACTAAATATTTTACATCTGAATTTTGGTAACAACCATATAAATATAGAAGATAATTGAATATTCAACATAATACAGTGGCTTAAATTTAACAGCTCACTTTGAATTCTAAAACAAACTCCTGAAATTGAAAACGTTGAGCTGAGAATCCTGGGAAACTAGGACTTTGACTTTCGGGGAATGAAGCTCAGCTCCATAAAGGGCCAACACCTGAGACCCTAGACCCTCCCTGGAACAGTGCTTCCCAGCCCTGCCTGTGCAGTGGTATCACCCAGAAATTTTTTTTAAATACCGGTGTCTGGATCTCATTCCAAGAGGTTCTGGTTTAATTGGTCTGAGGAGTGGTCTTGGTCTTGATAGTTTCATGGGCTTATCAGGGGATTCTAATTTGTAGCCAGAACTGCCAACCCCCACCTGGATGGATGGATGGATCACTCCCCTGATAGGAAACGAGTTAGCACACAGCCTAGCTGGACAGCTTTGGAGGGATGGAAACATTCTGTGTTCCGCTGTGGATGCATTTTGCTCCTTGACTTTCTCAATCCCCAATTTTTCCCCCCTTTGCAAAAGAGAACAGTAGTACTAGGAAATCACAATGTGATACATTCTAAAGACAGACTTAGCTTGGCTTTTCTGTGATTAAAGTGAGAGGAGAGGTAACAGTGCATCATTGAGCTTCTCCTACGAAGGGAAGAAGCATGATTTTCCTGGCGGGTGCCCGGCTCAATCCCTTCTTTAAGCACAAAACAAAAGGCTTCTCCATTGACCTTGAAGACCTTCCACACAAAAGTCACTCATTAAATACTGGGTGAAGAAGTGAACGAGTGAACAAATGAAAAAATGCACTGGGACGAGCCACGCTCAGGAATAATGTGTGTCTGAGCATGTGGCTCTGCAGACTCTTGGGTGTAACACCTGTAGCTCCCCTCCTTACTCTGCTGCGGTCTTGATCAACGGGAGAGGACTGAATCTGTTCCAGGGGACTCGAACCCAGGAAAGGCTTGGACTGGCAGTGTTCCCTGTAGCACGTAGTACAGTGCTCTGAGCATAATAAGCCCAGCGGTATCAGGTAGGTGAAATGCAAAGCGATGTTTTGACCCCACCTCCCTTTTTGTCCTGTCCATCTTTACCCAAAGGACTGTCCTAGTACTTCCGCTCAGTAGAAAAGCAGATTTGGGAGGTTACAACCACTGTGGTCAGACTAGTCCACGGCCAGGCCTTTATTTTCCCCATGTACATTCGAAAAGATACATCATAAAGAAGGTTATCATAAGGCAGGTTACAGTTCCTCAGAGAACAACGTTATCACTGTCCACCCCTCTTCCTGCTTTCAGAATGGTCACTCCCATCATTTCAACCACTGGGGCAGTGGTTCCTAAACTTCAGCATGTATGAGAACGACCTGCAGGGTTGATAAGACTTACAGTTTTCGGTTCAATAGGACCTAGTTGCAGTCCAAGAATCTGCATTACTCAAAAGCCCGCACGTGATGGTGATGCTGCTAGTCCAAGGACCACATCCTGAGAACCTGTGGCTCTCACAGTTGTGTCTCCAGCTCAGATTTATTTCAAGTCTTTCCAACTGTCATTTCCAGCTGCCTCCAGAGCATTGCTTCTCACACTGATCTTCATCTGAATCACCCGCAGATCTTGTTAAAGTGCGGGGTCTGGATCAGTGGGTCCGGGGTGGAGCCTACGAATCCGTGGTTCTAACAAGGTGAGGCTGCTGCCGCTGGTTGCTGCACTTCGGGCAACAAGAATTTAGATATTACCCCCTAAGATCCCCACAAGCACAGAATCCCTCGGGAGTCAAATATCAACCTCACGTCTTTTTCTCCGAACATTTCTGTACCAAAGGAAGTCGTGTCATGCTGCAGAAACACACATCTTCAAATCCTGGTGCAGTTTATTTCTTGCTCACATTTCATGCCTATACAAGGTGACTTACTTTCTAGTGGGTGCGTTATTAAATAATTTCTCATATAATTATTTACTTAGACTTGTAAGAGGGCTCTGAGATAAAATAGTAGAGGAGGAATCTTTCATAGGAGTTTCAAGCATTGGGAAGGGAAGAGAGTTTGAGGCAGGAGGACCTCCGCAGGGTGTGCCTCCAGCCTGCTGCTGAAGGTGACCGCTGACTCTACAGAAACGTGAGACAAAGGCCAAACCAACATCAGAGGTCAGTTTGGGCCTGAGGGTTGTAGAAGCTCAACGCCCAAAATTGAGGGTGAGCACCCTGGCCAGCGGGAAGCCAGCGACCTCCTAGAACACAGGAGAGTGCTGACAAAACGCTGGGACCCACAACAATGCAAGCTCACAGGTCATCAGTGGAGAAACATTATCAGGCGCTTACCAGGCACTTTAAAAACAAACCCCTATGCGATGGGTCAGGGATTGAGGACAGGCATGTATTAAATATTAGGTGGGAAGAGCCCTTAGAAACCATCTCTCGTAGCACTTTCAATGTAAAGATGAGCTAGGAGAGTTTCAGAGAGAGAAACTGGTTTATTCCTTAGTTCCAAAGCCGATCAATTGTCCCAAAATAACTCAGATTCCCAGAAATCCCAGCCAACAAGCTTCACCACTACACAACTGTGTCCAGTGCTCTACATTGTTGCTTTAAGTCAGACTGCCAGCCTTCAAAGCGATTAAATTTAGTAGAGGGTGACCATCAAAAAGGAAAAGTGTTGCCCTGCTGCTGTGGCTCAGTGGTTGAGCATCAACCCATGCACCAAGAGGTCCCCAGTTTGGTTCCCGGACAGGCACATGCCCAGGTTGTGGGCCCAATCCCCAGTGGGGGCATGCAGGAGGCGGCCAATCTCTCTCATCAATGTTTCTATCTATCTTTGTGTCTCCTTTCTTCTTTCTCTATAATAAATAAAGAAAAAATATATTTTTTTAATTGAATAAAAAGGAAAAGTGTTTTCTATTTATCAAGCAAATTGCCAATCAAGTGAGGTAGACCATTAGTGCTACCAAACTTCCGGGAAGTGGGGATCTTATAGACAAAGGTATCGGCAAAGGCATCACAGAGGAAATAGGACAGGGCATGAGTAGTCATACAGCTCCTTCAGTGCAATGTCAGGATTACAGTAGCACTACTAAAGTGGTGCATTTATTTAGCACAAACTCAAAAATAAGTTTTCTGGGTTAACAATGATTGGGAAAATTTCACACTTTGTTCAGTATAGAAACATATTAAATATTATAAAACCCACCACGGAGGCTTTTTGTAGAAGGACATCTACTCAAGTCCTGCAGAAGGCTGGCGCACCAGTTTGGAAAATGCAGACGTGCACATTTCTTTTAAGTTGCTTTAAATGCTTGATGGTTGTTGCTTCGGGTGAATTCTAACTATTAAGGGAGATTCTGTGGCAGGCAGAATTCTAAGATGGACCCCAAGATTCCCACTGCCTAATGTATAATCCCCTCCCCTTGAGTGTAGATGGAACCTGTGGATTTATAGGATATCACTCCTTTGAGTATGTTATGAGCAGGGTAATGAGACGGTCACACCAGAGACTCTGTTTTGTCATCTAAGATTGTCATAGAGGCTGGAGAGAGATTCTTGAAGGCCGGAGCTACCATGTAGGGAGGTGACAGTTTCGAGAAGCTCAGAGGGACCCTCTGTCAACAGCCAGCAATAAAACAGGGATCTCAGTCTCACAACCGAAAGTAACCAAATTCTGGCAACAACTACATGAGCCCCAAAGGGGACCCTAAGCTCCGGGTGGAAATATAGCCCTTCCAACCCCTTGATTTTAGCCTGTGCAACCCTGAGCAGAGACCAGTTTTGCCTTGTCCAGATTTCTGACCTACAGAAACTGAGATGATAAATGGATATTGTTTTAAGCCACTAGGTCTGTGGTAATTTGTTATGCTGAAATGGAAAACTAATACAGATTGCCTTGACTCCCTTCTCCTTACAAGACTCTAAAATAATTAATTGTTTTTTTTACTAAGACCACGAGCCACAGACCAAAATGTGAAGCCGCCCTACCATTTGCTTTCTCTTCCTTCCTCAGAGCCCTCCGCCCCTCCCTCCATCTGTCCTGGGAGCAGTGGGACAAGAAGCGTGTCTACAGGCTTCACTGACAGTGATGACATCCAATTTCAAATGTCCTTTCTCATTCTGAACTAAGAAACATGTTTCTTATGTTCTCTAATGTAAGAGCTCTAAAATTTTTCAGCCATGACCCATAGAAAAAAAAAAATCTTTTATTTCACCACCCGATTTCACAACAGTTCCTCTTACCAAGTGGTAATTCTGACATTCTTCTTCTAGTTTATTCTATTATTCTGTTCTTTTCTCCTTCCTTTTTGAATGCTGATCATGACCCACTGAGCGGATTTCACGAGGTACTCGTGGGTCATGATGCCTTGCATTTCGAAAGCACCCTCTCACTGAGAAATCACAATGCTCGCGACATACAACACATTATAAAGCACGTGCAGGGAGTCTCATGCTCGTCCTCTCTCCCTTTGTTGTAATTTACAGAAATGATCTTTGGGCAAAAGAATGGCCGAGTCCTTTCAGTATTGTTTGTCTATGAATTTTAGTGCCAATTGATCAAGCCTGTCTCTTCCCAGTTCATGGAAGGATTCTGTAAGTGCAGACATTTCCAAGGGACCCTGGGACATCCAACTACTCATTTACTTTTACAACAGGTGGGTAGGAGGGAAATATGTTGTTTCTCATTTACAAGCACGAGCTGTGAAATTCGGTAACACGTTGATGACCTGGCCATGGGCTCTAGACCAGGATCTGTTCCTTTACTTGCCGTCCAAAGTCCTTTTTACAAACACCACACATAATAAGAGTCACACTGCACAGTCATTTATAAGACCTGTGTGTCAAATAAAACTGGAGAAAGTGTTTGGTTGAATAGAGAGAGGTGAGACAAGTGGTTTGTTTGGCATTGAGACATCTCACGTGGCCTGGGAGAGAGATGAAACATGATCGGTAATCACCCCACCGTCAGGGACCCCAGAGCTCCGGCCTGAGCTGCGAATGGACCTCCGGTAAACCAGTGCCCTGGCCGGGCAGCACCCGGAGAAGGCTGTCACCCGGGCTGCCTGGCCCCACCTCCTCCAGCCTCGGTTGATTTTCAGGCAGATGGGGAGAGGTTTGGAGGGGGACTGCGTGACTACAGCAAACATTCTTCCCTCCAAGGCACACTTTCCATATTTTCTCCCGTATCTCTTATACCGCTAAGTCCTGACAATGAAATGGTGTGTGTGTGTGTGTGTGTGTGTGTGTGTGTGTGTATGTGTGTGTGTGTGTGTGTGGTTAGTGTGTACTGGTACACAGAGAAAGAAATGGAACCTAAGTCTCCAAATTCAGAGAAGACGATTTATGGTCCCTGATGGCCCTGTGGATTTCATTTTGTTAAAAAGACTAGGAGTCTGAGGTGTTTCTTCCTCCAGAAGTGGAAGGTGAGTTTTTTCTAGCCCCCCTCTTCTTTTCTGTCTTTATCTGGCCTTTCACTCTAAAAGGAAATGCCTCGTGTGTCTTCCTGTGTATAGAGAAGGAATCTAAAACTGATTCTTGGTCCCTCCATTTTTTACAATCTGAAGATTTACACAGGGAGGGAAGCTGAGAGCTTCCTCTGGCCATTTCTCCACCTCTGAGTGAAGAGGCCCGCCCAGCACGGGGCTCTGCTCAAAGTACTCACACAGAAGGATGTTTTAATGCCTGGAGCCATAATCTAATTTGCACATCATTTGTTATTCTTAAACTAAGCAAGAAAGCTTAGTGGCTGTAACTTTAGGACTTCTGCTAATTTCTTGACACTTGATAGATCCAGATACTGTTTACTAGTGGGTGTGAATGTGTTTGAGATTTTTATAAGACTTCGTAATTTGTGAAGGTCCTCAAAAGTAGAAACTGGTGTGGCTCAGTGGTTGAGCATCAACCCATGCACCAAGAGATCAGTGGTTTGATTCCTGATCAAGGCACAAACCCAGGTTATGGGCCAAATCCCCAGTGCGGGGTGCAGGAGGGGGACAGTCGATGTTCTCTCTCATCAATGTTTCTCTCTCTCCTTCTTCCTTCCTCTCTCTCTCAAATCAATAAAGAAAAAATTTCAAAAAAAAAAAAAGGTAGAAACTTTAAACTTGGGCCTATCTGGATTCGAATCATAGACCTTCTCATTAGCTCTGCTACTCTGAATGCAAGAGAAACAAATTCCTCAGTGTCTACTAAATTTTAGTATCTTCTATTTTTTTCAGGGTGACTTGTGGCAAATTAATCTGGTAAAGTCTACAGTACGTCTCCACTGAGCCATGTTAACCAAATCAACTTGCCAAGTAATCCACTTAAAGGAAGGCAGTTAAACTCTAAGCCCATGTTTCCTTATCTTCAAAATGGGGATAATAGTTTTTACCTCATAATGTTACATTGAGAATTGAAAGAGAAAAGCAGCCGGCGTCAGGTGACCGAAGAGAAGAGTTCAGTATGGGCCAGGGTAGTCCAACTGCGTTAGGAAAAAGTCTTCAGTTCTCAAAGATTTAGCAAGTAGACATGTTTTTCCTGCGCGCATAAAGTCTGCTGGATGTGTTTGGTTGACAGTATTCTATGTGGTCATTCAGGAACCCAGGCTTCCTCCATCTGGTAGCTCCCACTGCCTCTAGGTCTTCAGCCACTGAATGGGGAAAGAGAATTCAGAATCATTCCTGCGAAGTTTTATGGGCCAGGCCTGGGGGTGGCACATGTCCCCTCCACCTTCATTCAGTTTCATGGCCTTTCCTAGCTGCAAGGGAGGCGGAGGAATTTAATCAACCTGTATGCCTGGAATGAAGAAGTCATAGATTTGGTGAGCATCTAGCCAATCTGCCAGAGTGGGTAACTTGGTTTGGCTAAAATGAGGTCTATTTTGGTGGAAATAGATTGTCTTTCTAAACACTCAAATGGGTTTTTCCAGTTAATAGCCCAGTAGCTATCCAGAGAAAGACAGGAAAACTTTCAAATCTAACAGCTGAATTTGTTTTTATTACACCCAGGTACAGAGAGAGAAATACAGATATAGGGACATGCATACAAACATCTTAAAGTTTCCTTTAATTAGAGTTCATCCTTTGTTCCTCTGTAATGTTTTACCACAACTGTAAGGTGTCAATGTATTGTCTAACATTTAAAATTGCCGAACCAAATTGTCCCGTGACTTTGATCTCAGAGCATGTCTTGGGTCAATCTGTTGGTGCTTGTGGCAGGTCTGGAAATTGTAAGGAAAGGCAAACGAATGTACGAAGCCAGAATCCCAAGCGTTCCTTACGTCTGTGCCCAGAAAATGTCACCGCATTGCTCAGTCAGGATTGCTGAATCTTCTTGAAAAATGTGGCCATGATTAGCGCTGCTAAGTTCTGATGTTAGGAGGCTAATGGCAGATCACACAGTGCAAGAAAGTAATTCAGGTCCTAATGTAAAATGAAATGCCTACTTCAAAATATTGCTATAAAGCTTTTTTCCCCCTTAGTACAAAAGTATCAAGAAAATATTCTGTTGAGTAACTATATTAATTATATGTGCCAAGCAAATATATATATATTTTTTATCTTCACCCGAGGACATTTTTCAATTTTTTTTTCAGATAGAGTGGGAGGGAGGGAGGGAGAGAGAGAGAGAGAGAGAGAGAGAGAGAGAGAGAGAGAGAGAGAAACATCGACGTGAAAGGGACACATCTAGTGGTTGCCGCCCACACAACCCTACCAGGGCCGGGGACAAACTGCAACCAAGGTACGTGCCCTTAGCGGAAACCGAACCTGGGTCTCTCCGGACCTCAGGCTGACGCTCCAATTGCTGAGCCAAATCAGCCAGGGCTCAAGCAAATATTTTTAATCTTGAAAATAGAAAAGGAAAACTGTAAGAGAAATAAAAGGTAAACAAGTTTTACCCTTTGTAATTTACTGTTATGTGTTTCCATCAACGAGAGGCATTTCCCAGGGGTCTGGGTTGAGTTTCAGGAAGGAATAGCACTTGAGGATCTAACCAGTGGTTCACTTCATGGCCTTTTCTCAATTGACTTTTTAGTCTCACTTCATAAATATGCGTAAGTTCTGCTCTCATTGATATTACTGAGTGGGTTAGTTCTCCTCACTACCAACTCAAAAGCACCCAAAGGCAATACTTTTACTTTCTGGAGAAGAGTATAGGCTTACACCCAATTGAAAGATCTGTTCAAGTAGCATCCAAGAGGAGCAGGTAAAAGCTGGTTGCTGAGGGATGCTGACAGAATTGCTGTCGGTAACCAGCAACTTTCTGTGAGCATTTCGTGTTGTAGGCGGAGACAGGAGGCTGAAAGACGTCTTTGCTTTCCACGGCAAGAAAATCGCCTCGGTAATTACACCCTGGCCAGCACGGAAAGGCTCGCTATACAGGCTGGTCCACGGAGTCCAACGCACAAGGATAGAAAGGAGAGGAAGAGGTTTGTGTGATATCATCAGGGTCTGCTTGAGCTGACAGCCTGAAGCGACCCGGTCAGTGCCGAATCCCAACAGGAAAGCTAATCAGGAGTTTATCAGGGTGCAGAGAGGAGGGGAACCAGAAAGGAGAGTAATTCTGTCATTCTTCTGCCCAGACTGTTTGCTTTAGCAACATAATGTGAATGAGCCTGTGAGCTGTGACCATGGTCAGTAGCTTTATAGGTATTTAGCAACCCAGGACTATGGAGGCAGAAAGGATTTGCTAAGATCCTGTCCTGTTGGACATCACTCATGCGGACTTTTTTTTTTTAATCTGATAAGGCACATTAGCTCATCTGTCTTTGTGTAAGACGTGAATTAGATAATGAATGGTAGCCCACAGGAAGTGAGGTGGTTATCACACACAGGGGATTTGGGGATTATCTGGGGGGTAAAGGTTAATAAAGAAGGATAATGCCTTTTGTTTTATCAACTATTTTATATGAAGTTCGTTACAATTTCCAGACTGCCTTGATGGCAGATTCTTCTTCAAAGCTGGAACTGTGTAAATGGCTGGGGAATTTTTCATTCTCTGTTTAGTCAAACGTTGAGATCACTTTGCATTTTTAATAAAATAATTATCAACTATTTCTTACTCTCCACCGTGAAGCTAAATGTTTTCTTGCTAGCCACCATTAATCTGATACATTAAAAAAAACAAAACAAAAAAAAAAACTGGAAGGGTTACAGGTTTTTCTCTTGCAGCCTGAATCGGAAATTAATTTTAAAAGCAGTCATTCATTGAGTCATTCAACAAATCTTTTTGAAAACTAAACATATTTTGGCCTTTGATGAGGATTCGCTACTTGTTCATTGTTCCAGCAGCCGTAGTTTGGGATCTCTTCGCAGTCCATAGCTTCTATCGTCTGTGCAACGCTGTGTGTGTGGAAAGAGCAGACAGGGAGAAGGTAATTCCAGCTGGCATTCCAGTCTGGGTCCGCCGTCATAAATTACTTAGCAGAGGGCATGGTCCATTACTTTTTATGGTCATGTTCTATATTTGTATGTGCTGGGGGATGGACCACATGACAAAACCATCATTTGATATTAGTGTTTATGTGCTCCAACTAGTAAGGGCTCGGTTTAAGCTTCACTGTGCAGTCCTTTCCATTGGTATGCTTCGCTCTTAATTGAAAATGCAGATATTTCTCTAAGTTGCTAAGATGACAGATAATCCAGAATAAACTTCACACACTCATTGTTAGGAGAAGATAAACCATCGTATGTCCTAAATGGAAATGTCCTGTGCCTTTCAGAGATTTTTAAAACATGAATTTTGAACATGAACAAATTACCACAGCCGGGTGGATGAAGGCCCACATTCACCAGGTTCCATCTCGCAACTTGAACAGGAGGGCATATTACGGATCGCAGTTTATTTTCAAGGAGACACATTTCCCAAACTAATGGAGAGAAGGAAACACACGCAAGCTTCCTGCCCTCTGTTCTCCACATCGCTTCCCCCGAATGCAGCTGAATGTTAGATTTCTAAAGTGGCAAACACCTAGAGAAGGTATTTTCTTGATGATCACTTTTTTTCCTAAACTAAACAGGAAAAGAAAAATATCTTGTCAGGTTTTGGTGGATTCACTGCTGGGAGGACTGGTGTTTCCATTTCTGGAATCGCTGCTAGATAAATACACCTTCAGACCTTTGTTAGGCTCTGTTCACCTTACGTACTCTCAGCCCTTTTGAATTGCTTAGACTCCATTCACTTATTCCTTGGGTGTTTTGTTTTGTTTTTAACAAAACATGTATTGGATGCCTACTGTATAGCCTTTATAGCATCGGGCACTCCTGCGTCTACCATGATCTCGTTTGTAGGAGAACATACATTGGAGAAGTAGGGTCTAGGTGATGTTATTTGTCATGATTCATGTTTTCCTGTGCTTTGCACTTAGCTTAGCTGTTACCACCCTCGTGCCTCCACCATGACCACGTTTCCTAACTTTTCTTCTATTAAGGATTGTATTAACCATGCCTTCTGATAGTCTCTTTATAGCTCTGAACTTTATCAGCATCTATATAGTAGTTTCTGTCAAAACAAACATAACTTGTTTATGTGTTATTTTAGAAACATTCCACTGTTATTTTTGTGCATACTTTCCACCCCTTCAACAAGATTCTACGAGCTTCAGAGATCTTCAGAGTAGATGTGTCTTTGCTTTTATGACATATTGTGATCTTAACTATATTTTATTTGCTATCAAGTTTGATAAGAAGAGAGGCTTGGGCTCCTGACCACGTAAGGTTTGTTTGAGGAATAAAAGCTGGATTAATAGATTACAGTGGCACTAGAAGGGAACAGAGTGAAATGCCATTTTTGTTTAGTGATACTATTTTTTTTTTTACTACAAAAAAAAAAATAATAATAATAATGCCCTGGCTGGTTTGGCTCAGCGGTCTGTGGTCCAGAGAGACCCAGGTTCGGTTCCCGCTAAGGGCACATACCTTGGTTGCAGTTTGTCCCCGGCCCTGGTTGGTCGTGCGGGTGGCAGCCACTCAATGTGTCCCTTTCACGTCGATGTTTCTCTCTCTCTCTCTTCCTCTCTCTCCCACTCAATCTGAACAAAAAATGGAAAAATGTCCTCCAGTGAGGATAAAAAAAAAAATAGAACTCAATACTTGGAGCAACGTGTCTGATAGAGAGTGAGACATCACATGTAAGTCATGGGTCAGCCACATAGAATAAACCTTGAAAAAGTACGAAGTGTTCCTCATGGGCATTTGGAAAAGGGAAGATTCGAGAAAGAACAAGTGAGCGGGCGTCAGTAAGGGCATTCCATCGCAAGGACACCATTTCTCACAGGCAGCCTTTTCCGAGTGAGAGCCTCGGAGGCCACCACAGAACGGCTCGCTTGTGGGCGTGGGGCCGATGATGAGAAATGGTCCCGGCCAGCTTGGGGTGACTGGTGTAGCTCAAGCCTTCAGTGGTTATAGAAGACAGGTTCTGGGAGAGTGTGCTGATTAAATTCACAGGAGCTATGGAGACCCAGCTGGCCCGATACTTGAACACTGTTGAGAAATGTTCCAATTCGATGCATTCTTGCCTGTGTGGAGTTTGCATGTAAATTGTGAACAGTACTTTCCCGAGGCGGTGACATTGCCGGGAGTGCCCGGTGTCAGCCCTCCGGAGCCCGTAACCACACAGCGAGAAGCACAGAAGCTGCCACGCAGAAGAGCTCCGGGCTGTAGCCCGTCTCTGTCCAGATGGGTGCTCGATCCGGAATAATGGGCAGCACGTCACACAAATTGGATTTAAACGATTCAAACAACAGGGGCCCCATCATTTTCTTCGGCTGAATATGCCATAGTTGAATGTGTACAGGAGTCCTCTTGGAGAGTCACAAATTAGATTACATTTTCCCAGAGGAACAGGGATGTCATTTGAAACTTTATATGTTACCAACTTGACAGCAAATAAAGCTCAGACAAAGGGCAAACTATGCGTCTTAAAAACTAAGATGCAGCCAGTATTATCGTTACCTAACATGGGAGATGCAGCTGTACGCCCTGCGTAGTGGCTGTAAATACGCTGTTCGCCTTAATTACGAGCGTCTAATGAGTTCTAAGTGCTCGTGCAGCTCATACGACACCTACATCACAACTTAGCCATCTGAAACGACGGTGTTTGTCTTAAACATTCATCAGTGATGGTTTTACTTCACTTTTTTGGTCTTGAAGGGTCTTTCTTCAGAGGTGTATTGGATGATTCATATTTTTTAAGTTTTTTTGTTATATATAAGACAGGATGTTTATTTACCTTGAGGTAAAATACATAGCTGATGTACGAGGTAAGATAGAATTATACAAAAATACCAAACCTCTGACATCAAATCAGTGTACAGAATGCACCATACTTAGGACATTCAAAAAACTCTTCTACTCTCTCAACTATTTTATTTTTTTTAATCCTCACCCGAGGATATTTTTCTTCAGATAGAGTGGAAGGGAGAGAGAGAGAGAGAGAGAAACATCGATGTGAGAGAGACGCATTGATTGGTCGCCTCCTGCACGACCCCGATCAGAGCTGGGGATGAACCGCAACCGAAGTACATGCTCTTGACTGTAATTGAACCCACGACTCATTGGTCTGCGGGCCGATGCTCTAATTACTGAGCCAAATGGACCAGGGCTCTCAGCTATTTCTAATTATATTAGCTAAAATGACTATTCTCTGATAACTGATTTTTAATTAAATTTATTGGGGTAAGATTAATAACATAAGGTTAATAACATTATATAAGTTTTAGGTGTGCAGTTTTATAACATATCATCTGTGTGTTCCATTGTGTGCTTACCACCCAAAGTCTCATCTCCTTCCATCACCATGTATTTGACTCGATTAACCCTCATCATCCCCCCCTGCCCCGGTATTCAAACTACCTCCTGTCGGGAGGTAAGAGCTCTTGTCTTGTCTTTTCCTGTTTTGACAGCCTTTCTCGGGCCTGGATAGGGACATTTTGAATCATGCTGTAATCTCTGATAGCATACTTGAGACTGAATTATTCTTTACTAATCACAACCAAAGAGCCACAGCATTCGGGGACCTTCCCAAGGATGGGTTTGGGGTGGTTCTTGGGCCCTGGTCTTCTCATTCAGCTCTTCTTCATTCTTCCGTCTCCCAGGGCTCAAAGGGGAGAGTTAGGGGATGGTCGCCGGAGGATGTGAGGAAAGAGGCAGAGCAGGAAAACCAGGCCCTGTGCTCTGTCGGCTGGAAGGGGGAGCACGCGGCTCTGCACCTCAGGACTTCCTAGCATGTGACTTCTCCGTGGGAAAAAGATGTCAAGTTTCATTTGCTCGTACTTGCTTCTTTGTGTCTTTGTCCATCGTCTGTAGTCCCCAAAGCAGGAAAACAAAGATGTTAATTAATCAGAAGGCAGTAATATGCCCTGGCCGGTTTGTCTCAGTGGTTAAGAATTGGCCCTTGGACCAAAGGGTTGTGGGTTCGATCCCCAGCCCTAGTTGGGGTCCTGCAGGAGGTAGTCAATGGATGTGTCTCTCTCACATCAATTTCTCTCTCTCTTTCTTCCACTCTCTCTGAAAAAAAATAAATAAATAGAAAAATATCCTCGGGTGAGATTAACCAAAAAAACAAAACAAAAACAGAAGGCAGCCATGAAGGAGCAGAGCTGTGACGTAGCATACAGGACTGCCTGTGTGGGTACCTGCCATCAGAGCACTTCAATTTCTTGTCCTGTATTTTAAAATCTTTATTTTCTGTCAGGCTACCCAAAACTTAGTTGTTTTCCCTATATTGATGGGCTCTTTATGCTCTTATGTTGTCCCTGGCACCAAATCAATTTGATTGTTGACTTAGGTGGTGAGTAATCACTTAAATCACTACCAGTAAGTATCAGGGAGGGACTCATATAATAGAATGTGATTGCTCAGTACTTCCAAGCAGTGGATTCCCAGCCCTGTGTGCAGTGCCCACAGCAGGTGCCCACAGAAGCAGAATGAATAAACGATCAAAAACAAACTGGACCCCAGATATTCAGAATGATTAAGACCTTCTCCCAAGATCACTTATTAAATGAGTTTCTGGGACCCTCCTCCTGTCTTTGAGTTTGTGGAAACAAATAATACATGGAAAGTCAACCCCAATCGCTTTTTACTATAAGAATCTCGGGGAGTCTGGAAGAAGAGTCTTCCCATACTAATGGGGTGCGTGTCCCCCAGCAAAGGGAGATTCACATTGAACACGGCCATCGTGAAAGGCCTGAGCGTAGGTATCTCCTGGCCTATGGACTGGTTGTGAACAAATGTCATAGGTATATGTTCATTAAATGTGACTTTGTTTTCTTTATGTGATAAGTTTGGGGGAGAGATCTGTTTTCAGTGGGAAAAACTGTTTTGATTATGTTAGTTTCTTTTCTTAATTATTGTGGTTTCCCATTTTATCTCTATTCTTTGTTCAGGCAGGTCCTGAATCGAGTTTGCTATGCAACCACTACTTTTATTTCTTCTTGCATTTTCTCCACGTTTTTAATATGAATGTTTATGTTGCTTGGGATATAAACATTTACTACTTTGGATAGGTTGTATCTATGCCAATCTTCATCGCTTTTTATTCAGGATTATTTTTTTAATTTGATAACATTATAAGCATCCCCATTTGTGTGACTGCCCTCCTAATTTCTCTGGAACCGTATCTGATCAATCATTCCCTTCTTTCTCTTTCTGATGGTTCCTTCCGTTTAGTCTACAAACCAAACCAAATCAGGTTTCCTTCCACCTAAGTCATCTCTTTTCTTCCCTATACTCCCAAACTGTTTAAGAACACTCTGTCCTCCTGATTTTGTGTCCTCACGTTCCTGTCACTTTTCAGTCTCCTGTCGTCTGTCTTCTCTCCTTATCATTTTACAAAAAAAGACTTTCCTGACAACTATTTAGTCCTCATTCCTTTCAAGCCCCTTGAAGAATCTTTATCAGTGACCATCACCCTCCTCAAAGTTTTTCCTTTACCTTGTAAATGAAATTCTATTCTTTCTAAGTTGTCTATTTTGTTTCATTTCTGTCTCTGACTTCTCTTCCTTTCTCTACCCCCGAAGTGTACATATTTCTTCAAATTTCATTCTTATATCATCAGAAGAGGACTTTCTCAAACCTAAGCTCTCCCTGGTGGGTTTCATCAAATTCAGTGGTGGTGTCAGTCACCCTTGTGCTGATGGTGCCAACTGTACATCTCCAGGTTCTAGACTCGTGCTCTAAACCCAGGTCTTGGTGCCATATATGAGCCTCAAATGCACTTTGTCCAAAACCACACACACACACACACCCCTCAACCAAGCACTGTTCTACCTCCTGGTTCTTTCTATCAGTTGGTGGATCCCCAAACACCTTGTCACTTGAACCAGGAATTCCTAAGTCCCCTGAGCCTCCTCTCCCTTCACCCCTCACATCTAACCAATCTCTGAGACCTGACAACAGCCAGACCACAAGAATCTGTGGGGTCAGTGCTCCGTACCCATGGCCCTAATGCAGAGAGGAAGAAAGTATGAGAGAGAGGAAGGGACAAAGGAAGGAAGGAGGGAAAAAAGAGGGAAGAGAGGGAAGGAGAATAAGGAGGAAGGGATAAAAGAAGGTGGGAGGGAGAAAAAAATGAAGGTAGGAGAGAAAGAGAAAGAATGTATTAAATGTTTTAATACAAAGATATTACAAGCTTGCTTTGTAAAACACTCTAAAATCAAGACATAAAAAGAAGGGAAAAATTCCACCACTCACTGACAAACCCTATAGCTATGGCCTCTAGTAACTAGTCTCTCGGCCTCAAATCTCCCTTTCCTCCAGGCTGTTCCCCATTCTCTCACCAGAGGTACTGTTACCCAAAAAGTGAACAAGGAGAAAACAAAGCTAATCCTGCCCCACTGTTTCCCATGGCCTGTGCAATCAATCCCATAGGCTCCATACGGTGACAATCAAGGCCCTTTGCAACTTCTGTTTAAGCGTCTGAGTCCTCTCCCCCAAAACTCATGCCCCTCAACAAATCCAGTATCGCAATCACACTGGGCAGACCGAGTTCTCTGAACACATACATGTTGAGCCTATGTTCCTTGGTTCATGTGAGGGATTGCTGGGCCAGTAATGTCCATCCTTCTCTTCCTAGTCCATATATTTTTCATGTTGACAGATATATAATATTTCATACTTTGATTAGTTTAGCTATGTTTGGAAACACCGAGAGCTGCTTTCTCCAGGAGCCCAAGGTCTAATGAGGGCAAAAGATCAATCTAAATGCAGTACATTGTAATAAAGGCTGAGCAGTCTTGAACAGTGCTTGGGGGAAGTTGGAGAAGTCACAGAGAAGGGGCCTCTTCAACCCAGTCTTGCAAGATAAGCAGGATCTGAGTGTGTGAACTTGCATCTAACAGATGGGAAAGCCCAGAGTATCTCTGCTCTTGTTTTTAAGTGGGTGAAATCTCAGAACCTTCTCCCCCACCCCAGCTATCAGAATGACTTGGTGCTAAATATATTTTTCTTTTAAACAACAGCTTGCTGAATTTTGTATTTTAATCCTGTCAATTCGGGTTTTTTTGTTGTTGTTGTTGTTGTTTTAATCAAATTTAGGCTGTTCATATTTACTTTTTGATACATTATTTATCCTTCAACGCAAGTAAATTTATATTTGTTGTAGTCATTCTGCTTTTCCTTTTCATTTCTGTTTTCTGTGATGGATTTTAAACTGTTTATTTCTTTTTGAGTTAGGCGAAAAGATAACCTTAGGTGGCCCATTTGTTAACATTTTAACATTAATGTATTACAGAAAATCCATTTTAATCGCTTCTATTTATTTCTGTTATTAACTAAATAAACTTTGATTTCCTTTTGGAAACAGAAGAAGTCTTTTGTTTCCCCTATACTGTTTATTTTTGTAGTTATTATCTGGGATTCTTTTGAGGTTCTGCTAATACATGATAGTTCTAATAACTTATTTGCTAACATACCAACTGTTTTTATTATTAATGAAAGGATTATAAATTAATCCTTACTTAATTCTTTAATTCATTTGTTTCTCAATGAGGTCTTTAAATCTCCTTCTAACCTTACTTATCTCCTACAATATAATAATGGCTATGAGTCTTTGTAATCCACTGGATTTTTAGTTGGCTAATTGTTTTAAGTCTTAAAATATTCCCTCTGCCTTCAAAGAGCAAGGTGACCCTGGACAAGTCCTTTTCTTGACTTTGTCATAGTTTGTTCACTCAGCCCTATTCTCCCCCAAAGTTTAAGGAGGGCTGTGTAATTACATTATTATTCTTACATTGTTAAATACCAGCTTCCCTTATTAATTTCTTTTTATCCTCACTAGAGGACATTTTTGCATTTATCTTCAAATAGAGTGTGTGTGTGTTGGGGGGAAACATCCATGTGAGAGAGACACATCAACTGGTTGCCACCCTCACAACCCCAACCAGGGCCGGGGACAAACTGCTACTGAGGTACGTGCCCTTAGCAGGAACAGAACCCGAGACTCTGGTCCATGGGCTGACACTCTAACCGCTGAGCCAAACCGGCCAGGGCCCAACTTCCCTTTTTATAGCTTAGCCTTTGTCCTTATATTCTTTTAGAAAAGTGATAGACTCATGTGTGAAGGGAAATGTGGGCATGAAGTCACCCACCACTGAGTAGGTTTGTCTGAATTCTCATGATGTCTGTGCCAAAGGTCTGTTTCCATTCAGTAAATTTTCTGTCTCTGCTCCTGACTTTGTGCTCATCACAATCGTTTTCTCCTGTCCATCAAGCAGGAGATGCTTTATTCAGTCTCCTCGGTGTGTGACTTTGCTGGGGCTGCCGTAACAGTACCACCCGCCGAGCGGCATAAGCAACAAAAATGTATCGTCTCACTGTCCTGGAGGCTAGAAATCTAAAATCAAAGTGTCAGCAGGGTGGTGCTCCTCCTGCAGGCACCAGGAAGGGTCTTTTCTAGGCCTCTGTCCCAGCTTTGGGTGGTTTGCTGGCAGTCTGGTACCCCTCGGCCTGTCGACACGCCACCGGGTCTGTCTTCATGATCACATGGCGTTCTCTCGGTGTGCATGTCTGTGTTCAAATCTCCCCTTTCGCGAGGACACCAATAATAATGGATGAGGGGCCCGCCTACCCCAGTATGACCTCATCTTCACTAATTACACCTGCAGCACCCCAACACTTTTCTCCAGGTAAGGTCACATTCTTAGGGCTTCAACCTGTCAATTAGGGGTCACACAGTTCAATGATTAACGCTGGGTTTGTCACGTACTGTTCCAATATTATTATCTGTGTGATGCAACCAAAGCCTGGGCCAGCCGTTCCCGCACGTCATGGTGACACCCCCCCTGTGCTGCCACCGTCCTCCTCTGTGTTTTTATTCCTCCGCCACAGTCACAGGTGGGCTGAGCTGCATACCCTCCATATTGCAGCAGAGAGCCCAGGCCTGCGGGGCTTCGCTCACGCCCCTTCGAATTACAGAACGATTGCACCGGACTCGGGCTGTCAGTTAGCGAATTTCATTTGTTTGATGCATTTGTTATTTATGAAGCACATCATACTCTGTTTTCGGTGTCTTGTGTCCCTATTTCAGATCATGCTATGGGGGGAGAGGGAGTTTCACCTTCCCCCAAATTCTTTCTCAAGAGTCCAGCATACATCACCTGCAGCTCTTTGCTTTAATTCTTTTCCCTCTCTGTTGTTTCCTTTCTAATTCTTTTAACCAGTTCTGTGAGAATCTGTGACTTCCTGAGATGTCGTGGGTGCACACGGAACACATGCACACGTGTAGAGGTGACCACACTCTGGGGAGACGCATGAGCAGTAGATGTGGTCACAGGTAGGTGCCGACGACGCACACAGTTTGACTGGGCTCGTTGTTACAACAAGATAAGGTTGGGCTTTGGCCCCTGTGCGAAAGAACCGAATACCGGTCCGTAAGGGAAGGTGAAAGGATGGAATGCAAACCGGTGTAGGGCCCAGGTCCCCTTGATGCACACTGTCTCGTGTCTAGCTCCCACCCGGGGACCACAGGCCCTTGGGCTGGCTGCCTTAAGGGCAGGTCGGACAGCTTTCTCTGGCGTTGCCAGCAGTATTTTTTCACACCAGGAACCCCAGCTCCTTGTTCGGTGATAAGAAAACTAGACCATACTCATAAACTATGTGCAGAAGATGCTGATAAAAACCAGAGGAGCCCAGCCAGTGTGGCTCAGTGGTTGAGCATTGACCCATGCACCAAGAGGTCGCCGGTTCGATTCCTCGTCAGGGCACATGCCCAGGTTGTGGATGATCCCCAGTGGGGGGCGTGCAGGAGGTGGCCAATTGATGTTCTCTCTCATCGATGTTCTCTCTATCCCTCTCACTTCCTCTCTCTCTAAAATCAATAAAATAAAATAAAATATATCAATATATATATATATTTTTTTTAATCCTCACTCGAGGATTTTTTATCTTCAGATAGAGTGGAAGGGTGAGAGGAAGGATGAGAGAGAAAGAGAAACATCAATGTGAGAGAGAGACATTGATTGGTTGCCTCCTGCACCACCTAACCAGGGCCAGGGATGAACTACAACCGAGGTACGTGCCCTCAGCTGGAATCAAACCCAGGACTCTTTGATCCACGGGCCGACTTTCCAACCACTGAGCCAAACTGGCCAGGGCAAGAAAAAATATTTTTAAAAAACCAGAGGAGCTTACCCTAGAAAACATCCTCTGGACTCTCTCCTGTGTCCCTCCTCTGTGTCTTCTGGACACATGGGTCACGGCTGGGAGTTGTGAAATCCCAGTGGGAAGAGGAATCCCAGCGACTTGAGTGGGAACAACTGATCCATTTCTATTTTTATGTCCTGGGGGCCGTGTCTGGACGGCTAGTCTGCGATGAAAGCCGTTTTGGCAGACTACCATCAGAGATGATTGACTCCATTCATTTTCTGTCCAGAGCTCTTCCCTGATGGTGCAGAAGTTTGTGAGCAGGGAAAGGTAGAAAAGAATCATGTCTACAGGGCTTTCACAAGCCTGCTTCTGTGAATTCAAGCCTTGGGCGGGGCCCCCGCTCAGGCAGGCTCTGGTCATGAATTGTTGGAACCCACCCCAGGCTCCAGTGACCCGTGGGTGCCTCTGTGCATCACCGGCAGCGCCGGAGGCAACACAATGTTAATTTTAACCAAACATACATCTGTCGGGTTCATTTCAGCTAGTGGGATAAATATCATATTTCTTTCCCAATTTGTAAATAGCTTGCTTTTTCATCTCAATCTAACATGCTTCCTGGGTGTTTCACAAATTAAAAGTTAAGTGGGATACACATGGGGCTGAGGTGTGTGTTGTGACTGTCAGTCGAGTATGGGGACAGTTGTGTGTGGGACGGGGTCCAGTGCCAGCAACACCTCTGTGCCTGACCAGGGGATCTGACTGCGGCAGCACCGTGGAGCTGTCTGGAGTCGGAAAACCCAACAGGCAATCTGGTTTTGAGAGCATTCAGCAGCTGCCTGTGGGCCCCCGGAGTTGTCCCTGTTACAGGAGAAGGGTGGATTGTGTCATTGTCTCGAGATCTACATCCCGTTGCCTCTCTGGACACAGACTGTTCTTAACCAAAGATCGTTTTCTTTCACTGCCTTTGAAAATCATTCTTTATGATTTTCTAGAGTGAAGATCCTTCTAAATGAATCCTGGATACCAGGCTGAAACGCGGTTGCCCGGCTTGTCTACTCACAATGAGAGTGCTCAGACAGAAGGGGCAGTGTTTGTTTTGTGACTGTGGTGAGGTCAGTGGGGAGAGAATATGAGATAAGCAGAATGACAGCTAGAAATTACATTTTCCCCCAATCCTCATATGAATGGCATGAATACTGATGGCGTTTCGTGTGAATATTTATGAGAGACCTTTTAATTCAAGGATCTCCGGTTCTTTTATCACCTGTTAATTTTCGCAGTGTCACGCTCTGGCGCGTGGGCCGTAATGTTATACTCCATCTGCGGGTGGAGAGATCAGAGCTCACAGATGTTCAGTTGCAGAACCTGCCAGAGACCCGCAGTGAGCAGCGGGGTGCTTTCCAGCGCAGGGTGCAAACCTCTGGTTACCCCTGCCACCCAGCTTTGCCCAGCCGGGCTTGGTCACCAAAGACAGCAAGGCAGCTGGTTCTGAGGATCAGGTCTGTGGCTACCCTGGATCAATGGGAATGGTGAAAGGGGACCTCACCTTCCCAGCACCCCTCTTCTGCTGGGCAAGCTCCCACCTCCTGTCTGCTCCTCCTCTTTTCCTGTCAGCTCCTTCACTGTGCTTGGTTGATTTCTACTGCCTCTGAAACGGGGTTAATTGGTTTAAAGGGGGGAGGGGTAGTAATTATCAATAAGGTCATACTTTTGCAAAAAGTGTATGCATTTGGAAGGAAAATCTAAATGGCACCCATGTCTTCCCATGTTTACCTTCTTTCCCGTTTTCAAATGCTCAGTCTTTTCGTTGTTAGGAGCCAGAGACTCATAGAACCGTCTAACTCCACCTCCACGGCAGGCCCTGCCAGCACCCTACAGTGCAGGGCCTCCTGAGGGTGAGGAGGGACATGGGAAGAAGGCCTGAGGGGACGATAGCACATTCCCCACCATCCACAGGGCCATAATGCTGTGCAAGTTTGAAAACCGAAACATCCCTCTTACGACAATCTCCTTTGTTTGTGGCCAAACATATGCTAAGAACCAATAAAATAGAAATGTCCTACATAATAGTGCGACGTGAAACTCCAGGAATTTGTTACTGTGGATAATTTAAATTTTTTCCCAAAGGAAAAGCCTTGATAAATAACTTATAATGTTTAAACAGGGCCAGGGTGTCATAAAGACTAGGAGTGCCTCTAATAAAAGAGCCCTCACACCATCGCCTGGGATCATTCAAGGCTCTAAAAATGTTTTCTCTTACCCACTCGATCACCGTAACCCAAAGGCCAACTGAAGTCACTCTTCCGCTTAAGATTCAGCTAAGGTGGATCTGAGTTCTCGTGTCGTGGCCTGTACCTCAGGCCACCTG
Source organism: Molossus molossus (assembly GCF_014108415.1). NCBI lineage: Eukaryota > Metazoa > Chordata > Mammalia > Chiroptera > Molossidae > Molossus > Molossus molossus. The sequence goes on along the minus strand of NW_023425347.1, from coordinate 23,743,214 downwards.
AAGTCCTTGTGCAGCCTGGTCTCATGGTCACCTCCAGCCTCCGGGGTGGGCTGCTGCGGGTGGTGTGCGCCATCTCTGTTTTGCGCATGGAATCCAGTGATTTTCCTGAGTTTTCATAACAGCTCCCAAATGAGGAGCCTTTAGTCACCCTCTATCCCTGCCTGTGCCACCACTTTGCATGCTCACCTCATTCAACTCAGCACTCAATTACTGGGTGCCTACTGGGTGCCAAGTAATCGAGACACAGCATAAAAGAGAGAATCCATCCTCAGCCTACATTCCTCCCAGATCCCTCCCCTCCCCCAGTCTCCCTCGCCACAGCCTCCTCAGTCCCGCATCAATTCCTTACAAACCCCTGCTGGCCTGGCTGTCTCTGCTGCGGGGCTGGCTTGCCGCTCCTTGCTCTGAATCTCTCCTCCCTGACAGATCGGTTATTTTAAGCTTCCGATCCAGGCACTGCTCTGCGTAAGATCCTCCCGAGGCGCCTTACTACGGTCCACATTCCTCAGCATTCACACGGGGCTCCCCAAGAGCACACCCCCGCTCGGCTTGGCAGCCTCATCGCCCAGAACACCCTCCCACCCCACGATTTGTATTCCATGCCATCCGGGAAAATGTGTCATTTCTGCCATGCTGTGATTTTTTTCTGTCGCTGTGCTTTTTTTTTAGGGGGGGGGGGTACGTTTTGTCTGCTGTTCTCTCAGCCTAGAACACCTTTCTCCTCACAGTTCTTCTCATCCTTAAACAATGAGCAAACACGGGCCTTCTGGATCGTCCCACCTGCCCCCACCCGCATCAGGCCCGCTCCTAGTTCACCCTCCTGGGTCTCAGTCACACCGTCCACTGACCACTGTCACCACCTGTTCACTGTCTCTGTCACCTGTGAACAGCACAGTGCTGAGAATGCAGTCCTAGTTAATTCAGTCATTGTTTAATAAATTGTATTCTCTATTTTTTAAAAAAACTATTCATATTACAAAACTACATTAATTTCAGAGATAAAATATTCAGTCTGCCTAAATCTGTTTCCTCTGCTGAAAAGGAAGGATAATAACACTTAATTTCAAAGTCATTATGAGAATTAGCAGTTATTGAGGTGGAAACCATCGTATCAGTCGCATCGCAGCATCTCAATGAATAGTCCTTTGCGTTAGTCATTGAAGTTCGTACCCAAAGTTAGCACAGTGACCTCAGACTATAACCCCCAGAAGTGGGGGGAAGAGCGTTCATGAATTCACAGCAGTCTGACCCACATCTGTCCCATGAGGTGGATCCAGTTCTCTCCATTAATGAGCAGCAGAGTCAAGACTGAACCCCAGGATGGACTCTGGTGCCCACGGTACATGGAAACCCCATGGTGCTGCCCCTCTGTCCCGGGGAAAATGGAGCAAACAGGACATTGTTCCTCCAGAGGCTGACACAGATCATTTGCCTGTGGCCCACTCCTGTAAACACGGGGAGACACGTGTACCAGAAAGTCTAGAAACTGACATTAATTCCACAGTTTCAAAATGGATGACTACAGGAGAAATTTCCTTTTGGTAAAATCAGCAACACAATAACTACTTCTCAGTACTGGTGCCCACAGGCCACAGCAGTAAGTCCTTCGAGTCCAGCCTGGTGCCAACACATCAGGGGTGATGCAGTGATGCCTGGCACAGAATTAGGACAGCCTCTCCCAGGGACTGTCCCTCGGTGCTCCAGAGAGGGTCAGGGTGCCCTGTCTGTGCTCCAGCTTATCTAGTATGGACCAGGAGCATGTACGTAAATTGCCTGGGATTGTCAAGAAGAGATGACCCGTCTCCCCCATCCAGGGGACCCGCACTGGAAGCTCGTTCTGCGTGCGTGTTGTAGGCACTCCGCTCTCAGTTCTTCTCATCAACTACGATGTTTAACTGAGCAGTAATTCAGTTTTGTTTGTCAGTGACTTACTGTTTCTTAGCAGCTACTGGTTTTAGGCCTCTCTTAACATGTCCAACGTGACATACACATGGTCTTATTTAGTCACCATCAGAACCTTACAGATGTGCATTACACATTTTACAGGAGGAAACTGAGGCTCAGAGAGAGGAATTAGCCCCAACTAGTGTGAAAGGTGAGCGCTAAACCCAGATGTGGCCCACTACAAAGCCAATGTTTTTTTTTTATTAAGCCTAAGAGTATAAGCTTTGGGAACCAGACATATCTAGGTCCAAACCCACTTCTAGCCAAATGATCTTGAGAAAGACACTAAGTACTTCTCGACCTGGCTTCCTCATTCATAAAACAGGAATAATAATGCCAATCTCTCCCAGGTTTAGTGATGTTTTACATAAGATATAGACTACAGCCCACCCAGTGTGGCTCAGTGGGTGAACATCGACCCATGCACCGAGAGGTCGCCGGTTCGATTCCCAGTCAGGGCACATGCCCAGGTTGTGGGCCCGATCTCCAGTGTGGGGCATGCAGGAGGCGGCCAATTGATGTTCTTTCTCATCAGTATTTCTTTTTCTCTTTCCCTCTCCCTTCCTCTCTCTCTAAAATCAATAAAGAAAAAAAAAAGATATAGACTACAAAGGATAGTGTCTGGTTTATGGCAGGCAGTCAATAATTTATTTCCTCCTTGCCCCAAAGTGATTCTCAGATGATACACACGCCAAAGGACGGGAACAGGCTTTTGTGGGGCTCCTAACATGGCCTGCTGATGAGGACTAAATCCCACTGGCTACCCACTTCAGCTGCTTTGGGCCCCCGCCTGTGTCCAGGTTCATTCTGGAAAAAGCACTTGATGTGCCAGAAGGAAGGAGTGTGAGCTCTTGGCCTTTCCTTTGCAAAAATGTACCTTGTGCTTAGCAACCCTAAGGTATGATGCTAGAAAGGAACGTCTTAGAAATTCAGAGAAATCTTCTAGAACCAACTCTTGGAAATAAGGATATATTTTTCCACTCTGTAAATTTACCAGCCTCTTAGGATGTTGGCCAGTGATAGAGTACATGTACTTGTATTTTAATTTTGTATTTAGGGTCACCAAAAAGAAAAAAGAAACTATGTTTCATAACGTAACTCTATGGGCTGGAATCTGAAGGACCCAGGGCTGATGAAAGGTATCAAAAATAAAAAATAAAAACAAGATTGGCCCCGGCTGGTTTGGCTCAGCGGTTAGAGTGTCGGCCTTCAGTCCAGAGCGACCGGGGTTTGGTTCCCGCTAAGGGCACGTACCTCGGTTGCAGTTTGTCCCCGGCCCTGGTTGGGTCATGCAGGTGGCAGCCACTCAATGTGTCCCTTTCACGTCAATGTTTCTCTCTCTCTCTCTCTCTCCTTCCCACTCTATCTGAACAAAAAATGGAAAAATGTCCTTGGGTGAGCTTAAAAAAAATAAAAACAAGATTGGTAAAATCCCAAGGTGGTCAAGCAGGTACTTGGAACTGCAGCTGGCGGGTTTCCCTCTGAGATGCTCTTCAGCAGCAAGCGGATTATCCTGTACCATGTGCCAAGTTAGAGCGTTTGGATGACAGTGACCCCTGTAGGCTGATGGGAAAGCAACACTTACCCCTCTGCTTCCTGGTTTTTCTTCTAACATATTCCATTCTCATCAGCTGCTAGGACGTGTCAGAGCGACTAGATCAAATAGAATTAACCAGCTATTCAGTCAAATGTTTCAGTCAGCCAGATATCCTTACTTAAACTTTTTTACATTAAATAAAACCCTCCAGCTCACCTGAGTTCTTTATACTGCTCAACTCCTTTTTTATAGTGATGGATTTACTATGTCCATTATTTGTCCACTGCTTGAAACCCCATAGGGGTGGTCTTTCTTTTCTCACGAATGTCTTCCTGATACCTAGGATTATACCTGGCACATGATAGGTGTTCGATAAATATTTTAACAGATAATAAGAACAAGAAAGCATGATAAGGTCAGGATAAGTGGACACCAAGCAGGAAAAAAAAACATATGAGGGAAAACAGAAGAGAAGAACGTAAAAGCAAATATCTGATAATTTTGTTCATTTATGAATTTAAAAAATACACATATCAAAACAGGATAAACTGTAGCCATCTTTAGATAGATAAGTTTATTGCTGCTACACAGATCACTTCTGACTTCTCAGGACATTCATTTTTACTTGTCACTTCACATTAATTTGTTCATTCATTCATCTGTTATGTGACAACCACAGTATTTAGTATAAAAATGCAAGCTAGCCCTGGCCGGTTTGGCTCAGCAGTTAGAGCGTCGGCCTGTGGTCCGGAGAGACCCGGGTTCAGTTCCCGCTAAGGGCACGTGCCTTGGTTGCGGTTTGTCCCCGGCCCAGGTTGGTCGTGCGGGTGGCAGCCACTCGATGTGTCCCTTCACGTCGATGTTTCTCTCTCTCTCTCTCTCTCCCTTCCTCTCTCTCCCTCCCACTCTATCTGTACAAAAAATGGAAAAATATCCTCGGGTGAGGATAAAAAAAAAAGCAAGCTAGATAACCAGCAAACACTCATATAACTTGATTGAGTCTACCCCAAGTCAACCATCTGTCTCCATCGGTCGCTACAATTAGTTAAACTGTGGTACAGATGAAGCCAAGTCCAAAGGTGTGTTCTCCCTGTGGGCCAGCTAGTTTCAGAATATAATGAGTAGTTGACCTGGGAAATTAACAAAAATAATTTTACCACCAACCACAGAATTGTAAACAAAAGTTCCACAGGACTCTTCTGAGGGATAAAAGAGAGTTTTATTCTGATCTGACCTGCAAATCAGAGAACATAGCCTTTGGCATAAACCAAAGACGAGTTCTAAGGAGGGAAGAAAAAGGCAAGGATTTTAAAGGCCAAAGTTGTGAGGAGTTGCTGATCAAAAGGATGGGTTGCTAGGGAAACAAGACCATAAACTCACATCATTTGTTTTCTGATTGGTGGGGGTGACTGGATTTTCAGGGGTCTGCTTGACCCAGTGGTCAGAGAGTGGGGTTATGAACAAGAACAATGGGTGGTTTGGATTGACTCATGGTCCACAGGTAGAGTCATGAGATATGGCCAACAGATGGAGCCATCCGACATGTTTAGAATGAGGGTGGGTGAGAAAAGGCAGGGCCAATGCCTCAGTTTCTCTTGGAGTCTGCAAAATAAATTAGTAAAACAAGTTTTGTAGGAAAAAGACAAGGCAAAGAATGCAGTTTGTCAGGTAGAGGCAGAGTTTAAACTGCAGAGTGGTCTAGTCATTAAGCAAGGTCAGAGACCAAGTTGCAGAAGGGTCCAGGTTTTCAGTCACCAATTATGATATCAGAATCTTCAGAATGTAGCCATAATCCAGCACAAACCATCACAAAGACAGACACAGCAGAGCTTACCCTGTGATGATTGTCCAAAGATGGTCAAAAGCACAATTTTTGTATGTGAGGAACATTTACACGTTGTGTTGTACTAAATTGAAAGGATGCTGCCAAACAAAGGTGAGCTGAAGAATGGAAGCCAGAAAGGAACCAAGCTTGGGGGCGGGGGAGGTGGGAGAAGTTAAGAACATCAACAGCCACGTTGCAGATAATATTAGTGAATTAGGGTCTCTGGAAAAGTGTGATTTAAAGTAGACTAAATATTGTCATATCTGAACTTCTGGTCTTCCGCGAAAACCTGTTCCTTCTGCAGTTTCTCCTCCACAGGTGATGGCAACGCCATCCTTCTAGTTTGCTCAGGTCAAAGCCAAGCAGTCATGCGCGACCCCTCCTTTGCTTAGATCGCCCAGGTCCAATCCAGAATCTGCCCCTTGTACGCTGCTCTAAGGCGGTCACCCTGGTCCCAGCTCCCTTCACCTCTCATGCACACCGTGCAAAGTCCCAAAATGAGCTCCCTGCTTCTCCCCTTCCTCTCCCCCAACCCTGCCCTGTTCTCAACACAGCAGCCAGAGTGAACCTTATACAAGAAGTGACATCACATCATTTCTTTACTCAAAACGATGGTGATTTTTATTTCATTCAGGATAAAAGCCCAAGTTCTTTCAACAGCTTCCGCGATCCGTGCCCCTGCCGTGTCCTCTCCCACCTCGGACCCCACCTCTCTCCTCTCGCTCATTCCAGCGCCACGCGTCTGCTTGCTAGTTCTCGGACCCTGGAGACACAGTCCAGCCTCAGAGCCTTTGCAGTGGTCTTTTTCCTCTTGTAGTGGTTGTATCTGTTTCCCCCAGATACCCCAGGGCTCATACCGCCTCCAACCATTTACTCCAGTGTTACCTTCCCAAGTAGACCTTCTGGCCATCTCGTTTTAAACTGAAGCCTGACCTCATATATGTTTCTGATTCCCATCACTTGACTCTGCTGGTTTCCCCTGTGGCCTCTAACACCTAACATGTGATACAATTTAGTTATTTGTTATGTTTGTTGCTCTTTGGCTCCTCCAGGAATGGTTAATTTGGTACGTCAGCCACAGGGTGCCGAGATGTTTAGTCAAATATCATTCTGTGAGGATGTTTCTGGATGGGTTTAACATGTAAATCAGTAGACTGGGTACAGTACATTGCCCTCCTAACGTGTGAGGGACCCATCTGAGGAGTTCAAGTCCTGAAGAGAGCAAAAGGCTGGCCCTCCCCGGAGTGAGGGAGGACTCATCCTGCCGGCCTTCCAACTGGGACATCAGCTTTTGTCTGCCGTCAGGCTCAGCCGAAACACCAGCTCTTCCTGACTCTCATGCCTGTTGGCCTTTAGCCTGGAACGCCACCCCTAGCTCTCCTGCGTCTCCAGCTTGCCCATTCACTTGTCAGCCTCCAAAATCCTGGAGAACCCTGAATAATATGCTCCCCATCACACTTGAATGAGAAGGGACAAGGACCCACGAGTCCCTGCAAGTTTACTGCTGTAAAAATGTCTTATGCTGTTCACTGCTCTGCCCCAGCACCTCTGATCAGCCCTGGCATATAGACGGCACTCAGTGTATATTCGCTGAATAAATGAAGAAACAAATGGGTAATAAGGTGACTCTCTTCAGGGACATAATGAACGTTGTCGTCTCCATTTTATTACATACTCAAGAGCTATAGGCTTTTTATCTAATAACTAAGCCAACGATCAGAGAATGGTCTTCCTACACATGCCTCGTAGAAGTAATTTCGGATGTGCTCCACATTCTGTGCCAGCTCCACACTCTCAGCCACGCCTTCCCTTGGGGTCCGTGTGGGAAGCCAGGCACAGCGTCTGCGTGCGCCTGACCCACGGCGTGCGGAGGCCTTCGGTCAGGAAAAGCTCTGGGATTCCTCTGGACTTGCAAGTAGCCAAAATCCCTCTTGGGAAACAAACCCCCCAAAGAAAGTATCCATGGGCAGCTCTGACCTGAAGGCTAAAGGCAAATGTCATTAGCCACCAGTTTTCTGTGCGGAAGGAAAAGAATATGTGATTCAGTGGCGTTGTTTGTACGCGCCTGCCTTTCCACACACAAGGTTAGACGTGTGAGAGAAGAAAGAGAAAACAAAGAAGATAAGGAGAGAGGAGAGGAAGAGATAGTAACTGTCAGTGGTGATTGGAAGCAGGGGGCAGAGCTGACCAAAAAAAGAATGACAGACAGACAGCAAAGAAGATAGAATCTCAGTGCAGAGGGGGAGGGCTAGACCCGCAGCCCTCCCAGAGATTATTATAGCTCCTAAAAACAGCGTGTGTGCGTGTGTGTGTGTGTGTGGTGAGAGAGGAGACTTCTTTTTCTCCATTAAATACCCTTGAAAGGGTCTCCATGGTAATGAGCAAGAATAACGGTGAGCAGCCCAGCAGATCTCTGTGAATCCTCAAAGTCACTCCACAGACCCTCTGGGAGCCTTGCCCCGAGGCTGTTCTACAGAATACCAGTTCCCTGGAAAACTGGGGGGGAAATAAAAAAATTACAGGGGCAAAAACAGCTTGAAAACCCTCAGATTAAACACAGTTAACTAGGTTTCTGGAGCACCTCCTTCAGTATTCTAAGGTGAATTGTGACCAGCCCTCCGCAGAGTTCCCTCCACTCCACTGCCCAGGGAGAACCATTGGTGTTGAGCTGGGGCCAGCGCTCTGTGGGACGCTCTGCGGGGCACTGTTCCTGAGAAAAGCAAACAGTGGAATCTTATAAAGATTGTGCTGACTTGAAGAGAGAAAGCAGATTTCTGATTAAGGATGATGGGGGCAAAGTATCGGTAGCTTGGTACAATAATGATAAATCTACTCAGTGGGATATCTTAAGACTCACAGGGAAATTGTTGAAATTGTTTGCCTCCCCTGAGTTTGAAATGAAAACTATAGATGTCATCTCAGCACTGTTCTGCATAAATGAATCTCCGAGGAAAGAGCTGGCCATCCCTGGACCAAGGGACACTTATCCAGAGGAAAGACAATAACCCAGTAAACGCAGTTGGCTGGGATCTTTCAAATGGTGGCTTTGGTAGTTTAAACAGAGATTGATCATGAGGAAGCAGACACAACTGGTGAAAACCAATCGGCGTGTGTTTCACATACAGTTAATGCTCAACAAGGGTTGGTAGAAAAAAATTAATGGCAGTTCAGACTTTTTTTCCATTTTAAAGAACTAATTTCTGATGATAGTATATTGTTTTAGATTTCATAAAGCTGGTGAATTTGAATGGTTTGGGCAGCTTTCTCTAATTTATATCCCTAGAGATTGTTGGTTAGTGAAGCCCTTGTGCATTTAAGTGAGATCTACTACCTTTCAGGCTTAATGTTCAGAATCCCATAAAGTAAAATTATAGGTGATTATTAACTCCGTCACTGTTAGAAGCCAGATGATACCTACCCAGATAGAAATTCCAAGGAATTTGTCATAATGTAATATAATGGCAACTACCATAGTATCGTGTGTTTTTGTGGTGCTCAGTTGGGCCAATAAAATAAGCTGAAACAATAACAAAGTGCAAGATCAGATTCTTCTCGGCCACCAGGCTGTTCTCTTATACTCATTGTGGATAACCAGGTTAAGCTTTTGATTTTCAGCCTAATTTTCCCTTCTGGTTTCTCTCTGCCGTGATTTCGTATATCCTTATTTGTCATTGCCCATTTATTGACCCACTGCTTCCTTCCTGAATCTCAGATAATCTAGCTAATCCCATGTCCCTGCCATGAACCCGGCATTTTCTAGAAACCATTTGCCAAACCCAGTCATTCAGGAGAGTTTCACTTAAGCTTCATATGTGCCCCAGGTCCATGCATTAGCCTGCACGTCAATGCATGAATGGGAAGGATGTGTTTTCTCAGACTGCCTACTATCATATGCACTACTAATGAAAGAGTCTACCCATCAGAACAACTTGAATGAAAACTATAAATTGTAACCTGAGGGAACAGTTCATGTTAAGAGTTTTTGGGTTTGGGTTTTTTTGGTGTGTTTTTTTTACTGCCTTCTGACCCCTGTTGTAGCAAGATTCAGGATATATAATATTGTAAGGACACAAACTATTGTGGGTCACTGTATAAACATTTAGATTTTTATTGAGCTTGACATTTTATATCACCCTACCTGTCAAACATCAAGAGCTTAGAGAAAATTGTGGCCCACGTGTCATGTAAACAGAACTGTGTTCTTATTCTGATGAATGAATTGTAGGATGTAGAGTGAGCGATCTACCAAATACTGCAGCACAGAAACTAGAAATGAGAGATAGGGCTCACAGCGGTTAACAGTGGCAAAGATGAAAAAATAGTGCAAACTGACAAAGACATGTCCCTTGCTCCTTGTGTCAATGGCCCCAAAATCCTAAATAAGGTTTTGAATGACTCTGACAAGTTAAAATATATTGATAGCAACAGTGTACATTATTATCTGAAAGTAAGAAAATGACTATTTAGCCTATAGTTTGCTGAATGCTTTTATAGAAAAGACTTTACATTAAAAATGCCCAGTTGACAACGGCAAGTGCACATTGTTCCACCTTTATGAAGAAAATAGAGCAATATGACAAAAAGCCTCACTGAGGTCTTAGCTAAATAGTTCTACCTCCCAGGCTCTAGACCTCTGCATTTCCAGCTGTTCTTTGGCAAATGTCAGTAAAAGGATATCTTAGTGAAGGTCCTGGCCCCAGTGTAATATTAAATTATGTTTTGCATACATGGGTGCCTGTCATTCTTATTTTTTAAACTTTTCTGTATGTCTGAAATAGTAAATAACTTTAAACAAGTTATTACTAAAAATAATGTGCTGATGAGTATAATGGGTTGTTGAACATTTGATTTAAAATGTAAATAAAAGTTCATGCATGTTATAAGCTTCTCTCTTAGGTATCAGAACAAGGCAACTCTCCAAAGCAGTTTATTCCCCCAAGGAAACCATGTCCCCTTGGTTTTACTCTTTAAGAATGCTTTTTAAGGAATATAAGCAAGCACAGGCCACTTTTGCTCAGTGGTTAGAGCGGCGGCCTGAGGACTGAAGGGTCTTGAGTTCAATTCCCAATCAAAGGCACATACCTGGGTTGTGGTTTTGATCCCCGTCCCTGGTTGGGGTTGTGGGGGAGGCAACCAAACAATGTGTCTTTCTCACATCGATGTTTCTCTCTCTGTCTCTATCCCTCCCTCCCTTCCACTCTCTCTAAAAATCAATGGAAAAATATTTTCAGGTGAGGATTAAAATTAAATTAAAATAAAGAATATAAGCAAAAGGCTTTGGAATTCTTGAGTGTACTTTTAAGAGAGTTGAGTAATGCAAAGTAAAAAATATATGTGGAATATAAAGTCTTATGAATATATAAAATTTTCCAAGGAATTTGTCATGATACCATGTAATGGCAACTACCAAAGTATTGTGTATTTTTGTGGTGCTCGGTAGGTTTTGTTTATTTAGATTGACTTCTGTGACAGTTTACAAATGTTTTAAATTTTCAAGTTGTCTTAAATGTACAAATGTTTCTGAAAGTATTTCCATGAGGCATATTCTGAACTCTCCAAAGTATTCCTGAACAGTGGAAAATATTTATATAAGAGGAACATGAAGGGGAATGAGCCCCAGGAAATATCTACAGTTGCACCAAAGCATGTTAACTCAAAATAACATTTCTGACAAAAAATAATGTGCTCCTGACTTAAAATGGTGAAAACAATTGCTTTATTTATTAGAATTTACCCAAATAATATATTTTTAGAGCACTCTTTCTGATTTGGGTAACCTTTGCCTGAGAAAATGTTAACTATTATTCTTCATCTGAATCACTCATTTTGATAACTTCTGAATATGTTTTCCTGAAGCTACTTCAGTAGACTTAATATTTTTATATGTAAATAAATGTAATTGCACCTATGTGAAATGTTTTCTACCATTGAAGGCCCAAATTTTTTCCTTAATTATAAAAGAAATGCATGTACATATTAGAAAATGTAGACTATGTGGATAAACCAATAAAATTAAATAAAATTTTATATTAACACTTTAAGGTATAGTTTTCCATATGTTTTCTGTGCTAACACTCACACACGTACATTTATGTACCCAAATAGAATCAACTACTAAAACTTTACATAAAAACACATCAGCCAAAGTAATAATAATTGATATTTGGTAGGATGGTTGGCTAAGAAAATGAGTTTCCTTAGAATTTAAAATGTAGGTGGGATCCAAAAATGAAAAAGTCCAATTTTTACTTTAATGCCGTTAAGTTTGCCTGAGTAGTACTAGTAATGTCTTTGTAGTATTTATATTTAAAACATCATTTCTAAAATGAGAGCATTCTCATAATACTTGCCAAAAATATATAGATGGGTTTTTTTGTTTTTGTTTTTGTGCTTATTTGTTTTTTGTTTTTTCACTGAACTGCTTGAATTCAACTCATAGAGCCTTTCTTTATGGTCTTAATAATCACTATTTTAAAATCATTCATGTTTTTTTTTTTAAGATATCTCTAATACTTATATCTACAAAAAAATCATTTAGCAGTAGTTCTCAATGTGGTGAAATTAAAAATGTTTATTGTTTACTTATGTTTTCCAATATTTCATAAAGAGCAAGTGGTATTAATTTTATAATCAGAAAAAGAAATTATTTAAAAAGAAGTAACAATAGATTGATCTATTTTCTACCTGATGTAGAACCACGTAAGAACCCTGGATTCCAGAAATAACAAACTTATTTCACTTAATTTAATGACAAATCTTTGAGGTCAAACTCCCAGGGTTTGTTCCATTCCTTGCAAAACAGCATGAGTGGGAATTTAGTTTTCCTTTTTGGGTAACGTTTCTACAAAGCTTGCTGATAAAGCTCTTTAATTTTCTTTCTGCAAAACAATTATTTCTGGAGCTAAACTGAGATGAAGCTGATAATGAGTCTCAATTCTTCAACTTTAAAGCAGAAACTAAAGTCCAAGTCCTGAAATACTCTCCAGAGCACAGTCCCATCAAGCTAAAACAGCCCTTAGAACCATTTGCTGAAACTCACAGTTTGGGCATGTACCTCCTTCATTTTGGCCACTTTTCACTTTCTGTTAAAGCCACGAAAACCTAGGGAAGGGCAGGGGAGATTTTTCAGCTTATCTTCACATGAGCCTTGAAAAATGATTTTTTTTTTTCAGGAAAATATCTTCCAGGAAAAAAAAAAAGAAACATGAGTGATAAATTTAAACAATAATCTGAGTGAGGCCTATCTAAAATGGACAGATCCGAAGTCGCTTCAAAGCACTCCAGCGTTTAGACTTGTCTCGGGAGCCCCCGCCAATGCCTTGCGTTGGACAAACCCAGGGTGCCTCTGAAATGGATCTCCGCTGAGCAGCGGAAAGTCGTTTTGCAGGGTTAATTGACATCAGTACGGTTCAATCTGTGTTTATGGAGTATGCCTCATACATGCTTAATACTCAAACAGATGGAAGTGCCTCTACATAATCACCTCTCCATTTGGCTTTTCATGTGACATCCCACACGATCAGCCTTGATGGAAATCACACCATAACTCTAGCGTTCTCTCTGTTTCTGATTCCCACTGTGAAAGTTCAGGAGAACTGGAGAATGTGATTCCCCTTTGAAGTACAGGAGAAATCTATTGGCACAAAATAAAAACTGCACTGTTTATTAAGGTTGTGCAAATAGCTGTTGAATTTAGTCCTCTCCCCATTGCCTTTTTTTTTTTTTTTTTTTAATGGAGACGATTCTTCACGCAATTGCCAAACTAAAGCAAAAGGAAACTTTCTCAATCTTTATAATGCTTTCATCAGATAACCAATATAAAATATTTTCCAGAATACTCTGTCTCCTCAGACTTTAGAGTTTGTTCTGGAGAAGTTAGAGATAAACAAATATAGCCTTAATAAATCTATCTAACATTGTAAATACAGTGTTGCTGGTTCTTTTTCCCGTGGGGGCAATAGGCCAGAATTCATCAACAATTCAGATATTCTGGCCTTTCTCAAAAATGTCATTGTGTCAAGAATACGAAGTCTTAGTAAATTGTTGGAGAAAATTAAGATGCCTTTAAGGAGTTTTGCCATCATTAAAAATCGGCTGCCTTCTGGAAAAACTGGTAACACACCTTTGATGGGGTGTTGAATTTGAACTAAAAAGAATCCCGTGAAGAGGGAAATGTTTGCCTTCTGAAGAGCAAGATTGAACCTGACTTGTGGCATGGAGTCGTTGTTTGGGGGGGGAGGGTTGGGTGTTTGTTTGCTTTCTCTGTACTGGCATTTCGCCCTCACATTAGTTCGCTCAGGCTACCAGAAAAAAGTACCACCGCCTGCGGGGGGGGGGGGGGGGGGGCGTTCTTCAACAACAGAAATCTGTTTTCTCCCAATTCTGGAGACTGAAAGCCTGAGATCAAGGTGTCAGCAGGGTTGGTTTCTCTGAAGCCTCTCTCCTTGGCTTGTAGTTAGCTGTATTCTCCTGGTGTCTCCCCTCTGTGCGTGACTGAGTCCTAATCTCTGCGTATGAGGATGGTCATAGTGGTTTAGGGTCCACCCTAATGACCCCATTTTAACTTGATTACCCCTTTAAAGACCTTATCCCCAAATACAATCACATTCTGAGGTGCCAGGGATTAGGATTTCAATACAGGAATTTGAGAAGGACACGATTCAGCCCATGAGAACCCTGATTCAGGGTCCTCGGGCCAAATCTATGACTTTTCCGTGAGATGGCCAGAAGGAAAAGTGAGAAGGTGGGAGAGTTTCATGAGTTCTTCACAAGACCTGGCTGGCTGCTGCAGCAACGTTTTTTGGTTTTTCCCTCTTTTAGTACAGAAGAATTGAAAACAAGAACTGTAGACATATGTGGTAATTTGTGGAACATTCTAGAGCTTAGGGCACTGGACTTGAACCCAAGTAGTCTCATTCCAGACCTGAGCCCTTAGTCTCATCACAATATCCTTTCCTAGTCCTGTTGGCAGAGAAGAGACCTATGTGTAGAGAGCTAACTGTATTTTCTGAGTATGCAATATAGAGAATCATCTTGGGGTTTCACAGAAGACCTGGGTTCCAGCTCCAGCTCTACTAACACTTGCTAGCTGATCTTGTCTTAGCAAAGTAACCTCTCTGAGCCTGTATCCCAATTACATAAAATGGGAGAATTGGATTAGATCCAAATTTCCCAAACTTCTAGACTGAAATTCTTAAGAAGACAGACATCGTATTTTGTTGCCCGGTACACACACATGCACGCACACACGTGCACTGCATAACTGAAACAAGTGTTTGTGAAACTCACCCTTACTATATGTGAATGTCGCTAATATTTTTTATTCTATTCTATGTTTTGTTTAATGCTGATTGTGACCTACTAATTAAGTCTGTCAAAAAACTCAACTAGAGGACCTAATTTAGACTCCTTTAATCCTAACATCTTGTTAGCCTATAGGATTTTATTTGGAGCCTCTCTTATCTTAAATACACAGTCAGTCACCAGAGAAATGCAAATTAAAACCACAAGGAGAGACCACCTCTCGCCTGTCAGAATGGCATCGTCAATAAATCCACAAACAAGTGCTGGTGAGGACGCGGAGAAAAGGGAACTCTGGTGCACTGTAGATGGGAAGGCAGATTGGAGCAGCCACTATGGAAAACAGTATGAAGGGTCCTCAAAAAATTAAAAATATCTCTCCCACTGGCTCACAGCAGCGCTGCAGCATCGTGGGCGCCCGGAGGTAGGTGGTCAACTTCAACCCGGGGCGGCCACACGGCCTCGCTGCCTCGCTGGGTCTTGTTAGAGATACAAAAAGAATAATTAGGCTACAAAGGCTTTGGGGTTAGTGTTCTTAACATGCGCCACAGGTCATCAGATTTTGCTAAAATTCTTAACAACACAGAGGCTCTTGTGCGGGAATTGCTAGCCGTTCCAGGCAACTCCACGAAGTTTTGTGCAAGGAGGTGGGTCTGGCCAGTTCAGTGCTGTCCCCTAACCTGACTGGGCTGAAAGCAGAAAGGTGTGCTTTGTGGTGACAGGAGCTTGGTCAGCTAAAGCCGCAGAGGAAGCCAAGGGATTCGGGACTGTGAGCACTGTCCACCCTAAACTTGGAAGTCACGCAAACATTCTAGACCCAAGTACATGGACATTCAGCCAGGAGCCTCCTCTGTGTATCACTGCGCCCATGGGACCATGCACCACCTGGACGTTGACTCTATCCCGGGTGTCAAGGGAACGGTGCTGATCTGAGGCTTGTCTTCAAATTTCCTATTCCAGGCCAATGGACATTTCCAAGCTTGGTGTGTTTTTGCTACTACACAGAAGAACATTGGTGGTGATCATCCGTGACGACCTGCTGGGGTTCGCCCTCAGAATCCTGCCTCTGGTCCTGGAGTCCAAAGTGCAGGCTGAAAACAACTTTATGCAACAGGCTCCCGGCTTCAGCTTCTAGATCATGGGCCTGAGCCTGGAGTAGATGAGACAGTGGTGGTGCAGCAGCCATGGGGAAGCTCAGCTCCATCAAATCGCAAATAATTATGATATCATTGGTAATTCTCAAGGATTCTCAAGGTATGCCCAATGGAGCCCAGGACAGAAGCAAAATGAATATTCCATTTCACACGGTCAATGCCAAAAGGTGGCAATGCTACAGTAAAAAGGTTTCTTGATAAAGCTCTTTTTTGTCTGTCTATTTGTCTGTTCGTTCGTTTGTTTTGTTTAGCTTCAGATAAAGCTCTTGGGCTCAATATGCTCTCCTTGAAAGGGCAGTAGGTCTGTGGGAGGTATGCAGGCCTCTCTGCATAATGCTGCGGCCATCGGGATGTTCAGGAGCCAGCAGCCTTCATGAAGAATGCATTGCAGATGCGTGAGCTGTGAAACCATCCTAACCAACATATATACTCTACCCTTGAACAGGGTCCAAAATGTAAACTAACTTAACAATGGCTTCAAAAACTGAAACGTGGTATTGTTCTCAAAGGAATATGCTTATTATAGACTTCTCTATGTTTTTTTTTCAAACAACAGCAAAACATCCACAGCTCTGCAAAGCTGGTGGGAGTTAACAGACACCGTAGTTTTGACTTGAACTGGAAGCTTTAAAAAACCTTCCTTTAGCTTTTCTAATGATTCCAGCGTATGTTTGTCTTTGCTGCTGCTCTTTCTAGCTAGATCTCAGTATTCAACTTGCCTGTGGATTTAATTATGCAAAGTGCAGTTAATGTCCCTGGAGACACAAAAACACTCAGCATAGAGTCCTCTAGGTGCTAAATCTTGATCATTTCTAAAATGACAGCAGTGGGGGCTCTTGAGTTGGATAACTGTTAACTCGGGTCAGCGTTGACCATGTGTTGCTTTACAAGATTTAGAAGTTCCCTGATTCATTCAGTAGGGAGAAGAGAAGTATGTGACCAGAGTGATGCTGTGAGTTCTGGGAGATGCTGGCTGAAGAGTCTTTCCCCCTGTTGTTTATCCAGTGTCAGTATTTTATGGCGAATACATGAAGGACCTTAAAGCCCTAAAGCATCTTAAAAAATTAAAATAGAACTACAGTATGAGCCAGCAATCCCACTTCTGGGTATTTATCTGAAGAAATTCAAAACACTAATTTGAAAAGATGTATCTCTCAGTTCATTGCAGCATTATTTAAAATTGCCAAAATATGGAAGCAACAGAGGTGTCCATCAATAGATGATTGGCTTAAGAAGATGTGGTACATATATACAATGGAATATTACTCGGCCACAAAAATGAAGGAAATCATACCATTTGTGACAACATGAATGGCCTAGAGAGTATTATGCTAAGTGAAATAAGTCAGACAGGGAAAGACATACCATTCCATTTGACTTGTATCTAAAGAACAAACTAAATGAACAAACAAAATAGAAACAGACTCATAGATATAGTGAACAGACTATGGTTGCCAAATGAGAGAGGTATTGGAGGACTGGATCAAAAAGGTGAAGGAATGAAGAAGTACAAATTGACATTTACAAAATAGTCACAGCAATGTAAAGTGCGGCATAGAGAATAATATAGTCAATAATATTGTAATACCTACGTATGGTGTCAAATGGGTACTAGATTTATTGGGGGAACCTGTCACAAGTGATATAACTGTATAACCCTAAGCTGTACACCTGAAATTACTCTAATATTGAATGTGAACTGTAATTGAAAAATAAAAAATTTTCAAATACAGTCATTTATTTGAAGCAAATATCACATATTACAGGGGACATCCTTTTTACTTCCAATCTGAGCTAATTGCATAATAATAATAATAACAGTGATAATCACTTCCACTTACTGTATACCTTCCATATGCCATAGGTTTAATATGCTGTATCTCCTATAGTTTATAGACTATAAGTATTATTATTTTTTCTTTTTATTTATTTTTTTAATTTTTAATTTTTAATTTTTGTTACAGATGTTTCTCCTTTTTGACCCTATTGGCTCCCCCCTTCCCATCCCCCCCGCCCCGTCCCTGGCTTTGTTGTCCATGCCCATTGGTCATGCATACATGCATATGAGTTCTGTGGTTTATCTCTTTCCACCCCTCCCACCCCCTCTTCTGAGGGATGTCAGTCTGTGCCCTACTCCCATGTCTCTGGGTCTACCATATTCCTCAGACTGTTATGTTCATTATATTTCGTATATAAGTGAGATTATGTGGTATTTGTCTTTTTCTGCTTGGCTTATTTCACTTAAGATAATACTTTCCAGGTCCCTCCATGTCGTCTCAAAGGATAAGAGATCTTTCTTTCTTACAGCTGCATAGTACTCCATTGTGTATATGTACCACTGCTTTTTTATCCATTCGAATAGACTATAAGTATTATTATCTCTGATTTACAGATGAGGAGACCAAGGCTCAGATTAAGTAATTTGCTTAAGGCCACATTGGTAGTAAGTGGCAGAGCTGAGATTTGAACTAATTCCAAAGCCCTTACATACAACATTTCTTTTAGGGGAGCATATATATAGGGGTCAAGAAGGAGGAGTGAGGTCTGGAAGCTGCAACAGCTGAACACAATTACTTCCCTCATAGTTTGCTGTCCCGAATAGAAATGACTTTGGGGGTATTCAGCCACCACCATAGCAGTGATTAAAATCTTACCCAGGGGACTTTTCCAATCTCCCTCAACCCAGGTCACCGCCAGATCAGTTCAATCAGAGTCTCTGGGGGTGGAACCCAGGCCTGTGTTTCTGAAAGCTCCCAGTTGATTTTGATAAGTAGCCAAGGTTGGACCTTTGCTCTGAAGTCTTGGTTAAAGAAATTAAAGAGCTTCAGGGGGCTTTTCTATTTTATTTCCTGCAAACAAGATTTAGAAGAAGCCTCTTCAACTGCTTTTACAAAGCTTAAGTACAAGACTGTCGCTATATCTTTGGAGCACAAAAAATAAAAATAAAATAAAATAATGCATGTAACCTTGTGTCTGCTCTTCAAGACCAGAGAAAGAAGAGAATGCTCAGGGAATGGACAGAGATGTTATAAGCACGTGTCTCTGTGGCACTTCGTACGTCAGCTTACATAATTTTGAGTCATTTTTTATATAACTAGAGAAATCGGTTGTTGAATTAATCAGAAGTAGTCCTAGCCAAGTTGGCCCAGGACATTGTAGAAAAAAGCCAAACCAGACTTTAAGGTAATTATAAATGTGATAAGCCACCATCTTTTCTTAAAAAGTCTCAGTGAAAGATTTCCGCTTTTTCACGTGGACTATGGTAGCTCTGATAAGAGCAAGGACCCTCCCACAGCAATAGGAAGCTATCCTTCTACTAAGCTCTCACCCACCTGGTTTTGGTTAGCCCTGCGTTATTACAGCGTGTGGCCTGTGCATTCCATCTGAAAACCTGCCGACCCACACTCAGTTCCCCTCTGTTCGTGCATGATCCTCTAAAACAGGTCTGTATCGTATGCTGGGGGCGTTCCACGTCTCAGGAGACATTCACGTTGTTAAAACTATGTGCAATCTTCTTACTTCAGAGGATGAAAATACAGGATTATCATAACAACAACAAAACATCTATTGTATTCTGAAAGCCACAGACAAATGAGCCCTGACTCCTGCTCAGGTCGACACGAAGGCGACCTCCTTCTGTCCTGTCCTCAGTAACGGTGCTCAATGTTTGCTTACAGAATGACGTGGCTGCACTTCTGAAGCCAATATCGGAAAAGATTCAGGAAATCCAGACTTTCAGAGAGAGGAACCGGGGCAGTGCGATGTTTAACCATCTTTCGGCCATCAGCGAGAGCATCCCTGCCCTTGGGTGGATAGCTGTGGTGAGTCGGTTGGAGGGTGGGCCCTGCACAGCGTCACCTTTGTGGGGTGTTTCGGAGAATCCCTAGCTCCCTTCAGGCTCCTTCGTCCTCCCTCCATCGCGTGGAGAGCAGAGTCTGTGCAGGCTGGATGCACGGCTCTCTCTTATGCTGTTGGAAGTTATGCTTTGTGTCCTAAGAAGTGGAAAGTGTTTCGTCAATCTTTACGGGGCAAAATTTGCCTCCAGCATCCAACATGTTTTCAGTCAACATCCACATTGCGTTTTTTCTTCTTTAAGGTATTTTCTCTCTTATCCTTTTTTTCTTTTTTCTTTTTCCTTCTATGCTTGGGTGATGGTCCTGTTCTCTCAGTCCCCCAAACCCGGTCCTTATGTCAAAGAGATGAAAGATGCCGCCACCTTTTACACGAACAGGGTTCTAAAGGACTACAAACACAGGTACGTGCCTTCTTTTCCTGGGCAGACTTCCTGTTCATGGCTTAGACTTTTTTTCCCTAAAACTTAATCAAGTTCATTACTGATTCCTACTGAGGGCTCTTAACTAATTACGGTAACTGTTCATGAAATATCCTATCTTTGCAGGTAAAGCAAAAAGGAAAGTGAAATCAGTTTTCCAGATACTATGTGTCCCAGAAAGTCTGCCTCAGTTTTCTTGTAAGGAATAAACTCTCCCACTTGCATGCGTGTCATCTATTACGTGTTCCCACAATCATGTGAGAGCTCTCTGATGGTTTGTGATAGACCAGCCCTATATGGTCACGAAACTTTTACACTGATCAAAATAGTTGTCGGGTGAGCAGGAGAAGAAAGGGGGAATCAGGAAATGGAGTATAAAGGAAGAACAGAAACGAGACGAGACCATAAACCAGGCCGATGAGAGGGAAACCAGAGACGCATTAGGATGAAATACAGTCGGGGCGGACAGAGAGACATCTATGAGAATAGCAACACTCAGAGGGCTGTTGGATTACAGATGAGTCTGAACCAAGGAGTTTGCCTAGAGAACCAGCTTTTAAATTTTAAAACCATTGCTTCCCACAGCTGAAATCATTGATCTTAGAGAGACCTAAGTAAGGGTTACAATGGGAAATGGGACCACATGGAAAGACACCAGACCTGAAGATCCATGAAAATGTCTCCCCAGCTCCAGTGCTGCCTTCATACAGTTTATTTATTCCATGTTAGCAAAAGAGGTCTTGTAGCTTTTAAGAAGTGCAGCTTTAGGAGACTTTTCCTCTTTACCCCAAGGGAATTTTGAATAAAATATTTATACCCAGTAACAGGCTTCCTGCACCCAGAAAACTTTGGTTCAGGCGATTTGCCCAATGATACGACTCCAACTGTTGCAATGTTGTATTAGAGACTATAGAACATTGCAATATGAATGAGAGAAAGCATCAAAAATACAAGGCATCCTGCCCTCTCATATAAAAATAACAGTTCAGGAATAAATGTTGTTACAAATGCTGGACACAAAAGTTATGTTGGCACAAATCCACACCCACGGTGACTTCCACATCATAGATCTTCTGTACCTAGTTGTTCTTTCAGGACTGGACACCTTGGGTACCACCTAGGTCTCTGCCTTTTTGCATATCACCCTTGGAGGTCATTTCTGGTTTTACTTATGTCATCAGCTTTTGGCCCCCTCCCAGTCCCTACCTGAGTGTGTGTTGGGGCCATGGGTGTGAGCGATTCCCTCCAGGTGGCAGCATAGCCTGGTGGGTGGTAGTTTTCCGCTTTTTTGTACACAGACGGATAGAGCTTAGTGTTTGCCCCTCGATGTCAGCTGTGGAGTAGGATACGTATGTCTGGCAGCATCAAGGGCAACTCAGTTACACTTAATGGACCACCTGAAAACTGTGCCATGTGCTGGGGAGATGCAACCAATGGTGTGGATGGATGCACTTCACTTCCCGAAGTACTCAGACCAGACCCAAGGCACAGCTCGAGCTTCCGGGGACGGTAACCCAACAGGAGCAGGACACTTCACGGGGCTCACGGTGCACCCACTGACGTGGCACCCAGGCCAGCTGTGCCTCCCCGCTGTGGGCTCAGTGCTGCCGCGGGAGGTCGCAGGCCTTCGCCTCTCGTTGCTGCCAACCTGCGGATGGGTCGGTGGGTAGAGGAGTTGAGCAGGCTTCCTTGTGGTTTAAACAAAAGTGCTGTGGGCAGTGGACTCTGCAACCTTATAACTGGCCTGACTGGTTGTTTGGCTCTTTTTCAGTAAATGAATAGAGGACGTTCATTATTTTGACTTCATAGAGGAATGGCCTTTCCGGGTCATATCCATTAAAGTCACATGCCCCCACCATAGCTTCTTCCAGGGTAAATGGAAGCTGAGGACGGGTTTTCGGCTCCTGACGTGTTGTCTCACAGAGGCTGACGTCAGGCTAGAAGACGTATCGTTATTCCTCATTACAAGTTTCCCTAGAACCTTCTTCAAGTCAAAATCATACTATAACAGTTAAAAGAAAAATGAATTTGCCTATACATGCTTGGACCTCATGGCTCGTTCAGCTTTTTAAATAGCAAGTATGTTCCACATGCAGACGGCTATTTCTACAATGTCTACAGACTGCGTGTTGTATGTACATACACATACGTACATGTGCACATACATGTGTTAAATAACCACATACAAATATGTCTGTACATTATATTGAGGTGATTCTAGTGCTCTAACCATAGCTGCTGTATAGACGGCTCCTGTGTGCAGGGCACCGTACCTAGACCCTCACAAACCCAACAGGATCAAGGAACTGATGTGAGGGGCGTATGAGCTACATTTAGCCTTTTGGGTTTTGACTGTGAAAGTGCAAGAAAAGGAAAATGAGCATTTTCCCAGATTTGATTGATATCATCAGTACATCTAAGGCGGTAGAACAGAACCCCACTCCCTGTTTCCTCTTGGAGGGGGGTCATTATGGCTTCAGTTCCCCTTTCACTTTTCTCAGCCGGCAGGACTTCTGCGGCGGAGGCTAAGCGAGCTGTGGTGCTGCCCGGGGGCTCTCCGGCGAGAAAGTCCTTGTTGACAAGAGCTTTAGTAATAAGATTTTCTTCCGTAATGGTCTTCAGATTCATGGCGCAGGTTCAGGGTTAAGTTTTTGGTAACTGAGATTTCAGCCTTTTCTCACTCACCACTACTTCGTTCAAAGTGGGAAGCAATGTGTGGCTGGAAAGTAGCCAAAGGTTTTACAAGTTTAAAGTGTCTAACTGTTGTCTCAAGCCTGTATGTTAACGCTGTTGTAAAAGGTGGGCATTTACTGCATCTGGGTTCAGCAAGATGGGGATGAAAGTCTTGCTAATGCCCTGCCGAGCTTGTATTGTCATGAGTATCCAATTACGCTAACTTAAGTGAATGTCACCTTTAGAAGTATGGAATGACACCCATTTGTAGGAAGTCATTTTTCTTATAACAGCCACTTCCTTACCAGTCTAAAATTCTCCAATCTGGTTACACTTCAACCGAATAACTCCACCGAATTATTAAAAAGCAAACCCAGGGACCTTTTATTCCAATGCCATTCTCCTTCCCAAAAGCACACTGCTGTCCATTTTGCAGTTTGCACTAGACACTGTCATCCTTCCATCAGAGGTGACACGACCCGACTTGCCTTGGTTCCATGGGGTCCACCTCCGAGGTCCTCTCTGATCTACCCCTGGAGCTCAGGGTGCTCGGCTCCCCCCAGGACAGACCTGAAGCTCCTTTCTTTCAAGGTTCTGTTTGGAGTCAGTTCACGGCGACTGGACTAGAAAGACAACTGCTCCAGGGTCATCCAGCCTTAGTTCCTGGACTAGCATGCGCCTCCCTGGTTTTTTCAATCTGATGTTAGATCCTAACTCCATTCTCTTCCACTCTCTTTTACAACAAAGCGACCTGCGCCACGTGGACTGGGTGAAGTCGTACCTGAGCATTTGGAGTGAGCTGCAAGCATACATCAAGGAGCACCACACCACAGGTCTGACCTGGAGCAAAACGGTAAGTCCAGCCCTCTTCCTCCTGGCTAACGAAACACCACACACATGGTCATTCCCGGCAGCCTAGTGACCTCACACTTTAGAATTTACCTCAAGCAAAGCATAAGATAAAATATACACGTAGAAACTATTTACAAAAATGTCTGGAAACTGCCTGCATCGAATACAGAAAGAGGAAAATTGTCTCTGGTAAGAACACTGGACAGCTGTTAGAAAGAACATGATAATTACATGGGAAATGACTTACTATTCTAGTTAGTGGTAGAGTACAAAAGTTTATGAGCTTTCAATGGCATATATATTAAGAAATGATGAGATAAAATTAAAAATGGAATGAAGCAGGAAAGTTTGAGATTGTTATTACTTTTAAGGAGATAGTATTATGAATAAAATGTCTTTTTTAATGTTTTTGCTTTCTCTTTTGGTGTTTTAAAGTTTATCAAATAATGCCCTGGCCGGTTTGGCTCAGCAGTTAGTGTCAGCCTGCGGTCCAGAGAGTCCCGGGTTCGGTTCCCACTAAGGGCATGTGCCTTGGTTGCAGTTTGTCCTCGGCCCTGGTTGGTCGTGCGGGTGGCAGCCACTCGATGTGTCCCTTTCACATCGATGTTTCTCTCTCTCTCTTCCTCCCACTCTATCTGAACAAAAAATGGGAAAATGTCCTCAGGTGAGGATAAAAAATAAAAAAGTAAAGTTTATCAAATAACATTTTTAAATACATAAGCAACTCTAGTGCTTTGTGTGATGCCCTAGTCCTGGGTTAAAACCCCAGGCTGTGTCTGTTCCCGCTCGGCCTCTCTCTCACCCTCCCTTGTCTCTGCGTCCAGCGCTGCCAGACCGCTCACAGCACCCTGACCACATGCACTGCTGAGGTCAAAACCAAGCTACCGTTGTTGTTTCAAAATTTGCAAGTTTCATGTGGTTTAGCCTTTATTGCGATGTCCCAAACATATATTATACTACATGACCTGAGCTCCCTGGGGGATTGCTCCCTCCCTCTGCTCCAAGGCTCAGCTTCAATATCATTTCTTTAAGAAACTTCCACTCGTCTCCCTCGGCTCTGGAGTGGGTGGCCCTCCCTCAGTGCGTCTTTCAAAGCTTTTTAAAATTATTCTACCTCAATCATAGCCTTTAGCATAAAGAATTGTAATTTTGTGTGTGCTTTCGAAGCTCTCTCATTCAACTGGAAGGTCATTTCTATCTCTGGCCCCTAACATAGTACCTGGCACACAGTAAGTACTTGGTAAGCAATTCAAACTGATTTGTGAGTTACAGGTCTTTTAGAATCTTCTTTCACCTGTTAAGACTATGCACTTGTTTGGGAAATGCTTCTTATGGAGAACCCCTTCTGTTAGAAATGAATGTTACCACCCAGCCAGTGTGGCTCAGTGATTGAGTGTCAATCCATGCACCAAGAGGTCACCAGTTTGATTCCCAGTCAGGGCACATGCCCAGGTTGTGGGCCAAATCCCCAGTGGGGGGCATGCAGAAGGCAGCCAATCGATGTTCTCTCTCATTGATGTTTCTATCTCTCTCTGCCTCTCCCTTCCTCTCTCTCTAAAAGTCAATAAAGAAAAAAAAGAAAGAAAGAAATGTTACCTTTCAGTAGCCACAGTGGAGTAAACGCTGACATGAAATGGCATATTGTGGATTCTATTCAAGGGCAGGATCCACACTCGCCAGATAGCCCTACTCCAGCACCTAACCCTGATCTAAATGTTAATGTCAGTAGATCAGGCTTTGTATGAATGCCAAGTTTGTGATTTTTCAAGGGCATGTGGGACTTCTGCATTTGTACCCCAATGCTTATACAAATGTTAACATTGACCTCCTAATGACTGACACATCTTTTTATTTTCTACTTTGCCTATTTTCTCTATGAGCTGCAATGCATAGTGCAAGACACAGTAACTAAGTTGATTATTTTTCTTCTGCTCACAACATCATGATTTCTGAAAGAAGAGTCCATGGACATTTGAACGGTTTTAATACTGAAGAGTGCTTATAGATGTGGGCGGGTGTTGGTGTCGACTAATTGGAATTATTTTTCATACATTTCTAACGAGATGCTGTTTTGTAAAAGGTCAATTTGTCATAGAGAGGAATTGTCACATATTTGCCATGAAGATAGGTCGTCATGAGAGAATTAGTAAACTAAACACCAAAGGTCTTTGGATGTCTTATTATTTCATGGTAGTTAAATAAAAAAAGGAATAAGAATTAATTTGTGGACATTAATCATGTCAACAAACCCTATCCTATTAATTCTCTAATGGTGCCCATGGAAAATGAGTAGAAAATTACTTTTAAGTGGTTCGAATACCTAATGCAATGTGCAAAGCTGAGTAATTGTGTTTTGAATGTAAAAAAGAATTGATTTTTAATTATAGAAAAAAAAATGTAGTTGCTTTGCTTTGTTTAGAGTGAATACTTATCTTTTATATGTCTTGTAACAATGCCTTTCAAAGTTTTTTTAAGGCAACCCATAGTAAGCAATACATTTTTACATACACACACACACACAATCCACATTGTTTTAAATTTTTTTTCTTTATTGATTTTAGAGAGGAAGGGAGAGGGAGAGAGATAGAAACATCGATGAGAGAGAACATCGATTGGCCGCCTCCTGCATGCCCCCCACTGGAGATCAGGCCCACAACCTGGGCATGTGTCCTGATCAGGAATCGAACCAGCGACCTCTTGGTGCATGGGTCGACACTCAACCACTGAGCCACACCTATTGGGCCACACATTCCACTCTTTGAAAAAAATGTTAAAAACAAAAATGTTCTATTTGGGCAAAATGTAAATGATCTCAGAGCACGCATTGGACAGCCTGGGCTGCCGTAACAAAAATGACAGCTACTGTGGGGGGAAGGAGGGATATCTGTAATACTTTCAACAACAAAGATTTTTAGAAATGACAGCCACTGTTTACTGAGCACATGGCATGCCTCCGGGCAATGTTATTCAAAATGGTAACCGTTACAGAGCAGAACATTTGCTTCACCTCTTTGATAGAAAAGTGGTACGATAAAGCTTTGGGCAGCTATGAAAAGTGAGGGATGAATACGGTAAGAAAATTTTAGATCAGAGATAACATCCTACATACAAAATCGTTTGACAAGTTTTAAGACATATGCATAGAACCCATGTCCTCATATTTTTGTTCTCAAATTTGGGGTGAAAGAAAAAAACCAACCATTACAAAAGAGTTTTTAATTTAAAATCTAAATTTCAACTATTTTAGTTACTTGTTTTCGTCTTTCAAAGTGGGCTCCGAGATCTGCGCTCCGTGGGGCTTTAGTGACTTGGCGCGCTGCTGGCGCTGGGAACCGAGTGTCCAGGCGTCACGGCCCCAAGAAAGATCATTCCCCTGAGCTGGCAGCCGGATCTGTGTTTCCCTGCTCCCACCTCCTAACCTTCGCGTCCAGACTGCAGCTGTGCCCGACAACTGTTGCTCCCTTCCGTTGTCACAGCGAAATGCAAAACGGAGGCCAGTGGTGCTTCGGGACAGGGCCCGGCGAGGGGTCGTGCGCCCACAAGTGTACGGGCGCGGGGTGGGGTGCGCTCGGGGAGCAGCAGCTGCGGAGTAATCCATCTGGAATTCCCTCCTCCGTCCACTGTGGCAAACGGAGTGGTCTCGTTCCTGTCCGCTTTTCTGCACCAGGAGCGTGGGCTAGGGCTCGACACCAGAAACCTTCTTGTAGTTTGGGGGTAGCCTGATTATTAGGAGCCCTCTCCATATGAATTCACGTGGTTTCCTCAGCGCTAGGTCTCAAATGCACTTTGTGGAATACGTTGATCTTTTGGCAGGAGCCCAGTACTGTCTATTATTATGCCTTGCAGTAGGTGGGATGTGTAATATTCGTTGGCAGTTCCTGCAAAATCAGATAACTAGCGCTGGACGGCTGAAGCCTAATCTGTACACTTATAATTACCGAAGTAACTGATTTTTCGATGGCTTGTCCAGATCAGCCTTCCAGCTGCCTCTCTGCTCGGTGGGGATCCAGAAACGGTCATGAAAAGAAAGTCATAAATAGGATAGAGTGTGGTTCTTTTCTTAACTTTCTGGTGTTAAACTTGACATCGTTGTGTCCCTTCGTATGTCTTTCCTAATTACTTTAGTTTTGAAAACAACTCCGGTATAATTATTTATAAAGCAGAATAAAACTACAAATCGATGAATGTGGATGAAGTCTTACATACTGGTGACGTAATTCTTTGTGTTAATAATGTGGGTTTTTAAACAATCTGTCCTGTACACCAGTTGTCATCCCTCCTAACCTCCCCTGAGTCTCCAGAAAATGCAAGTCGTTGGAAAATGGTTGCAATTTTACAAAGGTGGGGTTTTATTTTTCTCAAAGCAAGAGACTTTGTGATCACTCCTTTTTCTCCAGGTATATATTTCTTTTCCATCTGTTTCTCAGTGTCAAGGCCAAATGTTCATTTACAAAGTGAAAATTTAACAGTTTGCTTTTGATCAAATTAAGATTCAGCCAGAGAGGCCTCCTGGCTGGAGTGGCTCAGTTGGTTGAGCATCATCCTGAGCACTGAGAGGCTACTGGTTCGACTCCCGGTTAGAGCACTTAGCTAGGTTGCCGGTTTGATCCCCGGTTAGGGCAGAAGGCAATCAATCAGTGTTTCTGTCTCATGTCGTTCTCTCTCTCTCTCTCTCTCTCTCTCTCTCTCTCTCTCCTTCTCCTTTTCCCTCTCCCTCTCCCTTCCTCTCTCTATGCATGTCCTCAGGTAAGGATTAAAGAAAAAAATTCAGCCAAAGGGTACTCTGACTTATTATAAATAATGTAGACTCTGCAGTGTGTCATTAAATATGTATGTCTAAATTTTAAGTCTTCTGACCTCTCTGGCTTCCTCTTTATTACAAGCAAAACTCAATCTTTTATATCTGAATTTTCATTTAAACTTTAAACAGAATTACTTTATCTATTTTTAAAGAAAAAAATAATAATCATTTTTTGCTATATTTTTTTTGGCAGAGTGTACAAACATTTATTCACATATGATACAGGCTTTCTACACACTGTAGTTTAAAGTTGCCCCAAACTCACGCCTTGGCTTTATTCACCGAAGTGAGTGGAGAAAGCCTGGAAGGTGTGCCCACTGTCTGGGTCACAAGCCCATTGATCCCTGTGGCTACGGAGGCTCTCTTCAGTCTACCTGACCACAGCTGCATTCAGTCTGCTTAATTGCTCTTGGGCTTTTACCTCCCCTTTTTCTCCTGTGGAAGAGACCCAAGCGGCTCAGAGGGAGTTAGGAGTGTCATTGGCTAACAAATGAGCTCCAAATGCACAGGTGGAGTTAGGTTGGAAAGTCCGCCTGAAAGACACTACCTAATTAAACATTACTTAAGCATCTACTATGCCCCGGATTCTGAGCAAGGTGCTGAGAATACAAAGATGGATATATGACACAGTTCTGTCCACTGAAACTCCCATCCTAGCTGAATATATAACCACTACAACATGGTAGTGGGGTGAGCAGCGTGCTAGAGGTGAGTACAAAGCGTGATGAATAGCGTAGACCAGGGAAATATTGGGGGGGGGCACCCGCTCTGCAGTACAGTGTGGTTCTTGGGCCTCAGCAATCTGGAAACTTGTTAGAAATGCAGAATCTCAGGCCCTACCCCAGACCTACCGAAACAGAACTTGCCTTCAATAAGATTTCCCTTGGGGCTTTATGTGCATATTAAAGTTTGAAAAGCACTGCTCTCTCATATTCAAATTAGACCAAAGGAGTCCAACATGAAGGAGACTCAAGGGGCATCAGTAATTTTCACTGATTCATTTATTTAGTAACTATTTATTGCAACCTACCAAGTACAAAGCACACATCAGGCATTGTATTTATGTTACAGCTTCTGCCATCAAACAGCAAGTTCTAATTATGAAGCAAAAATAAATAACAACAATACAAGGCTGCGCTGGAAACCTTGCTAGTTAGACTCCAGGGCGGGCAAGAAGGGCAACAAAGGGACTGACGTTTGACCTGGGTCCTGAAAAACGAGGAGGTGTCCCCAGGCAGACAGGAAAGGCCAGGGCAGTTCGCTCTTAGCAGACTCTTCAGCGCACACGCAGGACCGAATCAAGTGCTTTGAGAGGAAACCCGGCAGTTTCAGAGAGCTGAGTAAGGCAAGGGTGAGGCCAGGAAGGCACATTGGGGCCAGATGGTGAAATCCTTCATGTTACCCTATGTGGTGTGCAGGGGACTTTCCTTCACTGTGGGCTTTTAGGCGGAAAGTCACACACTGAAAATAAGGATGTAGGAGTCGTGCACGACAGATGGAAAAGGGAAGAGATTAGAGGCCCTGGGACATGTTAAGAGGCTAGCGGTGGCCAGGGGTGGGGTAGTTAGTGTGGGGCCTAGAGTGTGACAGTGGCAATGCAAAGGAAGAGATGGAGCGGACACTGCGTGGGAGGACAAAGGGAAGAGCCAGAGAGGCGGTGGAGAGAGAGATTACCTCTAAATGATGTTTCCAATCAGGAAGTCTGGAAGAATCATAACTTCAATGAAAATAGGGAAACCAATAGTAGGGGTTAGCAGAGGAGCAAGAAAAATATTCATGAGCTTTCACTATGTTGTTTTTGGGGTACAGGCGAGACGTCCATGGAGATGGAGAGGTGTAGCATGTATGAAAATCACCGAAGGGAGCCCCGGCCAGTGTGGCTCAGTTGGTGGGAGCGTCATCCCATACACTGAAAGGTCTCAGGTTTGACCCCCGGTGGGGCACATGGTTCAACCCCTGGTCAGGACAAGCTCAGGAGGCAACTAATCAATACTTCTCACTCACATCAACGTTTCTCTGCCCTTCCTCTCTCTCATCAATTTTTTTTTTAAATCACTGATGAGATGTGGGGAAGACCTAGAGATGATACCTAAATAGATGAAAAGAATACAATAGAGGATAAAAGCTTGGGGGACACCATTCTTTAGAGATGGTGTAAATCAGTCAAGGAGACAAGGGAGCTAGAGAGTCCAGGGCCTCAGAGAACTAAGACAGATAGGCTGGCTACCACTGTCAATCCCTGTGACGTTAGGGGACAGGAAGGACTGGGAAAGGTGCCAGCCTCGCTCTTACTAGTGACCTTCAGAGAGCAGGTTCTGGAGGGTGTTGGAGGTAGATGCAGGTTATAGAATGGAGTAAGACGGTTTTATGTATTGACCTCTTGATTATTTAACGATCTTTTGATTTTTTTATTGACCAGTTGTCTGATCTGATAGATTACTGCCTATAACTTCAAAGTCTGCCTTTTGAAGTTTTGGGATGATTTTGTTTTTACCTGGACTATATCTTCACCAGAATAAGTGTAGGTTAAAAATAAATATCTGTAATTGTATACACAATAATTTAGAATTAGCTATACTATAGAGCATTCAGTAAACTTTTTATATTTAGAACTATTTTTATTGTCTCATAAATACCTTTGAGTTTTATTGTTAGTTGATAAGAACACACATAAATTTTTTTAGAGTATTTCAATCTTTCTCTCCCTAAATCAAAACAGTAGTTGCTTTTAAAACTGCCTGCTTTAACAATCAAGATTATTTTATTTGCCAGAACTTTTTCATAGCCAAGAACTTGAACTCTCTAAACCTGAGAGCCAGCAAGTTAATATTCGTCCCTGATTCATTTAAATCATCACCTGAGGAAGGTTTTAATCGGGCTGTGCTTACATAAAACCCTTTAATGTGGAATGTTGAAGGCAGTGGTGTAAGTGGGGGTGTCCTGCGGCCCACCCCTCCTCTAGCCCCTCTCAGGAGAGTCAGGAGGTTGGGATTTAAGGGTGATGCTTCCCAGAGCAGGGCTGGGGTGCCTGGGGAGGAGAACACCCCTGAGTGATCTCGGCTGTCAGTCCCTGCCAGGAGTGGAGCAATGCTGGGCACCCACATTCTTGTTTGCTAAGGTGCCATGCCTCGGGGTCCAACCTCGTAGCTTCCACATCTCCAGGCCCCCACCCCGACTTCCTAAGACTGGGCCTCCCAGTAATCACTGTCATCACTGAATGGCCTCATCCACCTCCCTGTCCCTCCCCAGGGAGAAAGGGCAGGGACAGATAAAGCCTCGGGCTCATCCTCTTTAGGCTACTATGTGGTAGCAATCTTCCTTCCTTAGAAGTGAATTTATCTTTTCAAATGGCCAAAAACCATTGGGACCCTCTTTGGGGAGAAAGTAATTCAAATAATTTTTTATTTTTTAGTCAAAAGAAGCAAAGTACAAAGGCCAGAGTGATTTTGTTTGTTTTTTGTCTGTTTTTGGTGTGTATGTTTTGGTAAACAGGTCTGAAGGCATTTCTAAAAGAAAATGTTGAGCAGTGATCATTCCACGAGCAAGTGGGTCACATCAAAGGTGATGCTCTGACAGACAGTACTTACGTGGCTCTGTGATCACTAACAGCTCCTTTGCATATATTTGCTGTAATGACAACACCCATGTCCCTGCCTTTGGATCCCTTTTCTCATGCTTCTCTGTGTGGAATCCAATCCATTGATCCTTCAAGGTCTATTTCAAACGGTCTGCTCTCCAAGAAGCCGCTCTGATCTCTGCCTGTCTCCGTGTCCTACCCCAAGCAGGATGTTACCCTTTCCTTCCTCCACAACACTCCTTAGAATTTGTATTTCTTGCCCTGGCTGGGTAGCTCAGTTGGTTAGGGCATTGTCCCGAAACACCAAGGTTGTGAGTTTGATCCCCAGCCAGGGCTCATACTAGAATCAACCAATGAATGCATGAATAAGTGAAACAACAGATCTCTCTCTCTCTCTGTGCGTGTTCCTCTGTCTTAAAAAATAAAGTTGCCCTGGCCGGTTTGGTTCAGCGGTTAGAGTGTCGGCCTGTGGACCAGAGAGTCTTGAGTTTGGTTCCAGCTAAGGGCATGAACCTTGGTTGCAGTTTGTCCCTGACCCTGGTTGGGGTTGTGTGGGTACCAACCAGTCGATGTCTCTCTCTCACATCGATGTTTCTCTCTCTCTCTGTCTCCCTCCCACTCTATCTGAAGATAAATGCAAAAATGTCCTCAGATGAGGATTAAATAAATAAATAAATAAATAAGTAAAATGATAATAATAAAAAAATTAAAATAATAAATAAAATTTGTATTTCTCCCATGATGCCTAGCACTTTCTACCATATAAATCAGTCCCTTATTCACTTCGTAAATATTTATTTGGCCCCTAGCCTGCTTCGGGCCCTGGGCCACCTTGCTGGTGATATTAAGAGGATACTGAGCTGCCCTTCAGGCTCAGGAGATGACACACCCGAATTCACAGACAAATAAGGGTGTTCCCAGCGGGTCTTTGTAATAGAGAAACAGGAAATTTCCTCTAAGGAGAGCTCCAGAAAACCTGCAAAAGAAGAGAACTTGGAGCTGGGTCTTGAAGGATATTTAAGAATTTTCGAGACGGTAAATTGGGGAAGAGCCTTCCAAACCAAGGCGCAGCCTGAGCAGACACGAAGGCCGGTAGCCAGGTGCCAGTCCTGGGAACACAGAAGTGTGTGCTGTCCCCTCCGAGGCTGAGCTCACCGGGACTGCAGCAGTGACTGCACAGGGCCTTCAACACACACGGTGTCCCAGCTCGTTTGCTAACTTGAACTTGTTAATTCATAATCACATTTCTTCATAGTGGAATGTTTACAGTGTTATTCCTTTAACTATCCACATTGTGTCCGTTGTTCAAGAGCCATGGAAATCAAATTTTTTTTTCTTTTATCAAATGACGGTGATGGAAATGAGCAAAGCAGTTCATGATAGGGGTACCCTGGTCACTGCCTCCCCTGCACTGTCACTTGCCACCCACATGCCCCTTATTCCCAGTTGGTATAAACACAGGAAGTGCAGGTGATATTAGATTAAGAAGGATTTCTTGAGAGGGGATGGGGGAAGGTGCAGACTGTGTTCTAAAGGTAAAACGAACCCTTCACAGAATACAACACGGAGCCAAGCCCAGACCACAGTTTGTCGGTCCAGGTTGCACCCTTGATGCCAGCTGAGCTAACAGACCTTCTCCCAGACCTAGGTGCCAATTAACCCTTCTGATGAATTTTGGAACTGAAATAGAGACAAAAGCTACTCCGTCTTAGTGTGCCTCTGCTATAAGGCTCAGCAGATACTGCTTCTGTTTTTCCTCAGTGAATAGTAGATGTGATACAGAGCCGAGTGTAAATCAACTTTGTAACAGCTATTATGTTGCCTCACCCCCACTTCTGCCATCTACCAAGTGTGGATAATTTGAGCAATACAGTAGTTTCTTTCTTTGTGTTGTTGTTGTTAATCCTCACCCAAGGATATTTTTTCCATTGATTTTTAGAAACAGTGGAAGGGAGGAGGGAGGGGAATAGAGAGAGAAACATCAGTGTGAGAGACACATGTATTGGTTACTTCCTGCACATGCCCAGATCAGCGCTGGGAATTGAACCTGCAACCCAGGTACATGCCTTTGACTGGGAATTGAACCTGAGACCCTTTGGTCTGAGGGCCAGCACTCTAACCACTAAGCTATGCTAGCCAGGGAAATATAGTAGTTTCTTTAGGATGCTAAAATCTGAAAGATAATTGAAAACTTTAATTCAATGATAGTTCAGACCTAGCCCTTTCTAGCCAAATAAAGTAATTGTCCAGATAATTCAAGCCACATGTCAGTCACTCTCGATCTTCATGTAACTGTTTGCTATCTATAGTGTGTCTCTTTGATGAGTGTGCTCTGCTATCTTTAACTCTGGAATATTTTCCCATGGAAATTTAATTTTATCTTTGCTTTTATTTTATGAGAAATTTTACTTTCAAGCTGCCAATGCTGGCAGACAAGAAGGAAAGACGATCTGGAAATTCCAGATTTAGTTCTGACTGCAGGAGCAAAGCAAGGCCAAGCTAATCACTGAGGCTACTGATCAATTTATGCAAAATAGCTGGACCGCTGGAGCCAATTAGAATGTGTCCGACAGATTCTTCTGCCCTCTGCTCTGAGGGCTCGGTCTGCTTTTCTTCAACATTTCTCCTTTCTGTGGAACAGAAATCACCACCGATGGTTTGTTGGGGTTTTTGTTGTTGCTGTTAATCCTCACCTGAGGATATATTTCCATTGATTTTTAGATGGAGTGAAGGAAAGAGAGAGAGAGAGAGCGTCAATGTGAGAGAGACATACGATTGGTTGCCTCCTGCACAACCCTAACCAGAGCCGGGGATCGAACCTGCAAACCCTTGTGCCCTTGACTGGAAATTGAACCCGAGACCCTTTGGTTCTCAGGCTAACGCTCTAACCACTGAGCAAAACTGGCTAGGTCACCACCAATGTTGTTTGAAGGACCACGTTCGATATATAAATCAGGAGAACAATGAACATAAAGGCAAAGTTCCTGGTTTCCACAAACTAAATTAGACGGTGTACATCATTCCCAGACTGTTTCCAACTTAAAAGTATAACTCCTTCTCCGAAGGGACTTTATTTCTTGTTCTGTCTTTTTTCATCGACTGCCATAGCTCACATCCCTCTAGGTCACCAAAGGATGACCTACAGAGACCACGGGAGGGTGGGCAGCCATCCGAAGTCATTGACCCAGTCATGAGATGTGGGTTCTTCTTGCCCCCCCCTCCTCACTTCTGTCTCGGCATATAGGAAAGTAATCAAAATGAGCCCCGCATTTCCTTCATAACTGTGGGCCTGCCTTTTAATTTAGACTGCATGTAAGTATCACTGGTAGTGGTGTTCTGTTACCACAGATGAAATGGGAAATATTCCCTAACTTGACTTAAAAAATATTAATAAACATATGCTTAAAATATTATACAGCATTTTATTGCAGTATTTTTAACAATTCTGTTTTCTTGGAAAGGCCCCCAGAAACTTCATTTTCATTGACAGAAGAAATTTCAAAATTACAGGAAGTGATAAAAATATGAGAATAGGGACTAAAATCAGAAATTCACTTTGGCTTATACTTCTGTTGTACAGGATGATCATCTGTTAGTTTATCTGAAATCTTTTTTCTTGATTACAGTTGTCTTCCAATAAAAGTGTGATATAAATATGATTGTAAAATTTGCAAGTACTTACAGAAATTGGCAGATTTGGAAATGTATCAATTTCACTCAGTTCTTGATCAAAATACATCTTTCAGAAAATAGAAAGCAACTAGTTTTGACATCTAAAATATGAACACACCTGCCATGGCTAATGTGGCTCCATTGGTTGGGCATCATGCCATGCACCAAAAAGGTTGCTGGTTCAATTCCCAGTCAGGGCACATGTCTGGGTTGTGGGTTCAATCCCCACTAGGGGGTGTGCAGGAGGCAGTCGAATGAAGTTTCGCTCTTACATAGATGTTTCTCTTTCTCCATCTCTTTTCCTCTCTTTCTAAAAAAAAAAAAAATCAATAAAAATATTTTTTAAAAATAAAATGAAATATGAACAAACCCTAAATCAGTAATTTGAAAAGCATTTCTTACTGCTGTGAAAACTGTCTGATCTATGTATATCGAAAGTTAGTTTTTAGTTCTGAAACTGATAGTTTAGTTCTGAACTGATAGTTCTTTCTTTTAATCCCTCTCTCCTATTGGGGTATGTGAGAGGTTAATCGTCCTCTTATTTTATGTGTCATATTACACAGGACCATTTGAGATTACTTTTCTTTGGTAAAATTAACAGAACAGCATTTGAACAAAATGTTCAGTTATAAGCCATTGTGAATTCCTGTAGTTTTAGCATGTTAATGTAAGTGTATTTGTGACTAAAATGGCTTAGAGATTTGTTTTTTATCCTCCCCCAAGGACATTTTTCCTTTTTGTTGTTGTTGTTGTTCAGGCAGAGTAGGAGGGAGAGAGAGAGAGAAACATTGACATGAAAGGGACACATTGAGTGGCTGCCACCTGCACAACCCAACCAGGGCTGGGGACAAACTGCAACCAAGCTACATGCCCTTAGCGGGAACCAAACCCGGGTCTCTCGGGACCGCAGGCTGATGCTCTAACCACTGAGCAAACTGGCCAGGGCAGCTGGGAAATTTTTAAACTGCTTTTAAAGTGTGTAATTGGGCACATGTAAGCTGTCACTGCTTACCAGGTGATTTTTGGGCCAGGACCGCTTCAGGGAGGACAGCTAAAGAGAGAGTGTAACGAAGAAACAGAAGATAGCTGTGTGTGTGTGTGTGTGTGTGTGTGCGTGTGTGTGCGAGCGCGTGTGTGAAGGGGAGTCGGGGTGCTGGCCATGAGGGAAGGATGGGGAATGGGGGTGGGAATGGTGAAACCCATGAGCAGTACCACTGCATGTTAGCTGTTTCATTTTGCAGCTTTATCTATAAGGATGGGGAATGGGGGTGGGAATGGTGAAACCCATGAGCAGTACTACTGCATGTTAGCTGTTTCATTTTGCAGCTTTATCTATGATCTCCACAAATACTTAAAGACAGGTGGTTCAAAATATTGCTATCACTAAGCTCATTTCATAGAAGAAACATCGTAACAAAGCTTTGTTATGAGGGGCGCAGTCCACTTGTTCCAAGACACTGTCACATGTTGTTTTTATTTTCCTGGTGTCTGCTTTTTTAAATTTTTAAAAACATGGGCCAAGATATAGGTTGCCTGACCTATTCATAGCGTTGGGGATTAATGTTATTTATATCTACATTTCTCCCATGTTGAACCCCCCCGCCCCCGTGTCTCTTGTAGGACCTGCGTTCTCTACAAAGCAGTCGATGGTGTGGCCACAGCAGCCCCTTCGCTGGCTGTCCTGAGCCTGCTCTCCCAAGGAGAGATGGCCACGCCCTCCTTTGTGCCCCCAGTGCCCTTTGTTCATGTGACACATGACACATGTCAAAATTCATCTGCAGTTAACTTATTTATGTATTTGACACTCCCACTAGGTTATAAGCTTCTTAACAAATAGGACAGATGCCTCCTTCCTCGTGTCCCAGGTCTCTGCAAGGTAGCCCTCGGTAAATTTGTTGGATGAACAGACAAGTGAGCCCTACTTGTTCTAACTCACTTTCTATTAAAGGGTGAGAGTCTATTAAGACCAAAGCATCTGCCACCCCTATTTTATTGGCTTTGAAAAAAATCTTAGAATTTAAACTGTGGAAGTGGAAAATTTCCGAACAATGTAATAAGCAGAAAACTCTTTGTAGCTGATTTTTTTGACTTAAGCAGCAGTGTTTCACATTTGCTTAATTTTGCCACAGAGGCACCAACCTCTGTCTAAAAGTACTGTTTGTCCTGCTTTGTACAAACTCAACAAAATGGAAAATTGGAGTCCTCTTTGTAGATTATTTAGATCCAAAGCTAGACTGTACCCAAATTAACTGGATAACCAATGTGATGGTGTCTGTCTTTGTTAATTACATATGCCATTGCCAACAGCAAAACAATGTGGAGATTTCATTTAAGAACTAGAAGTAGTTTCCCTTTCAGAATAAAATCTAAATTCTAAAGTAATAAAATTAGTAATTACTTCAAGTAAAATTTAATGAATAAGTCAATGCACATGAATACATAAGTATATTATATGTAATATAGTTATATATTATATATAGCATAGTTGTATAAAGCAAAAAAAAAACTGCAAGCTTTTCACATGCCACATACAATGGTTTCATTATCTGATAGTTATAGTTCATATATTTAAAATCAGAGGAGGCAGCTGTTCCCAGGATAGTTGAAATTAATTTAGAAAAAGGGATTTACAGACGTTTAGAAAGTCTTTGTGCCCCCCTTCAAAAAAAAAAAAGTATATAATCAAACATCTGCTCTCAAAATTAATGTTAATAGAGACTTCAAAAGCAGCATTTTTAGATTTTTGTGCTGTGTTCTTGCAACATAAGTGAACTTTTGTCCCATGAATATGGCCATTTGAAATCATAAATGTGCTGCTTTTCTTTTTTTTTAATTGTAAGCCAGTGTTAAAATGACTTGAATAAAATGTTTTGGGATTTTTTTTTTCATTTTTTTTTTCTTTCAGTCTAGGGCTCTAAGGTACTCGAGATTCATTTCATCAACCTAATAAAGTCATACTTTTAAAAGCATCCTGGGGGGAGGGAGTCCTTGCTGCATAACTAAGGCTGCGTCTCCCTTCAGGCTCCTGGCCTTTACTTTGCCATCCGTGTGACCTGTGCCAGGCCCAGACCGTCCTGTAGGTCCTGAGCTTGTAGACGTCAAGTTCTACACTGTAGGAATGCAATTAAAGTCATTGTCAGGGTAAAACACACCATAAAAGAATTTTTATTATGAAAAGTGTTCTTTTAGAAGGACCAGAACTATCTGGATAACTTGCACATTAACGGCCTCTTTTTTAATCGTCTTAGTTGTATTCTGCCTGTGGAGACCTGGCCCCGTCGCAAGGCCTCTGTTCTGAGAAATGACTGCAGTCGGCAGGCTAGTTAGATGGTCACCCTGTGGCTCTCCCTGGATGCACTCGGGTTCCTGGAGCAGGTGCTGTTGGTTCAGAGGCTCTTCCCAGCTCTTGTCTCAGCACCTCCAGGCAATTTGCCCTTCTTTTTTTTTATTAATTAATTTTTGTTACAGATGTTTCTCCTTTTTCCCCCACTAATTCCCCCCTCCCTCCCCACCCTGTCCCCAGCTTTGTTGTCCATGTCCACTGTTCATGCATACATGCATATAAGTTCTGTGGTTTGTCTCTCCCCCACCACCCCCTCTTCTGGGGATTGTCAGTCTGTACCCCACTTCCACGTCTCTGGGTCTACCCTGTTCCTCAGACTGTTATGTTCATTATACTCCACAAATAAGTGAGATCATATGATACTTGTCTTTCTCTGCTTGGCTTGTTTCACTTAGGATAACACTTTCCAGGTCCCTCCATGCCATCTCAAAGGACAAGAGATCTTTCTTTCTTACAGCTGCATAGTACTCCATTGTGTATACGTACCACTGCTTTTTTATCCATTCGTCTACTGATGGACACTTGGGCTGTTTCCAGATCTTAGCTATTGTAAATAGTGCTGCTATGAACATGGGGATACATATATTCTTTCTGATTGGTGTTTCAGGCTTCTTAGGGTATATTCCTAGAAGTGGGATCACTGGGTCAAAAGGAAGTTCAATTTTTAATTTTTTGAGGTTAACACCATAGTGTTTTCCATAGTGGCTGCACCAGTCTGCATTCCCACCAGCAGTGTACTAGAGTCCCCCTTTCTCCACACCCTCGCCAACACTTGTTGTTTGATGATTTGTTGATGGCGGCCGTTCTGACAGGTGTGAGGTGATACCTCATTGTTGTTTTAATTCAATTTGCCCTTCTGAAGCGACCCTTCTCATACCCCCACACCCGGACCTACACGGAGCAAAGCATGAGCCACGCCAAGCCTGCCCTCCCCCAAGGCTCCTTTCTCTGCTCAGCTGCACTTGCCACAGGGCCTCCAACCCCCTGAGAATGAGGAGTAGTGGACACTCAGGCCACTGGGGCTGTAGGCCCTGATCCGACCCTCTGCTCCTTCAGTCTAGACAACCTGGTGCATTACCTCTGCCATGAGAGTGTCTCTCTAAAAGAAAATCACACTGCCCTGGCCGGTTTGGCTTAGCGGTTAGAGAGTCAGCCTGCAGACCAATGAGTCTCAGGTTCGATTCTGGTCAAGGGCACGTACCTCGGTTGCTGTTTGGTCCCCGGCCCTGCTCAGGGTCATGCGGGAGGCAACCAGTCCATGTGTCTCCCTCATGTCGATGTTTCTCTCTCTCTTTCTCTCTCTCTTCCTCCCTCCCACTCTGAAGATAAATAGAAGAATATCCTCGGGTGAGGATTTTAAAAATAAATAAGTAAATAAATGAAGGATATACCATCAAGAGGCAATGCCGTAAGTTACTGCTGTCCCCAGCGGGGGAATTAGGTCCTCATCTTAGAACAACTTGAGCCACAACTTGAGCAACAGGCAAGGAACCAAGATTTGGGTGCAAGTGCCCTATTACTGGACCCAGGGGGAACTCAGGAAAATGGATAAGGCAAGAGACCAGTTTCTAGAACCAGAGCAGAGTCACAGCAAATGAGCGTGGCAGCTGATCTTGTGCCGAGGTGCCAGTATCAACACCCGAGACTTCTGACATCCCCAGGAGAGCAAGCCCGGTTCCGGCGTGGCCATGGGAGCTCGGTCGGCTGCTTAGGGATAGAGGGATGCAGCGAGCTGCAGTGGAGATAAAACTAAGTCGGTTTTACACCAACTCCAAGAGGCCCAAGAGCAATGCTACATATGCCTCAAGGTAGCCTCTACCTCTGGTTCTCTCATTTGACGAGTGATTATTATAAAAAAGAGTCTGAGCCCTGGCCAGTTTGGCTCAGCGGTTAGAGCGTCGGCCTGTGGTCCAGGGAGACCCGGGTTCGGTTCCCGCTAAAGGCATGTACCTCGGTTGCAGTTTGTCCCCGGCCCTGGTTGGGTCGTGCAGACGGCAACCACTCAATGTGTCCCTTTCACGTCAATGTTTCTCTCTCTCTCTCTTCCTCTCTCTCCCTCCCACTCTAGCTGAAGACAAAAACGAAAAAAATGTCCTCAGGTGAGGATAAAAAAAATTAAAAAATAAATAAATACATAAGTTTTTAAAAAGTCTGAATATGGCATGAAAGATTTCCCTGAAGAAGGCCTTAATATTTAAATGATTTTTATTGAGGTATAATTGACATATTAGTTTCAGGTGTACAACATAATGATTTGAAATTTGTATATATTACAAAATAATTAACATGATGAGTCTAGTTAGCATTCATCCAACATGTAATTACAATTTTTTCTTGTGATGCGAACTTTTAAAATGTACTCTCTTAGCAACTTTCAAATATATACAACAATGTTATTAACTATAGGCACCATACTGTATATTCTATCCCTAGGATTTATTTATTTTATAATTGAAAGTTTGCACCTTTTGACCCCCCTTATCTATTTCCCCTGGACCTCATCTCAGGCAACCACCAATCTTAAAGAAGGCTTTATTTATTTTTTCATTTATCTTCAGATAGAGCGGGAGGAAGAGAGAGAAACATCAATATGAGAGAGACACATCGAGTGGTTGCCACCCACACAACCCTAACCGGGGCCGGGGACAAACTGCAACCGAAGTACGTGCCCTTAGTGGGAACTGAACCTGGGACTATCTGGTCCGCGGGTCGATGTTCTAACCGCTGAACCAAACTGACCAGGGCTTAAAGAAGGCTTTAAAATCAAGCAGGTATATGCTTGAGTTATGTGTCTGCCATTTACTGGCCATTTATCATTGGGTCAGAGTTTCGGATTCCCTGCTTTATTTTCTATTAAAGAAGAATTTCAGTGTAGTCCCAGTATATTGTTGTGCTGACTAAATCCATCTCAGCACGTGGCACAGAGTGCTTTTCCCAAATGTGTCAGGACATGGAATCACCTAGGGAACTTCAAAAATTAAGATGCCTGCATCCCGCCTCTCCAGAGAGTGTCTCTGCAGTGTGGCCTGGGTTTGGGAATTTCTAAGAGATCCCTAGATGGTCCTAATGTTCAGACAAGTTAGGCGTAGAGCCTGGCATAAAGCCTGTCCTATACTGAACATCAAATATATGCTCCATGAATGGAAACAATTAGTGCCTGGCACATACTAGACTTTCCAGAGTTTTGGCTACCTTCCCTTCCCTGTCCATCTCCCCTCTGTTTTCACTGGAACGTCTGAAGACTTAATGCTGGGCTGACTCCAGTCGACGTGGCTGCCACTCAAGGCTGTGGCGTCAGGGGCTGCAATGCCCTATTGGAGGCGGAGAGGAGAAAGGGTCAAGGTTCTCTGCGAGGGGCAGCCCACAGAGCTCCTGTTAGCGGAATGTCTAATGAGCTTGCTTTGCAGTGCACTGTATACAGCAAAGCCCCTGAATGCTAATTATAAAGTCACCTTGGAAACCAGAGCCTAGTTTTGTGCTCTCACTGGGGCTGATGCTGGCGTGAGCCAGAACGCACAAAGGGTAAGTCAAAGGCAGAGTTTCAGCTGCTCCTGAGTTCTCTTATTTTTTTGGCTTTTATATGCAACATTTGTTGCAGTAAATCCTTTGTTTAATGTTCCTGGGTCAGCCATCTGAATGTATCAAAGTTCCAAAAAGTTGAATATGTGGCTTATTGGTTTCAATGTCCTTTTATGGCCCTTGGAGAGAGGCTCTGAGTTCAGAGAGCGAGGGAACCGTGTAAATCATCCTCAGATTTAGAAGCCAGGATCGTCTCCCCTTTCCACAAAATAGTGGGACTGTAAAGCTGCTGCGTTTCAGATGGGGGAGAATGGACTGTCCCTTCACTGACTATTTGAGTTATTATTATTACCATCAGAGTGCTTATGGTTAAAAGTAATACTTTGTGGTTCTCAGTGTCTGAAACTGAGGGCTGGAATATTGTTTGACGCACAGTAACATAATAGTAACTTTAAGATACTGAAAAAACAAAAACATTTGGTCAGTCTCAAGAACTTGTGTGATCATTTTCTACTTGACCTGAAGACCCTGATGGAGTCAGGCTGGTCTCCCAT
Organism: Molossus molossus; assembly: GCF_014108415.1. Taxonomy (NCBI): domain Eukaryota; kingdom Metazoa; phylum Chordata; class Mammalia; order Chiroptera; family Molossidae; genus Molossus; species Molossus molossus. The sequence continues at coordinate 23,700,190 of NW_023425347.1, read as the reverse complement.
AGAAACAAACCATCCCGTGTTATAACTTCAAAAGATGAGATTTCTGCTCAGTTTTTAAGATATACAATATGAATAAAGAAGAATCTTTTTTCAAATTTATTTTTCAATTACAGTTGACATATAATATTGATACTATTGTAATTAGAGAACTATTAATAATAGGAAAGGAGCAAAGGGAAGGCCAGACCTTATAGGCATGTCATTTTAGGAAGCTGCACCTTCACATTCCCTGGGGATCACGGTCCCATTCCCTGCAGATATCCGCACCCTGACCTTTGGACATGAATTTGTGAACATGGCTTTGTTTGCCTCTGAGTTAGCTGCGTGAATCCCAGATATGGAGTTTCTACTGACCGGTCTGGACAGCTGAGTTATGCTCCATGTTTTCAAGGCAAATCCACTCTCGGTCCCAGGTCGTCCCAAACAGAACCATGATGTACAAGTGGACCTCCTGGGTGCCCTTTGTGCGTCTTGCACCCCAATCCCTCATTGGCAACATCGGTTGTAAGCGACATTAGCAAAATCCTAGCGCTCGGCAAGGACACAGTCTCAACCCAGTGCTTCCCATCTTCTCTCTCCCACAGGGTCCTGTAGCGTCCACTGCGACCCCACTGTGCGCCCTGTCCCCTGGGCCTGGCCTTCCTCCACCCCCTCCTCCTCCGCCTCCTCCGGGGCCACCTCCACTCTTTGAGAATGAAGGCAGAAAAGAGGAGTCCTCTCCTTCCCGCTCAGCTTTATTTGCACAACTTAACCAAGGGGAGGAGATTACGAAAGGTGAGAAAAACCAGGCCTTGTTTCCCTGGAGGCACACAGATTCCCAGAGCCCACAGTGATGGATGCACCATTCCATCCTGTCCCTGACACACACGGGCTGCTGTTGAGAAGGCAGGAGCTGCAGTGTTTTTCATCTCAAGGCGGATGCACTCGGTGGGCTGTTGCACGGACCAGAAAGAACTCGGAGAGTCTGGGTTCAAAATCGACCACTGTACGCTGCTGCAGCATTTCAGCCCCCGATGTCACAGCACCACCTACAGCCAAGGCATCAAGGTCAAGGGAAATAAAAATGACAAACTATAGCACCTGTGTCCTCAAGCAGGGTACAGGCTTGTCAAGGAATTATATCATTGAACTACTTTTGTCATCACAGCAAACAGTTGATTTTTTAAAAAGTCATACAACATTGGATATATTTTTAATAATTTTTCTTTATTGATTTTACAGGGAGAGGAAAGGAGAGGGAGAGAGAGCAAAACATTGATGAGAGAGAACATCAACTGGCTGCCTCCTGCACACCCCGCACTGGGGATCAAGCCCACAACCTGGGCATGTGCCCTGACCAGGAATCGACTCTCAACCACTGAGCCACAGCAGTGGGGAGAAAAATCATACGACATTTAATGCAACCATGTTGCCAAACACTTTATGCAAATGTAGTTGTGCTTTGCATGGGTAATAGGATTTATGGTATAAGTGTCCCTATGAACTGGGCTGGGAGTTAAAACTCCAAAGTCCTAAATTGTTCTCTGGCTTCAACTAGTTGCATTTTCTCCGCATTTGAAAAGTAAGTGTATGAATCTGTAACCTTAAATTGATTCTGTACTCTGACATACACTTACTGGAATGCCCTAACCTCTGGGCTATGTTTGGGGAATGACTTAGCCGTGGGAGAAGTAAAGCAAGTGATCCTTTTAGGCAAGATGGCTTTCTTTTTGCAGAATTTTTATCTATCATCTTGTCTCCTTAAAGAAAAACTCCCTCAAGCTGAAAAATGCTTACTGTTTTTCCCTGAACCCTAACTTACACACGTCTCAAATCCTGCCTATTACCTCTGGGACAGCACGAGGCTGCTAGGAAAACAGCATTAACAAACATTCGTGCACTGTTTACATCATGTCGGTCTCAGAAGTTAGGGACATTTCCCTCTGCACAAACTGTAAAGAACTGTGTCTCTGTGTCACCTGCCCAGGGCTCCGGCATGTCACAGATGCCCAGAAGACATACAAGAATCCCAGCCTGCGAACTCAAGGAGGACAAACGCCATCGCCCACCAAAAGCCACTCTCCGGGCCCCAGGGTTCCGCAGTCGCGTCCTCTTCAGAAGCATGCCCCGGTGCTGGAGCTGGAAGGGAAGAAGTGGAGAGTCGTGAGTGATGCCCTGGCACCGTTGTCCCTCCCAGGCCCTGATAAAAGCACTAACGCAAAACTGTGCACCAAGGTCTAACTGAGGCTTTCTAAGCGAAGTACCTAAAATACAAGCCCCAGCCATTCTGGATGCTTCCAGAAACAGTTTCGATTTTTCACTATTTCCCATTGATTCTTTCTTCACCTTTTAAAATTATTTTTTAGTTGTGGTAAAACACACAGAACAAAATTTACCACCCTGACATTTAAGGGGACAGTTCAGTGGCCTTAAGCACATTCACACTTTGTGGAACTGTCACCACCATTCATCCACAGAACTCTTCATCTTTAAAACCGAAACTCTGTACCCCTTAAACACTAGTTTCCCGTGCCCCTCACCTCAGCCCCAGCCAGCCACCATTCTGCTGTCTGTCTATGAATTGACCCCACCCCCTTCCAGAAACTTTCATCTGTGCTGCATTCTGATCAGCTGTAGGACGTTTCCTTCTTCCCCCTGACGGAGGTGCTGATATGACCTATCATGTCACCCACCACCTCCACCACTGTGTGAGCAGGACAAGGACACTTTGAATGAAGCTGGTGCCCCCCTGCCAATCCCAGGGGCTCCCTAAAGATTGAGGACCAAAGTCACCAGAAAGGTTCCCATGGTCTGAAGATACACTGGGATTGAGACCACTGGCGTGACCCTCACTAGCCTATTTGTCCAGCTTGTACTTGACACCGCAGATTTTGCTGCGGCCTCATCAAGTCCAGACTCAGCACCCAGGCTCAACATAAAGCTCTCCCATTCCTGCCCCAGCCTCGGCCCCTACAGGGCGTCCCATACCTGACTGCTTGCAAATCGACACCAACCCCCTTCCAAGCAGTGGTTCCATCCGTTCCCAACACTACAATGACAAAGTAAGACCTGTAGTTTAGTCTGTAAGAAAATGGTTCTAAAGAAAGAACATATTGAAAAGGTATAATTACTGAATGCTGAACTCTATAGTAATTTCAGTATGCAATGGATTCCATTTATCTACACCGCCTTATATTTAATGTTTGCATATATTTTTCATTTTAGGAATACCAAGAAGACAGGAACGACCTTGTGATTTCAGAGACTGAACTGAAACAAGTGGCTTACATTTTCGAGTGCAACAAGTCTACGCTACAGATAAAAGGGAAAATAAATTCCATTACAATCGGTAGGGCAGAACGACGGCTCTATAGTTACCGTGAGAAGTTGCTTGTATAAATATGCTGTGTATATTTAGTGGAGTTTTTTTTCCTAGACAACTGTAAGAAGTTTGGTCTGGTTTTTGACAATGTGGTGGGCATTGTGGAAGTGATCAACTCCAAGGACATTCAAATGCAGGTAAGTGAACCTGTTCATCGAGCTCGGCCCTCGCTGTGACTCTGCACAGACCATTCACTCTGCCCGCAAGGGGTTCCTCATACCTTCTAGAACACCCCTCTCCCTCGTCCTCTAGACGCAGCTTTATCATCACCTCCCCACGGAAGCCCTCTTACTTCTCAGGCAGTGTTAATGCATCCTTTTCAATCTCTTAGGACATCTTCCATTGTGCACTCCAAACACTGGTTCACCATCGCTATTTCAAGAACAGCTAATTAATCTTCACAGCCCCAGAAATTTGCACAGTACATGCTCATAGCAGGTATCCAATAAATGTTTGATGAGTGAGAAATTTAAATGAATCAGCTGATGAATGAACTAAAGTACTAAGAGATTCTCCCAGCATCATAACGTCATCCTGAAGAGAATTTTTTTCCCCTCAGGAAAAACAGGTTCTGCAGAAGGGGAGGGGGGGTTTTCTGAAGGGTCAAGGAGATCAAATAAACAACCTGAATAGTAGGATTAAAATTGAATTTGCAAAACAGGAGAAAATCTGCATCCCTTTAATAATTTTGATTTAGCCAAATGGGATTTTATAATATGCAAAAGCTAAAGGACTTCTTACCTTTGGCCAACTATAACTTCGTTCTTTGATTACACTCTTTTCATATTGTTAATTACCTCTTATTATCTGCTGTTTCCTAATAATGTTTGTTAAAATTGTGTTCTAGTTTTACAGATGGTTCTCTTTTATTTTACTGGGCTTTTCACTACTGCTACTTTAAAAACTTTTAAAATTAGATTTATTGAGGTAATATTGGTTGAAAATATTATATAAATTCAGATGTACAACTTTATAATGTAACATCTGTGTACTCTATTGTGTGCTCACCACCCAAAATCTAGTCTCCTTCTGTCACCGTATGTTCAACCCCCTCTTCCCTCTTTGTCCTCTCCCACCCCTCCTCCCCTCTGGTAATCACCATGCTGTTGTCTGTATCCATGAGTTTGTTTCTTTTATTTTCATTTGTTTGTTGCTTTTGGGGTCAATAAACACAAACTATAAAGAAAAAGACAGATGAATCTAACCACATTAAAGTCAGAATTATATATTCAATAGAAGACATCATACACAAAGCTAAGAGACAAGGCAAATGATACTTGTAATGCAGATAATCAAAAAGTGTTTGTAAGGAACTTACCTCAGATCATTAAGAAAAAGACAGTAGCCCAAAAGAAAAATAGGCAAAGAATATTAAAGCAATCCAGAGAAGAAAAAAACGGATTTTTTTTTAGTAAATATATAAGAATATTCATGACCCACATAACAGAAATAAGAATACATAATACTACAATTAAATATATTGTTCACACTCAAAAGTTTTACATTCAGGCTATCCTTACTTTACAAGGGGCATATTAGCTGAAACTCATGTATATAATAACTGTGCAGCTTAAAGACTGCCCGTATATGCCCAACTGGCGTAGTTCAGTGGTTGAGCATCAACCCATGCACCAAGAGGTCGCCAGTTCGATTCCCAGTCAGGGTACATGCCCAGGTTGTGGGCCTGATCCCCAGTGGGGGGCATGCAGGAAGCGACCAATCAATGTTCTCTCTCATCAATGTTTCTATCTCTCTCTCTAAAAAAAAAAAATACACTGCCCATATATTAAAAAGTCTGATAGTACGAGGGTTGCTAAGGTAGTGGAACAATGGGACCCCTGATACATCAGTGTTAGGAGAGCAAATCTATTACACTCATTCTGCAGAGTAAACTCACACCATCTAATAAAGTTAAAGACCCTCATGGCCTGTGACCAAGCAGTTTCATTCTTTGGGGTATACACTAAAGACGCTCTAGTACATATGACCTTGAGATATCTAAAAATGTTTATTGCAGTATCATTCATAATAACAATAAAAACAAAAACAATTTAAATGTCCACCAACTGGTAAGTGAATAAATAAATCCCACTAATAGAATACTGTACAGTACTTAAAATGTATGAGCTACAATTACATGTATAAAAATACATGTAAAAACCTCAAAAGCAACATTGAACAATAAAGCCAAGTCACAGAACAGCAGGCACTGTACAATGTGTCCCTTTATATAAAGATTGAAAACATGCACAACAATACGCACACGTTAAATATACTTATGAGGACGCAAGGTCACTTTACCCCAGGGACAGACCTGGTAGGAATGATAAACACAAAATTCAGAAGAGTAGTTACATCTGGGGAGGAAAGAAGGGAGGTGAATGAGGTGGTGGATGGTATGGAGGAGGCTTCAAAGGCTCCAAGGCTCCACCATTAGTCCACTGCCCTGCTCACAAGTTCGCATCTACTCTGAGAGCTTTAATCACCAACAAAAGTTTCCTGATCTGAACCTGCAGTCACACTTCTGAGCTTTATCCCTGTGGTCTCTTAGTTGGTAGTTCCACTATTTACCTGATTAGCTTGGCTAGATGGTTCCTCCTTCCTTACATATTTCTCAAATCTTTTTCATTCTCTTTTCTTACTCCCTTACTGCTATTCTCATTGCTTGCTTGAATAGCTTTCTTATTGAGACTTGATCCCGTATATCTGTCCTTCAGAGACCAACCAGTGCCATATTTTTCTTCTCTGGCTGTTCCTTTGAAAAATTAACTTCCAGCCCGGCTGGTGTGGCTCAGTGGTTGAGCATCGACCCATGCACCAAGAGTCACCGGTTCGATTCCTGGTCAGGGCGTAAGCCCAGGTTGTGGGCTAAATCCCCAGTGGAGGGCATGCAGGAGGCAGCCAGTTGATGTTCTCCCTCATTGATGTTTCTATCTTTCTCTCCCTTTCCCTTCACTCTAAAAAAAATTCAATAAAAAGAAAAAATATTTTTTAAAAAGATATTGTAAGATTATAGTCTAAAAAAAGGCAAATGAGCCAAATGTTCAACTCTGATAATGCTGTTTGACAGGCATATCTGGATTTACATGTATTTTATGAGTTTCTTTGTTTGAAATATATCATAATTTTTTAAGGATATGGTCAGGGTTTCTAAAAATAATGTGGAAAGATAAACCATGGTTATCTGTCCAAGAGGGATAGGAACTTGGCAATGTGGTTCAGAGGGGACAGAGACATTTCTCTGAATATTTTCTGAACTTTGGATGTTCAAACCAAGTGGATGCCATTAGCTAATTGATACATTTAATACGTTGTTTTCAAAGGGCCTGGACACAATAGAGCTAGAAAGCAGATTGGTGGTTGCCTGGAGGTGAGGACAGGGATTGACTGTAAATGGGCATCAGGGTTATTTTGGGGAAATAGCCTAAAACCGAATTGAAGTGATGGTTGCACTGTTCTGTAAATTCACTAAATATAATTACATTGCACATTTAAACTAGGTGAATTTTATGTTTGGCAGATTTTACCTCAATACCGCTGTTAAAAAGATTGAAAGGGAAATCAGGGCATGGACCAAAGTTAATAGATTTGATCCAACAATTCTGTATTTGGCAAGCTGTCCTAGAACAGAGTACACATTATGAGAGATTAGGAGATTCCACGGACATTTTTATGGAGAAATACATTTTTGAAAAACAGAATTATTACAGAAGCATGTAGTAAATGCTAGAGCATTGGCCTGGGCAAGGTCATATGTCACCTGTCACTCAGCAGAGGAGCTACCCTTTGGCCCAGTTCTGATAAGAAACAGTTTCTGTTCTCAACGTGTTCACAGACTACCGGGGGAACAGAGCATGTGTATAATCCACTCTGTGCAGTATCGACCGAATGCTGTGGGAATGACCATTCTTACCATCTCAGGGCTATTTTTTAAATTCTGTTATCGCTTTTTCAGATTTGCAGATACGTAGGGTGTGTCAGCATTTGAAACATAAAATAGCAATATATAAATATACTGTATGAGCACCGCGTGCTTGCCTCGTGTGGCCTCACCCTGCCTCATGAACACGCCACCGAGGACTCACTGCAGGGTCTCCTTTTCTTCACTCGCCTGGTATTCGTACGGTCTGGTCAGTATGTAAATGCTCTTCATCATTATCAAATAAACAAATCCAGATCACCAAAACGTTACTGCTGACACATTCTCGAAACACAGATATATGTATTATTATTCTGTTCTATTTATGGCAGAGCCCTGTGCTTACCTGACCTTGAACTACCTCTCCCTTTTTTTCTGTACTGGGGCTCAATTCCAACTCAGTGTCCAGTTTCTGTGGGGAGAGGAGAAAACAGAGAAGTGTGGTGACCTGGCTAGACTCCCCTAAGGAATTCTTTACATCACCTGCACCATCAACAGGAGTTGCTCCTTTGCTTTGCAATCCAGCCTTTTCTTCAGGGTGAAAGAGGAGATGTCTTTATCGCTTCAATTACCATCACAAGAAGGAAAATTATAGAGTTGTAATATGGTCATTGGGGGAACAGTCTACCCCTATAGAGATTTGGGGGGATGTCTGAAAACTTACTGTTAAAAGAGAAATTTAAGACTGATCAAAATTTTTAGAGCGCTTAGATTTTTATAAACAACACAAAGAATCGCTCCTCTGGTGTATGGTCCCTTTTGCCTATACAGTGAGTGGCTTGAACTAAGTCTCCAGTTTTCACTCCTGAAATTAATACATTTCAAAATACCTAGACACTCATTATCTCATTTAAGCTTCACATTCAGCCAGTGAGATTTTTATCTAGCAAAGACTTTGTGTGAAAAGAATTGTAGTGTTTCTTTTTTATTCTTATTTAGGTTCAGGAGAAATCTCAATTACAGAATAATTTCTTTCCTCTTAAATGACAATATTAGCACCTGCTTTAATCTGACTTTATGTGGAGATTTGTCAAAACTAAAATTTTAAGCACATAAAGGCAAATGCATCTTGTTTCTTTTATCATGAAATCAAATATATGTTTCAAATCCACGAACGGGGTTGTGAGACCTTTTCTCAACATTTAGCTGCTCTTTTCAAATTATCCCTTTATTTTGTCTCAGAAAAGAGACCCTGAGGTTTGAGAGTCCCCTTGTGTGGTCCTTTCATTCTGTCCCCAAATGACACCTACCTATTCAGCCGAGAGACCGTGCCTTTAACCAGCCTCCAGCTCTGACCCAGCTATTCCTAATGCTTGGTTAGGCCCAGGAAGTGTATTTATTTGGGAATATTGTCATTTCTGTGTCTTTGCTTTGGTCTCAGACGTTCTTTGCTATTTCAGGTGATGGGGAAAGTGCCAACAATCTCCATCAATAAGACGGAAGGCTGCCATGTGTACCTCGGCGAAGACGCGCTGGACTGTGAGCTCGTGAGCGCCAAATCCTCGGAGATGAACGTACTGATCCCCCAGGGCGGCGATTACGTACGTACCTTCCCAAAGCCTGGAGGGGATTTTTCTTGAGCCTTCACTGTTAACGTTCTTTGAGGTTGCTGAATGAGCTGCCCACTCTGAGCTCCGTCTGTAGCGTCATTCCCAGCAGGGGAGGCTTTCGGAGAGCTGCCCGCACCCCTTCCCTCCTCGTTCCCTGTGCGCACTCCAGTGTGACTGTCAAGGCAGGTCGCTCAAGATTGTCTCCGTGGGCGAGATTTTATCCAATAGTGCAGCATGCATCTGACTTCATATCCGTTACAGTTATATACTGTCCTTTGCAATGGTGGAGGCAAACAGAAAAGAGGGAGAAATGCTTTGGGGGGACAGTGGAGGGGTGATCATAATGAGCAGACCAACGTGTGTAGATATTCTTGCATCAGAGTTTCTCAAACTCGGCATAAGAATCTTCCCGGAAGCTCGGCGGTGTGGCTCGGTGGTTGAGCAACGACCCATGTACCCAGAGGTCACTGGTTTGAATCCCGGTCAGGGCACGTGCCCAGGTTGTGGGCCAAATCCCCAGTGAGAGGCATGCAGGAGGCGGCCAATCAATGTTCTCTCTCATCGATGTCTCAATCTCTCTCTCCCTCTCCCTTCCTCTCTCTCTAAAATCAATAAAGAAAAAAAAAATCTTCCAGGAAGCTTGATGAAAATGACTGCTCCCCAAAGTCTGCACCTAGAGGTGGGATTCAGGAGCGGGGGCTGGGAATCTGTGTTTTAATAGGCAGGCAGTCTATCCAGCTACCCTTCAGAGAGGCACTAGCCCAAGTGATTTTGCTGCCACTTCTTTTTTTTATCCTCACCTGAGGACATTTTTGCATTTATCTTCAGATAGAGTGGGAGGGAGAGAGGGGTAAGAGAGAGAGAGAGAGAAACATCGATGTGAGAGAGACACATCGACTGGCTGCCACCCACATGACCCCAACCAGGGCCGGGGACAAACTGCAACCAAGTACATGCCCTTAGCGGGAACCGAACCCGGGACTCTCTGGTCCGAGGGCTGACGCTCTAACCGCTGAGCCAAACCTGCCAGGGCAGCCACCACTTCTTTTCTTTGCCTCCTCTCCCCAACAAAGCAGCTTCTAACAGGATTGTGTAGATGTCGTCACACACGGAGAAGGAAGCATCAACACATACCCTCTGCATCCCGCAGCGTGGTGACCTGCCAGTTGTTACTGTTTGGAAGCAAGTTACCACTTCCTGCTGGGATTGCTGCAGAGATCATCCCCTCTGAGTCTGACTGTGGGGGCAGTGACCCAGCAGGCACACCTTTGGAAGGGGATGTCCCGCCCGCCTGTGGGTCAGTCACCAACCGTCTACACAGCTGTCAGCACTCGAGTTAAGCTCCTTAGGCAGACAATATGACTGCTCTCAGATTCTTTTGGTCCTGTCCAACACATCCACGGAGACATTTGGCCCATAGTTAATATAAATCCTGTTCTTCTCCAAGATATGAGCCCAACCCACCTACTTAACCCCGGATGCCATTACCAGCCAGGCTACCAAAGCAAGGAGAGTGATTATTGGCAGTACAGCCACAATTATGGGGTCAATTTAAAAAAGGTAGTATTCTCTATGTATTAATTCTGGAAAGCAAAAATAGAAATGAACATTATGGGCTATTTGAACCCAGGACGTTTTCTGAACATTGACATTTTGCACAGGACCAAATGCCTGCTAATCTCTCCTTTCCTCATCTTTCAGTAAGTTCTCCAGTGCTACCCAGACACATCCTACGTATTGCAGCCTACAATTCATCACTTAAGTCTAAAAAACTAGACTCTGCCAGCACTGGGCCATGTCTCACTTCTAGGTGTATGGCCAGCCTAACCCTGAGCTAGAGGAGACTCCTCACATGTTCTCCATCTAAAACAAACACCTGAAATGCTAAAGCCACTACAGAACTGCTCCAGAGAAAACCAGGGCGGGGCCTGGACTTTGCAACTGTTGAAGCAGAAGGCTCAGCTGCGTGGCGGACCAGATCCGCTAAGAAAAGCATTGGCGTTTAGCGCTCCAGACTAATTAAACTACAATCCCTGGGCGTGGGACCCAGACATCTGTATTTGTTCAAACTTCCCAGGTGATTCCTGTATGGAGCCAAGAGACCCACTGCTCTGAAGGATGAGCACAGCTCAAAACCCTAGCCTGGAAATGTAGTCTTCCCTCTCTACATAAATTATCTTGCACCCTCTGTCCTAGGCCCTCTTCATTCATCTTCCAGTTGGAGGTCAGAAGGAGCAATACAGAAGTCCTGTCACGGGCATTGTCATCTGGGAGTGGCTGGTAGGGATGACTCATCCCGAAAGACATCAGTCCCCCAGAGAAGGTCTGTCATCATCTCACTATCCTTTACACCCTCCACAAACTGGGATAGCTGTAGTACAGTCGATCAGAAGGGGCCTTCACTCCAGAGTATTCTCTACCTGGCCTTGTTCACTCATCAGGAGGAGCCCTAGAAGGGATATTGGCAACACACACACACACACACACACACACAGAGCTATTAAGATTGTGGCTCCTGCCCTGGCCGGTTTGGCTCAGCAGTTAGAGCGTCGGCCTGCGGTCCAGAGAGACCCAGGTTCGGTTCCCGCTAAGGGCACGTACCTCGGTTGCAGTTTGTCCCCGGCCCTGGTTGGTCATGCGGGTGGCAGCCACTCGATGTTTCTCTCTCTCTTCCTCTCTCTCCCTCCCACTCTGTCTGAACAAAAAATGGAAAAAATGTCCTCGGGTGAGGATAAAAAAAAAAAAAGATTGTGGCTCCTTTGCTTCATCATAAGACTTTGCATCACAGATTTCATTCAAAGAGAATTTATTACTCATTATACAAAGGGCCTTCCCTTTAAAATAGATAAATAAATGGCTTCTTCCGGAAGAAATGGTTGGATCCTACATCTAGGAAGACTTGTACTCATGAATGTACCCATGAAACATCAATCTCGCCCATGGTGAGCACAGGCGACAGCCATCAGCCGGTGGTTTCAGCTCTGCTACGTCCCGGGAAGCCACAGGATCCTCTTCTGAGATGCCTGGAGAACCTCTCTGGGGAGAGATTTGAAACTACTTTTCTTTTGGCTATTCTGCATTTGTGGGTGGCAGGGGAAGGGGGGATGTGGTACGTGTGCATGTATTTCCCAGTGGGAAGAGAAGGGTGGCCAGATGAAGGGTGAGGAATTTATATATAATCCGAAACACATTTATATATTCCATCAAATGATAGACAGATAACACCGGATAAAGCTCCGTGTGACTGGGACCTAGCAGCCTCGGCATCCCCTGGGAACTTATTGGAAATGCGGGTCCTCATTCTCTTTCCAAGATCTACTGAATCCAAATCTGCATTTTAACAGGATGCCAAGTTGATTCCTGTGCGTGTTTGAGTTTGGTGGAGAGTCTGGGTGGGAGAGGCTGTCTAGGTTTGAACTCTGGCTGCCCTGCTTACTAGTGACATCATCTATGTGTGGCTTAACATCTCAGGCCTCTGTTCGGTGTACATGGCATCTCAGTAGTATCTAGCTCACAGGGATGTAGGAGATTAACTGAGTTCACATATATCCGGTGCTTTAAAAATGGCTGGTTCCCAATAAGTTCTGGCTTTAATGATGAGGCTGGCAGACAGTCACAGAACTGACCCATGACTATGCAAGTCTCCATGTGACATGGACGTCTTCTCCATGATAAAGGTTTGAGTTCCATAAAATGTCTTTGTCCATCATGTGACACTAATCAGCATTCTGTTTGCTTGCAAAAGGAACCCTTGGTTTAAATAGCTTTGTTCCTCTTGTCTTTTTCCAGAGAGAATTTCCCATTCCTGAACAGTTCAAGACAGCATGGGATGGATCCAAGTTGGTCACTGAACCTGCAGAAATTATGGGCTAATCTCCAGAGAGACCAGACCCCCTGATCTGAATCTCCCAATAATAATTTTAAAAAGCAACATTAAAAACCTAGAAGTTGCAGTAGCTCCTACTGCTTTAGCTGTGGCTTCCAACAATTCTGTTACAGAAACAGCATCATTTCTGGCATGCCTTCATGGGGATTTTGAAATATTTAACATTTCTTCATGATTTGCCTTTGTGTGTGATTTGAGTTCTACATGATAACTTGTGAGCATTATGCATTTAAAGGGAAAAAAAGAATTCTCTTCCCCTTATATCACTAACACAGTAGCTGATAGGTAAAAATACTGCATGGTTCACTTTTGCAATAATGTTTAATTGCTAGTTGGAAAATAAAAACGTTGAGAATCTAAGATGTACATTTTTACCTTCTAGACAATTTCAATATGAGGTATAGTAGTAAGCTCGGAAAAATCCGCCTTTTTTTTTTTCTTATTTTTACCACATGTTCACCTTTATCAGTGTGGATACACCATCATCATGAACACATATTTCAACCCATGTTTTTACAGAACAAAAGAAAATGCCGTACAAAGGACCACATCCAGTTTCTTAGTCCTTGGATGACCTGTATTCTTTACAGTTACTAAAAACCAAAAGTAAATTCTAATTATTTATGTTAAATATTTCCACCTTGTCAGTTGGGAAACTTTTACTTTTCTGCATAAAGATTTTTATGCCAAAAAAATTGGTGGGAGGAAGCTGATTTAGTACCTCACAATTTTGCTCTAAGATCAAGCTCAGTTTTAATTTTCCAGTTTTGCACCTGTTAAATATCAGATGCCTCATAAGTGATGTCTTTAATGTTTTATTATAGACCACTTTCTTCCTTTCCACTTGCCAGACTTGCTAACCAGTCTCAGAAAGGAACATGAAAAAGCCATAAATGTATTACTTCTTCCAGAACCCAAGGAATTGTTTGTTGGTTTGGCTTGCTGCTCCCATTCTGTAGCACTGATAGTACATGCTTTTTCAACATAGTATGATACTTCTTTGTATCGTTTTAGTGCATAGTGCTGAAAATCTGCAACTTCTTGGATCACGTGTAATGAATTATAGTATAATGCTTGCAGACCCAATACAAGCATATATATTGTGCCTATTACAGCCTTTGGAATATATTATTTCCGTTTTTTAAAAATATCTTCTATATCCATATAGAATTAAAATCACTAATGCTCATGTACCAAGGTTTTGCAATAAAAGTTTTGTCCAAATGAATAAAGTTGTGGCTTTAGTAAATATCTTTTTTCCAACTGTAAACTTATTCTGCAATAAAGTACGGTTCTAATTGTTTAATTGCTGAGATGAATTCTGGGTGTTCAAGTTCTTTTTGTCTGCTTGGCTTTGCCTCTTGCTCTCTGTCAGATTCAGGAAAGACAGCCGAGTCCTTCTGGTTGACTTGGAGAATGTGTCCAGCATCTTCCCGAGGGATGGCTTCTCCAAGGCAGAGATCACATAAAGCCATTTGTAGTTGGAATAGTCAGTCAGAAATTCTGGAATTGTTTTTATAATTCAAGGTCTCTTCACTGAGAAAAATCCCCCCATAGATCTTAGTTCATGTAAACATCTCAGCTTATAAATTTCACTTATAAGTATGATGTAGTATTACACTATATATTTTTAATGTATAATATAAATAACTTTTATAATAAATCTATAAATAAACTTCTGGAGGAAAAATGTAACTGGAGAGGAAAAAAAAAAAAACTCTAAAAAGGATGTGCTACATACCCATCATATAGTTATACTCTTATAATGAAAAATAAGTCCAGTCAGAATTCTTAGACTGTGCACTGGGAGGAGGGGCGGGGTGAGACTGGGACATTGCCTTTCCCAGGCCCCTGCAGACGCTGGGCTCCTGGGTCTCCTCCACATCTTCAGGGTTGGGGTGTCCTGCCAGCTCAGCAACCCATGATGAGGAAAATGAAGGCAGGAGCAGAAAGGAGGGGGATGCTCCATCTCCTGCCCTGGAGACAGCCCTGCAGAAACGGCCTGCGGCCGAGGCAAGGCCTTCTGTTAGTGTGCACACGTGCGCTTCTGTGGTCATTCGTGTGCTCCGACGGGACGGCCGCGGCCGGCCGGCCGAACTCAAGCGCCCTGCAGAGGCAGGAGCGGCACCCTTTCCTGCGCAGTGATCTGTGTGTTGTGGCCAAAATCAAACATAACGACAACTTTGAGATGAAAAATAAAATTAAGTGACAGGCGGACAGCAGGCTGTGTGGGTGAAGCGGGAGAAGCAATACCAATGCCGGGAGATGGTTTGTCCTGGGCTGGCCCACGGCGGACGGTGCGGCCACTTTCAGTTCCCCAGAACGGCAGGACAGATGGCTCTCTCCCTTCAGAGACACCCCAGTCTGGAGTCAGAGAAGGACTGTCTCAAGAGCATTGCCCTCAACATCTTCACCAAGGACACTGGGAATCGTGCCTGTTCTAAAACCATAACAAGGAAGTCAGACACAGTGAATGAAGTGATCAACATGTGACGACCGGCGCTGGGGATCACTGGCTCTGAGCGAGAGATCACCAGCGATGAGTCCTTCTGGCAAAGAAGAAGCACGTGTCCACTTATTGGGCCTGAAAGTCCCTACGGGATTGAACTGAGCCCTCTGTGAGACACTGCAGCCCTGACACAGGATCCGAGGACTCCCCAGCCCTCCCCACCTCCGAGAGCCCTTGCCCAGGGAGCAGCTGCCCAGCAGGTGCGGTGCCAGTTCACCCTGCCGCCCCGAGGCCTGGCTGCCGCCCAGCAGCTGAGTGACTCAGGTCAGAAGACATTTAAAAGGAGATTATCTAGCCCTGGCTAGTTTGGCTCAATGGTTAGAGCGTTGGCCCACGGACCAGTGAGTCGCAGGTTTAATTCAGGTCAAGGGCACATGCCTCAGTTGCAGTTTGGTCCCCTGCCCTGGTCAGGGTCGTGCAGGAGGCAACCCATCGATGTGCCTCTTTCACGTCAATGTCTCCCCCCCCCCCCCCCCAGGCAGTTTGATCAGAAAGAGCTATGCAGGTCCAGCTGTGGTGAGGTTCTCTCACAAAAAGATGAGGCCTAGCTGGCCGGTGTGGCTCAGTGCATTGAGCATCATCCCATGGACTCAGAGGTCCCAGTTTGATACCCGGTCAGGGCACATGCTCAGGTTGCAGGCTCCATCCCCAGTGGGGGGCGTGCAGGATGTTTCTCTCTCATCGATGTTTCTATCTCTCCCTCTCTTCCTCGCTATCTAAAAAAAAATCAATAAAAAAGATGAGGATCATCTGAAGCAGAATCAGCCCCTCCAGGAAGAGGGTTAGGTGTATCTTAAACAGATATCAAGAAAAACGCCACAGATAAAAATGCTGAGAAGAAAAGCTTGTCTGGTGATGAAGGACATCATGTGAAGCTTCTCCCTAAATCCAAGCCAGAGGTCATTTCTGTGGCATCTGGCAGTCACCTGTCCTCACAGGATCAGCCCAGGAACCAGCCCTTGGATTCAGATGCAGCAGGACACGACCCGCCACACACCTCAGATGCCCTCAGGACTTCAAAGAGGCAGCGGCACTGCTTAGAGCCCGACACTGCTGACCAGCCCTGCAAACTGAGATCGCAGGAGGATATTTTCAAAGAAACAAAATAAAACTAGCTATGGAGCCAATCACTTGCATTGAGAGGAGGATTCTATAAAGCAGCACACGTCTGCACATGGAGAGGCAAAAGCCTATTAATGAGAGTTTGGTTGTGTGGATCACAGTGGACAAGAGTAGTGCCACGAACCAAAACACTAAGGTTTTACCCTCAAGATTAAACATTTGCTTGTCCTCCCCGGGCATTCCCCCATCAGGCTCACCAGTGACTCCCCAGGACTGTGCTTTTTCTCAGATTGCTGAACATTCCGTGTTCACACCCACTGAAACTTCTTCTCCAATAAGATGACATGTTCCGGGCTCAAAGCAAGCAGGAAAAACTTTCTTCTGACTTTGCAGTTGCAGTCTCGTTTCTGGAATGCCCGCTACCTCAGCCGGGCATACCAGCAGCCGCCTGGCTCTTACAAAAAATGGCACCAGAGAGTGTCATTCACAAACACCTTCTGTAATTCTTCACCCCGGCACGTGGTTGAGAAATGGTTCAGCCAGTTTGAAAAACTGGTCCCTCAGAAAGAAAGCAAAGGTGTCCAGATCAGAGGAAAAGGAAAGAACTTCTCTAAAAGAACCCACGGAGCCACCTCCCATGCTTCTGGTGTTCCAGAAGCCAACTCACTGCAAGAGAAACAGAACTACTTACCCCTGAGGGCAACTGAAGGACCTGGAGTGGTGCAGACAGCCCGGCGTGTGTTCTTGTCCCAGCCAAGACTTAGAGAGACACAGCAGCTCTCCACACAGCCTAGTGGAAGACAACTCAAGCTTCGTGTGAAATCACACGAGGAAAGAGGGAACGCGGGCAGGGCTCTCCTGGTACCCTGCCTTGTGCGGGATCCTCACCCGGCTCTGACGGGGGATGATGTGTCCAGCCCAGGCTCAGGGCCTACGCTAGTTAGTGATTGATGTTGGGGACAAACATTCAGCCAAAATCGTTTAACCACGGGAATCTGATGTCTACAAGAACAGAAGCTGGGCTAATAATGACATCAAGACAATAATTACTATGATTTTTTTTTTTTTTTCGTATAAAATACCTGGGACAGGAGCATAAAGATAATCATTGCTAATACTTAGGACAACAAAGTGATTCTTTTTATTGAGACCATTTGGCAAAATGTTTAGACCAAAAAGTTGCATCACCTAAATGTTGGGGAGGCTTTTCCTTATCAGAGCGTGGAATTGGTCCTGTCTCTCTGCTCGTATCCTGACGACAGAGAGACAGGATGTTGCCTGTCAGGACTTTTCCATCACTGGATTTGTGTTTTCTCATCTCCAGAAATTTTTGCATATGTTTGTTTGTTCCAAATGATTCATGGCTTACAGATAGTTTATGTCCCATAAGTTTATTTCATATTCATGGACATTTCCTCTCTCTCGCTGTGAAGGTTACACTGATACATAGCCTGGATTATTGCTTTGCCAGCAGTGTGAAGGGCTAGAGCAAGGAATGGCTAGGCACCTTCCTTCATTTAATTAATAAAATGTTGCTTAGAACCCACTGGGTCTCTCTCCCTCTTTTTTTTTTTTTTTTTTTTGGTACGTGCCCTTAGCGGGAACCGAAGCTGGGACTCTCTGGTCCGCAGGTTGACGCTCCAACCGCTGAGCCAAACCAGTCAGGGCCCGTTGGGTCTCTCTAGTCCACCATCAGATAGACCTTTCTCCCACAAACTAGCTTATTCCGAATTATTTTTCCCAGACATCAGGGAACTTTCATGTCAAATGTTCCTTCCCTGTTGTCCTAAATGTTGCAGTTTTAAGTCATAGGGGAAAAAGGTAATGTTTTCTGTAAGATGTAAGAAGTTTGTTTTTATGATTAGCTACTGGTGCTACCTACCTGTAGGGTACATGGCCCTGTTTGCCGTAGGCATTGTGATTAGCTTTCAGGACTCTGGGTCCAAAGAACTCCTTCCTGCCGCTGGCCGCCTCAGTCACAGATGTGAAGTAGGTTGCGCCTTGTAACCAGCCACTCCTACAGTTACACTCCTGAGTGTCCATGTGCATCTTGGTGGTGCCTAAAGGCCACAGGGATTTCCTTACCCTCAGGGTGATACTGCTGTCGGAACTGCAAGTTGCGAATAAAGCTCTACAGCTTGTAGTGGAAGAAGTGTCTTCTGTCCTTCACAAAATAATAGTTCCAGCCTTTTCCCCAACATGTTGATGAGTACAATGTCACCCACCCAATCTGAAGCACAGAAGAAAATAGATGTTGAGGTTCTTAACCATTTCTACACTCTATGTTCCCTTAGATACTCCTATAACAGTTAATGTGGATAGTTTGCTAATGTTGTTGTCAAGTATTGTATTGTATGGTGTAAAGAAAATGTCATTTTATTATACTCTGTTCATCTATATAATATATTAGACTGATGCTCTATCTAAAATGCTTTGAATTGTATAATATAGCTTGACAAATTTTACTACCATATGTTATGTAATAAATGTGTATTTTTGTACTTGCAGAAGCTGCTATGGACTTTTAAAGTTGTTTGGTTTTCAAGACACTGATAAGAGATATGTATGAAGTGTATACTGTCTATTAAATAAAATACCATTCTCCAGAGTGAAGGAGAGAAAAAAGAAAGAAAGAAAGAAAGAAAGAAAGAAAGAAAGAAAGAAAGAAAGAAATCCATACTTAGCAGAATTGCATGTCGTGTAAATTTACAAAAGATCAAAACTAAAATAAGTGTCAGTAAAAAAAATTAAGTGTAAGGATCTCCTGTATCTATTTACTTTGTCATATTCAAAGTATTATTTATAGGATCAAAATGATAAAAAATATTAATAATCCAAAGGAGACTTTGTTGTCTTAAAAGCCTTTTCCTTGGTAATACTGACTCCATTAGATACAACCTGCTTCTTATGATCGCCTCTTTCACAGCAAGACCCTTACAGTGAGTAGTTGGCACTAACCACTTCTTATCTATGGAAACTCTTTCTAGAACTGGTAAGAAATACATGTAGTTTTAGTCATTGACTCTTTCATTCATTAAAAATGTCTACTTCAACTTCCTAGAATCTAGATTAGTTTATCTAAGAAATCCCCTCACTTTAAAGGTGAAAAACTAAGGTCCAGTGACATTAGACATTTGAAATTTCGCATTAGACATTAGATGAGCAACCAGTTAGAGGTAAAACAAGGACTAGAACACACACACACACACACACACACACACGCACACACCTTCTTATAACTACTGTAATTTGGCTTCTAATCTAACTACATTTCTGAAACTCTCCAAAGTCATTTAGTCCAGTGGCTTTATCTTATTCCTCATCCATCGAGATTCTTAACGTTGCCCTTTTCTTATTAAACTTCCTTTGACTTTGATACACAATAATCTCCTCTGGCTTCTGTCTTCTATTTTTTCCCCCTCTCCAATGCTCATTTGTCTCCCTTAACTTCACCTATCACCTCTATGAAGATGACTCCCAAATTCCACCCCCAAACACAAGTCCATCTTCCCAATTCTTAACTCCAAGTGTCCACAGAGTATTCTTGCCTGTCCCAACTTGATTCAACATGGCTAAAAATTAATACACATTTCCCACACATCCAGGTTTTCCTCATCTACCTGTCTAGTTAGTCAATTCTCATCACAGGGTTAAAACCAGCCGTTTCCTGTGATAAGAAGCACAGAAGGAGAACCAGATCTGGAAGAGATCCATGGCTCAGTCTCGAACATGTTTAACTCAGGGCATCTTTGTGTTATCCAATCGGAAATTAAAAGCTGGAAGTTAGATATGGGTCTGGAGTCTTTTCCTTTGTCTCTGATACCAAATCCTTGGGAATTATTTCATAAGCTCAATATTCCAAAAATGACTTTAAACATGTTAATTTAAGAAGAATTATTTTAAATTATTTGCACTTTCTGCATCACTTCAGATACAGATGCCATTTTTTTTATCCTCACCCCGAGGACATTTTTGCATTTATCTTCAGACAGAACGGGAGGTAGAGAAGGAGGAAGAGAGAGAAAGAAACATCGATGTGAGTGACACATCAAGTGATTGCCACCCACACAACCCCAGCCACGGGGGTAGGGGGTAGGGGGCAGGGACAAACTGCAACCAAGGTACGTGCCCCTAGTGGGTACCGAACCTGGGTCTCTCAGGACTGCGAGCCGACGCTCTAACCGCTGAACCAAATTGGCCAGGGCCAGATGCCATTTTAAGGACTTAATTGTTTCAGCGGAGACAAGCTGATGTAATAGTCTTTTGGAGTCTTCTTTGCAAGTTTAACAATTTTGGTGTTTCTGTACATGATGAAGTTTATACCTGTGCTGCAAGGGGAAAGTAAGCCAGTTCAAATGAACCAGTGACAATTCATCCAGATTTCTCCAAATGGTTTTGGTTCCTCTACTGTTTGCTTAATAAATTGACAGAGAATATGCAACTAACGAAGGGTAATGTTTGTCTATTGGTAGAGAATTTTTTCCAGCTTTCCCTCCCGTACAATGTGTAATTTTTTTATTTTTTTATTGTTCAGATAGAGTGGAAGGGAGAGAGAGAGAGAGAGAGAAACATCAACATGAAAGGGACACATCAAGTAGCTGCCACCCGCACAACCCAACCAGGGCCAGGGACAAACTGCAACCAAGGTACGTGCCCTTAGCGGGAACCAAACCCCGGTCTCTCTAGACCACAGGCCAACGCGCTAACCGCTGAACCAAACCGGCCAGGGCCAACGTGTCATTTTATATCTAAAGATACTTTTGTCTAAAACTACAACTTTGACTATTTGAGTTTTAAATCCACTTTATTTGAAAACCTTGCTTTTTAGCACCATCATAGTAAAAAAAAAAAAGATATTACTTACCGATATGAAGATCCAGATGAAAGAAATGCATCATTGACCACACTTATTAAACAATGATGTGAATTTTTAAATTCCATTCACCAATATCATAAAGGTTTTTTTCATTAAAATTCAGTTAGTAATTTCCCATTATATCAATAATTCATCTTAGAAACTAATCAGAAGGTATTCATTTAAATTTTTTATTTTTAATAATAACTCCATGACCTCATTTCCACTCATAAACCAATAAACTTACAAGGAAAAGTCTTCCCATGAACATAACAGTTCTATAAATTTTTTGGAAGGAGTGAGATTAGTTCGGGAAGACTTTTTTCCTGCTCCTTGTCCCCATGGGCATAATCACAGCCACACATAACAAATGGCACATTCCTAACAGCAAGCAGCTAATGACAAACGTCCTGCTGATACTACAACACTCCTGCGTCAGGCATTCTTCTTCAATTTAAAAACTATGGAGAAGATGTAAGAGGCAGGCTGATGCAGACTGTCAGCTCAGGGGAGTGATGGCCTTCTGCAATCAAGCGTGATAAAAATCTATGCTCCTTCATGGATACTTAAAGACATTGTCCTGAAGTATTACTAAAAGATGGATAGAGGTCCAGAGAAATATTTTATGAGAGCCATCTATGATATGTATCTTTAAAAACAGGATATACATTTATAGTAATATGATATTTAAGGGAGCTGTAAGTTATATGTATTCTCCTTATCCTGAGATAGAGGAAAGTTGGCTGAAATAACCAGGAATTTCCTCCACCACTAAAAATCTCACTTCTTTAGCTCTGACTATAATGATTAATTGAAAGAGAGATTTTGATATGTATCTGACTGATTTAAGCAAAAGGAAATAAATTACATAGGCTTATTGAAAAAGAAATAGTATTTGAAAACCTAAGTTATGCAAATTGCCTGTCCAAATGTACTAAGTGGTCAGCACTTTCCTATATGCTCAATCACCACTGATATGCAGGTGTTTGAGGAATAGAGAAGGAGTATTGTCATGTAAGCCCATTCAGTGGCTGTGGAATTCAGATAGTGATGTCTCGTTATTAACAACTAAAATCTGGCTCTCTACAGTTCTCCAAATGTTCTCTCATTTGTTAGCATCTATAATAATTATGCAGCAATATGGTTTACATTTTGCAGGCTGCTTCTACCAATAGGCTAGACAACGATTTTCTCAAATTAAATTAATTCCATACTCCAGTTTTCAACCACTGAGCCACACTGGCAGGGCTGGTTTCCATTCTCGATCTGCCACTAACCAGAAGTGCGTCCATTTGACAAATACCTGTGATACGTTTAAAACCATGTAAGTCTTTAAAAATAAGATCAGCCCTGCCTGTTTTGCTCAGTGGTTAGAGCATTGGCCCATGGACCAGAGAGTCCCGGGTTCGGTTCCCGCTAAGGGCATGTACCTCGATTGCAGTTTGTCCCCGGCCCCAGTTGGGGTCACATGGGTGGCAACCAGTCAATGTTTCTCTCTCACATCGATGTTTCTCTTTCTCTCTCTTCCCCCCTCTCTCCCTCTCACTCTATCTGAAGATAAATGCAAAAAAAAAAAAAATGTCCTTGGGTGAGGATAAAACTAAATAAATAAGATCAATATGTTGAAATTTTTTTCAATTAAGATTAAACAAATATAGAACAAAACTGCCTGTGACAGTCACTAGCTGTCCATCAAAATCTATTTTTTTTTCCTAGTCGAATACATTTCCCAGCCTCCCTTGTAGTCCAATGGCCATGTGACCAGATTTTCCTTAAAAGAATATGAGTATTAAGTATTATAAATCCCACTTCAGAATTCAGTCTATTAAGAGATTATGCATTTTTCATGTTCCCTTTCCTTTCCACCAGCTAGGTCCTGGACACGACAATCAGCCTCAATCATGCAGATGACAACATGCTCTGGTTTCAAGAATAACAAGTTAGCCTGGTCCCTGGGTCACAATATGGAAGACAGTCACTCACTGAACCTGCCCTGGGTAGTTACAGGAGGAATCAATTTATATTGTGCTTATTCTATTGCATGTTTGGATTTACTTGTCAGAGAAGTTTAGCCTTCTGAAACTCATATGCCACCTAAGGGACCCTCTGATTTACTGGTCTACCCACCAGAAATAGCTTCCACAAATTTGGAAAGATGTACAAATACATTCAATAAAATGAGCATGTATCAGAAAAAGAGTAGGAACATTTCTATTAAAATGTAAGTCAATTAAAAGAACTATTTAGTTTTCATATAAAAATTTAGAAACATTTGATGGAAGGCAGTTTAGTAGAGTGGCTGAGAGAATGTGCTTTATCACCTACTGGCTGCATAATTTGGGGGAGAAAATCACTTAAATTCTCTGCACTTCAGTTTGTTCATTCCTAATATAGAGAGAGTGATTATAGTACTTAGTCATTGGGCTGTTTTCAGGACTCAGTTAATCAATATATATATAGCACATTGAAAGGTTAAATAAGTACTAGTTACTATTATTGTTATCATTATAATGTAGAGAAAAAGATGGAAAGATATACTTTAAAATGACAACAATAACTATTTTTGGATTATAGGGTTAGAGAAAAAATATTTGCCCTTAATTCTTTACTGTTTTCATTTGTCAGAATAAGCATTACAGCATTTGATTATTAAAATTCCCATAATTTTTTCTGATCACAATGATCATTATCCAATAATTTTTAAAACACATTCAAAAAAAGATAATTACCTTTTAGTTCATCAATTCATTTTTGTCTGCTTTAGATTATAAATTTCTATTTTAAAAGGGTACACATGAAGAAAACATTTTATAATAAACATGAAAAATATAATCCAAAAGGAACAAAAAAAGTGGTAAAGCTATTTGCCAGTATGATTGCTTAAAACCTAGTGATATCAATTGAACAAATTAAACAAATTTTAAACACTTCTATGTGATTGGTACAAAGAGTTATAGTCTCTGTCTTGAGGGAAAATATAAGTTGGATAATTCTTTAGAGACCTTAAATTTTATTTTTAATTTATAAATAATTATAATAAATAAACACATACTTTCTAAAACACTGGAAAAGAAAAACCAAAAAAGCAGTTATATACCAAAGTACAGAAAATAAAGGGAAGAATGAGATAGAAAAAAAAAATGGAGCAAGAAGAAAAGACCAAACATATTATAAAAATAGGTATAAATGTGACAAGTTTTACCATGAGAATACAGAACCTCAATTCAATGAGTATATACTTTTATCTGAATACTTTTACCATGAATAAGGGGGATACTGTACACTGTTTTTTAAAGCCCCATTTTCACTTTCGTGGTTTCAGTTACCCACAGTCAACGGTGGTACAAAAGTATTAAATGGAAAAATGACAGAAATAAACAATTCGTAATTTTTAAGTTGCATATCATTCGGAGTAGCATGATGAAATCCACTATGTTTATCACTCTCCTGTCCTGCTCAGGATGTGAACATACTCTGCACTGAACATACAATGCAATAGGATATTTTGAAAGAGAGAGAGAGAAACCACCTTCACATAACTTTTATTGTTACAGTTTATTGTTATAATTGTTCCTTTTACTAATAGTTATTATTGCTAATCTCTTACTGTGCCTAATTTATAAATTAAACTTAATCATAGGTATGTGTTATAAGATAAATCATAGTATATATACAGCTTGGTAGTATCTGTGGTTTCAGACATCCACGGGGGGTCTTGGACTGTATCCCCATGAATAAGGGGGATACTGTACACTGTTTTTTAAAGCTCCATCTAAACAAAGCATCATAAAATGTTAGAACTAAAAAGATGGGCAAAGGGATATTAAATGAATGCAAACAATAAGGAAGTGGGAGTCACAACATTAATCATATATAATACTGTAAAATTCAAAGTAAATATATTAAATAGAAAATTAAAGTTTATTTTATTTTACAGTGATGAATACAATTCACACTGAAGATACAATTCTCAGAAATCCTTATGTGTCTGTATTAGTTCTGTTGCCACATTACCACAAACTTAGTTTAAAACAATACCCATTTGTTAGCCCCTAGTTTCTGCAGTCAGAAGTCTGGGCAGGATGTAATTGAGTGCTCTGGTCAGGGTCACCCAAGACCGAAATCAAATCAAATGAGAATGGAGCTTCATTCTCATCTAGAGCTCATCTAGGCTTGGGGTGTCTTCCAAACTCATTCTGGTTATTAGCAGAATTCAGTTCCTCAAAGTGGTAGGAGTGAGGTCTCTGTTTTCTTGCTGGATGTTGGCTGGGGATCACTCTCAGCTTCTAGAAGCCACCCTCAAGTCCTTGCCTCGTAGCCCCTTCCACAGGCAAATCACAACACGGCTATTTCTAGCATGAGGTTCTTGCTCACTTCCAATCTCTCTGACCTCTTCTACATCTGACCTTTGAACACTCTTTTAAAGTGCTCATCTGGCCCTCGCCGGTTTGGCCCAAAGCCTGAAGGGTCTCAGGTTCGATTCACAGGTTTGATTCCAGGGGCACATACCTGGATTGCAGGTTCATGCAGGAGGTAACCAATTAATGTGTCTTTCTCACATTGATGTTTCTCTCGCTCTCTCTCCCTCCCTTCCTCCCTTCCACTCTATCTAAAAGTCAATGGGAAAAATATCCTCGGGTGAGGATTAAAAATAAATAAATAAAGTGCTCACCTGATTTGGTCAGGCCCACTCAGGATAATCTATCTTTTGAGTAATTTAAAGTGATTAACTAGCCCTGGCCGGTTTGGCTCAGCGGTTAGAGTGTCGGCCTGCGGTCGGGAGAGACCCGGGTTCGGTTCCCGCTAAGGGCACGTACTTCGGTTGCAGTTTGGCCCTGGTTGGTCATGCGGGTGGCAGCCACTCGATGTGTCCCTTTCACGTCGATGTTTCTCTCTCTCTCTCTCTCTCTCTTCCTCTCTCTCCCTCCCACTCTATCTGTAAAAAAAAATGGAAAAATGTCCTCGGGTGAGGATTAAAAAAAAAAAAAGAAGAAAAGAAATATTTAAAAAATAAAAAAAAATAAAGTGATTAACTGGGTACCTTAATTATCTCTGCAAAATTTCTCACCTTTGCCATATAATGTAATTTAATCATGGGGTAATAACCCGTCATATTCATAAATCTCACACTCAACAGCATGTAGATCAGAAATTTTGGAGACCATTTTAAAATTCTGACTGCCACTGTGTTAAATTGTTTTTCATGAAAATACATTAAGTAATACTCTTAAAATATAAAAAGATGAGTTTTAAAAAATATAATAGTATACTCTAACATGTATTTCTGTCTTGGACAGATTGAGTAGGCAAAATATTCTCGACTGATATAAAAACAAAGCTTTCCCCCGGCCAGTGTGGGTCATTGATTGAGCATCGACCCATGCACCGAGAGGTTGCCGGTTCAATTCCCAGTCAGGGCACCTGCCCAGGTTGTGGGCCTGATCCCCAGCAGGAAGCATGCAGGAGGCAGCCAATTGATGTTCTCCCTCATTAATGTTTCTCTCTCTCTCTCTCTCTCTCTCTCTCTCTCTCTCTCTTTTCCTCTCTCTCTGAAATCAATAAAGAAAAAAAACTTTTTTTAAAACAAAGCTTTCACATCAACCCCAAGTATTATATTTCACATGTGAAATCTAATCTTAATCTAAAATAGTCCTTTTTTTTTTACCACAATTTCATGGACACTATGTGTACATGTATGTGTAACTTAGGGCTAGTCAACAGTCTTTAGTTTCTGGTTTTTTTTTTTTTTGGTTTGTTTTTTTTTTAATCCTCACCCGAGGATATTTTTCCATTTTTTGTACAGATAGAGTGGGAGGGAGGGAGAGGAAGGGAGAGAGAGAGAAACATCGATGTGAAGGGACACATCGAGTGGCTGCCACCCGCACGACCAACCAGGGCCGGGGACAAACTGCAACCGAAGTACGTGCCCTTAGCGGGAACCGAACCCGGGTCTCTCCGGACCACAGGCCGACGCTCTAACCGCTGAGCCAAACTGGCCAGGGCTTTAGTTTCTGTTAGTATAAAACAGAGAAGCCTGGCCCTGGCCGGTTTGGCTCAGAGGTTAGAGCGTCGGCCTGCGGTCCGGAGAGACTGGGGTTCGGTTCCCGCTAAGGGCATGTACCTTGGTTGTAGTTTGTCCCCGGCCCTGGTTGGGTCGTGTGGGTGGCAACCACTCGATATGTCGCTTTCACATCGATGTTTCTCTCTCTCTCTCTCCCTCTCACTCTATCTGAACCAAATATCAAAAAACAATGTCCTCGGGTGAGGATAAATAAAATAAAAATAAAAAAATAAAATAAAACAGAGAAGACTGGATCAATTACTTTTAAGGTCCTTGGGTTCTGAAGTTGGGTTTGGAGAGTGTGGTGTTCTTAGCTTTGGAAATTCCTCCACCTACTGGTTGCCTCAAGTCAGTTGACTAAATAATGAGATTTGTTTTATGAGTTCTGCCCATTTTTTAAGAATAACATGTGCTGCTTGTAAATGCCCATACATTTATAAGTCATTTTGAATTCCAAAAATCAAAAATTCTGTTATGAAGAAAATATAGTCTTATAATATAAAATATTTTAAAATAGATAATAAATGTTTTAATGCTTTTTAACAACCACTGGAGGGCAGAAAAGCTTCATATAGCAATGCACTCACTGATAAAGGAAGAAAAGGTACCTTATTTGATGTGAATTTCTAAAATTACTGAAATTAAATTATTTTTAAATGTAATCTTTTATCTGGTGCATTGGACAAAGTTTCAGAAGAAACATTTCATAGTGGTTTTATTTTTTCACATTGTTTTCTAACAATGTATCAAATCAGAGAAACCTGTATCCTGAAGTAGACACTTGGAAGAGCAATTTGCCATCATGGGGTGGCTTTGTCATACATTATTAGTAAGAATAGCTGAAATACGTTGATAGTTGAAATATGTTGGTGAAAACTTAGAGAAATCCATACTAAAACAACTGAGTGGTGGCTATCTAATTTTCAGAAACTCTCTTTTCAGATGTCCTAGCAAAACATGGATTCAAACATTGTTCAGAATAATTAGCTACTTCCCTAACACCTTGTCTTCCAAAACAAAGTCCGTGAGGATTAGAATGCAATCACCTTCAATCAGCCTTTCACCCTTCACCCCATGAAACTACTCAGGCAAAGCCATCAGTAGCTTCCCAGGGGCTGAATTCAGGTAAGGTTCTTCAGTGGGAAGGATCATAAACCAACCCTTGCTAAGTTACACTTAGGAGGAACTTATTGGAAGTATATCACAGCCTCTGAAATTAAAGTAAGAAGTGTAGATAGCAAGAAATAACCAACAGTCTTACCAGGGATCTCTGCTGGCATTATATTTATACCATCTCTGAATCACTTGACTCAACTTTCCAAGTTCCAGGTGAGCATGTCCAATTGGCTGAGGTTGGGTCACATGCCCACCCCATGGCTTGGAGTGGCGGATCCGAAGACCTTGGACAGTCCTTCCTCAACTGCACTTATTGAGAGAAGGGTTATTCAATAAGATGAAATTGGAGTGCAAGAGGAGGAAAGGGGTAGGGTACCCAAAAAAGAAAAATGCCCACCACAGGTCTTAATTTTTTTATGGTTTTGACACTTTTTCGTTTTCCCTTCTCATGGAAAATCTCTCCTCCTTTCTCCATCTTTTTCTTCTTCTTCTCCTCCTTTTTCCTCCTCCTCCTCTTTCTCTTCTTCCTCCTTCTCCACCTCCTTTATTGATTTTTTTTTTAGAGAGAGAGGGAGAGAGAGATAAAAACATTAATGAGAGAGAACATCAACTGGCCACCTCCTGCATGCCCCCTATTGGGAATCGGGTCCACAATCTGGGCGTGTGCTCCAACTGGAAATCCAACCGTCGACCCTCAACCACTGAGTTACACCGGCCAGGCTCACCATCTTCCTTTTCTTCTTCTTCAATAGTCCCTTGGCCTCTGTTCTTGGCTTTCTTCTCATTTCATAGCGTTTTCCATCTACTTGTCAAGTCAAGGGCCACCTGTATGCCTATGACTTCTCAATCTGTATCTTTGATACAATGTATTCGACAGCCAGTATCCATCGGGCATCTCATGGGCAACTTCCTCCTCCTCCATCCTATGCTCTTGTGCTTCTGCCTTCTCTCATTTCCGTGCACAGCATCACGGTCACTCACTCAGCGTCCAAGCCAGAGAGCGTGATGCTTCTCTCTCTCCCAAAATTCATTCAGCCACCAAATCCTGCAAATTGTGCTTTATTAATTTCACTCCAATGCCTCCTCTCCTTTATATCCCTATTGCTAGTACCTTGGTTCAGGTTCTATACATCCTACTGAGATTAGAATCTCCCAACTGAAGTCCCTGTCTCCAAATTTACACCATTCCAACCCATCTCCCACATGGCTACCAGAGAGATATTTCTAAAAAACAAATCTGACCAGGTTTATCTCTCTGATTAAAGCTCTTCGGTAGCTTCTGTTGTCCACAGGATACAGTCCAAACTCACATGAGACAGAAGCCTTTCATAATCCGGCCTCTCCCTACCTTTCCAAATTTATCTCCACTTGGTCCACCCAAGACCATAAAAGCTATTTCCATGAACTTTGCTCATGTTGCACCCTCTCCCTGAAATAACCTTCCCTACTGTGTCCTTATAGTAAATAAGACTCAACTCAGCTCAGAGTCACCTCCTATATAAAGCCCTTCCCAATTCACAACTCTGTCTCCTTGCTGGTAGAACTGACCACTCCCTCCTTTGGGCTCACACTTTGTCCTGTACGTATTTACCTACCAATCTCTCCCGTCTATTCTGTAGTCCCTCAACTACAAAAGACATGGCTAAATTCACTTCCATACTCCTAGTACGCAGCCCTTAAAATGCTCAGCAAATGAGTATCGAAATGAATTTACTACAGGAAGTAAAGAAAGTCTACATATTCACTTGAGCTCAGGGAGAACAGTTACCAACACTTTTGGTTGGGACCAGCTAGGCCTCTCTTTCAATGCTGGTTGCACGGCAGAAGCCTGGGGAGCTTTAGAAAATATGATGGCTGACCCCTAACCCAGACCAGGGATGCAGAATCTTTAGGGGTAGGGCCCAGACATGGGTGATTTTTAAAGGCTCCTTGGAGATTACACTGTACAGTCTCCGGTGCATAGTACCCATGAAGTAACTGCAGCCAGATGACAGGATGGTGAAGAGACGAATGCCCAGCTGGCTAATAGCTTCCCCACCAAGGGAAGAGAGTTAACATCACCAGTTTTAACCTGAGCATCAGTTTATAAGCGTGAGGTGAAATGCTTTTTTGTGTGTGTGGTACATGCCACTAGTGGGAACTGAACCCGGGACTCTCTGGTCCGCAGGCCAAGGCTCAACTGCTGAGCCAAACTGGCCAGGGCAAGGTGAAATGCTTTTAAGGGCAACACCAGATGGCACCATTTAAATAGTTTGTGATCCAGCTCTAAGGAAGTTTGTTGAAAATAAATATTTGTAAAAAGCTATAAATTGTGACATCAATCTTTCTCCTTCTCATGGAAAAATGCTGCAAGAAAGAACTTGAAAACTATTTAGTTTACTGACAGAGAGAAGGAATGTGAGGAACTTTGGAAGCTGTCTGTATTGCTTCTTTTGGTTGTGAGTAACAGAAACAAAGTAATAAGGAATTTATTAACTTGAGCAACTCTTAAAATTCCATGGGTTGGTTTCAGACATAGCTGGATCCAGGGTAAAAACATGTTACAAAAGTACTTTATTTCTCCATCGCCCAGTTTCACTTTTCTCTTTGTTGGTTTCACTTTTAGGAAAGGTCAATTCGTGTGGCCTTAAAAATAGCCAGGAGCTGCTATAGGTTCCTACCTGCCTTGCACATAGCTAGCAGTCTAGTGAACCATGAGTATCACCTTCACATGGCACAGTTCCAAAGATGACTCTATGTAGCCCAGTACCTATCACTTTCCTATCCCTAAACCTGTAGCTGGAGGATAGCATACTTTCATACATCTACTTTTAGGGATACAGGGGTGAAGTCAATCTTATCTGAACCACATAGATTAAGAATGGAGCCCTTGTCAATTTTGCTCAGTGATTAGAGCGTCAGCCCATGGACCAGAGTCCTCGGTTTGGTTCCCGCTAAGAGCACGTACCTCGGTTGCAGTTTGTCCCTGGTCCCGGTTGGAGTTGTGTGGGTGGCAACCACTCGAAGTGTCTCTCTCACTGATGTTTCTTTCTCTCTCTTCCTCCCTCTCTCCCTCCTGCTCTATCTGAAGATAACTGCAAAAATGTCCTCAGGTGAGGATTAAAAAAAAAAGAAGAAGAAGAATGGAGGGAGGCACAGTTCTCCAAAAAAAAATTAATAATTTTGTGTGGCTCAACTGGTACAGAATTTTGTGATTATTATCCTGTTAGAGTTACTATTCTTTGGTTAAAATACAAAGGATCAGACTCTGGCTAATAAGAAAAAAATAACTTATTATAAGAATAATGTGTCACTCACAAAATTAAATGGAAAGGTGAACAACTGGGCTTTAAAGTTATCAGAAACCAGAAATAATCCAAGGGTAACAGAAACTCATGGACAGTCTTTTTAGAGTGAAGGATATTCAAACACTTTCAGTTATCATTCAAGATTCAAGTTTTAATGAGACCAAAAAAAGAGCTTATGTTGCTGAGATGGAACCCAGATCCTGACGACAATACTGCATCCGGGGACCATACCTGAAGTCAGCCCCATCTTTCTCTTTTTTCTTCCTTCCTTCCTTTGTGTTGCCATCAGAGTAACATAAACAGAGTTTTAGAAAAACAATACAGTAAAAGAAAAATGACAATACCTGGCCCTGCCTTCCCCACTCCAGCCCCCATCCTGCTTCCTGGGGCTTTTTTCCCCCTTATATTTTATTATCATCATCATCATCATCATTATTATTTATCTTTATTGCTAAAATGATTATAGATGTACCTCCTTCGCTGCCACATTGACACCCCACCCCCGCCACCTTCACTGCACTGTTGTCTGTGTCCATTGGTTATGCCTGTAAGTTCGTTGGTTTCTCTCTTTACGCTCCTCCACCCCTCCTCCCTCTGAGGTTTGTCAGTCGTTTCCCTACTTCCATGCCTCTGGATCTATTTTCCATCACCCTTATTTCCCTTTTCTGTTTAAGAGTCTGTGGAAGAACAGCTTAAGCCTGCTGGGTGGTTGCTCCTCCCCCTCCAGCGCCCTGAGCCTGGCAGGCTGAGCGCCGGGCTTCATAGGGAACTGCTGACTAGGCACAGAGGGCCCCTCCCGCCTTCAGACCAGTCTCTGACTTCAGCTTGGCCCGCAGTAACTCTGAGAGCTCGAGCAGTTCGTTCACCTGAAATTCCCCCTTGGGCACAGCCTTTTCAGCAGTGGCCTGCCGTTTCCAGTCTCTTCGGGGTCTCTGTAGAAGTGGAGGTCAGGCATGACCTCCCACCAGCGGCCCCAGGAGATGGTGCCATGCACCCGAAGAACTTCCTGGGCCAGCATCCCCATATCAGACCAGCTGAGCGAGCGCCTTGCTGTTTCACAGGGTGGCCATGTCTACACAGCACAGAGGAGAGTCTGCGTTACACAGCAATGGTAGGCAGGTTAACATAGATGCCCCTGTGCCAGGCTGGTGGTCAGCCCTGGGATCAGCAGCCACCGGAAGTTGCAGCTCCGCTCTGGCCAGTGTCCTGGAGGAAATGACACTGACTTCTCCCAGGCTCCCTTCAGATGTAAAATGTAAAGTCAGATTGGTGCCACCAAAGTGGGAGGAAGGACCCTGAGGACATCTTCCTCCTTTCGCAGAACATCAAGGGCTCCAGACACTGTGAAAGTTTCTCTTTAAGTTACAACAGGAAGTCAGAACAGTGCAGTATAGACCATTCTCTGGCTAGCTCAGAAAGGCTTGTTTTTCCAGGTAGTAATGATTGCTTTCTTTAAAAAAAAATTTTTTTGTTGTTTCCTGTATATCTATGCAATTATTATTATTATTTTTTTTTTTTTTTGGTACGTGCCCCTAGCGGCAACCGAACCTGGGACTCTCTGGTTCGAAGGCCGATGCTCCAACCTCTGAGCCAAACCGGCCAGGGCGCAATTATTTTTTTAAGTGCGGAAATGCTCACCAATATTATTTTCACATTTCAAACATATTTATCGATTTCACTTTTGTTTTTGAAACTTCTTTCCATTAGCCTCTTATTTGTATATCTTGGTTAGGTTTCAAGGGGAGAGTAATAAACTGAAAACCAAACTTCTTGTTCTTAGATCCCCAAATGGCAACATAGAGAAGGCTTTCTCTGGGACCATTCTGTGTTTCAGAAGAGGACTATTCGCCCAGCCGGTGTGGCTCAGTGGCTGAGGGTCAGCCCATGCACCAAGAGGTTCTATTCCCGGTCAGGGCACAAGCCCAGTTTGTGGGCCAAATTTCCCGTGGGGGGCATGCAGGAGGCAGCCAATTAATGTTTCTTCTCATCAATGTTTCTATCTCTCTCTCTCTCTCTCCCTTCCTCTCTCTCTAATATCAATAAAGAAAAAAATTTTTTTTAAAAAGAGGACTATTCCAATATCTAGCTTAGGAGGCATAGGTTAGGCTGATGAAATTTCTAGAGTTGGGGAGACAGTGGGATGAGGAGTCGGTGTTTGACACACAGACTTGTACTGAATCTGCCGCCTGTAAGCACCGTGCTTCACTTCCACAATCCACATGCCTCCAGGTCCTGAGCCGATCCTCCTGTGGCTTCCCACCTTGGAACACTCCATCCACCTTGTAAGTTTTCAACTTTATTACTTTGTTCCTTTTCCATGGGTATTTTGGAGAGAAGGTGAATACACATGATCAGTTAGCTGTGCTTTTCTAGACGATGTTTCTAGAACTCATTTAACTCATTAGACCCTTGCAGGATCTGATTTTCTTAAAGTCATTTTTTTTTTTTTTAAACATCTTATGCCTTACTTCTGGGTCCCCTTTCTCTTTTACTGAAGAATATCCTTCAGAGTTTAGGTGCGTGAGTGAAACACTCTCTGTTTTTGTCACTTTCTCTAATAGCTTGATGGTTTGTTATAAGGTGAATGTCCTTGCAATCACTTCCCAAATGAAGAAACAGGATTTCGTCAGCCACACTGGAAGCCTGTGTCATCTCCATCACAAATCCCTCCCTCCCTCCAAAGTAATCACTATCCTGACTTTGAGAGTCACCATGTGTCTGCATTTCTTTATGTGTGTCCATAGACACTATAATTTAGTCTTGCCTTTTTTTAATGTGATGTCTTTTAATTCTCCTTTAATCTAATGATCCTCTTCATTTCCTTCTGTTTCTTACAATTCGTCTACTGAAGAAATCAGCTGTCTGACCTGTGGGGGGCTGCAGTCTGCATTTCACACTCATGGTGTATTTCAGCTTGCGTCTTTGTCCTTCCTTTCCTTCAAACTGGCAGCTGGATATATATATATATATATATTTCTTTATCCTCACCCGAGGACATTTTCCCATTTTTTTGTTCAGATAGAGTGGGAGGGAGAGAGAGAGAAACATCGACATGAGAGAGACACATCGAGTGGCTGCCCCCCACACAACCCAACCAGGGCCGGGGACAAACTGCAACCGAGGTACATGCCCTTAGCAGGAACTGAACCCGGGTCTCTCTGGACCGCAGGCCGACGCTCTAACCACTGAGCCAAACCAGCCAGGGCTCCAGTATGATATTTTATGCTGCTTCTATATCCTTCCTGTCCCAGACCTTGACTCACCCATTTCTCCAAGAGGCTCTTGTGTCTTTCAGTGGAACTTGGTATTTCAAGACCACAGTCCAGGTAATAAGAATGATTATTGCTACTGAAAAGATCCAGGAAACAAGATTATAAATATAGATAGATCATAGATGATAGATAGATAGATAGATAGAATTCATACTAATGATAGTCACTCATTTTACACACATTCTCAAAATAACTCTAGTATTACTACCACCAACATACTAAAAAGTTTTAACATTTTTGCTGATCTTCTCCCTATACTCTAGTTTTATAGCAATTTTTGTATCAATATTTCAGAATATAAATCCATCTCAGAGTCTACTCTCTTTTAACCCTGTTTTAGTTGTCAATTTATTGACTCTCAGCCCCCAAACTTTGCTTGTTCTGCAGCAATGGAGCCAAACTGTTCGTCCTTCTCTCATGCCAGTCGGTCTGACATTGTGCTTTGCTGGCAGAGGGCACTGGGGTGCCACTGGAGGAGGAAGAGGCTTCTTTCTCTGATTCTCACGTACTTTTCTCCTTGGGCTCCTGCCAAGCACAGTTCCTTTCAGCCGTGCCCAGTGGCCAGCAGCTTCCCATGGCAGCTTCCCCCAGCACACTGCATCTCGGCCGGCTTTATAGTGAGCTGCTGGCGAAGCCCCTTCCTGTAAGTGGCTTCTCCGGCACTTTGCAGTGAATTTGAGATAAAGGTACCTCCCTGTACATAGCTTCTCCCAGCACTCCAGAGAGAAAATTTCTAATGAGTCCCACTGGGGCCATACCTCAGGGAACGTCTGTGACAGCCAGTGAGCCACAGTCATGCCCTCTCCAGCAGTGAGGTGCCCGCGGGGAGGGGGAGGGGAGGTGGGCATAGTGGAGCTCTCCCTCGGCCACTCTATCTCAGTCCTGTAGCTACAAGCCCTACGGGCAGGGGTCATCTTTGCCTCTTCCAGCAAAGATAATGTCAAACCAACTGGCTAACTCCCCTTTACTCCAATTAATTCTTTTTTTAAATTTCTTTTATTTTTTTAATGTATTTATTTATTTTTTTATCCTCACCCGAGGTCATTTTTCCGTTTCTTGTTCAGATAGAGTGGGAGGGAGAGAGAGAGAGAAACATCAAAGTGAAAGGGACACATCAAGTGGCTGCCAACCTCACGACCAACCAGAGCCAGGGACAAACTGCAACCAAGGTACGTGCCCTTAGTGGGAACCAAACCCAGGTCTCTCTGGACCGCAGGCTGACGCTTTAACCACTGAGCCAAACCGGCCAGGGCTCTTTTATTTTTTTTAAATAGAGTGGAAGGGGGCGGGGACATCAACAAAAAAGAGACACATTGATTGGTTGCCTCTCGCACAACCCTAACCAGGGCCAGGTATCAAACCTGCAACCCAGGTATGTGCACATGACTGGGAATTGAACCCACGACCCGTTGGTCTGCAGGTCAATGCTCTAACCACTGGGCCAAAACAGCCAGGGCCCAATTAATTCTTTATAGTAAGTGTTCTCTGTTCAAATTACTGTGTGGTTTTCCTCTCCTGACTGAAACGAACCTTCACTTAGTCTTGGTTCTAGATGTAATTAAATATTTAATGTTCGCCAACTGTTATTCTGTCATTGTCTGCCAGTCATTTGGGTGGCTCCATGCTCCAGTAGATTCCTCAGGAAGTACTCAGGTGAATGACGTTCCCTGAGTTCTTTCATTTTGATGAGTCTATGCTTTTGCACTTGAAAGTCCGTCCGTTTTGCTTGGTACAAAGACCCCGGTTCACATTTTCTTTCTTTAAATATTTTAAATGTTTCACTATGTTCTTCTCACATGAAGTATTAATGTTGAAGTCTTATGATAATCTAATTTTTCTCTCACTCATAAGTTGCCTAATGATCATTTTTTTAAATGTGAATCTAGCAATTTTATTAGAATACATCTTGTTCATTTTCAATATTTTCAGATACACAGTATGCTCTCTCAAAACATGGTTTCAAATATATATACATATGTATATATAAATACATATGAATATATTTAATAGAATGTGTGTGTGTGTATACATATATACACACTCACACATATATATTTCAAGAAAAGTTCTCTTGAATTATATTGTGCTGTATTTGTTCTGTTAGCTAGATGGTGTTCTTTTTTTTTTTTTCCTTAATCCACACCCAAGGATATTTTTCCATTTATCTTCAAATAGAGTGGGAGGGAGAAAGAGAGAAACATCAATATGAGAGGGAGACCTCGACTGATGCCTCCCGCACGACCCCATCCAAGGCCAGGGCCAGGGCTGGGGACCAAACTGCAACCGAGGTACGTGCCCTTGACTGGGATTAAACCTGCGATTCTTGCCTTCGCCGGTTTGGCTCAGCGGTTAGAGCCTGTGGTTAGGCCAGTGCCTGCGGTCCAGAGAGACCTGGGTTCGGTTCCCGCTAAGGGCACGTACCTCGGTTGCAGTTTGTCCCTGGCCCTGGTTGGGTCATGCGGGTGGCAGCCACTCGATGTGTCCCTTTCACGTCGATGTCTCTCTCTCTCTCTCCCACTCTATCTGAACAAAACAAACAAACAAACAAAAAAAATGGAAAGAATGTCCTCCAGTGAGGATAAAAAAAAAACAAAAAACCTGCGACACTTTGGTCCACAGACCGATGCTCTAATCACTGAGCCAAACCGGCCAGGATAGATGGTGTTCTTTATCAGAGACTCTTTGTCCATTTGTTGAATCTTCTTCTTTCTAAATTTTTCATTTTTATCAAATCATTTCTGTGTCTTTCTGTATTTCTTTTCGACTTAAGAAAATCCCATTTTCAAATTCTAATTTTCTCTGGACACTATCTTTTGTGTTTGTTTACTCCAATGTCCCTTGTAATTTAGTGTTTTTTTTCCTGAAATAACTTTTTTCTTTTATTTATAATTCTTTCCCAAGTTTTATTAGTTCATTTCTAAATTTTTCTTATTCTGTTTTTTCTATGTCCTATATAATTTTCTTAAAATTTTTACAGTTTTTTTTTGGCAGAATTTTATGGTTTTATTAACACAAATACAATGTGTACACAATCTGTCTATTCATTTTTTCTGCTGCGCAGCCCGGCATTGGAACTGGTCTCTCTGATGGCCAGCTGGGCTGCTCTTTCCACAACGGCTTTGTGGTTCTTTGAGGATATGCTGTGAGCAATCTCAACACAG
Source organism: Molossus molossus (assembly GCF_014108415.1). Classification (NCBI taxonomy): domain Eukaryota; kingdom Metazoa; phylum Chordata; class Mammalia; order Chiroptera; family Molossidae; genus Molossus; species Molossus molossus. Next base: position 23,662,151 of record NW_023425347.1, on the reverse strand, counting down.
TGAGATCTGTTGCACATCAGCAGCACTTCAAGCTCCTTGACGTTGTGGACCAGAAACTTACGAAAGCCACTGGGCAGCGTGTGTTTTGTTTTCTTGTTGCTCCCACAACCAATGCTGGGCATCAAGATCTGGCCCTTGAATCTTCTGTGCACCCTATTGTCAATACCTCTGGGTTTCCGCCAGTTCCGCTTAATTTTGACATATTGGTCTGACTGGTGCCGGATGAACTTCTTGGTCCTCTTTTTGACAATCTTGGGTTTCTCGAGGGGTCTGAGGGCAGCCATGGTGCCGAGGAGAAGATTGCTGCCAACTCCGTAGGCAGCGCCGAGGAAGAGAGCAAAATCTTTACAGTTTTTATATGACTTTTTCACTGTACAAGTTTTGCATTTGTGATTTTACCCCACTTTCTTGTATTTGAAGTTTGTGGAGTTATCTGTCATCTCGTTTTGTTGCAAATGTTGTTCCATGCAATTTTTGGTTTACTATACACTCTGTTTTTATGTGGGGATTCATGGAGATTCAAAACTAATGTACTGCCATATATCCAGCATCCATTTACTTTTTGACTCATGAATACTCTCTTTCCACATCCTTGAAACTTTAATCCTTAGCTGAGTGTGATGGGAAGTGGCCAGGATTGATCAGTATATTGTTTGAATTTTCAGTAGTGCATTACACCACATCCTCATTCTCGAGTGCTAATTCACTTGCTTATAACATTCCAGGTTGTCAGTAGTTTCCCCTTAGTAATATATATTTTCCCCTATCTTCAGCATATATTTTTACTTTTGCAAACTTGGCTTCCAGTCTAAATGCCCTTTCTTTGTAGGTAGGTTATATTTTAACAACTCTTAATATCTTTTTCTCTTTTCTTAAATTCATTATGTTATATATTATTTTCTCAAGACTTGATGTGTTTCTTCAATCTAAAGAGTCATCTTCCTTCAGTTCTAGTAAAGTGTTGGCCATTATTTCTTTGAACTTTACCTCTCTTCTCTCTTTTTAAACGCCTATTAAATGTAGCACCTCTATTGCTTACGTAAGGAAAAAATTTTTTTGTTAAGCAAGTTAGAATGGAGGTTTTTTTAAATCACCAAAACAGAAACACTCTTACTTTTCTCAAAGGCAAAGTCAGAGAAAGAAAAAAGAAAGTGATCCCTGAAGTCATCATTTAATTAACTGTAACTAGATATCCTTTAACCTAAACTACTGCACTTTTTAGTTATGCAAGTCAATAAATTCACAATGTTCTCTGTTAAATCAGTTGCAACTGGATTTCTGACAATTGCACCAATAGTCCTGATTACATGTCTACTGTGTGGGTGGCACTGTACCTGCTACTATATAATCAGTGGTATTCAAATGTCCGTGTCTACAATAAGCACAATATTTCACACTCAGTCCATGACATCTTCATTTCTTCTCCTGCCTCCGCCACCCAAACTTGAATTACTTGTTTGTTTAAACATTACAACTTCCTCACAGTTGATTTTAAAACAAAATTTGTAAGGGTAACTTTTCTGGCTATAGAATACCATGCTCTTCCCCTTATTTTGGATTCATATTATACTCATATTGTCTTGAATAGGTCTTCCTGAGCTCATTTCTCCTACAGCTCACTTATTCCACTTCTGTGACTTTCTAAATAAACTTTCTCTTATAGTTTGAGTCTTGGCTCTAAATTCTTAGCCAGAACTCAAGTTCTGAGATTGCTAAACCAAGGTCTGGTCTGACTCCACTGGTCTAACATCTGGTGCAGTTCTTGCCATCAACACATATACATATTGCTATCACTTAATCAATTTAAGGACATATGAAAGTGTATTAAAACAAATATATAAAATGCCATATATATTTCTGAAGGGGAAATAATGCCTGTACTACTCAGAGAAGGCTCCAAAGCCCTGACATATGAAAGGTCTTGCCTTAATAGAAAATAAAGGAAAAGGCACCAAAGGTGGACATACTGGGTTTGAGGAAAGGCACAGTTTTGCTGTAGTAGTAGGCTTCTTTCTACAGCAGTGTAAAGTAAGATTTTATGGACACAGGTTAGTTCCAGGATAAAAACAATGTCTAGGGACTTCCGGTCAAGATGGCGGGTAGGTAAACGCGGTATCGTGTCCTCCCACAACCACATCAAAGTTACAACTAAACTACAGAACCACCATCATTCAAAACTGCCTGAAATCAAGCTGAATGGAAGTCCTACAACTACGGAATTAAATCAGCAGCCACATCCAGACTGGTAGGAGGGGCGGCGGCGCGAAGGGCGGTGGCGTAGGGGCGACTGGCTGGTCCCACACCCACGTGTGGCGGATAAAAATCAGGAGGCTCCCGCGGCTGGGAAGGTCCTTCCTGAGGACTGAGGGGTCCCCGTCCCACACCAGGTGCCCCGCTCAGGGTTCCAGTGCCAGGAAGAGAAGTCCCCATAACTTCTGGCTGGAAAAACCAGCAGGAACTGAGGCTCAGGGAGGCTGAAGCGGCTGGAGCCCCAGGCAACTCCCTAAAGGGCCCGCGCACGGACTTACCGGACTCTCTCCCTCTAAGCTCGGAGGGGAGGCAGCTCGAGAGGCGCCAGAGACATTCAGGGAAGAACTGAGCTGTTTGGCACTGGAGCGAGGGCTGCAGAGGGGGCTTTCTCCAGGACAAACGTGCTGTAAGAGGCCTTTGTTCCTTTGGTGAGCCCTTCCCTGGGGCGTCAGACAGAAGCCATATCTGGGACTCCAGCAACCTGGCTCACACTGGTAGCCCCGCCCTGCTGACTCCCTGAGGCCCCGCCCCACCCCACCCAACTTTCAAGCCCACCCAAGCTGTTGCCACTTGCTTAACCATAGGATTGGCCGGTCTTGGATCCTGCTTCAGGTTTTTCCTAAATTCTTCCAAAGAGCAGCACCGGGTCTCAGCGAGCCCCATACCTCTCATTAAGTAATACACTGAAACAAACACAGGGAGGCAGCCCAAATGAGGAGACAAAGAAACAGGTCCCAAATGAAAGAGCAGAACAAAACCCCAATAAAAGAACTAAGCGAAAGGGAGATAAGCAACCTAACAGATACTGAGTTCAAAATACTGCTTATAAGGATGCTCAATGAACTTAGTGAGAACCTCAGTGAACTTAGGGAGGGCCTCAAGAGCATAAAAAAGGACCAGTTAGAAATCATGGATACACAGTTAGAATTGAAGGAGGCATTAACTGAAATAAAGAATAATTTACACAGCTTCAATAATAGAGTATGTAAATCCAAGGAGCAAACCATCGATTTGGAATATAAGGAAGCAAAAAATCCCCAATCAGAACAGCAAAAAGAAAAAAGAACCCAAAAAAATGAGGATAGTGTAAGGAGCCTCTGGGACAACTTCAAGCCAACATTCGCATCTTGGGGGGTGCCCGAAGGAGAAGAGAGAGAACAAGAAATCGAAAACCTGTTTGAAACAATAATGGCAGAAAACTTCCCTAACTTGGTGAAGGAAACAGATATACAAGTCCAGGAAGCACAGAGAGTCCCAAACAAGATGAACCCCAAGAGGCCCACACCAAGACACACCATCATCAAAATGCAAAAGGTTCAAGACAAAGACAGAATCTTAAAAGCAGCAAGAGAAAGGCAGCTAGTTACCTACAAGGGAGTTCCATTAGGCTGTCAGCTGATTTCTCAAAAGAAACTTTGCAGGCCAGAAGGGAGTGGCAAGAAATATTCAGAGTGATGAAAACCAAGAACCTACAACCAAAATTACTCTATCCTGCAAAGCTGTCATTTAGAATTGATAGACATATAAAAACTTTCCCAGACAAGAAAAAGTTAAAGGAGTTCATCACCACCAAACCATTATTATATGAAATGATGACGGGTCTTTTTGAAGAAAAAGATAAAATGTATGAACAAACAAAATGGCAACGAATACATATCTATCAACAATGGAATCTACAAACAAAATGAACAGGTAGAATAGAAACATTCTCATAGATACAGAGAACATTTTGTTGGTTGCCAGATGGGAGGGGGGTTGGGGGAATGGGTGGAAAAGGTGAAGGAATTAAGAAGCACAAATTCATTGCTAGACTGACAAACCTCAAAGGGTTGGGGGGTGGGGGTGGGAAGAAATAAACCAAAGAACTTATATGCATAACCAATGGACACAGACAATAGTGTGGGAAAAGGCGGGAGTGGGGCGGGAGTGGGGAGGAGGGGGTCAATGGGGGAAAAATGTGGAACATCTGTAATACATTTTACATCCAACAATAAAGATGTGAAAAAGAAAAAATAAAAAAATAAAAAAAATGTCTAGCTCTTACATCACCACAATCCTTCTTCCCTTCTCTTACAATGAAAATCTCTGCAGCTGAACCAAACTCACTTGTCATAGGTCCCCATTTAGTGTGGTTATTAATTTCGCCTTAAGGGGATACGTCTTGTACCACCTTGAGTACACATGCCCGAGGCAAGCCAAAATAAACAATAAACCCTGTGCCCACAGAGCAAACAATCGCGGCTCAGTAATAAACAGGGCGACGCTGACCCGGGAGCTCTCTAGGAAATCCTTTTCCTGCATTAGCAGTTACTCGGGGACAGTCCGAGTCCACATCCCGTGGGACTGTCTGGAGACGCCTCGGGCCTTTCACTTCATTAAAACCTTAAGCGGTGGGGAGTGGGGGTCGGTAACAGTCTGGGCCCCACAAGCTATAAGCCGAGGACCCCCAGCACACGGGCCGCCACTGTGCGAGGACCGCGCCAGGGTCCGCAGCCCCAAACCCGCCTCTGTCCCTCCCACCCGCTGGCCACGCCCCACCCTGCGGCCGGCCACGCTGCGAAGGGGCGGGGTTTCCGCTTCCGGTGGCGGATTGTTGACGCCTGTGGCTGCTGCGGTGGCGACAGACCGTTGGGGAGGAGCCGGGAGGGAAGGGAGACGGCGCAGTGACAAGACAGCGGAGGGTGCTGCCGAGGCTGCCATGGCAGAGGGGCCGGAGGAGGCCCGAGGCCGCCCTCCGGGGCAGGGCGACAGTGGAGGGGACCACGAACCCGTCCCTTCCCTGCGAGGCCCTCCTTCCGCCGCCGCCCCACGCCCCCAGGACGGGCCGCCCGCCGAACCCCAGGCCCCGGGCCGGCCCCCAGCCGCGGGCCCCCCGCCCACTGCGGCGGCCGCGGAGGGGTCGGAGCCGCAGCGCGAGCCCGGGAAGCGCGAGGAGGCGGCGTCCGACTCGGCTGCGGGGCTGCGGGAGCCGGCGGGCTGCGAGGTGCCCGAGGCCGCGTCGCCGCGGGAGAAGCCGGCGCGGCTGAGCGCTCGCGAGTACTCCCGGCAGGTGCACGAGTGGCTGTGGCAGTCTTACTGCGGCTACCTCACCTGGCACAGCTGCCTGGCCGCCTTCCCAGCCTACTGCAGCCCGCAGCTGCCCCCGCCCAGCTACCCCCAGGCCGGGGCGCCGCCGCCCCTCCAGCTGGGCTATTACAACCCCTTCTACTTCCTGAGCGCCGCGGCTGCCGGGCCCGACCCGGGGGCGGCTCCCGGCATCGCCACTCCCGCTTCAGTCGCGGGCCTGGGACCCCGGGCTCCTCACGTTCAGGGGTCCGTCCGGGCAACCCCAGTAACGAGAGTGGGATCCGCCGCCCCTTCGCGAACCCCGAGCGAGACCGGGCGCCAGGCAGGTGAGAGGCGCGAGCGCGAGGTCGGGCGGCGCAGAAGGGTCCCGGGAACCCGGGGGGTGGAGCAGCCTCGCCGTGTTCGCGCGGAGCTGCTTCGGCTCCTGCGGTTGATGGGTCTCCGTGTGCTTCAGCTGTCTGCGCCCTGGCTTCAATCCCCAAAGGGTACGGAGGGGCTGTCCAGGGTCTTCTTCCTTTAGACCCAGCACTCCCAATTGACTCCCTTACTCCTGGGACTGGTTTCCGCGTGTGAAGAAATCTCTGCTCTTCAAATCATCCCCGCTCTGGAGAATGAGATTCAAAGCTTCAATCCCAGATGGAAAACCTACTTGGGGGTGGGGGTGACGGGTAATGCTGGAAATAACCCAGACGTGGATTTATTATGTATTATCTGTAAATTACAGAATATATGACAATATAGAATTAATGATTCTATATTACCTTTATATTAGGTGCAATGGAACTGAAGGGTCTGAATACAAATGTAGTTATGAACCTTTGCGCCTTGCTGAATGATCATTATAGTCTGTTTACTTCTGTATGGGAATTAGACTATTTTGCATTAGTTACACAGTTTATCATTTAGAGTTTCTGTTCACTTTATTCAGCCACAGATATTTGGGACTAGAATTAGTTTCTGAATTTGATCCCATTCAGAATTTAGTAAGACATTGATTTATTACATAGAAAGCAAGACAAACTAAATAAGAGGTAAAATGGACACAGGGATTTACTTTGTACTAATTATCTATACTTAACCTTGATCTTTCCAAAAAAAGTATTTAATTTTGTGTCAGGTTTGTGAGCACCTGGATTCTCCTCATTTGAGTCCTTAGTGTGATCCATTGAGTACCTTAAATAAATTTATCTGTGAAATCATTTTTTAAACATTGAGGTGAAAGCAAACTTTGAACTCTTCAAAAACAGTGGAGTAATGTTGCTATATTTTAATGACATGTGTTATTGGTGGAGTCAATGCCAATGATTATTGCAAGGTCATTATTTCTTTTTTATCAGCATGTTGTACCTTGACTTTATATTCCCTATTTGTTTACCTAGCTTGGGTCCCAAGGCCTGTGAAGTAGTTTTCCTAACTTTTTTTTTTATTTACAGGCAGAGAGTATGTTATTCCATCCTTGGCCCACAGATTTATGGCAGAGATGGTGGATTTCTTTATCCTTTTCTTTATAAAAGCAACCATTGTCTTAAGCATCATGCACCTCAGTGGAATAAAGTAAGTAAAGACTAGTCACAGAAAGGTTTATTAAAACCTACTGCCTAGAGATCTTGTTTTGTTAAATTCTGTTTATGCCTGCACATGACTGTGTATGTGTTGCCACTGTCATGATTTCTTTATAGGCACTTTGTGGGATTTTTTTCTTGTTTTAAGAAAGAAAAAAAGTACAAAAAAGAGAGTAACACTTCATAAATTCTGCCAGATCTATGGGAATGTCACCTATCAAAAGTAGGTAAAAAGGGCCCCCAAGCCTGGTTTGAGTTTATTCAACTATTTTCTCAGGCAGCACTCATTTCCCTCTTACTAGGCATAAAGAGCTTTTGATAGATGAACTAGTATTAATCAGCTAGATGGCATTTCCAAATGGGATTGCTTATATTATCAGGGAAGTCCCAAGTGAACTGCAAAGTGAGCCATTTATTTGAATAATCCTCCTTTCACATTAATAATCATAGTAATAATTATCACTCACTAAGTACTTTCTACATGCTAGGCTTTGAGCTCACCTCTTTTATATGGATTCTTTCTTAATCTTACCACCACTATGAGTTGTAGAGATGAATACCTCCTTTTTTTTTTTTTTTTAACTTTTCAGGAGAAAATAATTTTTTATTATTTTTTAATTATTTATTTTATTTTTGTTACAGATGTTTCCCCCCACACACTGATTCCCCCCTCCCCCTGCCTTCCCACCCTGTCCCCAGCTTTGTTGTTCATGACCTTTGTTCATGCATACATGCATATAAGTTCTGTGGTTTCTCTCTCCCCCACCACCCCCTGTTCTGGGGATTGTCAGTCTGTACCCCACTTCCACATCTCTGGGTCTACCCCATTCCTCAGACTGTTATGGTCATTATATTTCACAAATAAGTGAGATCATATGATACTTGTCTTTCTCTGTTTGGCTTGCTTCACTTAGGATAATACTTTCCAGGTCCCTCCATGTCATCTCAAAGGATAAGAGATCTTTCTTTCTTACAGCTGCATATACTCCATTGTAATACCTCCATTTTATAGAGATTGAAATTTGGGTTTACAAGAAGTTAAGCCCAGAATTTACAAAGTTACAAAGATAGTAATAAGTGACAGAATCAAGATACAAACCCTTGTGGACTTCAGGGCTCTTGCTAGAAACTGATTCCTTTCTGTCTCTTCCTCTCCTACCCTCTACATATCCAAGTACCAACTCCCATCTGTTGAATCTCCTGAATAGCCTCAACCCAGATCATTTTTTTTCATCACTGCTTCTCTCTGGCCCAGTTACTATCATGCCTTGCCTGGATTTTAGCAAAAGTTTTCTAACTGGTATCTGTCTCCTGTCTCCCATTTTTCTGAATTCAGTCTCTGATGTAAATTGATTCTGCTCTGTTCCTGCCTTAAAACCCTCCCTTCAGTAGTTCCTCATTGCCATCAGGATAAAGTCTTATCTACATATGGTTTAAGTAAGATGCCCTTATTTCCTAATCACTGTTACCTCTCATGCTTAATATGTGAGCCATACCATAGCTCCCATCACTCTCTTGCTCAAAGGCTTTCTCCCTAGTTAGTCCCTCTCTCTGAAACTTCTCCCTTGTTAGTCTGGCTAACTTCTTTTCATCCTTCAGATTTCAGCTTAAATGTCATCTCTGGGAAGCTTCACAAGTTAAATGTATCTGGTATGTGTTTCCTTAGTACACTATGGTTTCCTATCACAACTCTCATCTCACTTTATTATCACTTATTGTTCTGCCCTCCCTGCTTGGTTATAATCTCCATGAAAGCAGAGACCATGTTGAATTCACTCACCATTTTACCCCCAAGGCTATTACAGTGCCTGCTCATGATAGTGATGCCATTTGTTGCGTAAGTTGTTTGTGAGATGGTTGGAAACCTAAAGATTAATTTATAACTTGAAAGAAAATTTATGACTAACACTAATAGGAACAGAAATCAATGCAACTGCTCTAATAACTAATTCTTTACAACCCCAAACTATTATTTTGTGCAGGGATATCTCTAAGTTTGCTATGCATTATATAATCGAAGAAATAGATGAAGACACATCAATGGAGGACTTGCAGAAAATGATGGTTGTGGCCCTTATATACAGATTATTAGTTTGTTTCTATGAGGTAAGCTACTGACTTCAGCAAATATTAATATTTACCTATCTATTGCTAGATTATCATCCCAAGATAAAAAAAGAAATGGAAATTTACAGTTACTTATGTATTTGTCAAATGTCTCTATTTTTTCCAAAATTTTTTTTAACATACAACTTTTCAAGTTTAAAAAAAAACTTTCTGCCCTGGCTGGTGTGGCTCAGTTGGTTGGAGCATTGTCCCATGCACCAAAAGGTTGCTGGTTCAATTCCCAGTCAGGGCACATACCTAGGTTTCGGGGTTTGGTTCCCAGTGGGGATGTGTATGGTAGGTAACCCTTTGACGTCTCTCTCATTTTTCTCTCCCCCCTCATCTCTCCCCTCTTCTCCTCCCTTCCCCTCTTTAAAATCAGTAAAACATATCCTCAAGGATTAAAAAATAAGTTAAATAAAAACTTTGAAGACATTTTATAACTTTTTTATAATATATTTCATTCTCATTGTCCAAAAAATGTACTTGTAAATTGGTTGTGGAACTTGAAATGTATTTTTCTATAGAAACAGGCTCACAGAGAAGTATTACAGTAGACAACTGATAGTATTGAAGATGGTCTGTAATATCTTCAGAAGTACACATTAAAAGGTTAACCTTTGAGTATTCTGTGAAATTTCCAACTTGAAAAATTTTTTTTAAACATAAGTAACATGGCAGAAAAACTTACCTTTAAAACTGGTATGATTGAGCCCTGGCCAGGCAGCTCAGTTGGTTAGAGGGTCATCCCAATACACCAAGGTTGTGGGTTCAATCCCCGGTCAGGGCACGTATAAGAAACAACCAATGAATGCAAGCACATCAATGTGCATGTCTCTCTCTCCCTCTTCTTCTCTCTCAAATCAGTTTTAAAAAATTAAAATTGGTATAGTTGAGCTAATAATTATTTTAAAATTATCCTTCTTTCCTTAGATAATTTGCATTTGGGGAGCAGGTGGAGCTACCCCAGGGAAGTTCCTGCTGGGGCTTCGAGTTGTGACATGTGATACATCAGTGCTTATTGCACCAAGTCGGGTTTTAGTGATTCCCTCCTCAAATGTTAGCATTACAACGTAAGTTCTTATCTTAATTCACTTTTGTGTACTTATGAAAATTATAAATTTTAAGTAATCAATAAAATCCATGTTATATACTATTTAATATGGTATTTTTAGGATGTATTTTTTATGGTATACTATAATGAATGGGCTTACATTTTATTAAGTTTAAAACAATTTATGGGTGTTTTTCAATTAATGTGATTGTATACCCCTCCCCAGTATTCATTTTTGAGAGTCATTTTATGAAGTAAAAGTCAATGATTATGAAAGGATGATTTGCGTGTCAGTGCTCATGCCTAGCTTTTTTATTCTCCAGACCTGTGCATATTGGGTCAGTTACTGATCTGCCTTGAGCCTCCATTTTGTAATACCTGTCATCATCCCATTTTGAATGGGTGATAAGTTTTGGTAACTATGCATGCTTGCAATATTCCCAGTACTCATGGTTAGCTGTTAGCATGTCTGTCTGTCTCTGGGGCAAAGTACAAATAGTGATAATGGAAGTTGTGGAAGTGAGTAGGTAGTAATCACTGGAGCAAAACAAGATACTGGCTGGAATAGCTGCCAGAATGATTCACAGTTGGATTGTTAATGTTAAGAAATACAAACAAGAGACTCTAGAGGGCTTGATTTTGCTGACATACTCAAAATGTCCTTACAAATTTTGTGCTTATAATAATCCTGGCTACTACTTTGACTAAGAATCAATAATGGCTAATGCTTATTGAGCACCTCTCATAAATTATTAAAAACAATGTATATGTAATAACTGATTAAATCCTAACAACTTTGTGAGATAGGTAGTATAGGTATTTTACCCCTTTTACCATGTGGAATACAACTTGAGATTGCTAGAAAGTAGATCTCAAACCAACTAGTCTGGATCCGGAGCCCACTCTTAGCCACTGTGCTTTTCTCTAGTTCTCTGAGTGTACTAAAAGGTAGAAATCTAACATTATTAGGATAATTCTCCACTCTAAACTATTGTTGAAAGCTTTTTAAAAGCTTCTTTAATCACAGGATCCCACAAAGAGCGCTGATAAAAGAATACACAGTAGCCCTGGCTGGTTTGGCCCCAGAACCGGAGTCTCAGGTTTGATTCCCTGTCAAGGGCACGTACCTGGGTTGCAGATTTGATTCGCTGGCCCCCAGTTGGGGCACTTGTGGAGGCAACTAATCGATGTCTCTCTCTCACATCAGTGTTTCTTTCTCTCTCTCTTCCTCCCCTTCCCTCCCTCCACTCTATCTAAAAATTTTAAAATTACCAAAAATATAGTTATTTAAAATGCTAGTGCTTTATAGAAGGCAGAAAGTGAGAGTGCAGTAAGCATATTCAGTTTAGAAGATACTAAAAAGCACACAGGAATGAGTGACTATAGCAAAGGCAAGTAAAGGGAGTGGTTTCCTTCTGACAAAATATGAGAAAACACTATAAACTTTAGTTCACATTGTAAGGCATATTACTGATTTTCATGTAAAAATTATAGTCTTTTATGTTGGTGAAGTCTTTAGAACTAGCTATGGTTAGATCATAATATAATGATACTTAAAAATAACTCAGAAATCAAAGGTAAAAATTCAACTATACTTTGAATGTTTTAAATACATATTTTGAACTTGATAGAAGAATAGTCATCTGTATGTGGTGTGTATACAGTTATCTGATACTTTATGCTTTTTTTTAGGTCCACTATACGAGCTTTGATCAAGAATTTTTCTATTGCTTCTTTTTTCCCTGCTTTTATCACACTGCTGTTTTTTCAGCATAATCGAACAGCCTATGACATTGTCGCAGGAACCATTGTGGTAAAAAGAAACGGGGTCAGATGATGCCCCCAAAGGCCCTGAATTCCATACAGTGGAATTATGACAAGACTAAATTATGTATCAAGGCCATCAGTATCCCTGGGTTACATTAATTGATTTAGAAATTAAAGCACTCGCTCCAGTGTGATACAGGTGACTGTTCTGAAAGTATTGGTTTTACTTGAATGCCAAAGAACTTTTCCAGAAGAAAAACCTGTTGAATTCAAGTATTAAAATATTAGATCAAAAAGAAGGCAAGTGGTTTCATAATCAACAATGGACAATATATACTAAGATCTAAGGCATTTTCAGCTTTGAAATCTCCAAATGAAACTTTAAAAATTTATTTTGGTTTATCCCAAAATGATGGAAAATGTCCAGTTGTGTTTTATAAACACATTATTCATCTTGTAGTCAACACTTCTTGGGGAAATTGTTGTCTTTGCTTTTTAGGGGTGGTGGGGTCACTAATGGGGTAACTCACTTATCTCCCATCCCAGGAGGTGGTGAGTGAGTTTTACTGCAAGAGAAGGGAAGTGAGGCAGGCCCACCAGTTCCCTTACCCAAAGTTTAAAACTCTGTACTGCAGTGTACTGTGGGATTGATGTAACTTTACTGTTCTTAATGCTTCAACATGTATTTTTGAGGCAAAGTTTTGCATGATGAAAAAGTATTGTCACATTGCTGTATTAATATTGACTTTTTAAAGAAAAGCTGTTAGTGATTGCTTTTAATGGGGGGTGGGGTTCACTGTAAATTTAACTTAAAATTTTATGTGCAAGTGTTTTCAGTGCCCTAAATCAAACTATAACTATGTGGGGGGAAATTACTTCCATAAAACTGTTGCATAATTTACTGTAAAACTATATTCCCAGTGTGTGTACAGCATGAAGAAAGTATTAGTGCTTTTCAGTGTTCTGAATATAACTTCTCTTTACACACAGGATATTTACATACTAGTTTCCTTTTATATTTTATATAGTTCCATAACTTTTGAAACACCAAGTTAAATAATCTGAGTATTTCATGATTAAATACTGGTAATTTGTGAAATATCAGTAGCAATTTTCCCATTATGGACTGTTCTAAAACAAGGAAGAGTAGCATTTCCAGACATTAATTCTATGTTCTTTGGTTCTGTGAGCTAAAAGCTTATATTTTGGGCCTGCCATGGATGATGGTTTGAGGGAATGTTAAGCAAAGTAACACTTTGTGTATTGCCATTTTAATTTATTTTTCTATTGAAGCGAAGTTGTGGTTTCAAGTGTATGCGTGCTTTTGTTCGATGACCCAGTTAGCTGTGTTGAGATGTACCTGAATTAAGTTTTGTTTCTTAGACATTTTCTCCAACTGTGATATTTTCAAAAACAAAAACACTAACTCTGTTGGACAGTTCATAATTAGATTGCTTAAAGGGTCAATCTAGGCTTTATTTTTGGTATTAAGTTTATTAGCAGATGCAAAACATGTCTACTATCATTGTATCAATTTTTAAAGGGGGTTTTCCTTTGACAGTTAAAACTGAAAACATGCACATTTGATGGTTATAGAAACCTTAACAATGTCCTTATTAATACCTTTTATTGTAAAACTTCATAAACCATGTTTTTCAAAATAATTTTATATTAAATCCAACATCACAGAATGCCTATCAGTTAAGTGTGCCATAGTATTAAACAGATCATTCACATGTAGCCTCTGGGAAGGTGTGGCCCCTTCACAGTAAAAATAATAAAACTGAAATTTTATTAGACTAGAAATTAGGAAATGTTACATAAACTTACCACTTAGTGTATACGTACACTATTTTTTGCCCCTGGTTGGGAATTCAAGTTGAAATGTCCTTCAGTCATGTAACTTTGGAATTTATCTTGAATGTATTATTTCTCTCAGATACTAGATTATTTACCATCTGTTTTTATTTATATAGTAGAACAAAGCAAACAAGTAGTCCAGTTTCATTTGTTGTATTTAAAACATTGCACATCTATACAGGTTTATTTAGATCCATCTCAGGAGTCAAGTTATACTATCTATATAGCTCTACAAGTATTTTGTCTGCCTTTACAACAAAAAAAAATCGAAGCCTGTCTCTATTTATGAATTCAGCACTTAAGAGATTTTTGATGCCCAAATAATTGAAAAATGTGATAAAACAATAAGGAAGAAGGAGGAGCCATTTTTTCTCTTGGAATTGTAAAGAGTGGAGAATCGATCCCTCTTTTCAGTACTTTTTTACTTAGTATATATCATTCATGGAAATGCTGGTTTTCTGGGTCAAAGTATAATTCTCATGATGAAGTTCTAGCCTAAAAAGGCAGAAAGTTGTCTTCCTATTACAAGCATCATTCACTTTCACAACGTAAGCATAAGCAAATAATGGAACAAAAATTAGAAGTCAAGCTGAGCTATTTCAATGAATGGGCCCTAAGTAAAACCACAGATGGTGAACTTGAGGCCTCTAGGAAATCTCAGTACCCCTTACTGGAGGTGCCCTGAGTGGCTAGTTCAATTGAGCAAGTCTGACATTAATACTCACGCTGGGCCTCGAGTAGCCGAGTGTGAGACGCAAGCCTTGCTTTTAGACTAATCTGTGACCACAGAAATAAAGCCAACACTTTTTTTGATAGTAAGCCTTTGCTTTAAAATATTGCCCAATTGATACTTGAGTAGAACTGGTTCAGAAGTAACTTCTTTCTACCTAAACATTTACCTTCCAGTTTTACCCAAATACTTAGTGTTGGGAAAAAGTGTTATATTTGAGGGCCACTTTGTCTAAATTACAAAAATTAGTCTTCAGTGTTTTTTGTTTCAAATGGTGATAAAAATTGTTTTAACTCAAGACGAAAAATGTACCCTTGTGTTTCACTAATACATAAGTATTTCCAGCAAAAGGAAGGTAGGAATGGAAAATTAAACAATTTGCTACTTGGGAATAAAGGGCTTTTTGAGGGGAATAGGGGCATTAAATATTTTTATTCTACACCTATCCCAGGCTGTTGATTCTTTTGAAGAGTATTTCTAAACAGCGGTATTCTCAAATCCGACAAGTATCATTTCAATTACTGCCATTCCCCAATCCCCAGAACCAAAGGTCAAAATCTTGAAAATATGTACTTGGCTGGGTGAAGTTCCTCATTTCAAACTGTGTATTTCCTTACAGCCATTATAATAGGGCTTGACCCGCAAACAACATCTGATGGCCTACCTATAAATACATTCAGCATTCTATTTTTAATAATTTGTATGCTGCCAATTTGTATTCTCTGTCTCAATAAATACCTGGTCACCAATGATTCTGTGTTGCCCGCTGTTTTGAAAAGGTGTGCTTTAGAAGCTCCTGAGGGAGAACTTCCTCCAAATACAGCTTTCTGCCTTCAGGAAGGTGGCTCGAGGAGTCAACTAGAGGGCTTTCAGAAATAGAGGTCTACCAAAATCATCATACACTTTTTAGGATATATTCTTTTAGCAAGTCATTCCAAAGGTACCTATAGATGACTGTGCTTAATGTTAAACTAATCTTGTCTTAAAGGGGTTAACCATCCCAACCATCATGTAAGATAGTAAGGACCCAACCCAAGATTCAGAGCTTGTCAATGACTCAGCTGGGCAATTTAAACCTAGTTCGGATCTTATAAGCATTTCCTATTCTAACCTTCACAAATCTAGAGGACAGACCACAAAACAGGTTCTTCAAGGACAAAGCTACTGAAAGATAAATAAATGTAGCTAAACTAGGGCTTGGTCTGACTGAGTCCTTATAGACAATGTGCTCTTATGAGCCCAGCTACAAACTACACATTGTGGAACTAGAGTGGACTTTTGAGGTAAGTTTATAAAAGTTGCCCATATTATCAGGAAATAAAGGCACTGACATGGTTATACAGCTGGTGTGTGTAGCTAGACCCCACACACCCATTTCTTCAACTTTACCAAATTTGTCAGTTTTCATTAAACACAGGCTAACCTTTGTAAAATTTCCATTGTTTCAAACTTTATATATGAACAGGCCCAGGAAATGACATTTGTGCATGTCCTGCATAATGATGTTTCAGTCAACAATGAACCACATGCACAACGGTGGTACCATAAAATTACAGTGGAGCTGAAAAATTTCCAATGCCTAGTGATAACACAGCCATTGAAGTGTCTTAGCACAATGCATTACAATTGCCTACAGTATTAACAGAGTAATGAACTGTACAGGTTTGTAGCCTAGGAGCAACTGCCATGGTGTGTAGTAGGCTACACCATCTAGGTTTGCACTACAAGATACTTAGTGACAAACTGGCCTGACACAAACTCAACTTATCCCTGGCCAAATGACACATGGCTGTACTAATACAATTAAAGCAAATACAAATTCTTCCCAGGCTAAACCAGAAAATTTAAGGCTTGATTATAAATTGTTCAAATTAGTCCATCACTTTTATTTCAAATAAAATCTTGACACAATTTCAGGGGAGAATCTGTAACAAACAAGCAGCTAGCCCTGGCAGAGTGGCTCAGTTAGTTGGAACACTGTCCCATATACAACAAAAGGTGGCAGGTTCAATTCCCAGTTAGGGCACATACCTAAGCTTGTGGGTTCGTGCCCAGTCAGGGTGCATATGGGAGGCAACAGATCAATGTTTCTCTCATATTGATGTTTCTCTCCAAAATCAATAAAAATATATCCTTGGGTGAGGATTAAATAAGTAGCTTGCTTAAAGACAAATTTTTCCATTCTATGAATTTTAATGCCTGAAATTCATAAATTACTCAAAACAACCTACAACTTTAAAGTCCTCCAGGTACTTATTTAATGATGTAGATTTTTGGACCCTACCCAGACCCAGTGAATTAATCTCTGATGAGGAGGTCCTAGAATATACATTTGATACAAGTTATATTGATGTATATTCAGTGACAACTACTGACCCTCTTTTTCAAATTATATACACATATTGACTTCAACCTTTCTGCATAAAGTTTTCTTCCCTTCAGAGATTACTGTCAGTTAAAAATAACCCTCCTTGCCCTGGCCTGTGTGGCTCAGTTGGTTGAGCATCATCCCATGCATTAAGAGGTCACCAGTTCAATTCTGGGTCAAGGTTGCAGGCTCGATCCCTAGCCTGTTGATGTTTCTCCCTCTCCCTCTAAAATCATTTTTTTAATGCCTCAGTGGTCCAGCACAAAAAGTGGGCTAATACTGTCTTTTTATTTTGTTTTGGTTGTGTTTACCCCTTCCATTTTCACTTGTGTATGGCGCATATAACCCTAGTTGGCCCAAGGCTGCCATCACAGCCACAAGGAGTGGATCAGAAGTGGGTCTAGAGCCTGCCTGAGCCAGTCTGATACAAAGATACTTCTGTGGAGCTTGAACAGGGACAGGCTGGAAGTCAGTGCCGCTAGGTGCACCCTGAGAATTACAGCCACCGAGAGGGAAAAAACAAGTCCCAAGTCCTGAATACAGGCCCATATACTTCAGTCCGGGAGGGCCAGATTTCATTTTTAAGAAAAGCCACTTGAAGCGTAGCTGTTCAGTCACTTGTATTAAAAAAAAAAGGGGGGGGGGGGGAGTACTAAGTAAAATAAAACCTTTCTAGCACATTTCTTATGAAAAATCTTTCCAAGAATTGAAGGCCTAATATTCCCATCCACATGGGCCTAAAGAACGGCTTAGAATGAACTGACCTGCAATTCAGGCATTAACTTCTCTGCATTAAAATCACAAATTTCCAGTTTACTTCTTCAACCTTCACCATCACTGTTTATGCCCAAACAGGTCCATGTCAAATGTGCATTATAAATACAAAATTTCTGCCCTGGCCGGTTTGGCTCAGCGGTTGGAGCGTCAGCCTGCGGACCAGAGAGACCTGGGTTCGGTTCCCACTAGGGGCATATACAAAAAATAAAAAAATTTAAAAAAAAATTAAAAAACAAAATTTCTATTCCAAAACCAGCATTTATGATTGCCTAAGATCTTTTTAATAGGAAAAATATCTTTTCATTGTAAACATACACCAGAAATCTAAATCTAAGTTGTGAATTTACACCCCAACCAGTTCAACAAAATAAAAGCACAACATGATTGTGCATTCAAGCTGAAGAATATAATTACCAAATGCTGCCCCACAAGCTCTTTTATGAACCACAGAAAATAAATCTAATTTTTAAAAAATTGGTAAAATATTCAGGAAAAAAAAAATTACACAAAAAGACCACTGAAGATTTTGTGAGCGGCTCGGGCCAAACTTGATCAAAAACCAGTGTCTAGTCACCTATCAAGGAAGATACAAGTACAAACAGAAATGATTGTGTGTTTATTTCCAACTTTTAAAAAGGTATGTCAATTTATATGCAAAGTAGGCATGATTCCTAGCACCAGACAAAAAGCAGGTACCTTCAATATGCTGTAAATTCAGACACTTTCCCATTCACTTAGGAGTTATCCAAATTACTTAAAAGCATTCTCTGAAATTTATCTTCTAACTGACCATTAACCTTTATAAAAAGGTTCCTTTCCAGAGTTAGCACTAGAACAAAAAGGATTTCACAATTTTTTATTGATGGCATTTATCCCATGGTTTAACATGTTAATTATACTGTAATAAACATGGCTTTAATATTAAACTTTTCCTTATTATCCAAAGTCACCACAGTCCATTTCAGTAAATATAAAAATATATGCTTAATACTTTGTACAATACTGGTTTTTGGTCCAAACAAAACTGGATCAGAAAAGCCAATAAATTCACTTTAAGAATCCCCAATTTTTTTTTAAAGATTTCCAAATGGATTTAGGCAACTTTGAATAATGGGATTTACATAATAAAATCTGAGACAAGACTAAACAAACAACAACAAAAAAATTCTAACACAAAATTAAAATTTCAAGTTCACAGATTTATGTTATGCCAAAAAAGTACAGAAACAAAACTGTATTTACACAAGTTTCATAATAAAATAATGAAAAAGGCAAGACAGGTGATAGAAGAATGAAAATATAGAAATAGCATATAATTATTAAGTGGAGAAGGAACTAGATCTAACAAGTCCTCAGCATGGACCATTCTTTAATCAGGCTTCCTCTATCAGAAAATTTTAGTGCACAATACACCCAAACTCACTCACTTCACACATATACCAGCACAAACTCAGCATAGAAATCATTCATTTCAAGATCCTCTAATCTATACAGAATTCCTCAGATATAATTACAATTATCAATGCGTTCCATAAACGCATATCAACGCACATAATGGTGCAGACGAAGAGGTTCTATACAAAGCCATTCACTGAGCGGGCTCCATTCCTGAATTCAGCCAGCCTAAGCCAAATCAGTGAATAATTTGCTGGATCATAAAATATTTTTGCTGAAGAGTCAGTCATCAGTCTATTATTGTTTTAAAACGGTGTAGCGAGAAATGACGGCGGGGCTTTTGTAAAGAAAGAAAGAGGAAAATTCTAAAATCAAAGAAGTCCTTAGGCAGACAGATTTGACTTCAGATAACTCCAGCATGTAGTACAATCCAGTATCTAAAAGCAGGACACCAGCTTTTGTTAAAACTTGTGACCTTTATTTCCTGCGTCTAACAGCAGTCTTTATCTTGCGACCAGGAACTGAAGTTCCAGAAGAGAACATATTTTTCCCATTTGACCTGTGAAAATAAAAACTTTAAAATGTGACATGATGTTCAAAATTTTAGAATCATAACTCTAAATGTGACCAGTGACAAGGGGGGGAGAAGAGACACTACACTGTTCAAGCAAACATATTTTCTGTTGTACACCACACACACTGCTTTTTTTTTTCAGGCTATGATCCACCAAAACTGTAATATGGTGAATTGATATTGGAGAACATACTTGCTTTTACCTGAACTATATTGCACTTTGGTGATTTTAAAGACAAAGCACACATACACTCATTCACATGCACACCCATACCATGTTAAATTCTCCACTTCAACAAAAAGATCTCTTACCCCACTGTAAATGAAGCTGACGGCTGATTAAACGTAAAGCTCCCTGAGCCAGAAGGCTGGGCTGAGGCTGCAGCTGTGCTCGGATTTGCACCAAATGTGAATACTCCTGACGGATTGTTGTTTGTGAAGTTGAAATTTGTAGTGCTGCTGCCAAACTGGAAAACTGAACCTACAAGTGTTGAAGCAAAAAAACATTAAGGTAAAAATTATAGTTTCTCTAGAAATGACTCTGATCCTTTCCTTTAATACAAAATATAATAAAGGGTTAAGATCTCTTATGATCACTTAAAGAAAATTGAGTATTTTCTCTATTGACACATACTTGACATCGTCCAATAAGTGACCCAACTTACCCATGACCAAAGAAAAAGTGGCAGAGTGAACTTCTGGTTAAAGACAGTAGAATCAATAAACAATTTAGCCTATCTTCTTCAAAACTTATGCTAATATAACAGTAAAAGGAGTTTTACTAAGATGGGGAGAAGAGACAACAGAAATAAAATGCAGAAGCCAGAAGGCTGACAGGAGCTCAATACTAACTTAGCAGCAGGGAACGCACAGAAGCAATTCCACTCACACTAGACATACTCAAAAGGGTTAGGTTCCAGGTACTTCTGAAAGTGAGAGTGAACGTTAAAAAAAAAGAGGAACAGAGAGAGAGAAAAGATGGTAGAAGAAGATACCCAGGGTCAATCCCTTCCCAACACTAAACAAGATGGTCCATCTCCTCTACCCCACCAGAAAAACAGCTTTATTCTCTGGAGAGTCTCTGACTGGGGGCAGGTCATCCTGCACAGGTAAAGGCAAGAACATTAAAACAGAAGGACTAGCCTGGTCGGTGTGGCTCAGTGGAATGTGCGTCGTCCCATGGACTGAGAGGTCCCGGTTCAATTCCCAGTCAGGGCACATGCCTGGGGTTGTGGGCTTGATCCCCAGTAGGGCGCATGTGGGAGGCAGCTGATTGATATATCTCTCTCACATCAATGTTTCTACCTCTCTCTCTCTCTCTCTCTTCTTCCCTCTCTAAAAAAAAAAAAAAAAAAAAAAAAAATCAATAAAAACATGTACTTAAAAAAGAAGAAGAAAATAGGACTAAGAGTAGTGCTGATACAATGAATACTTAGGACTGCAACCTTCCTCTCTGACTCAGCTCCCAGGTGCTGGCAATCAGGACATACCTGACCCTCCAGGCAGGAGACTAGGAAGAATCTTCTCTGGGGAACTGAAAGACCTAAACACATTGAAATCCAAGTCTTCCCAAGTAAACAGGAGAGTCTGATAAAACTACAGTGAAATTCAAGATCTATATGCCCTAACCATGTACAAAGAATTATCAAGTAGTATTTAGGTGTCCAAAATTATGAATAGAATGGGAGAAAATATCTGCAAAACAAATATCTGATAAGGGGCCGATCTCTAAAATATATAAGCAACTCTTACAACTCAACAGTAAAAAATAAATAAATAAAAAACCCAACTAAAAATGAGCAGAGAACTTGAATAGTCATTTCTCCAAATGGCTAACAGGTATATGAAAGGATGCTCAATATCATACCTGTTAGGATGGCTATTATCAAAAAGATAAGAAATAACAATAGCTGTCAAGGATGTGAACAGAGAACCCTGGTGTACTGTTAGTAGGAATGTAAATTGGTACAGCCACTATGGAAAACAACAGTATGGTGGTTCTGCAAAAAATTAAAACTAGAACTATCATATGATACAGCAATCCCATTCTGGGTATATATCCAAAAGATCTGAAATCAGTATCTCAAAGAGATATCTGGACTCTTGTGTTCACTGCAGCATTCTTCACAATAGCCAAGATGTGGAAACAACCTAAATGTCCACTGACAGATGAACAGATATAGAAAATGATGTACAAACTAAATCTATATTCAACCAAAATCTTACCAACATGGGGGCAAAATAAAAATCCTTCCAGAAATGTAAGGTCTCAGACTTTTCTTCCCTGGGGTCCTTTAAAACAAAATCATTGGAAGGTCTGCTCTGTATCATACCTGTTAGAATGGCTATTATCAAAACAAAGTAGTTAGAGGGAAGAAGACATGACACCCAGGAAAGAGAGATGCTTTTAAGAGGAAGCTAAAGGGAATCTCCAAGACAATTGGTAAAAAGGATCCCCTGGACCTCAGTTAAACAGTAAGCCTCTACAGAAAACCTGGTGGGAGGAGCAGTTTAGAAAATTCTGTGAGAAACTTCTTTCAAATACTGAAAAACAGCCAATGTATTTGAAAATACTGAGAAGAGATCTACACAAAGAGGGGATCATTAATGCCAGAGAAAACAAAACTTTCTGTAGGAAAAATCACAGTAGACCACACAGCGTCTGCATACTCAGAATACTGATCTGTCACTGCATCCATAATTACAGGGTGGGGCAAAAGTAGGTTTAAAGTTGTGAGTACCCAAAACCGAGTTTATTCTAGTATTATGATTATTTTTTATTTTTATTATGTTAATCCTCACCCGAGGATATTTTTCCATTTATCTTCAAATAGAGTGTGAGGGAAGAAAAAAGTGAGGGAGAGAGGGGGGAGGGAGGGAGACAGAGAAAGACAGAGAGAGAGAGAGAGAGAAACATCAATGGGAGACACACACATAGATTGCTTGTCTCTCACATGACCCTGACCAGGGCTGGGGACTGAACCATAAATGAGGTACATGCACTTGACCAGAATCGAACCAGTGACACTTTGGTTCGTGAGCCAATGCTCTAATTGCTGAGCCAAACCGGCCAGGGCTGTATTATTATTTATTAATTTTTGTATTAGTTTCATGTGAACTGTAAACCTACTTGTGCCCCACCCTGTATAATACCATTTCGTTAACTAGGTTAAAAACAAACACAGAACCATGTGTTTAAACATACAAGTCAAGTGAAAAGGTTTTTATCATCAAATAGAAAGTGACATGAGACGACTCGATGGACTGTCCCAGGATAGAGTACTGGGGCTGGGGCATAATTTCCTGAAGTAAATCCAATCACAAAGAGGATTAGAAAAGACTACAGTTGAAATCTAGGCTAGAATGCCCCCAAACTCAGATGGGGAGAAAAGCTTTAATACTTTAAAAATGCTTAAAAATGTGTCAAAGTTGGGAATGTATGTGGTTTATAGGTAAGACTAAACATACACTTCTCTATTTTACTGAGTACAATTGACAAAAAAAAATAAGACATGCATGTTTCCAAGTTCAAACAAAAATATTACATGTAGGACATATAGAACCTAAGTAGAGATATAAACTACATCACTAGTACACACTCACTGGAATTTGGAGCTGTTCCAGAGCCAAATGCAGACTGACCAGGCTGTTGTCCAAACACAGGAGGCTGGCTACTGCTTGACACTGTCCCAAACGTAGGCGGTGCAGGCTGAGAACCAGCAGAAAATAATGCTGAAGATGATATAGATCCAAAGCCTGGGGGATTAGGCTGGCTGGCACCTTGACTTTGTCCAAATGTTGGGGTTTGGTTAGCACCAAATGCTGGACTGGCAGATGGTGCTGAAGGTCCAGTGCCAAACACAAAGGAGCATCCTATAGGCCCAAAAAATTATGTAAATTATCAGGGTAGCTAGAGAAAATCCACAAGAAATCTCTGAAGTCAAAAGCAAATTTCAAGCTTCTTTTCAGATTCTTACCTTGCTGGAAAAAAAAAAATCCCACTAAGTTTTGAATGATTATAAGAATTCAATTCTCTTTACTATTATTTAATAAAACTATATGGAATCCACATAAACAAAAACTTCTATTAATAAGACTTCCCACCTGCATAGTCAAAAAATTTTAGTTCAATGAAATATATCTAAGAAGCCAACTGACCTCATCAGAAATTTAACACACTGCAGAAATCAGCTAATGTTGTAGCACGTACATACTGCACAATGAGGACTAATATCTAATAAAATAATCCCCCGTTTCTGGTTCCTTACTTAGAAAAACTGAAGATAATACTCTTGCTTAGATTAGAAAAACTGCTCTGAAGAGTTGATCATGTTAAACTTAGATGTACGTTATACCAGAGTGAACAACTACAACATCAAAGTATAGATGATGTAAAGGTAACCATGCCATTTTGTGATAAGCTGCCATATTATCTCATAAGACTTGATATATTCATAATTAAAGCAAATCCTAGTACATGTATGTTTTGTTTTGTTTTTTCTTTTTTAAAAGTACCTGAAGAGCCAGACGTAGTTGTAGCTCCGAAGTTAAAACCAGAGGTTGCAGTATTATTACTGCTGGCTCCTGGACCAAAGACAAATGGGGTAACAGCTGTACCCGTGTTGGATGTGGTTACTGGTTTGCTCTCTTGAGGAAACAGCAAAGACTGAGATGTACTGGACTCAGCAGGGTTACCAAAGGCAGAGCTGCTCACAGGGTTGCTGGCCTGTCCAAACACAAAGGCACCCATCGGGGCACTGGAGGAAGTGGAACTACCAAATATGCTGCCACCAGCTGACGTAGCTTGTGTACTTGAATTCGAGGAATTGTTCAAGAAACTAAAAGCTGGCTTCGTTCCACCTTGATCTGTATGACAGAAATTAAGAAACAAACAAAAATCTTTAAGAACAAGTAATCACAGAAAGCACTTTTTTCCTATCTTACAATCTAAAAAGTCATTAGAAAACAATTTTTATATATATTCATTTGTTTATCAAATGGACATATCTAGTACATTAAATTTTGATGTAATCAAATATATTCATCTATTCTTTTACAGCTTACGGATTTTCTGTCATACGTAGGAAAACCTCCATCATTCAGATTAATAAAAATAAAAATATACCTTAAATCCAAACCTAACTGGATACTGTGTTTTGATAAGTTTCAGATAGTGGAAGACAGCTGTACTTTTATAAATCTGATTTTGCAATTTATGTTAGCAGGATCAGAACTTCAATTTAAAATTGAAATATAATAGCCAATTTTCTGTGCAGCATGTTATTGACAGGTGAGTGCATCTTGTGCTCACTATTTTATAACTCCAGCTTTATTACATATTAAATTCCAAATATACATGCATTTGTTTCTTCCACAGTTATTATTACTAAACTGTTTTAATTATTGTAGCTTTACAGTATGGCTTGATATTTAGTTTAAGGCAAACCTGTCTGTGTGCCGGCCCCTCCTCCCCAAAATGTTTTGTGCATTGTCCTTCCATATGAAATTTAGAAAAGCTTAGCTTGTCAAGTTCCACAAAAATTCCTCTAAGAACTGAAATTATATTGGGGGTGAGAGCTGAGAGGGAGAGAAATATACTCACTCAGGAACAAGTATTAAATATTTCTTTATTATGTTAGCATGTAATAAGATCAGTGGCTATTATAAAATACAAATGAAAAATGTTAGAAAACACAGATGAGATATACTGTCCAACACTTTACTGATGACTTTGAAGGAAAGCTATTGATTCTTATATAATGATTCTGAATCCAACCACTTTACTGAAGACTTTATTTTTTTTATCCTCACCCGAGGACACTTTTCCATTTTTTGTTCAGATAGAGTGGGAGGGAGAGAGAGAAACATCAATGTGAAAGGGACGCATCGAGTGGCTGCCTCCCACACAACCCAACCAAGGCTGCGGACAAACTGCAACTGAGATACGTGCCCTTAAAAGGAACCGAACTCAGGTCTCTCTTGACCACAGGCTGACACTCTACCCACTGAGCAAAACCGGCCAGGGCTGATGACTTTTTCTAAAACTGTTCCAATAACATCTCAGTTCCAATATTGTCTATTAGACAGAGCTGGTCACATTATGGTATTAGGCATTAGAATAGGTTACAGAAAATGGAGCATTTTAGCTCACTTTCAAGTTGGTATATAGGAGAGTTAAGGGGTCTGTTTCAGTGGAAACAATATAGAGATGCTGTAATTAAATTTGATTAAACCCTATCTCACTTTTTTTTTATCCTCACCCGAGGACATTTTTCCATTTTTTGTTCAGGTAGAGTGGGAGGGAGAGAGAGGAAGAGAGAGAGAGAGAAACATCGATGTGAAAGGGACACATCGAGTGGCTGCCACCTGCACGACCAACCAGGGCCGGGGACAAATTGCAACCGAGGTATGTGCCCTTAGCGGGAACCGAACCCAGGTCTCTCTGGACCACAGGCCGACGCTCTAACCGCTGAGCCAAACCGGCCAGGGCAAACCCTATCTCACTTTTATTCCTTTCCAAATAATATATAATTTAGCTTTTATTTTCTTTGAAGGGTGTTTTTAAATTTCCAAGTAAAAAATTCAATAAAAGCAACACACCTATTTGTTGCATTCATACTATTTTTTCAAGATTAATTTTGATTTTGGTTGTGTTTCCAATTTATTATTCCAAAATATTCATGGGTGTTCAACTTTTGATTCTTTGCTTGTCTGAAAACATCTACATTTTGCCCTTATGTTTGATGAAATTTGGCTGGTTATAGAATTTTAGGTTCAAAGACCATTTTCACTTTGAGGACACTGCTCTGTTTTTAGCTTCAAATGTTACAAATTAGAAGTATGATGCTAATTAAGTAACTATTTATGGCAAACAGCTTTTCTCTGAAAGCATTCAGGATTTTTTGGCTTGGCATCTTAAAATTTCACTGGCCTTTGTCAATCAGTAGGCCACTTCCATTTTTAAGACCAATGCTTTTCTTTACATCAAGGAAATTTTCTCTGTCACTCTCTGATAGTTCCTCCATAGTACTGCGCTTACCTTCTAAGGACTCTTATTCCAATGGAACTTGTGAATCTAGCTTGAATCAATCTTTCTCTATTTTTGCACTGTGTTCTGAAAAATTCCAGTTCACTATTCTGATTATCAGTTTCGTTTTTCCTGCTAATCAGTCCATAAAATAATTTTGTTTCACCAACCATGCTTTTTAAACTTTTGATGCTTTTTCATTTTTTTCTTCAAAATTTTAGTTTCCATAATCGCCTCTATTTCTCAGGGATTAATCATATTTGTCTATGTTCCTTACATGGTCGATGATGACTGGTTATTTCTAACTATTTTGTAAATATAAAGATTTTAATACCTAGAAAATATTCATGAGATTAAGAAAGAATGCCTATTTTCCTGAATAATATATGCCAATTCTGATTATAAAGCCCAAACAGAAAGAAAGACATGAACAACTATGCAATACTGTGGGTTTTCCATTAGAACTTTATTTCTCAAAATTAGATCTGTAGATCCCTGGCCAGTTTGGCTCAGCGGTTAGGGTGTTGGCCCGCGGAACAGAGTCCAGGGTTCAGTTCCCACTAAGGGCACGTACCTCAGTTGCAGTTTGTCCCCAGCCCCGGTTGGGGTCATGTGGGTGGCAACCAGTTGATGTATGTCTCTCATGGTCGATGTGTGTCTCTCACGTCGATGTTTCTCTCTTCCTCCTTCTTTCCCTCCCGCTCTATCTGAAGATAAATGCAAAAATGTCCTCGAGTGAGGATTTAAAAAAAAAAAAATTAGATCTGTAGATAACTTCACAAGAATCATGGGGATTTGAAACAGTTAAAAATGAAAATCCTAGGCTCCTTTCCCAAGAGTTCTGTTACTAGTCTCTCTCATATATGTTCAGTGTAAACCATTCCTTGACTTTCTGCATTTGTCAAGATATCAAAAATACCTTGTAAAAGAAAATGTTTAATACTTACCAGCTGTCGTACTGGTTTGAACTCCAAAAGCAAAAGTGGCCTTTGTGGCTGGCTGTTCGGACTCCTTCTCAGACGGTTTTGCCAGACTGAAACTAAAGGTCGACTTGGAAGAACTCTCATCTTTGGTTTGCTCTGAATTCCCAAAGGAAAATACTGGTTGACACTTTGGCTCTTCATTGTCAGCTTTCTTCCCAAACACTAGAGAAGTAGAAGTGACAGGCTCTTGTTGTTTCTCTTCTGTCCTTCCCAAATCAAACAATGAGGCAGATGGCAGAGGGGCAGGTTCCATATTGCCAAAAGGGAACCCTGCTTTGGCGGCAGGCATTTCTTCTTTTTTTGCTTCGGACGTCTTACATGTGAAAGGAGCCACTGAGACACTCTTGGTTTCGATAGTTCCAAAGCTGAAGTTGCTCTTGTTCTCAGAGGGCACCATGGTGTTAGCAGCAGCAGGAGCAGGGTTAATAACACCCGTACCAAAACTAAAGCCTGCAGGTGAAGGTTTAGCCAGTTCCTCCTTCTTTTCTTGCTGCCCAAGATTAGACACTCCAAACTGAAATGGAGCTAAAGAACCTGGATTGCTTAAACCAGAAGGAAGTCCAAACTTAAAATTATTATCATTCTTACTGTCCTTTTTAACTTCTTCCGGTTTAGAATCAGATGAAACTCCAAATTTAAAATCTCCTACTGGTTTAGAAAATTTAAAGCCTTCGCTCATGGAGTTTAAAGACCCAGAATCTGATGACACACCTATTTTAAAGCCTCCTTGATCTCCAAATTTAAAATTTCCAGGGCTTGTTAAAGTCTGAGAAGGTTCAGAAGAGGATGATGGAATACCAAATTTGAAGGATGAGGCTGTTGGGTTCGAAGATGAAGATGTGCCAAAGCCTTCAAAAATACAAGACACCACAAGGACACAGAGTTAATACTGTCCTCTCAAACAAAATGTAAACCTTGAAAACCAAAGGGACATAGGAATAACTCTGAAAAAGCCCACTTGAAGAGTATTAGCAATGGCAGTAAACATAAACCAAATTGCCCAAAATTCAGCATGAGAACTATATCCCAATCCCTACAACTATACAGACATGCCCCTTTTCATCTATCAGACTGGCAGAGATTTGATACATTAACAGGAATAACAGATACTTTATTTATTTTTTTTAATCCTCACCCAAGGACATTTTTTCCATTTTTTTTGTTCAGGTAGAGTGGGAGGGAGAGAGAGAGAGAGAGAGATAAACATCGATGTGAAAGGGGCATATCGAGTGGCTGCCACCCGCACGACCAACTAGGGCCGGGGACAAACTGCAACTGAGGTACATGCCCTTAGCGGGAACCGAACCCGGGTCTCTCGGGACCACAGGTTGATGCTCTAACCGCTGAGCCAAACCGGCCAGGGCATAACAGATACTTTATACATTACAGGTATGTATGTAAATTAGCACAAAGGTATAAAAAGCATTTTGTCAATATTTACAAAAAAAATTACGAACACACATATCCTCTGACTCAGCAATTCTACAGCTGTGTCTTCATTTTAAAAACAAACTAAACTCAGAGTCACAAAAAAATGCCATTCACAATCTGGGCAACTGTGAATGAAGAAAAATGTATGTCCAAGCTAATATGTGATAAAACCAAGGAAGCAGAAAGGCAGTATGGCATATAATCAAACCTGGTAGCGGAAAGTAAGAATCTACAGAAGAATATATTTGCTTATGATGTGCATAAAGAAACTTTGAAAGAGTTATAAGAAAGTAACTATAGTTATTTGTTTGGTAGGAGAAGGAGGATGGAAAATGAGCCAATGGGGACAAGAAATAGACTTTTCACTGTGAATCTTGTCATCATCTGATTTTTAAGTCTTATGAATGTTATTTACTCAAGTATTTTTTTTAAATTAGCATCAAAGAACCAGAAGAAATACATCAGTGAAAACAATATTTTAAAAGATAAACAACACTGCATTGCCACGATCAATACATAATGCTTTTCTATAGCTAGTGATCTGGAAACGAAGCACTTGATGGACTCAAACACGATTAAAGGGTCTAAGATATTTACCCATTACTCTGTTTACCCATATGTAAATAAAGACAAAAAACAGCCAAGCTTTGCAAGCCCTCATCTTTAGATGTCCCCCTTTAATGATTACCCACCCATTTTTCTTTCCCTAAAAAGAGGTAATTGAAAAATTGTATTCGAATCTCAAAAGCAGCTGGCTATCCACATGATCTGTAAGATATCTTAAGTGATATTACACAGAAAGCTAAAAATAAAGGTGCCAAAAACAATATAGTCATCACTTCTGCCTCAAAGGGACACATTTAAAGGTGTGGCAACTACTGTACTACAAGTAGAGAATATGGGAAAGAAGCCATGAGGTAACAGCTACAGAAGGAACTAAAGTGGACTGAATAGCAGTGTTCTTCTGAAAGCGCTTATTACAATTTTTACCAGACTGTATCTTATATGAAAGAATTCATACAGAAATATGAAGACCTGAAAAACCTCGCCTCCAGGTAGTTCAGTATAAATTACTTTGAGAGGTTCTTCCTTTATATTTATATAACAAAATACTGAGAGTTATTTTTCTGGGACAATCAAAGCCCAAGTCTGGATTATTTCTAATAAGGTTCTAGGCAGGGGTGGGGAACCTTTTATCTGCCAAGGGCTATATGGATATATATGGATATCATCACTAACGGGCCCTACAAAATTATCAACTTAAAAATTAGCCTGCTATATTTGGTCAGGCTAATTTTGTGAGGTGTGTGATGGCTGGTATTGATTTTGCGGGCCTTATACGGTTCATGGGCTGGACATTCCCCACCCTGGTTCTAGGGGTATAAATTACCAGTCAAATAAAAAAACAGAAAATTCATCTAGATGCCAAAGGGTGGTTAACAATTAAAAATAAACAGCTAAAACTCCGACTCAATAATATAAGACAAAATAGTTATTTACCCAGCTGCAGAAATGATACCTCAAATTATCTAACCTTACACTAATTCAGAGACAGATGTGAATTAAAAGTCCAGAACAATACCTCATTTACATTAATTTTCAAGAGAATGAACAATTTTAAAACTAACACTATTTGCAAATATTTCACTTAAAAATGGCAATACAAGGAAACACTTTATTGAGGCCTTACCTTTAAACTCAGATTTTGTGCCTGGCTTGGCGCTTTCACATGCTACACATTTGGTAGAATCTGCTTTATTCTGCACTAGGCACACCTCACAGTCCCAGCTTCCCTCAGGTTTCTTGAACTTGTCCAATCCTAGGCAGCCTCCTGAAGACACAGAGGGAGGGACAGAGCTGGTACTTGACGCAGGTACTGAACTGCCTAAAACAAAGTGAAAAACACATGGAAATTCTAATTTACATGTCGTCTATATCTTAATGACACCACTAAATCTAAATGTTCAATCTTTATTAGTGTTTCCTATTAAGAACGAGAAAATGCCAGAAATATAAACATTACATTGTTAAAAACAGCATAGACACCTTAGATTTCTCTAAATCTTATGAGTAGCTCACACTCACTTTGCTCAGTGATAAGTACCCCAAGTTTGAATAGCCATGGTTTAAAAAAAAGGGGGGGTCATGCTCACAAATCAGAGCCTAGAACCAAATTTTCCTTAATAATCTTTGTCCAATTCCTTCAAACAGTACAGCATTATAAAACATAATACATAAATTGTAGGCAATATCCTAATACATAAAATACATAGCCACAGACCATATTAAATTCAAGGTTTCAAAGCACAGATCTCTGCCTTTCAAATGATCATTTTTGCACAGAAGCATTCTACCATCCACTTTGCAATTCTACTTGACACCTCCTACTATGTTCGTGGCATTTCTGTTATAAGCTAGCCACCTAACAGACATGTATTAAACACCATAATGTACTTAGGTTCTGGGAACATAAAGATGAAAAAAAATGTTGCTTCACTTCTAAAGGTGCTTAGAGTCTTAAAAGGGAAAAGTAAAACAAGTGAATAATAGCACCATCACCAAAATGGAAAGTGATAAACGATCTAATACAAGAGTACAAGGAAGGAAGAAATCACCAAGGGGCAGGAGAAGGATACTCAGTGGTGAGATTTAAATCTTTAAGTACAACTAGCAGTTTCTGAGAGGAGGTTTCACAGAAAAGCTCAGCAAAGCAGAATATGAAGAAATACACAGTGAGCAAAAGTAGGTTTATAGTTGTTAACATAGAAAATACTACAATAACAGTAATACAAGAATAAACTGTTTCGTGTACTCACAACTATAAACTTCCTTTTGCCTCACCCTGTATAGTGTTGAGTGAAGCCATTCATTCTAGTAACCCTACTTCTCTAAACGTTCTTCAATTTTCACCATTTCACACAGTACCTGATGTCTGTGTTTTACTGGTATGTTCTCCTCCATCTTGCCAATAAAACTGCTCCAAGGCTCCACCATTAGTCCACTGCCCTGCTCACAAGTTCTCATCTACTCTGAGAGCTTTAATCACCAACAAAAGTTTCCTGATCTGAACCTGCAGTCACACTTCTGAGCTTTATCCCTGTGGTCTCTTAGTTGGTAGTTCCACTATTTACCTGATTAGCTTGGCTAGATGGTTCCTCCTCCCTTACATATTTCTCAAATCTTTTTCATTCTCTTTTCTTACTCCCTTACTGCTATTCTCATTGCTTGCTGGAATAGCTTTCTTATTGAGACTTAATCCCGTATATCTATCATTCAGAGACCAACCAGTGCCATATTTTTCTTCTCTGGCTGTCCCTTTGAAAAATTAACTTCCAGTCCGGCTGGTGTGGCTCAGTGGTTGAGCATCAACCCATGCACCAAGAGTCACCGGTTCGATTCCAAGTCAGGACACATGCCCAGGTTGTGGGCCCGATCCCCAATGGGGGGCATACAGGAGGTGGCCAATCAATGTTCTCTCTCTCTCCCCCCCTCACTTCCTCTCTCTCTCTAAAATCAATGAAGGAAAAAATATTATAAAACAAATAAAAAAATAAATTTACTTCCAAAGTTTTATTCCTGCCATTTCTTTGACAGCTCATTTTTAGACCACCTTCTCTATTCACTCCATTAACTTTCCATCGCCACTACTCACGACTTATTAGAAACTATGGGCAATGACTCCAATCTGTCTTTAGCCCAGAGGGTCCATTATCAGTATACCCAAAGGCATCCCGTCTATCTGAAAGTCAACTTCAGCAGCTTGAAATCATCATGTCTTCAATTATACATTATTCTACATCCCTCCCATTCTTATTTGATGTCATTAGTACACATCATTATCTTTGCCTATATTATTGACACAACACCCCTAATCTGTGCTCTGGTCTCCAAATTTTGTCACTTTCAAAAAGCCACCAAGTGATTTATCAAAATATAAATTTGACCATATCATTCCTCTGCTTAAAATAATGGCTCATTTACAGTTCATTAATACATATGTGCTTCCTTTATGTATAACAATTCAATGCCTGACTCAAAGTTTTATTTTCCCATCAATTCAGAATTAATTTATTTCTTGCCTGTATAAGGTCTTATTACTTTTTTATTTTAGGGGAGGAGGTGTGTCAGGTGAAAAGAGAAAGATAATACAGAATGAAGATTTTGAAATCTTATTCCCGTGGAGACGTCCAGATATATGGCTTACCCTCTGTGTTCAGACAGGGGTTGAAGCTAATAACTCCAGAGCTTGTCATTGCAGACATAAAGTTACACATGTAATTCCTAACATACTCATATGTTTCATTTAGTATTCGTGTCACCATATATTGTACCAAATAGCAAAAAGTCATTTAAAGATGCGAGGCTTTAATAACTCTTTAAAATCTGAACAGAAAAAAACTCA
Organism: Molossus molossus; assembly: GCF_014108415.1. Taxonomy (NCBI): domain Eukaryota; kingdom Metazoa; phylum Chordata; class Mammalia; order Chiroptera; family Molossidae; genus Molossus; species Molossus molossus. The sequence goes on along the minus strand of NW_023425347.1, from coordinate 23,628,799 downwards.
ACCTAACTCCATTTTTCTAGCTACCTCAAGTCAGAATTTCTTCGCTCATGATTCACTAATTAACTACCATTGCTATCTCTGGCAGATAGCATACAGGTCTTGGTATCGCCATTAACATTCAGCAATAGCCGTTTCATAAAGCAAGACTGTCTACCTCTTAATAAAACCTTCCCTGGAAATGACCACTAGCCATCCTCGCTTTTACTAAGAGAAAAACAGACAATATTTTATTCTGTGTAGAGGTTTAAGAAGGACTGCCCCATTCTAAGACCTTTCAACATTTTTAATAGTCAACTTTGAAAATGATCATGAAGAGCAAGAAGTTTCTGGTATAAATGCATACAAAGAAGAGATAAAGTATTAATTCACAGACTATACTGAGAAAACATACAAATCCAGCCCCAAGTAAGTCATTTAACCTCAATATAGCTTTAAAAAGTTAAAATATATGAGAAAATGTTCATCCTGAAACATTTAAAATATTCAGGTTTTTCTTAGTGGTTTTACAGAGAATAAATGAAAATGTTCTACTAACATAATGAGCAAAATTATTCCAAACAACCATTAACGTACCTGGTTTCTCAGACATACAGGACACACATTTATTGTCTTCTGGATTATTAGAAACACAGCATACTGGACACTCCCACGATCTCTTGGGCTTTGTAAATTTATCTGCAAATCCTAAGGCACCAGTGGTCACAGTACAGCTGGAAGATGAAGCAGCCACGGTGACAGCATTCTCTGAAGCCACTGGCAAAGTAAGGACTCGCTTAACACCAGTTCCAGGTTTCGGTGTTTCACAAGCTACGCACTTTATCGCTTCTGGTTTATTTTGCACTAAACAGGTATCACAATCCCAAGTTCCTACTGCTGGTTTAAATTTGTCTCCAAAACCTGTCCCTGATGTGGAAAGAGTTGGTTTGCCACTTTTACTTGGTGTCCCAACTCCAGTCTGTTTAGCAGTATCTCTTGGTGGCAATTTTGTTGCTTGACAGGCTATACACTTGCTGTCTGTAACTTTGTTTTGGAGTAGACAAGTATCACACTGCCATGACGATCCAGCTTTTAAACTTTCCCCCAACCCGATTCCACTAGAAGAAAAGCTACTTATTGCTGGTCTTGTATAAACTACCGGGCTTGTGGTGATAGGATCAGCAGCAAGAGAATCTGCCTTCGGTGATGTGAAACCTACAGGATGAGGGGAATTGAAAAAAGTTAGAAAAGGTTTTCTAATCAAACCATTAACTGAAATATTATTACTGGAAGAAAACACATTTGCCTTATTGCTGAGCTACTACAGTCCAAGATGGACTACTTAAGAGGTGATTTTCACCTAAGCACTATTAATTAGTCACATAAATAATAAGTGACACTTAGAACTAGTTCAAATTCTACAAAAGGTTTAATTTGTAATATGTCACCTTCTTCCTCTAGGAATTTCTGTTTATTATAAATCAACCAATGCCTAATTTAAGGCTTTAATTATAGTAATTCACTGATCTATACTATTGTCATCAATGTCTTGCTACAATCCACATTCCTGCAACACTGACCTACAGTATATTCATAGCTACCTTCCCTCATTTGTCTCTTTTAAGTGTTCCCTTGGCTATACTAAATGACTTCAATCTAGTTTTTTTAATTTTGTCCAGTCATAATCCACTACTGTGATTGTCTACTTTCGGTAAAAACCAGCTGAGCTGTGTAGGTATGCTCCAAAGTACAACAGAGTGGTAAGAATTATTTTTAATTATACTAAACTCATACAGAGCTTTAAAATAGCAACAGCTCAATGACAAATTCCAACAGAGAGGTATCAAACCATCTGGTAAGGCCTGGAAATATAAATATTATTAAGATCCAGTCAATCCTAATGGACTACAAGCTCATGCTACTCACAGGCCCATGCAAACTTACCAAACACTATTTCGAACAAAATTGCTTCAAATATCTCTCCAACATAACCTCAGGGTCTTTCACATTGTAAGAATACCTTTGTGTGACCACTGAAAGTATATTTAGATAACTAAGGTATTCGTGTAGAACCATGGAATAATAATAAGAAAAAGTCTCTGTGCTACCTAAACTGCTGCCATGAAACTGATTCCCTAAAACTACACTTTATTTGTGGGAATGATGTTTCAATTCTTCATTTTGAACCAATTAATTTTTTATTTTACTCATACCAATAAACCCAGTGATGCTGCTTCTCCAGCCTTCAGTACCAAAGGAAAAGAAAAATTGAAGGGGAAGAAGATATAGAAGGTTTTTAAGATTTTCTAGTGCTACCAAGAAATAATTCAGCCTACAGCTATTTTTAGCATAATGGCTAAACAATCCCACATATCTCAGTTACTCCCACTGGTCAATATTTTGTTAATGATTAATGAGTTACTAAGGTTGGCAAAATTTTAACAGTAACCATCTTTAGTATTACAGATTTCTATTACTTCCACTTTTTCACATTTTCCTTATTTCTCCTTCAAAAGAACATATGATCTCCAAATGTTTGCTATTTCAAAAAATTTATAAGGGGGGAGGTGTGGCCATTACGAATGCAAAGTGTAGCTTATATGAAGATAAACTACATGAAATTGATGCTTACCTACCCTTGGTTAATTCTAGTACAAGCATTCTGGAGTTCTGCCATAACTATGTAAAAATCATCTAAATTATTGAGACTCCTGAAGGCAGTATACTCATCTATAAAATGAGACTACTAACCAAAAAAACCTAACCCTTCTAAAGTTTGTTACAGAAGTCAATCTTATTTTGAAATTCCTATTCAATCATACATGAACACTTCTGCTGAGTCTAATTCTTTCTGAGCTACTAGATTATTTTATAAACACTTTTATATTCTTATAGTAACATAACAATTGAACTTCTGGCTATTCTCTTTGATTTGCAAACTGAAAATTTATTCTTATTTGAGTTTTCTAGTCAGTGCCTTCAAATTATTACCTATTAACTTTTATACCTTGTTTCAAGCGAGCAGTCTCTTAATATGTTAGAATCAGCACGTTTGTTGGCCTTGTTGTGTGTGTGTGTGTGTGTGTGTACCACAAATGAGGAATAATCTGAGAACAACAAGGCAGTTTCAACACTGGTGAGAAAGAAATGCCCAACTATACCATCAAGTTTATTTCCTTTTATTCAATATTGGCCTATCTCTATTAAGAGGCAATTCATTTTCTCCTTCTATACTTTCCTGTTAGAAACTTCATTCTAGTACAAAGTCCTTGAATTCTAAAGAAATAAGTAGTTTCTAAGATCTTTCCCCTAATAAAAGAATTAACATTTGATTACATCTACACTCAGAAGTCAATCTCCTATCAAATTAGTAATAATTCTCTTAAAGCCTAAAGTATATCACAAATGACATTAAAATAAGACCATGAGTTTATAATTAAAATTTTAGACTAATTCAAGGGCAGCTATTTATCTTACCGGGGTTTTTCAAAACATCTAGGACACTTCCTTCTTTCAGGGTCTTTGCAGGTCTAAAAGGGCCCTCACAGTCTTCATCTGGCTTCTTACAGCTTGCACTGTTCATTGCAGTGATATCTTGAGCTGTAATTTTTAAAATTATAATAGATATTATGCCAAGAAAAGCACTAGACTCAAATTAAATGTATTAAAAAGATCTTTCAAAGACAATTTGGATCTACTCCTAAAATGTTATTTTAAAACTCTAAAATTCAAAGATAATGAACAAATTATTTAACAGTACAAGGTTGTTTCATTATAAGGAAGTAAAAATACTATTTCCTACAAATGGGCAAAAAATATAAACTACAATTATTACCCAATGAATTCACTGGTAATCAAGAAAATCAAGTTGAAACATGGAAGATGGTAGGACAAGTTGCTACTCTTCATGAAATATATAATTAATTACAAAGCAGTTTACAATATTGATTTTTTTGAAAACCTTTAATATTCAACTGAGCCAGTTATTTCATTTTGAGAAATTCACCTATAATTAAGAATATCCTTCAGTTATAACATGGAAAACCTGGATGATGAATGCTCAATAAGGGGCTGATACATAAATTACAGAATGCTATCATGAGGAAATGCTACACAGCTACAAAAAAAGAAATCATTCTTAAAAGCACAGTTATGGGTAAAAACAGGTTAGAAATTCCAAAAGATTCTGAATGTTTACATCTAAAGAGTAATGGTGGCCGCTAGTGATGAGTAACTTTTATTTATTGCTTTTACTTTTTATATTTTCCAAACTTTCTAAAACAAACATATCCTTTTACTTAAGAGATCTATATTTTCAGTATGATAAGAGTTCAGTGGTTATATTTTTAAGGGGGAAGTTTCTGCTTACAGATAAAATATGTGTGGAATTGTTTCAAAATAACCTGATAGGTGTGTTTGTATGTGTAAGAAGGGAAGGAGGGAGGAAGAAAGTGAGGGACCCACAAGATTGGTCATAAAATGGTAAATGTTGAAGCTGGGTAAAGAGTATTTGGGGATTCAGGCCCGGCCAGTATGGCTCTGTGGTTGAACATCAACCCATGCACCAAGAGGTTACTGGTTTGATTCCTGGTCAGGGCACATGCCCAGGTTGTGGGCTCAATGCCCAGTGGGGGTCATGCAGGAGGTGGCCAACTCATGTTCTCTCTCATCGATGTTTCTATCTCTTCTTCTTCCTTCCTCTCTCTCTGTAATATCAATAAAAGGAAAAAAAAAAAAAAAAAGAGTATTTGGGGATTCAGTCTACCATTCCACTTTGAAGAATGTTTAAAATTTTCTATAATAAAATATAACCAGCTTTTTCTTCTTGAATGTTTACCAAGTAAAAGGCAGTTTTAAAAATCCTGCCTACCCCTATACCTCACACCATAAACAAAACTGAATTCAAAATGGATCAATGATCTAAATATAAGAAAATTGTAATACTCTTAGAAGAAAACCTAGGATGTCTATCTTCATGACCATGGATTTGGCGATAGATGCTTAGATGACACCAAAAGCACAAGAAAAAAATTTGAACTTCACCAAAATTAAAAATCTTTGTGCATCTAAGGACATTATCAAGAAAGTGTGAAAAGATAATCCACTGAATTGGAGAAATTACTTACAAATCATATCTGATAAAGATACAGTATCCAAACTATATAAAAATGCTTACATCAGAGCAACAAAGAGACAAACCAATTTTAAAATGGGTAAGAGCTGAATAGACATTTCTCCCAAGAAGATATATAAAAGGCCAAGGAGTACACAAAGAGGGTCAACACTTTTAATCACTAAGGAAATGCAAATGGTGGCTATAATTACTTTTAAAAAGTAGTAAGTGTGTGAAAATGTGAAGAAATTTGAACCCTAATATACTGCTAGTGGGAATATGAAATGAACCAGCTGACAAAAACAACTTTGTGGTTCCTCAAAAGACTATTTGACCCATCAATTCCATTCCTAGGTATATACCCTAAAACAATGAAACCAGTATTCAAACAAATACACATACATGCATATTCACAGCAGCTCTATCCACAATAGCCAAAAGGAAGAGCCCTAATGTCCATCAATGGATGAACAGAAAAATGAACAAATAAAACAGAAACAAACTCATAGATATAGAGAACATTTTGATGGTTGCCAGATGGGAGGGGAGTGGGGGGATGGGTGAAAAAGGGGTAGGGATTAGTATAAATTGGTAGAAATAAAATAGTCACAGAAAGGTCAAGTATAGCATAGAGAATGCAGTTAATCATACTGTAATAACTAAGTATGGTGTCAGATGGGTACTAGAGATTTATCGAGGTGATCACTTCATAAATTATATAAATGTCTAATTACTATGTTTGTACACCTGAAACGAATATATTGTATGTCAACAGCAATCGAAAAATATTTTAAATCTTATTATACATCATTTTCTCTCAATTATATCCATTTCTTTTCTTCTTCTTCTTCTTTTAATCCTCACTTGAGGATATATTTTCATTGCTTGTTAGAGAAAGAGGAAGGGGGAGGGAGGAAGACAGGGAGAGAAACATCGATGTCAGACACACTGGTCAGTTGCCTCTCATATGTGCCCTGACAGGAAATCGAACCTGCAATCTTTCGGGGTATGGGATGATGCTCCAACAAACTGAACCACTTGGCCAGGGCCATGCCCATTTCTTGAGTTCAAAAATTATGTATTACTATTTGCAGAAGCCAGCATAAGCCTGACACACAAAAATGCTGTGAACTGAACAGTAAACCTAAAGAAGGAATCCACTGCAATTATAATGTAGACAACCCTTCAATTTCTTATAACACTTCATTAATAATATACTTATTTTGACAGAACAAAGACAGTAGATAAATTTGCTATTGTGACTATCACCCTCATAATCAAACTATAACATTTATGTTTAGCAAGCCAAGTATCTCTGAGGATAATTACTTAAAAACATTGTCAAAAGGTTGATATCAGCCCTGGCCAGGTGGCTCAGTTGGTTAGAGCATCGTCCCATACACCAAAAGATTTCAGGTTTGATTCAGGATTGATATCTGTCTGCCCCCCGCCTTCCTCTCTCTCTAAAAATCAATGAAAACGTATCCTTGGGTGAGGATTAAAAAACAGAAACAAAAAAAGGTTGATATTAGCTCGTTTGCTTTTCAGAGTAAATTTTTTTTTTAATTAATTTTTTTATTAATTTTTTTGTTACAGATGTTTTTCCTTTTTTACCCCATTGGCAACCCACACCCACCCCGTCCCCGGCTTTGTTGTCCATGTCTATTGGTCATGTATACATGCATATAAGTTCTGTGGTTTACTCTTCCCACCCCCCACCCCCTCTTCTGAGGGATGTCAGTCTGTGCTCTACTTCCATGTTTCTGGGTCTACCGTATTCCTCAGACTGTTATGTTCATTATATTCCATATATAAGTGAGATCATGTGGTATTTGTCTTTTTCTGCTTGGCTTATTTCACTGAGGATAATACTTTCCAGGTCCCTCCATGTCATCTCAAAGGATAAGAGATCTTTCTTTCTTACAGCTGCATAGTACTTCATTGTGTATATGTACCACTGCTTTTTTTATCCATTCTTCTACTGCTTTTCAGAGTAAATTTCATTCAAATGAAAACATGTGTAAGAACTGACATAGGTAAAAGAATTTGAAGTATTTTTTTTTTATCCTCACCCGAGGACATTTTTTCCATTTTTTTGTTCAAGTAGAGTGGGAGGGAAAAGAGAGGGAGAGAAAGAGAGAGAGAGAGAGAGAGAGGGAGAGAGGGAGAGAGGGGGAGAGAGGGGGAGAGAGAGAGAGAGAGAGAGAGAGAGAGAGAGAGAAACTTTGATGTGAAAGGGACACATCGAGTGGCTGCCACCCGCACGACCAACCAAGGCCGGGGATAAACTGCAACCAAGGTACATGCCCCTGGCGGGAACCGAACCCAGGTCTCTCGGGACCACAGGCCGATGCTCCAACTCCTGAGCCAAACCGGCCAGGGTAAGAATTTGAAGTATTAATCTAATGTATGCAACTACTTTTATGTAAAAATTTATGATAAGGTTTTACTTACCTGAACTACTTGTAATTGGTTCTGAAATACTACTAGAGCCAGAAAGTTCTGCTGTTTTTGCAACGGGCACACTAAATGTAAATCCAATCTGTAAAGAGAAAAGCTATCCTTTAAGTGTCAAATTAGTTTTAAACAAATATCAAATTATAGTTTTATTGTATTCCAAATGAAAAAAACATATTAAATTTCAGTTATTCTAAGACAGTTTTTCATATTTTATAATCTTTAAAATTGGGATGCTGCTTCTAACAAATGGTGGGTCATACTTTAACAGCAGCATTTTTCACTTCTAAGGCACTTTTTTCTTTCAAAGCAGAACATAAATAATATGTTCATAATGCCAAAGTCTGGGTTTCTAAATGTCATTTTCTAATAAAAAATCTTGTTTTTGGACATTGGATAGATTCCAGGCATGCAGCTGGGAAACTACAAATGATCTAGGACATCTACTTGACAGAAAACAAGAGCAGTAAAAAACACAAAGAGCAACACGTTAAAATGATACACGAGGAGTGGGGCAACTTAAATACTAAACTTATTATTTATTCTTATCCAAAATATTGAATATTGATTTCTATTATAAAGAAACAAATACATATTGTGAAACAAAAATCTAAAACTTATCGTGTAAGATATAATTCAAGAAATAATACATTTGCATTGATTTAATTAATTAGGCCCCAATCTTAATTGGATCTAGGACCAAGAGAAACAAAACAGCAATTAAAGGACAGTCTGGAACCCTGGCCAGTTTGGCTCAGCAGTTAGAGCATCGGCCCGCAGACCAGAGAGACCCGGGTTCAGTTCCCACTAGAAGCACGTACCCGGGTTGCAGTTTGTCACCAGCCCCGGTTGATGTCGTATGGGTGGCAACTAGTTGATGTTTCTCTCTCCTTCTCTCTCCCTCCCTCCCTCCCTCCTGCTCCATCTAAAGATAAATGCAAAAATGTCTTTGGGTGAGGATTAAAAAAAAAAAAAAAGGACAGTCCGGGGCATCTGAATCTGAACTATGTTGTTATTATATTATGTTAAATTTTGTGGGTATAACAACTGTACTGTGAATATGCAAAGGAATGTCCTTTCACTTAGGGGATACATGGAAAGTATTAAGGACATTAAGATGTATCTTAACTTTTTTTGTTAATCCTCATCCTAGAATATTTTTCCATTGATCTAGAGATAAAGTGGGAGGGAGGGAGGAAACATCGATGTGAGAGAGAGACATAGATTGGTTGCTTCCCACATGACTCTGACCAGGCCTGGGGATGGAACCTGCAATCCACCTTGACTGGGAATCAAACCTCAGACCCTTTGGTCTGTAGGCCATGCTCTAACCACTGAGCTAAAATAGCCAGGGTTACATCTTAACTTTCAAATGGTACCTGAGAAAATGCATATGTGCGTGTGCATGCGCATGTACAGAGACATACAGTGAAAATGCACAGATGTTCACTCATTTAAGTTTTCTGTACATTGTAATTTTTTTAACTTGAGAAGAAAAATAATGGTATTTCTTATCATCAATGGCATCTTAGATTTGATAAAAATACAGTATGTCTTTGAAATCAAATAAATAAGAAATATTCCTTGGTTGCTACTTACAGATGATGGAGGTAGTACATCTGCCTCAGTAGATTTTACAATTGGAGATGAAAATCTAAACATGGGACTGTTGGTGTTATTTGAAGAGGTCATTTGTACCTGGTTTTCCAAAATATTAAAAAATTACAGAAAGAGATTGTTAGAAAAAGAAATTGACAATAAGACAGATTAAGCAAATTAATCATTACAAAGAAGCCAAAAGCAAATGTTTCCCCTTTTAGATCTAAAAACACTTTTTAACCTCCAAAAAATACTTAATAGTAGCTGCTATAAAATCTGGCTTTTCTGCTTGTAGTGTATAGGAGTATATACTATTTTAGACATGGACATTTGTCTAAAGAAGAAAAATAACATCCACAAAGCATATATTCAGAAAAAAATTTTAAAGTAGAAGTTTCGAAAAAATAAAAGCCAAAACAAAAGCATAAAAATTTTAGGAGCAGATTAAAAATATCAATCCCATTTGAAAAATAAAAATATAAATCTATTCTTACACACACACAAATACCTTAATTGAAAACAAACACAACCATCTCTTTCTTTAATGCACTGCATAAACATATCCCATTATAATGTGCATTTTTTTTAAAAGCAAAATATATTTTTATTTTTATTTTTACTCTAAGTTATTGATTTCAATAGTGAAAAATTAACCACTGCTTTAAACTGGTTAGATTTTTTAAAATAAACAATTAGAAAAATAAAATATCATCTCTATGTACAATGGCTTTGTACCTTATTTGTTAATGACTGTACAGGACTAACTGGTGATGGAGAAGTGATCACAGAAGAACTAAAATTGAAGGTAGGCAGTGAAGAACTGGTGATGGGTAGAGAGATATTCGGTAATACTGGTACTTCCATTTCCTAAAACACAGTAAGTTTTATAATGATATAGTTCATCTTTCATGTCATTCTTTTATCTGTTCTTATTTTCAGGTAGAATTTATATAGCTACAGGTAAAATTAGAATAAAAAGAAGGTAGCACCATGTGGTGTTAACAATGTGAGCTCTTGAATCAAACAAACTAAACAAGAGTTGATCCCAGCCACCAGCCAGTCATGTACTCTGTGAACCTAATTGCTCTAAATACCAATTTCCTAATATGTGAAAAGGAGGGGAAAAATACCAAGATTGTGATATTAATATGAAACATAAAGTTACATATGGTCTTGGCATGTAAAGCAAGCATTTAATAAATGTCAGTACTAATGACTTTGGTGGACAGCATTGGCTTTTTAACTCAATATAGCAAAGGCCACCCCAAGTCTCAAATGACTCACATTTAGAACAAACAAAGAGTTCCATTTCTGCTAATGGTGGAGAAGGCTGTATCTCACCAAATGCTCTGACAGATAACAATTATAAACTCTGGACAAATTATTAAAAACTATCTGAAAACACTGGAAAGCAACCAAATACAAGCAGAAACTGGAGGGGATGAAACACTTGGAAGAAGAGCACTGAGTAAGCTTCCTGTTTTCTTTATGAGTTGGTATCAATGGACAGTTGAAATTTAGAGGGAAAACTGCAAATGCGTTGGTTAAGGAATCAGAGGACAGACAAGGTGATCACAGTTGCTAGAAAATGAGAGGCAATGCAGGATTGAAGAGCCACAGAAGGGGAGCCCCAAGTCAAACATATAAACTGTTCAAATCTCTGGCAGACCTGTAAAGTCCATGTGTGTAAGGCAGACATCAAGCAGCCAACTAAGACTAGAGCTTCACTGCCACCCACCACAGAGGAGACACAGTTTGAGTTCAGTAAGTTCTCTGTCAGCTAAAACAATCTGAATACTTCACAAGGACGGGGTTTATTATACATAAATCACACCTCAGTAAAGTCAAGCCCCACCTCCACCCAAAAAAGGAAAAATAGCGACACTTTCAGGTAAAAGAAAACTGAGATAACCCGTTGCCATAAAACCTGCTCTGCAAGTTCTTCAGAGTGAACAGAAATGATACTAAATGGAACTCAGATTTCTGGAAGAAATGGAGAATCTGGGAACAAACATTAAAAAAATTTTTTAAAAACCACAAATTCACACATTTTTCTTTTAATTTCTTTAACTGTGTAAAGCAAAAATTTATGTGATGAGTTTACAGCCTACTATCTAAATGTAACACAAATGACAACTATAGCATAAAATGCCAAATAAGAGAAGTGGTAAATCAAACTATAAAGTTGCAAGATAAGTTTTCACAGAAATGACACAATATTAATACAAAGTAGACGGTAAGAAGGATATATATCATAATCTCAAGAGGAACCACTAAGTAACATAAGAGACAGATACAAAGCAACAAGTAATTTAAACTGAATTCTAACAAAATACTCAATTAACCCAAAAGAAGGAGCTTTTGAAAAGAACAAGAAACAAAAAACAAATGGGAAAATTAGAAAACTAGGTTCTAATCCAACCATATCAATAATTACATTAATTATAAATAAACAATCCAATTAACAAGCAGAAACAAATGAAAAGGTAAGAATCAACTATGACTTAAAAATAAAAACACAGGTTGAAAGTAAATAGATGAAAAAAGATATAACCTGCGATTAGTAAACCTAAGAAAGCTTACTCTAACAACAGAGTTGCTGGTTATATTAATATCAAATAAAGTAGATTTTAAGACAAAAAATATTTTGAAAAAAAAAAATTTTAAGGATATTTAGTAATATTAAAAAAGGCACATTAATAAAAAGCCATAATAGATTTAAATGTATGCTTTAATAAGAGCCTCAAAATATATATGAAACAAAAACTGACATAATTAAAGGGGAAGAAATTCACCAAATAGAAGCTGACAATTTAAATTCCTATCTCTCAACAATTTTAGTAGACTAAACTTACCCCCTCACACACACAAAAATTCAGCAAGAACAAAAAAGATCTAGGAGATACTATGAGTCATTTTATCTGACTTCTGTTGAACACTATACCCAACAACTGCAGAATATACATTTTTCAAATTCATCAAGAAAACCATATGCTAAACTATAACAAAAGTCTCGATGCATTTCAAAACATTAAAATAATAATTAAAGACACTTCTAAATAATCTATGGGTTACATAAGAAATCAAAAGGAAAATTAAAAAGAACATAAAAGCACTACTATCTTCCAGAAGATAACATAGGAGAATTTCTTTGCAGCCTGGGGAGAAGTAAAGGTTTCTTAGGTACAAAGAACAGTAAAAATAACGGGGGAAAAATTAAGTAAATTCAGACTTCCTGTAAGAGAGGTATTATTCAAAGTATTTGGGTCCAGAATTCATAAAGAGTTCCTACAACTCTTTAAGACAAACCAATTTTAAAAAGGGCACAAGGTCTGAACAGAGGTCTCTCAAAGGAAGATAATACTAATTGCCAAGAAGGACATAAGAACACATTACTAGTCACAAGGAAAAGGCAAATTAAAATTACATTGATATACCACCATTCACAAAGCACAATGGTTACAACTTAAAAAAATGACACTCAACTACTAGTAAGGATGCACAGTAATAGAAAAGCCCACCCACTGCTGCTGAGAGTATAAAAGTTACTCCTACACTTGCCCCAATTTTTTAGGTATCTACCCCAAGAAAAATAAACACAGGTCTACAAAAAAGGTACAAGAATGTTCACATCAGCTTTATTCATAACAGCCAGACCCAAAAAAAAAAAAAAAAATACACACTGAATAACTGTATTGCAGTTTTAGAACAAGCAAAACCAATAAATAGGAAAAAATTAGAATAGTGAAGCTTCAGGACTAAGAGGCAATGAGTATTAACTGGGAAGGAGCATGAGTAAACTTTCTAGAGGACTGATACTGTTCAACACCTCAACAGGGGTTTGGGTTACATGGATGTAAACATTTGTCAAATTCATTAAAGAATTTTACATTTTACTACATGTAAATTCTCGCTAAATTAAAAAAAAACAAGTAGTTAACTCTAGTTCATGCAACGTATGCTTAAGAATTTGGGGGTAAAGTGTACTAACTTAAGTCTTAAACTTACTTTGAAATGTACCCCAAAAATAAGATGAGTATTTGCTAAAGCAAATACGGCAAAATGTTAGTATCTAAGTGCTAGGAATATGTGTGTTCACTGAACAATTAATTCTCTCAGCATTTCTTCTGTCTGAAACTTATAATCAAATGTGGGAGAACGGGAAGGAAAGAAATATAAGACACATTTGAGTATTTCTGTACAGATATTTCTTCCCATCTCCATCCTTACTCCTGTTTCCTTCCCTCCAGGGGTGGGGAACCTTTTTTCTGCCAAGGGCCATTTGGATATTTGTAACACCATCCCCGAGCCATACAAAACTATCAACTTAAAAATTAGCCTGCTATATTTGGTCAGGCTAATTTGTTGATGTGTGTGATGTTAACTAGTATTGATTTTGAGGGTCTTATACGGCCCTCAGGTCGGACGTATACCACCCCTGCTTTAGATCCTTTACAACACCTGGACACATCAGCTGAGTAACATGTATCTCATGCCAACTCATTAAGCCACACGGCTGTCCTTACTAGTTCTTTATATTATTGACCTTGAACCAATTTTAAATTTGATTCCTAGTCACCAAAATTTTGACCTGATTGATCAGAAGTGGGTCCCACAAATCTAGGAAAAAGGAAATCAAGAACTGTAACTGGATGCTTAGAGATGCCTCAAGTTGAACACAACCACCATCAAATCTGTCTTACTATATATTACCTTTGTAATACCTTTCCATGGGTTATCTCACATGAGGTATACACTTATTATTGTAGATGAGGAAACTGAGGCACAGAGATATATAGCCTAACATCATACAACTATTATTAAATGACAGACATCCTACAGATAAACGCTAAATATTTTTTCTTCTTCTTATCCCTATATTTAAAGGGAAGGAAGCTAATTCACAAGGAGGTTAATTTGATCAAAGTCATTCACACCAGTTAAGTGGCAGGACTGTACCTGACATGACAATATCAAGCAATTAAATCTCTCCAAACTCAATCGTACTATATAATACTAATCTATTTTTAAAAACACAGGGTAGGCAGAAAATTTGGAGAGGCCACCCATTAGTACTTCTTTCCTCAGAAATGTGGAGACTGTAACTCCAGTGGGGAACAGAGCTAGGGGCAGGAGGAGCTGGATGAGGCATCCTGGGATGTGAAGTTGGCAGTTGGCAGTTGGCCGGAATGGAGAAAGGGGCCCGCATGAGAGGGGAGGTGATAAAGAGGTCTAGGGAGTTAGATTTTCATAAAACTCCTAACAGTTACTATACCAGGTAATAAAAGCCAAAGTAAATAAATTAATTTTAACTACCCCTCCCAAAATGTCTCAATACAGCAAAGTCACACTAAACACAAATCTATAAAACAGCTACAATTAGGCTGCAGTATCAACCTGAGATTCAGCTAAATATCTTAGAAATTATACCTTTAAAAGTTCACAATGAAGGGAAATAAGTAAAATTCACAAATCTTTCATTTGGCAAACACCAAACCAAATTTTGTTTTCATACAGGAATAAACTTTAAAAAGATAGGGCAACAAATTTTACTGAGAAATATAAGAACTCATCTAAAGAACAAGTTTATGCTATATTAATCAGATATTAATCTCCTTATGTATATAAGGCAAGACAGCCCATTTCTAAATGCAATTAAATCTACATAAAGAGCTTTAATGACAAAAGAAAACTGGTTTTCTAAGAAAACTACAAAAATTTATATACTGTATAATTAATGGCATTCAAGGCTTTTTCTTTCAAGATGGTAGAATACATTAATACATTCCTTCTTTCCACAATACTCCAGCAGAGCCACAAGTCAAACCTAAGAGTAAAAACAGACCCTCAGGACCAGTAACTGAGCCAAGGCCCCTAACAAAAATATCACAAGACAGGCTATCTGGCAGAAAGTCCAAACTGCCAAAGAAGTCATGATTCGGGTGAACTGTGCCTCTGGAGAGAGGTACAACTACAAAACTGCTTAATAGGAAAAGGAGAAATAAAGAAAAATAAAAAAGATTCCTCACTCTTAAGTAAATCTGCGATGCAGGTTTTGCAATAAATATGAAGTTAATACTAATACATACAATAATTTCAATCAAAACATGATTTCACAGTCAACAGAAAAACAGAGAAGATCGCCCTGGTCGATTTGGCTCAGCGGTTAGAGCCTCAGCCTGCGGTCCAGAGAGACCCGGGTTCGGTTCCCGCTAAGGGCGCGTACCTTGGTTGCAGTTTGTCCCCGGCCCTGGTTGGGTCCTGCGGGTGGCAACCACTCGATGTGTCCCTTTCACGTCGATGTTTCTTTCTTTCTCTCTCTCTCTCTCCCTCCCTCCCTCCCTCCCTACAACTCTATCTGAACAAAAAATATGGAAAAATGTCCTCGGGTGAGGATTAAAAAAACAACAAACAAACCAGAGAAGATATCCTGTTTTTAAAAACATATGTGTGTGTGTGTATATATATGCACACACACACACACACTCCTGAAAAATTCATGAATCAAGAAAGTCACAAATGAAATTTTAATTTGAAGACAAATGACAAATGAAAGCACTATGTATCAAAACTTAAATGATCCAGCTAGGCTGAAATTCATTTATAAAAAGACTGAAATGAGACCTGAATTCAACTCAAAGCAGGTAGAAACAAATAGAGCAACCTATAGGAAAAAAATGTTAATTTAACCAATCTTCAATTAGTCTTTTCAAATGTTCATGTTCAGGATATATAAAGAACTCTTCCTAATGAAAGAAATAAGCCAGTAGAAAAGCAGATAAACAGAAAACCCAAGTCGCCAAGAAACTCACCAAAAGATACCCCCCCTTAGTAAACAACAATATGCAAAATAAAACTTAATGGCACACCACTTCACAGCCATTACATTGGTTAACATATTTAAATCAACAAAATCAAGTACTGATAAAGGATAAAGAAAAAGAAAAAGCAGATCTACCTACTGTCATGTGAAAGTGTTTAATTGTAAAACTATCCTGAAGAACAATGAGGCAATATCTAATACATTACAAGATGTGCATCATCCCCTGTAATCTAACAAGTCCATTCCTAGATAAAGAGCCTAGAGGAAATACTGCAGGTGTGCTGAGCAAGAAATGCATAAATACTCACCTCAGTATGTTTTAAGAATCAACCCAAATGTACCCTGCAGAATGGTTTGTGGTAAATATTCATACTGGATAAATATATGTTACAGTGAAATTAAATAACCTAGAGTTTCCTTTCACAACAATGATAAAAGTTCACAAACAACATGAAAAGGGCAAGCGAGATGAATACAAACCACATTAATTCATTTTATGTAAGTTTCAAACACTGTCAAAACCGAATTCCAATTATTTTATTAAAAGAATTATGGCTTTTTACCCTGGCCAGTTTTGCTAAGTAGTTAGAGCACTGGCCTTCAGGAATGAGTCCCAGGTTTGATTCCGTTCAAGGGCACATACCTCACTGCGGTTCATGCCCAGCCCTGGATGGGGTTGTGCGGGAGGGAACTAGTCGATGTGTCTCCCTCTCTCTCTTTCCCTCTCTCTCCCTCCCTCTCTCCCACTCTATCTGAAGATAAATGGAAAAATATCCTCGGGTGAGGATTAAAAAAAAAAAGAATTATGTCTTTTTAATGACATCCATTAAATGTTTAGTACTAAAGCTAGGTTTCTTTGTTGTCACAGTAAAGGTGGTTTAAAAAGCCTGGTAGTTTAAAACACATATTTTAAAGGAACTGTTTCAATGGAAGATTATTCTTGTGTTTGGTCTCCTTAAGCCCCAATCCTCCAGATATCCCCTCACCACAACACACCAGGGCTTTTAATAAACACCAAGAGTCTATAACCCTACCTCTTCCTCCAGAGGTTTAGTTGCCACAAAGCGTGTTCTCTCTCGTCTCATCTTGCCGCCTCCACTACCTACTCCCGAAGATACACCATTGGCTGCAGACATACTGAAATTTGGGTAAGAAAAACCACTAAGCGTAAAACAAAAAGAAAAAAAAAGAAAATTAAAACAAATGACATATTACTCTGGTCCATGACTTGTTAACTAACTGAATACCTAAATGTTATTCATTTATAATAAATAATAAACAAATAATAAATGTACAGCTGAATCTGATTTTAAAAGCTGATAGACATTTTTTGCGTAAAGTTCCTATTCTTAACTGTCTTACTCTTCAAAGAGGCACATGTAAATTACATATGAAACTTACAATTTACATATAAAGAAGTTTAGCTATGAGATGACGTAATTACCTTTCTCTTTCTCTATTTTGTCCTGGTGTCATACTTTTTTCATATCCAGTCTAGAAAAAAAAATGAAATCATATTTAAATGCTCACTTATTTAATTTTTTCCCATCACCATTTATCCCTGCTATACACTCTTCCACCTCCACACACATCCCCTCCCCGCCCGCAATCACACTGTTGTCCTTGTCCTCACCCGAGGTTATTTTTCCATTTTTTTGTACAGATAGCGTGGGAGGGAGAGAGAGGAAGGGAGAAAGAGAGAGAAACATCGACGTGAAGGGACACATCGAGTGGCTGCCACCCGCACGACCAACCAGGGCCGGGGACAAACTGCAACCGAAGTACGTGCCCTTAGCGGGAACCGAACCCGGGTCTCTCCGGACCGCAGGCCGACGCTCTAACCGCTGAGCCAAACTGGCCAGGGCAGTTGTCCTTGTCAATAAGGTCTTTCTTTTTCACCCAACCCTCCACCCCTGCCTAACCCCCTGGGATTTTTTCTTAATACTACCCTTCTATCTGTGAATGTTAATATTTGAAATCAGGAATTTGATGGTTATTAGTTAATAAATCCTAAAATTTGCAACTTAGAGCCTGCCTTCTGAATGGTAACCAAACGTTATTGTGATTATATTTAAACACATATATGTCACTGAACACAACTGTGTTTTTAACAAAATGGTGCTATACAAAGTTAATGCACTAACCACAAAAATACTTTCATTTTCTCTGTGGTTATGACATTAAATGTGCAGGCAAATTTATAAGGATATTCTTTTTGAAATGATTCTCTGAAACATAATCCCCTCCACGACCACTTCAAAATGCAACTAAATTATAGAACAATCAACCTAGATAACCATCTGAAGACTAGAATGAGACAGAGATGTCCACATTCACCACTCTTACTCAACATAGTACTTGAAGTCCTAGCCACATCAATCAGATAAGAAATAAAAGGCATCTAAATTGGATAGGAAGAAGTAAAACTGTCATTATTTGCCGATGACATGATACTACAGAGAACCCTAAAGATTCCACCAAAAATTACTAGAACTGATACATGAATTCAGAAAAGTAGCAGGATACAAAATAAATATTCAGAAATAGGTTACATTTGAATACAACAATAATGAAGTATCAGAAAGGGAAACTAAGAAAACAATCTCATTTACAATTGCATCAAAATAAAAATACTTAGGAATAAATTTAACCAAAGAAGCAAAAGACCTGTACTTGAAAAATTATAAGACACCGAAGAAAGAAACTGAAGATACAAATAAATGGAAGCATATACCGTGCTCATGGATAAGAAGAAATAACATTGTTAAAATATCCATACCATCCAAAACAATCTATAGATTTAATAAAATCTCTATCAGAATACCAATGGAGTTTTTCACAGAACTAGAATAATCAAAACACATATATGGAACCATAAAAGACCCCAAATACCCACAGCAATCTTGAGAAAAAAGAACGAAGTTAGAAGTATCATGCTACTTGATATCAAACTATATTACAAGGCTATCGTAATAAAAACAGACATGGAGATCAAGAACAGAATAGAGAGCCCAGAAATAAACTTATGCCTGTCCTGACTAGTATGGCTCAGCAGTTAGAGCATCAGCCTATGGACCAAAGAGTTGTGGGTTAAATTCCGGTCAAGGGCACGTACCTCGGTCTAAGTTCAATCCCTGGCCCTAGCTGAGTTTTGCAAGAGGCAACCAATCAACGTGTCTCTTGCATTGATGTTTCTTTCTTTCTCTCTCTCTCCCCCCTTCCCTCCTTCCCTCTCTATCTGAAAATCAATGAAAAAGTAGCCTTAGGTGAGAATTAAAAAAACAAAACTAAACAAAATATGCCTATATGGTCGATTAATATATAACAAGGAAGGCAAGAACACAATGAGGTAAAGAGCATCTATTCCTTTAACAGTGTTGGGGAAATTGGACAGATACGTGCAAATAAAATAAATAAAATTAGACCAACCTCTTACATCATACACAAGAATAAATTCAAAATGAATTAAAAACTTTAACTCAAAACCATAATAATCCTAGAAGAAAACCGACAATAATATCTCTGACATTTCTCTTAGCTATATTTTTTCCTGATATTATCTCCTCAGGAAAGGGAAACAAAAATAAGAATAAACAAATGGGACTAACATCAAACTAAAAAGTTTCTGCACAGAAAACTATCAATAAAGTGAAAAGACAACCTACTAAATGGAAGAAGGTATTCGCCAATGATACATCCCACAAGGGGTTAATATCCAAAATTAATAAAGAACTCATACAACTCAACACCAAAAAAACAAGCAATCTAATTAAAAAAGGGGCAGAGGACCTGAACAGACACCTCTCCAAAGAGGACATACATAGTAGGCCAATAGACACATGAAAAAATTCTCAATGTCACTACCCATCAGAGAAACACAAATTAAAACCACAATGAGATAACCATACCTCACACCTGTCAGAATGGCTATCATCAATAACTTAACAAACAAGTGTTGGCCAGGATGTGAAGAAAAGGGAACCCTTGTGTCCTGTTGGTAGGAATGCAGACTGGTATAGCCATTATGGAAAACAGTATGGAGGGTCCTCAAAAAATTAAAAATGAAACAGCCTTATGACCCCCCAGTGATTCCACCTCTAGGCATATACCTGAAGAAACCCAAAACACTAAATCAAAAGAAAACATGCACCCCTTGGCTCCTGCAGCATTATTTAAAATAGCCAACATATGGAAGCAACCCAAGCGCCCATCAACAGACAAGTAGATAAAGCTGTGATTCATACATACAATGAAATATTACTCAGCCATAAAAAAACAATGTAATCTTACCATTCGTATAGCATGATGAACCTAGAGAGGACTATGCTAAGTGAAATAAGTCATACAGAGAAAGACAAATACCATTCAATTTCACTTACACATGAAATTTAAAGAACAAAATAGAAAAAGACTCACAGATACCGAAAATAGGTTAATGGTTGCCAGAGGGGAAGGTGGTTGGGGGACTGGATGAAAAAGGTGAAAGGATTAAGAAGTACAAGTTGGTAGTTACAAAACAGTCATGGGGATGTCAATCATAACATAGGAAATATAGTCAATAATATTAAAATAACTATGTATGGTGCCAGAGGGGAATTTGAAATATCAGGGGGATCACTTTGTAAAGTATATAACTGTCTAACGACTGTGTTGTACACCTGAAACTAAAAAGTATTGAATGTAAACTGTAATTGAAAATGTTTAAAGTACTTAGAAATTGCATTCCAAAGCAATTAGAGATGAACAGATATGACGCCTGAAATTTATTTTCAGAGTCCAACAACACAAACAGATAAAGCAAATCCAGCAAAATTATTTAATCTAAACCATTAGCCCATAATATTATTTACTAGTAAACATTAACTTGGGATTTGATTAAGGTGCCAGCCATTTTAAAGCATTCCATTTCATAATCATCACTAATTCACATTATGTGCAATGGTAGAGTACTTGTATGTTACGTTATTTATTCTTATTCATTTTAATCAATATTCAAAGACTAGCAAAAATAAACACATACTCACACTGTGTTTTTTATCTATTCTTTGATTTGTCTTCCTTAATTCACCAGATGGGGTTAGAGATGGTTTAAAATAAGCAGTTCGATTTGCTGCTATGGATACCTGCTTTGGAGTCATGAGTCTCTGAACTGGGGGATACTGACAGACCACCTAATAGGTAAAAAAAAAAAAATCAAAGACAAAATTTCATTTTCACATATTATTGGTGATACATAGCTAAAAATTATTTGACAATAACTCATGTAACCTAGAGACTGAGGACTTCCCAGAGAAATATCCAATAAGTGCAAACAAATACTAAGAGGAAAACTGACAATAGTAGAACCAAGGGAGGGAGGGAGTGTGTGTGTGTGTGTGTGTGTGTGTGTGTATTTATACACCTATATATACATATATAATTCCAAAATGGTTTCAAAGACTATTTTATTCCAGACTTAATGACTTTTCACATACTGTACACACACAAAATGGTAATGATATTGAAAACTATTCCACAAAGCTAAGCTTTTACAGGATGAATTTCAAATATATAAACTAAAATGATTTTGCCACATTTTCCGCAATTACTATCTAAATCTAAATTTTCTTCAGCTACAGATATTTTTTAAATAGTAATGAAAATATTTTAATTGCTAAAAATGTGGGCAAATCTCTGTCCAAGTTAATTTTCCTCTGGTGTTATTTAAAAACCAAACCAAAATTCTTACAGTTTAAGTCTAATCAGTAAAACACTGTTAAGAATTCCAAATCTTGCCTTGGCCAGTTTTGCTCAGTGGTTAGAGCATCAGCTTGTGGTCCAGAGAGACCCAGGTTTGGTTCCTGCTAAGGGCACGTACATCAGCTGCAGTTTGTCCCCAGCCCTGGTTGGATAGTGCGGGAGGCAGCCACTTGATGTGTCCCTTTCACGTCGATGTTTCTCTTTCTCTCTCCCTCCCACTCTATCTGAACAAAAAATGGAAAAATGTCCTCAGGTGAGGATTAAAAAAAAAGAATTCCAAATCTTAAAATGAACTGGTTTTATTGTCTAAGTACACAAGTGTTTTGTCAACAATCTTTTGTAACACTGAACACGGTAAAAATCCTGTTGGTTTAAGATAACTATAAAGCCTACAGCTTCTACTCTGTCAAAAGAGTGTTAATACTATGAATATACTCCTTTCACTCAACAGCAGCTGTGAACAGCAATGAATTCCTAGGCAAAGCCTGTGTATGGTTACTACCTCTTGCCTAAATCCTCACCACAAATGTAATCCCACAACTCAAGGAGAAAGTCTGTTTTGTAGATTGTTCTGATTACATCCACGAAACAGGAACTACAATATTGTTATTATCTGGCCACTATAATTGTTAACAACCATGAATAATATTTTATTGGTATTATATGTAATCATTAATAAAAAATTTTTGTTGCTGAGAACTTTTATTATGGCACATTTTTAAAAACTTAACTTCTTTTTATGCAATCTGATATAAAATAGGAATCTGAGAAAAGCAGCTAATGGTTTAATCCCATCACAGCAGCTAATAATGGATTCCCTCTTACCTAATTACAAATGTCTAAACTCTAAAAATTGAGAGGCAACATTATCCCAAGTAAAAAAAACTCAATTTTGGCTTTCTTTTCTGCATTAGAATTTCAGTAAAAATAATTATTATGTATATATATCAATATTCAGTAAAAAATATTCTGCCAATATCTCAAATACAGTCCCTGAATTAATTCAGAGAATTACGACAATTTTAATCAATTACTTCTGAGGGAACTTGGTGTTGCAGTAAATGCTTCTACAAATAACAATCTGGGAATCTGCTTCTCCTGAAGAACACTTAACTAGCCATAACTATAACAAAAAATATGTCTTTTCATCCCTCTCAAGCATTTTATTTTTTCCACAGTAATCTCTAAAGCTAATTGTAACAAAATAGAATACACTAAAAAGGACTGGCAATATATAATCTGTATGATGTTGTTTTAATAGCTTTGATATCTTGGAACAGTATTTTTGGCTGACTGATGAAAGATATGCCAATTTAAAATTGTATTACACACAACAGGCTTGACAATGTTTGTAAATGAGGAAAGTTTGCAGAGCTAACTATATTCAGTGAGCACTTCAGTTCACTGAATTTATAATTGCTAAACACTTCAAGCTCTGCTCACTCCTATTTTTATTTATCAAAAAGTAAGAGTTACCCATAAAGTCTGCCAGGATGCTGAAGATGGAAATGTCAAGTAACAAAAAAAAGATGACTAAGCATTTATTACATAGAGCATTGTGCTAAGGCTCACAAGGGATAACAATGTGCAATTTTTAAAATTTTTATTTTTCAAACATGTTCCCTATGACTATCAACTAAATTCAATTTGTACATTTGCTAATTTAAAAATAAACAAAACAAAATTGCTGACACTTTACACAAATAAATGCGAAAGAAATCTTACCTTTTCCCTTTTGGCCCGAAAATCCGTGGTGGTATCTATAGCACTCCTATCAAGAGGCTGAAAAAATAAAATACTATTAGAATAGATGGTAAGCTTTGAAAAATAACAACTTTCACCACCAATTTATAAAAATCTATCTTTTAAGAGGTTAAAAAGTCAACTTACAGAATTCAGTGGAGAAGAAACAACAGATGGAATTCTTTTTGCATCCTGTTAATTTTAAAATAACAAAATTAAGATTTTTCACTAAACTCAAATTTCGTTACAGTTCTGCTTTTGTGATTTTAAACATTTACCGCTAAAGGGCTTGACATCTTCTCTAAAGACTGCAGTATTCGCCGAGCTGTTGAACTAGTCACACCATAGTATTCTGCATTGAGCTGCTT
Source organism: Molossus molossus (assembly GCF_014108415.1). Classification (NCBI taxonomy): domain Eukaryota; kingdom Metazoa; phylum Chordata; class Mammalia; order Chiroptera; family Molossidae; genus Molossus; species Molossus molossus. The sequence continues at coordinate 23,604,981 of NW_023425347.1, read as the reverse complement.
AGCTTTCATCTGTCTTCTGAATGGTGCCTGTAAAGTAAAACTTGTATTATTTGTTGGAACTGTAAACTCTAAAGCATCTTTTTGAGAAAATAAAAGTATTTACAAAATAGAAGGGTGTCCAAAACAAAAGAGGATTAATCTAACAATTTATTTCTGGGTAGTGTCATTAATTGTATATTAAACTTTTTTATGCCTTTATTGAAAATTTATTTCTGTGCCTGAGAAATTATTTTACAATGGTAAAATAGCTTGCACCACTCTAAAGCTCTCCCAGCTATGTTAAATGGGAAAAGTGAGATAACTGGTTAAACATTCTAGCATGACCTTCTATTTAAATCAAAGAACACTAAATTAATGACAACTGTGTTAAAATATTGCTTATTCTGGGTATTAATATTTAATTATAGTAAATGCCAAGATAACTAAACAAGGACTATAGATTCTTTGCAATGAAATTTAAAATTTTTAAAGTAAATTGTTTCTCCAATTTTAATATAAGAAAAATAAATATAAAGGTTATTCCTTTTTATAAAAAAAAAATGTTTTTGTGGATTTTTAGAGAGAAACGAAGAGGGAGAAAGAGAGAGAAACATCGATGAAAGAAAAACAATGATCGGCTGCCTCCTGCACTGGGGATCAAGCCAGAAATCCAGGCATGTGTCCTGACTAGGAATCGAACTGAGAACCTCTTGATGCAGGGTCGATACTCAACCACTGAGCCACACTGGCTGGGTCATAGGCCATTTCTTAATAAATGATTTAACTTTTTAAAAACTGGACTTAAGACCCGGCTGGTGTGGCTCAGTGGTTAGGCATCAGCCCATGTGCCAAGAAGTCGCCGGTTCGATTGCTGATCAGGGCACATGCCCAAGTTGTGGGCCCAATCCCCAGTGGGGGGCATGCAGGAGGCGGCCAATCAATGTTCTCTCTCAATGATATTTTTATCTCTCTCCCTCTCCCTTCCTCTCTCTAAAATCAATAAAGAAAAAAAAAAAAACTGGACTTAAGAAAATAAGCCTATATAAAGATAAGTAACCTTTAATCAGAAGCAATGTTCACCAATGCCAGTAGAAACTCTTCCTTTTAAATTCTTTACAACATTCCAATTACCAAATGATTACCACAAATCAAAGTAGTCTGGCAATGCTTAATATTAAAAGAAAATGTATTACAACTATTAAAATTTTACCCAGTTTCTACAAATTGTTCATAATACCTGAAAAACTGAATCATGGTAACTACTTTACGTAACGTTTCTCTACCTGATACCAAACATTCATTGCGCTTTTTCAGAGGAGCTACAATATTCTACATTAGTTGTATTAAAACTTAGTGCCAGGCCAGAGGCTTTGGCAAAGATGAGGCAACATTAAAATCCTCCAGGAAATTGTGATAGTCTGTCCTGTCACTGGATTCTACTGGCCACTAGCCTCTCAGGACCTTAGTACACTAATCAATAAAATGGAATTAGAGAATCTTTAATATACCTTCCAACTCTAAAACTTTAGCAAAGAAATAGAAAATAGATTCACCCAAATGTCAAAGATAAATATTTGGAAGCCTGTGTTGAGAAGGATTCAAATGGTATGTCAGGACTCAGTATTAAAAATATAGAATTCAAGCCCTGGCCGGTTTGGCTCAGCGGTTAGAGTGTCAGCCTGCGGTCCAGAGAGACCCCGGTTTGGTTCCCACTAAGGGCACGTACCTCGGTTGCAGTTTATTCCTGGCCCTGGTTGGGTTGTGTGGGTGGCAGGATAATGTTGGCCTCATAAATGTGCTGGGAAGTGCATGGAAAAGTTTGTGTTTGGTAGAATTCACAAGGAAATTTATCTGGGCCTGAAGTTTTCTTTGCTGGGAAGTATTTTAACTATGAAGTCAATTTATTGAGTAGACTACTTATGCAATTTATTCTTGAGTAATACCAAATAACATGAAACATTTTGATATAAATCTAACAAAATATGTGCAAGGTCTGTGTGATGAATACTATAAAACACTGATGAAAGAATATTTAAAAGACCTAAATAAATGGACAGATATATTGTGTTCATGGACTGAAGACCCATTTTTATTAAGATGTTTATTCTCCCCAAGTTGATCTTTAGACTCAATGTAACCCCAAACAAAATCCCTGTAGACTTTGTAGAAACGGATATGGTGATTCTAAAATTATGAAAAAGCAAAGAAACTAGGAAAGCCAAAACAAGCTTGAAAAAGAACAAAGCTGGAGGACTCGTATTATTTGATTTCAAGACTTACTGTCTACAATAATCAAGACAGTTTAGTGTTGGTAAAGGATCAATACATAGAAAGGATCAACAGAACATAAAGGATCAACAAAACATAGAAAGTCCAGAAACAGAGCCACCACATGGTCAACTGATTTTTTTTTTTTTTTTTTTTTATCCTCACCCGAGGACATTTTTCCATTTTTTGTTCAGGTAGAGTGGGAGGGAGAGAGAGGAACAGAGAGAGAGAGAAACATCGATGTGAAAGAAACACATTGAGTGGCTGCCACCCGCACAACCCAACCAGGGTCGGGGACAAACTGCAACCGAGGTACGTGCCCTTAGCGGGAACCGAACCCGGGTCTCTCAGGACCGCAGACCGACGCTCTAACTGCTGAGCCAAACCGGCCAGGGCTGGTCAACTGATTTTTGACAACGGTGCAAAGGCAATTCAAAGAAAAACGTATAGTCTTTTCAACAAATGGTACATACTATCATATGTTTAAAAAATAAATCTTGAGCCCTGGTCAGTTTGGCTCAGCGGTTAGAGCGTCAGCCCGCGGACCGGAGAGTCCTGGGTTCGGTTCCTGCTTAGGGCACGTACCTTGGTTGCGGTTTGCTCCTGGCCCCAGTTGGAGCCATGTGTGTGGCAGCCACTCAATGTGTCTCTCTCACATTAATGTTTCTCTCTCTCTCTCTCTCTCCCCTTCCCACTCTATCTAAAGATAAATGCAAAAGTGTCCTCAGGTAAGGATTTAAAAAAAGAATCTTGATTCATACCTCATGTCACATACAAAAATGAACTCAAATGATTCATAGGCCTAAATTGAAACCTAAAACTATAAAGCTTCTACAAGAAAACATAAGAAAAAATCTCCATGACCTTGGGTCACACAAGAATGTCTGTGACACTACACCAAAATCATGAACCATAAAAGCAAAAAATCAATATATGAAATGTCATCAAAAGAAAAATTCCCTTCAAAGGACATTAAGACAAGCCAGAGAAAAGGATAAAAATATTTGCAAAACATATTTCTAATAAAGGACTTATATCCTGAATAACACACTCTTAAAATTCATTAATAAGAAAACAATCATATTAAAAAATGGGCAAAAGATCTGAAAAGATATTTCACCAAAGAAGATATATTGATGGCAAATAAGCACATCAAAAGATTCTTAATGTCATTAAGGAAATTCAAATAAAATCCACAGCAAATTGGAGTTGCCACTATGTGTCTAATAGAATGACTAAAACAAAAAAAACCCCAGAAAATAAACTGATGACCAAAACAAGTGCTGGCCAGATCCTCTTACATTACTAGTGAGAAAGCAAATACCAGCCACTTTTAAAAACAGTTTACTATAAAGTTTAATGTATATTATATAACCCAGCAAGCTTCTAGGTATTTACCCAAAAGAAATGACAATTAATATTCACACAAAATGTTCAGAGCAGTTTTATTCACAATAACCAAATATTAGAAACAACCCAAGTGTCCTTTCACTGGTGAATGGATAAACAAACTATAATTCAACAATAAAAAGGAACTATTGATATCTGCAAAAATATAGACTGAACTCATGTATCATACTAAGTAGAATAAACCAGATTCAAAAGACCATATACTGGGTAGGGGGGAGGGGGAGTGGGAGGAAGGTGTCAATGGGAGAAAAAAAGGAGAAACATCTGTAACACAAATAAATTAGTAATAAAATTTTAAAAATAAAAAAAGACACCCTGGCCAGTTTGGCTCAGCAGTTAGAGCGTCGGCCCGCGAACCGGAGAGACCCAGGTTCGGTTCCCGCCAGGGGCACATACCTTGGTTGCAGTTTGTCCCCGGCCCCGGTTGGAGTCATGTGAGTGGTGACTAGTCGATGTGTCTGTCTCGCATTGATGTCCCGCCCCCCCCACCTTCCCGCTCCCTCCCGCGCTGTCAGAAGATAAATGCAGAAGTGTCTTCGGGTGAGGATGAGAAAAATAAATAAATAAAATAAAAAAGAACTATATACTATATAATTAAATTTATATGACATACTGGAAACAAACAAAACTACCGGGAAATAAAACAGATCAGTGGTTGCCAAAGGGTAGAAGTAGGAAAAGTGGTTGATTATAGAGATGCACAAGGTAAAATTTTGGGGTGATGAAAATGTTTGTTCAATATTTTGATTACAGGGTGGTTACATAACTGTGTATGTTTTGTCAAAATTCAAGTACACAAAGTTTACTATATGTAATTTATACCTCAGTATTTTTTTAAAGGAATTAATCATCACATTTCCTACACACACACACACTCACTCACTCCTAACATACAAAATGTTCGCTTACATCTAAAATAATGTTCATGCCCTGGCTGGTTTGGCTCAGCGGTTAGAGTGTCAGCCCGAGGACCAAGGAGTCTCGGTTTCAATTTCCAGTCAAGGGCATATACCTTGGTTGCAGGTTCGATCCCTGGCCTGATCAGGGTCGTGCAAGAGGCAACCCATCGATGTATCTCTCTCACATTTCCCTCTCTCTCTCTCTCTCTCTCTCTCCCTCCTTCTCTCTCTCTCTCTCTCCCCCTCCTTTTTTTCCAATCTAAAAAAAAAAAAAAAAAAATCAATGGAAAAATATCCTTGAGTGAGGATTAAAAATAATAATAAAATTCTAATAGAAAAAATAAGTAAATAAATACATAAATAAATAATGTACATATAGTCCCTAAGTGAAAAGAATTTTATAACGTACACACTATCATCTTACCAAAGAATGATTGAATCAGAAGTGCCAAAGCACTTACCAATTATTTTTTTTAAAGGTTATCAAGTCTTCTCTATTTTCAAACCAACCTGATACGGTGTGTTTTGTAGTTTAGTCTGTCTTACAGCAGCTGCTGCCCCACCATATGTTGTTTTTCCAGGATAAAAAGGAGAATCTCCAAGTTGACTCGTTTTAAGGAATGAAGAACTCCCAAGTGACTGCACAGAAATACAATGAAAAATTATAAGCAATAAACACTCAAAACTAATGTGATTAAATCAACTCCAATTAGCACTCACAGGAGAAAGAGTTCCAAAGGCAGACAAGTTGAATGCTGGTTTCTTTGCGCTGGCGGCAGTGTGCTGTGAGAGTGCATGAGGACGTTCAGCCTCTGGGGACCACAGAGCGGGCACTGAAGTATTCTTTGAAACAGTTATATCTGAAACAAAAATATGTGATGAATAATAATAGCATTAATTACAAGACCCTAAATTTTTACAAATAGAAAATGAAAATTAAGACTGTTAGAAAAAACTTATTCCATGAAATTTAATCTCACTAACAAAGTTAGTTACTACCAAATGCCAAGAATACCTTTATCAGAAGCTCTTGAAGAAAACCCACTGGTAGTTGAGATGTTATCATCATCATGCTGAGAGGTAGAATCTTTAATTTCTTTTACAAGGGAAAATCCAGAACTGCCAATTGGGAATGCCGATGATGTGGAGGGCTGACAGTGTAATGAAGGAGATTCCAACATGGAGAAATTTAGATGGCTCCGATGAAGAGAAGGCCTTGTTAATACATCTGGATAATTTGAAGCAGTACTAGTTGTTGAGGGTTCTTAAAAGAAAAGTATTAATATTATGAATAGATAACTTAAAAAAGCAAAACACCACCACAACAAAATACTGTTTTTACTTTGAGAAAACATACTATAATAATATACTTGAATTCAAATCACTGAGGCCTTCCAAGATAAACCCAATTAAAAAAAAATTTTTTTTTTAAATCCTCACCCAAGGACATTTATATTCTGGTCAGATAGAGTGGGAGGGAAAGAGACAGAGAAACATCGATGTGAAAGGGACATATTGAGTGGTTGCCACCCACGCGACCTAACCAGGGCCAGGGACAAACTGCAACTGAGGTACGTGCCCTTAGCGGGAACCGAACCCGGGTCTCTCCAGACCAAAGGCCAACGCTCTAACCGCTAGCCAAACCGGCCAGGGCTGATTAAAATATTCTTTAGCCAAACAAGGTTTCAACTAAATAAAATTAATTTACCTAATATAGTATCAAAATATACTTCACTGTTCACCTATAAACTTCCAAAAGTTCATGGTTCTTGATTTCCCTTGAATTGGTATCAGTATAAAAACCACTTATAAGATAAAACCAAAGCTATATAAGAAATTCACAAAACAAAAAGGATAGTCCTGGCCAGTTTGGCTCAGCGGTTAGGTGTCAACCCATGGACCGAAGGATTGAGGGTTTGATTCCCAGTAAAGGGCACATACCTGGGTTGCAGGTTCGGTCCCCAGCTCCAGTCTGGGTTGTGAGGGAGGCAACCAATCAAAATGTGTCTCTCTCACACTGATATCGCTGTCCACCCACCCCCCTTCCACTCTATCTAAAAGAAAAAAAAAAAACCAACTGAAAAATATCCTCAGGAGAAGATTAAAAAAAAAAAGAATAGCCCTGGCCAATGTGGCTCAGCTGGTTGGAGCATTGTCCCATACATTGAAAGGTTGCGGATTTGATTCCCGTCAGGGTCAGAGCACATACCAGGTTGTGGGGTTTGCTCACCAGTGGGTTCGACCACCAGTCAGGGAAAGTACTGGAGGCAAATGATCAACATGTCTTTCTCACATTGATGTTCCTTTCTCTCTTTCTCTCTCTCTGTCTCTCACTTTTTCAAATCAATAAACATCCTTGGGTGAGGATTAGGGAAAAAAAGGATGTCTACCCCTCTAAAAACAACCACTATTTAATTTATATTCTCCCAGATGATTTACAGTAGTCCCCCTTTCTCCATAGAAGATATGTCCCAAGACCGCCCCCTCAATGGATACCTGAAACTTCATAGTACCAAACCATATATATTAATGTCGTGAGAGAGGCAACTAATCAAAATGTGTCTCTCTCACATTGATATCAATGCCCCCCCAACATTGATATCAATGTTTAATCCTCACCTGAGGATATTTTTCTATTTATCTTCACATACAGTGGGAGGGAGAAGGAGAGAAAGGGAGAGAGAGAGAAACATTGATGTGAGAGAAACACAGTGACTGGTTGCCTCATGCACGACCCCGACCAGGGCCAGGGACGAACCACAAGGGAAGTATGTGCCCTTAGCCAGAATCGAACCCATGACTCATGGGTCCACGGGCCAATGCTGTACCGCTGAGGGCTATATCATTTTACATATCTACCTTCAATAAAGTTTTTTTCTATAAAGTAGGCACAGTAAGAGATTAACCCTAACTACTAAAATAGAACAATTATAACATTATACTGTAACAAAAGTAATGTGAATGTGGTCATTCATTTCAGGGGACACCTTGCTAAAGTCTTCGTATAGGCTCTGTGCTTCTGGCACAACACGCCGTCATCATTCAGAGCATGTTTTTTGTTCATATCTTCCACCCACAAATTTAATGTCTTTTCCGTCTTAACTAAGCATTTATGCACTGTCACTATAACTTCTGAAGCCACAAAAGTTACACAAAAGGTGTAAGAGCAAAACTAGCACAATTTTTTTTCCCTTCTTCACAGTTTCACAGATAGGTGTGTTCTTACCATAAATTTCAGCAACCTCAGCATATGACTTTTTTTTTCTTTCCCTAGTAACTCAAGAACTTTCTCCTTTTCACTTAAAGGAAGCACTTTAGGCTTCTTTTTGGCATGTAACTACTCTTGTGCTTTGGGCCATTTATTCAGTAAAATAGGGTTACTTGAACACAAGTACTGCACTGAATCTGATAACTAGTGACTAACGAGCAGGGAGCATGTAGACATTGGACAAAGGGATGATTCATGTCTCAGGGAGGCCACAGCAGGATGGCACAAAATTTCATCACCCTACTCAGAACACCGCACAACTTAAAACTTACCATACAACTTAAAACTTAGGAAATGTTTATTTCTGGAATTTTCCAATTCATATTTTCAGACCACAAATGACTACGGCTAACTGAAACCACAGAAAGTGAAGCAGTAGATAAGGGAAGGGGGGACTACTATATGTGTATACACAAACACATGTTTTCCCTAATCACATAACCATGTTTATGCATCCTGTCCTGTGACTTTTTTCATTTACCAGTATAATTTTGTCTCTACATACAGAGCATTCCCTTTATTTTTTTAAATTTTTTTTATCATCCTCACCCGAGGACATTTTTCCATTTTTTGTTCAGGTAGAGTGGGAGGGAGAGAGAGGAACAGAGAGAGAGAGAAACATCGATGTGAAAGGGACACATCGAGTGGCTGCCACCCGCACAACCAACCAGGGCCAGGGACAAACTGCAACCAAGGTACACGCCCTTAGCGGGAACTGAACCCGGGTCTCTCCGGACCGCAGGCCGACGCTCTAACCGCTGAGCCAAACTGGCCAGGGCCAGAGCATTCCCTTTAAAGACCACACTGTATTGTATCATACTGATTTATTTTAATTATTTGTGGTTATTTTCCCAAAACTCTATCGAACATGCATGCACTTATATCTGCATACTTTTAAGAGTATTCTTTTGGATACATCTGAGTCTTTAAATATGTTAAGAAAGACATGAGAAGAAATTATTAAACAAATATTCGTAAGCCACTCACAAAAAAGTCTGATTCTGTAAGTTTAAAGTTGGGCCCATAAAACAGCCTATGGGCTTGGAGGATAGTATGCTAGAAATCAATACGATACACAATTACCTGGGAAACAGTTGTCACACTGGATCAGAGTACATGCTCATGTTTGCTTATGATGCTGTGATCCAAAGATTTCCTGTCAAGTTACTCTCCCACAAGTAGCAACTAACAATGTACATTTCCCTTAAACTGTCACTGGACATTAACTGTTTCTGATTTCTCTCACCTGAACATGTCAAATGGCATCATCATTTAATTTGCATTTATTTATTTATCCTCACCCAAAGACATTTTTGCATCCATCTTCAGACAAAATGGGAGGGAGAGAAGGGGGAGGAGAAACATCAACGTGAGAGAGACACATCGACTGGTTGCCACCCACATGACCTCAACTGGGGCCAGGGACAAACTACAACCAAGGTACGTGACCTTAGCGGGAACTGAATCCGGGACTCTCTGGTCCGCAGGCCAACACTCTAACCGCTGAGCCAAACTGGCCAGGGCTTGCATTTATTTAAATAAGATGGATACTGAGCATCCTTTTCTATATTCATTGGTAATTTGTATTTCTAATAATTGCTTATTGATACAGTCTTTTATTAGTAAGATTAATAAGATCTAATTTCTTTTTGATCAGTAAGATCAGTGTAATATAATCTGAAATACTATAATTTTTTACTGTTGATTGAAACCCTTCATTTTGTTTTTTAATCATTTTTTTATTTTCAATTATAGTTGACATATAATATTCTGGTATCTCAGATGAATGCCAGGGATTTAAGGAGGTATTATGGGATGCTAAATTCTGGCAGCCCCGGAATATCAGTGTTCTCAGCATTGGTTTTTTTTCCCCAAGCACTGTTCATCTTTTAGAATATGTTTTCTCAACTATATAGCAGCTGCTATTTGCTAAGCTAATCCTTACGTGGGTCCATCTACTCTCTGGATACTCCCATGTGGACTTCTGGAGGCCTGCAGTTTTCTACTTCCAAGGCCCATAATTCTCATTTCTGCCTGATGTGCTTTGCTTGAACTTCAGCTCTCGTGCCAGGTCTGAAAAAGCTCCCAGAGCTATACAACGATAGTGTACACTTTGTGACGTGTGTGTGTGTGTGTGTGTGTGCGCGCGCGCATGCTAGTTTCTAATGTCTGAAAGCTATTGATTCATGTATTTTGTACTTTTTTTTTTTAACCCTCACCGGAGGCCATTTTTCCATTTTTGTTCAGATAGAGTGGGAGAGAAGGAGGGGGTGAAAGAGAGAGAGAGAGAGAGAGAGAAACATCGACATGAAAGGGACACATTGAGTGGCTGCCTCCCTCACAACCCAACCAGGGCAGGGAACTGCAACCAAGGTACATGCCCTTAGTGGGAACCGAACTTGGATGTCTCTGGACCGCGGGCCAACACTCTAACCACTGAGGCAAACCAGCCAGAGCTATTTTGTACAATTTTATACCTATTTACCGTAGAGGGCTAGTCTGGGAGCCCTGTTATTCCAGCCTAACTAGAAGAGTCGTTTGGAAACTTGACAAAGTATTTTGAAGTTTCTTTTAATCTTTTTAAAAATATGTTTTTATTGATTTTTGAGAGAGAGAGAGAGAGAGAGAGAGACATCAATGTAAGAGAGAAATATCGATTAGCAGCTTCCTGCATGGCTGTTACTGGAGATTGGGCCTGCAACCCAGACACGTGCCCTGACCTGGAATTGAACTGGGACCTCTCAGTCCATGAAACAACACTCAATCCACTGAGCCACATTGGCCGGGCGGATTCTGAAGTTTTTATAAATACACTTGAAGATGAATATAGAAATTCTGAAAAAGAGTAAGGGGAATGAATGTGGGGTTGGCTGGAGTAACTTTTACAGCCACCAAATATGTTCTAAACCTAAAAACATTATGGCACTAGAACAGAAATATACAGATAGAACATTGGGGAAAGTCTCTTGGAATTTAGTGCAGATGGTCCCTGAATTAACTAAAAAAAACAACAACAAAAAACCCAACTTATAATTTTTTTGACCTTATGATGGTGATAAAGCAATATGATGGTGATTAAGTAGACACTACTTTTGATTTTTTATCTTTTACTGAGATAGCAATATGTGATAAGATACTCTCGTGACACGGCTCCCCAGGCACGAGATCATGAGGATAAACAACTGACATTGATACTCTACAGTGTACTGTGTTGCCAGGTTTTTTTGGATATTATGTTCTGAGCATCTTAAACATAGACTAGGATAAGCTATGATGTTTGATAGATTAGGTATACTGAAATACATTTTGGCCTGGCCAGGTGGGTGAGTTGGCAAGAGCATCACTCTGTACATCAAAAGGAATGAGGTTCAATTCCTGGTCAGAGCACATACCTAGGGTTGTAGGTTTGGTCACTATTTGGGGTACAAGTGAGGGACAGCCAATCTATGTTTCTCTCTCACAGTGATGTGTTTCTCTCTCTCCCCCTACTACCTCTTTCTCTAAACTCAATAAAAACGTATCTACACTGGCCAGTATACCTCAGTGGTTGGAGCATTGGCCCACAAACTGGGGCGAGGGGTGTCACAGGTTTGATTCCCAACCCTGGATGGGGTGGTGCAGGAGTTGACCAGTCGATGTGTCTCTTTCACATCGATGTTTCTCTCTCTCTCCCTCCCTCCCTCTCTTCCACTCTAAAAAAAGAAAATCAATGGAAAAATATCCTCAGGTGGTGATTAACAAAATAAATGAATAAATAAATATGTGCATATTCTTGGGTAAGAATAAAAAAATAAATTTAAAAAAACCTCTTCAGAGGAAGCTAATTGATGATAGAATCCAGAAACTCTATATATATTATTCAAAATGACAGTATTTAGTCAAAAAAATTATTTGATATACATAAAAAAAGAACAATGTGATCCACAGTGGGGAAAAAAAAATGTGAAAAGAAATTAACCCAAGATAGCAAGGTATTGTACTTAACAAAGGCTTTAAAATAGGTATTTTAATATGTCTAAAGTTCCTAACAGACCTGTTAAAATTATCTGAATAGGCTCACACTCAGTGGGGAGAGTTAATCGAGGGACACAAGAAATTATTCATCATTAGAGAATTGTTAATATAATCTAACCCTTTAATAGATTAATGGAATATGGAGCCCCAAAATAAACCCTCGCATATATGGTCAAATGATCTTCAACAGGTACCAAGACCATCACTCAATAGAGGAAGGACAGTCTCTTTAACAAATGTTGCTGCGAAAACTGAATATTCACATGCAAAAGAATAAAATTGGACCCTTATCTTACACAATATTAAAAAATAAACTCAAAATGGATTAAAGACCTAAACATAACACTCAAAACTTTTATGAAACTCCTAGAGAAAACGGGAGAAAGCTTCATGACACTGGTCTTGATTGTTTAGACATGGCAGGCAACCAAAGAAAAACAGACATATGGGACTATATCAAACTCAAACACTTTTGTGCACTAAAAGACCCATCAATAAAGTAAAAAGCCAACTCAGAGAATGGTAGAAAATATTTGCAAATCATATATCTGATAAGGTGTTAATATCCATGATATATAAAAAACTACAAAACAAAAAGTCAAATAATCTGAATAAAAATTGGGCAAAGGGCTCTGGCTGGTTTGGCTCAGTCGTCAGAGGGTTGCGAGTTCGAATACCAGTCAAGGGCAAGCACCTGGGTTGCTGTAGGTTTGATCACCAGCCCCAGTTGGAGTGGTGCAGAAGGCAACCAATCATGTGTCTCTCTCACAGATGTTTTTCTCTCTCTCCTTCCTCCCGTCCTTCCACTCTATCTTAAAAATAAAAATAAAAAAATCAGTGGAAAAATATCCTCAGATGAGGATTAAAAAATAAATAAAAATAAAAACAATTTGGCAAAGGATTTGAACAGACATTTCTCCAAAGGTGATATATAAATGGCCAACAAGCATATGAAAAGATGCTCAACACCACTAGCCATCAGAGAAATGCAAATCAAAACCAAAAAGAGATACCACTTCATACCCATTAGGACAGGTAACATCAGAAAAGCAGAAAATAAATTTTGCAAAGGATGTGGAGAAACTGGAACCCCTGTGCATTGTTGGTAAGAAATATGAAATGGTGCAGACTGTGAAAAACAGGAAGGCAGTTCTCAACATTGAAAAACAGAACTACCATATGACCCAGCAATTCCACTTCTGAATATATACCCCAAAGAACTCAAAGCAGGTTCTCAATGAGATCTGTTCAACTATGTTTCTAACACCATTATTCACAATAGCCAAAAGATGGAAACAACCTAAGTGTCAGTGACAGATGAATAAATGTGTTATATACATACAATGGAATATTAATCAGCCTTTAAAAGAAAATAAATTCTGGTACATGTTGCAAAATGTATAAAGCTTAAAGACTGTAAGCTAAGTGAAATAAGCCAGTCACAAAAGGACAAATACTGTATGATTTCTCCTCATCAACCCATTCCACTTACCTAGCAGAAAAAATCTAGACTCCCAATGCCTCACTATCATTAATGTTCTCAAATTGACTACAGAGATTGCTGAACAACTCTGTGAATATACAAAAACCACTGACTGTATATTTTAAATGAGTTAGTTATATGACACGTGAAGCATATATCTCAATAAAGCTGTAAAAAATATCTGAAGTAAAATGACAGAGTATTATTTCTAAATATGTCATATTTATGGGGGGGTTTCAGTTACTTTAATATTTGTAAACCCCACCATAATGCTGTAAGTGGATCCAAAAAAGTTCAAGACTTTAAAATGCACTTACTGCCCTGGCCATTTTGGCTCAGCAGTTAGAGCGTTGGCCTACGGTACAGAGAGACCTGGGTTGAGTTCCTGCTAAAGGCATGTACCTCGGTTGCAGTTTGTCCCTGGCCCTGGCTGGGTCGTGCAGGTGGCAGCCACTCGATGTGTCCCTTTCACATCCATGTTTCTCTCTCTCTCTTGCTCTCTGTCCCTCCTGCTCTATCTGAATAAAAAAATGGAAAAATGTCCTCGGGTGAAGATATAAATTAACCAACCAATTAATTAGTTAATTAATTAATTTTAAAATGCACTTACTTAGATTAATGAAATGACCCAGCTGAGCTTACTGCAGAGACAACAGGAGCCAAATTCAGTTATACCATACCCAAATTCATGTGCTATGGGAAGTATTATCAGTTTCATTGTAACAGTTAACATTTATAAGGTTCTCCCTTATTGCCAAGACCTATTCTAAGGGCTTCAGATTTATTTTCAAAAGAATTTATATGGACACAGAAGAGAAAATAAATGATCTTGCCCTGCACCAGTCTAACAATTAAGGGCATGAAAATTAAAAAAACAAATCTAAATCAAAGCGTGCACTCTTAGCTGATATAATACATCAGCCTCTCTTAATAAAAACAAAGCTGATAAGAAAAGATACCTAACATGAACCTGACCATCACCCTCCTTCTACACTGTTTATATAATACTACCCAATTAGATTTACCACAACCAGATAACATAAAAATATTTAAATGAAGATATGAGGCAATCAAACATGGCGACAGGCAGGACTGGAGTGAGGGTGAGAGTGTGAGTGGATGTGAGTGTGGATGAACAACTGTGCAGCAGTGTAGAAAGTTAGGGCAGACAGTTCTGGTGCTGTGGACAGGGAAGCAGCCGACTACCACAGTGCGCTGCTTGGCAGAGCACATCTCCCTGCTCAGGGCTGGAAGGCCTCGCCATTTTGAAAGATCTGCTGGGTCCTCTCTGGGAGGAGGCAGTAGGGAGCAGGTGGGGCCTAGCGACCTATGGCCACTAGTACACCCTGCACCACTGGAACAGAAGCCCTCTCTGTGCCAACACAGGCCAACACGAAGCAGTTGTGCTGTCAAGGCACCTGCTCCCGGCAGCAGCAGCTGGCTCAGGAGTCAAACACCATCCCCAACAGCAGCAGAAATGGCCAATGTGGAAGCAGAGCCCCACCCCAAGTAGAAGCAGAGGCGTGGGAGCTGAGCATACCCCACCTCTAGCAGCAGCAGCAGAGGCGTGGGAGCTGAGCATACCCCACCTCTAGCAGCAACAGCAGAGGCTTGGGAGCTGAGCATACCCCACCTCTAGCAGCAGCAGCAGAGGCTTGGGAGCTGAGCATACCCCACCTCTAGCAGAAACAGCAGAGGCTTGGGAGCTGAGCATACCCCACCTCTAGCAGAAACAGCAGAGGCTTGGGAGCTGAGCATACCCCACCTCTAGCAGCAGCAGCAGAGGCTTGGGAGCTGAGCATACCCCACCTCTAGCAGCAACAGCAGAGGCTTGGGAGCTGAGCATACCCCACCTCTAGCAGCAACAGCAGAGGCTTGGGAACTGAGACCCATGCCCCAGTGGCAGTGGTGGCAGCAGTACTTGGGGACCCGTATACCCCAGCAGTGCACCAGCCGGACCTATGCGCCCCAGTAGCGCCTACAATGACAGATGAACACAAGCCGCCAGCCAACAATCTTCCTGGACCTGCAGCAGACAAGAGGTACCAGCCAGAGGGCCACACACAGAACAGACTAGGAGGCATAGCAGTCTTATCTAATACACACCGACCTACCTCCAAGTCCCAACACACCTCACTTGATCCCAAACTACCAGACTGATAATGAGACAAATGGTGAGACAAAGAAACAACCCCCAAATGAAAGAACAGGAAAAATCACCAGAAAAGAAACTACATAAAATAAAGGCAAGCAGTTTGTCAGATGAATTCAGAGCAATGGTTTTAAGGGTGCTAAAACAATGTAGTAAGAACTATAAGCAACTTAATGAGAACTACACAAGCATAAAAAAAGAAAGAGAAGCTATAAATAAAAATCAAGTGGAAAAGAAGAAAGACACAGCTGATATAAACAAATACTTTGGAAGAATTCAATAGTAGATCAGAAGAAGCTGAAGACTGAATCAGTGAGTTAGAAGATGTGGTAGGAAAAAAAAACAACCCCACTCAATTAGAGCAACAAATGGAAAAATAATTAAAAAGCAGAAGTTGTTGAAGAGAGCTTTGGAACAACACGTAACAAAACAACATTCTCATCAAAAGGAAAAGAATCGAATAAAGGAATAGAAAACCTGTTTGAAAAATAATGAAAGAAAACTTCCCTGAGGGACTTCCGGTCAAGATGGCGGTGTAGGTAAACGCGGTATCGCGTCCTCCCACAACCACATCAAAGTTACAACTAAACTACAGAACAACCATCATTCAAAACCACCTGAAATCAAGCTGAATGGAAGTCCTACAACTACGGAATTAAATCAGCAGCCACATCCAGACTGGTAGGAGGGGCGGTGGCTCTCGGCAGCTGCGGCTGCAGCGAGACAGGCTGGTCCCACACCCAAGTGTGGCGGATAAAAATCAGGAGGCTCCCGCGGCTGGGAAGGTCCTTCCTGAGGACTGAGGGGTCCCCATCCCACACCAGGTGCCCCGCTCAGGGTTCCAGTGCCAGGAAGAGAATCCCCATAACTTCTGGCTGGAAAAACCAGCGGGAACTGAGGCTCAGGGAAGCTGAAGCGGCGGGAGCCCCAGGCAGCTCCTTAAAGGGCCCGCGCACGGACTCATCAGACTCTCTCCCTCTGAGCTTGGAGGGGAGGCAGCTCGAGGGGCGCCAGAGACATGCAGGGAAGAACTGAGCTGTTTGGCACTGGAGCAAGGGCTGGAGAGGGGGCTTTCTCAGGGACAAACGTGCTGTAAGAGGCCTTTGTTCCTTTGGTGAGCCCTTCCCGGGGCGGCAGACAGAAGCCATATTTGGGACTCCAGCAACCTGGCTCACACTGGTAGCCCCGCCCTGCTGACTCCCTGAGGCCCCACCCCACCCCACCCCACCCAACTTTCAAGCCCACCCAAGCTGTTGCCACTTGCTTAACCATAGAATTGGCCTGTCTTGGATCCTGCTTCAGGTTTTTCCTAAACTCTTTCAAACCAGCAGCATCTGGTCTCAGCGAGCCCCATACCTCTCATTAAGTAATACACAGAAACAAACACAAGGAGGCAGCCAAAATGAGGAGACAAAGAAACAGGTCCCAAATGAAAGAACAGAACAAAACCCCAATAAAAGAACTAAGCAAAAGGGAGATAAGCAACCTAACAGATACTGAGTTCAAAATACTGCTTATAAGGATGCTCAATGAACTTAGTGAGAACCTCAGTGAACTTAGGGAGGGCCTCAAGAGCATAAAAAAGGACCAGTTAGAAATCATGGATACACAGTTGGAATTGAAGGAGGCATTAACTGAAATAAAGAATAATTTACACAGCTTCAATAATAGAGTATGTAAATCCAAGGAGCAAACCATCGATTTGGAATATAAGGAAGCAAAAAATCCCCAATCAGAACAGCAAAAAGAAAAAAGAATCCAAAAAAATGAGGATAATGTAAGGAGCCTCTGGGACAACTTCAAGCGTGCCAACATTCGCATCTTGGGGATACCAGAAGGAGAAGAGAGAGAAGAAGAAATCAAAAACCTGTTTGAAACAATAATGGCAGAAAACTTCCCTAACTTGGTGAAGGAAACAGACATACAAGTCCAGGAAGCATAGAGAGTCCCAAACAAGATGAACCCCAAGAGGCCCACACCAAGACACATCATCATCAAAATGCAAAAGGTTCAAGACAAAGAGAGAATCTTAAAAGCAGCAAGAGAAAGGCAGCTAGTTACCTACAAGGGAGTTCCCATTAGGCTGTCAGCTGATTTCTCAAAAGAAACTTTGCAGGCCAGAAGGGAGTGGCAAGAAATATTCAGAGTAATGAAAAGCAAGAACCTACAACCAAGATTACTCTATCCTGCAAAGCTGTCATTTAGAATCGATAGACATATAAAAACTTTCCCAGACAAGAAAAAGTTAAAGGAGTTCATCACTACCAAACCGTTATTATATGAAATGATGAAGGGTCTTTTTGAAGAAAAAGATAAAATGTATGAACAAACAAAATGGCAATGAATACATATCTATCAACAATGGAATCTACAAACAAAATGAACAGGTAGAACAGAAACATTCTCATAGATGCAGAGAACATTTTGTTGGTTGCCAGATGGGAGGGGGGTTGGGGGAATGGGTGAAAAAGGTGAAGGGATTAAGAAGCACAAATTCGTTGCTAGACTGACAAACCTCAAAGGGAAAGGGGTTGGGGGGGTGGGGAGAAATAAACCAAAGAACTTATATGCATAACCAATGGACACAGACAGTAGTGTGGGAAAAGGTGGGAGGAGGGCGGGAGTGGGGAGGAGGGGGTCAATGGGGGAAAAATGTGGAACATCTGTAATACATTTTACATGCAACAATAAAGATGTGAAAAAAAGAAAAAAGAAAAAAAGAAAACTTCCCTAACCTGGTAAAGGGAAAAATCACAAATGGCCAGGAAAACACAGAGAGTTCCAATCAAGATGAATCCAAAAGGACCCACATATAGACACATCATGATTAAAACGGCAAAGATTAAAGACAAAGATAAAATCTTAAAGGCAGCAAGAGAGAGTCAGAAAGTTACCTACAAGGGAGCTCCCATTAGACTGTCAGCTGATTTCTAAATAGAAATAATGCAGGCCAGAAGGGAGTGGCATGAAGTACACAAAGTAATGAAAAGCAAAGGTCTGAATCCAAGACCGCTCTATCTAGCAACATTATCATTTAAAATTAAAGGTAAAATAGAGAGCTTCACAGACAAAAAAGGTCTAAATTTACTATCACCAAATCAGCAGCACTACAAGAAATGCTAAAGGGACTGTTCTAAGAAAAAGAGAGAGAGAGAGAGGAACAAAAGCATAAAGAATAAAAATGGCAATAAATAAGTAGCTATCAATAATAACCTTAAATGTAAATGGCTCAAATGCTCCACCAAAAGACATAGGATAGCCCTGGCTGGTTTTCTCAGTGGTTAGAGTGTCGGCCCACAGACCAATGAGTTGCAGGTTCAATTCTGGTCAAGGACATATATCTTGGTTGCAGTTTGTCCCCAGCTCTGGTAGGGTCATGTGGGAGGCAACCAGTCAATGTGTTTCTCTCTCATCAATGTTTCTCTCTCCCACTCCCTCCTACTCTATCTGATAATAAATAGAAAAATATCCTGAGGTGAGGATTAAAAAACAACAACAAAAACATAGGTAGCTGAATGGATAAAAAAACATGACCCATATATATACTGTCTATAAGAGATCCATCTCAGAAAAAAAGACTCACACAGGATGAAAGTAAAGGGACGGGAAAAATATTTCCACACAAATGAAAACAACAACAAAATAGCTGGTATAGCAATACTCATATCTAAGAAGACTTTAAAATGAAGGCCATAATAAGAGACAAAGAAGGTCACTACATAATATGAAAGAGTTCACCCAAGAAGAGGTTATAACCATGGTGACCATATATGCACCAAATATAGAAGCATATACATTTTAAAATATATTTAAAAACTTCTGGAGGACTTCAAGGGAGAGATCAACAGCAATACAATCATAGTAGGGAACTTTAACTCCCCAGAGACATCACTGGATAGATCTTCTAGATAAAAAATTGACAAGAAAACAGAGACCCTAAATGACGCACTAGATCGGCTAGATTTAATTGATATTTACAGCACATTTCACTCCAAAGTTGCAGATATACATTCTTCTCAAGTGCACATGGGACATTCTCAAAGACAGACCACATGTTAGGACACAAACTAAGTCTCTACAAGTTCAAGAAGATTGAAATCATATCAAGCATCTTCTTGGATCACAATGGCATGAAACTAGAAATCAATTACAATAAAAACATTCAAACACATGGAGGCTAAATAGCCATGTTATTAAAACAATGAATGGGTTACTAACGAGATCAAGAAAGAATTCAAAAACTTCCTGGAAATTAATGAAAATGAACACACAAAAGCACAAAAGGTATGGGACACAGCAAAAGCAGTCCTGAGAGGGAAGTTCATAGCAATACAGGCCTTCCCCAAGAAACAAAAAAATTTCTGACAAGCTATCTAACCCTAAAACATAAAGATTTAGAACAAAAAGAAAAACCCAGTTAGTAGAAGAATGGAAATAATAAAGATCAGAACAGAAATAATTGACATAGAGATTAAAAAATACAAAAGAGGAATTAAACCAAGAGCTGGTTCTTTGGAAAGATAAACAAGATTGCTCAACCTTTAGTCAGACTCACCAAGAAACAATGAGACAGGACTCAAATTAATAAAATCAGAAACAAAAGAAGTAACAACGGACACCACAGGAATACAGAGGACTGTAAGAAAATACTATGAACAATTATATGCCAACATATTTCATAATCTAGGAAAATGAACAAATTCTTAGATTCACAGTGTCTTCCAAAACTCAACTGGGAAGGATCAGAAAACCTGAACAGACGAATAACAATTAAGGAAATAGAAGCAGTAATCAATAAACTCCCAGCAAACAAAAGCTCTGGTCTAGACGGCTTCAGAGGAGTTTTACCAAACATTCAAAGAAGAACTAACACCTATTTTCCTCAAATAATTGCAAAAAAATTCAAGAGGAAGGAAGACTTCTAAATTCTTTTTATGAGGCCAGCATAATCCTAATCCCAAAAAGAGATAAAGACACTATATAAAAAGAAAAATCCAGACCAATATCCCTGATAAACCTCAAAATACTCAACAAAATTTTAGCAAATTTGATCCAGCAATATATTTTAAAAATTACATACCACAACAAAGTGGAATTTATCCCAGGGATGCAAATCAAGAAATGTGACCCACCACATAAACAAAATGAAAGATAAAACTCATAGGATCATATCAATAGATGTTGAAAGAGCATCTGACAAAATCCAGCACCCAATTTTTATAAAAACTCTCAGCAAAGTGTGAATAGAAGGATCATTCCTCAACATAATAAAGGTCATATATGATAAACCTACAGCCAACATCACACTCAATGGGCAAAAACTGAAAGCATTTAGGATGTCTGTTTTTGGCACTCTTATTCAACACAGTACTGTAAGTCTTAGCCACAGCAATTAGACAAGAAGAAAAAATTAAAAGACATCCAAATTGGAAAGGAAAAAGTAAAACTGTCATTATTCACAGATGACATGATATTGTATATAGTAAACCATAAGGACTCCATCAAAAAAACTAGTAAATTTGGCAAACTAGCAGGATACAAAATTAACATCCAGATATGGTTGGCATTTTTATACACCAACAATTAACACACAGAAAGAGAAACTAAAGAAACAATCCCATTTACCATTGAAACAAAAAAATTAAGATACCTGGGAATAAACTTAACCAAGGAGGTAAAGGATCTGTTCTCAGAAAACTACAGGACATTGAAAAAAAAGAGGAAGATATAAAAAAGTGGAAGCATATACCATATTCATGAACTGGAAGAATTAATATCATTAAAATGTCCATACTACCCAAAGCAATCTATAGATTTAAGGCAATCCTTATTAAAATATCACTAGCATACTTCACAGATCTAGAAGAAATACTCCAAAAGTTTATATGGAACCAAAAGAGAGCCAAATAGTCACAGCAATCTTGAAAAAGAACAAAGTTGGAGGATCACAATTCCGGACATCAGATACTACAAAGCAACTGTAATCAAAACAGTCTGGTACTGGCACAAAAAAAGGCATATAGATCAATGGAACAGAAGAGAGAATCCAGAAATCGACCAAAGACATTATGCTCAATTAATATTTGACAAAAGTGGCAAGAATACACAATGGAGCAAAGAGAATCTCTTCAATAAATACTGCTGGGAAAATTAAACAGCTACCTGCAAAAAAATGAAATAAGACCATCAATTTACACCACACACAAATAAACTCAAATGGATAAAAGACTTAAATGTCACTCCTGAAACCACAGGCACCAATATCTCAGACATCACACAGAGCAGAATTTTCACCAATGGCAAGAGAAACAAAGGAAAAAAATAATAAATGGGACTACATCAAGCTTTTTAGCTTCTGCACAGCAAAAGAAACCAGCATCAAAATGAAAAGGAAACCCAATGTATGGGAGAACATATTTGCCAATGATATGTCGAATAAGGAGTTAATTTCCAGAATATATAGAGTAGTCATACAACTCAACAAAAGGAAGACAAACAATTCAATTGAAAAATGGGCAGAGTGCCTGAATAGACACTGCTCCAAACACGACATACAAATGACCAAGAGACATATGAAAAAATGCTCAACATCACTAATCATCAGAGATGCAAATTAAAACGACTATGAAGTATCACCTCACACCTGCCAGAGTGGCTGCCATCAATAAATTAAGCAACAAGTGCTGACAAGGATATAGAGAAAGGATACTCTAGTACACTTCTGGTGGGAATGCAGACTGGTATAGCCACTATGGAAACCAATATGTTGTTGCCTCCAAAAATTAAAAATGTAACTGTCATCTGACCCAGTAATCCCACTTCTAGGAATATATCCTAAGAAGCCTGAAACACCAATCAGAAAGAATATATGCACTCCTATGTCTATAACAGCACTATTTATAATAGCTATGTCTGAAAACAGCCCAAGTGTCCATCAGTAGATGAGTGGATAAAAAAGCCGTGGTTCATTTACACAATGGAATACTATGTAACTGTAAGAAAGATAGATCTCTTACCCTTTGAGACAACATGGAGGGACCTGGACAGTATTATGCTAAGTGAAATAAACTAGTGAGAGAAAGACAAATATCACATGATCGCACTTATTTGTGGAATATGCTAAACAAAATAAGCTGATGAACAAAACAGATCCAGAGACATGGAAGTAGGGATCAGACTGACAAACCTTTGGGGGGGGGGTGAGACAGGCGGGTGTCACGAGGGGGAACATCTTTAATACTAAAAAATTTAAGTATTAAAAAAATAATAAAATAAAATTAAGACATAAAAATCTATCATTCATAACAAACTATTCACATTCTATTTACCTCCTGTATTACTGACTGTTGGCTCAGGAGTGAGTCTCCCATCATGAATATTAGCGCTTTCCTCATCAGCATATATCAGATGATCATCTTCTCTATTTTCCGGCCACTGTGGTACCTCTCTCGTGTCTGTTGAGCAGCTGCATACATCTTCATTCTTGTTGAAGTATCTCTGTAACCATCCTGGCACAATATTCTTAACAGATTCTGTAACCCTGCTAAGAATGCCCTGTTAGGGGGAAAAACATGTAAGGCAGTTTTAGAAATTTATCTTTTTAAGTAAGTACCAACTTACAAAAAAACCACACCAAGAAAAGCACAATTTTTTCCCAATGAAGTTTCCTAAAATTCAGTTATTTGAATTAATGCTGACATAATGGTATTTTACAAATTCTATACACAAATTCCTTTTTCTTTCTTTCATATGCATATATCAATGAGTCAATAATTAGCCCAAATGGCCATTCTAGAATCTTTAAGAAATTCCAATAGGCCACCAAATAAGTAATAAAATGTAAATTTAGTAATAAGATATGTACTAAAATGTTATAATCTGAGAAAAGGCATCCCTTTTGATCTGAGCATATTAAAGGAAGCAATATAAACAATAACTTCAGCCCTGGCCAGTTTGGCTCAGCGGTTAGAGCGTCGGCCTGCAGTCCGGAGAGACCCGGGTTCATTTCCCGCTAAGGGCATGTACCTTGGTTGCAGTTTGTCCCCGGCCCTGGTTGGTCATGCGGGTGGCAGCCACTCGATGTGTCCCTTCACGTCGATGTTTCTCTCTCTCTCCCCCTTCCTCTCTCTCCCTCCCGCTCTATCTGTATAAAAAATGGAAAAATATCCTCGGGTGAGGATAAAAAATATATATATATATATAAAAAAAAACAACAATAACTTCAATAGCTTCCTCAAGCAATTATTTTACTGCATGTTCTTTTTGTTAATCCTCACTCGAGGATATTTTTCCCATTGATTTTTACATAGAGTGGGAGGGAGAGTAAAAAGGGAGAGAGAGACACATCAATGTGAGAGAGACACATTGACTGGTTGCCTCCTGTACAACCCCAACTGAGGCCAGTGATCAAACCTCCAACCCAGGTATGTGTCCTTGATCAGGAATTAAACCCACAACCTTTGGTCCATGGACCAATGCTCTAACTGCTGGGCCAAACCAGCCAGGGCAATTGCACATTCTTTAAAAAAAAGAACAAAAATTTAGACAAATAAAAACGAGGAGACTTTTTGTTTTTTAAAAAGACAGGCAATAGAACAACATAATCTAACATCATAAACTCAAGAAATAATCTAAGATGTTTTTCTGTTGTAAAATTTCTTTATACCACATATTGCCTGAAAATCTGAGAAATAAGTTTTATTATGGCAACTTTTAAAGGAAGAAAAAATGCAGTATAACTTCTATCAGTATTAACAATTAGTGTAGCTTTGCTATGTGCTAGGCACATTCTAAGCAGTTTATACTTATTATTCTATTTAATCCTCACAATACTTGAATGAAGTTGGTATTAATAGTGCCACTTTATGAATGAAGGGACAATGAAGTAAAATAACTTTCCCCCGATACAAACACAACCACTATGGTATATCTAGGATAGAGTAAAAGCATAGGTGGGGACTGGCAGGACCTCCCTGAGCTTTAACTCTAAGCAAAATAAGAGCAACACCCCCTCCTGCTATTACCTAATATGAATTATAATGATGATCCAATGAAATTATGTGAAAGCAGTTTGCAACTTACAAAATATAACAAACATATACTAATAATTTTATTACTAATGGGGGGAGGGGGATGAGAAGAAACAAACAAGCGAGGCAACTAATTTTAGGCAACAATACCTTCCTAAAACAGCATTAGTAGAATTTCAGAGAAAAGGTTGGGGAAGGGGAAAATGAGTTGGCAGGTACAATAAACAATAAAATCAAGGTAGAATACATAAATCAACCATGAAAGCAAAACCAAGGCAAAGAGGCCCTGAAAAATCCTGTCAACAGAAAAGATGGAAGACACCTCCGATATAGGCACTTGAATACTATTTTCTCTATTGAGTAAAAAAGTGTAGGTAACAACTGGGAAATACGTAATTATTTTTCCCTGCATTCTCTAAACAGAAATTTAACTAGATCTATAGCATAAGCTCTCTAGCAACACATAAAGCCAACAGCCCTAGAATAATCACTACTGAAAACACAACTTCACCATCCCCCTTTTCTATGCTAATGTTACATGGTATTAGTTACTTTGGAAACAAAGATTATAAACCTACATCCAAATGTAATATTCATTAAAAAAAAATACACATAATATTTATAGTTTTTACTTATTACTTATACTTAATTACCCCCTCCTTATATTTCAAAATACTCAAAAGTGCTTACAAACTATGACATAGTTTAAATAAGACTTGAAAAATCTAAGACACATATTTGATATGAAATGATAAATTAGCTAAAGCACTATAGCAATAATTTAGTGTAAAATAAGCCTTTTGTGGATTGCCTCTAAGGTGTTTAGCTACTAAACGTATCAGAGATTCCTGTGATCCCTACTCAACTGAGGCGAGTATAGAACTTAAGTTAATACCATACTTAACCAAAGGGCACGTACGTCTGTGGCAGCATTAGATACCGTGGAGAATAATTGGTGATCAAAACTAAACAGTCAAAATGGGTATAATAAAGCTCATGAACTTTGCTTGGAGATCTTCTCTTTTCTAAACTAAACTTCAACCAATTTATCTATAGCAGCCCACAGCAGCTTAGAATAAGATAACGGCAGGGGGAGAGGGGGGCACTTTACTGGCACAATGAATGACAGCAGGAAGAGCTTGACAGTAAAAAGAAATACAGATAATAAAACTGACCTGGAACCATTACAAGAAAACAAACATGCCTATACTTCAGTATACCTTTGTATAGTAAGTGACCCTAAGTAATCAAGAAAAGGTAAATTAAGTTCAGTATACTCTAGTACTAGTGGTCCCTTCACCAATAATATCAGCATTATCTCAGACTCTATCCCAGCCCTTCAAAACTCAGGAGCTAGGGCTCACCTGTTTTAACAAAAGCTCCCAAGTGATTCTGATGTATGCTGAAGCCTGAGAACCACTGTTCTAGTTAGAGATTAGGAAATCAGATACATTTAACAAAATTATAATACGTTTTAGGAAAAAAGTCCCTCTACAAGAGGTTAATGAAAGTATGTATACTTAAAAGTCTTAGATTCATTTATCTGGAAAACATACAATGTGGAGCACATTATATGACAACAATTAAAATACAGGGTGGGGCCCTGGCCAGTTTGGCTCAGGGTTACAGCGATGGTCCTCGGACCAAAGGGTTGTGGGTTTGATTCCTGCTCAAGGGTTGCAGATTCCTGCTCAAGGGTTGCAGGTTCAATCTCCAGACCCAGGTCAGGGTCTTACAGCAGGTAATCAACTGATGTGTCTCTCACATCAATGTCTCTCTCGATGTCTCTCTCTCTCTCCCCCTCCCTCCTTTCCTCTCTTTCACTCTATCTAAAAAAATCAATGAAAAATATTTTCAGGTGAGGATGAACAAAAAATAAAAATACAGGGTGGGGCAAAAATAGGTTTACAGTTGTGACTAAGCAAAACACAGTTTATTCTTGTATTAACTTAATTATTGTATTATTTTCCATACAAACTGTAAACCTACTTTTGCCCCATCCAGAGTAATAAAATATTCTAAAATGAATGATAAAAACAAATAACGTAGACTGTGAATACAATGCGACTTATAGAACTATTTCCACAGTGTTTTTGAAACTGGCCATGATTTTTACCTGTACTATTATTTAATGATTTTCTTTCTATTCCCTCATTTCTCTTAATAAACTTAGTTTTTCCTGCACAATAAAACGTATCCGTTCACAGATCTGATGCTATGCTGGTCTTCACTTGCCCCTCCCTCACTCTATTCTTGATAGGCAGTCCCACAAAACTGGCTTCTGTAAGGACTGGCCTAAGAGACATACCAGAGCAGCAGTTCTCAACCTGTGGGTCACGATCCCTTTGGGGGTCGAACGACCCTTTCACAGGGATCGCTAAAGACCATCAGAAAACACATATTTCCGATGGTCTTAGGAACTGAGACACCGCTCCTCTATCCATCTCCAGGCGGGTCCGCCCACATACAACAGGAAGGAACTGTATTAAAGGGTCACGGCATTACGAAGGTTGAGAACCACTGTACTAGAGGATACCAGATATTCGAGGATGGGAGGGAAGAGAATTTTTTAGTGCCCTTCCTCCAAAACTAGTTCCAGCAAGGTGACTCCTTCTCCACTCCAGTTCCTCCATTTCTTCCCTTTATCCTTCCAGTCCTAGGGATGGTAGCAGCTTCTGCTACTGCTAGTCTCTGGGACTCACGCTATCCTGTATTTATTCCTTTCACCTCAAGCATATCTCTAAGTAGACTCTCTTAAAAAGATACTTCCGTTGAACCATCAGAGTGAATTATTTCTTAGTAGGTTCCTGTGCTACCCACCCCCCCTTTTTTTGATCTAATTAATATGAAAAGTAAAAAGTCAGTTCATGCTGTCAGATTCATCTTCTTCATCAACAACGGAACACATGAACCATACTTTGGGAAGTACTCTTAACTACCCAAAAGTGACATCCAATCTTTATCTCTGTAAAAACAAAAGTACACTAATAGGCCAGAAAAGAGGCTCTACTTTGGTGAATATTTTAGAATCTTATCTAATTCATGGATGTAAAGGCAGTCACTGCTTTTCTTCACTCAATTCATTCAGTCAGTATTTATTGGTCTCATACACATGTCAGGCACAGAACACTGAGAAGACAGCAAGGATCAAGTTTCTGCCTCCGAATTTATATTTAAGTTAGGGAGACAAATGAACAAACTAGCAAATGTAATATGCAACATATAATGATTCAGTGCTACAGACAAAAACAAAGCAGGGAAGCAAAAGAGGATAGGTAATTTATATAAGCAAAGACCTATAAAAAGTGAGGAATGAGACATGCAAATTTCTAGTGGAGATTATAAATTGAGAGAACAAAAAGTGCAGACTCAAATATAGGAGTGTCCTTGGTACATGCTGACCAAGCTTCTAGTGACCTTTTTAATAAATGCAAAATCTAATAAACCTTAAATAACTATCCTTCAAAATTCCCCTGTAATCATGTGTGTGTGTATGTGTGTGTGTGAATCCACGTGTAACCTTTTGTCACTATAAAAGGACTAAACAGTGGTCCTCAAATTGAAGTCTTCAGACCAGCAGCTTTGGTGTTACCCTTGAGCATGTTAGAAATGGAAATCTGTTTAAAGCTGCTGAGGCAATTCTTATATTAATTCAAGTTAGAGAACCACTGTACTAAACTCACTAAAAACTCAATGGCTATTATCCCAATTAGTACCACAATAAACATAACCCTGAGTATAAGCTTTACTAGAACCAAGTTTTACGTAAAAATCACCCTATTTCCATGATTGTCTCATTATCAAATTACACCAATTTTATAAATATCTACTAAATAATATCAACTCTGAAAATCAAACCAGACTTAGACATAAAAGTCTACCTTTGAAATTCTTTTATTTCCAGTGTTAAAGACTTGACACTCATAGTAAATAACCAACTACCAGATACTAGAATTTTAAACCTGCTAAGAAAAAGAAATCTGATTACACACAGAACTGGGTAGGAAAGTACAGAGAGGTAAGGGACCCTGTCTACGAAATAACTTTGAAGAGCTACTTTCCTGGCTGACAATTTTTTAAAGCAGTTTGAAGTACTAAAGATAGACTTCATCCACTAATGGAAAACTGAGGAAGAGTGAAGGGAGCTGGAAAAGGGGAAAAATAGTTTTCTTATTGAAGAAAAGGTTCCTTTGACTATATTTTCAAAAAAGATCTCTCTTTTCAGGAGTTCTTGAGAGAAGATGCTTCAGGTCTTTAACAGGAATGGAGCAAATCAGTTTCCTATGTGAACCTGAACAAAGAATTCTTTACAATATTTAAAACAAACAAACAAACACTTGAGAGAGAGATAGAGGCACACTAGTAAAGGTCTACTAAGGTGTGAATACTCAAGTCCTACTTTACCAGATTAGCTTCCTCCCTACTTTCAGAAGCTTCAGCAGTAAGCATAACTAACACCATTATAACTTTATGTACGTTTTCCTACAGAAAACCTTTTCTGATTCTTCCAAGACTGGGACAGTAACTCCCTTACATGTGCCAACAGTGCCCTGTACTTTCTACATGACAGCAACCTGTCAAACAGGATGGCAATTACAGTCTGTCCATCACCTCCACTACAGCATCAGCTCTGGGAGGGCATGCACCAAGTCTGTACGTGCACACATAGTTGGTACAGTTTTAATTTATCCACAACTGCACTGCTCAACCACCCTCTTATTCCCACATATAAATATTCCATAACAAGTTTCTAAAAAGGATATCAGTAATTTCAGAATTTAAAAATAAATAATACATTTGCTTGGTGTAATAGTTTCACCAATAAATATTTTCATCAAACAAATAGTTTCATCAACAAATATTTTTTTGTTGTTGTTGCTATACTAATAACCCTTCCTCCAAAAAAAGAAGAAAAAAAAAAATACATGTGAAGCTATGCAAGAGCACAGGAAAATTGAACCATCCTCTGGAATGATAAAAAAAACACATAACACACTGGTTGGTTTGGCTCAGCGGTTAGAGTGTCAGCCTGCAGTCCAGAGAGACCCAGGTTCAGTTCCCGCTAAGAGCGTACACCTCGGTTGCAGTTTGTCCCCGGCCCTGGTTGGTCGTGCGGGTGGCAGCCACTCGATGTGTCCCTTTCACGTCAATGTTTCTCTTTCTTCCTTTCTCTTTCTCCCTCTCCCTCTCTCTCCCTCCCTCCCACTGTATCTGAACAAAAAATGGAAAAATGTCCTCAGGTGAGGATAAAAAAAAAAAATACATAACACAAAGCCAACTAAATAAAGAGAAGCAGAAAAGTAGCTGAAGAAAGCAAAATTAATAAAGATCTTAGAACAATCAATAAAACAAATGGTGCATTAAAATCTTAAAAATACTCCCTGTAACCCACAAGCAAAATCTACACTAGATAATCATAAGTAATGAAGTTGAATTCAAGGATAAGGGAGTAAATGTTTAAATCTGGACCAGTTAAACTAATTGGGTCTCTTCTAAGAACTAAGGGTTCTGCATTTGGCACAATACATCAAAAATTCCACTGAGATTTATAATAAATACTCAGTTTGGGGGCCAGAAGTAAATTTAATTCAATACTGCACACACGTTAAGCATATCCAATGTATATATTAGCTTTTCAAATTACATTTAACCTGAGCTCAAGGATTAATGAAATAAGGCTGAGGTAGGTAGGGCAAGGCTCTTCTACAATGTTAACTCTGAACTCATCTGTTAATAAAAAAGATATTCTTTCCCTATATATCTTTTCACCAATTGATAATCTCAGAACAACCTGAGACACCTCTCCTATGTGGCCAACTCTTTAACATTACTGTGTATCAGCGATTTTCAACTGGTGTGCTGCAACAATGTTTAAAACATGCAATACCTGACTATATTGTCGGGGGCACTGACTTATTTTTCCTTAGATTGTCAAATAAAAAAATGACAACAGCCAACACACCAGTAGCATTGGTGTAAATGAATCAAATTACACTTTTTTTTTTGTCAGAATGGCAAAAAAATGTATTTTTTTGCTGTGCCGCAGAATTTCAGTAGTTTGTGTATGCCATGAGATGAAAAAGGTTGAAAATTGCTGCTATACAGCCTTCCTTTTTCTTAGAGTTCTCTACTCCTGCTAGTCCTCTTGACTTCAGTTCTTTTCTTTTCTTCACATTATCCTGTACTAAACAGTAATATCCAGATGACAAAATCTACTTTCTCAAATACAATCCATCTTCATTTTAAGGTTCTAGAGCCCTATTCCACCAGAATACTCAGCTGTTTTTATTTCTATCTGCCCTTTCAGGTAAGTTCTCTTCCAGGGTTCTGTGCACACTCTTCTCGCCTACTCAACTCCCATGTCACTAGGCTCTCCTTTCCTAACTTTTTAAAAGTCTTATTTTGTATAATCTGCCTAATCAGCATTCCCTCTTGCTCCCTTCCAAGCCCAAGAACAAGAGCTATCAACCCAAGACTTCACACGAGACTTAAAGAATATCTAATTATGAAAACACTAAATAGTAAAAACATAGATGCCATTCTAATCTTTCAGTTATTTCCAGTTTTTCTTTTTTAATCCTCATCAGAGGACATTGCTGCATTTATCTTCAGATAAAGTGGCAGAAGAGAGAGAAAGAAACATCAATGTAAGAGAGACACACTGACTGGTTGCCACTCACATGACCCAAACCGGGGCTGGGGACAAACTGCTACTGAGGTCCATGCCCTTAGAGGGAACCGAACCCAGGACTCTCTGGTCCATGAGCCGATACTCTAACTGCTGAGCCAAACCGGCCAGGGCTCCAGTCTTTTTTTCAAACAATGCGTCTCTATTCTAACTTTAACACTGAGTTATTCCCATGAGGGAAAAAAGTAACCAAGTATTCAAATTCTAATGCAGTTATAATGAATCTAATTTCTGTAACCTGATTTTAACCTACAAAGCTAAACTATCAGTTGTCTTATTTTACAACCAACAGATAGGCATTCAGCAGCCAAGCTTTCCCTATCCACCTAGTCCAAATCCTTCTAGCCGCTTAAAATCCAAACTTTTCATTTCTCTTCTCAAACTCAACAGATAAAGCCAAAAAACATGAGCATAGAAATTATTCTGTTCTTAATCCTCACCCAAGGATATTTTCCCACTGATTTTTAGATGGAGTGGAAGGGGGGGAGGGAGAGCAAGAGAGAGAAACATTGATGTGAGAGAGAGAGACATCCATTGGTTACCTCTCACAGGATCCCAACTGGGGCCAGGGATCCAACCTGCAGCAACCCAGGTATGTGCCCTGACCAGGAATCAAACCCGAGACCATTCCGTCAGTCAGCCAATGCTCTAACTGCTGAGCCAAAATGTTAGGGCAAGCATAAGAATTATTCTGGCTAAAAAATTAAAAACTACAACCGACCATGTATCTCCAACTCTTTCAAAACTCTCTGTCACTAATGCAGTAAGGAGAAACATGACCTTAGACTTATTTTTAGTTATTCATATTACAGAGGTGATATTGACAATTGACAGTAATCAAACAAGGACAAGAAATGGTGTCCCGCCCTGGCCAGTTTGGCTCAGCGGTTAGAGCATCCGCCTGCGGTCCGCAGAGACCCGGGTTCGGTTCCCGCTAAGGGCATGTACTTCGGTTGCAGTTTGTCCCAGGCCCTGGTTGGTCGTGCGGGTGGCAGCCACTCGATGTGTCCCTTTCACATCGATCTTTCTCTCTTCCTCTCTCTCCCTCCCACTCTGTCTGTACAAAAAATGGAAAAATGTCCTCGGGTGAGGATAAAAAAAAAAAAAAAAAAGAAATGGTGTCCCTAAAAGGATCTTCAAGCTAGCAATAGGAGACCCAATAAAAAACTAAAGCAGTTTAATCCACTCAGAGCTTCCTACAAAATATTGCCACTTTTCTTACACAATCTCTAATACTTTCTTTCTGGTAAAATTGCTTCTTCTTCTTCTGTTTTTTATCTTCTCCTGAGGACATTTTTGCATTTATCTTCAGATAGAGCGGGAGGGAGAAAGGAAGGAAGAGAGAGAGACATCGATGTGAGAAAGACATATCGACTGGTTGCCACCCACAAGACCCCAACTGGGGCCAGGGAAAAACTGCAACCAAGGTTATGTACCCTTAATAGGAACCGAACCCGGGTCTCTCTGGTCCGCAGGCCAGGGCTCTAACTGCTGAGCCAAATCAGCCAGGGCTGTAAGACTTTCTTTTTTTATTATTATTATTTTTTTTATCCTCACCCGAGGATATTTTTCCATTTTTTGTACAGATAGAGTGGGAGGGAGAGAGAGGAAGGGAGAGAGAGAGAGAAACATCGACGTGAAGGGACACATCGAGTGGCTGCCACCCGCACAACCAACCAGGGCCGGGGACAAACTGCAACCGAAGTACGTGCCCTTAGCGGGAACCGAACCCGGGTCTCTCCGGACCGCAGGCCGACGCTCTAACCACTGAGCCAAACTGGCCAGAGCAAGACTTTCTTAAATCACACTACGAAAAAGGTAAGTGAAATCAAACAAGCTGAAATATGTACAGATAGAAAAGGCATTGTAGTACCCTGTTTCTGGCAGTAAACACAGTAATTTGTATCCAGTGGCAAGACTTTAATTGTATATGTGCTTCCCAAAACAGAATCTTTTAAAAATATATTACAATGATGAGCATTACACCTTTCCAAAAATATACAGTGCCTAATGAAAATGTTTTAATTAGTGCCATCAGACCAAAATGTTCATTTTACTTTAAATTAATAGATAACTGCCTCAGGAGGGGGCTTTCCAGGAAATGGAGCCAACACCTTGACTTTTTTTGTCATTTATCTTATTAGAAAATTAGTAAGTAAATTGATAAAATATCACACACAAAGGCTTCTGATCACAAATAAAATAACAACATTGTTTGAAACAATGTAATACTTGAACTTACTTTCCTATACACCTAAATGACTGGCATGTCATTAAGGAAAACATTTTAAAAGTACTTAAGCGAGTAGTAATAGTTCAAGGTTTGGCCTCATCAGTCAACAAACAAGTCCTTAAATCCAATACGAGCCTATAAAAGACTGAGCTTGGGTCCATAAAGGAAAAAACTTCTAAAAACAGGCAGCAAAATTCAGAGACAATTAAAACATTTAAATCAAAAGTTCTATTTAATCACAACAATTTCAAATGACTTCTTACTTTATATGCCAGGCTCTAAGAGCTTTACTTATCTCATTTAACCCTCACAACAATTTCCACTTTACAAATGAGTAAATTAAGCACAAAGAACTTAAATAACTTGTATTTATTTACAAGTTTATTCCAAGTCCTGGCAGAACACATACACAAAACCAAATGGTCTGACTCCATTCAAGTACATTTCTCCCTATCAACTATTCCCACTTCTATTTCCCCAGATAGAATTAAATACTTAAGATAAAAAAAATAAAATCAAAACTACTTAGTGACTTCTGGAATGAGTTAGATATTCAACTTCTAAATATCTCTCATCTTCAAAATTAAGAACAGGTTTTAGCCTTCAGATTCCAAGCAGAACATACTTATTGGAACAAAGTATCATGTGGAAGATACCAAAACAAACAAAAAGCTCCCCCAAGTTATCATATAAAGCAAGGTTAGGCAGACAATGGTCTGTAGGCCAAATTCAGCCCTTGGCCTGTTTTTATACAGGCCTCTGGCTAAGAATGATATTTACAATTTTTAAAGGGATGTTAAAAATAAAACAAAGGACTTGCAGCAACAAACCTAAAATACTTACTATCTAGTCCTTTACAGAAAGTTTGCAGACTCCTGATCTAAACTACTGAATAAAGGGGTTTCCTCCCCCTCTATCTGAAACTGCTAAATGCACAAAACAGCTAAATGCACAAACTGACTTGTAAGATAAAACTACATCTAGGTAGATAAAATAAGTGGATTCCCTTAGTTCCAAATCAAAGAACAAAACCTCTGAAGCACACCCCCCAAAAAAGGGCAAAAATAAGTAGTTCCCTCTCACCAGGAGGTGGCAGTAGATTCCTCCAGAGGCAAGGTTCTGGTTTGCCCATGGGCTCAAGTGTTTTGTGGTGGCTATTAAGAAAAGCAGCTTGACCTTCCAGAGCTGACTTTCTGGGCCTGACAATCTGCACAAAAAGGAAATCGGAAAGGAGACTGAACAGGTAACAAGAACTAACCACATCCTCTTTACTGACCTACTCATTGCCAACTAGAAAAATGACACCATTTCCTAAATACATGTGGGCTAAGAAGAATTAAGGGGTAGGAGAGAAAGCAAGTGAAAATGATTCAAGGGATGTTCTTCATTTATGAGTCTACAATAAGTTACTGCCCTTCAGTTAGTTGAGTAAGACAATGGATTTCTGTATCCATAACTTCAAGCAAGATGGCATTTTAAAGATCAAAAGTAAAAAGGCAAACTTTAGATATATTTCAGCAGAGCTAAACCAGAAGAAGTCAAAACAGGAAATTACAAGTCAGTTAAACACATGCAAAACTCACAGGTACTGTGTGACTGCACAAGCCAGTTAGCCTGACAGGCAATGGCAAACATCCATTAACTAACAGTGCCAGACCTCTCATTCTTATTCCAACCCTCTACCACACAACCAAAAACGACATTTTTGCTCAGAAATCCTTGGACACTTAATCAAATAACATTAGTATAAAACATGCCATGTCATGAAGTTGCTTGCTATTCATGATGACTCAGCAGCTGCTGCAAAACAGAGGTGACAGCCTAGGATAGCAGACAGCAAGTCCACAAAAGTTCCAGTGAAGAGTAAAGAAAGTCCTTATTTTAAGATTTAAAAAATCAATATTAAACAGAGTATTCTTTTGTATATTCCTGGATACTTTCCTCTGGTAGTTTCTGACAATATTAAGTAATACCTACAGTGTTGATCAACAAACCCCCAAACATGTTTAATACCAATTCAAAAGCTAAAAATGTATTTTCTTTTTCAATTAAATGACTGAAGCAAGACTGAAAGTATTTTAGATGGGGAAATGATAAATTATCAAGCTCTAAAACAAAACCACACAGCCTAAAATTATATATATCAGTTCTAAGACAAGCTGGCTCATAGGTGCTATGTTGTTAAGGCATCATTTACCCAAATTTAGATTGTTATCTAAGTACATTTTAAAATAAGCTATGATAACTTATGCCACCTGAAATCTATTAGCTCCTTTCTAAACTCTGCCCAGACATTGATCTGTATTTAAAACCTTCCCTTTTTTTATGTACTAACTTTTTCTTAAGGAGATCTAAGAAAGCACTCAGAGACATTTATTCTTCAGAAGAAACCGAAAGCACGTTTCTAACTTCCATTCTACAAAAGGATTAGGTTAAATTGCCAGACCTGTGATCTGAATTCTAATCTTAAACCTGCCTGCAAGAACTCCTGTTCCTCACAAATAAATCTGAATACCAAGCACTTACTTTCTTTATATATCTGGGGAAAAAACTGGCGGGAGTAATAATAATGCCAAGACTTCTAACCATTAGTAGAAAGCTATTTAATACTATAAACCACAATTTTTGCTATTAAAAATCTCCCCAAGTCTTTATTTTCAAAATGGTTTTTTAATGATACAATTTAACACCACCAGCAAGCATGTTAGTGTTCCATATTCATCATCACTCAAAATAAAGCAATCTAAAAGTGTACATTTAAGAGTATGCAACAAGTTATCAGACCCTTCTGATATAGTTTTGCTTTTAAACAAGTTTAAGATATACACTTCCCACCTTAGTATCATTGCGTTTTATACGTAATTTTTATTAAAATAAGCTAACTTTTTCCCACTCAATCCCCTAAAAAACAAGTAACATTAAAAATGGAATTTTCTCAGAATCAAACGCCTCATTTACATCTAGGATAAACTCCTTTTCATAATTTCAAACTCCCATGAATACACAAGGTGGTTAAATGATAAGAGCACCAACATTCCTGAGTGTCAAAGTACCCAAACTTCTGGAATACGCCCCATAATATTAAAATATTTTGTGCATGAGATCAGAAGTGACGTCCTAGTCAACTGTGCATAATGGCCAATTCTAATCTCCAAAATAATTGGAGTTGTAGAGCAGATGCGGGGAGGAAACCGTCTCGCAGCAGAGAAAGGACGTTAAGGGTTGAGAGGGACTTTCAAAATGCCCCAGTGCTAAGGTAACAGTAACCAGGTTAAGGAAAAGAAAAAAAATATCTAAGCCAATGTTCTCAGATCAAGAAGAGGACATGGGCAGAGGAGAGGGAAACTAATTACTGGCTTGAGACGAGGTTATTCCACTTTCTGGGTAACAGCGCCCCCGCCAATCCCCAGTGCCCCGGAGACAGATATCCTCGGGGCAGCCCCCTCCCCACAAACACTGAACCGCAGGAGACTAGTTAACAAGCCTAGGTGCCTCCAACCACACCTTCGGGCTTTCTCCCTCCAGAAGACGGGAGTAATACCATCAAATCCCCAATCCCCGCCAAAAGCGAAAGAAACGCGCGCACCGTAGGCCCAGAATTTCTGTTCCCGCCCTGCGCCGGCTGGGGAAGCCCCAGCCAAGGAGGGTTGGAAAGAGGCGTCCCGAACCACACGTGTGTGCGCAAAGATCGGCCTGTCTCAACCCACTTCCCGTCACCACCCCAGCGGGCTGAGCTCCCGCCGCCTCGCACGGGCCTTTCCTCAGGCCCTCCCGTCCGCTCCACGTGGGGCGCCAGGGCCCCTCACCGCCTGTTCCCTCCCGCCAAGTTCCCGACCCGCAAAACCACTAGGGAGTCGGGGTCCCGTACCTGGTGCTTTTGTCGCCCCTGCTGGTAAGGCTTAATTGGCCCCTGGTGGCAGCGCCGCGTCCGGATCTTACCGCCACCGCCCCCTCCTAGTCCTCCGGCTCCCGAGGCCATGGCGGAGCCTCCGCTGCTTCCCGCTCCGGGGCGGGTAAGGGGGCGGGAGAGGCAGAGGCGGCCGCCTTAGAGCCACCCTCCGCCCACCCCCAGCCCACAAGTCCGTCCGCGCTGCCCACACTGGAGGCTACAGGCACACCAGGAACCGCGAGGTGGCGAGCACAGTGGAGGGAGAATGCGCGCTGGCAGCAGGGAAGGCGGTGGCGGCGACAGAGGCCGAGTAGCTGGCTCCGGTCCGGTAGCCACTCGCAGACCCCCTCCTCTGTATGTGTCACGGTCTCTATGGAGATCTCCCGCAGAGGACAGGGCGAGCGGCTCCAGGCGCCGCTTAGGCCTAACTCCACCGCCGGCTGATGGGGATTCTTCTTCCGTCGTCCTAGCCGTGGCTGCCGCAGTTGAAGCCGCCGGCGCCGCCCGCCTACCACTCCCCTCTGCGCACAGCGCCCGCCCTGGCGTCGTCGTCCCTGCAGTCGCCGCCGTTGTTGCGCCTATTGCCGCTGCTAACCACGCCGCCGCGGTCGCGAGCCAGGGCGTCGTCATTCGTCAGCGCCCGACGCGATTGCATCATCGCGCTGCGACCGGCTGATTGGCGAGAAAGGAGGAAAGGCTGATCGAGCCCGCGCTCCGTGCCGCGGGGCACACTGGAGAACGTAGTTCAGCGTAAAACCGTAGTTCAGCGTTAAAACGACTCGGGGTGGGGGGGGGGGCGGGACGCGGAAGGAGACCTGCGGATCTCTGCAGAGGCACCAAGCCAGGGGCCCCATTCCTTTTACTCCTCTTGGCTGTAAACTTGGACTTTGAAAAAGGCGTTTAACCTCTTTCCCACTCTACTTCTCTCCATTGGTAAAGCGGCCAGAAAGAAGTAAGGACTTAGCAGAATCAAAGACAGCAGCCAATAAAGTCTTATAAAAACTGGTTGGAAAACAATATACATGATATTTAAGTCTAAACCAGAATTAGAAAATATATAGCTTCATTAATATTCCATTAAACTTATAAGGGCTTTCTTGTCTAACATACAAGGGCTGGAATTCTGGCTCTGCCACCCTATCGCTTGACCTTGGGTAAGTCAAAATCCTCTTGCTTCCTCTTCCATGAAATGGGAACTTTAAAATTCACTTTATGGAGCTGTTGTGATCATGTATATAACGCATGTTTCTGGTATACAAGAAATCAAATGAAATGAAATACATGGTTACAATTACTACCTATGCAGTCAACTCACATTAGAGGTAAGTGATATGTTACCAGTAATAAAAGTGTGTGTGTGTGTGTGTGTATACATATATGTATATATAATACATACATATGTACATACATATACAGACATATATACACAGACATATATGTATATATGTATGTATATGTTTACACACACACACACATTTTTTTGTTGTTAATCCTCACCTGAGGATATTTTCCCAGTTTTTTGTTTGTTTGTTTGTTTTTGTTCTAAAGTGGAAGGGAGAGAGAGAGAGAGAGAGAGAAAGAGAAACATCTATGTGAAAGAGACACATCAATTGGTTGCCTCCTGCACGACCCTAACCAGGGCTGGGGATCAAACCTGCAACCCAGGTACCTGCCCTTGACCAGAATCGAACTCGTGACCCTTTAGTCCATGTGCCAATGCCCTAACTGCTGAGCCAAACTGGCTAGGACAAATTAATATTTCTTGAATTCATTTGTTCGTGAACATCATGAACAAATCCATATGATAACATTATATAGAGGCTGTCACATAATCCTCACAATTCTGAGAGGAATTATTATCCTCATTTTACTAATGAAGAAACTCCACGTTTGAGGGGCACCGAAGAAATAAAATAATAATTTTAAAAATTTACCTTATAAATAATGGTAGATTAAATATCTGAAATGATTTCTCCTCCTCCTTACTCCAAAGCCCATGCTCTGGCCTTTGCCATCACTGCTATTTTTGTAGTCAATTTAGGAACCTGCCTACCACTCAAAACATTTTTTCTTCTAAAAGATATTTTTTTTCAGTTCAATGGAGTACTGATGGCCTCTGCACTGACTAAAATGTTTAGATTCTGATCTGTTTTACTGTGTAGTGAAAATGGACATTTTCCAATTGTATATATGTGCTAGCCATTGGAAAGACCAGACTCAAATAGCTGGCTTTGAACCACCTGGGAATACAAGGACCTTCGTCATGGCATGGGGATATGAGCTTGTGGTGTAAGATAGGAGTGAAGAGTACACCAGCAGGGGTATTTGGGTATAAGGAATATTGTGCATTAGACCTCTGAGTCACAGAGAGAAGCTATGTTAGCAATATCAGTAGAATTCTATGGACATCACAGAAACAAAAGAATATGGTGAAGGGTAAAGAGGAAAAACAGCTATTCATATGCAGACCAAGTGTCAGCACATGACACAAAACACAGAAGGACAGGAATTCTTTCCAAATAACCAAGGTGAAAACCGAGATTGGCTTAGCTTCATTTTTCTTAAACTGGGACCCAGTTTTTCCAGCCAAAGCAAATGGTGTATTGGGAGAGATCTCAATTTATAAAAAGCCTATTACTTACTGCTAGGGTCCCTGTCCTCCATGAAACTTATTTTTCCCCATAAAATATGGTAACCATTTGCCAATTATAAATTAGCAAATAGAGAGGCTGCTGACCTTCCTTTAAGACATAAGGAATAGTCATTAATTACAAGTAAAATTTAGTCTAAGCCCAACCTGGATTAAAAACCAGCTTTTATATATTCTTCAAAGATAAGACAATTCCCACCAAAGGAATATTTAGAGATGACAATTACAAGTAGTTAGGAAATTATGTATTTTACCCTACCAACATAAAGTGAGATATCTGCTATGATGTCTATTGAAGCAAATTATTTCATTGAGAGTAGTTTTATAAAGATTTCCATATTCTTCCACACACATTTTTCCATGTGATAGTTATTACTGAGCATTTTATTAGATAGAAACATAAGGTGAAATTAGTGGTTTTAAAATTTTTTTCATATTATACACTTCAATCTCAACTGGAGAAATGCAAATTGGAGTTGAGATTCTGAAAGTTACTGGGTTTTTGCAGGAGGCGGTGTGGGAGGGGGGGTTGTCTGTTTGTATTTTAGAGGAAGTGGGGCCATAGCATTGGGAAGATATTTAAAGGTGTACATCATTGTCCTGTCATTAACTTACTGTGTTCTCTGTCCTTTGGGAATAAAGTAATACTTAAGACTACGTGAATTAACTAATATAATCTAATATTTATTATCTACATATATTACTTAGTTTCAACATGCCATATAGATTTTTTTTTATCTTCCTGGCTACATATGTCAATGCACAGTAACCTTTGGCTGATATATATGTTTATGTATATTCCATATTTTAAGTTCATCAATTTTAAATGGAAATTCAGTTTTATTGGATGAAATAGTAACCAAATTCAAGAAGATCAGTTTCACAGTATGGAGGGACCCACAGAGAATTAAGCTAAGCAAAATAAGCCAGTCAGAGAAAGACAAGTATCATGTGATCTCACTTATTTCTGGAATCTAATGAACAAAAATAAAGTGAAGGACAAAATAGATCCAGAGACTTGGAAGTAGGGAACAGACTGATAAACCTTAGAGGGAAGAGGGTTGGAGGGGAGATAAACCAAAGAACTTATTTGTATATATATGCATAACCAATGGACTCAGACAATAGTGTGGTGAAGGCTGGGGGTGGGGGTGGGGCCAGGATCAGGGAAGAAGGGGTCAATGGAAGTAAAATAGAAGAGACATCTGTAATACTTTCAACAACAAAGATAAATTAAATAAATATCATAAAACAAGCAGCCTCAAGCCTGGGATGCCCCATCAAAGATGAGCCTCAGTCTAACATTAAGATAGTTAATGGAGCCCCAGCCAGGTAGTTGAGTTGATTAGAGCATTGTCCTGATACACCAAGGTAGCAGGTTTGATCCCCGGTCAGGACACATACAAGAATAAATGCATAAATAAGTGGAACATCAAATTGATGTTTCTCTCGCTCTCCCCCCCCCCCCCGACTTCCTCTCCCTCTCAAATCAATAAATTTAAAAAGTTTTAAAAAGATAGATAATGAATCAACTAGAATTAAACATTTTGGCTTGTAGGCCAAATATGAAGTAGAATAAACATAGACAATTGAGATCAAGGCTAAAGGAGGATGGAGATATTTATAAACAATTTAAAAACATTAAAAGAAATTATTGAGAACCTACTATGTGTTGATTTTTAATCTGAGCATTTAGTATAGGTCAGTGTATAACACAAGAAAACAACCTCTGTCCACATAGCACATTATATTTTACCATTTTACTGATTTCACTTAAAGATTATTGTACTATGCTCTGTTAACCACTTAACACCGATAATTCACCTCCCAAATTCTACACATGCAATTGAATTCACCCCATACAATACATCTATTGGCTTTAGTTTTCTTAATACAACTCATCAGTTACATTAGAAAATTGCACTCATTATTAAAGTTGCAAGATACATAAAACTATAACATTTGCAAAATTTAATTTGCTTACACTGAGTACCAACCTTTTCAATTTTTTTAAAAGCATTTGTAGAGAATGCTCAAATTTATGAGACCCTAACCTATTAAGACTTTGAGAGCATCCTACTAATTAACATGTAAATCTTACCATACAAGTCACTCCACCACCAGAAAGGCACAACCAATTCAGTTTAAATATTTTATTTTAAATTATTTATTAATTGGTTGATTTTAGAGAGGAAGGGAGAGAGATAGAGGGAAATGTCAGTTTGTTGTTCCACTTATTTAGGCATTCATTGGTTGATTTTCAT
Organism: Molossus molossus; assembly: GCF_014108415.1. NCBI lineage: Eukaryota > Metazoa > Chordata > Mammalia > Chiroptera > Molossidae > Molossus > Molossus molossus. Next base: position 23,562,755 of record NW_023425347.1, on the reverse strand, counting down.
ATGTGCCCTGACTGGGGATTGGGCCCTCAGCCTTGACATATCGAGATGATGCTCTAACCAACTGCACTATCCAGCTAGAGCCACAACCAACCCACTTTAAATGGTGTTTTATGACCCCTTGCTACTCACAGACTAGCAGCACAGTCTCTGGGAGCTTGTTAGAATAAAGGATCTCTTTCTGTCTCAGGCCTACTCAATCAGAATGTATATGTTAATAAGATGACCAGGTGACTCATACACATGACATTTGAGAAGCAGTATTTTAAAAATTCATCATGCTGACAGAATTTATAAAATGTGTAAAATGTAGAAGTCTGAAACTAAACATTAGTTATGAAAAAGTACAGATATTTAAAAAATACTTTGTTAATTCTCAAATATCCTTTATTATATGTACTTTATTTGTACAAATTTTCTTTTAGAATTGACTCATGAGAAACAAAAAACATGGATGCAGAGTAAATCATCTTATAATCCAAAAGCAATGAGCAGAGAGAACCTTTGAGAGGAAGTATTAGACTACTGCCTTAGAATTGCTATAACTTTTCTCTTTCCAAGGCACTCACAACATCATTTGTAAGATAGAAAAGCAAGCAGGAACTCTGTATTCTTAGCAGTGGGTTAGTATCTAAATTCAAGATGAGAAGTCAGGCAGCTGGGAGTAAAACCTATAGACTTTACTTCCCTAAACTGTAAGGACAGGAGTGAGAGAGCTTTCTACTTGGCAAATCATAAAGACAATTAAATAGAGTACCTACTTCTAATAGCTGGATCTCTTAAATGGATTGTATGAAGTCAAGACAATATTCAGATATAGCATTTTCTCCAAAAATTACTTATGGGAAAAATATTAATAAGAATGGATTATTTAGTTTAAAGAGTCCCTGAAGTTGATCATCATACAACACAGTTAGAGTTAGTTTTTATTGGCTTCTGCAATAGGGAAAGCCTAAAAAGTTGTGATATACAAGAAGTGCAAAATCATTTTTAAAAGGCTCACATAGCCCTGGCCTGTGTGGCTCGGTTGATTGAGTGTTGTCCTGTGCACCAAAAGGCCGTCGGTTCAATTCTAGGTCAAGGCATTGAGGTCATGAGTTAACCAAAGTTCCTGTAAAGAGCAAACTTAGAAATTCTTGTTCCTCGTTTATCTACAGCAACCAACAACTTAAGTAAGAGTTGATGAACCAGCAGTTTATAGAATATTAGCTTTTTCCCGTTTTAGTATTTGATACATTTCAACTTTACCAGAGACAAAACGACCAGAAATGAAATGTCTTTTTTTTATTATTATTAGTTTCTTTTTCCAAAGGAGGTTAGACTGTTACCTGAAGTGAAATTCTGGACTTAGTACATTCTTATTCTCTGTTACCAAAGGTGGCAAAGTTGATTTAACAGAGCAATTAACCAAACATGATGATTAGTTAACAAGATGTTTCAAGCCAGTACCTATAACCCATAGCCTCTGTTCTCAGTATATCTCACCTTATATGGGTCCATTGTAAGGACTGTAGGATATTGTGAACAATCAGAACTGTGGTTCTTCAAAACCAAAAAATGAAGAGAACTCTTCAAATATTATCCAAAGCAAATGAGTGATGTTATACTATTCATTCAATATTAAATAGGCAGTATTGCCAAACAAACAAAGGACAACTCTACAAACATTGAGCAAAGCCTACTGAAACACACCAGCACCCCCAGCGAAGGAAAATCACTCAGACACAAAGTTCTGGGTCCCACCACACATACCACGAATAGAAATCAAAACATCTAACAGACCATCCCTCCATCTCTACAGAGGCCCTAACCAAGCAACAATCAGCTTCTACCAGCCACAATTAAATCCGAGCCACTACTTAGATGCTTTAAATTGGTAATAGTTAAACCAGCTCCCCCCCCCCCCCACCCGCCACACACTTGCTTGGTCATAAAATCTCATGCCCACTGTGAATCACCTGTAAGTCATAAGCATTTCCTTCAAGAAGCACCTGCTTTTAGACGAAGTCCTTTCAGCTGAAGAGCTGAGATCAATGGTTGATTTTAGCTTCATGCTTGCTAACTCTGGAGTATGATCTCTTGTGTCTCTCATAGTTCTATGCAGTCACTCTGCAAACAAGTAGTGGTCCATTGCTGGGTGATGGGGAGACAAATCTACAAAAGGGCACTGGGAGTAGACAGTTGGGGAGGAAAGGCTATTTTTTGGCTATTGTGCATATTCCTGTCCCTTCACCGCTCATCATATGTGGGCCTACCCTTTGCAGCTGTTCTTCGCGGATACTGGCGTCTTCCTTCTCCCGTAGGTTGGTTTGGGTTTACCAGCAAAAGGGAGCAGACTTTTCCCTTTCATTTGCTTCATCACTAATTTTAGAACAGAATCTTTTGAAAAATATTAAAAACTGAGATGGAAGGGGAAAAAATACAATAGTTCTTAGACGCTTTCTGCCCTAATTTCAAGCTAAGGAAAAAAAAGTACAGTGGCCAGTTCTACGTCACACCTAAACAAGATAGGTCAGATCATTTGTTAGATTTTCTCTCTTTTTTTTTTTTTTTCAGAAACTTTCACTTAAAACTCCCCAACCTTGAGCACAACATAGAAAAAAAAAGGGAAATGTTTAAGGAGTGATACATAAGAGAGACAAAGGGAGGGCTGAATGAGAAAGGGGAGAGAACATGTAAAATTCTGACCAACAGTCACGACTACCCATTTCTGAAAACTCAAAGCTTCTGCCAGGTTCATGGCCAATCTGAACTCACCTTTGGTGTATTCACCCTCCATGGGTCAGTCTTCTGAGCCCAGATTGGCTCTTTGTTGACCCAAATTCAAAAGCTGTAAAATAAAGGAAGGGAAGATGAGTGAGACTTTCAGGTATGGTGCTACTAAGTGCAGAGTATCACTTACTTACGTCGTAAATAATGAAGGACTAATAAATAACACATTAGAAAGAAAAGACCCTCCTTGTTGCCACTTCATGGTTTCCTAACGATTTATATCCAGAGCATGAGGCACAAATTGGGTAATGTTAGTTGAATGGATTAATGCCTACTCATGGGAGGTTTTGCACTTCATTATCTCCCTCAACAATTTTTATGTTATGGATTTTTTCCTGTGTTTTAAAAAAAATACCTTAAAATAAAATTGATTAAAATAATCTTTTATTGTTAAAACACCTTTACTCTCCCCTTTTCTTTTAGACACAATGTACCTGAGACCATGTACTAATTGTAGTGTCAGAGGTAAACAGAAAAAAATCACTTTTATGTACAGTAATCAGAGGAAAATAGTGCTTTCCTTTGGGGATTATAGGACCTGTGAACTGAAGGAAGAAGAATATATACTTTAAAAAAAATTATTATTTTATTTCTTAATATTGATTTTAGAGGAAGGGAGAGAGAGAAAAAAAACCAAACATCAATGTGAGAAACATTGATCAGTTGCCTACCACATGCACCCTGACTTGGGATGGAACCCGCAACCTGGGTGTGTGCCCTGACCCAGAATTGAACTCACTACCTTTTGGTATGTGGACTACACTCCTACCAACTGAGCCACACCAGCCAGGGCAAGGATCTATACTTTAAAATCAGACCTTTGGAATATTATTCAACAAGTATTTACTGTATTCTGGGCCATATATAGTAGAAACATGATGACACAGGTCTTGCCATTTAGGACATGTGTAAAAATGACTTATACTGTTACTTTAAGGATTTTGAGTAAATACAGATAAATTTCCTTTTGGAAATAAGTACTGCATAAATGGTGTTAAGTTTACATTCTCCCATTTAAGCAATTGATCAGGTGGACAGAACAAAAGCTTTATATAAACCAGCATTGTCTCCTCTCCCCAGGATCCATGAAATTGTGATCAGGACACTCAACTAGGGGACATGCGTACAATTTCAGGATGTCATTCCTTTCTTTAGATGTAAATAAACTCTTCAGTGTAAAAGACCAGGTTAAAAGAAGCTACTATAAAAATCTATGCTCTAGACAGAGATACATAAGATTACAGTGGGACAAATTGTGTCCCCAAATAATTGCAATATCTAAGTGGGATCTTCCAGAGGCAAAGAAGAGACCAAGGAATATTATTTAAAGTATCCTACACTCTTATGTAGTACTCAAATGCATGAAATGGTAGCACCACGGAGTACCCACTGTGTGCCAAACACCTCACTGGATGTTCATGTGCACGCAGTATCTTTCATCCTTACAACCAGTCTTCTAGGGAACAGTCTAAAAGAGAAGGGAAAGTAGTTCATTGAGTCATATACCTAGAAGTTGACAGGGATGGGCTCTGAACACAGGTCTGACTGATTTCAAAACCTGTACTTCTTTTGTTATGCCAGGAAGCATTCTAGAACTTCCCACAGCGAATGGCAGAAGGAGTGGAGCCCGAGATGTTTAGGGAAACTGCAGAGCCCACTGACGTCCCTGCCTCTTCCCACCCATGTTGCTCCGCAACGGCCTTGGCAGGATTTCTGGGGTAGAGGCCAGACTCTGCTGACCAGATCAGCATACCTTGAGGGATGTCTCATCGGACCCCAGGCATCTATAAGTGAGTTCCCTTCTTTGCAAAGTTGCCAGATAATATATGACACCAGTTAAATCTGAATTTGAGATAAACAATAATTTTTAGTATGTCTTCAATATCGTGAATATTGCATGGGAATACTTATTTGCTAAATCTGGCAACCCTACTTCTTTGCCCGATTTCAAAATGTCTTAAATTAGAATCTGAAAGGTACATGCATACAGTGGCTGTTGATTCAGATTGTGGGAAACCCATCTGCATGCACATCACCCTCCTACCCATTCCAAGCTGTTAAATGGTTTACCACGGGATGCCACCATAATTCATTTTATGAGTTTCTACTACAGCAGACATACACTTTTGTGTCCACAGCTAAGGTATGTAAGAAATGTACATTTGTATTTCTTAAACTCAGCAGAATTTCTGTTTCAAAACCCCATTTTTTTCAGAGGGAGCAGAAACAAACTCAGTTATGTCGGAGTTGTTTCTAAGGGTTCACACAGCACTGTGGGGGACCATTTGTTTCTTGACTTCTTCTGTCTATGCAAATTGTTTCCAAGGCCCCTCTCAATAATTCCTGGCCTTCTAGCCCTTTAAATCCAGGTGTTTATTTTCCTTCATTGTTCTACTGAGGCACAGGCATCCTGCAGCTTCTACACCACGCTGAGGCTCCAAACCCTTTCTGATGTCCTTCAAAGCTTTGCCTGCCTAGATTCACGGTGTAGCCATTCCTCTCTGGGCTTTTATTGCCCTGCTGGGCTTCTGCCCTTGGGGAGTTGAAGCCTGGTGCTCTTTGTCATTAAACAAACTGTCCCAAGCTCTTCCCCAAGGGAATGACACATAGTTCCTCTGGAGGACACAAGGACACCTGTGTCCTCCAGGCTTCCCCTCCTCCTCTCTAAATGCTCTCTGCCAAAACAGTCTTTCCTAGTCTTTTTCTTTTTCTTGTTTTTCAATATCCCTCCTCCCCATCTTTTCCTAGGGATGGCCTTCCTCAACACCCCCACCCGAGAGCTCTCAAACATTTTTTTCTGTGTATCTAATTCCCCTACAGATCTTAGGTTTTTGGAAGGCAATTTCTTTTCACTGTGGTTTATCCTTTCCCTGGGTAACGAATATAAAAGACTTAGCACTTTGATAGGGGGAGAGAGGATAAAGAGAGATTAGAGGAAAGTATTCTAACCAACTAACCTTAACTATCCTTGGGCATTTTGTTTGTTTGTTTTTCCCCCAAAGCCTGAGTTAAAAATGAGATCCTGATTGTTTAAGCACAAACTAACTGTAGTCCACAAATCTTGCCTAAACTTCAGAGGGAAAACATTTAAAACTTGGATTGTTGGGCCTCAACCCAGACCTACAGACTTTCTAAAGTTGAAGCTAGAAATAAGTGTTTTAACAAATTCCCAACAGTTTTTTATACTCAGTTGTGCTCCTCCTCTGACCTGCTTTTGGGAATGGCTCCCCTTCCTTCCCACATCTTCTGCCTCCTTCCCCTTTCTTTTTTACTCCTGGAGTAGCAACATCCCGTTCAAGTTTCCCTGCACAGAACCAATACCTTGTGTGGAGTCCTGTATCCATCTTAAAGGGAAGAAAACCTGCAGGCCAAGAGGATGTTCATATGCCATGTCTCCTCTTATTTATCTCCTCTTTCATTTTCTCATCCTTTGGGGCCCTGTCCAGTTTCCAAGAAGAGACTCTTGAGTGCAGCCTCCCAAACAGGACCATTTCAACACCAGTTATCCATCTTCTGTCAAAAGCAAAACTAGCCCTGGCCGGTTTTGTTCAGTGGTTAGAGCAACCCGGGGTTGCTCAGAGGGACTCGGGTTTGGTTCCTGCTAAGGGCACGTACCTCAGTTGCATTTTGTCCCCGGCCCTGATTGGGTTGTGCACGTGGCAGCCACTCGATGTGTCCCTTTCATGTCCATGTTTCTCTCTCTCTCTCCCTCCCACTCTATCTGAACAACAACAACAACAACAACAACAACAAAAGCAAAACTATTTCTCAGAGGACTAAATGCTGCTCAGATCTTATTACGAATCATCAGCATATTTAAGCATCCCAGGTTTTGAGGCTTAGGGATATTTCTGCAGGGAAGGGCCTAAGCAGTTATGATATATTCCCAAGATAGATAAATTACTAAATAAGATTTTTTTCAATTGTTTGCATTGACTTGTTGAAATTATTGTTAAATGCATTCTTAACTTATTTTGAGAAAACAGTTCACTTTTTTTTTTTTTTTAAGTGAATAGGTCTAGGTAGAACATGTCAGGCTGGCAATATCATTGGCCTATTTTATTCCAAAATGAGGTTAGGAGTGCTGAGCTAAATTGGAGCTCTTAAAGGAACACATCTTAGGGAGTGATAATGGACACACTAACTGCGAAGTATTCACAAGTAATGATTGGAAAGACTCACCCCTTGAGATGGTAGTTGGTATTTATAAAAGTCAGCTATGTTTATTGCCTTGACTCAACAGAAGGCCCTGTTTGGTTATTATGACATCAGAATACTACTCCATATTCAACAACAGCGCAAAGGCCCTGAGAAGTGAGGGAGGTGGGCAGGCAGAGTGGCAGAAGCGAATACAGCCTACTGTTTCCAATACCCCCTTTATTTCAGGAAAGTAAATTTATACTGACATAACTCAGTCTAGCTTTCAGTTATTGAGATTATCTTTTCTTCAAACTGATTAAGCAGCAGTTTTTCAAAGCTGATTGATCAGAAATATAACAGATGCCAGCTGTCCACAGAGCTCTCTGCTAGATGCGGTAAATAAAGCAAACTCGTTTTTCCTCACAGGATGTCCTTTTTTCCTGAAAAGTTGAGACGGGTGGAATTAGGGACCAAAGAAGTCAGACTTCAGAGGTTGAAAGGAGCTATCAGTTCTGCTAGGCCAGCCCCGCAGCTAATGGGGCAGCCCTGTAAGTGCCCTTCTGTGGGGGCTTGCTCACCCCCCACCAAGATCCCTGCTTCCCGGGGGTGGTCCTGGCTGGGGACAGCTGTTATCTCGGAGTGGCAGTTGTGAGGAGGGGGTGCACAGGGAACAGCATGCCTTTGGCTGCTTGCTGCTCCTTCGTGAACTCTGGGACCTGCTCAGGAACTCAGCCTGGACAGACCTGATCGGCAGGTCCCACCAGCAGGTGTTCTCTTGGCTGAAAATCTGATTTTCCCTCAATGCTTGTGTTGTTTTAGGTATTTTTACTTTAGGCCCCAAACCTTGCTCTTTGTGGTGCTTTCTCCAATTGGGAATCGCTTTTTCCATGTTGTTATTAATTCATTTGCTTAATACATTTTCACTGAGTCACTATTATGTTTCATTACAGGAAACCTAGACCCAGAGAGCTTAGGCTATATATTCAAAGTCACAATTTTGTGACTTAGTGATGGGATGGATATCTCCTGACTCAAATTCCGTGGGTTTTAAACTGTCTGGGATGTGTTTTTACTTTGTTTTCATTGAGTACCATTTTAAAATCTCACTATTCCTTCTTTTTTAAATCCTCGCCTGAAGATATTTTTCCATTTATCTTCAGATAGGGGGAGAGGGAGGGAGGGAGAGAGAGAGAAACATTGACGTGAGAGGGACACATTGACTGGTTGCCTCCCATACAACCCTGCCCAGGGCCAGGGACCAACCACAACTGAGGTACATGCCCTTGGCCAGAATCGAACCTGCACATCTTTGGTCCACAGGCCGATGCTCTAACCACTGTGCAAAACTGGCCAGGGCTTACCATTCCTTCTTAACATTCATCGCTTATTTCTCTTTCATTAGAGGCAACAAAAGATTGCGGCACCAGGGCGACAGAGGTGGAGAGAGGACAAAAGAGCACTGACACACATTGAAATTTTATGATAGACCCGGTTCGCCAGTCTCACTAGCGGCTCTCATTTCATTTCCACAACCACCCTATAAAGTATAAAGTAAAATGTTCCCATTTTAAAGATAAGGAAATTGAGGCTTAAAGATGTTAAATAACTTGCTTAAGTTCACCTGCCAAGGTGTCAAGTATTAGAGGCAGGTTTTGAACCCAGTTCTTTCAAACTCTAGTGCCATTAAGTTATACTGCCTTCCATGCCCCAAGCAGAATAAATCTGGTGTCCAAATGGCCACTTAACTCCAATCAGCTCTGCCAATGTTTGTAATGTTCTTTAAGGAGGAGCCTTTGTTTTGGCCCTTGATAGTACTTGGATGGGAGATCCTGATTTAAATGACCAGAAGACACTGATAATCCCATTTTAAAAAGTTACTCATTTGCCCTCGTTGTTTAGGCTCAGCAGTTGGAGGTCAGGCTGTGGACCATAGAGTCCAGGATTTGGTTCCCGCTAGGGGCATGTACCAAAAACAAAAACAAAAAAACAAACAAAGTTACTCATTCAAGTAACAGAATATCGACATGTGTTATTACCTAACTCCAAAGATAACTGAAGGGAGTTACTTGAACAAAGGTGTTATATTGTTTCCATAATGAGTGATAGAGAAGAGATACTAGAGTTCTCTGACCTCCTGGAATAGCCCTGAGTGTTTCAAAATGTATGTTGTGAAAATTTAATTTTTTCCCCAGAGCTTCTATTCATTGATCTACATACTGAGAGTCACAGACAATTCAAATTCCTCTTTTGTAACAATGCTTCAAATTATTTGCACTTGGCTTTTGAGTTTCCCTAGGGTTTGACATGAACGTGTAGCATAGAAAGCTGAGTCAAGGGCTTCTGGTTAAACATAGCAGATTAATCAGACACTTTCGTATCCTCTTCCTCCCCAAACCCAACATACGTTACAGTAATGCACTAATAGAAGTATTAGGCTGTAAGAAAAAGAAAGGAAAAGAAGACAACACTGGATAGAAGAGTTTATCGCAGTCTGGCAAGAGGGAAAGCAAAAGAAAAAGTTAACTCCTTTTGTAAGGCAGAGAAAATGATAGCTAAAGGACTGGGAGAGAGTATTTCTGACAAAATAGGAAGAGAACCTCTTGGGAGTTCCTAGTACTGTTGAAAGCTGGAGAGTGGCCATGGCTGAAGTTAGGAGGCGGGTTCAGTATAGGTGCACTCATAGTTGATCCCCACTTCTCCTCTCCCACCCTGGACAGCCAGGGTACTCTCTCTACCTCCACTTTCTCCAGAGTCCAGAGGTTTATTCTCTGGGGAAATTGAACCAGTGAGGCCTCAGACAGATATAAGTGTACAGATATAGATAGATAGATAGATAGATAGATAGATAGATAGATAGATAGATATAGATATAGGTATAGATATAGATATGCATCTTCTAATTGAGCATGGGATTGGACCTTTCTGGGCTCTGCCTAGGACACTACACCTCCCTTCACCCCCATACTATTTGGAGTATCTTTTTTGGGGGGAAAAATTCTTGTCTCAGTTCCTAGCAACTGGTTTACAACTGTTTTTGGAACAATGTCTAATTAATTTGAGAGTACTTATACTAATATCTATCCTAACTTTATGCTTTTTTGGATTGAATGAATGGAAATGCATTCTATTATTATTGCATATGTAAAACCCTTTCCTTCTATGAACATTAAAGAACAAATCAGAAGCATGAAATATAAATGGGAACCCTACGAGCTATTTTTTAAAAGGTAAAAAATGTTAAAATTTGACATACATCTAAGAGCTTTTCATATGCAAAATCCTGTTCTGAATTTGAGGCAAAAGAAGGGTGGTGGTGTGGAGGTGCAGAAAAGGAGCTGGATGTTTCATTGGCAAGCTAAGCATAGAAACGCAATCATGGTGCAAAACAAATGAAACATTTTTGAGAGAATACCTGAATACTAAAGAAGCAGAAGAGGGTTCAGGGGAGGCTTTTTTGTCTTTGAATTTGAAGTAGCCCTTGAAGAATGAGGAGGATCTTGGCTTAGGAAGGAGTGAAGCATTTTCACTGATGGAAAAACATGAGTCTTGGGGATACAGATAAGCATGGATATTAAAGATATTGAATAGATATTAGAATTCCATTGTATGTATATGTATGTATGTATGTATATCTCACAGTTTATTTGTGCATATATCTGTTAATAGACACTTAGGTTGCTTCCATGTCTTGGCTATTGTAAATCAGGCTGCAATGAACATGGGGTGCAGATATCTCTTCGAGATAGTGATTTCATTTCCTTCAGATATTACTTAGAAGTTGAATTGCTGGGTCATGTGGTACTTCTATTTTTAATGTTTTTAATGATGTTCAATGTACTCAAGTAAATTTTTAAAAACTATATATATTTAAATATTTTTATTGATATTATTTATTTTTCTTTATTGATTTTGGAGGTTTTATGTTTTAGGAAGTTTTTTTAGGGAGAAGAAGAGAGAGATAGAAACATCAATGAGAGAGAACATGGATTGGCCGCCTTCTCTATGCCCCCAGTGGGGATCGGGCCCACAACCGGGGCATGTGTACTGACCGGGAATTGAACCAGTGACCTCTTGGTGCATGGGTCGATGCTCAACCACTGAGCCACACTGGCCGGGCTTTATTGATTTTTTTAGAGAGAGAGGAAGGGAGAGATAGAAACATTGGTGTGAGAGAGAAACATCAATTGGCTACCTCCTGTATGCCCCCTACTGGGGATCAAGCTCACAACCCAGGCCTGTGCCTTGACTGGGAATCAAACTAGGACCTTTCAGTCCATGGGATGCTGCTCAGTCCACAGAGCCACACCAGCCGGGCCTCAAGTAAATTTGGGTACCAATTTACCAAGTACAATTCTGTACCAATTTACATTCCCACCAACAGTGCACCAGGGTTGCCGTTCTCTACATCTTCCCCAGCACTTGTTATTTCTTGTCTTTTTTATAATAACCTTTCTAATAGATGTGAGATGATATCTCATTGTACTTTTAGTTTGGATTTTCTTGATAATTAGTGATGTTGAGCACCTTTTCACGCACCTATTGGCCATCTGAATATCTTCTGTGGAAAAAATATTGAGTCAGATCTTTTGCCCATTTTAAAATCAAATGGTTTGGGAGTTTTTTACTTTTGTGTTGTAGGAGTTTCTTATATATTTTGGATATTAAGACCTTATCAGATACATGTTTGCAAGTATTTCCTCCTATTCCATAGGTTGCCTTTTCATTCTGGTGGTCATTCCCTTGGCTGTGCGGAAGCCTTTTAGTTTAATGTAGTCTTGATTGTTTATTTTTGCTTTTGTTGTTTGTGCTTTAGGTGTCATATCAAAAAAAGCATTGCTAAGACAAATGTCAATGAGGCTTTTCCCTATGTTTTCTTCTAGAACTTTCTTTTAGGTTTCAGGTCTTATGTTAAGTATTTGATCCACTTCAAGAAAAATTTCTGTGGGAGGCATAAAATAGGGGCCAAGTTTCATTCTTTTACATGTGAATATCCAATTTTGCCAATACCATATATAAAAGAGACTGTCTTTTCTGCATTGAGTATTCTTGGATCTTTTGTCAAATATTATTTGCTTGGGTTTATTTCTGGACTCTTGATTCTGTTCCATTGGTTTCTATGTCTTTTTCTGCCAGTACCATACTGTTTTGGCTACTATAGCTTTGAACTGTGTTTTTAAAACAGAATGTGTGATGCCTCTAGCTTTGTTCTTCTTTCTCAGAATTGCTTTGGCTGTTCAATGTCTTTTGTAGTTACATATGAATTTCAGATTTAAAAAAAAAGTTTGTAAGAAATGCCATTAGAATTTTTTTTTTAAATCCTCACTTGAGGACATTTTTCCACTTTTTGTTCAGATAGAGTGGGAGGGAGAGAGAGAGAGAGAAAGAGAGAGAGAGAAACATCATCGTGAAAGGGAAACATTGAGTGGCTGCCACCCACACAACCCAACCAGGGCCGGGGACAAACCACAACTGAGGTACATGCCCTTAGCGGGAACTGAACCCAGGTCTCTCTGGACCGCAGGCCGACGCTCTAACCGCTGAGCAAAACCAGCCAGGGCACCATTAGAATCTTGATAGAGATTGCCTTGAATCTGTAGATGGCTTTGGGTAGTATGGACTTTTCTTTTTAATTCTCACCCGAGAATATTTTTCCTCTTGATTTTTTAGAGAGAGTGGAAGGGAGGAAGGGATGGGGAAGAGAGAAAGAGAAACATCGATGTGAGGGAGAGGACACATCAGTTGGTTGCCTGCCACTTGTGCCCCATCACTGGGGCCAGGGATCAAACCTGCAACCCAGTTACCTGCTCTTGGCCAGGAATCGAACCTGTGACCTTTTGGTCTGTGGGCTGATGTTCTAACCACTGAGTTACAATTTTTTTTTAACCTAATTTCCTTTTCTGTTCCAGAATCACATCTAAGATATAACATTATGTTACATTTAGTTGTCATGTCTTCTTAGGCTCCTCTTGGCCATGATAGTATCTGACTTTGTTTTTAATGTTAGAGGAGTGTGGTAAGGTATATTATAGGGTTCCACTTGACTAGAATGTGAAGTTTTTCTCATCATTAGACTGGGATTAGTGGTTTATGGGAGGGAGACCACAGAGGTAAAGTGCCATTTTCATCACATCATATCAAGGGTACATACTATCAACATGACATCGCTATTGATGTTGACCTTGATCATCTGGATGTAGTACCTGTCAGGTTTCTCCTCTACAAAGTTTCTCTTTTTTCCTCTTTTTCATACTCTTTAGAAGGAAGTCACTGCATAGCTCACACATAATGAGTGGGGAATGATGGTACCCCCTTATTCTTACCACATTTTAAACTAGAATAAACATATTATTTCAATTTCTGTTTTTAAAAGAATGATCTGACATCTCTTTACAGGAGCTGTGTCAGGGATGCCCCAACCTTTAGGTAAGCGCCACCTGTCATCTCCTTGAAGGCTGGAGGTCACTCCGTAAAGGAGATACAGACAGCAAAGTGTCTGAGCCGACTAGGAGGAAGGAAGAATGCCTTTTCTGCTGGAAGTCCGAAAAACCAAGAGTCAGGTATAGTCAGTGGCAACCACTGACCAGTTCTTCTGAACAAGATTTTGAGACTGACACAATCTAAGAGTCTTCCTGGATTTAAAGCTCAGCTCCATCATTTTCTGGTCTTTGTGATCCTAACAAATCCTTAATCTCTCTAAGACTCAGTTTCCCCAACTACAAAATGGGTGTAACGTCAGTACCTACCTAACGAGGTTGCTGAAATTATTTCAGGAGACAATGAATATAAAACCCTTTACACGTAATAAGCAATAGGAGTGGAGATATTTGTTATAATTCACAGAGTATCTTTCCTGCCTACAAGTCCTGGCTGTCCGTTGCGTCACTGGCATGCCTTCCTTCATGGGGTGGTGGGTACTGTCTAGAACAGAGCTCAGCTTTCAGACCTCATCAAATTAATAAGTAAACATAAGAGCCATGTTTTATTGAATGGGAGCAGTTTCCTTAATTCTAAAAGCCTTTCACTATATGTTGACAGCAAAGCTTGAAGGTAATTTTGTTACGAGCTAAAATGTGGAGAATGGCTCCTGTGAGACAGAAAGGGAAGGAGAAGGGAGGAATCAGGAAAGGGGACCAGAGAAGCGACACAAAGAAGCAGGGATTTGGACGGACTGTGATGAGGATGCTTGCGGTCCATAGAAAAGGCCAGACCCCATGTCTTGGTCTGGGGTAAAGACATTTGTTTCATGGCTAAGACAGCCTGAGAGAACTTGAGAGAGTGCCTGGGCCGATGCTGTGCTTCTCTCTGTCGGCACCCTGTCGGCCTTGCTTCGGTAGAATGAGGAACAGAGGCGGGCTTTCGAAAGCATTCAGCTGGTCCTTCTTATGGCATGGAGTTCCTGGAAAACCCCATGAATGGTGCAGAAGAAAGCTAAGGATTGAGTCCCTGTGACTGCCCAGGGTCCGCCACGCATGCGCATGTTATAGGGGCGGCAGGGCAGGGGCTGCATGGTGGGCAGCCGGAGCTGAGAGCCAGAGGCAGGCAGAGCTAACCTGACAAGCATCAGTGCAAGGCCAGCAGGGAGACCTGGTCAGCAGAGGGAGTTTGCTAAGCTTCCTGGGAGCCACTGGCCTGCTGAGAGTTTCAGAGGACAGGCCCTTACTGACATCAGTGGTAGCTGAAGCTGGGAGGGACTAAAGTCCGTGACCCAAAATTAAATGAGAAAAGCTACTCCTCAACCAGGGGTCAGCAGGAGGCAGCAGAGGACAAGAGACTACAGGCACCTACTGTGGCTGACAGGACCACTCAAGGTGCTTTCCAGACCCATCCGGGAGGCCAGGGCATCAAGGGACAGACCAAGAGGGGGGGAGCAGGCCTCCCATGCTCGGTTTGAATTGACTGATTATTTACCTGGAAGAGTTGCATTTTAAACAGGAAGAAACTACCCAGGAACCCTTTTCTACGTATCCGCACCAAGTTTGTCAGCCTATTTTACATACTTCTGTTAACCTGTTTTCCTTTTTTAAACTATTCGTTTTCAAGTCCCTTTATTTTAAATTTCTTTTTTGTTATGCTACTTTGGATTTAAAATTTCATTTTACAAACTTCAAGAGCCTTGAACCTTTTGCTTATTTCCAGACAAGTGGATGTATATCACATTTTATTTTATTTTATCATGTTTTTATTGATTTTTTTTGAGAGAGAGGGGAAGGGGGATAGAAACATCTATCGGCTGCCTCCTGCACACCCCGTACTGAGCATCGAGCCTGCAACCCAGGCATATGCCCTGACCAGGAATCAAACCAGGACTTCTCAGTCCATGGGACGATGTCAATTCACTGAGCCACACCAGCCAGGCTATATCACATTTTAATAATAAAATAATCCTACCTTTGTCGATCTCTTTAGCAAAAACAAAACAAAACAAAAAAACTAAACTCTTACTGGTAGTTTTATTTCTAAAGCCAATCATTAAAATTACTTGCCTTAATAAGTGAAGATGTGTTGTTTGAATTTCCTAAGTTTCACTTTCTATTTTGAGCAAAACCATCAAATATATTCATGTGCTTGTGCTTCTAATGAAGCAAATCTGAAAAGAATCAAATGTGGTAATATAACTATAAAAAGGGAAATCAAGTTTCTGATCACTCACCTCTACTAGGAATATTGAGGCAGCTGGATTATCAGCTATGACTCCCACATTCAGATCATCCTCAAATTTTCACTTTCTTCTCAATATCATTTTCTTCCATGGAACTGTGGCTTTCTTTTGGACCCTACTGTTTATAAATAAGAGTTGGGCCCTGGCCAGTTTGGCTCAGCGGTTAGAGCGTTGGCCTGCGGTCCTGAGAGACCCGGGTTCGGTTCCCGCTAAGGGCACGTACTTCGGTTGCAGTTTGTCCCCGGCCCTGGTTGGTCGTGCGGGTGGCAGCCACTCGATGTGTCCCTTCACGTCAATGTTTCTCTCTCTCTCTCCCTTCCTCTCTCTCCCTCCCACTCTATCTGTACAAAAAATGGAAAAATATCCTCGGGTGAGGATAAAAAAAAAAAAAAGTTGGATTCCTGGGTTCACCCATAAATTCCACCCAGCTCTGCCTTGGCCCGTCACCTCAGCTATATAACTTAACTAGTTACGGTGGTTTTAAAAGGTCTGAAAATTTTAGGCTTTCCTCCTTTTTGCAAAAGGAAGAGCTAATTCCCTTTGCTTCAGTGGGGGCTGGACTAGTGACTCTTTTCTGAAGAATGCAGTGTGGTGGAGGTGACCAAGTGTGACTTCTAAGACCAGGTCCTAGAAGGCACCGTGGCTTGTGTTTGCTCTCTTTGGACCCCTGGCTCTGGGAAGACGACCGGCATACCATGGGGTCTCAGCAGTGTGGGGGGCTGTGCACGGCCAGGAAGCTCCAACAGCAGGAGGGGGCACCCGCAGGTGGTGGGCCCTCCCAGTGCCTCAAGCCTTTGGACAGCGGCAGCTCCAGCTAACCTCTTGACTGCGACCTCATGAGCGACTGGAGCCAGAACTACCTAGGACTACCCCTCCTGAATTCTGGACCCGCAGAAATTGTGTGCGATGATAAATGTTTATTGCTGTTTTAAGCGGCCGAGTTTAAGGGTAATTCATTTTGCCATGCTCGATTAATAACTAGCTTTCCCACTACATATTAAAGGACTAGACAGCAATGCGGGTAAACTGGCATTACATATCATTAAGTCAGCCATGGATGCAAGTGGTACTGAGCTAAGATCTTACATCCTTATGCCTGGTGAAGTGCTCTTCCTGGCAGTCGCTGTGGCGAAGTATTTTAATGCTGGTGTTTGTAAGTAGTTTGGCTTCCTTGTGGTTGACCACACGCTGGGTAAAGATTTTGCTGATTCATTCAACAAGGGTGAGTAATCAATTACACGAAGGTGTGGCTTTGGCTCAGATGTATTTTTCGGAAAATTTTAGTCAAAGAAAAATACATGGACTCTGCTTGGTATTCCTCCAAACTCATGCTAGACTATGAAAAGACAAACAGTAACAGAGAAACCTAAGAACATCTTTAAATGGTTTGGTTCAGGCACAATAACTGTTTTCCAGTTTTAAAATCCAAATAGTTACCCGTGTTTTAGGGGCTGTGAAAGGGTCAAGTTGATTTGTACTATGAAACCAGACTGGGCCTTTTCTCTGTCTTCAAGTTCATCTTTTCTTCTTCCAGTGGCTCCAATTTCAAAACTTACCTTTTTCTTTAAAAGACATTCATTGTTCTATTAATGAGCCTGTCCCTCTCTTCCTGAATAGGGTCCAATAAGGAGTTAAGAGTTCCTTTCTCAGGGACAATCTGGTGCTGAGAACACCTACAGTAAACTCCTGGGGGTGGTGGTTCCTGCCAGTTGGGCTCAGATTACAGTGACTGAGGCAACCCAAGCACCTTCTTGAGCTGCAGTTTCTAAGAACTCGATGCAATAGAGACACCCAGTGAGCCCCAGAGGGGGGGAAATGTCCTGGAACATCCGAAAAATAACAACTAAGTTTTATTTCAACTTAAATTAACTCGTGGTACTCAAATCAACAATAATCACTAATTACACTGTGCCCTTACCTAACCCTAAAGATATTTTTATAAAGTTATTCTTCCCATAAGAAGGTGCCCTAGAAACACAAGGCTATATTTTTGCTATGACAAATGGTGTCCAAATAACTATAAACAAATGTGATGACAATGGTAATAATGTACTCTGGAAATTAACTTAAACGCCTGCCTATACTTAACCATCCAATAAAATATGTTCCAAAACCAGTTTGCTCTCCCAGTCATAATGACAAATGACAGTGTCAATGACCAAAAACCACTGATCTCATACCAATAAAGGGAATGATAATTTGTTCATTTTGTCTTGAACTGTATTTGTATCTGTCAATGTTTATTTAAGTATTGCATAACTGCTGATCACCCCAACCCCTATTTTGTAAATTCAAAGACGTTTGGGGCTTTTCCCCCCTCTCCACTTTTTCCTGGCAGTCTATATAAGTCACTCTTCTGTCCAGAATAGTTAGATCTGATTCTTGATTACTTCAGAAAGGCTATCATAAGCAACTGAGAGTGTTCTGAAGAGATTCTGGAATGGCATCTGCAGATCAGTCTTACATGTTACGCTATGTTCAGCTACTGTTTCACGGATGGCAGGCGGCGCTACTTGCTCTAGCAATGAGTCTGAGCACCGCGACCATGAATCACACACCCTGTCCATCCGCTGTAGTTGACCCACCAATGTTGGTTGGTCTGGGACTTTGACATGTACCACAGCCCTGCTTACACCCCACGGCACGTCACCAGACAGAACGCGAGGAGGAGAAACCGATGGAGTGTGAATGGAATCCCTCTCCCGGGCACTAACCTCTGACCTCCCTCAGCGCTCCATTCATCAGGCACTCAGTGACAACCACCTGCACGTGTGCAGCTGTGCGGACGAAAGGCTATAATAAATATCATATGTTAGGAACAGTGCCTAGTACATAGTGGACCTCAAGGAATGTTGGCTGTGCCTGTTCTTGTTTAAGGGACAGGAGACATACAAATGTGGAAAATCAGATCTGAAACGAATGGCAGAGGATTAAAGACAAACAACGGCTGTTTTAAAATCTCCATTAGACCATCTGTATTCTAAAACACACACACAATCTGTACCAATTAAATACAATAAAGTTGAAAGGGGATATAAATTACAGTTTTTCTTTTTTAAAACAGACAATAGTAAAATACTACAGTCAGCTCACTATACACAAAAATCATGAACAGCAGCTTTTCATTAAAGTCTCCAATATCTCACTCACTTACTGATGCTAAGAACTTCAAGGGACAAGGCGCCGCGGGCTGTGCACCTCTCCCTCACACATGAACCGCTGTCCCTCCAGACCAGCTGTACAGGCATCTACAGAACAGGCACACACAGTGCCTTTGTAAAAACTTCTGCACACACAATCCTTCCCACGTGTCCACTGGCAGAATTTTACACGTGGAGACACGGACAGCAGGGTCATCTGTATTCTGTCATCCGCAAACACGGTGAAGTGGGCACTGAGAGCTGGACAGCTCCTTCCGTCTCGTCAGCATTTTCCAGAATTAAGTACGATAGCAACAGTAAACACCATACCACAACGAAAACCACCAATCCAAACAAAACCACAGAAAGACAAAAATCAACACCCCACCCCACACCCCAATCCAACTCTTGGTATGTTCTCGTGTTTTTTACAGTAATACTGCTTTCCGCACTCTGCCTGCCTTGCTGGGCTGAACCAGGGGATGAGACATGCTGGAGGCAGAGCCCCAGTCACTGTCACCGGTTCTAGTGCGATGTCAAGTCAGCAGGTGGCGGGCCAGGTGGAAGACCAAAGAACAGAGCTGCGAGTTTTCAGTGTGCTTACGAAACAGGACAGAACGGTGCGCGGGGCCTGGTAGCCACGGGGAGATGGCACCAAGCTTGCAGTCAAACACATATGTACACAGAAAACGAGAGTGGACAGCCACAGCGGTCAGTCGTAAGGAAGTTCTTTGGTTATAAAGAACGGCATTCTGTAACCTTTTCTGCAAAGAAGCATTTGCAACCTCGTTCTTAAGCAATAAAGCATCTCATCTGCTTGTGTAGATGAGATCGCCCAAGTTGCTTTGTAACAAAGTCCAGTACCTTATGATTTCTACAAACCACTTTATCTGCATTTTAGTGTGCAGTCCCGTCTGTCTTGGAACAGACATACTATAGATACACATTTCATATACATAATATATATTATTTATAAAAAACCACATTAGTGTATTGACTCCAGGTTCTACAGTAAGAACTGATTAAAATTGTACAAGAAGAAGTTTGTTCGAATCTGTGGAGGATTCTACACAGTGCAGCGTGTAGTAAGTGCAAACATAAATACTGCCACTTAATTAATCCAGGATTTTCGGGTCTCTGGCTTTCTGGAAAAAGCAGAAGCTGTCGATTCACCCAGGTGGCAAAGCACCACTGCTTCTTCTTGCTCAGGAGGGGAGAGGTGGTGGCCCAGGGGCATGGCTTCTCTACGCTGGTCTGAGGTCCCACTGGGCGCAGCATGTTTTAAAGATGAGGCTGGTGCTTTTGAAAGGAGACCCAGGACAACGATGCTGGGGCCTGCGGAGGAAGTGCCTGCTGCCTCTCACCGAGCAGCCGAGGTCGTGCTCCCCTGGAATTCAGAGGCTAGTGAGTTAAAGCTCTGGTCCCCACCGCCCCTCCCCACCCACAGGGACCACCCCCCACACAAGG
This sequence comes from Molossus molossus, assembly GCF_014108415.1. NCBI lineage: Eukaryota > Metazoa > Chordata > Mammalia > Chiroptera > Molossidae > Molossus > Molossus molossus. The sequence continues at coordinate 23,542,580 of NW_023425347.1, read as the reverse complement.
GGCTCTTCCTAAAGGGACCCACAAGATTCGGCTTACGATGGAACCCAATTCTAAAATTTACAGTATGCGAGGGAGGGACGTGGCCCCAAGGTGAAGTGTCTAGAAAAAATAATGGAAAGCAAGACCCAAAGTTAAAAGTAAAAAAGTGTTATTTCTGGGCCCACATGCTAAGTCATATCAAGGTGAGAACAAAGGTCAAATTTCAGTATTTCAAAATAATTTTTAACTGTTACCGTGTCAAAACAACTTATTAAAACTAAAATAACAGAAATACTACAGCAATGAAGAAAAAGAAAAAAGGTCACCAAAATCACCGTTACCCTAACACAACAAATATTTTCCTAAATTTCACCTTTAAGCCAAGATCTCTGGCAGGGACACACAGTTCAAAAGCAAAACTCAGGCATTCCTCTGTCTGTCGGGTTCCAAACAACCCAGGCAGTGACCGAGGGGGCGCTGTCTGCCTTCCCTCTTCCGTGGGCTGCGGATCTCACTGTGCAGCCCTCGGACCCCCTGCCTCATGTTTCCTCAGCAGAGGGGTTTGTGAAAACCTTATCCCCCAGCCTTCAGCCCAACTGAAGTAAAATCTCAGGGGTGGAGGGCAGGGACTCCTGGGAATCGGAGTCTTTAAGAGGCACCCTCTCCCAACACCCCCAAGGAATTCATTGCACATTTAGGTTGAGAAGCACTGTTCCAGGATGAAGAACTGTCCTCAGGCTTCTTGTCCAAGTCCTTTTTGGACCACTTGGAAGAGGGACTGAAATGCCCATGTAGGCCAGCAATGCAGATTCTGCTTGAAGGTCAGTGTAGAGGAAGCTGAAGACTTTTAAGCCAATGGGTGTTTGGTTGGCAAGAACGATTATGAGTAACTTTATTATTATTCTTAAGTTGGGGAAAGAAGTCCTTTCCTTGATGTAGAAGATCACTGTTTAGGCTTTTGCAGTTTATGAGTGTGCTGTAGAAATGGCCACACACTGAAAATTCAAGGGCTAATATGGAAAACTTGGGTGGGAAAAATCCACCCAACTGAAATGGTAACTTCCTCAGCAAAACAGAGATGGAATGGCACCAGGATTATCTTATCCTTCAAGCCGCTGTCTAGTTCGGCCAGCAAGTTGTTCTGCTAAGCGCTGGCTCCCATACCCCTTACACAGCTGAGCTTGGGCTGTGGGACCAAAACAGTGACTCTAAATGGGTAGAAGTAGTGGCACTCAGGAGCAAAGCGCTCATAAGCAGATAATCTCTTATTTATATAATTTGCTATTTTCCTTAGGAATATTAGCAAAAATCCATTTTGTTCCAATATAGGAATGAAACATAATAAACCAACCTGGGTAACTTACAAAGCTCCAACTTGTTGCCCAAGGAATTCTCCTATACTTCCCCAAAGCACCTTTATCCTGTGGGCACCTAATGACAGCCCTCGATCAATTCTATGATGCACGTTATTTTCCCCCCATTTAACATCTCTGAAATTGTATTGTGTCTTACAGTTGCTGGTTATGATGTGGAAGTATTTCTTAATGATACATAAAATAACGGTGTATCTAACTGGCAAAGAAATCACTAATTGACGAAATAGGTAGACACTACCAGAGTTAAATGTCTCAGGGAATGAACATGATGGCTGACTGATCCTTAGCCACATGAATGCTGAGTTCAACAAAACCCACACACCAGTTGTAAAGGCCACTGCTCCTATGTATTTTCTAGTTCCACTCTGAAACTATGCATGCAGACTTGCTCCCCACATCCAGACGTGAGGCAGCATATGGGTCCCCAGGTGGGTCCATCTTCCCTGTCAGGGGCATCTGCATGGATCTGTCCTAAGTCACTGAGGTGAAGGGGGCTGGTGCACAATTAGGAGTGCTCACTGACAGCACAGGACCCAAAGGAATGCCTCTGGAATTCATTACCTGGTCATTCTCTGCCAAGGAGTGCAGCTGGCCAGGGTCCTGTGGCTCATCTGAGACACTTTTATCGTCCGTTTTCTTCGGCAGGTTCTTCCTACTTGAAATCTCGGCAGCAGTAGAATCTGTCAAAGCATCAAAATCTTTCCCATCTGATGCTCCCATAAACTCTGTGAAAGAATGGTCCTCGAGGATGTCTGTGGTGCGCTCTACGGTCACCTCCCTGGGGCAGAACTCCCGGGCAGCTCGGCTGTCTTTGCTGGAGCAGGCATCTTGTTCTGAGCATGAGCCAGTCCTACAGAATATTCTGGAGTTTTTATCAGGGATGCTTTGGGACGATGGGCTCCCTTTAGCTAAGGCACTGTTTTCCTTGAGTGGCACCACAATTACCTTATCTTTTACCAAGCCTCTTTCTAGCTCTGCCAACTCTTTGTTGGACGATGGTCTGTAATCCTGCACAAGTGATAGTCCAGAATGCTCACCGGAGTCTGCATCTTTCGTCTGAATGGCTAGCTGATCTGAGCTGTCACTAGAGGGGACCACCATGTCGGACAGAGTGGCATTGGAGGCACTGTGGGAAAAGTAGCCACTGGTAATACTGCTGGTGGTAGGGCTACGGGACACTTCTTTCTCCAGGACCCTTGAGTTCGTCAAATCTACTTTAGAAGAAAACCACTCTCTGTTCTCCAGGCTGGCGTTGTAAACACTGAAGTCAGCAAACTCCACCGGCACATAAGGCTGCGAACCTATCAGCTTCCTGTTCAGAGCTTCCAGGTCATTTTCTTCCTCCTCGGAGTCCTACAGAAATGAAGCAGAAGTCAGTCATTAGTTCCTCATAGCAACTGTATTGTTGAGACAAATTTTAAATACTTTACGATTAAAGGCATTCACATTTAATATTGTTGTTTTTTTTCTGAGTTTGGTTAAGTCTTGTCACCTATTATGGACACAGGTATGTTATTCTCAGATATTTGTAAACACAAACCCATTATCTCCTAACATGAAGACTTATTTCTTCTGCACTCACTCCATGCTAAATAGAAACTCTTCCTCCCCTGGTTTAAGAAAAAGGATGGAATAAAGTCAGTGGACCTGAACTAGTCACTCGTGATTAGTCTTCAGTTGGGATGTCCCTTCTCTAGTTAAATGAGAGGTGGACAGCCAGCGAGGAGCTGCTGCTGCACCTGTTCTCAGTCCTCACCTAGGGGACAGTGCGGATAGGGAAGGCCATCTGTGACATGTTTCTGAGCTGTTTTATGGTAGAGAGGGAGTAAAACAAAGCCCCAACAGCAAAAGGACTAAGAACACAATCTCAACGCCCATTCTCAGTATTATACTAAATACTGGAAGGCTGTAAAGTACTAACAATCAATCTGACAATTACCTTTCCAGGGGTTCTGAGAAGCATGGATAGAGGATTTGGCTAGAAGGTGAGGATGATAAGATTTAAATAGAAATCTCCTTTGTCAAATAGCTTTAGAATTCTGACTGTAATGACTGGTAAACTGCAAAAGTGGGTCCTATCAACTCCCTATACTCTCTCTCCAATAAATGATTCTTTTATATTTTGTGGAAAACAATGTAAAACGTGTGGGTATTTTACATTCGAATAAAAACAAATTCTATTTCTATCTAGTCATTTCTAATTAACCTCGTACATTTTTGATGACACAGCAAATAACCCTTTTATCTTTTAACATGTGATTTTCAATCAGCGTTCATCTAGCACCACTATGTGCCAGCCATTGTTCCAAGGACTTGGAAAAACAGTGTTGAGCAACACGGCGTGGTGCCTGCCCTCAGAGAGCTACAACTTTGGATCCTTGTTCTTAGAACTATACTGGACCCTGCCCAGGTGGATGAAAGTTTCCTGGAGCCAAAACCCCAACCTTGCTCATCAGAGAGACACCCGGAGGGGAGAGGGGCAGAGAGGATGGGAGGGGAGACCACACCCCACAGATAGAACAGTCGGTAGTCCACAAACCAACATAAATTTCATCTACTGAATTTTACTGTAATATTTTCTTTTGCATCACATTAGATGCTAAATACCTAAAAATAGTTTTGCTCTTCAGTGCTTTTTAGTTTTAAAAATAACTTGAATATAAATTATTTAAAAGCATCCGTAGTCTTAATTCCTTGGCTAGTCATTAAAGGTGAATATCAAATATCAATGATAAAGTTCCGGAAATTAGCAAAACAAATATTTTGGCAACGCTAATCTCTTGCCATCTTATCTTTAGCTGAATTCCAATTAAGTGGCATTGCTGAACAATGAGTGGGTTGAGTACTTTCTACAGGGTTGGGGGAATGTTTGTAAAGGAGCAGAGATTGAACAATATTGTCTGGATCAGTATCCTTTGTCCATATTTTCTAGATTCTCCACTTGACTTGCTTAGACTCAAAATTGAATGGCAAGTATTTCTAGCTCTTATATTTCCTTTTGACTTGAGTCAAGAAACAAAGTTCCACAAGCCCAGGAGTCCCTGATGCAGTGCATTACTAAAAAGTTAGTTGTTGCCAGGAAAACTAATTTGAAGATGAGAATTAGTACTTTGGGGCCCTTTCCATGCCTAAAGTTATTTCTTCTGAAGCTTGAGGAAAGGGCTGTCATCCTAAAATGAAACAAATGAAATATTCAATCACAAATCTAATGTGTAGAAATAGGTGTACATTTATCAAACTCACAAAGATTAAAAAAATTATTCTTAGCCAGGCCTGTGTGGCTCAGTGGTTGAGCATTGACCCATGCACCAAGAGGTCACTGGTTCGATTCCCGGTCAGGGCACATGCCTGTGTTGTGGGCCCGATCCCCAGTTGGGGGCGTGCAGGAAGCAGCCGATCACTGTTTCTCTCTCATTGATGTTTCTATGTCTCCTTCTCCCTTCCCCTCTCTCTAAAAATCAATAAAAACTTATTTAAAAAATTATTTCTAAAGGATTAGAATGACTTTTAGTAAAACTGCAGAGTCTACAAAAACCCCAAGACGTTAAGTTCAAACAGGGTTCAGTACATACTTATGCACGTGGGGTGGAGGAAGAAGGGCTGAAGCAATGGGGACAGCTCATTCAGAAAAGAGGGAACCAGGTAGAGTGGGATATTTTTAAACAGGTAAAAGGAGACTGAAAGTCTATCAAGTTACTTTCTTCAAAAAGAAAAGAGAGGACTTAGTTGTGTTAAGCTATATGTTAAGGGAATTTGGTGACATAGACTTTTTAACCCATTGTATCTTAAAGAAGACTAAACTCGGCACCTTCCTACTATGTCTTAAAGACAAAAAGAATAAAAACTCTACTTAAAAGTGGATCATAGAATCAAGTTCTCAAGCTTCTCTATAGCTAGTCTTCACAATTTGATTTTTGCAATTTATTTTATGCAGCTGATATTTATCTATAGAAAAAAAAAAACACCTTGATTTTAAGAAGGAATCAAAACCCACATAAAGCAGGGACTCTGCAAGGAGATTCACTTGGTTAAAGTCATTTTCACTCCCACTATAACTGAGTCTGAGTTGTTCACTGGGGAGATGGTCTGTTTTCAAAGACTGTGTTAGGCAAGGGCCCCTAGTACTTCTGTCCATGGTGCTAAAGGGTGGGCGGCCCCTTCTAGAAGAACAGCAGAGGGATGACTGATACTGCACCTTCTCTGGGGTCACTGGGGTTAGCCCAGTTCTGCTGAGGGATAGAGCATTTGTTCTTACACTCATTGACTCTGAGACCTTGGGCAAGTCACTCAACAAGTCTTTCGTTTCTTCTTACGTGAAATGAGAGAAATAAACCACATGCTGTGTATGCAAGATCTAAGAGAGGGAATAATGACTTTTTCCTGCTCTTCTCTCTGCTTCATGACCTAGATAGACTCCAAATGCCTATCGTTGCCTTTATCTTAGTCCTACAAAACACGAAGTACATGTATTAAACGATAAAATACTGCTCTAAAGGACCAAGCATAGCTATATTCACTATATTTTATGTGAAATTATGGGTTACTTTGGTAATTAGATGAGCTTAAAAAAAAAGGGACAATGTCTCAATATTGCTTCTCAAAAATGATTTAAAACTTCCTTGATCAGAATGAACCAAGGACACACTCTCTGACTTTTCAGGGATGGAAAAAGAAAGTCAATTAGGAACAAAGGAATAAAACAGTTTATATCCATTTATAAGGGGAGAAATAAAATTAAATCTCCCTAAAGAGAAACTAGTACCTCAGGTTGAGCAAGTAATACCCTTAAAATCTACCAAAACATCCCGGAAAAGCTGCCACCTGAAATAAATCAAACCACTGAATAGCTTCGGAGGTGAAGATGCTCTGAGCCAGACTTCTAAGGAGAGTAGAGGCCAATCCAAGTGAAACGGTACTGTCAAGTCCTGCTTAGTGGACTACCCGGTGTGTTCCATTACGTGCAGTCTAACAGCTGCTTGGGACTTCCTGGGTCAAGATAATCTGGTTCCATCCTACCCTCTGCTAGTCAGAACTCTGGAGATAGGTTTTATTTTAAAATACTGAAAGTATAGAAAATAACTATTAGGCAAACTCTGAAAACAGTGAGACAATCTACTGGGCAGCCCAGAAGAGTCATCCAGTTGTCCTTTTAAAAAAAAAAAAATTTTTTTTTATCCTCTCCCAAGGATATTTTTCCATTTGCCTTCAGATAGAGTGGGAGAGAGGTGGGGGAGAGAGAGAAACATCGATGTGAGAGAGACACTGGCTGCCTCCCGCATGATCCCGATCAGGGTTAGGATCAAACTGCAACCTAGGTTATGTGCCCTTGACTGGAATCGAGCCTGTGACTCATTGGTCTTCGGGCCAACGCTCTAACTGCTGAGGCAAACCAGCCAGGGCATCCATCTAGCTGTCTTTTAATGTGTTCTACCAAAGATTACCTATTGTTAAAATGAGTTTAAATGTAGTGCCTGTGCATTATGGTGATAAGGGCCATGTCAACAAACAGATCCAATCAGCCATAGCGCCAGAGAATTTGAGGGTAACAAAGCAGCCACCTGGCCTTTCCAGCCCATGCTGCAGCCTGTATTAATTAAGCAGGGGGTGGTCAACTAAGTGACTGAGCAGCTCATTAGGATTTGGAGGAGCAGCTGCTATTGTGCACTCTCCTCTCCAGGAGGAATTAGGATGGGGATTTGGGGCTAGAGTGACAGGGAGAACACAGAGGCAGAGGCAGCAGAGAGGGACAGAGAGGTGAGGGGAAATGGTGCTTTTTCTCCTTCCTTCAGTGCACAGGAGGAATGAGAAGCTCATTTCCTAAGACCCACCAGCACCCCAAACATGCAGCAGAGTGGCCAAGTGCATATCCAGAACCAGTCCGTTTCACACGGTGTGTATTAGCAGCATATCCCCGAACCGTTCAAGGACCTCACGTAATGAGCTTCTGGAATGGATCTGACGCTGTGCAGCTGGGAAAGGAAACTTCCCCCACTCTGCCCACAAAGCAGCCCCACACAGCAGCGGCGTCAAGCAGACCCCTCGCTCCAAGCTGCTGTACTTTTCCGAAGTCTAGGAAAAGCTGCGTGAGAGTGACGGCCTGGACACAAAATGAGAGCATTCTTTCCAGGTCTGAGAATACTGTCGTTTTCGTCTTTTTAAATTGAGGTCGCATTTATAATTCGAAGTGCCTGGTACACAGTGTTGTGAAAACGATTCCTTAAATTTGTAATCTGTAAACCAAGTTCCGGGGAATGAGATTTCACAGGCAGAGTTTCAGCCTACCTGTAGTACAGTACAGACAAGCCGTCCTGAACGCAGGACTGATACGAAGGGGTGTGGAATGTGTTTAGCGAGCGAGTTTACAAAGGCTATCTGGGATGCAGAGACGGCGACGATGACGGCGACGATGGACTGCAGTGTGGCTACAAACTACAGAACACTCTTGGCAATCGCATGGAGCAACATGAAGAAAGCTTGCAAACATACCCACCGCTAAGTGTACGATTACTTACTCCAAGTAAATGCAATTCCTCTAGGTAGATTAACTTCAGAATCTGGCCAGTAGGTACAGGCACATCAGAAAGATTCAATATTAGTTAAAGTGATCTCTTTATTACCTTTTTCTAAAGTCTAGAATCATGAAAGGTACGTTTTCCCTTTTTCTAAGCAAATTTACACTAAGCAAAAAATATATAAATAAATTAAATAAAATAGAATGACTACTTAGGGGGGGAAAAATCACAGGTCACGGCACATTCATGCAAAGTTTCATTACCTATGGTCACATTTAAAAAAAAAAAAAGACCCAACACATATCTTAATTTTTTTTGAGGTATTTGGGTGATTTTCTGTGAAAGGGCCTTAAACCCACCACCAGGCAATATGACAGAAATGGTTCCAGAACTTACAAGCTTCTTCTCACGTTTGCTATTGTGTTCTACTGGCATGCTGCTGCCATTGCTTCCTGAGGGTACAATGCAGCCAGGGTTATGTGCCTGAGGTGGAGACATGCTCTGCAAAGGTTAAGACACACAGATGCATCACACACAGGAGACGATGACAGCCAAAATACACATTAAGTTCAAGCACGTTAGAAAAGCGATGCAAACACCTTTATTACTTGTGAGTAATGCAGCAAACAATTTTGTAGGCAAGAGTTAAACTAATGAAATCTGACAAGACTATACACAGTTTCCATGGCAAAGAGCATAATTGGTTTTATCAAATTAAAAAAAAAAAGAAAGCCTTTAATATTTTCAAAACACCTAGGGAATATCTCTTTCTCACTTGAAAAATAAAAGAGACCTTGAAAATCCATAGACACAAAGAAAACAACAGCAATTACAAAAAGTAAAAAATTCTACCATGACCCTGTGTGCTTGAGAAAGAGGTATTCCAGAAGAGCATCCATGAAGTGATCACACGTGTATCTACATGCAGCATCCAACTTGTTAGTGCAAAGGTTACTTCTCCACAGGCAACACCATTGACTTTTTCTATCTCACATGGTACAAACCAGTCAAGCATTTACCTCCTGGCTTAGAAGAGGTCTTGCTTCAAGAGCTAGCCGTTTCTTATGCTCCTCTTTTACAGGCATTAGGGGCTTGAAAAACTTTGGTGGCTGAGGAGAGAATGCTTTAAAAGGGCTGACTGTTAAGGCATGAGGATTCTCCGATGTACAACCTGGGGACGACAAAGAGACACAGGTTTATAGGCACAGAGCGCTTTAACCAACCCACAGGAAGCAAGACATAACCTAACCACAGGAGTATCTGTTACAACAAAGACATTAATATGCTAATATAGGGCTAAGCATGAAAACAGAGGTAGACAAGAATGCAGATATATCTACAAAGTCACAGAGAGTCATCAAAGAAATGAGAAACCAAAACTTCTACCTTCTTTTTAAGATCCAGTTCAGGAGTCACTTACCAGACCAACTTTGACTCATGCTGCTTTTGTTTCTCTGAATTCTCAGAGCCCATTATCTGCACATGCATTTTTGGCACTTTTATCATTTAATGTCTAATTTTCTATGCACTTTGTTTCCACAGTTAGATTTTAAGATCAATAAATGGGACCTTTTTGTGTCTTTTATTGCATACAGCAAGTAGAGGCTCAGTAAATGATGAGTGAATACTGTATACATTTTTTTTTTCCCCTCACCTGAGGACATTTTTGCATTTATCTTTAGATAGAGCAGGAGGGAGAGAGGGTGGAAGAGAGAGAGAGAAACATCAATGTGAGAGAGACAGATTGACCGGTTGCCACCCACACGACCCCAACCGGGACCAGGGACAAACTGCAACCGAGGTACATGCCCTTAGTGGGAACTGAACCCAGGACTCTCTGGTCCACAGTCCAATGCTCTAACTGCTGAGCCAAACTAGCCGGGGCCTGTATACATTTTCTTGCACGCCCCCTTTTTCCTTAAGCCACCCTGCTCCATATAACTGAGGAAGGACAATTTTCTTGCTTTTACTCATTTCTCACATTTTTTGGCCTCTTTTTCTCTTCCCACATATTCTCCCAGCACACTGGTACAATGGCCCTCAGGTAAAATACAAGGTATAAGATAACAGAGCTGATTTACATATCCACAGACCCCTGTTCCCTCAGGGCACTGAAAGATTATAATATTTAGGTAATAAATTTGTTAATGATCAAATTCCTTTCTGGTATCTTTTTAAAAATTGCTGTAGGGCTGGGCCAGTGTGGCTCAGTGGATTGAGGGTCATCCCATGGACTGAGAGGTCCCAGCTTGATTCCTTGTCAGGGCACATGCCCGGGTTACAGGCTCGATCCCCAGCGAGGGGCGTGCAGGAGGCAGCCAATCGATGTTTCTCTCTCACATCGACATTTCTCTCTCTCCCCTTCCTCTCTCTCTAAAATAGCAATAAAAACATATTTTAAAATAAATAAATAAACAAATAAATAAAAATTGCTTTAGGAATTAGAGACGTGTTCTTCTACAAAATCCTTTAATTTGAGTACAAAACATGACAGAGGTGGATACTCTTTGGGTGAAGAATGAAGTCTAATCATAATGTAATAAGATTCATGTGTGTCTCAAAACTGATTTCCAACTCAGGAAATTATGTATGAAAAATGATTTGACTATCTAAAGTGTTACACAAAAGGCCTATTATTATTTGAATGGTATATTGGATACAAAGCAAAAAGAAATGAAATAAGAGAACATGATACATTCCATTCAAGAAGACAGTTTCGGATTATCTAGCAAACCAGAATTTCAGCTTCCTGTATTATTATTTGCCATCCATAAAAGAATTTTACTCCATGCTTTTCCTAAGGAAGTGTAAAGAAACAACACAGAAAAACAATCTCACCACTACCTTCTTTACTCCTTCGAGGCGAATCCCTGGGTAAAGTTCCATAACACGCTACATCTTGGTAACTGGAGCTGTAGTCAGACATGTCTAACTGGTTCTCTGGCCAACCCTACAAGGTAAAAATATGGGTTAAGCGGTAATGAAGTTCTTTTAAAATGAGAAATGAAGCCCAGATTTGAGAGCTTTTTTCTTTTTTTAAATGGAATGGTAATATGTACTCTTCTCTGTTTTTATTATGAAGTATTTTAAACACACAGAAAAGTCCTAAATACGACAAATACTGTCATACCCAAGGCATACCTAAAGTTAATAAATTTTAATATTTTATTGCATTTGTTCAAGATTTAATAAAATCATTACAAATAGAATGATCTACAGGTGCCCTTCATCTTCCTCCCTCCCCAGAAGCAGCCACTTTCATGAATTTGATGTGTATCTAAGAAGACTAGATAATTTAAAGACCAAACTTAAATACTTTTTAGAGGGAAATGGTTCCATCAATCATTTTTCCTGGGTAGCAGGCACACGCTGGGACTGCCCCAGGCAAACTAGGTGATATGGATACTCTAAATATACCTGAGATTTAAAAGTATCAAACTGGCATAAAATATTGGTATCCTAAAGGGAGAAACTCCTCTCGTATATCATATAAGCTTATTTAATTTACTTCAACTTCTCAGGAGTTAGTTGCCTCTAAGGACTAAAATTTTAAACTTCTTGAGGACATAATCTGAATCCACGGTCCCTAGTTTAGTAATTTATATATGATATGTGGTTAAGAGATGTTTGCTGAATAAGATAATGTTGCAAATGCCCTTCATTTTAAATCCCTAATTTTACTCACTTGAAATAATTGTGATTTTGCTATGGTGAATGTAACACCTTCTTAAATCATTTAGCTTTAGACTCATAAACACAGATGTTCAATGACGTGTGGTATTATCCTCCTACGGAAAGCAGTATTATGCTAGGTAACAATGTAACACTCAGAGTGCACAGCAACTTCACATCAAGTATTTGAACTTGGAAATAAACATGTGGAGACAATGATCTGTATAACATTAAGATGGGAAGTCCAGAAATTTTAAAAACACCAAGACATCCTAACTGTCTAGATTTAGAGACTGCTAATAACTTAGTCATGCTCACAAGTACACACCTTATCATCTTCATCAAAGCCAGAAAGGTCTGGTCGACTGGAGGAGACCTATAAGAGATTAATAGTTTTACCAATGTGGTTTATATATTTAACATAAATATTATATATACAAGTATAAAGAAATATGATGTCACATATAAAGGTGAAGCCTGTATGACCATCTATCTCCCCTCTATTTTATTTCTTCTCTCCCAGAAGCAATGACTACCCTAAATTCGGGGTTTATTATTCCCATATAGGTTTTATATAATTACATGCCTATAAAAAACATAGAGCATTATTTTGCATATTTTTATAATTCATATAAATTTTGTCTTACTACACATGGTCTTCCTCAATAGTTTAATAATGTATTTGTCGTATTCTAGATGGACATCCAGGCTGCTTCTAATTTTTTTCATTATAAACTATGATGAAATAAAAGTTGTTGCTGCTGCCCCTAAATACCACTCTTGACATGTGTACCAGTACTGACATGCATATTATTTCAGCATCCTTTAGTCCTAAATGCATCCCATGTATCTCTGAGAATCTCTGAGCATATATTAAGGCATGGAATCTCTAGCTGTAGATGAGGTATGTGCCCCTTGAGCTCTGTTCTTCCAGAGGAATTTTAGGATCAGCTTATCAAATTGTAAGACAAATTATGTTGGGCATTCATAGATCAGTTTAAGACATGTGCCAATTTTTTGATATTGTGTATTCCCATCACTTAACACAGTCTCCCCATGAGTTGAGTCCTTCTTTGTGGTGATAGCTGGATCCAGGTTTTCTATTTCTTCTTGATTCCTTTTTTTGCAGGAAATTTCCATTTTGTTTAAATTTTACATTTACTGACATAATATTATTCATGGCTTACTCTTATGATGTCTAAATCTATTCTCTCTGTAGTGATAAGCCCCTTTTTATTTCCAATATTTGTATCTTCTCTCATATTTTCTTTTCTGCCCCAACAATATAACTACAAGTCAATCCATTTGACCAGTCTTTTAAAAATAACCACTTTTCAGTTTTGTTTTGTTTTCTATTTGATATGCCTCTGTCTGATCTTTATTTCCCTCTTTATTGAATTTATAATTCTGCTCTAATACTTATTACCTTCTTTTAAAAAAAAATCTGATTTTTTTCCAACTTTAAAAAATTGTATCCATAAATATTTCTCTGTGAATCTCTTAAAAATTAGGAATTTTTCCTCCCTCTTTAAAAACCATAACCATAATACAATTATCACATCTTAAAAAGTAATTCCTAAATAGTATCAGATATCCAGTCAGTGTTAAAATGTCTCATAAATATTTTCACAGTTAATTTTGAATCCGGATCAAAATAGGTCACACATTGCAATTGGATATATCTGGTCTCTTTTAATTTATGTTTTCCCTTTTCTCTAGGTCATTCTTCCTGTAAAGTTTCCCACAGTCTGGATTGTGCTAATTAAATCTGTGTGGTGTCATTTAACATTTTCCTCTATCCCTTGGAAATATTAGTAGTTAGATCTAGAGTTCTGGTCACATTTAAGTGTAATGTGTGTATGGGGGAGGGTTGAATACTTCATAGGTGTTTTTTCTTTCAATTGTAGGATAGATGTTTCCCTCATTGTTTCTTAACTCTTCTTTTTAATATAAGAACTACACATTTCCTAATAGTAGCTCTCACTCTTTCATTTTCTCTACTGTCTAGTATTTGTAAGAGTCCACTAAAGGCCCAGTCATGTTACACAGGGGTGTTCTCAGGTGTGCGTCCCGAGATCAGAGGAACAAGTGTGGCACTTTGGGGTGCCCACACCAGTGCCGAATGTCCTATTCACACCTATAAAGCCCAGCCCCCTGTCCCCTCGTGTGTCACAGCCGACTCTGAGACCCAGGACGCGCCCGGCGGGTGTGCTCACATTATGCACGTTCGGTGTGCTGAGGCTCCTCCGCAGGTGCCGAGCTTTCGTGGAAAGTGCTTCTTTGACCGTGACTGCCTGTAAATTCGAAAATAACATTAATTTTGCTCCTTGGATGACAAAAGTAATATATGTTTATTGTGGATGACTTAGAAATATAGAAGTAAAGATCATTTCATTCCTGCACGCCACCTGCTCCCCCAGATTTACAAAACCGGTAACTTTTTGAACCCTCTACTTTTTTTGCTCAATTTGTCAAAAACAATTTTCATAAATAAAACCAGGAAAACTGCTGAACTAAAGACATTTATATGCTATACATTTTTTTTAAAAGTGAGCAGAGGAAACAAGAAATACCTCCTACTATCTATCTCACAAAACTACAATAAACTTGGATGCTGTGTGTTTTACTTACGCAGCAATTTAGGTGGGTCTTTACTAAAAGAAGATTTTTCTGACAAATGCCAATCTCAGTCCTCTTGTCGCTCAAAACACACTTTCCATAACTTCAACTACTGCTTCTAAGAAACAACACGTCCTGTCTTACAGTCCCACTACCCAGTGGATTTTCACCTGAATGCCATGCTGTTGCCCCAGAGTTAACCTGAATCTGAAAATTAGGGAACTAGTAATAGAATATGGTTAAGCGTATGGACTTTAGAGTCAAGCTTTCTGGGTTTACATCCGACTATACCACTTCCTAGCTGTGTACCCTTGGGCAGGCCAGCTGACTTGTGGTAACTTCCGTTTCCTCATTTACAAATGGGAATTATAACAGCATCTACCTCATAGGGTTATCATGAAGATTAGATACATTAATGCATCTAAAGGACTTAGTCACAGTGCATAAGTAAAAGGTCTTTAATAAAATGTAGCCATGCCCTGGCCAATTTGGCTCAGCGGTTGGAGCATCGGCCTGCAGACCAAAAAGTCCCAGGTTCAGTTCCCGCTAGGGGCATGTACCAAAAAAAAAAAAAAAATCAATAAAATGTAGCCATTATTTGAATTTTTGTTTTACTTTGTCAAAGTAACTATTTTGTCTAAGGAGATCTCTACTCAAGTTTTCCTTCTTGGATAGATGTAGAGAGAAGGTGTTTGATAAATCAATTCATCTTTGTCCATTGGGATGAAGGCTGGTGACATCGCTGTAGTTGTTACTTGCCTGCCGGAGCCGCTCAAGGCTCAGAATGTTCTCCACCTGCAGCACGCCACGTGTGTACTTCTCAATGTATGTTTCACCATCTGACGTGCCTTCGTTTTCACTCCTCGCTGCCATGAGAGCCAGCGTCTCCCGGTCCTCAATCTCCTCTGTTGCCTGAAGTGACAAGAAGACAGTATGAACATTATTTCTAATCAGAACTGTGGTGAGAAAATGCATGGTTTTAAGAATTAACATTCTCCATTACTTCTATCGTGATCTTTTAAAAAAGTAATGTGGCCCTGGCTGGTTTGGCTCAGCGGTTAGAGCGTCGGCCTGCGGTCCAGAGAGACCTGGGTTCGGTTCCCGCTAGGGGTGCGTACCTCGGTTGCAGTTTGTCCCCGACCCTGGTGGGGTCGTGCGGGTGGCAGCCACTTGATGTGTCCCTTTCACGTCAATGTTTCTCTCTCTCTTCCGCCCTTTCTCCCTCCCACTCTATCTGACTAAAAAATGGAGGAATGTCCTTGGGTGAAGATTAAAAAAAAAAAGTAATATGTATTTTACCTTTGGTATATTGGATACTATTTCATAGGTTACACCACAGGAATAAAATATATTTTTCAGTGACATTCTCCTCTTCAAACTCTGGGTGAAACTCTGGTAGAAAAAGAAAGCTGAATTAAGCAATGTGGAAATACAAGTTATTTCATTTTTTATAAATTGTGAAAGCATTTGGTACAGCTACAACATTCAAAATAGAAAAAAAAAAAAAATGGAACAGAAAAACATCATTGTGTCTGTCCCCGAGGCACAATGATGTCCAGTTGTTATTTGGGCAGATTATAGAATTTGCAGTCTATTAAGGGATTATTTGTTTGTTTGTTTTTTGTGTGGTTGCTTCTCTCTCCCATTTGCTGCCTTTCTTTGCTGTCAGGGTTTAATCAGTCTATCTTGGCACAGTCAGAGGATCTGGACAGGATCCATTTTGCCAACAGTTCTCCTGAGGTGAGAGCAGGGTTGGCACTCGGATAGGCATGTGTTTGGAGCCTGCATTTTGTCCTGGTTTTGTCAGTAATTCTCTTGGATCTGGCGCTTAACCCTTTAAATAGTGAAATCTCAGAGCTCTACTCTCTGCTAGAATTACGGGTCTCAAATCAGCCGCGGTGGAAAAGCCCTTATGGGTGACATAATCCCGCTATCCTCAGAGCCCTCATTGTGGATAAAGGGAATCAGACTGGAACATGGCCAGCGTGGTAACAATCTGCTTGTCCACTGTGTTAACTACACAAACACTACTTAGAAGGAAAAAACTTCAAGCTCATCTATGGAACCGCAGAACCAGGCCCTGTATACCTGTTTGTTGTAAATATTGGCTGCAATTCGTTTTCGTAACACTAGCTCCATCGCAGCCGGGTGGCTGAGCTGGACTGTGGTCTTCACTATCAGGTAAATCCTTTCATTCTGGGGAGTGACCCTGTTCAAGTGAACAGAATCATGCACCGAGGAGTCCCAAGAGGCTATGGCTGAAACCTAAAAAGGGAGAAGGATGGAAGATGCAAGCAAGTCACAAGTCAGGTCGAGCAGTTCTGTATCACCCAGTAGAGAAAGAAAAGAAATGTAACTCGACTGAATAATATTTTTCCTCACCTTTTTTGAATGACAATCCACAAGTTCTATTTTTTAAAGTTCCCAGCCCTCTTCTCCAAAGCAGAGCACAGTAAATTAATGGAAAACAGGCCACAGGCAAATACATTAGTCTGAAGCCCTTAAAAAGAACCTTAAGGGTCAATTACCTCCTCATCACTGTGCTTTATGATGGGCAGGTAGAAAAACTGGCTGCCATGCTCCTTGGGCAGGATGGAGTTCACGCCCGATGCATGGGGGCCCACAAGCTGTTCATTGGCACTGAGGTCATCCGCTAACAAGTCCAGGGCACAGAAACAAAAGTTGGGGGGGGGGGTCAGTTTTTAATTAAACACCAAATAGATGAAGTTTACATATAACACATTTAATTTTTTTTCTTTCATTCCTTATCCTGAAGTTGATATAGAGGCTCCAATACTCACAACAGCTTTTTATCCTTTACAGAAATAACTATAGAGCCAAAAAAGTGCCTTTGTGAGTCTCCTACAAAATGGACTGAATCTATTCTATATGTAGTTCAAGAAGCAAATATTTTTATTACATACACACACATTAAACTTTTGCTGCTTTCTGATATCAATTCTTCCTGTAATTTGTTGTTGTCCTACTTATGTAACTTGCTCTAAATTAGAAATTTGAAAAGTTCAGTTACTAATTTAGAATCAAAGTTCTGAGCACTTGAGAGATATATGATCATCTTCCAATGCTGTACCAAAAGCGGGATTCACCCTTCACTTATCTCTGTACGTGGTCATCCAGTTTTTGCTTGTATACCTCTGATAATGGGGGACTCACTGCTTCCCTGAGGTACAGTCTATTTCTAGCCTTTTAAAAAAAATTCTTCATATAAAGAGCCAAGCCACCCTGGTCGGTTTGGCTCAGCGGTTAGAGCGTTGGCCCACGGACCAGAGAGTCCTGGGTTCAGTTCCCACTAAGGGCATGTACCTCGGTTGCAGTTTGTCCCCGGCCCTGGTTGGGGTCGTGTGGGTGGCAACCAGTCGATGTGTCGCTCTCACATCAATGTTTCTCTCTCTCTCTCTCTTCCCCCCTCTCTACCTCCCACTGTATCTGAAGATAAATGCAAAAAATGTCCTTGGGTAAGGATAAAAAAACAAACAAAAAATAGATTAAAAAAAATAAAGAGCCAAAGCCAATCTCTTCATGTCTTCCATCCCTCCGTTACTGGTCGCTGAGAGGCGGTGTGCTGAGGACCACAGGGCCCTGCAGAGGGGCCTGCCAGAGCCAGCCTGTCCCACACTCAGCAACTCTACTTCTGTATTCTACACATGGGGTTCCCTTTGAGATTTCATTCTGAAAGTGAATTTTACTAATAAAACATATTAGAAACCACTGTTCTAGATTCACCTGGGTTTGATCTAACTGCTATAGTAAAGGACAACCCTCAATGCAGGGTGACTGTGTGATCATGTTCTGGCATCAACACTACTGCAGTGGGGGCAAAGGACACCAGTCAGAAATGCAGATGCCGCCCTGGCCGGTTTGGCTCAGCGGTTAGAGCGTCGGCCTGCGGTCCGGAGAGACCCGGGTTCAGCTCCCGCTAAGGGCGCGTACTTCGGTTGCAGTTTGTCCCCGGCCCTGGTTGGTCGTGCGGGTGGCAGCCACTCGATGTGTCCCTTTCACATCGATGTTTCCCTCTCTCTCTCTTCCTCTCTCTCCCTCCCACTCTGTACAAAAAATGGAAAAATGTCCTCGGATGAGGATTAAAAAAAAAAAAAAAAAAGAAATGCAGATGCCTAGGCCCTTGCAAAGACTGAAGAGTTCAGAGCCGTAACTGCTTTAATGTTTCCATATGAAGTTCTCAATTTCCCAAGTGCTCTCTCTTTAAGGTTAAATATCCACATCTCTCTTCTGGTGATCCTACATGTCATGGCCATATATATTTGGTTGGACCAACAATGTCACCTAGATAAGTCATATGAGTAAATAGAAAAGTGATTAAAGATCATAATCATGTGGGTCCTAACAGATCACAAACCTTAATTAAATGTGACAATCCCTAGAAGGTTAGGGGTCTACTTACCGTTCAAATCGAGGAAGAGAACTGGTATGTGCGTTTCCATTCCAGAGGGAGGGATCCTAAATTTAATAACAAAAGTTAATCATAACCAAATATTTTACATCTTGTTAGGTAATGTGACAGCACAGAAGGCACGGGTACAGAAGGGAACTACTGTGGAGATACAGTTCCATTAATGAAACATTTTCACATTTCTTGACGTTCCATGGGAATGTATATGTAAATTATATATATAATGAAATGCCAGTTATATGAATTACATGTAATTAACTGAGACAGATTATTTGAAGGCTTTCTAAAAATAAACCTAGTGATGAGAAAAAGAAATAGGACATTGTTAAAATGGGAATAGGGGACAGGATAAAAAAACCAGTGGAAGTAAACAAAAGAGACAATATTCAAAACTCAAAGGAGAGCCCGGCCAGTGTGGCTCAGTGGTTGAGCATTGACCCATGTACCAAGAGGGCGCCGGTTCGATTCCCGGTCAGGGCACATGCCCAGGTTGTGGGCCAATTCCCAGTGGAGAGCATGTAGGAGGTGGCCAATTGATGTTCTCTCTCATTGATGTTTCTATCTCTCTCTCCCTCTCCCTTCATGTCTCTCTAAAATCAATAAAGAAAAAAAATTTAAAAAAAGAAGAGAATGAAAGATGTGTGAGAGGAGGTAGAGTTGTGTGCAGGAAAACCCAAAGCAGTGTTTTATCAAAAACGTGCCCATCTGGATCAGAGTCAGCTTGGGGGCCTCTGAAAATGAAAGTCCTGGGCCCACCCTTTTTCTTCCAAGTCAGGATAATTAGGAAGGGGACCCAGAACTCTACATTTTACAGGTGAGGTAAAACCATCTAGCGGGGACCTCAAAGAGCGGAACACAGCTGGGACTGAGCTGACTATCGTAAGTGGACGGCCCACGGGCTGCATGTGGCCCACTGGACTCCAGCACAGAGGAGACGCTGCAGGGAGAAACATCAGGTTGCAAACGATGTGCCTGCAAATTCAGATTTTCTCGTTACACAAGACCATGGAATCAAGTACACTTCTATTTATCATTATAGTCACCAATAACATCACTAATGTTTCCACGCCTAAGAGATTATCTGGGCATGTACGTTGTGTGTAAAAAGAAATCTGGTTTCTTTTAAATGCCTAGGCCATACTCTTACAATCTGAATGAAAACAAGCAGCAGCAGCAGTTACCCTTAATGAAAGGGCACTATAAATAAGGTATTTTGTGTATCATCTCTAATCTTTACCATAGTACCAGAAAGGTGGCTCCATTAATGACTAGGAATAAAGCCTCAGAGAAGTTATGCAAACAACACTTGAGAGCTACGGCTGGAACCTATATCTAGATCTATTTGACTGCAGAGTCTAGGATATCACCCTGTTTCTTATGAGCATGAGGACTGACACAGCAATCGATTGACTGATTGTAGTTTAGATACATCTTCCGCCCTCTCCAATCACACCCTGGAAACACCCTTCTTTTGAGCCAAACTAGAATTTCTGGAGCTCAGAAACCCATATCCAGGTTGCTCGCACAGAGGAGTGTGGTATTGGATTCCTGGCCAGGGCACCAACGCTCTCTGGCTTCCTGTGAGAGGAGGTGGCGAGGGGGGTGGGGCACAGAAAGGCAGCACTAGAGATGGGCGCCCCTCCCCTGGGCAGCTCATGGAACACTTCCTGTGATAATCCTGGGAAGTCACTTGTGTGACTCTTGCCACAGGTCATCTGAGACGTCCTGTCAGGCCTGCACAGAAGGAAGGGTGGACTCACCAGTCGGCAGGCGCCCCGGGGATCCCACTGCCTGGCGCTGGCACCAGAACTGCATTCCTCTCCTCCGTCAGCCCCACCCACTGCTCCACGAGCCGGGCTTCCCGCTCCACGTCATCCTCAGTTTTCTCTGTGGGGCAAATGAGGGGATGAATACCAAGAAGGGAGAAGGTACAATTTCCACATTGAAACCGATGAGGACTTGGTGGTATTATCCACACATGGCTTGAACATGTGCTACATGACAAAGGATGGGAGGCATCGAAGTTCAAGCCTGAGCACCCAGTGGGCTCGGAGAGGCTATGACCCGAGCTAACGAACCGTAAGCCAGGAGTGGGAAGATCACTAGAACAGGGATTAGAAGCTTTGGGTTATTTTACTGGTCCTGTAATTTGAGGAAGTGATTCAACACGAGTCTAGTTTCCTCATCTGTCTAAAGGGGATAATCCAGTTGTATCTACTTCATGCACTTGTTGGAACGATCAAATAAAATGATGGATGTGACACTGCTTTATAAAAACTAGACACCATTTTATAAAGACAAAGGAGTAAAGAACACCATACACTGTACTCTGCAACGCTAACTTTATTTTCCTTTGTGCTCATTATGGAGAGATTTTATTTGATATGTTTTGAAATCCTCTTACCTATAATCCAACTCTGGAGCTACCTGGGCATCGTCAAAGTGAGTTTTCACTAGCAGGCAGAACACATACACAAACTGACACCAAGAACGTTGAGCCGAGTTTTATTGGGGGGGGGGGGTTGCTAACGTCTTCATAAAATGGATTAATATCTGTGATCTGTCCTTTGGTTCAGAATCAACCACAATGAGTAGATCATAAGGTCAGGATGAGAGGCTAAGGGTTTTTTTTTTTATCCTCACCCGAGGATATTTTTCCATTTTTCGTACAGATAGAGTGGGAGGGAGAGAGAGAGAGAAACATCGATGTGAGAGGGACACATCGAGTGGCTGCCACCCACACGACCAACCAGGGCCGGGGACAAACTGCAACCGAAGTATGTGCCCTTAGCAGGAACCGAACCTGGGTCTCTCTGGACCGCAGGCCGACGCTCTAACCACTGAGCCAAAGTGGCCAGGGCGAGGCTAAGGGTTTTAAGAGCATATTTCTACTCGAAACTCCCAGAGGCAGCCAGCCACCAGCACGAGCAAACGCATCCCTGCAGCGGGGGCGCAGTGGGTGCAGCTGCAGGCCAGCCTGCGCTGAATGCATGGCTACCCCCCACCACTGCTGGGGCTGACTGGCCGGATGCTGTGCTTTCAGAAGTGCCCCTTCAGCTGCTGTCAGTTCCGAGCCTAAAATACCTCATTATTGACTATGGTACTGACCACGTTTGCATTTATCAAAACAAAATTTGAGTTTAATGTTCAATATCACAATTAACTCAGAGATTCATAAAAACTTAATAACTTCAAACTCAGTGCCTTCTTAAGCTAACACTGTACACTATGATACACAAATATCTGTAATTGTTATAAGGTTAAAAACTAAGATACAAGTATTCAATGAAGGAAAAAAAGCAACCCATCACAACCGTCTAGAAGTGAAAAAGCTACTCCCAGGAAAGAGTGTCATCTCACATACCTTTTTTATTGCTGATTTTTTTAATCTGTTCATCTAAGTATTCTCGTCGTTTAATGAGTGCGTCAGACCACCTCTCTCTTACACAGTTTAAGTCTTCTTCCTGACACAAGGGAAGGAAAGCATTTTTGGTAGAGTGCATAGACAACTAGTATTTCTTTCTTTTTTTAAAAAAAGATGTTTCATTGATTAGAAAGTTTTCATTAGGAAAGGCCATTGACCACTGCTATGTGATTAATATGCAAGAAAGCAAAGAGGCCTCAGTTACGCTGCATGCTGATTGAGAATCCCATTTTCAGAAATCAAGAGCCCCTGTATTTCCAAAAGGATAATTGTACCTAAAAGCAAGAGAGACTCAAACTACACCAGCAGTTGGATGATTCCTACATGATGTGCGTGTGCGTGGGTGTGTTTAAATTGTAGCTATTCATCTGAAGGATTTGCAATTCCAAGCTGAAGGACACCATGATCAGAGCCCAAACCATGTAACAGCAAATGGAATGGAAAACGACAGGCATTTTCATAGTTCACAGTTCAATGGCCTGATGACATGTATTTTCTGAAATGCAAAGAATAGATCAGCAGAGAACCTTTTGAATTTGCCCTTACCATGAGGCCAACTAAAAGTCTCCCATGCAAAAACCCAGCATGCAGTCAGCCATGCTCTCAGAACTCCCAGCAGCAGCCACTGGATTCCACATGGACATGTGGCAGGAAGCACACAGACAGCCACAGGAGTTAGTTAACGGTGTTGCTGAGATCCAAGGGGATCTTTCTCTTACAGTTTGTTTTTGCTTGCTTGTTCTCTTTCTTAGCAAAATTATGAGGAGGGAAAGAAACCCACAATTCTATTCAAAATGCTCTGATTTGTTTAATTCTAGTCTAACTCTCATGCATTGCATTAAGAGCAGACACCTGCGGACTTCTGGGGCTCTACCTACAATGCTTACACACTTAAGTATAGGAAGGCACACCGGGAAAACATGCTTTTAAAATTTATGTGGAAAATCAGTCCAGAGACTGTGAACCAAACTCAAAATAGTTCATCTCAGTTTGCTGCCTTGACCACTGCTATTATCGCACATTCCATGCTATTAGGCCAGTCAGTGATGACTATGTAAAATATCACATGTGCACAAATTAAAAAGCTGAGACTTAAATTCTCCAGGTTATAAATAACTAGGCTTGGCCCTAATGAGAGAAGAAAACTGGCTAAACAAAACAAAACTGTGTGCATAAAATGTCTTCAACTTTTTTATCCAACTAAAGTCTCTTAAAAGACAATGGTGTATCAGAACAATACTCCTCTCTTGGATGTAAGGAGCTAAGTGTAGTTTCTCATAGGAAAGACAAGAATCTATGTAAGATATGGATGCATGACTGCACAATTTTAAGATCATCAATGTAATACAGTGATAATGGTCTTTCTTAGAAAGGCTTTATAAGCTAGTAATTTGAGATGGCATAACAAAACTGCGGTATTTGGTTATAAATTTTGAGCTGACAGAGGAATCTATAGAAGCAGTATTATATCCTTGATTACATATAAAGCAAATCAAAAGCAAGTGAAAAACTGCATATTCTTGCTCTTGGCTCCGCCTTCCTCCTCCCTGCCCTCTGCTTTGCGGGTGCTGGCAATTAGCAGCAGCTGTGCCCCATGCCACAGATTGACAGCAGCAATACCTGATAACTATCCATATCATCACCATCCTCATCATCTCTCTGGCAGGAAAAAAATAAACACAAAGGACATGCATTTTGTTTCTCAAACAGCACACAAGGAAAATAATTCTTTAAGCTTAACACGCACATTACAACAGACAGCACACACAGCATCAGTATCATAAAACATTTAACTGAAACTCAAAAGGGTTTCGTGGGCTTAACTTGTCTATAGTTATTTAAGGAATTTAAGTTTTAAAAAAATAAAGAAAGGAGTCATTTAAAAATAAGAACTCTCGTCTGGCTGGTGTGGCTCAGTGGTTGAGCATCGACCCATGCACCAAGAGGTTGCCGGTTCAATTTCCAGTCAGGGCACATGCCCAGGTTGTGGCCAAATCCCCAGTGGGGGTCATGCAGAAGGCAGCCAATCAATGTTCATTCTCATTGATGTTTCCATCTTTCTCTCCCTCTCCGTTCCTCTCTCTCTCTCTAAAATCAATAAAGAAAAAAAGTTAAAAAATAAAATAATAACAAGAACTCTCTTCGATGGGACTACAGGCCTTACTGCACTGTTATGCAAAGGGCTGCTCTATATTTGTGGACGAGCTATTGACGGAGATTTAGAGTGGGCTTAGAAAGACAGAATGAGTGAGAAAAGACTTTATAAACTCCACTGCTTGACCTCTGAGTTTTTGCCATGAGGTAACTAAGGCCCCGAAGGATGAAGTGATTTCATCCAAGGGTCACACACATAATGGCAGGGGCAGGCCTCCAGTCCTCACCTCACCACACCCCTCTCACCACAAAACCACCACAGTGAAAGCCCACCAGGGAACCTATGCTGTCTATGACCAGGATTCTGCACGAGATGTCTGCAACAAAAGCAAAGTCCACCATTTCAAATATATGGATCTATCATCATCCAGTATTGTATATATCAGCTTCCATACCGATCAGCTGAGAAAAATCAAAACTGGGTTAAACCCACAGCAACCTTTTGCAGTAATAATATAAACTAACAATTTTGGCAAAAACATTTGGCAAAACAAAATCATAGTGTTGAAAATAAAAGGGTTTTAGTTGGGACAATTTTCCTTAAAAATAAGAATAATGAAACTCCCATCGGTAGAGAATGTGCATTCATATGGAGGCAGATTCTACTCAAAATGAATGCTGGGTCATGTAACCGCCTTCTTTCCTTTTTCCATGGTTATTGGAAGGTTAATATTCAAACAGGCAGTGAAGTGGTCTAGTCATAAAACTGACAAACTTGTTTTATTCAAGTGCTTAAAAAATATAATTACTTTATTTTCATATCTAAGTATACTTCAAAATATACTGCTTCTGAAAAGTGCTTTAAAAATACAGTTAAGCCCTGGCCAGTTTTGCTCAGTGGTTAGAGCATCAGCCCATGGACCAAGGAGTCGTGGGTTTGATTCCAGTCAAGGGCATGTACATTGGTTACGGTTCGGTCCCCAGCCCTGGTCAGGGTTGTGCGGGAGGCAACCAGTCATTGGGTCTCTCTCACATCTATGTTTCTCTCTCTTTCCCTCTCTCTCTCCCCCTCCCCTTCTATCTGAAGATAAAAGAAAAAAGTATCCTCAGGTGAGGATTAAAATATAAATAAATAAAAATAAAAATACAGTTAAAATTATTCTCTGTATAGACTTAAAAATACACTTTGTTTTAGTTTGGTATCCACCATTATCAGTTGTATAAGTAATTCATTAAATGCAAGCCCAGTACTGAAATAAGTTTTCTTGAATTAATTCCTCATATTAATGAATACTTGATCATTATTTTTTAGACAAAGGAGATAATTCTATTAACTGAAAACTGGGTTGAGCTTTTATGATAGGTAACTGTTGTGACATCAGCATATTCTGGATTGGCCTGAGCTGCTGACTCAAAACAGTTATAAAGCTCTATGTCAACAACAACAAATGTTACTGGACATGACCTTGATCGAACATGGTAGCAAAAATAAGTAAATAAGCAAGTAAAAGCTTTAAAATAGCCACAATTTAAATTTGCATGACAGGTACTGTGCTCTTTAAAGAACATTTAACACTGGGGAAAGGCTGATATTTGAAACCTCAAAGTCTGACAAAAATCAGTTTTAACTCAAGAGGTACAGCTGTTTTACAAAGTGCAAATAAGCAAATCTTATAATGTTTCTCAAATGGGACATTAAGTCAGTTGATGTTCCATATTCAAAGTTTTACCTAAGATAAGAGACTTGTTAAGCCACAAAATTTTATTGTAGAAAGGGACCTCAGAGAATTACTAAGTCTGCCTCATCATTTTGAAGAGAAAAAGGGAACTTGTTTAATTTACCCAAAGTAACCACTCAGGAAATCGGAACTAGGCTTGAGAACCCAGCTCTCTCCACTCCAAGTCTAACGGTTTCTACCAGGCCCTGAGGCCACCCAAAAGGTGACAACCAAGTGAGGGACTGAACTTGGATGAAAATATAGACAGTCCAACTTCCTACTCCATACACAAAGAGAAGTCTCATGGAAAAGCCACACACCGCCCCCTGCCAAAAAAAAAAATTACAGAAGACTGTGCCCACACCTTCACTCCCATTCTCCCAGGCTTTGGACATTCTGGCCTGAGACAGGGAAGGCAGTGTCTGACAAAGTGACTCCTTCCTTAAGGCCCAAGAGTTCAAGCCTATGTTCATTTTAGCTTCCAGAAGAGTCTGCCTGGATGCAATGAAGCCAAAAGAAAATGCAGATAGAAGAATCGTCCTTGCTGGACTGTGCTCATGCACAGACTCCACAGAGAAGTGCTTTCCACCGGTCATGACAGAAACAGTGCGGGAGCCCCCATTTAATTGTCTGGTTTCTCCCATCCCCAATGCATCTCAGAGCAAAGTGGGGGCTTGGGGAAGCACAAGCATTCCTTCAGGGCCCTGGGCACAACTGCCTAATCTTAAA
Source organism: Molossus molossus (assembly GCF_014108415.1). Classification (NCBI taxonomy): domain Eukaryota; kingdom Metazoa; phylum Chordata; class Mammalia; order Chiroptera; family Molossidae; genus Molossus; species Molossus molossus. Next base: position 23,516,028 of record NW_023425347.1, on the reverse strand, counting down.
GTTCATTTTCAAGGAGTCGACTGTAATATGAAGATCAATTCCTAGAGGAGTTTATCTTTTACTTTTTAAAAATGAGAACAGAAGATTTAGTAAATGAAGAATTAATGGACAAAAATGATCTGGAGGACAACTTTTTTTTAAAAGGTAAAGCTTTCAAAGAGCTGACTATATATGCCAGCATATGGGGGTAGTTTTATATTAAAAAAAGTGGATTAGGCCAGGCAGCAATGCCAAAGAGCCAACATGATTTAGGCCAGATATAAAATAAAAACTGCCTAGCTCGGCCAGTGTGGCTCGTGGACTGAGTGTTGTCCCACTGACTGAGAGGTCTCAGTTCGATTCCTAGTCAGGGCACATGCCTGGGTTGCTGGCTCAATCCCCAGTAGGGGGCGTACAGGAGGCAGCAGATGGATGTTTCTCTCTCACATTGATGTTTCTCTCTCTCCTTTCCTCTCTTTAAAAAAGCAATTAAAACATATTATTTAAAATAAGGCCTGGCCAGTTTGGCTCAGTGGTTAGAGCATCGGCCTGTGGTCCCAAGAGACCCGGGTTTGGTTCCCGCTAAGGGCACATGCCTCAGTTGCAGTTTGTCCCCAGCTGTGGGTGGTCGTGCGGGTGGAAACCACTCGATGTGTCCCTTTCATGTCGATGTTTCTCTTTCTACCCCCCCCCCCACTCTACCTGAACAAAAAATGGAAAAATGTCCTTGGGTGAGGATAAAAAATAAAAAATAAAACCCACCTAAAGTAAATGTGTACTATAACATTAAAATGTGTATTTATAAATAAAATAATTATTAATCAACACTAAGCCAATATAGCATTTTAAATCTAGAAAAAGGTCAATGGGTGAAAATATAAATGGGGGGGGGGCAAACAGATGGTTAAGGAAGGAGTTCCATTGCATTCCAAGCATAGATCAGTGACTTCCTGAATTCTGTATTAACCACCCTTTGTTAACCACTATTTCAAACCCGTTTGTCTTACCTGGTAACTGTCCAGCCCTCTCTGGAGCTTGGTGGACCTGGCAGTCACGCAGCCAATGGATACTGACAGGACGGCTTCGACCATGAGTGGCAGTGTCCCCGAATGCTGCACAGGTTTCACTGTGACTTGCACTCTCCGGGAATGACCCTATAGAGGTGGGGGTGCGATGAGGGAGTGACGGAGAAATGGGTGCCGTGAGTGGGAATGGGGAGAGATGGGAGAAGAGGATAAAGGAAGGAAAACAAATTAGGGAATAAAGAGGCAAATGATGAGAAAATTCCAGAAACTGTGTGCTAGAGTGGGACAGAGACAACCCATGAAACAACCAAACTTGGTACCTGTCTGAGCTGAAAGATGCCTCCGGTGTTGACGTCTTTGGCCTGGTGGAGCTCCACGGCGGCATACTCCCCCAACTCGTTCAGTTCCAGTATGGAGATCCACATTTCTATCCTGCGGGTCACTTCATTCCACCTGCAAACCGCATTCCGACATCTCACTGCCCAGGGGCACTCTTAGGCATAAGCCACCATTCGGTGAGAACGTACTATGTGCTAGGCACTGTGCTAGGGATGGTGCATAGATTATTTTCTATTTAACTCTCAAAGCAACCTTCTGGTGTAGGCTTTTTATTTTTATTTTTTATTTTAGTGAGGTATAACTTACATTCAGTGAAATGTCCAGATCTCAATCAAGCACAGAGTTTGATGAGTCTTGACAAATGCATACACCTGTTTAAGTTACCCCACCATAAGCTCAGTAAGTTGCTGGTGCCCCCTCCCATTCACCCCATCCCCACCCCTCACTGCAGCAGCCATGTAAGCTCATAGATTAGTTTTGCCTTTTCTAGAACTTCATACAAATGGAATTATGTACTAGTATGTACTTTCTTAGGTCTGGCTTATTTGATTCTGCATGTTTTTGAGATTCAGCCAAATGGGTATCAATAGTCTGTTTTCTTTTTTATTTCTGAATAATATTTTATTATATGAATAATACTACAATTTGTTTATTCATTCTCACATTGAAGGACATTTGGATTATCTGCAGTTATAAGATATTACAGAGTTGCCATAAACATTTGTGTACAAATCTGTTTGTGGACTTATGTTTTCATTTTTGGGGGTAAATATCTAGGAGTGGACTTGCTGGGTCATAGCAGAGGCAAAAGATCAAATTTACAAGAAGATAGTCTCCTGTTTTCTTCTATAAGCTTTACCTTTTACATTTACAGTGATGTAGTTTTGTGTGTACAGTGAAGCACACATCAAAGTTGTTGTTTTTTTCCACAACGATATGCAATTTTTCAGTCTTGTTTGTTGAAAAGACTTTCCTTCCCCCACTGAATGTCTTTGATGTCCAGCAGTTCCTTTTATCATTTTCATTTCACCAATGAGAAAACGGGCTCAGAGAATCCGTTTTCGTAACCACTGTCCAAGTACTAGTCTTGGCCTGTGTCTAAAGCTCACAGGAAAGTACGAACCTGTCATGTAGCGTCCTTGTCTTAGCATGGAGAGAATCAACTTCCCAGATGGAGCTACCGTTTCCAGCACACCGGTGGCCCCACACTTCAATCGCCAGTGCTCCATCTGAAATGAACTCCAGGAACTCCTCTGTTACGTTCACCACATAGTCCTGGGGCGAACGGGAGCAAAGACAGAGCGACAAGAATTATGCTAAGCCCTGGTTATGAGCCAGTTTGGCTTAGTGGTTAGAGCGTCAGCCCACAGACCAGAGTCTCGGGTTTGATTCCAGGCAAGGGCACGTACCTCAGTTGTGGTTCGTCCCTGGCCCTGGTCAGGGTTGTGCAGGATGCAACCAGTTGATGTGTCTCTCTCAACCAGTAGATGTTTCTCCCTCTCTCTCTCTCTTCCTCCCTCCCACTCTATCTGAAGATAAACAGAAAAATGTCCTCGAGGATTTAAAAAAAAAAAAAAGAATTATGCATAAAGAAATCTGTGAAATTTCCCTTTTTACCTTTTAACTGTATACAGATTCACTTTGGAGTATATTAACCTGATCCCAACCTTAAAAGCTATCTCTACTTTTTTATAGAAAACCATAAAGAACCACAGAATAGCCCAAGCGAGTTTGACTCAGCAGTTAGAGTGTAGGCTCGTGGACTGAAGGGTCTCGGGTTTGATTCTGGTCAAGGGCACATACCTGGGTTGCAGGTTCGAGCCCTGGCCCTGGTCAGGGTCATGAGGGAGGCAACCAATCTGGGTGTCTCTCTCTTTCTCTCCCCCTCCCTCCCTTCCACTCTCTCTAAAAATCAATGGGAAATATCCTGGGTGAGGATTAACAAAAAAAACGAACAAAAAACCACAGAATATTAAATCTGAAAGTGATATTATAGGGTGATTTAACCCAAGCCCTTTCTTTTATAAGTGAAGACACTGACTTGCCATCTGTGGAGTGGGCCCGTTCCCTCCATCCTGGCTCATCATTCCTAGCCCCACAGGACTGCTCTGACTTTCAGCACAGACTGATCCACACATCAAAACAGAACTTTTTTTTTTAATTGACTTTAGAGAGAGAGGAAGAGAGAGAAAGAGAGGTAGAAACATCAATGAGAGAGAATATCAATTGACTGCTTTCTACACGCCCCCCACTGGGCATTGGGCCCACAATCTGGGCATGTGCCCTGACCGGGAATCGAACTGGCGACCTCTTAGTGCATGGGTCGACGCTCAACCACTAAGCCACACCGGCCGGGCTCAGAACTGAACTTTGGATTGCTCCTTGCAATGGCGTAGAAGAGAAATAACAGAATTAAATTTTATATGATTGTCGTTGTGGTTCTGAGCTCTTGCTCTTAGACTCTCTCACCCCGATGCCTCATTTAAAACGCAAACAGATGACTGAGGCAATGAATACTGAACTGACTGAGCAGTGTGAAGCAAAGCCAACTGTCATTCCATGAGTGGCTCAGTGGAATCATGGGTGCAGACAATTCCGTGACTCCAATTTCTGGTTTACCTTTACACTGTTTAACTTATTTCATTTAGAGACAGAGCAAAAATTTTAGAAGGAAAATAAACTTAATGATCAATCAGTATAACCTATACATTTTAAAGATAAAATAACTCCCCAGGCCACATAATGAATCTGTGGGCTCTGAAATACTGAGACCAGTATTTATTCAACCAGCTGCTAACCAGAATGCACTTAAAATCCAGATTTCATCCTGCTGAACAGCAGCTTTACAGATCCAAAGAAACATGGGGAATACAAACCCAAAAAATGATTAATGAGAAGTCTGAGAAACAGATTGGTGAAAATAGGTAAACAATGTGGGCTATTTATTTTCAGAAAAGCAAAGTCTTGATAATATTTACATATGTGAAATTTTGTAGGTGGTGCTATGGATTTGTTTTCTAAATGTCGAACTAGAAGGAATAGGCACAGTTTACAAAAAAATAATGGAAAGGGTCTTGAGTATCTATTAAGGATTGTTCAAAGAAAAGTATCTATTAAGGATTGTTCAAGGAAAAACAAAATTGCACAGAAAACGGAGTCTGCCTGTCAGCAATGACTTCTTTGCAGTCCTGTGTGAAAGCCAGGAAGGGTAGCCAATGTCTCAAAATAGGTCCATGCACTATTCATCAAAAACTCACTTTCTCCATTTTATATTTTCTTTCAAAACTCATAGGATACATTGGAATGCTATACTATATTCAAAAGAATGAAAATATCTACAGCAACCTACATGTTAAGATGTCCACATATGTTAAAATAACAAGATGCAATTTTTCAATATGTATAATGTAATCACATTTTTGTAAAAAAGTGTCTTAAGGAGTTGCGTACATGACTTTAAGGGTGTGTATTCATGTCCTATTATATGTATGAACATATGTTTACCACTCACATATAAAAGTTGTGGAATACAGGAAAATAGTTTATCAAAATATGTAGCTAACAGCCACTGGTCATCACACTTTTGGGAAGTATGATTTCGAGTATAGGTTTTTCAGATTTTATTTTTAATACTTTTCCACTTTTTGAAATTATATTAAAGAATATTCTGAGGTTAAAAAGCCTGATAAGTTTATTGCATTTATAAAAAATTCTTATGGGGAAAACTTCTAAAGTACAAGTAAACTTTTGAATGACACGTAGATCTGCTGCCTCCCATGTAATTCATTTCACAATGGCATCTGTACCTTACAATGAGAGAAGGTCACGCTATACTGGGCATCCTTGCTCTGTGGGGAAGGCACCTCTGGGTCCACCACCGGGGCAGCCACTGTAGACTCACACTGGTCCCAGAATGTGTATTGACAGAAGACGAAATTTGAGAGGTTTAAGGGCAGCCCAGTTGCCTCTTTAATTTTTACCTGAAGAAACAGATTTTTAAAAATGCAATTATAACTTCCATAAAGAAATCATTAAACTATGCATTCTCTTATTTCAACTATCCCAAATTTAAGTGTGAGTGATGACATAAACAAATCAGCCATCCAGCTGACATCTGAAAATATCTGGCACCATTCATTAGGGGCTCTGTCTGTAATGAAATCTGCACCCTAGTTCTCTAACTACAGCATATAGACTTGGCAACAAACACACACAATGCTCTAAAATTTTCCTACTGAGTGCCTGATACAGATGCAATCTTTACTAGAAAAGTATGATTCACCAAACAACATACACTCCTTGCATGCCAAATGCACAGTCTTTTGAAATATCACACACCTGTCATCAGACAGTGTGCTATCCTTCTGGAACAAGTCCTGATCACCATTGTATCTACTGCCAGAAAGTTTAACTTTTACTATGCTCTGTGAAAAACTCATAAAGCTTTCTATAAAGTTGTTCTGAAGTAAGAAGACATGTATCTGAGCCTCCCCATCCCTGGCCTCTCACCCGGCATGTCAGTTTTTTGACTCGGTGAATGATTTCCCCACCGCTGTCTACGACTTCCAGACTCCCGCTTTCACTGGAGTTCTCGGAGGAGTCGTCTTCCACCACGCGCTCCGGCACGGCCCCTGTGACGCGCATCACTTCCACGTGGAGACGCCCTGCAACCTGGGTCAAGGAAGCAGAGGACGTGCTATTAGAAGGCATCCGTGGGCCACCCTGACCTGAGAGAGAAAGCCCTCTACAGCACCCTGGTGAGCAGTCTCCAGCCGGGAGAAACTCAGCACCCCCAGGGCCAATTCTTTCCACTGCTTGCCCCTCTAGTCACCCTGCCTTTAAACCAAATCTACCTCCCGGGAACCTGCCTTCTGCAGTCGTCTTCATCCTCACCCTTCTGGTACAGGACAGCTTAAAGGCCACTATCATATTCTACCTGGAGCACCTATTTTCCATGTATGCATGTATTTGTTCGCTTACTCATTTGATCAGATACCTGGCCTCTTGGGAATACCAAGATAAAGATGGGGACTCTGCTGTCAGGGCACTCAGCCAAGTGGGGAAAGACAGAGAAGTAAAAACCCAAAACCAACAGTGTAGACTAGCTGCTACCACAGATAATGTACTAGTTGTTATGAAATCAATTTATCCACTCAACAAGTATTTGCCAAGAACTGACACCATGCCAGGAACGGCGCCAAGTGTTGTATTGACAGTAGTAAACCAAACAGACATGGTCACTGAGTGCATGGAGCTTCTGTTCTCTCGGGGGCAGAGAATGGGCATGTCTCTCATACTGGGGCTGCAAGAAGAACGCTCCAGGAGGGGTGAGACCGACTCCAGGAGAAACGGCATATACACAGCCAGGATGTTATACAGAAACGGTTCCCTTAAAATGGTTTCTCCAAAAAAAGACTTACATTTCCCCATGATCCTGGTGGTTCTCAGAATAGGTGCTGGTTCAGTAGTATCATCCCCCCTCCCTTTTTTTTAAGAGATTGGTCAGTGCTTCCCTTTTTTTTTTTTTTTTTTTGGTACATGCCCCTAGCAGGAACTGAACCCGGGACTCTCTGGTCCACAGGCCAACGCCCCAACCGCTGAGCCAAACCGGCCAGGGCTCAGTAATATCACTCTTAAAGTTGCTGCAGGGAACCAAATAAAAATTGTTGAAATTCACATTCTCAGAGTGTTGCAATTGGCCAACTTATCTTTCGTGAAACAGGGTAAAGATGCAATAACTGCAGTTGTGAAGGAGACACATGCCTGGCAGTCACTGTCATCTTAAATAGTGAGCTTGTTTTTAAAGGCAGCTCAGATCCAACTCCCACACAGCAATGTGCACGGGTGCCAGGAACCTAAGAAATAGTGGTTGATGGTATCTGACGAGGGAGACAAATATGAGGAAGTAATAAAGGGAGGGGGAGGAGAAGGAATAAAAAAAATCAGAAGATAGTGGTTCTTAAGCTTTTTTTCAATGCTTTTAGAGAATCTAACAAATTTTTAACATGCTTTCAGGGAGGTTCATGTAACTCTAAAGCCCTTCACAGACCCTCGCTTAAGAACCCTGACTCAGCCACTGGATCCCTTTGCCACAGGAGTTGTGCCCATTTTTAACATGGGAGAAAGCACCTCCTGCCCTTTGGTCTTCTAGGTCAGAATGGTGCAGGGGGGTGGGGGGTACAACATGTAGAAGGTAGACTGTGTTCTCACACACCACAACTAAGAATCTAGGGTTGATTTTTCTCGGTTCACTTTAGGCAGAATGCCATTCTATTTTAAGCCTGTTCTAAATATCACAAAAAATAACCTTGCGTGTTATTGAAGGACAAGCTAAGAAAAAAGGTATTGTTGAATTTAAAATTAAAGCATCAATTGAAGGAATGTATAAAAGAAAAAAAGTTTGAACTCGAACACTTTCTGAAATACCTTAGGCCTATATAGGACCAGCATATCTAAATAACTGAAACGTGAGAGTTTAAAAGGGGGGAAACAATGGGATAATGAAGCTTGTTTTCTTTGAATACTTTGGGTTTCAAAATAAGCCTCTTAAGTATATCTTGTAAAAACCACTTAGGAGCCAGGAGGGAACTAGAGTGCATCACAGAGGTAAGAGATGAAAAGAAATAAATACAGGCACAGAGCAGAATCTGGTTTACCAAGATTTCTTATTTGATTAAAACAAAGAAAAAACTTGTGAATCACAAACATAACATGTGTTGCAATAATCTTTTAAAACCACGACTTAAGGTGGATAGTTTCTAGTGATATTAGTACGAAAAAAAGAATGAGAATTGTGACTCTTTTGCCTAGTTTCACAATCAACCTCAAGAACTTAAATTGAAAAACAAAAACCAAAACCTGAACCACCATCATTCTCCCTGAGGCTGGTTTGTCCTTACCTCCCCCTGCTGGCTGATGATGGGAACTGCATACTGAAGTTTCACATCACAGAAGAGACACTCCAAGAACACATTAGCCACACCGATGAGATTGTGATTCTCTTGGGCTTCATAGAAGGGGTCACCTCGTTTCCCACAGAGTCTCTTTGCCTGAGTGGTAGGAGAGGCAGGTGGCAGGAGACACAGAAATAACACATCAAAATGAAATAAAATGATTTAAAGCTAGCATTAACAAATTTTTAAAAGCATGTGTTCCAACAAATTTATAAAGTAAAACTAAAATGATATCACAGAAATAAAACAGAATTAGCACATGAGCAGGCTGTTACTTGAGGAACTCAGTGATATCTGTGTAGAGGACCCTTCTTTCCCTATCATACCCCACCTGCAGCCTGTTTCATTTTATTCCCTGTGTTTTGCCTCATGTCCCTCACTGAATCTTCTCTTCAATGATGAATGTCCCCAAAATACCCTCTAAAATTATTCTTAGTAATCCACCCAGCCCTGATCCCAGCTAGGGGAGCATAAACATATGCTAATAAATATAAAATCCATGCTGACTCCATCCAGCTGACTTTTCACAACACTGACGAACAACACAACACATTTCACTTGAAATGTAGTGAAAATGCAGCCAAGTAAGAATATGTTGTGTTCTCTTCCCTTCTTTCTCTCTGTGCAGGAAACACATGTCATGTTACTGATCCAACTTAGCATTCCTTTCAAGATCACTTGCACTTAATTTTTCTAATCTAAACGTCCAAGCACCACTACAAACACTGGCGTGTGTGCGTGCATGTATGTGTGCGTGTGTGCATGTGTGTGTGTGCATGTTGTGATGATTAAATCATTTGTGTTCTCTGCTTTTAACATGATCAAGTCTCCTTGACATTTTCTCTCTTTTACCTCGGGAACTTTTTCTTTCCATTCTTGATAAAGGTCTCTCATATCAATTAATTTATTCTCCAGCTTCTCAATGGTCCACACTTGGGTGCCCTTTCCTCTCCTCCTCACTTGAATAGCTGGTTCACTCACTATTGCTCCTCTCTGCAAGAATGAAGAAAAATAAAAACAAAAACAAAAACAAACATTATTACAACTTTTTGGATTGTTAAAACAATACAAAGTATTGTAAAGTAGCAAGTTAAAAAAAATAATATATACAAAAGAAGATGAAATTCTACCATCTACAGACTACTTTGGTTTATTTCCCCTTTTTTTAATATACTCAGGTACACATTTAATTTTTATCACAAGCAGAACCAAACAAAAATATAAATTCCCTATCCCAATTCTCTCCACAGTTTCAATATTATGATAATTTTGTGTTCATTAATCTTCATAAACATGATTTTTATAGGTAGCACAGTAATCTGTTATCTGGATAGACTACTCATTTGACTATTCTACTGTTCAATATCATGGCTGTTTCAAATTTTTGCTATCATAAAGGACACTATGATAAGCATCCTTATACAAAAAGCACATTAAACTTTAAGTTCATTTCTATGACTATGGACTTAGAATACACTTCTCAAAGGAGAAGCACTTGGTCACATGACTAAAATCCAGCAAGACTGATGAGATATTCCCTCACTCATTGCTGGCTGGCTTCTTGGAGGGAAAAATGAATGGGTAAAAACTACTATTTTTCAGTTTCTCTTTAAAGAAAAACTTTTTTCAAGTTGAAATGATGAGAAACATCCAAATGGTTGCAGAATGTTCCTCTGTGTATGTAAAGAGTTATTATACCAGTCTTCCTTCCCTGTAGAATTTGCTCTTAGAATGATAGTGTAATGAAACATATACCTATGTCCCATTTCAGAAAGGGGCATTTATATAAAAGAGAAAAGCAGGTGGGAAAACACACACACACACACACACACACACACACATACACACACACACATATACATATATTTCTAGTTTTTTTAATTTTTAATTTTTTTATTAATTTATTTTTGTTACAGATGTTTCTCCTTTCCCTCCATTGACACCCTCCTCCCGATGTCCCCTTCCACCCTGTCCCCAGCATTGTTGTCTATATCCATGGTATTTCTAGTTTTTTTAAAAAAGCATTTAAATGAGCAAGTCCTTCAGTCCACCCAAATTCCCATATTCTGATCAGAACACATCTAAGTGCTTAGACACATGAGCAGGTCGATGGCAGAAGTTTTAAGAAGAATTACTATGGCTCCCTCGAGGATCTCCTCGGGGCTGTAACCTTGGATGTCAGGTTTACGGTCATCTTACTGTGTTCACCAATGCACGTGCTCACCTTTCTGTTAGCACTGAGGTTTGCAGCAGGGATCTGCAGGGTCACCTGGTAGTCAGTGAGTTTGCTCATTTCCTCAGCTAAGAAGTTTGCCTCCCTCACCAAGGTATTCGCTTTAACCAGCTGCTCGCGCAGTTTTGCCAGGCTCTGACGGAAGAGTTCATCCCTGTGGTACAGCAGAAAAGGAAATGAGAAAATGGAAAAACAAAACAAAACAAAAAGGAAACTGCAATCGGTTTCTAAGTGAGTCATATTATTAGAAAGTAGTAGAAACTCCTGTCGGGCAATGATTTCAATAATTTTTGCCACCAAGTCACCTCTTATCCTTCCCTCTTCCCACCAGGACTCTGTGGGCAATTGCTGGTAACCACTGATGAGCAAATATGTCAAGTGATGTAAGTAAAAAAAAAAGTATTAACATTTGAAAACTGCTAGACTTTAATAGGGTGATGCAAAAAACAAAAAAACAAAACAAAACAATGAAGGGATCCTTTAGGAAAAGGCACGATTATGAGTTTTGTGTGCTTCCGGGTGGGGGAAGGAGGTGAGCAGGTGAAAGATATCTAGAGTCAGAAAGAAGGAAGTGTTTTACAGGGAACATGAGTTCTTCAGATGGTAAAAAGCAGGAAGTGGGTACTTCAGTGGCAGCAGGAATTCTTTTTTCAACTCTGCACAGTAGCACTTCTTTTTTTTTTAATCCTCATCGGAGGACATTTTTCTGTTTATCATCAGACAGAGTGGTAGGAAGGGAGAGGGGAGAGAGGAGAGAGAGAAACATCTGGCTGCCTCCCACACGACCTGACCAGGGCTGGGGACTAACCGCACCCAAGGTATGTGCCCTTATCCGGAACTGAACCCCAGACTCATTGGTCCTTGGGCTGATGCTCTAACTGCTGAGCCAAACCAGCCAGAGCTATAGTAGCACTTTGATAAAAGTTTCTCTCACATCTTGACTAGGTCAAAGCCCTATTATATGTTCTCTTAGCCCCACATTTTTTGCCGCAATAGCACTTATAGTTATAATTTTTCACTTATTTGTATAATTATGTGACTAAAGTCTGTCTCCCCTAAAAGGCTGTAAGTGCTCCTAGGGTAGGGACTCTGTCTTTTCTGCTTGTCTTTACACTGAATTCCTGACCACTGAATGAAAAAGGAGTATATCTGGATTCCACTTTTGAATTTGGGCAGATTGCTCCATGCCTTATATAGCTTTTCTTTTCTACCATTTACATGCTGCCTGCCCTTACTTCATAGGGAAATGACAAGCCTGGAATATGCAAATCTATACTTTTTTCTCACCTTAGAAATGACACAGGAAACCCACTGCAGAAATGTTGATATAAAATGACCTCAAATGGCCCTGGCCAGTGTGGCTCAGTGGGTTGGAGTATCATCCCCTACACTGAAAGGTCTTAGGTTCAATTCCCAGTTAGGGCGCATACCCAGGTCTCGGGTTTGATCCCCAGTCAGGATGCATATGGAAGACAACCAATCAATATTTCTCTTTCACATTGATGTTTCTCTCTCTCTCTCCCTCCCTTCTTCCCTCCCTCTCTCTCACTAAAATCAATAAAGACACATCCTTGAGCGAGGAGTAAAAAATAAAAAATATGATAAACAAACAAATAAAATGACCTAAAATGTATCACGCATCGACAATGCCTTCCTGCCTTTCCTAAATTACATTATCTTTTTTCCAGTAATTCAGGCTTGCCTACTTTCAGCCAGATCAGTCTTTTTTCTTTTCCACAATGTGCAGAAAACAGCTTGTGGATTCCTCCTTTGAAACATCTCCTAAATCTCTCTTTCTATGTTGCTTATTACCCCAGTGCAGGTTCCTCATACTCTCCCCAAATTCTCACAGCACCCAGTCTCTTCCTTCTTCACCACAAAACAGTCCTTACAGACCCCTGCCTTTCACGGGCACCTCCTCTGTGCAAAACCTTCTCCTGTCCACAGGATAAATCCCAAAAGGCAACTCTATAGGCCTCCTGCATACCCTATCTAAGAGTTTTGGACTTAATTCTCCTTATTCTTTTGTAAATCACTTTCTAGACTAAACAAAACTTCTTCAGTAATCCCCCAAATACATCTTACTCCTCTCTGTTGCTTCATATTTATTTATAACAACCCACCTATCCAAAAAATGCCTTCCCACCTTCTCTCTGACTATCCTAATCTCCAACCTTCAAACTCACCTGAAACCCTTCCCCGTCCAGGAAATCTCTGCATAAGACTCACCTTTATGGGGTCTCATCCTCCACTAAACAACCACAGTCCTCACTGGCCATCACATTCTTGCTTATCATTCAATTATTTCCCACAATCAATACTTAACTAAGCACCTATCATGTGACAACATCGTTCTAGGCACCTGACTCCCTGCCCCATAGCATTTATTTTCCAGTGGAGGAGATAAACAACAAATAAATAACTATATAATTATAGCACTTCCTATTGTTGAATGAAACTCTTTTTTAAATATATTATGGTTCGATTATCACATATTTTCATCTTACTCTAAATTATAAGTGTAAAGAAAGGATGAATTACATCTTTAGCTTTCTTTGTAATTCTCACTAACTCTTAAATATACCTGATCCTCAAACCGTCAACATTTACTTAGGTAGGAGTCTTTCAACATTTCATAAGCCATCATTATCTACTTAGATAAGAGTCTCAGCTTCTTAATGACCCATTATTATTGACATTTTAATTTTATCCAGTGAAATCAATAGTTGCAACCATTTCTTAAAATGTCATTCTTTCTACTCTGTTTCTTTTTCTTCTTCTTTTTAAAATCCTCACCCCAAGGATATTCTTCCACTGAATTTTAGATAAAGGTAGAGTGGAAGGGGTGGGGGAGAGAAACATCGATGTGACGGGGACACATCAACTGGTCATGGGGATCAAACCCACAACTCAGGTATGTGCCCTTGACCAGAATCAAACCCCTTTGGTCTACAGGCCAAAGCTCCAACCACCCAGCCAAACCAGCCAGGGCTCTACTCTGTTTCTTTTTAAGAATGTGAGCCTCAATGAAAATCATTATGGAATTATGGGGGAGTAGAAAAAATGTCCATTTAACTGAAAATGCTATTATTGAAAGCATTCCTCTGTTTCTATTGAACTCTTTTGTTTCTGTCTTTTACAATCTTATGTACTTAAAAAAGTAAATAGGGAGGAAAAATAGCAAGGATATCGATATCAGTAGCTACAATTACACCAATTACCGTCAGCTAGCTGTTGCTTAGAGTAAAGCCACCAGCTCATAGTAAATGTGGAAAAGGCAGCTCCTTAGAAAAAGCATCATCTGCCAACCTTTGTCTGTCTTACCCAGGCACAATAAAATACAAAAAACAATATAAGTAAAATAAGTATTCATATTCAGTATCTGGACAGATGAGCCAGCAGCTCCTGGGGAAAATGCAATGGACTCTTTTCTCTAGATTTAGAATAATCAAGTGCATTACTATGACAATCTTTTAATTCAGGGGAAGGTCCCCTTTTCTGCTCTCAGGGGTCATCTTCCCTGCATGTGGCCCAACTTAATCATCTCTTTGCTAGCGAGAGATGCATTGTAGCCACAAGAGTTAGTAGGACCTCTAAAGTCAGACTGCCTGGCTTGGAGCCCACTGGCCCAGCTTACTAGCTGACTGACTAGGTAAGTCATTTAACCGCTCAGCCTCAGTTTCCTCATGTGTGAAATGGGGGAGAAAATGGTAAATTATAGTAGCAAACATAAAGATTAGATGAATATATGGAAAGCACTTAGTGACTGACATGATAAATGGTCTGTAAATGTAGGATGCTGCTCTTATTACTATTAATTATTATTATTATTACATAGGAGTAATTAACAGGTCTATAGACAGACCTGGCTTTTGCAAATTCTGGGCTTTTCATTGACTAGATGGGTGATTGAGTCAAAACATTTAAACTGATTTCCCTATCTACAAGACAGAGATAATAGTTCCTATGGCACAGAGCTGTTGGGAGCATTACATAAAACCAGCACCATGTCTAGACTGTGGCAAGAACACAGCAGAAGTTAGCAATAATTTATTGTTGTTATTATTATTATTATCATCACTACCATTTCTTCTACCACTACTTCAGTTCTGATATAAATGTTTACAAGTCATCACTTCCCAGACTTTTGGCTAAGATAAATGTTTTAAAGTCCTAATTTTTAAAAATTCACACAAGAGATTTCTTAACACTAAAATTATACTTAAGTAGAATCTAAAGTAAGAAAAATAAAAAATAAGGAGAAAGGCTTTTATGCTAAAGAATTATTTAAACTCTCTCCATTTTAATACCTAACAGTCTAAGCCTTCTAACTTGGGACCATTTTTACTGTAGGGGAAGAGGAGGGGTGTCTTTAACAACTAACTGTAAACATACCAAGGATGGACAATATCCTTGAAAAAAAAAAGCCAACTGCTAACAATCTAGATGTAGGACTACGATTTCCCTCTGTACTGCGGCTGTCCCCCTTGACCCGTCTCACAACCCTCCCCCAAAGCCCCGTTCTTACCTCTCCTCTGCCCACTGGGTCACCTTCTGCTGGGCTGTCTGGCTGCTGTAGGCCAGGCGGTCGGAGCCGCTGCTCGGGGGCTGCCTCTCAGGGGACAGCTGCTGGCGGAGCTGCTCCAGCTCCCGTTCGTACATGAGCCGCTGCTCCTCCAGTGCACTTCGCTTTTCCTCCAGGTACTGCTTCTCCAGGACCTGAACCACATTTTGAACTGGGTCTGGTGAACCAAGAGACAAGGCACGGTGTCTTCAGTGGTGCCTAAGACAGGCGCCTCCCTGTGCTTCTTCAGCAAGAACCGTCTCCTTCCTCCCCCGGCATCTGAACTGTCAGTGTGCGTTCTAGGAGACCCCGAGCGCCCCGTCCGCTGAAACCGTTTCCTTTTCATTACCATATTTAGACAAATTCCCTATATGTAAACATGTCACTTTCTTCAATTTGATGAGCTCATCCTAATGTTTAGCTAGACCATTAACCTCCTATAAGCAGAGAGAAGAGAAGGGGATGGGATCTTAGGCACTGAGAAGAAAAACGCCATGAAATCTAGGACAACGGCACAGACAGCCACACACGATCTGATTGTTATGGTCATGAATTTCTATGTCCATTTAGCATTCAGTGTTTGGTACATGACAAAGGGTTTATAGTTCTAATCTTAACCACAAATCACACTACTTCTGAATTTCTAATGTGAGAGGAACAAAACTTACAGATCACGGAAAAATACGGATTGAGTGTAGGGTCTGGCAGTTTCTCAGGCACTAATAACTAAGAGGGTAATTCACTTGCAAAAATAAAAGGCTAGTTTTGTGATCTTTTGCTGTTGCAGATCTAGAGCTCAGCAACATGCACGCGGATGAACAGCAGAGAGGTGCTGGCAGGTCGTGCTCGGAAGGGCCACGCTGGGACCAGGGGCGGCTGTGACACAGGCAGGATTTGATGCTGAAGAGCTCACTGGCGGAAGGAGGACATTCCCTTGGGAATGACGAATGAACTCAAAGCCATGGGGAAAGATGAAGGCACTGACCACATGTACAAAGAAGAGTGTTCCTGGCATCTCTAAGTGAGGAGACTGCAGGGAAACAGTATGTTAGACCCTCTGGAAAATCATCATCACATAAATATTTCCTTGAAGAACAGAGGACCTAGGTGAGATGAGCTTATATTCTCAGCCTAGCCTGGAATTAATTTCCTCCTTGTACAGGAACACACTGGCCTGTTAGTGCTATTTGTGTTGTATTTCCACATATTCACTCAGCTTAACTTCCAAAATAAGAGTGGGGAATTAAGACTTTGTACAACACCTAATGGTAGCTACTGACAGACTTTTCCAGAAGGCTCTTACCCATTTGGGAAATAAATATGTACACTGTATTAATTTCCTATATAAGCAATAAATGAGAGCACAGCAACTTTTAAAAAATATGGTTAAATCATACAAAACCAAAAGTAGAAGGCAATTAAAATATCATGATATGCACGGCATAGGTAAGTTGTTTTAATAAAAATAACAACCACAATGTCAATAATAATTCTATTAGCTACGGGCTATATCTCAAGTACAGGACTATACCCTGTGCATGCATCACGTCGTGAAAGCCTTGCAGCAAACCTAAGGGGGGACAGCGTTCCCATTTTAAAGATGAGGAAACGGGGGCTCAGAAAGGTTAAGTCCTGCCCTCAGATCACATCTCACCTCAGATCAGAGCTTACTGGCTGGGGTAAACACAAACTTGGTAATAAATTAATACAGTATTTTAACCTCCAATGTTTTGCTCATAATTAGTATTCCCTTAAAGAATACAGGATGGGGCAAATGTAGGTTTATAATTGTTCATATGGAAAATAATATAATAATTAATTAATATTAATACAAGAATAAACCCTGTTTCACGAACTCACAACGTAAACCTTCTTTTGCCTGAAACTGTATTTTAAAAAAAAAAACAAAAACACTGTTCTTTGATGATATAAAATTCTCAAATTCAGCATTTCTTCAAAGAAGAATGGTTTTCTTTTATAGTGTCCTGACATAGAGTCCCAAAAATATGTTACTTGAAAAGCTGATGGAAAATTCACCACCACCACCCTCACATCACCCCCACCAAAAAAAGAGAGACCTTACACAAAGGCAGACAATGAATGGACAAGACATTTCCTATAGAGTGAAAATCTATGTTCCCCAAAGCATTACAACTTCTGACATAGCCCTAAAACTTCTGCAAAAAATTATGAATAATATTGTGATAATTTTTTTTGAGGGAGTCCAAAGAAATTTTAAGGGCTAAAGAAGGAAAGTTCTCTCAGGATTTTAAAAAAATATGTTTCTCAAGTAGTATATATTATTGCCCTATTTAGATTTTAGGTTTAAAAAGTAAAGAACAAGGTCCTCCAAATCCATTTATATTATACACAGCTTTATTTTCATGAGCCCTAATTTTGTGTTTATGAAGCTTTTATAGAGACAAAACTGGAAAATACACCATTCTGTAAAATTATATGCTAGGGTTTTTGCTACAGGACAGTAAGATATTGAACGTTTACTTCTACCTGTTGGTTGGTGGTATGCAGAAACACACATGGCCCAACATGGCCGAGGCAGAGGGACTTCCCCCCAAGGTTCCACACCACACAGAGGCATGTGCCTGAGGCTGTTCAAACTGCTTTCCTACCACTCACCAGGCTTTGTCAGTGGCCATATTCAACGTGCAGATATGGAATTCAGAGCCCTCCCTCCCTTTGCCTGCCCCATCACGGCCTGGTGAGCCCTGCCTGGGACGCTGGGTCCGCCCATGCCCCACACAGCCCTGGCAGAGGTACAGGGGCTGAGGGCATTTTCTTTCAACTTCTGAACCTAACACATGTCTGGAAACACCTTTCTCTTACATATATTTGATAACATTTTCTTTTCAAATTAATTAATCAGTTTCAAGTCTTTATCACTACCCTGCCCCCCCTTTTTATTTTAATAGACCACCTTAATCAGTAAGTCAATCTGATTCTATAATACGGCCTAGGACAGAAGCCAATGATTATTTGGCTTCTTCTCAAACGACCAATCAAGTACCAAGTGATTGTCCACCATTTTAATTCTTCCCTCTCTCTTTCCTCCTTTTGAATGGGTTGTTTTAAAACTCGGTGAGCCTGGCGCTTAAGGCCAAGATACCAAGAGTTTGGTATTTTAGGAAGGGAAAAAGGACCACACTGACATTGGGCAGAGCACTTCTCTTCATTAGTTTATTGTTTCCTGGTATGTAAGTATGAAATGAGCTCAAATTTGCTTGTTGGTCCCAAGAATGGAAAAGAGAGTGGTGTGTTGGTGGTGGTGGTCGGAGGACATTGATGTTCTGACTGCTGAGCTGTCAACAGCAGTCACGCCATCAGCAAGAGCAGCAACGACACCCGTGACACTTCTGTGCTGTGGGATGCAGAGGGAAAAGCATGGCTACCAGATTTTAACCATGGGAAGGCAGTGAAGCTGGGACGTGGGCCGGCAGGGGTCTAACTGAAAAGGGGACGTTCCTCAATCAAGAATACAGGGTACCGCTGGCAGGCAACAAAGGTCAGCTTCTTCCCAATCGCGTTAGCTTTTCCCAAAGCACAGAGCACAAGCATCACTCAGCAGCACTGCCAAAACCCCGTCAAACTCCCTCATGCTGATGCCAATCAGTGAAACCTTTATCCCAGTGTTTGTGGAGCAGCTTCGTCTGAAACCACAGGAGAGGAAAGAGAATCTTCAAGTAGGACCACCAAGGGGACGACCACCAGGCAGACAGGCTTATTATCGGGAAGCCACCTAGCAGCAGAGGTGATTTCACGTGAACACTGTCCAGCCACCAGCATTTCAGTGCTTGTATCAGAGCACTTCTCTGTGACCCACAGGGAAGCTTCATATACCAATGAAAGTGGGTAAGTGATGGCAGGGGGAGGGGAAGACATTACTTTTAAAAAGACAGAATCGACACTGGAGAGCAAGGCCAGATCTGGAATACACATGAGTAACTTGTTAATGCCACGAGCCAGGCCACTGATGACTGACTGGCCTGGCTAAGAGGATGGAAGGAATTAACAAATGCTTACTAAATACTTATTTGTTATTAAGGGGTTTGCTATGTATCTGATAAGAAGGTAGCAACTGGATTAAATTAGAAATCTGTGATATGAGATGATACATGATTCGACACTGCAGAGTTAGAGGATAGAAACCTCCAGAATTCTGTAACCTTGTCAAATTACGGAACGGGAGTTCCTCCACCTGGAGTCTGGAGCTCACACCCTCCTGTCACACCCGTGTCTCTCCAGGCTTCCAAAGTCATCCATTGGAGGCTGTTGTTCAGGCATGTTGTGAAATGACCTGTTAATGGGATCCCGATGCCCGAACGTCAATTTGAAATGTGTTTTGCGAGTCTCCCACCTTGGTGAGCAAGCAGCAGAGTGGACTGAAGCCTGAGTTCTAGCTGTGGTCCACCCTGTGCTGCAATGTCAAAAGCCCCAATAGCCAATTTAACCCCTAACCTTAACAATGTTTAGAACAAGAAATTACTGAACTGTTTTCATGAACTTATTTTTTCCTCCTTTTCTGTTGTTGTTACATTACACCTGTTTCTCCATACCTCATTTTGATCATTAAAAAGAGAAGTCCCTGAAGCTAAAAATCCATACATAGAGATAAATAGAAAAATCAAAATCTTAAAAAAAATTTTTTTTTTTTATTGATTGATTTTAGAAAGGAGAGAAACACTGATTTGTTGTGCCATTTACTTATGCATTCATTGGTTGCTTCTTGTATATGCCCTGACTGAAGATTGAGCCCACAACCCTGGCATATTGGAACAATGCTCCATCCAGCTGAGCAACCCAGCCAGGGCCACAGATCAAAATCTTTATTCTTGCAACAGAATCTCCAATTTGATATGCCAGAGACCTGACCAACAATTCAAATTCTCCCCACATACGCTTCTTCAATGAGAAGAGTGAGAAAGTAAATATTTAAGGGAAGAGTTTGACTGTGAAAACCAAAACACTCTTTGAGCACCCTATAAGGTAGAGGCTGCCCATTATAGGGCTCTCAGGGTTGCTGGAGGCCCCCCTCATTCAAGTTAGGGACCCTCACATATCGAAGAACAGATGAATGGGAAAGTGAGGTTGGACAAAGTCCAGATACCAACTTGCTCAGGTGCTCCTGGAAGTAGCCTCAACAATCAATATCCTTGTAAACAAGTTCTGGTCTTAGAAATGCAGTCTGCATAGTAGGAGAACTTTCCTGTCCTGCATCTAGTTCCCAGGCTCTAAGTGTGGTGATTAGAAGACTGGGAGATGGGCCCTGGCCAGTTTGGCTCAGCAGTCAGAGTGTCGACCTGCGGTCCACAGAGACCCGGGTTCGGTTCCCGCTAAGGGCGTGTACTTCGGCTGCAGTTTGTCCCCAGCTCTGGTTGGGTTGTGCGGGTGGCGGCCACTCGATGTGTCCCTTTCACGTCGATGTTTCTCTCTCTCTCTTCCTCTCTCTCCCTTCTGCTCTATCTGAATAAAAAATGAAAAAATGTCCTCGGGTGAGGATACAAAAAAAAAGAATTATTAAAAAAAAAAAAAAGAAGACTGGGAGATTGGAAAAGGAGCAGATGTATAAAGTAGCAAGCAAGGAAAATTTTTGGTACGTATTTTATTGAACTCATAAAAGTGTGTATGAACACAGAAGAAGAAAGGAGGTAAAGGACTTACTTTTAGACATAAAAGAACTTTAATACAATCGTTGAAAACCTCTGGAAAAGAGGGATCCAGAAATAATGCTTTAAGGAGAATCTCTTCCTTAAAGATCTGAGACAGGCTGGAGTGCAGGTCAAGCAAAGAGCCTAGAAAACCTTTTATTTCAGCTATTACAGTGATACCTCGGTTCTCGACCATCCTCCTGGAACGAATTATGTTCGAGAACCGAGGTATCACTGTATTTTTAAATAAGTCTCTTTGGGGGTATAATGTCCAATTGAGTGTATAGTAAAATGTTGACTTTTATCTCGCCATCAGATTCCATTTTAAATTCCTGGATTAATACTCTCCTGGTAATTTTTTTTCATGGTCTGAAGGACTCAGAAATGACAGGCTCAACAAGGGGAAATTCGATAATTACAATCACGCAGTAGTCTAAGACCATGGAAATGTTACAACTAGCTTAGGAACAAGATCTGAAAAAGATTCCACCCTCCTCCTGGTTACACCTGAGGAAGCCGACCAGGCCCTGGAATACTTCCATTAGTCACTCACTTATGACCTTTTTAAGCAATTCGCAATTTGATGTGTCTAAATTTTCAGAATGGTACATTAACTTCGTACATAGTTATCCCTCATTGAATGCTATGAGATAAGGAACTGCCCAACACAAAGCAATCCGAAGAGGGGGCCTTACCATTACTATTCAGTGTTTTCATGATAACCTCCATCTGTGCAAATTCATAGTTATAGTCTGGTTCCGAAGAAGCTTCACTGGCTGCGTCCAGGTCATGCTCTGGAGGGCCTGTTTCTTTCTCGAGGTCTTTCAACCAATCTCGCCGTTTCCTCTTAGGTAAATTAATTCTGTGGGGTATTTCACCATTAGAGAAACTCAACTTGTTTTGTACTCAGATAACAGAAAAAACTGTATATGAGAATATGAGTGAACACAAAGACGTTACCTAAAAAAGTGGTTATTTCCCCATAGGATTCTATCGCCGTGCCACAGCTGGGTGGTATTGCACACAAGGGTACCATTTACACAGGACCTGAAGGAACACCAGGGAAATTGTCAGCTAAACAGTAAAGAGCACAAAACCCAGCCCCAGTAGCTAAAGAGATAACTGGGGCGACTTTCTCATAATAGATGTCTTCTATTAATACCCGAAGAAGGAACAGGAGGATTTTGCAATTGCTATGGAACACACGCGCGAAGCAATGATGACCAAGGGCTGCCAATGTTCCCCAAAGAAATAAACTGATGTGATGTGCAGCCTGTAAGAGACAGACAGCATCATCTATGGCATAGTCTTGTAAAAATTTGAGCTGAATCTAATAAAGATTCTATGTGTAAATACCAATTGAGGAAATACAGAGGTCAGTGGGAGATGCTAAATGATGCCATGGGATGCAATGAGCAAAATGCTGATGACAGGAAACTCTAGGACCAACTTTAACAGATTAAATGCAAGAAAAAAGGTGGGGAGGGTGGAAGAACCCACGTACTAAAAGAGATCTGAGAGGGGAGAAGGGGGAGGGGGAATCAGTGTGTTGGGGGAGAAACATCTGGAACAAAAATTAATTAATAAAAATAAATAAATAAATAAATAAATAAATAAATAAATAAAAGAGATCTGAGAGACACAATACCCAATGACAATGATTGACTCTTATTTGGATCCTGACGTTAAAGAACATTTATGAGATAACTGGGGAACTCTGAACACTGATTGAATATATAATGATTAGTAAGAAATTACTGTTAGTTATTTTAGGTGTGATGGTATTAAAGTTATGTTTAAGAATATTTGTCTTTTAGAGATATAAGCTGAGATATCCGTGGATGCAAAGTTATAATATCTGGAATTTGCTTTAAAATAACCCAGAGTGGAAGGAGGAGGAGATGTGGAGGGCATGTCAATACAACAAAATTGTCTATGAGGTGCTCATTTTGAAGCTGGATTAAAGATATACAGGGGTTCATTATACCATTCTTTCCACTTTTATATCTTTGAAATTTTCCATAATAAAAACGAGGAAAAGATAAAAAGAATACCATGTTTAAATCCCAAATAGCAACCAAACATTTTGTAAAGCATAACTAATAATTGGGGGTGGGGGCATGCAATTCTGACCCTCTTTGTAATCACACCATAAATGGTGTGTACCCTGTCTCTGGGCCTGTGTCAGCCTGTGCGTCCGAGATTTGTCTGAAACGAACCTTGAAGAAGCGACTGGGCCCCGTGGACTGTCTGTCGCAGGTGGTCTCCCAGCAGTGCAGTTTCCTACAGTGCACCTTGCCTACTTGCCTACAGCTACCGGCTGTCAGGGGCTGTCAGGGGCTGTGAGGTCAGCAGCCTGAATAACCCACCGAGAAAGCTTTCATGTCAGATCTCATCAACTGGTCCTCGGCACGGTTCAAGCATAGTCACTGTGACCATTTTTAGAAGGAACGGAAAAGTCTTCCAGAATTGTTAGTGCTAAAAAATTTGGTCTTTTCATAAAAGTTCCTTTACTTAAAAAAGAGATTTTGCTGGTATTTTAAAACAAAACAGCCCTGGCCTGTTTGGCTCAGTGGTTGGAGCGTTGGCCTGAGGACCAGAGAGTCCCAGGTTTGGTTCCCACTAGGGAGCATGTACCAAAACAAAACAAACAAAAACACAAAAATAAGCAGGATAATTAATTAAAATTTAATTTACTAAATAACAGTCAGGTGAATTTTGATGGAGAAAAATAATGAATATTATTTTGAGTTTTCATTTTTCAATAAGTTACTTTTCTCATATAATATATAATATATAATATCATTATCTGGCTCCTAATAGTCACAGGACTCTATAGCAGAGTTATGGAAGAAGTAGAACTGACATATGGAAATAATCACTCTTTTGTAGTAACATCTCAAATCAAGTGGCTACGGTTTTATTCATAAAAATACTCTGGAAATACTGTCTTAAATCTTTGTAATCTGTCATATACAAACATGATAAAACTTTGGTGTGTGTTTTACACTTACATGTTCCCTTTATTCCTGCCAATCAAAACGACTCTCATCATTGTAAATAAAGCTTAAAAAGTTTGTGTCCCGCCCTGGCCGGGTTTGCTCAGCAGTTAGAGCATTGGCCTGCAGTCCAGAGAGACCCGGGTTTGGTTCCCACTAAGGGCACGTACCTTGGTTGCAGTTTGTCCCCGGCCCTGGTTGGGTCGTGCGGGTGGCAGCCACTCAATGTGTCCCTTTCACGTTGATGTTTCTCTCTCTCTCTCTTCCTCTCTCCCCCTTCCACACTATCTGAACAAAAACTGAAAAAATGTCCTCGGGTGAGGATAAAAAAAAAGTTTGTGTCCCATTTACTTGGAATTATGGACTGATTTATTCATCTGCAAAACTAAAATATGAGATCCAAATATATACATATGTCTATACATATGAACATATGTATACATATACATGCACACGTTTTTGCCAAAGAATGATGAAATGAAGTTTTTTGTTTTTGAAAAGTTTTATGGAATACTTTTCTACCTAAAAAACAAACACTCATTAGTCACTTTTCAAGGAAAATTTGTTTCCTCAGGCATCTAAAGAGCCCTTCAGAAAATCTAGAAATAGCAATACAACCAATAACAGAAATATGTCACTCTGTGTCCTTTATTATTTAAACTCAGAATTATAACTTTAAAAATTCAGTTCCTCATTCTCACTAGCCATATTTCAATGCTCAAGAGCACCATTTTACTAGTGGCCACCAAAGTGGTCTTAGCAGTTATAAAACCTTTCCATTATCTCAGAAAGTTCTAATGGGTAGTGTTACACTAGAGTGAAACTAAAAGCAGTTTCAGAGTAAATGAGGGGAATACAACAGGCTTTTGCCTCTCTTACATATTGCTAACTTTTGTGATCATTTCTATCTTTAGAGGGCCCTGTCTAGGTGTACACACACACGCACACCCCCCCGCCCCCCGAACACGCATATAAACATATCACTTTGCCATTTAGAGTATGCTCTCATACAATAATATAAAAAAGAAAAAGTTATGGAAACTGCCTGGTTTGGTACTGTACCTAAGCCAAGAAATTAGCATCCAAAGTAATTTCTAGGTGAACACATGCTTGGGGTGCTTGGAAAAAAGCAAATATGAAACCTCTTTGCAGAAATTTATGTAACCCTCACCCAGGCCACCAGGCTCCTACAGAGAAACTGCTGAAGATGATACATCTAAGAAATCACAAACCACTTTAGGAAGCAAACTTATCAGCAGATACAACAAACAGACAGAGGCCCCAACAACTTCAAAGAACAGATTTCTCAAAGACAATAAAAGACTTGAAAATAAAATCATTAATGGCACACAGTGGAGTAAAAACAAGACTACCAATAGAGAACATATCTGAAAATGGACCTTCAGAACTTGTATAAATGAAACATAGAGACACTAAAATTAAGATCTCAATAGAATGATTAAGTAGCAGGTAAGACAGGACTATAGAGAGAATCAGTGGACTTGAGGACGTATTTGAAGAAATAATGACAGTCCTTTAACCCCTGTCCCTCTCTTGCTATGTCCTCATTCCCATTTCCTCCTTCACAACTAAGACTCTTGACCCACTTCCTTACCTACCATTCTCTTTTTTTTGCATTTTTCCTTCCATACCCAGAACTATGTGATGCCTAAACGCCCCAAGGTTGCTGGTGTCATTATAATTTCTATATCCAATAGAATCTTTTTAGCTTCTATTTTGATCTCTCTTTCCTTAAAATTTTCTCTTCCTTTACCTTCCATGACTGTATCCTGCTGTGACTTCTACTGGCTCCCTTATCTCAACTTCCTCCATGGACTATCCTCAGACCACCCCAAAAACATTGGTTTAATTCTTACTCTACACATGCTCCATCCACTTTCAAGAGAGGCAACACTGCTCACGCCAAGTTCTCTATCTTTAGTGTAGCTTTACAGCCCTAAATTCAAGGTCCTACTGGATACTACACATCGACATCCTTATCTCCATGTCTTTCCACATCGACATCCCAAGGACATTTCGAAGTATCCCAAACTGACTCACTACCACTCAGACTTACCATCTTCCAAACCGGTTTCCCCTCTTGTATTCCTTATTTTGATTTAGCAGCACCACTGTTTATCTAGTCTCCAAAGATAAACACCTGTAATCATTGCTGACTTTCTTTTTCCTTCACTAACGGAGTCTCCATTATGTCCCTAAGCAGATCACTACAACTTGCTGATTTTGAAGTAATTCTCGAATACATGTTGTTCTTCAACTCTACTGCCACTTGCTGTGTTCCCATAACAATATTATAATAAATATCCTAACTGATCTCCCCACTTCCTGTCCTATCAACACCCCACATTTCCACAGTGATCAGATTTGTAGGTTATAAAGATCACTTTAGAAAAAGCACTTATCTTCCTGTATAATGCTTCCTGTAAAATGTTGCTTCTACACATTCTCCTCCACCAGGCTTTGAGTTCCCGTACTTGGGCATTCCCAGCACAGAGCCTGGAGTAAAGTATACCGAATGAATGAACGGCTATCCTGGGGTTCCAGGAAAGGGGGAGACTGGGCAGGCTGGGGAGAAAAAAGGAGAGTAGGACAAAAAGGCATGGAATTGGAATTAAAATTGGGTAAGAAAAAAATTTGCTGATTAAAATCATTTTTAGATATAGTGTTAGAAGAGAATATAATCAAACCAGCATGTTGCACACTGTAAATATATACAATTTTATTTATTAATTATATTTAAATAAAGCCAGAGAGAGAGAGAGAGTATTAAAAATAATCCAGCCCTGACAGGGTGGCTCATTTGGCTGGAGCATCATCCATACACCAAAAACTTCAATTTCCGGTCAGGGCACATACCTAGGTTGCGGTTTGGTCCCCATTCAGGGCATGTTCAGGAGGCCACTGAACAATGTTTCTCTCTCTCCCCTCCTCTCTCTCTAAAAATCAATAAAAACATATCCTTAGGTGAGAATTAAAATAAATCCAGAGCCTCTAGTAGAGGAGGATACAGTATAAGGCTAAAGACTATTAGAATTTGGATTAAGTAAAATTAAGGAATAATATCATCATACTATTAAATATTTAAAAAATCATATCACTATAATAAAAATCTATAAACTTTCACGCATCAGGTATGCTATTATTATTGGTCTCAGTTTTTAATCACTTAGAAATTTATATGGCCAATATTAACAGAATAATTTGAAATGAGTAAAAAATTTTCTTCATAAAAAAATGAGTGTTCTAAATTACAGTATTTGTTTGTTAATAAATACCATCACAGAACTTCATTTAATATCATGCCTGATTATTAAGTAATTTAAAACATCATTTAGTAGAAATTAAAAAGTAAACATATAATCCTGTCAATTCTCAAATTTTTACATTTTACATATTATAGCCTGGTGTAGTAATTTTTCAAAACAATGGAGGTATCTGATTAACTGCTGTTTACACAATGGTTAAACTGAGGCCCTCGCCTGTGTGCTCAGTGGTTAGAGTATTGGCCCACACATCAAAGGGTTGTGGGTTTGATTCCTGCTCAAGGGCAACTAGCTGGGTTGCATGTTTGATCACTGGCCCAGTCAGGGTATGTTCAGGAGGCAACCAATAGATGTGTCTCTCTCACACTGATGTTTCTTTCTCTCTCTCTCTCCCCCTTCCTCTCCCTCCCTTCCATGCTCTCTAAAAATCAACGGAAAAAACATCCTTACATGAGGATTAACAACAAATAAATAAACAATGGTTAAAAGGAGTAACAACTAATTTTATTTAATATTTATTTTGTGTCACGGCACTGAGCCAAGTGATTTACAGGTTTCGTCTACCATTAGCCTCACTTACCATAAGAGGAAATTGAAGTTTAGATAAACCAAGTATGCTCTCCAAATTCGCCCAGTCAGTTAAGGCAGAATCAGCCTGCCCAGAGCTGCTGTGGGAAATGCTACTATCTAGGTCTCTAGAATTGGAAAGCAATCCCGGAGGACCCACTGTTGCTTTAATTTTGATATAACTGAAGCAAAAAGATAGAAAGGGGCAGTCTTCCCCTTCTGAAAATAAGGCACACGAGAATGTTAAGTACCATTTACTTCTCTTACCTTGCATTTTCTTTTGGAGTAAGAGTGACATCGCCATCGGATGCAATGTCAATCTCACAGTGCTCAGGCTGAATTCCTATACCAAAGAGCTGGATGTCCTGAGAGGTATCTGCCCCCACCCTCGTATGCTCCTAGGAACACAGTGTTAATGAAAGTGAAAACACACACAAGTAACCTAACAAAAATGTATCACAATCAATTTCAATAACCCAATAGCACATGCATGACAATATTAAATGAATCAGACAGGAGATGCAAGATATCTGGAACACTGTAAGTCAAAAGCTTACTTTAACACACTAAATTATTTTTAAATGTTAAAACAGGATAGGGAGGAGAGCTGACCAGCAGTGACTAGATACTGCTTTAAAATATAAGGAAATTGCACTTGACAAAAGAATCCCTTGAGTTCCAATTTTAACTTTACAACTTACTACATGTGTGACCACAGGCAAGCCATTTTACTGAGCCTCGGTTTCTTTTTTTGCAAAACCAGGGCAATAATATCAATTTGATTTATTTAACAGTATTCTTTTTAAACATCACCTGAGTTAACAGTGAAAATGCTTTGAAAACAACTATATAAATGCAAGAACCACTTAGAGTAGTTTCATTGAAGGTTACACTTTAAAACACATAAATTTTAAAATGTTAAAAATAGTTGAGTAGCTAATGCTAATATTAATAGAGTAGTGAAGCCTGTCAGTTATACAATGTTCACTTTAGTGTGATGTTTAGGACCTCAAACCTCACACACATGGACTGTGACCCCTGGTGATTCAGTCCACTGCTCATCCACTTAGCTTTTTCTTTCGCTCTAAAAATCATTTAACCGTTATGATTACAATACTTTCTATTCCCTTGAGAAAGCGTAAGGGCTGGTCTTTCAAAATTAAGATTTCAGAAACAATTCCTTTCCCCTTAATCATTTCCTGAATGAACAGGTCCATAGTGTTAGTGGACTCTCAACAAGTCAGGTATTCTTCCTGCCATATTATGTCTCTGGAAAAGCAAAATAAAAAGGATAGAAGACTGAACTCCTTGCTTCAATTCTAGCTTATTCTCCATTGCATTTTGCATATTCACCAGGAAGATGAGAATCCTTAACAAAGTGCCTTCACAAGGGGGTAACTTCTCCTTATTTAGGGATATGTGTGTGTGAACAGTATATATAAGCTGCCTTCAAGTCCCTAGCTCCTCAATCCTTGACAGTATTTAAATACATATATTTATATACCACCAGAAATTGTTTGTGTATGATGAAAAATGGCCTCGTGGTCAGCTGAGTGCCGTATGTCATTTGGAGTGCCCTATTTCAAACACATGTCTTATTTTTCCCTTAACAAAATCTGCCAGGATTTTTTAAAGTATGTTCTGAGAACCTGTGAGGTCTCTGACGACCATCCAAGAGGCTCATGAGATCAAAACTACTCTAATAAAAATACTAAGATGTTATTTGCCTTTGTGCTCTCATTTTATCACAAGTATACAGTGTTTTTCCAGAGGCTACATGATGTGAGATACTGTGGCTTTGAAGATTAATGGACTGTATATTTGTACATGTTTGTATTTTCAAATGGTCTCAGCTTTAGCACCTATTATAGATATATATAACTTGGATACACAAAAGATCTTTGGAGTCCTCGATACATTTTAAAAAAACGTTTGTATTGATTTCAAAAAGAAAAGAAGGGAGAGAGAGAGAGAGAAACATTGATGTGAGGGAGAAACATCAGTTGGTTGCCTCCTGCATGTGACCCCTGGGTATGTGCCCTGACCGGGAATTAAACTGGCGACCTTTTGGTGCACGGGACGATGCTCAACAGAGCCACACTGGCCAGGGTCCTTTATACATTTTTAAAGAGTGTAAATGGGCTGTGAAAGTTTGAGAATGAATGCAGTAAGCTCTCCGAAAGTCAGTGGCATACCTTGAGGTCAACGTGCCAAATTCAAAAGGCCCCATCCCATCTCCATACTAAATGGGTGATTATAAGACCAAAAGTCATTTTCTGAGGATATATGTCTAGAAGAAATGGATATGGAAGAACCCTGGTTGTCTAATCTACCACAGGATTTTGTTTTAGCCTATGGTGATCTTGAGCTCTCCTTAGAATTTCTCAGAAATATAACTGTGAATCCCTAGAGCTTCTCAGGATCTTTATAATTGAATCTAAATATTGTCAGAATCCTTGTCTCTATAGCCCGTGATCACCTTGACACCCTCCGCGGCCTCCCTCTGCCCCTCTGATGCTCATGCTCACAGGAAATCAGCCCCAACTGCACAGTCTCAGGACAATACAAAATAGCTGGTTTTCATTCTCAATAATGACCTGACTGTATTATGAATCCTCTTTATGAAAAGTAAAATCATGGGGACAGATAACCAGATTCAATGGCAAATCATACATGAATAAATCAGGATTGCAACTACGTATTTATATAGCCTCTTACCTTTAAATAGTAAACCAGAAGTTCATTGAGAGCAGGGTCTGCATTCAGGTTGACTAAGTAGCACTGGTCATCCCCCACCTTGATACCGGATGTCTCCAGGGAAATCCCCATACTTTCAAGTTGTCGTTGTCTCTCCTGTGCACAAAGCAGACCAAAGCAGGAAACTCTATTTGTTTTTCTATTCACCGGATGTATCCATGGAAAGTCTAAGTCGCTATTTCTGGGGACAATGCCAATGAAATCATACATTCCACTCGGCTTAACCAAGTTTACTTACAGCCTAAAATGTGTGGCATCTTGCATCCGTGTTCTGGGTGCACCAATGGTGAACCAGACACCACCTTGCCCTGAAGGGGCTTCCCATCTAGTAGAGGGGGAAGACCATATAACTGGAGTAAAAAGAGGAAAGCCCTGTACCTCTGGAGAGGAACAACAAGTTGTGGGCTTCGCAGGAGGGAGGTCATGATGGGTTAAGAGACTAGAAAGGCTTCAGGAAGAGAATACACTTAAGGTGGTTCTTAAAGCATAAGACGAATTTCAACAGGAAGAAATGGAGGAACAGCAAGATAAGGGCAGAGTATTCTGAAGGAAAGCAGAGTAAACTCTAGGAATACTGAAGGATTTCAGGTGCCAAGAACCCCTAATAAATATGAGAAAGTAGTGGGAGATGGGGCTGAAAAAGCAAACTGGGTCTCTATTGCAGAGAACCTTGAATTCATTCATTCATTCATGACATTTATGTACTAGGTACTGATGTAGGGCTAAAAATACTACAGAAAACATAACAGAGTCCCCCCTTTCATGAAAACTTATATTCTAGTGGAACAAGATAGACTAAAAAAACAGATAAGTAAATATATATAATTTCCAATGGGGTTAAGTGCTAAGGAAAACCATAAAGCAATGTAAGAGGGATACGAAGTTAGGGGTGTGTGCATGTGAGAGAAAGAAAAAGAGAGAGACAAAGACAGAGAGAGGGAGAATATCTATATGAAACACAAGCAAACCACTGGGCTAGGTCCCGGTACTGCTTTCAAGCTACTTTATTGGGATAGTCTAATATTTCCAAGTGGTCACTGACCTTAAAATGTTTATGAAATGCTCAGTGTAGAGATTCATAAGACACATAATCACACACACATGCAGAATTAGTCCTTGCTTTATATTTTATCTCAAGTAAAGTTCAGATAGCATTTTCCATCAAGCCCAAAGAATCACATACATTGAATAAACTAGGATGTTCTATATGTTACAAATTATCTTTCAGTCAGGTAGCCACATGCTATGCCAAGTGATCTAAAATCACAACAGATTTTTGTTTAAATGTGAAAAGCAAGAAATATTAAAGTTATTTCCTATACCACCCATGTTCAAATTCAATGCTATCCAACACTTCTAGAAAATATATGGACCCAAATATAGTTGGCAAAAGACACAAAGCCAGTGTCTAACTGATCTCTGCAGTCTGTAGTTCAGCACAAGGAGGGTCAGAAGACTTTAAGAATGACAAGTGACTGACAATGCAGAAAAGACATCACATGAAGAAGAATCACAATATTTTAGGACTTCTGGTCAAGATGGTGGCATAGGTAAACGCAGTACTGCCTCCTCCCACAACCACATCAAAATTACAACTAAACTACAGAACCACCATCCTTCAGAACCTTCTGAAGTCGAGCTGAATGGAAGTCCTACAACTATGAAATTAAAGAAGCCACACCGAGACTGGTAGGAGGGACAGAGATGTGGACAGGCTGTCCCACACCCATGTGTGGTGGATAAAAATCAGGAGGGACACCTCAGCTGGGAAGGTCCTCCCTGAGGAGTAAGGGGTCCCCCTTCCACACCAGGCACCCAGCTCAGCGTTCCAGTGCCAGGAAGAGAAGTCCCCATAACTTCTGGCTCCTGGAGTTCCAGGCAGATCCTCTTCAAGGGCCCGCCTATAGACTTACTCGGACTTGTTCCTTCCAGGCTCCAGAGTTGGGGAAGTAGCTTGAAAGGCACCAGAGACATACAGTGAAGAACTGAGTTGTTTGGCATTGGGGCGAGATCTTGGAGGGGCAGCTTTCTTCCAGACAGATGTGCTGGCAGAGGCCACTGTTCCTTCGGTGAGCCCTTCCCCCACAGGGCAGGCAGACCGCTGCCATATCTGGGAATCCAGCAACCTGGCTCACACTGTTTGTCCCACCCTGGTGATTCCCTGAGGCTCTGCTCCACCCAACTCTCGGGCCCACCCAAGCTGTTTCCAATGGCTTTATCATAGGATTGGCCTGTCTTGGTTCCTCCTTCATATTTTCCTAAAATCTCTCAAACAAGCAGCATCTGGTCTCAGAGAGCCCCATACCTCTCGTTAAGTGGCCCCAGGCCTGGCACTAGAAGCAGCCAGCCTTGGTTCACAACTTGGCTTTTCCTGGGCACCTCCAAACCCTGCACAAGAGGCAGCCAGTGGCAGATCACTCTGTAGCTTATGCCTGGTGGTCCCAGGTAAAATACAGGCAGTGACTGACTTTGCCCCAGAGCCAGCACATTCAGTGGATGGCTTCAGACCACATAGCACCACCACCCATTCACTTCCACAAGTAACACACTCAAGGAGTGGACTCAGTGGGTACCAGAGCCCTGATGAAGTAAATCTTGCTCTGTGTGGCGGGCCCCTGCACAGCTGATCCTCCAAGATAGTCAGTGGTCAGTGGGCACAGCCAGTCCTTGCAGCAGGTAAGCCTGAGTAAATCCCTCCCATTGATGTGCCAACAGCAACCAAGACTCAACTACAACAGAAGAGTGAAGAGTGCATAGTTCACACTAGGAGTGTACCTTGAGGGCACAGCTGGGGTGATCAGAGAGGTTGTGCCACTGGATCCTATAGAACACCTAAAGTAATAGGTCGCCCTATGAAGCCTAAGAGACATAGCAACTCTCTCTAATATATAGAAACAAATACAGGGAAGCAGCCAAAATGAGGAGACAAAGAAACTTTCCAATTGAAAGAAAAGAACAAAACTCCAGGAAAAGAAATAAACAAATTGGAGATAAGCAATCAATCAGATAAAGAGTTCAAAACATGGTTAACAGGATGCTCTAGGAACTTAGTGAGAACATCAACAACATAAAAAAGGACCAGTCAGAAATGAAGGATGCACTAACTTAAATAAAGAATTATTTACAGACAATCTATAGTAGAGTAGTGCCCTGGCTGGTTTTGCTCAGTGGTTAGAGCGTCAGCCCATGGACCAGAGAGACCCGGGTTCAGTTCCTGCTAAGGGCACGAACCTCGGTTGCAGTTTGTCCCTGGCCCTGGTTGGGGTCATGTTGGTGGCAATCAGTTGATGTGTCTCTCTCGCTCTTCCTCCCTTTCCCCCTCCTGCTCTATCTGAAGATAAATGCAAAAAATGTCCTCGGGTGAGGATAAAAAAAAAAATAGTAGAGTAGGTGAGCCAAGAAGCAAATCATTGAGTTGGAATATAAGGAAGAAAAACACACCCAATCAGAACAGCAAAAGAAAAAACAGTTAAAAAAAATGAAGATTGTGTAAGGAGCCTCTGGGACAACTTCAAGCGTGCCAACATTCACATCATACGGGTGCTTCAGGAGAAGAGAGAGAGCAAGAAATTGAAAACCTATTTGAAAACATAATGACAGAAAACTTCCCCAACATACAAGTCCAGGAAGCACAGAGAGTCCCAAACAAGATGAACCCAAAGAGGTCCACATCAAGACACATCATCATTAAAATGCCAAAAGTTAAATACAAAGAGAGAAGCTTAAAAGCAGCAAGAGAGAAGCAGTTTATTACCTACAAAGGAGCTCCCATACGACTGTCAGTTGATTTCTCAAAAGAAACTTTGCAGGCCAGAAAGGAGTGGCAAGAGATATTCAAGGTGATGAAAAGCAACGACCTACAACCAAGATTACTCTATCCTGAAAAGCTATCATTTAGAATCGATGGACATATCAAGAGTTTCCCAGACAAGAAAAAGCTAAAGGAGTTCATCACCACCAAACCAGTATTATATGAAATGTTGAAGGGTCTTCTTGAAGGAGAAGAACAAAAATATGAACAATAAAATGGCAATTAACACATACCTATCAACAATTGAATCTACAAACAAAATGAGCAAGCAGAACAGAAACAGACTCACAGATAGAGAACTTTTTGTTGCTTGCCAGATGGGAGGACACTGGGGGGATGGGTGGAAAAGATGAAGGAATTAAGAAGTACAAATTGGCCCTGGCCGGTTTGGCTCAGTGGTTAGAGCGTCGGCCTGCGGTCCTGAGAGACCCGGGTTCGGTTCCCGCTAAGGGCATGTACCTCGGTTGCAGTTTGTCCCCGGCCCTGGTCGGTTGTGCGGGTGGCAGCCACTCGATGTGTTCCTTTCACATCGATGTTTCTCTCTCTCTCTCTGTTCCTCTCTCTCCCTCCCACTCTACCTGAACAAAAAATGGAAAAATGTCCTCGGGTGAGGATAAAAAAAAAAAAAAGAAGTACAAATTGGTTGTTAGACTGACGAACCTCGAAGGAAGGGGGAGGGAGGGTGGGATGAGATAAAACCAAAGAACTTCTATGTATATATGCATAACCAATGGACACCGACAATAGTGTTGGGAAGGCAGGAGGTGGGGCGGGATTAGGGAGGAGGGGGTCAATGGGGGGAAAAAAGGGGGAACATCTGTAATACATTCAACAATAAAGATAAGTTAAAAAAAAAAAAAAGAATCGCAATATTTTGGGCCTAAATTACCCAACTACCTGAGCGATTTCTTCTGTTTTCCTCAGCTTCTCTTCCCAAGTCACTGTTAATTCTTTTATCAGCTTTTCAGACTCTTCAAGCTTCTCTTTCAGTTCGGGAGCCTTCATAGCCTTTAAAATGAAACCAGAGCTATCTGATTTTAACAAGACAATCACTTATTGTCCTCCTTAAGCAGTTATCAACAGTCTGTTGGAAGCAATTAAGTCACACACTGTCAGGGTGGGGTTTAGACCTTTATTAATCAAATGAAATGTAAGAGGCAAATGACTGCTATTATTTAAAGGAGAAAAAGAAATACTAGTGCACTGAATTAAATTGATACACATCATTACAGAGTAATTTTACCCATCATACTTAAATTTCACATTAAAGACTTAAAAGATGCTAAAGTTCATCTTCAAAACAGAAAGTAAGAAAAAAGGTTACTGAAGCAGATCTCTTTTTCAATAAGAGAGGGATCAAGGCACATCGCCAATAAAGGCATTCCAGCTACATTCACCTACCAGGAAAGGTGAAGGTTCTTCTCGTTTATTTTGCAATTCGAATCGGGCACTTTACTTTTCTTATTGATGGAATAAACAGTAAATGTATTATTCATTTGAAAGTCAGCTAAAAGAGCAGTAATTTCCCTGAGTTTGTTCAGTAAGAATAACTAAGGGGTCTAAATACAGACATATGCAGCTTGTAAATCTTTGGAAGCCTTTACTTGAAACAATATTCTTTGACTTCCTACAATAACATAACTATAACCCTATGAACAAGAAAGATGGCCCAGCCGGTGTGGCTCAGTGGACTGAGCATCGTCCCATGGACTGAGGTCCCATTCGATTCCCAGTGAGGGGTGGGCAGGGGGCAGCTGATCGATGTATATTTCTCACATCGATGTTTCTAGCTCTCTCTCCCATCTTCTCTCTCTAAAAAAGTCAATAAAAATTTTTTTTAAAAAGAAAGAAAGAAAGATGGTAGAGCTTGGACCAGAAGCTAAAGTGGTGATGATCTGGAGGCTAGCTGGGTATGCCTCAGTCTCAGTATTAATAGAGCTTGAGAGTGACATTTAGTGCTGGGGACATGAAAATTCTAGGTGAGCCTGCTGTGGCTCCTCTCCATTGGCCAGGTACTGTTGTATCCAGCAGGCCCAGATCACATGGTCACAGTGAAACTGCAGATTCAGAGACAACCGGAAAGGAGTAGATCATCCACCTTCAAATGACTTCCAGATGCATGACACTTTCCTCCCAGAATCAGGACTCTCTCCAAAGGTTACCAGCATTTTGACTTTTCAGATGTTTGCTACCCTTCTTAGCATCAATAAAAAATATATATATACTGGATGCACTAACTGGTAATGATAATGATAATAAAAACATCAGCATTTATTGAGCACTTATGATGTGCAAGGCATTGTGCTAAGTGCCTTCCAGGATCAGTGTTGTACTAGGGGTTAGGAATTAAAAACGTAACAAAGCATAGCTTCTTCAACTACAGGAGCTCACAGCCTGAAAGAAGAGAAAGATACGTAAACAAAAAATTATAATGCAACTGCTGGGATCATCAATTAATGGAATATTCAGATCTCTGGCTTTATTCTTCCTTGTTTTGTTTTATCTCCTGTTGATTACTTTTGTGATTAGATAAGCCAATAGATAAAAAACATTTAAACAGTGCCTGGTACACAAGTGCTCAATAAATAATGGTGATTACATTATTTTTCCCTACCCTTAATACTGTCCCAACCCTCAGAAGAGAGTGGTGTGAAGGAATGTGAACTCAGAAGCCTTAGGTACACACCGAGGTCCTGGCACGTGGAGACATGTCACTTAACCTAAGGAACTTTGGTTCCATCTCAGTCACGTTACCTATTTCAAATGGGACAATGCCTTGCCTGGTAACTCGCCTAAAGCAACAGCTATTTGGAAGAGGATGTGATTATTAAAGTTTGTGTAAAGCCGAGGAAAGATGGCAACGATGCAAAATTATAGATTTTGTTTCCTCCCAGGAGCTGATATAAATATTAAAAATATGTATTTCTGGCCCTGGCCAGTTTGTCTCAGCGGTTGGAGCACCGGCTTGAGGACTAGAGAGTCCAGGGTTCGGTTCCCACCAGGGGCGCGTACCTCGGTTGCAGTTTGTCCCCAGCTCCCAGTTGGGGTTGTGTGGGTAGCAGCCAGTCGATGTGTCTCTCTCACATCAATGTTTCCCTCTCTCTCTCTCTTCTTCCCTCTCTCTCTCCCACTCTATCTGAAGATAAATGCAAAAATGTCCTCAAGTGAGGATAAAAAAAATAAAAAATATATATATGTATTTCTGAATTATTCCTAATAGTCAATTATCCTTGATCATGTTATCTTCCATGACTTAAGGAGGAGATGACACACAACTAACTTCTCTGAAAACTGCAGAGCCCTTTGGGAATACGGTCTATAATGTTAGTAAAAACACCATGATTGGTTCTTAGGATTTCACAGCGGAAGAGATCGGTGCTCTCAAGGATTAATTGATTTACTGGAGCACAAACAATTAGGCATTGGTAGCTGCTCCCTCTTAATTGCCTGCTTGCTTAACTGTAAGGTCCTAGGACAGAGATCTTGTATCACTCATGGTGTCTTCACAATGCATGTAGCACACACCAATCAACACTGACATGTTCAGCCACGCAGAGATGACCTGGAACTGCAAGCAAGCATGTCCTTACCACTCAGGTATCACAAGCCAGAAACTTCAAAAACAGGAGCACCAGGCTGATTTTGTATTTTTTTAAATTATAGTTGACTTACAATATTATACTGGTTTCAGATGTACAACATGGTGATTAGACACT
This sequence comes from Molossus molossus, assembly GCF_014108415.1. Lineage (NCBI taxonomy): Eukaryota > Metazoa > Chordata > Mammalia > Chiroptera > Molossidae > Molossus > Molossus molossus. The sequence goes on along the minus strand of NW_023425347.1, from coordinate 23,478,138 downwards.
TACATACCTTATACAGTGATCACCACAATCAGCCTCGTACCCACCTGTCACCATACATAGACATTACTGCTAATATTCCCATCCTGTACATTACCTCGGCCTGCGAGAGCTGCTCTCTCAGTTTCTCGACTTCCTCCCGCAGTTCCCGGATGACTTTGGCATTGGGATCCTCATTCACAATAGCATGGTTCACGATCCTTTTGGCTCGATCTGCATATCGTAAGGTGGAGAGGGTCTCTTCATAGTTATCTGCTGCTGGGCTAATGGTGGCTATCATAGAGGTCTGGCTGTTGCCTCCCAAATTGTCCTGCAAAATATTTCCAATAGCGTCTTAGGAAATGAGGCCCATTTCATGCACAACATGTATGATGAAAGCACCTATGATATTACTCCCTGTGAAGAACATGCTATGTGAAATGGGTTTGTATTTCACAGATAATTTATTATAAGATAAAATGTGTCCTCTCTCTATTCACAACAATGAATAGTATCCATCAAACCATTATAATGAAATAAAAGGCAATGAAAATGAGTTTTCATTCTGTGTTCCTAGGAATTGGGATAACAGTACAGTATTGTTGGGTATTCATCTCATATTTAGCTTTGCACACACCTTTCAGCTGTCACCTCTGACACAGCCAATTTTTAGTTGGAAAAGAACACCTGAATGCTGAATTACCTTAAGAAGCCAAGTGAGGACTGAATCTCGATAAGGCACAAATTTGTTTTTACCCTTGCCAGCTGCCTGGTCAGCCAGAGATGAGATAACCAACCCCAAGGTTGTCAGTGATCTGCCAAAAGAATAAGTTAAAAATTAATTTCATGGAATGTTTATTTTGCTTTCAATAAACCTTCTAAGTAATAAGTATAAAATATGCAGACTAAAGCCCTAAAGTTAATACAATCAAGTCAACATTAATTTGTCAAGAAGCTGAAAAAATGGAAAACAAAAAGTAACTCCATTATTTTAAAGGAATGAATTTAGCCCTAGCCGGTTTGGTTCAGCGGTTAGAGTATGGGGCCTTGGACCAAAGGGCTATGGTTCCGATTTCTGGTCAAGGGCACATACCTGGGTTGCAGGTTCGATCCCCGCCCTGGTCAGGGTCAGGGTCATTCGGGAGGCAACCAATCAATGTGTCTTTCTCACATTGATTCTCTCTCTCTTTCCCCCACTCCATCTGAAGATTAAAAAAAAATCAAACAAAAAAACCCAACCAAAAAAATAAATTAAATTAAATAATGAATTTAGAATTCCTATAAAAATCTATTCTGGTTAATCACAGGACCTATAAAACATTCATTTCAGAACCTAGAAACATACATTTAAAAGCTCACACTGGAAAACTTTAATATACTCCATGTATCATGCCACAAGTCTGAACCATTTACTCTTTCAGTCTAATTGGACCATGCTGGCCTCTGTGGTTTCCCAGAATAACCACATGACTTGCAGAGTTCCTCTACCTGTTATAAAGTATATACTGTTCACCTGCTTAAAGCTGGCAAGTTTATTTCATGTCACGTTATTAGTTTGCAAAAACAAAGCACTACCCACGCAGAGAACAGCATATGGCTGCTCTTCCAAACCCTGTTACTCAAAGCAGCTTTGGCATCACCTGAGAGTTGGCTAGAGATAATCTCTGAAGCCTCCTCAGGCCTACTGAATCAGGACCAGTTAAAGGTATCTCCAGGTTATACATATGCATATTACATTTTAAGATAGCCTGGTTGAAGGCGACCCAAAATGATAACTACATTTGGCTGTCTAGGCCTATGATTCTGAAAATGTGATGCTGGCACCAGCAGTATCAGCGTCAGTGGGGACCTGGTTAGAAATGCATTTTCAGGCCCCTCCCCAGACCTACTGAATCAAAAACTTTTAGTGGGACCCAGCAATCTGCACTTCAACAAGCCCGCCAGGTGACTCTGAGGGAGGCTGGAGTTTGAAGACAACTGGTCTAGGCTACTGAGCCCTCCCTGGTGGTTAACATGTTCTCTGCACCTGGAGAAAAGAGCACATAGAAACAGATATGTGGTACTGAGGGATGAGGGACATCCTCTGTGTCACAGTTATGCTCCAGTTGTCTTCTGAAAGTAATTCAACTGGATCCCAAGTTTAGCAGTCAGAAAAGAGAGCCTTAGATCCCACAGGATTGCAAGGAAGGTTACATGATAACACCATGAGAAAATACTTTCAAAATAATTTAAAAAATCAAATGTTACTTATTATAAAAACAAGGCAGGGCACAAATCAGCCAGTGACCAGAGGTTAGCAAATGAAAGACTAGCTAGCTTTCTTTCAAATGTCAACAGGTTTAAAATTGAACTGAAAGGAAAGAAAGCCTATTTCCCACAAAACTTAATTCTCCAAAGTTGACTTACTGAACAGTCACTGAAATGCAAAGCAAATTCGAGAGGCAGAAAATGAACAAGAATTTTGATAACTAATAGCCATTACCACAGTTGACATAAATATGTCCATCATAATTGACAGATGTAAAAGTTAAACAAGTCCAACGCAAGAGAAATGAAAACATACATCCACACAAAAACTTATACACGAATTTTCATAGCAGCATATTCCTAATAACTAAAATGTGGAAACAACCCAAATGTCCAGCAAATGATGAAGGGATGAATAAAATGTGGTATGTCCATACAAAAGAGTATTATTGGCTATAAAAGAGGAATGAGGTTCTGATACATGCTACAACATGAATGAACCTTGAAAAATTACGCTAAGTGAAAGAATCAAACACAAAAGGCCACTGTCCTGGGTTGAATAATCCCCCCTCCCCCCCAGATTCATACCTACTAGAACCTCAGAATGTGACCTTATTTGGAAATAGGGTCCTTGCCAATGAAATAAGTTGAGATGAGACCTTACTGGATCAGGAAGGGTTCTAAACCAATGACTGGTGTCCTTATAAGGCCATATGAAGACACACATGGAGAACAGCATGTGAAGATGGAGACAGATTGTAGTGATGCATCTACAAGCCAAGGAATGAGGCTAGACGAGAGGCCTAAAAGACATTTTCCCTCTGAGCCCCCAGCAGGAACAAACCCTGTAAATCTCTTGATTTTGGACATCTCACCTCCAGAACTGTAGGAAAGCAAATTTTGCAACCCAATTTGTGGTGATCTGTTATACAAACACTAGGAAAATAATACAGTCACATATCCAGAATAGGCAAATCTACAGAGACAGAGGTAGTGGTTGCTTAGGGCTAGGGATAGGACCAATGCGGAATGACTTGGACATGAAGTTTCTTTTGGGGGTGATAAAAATGTTTTAAAATTAGATTGTAGTGATGGCTGTACAACTTTGAATATATATAATAAAGCTATTGAATTGTATACTTTAAAAATGGCAAACTGTGGTGGGTAAATTATTTTCCAATGCAGCTTAAAAATTTTTTTAATTAAGAAAAATTCAGCAAGTTCAATCATCCTCCCAAAGTTCACAACTTTAAGAAGAAAACTGCATGTGATATGTAAGAAAAAGAGGGAAATAAGAGTCCAATATAAGGCAAAAACACATTTCTGCTTTTATATTGAATATAGGGCATTTTTCACATTTTGTAACTACTGAAATAAAAATTTTGGTTGTAAACAATTCTATGCACTATCCCACATTTTTAATACCCCCAAAGCAGCAGAAATTGCTTTAATTCTTACAAACTATAAAGAGCTCAGTGACTGAAAGGTCAGTGGTAGCAACTTGAAATTTCAATGGCCCTTCATATGAAAACGTGTTTGAGGGTTGTCATGGATTTTTCATCATTGAGACTAAATTTTACTTTGTCTTGTGGCAAATACTTACATTTCCTGATATGACAGTGTAGGGAGTAAAAAGGGAAAGTTTCTGTCATTCCTAAACAATAAAAGATAAAATTAAACGAATGCTTTGAAAAAAATTCCACCATATGCTGTGCTCCCTGAAGCCCGGTGCAGCATTAAGAGTCAGGAGCAGAGGGTGGAGCTGGATGGAAATTACACAACCCAGTCACTGTGTGCTCTGTTCTATAACTTATCTAGCTGGGGAAGTTTATCATTAGTCAAGCCACAGCCTTTTACCTAATAATAAACTTTTGCGTGCACACATTCAAAACAAGAACTTCACCTAAACCTACTAGGGTCTCCTGGGAACAAACAAATGAATTCCAGGGTGAGTGGGACTCTGGAATGAGTGAGAGACAGCAGGTCACCCAGTGACAAGGTTCCACCCAGAAGCAATGATCCTGGGGCTCCTGGAATCCTAAAAACTGTTCAGTGTGTGAAAGATGAACAACAGGCTTACATATTTTAATGAGAACTTTATTCCAGGGAGCTTAAATGTATATAACAGGACCACTAATTATGGATCCTGCTAGTACTGCCTTCTCATGCTGGAGGCAAATGGGCAGCTCTTGTGACTCACAGGTGTCTAGAAAAGGGTGGAGTTGTTTGCCAATTTTCAGGGCTGAAAAAGTTATTCCAGGAATCTTTCTAATTCTATCAGACCTACCAGGGGTGGGGATGGTAAGGAAGCTCCTAATCTTTAAATCTCTCAGCATAAGTTCTTGGGCTGGGTGGGGAGCAGCATGGGGGAGGAGCTGACTGGAGGCAAAGAAGTTAGGCAGGAGGGTAACATTTATGAACACAGCCATGCTTTAAGATCGAAATCTTCAAAAATCTACCTATCTATCATGACAATGGACAATTTGAGATCAAAAAGAAAATAAATAAAACTTGGGAACAGCAAAAATAATATAAAAGCTGCTCCAATAAATACAATCAAAGGTAATTCAACATTTTTTTTTTTTTTTTTTTTTTTTGCTTTCCTGCATGTTCCTCCAATTTACATAGCTTTCCAATCACAGATTTCTGCCCTTAGGAGTAGACAGGATGTGATGTGAGTTATCTTTACTCTCTAAGGTAGATTTCAAATATATTATTTTACCAAAGATCTTTTTCTATTATTATAACTTCAGTATTTATTAAACTTTATTAGAGTTAGCTGTATACAGGAAAACCTTAGAGATATTGTGAGTTCAGTGCAGTTTATTTGCAATAAAGTGAATCATAATATTTTTGCTGCTGGAAGGGCTTGCCTTCAATTTGTAAAAAATGCAACATCTATGAAACGTAATAAATTGAAGCGCAGCAAAACAAGGTATACCTATACCTATTTCTGTATCTCTTTCTACTTAGGTTGTGATCACCTTGAGGCAGTGGTTATTCTATTACCACAGATATTCTTTCAGTAATTACTGTGCCTGGCCTACAGAAAGTACTCAGTATTTGTGGAGTTAAACTGAGTTTTATACATTGAAGAACAGGACATGGATCTCTTTCTAAAAACTACTACAATCATCACTGGTATGATCTGTGGGTGCTGGCCCAGTATCCATTCCCCCCCTCTTCTTATGAACAGAATCCCAATTTTACTGGGAAGTATGTGCCAAGCTAAAAACTCCACTTTCCTGTCCTTTGCAGCTTGAGGAAGCATGAAACAGTTCTGCCCAATGAGAGGAAGGCATACATTACTGGGAGGGGCTTCCAAGGAAGCTATCCACTCCTGATAGAAAAGGCACAGGATTCCGCTGATAGAAGCCCGTGGTCCTTTACCCCTCCTCCTTTCTCCTTGTCTGCAACACTGAACGGTAGAGCCATCTCGAGGTTATGAGGATGACATGAACACACACTAAGGTTAGCAGAACTGTGTGCCTGTTAGTATTTCTAAGGTTCTGTTCCAGCTTCTGAATTTCTGTTAAGTGAGGAAAAAATATACACCATTTGGTTGTCACTATCACTGGTTTATGTGGCTGACAGCAGAGCGTAGTTCCTGGCTTTTAAAGAATTAGTTGAAAGATGATGAGGTTAGTGGGTTTGAGTTTAGTACTCTTCCCCACTCTTAAGAGTAAAGGAGAAACGGCAAAACATGGTGAAAAGACAGTACCTGCCTCATTCCCACTCACCACCCTTTTCTAGGGGCCAACGCAAATCATTAAACTCACACAGAGCTCACCTAATGAGTATCACTCCCAATCTCATTTCCATCTCTGTGGCTAGAGTGTAATAATAAAGTATATACTAACGTTTCCAAAAACAAGTTCTTTTGAAAAAATTTTCTGGAGATTTTAATGTGATACCTAGACCTCTGTTATCCAATATGTTCAGGGAACAAGTTAAAGGTATATGGGATTCTTTACTGCAGGGCTTCTCAAGGCTTTTAGCACTGTGAACGTCCAAAGGGAGTTATACAAGTCGCCCTTCTCAAAATTATGTTCTTCCCAAAGCCACCTGAGGAACCAGTATTTCACAAAAATGCTTTGAGAAACACTGAGGTGAAAATGGCACATGCCCCAAAAGATGTGGCAACTGGACCCCAATGAGCAGATTTTTGCCCTGTCCTTAATGGGTCTCTCACATTAAATGTAAAGACATTTGTTCAGATTTTTTCCCCCACATAGTTGGATCCTGCAATGTACAAGTGGTAAATCAGCAAGAACTCCTGCCCGTCCTTGAATAATGAACAGAAGCAAGCCATTTTTATATTCTCCCTAGGTACAAGTTCATTCAGGTAATACCCAATTAAATGAGGCTTCCAAGAGGAAATGAACAAGAGTTATGAAAAGTCCTCAAGAAGAAGGAAAGGAGGACGGAGTCACATGAAACATTAGAAACATTAAGCTTATAAGTTATTGTATTATTACAAATTACCTAGGAGAATCCTGGGAGTATCACATTAATATCTCTACAAGTTCACGGGAACCCGTTTTTGGAGATGTTTAGCATATACTTTATTATTAATCACAGTAATTGAAATGGAAGTGAGACTGGGGAAGATCCTCATTCGATGAGAACTGTTTGCATTTAAGGACTGGCCACCGCTGAGATTAAAATGGAACCATTTCAATGGCATTCCTCGGGGCACTGGAGAGAGTGCTCCAAGCTCTAACTGAGTTCTCGAGGGAGCTGAGCCAGCCAGACTCCAGTAGAAAGGGAAGCTTTCCCCATTCCACTCTCAATAGCCAGGTGGAGCAGCAGACTGATTTTTCAGATGCACTGCACTGCCTGGGAAAGATGGTCTACAGACCACCATACCTATCCGACCCTGAACAGGCCGTGGCGGTGCAGTCACACAGCGCCTTAGTTCTCGAAAAGAAGGAATAATGTGTGTTTTAAAGCTCTTAAGAGCTTACGGAGAGATGAAGCTCCTAAATCCACGGCCCATTAAGCACACACTAATGTCCGTGTGATGTCCCTGACAGGTCTGCTTAAGAAGATTATTAATGGTCCATCAAAAGAAGCCCAAATAGGAAGCCAAGAGAAAGCTTGGGAAACATCACAGATTTCTTTAATTTTAGCACTCAACTGGGTACTGATTTTAAGGCTTAAAATGCCATTGGTGGAACCAACAGGCAGCAGTTTCAATTTACTGTATTATTTTACTTTATTAGTACACACTTATATAGAGTTTACTATGTGTTAGGCACTGTTGTAAGTACTTTATAAGGAACTATTTTTTTTATACATTGTTATTGATTTTTTAGAGGGATAGGAAGGGAGAGAGAGAGAAACATTGATGTGAGAGAGAAACATGGATCAGCTGCCTCCTGTCTGCCCCCTACTGGGGATCGAGCCCCAAACCCGGGCATGTGCCCTGACCAGGAATTAAACCAGGACCTCTCAGTCCATGGGACGACACTCAATCCACTGAGTCACACCGACCAGGCACAAGTAACTAATTTAATCCTTATAACAGCCCTAGTCATAGGGTTGTTTCCTCATCCACATTTTACAGATGAGGAAACTGAGGTATGGGCGGTCATAAGGCTCTTTCTATAACTAAGAAATTGCAGTGGTTCCTCTAGAAGCCCCTGAACCCTCCAGCTGTGCTGTCACCCGTGTCCCACTGCACCCTGTGTCTGTGGCACTTAACGTACTAGTGCTGCCCTTCAAAGGGCTCCCTTCCCCACTGGACTTTGAACTCCCTGAGGCCAGGGTCCCACCTTACCCATCCACCCCTGTGTTTTTACGCACAGTGTTAAACACACATTTGCAAAATGGATAAAAAAAGTACAGCTCCATATACAGTGATACCTCGGTTCTCGAACATAATTCGTTCCAGGAGGATGGTCGAGAACCAAATTGTTCGAAAACCGAAGCAATGAAACCAATAGGAAATAATGGAAACTGGATTAATTCGTTCCAAGCCCCAGAAAATGCCTATTTACTGGCCTAATTTGTATATAATATGTAGAAAAACATAAGTCTCAACAAGAAATAAAAGTGTACAGTATGTCTAAGGGTTAAATTCAGTGTAAAGCGTGACTCTCTCCACAAAGCGTGACTCTCTCTCTGCACTCACACTGATGACGCAAGCAAGGCACGCTGGGCCGAATGAACGCCATTCGGCTCAACTCGGCTCATCTCGGAAGTTCGAGTTCCAAATATTTGTTCGGATTCCGAGACAAAAGTTTCTCGAATCTCCTGGTCGAATACCGATTTGGTCGAAATTCGAGGCGTTCGAGAACCGAGGTATCACTGTATTTAATCCGTAACCCTTGGGACTACATGTGTCTTAAAATCAGAATATCTGGACACTGTACATGACCGCCAGTGGGATCTAGACAGTACTCCATAGTAAAATACATGAATAATTCCACAGTTAAAGTTATAAATATCCACATTAAGTAAGTAAATAAAGGCTGTAAATATAGATAAAGATTAGAGATCCCTTATGAGAGTCTAGGTGAAGGTTTACTAACAAATGTGCTATGAAGGAAAAAAAGTTCTTGGTTTTCAGACCTTTCTGGGCTTTAGAATCACAGGTATGGGACTGTGAGTCGCTATTTCTATGAAGGCCTCTGAGAGGGCTGTGCAGATATTGCAGTACTCTCTTAGGATGAAAGAAATGCCCCCATTCATTCAGTTACTACGCACCAATGACCATGCCGAGAACTTGGAGGATGCCTACCTGGTGGAGACCTGGATCCACAGTGGTCTCCCAGTGCATATGCACCAACTCGGGAGATGAGAGATGTGAGGAGGAAAGGAAATAGCCCTGGACTAAGGTTCAGGAGAAAGGGTTCAGAAGGAGTTCCACTCCATTCCAGCCAGTTATTTTGGGGAAAGCACAAAACCAACTTGGCAGACCTCCACAGGCTGGGAAAGGTGTCATAAAAAATAGTTCCATGCTCAAATGCTGGGTTATACTGCATTTCTCAACATTATCCAGTAAAAAAACTTCCTTCCTTTCACTTTTTCACATGAAGTAACTTACTGTTGTCCTAAACTATGCGCTCCTCAGGGAGGCAATCATGCTGTAACAAGTAACCATAAATGGCGAGGCTTAAAACAACACAAGTTCATTATCTTACAGTGCTTGTGACCATAGGCTGCCCGCATTCCATGGCCCATGGACCCTTCCTCCATCTCCAAGCAAGCGATGGCCACTGAAGTCTTTCTCACCCTGCATCAGTCTGACTCTGACTGTGGTTCTCCGATCTTCCTCTTTCACTTCTATGGAGCTTTGTGATCACATGGGGCCCACCTGGATAACCTCCCTATCTCAAACTCTTAAAAACCACATTTGCAAAATCCCTTTGCCTTGTAAGGTAACATATGTGCAAGTGTTGGGAATTGGGATGTGACATGTTTGGGGGAGGCAGTGAGGGAGTATTTTGTTGACAACAATATCTAAATTCCTTTTGCATCCTCAGCATCTACTGCCGTGCCAGACACATAGCAGAGGCTTAAAATGTCTGTGTGGCTTCATTCATATTACTTAAATGTCTCCAAGCATCTGTTTCCTCTGTCTTAAACAGAGATTAAAAGAAAAAAAAAATACTTGGTATGAGCCTCACATGAAATAATGAAGGTGAAAGTGGTCTGAAAACTATGAAGAAACGTAAACATGATGATTATATCCCACGGACTAGCAGCAGGGGATACACACATCCATTTGTGAAAGAGCTGTACATAATAAGGAAAGACAGTAGGAAGCTAAGAGAATTCCATTCAACTCAATAAGTGATTATGAAAAAGGGCCAGTTGCTGGAGGATCAAAACCATGTTATCGTGTGGCCTTGAAGTAGTCCATCTTGGGACACTACATAATTTAGTGTCCAAATTTAAGGAGGCAATGATAATATTTACTCTGAGAGAAAAGTATCAATCAGAACCTTTTTCAGGCAAACAGAACACATGGTCACCCCAAGTATAGCACAGTGGTGAGCCTGGGCTCTGGAGCCAGACTGCCTGTAACCAAATCCAAGATCCACTCTTAGAGCTTGTGACTCTGGACACATTATGGAACTGCGCTCTGCCTTGGTTTCCTCATCTGCAAAATGGAGTAACAGACCCCTTTTACAAATGCTGATGTGAGGATCAGATGAGTTACGACACAGAGCACTCAGAATAACACCTGGCACATTGCAAGAAGTCAGTAGCAGTCGGTGATCATTACACATCAAGGCCATACTCTGAAGTCCCACAGATTCACAGCACAGAATCTCCAGTGTCTACCACAATCCCAGCCAGCAGGCCAGGGGAGGGCACAGCTCAGCACCAGTAAACAAGTCTCCAGGACCAGCGACAGTCTTTTCTTTGGTGCCTGCTCCCTCACACTCACATTTCTGCTTTCCCACCCTGGTTCCTGAGCTCACTTTGAAGGGCAGAGCTGTAATATCAGCCTGGGCCCCTACAATGATTTGTCACGAAATATCGCAAAATCCTTTGTTATTAGAGCGGGAGACAGGGTGATTGGAAGAGCAACTCCCTAAAGCAGCAGTCTTTGCAGTGAGTGTGCCTGTGTCCATTTGAGAGGGGGTGATATTTTATTGCTAAGTTTAAACTTGTGTAATACTAAAATTCTAATCTAACAATATTTTAAAATGCAAGCTGCACAAACATGTTCCTAAATATATTACCTCTTGTCACCTTCTGTCCTAAACAAAACCCCAAGTTATATGTTGCAAGACAAAATATTACAAGTACAAACTAAACTGCTTTCTGTTGAACTTGGAGTAAGGATAACGATCATACTGTTTATATGCATTATAAGAACAGTAGTTACAAAAATTAATGTTATTCAGTGCGTATACATGCCAGGCATTGTTCTAAGCACATTATGGGCACTTAATCCCAAACAATTCTGTGAAGGAGATACAGTTATCCCCATTTTACAGATGAGAAAAATGAAGCACAGAGAGGTGAACTCACCTGCCTATCACACACACACACATATAGATATAGATATATATCTAGTAAGTGGTGGAGACAGGACTGACTTCAAGCAGTCTGGCTTGAGTACACCCTCTAAAATGCAAACTCCATTCCCTCTCATGCTGGAAAGCAGAGACTCTTCCTCGTGTACACCAGGAGCCACCTGGAACCACACTCCCGGGAGAACAAGTCCTTCGTTGTCTGTGCCTTTGCTGCACGCTCCATATAGAATGCCTTTTTCTCCTCTGTCTACCTGGCAAACTCCTACACATCCTGCACCACCCTGCTTCCAGACTTCACGGTGTCACTGGGCACACTGTATGCACTCAAGGCAATAGTGGGATTTCAGTGTGGCAGTGATTCAATAACTGTTAAGTTTTTTTTGTTGCTTTTTTAAGTATTGATATTTAAATAGTATTAGCCTTACAAAGAGATTCAAAGCAGATTTTCTCTTCAGAGTAAGCTCCCTGAGTTAATTTACTATATTTTATTTGTGAAAGTGTGATTTACATTTACCGAAGACTACATTATGTACAATGCTACACTAAATATTTGTAGAATGTTTGAGCAGGGCTGCACCACGTCGCTTAGATAACTTCTGTATCTCAATAGGGGCACACTGTTGTCTTTCCTCGACCCGGTTTCATTAAACATGGGATAGACTCCGAACTACCCATGATCAGAGTCATTGGACCCCTTATGTCACAAGTCCCCCAGATACACAGGACACTGGAGGTGATGCTCCAGGTGAGCACAGCCACCTTACTTGTTAATGTTGCTGCCTTCTTTCAGTCGCTCTCCTGCGGCTCCAGTTTTGGACACTCTTTCGCTACCAGCCAGGTCTACCAAGCTGACCTTACTGACTTTCTCTCCAGAGTTCTAGTGGTAGGACACAAGAGAGAAACAACACACATGAATGCCAAAACCACACAGATCTCTACATCTCTGTCAGCACTATAACTGAGAGCAACCCAAGCAGCCATCCACTACAAAGGGGCAAGCTTCCCAAGATTTGAAATGGTAAGAAGGGTTATTTGGATGTGAAATTTCACAGTCAAAATTTGAATTGGTGGGGCAGGGCAGCATTTTGTTTGGCTGCTGCGAAGCAAGTACACGTGGCTTGCCCGAAAACAGCCAGGATGCTGGAGACTTTAGGTGCTTACGAGGAAATACTAGGACAGGAGGATTCCTGTGCATTCAGGTCCAACCCCTCTGCTTTGAGAAAGCGCTCTTTAGGCTAACTGCTGTGGTTTCCTCTTTAATATCCCTTAATGACAATGAGGTAGATTCAGCTGCTTTGAGGGGAATTTAAGTATGAAAGAATACATATTAAAAGCTGTCTGATGACATCATCATGCTCTTTAGGGAGTTCACACAAGAAATTCAATTATATATTAAGGAAGACCTAAGAAATTAAATGATTTAAGCAAGGTAGCTCATCTAGTAAGAGCCAGCACAAAATTCTCAGCAGCTGAACCCAAACACATCACCCATGAACATATTGTGAGGTCTTTTACTGCCAACAAAGGGTCTGCCCAGTCCCTCACCCCAGACTGCAAGTCATAAAGTGTCTGTGTGATTATGATGTTGAACACGGCATGGGAGCGGCTACTCTCTTCATTCATGTTGGTGGCAGCTACCGTCCGAGACTTATTTCCCTCAGACATCAATGACTCAATATCCTAGAGGCAAAGCATAAGGAAAATATTATAAGCGAAAACATATGAACACAGTCCTGCCCACCAGGTGTGTGTATTAATTATGATCCTCTGACGCGTTTGCCACCGCCCTCCCATAAAAACCTCCTGCCCCTCCTTCACTGAGCAAGGTTCAGTGTCCACCTCCCTTGGTGCTTTTGAGTGTATGAAATGTATGCCCCATTCTTTCTCACCCGCAATTGTCTTCTCTCTCTGTTAACTACCTATGTTTTCCTTTGCAAGTTCCTAGGGAAGAAAAGAGCTAATATCTACTGAGCACTCCAGATACTCAGTAATGGTGATCACCTTATTCTATTCTAACTCTCTGGGCTTGACAACTCTGTGTAGCTATCTACTGCTCACTTATTTGCCTCTGCCCTCCAACACCATGGCTCGCCAGGGAATGTTCCTTATTCACCTTTGTACACCTGCCTTACAACACCTGGAACCTATGGATTCTTATACAGTGTTTGATGAATGAACCTTATAAAGAAAGTATTCTCTGCCCTGGCCGGTTTTGGCTCAGTGCTTAGAGCATCAGGCCCTCCAACCCCAGACCAAAGGATCACGGGTTTGATTCCCGATCAAGGGCCCATACCTAGATTGCAGGTTTGATCCCCGGCCCTGGTCAGGGTTGTGCAGGAGGCAACCAATCAATGTGTCTCTTTCTCATTGATGTCTCTCTCTCCCTCCCTTCCACTCTCCAAAAAAAAACAAAATAAGGAAAGTATTCTCATGATTTTACACACAAGAACACTGAAGCTCACAGAGCCATCACTCCAATAAGTCTAGTACTCATTTGAAAACTGTGTTTAAATGGCTACAGAGTTAGCTCCTGGATTAATTTTGGCTGTACTGAGGGTGATTGGACAGCCGCAACACAGAGATAGCACTGTAACAGCCACAGACAGCAGGTTGTGTGATGAGATTTCCAAAGCAATGACAGTAAAACCAGCAGTGAAACATCAAGTCAGGAAATAAGAAGGCATAAACATCAAGAAGTAGGAAAATGGAGAGAGGACTGATTCAGGACAATAGAAGAAACAGGAGAGTGAAAAGTAATGCAAGCTGGCAGGGGACCCTATCAAAGAGAAGAGGTTGAATGAACTAGAATACTCTTCACATCTGTCCAGAGAGACGTCGCTAGTGACCTGATGTAGAACAGTGTCAACAGAGCGGTACCAGGGAAAACATTTAGCTCAAATGCTGAGCTTCTCAGCCGCACCGTGAAACCTTTGCAACAACGTAGGCTGAAGAGGTGATTAAAGGCCCTTTTTTCTGTTTGGGGTTTTGGAGACCATGAATGGTATCAATATGCAATAAAGCATTCACACTAAAATATATTCAACATCACTTACATGCTTTAATTTACTGTCAGTTATTTAATGACATTAAAAAAAATTACACTTACCTCAAAACTAGTGACAGCCAGTTGGGATAAACCATCTACATACGGTCCCAAAACTTTATGCTCTCGAACTTTAAGAGACTGTCTACTCCTTTCGGAGGGGAAAAAAAAAGAAATAAATGAATCAGACAAAACTTGTAAGATGGCAGTTTCGAAATAATTTTTTAAATAAAAAAATATTCTAAAGCTACTTTATTTAGATCAGCAAGACAGCATTCATTATGAAAAATGTCTTTTATACTATGACTTCTACTTAAACTAACTTACTGTTTAAAAATGTCTATCTCCACTCACCAACTAAACAGCCGGCACACAGAACACTAGGCTGGGCCAACTTGCTTTAGTGAATGAACTTGTTTGACACAGGAGGGAAAAAAAAAGAAAACAAAACAAAGCAAAGAACATTCCAGAATGGAACTGACCAACTTAAGGCTATTTTATAAATAAGCACATTCTCAGTATATAATATGAAGCTGGGATCAAGCAGCAAAGAATATTAAAGTATTTCTGTTTTATTTTTAATTTACTTTCCCAAGTCCGTATTGATTTATGTTGCTTCGATGCTGACAATTTCACATAGAAAGTGAGATTACAGCAGTTACTTGTAGTTACTGATATTTATCCTGCATTCAGAATTGGCTCAGCTGGTGAAGATTTTAGGGCCCTTTTGATTTTTTTAAATGGCAAACCTGGTGTGGTACCCATTTGGACAGTGTATCAATAGATAATTGAGATGTAAAGCAAAGCGACACAGATTATTACCCGACTGTACATGTCACCTTTCTCATGGCATCAGATATTAATCACCTTTCAAATCAAGAATCAAAGGTTGGCATCATTCAAGTGTGGAAAAGGGGACCTAAAAACCACTGAGTGCTTCCCCAGTCGTGGCATTGTTCTCTAAGAACTTTTCGGTTATCCCATTTAATCTTACAACCTTACAAAATAGGTTTTACTAACTTTAAGAACAAAAAATCCAATGTGACCATGAGTAATTCTGCTGTACTCTAAACAGGGCAGACCAAATGCATGTCTTTATGAAAGCTACTTTGATGCACACGGATCTAGAACTCAGCTCACTCTGCTTGCATAACCAGAGAATCTTTAATGATATTCATGAGCAAGAAAAAGTAAATTTAGCACAATATCAAGTGCCTATGAGGACTTTAATATCCGGCATTCCTGTACACTGCTGCTGGGGGTATAAACTGGTACAACCCCTCGGACAACAGTCTGGCAGTACCAAATAAAGATGAACATTCCATTTCTTTTGACCTACAATTCCCCCTACATGTATTCCCTAGAAACTCCTGCATTTGTACACCAGCAAAACTGTACAAGCCCTGCCTACGTGGCTCAGTGGTTGAGCATCGATTCATGCACCAAGAGGTCGCCGGTTCGTTTCCCGGTCAGGGCACATGCCCAGGTTGTGGGTCTGATCCCCAGTGGGGGACATGCAGGAGGCAGCCAATCAATATTCTTGCTCATTGATGTTTCCATCTCTCTCTCCCTCTCCATTCCTTTCTCTCTAAAATAAATAAAAAAAAGAATGCTCAGAGCAGTAATGAAGTGGTAAAAGGAGGAAACCACACAATGACAGGAGGTGGGATAAGTAACTGATGGTATAATCATACTATGGAATACTAAAGAGCAGTAAAAACTAATGCATTGTTACTTCATATATCAGAATGAATGATTAATTGAGGGGGAAATATAAGTTAACAAAGTACACAAATAGCTATGATGTCACTTATACACACAAAAATAATGTGTTTAATAATATGTAAAATAATGTGTTTACTCTAAAGAGAAGGAAGATAACAAAAAACAGAAAAGTCATAATAGCAGTTACTTTGGGGTGGGGTAGGAAACAGAATGGGATCCAAGAGAAACATATAGGAGGCTTCAAAACTACTGGTCATGTTCCATTTATTAAAAACCATGGTGAGTAGGGCCATCTTTGATTTTATTATTCATTATACCTTACATGTATCATAAATGTTCTTTCATATGCATTAAATAGTTCACAACTTTAAAGTAAATGTAAACAATTTCTATGATTGGGTTACTTCCTTGCAACCTATAATTTGATATTATACCTTTGATTATACCCTTGATTATACAGCTGCTAAAAGCATTTAAAAATATTTTTTTAATGACAAGAGAAAGTGTTCATTATGTTACAAAAAAAATTCAGGATATTGAATTGTATTTAGAGAATGACCTCAACACACACACACACACACACACACACACAAATTTGAAATACAGGATCAAAATGCACCAAAGTATTAACTGTGGTTATTTTTCTTTTATATATATATTTATTTCTTTATTGATTTTAGAGAGAGAGGAAAGGGGAGAGAGAGACAGACAGACAGAAACATCGATAAGAGAGAACATCAACTGGCCACCTCCTGTGACCCCACTGGGGATCACAGGCCCACAACCTGGGAATGTACCCTCACCAGGAATTGAACTGGTGACCTCTTGGTGCCTGGGTTGATGCTCAACCAGTGAGCCACACTGGCCGCGCAACAGTGGTTATTTTTCAATGGACATAAACAACAGTGCAGTGAAGATTGGGGGAGGAACGCGGAGAAGGGTGCCAATGGGGAGAAAAGGAGGGACATCTGTAATACTTTCAACAATAAAGAAAAAAAATGTGGTTATTTTTGAGTGATGGGATTATAGGTCATTTTTATTTCTTCTTACATTTTGCCTATTTTCTAAATTTTATAAAAATATATCTTATTTATTTATTTGTTTATTTATTTGCTTATTTATTTATTTATTTATTTATTTATGTACATGCCCCTAACAGGAACCAAACCCAGGACTCTGGTCCACAGACTGACGCTCCAACTGCTGAGCCAAACTGGCCAGGCAAAATATATCTTATTTAAATCAGTAAAAAAATAATAATAATAAAGTAAATGGCCCTCTCCTTCTATGAATCAAACTCATCTGGCTTTTATCACCTAGTTTTTCAAAAACATAGATGCCTAGGTTTTTCCCTGGGTCTACTGAATCCTAGCCTCTGTGGGTGGGGCTCAGGTCACTATAGCCTTAAATAGCCCTCCATGTGATTCCAATGCACACAGCCTGGGAGGAGAATGACTTGCCTAAGCTGGGTGATTTCAATCCTTCAACCACTTCATATCCAATTCAGAAGTGCTGCTTTCCAACATAAATGCAAGGTCCAAGCATTTATAACTCAATTTTTATGAATAAACCATGGTGGCTAAAATAATACCAATAATAAAAACATCTTTTTAAAATGGCATATATAAGCAACTTTATACATGAATTTAGGATAAACTATGTATACTGGCCATACCAACCAGCTTTGAGAGTAGATGATTTCTCAGTAAATGAACTGAAACCACAGTAGTGACCGAGGGCTCAAATAGACATATTCAGTTGCAATTTTATCTTTAGGATCATTTTAAATTATTACCTCTAGTACAAGCTTAATTTCATCACCAACTTACTTACCCTTTGGGGTCTAAAAGATCCCGAACTTTCTCATTATAAATTTCCATATAGGATACTTCGACTTTAAAGGTCTGTGACTCATTTTGCTCCAGAGAGATCCTTTTAAATAAAGCACAACAGAGCCTTGGGATAAGGCCCAGCTGCTCAGCATTGCCCATCATGGAGAAGGATTTTCCTGAGCCTGGAGAAGAGCAAGCAGAAAGACAGGAGGGTAAAAGAGGGAGCAAAATATAATGCTTCAACCATATAAGTCGTCTACATGTATCGGTCAAGGTCACAAAGTGGACCTGGCAAACCTGGCCCCCAAACCTGAGCCTCAAACAAAAGGGCTACTATTATTTCTATTACACTCACATCCTCTAGTTTCACTCTGCTTGTGAGATCCAGAGGGCACTTCATTTACAAGTAGATGCAAACAAATATAATCACTAAAAATAGCATGTACAGTAAATAGCAACTCTACATTATCAAGTAACATTCACAGTATTTACCAAAAAATATTTTATTTGTGAAGGCACTTTGATATATATTCTCTCATATGAGTCTTATTGCCCTGAATGTGACCAGAGGCAGTATTGTTATGACTGATTGACTGATTCCCACTTTATAGTTGAAATCATGATGCCTCAGAGAGTTAATGGCTGAGACACTAGTATGGTTTTGTTTTGCTTGTTCCTAGGTTTAATGATCCATCATCAGTTCTGTATCCTAGTGAAAGTCCTCTGTATAGGAAGATACTAATTGTTTTTAAAAATAGTTTTTACGATCACATTTATACTGAGAAACTGGTAATTATTTTTCTAGTTCAAATGCAGGTTAAAACTATAATTTAGGAAAACAACATTTAACAGTTTGAAACCAGCTTTGCTCATTAACACTGAAACTACTTAATTACCAAAACTGTTGATGGTCAAAAGGAGGGTTACTTTTTATCTAATTCAGTTAAACCACAAAGGCAGAAGCATTTTTCTGTAGCTTCCCAGTGTTTTCTATTTCTGTTTTAAGAAATGCACATTTAATATTGCCTGTAAATAAAAGCAGTTCTTACCTGTCTGTCCATATGCAAAAATACAAGCATTATACCCCTGAAAGGCTTTTTCAAGAATTCCTTCCCCAAGGCACTTGAAAACCACCTCTTGACCTAAAAAACAAAAGAAAAAACTGATGTTTTTTGACATATTTATATTAATAACTAAGTTTCAGATACCAGCACTCTCTAACTCCAAAGCGCTGTTAAAAGTGAATTATTGTGTGCCTACTAGCTGTAGGGCTGTATTAAGAGCTTCATGCCTGTGATTTTATTTACCCTTCTTACCCATAGCTCAGTACCTGGATCAACTGAGGATTCTACCCACTGCTTCCTTCTAAGGCATTCCTCTAGGCATTGAGGTTTCCTTTCCATTGTTAATAGGCCATATGGAAGTATCATTTAAACTTGGTTTTGTTTCTTCTCATGAGTTAGTATTAAAATGTCATTAAACATGAATTGTCTTATTTTCCAATCTGGATCCTGAGCTTTGGATGAGTAGGAACCACACCATACATGCTTTGGTACATGCATGTACCTCTGCACTTAGCACGGGGCCAAGTACCTGCCAGGTGCCAGGAAGCTGTTCATCGCTGGTGGAGGTGATGAGTTGAACACAGACACATCTTACTTGAGTTCTCATGGGGGTGCGGGTGTTCAGGGACAAGCTCTCCTCAGTGAGCCTGTCTACAGTTTACTGCAGTTCTTAGGGAGTTCCGTCATTTAGTATAAATACTACGGTAGCATCCATAGCATCCAGCAGTAGAGTAAAAGCCTGAAAATCTTTTTAAACACTTCAGGTTGCACTTACTACCCTCTGAAATGGGTGACTTTCTGACATTCATTCTCCATGATTAAGAGAATTGAAATGATATTCTCCTTCTGCTGTGCTCTTACAGTTCTCAGAACAGTCACTGTTACAGCATTCTCCAATGGAATAAGAACCCCTGATTGATGTCAGAGACTATAATCTGTTTATCTTTATAATCCTGGTGCCCAGTACAAAATGCTTAATAAATATTTATCAAAAGAATGAGTCCATTCAACCTTTTTATCCTGCATGACAATTCTTTTTACATTTGGAAATAATGCAACATGATAAAAGCTTTGGGGTTTATGTTCTTCTTATATGCAAAGCTGGATCTGATTTTAACACTGACATATCGTGGTTGCAGAATAGAACTCTTTAAAACATGTAAACATGTGAGATGAACCAAAGAACTTATATGCATGTATGCATAACCAATGGACACAAACAACAATGCTAGGGGGGGTGGAGGGGTGGGCTGGGGTGAAAAAGGAGAAACATCTGTAACAAAAATAAACTAATAAAAATTGGAGGGAAAAAAGAAAGAAATGAAGCTCATAATATATTTGGATCTGAGCATGGTGTTACATATGTGGACTATGACAACTGAGAAGAAAAGTGTACTTTTTAATTCTTAGAATTCAAATATTTAATTATTTGCCAAAAAATGTTAGAATCAAATCTATCATATATATTTACATGAGCAAAGTGTTGAAATAAAGCAGAAATAAACTATATGTAAAAAAACAACAAAAACATGTAAACATGAAACAAGATATAATCTTTTCAACCATTAGAATGACAAAAAAAAAAAAATTTGACAACGTGGAATCTAGCTGGATTGAGGAAATAGGTATTTTCATAAACTGCTAGAAGAAAAAACAAATGCAGCCATTCAGAAAGAAAACCTCACCATACCTAAGAAAGGGAAGCTGCCCACATTCTCTGACCCACTGTGAGACATCTACCCTAGAGACACAAGAGACCCTTGTAAAGGATGATTGTGACAGTATTGTTTATAATACTGTAAGTTGGAATCAAGTTAAATGCCCATTTGTAAGGGAGTGGACATATAAAATGTGACTATTTTATATGATGTAACATTATGTCATATAAAAACAAATTTGTGTATAAACAATGCTAGAATTCAATAACAGTGAGTAAAATATGCCACGTTCAGACTGTACATGTAATGTAAAAACTTACGTCAAATTGTGTGTGTGTGTGTGAGAGAGAGAGAGAGAGAGAGAGAGAGAGAGAGAGAGAAATCTATGGGTGCTAAAGTAAAAAATATGGATTGGAAGAAAACTCACCAAATTTATATAACCTTATTTTTCTATTTCTGATTTCTAAGAACTAGCAAAGAGCCTGGTACCTAAGAGGTATTCAAAACATGCTGGTGGAATATGTGGATTTTTTTTTTTTTTTAAAGAACAACTGTAAGAGGTTTTCCTAAAAACACAGGTTTGTTGAGAGCTCTACCTAAAGATGTGTGTGTGCACACATACAGGGTGGGGCCAAAGCAGGTGTACAGTTGTGAGTACATGAACACAGAATTTATTCTTGTTCTATTACTTATTATCGTATTATTTTCCATATGAACAACTGTAAACCTACTTTGGCCCTACCCTGTATACTCTGAAGAGAATAAGGTATTGTCAAAATTATGATCCACTAAACACACTTTCAAAACTGCTTTTATGTTACAGTCTTATGCTTATGAAGAAAATATTTGACCTCCCTGTTGCTGATCCTTCATACATACCAATACGTTTTTCTCATATATTCTCTCAAAGGACCTTCCTTATGCCGTAGTTATTCCCAAGGCCCATGCCAAGAGGCCAGCATTACATCTGAAGCTGAGCCCTGTGCTGTAGAAGATGAGGAATTAAACAGCCTGAGTTCAGGCTTGAGAACTGGTTATGGTCCTCAGCCAGACGAGTGCCATTGGAAGGCATTCTGAAAGCACGGCTGTCTTGGCACTGCAGATGAATGGAGCAATCGTTTGATCAGCCACACTGGCTAGCCAGCCCCCAGGAAGGGAGGGGAGGAGGGTGGGGACAAGACTCTTTAGACTTGGCTTGGTCAAACATCCTGACCATAACGCAATTTATATTTAGTAATTTGGAAACATGCAAGAGCTTGAGTTGATGAAAAGACTGCACAGAACTATGGTCAAAGAGCTTAAGCCATGGCGACCTGAAGTCATCATCTAAAGAACTGATCCATCAGGCAGGGAAACGTAGTACTTCTGGTTTCTGATGCTGAGAGCCTAGAATGATGAGGGATTATTTTCTTGATATTCTTTCAAGGGCAAATCACAATGTTTATTTTTCCTTGGTAGGCCTTTTAAACTAAAGATTATTTGGAAGGAGGAGGAGGAGGAGGAGGAGGAGGAGGAGGAGGAGAGATGCTGTAGAACCACATAAAACAGGTGTGTGATATGACAAGTCAAAATAAAAAACCAACCAATGCAGGATGAGTATACTAAAATTACATGAAAAATAAACCAAATGATCAAAGAATTCTCAAGGATGTAAAAATATAAGAATAAACTTCAGTTTAGCCCATGTCCAAATATTGTAAATACTAAATAGAATATGAATTTGCCTACTTAATTTGTATAATATTATTTATGCTAAGAAGAGAATTAATGTTTATTAACTATTCTCTTTGTAATGCACTTTACATACTTTATATCATTGAATCCTTGCACTACCCAGGTAGAGTAGGTATGGATTGTGATCAATACGGAGACTGAGGCTCTGAAACAGTCAGTCATTTGCCCAAGATCACACTACTGGTGTGTGGCAGGGGCTGGGTCTGTCTGTACTGGCTCCTGAATGTCAAGGCTGATACCCATCCATAATCGGTGACTTACGCTGTGTGGCCCTGGAAATCAGCAGCTTCCTCCTCGGTCTCTATGTTATTTTCTACAATCTCCCAGAACTCTTCACACTGCACTATATTTTTTTCTCTACCATTGCATTGTGAGCTCTTGAAATCAGGAGTTGGTGCATCTTAGCAGAGTACCTGGCACACAGTAGGCACTTACTGAATTACTATGTGGCCACTGCTGTAAAGACTAGTGGATATTTAATTGGGGGCCCCTTTTCTCATTAATGATGACTGAGGCATCAAAATAGTGTGTGTTGAACCTAAAAAAATACCTAACTGTATAACAGGTTACACTTTGGTCAAAGTATGGCTGTTTTTGCTATTCTAATGAGCCCCTAAAGACCACAATAGTCTTTGTTACCAATAAGGCACTGGGGTGTGAATAAACATGTCAACATGCACCTATTAAATTAGTAACTATAATTTAAAAAAAATGAAATTACACTTTTACTGACATACACAGTAACCTCCTAAACCTTGAAACATAGTATGTGACTGAAAAAAATAAACTAATCTCTGATTTTCACTAAATATGTACATATGCTTTCCAAAAAGTCAAATTCTTTGAGTGAGATATTTACAGTTACATTTAACAGACAGAATATAATTCATATTTATCATATTTAATCAAGGTTTAGTTAGACGAAGAAAGGAAAATTCTGGAAAACAAAATAGACTATGAAAAAGTAGGAAACAATGATTCTGTGTTTCTGGAAAGATTTTTTTTCTCCTTTCCACCCTTAAATAACTATCTTGAAGCACAATTTATAAAGGGATAAATACAAAGAACTATTGTCATGTTCATGTATTTTTATAAATCTAAGCAAGACTGGATTCTGGAGAGACTGGAATACATTTTATATGGCTTTATGCCTTGAGGGAAATCTAGTCTCTTTTAAGACAAGAAATAATGAATAGTTCCCCACTTCTGCAAAGACACATCAACATTAACATTGTTTTATAGCTACTTAGCTTTCCACGGTATTTGTAGCTGATACAATCAGTTGTCTATTATGGATATTTAGATTAATTCCTTTTTATTTTTTCTGCACCATCCTTACATATTTACCTTTGTGCACTCTTCTGACTTTACTAGAAAAAAAAAACTCGAAAAAAATCAAATATACTAAGTTCTCTCAGTAATGCATGTGTCCTTTTTTCTATACCCTCGGCAACACCAGCAGTAATCCTTCTTCCTTGTTTTGACTAAGTCAACAGAAGAAGAAAAAATCTCCTAGTTTTGTTAGATTTAAATTTTCCTTTTTGTAGGTTATTTGCCCATTTGTATTTATTCTTTAACAAATTGGCTATGTGAGTCCTATTTGTTTTTATAAATAAATTTGTTTCATCATCAATCTTTTTACTTACTAATTTTAAAATGCTCATTATAGAGTAAGGATATTAACTTTTGGTCTATCATGTGGGGTAAATATTTTTCTCCAGTCTGTCATTTACCTTTCAGTCTTTGTCATACAAGAGCTTTTGGTCTTTCATATTCAAATATTTCATCTTTTGCTTTATAATTTCCACCTATAGTATATGTTATGCTTCCAAAATCCTTTTGGATTATTATCCCAAATTATATAGGCATTCACGCATATTTTCTTCCAGTTTTATTGTTTTTGTTTTTTACACTTTTATTTCAAACTCTACTCCTTACCCGCTGTGTAACCTTGGGCAAATTTTTGGTTTCTTCATTAGTAAAACAGGAATAATAGCTGCTACCTACTGGGTTGCCACATGATTTAATGATGCAATACAGGTAAGGCCCTTACCATAGTGCCTGCCCTTATAAGTTTGGGATATATTTTAGTTAATATCTATCATTAATATCACCCCTTAAATCTTTACTGTACTACAATTAATTTTGGTGTAGAGAAGGAGGTGAGTGATCATCTCATGTTCCTTTAAAAAGTTCCTTCACCTTGGCCGGTTTGGCTCAGTGGTTAAAGCGTCGGCCCTCAGACCAAAGTGTCTTGGGTTCGATTCTGGTCAAGGGCATGTACCTCAGTTGCGGTTCGGTCCCTGGCCCTGCTTGGGGTCGTGTGGGACACAACCAATCGATGTGTCTCTCTCACGTTGATGTTTCTCTCTCTCTCTCTTTCTCCCTCCCACTCTATCTGAAGATAAATGTTAAAATATCCTTGGGTGAGGATTAAAAAAAAAAAGTTCCTCCATCTTTCAACAATTCTGGGAGGCACTCCAATTTCAAAGATAAAAGACACCTGGTTCTTAGAAAAAAATGTTAAAGAAATAATTTAATATCATTTATTGCTATTTCTCTAGATCCCCTAGAGGTCCCACTTTTTAAATTCCACTGAGAAAGAGGGGTGTGTGTGAACAAGTGTGTGCGTGGTGGGGCAGGGTGATGGTGTGTGTGCTGGGTGTGTTGTGCGAGGGCTATGTGAGCGTTAAGAGTGTGTGTGTTTTGGGTCGTGATGACGAGAGGAAGAAGGAACAGTATCATTACTTGGGCCAAGATATGTCAACCCATGTTGTCCAGTGCAGGAAAAATATTTACCATTCTTTTATAACATTAAGATATCTCAGAAAGGTATGGGGTTGGGGGGAAAACAACAAAAATCTATTAATAAAATTGTGAACAGAAACGTAATTTTATAAAGTTTCCCTTAATTTTCTATTCCAGTGCCTTTTTAGCTGTATGACTCCCTGGCTGGGGTTATACTTCGCCAATTTTTTGGGTTTTGGGACTTTTGGGGCACTACTGGGACAATAAGAGACAACTATAAAAAAGGCCAAGCTGTCACCCAAAGCCTGAAAATGCACTGTAGACTCTATACAGCCCCCCTGTGGTCCTTAGCATGACCAACTCTCCACGACATACAAATGGTGACTACATTACACTCAGTGATAGAGAGAAAATATTAAATCTCAAAGACTCTTACAGGGTCTATTAAGGAGAGTCTGGTTCATTCAAAAGACTGAGGTTTTTGTTTTTCTGCTTTGTTCATTTCTATTTTTTAAACACAGCAGTCCCCTTTTTTCATCATAGAAAAAAACAACTTGCCAACTGCTTTAAGAAGCCAAGTTCACACAAAAAGGGAGCATTGATGCTGGCTGGTGGGAATCAAGGAATCCACAAAAGATGCACTATCCCCACCCCACATGTTTCCCGACTACAGTTCACACTTAAACCGAATGAAGTGCTGTTTGTCTAGGGGAAGGCGCACCAGCCCATAAGGGAAAGTTCAGAAGTGCTGTGGGAAGCAGGAAGATCTAGGAGGATCTGTTTCTATCCCAGACAAGCCCATTAAAGCCACAACACTGTTCAACCCAGGAGCCTTGGGGCTTTTCAGCAGAACCGACGCCAGGGAGGAGGTGGCTGCTCTGCAAGGTCCGCTCCACAGGCCCGATGCAGGGTTGCACAGGGCAAACCTGACCTCGCTTCTCAGTACCCATGACCGAGATGCCAATTTCCTCTGGGGTTTACGATTAGACTTCCTAGAACCATGTGGACAAATCTTAAAACCCAGGCATGCCCAAAGCCACCCATAGCACAATGTCAGAACAGTAGAGAGGTTCCAGTATGGAATTTCTGCAAAGTTGTAGACTGATCCACCCAGGCCTGAGTCACATATGATACAGGTCTTTGAAAAGCTAACACCCCAAGTCTCCACACTTGTGTACAATCTTCTCTACTGGGAATAGCAGCGATGGACTCAAAGCTACTAGGCATGTGCTTCAGGAGCTCAGTAACCAAAGTGATTCTCTCCCTACACCATGGCCCTGACAGCAAAGCACAGAAGAGAAATTAGGGATGGCACGGAAAATGCACCTTTCATTCACATGACTAACATCTGACTTCTGCAGAGGCACTGGGTAAAACATCAGTGGGCTATGTTCTAGGAAATGGGAGGACAAAATCGGAGGGCATACCTTGGCTTATTTGCAATTTGTGTTAAGGCAGCCTCATGTAGACTATGGTTGAATAAAACACTTGGTATGGCAACACAGGCTGGACATGACAGACACACAGAATAGTTCTCATTTTCCTAAAGTAGCTGCATGAAAGAGCACTCAAGATTTTAACATGATCAATAACTTTATTAGTTTGCACACTATCCAGTTCTCATTGTACTTTGGAAAGAAATGGTTAAGCTCAATATCTGTGATTTGGAATCCCTAGACCCGCTCATCTGTGAGGGTATTTTTCCACTTATAAACAGTACTGACAGCCACAGCGATTTTGATGAGTCTGAACTTGGCAGGTGGCCCAGCTCCAAATCAGAGCACCTGGAAGGTGCAAGAGCAGACAGGTTCCTCACACACACCTGAAGGGATGAGGCATGTACCTAACTTGGACGAGGTTTCAGTAAATCCTTCTCTCAAATGGTGCAACTCTCAGAAACGGTCACATGTGTTGACTTTACACCTGGCTTAAGTTAAATGACCAAAAACTACAGGGTTCAAATAAAGGAACTAAGGCTTCACTTGGTGACATGAGGCTTAAGTTTTAATCAATGATAGCAGTTTGCCATCAAGGGACCTGGTAAAAGGAACTTGAGAAACGAGGCCATGAGGGCAAAAGTTCCATGGTGGCATCCAAGAGCGATCAGCATTGCAGTCCCTGGGAGGCTGACTTGTGGCACGGTGTGGGTGACTCACCCAGACGGATGTTTCCACCCCAGTGACAGAGCGGGGACTGGTCATGAGCTGGCAGTGAAGCTCGGCTCCCTTTCTGCTGCCAGATGAAGTGGCTGACTCACTGAGGAGGGGGGTCAAGCTTTGGTGCCCAGGATGAAAGAAAAAAAGAAGAAAAAGCCATCTTACCTGTGAAAATTGTGTAATAGAAAGATCTGGAGTTACTCAGGAGAGCATTTCCACATAAAACAACTGCACAAGCAGCAAGCGTTCTTCATTTCTACCTGCTCACCAGTGTTTTATACTGCCTGTCTCTGACAGGGCAGCAGGCTCGACTCAACATCTCCTCTGGACTGTGGGGTGCACACTATTTACAGCACTTGAAGGGAGGGTAAGACAAAGCCCAAAGCAAACAGGCATTCAGGACTCTCAGAGCACTTCTGACAGGAGGGAGAATGCCATCGGTCTTACTCCTGGCTCAGCTCCAAGTCAGAGCACTCCAGTCAGATTTTCTGAACACAGCCTCTCTCGGGAGGAGAGGAAAGAGGAGAGCTGGGGATTGAAGTAGAACCTATAAAGTCTTCACACATCATTGCCATTGACCAAAATCTACACTGGCCACTGCTTTCAGCTCGCTCACAGCTAGCAGAGGCTCTGAACCTGTTTCCTCGTCTGTAAAAGGAGCACAATAAAATTTCTACCCAACTGGGTGTTTTGACAATAAAATGACCTGCTGCAGGTGTGGGGATGCGCACGAGGCTGGGAACTTAGTGCTCAGGACTACATTGCCTGTTGTTGTTATTATCTACCTCTCAAAATGTACTTACGTTAAATGATGTCTCTGGATGCCAATAAATATTCTAAGGAACATATGCAGACAAAGAAAGGAGGTGTGGAAGAAGGTGGGGCTGGGTGAGTGAATGAAAAGGGGCCACATACTAAACCTGACAGGCTCAGGGGAGGTCTGTATGATGGGCCTACCAAAGTAACCACATTGGATTGTCTGAACATAAAAACTGCTCACTAGACATGAGTCATGGCGGGTAGTCGCTTCCTAGGCTTGTAGCTTCCTTGACAAAGGTCAGATTTACCTTAAGTGAGCCTTTTTATTGTCTTTTTGCATCTAAGATAACATATTTCCGAAAGGTCAGAGTAATCCTGGTTCTGGGCCCCTCAGGGCACAACCTCCCACCAGAGCAGGAGATCACAGAAGGCTTCATTGTTAACTGGTTCCCCACACACGATCTCTGTGTGCTGTAAATGTCAGTTATTAACTACCAATGTAAAAGAAGTCCGTGTCTCAGTTTTACTTTTTATCCAATCCCAGAGATTTCCCCACTTTGCCTTCTCCCACCTCCCTAATCTATCACCAATGGATTTCATGTAACCCACTTACATCTCCTCCTTTGATTCTAATGTATAAAATGGCAAAACTGCCATTGTCTGGAGCATTTTCAAACTGTTGAGATTTTGCTTCTTGGCAACTGTAGTCAGTTTGGCCCAAATAAACTCAAAAAACCTCTGTACAGATTTGTACATTTCTTATGTTGACAGGGGGTGGGGGTGGGGATTGGAAAACAGAGACACATACCCACCTGCTCTTTCTAAAAAAATTAATACAACACATTCAGCAATAAAGATAAGTTTAAAAAGAAAAAAAAAATTTAAAAATTAATAATATTAACTTAGATCACTTATTTCAGAGAAATTTTTCTTAACTGGCCTTCACTTATTCAATTATCTGAATTAATCAATATCCTCTCTTCCATCTGTAAAGTACACTGACGCATGCCTACTGTGTGCAAAATCACCCAGCTGCGAGACCGCTCTCTGGACCCCACCAGCTGAATTACGTGCTTACAAAGGGTCAGTTGTGTTTGCTCCTAAATTGGTTTATGTTGAGTGTACTTCTCTGTAATTAATACCATTTAATTAACAAATGCAAAAAGAGAATTGCTAGAAAATTAAGTGGAATGCTTAGGAACAAGATGATAAAGGTGAGTCACTAAAAGACTTGTCAAATGGGATGTAGGTGAGACAACTTGTAAAAGCCTATATCAAAAAAACTCGAGAAGGATTTTGCAGTCAGATAGTTTCACAAATGTCTTTTAAGATGGCGTGCACTGTTTATACTGAATTTCTCCTTTAAAAACTTTTCAAATACTCAATCACCACAGCTTCTCACAACTACGATTTTTATAAACCTAACAGCTAATCATTACCTGGTACTTACTCTGTGCATACCACTTGCTGAGTGCTTCATACCTACTTGAATAGTAAAATAATCAATACAATATGCTAAAACGACTATTTTGGAACTCTGCTAAAAACATCGGTTCTATTTGAGCTACTGTCAACTTTTAGAATGTAAATTATGACACACAGTTAAATATTTTTAGAATGTAAATTTTGATGCAGTTAAACAATGTGACACAGAAAGCACTTCTATCTCTGAGCACATAAAATCTGCCCTCATGGGAACAGAAGCAAACGTGCTGCTCTCCCCCTCTCCCCACAGCAGCAGTCCAGGTGGGAGGCACTCCGCGGTCCCTCACCGTATAAAGCAACGCTAGCAGAAGTGCCACCTTTCTCCTGGACTGCAGGGTATTAACTATGCCTGAAAACACATGGCTTCAGCAAATTTGAGCAACATGCCATATGATGAGAACTGTTATATCATTTCTAAGTCAATCGTTTAGACTCTCTCAGGCCAGGAACTGTTCATGCCCGTGCTGATCCCCAGATATGCCACCACCAGACTAATTTTTATTTTTTGGTAGGAAGGTTTATAGAAAAATATGTTTATGAAAAGTATGCCCCTGCAAGAAAGAAAACTGAAATCGAGATTACTGGAAATCACTGTTATTTACCAACATGACAGGTTTTAGGCAGTGAAAAACATGTTGATTTATTGTTGAGAATGCCTTAATGCCAATCAGTAGTGATTCAAACATTTACAAAGACCTATTATCTGTTATGATGTCCTCAAGTTCATCAGTATTCACTATAATATAATAACTTGTAGGGTTGCAGGGGGAGGATGTGGGTTTTTGAGAAATGTCATTCTTTGGGTGCCGAATTCTGCAGGTTATTTCTGTTTTTCCTTAGCCTTGGCACAAGGGTTTTTGCTTTAAAGACTCAGAATTATGTGCCAGACAAGCATTATCATGACTACCTAACCAAAAGGTAAAACAAGAAGAGATAATATAGTTAAAATGTAAAATGTCTCAAAGCATGATTCAATGTAATTCAAATGGCTTAACAAACAAGCCTTTGATTTGCCTCTGAAAAGTCCACTTCAACAGCTGTGTGGCTAGCATAAAATGTCTAATTCATGTTTTATCAGAGAGCTGCAGATCTGAGATCAGTCCAGGCTGGAGAATTTTCAAACGATGTGCCGCAAAAAATTTTAAAACCTGCAATACCTGACTATTTAATCAGGGGCACTGACCTCTTTCTCCTTAGAGTGTCAAAAAAAAAAAAGATAACACAACAACAGCCGTCCGGTGTAAATTAATCAAAATTATACCTATTTTTTTTTTGTCAGATAGACAAATATATATATTTTTAGTGTGCCACAGAATTTTAGTAATTAGTTTATGTGTGCCATGACATGAAAAAATGTTGAAATTGCTGGTCTAGGCCATATCTCCTGCTTTCACGGATGAGGAAACAGATCCCCAAAGTTTACAGCTTGTGGCAAAACCAGGTCTCCTAAACTAAGTACAATGTATTTTCTTTCCAAAGAACTGACCCTACTACCCTACTCCTGCTACAATGTGACAATGATAAAGATGAAAAATATTATGTGCCCTGGCCGGTTTGGCTCAGCGGTTAGAGCTTTGGCCTGTGGTCTGGAGAGACCCGGGTTCAGTTCCCGCTAAGGGCACGTACCTCAGTTGCAGTTTGTCCCCAGCCCTGGTTGGGTAATGTGGGTGGCAACCACTCTATGTGTCCCTTTCACGTTGATGTCTCTCTCTCTCTCTCTCTCTTCCCCTCCCACTTTATCTGAACAAAATATCAAAAAATGTCCTCAGGTGAGGATAAAAAAAAAACAAAAAAGAAAAAGAAAAATATTATGTGAGTTTTCCCTATGTGTCAAATGATGGCTTAAGTACTTCACATGAAAGGGCCATTTAGTCTTCAAATTAGAAATATTATTATCTTTATTTAACATATGAGAACAGAAGCAAAGTGAGAATTATAACTCACCTGACCTTACACAGACGGAAGGTGGTGAAGCCAGAATTTGAACCCAAGCAGTCTGACTTTAGAGCCCACAGCCTCCCATCACTCCAACCAGCCCACTGCAATGCCATGGCACATACTATAGACCTACATGCTTCGAAATCAGAAAGCCTGAAAGCATTT
This sequence comes from Molossus molossus, assembly GCF_014108415.1. Lineage (NCBI taxonomy): Eukaryota > Metazoa > Chordata > Mammalia > Chiroptera > Molossidae > Molossus > Molossus molossus. Next base: position 23,446,612 of record NW_023425347.1, on the reverse strand, counting down.
ATTGCTATAGCTTTTAATAAATAGCATAACATAAACATAATTGAGCACTGAACATTTCACACCACATAAAACTTCAGGTTTCTGTTTTTCTGTGCTCTTTCAATCTGGGCACTTGTCTCTCTCTCCCTCCCCTGCTCTCTCTGCCCCCCAAGTTTTGAGAGCTGCCTGAAGAGCTCTGATTCAGTATCAATGACGCCATTATTCACTGAGCCTGACAAATTGGTTGGCTTCAAACATTATGTGCTTCCCCTTCTCCATTTCCTCTACTTCCCATCAGAGAATGAATGTTTCTCTCTTAATGTTTCCATTCACAATTAAGAAGGAACTGATATTCTTTTTAATGAAGAGAAAGAAAATAAAATTACCTATCAACTAATGTAGTAGTAACATATTTCCTAGGCAGAGTATTTACAAAGAGTACAAACACACCTGAGAGAATAGCAAGCAAGAATTTATTTTCTGATAAGGTGGTTACAGTATTTGTATAATAATAGGGATATCTAAAGAATAAGGAATTTTCACACCCCGGTTTTGTAAGTAGACTTTGCTCTATTCGCCAAGAGAATCCTATTTCAGGGCTAAATGCAACATAGTATTTGATGTGATCAAACTAAAATTTAGTAGATTTTAGGCTATCAGTACGTTTAAAAATTGGATTTAGCTTTTTAAATATTTCTGAACATACTGTTCATAATGAAAAGGTACAGAAATCTTGAGTATAATACTAGAATTTTATCATCTGTACTAATAAAGTTATTTTTAAAAGTTTGTCCTGCATTCATGGAAATGAGTGATACACTGCAGAAGGCTAGTATGGTCACTATGGGTAATAATGAAGGATGTGATTCTAAGAGATACAGAAAAGAAAGAGGAAAACAATCTTCCATAGCCATTATTTTAACATCACTGCAACAGCCTCCTTTTTTTCTTTTTTCTTTTGGTTCTTATTTTAGTCTAAATTTCTTAGTCTAGCTTTTAAAATGTCCTGTTGTCTGGCTTCACTCAATATGTACAAATGGATCTCCCACTACTTCTCCCAAGATATACCTTCTGCTCGGACTATTTATACACCACACTCTCTCCCACTTCTGCATCTTCGCTTATGAATAAGACAAATGATGTATTGTTTATGGGCACCTTTCATGAATCAGCATGTTAAGTTGCATGTTTAACCCTTGTAAAAGCATAGGACATAATGTAGGAACCATCATTTCCATGTTTTCCATTTTACAGAAAAGAAATTGTATCTCAGAAAGATTAAAGTGTCTAAGAAAAGCAAAGCAGGTGTCCTGAGATTTGAACCCAGCTTTGATTTCTGAGTCCATGTACTTTCTTTGATATCATGCTGCTTCCTCTTACCTGGATACCCTCCCTCTATACTGCCCTTTGGCTAAACCTATGCTGATCTTGTGTCCAGTGTCAGTCCCACCTCTTCTATGATGCCTTCCCAGGCAACGGCAGTCTTTCCAGGTGTTGCTTCTCCTGGGTTTTTCCATAGCACTTAAAACCTGTACAATTTAGACTTTAACTAAATATTATCTAAAAAAGGTTTACTGTTGTTTGATGTGCCTTTGTTTGCTTTCCAACTTAGTTTTTAATTTCTCAAAGACTTCCTAGGCTGCATACACAGTAGGTGATTTGTGAATACTTAAGGAACTATTCTGGCATCCTGGGTTATATAAGATGGACAAACAATAACACTGAGCTGCGGCACAGAATGGTGGGGAATCTTGGACCAGAGGGTGGGGAAGGTAGACTGGGGCTATATAAATTAAAGGATTATAATGTCGTCCAAGAAGTGTAGATTGTATCTGTAAGTCCTTGTAAGTATTTGAGAATTGAATGAGAGGAGTTCTAATTCAGAAGGATATACCTGGCTGTGTTGTGAATCACATCAATGGAACAGGGTGAGAGACTGGGCTTTGTACAGCCATAGCATTTGTCCTCATTTGTTTCTGTTACAGTGGGAAATGTTTTACTTTTGTTGTTTATTTAAATCCAATGGCACGCCCTGGCTGGTTTGGCTCAGCGGTTAGAGCATTGGCCTGCGGTCTGGAGAGACCCAGGTTTGGTTCCCGCTAAGGGCACGTACCTCGGTTGCAGTTTGTCCCCGGCCCTGGTTGGTCGTGCGGGTGGCAGCCACTTGATGTGTCCCTTTCACGTCAATGTTTCTCTCTCTTCTCTCTCTCCCTCCCACTCTATCTGAGCAAAAAATGGAAAAATGTCCTCTAGTGAGGATAAAAAAACAACAACAAAAAAAATAAATCCAATGGCACACACCCAGCACAAAAATACACACAGTGCTAACAGTCAAGGCAGACTGTTCCAGACTGTAGAATTTATTTTTTATCTTTTAATTAAATTTATTGGGGTGACATTGGTTAATAAAATGATATAGGTTTCTGGGATACAGACTCTGTAGGATTTATTATCCAAAATCCCAAAGGGCCAATAAAAAGACAAATTAATTATAACCAAGATTAAGAGCTATTATTCACATTAATAAAATACACTGCTGAAGTTGCAAAACTGATGTTTGGAAAGAAAAACCAATTTACCCAATGTGAGCAACAGTAGGAATTTTTATAGTTCAAGACTGTTCACTTTTGGAGGAGGGAGAAGAGAAAAAAAAAAAAAATATATATATATATATATATATATATATATATATATATATATATAAATAAAATAACTTCTCAATGAATTTGCTTTACATGGCAAGAAAAAAGCTGTTAGTAGAATTCCTTACAGGCATGTAACATCATTTTACTGTCTTATCTTTTAAGACCTACATACTCTCTGTCCTATTCTCAGTGTTTGTTTGTTTTTAAGTAAATGAGAGAGTCATTCAGCTGATATTCTCGTAAGTAGAAATAAGGAGAAAACACTCACTAAGACTACTTATTAGAGAAGAGGGGGACACCATCAGAAGGGAAGGAATCAAAGACTCTCTTCACCAAAGCAAATGCTTCACTCTTAAGCTAAAGCAATTGTGATTAACTTCTAAGAAAGACTAAGATTTACCTATAATCACAAATAATAAAATTAGCAGTCATGTGTGTCTGACAGAATAGGGATAAAACACCTGAAGAAGAGAACACTAACAAAATGTGGGGTTAGGAGACAATGTTTCCCTGAGGAAGGCGTGTTTCAATTAGTATCACCACTGACTGCTTCAGAACACTCAAGACGTCCGAGGTCCTGGAAACCAACAGCACCCGTGCTCTGCTTATATAAATGGAGCTGTGCATTCCCTGAAAGTTAACAACCAGGAAAGGCATGGCATGTTACATCTCTTCTTATGTGAAAATAAGTTACCATTTATGACTTTCTCTCTAATCCTTGGAGCACCCCTGAAGATACAAATACCCCCTTTATAGGTTGGAAAAACAAAAAACCTGTCCTGACTTCTCAGCAAGTAGCAGCTGAGCCAACTTCTGAAATCAAATCTTATTGATGTCCAAGCCCATGCAGTGGATTGGAAAGAATGAGTGTGAATTTTATGGGGAAAACAGAACTCCAGAATAATTAAAGAAAATAGACGTAATGGAAGAAGAGGCCAGAGGCCCAGCCATCAACTGCAGAGAGAGAACCAACTTACCAGCATATTTTGTAGTGTTAGATTCATCCATGGACCAAAAGCAATAATCAAAGGCAAATACCTGAATAAAAGAACAAAATATTAAACTTAAAAATTAATTAATTTCTATGAGTAAATCAGACTGAAAAATAAAAAATCATTGATGAAGGTGAGGATCCCTGCTACTGTCTGAGTTTTAAAAAACCACCATAATGGGTTTGATGCTTTGTGAACCCTGAAGTTTCTTTTAAACTGATGGTTATCCTCTTATATTAGATTGTTATATATGAAAATTGCTATCTATCCAGCCATATTAACCAACATTTTAAAAAAGGATACATTTAGGGAGAAAAAACAATGACTTCTCTCCCAAGTCAACAACTCCAGCATCTGCTGTAACCCTGTGGTTGGCTGTCCCACAGCTTCCCAAGAAAGGCTAAAGCAATCAACTTTCATTTAAACCAGTTCCCCCTAACTTTCCATGACCCTACCATTCTAGCATAGCCAAAGCTCAAAAGTTTCCACACTGCCATCTTGGACACCATTCCTTCTTCTGTTTCAGCATGCAGTCTTGGACCCAGTGTTAATAAATCAATAATTCACTTCTCCATGCATTAATTTTCTATATAGCTACTGAATGCCTACTGTGTTATCACGAATGGCTGATGCTGCCTCCCTAAGGGGCCTCATCTAATCAATGTTTTCCGTGCATAAGCCCATCACTCCGGCCATCATCAAATGCATAGGGCAACATTCCCTCAAGTGTGCTTCAAGGAACAGTATTTTCATGAGATAGTCCATAAAAAAAGATTAAATCATGTTAGAAATGGTGTACATTTTGCCCTGTTTGAAATTCTCAACATTAAAAGCTCTGAAAAGTCCTCCAGCTAATAAATCCATTTAATTGTTTAACTTTTTATCTCTCTAATTAATTTTGGTGAGGAGACCTTTTCTTCAGTAATACCTGTTAACATGCCTTGAAACTAGCATTTCTCATTATACCTACCTCTTGGCTAACTCTGGCCCAGATGACTCAGCAACCACTTTCCTGGGCTCCTTTTTACAGCCCCACCCCCACCCCACCCCCTTATAGTCCAAATAGCAAATTACAAACCTTCCATGGATGGGGATTCTTTAAAGCATAATCATTTCCAAGAGATCTTAAGCTCTGAGCAAACGGAACCCAAGCTCTTTGACCTGGCATTTGAGACTGGCCACCAAAAGTCCTTTCCAGCCTATGTCCGCCAACTTCTGCTTCAGCTGAGCTCATCAGCACCTTGGAGTTACAATCCCATCTCTGTCAGTGTTTTCTTCATTTCCACCCTTCAAAATGCTTCATACTACTTAAGGCCCTATTCAATATATTCTTCCAGGAAGCATTCCTTGGTTTAATTCACAGGAATTAGCTCTCTCTTCTCTAAACTCTCACAACACTGTTTAATGCTTTTGTGTGACACCTATCCCAATTACTCGATTTTTCACTGATCATGTGTATCATCTGTGCATATATGTTTTATCTGCACTAGTAGACTGAATTCCTTGAAAGCAGGAACCATACCTGATTCATATTTGTATCCTTCAATGTTCATAGTAATTGCTTTATACTTATTTATTGAATGATTAATGGCACTGAGACCTGATAGGAAAGCAGGTCCTTTTCCATCATCAAAAGATTAAGCTAGATTCTGAATAGTTTCAGCACTACATATACTTCAATGCTTTTAAAACTGATTTAGGTATGCATACAACTTAGATTATCAATCTCAAGTCCACATTCAATTTTGTTACTTATACAAACATTCACTCTGGCCTTACAATAAACAAGGCTAAAATGAACAGCTATGGAACAATAGTTCCAGCCAACAGAGTGTGGAGTATTTACTGCATTCGGAAGGCTGTTCCAATGACTGGAGAGACCACACAGGCATAATCCAGTTAATCATCCTGCCTCGAGGCAGGACTGAGCTTCAACACTTTGCCTGAGAGATGAAGATTTGTCTTGGTTTTAAACATTTCCAGAAAAGGAGATTTCACAACCTCTTTTCAATGGCATCTTATAACAGTGTTCATTCCCAGGACATTTTCCCTTCTTTTTCACCTAAGTCAACTCTCCTTACTTTAAATGATCAATAGAGGCAATTTTCCCATTTTTATGTATCTTTATTGGTTTCCTCTAGAGTCTCAATGAACTCCTCTTTTTTAGAATGCTCACCCCTCAAACCAGTCATGGCTATTACTGTACTAGACATTTATCAGTAAGAAGGCCGAAGCCCAGTAATCTGAGGGATTTCCCTAAAAACTCAAAGCAAGTGAACAGGAAAAACTGGTGTAATTTTTTTTAATGCAAGCCACAGGTGGTCACCCCTTCTGTGAACTTCCACGGCACTCTAGTTTCCATGGCACTAGTTCACACGGTGTTCAGTGTGGTCTCATCTCCACTCTAAAAGAGAAGCCCTTAGGGGCAGGGACTTCAGCTCATGCCCTTCATAGTGCCTGGTGGGTACCTCATACAGAGCAACTGCTGAACGTAATATTTCTTCAATAAATAAACATAATACCAGGAGAAGGAGTTGGAATGCAGACAAGAACACGGAATGGATGTGAGAACTGTTATGAATAAGCATAAGTTCAAACTGCAAGTTATATTTTTAGGTATTTCATTACTTTCAGATGCATGTTTTGGGGGAACTTGGTTCCATCAAACGTTCAATACAGATTTGGTCACAGCATAGCACCTGGGGTCCTCTTTGGCACCATTATTCCATGGTTCATGCGGAGAAACAAGTCTAGCCACGTCATGTGTATAGTTTGCACAGATATGAAAACAATTATTTGACTGCTGCAAGGATAATTTTAGTTATGAATGTTACTAAAAGAGTTCCAAAGATGTTTAAAATAATTTCGTCTTATTGTTTTGTCTACTTTCCTTGCAATCTTGTTATTATAAACTATTCACAAAATATTACCTTTCTTTTCAGGGCCAATTTTACTTATAGTTCAATCACAAAAGGTTTATAACAAAGGGGAACATGATTTTCTTAGGTTTTGCAGAAGTCTTTGTTTTCCAATACAAAAATCCACTGATATTTCAGAAGAGATAACAAAATTATTTTCTTGAGAGTTATTCCTTGAAAGCTGACCACTTCAAATAAAAAGAAATTTTTTCAAAGCCAGCATATGATGTTAGAGAAATATGTTAAATAAGACTTCTAACTTGTTTCATAAGAATTCCTAAATCCTTATTTCATCTTCTATTATGGAGTCACTAGTATCTTAACTGGAGGGTGGGAGACGGGGAACTTTTTAATGCATACAGCTGAGTAAAAAATAAATCAAATTAGGAAACCATAAATTTCATATTTCATCAATACCAATCAGCACCGTGAGAACTCTATTTGTAAAGGCATCCATACCTTCTGAGAGCCTTCAACCAGAACAAGAGCTACAAGTACAGATGCTCTTCAGTTGTTTTTAAAATTGGAAAGCCACTGTCTTCAATAAAATATGACTCCACCTTCTCAGAATTCCACTCTTTCCTCTTCATTTGCAACTTGTAGAATTCATACCAGCATTTAATTCCCTGCAGCTTGCCTTCCACATCTGCTCCACCTTCATCACTCTTGAAAAATGTTAGCTCTGCGTCTTTGTGAACCACTGAACAGCTAGCAAAGTTACTACAAGTTGTTTTTAATAAGGCAAATGTGTTGAGTGATATGTATTCTGAGGCAAAGGAGTTCCAGGGCTTAGGAGCCGGATGCAGCACAGCCTAACTCCACTCTTATCTGAAAGTCCAATCTCTGATGGCATTTCAGCAAAATTCAATTTACAACTTTAAAAAAAGAAAGAACGAATCTTCACATTCCTTGAAGAACCAAAAGGCATCAGTGTTCAAAGAAATGTGATCTGGTCATCATTTTCCTGATGCATAAAACTAAATATAAAGGTACTACCTCTGTTTCCTCCCTCCCTCCCTCCCTCCCTCCCTCCCTGTATGCCTTCTCTATCACGTTCTCCAATTGTAAAATGTTTAATTCAGAAACCAATCAACAAATACCTATTTGCCATTTTTCTCAATTTTAGGTATCTTAGGGAACTCAAATATGTATTAAGCATTTTTTTGTTGTTGCTCTCTAGTTGCTTAGGATCTAGTTGAAAAGACAAAACATAAAACAATTATTTTTTAAAATAAAAACGTACATTTTTCAAAATCATTTTAATTCCTCTCACAGCCCTTTTCCAGGCAGAAAGTGATTCATCCAATACTACTCTATAGATAATTTAACTGTATTCAAAGAAATATTTCCAAGCATACACATCAGATTTTTTGTGAAGTGGGTCAAAGCCTACTTACTCCCTTTCAATTTGTCCTTATTAAAATCTTCCAATGTCATCTCAAATGTCACTCTCTTGTGAAACCTGTCTTTAGGACACTACTTATTACTCTGAATTTCATACCTGTCTAACTAGATTATGTGTGTGTGTGTGTGGGGGGTCCCCTTTGTTCTGCTACGTTATTAGTTCTTAGAGGACAAGATCATGGTTTTCCCAATGTTTTCATTGTCCATAATTCCACCAAACAAAAATACTCTGAGAACGTATTTTTAAAGCAAGTTCTTGGTGAACTACCTTTTAGTGACATGATCTAGTAACATTATGCTTTCACGTATGGTGACTGCTTAGAACGGCGCACACGGGGGTGTGAATTCTTGGCAGCACTGCGATGGAGTGGATGGCACCAGTACTTTGTCAACATATCCCTTTTCACATTTGCAGAAGTGACGAGACTGGTGTCAGCCTTCAGACATTATTTGTGTTCACCAAATTCCACTCTTTTGCTAAAAAGACAGAAGAAAGCGCCCATATTTATCTATGTATTATGTCTAAAGTCAGCCATCTCTCCGGCTCTGAGAACTTCCACCAATGACCAAGAAATCTTATGGGGGTATTAAGCACAGAGGGACGGCCAGGGTCGGGGGGGGGGGGGGTTGGGGGAGAAAACACAGACACCTCAGGGACTCCCTCCTTCCTGCAATCTCCCTCTCCTCACTTCCCTGCCCAGTGAGCTACATACAAATCATTCTTCAGGACCTTCCTGTCTCCTCCTCCAGTGTTCCCTCAACCTCCTTTCCACATGTAGTCCACCCTTCTGTGCTGTTTTAGTTGATAGCTCCATCTCTCTAATAGCTACCTGAATAATTACACATTTTACATTAAATTAGGACTGTGGGAATTTATTTATTTTAAATCCTCACTTGAGAATATTTTTCCATTTATCTTCAGACAGAGTGGGAGAGAGACAGAGAGAGAGAGAGAGAGAAATGTCCATCTGAGAGAGACAGATCAAGTGGTTGCCTCCCACACGACCCCAACCAGGGCCGGGAACCGAACCATAACCGAGGCACATGCCTTTGACTGGAATCAAACCTCTGGACTCTTTGGTCCACAGGCCAATACTAATTGCTGAGCCAAACGGACCAGGGCAGAACTGTGGGAATTTAAAGAAAATGTCTAGTAATATAATGCCTGGCGCATAGTAGTAGTTCGGTATACAGCAGCTACTGTTATCAGTATTAACGGTATCTACTCATGGGCTCCTCTCCCCAGTTAACAGCATAGCTACCACCTACGGAGAGTTTACTATGTGCCAGGCACATCCTAAGGGCTTTATAGTCTCATCAAGCTGGAAGGTTTCCTGAATGTGTTAATTCATTTCTTTATTCCCCACAGTTACAGACACAGTCAATAGGTGCTTAGTATTTGCTGAATCAAATAGAGAAATGAGAAAAGCCCCCAAAAGGTCCATATGGGCATGAGTAGAAGAGTTGCTACAGCTCATTGCGTTCTGTGTCAAAAGCATCAATGCAAAACACACTACTTCCTAGCTCCCAAATCCAGAATCAAAGGGCTTGGAGGGAAAAAAACTCCACTGTATGAGAACTTCCTTTGTTTGCACAAAGGAGTGTGTCTCTCTCCTCTCAGTCTATACTGTCATCCTCCTCTCTTTGCACAATTAACCCACTGTTCACATCTGCAGACCCAGCTGCTATTAACAGCCTGTTCCTGCTACTGTCCACTTTGAAAACTGAGCCCAAGATCTCTCCACAAATCCCCATTTCTCCAACATTATAAATATTGGCTTGCCATATGTCCTGTTTTGTGGTTACTCTTCAACTTTGTCAATTTGAGAGTATACTTTACATAAAAGTAACATGCCAAATTTGTTCACATCTCACCATACTGTGATGAGAATTGAGTCAAACCAAAAAAAAAAAAAAAAAAAAAGAAAGTGTTATATTTCAAGTCATGTTAAAATTTTCCTTTTGATGCCAAGCTTCCACACTTTTCTCTCTTTCATCTCTTTCTCCTATTATCAGAGATGTGAAGAGTCATAAAAAAAGAAGAATGCACTCCATTCACTTTGGAGAAGCCAGGCTGAAACTGGAAGAAAAGCCCCACACTGAAAGCCTGCCTGATCACCAGACTGTCTTCACCTCTGCTGTGTGCAGAGCGGCTCTGCCAGCACCGACTCCAGCCTGTGTTTGTGCATCTCTGCTCCTGGGCACCAAAGAAGGAGTGAGTTCTCCCGACAGACGCCACCTTCCCATTTACAAAGCTGTTGAGTAACGGCTGTCTTTTTACGATGTAATGAATCATTTCCTTCATATATGCCTGTATATGTATGCATACCAATGTCTCGAATTACAGTTAGTATTGGCTGACTGTGAAGACATCGAGGCACTTTAAAGACTCGGAGCGAGCCAACAGCATCTGTTGCACATCTACGAGCAATAGGCACCGTTCCTGATCTCAGGGAATTCACAGTCTGTTGTGGGAAATGACTGTGCTGTGCAAAGCACTACTCTGAACTGCAGTTTGAATTTTTAAGTTGTCCCTTCAAACAACGATTTCATCTGTGCATTCATTTAATAGGCATTTACTGAGGAGCTATTATGAGCTAGTTAGGGCAGAAATAAGAGTCCCCCAGTTGTAAGGATCTCACATTCTATTAGAGGGAAGTAACCAAAAGAAAACAGGGGTGGGGGTGCAATATATAGAAGTTAGCATAGGGCTCAGCAGGAATACAAAGAAGGAATAATTACGATGCAGGGGTGGGGGTGGGGTGGGACGGGTGCAGTGAGGCTCGGGGAAGGTTTCTGGAAGAAGCAGCTTGGGCTGAATTCTGAGGGAGTAGACTGAGGCAAGACCATGTGAGACTTCACATGCCTTATTAAGAAGCCTGGAATGTGGTTTGTTGGCAAATGACCAGATCGTATTCTGACTTTGTAGTGACCGTTGTGGCAGCAATGTGGAAGATGGACTTAACAGATTGAGACAAGAGAAAAAAAGAGCTAATTAGCAAATAATTATTATGAAGGTAAAAGTTTCTAATACCCAGCCTCAGTGGGGATAGAGAGGAGCTGTAGCGAACAGTTACTCATCTTCTGGCCTAGACTCCCGTACCCCATTTATTCTAGAAATAGGACCTGTTCTTTGGAGAACTCCACTAACTCCACTCCAGCCGTTTGACTCCCGTGGCTTGCTCATGTTCATATATGGCATATAAAGTCCTCTATTACATATATGGTTGTCTGGGGGAGAAGGCAGGTAAGGTGCCCACTGGGGCTCAAGTTGGACTGCTCACAGTTCCATAATCCCCTGACCACAGTGAACTGGTCCTAAGCGTCTGATGGAATTTCTGGATAAGGGACCAAGGAAGTCAAACCAGTTTTTGTCTAACAACTGATGCTAAAATCTGGGATGAGGTTGAAGCCATGTTTCTAAGCACGTGGGCCACAAAAACAGGCACAGCTGGTGTGCAGTGAGAGAGAGAAAGGAAGGGGACACACATGGGACAGAGACAGAAAGGAGATAAGGAGAAGTGATTGTATCTGAATCCCAGCCACTTCCTGTTTGTGAGTTCTTTGAGGTATCCCAGAGTCATTTATCTTACCGTTCATCTAGTCTGAGTTCCTATCATTTTAGCTGAAAGACTCCCAACTACTCCAGGAAGAAATAAATATATGAAATGTTAAAGGAAGAAATAACCAGGCTTGATCATCCTTTGAATATAGGACTGAAAAAAAGTTATGAGTATTAACAGTCCTGTAGAAAAAGACACCAACAGGCAAGTACCTTGAAAACCATCCAGAGTTCCAAAAAGTTTTAAATAGGATCTAGTCCTACCAAATCCCAGACCAATATTAAGACAAAGCATAGAGCTTCTATTTAGCACTAATTCCAACTCTTTCAAATACTCCATTCCTTTCATGTTTAATCCTTTATCATTCATTTTTAAAATCTGCTTCACAGTTACTGAGGGAAGAGGGCTGGGTGTCACAAATGCATAATCAGTTGCATTTCTGGTTCTTTCAAGCTCTGATTGCTTTTCAAAAAAACTAGCAGCCCAGATAACTTCTCCAACAGCAAAGGGTAAGTTCGATGTTTTAAAAACACAGAAGATTTCTTCTACAACGAAACAGCCCAAAAAATAATATATAAATGTCTAAGCATATGATCCTATTTCTTATCTCTAATAAATGCTATTGCTCATTAAAAAGGAAAAAATAAAACCCATGCTGAATCTGAGTCACCTTGACATCACCTACCATGCCCATTCTCCAGGGCTGTTTCGGAACCTCCAGACCAATACCTCACCTCATCTACCTAACACCCCACTGGACCAGGCCTGGTGGTCCAGCACAGACAGGAGGTGGGGTGGACCCCAAGGCCATAGGTTACCAGTCAGAAGGACCTGAGGAGGTCCAGGGGCTGCAAGCATTTATTGTGCAGTCAGAACAAACTGAAAAGGTTGACAGTTCACTCTGCTGGGGATGATCTAAACCTGGGGGGAGGGGGGGGAGGTGGATTCATGACTCTGCCATGTCCAGTAGGCTTTCACTGGTCTGGATTTGGAGATGGATCAATGCCAAGAGGCAGGGGAGAGGGACCTCTTTTTTATCTGGGGCCTATGGTTTGTGAAACATCAGTTGCACCTTTTGGCACCTAGAGGCACACAGTTACCGTGAAACACCTGACCCTGAGCAAAGCCAGGGAGAAGGACAGGGGAGAGGGGTAGACCCTGTAGACATTTCAAGTAGAAACATACAGCACTATGTTTCGAAGGATTTTTTTGTTTCTTGGGCTTTTTTTTACAAATGTGGTTTAGAATGACTAAGTATAATGGACTGTATTACTGTTCCAAATCAGTCACCGCCCTCCCTGTAGGCAGATGACACGTCCCTATGCGACTGTAGCGCAATTCCTGATGCTACTGACATCGGGTTTCGCTGACTTGCTTTAGCCAATTAAATGTAAACAAAGAGATGTATGCCTACTCAGAGCAACAAGTTTGTTTTTTTTTTATTGATTTTAGAGAGAGAGAAAGGAAGGGAGGGAGAAAATGAGAGAGAGAAATATCAATGTGAGAGAAACACAGATTAGTTGCCTCCTGCCCCCACCCTGACCAGGGCTGGGGATCAAACTTGCAACCCAGGTAGGTGCCCTTGACCAGGAATTGAATCTGCAACCTTTTTTTTGTTGTTGTTCTCTTTATTGATTTTTAGAGAGAGAGAGAGAGAAATATTGATGAGATATCCTGTATGCCCCCACTGGGGATCAGGCCCACATTCTGGGCATGTGCCCTGACCAGGAATTGAACCGGTGACTTCTTGGCGCATGGGCCAATGCTCAACCACTGGGCAACACCGGCCAGGCTGAACCTGCAACTTTTCACAGGCTGGCCAATGCTCTAACCACTGCACACACCAGCCAGGGAACTATTAATTCCCATCCCATACGTCTTCCTTTTGAAACCCTACACATCCTTGAAGGTCCTCCTCATGCCCCACTTTTAGGTATAAAGCCTTTCTTCTTCTGAAGTCACAAAGTACTAAAACAATTAATGATGATGTACCATAATTTACTTTCCATTACTTACAGTGTTATATGTGTTTAATCTTCCTGACCACATTATGAATTCTAGACAGCAGGAACTGCTTGAGCACCACCACCCCAAATTCTTCATACAGTATTTTCCACAAACATTCTCAATCAATATGTGTCTAATGAACAACCTTTGAATGGCTAAGTAAAACCATCCCTAGGGAAAATGCACAGCAGGAAGGCTGTGGTGCCATTTTGCTCATACACCTGCAACACTCACGGACCCAGGCAGAAAGGCAGAACTGTAGTGGGCGACAGCAGAGCAGCGGCCTGGACCTGAGACCTGGGCAAGGGAACAAGCAAAAGCCTTAGGATGGATGCTGAAAATGTTTCATGCTCAGCCATGTGTTTGGTCTGAAACAGTGCTCTCCAACAGAAATATAATAAAATGTTTTTGTAAATACATTTAGAAATAGAAAGCTAAAAATAATTTTAATAATATATTTTATTTAACTTAATATAGCCCAAATATTTATCTTTGTTGTCTGGTGTGTACTTTATACTCACGACACACCTCACCAGACCGGCCACATATTGCATGCTCAGAAGCCACATGTGGCGAGATGGCCGTGGCCCTGAACAGCGCAGGTCAGCAACACGTCACTTTTGAGGCCAACACTTAGTTTTCAGAAATTCACAAAGCAAAGTGATAGAGGCCAGAGAAAATGATGGCAGTCACAGACTGTAATACAAATCTGAATGAAACTACACTTCAGGCCCAGCCAGTGTGGCTCAATGGATTGAGCCTCAGTCCTGTGGACTGAGAGGTCCTGGTTTGATTCCCGGTCAGGGCACATGCCTGGGTTTTAGACTCCATCCCCAATAGGGGGCGTGCAGGAGGCAGATGATGGATGTTTCTATCTCTCCCTTTCTCTCTCTAAAAAATCAGTAAAAAACATTAAAAGAAAGAAAGGAAGAAAGAAAGAAACCACACTTCAGAAGGTATAAGCTGTAATAATAAGGTTTTCCCCTCCTTTTTTAAAAATTCCTGAGTCATTTTTAAAAGCCAGGTTTTTGGTATATCATTATGTTTCTTTAAAATATACTGCCTTCAAAAAACAGACACACAGACCAATGGAACAGAACTGAGAGCCCAGAAATAAATCCATGAGCAAAAAATTTTCAATAAAGGAACCAAAAACATAAAATGGAGAAAAGAAAGCCTCTTCAATAAATGATGCTAAGAAAATTGGAAAGTCATATCCAAAAGAATGAAACTAGACAGCTATATGTCACCATACACAAAAATGAACTCTAAATAGATCAAAGACCTAAATAAAAGACCTAAAAAAATAAAATACATAGAATAAAGCATAGGTACCAAACTTATGTTATGGACCTTGGTCTTAGAGAGGATTTTATGAATTTGACCTTGACAACATGGGAAGTTAAAGAAAAAGTAAATAAATAGGACTATATTAAACTAAAAGCTTCTGCATAACAACAGAAAACATCAACAAAACAAAAAGGCAACCAACCTAATGAGAGACAATATCTGCAAACAACTCCAATAAGGGATCAATATTCAAAATATATAAAGACGTCTTATGATTCAACAACAAAACTCTAAACAATCTAATTAAAAAATGAGCAGAGGACATGAACAGATACTGCTCCTAGGAACACATACAAATAACCAACAAATATGAAAAGATGATCAACTTCACTAGCTATTAGAGAAATACAAATCAAAACCACAATGAGATACCATCTCATACCTATTAGAATGGTTATTATCAACAAGACAAGTAATAACAAGTATTGGAGAGGTTGTGGGAAAAAAGGAACCCTCATACACTGGTGATGGGAATATACATTGGTACAGACACTATGGAAAATAGTATGAAGTTTCCTCAATAAAGTAAGAATAGAGTTACCATACGACCCAGCAATCCCTCTTCTAGGTAGTCACCTGAAAAGTTTGAAAACAATTATTCATAAAGAGATATGTACCACCATGTTCACGGCAGCATTATCCATGGTGGCCAAGACAAGGAAACAACCAAAGTGTCCTCTGACAGATGATTGGATAAAGAAGATATGGTACAAATATACAAAGGGATACTACTCGGCCATAAGAAAAGGCAAAATACTGCCATTTGCAACAACATGGAAGGATCTTGACAATATCATGGTAAGGGAAATTAGTCAGATGGAAAAAGTCAAGAACCATTTTTTCACTCACATGTGGAATATAAAACTAAAAGTAACAAATGAACAAACAAGACAAACAAAAACTCATAGACACAGAAAACAGTATGGCGGTTACCAGAGGGAAGGGGGTGAGGGAATAGAAAAGGATAAAGGGAATCTAGTATATGGTTATGGAAGGAGACTTGATTTTGGGTGGTGAACACACAATGCAATATACAGATGATGTATTGTAGAATTGTATACTTGAAACCTATATAATTTTATTAACCAAAGTCATCCCACTAAATTTAATAAAATTTAAAAAACAATACTGCCTTTAAAAAGCAATAACTTTACTTAGTTGCAATGTCATTTTCTTCTGTTCATGATTTTGAGGGATTAAACACCTTGATCCTTCAGAAGGTATAAGCTGTAATAATAAGGTTTCCCCTCCTTGATATTTGGTGGTGCCTAACCTCACTTGTAAGTAAAATTTAAAAAATACTTAAAGTGAATTCATAACAAAATCAAATTGCTCCAATAAATCATACACTAACTTATAAAATATTAAACATAATGATAAGCAAAAAATGAGCAAAAAGAGTTTAAAAAAGATATAATCCTAAACAAAGTGATATTGCAGATATTTATGTTTTCTGCACTCTTCCTTCTTACTCTTTCCCTGCAACTTTGCCCCACAAAACCCACCAAGTAAAAAAATGACTTTACAACCATGTGGTATCATAGAGAGTATTCGAGACTGTACCAGACCAGCACTCAGAAAACCTAGGGTTGGAGCCAAGCTCTCCTTCTGGATAGTCTTGCCGAATTCATTCCATAAGCATCAATCTTCTTGATCTTAAAAAACAGGGTTTGAATGGTCTGAGTTGAGAAACTTCCAGCTCTGTAGTGTTTACTTGGCACACAGAAGGTGCTAACTAAATACTGAGGGAGAGAAGAAGGAAACTGGAAGAGGAGGAAGAATTCATTTGTTTTTCTCTGCATGTGTTGAACAGGGAAGGTAAGATACTTGGGCCAGATATGAGGACAACAGCATGAAAAGTGAGGGGTCCTAGAATGCTCTGGACATTCTGGCAGCCATCTGGGAGACCTGGACTGGGTTTCTGTAGGCAAAACTACAATGACCAAGGACATTTTCTTGTTCTCTCCTACAGAACACACATAATGGCATAATTAGACAGTGATTCTCCACATACGTCTTTTTCCTCTGTACTACCTCCTGACAAAATTCAAAGTCTATGAGAAGGTAGCTAAACTAACAAACAACCCCCCCTTTTACTTCTACTCTAACTCTAAGACAAAAACTTTGGACTCAAAACTACAATCACACTGATAAGGAAAAACATGCCTACCCCAACTGGGAAAATGATGAGACAAAGGCTCTTTGTTTTTTGTGTTGTGTGTATGTGTTGTGTGTGTGTGTGTTTGTTTAAACTAAAGAGGGGGCATAAAGCAGGTGTCTTTGTGTTTCTTTAAAAGCTTACTTTTCTTTTTAATGGAAATCAAACATACTCTATAACACTGCATAACACACTACTGTGGAAGAATTAAAGGCATGCAATACGCACTTGGCTTATGCTGAAATAAATGTTTCTCTGCTTAGGAGCACAAATTTATAAAAAGTATCATTTACTGAAAAGAAAAATCCAAATACATAGTATAAGACAATTAATAAATGAGACTTTCCCTGACCTTCCTGGGGCAGAGAATGAAAATCTTGCTAGGCATCTACATCAAATGGTTTGCCTTCATTTCCAATGCAACCCACACCAAAACTGAACCCGCCAGCTTCTCCCTGCACCAAACCAGCTCTTTCTTCTTTTGTTCCTGCAGAATTTTCAGTCACTCAGTCCAGCTTCAGAGTCATCCCTGACTCTTTGTGCTGTCAGCATCCAAGTCCTAGACACTTTATTTCTGCAATGTTTTGATCATTTTCCCCATGGCACTGCTCCACTGCAGGCCCTTATTACGGTTTTTCTGTCACATTTTACTGAATACCATCTCTAGCCTTCCCACTGACCAAATCAAATTCATTCTGTGCTCTGCTTTCAGATTAACCTTCTGAAAGGAAGCCTCGATGATGCCACTGCTTTGTTCAAAACAGGCATTTGAGAAATTGAAGGTATCAAGGTCCAACCCTGCATCAAAGCCTTCTCAGCCAGATTTGGTTTCAGCCTCTTTCTAGATATGTCACCCAGGACTCCCCTTTATGTACCATCATTAGCACAACTCCATAACTTGTCATTCTCTGAACAAAGTCAACACTCTCTTTTTTCCATCTCTTGGCACATCTGTCTACAATCACATCACCAAATATATGTGAAACTTTGATAAAGAAGATCATGTGTATTTTTCACTAAGTATATCCCTAGTTATTTAGTGTTTTTGAAACTACTGTAAGTAATTGAGTTTTTGTTAAATTTTCTTTTCTAACTGTTCACTGCTAGTATACAGAAATGCAATTTGTATTTTGATCATTTTTTCCCTGCCATCTTGCCATCTGTAAGTTCTAGGAGCTTGTTTGGAGATTCTTAATGTTTTCCAAGTATAGACCTTATTGTATATTAAGATACTTCTGCTTCCTCCTTTCCCATCTGAATTTCTTCTATTTCTTTTTCTTGCTTTATTGCACTGGCTAAGAACTCCAATTAATACTGAATAGAAGTGACTAGAGCATTAACCTCACCTTATTCCCCATTTGAGGTGGAAAATGTTCAGTCTTTTAAAATTAAGTATGATGGCAGCTGCAGATTTTTAATGGATGCCCTTTAGCATGTTGAGGAGGTTCCTATTACTAGCTTGCTGCAAGTTTGTACCATAAATGTTGAATTTTGTCAAATGCTTTTTCTGCATCTATATTGAGATGATCACATGGTTTTCTTTTTTATTCTGTTAATATGATAAATTACATTTATTCTACATAACTAATAGTTCATTTTCAAAAGCAATATTAGGTTTACAGAAAAACTGACCAGCTAGTACAAGTTCCAATATACCCCGCCCTTCGAGCACCTCCAAGTAGTTTCCCCTAATATTAATAATTCACATTAGTATGTTATATTTGTTATAACTGATGAACCAATATTGACATATCATTAATGTCAGAACTCCACAGATATTAGGGTTCACTCTTTTGAGCTGTGCATGTCATATATCTACCATTATATCATATAGAATAATTTCACTTCCCTAAAAATAAAAATCATGTACTTCACTTATTCATCCCTCCTCTCCTCTCCTCACTCCTCCTGGAAACCACTATTTTTTTCTTTGCCTTCTCTCTGAAGGCACCCAAGTTTGTATTAAATTTTAATGTGGATTTAAAATGGACCTGGTATATTATAAGTGCTAGATTTAATATAACTATTATTAATAGTAACAGAAACAGCATTCTAAGAACACAGTTCCAGTAATGAATATAAAGAATGTTAGACCTTTCTTGCATAACAATAGGGTAGGAATAGTGATAACTCAACCAAATATTCAAAACAGCCCCTCTTTTCTCCTCACCAGAACTCCTACCTTGAAACATTTCTTAGTAAAATGCACACAATCCTTACACATAATAGAAACATAAAAATACTAAGTAAAACGCACAAAATCCTTATACATATTGCAGGTAGGTGATTACTATTTACCATCAACATAATCAGACATAATTTCAACCATTGCCTAAATACAGACTATGTGAAAAAATACTTCTTAGGAAAACACAAATTAATGACAAGAGAAACCAAGTGTGTGGTGAGATTTGTAAGGTCCAGTGGGCACTTCCTTTTTGGAGTTAGGCCAGAGAGGGGCATCAGGATCATGGACTAGCCAGGCATTTAGGTCTTCTTAAGAATGGAAGGAGCCCTGGCCGGTTTGGCTCAGCAGTTGGAGCGTCGGCCTGAGGTACAGAGAGACCTGGGTTCGGTTCCCGCTAAGGGCACGTACCTCGGTTGCAGTTTGTTCCTGGCCCTGGTTGGTCGTGTGGGTGGCAGCCACTTGATGTGTCCCTTTCATGTCGATGTTTTGCTCTCTCTCTCTTCCTCTCTCTCCCTCCCACTCTATCTGAACAAAAAATGGAAAAATGTCCTCGGGTGAGGATAAAAAAAAAAAAAAAAAAGAATGGAAGGAAAGAAGGAAGGAAGGGAGGGAGGGAGGGAGGGAGGGAGGGAGGGAGGGAGGGAGGGAGGAAGGAAGGAAGGAAGGAAGGAAGGAAGGAAGGAAGGAAGGAAGGAAGGAAGGAAGGAAGAGGGTGGGGGGGGGAGGAGAAGAAGAAGAATGGAATCAGGGCAGAGAGTGTTCTCTGGTTCAGTTTCCAGCAAAGTGGCTCTGTCCACCAGCAAAGGTGACTATTAATGTAGTTGGACTTGAACCTTTTTTCTGCTAAACTGGTGAATGTCCTTTTGCTCCAGAAAATCTTTATTTCTTTCTTTCCTTTCTTCATTCATTCAATAGCCATTGTGTAGCTGCCATGTGCCATGAGCACTGCCCCAGGTAAATCATTAAATTTTTTAAAATGTCCATACAGTTTTGCCATTTCCAGAGTGTCACATAAGTTGGAATCATACGGTATGTAGTCTTTTCAGGCTGGCTTCTTTTACTTAGCAATATGCATTTAAGGTTCCTTCATGTCTTTCATGACTTGTAGCTCATACAGTATTCCATTGTAGGGATGTGCCACAATTTGTTTATCCATTCCCTTACTAAAAGACTTCTTAGTTGCTTCCACTTTGGAGCAATTACAAACGATGCTGCTGTAAACTCATGTGCAGGTTTTGTGTGGACAGAGATTTCAACTCATTTGGGTAAATATCTAGAAGCATGATTGCTCAGTTGTATGATAAGAATATGTTTAGCATTGTAAGAAACTTGAAAGCTATGTTCCAAAGTGGCTACACCACTTTTAATTATCACCAGCAACAAATGAGAATTCCTGTATTTCACGCCCTCACCAGTTTTACTTGTCAGATATTTTTATTTTAATCAGTCTAATAGGTGTGCACTGATATCTCATTGTTGTTGTAATGTGTAATTCCCTAATGACATATAATGTTGAACACTTTCACGTATGTATTTGCCATTTGCATATCTTCTTTGTTGAGGTTCTACTCAGGTCTTTTGTTCATTTTTTAAAAAAAATTATTTATTAATTTATTTTTGTTATAGATGTTTCTCCTTTTTTCCCCCATTGACACCCTCCTCCCCATCCCTCCCACCCCATACCCAGCTTTGTTGTCCGTGTCCATCAGTTATGCGTACATGCATATAAGTTCTGTGGTTTATCTCTTCCCTTCCCTCAACTCCCCCTCTTCTGAGGGTTGTCAGTCTATACCCTACTTCCACGTCTCTGGGTCTACTCTATTCCTCAGACTGTTATGTTCATTATAGTCCACAAATAAGTGAGATCATGTGATATTTGTCTTTCACTGCTTGGCTTGTTTCACGTAGGATAATACTTTTCAGGTCCCTCCATGTCATCTCAAAGGATAAGAGATCTTTCTTTCTTAGAGCTGCATAGTACTCCATTGTGTATATGTACCACTGCTCTTTTATTCATTCATCTACTGATGGACACTTGGGCTGTTTCCAGATCTTAGCTATTGTAAATAGTGCTGCTATGAACATGGGGGTAGATATATTCTTGCTGATTGGTGTTTCAGGCTCCTTAGGGTATATTCCTAGAAGTGGGATCACTGGGTCAAATGGAAATTCAATTTTTAATTCTTAGAGGTAACACCATATTGTTTTCCATAGTGGCTGCACCAGTCTGCATTTCCATCATCAGTGTACTAGATTCCACTTTTCTCCACACCGTTGCCAACACTTGTTGTTTAATGATTTGTTGATGGCAGCCATTCTGGCAGGTGTGAAGTGATACCTCATTGTTGTTTTAATTTGCATCTAGCTGATGGTTAGTGATGTTGAGCATTTCTTCATATGTCTCTTGGCTATTTGTATGTCCTGTTTGGAGAGGTGTCTATTTAGCTCCTCTGCATATTTTTAATTGGTTCTTTTGTCTTCCGTTTGTTGAGTTGTATGAGTACTCTACATATTTTGGAAATTAACCCCTTATCTGATGTATCATTGGCAATTATGCTCTCCCATACATTTCCATTTTGATGATTGTATCTTTTGCTGTGCAGAAGCTTTTGAGTTTGATGAAGTTGCATGTGTTCATTTTCTCCTTTGTCCCTATTGCCTCAGGTGATGTATCAGTAAAAATTCTGCTGCGTATGATGTCCAAAATTTTGCCTACATTTTCTTCTAGGATTTTTATAGATTCATGGGTCACATTTAAGTCGTTTATCCATTTTGAGTTTATTCTTGTGTAGGGTGTAAGTTGATGGTCTAGTTTCATTTTTTTGCATGTACTTGTCCAATTTTCCCAACACCGTTTATTAAAGAGGCTGTCTTTACTCCATTGTATGCTCTTGCCTTCTTTGTCCAATATTAATTGAGCATAATGTCTTGGGTCCATTTCTGGGTTCCTTGTTCTGTTCCACTGGTCTATATGCCTGTCCTTGTGCCAGTACCAGGTTGTTTTGATTACAGTAGCTTTGTAGTATAACCTGATATCCAGTATTGTGATCCCACCTACTTTGTCCTTCTTTTTCAAGATTGCTGTGGCTATTCAGGGTCTTTTTTGGTTCCATATGAACTTTTGAAGTATTTATTCTAGTTCTGTGAAATATGTCATTGGTACTTTGATGGGGATTTCATTGAATATATAGATTGGACATTTTAATGATGTTAATTCTTCCAATCCATGAACAAGGTATGTGCTTCCACCTTTTTACATCTTTCTCTATTTCTTTTTTCAATGTCCTGTAGTTTTCTGCAAATAGGTCCTTTACTTCTTTGGTTAAGTTTATTCCTAGGTACCTTAATTTTTTTGCCGTGATGGTAAATGGGTTTGTTTTTTCAGTTTCTCTTTCTGTGACTTCATCATTGATATATAAGAATGCTGTCGATTTCTTGATGGTAATTTTGTATCCTGCTACTTTGCCAAATTCATTTATTAAGTCTAGTAGATTTTTGATGGAGCCTTTAGGTTTTCTATGTATAATTTCATGTCATCTGCAAATATTGACAGTCTCACTTCCTCCTTTCCAATTTGGATCCCTTTTATTTTTTCTTTCTGTCTGATTGCTGTGGCTAAGACTTCCAGTACTATGCTAAATAAGAGTGGTGAAAGTGGGCATCCCTGTCTTGATCCTGTTCTTAAGTGAAATGCTTTTAGTTTTTGCCCACTGAGTATGATGGTGGCTCTAGGTCTTTCATATATGGCCTTTATTATGTCGAGATATGATCCCTCTATTCCCACATTGCTGAGTGTTTTTATTAGAAATGGGTGCTGGATTTGTCAAATGCTTTTTCAGTATCTATTGATATGATCATGTGGTTTTTATTCTTCATTTTGTTTATGTGGTGTATCACATTTATTGATTGCAAATATTGTACCAGCCTTGCATCCCTGGTATGAATCCCACATGATCATGGTGAATAATTTTTTTGATGTATTGCTGGATCAAATTGCTAGTATTTTGCTCAGGATTTTGGCATCTATGTTCATCAGAGATATTGGCCTGGTAGTTTTCTTTCTTTGTAGTGTCTATTTCTGGTTTTGGAATTAGAATTATGCTGGCCTCATAGAATGAGTTTGGAAGTCTTCCTTCTTCTTGAATTTTTTGAAATAGTTTAGAGAGAATGGGTGTTAGTTCTTCTTTGAATGTTCAGTAAAACTCCCCCGTGAAGCCATCCGGGCCTGGGCTTTTGTTTGCTGGGAGAGTCTTGATTACCTCTTCAATTTCCTTAGTTGTTATTGGTCTGTTCAAGGTTTCTATCTCTTCCGGTCCAGTTTTTGGAGACTATATGCTTCTAGAAATTGGTCCATTTTGCTTAGATTGTCTAATTTGTTGCCATATAATTCTTCATAGTATTTGTTAACGAATCTTTGTTTTTCTGTGGCATCAGTTGTTATTTCTCCTCTTTCTGATTTTGTATATTTGGGTTCTCTCTCTTTGTTTCTTGGTGACTCTAGCTAAGGATCCATCAATCTTGTTTATCTTTTCGAAAAACCAGCTCTTTGTTTCATTGATCCTTTGACTTGTTTTTTCTTTTGGTCTCTGTCATTTATTTCTGCTCTGATCTTTCCTATTTCTTTCCTTTAACTCGCTCTGGGGTTTTCTTTTTGTTTGCTTTCTAATTCTTTAAGTTGTGAGGTTAGATAGTCTATTAGAAATTTTTCTTGGGGTACGCCTGCAGTGCTATGAAATTCCCTCTCAGAACTGCTTTCACTGCATCCCACAGATATTGTGTTGTTGTGTGTTTATTTTCATTGGTTCCCAGAACATTTTTAATTTCTTCCTTGATCTCCTCGGTAACCCATTCATTGTTTAATAACATGCTATTTAGCCTCCATGTGTTCAAATGTCTTTGCATGTTCTTGTTGCATTTGATTTCTAATTTTATACCACTGTGATCTGAGAAGATGCTTGATATGACTTCAATCTTCTTGAACTTGTAGAGACTTAGTTTGTGTCCTAACATGTGATCTATCTTTAAGAATGTTCCATGTGCACTTGAGAAGAATGTGAATTCTCTCAAGTTTTGTGGTGTAATTCTCTGTAGATATCTATTAAATCCATTTGGTCTAGTTCTTCATTTAGAGTCTCTGTTTCCTTGTTAATTTTTTGTCTAGAGGATCTATCCGGTGATGTCAGTGGGGTGCTGAAGAGTCCTACTATGATTGTATTGCTGTCAATTTCTCCTTTGATGTTCTCCAGAAGATTTTTAATATGTTTTGTTGCACCTATATTGGGTGCATATATGTTTACCAAGGTTACATCTTCCTGTTGGATAGATCCTTTCAATATTACGTAGTGGCCTTCTTTGTCTCTAGTTATGGCCTTCATTTTGAAATCTATTTTATCAGATATGAGTGTTGCTACCCCAGCATTTTTTCCTTTTCGTTTGCTTGGAAGATTTTTTTCTATCCTTTCACTTTCAACCTATGTGAGTCTTTTGTGGTGAGGTGGGTCTCTTGTAAACAACATATAGATGAGTCATGCTTTCTTATCCAATCAGCTACTCTATGTCTTTTTATCAGAGCATTCAATCAATTTACATTTAAGGTGATTACTGATATGTACTTATTTATTGCCATTTTTGTTTAGTGTGGTTATATTTTTCTTCCTATTTCTTCTACTATTTACAGCAGTCTTTTTAACATTTCTTGCAGTGCTAGTTTGGTGCTAATGTATTCCCTTAGCCTTTTTTTTTTTTTTTTTTATCTGGGAAGCTCTTTATTTGACCTTCTATTTTGAATGATAGTCTTGCTGGGTAGAGTAGTCTTGAATTCAGATCCTTGTTTTTCATGACCTTGATTACCTCATGCCATTCCCTTCTGGCCTGTAGTGTTTCTGTTGAGAAGTCAGCTGAGAGCCTTATGAGGATACCTTTGTAGGTAACTTGTTGCATATCTCTTGCTGCCTTTAGGATTCTGTCTGTCTTTAATTTTTGGCATTTTAATTACTATGTGTCTTTGCGCATGTTAGCTCTAACTTTCATATTACTGCCTCAAGCCTCTTAAAACTTTTACTTTCATATTGATGCTCCAAGACTCTTATCCTTTAACCTTGCCCTAAGCCTCTCATTCCAGGAAACCAAAACCCATCACTCCAGTCAGGCAGAATGGAATGACGGAACCACCCTAACCCACCCAAAACTGCAAAGGGTCACTAGACAAGAAAAACAAGTTTCAGGCCCTGGCCGGTTTGGCTCAGCGGTTAGAGCGTCGGCCTGCGGTCCGGAGAGACCCGGGTTCGGTTCCCGCTAAGGGCATGTACCTCGGTTGCAGTTTGTCCCCGGCCCTGGTTGGGTCGTGCGGGTGGCAGCCACTCGATGTGTCCCTTTCACATCGATGTTTCCCTCTCTCTCTCTTCCTCTCTCTCCCTCCTACTCTATCTGTACAAAAAATGGAAAAATGTCCTCGGATGAGGATTAAAAAAAAAAAAAAAAAAAAAAAAAAAAAAAAAAAAAAAAAAAGAAAAACAAGTTTCAGGAGACCCCAGTCCCAACCAATCAAGAACTTGGGAGACCCCAGCTTTGACTAATCAAGGAGGACCACAATTCCTCGGCTGAACAACCACCCACCCCAGCCCTAAGTTTAAAAATCCTTAGTCTGGATGAGCCGGTTGCTATTTTCTCTTTAGAGGTAGCCTGGCAGGTCTTTCCCTCAATAAACCTGCACTCTTCTGGTTACTCAGCACACCGCCTCATTCTTACAGCATGGACCTGTTTGGATTCTTCTTACTTAGGGCTCTCTGTGCTTCTTTAACTTGAATGCCTTCTTCCTTCACCAATTCAGGGAAGTTTTCTGTCACTATTTCTTCAAATATATTCTCTAACCCTTGCTCATTTTCTTCTTCTTCAGGGACTCCTATGATGCGAATATTATTACGTTCCCAGTTGTCCCACAGTTGTCTTAAGCTGTCTTCCTGTTTTTTAATTGTTTTTTCCTTTTGGTTTTCTGATAGGTTGATTTTTTTCTACCCTGTCTTCTAATTCAATGATCTGGTCCTCAGCTTCCTCTATTCTGCTGTTTAGTCCTTCCAATGTGTTCTTTATTTCTGCTATGTCATTCTTCATTTCTTCTTCATGGTTTTTAATTTCCAATTGGTTGATTTTCAATGTTTCTATATCTTTACTCATGATGTTGATGTCCTTACTCATGCTGTTGAGCTACCTCAAGATCATGGCTCTGAATTGTAGCTCTGTAAACTTGCTTAACTGGGTTTCATTTATCTCATCTTTGGTGGAGGTCTCTTGTTCTTTCATTTGGAATTTGTTTCTTTGTTTCACCATTTTGGCTATGACATTGGGTTTTGGAGCCTGCCAAATTTTCCCTGTGGGTTTTGGTGTTCTGCTGTTTGTGGCTCCCTGTATTGGGTTTGGATAAGTGAGGAAGACCCATGTTAAACACCCCTGTCTAATCTTACTTTCCTGGGTAGAATTGCAAGACCAGGAAAGGTTCAGTTATCCTCTAGCTTTTTTCCTGGAGGCTATTAGTTGGGGTTACCTGAAGAGCCTTGGGTTCTCAGTTGAATGGAAAAACTCCCTCAGGTGTTCAGTGTTAAGAGGATTTCCCAAGTGCGGGGCAGATGCTGGTTCTTAATGGGCCTCAATTTGCATTTCAATGGCCCACCAGGTGGGGTTGAATCTCTGTGGGAGGGGCTGTGACCTCTCCCCAGAGCCCTGGGAAGGAGAAAGATGACCACCATCCTGTGTGGCCGCAACTCAGCAAAAGCTCTGAGTGCCCTCTAAATCACAGGTGTCCCCATACAGTTCCAGCCCAGTCTGCCCTCCCTCTGCCGGAGTCCAAGGTGAATGGCTGTGGCTATTTTAGCGTCTGTCCCGGCGCTCTGCACTGTGGAATGGGCTTGGGAGTTTAACCCCGAGGGCGCTGCTCACAGCTAAGACCGCTGCTGTCTGCGGGCTCCCAGCCCTCCTCTCACGCCTCTGCAATCCTACCAGGATCCATCAGTGTCCCTGGTTATATGGTCCTCGCAAGCTGCTTTTCTGTTGCCTTTTCCCGATGATTTGTCTTTATTTTCATTGTAATTCCAGTTTGGTCCTGGGAGATGGTCTGTGTAGCTTCCATTCATCCCACCGCCATTTTGGAATCTCTTTTGCTCATTTTTTAATTGGATAGTTCATTTTCTTACTGTTGAGCTTTAAGAGTTCTTTGTATATTTTGGAAAACACTCCTTTATCAGATGTATTTTACAAACATTTTTTCCCAGTCTGTTGCTTTCTTTTAATTCTCTTAATTGTGCTGTTGCAGAACAAAAGTGTTAAGCCTTAACAAAATCCTGTTAATCAATTTTAATTCTATGGATCATGCTTTGGTGTTGTATCTAAGTCATCACAACCTCTAGATTTCCTAAATTTCTCCTATCTTATCTTCTAGAACTTTATAGTTTTGTATTTTACATTTAGGTCTATGATCCACTTTAATTTTTTTGAAGGGTATAAGGTCAGTATCTAGATTCATTTCTGTGCATGTGGGTATCCATTTGGTTCAGTACCATCTGTCTCTTCTGTACTTCATTTTAATATTTTCTGGTAACCTATCTTCTATAGTTATTTAATTCTCTTCAGCTGAATCTATTCTTCTGCTAAACCCTAACGCTACGTTTTTAATTTTGGTTTGGGGTTTGTCAGGGGGAGAATTTCTATTGGGTTATTTTCCAAATCTGTTCTGTCACGTTTTATAAATTTTAGTCCTCTTCAACATTTTAAAATCTTATTTTTTGCCTTTTTTTTTTTTTTTTTTTTTTTGCGGGGGGGGGGGGGGGGGTACGTGCCCCTAGTGGAAACCAAACCCAGGACTCTCTGGTCTGCAGGCTGACGCTCCAACCGCTGAGCCAAACCAGCCAGGGCTATTTTGCCTTTTTGTATACAATAAGCATAGTTATGTTAAAGCTTATGCTTAACAATCTGAACATCTGAAACATCTGTGGGTCTATTTCTACTTATTTCTGCTAGTTTTTGTGCATGTTGCCATATATTGTCACGCAGCACCTATTTATCTTTGACTGTGAGCTGAACATTGTATATTTATGTTTTGCTTTATTTTATTGATTCCAGAGATGGAGAGAGGGAGGAAGAGAGAGAGAGAGAGAGAGAGAGAGAGAGAGAGAAACATTGATGTGAAAGAGATAGATGTACTGATTGCCTCCTACACATGCCACAAACTAGGTTTGTGCCCTGACTGGGAATCAAATCTGTGACCTTCCCATGCATGGGACAACACTCCAACCAACTGAGCCACACCGGCCAGGGCTGAACATTGTATTTTTAAAACCATTTATGGAATCATCAGAGACTCAGGATTACACTTGTTTCTGCCAAGTGCCTTTGGGTACCTGTATTCTAAGATCAATTTGATCCAATTCTAATGCTTGAGATTTCCTAGATCACACAAAGATCTTGCAACCACACAGCAATGCATGTAAGGACTGGTTTACTTCTGTTTCACCTTTATACCCCACCCAAGGCTGCATCTCAATCCACTTTGCCAGCCCAAAGTATAAGTAGTTTACTAAGGACTGTAGCTCTGGCAGACCCTGAACTCCAACACCTTTGTCCCCGCAGGTCCCCTAGCCCATGCAAGGCTGTCAGAAACAATGCTCTGCCTTTTAGCTGCTTTTATCCAAAAGGCATGCACCCAAACACCAGGTTAAATTAACCTCTTTAAGGTTTACCTTCTCTTGGACCTGGTAATTACCTGGATCTGGTAATACTTCACTAATTTGGTATTTCTCCAGTGCCTGTAAGCATAGGTTTTTAATATTTTGTCAAATCTTAGCTGTCCTCAGCTATGCAGAAGTCAGAATAGGACCTTGCATCCTATGAATTCCACAAATATTTTACCTCTTGTAGCCTTTAACACAACTGACTTTATATTACACTATGCATACGTTCTCTACCCCACCTCCATGAGAATGCTAAGATCAGGTCTGATTCATGCAGTGCTTGTCTCCTGCCCAGAATAATTATTTGTTAAATTGAACCAACAGTCTTTTCCGATATTTTGCTACTTATTCACATCAAAATCTCATTGTTTTCAATCAATAAACTTTTGTTCTTGTATAACCAACCATTATTAAAAGTACCTTTCCCTCTCCCATTTGCTTTCAGTATTTACAGCGTCTGCAAGAAAAGGCCTTATCTATTATAGTGTCTTTTTAAACAATTTAGCGCTCTTGTGTCACTTATCTGATTTCGAGATGATCTTTATACTTTCCAAATGTTCTTTATGGCAAAACACATATGCACGCACACACAGATGTGATGATTTAACATTCATTTTATTTCAAAAATTTCATGACACTTCTTAGGAGCTATCAATGGGATGGATACCTAGTGGAACCACTAAGCTATATTCACGGGATAGAAAAGTACCAGAATGTTTCTATGTATCAAGAATAAGTGATTTTTTGTGCCTTTTTTTTTTTTTTTTTTTTTTTTTTTTTTTTTTAGGGCTGGAGAGCACCTGTGGGTCTTGAACCACCCTCGCAAGCAAGAGTGGTTAGCAAGCTGAAAGCTCAACTCAAAGGGACCGCTGAGCTAAAGCCAGCCCTTTTGTGCCTCTTTTCATTTCAGTGTTTCTCCTTCACTAAGTAGCCACATATGGAATTGCTTAGGATTTCACTGCCTTTTTCTGTGGGGAAAGACTTAAATATATCACAAGGTTGTCAGTCTGTTCAGAAACCTCTAGGCACCTTAAGGGGAACTCACATCTGACTGAATAGCAGAAACACTATTTTGGTTGCAAATTTTAGGGACTATACCCATATCAATACTTGCTCAGAGAATTTCCTAATCCCCCAAATTTGGCCAGGATGCCAGTGCTTACACTTCTATAACAGCATACATAGTTCCTCTTTTTTAACAGATCTCATAGCGTTTGTCCAATGTGTGCCTTCCTTGCTGGAGTTGAAGCTCTTAATGCCAAAGACAATTCCTGTATTGCCTTCAATAAACATAAAGGGTATCATTTAGCATTTTTGTGGGTTTCCATACTCTAAAAGCTAAATTATATTGTCCCTCATAACCCCAGAGTCAAGTACGCCTAATCTATTCTGGATTCCTTACCCTCACCCAGCACATCGTAGATTCTGACCATAGAATGTGTATGGGTGTAGCCTGTCTTGATTACATCTCAGACATGAAAGCTATAACCAGCATCTTTGGTCAGGGGCTAGTGGAATTTCTCCTTCCTTTTGGCACGAAGTGTCCCTTTGATACCCAATAAAATGTTCACTGGTAACAAAACCAGCCTTCAATTATTCAGGAGTTGGTCATTCAGATCCCCTGCTTCTCATATTCTTTTTCCCCATCTACTCTCTAACTTTTGGGCTTCTCACTGATAAACATGCCATCCAAGGCTGGCCAGAGCAAGGGGGATGGCTCCAATCAGTGGACTTTGTGATTGGCTAGAAATTTCAGTGGAGCACGCAGAGTTGGTGGATGGCTGAAACTCTATGTAAAAGTTTGGAGAACTTTTTTAGTGATATCGATTATTCTAAGGAAGACACAGAAAAGATAACTGGTCCAGTCAATATTCACAGCTAACACTACAACACTATGCTGTTACTATTTCGTCCTTCTATTTTCTAGTTGGTGATAGCAGACAGTCCCGGCTCCTCCATCTACTCAATCTGGGAAGTAGGACCTGCTACTTCATCTCTCTGAGCCTCATGTCATCATTAATAAAATAGAAATAGTAACCTGATAGGACCAGAGCATTAATATCAGGAACAAAATGTATGAAACTGCTTTGTAAATGGAGAGAAGCAGTCTAATTTTAGATCATTACCAACATTAACTGCTTGTTCACAATTTAAGTTTTACATTAGAAAGCTGATTTTTCTTCTCAAGGGGACAGGTGTTCCACATGGGTATTTTAATGGATAAATTTCTGTATTATTATAATCTCTGCCAGTATGCATGCCAAATTCCATTACTGTGCTTACCTTGGGAGGTTTCCTTAATGATGGAAACAAAACATGTCAACAGCAGAAGTAGCGAGGGTTGTCCACACAGCAGCCACATCAGAAGGTAGCAATGAAAAAGAAAAAACACAAGAGAAATTCAGCATCTTGATAACACAATCTGAAAGATATTGTGACTTCAATTAGATCAGAGGCCAAATTCACTTCACTGCTCGAAGTGCTAAATTCTTACATTTGCTCAAAAATAGAGTACAGGCATAATGAATTTCATTCCTGGCTTAACAGAACAAGTCCAGCTGTTCAGAGATGTTTTGAATGGTTTCTAAAAGATGCTCACAGAAGAGCATCAAGATCAAGAAAGATGCCGCGATACACTGCATGTGGTCAAATACTTTTTGATCAATTTTCATAATTAAATTTTTCTTTAATTGGTATTAAAATAGAGGTGTATTTCCTTTGATTTTAAAACCATGTTCTGGATGACAATTTTCACCTTTCACCTCTGAACAGAAATTTAGATCCTCCTGCATCACACACGCACTTTTTTAATGTTCAGTTTTGCATGTTAATAATTCAAAAATGACTGAAACTGCACCTGGAGAAGACTCTGAAAAGGAAATCATTTTGAAAACAACAAACCACTAGGTAGAATTGTTTTGTAAATGTTTTCCTTGTGTACCAAGTAAAGGTGCTGAACTATAATTATATAGTATGTGATCCTATGATAGTTCTTGGCCTTCCAGATGTGGTTGTTCTTAACGAGCTTCTAATATCATCAACTCATTAATGGTAGAATTATTATTAAATAGATATGGGTGAGTGTTTTCCATGGCTTTAATCCTTCTTCACAGGGGAGAAAATCATGAGGATAAGAAAATAGATTTTCCCGGGTGGAGGGCATGGAAAACCAAGGGTACAGGCATAAAAACCATGGTGCCCTTTCTCCATCATAGGGTTCCACAGAGCTCGGAGGGCCCCAATAAAACCCAGAGCTCAGCAGCAAGGAAAGACTGTCCATGGATTCTAGTCAGGTAGGCAACTCTAAACTTTTAAATCTAGGGAAGGAAAACCCTGACATTCCTATGGTGACGAAATGAAAGTTCACCTTCTTGAAATTCTATGAATTAGCTAAAAGGAAATGAGCCCTGTCATTACTTCAGACAGTAGGCGCAGTGAGAATGTGGTTTTTGTCTTCAGGCTTTAGAGGGATCTCTATCTAGAGAAGCGGGTATCTCTGGCTGCTTCCAAGCAAGTCTCAACATTGTGTGTCTACCCTTTAAAACAAGGTAAATATTTATAGTTGTTATAATAAAAATGCATGAGTGTTTTTAATTCTAAGAAAGCCCTGGATCTACTCTGTGCACAAAGCTTGAGGTTTCTGCCAGGAAAATTTCCTTAAGTGGAACACGGCTCTGGAAGGTGTCGGTTCTGAGCAGGTAGTACAATATTTCACTAAGCTGTCTCTTTTATTTCTTTATTTCTTTTTTATTTTTTATCCTTACCCGAGGACACTTTTCCATATTTTGTTCAGATAAAGTGGGAGGGGGAGAGAGAGAGAAACATCGACGTGAAAGGGACACATTGAGTGGTTGCCACCCGCACAAGCCAATCAGGGCTGGGGACCAACTGCAACCAAGGTACGTGCCCTCAGCGGAACTGAATCCAGGTCTCTCTGGACCACAGGCTGACTCTC
The DNA here is from genome assembly GCF_014108415.1 of Molossus molossus. Lineage (NCBI taxonomy): Eukaryota > Metazoa > Chordata > Mammalia > Chiroptera > Molossidae > Molossus > Molossus molossus. The sequence continues at coordinate 23,413,734 of NW_023425347.1, read as the reverse complement.
TAACCGCTGAATCAAACTGGCCAGGGTGCTGTCTCTTATTTTTAAAAGCCATTTAAAGCAACACTTTATCTAACAAAGGAAAGTCAAGTCACTTGGATTACTGTAAGGCATGGAGCAAATTTGTAAAATATACCTTTCACATTTAGGCTACGATGAACTAAGTAGCCTCACGGGGGTGGAGCATGCTAACAGGAGCCCCTGGGATCTCTCCGGAGTTCTCCTGTGTTTTCTTTATGCCACGACTGTATGATAATCATCACCAGCATCAAAGAAAAAGTGCTGGTCTGTAGCTAGTAGTACATTTACCTCCTTAGCTGTCCAACAGGAAAGCTACCCTTTTTGTACTAACATTCCATTGTGGTTTTCTTTAGTCTTCTTAAGAAACCAATCCTACTTCAGCATCTTAAGTATTTGAAAAGTGTATCCCTTTTACTTAGAAAGATGGCACATTATACGAGAATGCCAATATAATTCTGCTACCATCCTTTGTGCTTCTGACTCTTTGTTAAGAATAAATGGATAACGGGCAGCGGGAGAAAGGGGGAAACCACTAACTCTTCATCTGCTGCTACCCAATTACTAGGCATTTAGTTTAGAACAAGGATCCTTACTATAAAAGATAAAGGAAGTCACTTAGGGTATCACAACAGTATTTCATTAATTGCTAAACTCTTCTTGAGGTGTGAGTTAGGTCATAAGCAACTAAGTCATCTAATCCAGAACCACAGTTTAGTGCCCCAATCCCCAGAGGTTATATATCATGCTGTTGTAATTGTGAAAAAAATTTTTTCCAATACAAGTAATACTGATACTATAATCAAATATAGTATGCTATCCTTTGGAAAAAACGAATGTGATGTTATAGTGTAAAGATAAAAGTTTTATACATATATAAAAAAGGATGAATATAAACATCAGAAACATAATCAATATTAAATGTATAATTTTAGTTGTGAGCTTTTGTTGATTATATCAATAAAGTCTTATTTAAAAAAAAAAAAAAAAAAGAGTTCTAACTCTCATTTAGATCCAGCCTATTGCTGAGATACCTGTACTACAGAAAAGAGGTAGTATGCCTGGCTCAGCAAACACCCAATGAACTACAAAGAACAGACTGAGCTGACCTGTAAACATGGGCATGGCTGCGGACTCTTTAGAAAACAGAGCATTCCATGGACTTGGCCAAAGGCCTGTATACTCCTGACCACTCTCCACTGCCCACCTTCTCATACATCCTCAAAAAAAGTCCTTTTTCATTATGCGAACCCCTGTAACTTATCAGACATTGTGTGTATGTGTGTGTCTCTGTGTGTGTGTATTCCAAAGAAATAAACTGAACACAACTTGACATTTTAGAAAACAGCAAGAATAATGCTTCTAGTGCCCAGGATTTGGAGAAAAAAGAAGAAGTCCAGTTCTATACTAACAGTACCTCTATTCTGCAAAACACCAAAGCCTCTTCCCGTCTCTCCCAGGACAAGGAGTCAATGGATCTCTTCAAGTCACCAAGATGACGTGTATTCACCACCAACTCATGTAATTCCCATGCTTTCATCCCACTTTTGTCTTCCTGTTCTGCCTGATCAAATGTTCCTACTCTCCAAGACCCAGCTCAAGCCCTGGCCAGCGTGGCTCAGTTGGTTGAACGTCATGCCATGCACCGAAGGGTTGCTGGTTCAATTCCAAGTCAGGGCACATATTCAGGTTGCAGAACCCAGTCAGGGTGCATGTGGGAGGCAACCGATTGGTGTTTCTCTCTCACATCAATATTTCTCTCTCTCTCACTTTCTCCCTTCCACTCTAAAAAAATAATTAATTAAAAAAAAAAAAAAAAAAGACCAGCTCAAAGCTCAATTTTCTCAGTACCTCATCAATTGTTTAAGATCGCCTAGGCCTTCACCTCTCTGATACTCCAGTGCTCCTACAGTCAACCAAGGAGCTTAGCACTGACTGGCACACATAAAGTCAGTAACTTCTGTGTGTGCATCAGTCATTTTGTCTGTACAGTATTTGAATCTCATGTATCCTTAAGATTTCAATCCCTTGAAAGCAGAGACCATCCCGCACACTACTTTTCATGACCTCTCTTTCCAATCCCACATACTCATACAGGACTGAAAACATTAAAAGAACTGAGAAGTACTTTTATTTACATTAGTGAGTTAAAATAATCCAGATGTGAGGATTCCATTCGATCACCAACTCAGTCTCATGATCCCACAATTTGGGGGGCAAGATTGTTTGTATTTAATAGCAGTGAAGACCCTGGAGAGTGTTAGAAATTGCAGACTATTTCCAATGACTTACTTAAAAATAATTATTTCTCTAGACCAGCATTTCACACAGAGAAGTCCAATGGGATGTTAATAAGGGTGAAACCCTCAAAGGTTTCTGAAGTCCACTAAATTCAGAAATACATGTTCAGTTTTGAGAGACTAGAGAGTTATACACACACACACTTGGAAATAAGACTGTAAAGATAAGTTGGACCTACTTTGGGTCAGGTCTTGAAACAAAAGTCAGTAGGTAGTACAGACCTGGAAAGTTTAACAGGAGAGTGAAATAAAGAAAGCAGTGTAAACAGTAACTCACAACAACCTTATATAGCTGGAGTTCTTTCCCCACTTCTCACACTGCACGATTTCTGGGCCAAGGAGCCTTTTGTCCATTATTTACAGCCTACTGAATATAGTCACCCTTTAGAATTTAGATGGCCAGCGGCCCCACTGTGCACAAGCCTCAATACCAGCCAGAGCTTCAAGAGACATGAATAATCAGTGTCTGCTTCTAAACACAAATTCCGCTTCCATGTATTTTATCGGTGATTGTTGGAAAATGCCACAACCTATATCTGAAAGACATGTATACTTAACTGACATTTGACACCTAAAGATTAGTCTATGGACATGACCTTTAGCCCTTGATGACCCAGCTTAGAGAACTAAATCCTGGGTCACCTAAATTGTCCAAGAACTCTGTTAACCAACAAGTATTTACTGAGTACCGATTCCCACACTGCACATTATAGGTGCTTTGAGGGATATTTTAGATCAGTGGTTCTCAACCTTCCTAATGCCGCAAGCCTTTAATCCAGTTCCTCATGTTGTGGTGACCCCCAACCATAAAATTATTTTTGTTGTTACTTCATAACTGTAATTTTGCTACTGTTATATCTTAGGCAACCCCTGTGAAAGGGTCGTTCGATCCCCAAAGGGGTCATGACCCACAGGTTGAAAACCACTGTAGAGGAATGGAGCATAGTCTCTGAACACATGTTTAACATGTTGTGAGAGAAATAGGTGCACACATGAATAGCTGTTAGACAGACAGTGACAAGAGTCACAGCACAGAGAGCAACAAAGAGCTAAATCCTGTCAATGAATATTTAACACCCATGGTGCGCTTTGTTGAGCTACAAACATACATTAAACATGCTGCGGTCCAGACAACAATAAACTGAACTTGTACACACATATTACAATACCATGTGATGTACACAGCAGCAGTCCCACAAGAGGGCAAGTTCAAGTGGGAAAGAAGGCAAGTATTTTCTCTCTAAGTAGAAAACCCTGAGTAGAATCTAGAAGGCTGAACAGTCACCAAGCTGAAAAGGCAAAGAAACAGCACCTGGGAGGGGAACTGTCTGTGCAAAAGCATCGATGTACACAGCCCACTGAGGACCAGAGTCATGGGAATGTTCTGCTGCCGAGCTCACAGACATAGAGACAGCGGGGCCCAGGATGGTACAGCGTTGGGGTTGTGAAGATAGGTGGGTATAAAAGTCCAGCTTCACTCAGCATTAACGGTACTCTGAAGATGAGTTTATATACTTGCGTACCAACAAGTTAACATAGTCATATATTTAAAACATGTAACAAGCACTTCTATGAATTATAATAAGTATAAGGGTTTATATATGCATTTTGAAGACCCTCTGAAGCCTATCACACAAACAATATTAATGCCCAAAACATCAAATGCTTATAGGAGCTACAGCAAAATTTTCTGAACATGTGAAGAAGCCAATTCATTCAAGGGAAGTGTTATTAATCAGAGCAGACTTTTAACACCAATATATCTGGTTTGCTCTAGAACCAGAGCAAGGGTAGGTTTTCTAGACTCTTCTAGGTTTAAGATATGTGCTTCATGTCATTTTAAAATGGTTTTTGTTCTAACCCCCTATTTCCTATTAGACTTTGATCATACCACCTATGAATTTTGCTAACTGTGGTGCTTTTCAAGAACACAGTGTGCTGGCATGATTGGTAAATCATTGTGCTGCTCCATAACTGATGATTGGGAAAGTCACTGTATGCCCTCTAGTTGAACCTGTTCAGTCAAAATAACCTCAGTAAGTTGGAACACTCCCTGAACTAAGACATTGTTGGGAGCCGGTTATGTGTCTGACAGAGTCCACGGAGCCTGGAGGTCTTGAGTTAGAGACTCTACCTTTCCCACAATCTCAAGGAATCAGGCTTGCATTGTGTTTGTGCAGCTCGGGGCTAAGTGTGACCCAATGTACCTTGAAATACCTGAAATACCTGGGTTCCTGGGCATTCCTGGGTGTGCCTGTTATCCATAAGGCAAACTAATTCTATACAGCATTGCTGTGGCCCTGGGCATTATATCAAGAAGATCCTATTTGCTGTACAGTATAAAAGGCATGTGATAATATTGGGGCTGATTCCGAAGACTCTGACACAGGGGTGTTCAAACTCAGATGCCGGCTGGCTAATAAACAGCTCTTATTTGGACTTCAATTCTCTAGTGGTCTTTCTTTGACTCTGTGGTGCTACAACATTTGGAGGCTCCAGGGCTGGTCTCCAAGAACTTGGGATCAGTCGCCAGCTGGCTTTGCTCTCTATTTGGCTTTAATTCGGCTCTGGTGGTCTCTTGGTTCTCTCGTGCCACAACAACAGTTCCTGTGGTTGGTAAGGAGCTGCTATGGATCATTGGGAACATCCAACAGGGCATGGGTTGGGAAGAGAAAGAAGCAAAGTCAGGAGGAGGATGACAGCAAGGTAAGGAACGTGTGGTCTGGATCAAGTTAAAAAGAAAAGATGCTGATTACAGTTGATAGGTGAGATGCAGTATTTCAGAAGTGGGACGTTTCAGGGTGGTCCCAGCACTTTGTAAAATGGAACGAATGATCATCAATAATCAACACTGTGGAGTTCTATGTCCCGGGTATTTTTCTGTTAGTTCTACTTGATTTAATGCATTTAACATATTTGATAACTCTACAAGGCTCTCTTTATCATTTTTCAGATGAAAAATACTGAGATACGAGGTATAGAGACTATGACTTGTTTAAAGTCACAAAGTTAATTGGCAGTAGGCAGTCTCTGGCTCTAGCATCCCTCCACTCTTAACAGCAACAGTGTTGCATTTCTTGATCTTATGAGAATTTAGTGAAAGCTCTTTGGGCCTTGGCTAGGATACAGGACAGCAATCCATGTGAATGCTCAGTGGTATGGGTCATCCATGCCCACATGAGTCAACCATGTGTTTAATGGCATCAACTAGCCCTGTCCGTGTCAAAGTCCTTCATGAATATGTAAGAGGATCTCAAAGGAGGAACATCTTTTACATGAAGAAAGGGATGTCACACCCGCCATGTGGAATCAGAGGAAGGCTGCAACCTCCCACTTTCCACTTCCCACTTCCATAGGGAAGAAGTAAACTGAACATGGCTGGAGAGGGCTATGAATAAAGCCACAAAAACGTGCATGTGGAAGTGCTGGGAGCAAACCTTAGGCAAGGAACGGCTAAAACAAAGTTGGAGAGTAGAAGATATGTTCATGGAGACACAGGCAAAGATGTAATTGAGAACAATAAGGTAGAAATAATAGCAACCAAAGTACAGATAGCACAGACTGCCACGCTGACTTCGACATTTTCTAGAAGCAATTGCCATGGGTGGCTTGCGCAATGAGTAGAGTGTGGCCAGATCTGTTTCAGGGAGGCTGTGACTGAGGCCACGCCACCTGCAGAGTGAGCAGTGAGAGATGTCCTGACGACCCTCTACATGGCACCCACGCCAGCCTTCAAGGTGTGTGAGCTGGCGCCACTGCAAAGGCAAGAGAAAAGCAGGATAGAAAGGAGAGAACAAAAAAGATGATTTGAAGGCAGAATCTGTAAGACTGGCTGAGTGATGAGCCACCCACCGGGCCTCAGCTGCAGGGTGTGGAATGCCTTTACATGGTGCTTCTGTCACAGACCTTGAAATGAGATGAATGAAGGGGAAAACAACTTCAATTACCTCAATATGTACTACACTGTTGAATTTAAAATTTTATTTCCAAATGCATTTACAATAAAGAAATAACAGTCCCCAAATTAATTTAAAGAAAACTACTTCTATTTTAAAAATTACCATTCCACTTAACCTGCTCTTATTTTCAATAAAAGTCCAAAGGAAAACTGAATTAATTTTGTACTTGTGGAAAGACCTGTGGTTTGAGTTTTTGGTGTATTTGGACTACATCCTTCTGGCATAACTAACTTTGGCTGGCATTTCTATGTTAAGTAATATAAGGTACTGGTAAAGAGTTCAGGACTTGGAGCCAAACAACACTAGCTCCGCTACCACCTAACCATGTTGATCTTGGGCAATGTCGTTTAACTGAGCTTTAGCTTCTCGGTCTATAAACCGGGACAGAAGAGCACTCCTTCAGGACCATTGCAGGATTACACATGATGGCAATGTTACCACGCCACACCATTAGCACATAGTTATTGCTCTATAAATGCCAGATGCTACTGTCGTTTCAACAAAGAGCCCTGCTGGATAATATGTGCAAACGTCAACACAGCTCAACTAAATTTCACCCAGAAAAAAGTGACTTGGAGTTGAAGAACGAGAGTGCCTTGTTTTTGGCATTAGAGACCATTTCCACAGAAACGAAGGGAAACATGATGTTTGAAATGTGCTCTTCAAACAAGGACAGCGGATGTTGACAATTGTCGGGTGCACACGAATGGATACAGGGATGGTCATTATATTCTTAAAAGGAAGTTGAAGATGTTTGAAATGTTTTCAATGTTCAGAGATTAGTTTTGGAGAAAAAAGAACAACCCAGTATAAAGGTGGATGTATCCTGAGTCCCGCATGCTCCTGCTGGGAAGAGAAGAATGACTGGGAGGGTCACCGCAGTGAGGACCACCTGGCAGCGCTCGGGCCTGGGAGGAGACCCCAGCCCCGAGAGGTGCCATTCTATTCATCTCAGTGATGGTGGGCCTGAAAGGAATATTAATGTTATAATATTAAAATCTTGAGGGGAAAAAATGCTCACTGTGTTGTCAATGACACAGTGGTTTTGGGCTATGAGAGTATTTCTAAAACAAAGGTTTTCCCTTAAGAAAAAAAAAGGATTTCTAAGAAAACATGTACAGGCCCTGGTCCAGTGGCTCAGTTGGCTGGAGTGTCATCTGGTACACGGAAAGGTTGCGGGTTCAAGTCCCAGTCAGCGCACATACTCAGGTTGAGGGTTTGATCCCCACGTGCAGGAGGCAGCCGATCGATGTTTCTCTCTCACGTGGATGTTTCTCTCTCTCTTTCCCTCTCCCTTCCTCTAAAATAAACAAATGTGTTCTCGGGTGAGAATTTAAGAAAAAGAAAACATGTACAATAAGGGAAGGGAAAAAAATAAAGAAAAAAACTTGGAAATAATTAAATAAACATGTATAATGTTAGATGCCTTTTAATAATAACCAAACCATGATATTAATGTTTTTAGCAAAGAACCCAGAGCAGGTGGATAACTGCAAACACTTCAGCCTACTTCATAGACCTGAGCATGCGTGACATCTGGCTACATGGCGACAATAAAATTCCTATGACAGCTGACAAAGTGGCCACAGGAATGACTTAAATTGTAAAGATAGACTTTATTTTAAAATGGCCTAATTTTTAAAATTTAGTCATTTATTTTCTCTGTCTATAAAGTAGTGGTTATTCACCCTATCACTAGCTGAAGAACCTCGAAGCACTGTTTAAGGACCTGAAATGCCAGCAATAAAAGGTCAGGAGTCACCATCAGAAACAGAACCCAAGGAAGCAAACAGTTTTAGTTCCATTCCCCAAAGTGACACCTAGAATTTTCAAATGAGAGCAAAGAGTGGAATCACGGTATCCAGGCAAGAGGTACCCGAAGCCCAGGGTGGACATGTATAGTCTGACACCCTCACTACTGAAGTCCGCTGGGATGAACAGTGAGACAAGGTGATTAAGAAAAAAAAAGTCGTTTTGTTAGTCTTTGTCCAAAGCATTTAAAAAATATATCACCTTTATCACAGAAGGAATAAACTTCTGAAATAAAATGAATAAAAATGGCAAAGTCTCATAATTCCTGCTGGAGGTTTCCTAATCAGCTGAAGTTTTATATATTAATTTTATTTTACACTCCCATGAGCCCACCGATGACTAGGCAGGAGGCACACAGTGGCGGCCCTTCACGTGGAGCTGACCACAGCCCTCCGGGGACTCGTCAAGCGGCGTGCCAATAATTACATGAACTCTTGTTAAAGGACCCGATCAACCCACCTGTGAGTTACCAACCTCTCCTAATGCCAGGTTCATCTCCACTGTGACACTGGGAACTGTAATTTGCTTCTGATAAAAATGTTGGCTAAGAATATTTTTTCAATTGTAAAAAACTGAATGTCATTCAGGTTGAGCCTAAAATCTAAATAACCCCACTTTGGAGGTGGGGAGAGGGGATTGAGGTTGAACCAATCACCAATCACCAATGGCCTGTGATTTAATCAATCATGCCTACAGAGTGAAGCCCCCGTAAGAATTCTAACAGATGGGTTCAGAGAGCTTCCAGGTTGCTGAGCAGGTGGAGGTGCTGGGAGGGTCGAGTGCCTGGAGGGCATGGACGCTCTGAGCCCCTTCCTCCTGCCTTGCCATGTGGATTTCTTCCATCTGGCTGTTCCTGAGCTGCATGTTTTTTATACTAAACTGATCATCTAACAGCTAACCGGCCAGGGCCCTTCTGAAAGTTTTAACAGCTAAACTGTTTTTCTGAGTTCTGGGATCCACAGTAGCAAATTATCCAACCCAAGAAGGGGCTCGTGGTAACCTTCCATTTATAGCCAGTAGGTCAGAAGACCAGGTGACAACCTGGGACTTGTGATTCGCATCTGAAGTGGGGTTAGGGGACAGTCTTGTGGGACTGAGCCCTCAACCTGTGGGATCTGACGCTGACTCCAGGTAAACAGGACAGAATGGAACTGAACTGTATGCCTTCCAGTGGGAGCTGCAGAGAACTGGAGAACTGGTCTGTGTGGGGAAAACCCCTGCACATCTGATCATTTGTTGGCCAGGGTGCTGTGAGCAGAGAAACACAGAGATTCCTTCCCTTTATGGTGGTTACTACCCAGACAAAATCTGGAAGTATCACCAGCCCCCTGCTCCTCACAATGTAGTCTGAGTTGTTGGCAGTCCGTACACTGTCTGTGACTGGTCTCGGAGGAGAAAAGACTCTCTCAAAGGTACCACCACTCTGGCCTTCCTTCAGAGGTAAAATTCCACCATGCCACCCTCCTGCAACATTTACAAAAGTATCCATCTCTGATGGATTGGAATTAAAAAGGAAAAAGAAATGGTCCTTCTGAAAGTTTTTTTTTTTTTTTTTTTTTTTAATCCTTACCCGAGGACATTTTTCCATTTTTTGTTCAGGTAGAGTGGGAGGGAGAGAGAGGAACAGAGAGAGAGAGAGAAACATCAATGTGAAAGGAACACATCGAGTGGCTGCCACCCGCACGACTGACCAGAGCCGGGGACAAACTGCAACCGAGGTACATGCCCTTAGCGGGAACCGAACCCGGGCCTCTCAGGACTGCAGGCCAACGCTTTAACCGCTGAGCCAAACCGGCCAGGGCCCATCTGAAAGTTTTAATATTGCTTCTCAGAAGCCAATGAGAAGTTTTAGGGGAAATTTTTATTTTTATGTAATCAACTGGTTAATTTTAAGATTACAATAGCCCTGGTGGTTTTGGATCAGCAGTTAGAGTATCAGCTTGTGGACTGAAGGGTCATGGGTTCAATTACAGTCAAGGGCACATACATGGGTTGCAGATTCAATCCCCAGCCCTAGTTGAGGTCATGCAGGAGGCAACCAATTGATGTGCTTCTCTCTCTCTCTGTCTCTGTCTGTCTGTCTCTCTCCCTCCCTTCCCCTCTCTAAAAATCAATGGGAAAATATCTCAGATGAAGATTAACAACAACAAAAAGATTACACTATAATGCAAAACGTGAGGTGACTATGAGTATATCCACAGTAACTATTAATCCAACATAATGTTATTCATATGGTCTATATATATCCAAAATGGCCAGGTAGCTCAGTTGGTTGGAGCATCATCCTGTATGCCAAAGGTTGAGAGCTCAATTCCCAATCAGGGCACATACACCTATGTTGCGGGTTTGATCCCAGTCGATCCTGGGTCTGGGCATGGATGGGAGGCAACCAATAGATGTTTCTCACATCGATGTTTCTCTCCCCACTCCCTCCCCCCGCCTCTCTCTAAAATCAATAAAAACATATCCTCTGGTGAAGATTTCTTTTTTAAAGGGTATATAAAGCAAATGGAAAGTTTTACAAGTTCTATGACATTATTTTATGCAATCACTATTCATCAATAACAGCTCTCCTGCTTTTTTCCTAATATTGCCAAGGAAAGTCTAGACAGTTCCTCCTGACCAACGAAGCACAGCCACCTACAGCCGTGGGTCTCAGGTGGCAGGAAGCCCACAGGCAGGGTAGAGCTCTCCAGACCACTTCACAGAGCTCCTGCTCCTAAGCACGTGGCAGCAATGCCCGGTCAGGAGAGCCCGGCAAGAACGACACTAAGTTAACTGCAACAAAACTAGCAGAGAAAGCAGGGCTCTTGTGCAATTTTCTTGCTGCGTCTTCAGAAGTATCATGCAGTGAGGCTTTCGGAAAAATGCAGCACAAAGCACCAATTCTTGGTTTAAAATCCAAAGAATGAAGCACCTCTGGGAGGCCATTCTCGGGCTAATTCTCAGTCTATCTGCTACTACTAGACTTGACCCCAATTAATATGTGGTTTGGAAGAACCATACATTTAACTGTCCTGTTGTATTCTTACTTCCAAGTTCTATTTTCCATTTAAGTAAGTTTGTATCTTGATAGCATATACTTAGGACAGCATGCTTTATGACCACATAAACAACATTTAATTTGTCTGCCTTAGGGAGTCAGATGCAAACATCATGCTTTAGGCAACAGCTTCACAAAAGCAGGGCTTTGGGCTGAATAATCCTAGTAGAGATGGCCGAGGGCCTTTTATGAGAGCCAGTCCGCATGGTGGTTAGAAGCAGAGACATAAAATAAAAGCCATTCTGCTGGGATCCTACTCTTGCCTCCACCACTTTCTAGTATGACCTTGGATGTGGTGTTTAAGCTCTCCGTTCCTTGGTTTTCTCACGTGTCAAACAGAGTTGTTGTGAGAGTTGAACAAATTAATACAGGTCAGGTCTTTAATAGTATCAGGATAACACAGGTGATTAAAAAACCTCCCACTTCCAGCCATTTATTTTACCTCGAACCTCTTGCTTTCTGTTTGCCATAGAAACAGGTGCCATCGCTGACGCCAGATGCTCGCAAACTTTGAGAGCCCACCAGACCACCACCTTGAGCGCTGCGGGGCCACGACACCCGACTCAGCAAGTTACACTCAGCGCAAGATATCCGTGTGGAACCACTGAATTTCGAAGTCACACTGAATCAAACCATGAGGGCAGAAAAACTATAATTCCAATTGATGCCATTTCTAATATGAAAGAAATTTTAGGAAACTTGCTAACTAGGTAGGATGGCATTTCTCATCCTCATCCCCAAGACAGACATAGCGCTACACACAAGCCCCTTCTGGGAATGTGTTTGTGATGAGGACAGCGAACCAGGAGCAGTCTGATGCTACAGCCCAAATATCTAAAAGTTTTGACAGAATCCATGGGTCAATTTTAAATTCACAGCACTGAATAGAAAGGAGCTTCCCAGCCATGAAAAGACATGGAGGAAACTTCAATGCATATTACTAATGGAAAGAAGCCGATGTGAAAAGGATACATACTGATTTCAACAGTATGATATTCTGGAAAAGGCAAACTATGGAGAAAGTAAAAAAAAAAGAAAATCAGTGATTGCCAGGGGTCGCTGGTGGGGGTGGGAGTGGGTATGAATAGACAGAGCACAGAGAATGTTTAGGGCAATGAAAATACTCTCTATGATATAATGACGGATAGAAGTCATTATGCATTTGTCCAAACCCATAGGATGTACAACACCTAGAGTGGCCACTACCTAATGTAAACTATGGGCTTTGGGTGATGATGATGTGTTACTGTGGGTGCATCTGTAACCAAGTACCCATCTAGTGCAGGATATTGATAATGGGGAAAGAAACCATGCATGGAGGCAGGGCTACATGGGAAATTTCTACCTTCCATTTGGTTTTGATAGGAACCTAAACAGGCTCTTAAGAACCAGTTTGATTTTATTTATTTATTAATTTTTCTTTATTGGTTTTAGAGAGAGAGGAAGGGAGAGGGAGAGAGAGATAGAAACATCGATGAGAGAGAACATCGACTGGCTGCCTCCTGCATGCTCCCCACTGGGGATTTGGCCCACAACCTGGGCATGTGCCCTGACCAGGAACTGAACTGGCGACCTCTTGGTGCATGGGTCGACGCTCAATGACTGAGCCACACTGGCCGGACAAAACCAGTTTGATTAAAAAAAAAGTTTTTTACCTAAGCAAAAAACCCCTATCTAGCCATACCACACATGTTCTCTCTCCACAATGCCTGTCACCATCCCAGAGCAGAAGTGACCACAGGCAAGTCAGAGGCGGATTCATAAAGATTGAGGACAGCTAAGGCTGCATTCTTGCTACACATGCCCTGAGGACAGCTGTCATGTCTGGATCATTTTCATTATCTCAAACCACTCAGCAGTATTTTCTTTGCACGTACTATTTACATGGTTAAAAAATAAACAAATATTTTCCCCACTATGCAAACTCACAACATGGGCCCAATGAACACCATTATCATGGAATTCCTGAGAACTAAGCATTCTGCTCAAAATTGTATAGGAAACTCATTATTTGTGGAACATAAAACAACAGGAAACTCCAAGCAAACCGACAGGTAGAGAAATGTCTTTAGTCTGAAGGAGAGTCTAAGGTCTGAGCAAAAAGCACGTTTAGCAGGTTCTCATCCTGATACAGTCCCCAACTTACACAGTTCAACTTTGGCATGTTTTTTTACTTTCCGATGGTGAGAGAGTGGTACATATTCAGTAGCAACCATTCTTTGAATTTTGAATGGTGATCTTCTCTAGGCTAGTGACATGTGGTACATATTCTCTTGTGATACTGACAGTGGCAGTGAGCACAGCTCCCAGTCAGCCACACTATCTCGAGGGTCAACAACCAATACTCTATGGTGTACAGTGTTGCCAGTTTTGTGGATACTGTGTTTTGTGTTTTCACATCTACAATGCACCTACCTGTGTCTCCTGGTTCCGGTGACAAGAAGAGGAAGGCAATGATTTTGAGATGAAACTCAAGAAACTACTCAACTGTTCATTAATTTAAGTGTTCTGATGACATTTAAGGTAGACTAAGCTATCCCTGGCCGGTTTGGCTCAGCGGCTAAAGCGTCGGCCTGCAGTCCACAGAGACCTGGGTTCGGTTCCCGCTAAGGGCATGTACCTCAGTTGCAGTTTGTCCCCAGCCCTGGTTGATCGTGCAGGTGGCAGCCACTTGATGTGTCCCTTTCACGTCAATGTTTCTCTCTCTCTCTCTCTCTCTTCCTCTCTCTCCCTCCCACTCTATCTGAACAAAAAATGGAAAAATGTCCTCGGGTGAGGATAAAAAAAAAAAGGTAGACGAAGCTAATCTATAATGTTTGCTAAGGTTAGGTGTACTAAATGCATTTTCAACTTATGATATTTTCAACTTAGAGTGGGTTTACTGGGACATAACCCATCATAAACTGAGGAACATCTGTATCAGTGAGAATTATCAATAAAAGAGTAACAGTAACGCTACCCTACCAACTTCGTTCTCTCCTTCAAAAGGCATCAAGAAAAAGGGGAAAATCAGTTCACTAAACTAGACTCATAATCTCAATTGAAACAAGTTATTATAAAGTCACCATTACTAATCCAATACCAGGATGAGCCAGATCAATCCCAAAAAGAAAAAAAAAAAAGTTCCATGACAGACTGCACCTGTCACCTCACAGAGCTGGGCTCGATGATGCTGCCTCTAGGGCCACCAGGGACGGATCCAGAACGCTATACTCATGTACTCTACTGGAAGGAGGGAACCAATGTTAGTGAGCACATTCTGTCTGCTACCCATGGTTCTGGACACTTTTCATTTTTCATGCAGTTGTCACCAGAACTTGAAGTGGAATTTATTAGCCCCATTTCTCAGATGAGTAAACTGTCCACAAGACTAAGTAAATGGCAAAGCTAGGATAAAGACCAAGTTTGGGGTCTTTTTAGTATATTCCTTTAACCCCACATCTAACTTTGCAACCAGAATGACCTTTTGAAAATAAATGTCCTATCATTCTCCTGGTTTAGCATCCTGTAAGGACTCCCTAGTACACTTGAAATACCAAATTTCTTTATGTTATCTACTGGATATGACTGTGGTTACCTTTCCCACATTCCAGCTCTTCCTTTCTCCCTACCGTGAATTCACAAAACACATTCCTGCCTCCAAGTAACCACACATGCTGCTCTATGCCTGGAATGTACCCCCTCATCTGTCGTGAATGTCATCTCCCCTTGGAGGCCTTCCCTGATCTCACATGTTAGTTACCATCAGTTTTCCTTGTGAGACCTAACACACTTTGTCAGTATTGTGGTTTACTGTCTGCCGTGTCCTCTTTTTTTTTTTTTATTCTCACCCGAGGACATTTTTCTATTTTTTGTTCAGATAGAGCGGGAGGGAGAGAGAGGAAGAGAGAGAAAGAGAGAAACATCGACGTGAAAGGAACACATTGAGTGGCTGCCACTGGCACAACCCAACCAGGGCCGGGGACAAATTGCAACCGAGGTACATGCCCTTAGCAGGAACCGAACCCGGGTCTCTCTGGACCACAGGTTAACGCTCTAACTGCTGAGCCAAACCGGCCAGGGCTCTGCTCCCTACCATCTACCCCATGCGTGGCACGGGTAAGCATCTGGCCTGGTCACAGACACCAGTCTCTTCCCCACTCTGAGTGTTCCCAGGCAGAGGCTGGGTTACACCTGTCCTGGTTCTTTCCTGCTAGTCTGCACAGTGCCTGATATGCCGAAGAGAATGAATGTTTACTGAAGAAACAGACACAGGCACAAAAAACATCTCAGAACTACGCACTGGAAAAACGCAGATGTCCCCTAAGGCCCTTTATGACAGTCATACAGGAAGGGTGGCCTATTTTCATGCAAATACCTGGACACAGTTCACTTTACTACTGCAGAAATGTGATTGTTTTGGTTTGGCTAACCGCTAATTTGAAAGTCCTTTGAATCAGAATGTGTTTCCTGGCTTGTGTATTGGATTGCTAGGGAAGCCAACTTCTGGTGCTGGCCTTCGGTAGGCATGTGTGTCCAGTGAATCGGCAGAGTGTGTGCCCTCTGGGCTGCCTCCTGAAGGTGGGAGCATCAGTAGAAGGAGCATTCACACCCCAGGGTATCTGTCAAGAAGCCCCCTGTGCCTGGGGTGCCCTCCCCAGGCTTCCACCCCTCAGGGGCCTTCCTCAGCTCACTGTCAGGGCTGCGCCTGCACCACCGTACCTGCTCGCTCTTCTCATCACTCTGCTCCATCTTCCTCCCAGCACTTCTTACCCTTTTAAACCACTTTATTTAGTTGCTTTTCTTTTTTTTCTTCCCCCTGGGCTCCCCTTCACCTTACTCTTGTTGGTGTCCGCGGGCTATGCATGTATGCGCATAAATTCTTTGATGAATCCTTCCCTGCCCTCCCTCCCACCTTCCCTCTGAGATCTGTTGTCTGTTCCATGCACCCAGCCTCTGGACTATTAACTTATCTACAGGTCTTCCCTGGATCTAATCGTTGTTAAGGCCATGGAAATAGGGTCTTTGTCTATCTTGTTCCCAGTTGTGTTGCCAGTGCCTAGAAACTCAGGCATAAAACAAATTAATAAATATCTGTTAAATGAATAAATGCATATGAGGACCTTGGCTCACGTCACCAGGTTACTGGTCACAGTTGAGACAATGGTTACATTCCCCTCACTAACTCTACTTTTCTGGGTTTGTCTGAAGACCAACCAAATATATATGCAGTGTTGTGTTTTCACAGATACTTTATTAGGGAAAATTTCAAACACATACAGGGAGAAGGAATAGCATACTACATCACATGACATCACACCACGTCCCATCATATAACAACCCAGCACAACGGACCTTCTTCCACAGTTACTAATACATGGCCTGTCTCATGCAAGTCAAGTACACTTAATGCTCCTGAGATAGGGCTATTAGAGAAGTTCAAAAGTTATACTGATGTCCAAACCAAGGTGGATTCATATTCAGTTTTGAAAAACAAACTAGTGGATTTTAAACTTCCAAAGGGCTCATCTAGGTTTTACATGGTATAAGAATAGTGACTGCTTCTTTTCCAGGGACCACAATCCTCCTGTATCCAGAAGAAAACCTGTGGGCACCAGAAATAGATGTTCAACAACCCAGGGGTCAGCCATGTCTCCACACCTGCTGCCTTTATTCTGTGGCTGTTTTACTCCAATTTGACCTGCTCTGTTATCAAGTTTTCTAGCACACAGCAGACAGGAGCCAAATGCAAGGCTGTGAAGGGAGGCAACAGCAGGGTGGGGTCTCCTGACAACCCAACACTGTGGCTACAGACAGGAAGCTGAGAACGACCCAAGCTCCGTTCACGGAACAGAAAATAATGAATCATGATCATATCCAGCAGCCTCTGGCCTCTCAGAGCTTAAGACAAAGGGGAAAACAGAGCATAATTGTTAAGCGCTGGTGTCTGAAGGAGTAAGCTCCAATTATCTGGAAAATAAACTTATATTAAAATACTTATGGGTAGAGAAACATGAGCAGCAGGTACACCTAAAAATTTTGCTAGAATAGGAATTACTTTAGATAAAGATCTTAGTTTTCAATTGTTTATAATTGAGCTTCTCTGGTTTTTGGTTTAGTATTTTGGTTGAAAAGGTGTAATTAGATATAGTTTTCATTTTAGTCTGTCTCTTTCACATGTTCAAGGCCAAGAGAACATAGAACAGTAACCAAGGAAAGAAAACATACTCCCAACAAAGCACAAAATGTATCTATCTAATACATCCCAATCAGGAAGCCAGGTACCTATCATAAAACATGTGTTTTAAAAAAAGGCCCTGGCTGGGTAGCTCAGTTGGTTAGAGCATCGTCCCGATTCGCCAAGGTTGCAGGTTTGATGGATGACTTTCTCTCTCTCTTTCTCTGTCTCTCCCTTTTACTCTCTGTCTCTCTAAATTCAATCAATCAAATAAAAATAATGACAAAGAAAAATAAGTAAATAAGAAATAACAGTGTCCCTGGCATCTTCATCTCAACCTCCCCCCACTTACCAAAAAGAAAGGGAAGAAAGGAGGGTAGGAGAGAGGGAGGGAGGAACAGCCCCTGGGAAGAACAATCATTTTTATTAGTGCTTTTATGTACAAAATCTTTCTCTGTCTGGAGACATTCACAAAAAGATCATTTTGGTCTGGTCCCTTTTGTTACTCTCCTACTTTTGTGGACTATAATCCTAAAGGCAATCAATATCTTTTAGAAGCTGACACTTTATTCTTCTTGTCAATTTACAAAACTACTTCTTCACCGTACACACACACATACCCACACAACCTACCTCTTTGGCCCAAATATTTTAAATTAAAGGTTCACATCCTCCCTCAAGATAGACAAATCTTAAAGTACTAGAAAATTCCACTGCAACCCTCAGCTCCAGGTAGTTGGAACCAAGGTAAACAATGGAAAATATGTTCGCAATGCCTTTCCTAGAGTACTCAGAGGAAGATTACCACTGCCAGATACGCTACAATCAAACACGTTTTTGAACTCCTGCCTCTACTAGCACCACATCTAAATGTTCACAAAGCACGGCAGCATGGCAAAGGCGGTGAGAAGTCCTGCAGAGAGGAGAAAAGATTTAACTTGTACTGCAGAATCATTTTCCCTGTATGGCAACCATTAACATCCATTTAAGGGAGCACATTTTAAGGGAAGCTGAACAAATCTCAAGTATCAATAAACAGCTAATTTAGGAAAACACACTCCCACTTTCCATAATTTGAAAGAGGAAAAACAGACTCAGAGACCTACTTTCAAAAGTGTCACCGGACAATATGACACCTGTCACCCCTTAGAACAATCTTACCAGAAAATTTGAAAATAAATGCAACCAGCGGAGGTTTTATTAAAGCTTTGATCATTTCCACAAGGGTATATTAAAACTAAACAATGGGAGTGCCCCTTAACCAACTCCCTCACAATGCAACTATGCAGTAACTGATGAGAAACTGGGTGGGGAAGGGAGAAGAAGGGAGGAGAATGGCCTTGGAAAGTGCAGGCAGGGAGAAGAAAAACTCTTAGTGTCTTCCTGTGCTCAAAGACTAGCCGGGTTCTAGTTAAAGGGTTGGGTTTCCAGCTGGTGGTCACGGGAAAGACTCATCCACAGGATCCTGCAGGAAACAGGGTTTTGATTCCAGACCTAGGAGAACCAATAGTAACAATCTCTGGAGAAGTCTAAGCAAGTTCATTCCCTAGGTGGTCTCTAGAAGTGAGGCCATCCAGTATTCCCACGAATGAAAGCAAACTACCTGGAAATTCCCAGCCTGGACTCAGGGGATTTGGTCAGAAATAAATCAATCCTTGAAGCTTTAAAAATAGCAAGTTATCTTGCTGAATTTGGGGTCTCTATTGTCTTTCAAATACCAGTGGAGAAACAAACTTGAAGAATGGAAAAGCAAACCGTGGTAAACCATACAGTCAACCCCTTACAGCAGCGCAAGAGTGTGAACTGCAGTCACACACATCAATATGGATGACTCTCAAACACACCATGTCAAAAGAAGCAAGTCTCTGAATAATAGATTCAGTATGATTCCACTTACATAAAGTTCTCCCCTCGCCAGAAAGAGCAAAACTAAACAATATATTGTTTGGGGATATATAGTTGAATATAATTTTTTTTTAAGCTGAGAAATAATGAACAGAAAAAATGAGGATACTGCCAGAGCCAAGCTTCTTCATCTACTCGTCTAAAGTATGGGTAATCTGTTTCCTCAGCTGGATGGAGGGATGTGGGTTTTCATTTTTATTATTAGTCTTTAAATGCACATATATGTGTGTGTTTTTAATTTTTTTTTTCCTTTATTGATTTTAGAGATAGAGAAAGGGAGAAGGAGAGAGAGACAGAAACATCGATGAAAAAGAACATCGTTTGGCCGCCTCCTACATGCCCCTCACTGGGGATTTGGCCCACAACCTGGGCATGTGCCCTGACCGGGAATCAAACCAGTGATCTCTTGGTGCATGGGTCAGTGCTCAACCACACAGCCACACTGGCTGGGCCACATATATATGTTTTATACACTTTTGTATACATGGTACATTTCACAATTTAAAAAAATGACCAGTGATTCTCCTCAAGTCTTTAACATGACAAATTTGAAAAGCTGAGTGGATGAGTCAGGAGTCAATCAGGAGACTCATCAACCACAGTAAGGCTAAGAATGCCCCTGGAATTCAGTAAGTCTCTGCAACTAAAACTCTGGCAGTCTAGATTTTTTTCATGCTTATCGAAAGACAATACATGGTGATCAGGGGCAACCCTTTTCACAATTACTGCCTTAAGGAACACACATTTTCAAATGAACCACTTTGACAAATGACAAGGAACAGCAAAAAAGGCAGAGAAATCCTCCAAAGGCCTCACTGGAAGCACATAAAAGTCATTTAACCCTTTTATGTTAACCTCCTCAACATTCCAGTCACCTTTCACCAATGCCTCAGCTGGGACTAGAACAGCAGTCCTCATTTCTGATCTCAAATGTCAGTGACGAAAACTCTCAAAAGTCTTTCCCGCAGACAAATGTGGCGTAGGAGCCCCAAGAGGAGAATAACCGGCATTTACACAGTAAGCTCCTCCAGGTCAGCCATGTCTCCATCCCGCAGCATCTCCCACACCTGCCTCAGTATCTAGTACGCCAAGGAGCTCAAAAATCCTCTCACTTAAAATATGATTCTAGAATTTAAAATCATTTGCATTTAAAACTTTTGAAAAAACCCAGTATCACTGAATAAATGCTTGTTAAAATAGAAAGAGACCACCGTGAGCAGACATTATATTTCTAATTGCATTATTTTTGAGATACCATTTATTAAGATGCTTAGAAAAGCCACCTCTACAGGTTCCAGCAGAGCTCACACTTTATTAGGAATAAACGTTTTCCTGCCACGACTTACAATATTTGTTAGAGCTGATTACTATAGACATTTTTGGGATTTTCTGCACAACTTCTAGTCTTGAACTTGAAATACGTTATGCTATGATCCATACGATGCCCTCAAGCTGTTCAAGTTCTGTATTTGTGCTTTGTTCTCCTCGTCTGATTTAAAAGTTTAAGTTTCTCCTTGGATTAATCAATAAAAGTCCTTTTATAAATAAACTGCAGATCTTTGTAGTCACTCAAGTAATAAGACTTGGCATGTAAAATGAAAAGTCTATAAGTAATAAAAAAAAGTGTTTACTGAGGACAGTCCCTCTTATATAAATCTTGCATTTATGTTAGAGCAAACACTCTTTCTTTGCCCAAAGAAAAAATGTATCTCCCTTTCAAACACAGCAGAACAGAGCAAAGAGTTCTCAGAAGGACAGTGCTACATCTGAGAGGAGGGTCAGAAAGGGCAAGACGGGGGGCTGTGAAGTAGCAAAGTCTCCCATATGTAGATAGAAATACATTTAGCATAATTATTATTATATTCTATGCACAGTTTTTTTCCTCTCATTGCTGGTTGCAGATAGGCGTGAAATGAATACATGGCTGGTTCAGAAGTGATAGCAAAAAATTCCTACAAAACCTGGGTTAACTGAATTCCCCTATACCTTATGACATACAGTATCTAAGAATACAGAAATGGATACACTCTTAAGAAAAGTTATCTTTACACACAAATTCCATATTTGAATCAAATTAAATTTACTCTTCCCTTCAAACATGCTTTTCCAAAAGGGGTGGGGGATCAACAAATGCTTCAACTCTGTCCATCAGATATGTGAGAGAATTTTCAAGGTGGAAGGACTGACAAGTGCAAAAATACTGAGGCAAGGGCGTGTTTGGAGACAGAGATGTTAAGAAGCAAACTTACTTAGGACATACTTTGAAGTCAGAGCTAATGAACTGATGTTAGGTGTGTGGGTAAGAGGAATGTTTTATACCTGAGCAAGAGGAAGACTGGGGTTGCCTTCTACTGAGATGGGAAATCTGTGGGAAGAGTTAGTTCGGCAGGAGAGATCAGGAGTCTGGTTTTAAACATGCTAACCTTGAGATGTCAGTTAGACATGTAAGTGGAGAAGGCAGGTAGGCAGTCCAGATACACAGAGGTCAGAATTAAGATGATGTACTTGGATGAGATCATTTTCTGTCTTGTGTAGAGCAGACCCATCTACTAGCAAAAGATTTCCTATGCACTTTACTTAGGAGGTAACATAAACAATACATCCCTGTGGGCAGAGGCAGATCATCGATAGTGTGTGTACATGTGTACACTGCATTTGAACAAAGCTCATCACCTCAACACAATTAAGAAGTACATCTGATTAACTGCAGTCATTCACTGAGAACAGGGAGACCACCGGGATAATGACAAAGGTAAGCAGTGTTACCTCTTAGAAGGGTTAAGAGACACCTAGTAAAGGGGTATTTAGATGTCAGTTAGCTCTGGACATTACTAATAAAGAGGATACTTGGCTAGGAGAGAGGCAAATCAGAAGGAAAATCTGTTTAGTAGTACAAATAGCAACATTTACTAAAGATGTCAGTTCTTTTTTTTCTTTATCCTCACCCGAGGATATTTTTGCATTTATCTTCAGATAGAGTGGGAGGGGGTGGGGGAGAGAAACACACCGATGTGAGAGAGACACACCGAGTGGTTGCCATCCACACAACCCCAACCAGGGCCAGGGACAAACCGCAACCAAGGTACATGGCCCTAGAGGGAACCGAACCTGGGACTCTCCGGTACACAGTCTGACACTCTAACCACTGAGCTAAACAGGCCAAGGCAAGATGTCAGTTATTTCTAACCTGCCCCAACCCAACTCTTAGGAGAAGCTGCTGTGCCCGCAGCCAATAAAAGGCAGCCATAGTTATGACATCCTTGTGTAAACTGCTCATCTTATAATGAAGATGTCAGAATCAAACATGTAATTGAAGTGGTCATTATGCACAAGTTCCTATTAGTTCAGAAGAAACACACCGTTCATCTTTTGTTAAACTATAAGTTTGCTAAGGAATTCAGTTCTTATAAAGTTCAAAATGTTCCTAAATGTATCACCTGGATACAGTAGTATCTGTGGGAGATATGTTCCAAGACCCCCAGTGAATGCCTAAAGCCACAAATAACACCAAACGCTACACACACACACACACACACACACACACACACACACACTCTGTTTATTCCTATGCATACATACCTATGATAAAGTTTAATTTACAAATTAGGCACAGCAAGAGATTAACAATAACTAATAAAAAGAACAATTATAATAATATACTGTAATAAAAGTTATCTTAGAACACATTTAGCTGCATCTTGGCTAAAAAGCATCCCCAATCATACAATGACTAAGAAAGCAGAGGACTAATAAGCAGGAGACTGTCAGTTTCTTTGATGTAAAATGATTTACAATTGCAGAGGGTAATAACTAGAGAAATACACCAGGATATATTCAGATGAAGAACACCATGTAGTGAGATCTGACAGTGGTGCCTTAAAGTATAATCAGAATCCAGCAATTCTACTTCTAGGTATATACCCCAAAGAACTGAAAGCAGAGATTTAAACAGATAGTTGTACATCTGTATATATAATGGAATTATTAAAAATAGCTAAAACATGGAAGCAACCTCAGTGCCCATCGACAAGTTAACAAAATGAGGTGTTCATACACAATGAAATATTATTCAGCCTTAAAGAGCGAATTCTGATACATGCTGCAACCTGGGTGAACCATGAAGATATTAATGCTAACTGAAATACACCAGACACAAAAAAGACAAATATTGTATGATTCCGCTTAGATGAGGTACTTAGAATACTCAAAAACATACCAACAGAAAGCAGAATAGAGGTTACCAGGAAAGAGAGTAACTGAGAGTTATTGCTTAATGGGTAAAAAACTTCTGTTTGGGATGATGAAAAAATTCTGAAAATAGAAATGGTTGCACAACACTGTGAATGTACTTAATACCACTAAATTATGCACTTAAAAATAGTTAAAATGGTCAGCTTTATGCTGTGCATATTTCACCACAGTAAACAATCTAATCCGAGTACAGATAATTCCCCACTTTCACAATCACTGGGTACTGTGACAGATAAGGGGGCAAGACTGCTCCGACAGGAAACGGGAGGCTGGCCTGGGCAAGACGACTACTCTTGGCATAAACAAGCAGCCTGAGCCCCTGCAGCCCCAGAGCCCCAGCCCCAAACACCCCCGAGGCAGCCGCTGGCAAGCAGTGACAACAGTCTGACTCTCATAATCATCAGCCAGGAGATGAGTGAAAGACAGACTCTCAAGAGAAAGGCAGTTGAGAATCATCTTATCGGGTACAGTGTGCAAAGGGCCAGCTGTGAGAAAATACACTCCATGGACGCTGTAACTCTCCGGCAGGAGTTCGGGTTTTGACTTCCCGGGCTGGTTTCAGCATGGGAAACAACCGAAATCAGTGAGCTAATCAGCCGGGCCAGCTCCTCTCATCTTCATCAGACTTGGCACAGTGTGGTTTGATGAACCAAAATAAACAACACTCGTGAATGTGCATGTTTCTGGCTCACTCAGGTATTTCATGTGAACATATTCTTGGAGTTTCTTCTCCTCCAAAATGTATGAAGTACGCCGAAACAGTCTCAGATGAAGGTCAAAGAAATCTTTCCACAGCGGCCAGAATAAGTAGCTGGAGAGCATCAGGACACTGTCAGGAGGCCTGGGGTGCTGGTGACAGTAGGTTGAGGAAGCTAAAAACCTGGAGATTCAGTGCAACAAACCAACTAGAACCTGGCACTGCCAGCTTGCTCACTATGTCAGAGGCCACCAGCAAAGGGCACTTTGGGAAATGGAGCCACAATTAGTTCTACTTCATTGACCAAAGTGGTACTTAGGGAGTAACAAAAAAGGCAGAGTTCATTTTATTCCACTATATATATTATGTTACAGGTAGATGACAAAGCTGTGAAAAGTGTCACTATAAATACCTTCTCTTTGCTGTTCTGTAGCATGCTGTTCAAGACATCTTAATATTAGAACAGCACAAAGTGAGAAGTTGTGTTTCTCTGGTACGAATAAGGCCATGTGTATTGAAGGGTTCAGATTACGTCACCCAAAATATATGCCTCTGGCATCAGGAGAACTTTGAGAAATAGTAGATGCAGGAGAAGCTTGGAAAATAGAGACGTTACCCCTTTTTAAGGGACATTTGCATTTATTAAGGAAATATCCATGTGTAAGAGTACTCCCCTCACTGTACCAAGAAGAAAAGGATGAGCTTCAATCACAAGATGTTCATGAAGAAGGCATAGACGTAAATCTGCCTAAGACACCTTACTCTTCTTTATACCCTGCTGTTCCTGGCAACCTCTCCTAACTGTCCCAATACACACACACACACACACACACACACACACACACACACCTACACCTTTCTTCTGTCTTTAGCTGAAGATGGTATTAAGGTGGAAGCTTAGGTCACCTCGGGGAATGACTCATTGTTCTCTGGGTATACATGAGATATACATGGTAATAAACCTGTTTGTTTTATTCTTGTTAAACAGGAATAAAGAAACTCAAAAGGATAAAGAAAAAATTATTTTCCTCCCCTACAGTGTTAAAAGTCATAACTGCCCAAAAAGTTATGATGTTTAAAAAGACATTAGCAAAAACACTTAGTCAAGGTCACATCAAGTCCTAAACTTCAACTTCACAATAATTTGAATAGAGGGACTTAGAAAGACCAGTAGACAATGAAAACGTTGAGGAAGAATTTGATGTAAGATCGCAGACACCATAAATAACAGGAAAGCTAAACACAAGCTCACGAACGATTTGATCGTGTAAGCATTCCAGTACAAGCTCATGTCACAAGCGATAACTCAAAAGGAAAGAATGTCTCCAGCAAACAAAGCCACCCTTCAAGAAAATGGTACAAGACCCTCACAGTTAATTTTTAAATTAACTGCTTTGTAAAGATTAAAGTATATTTTAGGTTAAAAACCGTATTCTAGCCACCTGGTCTTACCTTTTTGACCTCCTTCTCAAGCCAGAAGGAAGCACTGCATGTGTGAGCCTTAGCCAACCTTCCTGACAGCACTAATCCCAAAGCCAGACCAGTCGACGGCACACAGTTGAAGAACAGCGAGCAAGCAGACTGTTGCATGAGACTCACTAAACCTTGAGGCAAAGAAAAGGAACTAAAAATGGGGTTACAGTCTGCCCACAAAACTTAAAAAGATAATACCATTTGTGAAGTGTATTCATTTTATTTTGCTCTGTGCTGGATAAAATGAATTCGCAGGTACCCCATATGTGGCCATGTGCTATGGGAGCTAAAAAGCAGAGCAAAATTACCCCTTTCCTGGAGAAAGTCACCATATATTTTGAAACTTTCATCAGTATACATCAAACCATTACAGAGTATTTACTTAGAAGTAGAGCAATTTCCAGTTTAGCTGGAACCGTGAAGTACCCTAAGAACTTATAAGGGAGAACCCACAGTGGCCTCATTCCTTCGCTTCCTAACAGAGGCGGCAAACAATAAAGTGACAAATTCCTCAGGTGAGAGATCATTCTTTTATATAACAGACTCGTGGATTTCCATAGAGACTGTAACTACTTTAACTTCCTGGAGACACTGTAATTGGAAAAGAACTTATGGCCTTATCAAGAAAAACACTGTTCAGAAACTATCTTGCTTTTCCTAAAGTTGTCTGACTTCAGAGTTCACACAAAGGCTAATCAGTGTTACTGCCTACTTGGCTGGATGGGGTGGAAGGTAGACAAGAAGAACCTGGATCTACCAAACTTTGCCATAACCTCCTCTGAAGCAGAGAGACCAGCAATTACCTACATTTCCACAACAGACCACAGGGCAAAGAAAGAGGCAGTGGTGATCTCACTTTTCAGACAACACCACTAACCAGCTTTATTTCTTTTAACCCTCACTCAAGGATATTTTTCCATTTATCATCAGATAGAGTGAGAGGGAGGAGGGAAAGGAAGGGAGAGGGGGCGGAAGAGGGAAAGAGAGAGAGAGAGAAACATTGATGTGAGAGAGACACATCCACTAGTTGCCTTCCTCAAAACCCTGACCAGGGCCAGGATGAACCACAACCTAGGTACATGCCCTTGGCCAGAATTGAACCCACGACTCATTGGTCTGCGGGCTGATGCTCTAACCGCTGAGCCAAACTGGCCAGAGCCTAACCAGCTTTTTTGACTACTGACTCACTTGATCACTGTGACAATCCGAGGTATTCACAGGGCCAATTATCCTCATTTACACACTAGGGGCTAAGTAACTTGCCTAAAAATGGATAGAATCAGACCTAGAAACCAGTTACCTGGATTCAACGTCCTGTGTTTTCTTAACTTACCAACATCTAAATTTACTTTCAATTAAGAGAGGGCCTTCCTAAAATACCAATACAATTCACATAAAGCTCTTGCTGTTCTTGCATGGGAAAGCAGTGCATTCTCGAGGCTTTGCTTTTCATGTTTGGTATCAGGCACACATCATTCTTAAAATTGTAAGGGGCAAACCATAGACAGTCTTTTACATGGTAAGTGGTAGTTCTGTGCCAAGTGTTTTTGTTTTGCATTGGTGTTTGGTTGACTGGTTTATTCCCAGGTCAAGAGAGCTGGATTAGCATTTTGGTCTTGACTTATTTGTTGCCTTAAACAAATTCTTCACTCTTCTTTCAGACTCTGAGGAGAGCTTCCTCTTCCATAGGGATGTCGTATATAAGTTGTATGCATGAAACAGGATCCCTTAGGGTATTAAGAGAAGTCATGTGGCATAAAAAAGCTGATATTCTTACTATTGACAACCCAGCACCAGAACTGAAATAAGAGTTCCATGGGACACATGCCCTTCTGAAAGCTCACATGTCAAGAAGACAAAAGAAAAACAAGGGATACAAAACAATGAATTCTTGAAACTTTGATTTTAAAATGGCCATAGTGTAAGACTAGACAATAGAGGACAACAGCAATGATATGTGTTCCCGAGAAGAGCAGTACTAGAACCTCAGAAAAATGTTAAATGTTGCTTCTTCTGATGATAGCAGTAATAGTCATTGGGGGGAAAATACAGAAAAGTATAAAGAAAAAAATAAAGAGCCTCTGTAACCCTACCACCCAGAAATGAGATAACTACTGAGATAATGGTAAATTATCCTTGTTGACTTTATGCTTCTCTTTGAGAACCACAGTGATTCTCAGAATGTGGTCCCTAGACGAATAGCATCAGTATCTGAAAACTTGTTAGAAAAGCAAATTCTCAGGGCCCATCCAGACATACTGAATAAGAAACTTTGGGTGGGACCCAGCAACCTGTATTGGTCCCTAGACGAATAGCATCAGTATCTGAAAACTTGTTAGAAAAGCAAATTCTCAGGGCCCATCCAGACATACTGAATAAGAAACTTTGGGTGGGACCCAGCAACCTGTATCTTAACAAGTCTTCCAGGTGATTCCAGATGATGTGTGCCAAAGTTTGAGAAACACTGACATATGCTATAAATACATACATATACATACCTCCCCACACACAAAAAAATGGGGTTATGGTAAACATATTGTTTAAAATTTAAAATCCATACTTGGCACCAAGCTTATATTTTGGAAATTACCCAAATTTTGCATAAATACACTATCATATGCATGAATGTCTTCTGCATGGGTGAAGAATATCACAAAATGGTTCATGTAACAAATGCAATTAAACACTTGAGGCAGCCAGACTAAAATGCTGATGGATGAATGAACAAGTCATTTAGCAACATGAGGACCTAACGAAATCCATTTATATCTTAGTAGTTACATAAGGTTCTTAAATATTAAAAAAAAACAAAAAACCAAAAACTAAGAAACATCTGCATTAGCTTCTCTGCCCTGACCGTGAATCTATTTTGGGGTTACTTAGAAACTTGCTTTTGTTTTCCAACATTCCAGCACCAGCAAATGGTTCCCTGACCCACCAATCTGCACACACTGGAACAGTCATCCAGACAACTCGAGTTCCGTCACCTGCACCCCACCACAGCAGACCACTACTGCACAGACCCCAGAAACGCAATGCAAGGTCTGGAAGCTTGTATACAGGCCTGGGGCCTTGACGCAGATACGTATGTGGAATGGAAAGGGAAGAAAACTGGAGTAAGGAGCACCAGCATCCCCATGGAGATTTTGCTTAATTTTGCCAAATTACTTCTTGAGGTCTGGAATAAATAGTTTTCAAAGACCTCTGCAAGCTCCAAGCAAACCCCAGAGGAAAAAGTCAAGCCTTTTTATTTGCTCCAGGTTATCCAAAAAGCTTAACTGTTAAAAAAAAAAAAAAAGTCAATTCATGGTAAGATAAGAATGCCTCCAATATATCATTGTTACTTTATAAAACAGATAAGCTGTAACTTTGGGCACCTCGTTGAACGTTCCTGGGCCTCAGTTTCCTCTTCTATAAGAGAGACATGATTGGAGAATGTAAACTTGAGTTGTCAAATGATGGCAACAACAACAACGACGACAAACAAAGAAAGTGAAAGTATAATAAGATTTTACAGCATCTGTAAAGGATTTATTGGATGGCAATCTCTCTTCTCAATAACAAAGAAGGGTACATCCCAACTGCATTCTTCTTTGTTGGAAACGCCACACATGGAGTCAGATACGGCAGAGCAGGCAGAGGATGTGAGGAATCTTGGAGACACAGTTAACATGCAGGCTACAGCCGAAATGCCCAGGCTCAAATGTCAGGTTCACCACTTAGCAGCTGGATGACTTGGAAAATAGCTTAATTCCATTGAACCTTGGTTTCCTCATTTAGAAGATAAGATTAATAGGGTTTTGTGACGGTTAAATGATTATGTAAAACACATAAATTCCTATCTACATGTTTTAGCTATTATTATTATCAATAATATTATTAGTAATATTAGATGTTCTACTCAAGAGGTAGAGGTAAGAGATAACTATAGTCTGGAAACGTCATTAAAATGTAACATGTGCCAGGAAACACAAACTATGTACCTAGATGACCCAGGGCCACCAAGAAGGTAGACAATGAATTGAGTCGGTTAAGTAGGCATGCTAATCTAAATCCTAGCAGAGATACCTACCAAGAACTTACTACAGCAGTATCTTTCAAGGGATAACATTCAACCCACAACTAGAGATCAAAAGCAAAGTAGCTCAGAGGAAAGTCTCAAGGCTATGGGTTAGAATAGGATCTGGGTTCAAATCTCAGCATTTCTACTTCTGAGCTACTTGGCTTCCAACAAATTACTTAAGCTGAGATTTATAGCCCTACATCATTAAATTATATACAAGATTGTTATAAACCTGGCACAGAAATAGCCATGTAACAAGTGATCAATAAATGTCAGTAATAATGGTTAAGCCTTAAAAGGGAGGTAACACCTCAAATAAAAGCTCCACTTAAAGTACAATGAATCTTTTTTTTTTTTCTTTACTGATTTTAGAGAGAGAAGAGAGCAGGAAAGAGAGACAGAAACATGGATGAGAGAGAACATCGATTGGCCACCTCCTGCATGCCCCCACTGGGGATCGGGCCCATAACCTGGGCATGTGCCCTGGTTGGGAATCGGACCAGAGACCTCTTGGTGCATGGTTCTACGCTCAACCACTGAGCCACACCAGCCGGGCAAGTACAGTGAATTTTTTTTTTTTTTAACTTTTTATTTTATTTTATTATTATTATTTTTTTATCCTCACCAGAGGATATTTTTCCATTTCTTGTACAGATAGAGTGGGAGGGAGAGAGAGAGAGAGAGAGAGAGAGAAACATCGACGTGAAGGGACACATCGAGTGGCTGCCACCCGCACGACCAACCAGGGCTGGGGACAAACTGCAACCGAGGTACGTGCCCTTAGCGGGAACCAAACCCGGGTCTCTCCGGACCGCAGGCCGACGCTCTAACTGCTGAGCCAAACTGGCCAGGGCGAGTACAGTGAATTTTAAGGAGGACAAATAGTTCATCAGATCACCCAATCTTTTTCTGTTTTGATGAAGGAAATGCAGAGTATGTATAGATCACTAGGCACCAGAAGGGTGACAGTAGCCTACTTAGGGACAGATGGATGACCCAAAGGATGGACAGAGGTACTGACCAGAACCAGGCCAAACCATAGAACTCACAGCTTTGCTCAGAGGCTACCCTCATTGAAAACAAAAGTGTGCACTGGATTATTTTTCCTTTGGGTTACAAAAATAGCTTTGTTTCTTCTGTCTTAAAGGTTTTGTTGTTATTGTTTTGTTTTGCTTTAATTTCGGGTTTTGTTTCTTTACAAAGTAACTATTTTACCTGTATTAATAATAATAGCAATTTACTAATATCAGAAACCATATGCTGGGACCAAAATTAGTGAAGCCATCACTTCTCATAAGGAGTAACTAGGAAATTAATACAGAATATAACTTTTCCCTCGAATGTTCTTCCTATCCATAGTTTGGTTGCTCTTCCTACCAGGAGGTGATGTGACATAGTTAAGAGTTTCATTCATGGAAAGCCATTTCATTTGACTCTACAATAAAATCTTATCTTTTATGGCTATTTTTTCCTGCCGTAGACTGATGTACACAACTCAGGGAAAACCAATGAGGATTGGCCACCAGGAGACCCGCTTTAAAAGAATGACAGAAAGTTGAAAGGAAAACGAGAACTCTAATATTTAGAGGCTTACTCTGAAAATAAAACCATGTTTATACTACACTTTATGTGAAAAAGATGAAAAATTCTGATTTTGACTCAGAGAAGATACTCCCTAGAATTAGTCATAGAAAAAAAAGAGAAGAAATTTCACACTTTTCTTCCTAAGAGAGTAATTCAATTAGATTTCCCAACCTCATTTTTCTCCTTAGACATTTTATTTTATTAATATGCCCTTTTAACTTGATGACATGAATAATAAATGACATCCTTCCTTTAGAATGGGAAATGGATGTTTAAAAAAACCGCTAGAACCGAAAATACCTTCAGTTTTCTTGTGAATTACATAACTATTCTCCCACAAAGCAGATGGTAAAGGAAATGATTATCTGTGAGCTCAACAACTTCATGAATGGCAAAACATCACCAATGGTCTGCTTAAAATTCTGCTCCAAATTCCAAAAATGTCTTCAGTGTTGTTTATATTCTCATGTATCACATACAAGAACACAACTGGTCCTGGACAGGTGGCTTAGTTGGTTGGAGTATCATCCTATACACCAAAAGGTTGCGGGTTTGATTACCAGTCAGGACATATACCTAGGCTTCAGGTTCAAGCCCTGGTTGGGGTGTGTATGGGAGGCAACTGATTGATGTTTCTGTCACATCGATGTTTCTCTCCCCCCCCCCCATCTCTTACTCTCCCTCTCTCCCTTTTTCTCTTTCCATTCCTCTCTAAGAAAAAAAAATCAATAAACCTATCCTGCAGCTGGATGAACTGTGTGCCATACAACCAAATGAGGAGAGAGTCTACAAAACTTTCAAATTTTGACAATCTCCAGAAAGCAGCATAAACTAATCTATAAACTTTTTATTAAGAGGCAGGCAAACAAGCATTAATTACCCACTTAAGAGTAGTATATTTACACTGGTAGAAGTGATTTAAAGGTAATATACATAAGGTTGATGTCCTATCAGTAGCAACTCTTGATTCTACCCTTTTTCAGTTCATACTAAATTTAGAAAACAAACAGAAAAACAATTAGGACAGCTTCACACTGTCTTGTTTTACTATTAAAAGCAACAACAAGCTATGCCCGGCAGGAGTGGCTCAGTTGGCTGAGTGTCATCCTATGAACCAAAGGTCCCAGTTTGATTCCCAGTCAGGGCACATGCTCCATGCCCAGTAGGAGGCATGCACGAGGCAGCCGATTCATGTTTCTCTCCTCCCTCCCTCTCTCTCTCTCTCTCTCTCTCTCTCTCTCTCTCTCACACACACACACACACACACACACACACACACACGGAAAAACATATAAAAGAGCAACGGTGAACTCTACAAATAGAAAACATTATTGCTGGAATTTTTTCACTATGTATAATTTCCTCAATCCTTCCCCACTCTAGTTCTCATTGAGTAATCCAATCACAAGAACATATTAAATAACAATGTTCTTTTTAAAAAATTAGCACTGGCTGGTTTGGCTCAGTGGTTAGAGTGTCGGCCTTTGGACCAAAGAGTCGCAGGTTCAATTCCAGTCAAGGGCATGTACCTCGATTGTGGTTCAATCCACGGCCCTGGCTGGGGTCCTGTGGGAGGCAACCAATCAATGTGTCTCTCTCGCATTGATGTTTCTCTTTCTCTCTCTCTCTCTCCCCCTCCCTTCCTCCCTCCCTCCCTCCCTTCCTCCCTCCCTTGCACTCTATCTGAAAATCAATGCTGAGAAAAAAATAATACTGTTTAAATAAGCAAAATAAAAAAATTAAAAGTTTAGACCAAGTAAAATACACTCAGCTTAAAGTCTCCATGATTCTTGGAATAAAGGAAATAATGAGCCTGGCCAGTGTGGCTCAGTGGATTGAGTGTCGCCCCATGGACTGAGAGGTCCCGATTTGATTCCCAGTCAGGGCACATGCCTGAGTTGCAGGCTAGATCCCCAGGAGGGGATGTGCAGGAAGCAACTAATCAATTTTTCTCTCCCATATTGATGTTTCTGTCTCTCTCTCCCTCCCTCTCTCTCTAAAAAAAAATAATAAAACCATATTAAAAATGAAGAAAAAGAAAAGAAATGAAATAAATGGAATCTAAAAGGAGATCGATATCAGAATGATCAAACCATCCCACACGGGGGAAGTTACTGTGTGAATGTCCAAAGAAAACCACTTCCGAAAATTATGTGTCTAGGTGTTGGTGAAATATAAACTCCCAACACAGAACCAACAATCCGAGTTTCCTTGATCCATTTTTACCTTAAACACAAAGCACAAGAAATTCTTCCAACGGGAAACTTCAACCCGTTCAACCTGCCCCCTAGCTCCCGACTGAACGCCGGGCACAGCGCTTGGAAACCACACTGATCTCGGTCAGCTCCTCGAGTGCCTTTCATATCTATCCTTCAGCTGGACTTTTATCTTATGACAATGCAATGTAACTATGGAAACACAGGATTTAGAGTTATATTTTTCCCCTGTTGCTTTTTATAACTCGATTCCACAGAAATCGTGTCATTTAGGGTCACTTTTATTTTTTTAAAGGTTGGAAGAAACAAGCATTTAAGTGGAAAAGGATAAAAAGAAGAAAATCTTTTATTAAAATCCAGGGCACATTTTCTTTGTAATTATAAAGAAGCCCATATATTGGTCACTAGTGCCGAACAGCCATAGGGCGCTGGCCTTCTTCCAATCCCTAAGTGACCCTGTGGGGTCAGGCAGAAGCCCAGGCTTACAGCACTCACTCACTTGTATGTGGTCATGGGAGGAATCAAAGCCAGCTTCCCAGAGACAAGGGAGGCTGAATACAGGCTCATTCCTAATTTAGGAACTCTGAACTCTCCCTGCACTCCGTCCTTCTGCAGCTAGAAAGTCAAATAAAATATTCTGGCAAGTAGCATTCTAATAGCATAAACACAGACTCCCCAGTAATGTCATCATAAAAAGACAACATCTAAAAATAATACTCTCGTGCTGGGTGTCATAAATATGGCCACCGTCCAATGTATCTGTCTCACGGGGATTAGAATCCCTCACCTTGCACTCAGGTAGATCCTGGATTGGTTTATTAGTTTCAACACCAGAAACAAGTTCTTTTATTATTATTATTATTAATTAATTTATTGTTGTTACAGATGTATCTCCTCCTGATCCCGCCCCACCCTCACAGCACTGTTGTCGATGTTCATTGGTTATCACATATGCATATAAGTTCTTTGGTTTATCTCTTCCCTCTCCCACACCCCACCCACCTCCTCTGAGGATTGTCAGTCTGAACCCTACTTTCATATATGAAAAACCTACAGCCAACATCATACTCAATGGGCAAAAACTAAAAGCATTTCCCTTAAGAACAGGAACAAGACAGGGATGCCCACTTTCACCACTCTTATTTAACATAGTACTGGAAGCCTTAGCCACAGCAATTAGACATGAAGAAAAAATATAAGGGATCCCAACTGGAAAGGAGGAAATAAAACTGTCATTATTTGCAGATGGCATAATATTGTACACAGAAAACCCTAAAGATTCCCTCAAAAACCTATTAGATTTAATAAGTTAATTTGGCAACATAGCAGCATACAAAATTAACATCAAGAAATTGATGACATTCTTATACACCAATAATGAACTCACAGAAAGAGAAACTAAAAAAACAACCCCATTTACCATTTCGGCAAAAAAAGTAAGATACCTAAGAATAAACTTAACCAAAGAAGTAAAGGACCTGTTTGCAGAAAACTTCAGGACATTGAAAAAAGAAATAGAGGAAGATATAAAAAATTGGAAGCATATATCTTGTTCATGGATTGGAAGAATTAACATCTTTAAAATGTCTGTACTATGCAAAGCAATCTATAGATTCAATGCAACCCCCATTAAAATACCAACGACTAGAACTAGAACGAATAGTCCAAAAGTTTATATGGAACCAAAAAAGACCCCAAATAGCCACAGCAATCTTGGAGAAAAAAAAAAAAAAGGAACAAAGTAGGAGGGACCACAATACCGGATATCAGGTTAAACTACAAAGCCACTGTAATTAAAACAGCCTGGTACTGGCTCAAGAACAGGCAGATAGATCAATGGAGTAGAACAGAGAACCCAGAAATTGACCCAAGTCATTATGCTCAATTAATATTTGACAAAGGTGGCAAGAGTATACAATGGAGTAAAGACAGCCTCTTTTATAAATGGTGTTGGGAAAATTGGACAGCTACATGCAACTTACACCATACACAAGAATAAACTCAAAATGGATAAAAGACTTAAATGTAACTCGTGAATCCATAAAAATCCTAGAAGAAAATGTAGGCAGCAAAATTTCAGACATCACACACAGCAGAATTTTCATTGATACAACGCCTAAGACAAGAGAAACAAAGAAAAAAATGAATACATGGGACTACATCAAACTAAAAAGTTTCTGCACAGCAAAAGAAACAACCATCAAAATGGAAAGGGAACCCACTATATGGGAGAGCATAAATGCCAATGATACATCAGATAAGGGGTTAATTTCAAAAATATGTAGCATACTCATATAACTCAACAAAAGGAAGACAAAGAACCCAATTAAAAATGGGCAGAGGTCCTGGCCAGTTTGGCTCAGAGGTTAGAGCGTTGGCCTGAGGTCCAGAGAGACCTGGGTTCAGTTCCGGCTTAGGGTGCATACCTCCTCGGTTGCAGTTTGTCCCTGGCTCTGGTTGCTCATGCGGGTGGCAGCCACTTGATGTATCCCTTTCATGTCGATGTTTCTCTCTCTTCCTCTCTCTCCCTCCCACTCTGTCTGAACAAAAAATTGAAAAATGTCCTCGGGTGAGAATGGAAAAAAAAAAAAAGGGCAGAGGACCTAAAAAGACACCTCTCCAAACAGTACATACAAATGGCCAAGAGACATATGAACAAATGCTCAACATAACTAATCATCAGAGAGATGCAAATTAGAACAATGAGGTATCACCTCACACCTGTCAGAATGGCTGCCATCAACAAATCATCAAACAAGTGCTGGCGAGAGTGTGGAGAAAAGGGGACTCTAGTACACTGCTGGTGGGAATGCAGACTGGTGCAGCCACTATGGAAAACAGTATGGGGTTTCTTTAAAAAATTAAAAATTGAACTTCCATTTGACCCAGTGATCCCACTTCTAGGAATATATCCTAAGAAGTCTGAAACACCAATTAGAAAGAATACATGTACCCCTATGTTCATAGCAGCACTATTTACCATTGCTAAGATCTGGAGACAGCCCAAGTGTCCATCAGTAGAAGAGTGGATAAAAAAGCTGTGGTACATATACACAATGGAGTACTATGCAGCTGTAAGAAAGAAAGATCTCGTGTCCTTTGAGACAACATGGAAGGAGCTGGAGAGTATTATGCTAAGTGAAATAAGCCAGTCAGAGAAAATAAATGGATGAACAGAAGCAAGTTGTTTTATACCTTGAACTCAGGCTTCTTATCATTCTAATGGCAACAGTAATTTGACTTGTTGGCCCAAAATAAATATTCAATAAATGAAAGTTTACTTTTGGCTATTTCTGTTATTTCCATCATTTACATGGGAAAGATGGACGGGCATTGAAAGGTCAAAACATTAAGAATTGTTCTCTCTTTTGGAGGTGGGATCACAGATATTTTTTAGTTCCTTGTCTCTGCTTTTCTATAGTCTTCTACAATGAACGTTTTAATGCCTTAGTAATCTTTTCTTTAAATTGGTCACTCTCCTGAATTAATGTCACTATCAGCCTCTAAAGAAACATTTATTCTCTTCAGGAAAAAGGAATGATTCCTGCTTAACTTCCTCCTCTCCTTGGCAGATAATTCCTGCTAAGAAGTCACTTTGAGGCAGTAGGAAGTAGACAAACCCAGAGTCCCCAGGGGCTCAGTGAGGGAAATTCAGTGCTACTGACCCCTGGCTCAGCTCCTGCTCTGCTGGGGGAAAGGCTGCAGGGAGACCTGGGCATACAATCCGCAGGCAACTAGGTCCTCACTGCCCTCACTGCCACCCAGAGAAAAGCGACGCATCTGTATTCTTCTGTCCTCACCAAGTGGTCAGAAGCTCTGGAGTTGAGCCTGTGCAGAGCATTTTTTCAAAAGCATTGACATGATTTTAACATGTAGCTGGTGTTGAGAATTACTGACCTAGCAGGTCCATGAACCTCTAAGCACCAATTCCCCAAATGGAGGGAATTTCAATTCTCTCAAAATTCAAGGCTCTCCTTCTAATCTGTAAGTAGGGGGGTGAGGGGGGGGGGAAGACTACTCTGCACAGTTTTATTTTATTTATTTATTTATTTTTAATCCTCACCCGAGGACATTTTTACATTTTTTGTACAGACAGAGTGGGAGGGAGAGAGAGGAAGAGAGAGAGAGGGAAACATCGATGTGAAGGGACACATCGAGTGGCTGCCACCCGCACGACCAACCAGGGCCGGGGACAAACTGCAACCGAGGTACATGCCCTTAGCGGGAACCGAACCCGGGTCTCTCCGGACCGCAGGCGGACGCTCTAACCGCTGAGCCAAACCGGCCAGGGCGACAGTTTTATAAGACTACTTTGTAAATAAAAACGTTTATCTTCTTAGATTTATACAGCTATATAACAAAAACCTGGTCAATTTCAAAATTCAAAAGCTTATTTGTACTTTACTGATTAGTATAAATGAGGCTTTTAAAGAGACAAATTACTCATTTCCAACCCAATTTTGAGTTAATATAAAATCCGATGGCTTATTTGCTTTTAAAGAGTTGGTAAAACCACAATATCTCGTCTTAAATCCTCACCTCCTTCCACCTTACACTGACTGCAGAGAGGTCTTTTCATGAAAGCAGAAAAGTCTCCAGGAAGACTAGCACAAAAGACCTCAAATGACCAACTCGAACAAATACAAATGACTAATAATGACTTCATAGCACTTAAATCAATGTTAAATTGACACCATCAGTACAATTCATCAGCCTTCAAAGGACAAGGGCTGGGCCACCTCCTCAATGCCTGTATAGAGAAAACTCACTGTTTCCCCTTTACTCTCACACTCACACACTTCTGACACCAGACCTGTGGGTTTTCTCCACCATTCTGCCTTCAACTGCCCAGAGTGAGCACCTGACCAACAGGTTACGGTCTCAGCCTCACAAAGCTGCCTTCCACCACCTCAGACACCAGCTGCAAGTCCAGGTTATGACCTGCGCTTCTGAACAACCAGCTACACGGCAGAAGTTCCCAAATCACCTTCTTGGGTTCAATCATTTGCTGAACAGGTAACAGAACTTGGAGAAACATTGACATTTACAAGCATATTCTATAATAAAGAATAGGGTAAAGGATATAGATGAACAGCCAGATGAAGAGGTCCAGAGTGAGGTCCAGAAGGGTCCCTGTGCAGGAGCTTCTGTCCCCATGAAGTTGGGGCACACCACCCTTCCAGCATGTGGATGAGCTTGTTTACCAACCAGGAAGTTCTCTGAACCCTGTACGTCAGAGGCTTTATCCAAGGTATGTTGGGTTATTAACTCCATTTCCAATCCCTCTCCCCTTTCAGGAGAATGGGGAGTGGAGCCGTAATGCCCAAGTTTCTAATCACAGCTTGGTCTTTCTGGTGGCCAGTCCCTTTCCTGGAGCCACTGAGAGTCCCTTCATTAGAACAAAAGCTGCCTCTACCACTCAGTGAGTTTCAAGGTATTTAGGAACTTAACAAACATCCTGAGACTCAGCAATGCAACCATCTCAACTGTTTACACTCATAAGTAAAATTAATGAGTAATACTAACACATCAAATCCCACAAGCATTATGGAATTTCAATGAAGCTGATATGTGTGTTACATTTAAATGTGTTTGCCTTCTCTCAGGGTAAAAAATGGGTAGTAACAGCCAGAAAGTTTGTTAGGGGAAAGAAAAAATGGAGTCCGGATTGGCTGCCAACAATCCAAAGTGGAGAACAGTGACTGGAAGTGTCTGGTAATTCCAAGAGTTTTTATGGCTGGCCCTAAACCCAGGGGAAAACTCACTTTCAATATGGATTACAATCCGAGGCAGCAGGGACCTTAGCAGTGTTCTCTACTTGTTTTACTCCTTTATCCCCTGTAGATGTTTCTTCTTGTAACTGCTCAGTGTAGGTGCAGGAGCTTATTCCATAGTCCTGAAGACACAGTTACATCTAATTATGTTGTTTGGAAAAAGTGACAACAGGTCTCTTCATGTGGTTATGAGAAGCAAAGATGCCTTTTAAATGGAGAACTGGGGTAATTTATTCAGGAGTTTGATAAGTGAAATGATAAAATTCTAGACAAGGACAGCAGCATCTCAAGCATTGCTTTTTTATGACTATTAGTTGTGCAATATAATGATGGACAAGAATCTATACTGCTTTTAAATAGATTACATTCCAATTAGGAAGCACGGTGCCTAACACATAGTAGGTGCTCAACAAAGGCCGGTTGAATGAATAAAGGAAGAAAGGAATGGTAATGAAACAAGCATACCAAAATAATAGAATAACACAAGATAGACACAGTAAGAAAGGTATGAAGTGTCTTGGAGTTTGGAAGGTGGAGACACTGCTCCAGCAGAAGTCATAAAGGGCTTCATAAAGACAGAACGTATATGGTCCTGAAAGATGAGGGAATTTTTCAGTTCACCGTTTTCACCTAGAGAAGTACAGGGCATATAATTATGGTAGCCTTGAAACATAAGCTTATGACTTGATCTACAACAAACTTCATGCAAAAAATAAGCATTAACTTTAAATATCCCTTCCCTCTGGAAATTTGGCAATGAAATCTCACTGAAACATCAGAAACTAGTATCTCAGTTTTTTGAGCTATAATGGATTCAATATGGTACTTTAAAAAAAAAATCTTTCTTCCATATTTCTGCCACATGTAGGTCATCCTTGAATCATTATCTTGGAACTGAAAGTCTTTAGAATTTAACTCCTGTGGAGGCATCATCTTTACCCAGCAAAGAAAATGTAGCATTTTTATACGAGGGCTACACTCATTTAATTTTTATTTACTCATTCTGTAAAACCAGTTCAATTTAGTCAACCAACCTCATGAAATTTCATAGTTTTGCATGTCAAAAACCCCATGACGATAAGGACAAGAGCTGTTTAACTCTCATACACATGCGATTGCTATTCAGGCACGTTGGCACATGCCCCTTCTTTAAGACCTCCCTTATTTGTTCCAGAGGAATGAAAATTCAAAGAGCAACAAATTCAAATCTTGGAAAATTCTTAGGTGCTCTAGGATGCTTTCCTTATCCTCTCCCCTGCCCCCCTCCCTGTGCATCTGCTACATATTAACAACACTAAAACAACAGAAGACATCTATAAACAACATTTCCTGCAAGGAAGACACAGACATTCTGGTGTGTATCTTAGTAACAGATGTTTTAGTACATCAGAAATCCAATATTCAGCAAAGCAGTGATGATATACTTCACTGTAACGTAACAAAGAAATATGTTATACTTGATTTGTTTTTATATATAATAGCTTCTCAAGTCCATTCTAGTTCAAGCTTATTATTCAACTGTCTTGCTGTCACTGAACACAATCTTCTTCAGAGTCTGAGAGGCTAACCATTTGAAATGGAAATGAAGTCTCACAAAGGCTGTACTGGAATGCTGCATACGCTCACAGGATCAGAGAATACCAGCAATTATCAAGCCCAATCTCATTCCACATACGTGTAACTTGCCCAAGTCAGCGTGACTAGTCAAGGGCAGGCAGGAAGAACCAGGGCCCAGGCTCCCAGATTGCCACTTGTAACAAACACACATATACAATGACTCTTTTGCAGCTGGGGCTTTTCTGGTGAGGATAGGATGATTTCTATGAAACAAAGAAGTCCTGGCTGAAACAAAGAACTTGAGTTTCTCTCTGTGGTAGACAGGCAAAGAAAATATTGATGGTTCATGGATATTTTTTCTTCACTAAGCTATTAAATATTTAGTTACAGCTTTGTGTTTATTTCAAAGAGGGGTTTGCATGTTTGGGTGAATTATTTGGTGGGTTGGTATGTTGTCTCTATTCATGGTGAGAACTGCTCTTCACACAGTAATCATGACATGTATTACCCACTTCTGCTATAGGCCTTTCCCTAGACTAACTAACTGCTGTTTGGTTTGGCTGTGGTAGTAGCAGCAGTGACAGTGGTGGTAATAATTAGTAAGGATAGTAAGTGAACATGAGTGAACTTACTGTGTCTAGCACTGTTCTAAAACTACAAACATTAACTCCTTTCATTTTTCAACACTATTCAAAATAAGGTCCTATCTTCATTTATACACAAGGAAATTAAAGGGAAGAGAAGGTTATGCTGTTGACCCGGCCAGTATTGCTCAGTGGATTGAGCATCACCCCATACACAAGAGGTCACCAGTTTGATTCCTGGTCAGGGCAAGTGCCTGCGTTGTGGTCTCAATCTCTAGTAGGGGGCTTGCAGCAGGCAGCTGACTGATGCTTCTCTCTCACATCGATGTTTCGATCTCTCCCGCTCCCTTCCTATCTCTAAAAAATCAATTAAAACATATTTTTTAAAAATGTCAAAGCCCTCCTCCCATATGTACTGGATTTGACAGCTGGACAGTACACTGAAAAACTAGACTAAAGCAGGGTATTATAAAGACTGATACTTGTACTTTTAAACATTTTTATGTTAATTTAGATCATATAAAAGTTCATTCATTCACCAGTCTTTAGATGTGAGGAAAGGTGAATTTTTTGAGAATGGCATGCTGAATGGAGTTCTTGTTGGCTTTTCTACATAAACTATACCACGATGCATTATCAATTTTCAGTTTCTGTTTTTGTAAAGAGGTGCAAGAACTAAAAGATCTTTAGAAAACAATCTGAGTGCAGGAGTCTCCTATATTTTTATAATCCCCATATTCCTATACTAAATTCAACTGCAATATTTTTTTAATACAGTGGTTTTCAAATGTTAGCATGCTTCAGAATCACCTGGAGAGTTTGGTAAGACAATTTCTGGGCCTTGCCCCCAGAGTTGCTGACCCAGTAAGCCTGAGGGAGGGCCCAAGAATCCGATTTTTCACAGGTTCCTAGAAGATGCTACTGCTGCTAATGTAGGAACCACATTTTGAGAATTCACTCTCTCTGATCCTATCTTTCAGAGAAAGTACATCTTTCTGCATTTATTCTCATCAACTTACATAATACTTAATTAAATTCCATCACTTAAGAACAAATATTACTGATGCTTGGTAGCTTACAAATCCACCAGAAGGGGTGCAAGTACTTGGGGATCCAACTGAGATGTCCATGGTGTTAGGCCTTGAGAAAGAAGATATTTACTAAGGTTTCCCAGTGACTAACTGGGCTAAAATGTAAAAAACTGAGCCTACCAGCCATTTCTACACAGAGACCTCTCACGAAAACTGCACTTCAAGGAGAAACCTGTACTGAACTACCTTACCTCTGCACTTAACTGCCCGCCTGCACTGTATTTCTGCCCTCTGATCCAGGATTTATAAAGGAGTTCTTGGAATCCTATTTCAACCAATAGGACTGAAGCTTCCCCCCATCCGATCAGAGCCATGCAGCTATATCTCCATCAGCTTCTTTACCAACCAATCAGAGTGGCTCCATTCTCACCAATTAGGGCAGTGCCTTCTGAACCAATCAAGCTGCAAGGATTTGGAGTCTTCATTTGCATGAGGATGGACCAATCAGGGACCAGGGGCTAGGACTTCAGTCTATATAAAGTCTGCTCCTGTCTGGCTCTGGGAGCATATTTTCCCTTTCCATCAAAGACTAAAGACTGTGTTTCCCAGGTTGAAGATGACTCACCAAAGTGGAGCAGACCAGCTCAGGGTAGAGAAGAGTTGTCTAGCTGGAGAGGGGCCTGGCCCCAGGACTTCCTGGCCCCAGGGCCTCCTAACAGCCATGTGGTGCTATACCGCAATTGACCTATTTGAACTGAATAAAATTTCCTTCTTCACTGCACCCCAATTTGGGGAATCCTGCTCATGTTGAACTCACCTCAAGGATCTCCTGTTGTCATGGATCATAGACATCAGATGACTTGTTACAGAAAGAGTAGGGAGCACCAGTTAATGCAGTAAATTAGTAATAAACTAGATATCAGTTATGAAAACTTGTAGAGCACTAGGCTGATGCTTATCACTTCCCTGTACCCTCCCTCAACATATAAAAGAATTGATAGCTAGAAGAATATGCTTTTCTAATCATCACATATTTAATACTTTTCTCACTACTCAGCATTGTAGGCTGTAATTATATTCGTATAATTATATAGCAGTACAAGGTGATCAATCCAGCTTTAATTTTACATATAAAAATACCTTGTTGAGGGCTCACATGTGAGCCTTACTGCCTTTTTATCACTGTCATCTTCTGAGAAATCAGATGGCAATTTGTGATTCAAGATTTCTGTGACTTCAACTTTCTTTTAAAACCTCACCCTGTTTTCCAAGAGGAATTTCAGTTGATTCATATACCTGGAGTTCTTCAGATGTAGACCCAGGTCAGTGGAACCTACCTGTGCCTTTCTGGCATCAGTGTGCCCCAAATCTACTTTCATTCAATTAAACAACAAAAATATATGCCAGAACAAAAACCACCCCCCAAAACACACACACACACACATCTTTCAGATACCCAGCTGAACTGACAAACCAAAGAGAGAGTCATCAATTGTGACAGCTTGTCAAGACCCCATGAAAAAGATTCACCCCCAGTTGTTCACACACAAACCAGTGGCCAAGGACAAAGGAGCTGCCACCTGTGGTCTCACTCCTCCCAAACAACACAGGCACTGGAAGACAGCAGCAAAACTC
Source organism: Molossus molossus (assembly GCF_014108415.1). Lineage (NCBI taxonomy): Eukaryota > Metazoa > Chordata > Mammalia > Chiroptera > Molossidae > Molossus > Molossus molossus. The sequence continues at coordinate 23,369,678 of NW_023425347.1, read as the reverse complement.
AGGGCCATAAAAAAGACAATAGAAATTCCAGCTCAATTTCACTTCCAAAATCTAAAGAAAACCTAAACTTATTCATAAAATAATAAGCTCATGATTTTTGCATCTGACTTATTTTATGCTTTTCTTCTCAATCAAAAGAAATGAAAGATATAAAGACCAGGTTAAAACAGGGAGGGAGGTACTATGATTATTAGCAAACAATATGACTGTCTATAAAAAAAAGTCCAAAATAATTTGCAAAGAGAAATTAGATGCTAGAATCAATGAGAATTTAGCAACATTACTGCCTATAAAAACCAGTATATACCACAGTCAACAACGTTATTCTAAGCTACAACAAAAAGCTCAGAAATGTAATTTAAAATGACCACGTGCTCTATTCACACGACTGAATACTATACAGCAATGATAATGACAAACTACAACTAAGTGATCACAAAAATAACACTGAGCAAAAGAAGTCAGATGCAGAAGAACACACACTCTATGATTCATTTATATAAAGTACAAAAACAGACCAAACTGGCCCATGCTTTTGAAAGTCCAGACAGTGGCAGCCCTTGGGGGCATGGCAGTAATGGTGAAGGAACCAGAGAGAAGTTTCTAGGGATCTGCTCATGTTCTGTTTTTTTTTTAATCTGGGTGCTGGTGTTTAGTTTTAACTTTCAGCAACCTATACATTTATACCTACAGAAAAATGCATGTATCACATTATGTATGTCAATAAAAAGTTTTAAAAAATATACCACTTAAAATAGGAAAAAAAATTTTTTTTAAAAATTCCTAGGCCTAGGGAAACTCTAACAAAAGATATATTTTTAAAGAGGTATACCATATTCTCAGCTTAGAAAATTCAATACGTAAAGATGTCAGTTCTTTCCACATTGAGGTATACATCCAGTGAGATCACAACACAGTTTCTTAATGGAAATCTGTAAGAAGGACCAAGCTATTCCGGAAGCAGAACAAACTGGCCCTGAAGTTATCAATAAAGCAGAGGATGTGGCTATGCCTCAGGGACAGACAAACAGAACACTGAAACAGAATCGACAGCTGAGAAAATGATCCTCAGTTATCTGGAAACCTTATATGGCAGAACTGGTATCACAGATAAGTGGTGAAAGACTGGACTATCCAATAAACAGTGCTGGGCAAAAGGTTATCTATATGGAGGGAAAATCAATCCCTACCTCATACCGTAGTTTTAAAAATCAATTTCAAAGATTTGAATGTGAAATGCAAAACTTTAGAATTTGTAGAAGAAAATACAAGAGTATTTTTATGATCTTCAGGTAATAACTTTTTAAAATAGATACATAAGACATCAACCTTAGATAAAAGTAAAGAGTAGATTTGAGGGTTTTTGAAAAAATTTTTTTTCTTTATTGATTTTAGAGAGAGGAAGAGATAGATAGAAACATCGATGAGAGAGAACATCGACCAGTCGCCTCCTGCATGCCCCCCACTGGGGATTTGGCCCACAACCTTGGCATGTGCTCTGACCAGGAATCGAACCAGCGATCTCTTGGTGCATGGGTCAATGCTCAACCACTGAGCCACACTGGCTGGGCTACATTTGAGTATTTTTAAAACTATAACTGATAATCAAATAAATTAAAACCCACTAAAAAGAGAAAATACAAGTTGGGAAAAGATATTTGCATATGACTAAAGAGTAACATGCACAGTATGTGACCAACTCCTACAAATCAATTTGAAAAAGGCAAACAACAACAACAAAAGAACAAAATGGGCAAAAAAACAATGAGCAAGTAACTTTACAAAAAAAAAAAAAGCAAATTAATAGCCAACAAATATATGAAAAGATGTTCAATCTTATTAGTTACGAGGAAAATGCAAATTGAAACCATAATGAGATGGCATTTCACATGCTCCAAACTAATAAAAATTTTAAAGTCTTGTAATATTAAGTATTATCATTATTATAAATAGCATCATATTCATATACATATGTACTACATATATACAGTAAAGTTCAACATGCACATCTCCTATAATCCAGCAATCCCAATGTGCACAGGACCACTGTTCATAAGACCCCAAACCTGGACACTACCCAAATGTCCATGAAAACAAAAGGTTAAACTGTAGTTTATTCATACAATGGAATACTACACAACAGCAAAGTGAATAAAGTACATCAACATGGATGAATGAATCTCAAAAACAGAGCTATTGTGGAGGTAGTTGCACAACTGTGTATATTTACCAAAGCTCACCAAACTGTACACTTAAATGCGTACATATTATTATGCATAAATTATACCTCAATAATTCTATCTCCCCAAAACTAAGCAAGTAAAGTGGGGGGGGGGTACAAAGAGTATTGTTTTATTTACAAAAAGATCAAAACCAGGCAAACATAAAATTAAATGTACTCAAATCCTTTTAAAAATTAAGAGAGAAAAAAAATTCAGAATAGTACTTTCCTTTCAGGGGAATGGAATTGGGAAAATCATACAAGGGGCTTCAGAAGTCCAAACTGGGTACTGATATAAGGTACTTTTATTATTATTATTATTATTATTATTACTTTTTTTTTTTTTTTTGGTTAATCTTCACCCAAGGATATTTTTCTATTGATTTTTAGTTAGAATGGAAGGGAGTAGGGGAAGAAAGAGAGAAACATCGATGTGAGAGAGAGTCATCGATTGGTTGCCTCCTGCACAACCCTGACTAGGGCCAGGTATCGAACCTGCAACCCAGGTACATGCTCTTGACTGGGAATCAAACCTGCAACCCTTCTGTTTGCAGACTGATGCTCTAACCAATGAGCAACCAGCCAGGGCTAAGGTACTTACTTTTAACTGTAGAAATCGAATATATAAGTGATATATTCCTTCATTACATATGTACTGTTTCAAATTTTTTTTAATAAAGGAAATTTAAATAGTTTATTTTAGAGAGATAAACAGAAAAAAACACAAATTTATTTTAGCAAAATCTGGTAACAAAAAACTAATTAAGACAAGTTACTTTGTTTTACTTTCAGGTTCCTCCTTAACTTCAAAATTTCAAAACTTTGGCAAATATTCTAAATTTGGTTATACTTGGAGAAAATACACCCTTACGTATTAAGGGATAAAGTACTATGATGTACACTACTCTCAAACAGTCCAAAAGCACATTATATATACACATATATATTCATAAAGAGATAATGCTAGAGCAAATGCAGCAAAGGTTTAAAATGTGGAAGTTTGCTATTCTTGCAACTTACTTTTAAAACTGTTATCCAAGGACAGACTAAAAACTCAGCATAAGAAACATGTTATATTGAGAACACAGTTTAATGCTTCTATCCTATTCTAACCATTTTGGTAATGAATCACATGGCTGGGTTACTGCTCCCTCCCACTGGTCTCAGACCAAAGATGCTAGAATGACCACATTGCCGCATCCAGCAGGCTTCACTTCACTGTTAAAGTGTCCTGGCTAAAACTGATTTGCATGTAGCAGTGAAGTGTTTCGTATGGCACCAGAAGTGGTGGCACTTAGAGGGAGCACCATTGTAGAATCACAAATTTCTGTTTAAAAAGGGTATCATTTTCTTTGGGGGAAAAAAATACAAAGAGCCAAATGTCTCCCAACTCCCAGAAACAATGACAGAATTCAACTCACGCTCTCAACACTATAGATTTTCAAAAGTGAAATAAATTATGCTGCATGAACAGTGAAGGAGACGTTTTTGTTCCAAAACCTGACACACATTCTATCATGAGTCATCTTTTACAATAGAGCAGGGCTGTGTCATAGAGGGAGAGTATGTACTCTTTGAAAGCAAAATCCACACTCTAATAGATAGATACTTTCCAAGTAAAAATAAACAGCCTCTTGCCTTACAATATTATGTTCAATATGAACACACAAGTCAAATGTACAATATACAACATGACCTCAGGAAAAACAAGACCAGATGAGATGGAGTGCATGCCACCTCAAAGGAGCTGCTGAAACTCACCCATCACTATACATCATAGCTCATTAGAAATTTACATTAGCCTCCTCTAGGTCAAAAAAGCACTTTGCATAAAAAAATTTATTGTGCCCTGGTTTGCCATAAGTATAAATCTTTTAGGGAAAAGTCACTAGAGTGTACCATAGCTCATTGATAAGTTAATTACTAGTGAGGCAAAGCATGTGACCAATGGCTTTGGGGAAGGCTTTGCTTAACATTTATTATAGTAACCACAAAGGCCTTCCTGCTATGAATTAAAGCCACCCACAACATTTTAATTCTGGCTACTGAGGGATTAGAGAAATAACAGGCAGCTGCTGATATATTTCATCACTTTAATGTAAACAATTGTGACAGTCTGCAGACCTTGGCTATATAAAGGGTCTCTAAATGTATTTTTTTGTTAGTGGAGGTCTCATATGGAGGGGAAAGCAGTTATGATAGAAAAAGAAAAACATGCTCCCAAATACAACCATAAAATGTACCTGACACCAGTGTTCTTAATTTTCTAGAGTTGTGAAACCCTTTGAAATTCTGATTAAAGATATGAACTCTTACCCTTGGAAACTGCACATGTATCCACAAACACATCATTTCACATTTTATTTCAGGGATTCACTTGACCCCAGTTTAAAATGCCATGCACTACACAGTCATAATATTGCATACAAAGTTTAAAAAAATAAAAAGTGCCCATTCAAGCTAGTATGCCCAAAGAATGACAAATTAAGAGGTGAGGCCAAAACTAAACACAGTTAAGAGACAACAAAGATACTACTGGTACACTTCAAAAGTAATACTTATAATGGTTTTTATATTAATAAAATTCACTGATTAACTAACATGATACAATCCTACAAACTTATTTTAGCTAGCTAGCTCCTTTCTTCCTAGACAAAACATGCACTAAGACAATTATTAATTACAACCAATTTACTGGGCACTCACAAAGCAAGAGTTTGTTGAAGACAAAAACTATTGACCCAAATAGTTTGCCTAGGATACAGTTTTTAGTATACAGCTCTAATTGTTTAATTTAATCTTTGTTCTTTTGCAAATCCTTGTTCAAATGTAAATTACATCTGGCAGAGTCTCAGAGTGTGGGATATCTAATCTTTTTTGTTGATCAGCATAAATACAAAATTACAAATCTCTACTTCCTAACAAATAAGAAAAAGAGCTGAGAGCAATCTTATTCAATTCTAACAAACCAGGGGGCATCTGAACAAATATGAGTGCAAACTTTATTTTTTATTAGAGAAACAGAAGATTAAAAATATAATTACTCAAATACATCTGATGTTTTGAAATAGTTTATTAATGGATTATAAAATAAAGCACTGTAATTATGCATTTCATTGGTCAAATTTACCTTCTTAAACTCTTTAGGACTAACTGATAGTACACCATATGTACACAAACACATTCTTTTCTTATACACTATTTTCTGAATTTTAACAAAAATATTATTTATTCAACAGTTGAGCATCTTACAAAATTACAAAAGCAATAATGATCTCTCAATCTTAAGAATTTATCTTTATTTGTCTAGTAATCCTCAAAAGCACTTTTTAAAATGTTTTTATTGATTTTTTGAGTGAGAGGAAGAGAGAGATTAAAAACACTGATGTGAGAAACATCAATCGGCTGCCTCCTGCACACTCCCTACTGGGGGTCAAGCCTGCAACCCAAGCATGTGCCCTGATCAGGAATCGAACCTAGACCTCTCAGTCCATGGGACGATGCTCAATCCACTAAGCCACACTGGTCTGACTCAAAAACACTTTTAATCATACCTAAACAAATCCTAACAGAACATTTAAAAAACACTTAAAGATTAAAATATCCCTTAACCACCCACCTAGAAAAACCTTTACTGAGGGACTTCAATTTATTTATTCATTTTATTTTTATTTTTATTTTTTCAATCCTCACCGAAGGATATGCTTTTATTTATTTTAGAGAGAGAGGAAGGGAGAAGGAGAAAGAAATAGTGATCAGTTGCTTCTCATTTACACCCCAACCAGGGATAGAATCCAAAGCCTGGGTATGTGCCCTGATGGAGAATCAGACCCAAGACCTTTCAGTGCACAGGACAACACTCCAACCAACTGAGCCACACCAGCTAGGGAAATATTTTTATTAATTTTAAATTTCTTTTAAAATTTATTAAAAGAATACAATACTGTTGGCTGTGAATGATACAGACCCTGAAAAAAGAAGATACCTACTAAGAAGGGCTCCCAGTGGCTAACTGGACTCAAGTTTTAAAAACAGAGCCTAGCAGGCATTTCTACACAGGGACCTCTCACGCAAATTGCATTTTAGGGAAAACCCTGCACTGAACTACCTGCTTGTACTGTTTCTGCCCTTGGAGCTAGCCTTTATGAAGGAGTTCCTTGAATTCTACATCAACCAACAGTACAGAAATTTCTCCCATCCAATTAGAGCTGTGCAGCTATATCCACCCTCCCCATCAGCTTCTTCACCAACCAATCAGAGTGGCTCCATTTTGATCAATTAGGACAGTACCTTTTGGACTAATCTAACTGGAAGATTTGGAGTCCTCATTTGCATGAGGATGAAGACATTGTGTATGGAGTATCTAACAGCCAAACTGTCATATGCTTACCATAACAGTGGCTTCACACACTTTTTCAAAAAGCTTTAAAAGAACACTCTGAGGTCTTGGGCCAGTCTTCCTCCAGTAAGCATTCAGAGAAAACATTTTCAATAGAGAAATGGCTCTGAAAGCTGTCACCAAACCCTGCTAGTAAAGTATTCTGATCACCTGATACAGAAATAGAAAACTCTTCATATGATAGACACCACCTCTACAAACCATTAAGTTTTCATCCAGTTATAACTGTACCTTGTGCGTAATGAGGGATTTAACCAAAGAATAATCACTAACCATTCTAATCAATTGGATTTGTCTTCAGTGACATTAATTTCATCTACTATTTCCAGATGATCAACCTAAATTCCTCAAAAGATACTGAAGCAGCTTGCAAAAACTCTTCTCTGAAAAATGTTATCTCTGGCCCTTCATTCTTCCTAAGAAAAATATGGGTTTTGCTGTTGTTGTTGTTGTTTTGCAACTTCTCTTTAGGAATAACTGTATTTGCATAGAATACTCTGTATAACACACATTTAACTCCATATCTGGTGAAAACTAGATACAGCAGACTTCTTAGTATCTGAAATTAAGTAAAATGTCTATAAATATCCCAAAACATAGTTTTGGTTCTCAAGCTATAAATAGTAAAACTGTTTGCTATAAGTGTAGTGCAGCTGTTATTTGAATTTTGAGAGGCAAATTGGGTATAATAGCAATTTACTTTTCTTCATCAACTATCCTTATATTTCAAATTGGAAAATTCTGCTCAATCCCTTCATCTTCACCTTGAATGTATACTGTAATCTTTATAATTAATTCCTGGTATATGACTTATTCTTATACTTTAATCTCATTTACTCTATCTAATCCACTGTCATGGTTTTATTCACACAAACATTAAATTGATTTTTATCCACTATTTTCTTGAATGTATAAAAATTCAGTTATAAAATTATTTGGACGATGCTAACATTTGTTTCATTTATTTCTGAATAAAAAACGACTCTGCTGGTAAGCTATATACAAGTCACCATTTAAGGAACTACTGATCATTCATTCAATGTTCACTGTGAGGCTTCGTGCTAGGTATACAATGAAAAAAGCACACCAACATGATCCCTGAAGCTTTGTGGGAGCTTCTAGAGACATACTCATTTATGTTTGTAGAGTCTGCGTGGGAAACTCAGCCATACCCATACAAAACCATGTATTTTATGTATGTTTACATTTATTAATTGAGCTGCATCATGTCTGGGAGTTAAAATATAAAAAGAATTTTATAAAATATCCAGTTGCCACTAAAAATAAAATTCTTGGAATACCAGATGTTTCTCTGTATGAACATATCCGAATTAAGAGTTGGACAGCAGGAGAGGAAAGAATGTGTTATTCTTAGAAAAATAAACTGGCTAGAAACAGCCAGTCACTGTAAACAACCCTAAAACAAGACGAACTTAACACCTTCTGTATCAGTAACTTTCTCCCCAACAGGTCAGTTCTACCCTGCCTGAAGTGAAAAGAACTCTTCAGGAAAGAAAGCGTTTTCAATTATATTTATTAAACCTCCACGTTAACCCCCAAATCAACATGAAAATTGGGGACATCTAATGGTAGATTTCCTTGTGCAATTAAAAGCTTGCAGTTTCCACCAATCAGCATGCCTCTGCCCAAGAGGATGCAATCAAAGTCTAGGAAAAATTGTATTATGCATTCATTTGGAATGGCATTTGTGTTTTCCCAATCGATAGAGAAACTTTTTAGGAGTTAAAAGTTGCCAGTATGGTAGAATCGTAAGAACACGAGTCAATGAAAAATTAAAAACATAAAAGTTCTTCAAGAGTGGGGAGCCAACCCCTGGCCGGTTTGGCTCAGCAGTTAGAGTGTCAGTCCATGGTCCAGAAAGACCCGGGTTCGGTTTCCGCTAAGGGCATGTACCTCGGTTGCAGTTTGTCCCCGGCCCTGGTTAGGGTTGTGTGGGTGGCACCCAGTCTATGTGTCTCTCTCACATCGATGTTTCTCTCTCTCTCTCTCTTCCTCCCTCTCTCCCTCTTGCTCTCTCTGAAGATGAATGCAAAAAGTGTCCTAAGGTGAGGATAAAAAAATTTTTTTTTAAAGAGTGGGGAGCCATGAAAAATTATTTTGGATTTGGTTTGACTGCGAACACTAATGGATATGCCTTTGGGCACCTAAGTTTGTTGACTGAACTTAACAAATGAATAACTGAAAACAGAACTAAACTTCGAAATCAAGTCATCTTTGTGAAGCAACACTCTCCCCATAAATAATCTTTTCCCTTCTATATCCTAAATATGCATTTGTGAATGTGATCAGGCTGGCCAACAAATCAGCAACTATTTTAGAGTCATAATCTTCAACATTATTATATGAGTGGATAGTCTTATGCCAGTTATAGTTGGGGAGATACTGCAAGGCACACCCCACCCCCATCCTCTCCACAGGGGCTATATGAGAATATCATCTCCCACAAAGATGTGAGATCTTTAAGTTGATCCAAAGGGGACATAGTTTTAAATGTTTGAAAAATACCTTTTATGTCATTCCTCAGGAGAGAAATGTTATTCCCAGGAGAATAAGGGTAAGTTAAAAAAATTGTGATGGAACTGTGGTGTCCATCATATAAGTGCATAAAAAACAGCAAAGCAAAGCAAACGGAGCTGGGAAGAAACCCCTCTCCCTTCACCACTAAGGAGGGACTCAGAGTTCTGTATACCATCGATTCCGTCACTGCACTTCCCACCTTCTCACCAGACACCCACGAAGCTCCACAGTAAAAGAAGCAAAGCCCTTTCAAGAAAATTACCATATAATTGTTTTTAAAAATTGTAAGAAAGCAAATGAACAAGTTCATGATAACATGGTCAGAATTATTTAAATAATGTAAGGGGGTTTGAAGTTAATAAGACAAGTGTCTGAGAAAGATTCTTAGAAGAGGATGCATTTTGAATCATCTGAAAGGAACTAATGAATGTAAGTTTGTGGAGAGGAGGTTACAAGAGCATTTCAGACCGGAGACACTAAGGAAGTGAGAACTTGGGTGTGCAACTTAATGAGATCTGGGCATGGGGCAGGGGGTGGACTTCACTGGAGTGGGGTGTGGGGGCTGATAAGGAGCTGGGTTTATCAAGGTGGGCTATAGCAACTGATGTGGAACTAATAAAGCAAGTTATTGAGATATGAGCTAAATCAAGCCCCAGCAAGCAAGCCAGGGACCTGATTCCACCACATAATCAGCCCAACAAACACCAAGCATACTTTAAGCCTTTTATATTATCCCTGAATTAAGCCAGAACACTAAAGGCAAGCTGCACTTACAATATTTTACCAACTGACAACCGTAAATAACATAGACAAAACCAATCAACTATATTTAAAATTCTGAGGATCTAATGCCCAACATGGTGATTATAGTTAAAAATATTATATTATATACCTGAAAGTTGCTAAGGGAGGTCTTAAATGTTCTCACCACAAGAAAGAAATGGTAATTATGTGACGTGATGGACTGTTGACTAACACTATGGTGATAATCATTTTGTAATATATAAGTATATCAAGTCAACACATAAACCTTAAATTTACTTATATTATATGTCAATTATATCTCAATAAAGTGGGGAAGATGACTGTATTTACGGTATATATATTGTTGAGGATCTTGTTCACTAAATGATCTGTAAAGAAAAGATGTTTCATCCGGGGTTTAGTAACAAGAATAGCTATGTTCTTTTTTTGTTAAAACTCACAAGAATATATATTTTTTTCCATTGATTTTTAGAGAGAGTGGAAGGGAGGGAGGGAGGCTGGGAGGTAGAGAAAGGAAGAGAGAAATATCAATGTGAGAGAGAAACATTGATGGTTGCCTCACACACACACCTCGACTGGGGCTGGGGATCGAACCTGCAACCCAGGTCTGTGCCCTTGACTGGGAATCAAACCCATGGCCCTTCAGTGTGTGGGCCAACACTCTAACCACTGAGCTACACAGACTAGGGCTGGTTATGTTCTTTTTGAGTAGTTTGTTTTCTTAAGAAAACAAATAACTGACAGTGTTGTTTTATGTAACACAATCATGTAACTGATAATGTTTTCCTCTTTGCATGGGTTTCTATGACCCTCCACCCAAAATAAGGCCAACCTCCAGAAGCTACATGGATGTTACTGTGTACACTGAGTGTCTTACCCTGGTTTCAAATGACTTCTTATTCTCCCTTCACCCTGGATATCCTCCCCCTAAAGCCTTTACTCCAGTCTAAACCTGAAGCAATGTTTGGTTGTTGATACCATGTCTTTCAACCACATTTTAACATTCTGGTATTAGGATACATCTTACAATCAAGGTTTAATGGTTCAACTAGCAAGAGTTTTTCTTTCTTTTGTGGTTCCTAAATACCAATGTGTCTTACAATCGATAGCATTTTAGATTCAGTGAAAATGTGGTAGTAAATTGAAGAACAGACTTGTAACAGCCATAACAGGTCAAGCTTTTCCTGCGAAGGCTGAGACACAGGAGATAAGCAAGCAGTCAATTGTAAAGGAGGCAATGGAAGAAAGGAGCCCTGGAAAAATACGTGAAGGCACCTGGCAATGGAGGCAAACAAACAGAGGACACTGGCCACAGAGATGGGAACAGCCAGGAAGCAGGAGCCAGCAAGGCTAGGCTGGGGGATGGTGGAGCCAGACACAGCCATCTGTACCTCAGTCCACCCTAAGGGAATAGCTGACGTTGGTGTAGGCACAGCAGATGTGTTTGCTTGAGCCTGGAGGTCACCGACAGCACACTAAAGCAGCTCAGCCACAGAGCCGGACATGACTCTTTTCTTTTCTGTCCTGACAAATTCCCAGTGGTCCTCTCTCTCACTCCTTGGAGCCTCCCGATATTGGAGGTGTAAGATGGCCAATCAACAGTTTTCCATTCAATTAAAACTGTCCTCATGGTTGACTCAAATTCTATTTCTCCAATTAGTTCTGGCTTATTAATGACAATGCAGTGAGTAGAATCAAGCTCACATTATCAGCCAGCCCCAAAGTGTTTTACTTACATGCATGAGTCAATCACTGAGATCACAGGTCTGTCTGTCTTCTACTGCACGGTCAAGTTAAAGTTCACAGGGACAATCATTTATCCTATAGAGTACAATTACATAATCACTGTGTCTAGACATCAGAGGCTTTTGTTTCCCTTTTAACATTGTGACCAACAGAAATGGGGTAGAGAGGGAGTAAGAGTGTCATGTGAGAAACATGGGGAGAAAGGGTTGTACAGTATGAAAAATATGTATTACCAATGACTGCAAAAGAGCCCACGGAGGGATTTGGGTGATGGAAAATGTTCTATATTGTAATGGTGGTGGTACCATCATAAAAACTCAAGAAGGACCACACTTAATATGGGAGCTTGTTGTTGCAGGTAAATTATACTTCCATTGAGTTGATTTTGAAGAATATTATCCAGGAACCAATTGTTCCACTAACTCTATTCCTTTTCTTCTAGCTGTTCATGTAACCAACTCACTAATTCTCACAAAACACATTTGTAGAATGGGAGACAAAATGCAAATGATATTCAAATATATCACACACACACACCCCACACACACTTTTTGAAATTAGGATCATTTATTGGCCTAAAAGGATGTTTTAATAAATCTTGTCTTCGGTTCTCAAAAACTGACATCAGGGAACTGTACCTTATTCCCCATTGCCCTCAAATGCAGAAAAGCAAAGGAAATAAAAAGTAATGGACCCAATCAATGGATAAAGTAAATCAAATTCATAAAAACAGTGGAAAATTTCATTATCCTACTAAGGAGAAAAATATAAGTGGAATGCTGTCGAAGTATACACTGATAGTGCTTTGTTGAAGAGAAACCCAGAAGTTTAGGGGTTTTTGCTAATAACACATGAAACTGGACAGAATGATACCAGCCTGTCAAATATTTCATGGGCTTGGGCTATCAGCATTGGTGAAGCTTCCAAGTTGGCTTGATTTTATCCCAGATAAAGCCATAAACACCACACAAACCATTCAAAACTTGACCATCTGAGCGCAGTATTCAAATATCAGAAATCATAGGTGGGAAAGAATAAGGCTTTTGTTCTATTCTATTCCAGTCTCCTGAAGTCCATTTTATTGGCCAGCATTTCAACAATTAATGGGAGAAACCCAGAGTTTATACATAGAAACTGGTTCTCTGGTCCTTACAAACTTTCACATAACTTTTACTGAGTCAAAAGTTCCATTCTCTCTTTAGAAGCAGGAAGAAGAAAAATGATTACAAGTGACTCAACACAAATGAACTGTGCTTCATTAGTGAGGTGTTTTCAGAGCCACCGCCACTGAAGGAAGACACTGGTGATGTTGGATCTCACTACTTATCCAGACGCTTTATTATCAGGGTTGATATTGACTTCCTTGTTTTACTTTTTTTTCCCTTTTTTTTTAATCCTCATCCAAGGGTATTTTTCTGTTTATCTCCAGATAGAGTGGGAGGGAAAGTGGGGGAGAGAGAAACATTAATGTGAGAGGGACACATCGACTGGTTGCCTCCCGAATGATCCCGACAGGGGCCGGGAACAAACTGCAACCGAGATACGTGTCCTTGGCCGGATTCGAACTGGTGACTCATTGGTCCATGGACTGATGCTCTACCGCTGAGCCAAACCGGCCAGGAGCTTGTTGTTTTACTTTAGATGTATCTTTGTGGTCATAGATAACACATTAGCTTTAGTCATAATTTTAGATTAAGGAATACGCACATGCTCATCAAATTTAAAAATATAATTTTTGAGATTAAAAACTTTCAAACAGGTAGGTAGTAGGAAACAGGTAAGGTTAAAATGAAAATTATCAATGTCAACTCATAAAAATTGTGTGTATCTCTTCATAATTCCACATCTGAAGAGGCCTAGCGCAGGAACTCTAGCACTCATGAGAAATGGCCTGGTGTACCCATTAGAATTTGTCTAATGTCCCTCCACACCCCACAAAACAAAGTTATATACAAAAAACAGTAAGTATTCATTCTTGTGGAGCAAGTTTGCCAGTGAGCAAGTACACTTTCAAAAGTTCTTAAGAGTAAGTGAAAGAACAAAATTAAGATGCTCACTGGTTAAGATGTGGCAATGTGAGCATCTTTTTAAATCAGTGTTTACTAGATCCAATCCAAATATGACACAATACTTGATTGTTTCAACATAGACCAGCCATAGATTCGCTTGGCTGCACCCTCCCCATCAGATAATGTTGAGACATTATCAGTACTGTTGTTCTATTCATCACTGTGCATCACACCACTTCAGCATCATCCCTCTATGGTTCTTACTACTGCATTCATAGTAATAACAATGTACTAATAAAAATAGCTAATACTTTATTTACCATGTGCAAAAAATAGTCTAAGAGCTTTATTTTACACAAAATTAGAAACTAAGGTACAGTGAAATGAAGCAGCTTGCTCAAGATCACACAGTTAGTACATGCAGATGCCAACATCCACACTCAGGCAGCCGAAACTCCAGGACCCGTGCCCCTGCTGCTTCATCAATGGGGAAGGAACGTTCCCTTTCTGTACTGAGCATACTTCCTCAGGGGAAAGGGAACCTGAGGAGGGTAAAACCTTGATGAAGAGAGAGATCACAGGTAAAGCAAAGCAAAACAAACAAACAAAAAGTCAAAGAGACAGAATTCTGGACCAATGGTTTACTGAATTCAGTATTCTAAATTTTTAGAATTCTAAGTGTTACAGACTAGAGGCAGTATGCAATTGCTGTGTTTTCATAACCTTAGGAAATAGCCCTGAACTGGTTTGGTTCAGCGGTTAGAGTGTCGGCCTGCAGTCCAGAGGAACCCGGGTTCGGTTCCCGCTAAGGGCATGTACCTTGGTTGCAGTTTGTCCCCGGCCCTGGTTGGGTCATGCAGTGGCAACCACTCGATGTGTCCCTTTCACATCGATGTTTCTTTCTCTCTCTCTCCCTCCCCACTCTATCTGAACAAAAAATGGAAAAATGTCCTCGGGTGAGGATAAAAAAATAGAATTAAGTCCTTTATCTCATCAGTACAAAATAGTATGCACAGAAAAAGGGAAAAGCATCAAAATGTTGAGATGATGAGCAAATTTTACTCGATCTCTAACATCCTACATTTCCTAAGCTGTTTAACAGTAAATGGGCATCACTTTTATAATTAGGAAACATTACATATTAAAAAGTTACTGGAGATTTCAAAAAAGAGAAGGAAGAGACCTTGAGGCATGCAAAAATTAGCTGCGAGTTCCTTTGAGTCAGCCACACAGACCCTTGGATTAAAATAATAGAAGTACAAAACAGTTTCAATTGTTATTTTATCATTTTTAAAGTGAAGAAAGAAAGATAGAGCCCTCTTAGACTTAACTGATCAAGGATTGGAAAACTTGTCCAAGGCAGAGAAAAGCGTCCAAAGACTTTCCGGAAGGGCTGTAGGTTCTCGGAGCCAAGGTGCTGGGTTCTCTCCAGAGTCACGAAATACCCTCCCAGACAGACTGCTATTAGCAACAACTTCCTATCAGCTGCTGCCCATCTTTCACTCCCCACAGGTAAGACCTGTAACGTGGGTCTCCTCTCCCGCTCTTAACCACTGAGTCTTCTGCCTTCCTGCTCTGATTTCTGAACCAGCAAGACTCATCCATGGTACTATGAGTCCTTAAGGTTTGGCAATTGTTGGGAACTGTATCAAAAGTAACTTGTTAATAAAGTTCTTATTAAATAAAATCTGCAATGGCTTATTTAATCAAGTCTGTATAGTCTTCATAAAGACTCACTAAAGTCTGCAATGGCTTACTTAAAAATATAGATTAAAACAGACTCAAAGCTATCCCTGTAGAATGCCATTCTCATGTGACTTCCATTGAATGTGCATTCTTGGACAGCAATGTTAGGAATTTCCTACGACCCTTAGTACCTCTGGGGGATTGACATACTCAAGAGCATCCATCATTTGACCTCTGTGTTTCAGTTAAAAAATAAAAATTGACACTTGCAACAAGATCAAGCAGAAGATGCAGCATCAACCCAACTGCCATATAGGAAGAAAATGAGAGATGCCCTTACCCACCAGGAGAAAGAAAAGTAAGCAAGCCAACACCCCTGCCACTCAGGGAGCTGTGCCACTCAACAGGCACCACACTCCAATATCTTCCCTTTCTCCCAGCTCTGTCCCTCCACCCCTTTCTACCCATGACAAATGGAGGGAAAATGTCTCATATTCTGACTCGCATCAATGCCAACCAAGTCAGGTATGTGCAGCTACCTCCAAGTCTGGGAACACACACCCCCTCTGGGGCAGACAAGAGTTCTGGCACTGTAGGAAGGGAAACATCCTGAGGTTATGACTTCGCCTACAACAGGATTCTCTTCCCCTAGGGACCTGTATAGAACTGGCTGCTGAGGCTCCTATGTAGGTTGTGCAGCACACACTAAATATACGAACTTTGTCCAAGTCTGAGGGACCTCTCAGTGGAATGGACCTGTGCGTATCTTAAGCAATGCTAACAGAGACGGCCTCTGCATGTCAGCCCCAGGCAGTGGCAGTTCAAGCTGGAAGGGGTCAGAGCTACATTTGTACTGCCTCATCCAAAAAAGCCACACCACAGTGCACAACCTGTCATTACATAATAACCTAAAGCAGAAATTAAAGGTCTTGTAGGGCCCAGTCTAGAAGCGGTAGAACCACAAGTGACGTGAAGAATACAGCCTGAGGATCAAATCATAGCACTCCACCCACAGATGCCCTACCAAAGCACAGCTCTTCCCATAAAATGCATATCCACACCTTTCACCAAATCTAATCACAAACCTCTGAGGGCACCTACTGTGTACAGGCATGTGCCAGCTGCTGAGGGAAGAAGTAGGGAAGAAGCAAGATAAACAAGATGAGGGGCTCTGCTCTGTAGTTCAGAGTCTAGGAAAGGTGAGAGGCCACTGGCGCAAATTCTCTGGGGACATGGACTTGGTCATTATCTTCCACTCAATTACTTGGAAACATTTACTCATTACTCTATGGCTAAACTCAAAGAGCTATAATGAACCATCAGTGACTAAATGCCAAGGCACTTTATGAGTATCATTCTGCTTGTAAATAAGCTAAATAAATTAACAAGCAAGCAAGCATGCACACACGCACTGACAAAACGTTCCCAGTCAGCTGTCTTCTAACCTGTAAACCACTCTAGAAACCAGTGAAGGTCCAGAAGCCTAGAACATCTCTACACAGACCCACAGTGCCTGAGGCCTGTGAGCAGAATCCTCTGGGCAGCCTCTTCAGAGCACAGCTGCACAGCTGCGCCGGCCTTCCCAAGGGGATCAGCTGACCTTCGGTATAGAGGGAGAACGTGGAAGATGTACTTGGACAAGGAGTACCAACTGATTCCTATATGTGCTCTACCTCCTCATCACTATCCACAGAGCTTTTCAATTGCCAATGGAAGCAAGGAAGATTGAGCAGTTTATTTTTATTTTTATTTCTTTTTTATCCTCACCTGAGGATATTTTTCCATTTTTTGTACAGATAGAGTGGGAGAGAGAGAGAGGAAGGGAGAGAGAGAGAAACATCGATGTGAAGGGACACATCGAGTGGCCGCCACCCGCACGACCAACCAGGGCCGGGGACAAACTGCAACCGAAGTACGTGCCCTTAGCGGGAACCGAACCCGGGTCTCTCCGGACCGCAGGCCGACACTCTAACCGCTGAGCCAAACTGGCCAGGGCTTGAGCAGTTTATTAAATAAAATGTCAAGCTCCTTCCCAAAAGTCCAGTCCAGTATCGAGGCTACAGCCCAGCAAAAATGAGAAACAAGTGCTTCAAGTTCTGAAGATGACGTACTCTAAAGATCATGTGCTGGTGCAAAGCAGCACAGAGCCCTGTCAGCATCCATTTACTCCAGTCAGAGTGTGTGAGATGTTAGGCAGTTTCCACTTGAGTACTGGCCTCCACGAAACAGTGCCCAGAGCAGGCGGCACCAGACACTGGCCAGGGCTTCAGTCCCCACCAACAATGGTCACAGAGGGACACTTACAGTCAGGACTCTCTTGCCACGTGGCTGTGTGCCCTGATGTAATACCCTGCTATAAAATGAGAAGTCTTTATTAAAGGGCCACATTATGCAAGCAAGAAGCCACAAGCAAATGAAGAGCCTTCATGAGAAACAGCTTTTCAAAAACTGGAAGTAGGAAGCATTATTATTTTCCCCCAATTTATAGGCCCCAAAAGGCACATCAGTTCCTCAACTACAGCTTCTCTCAACTCCACCTCACTTGCCAAAGGGCAGCCTGGGACATCCTAAGGACACAGAGCACCCCTGGGACCACAGTGAGGCGGGAGCCTTCATGTGCAGGATTGCAAGGCTCTGGCCTGTAGGCATCTTTCATGCAAATACTGCAAGAAACAAAAATCCTCAAAAACTGCCAATGGCTTGTTGAAATAAAGGAGATGCTTTTGAAAGAGGAAGCTTTGGTTTAAGTTTCCACATGTTCAAATTCAACAGGAGTTTTCAGTCCTCCCCTAAATACCACATTACTCCTACCTGTCCAACCCTAAAGCAGATGGAGGACCAATCTGCAGGGTGGTGAGCACACAAGACAATATACAGATAATGTATTATAGAATTGTACACCTGAAACCTATATAATTTTATTAACCCATGTCACCCCAATAAAATCAATAAAAACGTTTTTAAAAAAGATTATTAATTTTGATTAGTCACCTGCCTTTAAAATTCTATATATAGTGCAAGTTCTGTTAGCTCTTTTATAATATAAAATATGTAACTAATAAATTTTTTTTTAAAATATGGAACGCTTCACGTATTTGCTATCCTTGCGCAGGGGCCATGCTAATCTTCTCTGTTTTGTTCCAATTTTAGTATATGTGCTGCCAAAGCGAGCACTAATAAAAAATTTTTAAAAGAACCAATCTGCTTACATTTTCACAGCAGCCCATCTTAGGCACACGTGTGAATGAGCTGGTCTTTTACAGCACTTATGTTAGTCTTCATTCAGGGCAACAGGTTTTGGCCAAATGAATGAAGGGCATCAGAATAAGGAGAAAGGATGCATGGCTTTTAAATGGCTATAAACTGTTGCTACTCAGCACTCTAACCTCAGCCTATCACTGATATCCCTACAAAGAATTCACTAAATAAGAGGTTTAGGGAGAAGGTCCTTGTTACTAAAACCCATAGCCAGGGCTAGCCAGGATCCAGATGTTTAAGTCAAAGACTACATTAAAATTAATTTAAAAAAAAACACATGGTAACTGAAGCAGGCAAATTGATCTGAGCATATAACTGATCTGAAATCTATTTACTTTCAAGTTGTCATTAGATCTCCTCTCTCAGAATCCTGAAATAAAAATGTCCCTCTGTGCTCAGTGTCATACCCGGAATGACACATTCCAATAGAATCTGCTACATGCTGAGTAAAAGCTGTCTAATCATGAAGCCTGACTAATCAAGTAAAAGGCTTTGTCTTCCCAACTTAAAACTGGAAATATCTAATATATAACCTCAGATACTTGAACACATTCGCTCAACCCCCCACACCCTGTCTAGGCCTACCACGGACTCCAAGGCTGCTTTGGGGAGAGGCCGGAAAGTCGAGGCAGTCAGGATGCTGGTGCTTAGGGCCTAGTCCTTTCCCATAATCCCTCCTCCTCCCCACTGCTCCATCCTGTTCTCTTCTTCCAGGGCTGGGACAAGGGGTGAAGCGGCAACTCGAAGAGCACAGCTGAGAGCCGGCAGAGGCGAAAGGAGAAACGCCCGCCTGCGCTCCTACAGTTTCCCCACGTAGGAGGCTGCAGGCTGTGAATGTTGGCGGAGATGTTTTATGTCCAGAGAGAAAAAAGAGAAAAGCACAGCACATACTTCATGTTCATTCATGTAAATATACAAAGTATTTAGCACATCAAAATGTTTTATCTTCCTCTTTGGTTTTATTTATTTTTTATTAAATTAATTTATTTATTTTTGTTACAGACGTTTCTCCTTTTTCCCCCTCTGAGTCCCCTCTCCCCCGCTTTGTTGTCCATGTCCGTTATTCATGCATACATGCATATAAGTTCTGTGGTTTATCTTTTCCTCTTTAGTTTTAATGTATTTCTGCATACACACACACACATACACACATACACACACACACAAAATGAATAAACCGATCAAAATTTCTGAGAGGACATACATTTCTCCTTTATTTAAAAAAAAAACAGACCCACAAATACACATGCATTTAAGTTTGCATGATTTTTTTTTTTTAAACTTTAAGAAAACAAATAGCAAATTCAAAGGAAACAAATGTTTCTATGAAACAACCTCACTCTATTTTTCAAATCTTAGCATGACAGGAAAAGAATGCCAAAAACCAAAAATTACAAAAAATACATAATAAAAGAGAGTTCATGGTAAAAAATATATTCACTTAAAAAAAGGGTGCCACAGAACCAGATATACAAGTAAAAATATTTCTCTGTTTGAACTTTTAACAGAGAGGCCCTGAGAGCATGTTTGCGGTGTGATACACAGAACAAGAGTCACCAGCCTGGGGACTGGGTTATAATAAGGTCAGTTGCCTCAGGAACTAAAAAAGTATAGAAACCTGATAATGAACACAATGTTTCAGTAGCTTCAGACACTCATTTTCTCAGAAGAAAGTTTATGACTAAGTAGTACCGGCCACCCATGAACCCCTATACTAACTAAAGTCTCATAACCATATATCCAATTATTAGAAATATAATTACGTACAACAAACATTATTGAGAAGGTACTATGTCTAAGGTAACAAAGGAGACCAGCACCCCGTGACTAGTACACAGAGTTGAAGCTCCAGAATTAGAGCCTGAGTCCCACCCCTACGGACCATGAACAGGCCCTGGTGTTAGCTAGTTTGACAACCGGTAAAATCCAGGCAGGCTATCTGCACTGGGTTTCTCCCTTCAAATATCATTCCACAGCTCTGCTGCACCCTCTCATCACCAGCCCCCATTCTTTACACACACACTTAAAAATATGGCAAAGTTTTGCCCGGCCAATGTGGCTCAGTGGTTGAGCATTGACCCATGTACCAAGAGGTCACCAGTTCAATTCCTGGTCAAGGCACATGCCCAGATAGTGGGCCCAAATCCCCAGTGGGGGGCATGCAGGAGGTGGCCAATCAATGTTCTCTCTCATCAATGTTTCTCTCTCTCTCCCCGCCTCCTTTCCTCTCTCTCTAAAATCAATAAAGAAAAAAAATTTTTTAAATAAAAACATGGCAAAGTTTTATCAAGGACATTTACTTCTCACAGGTATTCATATACAATTTCTTGACAAAAATGTTTCACCTACAGGAGTGACTGCCAAATGACAAGAAACTGGGGAACACCTGTTACAGAAGGAATTTCCTTCTTGACAAAATGCATTGCGTCTAGCTCAGCAAAGTTGTGTTCTTGTGTTCTATCTGCTGAGACGGTGAAGTACTTGATCTGACATTGTAAAGGTAGTCTAAAAGTGTCCGCATTTAAATCAAAAGTAATCAGAAAATTCTTAACACTTAAAAGCAAGAATGTGAGACTTCCTTCTTTAATCACTCTTTTTAGGCGTTTAAAAATAAACAAACAAAGCTCAGGTAAGTGAGCTTTACGTGTTCTGATAGTAATAAAAATAATGAAGTTGTCCACGCTTATTGAATGCTATGCACCAGGCACCATGCTAACCCTAACGCCACGTACCTTTTTTATCCCCACTTTACAGATAAGGAAACCAAGACATGAGGCTTAAGGAACTTACCCAATGTTTCACAGCTAATAAGTTGCTCAATTTCAAACAAGAGCAGTTTGCCTCCAAAGTCCATTCAGTGGCTCCTGCCTACTGCACCATTCTGTCATAACACTTGATAGTGTTTTACAAAACGGGTTATTCACACCAATGGATGGCCACAGAAACACCACAAAAGGCAAATAAAAGATTTTCCTTCATTGAGAGTAAAAGCTGTGACTCAGCTACAAGGTAATTCACAATCATCATAAAAATTTCAACTTTGTTTAGGCTAACATTTTTTAATTTTTTTATCCTCACCTGAGGATATTTTTTCCCATTTTATCTTCAGATAGAGTGGGAGGGAGGGAGAGAGAGAGAGAACATAGATGTCAGGAAGACACAATGACTGCTTGCCTCCTGCACAACCCCAACCAGTGCAACCGCAACCGCAACCAAGGTACGTGCCCTTGACCCGAATCAAACCTGAGACTCATTGGTCCATGGGCCGACACTAACCACCGAGCCAAACCTGCCAGGGCTAGGCTAACTTTTAAATAGATTGGTAAGGTTGCATCAATATATCAAAGTACAAAAGCAAAGAGGTACCCTGATATTTAAAAAATTAAATTATACACACAGATAAGGTGAACTCTATTCAATTTTTTAAGAAAAAAATCCTTTAACAATTTATAGTATATGCTTTTCCTTATAAGGACCAAAGGAATCTAAGAAGCTCAGAAACTCTAATAGTTGATGTTCCATCAGACATCACCAGCACCAGGGACATACAATTGTATGTCACAATCCAGGGGTCACCTTAGTGGTATTTTCACTAGTTTCCAGGAAAGAAAAAAATTAACAATGTGGTGAGTTTTTGACAAAACTAAATGTACCCACTGTTTAAATTCTAATTATATCCTTCCTTCTATTCTGTTTATGAGAGTCCTTTATTTTATTAAATGCGGTATCAAGATATAGTGGTGCTTTTGTTGTAGTGTGCTTCTCAGCACATTTAAAAGAAGTTAGAAAGTCTGTTTATCCAACATTTTATTTCTACTGGTTTTTAAAAATTTGGTCTTCAACTCTAGAAACCAATCTATGGGCAAGGATAGCAAGAAGCCACCCTTGGAAAAAAACTAGTTAATAACCTGCCTAGAGAGCCTTTTTTTTTTAAGTCCCTTGGGAGTACAGTAGACCAGCAATTTTGGAAAATTATTTCCACTGAATAATTCATCATAAAAATGCAGACTAAGCTGCCATCCTCAAGAGAGGAATACAGTTCTAACTATCAAAGCCAGCAAAACTTCAAGGCTTAAAAAAAAATTAAAGTGACATTACCATGCTAATGTTACCTATTTGTACTGTAACTCTAGATCAAAAAAGCAGATGTTTAAAACTGGATAAGGCTGCTCAAATTTAACACCATTATCTTGATAAGTTTTCCCTACCACACTCATCCCTACTTAAAACATTACCCAAGAGAAACAAGTATTTTAAGGATCTTTCTCAATGTAATAATGTAACCATTCCCTGTTACAATCTGTAGGGTGAATGCTAAGTTTTAATTAACTATATAAATAAAAGCAGTTAAGGATAAAAAGCAAAAAGGCAAAACAGAACACTCTAACAGTTTGTTACCCAATTTTTAAAAAGGACAGTTACAACTGCAAGGTCAGCTGTAAACCTTTACACATTCTCTGCTTGGTTGAGATAATAGATATGTGCACACACTAAGCATCAATTCTGAGGGCTTGTTTTATGAAACCACAGAATGGATGTATATCTAAAGGCTTGTTAATCAGATCAACAAACTATATGTAAATTTACTGAATATGGCCTTTCTAAAATTTGAGATTTTGGAAATCTACCCCATTCAGTTCACCACTGTTTGCCCTTTCTGATTTTCCTCTGAGGCTCCGAGCTGGAGATACATAGATATTTGTGGCCATTTGTGGTGGGTGTAACAATCTAGGGAGTGTCTCCTCAAGACAACACAACAGCAAAGGGAAAAGCTTCCCTTAACTCAAAGGCTTCCTTCCTGTTCTCTGTTAAAAAAAAAAACAAAAAAAACAAAAAACAAGGCTCCAAATTTCTTCCCTCAAGGGAACTGCAAACAGAGGCTGTCCTCATACCTCTTCTGACAGCAGCAAAGCTCATCACACCTATAGACCAGACTCTGAAGGAACCCACATATTCCACAACTCCACTCTGCTTTCAAAAGAAAGGGTAAGAGGCACAAACCAAAGGGAGACACACACACACACACACACACACACACACACACACACACACGAGTTGTCCAACCACCAAAGATCAGAAATACTGGGGATTAACCCAAGTTTGGTAGAGTTGTAACAGAATCCTCAGAAACAAAACAAGCTGCCCAAGGAAGCTTTAAGCTAACAGCTGTGAAAATGTCATTTCTCCACCCCCATACATACATACTTATTGCATAAAACAGCTGTACGCCTGCAAGAACAGTTTAAAGATCACTGGGTCCTGAAAGAACACAACTGTACAAAAGGAAAACAAACTGAAATGTCCAAATCAAAGGATTCACAATGCCCTGCAGCCACATGCAAAAGCTGCTGTCCCAGCAAAGGAAGGAGGCATGCAGAATGTCTGTGAAGGACAGAGGCTCCTCAGCCAGCTGATGACGACCTCGGGTATCTGGAGTTGGAGCTGTCTTATTTCACTTGACACCTTCAGTTCTCTCACCAGCTACTGCAGGCAAACCGAGCTTGCGAGAACAGTGATCCTGTCCTCCCCAGCTTTCCTAACTCTCTGACAAGAAGTAAATTACAAGGCAACACATTTCAGTTCCTATAAATTTTACCTACTTACTCTATTTGACTCAACTTTACATTTAAGTATAGCGAGGACAAATCTGAACTTTAGAGCTTAAAAAAAACAGATGACCTAGTCTAGCCCTCAATTTTACAGATGAAGAAACTCAGATGGAAAAGGATTAGGGCTCACTCAAGGATACAGACCAAGTCAGGGACAGAACCAGGAGGCACCCATTCTTCCCACCCTGCTTTTCCTGCCATGCCGATCCTCTGCACAGATGGGGTACAGGAGCTGAAGTTGGTATCAGCACACAGTTAAAGGGGCTAAAGCAGGAAACAAGGGTCCATAGGCCACTGGAAAGCTGAAGACCTGTGTTTCCCCAAAGTCAGTACAGGTGAAGGGACAGACAAGTACCCTGCACCTAGACAATTTGGGTCATTCCTTTCCCTTCTGCTGAAATTCAAGTACAAACAAATAAGGGGAGGTATTATGGTTAAATACACCTGGCTAGGAATAGGAGGCTTTTTCTAAAAATGGGAGAGAATTTATTTCTGAGGCTTTACCTTCACAATAATACACACCCTTGGCACAGGAAGACCCTGTTCAAGTTCATGAATTGCCTTTAATGAGGTAAATATTTAGGCTGATTTTATGAGGCTTTCAGACATTCATTTTGAGAAAGTTAATGGTTCTGAGGATTAGCTTATGTGATCACAATTAAAATGGTAAAATAAACCGAAGGACAACTTGTGAAAGTGGGTTTTAAAACCTGGTTTATTACACTAGATCAGTGGATTTCAACCTTGGCTACACATGAGAATAAAGTGCCAACCATGTGAGACAGTTGCCTTAGACATTCAACCTGGTCAGTCCTTCAGATGACTACACCCCCAGACTTCCAGTCTTCACAGATGAGGCCCCAGACATTGTGGAGAAGAGACATATCATATCTACTCTGCTCTGTCCAATTCCTGACCCTCAGAATCCATGAACATAAGAAAGTGGTTGTTTTAGACCTCTAAGTTTTAGTGTGATTTGTTTAGCAACAGTAGTAACTGGGACACCTGGGAAGTACTTAAAAATCCCAATGTCCAAGTTGCACTGCAGCCCAATTAAGCCAGAATCTCTAGGTGTGGGATCCAGGCATCTATCTGTAAAACACCCCAGGTAATTCTAATGTGCAACCGTGGTTGAGAACCATCTCTAGGTCTATGCTGTCCAATACACTAGGCACCTGCCATATGTAGCTATTTAAATTAATAAAAAATAAATTTAAAATTCAATTCTTTGATTGCACTAGCCACATTTCAAGTGCACAATACTCACATATAGTTAGTGGCTACCATAATGAATAGGAGATATATGGAACATGTGCATCAACACAGAAGACTCTATTGGACAGTGCTGGTCTAGACCAGTGGTGCTCAAAGCTTGGTTCTGAGCTGACAGCATCACCTGGAAATTTGTTACAAATGCAAATTCTCAAGCCACACACCAGGCCTGCTGGATAGAACCTTTGTGGGGGAGAGGGGCTCTCCAGATAATATAATCCTTTGCACACTCAAGTGAGAAAACCACTGCTCTGGTTACAGCCCATACAAAATAATGTTTTCCATGACCTATCTCATACTTATATCTGAAAATTATCAACTTTTAACTCCATTATAATGAAAGAGGATAGTTTATATTGTCATAAAATTTCAAAGATACATTTTTATATTGGCAAGCTTGTTTAGAAGAAATGCCTTTCAGTTGACAAAGAATTATTTAAAAGTTTCATAAAGATGCTCTCATTGATAATTGTTAAGAAACAACCTTAAAAATATAGAAATGGTTAAAAATTTTAAAACAACACACTATTCATTAAAATTACAGAAGTGGGCAAAAGTAGGTTTACAGTTGTAAATACACAAAACAGTTTATTTTTTTATTATTATTACTTATTATTTATTGTATTATTTTCCATATAAACAACTGTATATCTACATTTGCCCACCCCTATCTAATTGTGAAAACTATGCTTCATGACAACATACAAATCGGAGAAATGCAAAACAAAACTGTAATTGCAAATATTTATATTATATGAATAAAGACAATATGAAAGTAGAGAAAAAATAAAAATAACTGATTTGTTAAGCTTGGTTGAACAATGACCCCAACCCTTTTATTTCTGCCATGCTTCTTGTAGTTACCTGTGCAAAAATATATTAGACTATCTAAGGAAGCAATGAAAAAAAAATACAGTTGTGTTTTGATGTGAAAAGTGTATTCCAAGAACATTTGGTAAAATAGTTATAATACTTTATCAATAATTCACTGAACTGAGCATTTCAGAGTAACATGAAATAAAGACGGGATTGAAGCAAATGATGAGGCCTGGACTGAGTGTCCTTCTAACACTGAAAGTCCACAAGAACTTCTCCTCTCTTCTCTTTCAAACTTAGATACTACAATCAAATATAAGAACTATGCATTTTTACAAATAAATTTATAGAGATGGAAAAACTTAATTTTTTTCCTTTATTTATTTAGTTTCCACATAGGTTGAGTGGTAAAATGCCAAATAAATCCAACAACTATGTAGCCTGCTCCTCCATAATGCATTGTTTTGTTTGTATTGGTCTCTATCTTTAATGCTAAGGATATATTTCAGGTGTAACTATATTCAGGTAGACTCTGAGCTTTCTCTGGAGTAAAACTATATATGATTTGTGTGTTCTCAGTACCTATATTCAAGAATGTCCACTGAGCATACACAAATCATTTTGTATGTGCTCTTTGCTATTAAAAAAAATTATTAGAAAATTTTATCAAGTACCCTTTTTAACTTCCAACAATAGAAATAAAAATAATGATTCTCTTAAGAGCCTATGTAAATGCTAGAATTGAAGGTAGTAGCTGCCATCCAAACAGCTTTAGACTTTCCAACAGAAACACTGGAAGATAAAAGACATTAGGGCAACTAAGAGCTTTCATTTCATACCCATCAGAACTATCAATGAGGTGGGTGGGTAGAAAGAAGACTATTTTCTTGGTTTCAAAAAAACCTTACCTCCCAAGCACCCTTTCTCAGGAACGTAATAAAGAATGCGCTTTTAAAATTGAGGCAGTAAACCAAGAAGGAAAAGGAAAACAGAGAAACAAGACATCGCATAGAGAAGACAGGTGAAGGGAATCCTCAGAATGATGAGATGGAAACCTCAGGACAGCAGCTAACCCAGGCAGAGAAGGCCACCAGTTCACAAAGAAGAATGTCAGAAGGGTCAAGGAGAAATGTCTCTAAGAAAATGATATCAAGGGAGTACTTGATCTGCCTGAATGTCTTGAAATGAGACTTAGGCAAAGGGCAGACAATAAATGCTGAATTAAGGACAAGTACATAGAAAAAGCAGCAAATTAAAGAAAAGGGAAAAACAGAAATAAATAACTGTTAACACCAGGAGTAACAAAAAGTTCTTCTGACAGGAAAAGAGATCACAGAAGGGTACATTGTTCAACTATAAACAGTGTTCCATTCGGTCATATAAATACTGTAAACACTAAATATTGATACAACCCAAATTATGATATAACTATATTGGGAATATGGGGAATGGAAGGAATTTGGGGTGGGCTGGAGACAGGACACAGAAGAGAACAAAGAGAGCAAATAAAAAACTAGCACTACCAGCATGTCTCTCCGAAATATGGAAGGAAATTCCAAAAGAATGAGCTAAAATTGATGTATGTAGTTGCCTCTAAGGAAAGAAATAAAGATAATTTTTTTAAATCATGGCCTTTATAAATTATAGAACTACTTTACACTTTCAACTATGTACACTGATTTAAATGTACAGGGTGGGATGTTAGTGCTGTGTCTCAGTTGGTTGAATGTTGTTCCATATACCAAAAGGTGGTGGATTTGATTACCAGTCAGAATACACACCCAGACTGTGGGTTCAATCTCCAGTGGGGAGCATATGGGAGGCAGCCAATTGATGTTTCTCTCTCACATCAATGTCTGTGTCTCTGTCTCTATCTGTCTGTCTCTCTCTCTCCCCATCCCTTTTCTCTCTGTCTCAAATCAATTTTTAAAAAATATACTGGGGTGAGGATTGAAATAAATTTTTTATTTTTATTTATTTTTGTGTGTGTGTGGTATGTGCCCCTAGCAGGAACCGAACCCAGGACTCTCTGGTCCGCAGGCCAACGGTCAACCACTGAGCCAAACTGGTCAGGGCGAAATAAAATTTTTAAATAAATAAATAAACAAACAAACAAGGTGGGGAAAAAGTAGGTTTACAGTTATTCACATGGAAAATACAATAATTAATAATAATACAAGAATAAACTGTGTTTGGAGTACTCACAACTGTCAACCTATTTTTGCCAAACCCTATATATATATACACATATATAATATACACACATATATATCTAGACTCCAACCTCTTGCCCACTAAACTTACATTTTTCAAATTATAAATTTGAGACCTATTAATGGATTGTGAAATTAATTTAGTAAGTCACAATCACCATTTCTAAAATGAATTAGAACAGAGGGGATGGAAAATAACTGACACTGCATTTTGCAAAGTTTTTCATGAGCCTTCACACACACATAAACACAATTCATAATGTAAAATATATTTTTAACTGGAGACTATGAACAAAATAACTTTGAATCATTAATCTACACTGCATTATAATCACTTTTAGTCTTGTTTTTAAAAGTAAGAGATTTCAACCTACTTTTATTTTATGGCCTTCAGTTCTTATGCTTACATATAATAATGTATTGATTTTTAGAGAAGGAGAGAGAGAAACATTGATGTAAGAAACATTGATTGGCTGCCTTCTGCAGGCCCCCCACCTGCAGTCGAACCCACAACCCAGATATGTGCCCTGACTAGGAATCAAACTGGTAACCTCCTGGTGCACGGGACAACGCCCAACCAACTAAGCCACACTGGCCAGGGCCTACCTTTATTTTAAAACAAAGAAATAAAACATGTTGACAGCTAATAAAAATACTCCATTATAATGCCCTTTAAAATCCCACTGATATCATGCATGAACAATGTTCACTTCTACATCAGTAAAACCTAAACACTCTCTGTTTTCTTACAATAAGCTCTGTAATTCTGGAGCCAGAGAAATGAGTAACAACACGGAAAACAGAACAGAATTCAAAGTCATCCAAATAATTTTACGATATGGAATATTATGCTTCTTAGATGATCTTTTAAATTTTGTATGACTTTCACTAATGTTTAAGTTTCTGATCTATAGAGACACTTGAGCAGAAGGACCCACCCAGAAGCATTTTGGAGTGGCAGAGGAAGCCAGTTTGGAAATAAAAACTTGCAACATATAATGTATAAACTAAAAAATATGTATGCAGTTGATCAAGACGTAGCTTTCTTCCACTGACCCTCCCTCACACACTTTACAAGGTATGCTGCACACTTTGCAGTATAGAGAACAGGCAAGAAGTTAAAACTGTGATGCTCTTTTACTAAAAGCCCAAATTTAGCTCATTTTTTCTTTTAACTAAGCCAGGTTGTATATACATTGTTTTGGATGCTTACCCTACCATTAACTCACATAAAATAATCAAGAATAAAAAATTCTGTAGAAAGCAAGTTCCATTTATACTCTCTACATGGTAACTCTTCACTTCCCCAAAATTTTAAAGATCAGACTCATAAGCCACCCATCTATGTTTTTAAAACCACCACCACCATTCACACTGGATGTAAAAAAGAATGAATCTTAATATACTGGTATTTAAAGACAGAAAAGATATTTGTTAAAGTACATACAAACAATATGTAAGTATGCAAGCGTGTATGAGAAATGAATGACTGTGGTTCTCTCTTTTTTGAGAGGTGAGGGGATGGGAAGAGTAGGAGTGACAGCAGGGGTGAAAGGAAGACTTTTCATCATATTCTTTTCTATTTGATTTTTTAACTATTATCCATTTTAGCAAATTAAGGGTTCTCACTCTATTTCCCCTACTCAACACAGCTTGTGCATGTGTGTGTACACGTGTGCATGCACAATCACCCAGAAGTGTGTGTGCACACATGTGCATGCACAATCACCCAGAGTGTGTGTGCACACGTGTGCATGCACAATCACCCAGGAGTGTGTGTGCACATGTGTACATGCACAATCACCCAGAAGTGTGTGTGTATGCACATGTGTGCATGCACAATCACCCAGAAGTGTGTGTGTACACGTGTGCTTGTATAATCACCCAGAAGTAAGTGTGTGTGCGTATGTACACATGTGCATGCACAATCACCCAGAAGTAATTTCTGGCAGGTATGCTTTCACTTTCTTTGACAAAGACTTTCTCCCGTTCTTGCGAAAGTGAGCCTACACTATTAGCACCCACGTGGCCAGTATAAATGTCACCTTCTCTCACTTCCACAGCCCTTCCTCGGTGCTCCTCCACACTGGGAACCTAACTGATACAGACATATGCTGAGTGCCTGGCTTTGAACCAGGTGCTGCTCTGGAGCATGGGACACAAAGGTAAGTAGGATGAGATACTTGCCTTCAGGGAGCTCACAGCCTCAGAGACAGAAGAGGAAATAGGTAATATCCATATAATATAGTACATGCGGTGGCAAAAGTATTGTCTACACAATCTACCACATCGTATTATAACAATTTTCTCTCCCTTTTCCCATATCTCTCAAAGGTGAGATCCTCTGACACAGGCCCATCGTTACTGGGTCTACAGTTATCTTTGGATCTCCTGTGCCAAGTATGATGCCCATATGATTTAAACTTCATAAATGTCTCCTGAATAGTAATATAACTGTATTTTAATAAACAAATTCATGTCTTAATGTTTCAGAACAGTAATGGTATACACATCAACTATTAACCTGGACCTCTGCAGTGTATTTTTGACTATCAGGACCAAAACAAACATCTTTCACCTCAGAAGCCCTGTGATCTTTTAGTCCTCACCATGTAGTCTTGGCTTTGATTCCATAAAGGGGGAAAATTATAAAAGCTAAGGCTGTCTCTTTCTTCCCCTGGAAATCAATGCACTCTCACTTGTTTTACTGGCAGGACTGAAAACTTTCACCCAGTAACTTAAAATTTCTTT
This sequence comes from Molossus molossus, assembly GCF_014108415.1. Taxonomy (NCBI): domain Eukaryota; kingdom Metazoa; phylum Chordata; class Mammalia; order Chiroptera; family Molossidae; genus Molossus; species Molossus molossus. Next base: position 23,338,395 of record NW_023425347.1, on the reverse strand, counting down.
TCATGATTAGCACATTAATAATTTCTTACAATTTTCAGGAATATGGTACTTCTCAATTTGATACATGTTTGCCAATATTAATTTAAGAACTTCTTATACTTCAAACCTTGGATTTCTAGGTAAGAAAAATAATATTCTTGCCTTTCCCTGAGATCTATCCCAAAACAAATGACAGAAATAAATTGTAAACATAACATGAAGCACTGTCATAATTAATCAACACAGAGCCCAAGGGAGGAACTGTTTCTATTTTTAAATGCACTGTTGCTTTAAGGGAAAACCTGGTGGAGAAACATGAAGCCAAGCTGCATAATGAAAAATCAAAATGCAATTGGTGTCTCCATCCTTGCAATACAGTAATCCTAACCTACAAGCAACACTGTTGTACTGAACCCTCTCAGTTGGTCTATAAACCAAATGGTACTCATGCAGAACCCCAGAGAAAGAGCCGATCTACCACTCAAAGAATCAGATCTGTCAGAAGCACAGAACAAGAGAACAACCATATTTCAATGCTATTCTTGTAGCTTCAGAGAAGGGGCTATTTCAATAAGCAAGCATATGGGTAAATCCCAAAAGCATCCTACAAATTTTTACTTAAAAGATCTTGATTAGTAATGGCAGTGTCTACTGAAGCCCTAAAAATGATCAACTGATAATTTAGCATTTCTAATCAATTGCCTACTGTTATAATTTCTATACAAATTCCACAAATAAATATTTCTCCCCACAAATGACAAGCTTCATTTCATTAAATAGTAGCTAACAGTAGCATTCCTTATGGTTAAGAGTGACAAGGAACAGGTGCTAAACCAACAAGGAAAAGAGAAGCAGCAGCTACATAACAGGAGTTAGAATATTCTACCTGTTTCTGCGGCTGCTTTGAAGAATCTGACCCAGCAGAATTTTTTTCTTGAACAATATAAAAATATCCAGTTGTGTTGTATTGTGTGTGTGTGTGGGGGGGGTGGGGGGGTGGAGTTGTTGACCTAATTTAACCTGTAGATATTTTAACATATTTAATGAGTTTATTTAATAACCATGATATATAAAACTACACTACTATACATGTATCTAAAATATATACATGTATTTAAAATGTATCTAAAAGCCTTACCCAAGGATACATCCATTATTGAAAAATATTTAACACATTTTAAATATGACCTAGCTAATTACTATCACAACAATCTAGTTGGAAAAATGTTTGCAAACTGAATAAAAATTGCCAGCCTTGGTACAAAAAGAACAACAAAACACAAAAAAACAAAACACCATTCTTATATTCTGATCATTAATTCCCCCAAAACTGTGCCTGAACACCACATGATTATAGAGGCAGTTGCTTCCTTTAGCAATAAAGTAACAAACGCTACTTCAGAGTCTCCAGTGAAAATCTTCTAGAGCAAAAATCACTAAATTGTAGCACATCAGTCAACAGGTGATTTCTAGAAACACAAACTTATACTCATGTCCCAGAGGAATTAATTTTGCCAAATCTCCTTTTTTTTTCTTTCCTATATTTTATAAGCCAGTGCATTTCTCTATTGAATAAATTCCAATTGTGTTCTTCTCAGGGGCTAACCAGAAAAATGTCAAATATTCAAATTATTTTAGGTCATTTTCCCATACTGCTGGGTGGAATAGAGCAGAATTAATAAGGATCCAGCAGTTACAACTTTTCAAATGCAAATATGTTGCCATCTAGTAAACGCAGCCCCCTTTTAAGCATCCCTCCAGTGTCTACACAGCTCGGACACTACTTTTGTTCCCTTGAAAATCAAACTTGGAGTATTACATTCAGGCATTATCTCAATCCAGCACCACCACCACCAACAACAAAGATTTTAAATGGTTCAGGCCTCAGCCTGCATCTTAGACTGTTTTGCTTTATTATCGGGTCCTCTCTCGTTTTACACACAAGTCTCCAAACAAGTCTGTCAAATGAAGCAGACGGTGCAGCGGTGTAAAGAACCTGGGGCACTGGGATCCGTGAACAACAAGGTCTTGGGGCGGTCACTTGCCAACTCAGGCCTCAGTTTTCTTATCTGTAAAATGTGGCTATTAGACTAATCATCTTTAGGGTCCCACCCATCCGGCACCTCTATGTCTGGGTGCCTTGGGGCCTGCCAGGGACACAACTGACTGGTGCTAAGCTCTGGCCAGGGTGCCCGGCCTGATGCTGCTCGCGGGGGTGGGCAGAGGAAGGAGAGGAACTTGGACTTGTAACAGCTTCAGACAGGAGCGTGCGACAAACTTGAAGCCGAGCCTCCTAACAATAGGAAAGAGCACTCCCATTTTCCTGGCTCAAACTTGGAGACCACGGGTCGGGTCCTCCTCCCGCCCTCTGTGCTCCCGCGTTACCTTTCTCCCTGTTTGGTATTGGAAGGAGGAGGGTGCAGAACCGTTTGATTCCCTTCCATCTCCACCACGCACTTGGTGTTCAGTTCCAGTTCTGAAAGCAAAGGGAACACGAACGTTGCAAAGTCGAGCATCCCGCCGGCGCGGGCTCTCCGGGGAGGCGGCCGAGCCGGACACCCGGCGCCCGGGTCTGCACGGCCGGTGCGGGCGCCGCCTCCGCCCGGCTCTCCGGCCTCGGCTGCGCGCTCGCCGCCCAACCCCGCGGCCCCGCAGTTTCCAAAGTTGCCCCCGCCCTCGGCCAGACCCCTGATAGAAACAAGCGGAAAGCTCCTCACCTCGTCGGTTCATGGGCCGGACCCGGACAGCAACTTTTACCTTGGTATCCGACATGTTGGCGGCGCCCGCTCGGCCGGAGGCGGCCCCTCACGCGCCGCGCCGCCGCCGCCGCCGCGCGCCCCCCGAGCGCGGCCGCCACCGCTCCGCCGTGAGCTCCGTGAGGCAGCGCCGAGGCGCGCGGGCCATCCCGGGGGAGCGCAACGCGGGGCACGGCCGCGGCCCGGGGAGGGGCGGGCGCGGGGCGGGGCGGGGCGCGGCGGGCGGGGAGGAGGCCGCGCGGGCCCAGGCGCCGCTCTAGCCGCGCGGGCCCAACCGAGCACGCAGCGCCGCGGCCGTTCGCTGCCGCCCGGGGCCCGGCCGCACCGCCATCCTCGCCGCCCCGCCCGCCCGCCGGGGCCCCGAGGCTCGGGGCGGCCTGACTCAGCCGCGCGCACGGCGTCCTCCGGAGCCCGCGGGGCCCCGGCGGGAAAGGGCTCGGGACCGCAGGGATCCGGGGCGGGACGCCTGCTGTCCCCGGGCGGGGCTCCCGGGCCAAGCTTGCACGGGTGCCTGTGGGGACCCCCGGGGATCGCCGTGGACCTGAGTCACCTTCTGGGGCCGCTGTCACCCGCAGACCCGGAGCCTGGGGCGTGCCGGGTGGGCAGGCCTTACCCACGGAACTAAATGCGCCTGAACCGAAACGCCGGCAGCCGGCCCCTCCGCCCGCCCCGCGCGGTGCCTGCAGCGGCGTTTTAAGATCCTAGTGTGGAACCGAGGCTAGAAATTAATCTGTGCATCTACCACCGAAAGAGTATGTGTGTGTAAATAGTGCTCTCGCTCCTTTCGCTTCCCTTCCACTTCTCTTGTCGTGGGAGGGATGTCAAGTGGGCTGGGAGGGTCATTAACTCTTACATAAGAATTTAATAGCGGTGATTCTGTCGTCCAGCCAAATGCAGACCTGCTGCCAGGGCGGAACTGGGTGAATCAGATTTATTCTGTTTGGTTCAACAAGGGTTTCGGGGTCCTGTGTGCCAGGCAGGGACTTTGAAGCGTACAGAAGTGTAAAATCCAGAGTTCAGATCTGAGGAAATCTTTCGATTTTGCGTCAATGTGGAAATTTATTCATAAGTTCATTGAAAGTTGTATTGGGGGCCTATTGTGCAACCTGTGCTGTGGAGGACACACTCAAACATGAATAAAGTTATGCTTCCTGTGCTCCAGATGCGCTCTATGGTAGATATTGCATGGGGTCGGAATGCCACACTGTGCAGGTGCTATGAGAGCTTCAGTTCTGTCTGGAACAGGTGCCTGCTATGGGCTTGACTTTAAGTGATGTTCAGCTGATGCTGCTTCTCCACCCCTGTGTTGTGCCAGGGCCAGCTAATTCAGTCCACCTCTGAATGCCTGTGGCACCTTTCCTTCCTCTCCTTTTCTAACGTGAAGCTACTTCATCCATCCATTCATCCATTCATCTATTCAACAAATGTGCACAGAGACCTATGGTGTGACAAGCACTATTCTAGGCTCTTGGGATATATTCCTGAACAGAAGAGGCAATATTAACAGACTCCTGGGGCTAACAATATGTCTATGCCTGTTTCCTTATCTTTGGACTACTGTGACATCGTCTTAACTGAACTTCTGTTATTTTTTATGTATCCAGCTGTCAGATTGATTTTTCATGAATAAAATTTTATCGTTTGATCATGTGCTCCATTCCATTGTTCAAGAAGCCCTCCTGATAATCTGGCTTATCCTATTAGTATTACCTCCCTTGCTCCTGAAATTCTTCATTTCATCCAGAACTTTTTCACAAGCAAGGTTCCATCCCTATGTTAAGCCTTGTTCTGCAATTCCCACCAATGTAAATTATAGAGGGTGGAATTGTGTCTCCAAGAGATACCTTCAAGTCTTAACCCCCAGCACCCATGAATAGGACCTTATTTGGAAATAGGGACTTTGCAGGTGTAATCAAGTTAAAATGAGATCATACTGGGTCAGGATGGGCATTAAATCCAGTGACTGGTATCTTTCTAAGAAAAAGGAGAGGGAGATTTGAACCCACACATATAGGGAAGAAGGCCATGTAAAGATGGAGGCAGAGATTGGAGTGATGCAACCACAAACCAAGGAGTGCCACGAATTACCAGGAGCTCTGACAAACCAAAAAGAGGCAAAGACCGAGTCTTCCCTAGAGCCTTCACGGGGGAGCATAGCCCTTGATTTTGGACTTCCAGCATCCAGAACTGTGAGAAAATAAATTTCTGTTATAGTAGGCCATACGGTTTATGGTAATTTGTTAAAGCAGTCCTAAAAAACTAAGGTAGGAATTAATGTCTCTACCTGTCCCCTGACCCATCTTTTTTCAGCTCTCCTTCCTTTCATTCTCTGCCATATTATGAAAGCCTTGAATACCAAAGAAATGTCAACTTTATTCTAGAGGCAGTGGTAACTGATTGAAGGTTTTGGGTTTAGAAGACAAGGTCTGACACGTTCAGAGCAATCTGAGGAATGATTTCGTAAAAGACTGCAGAGGAATGTTGCAGATGAGAGGTGATGGTGGCACGAACAAAGCGCAAGTGGAACACAAGGAACAGATGCAGGGCTTTCTGTGGAGATAAGAGTGGAATGACTTAACAACCAATGGGACTGAGCACTGAGGGAGCCAGGGGGGTTGCAGGTGACTGGGAAAGGGTCTGGGAGGATCGTGGCCCATAACACACCATAAATGGGTGAGGAAAGAGGTCTTAAGGTAAGAGGGGTATGGTTAATTTGGTGTTGCTGGCTAAATAGTTTCCATTGGTTCTTTGCTGAGTGGTCCCTCCTGCTTTTCACCTTTCCCAACCCTTTCCAACTTAAAAAGCTCAGATTAGACCTTACCTCTTCTAAGAAAGGTTTACTAAATGTTTCTTCTTCAAAAACAGTTTTAGCCTTAACTCATTTGAAAGCATATTTTTTTTAGAGTTGAAAAGTACCTTTGGGGTTTCTGGACCCTTCTGCAATATCCCCAAGAGTGGTTGTCCCGCTGCTTGAGTATGTCTGGTAGCAGAGTGCTCATTGTTGCATGACTGTTTTAAAGTTCTACAGTTAGAAAATATCTCCACAAATAATTGAATTACCTCTCTGGAATATCCCCAAATATTGATATTAGTGCTATCTCCTAGAGCTTCACACGCCAAGTCAAACTCCTCTTAGACATGACAGCCCTCAGATCCTTGAAGATGGTTCTCATGTCTTTCTGAAGAGATCTGTTCCTCAGAATATGCTTGTCTGGTTACAGTTGTAGAACACATCCTCCCAAAACTTAGCAGCTTAAAACAATTTGAGAAGCGTTCATCTGAGCAGTTCCTGCTCTGGTTCCATTATGAGGTTGCAGTCAGATTGTAGCTAGGGGCTGGAACAGCTCGAGCAGGCCAGGCATTTCTCTTTCTCTAGGTAGGTTCAAGGTCTCTCCATATGGTCTTTCTGCACGGGTAGACATGGGCTTCCTCACAGCTTGGTGGCTAGGTTCTAAGAGAGAGCATTTCAAGAGGACCAGAGCAAGCCATGTCATCTTTTATGACTGCCTTAGAAATCCTGGAGTGTTACTTCCGCCATAGCCACGCAGGTCCTTCCAAACCCAGGGGGATGACTATGTTCCCCTTATCTCATTGGAGAAAATGTCAAAGTTAATTATTCCAGGAAGGTCCTGTGGGGTGGGAACTATTTGTTGTAGCCCCTTTTGGAAAATACAACTGGCCACCTAATGCCTTCTCTCAACAGTCCCGGTGATCCTCCTCTGAAAGTGTGTTATGATAAAGTAAGGTTTAGGGATTAGATAGGCTGTGTTTGAATCTTGTCTCACTTATTCATAGCCTGGAATATGTAGTTCAACTTCCCCAGTCTCGTATCAGTTCACGAGTAAATGTGGAATCTGAACTCCTACCACAGAGGATGTTGTGACACCTTTATGAATGAATGCTTTTTATGCAATCTTTCCCTTTTCTGAGAACTATTGTTTCCTCTCTCCCACACCCCAGCCCATGGCTCCTCGTCTGCAGCTGCCATATTTTGCTAATAACCTCAGCTGCCTGGTATAGTTCATAGGACACCAAAGGCTATTCTTGCCACATACTGAGTCTATTAGGTTCTTCGCCCTGGAAATCTGGGCCTGCGATTTAGAGGGTTATGACCTGAGAGTAAAACCCTTGGAGTCAGACTGTCTGGTTTGAATCCTGAACCTTCCCTTTATGAGCTAGAAAATCTGTATGAACTCTTCTGGACCTCAATTTCCTTATTTGTAAAATAGGATAATGGTGATTGATGACAGTAGAAGTACCTACTTTATAGGGTTGTTCTGAGGATAAAATGAGTTAACACTGGTGAAATCCTCATCACAGCGTTGTGAATGGGGGCTGGCATCTCCAGGAAGTGGACCTGAGGGCTGTGGAGTGGTTGTATTTTTCATAGTCACAGGAAGGGCCACAACACTGCTCTGAAGAAGAATCATGAAGCAGCTGTGCATGACACTTAGGGAAGAGGGAACTGTTTGGGTTTCTGAAAACCTTCCAGATTCTGCTTCTAGGCTCTATCAAGGCTGAGCCACATTCCTGATCCTGGGTTCTACAGTGGTGACAGAACTAAACTGGGCAAAGTGCCAGTGTGACTGAGAAGACAAGAAGATGCTCAACGAAGAGGCGCTATCATATTTTGTCAGCATGGATAATAAATTACAAAAAATATTGCTGACATCCACCTCCATCCTTAAGACCCTTCAGAGGGGGAGTATTTAAAGTTGGATACATAGATGATAAACATGGTAAAGAATGAAAGGCAGCACAGTGCAAGGAGTGAAAGCATGTACCTTGGAGTCATGCAACCCCAGGCTCGAATCCCAGCTGTGCCCCTTGCAAGCTGTACGATATTGTTCAAGTCGGTTATCCCAGCTCTACTTCCATTTCCTGATCTTTAAAATGGTGCTGATGGCCCTGGTCGGTTTGGCTAAACAGTTAGAACATCAGCCCACAGACCAGAGTCTCAGGTTCGATTCCAGCTGAGGGCATGTACCTGGGTTGCGGTTCGTCCCCAGCCCTGGTCGAAGTCTTACGGGAGGCAACCAGTCGATGTGTCTCTCTCACATCAATGTTTCTCTCTCTGTGTCTCTCTGTCTCCCCTACCCCCCATTCTATCTAAAGATAAATGGAAAAAATAAAATGGTGCTAATGCCCTGACTGGGTTAGAGCATTGTCCCGATAGGCCAAGGTTTCAGGTTTGCTCCCAGTCAGGGCACACACAGGAAGTAATCACTAAATGCATGAATAAGTGGAACAACAAATCTCTCTCTCCCCCTCCCTCCTTCCCTCCTGCCCTTCCTTAAATAAAGTGGTCCTGCTGATGATACTTACGTTGATGTGCCTGATACACTTAGACCAGGATCTGACACGCAGTAAGGGTAAAGTAAGCATCAGGTGTTATTATTACTGTAGCTATCATTATCACTGTTACTATTATTTATTGATCCAGGACTCCCTTCAGTGAGCCTAGGTCACTCAACATTATTCAGTAGGTATGACCCGACCATATTCTTTAAATGTCTGAGGTATCTCACAGTATGAAATGGAGAGCATCCTTAAAACAATCCCCAAGAGGGAAAGCCCTCAATATTGCAATCAGCCCTCCTGGAGCCCCTAAGTAGCACAAATTACCCAAATCAAGGCCACAAAGGTACCTATGGTTCTGCCACAGTTGGATTCTCAGGCCAGTTTGCTAGGAAAGGATGGGGTGGGGGGGCCTTTCCAGAGGTCTTCTCTAGAAAGAAATTCCCAAAGGGCTGCAGGGGAGGTTGTGGGAACCCCAATCTCAGACATGTAGCAAGGGGAATCCAAGGTTATCCATTTATGAGGCAGTCATAGACTGTACACTGGGGATTTTACTGGATGGACTTCGTAAAAGAAATCTGGAACCTTCTAAATTCACCCCTACTTGTTTCTTCCTTATTTAATGAAGTAAGCGGTCAAAAAGGCTAATAAAAGGCTGCAAGTGCTTTTCTCGAGCAACAGCAAGGAAGACTCTGGGAGCTGGGCAGTGTCCCAGTCCAGAATCAGAGGACAGAGAAGCGCAGGGCGCAGCAAGGTCGCTTGTTGAGGCCATGGGCCTGCTGTGTAGCAGTGAGGCTGACCTGAGAGCTGGCCTAGCCTGAGAAGAGCCCCAGATTGGGGTGCGTTGTGGAAAGGCTGGGGGGTGGGGGCTCCCTGACAGCACAGCCTGGCCCAGACATTTTCAACCATCTCTGCAATCTCCAAAGACCAGCTTAACCAGCTACAGCTGCTGTGCACACTGTCACTAGGCACAGCCCAGCCTATGCACTTTACAAACGTGCTCTTTGTTAGGACGGGCTTGTTAATAGGCTTTACTTTACGAACTGGAAACACATGGGCTCTGAAACACTGGCAGACACCTGATAACAAACATCCCAGGGCCTCTGGAATCATCCAGTTTCTATAAGACAAAATTCCAGACTTATTTCAGAGGGAAGAGGGCTGCCAGGCTGATGTACAAACTGCTTAATGGCCTAAGTCTACAGAGGATTAATGAGTCATGATGGAGCAGGCAAATACTTAAATAAGAAGCTTTCTGTAAATCTCCTTTAACAACTATATCCGCCCGCGAGGCTAAGTTACAGCATGGTGACCAGCCACCATAGAATTTCAGTGGCTTATGACTCACATGACTTGTTTATCACAGCCCGGTTGTCCATCACAGGTCTATTCCTATCATGTTCATTCCGAGTTTCCCAGCCTGATGAAACAGGATTGTGGGAGAAGGAAAAGAGAAGGCAACAGACCACGCAATGACTTGTCAAGTGTTGGCTCAGAAATGGCACATATCGCCCTGGCCAGTGTGGCTCAGTGATTAGAGCATGGGTCCATACACCAAAGGGTCATGGGTTTAATCCCAGGGCGTGTGGGAGGCAACCGATCAATGTTTCTCTATCACTTCAATGTTTCTCTCTCTCTCCCCCCCACTCCCTTCTTCCCTTCCACTCTCTCTAAAAATCAATAGAAAAAATATCCTCTGGTGAGGAGTAACAGAAAAACAGACAGAAGTGGCCCATATCACTTCTCAATTTTCATTGGCCAAAGCAAGTCACATGGTCAAGCCTAGCCTTGATGGGGCAGGAAAGAATAATTCTCCCCAAGGAATGTGTAATGCGGGGAGATTTTATAAATATATATATATATATAAATGTAAATAAAATAAGAAATACCCATTTTGGTTTCTACACCTAATTCCTGGCTCACAGCTCCTAAAAGTCTTCCAATTACCTAAGTGTTTAGAGCATAGGAGCATCTTTTGTTACAATATTTGATTTTTTACCTTCATTCCTGAAATAGCTGCAGAGTATTAATGGTGAAATGAGGTGATTGTTAGAAAGCTCCTAGATAACCAGAGGATGAGAGCTGGTTGCCAAGGAAACAAATCATGTGATTAGAGGATTGGCCTTCTCCCCCCTCGGTCCTTACCCCACCACCCTCCACCACCCTCCACTCTTACCTCAGGGGAGGGGAGAGGAGCTGGAGGTTGATTCAATTACTAATAGCCAGTGATTTAATCAGTCCTGCCTACACAGTGAAACCTCCATTAATTTTTTTTTCTCAAAGGATTGGATTTAGGGAGCTCCAAGGTTAGTGAACACATGGAGGTGCTGGGAGAGGGGTGAGCCTGGCGAGGGCAGGGGGATTCCACGCCCCTTCACATGCCTTATCCTATGCATGTCCTTTTGTAAATTCATGAGTAATTAGAAAGTACACTGTTTTCATGAGTTCTGTGAGCCACTCTTGAAAATGATCAAGAGAAGAGGGGGTCATGGGAAGACACGGGGACAGCCTGGACTTGTGACTGGTGTCCACAGTGGGACGGGAGGCAGCCCTGTGGGACAGAACCCTTCACCCGTGGGATCTGATGCTAACTCCATTGTGGGTCAGCCAGATGGAGTGTCAGAACTGAGTGAAATTGCAGGACACCTGCTTGGTGTCCTCCCATATTCAGAGAACTACCTGGTGAGGGGGAAACCCCCACACATTTGGAGCACAGAGATGTGCGGTGAACAGTGAGTAGACAGAAAGCACAGTGAGTTTGTTCCATCACACAAGGACTCCAAACCATCCACCTATCACAATAACATGTATATGTCTCAACAGTTAACAGTAGCAAACATTTATTAAACATTGACTGCTTACCAAGCACGGTTCTAGTATCTAACCCTCACAATAACCCTATGAGGCACACATTATTATTATCCTTCATTATACTAATCAGTAAAAAATAAAGAGGAAATCTAGGTCACTTGTTCAAAGTCACATACCTGGCATGAGGTGACCTTGGGATTTGAATACACATACAAATTGGAACATGCATGTGAGTGGTTTTCTTAAGGGTGATAATGGATTTGCCCTGACACATATAATACATATAATTTTTTGGCAAAAAAGATAAGCAATATAAATAATAGCCTTTTCATATTATGTTTTATAGTGTAATGCAATAGGTAGCTCCCACAAAAGAGTCACAAAATATTGTAGGAGATAGAAAATAATTCTTTTCATGGCAGTGATCTAGAATGCAGGGGGTCATATTTGCAGAGAATATCGGGCTCCAAGTGGCATAATATGAAAAGCAGACTGGCGTCAGCCGGATCATGGCTTGTTTTCTGCCTCTGTTCCTTACTTGCTGTGCTTGCCTTGGACATTCAAGCCTCGGGTCCCTTGTATGTGGGTACAACAGCATCTATTTTACAGGGTTGTTGTGAGGACTGCATGAGATAATGTATGTAGAATAGTTGGCTTGGAGATAGTCAATAAATGGTATTTTTAAATTGTTACTATTTCTGTTGTGTAAAAAGGAAAGGATTTTGATATGAATATTCATGGAAGAGCAGTCTATGTGGGGGCAGCAAAACAATGAAATGCTGTGCTTTAGGGAGCAAATTGAGCAACATGTACTGGAAGGGTTGGTCTCAGGAGAAATCAGAGATTGAAAATAATCTGGAAAGGGATTATCCAAACTAGATTTGAGGAGCACCTGAAGTGGAGCATGAGCAAGGACAATGAGGAAGAGAAGGATGGGGAGACATCCCTGGATGGAAGTCTTTGTCCACACTGCAGGTCCGTAGAACCCTCTTGCCCTGCCCTCTTCTGAGCAGGACCAATGGCTGATCAGAATAGAGTCCAACATCGCTCTCAATGAACAGACCCCATAACCTGCCCTCATAAGCCCTGGGACCTGGCCAGGTGGTTCCAAAGCTGGCTGACCATTCTTTGCAGCCTGCTGAAGCAGGGATTTCCATGTCTTCTCTCAGACAGATTCAGGCGGTGTGGGCTAGGCTGATTCTGGAATAGCCGATGCCGGGACTGGCATTTAGGAATAGCTTGGTGAGGCCACCGAGTCATACTTGCTGCAGCCCACCTGTGAGGGCAGAGGGACTGTCCCCTGGCTGTTATACGGCCTTAGTTCCTGAATGTAAACTCATGGAATGATTTGGAGCTAGCCAAAACAAAGCCAAAATAAGGTGAGAAGAAGCCCATAAGTGAACAGGCCTTTCCTGAAGAATGTACCCAGCTGTGAAGACTGAAGGTTGGAAGTTGTGTGGATAAGCATAAGAGAAACCAGTGCACTTTAATTTTAATTCCACAAAGATCACTGAAAGCAGCCCCCCATCCATCTACCGATAAATCTATTCATTTATCAAATGTATATTGAGCGGCTGGCACATGAGGTACTGAAGAAATTGCTGGGGATTTAGAGACAGACATTCTCTTTCCTCAAGGGGTTCCTGGGCAAGGGAGAAGCAGCTAGATGCCATGTAAAGTGAGCCACATTCTCATAGTGTGGGAGCCAGTTTAGGGGGGAGGCCTCACGCTACAGAGGACTTTTGATCTGGATCCTAATGGCTTTGGGGTAGTTTGCCAACCAGGGAAATGTCTTAATCAGGAGTGATTGAGTTGCAAGAAACAGAGAGAGGCTCAAACTGGCTAAAACAAAGTGATGTATGTAAGAAAAACACATCTCTTAGGGAGGCAAGTACCATAAGCCTCATGAAGGGTGGTAGCTGAGTCTGGGAAGTTGACAGTACAGTCTTTCATCTCTCCGCATGTTTAATTCCTTCTTCTCTCTCTCTCTGGATGAACTTGGTACACAATGAAAAATGGCCACCTTCCACACCTTTGTGTATGGCCTTCTTATTCCACTTCTCAGTAACAGCGAACCACACAGAACAGCAAGCAATATTTTGTCTTCTAAGTAACCTCAGGTCCAGTGAAAGTCAGAGTGTGTGTGTGTGTGTGTGTGTGTGTGTGTGTGTGTGTGTGTTTAAGGGGGTAGGGTATTAGTGATAGAGACAGAGGAACTAAAAATGTTAACAGACTGAAGAAAAGGCAGAAGAGATGAGTGTGCAGGGAAGAGTGGGTGCCCAGCAGCGTGGAGGAGGAACAGGAGGCCAGGAGTCATGAAATGTGGGGCTAAGGGGTCAAGGGTACTGAGGAGGGAAGGAGGTTGTAGATGGAGCATGGAGTTTTCAGGTCCTGCATATGATGGGGTTGGTAGTTAATTTCCCTATTCCCACCATGCTGGTTCTGCTGCTGTAGATTCACCAGAAAGGGTATTTTCTTCCATTTGGTAGAAAAATAGATTATATCTCCACATCACCTTTAAGCATGAAATCATTTGGTCTGATTCCTGTCCCTGTGATCCTGCCTGCCATTTCCCTCGTAGATGTGAACCACGTGTAATCATCCACAGGAAGCAGCCTGAGCAGGAAGGAGGAGCTCCTGGGACAGGTGTGGAGGGGATCAAGTCTGCGCTGTTCTATGGCTTCTGCACAAGCGTTGTTTGCTGGGGGAGGTGGCTGCAGGGGAGAGGGTATGTGGGAGTATGGAGGAAGCATAGTCCATGACACATAACGAAATGGTCTGGAAAATGTGGTGGTGGTGGATGGATATCCTCTTTTTTTTTTAATCCTCACCCAAGGATACTTTTCCATTTTTCTTCAGAGTGGGAGAGAGAGAGAGAGAGAGAGAGAGAGAGAGAGAGAGAGAGAGAGAGAGAGAAACATCAGCGTGAGAGAGACACATCAATTGGTTGCCTCCCGCACGACCCCAACCAAGACTAGGAATCAAACCACAACTGAGGCATGTGCCCTTGACTAAAATTGAACCTGTGACTCTTTGGTTCTCAGGCCAACTCTAATCACTGAGCCAAACTAGCCAGGGCAAGAGATCGTCTTAAACTGCCTTGTCACCTATGGACAAAACCAAAATTTCCTGTCCCGGAAGTAGAAGATCTCAGCACATTAACTCAATGAGATGAAAGGAGAGGATGAAGGGCTCAAGGAAAAGTCTGGGGCTGGAAGGCCTGCTTTTGGTGCTGTGCTTATCTTTACCCAGGCCACTTTGGGTACCCCACTGCCCTGGCTCCCTTCCTTGTGCAGGGACTCTTCTCCATTACTTGGATTGTGGCCCGCATATGCTATGACACCCTTCTATGATTCCGATATCAGATAGTGTAGAAGGACTTATAGAATTACCAGCTCTTGTCCATCCTTTTCACCCTCCTAGCCTACTCCTCACGGGCAACAATGTTTACTCTTACATACCTATTAGCTGTGTGACCTTGGGCAAAGTATATACCTTCTCTATGCCTCAGATAATCCTCATCTATAAAATGTCACTAATAACAGAACTACTTCATAAGGTTATTTTCAAAATTAAATAAGGTAATTCATGTAAAGTGACTGGCATTATGTCTTCACATAGTGAACATGCAGTCAATGTTAGATATCGTGACCATAGTCATCCTGATCCGTTGGTTTGATTGTCCCCGTCCTGAATGGTGGGCTCCTTAAGGAATCAGAGTCTGTAAAATAATGGGCACATAGAAGGAACTTGGTAAAAGTAATTATTTTTTATTATTACTATTGTTGAAGAGGGTAGGAAACCTACCTTGCTCATCTGAATATCACCAGCCCATGGCACAGATCCTAACACCTAGCATCTTCTCAGTGGGACCTTTATTAAATGAATGGACTGAATAGTTGGGCCTCCATTCTTTTCCAAATAGTCAGCATGAAAGTAAATGCACTGATTACTGTGATGTTTCTAATTTTTCCCTTTCAGAGCCTGTGACATTCTTGTGAGCATCTCAGCAATGGCAGGTCTTTATTTGTCACCTAGTCCTAGGATTTTCAAGCTGGAAGGACTTAGAGACCATTTAATCCAATCAATTTGCCTTACACAGAACAATTGGCACCTGAGACATGAAGTGGTGTGACTAGGGCCACACGACGGGTCAGTTAACAAAGCCAGGAAGATGGGCTTTGTAGCGAAGTCCAGAGGTAAGATGGGTGAATCGGCTGAAAAATATGGGTTCGTTCAAAACTGAGGTAGGAGTGAAAATAGACTTGCTTGTCTCATGAGAGTGAAGGTGATTCCACGAGAAGAGTCCCCGACAGGCTGGATGTCACCACTGGGATGTGTGAGCTGGCTTTGAGGGGCAGTGTCCACAGCAGCTCCACCCTCCCTAACAGTTCTCAGGATGTTCACCCTGGCCAGGGCACAGGTTTTTCATTAACAATATTCCCTTCCAGCCCTGGCCGGTTTTGCTCAGCGGTTAGAGTGTTGGCCCTCGGACCAAAGAGTTGTGGGTTTGAATCCGGTCACAGGCAGGTACCTCAGTTGTGGTTCGGTCCCCGGCCCTGTTCGCTCTCCCAGTCGTGCAGGAGGCAACCAGTCGATGTGTCTCTCTCACATCAATGCTTCTCTCCCCCCTCCCCCACTCTATCTGGAGATAAATGGAAAAATATCCTTGGGTGAGGATTTTTTTAAAAAAATTAATATTCCCTTCCAGCGAGGCTGCAGGCCTGGAGAGCAAAGCATCTCACCTGACCTCAGCTCAGACATAGATCTGGGGCCTCTGCCTGGTGCTCTGCCCACCCTTTCTAATGTGATGCTCCCAAAAATGATTTCAGTGACTCTTTTCTTGTTTCTCTCAAGGTTGGTGCATAGCCGGCCCATGCTACATGCCTAGGAGAGGTTAATTCAGTACACACAACGGATGCCTCGAGGCATCAGGGTTTAATCCTCTTGCAGAGCCCATGAAGAAAGGCTCCAGTTGGCTATTCCTGTGATTTCCAACCCACCAGATTCCAGTGTCTGCTTCGTGCCACCAAAGACAGAAGTCTACCCTGTCCCCAGCCACACCCCTCACCCGGCCTCATCGGAATGTTCAGTCAGGACAAGGCTCTTGTCTGAATGAGCACTCGATATATTTGTTAAAAACAAAAAAGAGTTTTCTTTCAGTCAAGTTAATATCAAGACAGACATCAACAGTAGTAAAAAATTCCATGGGAAAGCCACAAACTAATCTTATTTGGAGTTAGTTAAAGGCAGCTGTTATAAATTAAGTAATATTTCCCTCTGGTGAAAGTGAAAAGATCCTTTTGCTTTGCTAGAAGAGTCCAGATAGCTCCTTCCAATGGTTTTCTAACCTCCTCGGGTCTCCTTAAACACTACACAGCTCTCCACCCCGCCAGTGGTCCTTGTCTCCCAGAAGGCCTTCTGATGGAAGGAAAACCACAACCTGCAAAACCTTTCTCCGGCGAGCGTGCCTTTGTGGGAGCTGGGGGAAGTGCAAGTTTCCACATGAGGTGCTGGCTGAGGAGTGGTTTTAGGGAGCCCTGCAGGTATTGCTTTGTAATTCTAGAAAGCATTTGCTGAAGACTTTGCCAGACAAGTGGAAGAAATATGTCTCTAAAAATGACTGTTCCCTTTTGAACAAGAAAATCCCACATTTTTGTGGAGGGAGTAATGCACTGTAGTGGCAGCAGACAGATGTGTTTCCAAAAATAAATGGCAAGGCAACACTTGGGAAGCGATTGAGAACCTCACTGGTTATGGGAATGCTTTCTCTGGAAGAGCTGAGCGAAGTTCAAGCACCTATTGACCTTGAAAAGGCTTCAACTACATACATATTTATTGCCTCCACACTCTATGGAATCATTATTATAAAAGGTCAAATATCTTCATATATTTGAAGAAGAGGGAGGAGTGACAATAAATTTTCCTGTAAGGGCTTTTAATACAAAACAGAAACAAATGCAGTGTGTGGAGTGTTGGATCCTGATTTAAACAAACCAAGTATAAGCAGGTATTTGGGGGTCAATCAGAAAATTTGAATATGGATTGAGTATTAGATGATACTTAAGGAATTGTTACTTTTGTGAGATGATAGTATTTTCATTATGTAATTGTCTTTTTTCTTTCTTTATATTTTATGAATTAATTAATTTTTGTTACAGATGTTCCCCGCCCCCCGACATCCCTCTCCTCATCCCTGCCCCACCAAGCATTGTTGTCTATGTCCACTGGTTATGTATACTTGCATATAAGTTCTTTAATTGTCATTTTTCTTTAAAGATGCAGACTGAAGTAGTTAAAGGCAAATATGATATCTAGAATTTATTTTAACT
This sequence comes from Molossus molossus, assembly GCF_014108415.1. Taxonomy (NCBI): domain Eukaryota; kingdom Metazoa; phylum Chordata; class Mammalia; order Chiroptera; family Molossidae; genus Molossus; species Molossus molossus. The sequence goes on along the minus strand of NW_023425347.1, from coordinate 23,321,219 downwards.
AGTTTATCAAATATGTATAACAGATGATGCTACCAGGGCTAAATGTCTACTATTAATAAGGTAATTGTTATGTTGGGGTTTATTATAACATTCTCTTGATTAATTTATAATGTGTGTTTTTTTAATCCTCACCTGAGGATATGTGTTATTGATTTTTTTAGAGAGAGAGGAAGGGAGATAGAGAAAAAAACAACAACATTGATTGATTGCCCCCCTGTATGTGCCCTGTCCGGGGATTAATCCATAACCTGGGAATGTGTCCTAACCAGGAATTGAACCCACATCCTTTTTGGTGTATGAGATGACACTCCAACCAACTGAGCCACCTAGCCGGGGTGATTTATAATGTTTATAATATTTTATAACAAAATATTTTAACAATAAAATAAATGCAAATAGCCCTGGCCAGTTTGTCTCAGCAGTTAGAGCATCAACCTGCGATCCCGAGAGACCCAGTTTCGGTTCCCACTGAGGGCATGTACTTTGGTTGCAGTTTGTCCCCGACCCTGGTTGGGTCATGCGGGTGGTAGCCGCTCAATGTGTCCCTTTCACATCGATGTTTCTCTCTCTCTTCCTCTCTTTCCCTTCCACTCTATCTGAACAAAAAAAAAAAAAGGAAAAATTTCCTCGGGTGAGGATAAAAAATAAATAAATAGGAGATTCCAAAATGGTATCAGAGTGAATGGAAGCTACATAGACCGTCTCCCAGGACCAAACTGGAATTACAACTAAAACACAGACAAATCGATGGGAAAAAGCAACAGAAAAGCGGTTTGTGAGGATCATATAACCAGGGACACTGACTTGATCCTGGTAGGATTGTGGAGGCGCAAGAAGGGAGCTGGGTGCCCACAGACAGAAGCGCCTTAGCTGTGAGCAGCGCCCTTGGGTTACACTCCCAAGTGGCTCCACAGCGCAGAGCCGGGACAGACGCTAAAATAGCCACAGCCACTCACCTTGGGCTCCGGCAGAGAGAAGGCGGACTGGACTGGAACTGTGGGGGGACACTCGGGATTTGGAGGGGGCTCAGAGCTTTTGCTTAGTTGCAAGCACACAGGACGGTGGCCATCTTAGTCCTTCCCAGGGGTCTGGGGAGAGGCAGTGGCCCCTCCCTCAGAGATTCAACCCCACCCAGGTGGGCCATTGAAATGCAAATTGAGGATCACTAACAACCAGCATCTGCCCCACCCTCAGGAAATCCCCTTACGCTAAGCACCTGAGGGAGTTTTTCATTAAATTGAAAACCCAAGGCTCTTTAAGTAACCACTATTGATAGCCTCCATGCAAAAAGCTAGAGAATAACTGTACCATTCCTGGGCTAGCAACTCTAACCAAGAAAGTAAGACTTGACAGTGGTGTTTAACGTGGGTTGTCCCTCGCTCATCTAAACACAGGAGAGGGAGCCACAAACAGCAGAACACCAACACCCACAGAGAAAATTTGGCATGCTCCAAAGCCCACTGTGATAGCCAAAAATGGTGAAACAAAAAAACAAAAACCAAGTGAAAGAACAAGAGACGTCCACTGAAGATGAGATAAATGTGGAGCAGTTAAGCAAGTTAACAGAGCTAGAATTCAGAGCCATGATATTGAGGAAGCTCAACACCATGAGTAAGGACATAGAAATGTTGAAAATCAAACAGTTTGAAATTAAAAACCACCAAGAAGAAATCAAGAATGACATATCAGAAACAAAGAACACATTGGAAGGTCTAAACAGCAGAGTAGAAGAAGCTGAGGACCGGATCAGTGAATTAGAAGACAGGGTAGAAAAAAATCAACCAATCAGAAAACCAAAAGGAAAAAACAATTAAAAAACAGGAAGACATCTTAAGACAACTGTAGGACAACTGGAAACGTAATAATATTCGCATCATAGGAGTCCCTGAAGAAGAAGAAAATGAGCAAGGGTTAGAGAATATATTTGAAGAAATAGTGAGAGAAAACTTCCCTAAATTGGTGATTTGGTGAAGGAAGGAGGCATTCAACTTCAAGAAGCACAGAAAGCCCCAAGTAAGAAGAACCCAAACAGGCCCACGCCAAGACACACAGTAATTAAAATGCAAAACATTAAAGACAGAGAGAATCTTAAAGGCAGCTAGAGATAAGCAACAGGTTACCTACTAAGGAACCCACATAAGGTTCTCATCTGACTTCTCAACAGAAACACTACAGGCCAGAAGGGAATGGAATGAGGTCATCAAGGTCATGAAAAACAAGGATCTGAATTCAAGACTACTCTACCCCCAAGACTATCATTCAAAATAGAAGATCAAATAAAGAGCTTCCCAGATTTTAAAAAAAGAGGGGGCTAAGGGAATACATTAGCACCAAACCAGCACTGCAAGAAATGTTAAAAGGACTGCTGTAATTAGCAGGAGAAATAGGAAGAAAAATATAACCACACTAAACAAAAATGGCAATAAATAAGTACATATCAATAATCACCTTAAATGTAAATTGATTGAATGCTCCCATAAAAAGACACAGAGTAGCTGATTGGATAAGAAAACATGACTCATCTATATGTTGTTTCCAAGAGACCCACCTCACAACAAAAGATTCACGTAGGTTGAAAGTGAAGGGATGGAAAAAAAATCTTCCAAGCAAATGGAAAGGAAAAAAGCTGGGGTAGCAATACTCATATCTGATAAATTAGATTTCAAAATGAAGGCCATAACTAGAGACAAAGAAGGCCATTACATACTATTGAAAGGATCAATCCAACAGGAAGATATAACCTTGATAAACATATATGCACCCAATATAGGAGCACCAACATATATTCAAAATCTTCTGGAGGACTTCAAAGGACAAATCGACAGCAATACAATCATAGCAAGGGGCTTCAACACCCCACTGACATCACTGGATAGATCCTCTAGACAAAAAATTAGCAAGGAAACAGAGACTCTAAATGAAGCACTAGACCAAATGAGTTTAATAAATATCTACAGAGAATTACACCCCAAAACTAGAAAATTCACATTCTTCTCAAGTACACATGGGACATTCTCACAGATAGACCACATGGTAGGACACAGACTAGATCTCTACAAGTTCAAGAAGATTGAAATCATATCAAGCATCTCAGATCACAATGGCATGAAACTAGAAATCAATTGCAACAATAACATGCAAAGACATTTGAACACATGGAGGCTAAATAGCGTGTTATTAAACAATGAATGAGTTACAGGGGAGATCAAGGAAGAAATTAATAACTTCCTGTAAACCAATGAAAATGAGCACACAACAAAATCTATGGGATGCAGCCAAAGCACTGCTGACAGGAAAGTTCATAGCACTACAGGCCTTCCTTAAGAAACAAGAAAAATTTCTAATAGACTGTCTAACCTCACAACTTAAAGAATTAGAAAGCAAACAAAAAGAAAATCCCAGAGCAAGTAGAATGAAGGAAATAGTAAAGATCAGAGCAGAAATAAATAACATAGAGACCAAAAATACAATTCAAGGGATCAATGAAACAAAGAGCTGGTTTTTCAAAAAGATAAATAAGATTGATGGATCCTTAGCTAGAGTCACCAAGAAACAAAGAGAGAGAACCCAAATACACAAAATCAAAAATGAAAGAGGAGAAGTAACAACTGACACTGCAGAAATACAAAAGATTGTTAACAACTACTATAAATAATTATATGGCAACAAATTCGACAACCTAAGCAAAATGAACAAATTTCTAGAAACACACAGTCTCCAAAAACTGGACCGGGAAGAGAAAGATAACTTGAACAGACCAATAACAACTAAGGAAATTGAAGAGGTAATCAAGACTCTCCCAGCAAACAAAAGCCCAGGCCCAGATGGCTTCACAGGGGAGTTTTACCGAACATTCAAAAAAGAACTAATACCCATTCTCCTCAAACTATTGCAAAAAATTTAAGGAGGAAGACTTCCAAACTCATTTTATGAGGCCAGCATAATTCTAATTCCAAAACCAGAAAAATACACTACAAAGAAAGAAAACTACAGGCCAATATCCCTGATGAACATAGATGCCAAAATCCTGAACAAAATACTAGCAAATCGCATCCAGAAATACATCAAAAAAATATTCACCATGACAAAGTGGGACTCATCCCAGGAATGCAAGGCTGGTACAATATTTGCAAATCAATAAATGTGATACACCACATAAATAAGATGAAGAATAAAAACCACATGATCATATCAATAAATGCTAAAAAAAAAATATTCAACAAAATCCAGCATCTATTTCTGATAAAAACACTCAGCAATGTGAGAATAGAGGGATCATATCTCAACATAATAAAGGTCATATATGAAAAAGCTACAGCCAACATCATACTCAATGGGCAGAAACTAAAAGCATTTCCCTTAAGAACAGGAACAACACAGGGATGCCCACTTTTGCCACTCTTATTTAACATAGTACTGGAAGTCTTAGCCACAGCAATCAAACATGAAGAAAAAATAAAAGGGATCCAAATAGGAAAAAAGGAAGTGAAACTGTCATTATTTGCAGATGACACGATATTATATATAGAAAACCCCAAAGACTTCATCAAAAATCTACTAGACTTAATAAATGAATTTGGCAAAATAGCAGGATACAAAATTAACGTCAAGAAATCGATGGCATTCTTATACACCAATGATAAACTCACAGAAAGAGAAACTGAAAAAACAATCGCATTTACCATCGCGGCAAAAAAATTAAGATACCTAGGAATAAACTTAACCAAAGAAGTAAAGAACCTATTTTCAGAAAACTACAGGACATTATAAAAAGAAAGAGAAAGATATAAAAAAGTGGAAGCACATACCTTGTTCATGGATTGGAAGAAGTAACATCATTAAAATGTCCATATTATCCAAAGCAATCTATAGATTCAATGCAATCCCCATCAAAATACCAATGACATATTTCAGAGAACTAGAACAAATACTTCAAAAGTTCATATGGAACCAAAAAAGACCCAGAATAGCCACAGCAATCTTGAAAAAGAAGGACAAAGTAGGTGGAATCACAATACCAGATATCAGGTTAAACTACAAAGCAACTCTAATCAAAACAGCCTGGTAGTAGCACAAGAACAGGCATATAGACCAGTGGAACAGAATAGAGAACCCAGAGCCCTGGCCGGTTTGGCTCAGCGGTTAGAGCGTCGGCCTGTGGTCCGGAGAGACCCGGGTTCGGTTCCCGCTAAGGGCATGTACCTCGGTTGCAGTTTGTCCCCGGCCCTGGTTGGTCGTGCGGGTGGCAGCCACTCGATGTGTCCCTTTCACATCGATGTTTCTCTCTCTCTCTCTCTCCCTCCTGCTCTATCTGAACAAAGAATGAAAAAGTGTCCTCAGGTGAGGATAAAAAAAATAAAAAAATAAAAAATAAAAAAAAAGAATAGAGAACCCAGAAATGGACCCAAAACACTATGCTCAATTAATATTTGACAAAGGAGGCAAGAACATTCAATGGAGTAAAGATGGAGTAAATGGTATTGGAAAAATTGGACAGCTACATCCAAAAAAATGAAACTAGACCATCAACTTACACCATACACAAAAAAATAAACTCAAAATGGATAATAGACTTAAATGTGACCCATGACTCCATAAAAATTCTAGAAGAAAATGCAGACAACAACATTTCGGACATCATACACAGCAGAATTTTCACTGGTACATCACCTAAGGCAACAGAAACAAAGGAAAAAAATGAACACATGGGACTACATCAAACTCAAAAGCTTCTGCACAGCAAAGGAAACAACCGTCAAAATGGAAAGGCAACCCACTGTATGGGAGAACATCATTGCCAATGATACATCAGATAAGGGGTTAATTTCCAAAATATGTAGAGTACTCACACAACTCAACAAAAGGAAGACAAAGAACCCAATTATAAAATGGGCATAGGACCTAGAGAGACACCTCTCCAAACAGGACATACAAATGGCTAAGAGACATATGAAGAAATGCTCAACATAACTAATCATCAGAGAGATGCAAATTGAAACAACAATGAGGTATCACCTCACACCTGCCAGAATGGCTGCCATCAACAAATCATCAAATAACAAGTGTTGGCGAGGGTGTGGAGAAAAGGGGACTCTAGTACACTGCTGGTGGGAATGCAGACTGGTGCAGCCACTATGGAAAACAATATGGTGTTACCTCAAAAAGTTAAAAATTGAACTTCCATTTGACCCAGTGATCCCACTTCTAGGAATATACCCTAAGAAGCCTGAAACACCAATCAGCAAGAATATATGTACCCCCATGTTCATAGCAGCTCTATTTACAATAGCTAAGATCTGAAAACCGCCCAAGAGGTCCATCAGTAGATGAATGGATAAGAAAGCAGTGGTACATATACACAATGGAGTAATATGCAGCTGTAAGAAAGAAAGATCTCTTATCCTTTGAGATGACATGGAGGGACCTGGAAAGTATTATCCTAAGTGAGACAAGCCAAGCAGAAAAAGACAAATACCACATGATCTCACTTATTTGTAGAATATAATGAACATAACAGTCTGAGGAATAGGGTAGACCCAGAAACATGGAAGTAGGGTACATACTGACAACCCTCAGAATAGGGGGTCATGGGGGGAGGGAAGCAATAAACCACAGAACTTATATGCATGTACGCATAACCAATGGACATGGACAACAAAGCCGAAGACGGGGTGGAGGGGATGGGGAGGAGGGTATCAATGGGGTAAAAAAGTAACAAAAATAAAATTAAAAATACAATAACAACAAATAAATAAATAAATGACTGGATGACAGCTTGCTATTCTTACGAGATGCTCTTCCTGAATACAGCATTTTTTACATTAATATGAAGCCAATAGAACAAGAATCTAGCCAAGAAGTTCAGTTAATCAGCTGAAAGTCAAAAGGAAGCCTAAGCCCTGGTCCAAACACTGGGAGCATCCAAAGTTTAATATTAAAGGAATCAGATTTGATCTTTATTTAACTGAAAAGCAAATGAAAGAAGCTCAGAAGTGGAGTTAGCCATAAGTTTGATGCGATGAGGGAATATGATATTTGAAAAAGTGAAGTTTCAATATGGGATGAAACTGAAGCATTGAAAAGTCCTGATCTGAAAATGAATTTAGCTACTTGCACAGGATATACTGACTCTCAGAGGATTTTTTTAGAGACCAGTTTAATCTCATATATAAAGATATTGTCATTAAATCAACCAAGTATTAAAAATAAATAAATAAATAAATAAAATGCAAAGAAAATGTTTAATCTTTATTGTTGAGAGTATTACAGATGTACCTCCCTATTTTTCCCCATTGCCCTCTCCTCCCCATTCCCACCCCAAGCCCAGGCCTTCACCACCCTATTGTCTGTGTCATGGGCAATGCATATCTATACATTTAAATTTTTGGTTAATCTCTTCCCGCCCCTTGCTCCCTTCACTCTGAGATCTGTTCGTTTCCGTGCCTCTGTTTCTATTTTATTCATCGGTTTATTTTGTTTATTAGATTCCATAATACTACAAACAAGTCACTTCTTATAAGAGAAATAGAGTCATTTTGCAAGTGGAAATAATAATGAACCTGAAATAGGTCATTTGCAAACCTTGTACAAAGCAAATTTAGTTTTTTAATTAACTTTCTCAATTCAAGATCAGACACAATGATGGTATTGAACATAGGAGCCTAACCATGATAAAGGAATTAGAAGGTTAAAATAATAGAAATTGTTTCGTTTACCTTAATCCCCAAATCCACTTTCAGATTTAAAAAAAAAAAATCTGAAAGTATGATGCTAAATTGGTACTGGAAATATCAGGGGGAACACTTTGTAAACTATGATTGTCTAACTACTATGCTATACACCTGAAACTAAGACAAAATAATATTGAATATAAATTGTAATTGGAAAATCAGTTTTTTTAGTATATCTGATAATTTATAATAAAAAGTATTATGCTTATAAATAACTATAATGTTAATATGTTTAGTGTTGGTTGACTTTTTTTTTAAATGAGTTACATTTATAGGTTCTTTACATTAGCAGAAAAGTAAAACCAAATTGTATAAGCCGCCCTATCAATAAGAAGTGAGGGTGTTTGTTTTTAATGCAGTAACGAGGGGATCTCACAGAAGTGTGTGTGATCACCTGGGTCTTAGGACACATTGTCTCTAAGGATGCCCCCAGTGGAAGATGCTTCCTCATGACCAACTTCACATCATCTGCAGGACTTCACATCAACTTACCAGTAGTGGGATTTCACCTTAGGTCACAGCCTTATTCTGGCCACTGCCAGGTGCAGGTACAGCGAGACCTTTCCGAAAGCCTAGCAGGGCTGTCCTGGAGCAGGTGGGTTTGAAGGCAGAGCTGAACCACTTCCTAGGACAGAACTTATTCTAAGGGGAGAGGAAACCAGACGTAACGCCTTAGTCACTGAAAGATGGAGAGGATTCTGAACAGACTAGGATGGGTTGTACAGGGCATCCCAACGATGACACAGAGGGTGTGCTTATATTAGCATAACTTGAGCGTTTGGGGACCTTTTATACGGTGAGGAGGTTCCTCGGGGACAGTTCAGTAAACTGGGCGGACCTCTTGCCACAGGGAAGCGTGAGGGGAAGGAAGGGTTGCTGTTAGCAGATGGAGGGCGTTGTGAAGAGAAGGCCATTGAGAGGAGCGCGGACTTCCAGCACGGGATGCAAACCGCCACGGTGACTCCACAGGGAAGGAGACAGGAATAAATACTCCCTCCCTCCAGGATCTCCCAGCTCCAGCGGTTGACCAGCCGACATGGGAAGGGGAGAGAGCCGGGCTGAGAGAGCAGGAGGGGCGCACGGAGAGTGGGTGTGGGGCGCACGGAGAGTGGGTGTGGGGTGCACGGAGAGTGGGTGTGGGGCGCACGGAGAGTGGGTGTGGGGCACACGGAGAGATGTACACACACTCCTTCTCTGTCCACTAGCCACAGAGCAGCCAGAGTAGTGTTTCTAAATTTTCCCTTAGATAGCGCCATTCTTGTGTTCAAGCCCCACCATAGCCTTCCCTCCCACCTGGAATAAATCGGAGCTCCTTCCCCGAGCCCAGGGGCAGTCTCTGCCTGGACGCTGCCCGCTGGCTGGTGTCGCGCTGAGCACACATCCCGGGCCCAGCCACACTGACTTCCTCGCTGTTTCAGGACACAGCATGCTTTCTCTGGGCTTTCATGCTAGCCTCTGTCTGGAAGATTCCTGGAATCATTCACTTCACAGCTCAAAGGCCACCCCGTGTGAAATGGCTACCTTTCTCCAAGCACCTTCTGTCCTTTTACCCCTTGTCTAGTGCTCCCCGATTCCTGGGTCCCTGAGGCCCCTGTCCTGGGCACTGTGCTTTAAAGGATAGCCCTGCTCCAGCCATGGCCGTCTCACAGGGCAAGCAGTCCACAAGGCCAAGGTGATGTGTCCACCCAGAGCACACAGCTTTGAACGAGGGTTCAATCTGAGAAGCAGAATCAACACACACACACACACATACACACACAGTGTACATACATACACATATGTGGGGGGAGAGGGAGAAAGGGAGATAGATTTGTCATAGGAATTTGACCTCATACAGTTGTAGAAGTGATTAAGGCACTATCATGATGTCCAATGTTGAAGCTTGAAATGCCCAGGGCAGACAATAGGGAGGAAAGAGGGACAGGAAGTGGGGAGATGAAGACCAAGCCAGAAGATAGATGGAAACCTGTGCCAGTTCTTCTTAACTCTGACCTTAGGGGTGTGGGTGTTCCTTGTCACAGACATACACGCCCACCTGGCCCAGGAGTCAGAGAGGCGGAAGGAGGACCGAGGGGCAGGTGGAACAGTTGCTGCTGCCTTGTAGGCAGCAGGTGAGCCAGCAGATTCGCAACCGTGCATGTGACTTATGAAATGGCCGCTGCTTCCTCCCTGCCCAGCAAGCCGCCCACAGGAAACACGAGAAAGGGAACTCTGGAGGATAGGATTCAGTCCAGCCAACTTGATACATTCAAAATCCACCACCCTGTTCCTGACCGCCCTCCGGGCATCTCATACCCTGAAGTTCCCAAATGGCCTCAACACTGCTTCCAGAATCTGCATTGGATCTCTTTCCCGGTTCCGTCTTCCTCTGGGCCACTCACACCACCCTGAGGCGTGACTGAGGGATGGCTGTTAGAGGTGTAAATGGAGTTTGAAGATGCAGGCTGGTCCACATGTGTGGGGGGAGGTCACTCAGGGTTCAGGACAGAGCAGGAGGTGGCCAGCCCTCCCTCATCATTGCATCCTTGGGTGAAGTCCTGAAGAAACCAAGCATCCTAAGTTTGAACATTGCAGATCATTATGAAGGCATCCTTGTCAAGGTTGATGGACAAAACATGTTTTATTTTTATATATAGAGATCTATAAATGTGAAATATTTAGACGTTGCAAAGGGAGGGTATCAGTGTGTCAGCAGCTGGGAGGGTGACCCAGGGTGATTTATGGTGAGCAAATATCCCCTCGTACACAGTGTCCACTTTTCACTTATTTAGGGTAGCACGGCATGCATCAAGTCAGAAAAAATCTTAAATTCCTTTTACAGTTATATTTATTTGTCAAATTCACATGATTCAAACCTCAAAAGGAAAAAGAAAAAGTTAATGGAAAGTTACCCTCCCATGTCTGTCCCCAGTAGCCCAGTTCCTCGTCTCAAGACAAGAAATACTGCCTGTTTCTTATGTTGTCCTCCAGGGACATTCTCTGCATATGTGAAGAAACACGTACATCTCTGTCTCCTACTCTTTTAAAGTTTTAATCTAAAATTTAGCATATCATTTGTACCATTCTTCACCTTGCCTTTGTCACTTAATAATGTGTCTTAAAGATTGTTTCAGCCCTGGCTGGTTTGGCTCAGCAGTTAGAGCGTTGGCCCGTGGGTTCGATTCCGGTCAAGGGCATGTACCTCAGTTGTGGTTCGTTCCCAGCCCTGGTCAGGGTCATGCTGGAGGCAACCAGTCGATGTGTCTCTCTCACATCGACGTTTCTCTCTCTCTCTCTCTGCCTCCCTCCTTCCCACTCTATCTGAAGATAAATAGAAAAATATCTTTGGGTGAGGATTAAAAAAAAAAAAGATTGTTTCATAACTTTATAATATATTACAATTTAACTAGTTCCTTGTTGAATGTACATATAGGTTGTTACTACTCTTGTGCTGTTACAAACCATGTGGAAGTGAATACCCTTGAATATACATGTCTGTAGGAAAAAATTGTAGAAGTGGGATTGCTGGTTTAAATGACTTATATATTTAAAATGTTGGGCGGTGCTACCAATTGCCTTCATAGAGGTTATATATGCTAAGCTACACTCCCATCAGCAATGTGGGAGAAGGCCTGTCTCCCCGACTTTGGCTAACAAAGCGTGTATGAAGGCCTTGGAAATGCACCACTCAGATTCTTGCTGCAGAGCCTGTGATTAGACTGTGTTCTGAACCCACCACTGTGAATGCGCCGAGGCCAGGCTTCCACAGGCTGCTGCAGCCAGGGCTGAGTGCAGCCAGGACACTGAAGAAGGCACAGTCCTGCAGTGTGGATTCCTCTGTCGGTGACTTCAGTCTGGCCAAACTCTCTTTGAACTGGGCCGCAGCCTGAGACTCCCCCTATCCAACCCTCCATCCTTCGTCCTTCGCTCTTTCCCAAGGGTCAGATCAGCACCATGGTCCTAAGGCTCCCTTCACTTCCTCCATCTCCCCTCCCCCTGTTCCTTCACAGAAACTTCCCCTAAATCATCTCTTGCATATCTAACCCCATCTTAGTGCTTGCTCCTCAGAAGAACCTGACATTTTCTTATTGTGAGTGAAGTTGGGCATGTTTATATATTTAAGCATCATTTGCACATTTTTTCATGAGACATCTCATTTCCTTTGCCCATTTTTCTATTGTGTTAATGGTCTTTCTTTCTAACGTATAGGATCTCTTTATCTTTGAGGGAAATCAGACCATTTTAATATAAATTGTGCAAATATTTATATATCTTATGTCTTCTGCTTTTGTTTTTTCCCCCATGGAGAAATTGGCTATGTTTGCCAAACTTATTTTTCTATTCTTTCCCGGCATCTGGATTTTGTTTCACATTTTGAAAGTTCTTTACTACTTAGAGAGGATTTAAAAATTATCCCATGAGTACTTTTATTTTATTTTTAACATTTAAATCTTTGATCATTCCTGAATTGATTCTGGTATACATATGAGGTAAGAATCCAAAATTAATTTTTTTTCCAGATGGCTACCAGTTGTTCCAATGCTATTTCTCAAATACTCTTTTTTCCTATAATTTAGAAATGCTACCTCTATCATGTAGTAAATTCCCATTTGCACTTGGGACTTCTCTATATTTCATTTGATTCTACTGATCTGTCTTGGAGAGATACTTTGGTCTGTATTTTATTAGTCTAGTATTATAAAAAATAAACAGGCAGATATCCAAGACTGTAGCATACATTTATTCAAACTCTAGCCAGAGCAATATATTCAATAGAGGAATTGTTTTTTGGAGAAAATATTCTGAAACCCTACATCTGCCAAAATCTAATCTTCTTTACCCGTTACAGCTGAAGTCCAAACTGTATTGTCAGTATTAGTTAATGAATTTTTACTTTATAGCAAAATAGCTGGTTAGTGTCAGTTTTGTTTGTTTTTGTGGGTCAAGTTAGTGTGTTAGTGGACTACAGTCATAGGGAAAGAAATGGATCCTACCAATCTCTGCTCACCTTCTTTCTCCTAAAGCATGGTACTGTTTTTGTTTTGTTTTGTTTAATCGGCTGCCTATATACACTTACTTTATATCGTTACCACAAACCACCTTTTCTCACTATTAGTGCCATTTTGATTTGTAGGTAGCTGTGAGGGAATGCTTTACAGAACTCCAGCTGTGGAGAGTGCAACTGACCAAGAATCTCTGAAAGCCACTGAAATGTGTGTGCTGAGGCAGTGGCCCCCAAGGGCTGTCCCAGTGGTGACCGCGGGAAGCAGAGATGCTAAGACAGGCTGTTCCTGAACAGCTGACTTTGGCTCCCGGACTACCCAGTGGCCTTGCTGAGCCTTCCTTTGATTGCACGGTAGTCAGGAACACTTCTACCCGTAGTCTTTCCCGCTCGCTTTCTCACGGGGCCAGATGTGCATGGTGGTCTAATGGTTCTCCCAGCCTTACCCAGCTTTCTCATCTTCTCTCACACAGGTATCTTGTTCTACTAAAATCCTTGCACAATTTAATCCCAGTTTGACATCTGATTCTTGGAAGACCTGCTTTAACAAAAGCATCCTGTTCTATAGCCATTAAACGTATTTATCGGTGCTTTCCCTACATACCCACTGTAATTGTACTTGGATGTTGGATCCTGCTCTTGGCTACCTGCTTCACTCTCTATGCATTAGGAATCGCACTTTTTCTCAGTTGAGTGCAGCATCTTGTCTCTTAACCACGGATAATCAGTCAGAGATCATCAAATCTGTGTGTCAGTAAGTCAGGACTTTCAAACTTTAGAGCTCACATAGCAAAGATGAATGGAATAGTCATCTCAAGAACAATTAGTGCCTGACTAATAATACAAAGAGATCATTTCAAGCTGGGCTTCACTGGGGTATAGCCAAAGAACAGAGCTGCTCCCCGGGGTGAGATCACCCTTTTGCCTGCAGGTGAAGCAGTACTGATACATCATCATGATCCACCCAATGATGAATGGACACACCCTTGATTTTAGTTAAATATCACCCCTCCTGACTTTTCTTTCTTTTTTCTTTTTAAAGATATGTTCTTATTGATTTTAGAGGAAGAGGAAGGGAGAGGGAGAGAGAAAGAGAAACATCAATAAGAGAGAAACATCTATTGGCTGCCTCCTGCACGCCCCCTACTGGGGATCAAGCCTGAAACTTGGGCATGTGTCCTGACCAGGAATCAAACCAGTGACCTCTGGGTGCATGGGATGACACTCTACAACTAAGCCACACCAGCCAGGGCACCCTCCTGCCTTTTGTAAAGGTCAGTGTTTCCAATACATTAATTTAATTGCCAACGTTCTTCCTCTTTCCATTTTCAGGGATTCTGATATTCTAGAGAAACCAAGTGTTATTGGAAGCTTAAAGCTCAATTATCATTCCTCCCGAAATTCCAGGGTAACATCACTTTCAAGCACGAAATGCTTCACAAGAGAACTGTTGACTTGCTGCCTGACCGGATCCTGTCAGGTTGTGACGTGCGTGATGGAATGGCTCGGAGATGACTTCTGCAGGTGAGTCTTCCCTTTCAGTGTCTTCCGGGCAAGATCAGTCATGTCCATTTCATTGCTGATGAGGTGTTTGTGCAAAAAAAGATATTTTAAATGGTTTACTTAACAGCTTTGGTGTACATTTAGTATTTGGATCCTAATGTGTCTGTTTAATCTCTCATCATTAAAAATTCCTGCCTCGCCAGGCCAGTGTGGCTCAGTGGTTGAGTGTTGACCCATGCACCAAGAGGTTGCCAATTTGATTCCCAGTCAGGACACATGCCCAGGTTGTGGACCAAATCCCCAGTGGGGGGCATGCAGGAGGCAGCCATTCAATGTTCTCTCCAATTGATGTTTCTGTCTCTCTCTCCCTCTCCCTTACTCTCTCTCTAAAATCAATAAAGAAAAAAATTTTTAAAGATGATATTAAAAATATATATATTCCTGCCTCTTTCGCTGTGCAAAGGACGATGTAGATGAGTAACATATGGGTGGAGTTGATCTGAGAAAGAATTTAGGGAGGGGAAAATTATACACTCTCCAATTTTTTAGGGAGAGCCTAAATTTTTACCAGGTGACCTCATTAATTTTTACCAAGCTTGCCTTGCAAGTTTCTATCTGCCTACAGACAACCCTAGTTTGGTCCTTCAGCAGTTTAACCCATTTTCATTGCTCCTGGCCCTTCACACTTCAGTGTCAATGGACTGTGCTTATTATCCCAAACCAAACTCTGTAGTGTGTTCCTCTTGACACAGGCTTGCTGAGCGAGCAGGTGCTGCTCACGGGGCCAACTGGGAGGAGCCATCGCCTCCTTAAAATGAGCTCGAGTATTAACCACAAAACTCCTAAAACTGCCTCAGAACCCAGACAGCCTGCCATAGATTTTTAAATGTCACAAAGAAGAAATTTTAATGAAAAAGAGAAGTCCCCACTTATTCTCACACCACTGTGCATCTGTTTTATGACTGTGAGAGCCAATCCACTCTGTACGGGTCACAGTGTCCACAGTGTACATTGGATTCGCTTGGATCACAGTGTACATTGAACGTGTCTGTCCACAGTGTACATTGGATTCCCTTGGATCACAGTGTACATTGAACGTGTCTGTCCACAGTGTACATTGGATTCCCTTGAATCACAGTGTACATTGAATGTGTCCAACTTCTCTCACTTGTTTCAATGTTATGTCATAACTAGCATATTCATTATTTTCAATGGTTACATAGTATCCTATCATTCATATGTAATCCTAACCATTAAACTCCTAGGTATTTGGGGGGTCTTTGATTTTTAAATATCCTATTAATGCCATTATAAACATCACTATATGTAGCTTTTTTTAAAAAAAATGTATTTCCTTTGTGATCAGTTCCCCAGAATAGTATTAATGAATCAAAAATATAAATATTTTACTGACCTTTGAGAGGTAGCCAAATAGTCCTCCAAAAAATACAATGCAGATTTATAAGGCTAATAGTATAAATAAGACATTTTAAAAATTAACTCATTATGTGTTACTATAAAAAAATGAAGAAGAATATAATAAAATGCTTACAAGCAGTTCAAATTAGCAAAGCTTAAGAAAGGGCAGCACCAGAACAGGCAAAGGCTTCGAGAGGCTGCTGTTCTTACGAAGGAGGCTCTGCAGGTGAGGAGGTCACGTGTGAGGTATCATTCAGTCTTGCTGATAGGTTTTCTTTCAATTTTGAGAAAGATTGTGTTTAAATTGGGATTGGAACAGGGTTATGGTATTAGATGCAAAGAACATTGACATCCCTGATCCATTTTTTTAACCTTGTGGCTTTGGGTAAGTTCCGTGTTCTCTAAGCCTCGTCGGGAGCTGTTGTAAGGATTAAAAGGGGTCCATGTGAAAAAGAAACACAAAACTATCATCATCACCAAGAACAGTCTGACCTTATTAGTGGCAGATGATAGCACGATCTAGAGATTGTCACAACTTTAGTAACAAGATCATAAAATATACAAGAGGCCATGGAAGATGAGGTGAAGAGGAAGAAGAGAAAACGACGAAGAAAGAGAAGGACAGAAGGAGGTGGAAGAAAAGGAGGTGAGAGAAGCAGAAGAGAAGGCAGAGAAAGAGGAAGAGGAGAGGCAGAAGAGAAGGAAGAAAGGGAGGAAGAGGAGATAGAGAAGAGGCAGAAGAGAAAGGAAGAGGAGATAGAGGAGAGGCAGAAGAGACAGAAGACGGAAGAATGATAATATAGATGGTGTGGGTGATAAGGCACCTACTTAGGCGGGAAGGTGTGCTCCTTGTGATAATCCTGCACAGATGGCCCTGCAGAGGTAATCCAAGTTATGTGCATTTGAGTCCAGTGCAATTCAACATCTATAGCTGGTGTGGATGGAATAAGTTTGGGCCAGTGTGACCACTGTGACAGCGATTTCTGATCAGCGGCAGGTCTGCTTGCCTGGTGGTCCCAGTGGTTTAGAGCAGGATCCTATAGTGCAGGTGACTGGAGGCATGGGGGTAAGGTTCATTCTCCACATGGTGGTGGCTGAATAAATTTTGGAAGCTTTCAGGAACAAAACAAAGGAATTAGAGGTCAGGCAGACTTCAGTCTCAAGAGGTAACTAGAAGACTAATTAGGAGGATAGGGAGAAAAATACCTGGGTTTCCATATTGGATAACAAAAACAGAAATATGGGAGAAATTGCAGGTCCCAAGCCAGAGGACACCCAGGCATCACCTAATACAAGACACTGGTCAAACATTGAAACTAGCCCTGGCCAGTGTGGCTCACTGATTAGAGTGTCGACCTGCAGAACAAAGGGTCATGGGTTCGATTCCCTTTCAAGGGCACGTACCTGGGTTGCAGGTTTGATCCCGGGCCCTGATTGGGGCACATGCAGAAGGCAACCAATCGATGTCTCTCTATATATATTCCTCCCTTTCACTCTCTAAAAATCAATGGGAAAAAATATCCTGGGGGGGTGGGGGGGTGGGATTAATGAAGAAAAAAAAAGAAAGAAACTAATTTCAGACATCACCTTCTAGTTCATTAATTCATGTCTTCAATGACTTTTGATTGAAGTCCAGATTCCATGCTTAGCCCTGGGAATATAGAGGTGAGGAAGTCATTGTCTTACACTTAAGGAGATCTCTGGTGTGGGAGACAGAGATAAAAATACAGAGTGATCAGTGCAAGGAATCAACAGATACTATGATGAGCTTTACAGTGAAGATGAAGCTTGAACTGAGGTCTTTGAAGATGAATAGAGAGAAATTGGCACCCTCATAAACCGCTGGTGGAAACAGTTTGGCAGCTCCTCAGTTAAACGGAATTACTATATGACCCAGCAACCCGACTCCTGGAGAACTGAAAATATACATCCACACCAAAACCGGTACACAAATGAACATAGCAGTATTACTCATAATAGTCAAAATGTGGAAACAAAATCAAATGTCTATAAATTAATGAATGCCTGACAAAATGTGGTGTATCCAAACAATGAAATATTATTCAGCCATAAAAAGGAATAAAGTACTGATACACACTACAACATGGCTGACTTTTAAAATTATGCTAAGAGAAACCATCTCAAAATGTCACATGTTGTATGACTCCATTTACGTGAACTATCCAGAATAGAGACAGAAAGCAGATTAGTGGGTGCCAGGGGCTCAGGGGAGGGGGAAGGGAGAGGGACTACTTAATATACAGGGTGTCCCTCCAAAATGCATATACAATTTGAATGATTATAAAGTCTGTGTTTATTAACACTCTGTTCATTTTCAAAACTTAAAAGAATCTACAGAAATGGATCATATTTTTGTCAACACCTTTTTTCACGCTGCTGACCGTTCTGCTCCAGGCAGTGCTGATAACACAAAGCAGTGGAATCGCAAACACCAAGAATCATTTTGTTCGGTATTTGTGCACATTCTGCCCTCAATTCTTTGACTGTTGTGGGGTTTTTACTATAAATATTATCTTTTATATATCCCCATAAAAAAGTCTAGTGGATAAATTTTCTTTGTTCAAAGCTTAGTCTGGCTCCCCCCATTATTTCAAATCAGTTAAGCCTGAAAAGGAGTGAGAATTAAGTGAGTTATCAACTGTGAAACGTGTGTACATTTTTTGGGGACACCCTATATTATATGGGGTTTCTTTTGGAGATGATGAAAATGTTTTGGAACTATATAGAGTTAATGGCTGTACAACATTGTGATATTAAATGCCACCTAATTGTTAGTTACACTTTTGAATGGTTAATTTTTGTTTTATGTGAATTTTACTTCAATAAAGAATGAATAGAGATTCTCCAGGTGGACAAGGTGAAGGATGACATTTTACAGAATTCACATCACATGCCAAGGCCCAGAAGCACAGGCATGGGTCGTTTGGAAACATGAAGAATTTTAGTGTGGCTGGAACACACAGGGAGCAATAGGAGATGAGACGAGAAGTGTGGGTAGAGGCCAGAAGCTAAAGAAATAAAGGGCTTCATTTTATAGGAATAGGTGCCTCCTAAATCAAGGCCCCAAAACTGCCGAGGCTGAGACTGTAGGCGAAGACACTCTGTCCAAGGTTGTCATTGTTCAGAGAATGTTAGAAATGGAAGAAACTTAGGAAATATTCAGACTGGTCTTTCCCGTGGTGGAGTCGTGAAACACTGGCACTGTATGGTACGTGGGGGCGGGAGGCGGTTCTATGCCCAGGTCATTCATTCACTGCTGTGTCTCCAGCATCTAGAACAGTGCCTGGCACATACTAGGCACTCAGTAAACAAGTGTTAAATAAATAGAATCAGTTTCGGAAAGCTGCATACTATATTTCCTTCTTGGAGGGCATCTACACACATTGGCAAAATAAAGCCCCCGAGCAACCAGTAGCAGAGAAATCAGCTTTAACATGCCATCCAGCATTTCCCAGCTCCAGTGCCCACATGCTTCTTTTTTCATTATGCTTATGCACATTTTGTAGATATCTAATGCTCTCCAGAAAAGTTCGGGAAATGATAACCTGGTTCATTCTCTTTCTTTTCGAGGTGAGTCATAGAACACCAGATAGAGAGTTAACATTTTTTTTTCTTTATTGATTTGAGAGAGAGAGGAAGGGAGAGGGAGAGCAAGAGATAGAAACATCAATGAGCTAGAACATCGATTGGCCACCTCCTGCATGCCCCCCACTGGGGATCGGTCCCACAACATGGGCATGTGTCCTGACCGGGAATCGAACCCGCAACCTCTCACTGCATGGGTCAATGCTCAACCACTGAGCCACACTGGCCAGACCAGACAGAGAGTTTAAATCAGACGCAGCTGCAGTAAAAATCAGAAGTATCTAAATTGCAAGG
Organism: Molossus molossus; assembly: GCF_014108415.1. Lineage (NCBI taxonomy): Eukaryota > Metazoa > Chordata > Mammalia > Chiroptera > Molossidae > Molossus > Molossus molossus. The sequence continues at coordinate 23,301,686 of NW_023425347.1, read as the reverse complement.
GCCTAAAACCCAAGAAAACAGAGCCTGGCTTATAATAAATGTTTCAAGGAGCAAATTGTCCCCTGGTTTGGATGGCAGCAGAAATGTCTGGGCAGCCTCTTTTTTTCTCTCCTGCCAACATAATCTGAGCTGTGCCCTGGCTGAGGAAAGCTATTTTCACCTGGATACCCTCTGGTACTTGTTTATACTTCCCTGGATTGAGCAGCAGAATGCTCAGTTCTACTGACCTTAAATCAGACATTGACTGATGGAATATCTACTTTTCTTATCTGCAAAACTGAGATAAGACACAACCTACCTCCCCATCAGGGGATTTACTATGAAATATTTGAAGCATAAGCCTCAGGTCTTTCAATTAGATTTGTCTCTTCTACAGTTTTTTGGTAATGTCTATATTTATTCTAAATAAATATGTGGCAGAGTAAATTTATATTCTCTTTCTTAAAGAGCCCTACAACTATATACTCTTGTCCTCATGCATCTTGTATCCCACCCTCGAGCGACCAGCCTGGAAGCTCCTTGAGGGCAAGAATCCCTGCACCCAGCATTCAGAGCCTCCCTCACAATTAGTAGGAACTCAGAAAATATTTGCAGAGGATTGACTGTTTAGAGATCATGTACATTAAACACTTGGCAGCTCGTCCTCATTACATGGAGTTTTATGACTGAGCAGTCAGAGGCAGAAACGGAAAGTGCACCCAAAGGTGTTAATATGCAGAACTAGGCATAAGTCATTGGTTTTGAACCATCCCACAATGCCTATGAAGCATAGTCAACATCACAGGAAAAATTGCAGGTTTAGGAATATAAACTTGTCCTTGTGCTCCAAAATGAATTTGCTCTTTCCATTGCTTACTATCACATGGTGTATCCCTACTGGTTCAGAAGCCTACCCTTATCTGTGACAGTGTGACAAAGGGAACTTGGAATCCCTTTGTCATATGTTGATCATATTCTGAGCGCCACAGTGCAGGTGAAATCATTAGAACAGCAAATGCTCTGCCTGATGTTCCTTAAGAGATGGGTGACGTTCTAACTCAGTGATGATTGACATTTTATAGTGATAAGGAGCACGAGGGCTTCCAAGGAAGCCAATCAGAAGGCAGCTGAGCCCGGCCAGGTGACTCAGTTGGTTGGAGCACTGTCCCATACACCAAAAGGTTGCTGGTTGGATTGCCTGTCCGGGCACATACCTAGGTTGTGGGTTCAATCCCCATTCAGGGCGCCTACAGGAGGCAACAGATCAATGTTTCTCCCTCACATTAATGTCTCTCTCTCTCTCTCTAAAATTAATAAATATGTTCTTGGGTGAAAATTTTAAAAAGGCAGCTGGAAGAGTAGGAATAGTGGCAGGTGTGTTTGTGCATGGAGTGTGTGTGTGTGGAGTGTGCATGTGTGTGTATACTCGTTGTTGTAGTTGCCTCTGTAAATAGAAAACCAGCTGAATCCTCTGAGAACAGTAATTGCTGCAGTGAGTACTGAGCTATTCATATGGCCAGCGCCAAGGCCCCAGCAGGCATGAGAGGCTCTGCCCCTCTTTCCTCCTCCACACTCCCCACCTTCTCGAGAACCCTTCCTGGAAGGTGCTCGCCCTTCTCACCACTAGCATGAAGAATGGCTGGCATGTGAGGATGGCTGGAACTACCTCCGCTGATTCGTTGTCTGAGTCTTAAACACTGCCCCAGTCTAGTCAAAGGAAATGAAAGTGGAGGGACAGCTCAGCTAATAGACACTGGGGACAAGTTGTCAGTGCCATCCGCTGCTGGCCTGAAACACTGGGCCATTTATCACACAGAGCCCCATCTGTTCAAGGCAGAGGAGTGCTTTTTGCTCAGAGAGGAAAGGAAGAATTGATAACAATATTCTCTAGCTTTTACATTAGATGGTTTGAAAAATAGCCTTTCAAAAGAAAGACACCTTTGTATCCCAAATGAGTTATGGATTTAACAGCATCACTGGGCGGAGGTTCATTACTTGCTTTAGTCAACCCTAAAACGCAGCAGGATTCCAAACCTTCCCTTTGGGAATTCTGCTCTGTGAATGAATCTCTGGCAAATTTTTGTTGCCCCTCCCCATCCCGAAAAGGGATTTGGCTTCTGATGAGCAGAATTCAAAGGGCAAATGAATGGAAGGAAAATAATAACAGCTTTAGATAAGAAAAGAGCACATTTGCAGAAAACTTACATAAGGTCATCTGAATTCTCAGCAAGGAACATCTTTGAAGATGATTATTTCTCAACTAAATGTTACCTTTATTCACAGTTCTCAGAAAATGTATAAAGTGCCTTAGATTGAACCTTATTTTATTGTCATCATCATCATTATCACTATCATCATATCGCCTCATTATGTTGGGCTATTGTAGTCTCTTTAAATCTGGAGATTTTATTTATTTATTTTTTATCCTCACCCGGGGACATTTTTCCTTTTTTTTATTTAGATAGAGTGGGAGGGAAAGAGAGAAAGAGAGAGAGAGAGAAACATCAACGTGAAAGGGACACATCGAGTGGCTGCCTTCTGCATGACCCAACCAGGGCCGAGGACAAACTGCAACCGAGGTAAGTGCCCTTAGCGGGAACCAAACCCGGTCTCTCTGGACCGCAGGCCAACGCTCTAACCACTGAGCAACCAGCCAGGGCTAAATCTGGAGATTTATATCTCACAGTTCTGAAACATTTCCTTATTATGTCATTGATAATTTTCATCTATTTTCTCCATTCTTTCTTTCTCCAGGAATGATTCTCTAATTTCCTTATTTTTTTACTCCCATTGTCCATCTTGTCCTACATCTTGGAAGATTTCCACCAACATTACTATTCAGCATTTCTATGGAATTTTTTTATTTCATTAGCCTGTTTATTTTTATTTCCAACAGCTCTTTCCTGAATTGTGTTTTCTTTTCTTAGAATCTTTTTCTTGTTCCTCTTCTTCTCTTATGTTTCAGCATCCTGTTCCTGTTTTTTCATATTGCTCTTGAGGATATTAATTCTGGTTTTTCAAAGTTTTCTTCTATTCTTTGCATTATTTTTGTTTCTTCTTGGTTATTTTGTTTGTCTGTTTATTTGTTCATGCATTTGTTTGGGGCTCTCTGACAGCCAAATCATTAGCTATTACCTATGGATGGACGTAGATTCCTTCCCATAGAAAATTATCTTTCCAGCCCTGGCCAGTTTGGCTCAGCGGTTGGAGCGTCGGCCTGCGGTCCGGAGAGACCCGGGTTCGGTTCCCGCTAAGGGCACGTACCTCGGTTGCAGTTTGTCCCCGGCCCTGGTTGGTCGTGCGGGTGGCAGCCACTCGATGTGTCCCTTCACATCGATGTTTCTCTCTCTCTCTCTTCCTCTCTCTCCCTCCCGCTCTATCTGAACAAAAAATGGAAAAATATCCTCGAGTGAGGATAAAAAAAAAAAAAATTATCTTTCCAGATAAAGTGAATAACTAGAGATCCTGCTTGATACCCTGAGTACCAGGAGGCTTTCCCTTCCTCACTCTCCTCCATGGCCACTCCTGAGTGGGGCTGTAGTGCTGCTGTCATCCATCTGGTGCTGGCACGGGGTGCAAAGTAATCTATAAACCATTCATTACGTTTTATTCCTCAAATCCACTACTTATTAGGAACTCTGGTGAAGCCATAGATAGGGGTAAGGAAAGGAAACAACATAGGGAGAGTGGGTGACATGGAAGCCATGCTTTATGATCTTCTCAGGGTCAGTCTTGTCTGTACCATTTCCATTTGCTAGTAGTTGAAACAGTAAAAAGCTGAATGGCAGTGATGTGTGCATGGTGCTTTTCAAATGGTGAGCCTTAGAACAGGGTGATCATGTGCCAAGCCAGCTTTTTCATTTGAACATTGAAAAACACTGGAACACAACATTGGAAATGCCAGTTTCCAGAAGTCTTTTTGTGGGGAAACTACTGATAGCCTTCTTGGGGTTCCATTGTATGTGATTAGTTGCTTTTCTCCTGCTGCTTTCAACATTGTCTCTTTGTGTTTGACTTTTAACATTTTGATTATAATATGTCTCAGAGTAATTCTGTGGGTGGATCTCACTTGGGGTCCTTTGAGCTTCCTGTACCCGGACATCCATATCTTTCCCAAGATTTGAGAGGTTTTCAGCTATCATTTCTTTAAATAAACTTTCTGCCTTTTCCGCTCTCTTCACCTGGGACTGCCATGATGTAAATGTTCATTTGGTTGATGATATCCTATAGGCTTTCTTTACTCTTTTTTGTTATTTTTGTTGTTGTTGTTGTTCATCTAACTGGCTAATTTCAAAGAATCTCTCTTCGGGTTCACTAAATGTTTCGTCTGCATCTTCATTTTATGAATGAACAAGCTAGCACCCAGTGTCTTATACTAAGATAGGCAGATTTTCATGGAAGTGTGACTAGGCCACAAGTCACCAGATTTTCAGTTCATTTTGGCCTCAAGGAAGAGTTGGAGGATCCTGGTGTGAATGGTCAAGGCCAAGGATTTTTTGTTGTTGTTTAATTTTAGAAAGAGAGAGAGAGAAATATTGATTTGTTGTTCCACTTATCTATGCATTCATTGGTTGTTTCTTGTATGTGTCCTGACCAGGGATTGAACCAATAATCTCGGTGTATCAGGATGATGCTCTAATCAACTAAGCTGCCTGGCCAGAGCCAGGCCTAGATGCTTTATAAATTTGGTGTAAGGGAGTGGAAATTTGGTATGACAAAGAGTAAGGCTGTTGAGAGTGACTATTTTGGATTGGTTTCCCCTACATAGTTGACTGGCCGAGGGCTATCTCCCACTGAGGGACAATTTGGATAATTGGGGAAAAACACTGTAGATCAGCTTTGCTCAAGGTTTTAGATTCAAGTGGCTCTCTTATTTCCCTGGTGAAATTTCCTTGTGTCTTCTTGTCACCAGAACATTAAGATTTAGAAAACTGATGTTAAAATGAGGGCTTGGAGCAGGGATGCTAAACAGGTTTCAACCTTGTTTATCACTCCATTTTTATATTTTGTTTTGTAGTTAATTATTGGCTGTGTTGAGAGGGACCCTTAAGATTTATCCAGGCTCAGAAAAAAAAGAAAGAAAAACAAGTAATATGATCAATTAGTAAATGTATTCAGCCAGAGCCAGTATTTTAAGTGGATTCCATAGAAACAAACTAGAACTCAGACTTGCTTGTAGGAAGTTTATCAAAGAGTTTACTCAAAAACACCACTTGTGAGGAAGTGAGGGAAGCAGTGTGAGAACATTGCAGTTGCTACAAAGTCCTCAGCCAGTCACAGGGGGATCTCTAGACAAAGTGCCAGGCCTTGGCACCAACCTCTTCTGCCCATTTTCCTCAACATTGACCCTGGGGGTCTAAAACTTTGAACAAGGTAGTTCCCTTTGGCCAAAGCCATTCTCAGAGAAGATGCAATTATGAGCCATTAGTAACCCACACTCATGACAGCGAAGGGAATGCGTGCATGGGTCCTGAAAGGGGAATTTGTGTAACATACCACAGTATCCACTATAGTCACCAAAGTGGGAGTGGCCCTGCATGTGAGACATATTTGTCATTCTGGACTAGGGAGGAAGGCCTAAGAAATTCCCTGCTACTTAAAGTGTGAGCCTTAGGCTAGAGGAGCAAGATAGGACCATGCAACAATCAGGGACCACTCTAGCTCACTAGAGAGTAATACTGAGGTTCAGGACCTAAGTGTCAAAAGTGTGCCTGTGTCTGGTCTTGTCTATTGTGCATATACTTCCCTTGGGAAACTCACATGGGATGGCAGGGGCTTCGCTAGCAACTGGAGAGGATTTAGGAATTCAGGCCCTTGAATTCTGGTCATCTTTCTCAATATCTTTCCACACTGGAGACATGACTAATACCCAATTAATGCCAGCTCATCATAACTAATGGTGTGATTCTCCTTTACTTACTCCCTTGCCTCTCTTTCATGCCTCCTGCTCTGGAAGTGTCCATGTTGACAGGTGATGGGTCCCAGCTGGGCTTTCACCAGCGTCTACCTTGACTGCAGAAGCCCAGAAGCTGCTGTGAGTCTAAGTCCTGAAGAGGGGTGTCACTTAAAGCCTAGGAGATCTCTATTTATCCCTCCCCCCAAATTCCTTAAATTTTATCTCAAATCTTTAACTATCAGAAACCCAAGGTACAACTTGTCCGTGGGGCCAGAGTTAGAATCAGAATGTTCTATAGAGTTACATCACTTACTCTTCCACCCAGGTGAAGTCATACTGTGTTACTGCCAAAGTTTCAATATTCCCCCACCTAAATAATGGATAAACTCATTAGCAACCTGCCATTTATATTTCTTTGAGTTTATTTTCTCCCTGATTAAAAAATCATAGCTCTAAATATGAAGGCTAATACTCTAAAACGTCTAGGAGATACCACAGAGAAATATTTTTATGACTTTTGGGTAGGCAAAAATTTCTTCAACAAGACACAAAAAGTATAGAAGAAAAAATTACAAATGGACTTTATCAAAACTGAAAATCTCTGCTCATCAAAAGACATCATTAAGAATGTAAAAAGATGTAGACTTGGGGAAAATATTTATAATATATATATTTGACAAAAGACTTATATCCAGAATGCATATGTATATTTATTATGCATATATATACATATATATAATATGTATGTATGTGTATATATAAACTTCTACATACCAATAATAGAATGGAAAACAATTTCATTAAAAAACAGGAACAGACTTGCCCTGGCACTTCACAGAAGATAACTGAAAGTCTATACAACATATGAAAGGCCCTCAAAATCATTATTCATCAGGAAATTCAAATTACATCCACTATGCAATAGTATGACAAACCTGAATAAATGAATAAAATTAGAAAGACTGACAATATTATGTGAAGACAAGGGTGTGGAGCAGCTGGAACTCTCGTACAATACCGGTGGGAGTATAAAATAGTGCAACCACTGTGGAAAGCTGGTTGGCGCTTTCTAACAACTCAGCAATTCCACTTCTGGGTATATATCTATATACCTAGAAATTATATGTGCACATAAAAATTTGTATGTGGATGTTCATAGCAATCTTATTCACGACAGCTCCAACATGGAAATAAGCAAAATGCACACCAGTAGGAGAGTAACAGAACAGATTGCGGTTCATTAATACAATGGAATACCATTCAGCAGTTTGAAAAACAACACTGGTATAGGCAACTAAATGGATAATTTGCAAAAACATTAGGTTGAGTGAAAGAAGCCAGATACCACTAAATACCATATACTGTCTGATTCCATTTATATGAAGTTCAAGAACAGGAAAAACCAGTCTATAGTTACAAGAGTCAGAACGCAGGTGAGTGAGTATTCATTGGAAACAGGAGGGAAACTTTTGGGGTGATAGAAATCTGCACTATCTTGATCTGGAAGGTGGTCACACAGGAGTGTAGATATACAAATATTTATTGATTATTTTCATTGAAAATTTTATCTTAAAACATGCATTTCACTATATGTAAATTACACCTCAAAGTCCTAGTAAAAGAGTACATGATCTTAAATCCAAATTAAAAGTATAAAAAAAGCAGAAAACAATTGCCCATAATTCACTCATCCAGAGATAATTTCTACTAACGCTTCTCAGTCTTGTTTCAACACATTTTATGTGGATGAAATATTATTGAAAACACATATTTCATTTTGCTTTCTCCCTTTATTGTCACATCTTAGGCACTTTTTCATGACATGAAAAACTCATGAACGTGGTTTAAAACAGCTATATCCTATGTCATCATATACAGCAAATTATCTAACCATCCCTTTAACAGTTGGATCCTCTGTGCTTCTGTTTTTCACGACTATAATATTTACATAAAGTGCTATGAACCAATTTTATTACTTGTACTTTAGGTTTTATATTTTGTGTATCAGCTCTAATTTAAAAAAAAAAAAGAATTGGGGAGGTGGCAGAAAAACCTATTTCTGGAGTTTCTACTCAGTGGTGTAGTGCCCTGGCATCCTGACACGAAGGTGAATGCACCTCCAAGTTGATTGTCACTCACCAATAAAAGTTACAGATATACGAAGGAGATCCTTTTTTGTGCCCAACCTGGGGGAGATGTCAGACAGACTGGGTTGATGGTACAGACCCTGCTTTAATGGACTGATCGTTCAGGAGATAAGTAAGAATTCAGGCCCTGGCTAGTGTGCTAAGTGGTTAGAGCATTGGCCTGTGGACCAAAGGGTCTCAGGTTTGCTTTTTGGTCAAGAGCACATACCTGGGTTGCAGGTTTCATCCTCTGGCCCTGGTCATGGTGTGTGCAGAAGGCAACCGATCAATGTTTCTCTCTCTCCCTTCCTCTCTCTCTAAAATCAATAAAAACATATCCGAGGGTGAGGCCTGGAAGGAAGGAAGGAAGGAAGGAAGGAAGGAAGGAAGGAAGGAAGGAAGGAAGGAAGGGAGGGAGGGAGGGAGGGAGGGAAAGGAAGAAAGAATTCAAGAAAGCTTCACAGAGACTTGACATTTTAATTGGTCTGAAGGGTGAATGAGTAGGGTTTTGCCGACCAGGAAGTGAGCCACAGGAAATGAGCAAAGGCATGGACGCACATTAGGTGTTGGGATCCTACAAATGATTCAGCGTTAAAGCGACACTGTCATGTTTGTTTCAGAATTCTCTGGCGATGTTCCATACCTAGGAGCATGGATTAGAAGTGGAAATGGAGATAGACATTAACAAGGGGTAGACAAATTAGGAGACTCTTGATAAGGATGCAGGATGAGTAAAATTGGGGTAGGGGAAATGTTTTTGAGAGGTATTTAGGGACAAATATTTAGAATAACTGGGTTCAGGGGGTGGAAAGGAAAAATTGTATTTAAGAACAGCTTTCTACTGAATTTACAATTCTAGCTTATGTCACTGACTAATTGTATAATTTTTAGGAAGTCTCAATCTATAGGGCTTTAATTTCTAATCGGAAAGTAAAGAGGTTGGACTAGATCAGAACTAGATTGGACTCAGGTTGCCACCTTCCCCCCTTATCTCAAAGGCAGATATATGTCACCAACTAAACCGAGTCCCTTCCCTTGTTGAGCCAGGACAAATCTCCAGGCAGGCACCACCAGTAAGGGAATGTAGAAGAGTTGACTCTATGTGGTTGCCTTGGACATGATGGCCTCCAACTTTATTCCCAATTCTAAAAGCATTATTATAAATTACATCATCACATTCTTCAAGTGGGAAGCAAAACCAGAAAAGCTACTGCTTAATAAAGACCTGTAAATAGTACTATACTTGAAATAATGTGAACTTATTCCCACGTTTGGGAGATTTTATTTTATTTTATTTAATCCTCACCCAAGGATATTTTTCAATGTATCTTCAGATAGAGTGGGAAAGAGGGAGAGAGAAAGAAACATCGATGTGAGAGGGACACATCAACTGGTTAACTCCCGCATGACCTGGATCAGGGCCAGGACAAACCACAACCAAGATACGTGCCCCTGACCAGAAATGAACCCAAGAGTCCATGGACAACCGCTCTAACCACTGAGAAAAACTGGCCAGGACAGGTGATTTGATTTTAATAACAGCAATTTCTCACAGAGTGTAATAGCAATCAATACTAAACAATGAAATTGATGCTTGGTTTCCCATAATTAAAGAAGATTCTTGCCCAGCAGGTGTGGCTTACTGGTTGAGCATCAACCCATGCACCAAGAGGTTGCTGGTTCAATTCCCTGTCAGGGCATGTGCCCAGGTTTTGGGCTAGATCCCCAGTGAGGGGCATGCAGGAGGCAGCCAATCGGTGTTCTCTCTCATCAATGTTTCCATCTCTCTCTTTCTCCCCTTTCTCTCTCTAAAATCAATAAAAATTAAAAAAAGAAGATTCCTGTGGTTCTTATATCCTTAAGTTTGGACATTTACCTGATCTTTTATTTTGACGTAGATCTAATTTATTTGCTGTTCATTTTCTATAAAATTCGGTTGATTTAAAAGTCCATTTCTCACCATGGCCAGTTTGGCTCAGCAGTTAGAGCGTCCGCCTGCGGTCCAGAGAGACCCGGGTTCAGTTCCCACTAAGGGCACTTACCTCCATTGTGGTTTGTCCCCGGCCCTGGTTGGGTTGTGCAGGTGGCAGCCACTCAATGTGTCCCTTTCACATCGATGTTTCTCTCTCTCTCTTCCTCTCTCTCCCACTCGCTCTATCTGAACAAAAAAATGAAAAAATGTCCTCGGGTGAGTATAAAAAAATAAATAAATTAAAGTCCATTTCTCATACTGTGCATCAAAATAAAACTTTGAACAATTAAAAGAAATAAAGATGTTTTATAAAAAAATATGATGAAAAGCCATGAGAAAGGGCAAAGCAGGAGGAGAGAGGTATAATGTATATTTTTAAAAACCATACCACTGTGTAGAGTGTAGATTGGGGGTGGCTGGGACAAGCAAGGATACATATGAAGGGGACTTCCGGTCAAGATGGCGGCGTAGGTAACTGCAGTATCACGTCCTCCGAAAACCACATCAAAGTTACAACTAAACTACAGAACAACCATCATTCAAAATCGCCTGAAATCGAGCTGAATGGAAGTCCTACAACTACGGAATTAAAGCAGCAGCCACATCCAGACTGGTAAGAGGGGCGGAGGCGCGAGGGGTGGAGGCGTGACGGGCTGGTCCCACACCCACGTGTGGCGGATAAAAATCAGGAGGACACCTCGGCTAGGAAGGTCCTTCCTGAGGACTGAGGGGGTCCCCATCCCACACCAGGTGCCCCGCTCAGGGTTCCAGTGACAGAAAGAGAAGTCCCTATAACTTCTGGCTGGAAAAACCAGCAGGAACTGAGGCTCAGGGAGGCTGAAGCGGCTGGAGCCCCAGGCAGCTCCTTAAAGGGCCCGCGCAGGGACTTATCGGACTCTCTCCCTCTAAGCTTAGAGGGGAGGCAGCTCGAGGGGCACCAGAGACATACAGGGAAGAACTGAGCTGTTTGGCACTGGAGCGAGGACTGGAGAGGGGGCTTTCTCCAGGACAAACGTGCTGTAAGAGGCCTTTGCCCCTTTGGTGAGCCCTTCCCGGGGACGGCAGACAGTCCCCATATCTGGGACTCCAGCAACTGGGCTCACACTGGTAGCCCCACCCTGGTGACTCCCTGAGTCCCCGCCCCACCCAACTTTCAAGCCCACCCAAGCTGTTGCCACTTGCTTAACCATAGGATTGGCCTGTCTTGGATACTGCTTCAGGTTTTCCTAAATTCTTTCAAACAAGCAGCATCTGGTCTCAGCTAGCCCCATACCGCTCATTAAGTAATACACAGAAACAAATACAGGGAGGCAGCCAAAACGAGGAGACAAAGAAACAGGTCCCAAATGAAAGAACAGAACAAAACCCCAAGAAAAGAACTAAGCGAAATGGAGATAAGCAACCTAACAAATGCTGAGTTCAAAATAGTGCTTATAAGGATGCTCAATGAACTTAGTGAGAACCTCAGTGAACTTAGGGAGGGCCTCAAGAGCATAAAAAAGGACCAGTCAGAAATGATGGATGCACAGTCAGAAATGAAGGAGGCATTAACTGAAATAAAGAATAATTTACACAGATTCAATATTAGAGTACGTAAATCCAAGAAGCAAACCATTGATTTGGAATATAAGGAAGCAAAAAACACCCAATCAGAACAGCAAAAAGAAAAAAGAATCCAAAAAAATGAGGACAGTGTAAGGAGCCTCGGGGACAACTTCAAGCGTGCCAACATTCGCATCTTGGGGGTGCCAGAAGGAGAAAAGAGAGAACAAGAAATTGAAAAGCTGTTTGAAACAATAATGGCAGAAAACTTTCCTAACTCGGTGAAGGAAACAGACATACAAGTCCAGGAAGCACAGAGTCCCAAAAAAGATGAACCCCAGGAGGCCTACACTAAGACACATCATCATCAAAATGCAAAAGTTTCAAGACAAAGAGAGAATCTTAAAAGCAGCAAGAGAAAGGCAGCTATTTACCTACAAGGGAGTTCCCATAAGACTGTCAGCTGATTTCTCAAAAGAAACTTTGCAGGCCAGAAGGGAGTGGCAAGAAATATTCAGAGTGATGAAAAGCAAAAACCTACAACCAAGATTACTCTAACCTGCAAAGCTGTCATTTAGAATCGATGGCCATATAAAGAGTTTTCCAGACAAGAAAAATTTAAAGGAGTTCATCACCACCAAACCGTTACTATATGAAATGATGACGGGTCTTTTTGAAGAAAAAGATAAAATATATGAACAAACAAAATGTCAATGAATACATATCTATCAACAATGGAATCTACAAACAAAATGAACAGGTAGAACAGAAACATTCTTATAGATACGGAGAACATTTTGTTGGTTGCCAGTTGGGAGGGGGGTTGGGGGAATGGGTGAAAAAGGTGAAGGGATTAAGAAGTATAAATTCATTGCTAGACTGACAAAACTCAAAGGGAAAGGGGTTGGGGGGGTGGGAAGAAATAAACCAAAGAACTTATATGCATAACCAATGGACACAAACGATAGTGTAAGAAAAGGAGGGAGGAGGGGGGTCAATGGGGGAAAAATGTGGAACATCTGTAATACATTCTACATTCAACAATAAAGATTAAAAAAAAAAAGGATATATATGAAAACACAAGTCAACAAAGTCCAGCAATAGTCAAAGTAAGAAACCACGTTGCCTACGATGAAATAGATGTAGCAACGGAGACAAGTGGAAAAATTTGAGATATATTTTGAAGGTTGAACCTACTAGATTTGTTTTTGGAGTAAATGTGGGGAGTGAGAGAGCAGGAGGTATTAGGAATAATTCATAAGTTTCTAGCTTGGGTAAGTGAAAGCAGAATAGTGCTATTTACCACTGGAGAAGATTCATTTATGTCTCACCAAAGCCCTACAAATAAATCATACTCTAAACATTTGACGGATAGAGAAATTTAGGATCAAAAGTTGTTGAATTAATTTTCCCAAAACAAACAGCTGGTAAGAAAAAGCATCAGAGTTGTGACTGTTCTAACAGAACCCACATGCTTTCCACGGGGCAATCTGCTGCTTGTGTTCTCTGTACTATATCTGAAGATGTCTGTTACATCAGCAATTTGCATTTAAGGAACTAACACTTGGCCCTGGCCAAGTAGCTCAGTTGGTTCGAGCATCATCCCAGTACTCCAAGGTTGTGGGTTCAATCCCCGGTCAGGACACATACAAGAAACAACTAATGAATGCATAAATAAGTGGAATAACAAATCAATGTTTCTCTCTCTAGAATCAATAATCTTTAAGAAAAGAAGATAACATCTATAGAAGATACAACCAAAATTTTTAAAAAGTGAATTATGTGCATGTTTGGATTTTAAAGGGGAAAAAAGGATGAATGTACACAAATGTATAGCCTGATTGTTTATTAAGTTGAACTTTTCACATGTAAGAAAATCAATTAATTTAGCATTCATGTAAAGAAAGAAAGCGAATAAACTATCATGTGTTGACTTATGACATTTTCAATCACTGACTGTTTGAATTTAGAGAATAATTCCACAGTTCAGTAGGTTAGACATACAGTTTTTGGTTCTTTGACTGCTGAAAGTATTTGTTCTCTCTAAATGCTGGTTGTTAGTGCTTTCCTTGATTTGGCACAACTAGCTTCTGTTATTAACTTTCACATGCAATTTTGGACAAATGTTTTCTTCTAAGGCTAATTAAGAAGAAAGATCCCAGAGGCCCTAACTCTGTTCCCCCCATGTTAGCCAAAGAGAAAGGGCACCCTCAAGAAAAAAATGGGGTCAAGATTCAGAGGACCGAGAAGGCGTGAAGAAAGTGTGAAAAGAGCTCCACAGAGAAGCAACCCGAGTAACATCTACCAAGTGAGGGTTCTGGAGGGGCCAGGAAGACCTGTGCCCAGCAACGCATGTCTGGCACCGTGCTGCTGAAGCCTGAAGTTGTGGTCTCAACTTATATCTCTTCAGGTTAAGGCAGAGCTTCTCAATCTTTTTAAACCTCTGCTCTCTTAGCTAAAACTCCAGCTTCTCAGAATCTCTGTTCTCTACCAGCTGAAATTCTGATACAGACTCCTAAAGTCATAGTTTCCTTAGTTATCTGCCACCAGCCAAGATTAATTGAACTTCACTGTTGGCACTCTTTATTTTAAAATCTTTTCCATGTAAAATTTGTGTTATAATATTTAATATGCCTTTTCAAACAGTAATCCACCTCTGCTTCTCTAGCCCCAACAAAAAGAGCACTTCTCTTTTTCTTCCTCTCTTTCTCATTCCAGTTTGAAATCAGGATATAAGGAATGATCCGTCATTTCATAGTTGATACAATGAAGGACAAAACGTTAAACTCCAACTGTCACTTTCACATTTAGTGTAGAAGGGTGTATCAGAGAATATCTAAAAGTGGGGAGCCCTGGCTGGGTAGCAAAGTTGGTGAGGGCATTGTGCTGATACACCAAAGTTGTGGGTTCCATCCCTGGTCAGGGCACATAAAAGAATCAACCAATAAATTCATAAACAAGTGAAACAACAAACCGATGTTTCTCCTCTCTCTCTCTCCCCCTCTTCCTTTCTCTCTCTCTCTAAAAAAAAAAAAAATCAATAATAAATAAATAAAAAGGGGTAATAGATGACAAGTTTTGACTGGAAACAAAGAAAAAGATGGTGAAGGACATCAGGAAATGGGGCTGCAGGGGGGTGAGCTGTTCCTTCTTCTCCACGCCTATCAGATGGGTGCTCTGGTTCGCCTTCCAAAGCCACCCGTGATCTCCAGGTCTTAGGATTTTAGGATAGGTGTTCTATATAGTTTGATAAACTCAGTACTTTCCCAGAAAGGTGGGTTTCCTTGCATACTCCCTGTTTCTGTTGTAAGCTAGTGGGTCTCGGGTGCTCTCCAGTGAGCCAAGACTGTATTTTACAGAAATATGCCAGGGATGTTGGATGGACAAAGAAAGCACAATCCACCACACTGTGGGATTGAGGGAAGATTTGTCTTGGATACTTCAGATGCAAGAAAGACATAATAAAACTATCTTGAGAAAAATGGGACTTATTGTGATGATACCCAGGTACTGGCCCTGAACTTGGGAAGAAGCCAGAAATGAGGGCTGTGAGTTTCTTCCACTTATTCATAGTTTCTACTCCTTCCTATATTTGGTTTGGCCCTCATGGCCACAAACCTACCTTGGGCATCACTCTATGCAATCTTTGGCTTCTGCCTTTCTGGCGGCTAACAAACTCCTTTTCCTGTTGGTCTTCAGTTCAAATAGCTGGGAGAGAGAAGCTGCCTGGTCACACACCGTCATAGCCAGCCCTCATAGAGCCCATACCTATTGGGAACAAGTGTGCCTTTCTGGTCCCATCAGCCATGTACAAAAGAGGCTGGTAAAAATTATGGATGCCTGACCCTACCACATGGACAGACTCTATGAAACAGGCCACACAGCACTGCTGTTCTTGGAGATAATGATAACTACAGCAGTAAAGATTTTAGCTACTTTCCCAGGGCTCCCTTCCAGAAATTCCAAGCCAGAGTGAGTCACCCTGAGGAAATCTCACACTGAAGATGACTCAAAAGCTTCTATTTGCTTCAATGTTAGTCTTTTAAACTGGGGAAACTAAGGCAATGTAGCAGACCTTTCCAAAGGAGTATAGAAACACAAAGCAAATGTGCATTCTTTAATATTGCTGTGTCTCTAAATTCCTATCTAATCCTCCTTACTGTGATGGATGGGAGCCAGCATGGCCACCATATGTAGCTGAGTAGTTTGTGACTACACGACTCCAAGGAGTAGAGTGCATTTTCACATTATTGTCTTTATCCTTCCCTCACCTTTGCCCTCACTCCAGGCTATTCACATTTTTTAGCCCTGGAGTAGAGAGAACAAGGGCAAAGAAAAAATTCCAATTACACTTTTTGTTCTTCCCATCAAAAGGTCATCTTCCAAATACATGCCCCCATGGTGGCCCATTCTGTAGCAGCGGGGAATTGTAACCCACCCTACCATTCTTTTGACACTGTTTCGGTTCATGTTGACTCTGACTCGTATGAAGCTTGTAGATAAACAGCATGTTTGTAGAAGAATCCTAGAAACTAACTTCAGAAAATGCAGGTTCCAACCTTCAGTCATCCCAGTTCTGGGAGATTTGCTGGACTTCAACCATAGATCCAGGGTGATGAAGACTCCAGGCATTTAATTTTCTAGTAAAAGGTTTGTCTTTGCCTTAAGCAAGAACTGTCCATTGTTTCTGTAGCTATATAAGCTATAGCTACCCTCCAAAGGTCACAGGTCAGGGAGCCAGGCACACAGAAAGACTGAGATTTAATGATAAGAATACAGCATTTTCCCTCCCCAACAACTTACCATCAAGCCAACAGAGCTCTAGCATAGTAGTAGTAGGTTATAACTAAAGGAAATGCAAGACACAAACTCTATTTAAATTCTTAGAGAAACCCAAAGAAAATAGGAGAGGGAAAAACAAAAGGACACCAGAAGAAACTAAAGTCTCCGGCACCTCAGTCTACAGAAAACATTATACGTAGTCCAGTTTGTCTGGCCTGTGTGGCTCAGTGTTTGAGCATGGGTGAGCATCAACCCATGCACCAAGAGGTCACTGGTTCAATTCCTGGTAAGGGTACATGCTCAGGTTGTGGGCCAAATTCACAGTGGGGGCATGCAGGAAGCAGCCAATCAATGTTCTCTTTCCTTCTCCCTTCCCCTCTCTCTAAAATTAATAAGGAAAAAAATATATTTTAGCCCTGGCCGGTTTGGCTCAGCGGTTAGAGCATCGGCCTGCGGTCCTGAGAGACCCGGGTTCGGTTCCCGCTAAGGGCATGTACCTCGGTTGCAATTTGTCCCCGGCCCTGGTCGGTCGTGCGGGTGGCAGCCACTCGATGTGTCCCTTTCATATCGATGTTTCTCTCTCTCTCTCTGTTCCTCTCTCTCCCTCCCACTCTACCTGAAAAAAAATATATATATATATATATTTTTTGTTTGTTTGTTTAAAATACATAACCCAGTTCTTAGTCAAATTAACACAAACTCTCACAGTAAGGTTTGTTTACTAAAGTTCTTATTGTCTAAAATATCATAACCCACTTTCAGAAAAAAAAAAAAAAAAGACAAGCATGCTAAAGAAAACAAAGAAAAACAGTCTGAAGAGACAAACTAATCATCAGAGTCAGACTCAGATATGATATAGACTTTGGAATTATCAGACAGGAAATTTCAAACAACTATGATTAAGAGGTTAATAATAAAAGTTGACAAGATGAAAGAACAGAGAAATGGAAACCTTAAAAAATAAAAAGAAATGCTATAATTACAAAATGTGAACAGAATAAAGCCTTTGATGAGTTTATCAGTAGACTGGACACAACTGAGGAAAGAATCAGTGAACTTGATGATATGTCCATAAAATTTCCCAAACTAATATGTAAAGAGAACAATTTTTTTTAAAAAAAAGAACAGAATATGCAAGAACTGTGGAAAATTTACAAAAAGTATAACATATGTATAATTGGAATAGCAGAAGGAAAACAAAGAGCAAAAATGGCAGAAGAAATATTTGAGTTAATAGTGGCTGAGAATTTTTCAAAATTAATGACAGACATAAAACTACAAATCCAGGAAGCTTAGAGAATACCAAGTGTGACAAATACCAAAAATCTATACCTAAGATTTTGATATTTACATTGCAGAAAACCAAAGACAAAGAGAAAATCTTCAAAGAAGCTGGGGGTATCTTACTTAAAAAGAAGTAAATATAGGAGTTATATGTGACTTTTTATCAGAAACCATATAAAGAAGAAGAGAGTAGAGTGAAATATTTAAAATGTTGAAAGGAAACCCCACCAACCTATAATTTCATACCCAGTGAAATTGTCCTTCAAAAGTGAAAGAGGAAAAAAAAAGACTTAAACAAACAAGAATGAGGGAATTCATCACCAATATAAAACTGAACAACAAACAGGTCCAGGCTGCCTGTCAATATTCGAGCCAGTTAAGCAGAGACGAGGTTGAATAGTATATGCGTATTTATTCCAATAATGCCGGCAGTATGGGAGAGCAGCAGGTCATCCCGTAGAAATCTGCTCTCCCCCACCCCAAAAGCCAACTGCTTATATTGGGTAGAAGGACAAAGATTACATGGGGAAGTAGGCAAAAGGAAAAACAATAGGTAAACTGGGTTATAGTTTACAGGCATGGGGAAGTAATGTGGGCTGGGGAATGTGGGCTGGGGCTACCAAGGGTTGTCTCCAGTGCATCGCCTCCAGGACGCCAAGGCTGTTAGTGTTTCCATGATGAGGAAGCAGTTCTCGGGTAAGGAGAATAGGCTGCACTTGGAGGTTAATTCCCAGGTCCCAAGGCGTACAATCCCCAGCCAGGTCAGAATGTTATTTCTTTAATCAAAACAAAGCAATCACAATTAACAAAGCATGATTAATATTTCTTATAACTAGTCCCCACTATTATTAGTGCTCTATTATTCTATTATTCTCTCCCACCCCTTTCAAGTAGACCTGCCTGTAATAGATGTTAAAAGTAATTCTTCAGAGAATTCTATAGGTCAGAATCTCAGATCTACATAAAGAAAAAATGTTGGAGATGAATAAATGAAAGTAAGATAGCATTTTTTATTCTTAATTTATCTAACAGATAAGTGTTCAAAGTAATAACCATGACAATGTATTGGATAATTATAACATATAGATAAGTAAAATCAATGACAGAAATGTTATAAGGGATTGGAAGGAAGGAATCAGAAATACTCTAGAAAAAGCTACCTGCACTATCCATGAAGCTGTATAACATTATTTAAAAGTAGACTTAGGCTAGTTGCAAATATGTGTTGCAAACTCTAGCTCCTTCACCAAAAAAAAAAAAAAAAATTTGTTTAAAGGAAGAATAATTGATATGTTAAGAGTGATAAGAAAATGTAATGAAATGCTCAGTTAAAACCAGAGAGGCAAAAAAGGAAGATAAGATTTTTAAAAAGAACAAGTGAAATAAACAAAGATAGTTACAAACTAGGTAGATAGTAATCCATCACTTTATATGTGAATGGCCTGAGTAACAATCATTGAAAAAATAGAGACTGACTAAATTAAATAATAAAACCCAACTATATGTTGTCTATAAGAAACCCACTTTAAGTATAAAGACAAATATAGGTAAAAAGTAAAGGGACGATTTGGACCATGTGGCTCAGTGGTTGAGCGTCGACCCACACACTAAGAGGTTGCCTGTTCAATTCCTGGTCGGGTCACATGCCCAGGTTGTGAGTCAGATCCCCAATGGGGAGCATGCAGGAAGCAACCAATCGATGTTCTCTCTCATTGATGTTTCTATCTTTCTCTCCCTCTCACTTCCTCTGTCTCAAAAAAAAAAAAATCAATAAAAATAGTAAAATAAAAGTAAAGAGACAGAGAAAGCTATACCATGCCAATATTCACCAATAGAAAGCTGGAAGAGAATATTAATTTCAGACTTCAGAATAAGAAAAATTATTATGAATAAAGAGAGGCATTGCATAATGATAAGGGGGTCACTTCTTTAAGAACACATAACAATCTGTAACATGTATGTGCCTGACAACAGAGTCTAAATACATGAGGCAAAAACTGATAGAACCAAGAAAAGAAATAGATGAATCCACTCTGATAGTTGGAGGTTTCAACACCCCTTTATCAGTAATGAATAGGTCCAGCAGGCAGAAAATCAATTAGAATGTAGCTGAACTGAACAGCATCATTAATCAACTGGACCTAAGTGACATTTGCAAAATATAGACTAGCCTTACTTTAAACAAAACTAAAAATATAAAAATACATACTTAGGAAACCAATCAGTTTAGTTGTGATAATTCAGTATACAAAAGAATTCTTTAGTTAACTGAAGTATATCTATATTTATTCTACCTAATAATTTTTACAGATTTTCTTTAAACATTTAAATTATGAATTCACTTAGAAATTTCTAGTTTACCTTACCAGAAATAGAATTGTGAACTAAATCATCATAAATCCCTATGAATATTTGGAAAAGTGAACTCCAGAAGTACCAGTGGATGTCACTGGTGAAGCAACCAGCATACAACCCTCTAAAGCAGCGGTTCTCAACCTGTGGGTCGCCGAACGACCCTTTCACAGGGGTCGACTAAGACATAACAGTAGCAAAATTACAGTTATGAAGTAGCAAATAAAGTAATTTTATGGTTGGGAGTCACCACAACATGAGGCGCTGTATTAAAGGGTCGTGGCATTAGGAAGGTTGAGAACCACTGCTCTAAAGAGCTCTTGCCAAGGGACTTATTTTGTCATGGGGGGGGGGGGGTCTTCTTAAATCTGAAGGAGAGAGTGACGGATGAGTGCTGCTTCTGCAGACCAAAAGCCCCAGTTTTTAGTGGCAGTTAAGGAAGAGAGTGCATAGGACAGCTCCTTCTCCAGGGCCTCTCCGCTTGTCACGCTGCTCTTGTCTACTCCTCCTTAACCTCTGACATTCATTCATTCATTCTTTTAATAACATTTACTGAGCACCTGCTGTGGGCTAGGCACTTCCCCGATGACCACAGACATTAGGATCAATTGTTGGGTTATTAACATCACTATGTACAACAAAACAATGATGACAGATTAGAAAAGTGGAAATTCTCAGCACAAGTTGTTTCCCCAGTTTTGCATCTATTATCAACCATGTGACTCTCAGGTGGATGAAATGAGAGTCCTAACAAGCCCAGCCTTGCTCTTTATCTCTTTCCTCCTCTCTTCCTGTTCTCTGGCTGCAGAGATCCCAGTTAGTTTTTTTTTTTTTTTTTCTTCTTTTTTTTTTTCTGGGAGATTGTCATGAAAGATCCATTGAACTTGTTATTAAATTCAGTTTTTATTACATTGCCATTAAGTTCTCCCACTGGGCCCTTGACGAGTTTCCTCATCAAGGACTACAGGTGATCATATTCATTCATTTGGTACTAAGTGCAAGATGCTGTGCTGGGGATTATCCAAAAGGCAAGTGAATAAACCTCAGTTATTGTCCTCTACTAGTTTGCAATCTATCATATTTCTTCCAAACAGTTCCTGCAAGGTTCTTACCTATGTCCTGCATTTCATAAATTTGGTTACTTTCACTGAATTATGCTTTCTTCCACACTTTTCACATCTTTTGGAAGCATCATGCATGGTATAGGAATAATATAATAATCTATCTTTGTATGTGTATTTATAATTTCATGATTATACAAAACAAAACAAAATGATTTAGCATAGATTTAAGAATCTTAGCATAGATTTAAGAATCAGAAGATCTGGATTCAAGACCCATCTGTGCCTGTGTACCCTTGGACCAGTCTTGGTTACTTTACATACAAAATAGGACTCAATATTTCTGCCTTATCTATTGCATAGCTTGTGTGTGTGTGTGTGTGTGTGTGTGTGTGTATTAAATGATCAAATGTATGTAGAATCATTTTCTACACTATCAAATACTATACAGATGTAAGTTGTCATTATTAAAAGTTTGTAACAGAATCAACCTCAGAGTGTGCTTATGTGTACAATACAAATGCCATAGAAATAGTAACTACGGGCAGAATTTGGCCCAGAGCACTTAACTACAGCAATTTTTTTAAGGGCAGAAGGAAAAAAAAGTCAAAAGACTTCTTAGTCAAGGCAGAAAACTTTCAAACAAGAGACAAAACTTGGCACGGATGCAGTTACTAAATGGATCTCCTTAAGAGAAGTTCAGAGGATGAAGGCAAGCTTCAGAGAGCAGGAACTGAAAAGGTCTTTAATGTTATCATCTTCCTCCTCCACCCATCCTTATCTAATCAACTGGAGACACATCTTAACAGTCAAACAATAAAAATGGGATTCAGTTTAAGTAAGGATCATGAGAGAGTCCAAAAAACATTCCTTTCTGGCTGTTATCACTGTGCCCAGAGGGCACCAGATTCCACTTTCACTTTTAGGGGAACTACAAATAAAATGTTTTCTCTCTTGGATTTCTGAAGTGGTTTTGTGGTTAAATATGGTTAAAAGATAGTGCTAAAAAATTACATTATGTTCACAGAACCTAGCAGTTCCCCTGAGATGGATTGGCAAGTGAAGGGGAAAGCTGCCAAGTTGGGGAAGGACAGATTTCAGCCACTCCGAATTTCTCCAGCTTAGACACCTGTGTGTTACAGCTAGTTCTAGAAAAGTAGAAATAAGAGAGGTTATGGGAAGTCCACTTGGTGTAAAAGATTGGAATGGTTAAAATAAGAAGGTGGAGGAAACCGGAGAGTAGTACTACTTCAATTAAAAACAAAGAATAAAATCACACACCCGTTAGGAATGGCCACATACACACACACAAGCAAAGCAGAAAATAACAAGTGTGTTGGTAAGGATGGGGAGAAACTAGAGCCCTTGTGCATTGTTGGTAAGATTGTGAAATGGTGCAGCTGCTATTGAAACAGTATGGTGATTTCCCAAATCATTAAAAATAGAATTAGCACATGATCCAGCAGTGCCACTTCTGGGCATGTATCCAAAAGAAGTAGAAACAGGATCTAAAATAGATATCTGCACACCCAAGTTCATGGCAGCATTAGTCACAATGGCCAAGACATGGAAGCAACAGGAGAGTCCATCGATAGGCGAATGGATCATACATATTTAGTGGAATATTTGGGAATATTCAGCCTAAAAAAGGAAGGAAATTTTGTCATGTGCCATGACATGGATAAACCTTAAGGACACTATGCGAAGTAAAGTAAGCCAGTCACAGAAAGACACTACTATATCATTCCACTTGTATTAGACGACCTAGAGCAGTGAAATTCATAGAGATGGAAGCAGGGTGGTGTTTGAGAGGAACTGGGGGAGGGAGAGGTGGGAGTTGTTGTTTAATGGGTGCAGTTTTAGTTTGGCAAGATGAAAAAATTGTGCAGATTTATTGCACACAATGTGAATATACTTGACACGACTGAACTGCACACTTAAAAATCGTGCTAAATTTTATGTTATATGTTTTTACCACAGTTAAAAATTTTAAATAGTTATTTTAAAACTGAAGGAAAAAAAAAAAAAACAAAAAGAAACTTCACTGCCAGATTAACTTCACAGGTAATGCCCAAGTTCTAGATCCTGACGGTTTCTTATGGCTAAAAGATCCAAGCCCTGTAGAACCGCGTTCAAAAGAACAAAGATCTTCTTGGAGGTGGCCCCCCTGGCACAGCCCCTCAACCTTCCCTCTTGCCACTTCTCACAAGCTCCATGCTTCCTGGTCCCTGCTGTGGCTTGCTCTCATCTTCATGCATCTTCCCATATGGTTCCCCTTCTCTGTAGTGCCCTCCCTTCATTTTTGCCAGCCAAAGTCTCATCCAGTCTTTAGGTCCAGTCATGTCCTGCGGAGCCTTCCCTGATCACCTGGAAGGCAGTGAGCCCCCTGGCTGGTTTGCAGGTTGTAATTCGTCACATCTGGCCCTGTGTTCTACGAGTTTGTGAAGCTTAGCAGTTGGCTTTCCGCAGGGAGGACTTTAGTCATGTGGTTGGTGCCATAGTCATTTGGCATCTTCATAGCACCTTGTAGCCAACAAATATTTAATGTAAGTCAAATCATATCACTCTTCTGCTGAGAATCCTCTGCTGGCCATAGTGACTTGTACAAGGACTGACAGTCTTCCCCGGCTCGCACCCCATTTCCCTGCTCCCATCTCCTACCACTTGCCCCTCACTCACTCTGCTCCAGCCTCCCAGTCTCCTTGCTGTTCCCTGGGCCTACTGGGTGTGTCCTCAGTCTAGGGCCTTTACAAGGGCTGATTTCTTTGCCTGGAATGTTCCTCCCTCAGATTCCTACCTGGTCTTTGCTCAAAAGTTACTTTCTGAGTAGCTCAGTTGGTTAGAGTGTCATCCGTATACACCAAGGTTGTAGGTTTCAGGTTCTATCCCCAGTCAAGACGTATACCAGAATCAACCAATGAATACGTAAACAAATGGAACAACCAACTGATGGATCTCTCTCTCCCGACTCCCTCTCCCCCACTCTCACTCCCCATCTTTCCTTCAAATCAATAAAAAAATTTAAAAAAAATTTTTTTGAAGTTGCTTTCTGGAGACATCTTTTCCTAACCATCTACTTGGAATTACAACCCAGTCTCACCTCCACCCCAGCTCACCCTACCCCCTTTCCTGTCCTTGTTTCTCTCCATCAAATTTACTTCTAGGTGACATATATTTTACTTGTTTGCTTGGTCTTTGTCTCTTCACTGGAATGTAGGCTCCTTTTTTAAAAAATCCTCAGCACCTTGTACAGTGCTAGCAGATAGTAAACTTCCAATAAATAGTTGTCCAATCAATTAAACGATTGAACGACAGAAAGCACTTGTATTCTAAGATTATCAAATACCTTGTCATTGTTTGTAATCCAAATCTTTTTCTCTGTGAGCACTCATCCTAGGCTTGGCGGGGAGATTGCAATACAAGACCTTCTTTGTCTTCAATGCACAGGATTTAACCTGTACTAAGTAGCAACTGATTGATGTTTTTATGTTGGCACACCTTTTAATCATTTCCTGTGAAGAATTAAAGCAAAGGTCATGTTGGATAAGCACTCAATTAAGTCTTTAGATGATGGTGATGTGTAAACAGACTCAGTCCATACGTGTAATTAATTCTCACATTACCTTGCAGGTTGCTGTAACACTGTAGTAACATGATTCCCACTAACTTGTTACCTGTATTTCATTATGAGTCCCAATCTTTTTTTTTAAAGAAGAGTGCAATTCTTTTCTCTCTCTCCCTCTCTCTCTCTCTCTCTCTCTCTCTCTAGAAAGCGAGAAGGGAGAGGGAGAGAGAGATAAAAACATCAATGAGAGAGAACACTGATTGGCCACCTCCTGCACGCCCCTACTGGGTAATGGGCCCACAACCTGGCCATGTGTCCTGACCAGGAATCGAACCAGCGATCTCTTGATGTGTGGGTCGATGCTCAACCACTGAGCCACACTGGCCAGGCTTGAGTCCCAATCTTTTAGTAAGCTCTGCTTCTGATATTTTATTGTGAAAAATTTTAAGCATAGGAAAATGAAAAGATTTTACAGTTAAGTTTCATATACCTGTCCCCTAGATTCTACTATAAACATTTTAGCATATTTGCTTTAACACCTAACTATCCATCCCTAAGTAAGTCTTTGTTTGCAGGATGTGGGGCTGGGTACAGTGTACCTTTTGATGGTACATGATAAGATAGGGCTCCCTAAGCCCATCCCCTTCTTCAAGGCTCTGGGATGGGAACTGTGTGGGGCCAGGGATCCACAGTGTGTTAGGGGTTGAGTTGCAGCAGGGATTTCCCAGCAGCTTCTCTCTTCCTTTCAGCTCTTGCTGGGGATGGCGTTCCAGGAGACTCTCACTCTTTACCAGCCTGTTGCTGCAGCCAAATTCATTAAAATAACAGGAAGTGAGCTTGACAAAGTGGCAGTTGAAAGCGTTGCCAACGCAGCTTTGAAGGTAAAAGAGTGGGTGTCATTGTTAAAGTTGCAGGAGACAACTTGGTTGTTGGTGTCGCCCGGGATGCCCTTGGAGGCTCTCTGATGCCTGCTTCACCACCTTTCTGGTGTCATCATATAGGGTGTCCCAAAAAATGTATACACAAAAAAGTGTAATTATAAAGCCAGTGTTTATTAAAATATATTTCATTTTCAAAATGTAAAAGAATCTACAGATACCCTGTATACATTTTGGGGGGACACCCTGTATTTGGCAGCTTTCTCCAGATGGCAGAGTCAGGCCCATGACCAACACACTGGGGGCAGAGACATGGAAGGCCGTGCCAGTGAGTTTCCCATTCACCTCAGGGATGACCTTACCCACAGCTTGGCAATACCAGTAGATGCAGGGATCATGTACTGGGAGCCCCTTTAGCCATCATACCACAGCTTCCCAGAGGGTCTATCCATGATCTTCTGGGTGGCAGTGATGGCATGGGCTGGTGTCATAAGTCCCTCCACAATGCCAAAGTCATTATTGATGACGTTGGCCCGTCTTTTTTAAAACTATATATTTATCCATCCCTACTTCTTTTTTTCTTTCTTCTCAAAGTATGGTTTAGATTTCAACATAAATTTTGTGGGGGGACATAAATGTTCTGTCTATATCAACTATTATTTAGTTCAAAGAGTTTTCTATTTTTGCCTGGCTTGTGTGGTTCAGTGGATTGAGCATCATCCCATAGACTGAGCTGTCCCAGAAAGATTCTGAGTCAGGGCACATGCCTGAGTTGCGGGCTCCATCCCCAGTAGGGAGCATGCAGGAGGCAGCCAACTGATGTTTTTCTCTCATGTCGATGTTTTTATCTCTCCCTCCCTAAAACAAAACAAAACACAAATCAATAAATACATTTTTTAAAGTTTTCTATTTTTTGTTGCGACCTCTTGATCTGTGGGTTATTTAAAATTATACTGCATTTGGGGATATCCTAATTATTATTTGTTAATGAGTTACAGCTTAATTCTACTAGAATGAGAGGAATGTGTATAATTTTAATATTTTAAAATTGTAAAGACTTGTTTTTTGGTGCAAAAAACTATTTTGTTAACTATTCCATGTATACTATTACAGTTTGTGTGTATTGAAGACATTGGGTACAGTGTTCTTTTGATATCAGTTAGCTTCAGTTTTCCAATGTTGTTAAATTATGTTGTTTAAATCTAATCTGATTTAGCTTCCTGTTCTATCCATTTCTGAGTTACGTTAAAATTTTCAATTATATTTGTAGATCTGTTCATTTCTCCTTTTCATTTTGTTAGTTTTTCCTTTATGTGTTTTGAGGCCATGACTGTAAAGTAAATACAAACTTTGGAACATTATGTCTTCTTATTGATTTGGTTATTTTATCAGTTTATAAAATGTTCTTCTTTATCTCTAGAAATAATTCCTGCTTTAAAATCTGCTTTTTCTGATTTCATAGAGCCATTCTGAATTTATTTTGGTTAGTGTATGCATAGCATAACTTTTTCTGTAATTTTTTCAATTTTTCTATATACTTATAAAAATATATATATATATACTTATAATTAAAGTGCATCTTTTTTTGAGTAGCATATAGCTATTTTTTATTCAGATTGAAATATTTGTATTTTAATTAGAGCATTTAATCCATTTACATTTAATATGATTACTGACATAGATGACTACAGGTGTGGGGTTGATAGAGCTTCTTGAATTTATTGCTTGATGCCTTTAATCAGCTTAAATTCTCAGCCATTATTTCTGTAAATATTGCTTCTGCTTATTTGCTTTCTTCTCTTCTTTTGGAACTCTGAGTAGATATATGTTAGGTTTGCGGACGTTTCCTATGTCTCTTATGCTCTTTTCTTCTCCATTCTTGTTTTTCCTTGTACCTCAATTTGAATATTTTATACTTACCAATCTTCTGGTTCGTGATTATTCTCTTTGCTATGCTTATTCAGTTTTTTTGGGTTTGTGTGTGTGTGTGTGTGTGTGTGTGTGTGTGTGTTTAGCTTATACTTCCCATTTGATTTTTCTATAGATACCATTGTTTGGGTGAAATTCTCCCTCTTTTAATTAATTTATTGAACATGTTAACCATGCTTATTTTAAAGTCCTTCTCTTGTAACTCCAGTATCTAGATATATATATGTCTGTTTTTGTTTTCTATGCTTTTCTCTTAGTTTTGGCTCATTTGTCTCTGTCTCCTAGAATGATTGTTAAATATTGACTAAATTCCAGACACAGTGGGTGAAGAATTATAGAGGATCTGGATGTCATTATCTTCCTTCAGAGAAGATTTAATTTTATTTCTAGCCTGCAGTTAGAGTAAGAGCCAAGCATCTTTGTCCAATCAGGATCTGGGGTGAAAGGTGAAGTTCAAGCTTTGGGAAGGCCACTCTATTTCTGGTTTTCCTTAACTCGAGGGCAATAGATGATTTTGGCCCCCAGGGGACATTTGGCAATATCTGGGGACATTATTGATTGTCACAGTTGGGGATGGGTACTACTGACTTCTGGTGGGTAGAGGCCTGATAGACTGTACACAGTCTACAATGCACAAACAGCCCCCACCCACAACACACACAAATTACCTAGCCCAACAAGTCATTAGGGCCAAGAGTAAGAAACCCTGCCCTGGATCATAGTTCTTTAAGATTCTCAACTGAAAACTGGAGTGTTTACCAAGGTTCCTCCTCTTTGGCAGACCTTGAACTCCAGCTTTTCTTTCCCTGGCATGGTAAGCCTGCCAGTCCTTTGTTTACCTTTACAGCCTCTCTGCACCTGCTTTTCGCTTGGTGTTTCAGCCTCTTCCCCTCTTCCCACAAAGTTCAGGAAAGAGCCAGTGCTTTGGGTGAAACAGCTGTGTCGAACGTTGGTATCACCTACCCAGAATCTTGGTCCCTGAGAGCCTGGCTGCTTTGGTTGATTTCTGATGCCTAAAAAAAGCTGTTGCTTGTTTATTCATTTTGTTTGTTGTTATTATTGTTTTGCATTTTATCCAGTTTTTATATTTCTTCTTGTTAGCATTGTTATTATGATCCAAACTACTTTGCCATGGCCAGAATTGTAAGTCTGCTCTGTTCACATGTAACTGAGTCAGTTTAACTCCATTTTAAAAGTCCTTCAGGTAATAAAATTGCCGCTGATTATTTTGATAACCAGTTATTTAAATAAAAACATGTTTAGGTTTTATTTTTTTCCCAGGTATATGATAGGTGAAAACATTTCAATAATAATGTACCTTTCAAATAGTTGCTCACTGTAAATAATTTAGAAAAATTAAAAAGATGAAGAAGAAAAATTTAAAAATAATTTCCACCACTCAAAAAACAGCCATCGATGAAGTTTGATGTCGTTTCTTTCTGTGCATTTCTAATAATTTTTTTTTAGGACTAATGCATAGAACCTTATTAATCTTTTTTACATTTTTGAACAGTCTTTTAGTTATATTGAGGTATAATGTATGTACAATAATATTCATATGCTTTAAGTGTTCATTTCCATAATTTTTAGTATATTTATAGAGTTATAAAACTGTCCCCACAATCCAATTAAATAAAAAACTATTTGCAGTAACCGCTTGTTTCTACCTCATGTCCTAGGGAACCACTAATCTACTTTCTATCTCTATGGATTTGCCTGTTCTGGACACTTCATATAAATGGAATCAATATTTGGCTTTTTGTGTCTATCTTTCCCATAGTGTGATATTTTCAAGAGTAATTAATGTTGTTGCATATATAAGCAGTTCATTCTTTTTTATGGCTGAGTAATATTCTGTTATATGGATATTCCACATTGTGTTTATCCGTGCATCATTTGACAGATGTTGGGGTTGTTTCCACTCTACCTAAAAATGTTTTAATTAAAGTAATTTAATGAAATGGGAAAATATTATGATTTGGGTGACATATCTATACTTTAAAAATATTCTCAAACATATATTAATCAAAGTTTATAATAAATAATTAAACAAACAGCCCTGGCATCAGCCCACGGACCAGAGAGTTTCAGGTTCGGTTCCCACTAAGGGCACATACCTCGGTTGCAGTTTGTCCCAGCCCGGTTGGGGTTGTGTGAGTGGCAACGAGTCAATGGGTCTCTCTCGCATCGATGTTTCTCTCTCTCTTTTTCTTCCTCTCTCCCTCCTGCTCTATCTAAAGATAAATGCAAAAATGTCCTCAGGTGAGGATAAAAAAGAGAAAGAATTAAACAATATAAAAACATTTTTAACAGAGGAGCTAAGCTTCTTTTAATGATGTTTTGCCTGATATGAATAACTTCTATGCCTCCATTTTTTAATGCAAACTGGAACGAGCAACTTTCTTAAACACTATCATGAGAACTGAAAAATAGGTGCACAGAAATGCCTTTTGCATAATACTTTTAACAAAGAAGCAGTGTGTGGGAAAATAAGAGAGGTTGAGCTAGTCCTGTTACGGATGATAGAAATCTTAGTGCACAGACTCTACAATGACAGTGATTGAGAAGAACAATATTTATTCCCTTAACTTCCTTGCTCTTAGAGGGAATGTCTTTGCCTCTTATTTCAGCACTCCCTCGAAGAGCATGCCAGCTACTTCAACTAATTAGGGAAAATAGGCTCATGAGGCCAATTAATTCTGTTCTTTTTCAAAGTGATAGCTAGACTATCTTCATTTGGACTTGCTATAACAAAATACCATAGGCTAGTTGACTTAAACAAAAATGTATGTATTTCAGCCTAGTTGGGTAGCTCAGTGGGTAGCCCAGATACACCAAGGTTGGGTATTGGAGCCCAGTCAGGGCACATACAAGAATCAACCAATGAATGCATAAATAAGTGGAACAACAAATCTCTCTCTCTCTCTCTCTCTCTCTCTCTCTCTCTCTCTCTGCTCTCCCTCAAATCAATCAATAACAAATTACTTAAAAATTATGTTTAAAATATGTATTTCTCACAGCTCTGGACTCTAGGAAGTCCATGATCAGTGTCTGGTGGGAACTCTCTTCCTGGTTTGGGAACAGCTTACTTCTTGCTATTTTTTCATGGGGCATAGAAAGATAACTCTCATATCTGTTTTTTTGTTTGTTTGTTAATCTTTACCTGAGGATATTTTTTCTATTGATTTTTAATGAGTGGAAGGGAGGGAAGTGGGGGGAGAGAGAGAGAGAGATAAACATCGATGTGAGAGAGACACATTAATTGGTTGCTTCCCACATGTGCCTCGACCAGGGCCGGGGATCAAACCCACAACACTTTGGTGCTGGTGCTAATGCTCTAACCACTGTACTACAGTGGCCAGGGCTGTTTTTCTTTTTTATAAGGGCATTCATTCCATCATGAAGTCCTCACCCTTATTACCTAATGTAACCCTAATTACCTCCCAAAAGCCCCAGTTCCAAATACCATTACACTGGGGATTAGGCCTTCAGCATATGAATGTTGAGGGACACAAACATTCAGCCTGTAGCACAGACTATAATCTTAACTTCAGGCATTAGTCTTGCAAATTTGAGGCATAGTGAGAAACTATCAGGGTTTGATCCCCAAACTGGCTGTGTAGTTACACACGCACGCGTGCGCACACACACACACAACTTTCTCAGCCCAAGTCTCACTACCGGAGAGTCTATATTTTTATTAGGTGTTCCAAGTGGTTGGAGTCAATCTATTGATCAATTCAAAACCACAGATTTAAGGAAGATAAAATCTCTCCTAGAAAAATAATTCAAAACTGTGATCTGAAAATATTAAATGGAAACATCTAGAAACAAACAATTCACAATTTTTCAATTGTGTGCCATTCTGAATAGTGTGCTGAAAATTCCTGAGGTCCCACCTGGGATGTGAATCACCCCCTTCGTGGAGCGTCTTCGTGCTGCAGACACTGCCTGCTCATTAGTCACTGAGTACCACAGAGCTGTGTTCAGGTCACTCATTTTACTCAATAATGGCCCCAAATTGATGCTGGCAATGTGGATGTGCCAAAGAGAAGCTTTAAAGTGCTTGTTACAGAAGGTAAATAGTAACCTCACAATGCCTGTCATTCACCTCACTTTATCTTATCACATGGGCACTATATTATTACACATCACAAGAAGAAGGGTGAGTACAGTACAATAAGAAAGACCACATTCACATAACTTTTATTGCAGTATATTGTTATAATTGTTCTATTTTATTATGAGTTATTATTGTGCATCTCTTATTGTGCCTAATTTATAAATTAAACTTTATTATAGGTGTGTATGTATAGGGAGATAACAGTATATACAGGATTTGGTACTATATATAGGTTCTGGCATCCACTGGGGGTCTTGAGATATATCCTGGGTGGGTAAGGAGGGGTTACTGTGTACACAAAGCCTAAGAGAACAGAAGTACATTGTAGCATATTATAGAGCGATCTCTACATTGGAAATGTTTCAGGGCCTTGTATAAGTGGATCCTGTGAAGCGTTTATTTATTTTATATTTTTTAAATCCTCACCTGAGGATATATTTACATGTATCTTCAGACAGAGTGGGAGGAGGAGAGAAAAAGAGAGAGAGAAACATCGATGTGAGAGACACTTCGACTGGCTGCCACCGGCACGACCCCAACCGGGGCCGGGGATGAACCGCAACCGAGGAACATGCCCTTGGCTGGAATCAAACCCAGGACACTTTGGTCCGCGAGCAGACACTCTAACCACTGAGCCAAACGGGTCATGGCTCGTAAAGCATTTATTAATAAAAAATTGATTGAAGGCCTGTTGAGTGCCAAGCACACTGTTTCTGTGATAGTGGCTGAGGCGACAATTGTGGACCAAACCAAACCTCCTGCCCCCAGAACCACACAGAGAACATAGCTGTGAGGGAATGACAGCAGGTGGAGGAAGTGCCCCCAGAACCACACAGAGAACATACCTGTGGGGAAATGACAGGAAGTGGAGGAAGTGCCCCCAGAACCACACAGAGAACGTAGCTGTGAGGGAAATGACAGGAAGTGGAAGAAGTGCCCCCAGAACCACACAGAGAACATAGCTGTGGGGAATGACAGGAAGTGGAGGAAGTGCCTCCAGAACCACACAGAGAACATAGCTGTGGGGGAATGACAGGAAGTGGAGGAAGTGCCCCCAGAACCACACACAGAACGTAGCTGTGAGGGAAATGACAGGAAGTGGAAGAAGTGCCCCCAGAACCACACAGAGAACATAGCTGTGGGGAATGACAGGAAGTGGAGGAAGTGCCCCCAGAACCACACAGAGAATGTAGCTGTGGGGAAATGACAGGAAGTGGAAGAAGCGCCCCTAGAACCACACAGAGAACGTAGCTGTGGGGAAATGACAGGAAGTGGAGGAAGTGCCCCCAGAACCACACAGAGAGCATAGCTGTGAGGGAAATGACAGGAAGTGGAAGAAGCGCCCCCAGAACCACACAGAGAACGTAGCTGTGGGGGAATGACAGGAAGTGGAAGAAGCGCCCCCAGAACCACACAGAGAACGTAGCTGCGGGGGAATGACAGGAAGTGGAGGAAGTTTCCCCAGAACCACACAGAGAACGTAGCTGTGAGGGAAATGACAGGAAGTGGAGGAAGTGCCCCCAGAACCACACAGAGAACGTAGCTGTGGGGAAATGACAGGAGGTGGAGGAAGCGCCCCCAGAACCACACAGAGAACGTAGCTGTGCGGGAATGACAGGAAGTGGAGGAAGCGCTCCCAGAACCACACAGAGAACATAGCTGTGGGGAAATGACAGGAAGTGGAAGAAGTGCCCCCAGAACCACACAGAGAACGTAGCTGTGGGGGAATGACAGGAAGTGGAGGAAGTTTCCCCAGAACCACACAGAGAGCATAGCTGTGAGGGAAATGACAGGAAGTGGAGGAAGTGCCCCCAGAACCACACAGAGAACGTAGCTGTGGGGAATGACAGGAAGTGGAAGAAGCGCCCCAGAACCCCACAGAGAACGTAGCTGTGGGGGAAATGACAGGAAGTGGAAGAAGTGCCCCCAGAACCACACAGAGAATTTAGCTGTGGGGGAATGACAGGAAGTGGAAGAAGCGCCCCCAGAACCACACAGAGAACGTAGCTGTGGGGAATGACAGGAAGTGGAAGAAGCGCCCCCAGAACCACACAGAGAACGTAGCTGTGGGGGAAATGACAGGAAGTGGAAGAAGTGCCCCCAGAACCACACAGAGAACATAGCTGTGGGGAAATGACAGGAAGTGGAAGAAGTGCCCCCAGAACCACACAGAGAATGTAGCTGTGGGGAAATGACAGGAAGTGGAAGAAGCGCCCCCAGAACCACACAGAGAACGTAGCTGTGGGGGAATGACAGGAAGTGGAAGAAGCGCCCCCAGAACCACACAGAGAACGTAGCTGTGCGGGAATGACAGGAAGTGGAGGAAGTGCCCCCAGAACCACACAGAGAACGTAGCTGTGGGGGAATGACAGGAAGTGGAGGAAGTTTCCCCAGAACCACACAGAGAGCATAGCTGTGAGGGAAATGACAGGAAGTGGAGGAAGTGCCCCCAGAACCACACAGAGAACATAGCTGTGGGGGAATGACAGGAAGTGGAGGAAGCGCCCCCAGAACCACACAGAGAACGTAGCTGTGGGGAAATGACAGGAAGCGGAGGAAGGGCCCCCAGAACCACACAGAGAGCATAGCTGTGAGGGAAATGACAGGAAGTGGAAGAAGGGCCCCCAGAACCACACAGAGAACGTAGCTGTGGGGGAATGACAGGAAGTGGAAGAAGCGCCCCCAGAACCACACAGAGAACGTAGCTGTGGGGAAATGACAGGAAGTGGAGGAAGTGCCCCCAGAACCACACAGAGAACATAGCTGTGGGGGAATGATAGGAAGTGGAAGAAGTGCCCCCAGAACCACACAGAGAACGTAGCTGTGGGGGAATGACAGGAAGTGGAAGAAGCGCCCCCAGAACCACACAGAGAACGTAGCTGTGGGGGAATGACAGGAAGTGGAAGAAGCGCCCCCAGAACCACACAGAGAGCATATCTGTGAGGGAAATGAAAGGAAGTGGAGGAAGTGCCCCCAGAACCACACAGAGAACTTAGCTGTGGGGGAATGACAGGAGGTGGAGGAAGCGCCCCCAGAACCACACAGAGAACGTAGCTGTGGGGAAATGACAGGAAGTGGAGGAAGCGCTCCCAGAACCACACAGAGAACATAGCTGTGGGGAAATGACAGGAAGTGGAAGAAGTGCCCCCAGAACCACACAGAGAACATAGCTGTGGGGAAATGACAGGAAGTGGAGGAAGTGCCCCCAGAAACACACAGAGAATATAGCTGTGGGGAAATGACAGGAAGTGGAAGTAGCGCCCCCAGAACCACACAGAGAACGTAGCTGTGGGGGAATGACAGGAAGTGGAGGAAGTTTCCCCACAACCACACAGAGAGCATAGCTGTGAGGGAAATGACAGGAAGTGGAGGAAGTGCCCCCAGAACCACACAGAGAACGTAGCTGTGGGGAATGACAGGAAGTGGAAGAAGTGCCCCCAGAACCACACAGAGAACGTAGCTGTGGGGGAAATGACAGGAAGTGGAAGAAGTGCCCCCAGAACCACACAGAGAATTTAGCTGTGGGGGAATGACAGGAAGTGGAAGAAGCACCCCCAGAACCACACAGAGAACGTAGCTGTGGGGAATGACAGGAAGTGGAAGAAGCGCCCCCAGAACCACACAGAGAACGTAGCTGTGGGGGAATGACAGGAAGTGGAAGATGCGCCCCCAGAACCACACAGAGAACGTAGCTGTGCGGGAATGACAGGAAGTGGAGGAAGTGCCCCCAGAACCACACAGAGAACGTAGCTGTGGGGGAATGACAGGAAGTGGAGGAAGTTTCCCCAGAACCACACAGAGAGCATAGCTGTGAGGGAAATGACAGGAAGTGGAGGAAGTGCCCCCAGAACCACACAGAGAACGTAGCTGTGGGGAATGACAGGAAGTGGAGGAAGTGCCCCCAGAACCACACAGAGAATGTAGCTGTGAGGAAAATGACAGGAAGTGGAGGAAGTGCCCCCAGAACCACACAGAGAACATAGCTGTGGGGGAATGACAGGAAGTGGAAGAAGTGCCCCCAGAACCACACAGAGAACGTAGCTGTGGGGAATGACAGGAAGTGGAAGAAGCGCCCCCAGAACCACACAGAGAACGTAGCTGTGGGGGAATGACAGGAAGTGGAAGATGCGCCCCCAGAACCACACAGAGAACGTAGCTGTGCGGGAATGACAGGAAGTGGAGGAAGTGCCCCCAGAACCACACAGAGAACGTAGCTGTGGGGGAATGACAGGAAGTGGAGGAAGTTTCCCCAGAACCACACAGAGAGCATAGCTGTGGGGGAATGACAGGAAGTGGAGGAAGTGCCCCCAGAACCACACAGAGAACGTAGCTGTGGGGAAATGACAGGAAGTGGAAGAAGTGCCCCCAGAACCACACAGAGAACGTAGCTGTGGGGGAAATGACAGGAAGTGGAGGAAGTGCCCCCAGAACCACACAGAGAACGTAGCTGTGGGGAATGACAGGAAGTGGAGGAAGTGCCCCCAGAACCACACAGAGAACGTAGCTGTGGGGAATGACAGGAAGTGGAAGAAGCGCCCCCAGAACCACACAGAGAACGTAGCTGTGGGGGAATGACAGGAAGTGGAAGAAGTGCCCCCAGAACCACACAGAGAACGTAGCTGTGGGGAATGACAGGAAGTGGAAGAAGCGCCCCCAGAACCACACAGAGAACGTAGCTGTGGGGGAATGACAGGAAGTGGAGGAAGTTTCCCCAGAACCACACAGAGAGCATAGCTGTGAGGGAAATGACAGGAAGTGGAGGAAGTGCCCCCAGAACCACACAGAGAACGTAGCTGTGGGGAATGACAGGAAGTGGAAGAAGCGCCCCCAGAACCACACAGAGAACGTAGCTGTGGGGGAAATGACAGGAAGTGGAAGAAGTGCCCCCAGAACCACACAGAGAACGTAGCTGTGCGGGAATGACAGGAAGTGGAGGAAGCGCCCCCAGAACCACACAGAGAACGTAGCTGTGGGGAATGACAGGAAGTGGAAGAAGCGCCCCCAGAACCACACAGAGAACGTAGCTGTGGGGGAATGACAGGAAGTGGAGGAAGCGCCCCCAGAACCACACAGAGAACGTAGCTGTGGGGAATGACAGGAAGTGGAAGAAGCGCCCCCAGAACCACACAGAGAACGTAGCTGTGGGGAAATGACAGGAAGTGGAGGAAGTGCCCCCAGAACCACACAGAGAACATAGTTGTGGGGAAATGACAGGAAGTGCCCCCAGAGCCACACAGAGAACATAGCTGTGGGGAAATGACAGGAAGTGGAAGAAGTGCCCCCAGAACCACACAGAGAATGTAGCTGTGGGGAAATGACAGGAAGTGGAAGAAGTGCCCCCAGAACCACACAGAGAACGTAGCTGTGCGGGAATGACAGGAAGTGGAGGAAGTGCCCCCAGAACCACACAGAGAACGTAGCTGTGGGGGAATGACAGGAAGTGGAAGCAGTACCCTCAGAACCACACAGAGAACATAGCTGTGGGGGAATGACAGGAAGTGGAAGAAGTACCCCCAGAACCACACAGAGAACATAGCTGTGGGGGAATGACAGGAAGTGGAAGAAGTGCCACCAGAACCACACAGAGAACGTAGCTGTGGGGGAATGACAGGAAGTGGAAGAAGCGCCCCCAGAACCACACAGAGATCGTAGCTGTGGAAGAACATAGCTGTGACAGGAAGTGGAAGAAGTGCTCTGAGGCTCAGCCCAGGAGGTGTGAGTCTCTGAAAGCTGATAAGAGACTTAACCATATTCCTAATAATACTGCCCCACAGACGACCCTTGAGCTAGGCCACAACTGTCCTTGAATGAGGAGGAGGTAGCCAGGACAATGAGACAGGGACGGGATTGCAGGAGATGGAACAGCATACGCAAAGGCGTGAGTGGTCCCGGCGCGTGGAGAAAGGAGAGAAGGCGTGTGTGGAGCAGTGGGACATGAAGCAGAGAGAGAAAGGGCTTGGAACCTGAAGGGTGTTCATGCTACCTTGAGTATTTTAGACTTTATCCAATAAGAAAGTGGTTCCCAAAGTGGTGCAAATGTTAAAAATTCTACTTATATCTATTTATGTCATCCTTTTCCATTTCTAATTTTATGTTTTACAATGTACACCTACATTATTTGCATAGTAGTCTGTAAATACATGTGGGATATACATTGGGGGCGGGCTGAAACGTTTTTTGGGGGGGAGTTGGAATCTACTGTACAGGTGGTGAAGTGCAGGAGATTTGGAGCTGAGGAAACACAATCAGGACAGCTTTTTGGAAATATCCTTTGGCGCTGGGACATCCCTAGCCTAGGAAGCAGTTTCTCAACTTGTATTGTTGACTAAGGCAAATTGAAGTTTTCCCCTCCTCATATTTCTAGCAGGTTGCATTTCTCCCCACTCTGGTTCCTGCTAGTTCTCATAGGCTCCTACAAAAGTGCTAAGGGAAGGCAGCAAGAGGGGGTATTTTGGAAGAGAAAGGTCGGGGACAGGCCCGCATTCTGTCACCTGGTGTGGCAGCACGGAAGTGCACCCTTCAGGTTTCCCTCTAAGGGAACAAGTGTGGGTGACTGACAGCCCCGCTCCCGCACGCTCCCCTGGGCTGCTTCGCTCGATGACTGAGCGTGGCAGGGCTAGAGCAAGGCTGCTGGACTTCACCAACAGGCAGCGTTTGCTCGGGGACTCCCCGCACACTTGCTGCAGTCTAAGGCTCTTCCTACTCAACTCTCCTTCCTTTCTGTCTTCCTCCACAGATATCAACTCTGCATTGTGGTCTGAGGCTCTCTTCCACCTCTGCTTCCTCTCCCTTTTTCCTTCACGGGCCCTTCCCTCAGTACATCTCTTGCTCATTGTCTTAGGCTGCCATAACAAATACCACTGACTGGGTGGCTTAAACAACATGCGTTTATTCCCTCACAGTTCTGGAGGCTAGAAACCCAAGATCAAAGTGTTGGCAGGATTGGTTTCTACTAAAGCCTTTCTTGTTGGTTTGTAGATGTCCATTTTGTCTCTGCGTCCTCACATACTCTTCCCTCTGTACCTGTGGGTGTCCTAACCTCCTCTTCTTGTCGGGACACGTGATATTAGATTAGAGTTCACCCTAATGACCCTATTTTAACCTATCCCTGGAGACAGTCACATTCCAGGGTACTAGGGGTTAGGACTTCAACATCTGAATTGAAGGGGAGCGTACTTCAGCTCATCACACTCATTCAATTCTGTCTTGCCATCATGCTTCTCAAATGCCAGGTTAAACTACGAGAAGGTGTAACCATGCGAGGTACTCAACATGACCAGTGATTCTCCAGCTCCAGCCTGATTCCTAAAGAATAATATAACAAAACATGAAAAAGCGTCTGAAATATTAAATAAATCTCCAGTTACTTGGGTAATCCCTAATCCCGCAGAAATAAAAAGGATGTTGTAACACAGAAAGCAGTAGTGACAAGAACAAAGAAGACTCTTCCTATCAGTGCCTCTGAAATAGAGCACATGGCCCTCAGGCCAGGCAAACCCAAAGAAAGTCACACCTGTCCCTTTGAGCATCACACCACATTCCATCACCAGCACGAGAACAACCTCTTCAGCCAAGATGGCAAATGCAAAGATTCAAGAGCTTGGGTTGGCAAGAATGTGAGTGAAAAATAAACCCTGACAGAGATTTGGTGCAGAGGTTATTTTTTGGGCTGATATCTGAAAATTATTAGGAGTGTTTTAGGGTCTATGTTGCTTTAACAAGTAGGGAAAATGCTTTAATGTGTCCTTTATTTATAGTTTTCGTCATTCATGTCCATGGAAAATGCCAACATCTTCTATGTTCATGATTTGTAGGGGTTTGGCAGCGTGCCAGATCAGTAACTGCTTCAAAAGAGAGAAATCTCTACTCTCACTCAGCAAACATGTTTTATTGCTTAGAAGATTACTCTCCATTAACACCACCTGGTAAATCTGAGTATAGTCTTTATAGTTTAAGGCTAGCACCCTCATAATTGTTTTTTCTATCATGCCATTTTTTTTTAATCCTCACCTGAGGATATTTTTCTATTTTTTGTTCAGATAGAGTGGGGGAGAGAGAGAGAGAGAGAGAGAGAGAGAGAGAGACATCGACGTGAAAGGGACACACTGAGTGGCTGCCACCTGCACGACCCAACCAGGGCCAGTGAAAAACTGCAACAAAGGTACGTGCCCTTAGCGGGAACCGAACCCCGGGTCTCTCTGGACCACAGGCCGACACTCTAACCACTGTGCAAAACCGGCCAGGGCTATCATGCCATTTTTTTAAGGGTTACTCAATATTTAATGAGTGCTCATGTATGTCGAATTCCATAGGAGACAGGACCAAGCTTGCTCCAGGGTGATAAAAAACAGATACAGTCGTACACAGTACGTCACTACTATTATTTTTTAAATTAGAAGTTCTTAACTGCACCAGGATGACCTGGTTGCTTTTATTTTATATTTTATTGTGGCAAGTACGTATAACATAAAATTTGCCATTTTAACCATTTTTTAAAATCTCCAGATAGAGTGGGAAGGAGAGAGAAACATTGATGTGAGAGAGACACATTGATTGGTTGCCTCCTGCATGACCCTGACCAGGGCCAGGGACAAATCGCAACCGAGGTTTGTGCCCTTGACCAGAATCAAACCCATGACTCTTTGGTCCATGGCCAATGCCCTAACTGCTGAGCCAAACCGGCCAGGGCCATTTTAACTATTTTTAAGTGAACAGTTCTGTGGCATCTAATTCCATTCACAGTGTTGTGCAGACATCACCACTGTCTATTCCAAAACTTTTCTTTATCACCCCAACAGAAATTCTGTAACCATTAACCTTCCCATTTTCCCTCCTCCAGGTCCTGGGACCACCACTCTGCTCTCTGCCTCTGTGAATTTGCCTAGTCTGGATATTTCATGTAAGTGGAATCATGTGATTTTCTTCTGTGTTGCTTATTTCACTTAGCATGTTTTCAAGGTTCATCCACATTGTATCCACGTCATGTATCAGAACTTCATTTTTTTTTATGGATTGAACAATGTTCCAGTCTATGTATATACTACATTTTGTTTATTCTCTGTTGATGGACATGTGGGTTGTTCATATCTTTTGGTTATTGTGAATAATACTGCAGTGAACATTGGTATACAAGTGTCTGCGTCTCTGCTTTAAATTCTTTGGGGTATACACCTAGGAGTGAAATTGCTGAGTCTATGGTAATTCTCTGTCTAGCTTTTTGAAAAACCACGGAATGGTTTTCCACAGCAGCTGCACTGTTTTTCTTTCTGACCAGCAATGGACAAGAATCCCAATTCCTTTAACTTTTTTTAAGCAATGTTTTATAGTTTTCAGAGCACAAGCCTTGCGCTTTCTTAGTTTAATTTATTCCTAAGTATTTTATTCTTTCTGATGCTTTTGTAAATGGAATTTAAAGAATTTACTTCTGCCCTGGCTGGTTTGGCTCAGTGATTAGAGCGTCGGCCCACGGTCCAGAGAGACCCGGGTTCGGTTCCTGCTAAGGGCACGTACCTCGGTTGCGGTTTGTCCCTGGCCCTGTTGGGGTTGTGCGGAAGACAGCCAATCCATGTGTCCCTTTTACGTTGATGTTTCTTTCTCTCTCTCTCTCTTCCTCTCTCTCCCTCCCACTCTAGCTGAACAAAAATGGAAAAATGTCCTCAGGTGAGGATAAAAAATTTTTTTAAAAAAAGAATTTATTTTTGTTGAGTGTATAATTTGATGAATTTTAGTAAATTTATACTGTTGTAAGACCCTCACCACAATCCAGTTTTAGAATACATGCATCACCCCAAAAAGTTTTCTCGTGTCTGTTTGCATTTAATCCCAGCTCCTACCTCCCTGTCCCAGGCCACCTCTGATCTATTCTTTGTCCCTATAGCTTTTCCTTTTCTAGATATCTCATATAAGTGGGTGCTTACATTTATATAATATGCATTTATAAACAACACACCATCTCCTTCTCATTTCCTTTTTTCCCTCTCTCCCACCCATGACACTAAAACGTACCTCTTTATTTGTCTAAATCCTGGCCGCCCAGTGAGAAAATCTTGGAAGATGTTGAGAGCCAGGCTAATCAGAGCTGTCCCTGAGTAGGCTGATTCTTGAGACAACACCAACTTACATGTCTAGTCCTCCAGGTATCTGAGGCTTATAAGTATGTGTTGGGTTTCTGTTGGACAAATCCAGTGCACAGAGAAACTCAGTAGAACTGAGGACCATTATGAGTTCTCTTACTTTATTGGAAACCTAAAGTTAGAAAACTGTTCAGCTACCATTTAGAATCCATTAGAAACTGCTGGATATGCTTAGCATATTAGAATAAAGGCATGCTGTGAGCGAGGTTCAAAAACGTCGACGGTGTGAAACGTGGGCTTGCATCATTGCAAGGTGAATGAAATGGAAGTGGGGACTAGGTGGAGGATGGGAGACAATCACCAGTTGCCAACACTGGATCCCAATACACTTCCATAGTCCACACCTAAGCCTTCTGGAGGATGGCCAGGCACAGTAGTAACTACGGAGTTTCCTGCACTCCACTTTCCCCTGGTAGCCTTTGTCGACCTTCCTTTGAATTCCCGAGACACCTTATTTGTGTTTTTGCTCAAGTCTCCTAAGGAGGGCCAGGCCATGGCTAACAATGACTCAAAGTGCTTTCATTAGCTCAGATAAAAAGCTCAGTTACTTTAACCTACTTCTCCCCTTCAACTACAAAGGCAGTGCAAGGCTCAGATGTTACTAGGAGTCGCTGAGCACTTTGCTCTTCAAAAGAATAGAAAGGCCAGGTTTCTTAGAATATACAGAGCTTCTTATCCTGAGGTTTATAAATTGTTCAAAGAGTGGGAGATGGGGTAGTAGTTCTGGTTGGGATGAGGGGCAGAGCACATAGAAGTTTGATTTGTTTGAAATTAGCCCGGCCGGTGTGGCTCAGTGGTTGAGCATTGACTCATGCACCAAGATGTCTCTGGTTTGATTCCCACTCAGGGCACATGCCCAGGTTGTGGGCCAGATCCCCAGTGGGAGGCATGCAGGAGGCGGCCAATCGATGTTCTCTCTCAGAGATGTTTCTATCTCTCTTTCCGTCTTCCTTCCTCTCTTTCTAAAATCAATAAAAGAAAAAAAGGAAATTAGTGGAGAAATATTGAATCAGAGTTCATTTGAGTTATTGCTGTATCCTTGTCAGCTCTCACAGACACAATAAATATTTAGAGAGGACCTGCTATGTGTTAGGCACTGTTCTAGATGCTGGGAATACAGTGTGGATAAAATAGACAAATATCTCTGCTCTTCTTCCATTCTAGTGAGAGAAGAGAGAAGACATGCAATAAACAAAATAAGTAAATGAGATGTAAGTGGTATAGAGGCTAAGTGCTATGGAGAAAACTGAAATGGGAGGGGCACAGGGAGTTCTTGGTGAGGAAGGATGATCAACGGCTGTGATTTAA
Source organism: Molossus molossus (assembly GCF_014108415.1). Classification (NCBI taxonomy): domain Eukaryota; kingdom Metazoa; phylum Chordata; class Mammalia; order Chiroptera; family Molossidae; genus Molossus; species Molossus molossus. Next base: position 23,258,756 of record NW_023425347.1, on the reverse strand, counting down.
AATACAGTGGTCCCAGAGGGCTCCGTTCACAAGGTGGAAAGTGAGTAACAACTGAGAAGAGGTGAGGAAGCAAATGATGCCAGCATCTGGGGGAACAAGCTGGCCAGGTAGCAGAAACAGCAAGGGCAAAGGCCCTGATCTGGGAGAGAGCTGGTTTGAGACCTAGATGAGCCAGGGAGGCTGAAGGGAAGAGCAAGAGGGAAAGCTGGAGGAGATGAGGTGGAGGGCACTTGGAGGGAGCAGATCATGTAGGGCCTGGTAGCCATTGCAATGACTTTTGCTTGTTCCCACAGTGAGATGGGAGCCACTAGCAACTTTTGAGCACAGGAGGAACTAGAGCTGATTTAGGTGTTGACTTTTTTGTTGTTGTTGTTAAATATGTTTTTATTGATTTTTTTTAGAAAGGAAGGGAGATAGAGATAGAAACACAGATGTGAAAGAAAGACACTGATCGGCTGCCTCCTGCACACCCCCTACTGGGGATCGAGCCTGCAACCCAGGCATGTACTCTGACCAGGAACTGAACCAGGAACTCTCAGTCCATGGGACTGATGCTCAATCCACTGAGCCACACCGGCCGGGCTAAGTGTTGACTTTTTTCTCTTCTGACTACTCTGTTGATTGCACAGGATGAAATAGCACCTCACTGGACACATAGTATGCATTCCATGAATGTTTATGTTTTGGAGTATTCCAAACACATGCATATTATCCCTGAATTGAAATTTGGAACATTTTCCCACATAATTCTATGGTCCTGAAAGGCACCTTTTTAAATGTATGGACAGATTGAGACCATTCAGCCATTCATTCATTTACCAAATATTCATTAATGGGCTTCTACAATATGCCAGGCACTGTTTGTTTTAAGCACTGGGGACACAGTGGTGAGTGAATAAGCTATAAAATGTTTATTCCTCAATGGGGCTTTCATTTGGGTGATGGGAGGGCAAAACATTAATAAGTAACATATAAATAAATATATACATATATAGTGTCAGATAGTGACAGTACTAAGAAGATAAAGTAAACCCTGGTCAGTTTGGCTCAGTGGTTAGAGGATCAGCCTATGGACCAAACGGTTGAGGGTTTGATTGTTTGTCAAGGGCATGTACCTTGGTTGCAGGTTCAATTCCCACCTGGGTCGGGGTCATGCAGGAGGCAACCAGTCAATGTGTATCTCTCACATCGACGTTTCTCTCCCCACCCCCACTCTATCTAAAAATCAATGGAAAGAATAAAGAGCTGTTTTCAGTAGAATGGTCAATGATGTACTTTAGCTCAATAATATTTGTTGTTGAGTTCTCTCTGTGGCAAGGCACTGTGCTTGGTTCTGAAGAATTTTCTATACAATCCCTGCCCTCAAGGGATTTTGAGTCTGTGGTAAGTAGAATTCTGTATTGGTCTCTAACCAGCAACCTTTTAGTGTGGCTCAGTTGGTTAGGTGTGGTCCCATTTACCAAGAGGTCACCGCTGTTTCAATTCCTAGTCAAGGCACATGCCCAGGTTTTGGGCTCTATCCCCGGTAGGGGGTGTGCAGGAGGTAGCCAAAGATTGTTTCATTTACATGGATGTTTCTGTCTTTCTCTCCTTTTTCCTTCTCTCTGAAATCAAGAAAAATATATATTTTCTAAAAAAAAACTCTGGTTTGCATTTTGGTCACACTCTCTCTAACTCTTGGATTGCTCAACCTTGAGCGAAGCCACTTGTCATGTTATAAGGCAGCTCTACGGAAAGGCCCCACTGGTGAAGGACTTAAGTCTGCTCATAGACAGGTGAGTGAGCCGGGAAACAGCCATTCTCACCTCACACCCCAGGTGAGCTATGGATGAGACCACATGGCCAGCTGACAGCTTGAGTAATCTCATGAGGGTCTTTATGTCAGAGTCACCCAGCTAAATGGCTCTTGAATTTCTGATCCATAGAATCTGAGTGTTAATAAATAGTTGTTGTTTTAAACCACTAAATTTGGTGACAATATATTATATAGCAATAGAGAAAGAGTACAGAAGCCTTATTTATGTTCCATCCATCAATATTAAAAGACATGTTTAAAAATAAGTAATATTTTCTTTAATTCTCACCCGAGGATATTTTTCCATTTATCTTCAGATAGAGTGGGAGGGAGAGAGAGAAACACCAATGTGAGAGAGACACATAGATTGGTTGCCTTCCGCACGACCCTGACCAGGTCTGGGGACCGAACTGCAGCTGAGATATGCCGCCTTGACAGGAATCAAACCCACGACTCTTTGGTTCATGGGCTGGTGCTCTAACCACTGAGCAAGCAGCCAGGGGGGAGTAATATTTCTAGTAGCAGCAAAGGTTTATTAATATCAAGTTGTGCAAGACTATCATGGAATGGGAAGAAATAAGACATTTTAAATTAGGAAATGTAAAATTTCTAGAGGTTATAACCTTAGGATCTTCCATCAGAGGTAGGGGTACTGTTATCTATATAACATGTGATGTATTATCAATGCATTATGCCTATATCAAACTACAATGATACTGTAAACTTTTAAACTTTAGAGTAAAACATTCAGAGGAAGAACATTATAAATAATAGGGTGTTAAAATGAGACTGTCCCTGGCTTGGTTTCAGCCCAGCTCCCCAAAGCTGAGGGCAATACAAAAGTGCCAGGTGTCACCCATATGACTGCAGGAGACTCTGGTCCTCACATGCTGAGCCTGTTAAGAGCATCAAAAACCAGGTTGCCAGCATTAGCCAATCACCGATACTTATTGTTTCAAGGGTGACTTGAGTAATCTATACTAGGAGAAGGATTATTTTTGGTGAAAGTTTTCAGTGTGCTATGTACTTAAACACCACAAGCAGGAAAAGACTGGGCTTCATGTCAAGGAAAGGAAGTTTGAAGAGAACCAATTGCAGAGCCTGGGTTTTGGGGTCACAGAGAGTAGTGTCTGGCTCCTGCTAGGGGACATATAGAGGTGAGAGAACTGCCCAGCTGGTGCGGCTCAGTGGTTGAGCATCGACCCATGCACCAAGAGTTTGCCGGTTCAATTCCCCGTCAGGGCATAAGCCCGGGTTGTGGGCCCAATCCCCAGTGGGGGGCATGCAGGAGGCAGCCAATTGATGTTCTCTCTCATCAATGTTTCTATCTCTCTCTCCCTCTCCCTTCCTTTCTCTCTAAAATCAATAAAGAAAAAATTTTTTAAAAGAGGTGAGAGAAGCTGGCTGGCGCTGCTCCTGTCTTGCAGTGGAGTGAAGAGGTGCCTTGCAGGGGGTGGGGGGGACTTACACGCATTATTCTGGGAACTGGATTTGAAGGCCGCTGGCCTGGAGTTTGTTTAAAAGTAACTCTTCCCAAGAGTTCTGCCTAGAGGGGCAATGTGACCCAGGCAGAGGGTATAGACACAGAGGCCCAGGGGTCATAAGCAACCAGGAGGCACATTATCACGGAGCAGGTGGGCAGGTGTCTGAGGAGTCATGAGAGAAAGTACCTGCCATCCAGAGGGACCAGCGGCAGGATCGCAGCAGTCCGACCGAGTGAGGCTGTGTCCTTGTCCTGAACCCCTTCTCCCCAACACCCAACACTGCAGAGGTTATAAACAGTAGGTCATAAGTGGGGAAGCAGAGGGAATAGGGAAGGCGATAAGAAACAGATTATACCCTCAGTCCTGTCTCCTGTCTGGGGCCAGGTCCAAACTAGAGAAGAGGTCTTAATTGAATGAAATCTAAATTCCCGACTTTTATACTCGAGTAGATGAGAGTTTTATAGTTATTTAACTGATTCTATTTTTTAATGTCAAAACAAGGGGCCTTTTCATTTATTTTCTAAGGATGACTGGGTAAGTCATGGAGCATGCCCATGAGTCTCTCCTCAGGCAAGGAAAACAGACAGTGGAGTGATGTGAGCAGACAGTGGAAGAAAGAATAAAGTTATTTTAAGTTTATACTGCACCAAGTCCAGCTCATTCAAAAAAATGACCACAAGTGTTTCTGGAAAAAGGAAGGGAGGGTCCTGTTGCCAGGAGCTGCCTCTAGCTACAAAGGATTCATGGATCACTAAAGATAAGAGTTTCCTAGTGAAGACCTAGATATCTTCAGACTAGAAATAATGCCTACCCCAAAGTTCAGGCCCCACAGAGAACTCTGGAACACCAATTCCTGGACCCACTCAGCAGCTGGTAAGGGAAGTCATCTCAAGTAAGCAGAAGGATTTTGGACCCAGGAGCGCCAGGCGCCTCTCCACCTACTCCAGCACCTGGTCAGGTTGCTCCAAGATGAGACCACATTGTACAGTATTTCTTGCAGCTTATTTCACTACAGAACACGTTTCTTACTACCCAGGAACACACCTTAGGAAAGACTGACCTAGATAGTTGTACCCAGGAATGGTACTAAGCAGATGACCCACAGCTGCTGGAGAGTAGATTACAGTCCTCAGGTAACAAGGCAAGTTTTCTTGGCACCCTCCTTGATTCTTGGACTAGCCCCCTTGAAGGATCTGTTCTTCCCATCCAGCCTCTGACATTGTCCTGCCATCATCCCTCTGGTTCCACAACCTCTGATTTTGTCCCTTTCTGTGCACCTACCCAAGATCAGGACTTGTTCTCTGATCCCGGCCCTGTGCCATCGTGTCCTAGGTGTCTACTCCAGCCTGCTGAGGTTTGCACAGCTTTGAATTAAGAAGAAACTTTATTTCCCCAAATATCATGTTTATGCAACATGTATTGCTAGAAATTTGAGCTTTAGGTGATAATTTAAGATTGTATGTTAAATTGCTGCTTAGGCCCTGGACAAAGGCATGTACCTTGGTTTCGGTTCGTCCCCTGCCCTGGTCAGGGTCATGCAGGAGGCAACCAGTCCACGTGTCCCTCTCAAGTCATTGTTTCTCTCTCTCTCCCTCTCACTCTATCTGAAGATAAATAGAAAAATATCTTTGGGTGAGGATTTAAAAAAAAAAAAAAAATGCTGCTTAAATGTATTTATATCCCAGACCTTGTTTTTGCTTCAGAGTTTAACTAGCGCGCTTTGGCTCTGATTACCTCCTAATCCTCATGTTTTGCCCCTCCAACACTGTTCTCTAAACCCTAGCCACATTAGTCTGTTTCAATTACTCACAAGCACTTCTTTCTCTTTCTTGCCCTCCCCTTTTCTCTCTCAGTCTCCTGAGGGCGTTGGGACATTTCCCTGTTTAGGATGCCTCCTACCTAGTCTTTGTGTCTTATCTTGCCCCACCCTGACCAACTTAGGCGCCCTGTCTTTGCGTTACCAACCACTCTGGTTAGGTCACTCTCTTGTCTCTTATCCCTCTGAATCAGGATTGCCTGCTTTCTTTCTTTCTTTTTTAATCCTCACCTGAGGATATTTTACCATTTATTTTCAGATAGAGTGGGAGGGAGAGGTAGAGAAAGAAAGAGAGAGAGAAACAACAATGTGAGAGAGACACACTGATTGGTTGCCTCCCACACAACCCTGACCAGGGCCAGGGATGAACTGAAACTTAGGTACGTGCCCCTGACTGGAATCGAACCCGTGACTCTCTGGTCCCCAGGCCGACACTAACCTCTGAGCTAAACTGGCCAAGGCATTCTTTTTTTTTTTAATCTTTTTTTAATCTTCACTGGAGGATATGTTCATTGATTTTAGAGGGGAGTGTGGAGGGAGGGAAAAAACAATGGGAGAGAAAAACATCGATTGGTTACCTCTCATACGAATCCCAACCTAGGCATGTGCCCTGACTGGGAATCAACCCCAAAACCTTTTGGTATATGGGAAGACGCTCCAGCCAACTGAGCCACACCGGCCAGGGTACCCGCTTTTTTGTATGTATCTTGTTCTAGACTATAAGCTCCTTGAAAGCAGGAGTTATGTCTTATTCGCTGCTGCATTGTGTCTGGCACATAGCAGGTACACAGTAAATAAATGAATGTGTACCATTTTATTGGATAGTTGTAAGCAGAAAGAAACTTCATTCTTTTTTAATTTATTCTACTCCATTAAAAGTTGACTGCCAAACCATCCCTAAGTGAAATTTTCAGCAAATTTTCTGTCATTTGTTTGAACACTAAGTCCAGAGGTCTCTGGCCTAGAAGCCAGTCTGGTCGAATAACCACACAACTGCAGTCTAATACAATATAATATCAAAACTCTAAAACTATTCGATGTTAACATTTCTCCCATTTTCTGCTGAGCTTGGAAGCCTAGAGTGGAAAGTCAAGAGGTGTAGTTGGCTCCTCTGTTCTCCTCAGATACTTTCTCCCTTACTAAAGAGATGGTGTTTCTGAATGTGCTTCCCTCCCCATCTCTCTCCCCCCACCCCTCCACTCCACCCCCAACACCAGGCTCAGACCTAGGGGAAGAGGAGATTAGTGGAAGGGGCCATGGTTTTGTGGTTGCTTAGGCTGCTCCTGGCATTGGTGCCCTTGCAGAGTGGGGCGTGTCTAAGACTGCAGTTGTGGGCACTTTTGCGGGTTCCTATGAGATGTCCCTACTGGTGACCCCTAGCATATATTATTATCTATTGCTGCATAACAAATTACTCTAAAACTTAGTAGCTTAAAACTATAAACATTTGTTATCTCACACCGTTGCTGCTTAACTGTTTGCTTCTGACCCAGGGTCTCTTAGGAGGTTGCAGCCCAATGTTGGTAGGGACGCTAGTCATCTGAAGGCTAGACTGGGGCTGGAGGAACAACTAAGATGGTGCCCTCACATGCCTGGCAAGTTCGTTCTAGTTTTGGCAGAGGCCTGAGTTCCTCACCACGTGGACCTCTCTACATGGTGTTTACCCCAGGGAGAGTGATCCAGTAGGAAGAACCAGGAGGAACTGTAGTGCCTTCTGTAACCTGGTCCTACAAGTCAGACACCATTGCTTAAGTTGGTCGCTGTCAGATCAGGCTGTCATAACAGAGCACTGTGGACTAGGTGGCTTAAATAACAGAGATGCATTTCTCACAGTTTCAGATGCTGGGAAGGCCAAGGTCAGGGTGCCAGCAGGGTCAGTGTCTGGCGAGGGCTCCCCTCTGGGTTCCAGATGGCTGCCTTCACCCTCCTGGCAGAGTGTCCTCTCACAGCAGAGAGAGAGCAAGCTCTCTGGTATCTTCTCTTATAGAGGCATTAATCCTATCATGCGGGTCCCATCTACATGGCTTCATCTAAACCTAATCACCCTCCACAAACCCCATCTCCAAGTACCATCCATTGTGAGTTAGGACATCAGCATGCGAATCTGGGGGAGATACAATCAGTCCATAGCAGTCACACAAATCAGCCCTGATAAAATATGGGAGGGGACAGCATGGAAGTATCAACACCGGGAGGTGGAGATCATTGGAGGCAGACTACCACGCAGGCAAATCCTCTCCTCCAGCTGGTCCCTGTGACTCCCAGTTCAGTCCCTGGTCTTCCTCCTGCCCACCCCAGTCCCAACCCCAATCTCTACTGGAGGCTCTCTGCCCTTCAAGTGAGCTCTTGGGAGATTCATTACTGCAAGCTGGCTCCCTTCTACAGGACTCCAGGTCCCCACGCAGTCCCTGGGAAATACACATCTTTGCCCGTAGTGGTAGAAATGCACCTCACTCCCAGTGCAGTGCCCTCCTCGTTCTGGCAGCATCAGCCGGGCTCTTGCCTTTTGCTCTCTCAGCTGTGTTTTAGAAACCAGTCTCTATGATCTCTAATTCCACAGAAAGTTGTCAAGTTCTTCAAGTGTTCCTCCCAAACTCTCATTCTCACTTAGTATAAGTCCTTCAGTTTGGCGAGGATATTGGAAATTTGCTGTACACTGAAAATTTTTCCAAAATATCCCACTTTCCTCCCGCCTCTTCTACCATGACTATTGCATAACCTGAGTAATGCCAGTTGTTTAAATCTCTCCACATACAACCAGGTGGTTGTAGCAGATGCTTTTGGTGTCCTGTCCCTTGGCCCTCCTGGCTGCCCACCCATGGTTTCCTTCTGTTAGTGCCTGTGACTCTGCCTGGGGGAACATGGTCAGCCTTGGGAACAGGGAAAGTCAGAATGCCTGCAAGTTAACACCCTCTGGAATAGCCATCAACCAATGACAAGAAGGAGTTAAAAATTATATTATCCAACTTCCGCAGATCGGACAACTCAGGCATATTCTACACTGTCTCCCAGAAGTCCCCAGTGGGATTGATCTGTAGGTGAGGACTGTGGTAACCTGCCTATTAACACACCCTAAAGTGCCTTCCTACCCTTTTGAAATCCACTTTCCCACACCTCCTCTGGATGCTTCCTGAAATTACTTCTCAAATAAACTATAGTCTTAGGGTCTACAACAGGAGGAAACCATCTTGATGGGTGTGTGACCTGTGAAGGGCCTGATTTCTGACTTAATTGCCTGCTGTTGTCATCTTGAAATTATTAATAATTTTTATTTTATTTATTTATTTTTTATCCTCACCCAAAGACATTTTTCCATTTTTTGTTCAGGTAGAGTGGGAGGGAGAGAGAGGAAGAGAGAAACATCGATGTGAAAGGGGCACATTGAGTGGCTGCCACCCGCACGACCAACCAGGGCTGGGGACAAACTGCAACCAAGGTTCGTGCCCTTAGTGGAAACCGAACCCAGGTCTCTCTGGACTGCAGGCCGACGCTCCAACTGCTGAGCCAAATTGGCCAGGGCTATTAATAATTTTTAAATGAGAAGCCTTACAGTTTCATTTCTGACTGGACCTTGAAAACTATGTAGTCAATCCTGAACCCCGCCTAAAACAGTGGTCTGGCACCTCCATTTAGGATTGGGGTACTTGATACCTATTGTATTATTCCTGGCCTTTGGGAATATAGTTAATCTATTACAAATACATAATTGAGAATTCAGAGAATAACTGGATTTTGCTCTTTTTTATTCTCACCCAAGGATATGCTTTTAGTTTTTTTGGTTTTTTTTGTTGTTGTTTTGTTAATCCTCACCCAAAGATATTTTCCATTGATTTTTAGATAGAGTGGAAGAGAGGGAGAGAGAAAAAGATCGATGTGAGAGAGACACATTGATTGGTTGCCTCCCACGCAACCCCAACCAGGGCCAGGGATCAACCCTGCAACCCAGGTACGTGCCCTTGACTGAAACTGAACTTGAGAGGCTTCTGTCCACTGGCTGATACTCTAACCATTGAGCCAAACTGGCCAGGGCTGTTTTTATTGATTTTAAAGAGAGAGGGAGAGAGAGAGATAATGATTTGTCACCTCCCATACACATCCTGATTGGAATGGAACCTGAAACTTAGGTATGTGCCCGGACCTTGAATCGAACCTGAAATCTTTTGGTGTATGTGATGATGCTCCAACCAACCGAGCCACCTGGCCAGGGTTGGGTTTTACTCTTTTGTAAAGAATTACATTTGATTTTGTTTTATGTGATTTTCATTGTCTATCACATAGTTTGGATTGTGACTCTTCTCCTTCTCCTTCTCCTTCTCCTTCTCCTTCTCCTTCTCCTTCTCCTTCTCCTTCTCCTTCTCCTTCTCCTTCTCCTTCTCCTCTTTCTCCTTCATCTTTGGCTTTGGCTTCAGCTTCTTCTGAAAAATAAACCAAAATTGTCAACTTGAATTGTAACTGACCAAACTATGTCCAGGAATCTCTCCAAACAACCCAAAACAACACCACAGTTTTTTGCCCAGCCAGTGTGGTTCAGTGGTTGAGTGTCGACCCATGCACCAAGAGGTCGCTAGTTCCATTCCCGGTCAGGGCATATGCCCAGGTTGTGGGCCAAATCTCCAGTAGGGGACATGCAGGAGGTGGCCAGTTGATGTTTTCTCTCATTGATGTATCTCTCTCTCTCTCTCTCTCACTCTCCCTTTCTTTCTCTCTAAAATCAATAAAGAAAAACACATACATAATGGAGTACTATGCAGTTGTAAAAAAGAAAGATCTCTTATCCTTTGAGACAACATGGAGGGACCTGGAAAGTGTTATCCTAAGTGAAACAAGCCAAGCAGAAAAAGACAAATACCACATGATCTCACTTATATATAAAATATAATAAATATAACAGTCTGAGGAATAGGGTAGACCCAGAAACACGGAAGTAGGTTACAGACTGACAACCCTCAGAAGAGGGATTGGGGGTGGGGGGGGGTGGGAAGAGATAAACCACAGAACTTATATGCATGTATGCATAACCAATGGACATGGACAACAAAGCCAGGGATGGGGCGGTGGGGGGGATGGGGAGGAGGGTGTCAATGGGGTAAAAAAGGAGAAACATCTGTAACAAAATAAAATTAAAAAATTAAAAATTAAAATAAAAAAACGTGATACATGATGAAAAAACAAACAAACATTTTTTGCCAGCCCCAGTGTTTCTGGGATAAGACCAAGAGCAGCCCATATTCAAGGCTGGTTGTCCCCCTCTCAAGCTTCTCATTCCAAAGGAAAAATTAGGGATGGATAAAGGTCCTCTTCCCTCCTCCCATCATATTGGGAACTTAGAAAGTCACTGGTGGGGTTCACCTCTCCTCTCACCCCATTCCTTTCCTAAGGTAAATGGAAATCTTCAGACATTATCCAGAAATCCAGGGATCCAGGTGAGGCAGCCCCAGTGCCCTCCTGGACTTTCAGCCAAAGCTTTACTCCAGTTCGTTCAGCTGGCATTCCCAGTGCCCAAGTGGAAAGTAAGTAAAATAGGTGCTAGAGAAAAACCTCAAATGCCCTATCATCTTCACAGTGTGAGTCACATTGCATAAATAAATAAATAAATAAATAAATAAATAAATAAATAAAACAAGAGCCCTAATGAAGAGCAACAGCGGCCAGCCCTCAGAAGACATGCTGAATCCTTCTGGTTGGTAGTGGTGGGCTTGTGGCTCTGGTTGGTGGAAGGCTGGGTGATCTGGCTGGCCCTCCGGCGTGGTGGAGCCAGGTACTCAAACATGGATATCGAGAGAGTAGACAGCATGTCTTTGAGGTCCGGGGGCATGGGGTCAGACCAGAAGCCATGACAAGGGCATCATCACTGTCGATGTGCTGAGTGGGATCCAGCACCAGCAATTTGTCAGTGAGGTCCAGTGCACGGGGGTCACGCACATTAGCCTTCAACCTGTCCTTCACCTTCCACTTCTGGCACTAGGTCCAGTTTCTCAAACAGCTCATACTTGTCCACATTTGGCCACACGTCAGGGGTGATGAAGCCACAGAGCTGACTGATGAGGGCCAGCTGGTGCTGCTCCATGTTGCCCTGCCTGATGGGCTGTGGTCTACATCTCCACCATGATGCACCAAGCACCCCACAGGCTACTGAGGGGGTTGGTAGTCCTGCTCCCCAAGTGACAGCTCTGAGGGCTGGTACCAGAGCATCACCACCCAATTGGTATAGCGGTTGGGCTGGCTGCTTTTGGCCAGACTGAAGACCCGGGCCAGCCCGAAGTCTGCCAGTTTCAGGACCGGTCTTGGGTGATGAGCACGTTAGCCGCCTTCATGTCCCTGTGCAGGCTCTTGTTTCTGTGGAAGCAGTAGAGGCCATTGAGCAACATCTGCGTGACCTCAGTGTGAACTTGACAAACCCGCTGCTCAACAGCCCAGCAAGATCATGCTAGCAGAAGTCCAACACCAGGTATTTCTGCCTCTGTAGCGGTGATAGCGGGAAGTGTTGGTTTGACAGATCTCAATCAAGTTGACAATATTCTCATGTTTTAGAAGCTGGAGAATCCTGATTTTCTGCAAGGCTATAATGGGGAACCCCTCCTTCTTGATTTCTATCAGTACCTTCTTCAGAGCCTCCTTTTGGCCAGTCAAGTGATACATTGCCGTAAAAACCTCCCAAAGGTGCTTTGGCCAGTCTTAGAGAGCTTCTAATATTTGGACACCTCATCACAAGAGGGCAACACCACTGAGTCATACGGCTTTGCCATGCTTGGCCGCCTCCAGCCTACCACCCCCCGCGACATAGCCTCCAGCCGCCGCTGCTGCTCTGTGGTTATTCTTGCAAGTTCAAAAGAAAGCTTATTTATTTGCAGTGTGCTGTCATTGATACTCCACCAGGCCTGTGTTCATTACTGCAATTCCACAGACTTCTATTTCCATGACTTCTTATCACTTTTCTCAGACTTTTCAATTAATTCCTAAATGTGGGAATAGTCAGTTGGTTCAGATTTCTGTTTCTCATAATATTTGTATTAACATAGGCTCTAAATCCACAAAAATCTGTTCTCATGAGGAATTGATTAAAAGAAATATGGGAGAATGTTTCTGTGGGGCTGGGCTTGCTCTGAAAGACAAATTACGTAGCTTAAAATTCAGACTTAGACAAAAAGAGGGAATCCTTCTCAGTTGTTGATTGGTCATGCCACAGCATTTCACACCTCAGCTGGGCTGTGTTTTGAATTAAAGGGAATCTCTTTTATTAGAGAGCCAATACACCTATTCAAGAAATCTTTCTACTTTCCAGCTGTAACATCAACATACAGCTCTATTCTTTTTCTCTCACCCCATAATAATCAAATAAGATAGTTTCAGCCTTTTCCAACTAAAAATATCCTCCCAACAAAATGGCTAAGTATCAAGAAATTATTAAATGCAGGTGGAAAATGGAATTTTAACTCTCTAAACTTGAAATAAAAAAGACCGAGATTCCTGCATGGGAGTAAAAGGTGAACCAGATGACCCTTAGCTCCCCTTTAACCCTAAAATTCCAGTTTTTGTTCTAGGTAGGGAATCAATTGTTGTGATAAATGAATCCCATTTTATTCACACTTGATCTTGCTGTGTAATGACAGTTTAATGACAAAGCATATGGGTGAGTATAAGAATAACAATGACCATTTATTGATTGTTTAATATGTGCCAGTCATCTGCCACAAGCATGCTCTCATTACTATAAAGTGGATACCAATGCTCCCATGCTATATTTGAGAGAAGTAGGGCTCAGAAAGTTTGAATAACTTACCACTGAGTGGTGTCTGTATCCAACTGTCCATGTTCGTGTGCACTGGGTTATACTACTTGCTTGTAGCAGAGGAAATAATTTAAATATGTGAGGTATTATTTAAAAGCCATGTTGTAATAATCTCTCCACATCTTGATTTCTTAGGAGTCCAGTCTGGTTTCCATTGCGTCTTAAGTTTCTACTAATTTTAGGGTTAATATTCTGGTCAGGAAAAGTACAAATAGCAACAGCCAAAAGACCTTTGGGAAAATAATGTCTTTGGGAAAAAAATCTGCTGAAAAACAACATGCTGCTTGAGCCATATGGAAATGGTTGATGGAGATCTCTGTGGTAGGCCCAGCTTTATTCTTTTGGTCTGAATACTATGTTATTTCCCCCCCGCCCCCTTGCCTTTCTTTGCACAGGCTCTCTCCTCTACCAGCCCTCTTCATCTGGTCACTCCCACTCACCCCTCTAAGCCTCTATGTAGACATAAATTCCTCTGGGAAACCTACCCTGCCATTTCCCCACTATCCAGGGGAACCTGGGTTGAACCACTATGATTTATTGATCCACGGTGCTCCCCGAACTCATTCTGCATATCTATGATTAGTGCTCTGCTTCCCTCACTGTATTACAAGTTCCTTGGGTGCAGGTGTGATATCTTATTTATTTTTACCCTTTGCACGTAGCTGCAGCTTCTTACAAAACCTTTGTGGAATGACTATCTGACTGGCTCACTACCTGATAGAACACAGGATCTTCCAAGAACCTAGATCGCCAGAGCTTCCCATGGAGGTCTCGTATGTAAAGGATGAGGCATTGGCTGTACAAAGAGCTTAGAAAGTAGAACTCTTCCTGGTAAATGAAAAGAGCAGCTGGCCCAAGCCCAACTGTGATCTGAAAGGGAACATTTGTTATCAGATCACACCCATGCACTTGGCAAGTTCTTCCTTATTTGAGGGTGTGTAGCTCCCTTTTGTCAGACGTCACACCTCATAAAGAGGAGTTATTTGCTTCTATTTTAAATGATGAAAGAAGTAGGTACCCTGTGGGTCTCTTAGCCTCTTATTGATTGAAAGGCCTGCATTACAGATATAATGGTATCTTGGAGTAATAGACTTAAATGAATACAGAGCCTAGAGGTAGACATGAGACAGCCCCAGGATTTTCATCAGTGCATCATCCTCTAGGCTTTACTGACAGTCACCAAAGTGGACAGATTCTGGGAGTTGACAGAGCAAAGGACATTCAGTTAGAACTGGATTCCAGTTCTTGGAGTTCTTAAACAAGTCACTTAACCTGGCTCAGTCTCCAATTGAGCAATTTTAAAGTAGAGATTATAGCATACCTAATTTTGCACTATCATTATAAAGTTTCAGTGACATAACTTATATACAAGAGTGTATGAAAAAATAAGCCACACACTGAACTTGACAAGCTCAGGGGAGGAGGCCTGTGTGGTGGGTCCTATAAACTCAGAGAATGAAAGTAACCACATAGCATAGTCTGCACATAAGTATTCTTAACTAAAAGCAGGCCATGGTGGGTGGTCATGTCCTAGGCCTGACGCTCCCTTGAAAAGGGTCAATCTTTACCTTACGTGAGCCTGTCTGTTGTCTTTTTGCCTCTAAAATAACATACCGTTGAAATATCAGAGTAATCTTCTTTTTCAGGCCTTCAAGGCACAACCTCCCATCAGAGCAGGAGACCACAGAACTCCTCATTGTTATCTTGTTCCCCACACACCACCTCTAGGTGCTGCAATTGTTAATTACTAACTGCTCTGTACCCACCAAGTTAAAGAAGTATGTGTTTTTCTATTTTGCCTTTTCATCCAGTCCTAGAGATTTCCCTGCTTTGCTTTCTCTCACCCTTAATCTACCACCAGTGGATTTCACATAACCCTCCTTACATCTCCTCCTTTGATTCTAATGTATAAAATAAGCTGCAAAACTGCTGTTCTCCAGAGCATTTTTTCAATCCATCGAGATTTTGCTTCCTGGCAATTGTCATCAATTGGCTCAGATGAACAACAAAAAAATCCCTCCAGTCTTGGACATTTCTTATGTTGCTACAAGGTACTAAAAGGAAGTCATCAATACATGTTTCCTCCTTTGCCTCCATACATGTTTAACTCAAGTTCATTCACTTGGCAGCTTATCTCTGGCAACCTTCCTTTGAAGACTGCTTCTCAATCCTCAGTTGTTTAAGAAGAACCCGAGATCCTTGTTAAAAGGCAGCTTCCTGGCCCGACCCCCAGAGATTCTGGTGCTCTAGGTCTGGGTTACTGCCCAGGAAGTTTCGCTTTTGACAGTTGTCCCAGGTAATTTGGAGTCACTTCTGGAAACTTGATATGAAAACTCCAAAGTCTTTCTTTATCTTAGACTAAGACTACTTTCCTTTCATCAGCAACAGGACATGGAAAGACACCTTTAAGCCAAAATATTTAATTGCATACTCTGACCTGGGAGGTGTTTAGAAGAACAGAGAGTAAACGAAGGAGGTGGTGGAGGTGATGGTGAAGAATGGGGAAAGTTGATGTTTTTCATCAGCCTTCAGAGCATACTCCTTGGGGGTGATGAAGAGAACAAAGAGCAGATGGCCCCTATTGGAAGTGGGGATGCAGGAGGGCAAACTAATGGGGCTGGAGAGCTTCCAGCTTATACCAAGTCAGCACTTTGCAGAGCAGCTTTATTATCTCACTTTAAGGGCTCTAAATTTCCTCTACATCAGACCCTTTTGTATGGAAGCATCAGTCCTCATAAATACTCTAAGCCAAATAGAAGAGACTTTGCTATCACCAGTAGTTTTATCACCAGTCCCTGCAGCTTCATTAGAAGGGAAAAGTGAGAGGTAAGTAGCCATCTGCTCAAACTGCCTCTTGGAAAATCCCCACTGAGGCCTGCTGCAGACAGAGCTTTAGTCTGCCCCACCTTCCCAGGTACTCAGCAGGGCATTTTGCCAAAAAACACCTGGCAGGGTCTCCCTCAGAAGACTGATAACTAGCTAGATGTGGGCTATTCCTGAAATTTCTCTCCCAATTCCTATTCTCCATCCTTCCTTCTCTTTTTAAACATCATTGGAATTTGAAACTGATTGATCTTTAAAGAAGTGCAATATGTTGCCCTGGTTGATTTGGCTCAGGGGTTAGAGTGTTGGCCCTCAGACCAATGAGTAGCAGGTTCGATTCTGGTCAAGGGCATGTACCTTGGTTTGCTTCTATTTTAAATGAGGAAAGAAAACTAGTTTGTCCCTGGCCCTGGTTGGGGTCCTGCAGGAGGCAGCCACTCGATGTGTCCCTTTCACGTTGATGTTTCTCTCTCTCTCCCCCTCCCACTCTATCTGAACAGAGAAAATGAAGAAATGTCCTTGGGTGAGGGTTAAAAACAATGCAATGTGTTGCTTTCAGGGTTCTCCTGCCTTAGACAGTGTTCTTACTTTGGTCCTGCTACCACTTAGTCACTAGAATAGCAGGCAAGTGGTTTTCTCAGCTCTGCATCTATTCAAAAAAATATTTTAAATTGAATTTATTGGGATAACATTGGTTAATAGAATTATATAGGTTTCAGGCATACAGTTCTACAATACATCATCTGTATGTTGCACTGTGTGTTACCACCCCAAGTCAAGTCTCCTTCCATCACCATTTATCCCCCACTTTACTCTCTTCCACCTGCCCCCTTCCCTCTAGCAACAGTTTTTTTTTTTTAATTGTGCATATTCAGTGGAAGAAAAGAAACCATTCTTCCTACATATAAAACATACACAATACTGAATTTATTATCATAATCATTTTTAAGCATACAGTTCAGAAGAATTAAGTTATTCATTATTGTGCAATCCTGCAAAACTGATGTTCTGTATCTATTAAATAATAACTCCTTATTACCTGCTCCCCCTAGACCCTGACAACCAACCCCAATTCTACTTTCTATGTTTATAGATTTGACTGCTCTAGGTACTTGATGGTCAAGTGGAATTGTACAGTGTTTATCTTTCTATGACTGGCTTATTTCATTGAGAATAATGTCCTCAAGTTTCATCCATATTGTAGCATGTGTCAGAATTTCCTTTCTTGTTAAGGCTGAATCATATTCCATTGTATGTATATATACTACATTGTGTCTATCCGTTCATCTGTGAGTGGACACTTGAGTTGCTTCCACCTGTGGGCTATTGCCGCAATGAACATCGGTAGACAAATATCTCTTCAAGGCCTTGCTTTCAGTTCTTTAAGGTATCTACCCAGACGTGGAATTGCTGGGTCATATGATAATTCTACTTCTAATTTTTTGAGGAACCTCTATACTGTTTTCCAAAGTGGTTGTACCATTTTTCATTCTTACCAGCAGTACACAAGGGTTCTAATTTCTCCCCATTTTGACAACATTTCCATTATTTTTTAATTAATTAATTAATTTATTTATTTTTTATCCTCACCCGAGGACATTTTTCCAATTTTTGTACAGATAGAGTGGGAGGGAGAGAGAGAGAGAGAGAGAGAGAGAGAGAGAGAGAAACATCGACATGAAAGGGACACATCGTGTGGCTGCCACCCGCACGACCAACCAGGGCCGGGGACAAACTGCAACCGAGGTACGTGCCCTTAGCGGGAACCGAACCCGGGTCTCTCCGGACCGCAGGCCAACGCTCTAACCGCTGAGCCAAACCGGCCAGGGCTAATTTATTTTTTTATTGTGGACATCCTAATGGGTGTGAGGTGATTCACATTTTTCTAATTATTAGTGATGTTGAGTGTCTTTCATGTGCTTGTTGGCCATTTGTATATCTTCTTTGGAGAAATTCAACAATTTTTGTTTGTCTGTGGGTTGCCTATCCAATAGTCATTTTCTCTCATCTTTCTGGCTGACCTCTGATATCAATTCTCCCTGATGTGGTTCAGGGCTAAGTCCTGAGTAATCCAAGCCAGTGGTTCCTAATCCTGGCTGCACATTAGAGTTACTGGGGGTAGCTTTAAAAAAATACCCATGCCTTGCCCGGCCAGTGTGGCCCAGCTGTTAGAGTATCAGCCGATGGACGGAAGGGCCCCGGGTTTGACTCCCGCTCAAGGTCACATATCTGTGTTGCAGGTTTGTTCCCTGGCCCTGGTTGAGGCTGTGCAGGAGGCAACCAATCGATGTGTCTCTCTCACATTCATGTTTCTCTCTCTCTCTCTCTCTCTCTCTCTCTCTCTCTCTCTCTCAATCTCTTTCTCTCTTCCGCCCTCCCTTCTACTCTCTCAAAAAAACACACACAAAACAAACAAATAAATAAATATCTTCAAGTGAGGATTAACAACAACAACCAAAAATATATGTATATTTTAAAAAAAGATAGTCCTCTTGCTACTGTGAGAGGCACTAGCCTGAGGAGCTCAGAATAGAAAGCTGTAACAGAACATGGGTTGCTGATGATGTTGCTGAGCTAACTTGACCCACCTTGGAGTCAGCCTACTTCTGGAACTCTGCTAATAAATGTCCTTCTAATTTAAGATATTTTGAGTTGAGTTTTCTGTTACTTGCAGCTGAAAGTATCCAAACATTTCACTCACTGTGTGCTTGGAATTCAGGAGGACATGGGGCTATCCTTATGAAGTATCTGTTATGATAGAAGAAAGGAACAGAGACATTGTCTTGAGCAGACTCAAACTCTGGATTCTCATATTGAAAGCCTGAAGCTCTGCTGTCCAAGGTTGTTGTTTTTGTTTTGTTTTGTTTTTTAATTTTTTTTTTCTTTATTGATTTTAGAGAGAGAGGAAGGGAGAGGGAGAGAAAGATAGAAACATCGATGAGAGAGACATTGATTGGCTGCCTCCTATGTGCCCTCCACTGGAAATCGGGCCCACAACCTGGGAATGTGCCCTGACCAGGAATCGAACCGGCAACATCTTGGTGCATGGGTCAACACTCAACCACTGAACCACACCAGCCAGGCTGTCCAAGGTTTTTTTTTAAGGCTTTGTTTGGAACCCAGTAAAACAGGAAACCAGGACAGTTGGGCATGCTGTGCAGTCAATAGCCAGACCAAAACTGGAGGCATTCTGAACTTAAATCCTCAACTTGCCATGTGGTCCAGGCCAAGCCCTTAAAATCTGAGTCAGTTACAGAGTATAGATGCAACATGGAAAGGGAAAGAAGTTCTGTACTTATCAACATTATGAGTCCAAACCACATAAGTCTTTCAAGATTAAATTTAACACCTTGGTGTGTGATAGCTGAGCCCAAGCAAGTAACTTATTTAAATTCATGGTCAGCCAAGTTGTACTTATTAGGTTACATGGTTCTCGGGTTCATAGCAGGACTAACCTTCTTTAGCATCTTCTTTCCTAAATCTAGGTGTTATCGGATCAGGCCTCTTTTCTGCTAGTTTCCTTAAATTTTAACTGTGAGAGTGGCTTATGGATATCACCACTTAGTGAATTCCAAAGGCGAGAGCAAGTGAGGGAGTACATGAGATATTCTGTTGGCTGGTCACAGTTTTCTGCCTACGTGCCAAATCCCAAGATACACCAAAATTTTAAAAATGACAAATGAATTAGCTGCTATCTAACTGTACTGTGTGACAAGAATCAGTCATAGGAAGTGTGGTTCAATATAAAATAGTGATAAGAACAGGAACCAGACAGAGATGCCCACTCTCGCCACTCTTACTAACCATAATACTGGAAGTCTTAGCCACAGCTATTGGACATGAAGAAAACATAAAAGGAATCCAAATTGGAGAGCAGGAAGTAAAACTGTCATTATTTGCAGATGACATAGAAAACTCTAAAGACACCATCAAAAATCTACTAGATTTAATAAATGAATTTGGCAAAGTAGGAGGATACAAAATTAACATAAAAAAATCAATGGCATTACAATAGCTAAGATCTGGAAACAACCCAAGTGTCCATCAGTAGATAAGTGGATAAAAAAGCTGTGGTACATGTACACAATGGAATACTATACAGCTGTAAGAAAGAAAGATCTCTTATCCTTTGAGATGGCATGGAAGGACCTGGAGAGTATTATGTTAAGTGAAACAAACCAAGCAGAGAAAGACAAATATCACATGATCTCACTTATTTGTGGAATATAATGAATTAAACAAACTGATGAACAAAATTGACCCAGAGACATAGAGGTGGGGTACAGACTGACAAGCCCCGGGAAGGGGGGGTAAATCACAGAACTTTATGCATCTATGCATGACCAATGGACATAGACAACAAAGCTGGTGATGAGGCGGGGGAATGGGGAGGAGGGTATCAATGGGGGCAAAAGGAGAAGCATCTATAACAAAAACAAATTAATAATAATAATAATAATAAAAATCAAGGGCATTCTTTTACACCAACAATGAATTCAATGAAAGAGAAACTAAAAAAGAAACTCTATTTACCATTGCGGAAAAAAAAATTAAGATACTTAGTCATAAACTTAACCAAAGAAATAAAGAATCTAGTCACAAAAAAACTACAGGTCACTGGAAAAAGAAATAGAGGAAGACATAAAAAAGTGGAAGCAAATACCTTGTTCATGGATTGGAGGAATTAACATTAAAACACAAAGCAGCCCTGGCCAGTTTGGCTCAGCGGTTAAAGCGTCGGCCTGCGGTCCGGAGAGACCCGGGTTCGGTTCCCGCTAAGGGCACGTACTTCGGTTGCAGTTTGTCCCCGGCCCTGGTTGGTCGTGCGGGTGGCAGCCACTCGATGTGTCCCTTCACGTCGATGTTTCTCTCTCTCTCTCCCTCCCACTCTATCTGTACAAAAAATGGAAAAATATCCTCGGGTGAGGATAAAAAAAACAAAACAAAACACAAAGCAATCTATAGGTTCAATGCAATCCCCATCAAAATACCAATGACATATTTCACAGAACTAGAACAAATACTCCAAAAGCTTATATGGAACCAAAAAAGACCCTGAAAAAGAAGAACAAAGTAGGAGGGATCACAGCACCGGATATCAGGTTATACTATAAAGCCATAATAATCAAAACAGCCTGGTACTGGCCCAAGAACAGGCACATAGATCAATGGAACAGAACAGAGAACCCAGAAATTGACCCAAGACAATATACTCAATTGATATTTGACAAAGGAGGCAAGAGCATACAGTGGAATCAAGACAGCTTCTTCAATAAACAGTGTTGGGAAAGTTGAACAGCTACATGCAAAAAAATGAAGCCAGACCACCAACTTACACCAAACACAAGAATAAACTCAAAATGGATAAAAGGCTTAAATGTGACTGATGAATCACAGAAGAAAATGCAGGCAACAAAATTTCAGACATCACATGCAGCAGAATTTTCACTGATACAATGACTAAAGCAAGAGAAACAAAGAAAAAAATGAACACATGGGACTACATCAAACTCAAAAGCTTCTGCACAGCAAAAGAAACAACCATCAAAATGGAACGGCAACCCACTATATGGGAGAGCATAATTGCCAATGATACATCAGATAAGGAGCTAATTTCCAAAATATATAGAGTACTCATACAACTCAACAAAAGGAAGACAAAGAACCCAATTAAAAAATGGGCAGAGGACCTAAAGAGACACCTCTCCAAACAGGACATACAAATGGCCAAGAAACATATGAAAAAATGTTCAATGTCACTAATCATCAGAAAAATGCAAATTAAAACAACTATGAGGTATCACCTCACACCTGCCAGAATGGCTGCCATCAACAAATTATCAAACAACAAGTGTTGGCGAGGGTGTAGAGAAAAGAGGACTCTAGTACACTGCTGGTGGGAATGCAGGCTGGTGCAGCCACTATGGAAAACAATATGGTGTTTCCTAAAAAAATTAAAAATGGAACTGCCTTTTGATCCAGTGATCCCATTCTAGAAATATACCCTAAGAAGCCGGAAACACCAATCAGAAAGAATATATGTACCCTTATGTTCATACCAGCACTATTTACAGTAGCTAAGATCTGGAAACAGCCCAAGTGCTCATCAGTAGATGAGTGGATAAAAAAGCAGTGCTACATATACACAATGGAATACTATGCAGCTGTAAGAAAGAAAGATCCCTTATCCTTTGAGACAACATGGAAGGAACTGGAAAATATTATCCTAAGCAAAATAAGCCAGTCAGAGAAAGACAAATATCACATGATCTCACTTATTTGTGGAATATAATGAACAAAGCAAGCTGAGGAACAAAACAGACCCAGAGACATGGAAGTGGGGTGCCAACTGACAAAGCTCAGAAGAGGTGGATGTGAGGAGAGGGAAGAGATAAACCACAGAACTTATACGCATGTATGGGTAAACAAGGACATAGACAACAATGGTGGAGGGAGTGGGGGCAGGATTGGGAGGAGGGTGTCGATGGGGGAAAAAAAAGAGAAACATCTGTAACAAAACAAACAAACAAACAACAACAATATATATATAATAGTGAAAGGGTATGTATGTCTTTAAGAAAGCATTGAAGTGGAAAATACTAAAAACATATTTACTGTCAACTTTTTTGTAGATAGTGTCAAAATCTGAAATGAGCACTGATGAGTATAAAGTGTGTCCAAATCTCCACCGGTCCATAGTTCACAACTGGCCTTGAACTTGCTTGTTTGGGGTCATGGTCTCTGAAGTGAAGGCAAAGGCCTGATTAGTATTCCTGACGCTTCTCAGATGAGGGATCTGCAGAAAATGCATCCCAGTTTCAGAATGAATGTGAAGAATGTTGGGGGGAAAAGTGTGAGAAGGAGAAAAGTATGTGTGTGGGGGGGAGTATTCATTTAATTGGATCAGCATTGATATTGCTTCAAGCACGGTTTCGCCTGCAGAAGAAGCACAACTCTGCCATTAGGTCGGTGAAAATAAGGGTATTTTGAGTGAAAACTATAAATAAAGATAAAGCCTACCTGTATGTAAAATGTATTCAAAATTACAGCTAGAAATTTGAGGATACAAGGCAAATGTGGAAAACATGGAAGAACCTTTTAGAAAGATGCAAAGCAGCACCATCCTCAGAGATGGTTGCTGCAAATCTTAATGGAGGCTGATTCTCCAGTGGAAACATCAATGGCATCCTGGACAGACTGCCCGCGGGTCAGGGCGGGAAAGGCCACATGCTGAGCTGGGAACTGACTTGCCAGTGATACTGGAAGTTAGGCCAGAGGCTTTCGAAGTCTGGTAGGCTTCAGAGGTGTTCTGCTGCTGGGCTTGTGTCTGGAAAGACAGTAGACTCAAAGCTGGGTCTGTAGCTTTCAAGGCACTTCTGAGAAGTTTTGTGAAGGCATCTATCTGTATGTGATGCTCTTCCCCAAAGCCCATGCAGAGGTGTGAGAACACTGAGAAACTATTAAGTCAAGGCTGATCCTACCCTAGAGCAAGCCCACCCTGGCCAGTCTTTTTTAAATCTGCCAAAGACATTGTCCCACCTTTTCTTTACCTCCAAAATAAATGCCACAATAAAGAGACTGAGAAAGACATCACCACCAGAAAATCAACCAAATATAGCAACTTGGAGAAATAGAAGATGAGAGGGAGTATGGGAATTGAAAGTAAGAATTTGAAAATGAAGGTAAGAATTTGAAAATGCAGACCCAAGAGAAGGACACCCAAGAAAGGGGCAGAATTAAATCATGGAGAAAAGTGGCTCTTGAAAAAAAGGTGAAAATTCAGGCCTCTAAATCAACATTCCCAGAACACTAGACCTGGGAAGAAATAAGTTTGGAAAACACTGTATGCTATATCTAACCACCATAGTTAGCAATATATAATGCAAAATGTTCTGGCATTCCCCAGAACACTAGACCTGGAGTGAAATAAGTTATAAAACATTGTCTTCTATATCTAGCAATTTATAATGCAAAATAGCTTATTAATGGCTCTGAGATACAACAATAAAAAAAAAACCATTTAACTCATAAATTTATTTAAATACAGAACCTCTTTTTCCACATTACTCCATTCTAGTAATACCCTTCAGGGCTGGAGTTCTACACATTTGCTATCTGCTGCCATAGTATAGTAAGTAAATATGGAAGCCACAAGCAATTGTTTACTTGTAGGATGAAGCATGATACAATGGGAAAACCAAACTAGGTTAGGAGTCAGGAGAGCTGACATCAGCTGCTGCCGCTCTGCAATTCTGCATATCTATGTAGAAAAAAATGCTACATGCACCTTATATTGCTGAAAACCCAAAATCAGAGAGAATTCAAATGGCAGCAAGGTTTAGAATTCTGGTTTTTTCTCCTAAAAAGATTAATTACTTGTCCAACTTATTTAACTTCTTCAGGCTTCAGTTTACTCAGTTAAAAAGTAAAGGAGTTAGACATCAAGAACTCTCTCTGTAATCCTGCCAAACTTTAAAACCCGGGCATTAATTATGTAATGCCTGGCCAATGTGACTCAGTGGGTTGAGCATCCTCCCATGGACTGAGAGGTCCCGGTTCAATTCCCAATCAGGACATGTGCCTGGGTTTCGGGCTTGATCCCCAGTAGGGGGTGTGCAGGAGGCAGCTGATCCATGTGCCACTCTCACATCCATATTTCTATCTCTTTCTCTTTTTCTCTCTCTCTAAAAAACATCAGTAAAAACATATTTAAAAAATAAATAATAATAATAATAATAATAATAAACCTTATATAACAAAAGACCTCAGCCTTGGCCGGTTTGGAGCATTGGCCCACGGACCAGAGAGTCCTGGGTTCAGTTCCCACTAAGGGCACGTACCTCAGTTGCAGTTCGTCCCTGGCCCCAGTTGGGGTCGTGTGGGTGGCAGTCAGTCAATGTGTTTCTCTTACATTGATGTTTCTCTCTCTCTCTTCCTCCCTCTCTCCCTCCCCCTCTATCTGAAGATAAATGCAAAAATGTCCTCTGGTGAGGATTAAAAAAAAAAAAAGAAAGAGCTCTGATCATCCAAAAACATCTCTTCAGTTGGTACCAGGCAATGCTCAACCCAGTTGTTAAAAAAAGTCAAACAACTTATTAGCAATTTGACGTCCCACTCAAAAAAATGGAACCAAATGATTGTCTTCTATTGCGGTACTCTGAGCACAGACTGAAAACCAGCTTCATGCTACCTTGACATAAGGTGTAAAGCAAAGTCCTTGTAATGTGTAATGTTTTCTAGAAGTTTCTGCCTTGAACTCTCTTAAGGTTCCTTTAGGTGAAATTCACAGACACTCAACTCGAACTTATTTAAGGACAACAGAGAATTTATCAGCTCAGGTAACTAGGACATCCAGGGTTGCATCCAGCTTTGGGAACAGAAAAATTAGGGGACCCACACAACATTCAAGTCTTCCTCAGTCTCAACTCTGCTTTCTTTCCTGTGGGCTCCATTGTCAGGCAGGCTGTCTTCACAGGGGAACAAAGATGCTTCCTGTATGTCTCAGCTTCATGGTCCTCACCTTCTTGCTTACAGAGATATTGCCTGATCTCCAAATAATTCAAGCAAAATGGTGATTGTTAAGAATTATTGAGCATTTACCACATACCAATCCAATGCATATATGTGAACTTATTTAGGCCTCACAACAACTCTAGACAGTGGGTACTGTTAAAGTTCTATTCCACAGACAAGAACACTAAGACTCAGAGAGATTTATTTGTCTACTTCCTATATGTGTGACCTTAGGTAAATGACTTAAGCTCTCTGCATCTCAGCTTCCTCATCTATAAAATTGCCAATAACTGCCCTGGCTGGTTTGGCTCAGCAGGTAGAGTGTGGGGCCTCACGGCAGGGTCTCAGGTTTTATTCCTGGTCAAGGGCACATACCTGGGTTGCAGGTCCCATTCCCTAGCCCTGGTTGGGGTCTTGCAGGAGGCAACCAATCAATGTGTCTCTCTCTCGATGTTTTTTTCTCTCTCTCTCTCTCCCCCTTCCTCCCTTCCACTCTATCTAAAAACCAATGGAAAAATATCCTCAGGTAAGGATTAACAAAAATAAATAAAATATAATTGCCTGTAACAACTATTTCCCAGGCTGCAGTGAGAACTAGTAAGAATATGTAAGAACTGAAGGATGGTACCCAACATAGAGTACTGCTCTCAACAAGAAGCCAGTGATTCTTGGTACCACTTCCACTTGCTATTGTCTCATTCTTTTGTTGGTTCACAAACTGGCTCCTGTACACAGAGGGCAAGGAAGGACTGAAAAAAGAGGTAGACCACTCCAGATTGTTAGGTGGCAGATTTAACAAGCAAGGGAACTTACACATGAGATTTGCCTTGGGCCACGCCAGGAGATATAATTATCCATCTGAACCTGCCCACTAGAACCTTAAGAGTTTACATAGAGGCCTTAACTAGGTTCAGTAACATGTTAGTCCAGATGGGATCAACAACACATTGCTCTCTCAGGGCTGCATTCTTGAAAACAGCTCCCACTGTGGAAACAGTGGGCAGAATGTACATTCCAAGGACAGGGGAGTGGAGGAGGGGCCTCCGGTTGTTCAGGTCCAGCTCACAGGTCAACCTGCAGTCACGTCCTCACGATGACCTCCTCCAATAGCCCTGCCTCTTTCCTTGTAACGGTGCAAAAAAATTCAACTTCATATATTCCGTGGTACACTTATTAGATAAGATAGAAAGTCTCCCAGCTATGGATAGAGGAAAAGAAGCCCACAACTGCAGACCTAAGGCGAAGCTGGGACCTAGAAGTTGTGTCCATGTTGGGATAGTGGAGCTGAGGGTAAGAACAAGGTCAGGGCTGCCAATCTAACCTAGATGGGAGTGAGTAACAAGGCCTCTGTTTTGGGTGGCAGACCCCAGGCACCAGGCAGGAAAACCTTTAACTGGGAGCCTCTTATACTGCTCCTGCTGGGGCAGGATCCAGCTTCAGAGTGTGCCAGCAGGAGAGCCGCAGGTGGGAACCCATTCTCCCCACGAGGGAGATGGTAATGAGATGACTTAGCTGGAAGAGAGAGTATGGAACCCAAGTGAAGGTCATATCCTGACAGGCAGCCTTTCATTCATGGTGATTACATGAACAGACTCTGCTAAATGTTATTTATAAATAACTGGGCAAGTTTCACAACAGAGAATCTTATAGACAAAATCTGTTTTTGTTTTTGTTTTTGTTAATCCTCACCCAAGGATATTCTCCCATTGATTCTGAGAGAGAGTGGAAAGGAGGGAGAAAGAGAGAAAGATCGATGTGAGAGAGACACACAACAATTGGTTACCTCCTGTATGACCCTGACCAAGCCTGGGGATGGGATCTGCAACCCAGGTACATGCCCTTAACCAGGAATCTAACCCAAGACCCTTCATTCCAGGGGCCGATGCTCTAACTGCTGAACCAAACTGGCCAGGGCTTATAGATAAAATCTTAATTTAACACACATCCTGGCAAAAAATACTTCTTAATTCAGTTGCAAAATACCCTGTCCAATCAACGCATTATTGAGGATGGTTTCCATTGGAACTAGAGAAGCTCCTCTGGATTTCCTGACCAAGTGATGGGCACCAGGAGTCAAAACTACCCTAAGGCTCTATATTTATCCTACATTGTTCTTTAAAATTAGCTAATGTTTCTGACCTCTTTGAACAATCCTTTCCAATCCTTAAACAGCTACCAGGTGAAATCTTGCAATCTCTTTATCTTAAATATTGCACCTTTCCTTGGTCCCTTGGTTAGTGCAGGAGCTTTGCCACCTGAGTTGCTGAAGTTGGGTAAGGGGAGGACTCAAGTAACATCATCAGTGCCAAGGTGTCTAGCAAGGTCTTTATATATTTTTTTTAAATTTTATTTACCCATTTTTTTTTTTTTTTAGAGTGAGAGAGAAACATCAGTTTGCTGTTCTACTTATTTATGCATTCATTGGTTGCTTCTTGTATGCGCTCTGACCAGGGATCGAACCTGCAACCTTGGTGCATTGAGACGATGCTCTAGCCAACTGAGCTACCCAACCAGGACTAAGGTCTTGATTCCTCAGTGCCTTTTGGCAGGTACTGATCATCAAGAGATATCAGAGTACAGAAGAAGACAGGAGGACACCTCCAAAGACACATCTCTGAACTAGGGAAGTGTTTGTTACATCAATTTTACTCCTCCTCCCACAAAATTTGTGGTTGCTGTGATGATGGAAAAGGGGAGCGCATGGGAGGAGATTATAAAATATTTCACTGTGGCCCAGCTGGTGTGTATCAGTGGTTGAGTGTTGATCCATGTACCAAGAGGTCACCAGTTCGATTCCCGATCAGGGCACATGCCCAGGTTGTGGGCTCAATCCCCAGTGGGGGACATGCAGGAGGTGGCTAATCAATGTTCTCTCTCATCAATGTTTCTATCTCTCTCTCCCTCTCCTTTCCTCTCTCTCTCAAAATCAATAAAGAAGTAAAATATTTCACAGTGGGAAGTATTTTATTATAATATGAATATGCTATATTGAAAAAAGGGCACATTTGACCTGGGCAGATATTAATAAATTTACTACTGTGGTGTTCAGCTAAATGTGAAAATATCAGTAAAATGCCCTTCGATGTTCTGGAACACAGCTGTCATTATGTCTTCTTTATGTGGTCCCAAAATTCTGAATAGATGCAGCTACACAAAAATAGATCATAATATTGGTAACACAAAGAATCAATGTAGGCTTAAATAAAACTGTTTCCTTTTAGCTTGTTTTGGATGAAGTGACCAGGATTCATGACATGTATCAGTCTGGAATTCTAGGGAGACATCGTTCCTTCCAATATGCCTTTGCTGTTGTGGCCATTTGGGGTACCTCGCCCTCTTCTCAGTGTCTGGAGCACACCTGTGCAGAGCACTCACCTGTCTGTACTGTGTACTTCTCATTACCTTGTCCACCTCCACACCAGACCATTAGTGCTTTGAGAGCATTTTTATATCTCTACTGCTTAGCAAATTGCTTCACATAGAGTGAACACATAGGAAACATTACTGGATAATGCTTGCCCCAATAAACCAAGTAAATTTAAACGTTATTTTTAAAATTGATAAACTTCCACCCTGGCTGATATGTCTCAGCGATTAGAGCGTTGGCCCACTGACCAGAGAGTCCCAGGTTCGGTTCCCGCTTAGGGCACATACATCAGTTGCAGTTAATCCCCAGCCCTGATTGGGGTTGCATAGATGTGTCTCTCTCACATCTATGTTTCTCTCTCTCTCCTCCTCTCTCTCTCCCTCCTGCTCTATCTGAAAAAAAATGCAAAAAAAAAAAAGTGATTAAAAAAAAAAAGATAAACTTCCTTTTCCAGTACAATAGAGTGAGTTCCAACTGGCCAATCTTCCTACAAAAAACAACTTGAAAATCTGGACACATACACACAGAGAAGCCTCCTGGGCCACAAGATTTCACTGTGAATTCTATCAAACATTTAAGAGGAAATAACATCAATGTTACCCAAATTATTTAAAAAACAAAGGAGGAAGGAACATTTTCCCACTCACAACACAACCCTATTGCCAACACCTGTCAAAGACATTACCAAAAACCAGTAAATGGATACATTTCCTACAGGGTCAAAATACACTTGGATAACCTCATGTGGTTCCCTTGTACAGAAAATGCTTCTAGCAAATTCAGCAAATTCATAGAGAGCATTTCTTACCAATTTTCCAGAAAATAAAAATGACTAATTTTAAGATTTATTTTTCAGTGTTCAACAGAGGGGACCAGAAATGAACTCCAAAATGGAATGAAGTTGGCCTCCGGTATCATCCGTTTCCGAGCCAGGCCAGATATTTCAGTCGGTGGTTTGAAAATGGAAGAAGACTGGAAGAGAGGTCATTGTGCTGCAGTCTATTTTGGAGCACCTGGCTCATCGGAATGCAGGCTGGGTGGAGGGCATCAAGGGCTGACGTGAAGGAACTGGAGCAGAAGGTTCCTCTGATTCTGCCGCACTGCAGCTGACTAGCCGCTGCCCCCACCGCTCACAGCCCTGCTGCTAACCTTTGATTTCATATATTTATAGGAACTCGTCTCCCTTTGTACAGCAGCAGGGGCTAGTTGCCCTCATGACTGGTGAAAAAAAAAACAACAACACTGAAAACTTACATAACATTGAACTTTCCTGGTTATGACTTTGGTATGACCGAAAAGACGAGGAGCTAAATTAGACTCCACTTAAATTGCACTTTATGAAATCTAAGTACAATAGTGTATCTCTGTCAATTATGATACTTTCACTATGGGACTTGAGACCTCTGTTTCGCCTCGGAAAAGCCCGTTATCTTCACTTTTTCATTCGTTTCCTCTCACACAAACTACTGCTTCGTCTTGGTTCCCGTTCACAAGCTAGAGCTTGTCCCATGGCCCAGCCGGGGTGCGGGGGCCGGGGACCACGGAGGGCAGATGGAATGTTTGGGGAATACCTCTCTCTGCCCAGAGCTTTTGCTTCTCGTGTTTTGGGGTCTCCAAAATCGAGCTTCAGCTGAATACCATTAAAATTTACTTTGCAGCCCTGGCCGGTTTGGCTCAGCAGGTAGAGCGTCGGCCCGCAGACCTATGAGTCGCTGGTTTGATTCTGGTCAAAAGCACGTTACCTCAGTTGTGATTAGTCCCCGGCCCTGGTTGGGACGTGCGGGAGGCAGCCACTCGATGTGTCCCTTCACGTCAATGTTTCTCTCTCTCTCTTCCTCTCTGTCCCTCCCACTCTATCTGAACAATAATGGAAAAATGTTCTCGGGTGAGGATAAAAAATAAAATAAAATTTACTTTGCAGAAGAGCTACCAAATGATCTATTCACTGTTTTACAAAATTTGGATCGATACAATGAGTTTTAGGAATGCTAATTCCACAATGATGAGTCAATGCAATTCGAAATGGCAATAGTCATTTTCTCTAATGAAAAGTGATTGAGCCCAGCTGGGTATAGCTCAGTGGCTTGAGTGTTCTCCCCTGGACTAAGAGGTTCCAGGTTCGATTCTCGGTAAGGGCACATGCCTGGGTTTTGGGCTGATCCCCAGTGAGGCCTGTGCAGGAGGCAGCCGATTGATGTCTCACATTGATGTTTCTCTCTCTTTCCCTTCCTCTCTCTCTAAAATCAATAAAGAAAAATATTTTTTTAAAAGTGATTAAATATCTTTATGCTTATTTCTGTTTTCCAATTCTACTATGAAGGCATGTTACTTCTACAGTTCAGGGGGTGGGCGAGAATGACAAACAATCAAGAAAAGGGCGCTTGGCAGGGGAGAGGAACGGAAGAGGCCATGGCACGCTGGTTTTGGAACGTGTGGCCTTTCCCAGGTTGGCGGCTGCCACTCGCCCCTGCAGTGAAACCCTCGCGTCACTCTAACCATCAACTCACAGAACCACGGGGCACAGTGCGCCAGGCAGCTAAAGAGTCACATTCTCTGATTTCTGAAAATAACAACTACATTCCTTTTTCCTTTTTTTTAAACAAAAGCATTCTGTTTAAGGGAACTATCAGAACTTGACTCCCATCGCCCAGAGCCCTCCTAAGACCTAGTCACAGCGCTTGCTCTTGCCATGGAAACAGGCCTCTCTCCACAGTATCTTGGGGAGCGTAGGGCTCTCCGCAACTGATAGGATCGGTCTACAGTCCAAGCAGAAGCTCTGAAACCTGAGCAGGGCAGACACGCTTCTCCCCGAGAACACCACCTGTGCCGAGACACGATGCTGTGAAGGGTAGATGTGTGAAGATTCCACCACGAACGGAGGGCTGGCTCTTGTGTGTTCTCTAGAGCACCGGGACCATCCCCAGCTGCACGTGTTGTCACCCGGGGGAGATTTTTTAGAAACACCTGCTCTCCCCAACCCAAAACACAGCTGGATTTGGTTGTGTAATCTTGGGCGTCACTCCATTTCTGTCAGTCTCAGCTTCTTCACCTGTGAAGTCACCCTAATAAAACCCGCCCATCTATCTCAGAGACAGTGTAAGGATCAAATAAATAAGCAACTTTGCAAAAACAATTTTCTAGTATTGCGCAAATGCTAGTTACGCATTCTTTAATCACACTCCCTTGCAACCAAAGGCTCCTTTTTATAACACAGATAGGTGCTACTAGAGTACACTTGATGATCATGAACTAGAAGGAAGAGCACCTCATGACTGTGGTCTCAGCAGGGCTTACTTATGACCGAAGAGACTGGCCTCATGGTGGTGGTCTACACAGTCAAATTAGAACACTACGGTGTTCTCCTGGGCCAGCGTGCATACAAACCTGGATGTTATTGGAGAAAGAAATAATAAGACACCCCAGTAGATGATGTGAAACAGTAAAATAAGAGTTAGCTTAGGAAAGTTGGGGCAAAAGATCTATTTGTAAAGAACATAAGAACTTTATCAGTAAAAGATTAGTGCCAGCACGTGTGTGTGTGTGTGTGTGTGTGTGTATCCAACCTTTGGCCTTCAGATCCTTTCCCACTAGAGGGGTCAGTGTGGAATATGGAAAAGTCCAGCTTCTAGTCCTTAACTACCTGTGTGACATAAACATGTCCTTTTACAACTCTGCAGGCTTCAGCTGTCATTTGAGTGCAAGGTAATTAAATTTTTCGACATTTCCTTCCAGTCCTAAAATCTATGGCTCGAAACGCAGTTTCATGTTACGATTCTTCATGGTCTGACTAAAGAGGTGACTCATGAGAACTCAGGCAATGCTCATACTTCAGGGTCCCATGTGCTTGGTGAACCGGAAATGTGGTGACTAAGAATATGCAGTTCTTCACCCAACCCCAACCCCGGCTACCACAAAGTCACCAGAATGCATGTGTGCTCTCTCCAAGTCACCCACCACAGCAAACCCACCACTAATTGTTTTCATTTTAAACCAGCTTCCCCAAACTACCCAGCTACTCAGCACTTCCCTTTTAGTGAAAGGGAAACATCGTCCAGAAAAAGTCCTTGGGAAAAACACAGAGTAACTCAACAAATATTTCTGAGTGCCTACAATGTGTCAGGCGGTGTTCTAGGCACTACGGATACCACTGTGAACAGCACAAACATCTTTGCTTCATGGTGCTGACATTCTAGTTGTCAGAGGCTGACAAAAATAATATGCTTTTCGGGTTCTCCTTCAGACTTTTAAACATACTCCAGCCTATCAGGAGCTTTCTTGAAACTGGGGCACCCAAAGGTGAGCAAAAACTCCATCCCAGGATTCTAAGCGGAACCTGGCCTTCCAGATCGTAATGAAAGGGTGCCTTCAACATTTACAGTTACCTTTATCAAGGTAGGAGGATCGAATATATTTTGTTCAACAGTTTAGTGGCTTGACTTATCACTCAAATATTTAGACCTTTGGTCTGTGGGTCTCTGCTTGGACCCTGGCCTCAGTCCCTACCAGGGTAAGTGGTGGGTGTGCCGCTGGGAGTGTGATGAATCTCTCAGAATTGGTTTCTTACTCGTGACATCAAAATGCACAGGTTTAAGTTTAATTTTCTCCCGATCAACAACACTGTCGTTTTTGTTAGGCGCTTCCTGTTGCAAAAACAAACTCGCACAGATTAGCTTCTCTGGGTGCATTTTTCTCTTCCCATTCTTACCTGGATCTTCATGGTGGTTACTTCTCTGCCGCATACCTTCTATTCATTCATGAGTTTGGCTTGCTCACAGGTGCTCTGTGCCCCTCTAACTGAGCATGCTTTCAGCATTCCCCCCAGGCTGCCATCTGCCTGATTTGCTCCATATTTCTCTCTTTTTTTTTCTTTTCCATTTTTTGTTCAGATAGAGTGGGAGGGAGAGAGAGAGAGAGAAACATCGACATGAAAGGGATACATCGAGTGGCTACCACCCACACGACCAACCAGGGCTGGGGACAAATTGCGACAGAGGTACGTGCCCTTAGCGAGAACCAAACCGGGTCTCTCTGGACCACAGGCCGACACTCTAACCGCTGAGCCAAACTGGCCAGGGCTCTTTTTTTTTTTAAGGTTTTTTATTTTTATTTTTTTATTGATTTTAGAGAGAGAGGAAGGGAGAGGGAGAGAGAGAGAGAAACATGGATTAGAGAGAACATTGATTGGCCGCCTCCTGCATGCTCTCCACTGGGGATTGGGCCCACAACCTGGGCATGTGCCCTGACCAGAATCAAACTGGTGGTTTCCCGGTGCATGGGTCAATGCTCAACCAGTGAGCTACGGCCAGGTGCTCCATCTTTCTCTATTCAAAATTCCAGGGACAAGAATCTACTGTCATGCACCACACAGTGACACTTTGGTCAAGGATGGACTGTGTACATGACTGTGGTCCCATAAGAGTATAATGAAGCTAAAAAATTCTTACTGCCTAGTGATGTTGTAAATATCATGACATCATAGACATTATTCACGTCTGTGGTGAGGCTGGCGTAGACAAACCTACTGCACTGCCAGTTCTACAAAAGTATAGCACGTACACTTACAGGAGTAGGCTACACCATCTAGATTTGTGTAAGTACACTCTGTGACATACACACAATGACGGAACTGCCTACCAAAGCATTTCTTAGAATGGATACCCATCAGTAAGTGACACATGACTGTGATTCGATCTCCTTGCCCATTTCTGGGAAAACCTATTTACCCCAGGCCAATTCATAGGCCAGGACATTGATGAGTAGGCTGTTATTCAGTTAGGTGTGTACCCCTATCCAATCAGCTATTGCTAGAGAGGATCATGTAATAGAAAATATGTTGCTGAGGACAGGCTGGTCAGGAGAGCTGGGTCGGGGGGCCAGTTTATATTATTTGTGGTGATTGTGGTGAGTGTTGGAAGTCTCCCTGTCATATTTTCTACATACTCTTCAAGAAAAGAGTTCATCTCCTTATTAACTATGATACACCACCATCGCGTATCCATTAATGAAGCTCTAAACATCACTATACATATCTTCTTACTGTGGCAGGTAAAAGAATGATTAAATCCTTGTATCTATCATCAGTGGTTCTTCTTCATTTTTCTGAGGTGCATGGAATATACTGCTTGTTCCTCAAAAGTTGTGTAGTTCACTTCGGGTGGGGCCTGCACCTCACTTAATGAGGGGCCAGGCAAGGTCTAGATAAGGCCCTAGCAGAATGGTAATTGTTGGGTCCTGGGTGAGGCTTGCTAGAGGGGGGATTTATGAATCTGAACCAAAGTCCTTAGAAAATGTCAGAAAAAAAATCGACAAAACCAAGTCCAGGTGGCAAATCCAGAGGGCAGAACAAGGTCGAAAACAGGAGACAATCCAAGGATCAAGAATTGGGCAAAAGTGGAACACGTGGAAGGTGAAGTGAGGACTGCTGAGACAGGGCTGCACTTGCTTTATGGACTCAAAGATGGTACATGGTGGGTAGCATTGGCTTAAAGGCACGTGATTGAGGGACACATTCAGGAAGAGACCTTCCTCTCCTCCATTTACTTCTGGTCACATCCTTTTGTCTCCCATCTCTGGAGAGTCATTCCAGCTCTCCTCCACCACCTTGGAACCCTTCACTTTCCACTGCAATTATCTCTTCTTTGCCTATCTCAGGAGATCAAGAACAGCCAGAGTTGCATCTCCCCCAGGGAAACCCTGCCCATCCCCCTACCCCATCCCCATTATGCCATTCCTGGGAAGAGCTGCTACCTCTTTATGTTGCATATCCTGCCTCACCCACTCCAATGAGAGGTAGCAGGTAACAAGACTCCTTGTTATCCCCTCTCTGATTGGCTCTCACATCATCTCAGGGACTCACGCCTCATTCTTCTGGTGGAGTAAGCCACAGGAAACAAGCAATGCCTTGGTCACATACCTCCACACATGCTGCGTGTTCCTGCCCAGCGCTGTCTGAAAAAGACATACGCACAGCTCTAGAGCCAAAGATGATGCCACTGACCATTCCAAACAGGAGAAAGTCCTTGAATTGGCTCAACTGATGGAGGCCATTAAAATGTCATTATTCTAAAAACTTTTTGAAGATCAATCCACAGTGGCTCTTCTTGCAAATGATCAAATTTGAACCTGTATCTCCACCTGAGACTTTTCTTGTTACACAATGCAGAATACCTGTAAAGTCATTAATCGAAGGGTGACTTCTATGGGTGGGGTGAGTGTAGGGGAGGGGGTTTGTCCCCAGAATCCCTATTTGGAATGCACTGACAAAGGTGATCCAGGGTGCCTGAAATCTTTAGTGCTACATGATAAGAACACTGAAGCAAAATGGGCTTTTGTGGACTGGCCTGGAAACCAAGCTCTTGTAGCTCCCAAGGACAAACACAATCTTTTGGAACATATTTTACTCATAATTTTGGGACTATCTCTAGTGTATACATTATGTCTATTAAAGCTCTTGATATAACAGAATCCTGTAGTTGAAAAAGCACCAGCTATTATCTGAAGCAAACATTCACCTTTCAAAACTAGTCTTTTCTCTGAGAAATTTTTTTTCCTGCTTCTGAGGTGACAGTTACTTGGTACTAGTCCAATGACCCTAAACTCTGAGATACTTGTATTAGCTAAAAAGACACAACTTACTAAGTAACTGGCCACTTCATCTGGGATTTCCATTCATTGAATCAACTGCAACATTAAGCAGGTGTTATCTTGGTCAAGGCTGTACTTCAACTCAAGAAGTGTTTCAGGGCTTATCAGTAGCCTAAATGCTGACTTGGGATCAAGGGAAGTATTTATTGAGTACACAGTGTTTGCAACACACAGGGCAACAACCGAATCACAAAAGTGCTTCAGGTACCACTGATTATACAAAGGCCAGCAAAATCATTTTTAGCACGGACTGAATGTGGTGACTTATCTCTGTATGAACATAACACGTAACAGGAATAACATTCGGCCCTCTAACACGTGTATAAAGTAGTGTGTTCTACAGTAATTTAGAAATTACATTAACACAGGCCTTTCTCAACCAACAAGTACTACTTCCTGATGCCTCCACAGTGGGGGAGATACAGTTTCTAAAAGTCATGTTTACCTTCTGAATAAGCAGTTCAATTGCTTTTCTTAGCCAAGTAACTCAGGATCCACAGTAACTCCATCTGGGGTAGCTTCACAGGAGTTGCAAGTTGCACTAACGGATACCCTTTTTTCTTGAACTCTGTCAAAACCTCTTTTTTCTTGAACTCTGTCAAATCTCCTATCTGTGCATCCAACTACAATAAATGCCTATTTATGCCCAGCTAGCTATTTATGCTCAGTGGCTGAGCGTCAACCTGTGCACCAGGAGGTTGCCAGTTCGATTCCCAGTCAGGGCACATGCCCAGGTTGTGGGTCAAATTCCCAGTGGGGGGCATGCAGGAGGTGACCAATAGATGTTCACTCTCATTGATGTTTCCATCTCTCTCTCTAAAATCAATAAAGAAAAAAATAAAAAATAAATGGCTATTTGTAAATAATGTACACATAGCAAAAATATACAGTCACATATTTTTTTCTCCCCACATCAATTATCTTATTTAAAAGAAAGGGGTTTGGGAGTCAGAATTAAGTTCCACTGGTGATTGTCACAATAAGTCAGTGTGACTTTCAGTAAGTCACTTCAGCTCTCTGGGTCTCAAGTTTTCTCATATCTATAATAGGATTAATAATAGACATTACCTTATTGGGTAGCTGTTAAGGATTAAATGAGCTAATATTTACAAATTTCTTAGCACACGGAGTACATAATAAATGGTAGATTTCATTATTATTCTTTAATAATTGCCTCAACCTCTGTAAGTCTGCCAGGCAGTTATAATAATCCCTGTTGGAGAGATGAGATTAAGTAATTTATCCAGGGCTAAACAGTTCATTAGTGGCAGCTCCAGGGTTTCTGATTCCCAGCCCCAGGACCCTTACCATGTCCATCATCCCCAGTCAACCTTATAGACTTTTATAGAATGGGCTGCACTGTCCAGCACAAGAAGAGAATTCTCCTTGGTGAAGACCAGTGCCACAGGACGGGAAAGACCATGGGTGATGAGGGGCTTCAGTACTGGAAACTCCTCAGGTTTTCCTAAGCATAGGACAGCCTGACTAGAAGTATCAGCGACAATCACATTCCCCTGATGATCGAAGGTCACCGCGGAGACAGTTATTTCGGAGGGGAAGAAGAGGCTCAGCCCAAAGGTATCCACCTGGCCTATGAGCTGCATGTTCGCACTGAACACCTTCACCGTAGCGCTGCAGGCCCCGGTCCCCAGGGCCAGGGGGCGCTCTAGGACCGCAATAGCCCCGGTGAGCCTAGACACCGCCACCCCTCGGGGACTACACAGATGCGTTTGCAACCTTTCGGTTCTTCGGAGGACCCCTTCTGGAAAGTCCACTTCCAGGAGGTGCAGGGATCCTGCCTCCGCATCAGTTACCACGACCGCATTCTGAGGGGTGGTCTCCACACCCCAAGGCAAGGAGAACTGGTCTCCAACGACAAGCTTGATCTGGCCAAAAAAATCAAACACTTTGATGGAGCGGTCGCCGGCATCAGTGACAACCACGTGGCAATCGTTGGTGACGGTGACATCAAGTGGGTACCTAATGTCCTGGGCTGCGTCCCCCTTCTTTCCAAACTGATGGGCACATCCTCCCCCGGAATCAAAGATCTTGACCCGCTTCTTGCCGTCGTGCACCACCACGACCCGCCCCGTCTTGGAACACAGCGCCAGCCCGGTGGGGTTGACCAGGGTTCCCCAGCCGCCAAAGGCGTGGTGGCAGGTGAGGGCCCCAGGGCCGCAGGGGGCGACGCGGTGGGCAGCCGGGGCCGGGCGAGGCGCGGAGCCCAGGAGCTCCAGGAGGTGCAGCACCGGCAGGCAGTCGCTAGTGTCGCAGCCCCGGCAGGCTCGCCGGCAGAAGGGACACTCGAGTGCCAGCGTCCGCGGGTGCGCCAGGGCGGCCACGCAGGCCAGGCACACCACGTGGCCGCAGGGCAGGTTGCGCGGACGCCGCTGCTGGCGGTGGCCGAACCTCTCAAAGCACACCTTGCACTCGAGCAAACTGGTCTCGGCCTCGCGCAGGAGCTCCCGAAGCGCTGGCCCGCTCCCCGAGGCCTCGGCACCCATCGCGCAGCCCCGGGCGCCCCCGCAGCGCCTCTAGCCCTCCGGGCCGGGCCAACACCGCCCCCGCGCCGCCGGATACCGCCCCTGCGCGGCCCTGGGTCACGGTCAAGGGGCGGGGCGCTGGTTCTGACGTCGACCGTGGCTGGCCGCTAGGCCGAGACCAGCTGCCCCCTGGTGGGCACTTGCGACACTGCTTCCTGAAAGCCCGATGGTGGGCATTTGTGAACGGTATCCACAGCGCGTGATCAGACAAGTGATCTCAACAACGGTCATGGATGGATTGTGTCCACATAACACATGAGGAAACACACGTATTGAGAACGAGAGGGTTCTTCCCTATTACCCAATCTGTCAGTGACAAGGCTAGAACAACCCAGTGTTCCAGCCCTGGTGCCCTGTAGTTTCCAATTTGAGGTGCTGGGTGCTAGGTGCTACGGATGGCCAGAAAACATGGTCTCATGGTTCATGATGCTTATGGTCAGACTGGAAAACACAGACACACGAGGAAAGTTAAACTTCAAGGGGGTGAGGCAGGTGTGTGTCTTCTATCACACTGGTAGTTAAAATAGATGCTTAATGAATATGTGTAAAATTAATTCGTGTATGAGCAAAGGAATGTTGTAGGATAGTTCAAGAAACCCACTAGGTGAATGAGTGTCAGATGGGGGAACCATGGCTGAGAATATCTTCCAGAGAAATTAATGTGAAATAAACTGTGAATCATAACTGCTATAGAATTTACACCATGCCTGCTTTCTATTAAGTGGTTTACATAGATTATCTTATTTAAACCTCATGACAATCCTGTAAGAACATGTTATTTTCATTATCCCTTTTCTACAATAGAGTTCATAGAAGTTAAGCATCTTGTTCAGGGTCACATGGCTAGGAAGTGGCTGTGCTGGGATTTGGAGCCAGGCTATTTGATTGCAGGGCCCACACTCTTAACTCTCCCAGTGTTTTTCCAACTTGGTTGCATAGAGTAAATACCTGGGTCTCATACCTAGATTTAATTGGTCTGGCGTATGGTTTGGCAGCTGGAATTTTTTAAAGCTCCCCAGATGATTATAATGTGCAGCCAAGTTTGACAACAATTAACAACTGCACTATAGCAATCCCTTCAAATGGCACCAGGTTAAATTCTTCTATCTTCTTTTAAGATCAAAAGCACGGACAGCCCTGGCCAGTTTGGCTCAGTGGCAGAGCATCAGCCCTCGGACCAAAGAGTCGCGGGTTCAATTCCATTCCAGTCAAGGGCACGAACCTCGGTTGCTGTTCGTCCCTGGCCCTGGTAGGGTTGTGTGGGAGGCAGCCAGTCGATGTGTCCCTCTCATGTCGATGTTTCTCTCTCTCTCCCTCTCTCTCCTTCCCACTCTATCTGAAGATAAATAGAAAAATATCCTCAGGTGAGGATTGTAAAAACAAGAAAAGCACAGAGAATCTACCCTATGTTCAAAAATCTTCAAACAGGAGATAACATACTCTCTCATAGGAATGTCTCATTTTCAGGAGTCCTCCCTAACCCCCCCCACCCCCCAAAACACACCTAATACCTTACATGAACATTTTTTTTTTATAAAACCACATATCAGCTCACTTATCTTCATTTAGAGATTATTATTATGATCATTCACCCTCTTATTTGCTAGACTTCTGAGAAAACAGAGGACTTTTATCCTGTGTTAAAACCCCTGGAGGAGCTTTAATGTAAGACAAAAAAGAACGTTTATTTACATGTTACATAATTCAAAAATTACCTGTGTTTTGGGACATAATAATCAATTTAACAATTTCAGGTTATAATGCATTTCCATTCCAAATAAAAAACCAACTAAAGGCCCTGGCCGGTTTGGCTCAGCGGTTAGAGCGTCCGCCTGTGGTCCGGAGAGACCCGGGTTCGGTTCCCGCTAAGGGCATGTACCTCGGTTGCAGTTTGTCCCCGGCCCTGGTTGGTTGTGCGGGTGGCAGCCACTCGATGTGTCCCTTTCACATCGATTTTCCTCTCTCTCTTCCTATCTCTCCCTCCCACTCTATCTGTACAAAAAATGGAAAAACGTCCTCGGGTGAGGATAAAAAAAAAAAAAAAAAAAAACCAACTAAAGTCAAATCAAATAGAAATTACTTTCTGAAGTAATCTTTAAGTCAAGAAATGCATTCAGGATACCAAAAATGTAATATTTTTACTTTTATTTTATTTATTTATTTTTTAAATTAATTTATTTATTTTTGTTAACAGATGTTTCTCCTTTTCCCCCCACTGATTCCCCCCTCCCCATCCCTCCCCGCCCTGTCCCCAGCTTTGTTGTCCATGTCCATTGTTCATGCATA
Organism: Molossus molossus; assembly: GCF_014108415.1. Classification (NCBI taxonomy): domain Eukaryota; kingdom Metazoa; phylum Chordata; class Mammalia; order Chiroptera; family Molossidae; genus Molossus; species Molossus molossus. Next base: position 23,217,696 of record NW_023425347.1, on the reverse strand, counting down.
CATGCATGTAAGTTCTGTGGTTTATCTCTCTCCCACCTCCCCCTCTTCTGGGGATTGTCAGTCTGTACCCCACTTCCAAAAATGTAATATTTTTAGAACTAATATCGGTTAGAAATATAATGAGAGCACATATATAATATTAAATTCTCTAGTACCCACATTTTAAAAAGTAAAAAGAAACTAGTGAAATTAATTTAATTCCATATTTAATTTAACCCCAAATACACAAAATATCATTTTGACACGAAATTGCTATACAAGTTATTAGAGATATTTCCATTTTGACACGAAATTGCTATACAAATTATTAGAGATCTCTCTCTCTCTCTCTCTCTCTCTCTCTCTCTCTCTCTCTTCTAGTGCTGAGTAACATTCAGTGTATATTGTACACTCATAGCGCATCCCAGTTCAGACGAGCCCCACATCAAGTGCTCAGTAACCACATTCGACTGGTGGCTATGGCATAAACAATGCAGATGGAGACCAAGTCTGTGCTATAAAATGTTGCTGTCTCAAGATACTTTCCAGATGGATTTCACTGAACCTTGACTTGTTTCTAACTTATCTCTGCTCCAACATTGTTTTAAAATTTATCCAAAGACCCCCAACACATTGCTGACTGTGGGAGCTTAGACCCTTCAATGACTTTGCCTAGCCTGTCAGGAGAGAGGAGCTGGAGGGCTCAGCTCTTTGATAATCCTACCATCTCTTGATCCTTTGCTGCCCCTGCGGGGCAATCAGTAGTACTGCAGCGAGAGGCGAGGTAACTCAGAAAAGGCTGCAATAAACCTGACATTTTAAAGAAAGATCGTAGTAATCCCTCTACCCCTTGGCAAACGGCACAGTAGTTCTGGAAAGCGTTGTGGCACATACAGAGACAATCCACCCTCATGAATTGCTGTCAAAACTCTCATGGTAAATTTAAAGTACAGAAATTTTGTGGGTCATTTGATTGGGGGTTAAGGTTTTCTCTATTACACAACATTTTCAGAACTAAAGACACGTAGGTTTGAGTCTTTCACAATTCAGGACCCCTGCATTCTCCCTCCGCATCCTCTGCAACCATTTCCTCACTCTCTGCTGCCCCTCCACAGACTTAAACACAGCTTCCGTCCCAACATTCCTGTCAACCCACCCGGCATGCCTTCCCTGCATATTTTGTCCTTTTTCTATTTTACCAAGCATATGGAGTCCAGTTTCCCTTTGTATCCAATCTTAAAATTGCTCCTTATCTCCACCCCTTCTTTCCTTTGCTCCTGTCTCTGGAGCGAGAAACTAGTTCCAGGAGCCCTGGTACCACACCTGGTTTTGGTCGGCACCTATCCCCAGAGCCTTGCACATGCCTGGTACACAAGTTGTTGCCACTAACGTTTTTAAATGGTGAATGAATGGATACTTAGAAGGATTCTACTTATAGGTAGTAAACCCAACTGCTATTTCTTTTCTTTGATGATTCTCTAGGATTTATAAGAAGCATCGTTAGGAAAGTAGCATTTAGCCAGGAATAGTACTAAGCATCTTGCCTATCTCTCGAGTCAATGCTAATGGCTTTCACAAATACCTTATACAGTATAATTCTCGTCAGACAGTCACACAAACCGATAAATTAAAAAAATGCCCTAAGTCTAACTCTAATATTTTGAGTTTTTTTTTTTATCCTCACCCGAGGACATTTTTCCATTTTTGTTCAGGTAGAGTGGGAGGGAGAGAGAGGAACAGAGAGAGAGAGAGAAACATCGATGTAAAGGGACACATCGAGTGGCTGCCACCCGCACAACCGACCAGGGTCGGGGACAAACTGCAACCGAGGTACGTGCCCTTAGCGGGAACCGAACCCGGGTTTCTCTGGACCGCAGGCCGATTGTCTAACCGCTGAACCAAACTGGCCAGGGCTAATATTTTGAGTTTTTGATGGTGAATCTTTCTGTGGCAAAGTCTCCATGGATTTTTTCCATTTTCCTCCAATACACCTCATTTGGAGGGTCCTGCCTTAGCCTGCCCATCCCTTCCTGCTTCCACCTAGAATGAGCCCTGAGGGTTATTGGGGCAAAGGGATTAAAGAACAGAATGTGTGGCCAGTGGTTGGACCTATGTGCAAAGTACCACCCAGCAGAGGAGGGAGAATGCAGACCTAACTCAGATGGTGACAGCAGAGATGAGGGGGTACAGGGGGACAAGCTAAGGAACCTGGGGAGGGAGTTAGTGCTTAGGCAAGTGGGCTCCTGGTTTTGCAAATGTGGCAAGATGTGCAGACACATGAAGTTTAGAAGGCATCCCCAATGCGGTCTCATGACACAGTGACCTCCCACACTGTACCTGACAGTGATGGGAGGGAAAACAGAGGTACAAGCCACAAGAATGGAATCATCTCAATCAGGGAGGAGAGGTGCAACTTCTTTTTTTTTATCCTCACCCGAGGACATTTTTGCATTTATCTTTAGATAGAGTGGGAGGGAGAGAGGGAAGAAGAGAGACAAACATCACACGAGAGAGACAGAGAGAGACACACCGACTGGTTGCCACCCACATGACCCCAACCGAGGTGGGGGACAAACTGCAAGCGAGGTACGTGCCCTTAGCGGGAACCGAACCAGGGACTCTCCAGTCCGTGGGCCGACGCTCTAACCACTGAGCCAAAATGGCCAGGGCACAACTTCTTGAAAGAGAAGGAGTGAAGACAATAGGTGCTTTAGCATGGGATTCTGAGCCCACAAAACTAAAAGGCTGCTACCTTTGCTAAACCGAATCCTTCCTGGGTTGGTCAGCTTTGAGTTTCAGGCCAGCTTTAGGACAAGTCCTCAGCAGGTGAATCTCTGTAGCCTGTGTGGTTCCTTGAACTCTGACCTGGGCTCTGGTGACATCCCTAGCTTTGACCTTCCCCTGGGGCATCCTGTCTTCCCAGTGCCCCCCCCCCCCCCAACCACCTATCTACATTTTGTAACCTATATCCATGTGCTTGGCTTCTTGGAGGTAGGGGTTTGGTGGAGAGGGGAATAGTGGTTCAGGCCTGAATGTTTTGAGCACCCACAGAAACATGAGCTGGAGTGTATGGTTGGAAATGGGAACCTGGAGTTTACTGTTTCTCAAATTTGAAAAATTTGCATGTTGCTCAGGGCATGAGCCTTGGTCTTTTTCTCTTCCCACCTGCTCTCACTAACCAATGTTGTCCTCACTTATTGATGGGTTAAGTGTCCACTTACAAGCTGTGTGTCCCCCCAGTGCAGCCTTACCACACTATATAGTAATGGTCAGTGTTCAGTCTCTGCCACTAGAGTCTAAGGTTCCTTGGAACAGGACGGTCTCAATCATCAGTGAAGCCTCATCCAATACTAATAGAAGAGTACTATTTACATTTGCTGAATGACTCGAAACAGGAGAAAGGTTAAAGGATTATGGTACTACCAAATGACAGAACATTATACAGCTATTAAAAATCTTGTTTCTAAAAAATAGTGACAAGAAATACTAGGGAAGATGGTCAAGAGATAGCACTGTATCCATAACATGATGTCAACTTTGCGAAAACATACACATGTATGGGCAGACAAAAAAGGTAAGAAAGCACATCATCAATTTAGTAGTAATTATCTCTGGTGATAGGACTTAGCTGCTTTTGTGGTTGTTTTTTTAGACTTTCCCATACTTCCCAAATTTTCAGTGAGACTGTTTTATTATTATTTAAATGTAAACATTAATAATTTATGTCATATTTGATTCTTAAATACGTCCCCTCATTATCCTCCTTCTATCTGCTGTTGAGAGTTAACACTAATATTGACACACATTTCTATTAATACCCAGTGGTTAGGGATCACAGTTTTTAAATGTATGTTTTCAGTTCACATGTTACAGCTGCACATCATAAACAAAACCTGGGACATGCTTATTTGCCACAAACCAGCAGTGTGACCATGATTAATATCATATGTGTGTGTGTGTGTGTGTGTGTGTGTGTATGTAAATTCTACCCTATCCCCATCAACTTAGTGAATTTGTAATATGTTTTATATGAAACAAAGCATATCGAATAAGAAGTGATGGAAAGTCAGTGCTGGATTAAAGACAATTTTAATTTTTTAAAAAGTGGTCAGGAGAAACCTTAATTTAAAAAAAAGATCTTTAAAGATCATAAACACACATCTATGTCACACCCTCTTATTAAAATAAAACAATGATGGGCATGCACTACGGTATGAATGGGAGATATTTGGACTAGTCTTTCTGTGGGTGAGGTTCATATTTGTTACTTCATCCTTCTGCCCAGCAATCCCCTTTCATGATTATGTCTCACAAGGTACATCTTCCAGGCTACCTTCTGTGGTCTCCATACCATGAACCCTTTAAAGAACCAAACCTCCAGCTCATCAAAGGTAGGTGTTCAAGCTTGGGTTGGATTCCTTCGTAGTTTTCTTCTTGCATTCACCCAAAAAGACCTTCCTTGTTTCATTCTGTCCGCCCCTGAAAACCTTACGAGTGCACCTTTGCCAGTGCACTCATGCCTGCTCTCTAGGCAGGGCAAGGCATTGCACAGATCACTGTCAGGGCCCAAGGGCTCAGGTAATGTTATTTAAATTACAAACCTGAATAAATGGCATTCCCAGAAAATTTTGAAAATAATACAGTTGCACTAAAATAATTTATATGTAGTATATTGTCCATGTTGAGATTTTTTAAAAGGTCAGTATTCCCTCAATGAGGATACATAATATGTAAAAGATGAACTACATAAGGATATCTCTTTTGTATTATTTAAGGACCTTTGTGTACAAGTTAGAGAAACTAATGCTAGCCAGCAGAGAACAGAGGTCTCTCTCACAGGAACACATGGTTATTCTCCCCTCAGAGCAGCTGGGCTTCAGGAAGGATGAGAACGGAAACTGAAAACACCCAGGGCTCTCTCCAGTTCTCTTCTCTTTCTGCCGGCAGCCTTCTCTTTTTCTCAGATCTTTAAGTACCAAGTGGCTGCCTCACTGCCCTGGGGTTCACCTGTTAGTTTCACCCCCTCTAAGTGGTTAACTTGCTTTTCTTGCCCCCATTCTAAAAATCTCTGAAGAGAATCAGATTGGCCCAGCTCAGGTCAGCTGTCCCTTCTTGGTCCATTCAAATGGTGGCAAAAGTAGAGTCAGGTCGTCATGGATTCTGGAAGGCCCCACTGTGAACTGGGGACAGGTGTCAGAAAAGCAAAAATTATGAACTAGGAGATACTCCAGATGAATAGCCTTATACGTGTATTAGAATAAGACCAGTGCCAGAGAGTATCTAGGGCAGAAGTTCCTCAATGGGGACAGAAGAGGCGGGGAGGTCAACAACTCTGAACCCTAAGGAAGTTTTCACAGTATTCTGCTTATGACGTATTTCTAAGGAGAGTATCTATAGCTTTCATCAATACTCAAGGGGGGTCTATAAACTTCCCCCCTTGAATCCAGTGCACAACGCATACACAATTAGGTAATTCTTAATAATAAGCACAAACCATCCTATTAAACTGAACCAAACAATCTAAATCAATTAGGTATTAGTATGGTTTGAGAGGAATGTCTGATTTAAAATATGATTGTTAATGTAACACTGAGAAATATTGAATCTTTTATAATAAGTAGTCCTGAATCCAGCCCTAAGTACACTGCACTTCATAAGACTATAATTTAAACAAGATTAAATGTAAAGAAACAAAGACAGCCAAACTCAGAAAAAACTTTTTAAAAATTTATTTTTACAATTTGGGAACAATATTTTGTTGCATATAGATTGGTTTATTGAATCAATTTAATTTTCTTGATTCCGTTACATATAAAATTATATAAAGAGAAAACTGTGAAAAGGAATGCTAGGATGAGAATTATCTGAAGGTTTATAGAAAAATCTAATATTTTATATAATTTCTTAGATCACTTTCTTTTACTTAAACCTTATTCAAGTGTTACATTTTGCCACTGATTCTAAATTTCATAAAGAATGACAGTTTTTCTATGTCTATATTTCAGTTATATACATTGCATTTCTCTGTTATTTCTTAATTATAGAAGTAATACATGCTGATTGTAAAAAATGCTTGCAATTTGTAAGTAAAACACCCAGGTGTAATCTTTCACCTCCAATCACACTCTCCTTTCTAAAGGTAGCTACTTTAACATTTTAGTACATGTTGTTTTTCTAAAAAATCACATGCATTACTGTGATGTAATTTGGGAACAATTTTTTTCAAAGGCCATCCATTATATTTTCATGCCTTAGCTTAATTTTCAATTGCTCAAAAACTCAGAAATTTAATGCTACTTGCTTGTATTTACTTGTCTCATTTACTTTTCTGTAAGTAAATACAACTTTTCAACAAGGTGGTCTATTCCCCAACTTCTATGTCGTTCTTCAAACACATCTACCTTCTCAAGACACTGATGACTGCATACCGAACCTGAAACATGGAGAAAGGGGAACAGGTTAAAACTTTGTGAAGAATGCATTCAGGGGTTCTTCTGAAAACACAGCCATTGATGTTCAAAACTGTGTACTGAAAACTTTTCTCTTTTTTAATGAAAATGGGGAAATAGTAAGACTCATTTTCTGAACTCTGTGTTGTTATCACATAACTCCTAAGAGCCAAATATAAACATAGCATCTCTCTAGAAGAATTCAAATGTCTTCAACGTAGCTAAAAAGGCATATTACCACACTTAGCTAAAAAGGCATATTACAGAGATCTGTCCCTTTTCTGAGATAAAATAGTCTTCAATAAAATGGTTTTTGACTGCCCCGACAGTGCGGCTCGGTTGAGCGTCGTCCCATGTACCAAGAGGTCACTGGTTCAATTCCTGGTCAGGCCACATGCCCAGGTTTCTGGCTCAGTTCCTAGTAGGGGGTGTGCAGGAGGCAGCCAATTGATATTCCTCTCTCCCTCTGCGTCTCCCTTCCTGTCTCTCTCTCTCTCAAAAAAAATCAGTAAAAGAATATTTACAAAAAAAATGGTTTCTGACCTTTAAATTTTATACTTCTAGATAGTAAAATTTGATAACAGCTCAAAACAGTTAACTGTTGACTCTATTTTAAAAGTTACAGCACACATCCATAACTTACCAAACAATTTTTCAATTTCAGCATCTGAAACATAAAATGGTGGGCCTGGGTAAAAGAGAAACATGGTTAGATTTAGTTCTAAAGAGAAATAAATTCTGAGAGCCCACTTCTCAGCTTATTTCCAGTGACCTAGGTATACTTAGTCTACACACAACTCAATTAGCCAAATGGGGGGCATGTGACAGGTTCTTCTTTTCTTTTCTACCATCTCACGCCAAAGACTGGCTTGCGGAGGGGAAGAAAATGGTAGGTTCCCATCTCCAGCAGAGATAAGATGGCTGAGTCAGCCACGGGAACTGGGAACACTGAAATCAGAATGGAGTTCATTAACAAATTCCCTTGGGGATTCCTTCTGGGGTACTGATTTCCTATTGCTCCTGCACTCCCCCACTTTGCTGAGGAAACTTAGCTTCTACCCCTCTCTACAGCACTCCCTTCTGGGCTCCACCCCAGAAACAGCTTGCTGAGTTTTTTCTCCACAGGCCCCTCCCTAGGCCTGCTGTTCAGGAATGAAATTGAAATCAGATTAGCACAGCTGATGTCTGTCTCTATTAATTTCTATTTCCATCTGACTGTCCCAGACTTAATTAGGAACACTAGGTCTCATCTTTGAATGTGTTTTTAAGATGATTTACTCAAACAAACAAAAAATAGTAACATATATAAATGTTTATAAAACACAGTACTTTTTAAAAAGCTTGATTAAAAATCAAAAAGGGAATTTTTAGAAATTAAAAGTCTCATATTTGGCTTTCAAATCTTCCTGAAAATGAAAGTTCAGCCATGACAGAGGTTAAGCTTTAATACATCAAAATGGGTCCAGGAAAAAAAAAGAAAGGCACTTTACAAATTCAAAATAAGGATAGTTATAAAAGAATGCACTCAATAAATTATAAAATTTCAGAAATTAAAAAATAGCAGTAGTTTAGAGATTTTCCTGCACATCTCCTACCTCCCCATGTCCACTTTTCACTTCGTCCTCCTACGAGGGTATTTGTGTGTACACTCGTAGGCATCTGCCCAAATCATCCCCACCACCACAGATGATTGCTCTATCCATAGCACAGCCACCAATCTCTCTCCCTCCTAATCATGAGATTTCTCTTTTATATTAGGGCCATCCATTTCTCCCTCTCTTTCATTGTTTGAGCTGTGAATGAACAAAATGGAAATGGAATATGAGAAAAATATGTATCGAGTGGGAAGATAGAAAAATGTTTATAGTTTCTATTAGCCAAAAATAGACTTATCTTCATGTACGTGAATAAGCAGTATACTTCCTATGGGATAAATTAGGAGAAAATTAATGCTATTCATGTCATAAAATTAAATCAGGAAATGAGGCAACTAGGAAAACAAAAAGACTTTACCTCCGTGTTTAGTTGGATCATAAGACAGAACACTCAAGAGGTATTGAACCCCTTTTCTCATTAGGGACAGCATTATATCTGCATAGCTGGGGGGGAAAGCATACAAAGAAGTGTGTTAGAACTCTCTCTACAGGCAAAACCTGGAGGGGACAAGAGGCAGGGAGGGAAAGCGTTGTGTCTCCATTCTCTTTCATCTACATTACTGAGCAGATTTCTCCTAACAACCCTGTGAAGTCAATTCTCATTCTACAAGTCAGACACGGGTTCAACACATTATGTTACCTGCCTAAACTGGGAAATAATAGAGATGGGAATCAAAATGAGCCCTGCTTCCAGGGCCACTCAGACTAGACGACTTCACGGAGACGAGGAGAGGCTCAGTCCAGCCTGATGGACCCAGACGCCTGGCCACTTTGAACACTCTTCCCAAAGGGCTACTGTGCTTCCCTGTGCTCTGGGGAAGTGATTCCTCTTCCCAGGCTGGTATCAAAACCACCTGGGTGTTTGCTCAAAGAAGATGCTTGAACTCCATCCTCACTGACTGACTCAGTAGGTCTACTGTGGGGCATGGGATGCTGCAGTGTAACAAATAACCTGGGTGATGGGGACCTCTCCGGGGGCACATGCAAGAGGTACAAACACAATCTCCCCCCTCTATTTATCTGGGGAGAGACATGACCAAGGCAAAAATTCAAGGTAGTATGAAGTTTAAGCTCTGCAAGTATGCCATAAACCACAAGTGTTGTTTGTACAGTTCTTTGCAGTAGGTGGCTTAGAGAGCAGCTGACGCCACTTCTCAGCCATGTCTGATTGGTTCAGAGTGGGGACCTGAGTCTGACAGAGCCTATCAGTATACAGACTAGGAGCCAGGACTGGTCCAGTACAGAATGATGAGTTGGACTAGTCAGATTAATCCACCAGGAAACTGAATTAAGAGACCCAGGAGTCACTAGTTAGCTGTGGTTGTTGCACAAAAGCTGGAGCTGTTATGCTGTGTGGTGGATGGAGCTGAGGAGGCTGAGGATGGTGAACAAGTCAGATACATGGCAGCAGAAATGGAGCAAGCAGAGAAAGCTGTGAGGACAGAGGACACCCACACAGGGAGGTAGAGAGGCCAGGAGAGACAGACAGATTGAGATGGACAGACTGGCCTGCTCTGAGGGAGGAGCTTTGGCTATTGGCACACCAAGGGCATGGTCTGTCCTCATAGTGAGCTTCGTGACTTCCAGTTTGCTCCCCACTGCCTTGCAGATTTTAGCCTTGCAAACCAAAGCTCCCAGTGGGGCTGACCTCAAATCAGATGAACAGCCATAGGGAGTGGAAACACCTACAAAGTTAGACATTTAGCAGAATTGAGGTTAGTGTACAAACATGGTGTTTTATTCATCCAGAGAGGTCTCAGGTGAATCTTTGAGTGGATAAAGGACACAAGAAATGCCAACCAGACTCTAGAAATATGACGTGCATGTTTGGAAGAAAGCACAGAGCTGGAAATATAAAAATGATAAGGGCAAATACCATGCACAATTTGTCCAGTTATTTCCCAATATCTGGCATAGGACATATTTTGAGCATAGTAGGAACGTTATGTATTTGTTGAATAACTGAATGAAAGTAACAGGAGAACTGAAATGTCATTAAAGGAGCAAGTATATCAGCGAAAAGCAAAAGGCTGGGATAGTTCCTTTGGGAATGATGACTTAGTCATGTGAGGAAGATGAGGATTTCAGAAAAGAAATAAAGAAGGAGTGGTGACAGAAAGAGAAGGGAAAACAGGAACATGAATTATCACTGAAGATACATATATATTAAGAAGATGTGGCATGGCCTAATTTTAAAAGATTAGATTTGGGAATAAACCTTGCTTATGAAACAATTTTTAAAAATAAAAGTTTAATTTCTCTGATGTGACTTCTAACCTTTTTTTGCCATGCGTTGAGTCTGCCTCCACACAACTAAATAATTCAATATTTATGTGCCCAATCCAAGTAAGTATGTGAATATTTGAGTTGGGAAGTACGTAGGTGTGGTCATATTTTACTCAGTACACTTGCTCATATTTTAATTTTATTTTTTAACAAGGCTAGGGACAATAAGATGGTCACCAAAAACGTCAATTACAAAAGCTCTAACATAACAGTAGCTAATCTTCATATAGTGATTTAGAGTTGACAAGGCCCTTCCCACACATGTCATTTATTTTAATTCCCATACAACCCTGTAAGGCAGTATAATGTAGGGATCATGAGCGTGGACTTTGAAGCCAAACTCCCTGGTGTGAATCCCAGTTCTGTCCCATACTAGTTGTCTAACTTTGGACAAGTAATTTAATCTCTTTGACCTTAATTTCCTAATCTGTACTATGGGAATGCATGGTGATTTGACATTGATTTAACACTACCAATTTAGTGATTAAAATTATGTATTCTGTGTTTTCTCAAAGCATATAATCAACCCCATGTTTTCTTAAATGAATCCTGTGTTTTCATTTCTGGCCAAGTTCTCGTTACAGTTGAGCAGCCTGTTCTAGGAGTAAGGAACACTGACACCAGCTGTAAAATCACAGGTGTCCACGATAAAACCACAGATGTCCAACTGAAGCAAACTGAAAGATAAGATCAGCTGCCCCCTTACTCCCACTTTTCTTTCTCAAGAGAAACTACACATCCACACTCCCCCTGAAAATCTCCCCCTTCTGAATTCCCACCAACTCTATAAAAATTGCTGGCTTGACCAGAGATACTAAGATGGGTTTTTGAGGACAGGAGTCCCCCCATCCTCTCAAAACTCTTGCACTTGAATAAACCGCTTTCTTTCTCACCAGCACCTGTCTCAGGAGTTTGGCTTTCAAATTGCCAGGCAGCCGAACTTGGGCTCACTTTCAGGAATAACAAGAGCATATACCTCACAGGATTGTTTTGTGGACAGAATGTGTTGATTCACATAAAGTATTTCAAACAATGCCTGGCACATGGCAAATACCTAACAAGTATCACCTTGTTAGGTGATGTTAGTAGCAGCAGTGATGGCAGTATTAGTAGAAATATTACAATTTTGCAGAGGAGTAAACTGAGACTTAGAGAAGGTGACTACTTTGATCAAGGCAACAGAGTTTGGAAGTGATGGAGTCACAAGCCTTATACTCTGGTCTCTTTGGCCACATCCTATACTTTTTAGACAAATATGGTATTTGATTTAGGTCTTTCAATTCTAAATACAAAAAGCTACTTCAAACCAGTAAAAGTCTAGCTAATTTCCTAGAATCCAGAAAAAGCACAGCATATCAAATTAAGAAGGAAAGAAAGATAAAGAAAGAAAAGCCAACATTAATTAAAGAAACAAAATTACTAACCGTTTACGATCACCTGGGTTAATAGCAACTAATGCTCCTCTATCCCAAATCCTGTCAAATTTGCCAATATTTGCTCTATCAGAAAGAAAAAGAAAACAATTACAACATTTTATATAAGAAAAATCAAATCTTTAATGAGATGAACAGTGTTCCCCATGGTGCATGCTGGTACTTCAGATGTTATAGACCCAGGTGTGAAGGTGACACCTATTTTGCTTTCTCTTCCTTTTCCTTACCTGTCTAGAATCATAATGTTTTCCATGGTTTGAAAGCTATCAAAGGACAAAAATATTAGGGAGGTAGGACGTGTTCAATGACTGCTGGCCTTGTTGATTTTTTGTCAGACATGTATCCTACAACAAAAATAACTGCAGAGCCCTGGACGATTTGGCTCAGCAGTTAGAGCATCAGCCTGCAGAACAAAGGGTCATGAGTTCAATTCCTGGTCAAGGGCACACACTTGGGTTGTAAGTTCCATTCCTAGCCCCAGTCGAGGTGGTGAGGGAGGCAATTAATCAATGAGTCTCTCTCACATTGATGTTTCTCTCTCTCTCTCTCCCTCCCTTCCTCTTTATCTAAAAATCAATGGAAAAATATCCTTCAGTGAGGATTAACCAAAACAAATAAATAATTAACTAAATAAATAACTGTGCTTTCATTTTTGGCCAAGTTCTCATTACAGTTGAGCAGAACAGACTCAAATCAATGCTTCATGGGTGCTACTACAAGTGGATGGGATGGAGGAAGGAACTGGCCCCCCACTCCAACACTGTCAGCAAGTACCGAAGCTTTTAAAAGTGCAGAGGTAGTGTTCAGTCCTACCTGGGAAGATCAAAGAGGCTGCAACAGTACAATGAGATGTTCCCCAAAGAACTCTGTAAAAAAAAAGTCAAGAAAACAAATCTGACTTATTAAGAGATTCCTGAGTAGTAAAGGAAAAGAAAGGAGGGGCACAGTAAAGGTGGTGGAAAGAGAACGTATAATTAAATATAAAGGATATAATTTTACCACAAATAATTTTTTTATTGAAAATAAAATTTTTCTGAAAACAATTTTTTAAACTGGCATTTTTTTAAAAACCTGTCTTATGGATCAAGGAGGAAAATAATAAAAAAGTTAACCTCATTAACTTATTAAATTTTAGCGATATTTATTTTAGCAGTCCTCATTTAGACTGCTAAAGATAAGTACACAGGTCAGTCAATACCAGGCAGGCTGATAAAGGTCATGGATGTTAAAAGTTATTCATGAAAAGTACAGTTGGGCTGACTTCCTCTTTTCTCTTTCATGCATCCGTCTAAAATGAGCATTTATTTTCTGAACACCTTGTGGACAGGACTACCCCGGTTCTAGATAGTGGATGTGAATTTGACAGTCTCTGACCACAGTGGAGACAGCCTGGTGGAGCAGAGAGGCGTGGGTACAGAGAAACATTACGCTGCAGAATGGCCTGTACTGTTCTGGTTGCATACCTGAGCAATATGGGAACAGAGGACAGAACAGGGAACTGCCTGGGGAAAGACTGAACAAGAAGCAGCCTTTGAAAGGGAGTTAATGCACCTGCTAACATTACAGAAATTGGGCTGGGGGTGCAATCCAGGAGGAGTACCATGACATGGACTCTATCCTGTCCAGGGGATGTGAGAAGTCAGGGAGGTGGGGAGGGGTTGGGGGTGAAGGGCAAGTTAGCAATGGTGCATTAGGATGTGAAACTCTTGGATTTTATTCTGAAATGAGATACAAACAGAGGTCTCTAAATAATGCTGGGCCTGGAGGTAGAAAGAACAACAATGAATCTTAACTGTGCCTGGAGATGAGAATCACTGGGGAGTTTTAAATTGTACTGATGCCAGCCCCACCCCTAGAGATTCTGATTTATTTGGCCTAAAGTGAGACCTCAGACTGGGAACTTTAAAAGATGCCACTAGGGCTGAGAACCATTGCCTAAGAAGCATCTGGATGCAGAACTAACCTCTTTAGACTGAGTAACCTCCTGGGATTTTTAGATGATTGTGAACAAGGTGGAAGGAAGCTGTAAAATAAAGTATTATCAAGCCTCTTACGGTCCTAAACAATTAAGTTCTGACAGTACTTTGCAAGAGACAGAATGCACCAACAATGGCCAGACCATGTAAGACCAGGAAACTTGAACTTATCTATAATCTCTGCAGCAATCAACCTGGGAAGCCAAACCATTGCCTCTGTGGTCAATGACTGCCAGGTTCACTAATTTTTATCCCTCCTATTCAAGACCAACCAGAAAAAGCCAAATATACCCCAAACCCATAGTATTCTCCCCTCTAGTTAGCCCCACTCTGGCTTCCCCAGGCCAACAGCCCCCAATCAGGGCACACCTGAAACCTTTGTGTTTTTCACTATAAAGCTTTCCCACTCCTGCCTATCTTTGAGCCTTTCCCAAATGCAAGTGGCTGACCCCCTCTGAATAAATAGCCTCTGCTTGTTCACATTTGGGTGGTCTTTCTTATTCCTACACTATTACCTCAGGCTGGTGAAGCAGTTCCACTAGATAATTCTGGTCATAGAATGACGCCCAGATCTATTATTTCCAGCCAAAGTGCTGCCCTGTCCTTCACAGACTTAAAACCATTTGCCTGCTACACCTTTGCCCTCTACAGGTCTCTTAAACTCAGCATCTTTAGAACAAAACTCATTTTCTCTGCTCTTCAACTTGCTTTATTCTCTGCTATTCAACCAGTCACCTAAACTGGAAATGTGAACTCATCATCCCCTTGATCTCTCAATTAATCACTAAATCCTTCCAGTTTGGCATCCTAAATATTGCGTTGACCTACCTGTGTTCCTCTGAGCACCCTTATCACTCTCCTACTACCCATTTCAGGTCCTTAAGATCTCTTTCCTAGACCACTGCTCACAACCTCCTGTCTGGTCTCTGCCAGGAGGCTCTTTCTCTTCAAATGTACTACCTTTGAGGCCTCAAGGTTCTTTTGGCTCAGAGGAAAATCTGGCCGTGTCATGTTCCCACTTAAAACTTGCTGCACAGGCTGAAGGTACCAGCTTCAGAGGGCATCTGAGACCATGGATGTGACTCTGCCTGTCCCAGCCCTCTCAGTCTGTGCCTCAGGAAGCTCCTGCAGGCTGGGTGAGGTAACTCTCCTCTCTGTTCCCTTAATACTCTGTGCCATTACACTTAGCTCGTGTATGACAAACAGCTTTCTCTGCATTTCTCTTTTCTCTCCTAAGCTAAAGGATTCTTTAGGACAGAAACTGTATTATCTCTTCAATGCCTCATGCAAGGTGTGGCACAAAACAGGTTTTCAAAGATGCCAATTTGTAAATTTAAAAAATCATACAGGCCCTGGCCAGGGTGTCTCAGTTGGCTGAGTGTTGTCCCATGCACCAAAAGGTCACCAGTTCAATTCCCAGTCAGGGTACATACCCAGGTTTCAGGTTTGATCCCCGGTCAAGTGCATATGGAAGGCAACCAATAGATATTTCTCTTTCGCATTGATGTTTCTCTCTCTCTAAAATTAATAAAAATATATTTTAAAAATCATACAAACCCAAACCAAAAACATGAGTACAGATAGGCTTTGGCATCAGATTTTCTATCTATTTCCATACCTAGCTATCCATCTTTTTTTTTTTTAAATCTTTATTGTTAGATGTAAAATGTATTACATATGTTCCACATTTTTCCCCCACTGACCCCTTCCTCCCCACTCCCGCCGCCCTCCCACCTTTTCCCACACTATTGTCTGTGTCCATTGGTTATGCATATAAGTTCTTTGGTTTATTTCTTCCCACCACCACCCCAACCCCTTTCCCTTTGAGGTTTGTCAGTCTAGCAATGAATTTGTACTTCTTAATCCCTTCACCTTTTTCACCCATTCCCCCAACCCCCCTCCCAACTGGCAACCAACAAAATGTTCTCTGTATCTATGAGAATGTTTCTGTTCTACCTGTTCACTTTGTTTGTAGATTCCATTGTTGATAGATATGTATTCATTGCCATTTTGTTTGTTCATATACTTTATCTTTTTCTTCAAACAGACCCTTCATCATTTCATATAATGACGGTTTGGTTGTGATGAACTCCTTTAACTTTTTCTTGTCTGGGAAAGTTTTTATATGTCCATTGATTCTAAATGACAGCTTTGCAGGATAGAGTAATCTTGGTTGTAGGTTCTTGGTTTTCATCACTCTGAATATTTCTTGCCACTCCCTTCTGGCCTGCAAAGTTTCTTTTGAGAAATCAGCTGACAGCCTAATGGGAACTCCCCTGTAGGTAACTAGCTGCCTTTCTCTTGCTGCTTTTAAGATTCTCTCTTTGTCTTGAACCTTTTGCATTTTGATGATGATGTGCCTTGGTGTGGGTCTCTTGGGGTTCATCTTGTTTGGGACTCTCTGTGCTTCCTGGACTTGTATGTCTGTTTCCTTCACCAAGTTAGGAAAGTTTTCTGCCATTATTGTTTCAAACAGCTTTTCAATTTCTTGTTCTCTCTCTTCTCCTTCTGGCACCCCCAAGATGCGAATGTTGGCACGCTTGAAGTTGTCCCAGAGGCTTCTTACAGTATCCTCATTTTTTTGGATTCTTTTTTCTTTTTGCTGTTCTGATTGGGCATTTTATCCTTCCTTATATTCCAAATCGATGGTTTGCTCCTTGGATTTACGTACTCTATTATTGAAGCTGTGTAAATTATTCTTTATTTCAGTTAATGCCTCCTTCAATTCCAACTGTGTATCCATGATTTCTAACTGGTCCTTTTTTATGCTCTTGAGGCCCTCCCTAAGTTCACTGAGGTTCTCACTAAGTTCATTGAGCATCCTTATAAGCAGTATTTTGAACTCAGTATCTGTTAGGTTGCTTATCTCCATTTCGCTTAGTTCTTTTCTTGGGGTTTTGTTCTGTTCTTTCATTTGGGACCTGTTTCTTTGTCTCCTCACTTTGGCTGCCTCCCTGTGTTTGTTTATTACTTAATGAGAGGCATGGGGCTAGCTGAGACCAGATGCTGCTCGTTTGAAAGAATTTAGGAAAAACCTGAAGCAGTACCCAAGACAGGCCAATCCTATGGTTAAGCAAGTGGCAACAGCTTGGTGGACTTGAAAGTTGGGTGGGGTGGGGCGGGGCGGGGCCTCATGGAGTCAGCAGGGCAGGGCTACCAGTGTGAGCCAGGTTGCTGGAGTCCCAGATATGGCGACTGTCTGCTGCCCCCGGGAAGGGCTCACCAAAGGAACAAAGGCCTCTGACAGCACGTTTGTCCTGGAGAAAGCCCCCTCTCCAGCCCTCGCTCCAGTGCCAAACAGCTCAGTTCTTCCCTGTATGTCTCTGGTGCCCCTCGAGCTGCCTCTCCTCCGAGCTTAGAGGGAGAGAGTCCGATAAGTCGGTGCGGGGGCCCTTTAAGGAGCTGCCTGGGGCTCCAGCCGCTTCAGCCTCCCTGAGCCTCAGTTCCCGCTGGTTTTTCCAGCCAGAAGTTATGGGGACTTCTCTTCCTGGCACTGGAACTCTGAGTGGGGCACCTGATGTGGGATGGGGACCCCTCAGTCTTCAGGAAGGACCTTCCCAGCCGAGGTATCCTCCTGATTTTTATCTGCCACACTTGGGTGTGGGACCAGCCTGTCACCCGGCCGCCCCTCCTACCAGTCTGGATGTGGCTGCTGCTTTAATTTCGTAGTTGTAGGACTTCCATTCAGCTTGATTTCAGGCGGTTTTGAATGATGGTTGTTCTGTAGTTTAGTTGTAACTTTG
The DNA here is from genome assembly GCF_014108415.1 of Molossus molossus. Classification (NCBI taxonomy): domain Eukaryota; kingdom Metazoa; phylum Chordata; class Mammalia; order Chiroptera; family Molossidae; genus Molossus; species Molossus molossus. The sequence goes on along the minus strand of NW_023425347.1, from coordinate 23,200,175 downwards.
ATGTGGTTGTGGGAGGACTCGATACAGCGTTTACCTACCCGCCATCTTGACCGGAAGTCCCATGTCTTTTTAAGCCCTAGCTCCTTACACTATATAATGTCTAGGAGAATCTTATATACTCTTCTATAGTACCCTCACTCATGCTGAGGAAAATGTTTTTGTAGGGGTATGGAAATAATTATTTACCAAAAACAAAACAAACCTTGAATACTTTGGCTCCAGGAATTTCCGTGATTGGTTCTTCTGAATAAGTAAGATTCTGCTCCATAAAGAATTCCCTTATCCCAAGTTCACTGATTTCCACACCGACTACACTGTGTCCTCGATCTGCAAACCTGCATAAAGCCATATATTTACACTTAAATTTGTATTTCAAACACAGTACTAAATAAAAGGATATGCTCAATAAGCATATATTTTCCTTAACTTTAAGGGATTTATATGAATTCAGGTTCATAGGGTTTCATAGATCATGTAGCTCAACAAAAAGTGAATCTATATATTCTCAAACCTTATGGTGTATGGAATTCTGAAAAATTTATTTATATGACCTTAGGAAAAAAATTTTAATTTTGAAAAATTATACCTTAAAATGTTGATTAACCACAAATTCATTTGATTAGAAGAGTTTCTAATTTAAAAGCATCCTATGGATTAGAGATGCTTTTCAATTTCTCTAAATAAACACATATAGTCAGTTCTGCTATATATAAAGATGCCTATCTAAAAACCACTGCACTATGCAAAGTCATGCAATAAAAATTACAAGGCTTGTAGAGAAGATAAGGGTTGGGGCACAACATTAAAAAGTTTGTCATAATGGCCCTGGCCGGTTTGGCTCAGCGGTTAGAGCATCAGCCTGTGGTTCAGAGAGACCAGGGTTTGGTTCCCACTAAGGGCATGTATCTCAGTTGCAGTTTGTCCCCGGCCCTGGTTGGGTCATGCGGGTGGCAGCCACTCGATGTGTACCTTTCATGTCGATGTTTCTCTCTCTCTCTCCCTCCTACTCTATCTGAACAAAAAATGGAGAAATGTCCTCAGGTGAGGATAAAATTTTAAAAAAAGTTTGTCGTTTGTCATAATGTAATATTATTCAGTCACAAAAAAGAATGAAATGTTGCCATTTGTGACAATCTGGATGAACCTGGAGGGCAATATGTTAATTGAAAAAAGTCGGAAGACAAAGACAAGTACCATATAAATGATCTCATTTATATGTGGAATCTAAAATCAACAACCACAACCAAACAAATAAATTCAGAGATACAGAGAACAGATTGATGGTTGCCAGAAGCTGGGGTTGGGGAGTGGGCAAGATGGGTGAAGGGGGTCAAAAAGTACAAACTTCCAGTTTTAAAATAAGTAAGTCACAGGGATGTAATGAACAGCATGGGGACTGTAGATAATAATAGTGTATTGCATACAGGGTGGGGTAAAGTAGGTTTACAGTTGTTGCTAAGAGAGTAGATCATTTTTTTCTTTTACTTTTTTTTCTTTATTGATTTTAGAGAGAAAGGAAGGGAGAGGGAGAGATAGAAACATTGGTGAGAGAGAACATCAACTGGCCGCCACCTCATGGCCCCCACTGGGGATCGGGCCCACAGCCTGGGCATGTGCCCTGACCAGGAATCAAACCAGCGACCGCTTGGTGCATGGGTTGACGGTCAACCTCTGAGTCACATCAGCTAGGCAGGAGAGTAGATTTTTTTTTTAATCCTCACCCAAGGACATTTTTCCATTTTTTGTTCAGATAGAGTAGGAGGGAGGGAGGGGGGGGGAGAGAGAGAGAGAGAGACAAAGAGAGAGAGAGAGAGAGAAACATCGACATGAAAGGGACACATCAAGTGGTTGCCACCAGGGCCAGGGACAAACTGCAACTGAGGCACATGCCCTTAGCGGGAACTGAACCTGGGTCTCTCTGGACTGCAGGCTGATGCTCTAACCGCTGAGCCAAAATGGCCAGGACAGGAAAGTAGATCTTAAGTCTTATCACAAGAATAAATACTTTATAACTATGTATTGTGACGGATGTTAACAAGACTTAATGTGGTGATCATTTTGTAGTACATACAAATATCAAATTAATATGCTGTACACCTAAAACTAACATAATGTATGTGAATTATACATTTATTTATTTATTTGAGTTCCAGTGGAATTTTGTTGAGATAAATTAACAAAAAAATCAAGATTTTTATCAACCATTTAAAAAGTTTCTGAACTTTTTAAACTCAGCAGAGACGCTGGTCCGTATGTGCACACACATGACACATCCCAACAAAAACAAAGCCCCACTGGAACATTTGCCAACTAACGGGAAGCCATTTTTTCCTTTCCCCAAGTGTTTGCAAAATTTTGAGTCCCCACTGTTCACTTCTCAGTGGAACTGGTCCCTTGTGGCCAGGGACAATGAAATTCTACCCTACTGTTATTGAATAAAAAATTGTTTTTCATGTGTTAGTTTTATTTCAAAAAAGGGAACAGTGTCTTTGTTTTCTCCAGGCACCTTCCTCCGCAACCACTGGTTAGAATACAGTAGTCTATATCTTAATAACCAACCCTAGCTCATACCCACACCCCTACCAGTACACTGGAGATTTTAAATACACTTCCTGTTGGAATCTGTCTGCTGTGGCTGGGCAGAGTCCAGGTGCCAGGCTAGCTCCTTCTGACCTCCTGTTGACCCCAAAGATGAGTTTTTCGATCTGGAGAGTGGATTTTCTTTGGGCGTTTAAAAAAAATTATCTTTAAGAATATACAATAGAACTATAATCTCACTGAAGTCCACTTAAATTCACCAAAAAGGTAACTGACTTCAGCTCCTACAAGGCCAATAATTTTGTTTGACAAAGATATTTTTCCAGAAAGTGATTCCACAGTAACAATTTTAAGATGTACAGAATGCTGGGGGGGGGGGGGGGATTAGCAAATTAAAAAATAACATGGTTTAATTCCCAAGAATTTATTTCATCTCTTTGTTACTCATCTATAAGGTCAGGAGTGTAAAGACAGTTTCTGATGAGGTTATGAACTTTCAAAGTATTTCTAAATCCTTACTGCACACACCCTTCCTTTTGGGGCACAGTCCCCTCCCTCCCATCCCTATTTTTAAAAAAATTAACCAAGTGATCAGAATGAGATGTTTTGATTCCAACAATTTAAACCCAAGGCTTTATGCTGAATTGTCTAGTTCTAACCCAAGAATGATGGTATCAAAGATAAAACACATGGAAAAGGAAAGATGCTCCCATCTTATTCTGAAAACAAATACTGATAACCAGTTGCCTCCCTTCTGCCCCCATGATTATATCTTAACTTAAAAATAATGTTTTAAAAAAGCTTTTACACATTTGCTATAACTTACCTCTGTGAATCAGTATTTTCTCAGTATACAATTAAACAAAATTTAGAAATAAACCAGGAAGACATTACATAAGAAAAAAAAACTTTGTCAGTAGAAAAAGACAGGAACCTAATAGAAATGGTGGCACAGTTTTACACATGTTAAATGGTTTTATAATATACAAATACTACAACATGGCACTTGACCTTGAGAAAGAACAGACGTTTACTTGTAGAACTGGGCCTTGGAAGGGCTACAGTTTTCAAGTTATTGTGAAATAATGGACAGAGGATTATTGGGAATCATTTATAGATGTGGAAGGGAGTGACTTAGTATACAGGGTGAACTGAGGTTTCTAGGAGAGGTCTGAGGTGTGTGCCTGTGTTCTTTTGTCTATTCATACATAGCTTGGTTCCACTGGGCATAGTTATCTGCTTTCACCTCATGTTTCTTGCAGACAAAGAAAATGTGACATTCATGTCATGCTCAAATTATTCCTTAATGTATCAATGGAGTTGAACAAAATTCACATTTTTAAAACAAGAGGTAGAGCAGAAGTGACTGCACGTGTTACCTACACAAGACTACACACTTTCAATGTGGTCAGAGCATGAACTGTTTATAGTTCTAAAACAAACACAGCAATAACTTGTCTTTCATATTTTCTAGGAAGTTTATACGTTAACATACAGGGAATATTTCTTTTTATATTCTTCATACTTTTTTTGAAGTTACCAAATATAAACAAAAGAGTCTAAACCAGCTGTGTGAATTTTTATTTCCATTCAACATATGGAGAAATGAAACATAGCCTACTATAGACTGGCATAGGCTGGATAATATTGGAATATATTTCCCTTAAAAAAAAAGCTAAGAAAATATCTTAAACATTTTATTTTAATGCTTTTTGGGCCACAGCTCGTAGTTTATTCATATCTGGTATCTATATAGACCTCCATATACAAATTAGTTACATAACTAAAAAATCCTCTAGTATAACGTATATGCAATTATATATAATAGTTTAGTTCTGATGTTTTTATTATAAATGACTTTAAACCCCAAATATTTAACAATCACATTTAATTGGCTGTTTCATCATACCATTTCCTAATCCTGTCTTAAAACCTCCGCTAGAGTTAGACTGTTATTATCACTTATGACATGACAATAAAACAATCTATTTATAGAGTTAACGTTTTTCTTGCAGGTAGTTTCCAAAGTTATTATTTTTTCTGGTTCAGTCAGTTCGTTAAGATCAAGTCTAATAATATAGTTTAAATGTTTTCAATTTCATGGCCACACTAGAAACTTAAGTTATAGCAGCCATTTCATAAATGCTCTCAGCTACAAGTACTTTTCATCAAGAAAAGAAAGTGTGTTAATGCTTATCTGCTCTTACCATTTCATCTCAACTGCTTTCCCACAAAGAGGAAAAAATACCCTCAGTCCACTCTCGCCTTTAAGGAAAGTATCCAAATACTTCTTTAACAGCCTGGGGAGAAAGAATTTTTTTTGTTTTTAAATTAGCCAATGCACAAAGGAAAGGACTACAATTGTATGATGCTAAGTACTTTTCATGCATTATCTCACTATTCCCAACAACTTGACAAAGTAGATACCATTAATTATAATTTCCAGTTGACATAAGAAACAGAATGGTTAAAAACTTGCTCAATAACATAGCTAGTGAATGGTAATCTGATTCAAATCTGGGGCTTTCCTGATTAGTAATTAAAAATAAAAATTTTCATTGGTTGCCGTTTTGCGAATTCTTTATTAATCTCCCAAATGTATATATGTATGTGTTTACGTGTGTGTAAGGCGTGGCAGAGCCTCTGGATGCACTGAGTTTTTCAACATTCATTTTATGGTAAGCTCTCTAAATGTGTACTCAGGTGTCAAGAAGGAGCTCTGAAGAGTTGTAGTTATTCTTGTAGTTAATTCCTTTGTAAAGATGTGACTGTTCTAAGGCCTTCGATGCAACAGAGATAACCCAGACAGTGATTCTGGAATGATGCCCCAACTACCACTCAGTGCGCAAATTCAATAATAATAATAATAATAATAATAATAATAATAATAATATCCCCTGAGAGGGCAGGGTAGTTGCCTGGAACAAGGAATGTCTGACATGACCACTTTATTCAGCACTGGCCCATGATTTACTATTCAAAGCCTACTACTACTACTAGCATGTGGCTCAACATCCTGGTTCACTTACTAATTTCTTTCAACTTTTCTTCTACCATATAGATAATATTTTAACATTTGAACACATGCTATTGGAAAGCAAGGTCAGAACACCACCACTTTTCAGTATAAAGAGATAAAAGCATTAATGTCACTTGAGCATCTGCTGTATGTATAATTATGCAATCCAATACATAGATGCTACAAGGGCTTTAAAAAGCCATATTTCATAAATCTAAAATGCCTCCAGTTGTAAGTCACACCATTATTTATACTCCTTGGAAAGAGTGAACATTGCCAATTCTCCTATGACATGCCACAGATGTGTTCTGATTTCAGAGATGCTAAAATGTGAAAAACTAAAAATGTGTATCTTAAAATCAGTCACATAATGTGTGCCTATATTATTATTTCTATTTCCAAAGTCAGTTTCTGATAGAGCATTTCTGTTATATACCAAACATTTCTTACTGGTGTCCTTGTTCTTGATGAAATGTAATTTTGCGTTCCACCCACTTTTCTTGCCATTCTTCCAGAGTTAGTACTCGGTTTTTCTGTACCTCAGTATCGGGGTACTCTTTAATATCAAGTGAAGTTCTTATAGCATCCATAGTTTTGTAGATACCTTTGCCTCGAAGCAGATGTCTCTAATGCCTAAATGGAAAATATCTGCAATGTTGACATTTAAGGGCATTGCAATTCTATCAAGGAATGAGATAAAAAAAAACATTATCCTAAGAAGTATGGGTTTTTTTATTTTTGTTTTTCCCTTTACTGGTTTAGAGAGAGGAAGTGGGAAGGAGAGAGAGATAGAAACATCGATGAAAGAGAACATCGATTGGCCGCCTCTTGATGCCCCCCACTGGGGATTGGCCCACAACTTGGGCATGTAACCTGACCCTGACCGGGGAATCGAAGTGGCAACACCTTGGTGCATGGGTTGAAGTCTGACCACTGAGCCACACCAGCTGGACCAGAAGTATGGTTTTTAAAAAATATTTCAACATCCCAGGAAAAGCCATACAAAAATTACTTTTCAGTGAGTCTGATAGCAAAGGCAACCTCATATTACACATTAGGAATGACCTTTAAATAAATTTAACTGTATCTTAACATTAGTGTTAAAGCATTTAAGTTAAAAAAAAAGAAGAGGAGAAAAGAAACAAACAGGCGCTTGGCCTGTGTGGCTCAGTGGACTGAGCATCATCCATGGACTGAGAGGTCCCAGTTCAATTCCCAGTCAGGGTACATGCCAGGGTTTCCAGCTTGATCCTCAGTAGAGGGTGTGCAGGAGGCAGCAGATCGAAATTTCTCTCTCTCTAATCCTTCCTCTCTCTCTAAAAATATCAATAAAAACACATTAAAAAATAAGCAAACAAACAGGTATTTCACATTTTATAATTTTTGTAAATTCAGAGAATTTTTTCTAGCATCTCAGTTACTGAATTTAAATTACTTCATATTTTTTTTATCAGTGTTACAATGCAAACAATTTAGAGTTCAACAGTTATAAAAATAACTCCCCCTCACATGAGAGGCAACCATCTTTAACTCTTGTAGCTAAGTCTTGAAATCGAACTATATCTCAAAATAACAAGCTTATTCTGTATCTTCTTGATTTTTCATGTCTAGGTAGCTTCTAGAGAAAATAAGCATTTAGCCTTCTTTCAACCTCCCAACACACACACACACCCTTCTCATTTTTCCTATCCTTTCAAACAAGATATAGCAGATTTTTTATTAAATACGTGGAGTACACTTTGTTGTGACTTGGTAAATACTTTTCATAGCTAAGCCATGTAATATTCTTTTCCTTTGCTGTACAACTTTTTTATTCTGTAGTTAATATCTGTCTTGTTGCTTTTTTATTTTATTTATTTTTCTAAATATGTTGATTTTCTAGAGAGAGGAAGGGAGAAACAGAAACATCAATGTGAGAAACATCTATCAGCTGCCTCCTGTACCACCCTACAGGGGATCAAGCCCACAACCCAGGCATGTGCCCTGAAGGGAATTGAACCAAGACCTCTCAGTCCACGGGGTGCAGGTGGGGGCTGCAGGGGAGGGCCACAATCCACTAAGCCACATCAGCCAGGCTGTCTTGCCTTTATATTTATACAATTTCTATACAGTAGTTTGGATTCTATTAGTATGCTATTATTGGTCGCTCTAATTTAATGATTTATTCATGAGAATAGCAAACAACGCAGGTATTTCAGGAAAAGTTCCCTTTATTACAAAATTTGGCTCCCACCGCTGTGCTTAGGCTTTAAGGAGAAGGCACATCCCTTGTAACTTCTTGGCAAAATTTGTTAACAAATCACTTTTGCAAGGCTCTCCAAGTTTTCTGAGAGGTTAAGGGGGAATACCTGATGATATTAGGAACAGAAAAGCAAAAGACAGTTGTTTTTATCTTATCTCCATGTTCAGCTGAAATTTTGGAAACTGGGCTTGAGACTTCATTAAGCAGTCCTCTACTTAAAACAAAAGGTAAGCATAATTTTACCATATAGGGAGGGGACCTGGATTGTACAACTCTATCCCTCTCACACAAACTTGAAATATAACACCATGAATATAACTCAATCATTTCTTAAATGTTCTAACAGCTTCTTAACTTGTCCATGTCCTTTTCTGGAGAAATAAAAAGTTTCATTCTAAAACAAGATAAAAGTGCAAATTGTAAGAATCAGGGAAGGCAAGTTTCACTGGTATTTCTACCCATTCACGGAAATTGATGTGCTAGTTTGGTCGCTAAAGTCCTCCCCAAGTGGACCCCCACCTTTCAAAAAAACGTTACTGCTTCATTTTTATTTTTAAATTTTTCTAAATTTAAGGATAACTTTCCCAAAGTGCACAAACTTTAAGAGTATGGCTCAGTGAATTTTTACATAGACACACACCATGGAGCAAGACAATATTTAAAGCACCCCCGTTTCCTATCCCCCACCCAGGCCGCCCCTAGTGCATCACTCACTATCCTAGCAAGTACTTCTCTTTACAATCATTAACACACAACAAGGTTTTGGTTTAACTTTAAATCACGGACTCACAGAAAGGTCATTCACGGCCCAACCTCGTTATTCCCAGATCCCACTCTGCTCTCTAAATCCTATCTCACGATGCTGTCCACCCTTGTTAGGTTGCCCGATTCCGGAATCCTAGCACAGGCTCACACCTAGCAAACCACCCGCACCTTCTCTGGCCCACGGGGAACCTACCTCGCGAGCCGCCGGACGCCTCACGGTCTAGCTCTGAACCGCCAGGGGCCGGGAAGTAAGGGACTGAGCGCCCCGCCTCCTCCCGCATCCCGCCTTCGTCTCCGCCCCCTCGCCTAACCCGTCTCCGGCAGCCAGACCCCGCCCCCTCCCCAGGTGCCCCGCCTCAGGACCCGCCCCTGACCCGCCCCGTCCCTAGACGTCCCACCTCAGTCCGCATCCCCGGTCCCACCCCCTTACCGGAGCCTGGATCCCGCCTCCTTCCCAGGTGCCCCTCCTCAGTCTCCGCCCCCGGGCCCACCCACTTATAGGCGTCTAGACCCCGCCTCCTCTCCAGGCGCTCCCACTAGCGCAGCGGCGGAAATGGCCAAGGCGGGGCGAACTTCGCAGCGGAGGCGAAGGCGGGGACCCTACTCCTCCTTGCTCTCGCCGGCTCCTCCCACCCCGGGTCACGCCGTCACAGGGGCGGAAGCGGCGGCGGCGACGGCCGAGCGAGGGCTGCGGCTCGCGGCGCGGATCGTGCAGTCCCGTGCGCGCGGCGGCGCGCGGCTCAGGAGAGGCGCCCGCGGCCCCGGGCGGCGCGCCCCGTCCCGCACGCTTTCGGAGGTGAGGCGCACGCGACTCCGGGGGCGGCCGTAGGAGCTGCGGCGGATTTCGGGTGACAGCTCTGCACAAAGCAGCTCGGTTGGGATGCAAACCCTCCTTCTCTTGTGCGGCGCCCCTCGCCCGGGTGGGAGGTGGACGGATGCCCTGGAGGCTGATACCTCCCTCTCCGGATTGGAAGCGCGGTGCGGGGTGGGATCCCTGTCCGAGGAGGAGGAATTCCCGGGCCGGGGTGTTGCGGCGACGGGGTTCCCTGATTAGTCGTTGTGTTGCGGGTTTCTCCTAATCCCCTACAATGTTTTCTTTCTGCACAGCGCTGCCTTCTCCCCGCGACTGCTTGCACCTTTTCAGTCCTCAGGTGAGCCCCGGAGGCTGTTGCTTCTCCGACTTCGGAGAATAGAGGAGAAAGCTTTTCGGAAAGTGAGGCGGCTGCAGCTGCGCCGGGGACGCTGGGGATTCCTCCCGGAGACTGTTAAAGCCCTGTCACCTGCGGTGTGCGTGCTGCGCCGGGGAAACCCACCGCCCGGAGTAGGAACTCCCTTGCGCGTTCTCAGCCGAGCGTGCGGCGGCGAGGAGCGCGTACAGCCTTGCAGGTGTAGCCGTGCCCCGGCGGGGCCACCGCGCGTTGAGGCGCGGTCGGCATGGCCAGGTTGCTGGGGTAACACCGCGGGGACTGGGAGCCCGGAGCCGGCGGCCCGGCTGTGGTAGTTGTTAGTCAACAGCCTGGCAGCTGGCAGGTGAAACAGGAAGGAAGAGGAAGGCCCAGCTGTAGAAAGTTGGGGTTCAGTGATATGGAACCTAGCCAGATAGGAGGCCCAGGCTTCTCTCGGGTGAGCGCACAGGAGTCCCCAGACCATCACTCCACATCCACGCACGACTCAAGACTTGCGTTTTGTTGGGTTGGTTTTTAAGAAAATCTACTTGAGTGGGAGGGAAGGTTTCTAAGGAAGTACATGAGAAAATGACCGTCAGGAATTAATAGTCTTTCGGGCAGGGAGAGTCATCAAAGCATTCAGGCAGTTGAACTGGATCCATATTTTGGAAATTTTGATTAGTGTGGGTGCAGTAAGGTGCTAGTCCTGCCCTATTTTAAGTGGCCCAAAGGGAAATTCCTGTTTTTGTTGTCTGAAGAAGTTTCTAGTAGTTTGTCTTATTTTTAGAAATGCTGATTCCACTATATATTTTTTATTCCAACCTGAAGGCATTTTGATTCGTATTTTTATGAATAATATGTGTTGTTTTTTAAAATCTTTTTGAAGAATTTACTTCAGAAAAAATGCTGGAAATCTAGGCATTGATATCTCCACATATATTTACACCCCCAACCCCATGTTTCTTTTGTAACATTAAAAGAAAACCAAACTTAAGGATTTAAAATTAGGGGAATATATGCTTATAAAATTAAAATGAACATGAAACATGGATTATATTTAAAATTAGGTGTATTTACTAATTTGGAGAACTAGGTGGGAAAGCACTTTCAGCATACTAATTTATTTTAATGATCAGTATTTGAGATTTTATTTTTTAAATCACCACTTGAGGAAAAATTTTTATTGATTTTAGAGGGAGAGGAAGGGAGAGAGAGGGAAGAGAGAGAAACATTGATGTGAGAGAGAATATCGATTGGGGGATTGAACCCACAACCTTTTGGTGTACAGGATGATGCTCTAACCCACTTAAGTCACGGACCAGGGCTCTGAGATTATATTTAAAAAGCACAAAAATTATAGTCCTTCGAACTTTACTTAAAATTTTTTCCCTCTATTTGAAGCCCTAAGAATGTACCAACAATAAAAATACAGAATTTACAGCAAGTGTCATATAATTAAAGGTGAAAATGTACTCCCCTAAAAATTTCATATTTTTCGCAGACAATACAGATTTAATAATGGCTTTTATAGCTAATGTATTCATTTCCTTTTTAACCATTTGTTGATTTACATCATTCTTTATTGCAATTAAATATGTATTTTCCAGTATACAGTTGGACTTAAATGTTTGACGAAAATTCTGGAAATTATGCTTTTTTTGCGAATGCTTGCATTCCTAGGGTCAAATGTTGCGTGAACCTAGGCTGATTATATTTATGTTGCTAAACCCCAGATATTTTTGCAGCAGTACTTATGTATACTATACATTTACAAATACTATATTTACATATGTCTTATTTGTAGTTCATTTTGTGAATAATGTGGGATATATGTTTTATATAAAGAGATTTGTTAGATTGGAAAGCCTTTTGAAAATATAAATGTGATCCAGAAAGCCTTCTTTAGGTTTAAAAATTATAGGTAGGTGGTAGTACTTTTAGCATTATTATTAGTGTTTTATCCATCTGTATCCAGAGTGCCATAAAACTAAATGACAACTTAATTAATGCTCAAAGAACTATAATGCATTTCAGAATATGTATAGAGTTTACGTGTTCACAACTAACCTAATGGCTTTGAGAAAATGAAGAATTAAAGGAAAATCGTTCATAACATTGGTATCAAGATTTCTCAAAGTCGATGTAGCTAGAAAACTTTTCTGAAAATCTTCATACGTGATGTTAATAATCTATTAAAAATGCTCTTAGATGCTCTGGCTGGTTTGGTTCAGTAGTTAGAGTGTCGGCCGGCAGACCAATTAATTGCGGGTTCAATTCTGGTCAAGGGCATGTACCTTGGTGGTGATTTTCCCCTGGCCCTGGTTGGGTTGCTGCAGGAGGCAGGCAATTGATGTGTCCCTTTCATATCGATGTCTGTCTGTCTGTCTGTCTCTCTCTTCCTCTGTCTCCCACTCTATCTGAACAAAAATGGAAAAACATCCTCGGGTGAGGATAAAAAAGAAAATGCTCTTAAGAGCATTAGTAGAACTCACAAATAGGAAACAATAGGATTACAAGCCCCTCAAAGCTTTTCTTCAAGTTTAAGATTATATACAGGCATACCTCGATTTATTGCACTTCACAGGTGTTGCCATTTTTTGGTTGATTGAAATCAAGACCCCTAAAGAAAAAGATTACAACTCGCTTTATAGTGATACTTACTTCATTATGGTGGCCTGGAACCAAATCTCCAATATCTCCGAAGTATGCCTGTATGTGTAATTTTGTATCTTATGATAACACTTTTACACTTTCAAATGCCTTATCTGTAGGTATGTCCTATTTATTTTGCAGGCTATTTGTGTGAGTATGTGTGTAGCAAATATAGTGGATCAGAGAAGGAGATCTGTGATAATTGTAGAACCCACATATTATTGAGTATACTTACTTCTGCTAAGCATTATTCATTCCTTATCTAACTTAATTGAAAAAATACTAATTTGATAACTCAATCTTTTGTGGTTACTATGCATTATTTTTGTTCTAAACTTTTGTGTTTTTTTTTTTATAAAATTTTTTTTTCCCTTTATTGATTTTAGAGAGAAAGGAAGGGAGAGGGAGAGAGATGGAAACACCAATGTGAGAGAACATAGTTTGGCCACCTCCTGCATGCCCCCCACTGGGGATCAGTCCCACAACCAGGAATTGAACTGGCGACCTCTTCATGCATGGGTTGATGCTCAACCACTGAGCCTCACGGACCAGGCTAAACTTTTGGTTCTTAAAGTTTGTTTAACCATGCTGTTATTAGACTAGTTGAGAACTTAAAAAATTTTTCCAGTAGATGATACAGTAACTGCCCTGGCCTGATAGGCCAAGTATGTTGATTCAGTCCTTGGTCAGGGCACAAACAAGAAACAACAAATAAATGCATAAATAAGTGGAACAACAAATCAATGTTTCTCTCTCTCCCCCACCCCTTCCTTCCTCTCTCCTTTTTCCCCCTCTCCCTTCCCCTTTCTCACTCCCTAAAATCAATCAATAAATAAAAATAAAAAGATACAGTAAATACCCAGATTCCTATGTTTGGTAATGACTAGATGGTATGCCTGAGGTTTGTTGGGTTTCATTGAAAAGGAATTAATGCAGTTTTTTTTTAAGTGTAATAGAGATCAAAATTCAGGAACTACTAAGAAAACATAGATGGAGAGAAAGAGACAGATATTAGGTATTTTTACTTACTGAATTTTACAAACAATGATTTGTTTATTGGTCACTTGTACAGTGTTTTTCTCAATTTTATATTTTTGAATGTACATTACTAATGGATAACATTTATTGCCAGGCCTGGTGCTTTAAATAGATTATTTTACTTAATGTTCACACCCATGCTATAAAATACTATTGCTATACCCATTTTATATATGAGAACACTGAGGTCTTAGAATATTAAGTAACTGAAAGCAATGGCTTCACACTCAAGCAGTCTAACTGTAGAGAATATACAGAGTGTCCCAAAAAAATGTATTCAGGGTGTCTGTAGATTCTGTTAACATTTTGAAAATGAAATGTATTTTAATAAACACTGGCTTTATAACTACACATTTTTTGTGTACACATTTTTTTAGGACATCCTATATTGCCTAGTATTGCGTAATAACTTTGCTCTACTTATTTAATGGGATTTTTGTTGTTGTTGTTTTGTGTGGTGTTTTTTTTGGATGTGTGTTGGTTTGGTTTTTTGCAGATTACCTGATACAATGGCCACCCCGCGGGGAAGAACAAAGAAAAAAGCATCTTTTGATCATTCTCCAGATAGCCTTCCTTTGAGGAGTTCCGGTAGGCAGGTATTATTCATTTGTTCATTCTGTGCACCTGTTTTGAGCACACAAAATTATTCTGATTGGGACTGAAGAATTAGAAATGAAAAGATGTAATTCCAGTCCTCAAGGAACTTGCAGACTAGTGGAGAAATTCACCCCGGAACAATCACAGTATAGGATGATAAAGAGAAAGAATGTAGAAAAAAGCATACTGGCAGAGGGAACAGCAAAGATAAAGACAGGGTGTGAATCAACATTGGGTGTTCAGAGAATTGCAGCTGTGGGGTTGCCTCCAGGATGTGAGCTGGGGCCAGATCATGCTTGGCTTGCTGTCATTCATAGGAATTTGACGTCAGCTTATAGATGGTTGGATGCTGTTGATGGTTTACTTGCTGCTATCTCTCTTTTAGGGCTTTTTCTTTGTTTTTCCTAAAGAAAAATCTTGAATGATGTAATTCTTTTTCTAGAATATTTTTAGTTTTGTTTTCTTTTTAAATATGCAATACTGAGAAGATATCACTGCTCTAAGAAAAAAGAACAAGTCCTAATTTTATTTTTATTGATACAGCTTTTCCCCAAGAAAGGTTTGCATGCATTTTAGTTCTCTACTCAGAGACTTATCGCTAAAGTACTGGTTCTGTATTTCAGGCAAGTTAGTGAATTATTTGCACAGTACAGTCTAAAGGAAATTGCTGCATTGTCAGCTCCTAACCTACTGCCAGGTTGTTGTTGATATTAATGTTTACAACTCCTAACATGGAAGTGATTTCAGTAGTAAACCTTCCACCACATTCACCCTTGGCCTTCCGATGAAATCTTAACCTCAACTGGTTCTTTCTAAGGCAAAGAAAAAAGCAACCGAGATGACAGATGAGGATGAAGACGGTGGGTCAGAGAAGAAGTACAGGAAATGTGAAAAGGCAGGCTGTACAGCAACGTGTCCTGTGTGCTTTGCAAGTACTTCTGAAAGGTCTGTTTATATGACATGTCTTGGCCTCACATTCCTGCCTGTGAGAGCATTCTTTGTGAGGACATCATCCTCAAAGATAGTTTTACTAAAGATAGATATAGATACTGTAAGTCATCTAATAATAGAGACATTACCCGTACATTCTGTGCACACCACACCCTCCTATACGCTCCTTGTGTTAGACAGCCATATCAGCTCTGCACAGTGGCCAATCAGTGTCCTCAAATCCTACAGACTGTGGCTGTACTTCTCTTGGGAGTTGAGGGTGGGGTAGGGATGGGGACACAGAAGAGAGAACTGTGGAGCTCCCTGTAGACCAGCAGGTGTTTACTTTGCTTCGGTTTCTTTTCTCCCTCATATGACATACCTCCTCTTCCAGTAGACCTAAACAGGTCTCACTGGACTGTGAGGCTAACTGCACTTGCCATTTCTATTGGAATGACACAAGCATGACCTTTTACTTCCAGAGAAAAATCTTCAGCGAAGGCTTAAGTTTCAGTAAAACCAGCAACACAAATCCCGTTGTTTTAATCACGAAGAGTGGTTGTGTTGGTATTCATTGTGGCACTAGATTTCATTATTTTACTACATTATTGGCTATTTGACAGGTTACATTTGCCAGATTGCCTGCTTAAGGGTTAGATTCCAACTGGCCAGATTCATTCACTATTCAGTATTGGGAAGGATGTTCTTACTAGAGACCACACTTCTCTTCTTCACTCATGTGCAGCTTGCAGTAAGCACAGTGACATCCCTTGTTTCATGTCATAAAACCCTCTCATGGCTCTAGGGAGTCTTGATAAAATTCCTAAGCCTCAGGCCCTTGATGTTCAACCAGCTAGGTTAGGTCCTCTAGTCTAAGTCCCTGTGTCCCTGTGTTATCACCTGTCAGTCATCCATTCCACTTCCCCTGTTACTAGCTCCTGATTGTTAGGATTCTAAGTGGAGAGAATGCAACATGGGCTCATAGGAGGTACTTGATACATGTTTTATGTTTTTTTAATGAAGGGGGTAGAGTGGGTTGGGGAGGCAAGGGGGGAATCTATTTTTGTGAGACAGGGAAGACTTTATTGTTGTTGGTTTTGGTAAAATAAAGGAGGCAAACTAGGGGGGAAAAGGTGAGAAGAAATGTTATTTATTACCAAAGCTACATGTTTTTGCTATTTTCAGATGTGCCAAGAATGGTTACACCTCCCGATGGTATCACCTCTCCTGTGGGGAGCATTTCTGTAATGAATGCTTTGACCATTACTACAGAAGGTTTGTTCTCTCATTGTTGGAGGTTTTCATAGTGGAGGAAGTCAGGTGGTTAAGGCTGAGTCCACAAGCTTACTGAATTATTCCACTGTTGCAGCCATGCCTCTTTTGACTACAGCTGTGCCAGACCTTTATGCCATAGTTTGCATGTGTGCGTGCTTATATGTGTGCATGCTCAAGGTTCAAACAATATCTGCCTCAATGAGACAGTTATTCTCTTTAGTCTGCAAGTCCTGAAAACTCTAGGAGCTGCTTTACTCTTCTATGTCAGTGCACAGGGGACGAATGCCAAGATTGGGGGGATAGGTGCTGACAACTAGAGGGAGCTTGGACACACATGTAGCTGCTACCCCTTCCTAATTCCTAATATTTTTACATCTTAATGATAGGAATGCCCCTTTCCTGACAGCCTCATTTATGGGTACCATAATAACTTCCCCCTCTTTATAATATGACTAGTTAAGTCCTTTGCATAAGATTTTCTAACCTGCCTCCTATTTTGAAAACCCAATTGACTTATAGCTTGATATATTTATTTTTATTATTTTTCAGCCATAAGGATGGATATGACAAGTATACGACATGGAAAAAAATATGGACTAGCAATGGAAAAACTGAACCTAGTCCCAAAGCTTTCATGGCAGACCAGCAACTCCCCTACTGGGTAAAAAGGATAATGCTTTATTGTTGTGTAAGGCACTTGTGTACCTAAAAGCGAGAAGAATGGATGAAAATACTGATTTTTAAGAAATTTTTCTTTTATTACATTTATTGTTCTATGTCTATTAAAGCAAATCACATTTCTTATTTTTGTAGGAAACTTCAATGTAGTATAAAGAGAAAACTAAAGACTTAACCACCAGTTGGTGATAGCCATGGCCAAAAGCTTATGTGTCTCTCTCATCTTTTTCTTCTGTCAATTTTTTTTTTTTTTTATCCTTACCCGAGGACATTTTTCAATATTTTTTGTTCAGATAGAGTGGGAGAGAGAAAGAGAGAAACATCAACGTGAAAGGGACACATTGAGTGGTTGCTACCCTCATGACCCAAACAGGGCCGGGGACAAACTGCAACCGAGGTACATGCCCTTAGCGGGAACCGAACCCGGGTCTCTCTGGACCTCAGGCCGATGCTCTAACCGCTGAGCCAAACTGGCCAGGGCTCTTCTGTCAATTTTTGAAGTATATCTTTAAACATAATTTCAAACACAATTTCAAGCTTAATAAGGTTGAACATTATACTTTGTTAACTTTTAGTTTTTTTATTTAACTTTATATTATTTTTCCATTCTTTGAAAATAAATTGCAGTGTTGCATATATTAGATAAATGGCCCATCATTTAATAAATTATGCGCTAAATTTTTAATATCATAGGTAGATTTGAGCTTCTCATGCACACTTAAAAATTTTTTTTATTGGAGTGAAACTCATAATATAAAATTAGCTATTTTAAGGTGTACCATTCATTGTCATTTAGTACACTGACAGCGTTGTGCATCCACCACCTCTAATTTCAAAGCATTGTCATTTTTAAAACAATATTTTTTCTTTATTGATTTTTTAGAAAGAGAGGAGGGAAATGAGAGGGAGAGAGAGAGATAGAAACATCAATGAGAGAACATGGATTGGCTTTCTCCTGCATGCCCCCCACTGGGGATTGGGCCCACACCCTGGGCATGTGCCCTGACCAGGAATCAAACTGGCGACCTCTTGGTGCATGGGTCGACACTCAACCACTGATCCACACCAGCTGGGCAGCATTGTCATCATTTACAGAGTAAACCTGTGCCCATTAAGCAGTCACTTCTCATTTTTCTCTCCCTCTAGACCTGGCAACTATTAATTTGATTTCTGTCTTTATGAATTAATTTGATTTCTGTGTTTACTTTGGATGTTTTCTATAAAGGAATCGTGTAGTATATAACTTTTCTTGTCTGGCTTCTTTCGCTTAGCAAGTTTTGAGGTTCATCCATGTTGTAGCATATATTAGTTCTTTGTTCCTTTTTATGGGGGAATAATATTACCAAATTTAATTTATCCATTCATTAATTGGACAGTTGGATCACATCCATCTTTTAGTTATTGCAAAAGAGTTGCTATGAACATTTGTGTATAAATATTTATTTGAACACCTGTTTTCAATTCTTTGCAGTATGCATCTAGGAATAAAATTGTTGGGTCACATTCTGTGTTTAACTTTTTGAGGGACTTCCAAACTGTTTTCCTTAGCAACTGCTGTAGCATCTTTTATTCCCACCAGCAGTGTATAACGGTTTAAATTTTTCCACATTCTCACCAATTTATATTTTTTGTTTTGTTTTGTTCTAGCTATCCTAGTGGGGGTGAATGGTATCTCATTGTGGCTTTGATTTGCATTTCCCTAGTGATTAATGAGTCTTATCATGTGCTTGTGAGCCATTTGTATATCCTCTTTGAAGAAATATCTGTTCAAGTCTTTGCCCATTTTTAAATTGGGTTGTCTTTCATTGTTGAGTTGTAAGAGTTCTTTATTCTGGATACTAAACCCTTATTAGATATATTATTTGTAAATATTTTTTCCTATAGGGAGTCTTCACTTGATAGTGTCCCTTTGATGCACATACATTTTTATTTATTTATTTTTAATCCTCACCTGAGGATATTTTTCCATTTTTGTTCTGATAGAATGGGAGGGAAAGAGAGGGAGAGAGAGAGAGAGAAACATTGATGTGAGAGGGACACATCAACGATTGCCTCCCACATGACTGACTAGGGCCAGGGACTAACGGCAACTGAGGTATATGCCCTTGACCGGAATTGAATCTGCAATTCATTGGTCCACAGGCCTATGCTCTAAACACTGAGAAAAACCAGCCAGGGTGATACACACAAGTTTTTAATTTTGAAGTTCAGTTTATCTGTTTTTTCTTTTGTTGCACGTGCTTTTTGTGTAATATCTAAGAATTCATTGCCAAATCTGAGGTCATGAAGATTGATTCCTATTTTTTCTTCTAAGAGTTCTACCATTTTAGCTCTTACATTAGTGTTTGATCCATTTTGGGTTAATTTTTGGATATGTGTGAAATAGGGATCCAACTTCACTCTTTTGCATATAGATATCTGCACACTTAAAAAAAAATAAACTAGGCCATTGTGGCTCAGTGGATTGAGCACCGTCCTATGGACTGAGAGGTCTCAGTTCGATTCCCATTCAGGGCACATGCCTAGGTTGTGTGCTCGATCCTCAGGGGCTGTGCAGGAGGCAGCCGATCGATGTTTCTCTCTCACATGGATGTTTCTAGCTCTCCCTTCCTCTCTCTCTCTCTCTCTCCCTCTCTCTCTCTCTCTCTCTCTCAAAAAATCAGTAAAACTGTATTTAAAAAAAATAAAAGTAACCTTTTTATTTTAGAATAATTTTAAATTTACAGGAGAGTTGCAAGAATAATACAGAAAGTTGCCATATATCCTTCACCCAGTTTCTTCTAATGTTATCATCTAAGACATTGTGATTGCTTGTCTAACTAAGAAATTAACATTAATACAGTACTAAGCTATATTACAGACTTTTTTTGGATTTCATCAGTTTTTTCACTAGTGTCTTTTTACTGTTCCAGGAACTATCCAGGACACCACATGCATTTAGTGCCTAGTTTATGACTAACTGGAATTAAATTTACCTCTGATTATTTCCTTAGGTTAGAGCTGGAAAACCTTTCTGACAACAGTAGTTGTCAGATCCTGTTTACATTTTTTTGGTGCCTGAGCTAGTATTGAATCAGAAGTTACCCTAATAGGGTAAAAGTGGATTATATGGGTGGAGGTCATGGTCATACAATGGAGAGAAAAAGTACTTAGAAGTGCTAAGGGACTGGTCACATCATATGGTGAAGATGGTGGAAGAGAGAAATGCAGGCTCAAGATTAGCCAACTGATTGACCTTGACATATTACTTTCCATTTAGGTTCAGTGTACAAAACCTGAGTGTGGAAAATGGAGGCAACTTACCAAGGAAATCCAGCTTACTCCACAGGTAGCGAAGACCTACCGCTGTGGTATGAAACCAAACGTTGCTGCTAAGGTATGATCTCAAAAGGTTTTCCTTTCTAATTCATTGTTAGGTTAATTTATTTGTTAGTAAATGGTAGTGCTGTGTATTTTTCATTTATTGTATTGATTGTTGTGTCAGGATTGTATTGGCCCCCATACATATAACAGAACCCCAACTACAATGGCTTAACCAATGGAAGATTTTATTTTTCTCTCATTATGAGCAGTTTGGAAATAGGCTGTCCAGGGTTGGTATAGTTGCCCAAGGAAGTCTCCGTGTAGTTTCTAGTTCTGCCACAAGATGGGTGCTGCATTGTCAGCCATCCTGTCCAAATTCTAAGCAGTAAAGATGGGACAGTCAAAGGGTAAGAGGGGTGTGCCAGATGAGTCTCTCCCTCTTTTATTGAGAAAACGGAAGCTTTCCTGGAAGTTCCAACAGTAGATTTCTATTTATATCTCATTGGCTAGAACAAGATCATGCAGCTACTCTAACAGTAGAGATGAAGGAGGAAAATATTTTATAATTGAGTATGTTGTAATATCAAACAAAACCACAATCCTTCTACTAAGGAAGAAAGGATGACTGGATATGTTTGGATAGTTAGGAATCTGCCATCATTGGTGTGATGTGCCTTTTTTGATATTTGGCAGCTACTTAGTGTTTAAAATATGTAGTTGCTTTAATGTGTTAAAGCATTAATCTACACAGATGTCTCTGGTTCCTTCAGTACATTAAAAAATGTTAGGAATCAGAATCGAGGGATAATTCACATATCATAAAATTCACAATTTTAAATATACAGTTCCATGATTAGTGGTATATTCACAAAGATACAGTCATCACTGGCAACATATTTTCTTAATTCAAGTATTTTCCACAAAAGAATGAATGAAAGTTTTATAAAGTTTGTGATCAAGTTTTTTAAAACATGGGATTTAAGATATAAATATTAATTTATTTATTTATATTTTAATCCTCACCCAAGGATTTTTTCCCCCATTTATCTTGTGGGGGGTGGGGAGAGAGAGAAACATCGATGTGAGTGGGACACATAGACAGGTTGCCTTCTGCTCAAGCCCACCAGGACCAGGGATGAACCAGAATTAAACCTGCGACTCTTTGGTCTGCGGACCGACACTCTAACCACTGAGCCACACCGGCTAGGGCAGATTGGCACATCTTTTAAGACTCTTGATACAAATACCTAAACTACTTCTTAAAGGTTTAAAGACGTATAGTACAAAGAGATCATGTTATCAAACCCTTACCTGCATTGAATGATAGAATTTTTTTTTAACCCTTACTTGAGGATATTTTCATTGCTCTTTAGACAGAATGGAAGGTGGGGGTAGGGGGGTTGGGGATGAACATCAATGTGAGAGAGACACATCGACTGGTTGTTTCCCTCCCAAATGACCCTGACCAGGACTGGGGGTCAAACCTGCAACCCAGGTATGTGTCTTGACCAGTAATGGAACCTGTAACCCTTAGATCTTCAGGCAGTGCTCTAACCGCTGAAGCCAAACTGGCCAGGGCAAGTCGTAGTATTTTTAATAGATGTAAAAATGTATCTTTTTTTTTTTTTAATTGAGTTACAATATATGCACAGATCTTAAATGCATTTTATTGAGTTTTGGAAAATGTCTGCATTGTGTAACTAATACACAATTAAGATATACATTTCTACTACCCTAAAAATTTTAGTTATTTCCTTCCCTGCCACTAAAGGCAACCACTATTCTGATTTCTGTGCCCTAAACAGAGTTTTACCTGCTCTTGAACGTCATAAAAATGGAATCAGCCAATATATACTCTTCTGTGTTAGGTTTCTTTTACTAAGTATAATTGTTTTGAGATTCATCCATATTGTTGCATGGATCAGTAGTTTTTCCCTTTTTTGCCAAGTAGTATTCCATTATATGGATATACCACAATTTGTTTAACTGTTTTCCTTTTGGAGGGCATTTGTGATGTTTTAAATTTTTTTTTTTTTTTTTTTTTATCCTCACCCGAGGACATCTTTCCATTTTTTGTTCAGATAGAGCGGGAGGGAGAGAGAGGAAGAGAGAGAGAGAAACATCCATGTGAAGGGACACATCGAGTGGCTGCCACCCACACGACCAACCAGGGCCGGGGACAAACTGCAACCGAGGTACATGCCCTTAGCGGGAACCGAACCCGGGTCTCTCTGTACCGCAGGCCGACGCTCCAACCGCTGAGCCAAACCGGCCAGGGCTTAAATTTTTTGCTATTATGAATAAAACTATAGTGAACATGCTATGCAAGTGTTTTTGTGGACCTAAGGTTTTATTTCTTAAGGGTAAATACATAGAAGTGGAATTGCTGAGTCAGATGGTAAATTTATACTTCAGAAACTGCCAAATGGTTTTCTACGGTTGTTGTAGCATATTGCAACACTTGGTAGTGTTACTCCTTTTTTTCTTTAATTTTAGCTATTCTAGTGGGCATGTACTGGTATGTCATTGAGGTTTTAATTATTATTTCCCTGAGGAATAATGATGTTGAGTATCATTTCTTATGCTTATTGGACATTCATACTTTGTCTTTGGAGAAATTATCTGTTCAAGTCTTTTTTAAAAATTGGGTTTGTCTTGTAGGAATTCCTATGTAATCTGGTTATGAGGTATGATCTTGAATATTTTTCCCAGTCTTTGTCTTACCCTTTCATTTTCTTATTGTCTTCTGATGAGCAGTTTTTAATTTTGAAGCCTAGTTTATTCATTTTTTTATGTTTAGAACTTTTTGTATCTTTTCTGAGAAATCACTGACTACCTCTCAATTTACACAGATAGTTTCATATGTTTTCTTTGAGGAGCTTTATAGTTGTAGCTTTTACATTAAGGTCTCTAATCTAGCTCGTATTAATTTTTGGTTTTGATGTGAGGTATAGACCACGACTCATTTATTTTTCAAGTAAATACTTAGTTGTTCAGTACCATTTGTTGAAAAGATTGTTTTTTCCCCACTGAATTATCTTGGCTTTGTTATCAAAAATCAGATGGCCATACATGTTGGTCTGTTTCTGGATTCTGTTCCATTGATCTTTTTGTTTATTCTTACCCTGGTACTCTGCTGGTTTGATTATTGTATCTTTATAATAAGTCTTAAAATCAGGTAGTACAGTCGCCTCTGTTTTTGTTTTTCAAGATTATTTTGGCTCTTCTAGGTCCTTTACCATATAAATTTTATTATTAGTTTGTCAGTATCTACAAAACCGCCTCTGGGATTTTTTGGTAATGCAGTGAATCTATAGATAATTTTAAGAAGAATTGACACCCCTACATTTTTGTCTTTTAATACATGGGTTAGCAAACTATGGGTCAAATCTGCCCCTCCCCACCCCCGCCGTTATTGAAAAATATTTACTGTCTGACCCTTTATAGAAAATGTTTTCAACTGTTCTGACCCATGAGCATGCTGTATCTCTCCATCTTTTCAGGGTCTTTAATTTCTCCCAACAATGTTTTTGAGTTTTCAGTGAGGATGTTTTTTGTTAAATAGATTTCTAGATTATTTTTTTCTGTGATTGTAAGTAGAATTTATTTCTAACTTTTTTTCAAGTTGTTTGTTGCAATGATATAGAAATATAATTTTTTATATGTTTTTATATTTAGAGGCTTTGTTAAATTATTAAACTTATTAAATTTCTTAGTTCTTTTTGTAGATTCCTTTGGGTTTTCTATAGTTGTAACAATTGTGAATAAAGACTGCTTATGTATTTATTTATTTATTTATTTATTTATTATCCTCACCCGAGGACATTTTTTGTTCAGATAGAGTGGGAGGGAGAGAGAGGAAGAGAGAGAGAGAGAGAGAGAAACATCGACGTGAAAGGGACATATTGAGTGGTTGCCACCCGCACGACCCAATCAGGGCCGGGGACAAACTGCAACTGAGGTACATGCCCTTAGTGGGAACCGAACCTGGGTCTCTCTGAACCGCAGGCCAGTGCTCTAACTGCTGAGCCAAACCAGCCAGGGCAAGATTGCTTTGCTTTTTTAAAAAAGCTCAGTCTTTTTGCTCTTTTTTTCTCTTGCCTTATTACATTGGTCAGGACCACCAGTACTGTGTTGAATAGAAGTTGGAGAGCAGACATCCTTCCCTTGTTTCTGACATTGGAGGAATGTGTTCAATATTTTGTCATTATGTATAATGCTGGCTGCAGCTTTTCGCAAATGCCTTTTATCAGACTGAAGAAGTTCCTTTGTATTCTTAGCTTGCTGAGAACTTTTTATTATGAATGGATATTGGATTTTGTCAGATACTTTTTCTCCATCTTTAATAATGATCATGTGGTCTTTCTCCTTTAATCTGTAAATGTGGTGCATTACACTGATTCCGGAATGTTAAAACTACCTTGCATTCTTGGTGGGGGAAATCGCATTTGTTTTGAATGTATCATCCTTTTAATAAATTGTTGGATTCAGTTTGTTAATATTTTGTTAAGGATTTTTACATCTGTGTTCATGATGGATACTCTGTCATTTTCTTTACTTGTAATGTTCTTGGGTTCTGCTCTCTGAGTTATGCTGGTTCAGTCAAATGAATTCGGAAGTATATCCTCTCTTTTGTTAAAGAAGTCGGGTAATGTTGATATTTCTTTTTTAACATTTGGTATAATTCACTAGTGAAATCATTTGGGAGAGTTTCCTTTTTTTTTTTGGTACGTGCCCCTAGCGGGAACTGAACTTGGGACTCTCTGGTCCGTAGGCGGACACTCCAACCGCCGAGCCAAACCGGCCAGGGCAGGACAGTTTTCTTTGTGAGAAGTTTTAAAATTACAAATTCAGTTTCTTTAACAGATACATGACAATTTAGGTGGTTTTATTCTACCAGTTTTAGAGTATGGGGTTTTTTGTTTGTTTGTTTCCAAGAAATTTGCTTCTTTCATCTACATTGTCAAATTTGTTAACTTAAAGTTGTTTGCACTGTTCCCTTATTCTCCTTTTAATGTCGGTGAGCTCTGTGATGATATCTTTGTTTTTATTTTTGATGTTGGTAATTTGGAAGTGAAAGGTGGAAAGCATAAATCTAAGCCTGGGACCTGGGTCCTGGAATTAATAAGTCTTGTTCTAAAACCTTTCATTTTAGCCCTTTATTGATTCTTGAGCTCAGTCTTTAGAGTAGAGGCCTCTCTAAGGAATGGAAAACAATGGGAAGGGCTGACACTGAGAAATTGTGGGAAATTCATTTTCCAGGCTGAGTGCACTGATGGGAATTTTCCAGGCTGAGTGCAGTGATGGGAATTGGGTTTGAGTAATGAAGGAACATTAGCTTGTGTGGCAAAGGGGAAACTAGCCAAAACAGTGCCATGCCTTCAATGAACTTAACTAGCACCTGTGCCCCAGGTTACTTCTCAAGTCAAAAGTAGACTCAGTGGCATTTCATTATAATATTTAAAGGAGAGTTCAGTCAAGAGCAGTAAAAATTAGCAGAGTATTTTAATAGATACTAGCCTTTGGGCCATTTCATTCATCCTATTTCTGCGAAGTTTCTAAACAGTTGATGATTTGCTTGCTAATGTATGTTACTAAATAATTAGGTATGATTTTACATAAAAAGTTTATATTAAAATCATTTTGTATTATGCTTTGATTAGCTTTAGTTTATCATTTGGAATTATATATAATCCCTCTTCTCTTTTACCTGCTGACAATGGAATGTACAACTTTGACTTCATCTCTACTAATTATTCCAATTATCCAAGTCCCTTTTTTTGTTTATTTTTCTTTGGGTGATAATTATCCTTTTCAATTTTTTCAGTTTAAGTGGTTTTTGAAAAGTCTAAGGTTTTCTTTAGAATGGTTTTACATGTAGACAAATGATATATGTTCATTACTGAAAAATTCAAACAATATAGAAAAAACAAAGATGGTAAAAAATTCATGCAGTCATCATCATGAAATAACCCATCGTTAAATAAGACTTATTCGAGTATTTTTTAATGTATTTCGAAGAAAAGGCCTGGGTGATAAATAATTTCATATTAAGAAATAGTTCTATACATGCTGGTTTTATGTCAAATGACTGCGTTCAGTACAGCAACATTTCAAATCAGAAAAAGAAGCCTAAGTGAATAAGAAATGAACATAGGATAATTATTTATGTCCAGAAATAGTAGTTTCTAAAAACTCCCTAAAAGGTTATGAAACTGGGATGAGAATGGTACAAGGTTGGAATCAATTTTTTACTTTCATGTTTCAATTTTACCTATTAATTGACACCCTGCTGTGAAAGTGGAAAAGGTAAATTGTCACACTTGAGCCCACCTCCCCTTTCCCTCCCTCCGTTTTTGTTCTGTTCGTGTTTTGTTGTTCTGTTGTTTAGTAGTGTGCTCTGTCAGAGTGAATATATCATTTATTTTCTGTAGCCATAGCCCCTCCATTGCTTACTCTTGCTTCTGTATTTACCACCCATCATTTCTCTTAACCACAGTTCCTTTTGTCCCAACTTCTTTATTTTGATTCATCACATGGTTGACTGTATTTTAACATCAAGAACTTTTTCTTTAGGAGGACTGAGAGGTGTCAGATTCCTTAAGCTTTTGAAAACTTAATTGCCTTTCTCTCCTTCCAACCATCTTAAAGTTGAAGGCTTCATGGTCTTCTTAAATTCCAGCTTCTAAGTAGCGTATCATATGTTTTACACTTCTTCCTCTCCGCCAGATCCTCCCTGGAGACACTACTACTCCAGTCTGTTACTGCCTAGAGCCTGAAGTTTTGAAATATTTATTTAAATGGTGTTTATTGATCCAGAGTTCCCTTTGGTTTTCAGCTTGGTATTCTGTCAAGGACAAAGTCTGGAAAGGTTCATTTGAAAAACAACATTAAAAAGAAGGGTGGCAAACTACACACACTGTTTCAGAGCTTGCTTTTGTCATTTAATATATCTTGTAGATGCTTCCATCTCAGGACCTAAAGATCTCTTTCTCTTTAAAGACTCTACAATAATCTCTTGAACAGACGTTTGGTGATGAATTTAGCACAATTGAGAGCATTTAGGTGACTTGTAAACATTTGTCATTAGGGACAGTGCTGTAATGAATAACTATATCTTTGCCATTACTCAGTATATTTGTAGAAACAATTTCTAGGAATAAATTTTTTGTGTCAAAGAGAACACACTATTGTTTTAATAATTCTGAGACACAAAAGAAGATTTATAATTTGTGTGCAAGGAATAAACATTGAAACAAACACTCATGTATCCAGCATCCAGTTTTTAGAAACAGCGTTACCAATGTCTCTGTCACTCCCTGCATGTCCCTCAGTAATTGCTGTTCTTCCCCTCCCCTGCAAGGACAAACAGTATTTCGCATTTTGTATTTATTCCTCAGCTTTTTTACAGAGTTAATACATATTTACAAAACCCTAAACAACATGTCAAGTTTTGCCTATTTTTGTACTGATTATAAATTGTATCCTATTGTTTGCCTTCTTCTGCAGCTTGCTCTTTTCACTCAGTGTGAAGATTTTTCACATGCATCCATGTTGATGCCTAGAGCTCTCAGCCGTTAATTTCCCTTGCTGTATAGTATTGGATTGTGTGAATGTACCACGAAGTATCTGTTTTCTGTGCATGGGCATGACCATTGTTTCTGGGTTTGGGCTCTTACACACAGTGCTCCTGTGAGCATTCATGCATGCCTTTTCTAGTGCACATGTGCAGGAGTTTCTCTAGAGTATATTCAGGCCAGATTTGCTAGGCTATATGTATGCCAGTCTTCAGTTTATTTAGGTAACTTTTTAATTCAAATATACAAACAGAAAATGCACAGATCAAAATGCTCAGTGAATTTTCAGAAAGTCCCCATTTAGCCAGCTTCCAATAAAAAAATGGAACCACTACCCTGGCCGGTGTGGCTTTGTGTTTAGCATGTCGGCCCACGCACCGAAGGTGGTGGGCTCAATTCCCGGTCAAGGGCATGCACCTGGGTTGCAGGTTCAATCCTGGGCCCAGTTGGGGCATGTGTGGGAAATAACCAATCCCAGTCAAGGTCTCTCTCATCAATGTTTCTCTGTCTCTCCTCCTCCTTCCCTCTTTTCCACTCTCTCTCAAAATCAATGGAAAAAATATCCTTGGGTGAAGATTAACAAAAACAAACAAAAGAAATGGACTACTTACTAGTCCCTAAGAATCCCCTACCATTCCCTTTCACTCACAGCCTCCCTCCCTTGTTCCCCTACTTAACTATTCTGACCTAGAACACTGCAGATGTTTTGCTTGCTTTTGAACTTCACACGAGTGGAATCATACAGTGTGTTTTCTTTTGGTCTGGCTGCTTTCTGTCACCGTTGTGTTTGCAAGGTACATCTGCATTGTAGTGTGTGGTTGTAGTTTGTCCATTCTTATTGCCTTGTAGTGGCCATTGTTTGACTATGATACAGTTTATTTATTCATTGTACTCATGATGGGCTTCTGGGTTGTGTTTAGCTTTTTTCTATTACAAATAATCCTCCTTTGAGCATTTTATACTTCTGTTGGTGCACATGTATGAGGGCCTTTCTAGAAAAAAATAACAAAGGTTAGAATTGCTAGGCATGTAGTATGTACATCTTCAGTCATACAAGATAATACCAAGTTCATTTTAAAGTTTCGTATTTTGTCCAATTGCTGTGCTCTTCAGAGTCCTTATTCCTTTAGTTTTCCACCTAGGATGTCCTTGTGAGAGTGGCTGTCCTCCCCACAACTTCATTCATACAGTGTCTTATCACATTTTTGTTCTTTGCCAGTCTAATAGATGAACAGGGGTATCTTCTTGAAGGAAATTGATACTAAAGACTGTATTTTATAAGTAAAGCTAATTAACACTTGGTTTTCCTTTGCAGCCGGAGTCCCCAGATCATTGTTCCCTCCCAGAGGATCTAGTGAGTATTTCTGCATGTTCTAGATTGGAGTTCATTACACCTTCGATGATAAGTACTATACGTAAATGACAGTAACAGTTTTGTGAGTTTCTCTTTTTGGTTACTGATCAAAGCCTTTTAATGATATGGTGAAAATGCTAGCAATAATGGTATTATGGGTGATCATCCCCACCTTAAAATAAAGTTATATTGCTTTACATTAAAAGGAAATAAAAAGGAAGAAACTGCTACCTTGCTTTACTAAGGATCAGGCTTATTATACTTGTTTTTCATGGGTGACCTTATCACCTTATCTCCGCTTGAATCCTTCCAAGAAAAGAACAAGAGGCCCAAAGTTTGATGGCCTTGGCCCAGATTCAGCTGTGAGAGTGTTCCTGTGTATTCTGACCTTGATGTAACTGCTTTGTCCTGTCACCACCACGGAAGGGGAAGCAGCGTCTCCAGTTGGCGAAGCCTCGCACGTTTCGTTTGTCTCATGAAGCTTGGCTACTGGAGCTGGCAAAGTCCATGGGCCATATAATCAGATCGAGGGCTGTCTCAGAAAATGGCTTTTTAAAACTTTGAGTTTCTAAAATTCTGCGTTTTTGTGCATTTCAGTAATTCAGGATTGTTAAATTGCAGTTTTCCTAGATTTGTGAAACTCAGGGACTGTGGTTGATTTTTAGGCAAAGGGAGAATTGACATCTAGAAAATCTATTTTAAAATTACTCTAGTATATAAAAGGGTGTGTGAGACACGTACATACACACATTTTTAATGCTTAGTTGTATCCTAAAACATTTCCATGGGAAACTAGTGGCCCAAATAATATCTGGATTCAGGTAGACAGGATGAAATTAGAAAGAAAGGAAAAAAATAAATACAGTTACAGTACCTTATGAATCTGTCCCCTAACATTAGATGATTTTGCATGCAGAAGAATTTGAGCTTTAGGACAGAGGCCATATTCTTGGGATATATGAACTTATAAAATTTTAGAAGAGTCCCTGGATGTCCATCTGCCAGTTATTTATTTTTGTGTTTCATTAAGGAAGGGTCAGGAGCAGGCTTCTAGCCAGATCACCTACCTACCCCTTTTCTGTTTCTATGGATTCTAGGGTCACTTTTTAAGCAATTTCTAAAATCTGAGTGCCTATATTAGTTTCATAGGGCTGCTGTAACACATTACCATAAACTGGGTGGTTCAAAGCAGCAGAAGTTTATTGTCTCATAACTCCAGAGGCTGTCTGTCCGAAATCAAGGTGCTTGCAGGCTGTGTTCCCCCTGAAGGCTCTAGGGGAGGATCCTTACTGCTTCTTCCAGCTTCTGGTGTTGCCAGCAATCCTTGGCATTTCTTGGCTTATAGATGCATCACTCCAATCTCTGCCTCTGTCATCACATGACCCTCTTCCTGTGTGTCTCCCCTGTCTCTGTCTCTTCTCTTCTTATAAGGATCATAGTCATAGTCATAGTGAATTTAGGCCTCACTCTACTCCAGTATGACAAGGTCTGCAAGGCCTTGCTTCTGAAAAAGGTCACATTCTGAGGTTCTGGGGCGATACTATTTAACCTAGTATAGTGGGTATTTTATTAAATTAATAGACTGACCATATCAAGTACAATTTCTTCATTGGTATGTGTATTCAAGGTGACAGTGGAATTTTTTTATTTTATTTTATTTTTTATCCTCACCTGAGGATATTTTTCCATTTTTTGTACAGATAGAGTGGGAGGGAGAGAGAGGAAGGGAGAGAGAGAGAAACATCGACGTGAAGGGACACATCGAGTGGCTGCCACCCGCACGACCAACCAGGGCCGGGGACAAACTGCAACCGAAGTACGTGCCCTTAGCGGGAACCGAACCCGGGTCTCTCCGGACCGCAGGCCGACGCTCTAACCGCTGAGCCAAACTGGCCAGGGCGACACTGGAATTTTTGATGGCATATGGACAGAATTATTGCCAGGTGTCCAGGAATGGTGAATGTGTTGAGAGAACACACTTGGACTAGCAAGATCATATGCTAGTTTATTAGTCACTGTTTGAGTTTCTCATGTCCCAGTGCAGAGGGTGGTTGGAGCATCTTGACTGGGGGGGGGGGGATGGAATGGCAGGGATCCTCTCTTGGGTCCTGACTCAATTTACCGACATAGCTGCAAGACTCAGGAAGTAGAAGAGTATGGAAGAGCTTGAGTGTATGTTTTTTAAGGCACTTACATTCTGCCCTTTCTGTGGTCTATTTGGAGTGTCAGGATCTGAACCCTCAGTTTACTCTCTCCTTGGGGCTCTGCCCAGAAGGGAGTCCATAGAGGCAGCCCTGGGGTGTTCAGGTAGGGACTGAAGCTTTCCTTGTTTTTGGTACAGCACAGCTGGTCAGGGGTAGCCAAACCTAAAATGAACCTTGAAACAAAGATTGCACACTGAAATGCCTCTGGGGCAAGGCACATGCAATGAACGTGTAAAGCAGACGGGAGTGATTTATAGGGAGTGTTGGGGCTTATAGGAAACTGAAATTGCTTGTCCCATTTGGACTCTGTGAAATTTGAAGGGTTAACAAAATGCATCCAAACTGGATGAACCCTGTGGACACTGAGTTCACAAACTCCTGCTTGATGGCAAGTGGCATTTTCCTGGGAGCCCAGAGACCTAACATCAGAGGGGCCCTGAGCCCAAGGTTCTCCTGCATCAGATTTTTAGAATTCCTGGAGCATGCATTCAAGCTCACTTTCAACATAGAATTTGTGGAGTGTTGCTTTAGAAGCCAACCAAATTTTCTTTTGATTGCAAGAGTTAGTCATCATGGGGATGCTGTGGTCCAATGATTCCACATGTTACATCAACTCTGGAATGTGATCACCTATTTAAAGACTGAAAATAGCCTTTTCTTGTTCAGTTCTACATTTAGCATCAGGTTGTAGTATACTTTTCTTTCGGAAAATATTTTAGTAGCCTCTGGCAAAAAGCAGTAATACTTGCCTACTACTTAGGAGAACTATTTTTTTTTTTTGCCCAGTTTTTCAATTTCAATTATCTTTAGATCCTAAGTAAAAAGGGATCATAAATGATTACTGAATAGAAAGAAAGTTGTCATGTCACACTTAAACCTAGGTTTGCAATGTAGCCAACAAGACTGACCTGGAGTTGGTGGGTTTGCAGATGAGCGGGAGGGAGAAGGGAGGAGGCTGTTATGTATCTGAAACAACTCTGCCTTGGAAACATGCTCTCCAGGTATCACCAGCCGCTTCTGTTTCTAAATCTGGGTGTGCTGAACTCTGGTGTAGGATTGTTGAGTGGGAGAAGGCAGAATAGAAGAGTGAGGATGAATACTGTGAAGACAATCATCTGTCCTTGGCTGAATCTGCATGTACATTTCCTGTCTGCCATTGTCCCTCTTCGTCTTGCTCTGCCCATTTCAGAGAGTGTCGGAAGTTTCCAACCATTGGTGGTACTCCATGCTCATTCTACCTCCTTTGCTGAAAGACAGCGTGGCAGCACCCCTGCTCTCTGCCTACTACCCCGACTGCGTTGGCATGAGCCCCTCCTGCACCAGCACAAACCGCGCAGCCAGCGACGCCAGCCCCGGGAAGCTGGAGCACCCCAAGGCGGTCCCCTCTGTGCTGGGTGAGAGCTGGTCCTGGCACTCCCTGCTTCCCCATTCCCCTCAGTCCCTGGAAATGTGTGGGTGAGCAGAATGGAAAAGGCTTTTTTAATGTGTGCATCGTGTGGTGTAAAGCACCTCATTATACCATGGATTTGGTGATGCTGTGGTTGTCGTATCATTTACGTATATTGTGCAGTTACTTTTCCCCTCAGTAATTGGAAAGCCTGTAACACTTGTCCAGGAACCGTGTCTACAGAATTTAATGAGTATTTGTTTGAAAGTTGGATAAGTTGATGGTAATGCAAACTCAAACATACTGGAGAAACATTTCACTGTATGAGCAGCGTTTCTTTTTTACTCCGAGTCTTTCTATTTCTAATTGTGCTGTTGACAATCTCAGCAAAATGATTCACTCTTGAAAAAATTCAAACCTTCAGGTCAGGGCAGGCATGCTGTTTATCATGTCTTTAAAATTCCACGTCAGAATTATGTATGTATAAGCAATAATTCCAGATCTGCCTGAACACTAACAAACTTCATTTTTTTCCTTTTGAAATTTTATTTTTTACTTAGAAACTTCATTTTTGATGATACAAACAGATTTTGACATCGTGGCCCTATTTTCAGGTTTTTAACTCAATCACCTGTCATAACACTGGGCCCTCTGAAAATACAGCTGTGGTCAGAATTAGAGCAGAAGTGAAAAGTCCTAGTGTTAGTTTAAGTGGAATGAAGACGGCACTCAAATCAGTGCGTTTATACGTTTATGAAGGACAATTTGGGAGTATGAATTGAAAACCTTAAAGTCGATATCTTTGACCCTATGAATTTATCCGAACTAAATTATCAAAGTAAATTATAAAGTAAGTCCAAAGATTTATGTGCAAAGAAATTTGTGTGGCATTGCTTATAAAAATGAATACTTGGATGAAGTTTAAATGCCTAGCATTAGTGGAATGATGAAATGATAAGAAAAATATGCCCATTGAAGTTCTATTTGATGACATGGGAAAATGTTCTTGATGTCAAATGAACAATAAAACAGGTTAGAAAATATTAGAAAGTAGCATTTTTTTCTGGCTTTGTAAAACCAAATTTCTATAATATTAAAATTCCCTATTTATAGAAATAGCACTGGTAGTCTGTAAACCCCTACTCAAGGATTATCAGGAGTTAGTGATTGCCATTTACTTCTAGGAACCTGTTCATTTTATGACTAGAAACATTCCAATAAAAGTTACTTTTACAATATATTTCCATGGGGACTGGGTGTTCAGTAGGCACAGTTTGAGTCTTGCAAGTTTTATGGTTCTGGGGATCTGTTGCACAACAGTATGAATATACTTAACACTGCTGAACTGTATACTTACACATGGTTAAGTGGTAAATTTTATGGTATGTGTTGTTTTAGTACCACACTGACAACTTTAAAAAACCATCCATACCATGGAAATGAAATTTGTGAAGAATGGGAAACATTTAATTTGTACAGACATTGTCTAACTGGAGGGAGGAAGCAGAAATACAGTAGGACCGACTGGAGCTTGTCTTGGCTGTCATTGTTGGTTTGCTTTTGCTCTGTAATTCACCCACATCTGAAGGTGACAGCTTGGAGGATTTGCCTGTTTGTGCTTCTGTCAGTTCCAGGCATGAACCGGTACTTCCAGCCTTTCTACCAGCCCAACGAGTGTGGCAAAGCCCTGTGCGTGAGACCGGACGTGATGGAGCTGGACGAGCTCTACGAGTTCCCAGAGTATTCTCGAGACCCCACCATGTACCTGGCATTGAGGAACCTCATCCTGGCCTTGTGGTACACCAACTGCAAAGTAAGTGGAGGGCACGTTAGCTATCAGCACACAGACAGAGACTTCCCTTGGAAGAGAGAACTCGCTTTACCTGTGGATGGGACCTTTCGACCAGGGTTTCTCCACGTCAGCAGCGTTGAGATTTTGGGGGGGTAGTCTTTGTGTGAGGGGCTTCCCTGTGCATTATTGTATGTTTAGTTGCATTCTTGGCCTATACCCCTTAGATACCAGAGCACGCCCCAGGGTGACAACCAAAAATGTCTCCAGCCATTGCCCAATGGGGGCAAAGTCTCTCCTTCCTGAGAACCACCACTTGAGAACATGTGTCATCACAGTTCTAGACTCTAGTGAGTGTAAGGTGCAGAGTCTGGTTCAAACAGTTCCAAAGGCTATGCCAGGAGAAAGGGTGAAATACTAAAGACTGGATTAAACCCATTGAGGGCAGGATTCATATTCACCTTGCTATCCTTAAACAACTTTTGCTCTCTGTTGGGACTGAATAAATGTTAGGGGCCTTATACATATAGTACCAGCCTTGAAAGGGGTGAATGTGGGCGTGGGGGGTAGGAAAACAAGCTTTTTTTTTTTATTGATTTTTAGAGAGAGAGAGGAAGGGAGATGGAGAGAGAGATAGAAACATCAATGAGAGACAACATTGATTGGCCGCCTCCTGCATGCCCCAAACTGGGGATTGGGCTCACTACCTGGGCATGTGCTGTGACTGGGAATTGAACCAGTGACTGTGGTGCATGGGTCAACACTCAACCACTGAGCCATACCGGCCAGGCAGAATACAAGCTTTTTTAAAAACACACACATACACAAAAACCTTTTATGACCGTAGTATTCTTTTATTTATTTCTTCTGCAATTATCAAGTGACTGCTTAATGCAGAACATTTTTCAAGGCTACCAAGAAAGATGTTCCAGTTCCATCCTGGAATTTCACTGGATTAGACTCCAGTATGAGGTGATCTGATTAAGTGATGGCTGTCAGTGCTGTTTACATGAATTACACCCAGATGAGTAGGCTGGGCGAGGTACAATTCATTATTCATTTCCTCCCCAACAGGCTTGAGGTGGTGCTCAATAAATATTTGCTGAACTGAACAAAATTGTGGTCAGAATTTCCTGTGAATAATTATAAAGATACACTTTTCAGAAACAGTCTTGGATTCATTTTTCTTCACATTTTAAAAAAATTTGACTCTGAACAGGGGAAGAATCTTACAGAAAAATTCCCAAACTTGTCAGTCTGGATCCAGTCTAATATTTAATAAGAAGAGAGTATGCATTGTATATATTTAATACTCCAGCAGTAAAACACAAAAGAGTCAAAGACTTTGAAGTTATTTTCTTTAATTTCATAAATACAAACACATTTTATCTTCTGAAATGATGAAGGTCAGTGTTGTGTGTGTTATTTTTTGACAACTTGAGTGCGTACTCCCTGTAGCAGTCATTCTCAGTGAGCGGAAACTTATGTGATAAGATACACATTGTTCTAATTGCCTTGTGTCCCTTTACCAAGACAAGTCTCCCTTTGATCTTACTGTATCTTATTGATAAAGGATGGATTTGAATAACCCTGAGAAGTTCTTTTTATTGTGATAAAATACACACAACATAAAATTTGCCATTTAAACTATTCTCAAACTGTATACTATTCCCAAAATGTATAATTCAGTGGCATTAAGAACATATACAGTGCTGTTTAGCCATCACCACTGTCTAGTTCCGGAAATTTTTTTATGACCCCAAGAGGAAGCTCCACAGTTCATAAGCAGTGACTTCCAGTCCTCCCTGTCCCCTGGCAGACACTCACCTGCTTTTTGTCTCTAGGTTTGCCTATATGTGGCCTGTAACAAGTTTCTTCACTTAGCATAATGTTTTCAGGGTTCATGCATGTTATAGCATGGATCAGGACTTCATTGCTTTTTTAATGGCTAAATAATATTCCACATGTGGACAGACCACCTTTGTTTATCTGTTTAGCTGTTGATGAATATTGTTTTGGCTGTTAGAATAGTGCTACTTTGAACATTTTGTTTGAACATGTTTCCAATTCCTGCGGGTATGTAGCTGGGTCACATGGCGATGTTTAACTTTTTGAGGAACCAAAAGTTGCTTTTGTTTGTTTGCCTTGACAGTTTGATTTTATTTCCAAACACAGGAAGCTCTTACTCCTCATAAATGTATTCCTCACATCATTGTCCGGGGTCTCGTACGCATTCGATGTGTTCAGGAAGTGGAAAGGATACTTTATTTTATGACGAGAAAAGGTCTCATCAACACAGGTGTTCTCAGCGTGGGCACCGACCAGCATCTTCTTCCTAAAGATTACCACAGTGTAGGTAACTTCTAGTAATAACACCACCATTGGTCATGATAAAAGCTAGTGCATTGTTGTTAATAATACTAGCAAAGCCACATTATCACCATAAAAGTTATAAAGCAGGACTGGTTAGAGCAAGTGTTTCTCTGGACGAGATGCTATCAAGTACTTTTTCCCTGGACTGTAAGAAAAAGTACTTTTCTTAAGTAATATTAAGATTAAATTTATTATATTTAATATTAATATTAAAATATTAAGTAATATTTTTCTGTAGTATTTTTTAGGAAAATAACTTTCTGTTAGGGGCATCAAAAAAATGTAGATGAACCAACATTGCTTGGTAGTTAGTACCTTCCAGAACAATTAAAACAGCACACTGTTTTCATTGCTCTAATTAGATTTTTCTTCCCTTTTTTTTAAAAAGAAATCAGTCATCATCATTGGGGCTGGTCCAGCAGGATTAGCAGCTGCTAGGCAACTGCATAACTTTGGAATTAAGGTAAGATTTTTTTGGCTCATGGAGGGGGAAACAGATGGTTAACTGCTCCTCTGGTCCAAATTTTCTAAGACTTAAAAACCAGTTCCTGATTTTAGCAAAATTGCTGATTACATGATATCTTTATATATCTTTCCAATTGATCCTGGAAAAGATACAAATTTCAAAACTGGTTCAGTAAACGAAAGGTAGAGGGCCCTGGCCGGTTTGGCTTAGCGGTAGCACATCGACCCTCGGACCAATGAACCGCAGGTTCGATTCCAGTCAAGGGCAAGTACCTCAGTTGCTGTTTGTCCCCGGCCCTTGTCCGGGTCGTGCAGGAGGCAACCAGTCAGTGTGTCCCTCTCATGTTGATGTTTCTCTTTCTCTTCCTTTCTCCCCTTCCCACCCTATCTAAAGATAAATAGAAAAATATCCTCAGGTGAGGACTTAAAAAAAAAGAAAAGAAAAAAGAAAGGTAGAGGAAGGTAGAAATTGCCCCCATTTTGAGGAGAGTTTTAGACTCTAATGAACAACTCAGAAGAGATTTTAAGTTGGTATCAAAGCAGAAATTCCTGACAGGTTGTTCCTGACATAATAGAGGGGTCAATGGCAAACATCCTTTATTTCTGCAATAGTTTGAAACAGCAGATAGCAGCTTGGAAATTTACTGTTTCTTTCATAAGTTTCTGAAATACCCAGTTACATTTTCTTATGCAAATTAAAAGAGCCCTTTGAATCTTAGTTTGAGAAACAAAAATCTTTGGTTTTGGAAGCAAGATTGAGTTAGTTTATCCATGATTGAGACAGAATTACTTGACTTTTAAAGTACTGGACATTTTTGCGGTTGCCTGCTTCTCCAAGGTAGGGTATTTTTTATTTTTATCTGGTATATTGCTTTATTCCAGTTCTTCAAAATTAGCCTAAATAGAAACTATTACAAAAAACCATTTGTGCAGTTCATTATCTAATTTGTGTTACATTCATTCAGATTAACCATCCCCTAGATTTCTGTGACTTCCTAAATCTGACACATTTCTCCTTTTTAAAAACTTATTTTGCAAGGACGTTGGTTTTCACTTAAAACAAATGTGAAAATTAATTTGGTAACATTGAATTAGCCTCTGCTCTTCTCTATCTGGCTGAAAGAAATGACGTTCTTTTTTCACACTATCTTCTCTGCCGGAGGAGTTTCAGGGACAAGAAAAGTTTCCATGGCTGTGTCTCAGAGAGGTTTTCCATCTTGACTGAATGGAGGACCTAAGGATTGAGTTACATTATGTTGCTGACAAAGCAGAATCTCAGTTGGATATATAGGAAGTGTGTTTGCATTTGCAAATGTTTTCTTCGTGGTATTAACCTATGAGGTGTTTTAATTGATTATTTATTTCAGTGTTAGATATTAGGGCCAAGGTTTCTTGTTTGTTTTTACTTGGGAAACCCACAGATCATGTTACAGGGGAGGTTGTTACTGTCCAGAGTCTTTAATGTCAGCCTTCCTCTCACACTGAAAGGAAACTAGAAACGGATGGTTCTCTGTTAATCTGAAGTCAGAGAAGGAGGGTGTGGGGCCAGAAGCACCAGTTGTAGCCTTTCTGGTTGGAGAAAATGAGGATTATAGCTCTGAGGAAGGAGAATATTCAGAGGATCCCTACTTCTCTCCCCTTTTGCTCACCAGGTGGTGAGGGCGACCCCAGGACCACCCATCCCTCATTTTCATGGTTGGGAAATAGATTCCTCTGATCACCTGAGAGATGGGTAACTCAGGGAACCTTGAGCAGCTTGAAGGAGAGCTACTAGAGACCCAGGGACGAAATGGCTGCCCTTGCCCTGAATAGGACTGCACCCTGGGGAGTGGCGTGGACTGCAGCACTTTGAGGCACAGGGCTGTCCACTAGAGAGCAGCTCCTCGTGCCATCAGAATGAGAAATTTGAAGGAGTTAAAATAGCCTGGTGTGGGACCAGCCTGCTTAGGTCAAGCCTCGAGGTGACATGATTTTTCTTTTTTAAGTGATAATCATATCTTAGGCAAGTTAGGGCCTATTTGCAATGTTAAAGGAATTTTGCTACATAAATAGGTATTTCATAGGACAAAATCTCTTTAGCCTAGTTTTTAATAGTGCTTTTTGATGTGTGGAATACTCTTTAGCGAAAGCTTCCCAAGTGCATTTCGTGTGCTGGTTCATCAGATCTTACATTCTGGGGTTTAAGAGGAAACAGCAGTGTGAGGATTTCACCAGCAGACCGACCACTCACTTATTCCTTGTTAGAATCTGGGTTAACGGCCACTTTGGCTTCTGTTCACACTGCTTTCTTTTCAAAATCCTTTCTCTAGTAACATAATAAAAACATTAACCAAACATCGAACTTAATTAACTTATATTCTATATTTATACTAGTGCATTGGATATGACTGTTCTGTCTTGTTTAGCTTCCCCAATTGTCTCTCTTTTTAGGTGACTGTCCTGGAAGCCAAAGACAGAATTGGAGGCCGAGTGTGGGATGATAAATCTTTTAAAGGGGTCACAGTGGGAAGAGGAGCCCAAATCGTCAATGGCTGTATTAACAACCCAGTAGCACTCATGTGTGAACAAGTGGGTTTCTTTCTTTAAGATTTGTATTTTAGATAAAGAAAAGAAAAGATTCTCAATTTGCTTCTGTGTAGTATTAATATGCTCATAAATAATAGGTAGCAACACTAGAATGATTTCTTACCCCCTCATCTTCTTCAAACAGTAGATAAAGACAATTACAGTTCTTCCTCTCTGAGAAGGTGGTACTGGAGGACTTAAAATGTTTTTTTTCTTTCCCTAAGATCTTTCATTTTATTTGTGTGTTATTTGCAGGCCACTGGATTAACTCATAGTTTTAGGGTTGCCAGATTAAGCAAATAATATAAAATACTCAGTTAAATTCAGATAAGTAATAAGTAATTATTTAGTATAAGTATGTCCCAACTATAGGTTTTGCACAGGATATTTTGCATGTAATATATGGGACACGCTTACACTTAAAAAAAAAGTATTTGTTGTTCATCTGAGAGATTCAACTGGACACCCTATGTTTTATTGGGCAACCCTGCAGTTTCTTTGAAGACCTGGTAGGCCCAAGGTTCCTCCTAAAATGTTTATTGACAGTAAATTCAATTTCAGCCTCTTTGAGTGTTTGTGTGTTTGTGTGCTCATGTACATGAGAGTCCACAGAGGAGGTAGGACGGCAGAGCAAGGAGAGGCAGTGCGCAGCCCGAGCACCTGCAGCATTAATAAATATCGGCTGGAAATCTGGAGAGTGCATGGCATGGACGCTGTTGCTGTCACCCTCGCATTCTCATAACATCAGGTCTCACAGAATTCATGCTATTTTTTCACTGCCTTTGCCGCTAGTTTCTGTTAAGCATATTTACCTTGGTTTTTGAGAGGTATTAGACCCTTTTCTCCATGAGAGCTCTGTCTAATTTCAGCTTAGAACCTGTACATATTTTTTCCAGGGAAAAATTTTCACCTTCTTATTCTTATTATTTTGAAGCTTGGCATCAGCATGCATAAATTTGGAGAAAGATGTGACTTAATTCAGGAAGGTGGAAGAATTACTGACCCCACTATTGACAAGCGCATGGATTTTCATTTTAATGCTCTCTTGGATGTTGTCTCTGAGTGGAGGAAGGATAAGACTCAGCTCCAAGATGTCCCTTTAGGAGGTATGGGGAGAATGGTGTTCTGAATGTTCCATCTGAGTCTCATTCTAACCTAAGCGTGGTCAGCAGTAGTATCATTCATCCGTGAGGTTGGTGTGCAATGAGAATAGTCCTCACAGCGTTCCTTTTGGACTGATGAGTTCTCCAGACTGGTCCACAGAGGGAGCAGGACTTCCTCAGGGACCTTCAGGTACCTATGTGCACACTCACAAATCTTACTTTACACACTAGTTGGTGTTCACAAACTTATGTGGAGATTTAATTTTCAATTTTCCAGAAGAGCTTCCTTTCAAGTCAAGCATGGTAAGCCCTGTGTGAATAGAGTCGCCACATAATGTTTTTTCTAGATAAGCATTTCTGTATGCCAGGGTTTCTTTTCCTTTCCTTTTTTGGGGCAGTAGGTTGAGATTTTTTTCAGTATATTTTGTTTAAGAATCCAAGAATATATATTATCATTCAATAATTTTACTTAGAATTCTTTAAGCTTGGGTCCTAAATGGACAACATGAACCCCAACCCTTTAGAAAACTTGACTGTATATCATTACTCATTTCCATGAAGATGCCACCTGAGATTTTGCTGCATTGCCCGAGGGTATTTTTTCCATTGCTTTTTCAAGAGGGTGATGGAAGGGAGGGAAGGGAAGAGAGAGAAACATCAATGCATCACATTGATTGGTTGCCTCCTGCATGTGCCCTGACCTGGCCCGAAGGATTCTGCAACCCAGGTACGTGCCCTTGACTGGGAATTGAACTTGAAACTCTGGTGCATGAGCTGACGCTCTAACCACAGAGCAACACCAGCCAGGGCCTGTATTGCGTCTTAAATTGTATGACCTGAATGTATTCACTTGTCGCTCTTGGAAGCGTGTCAGAGTTTCTTAAAGTACAAACATTTTAACTCAGTTTTCAAGATATTAATTTGCTTCAACTGTATGTTTCTTTGTCAGGGTTCCTAGTTCCTCTTCCTGCTATCGGCTCTGTCTCTGTTTGGGGTGAACTTCTCAGTAGCAGGGACTGTCTCTGGTTTTTTATCCGACCTCCCTGCTCCCTCCCATCTGAGCCTGACCTACACTGTCATCAGCCCTTAGTGAGTGTTGACAGACAGCTGCAACAGAACATTTTCAGAAATGTACTGGGGTTAACAGGGATCATTTCATTATATGCCGTAGTGTCCAGACCAAGTGGGGAGTTGTTGAATTTTTTGGAATTGAGGATGGTTATCAGGCTGACTTTCAGGGTGTTCTCAGTATTTGGTTCCTGTTTTTCACATGTGTGGTAGTTGCTGGATGGCATTTTCTTTATACTTCTTTCAGTGTCACCAAGTAAAATTATAATAAGTTTGCTTTGTCTTGGCCTTACTTAAAATAAGGGAGGATCGGCAGTACTTACTGTGTAAGTAGGTGTTTCATCTTACTAATATTTTTGGAAAAGCTTTAATAATAATGCACACATCTCTATATAAGGTTAGTTATATCCTGCCTCGCGGTATCTCAGCTGTCTGAGATCTCACTTTATTAGCACTTAGCTGAAAAAAAAATTATATGTATATATATGTGTGTGTGTGTGTATAAATACTAAGAAGCTAGAATTAATTTCACAAAGTATATATACTAAAGCTTTTAAATAGTATTTACATAACAATCACATTTAGACCTTCCTCAGTCTGTTTATACTTAATTTTATATACTGTTGCAGAAATCTTTGTTCTTGACGAACCTCTACAAAACCGGAAGGAAAATGGAAATGACAGGAGGCAGGAATGGGATTGCTACAAGAAGGTTCTGAAAGGGGTGAAAGCCCAGTGGTCTGGGGCCAGCAGCCTGGCGCAGATCCAGAGGTGCTGTGTCGTCCCTATATGACAGTGCAGTGGGAGAGTGGACATTTGTGTGTGAATCTCGAATTGTCTAAAAGACGGAAGAGTGAGCTGATACTCAGTTCTGTTGCTAGTCAGTCAGGTTCACAGTACTGTATAGAAGCTTTGCGTCTGCAGTGTGTGCATTGGACGGTTGTCTTCCCTGGGAAGGTTATAAAGAGGTGACCTGAACTAAAATCCTTATGACACCCCTGAAAAGGAGTCTATAAGACGGTCATTGGAATGGTGTCCCAGCGCTGTGTGTGTGTAGTTGAAGGTTCTGGTTGAGTGGGATAGGTCATTTCTGGGGTTGATAACAAGGTGAGATTTCTGAAGCGTGTAGAGTCTGGTGCTGCTGGCCTGGGAATGGTCGGGTTGGCCTTCGGGGAGGCGCAGTTGCAGGCCCTACAGGGCTGGCCTTTACCAGGAAGAGATCCCACAACTGAGCCTGTGAGTGGGCAGGCGGTGTCGCCATGTTTGGAAAGGCTAGAATCGTGCTGGCACGGTCCGGCTGCGGGTTTGGGATGTACCACACAGGCACCAGAGAACTGTAATGAAGGTACTGAGGCACAGGGCTGACGTGCTGGCTGTCCAAAATGGAGTGTTCTTGTTGGTGAGAGAGTACGGCCAGTAGTCGGTGTATCGCAGATCCTCCAGTTGAGGTGAGATGTTATAAAGACTTGACTCGAAGGTGACAGCAGAGCGACTAGGAGGAGTGGGAATACTGTCTGCGTGTCCGTCTTGGCCTGTGCAGGGGATGCTTTCTCAAGCACAAGAAGCAGCA
This sequence comes from Molossus molossus, assembly GCF_014108415.1. NCBI lineage: Eukaryota > Metazoa > Chordata > Mammalia > Chiroptera > Molossidae > Molossus > Molossus molossus. Next base: position 23,156,517 of record NW_023425347.1, on the reverse strand, counting down.
GCTTCTGACTGAGGGGAAATGAAACGTGGTTGAAGATACAGGACATACAGTACGTAGCTTTGTTTCCAGATAAAATAAGCTTGTACTTCCTGAGAGAAACCATCCTCATCAAGATACCCTTTCCCCCGACTGGCTTGAGAAAGGGCTTCAGAAGTTTGGGTTTTTGTGGGTTGAAGGAGGTTGAAAGCAAAAGATAAGTAATTAGAGAATACTGCTAAAGCTGTTTCGTCTGCTTTGGTCCACTTCCATTTCAGAAAAGATAGAAGAGATCTACAGAGCCTTCATTAAGGAATCGGGCATCCAATTCAGTGAGCTGGAAGAGCAGGTGCTCCAGTTCCACCTCAGCAACCTGGAATACGCCTGCGGCAGCAACCTCCATCAGGTGTGATTGTGAACCTCCATCAGTCCGTGAACCATGCCCTTGACTGGAATTGAACCTAGGACTCATTGGTCTGCAGGCTGACGCTCTAACCACTGAGAAAAACTGGCCAGGGTCAAATGCATTTTAACGCATAGAATTCTTCTTTTCTGGGGTTGTTGATATGTAACACACCTTTTGCTTTTATTAAGGCGTGGTACCCACACCCAAATCATATCTACCTGTTGTTCTAAAGTAAGCTTCCCTTTGCGTTGTTGAGCAACATCCTTCCCCAGCAGCGGAATCCACCTGGGTTGGTCTGTGTGTCCCCTCCTTCCATCATGTTTTGTCCTATTCACCGCAGCCCTGCCTTCCTGCCTCAGGTGGCTTTTCCCACGTTGGGGTCCTTTCTTGTCCCTTAGGTGCAGCCTCAAGAAGAGGTAGGAGACCGTTTCTGTTCCCAACCTCTCCCGTTGTTTCCCAGGTGTCTGCTCGCTCCTGGGACCACAACGAATTCTTTGCCCAATTTGCTGGTGACCACACGCTTCTCACTCCCGGCTACTCCGTCATCATTGAAAAACTGGCCGAAGGACTAGATATTCAGCTCAACTCTCCAGTGAGTATGCTAGTGGTGGGAGGTTCTGGTTTGACCTTGTTTGTAGGGGATGTGACATTTGGGGCATGTGAATTTCACAAGAGACAGGTACTTGCTGTGACCTTCAACCAGTGCCTCTAAATATTTTTATAATAACGGTCCTAGCATCATCATGGAGATGTAAACTCGCATACTACGAGAACTGGAAAGGGTCCTGGGTCATATGGTTCCATCATGATTTTTATAATTGTTTTTCTTGAGCAGGTACAGAGTGTTGATTATTCTGGAGATGAAGTACAAGTTACCACAACAGATGGGACAGGGTATACAGCCCAAAAGGTCAGTGCTGGAATTTCTCTAGGTATTTCAGGGTCCTGGAAACAAGGGAAAAGAGTCTTTTCCAACAAGGAGTTAGCTTTTGGCAATCTGCCTAGAGCCTCGTTTAATTTCTGAAGAGTTATATATGTTCATTTAATTGTGTGGTGGATGTGCAAATCCGATTTAACTAACTGAACACTATATAGATTCATGGCAGATGGAATTCTCAGTACTGTTTCTATGGTACAGTAGTGGGTTCTGTGGTACATTAGTCCTGAGAATTGAACAAGAAATTAATACTACAGTCTAGTTTTAGGGTTAAATAGGAGCATATCAAAGGCTTTATTGAAAAAACCTATTTTACTTTAATTCAGTGTTTTCCAGATTTATAGGGTTTTTTGTTATTGTTGTGTTCTTCATTTTACCATGAAACCATTTTCCAAAATTAAGTAAGCTCTGTGTTTTCATTTTGAAACTTGTGTAAGTACTTTGATTTTATTTGAATTTTTGTAGCCAGTTTAGTAGTAGGTGGACAGTGAAAGGTGCTGTGTGTAATGTAATATGTGAAATCACACTGGGATTTCTGTGTTGAAGAAAAAGGTGCTTACTTGGGGTGTGGGGGGTACTAATAAACCCCATACATTTATTTAAATTTAGTTATGTCTAAAATTATTACTAAAAAGTGTAGTTGATGAATCATCACTAATTCTTAGGCTAGCTACGTTTTATACTTTTCAGTTATCTAAAAGTATTTCACAGTCCTTGATATTCATACAGAAATAAAGGATGCATGCCAAATGGAAAGACAGGATATAGCACATGAGTCCAGGGGATGGGTCCTCATATTATCCTGCCCTTAACTAGCTGGGAAGTTAGTGGTGGTACTGTGGACTTAGGACTGACAGTGGTTCTCAGTCCTGGCTGCACATTACAATCACCCGGAAGATGCTTTGCAAGAAAGGCTGCAAAACCTCACCCCGCAGGGATTCTCATTGAATGGGTCTGGTCCTGTTTGTAATGCTCCCCAAGTGATCACAGCATGCAGCCAGAGTGGGGAGCCACTGGGCAACAGTGTCCTTATCTGTGATCCCCGAGAGAGAGAATCCGGCTAATCTGTCAAGTTCTTCCTAGTGGTAATTTTTTTTTTTTTGTAATTCCTCTTTTTAAGCTTGTACGTCAGCCAATGGCTCAACCTCTGGTCTTTTGTAACTCGGCCTTTTGACATCCAGGCTAACATGCTAGTTAGACTCACCCTGCTGGGTCACCCTCTGCTGACCCTGACCCGGCACATTTGCTCTTTGTATTCTGGCTCTTCAGAGATATTAGGGCACTGCAAAGCCTGCTCTGAATATTGAAAGCAAATATTTTTATTTTATGGTTGTCAGCACACATCACATGGTTTGACTTGGAAGTTTCCCCAGTTTGTAAGTGAGAGATTTCCAACCCAACATGACGCATCGATAAACATTCGACAAACTGTAATTCATTCTAGGCTGCTTCCACTTAGATCTGGCTTTAGTTCTTTACTAGGGTATGTTTGTATCTTGTGCCTACTGGTTTACTAAATTTATGTACTTTTGAAAGCTTTTTTTTATTGTTAAGAATACCTCTAGATCTTATATTCTTGTAGCTTTTATTTATATATCAAAAAGAGTAGTTTTTCTTCTGTTTTTTGGTTACACGGGAGATATTTTCTATAGCCAGATTGAGGCTAGATTATGTTTTTTTACTTTTAAATTTTTCTAATTTTTTGTGTGGCAGAAAACAGCCACAGAATCCCAGGAAGAACTCTGAACTTCCTGTGATCGTGGAGTTTGGGGTTCAAGGCAAATACACTAAATTGTTGATGAAGGCCATGCATGGTAGATATATGGCTTGGCATTCAGCTTCATTCCACTCCCTTATTTCCATTTTTTTGCACTGTAGATGACGGAAAGGAAGCCATCATCTACAGGCACGCACACGCACGCAGGCATGCTTTCCCAGACTCCTCTGCATCTGAGTCTCTAAATAAGAAACAGTTCAGTCACTCAGATGCACCTGCATGATTTGCAAGGTGTAGTCTGGCTCTTACTTCACTTCTGCTGCATCTGCTGACAAATGTATTTGTGTATGTGTGGTATGTGCCCCTAGCGGGAACCGAACCCGGGACTCTGGTCCACAGGCCGACGCTCAACTGCCAAACTGGCCAGAGCCATCTGCTGACAAATGTAATGGTCAGGGTGTTGGTTCTCCTACAGCAGAGACTGCTGAGGGTCCCGTCACTCACTAACTGCAAGGGAGTTCAGAGGTGGGGCATGAGGAACCCATTTTGCTGGTGCAGGTTCTATCAGTGGCATGGTTCTGGTAGCAGTAGTCATGGCTCCTGATTATGCAATGGGAACATGGTTCTGGAGCCAGGAATTTTCTGATTGTGTGGAGAGATAGCAAGTTTCTTAGATGGCCTGGTTTTGTGATATGACTTTGAGAGTCATTCTTGAAGGCTCTGTAAGCATCTGTCACTTCACCTGTTGACTAAAAGATTTTTTAAGCTATTTGAGACCCTGCAATAAATTGCTTCCTCCTTTTAAAAAATGTCATGTGGTTTTACATGATTATAGTAGTCCTTAGTGTTTGTGATGTGCTTTACCATGCATGAAGCATATTGATGTATATTGTCAGGGTTTTTGTTTTAAGTATTACCCCAAACCTCTGAGGCTAGTAGGGCAGGTATTACCTTGACCACACATTAGAAAGTGTCAGGAATGATACACAAGTCTAGTTCTCCTGGCTCCATACTGACGTACATTTCTTCCCACAGCACTGCTTTTCAGGATTGGGATCTGTTGACTCCTCTTAACCTGGGGTTATTGTAAATCAACAAGTCCTTTCTGCACGTTCCCCGTGTGGATGCCACTCTGCTCAGCCGTGCACCCCTTGCAGCAAACAGCCTGCCCTGCACACGGCAGCCCTTGCTTGACGGATATGGCGATGTGGGTGTCGGCTGTCCCGTGACTAGCAGTAGAGAGGAATGTTCTTTAGGCATTGAGATTTCCCTGGAAATGCACCCACTGAGTTGTAGTGGTATTAGGGTCAGTTGCTGCTGGTGTTTGAACTGTTAATTATTTCCCACAGGTGTTGGTCACTGTTCCACTGGCCTTACTGCAGAAAGGTGCCATTCAGTTTAACCCACCGCTGTCAGACAAGAAGATGAAGGCTATCAACAGCTTAGGTGCAGGCATCATTGAAAAGGTGACTGGATTACTTAAGCCCAGGAACGACGGGACTAGTGTCAGATGACAGGAGGAGTTCCTTCTGATATTGAGAAGTAGTGGGTAAAATCTGAAGCTCTCCTTCCCATTTGAATAATGTTTCCTGCAGAATGCAAAAGGATGTTATGAAAATATGAGGAGAGCTGGCTGAGGTCAGTGAATTTAACTTTAGGAGAATGAATCTTGGTATTCAAAATTTGAACTTGGTATATAAATAAGCAATTTTTTCTTTTTCTGCTCTCCATGTTGACCCTCCATTAATTGGCCCAATGAGGAGATTGTCTTACCTGCTCTGCCTTTAAAATCTCTTCCAGCAGAATCAGCCAGCACTGCCGCAGATACTGGCAGACCTGTGAGGAGTCAGGACTTATCTTATGGACATACGCTTCAGGACCTTGTCTCAGGAGTGTTTTGCATTTTAGATGAGCTTAGAGGTTGTCACTGGGAGTGCGGGAGTGAGGGACATAAATGGCCAGAGGCTCATGGAGAGAAGAAAGGAGATGGAAAGAGAATGGAAAGAGAGTAGTGAGGTTTTTTTGTTTTTGTTTTTAACATGGTTTTAGTTAAGAGCTATAGATTGCTTCTTAGAGTTTGCTGTTTTTTAGATTCAAGGAATTCTTAACCATCTTTCTCTTACCCACCTTCCAGATTGCCTTGCAATTTCCTTATCGATTTTGGGACAGTAAAGTTCAAGGGGCAGACTTTTTCGGGCACGTTCCTCCTAGTGCCAGCAAGCGGGGACTTTTTGCTGTATTCTATGACATGGATCCCCAGGTAAAGTCTCTGATGACATGTGGTTTGAATTCCCTTATCACAGTTTAAAATTTGCTATGGTCATAATTTACTTGTCAAGCTCAGAAATGAATAGACATTGTGGACACTCTGGATATATGCTTATACTCTGGGAGGATACTTGGACTGGGACATTTTCCTATAGAATAGGAGCCCCAATATCTGCCTTATTTTCTCAAAGTACTAACACTACTCCCTGAGAAATGAATGAGTCACTTGTGGAGACTGATTTGAGGTTGATAGGAGAATTCCTCCTAGGGAGAGTTCATGACAGCACAGTAGGAGTGGTACTTGAAGAGGACTCTCCAAGCCCCGCCCCCACATGGTACGGTGAGGGGTAGGACATGATTGGCCCAGGTGAGGGCGGGTCTTGGCGTCAGTAGAAGTGATTGGTGGGGAACAAAGAGGTAGTGCTGATGTCATGCAAAGAATCCCAGTTGTTGCTTTCTTGTCTCCATTCCAAGAAACATCTTTAAAGGTCCCATTGGGAGCCAAGGGCAAAATTTCTTTACCATTTGAGAAAGTTCTTTCCATTATTTTATCCATAGACTTCCCTACTCAGCCTTGTTCCACTTCTTAAATTCCTATGAGGCAAAAGCCAAGAGAACATGCACTTCGATGCTTACACTGCTTCCTGAGTCTCTTCAGCAGGGAACAGTAAAACGTATCTGTGAATAATGAGTGTCTGTGAGGAAAATGGACTGCTGGTTGAAAGGCTAGGGGACAGTGGGAAAGAATGAAATGTAATTTGTGAGAGTGACATCCTGTCTTTGGAACTGTGCACTTAGAGACTGTTGTACCAAAGTAAAAGGTATAAACTGCTTTTCCCTTTCGTGTGTCCAGAAGAAACACAGCGTGTTGATGTCGGTGATTGCTGGGGAGGCGGTGGCTGCCCTGCGGAACCTGGATGACAAGCAGGTGCTGCAGCAGTGCCTGGCCACACTCCGGGAGCTGTTCAAGGAGCAGGTCAGACGCCCGCTCTTAGTGTGCTGTTCAGAGTGGGGGGAGCCCAGGGTCATTACTTAGAGTGAAGGCATCAAGGCAGTGAGCCACATTCTCTCCTCCAATAGCCAACTGTCCACCCCAGACCCTGCATTCATTTGCTAGGGCTGCCATAGCAAAATACCACAGCTTGGGTGGCGTAAACAGTGGAAGGCATTTTTAACCATTCTGGAAGCTAGAACTCCAAGTTCAAGGTGTCGTCAGGTTTGGTTTCTTTGAGGATCTCTCCTTGGCTTACAGATGGCTGCCTTCTTGCTGTGACCTCACATGGGCGCCTCTGTATTGTCTGTGTCCCAGTCTCCTCTTATAAGTCATACTGGATTAAGGTCCACCCTAACGACCTCATTTCAACTTCATTACCTCACTAAAGGCTCATTCTCAAGTACAGTCACATTATAAAGTAGGGGGGCTTGGGGCTTCAACATATGAATCTTAGGGGGACACAAATGTAACCCATCACAGTACCCCATCCCTCCTCTTACACTGTTATCTTCCTTCCCTGTTCCCTCACCTCATGCACACCCCCTTTTTTTCCTACAGATGTAAAAGGCTCAAAACTTCCCACAGATTCTGTGTTTACTCAAACGCTAGCAGGCTTTCATCCCAACTTGCCTTTTAAAGGGACATTGTCCGGAATTTTTTTGTACCCCACATATGCAGCTAGTTTCTCTTCTCCAGGAGCTCGAGGTACTTTTCACTTGCCAATGTACTAAATCTCGCAGTCTCTGGAGATGTAGAAATGGTGCGGCTTATGTCTTTTTCAAATAAAGGAACAGAAGTTGAAAGAAGTGAAATGACTCAGAAGTTACATAAATTATGGAGAGGCATCCAGGGGTGTTGCTTATTTCACATGATGTGAATATATCTCACAGTACTCGCTAGTTTTGGGTTTTTGTCCAAAAATTTGTTTTCAAATTATTCAGAACTGAGGACATAGTTTCTATAGAAATATTTTTCATGATAGTGCTTGTCAGAAGCCAGCCTACAAAATGATTCGAAATTTAGTGAGTGTGAAACATATTCTTGGATAGCTCTTCTGTGGAGGAGCCTGTTGAGAATTTCATCTTGAGATCCTAGAACTCCAGCCTTCCCTTCCCTCTGGCCAGAGACCCTTTCCCTCCATGCCTCTGGCACAGGCCAGGCGGTGGGGAAGGGAATGCCCAAACTCATGGCCAGCAGTGATGGCCCCAGGTGGGTGGGGGGACTGTGCCTGGCAGAGGAGACCCATGTGGGGGAGACTGCGGAGCATAGATCTGGGGTAGAGTCATAGGGGGTTGGAAGAACATACCAAGAAAGGCTGTTCCCGAGCTCTGCAGGAAGGAACTCCATTTCTACTGGGTGGGAGGACTGTGCGTTCATGCTTGGGGTGGCAGCATGTCTAAATTCATTTGGGTCCTGTTTTATGATTGCTTCAAATTGACACAGGAAGTTCCAGATCCCACAAAGTATTTTGTCACTCGGTGGAGCACAGACCCCTGGATCCAGATGGCATACAGTTTTGTGAAGACAGGTGGGAGCGGTGAAGCCTACGACATCATTGCTGAAGAAATACAGGGAACCATCTTCTTTGCTGGCGAGGTGCGTATCATGACCCTGAACCCAATTACTTTTATTTTGATTTCTTTCTTTTAATTAAAGTGATACATGTCCAGAGCTTAAAAACAGTGTCAAACACTGTCATCTAATGGTGACAAATAGCAGGTGTCCTCTCAACATCCTCCTCAACTCCCAGAGCAACGATTTTTAACTCTTTCTGCTGTCTCTTCTGGAATTTACTTCATGTTTTAGTTGTCTTCTGATTTAACAAGGTAGACATATCTACTGACTTTCTATTAGGTTGAAGCTTCGGCTTGTGTAGTCTTTGCGCAGCATGGTTATTTCAAATGAAGTTGGTGTCAGCGTCCTCGTGATGTGGCTAGGTAAACGTTGCTTACTGCTGAGCCGTGTTCATCGATCCCATTCTCACACAGCATTCTGTTTGGACAGTCATACTGACCTCTTTTTTCATTAGCTTAATTCTTTTTTTTTAACTTTAAGTAATTTTTCAATTATAGTTGACATATAATATTATATTAGTTTCAGGTGCACACCCCAGTGATTAGACATTACATAACTTAATAAGTGATCATCCTGATAAATCTCATACCCATCTGACACCATACATAGTTACTAGAGTATTACTGACTATATTCCCTATGCTGTACTTTACATCCTCATGACTGTTCTGTAACTACCAATGTGTGCTTCATCCCTTTACCTTTTTCATGCATCCCACCAACCCCCTCTCCTATCTGGCAACCATCAAAATACTCTCTGCATCTATGAGTCGGTTTCTTTTCTACTTGTTCGTTTATTTTGTTTTTTAGATTCAATGTTGATATATATTTATTGCCATTTTATTATTCATATTTTTATCTTTTCTTCTTCTTCCTCCCTCCTCCTTCACCTTCTCCACCTTTCTCCTTCCTCCTCTTCTTCCTCTTCTTCTTGACCTTTAACATTTCATGCAATACTGGTTTGGTGGTGATGAACTTCTTTAGTTTTTTCTTGTCTGGGAAGCTCTTTATATGTCCTTCGATTCTAAATAATAGCTTTGCTGGGTTGCATAATCTTGGTTGTAGGTCTTTGCTTTTCATCACTTGAATATTCCTTGCCACTCCTGGCCTGCAAAGTTTCTGTTGAGAAAAGCGCTCCCTTGTAGGTAACTAACTGCTTTTTTCTTGCTGCTTTTAAAATTCTCTGTCTTTAACCTTTTGTATTTTAATTATGATGTGTCTTGGTGTGGGCTTCTTGGGGTTCATCTTGCTTGGGACTCTCTAGATCCTTCTTGTTTTATGTTTATTTTAAAAATTGTGATAAACTACACATAATAAAAACCATCTTAACTGTTTAAGTGGCAATACATTCACAGTTGTACAACCCTCACCACCATCCTTCTCCAGTTTTTTTCAACCTGCAAAACTGAAACTTTGTCCTCAGTAAACAACTCCCCTCCCCATGGCCCCTGGCGCTACCACTGTCTGTCTCTGGATTTGTTCTAGGTACATCATCATATAAGTGGAATCATACCGTATTTGTCCTTTTGTGACTGGCTTATTTCACTTAGCATACTGTCCTCAAGGTCATCTGTGTTATTATTGTTTGTTTTTATAGAGTGGGTGGGGGAGAGAGAGAAACATCAATGTGAGAGACACACACAGACTGGTTGCCTTCTGCACAACCCTGACCAGGGCCGGGGACCGAACCACAACCGAGGTACGTGCCCTTGACCAGAATTGAACCCATGACTCTCTGGTCCTCAGGCGATGCTCTAACCGCTGAACCAAATCAGCCAGGCAAGGTTCATCTGTGTTTTAGACTGTCAGAATGCCCTTCCTTTTTAAGATGAAATAATCCGTTATATACATATATCACATTTTGTTTTCCCATGAATCTGTCATGGACACAAGTTGCTGCCACCTTTTGGCTTTTGTGAACAAGGGTGCTGTGAACAGGGGTGTTCAAGAACCTTTCAGTTCTTTCGGGTATTTACCCACAAGGCATTGCTGGATCACACAGTAATTCTACGTTTAAGTTTTTAAGGAAATCACTACTCTGTTTCCCACGGCAACTATTTTACATTCCCACCAACAGGGCACAAGGGTTCAGTTTCCTCACGTCCTCAGCAACACTTGGTGTTTTGGTAATAGCCATCCTAATGCGTGCAAAGTGGCCTTTCTTCTTTCTTGATTTACTTCTGCTGAGAAAGATTCTGCTGTTTTGATTTCCAACCCTTTCTATGCCTTTTTCTTTTTTTTTTTTATCCTCACCCAAGCACATTTTTCCATTTTTTTGTTCAGATAGAGTGGAGAGGGAGAGAGAGAGAGAAACATCGACGTGAAAGGGACACATCAAGTGGTTGCCACCCGCATGACCCAACCAGAGCCGGGGACAAACTGCAACTGAGATACGTGCCCTTAGCGGGAACTGAACCCGGGTCTCTCTAGACCGCAGACCGATGCTCTAACCTAACTGCTGAGCCAAACCGGCCAGGGTTCTATGCCTTTTTCTGATTCTTTGCATCTAGAAACTCATGTCCTTCAGCCTTAGATTTTACTTCTGATTATTCTGCTCCTTATTTCTGATCCTGTTACATGTATTGGAACTCTTATAGAAGTTTCTTTTCTTTGCTGTTATTCATCTCCTTTTTTATTCTACTTTTGTGGTGGGGAAATTCATCATCCAACCTTTATACTGACTTAAAATTTTGGCCTTTACTTTATGAGCACTTTATTGTTCTCAGATTATCCCTTTTTGTAGCTTCCTCTTCTTGCTTTGTGCTTTGTTCCTTGCATGACTCCTCAGAGTTCCTGTTTTATCTCCTTTAGCTGGTGCTTCTCACATGTCCAAATAGCCCTTCCTTGATTGCTCAGATTTGAGTGAGGCATTTTTATTTGTAACATTTTTTGAGTCACTTTTTAGAAGATTTTTAATGGACTTTTAGAGAGGAGGGGGAGAGGAAGAGAGAGGAACAGATGTGAAAGTGAAACATCAGTCAGCTGCGTCCTGGGCGCCTCATAATACCAGGGGTCAAGCCCAAAACCCAGGCAAGTGCCCCGACCAGGAATAGAACCAGTAACCTTTTGGGGCACAGGACAGTGCCCAACCGAGCCACATGGGCCAGGGCTTTGAGTCATTTTTTAAAAGCCAGTTGAGAGCTCTAGCAAGCTCATCAACTGGAGGTTAAATCCCCGGATCAGTACCTATGGCTGTTTTCTGTGGGAACGTGCAGTTTCTCTCATTTGCATGTGTATGGTGAAGGCTCAGCCCTTGGCATTCTGGGACCCAGGAGCCGGAAGCTTTAGTCATGAAGACTTAATCCCCATTTTGTTTGGCACCTTACCCCTGCCCTCTCCGTCAGACCCCAGGGTGGGGGCAAGCAGGTGGGAGTGGGAAAATCTGGGGAGGAGGGACCAAAATGTCTTTCATAACCTTTCATTTGGTTTTCACCCACACCCAACCTCTGCCTCATGGTTCCTGATTTTTAAAGGATTCTTTGGGGTGAATTAGCTTGCTTTTGTTGTCGCCCCATCCTGCCCTGGCCCCTAAACTTATCAGAGTAAAGTGAATTCTCAGTACTCTTTCCTCTGCTTTCATACTTTGTATGTTATAGTTTGGAATTAGCGAGGTCTTCTAGTTTTATCTAAAATGGAGTTTGTGTTTCTATATTTTCTCTTCATGATTTTTAAATGATCACAGAAGACCATGATTTAAAAACCAGTGAACCTTGATTACTCTTTGGCCTGTGAAGAGCCAGCTTTGTAGGAACGTGGTGTAGGGCCAGCTGCTTCCAAGAGATGGCTGCATCGGGCTGAGGTGCCCTAGGCCATGAGCAAGGTGTAGAACTTTTTTGCTTTCCTTTAAAGGCTTTGATAGTTGTCACCTTTTTTTTATTCTCACCAGAGGTCATTTTTGCATTTATCTTCAGATAGAGCAGAAGGGAGAGAGGGAGGAAGAGAAACATTGATGTGAGAGACACATCGAGTAGTTGCCACCTACTGGACCCCAAGCAGGGCCAGGGACAAACTACAACCAAGGTACATGCCCTTAGTGGGAACCGAACCCGGGACTCTGGTCCGCAGGCCGACGCTCTTAACTGCTGAACCACACCAGCCAGGGCAGTTGTTACCTTTATAAAACCGGTTTCTTTTTGGTTTTTATCATGGTCGCTCTCTCCTATTAGTAACTGTATTCCTGCTGACCAGATCCTTCCATTTATTGACGTTTTTCACTTCCGGGTTCCATGTCACATCCCTTCCACCCCAGCCATCAATTTAGGTGACGGTAACATGTACCCTAGAGTAGTTCACCAGGAGCTTCGCCTGTTTCTCACTGTGCACTGTTTTCTGGGACCCACTCACTCCGTTTCAGCTCCTTTCCCATAGCTACATCCCAGCCTACTTTCCGTTCTGGGTTTGGTCCTTTAAAGTGAGGCTGTCCCACTGACAGGCCTCAACCCTTTTGACTTTTCTCTTCCTGCTAAACTGGTCTATCCTTTGAGTACCTCAACACTATCCTTTTGTTCTACCTATCCAGAAAAACACCAACGTTGGATGAAATGATTCACTTTCTGTGCTTGTGTCATTAATCGCTGACTTAACAGCTAGATTACTTCTCTTATGAGAGGCACTCTATCTTATTCATTGTACTTAATTCCAGTACTTGGCATGTATAAATATCTTATTGAATGCCAAACAGTGCTTCATAGGAGTGCTGACTATACTGTAGATGGAAGGCACTTGGCAAAGCATGGAAGATAACCAGGAAAGGTTAAGGGCTATGATGGGTGAGTCCTGTTAGCATGAGCACACAGGAGGGGCACTGGTCTTTACTCTAGGAGGAGCAGAGAAAGCATATGTTTGGATTACTTTTGATTATCACCTGAATTCCTTATGCATGATCTCAAATTATGCAATTATTTTTTACAGGCAACAAACAGACATTTTCCACAAACTGTTACAGGGGCATATTTGAGCGGTGTTCGAGAAGCAAGCAAGATTGCAGCATTTTAAGTATAAGTTGTCTAAACCCAGCTTTCTTCTGTACCCTAAGTGGGAAGGTTTGAAACATGTTAACCTCACTTTCATAAAATCAAACAACAAAACCGGATGACAAAATTGAAATGTTTCTAAGGTGGTTTGATGATGTAAACCCATCATCACTCTGAAAGCATTAGCCCTAAGAGCCAATTTATAAGCACTTATATTTAATTGCATTTCCCACAAGTCTAGTGCTAAATCTTCTGGATTTCAGAATAAAGTAGAATATAACCTTAAATTAAGACGTTGGATATGATTCTTCCATGGTTGGAGATTCCCTTAAATTTTGACTTTGTTTAGCTGATCAATTTTCACACACTGAAAATCGAAGCCAATCAAGCAGAAATCGTAAAAAAAGAGCCATGTTATTTTCCTTCTGTGACAGTTTATCACTATCTTTGCCAATGAGCCTTAAGATTTTTGTATAGCACCAATATTGAGCTTTTACCTAAAATTTAGATAGAAATCTTTCCTTTTTGGATATAGCACAAACTCTTTAGTCAAAAGTAAATGAAGCTTCTAGACTATTTTCTATTATACTTCCCATTGGGTTTTCCAAAAGAAATTTAAATTCAGGTATCTTTTATGATAAAACATTTTGAATTTGTGTACTCATTGGCAAAAGAGCAAAATTTTTAGTTCTCAAAACAGTACAGGTTTGTATCATTGAAGATGGGGTAGAGATAGTGTGGTCTTCATATTGTGGACACAGACTATAGGGCTATTTTTCTTTGAGCCATTTGGGCAGATGGCACACTTTAAATAGCCTTAATTTGGGCAACTACTAGCAAAAATATCTTGTCAGAATAATTTAATAAAAGCCTCTTTTTTACAGAATTGTGTTTTCAGTATTCCATAGGCAGGCCCACTGGAAAACTGTAGAAAAATGTGATGATATCCTGGCAAGTATTACATATTTTATAAGCCATATTGTAAAAGCCTGAGAACATGGCAAATACTTCCTTTTTCCTTTTTTCACTCATGACCAAAAAATGTCATTTAAAGTAGACATTGGTTTCAGGGTCTTCAGGATGCTCATCTTGCCAGGAAATTTGTTTACAGGTAAAAACATGGATAACTTAAGTTCTTTTGTTTTAAAGTCTGAACAAGTTTTTCAGTTATATTGGTCTGCTTTAAAAGACTCAAATACAAGGGGGATGCAAAATGACTTTAAAGCCATTTTTCAAAATATTAGGTATTTTTAAAATTTAGTCAGCTCATAAATACAAAGTATCATATGCAAAGAATGTTTGGTGAACTTAGACATACCTCCCTCCCCATCAAAGTGTGGTACACATGAAAAAAGAGTATATTAGTTTCAGTGTTAACACAGGGAAATGTTGATATTTTGCTTATCTGATGAGAATTACTGGTACTAATTGGGGAGTGTTCTGCTTTAAAGTGTTATGTATTAAAACGTTTAAAGAATAGCATGTGTTAAGTGATAAATGCAAAATATTTTACGTTTGAAATGGTTCACAGTAAATTATTGTCTCTGGGCACTTGTGCTACAAACAGAGGAAAAACCTACTTAATAAAGTACGATAAATGTGTATTGAAAAAAAAACACCTCATTTTTTTGTCTCAAGTGTCTACATCTGACATTTTGTTCTTTAAGGAACCACTGTACTTTTCCTTTAAATCTTGAGTTACTTTGAAGATGTTATGATTGTCCTGAAGATTTTGTAATTGAGTAGCTGTGAATATATGTTTTGACTGCAGATTGTGAACAGCTGGTTGTGTAAAACAGCTTAATAAAAACTACTTGTTTTTCAAATACTCTGCATTGCAGTGATGAAAATACACTTACTAAATAGTTATATCTTCCATCACAAACTTGCACACCCATCAACTCAATCCCTTCACCTCCGAACCCTCTTTAGACCTTTTAGGTCATAGACATTACTCTGTGTCCCCTTTCAATTAAATGGGTCATAAAGTAAACAGTTGTTGACCATGATCAACCTAGTTTTGTGAATCACTTCTAGTTTTGCCTGGCAATTTCTTTGCAGTGTACTTACTCAAAGTGAAAGTAGTCATCGCTGAAGAACATTCTAAATTATATAGGCTATAATTTAAGTGATACATGCCAAATAGTTTATGTTTGAAACGGTTCACAGTAAATTTTTACTTTACTCTGTATGTGCTTAAAACCTATGCTACAAACAAAGGAAAAGTACAGTAAACGTATGTATTTTAAAAATATCCTCATTACTTGTCTCAAGGGCTAAATACATTTAAAAACCCATGATCTGAAATCCTCATCGAGAAGGGAAATGCTATAAAGTTCTCCAAGACAAGACATCAAATGCAAGAGACAAAGGCACTGTTTATTACTTTTATTGACAAAGTTTATAGGAACAAATTAAATATTTAAAACCAAAGGACAATTTGTAGCTCTCATATAGTTTATCCCATTGGTTTAAGTGTACCTTTTTCTAATGTCTTAACTTGATCAAGAAATAGGTCAAAACTGTGAAAATACCTGTTAACTAACAGTCAACATTTTTACATATTTCTGTTCTATGATGCAAATATATTTTTATTTTAAACACTCAATTGGTTTATCAAAGGCCTAATTCTCTCATAAGCAGCATGTTTTAAATTCAGAGGTTATTTAATAAACTGATTAAGACCATCCATTTAAAAGACAAATTCGTTTCATTCAGGGGTGGTCCATATGTTGAATCACCTAGAATCCTGATTAGTCAAAATTTAAAACCCAACAGCCTCTAATTCCACAAATACATTAAATTTCTTTAATGTTAAAAATAAGTCTTATCATTTTTGAGAAATACTTTGTCAGAGATACCCAATACTGCCTACATTATCTTCTTCTGGCACTACACCTAGTACTTTTTGTCCTAATTGTAAAGGTCCAGGTTTCCTGTAAATACCAGTATTTTATATGGGCAAAAGCAGTTAATAAAAATCAGTCATTTATTATAAGCCAAATGTTCTTGTACATAATCCCACTCTTCCCTAAATTTTTAAAGTTCTGATGTGTTGACTTTGGCCTGTCCTTAATATAAAATGTATCCATAGACAATGGCTGCTGAGTTGACACTAAAACTACAAACTGATGACACTTTCAAGGCAAAGCAGAGAACTATCTGTCCGTGTCCTTCAGTGTTTTCTTCACTGAATTCTGACTTTCACTGCTCTGTGATACCATCTGGCTGAACACTGACATTTCAGTTTATAACTGTAAAGATACCTACCTATATGGGTTTAAAAATCGATCTGCACAAAAGAAATAAAAAAAACTTTATATACAACAAATATGTTTTTGAAAATACAAAAATAACATCTGTCACTTTTGTCATGCTGACAAACTGACATATCTATACATGCAGGAGAAAAGTTCCAATGTAGTCATCTGGACAGCTGAAGCTTGTATATTCTTAACATGATGAACACACTGCCGCTGAGTTTTTACAATGACAGATGTGTTGTATTCAAAATAACGCATATACTAAACACTGCACTGGTCTCTGCATGTATAAATGCCAGTTTATAATAGTTTCTGTTCTACCCAATTAAAAGTATGTCTTAAACAAGCTAATTAACTGCACTAAAAACTACAACAGTTCAAGAATCTATGATCTTATATAAAGAAACCCAAAATGTACAAAATACAACTATAAAAGCAAGGAACAATTACTGCCATGCAAAATTTTAAACTAAAAACTGCATAGAAATGCAATTTAAAATGGCAAACTCAAATTCACGTTAACACTCAAGATAAAAAAGTCAGCAATAAATTCTACAACACAATGCTTGCAAGGATTTAGAAAAGGAAATACATTCTTTGCTGGTATAATGGTATAAATCAGATCTTTAGATCCATGGAACAAGTCAGCTGTCTCTGTCCTCTATCTCAAGAAATTAGCTGTAATGAAAAAAGAAACATTACTTTCCCATACCCAACATACAGTATATTAGGTACACATAAGCCATAAAATCTTATTTCACATTTAAACTTTATTTTACTATTGCGACATTGGGAAATCAGTTGGGATCAACATAAACTATAGCTACTGTTGATTTTCTCCTGCCTTTGACTGGTGGACAGAAACGTGCTCAAGTAGTGGTGTGAGTGCCTCTGAGATGCCCAGTAGACTGGGAGTCAGCATCTCTCCCTCATCTGAGATCAGGTTTTGTCAGTAATGTGGCAGGCTTTATTTTTAACCTCTAAAATGGAAATATCTTCCCCCATCTATTTTGAGGAAATGTGAGGATCAAATGTGATATTTATTCACATAGTTTGAAAAATATGCAAAATGTGAGAAACATTTCTTTTATCTCATGTCCAAAATGATCAAAATTAGAAACAGTGGCTATATTTACCTCTTTAACAGTTGTTTTTATGAAACCTTTTCTTTCAGTTAAATCATAAGCAGGATAATTTTCATATACCTGTGGTGAAAGGAAAAACTATGTTAAAAATAGTTTTAAAAATCCAATAATGCTCTATCTTTAAATAGAAATGTATGTCATGTACAAACAGCTGCATGTATGTTCTAACAGTACAGTAGTTCACTATAGAGAATTTCATTGCAAATGAGTAGTTTTAACACATTTTTGACCGCTCACGAGTTAACTCGTGTTTTCCTGCCCAAACATTGCGGACTGTGCACGGGTTAACTAGGGTTTGCACCTGCATTCGCTATTTCAGTTTTTGAAACTCAGGGTAATATAGGATTATTGTATTTGTTACTCTTTGCCCTGAGGGTTGAAGTTCGAAAAACAGCACACAGTTCTATATTCTTGAAGTAGGTAGGGAATGGATATCTGCTGGTTCAAATGAGTACAGCTCAGAACTTAACGTGCAGTTTGCCCAGAAACGTGCGGTCCCTGGCGTGTGTCTTAGAGATTTCTATGCGGTACGCAATGTGTTAATAATACTATATGTAGAGCAGAAAATAAATTAGCATGCAAAAATTCTCAGTATTGCCTGGCTTAGGGTGGCTCAGTGGATTGAGTGTCATCCCATGGACTGAGAGGTCCCGGTTCGGTTCCTGGTCAAGGCACATGCCCAGGTTTCAGGCTTGATCCCTGGTGGGGGACATGCAGGAGGAGGCAGCTGATTGATGTTTCTCTCTCTCATCAATGTTTCTATCTCTCTCTCTAAAAAAAAAAAATATATATATATATTTAAAAAAAACACCAAGAAATTAAAAAATAAAAAATTATCCATTTTAAACTGGGAATATCAGTTGACTTAAACATGGGTGAGGAAAACACCTAGATAGATCTTAACTAAGGTTATCTGTCATACTTTTTAGAGATACTCTCATTTTCTTGTTCTATCATCCCACTACTTATAATTCAACCAACTCCAGTGTACTTTACCTCACCCTCCACTCATTGCTTAATCCCCTCTCCTCAGTTGAATCACTCAGACCCAGCTGGTCTCAGGAGTCCTCTACTCCTAAAATCTTACTCTAATTTCCCTCTCTTGTATCAACTTGATACCTGCTGCTTGACTTCACAGTGACTTCTAGTCCTGACTCCATTATGCACCCTGCCAGTTTCACTCTTGTGTAGTTTAAGGTCAGTACATTTTTTTCTAAAGGACCAGATCAGTATGTGGTTTCAACATTTCCAGCGACACATTTTCTGTCACATAAACTTTGTCACTGTAGTGTGAAAGCTGCCATAGACAGTACTTAAATGAATGGGTATGGCTGAGTTACAATACAAAAACAGTAAGGTGGATTTGGCTCACAAGCTACAGTTTGCCAATCCTTATAAATATAGTCAATTATTTACATTACTCTAATTGTTTGTCTCCTTTTCATTCTCTACAAAACTCCAAGCCTCAACTGGTCTAACTACTAACTCTTCTGTGGTTAGGCTGAGAGGAGAGATTGCTGTGGGTAAAATGTAACAACTTGGAAAAGACAAATCCTGTTTTAAGTCCTTGCTATTCAATGTCAGAGCCTCCCCAGCAATCCCAAGTATGTCTAAAGTAGGTCCTTTCATTCCTGTCAGAAGCTTTAATTTGCTTATAAAACCATTCAAAGGGACAGAACTAGTTTCCCTTTACTCTGCCCTCATCCCTCTCCCCTCAGAGGAAACCAGTATTCTTCCAGACCTTCCTTCAAAAAAAATGAGTTTATACACAAATGTATAAATCTATCAATGGCAATATAACTTTTATGAATTTACATAAATGGGGTAATATTCCATGTTTTAAAATCTTGACAATACCTGGAAAGTCTTTCCATGTTCCTTTCAACTGCTACATAGTATTCAAAAAATATAGGTGTGGTTACCAGTTTATTTATTTATTTATTTATTTTTATCCTCCTCCAAGGACATCTTTTCGGTATTTTGTTCAGGTAGAACGAGAGGTAGGGAGAGAAACACCGACGTGAAAGGGACACATCAAGTGGCTGCCACCCGCACGACCAACCAGGGCCAGGAACAAACCGTAACCGAGGTACGTGCCCCCAGTGGGAACTGAACCCGAGTCTCTCTGGACCATAGGCTGACGCTCTAATCGCTGAGACAAACCAGCCAGGGCATGGTTACCAGTTTAATCATTTCCCTATCGAAGGGTATTTAGGTGGTTTCTGGTTTTTTCAATATTAAGACATGCTGAACATTATTGTAATCATTTTGTACGGATGTGACTATGTCTTTAGGATAGAGACCTAGAAATGGAATTGCTAGGTTAAAGGGTATTTGCAATTTAAATTTTAAGATATTACCTAATTGTTCTCCAAAGCTGTTACATCTTTTTGTTTCCCCCCTAAAATATCCTCGGGTAAGAATTAACAACAAAAAATGATTCATTTATTTATTTATTTTTTGGTATGTGCCTCTAGTGGGAACTGAACCTGGGACTCTCTGGTTCGCAGGCCAACGCTCCAACTGCTGAGCCAAACTGGCCAGGGCCAAGCTGTTATATCTTAAAGCATGAGGATATCTCCCTATATCCTTGCCAACTATAAAAACTATTATTCCTCATAAATTTTGTCACACTAATAAGCAAATATATTCCAATTTCTATCTTCCTCGTTAGTGTAGGGAACATTAAGCATGTTTTCATTTGTTTAAAGGCCATGTTTGTTTTTTTCTGTGAAGTAACTACCTTTCCATAGCCACTGCCCCCTATAAGTCGATTCCTTTTCTTAGCTGGCACTACTCCCCACCCTTGAACATGTTTCCTCTTGGCTTCCATAGCACCTCTCTGGTCTTCCCTCTACTACTGCCTCAACAATTTCTTATATTCTGTAGAAATTACATCTCAACTCTTTGATGGTAATGGTCTCCAGGACTCTGCCCTTTGCTTTTCTCACCCTTTATCTTCTTCTGTGGGACATCCTATCTTTATTTCTGGTTTTAACTTCATGTAATATTTTAGTCTAGGTTTCTCTAACTTGGAGAATTACAATGTTCAGAACTTTTCCCATTTTGATGTTCCAAGCACCCCATCTCAAAATGTTTAGAACTCATCTTTTCCTCAAAAAGTATCCCTTATGTTCTGCATCCAAGCCCTTACACCACCTTTGATCAGGCTCTCTAGATTTCTGACTTGGATTATGGCAACCCTGTAACTTTGACTATGTCATGAACTGGGTTTCTTTTGTCTCATTTCACTCTTCACCGGTCTGTCCTTGATGTGTCTAGGATGACAAACAAAAACTTGATTGGGTCACGCCCCTGCCAAATAGCTCTCAATAACCTACCCAACCTCCTAATTCCCCATTAGTTTCAGGAAGAAAACCAAACTCTGTAAACATGACACACTTAAGAACTGGAAAACTCTTAGTTTTCAGCCAAGTTAAACTAGTTACTATTCCTTGCAGTCATTATTTGTCATATTTTGTGAATGTGTCAGTGTTCCTCAATTATATGGAACAGCTAATGAAATGCTCTAAGATCTCTTTCAAGTTGCTTTTCTAGATTTCTACACCCCCAATCTCAAGTTGGACAGAGCTATAGTAGCATCTTCTGCGCTCTTCCAACACAGCCCTCACACATTTGTACTGTAATTACTAAAACAGTTGTCTTTCAATTCCACTGGACTGTAAGCCCCCTAAAGTGAAGTAACAGTTTCTCCAGCTCTACCTCTTACATCTATCCCAGGGCCTAATATGTAGTAGAGACTCAGTGTGCTGAGAATAAATAAAAACATGATAAATGTCTTTAAAAAGTATAGAATATATCACCTTTGATATTTCAAATTTTAATTTCATTTTACCATAAGAAACTAGATTCTAAAATCTCCCAATATTAAGGTAGGGTATGGAATCATATTCAAGACTAGATAATTTTATTTCCTGAAAAGTATCAGAGTATCACAGAAGTCTGAGCTAAATAATGAATCTATAACAACCATAGTAACACTGAAAATGAGGTAGTCCATGAGATTTTGCTTTATAAAACTAACAACCTAAGGATACATCAATAAAATGTTTCCAGATCAGGAGAAGGGTTTCCTATGCAGTTTGGAAGGTAGCACTTTATTCACTGTATACATTCTACTGTTTTTATGAAATAACTTCAAAGGGCAGAGGCTCTGACTTATTTGATTTAATATGGTTATCCCAGCACCTGTAACAGAGTACCTGGCATGTTGAATTAGTATGTGTTCAATGAATGAATGCATACAAAAAGCTGGCTTCAAACTGAGGGATGGGTAAAAGAATTTTTCAAATAAAAGCAAAGTGATCTAAGCATCTGTCCAATTACCTTTTTGCAAATCTGCTTCATTGTAACTTCCTCCAAGTTAGCACTGGCCAATAATTTCTTTACTGTTTCCTTTAACTCTTCATCTGTAGGAGGTTTCTTCAACTTTTTAATTAAAGGTTCATCATCTGAACTATCCTCAGATTCACTTTCTAAAAATAAGATATTTTATTAATTTGAATACATTTTTTTCTTACATAGTAAATTAGTATTCAAGATAGAGAAAAATTCTGTAAGCAGTCATCAGATTCTCAAAGGGGTGTTAGATTTAAAAAATTATAAATCACCACTCTATAAATCATCTAGAAAACATACATTGAAAATTTTGTCAATTTTAAAAAATTACAAACTATAATAAACTAATACACTTACTGCTTTCTCCACAATGTTGTTCTCAGTTTACCTATTTTCTGTGTTATAGCATATATGTTGTATCTTTCATGTTGCTGAAAATATATCATTTCTAACATACCTTTTTTGGAACTGTTTTGATTCTTCTTGGTGGTGCTGCTATCCGCCTTTTTCACATTAGCATTCTTTACAGCTTTTTTACTTTTAGAAGTAGCTTTCTGTTTAGGTTTTTCTCTTTTAGATGTCTTTTTTGGTGGCTGTTGCAAAGGAAAACAAAATATATACATTGATGAGATTAACTATTATCTCTCTACTCCTCTTTACCCCTCAACAATATTAGAGAAAATTAATATATTCAATATCACCAATAAAAAAGTATTACTAATTATCAATTTTTGAGATAACTAATATACCCAATAAATTTAATTTTATGCAAACACAAGACTAGTCATATGAAGCCAAGAACAAAACACTAAAAATAATAGATGCCCACATTTATTCCATGCTATCCGATAGAAAACTTTATATGCATTACCTCACATGATCTTGAAAAACTCTAATACAGGTACTATTAAAATGCTGTTATTTACGGTCAGTCTCTCTCAACTCGTATGTAAATTCCATAAGGACAGGGATTTTTTTTTTTTAACATCATGTTCATTGATGTATCCTTTCTTCCTAAAATAGGGCTTGGTGCACAGTAGTTGCTCAACAACTATTTATGAATATATGAGGAAACTAAAGCTCCGAGAGGTTATTTTTGTCCATAGCCACACAACTAATAAATTGAGATTCAAATAGATTTGACTCCAGAACCTGTTTTCTTAAATACTAACTCACAACTGATAAGACAAAAAGCAAAGAATATACATATGGATAGATTAAAATTACAATACTGGTTTAGTTACTTTGTCTCAACCAAGATCTATGAAGTTAGAAAACATTAATCCTTCATTTAATTAACATTTCCAAAGGTAAAAGTATTCTATATAAGCAAATATCCCAAGATAACTTAAAATCTGAACTTTATATACCCAAAATACTGCAAATCACTTTTGATAGAATGTTTCTCCTAATGTTTTACACTCAATTTCTATCATCACAATTCAACCCCCCTTTTGTTTAAGGACAGAAACATGTGTAGAATTTATCCTTAAGAAAAATTAAAGTGTATAGAACAATCTGTTCCAAAAATTATGTGGGGTCAGGCAATTTCTAAGTGCAGTTCACTGGATATTAGTGTTTGTCTTCACTCTTGCTCCACTGCCATTACTGTACATATTTGCTTAAGCAAACCTAGTATCACCCTGAATTACCTAAATAACACTGTCAGCTGGGAACTAGCTAATCTATCTAGTTTAACCGCTACTAAAAAATGCACTTAAGCCCTGGCTGGTTTGGCTCAGCGGTTAAGAGCATCGGCCTGCGGTCCAGAGAGACCCTGGTTCGTTTCCCGCTAAGGGCACGTACTTCTGTTGCAGTTTGTTCCCGGCTTCGGTTGGATTGTGCGGGTGGCAACCACTCAATGTGTCCCTTTCACATGGATGTCTCTCTCTGTCTCTCTCCCTCCCTCCCACTCTATCTGAAAAATGGAAAAGTGTCCTCGAGGATAAAAAAATAAATAAATGCTCTTAAGAGGTGTCAAGAGACTAGTATACTTCTAAAACTGAAGTATATAAGCTTTACTATGGATTTTTGCCATTTAGAGGCTATTTTTACTTATTTCTAAATTCTCAGAGATGTTCCAGATAGTGAGAGTTGCCGGAAAGGCATCAATGGTTCATCACAGTTTTCTATGATTAACTTAAACTAAGTTTTAAGTTTATTAAGCATCCACCTAATTCACAAGAACCACACTAGGGTCTGAAAGGGAATACTAAAAATTCATAAATTCTGTTGATGCACTGAATATATAGAATAAAATCATCACTATTAAATATTACTCTTTAGTAAAAGGGTAATAAAATCTGGACCTGTAAGACATTCAACTATTTTACAAGAAACTAAATTATTGCAGAAAGGGTTGGAGAAGTTGAGCAAGGGGTAACAATGTTATAAACATTATTACTTAATCCTCATTCAAATTAGATCATTAGAATCAGATCATTAAAATATTTCCAGAGCCTTTTAAGGCCAGAGTATAAGGAAGGGTATCATTAACATTTTAAAAGGCACATACAACATGGTACCATTTTAAAGCCTGCAAGCTGGGAGTAGTTTGAAATTTGCAGTGATAAAGGAAAATCAAGCCATCTCCATAAAATATTACTGTGGCACAAACACATAATTGAAACTATGCTTCTTTCTATATTTAACATCACCATCTCTAAGGAACAGTATTCTACAGTGTTTTAAATGGACAATTAGTCTATTCCTATTAACAAAAAGACTGCAAAAATACTGTTATAAGCACTATAAAGAATAATAGATGAGAGTGTGGGCTCTGGGTGCAAGCTTCCTTGTTTCAAATTTGAGCCCCAGCACATCTCCGGGTCCTACTTTCCTCATTTACAAAACAAGGGAAATAGTAATAATTATGGTTTTATGGACAGTAAATGTATTAATACTTAAAAGAACTTTTGCCCTGGCCAGTTTTGCTCAGTGGTTAGAGCATCAGCCCACGGACCAAAGAGCCGCGGGTTTGATTCTGGTCAAGGGCACATACCTCGGTTGAGGGTGGGGCCCGGGCCCTGGCCCTGGCCCTGGCCCTGGTCCGGGTTGTGTGGGAGGCAACCAGTAGATCTCTCTCACATCAATGTTTCTCTCTCTCGCTCTCCTTCCCTCCTGCTCTACCTGAGATAAATAGAAAAATATCCTTGGGTGAGGATTTAAAAAAAACACAAAAAACTTTTAATGGTGCTCAACACATAGAAAACATTTAATATTAACTATTACTATAAGTGCTTCCTTTTGTAAAAAAATTCTTTCATTATGCAAATGTAGTTTCCTCCAATAACTTGAAGTTTATGTTTTCTTTAAAAGCAAAGCAGATATATAGAATAGTACATAGAATAAAAAACAGACTCAATGACACTTGTGTTAACTAACCAAGATACAACATATTTATTTCATTACATTCTGATAGATACGACTGGACCCACCAACATCTGAATCCCTGTTATAACAAATTGTTAGCCCTGGCTGGTTTGGCTCAGTGGTTAGAGCATCGGCCCGTGGTCCAGAGAGACCCGGGTTCAGTTACCGCTAAGGGCACATACCTCGGTTGCAGTTTGTCCCTTGGCCCTGGCTGGGTCATGCGAGTAGCAATCACTCGATGTGTCCCTTTCACGTCGATGTTTCTCTCTTTCTCTCCCTCCCACTCTATCTGAACAAAAAATGGAAAAATGTCCTCAGGTGAGTATAAAAAACAAAAACAAGTTATTTTTTATTCCTCACCCAAGAATACTTTTCTATTTATCATCAGATAGAGTGGGAGGGAGGGAGAGGGAGAGGGAGATAGAGAGAAACATCGATGTGACAGAGCCACAACTAACCGGTTGCCTTCTGCATGACCCAACCAGGGCTGGGGACAAACCGAAAATGAGGTACATGCCCTTGACTGGAATCAAACCCAAGACTCATTGGTCCGCAGACCGATGCTCTAATGACTGTGCCAAACTGGCCAGGGCAACAAATCATTATTTACACTGAATTTCAGTTATAAATTATTCTGTGACAAATTAAAGGTATGAATTCATTATCCTTTTTAGACAGATAAATGTTGGCATGGAAAACAGTAAAAGCTACAGAGTAAAATAACTAAATTATGTAGATATGTGTACCTAAAGGTTTCATCTTGAGCATAGAGACAATCAAATAACTATCTCACATTGTGATTGTGTGCTTTGATCTTGCAGGTGTTAAAAAAAAATCACACCAGATGCCCTGAAGATAAGTTATTAGGTTTAGGAGGTATAGGTAACTATTGAGAATTTTGACAGGTAAGGCAAACATGGGTAATCTGAAATTTTGGAGGTAATGGAAAGAGGCCCTGGGAGAGCTGAGAAGGAAAGTTAAACCATGCCCACTTAAAATTTGCATGAACTTTCAAATCTTCACTACTTTCATTTTTCCTCCTATACTCGAAAATCTCATTCATGGTTCAAATCCAACTTAACAATCAATCACTTCCCTAAATCTTTCAAACACCACCAATTTGATTAATCCATAGTCCCACAGTACTTGGCCTATAATTCATTTATACCTACTTTATGGAAGGATAGTGAAACAATGAATAAGAATACAGGTTTTAGAGCCAAAACTCCTGGTTCAAGTACTGACTCTACCACTGACTAATTCTTCATTCTCAGGCAAATCACCATTCCCTGTGCCTGTTTCCTCATCTATAAAACGAAGGTAATACCAGACTAGGCTACACTTAACATCCTTTTTTCACATTTTTTATCTCTGATATCAGGGTACATCTTACATTAAAATGATGCCTTATAAGCAATGTAGATTTGATGAATTTTTTGTGAGAATTAAATACATAAATACATATAAAGCAATAGAGAAAATATTTAATGTACACATTTTTATTAAAATATAGTTATTTACATAGTTTTCCTAAATTACAAATTACTGAAAAAAAATTTTTTTCTTTATTGATTTTAGAGAGAGCAGAAGGGAGAGGGAGAGAGAGAAACATCGATGAGAGAGAATATCGACTGGCCGCCTCCTGCATTCCCCCCACTGGAGATCAGGCCCACAATCTGGGCATGTGTCCTGACCGGGACTCAAACCGGTGACGTCTTGATGTATGGGTCAATGCTCAACCACTGAACCATATCAGCCAGGCTACATTACAAATTTCTTAAGGGCTGATCTGACAATCTCCTTGAAAACAGACACCCGACTATCTAGTCCTATCCATCTCCAGCAACCACAAGAATGTTTGGCATAAAGCAGCCACTTAAAAATTTCTTGTCATGTTCACTTCTGTATCATCTGTAGGATCTAAGTTGACTCTGAACCCAGGATGTGGTTAAAATATGATTAAAAGGGAAAAAAATGCATTTCTATAGCACTGCATTCAGAACAACTATCTTATACGCTTAAAAAATCCAAAGACAAAACAAATTGTTTCTCATTATAAGTGAGCCAATGCCTTAGACCTAGTAAAAACCAAGACCTCTGATTAAGTCCAGTGTACCTCCTACTATAATGAGTTGCTTATAGAAATGACTAACCTACCTATATATTTCTTGAAGCCAGAGTTGAAATTACTAAATTATAGAATAAGCTAGTGATACCATAGCTATTTATCATATTGTTAAACTCTTTTCCCATTATGTACAAACTTTACTAATGATGACCAAGAATAAAAATTGTTGGCAGAGAATACAGAATGGCAACAAAGGACAACCAAACTCTGTACTAGGACTGTCTGAGTTTATCCCAAACTCTGTATGGGCTCCTATACCCTTTTTTTAAAAAAATTGTTTTTAAAGCTAAAACGGGTATAATCCAATTTTGTATAATGTCCTCCAAATAACTTTCTTTTGCTATGCCAACCCTACCAGCTTATCCCTTTGAAGTTCAGATAAAATTGTTATCACCTGTGAAGTTTCCCTATTTGGATCTTTGCTCCCCTCACATGTCCTTAAAAAGAAGTAAATACTCTATCTTCTGAGCTTCCACATTACCTTACCCACAGCTCTTTTTTTTTAGCTAAGTTATATTCTGTTGTAGTTTTTTCTCCTAATCTTCGACCTTCCCCCTCCTACCAACTAAATTGAACTGTGTAAGGGTAGCGATCCTGTTGTTTCTTGATCTCCAGAGCAGAGCTTAAAAATGGCACTTAGCAGTTGCTATGTAATTATTTTGAAAATTGAGATGGAAAAAGATCTGTGGGGACTAGATAACCTTTAAAAATACATTCCAACCTTGAGGTTCTGTTTCATTAGATCACTCTGCTTGCTGAAATAAACATGTTTTTCTATTAAAAGCAATTAGCCAAACTTGATTTTTAATATCACTGCTTTCTTGGCACAACTTATCTACAGTGTATATTTAAGAAAGGAAAAAAAGAAAGACCATTAGATCAAATCATTATGGGTGGGGCCTTCGTACCTATATATTTTTAAAAGCCCCATAGCTGACTCTCCTAGATATAAACCACATAAGATGAGAGATAAACTTATGATCTAAATCTGTTTCCAAGCCTTTTCTATAAATTACCAGACAGCAAATATTTTAGGCTTTCCTGGTTATATATGGTCATTATTGCACGCTCTTATGTTTTTTACAAATATTTTAAAAGTGGAAAAACCATTCTGTTTGCAGGCTGTACAAAAATAGGCCACAAGCTGAATCTGGTGTACAAGACAACTACTGGTCTAGCTCATGAATTATTGTAGATATATAGGCAAAAGGCAGGGACTGGATAAAACAATTAATAGGATATCTTATTAAGTTATAAAGTTTATGCCAATAGCTTTTAGTTTTAAATTTTTATAAGCAAAAGTAGATGTATACTCACATTAACTTTCCTTAAAGCTATTGCATAAACTCAAATTTGGATTTAAATCACAAGTTCTACAAAGAGCATTCTGAAGACAAAGCATATGAATTAGAAGCTCTGGAAAGAGCAATACAGAGAACGCATTTTTTTTAAAATCCTCACCTGAGGACATTTTTGCATGTATCTTCAGATAGAGTGGGAGGGAGAGAGGGGGGAAGAGAGACAGAAAAACATCGATGTGAGAGACAAACTGGCTGCCACCCACACAATGCCAACCGTTCCGGGGACAAACTGCAACCAAGGTACGTGCCCTTAGCGGGAACCGAACCCAGGACTCTCCGGTCCACAGGTTGGCACAACTGATGAGCCAAACCGGCCAGGGTGAGAATTCATTTTTTAAAATTATGTATTTACTGTATCCTCAAAGTACAAAAATGAGGTTATACTCCTCTCATAGAGTCAAGGCTAAATGAGATGCAAAACCTGAAAGTACATGACTCAACGTTTTCTTCTCCTTGTCACATACCAAAATAAATGTTTATTGAACAAGTGGTATTTCACGGGTAGACTGTCAGATCCTGGAAAGCAGAGGCCATGTCCCTCTTTTTCCCCCATGTAGCAAAGTGCTCAGGTAGAATGAGACAATTGCTTTGAATGAATAAAAATGATGAATCTATCCCCAAAGGTTTTATTATTCACACAATGCCCAACCTCATGGATTCTCCTAGTCTGGCTTCAATGTACATTATTACTCTAGCCTCACTCATTGCTTTATTTCTGGACACAACCACTTAACCACAAGAAAATGTTTCTCAAAGGTACCCTTGTGCTTTCCTGCTCCCCATCTTTGTTCACATTTTCCAACTTCCCTTTCTATTCCCAAGATCAACTTCAACTGGTTCTTTTTCCATTTTCCCCCAAAGCTTTCCCTCATCAACAGAAAGATTCTTTTAGAGATTCTATATTGAGTACATCACTAAAACTGTCTTTTAACTTGAAAGTATCTTCTGTAACACCAACAGCATTTAGCATAGTCCCAAAACTTGTATATAGGAAAAAATTAGGTAACAAGTACAAAACAAAAAGAAGAAAAGGCTAGTTTCTAAACTATTGTGGATTTATTTTCAAGATTCTGGCTTGCTATTTTTCAATATGCTGTGAGTGGTTCAATCAGGACCATCCAGTATTGTAGGTATTTTTGTTGTGCTAAAGGAAAACAGGTGATAGCTGCCATTAATTATAGCTATTACAATGGACTATAATCTAAATGTTTAAAATATTAATAATATAGTTTAAAAATATGAAGGGGATTTTCCATGTCTCTGATAATCGTGAAGATATAAAATCAGAGGAATGACACAAGCACTTTTTTAAGGAAGGCAAAAAAAAAAAAAAGACCTTGGGAGAGAAGGCTTACCTATCTTTTATAGGCAGCAGGGCTCTTTGAAGGAGGGTCTCCAAAAAAGACGCCTGTCACAGAGCCAGAATCCTGTCCTCACAGCAGAAAGGTTGTACTGGGTGAACAGATGAACAAAATAAAAATTAGCTTAAAATACACTATTCTTATAACAACTTGGCTGAGAAAACTCAAGAGTGCCAAGAGTAAAGAATGTGCAAGTCTCGTATATATTTCATAAATGATCACAAAAACAAGTTTAAGTCTAAATAGATTTTATTATGGTGATTATTCAGCTTTGCCTTCCAAAAAAGGTTCAATATTTTATAAAGTTTTGTAATCTCTCAGATAAAATTATGAGACAGGAATTCGTGTGTGTGTGTGTGTGTGTGTGTGTGTGTGTGTGTGTGTTTAATCCTCACTCAAGGACATACTTAGAAGAAGGGAGAGACAGAAACATCAAAGTGAGAGAAACATCGATCGGCAGCCTTCTGTATGTACGCCTACCGGGGATCAAATCCACAACCTAGGTTATGTGCTCTGACCAGGAACCAAACCAGCCACCTTTCAGTGTATGGGAAAACATTCCAACCAACTGAGCCACTCCAGCAGGGCACATCTTGTTTTTTAGAACATAATTAAGGACTAACAAAACTTTCACATTCTCCCTCCTACCACTACCGAATCATTTTTCAAATGGTCCAAATATATGTTTACCAGAAAGTATAATGCAAAGTTTCTCTTATTTGGCAGACATTATAGAATGGCTCACTCAACATCTCCCTTTATTTGCCTTCCTCCTACAGAGGCAGGAAAGGTAACACCTGGATCTCACAGCTTTCCTTTCAGCTAGCTGTGGCCACATATCAAAGTTCTGGCCAATTCGATATACAAGCAGAACTTTGGTAAAAGACATCCCCTCAGGGGAGGGGAAAGGGAGGGGGGGGAGCCAAAAATCACTAGAAGAAAGCTCTTTGTTCTTTCCCATCTGGAACAGGGAAACAATGCCTAAAGGTAAAACAAACATCTTGTAATCATAAGGTTAAATGCCACATATAAAGACGATGGCTCAGGAAGAAATATGGCACCCAAAATCTTGATATCTTTTTTCTTGAGATGCTATACTGGAGGAGAAGTGCTTGTCTGTGGACTTACTGCCAAAAAAAGGAAACTTCTGTTTTGGACATCATTACTGACACTTTTTAAAAAAAAATATTTACAGCTGAAGACATTCCTCATTCGTATTCAGACACATTCTCAATACTTACAAAGTAAAAGTCTAGTTTTATACTTTTTCTAGAGATAAGAATGTTATAAAAACTCTAGGAAACAAAAATTACATATGCAATATACAAAATGAAAAAAGTTAAGTTCAGACCTTTTAAAGGTCTAAAAAATGTATTGGACTCAGTTCCTCCAACCTGGAAAGTACTGCTTCTCCCTTTTTTCCCTGTACTCTCCAGTAATTTCTCTGTGTCTAAAGTCTAATATGCCTGCCCGAATGTGATATAATCTCACCGGTTCATTTTAGCAGAATTCCCCCAAAGATACTAACCCAATATGGGAACCAGTTCATTTTCAAAGTAAGTTTACAGAAAAAAACTAAATCTGTCATTTTTCCATTCTCTCATTTTAAAGAAACATCATCTACCAGTTTCTTCCTGGTTCCAAATTGTTCTCCTTCTGCAAATGTTCAAGAGCTGAGATGATAAAAAAGTTAAAAACAGCTCATTTATAAAACAGTTACTACCAAAGTAATTCTCAGGAATAACACCTTATTTGAGTTAATTCCAAGGAAAAAGAGAATTTAAAAAACTGTGAACCACTCAACTGCATATCATAGAAACAGAGGTAAGGTGTAGAAAACTTCAAACAAAATGCCTTCGCAATTACTGGCTGATATGCTAATGTCACATATTTTCTTACAAAAGACTTTCAAAAAACAAGAAAAGCCCTGGCTGGTATAGCTCAGTTGGTTGGAGTGTCATTCCATACACTGAAAGGTTGTGGGTTCAATTCCCAGTCAAGGCACATACCCAGGTTGCAGATTCAATCCTGGTCAGGGTGCATATGGGAGGCGACCAATCAATGTTTGCCTCTAACATTGTTATTTCTCTCCCCCTCTCCCTTCCTCTCTATAAAAAAATCAAGAAAGCCCTTGATTTTTGGCTCAGCGGTTAGAGCGTTGGCCTGTGGTTCACAGAGACCCGGGTTCAGTTCCTGTTAAGGGCATGTACTTCAGCTGCAGTTTGTCCCCGGCCCTGGCTGGGCCGTGCGGGTGGTGGCCACTCAATGTGTCCCTTTCACAACGATGTTTCTCTCTTTCTCTCCCTCCTGCTCTATCAGAATAAAAAAATGGAAAAATGTCCTAGGTGAGTAAAAAAAAAAAACAAATCAAGAAAAATATTAAAAAACGAACAAACAAGACAAGAAAAGGTAAAATTAACCTTGTTAATTACTCCAAGAATCTAAAAGTAGAACATAAAACTGATCTTAACAGGGAGAAGTCTTTATTTATGAAAGAAAAAAATCACTCCAGGAAATAAAGAGAACACATATTAACTTAGTAATTTTCTATGAAAAAAAGTCTGCAAAAAATTCCATCTATAGGCAATCTACCATTTTTTCCAATCAACCTGCAACTCTTCCTCCTAATGGCCTCTTAAGGACCAAAAATACTTCCATTTATGAAGTCCCTAACAAGGTTGTCACTTAACCAAGTCCTCAAAAAATGGAATAAAGAAGAACAGCTATCACAGAAATATTGTTCCTCCTGTTAGCATGTACCTTCCAAAGGCAATCAGAGCTTTTCATAAAAATGAAATCAGCAGTCAAGTTTTTGAGGGGAGCCCTAAATTTGAAAGTCTTTAGAGCAATAAAGAATACCTATGATTATTGGAGGGAGATTTATCCCAATCATTTCTCAATCCAGATTCTACTAGCATTGTATTTTATGAAGTCTGCTTGTATCAGCCAAAGCAGAAAATAGAGCATAATGATACAGCTTTTATATTGGATAACTTTATGTACTTAATGTCAGTGAAAGCATTTTCCAATTTGCCTTTTTCCTCCTTTGACCCGGGTTTCTAGCAAAAAAAACAACCACCCTCTCGTTTATGGCACTGTAGAAAGAAAGGTTTTGATTTATAGTGAACAGTTTCACCTGTGATCATTATCCTGTAACCTATATGGTTATAAATCAGGAGTCGTCTATATTCAGACTTCAACTAATTCTACTTAAAACAATGAAACAATAATCTGGAAAGCAAATAAGAAAATGAATAACCTTTCTAAATCCAGTCTTTCTGCACTTTAGTAATGAAAGGAAGATTGGATTTAGAAATACCACATGATAAAAGGTCAGCTTAATACTAACAATAATAGCAGCAGCTAATACTTAGTCTTTGTGCCAAGCACTGCTCTAAGTGCTTAATATAAAGTCATTTAATACAACCCTTTGAGGCCGCTACTATTATCATTCCCCTTTTACAAAACAGAATCTGATGTTTATAGACTTTAAATAACTTGCCCAAAGTCTTACAGTGGTACAGCTGGGATTTGAACCCAGATAGTTTCCAAAAGCCCATGCTCATAACCATACTGCCTCTTCAAAAAAATCGGATGCTTATAGTCAATGACAAGTTTTCATGCTTTAACTCTGCCTTTAAAAAAATTTTAGGGGAGCCCTGGCCGGTTTGGCTCAGTGGTTGGAGCGTCGGCCTGCGGACCAGAGAGTTCTGGGTTTGGCTCCCGCTAGGGGCAGATACAAAAAAAAAAAAAAAAAGATTTTAGGGGAAGCATAGCAAATACATAGTATATAATGAAAAATTTGTTGAATGAGGAATACTATTACTGCAAAATTGCCACTATTACATATTCACATATAAACAAACATGTTTTCCTCCCAGATCTTAAAATCTATTCCATAAAAACCTTAGTGGCTCAGATTACTCATCTTCCTTTACACCAAAATTATTTATGAAACATCTGCTAGCTTTCTAATATTCTTTCAATTATGAAGCATTTCAAACTTTACTGAGGTCTTTATACAATGTTTACATTAAAACAAGCATGGATTTTAAATACCTAAAGGCAAATATATACAAAATACACACACAGAAAATCAGAGTTCATAACATCTTTACTCCCTCTAACCTAGAAGTTATCAATTGGAGGTGATTTTACCCCCTAGGAGACATTTAGAAATGTCTAGAGACATTTTTGGTTTTCACAACTGCACGTTGGGGAGATGTGCCATTGGCTCTAGTGGGCAAACATTCTACAATGTACAAGAGCCCTCCACATGAAGAACCATTTTGGCCTAAAATGTCAAGCCACATTAAT
This sequence comes from Molossus molossus, assembly GCF_014108415.1. Taxonomy (NCBI): domain Eukaryota; kingdom Metazoa; phylum Chordata; class Mammalia; order Chiroptera; family Molossidae; genus Molossus; species Molossus molossus. Next base: position 23,122,366 of record NW_023425347.1, on the reverse strand, counting down.
CAAGTCCTAAATAAGACCAGGTATATTACTCAACTTATAGAACAAGTTCTGACCAGTGAGGGAGGCACTGAAACAAAATAATAGAATCTACAAAAACACTATTAAAGTAATAGAAAATCATTTCCTTGTATCCATTCCCCATCTAATGGACTGATAATACATAAAAAGGAAAGGGTAAAATTAACCCTTTAAATGATTCACCAGCTCTTCCCATCCTGAACTTTCACTTTGAAAACTAAAAATATTCAACATTTTACAAAAACTTGCAAGTAGCCCTGGCTGATTTGACTCAGCGGTTAGAGCGTCGGCCTGCAGTCCAGAAAGACCTGTGTTTGGTTCCCGCTAAGGGCACATACCTCGGTTGTAGTTTGTCCCTGGCCCTGGTTAGGTTGTGCAGGTGGCAACCACTCGATGTGTCCCTTTCATGTCGATGTTTCTCTCTCTCTCTCTCCCTCCCACTCTATCTGAATAAAAATGGAAAAATGTCCTCAGGTGAGGATAAAAAAAAAAAAAATTGCAAGTAAAGGAAAAATGGCAGATATTCCCTAAGTGATAACTGGTCCACCAATCAAACTTCAAATGCTTTATTCTCATTACATAATCCCCAACAAATTGAGAAAAAAGTGCTGGTCCTTAAACCCCTTGTTTTTCTGCATAAAACAGAATAAAATGGTTCAAAAACATCATAATTTATTAATATACTATGAAAAAAATTCTCAAAAAATCTGCTCCTTTATATGTTCCCGTTCAGGACATGCATCCCTCCCCATCCCTTCCCTTCCCACATGACCAACTCTAGTCAAGGTCCAGCTCAAATCCAGTCCACATCAACCTCACTCTTCTTTCTTGTTGTTAATCCTTACCCGAGGATCTTTTTCTGTGGATTATTTTTTAGATAGAGTGGAAGGGAGGGAGGGGGAGAGAAAGAGAGAAACATCAATGAGAGACACACATTGATTGGATGCCTCCCCACAGCCCAGACTGGGGCCAGGGAGCGAACCTGCAACTCAGGTATGTGCCTTTGACCAGGAATCAAATCTACAACCCGTCGGTCCGAAGGCTGATGCTCTAACCACTAAGCCAAAATGGCCAGGGCCCAATCTCACTCTTTTCCAACTTTTACACTCTGGCAGGACAATAAAACTAATAGCTGCTGCTTCTTTTTTTTTAAAATCCTCACCTGAGGTCTGGCCAGTGTGGCTCAGTGGTTGAGTATCGACCTATGCACCAAGAGGTCGCCGGTTCGATTCCTGGTCAGGAAACATGCCCAGGTTATGGGCCCAGTCCCCAGCGGGGGGCATGCAGGAGGCGACCAATCGATGTTCTCTCTCATAGATATTTCTAACTTTCTCTCCCTCTCACTTCCTCTCTCTCCAAAATCAATAAAGGAAATAAATAAATAAATAAATAAATCCTCACCCGAGGACATTTTTCCATTTTTATTCAGAGTGGGAGGAAGAGAGAAAGAGAAACATTGACGTGAAAGGGACACAGAGTGGCTGCCACCTGCACAACCCAACCAGGGCCAGGACAAAGTGCAACCGAGGTACATGCCCTTAGCAGGAACCAAACCTGGGTCTCTCTGGACCACAGGCCAACGCTCTAACCACTGAACCAAACTGGCCAGGGTAAAACTAATAGCTTCTGAAGTGAAAGAAAGGGTTTATACACTTAACTAAATGTCTTCAGAATTAAAAACAACCAATAAGAAATTGATAGTACCTAGAATCTGTTCTCTGGCTGTATCAGAGAACATCATATATTTATATAGCAGGAATATTTAACTCTCCCCAGGAAATTAAAAAAAAAAACAAAAAAAACCCCACAAAATTTTACCTCCTCTTCACTTTCTTTATCTTCATCCTCTGAAGACTCTTCCTTGTTTTTCTTTTCATCTTCATCACTGCTAGACTCATCTGACAGAATTTCAGGACATTTGGTTTGCTTTGCTTTCCTCGCCATTCCGGAACTGTTCCGTTCCTTTTTGTTGCCTTTGCTAGAAGTTTTTTTAGATTTTGGCAATGGCTGCATAAAATAAAATAAACACCAATGAGGTGTTATATTTCCAGGTCAATCAACTATTTGAGACCTATTTCTGAACTCAATTCTTCTTGCTCCTGTCTCAAAATATATTTCCAAGCTTAGCAGCTTTAGAGAATAATTCATCTCTAACTTAGTCAAATTAATTTTTTTTTTAATCCTCATTGGAGGACATTTTTCCACTTATTTTCAGATAGAGCGGGAGGGGGGGGGGAGAAAGAGAGAGAAACATCAATATGAGAGAGACACATTGAGCGGTTGCCACCCACACAACCCCAACAGGGGCCAGGGACAAACTGCAACCAAGGTACGTGCCCCCCCAGCGGGAACTGAACCCAGGACTCTCTGGTCTGTGGGCCGACGCTCTAACTGCTGAGCCAAACCAGCCAGGGCCAAATTAATTTTTTTGTTTGAACTACCAATATCCTTTCGTTTGTATTCTAAACACCTAAACAAGAGACTTCACAAATGTTTAAATACACATCCTATGTTCTGACATAGGAATAGAAGCTCAAGTACACACTGTGTTAAGCTCTGACAGTTTACACTTTATCAAGATAATACTTTGAATTAGACGTATAATTTATTTCATTCCTATAAACATTCGCCACTGGCAGAGAAGGTTCTTGTTTTAGGGGACCCTCCAATCAAAGGCCCTGGAAGAATCATCCATGAAGTAAATAAAACCTCATTTACACATCTTTCAATTTATGAACTAAATAATTTATAGTCATTTACCTCTGGGCTCTACTTTCAATAATGCCAGGATTATATTCTCATTGATGATTATAAATAGGCAGTAAGTACTAAGTATATTAATTATGAAACTAAGAACCACAGAGTAAGTGTACTTACTTTGATATTCAATTAAAACACATATTTAAAAGGAGATCATGTGAGGAAAATGGTTGTATTAACCAACAAATTTAATTTTTAAATACTTTTTTTTTTTTTTTCCCTCACCCGAGGACATTTTTCCATTTTTTTTTTGTACAGATAGAGTGGGAGGGAGAGAGAGGAAGGGAGAGAGAGAGAGAAACATCGACGTGAAGGGACACATCGAGTGGCTGCCACCCGCACGACCAACCAGGGCCGGGGACAAACTGCAACCGAAGTACGTGCCCTTAGCAGGAACCGAACCCGGGTCTCTCCGGACCGCAGGCCGACGCTCTAACCGCTGAGCCAAACTGGCCAGGGCTTAAATACTTTTTTAGGGTAGAATTTGCTAACTTCTAAAACTGAAAACCATAAAATAACCCTGCATAAAGGATCTGAAAAAATATATACTGATGAGTCAAAATTACTTATTTCCAAAAGTATGGGTATCTTTTGTTTTTATTTTTGCCTGTTATTTTCTGAAGTAAACAGAAACATTAAGAAAAATTCCATAATATAACCTTAAGATACTCAACTGTATAAATGTTAATGATAACTTTAGGCACTAGTTTATGAAACTAGTGAAACCACAGATCCCTTCTCTCCCAGGAACTTCTAGTCTTAGAGGTCATTGTAACCTATACAAAAATTAAGAAAACGTAGCTGCTTCTGTAACATGGTGTTCTCAGGCAATCTACAATGTACAGAATAGACCCTAACTTGCCCAAACAACCTACCCTTCATAAAGCAGACTGGGAAACAGCCAATCTACGTCACTCCAGAAATTTTCACTTAGTGGACCAAAGATATTTGTCAGAGGGGTTCTCTACAAGAATCTTGCTTGAATGAACAGATATCCTTGTTATGTGAACTATTACCATGACCAGGAAACAAATCCATTTAGATCAAGTCTTTGATATCACTGTTTGGAGAAAATATAACTGTCTAAACTCTCACTACTCACTGTATGAAATCCAGGGCTCAAATATGTTAGAAAAATATGACAATCCTCACTTTCCCAGCTCTGGAACTAGATGCCGATAGTGAGATTATTAATCTGCACAGGGAATTAGTAATATGAGGACTGGAATGGTTACTGAATAAACCTATACAGGAAAATAAAAACTGTTAAATCATTCAAATAACCAATCAAGAAAATGCAACTTCCAAAAATAAATAAGCTTTTAATTTAAAAAAATAGTAATAATAAATGTGAGAACTTTCCTATATTGGTTTTAAAATTAGTTGAATCAATTACTCAGAATCCAGTGTCAACAGCATCATCCCTTTTTATAAACAAAATCTGATTAATAAATAATCAAGGTAGGAGTACAAAAGAAGAGTAAAACAATGTTAAGTCAATAATATTAAGATCATTATAGAAGAAACAAAATTAGTTCTGAGTTTATAGTGTTTTCCATAAATGATGAAAGTGTATAGTAGCACAGAAAATACCTTAAGATACCACTAGATTAAGTAGTAATCAGAATCAAATATGAAAAATGGATGTAAGACTTAGATTCCTTAAAAAAGATAAAAACAGTGCTTCTGCCCTGCCCACTTTGGCTCAGCAGCTAGAGCGTTGGCCTGCGGACCAGAGTCCCGGGTTTGGTTCCCGCTGGAGGCACGTACCTCATTTGCCGTTTGTCCCCGGCCCCAGTTGGGGTTGTGTGGGTGGCAACCATTTGAAGTGTCTCTCTCAGGTTGTTGTTTCTCTCTCTCTCTTCCTCCCTTTCTCTCTCCTGCTCTATCTGAAGATAAATGCAAAAATGTCCTCGGGTGAGGATAAAAACAAAACAACTTCTCAAAGTGTGGTTAGTAGACCGGGGGGGGGGGGGGGGGGGGGGGGGGCGGCGGCACAGGTTTCCTGAGAATTTTTCAGAAGCCTAGAGGTCAAAACTATTTTTATTACACCAAGACACTTATTAGCTCTTTCACTGTGTTGACATTTATATTGATTACGCAAAAGTAAAGATGTGTAGAACTGCTGGTACCTTTCTACTTACTAATCAAGCAGAAGCAGCAAACTGTGCTAGTAGTCATTATATTCCTCACAACCACATACCAGCAGGGGGGAAAAGGTGTTTCCCTTAAAAATGTCTTTGATGAAGCAGTAAATATTAAGTGTTAATCAAACTTTTAGTACATCTTTAGAATATCTGTATAACAAAATGGGAGGTACAACAGAGTACTTCAGCTACAAATTGAAGTTCACTGGTTTTCTCAAGGAAATACACTTGCACTATTGAATTGTGACTTCAGCTAGTTACTTTTTTCATGGAACACCATTTTGAAAAGAATAATTGAGCCCTGGCCGGTTTGGCTCAGCGGTTGGAGCGTCAGCCTGCAGTCCAGAGAGACCCGGGTTTGATTCCCACTAAGGGCACGTACCTCGTTTGCAGTTTGTCCCCGGCCCTGATTGGGTCGTGTGGGTGGCGACCACTCGATGTGTCCCATTCACGTCGATGCTTCTCCCTCTCCCTCCCACTCTGTCTGAACAAGAAATGGAATGATGTCCTTGGGTGAGGATTTAAAAAAAAACAAAACTGAAAAACTATGCCTTCCTGGCCCAGCCAGTGTGGCTCTGTAGATTGAGCATCCTCCCATGGACTGAGAGGTCCTGGTTGAATTCCTGGTTAGGGCACATGCCCAGATTTGGGCTCAATCCCCAGTAGGGGGGCATGTAGCCAATCAATGTAGCTCTCTTACATCAATGTTTCTATCTCTCCCTTCCTTTCTCTCTAAAAAAAAAATCAGTAAAAATATATCTAAAACAAAACTATGCCTTTTTGTACTTAGACATTTGATAGACATGATCTCAAAAATGAACACAAAACTGCCAGTTCAAGGAAAGTAATCAACTATTTATGGCCAATAATAAATTTCAAACTTCAAGTGAAATTAGAATTTTGGAAAACGTCTACTACCGTGAACTTGACAGCTTCCCAATACCTAAAAATATTTCCAATGAGATGACGGCTGTACTAAATAAATAATATGACTTATTGACAGTGTTTAATGAAACATGCCAACATTTGGAAGATATATATAATTCAGGGAACCAATATTTCCCAAACAATGAATGCTTATTACAAAATCATGCATAGGTAAAAGGTCCAAGTTCATTAACATGATATCAGATACCATATTACAACTAACCTTTAAGAAACTACCACTGTGAAGTTTTGATGTTGTATCAAAGGAGAATATCCACAATTTTTAAAAAAGATTTTAAAATATTCCTCCTTTTTCTGACTATACACCTTTGTGAGGCTCAGTTTTCTTCACATACTTCAAGCAAAATACACTGCAATAAATTGAAATGCAGAAGCAAATGAGAGTATGGCTGTCTTTAAGTCAGACGTGAACAGATTTGAGAAGACAAATTTGCAAATATGCTGTTTTTTAAAGTAGTTATTTTTCATACAAAATATTACTTTTGTTAACATGTAGTGAGCTTACTGTTATTTTAGAACTCTTCGGTTTTATTTTATTTATTTTGCTTAAATCCTCACCCGAGGATATTTTTCCAATTATTTTCAGACAGAGGCGGCTCAAGGAGGGAAAGGGTTAGAGAAAGAGAAAGAGAGATGTTGATGCTGAGAGAGAAACATCAATTGCTTGCCTCCTATACAACCCCAACCTGGGCCAGCGACAGAACTGCAACTGAGGTACATGCCCTTTACCGGAATCAAACCCGTGACTCTTTGGTCTGTCGCTCTAACCACTGAGCCAAACCGGCCAGGGCTAGAATTTTTCAGTTTTAATTTAGAATACAGCCCTGGCCAGTTTGCTCAGTGGTTAGAGGATCAGCCAGTGGACCGAAGGGTCACAGGTTCAATTCCTGATCAAAGGCATATATATACCTGGACTGCAAGTTTGATCCCTGACCCCGACCAGGAGTGTGCAGGAGGCAACCAATCAATGTGTCTCTCACACATCCTTGTTTCTCTCTTTCTCTCCACCTTTCTCCCCCCTTCCACTCTATCTAAAATAATAATTTAGAATACGGAAAATATCAAAATGACCCATGTAAATAAAAGTTCTTGGGGGTCCTCTTTAATTTTTAACAGGGTAGTAGAGTCCTAAAACCAACACATTTGAAAATCACTGAGGAAAAGATGAGTAAATAATATACTTCATAACTTAGGCAACTTAGTAATTGCTTCTGGGGAAAATGTTCAACTTGTCACATGAAATTCTAAAGTAGAGGTATAGCCATAGAAGTATTTAAAAAACAGAAATATAATCTCTCATCTTTAAATAAGCCAATCTGAAACACTAAAAAAAAAAAATCACTATACCCCCTTGGGTTTGTAGCTATATAATACAAATATCATTTATGTCCTTGTCCAGATAATGGTAAACAGGACTAAGAGCAGACAAAAACAAAGTTCAGAGTTATTTTCTAGTTTCTAATCTTTCCCCCTTGCTGATGGTGTTCCCCTGAACCCCTAGGAAGTCTAGGATGATTTCACAATTTTCCTTCCTCTCAAAATGAGGAATATAAAAATACTTGCTGACAGACTTAAAACAAACTGAAAAATCAAGGTCATATAAGTAACACTTTGGTAGACACTTTAAGTCAAAGATGCTATTTGCTACTATTAAACAATTAGGAAAAATCTAATCTAGATTTTAGAAAGAGTATACTATAAGGCCATTTTAAATCTCTGTCCAGCTCCTGGGCTTTGCAGAGGATTCTCAAAACCAAATCCAAGAAACTTATTAAGAGTTACCTTTATGTCGCCCTGGTCAGTTTGGCTCAGCGGTTAGAGCGTTGGCCTGCAGTTCAGAGAGACCTGGGTTTGGTTCCTGCTAAGGGCATGCACCTTGGTTGCAGTTTGTCCCCGGCCCTGGTTGGGTTGTGCGTGTGGCAACCACTTGATGTGTCACTTTCATGTCGATGTTTCTCTCTCTCCCTCCCACTCTATCTGAACAAAAAAATGAAAAAATGCCCTCGGGTGAGGATTAAAAAAAAAGTTACCTTTATGTCACTTTTACATAACTTTATTCAAGTATCTAGAAAGCACCCAGTTCTAATACACCCTATGTTGTTTTTCGTGACCTGATTTCAGGTTGCACACTGGCCCAACACCTCATTCTCAACTCAACCAGTTTCTGTTCTTCCAGTGCATTCTAGATATATAACTCTAGATACTTAGTTTGTATTTCTGTCCCATCTGATATATTAATTAATAATTACTTTGCTTGATCTTACAGCTTTTATATCTGATAAGGGAACATATCCATATGCCTTCTATGTTATTTCTATCTTGACACTGTTGCAGATAGATCAAAGAAGGGCATATTCTTTGAATATAAACAATATTACTGAATATTGACAGCAATGCTAACTAAATTGTACCATAAAAAAGACAAAGTGCCCTGGTAGGGTGGCTTAGTTGGTTGTAGTGGCATCCCATACACCAAAAGGTGGCAGGTTCGATTCCTGGTCAGGGAACGTACCTAGGTTGTGGGTTAGACCCCTGGTTGGGCATGTACAGGAGGCAACTGATTGATGTTTCTCTCTCACATCAATGTCTCTGTCTCTCCCATACTCTCTCTCTAAAAATCTATAAAAACATTCCTCGAGTGAGGATTAAAGAAAAAGACAAAGTAAGGAGAAGCTATAAATAATTGATTTGTTACTAAAATAATACAAATTGGTCCTTACTTTTCCAGAAGGCTTTGGATGCATTAAGAAATTCAAGATCCTCTTCACCAGTTCACTATTTACACCTGATCTCTCCAAATCAAGAACCTCACAGATGCTTTTTAACATGGCATTTCTGAATCTGAAAAAGAAAATAAACCAAGGTGATTATGTATGAAAGTTTATAAACAGTCTCCACAATATAAATATAATAGCTGCCCAGCCAGTGTGGCTCAGTGTTTGAGCTTTGACCCATGCACCAAGAGGTTGCTGGTTCAATTCCCAGTCAGAGTATATGCCCAGGTTGTGGGCCCAATCCCGGGGGGGTTTGGAGGCAGCCAATTGATGTTCTCTCTTATCGATATTTCTCTCTCTCTCTCTCCCTCTAAAATCAATAAAGAAAAATAAATGCAACAGCTAACCATACTGGTTAGGCTACAAACATTTAAAAAGTACCCTAATGTTTCTCTAAATCTTAGAAGTGCTCCTAATAATCTTTTATTAGTGTACAAATACAACCAGATTAGAGTATTAAAAAACTGAAAACACCATTTACCAATTAAATTTTAAAGGTAGTAAAAGAATACCCAAATTAATTCACCAGAAAATACTGTAGAAAGTTTTCACTATAAAATTTATGGACTTGATCATTCATTTTTCTGGCTGCTGTCATTAAATATTACATTTTCCACACAGCATTCCTACTATAATGTTTCAATGAAGGAATAATCATCTTTATTATTTAGAGTTGTTTTTTTAATGCCAGGTGGCAGAATTTTATGGTTTTAGTAACACAAATACAACGTGTACACAATCTGTCTATTCATTTTTGCTATGGAGCCCGGCATTGGAACTGGTCTCTCTGATGGCCAGCTGGGCTGCTCTTTCCACAATGGCTTTGTGGTTCTTTGAGGATATGCTGTGAGCAATCTCAACAAAGTGAGATCTGCTGCACATCAGCAGCACTTCAAGCTCCTTGATGTTGTAGACCAGAAACTTCCAAAAGCCACTGAGTAGCATTGTGCTTTGTTTTCTTATTGCTCCCATAACCAATGTTGGGCATCAAGATCTGGCCCTTGAATCTTCTACCATTAATTCCTGTGGGTTTCCACCAGTTACACTTAAATTTGACACATCAGTCTGACTGGTGCCAGATGAACTTCTTTTTGACAATCTTGGGTTTCTTGGGGGGGGCGGGGTCTGAGGGCAGTGATAGTGCCAAGTAGGAGATGGCTGTCACTTCCATAGGCAGCACCAAGGAAGGGAATTATTCACAGGTCTTAAACTACAGGGATTTTAATAAATAAAAGCTCTAATATATCATCTTGCTTGTATTATGGTGAAGGACAAAGTTTCTAACAAATTGATTTATTCAAAATAGTAGCTTAAATGGTACTTATAAGTGGAGGAACACAGTGGCTAATAGGACAGGAATGAGAGAAAGTTTTCACTATATTCCCTTTAGACTGTGTGAAATTTGGACTGTGAACAGTATACTTAGGTGTATCGTTATTTTTAAATGAAATTTTAAAAATAAAAATGCCTTTGTGTTCTTAATAATCTTGATAGCCACTATTTATTGGAAAATAATGAAGATCACAAGTAATAGTTATAAAGACAAATCAGGCCTTGGCTTAAAGCAAAGAATTAGCTGTCTACTAATAATGTATGGGTGATCACACTAAATGTTTAAAAATAGAATTTAATGCACACTGATCAAAACATGATATATATAAAAATAACTTACTTTTTCAACATTTCTTCCTTCTTTTTATATTGGGTACTTCCTTTTTCAAATGGAAAACCACTGAACTGACCCACATTCTTCTTTAATGAGGACACCTGAAAATGTTTCTCTTATTATTAATGCTACTTTTACCCAATAATGTACACAAAAAATTCAAAGCCAACATCTTCCTTTTCACATCTGTCTCTAAGTTACAATATTGGCTTATATAACATTTCTTATTCACACTTAAAAACTGTATTTATTACTAAAATATTAACATTATATATATATTTTTTAATTTATTTTTATTGACAGTATTATAGATGTCCCTGATTTCCCCCACTTTGTCCCCCTCCACCTGGCCCCTACCCTACCCCAGGCCTTCACCACACTATTGTCTGTGTCCATGGGCTATGTATATATGCATATAAGTTCTTTGGTTAATCCCTCCCATCCTTCCCACTGAGATCTGTCAGTATATTCCATGCATCCATGCCTCTGGAATGATTCTGTTGGTCAGTTTATGTTGTTCATTAGATTCCACATGTAAGTGAGATGATGGGATATCTGTCTTTCTCTGACTGGCTTATTTCACTTAGCAAAATAATCTACAGGTCCATTATAAAAGGCTTACAAACTTAATTGTTTTGAAAGTGACAATTTGAATAAACTTTCATCTGGAAATTTTTACTGTTAATCATAAAATCAAAACTAAATGTTATCTGACAGTGCCAGGGAATATGGAAAGTTACTACTTAAAAAGACATCCTTTCCCTCAGAAATACAAGTAATATTTCTTATTTTCCAAAAAAAAAGTCAGGGATTTCATTCTTTGAAAAGTAAAGAACACAGCACCTCCAAAAGTTGATACCATTTAACAATAATGGGACTTGTGTAAATTAGATGGCTGTGTGGATCATGAGATGACACAGATGAAAATAAATTATACCACGCTTCAGAAATTCTAACCTAACAAAATGTCCAACTTTACTTTTGCCCATGCACAATCCCAAAGTAATTTCCTCAATTAAGTTGTATGTATAGTACAGAAGACCCCATCCATGGATACTGCAGTCTGAAAAGATTGTAATTCCAGAAATAAGTAATTCTAGTTCATAAGTTTTACACACTATTCTAAGTAGCTTGATGAAATCTCAAGGCATACCACAGGGATGTAATACATCCTTTTGTCCAGCATATCCAAGATCATGACTGGATGCCTAAAACAAGTTAGTATTGAACCCTACTATGTTTTTTCCTACATATATGTACCTATCATACATATAAATTAGGCAAAATAAGAGATTAACAATAATAACCAGTAATGATAAAGAATTATAACAATATACTGTAGTAAAAATTATGTAAATGGCTTTGGGATCATTAAGTAAAATAAGGGTTACTTGAACAAAAGCACTGTGATGCTGAGAGTCAATCTGATAGCCAGCCAAGATCCCCTACTAAGTGACTAAAGAGTAGGTAAGGTATACAGCATGGATACACTGGACAGATTCACGTCTCAGGCAGGACAGTGTTAGGATTTCATCATGCTACTCAGAGTGGCATGCAATTTAACGCTTATGAATTTATATATGGAATTTTCCACTTACTATTTTGGATCACAGCTGACTACAGGTAACTAAAAGTATGAAAAGCAAAACCGTGGATAAGGGGGGACTACTGTGTATGCTTCCTGCCCGTTAATCACTTAGTAGCTGGCTCAGAGGGACAGTGGTGGTATCTCAGTGCTTGTGTTCAAGTAACCCTTATTTCATTTAATAATGGCCCCAAAGTGCAAGAGGAGTGATGCTGGTAATTCAGATATACCAAAGAGAAACTGTTAAGTGCTTCCTTAACTGAAAAAATGAGTACTATACAGTACAATAAGATATTCTGAGAGACCACATTCACATAACTTTTATTATAGTATATTGTTATCATTGTTCTATTTCATTATTGCTTATGGTTCATTTCTTACTGTGCTTAGTTTAAAAATTAAACTTTATCATAAGTATCTATATATAGGAAAAAACAGTATGTTTAAGTTCAGTACTATCCATGTTTCAGGCATTCACTGGGGGTCTTGGAATGTACTGCATGCAGGTAAGAGAAGACTACTGTAAAATAATTCAGTAAGTTAAACTGATTTATTTGAACCAATCTACTGGAAAAGAATTACCACCTAATTTATCAGATATTTGCTCAAAATGATATATAATACTTCATTTATTCTGAATGACTAAAAAAAAAAAAAAATCCAAAAAATAATTTCTTATATAATTAAAAACCACTAAGATCACAGTTTGACATTTTACTAAGGCATAAAAATGATTTCCATAGAAAGAGCACTGGATATAGCAATCCTAATTGCCAATATCCAGCTATGTATCCTGTTATAAGTCATTTAAAAACTATGTGTCTCAGTGTATTCACTTGTATGGTAAGAAAATTGAACTAATTGCTAAAGTCCTCTCTAGGGCTAAAATTATGCTTCTATTATTAAGTATTTGACTACATATATATACTACTAGGTTAAAGGTATAAAAATGGTCTTACTGTGCCTGGTCTGTTGTAAAGTAGTTTATGTAGATTTCTTAGTTCATCTGTTTTCTTCTTACTCAGAAAGAAATGTATCCTTTCAATTTCACACAGTTTCTGCCCCTTTCCTAGAAAAAAAATACAATAATTAAAGTTAAATATCATTGTATTAATACACTTACAAATTTTAAAATTACTTTTACAGCATAATTTACATAACTTGCTTTAATAATGCAAACTAAATAAAATAATACCAATAATATATTACTACTTAGTAAACACTTAAAACTAAGCACTGCTAATCATCATTTTGTATATTTAGGCATTTTCACCATAAAAATGAAAGAACACAGAATAAACTTACCTTGTGCAATTGTAAATGGCTCTCTTTGTAAAGAAGAGACTTGCATTGTCAACCTCTCTACTTTTTTCTTTTCCCTCTTGCCTTCCACGATGAGACTCTTTTCTAGAAATTAATTTAATACTTCTTAAATAACAAAAAGCTTAAAGAGTATATTAACTTTATTGGATAAACATGTAGAAAATAATCAAAGAAACCTAATACCATACTGTTCTCCTTAGCAGGATTTTGAGAATAACATAACAGAGATGAAAATAGTTGATTGGTTAATAGCAACACCAAATTTTTTTTTAGAGTAACATTATACTTACCTGGCAATCTTACAGGGGATCCAATTTAAAAAACAAACAAACAAACAAAAAAACAGAAAGCAAACAAATTTCAATCCAACTACAATCATTCCTATGAAAGTCCAATCACTGTGAAAAATCATCAACACCCTGACTTAGCCTATTTCTTTGATTAGACATATTTCTATGAATTGAAATTTAGTTTATGTATCTCAGAAAACAGTTAGTTTAGAACAAGATTATAAGAACGTCAAAAGATATACAGAGAAAAGCAACAATTTAGTAAGCTGACAAAAGAGAAAGACCTTAAGTAAGGCAAAGCAGCCGGGAATTACTAAAAATAGGGTAAAATTCTATAAATTTACATTTACTGCAATCAACCGGGAAGGCATTACTTTGTAGTTTAATAAATGATGTTCATAATTATGATCATAAATCATTCCAAAAATGTTAAATTCTGTTTAGTTCAGACTTTTTAAAAGAAGCTGGACAATATAGAACATATACTTTAAAACTTAAAACACTAAGCCTGTTTTTCTAAAACCACTTATCTACTGACTGAGATAAAGTCAGATAAAGAGGACACCACACTGTATTGTTGGAGATCCTTCAAATCATTTAACTGAATGCTTGTTTTGTGGAAAGCTGCATTAGCTACTAAGGGAGGGTTGAGGAGATGATTAAGACATAAACTATCTTTTAGAAGATCATGTTTATTGGGGGTGGGGGGTGTAATGAAACACAAATATCATACTCCAATGTAGATGATGACAGAATGCCTTTAACAAAGACACAAATAGAGTCCTGAGAGTTGAGGCAAGAGTCATTATCTTTGGATTAGGGAAAAAGGGTCAAATCATTGGAGGACAGGTAAGAATTGGAAATGTAAGGATAAGCACAGAAAGAATTAGGAGAAATGGATTCCAGCGGGTAAATTCTGGCAATGGTGTACAGAAGATAAAGCACTCAAAAAACAACAACTGTTATCACTGCTTCCTTACCATGAGTGATTTAAACCATTTGAGTTAGATTACCATCTATAAGCTAATAGTTTTCCCGGTTTATCTCCAGTCGAGAGTCCCCCTACCCCCAGCTTCAACTAACAGGGCTGCCAACTGGACAGCTCCACTTCATGTCCTACAGGTACCTAACTGAATGCATCCAAAACAAAAGTCATAATCATCTCTGGGCTCACTCACCTTCATGAATTCTATTTTTCAGAGAATGGTAATACTATCCACCCAGCTGCCAAAGACAGAAATCTAGGAGTCATCTTTTACTAGGCATCCCCCCAACCCCTGCCAAGAAAAACATTCCCAAGTTAAGTCAATTCTATCCCTTATTGGGCACAGACTTTCACTGCCTTGCTTCTTTTATGCCTCAGTAGTAAGTAGACTTAAATTTTCAGAGCTAAGTAAGATAAAAGCGTTCAGAATTTTAGTTGTTCCAGTTAACACCTAAAATAAGGGGAAAATAATAAATTAGAACTATAAGCTGCTTGGGAATTTTTTTTTTTTTTTTTTAATTTTCATGTTGAAATCCATTATTCCTGTGGCATCCAAACCCAAGTCATCTCTTAAAAAGACTTAAAAAAATTTTTTTTTATTTGAGGAAAAAGTGCTGAGAAAGTCTTGGACTATTAGCTATTACAGGCAATTTTGTTATTGTACTATAATTTTAAAAATAACACTATTTTCTAAGCATTTTTGTACTTACATGTAGACTTGCTCCCTTTTTACAGCACCTACCACTTCAAACTAACAAAAGGCAGACCATTTGGTGGGAACTCATGCCAGATTTTTAGAAATGCTGACGACGGCCTAATTTTGGTTTAAAAGGAATTAAGCATTAAACCTGCTTTGGGGCAGAAAACTTCAAATGTCTTGCCAAGTTTGGCTGAGCTGTAGCCGTCCATTAAGTAAACCTACATTGGGCTGACACCGTCCAGGGATGTTGAGCTCTCTAACAATGATCTCTAGGACCTGGAAACTTCCTAGGAGCTGGCACACTTGGAGGCACTGCCCTGTGTAGTGTTCGGATGGCCGCAGATGCAGCACCCTCAGTCAGTCACGCCTCCAGTCCAGAGGCTAACCATGCTCTCCCTCAACACCAAACCCCGCCGAGCTCCTCCCTCCCTTCCCTTCACAGCTCACTGCGTCCACGTCTCACTACAGCACTTTCTCAAGCAGCGAGAGCTTTCACCGCGGCTTCCCGTGAAAGTAACTCCCCGAGCCCTCTGGAAAGGACCTCTACTGAAGTTCAGCAAATAAATTAAAATATTTCCAGGACTAACATGAATAACTCAGTGTGCCGTTTCACGCAAGACCTTACTCTCACCTCAAAAGGCAAAAGATGGGCACCTGCATTATCAAAAGATTAAAATAAAACATTACCTTATTAACGTCAAAGGCTAAGAAAAACAGATCTGAAACTTACAAACTTCCTGTCACATGACGAAATGTTATGAAAGTAAAATAAAGGTGGGAGGTCAACTGCCCTCCAAATTACATAGTAACGACGCTAACAAGTCTGTTTTTTAAAAACTGGAATGCACAGTTAATCGTCTGCCACCGCTCAACACAAACACAGATGAATTTCGCATTCTTGCTGAAAACCTCTCCAATGTAGTGTCCAAGCGCAAAGTGGGCAAGAAAACTGTTTTGTGTAAAACCCATCACGCGGGGCCCGGGCTTCCCACCTTTTTCCTCCTCCTCATCCTCGTCGTCGTCCTCCTCGTCGTCGTCCTCCTCCTCCTCACTTTCCTCTCTCGGGCCGGGAATCTCGGGCTCCTTCTCGGCCGCGGGCTGGTCCGGGGCTCCCTCTCCCTCCGCGGCAGGCCCCGAGGAGGACATGCTGTCGACCTGCGGGCGGGAGGACGCCAGGCGTCTCGGTCTCCTCGCCCCCCGCGGGAACACCGGGCGGCCCCCAACAATTCCGACCTGCACAGCCCCGGGAGCAGGGGGCCGCGGGAAACCCGACCTCAAAGTTGCCTCCTCCGGTAGCGGGAACGGCGGAGCTCCCTCCCCCGGGGCGGCTTCCCTCCCGCTCCGCCCGGGCTCCGGGACTCCGCGAGGCGGGAACGCGCGGGGCCGAGCCGCCCCTCCCACCCCGGCCGCACCGAGTCCCCTCCCCCCGCCCCAGGCCGCCGTCCAAATGGCCGCGGCGGAGCGGCCGGGCCCCACGGCGCCCTCTCGGCCTCCCTGCCCCACGCAGCCCTCACCGCGGGTCCCGGCCGCCGCGGGGCTGGCGCGCGTGGGCACAAGGAGGCTTCGGGAGGCGGCGGCGGGCGCAGGAGAAAGGGCGCGCGGGACGCTGTCTGGCGTGACGCTCGCGCCGCGCTCTCCGCTCCCCAGAATCAACAAGATTTTCAAAATGGCGGTTCGGGCAAGAAAGCGGGAATGCGGCGGCCAATCAGGGCCGCGAGCCGGGAGTTGGCGCGCGCGGGTGGGGAGGCGGGGCCGGCCGGGCGCCTCCGCGGGAAACCCGGCGGGGCGGGGCGGGGCTGCGCTGCGAGGGGTCGCCTCGCCCCGGGGCGGGGGCCGCGCGCCTTTGGCCCGCCTTGGGGTGCGTCCGGCCCGTGGGCCGCGTCCGGGCGGCGCTGGCCCGAAGGACGCTAGGGGGCCTGCGTGGGTATTGTCTCCACGGCTGTTCCGGGAGCCCAGGAGGCGCGGTCCCGGGCCGGGGACGGGGCGGCCGCTGGCGGTAGAGAAGTTGACAGACCACGGAGTCGCCGTCTTCAGTATTTCAGGCACGGAGGGGGCTTACGGGGTGAGCGATCCCATTTAGGTCCCAGAGTTGCTGCGGGTGAGGACTCCCGATTCCGCCCGTCGCCCGCGGGGTGCCCCGCCAGGAAAAGGACCCCGTCGCGCTGGAAGTGCGCGTCCCCAGACAGGTTTCCAGACTAAGCGTAGGGGGCCATTGTGCGTGTGCCTGGGTGTTTACTATAACGAAATTAGGTTGCCCGTCCAGACCTCCCAGACTTCTAGGCCAGCTCCGCAGATCTTCAAAAGTCAACATTTCAAAAACTGAACGCAGTTTTTCTCCCCCCTCGAATGCTCTCCCTTTCGGTACGTGATTCCCGTCATGTTTCCCAACTACTGAACCGCTGGCTGCCCAAGGGATCCTTTTACGCCATGGATTTAGCGGAAATATGATACATCCAAATACAAAAATAAATTTGTCCGAATGGATTCCCAGTGGCAGGGCAAAATGAGACTTTTTTTTTTTTAAATCCTCTTTTCCTTTTGTGCCCCTACAGAAAACATATGCAAATCTTGTCATTTCTACCCTCACATTTTCTACCATTTCCCACTCCAGTGAGGCCATTCAAATCCTGTCCTCTCTCTTCTTTTGCGTGGATTTCCACACAGCTTGTCACTCACTAGTCAGGCGGCTTCCACGTTGTCATCCCCATCACCCACGAGTTACATCAGCCAAGGTGTTGTTTAAATTAGATTGGGTACTTTCTTGCTCAAAACTCGCCAAAGGCTTCCCATCACACTTGGAATAAAATTCAAAATACACTGGTTTATAAGGTACTACGTAATTCAGGCTGACAGTCTTGATCTCATCTCTCCAACACAGTTGGCTATTTCAGCCACACAAGCCTTCTTACGTGTTTCTCCATAAAGCCAAGCTCATTCCTACCCTTACTTACTTTCCACTTACTTTTTTCTGCTTAACTGCTTTTGCCTCATAATCTTCAAATGATTTGCACCTTCACATAATTTAGCTCTATGCTCAAGTGCTTCTCCTTACTTAGTACCATCACTGTTCCCTTCCTATTGTTTTTCATTCATTCATGTATTAATTCAGAACTTATATTGAACACCTACTCTCTGCTCAGCACTAGGAAGCTAGAAAGCAGGACTAAGGAACATCTTGTTAATGACATTTGAAAAGAAATCTTAAGTATAGGAGAGCAGTGAAGAAAGATTATATATTTTAAAGAATTCTACCAAGTATTGATGGGGGGCTATAAGAGACAGAGAAGTTAATGACTTTGGATTTTTGGTTCAATAACCAGAAGAATCAAGTAGCTATTTGCTGAGACGAGGAAGACCTTAGAGTTGGGGAGACCATGTAGGGTTTTGGGGTGAGGGGTGTGGAATGGGTGATGAAGAAGAGGTTCAGCTGTTTTGTTTCAAATATGTAAGGTTTGAGATTCCTGTTAGCATCTAAAGGAGATTCAGAATAGGCAGCTGGATATAAGAGTCTGGCATTCAGAGGAAGAAGCTCTAGCTCAAGATATAAATTTAGCAGTTGTCAACCTGTTGATGGTATCTAAAACCCTGAGACCGGATGAGATTGCTAACAGAGTGAATATCGGTAGAGATGATGAAAGCGTCGATTGAGATTGTACCTTGGAGCTCTTCAGTGTTTAGAGGTTCAGGAGAGGAGGAGGAAGCAGCAAAGGAGATGAGAAGGAGAAACTGTAGCCAGTGAAGTGGGAGGAGAATCCAATGAAAGTGGTGTCTCAGAAGCCAAATATGAACAAGTGTCTAAGAGGGAGAGGGTGATTAACTGGCGCAGAAGCTGCTGAAAGGTCACAGGAGATGAGAACTGAGAATTGACCATCTGATGTAACAATGATGAGTTGTCAGTGACACTGACAACAGCTATTTCTGTGGGGTAGGGATTATGAAGGTGCCAAGGGTGGAGATATAGAGAGACAAGTGGCGAGGAATGAATTCAGACACTCTTTTCAGGAATTTTGCTGTTCAGGGGGGCAGAGAAATGGAGCAGTTAGCTCAAAGGGCATTTAGTGTTAAGGGAGATATTACTGTATGTTTATGGGATGATGGGAATGAATCAGTAGAGAGGGGGAAATTGATGAAAGATGGAGGGGCAGTAGCTGGAGCTGAGTGACTTACATATGGTAGGTGTGTCAGTTGGGTTCTCTGTAAGCAGATGCTGAAGCAGAATTTGAGGTGCCGGGTATTTATTAGGGATCAGTACCTGTGAAAGGAAGAGGAGAAGCAGGATTGGACAGAGGAAGAAGTCCAACTGTGAATCAGACCTGAAGAAGCCTCAGCCAGCCCTGTGGAGAGCTCTGGAGTGAGTACTCCTCTTCTGAGTGTTCTGCATGGCTGGGCTTTTATACTCCAACTTTACTTAGTCACTGTATGCAGGCTATCCCAGGAAGGACATGACCTCCGGTGAAGTGACTCCATTGCTGTAACACACCCTGAAGAAGCTGATGGAGGCCATTGACTGCAGGCTCTGCCACTGGGCAGCAGGCCCTTCCTTGAAGGGAGATCTAGGCGGCACATTTCCATGTTTACCACAGGAGATAAGAGGCAACAGAATCTAGTGTGCAAGTGGAGGAATTGTCCTTGGATGAAACAGTGGACAGTTTCTACAGGGTAACAAGAGGAAACATGGAGGATACAGGTACCAGCGCTGGGTGGGGTTGGGCAGATGTAGTGGAGTTTAGAACTCCTTATTCCATTAACTTTCTCAGTGAAATCAGGAGCAAAATCATTGACAGTGAGTGAATGTGGGAGAGGACTGTGGGAAGTTGAGCTAGTTTGGTAGGAGAATGGGGGATGGATGGATTAGGGAATGTAATATGGTTGCCAGGAAGTTGCAAGGCAGACCCAGTGAGAATAGTGGCCATGAAGTCAAAGTGAGACCAGTCAGGATTGTTGTTTTTCTCCAGCCATATTCAGCTACCCAGGACTAGGTGTGAAGATGGCAGAGATTTGGATTTAATTAGGTTAGGATTTTGCCAGGTAAGTGTGAAGGCAGGAGAGAAGGGTACATACATTGAGTATATGGGCAGGACAGTGAACATGATAGTGCATAGAATGTGAGTTGAATAGGGAGGAAAGTAAGGACATGAGAGAGGTGAGACTTAGTGAAAATGGAGCAAGATCACAAAGCAAGATCTTTATATCTTTGTTGCATTTATAACTACCTGAAAATGTTATTGTCTGTCTGGTAAAACAGTCAATTCCTTATAGCTGCAGGGACTGTCTTATTCATCATGGTATTCTCAACACCTGAAGTGGGGGCCACACACATAGTAAGTGGTCAGTAAATATTTGCCAAATGAATGCAAACCAACTTATTAAACTCTTATTATGAAGATTCAGGACATTTCTTGTTTAATGAGATGGTATATTAGGATAAGACGGGTTATTTCAGCAGAAGTTTATTTCTCTGTAAAGCTTTCTGTTGGTTCAGGCAACTCCCCAGGGCTTCCATTCATGTGGTCTATTTATTTCTTTAGGCTCCTTTGATCTTATAGATCCACTATCTCAACACAGGCCCTTGGTGTTCATGGTGGTAGGGGAAAACAACAGGAGGAGAACTCATTCCTGCTCTTCTATGATTCTGCTCATTGGTCATGGCCAAATCAGTCATATGACCCCACCTAACTGCAAAGAATCTAGGCAATATGGGGCACACATGGAATAGCTGGTGAGCTTTGCTGTCTCTGCACAGAAGGGGATAATAACTGCAATCAGATAAGGTACAACTGGGGTGAACAGGGAATGTGCCTGAAAATATGTTTGTTTTATTTTTTGTTCCATTTTTACAGAGAGTGGAAGAGAGGAAGGAAGGAAAGAGAGAGAGAGACATGGATGTGAGAGAGACACATCAATTGGTTGCCTCCCACATGCACCCTGACCAGGGATGGGGATTGAACCTGCAACCCAGGTACATGTCCTTGACCAGGAATCAAACCTGTGACCCTTCGGTGCTCAGGCTGACACTCTAACCACTGAGCCACACCAGCCAGGGCATATCTGTTAGTTTTATTTTAGAAATATGGGTGGAGCAAAAGTAGGTTTATAATTGTTCCTATGGAAAATAATATAATTAATAAATAATAATATAAGAATAAACTCTGTTTCTCATCCTCACAACAGTAAACCTTCTTTTGCCCTACCCTGTACTAAAACCTGGATTCTTTTTTTTTTGCTTTGAGAAGTTTTTATATACACTGCACATATATATATATCAGTCTTTGTCATACATATATCTCTAGCTCTTACATACACATATCTATTTTTCCCAGACTATAATCTTCATAAGCTTCATGGATAGAGACCATGTTCATGCTATTTATTCTCTTGTAGTACTTGGCACAGTGCCTAACACATAGCAGATACCTCAAAAATATGTGTTTGATTGAAATGCATCCCCTTTTAGTTCTTAGACAGTGGCATCAGTCTGTTGTCTGGATGCTATTTAAAGACCTTCCAGCAATATCAACTCAGTGACTTGAGTAAGCTGAGGACTGAATTCTTATTTAAACCTGTTCATAAATATAAATATAGTAACACACTTGGTTCTTCTAAAAACAAGATATCATACTCTATTTTGGTAGAAAGAATTAACTAAAGTACACAATTTAGTAATTTGAGATTAGGTTGAAAATATGTGAATGCAGCAATGTCCAGTTGGTTGCTAAACTGGATATTCTGTCTGACAGTGGCCAGGGAAGACTATTCAGGGTGATCAGTAGGAGAAAATGAGAGAAATGGTGGTGAGACTTATAAAAGTCAGAGAGCAAAGGATAAGTGGTTACCAATTTGGGGCCCTAAGGCCAATTTTTCTCTAAATTTAGCAAGTATAATTTGTAACATATCAATAATACATTCTTACCAACTCTTCCATGGAATGAGACCCAAGAAATAGAGAAGCATAGAGCTTTGGTATCATCTATTTCCTTTGTCCACTGTAAAATAACATCATCTCTGTTGAAGGGGGTGCTTCTGCATATGGACTAACATTTAATGCTTAGATTACATTTAATGCTTAGATTACATTTAATGACACCACTGTTGGCTGAATCAGAACATCAGAGTTAGTAATATGTTCTCCACTGCAAGTTGGCTAGAAATATTCAACATTTTGACAAGATTATCAAACTGGGATGTTATCTTAGAAAATAGATATGTCTAACCTGGCCATTGTGGCTCAGTGGTTGAGTGTCGACCCATGCACCAAGAAGTCCCCAGTTTGATTCCTGGTTGGGGCACATGCCCAGGTTGTGGGCTTAAGCCCAGTGGGGGGGCATGCAGGAGGCGGCCAGTCGATGTTCTCTCTCATCGATATTTCCATCTCTCCCTCTCTCTCTAAAATCAATAAAGAAAAAAATTAAAAGAAAATAGATATGTCTAGATCACACCCATGTTCAACAGTCTCAATTGGCTCCCCATTACACATAGGACAGCATTTAAACCTGCAAAAAATTGTATGACAGTCTGAGCCCTAACTTACTTGTCTAGCTTCCCCACTTATTCTTCCTTGCTATTCATATAATCAGCCTATTTTTTCTTTCTTTTTGTTTTGCTTTATAATTTATTGAGGTATAATTAGTATGAAATAAAATGTATGTAATGAAAAATACTATCTAATAAATTTGACATATGTATACATCATGGAACCATGACCACAATCAAGATAAGGAATATACCCGTCACCTCCAAAAAGTTTTTTGTGCCCTTTGTTTTCCTATTCTCTCATCTGCCCAATCCCTAACCTTGGATAAAAAGATTTTTAAAAGGTGGTGATATAGGCCAGCTGGTGTGGCTCAGTGCTTGAGCATTGACCCATGCACTAAGAGGTTGCCAGTTCAATTCCCAGTCAGGGCACATGCCCTGGTTTCAGGCTCAATCCCCAGTGTGGGGCATACGGAAGCAGCCTGTCAATGTTTCTCTCTCATCGATGTTTCTATCTCTCTGTCCCTCTCCCTTCATCTCTCTCTAAAAATCAATAAAAACATTTCAAAAAATAAAAGGTGGTGAGATATATATATATATCTATATATATATGTATGTACACACACACATACACACACACATATATTTTTAATGCATTTGTTGTGTCTCCCATCTACATCTCAATGCAGTGGTTGTCAACTGGGGGGCAGGGGTGTCATTTTGCCCACAGTGGACATTTGATAATATTTGGAGACATTTTGAGTTGTCACAACTCTGGGGAGGTGCTACTGGGATTTAGTGGGTAGAGGCCCAGGATGCTGCTGACCATCCTATAATGCACAGGACAGCCCTCACAACAAAGAATTGTCTGGTTCAAAACATCAATAGTGCTGAGATTGAAAAACATTGATATAATGCAATGTACTCTCTTTCCACAGGGTTCCACTAAAATTGGTTTTATAAAGATCAACAATAATTTTTTTTTTTTTTTTTTTTTAATCCTCATCCGAGGACATTTTTCCATTTTTTGTACAGATAGAGTAGGAGGGAGAGAGAGGAAGAGAGAGAGAGGGAAACATCGATGTGAAAGGGACACATCGAGTGGCTGCCACCCGCACAACCAACCAGGGCCAGGGACAAACTGCAACCGAGGTACATGCCCTTAGCGGGAACCGAACCCGGGTCTCTCCGGACCGCAGGCGGACGCTCTAACCGCTGAGCCAAACCGGCCAGGGCAAGATCAACAATAATATCCTATGTAATTTAAAGGCTTCTTTTAAATAGTCCTATAATAATACTTAGTTTCTATGCAGCATCTGACACTATTTACCATCCCCTTCTTTCTTTTTCTTTTTTTTAATGCCCTGACAGGGAATCAAACCTGGATTTCTCAGTCCATGAGGCGACACTCAGTCCACTGAACCACCCAGGCCAGGCACCATCCCCTTCTTTCAAAAATGTTTTCTCTTCACCTGCATGACATTAAACTTCCTACTCTTCTGCTGGCTGTCCTGTGCCTGTTGGCCTAAAAAATGTTGGTGTTCTTCAGGGATCTATTTATGCCCTTGGTTTTTTCCTTATGCACGATTTCCCTGGGTGTTCTCATCCACACCCATGGTATCATGACCTCTAGCTTAATAAAATATAAATCTATGTCTTTAGCCATTTACTTTCTCCTCGAGTGTCGTACTCTTGTCAACTGCCTATTAGATTTCTTCACTGAATATCTCATAAATATCTGAAAAGCAACATATTAAAAACTAAACTCATTCTCTAGCAAATCTTTCCTCTTTTTTTTTTTTTAAATTCTCACCCATGGACATTTTTCCATTTTTTGTTCAGACAAAGTGGGAGGGAGAGAGAGAGAGAGAAACATCGACATGAAAGGGACACATTGAGTGGCTGCCACCCACATGACCAACCAGGGCCAGGGACAAACTGCAACCAAGGTACGTGCCCTTGGCAGAAATCAAACCTGGGTCTCTCTGGACCACAGGCCGACGCTCTAACCACTGAGCCAAACTGGCCAGGGCTCTTTCCTCTTTTTCATTGATTTATTTAACCACTTTGTTGTCTACCCCGTTGCTCAAGCTTGAATATTTGAAGTCATCTTTGATGTCTTCCTCTTTGCAAACCCACATCAAGTCCTCTGAATTCTAAACCTCTGTCTCTCATACATATCTCCTTTTCTTTCAGGCCATATCAGCTCTCTCCTTAACTGTTGTAATAGACTCCTTATTGTTCTCTCCCTGAAGTCTTGTGATTATTGAAAAGCGAGTCCACCAAATAGGAAATAATCTTGCAAATCCTATAGACTAGCTAGTGTGTTTGCCTGACAAACAGATTAATCGTTTAAGAATTCAAACCATTGCCCAGCTGGTGTGGCTCAGTGGTTGAGCATTGATCCATGCACCAAGAGGTCGCTGGTTTGATTCCTGGTCAAGGCACACACCCAGGGTGTGGGCTGATCCCCAGTGGGGGGCATGCAGGAAGTGGCCAATCGATGTTCTTTCTCATCGATGTTTCTATCTCTCTCTCCCTCTCCCCTCCTCTCTCTCTAAAATCAATAAAGAAGAAAACAAAAAACAAACAACAAAAAGGGCTCAACTAATAAAAAGGAAAGATTAGGAATGTCAGCTGGAAAATCCTATTAAAAAAAGAACTCAAACCATTGCCTTTTCCATGAAGCATTCCTCATGTCTCTGAAGTTGAGACTTCTACTCCTCCCCCTTGCACTGTGTTCTTATCTTTATTATAGTACTTACAAAATTATAATTATTTATATCTCTACATTTTTAGGAGACACTTAAGTTGTCTGCCTAGAGTACTCTTTCTGAAGACCTGCCTTCCTCCCAACCTCCTCAGATACCTTTTCATCCTCATCCCCAATCCTTTGTGAGCCACCATCCATACATGAAGAGCTCTTGTAGGCATGTTTTTACATCATGACCCTGACACCCTGTCCTTCACTAGGCATCTGAATCAAGTAAGGCCAGTTAGTTCCCTCCCTGCGAATTTGGAATTGAGGCAGATTGCAGATGAAAGTGAATTAGAGTAAGAGAAGAATAGAGATTCATGATTGTGTTCAAGTCTCAGTTCCAGATTGTAGAGGAAGCTTAACTGTATCCATCCCTTGGGCTTCCAGGTGGCAGTCCTGTTACCTTTTAAGCAAATATCCCACCCCCACTCAATAAGTTGTTTTGGCTGCATTTCTGTTACTTACAACCATAGAGTCCATACTGACTATGGATTCAAGGATAAGGACCTTGCCTTGGTCAACTCCCCCAGTAACATAATACTACTACATAGATACAAAATAGATACTAAATATAAAAATATTTGTGGAATGGATCAATGAATAAAGGATAAAAGGGAGAAAGGAAAGAAGGAAAAAGAAGTGATGAGACGTTTTAAATAAAAAAAGAGCTCTAGCTGGTTTGGCTCAGCATTTGACCGTGGACCAAAGAGTCATGGGTTCAATTCCAGTCAAGGGGACGTACCTGGGTTGTGGTTTGGTCCCGGCCCTGGTCAGGGTCATACAGGAGGCAACCAGTTGATGTGCCTCTCTCACATCGACGTTTCTCTATCTTTGTCTCTATCTCTCTCTCCTTCCCCCTCCCACTCTATCTGGAGATAAATGGAAAAATATCCTCCAGTGAGGATTTAAAAAAAAAATCATAAAAAGAGAAGTGAAATAGAATGGAAAAATTGAAACAAATAGAACTGAACTGAACAAGAGAAAGCAGCAAATGATCTTTTTTTTTTTTTTTCCTTACCCGAGGACATTTTTGCATTTATCTTCAGACAGAGAGGGAGGGAGAAAGGGAGAAAGAGGGAGAGAGAAACATCGATGTGAGAGAGACACATCAACTGGTTGCCACCCACAGGTCTCCAACCAGGGCAGGGACAAACTGCAACCAAGTTACGTGCCCTTAGCAGGAACCGAACCTGGGACTCTCTGGTCCGCAGGCTGACGCTCTAACTGCTTAGCCAAACTGGCCAGAGCAGCAAATGATCTTAACACAACAACAACAAAACAATGAAGAGTATGATCTAGGGGTAAAATGTGTGGCTGTCCTAAGGTCAGGCAGCCCTTCCCCCTTGCTTTCACCTTTGCCCATTTTTCTCAGAATCAGGCAGGAGGATCCTGCAGGGAGGCCTCAGAGTATTTTTGCCCAGGCACTCAGGATTTCCATGAGATCTTCTGCTTATAACCCACCATGGTTATAGCAAAGTAATTCAACTCCCAGTTGCAGCCATACATGTCTAGAGCTTAGTGAATCTAGAGAGTATGGCCTAGTAGACGTAGCATGAACAGATGGGTCCAGATTGAGGAAGGTCATAAAATGATTAGATGGGAGGAGCAAAAGATAGTAGGAATGAAATAACTCTCAAAAGGAGAGGGAAACTGGGGTAGGAGCGTATTGTCATGCAGTAGGAAATTTGGGATATATATCAAAATGATTCCTGTGCATCAAATTTTCCATTAATTTATTCCACTATTCATTTACAAATAAACATTCTTTTTATCCTTGAACTGTATGATATAGTTATTGTATATATATATATATTATTTCATTAAAAAAACTAAACAAACAAAAAACCACCTAGCAAGTGTGGCTCAGTGGATTGAGCGTCATCCCATGGACTGAGAGGTCCTAGTTTGATTCCTGGTCAGGGCACATGTCCAGATTTTGGGCTTGATCCCCAGTGGTGGGTGTGCAGGAGGCAGCTGATTGATGTTTCTGTCTCACATCAATGTTACTGTCTCTCTCTCCCTAAAACAATCAATAAAAACATGTTTAAAAACAATCAAACAAACCATTTTCTATCTCTAATTTCTATTTACCTCTTTTGTTCCACTGACTCTCCTCCTTCCATACCTTCCTTCAGGAAAATTTTATCTCTCTAGGGACATGTCATGGACTTTAACTTAGATTTCACAAAGGCAGGAGGATCTATACTCTGGTATTCTCGGATTTTATGCCCCTTCTAGAGCTCTTCTCCCTGATTCCCGTTCTTTTTGTTGCAGGGGGGGCGTTTGTTTACTAAGCTGGAGAGATGGGCACAAGGACGGGCTTAGGGAAGAAGCAGCACCAGGAGAGCTCAGGCGACTGCTCTGGCTCACTAGGAAGTCTGAGAAAGGGGGGCTTGGAGACAGGTTCAGGGGGTAAACCTGGGACAAGCTGCCGATGCCCACTGATCCCCTGGTTGCAAGTCTTGTGGGGTCCCTTAGAGTTTAGGAGGTGCACACCTGTAGGAGGCAGACGCAGCAGAGAGGCCAAGGGATGTCCCCCCTCACGATTCCCAAGGCCATGGCTGTAGAGACCAATACCACAAAAACTATGGAACACTTCACAAATTGGCGTGTCATCCTTGCGCAGGGGCCATGCTAATCTTCTCTGTATCGTTCCAATTTTAGTATATGTGCTGCGAAGGGAGTACTCCCTGATTCCCTTTTATCACTAACCCCATCTTCATCTGAGAAAGACTACTACTGGAGCCAGTAATCTTTCTCCCGCAAAAACCTGATCTCACTATTACTTTGCCTATGACATTTCAATGCTTCCCCCATTGTCTGTGGAATGGAGTGCACTTTTGAAAACATGGCCTAGAAGGCTCTCCATGATCTGGTGTCTAGCCTTGTCTCCCTATTCTTCCTCCCAGCCACTCCCACTGTGCCACCCCCATGGAAAAATCCTCCAACCAGAATAAGCTTCTTTAAATTCTTTGAATTGACATGTCTTTCTTACCTTTGACTCTCTCTCAATGCTATACCCCCTACTGGAAACTCTTTCTCCTCCTAGTCTCCTGTCCCTGGCCAAATTACACTCACTCGTCAGGTCTCAGTGTAAAAGTAACTTCTTCTGGGCTTCATGTATACTGCCTTCTCTGTGTGCTGTCCTTCAACAGATTGTCTAGTTTTAGCAGCCTGTGTGTTTGTCTAGCCCCCTTCTCAGCTTGGTGAGGTTGGGATGTTGCTTTTCTTATTAACTCTTATATCTTTAGCACCTAGCAGTGTCTTAAACTAGCAAGCACTCAATAAATATTTACAGAATGAATAAGAAGGCCAGAGTCTTTGTGCTAACCTCTCCCTACTCCTCCTCCTACATCATCCAAGCTGGTCCTTTGCAATAACTTGTTTGATGAGTTTATCTTCCAATACCCACTTCCTGTTCAATAGAGAAACCTGATAATTCTAGTAGGTATTCCCTTTTTTCCAGCCCTCGGATTAGAAGTTATCTGATCAATATTTAATAGGTATTTGCATGATCTGTAATAAACTGGTTGCTTCTCATGTTAATTCCTAACAATCTTTAAATTATATCATGGCTGATTATGAATAATGCTACACTGCTTCTAACCCACTCCATAAAGATATAGTATATGGATAGGTGAGTGAGTGAGTGAGTGAGTGAATGAATGAAAAGCAATTTAACTAGTCCCTTTCCACATTCCCAGTAAGGATTATGTCACTCCAGCTCCGGCATATTAGTGATAACAGCAATGTTTTCAAGGATCCCCTTACATCGTTAGCTTTTATATTACCCAGTATGCTCTGCCCCTTGCCAGTTCTCTGGCTATTAGAACTCTCTTTGAGCACATCCACCTGTTCCTTTCTAGAACTTTGGCTTGGGAACAGCATCCCTCCTAAGTGAGAACAGAGGCTCAGGGCATACTCAATAAACAAAGCCAGGTGTAATTAACTGCTCTGGCCCTGACTCAGAGCCCTAACAGGTGGCAGGCATGGACAATTCTGGCAAAAGAGACTTGCCTTGTTTCATACAGCTGAACATATTATTTTTCCCCGCGAGGCCAATCTAATGTCCTGGCAACCTAAGTTTAAATAGTGGGGACGTCTTCGTTTTAAAAACAATAAAACAGAAGGAGTTGTTTTGAAAAAATTTAAATGACTGGCAGGAGATTCTCAGGGCACAGTCCATATGAATATCAAGTGTTAAGTGATGTTATGGTTAAGACAACCAAGAACGGAGGCGGAGGATGAATGGAACTGGTGCCTATCTTCAGCCTCACTGGGCGGATCAAGATTTTACAATGATTTTCTGAAATTGCCCAGCTCCAGAATTTCAAGGACCCTAGTCGCTGCCTCCTTGCTAAGAGAGCGCGTTACTGGGGGAGGTGGTGCGTGCACGCGCCGGGGGAGGGCAGGATCGGAGAGGGGGCCACCGCTCCCCGGAATAAACAGCAGGGGGAGAAGGGGAGTGCGGCTGAGGGCCGCCGGAGGGGAAAGAAGTCAGGCGGCAGGGGCAGGGCCGGAGGAGGGGGCTGAGGCACACTCGGGTGCTGGTTGCAGGAGACCCAAATGCCTCGGAGACTCGGAGCGGCTGCCAGGCGGAGCTGACAGTGAACCCCGAGCGGCGCATGCCCTCGCCGGAGCCCTGCGCTCCCGGGTCCCCTACTCCTCACTCCGACCTCGAGTGCAAGGTAAGGAGGGGCTCGGGGTGCAATCCTCCCCCAGGCGCAGCCCGGCCAGAGTACCAGGTGCGGTTCGGCATCCCCAGTCTGTCACCTCCTCCCCTCCCTCTCCCCTTCCCGGTCTCCTTGGCGCCTGGGAGCCCTGGGCAGGTTGCCCGCAGGGACTCGGGACAATCCCCACAATCCCCGCTATTACCCCGCGGCACGTAGAACCCCTGTCTCCTTCTTATTCTCACTTTCCTCTCCACCTCAGGCACCTCCCGGAACCCCGAATCTCGGGTTCTGAGGGAGGAGGCAGGAGGTCGTCCACCCTACCAGGTGTGGGGCGCAAACACCGGCACCCGCTGGCTCCCCCCTACCCCCCACCCCAGTCTGCAATGATTTCCAGTATGAAATATCACAACTCCTCTTCTAAATCTAAAATATACCTGTCCCCGCCTTCTGTTTACCATCCTAACTTTGGGAGGGTGGTATTCACTCTTGGTCAAGGTAGGTATAGCGTCTTATCTTTTGTATCTGTACTAAACAATAGGTTGAGGGTGTTTGGAGTTTAATTTCCTCAATATCAAATACTGTGATAAGTTTCCAAGGTTTTCTGGGTGGCTAGGATGCTAGAAGTTTATCATAGCCTAGAGCAATAGCTCCTAGTCCAGTGCTGAGATCCTGATTCAGAATTCGGGGTGTGGGTGTACGTGTGCACGCGCGGAGGCTTCTGTGTGTTAAGCGCTCTAGGTGATTGCGATGCTCTCTAAATAGTCGTGCGCATGGAGAATAAAAACGGAGTGAAAGCTGGTTTCCTTCAAGTTGGTGAATTTGGTGGGATACCATTGGTTCACAGATGACAATTTTGAGAAGGGAGGGTTAAAGTTCATTTGAAACTCGGATGTAGGGTGGAGAGAAATACCACGTTTAAGGGGCCCTCATTAAAGAGTTAGCTTTTAAACATCAATTAAAAAGAAAAGTAAAAATGCCCTCCCAAGTACTCTGGCTATTAGAAAGGAATGAGGCCTTTGCTGGTGGGAATCAGAAAATCTTCCTTCACATTCTTGCATCAACTGACTTTCTGCCAGTGACTACTGGCATTTTTACATGTTGGCTACTTTAAGGCTAGAACTCCAAATGGGCTCTTATCTCTAGTAAACAGAAGGAGGAATGATCATATAAATTAATTAGGATCCTGTTTACATTCCTAATTATTTAAACTAAGCTCTTCTACCCTGAATTGTTTAGTGTCTGTAAATTATATTGTATTAGAATTTACACAAATAACTAAATGAATCTCCATCTTGCACTTTATTATAGATGTACATCTGCTGTGTTTCATATATATTTGCATATGTACCTGAGCCATTCTAAGAACCTAGCAAACTCTCAGAATGGAACTACCGGGGGGAAAAAAAAGATTTTTGTTTGTCTTTTGGGAAACTGCAGTGAAGAACTAACTTTTAAAAATATCATAAAGTAGGTATAATGAAATCACACAACTTTTAATGAAATGAGGTGCTTGTTATGAAATAGAGATGGTATTTGGTACCTGCTTTCAAGGATTTTAAGGACAAGTAGGAGATTTTCTGTAAAGCATTTTGAACTTTAGGAAAAGAGTCACTGTCTGGGTATTGAGCCAGTGGGATTGTTTCCCTGGCAAACTTTTTCTTCTTTCTAAAATTAACTTTCCCGTAGGAAAAATAGTGCAGATGCACACGATTCAGCTAACCACATCCAGAAAATACTGTTTGAATTTTAAAAGTGACCTTAATTCTTTTGTATAGATCTAGTGTTTGAGGCCTATGTCACAAAATATGCAGAAATAATCATTGCTTGCTGACCTTTTCAAAGCATTGGCTTAATGAGGGAACTTATGGACAGAATACAAATGATATTATGAATTTTACTGGCTTGGGCAAAACTATTATCATTTTTTCCCCTAATGTTTTTTGTGTATATGTGTGTCTGGGACTTACATAATTATGTATATATATGTAACACATGTTTTTAGTAGGAACAAAAACCCACTATTTTTCATTGTGGCAGAACACTGTAAGCATTAGGTTTTCATTAATTTTTCATGGAAGTTTTAATATGACAGAACTAAAAACTTCAAGGAAATAATTCCATAAAGATCTATTTGGAACTGAAGGCCTTTTAAATAAGACATGTTTGAAGCCCTTCGTCTTAGGATATGTGGATCAGTCCTTTGTGAGCAGTAAGGGTGGTAGACCCAATTTTGGCAGCTTAGACAGTGGATGATTAGACCCTGCCACTCTTCCCCAGACCTTTAATTTGGTCTGTAACTTGATGCTTCACTGACCCCACACTCTCCCTGCCACGCTAGCTCACAGAGGAATTGCAGGCACTCTGTGCTGAATGTTTTCCCCTCCCATCAATTGGAACATGTTTGCATTGGTTGCAGAATACAGTTTTATTTTTAGCTCAGTATTCTCAGAAATACCTTTAGCTATGAAGAAAGTAGTCTTAGTGAGGCCTAGATCACAAATTGATTTATTTAATTGCTGTGTTAATTTTCCAGTTACTCAACTATGTAGAAATAATAGTCATAGAGTATTAAAATTGAAAGACACTTTAGAAGTCATCTAGGTTCTAATCATTTCTTTCTACAGGTGAATATTGAAGCACTCATAGTCATAATCCATACTTTGAGACTACCCATTAAGTTTTATATTCTTTCCAGTTCTTGTAGTAATGTAGATTTTGCTCATTTTAAATGAATTTATATACGAGTTCAATAAGGCAGGAATGGCAGCAAAATACATTGCAAATCTTAGCTAAATTTCCAGTGAAACTGAAACTGTGATGTTAAAGGCAATCAATATAGGTCATTTACAAAGGCGGTGAACTGTTCTAAACTAGCATCCTAGGTTTTCATTGCAGTAGTTGGAAGGGACTACTTCAGCTGGCTGACACAAGAAAAGGAGTACACTAAGAAAGATGAGTATAAACAGAGAACAATAAGGTGTTGAGGCGTGTGAAAAGCATAACCTACTAAATCAGCAAATCCTTCAGGAATGGTTGGCCTTCAGATCCCTCCCTAGAGATTTCCATCTGAAATAATGCAAACAATTATTGGAGTTTCTAGTCCTCAACATCTTACTGAGTTAAGGCTTGGTTTTGGAAGTCCCACTTGATGTTTGTCTGTCAAGATTTTGTTTTCTTAAAAGATCTCTTTTCCCAAGATCCTTGTTTGAAGACGTTTTTCTTTTGTCACCAATTGCAAAAAATTTGTCCTGATATGTATGCACCAAAAAGATTGCATCTAATCTTAAGAAACCATATAGAATCTAGGGAAGGATTCTTGCTAGTGCTTCAATTTGCTACCATTTATTTATTGAGGTACTTTGCATACATGAAAATAAACAAACAAAAAACCTCTTTACAGCCCTGACAGGAGGCCATTATTATCCCTTTACATAGATCTGTGATTCAGAGAAGTTAAGCATCCTCACCAAGGACACACATCACAACACTTCACACTGCTTCCCTAACTAGTACAAGATGTTGATTGAATCTGTAGATGATAGTATGCTTATTTGGGGGTATCTGACAAATTTCCTAATTCTGAAGTCTTCAGATGTGTTTATATTTCTGCTTAGGTGTATTTAGTGTATAAAGCTCAACATTCCAGCATTGATTTAATGATTAAATAAATCACCACATTAAAAATATGTGGTATTCTTAACAATCAGGGTGTCTTTAAAAATATATCTTCCTTATAATGCCATGAAATTTTGGTGGTTCATAAGATATCTATAATATGAATAATCTGACACACTATCCATTGTTCTCTATAAGCGATTCTCCAATGTATGGTACCAATTCCTTCAAGGCTTTTTAGAAATTGTTGTACAGTGTCATCCTACCGGAGCAGGTGTAAGTTAAAATGTGTATTACTTTATTAAATTTACTTTCTTTTATGTCTCCTTTATATTACAGTTAGGACATTATATTTGTTTGGTTTAGAAAGTATGTATGTAATTGGGCTATAATTTCTATGAATTTCACTTCAAGATAGTAAAGGGGTAACTTACAAAATATCATTAAAAAATGAGCATTAGTTTGATAGGGTAGAGAGCCATTGCCCTATAAAGAATATTACTTACTGTCCCTGGCAGGTGTGGCTCAGTTGGTTGGGTGTTGTCCCATGCACCAGGAGGTTGCTGGTTCGCTGTTCCTTGTTTCTCTCTCTCCCTCCTTTCCTCTTTCTCTAAATAAAATAAAATAAAATAAAAAATCAACACAAAATATTTATTTATTTATTTATTTATTTATTTATTTATTTATTTATTTATTTTTTATCCTCACCCGAGAACATTTTTCCATTTTTTGTTCAGCTAGAGCGGGAGGGAGAGAGACGAAGAGAGAGAGAGAGAGAAACATCGATGTGAAGGGACACATCGAGTGGCTGCCACCCGCACGACCAACCAGGGCCAGGGACAAACTGCAACGGAGGTATGTGCCCTTAGCGGGAACCGAACCCGGGTCTCTCTGTATCGCAGGCCGACGCTCCAACCGCTGAGCCAAACCGGCCAGGGCAACACAAAATATTTAAAAAAAAAAAATAAATAAAGAACATTACTGAATCTGATACAAATATAACTAGCAGTAAATGTTTTACTTTTAGTTTCATGAATTTACATATTTTAATCAGTTTCTTTTGGCTTTTGATTAATATTAAGCCTTACATCAAAAGGGGAAGAGTTTCCTTCAAGTTTAATCTTGAAGCTTCTACCCCGAGAGAGTCTTTGTACTTGGAGAGGGCTTTCTCCCTCTTTCATCGCCATCCTTCCATTGCAGTTCCTTCCATTTCCCCAAAGGCAGAGGTTATTCTCTGAATGAGTTGGTTCATAGAAAATCTTTGCAAACTCTTTGAAAGACTCCACTGCCAGACCTAGTACATAGAACTATTGTCCTTTGGCCAACCCTTGGCAAATCCCAGTTTTCTAGTCTGCAGTTTGGGAATGTTGCTGTGAGCAATTCAGGCAGTGTTTGCCCCATTCCTCACTTCTGCCCCCTCCTGGAGAGGGTAGAAGTACCTCATGAAATTCCAAATTATAAAAGAAAAAACTGAACAGAAACAGGAGTCATAGATACAGAAAACAGACTAATGGTTGCTAGAGGGGAGAGGATTTGGAGGGACTGGGTAAAAAAGGTGAAGGGATTGAGAAATTACAAAATAGTCATGAGTCTAAAGTACAGCATAGGAAATACAGTCGATAATATTGTAATAACTAGGTATGGTGCCACTTGGGTACTGGAAATATCAGCGGGCCACTTTGTAAAGTGTACGACTGTCTCACCATTATGCTGTACACTTGAAACTAATACAAAATAATATTGAATGTGAATTGTAATTGAAAAAAATTTTTAAATGGAAAAGGATTTCAAGTAAGTTATTGTAACTTAATACTTCTTTCCCATAAAATTAATTAAGCTAGATTTTTTAATTTTTAAAATCATACCCTCCATTAGTATACTTTAGTACATTATTACTATTTAAATGTTTTCTGAGAAACCATGTGAGCAGAAAGAGGTAAGAATTGGAGTACTGTATATAAATGTGCATATGAATATATTTAAGTTTATAAGTAGGTTTATGAAAAAGACTAAAGAGCCCAGCTAGTGTGGCTCAGTGGTTGAGCATCAACCCATGCACCAAGAGGTCGCTGGTTCAATTTCCAGTCAGTGCACATGCCCAGGTTGTAGGCCTGATCCCCAGTGGAGGGCATGCGGGAGGCAGCCAATTGATGTAGTTTCTCAACGATGTTTCTATCTCTCTCTCAAATAGATAAAGAAAAAATATTTTAGTAAAAAAAAAAAAAAAAAAGATTAAAGAGCATGTGTGACAATTGACTAATTTTACATTTTGGTTTTGGAAAATACAGAGGAGTGTAAAGAAAAATATCAGAATCACCTCTAATCCTATCACCCAACCACATCTGACATTTTGGCATAACTTTTTCAAATTTTTTAACTATGCATGTGGGCATTTATGCATATGAATATTGTTACAGAATTAAGATTTTTTTCTGTGCATTGTTTTTCTTTACATTAAAAAAATATAACAATGTCATAAGACCTGCCTATGCTATTCAAAATTGTTACTAGCTGTCTGGACTATATTTTATTTGCTCACTTTTCTTCTGATAGATTGAAAGGTGTGGATTATATTTTAAAAAATCCAACTGTTACTGCCTTTAAGGTTGTCGGTGTGTGTGTGTGTGTGTGTATGTGTATGTGTATCTATCTAGCTATGCTTGTTTTCCCTAATCAAGGGAAGAAATGGTGTTTATTATCTTTCTTTCTGTAAGATGAGAACTTTTTACTACTGTTCTTTCTTTAGCTCCTCTGTTTCCCAGCTTTTTGTTGATATAATCTATGATTATTAAAATAAAATTATTATTGATAAATGCTGAAATAATTTATTTTCTGTTTAAAAAATTACTTTTTTTTTAGCCCTGGCCAGTTTGACTCGGGGATTAGAGCTTCGGCCCTCAGACCAGAGAGACTCAGGTTCGGTTCCCATTAAGGGCATTTATCTCGGCTGCAGTTTGTCCCTGGCCCCGGTTGGGGTCGTGTGGGTGGCAACCACTCAATATGTCTCTCTCACATTGATGTTTCTCTCTCTCTCTCCCTCCCTTTCTCCCTCTTGCTCTATCTGAATATAAATGCAAAAATGGCCTCGGGGAGGATAAAAAAAAAAAAAAAAGAATTACCTTAAAAAAATATACTTTTTCATTGATTTTTTTTTAGAGAGAGAGGAAGGGAGAGGGAGAGGTAAAAACATCAGTCGGCTGCCTCCTGCACACCCCCTACCAGGAACTGAGCCCACAATCTGGACATGTGCCCTGGCCAGGAATTGAACTGGTGATCTCTTGGTGCATGGGATGATGCTCAATCCACTGGGCCACACCAGCCAGGCTAAAGAATTATTTTTAACATTGTATTTAAGATTTATGCCCATAAACTACTGAGCCACACCAGCTGGGCTAGCTCAGTTTTTAAACATTTTATATATTACCTTTTTTTTTAATCCTTAACACTATTGCTTAGAGTCAAAGGGCCATGGCCTTCAGATTCAAAAGGTTGTGGGTTACATGCATTCTATTTACCACTAATGTTGGAAACTTTGCAGGTTACTTTAGTTTTCTTAGCCTTATTTTCTTCCCCTAGAAAAGGTAATATTTACCTCATAGAGTGATACAGATTTCATGAGATAATTATAGAGGGGTTATCAGAACACAGATGGTGGTAGAAGGTGTGGATGGGATGGCCCTTGGAGAGTGTGGAGCAAGGCTTTCAACAATTAAACTGAGGACATGGAGGAAAAGCCAGACTGAGAAGCAATGGCCAGAGTGAAGGACAAAGATCAGGAGAGAGTGACATAGGGCAATCAAAGGGAGCTTAGAAATTTAAGATGGAAGGAACTCTCATTAGTGCCATGAGAACAACGAAGTGGCCATTGGTTTTGGCAATTAGATGAGTGTGACCTTCGCCACAGGCAGTTTCAGAAGAACTATGCAGCTGGAAGGAAGACTGCAGTGGAATGATTAATGAGAGTCAGGAAGACAGGAAAGTATAAACAGCCAATAAAAAGTTTATCCCTTAGGATACAGGCAAGATAGGAAAGGAGAGAGATAAGTCCATAGCTAGACAGATACTCAAGATTGCAGAATTGGATTTGGACTTGAAGACATAACAAATTTTTTTTTTAATGTAGGGACTGAAAATTTGCCAAGTTAAAATCTTTTTCAAGTAAGGATATTAAAAATAATACTATCTATTCTTGTTCCAGAAAAGGAAGAAAATATCAACATTAAAAAGCTGAATCAAGCCCTGGCCAGTTTGGCTTGGAGGTTGAGCATCAGCCTGTGGACCAGAGAGTCCCAGTTTCGGTTCCCGCTAGGGGGAGGTGCCACCAAAAAAAAAAAAAAAAAAAAAAAAGCTGAATCAATTTAGCTTTATGAGTAAGTCAGTATCTTAGATAGTGAAGATGTTCCTGTCCAAGATTTATCTTTTTTCCTAGGTTTAAGGTTCCATCCCTCCTTTTCCTTTAAGGGTCTGGCTTCACCAGAGGTCTTCTCTCAAATTTTTTCAATCTATTGTTCTCTACAGACTCTTTTCCATTAGCAAGTATGTGCCAA
Source organism: Molossus molossus (assembly GCF_014108415.1). NCBI lineage: Eukaryota > Metazoa > Chordata > Mammalia > Chiroptera > Molossidae > Molossus > Molossus molossus. The sequence goes on along the minus strand of NW_023425347.1, from coordinate 23,084,107 downwards.
TCTCCTATCTTAAAAACATGGGTACGAGTTAATGAGGACCTAAATGAAAGCAGTGGCAGAGGAGATGGGGAGGGCCTAGATAGGAAGGATATTTTATAAATAGCATTAATAGGACTTGGTGACTGATTGGATATGGCAGGTGAGAGAGGGGGAGGAATGGAAGATAACCCCCAGGGTGACTGTGCTCCATGGTGCTGTCACAGAGGAGAAGGGCAGGGAGAAGAAACACTCAGGGACTCTGTTCAGTGTGCAGGAGGATTTATCGGTTGGGAACTCCACCTGTATCTTTGACTCTTGTTCCTGTGTGCTTCTAACTAGGCCTCCACCTCATCCCCACACCTCACCTCAGCCATTGTCATTTCATCCCTCAAGGCTGGACTTGAAATCGTAGTTTCTGTAGTTATGTAACCCTTGGGAATTCAAAGTGTGCTGGCAGGAATTTGTGAATCTACTGAACCTGTGTATTTTCTACCGGAAAAAAATAAAAATGAACCAATTGATAGAAATATGAGCGCACATGTAACGATGGTAAAATGGAACCTTCTTAGTTTTCACTTTTAGCTGTGGCTGCAGACAGTAGAGACCACACCCCAAAGTCAGGTGTACGTCCACAGTGCAGACTGGAAAAGAGGTGGAGGAGAACCAGTTCAGCATTGTTCGCAGTCCGCTCATCTGCCACCTCTGGACGACGAAGCAGTCTGGGGAGATCAAGAAAATAAGGATTAGAGGACAATATTTAGAGAGTGGTAAGTTTCAGTGCCCCCTCTGGCCACCGTGAGAGAAGTGTGTGAGGTATTTGACCCTTTATCTCAAGTCTGGAGGAAGGGCTTTCTGCAGATCATTTGGAGTGTTTAATGTGTATACCATACAGACTCAGAGGCACAGTAGATCAGGGATTCATGCTTGACAAATCTAAAGGACAAGAGACTGGCTGGCTAGGTCCTCTGATGGTGGATCAAAAGAGATATAGCTGCATTGTGTGGAGTTTGATAGCACAGAGAATGAAAGGTAGACCACACTGAGTTTGATGGCACAGAGGACCAAACATAGACCACTGGAGAGTGAGCTAGTCAGGGGTCATCTCAGGTCATGTATAAAGGGCCACCTGGACCCTAACAGGATAAACTAAGGGAAAAGCCTTAAGTAATCATCTGGAAAAACAGATCTGTAGGTGAAAGATCCCAGTGATGAGGCTGGAGTGGAGGCTGTTTACCTCTCAACCCCGTTTTTCTCATCACCATCTCACCATTGGCTCGAGAGAAAAAGTAAGATATAAATGCCCACCAAGTTCATAAATCACCAGCATTAGGTCATATCTGTATTAGTCATGGAAGAACATAGCTGCTGCCTCTCCTTCCCCCTACCTCCTCCCTGCTTTTGTATCAGAAAGTGGGGTAACCTGCATTAGCAATTTGGCTAAAGAGAGAAGAATCTTTCCCTATCTACCTTTCCCAATGCAAGTGGCTGGTGCTCAGTAGACCATAGCTGCAGGAGGGGAAAAGCTTAACTTTACAGGAAGTTGAAAGAGTTTGAGGGCTGTATTAGATGGACCACATTAATTACAGAACTGTGATTGATTTTTGGACTTGGAGTGTTTCATTATTTAAGAGTGACTAGAAAAGTTATGACAACTGTCCTGAGTTTCATCCAAGGACAAGGGAAAACCAGCCCCACATGATAAACTTGAAGAGGCTATATAGGAAACAGATAAAGTAATTTTCTGATTATATCCCATGAGTCCTGCTTGTTCATTATAAAGGGTCACACATGTAAAACCATCTGTAGTTTTTCAATGATATATAATTGACAGGATAGAAGGGAAGGACAGAGATGTTATTATAGAAACTAAACTTATTCTGTTCACAGAAATGTCACGATAACTGTTTTCATATCTTAAAATGCTAGCAGACTTTTAATTAATCAATTAAAATATACATTAGGTAATTTTAAAACAAGGTTTGCAATCTGTTCCACAGCTGGGGAAATGAGCTGAGAGATTGCCTTTGTGTAATAAGCACATAAGACATTTTCTACCTTCTGTTTCCAGAGAATCACAGAAGCAAAAACAGCTAAGATTAATTGTTCACCATTTGTAGTCTGACATTGATCAATTAAAAAAAGTGTGTGTTCCTATAAAACAATAAAGATGATGCCCATAAACTCTAGAATAAACAGAATGCTAATGGATTTCTCTTTTCAGCTTTGGGGAATTTTAAAAGGGCTTTAAATGATTAGCTTCCATATTATCTTCCTAGAATTTGCAATGTTATTCAATCAAAGCCTTTTAATAGTAAAGGAGTGACAAGGGGACAATCTAAACAACACTTCTATTAATGTGTTCCTAAAAGTTGAAAAGACAACTAGAAAAACACATTGAGATACACATAAAGTATTCACAAGGGCAGAGAACAAGTGCAGTTTGTTCCATATAAGTGGAATTTTGGATCCAGAGGCAGGATATTAGATTGACCTGAAAGATGGAAAAACAGTGATGACTTGGCATGGGGTCTCCAGTCAGTCTCCACAGCTCCAGAGGAAACCCTGCTGTACCCCTAGGATCCTGAGGGCAATGCTATGTTGCTCTAGTGCCCTGTTAAAAATACCATGTGGTTTGCCCTGGCTGGTTTGGCTCAGCGGTTAGAGCGTTGGCCTGCAGACCAGAGAGTCCCGGGTTTGGTTCCCACTAAGAGCATGTACCTCGGTTGCAGTTTGTCCCTGGCCCTGGTTGGGGTCATGTGGGTGGCAATCACTTGATGTGTCTCTCTCACATCGATGTTTCTTTCTCTCATCCCCCCTCCCTCCCTTCTACTCTATCTGAAGATAAATGCAAAAATGTCTTTGGGTGAGGATTAAAAAAAAAAGTGTAAAAATACTATGTGGACTTCTTGAGATTAGTGGTGAGAGCCAAAGCTATAGAAGGGGTATGACCTGGGGCATATTATCTTTCTTTGTTTAAAGAATATGTTTTCATTGATTTTTAGAGAGAGAGGAAGGGAGAGGGAGAGAGAGAAACATTGATCTGTTGCTTCCTGTACGCACTCTGACTGGAGGTCGAGCCCACAACATGGACATATGCCCTCACCAGGAACGGAACCACCAAACCGACCTTTCGGTGCATGAGATGACCCTCAACCAACTGAGCCACACTGGCCAGGGCTCTTTTTTTTTTTTTTTTAAATTAAAAATTTTATTCACCAAAAGACACCTTAAAGAAAATGAAAAGAAAATTTAAACTAGAAGATATTCAGAATACATACAATTGAAAAAGGATTAGTAAGAGATTGAAAGAGAATACATAAAAGAAAGAACTTTCACATATTTATATGCTCATATAAATATGTGCAAGTTTTTTTTTACAATGTGCATGCATTATTATGTTGATTTTAAAAATTAAATTTAAGAACTAAAAACATACATTAAAGTTAGACTCAATATCTGCTTTCATACAGATCATCTCGGCTTCAACAGTTATCCATAGATGATGTGGATGAGGAAACTCAGTATATTAATACTATTCCCTTTATATAAATGATACAAAATTTTTATAAAAATGATTTTTAAAACAAACACATTATAGGTAGTTGCAAGAACAAAACAGTTTGTACAGCAGATGCTATCTATTCTAAAACATCTACCAAGTAACATTTCCAGAAATGCACTAAAAAAGTATAACAATATGCATAGAATGATATACACCAGCTTCAGGGCAATGATTTCCTATGGGGATATATTTTCTAATAGTGCTTTTTCCCAGTGGTAGGCAAAATCCTAAGACGTCCCCAAGATTCTGCCCCGTGGTATATACCCCTGTAAATTCCTTCCTATTGAGTGTGGCTAGAGCCTGTGAAGATGATGGAATAAGTTACTCCCGTGACAACAATACATGGTATAAGACTGGAGAGAGTCACCTGCTGGTGTTGAAGAGGCAAGCTGCTGTGTTGTTAGAGGACCACGTGACTAGGACCCTAGAGCAGCTACTAAATTTGTGGTACGTTATTTCATGACTATAGAAAACTAATACATTCCTCATTTTCTCTAGTCTATATTCTCAGAGTTATTACAAGCATATGCCGGAAATTCTTCTGTCTTCATGTCTCTTAACTGCATATATTTTCCATTAAATTTCTTTCTCTGTATTGTGTCCTGGGCTTTCTTCAGATTTATCTTTAGTTTCACTAATTCTTTCTTCAAGTGGCTGCATTGATTAGCTTTTGCTTGTGCAGTATAATAACCTTCAAACCTCAGTGTCTTAGGCATCTCTTCTTCCTCACATTGCACGTCCGTGGCTGCGGGTTGGGTGCAGTGTCTCTGCTCCAGGTGGTGAATCAAGTTTATTGGACAGGAGGAGAGTAGCCCCTTTCTGGGATGTGAGGTTCACATGATGTGCAAGAGGGCTGGCTGAGACTTGCAATGCTTCCTAAAACCTCTGCTCATAACTGGAAGTCAGTGGCCAAGCCTGGCATCATAACATGGAAAGCAAGAGTCTTTGCCAGGAGAAGGCAAGAAGAACATTTTGTTTTTGTTGTTAATCCTCACCAAAGGATATTTTTCCATTGATTTTTAGATAGAGTAGGAGGGAAAGAGAACGAGACAGAAATAATCATCAATGTAAGAGCGATGTAAAGTTACAAGAGCCGGGGAAATCAAACCTGTAACCCATGTGCATGCACTTGATTGGGAATTGAACCTGCAACCCTTGGGTCCACAGGCTGATGCTCTAACCACTGAGCAAACCAGCCAGGGTGAGGAGAAGATTCTTAAACAACAATACAGTCAGTATATTAAATTGGTCTGATTTTTCATTAACAATATGTTTAATTCTATTGTTGTTAAAAAAAACTACAATGACAGAAAACTTGACATATTACACCTTTGAGGTGCCTACAAATAGGCTAATTGGAAATAAACACACATCTCTCAGCACTGCCACATACAAATACATACAAGTTGTATAAGCAAAGGTTTAGAAAACAAATTGGAAAAGAAAGATGAACACACCCACATGTGTATATGTGTCCAGGTTTTCCTTAAAAACATATAACATGCCTGTGGCTGGTTTGGCTCAGCAGTTAGAATGTCAGCCTGCAGAACAAAGAGTCGTGGGTTCTATTCCAGCCAGGGGCATGTACCTGGGTTGCGGTTTGTCCCTGGCCCTGGTCAGAGTCATGCAGGAGGCAGCCATTCAGTTTGTCTCTCTCACATTGATGTTTCTCTCTCTCCCTCTCTCCCTCCCTCCCATTCTATCTGAAGATGAGTGGAAAAATATCCTCGGGTAAGGATAAACAAAACAACAACATATATATATATAACATGGTTGTCCTTCATTTTACTCAGGCCAAAGAAATTCTCATTCTAAGGCTATTTGTGCCTAAACCTATCCATAGGTAATATCACAAAGCAAAAGTGACTCTTTTTGAAATCTCTTCATTCTTTTATAATGCCTTGGCCTTAATGTGTGTGTTAAATTTCATCATTTATCTTGTCATACATCTTAAAAACATTGAAATTCTTAAGAATCCTCCATTATCTGTATGTTTGGTGGAGTAAATTCTTTTTGAATCACCCGCTAATTTCATCTTTCTCCTGGTGGTTTGCTTGCGCATGTGCCTTGTTATCTTTGACCGGAAGTTCAACATTGGAGTTCCATGTATCCATCTCATGTGTTGAGGTCTGCCTGTTTCTTCAGTTTGGGATCCAGTTTCCGATCCTGTGTAGTTAGAGTACATTTGGACTCCTTCCCGAGCCTTGAGCAGACTTAAGTCTCTCATTTCTCGTGGGTGTCTCTTTTTGCATTTCTAGTCCAGTGGCATGCTTTTGTACTGTGTCCCCTCTGAGAGGATAGAGTTTTACTTGTCCTCCTCCAAGCCTCGCTCCTGACTTTATGTAAGTCCTTATTTCCAGCCCTACATGGTGTATAAACTCCATATTCCAAGGTGAATAGTCTATTCATTTTTTTTTTTTTATTCTTACAGTTTTATTTTTGTATACACTTTTGCTTAACAATCACTGAATTTCTAGGCCAGGTTCAGGTAATTGAAGAGCCCTTATAAGTAGTTATATTGTCTAGAACTAAGGTATGCTGCAAACCCAGTCTGGAGCAAAATGGGAAATAACATCTTTCTAAAGATAGGCTTAGAAATTCTGGTCCAGTAGGTTAAGATGTTTCCTCTCTCTGGTTGCAGGGCTGAGGCATACCTGGCTGCTAGGCCACCACTCACAGGTGTAGCCAAGAAAACAGGGTACAGTCCACCAAAAACAAGTCCCATCAATCCAGCTCGTGTCATAGTACAGGCTTCACGATTCAGATCACCTGTATTCAACGGTAAACGTATAAAACCTCTGTAAGATATGTCCGCTGTCAAAAAACGGGATCACTGCCATTGGAAAAGCAGCAGCTATACGAGCCTGTGTCACATATAAGATGCGCCGAAAGAGACTGCTCTTAGGCCACTGAGAGCAGCATTAAATCCAACATGTGTTGATCCATGTTCAAGTAGATTCCTTTCTGCTTCTGGAAGTTGGTTAATTTTTCTGGTTATAATATCAAAAAGGCTTTCCTTGACAATATCTGGTTCATGATGTTCCATCTTGAGTCTTAAAAAAATTTAAAAAACCATGTTTCAATAATGCATATCTGTGCTCTCCTCCCAGCAGTCACTGCGTCCTCCGATTTTCCTCGGGCCCTAAGGCTCGCTACTGGGTCTTCAATTCCTACTCACCATTGTAGGTTTAGAGTTTCTTTTTTGTTTCTGGGAGATTTCCCTTTCTTGCTTTCATCCCAGCTATGTATTTAAAAATAATTTGTTGTATTTTTTTGTGGAGCTTATTTGTTAGCAGAGAAGAGCATAGGTTGGGGTGGCAAGGGGTGGGAATGGAGTGGGCCCCCAATCAGCTCAACCAACATGCCTTCTTTTTTTTTTTTTTTAATTTTATTAATTAATTTTTGTTACAGATGTTTCTCCTTTTCCCCCCACTGATTCCCCCCTCTCCCTCCCTCCCTGCCCTTTCCCCAGATTGTTGTCCATGTCCACTGTTCATGCATACATGCATATAAGTTCTGTGGTTTATCTCTCCCCCACCACCCCCCTCTTTAGGGGATTGTTAGTCTGTACTCCGCTTCCGCGTCTCTGGGACTACCCCATTCCTCAGACTGTTATGTTCATTATATTCCACAAATAAGTGAGATCATATGAAACTTGTCTTTCTCTGTTTGGCTTGTTTCACTTAGGATGATACTTTCAAGGTCCCTCCATGTAGTCTTAAAGGATAAGAGATCTTTCTTTCTTACAGCTGCGTAGTACTCCATTGTGTATATGTACCACTGCTTTTTTTTTGTTTTTGTTTTTGTTTTTTTGTTTTTTATCCTCACCCGAGGACACTTTTTCATTCTTTGTTCAGATAGAGTGGGAGGGAGAGAGAGGGAGAGAGAGAGAGAGAAACATCGATGTGAAAGGGACACATCGAGTGGCTGCCACCCGCACGACCAACCAGGGCCGGGGACAAACTGCAACCGAGGTACGTGCCCTTAACGGGAACCGAACCCGGGTCTCTCCGGACCGCAGGCCGACGCTCTAACCGCTGAGCCAAACCGGCCAGGGCTGTACCACTGCTTTTTTATCCATTCGTCTACTGATGGACACTTGGGCTGTTTCCAGATCTTAGCGATTGTAAATAGTGCTGCTGCAAACATGGGGGTACATATATTCTTTCGATTGGTGTTTTATGCTTCTTAGGGTATATTCCTAGAAGTGGGATCACTGGGTCAAATGGAAGATCAATTTTTAATTTTTTGAGGTAACACCATATTGTTTTCCATAGTGGCTGCACCAGTCTGCATTCCCACCAGCAGTGCACTAGAGTCCCCTTTTCTCTACACCCTCGCCAACACTTGTTGTTTGATGATTTGTTGAAGGTGGCCATTCTGACAGGTGTGAGGTGATACCTCATTGTTGTTTTAATTTGCATCTCTCTGATGATTAGTGATGATGAGCATTTCTTCATATGTTTCTTAGCCATTTGTATGTCCTGTTTGGAGAGGTGTCTATTTAGTTCCTCTGCCCATTTTTTAATTGGATTCTTTGTCTTCCTTTTGTGGAGTTGTATGAGCACTCTATATATTTTGGAAATTAACCCCTTATCTGATGTATCATTGGCAATTATGCTCTCCCATACAGTGGGTAGCCTTTACATTTTGATGATTGTATCTTTTGCTGTGCAGAAGCTTTTGAGTTTGATGTAGTCCCATGTGTTCATTTTCTCCTTTGTTTCTATTGCCTTAGGTGATGTGTCAGTAAAAATTCTGCTGCGTATGATGTCTGAAATTTTGTTGCCCACAGTCTCTTCTAGGATTTTTATGGATTCATGAGTTACATTTAAGTCTTTTATCCATTTTGAGTTTATTCTCGTGTAGGGTGTAAGTTGATGGTCTAGTTTCATTTTTCTGCAAGTAGCTGTCCAATTTTCCCAGCACCATTTATTAAAGAGGCTGTCCTTACTCCACTCTATGCTTTTGCCACCTTTGTCAAATATTAATTGAGCATATTGCCTTGGGTCCATTTCTGGGTTCTCTGTTCTGTTCCACTGCTCTATATACCTTTTCTTGTGCCAGTACGAGGCTGTTTTGATTATAGTGGCTTTGTAGTATAACCTGATATCTGGTATTGTGATCCCTCCAACTTTGTTCTTCCTTTTCAAGATTGCTGTGGCTATTCGAGGCCTTTTTTGGTTCCATATGAACTTTTGAAGTAATTGTTCTAATTCTGTGAAGTATGCCGTTGGTATTTTGATGGGGATTGCGTTGAATCCCAACATGCCTTCTTGACCAGAAGTCCTTAAGGTCATTTTGTAACTTCTCCACTCTCGAATTTTATTTTATTTTTTATTGGAATTATATTGAATGTATAGATCAATTGAGAGAGAACTTATATATTCATGATATTGAATCTTTCTATGACTCTAACATGTATCTCAGCATTTATTTGAGACTTCTCTTTAATGTCCTACTGAAATTGTGCAATTAAAAATAGGTTCTGCCCTGGCTGGGTGGCATAGTTAGTTTGAGTGACGTCCCATACACCAAAAAGGTAGCAGGTTCAATTCCGGGTTAGGGCACATAACTAGATTTCAGGTTTGATCCCCAGTCGGGGTGCATACAGGATGTTTATTTAATCCATGTTTTTCTCTCACATTGATGTTTCTCTCCCTTATCTTCCTCTGTCTCTAAAAATCAATGAACATATCCTCCGATGAGGATAAAAAAAAAAAGGGTACTGTATACTTATCATTAAATTTAGTTCTAGGTTTTATACTTTATTCCTAGGTATTATCCCTGGCTTGTTGAATAACCATGAGCAAATTAATCATTATAATTTTAATTTGATTGAACTGTTTAATTACTATTATTTAACTCAATTGCTTAGTGAATATAAAGTGACAAACTTACTGGAATACATAATTGTTGTTTAACATTTCCATTTATAAATTTAGTCTTAATATATTATACTTCCAAAATTTAAAATACTTATTTATCAAAATGCACATAAGTAAAACTTTTTGAAGCGTAAATAAAAATAGTAATTGCTAACAGAGCACTAAATTAAATTAAATGTATGTTTTTATTACTCGATGCATGCCAGAATCAGGATTTGTAAAATCGTTGGTTGAAAGATGGGAACTGGGGAACCTAGGTCTGTTGCTAGACTGGGGAGCTCAGCTTTAAGCAACCGACATTAAGTGAGCTGAGTGACCTTCATTGCTAGGATATGGGCAAAGTCAACCAGACACAACAGAAATGTTAAGTGCCTGAAGAGGCCTTGTCCAGGCGTCAGTGGAAACTCTGGGACCGCGCCCTCTGTTGACAACATAATAACTGTCTCCCCTGGTTTCGTGCACTCTCAGTTTTAAAAGATTTTGCAAAATATTGTGAGAATTTATTATTTCTTTTAACTAAAAAAAAAAAAATAGATGCATGGCATGACATGTTGGGTAATACAAGAATCGAAGGAGGAATCTCCAAATCAACCAAGTTTAAATGAGCAGATTTTAAAATACAATTAGGGATTTCTGGGCCACAATATTCTGTTACCTTTGGTAATTCTGGTATGCCTTGCCTCCTATATTAAATACCCCCCTATATTAAAATGTGCTCATTTAGAAAATGTCACCTTTGCTATTTATTTTTCTTATTGATTTTCTTTTCTTTCTTTTTCTTTTTTTGTTAATCCTCACCCAAGGATATTTTTTCTATTAATTTTTAGACAGAGTGGAAGAGAGGGAGGGAGGGGGAGAGAGAGGGAGAGAGAAAAAAAGAGAGAGAAACATCAATGTGAAAGAGACATATCAATTGGTTGCTTCCCACACACACCTGGAACAGGGCCAGGGATCAAACCTGCAACCCAGATTTGAACCCTTGACTGGGAATTGAACCTGAGACCTTTTGGTGTGCAGGCCAATGCTCTAACCACTGAACCACGGTGGCCAGGGCTTATTGTTTTTCAATTTTGGAAAACATTTAAACTATAAAGTCTTATACATATATTTAATCATGATTCCACAGAATACATTAGGGAGCTTGTAGGAAATACAAAAGCCTAAGTATGTGATTTACTAAAGTAAAATTCATGTATGACAAATAGGATATCCATTATTGAGGTTGGAACTTGTGTGTGGTATTATGGTTACAAATCAACATATTCATTAGGTAAATATACCTCCACATTTGGTTGGTTTTGTTTTTGTTTGTACCATCTCCCTTGTAATATGGGAATGAAGAAAGAAAATGAGAGTAAAAGGAAGTCAAATTTGTTGCATTTTGACAAGCCTCGTGAAAGGTTCAGAGTTGCTATATAATCACCTCCCTTAAGTTGCATAATATTAAACATTAAGTAAATTTGATATACATTCTCAGATGGTGAATTGGTAAAGATATTAGCATAAGTCCTTTACACAACTGAGTGCCACAAGATAAAGTGAGTTGTCCAGTACCTTATATAGTAAGTCCTCACTTAGCATTCTCCACAGGTTCTGCAACTTAAACCAATTTTATCATAAATTAGTGATTTTCAACTGGTGTGCTGCAAGAATTTTTCAAACATGCAATATCTGACTATTTAGTGGGGCCACTGACCTTTTTTCCCTTAGATTGTTAAATAAAAAAATGACAACAGCCCTGGCCAGTTTGGCTCAGCGGTTAGAGTGTTGGCCTGTGGACCAGAGAGTCCCGGGTTCGGTTCTCGCTAAGGGCACGTACCTCGGTTGCAGTTTGTCCTCGGCCCTGGTTGGGTCGTGAGGATGGCAACCACTCGAAGTGTCCCTTTCACGTAGATGTTTCTCTCTCTCTCTCTCTCTGTCTCTCTCTCTCTCTCTCTCTCTCTTCCTCTTCCTCCCACTCTATCTGAACAAAAGGTGGAAAAGTGTCCTCGGGTGAGGATAAAAAAAAAAAAAAGACAGCAGCAGCCCTGGCCAGTGTGGTTCAGTGGTTAGAGCATCAGCTTGAGCTCCAAAGGGTCTTGGGTTGATTCCTGGGCAAGGGCACATACCTGGGTTGCAGGGCACATGCGGGAGACAACCAGTTGATATCTCATGTACTCTCTCTCTCTCCCCCCAACCCCTCCCTCCCTTCCTTACACTCTCTAAGAATCAGTGAAAAAATATATATATATCCTCTGGTGAGAATTAACCAAACAAAACCCCTCCCCCCCCCAAAAAATGGCAACAGCTAACACAACAGTAGCTGTCCAGTGTGAATGAATTAAAATTAATACCTATATTTTTATTTTTATTTATTTTTTATTTTTTTTTCATCCTCACCCGAGGACATTTTTCCATTTTTTGTACAGATAGAGTGGGAGGGAGAGAGAGGAAGAGAGAGAGAGGGAAACGTCGATGTGAAAGGGACACATCGAGTGGCTGCCACCCGCACGACCAACCAGGGCCGGGGACAAACTGCAACCGAGGTACATGCCCTTGGCGGGAACCGAACCCGGGTCTCTCCGGACCGCAGGTGGACACTCCAACCGCTGAGCCAAACCGGCCAGGGCAATACCTATATTTTTATTGTTAGATCAGCAAAAAGTTTATTTTTAGCGTGCTGCAGAATTTTAGTAATCAGTTTATGTGTGCTATGAGATGAAGAAGGTTGAAAATCACTGCTATAGATGATTGGTACAAACAGGAGTTAAGTTCTTATGGCCATTCGTCAATAGTATAATGAAACAATGTTGAATGGCATTATTCCAGGACCTGCTAAATTTAGAAAAGTGGAGGATTTGTCCTGGAGATAGAAATGACTGAAGTGAGGTGTGTGGCTTAGGAAATAGCAATAAATAAACTGAGGTTTGTAGATTACTGAGTATACTATTTCATCTATCTGTGACATACCTTTGCATCACTGGCATGAATAATTAAGACTGCACAGTTCTCTCTTTAAATCAAAATGTTTTATTGGTTTTATAAGAAGAATAGTCTTTTAAAACACAGGAAAAGGCTTATCTTTAGAGAAATGTGGTAGGCTTGGAAGTAACATTTACCCCAAACACACACACACACACACACACACACACACACTTTTTTGGTCAAACTCTAATTGAGACACTCTGAGCGTGTGACAGAGGGACTTTTATTCTCATTTGATGTATGACAAAATTGAGGCTCAAATTAGTTAAGTTTAGTAACTAGTTGCGAGTTTAATTACCCAGTTAGTGATGAAGCAATAATTTGAACTTGGGTCAATGCATATTCATATCCCTACTCTACACAAGACTGTGAAATGAAAATCTAATATTAAAGCCATCTCAACAGCTGTACTACAAGATGGAGACTGTGGGCAGTTTTTTGACCATGATGCCACCACGTAATTGGTAAATCATTATTGCTTGTAGAGCTATTGTCTCATTGGCTCCATTTATAAATGTAGCACTTAGAACCAGAAGAGCCTTCAGAGATGAGAATTTACAAACTAAAGGTACATAACAGAATCCTTTTGTGGAACATTTTCAAAATACACATACTGCCTTCTGATTTAGTAGGTTTGGGTTGTGGATGGGTATATGCATTTGGAAGTTTCCTAGATAATCTGGTGTGGGTTTCAGGTGAAGAATCATTTCTCTAGACTAACTCCTTAAAATGGTATAGATGAAAGAGCTTTCTTGAAAGGAAGAAAAAATACTTCCAATTTAAGCTTGTCTTGGTTAACCTGGGTAGTTGGAAGATTTAAACCTTAATTATTCTGTTTCTCCAGTTCTTTCTGAGCTCATATTTCACCATCATCAACTCGCAATTTAGTTTCTGATTTAATGGCTTGGGGCTTTAGGTAGATCTTTATTTTCAAAACAAATCTGTGTGTGTGTGTGTGTGTGTTTATAATGTAGATGAATGAACAATGTTCTGCACTGTGTTTTGGGTTTAGAAATTGTGAGGAGCTAATGATAGTCATTCAAGTTAGTTGCAAACAGCTGTAGCAGGGAGGGAGCAGACAGAGCTGCTTGGTTCTGGGCTGAAGCCACACTAAAGTTTGTCCAGGGTCTATGGAACCAAGACTCAGCTCTAGACTGGAAAAGAACTTTTTAAAACCCAGCAAGTTTAGCCTTGGCCAGTTTTGCTCAGTGGTTAGAGCATCGGCCTGTGGTCCTGAGAGACTTGGGTTTGGTTACCGCTCAGGGCGTGTACCTCGGTTGCAGTTTGTTCCCAGCCCTGGTTGGGTCGTGCAGGTGGCAGCCACTCGATGTGTCCCTTTCATGTCGATGTTTCTCTTTCTCTCTCTGTTCCTCTCTCTCCCTCCCACTCTACCTGAACAAAAAATGGAAAAATATCCTCAGGTAAAAATAAAAAAAAACAAAAAAACCCACTAAGTTTATTTTGCGTTCATATGTTTCTGAAGTGATTTATGATTTGACGTCCTCTCCAACTCTGGTCACGTTGAATAACTTTGAAACATGATTTCACAATTTTTGAGGTTAATACAAATATAAAGTTTGCTTTTTTAGATGGGTAAATCAGGAGACAACAGGAGAGCAAGAGTATCTTTTCCTTACATTTGGATAGTTGGAAAAGAAACCCAAGGCAGAATCTATCATTTGTGGAAGAGGAAAGAGGTGGTTAATTTTAACTTTAGTTGAGACCATCCACCATAGTTGGCCTGTAGTTAACCAGGACTCTCTTCATTCATTAGCGCTCCCCCCATTCAGCTTCCTTAGCAGCATAGATCAAGATATTTAATAACATATCATCCAAATAAAGTATTTTGGATTCAAGTGATTTGCTTTATAATCTACCTTTTATTAAAACAGGTACACTTTTCAAAGGGAGTTATATTTCTAGTTTCATATTTTTCTTGCTCAAAGAAGAGCTTATACTGTTCTTCTACCATATGAAGTAAATTATTTTCTTCTATTAAGATTGTGTTGAATGATCAGGAGTAAATATGAGTGTCCATATCTCTTCAACTGGTTGAACTAAATGACCTTAGTTCAGGTAAAACATCATGGGCTGATCCCTGTAAGAGAAAGTATCAATGCTACATTATTGCCTTGTAGAATTCTCAACCCTATGAGGGACAAATATGAGCAGAGATAAATAAATAAAATGATTGTGCATCTAAGCTGATAAAACATAGTCAGGTCCAGAATGAAAAGAAGACTTTTTCTTTGATTACAGAAAACCACTAGATATTGCCGTAGAATTCTTTGGAACAAACCCTATGCAAGCTACATTCCATAACTCCTTGAATAAAGTAAGTTTTTCTACTTCTGGGAAAAAACAACAACAACAACACACACACACACACAAAGAAAAACAACAACCAAGTAATCACCATTTTTGTATGGCTTTTTGAGAGTAAGATATTCATATTTGGATGCTGCATTTTATCATTGCTAATACAACTAGTGAGAAGACCTCCTATACATACTCAGAAACTCAGTAAGTTAGGATTTTAGGTCTTATAAGGCTAGACGGGGACCTTAGAACTAGTCGTCCTTTCTCACCTGTTGTTTACTAATGAGAAATCAGATGTGGCTTGCCAGGGTCATTGGTTATTTTGTGGTTGAACAAAGGCTATTGATGAAGGTTCTTGATTCTTAGTGACATTCTTTTTGGCTTCTTTTTGCTTATGATAAAAAAAAAATTAGGTACTTAAACTTGTGTATTCAATCAAAGGTCAATGTCCAGTTTTTCATATTTCAGAAATACAAGGTATGTAGTAATGCTGTTCTCCATACATTTCTGGCTTTCTGCCTTCCATCTTGCATTTCCTGACCCTCGTGGTTGGATGGGACCGTGTGACCAGTTTGATCAATAATTTTTGAGCAGGTTTATATGTCACTCCTGAGGGAGAATGTTTAATCTATGATATGAGACCCTCTGGGGATCTGTCTATGGTAGCTACTCCATTGGCCTGTGTCCCTGAACCATAATGACATGCAGTGCCCTCTGCTGAAGCAGAATAGACATCACATGAGTGAAAAAAACCTTTTTGTTTAGAGCCCTGAGATTTGGGGTTTATCTGTAAACTCAGGTTACAAACCTGCTAACAAGGTGTTTTCTTTTAAGAAAGAAAATATTTCTAATTTAAGCTGTAGCATTAAAGGGAAATGAAGACTTTAGGTAACACATTTGATGATTTAGGGCAAAAAGAGTGAGATACATGACTTTGTTTATTTTTATTTTTTTTTTTTATTGATTTTTAGAGAGAGAGGAAGGGAGAAGGAGAGAGAGATAGAAACATCGATAAGAGAGAACATCGATGGGCCACCTCCTGCATACCATCCACTGGGGATCGAGCCTACAACCTGGCCATGTGCCCAGACCAGGAATCAAACCGATGACCTGTTTTTTCTTTTTAATCCTCAGATATTTTTCTATTTATCTTCAGATAGAGTGGGAGGGAGAGAGAGAGAAACATCGATGTGAGAAGGACACATCTACTGGTTGCCTCCTGACCAGGGCCGGGGCCGAGTGGAAACCAAGGTAAGTGCCCTTGGCTGGAATTGAACCCGCAACTCATTGGTCTGTGGGCCGATACTCTACTGCTGAGCCAAACCAGCCGGGCAATTTCTTTTTCTTATTGGGATTATCTTTAGGGTGGAATGTTTCTGTATCATTATCTTTTTTAAAAAATTATTTTTATTAATTTGTTTTTGTTACAGATGTTTCTCCTTTTCCTCCATTGACACCATCCCCCGCTCCTTCCCCAGCTTTGTTGTTTATGTCCATTGGTTGTGCATACATACATATAAGTTCTGTGGTTTATCTCTTCCCCCCCCAATACCCTCTCTTCTGGGGGTTGTCAGTCTGTACCCTACCTCTATGTCTCTGGGTCAGTTTTGTTCATCAGTTAGTTTAGTTCATTATATTCCACAAATAAGTGAAATCATATGATATTTGTCTTTCTCTGCTTGGCTTGTTTTGCTCAACATAATACTCTCCAGATTCCTCCATGTTGTCTCAAAGAATAAGAGATCTTTTTTTCTTACAGCTGCATAGTATTCCATTGTGTACATGTACCACAGCTTTTTTATCCACTCATCTACTGATGGACACCTGGGCTGTTTCCAGATCTTAGCTATTGTAAATAGTGCTGCTATTAACAGAGGGGTACCTATATTCTTTCTGATTGGTGTTTCAGGCTTCTTAGGGTATATTCGTAGAAGTAGGATCACTTGGTCAAATGGCAGTTCAATTTTTAACTTTTTGAGGTAACACCGTAGTGTTTTCCATAGTGGCTGCACCAGTCTGCATTCCCACCAGCAGTGTACTAGAGTCCCCTTTTCTCCACAGTTTCACCAACACTTGTTTGATAATTTGTTGATGGCGGCCATTCTGACAGGTGTGAAGTGATACCTCATTGTTGTTTTAATTTGTTTCTCTGATGATTAGTGATGTTGAGTATTTTTTCATATGTCTCTTGGCCATTTGTATGTCCTGTTTGGAGATGTGTCTATTTAGCTCCTCTGCCCATTTTTTAATTGGGTTCTTTGTCTTCCTTTTGTTGAATTGTATGAGTACTCTATATATTTTGGAAATTAGCTCCTTATCTGATGTATCATTGGCAATGATGTTCTCTCATACAGTGGGTTGCCTTTCCATTTTGATGGTTGTTTCTTTTGCTGTGCAGAAGCTTTTTAGTTTGATATAGTCCTATGTGTTCATTTTCTCCTTTGTTTCTGTTGCCTTAGGTGATGTATCATTGAAAATTCTGCTGCGTATAATGTCTGAA
The DNA here is from genome assembly GCF_014108415.1 of Molossus molossus. Taxonomy (NCBI): domain Eukaryota; kingdom Metazoa; phylum Chordata; class Mammalia; order Chiroptera; family Molossidae; genus Molossus; species Molossus molossus. The sequence continues at coordinate 23,066,895 of NW_023425347.1, read as the reverse complement.
ATTTTGTTGCCTACCATTTCTTCTAGAATTTTTATGGATTCATGTGTTACATTAAAGTTGGTTGTTGTTTTTTACCTATTTTGAGTTTATTCTTGCATGTGGTGTAAGTTGGTGGTCTAGCTTAATTTTTTTGCAAGTAGCTGACCAATTTCCCCAACACCACTTACTTAAGAGACTGTCTTGACTCCACTGTATACTCTTGCCACCTTTGTCAAATATTAATTGAGGACATTGTCTTGGGTAAATTTCTGGTTCTCTGTTCTGTTCCATTGATCTATCTGTCTGTTCTTGTGCCAGTACCAGGCCAGTACCAGTGACTGTGTAGTATAACCTGATATCTGGTAATGTGATCCCTCCTACTTTATTGTTTTTTTTTCAAGATTGCTGTGGCTGTTTGGGGCCTTTTTTGGATCCATATAAACTTTTGGAGTGTTTGTTCTAGTTTGGTGAAATATGTCACTGGTATTTTGGTGGGGATTGCATTGAATGTATAGATTGCTTTGGGTAGTATGGACATTTTAATGATGTTAATTCTTCCAATCCATGAACAAGGTATGTGATTCCTCTTTTTTATGTCTTCCTCTATTTCTTTTTTCAACGACCTATAGTTTTCTGTGAAGAAGTCCTTTACTTCTTTGGTTAAGTTTATTCCTATCTTAATTTTTTTTTTGCTGCGATGGTAAATGGGATTGTTTTTTTAGTTTCTCTTTGAGTTCATCATTGGTGTATAAGAATGCTGTTGATTTCTTGATGTTAATTTTGTATCCTGCTAATTTGCCAAATTTTTTTATTAAGTCTAGTAAATTTCTGATGGAGTCTTTAGGGTTTTCTATGTACAATATTGTGTCATCTGCAAATAATGACAATTTCACTTCCTCCTTTCCAATTTGGATCCCTTTTATTTTTTCTTAATGTCTACTTGCTGTGGCTAAGACTTCCAGTATTATGTTGAATAAGAGTAGCAAAAGTGAGCACCCTTGTCTTGTTCCTGTTCTTAAAGGAAATGCTTTTAGTTTTTGCCCATTGAGTATGATGTTGGCTGTAGGTTTTTCATATATGACTTTTATTATGTTGAGATATGACCCCTCTATTCCCACATTGCTGAGCATTTTTATCAGAAATGAGTGCTGGATTTTGTCGAATGCTTTTTCAACATCAGTTGATATGATCATATTGCTTTTATCTTTCATTTTGTTTATGTGGTGTATCACATTTATTGATTTGCAAATATTGTACCATCCTTGCATCCCTGGGATGAATCCCACTTGGTCATGATGAATAATTTTTTTGATGTGTTGCTGGATTTTATTTGCTAATATTTTGTTAAGGATTTTGGCATCTGTGTTCATCAGGGATATTGGCCTGTAGTTTTCTTTCTTTGTAGTGTCTTTATCCGGTTTTGGAATTAGGATTATTGGAATTAGGCCTTATAAAATGAGTTTGGAAGTGTTCTGTCTTCTTGGATTTTTTGGAATAGTTTGAGGAGAATGGGTATTTGATCTTCTTTGAATGTTTGGTGAAACTCCCCCGTGAAGCCATCCAGGCCTGGGCTTTTGTTTGCTGGGAGTTTCTTAATTACACCTTCAATTTCCTTTGTTGTTATTGGTCTGTTCAAGTTTTCTGTCTCTTCCTGGTTCAGTTTTTGGGAGGCTGTGTGTTTCTAGAAATTTGTCCATTTCTCCTGGATTGTCCAACTTATTGGCGTATATTTGTTCACAGTATGTTTCTATGATCCTTTGAATTTCTGTGGTGTCAGTTGTTACTTCTCCTCTTTCATTTCTGATTTTGTTTTTGTTTCTGATTTTGTTTATTTGGTTTATCTCTTTTTGTTTCTTGATGAGTCTGGCTAAAGGTCCATTTATCTTGTTTATCTTTACAAAGAACCAGCTTTTTGTTTCATTGATCTTTTGAATTGTTTTTTTTTTTTTTTGGTCTCTATGTCATTTATTTCTGCTCTGACCTTTACTATTTCCTTCCTCCTACTAGCTCTGGGTTTTTCTTTTTGTTTACTTTCTAGTACTTTAAGTTGTAGGGTTAGAAAGTCAATTAGGAATTTTCTGTATTATTATCTTCATTCTCCATTTTGGTTATTTTTTATCACCTATGGTAGCAAACTATGCAGAGAATGACTGCTGCAACCAATCTCAACATCTTTTGAATTATTGTCATTATAAATTGCAACCAGGATTCAGTAAATTAAACTAAGAATCAAGAAATCAGGGTTATAATTAGCATATTGCCACTCTATGACCTCCATGCTGTCCGGTCTCAGGGCACTCATCTATAAATAGATGTTGGAACAAATCATTTGAATATCTTTTTAGCCCTGTTGATCTGTAATTCCAGGAAATTAGAGTAACATGCTGCTAGCTATTTTGGACTGGGGATCTTAAACACAATTTTAAATATAAGAACCAGGTCAAAGTATATCTTGGTATAGCCGTTCAAGGAATAAATGATGCTTAAGTCATCTAAATCTTGAACCATCCCAAAACACAATCTGTTGTACTTTCAGAGTCATATTTCTTTTGTAAGTGTTATCCATGATAAATATTTTTTTTCTCCAGGTTTTTTGATATTTAAATGTATTTTCTTTGAATTTAAGAACTTTTTTTTTTTTTACTTTGCCATTCAGAAAAAGGTTCCCACGGATGTAGTGGAACTGTGTTGCTTTCTTTAATTTGTTTTTTTAATCTCTCCAACTTCTTATAGAGAGGTGGATGCCAAGATCTTTAACACTTTTTCATGAGATTTGTCAACTTATCTAAATTTGCTGTCCTCTTCCTGAGTTCTAAGACCCTGGGAGAGTGCTGAGACTCAGCATCACTCTGTCCTCTGGGTGGAAGTGCAGTGGTGGCTGCACTTAAAGGTCCAGCTCTCAGATCCTCAGAGTGTTTTGTTTGTAGTCAATTTGGATGGGAGGCTCAGGTGACAAACCTTTAGGATCAATGGCTATGTGTCCATTTAATGGAGGATGTGGTGTCACTGGTTTCTTTCTCTGGCTTTTGACTTCTGCTTTCTCAGAGCCAAAGGTAAGCTGGCTGCAGAACCGTAGCTCCTGCCTGGGAGGTGCCCACTGAAGGTATATTAATTTCATTGTAATTACCTATGTATTACCCTGATGGGCCAGTAAAGGGACTAAGTGATTTATGCAGGCCAGTTTAGTTGTTTGCTTTTAAGCAGACAGTGTTCTGAATTGTTCATTTTTACTTATTATTTATTGTATTGCAGTTTAATATCGTTAGTATTGTAGCATGTATTTTTTTTAATCCTCACCTGAGGATATGTTTTTATTGATTTTCACGAGAGAAGGAGAAAGAGAGAGAGAGGTAGACAGACAGACAGGAAGAGACAGAAAGAAACATTGATCAGTTGCCTCCTGTACTCTTCCTGATTGGGAATTGAACCCACAACCTTTTGGTGTATGGGATGATGCTCTAACCAACTGAGCCACCTGGTCAGGGATTGTATTCTTTTATCTTAGAGATATATTAATGATGGAAAAAGTTACCCATAATGATTGTCATTCTTATTGCTTGTAAGACATATAGCTAAGAATCAGAAACTGCCTAAAAATACAAGCTTATTGCATTGAGCTCCCGGCACCGTGTGTTAATTCAATGGCAAATAAAATGCTTTTTATGGAAAACTTGATTTTTAAGAAAACAGACGTGACATTTGAGTATTGTTACTTATTTTGTATTTCTAAAACATTATTTTTATTGTATGCTTTCATCTGAATCTTAAATATAAATACAGTTTCAGTGCATTGACCCAGAGAAATGAAAATAACACAAATACAAACATTATTCAGTTGCAAGAATTGGTAGAGCTTATAAAGTCCTGTGTACAAAACACCGTTCAGCTGTGGCCGGTTTGGCTCAGCGGTTAGGGTGTCATCCCCGAGGACTGAAGGTTCATGGGTTCAATTCCCATTCACGGGCACATACCTGGGTTACAGGTTCAATCCCCAGCCCCAGTCAGGGTTCAGGAGGCAACCAATCGATGTATCTCTCTCACATTGATATTTCTCTCTCTGTCCACCTCCCTACCTTCCACTCTAACAATCAATGGAGCCTGGCTGGTGTGGCTCAGTGGTTGAGCATCGACCCATGTACCAAGAAGTCACTGGTTCGATTCCTGGTCAGGGCACATACCCAAGTTGTGGGCCAGATCCCTGATGGGGTGCATGCAGGAGGCGACTAATTGATGTTCTCGCGTATCGATGTTTCTATTTCTCTCTCCCTTCCTCACTCTCTGAAATCAATAAAGAAAAAAACTTTTTTTAAATAAAATTAAATTAAAAAATAAAAACCAATGGAAAAATATCTTTGGGTGACCGAGGATTAACAACAACAAAAAACAAAACACCGTTCAGTGCTTTAAAAAGTTAGGAAATGGTGATCTTAGCAGCACCATCTTATCATCTTCAACTAGTCATCTTTCCTGCTCTTAAGCACTGGCTCCTCACAGTGGAGGGCAGTGTTAGAAAAGGTGGCCGCACCTCCAGACAGCAGCTAGCTCTGAGGAATGCACACGCCCCAGGTGGAGGGAGCGCACTGGAAGCTCTCTGTATATTTGTGAACCACAATTTTGGGGGTCTCTGGATAGGTATGAGAGGTATGCAGGGGGAGGTATTTTACCGACTCCTCTAGGCCACTAGGCTCACAGCTCTCAACTGAGCTAAGCCAGATTCCACATGTCACAACTTGGGTGGCTTAATTGGTGAGGAGTGTGAACTGGATGGAATGCAGTAACACGGAGGATGCCCTGGAATGTGTTCAGATTTGATGGTATGAGAGGGATGTGTGTTTTGCATGATTCTTTTCAGTGCAACACTTGATATTTTAGACCTTTCTTAGCCTTTGATATAATTTTATTAACCAATGTCACCCCAATAAATTCAATAAGAAAATGTTAAAAAAAAAAGATCAAATTCAGCTCCAGTGGTGGACGTCTGTCCCCCAAGGCCAGTGGATGCAGCTGGCCTTATGTGCTCTCCTATGTCACAGCAGAAGGACCTGATCCCTTCCTCAAGGAGTCAGAAATGCAGAAAGCTGGGGTTGTGTCTGAGGGCTATTGACACACACACGCAAGCAGAACAAAGGCGGGCACACTGAGCCTGACAGTGAATGATATTTCGGGACAAAGGCAGTACGCCTGCCCGGGCTGTGGGAGCTCTCTCTATTTTGGTAAGGAAGCGTTTTGGGCCCATTCTTAAGTGGCAAGCAGAGGCTGAAAAAATGCACGCATGGACTGTTTTTCCCTACACGAGCCATGAAGAATTTCCTGACTCTGGGATTATGTGTGTTGCTGCTGTCCTTGTTTCTGCTTCTAGGTCTTTGTGCTTAAATACAGTTGTATCTTTGACAACAAAAAACAAGGAGTATTGTTTGCTTGATTTTGTTGTCATAGCCATTTCTCTAGGTCCAATTAAGAAAATCCTAATAATTACATTACTCTGTGATTTCACTTAAAAGACCCATAAGATTCCTCTTAGCTCAGCAAATGTTCACAAAGGGAATGAGCTGTATTCTTACATACTTGGCCTTTGAGGTCAGTGCAGATTTTTTTCATTCACACTTGAGAGGTTTTACAACACACTTAAGTAACTGTACCTACATACCTAAGGGGATGTTGACAAGAATGACTTTGACATTTGGGGGGGAAAAGTTTGCATCCATTAAAGTAAAAGCAAATGAAAGAGCCCTGGTCGATTTGGCTCAGCAGTTAGAGCATTGGCCTGAGGTCCAGAGAGACCTGGGTTCAGTTGCCGCTGGGGGCATGTACCTTGGTTGCGGTTTGTCCCCTGCCCTGGTTGGGTCGTGCGGGTGGCAACCACTCAATGTGTCCCTTTCGAGTCGATGATTCTCTCTCTCTCTCTCTCTCTTTCTCTCTCTCTCTCTCCCCCTTCCACTATCTGAACAAGGAAAGAAAAAGTGTCCTTGGGTGAGGATAAAAAACAAAAACAAAAAAACAAATGAAAGAGCAAGGAGGCACTAATTCTTGCATAAATGTTCTGTCAGTCTCTCTCTGTTGGGCTCTGAGGGCAAGAGTGAGCCATGGCTCCTGGGTGAGTGTCGGGTGCCCAGCTTGCCTCAGCTGCTGCTGCTGAGTGTCAGTTATGCGGGGCCCCCTCACCCCTTTCCCCTTTCAGAACAAGAATAGAACTAATTGTAGCACGAAGATGCAATGCATTCCAAAATAGATTTACCCCGAAGCCGTCTTCTCTTTCCTATTCTGAAAAGCAACTGAGGACATATTTTTCTGTCACTTAGAATTTCTTTGACATTGGATTTGAATCTCTGAACCTCAAATGTGCTAAAAAAAATATATAGTACAAATAGTCTGCTTTGTATATACTTCTGTGTATTGGTTTAATATTATTTCACACCCACTTGTTTATGATTCGTTGTTTTAATCCGCTCATGTAGGACAAAGATAAAAACATGTTGCTTTGATATAAATATGAATGAAGTAAGTCACAGTAGGATGTCATTATTCTACCTCCGCTGTCGTGGATAAGCAGTCAACAACTTATTGATAGAGAACATGTGGAGAAGCAGCTATGGCAAGGGGACATTTAGACTGCAAAACTGAGAATTTGTGAGGACTATTTGAGTTTTGGTTTGGGTGAGGTGACTCTTCACTAACCCTAAAAATTGGATCCCTTGGAGCATTTGCTCTTGTCTTGGCAAGATACTCTTTGTAGACAGTGGTGACAAACAATGCAGTGGTCCTGTGAAAGAGACCAAACCCCCTACCAACATTAGAGTCTTAGTTCCCTAGCAACGTGCTCTAGCAACAAGGGACTTTTACTTCTGCCCTGGCAGTTGGAAATCATCAGCTCTTGGTTAATCATCGATTTTCCCGAGTACCTGCTTGTGTAAAAAGGTATTACATTTGGACTTTATTTCTCTCATTTCCTTTTGCCTGAAACAGTAATGTGATTAATATGTCATTTATTTGGAGTATGTTATTTCTTTATTTGGCTTAGTCAGAGACATTATCTTGTATGCTATTGGCTTGTGAAATTATTATAATTTCTACCATAAACCTCTGCTAAATAAATGGAAGGCAAAGACACACTCAGTTTCTGAGTATAATTTTTGCTGCCTCCCCTCCAACCCCCAACAAACAAGACATGTACAAATATTTTAAGAATGAACTCCATGAAGCCATTCTCTTATCATATGGGCATAGTGATGTGTTAACTTTTACTTAGAATAAGGAATCCAGTCTTAGAGAGCATCTTCTGACAATGGCATTTGCCATATGGCACTGGGTCTGCATTCACATCCAGTCCTAGGTCAGATCATGCACTTGGCAACGTTTGCATCCCTTTTCTTCGTTTTCCTTGTTCTTTAACATTTCTCTCCTGCCCAGAGGCCTTCACCCTCATTCCAATAAACCCCCAGTATTAGATTAAGTCTCTCCTTAACCACAGTAAACAATCTGATCTTTAGAAGGGATGTAAAACGAACATACAGGTATTATACAAAGGTATAATTAACCAATAATAATGAGCAGAAATAGGAAACCTCTAACTTCGATGCCCCTGGACTAACTTCATCTAACTATACGGACATTTTTGTAGTTAATGCCTGCTGTACTTGGAGCCTGGAGACCGGTCCAAGCCTGGTTTAGCCACTCTCTCCGACCTCCGGCTTTCTCAGCTTCATTATATCTGTGACTTGGGGGCTGCAATGATTCTGTGAGATGGTATGTAGAAGCAGTTTGTAAAACATGTAGCACTTTGTAAGTGCTCTTTTAAACAAATTGCTTTAAAATTATGCAAGGAACTCTAAATGGGAAGTCAGGAACTCTACACTTTGAGACCTTCTAATCCTGCCAGGCCTCTCAAGTCCTTTTCAACTGCAGGCATTTTACAATCCCGTGAAATAAAGTAATTTGCAAAGAAAATACAATGACACCTAGGACCAGGAACCAGAAGGTGGCATTAGTTTGCAGTAGAAAGTAAGTAGAGGAGTGAAGGGGAGGGTGGCTGTGGCTTCATCCCTAAGAGGGCTGCAGACGGAAGCTGGAGAGCAGGAGCAGGGGAGTCTGGGTGGCAGGAGCACCAGAGTGGGGGCATTGGTTTGGACAAGTTTATGGGTTTAGGGTACAGGTTGCAGTGATGTCTGGGAGTGAACAGCTAACAATGTCTACTGACTTTTGTGGGGCAGTGTTGCCAGGTAGGTAGGATGTAAGGCTGCAAATGCAGGGGTGAAAGTGACAGGAATATTAGTATTACTGCAACAACTAGCTCCTCTTCTCCACTCAATCCACTGGGCAGTGAGCCTGATCAACTTGAAATGTAAATCACATGACCTCTCCCCTGCTTAAAGTCCTTCAATGGCTTCCATTGTATTGAGATTAAAATACAAATTTCTTATCTTGGGTTTTGATTTGGTTTATCTCTCTAACCCCCCTCCCCCCATTCCACCCTACCTCTTTCTGAATTCTAGCTGCAGGGGTTTTCCTGCGACAGGGCCTTAGCACATGCTGTTTCCCCACCATTTTCATAGGGTTAGCTTTGATTCTTTGGGAGCTGAGCTTAAGTATTGCTTCAGACAGGCTTTCTCTGACCACTCCATGCATCATACTCTTTGCCCCTTGTCTAAGCCCTTTATTTGTTTCCATAACAACAACCACAATCTATAATTATTGTGCCCTAGCATGGTATCTGACAAGACTTCTTTGTCAAATGATTGAATGAAGGAATGAGTTTACATCCTTACATTTTCTCTCTATATCTTTTTTCTACTTATTTTGTCTTTTCCTCATTTTTAAAAAGATCAACTAGTTTATACAATTAGTACATAGCCAAGGTTGTGGGTTTGATCCCCAGTCAGGGCATATAAAAGAGTCAACCAATAAATGCATAAATAAGTGGAACAACAAATCAATGTTTCTCTCTCTCTCCCCTTCTCCTTTCCCTCTCAAATCAATAAATAAAAAATTAAAAATAGTACATATCCATGTCAAAAAATTAAATAATACTTAAGTATGTAGGAAGGAAATAAAAAATCACTGAAATTCCATCATCCAGAGCTAACATTTTGTTGTATATACTTTAAAAATCTTGTTCTTATTTATTTTTTTTAAAGCTTATATTGGCTTAAAAAAATATTACTGGCTATATTTCCTCTGCTGTACTTCATATCCCCCTAACTATTCTGTAATTACTAATTTGTACTTCTTATTCCTTTCAACTTTTTTACCTATCCCCCCAAATCCCCTCCCATCTGGCAACCGTCAAAATGTTCTCTGTATCTATGAGTTGTCTCTGTTCTGCTTGTTCGCTTAGCTTGCTTTTTAGATTCCACATATAAGTGAAATAATCTGGCATTTGTCTTTCTCTGACTTATCTCACTTAACACAATACCGTTTAGGTCCATTCATGTTGTTGCAGATGGCAAAGTTTAATTCTTTTTTATGGTTGAGTCATATTCCATTGTATACATGTACCATATCTTTATCCATAGAATATTGTACTTAATTTTAAAAAGCAACCGAGGTCAATATTTTTCTTTCCAAATTTAACAAAACCAAGTTGTTGTCCCTTAAAAGACCTTCAATTAATTGAGTTGGTGCATCCTTCCCAGAAATCTTTTTCTCCCATTGACATTGGTGCTATTCTTCTCTGCTTAAGAGTTAAACTGAGCCTGCCTTTTTCAGGCATAATCTGCCATTTATCTTTGGTAAAAAAAAAAAAAAAAAAAAAAAGTAACTGTTATATTTGTCTTTTGCTGCCAGCCTTGCAGACTGGGCATTTAAATGCCTTTGATTGTGTATTTGTAGAAGCTAACAGCTGCTTGTGCTATTTCCAATACTCTTTAATATCCTTCCAGGATGTGACCATGGAATGCTTGTCATTTTTTTGGAGTGTGTGTGGGGGGGTGGGGGTGGGGGGGGCATAGATGTAAAATTGGTGAGTTATATACAGAGGTGAAAACCAGGTGAAACATTCTTCAACAGATTGTAGGAGTGTCATCTGCTATCCAGAGAAAACTACAGTCTTTTGAGCAGCTCTCAGAATACTGATCTGCCTGAAGTTGGGGCAGCCTCAGATGGCCAGTGCTTTGGAGACTCAAGTAAAATCAGTATGTTTTCAAAACAAACAATATGCATCCTCCAGCGGACAGAGGTAATAGACTATCTCTGGAAGGAAGGAGATCAATACAAGAGCACTCGGAAACAAGTTTTCATCAGTCTCATTTGCCTAAGAAACTAGTTTCACAGATATTTTCTCCTGCTGATATAAATTTAGAAGAGAGAAAAAGACTCACCACTTCCAACTTCCACTGAGTCCTGCAGACAAGAGATCAGAGAGGCTGACAGGGCAAAATGCTTACCGCCTCTGCCCACGGTGGTCAGACATCCATGATCTCTCAGCTACAGCAATCCAGGGAGCAGAAGTGTCCCAGCCAGTGAATTCTCCTGGCTGGTTCAACAAATGGTGGGGGCTAAAAAATACTAATACTCTTCCAGCCACCTTCTAAGTTCTTTTAGCTGAGCTAATAATCAAATGAACAGAGACAGATTAACAGGAGAAAAGCAAGTTTTAATATATGGGCATGGGCAATGCACATAAGCATGAAAATTCCAAAGATAGGCAACATTGGGTATATAAGACAGTTTTGGACAAAGGAGTAAGGAGATGGCATTAGATTTCAGAGGTGAGAAATGGCAATAGTGGTATATGCAAAGAAAAGTGTGTGTGTGTGTGTGTGTGTGTATATATGTATATATATATATATATATGTATATATATATATATATATATATATATATATCATACAACAGTGCTGTTCTCCAACCTGTATTGAAACTACCAACCAACCAACAAAACAACAAATGAAAGACTACAATTTTGCCCTGGCCGGTTTGGCTCAGCAGTTAGAGCATCAGCCTGCGGACCAGAGAATCCTGGGTACAGTTCCTGCTAAGGGCACATACCTTGGTTGCAGTTTGTTCCCGGCCCAGGTTGGGGTTATGTGAGTGGCAACCAGTCAATGTGTCTCTCTTATGTCAATATTTCTTTCTTTCTCTCCCTCCCTCTCACCCTCCTGCTCTATCTGAAGATAAATGCAAAAATGTCCTCATGTGAGGATAAAAAAAAAAAAAAAACTACAATTTTTCTCTTAAAAAAATTGGATTGATTAGGTAGCCATGGACAAGTTATTCCCTTCTTCGAAGCATTGAAATATCCAGCTGAACTGCATTTCTAGTTGTCTCTATTCATCTCCAGCTCAATTAATAACCATTTGTTGATACTGTGTTGAGATCTGATTAGGCTGAGAAATCCTTGTTATATTTTAGTAGGACCAATTTCATAGATTTTTCTCAAAATATTCTGCAACCCAAAGCCTAATGGAAGTTTAAATTATTTCTGTTATTTGCATGTAATGATATTATTTGATATTCTAGGGATTTTTTTTTGTTGTTTGGGAAAGGATGTTTAAACTTACAATTATTTTCCTTGTCTATAATTACTTAAACCCTCAGTGCTAGATGTTGACTATTGATGTGTGTGTGTGTGTGTGTGGGGGGGCAGTCAGTTAGCATCTTATTTGTGTAATTATTTGATGTAAGAATATATTAGTATATTTGTACTGTCAGTACCTTGCCCACTTAAAGACCTTATCACTTCAGCTTTGACGACCTGGACATTCTGGGGAGTTAACAGCAACCCTCAGCATTCAGTCAGTGGCTAGTGGGAGTTCGGGTGTAATTACTCTAGCTCCCTCCCTCTTTGGCTGGGATGATTGCTAAGGCCTGTGAGTTAGGTTCTAGTCATGGCCTAACAACCCAGCCTATGTTAGCTGCCCTCCCTTCCCTGCTGTCCCATGTCCCCCAGTAATGCCTGAACCTCCCTAAAGAACTATTTGCAATCAAATCTTAGTCTCTTATCAAACCAAACCCCTTTGGGGAATACCTAATCTAAAACAAACCTCTGGCTTTCTATTTTAATGTATTATCCTTGGTAGTTAGAAAAATTTCTTGGTTTAATTCACTCAACAGGAACAGTAGTCCTCCCCTTATTCAAGGGGATATGTTCCAAGACCCCCAGCAGATGCCTCAAACCACAAGTAGTACCAAGCTCTCTATATACTAGGTTTTTTCTATACATACATACCTATGATAAAGTTTAATTTATAAGTTAGGCACAGTAAGAGATTAGCAACAATAACTAACAATAAAATAGGACAATTATGTTGTAATAATAAGTTATGTGAATGTGGTCTCTCTCAAAATATCTATTGGACTGTCCTCATCTTCTTATGATGTGAGATGATATGATGTCTGTGTGATGAGGTGAAGTGAGGTGAATGACAGGCACCGTGAGGTAGTGTTAGCCTACTACTGACCTGATGATACATCAGAAAGAAGGTCATCTGCTTTGAGTGATCTCGGATCATTGACCATGATGATGTCAATGGTTAACTGTCAGGAGCAAACTATAATCGATGGTTGGGTGGGGAAATTGACTGTTTTTGGACTGCTATTGACTTTGGAAACCAAGGAAAGCAGAACTGTAGATAAGGGGGGACCACTGTACATTATACAGGCATACATACCTCATTTTATGGTGTTTCATAGATGCTGCATTTTTTACAAATTGAAGGCAAGAACCTTCACTAGCAAAATGATTACGACTTGCTTTATCGTGACGCTCGCTTTGTGGTGGTGATCTGGAACTGAACCTGCAGTATCTTGGAGGCATGCCTGTATGTTTTCATTATCTGGTAGTACATATTGTTAATTATCTACTAAGTAATGCCCCTTTTTCTAAGGGAAAGCTTTTGTACAACTAAAACATGACTGAAACAATTAAAAGACAATAAAAGCATCAGAAAAATAAGTAATTTAAACAAGATCGTATTTTAGGTTTCCAGTCTCAATAGTGACATGTAGCTAGCAGAATGTACCAAGTGCTAAGTTTAGTGACTAAACTTCTAATTATACTTTAAAAATATTTTAAAATTGATTTTAAGAGAGAGAAGAAGAGAGAGTGAGTGAAACATCTATCGGCTGCCTCCAGCACGCTCCTTACTGGGGATCGAGCCCGAAACCTGGGCACGTGCCCTGACGGGGAACCAAACCAATTGGTGCACAGAACGATGCCCAACCAACTGAGCCACACTGGTCAAGCCTATAATTATACTTTTATTGTTGCTCTTTATACCATCTTCTATATTATAGGATAGCTAGGGACTTACAAAGAATTTGCAGTTTTAGTGAAGGTGAGGTTTGAGGTCAAATAGAGTCATATACCACTTGACAATGGGGATATATTCTGAGAAATGCACTAGGTGATTTCATCATTGCATGAACATCACTGAGTGCACTTACATAAACGTGGATGTCATAGCCTACTGCACACCTAGGCTGTATGATATGGCCGATTGCACCCAGGCTACAAACCTATACAGCCTGTTTCTGTACTGAATACTGTAGGCAGTTGTAACGATGAAAAGTATTTGTTTATCTAAACATATTTAAACATAGAAAAGGTTCCCTAAAACCATGGTATAGAAGATAAAAAATGGTGCACCTATATAGGGCACTTAGCATGTGTGGAGCTGCAGGACCGGAAGTTGCTCCTGGTGAGTGAGTGAGTGGTGAGTGACTGGGAAGGACTTTACTGTGCACTACTGCAGACTTTATGAACAACGTCCATGTAGGCTACACTAAATTTGTAAACATTTTTTTTCAATAATAAATTAACCTTAGCTTACCAAAACTCTTTTTGCTTGATAAAGTTTTTAGTTTTTAAAAAAATTTCAACTCTTTTGTAATAACACTTAGCTTAAAACACAAAACACAGCAGTATAAAAATATTTTCTTTCTATTCTTATTCTGTAAGCTTTTATCTATTTTTAAAATTACTTTTAATTTTTTATTATTTAAACCTTTTTGTTAAAAACTAAGACACAGCCCGGCAGGTGTGGCTCAGTAGTTGAGCATCGACCCATGCACCAAGAGGTCACTGGTTCGATTCCTGGTCAGGGCACATGCCCAGGTTGTGGGCCCCATCCCCAGTGCGGGGCATGCAGGAGGCGGCCAATCGATGTTCTCTCTCATTGATGTTTCTCTCTCTCTCTCTCTCTCTCTCTCTCTCTCTCTCTGTCCCTTTCTCTATAAAATCAATAAAGGAAAAAACAAACAAAGACACAAACACACACATTAGCCTAGGCCCACACAGGGTCAAGATCGTCAGTATCACTGTCTTCCACCTCCACGTCTTGTCCCACCGGAAGGTCTTCAGGGCAGGAACACACATGGAGCCGTCCTCTCCTTTGATAATGATGTCTTCTTCTGGAACACCCGCAGGACCTGCCTGAGGCTCTTCTTGAGGAGGCGTCACTCTTTCCAGAAATAAGTATATCCATGGTGGTTGGCTTGGTTTGTTTATTCTGTCATAGATTTATTTGTGAGCAGGTAGTGCAATGATGTCACAGTAGTTACAGTGTCACTAGATGACAGGAATTTTTCAGCTCCATTATAGTCTTATGGAACCACCATTGTATATTTGGTCTGTCATTGACCCAAAAGTTGTTATGTGGCACATTACTGTACCACTTAATTCACATTAATATATGAGCTCTTCATGATGGATCACCCCTTGTGTAGAGGATACCACTGGACATAAAAGAAAAGCTTTTGTAGAACTAGAGATTACGCATGCAAAAGTCACCCGTGCCCGGAAAGACACGGGTTAAGTGTGACCCTCCTAGGTTCTACAGGGAAGAGTTGATTGCTTGGATTTGCAGCTGTAGTCTGGCCCCCTGAATGTGCCAACTATCCCAAGAATGTACTGCCGTGGCCAAGGGGTCTGTGGGATCAGAGGTTATGATGCAACCAAATTCATGGTCATTAACTAGAAGCACACTCTTGGTCGGGGGGGGGGGGGGGCGGTCAGCGGTGTGTCCTGTAATGCAGGAAGAGAGGCAGAGAACATGACTGGGTGCGCATCTGCACTCTGCCCCTTACTGTCACCAGATAAAATGAAGATAATGATTCTTACCCTTCAGGGTATGTGTCAAATTAAATTGATAAAACAATGTGAGTACAGTGCCTGATAGATAGTAAACTCTTGGAAAATGGTAGCTGTTTGTCCAAACCAGTACACTTTCAAAAAGGAAAGAATGTACTAAAATGATACATAGTATATAATTTATATGTTATACATTAAAAAATTTCTAGTCACTGAAAAATTAGTTTTATTATATGGGTAGGTCTACAGAATATTTGTATTTAAACATTTTTGTAATGAATTCCCTTTTTCTTTTTTGAGAAACAAAAGCCAAGTTTATTTGTTCATTTCTTGCATTTGAAGTACTTCTTGATGACATCCTTTGCCCGACACTCTTCGCCGTGCACACAAAAAGTTATGCACTTTAAAGCAAAATAAAAAATGAAACCTTTATATTGTCTTATTTGAATATTAAAAATAAGTAGAATGATTATTTTTTATTTTTATTTATTTTTTGTTAAACCTCACCTGAGGATATTTTTCCCATTGATTTTTAGAGAGAGTAGAATGGAAGGAGAGAGAGACAGAGAGAGAGAAACATCTGTGTGAGAGAGGGAAACATTGATTGGTTGCCTCCCACAGGCACCCCAAACAGGGCAGGGATGGGACCTGCAATCCAGGTCCATGCCCTTAACCAGGAATCGAACCCACAACCCTTTGGTGCTTGGGCCAATGCTCTCACCACTGAGCCACTCTGGCCAGGGCAGAATGATTATTTTTGTTAAATATTTACATACTAAATCAGCTTTTTAGTCATATCTGGTTCTAGTATTACATCACTAGCATTTTTCTGAAGAATGCCTTTTTTCCCAATGTAGACATATTATTTTTCATAATGTCTACAATTGTTTTAGAAGTTGCACGTTATAGTAATAAAATTGAGATTGACACCTTCAATTAACTCTTTTCTGTAAACCGTAATATTTTTACTTGAGAAACATTACCTCTCTACAAGAACTGAGTGAATTCTGTGAAATGGAGAATATTCTCTATTATAATATTTTTGTATTAAAATGTGTAAGCAATCAACGAAAGTATAAACCTTGATACTGTTCTTTTTTTGGCCTCCATTCAGAGTACCTTTCCTTGACAAACATTTCTGGAAGACAAGATTCATCAAATAAATGATCTCCAGATGTGTTTCTTTTGATGTTTCCCTAACTGGGATGCTACAAAATCAAAGGCACTCCTAATTTTGTTCCATTTCATTGAGCATTATAAAAAGTTTTTCCACAAGTGGATATATTCCAAAGAGCAATTATGGAATTTCAGTATTAAACCTTGGATGTGACTTGAGTGTCTATCATTTAATTTATTCACTTTGCTAGGGTTGAGATGTTTCAGTGTTTTCCTTTTTGCAAGTTTTGTTTTCCAATAATTGTAATTCTCCAAAAGCCTCAATAGCTGAAGATTTCTGGTGCTCCTTGAATTTTTTTTTTTTTTATTTTTATTTTTATCCTCACCCGAGGACATTTTTTGATATTTTGTTCAGATAGAGTGAGAGGGAGAGAGAGAGAGAGAAACATCGACGTGAAAGCGACACATCGAGTGGTTGCCACCCACACGACCCCACCAGGGCTGGGGACAAACTGCAACCAAGGTATGTGCCCTTAGCGGGAACCGAACCCGGGTCTCTCCGGACCGCAGGCCGACGCTCTAACCGCTGAGCCAAACCGGTCAGGGCAAATTTTTTTGATTAAAATTTCTAACTGCTCTTGGAAAAAAAAAAGATGACATAATTTTTGTAGGTTGTATGAGTTTGCTTAAACTTTTATGAAGAGTTTGTCTAATTTTTCACAAACTGCAGACATTTTAAAGAAAGGTTTGTTTGGATTTTTTTTTTTTTTTAACACTGAAATGGTTGCTTAGCAACGGCTTCCTGCATTGCATGATGCTGTTATGATTTCCACCTCCTGGAGAAAAACATCAATAAAATTATTTCTTTGCAAATAAAAAATTTTTTTTTCTAACTACTATTGAACAAATACACCCCAAATACACTCATTTTTTAAAAAGTTAAATACCATTGATAGGACACAGATTGATTTAATAAATATTTTCAATTAATGATGGGCAGTTTAGTGTGGCCATGCTAAAATGTTTTTTTGTTTTTTGAAAAATCAACATCAGCTTCATTACAAAAATTTTGTAGTTTAATACTGGGTATATTCAAAATTTGTAAATTTGAACAAATACAGCTTCTATTTCAATTGGTATAATCAGGTTTTTTTAGTGAAATTATGACTTACATTTACACTTTAACCAATTCAAAGTACATTTCTGCTTTATAATCAATTTTAAAATTAGACATCTTAAATTAGTAAAATATTGTTTTTCTGTGGACACAACATTCCACCAAAATTATACAGTATTATCACAAATGTTTTTATAGTTAATGTCTAACTTTAACACTAAACTTATAGGAAGATTCACAATGTCAGGTATTTCATCTTAAATAAGACAAGTTCTAGGCATTGCTTTGATTTCATGAATTAGTTTTAAAAAAAATCTAACCATTTTTGGATTTGATCTTTCTAGGTGAAGCTTTGATATAACTGTTTATAGAAATCCTTCTGTTTTCATTACCAAACACTTTAAAGCTTTTGCTTCACTTTTTGTACATGAACACAAAATCTTGAAATAAAAAACTGGCAAAGTTGTTTTTTTCTTCCCTGGTTGCTTGAGCATCAACCTTCATTGTGAACCACACAGGAAGTTCATGACTGGGAGGCTCATGACCAACAGACTACTTCAGCGGAAACAAATGGTCACTGACGTCCCTCACTCTGGGAAGGCATCAGTACCTATGGCGGGAATTCAGGAAAAACTAGCCAAAAGGTGTAAGACCACAGCAGATGTCACCTTTGTATTTGGATTCAGAACCCATTTTGGTGGTGTCAAACAACTGGCTTCGGCATGATTTATGATTCCTTGGATGACTCAAAGAAAAGTGAACCAAACGTAGACCTATGAGACATGGCCTGTATGAGAAGAAGACTCAAGTAAACAGCACAAGCAACACAAGAACAGGTGGAAGAAAGTCAGGGGGGCTGCAAAGGCAGTGTTGGTGCTGATGAAATTGAGCTGGAGATTGGACAGCAGAGGAATAGAAATTCTCCAGGGACTTGTGCAGATTTTTCATAAGAGGATTAATAAACTAAGAACTTTAATGTGAAAAAAAATTGGCAAAGTGAGTTTAGAAGAACAATCACCAACTGTAAATGTGTGTGAGCACCTCTACAGCTGCATGTAATAAATTGTAAACCTCAAGTACAGGGTCTCAGAATAGCTATTAATTTTGATGTCCATTGTACTGCTCCTTCCGCAGATTTGTGTTTGGGGATTTTTCACTGGGTTATTGACGTCACTTTGTCCCTCCTGGCTGTGGGGTGGCAGATGCTAACATTCTGTGCAATTTCACATTCATCAACTTACTTGAGAACCGGACATTCAGCGCTTAATATTTTACGAAATGCAAACTTCCGTTTTTGAGCTTATTTCAAAATAAAAAAGCATCACCAGATAATAACATAGTCATTGTAGATGTACATCATGCAAGAAGTGACCAAATCACTATGTTTAGAGTGTCCAGATGAGTCACTATAAGCCTCTAAGGCAGCACTCTAGTCCTCTTCCCTGAAAATATTTTGAAGACCCTAACCCACCTCTCCCGCTGACCCACCAGCTGTGCCTTTGCAGTTCTGTACATCCTCGAGGCCTGAGGCACCCCCTCGCTGGTTAATCCAAGGACACAGGGCATTAGAGTGTGCTCTCACCACCACCAGAGACTGGCGGGGTCTGCTGTCCAGGTAGCTGCTGTTTGAATGCATTTTCTTTTGTAAGCAAATGTCCTGCTCTCCTGAAAAGGAAGTAGTAGTTCTGTTGTGTCTGGAAAGGATTGGGGAAAATAGAAATGGGTCATTGCTGGTTATCCTTTTTTAGAGTGACATTTCTGTTTGCTGCCTGGCTTAGCTCAGGCTGCTATCACAAAGTAGCATATGCTGGGTGGCCTGAACATCAGATATTTCTCATGGTTCTAGAGTCTGGAAGTTCAAGACCAAGGTGCTAGTAGATTCGGTATCTGGTGAGAGCCTGCTTCCTGGTTTGCAGATAGCGGTCTTCTTGTTATGGCCCCAGATGGCCTTACTTTAATGTGTGTGTGCGGTGGGGTTGGGGGGTGCAGGTGGCGGTGGCTCTGATTTCTTCCTCTTAGGAAGGCACTAATCCCATTGTGAGGGCTCCACCCTCATGACCTCATCTAAACCTAATTACTTCTACAAAGCCCCGCTTCCAAATATCACCATCTTGGGAATTAGGACTTCAACATATAACTTTTGTGGGGGACAGAAACCTCAGTCCACAGCACGGGACAAGACCATGGGGGAGACTTGGAAATACAAAATAGAGGGCTACTCAGTCAACCCCAGCTTCTTTAAATGAGACTATTAATAGTAATTCTTCATTAAAGTGAAAATATCAAGGCAAATGTTAAACCAAACAGGATGGTGGGACAATAGACCTAAACCAGGACTGCCCAGGGCCAAAAGGAACCCCAGCCATTATTAGAAAAAAATAACTTTACCTGAAAGGAAGTTTTTACACAGGAACACTAGAGGGCGCTTTAGACTGTAAGAATTCTGCTTTAATTTGCACAAAGTAATACATTCAGTACCAAATTTATGTTAATAAATTTAAATGGTGAATAATTTAAAAACCTTTAAAATAACAACAAAATAGTAAATGGTAAATTCATATCAGGTGATTTTGATATTCCAAGAACATGAAAACATTTAATACAAATGTTTTGGTGTGTTTCCACTCCCCCACCCCCACCCCATGCTCAAAGTTACAACCCTATTTTTTACAAATTGAATTTATTGGGGTGACATAAATAAAATGATATAGGTTTAAGGTGTGCAGTTCTATCATACATCATATGTATATTGTATTGTGGGTTTACCACCCTAAATTCTATTTTTATTTTTCATAAAAAAAAAATTTCAGCTGTGCCTTAGGGTTAAAGAGCAGGTTGCAGTTTGCCTCACTAACTGAGCATTTACTTTTTTCTTGGGGGGATGGTGGGGCAGGGAGTGCTATACAGCCAATTAAAACAATTACAGCATTATTGTTGTTGTTCTTTTTGTTTTTAATTGATTTTAGAGAAGGAGGGAGAGAGAGAGAGAGAGAGAAACATCGATGTGAGAGAGACACATCTATCAGTTTCCTCCTGCACGTGTCCCCAACTGGGGATGGAACCCAAAACCTAGGTATGTGCCCTGACTGCGAATCGAACCTGCAACCTTCATGTGCACAGGATGATGCTCTAACCAACTGAGCCGTACTGGCCAGGGCCAGCATTGTTCTTTTGAGATGAACCTAATGATATTGTTCTACACACACGTGGCACCCATTGTTCTTATAAGTGTTGACAAGTAAGAGTGGATTATTAAGACAGATACTCTAGTGTTTAGGGAAATGGTGTCAACTTTGGAAGAAAATGTTTGACCTGACATCTGACATAGAGCCTGCGGTTCTGTCCCCTCCTCTGTGACTTCGGGCATATTTTATCATTGATCTGGGTGTGTTTGTTAATGAAGTGATGGGGTTGAACTAAATGACTGCTAAGTCTTTTTTAAGTCTGAAATTCCCCAATCCTGACTTCTTGAGTTTTATACTTAACTTTGATTAGTTTTCAATGTACATTTGCATATAGGTGTCATGCCTAGAAATTACCTTCAACTCAAATGATGAAGCCTGGCATACTGTGACATCTGGATCTGAAGAAAGTGGAGAGGTAGGTGGTTCCTATCAAGTTATTTAAAGTGGCTTGTTTTGCATTAGAAACGGATAGCTTTGGTCAACTGCTGGAAAATATCACTCCAGCACTGCTGCCCAACCTCAGACTTCCCTTGAAGCAAAAACGATGGTCAAATGTTTATATTTCATGGTAAATCTCAACAACATGTAATTTTATTTAAAAAACATTTTTTTTTAATTGCTGTTAAAGAGAAAGGAAGGGGAAAGGAGAGAGAGAAACATCCATGAGAGAGAAACATCCATGAGAGAGAACATCAATCAGCTGCCTCCTGCAAGCCCCCCCCTGGGGATTGGGCCCATAACCTGGGCATGTGCCCTGACCAGGAATCAGTCAAAATTGGTGCATGGGTCAGCGCTCAACCAGTGAGCCACACCGGCCAGGCAATAAAGATGTAATTTAAAAAGTGTTTATATTTCATTGACTTTCCGGCTAGGATTCAGACAATATAAAATGTGAGAGGCCAAAAAACATGTGAGATTTTAAATCAAGTCTTATTAGTCTAGTATGAAAACAGATGAGAAAAACTTTTGCCAGATACATATAAGCCCCATCTGCCCTCATATAATTGAGGCCAGACTGTTCAGTGATCTGGTGTTTGATTTAATATTGCTGCTACACAGTTTTTTAACTGCTGAAGAATGCTCTGACATTGTTAACTGAGTTTTCCCTATAAAACAAACATATTGTTGAATGGTGTACGCTTTACATGGGAAAATAAAATGTTAGCAACATTCATGTCTGTCGGAAAGAAAATAATTTGGTTGGTGGAATTGTAGAACTCCTGCGATATACACACAGAAGTGTTTCTAAATTTGTATGCTGTTCAGTCATCTTTTGCATGTGTCTGTGGGAGTGTCTGTGTGTGCACCTGTGTGCATGTTTTGCATATCTTGTATCTGTAGGTGTGTCTCTGGGTGTTCATATTTCAAGTGTCCATTCATTACAGTTAGTAACTTTTGGATGATAACTTGTTGTACATCTCGAAAGTTTCTCCACACTTTATAGTTCCCTGTCTGTGATGGTGAAATAAAAATTAAGGAGATCCCAAAGGGAACTTTCCTATCTTGATAATTTCTTCACGGCTCAAAGGTCTGAACTGAGTCTTGGGAGCAGCAAGCAAGTAGAGGAGGAAAGGCCACAGAGGCTAAACAAAAAGGCAGGGTGAGGCGGGGTCCCGATGGGTCTCACCCCAGGGAACTTGGGCAGGGGGGTGCACAATTTGGAAGTCTGCAAGGAGACCACAAGAGGAAGCCTAAGGAGGTCCGTGTCGGGAGGATCCGATCCGTCTGCTATTCCTCAACCCTGTATGGAGTGCCTAGTTTGTGCCAGGGACTACCACTGGTGAAATAAATGTGGAGGTGTCTTCCCTCAAGCATTTTAAAGATTAGCAGGTAAAACTGATGTAGAAATAAACCATGATAAAATCATAAATGCTAAGAGGGGTGCCATGGGTGCCCCAGGAGTTCAGGATATGGGTGGGCAGGAGAAGACCTCACTGAGGATGCAATGTAGGCAGTGTCTTTGAAGGGAGACAAGGAAGGGTTCCCCTGGTGGACAGCACCTCAAGGTGTGCTTAGAGGGAGCATGAACCCCCATCCTTGTGCAGTGTGATTGGCACGGTCATGTTGGGGAAGGCAGAAATGCCTGTAAGAGATGGACGTCTGGTTCTGTTAACACTCCAAGTCTTTGATGAACAGGCTGGCTTGAATTCAAGACAGTGAATTCTGTTTCTGTTTGTTGTTGTGTCTTAGGGATACTTCATTTATTTAAGGAGTGCAATAATCCCTCAGTCACTTAGCATGTCAGAAACCACACTGGAGGAAGAGAGAGATTAAAGGGGTATCAATTTTTTCACTATTGTTTTTTTTTTCACTTTTATTTATTGATTTGAGAGAGAGAGAGAGAGAGAGAGAGACAGAGAGAGAGACAGAGAGAGAGACAGAGAGAGAGAGAAACATTGATTTGTTGTTTGTTGTTCCACTTACTTATGCATTCATTGGTTGATTCTTGTATATGCTCTGACTGGAGACTGAACCCGAAACCTTGGTGTATTGGGATGATGCTCTAACCAACTGAGCTACCTGGCCAGGGCTGCACTGTAGTTTTTAATGACATTATTTTCAAGATTCTCAGTCAAGACTCTATTAGTTGCAAGTGACTGAAAGTCCACTCAAACTAGACTTTGCAAAAAAGGGAACTTGTGGGTTTATATAATTGAGAAGTCAAGGGGGTGGAGACAGGAATATCTGGACCAGAGTTTCAAATGTTACCCCTTATCTCTGTTCCCCTCTGTTTATAGTTTTGGATCCTACAGTTTAAAAAAACAGTCTCTTTCTTGAGATTCCTAACGTGGTTCGGTTAGCATGTGCCAGATGGCTGCCTGGAATTTTGGCCACTGTAGTACAAGTGGATAAAAAACCGTAGAAAGAATTATAAAATAAAAAGTAAAGACACCCCACCCTGGCCGGTTTGGCTCAGCGGTTAGAGTGTCAGCCTGCGGACTGTAGAGTCCTGGGTTCGGTTCCTGCTAAGGGCATGTGCCTTGGTTGCAGTTTGTCCCCAGCCCTGGTTGGGGTCGTGTGGGTGGCAACCACTTGATATGTCCCTTTTACATTGATCTTTCTCTCTCTCTCTTCCTCCCTCTCTCCTTTCCGCTCTGTCTGAGGATAAATGCAAAAATGTCCTTGGATGAGGATAAAAAAAAAAGTAAGTCACCCCATTCAAACAATGTCATGCATCAGCTTGAGCAATGAAGATTGAGGGTGTTCGATGAACTCAGATAACAACAGGAACAATGCTTGACTTTGAGTGCTCAATACGTGTTAGGTATTTTCCTTAAACCTTTTATGTGTAACATTTAATGTTCATACAAATCCTATGAGCTAGACATTATCTCCACCTTGTGGATGAGGACACTGAGGCACTAGGAGTTGAGACTGCCCAGGGTCATGCACCATTGCACAGAAGTTTGTCTTCCATCCTATGCTGTACAACACAGTTACATGGCATAATAACTAGTGAATAATATCTGGTGAATGAATAACTGTTGTATTACAAAGATACTAAGAACATGATAAAGAAAGGAAGAGGGGAAACTCCATATTTTTCCCAGCGGCTAGCTCAGTCATTTGGTGCATCTGCCCAGCTCTCAAGGGTCCAGCAGAGTCCACTCAAGGTGGGGAATGGACTTGCCTGGGTCACAGCAAAGCTTACCTGGAAATAGTGACTGTGGGTTCAAGGCCACCCATGAGTCAACCCTTGGGAGTTTGGCTCAGGGATAGCATAGGAGAGCAAGGGGAACAAGAACGGGGACCACTTCCTGAGAGAACAGGGAAAACGCAAGGAGACATTGCTTGAGCACCCTCCCGGCTCTGTTCTGTGACAGCCGATCAGGAGCCCTCGAGCCTCTCTGTGTGCCTGCTCTGGGAGCCAGACCTCCTTGGCTGGACCCTGACCAGAGAACACAGTCCCACGCTGAAGTGCCAGGAGTAGAATGGCATCAGGGGCCGGGGAGGTGGGGTGGGGGATGCATGTGTGTGGTTGTCTCCCTTTGCTAATTTTTTCCTCTTTTTTTGTTAATCCTCACTCGAGGATTTATGTATTTATTTTGTAGTTCTATTTTTTTATTTTTTTGAACAAAGTTCATACTGTATCCATGGTGGCTG
This sequence comes from Molossus molossus, assembly GCF_014108415.1. Classification (NCBI taxonomy): domain Eukaryota; kingdom Metazoa; phylum Chordata; class Mammalia; order Chiroptera; family Molossidae; genus Molossus; species Molossus molossus. Next base: position 23,042,369 of record NW_023425347.1, on the reverse strand, counting down.
CACCAGTTTCCCGAGGATATTTTTTCCATTATGTTTTTAGAGAGAGAAGAAGGGAGGGAGGGAGAAACACTTATGTGAGAGAGACACATCGATTGGTTGCCTCCCGCACCCCCCCCCTCCAACTCCCACAACCCCCCCAGGATGAAACCTGCAACCCCAGGTACCTGCCCTTGTCGGGAATCAGACCTGTGACCCTTCGGTCCATGGGCTGACGCTCTAACCACTGAGCAACTGGCCAGGGTATTTTGTTTTGTTGTAAGTTTTAAAATTGTGGTTAAATATACACGACATCAAATGAACCATGTGTAAGGGAACAGTTCGGTGACATTAGTACCTTCACAATGCCATGCAGCCACCGCCACCATCTACAGGCAGACCTTGTTTTGTTGCATTTCTCTTTATTGAGCGTCACAGATGCAGCAGTTTTTACAAAGTAAAGGCAAGACCATCCACCAGCAAAAAATTTAAGACTTGCTTTATTGTGGTGGTCTGGAACCAAACCTACAGTATCTCCGAGGTATGCCAGTTGTCTAGAACTTTTCCATCATTTCACATAGAAAGTCCCCATTCCTCCTCTCCCCAGCCCCTGGCAACCTCTAGTCTCGTTCTGTCTCAGTGAACTTGCCTACACTGGGCACCTCATATAAGTGGAATCATACAGTTATTTGTCCTTTTGTAACAAGCTTCTTTCATGTAGCATAATGTGCTCAAGGTTCATCCATGTCGTAGCATGTGTTAGAATTTCATTTCTTTGTTAAAGTTGAAGACGGGAGGAGATGGCATGAGGTGGTCTGGGCTTGCCCTCTGTGGGGGGCTGGGAGAAAGCAGCCCAGAGCTGCGGTCCCCCTGCCCTTGAGGGAGCTCCCAGTCGGCACCTGGCTGCTTCCTTGTCACTTTCCAAGCTAGCCAGTGTTGTGATGGATGGGGCTACAGAGAAACAAACGTCTCACCCCCAACCTAGCCCCAGATTCCTTCTCCGTATTACCTAAAATACAGGGACTAGGAGATTGACTTGGTTTCCCAGCGAGAGCACACGGAGTTGAGAGGGGAAGACCCGTCAGTTGTTCCCACTTTGATGTGGGTTCGTGTCATTGGTTCATTCTCCAGCACTCCTGGGTGAACTAGGCGAGTAGGAATTATGGAGCTGGAGTGCACAGGAGAGTAAGGCTGAAGCTTTGGAGATACATGAGCTTATTCAGCTATCATCTGAGTTCCAGGCACCTGGGGAGGAGGAAGGAGAGAAGAACCTGGAATCCAGAGGAGAGCAAAGGAGCCAGTCCTGCTCGTGCCAGTCTTAACAGGGACTAGGTGGCCCACCGCCATGGCCCACCCAGCAGCTGTCATGTAAAACATGTAAGGGCCCCAGCCCACCTGGAGTCTTGAAAGGGCATGGGGAGAGCTGTGTTTGCAGTTTCCTCTCCTCCCTCCTTTGCAGATTTTCTGGTGCTGGAGCCATGAAGAAGTTTCCGAGGCTGACTCTGGGTCAAGCAGTGCAAAACAGAAGTTCTTTGTGGAGACAGTTTATGTTCTTTTCAGCTGTACTCACACGTTCACTTCCAGCTCTCAGATCTTGTGGCCATGGCTGTGTCAAGGCTTCCGCGTGGGCTCACACACGTGGACACTCCTTCTTCCATCTCAGCGCTGTTCGAGCTTAGCACTGGATTGGAGGGTGGAAAGGTGGCTAGCAGTGACCGGATGAAGTGCATGCAGAGTCGGGAGACAGGAAGGAGGTTTCTAGGTCTGTGTCGTTGACCTAATTCTGTATTATGTTTTCAGTGTTGTTGACCTCATTTTGCATTACGTTTTCATTGAGTTGATTATTTTTATATCATTTCCTGGTAAGGGAATTACTTTCTCTACTTTCAATTTTTCCATGTCCCATTTTCTACTTCCTTACCACATTTTTTATGCACTTGAAAATTCCCTGCTTAAGCTTGTTCTTGTTCTTTTAAGGCTTGTTCTTTTAAGGCATGATTGCCTGCTTAGTATTCAAACAGCGGCGTTGCTGCTGATATTATAAACACCGCGGTGTTACACCTGACTCATATGAGGAATAAGTTAACATTTACTGTCAAGTCTTTAAAGGAGCCATGTTCTTCACACTTTAATAGTTAATGTGCCAACTTAATCTTTTTGCTTTAATCACCCTCCTTGTATTTTCTGAGTCTCTTGATTGCATTATTTTGTCTTGTGCTTGATTTAATCTCATGTCATTTTGCACCGTAACATGCCATACAGGCGTGTAGCCTAGGACAACGGGGTACGTCACAGCTCAGGTGTGTAGTAGGCCACACTAGCTAGGTTTGTGCAGGTACACTCTGTGATGTTCACACAACAAAGAAATCACCTAACGACACACCTCTCAGGATATATTCCTGTTGTTAAATGGCGCCTGACTGTTTATGTGTGTGAAACCTATATTAAATGTAAATAAATATACTTAGCAACCCTTTAAGGAATAATTCCCCCTTCTCCATAAAAGGCTACCTTTATTTTACAAGAAGTGATGAAATTTATATATTGTAAGAAATACAATTTTAAATGTAATGTCAGTAGGTTTTTGCGCATTAAATATGCAATACGATATTTATGTTTCCCTTTTTTTCTGTTATTGAAGAGAAAAGGGACTTCCATGGAGGAAGTGGGAGAAAAGGTTTTAGGTCTCAGCCCTTGGGTTTGCCTGTATTTCTTCGCTGTAGCTGCCTTGTATTATCTGCATCAATTGCTGTAATTATATAGTTCATCTTTTCAGTGGCCTCAACTAGCCTGGTTTAAAATCGGATTAAAACAAAACAAAACTTTCTTTTTCTTGTGTGTCCAAACCGGTAATTTAGACTGCTCTGAACTTTTAAAAGAATGCTTAGCCAGTTCTTTTTCCAACCACAATTTGATTTAATTTCCTTAAAAAGCAAGAAAATTGTGCCACAGTCAAAGATCCTAGAGTTAGTTGTTTAGGAGCCATTTCAGATGACGGGGAAATTAAGTGGACCACCATGTACTATTTTCTTTTATAAGCACAGTTGGCCCTCGAACTGTACGGGGTCTAGCGATGCTGGCCTCCCACACAGTCAAAAATTCACATACAGCTTTTGACTCCCCCAAACTGAACTACTAATAGCCTACTGATGACATAAACAGTCGATTAACACATATTGTGTAGTACATACTGTATTTTTACAACAAAGTAAGCAAGAGGAAAGGAAATGTTATTAAGAAAATCATCAGAAAGAGAAAATATTTATTTTTAAAAAATCTGTGTATAAGTGGACCGGCACAGTTCAAACCCGTGTGTTCAGGGTCAGAAGTAATAGAAGTAGGGCTGGGAAAAACGGGTGAGTCTTATCAGCTCAGAGGGAGAGTTGCAAGGGTGGGATTCTTCATTTTTACCTTCGCATTTCAGTAGGTCTTTGTTTTTATGTGGACTCTTCTCCCTCCCTCATTTCTTTTCATTTTTTAAAAAAATACAGGCATTATTGCCCTGGCCATTGTGGCTCAGTGGTTGGAGCATTGGCCTGAGTACCAAACGGTCGCAGGTTTGATTCCCAGTCAAGGGCACGTACCTGAGTTGCAGGTTCAATCCCCGGCCTGGTCGAGGAGCGTGTGGGAAGCAATCAATCTATATGTTTCTCTCACATCAGTGTTTCTTTCTCTCTCTCTCTCCCTTCCACTCTCTCTAAAAAATCAATGGAAAAAATATCCTTGGGTAAGGATTAACGACGACGACAACAAAACAGGCATTCAAAGAATAGGTAATATTTGCATGCCCTTTAAGCTCTGGAAAGCTGTTTTCTTTGGGTTTAGCTCACTGGGTCCATTTCGTTCTGCTGTGCTTCCACACTGTATTCATCAGAAGAACGTTCAGTGGAATGAAGCAGGCAGAGGTATTCAATTATCTCAAGTTCCTTCTTGAGTCATTTCAGCTGCAGAGTTTCTCTTACTTCTGCGACTCAGAAAATGAGGGGGCTTCAGAAGCAGGGACTCCCCAAGCTGAGAGCGCTCCACATTCTGCAAAGTAAACTTTCTTCCACTTCCCTGTCTAAGTTCGCCATCTGAGTTATGATGTGGTCCGTGCTGAAGGGAGCGGCTCTGGCGTAAGCAACTGTGAGAGGGAAACTTAGGTCTGGTTCCACAGCCGAGAAAAGGAGAACATAATGATGTCAACTTGGCGGTTCTTACTAAATAGAGGAACAGGGCTTGGTTCAGGTATGTATATGATTTATAAAAGAGGAACTCTGGAGCGGTAATTAAGACTAGAGCCATTGGCATTCGACAAACCTGGTTCGAAATCTGGCTCAGCCATTGACTAGCCCGATGACGATCTAAGTAAGGGGTGTTCATCTGTAAAGATAATACTGTACATAATGTTTAGGGGATATTGTGGAACTAAAATAACTGTTGTGACGTCTAGCACAAGGTAAGTTCTCAGCAAAGGAGTTATTTATTCATAAGTGTATTTATTCACAAATATTTTGTCATGTGCATCCCAAGAGAAACAAACATTACAAATTTCTTTGTGGCTGTCTAATTGAAATAAGAATGATGGGTTTTGTCTTCAGTATTAAAGGTGCTCACAGACAAGGTAAATTGACAAATACTGATGTAACTGGAGGCAATTTTCCTGCCTCCTGCCTTGTGAACTCCTGTTTGTCCTTTATAAAGAGCTGGGTAGTTCTTTGTAACCTTCCTCGATCTGCTAGGTGGCTCTTACCTCTGTGTTTCCTTTGCAGGACCTGGCGTAGATATTACTTGGACTGAAATAGATTGGATTAATGAAATAAAAAACCATGTAGAACACAGGGCCATGCGGAAGACGACCATTTCTCATTGTACAGCCTTGTTCTTGATCGCAGGACCCCAGTCTCAGCTTAGCACCAGATGGCACATCACACTTGATGCTGCTCAGGACCACGGTGGTCACTGCAGATGAACCACGTGGTGTGATGCAGCTGCCAACAGGTGTCAGGTTGCGCAAGGCTCCACAAGTGGATTGGCTGTCCTTTGGGATGTGAACAGCCAGGTCATTCAACCTACTGGAAGTGGCAAGATTGCCGTTGTGACAGTGGGGAAGAAGGGCTCAGAGACAAGCTTAGGAATCGTGCTCTGGTGTCATGGTTTTCCTAGTGAGACTGTTCGAGTTTTCAACCTGTCAGTAGGGGTATCTCTTTACCGGTAGCCTCTATTGAGACACAGGTTTACTTTTCTGTCCTTCGGTGTCCTTCTAGAGAAAATGGGAATAAGTTATTCCAGTATGGTGGCAGTCAAAAATAACACTGACAGTTACATCTTGAAATATGAAAAATATCTATGTTTGAGCCATCCTTAGACACTGCCACATCGCTGCATAGGGTGCACTTTAAGTGCTGATTCCTTTCTAGTAACGTCGGTATTCTTGAGGGGGTGATATAGTTTAAATATATGTTCTTCTGTCTGTTGTACTTCTTTACTGTCCATTCAGTAAGTCTAGATTTCTTATCTTATTCAAGGATTGACTTAAAGCTCCTCTTTTCCTGACCATGACCTATCAAGTGTAGGACAGTAAGAGTGGCCTGCCATGGGTGAACCCAATGAGGGGTGCCTTGTCTGTGCCTAGTTATAAAACAAAACCAATAAACGTTGGTCTGCTTTTTAATATCACCACGAGATGACAATTCGAAACAAATGTCAATGATAAAATACTTCCCTGAAAAAACTCTTCTGTTGGCCCAAGTTCTAAGTCCTGCTGTGGTTACTGTTGAGTTTTAATAATATATAGTTAAGCTATAAATGAGCACATTTGTATTACTTATAAACATTGTTTCCATATGGAAGTTAATTTGGAGACTCACTTAACCACTGAAATATATATATATAAATATATATATTCACTTTTTTTTTTTTCTTATCCTCACCTGAGGACATTTTTTTATTTTTTTGTTCAGATAGAGTGGAAGGGAGAGAGAGGAAGAGAGAGAGAGAGAGACATCGACGTGAAAGGGACACATCGAGTGGCTGCCACCCACACAACCCAACCAGGGCCGGGGACAAACTGCAACCGAGGTACATTTCCTTAGTGGGAATCGAACCCGGGTCTCTCTGGACCGCAGGCCAACGCTCTAACCACTGAACTAAGCCGGCCAGGGCTATATATTCACTTTTTAAAAAATGTATTGGAGTAACATTGGTTAATGCCATTAAAAAAATGAACATTTCTTCTCTCACACAGTATCACAGTATCTGAGGGTCAGTATCTGGGAGCAGCTTTGGGACTAGAGTCTGGGTCAGCCTCTTCCATGAGGCTGCAGCAAAGGTGCTGCTGCAGCTTCAGACATTGGAAGGCTGTTGGTTGGAGGCCTCAGTTCCTAACTGTCTAGGCCTCTCCCCGGGGCTGACCAGCATGGTTTCTGGCTTTCCCCAATGTGAGTAATCCACAGACATCCCTTTTGAGAATAAATTCCTGCAAGTTCAGAATTGTTTGAGCTCCCTCCAGGTGTAGTTTGAGTCTCTGACCCTCGTGGAACTGTACGTTTCTATGTTTAAACAGAAGATTTGAAATAAACAATGAAAGTGCAGTGATCGTGCAGATGAAGAAATCTACCTCCTTCAATTCTGTCACTGTCGGTGACCATGTGGGGTTTTTTTTTTGTGTTTAAAATTTGAAACGGTGAAACAGTGCAAATTGTAAGGGGTGCAATTGTTACTTGTAAGTGTAAATTGTAGTTTACACATGGCATTTTCTTGAATTTGAATAGCATCATTGTTTTTCTTTCTAAATCCTTGTTTAAAATTAAAGAAGGCACAAGAAAATACAATATTACATCAGTATAATTTAGTAATTACCATAAACAGTAACTTTTTCAGATATTTCCTTTTTATTGAAATTAGCTTATTCAGTTACTCTAATAGGCCAGTCTATAGATGTTTTTTTTCTCTCTCTCTTTAACCCCAAAATACATTAAAATAATTAAAAGGTATTGGTCTGTTACTTTTCTCCCTTTTAAAAAATTTTGCCCAGCTGGTGTGGCTCAGTGGTTGAGTGTCGACCGATGCACCAGGAGGTCGCCGGTTTGATTCTTGGTCAGGGCACATGACCAAGTTGTGGGCCCAATCCCCAGTGCATGCAGGAGGCAGCCAATCAGTATTCTCTCTAGTCAATGTTTCTATCTCTCTCTCCTTCTCCCTTCCTCTCTCTCCAAAATCAATAAAGAAAAAAATTAAAAATATTTAATTTATTCAGGTGATATTGGTTAATAAAATTATATAGGTTTCAGGTGTACAGTTCTATAATACATCATCTGTACGTTGTATTGTGTGTTCACTACCTCAAGTTCTCCTTTTTTTGAATGGCAATCTTTTTTATTTTCATTTTTATCCTTTATCTTTTTTAGTTGGTATGCTTATGTATATTAAGTAAAATAAAAGCATCTCTGCTTATGCTTCTTTTCTGGCCCTTGTTATTATTTGTTCCCATTTTACAATTATACATTCTGTCACAGAGAGAATGGTAGTGTTAGATGATTTACTCCAGATCAAATTTGCTGGGTATGTCATTGCTTCTGGAATAATTTCCATGTAAACTTTATCATCTCTAGTAACATTCCTCGTACTCCATACTTAGTCAAATAGGCATACACAGCTTTCATATAACATGTTCCTGAAAAGCCTGTATGTGATTAGAACCTTTGGAAAACAGAGATATTTTAAATATATTCTCTAGAACATACAGGTTATCTATTTCCTTTTCAGCATGCTTACAACCCATTTGCCTTTTTTCTCTAAATATGTTTTTTATTGATTTTTTTTTTTGAGAGAGAGGAAGGGAGAGAGATATAGAAACATCGATGTGAGAGAAACATTGATTGGCTGCCTCCTGCACGCCTCCTACTGGGGATTGAGCCTGCAACCCAGGAATGCGCCCTGACTGAGAATCGAACCAGGGACCTCTCAGACCCATGGGATGATGCTCAGTCCACTGAGCCACACTGGCTGGGCTCCCTTTTTCTCTTAAAAGAGAGGCAGGAAATACCCATAAAGGTGTATTCTGTGTTCTGCACAAAGGACATTAGATGCTTCTCCCACCCACGCTACTTCTTGCTCTGATTAAGAGAGGCATAGCTAATTTCAGCCTCAAAACAACTTTATTTCAGCTTCACAGTCCTCCCTTGTCTTACAGACCCTGTTTCCTGTAACTCGGACATCACAGGCCAACTTCCTTACCCAGCTAGAACTGAAAAAGCAAAAAGTTCCCTGCCAAAGACAGTCCATGGACCATTCAGGCTAAAGATGAAGACATTTTTGAGTTCCTGATGCAGCCTGGTGTCATGGTAGATGGAAATTATATCTGGGAACAGACACATAATATGTGCTTGAATATATTAGTTAGATGAATGAGCACCTCAGACTTCATGTTAACAGTCAGCATTTCGGAATGTCCCTTACTGTTCTTATGGGGTAGCAGCATGTTCTTTTAGTCTTTTCATACCCACAGGCCTAGGTATATTCATTTATGAGTTTTCCCAAATGTATTTTCAGAGTGCATTAAATAGAATGGTTTGGGATGAACTTCTCTATAATGCATTTTATTAGTTCAGAATATGAAAAAGATACCTATGGTAGGGTGGCTTGCCACCTGGACATCACTGTCATACTGTCAGAGGCCAGCCACCACCTGTTCTGTGGCCACAATTCTTTAATTTTCTCTGCTTTGTTTGACTCAAAACCTTCCTGTCCTTTGGTCTTTTCCCATAGAGTCTACTTTTCATTGGATGACAGTAACTGTTAAACAGCTGTGCTCATCTGAGTTGAATGCATTATTAGCCAAAGAGTATGTCACTGTCTCTGACCAAAAAAAAAAAAAAAAAAGACATTTCCTGAAGACACTTAAAGAGAGCAAACAATGAGGTGAATTTCAGGATGGTGGGGGAAAAGTCACATGGTATTTCTGAAAAAGGAATTCCGGCTTCAGCATTAATATCATAAGGGTATAATTCCTGGCTTCTTAATCTATTACCTAGGTGAACTCGGGCAAATGACTGACCTCTATGAGACTTTGTTTTCTCATCTCCAAAACAATGATCATTCCAATGGGAATTTGGATTAGGAGGGATAACGGATGGTAGTCATACTTAGCACATAGTGGTCTCCCTTTTTGGCTTCTCTGAAGCCTCATTTTTATGTGTGAGTTTCTGCCTGAATAGCTGACACCAAGCACAGGTTTTCCTTAGTGTTAGAAACAGGAAAACCCTTTTAATAGAAAATGGTACCCAGACATTTGGAAATTATTAGTCTGGATAGTAGTTTTATTATTTGTTTCATGTAGTTGTTTTATTATTCTTAAGTGATCTCTGAATTTATGGGCGTCTCTTCTGGTAAACGCGATGCTGATCACTGAGTAATTTGAAGGTTTGCGAGATGATGCATTCGGTTGTAGGCAGGAGCGTCTCTCTGAAAGAGGGACAAAGTCTGCCTCTTGAATGTGGGAGTGACTTTATATATGGCCATAATAATGGTAAGAAAATATTTTGGATGAGTCTCTTCCATTTACATATGCGGGTCTAGCAACTAACCCAAGACAGACAAACAATTATAGCTTGGATATATGTTAAAATGGTCAGTCTCAGGATTTGCAACTTGAGAAGGAGAAAAAGGCTATTACTTTCCCTTATATGAAAAACCCTAATTGAAATATTAAGGAGCTTTAGTAGCCTTTGCTTTATAAAAAAATTTTTTTTCCTTAATTGATTTTAGAGAGAGAGGAAGGGAGAGGGAGAGATAGACACATCTATGAGAGAGAACATTGATTGGCTGCCTCCTGCATGCCCCCCCTTGGGTTTGGGACCACAACCTGGCATGTGTCCTGACCAGGAATCGAACCAGCGACCTCTTGGTGCATGGGTGATGCTCAACCACTGAGCCACACCGGCCGGACTTCAGTAGACTTTGATAAAAAGACCCTGAGATGGTGATCTGGGCTATTTACTAATTTAATTTCTTTGGACTAAGAAGGACAATTATTTTTCTCCTTAAAAAATTAATTTCCACATTAATTAAAACACTTAGACTGGTGTCTTCCCTTTTTTTTTTTTCTTAATTTACCTTTACTATTGAAAGTATTACTATTTTTAATGAATGAAGATGAGAGCTGGAAAAATCATTTAATTTGCCTGTGTGTCAGTTTCTTTCTTTATAAAATGAGGGATTTGGACCAGGCCTCAGACATGCTCTGTCCTCACATGCTCTGATTTGTAATGCAAATCCAAACTACTGAATGACTGTTGAACACCTACCTGTCAGTCACTCCGTAGCCTTTACATGAAGGTTGACTGTCCTCGAGAAGATTGTCGCTTAAACTTTTATAAATGGGAAGAAAAGGCAGCAAGAGAAATTTGATTTTGCAGTCATTTTTCCCCCCTTTACCAGCCGGCAAGTCACTACTACTTCTTTGAAGTTAAATAAATGCTGTTTCAGTTGAGTTTTTCTGGGTGGCTTCTCAGAGTTATTGTGCTTTGCTCTGATAGAATGTGCTGTGTTAACCCCGCCCTGGAAATTCTTAAACTGTGCCTGCTGGCAGCCAAACCACACTATTTTTCTGTAGGTTTGTTACAAATTTACTTCACAAAGCTTAAAAATGTAAAGCTCAAGTAAATTGGCATTGATTTTTTTTTTTTTTTAATATTCACCCAAGGATATGTTTCCATTTTCAGAAAGAGGGGGGGAAGGAGGGGGAGGAGGAGGAGGAGGAGGAGGAGGAGGAGGGAGAGAGAGAGAGAGAGAGAGAGATCGAGATCGAGATCGAGATTGACTGGTTGCTTCCCACATGACCCCAATCAGGCCCGGGACCGAACCACAACTGAGGTAGGTGCCCTTGAACGGAACTGAACCCACCATTCTTGGTCTGCGGGTTGGTGCTCTAACTGCTGAGCCAAACCAGCCAAGGCCTGGCCTTGATTGTTTTTAAGTGACTTTTTAAGTTTATACTTTCTACCAAATTTGACTTTCTCTTCTATTCTTTACATTTATTTGGATTTTAAACATATTTTGGTAGTAACTTTGAGAGAAACAGTTATGATTCTCCTAAGAGGTTACACTTAGTTAGCTATAATTACATTTTAACAGTTTACCAAGTGCTTCACTCTTGCTTAAACCAATGTAAGCCTCCCAACATGTTTATAAAGTTAAGCATGTTACAATTCTCAACTTTTTATAGAGTAGGAAACTGAGGTGTAGGAAGGGTAAATACCTTGCTGGGCACGTTGACATGGAAACCTGTAGTCGGAATTCAACTTTCTTGTCTTTCTACTTCACCAGCTCAGGTCAAATGCGCAAGCCTACTGGAACACACCCCTTCTTCCACTTGAAAACATCAAAGAATGAATTTGTAAAGGTAGACTTTTACTTATGGTGACACTTTGACAAATGGATTATCTCTCTTCCTTCAAATCCTATATAGGTCACTCTGCGTTCTTTCCTCAAGCAGGCCCTGTGAAATAAATGCAATACATATTAAATTAAGAATTTCAAAATGTCAACTTAGGAGGATTTCATAGGCCACAGTCAGTTCATTCATTCAACAGTTAAATGAGGGTCCACTCTTTAGGGGCTGGGGAAACAGCAGGGAACTGAAGGTCCTCATGGAGCTAGCACTCTAAGGGACCAGGGAGTAGACACACCATACAACAAGTTAATAAGCAACAACCTCGTGTGTTGTCAGATGGGAATAAGTGCTATGGAGAAAAAGAAAGAATTGCAGGTTTTTAGCGTGTGTGATTGAGAAGATGACATTTAAGCATAGACCTGAGGGAGGCAGGTGAGTGAGAAACCTCCGGATGAATGGGGGATGGAGGCTCCTGGCTGGAGAAACAGCAAGTCCAAAGGCCTTGAGGTGGGTACACTCCTAGCACAGTCAATGAAACCTTTATAAGTGGAGAAAAGAACTAATACAATGATTAGATTAGAAATTTCATCATGTATTAAACAGATACCTAGATGGGTGGGTCTTTGTGTGATAATAAAACTTCATAATGCTTTTAGCGCTAAATAGTGGAAATGATACCCTCCCCAACTCTTTACACAAAGGGTAGCATTGTTTGCTGATTTGTCAATTCTTGTAGCAATTCTGTTTTTGAGAAACTTTTTTTAGTATATTATTTTTCTGAGTAGGGAATACATTCATAAAGTTTAAAGTTCAAGGGATACATAAGGGCGTATTGAGTTAAAGTGTCCCTTCTGTACCCTAGACTCCTAGTTCTCCTGGAAGGCAAGAATATTATCACTGTGTGTGTGTGTGTGTGTGTGTGTGTGTGTGTGTGTGTGTAGACAATCTAGGCCCATAGATGCAGATAATAACGTAGAGCTTGGGGGCACCAGCTTTAGAACTAGACGACCTGCATTTCAGGCCTGGTTATGGTATTTGCTACCTGCATGACCTTTAGCTAAGTAGCTGTGTCTAAATACTTTCATTTCGCCCTGGCTGGTTTGGCTCAGCGGTTAGAGTGTTGGCCCGCGGTCCAGAGAGACCTGGGTTTGGTTCCTGCTAAGGGAGCGTACCTCAGTTGCAGTTTGTCCCCGGCTCTGGTTGGGATTGTGCTGGAGGCAGCCTCTCGATGTGTCCCTTTCACATCAATGTTTCTCTCTCTCTCTCTCCCTCCCCCCTCCCTCCTACTCTATCTGAACAAAAATGGAAAAATGTCTTCGGGTGAGGATAAAAAAAATTAAATAAATAAATACCTTCATTTCTTCATCTGAAGAATGGAGAGAATAATCGTAGGGTTGCGAAGATTAAATTAGATTATAGGTTTATGTAATACATAAATATAAAATAATATACATATAAAGAATTTAGACCCTGGCCTGTTTGACTCAGTGGTTGGAGTGTTGGCCTGCCACACATCGATGTTTCTTTCTCGCTCTCTCCCCCACTCTATCTGAAAATCAATGGAAAAATGAGGATTAAAAGAAAGAAGAATTTAGTACAGTTTCTAGCAAATAGTAAGTATTCAATTAATGTTAGCTACTATCACCATATTAGTTCGCATAGAAAGCTTATAAGGTAATCCCATTAGACAGATGAAGAAAATGAGTCTTAGAAAGGTCAAGAAATTTCCTAGGAAACCAGAGTTAGAATGGGAAGCCACAGTGATGCGCAATCAGAATCCTAATACCACGCTCCAGGGTTTTCCAGGGTCTTCCTTTCAATCAGATAAAGCGAATGTAAATATAGAAAAACCTGTAGGTGTTTGCTTGAGAGCCTAATCAAATACAATTCTTTTATTTTGTATGGTTTTAGCCAAGGATATTTCATAAATGCATAGCGTTTATTTATTTATTTATTTTAACCTTAGGCAACTTTCATTCTTCTAACCAGTGTTTATGAAGCACTTGTTATGTTTCATACAGCATATTAGGCACAGTGGGTGGAAAACCGGACAAAGTCCCCACCCGGTGACCTGACAGCTAAGTGAGAACATAGACAAAGAGATCTGTACAGTACCAATTGCTATCTGCTCTCATGGGGATTTGTCCAATTTGAGGTATGGTTGATTTCCTTAATACAACAGGTGTCTTCAAAAGCGTATTGTTTTGGAGGTTTGTTGCTTGTGGACGCGCACACAGCATGTACTTGTTAGAAACAATAGGCTTGTTTTTCATTTGGTACGCCCAGCCCGGGAATGTGCTGAGCGCCGGCGGTGGTGCTCGCCGTCAAGGTTCAGTGGGCTGCGAGCAGGTACTGCACTGTTTGCCACCAAAGTCATTTTCAGCGTAGCACATACAGGAGATTACGATGTTATAATGTACAGAGGGAAAACAAGAGGTGTGGATTCTAAATGGAACACATTAAAGGTGGGAAATGTGAGTGCAGTCTGCCTTGAAACAATGTTACATTGTAAGTGCTGTCAGCTATTATTTCTTGGATGGAGGAGGTGAAAAAAGCCTCGAACCATTAATTCCGGTCTGCTTGATATATATAGTCTACTCAGCCCTAGAGGCCCAGGGGGAATACAACACAAAGTTGAAGGTTTTAAATAAAGGCTTCAATCAGCTTTAATTAGGCTTTATTTATTTATTTTTTGGTAATGCTTGTTTTGTCCAATTTGCTAATAGATCATGGTAGGAGTACATAAAAAGGGAAATATGGAATGATTTTAATTGTGTACTTATTATTCTTATCATTCATTGCCTTCAGTGAAGATCATTGCCTGTGTTTCCTTCTGTTCACTGGCCCTTGTTTTAGACTTGATTACACAACCCCTCTTTACTACTCTCCTCCCTCCGGTGACCCTGCGGCTCGTACACCTAGCACAGCTGCTCTCGGCCTTGGATGGGAGCGCGTCTCACAGAAATCCTTGCTTTTTCACTCCTGCCTCAGATAAGAATGGGATCCACCTGCATAAGGTTGCCTGCCTTTCAGTTCCAGTGCATGCCTTTGGGCACAGAGCAGCCCATAGCCCCCGGAAAGACAGAACCTCCTCTTCTAGGATGAGAGCTGTCCATCCCGAAGGCTTGTGCTGTTGGGACAGGTCCTTTGCCAGCAAGCCTAGGCCAACGTCTCTGGGGCTTGTCTGTGAATCCGAGTCCCTGTTTCTTAGGCCTTTTTTTCAGCTGGTTAGCATAGAGTCTCCATATTGTTAAGGCTTAATATGCCCTGCGGCCTGGCAAATAGCAACAGACCTCTGGTACCCGGGAGGCAAGGCACATTTCCTTGTGGCTCTTCTTCTATGGGACTGGCAATGCATGACCTCCAAACAGTTAGAATTGGGGAAAAGGTGGCACTTAGCAGCCAGTCACCAGTGTTTAAAGACACAGGCAGTCTCTCTTGCCCACTTGTCAAATGTTTAATTAAGGTCCTTGGAGTGCAAGGCATTGGATTAGCAACGCACTTCTCCCTTCCTACCCCTCTTCAGGACAGGACGAAAAGGAATGGCTGTTTTGTTTCTCTGAAGAAGTGGGAGACGCTGGCTTGTCTTAAAGGCAGAGGCATATCATGTCCCTCCTCAGAGGGGGTGGATCTCCGCCATTTGTCCTCACGTGTTAAGATTTGCCCTGAGAAGCAGTGTGTCTGAATAAACTCCTGTCCCTTCCTGAGACCTTGGGAAGCCCAGGCCTTTTTCTGAGCCAGAGATCTCCATGGCTTCCCTTCCTTCAAGAATCCCTCCACAGTCTCTCTCCACTCAGCCTCCTCTCCCCCCAACACGCATCCCCACAGCTGGCTCTTCAGCACGCAGCCTGCTAGGTCCACTTGGAAGGTTTCTTTGACTGATTTATTTTATTTTGTTCCACAATGCTTTACAACCATTAACGCTTCACATCACTGAATAAGGCAGTCTAGTGTGTCCATGACCATTTGGATTGTATCTGACTCTTGGATGAGATGAAATCATATACATAAAGCCCCTAGCCCAGCACTTGGTACACATGGTAGGGATACAGTAAACATTAGTTCCTTGAGTCTTTCTACATCATTTTTCTGGCAGCGAGCAGTGTGTAGGCAGGCTCTTCAACTCATGTTTGGTGGGCGCCTCTGTAGTGTTGTGAGTAAGAGAGTGGGCCTTGATCCCACTGTGAGGGTCCAAATTCATCATCTCAAGTGACTATGGGTAACAGGCAATTTGCATAACCTCTGTGCCTTTGTTTCTTTTCCTTATCAGTGGATTAGTACTAAGAGTTCCTATTCTTAATATTGTTGTGAAGGTTAAATTAGTTATTATGTTAGGTACTGGTAAGACCATGTCTCTGGTACACACTGTTAAGAAAGGGGGAGAAACATCCTGTTGTGTTAGTGATAGAAGGGGGGCTACCAAGGTCATTGTGGTAGAAAGCCATGGGCTTTCCTTGCTATACAGCCCAGGGTAAGGCGAGTTCCCACTCTCTGTTTGGGAAAACCCAGGTCAGACGAGCAGAACGCGTGGAATGGGGGCTCCAAATTGGGGTGAAAGGTCCATTGGAGCAGCCTTGCTGGGGATGGGAGCCTCTGACTGGGCTAAGCCAGACACATTTCTCAAAGGCCATTGTAAGAATCACAGGGGGCACTTGGTAGACACAGACTCGAAGGCCTTGCCCCAGGCAGACTGCCTGAATCAGAATCAGGGAGGACCTTAGAGATGGCTCACAACCCAGACAAACAGTAACACCAAACACTCCACCTCCCCCGGGAAGCTTGGAAAAACACTGCTGCCTGGGTCGCATGCCCTGGGCGTTCTGATTTTATTGTTTTGACGTTTTGGCGTAAACGGGGGTGTGAGACCGTGGAATCTGCAGTCTAAAGAGACTTTCCAGGTGATTCTTCTGCATGCTATCCTTTGAGAATGACTGCTGAACAATGTTTTCCCTTCGCAGGCATGTGTGAAAGTGACTGAATGAATGAAACCATGATTTCCTTTCTGTTAAACCAATCTGTTAGAAATATGCTTACACATGTACTGTTCGTAAATTCATTAGTTGCTCCCCTTTGATTGGTATAGAGTTTCTAGATAGTGGTCTAATTTTTAATATGGTTTGATTTGACCTGGCCGAGTTTTCTGGGAGTTATTTTTGGGTGTTTGCATAGCCACACCAACATTACAGGTTGGATGACGAAACCAGGGAAATGTGCCGTAGAGCTAAATTGACTGGTTGAGCAGGTTTGTAGTTCAGCATAGGCTGTTAAACCAAGGGTTTGAAAAAGGTGAAACTGACTGAAAGGAGAAAGTAAAAGTTTATAAGAGTAAATGTTTATGTAGCCATTCTGAAGACAGAAAGCATGCTTTGCTCAAATGGCCACTTTGTATCAGGGCCGGTGTCCTGTCTGCTTTTGCTCACCACTACTTCCCCATGCCCAGCACGTGTTTGGCACTCAGTTAGGGCTCCATAAATAGCTTAGGAATGAGAGTCATCTCTACTGCGGCAACAGTGTAAGTGCAGTTTCCCCTCTTCCATTAAGACTAAGGGGAAAAAATGTTAGAGGCTAATCTAGGACATTTATATGCACTAGGTCAGTGTAGAGATTTATCAGGTCCTCTTGGAGGGAATGACTCCTTGGTCTGCAAAACCAGCCCATAAGCTAATTGAAGGCTTTTTTTTTTTTTTTGCATGTATAAATAATCTGTTACTCCCACTGGAGGTGGCAGGAGATTAAGTGTGGAAGCATCAAAAGAAGAGTCTCTGCCCTGGCCTGGTAGCTCAGAGCATTAGAGTGTCATCCCAATATGCCAAGGTTGCAGGTTGGATCCCTGGTCAGGGCACACGCAAGAAGCAAACAATGAATGCATAAATAAGTAGAACAGCAATTCGATGTTCCTCTCTCTCTCTAAAATCAATAAATAAAAAATTAAAAAAGAAAAGTCTCTGCAGCTGCATTTTGGCAGTACTCATGGGAGGCCTGTCCAGGATGAAGAGTGAACTGCCAAGGATAATGCCACCACCAAGTGCTAGTAGTGGGAGATGGATGCATCAGGCAGTCAAAGCCTGATGGCATGAAGAGACAGTCACCTCTCCTGTGATCTAATTCACATTCAGCTCACCAATAGACTTGATATTTTGGTTTCCATGTAGCTTTACTAGACCCTTGCTGTGTAGAGTGTGGTCCTGAATCAGCAAGATTGGCGTCACCTGAGAGCTTGTTAGAAATGCAGCCTCTCAGGCTTCACCCTACTAAGCCCAGTGTGTTGGGTTTGCCTGACAGTGTGTCATTCTGTTTTCCTATATAACATACTCACTGATGCTTAGTTAGTGTGAGTCAGCATCTATGAGTTTGAGTAACTTCAAGATACCGATGAAGTAACTAGTTGCTGAACCTGCAAGGCTGAGAATTGATCCTGAGCAGAGGTGGATTCACCAAGGGAATGTCACTGACTGGGTGGCCAGTTGGCCTTCTTCAGGTGACCTCCCTTTTTGTTATGTACTGTCTTTTTTTTTATCCTCACCTGAGGACATTTTTCCATTTTTTGGACAGATAGAGTGGAAGGGAGAGAGAGGAAGAGAGAGAGAGAGAGAAAAACATTGATGTGAAAGGGATACATTGAGTGGCTGCCACCCGCACAACCCAACCAGGACTGGGGACAAACTGCATCCGAGGTACACGCCCTTAGCGGGAACCGAACCCGGGTCTCTCTGGACCGCGGGCCGATGCTCTAACCGCTGAGCCAAACTGGCCAGGGCTGTACTGTCTTTTAATTTCAGCACTGACACCGCTACGAGTTGCCTCAGATAACTGTATGGGACTCATTTCATTCTGGTATGTGCCCTACCATGAACTCTCCTCTCCAGCTACATGAGCATGCTCCTCTCGCTGCTTGGCAGCCAGCTAGGACTTCAGCAGCTTCTGAGAGTCTTTGCAGCGGTGAAGAGAGGAGCCTCACTTGTTGAAATTATAGAGGGTACATTTGTATAGATGTATAATTTGTATAGTACTTTTAAGTTAACTAAAGCCCATACTTTGTTCAGACTTCCTTGGCTTTTATCCAATGTCCTTTTCTTTCCCAGGATCCCATCTACGATACCACATTCTGTTTAGTCATCATCTCTCCTTAGGCTCCTCTTGGCCAAGTTTCTCAGGCGTTTCTTGGTTTTGATGACCTGACAGCTTTGAGGAATATGGGTCAGGTATTTTGAGACTGTCCTGCAATTGAGATTTGTTTGATTTTTTTCCCTCATGTTTAGGCTGGGATTATAGGTTTTCACGAGGACATCACAACTAAAACATCATATCAGGGGTGCACACTACCAGCATGACTTGACACTGTTGATGTTGACCTTGGTCACCTGGCTGAGGAGTGTTCATCAGGTTTTTCCATTTTAAAGTTAATCTTGTCTCCCCCTTTCCCTACAATACTCTTGAGAAGGAAGTGACTGTGTATTATCCACACTTAAGAATCGGAGAGTTGTGCTGGAGGGTGGAGTATCTACATCAAATATTTGGAATTCTTCTGTTTGGGAGATTGGTCATTTCTCCATCATTTATTTATATCAGTATGAACTCACAAATGCTTATTTTATGCTCTGGTTATAACCCAACACTACTTTCTTTTGTCACTCAAATTATAGATTATTTTTGATGTCCTTTAGAAATATATGACTTTTGCCATTAACTGGGGTCTAGGTCTATCTGTATGCAAAGGTGGTAACTGACACTTGTTTTTAACGTGTGTGCTCTCATGTTTGAGTGTGTGGTGGAGTATATTTTAGAAATGTCTTAGAGTAGAAGAGAATAAAAGAAAACCAGAAGTTGTGCATTGTATAAAGCTCCATTGCCAAAAAATTTAATTATTTAGAATTGACCAAGCAGAGACTTCCTTCAGTTCTGATAAGGTTGTTATGGAAATTATATTGGGGGTGGAGGGAGTGTTCTGAAATCGATTAAAATCCTTTTACTGCTTGCACACTATCTTGAATTTTCTATTTCCTAAGTAAAGACAAGCATAAATCATAACTTGCATTTCCAAAACTTTACACGTCTATCTTTTATTGAATATTTATTGTATGGAACATAATCCTAGAAATAAGACACACGTTCCGTCTTCATTCATATTTTGGTATGAGAGACATGCAAGTCCCCCTCCCAGACAAGTGCATACCTACTGTATTGCATTCCAGTAAGAATATTAGCGTGGGGTGGGGAGTTTACTGCAGGTGATCTCTTATTTGTGGATCATACCTAGGGGTGCATTGTGACACAGACTTTTTAAGGAACTTCCAAAGAAAGAAGTTTATTAAACTGTTCAGTCCTTGAGGATTCATGGATGAGGTTCAGCTGCATCATGTACACTGGAAAATATGCAAAATTGTGTGTGTGTGTGTGTGTGTGTGTGTGTATCTTCTGAAGTGAGAGCTCAGACTTTTATCATATTCCTCAAAGGCTCTACGATTTCCACAAGGATTAGAACCATTGCTTTAATGTGTAAACTGATGGAGGAGGCAGATGAGTTGGTAAAGAAGTGGTCCTCAGGTTAGAGTTGCTGTCGGGATTTCACTAGGGCCTTCCCCATAAATACAGAAGTAATCTGTGGTAGATGCTACACAAAAAAGTATTGTAAAATCCAGCCATACTTTGCATATAATATAGTATCTCAGTAAAGAAACTTGGGTTGAATTATTTTGTACAGAATTTAAGAAAAACATCTTCTGTGTTCATAAGTCTGGTTTTGCACAGAGCCCTCCTATTGAGATATACATGGCAATACCACTAGGGCTACCACGACTGCCACTCCAATGAACTCTACTAGAACGTATCATTTACTTTGTGCTTACTATGTGCCAGAGGCTCTCTCCATATTTTTCTGATTTTCACAACATTATACATGGCAGTTATTATCTATATTTTGTAGTGAGGGGATCAAGGCTCAGATAGACTAGGAAACTTATTCTAGGTGAGACAGCTTTTGGTTGAGTGGAGACAAGATTTGCACCCAGCGTTGGCAGATTCAGTAGTCAGGTTGCAGGTTTAATCCCTGGCCCTGGTTTGGAAGCATTCAGGAGGCAACCAATGGATGTGTTTCTCTCATGCTGATGTATATCTTTTTCTCTCCCTCTTCTTTTCTCCCTCTTCCCCCTCCCTCCCTTCCAATCTCTAAAAGTCAATGGAAAAAATATCGTTGGGTGAGGATTAACAAACAAAAATCTATGCTTTGTTTGTAGCATGATGCTGGTTTACAGTAATTGGTTTAATTTGGTGTTTCTTATTTCAAATAAATGAAGTCGATACGAGCTAGCTTTAACAAAAATGTGTTATAAGGCAAGGGCGTCTTGAGGAGCTCAAAGATAGGAATGCAGGTGACTTCTGGAAGCAACGATAACTGGGAACTGTTAACATCATTCTCTGACTCTCATCTGCCTGTTCTCTTGCACACTGGCTCTGTTCTCTCTCTGGCTTTTTCTGCTGCTCCTATAGATGACATCATATGCTGCACAGCTTCAACCAAGAACAGAGATTAGCTGTCCCTAAATCTCAATTCCAAATTCCGTGTAGAAAATCCGACTGGCTCTATGTCAGACCAACATCCATTCTGGGTCCAAACGGCTTCAGCTAAGGAGGCAGAACTACACTGTCTAAACATGGCTGCCTGGGATTTGGAGGCACCAGCCTTTACTGGTAGGATGTCTGACTTTTGCCGGTTGTCACTCATCTGGTTTGACTACCACCCATTCTGGGTACTCTTAATTGTTAGAAATCTAAGGATTTCTTTCCAGGTTTGACCCATGATTATAGCTGTTTGAAGAGAAAACAAGACTAGGACAGGCTTGGCCAATATGTTGTTATGTAAACAGTTTTTCCCTTTTGAAGTACAGCCTTACTCCTTACAGGTTGATTGCGCGCTCGCGCGCGCGCACACACACACACACACACACACACACACACCCCTCCCCCTGGAATATGCTTTATAGTATCTGCTTAGAAAAAACCACCTGTCTCCTGCATCCTTAGAGTTCAGCTTTTGCCTGGGGCTACTGTAGCAGCAACTCCACTGACTCCCTTTGCTAATAAAAGTCAGTAAAACCCTCCCCACCTGTTGTCCTTTCTATCTCTTTATGGTAATACTGAGTTCTTTCCCCAATAACCATTACTTATCCAGAAGTGGGCCCCATTACTCTCATTGGGCATAATGGGAAGAATAACTTTACCGAGGGTCTCTTAGGAACAGATAGTCGTCACCAACTTTTTCAACTGAAGCAGCTTCCGAGGAAGACGGTCAAAGCTCAGCACCCAGTTATATTCACATATACTTTCTATATTCTTCTGCAGCTGTAAAAAGTAAGAAACTTAAGGAGAAAAGTCACGTTGTTACATTGATTTTGTAAGTGGCCTGAATTTATGATGAACATTGTGTTCCAAAAGTTTGTTTTCAGGTCAGTTGTTTAGAATTTGGAACTAATTTTACTATGGAAACAATGTTATATTTGCTAAGTTAGGTTTCTAGCCAAACTACAAAATATTATTTGGTCTGCAACATAGCTGATATGGTAATTATAACCTTGAAATGTTCTTGCCCTTAAAACTGGGGTCTCGACTCTTCTGTGTCTAAAGCCCTAATTCATTAGCTTCCTGAATACTAATCCCACTGAACTTCTCTCAAGTCTGGTACTCTCTGGAAGCTCCATTTTCTCTCACTCTGAAGGAGGGAGGAAGTGGTGTGCAGGTGAATGAAGAAGTGGGCTCCAGGTATTGAAAGATGCGGGGGTTCGAGATGCCACAACAGGAAGGGCAGGGTAGAGTAGAGAGCAGTGAGTTTGATGTGCTCAGTGAATCCCATCGGAGAGAAGGGAAATCTGGGGAAGAGGAGCGGGAGGGAAAGGACGGCTGCACCATTTGATAAATAGCCATTGTCAATGCCTGCCTGTGTTTAAAATATTTATTAACTGTTTTTGTTTTTTTTTCCTTGCATGCAGTTCTTTGAGTTGTTCTTCCCCCTAGATTAGCTTGCAGTAAATGAATAAAGAATTTTACAGCATTCCCCGTTTGTTTAGCTGAATCCCTGAACTCACCTCTCTGGGGCAAGGTTCCAGGACTGCACAGCAGTCCAGCCTAGTAAAGGGTAGGTGTGTACTGTCTTTAATCATGTGGCTGTGTAATGTTATCGCAGCCCCTGCATATGTGGCTTTAGTGGATGATTTCATCCCCTTTGCTGACTTGGACCCAGATGACTTTACATTCTCAGCAAACAGATGGACAGACAACAAGGTTGAAACAGGATCTTGTACTAAAATAGTCTTTGAGTCATTCTTTTTGACTGTTGACTCTTCCAGGAAACTTGCCCCTTCCTCCTTGTAGAAGGCCATTGCTGAGAACTAATGTACTCAGACTTGTTAGAGTCTCTTCCCAATGTATATTTTATATTCTTCTTCTTGGTCAAGACTGGGCTTTGGCTAAGGTAGCTATATTGTCTAATATGTTTTGGCCTAACACCTGGACTTTTGCCCTAAGTAGATGTTTAAAAATAGAATTAAAAGTTTTGCATCAACCTTCTATTTTTGTCCTCCTTCCAAAAAAGGTTCTGATATGAGAACGAGGAGAGCTTGATTTCACCTATAACTTTATTTTGGGAGGCATGGGTACTCTAGCAAAAGTCACTGGACTTGGTTATTAAGACCTAGTCCAAGCTGTGTGAGTAATACCTGTTTGACCTCAGGAAAGATAGTTCATTTTTCACTGCTCAGTTTTTTCATTTGTAAAAATGGAGTAATAAAACTTTAACTGGAAGGTTGTTGTGAGTACTCAATGAGATGTTTGTGAAAGCACCCAGATGAAGTAGCATGGCTCTAGTAACATAAATTTTGATTCGTTTTTCAGAGGTTAGAACTATCCTTCCTCTTTCACAACATAACTTATAATGAGCAAGGAGTAATTCACTTACAGATTTATTTACTGTAAACCTAGAGTGTTCTGTTCCTGCAGAATAGTGGTAATAATATTCACACCCTTGTCCCTTCATCCTCCGTTTGATTTTTTGAATGAGGTATAAAATGAAGCACAGCCTAATTCAGGTCCGGATGTGGCTCAGAATATCTCCACCTTGCTCATTTGACGTTGTCATGCTTTCTGCTAAGAGGCATAAACTGATGTGCTGACAAAGGAACATCTTGAGCAATCTGAACTGTTGAACTGAAACAGCATGAGCTGGGCAGCCAACCACTCCAGGTTATAGCATTCTTTTGAGGATGGTGGTATCTGCTTTGTCATCTGCAGTTTTTGTAGCCATAGGTAGGCACTGCAACATTATGTTGTCCAAGGTCCTGTGGGAGTATGTATAGCAATTGCAGGCGGAAATGATTGCAATTTCCCCCCCCAGAATTTAAGTAACAACATAAAATAACATTTGTGGCTCTGAAAGTTTTTTGCTCTGTGGGTCAAAGAGAATACAATTTGGATTGGCGATTTTCCATATAGCCACCGAGGAGGAGAGCTTTAGCCAGCTTTAGCCTGTGTGTGTATTAGGTCATAGGAAAGGGAGACAGATGCTTGAGAGGGCCCCCGAGTCCCCATAGAATGGCCTAGAGGCCTCACACCAAAGTTTCTATCGTTTGTCTTGATTTGCTCTCATCTTTACCTGGGGAGGTGAATGAGCTTCTCCTCCTCACCCCATTTCTCAGGTCTCACACGACTGAACTATGTATCTTTGTTCACTAATGCTTATCAGAGCAGTTATAAAATACCCTTTCTGTGCTTAGATAAAATCTAAAAGTATTCATATATCACTAATGAGCCTCATTGAGTTTAAGAAAGCACTGGATATTACTGACAATGAGAAATACAGTGAGGGTTGACTTTCTATGATTATTTTTGCTTTTATTGTATCTTGAAAAAATTTGTAACTGAGTAGTTTTAAAGTATTGTTTTTTTTAATCGAATGCCTTGGTTGGAAAGATTTGTTTTCTGCCATCAACAAAGCCTACGTGTTAACCATCTCTGTACCTTTGCTCATGCAGCTCCCTTTGCCCAGCCTCTTCCTGTTGGCTTTGCACACTTCTACCTATTAAACTCTCTCCACCCTGCAGGGCTGAGCTCACAAAGCTGCCCTCCTGGATCAGGTACAGCTCTGCTCTGACTTATTTCCATGAGCGTCCTTTCCTGTACCACTTGAAGTCTTATGTTTTATTTATCTTTGTGTTCCCAGCACCAAATAGAAGCTGGTAGATAATATGTGCTTAATAAATGTTTGCTGAATGAAGGCATGAGTGCTGTAATAGGGTAAGGGCATTGTATAGGGAGGAAGACCAGAGGAGGCCATCTAAACACATGGTAGAGAAGAAAGTAGAGAGGGTGTGTCCCAGGAAAGATATACTTTGAGAGATGTTTTGGGGAATGAGCAGCTATTCATTAGATGAAAAGGGTGAGGAAGAATGGCCTGGCAAATAGAGAAGCAGAGGAATTTGTGAATGAGAAATTTGGATGCCCAAAAGAGTTTAGTGTGTCTGGAACTTAGATGCAAAGTAAATCAGGGAAGAAGATGAACTTAAAAAGGTTGGCAAGCCCTGGCTGGTTTGGCTCAGAGGTTAGAGCGTTGGTCCGCAGACCAAAGAGTCACAGGTTTGATTCTGGTCAAGGGCACGTACCTCAGTCTGGGCCCTGGTCGGTGTCGTGTGGGAGGCAACCAGTCGATGTGTCTCTTTCATACTGATGTTTCTCTCTCTCTCTCTCCCTCACACACTCTGGCTAAAGATAAATGGAAAATATCCTTGGGTGAAGATTTAAAAATAAATAAATAAATAAAAGTAAAAAGGTCGGCAAGTTGTATGTTACTTTGAGTTTTGTGCCAATTTAAAAAATCACTTAGCCATGGCCGGTTTGGCTCAGCGGTTGGAGCGTCGGCCTGCGGTACAGAGAGACCCGGGTTCGGTTCCCGCTAAGGGCACGTACCTTGGTTGCAGTTTGTCCCGGCCCTGGTTGGTCGTGCGGGTGGCAGCCACTCGATGTGTCTCTTCACATCAATGTTTCTCTCTCTCTCTCTCCCTCCCGCTCTATCTGAACAAAAAAATGGAAAAATGTCCTCGGGTGAGGATAAAAATAAAATAAAATAAAATAAAAAATCACTTAGGTTATTAGCCAGAGTAACCTCTGTGATGCCCTGATCAATTATATATGCCAGATAGGATGGATCTCATGAGATCAGGTCGTTTGATTAGGGGAGTTATTATTTCGAAGCATGGATTTTTAAAAATTGCATAAAGTGATCATAAAATTTTACATTGATTAAGAAATATCCTATAACATCCAAGAGAAATATGAAAAAATAAGAATTCTGTTAAGTCACTATAATCAACATGATATTGACCTAGCAAATGACAAATAGATCATTGGAACAGAGTAGATTCAGAAGTAGATAATTCAGAATAAATCACTGAAAATACAGAAAACCCAATATTTAATACATGTTACAGTTCAATTCAGTGAAATAAAACCCTACATTATTTAATAAATTGTTCTGTTATAGGTAGTTCCCCACCTGGTTAAAATATAACAGGACTCATCATATACCATTTAAATACAGTTCCTTGGTAGATGAAACACAAATGTTTTTAAAAAGTAACAGCTAACATCTCACAAGACTATCTAGGAAAGCACACATGTGCATTCTGAAGCTTGGAAAATCTCCCAAAGACTGGGACCCCTAGAAGCTACATATGAAAAGGAAGGTATAGCATAACATATATAATCAAAAACCACTTTGTGGAAATAGTAACATAAAATAAACCTGTAGACGTCAGCGAGGTGTGGAAAAATATTTGTAAAATGCTTTGTAGCCAAGTGTTTATATTTATAAAGAGCGCTTATAAATAGGAAAAATATAAACTATACTATAGCACAGTGGACAAAAAAATATGAAAAGACAATTCACAGAGCTAAGGTAAAGGTGTGTGTGTGTTAGCATACCTCAGTAGACTAAATGGACACAGAGAAAAATGCTTAGAAGACACCGCAGGCTGTTAACTTCGGTGCATGAGTGAGTGAGGGCTGATGTGAGTGGAAAATGAAAGGAAAATTACGACACTCTTCTCCCAGGCTACTGAGGGAGACAGACATGTAAACAGAGTGCTCCATAGGTGCCAAAGTTGAGGAATAAAGAGAGAGCTGAGTTAGAAGAGGAAGAAAAGGCCTTTGTATCTGAA
The DNA here is from genome assembly GCF_014108415.1 of Molossus molossus. NCBI lineage: Eukaryota > Metazoa > Chordata > Mammalia > Chiroptera > Molossidae > Molossus > Molossus molossus. Next base: position 23,015,819 of record NW_023425347.1, on the reverse strand, counting down.
AAGAAATGACTCTGGGCAATAACTTTTTTTCTTTAGTTCTGGTCTTACCAGATCATTAATTAATTGCAACTAGTGACACAGTGACTTCCATGAGATAAATATAGTTATGTGGGTCAGGCACAGTATGTGTTTAGAAATTATTGTGAAGCCCTTGGAAAAAGGTACTTTGCAAAGACATATCCACATGACTGCAATGACTGCTTATTTAAACTGATCTTCAGATATTTAATCTACACTGATTGTCATATATTCATTCAATTATGAGTCTTCTCCAGGGGCCAATGGGAATGAGAAGGACCCACTTGAGGAACACTGATTTATAAGAAAGATCTCTCTGAGATTCCCTTTTGTTGGTGACGCAAGTATTGCTGAACAGAGTCTGTGGTTTTTGCCACAGCTGTTAATACATAGCAAAGTCTCCTTGTGAGGGCTGTCCTGTGGCATGTGCTGTGGCGAGTTATGCCAAACCAACCTTCTTACGATGTTCTGAGGAGGATTGGAGGATTCAGATGAGAAGTGGTTAAGTGGAAAGAAAACAGATTTTCCAAGTGTAGGCTTCTCTCCCTCTCTCTCTCTCCCCCTCCCTCCCTCTCTCTCAGAATACAGAATAGGATCCCTCCCTCTCAAGGCACCTGCATTTCCCATCCAGGATTCATTTAGCCCTGGGTTCTATGCTTTTAATTCTGGTTTCTTTGATCTGTTGCCGATGATAGTATTTGTTGGTTTTATCTGGCTCTGATTTCGTTGGGGACTTTATGATTCACTGTTTTGGAGGAAGAGGGACAAGAAGGGTGAAAGGGAGAAAGCAGGAAAAGAAGGGAATCGAACATCTGTGTGTTTGAGGTGCCTTTAAAATAAAGTTCTACTGGAAAATTAACATCCATTATATTCCCACCTATGAGTAATTTGGTCCCTGTAGAATAGAATTTTAATTTGAAGAATGAAGTTCCTCATGATTTAAGCCAGGAAATAGTTTGACTTGTACTTCAGGAGAGTCCTCTGTATCATGTAGGATGCATAGTACTGAGCTTTTTTTTTTTTTTTCCTTTATTGATTTTATATAGAGAAGAAGGGAGAGGGAGAGAGAGACAGAAACATTGATGAGAGAGAACATTGATTGGTCACCTCCTGCATGCCCCCCCCCCCCCCACTGGGGATTTGGCCCACAACCTGGGCATGTGACCTGACTGGGATTCGAATTGGCAACCTCTTGGTGTATGGGTTGACACTCAACCACTGAGCCATACCAGCTGGGCTGGTACTGAGCTCTTTTGTCCTGTATACCAAGTAGGACATTGTCTGGGGTGACAACTATGAGAACATTATTTGGGGATTTAAAATATATATATATATATATATATATATATATATATATATGTTTTTATTGATTTCAGAGCAAGGAAGGGGGAGAGAGAGAGAGGGCTAGAAACATTGATGAGAGAGAAATAACAGCTGCTGCTTCCCGCATGCTCCCTACTGGGAATGGAGCCTGCATCCTGGGAGTGTGCCCTGACCGGGAATCAAACCAGCAACCTCCAGGTGCATGGGTCAGTGCTCAATCACTGAGCCACACTGGCCAGGCTGGGGATGATTTTTCATGGATTGATAGAAATGAATTTGGAGGAGAGGGGAATAGTATTAGGAGGAGGATTAATGCAAACTTTGCAGACAGGAAGGATTCTCAAGACTATTTCACCTGACTTTCTAGTGGAGAATCTTAAGTCAGGGCTACTGTAGTCATTTTCTCTAGAGTTAGGTGTTGAACAAGAGTGCCGAATTTCATTTTCTCAGTGGGCTCGTCATTGCAGCTTGCTCGTGGTGTGGTATGTGGGATGTTAAGATTCTCGAACAACTGAATCCTTTGGCATCTTGCTCTCTCGTTCAGCTTTCCATCTTGGGTCATGGTGGGTTCCCCTGCGGCAAACCAGTGATGGCAGTTTGGGATGAGTCCTGAGCTGCTTAACAGCCGGGAGCCATTCTGAGAAATGCATCTTTAGGTGATTTGGTCATTGTGTGAACATCATAGAGTGCACGTAAACCTAACTACACTCCATTTGTTCCAGGCTACAAGTCTATACTGCATGTTACTGTAAAAAAACTGCATGAGATTAAATCAAGCACAAGAGAAAATGTTGCTATCAAGAGATAGGGTAAACACCAGAGGCATGAGGCCGCTGCTGGTCCAACTCCGCATAGTTTTACAGCAACCTTTTTAAAAAAGTTATTATTATGAGCAGAAAGAGTACACTCTAAAATAATAAAAAGTGTGATATAGCCCTGGCCTGTTTGGCTCAGCAGTTAGAGCGTCGGCTCGCAGACCCTTGGCATATACCTGGGCCCCGGGTCCCAGTCGGGGTCCTTAGGGAGGCAACCAATCAGTGTGTCTCTCTCACTTTGATGTTTTTCTCTCTCTCTCTTTGTCCCCCCTTCCTTCCCTTCTACTCTGTCTAAAATAATCAGTGGAAAAAATATCCTTAGGTGAGGATTAAAAAAAAAGTATAGTATAGTAAATACATAAACCAATAAAAGTCATTTATTATCATTATTAAGTAGTATGTACTGTACATAATTGTATGTGCTGTGCTTTTATATGACAGGTGGCTCAGTAAGTTTGTTTATAGTAGCATCACCACAAACACAGAGAACTATGTTGTGCTACGGTGTTACAAGGCAATAGGAATTTTTCAGATCCATTATTTTTTTTAAAGCATTTATACTGTCGAGTTTATTGATTATTTTAACTTTTCTTTAAACTTATTTGTCACCAGTTAAAATAAAAGTCATTTAAAAAAAGTATTACATACATTTCAGTTTTTCATAATGTAGCATTTAATGTATTTTCCTAAATTAAATTTACTGGGGGTGACATTGGTTGATGAAATGGTATAGGTTTCAATTGTACCATTCTATAACACATCATCTGTATATCGCATTGTGTTTTACCACCCCAAATCAATTCTCCTTCCATTACCAGATATTTGACCCCCTTTACCTTTTACTACTTCCCCCCACCTCCCTTTGCCTTGGTAACCACCATACTGTTGTCTGTGTCTACGAGTTTTTGTTTGTTTCTTTGTGATGTTTGTTCATTTATTGCTTTCAGTGCAGCCCTATTATAATCCATGAACAAATGTGGTCAGTTGTTGACTAAAACATCTTATGTAGCCCAGGACTGTATTCTGGTCAGGTTTTTCTCATCGGGGCCCAGCTGGTTGTGATTTGCTCTGTGAGATGTTGAATGCTCTTGTATGTATGAAATAGAACCAAATGACATGTCCGCAGCTTTTGGAGAACTTGTTAGGAAGTCTGGGGTAACTGGATGATCATATCTGAGTCATATTTTGACTTTCCATGTAGTTTGACTTCCATGGTAGCCTGAGTGTATCTCTGGCATAGTTTCTATCACATAATTTTATAATGTTCTTAGTTTCATTTTGTATTGTGTCTTACTCTTAGTTCTATACTAAATACCCTTGATAAAAGTTGAAGTGAATGTATTAGATGCAACAGAAAAATGCAAAGGAAATTATAGCTGTTTGGAAATGAGAAATCACCACATTGTCAGTGGCAGAACACCATGACCTTTGCCTTAAATTTTTTTCCTGTGGAGAAGGAGTTGCACCTATTGCAGAAGCTGGTTTCCCAATACTTGTGTTCTGTCATCTGATTTCTTGAAACTGAACAAATCATTAAAAAAATTTTATGTTTTAACACAGGATGTCACATCTAAGTTACATAGCTTACATGTTAAGGTAGATTAGAAGGTTAGTTTCAATAGCACAAGAATGAATCTTTACTTTTCTTTATGTTAAAGAGAAAACTTTTCCAAAACAGAAATCCCACTTCTTGATTCTCTTTGTATGTAGGACTACAGTGCATTTTACAGTATAATTCTATTATCTATTATATACTATGGCATATATTATTATATTAGTATCTTACACACAAATATCTAATAATCTGGATATATTTCTATATAGTTTTGCCTCATATGCAAAGAAAGTTTAAAGTATGCTTTGGGTTTATTTTGGTTTTGTTCTCTATAACTTTAGGTATATTATAAGTTAATACAATTCCTACTGTTTGGATTACTTACCATTCACGTCAAGATTTCATTTGCCTTTTCTTTAGGAAGGTCTGTAATTCTGACTAGGAAATAATTCTCTATTATGATGAAGGTCAACACAACTATAATCTCTGGTGAACAATTTGTAATATGTCTATTATTACTTAGAAAGATAAAAAACACTTTTAAAGAAAAATCCTCACCCAAGGATAGTTTTCCATTGATTTTAAGATAGAGTGAGAGGGAGGGAGGGTGGGAAGGAGGGAGAGAGAGGGAGAGAGAGAGAGAGAGAAACATCCATGTAAGAGAGACACATTGATTGGCTACCTCGCAGGTCCTCAACCGGGCCTGGGGATTGAATCGCAGCCGAGGTACGTGCCCTTGACCAGAATCCAATCTGAGACTCTTTGGTCTGCAGGCCATTGCTCCAACTGCTGAGCCAAACCGGCCTGGATGATAAAAAACACTTTTATAGACTGTAGTGGCTAGATTCTACGTCTCAGTCTGTCATATCAAATCTTACATTTACTTTTCCAGTTTAAAAGAAGTTGTTCCTTCTTAGATTTTTGAGGGTTCCTCTTTATTTACCCTTTGAATACTGGTTCCTTTGGTTCTCTTTTATGATCCCTTTATTTTTCTTCCTTCTTAGATGAATCACACTGACTGCTTTCCTACTGTGTAGCAGGACAGGGCCATGCTGGACAGCTGAGTGGGTTGTGTACCACACAGCTCCAGAAGGTGGCATTTGCTACACCTCCCCCAAGACTTAGATTGTGCTAGTTAGTGTGCAACCTCTCATTTAACCTCACAGCAACCTATGAGATGAATATCATCATTGCTATTTTATAGATGAGGAAACTGAATTTGGGGTATGTTAAAAACATGTTTACGTTTACGTAATAATGAATGGGTGATAGAGTTTGTATGGCTCCAAAGCCTCTGTTCTCTCAACAGCATGCCACCTTTTGTGGGTGATTTCAGCTCTTGGTCATCTCATCCATGGCCACAGCCTAAATGATGGTAATTCCTAAAAGACTCTCTACTCTACCCCAGATCTCTCTCTGTTGCTGGCCTACTAGAGAAGTCTCCCACTGTGTCCCAGATGCACCTCAAATTCTGCACAAATAAAATGGAATTGTTATCATTTTCCTTACAACTGCTCCTCCTTTGTTCCCAATCTCAGTTAGTGGTACCAACAGCCTGGGCTCTCCTCTCTCCCTTACCCTATACATCCGATCTGATCTATCAGGTCTTATTAATTCTGTTTCTGAAAGCTCTCTCCATTTGTTCTCTTCTTTTTCATGCCATTTGTCACTCCTGGTAGTTGAGGTCTTCATTTTTTGTTGTTGTTGTTGTTCAGATAGAGTGGGAGGGAGGGAGGGAGGGAGAGAGAGAGAAAGAGAGACATCGACATGAAAGGGACACATCGAGTGGCTGCCACCCGCATGACCCAACCAGGGCCAGGGACAAACTGCTACCAAGGTATGTGCCCTTAGTGGGAATCAAACCCGGGTCTCTCTGGACCGCAGGCCGATGCTCTAACCACTGAGCCAAACTGGCCAGGGCGAGGTTCTCATTCTTTTATTCTGAATGCCTCCATTCTGTCTGAATTATAAAAAGCATCGCCTAAAGTCTCACATCTCTAGCCTTTGCATTGGCTGTTGCCTCTGACTGGTTTATCTTTCTTCACCTTCCCCAATCAGCTACTTGAGGACTCAGCTTTAAGTTACTTTCCCAGGGATGCCATCCTTGATTCTTTTCGTCAACACCTTTCCTTAAGTTAAATTATTTTTCTCTGTACTTCCATGGCATGTCATATGTACGTCTATCTTATCACTCATCAGAATACCCTGAGAATTGATTTGCTTGTCTGACTCCTTTCCTGGACTGAGAGGCCTCCAAGGACAGGGACTGTATACATCCAACTTATCTTTGTCTTCCAAGCATCTAGCAGTTTTTCTGGGAGGAGATCAATAAATCCTTGAAGGAATGAATGAACACACACAGTGTACTCTAGGCTGATCGGAAAGAATTGTTCACATAATACTATAATGTTCTGTTTGTTTATTTAGTTCCACTAAAATTTGAATGCAATTTTTATAAACTTGCATGGTTGAAAATAATGCTGATGTTTTTATTTATTTTATTGTTATAAAATAATTTTTTTTTCTTAATTGATTTCAGAGAGGAAGGGAGAAGGAGAGAGAGAGAAAAACATCGATGAGAGAGAACATCAATTGGCTGTCTCCTGTATGCCTCTCACTGGGGATTTGGCCCACAACCTGGGCATGTGCTCTGACTGGGAATCAAACTAGCAACCTCTTGGTGCATGGGTCGACGCTCAACCACTGAGCCACACTGGCTGAGCAATGCTGATGTTTTTAAATTATACAACATATTTTTTCTTTCCCCTGCCATTTATAACAACAGACGGCCTGATTATTGCTTAACACATGTTTTCATTCATATTGGCAGCTTCTTCCCTTATCCTGTTGATAAGAGATTATAATTCAACTTCATAGTAATTTAAAAAGTGGACTCTGTGTTGAACTTTGGTTTAAGGTGCCAAACATTTTGTATCAACACTAATGAATAAGCTAATCTCTTAGAAGTTGCTTTATTTATCTTTCTTGATTCTGTTCATCAACAATGGTCAGTACATCAAGAAAATACCTTGAGGTTAATTATCTCAGAACCTAAGCTATTGCTAAATTTGAAGTTAGACATTGTGGGGTGATTTTCATTAACATGTACCTTTTTCATCTAAGACAGATTTAGGTCTCAGTCCAGCTCAACCCCCTTTCTGGTTCATGTCAACCACTTAAATCTCCCTGCACATCAGTTTCCTCAGTTTTAAAATTAAGCATTTGAACTAAATTAGCTAAAAGAACTTTCCAAACTCCAGTATCCTCTGATTCCATTACTTTGGGTCACCACTGTGAATTCTCTTTCTGTCTTATTTCCCTTGTCCACTTTCCCTTCCTCCCCCACTAGTGGACTGGTCCTCCTGCCTGTCCTACACACACACACACAGATACACTGCATTCTTCAGCACCTGGCTTTGACCCTTCAACACGAGAGAGCTGAGAAGCAGTTTGCAGTGTGCACTTCCTTCACTGGCACACCGATCCCTTCCAAGGGTCTGTGAGTCCTTTCTTATAGAAAGCACATTCCTGAGTGCAGCTGCAAAAGGAGAGGGAAGTTGCAGAGTGAGCACAGAAAGATTCTTGTTTCAGAGTAAAGGCATTTCTAAATTGCAACAGATTTGGGACTGTAATTGTGACCTCTGGGGTAGGGGGGGGGTGGGGAGCAAGGCGGTACATAATCTGTTATAAACATTACACAAATTAAGTGTCTAAGGTTTTGGAGTGAGGAAGGCACATCATAGTTCCCCACAGCTCCCAGATTACTTTGTTACCGTTTCTTTAATAGAGAGTACAACCTGTTAGGTTGGCAAGTGTTCCCTACATAATTTATTGACAAAGCATTTCAAGCAAAATCATTTGCATAAATGTGTGCCAGTATTTTGTGAGGTAAACTAAGTCTTGATTTCATTTGCCTGCCTTTTCATTCTATTATTAGACACAAAAGGACAAATCAGGTACAGAGTGTTTTTTTTTATTTAAATCATTAAAAATTTTCAATTACAGTTGACATATAATATGATATCAGTTTCAGGTGTACCCACAGTGATTAGACATTATGTAACTTAGTGGTCATCCCCATACATCTTGTTCCCATCTAACACATTGTTCATCACCACCAAACCAGTGTTACATGAAATGTTAAAGGGAAAAAGAAGAAAAAGATAAAAAATATGAACAATAAATACATATCTATCAACAATTGAATCTACCGAACAAACGAAGTAAACAAGCAGAACATTTTGAAGGTTGCCAGATGGGAGGGGGGTTGAGGGGATGAGGGACAAAGGTGAAGGGATTGAGAAGTATGGATTGGCGGTGGCAGAATAGTCATGTGGATGTCAAGTACAGCATAGGGAATATAGTCCATAATATTCTAATAACTAGGTACAAGGTGTTTTTGATGAGATGTGCATGGAAAGTATTTATAAATACAGTTTTCTGGCAAAATGGGAAGGCAGGTCTGGGCTGTTGGAGGTAGAAGGAAAAACATTTAAAAGGCTGGGGATGAGGGAGACAAAGGTGCCCCGGGAGGACACAGTGCAGGGAAGCAGCAAGCACTTAAGGCCAAGAGGTGGCTTGCCCCTGTCTGGGCATGATGTAGGACACCAGGGGCTGCTGCTGGACACCCTGCCCTGGATCCCTGCGGCAGCCGTCCCAGAAGGACAAGAGAGAGGTCCTGCCAAGTGCAGCCCGCGGAGGAGGATTGGATTGCCCGGGGCCCAGGCTGCCGGTCGGGACAGGGTTAAGACCATCACCTGCATCGAAGTGCGGCTCGGATGGGAAGTAGGAAGTGCCGCGCCTGCGCTTCCTGTATAAATAACCGCGCGGCTCCCGGCGCCGCTGCTGGCGAGCTGCGCCCCACGCTCTGCAGGCTTCCGCGCCGCTGCAGCTCCCCAGGCGGAGGCGGCTGGGTCTAGGTCCTCCTCCTCCGGCACCAGCGCTCTGCGAGCCCGAGTTCTGTTCCAGTCCTGCAAAGCGCAAAGCTGTCAGCTGCAGAGCACGGAGGACGAGGGAGAGAATGGAACAGCCCCTCCTCCCCGGTGTGCGAGCAGGAGGCTGCTGAGAAGCCCGGGCGGCGGAGGAAGGACAGAGCTCTTCAGCCAGGTAGGTTTAGCAAGCTTTTTAAAAGCTGCAGGCATTGCAAGCCGGGAATGGTGTTGGACTGAGAAAAGAAAAAAAAGGGCAAGAAACTATGATACCATGTTTTTTAGCCATATGTTCTGTGTCTTGTGCTTCCAGCATACAGAATTGAATGCATTCGGAATGCCTTAAACACCTGTTAACTTTTAAAAAATAGATGCCTTTGTAAAGGTAGAAAGAAACGAGTTTAATTTCTACTAGAACAGTCTCCACCGAATGTATTGAAAATTCAAGGTTAGATCAAACCTCCCAATGTCTTAAAGGGAGACCAAAAGTTGGCATAACCTCAGCTGTTTACCTTCTGTTACTTGGAAATGCACAGCAGTATGTTGACACACATAGATATGAATAAGATGTTAGGTTGTCCGTGGGCTCTTGGCCATACGTTATGCTGATTATTTTGTCAGTTTATTGCTGATAAAACACAGTGAAACTCTGATCTTATACTGCTATTCTCAAATTTAAGGTAAAATGAAACTGATTCCTGCTGTTTCCGCAGAGAAAAGGTCTTTTAGCTCACCCTTTCCAGGGTGCCTTTTGCTTTTGTTGTTAGTTTCAGTGATTCTGCTGTAAGCCTACTCCTGATGGATAGATATACTTCTCACATTCAGATTTCTCAGAAATGAATTCTTCTTTCTGGAAAAATGTTCTCTGTCTTCATTCTTCCACTATAGTCTTGTACTTATTTCTACTGCTCAGGTATCTTATCAAAACATTACTGTAGGGAAGCGGGTGGGGGTGGATGGCGGGAAGAGATTAACCAAAGAATTTATGTGCATATATGCATAACCCATGGACACAGACAAGGTGTGCCGATGGCCTGGGGAGCGGGGTGGAGGGAGTCAGTGGGGGGAAAGGGGGAGGTATCTGCAGTACTTTCAACAATAAAGATAAAAATTTAAAAATAAACCTGAAAAGAACCCATCTAAACATTAGCTGGGACGCCCAGTAGGACTATCCATGTTCTTCTAACTTGGCATTTCTGGATGTTTATTTGAACATAGTCAGGTATGAATTAAAGAAAAATGTATCTAACATTTCTGAAGCAGTAGATTGGGGGTGTCTAAGCAGAAGCGAAATAAATGAACTTTGAGATGACTCAATTTTTAGGGTGTGGGTAAGAGGAAGAAGGAACCCAGCCAGGCTTCACTGTGTTGCTGGCTCATTAAATATCAGGCTGCTGCTGCTTTCACTGAGCTGAGCCTCTTGATCCTTTTCACATCTAATTCCTCCTCCTCCTCCTTACTCTGCCCTCCCTTCCCAACCTTAGTCTTTTGTATGGGTAGCAGTCCCCTAAGTACTTTTGAAACTATTGGAGGACAAGAGAGGGGGAGAAAAGAATGATAGCCATAGCAGGTCCACACAGCCTCCTGGAGAGAGGCCACACTTTCTCCCAACTCCTGCCTTACCCCTGCACACCTGTGACTGGTATTTTATTCTTTGTAGTGGGCATACACTGCAAAAAATAGGAAAGAAAATGTCTTGTTTAAAAAGTAGCCTCTGACTGATTGAAACTCTAAACATATACAGAGAATGTAAAAAAGATGTTGAGTTGCAGAATTGGGTTGCTTGGCTTTTTATTTAAAACAAACAGACAAACAAAAAACTCAACCAAAAAACCCCCCCAAACCGATCACCCTAGATAACTTGCTCCTACACTACTATGCTGGAAATGAGGTTTGAATGTGGTCAAACACTGTCTAAACCCAGAGTTTTACAAATATTTACAATCATCTATGCCAAATATCTTTGTGCTGAGCCCCAAGAACATTCTCGGCATTCAAAAGCCTCATTCTCATGAATGGTTTCAGTTCATTGGCAATATAAAGGCATCCAGGCTTCCAAACTAGGCCAGTTTAAGACATCTTTTTTTTTTTTTTGAATAATTAGTTTTTGTGTCTCCCAGATTATGAACCAAGTTTTCTCAGCCTAACTCTACAGCAGAGAGAGAAGCTATGCTCTATCTAGAAAGAAAAAAAATAGTTTATTTTATGTATACAGTAAGTCCATTTAGCTTCCTGGAAACTAGTTTTCGCTTCCATAATATGAATACATTAAATCTGGGAAAGCATATTTACATTTTTCTTCTTGAAAAGCTGTTTCAATATGTCAGATGTTTAGAAACATTTCTAAGGACAACAGAATCATTTCTCTGTAGTGTTTCTGCTAATTCGGGGTTGTGTGTTGCCCCTGGCCTTGACTAATGACATTCCTTTCTTGTTAAGTGAGGTGTGTAGTGTTTGAAATCACCAGTTTGAGGTAGAGGTCAGGAATCATGCTGAACCCAGATGTTGATGGAGGAACAAAGTCCAAACAGTTTGGGGACTAAACTTACTTTGTGCAACTGATTATTTTGGATATGGGAAAGGGGCCAAGCTGCCGGACAAGTCACACTTTCCACTTTGGGCTGTGCGGCGTAGGTATCTGCAGCCACCGCTCCGGGATGCTGCAGCTGTTTGCAGGGACGCCTGCCTTCTTTACGGAAGTCCCTTAACTACAGTGAATAATCTGTATTTTCAGTGTTGGAATTGCTGGAAGTGCATACAGATGAGAACCAGGCCTTCAATATTTTTCTCTACAATGAGAGAGAAATATTTTCTCTCTCTCCAAGAAAACTTACCTACTGTAGTACTGAGTGCCTGTTGTTTGTCATTTGTGTGCTAGATGCCGAGGGTATAACGATGTATACGATGTGGTCTCTGTCCCGAAGGAATTCACGTAAGCTTGGAAGTGTCTTTGAGCTAGCCTGGGAGTTCTCAATTTGTGTTGTTTTACCTGAGCATGAAAAATATTTTGAGGTTTGTCATTTCAACCATGGTTTCCCTGATGTCACCTGAGCATTCAGTAATTTGAAGAGTCATAACAACGTCTAAGTCCATTTATTTAATTATTTTAATTTTTTTTTCACTTTTAGGCATATGTGGGAGGTCTCGTACTAATGTTTTATTTTTATTAACTTTGGAATTTGCTATTTACTTGGTCAATGAGTATTTCCTAGCCCAATGCATCATACTGTAGTAGTCATTTAAAAATAGAAAACAGTACATTAAGGAGAGTAAAAGTGACCAATGCTTTTGCAACATGGAAAGAGAAACTTCTCATCTGTGATCAGACCCCTTACTTGAATTGAAGACACAACAACCTAGGTGGAATGAACTTCTCTTATTCATAGCTGGAGCTACTTCTGGTCACAAGTATGTTAAAAAACATACTTGGCCCTGGCCAGTTTTGCTCAGCGGTTAGAGCGTCGGCCCACGGACCAGAGAGTCCCGGGTTTGGTTCCCACTAAGGGCACGTACCTTGGTTGCATTTTGTCTCCGGTCCTGATTGGGGTCGTGTGGTGGCAACCACTTGATGTGTCTTTCTCACATCGATGTTTCTCTCTCCCTCCCGCTCTATCTGAAGATAAATGCAAAAAAAAAAAAAAAATGTCCTCAGGTGAAGATTAAAAAAAATATATTAAAAATATTTAAAAAAAGAAAAACAAAAACATACTTGGAGCCCGGCTGGTGTGACTTAGTGGTTCAGCATCTACCCATGCACCAAGAGGTTGCCTGTTTGATCCTGGGTCAGGGCACATGCCCAGGTTGTGGGCCTGATTCCCAGTGGGGGGGGGGCATGCGGAAGGTGGCCAATTCATGCTTTCTCTCATTGAAGTTTCTATCTCTCTCACTCTCCCTTCCTCTCTCTCTAAAATCAATAAAGAATAATTATTTAAAAAAAAAAATACTTGGAAAGCCATGTCTCATTAGTTTCTAATTCCTCTGCAGTCATGAGTTTGAGTCCCAGACCTTTAGACAACTGGTTCTTTGTCTTTCTTGGAAAGATAGAACAAGGCATCTCATTTCTCTCTTTGCTGGACTTGTGGCTGAAGCTATAAACCTGCAAACTGTCCTGTATATGATTACATGAAAGTAACCATTGACAACCCCCTCAACCATCTTACTCTTTACAAGCAGGGACTGGATTTAATCATCTCTGCATCTTTAGCACCTAACATCTATAGAATTCAGTTCTTGGTGGGTTGCCTTTGTTTCCTGTATTATTGGTTTCTTAAGAAACTGATTTGGCAAAGACATACAAAAGTACACACCCTGCACTTTACTTAGTGTGGGATGGAGGAGCTTCCTCTTCTAAACTGGTTTTAAATTGGTTTCTAATTAAAATTTCTATATGCAACTTTTAACTTTCACAGGAGAGGGTAATAGTTACATATGCTTTTATTCATTTGGAGAAAAAAAAATTTGATGTAGAGATTTGTGCTTTAGCAACTATAGTTTGCTGGTCATGTCATGACCCAAGAAATCAGCCCTCCTCTTGCTCTGTGGGCCTGCCTGAAATAATACTTCTCCTTGATCTGTTAATTACATCATTGTCTGACCTGCCTTTAAGTGGCATTCCTTCCTGCTTCTGGGCTTTGTTGTTATGCCAGGCAGGGGAAGAAAATTACTCAGCAGGGCTGTAGGAATAACTGTGGGAAGCAAGGGAACCTCTGATTGAAAAGGGGGTGGGCAGGGCACATGGTGGTGTGAGGGAGGGAGCTATTATGAATGTAAAATTCCAATGCCAAGAATATCATTGACCTGTTATTCTAAAATTCACTCTCCTCTTCTTCGATATGTTTTTATTGTTAGGAGAGCTCAGAATGGATTTCCTTCTCTTGGGCCTTATCCTGTAGTGGTAAGGAACATGGGAAGAAAGCAAGAAAAAAGAAATGTGCTTTTTAGAAAAAGGATCAGCATTTTGCCTTTGTTAAAACTTGACATCCCAGATGCTCTGCGCTTTATAGGGTTTAGAGTTAGTTTATCAGAATGTCATGTTCTTCGTTGTCCATAATCACATATCTCTTTCCATATATTTTACCTATATTTTGTAGGAAAAAATATATAAAACTTGGATCTTATTATTCTCACCATAAAGAAATTGCAACTGTAGATGGTGACGGATGTGTTAACTAATTTTATTATGGTAATCATTTCACAAAATATATATATATTATTATATTGCATACCTTCAACTCATACAGTGTTTTGTATCCATTATATTTAAATAAAACTGGGAAAAAATAGATCTTATTAAAATGTTTGTAAGAGACTTTATTCATATCCTGATTTCAAATAACAAGGAGACTGTCTAGAAAACAGCTCTCGCCAATATTTAAGATGCCCATCGTAATGGAGTGTCTGTCCTTTTCATCCACAAGACAAGTTAATAAAGATTTATTAGCATCCCAGTTCCACTTTACAAGATAATGGTCTTCAGGTTACAAAGTTATAATCTTATTGTCATCCTGGATGAGACAAAGATGTTAAAACTAAGGAATTAAAGACTGAAGTATTTTTTCATTTCTTAATTTCCTCTAAATGAAGGTTTTAAACAGTGGGGAAGAACAGACTTTCCTTTTTATCACGTGAGGCATGGTGATAAACAGCATTTTTCAACAACGCTACTACCTCACAAAGCCTCAGTAGGTGAAGGTTTACTTCTATCACATCTAAGAATTAAGCATTTTCTGGAGAATAGTTTTGGATCTATTTTACCTTTTTCAAATAATGACAAAGTGTCCCATGTGTGATGCCATGTACCTACTCATTGGCCTTGAGCGTTGTTCTTTTAAAAAATAATTTAATAGATATAAAACATACTTGAGTAATTGCATTTCTCTGATTACTAGTGAGGCGATGTCCCCATTTGTTCTTACCCTCTCAGGGCACATGTTACAACTGTTTTTCTGATATTTTTGGATGTGCACTGGTTCATCTAGTCCTTGAATGACCAGAGAATGGGTGAAAGATATAAGCTAGGAGTAGAACCACACCACCGGCCAGTACGGAGTTCTGTTGTAAGAACTTGCCTTGCTGAACACCAGTGCTCCCCATGGCCCTTGTTACTCTACCAGCCAGCTGATCTACCTTCCATTCCAGACGGTATTTAGAGTAGAACTTCAGCAAATGGCTCATGCATGTCAGCACTCTACTAGACTCAGTGAGTATTTTAGTTACTAATAGCTTCTGTTAAGAACATAAACCAGTAGCTAAATAAATCACTGTATTGGGCAGAAGTGCCAAGGTGAACATAGTTCTAATTTTCAGATTGTGTTGAGTGGAAGATGGTTGCCTGGCATGTCATTCTTAGTTGGTATTGGGAGAGCTTTCCTAACAAGGTCTTTTTGATTGTTTTTCTTTCTGCTCTATTAGAATACTGGCTTCCTGAGAATCTGATTATGCAAGGTGACACTAAAGCCATACCTTCCCACCACCTGCCCTTCCTGAAAGCACTTCCCTTGGTTAGCTCCCTCTTGCAGTCATGCATTTGTATCTTTTGTTTTATTTTATTATTATTATTATATTTTTAAATCCTCACCTGAGGATATTTTTCTATTTATCTTCAGATAGAATGGAAGGGAGAGAGAGGGAGAAAAAAAGGAGAGAAAGAAACATCAACATGAGAGGGACACATCAACTGGTTGCCTCCCGCACGACCCTGACCAGGGCCAGGGATAAACTGCAACCGAGGTACGTGCCCTTGACCGGAATCGAACCCGCGACTCATTGGTCTTTGGGCTGATGCTCAACCACTGAGCCAAACTGGCCAGGGTGCATTCATATCTTTTATTCTAGCTACCTCACAGGGAGGACTCAATGTCTTGCATGGGCATGTAGACATTTTGAGAGTGTTCGTGTATCTCCCCTTCTGTTTTGTTCCTTGTTCTTGAGTAACTCTTAGACTTTCATAGCATAGCCTGAAACTAAGATCTCATCACAGCTCAACTGGATTTTTACATACATTAATACATCAGTAATATGTTTGCATACATCAGTAATATCCAGTTGATTAATTTTGGTAGCTTTCTATTTCTTGTCATCTCTTTAATTGTGCTTTATCAATTTATCTAAGTTCTAAAGTTTTGCAGAAGGGTGTAAACATTCCCAAATAACTAGTCGTGACCCATGTGACTCGGTTGGGCATCATCTCATGCACCAAGGGGATCACAGGTTCAATTCCCAGTCAGGGCAGATGCCTAGGTTGTGGGCTTGATCCCCGGTAGGGGGCATGCAGGAGGCAGCCGATGGGTGTTTCTCTTTCTCTTCCTCTCTCAAATCAATAAAAACATATTTTTAAAAAATTATAAATAACTATATGAGTATCCTAGTAAAACAAAATCTCTTGCAAACACATGATCTTTTTGTGCAGTGGAATAACTACTATAATCTTAGGTAATGATACAAGCACAAATACATTAGGTAAAAATACTGTGAATATTGGCTGTCTCACCCTCTGCATTTTTGGAGCAGATTGCTTTTTCAGACAAATGTCTTATACATCCTGTGCTTCCAACACTGCTTCTTAAGTATTCCTTTCTTTGGCAATTCCAATGAAAATACATGAGGGAAAAAGTGGCTTTCCTGTTCTTTCCTACCAGATAGTATTGCTTCTCATATAACGAACACTTTTAGAGCAAGAGACACTCATAGAGTGGATGGAACTGCCGACTCCCCTTTCCTGGATACTTAGTGCAAAATCAGATGCTTTAGAGTGGTTTTTCTTCCTTGCATGTCCCAGTCATTGTCCTATTCTGTGATTAATTATAGTTAAGCAAGTGACACTTTTACAATTTGGGTGAAGTCTGCCCTCACCACCCCACCCCAATCCTACAAGTTTAAACCTGAAGGCAGCTGTCATGTATCTTTCTTCCTTTCTCCCTTTCCTTTCTTTTCTCTTTCTTTCCCTTCCCTCCCCTCCCCTTTCCTTCCCTTCTTTTCCCCTTCTCCTTCCTCCCTCCCTCCTTCCCTTCCTCTCTTCCTTTCTTTTTTTTCATTCTCTGCAAAAATTCTTTTGTCATTGGGTTCTTCATACCCAATAAGAGGTTTAATCACATTTGTAATAATGGTAAAAATAATTATAATTGTTACTGTTTTAAATCAAACAGCAGAGTAGAACATTCAAGTGACTCTTATTGTAGGTAAAACATGAAGTATGAGGCCGAACAAGTTGAACAAGAATGAGTATGGGTTCCTAGAAGGAAGACTTTTCTTGCAAACTGGAGGGGAGTGGTGAATTGTCAGTGCGCCTTTGAACGTGTGGTCTCAAGAAGCGGTCAGGAGGAGTGGTGAGGTGCTGCCAGTCTTCCTGTGGGCAACTCTTCTGAATCTCATGCCATTTACTAGCAGTGTTTGTGCTGTTGGTGAGATTCTACTGTTGATGGTTTCCTGTTGTGGAGACTGGTGAATGTTAACAAGACAAACATGAAGAAACACCAGGACACTGGAGCCAGCCATTCTCAAATATCTCCAGTGTGGGGCAGTTCATTAGAGAAATCAGGATTCTCCTGATTATTGCTTGAAGAGCTTGATTTCTAATGAATTAATGGTGAAAGGATTTCTTGTTTGATATACTTTTTTTGTATGAAGTGCCTAACGTGTCATTCATTTAAAAAATATTCACTATTGATTTTACTCAGAGTGAAAACCAAAGGGCTGGTTTCCCAACTTCGCATGGTGAAGCCTCCAGCTTCTGTGATGGTGCCTGGAAGGCGGAGGGAAAGGTCAGTGGGACCCGGCCGGGCCCTCCCGGCATTGCTCCAGCTCGCATCCGTGCACCTTATCTGCTTCATACAGTGGTGGCGGACTTAAGATTTTGTTTTCATAAAATCCCATTGCTTTAAAAACATTTGAAAACCCTCACTTTAGGGAATTGGTGTTATTGTACACAGAAAAATAAATCACTTCTTTTTGAAGAGTTATTTTGGATTGTTCACATCTCAAAGAGATGGAATATGTGACTTCATTCCTCTCTCTCACGGAGTCACAAATAATAGAATTATAACGATTGGAATGCTTGGAATTTTTTTTAAACAAAACTCTCCAATTTATAAAAAGTTTTTATATCATAAAATATTTTTACATATAAAATACATTTTTAAAATTTATATAGATTTTAAACCATTTTATTGAGGTATGATTGACAGACAAAAGTTATACATATTTCATGTATGCAACTCGATGAGTTAGGAGATAAGTAAGCACCCGTGGAACTAAGTAATGCCTGTAGTTAAGAATACTGTATTGTATACTTAAAAATGTGCTAAGAGGGTAGATCTTATATTCAATGTTCTTATTACACACACACACACACGTACACACACACACACACAATGATAAATAAAGAAGGCTGGAGGAAACTTGGAGATGATGGATATATTTATATTTTTATAACTTTGATTTTATACTATAGACATATAACTCACAACCTAAGGAGAGAAACCTTAAGTAAATGGTAAGAGACAAGATTATGTTTTAGATGGCCTTGATGAACATAGTTTCTAGGTCTGCCTTCCAAAGAAAGCTGTTTATAAGATATACCTTCTAAAAGGTATTAGATTGTGGCTTTGTTTTTTGAGAACATTAAGAATTTGTCTTGTTTAATGTCTCCAAATAGTATAGGTTGAGATGGAGAAATAATCGACTTTCTTGAAGAATACCTTGATCTCTTGTTAGGTGAAACAGCAGGACTTATCTATTCACAACAGTTTCCCTCGGATGGGCTCAGAGCTGTGGTGGACGTTTGTGGTGTGGGATGATCTGGCCCTTGTCATTTCTCATCTTCCCCACTCAGGAAGCGTTTACAGGGTACATTTCTTCTTGTTGTTTGACTTGGGATTGGTCTTTTTTTGGGGGAAAGATAATTCAGAATATGTTGTGTGAGCAGTGTTAGGAAAAGAGATGATAAGACAGCAGTTGGGGGAGACTGACGAGCCTCTATGTGCTGTGGGGAGTCTTGGAGGAACAAATCTGTGAAAGTTGTCTAAGCATAAGCTGGGAAGAGGGGAGAAGTAAAAGCATTCATTTTAACCCCTAAATTGCCCTAAAGAGAGATTTTTTTTTTAAACTTCAAAATCCCGAATTTGATATACAGGTTGATTTGAATTTCATTTGCTCTTGGATGATAACTCATTCATAGTTAATTGAATAAGAACACTGTATCTTGTCCGGCCAGTGTGGCTCAGTGGTTGAGAGTCGACCCATGCACCAAGAGGTTGCTGGTTCAATTCCCGGTCAGGGCACATGCCCAAGTTGTGGGTCCGATCCCCAGTGTGGGGTGTGCAGGAGGCAGCCAATCAATGTTCTCGCTCATTGATGTTTCTATCTCTCCCTCTCCCTCTCCCTTCCTCTCTCTCTAAAATCAATAAAAAAATAAAAAAATAAATAAAAATAAAAAAGAACTCTCTGTCTTGAATCTTATTGGGTCTTTCCCAGTCATTGGTTAACATCTTATTTATTTATTTATTTAAATTAATTAATTAATTAATTTATTTTTGTTACAGATGTTTCTCCTTTCCCCCCCACTGATTCCTCCCTCCCACTCCCTCTCTGTCCTGTCCCCAGCTTTGTTGCCCATGTCCATTGTTCATGCACACATGCATATAAGTTCTGTGGTTTATCTCTCCCCCACCACCTCCTCTTCTGGGGATTGTCAGTCTATACCCCACTTCCACATCTCTGGGACTACCCCATTCCTCAGACTGTTATGTTCATTATATTCCACAAATAAGTGAGATTATATGATACTTGTCTTTTGCTGTTTGTCTTGTTTCACTTAGGATAATACTTTCCATGTCTCTTTATGTCGTCTTAAAGGATAAGAGATCTTTCTTTTTTACAGCTGCATAGTACTCCATTGTGTATATGTACCACAGCTTTTTTATCCATTCGTCTACTGATACGCACTTTACAATAGCTAAGATCTGGAAACAGCCCAATTGGGCTGTTTCCAGATCTTAGCTATTGTAAATAGTGCTGCTACAAACATGGGAATACATATATTCTTTAAAAATATGGAACGCTTCACGAATTTGCGTGTCATCCTTGCACAGGGGCCATGCTAATCTCTGTATCGTTCCAATTTTAGTATATGTGCTGCCGAAGCGAGCACAACATCCTATTTATTTTTAATCATGACTTCTACTACCACTCAGGGAGTAGGGGAAGAACCTTGGATAGTTCATGTTACTAGAGTTAGTAACTTAACTATTTCTGGTATAATACTAATACCTTACTGAAATTTCTGGTATTAAGAAAGTCAGTGCAGTTAGAAAGCATAGAATTTGATATCCAGCAGGTCCTGTTTGTTTCCTCCTCTATTGTTTAACTATTTTTTACCTATATATTGAGACTTATGCCACTGTGGGGCTTTGTAGCAAATGCCGAACACATAATTTGTTTTGCCAAAAAGTTGGGAGGAAAAAGTTTGGTTCTTGTAGGGGGAGAGGGTATTTACAATTAATTCTATGGAAGAATTTATTAGAATGGGCTCTACTCTTTTAAAATAGTAAGAACTTTAGGATTTTGCTTTTATTTAATCAAAACATGATATGATAGCTCTAAACTGTGAATATGCAGGAAGATTATTTTCACAGTTATTTTACCTCTTTTAAAGGTACTCTGAATAAAAACAATCTAGGGGAAGAACTTTAGTTATCATTTTTACTTTTCAGTGTAGAAATATTCTTTCCTATAGTTATGCTGTGTGTGGAGACAAGTTTTACTTCTGTACACTGTCAGTGAACTTCTGATAGCTGTTGTCGTGAACGTCGCGTCTCTCTTTCCCTCTGCCCCTCCCCCTCCCTACTTCTCTCTCTTCCTGCTCCATCCGACCACATAATATGTACTTGTGAGGCGGCTCTATTTTTATAATAGACCAGGCACTGGGCTTGTAGGTTAAGTTTTGCTCTGGCCTATACAAGCTCTGAGAATTTTGACAGACTACTTAACTTCTGAGAACCTCAATTCTAATGTAAAATGAAGGCAGTCATCATCATGGTTGCAAAACAATAAATGAAATATTGTATGCGAAGGAACACAATTAATACTTGTACCTTACTGAAAATTTTTATTGGAGTAATATATGCATAACATAAGAGTTATCATTTCAGCTGTTTTAAGTGTATCACTTAGTGGCATTAAGTGTGTTTACAGTATTGTGCAACCATCACACCATCCATTTCGAGAACTTTTTCATCATCCTAAACAGAAACTCTACTCATTTAGTAATAACTCTCCACTTCCCTCTCTCCCAGCTCTTGGTAACCACCTTTCTACTTTCTGTTCCCATGAACTTCACTGCTCTGGGTACCTCATATAAATGCACTCATTTGCCTCTTTGTCTCTGGCTTATTTCACATAGCAGGATGGCCTCAAGATTCATTCATGTTGTAACATAGGTCAGAATGTCAATCTATTTTAAGGCTGAATAATATTCCATTTTATGTTTATAGCACATTTAGTTTACCCATTCATCCATTGATGGACATTTGGATTATTTGCAACTTGTAGCTAATGTGAAAAATGCTGCTATGAACATTTGTGTGCAATTATCTGTTTGAGTCCCCTTTTCCATTCTTTTGGGTGTGCACCTAGAAATGGAATTGCTGGATCGTATAGTAATTCTTTGGGTGACATCCTAATTTTAAGTATTTCTTGAATTTATTGTAGTGGTGTGCCTCCTAAATGGAGTGTTTGTTCATGGTGGTCATTTAATTCTCATAGTTTACATGACATGAGTCAGGACAGTGAGGTCACCTTAAATTTTAGGACTCTAGAGTCATCTTGCCAAGGTGGCAAACTCTCTAGCCCTTGGTTCTCAGAAATGTATTCACTGTACGCTTAGAGATCATTGAGGGTGAGGATTTGCTCTTTTGGTGCCCCAATGTATTGGTTGTATCAATGGATATAATATTTTATGCTTTACACCTTTCTGCAGGGATTGAGGCAACTAAAGAGGCTGAAGACAGTCTGATGGGCTCGGTTGGTAGGCTGCATTATCTCACCATGACTGCCGAAAATCCAGCGCCTGGAGACCTGGCTCTGGCTCCTCTTGTCACTTGCAAACTCTGCCTGTGTGAACAGTCTTTGGACAAGATGACCACACTTCAGGAATGCCAGTGCATCTTTTGCACAGCTGTAAGTTTTCCTTGATGCTTTCATCATGAGAAAATACAAAGAGAAGAATTGTAAAGGTATAGGATACATTTCTGTGGCTTCCCAAGAAGCCGGCTTTGCTGCAATGTGATCGTACTTTGGAGAGCAGTTCCACACTTGGATCTGTTTCCAAATAGTACCTTGAATGCAAGTTCCGTATTTATTGGTTTTTAGGAAGAGTATAATGTGTGTGTGTGAAATTTAATTATTTGTTGAATAAGCAGAGTTTTTTTTCTTCTTAAAGTTCTGGCTAAGAAGCAAAATAGAGATGTTTTTAACATGCCTTACTTAACTATCACCTGTTAAGAAGCTCAGGGGATATTTTGAGTGATGGAGAAATCAGGAGTAATTTACTGAATTTTCTTTCATATATTTGCTCATCTCCAACAAGGCACATGGCATACAACTGTTTTGTCTGTCATATCTCCTCTTTCTTTTTTCTTTTTTTCTATTTTCACAATTTGCTGAAGGCTGTGTATAGTCCTCATAACAGAGAAACACTATAAATCTCCAGGCGTGGGCTTGTGTCTTTCAGTCTGACACGTGGTATCAATGCTTATGACCTTTATTGCATGTTTCCCTGAGGTTGGTTGGTTAAGGTATAAAGCTAGGAAATAGACTGATGAGTTCAAAGTGGCTACTAGAAGTGTGTGCCTAGGTGGTCTTACTCAATTTTCATTTATTCAGACATTTTTTGAGCTTCTACTATGTTCCAGGCACTCTGCTGAACGCTGGGAATATAAAGATGAATAAGATGCTTTCCACAGGGGAGATGGCCACGTTGAAGGAACTCTACTAGTGTCTGGGGAAACCAGGGGTGGTTACACGTAGCACACCATGGGAGCACCTCACCCATTCGGGGCAGGAGGTGAGAGGGGTTTCTGGGTGGCAGTGATCTCTGAGCTGAGGCTTTTAACGAGAGATTGCAAACGGATACCCATGGAGCACATCAGACCTCAATACTTTTTTTTTTTTTCTATTGGGAAATTTAAAATAAAAATTTTTTATAAATTTTTCATGATTCTTCCTCCATTTATGTATCTGCCTCTCTCCTGTATGTATTAGAATCCACCGCACTTTCAAACTAAGGATGGGTTTGGTGAAGAGTAAGACAGGAAGAGTGTTGGCATCTCCACATGGCAGAGGGGAGGGTCTTATATCTAAAATCATTATTTACCATTTATCTCTGCTTTGATAGGCCTTGTGTGGGCAGACTGTTAATATTTATTATACAGTCAGCACAGTAATTGCCAGACATATGAGGATTTAATGCCCTGATTTGTGAAGGAAATTGAATAATTTAGCTACAACGATCACTGGTTAAATCAAGGGGAATAAAGAAAAAGGAATCATTTAGGAAGTAGAATCATTTATAAAGAGGTATGTTTATTACTAAAGTTTACTAAGCATTGTTTTTTTAACAGACTAGTTAAGGTAAAATAAAATGTATCCCGAATTTCTTTGTTAATGTAATCAACATGGCACATTTTCAAGCTAGTTCATACCAATTTTCTTAAAAAAAAAAATTTTTTTTTTTTGTTGTGGATTAGGGTAGGGAGAAGCCTCAGCCTGACTTTTAGGTGAAAAGGAAAAAGGATTAAAATATTTTCCTTATGTTTTGAACTCTAGGATCCAGAGATAGCAAAGAATAGTATTGTCTGTTCATTCATTCAACAAAAATCTAGTGAGCAGCATTCTGTGTGCCGGAAACTGTTCTAGGCACCAGGATTTATCAGTTAAAAAAGCAAAACCCAGCAGAGATCATTGCTCTTATGAAAGCAAGTTAGATGTAAACAATAAACATAATTAACAGATAAGTTATAGGATTGGGTGATAAGGGCTTAAAAAAAATTGAGCAACAGGTGAGGAGTGGGGGGGCGCGGGGAAGTTAAGTTCAAGTAGCGTGGTCCGGAGAAGGCCTCACTCAGCGACAGTTTGTGCTGGTTCCTTCTCGTTTTGTTTTGTCAGGTAGCTTTGCTTTTTAGGAAGTGAGGAAATGGCCTGGTCATCTCAGGGCAGCTTTAGTTTCCTTTGGTCTTGCGTTGTTTCTGAAGGCTGGGTTTCAAAACGGTTATTTCTCTGACTTTTTCACATATGTTTCGGACCCTGGCTAATCTTTGAAACTTATCAGTCAGAAGCAACATTTGGTTAAAGGCAGGATGGAAATTTTGGCTCAGGCATTACTGATGTTTCAAAGCAGAATATGGAATGTAGTTTGTGCTATGAGATGCAATAGTGCAGAATTCAAGTTTGCACGTCCGCGTTGGGCCAGGCGTGAACAAGCAAAGGTGGTTATTTCATATTCAGAAGGAGCTGACACTGACATATGGTTTCAGTCGGTCTTAGTTCCCAGTGAAAAACAACTGCTTCTCATTTCTCCTTCAGCAGTTTAGAGGTAGGAGTTAGTGCAATTAGATTCTTCTGTCATCTAGGTTTGTACTTCCTTATTGTTGCAGTGTGCTCGAAAGCAGAAAGTCAAATGGCTTGGTATCCCTCCAACGTGGGAACTTTTTGTACGTATAAACGTTAACCTTGCCTGGCTTCCTGATACCCCACTTCCTGTGATCTGCTGAAAGAGTGAGCTGCATGTGTTTGACTACATTAGTGTCTGCAGCTTTGCAGCTGAAGCCACACTCACCTGAAATACTACTGTAACTTTTTATTGTTGGAGCTTTTATTTTTTCTTTAAAAAAAAAAAAAGATTTAAAAATGTGTCGAATCCTTTCAGATATTTATTGGCACTCAAATGGAAGCTGTCAAATGTGTTTTATGTTTGCAAGTCTGAAAAGAAATTTGTGACTTTTTTATTATGGCATATACTACTAATTTCTGCCTTTAAATAGGATTGGATGATGTCTCCCAATTATTGGCTGGAAAAGACCATATATTTAAAGTGGTTTTACGAGGGAAGGAAGGGGTCATTGGGGGGGAAAAGGGGGACACCTGTAATACTTTCAACAACAACAACAAAAGACATTAAAAAAAATAAGTGGTTTTGCTAAGGTAGACCCTCCCTCCCCCTCATTAGGGAAATGTCCAAGTGTAGAGATGGTGTCACACTTACATATTTTCATAGATGTAACCAAGCTCTTCATACATTCTATTCTAGTCCTGTTTTCCCTAACATATATTCCTGAACATTTGTTGTAAGATTAAATTCTTTTTTTTTTTTCCAGTCCTCACCTGAAGATATTTTTCTATTTATCTTCAGATAGAGTAGGAGGGAGAGAGGGAGAGAAACATCGATGTGAGAGGGACACATCAACTGGTTGCCTCCCGCATAACTCCTACCAGGGCTGTGGATGAACTGCAACCGAGGTATGTGCCCTTAGCCAGAATCAAACCCATGACTCATTGGTCCACTGGCCGATGCTCTATTGCTGAGCTAAACCAGCCAGGGCAGTTAATTTTTTTTTTGTTTCCAAGATCAGTGTGCTTTGGGAGTGCAGAATGGACAGATGTGGAGTGTCTGACTTGATCACTCTGTGTTAGCCAGCTCATTTCCTAGCTTTAGGGAGATCTGACCTTTAATTTTTAAATGTGTTTTTATTGAGTTTTTAGAGAGAGAGGAAGGGAGAGAGAGATAGAAACATCGATGTGAGAGAAACATTAGTTGGTTGCCTCTTGCATACCCCCCACTGGGGATCGAGCCCGAAACTTGGGCATGTGCCCTCACCAGGAATCAAACCGGGACCTCTCAGTCCATGGGATGATGCTCAGTCCACTGAGCCACACCCGCGGGGTGGGAGATCTGACCTTTAAATAGGCATCTCATAACCCGTGTGTTCCATGGACCTCCAGCTCTGTGAACCAGAGATGCTCCTCGAATAAAGCGTTTCATAGTTAAATTAGCTTAGAAAATGGTGTGTGCTTTCTACCTCTCTTGAAGGGACCTAATGCATATTTGCATTTTAGAGGCTCTGTGAAATCTTGTGGCTAAGAGGAAAGCAAGGGGACCCTGTTTAACTTCTTCCAAAGCATTTCCATTTTATCATACCGCCTTTTTTAGTGAAACTCCTATTAACTTCCCTACAACTAGAGCTCTGAAGAACGCTGCTTTAAATTATGCCATGTAGGTAAGTCTTGATTTAAATGACATCTCGAGAAAGGAATGCGATTAACATTGCTTTAAATAATCCATCAATATATCAAATTTCTTTTAAAAGGAAACTTTCCGTGTTCTATTTGTGAAGATGTTTTTTGTTAAACTGTTTGCTCAGCTTTACTATAGAGAAGAAAGTGTAGTACAAAGCAAGGGAAACTGAATTTACAGGACAAAAATGGGTGTAACTCTCACTAGCATGACTAAACTTATAGGTCATAGGTGTATTACATAGCCAAGGAAGTGGATATTTGGGAGTTCTGGAGAGAGGCGTTGCAAAATTTCTTGTTTCTGTAATTGAAGGTTTTTGTAATTTCTCAGGGTTGTTAGTCTACTAATGTTATGCAAAAACTCTCTCTCTCTCCCCTGTGGATTTAAATAACCCAAATATGAACATTCAAATTTTCCTCTTCTGGCATCTGCAACACACTTTTTTAGATAACTCCACACAACTGTAATTTAAGTGAAAGAAGAAAAATTCACAAAAGCCAGTTATCAAAGGAGGGCAAATTTGTGGGTTTGCTCCCTTGTGAGCAATATTTGTTTCTTTGATTTATTTTGGAAGCTATTTCTGTCAGCTATGAATTAAAGAATAATGAAAACACAGTTGTTGCTTGTTTTTATAACCTAGATAATTTCACCTGGAAAGAGTTGGTATGTTGGGCATGGCCTATTTACCTTTCATATTAAAGACAGGATGTGCTGAGCAAAAAGAAAATAAAGTCCAGCCATACTCTTGCCTTTTTTCCATTACGTTTTGTTGGCTCGGAGTAGTTAGAACTCCTTTTACTATTCATTTCTCTGAGCCAAATGGATTTTCCAATGTTTAAAAAAAGTGAGAGGAAATATAAAAGTTTTCAGACTAAGCCCTTCTTTTCCTTTGGGCCTGTTGGGTGACCTTTAAGAAAAGCCCACAGATGGCCTGGGAGGCATTTTTTGGGAAGATCAGCTCTGTGTGTGTGTGTGTATGTTTGTATGTCCATGTATACTTGTGCACCCACGTGGTTGGCAGCTTTCAAGTGAAGCAGAGAATCTGCATTGGTTCATTTCTGGATTCTGATACCTGTTACTAGGTGAAAGGGATGCCATTTTTCTGCTTCTCTCCCAGAGTATGGTGATTAAGAGTGCAGACACTGAGCTAGGGAGACCCAGGCTCAGGTTTAGGCTTGGCCCTTTAATGGTGTGTGAAAATCTTTGGCTTTTTTGAGCCTTAGTTTTGTCATCAGTAGGATGGAGGGAGGTAAGGGATGGTAATATCTATCTCAGAGTGTTGTAGGAGGCATCAAATAAGAATTCCAGTAAAGCAACTAGCACAGTGCCAAGCCCCTAGTAAATGGGTGTGTTATTCTTTTATTTCCTAAGTTCTATCAGCATACTGAACTGTTCTGTTTTTAAAAAATGTTTAGAGAAAGAAAATCCTATAAAAAACTCATCTGGCTTCCTCATTAGCCTTCTATAAAAAGGAAGTTATATAGATGATTTCAACCTTAATACTATTCTGAAATACCCACAGGCTAGCAATTAGGATAGAGAGAAGTTTCTCTGTTGGATTTGTCTAAAAGAGACTAATGGTTGGGTGTTTCAACTGAAAATTTTGAAGTGGGATTTACAGGGGAAAAAAAACAAAAATCAATACAACCTTGAAAGTGCACAGATGAGCACATTTCTGATGGCTGTAAAAGATTTTGATGGAAGAGTGTCTCAAGCTACCATTTATTTAAGAGCTGTTTACCCCCAATAAGAATATAATAATATAGTTACTTGTTGGCTTGATATGTTCAGTCTAGTATCATTGTGTGTGGGTTTTTCTTATTGGTAACTCTCTGTAACTACAAGAAATAATAAGGAATTTTGCTTCAGCAATGTCACAGAACAATTTTTTTGTCTCCTCTTCTGGTCATATGATCTGCCAACCTTCCTGAAGCTTTAAAATTCTCCAGCTGTTTTCATTCCCATGTCTTCTAGTAACTATAAAATGGACAGAAGTAATTCTGCCAGTTCAAAGCCCTCTCTCATTCTGCTGGTTGCTGGTACTAAAATAGATTGGCTTGCAGTATTAGCCTTATGCTCTCCTTGGGTGTTCAACATTGAGTCAGTGAATTTAAGTTTCTCTTTGTTTATTTGTAAGTGACTTCATTATATTTATTGATTGTACTTGCTTTTCTTTGATTGAGTTTATTGACTTGGTGTGGTGAGCATGCAATACAATACACAGATGATGTATTGTTGAACTGTACACCTGAAACCTATATACTTTTATTAACTAGTGTTCACACTTGTTAAGAGTTTTACAATAATGCTATGATGGCTTTGTATTTATTAGTCAAGTCACTGGTTTAAAATAAAGTTTTGACACTATATTTTTCCATTGCTGATTGAGCTGCTGCAGGTCAGATAGCATCTGAGAAATAGGAGCAAATTGTAACAGCATGAGAAATGGATGAGAGGTGACTCAAAGAGGAGCTGGCTTCCTGGACCTATGATCTCATCCATGCCTGATGCTCACTACTTATTCAGGGAAAGTGGTAGAATGTGGCAAGAGAGGAAAGAGCAGCAAACGAAAACCATGCTTTTAAGGCCAAGTGACTGTCATCACATCATAGTCCTAGAATTGGAAGGGACCTTAGCTCTTCCAATCCCCCCACCCTCCTAATGAAAGAAGGCCTTTTCCTGGATGCCAGTATGGTTTGGCATTTACGAAATGGGTCTCAAATCTGGTTTCCTGGGCTTCACTTATTCAACAAATACTTATCACCCATAGTTCTGATGGTTAAGAGATAGTGGTGAACAATCAGATCAAGGCCAGCTTTTCAGATCGTTCAACTTCTAGTGCAAGGTACAGATATTAACAAGTAAATCCAGGAGTCAGACAGCATGTGCTCTGAGGAAAAACAAAGCCTGGGGACTGGCATAGAGAGTGCTGTAGGAGAGGGGCTTCCCTCTTTGTGTTAGATGTGGGAATATTCTAAGTAGAACTTTATTCTTCCACCCTTCGCCCCTTCTGTTGACAGTTTTTTTTTCATTCACACAACATTCTTGACTTTGATCATAGGTTGAACAAGTACTTCAGGCTTTTCTGTATTCTCTTAGAAAAGCATTTGGTATCAGGGTAAGGGGTGTGATACTGTAATAAGAAACACAATTTATTTTTCTCAAAGAAGGTTACAAAAAGATGGTATGTTAGTAATCTGTGTTTATATGTTGTGAAGACTTGTTTTGAAGCATACCTTGCTTTTCATTTGATTCTTCAAACCATTTATCAGAATGCAATAGGGCGTCCAAACATGGAAACCATAACCAGAGAGCAGGAACGTGGGCATATAATGGGAAAACTTTCTCTCACAGCCACTGAATCACCAAGGTTTAGCTATGTATTCTTTTGAAGATGCATATTTATTCCAATTTTCTCTAAGTCTATTCTCATCTGAGTCCAGATTCTGCTCTTCTGTTTGGTACCACTATGGACCGGCCCCTGTGCTAATTGTGTATATAATGCATAGCCAGACTGGCTCTCATGTGGGAAGCAGACCCTCTGATAGGAGACACTGGGTGCTAGGTGAGCATATAGGAACCCACCTAAACTAGACTGAGGAGGTCAGCGAAGATTGCCTGAGGGAAATTGCTTGGTAGTGATGTTGGTGGGGCCATGGATAGGAAGAGTGCAACAGGGAGGAAGGGCAGCCATGTGAAGGCACAGAACCAGGGAAGGGTGGCCTGCTGAAGAACCAAGCTAAAGGACATCCCTGGAACATTGGTGGAATTACGGGTGTGCTTGGGCCTGAGGCTGGAGAGGCAAGCAGAGACTAGATGGAGGGTCTTGTATGTCATGTTAATAACATCGGGGCCACTGGAGGGCTTTATTTGGGAGTGGGGTAGGAGGATGGCTTTGACATAGGGTGGAGAATGATCTGAAAGTGGGCAAAACTGGAGTAAGATGATAATGTTGCACTCTTCCTATCCATGGCCCCACCAACATCACTACCAAGCAATCTCCTACTCATCTTTTGGTTTCAGCCCCGCAGGAAGTAAGAAGGGGGTGATAAGAGCACCAAGAACAACATCCTCATCAACATCTACTATATTTGTTATGGTAGACTGCAATTTTGAGATCTGAAATATTGAAACTATTTTCATGCTTCCAATTTCTCCTTTTTTTCCATTTAGATACTAAGTCAGATTTCTTAAAAAAAAAATTTTTTTTTCTTTATTGATTTTAGAGAGGAAGGGAGAAGGAGAGATAGAAACATCGATGAGAGAGAACATTGATTGGCCACCTCCTGCATGCCCTCCACTGGGGATTGGGCCCACAACCCGGGTATGTGCCCTGACTGAGAATCGAACCAGCAACCTCTCACTGCATGGATGACGCTTAATTACCTGAGCCATACCGGCCAGAGCCAACAGGGCCAACAAATACTGATTTTGACAGGCAGAGTACTCATTGGAGGGGGATTTATTGGTAATCAACTCAAACATCCTTATCCTGCTGGCACTGACTACCCTCGGGTAAAATTATCATCTCTTCTCTGAAAGCATTTAACATTTAAAATCTAATTAAATAGATATTATACAAATATCTGTATTGCCTTATATTCCAGCTGTTTGACAGAAATTCATTTTATTTTCCCATGTAGACTTTGAAGTTCACTGAGGGCAAAACCCAGGAAAGCAGTTAGGTATCACTAATTATTATTGTTGTCATAATAATAGCAACAAGCATTTGTTTGATTTATTCAGTAGGAGGTATTGTTCTAAGTACTTTAACTCATTTTCATCCATATAATGACCCAAATCAGTCTTTACAGAGTATTCCTGTTTTAAAGGTCATTTAGCAGATATACAGCAGTTACTCTTTTACTAATGTAACAATGATTGGGACTTGTGTGTTCATGTTTCGAGGCCCACTCGGCCATCCCAAGCAAATCATTCATTCACCTCTGCCAATTTCCACGAATAACGTGGGATGGTCAGGGACGGCCATGCCTGCACCAGATAGCTGCTCTAGTTAACTTCAGCAACTTCTTCAAAGTTGCAGTAATTTAAGGGTGAGTTGGTTAGGGTTTTGGTTCCTCTGTTTGTCTCTATGCAGAAACAGGAAGCCAATAGGCAAATGAAGGTTCCCAGCAGAAGGGTCAAAAAGGCTCCATGGCTCAGTCCTCTCGTCCCTAATTTAACTGCCAACCGAGAATGGCTTTCAGTCCGAGACTGACGCTTTAGCTCAATGCAGAGTTTTTGGTGACCAGTTTCATGTATGCTGATGAGGGTATGGAATTTAATTAGAAATGTAGGGAAACCTCACTTACTTGTTTCCCTTCCTTTTACCCCTTTTTTCCTTGCTCTCTTCCTTTTTAAAGACTAATTTTTAATTATAAATGTAATACATTCTGGTTTTAAACCAAAACAAAAATCTCCAAAGTATTGATGATATAAATAATTCACCTGTACCCCCTTCAAGACTCTTCTCTGTATAAATAAACAAACGTGTGCATGGAATAGTATGCATATACAACCTGTAATAGGGAAATGAGATCTTTATGTATAGATACTCTTTTTTATCTTGAGTTTTACAAACTTAGTGTATTATGGACATCTTTCTATGTTAGTATATACAGACCTGCCTTCCCTACCTTCCTTTTTAAGTGTTGTGTAGTATTCTGTGATATGGCTGTATCAACATTTATTTAACTAGGCCCCTCCTAATAAATGGACTTTAAGGTTATTTCCAGTTTTTGCTATAATAAATGAAAATGAGATATGTTCTATTCATGTATCAGATTAGAGAAGATGAAGAATTGGTAAATACCCAGAGTGTCAAAGAAAGGGGCTTTCCTGCACTATTGGGGGGGCATGCTAAGCAGGTACACCAGTGTGGAAAGGCAGTCAGGCAACTCTGGTTTGGCTCAGCTGTTAGAGTGTGAGCCCATGGACCGAAGGGTCCCAGGTTCGATTCCTGGTCAAGGGCACATACCTGGGTTGCAGGTTCAATTCCTCGCCCCAGTCAGGTACATGTGGGAGGCAACCAATCAATGTGTCTCTCTCACATCGATGTTTCTCTCTCCTCTCATGCCTCCACTCTATCTAAAAATCAATGGAAAAATATCCTCGGGTAAGGATTAAAAGAATAATAATAATAATAAAATAAATAAATAAATGAAAATATTTGTACTTATATACATGTGAAAACATATCTCTCTAGGATAAGTTTCTAGAAGTGGAATTGCCTCATCAAAAGGTAAGTGCATTTAAGTCAGTATGCATTGCCCGATTGCCTTCCCACACTGTTGTGCCAGCTGAGCATGCCCCTCAATAGAGCAGGAAAGCCCCCCTCTTTGACACTCTGGGTATTTGCAAATTTTTCATCTTCTCTAATCTGATACATGAATAGAATTTATCTCATTGTTTAATTCATGCGTCCTCTTTTTTTTTTTTAATCCTCACCCAAGGACATTTTTCCATTTTTTGTTCAGATAGAGTGGGGGAGAGAGAGAGAGAGAGGGAAACATCCACGTGAAAGAGACACATTGTGTGGCTGCCACCCACACGACCAACCAGGGCTGGGGACAAACTGCAACCAAGGTACATGCCCTCAGCAGGAACCGAACCCGGGTCTCTCTGGATCGTAGGCCGATGCTCTAACCGCTGAGCCAAACTGGCCAGGGCCATGCTTACTCTTTTAAGGAGGAAGGAAGTTGTAGCAAAACCAACACCTCTTGTGAATCTTTCTCTAGCTCCGTATATGTGCGGTGCCAGTAGTTTCAGCTGAATTTACAGCTTGCTATTCACAGTCCTGTCAAGTTAGAAAGATGGGCCCCATCTGGAAAAGTATGTTGCACATAGGAGAGTGAATGAATGGAAAAATAATGTTCATAATGGTGGTCTTCAGGCTGTATGACATGTGTTGTCACAAAATTTATGTTCAATGACAAGTAGGAAAAGGAACTTTAAAAAATGTAGGTAAGTGGAAGCTGAAGAGGTTGTGAGCTAACTAGAAAACTCAGTTAACTCTCAAACCCCGTGTTTGAATAGCTAAGTTCATCAAGAATGGGTTATGTTGCGGAATCCAGATCCGCACAGTGCCTCTGGGAATCAGGCCAGACGCTGTCCATGCCTGATTTCCATGGAAATACATAGCTCTGTGTTAACCGAAAGCCTCAGTGGTTGTGAATTGTTCCCCATCCCCAATGAGGAGGTCCTTTTGGTTGGACTCCTGGAAAGTGTGTGTGAGTTATTAACCACATGAATGCAGGGTTTATATTGAATTTCTTTAACCCTCAGTTTGTTCATCTACTTAAAAAAAAAAAATCAGCCCTGGCCGGTTTGGCTCAGCGGTTAGAGCGTCGACCTGCGGTCCGGAGAGACCCGGGTTCGGTTCCTGCTAAGGGCATGTGCCCCGGTTGCAGTTTGTCCCCGGCCCTGGTTGGTCGTGCGGGTGGCAGCCACTCGATGTGTCCCTTTCACATCGATGTTTCTCTCTCTCTCTCTCTCTTCCTCTCTCTCCCTCCCACTCTATCTGTGCAAAAAATGGGAAAAAATGTCCTCGGGTGAGGATAAATAATAAAAAAAAAAAATCAAGGAAGGACAAGTAAGGGCATTTGAGTACCTGCTGTGTAGTATGTATTATGCAAAAGTACTACTTTTTTTCCCCTTTAACTATCTAGTTTATAGGTAAGAAAACAATGCAGAATTAAGTTACTTGCTCAAGATCCATACTCTTAATTCCTGGATCATAGAGTTGTTGGGATGAAATAAGAACAACTTCTCGCCCTGGCCGGTTTGGCTCAGCAGTTAGAGCATCGGCCTGCGGTCTGGAGAGACCCGGGTTCAGTTCCCACTATGGGCACGTACCTTGGTTGCAGTTTGTCCCCAGCCCTGATTGGGTCGTGTGGGTGGCGGCCACTCGATGTGTCCCTTTTGCGTCGATGTTTCTCTCTCTCTCTCTCTCTCTCTCTCTCTCTCTCTCTCCCACTCTATCTGAACAAAATATCAGAAAAAAAAATAAATAAAGTTTCTGGTTCACACTTAAAAAAAAGAACAACTTGTATAAAAATACATAATGTACTGCTAATACATAGTATGTGTTCTCTGCATTTCATTTGTTAGCATAACAGTGGATGAGCCTCATATTTATGATCCTACCTATATTTTTTAAAGCTTGACAATGGCTTATGTAATGCAAACGAACAACTGGTTGTTATTTTTAATGTTTTTATTTATTTTTTTCTTTTTTATCCTCACCCGAGGACATTTTTCCATTTTTTGTTCAGATAGAGTGGGAGGGAGAGAGAGAGAGAGGAACATCAACGTGAAAGGGACACATTGAGTGGTTGCCACCTGCACAACCCAGCTAGGGCCGGGGACAAACTGCAACTGAGGTACGCGCCCTTAGTGGGAACCGAACCCGGGTCTCTCTGTACTGCAGGCCGACGCTCTAACCACGGAGCCAAACCAGCCAGGGCCTGGTTTTTATTTTTATTTTATTTTTTCCATCACCATTTATTCCCTCTATACCCTCTTCCACTCCCTCCCACCCCAATAATCACCACACTGTTGACAACTGGTTTTAATTATATGAAAGTTTAGTCAATACAAAGATGTAAGAAACAATTGATTTAAAAAATCCAAGGAATTTTCCAGAGACCAGAGAGTATGTCATCTGAATACACTGGCGGCCATAGCCCCAGCTTGAAAGGAGTGAGCAGTGTGCTATGAACTTTCAGCTGTGTGACTTCTGGCAGGTTACTCATAAAACCAAGGGCTGCAAGATTGAGGTCAGCTTTCCACACCTGGGAACTCCCAGTGCACTTAGCATATACTCAGATGTTGAAACTGAAGTCAAGGTTCAAGCCCAGACTTCCTGGTCCAGAGACTGGTGTTCTCCCACCCCCTACATGCATCGTGTGTGTGGAAGTTACTGGCGTTCACAAGAGGACCCTCAGTCTGACAGTTGTTTTCAAGGATTCTTGTGTGCTGAGGGTAATTACTGAATGAGTGACTTGAAAGCACCCAGATGTTTATTGCAACTGGAAAAGAATATTTTATAGCCGTAGAATCTGCTTTTTCCAGGAAGTGTGTTAAATACAGGTTGTTTTAATATGGAATGATGTCTTGTCTTTGAGAAACTTTATAGTTTATGGTGTTGATAACCTTCAGAAGGAAAAAAAAAAGTAGCATTTCTAAGTTGTAAAGATATCAGCATTTTGTCATGCTTTTGTTCTGACAGCATGGAAATTACTCTGAAGTGGTAAGAAAACAAGCCAAGACTGTGTTTCAATTAGATCTTGGTTTAAACCTTAACTCCTATATTTATTGGTTGTGGGAATTTAGGGTAAGTTGCTGAATTGCTTTGTGTGAAATGGGGGTAATTCCTGCGTCAGAGTTGCTATGAGGATTAAATGACATTTTATGACACATACCATAGCTTTCACAGGAACTTGATAAATATTTTTATTCCTGTCATCTCCTTCTTTCCCAGCTCTTCTATAATGACCATTTTAGTTGTAGGACTATGGCTCTCAAAGTGTGGTCCTCAAACCGGCGGTGGCAGCAGCAGCAGCAGCAGCTATGAACGTATTAGAGTTCTATGTTCTCGAGTCTCACCCTAGACCTACTGAATCAGAAACTCTGGGGATGGGCCCTACCACCTGGGTTTCAGGTAATCCTTCAGGAGATCTGATGCACTGGTCTAAGGTGTTTGCAGAGCACTGTATTGGTGGAGCAGATGTGAATTAGTCACTACCGTCATGTGCTTTGAAATACATATGTCCTCACTGTCTCTTCTGTGATCGCGGACACTTATTTCTGCAGGTCTGGTCATTGGCTTTGACTTAGGAGCTTTGCCTTGATAGCTGAATTTGCTAAAATATTGGTGCTAACTCCAAACATTTGGAAAGTGGTGGTTCAAGGACAGTAACTGGGTTAGAGTTTAACAAGAGAGTTAGGAGCAGTCTCAGATACATCAGCCTATTGATTTAACTAAGAGAAAGAAGAGGAAGATTGGTTCAAACGATGGCAGTTAAAACAAACTAACAAAAATAAGCACCACAGATAAAACTCCCTGATTTCTAGAAACTTGCTTTTTAGAAAATTTTGAAACATTTACATTTTTTTTTTCAGTATAAAGTGTTGGAGGGAAATTATGAGGTGTGGAATAGTTACAATTTTGTTCCATCTATAAGTAGGAAGATATTCTGATTTTACTATGGAGTAATTGAATAAAATAATTTCAAATTAATTTTGAGTAAAACAAGATTGCTCATATTCAATGTAGTCACTGTTCATCGTTGTTGAATCTTTTCTACTTTTCTTAAATGTAATAAATTCTCTTTGTAAATGTAGCCAAGGAGGACGTTTGCTTAAGGCTTATGTCTATTCTAAACTGATTATACTTGGTTCCTAATTATCATCCATATGGGGAAACAATATCCTTTTGTGGAAACAAACAGCATCACTATGGTCCAATTGTCACTGATGTGAGCTCTTTCTCATGCTGGCTTTATAGGAAAAAAAATCCTCTGGGAAAAAAAATATGGTTAATAATGAGTCAGCTTTTTTTTCTTTTTTTTTTTCTCATTTATACAGTGTAACATATTCTTTAAAATTTCAAAAAATTAGATAATCATGAATCAATATTGCTACCATTACTTTTAATTAATAAGATTTTATTTCACTGTAATTTATTTAAGCTCTGTTTTATATACTAATACAGATATTGGGGTTTTATATAAAATATAAAATACAGACAATTCCTGCTTTAAGGGACATTAAAATATGAGATTTGGGGAGTGGTGTAATTTTTTCTTTTTAGCTTAAAAAAATTGTACATCAGTTTGTTATGACTTCTTTTTTTCATACAGCAAAGGTGAGAGAATTTTAACAATGACTCTCTACCTCCTCGTAGATTCTTACATTAAATTTTTACTCTCCTTGCCTTATCACATAACTATCCATCCATTTATTTGTCTATCCTTTAAATGGTATAGTGTTTTCTTTTTTCTTTTTTTCTAATATTTTTTCTTTATCGATTTCAAAGAAAGAGGAAGGGAGAAGGAGAAATAGAAACATTGATCAGAGAGAATATCTATTGGCCGCCTCCTGCACGCCCCCCACTGGGGATCGGGCCCACAGCCTGGGCTTGTGTCCTGACAGGGAATCCAACTAGCAACCTCTTGGTGCATGGGTCGATGCTCTACCAGTGAGCCACACTGGCCAGGCTGAATGGTATAGTTTTTTTGTTTTGTTTTGTTTTTTAATGTTTTTATTGATTTGAGAGAGAGAGGAAAGGGGAGAGAGAGAGAGAGAGAGAGAGAGAGAGACATCCATCAGCTGCCTTATGCATGCCCCCACTGGGAATCAAGCCCACAACCTGGGCATGTGCCCTGACTGGGAATTGAACTGGCAACCTCTTGGTGCATGGGGTGATGCTTAATCACGTGGGCTAGGGCTGAATGGTATAGTTTTAAATACTCACTGTGAATTCTCTAATAAAATGCTAAGTACTACGTTCCCCAGTGTGTTTGCTCAAATTGGTTGAAGGGTGGGTCATATTTTATGCCGATAACTTGCATAGTCCTACATCATGGCTGAAAGAGTTTCTTGACCCTTCATTAATTTGGGATTTGGGGATTGTTCCTTCATTGTTGCTGAAACCTTATATGTGTTCTAAGAATCAGAAGGGCTGCATGAGAGTTCAAATAGGGACTCCTTAGGTACACAGAAGGAGGAGGAAGAAAGTGGAAAATGAGCTCAGTGGGATCTGCCGACATTTAATCTGCTGTGTGTTTACTCTCCTTGCCTGTCCTGGGCCTGTTGGCTGGAGCCTTGGGGCCAGCTGAAGGCTGGCAGTTCTGAGGTCTAATGTTTCTTTGAAGAAAATGGAAGGATGTAAACTTGGCAAGACTTCTTGTTTTCGTTCTCCTGGAACCGTCCATTGTTTTTCTCGGTATACTGTGTCATAAGATAGCACCTGGCACAGAAGGATCTCTTTGGAGTTGTATAAGAATTAAGAATTGGGGACTCCAAGAAAGGCAGCAGAGGTGGGACAAAAGGGAAAGCCTCTGAAAGATCAGTCGCAGGTTATTGAACTCAGTCACTCTTGTGTTGGAAGCAGATCTTTCCCTTGCTGGTGCCTGCTCCCTGCTCTGATGGAAATGTTCTTCCAGTTTAGCAGGTTTAATTGGCGTCATTATGAGGACTGGAGAAGACTGCAACATTTCCAATGGGTTTCTCTTCACAACTATTTCTGTCACCCAGTTTCTTAATTTAGAAGTTTCATGATCACTTGAGATAAAGATAGAAGTGTTTGATCACTCTTGTTTGGTGGGAACTGGAGTACTTTTGAGTGGGGCCCAGATTTAATTTCCCATATTGAATGACTGTTGTCAAACTTACAAGGTGAATCTAGTACCCTTATCCAGAAAAAGTAACAGCACGATTTTGTTCCTGTGGACATCATGCCTTTGAATGTTACAAAGTGATTCTAAGGCAATGATGATGGACATATCTCCCTTGATTAGCTTGAGGGCATGGAGGGTATTGAACTAGTGATTCTCAGACTCAGTTTTACATTAGAATCATTTTGAGAGTTTAAAAATACTGATGCCAGTTCAGTGAGTTTGCAGAATGCAAAATCAGTATACAAAAGTCAATTAAATTCCTATACAGTAGCAAAGAATAATATAATATCATTAAAACAATTTCATTTACAATAATATAAAAAAGAATAAAGTACTTAGGAATAAATTTAACAAAAGAAGGACAAAGCTTACACTCTGAGATGTATAAAGCATTGTTGAAGGAAGTTCAAGAAGACTAAATAGAAAGACACCCCATGTTTATGGATTAGAAGACTTTGTATTGTTAAAGTGGCAATATTTCCCAAATGGATGTGCAGATTCAACACAATTCCTATCAAAACCCCAACTGTCATTTCTGCAGGAATTGATAAGCTGATCCTAAAATTTATATGGAAATTTAAGGGACCTAGAATAGCCAAAGCAGTTGTGAAAAAGAAAAACAAAAGAACTCACTTCCTGGTTTCAAACTCACCATAGCACTATAGTAATGGAAATTTTGTGATACTGTTATAAGCATAGACAGATAGAATTAGAGTCCAGAGATAAATTCTCATGTTTATTGTCACTTGATTTTCATCAAGGATACTAAGGCAATTCAAAGAGGAAAGAATAGTTTTTTCAGTAAATGGTTCTGGGACAAAGGGATATCTATTTGCAAAAGAATGAGGTTGGACTCCTTCCTCACACCATGGAACATTAACTCAAAATGGATTATAGACCTAACTGTAAGAGCTAAAACTATAAATCTCTTAGAAGAAAATATGGGCAATAGATAAAAATTTCATGACCTTGGGTTAGGCAAAGCATGAACAACAACAACAAAAAATAAATTGGACTTCATCAGAATTAAAAACCTTTATACTTAAATGGGCACCATTAAGAAATTGAAAAGATAAACCACAAAATGGGAGAGAATATTTGTGAATAATATCTTATAAGGGACATATCTAGAATATATAAAGAACACTTATAAATCAATAATAAAAATACAACCCAATTAAAAAATGGGTAAAGGGCCCTGGCTGGTTTTACTCAGTGGTTAGAGTGTCAGCCCATGGACTGGGGGGTCGTGGGTTTGATTCCCAGTCAAGGGCATGTTGTTGGGTTGCAAGTTCGATCCCCAGCCCCAGTCAGGGTCATGTGGGAGGCAGCCAATAGATGTGTCTCTCTCACATCAATGTTTTTCTCTCTCTCTGTTTCCCTTTCTCCCTTTCATTCTATCTAAATAAAATCAGTGGAAAAATATCCTTGCATGAGGATAGGAAAAATGGGTAAAGGGTCTGAATATATATTTCTCCAAAGAAAATATGTAATTAGCCATAAGCACATGAAAAGATGCTCAAAATCCTTAGCCATCAAAATCCTTAGCACTGAGAAGTTGCCGGTTCAATTCCCAGTGAGGGCACATGCCCAAATCCCCATTGGGGGGCATGCAGGAGCCGGCCAATCGATGTTCTCTCACATCAATGTTTGTATCTCTCTCCCTTCCTCTCTCTCTAAAATCAATAAAGAAAAAAAAAATCCTTAGCCATCAGGGAAATGCAAAGCAAAATCATAGTGAGATACCATTTCACATGCATTAGGATTGGCTAGAATAGAAAAGATTGACAATAACAAGTTCTGGTGAGGATTTGAAGAAATTGTAACCCTCCTACACTGCTGGTGGCAATGTAAAGTGATACACCTGCTTTGGAAAATAGTCTAGCAGTTCTTCAAAAGGCAAATATAGTTATATTATGTACCACATTGACCATTGACTCCTAAGTATATACTCAAGAGAAATGAAAACATATATCTACATGGAAACTTGTACGTAGATGTTCACAGCAGCATTATTCATAACAAAAAAAAAATGGAAACAACTCATGTTCAATTGATGAATGGACAAACACAATATAGTATAAATAAAATATATTATTCAGCCCTGGCTGGTTTGGCTCAGTGGTTGAAGCATTGCCTGTGGACCAAAGGGTCACAGGTTCGATTCCAGTCAAGGGCACATGCCTCAGTTGCAGGTTTAATTCCTGGCCCCAATGGATGTTATGGGGGAGGGAACCGAATGATGTGTCTCTCACATTGATGTTTCTCTCTCTCTCCCTTCCACTTTATCTAAAAAGCAGTGAAAAACTATCCTTGGGTGAGGATTTATACACACACACACACACACACACACACACACACACACATACTTACATATATTTCCGCAATAAAAAGAAATACTGATACATGCTGTTACATAGTTAAACCTTGAAAACATTATACTTAGTGAAAGAAGCCAGTCACAATGGACCACATATTGTATGATTCATTTTATATGAAATGTCCAGAATCAACAAATACATAGGAAGAGAAAGTAGACTGGTGGTTGCCTAACCTTGGGGAGGAAGGGAGATTTGAGGGGAAAATGTGCAGTGACTATTATTGGGCATGACGTTTCTTTGAGGATTATGAAATGTTCTAAAATTGATGTGTGATGTAGTAGCACAACTCAGTGAATATACTAAAAATCATTGAGTTGTACACTTTAAACGGATGAATTATATGATAAGTGAATCATATCAATAACACTGTTTTACATATATATATAAAACACACATATGCCCATATACATATATGTGTATATAAAATACTGATGCTTGGTCCTTTCCTCAGAAATTCTGAATTAATTGGTCCGTGGTGTGGCCTGGGCATTGGGCTTTTTGAAAGCTCCCCAGATGACTCTATTAAATATCCAGTATAGAGAGTCTTTGTCCTAGACCTTGCTACTCAAAAGTGTGGTCTGTATACTAGCAGCAGCAACAAGACCTGAGAGCTTATAAGAAGGTCAGGAACTCAGGCCCCACCCCAGATCTACTGAATCAGAATCTGCATCTTTAACAAGATCCTAAAGTGATTCGAATGGACATTAAAATTTGAGAAGCACTGTCAATAAGGTAGTTGAACAATGAGGCAGGTGAATGGATCTTTGAAGTTCACTGCTTTGTTGAAATTCCCCTCTTCTTTTTGCCCACGGCCCTCCCTCAAGGCTGCTCTGTTGGGTTTCAGTGTGCATATAGAGGGTAGCAATTCTCAGACACTAGTAGGGTGTCCAAGAATTTGCTAGAGCAGCTCACAGAACTCAGAGAAACATTTCACAGACTAGATTACTGGTTTGTTATAAAAGCATGTAAGTCAGGAACATCCTGATGGAAAGGATGCATAGGGCAAGGTATGTGGAAGGGTGTGGAGCTTCTATTCCTTCTCCCAGTGCACACTCTCCTCAAATGTTCATGTGTTCACCAACCAGGCAGCTCACTGAGCCCCATCCCTTTGGGTTTTTATGGAGGGTTTATTACAGAGACATGAATGATTAAATCATTGGCCATTGCTGATCAGTTCAACCTCCAGCTCCTCTCCCCTCCCTGGCAGTCC
This sequence comes from Molossus molossus, assembly GCF_014108415.1. NCBI lineage: Eukaryota > Metazoa > Chordata > Mammalia > Chiroptera > Molossidae > Molossus > Molossus molossus. The sequence continues at coordinate 22,973,904 of NW_023425347.1, read as the reverse complement.
AAGAGTGAGACTAAAAGTCCAGCCCTCTAATGACAGGCTGTCAGCTCCCAGTTTGGTTACCTGGGGCATTTCAAAAGTTACTTCACTAACATAGTAAAAGACACCTCTGTACATTTTACCACTTAAGACATTTCAAGGGTTTTAGAAGCTTCATGCTAAAAATGGGGACAGTACGGCCAGTGTGGCTCGGGTTGAGCATCGACCCATGCACCAGGAGGTCGCTGGTTCGATTCCTGGTCAGGAAACATGCCCAGGTTGTTGGCCTGATCTCCAGTGGGGGGCATGCAGGAGGCGGTCAATTGATGTTCTCTTCTCTTTTCTTGATGTTTCAGTCTCTCTCCCTCTCCCTTCCTCTTTCTCTAAAGTCAATAAAGGAAAAAACAATTTTTTAAAATGGGGACAAAGACTAAATATGTATTTTTTATTATAAATCACTATATCACAGTTGCCCTTCCCAATAGTATCCCATAGTTTCCAGTGTTTCTTGTCCATAAAAACATCTGTCCTACATAGTTTTTTTTTCACGACCGTGCCCTCTGCTAGGGAACTGGCGTATCCAACCTGTATTTAAATCCTCTAGCTGTACTTTGGTGTGAATGGTGACAGGAGCATTCTAGAGACAAGGTTTTAATGAAAGAAATCTGAAGGTTGACTGGTAATGTTGATAGGTGGAATGAGTGTACAGTGAGATTTTGGAGAGTACATAATTATATACACCTAGTTTTTGAATCCTAATTATTATAAGTATTAAGAGTGCTTATAATCATGGAAGGGTTTTAAGCAGGTGAGAGAAGGGATCAGACTTAGACTTTTAAAATTTATTTTGACTGCAGTGTGGAGAATTAATTAGAAAGAGGAAAGGCAGATACAGGAAGCCCAGTGAATGGGCTAAGGCAGAAGCCCAGGTAAGGGGTAATAGCAGCTAGCCTAGGGTCATGGCAGAAGATAGGAGATGAACAGTCCTAACCAGTATTTAGGAAAGGGATTGATAGGACTTGGGGATTTATTGAGTCATGCAAAAATGTTGCTCTTGGAAATGGGGTCCTTCCACAGAGTCACAATAAAAGGATTTCCAGGGACCCACACATGGAGGATAAGGTGTAGTGGTAAGATTTATTGAGGTAGAAATAAATGGCTACCCCCAGGTTCCCTGTGTCTCATCATAGCCAGGGGGCTCAGCTCCACCCCATTGTGGAAGAAGTCCAGCCTTGTCTTCACCAAGCCCAGTAGAAAAGCCAGGGTCCAAAAAATTATGTGCATCAGTTCAGTCCCTGTCGAAGCGTAGACCAGTTCAGTCTCTGTCCCCACCTGGCTAGCTTAGTCTCTTCCTGATTGCACTCCAGCCACCGCTGCACTGTGGTACCCAGGCTCGGACCCACCCTTGGAGCCCATGCTTGGGCCCTGCAGCTGCTAGGCCCACAGGGCTGCTACGGAGAGAACACTGCTGAACAGCATGGGCAAACCCACTACCGAGGGAGAGGGAGAGGCCTTTGTTAAGCTTTGATTACATTGCCTTGGGCTTTCAAACAGACCTGTCTGTTTCCCAGTCCTTCCTGAGCTTGTGCTGGCCCTTCCCCACAAACTGTCTGGTCTTTTTACCAGCCTAGATTCCTCCCCTTTATAGTTGCCATCTTGGCTCCTACTACATACGCCTCAAAGTAGGACTCCTGGTTTCTATTGTGCATGTGCCCAGCAGAGGAATTTCCTCTTCATTGTCTTATCTCTCCCTCCTAATCCTGGATAACAGCTGGTTGTCCCTGGGGAGCCCAGTTTGGCTGGGAGGGATTAAGTCCCCTAGGTAGAGGAAGTGGTGGTCCCATGGGGAGCTGTGAATGTTACAGCTTCCTAGTGAGTCAAGCTTAAGGTCTGATTTCATTTGCTCCATTCCTTTATTAATACTAACTACCTACCTACACTAACAAAAAATACATTTCGTAGAGCCTTCTACATGGTTTTTGGGATCCATCAGAGAACAAGGCAAAGTCCCTGTGCTTCTAGCTGAACTTCTAGTGGGGCCACGGGCAATATACAAGGAATATTAGGTAGTGGTAAGTGCTAGGAAGAGAAATAAAGCCAAGTAAGGAGGCCTGATAGGGGAGGGAAGGTGGCCCCTTTAGCCAGGGAAGGCCTGAATGAAGATGGATTTATCTAGGAGAACAGCATCTCAGGGAGGAGAAATGGCACCAACCAAGAAAGGCCTTCGGACAGGAGCCAGTTTGCCATGTTGAAGAAACAGTAAGAAGACTCATATTCCCAGAGTGAGGGAGAATGTGGTGGAAATGGACTCACAGCAGTTGCTAGTAGTTAGAAAATGTAGCTCCTTTAAGCCATGGTAAGGAATTGGAGGGGCCATCTCAATGAGATGCACATTCATTGGAGGTTTTGAGCAAGAGAATAAGATATGATTCATATTTTCAAAAGATGTAAATAGAGTGCCCTGGCTGCTGTGTGGAGGAGAAGCCAGGCGCCCACGTGGAAGCTATTGCAGGGTCCCTGAAAGGCGATGATGACTTGAATTGCTGTGGGGGTGGTTAGATGTGGGGCGTGTTTTGGTTGTGGAGTTTGAGGAGAAGAGAATTCAAGGATGATTTTTGTTTGTTTGTTTGTTTTTTGCTAAGCAACTGGGTAATTGGTTTCATTTATGCCTCCCATTGGCCAAGTCTTTCTGGAATCTGGGAAATACATTCTCCGTATTACAGAGCAGAGCAGGGAAGTGATTACGAGTTAATGAGGTGACCAAAAAGTGCAAAGAGAGAAGAGAATTTAGATACCATTCTGAAATGTCAGCATTTAAAAACTGGGTAGAGGAAAAGGAAAGAGGTTGAGAAGGAATGGCCAGAGAGGAAGACTGGAATGAAAATCAGAGAAGTGTGGAATTCTGAAGGCAGGGGAAGAGAAAATTGCAAGGAAGTGGGAGTGCTTAAGTGTGTCTTATGACTGATGGTCAGGAAGGAAGAAAATGTGTATTGGATTCAGTGACATGCAGGTCACTGGTGCCTTTGGACTGCCACTTACGTTGAGTGGTAGGGAAGGAACCGTGATGACGTTGGTGAAGGAGGGCAGACAATTCTTTTAAATACTTGACAGTGAAGAGGAGAATGAAAAGTCAGGATCCAGCCAGGAAGGGGAGGAAGGGAGGGCTGTTGTATTATTATATTTTTTCTTTAATTAGGAAAGTTTTGGACATGTTTAAATTAACTGTTGAAGAAGGACCCAATGGATAGGGGAAATTTTTAATACCTAAGAAAGGAACTCGATAATCAATAGGGTAAATATCCTGAAAGGCAGGAGGGAATGGAAACTAGGTAATGGTGGAGTTGGCCCTGGAAGGCAGAGTTGGCTCCCATGTGTCAAAGGGAGGAAGGGAGGAAGGGAGGAAGGATGCAGCTGGAGTGGGTTTACATGTCTCCTTGACCGGAGCTGAAGGAGTTTCCCACAACGCTGGTAAGTGGAAGGTTCAGGCTACCAGCTCCCACAGAAGTCTGCGTGTCTGCCATGTGCCAGGTCCTGTGACAGATGTTACTAGGGGATATGAAGAGGGGTAAGATATGATCCACACCCTGAAGGAACTCCTGGGCTATTGGGGAGACAGCCTCGTTCACAGTCACTTGCAGTGCAGGGTGACAGGTGTCGCACTGTTGACATGTATGACATTCTTCCATTGTTAATATCTGGTGTTACCCAAGTTGGTGAGGGAAATATTGGAAAGTAGGGAGGAAAAGGCAAGTCTTCTGGAGAGATGGGAAGGGGTATGTGTTTGTGTAGTTCATAAAATTCTCTTTGGATAGTCTGATACTCTAAGTCCCCAAAGGAAAATGTCATACAGTCAGCCGCACTGCCGATGAGGACCACAGTGTTCCCCTCCTCTTGAGGGGTTTGTAGGGTTTCCTTTTGAAGGGGAAAATAATTGGGACCCCCCATACTGTGCTATTTTTAAATTACTTTTATTATTGTCTCAAATTTATACAAACATAATACAAGGTACAAGCACACGTGCTCTGGCTGCCCTTCCGTGTTGGAATCACTGAGAATCTCGACCTGAACGGCTCTCCCTGGATCCGGACACTTCATAGCTTGTCCCAGCCTGGGACAATGAAAACATCCCCACCCGGCAGAGCCGTGGGGACTGCGCCACAGGCACAAGTGTGAGCATTGACGTAGAGTAGAAACGGGGTTTTCCTTGAGATGGTTATAAACATAAAGTAGATAAACATAAAGTGGATTAAAACCTCGCCATGCAGCGCTCATGGGCTGCCAAGAAGACACCTTTGCACCCGGCTTGCAAAGTACCGTGCTGGCTGGGCGGCGGAGTGCTGCGAGAGCAGATGGGCTGGGTGGTGTGCCAGACGGGGGATGAGACAAGGAAGGCTTTCTGAGTGAGAGACGCTGCAGGACAAGGAGTGTAAAACCACGGCCCCTCTTTAACTGTACATACGGCTGTCGTTTGATCTGGGACGTCTCTTTAACCACCTGGTGCCAGGTTTCCCTGTCTCCCTCTGATGCCCTTTGTGGTTGGCTAAGGGTTATGCAGGTGCTGCCCATCACTGGTAATTTTATTTTTGTAAAAAGTCAGGATTTCTAAAAGGGGTTGTATGATAAAGAGTTTGAGGACCATACTATACCAGGAAACGATGTACTGTCCAGCTACAGATTATTGATGTATTTGAAAGTTTTAAACCATTATACGTTTTCAAACCAGGATACTTTTGGTTATGTTAAAAGACTTTTGGATTGTGAGAGATACCATCTTGAGTTTATTAATTATTTAACCCAACAGCATCCAACAAAGAAGTCTTTGTTCTTGGATCATGTGTGGCGATCATAGTCTAAGCAGAATATTGGCCTAAAATATAAGGTTATTTAGAACACTCCTGAGACATGATGTAATTGTGTACTGAGGCAGAGAAGTGTTGGTCTACATTTTATTAGATATTCATTTTAGTGTATATCGTTGTTCCAGGAATGATAAAAAGCAAACTTTTAGAGGTACTCAAGGTACTTTCCCCCTCATCACCTTACTTCCCATCTATGGCTGAGTTAGGACTGAGAAACCCGAGGTCAATAGTGCACCAGCTCAGCTTCCGTCCAGGTGGTCTGCCAGATCTTCTTGGACCTCGAACCCCAGCATCCGCATCCAGAAGCGTCCAGGAGCCTGGGGATCAATTTAAAGTTTCAACTAATGGTACACATTACCTCCTTCCTCCCAACAATACATATTCTCTTTTTACCTCCCTGCCTCACCATCATGAGACTAATCTCGGAGTCACATCTGTGTGGGGGCTTTCATTGCGGCATCCCTGCCTGTACTTCAGAAACATCTATTCTGTTCTCCAATTATACTTTACGTTTACTTACTTCTTTTTACTTTTCATTGTGTTTCATGTATTTACCTTCATGAATAATCTCCGTTTCTGCGAGAGTCGGCTCCGCAGGTGGTATTGTCCCTTTTCATAATTGAGAGGAGTGTAGCTGAGGACCTGAATGGCTTGCCCAAGATTCCAAGGAAAGCATTAGAGCTTGTACTTCAATCTTTTGTTGGAATTCAGTTCCCTTGTCTAATCATAAAATGTTTTTTTCCCTTAGAGCAAATTTTAAAGAAAGGTATAATCTAGTGACAGAGAATGAGCAACTTTAGAGTAAATATATATGTACACATATGTATATTATTTTGGGTGGATCTATTAGGAATGTTATCTAAATGTTGTAGTCCTTTTTGCCTTGTCCAGCTAGTAGATGAGAACACCTATGAGGAATGCCCTTTGGATGAGGCTCAGTTGGTTGAGCATTGTCCTGTGCTTTTGATTCCTGGTCAGGCCACATACCCAGGTTGCGAGGTCAATCCCCCATCGGGGGGGTTGGGAGGCAACCGATGGGTATTTCTCTCTCATGTCGGTGTTTCTTTCTCGCTCTCCCTTACTGTCTCTCTCAAATAAATACATAACATTTTTAAAAAAAGAATGCCCTTTGGTACACTGAAAAATAACACCTCTGAAAGGTGTCTAGGAAAAACCTCTTTCTGGGAGAGTTCTGTTGTACAATCCATAGGCTCTCAGGGCTGGAAGAGACAATACAAATCATCTGGTTCACTGGGCGTTGGATGGTTAAATCCTTGGTTAGATCCCATTTGAGTCCTTGAGAATTGTGAAATGATTTTCAGGAACAATCCTTATTATACATGACACTTCATGGCCTAAAAAATGTTATGTTCTACCAAACTAATTAAGTGAAATGTTGACTATCTAAAAGAAAAGTTGTTGTTTTTTTCTTTCTTTAGTCATCAGGATATTTGAGATGTTCTGTTTGAAACATTTCCCTTAGAATTTGTTAGCTGTTCTGAAAATTGCATATTTAGACATTTGTTAATGCTATTGTTTATTAGGATGTAATTTTTTTTTCAATGTGACTAGATGGTGATTGTTTTTCTCTTTCTCTTTCTGTGTTCCTCTGTCTTTATGTACAAGCTAGATGCCAGTTTCTTCAAGAATTGTTTGATTTGTATGACATGCACAGGGGTTCACTTGAATATTTTCAGGTGTTTTGTGCTTTAGCTAGAGGTTTTGAAGAAGAGAGGGAGCATTTGACACTCAAGTTTTAGTGCAAGCTAATAGAAGACACATCATGAACCTGAGGTACTTGAAAATTTAATAAGAAGCAATAACTAGAGCTGGTTGTTTTCTCTCTTTGCCTTAGAATAGAAATGCAGGCCCCTAGTGATGGAGTGTCAGGTGCCTGCGCCAGAGCATTACTTAGCAACGTGTGCTCACAGATCCCTTTCTTGAACCAGTGTTTCTTAGCATTTAAAAATGGGGTTATATAGGATGTACATAATTACACTCTGCCATTGGTGTGTACAGCTCTGACTTCTCTCCTAAAGTCACGGGTCATGTAATATTGTGGCCAGGAGAGTGCTTGTGGGAAGTATAAACGTTCACTGGGTTTATGTATTGTGGTGGCATTGTACCTAAGAACATTGCATTAGCAAATAGAGCATTTATTGTGAACTCTTGGGAAAGCTTAGATTCAACTTAACAAATCTGCAATCTAAATAGAAATGAATTTTTTTTTCCCTATGAAGACTCATATAGTATTTTTTTTTTTAATCCTCACGCGAGGATGTTTTTCTGTTTATCTTCAGATAGAGTGGGAGGGAGAGAGAGAGAAACATCGATATGAGAGGGACACATCGAGTGGTTGCCTCCCGCACAACCCTGACCTGGGCTGGGGATGAACCGCAACCGAGGTATGTGCCCTTGGCCGGAATTAAACCTGAGAGTCATTGGTCCATGGGCCCATGCTCTACTGCTGAGCTGAACCAGCCAGGGTTCATATAGTCTTTAGTTCCTATTTAACTGTAAGCTTTATGTATAGACCTAAGTAGTTCTAAGGAGGCTTAAGTAGAGGTGTATGGATGTTCTATTACAAATATCTGTTCTGTCTGTGGAACTTCTCCACAGAAATGGTTTAACTGGTCCCCTGCAGGGAGTGGAGAAAGGATCATCTGAGAAGGTCAAAGGATTAACATTTCCCCTCAACGTTTTTCAGAGAAAGTCTAAGACAGGTGAGGTAGAGTAGAAATATGACTAATATCCTGTAATTTGCAAATTTTCAAACTGTTTCCATACATAAAATTTCAGGCTTGTGTTTGTGTGTGTGAGTTAGTTTTAAACCCTGTGAGGTAACCATAACAGGTACTGTTGTTCCCATTTTAAAAATTAAGGGAAGCATGTCTGGGTCATAATTTAAGTCATTTTCCCCTTGTCACCTGACAGCGTGGTGCTGGGGCTAAAGGCCAGCTATTAGGATTTGATGTTCACTTCCCCAGATACCTTCCCCTTGAGCCTAGAGACCGTGTATTTTCAGAGTCTTTCTACTTAACTTTCAAGTGGCAGCTGGAGAGATGAAGGCAGGAACAGTGACTGTGTGTGGCAGGTGGAAGTCTGAGAGGTCCGTAGGAGCAGAGTGAGGGGCACAGGCTTTTACATGGTTTATCCACTTGTCACATCATTTGAAAATCGTTTTCATGATTCTTCAGCTTTCTGCATGAATGTAGCATAATTTATTTATGTGTTCTTCTATTTTGGGTATATAGGTTATTTTCCAGGTTGCTTTTTTTTCCCTTTTTCGCTGTGATGAACATCACAGAAAAAAATGGCCTCCTTGGAGAAGGGAATTAATTATTAAGTACTGGAAGAGATGCAAATGTGGTTTAAATGGTTTACCCTAATCGTTGATTCATTAGTACACTGTAACAGTAATTTTAGTCAGATAAATACATGGTTATTTTTCTGAAATACAGTTGTGGTATCAGTTTTATTTTCAGATGGGGAAAATGAATAAAGATGGTCAATGAAAGCAATAAATTTCACAATTATGCCATTGGTATTCAAACCATAACATTTGTTTAGTAATTAAGCTTTTATAAAAGGTTGGCGCAACAGAAATATTTTACATGTAGCAGGTTGATACATAAATGTGTAAATTTGAAAGATCTGAACTCAATTATAAGATTGCTTTGGAAGAGTCATCAATTCACTAACTAACTTATGTATTCTGGAGGTGTCTTTCTCAAACATTTGAGCTTGATTGTTTTTCATCATAGAAAAGAGCTGACCAACTATGAGCAGATTTGTAGAAATTGAAAAACCAACTTACAGATTTCTTAAGAGCTTTATCTTCTGAATCTATGGCCTCCATCTTCCTATGGGCAAGTGGAGTGGGTTGGGAAGGGGAAGGGAGGAGTTAGAGATCTCCATAATGCTGTCTGTCCTGTCCTACCTTCTCAGTCTGACTCAATTCTCCGCCCACCGCCCAAGATCCAGGTGCAACAGGCAATGAGTAGATCGAGTTTGACCTTGGTCTTCTTCCTTTTCTCTTCTCTGGGTTTTTTTTTTTTTTTCTCTTTCTTATCAGTTTCTTCTTTACTCCAGGTTCTACTCAAACCTCCTCCTCATAGCATTCACCCAGGCCCATAATTTTGGGAAGGTCTCCTTCTCCCAAATTGTCTTTGACATCACCTTTTCCAGGTGTATTTGTTGTTAAGGATGTTCCTGGAAAAGTCAGTGCCTTAATTTCATTTTGTTTCTGTTTGGCTAGTTCAGCACAAGGGTCACAGTTCTACTTCTGGGCAAACTTTGAGGGAGAGGTCCACTGGATAAAAATTAAACTGGAAGTCACATAGTTAAAAAAAAAAAAAAAAAGTAGAAAGAAGGCTTTGCCATTAGTAATAAAAAGTATTTCTTCTTTTCCCAATCTATGATGGATAAAATGTGAGCCTATAGGAATTTGACTTGTTGCTTTGAATAAACTCAATATTCTTAGGATGAAGTCATACCAAATTGCCTGTCTCTGCCTTTTTTTATCCTCCCCTGAGGACATTTTTTGCATTTATTTTCAGATAGAGCAGGAGGGAAAGAGGGAGGAAGAGAGAGAGAAAGATCAACATGAGAGAGAGAAAGATCGATGTGAGAGAGACACATCGACTGGTTGCCACCCGCACAACCCCAACCGTGACTGGGGACAAGCTGCAACCGAGGTACGTGCCCTTAGCAGGAACCGAACCTGGGACTCTCTGGGCTGCACACTGATGCTCTAACCACTGAACCAAACTGGCCAGGGCCGTCTTTGCCTTCTTTCCAAAGTGATGGCTCTTAGTATTCAGACTTGTGATAATTTATGTTTTCTGAATACCAGTGCCCCAGAACTGCCAAGTAAGGAAGAAAAGGCAGTGGTGGTTGTAACCTTTGTGCTGCTGTAACAGGTGGGTAATTGTCTGTCTTTTTTCTTCTTCACTTTAGTGCCTGAAACAGTACATGCAGCTGGCGATCCGAGACGGATGTGGGTCTCCCATCACTTGCCCTGACATGGTGTGCCTAAACCACGGGACCCTGCAGGAAGCGGAGGTATGGTTCAGGGCCGTGAATGCCCCTCTTTCCTCTTGACATTATTTCCTAGGATCTGGACTCTCTGTACTTCCCTAACGGAGTCTAGAAATAAAAGACAGAGGTTAACTTTTGAAAGGACTGCTTTATTGCTACACACCTCTGGATTCTTGATACAAACTGCTAGAGCTGCTATTTACCTCAGTTCTATGTATAAATGCTATCTGAGAGTTGAAGAAGCTGTAAAACAGATAGGAAGAGGTGTAGAAATCAGATTTACCAAATGTGAAGTTTGGAGGCTGGTTAGTGAGTGGTTTTGTGATCTTTCCTACTTTGAAGATTAAACAGACAACAGATTAGCCACAGTTAGAGACAGACAGTAAACTAGGATTTGGGTCCACGAAGGTAGCCTGAGTTGAACCATTTACAAAGAGAAAGGCCTTTCATTTGATCTGTATCAGACAGCAGACATGTCTTTTTTCAGTGAGTTCTTCCACCATTTTCTTAAGACTGTGTTATATCTTTGTTTCTTCAATCCCTGGTCAGGAGCTTGCCCTTAAATCTGCCTGTAATCTTCAGAGCCTGCTCATGTTAACCCAGAAGATAACCAACTCTTGTCCATTCGCAGGGAGTTGGTAAGCATCTCAAAGAGGTCCCAAGAAACAGACGCCAAGAGTCATTCACACAGCACACAGCGCACCTGCCGTGCCTCCGGCACTCTTCCTGGTGCTTTCGTGGCTAATTCACTGTCTACTCCCTTCAACAAGCCTATGAAGCCCAGAGGCTTTAAGTACTTTGCCCCAAAGTGCATACATCTCTAAAAAGGTGGAAGAGCTAGAAATCTAATGTAGTTCTTCTGACCGCCATAGTTACAAGGCTGTAAGAGTAGAACTAGGTAGGTAGATAGAATGTGTGATAAAGGACTTGATAATTGGAAGCTGAATAGTGCATGTGTGTGTATAGCTATATATGTGGGTATGTATGTGTAGATATGGGTGTGTATATACATGCTTTGTTTACAAATATATATACTCTTCCATATAATATTTTGCATTGTAAGCAAAGCAGTCAGGAGGATGTTATAAACCACTTCTAATCAGTGTGCCTTCGGAGATCCTCTATTCAGCTTGTGGAATATCAGCTAAGTGGTACAAGCAAACTTGATCTTTTTTTTAGGGAAGAATCAAAGGAATACTGGCTTATAATGGCTTAGAAGTGATTCATTGTAGGAAAATCATGAAATAATTGATTTTTTAAAATAAAAATGTAATCTTGAATATGTAAAACTGGTGAGAAACATTGCTTCCTTTTGTGTGAGTAATGAGCAGAAGGAAATTATAGTGGGGAAAGGTTGGGTTAGTTACCAAGAATACCGTTGTTCTATGCAACCCAGAAACAGTTTAAAAAGTGAGATTCAGGTATGCAGGAACATCTTTCTATTCCTAATCCTTCCAAGAACAACGCTTCCTTTTTGACTTCTCTGATGTTTGATCAGTGAACAAGTGTTTATTCGGAGTGTACAATGTGCTGGGCCCTGGTACACGCCAGGATGGAGGTGAATGAGATAGGTCAGTGCTCTCTATCCTCCTGGTAGCTTCTGACCGAGCAGAGAGACATTAAACTGATCCAGAAGTGAAAAGCATGGCACGGAGCAGGCAACGAGAGCTGTGTCTTATGTGAAATCTTCCTTAGTTCACGTGTGCCAATTATATTCAACATAAATGAAATGAATGATTTGCTGAAGCTTCAGAACAAGGCTTTGGAATTACAGCCCCATTTCTATACCTGCACTGTCCAATCCAGTGGCCACTAGCTTCATGTGGCTATTTATAATTAATGTAATTAAAATTAGAGAAAATAAACTCATTTTTTTGGTTGCACTAATCACGTTTCAAGAGCTCAGTAGCCACATGTGGCTAGTAGCTACCAGATTGGGCAGCACAGAATGGAACATTTCCATCACAGCAGAGAGTTTAATTGTCTAGTGTTGTTCTAGACTTCTATATGAGTAGTAGCCCTTAGCCATCAACACTCTGGCTATCAAACATTAAGGCCATCATTTGTCTCATAGTTCTCTAGAACAGAGCTTACTGACTTGCTGATTTTCTCGGCATAGACATTTTCTTTACACATTTCCCTACAACTGTCCCCCCCCCCCTTTTTTCCAGATAGAGTGGAAGGAAGGGAGAGAGGGAGAAACATGGATGTGAGAGAGACACATGGATTGGTTGCCTCCCGCATGACCCCAACCAGGGTCGGGAATTGAACTGAAACCAAGGTATGTGCCCTTGATCAGAATCGAACCTGTAACTCTTTGATCCTCGGGCCAATGCTCTAACCACTGAGCTAAACTGGTCAGGACTGTCCTCTTCTTTTTAATCCTTACCCTTTCCCCACTGTACCCATTCTCATTCACCCTTTCCTAGTTCTGATTTCACTTACCCAGTTTTACTCTAAAAACAATTTGACTTTTAGGCTATGTTAAAACCAAATAAACCCATGGTGCTCTTAAAAATTAGAAAGGGATATTTGGGGGAGAAAAGAACAAAAACATGTTGCAAATGAAACTATGGTATTTATTAAATTCTCCGAAGTCTGTTTTCTATTAGATGAGTAAGAAGATACTCCAGGACATGAATGGACCTTTCTGTACTTACTGGTCTTACTAAGATGAACAGGAATGTACAGTAAACATGTTCTTATCCAACTTGCCACGTTTTTTTTCCCCAGAATAAAAATGTGATGGGCCCTGACTGGCTTGGCTCAGTGGTTAGAGTGTCAGGCCACAGACCAATGAGTGTTGGGTTTGATTCTGGTCAAAGGCACCTACCTTGGTTGCGGTCCAATCCCCAGCCCTGGTCAGGGTCATGTGGGAGGCAACCAATCGATGTGTCTCTCTCACATCCATTTCTCTCTCCCCCCACCCCCCCAATCTATCTGAAGATAAATGGAAAAATATCCTGGAATGAGGATTAAAAAAAAAAAGTGTTGTGATGGTGGTAGTGGTGATTGTCTCATTTGAATAGAGAAATGAATAGAAGGTTATGTTGGAGATATTGGTTGCTTCATTAGTTTCTATGAAACTACTCCTTTCAAAGCACATACTGCATGCACACGTGAACGTGGACTGTACTACCTTCTCTTCTGACTTGCTTTTACACCAAGCTTTCCTTATATGTAGTTATTGTTATAATATAGAGCTCTTAATCTAAATAGTATTGAATATATCACAGTGGGGCTTATCCACATTACATCTTACTGGATTCTATCTCCATGACTACTTTTACTGCCTTTTAAAAATGTTGAATTAGACCTGGCTGGTTTTCTCAGTGGTTAGAGCATCGGCCTGCAGACCAAAGAGTCCTGAGTTCGATTCCAACCAAGGGTACCTCGGTTGCAGTTTGTCCCTGGCCCCAGTTGGGGTCGTGTGGGAGGCAACCAATTGATGTGTCTCTCTTACATCGATGATTCTCTCTCTCTCTCTCTCTCTCTCTCTCTCTCTCTCTGTCTTCCTCTTTCTCTCCCTCCTGCTCTATCTGAAGATAAATGGAAAAATATCCTCAGGTGAGGATTAAAAAAAATAACAACAATAATGATAATAATGATAAAAATGTTGAATTATACAGGTATTATATAAATATACTTTCTTGTTAAAAATAATTCTGGTTAAGGCTTAAGTTCCCTTTGTCCCACTGCTATTTATATTACCATGTGGGGTTCTTTATCATTTATTATCTTATAAAATGCTTGTAAGTATAACATTTCTTCATCTTCAAAGGACACAAGGACATTTAAGCCCTTTCCTTCGAATGCTTCCCCGCGTGGGCCTAGTTCACACCGTTGCCTGTGCTCCGCCGTCTGCCTCCTGCGGGCCTAGGGTCCTGCCGGCCTTCTTAATGCTTCCACGTTGGCTCAGCCGTGGCTCTGCCTCGCTTGTCAAGAAGAGCTCCACCCGCAGAGCCTTTACTGCCCAGTCGCAGAACTGTTTGCTTATGAAGGAGAAGGTAGCAGAGGCAGCTTCCCCTTCCGTGTCCGGGAGGCTGCGGGAGGCCGGGCCCCTGGGGACTCTGCCCGCGATGCTGCCCCACTGGAGCCGGGCAGAGAACGTTCTCCTTCCTGTGTCATCGGGTCCTTTCGGCCGTTGCTCTGCGGGGCTTTTCTGGTATACCTGATCCAGGGATCTTGTCCAACACGGAACTATGGAAGGCAGGACGCAGATTGTCCTGATAGCATTACTTCACTCAGGCATGGGCTGTGCTTGAAGTGAAAGTAGCCTTGTTAAAAAGGTGTGGGCCTGGCCGGTGTGGCTCAGTGGTTGAGCACTGATCCATGCACCAAGAGGTCACCGGTTCAATTCCCGGTCAGGGCACATGCCCAGGTTGTGGGCCCGATCCCCAGTGTGGGGCATGCAGGACGCGGCCAGTTGATGTTCTCTGGTATTGGTGTTTCTATCTCTCTCCCTTTCCCTTCCTCTCTCTCTAAACTCAATAAAGAAAAAATAAATTTAAATAAAAAGGCGGTGGCCGCTTTAAGCAGTTCCCTTCCAGTGTGAGGAAAGGAGCCCATCGTCACTTGCTGGGAGAGCCTGAGACATTAGTCTGGACCATGTAAAATTTGAGTGACGAGCACATAACTCATTTGAGTGGTACCTACCCTGACTGGGCTGAGAAGCAGAAGGTGTCACTGCTAGCTGGCCGTGGAGGTGGGGTCACCCACCAGTCCTCCTGTCCAGCCCTGGGGCGCTGGAGGGACCAGCCTGCCTTTACTGCTGGTGCCCAGCATGTACCCGAGGAAGGCTGGGTGCAGCTGCTCTTGCCAGGACCAGGGGCTCCAGAGTTCCGTAGGGAGGGGTTTAGGGTGGGGCACTCTGGAAAACTAGGATAAGGGGGATGGTTGGGGTGGGGTTGCAGCACTAGGGAATTTGAAGCCACATTTGCAAAAAAAAATTTTTTTTTAATCCTCACCCGAGGACACTTTACCATTGATTTTTCAGACAGAATGGGAGGGAGGGAGGGAGAGAGAAACATGGATGTGAGAGAGACACACCGACCGGTTGCCTCTCACACGACTCCAACCAGGGCCGGGAATCGAACCGCAACTGAGGTACATGTCCTTTACCAGAATCAAACCTGTGACCCTTTGGTCTGCATGCTGACTCTCTAACCACTGAGCAAAACCGGCCAGGGCTACATTTGCAAAATAAACACATTTTGTACTCATATCGCATGTTCATTGAAGGTGGCTTTGGTTAAGGCTGCGGAACTACTGAAATCCAAATGGTCCCGCCCACAGTCACCCATTGGCACTGCCTCCATCTGCCATCTCTTACCGCTCTTTCCTCCCCTTATCACTGTGCAGAGCTGAGGCAGAGGGAAAGTGAGGATGCCCGGGCAAGTGGTCCCGTTCCTGTTACTCAGCTTCGGGATCTGATGGGAAGGGGCGGAGTCTGTCTATAATGGTAACCTTTGGCTGCGATGTACGTTGGCTGGAGAAGAGTAAAACTCTGAAGTGGAGAAGGATCAAGGAATCTGCTATGCCAGAGTTAATAGACATTTTTGAGGTTCTTACCTGAATTTTGTTTAGAACATTTAAAGAAGTTGTTTAAAAACTGCACATGAGTGGAGAATAATGTTTCTAAGCTTCTTTTTTTTGTAAAGATTTTTTTTTTTAATTTATTTTTTTATCCTCACCCGAGGACATTTTTCCACTTTTTGTTCAGATAGACTGGGAGGGAGAGAGAGGAACAGAGAGAGAGAGAGAAACATCGACGTGAAAGGGACACATCGAGTGGCTGCCACCCGCACGACCAACCAGGGCCAGGGACAAACTGCAACCAAGGTACATGCCCTTAGCGGGAACCGAACCCGGGTCTCTCAGGACTGCAGGCCGACGCTCTAACCGCTGAGCCAAACTGGCCAGGGCTAAGCTTCTTTAACTAAAGACGAAGCAGCTGAGGGCTGAACGTGTCATGTGGATGTGCACACAGGCATGTCCCTTCTCCCCTAGATGAGCGGAGGAGAAAGGCGGGTGATGGTGTGGGAAGCCGCCCTGAGGCCCCTGCAGAAGGGGTGGAAAAAGAACAGCAAACGCAGCCCTCTGCAGGGAACTGTGAAAACTGGCCCGGCAATCCCAGGTCCCCCCCATCCTTCACTTTTCTAGGGGGCCCTACCACCTGGCTCTCAGACAAGGAGGCCTTCTTGTTTCTTCAACCAGGATTTGATGCATAGTATGTAGGTAAGGAGATGAGCGTGGTTTACTCAGGTGAATGGGTGCATGTGCCATTTTTCTGTTAGGAAATACAGTTCTTATTTTCTGGGTTGAGATAGGAAACATTCTTAGTTTCTGTATTATTGTGATCAGACACTTAACCTTAGACGAGTACTGTTTCTCCTGCCAGTATTTTTGCAAGTCATAGCACCTCAGGATTTGCCAAAACCTTGACATATTGTCATGATCTACGAGAGGTCAATTCCATCTCCAGATACAGTGATCGTTGTATTTCATGTTCAGCCTGGTTTTTAATTTTTTTTAAAAAAGAATATCTCCTCCTCTACCACCTCTTCCCCCTTCTATTTCTAGTTTTTAATGTTTAAAAGCAACTGTAGCCCTGACCAGTGTGGCTCCGTGGTTAGAGCATTGGCCTACACACCGAAGTACCAAGGGTTTGATTCCCCATCAAGGGGCACGTACCTGGGTTGCAGATTCTATCCCCAGCCTCGGTCGGCACATGCAGGAGGCAACCAATAGATGTGTGTCTCTCACATCGATGTTTCTCTCTCTCTCTCCCTCTCCATCCCTTTCTCCCTTCCATGCTCTAAAAATCAATGGAAAAAAATATCCTCAGGTGAGGATTAACAAAAAAACACACAACTGTAGTAGAGTTATGATTTAAAGGGCCAAACCTAAGTAAAGTCTGGGCTATTTTTTTCCCCTCCTATCCTGACTTTCTCTAGCTTCTATGTTTAAACCATTTTGTTTTCCTAACAAAAAGAAAATATATGTTGTATTTATCAATATTTCTTATGGGAACTCACATACCACTTTCAGCATAAGGGCTTCCCTAGCAAGCAGGCTCCACTGTCTGCATCCTTGATTTCTGTGGGTTTCCAAGGGCTTGTTTCAGTGTAGACGCTGAGGCTTGCTCAGATATTATCATCATAGTTACTAATGGTAAACAGAGTGCGCCTCCCTTTTCATTTCTCCTCATTCGTAAATGTATCAGTTATCTGTTGTGTGTAACACTTAAAGCACATGTAGGTATAACTTCCTTGGTTATGCTCTGTTAGAGGAGGAGGGCAATGGAAAGCGGAGTAGGAACTTACTTAGTAAGTATCCTCGGGTTCATTTTTAGCAGAAGGAAAAAAAAGATGATGATCGTAGGGAGTTAGTACATTTTTGTTGTTTTTGCTCTGATATTATTGCTTTTCCTTTATAATGAAATAATTTATTTTCTCTTTGAATTCACTTCTTTTTTCTTTTTGGAAAGAAATTTTTGGAATGATGAGGAGGAAACTTGGTCTTTCATGCTTGGACTGGAGGAGAGAGACATTTTTGTTTAACAGGTAGACTAGCACAAATTTCAAAGGAGAAATAGAATATAATCAAATCAAGTTAAAGATTTTTTTGTAGTTAATCTAAGAGAAGTGGTCTCTTGATAGTTAGGAAGATACTTAAATATCTTTGTACTGTTTGAATATGGATTTGGTTAGTGATGGATTGGAACCCACTAAGTACAATAAATGTCAGTAGTCCATACCAACCTACATAAATAAACGGATAAACAAATAAATGGGGAAGAAGGGACAGCCCTTCCTTACAGGAGAATTCTAATGAAAAAACAGAGATGGATATAGGAAAACATCATTAAGCAAATAGCACAGTAATAATTATGGTAGGCAAGAACTTTCTGTAGATACAAAAGTTACTTGGCAAAGTTATGATGAGAAACATGGTATTTGCAGAATCTCATAATATCTCCCTACAAGGTTACAAAGGATGGAGCAACCTGGCAGATACCACCTTAACCGAGTTAGAAAGTTAACAGCACCAGTGTTGAGACAGGTTGTCCTCATTTACCTCCCGATGGCCCAATACCACTTCTGTGATGTTCTTGCCAAAAATGCACAATCTTGATCTAATCATGAGAAAACATCAGACAAACCCAAATGGGAGAGCATTGTACAAAATAACTGGCCTGGACTCTCAAACATGCCACGGTCATGAAAGGCAAACACAGATCAGGAACTGCCCCAGGTTAGGCAAGGCTGAGGAGACAAGGGAACGGAATGCAAGGTGATGTCCTGAACTGGATCGGGAGCGGAAAAACCCGGACATTGTGGGTCAGTTTGTGAAATTTGAATAAGGCCTGCAGATTGTTTAATGATGTTGCATCAATGGAAATTATATTATTTTAATAATCAACTATGGTTATGTAAGGGGTTAACATGAAGAGAAATTTCGGGAATGGCATTTAGGAACTCTGTTTAATTGTTGCAACTTTGTGCCAGTCTAAAATTACTTCAGAATAAAAAAGTTAAAAAGGAATGTCCTGGTATGATTTTTGGAGGATTTGGAATTTATTTGTTGGCAGCAAGAGGATAATTGTATACCATAAGATACCTCTTACAATCTCTTTATTATTCTCTAGGATTTTCATTTTCATAGTTCATTTTAGAGGCCCTGCATTTTTTTTTAAAGGAGTAAGCCTTTAAACTGTCGCTTGATTGAGCCTTCAGCAATCATCCTAAAACATTTATTTCAGTTCTGTAATTGTGAAAGACCTTGAGCAACAGCGACTTAGCACTTAGCTCCAGATGGCAACGGAATGGGAATTTAATACTTTGGATCATCATTTTATTTTTTTTCATTAATCTAATCCAGCTTTCTCTCATCTAAAGCCAAAAGTATGATAGAAACATTTCAGAAAATTAGCTCTAATCTGTGAAATCCAACAAATGATAAGATCAAGGAGTAGAGCTTTTTGAAAACGTATGCACATTTATTACCTGCCCAGTAAGTTAGGTTCTTTGAGGGCAGTGTCTGTGTCCTCCTGCCCGTGTATGTCCCCAGGCCGCCAGCCAGTGTCTTACCCATATCAGACTGTCAACAAGTCTCTGGAGGAGAGGCATGTCTTAGTGGCAGGGTGGGGATGGGAATGGTGTGTTTGGGGGCTTTATTCCAGAAGTATCGAACAGAGTGAAAAGTGATAGACCTTCTCATGATCACACATTTCAATAGAAAAATGGATTTACTTTATGATGGCCTAATTCCATACAAACCTTTAGCCTCAAAAATGTAAATAGAAGGAGAGTCAAAATAGAGTGAAAGACAAAAAATGTTGGAGACCTCTGACTTTCCTGCTGGCAGTAATGAGTCCTCTGATGAAATCTGTCTTTCTAATTTGACATTAAACCTCCATCTCTCCTGTGGTTGACTTTTTTTTTACTGCCTTGATTTCTGTCATTGGCCACATGAGCTTTTCTTCTGTGTCTAAAATATGTATCTCCTGCTGTCCTTGTCTTTTATAAACTGTGTTTGATTTAGTTGTTATATAAAAATGTTGAAAAACATCAACATTTTTAGGGGTTGATTTTGAGGGGTTTGAAGAAAGTCTTCATCAGTGCAGGGACAATTTTAGATGGTGTAAGAAGAGAATAGAACTGTCCCACAGAATCAAAAACCTCAAATAGCTTTATTTCGGGGGAGGGGGGAGGTGGTTAAAAATAGATTTATAGACTATCACTGAGTTCTCTTGGGCCCAAACGCTATCATTTCCCAAGTCACCTTGGCTGAAAGTTAAAGCAGAGTTAGATTATTTGTCCTCCACCTCAGATGAATCATTGACTAAGTCAGAAACTGAACTCTGATTCCTTAATGCTTGCACCTTCTGTCTCCAAGTGTATTTTATTTGAGGTGCCGTTGTCTTTTAGGAAAGATGTCCAGGTAGTATTATAACAGATGAAACAAAACGGGTTTTCAATAGCATAAATGTGTAACCATACTTAAAAATATATATATAGTAAAATGCACATAACACAAAATTAACCATACCTTTTTTATACTGACTACGCAGGAGGTTCTACTTAAATTTCCAGGTGAAAATGCATGTTTTCCCCCCAGCTGGACAAAAAGGTTGCAATTAAATTCAATGTATGTTTTACTGGAAATAGAGAAGATAGAACTTGCTTATTTTTGTGGTTCTTTATATATTTAACTAACTTGGGTTAATTAATTTACAAAATAAACAAATTTGTTGTTTTGTGAAGAGGAAGATTAGATTTTTGAATACCTTTTAAAATGTATTATATTTGTTAAGTGTAATGTTAGCCGCCTCATTTTTTTACTCTGGTTTTCTCAAAGCACCCTGCTTTCCGTTATCTGCAAGAACTTCCACCAAGATACGTTTTATACCAAAAAATATGTAATGGGTTAGAGTCAGAATTGCCGAAGTGTGTCCTGTATCAACTTGCTGAATGTCTGGAAGCCTACCATCAAATTCTTTGATACTTCTCAGTCAACAATATTTTAAGCAACGTCAGTATACTTACCTGTTGAAGTCAAGGGCACTATTATTTTTTAGAATTCCAGTTTAAGAGCAGTTAGCTTTGCTTGCATCTGACTTTGAAATGCCACTGAAATGTGACCAGTCGGAAATGGTTAGGTGTGAATCGTGGTTTCTGCACCTTTGGCCCAAATTGCTGTCTGAAGTGGAAATGGGAGTCTAACCACAGGAAATATGTTGGGCATTTCTTTTCTACCAGGGTATGGATGGCAGTGCATGATAATCAAGGGCCCCTGAAGTGATTTTTGTCAGAAAAAATGATGTTTACGTTGCTTAGAAGGTACTGTTTTCTTGGTAACAAATGACATATTCATAATTCCTGAGGCACTGTCTACCTGACTTCAGTATTTAAGGGTTCTAAAGCTAGAACTATAATCTTTTTCACATTTCTTAAATGAATCTAGAGAGAAAAAGAACATCTTTCATAATACACAAATAATTTGGGAAGTCTAAAACTTACATTGTCTGGTCTTCGTAGCCACTGATGGAAGAATGGAAGGTGATCAGTGAGTTCTGTCACCAGGGCCTTGAGGACTCCTAGCTGTGACAGATGATTAGGGATGACTTGGGGATTGCTGCTTGTGTTACTGTGTGGACAGTACAGAGACAAAGAAGTTTGCAAACAACTCGTATAGAGAAGACACAGGCAGCCAAACAAGGAGAGATCATCAAAGGCGGGTAACTCGGGCCTCTGTGATGACTGGTCTCATCTTTACAATGTGTCTGGTTTCAGATCGCCTGCTTGGTACCCGTGGATCAGTTTCAGCTTTATCAGCGGTTAAAATTTGAACGAGGTATGTATGCACTCTTTATCCCAATGATGAATGTGGTTTTACACGTGTCATCTGCATGGAAGACTACGGCAGGTGTGGGCTGTCAACAAGGGTGCTCGGAAAGGGGGAAAATGTAATCGGAACATACAATTTCAACTTTCTTGGCCACAGCCAGAAAATATTCGCACTAGCAGGAAATAGAACTTTCATTATATTGTTTTTTTTTTATTATATATTTTTAGCCCTGGCCAGTGTGGCTCAGCGGTTTAGAGCATCAGCCCATGGACCAAGGAGTTGTGGGTTTGATTCCAGTCAAGGGCACCTACCTTGGTTGTGGTTTGCCCCAGCCCTGGTTGAGTCATAAGGGAGGCAACCAGTCGATGTGTCTCTCCCACATCAATGTTTCTCTCTCTCTCCCCTCTCTCTCCTTCCCTCCCAATCTATCTGATGATAAATAGAAAAATATCCTCAGGTGAGGATTAAAAAAATATATATATATTTATAAATAAAGATATATATTTATTTTAGTGATTTGAGAGAGAGAAACATTGATATGAGAGAGAAACATTGATTGGTTGCTCCTTGCATGCACCCCAGCTGGGGATTGAACCTGCAACCTGGGCATGTGCCCTGACCGGGAATGGAACCAGTGACCTTTTGGTGTATGGGACAGTACTTAACCAATTGAGCCAAACCAGCCAAGGCTATATTGGTTATTTTGTATTTTTACTTTGGCTCATGTGAGAGAGGTTCTGCAAAAGTTGGATAGTTTCACAATAACAATGCTATTACAAAAGAAAGTGACCCCTCAGAATGCTTTTTATTGCCAGTTTTCTCACTCATGAAGATCACCCTAAATAAAACATTAGTCAACCCAAACATTTTTTTTTACTGCTCCTTATAATATTTACCATTTGTCCTTTTTTTTTTTTTAATTTATTTTTTGTTAATTTTAGAGAAAGAGGAAGGGAGAGGGAGAGAGAGAGAAACATTGATAAGAGAGAACGTTGATTGGTCGCCTCCTACATGTCCCCCACTGGGGCTTTGGCCCACAACCTGGGCATGTATTCTGACCAGGAATCAAACCGGCGACCTCTTGGTGCTTGGGTCGATGATCCACTACTGTGCCATGCTGGTCGGGTCCATTTGTTCTTTTGGTACTACTTTGTAATTATAATGATGGTTGAGTGTATTATTTCAATGTGATTTATAATTTATTGGACTAATTTTTTTTTATTGATTTTTGACAGAGGAAGACAGAGGGAGAGGGAGAGAGAGAATCATTGATGTGAGAGCAATACATTGATCGGCTGCCTTCTTCCATTGGCTTCTTTCACTGAGTAACATGAATTTCACTGCCACATCCATCTTTACAGCAGGAATATCCTGGCCATCGGCGAGGTTTATATGAAAACCCATTGGCCAAGACTCTCACTCTTACCCAGAAAGTACTTGAATTGCCTGGCTGGTGTTGCTCTGTGGCTGAGAGTCGACCCATGCACCCAGAGGTCATCTGCTCAGTTCCTGGTCAGGGCACAAGCCAGGGGTGCAGGCTTGACCCCCAGTTGGGGGTGTGCAGGAGGCAGCCAATCAGTGTTTCTCTCTCGTTGATGTTTCTCTCTCGAGATGTTCTCTCTCCTGCTCCCTTCCTTTCTCACTAAAAATCAATAAAATCATTTTTAAAGTGCTTGGATAGATGTTACCACACTTTGCTTTGCGATTGGGACTTTTTGATATTCTTGTAGTGTTTATCTCCACTTGTGATTGGCTTATTTTTCCTCAGATATGATGTACTCAGTCTGGTTACAGTCAGGTTGGGCAGACTGTCCTGCACATCTCTGCTTTGATGCACTGTAAGGTGATCTCATAGTTTTACTCATGTATGGAATTTAAATACAGAGTAAAATAAAAAGTAAATTCATGTGTTTATTTTACTATGGAACTTATTTTTTCTCACAAGTTCTAGGCAGATGCCTCACAAGAGATCCCCATAAATTGACAACTGATTTTATTATTCCTATTTTATAGACACAGAAACTTACAATTGAAGAGGTTGAAACTTGCCTAGGAGTGCATAGACTGTGTCTAAGCTTCCTTATCTAGAAAAGATTTTTAAATTCTATAGTTCTTTATTGGGGCAAAGTACATATAATATAAAATTCACTACTTCATCCATTTGCGTAATTATAAACAGACATTTTAGCTAATAAGTATGTCCCTGAAATGTAAACAATGAAGAATAATTATATTAGAAAATAGACATTTCAAGTAAGAGCAAATTTAAGTTAATGGAGTGCTACATACTGTGCTTGATCAGAGTGCTCTAAGCTGTGTGCCTCATCGTTACATACAAGACTTTGTGTTCACCTCAAACTCAAGACTTACAGCTAGGCAACTTTGAGGTCTTAGTTATAAAAAGCATTGTTAGTTTTGTCCAGTTTTTGTCGCCTACCGAGTTCTTTTCTCAGTTTTTAATTTGGCATCGGTTGTTTTAACTGTCATCTGCTTTACTTTACGTATGTCTTTGTTTTCATCTAAGTCTTCATGAGGGAAAAAAAAAATCTGTGGAGTAGGAGCGGGCCCAAATCATTTCTGTTTATATAAAGCAGAGAAACACCATTTGGAATTGGTTGGTTATTCTGTGAATCCACTTTGCATCCATCTGTGACTTTTTCCCTTGGCTACTGCTGTGTCTGTGGCTTTCCCTTTCTGATATTAGCAAAGAAAAGGGAATGCTAAATTTGGCATGTGTTGGCGATCATTGCTTTGCTTTCTGCTGGTTCACAAAGCACATGCCTGATGATTAATGCTAGAAGTTTGCTTTACTCTTGTTTCCAGGATCGACTTTTTCAGAAGAATTTTTTCAAAGATTGGGTTGATTAGCCATCTCTAGTCCTTAAGCACTTTTGCTTTTTTTTTTTTTTTTTTTTTGTGACCCTGTTTTACTTACTACAACTGCAAGTTGCTTCACTTCCTTGGTAGGTTACCATGTCTATTCTGGTTGGTTATATTATCATATAGTGGTTAGAAGCACACACAAAAATTTTAAAACTTTTTTAATCCTCACCCGAGGATATTTTTCCATTGATTTTTTTTCTTTTAGATAGAGTAAAAGGGAAGGAGAGAGAGAGAGACAGAGAGAGAGAGAGAGAAACATCAATGTGAGAGAGACACATTAATTGGTTGCCTCCCACACACCTGTAACCAATGTATGCACCCTTGACTGGGAATTGAACCTATGACTCTTTGGTCTTTGGGCCTGTACTCTAATTGCTGAGCCAAACTGGCCAGGGCAGAAACACAAATATTTACGTGTTGTATTGTTCTTCTTCATAAAGAAGTGAAGTAAGCCCTGGCTGGTGTTGCTAAGTGGTTAGAGCATCTGCCTGTGTACTGAAGAGTTGTGGGCTCGATTTGTTGTCAAGGGCATGTACCTGTTGCAGGTTAATCCCTTGCCCTGGTTGGGATGCATGCGGGAGGCAACCAATCAATGTGCCTTTCTCACATCGATGTTTCTCTCTCTCTCATCCCCCTCCCTTTCTTTTTTGATGGAAAAAATATCCTCGTGTGCGAATGAACACAAAAAAATAAGTGAGCTGAAATGGGAACTTGTTCTCCTGTTATCTACTAATCCTGCCGTAATCACTCATGTGTTCAGTATCTGCTTTTTATGTGGTGAGCATCTACTATGTGCAAGGTACTAAGTGTGGTTCCAGAAGCTGGTTTCGTCTTTCCTTGAGAGCCCTTTGGTCACCAGCACTTTTCACAAGCCTCCTTTCATTTCCAGTCTTAACACTTATCACACAGCTCTTCGCGTTCCGGCTCACTCTTTTCTTTGTCCTGGTGGAATGCTCCCGCCACATCTTTTGTGTCTGCTCAGTAAGGTTTGGTTTCACCAGAGTTCCCTGTGTAGTAATCTGTGGTCTTTCGGTGCTTTTTTTTATAAAACCATGACACTTAATGACCTTGTCTTTGGTTTCTTGAACACCTCCCATCTCTCTTGAGTCATCTTCCTTTTCATAGTTTTTGATCACAAGCCTGCTCTTAGAGAGAGAGAGAGAGAGAGAAAGAGAGAGAGTGTGTGTGTGTGTGTGTGTGTGTGTGTGTGTGTGTGTGTTTGCTTGTTGAGCCTGCTTTTGTGGTGGTTTGTGGTCAGTGAATGATGAAGTCCAGGGTTTCCTCCCTGAGCTGTTCTGTGCTTTCGGGTGAGGACAACTTCCTCAGCTTCACACTTCCTATTCTTTACCATCCAGTTCTTTCTCGTTGGTCAGTTTTAAACCTAAAATAGCACCCTATAGATATTCCCATCTTCCTTGGAAAATCTAAAATAGCTGCAGGAAAAGACATTTATCAGCACAGGGGATGAGCTTTCTAAAGGGGGCTCGAATGAGAGGCACAGTGTTAAGGGCCACTTCCTGGGTGCACTTCTATTTCCCCATCTGTAAAATGGGGGTAGAATGGAATGATTATCACAGGGCTGTTGTAGGGAGTGAGTAATGTGTGCCGGTCGCAGCGTGCGTTCAGTAAATTATCACTGCCATTACTGTTATTGCTATGAATCACTACCACCACTAAACCTTACGTCTTCTCCAGTTTTCTCAGCGAAACCACGGAAGCATCTTCCAGAGTCTAGAGCATACCTTGGACTGAGTGTGTAGCACAATTTTACTTCTGTTTTCTTTTCAGCTTAGTTCAGATCTTTTTCAGCATTTCCATCCTTGTTGTCCTAGATGCTAGAGAGTTGTATGGAAACTTAATAATCAGTGCTACTTCCTTGACACCACCTTATCATATCCATTTTTTTCCTACAGTATACCTTTTTTCTTTCATCCTCACCTGAGGATATTTTTTCCATTGATTTTTACAGAGTGGAAGAGAGGGTGGTGGTGGGGGCGGGGGCGGAAGAAACGTTGATGTGAGAGAGAGACATTGATTGGTTACCTCCCACACATGCCCCAGCGAGTGCCAGGGGTCAAGTCTGCAGCCTAGGTACGTGCCCTTGACTGGAAATTGGACCCATGACCCTTTGGTGCATAGGCTGACACTCTAACCACTGAATCACACGGGCCAGGCCTACAGTATACTTTTACTGCAAGCATGAATCTGCTTTCTATGACCTCCTCCCGGAAGATCATGACTTGCTGAGACGAAGCATTCAAAGTTGCTGCCTTGAAGAGAAAATGTTCCCATGGTGATGGTGGAAATTAAATCTGTTTAGTAGCATGATGATGTTTTTACATGGAGAATGCTTTCTGGGAGTGAAAAAGACCGGATCCCCTCGTACGTGCACTAACCCCGTTATGCAGCCTTCTGTGGGTGCTGACATAACCATGTTAGACTACATAACCTAGAAGTTGTTTCCAAGTTTGAAATGCTGTGGCCCTCCTCAGCTACCTTGAGAGCAGCCCCTCTGCCGATGGCCACCTCTGTCTGAGTGCATTTCCTGTAGCAGATGTTAATTCTGATCCATGTAATTTAATTGCATTTTAACTATCTTCAGAAGACCTTTTTCTTTGAGATAACAGAAAACAAATTAACGTTGGCATAATTAAAAATGCAGTGGGTCATAAAAATTAAACAGTTTGATTTATTTCAGCTGATAATTAAATTAGCTTGGGGGCATTGTGTTCCCCATAATAATAAAAATTCATGTGATGTCTTTTTCGGGCACAGCCTCACCGTGGTAGAGGATGGCAGAGAAGCCACGCGTATGAGTTGAGAGAATACACTACAGAATGAGAAACAGACTCCACACAAGTGGTGCTGATAGTTCCAGGTGGGCAAACCCAGGGTCCTGACTTCAGTTTTTGAAAACTGAAAAGTCACTGGTGTCAGATACGGTCTTTAGGTCTCATGGCCGTTTTACTATTTTTTTTTAGAATGTTTCTACTTCCCAATAATTGTCAGAATACAGAAGTAGAAAAGAATTTAAATAGCATTGCCTGCCTTGCAAAAATTGCAAGAACATGCAGAGCCTTAAGATCGCACAGTCACGGGGCTTTGCTTCAGTAATCCATTGTCATTGTCATAAGTACACTGCAGGGCAGGTCTGTGAATTTGTCCGTCTCTGACATGTGTATATTACAACTAATCACTTTTAAAAAGTTTTTTTTTTTTTATTGATTTTTTTTAGAGAGAGTGGAAGGGTGAGGCAGAGAGAGGGAGAGAGAGACATCAACGTGAGAACACACATCCATCGGCTGCCTCCTGCACCCTCGAGCCCATACCAGGATCGAACTGGAAACCTTTTAGTGCGAGGGACAAGGTGCAGCCAACTGAGCCACACCATCCAGGACACAATAATCCCTTTTAAATTGTGTTCATAGTAAAGTGTTTGGGGCACTGTTAGTTGGGGGCTGATGTACACAGACACCTGGTCTCTCTTTCTCTAGATTTCTGAACTTTTTTCCGTCTCAAAGCAATGCGAAGCTTTCAGTACTGCCAATGCAGGAGACAATAGTTGAATATGCATTCGTTCTTTTTTAGCCAACTTTGGAATAGAAACTTGGAGGGGGAAGAAACTAGACTTTAAATGTTTTGGATAAGTGCACATTTTATTTCCACAATTACTGTGTTTCCTAGGCCAAAAGGCAGGAGGTAGAATTGAATTCACCGTACTAGTAATAAAAAAGTGTTTTGAAAATCCCCATTAACCCAGTGGGGCTCCCCTTCCCCTCAGCCTCCTCCCAGATGGTTGGTGTGGAGGTGAGAGTTGGGGTACCGCTCTGCCCTTGCTCATGCTCCGTGATTTGGCCACCACTGGTGTCCACCAGTCTGTTCCCCTTTGGCTTGGGCTCTGTGCAGTGCTGTGAGCTGCCAGTGTGTGGTGGCCCTTCAGCATTTTTTCCTTTTCGACTAATCTGGCCTGTAGGCCCCTGTTGTGGAACACTATTTTACTTGAGGTAGGTAAAGCAGAATTGTGCTATTAATGGCATATTAGAATTATAATAATTAAATAAAACAACTCTATTAGCTTCCATTGACTGTTACTTATAGCTGCTCTTCTAGGAGCAGGGTTGAAGGGGAATATGAAGGACAGGTGCCTTTCGAGTGTGACCTGGCCAGACTTGTGTGTCTGGACTCACGTTCCATTGGGGGAAGCTCTTCTCCAGGACACTCCAAGGTGTCCTAAAAATAACCTTTCTGGGTCGTCGTTTCTGCTCTCTGGAAAGATCTGAGTGAGAGGCGGAACCATATGGAAACTTGCCGTTTATGTTCATGTGGAAAATAATGCAGTAATTAATAAATAATAATACAAGAATAAACTTTCACGTACAACTGTAAACCTACGTTTGCCCCACCCTGTATGTTGGTTCAGAGAAAAAGGGGCTATTCTGCCCCTGAAACAACATAATTTTTCACGTGATATGTTCCCTTGAAGCTCATATTATATGACAGAAACATGGGGCCTATTATTGTATAGAAAATGGAAGACTGAACAAAATTTGTAAACATTTGAATGGAGAGACAGACAGTCATCTGGGCCCCAATCCCTTGCATGCCTCATGAATCTAGCCATTGAGGTGTCTGACAAAACTATTATTTATGGTCTGTGAAAAAGTTTCTGCCTTTGGATTTTTCAAGTATGTGGTCTTTTACAAGTTGTCTCGAAGTGACATATTGGTCAGGTGGCAGAAGATCCTAGTTGGCAGCCAGTCTGACTTTTGACTAAGCTGTGCCAGACACTGTTAGGTCCCTAAATTACTTGATTCTTCCTTGCTCTTTAATGTCTCTCTAAACTGCAGAGGAAACCTCACGACCTTTTCTCAGTGCCTGAAAGGACAAAATCTTTTGTGAATTTTTTTCTTTAATTTATTTTTCTTTATTGATTTTAGAGAGAGAGAGAAGGGAGAGGGAGAGAAAGAAAAACATCGATGACAGAGCATCAATTGCCCGCCTTCTGCATGCCCCCCACTGGGGATTTGGCCCACAACCTGGGCATGTGCCCTGACCAGGAATTGAACCGGCGTCCTCTTGGTGTATGGGTCGATACTCAGCCACTGAGCCACACCACCTGGGTGTGAATTTTTATTTTCTTTTGCTTTGGTAAGTTCTTGATGTCCAATTTCCTCCAAGATAGTACCCAAATTAATAATAGAAGGGACTTGAGATTTTTACCTACTTTGAGTGCGGAAAGATGAGAACTGTTCTAAGAGCTGCACGTTTTGGTTCATGGGAACACTGCTTATCTGTTTATAAGGGCAGTGGTGGCCTATTCCGTTCGCACCTGCTCTGAGGAATGTGACGGGCTGAGTGACCATATAGGTTTGGATCCATCGTGAAGAAATCACTGCCCGTGATCGTACTAAACTTCCATAATTGTTAGCTTGTACAAGAGAAGAACTGAAGGGGGAGAAAGCCTGGAGTTTGAGAGACAGACCATCACCTTCCTTTTCTTTACACTTTAGAAGTTCACCTGGACCCCTACCGAACGTGGTGTCCCGTCGCAGACTGCCAGACAGTGTGCCCCGTTGCCTCGGGCGACCCAGGACAGCCCGTGCTGGTGGAGTGCCCTTCTTGCCACCTGAAGTTCTGCTCGTGCTGCAAGGACGCGTGGCATGCCGAGGCCTCCTGCAGAGACAGCCAGCCTATCGCCGTGCCAACGGAGCACGGGTAAGAGAACAGATGTGGTATTTGGGATTATTCACTGGTTTTCTCCGAAACATGAAATCTGTTGCTTGGAGGAGTCATCTTGTGATGGAATTTAGTGATTCATGATTTCCCTGCAGCACTTTATGGGAAGTGTTGCAAGTTAACAAAGAATAACCCGAGCAAGCATTGCTAGAGGGATTTTGGTTATTTCCCTCAGAGAATCTTTCAGAGATTGCTGAAATTAGTTGGTGTGAGTTTCGGTTTTTCTTTCGTTAGAGAGTCACATGGCCCACTGGTTCCCGGTTGGAAGTCATCGCTCATCCACAGCCATTGGCTTGGGTACCATGCCCACCGACTATTGACATGCCTCATTCTTCCTGCTTGCAAAGTGTGCAGAAATTATTTTCTTAACCTAACTAAATTGCCAGCTCAGGAGGTGTGCCAATCATATCAGAGAGAATACAGCCGTAGAAACAACAGCCCTTCAGTGTAGTGTGGTGCTAAATTCATAGGTCCTAGAGGAAAAGCGCTTATCTCTCAGCACTTTATGCTTTGAGAAGATGGTGCCAAGGTTGAGATTTTGTTATGATGAGAAGCAATTAAATCTGTACCTTTCAGCAGGGAGGGTTTTTATGGCAGCAGCAGGGCCCAGAGTGAGAGACCTTTGTGTTTGATCCCTTGCTTTGCCCGAGGCCATGGCTGTTCTGCATCAGCGAGAACAGAAATACCAGTGTTGTAGTCCAGTTGGCATCGTCCCCCAGTGCCCTGAGTGTGTAGAACCATTCTTCAGGAACAGCAGAGCTCCCTGGCTACGATACTGTGCTCGAATCTCAGACCAAACACATCAGGAGGGAAAAAAATTCCAGTACACATGGCAGGCACGTGCCCTTTAAGCCCGTACCCCCTTCGTCTTCACTGCCGCCGCAGTGAGGTCCCCGGCTGTCACAGGACAGTGCAAAGATCCCACAGGGAGAAGGCCTGAGTTCTGACATTGTCCCTTGGCATCCATGTGACCTTATGCAAGTCAACAATTAAAATCATAATTGTCCCGCTGCTGTATAGGTTATTGTGAGTACCAAATTCTCTCATAGTTTCTTTACAACACGGTGAAGTGGATGTCTCTGTGCTGGGTGGAAGTTTTGATGAATGGTAGCTCAACCCAGTGCTATGGCTCACCTGGCCTTCCCTCCCACTTTCCCCATGGTTTATTGTCCCTCGAGGCTCTGGCCTTGTATTGGCCTATCTCTCTGTTTGGAGCAGGACTTTTCAATGACATTGGCATTTACTGTAAAGTATTGATTATTGACTCCCCACAGCCTCCATTTGTTTATTTGAACAGCTCATTTGGTGGGTTATCTATGCCCCGGCAGATCCTGAGCTAGTTTTTCTGCTGGGTAGAGACTTGCACTTTTTATTCAGACAGTGTGTGCTCAGGGAACGAAACGCTAATTTGGCAAAACAATGAACTAAATCAACTGTGGAAAATCCGATTATATAGTTCACTCAAAGCCAAAGATAAATAAATTAAGGTCTGTTTTGTCTTGAGTTATCTGAACAACTAATAATTTCTCTCTCTCCTATTTTCACACCCACCCTTTTCCCTGGGGGCGAATTAAGCACAGAAAACCGAAAGTTCACTACCTACCCAGCAGGAGCCCTAGGAATTCCATCGCTGACCTGAACGTTGAATCTAGAAGGGCACTATTTCACTATTAGTTATATTTAGCCCACTCTTATCACAACTCTGGTTAGTGTACAGCCTTGAGGTCCTTGCTTTAAAAAAAAAAAAAAAAACAGGCAGCGTTCTCCATCCCCACCCTACGATTTGTCACGCACTTTGTTTCTAGGGCCCTCTTTGGGGCAGATGCAGACGCCCCCATCAAGCAGTGCCCAGTTTGCCGGGTGTATATCGAACGCAATGAAGGCTGTGCCCAGATGATGTGCAAGAACTGCAAGCACACGTTTTGCTGGTACTGTCTCCAGAACCTGGACGTAAGTTCCGTGGGGAAGATTCTCCTGGGTTGTCTTTCTCTGTGCCATCCCTGTGTGGCAGCAGGGTCCTCTGCAAGCCTTTCTTTCAGAATATTGAACCACTTTTGCCCTGTGAAATAATTTATTTTTTGGAATGAAACTTCCTGAACCTGATACTTTGAACATCTGTAAAACCTCTCTCTTTGATTACCTTAGGCGTGTCACTCTAGCTTTAAAAGCTTTTGTTTTAGGGACATTTCCTGCGTTGGGGGCATTGTCTCAATCTGTCATGTAAACAGCTGTTCGTGTATTCATTGTATGTTGCTATTGTAACAAATTACCAAAAATGTTGGCTTAAAATGACACATATTTCTTTTTTTTTTTTTTTTTTTTTTTTTGTTATCCTCACCCGAGGATATTTTTCCATTTTTTGTACAGATAGAGTGGGAGGGAGAGAGAGGAAGGGAGAGAGAGAGAGAAACATCGATGTGAAGGGACACACCGAGTGGCTGCCACCCGCACGACCAACCAGGGCCGGGGACAAACTGCAACCGAAGTACGTGCCCTTAGCGGGAACCGAACCCGGGTCTCTCCGGACCGCAGGCCGACGCTCTAACCGCTGAGCCAAACTGGCCAGGGCGACACATATTTCTTATGTTCAGCTCTGTGCCTTAGAAGTCTGATGTGGGTCTCACTGGATTAAAATCAAGGTGTCCTTGTGGCTGCATTTTTCTTCTGCAGGCTCTAGGCGAGAATCCATTTCTTGGCCTTTTCCAGCCTCTCGAGGCTGCCTGCGTGCCTTAGCTTGTGGCCCCTTTCTCTTATCTTCAAAGGCAGCAACATCACGTGTGTCTGACCCTTCTTCATAGTCACAGCTTCCCTCTGACCACAGCTGGGAAAGCTTCTCTGCCGTGAAGGACCAGTGAGATTAGATTGGGCCCATCTGGAAAATACCGGATAATCTCCTCTATCTCAAGGTCTTAATTTAATCACACTGGCAAATCCCTTTTGCCCCGTACGGTAACATTTTCACAAGTTCTGTGGAAAAGCCATGGGCATCTTTAGGGGAGCAGTGATCCTGCCCACCACAAGTAGGTTGTTTTCCTCTTTTTGAACTTAAAGTAAAAAGCCATTCACATCAGTGGTGTCTCTCAAATAACTATCTCATCATTGGCATGACAGAGGTATTGCTACTGTTTTGTCAGACTTCCCTTCTGGAAAAAGAGGTCTGATCTTTTTCCTAACCATTCATGAAGCCTGTCTCCCCAAGTCCAGGTGTAGTTTCATTCAGTCCCGTGCTAAGGCTAATGGTAATCTCAGAGTTGAAAGGGGATGTGAAGGCCTGTTGAGAGTTCTACTGTTTTCAATTGCAGTTTTAAAGTTTGAGGCAGCCTAAGTTTATAAGTGGTTCTCTATTTTATCAGTTTGGACCTATGAAATATGTCTATACCAGGGAAAGCCCTCAGTCACAGGTGGCCATTCTGTTCCCAGCTGTCCATTTTAATGGCTCCATTTTTGCTTCCGTTCAATAGGCAAGTCTTGTTGTCATACCCAGTTGGGGAGTGAGTGTGCCGTTAACATGGGGTGTGTGCTGGCCACCACGTGCCTGTTTTGTTTTGTTTTTTTATCCTCACCTGAGGACATTTTTCCATTTTTTGTTCAGATAGAGTGGGAGGGAGGGAGAGGAAGAGAAAGAGAGAGAAACATCGACGTGAAAGGGACACATCGAGTGGCTGCCACCCGCACAACCCAACCAGGGCCGAGAACAAACTGCAACCGAGGCACGTGCCCTTAGCGGGAACCGAACCAGGGTCTCTCCGGACCACAGGCCAACGCTCCAACCGCTGAGCCAAACTGGCCAGGGCCGTGTGCCTGTTTTTTAACTGAAAATTTAGTAAGTTGTTTAGTATGGCATCTCTGAGTAAGAATCTTAATCAGTTTTATGTCAGTGTTGCAAGAAAAGGTATAAATTGAGGAGAAGAAAATTGACATGTTAGATTCTAGAACAGTGGTTCTCAACCTGTGGGTCGCGACCCTTTTGGGGGTCGAATGACCCTTTTACAGGGGTCACCTAAGACCATCTGAAAACACATATTTCCCATGGTCTTAGGAACCGAGACTCCGCTCCTCTGTCTGTCTCCAGACGGGTCCGCCCACGTACAACATGAGGAACTGTACTAAAGGGTCAGGCATTAGGAAGGTTGAGAACCGCTGCTCTAGAAGCTTAATAGCTCAGGTTGAGAGAAACGTTTTCATTGTCTCTTAAAAATTCTGTTATAACCCTTGAATTAAAATTATGTTTGATAGTTGAGACTGCTCCTAAATCCAAATGAAGTGATGTTCTTGATGAGGACTCGACAGCTTGCACACCCCTCACGCTTTACAGATGGAAGAAGCCTTTTGTTTGTTTTGTTTTCCTCTAGGTTTCACCAGAATATTAATTGTGTTCAGATCCACAAGCAGAGGTTCTCTCTAGGAAGCGGGACTGTAAGGGAATAAATGTGCACGCCAGACCTCTCCATCCTCCGGCCGAAATGTGTCTGTGGTCTGGAACTGCAAAGAACACACTGTCCTGTTACTTGCACTGTTCTGAGAGGAACTGGTACAGATGTCAGGGGGCCAGACACACAGCATCTTTTTCTGATCGTTGTTTTCTGAGACTTCGTTTTCTCAGTTTCAGCCAAGGACACTGGCTTGTTGGGGATGATGTTTTTCTGTAGACAAGTGTTCTGTGGCAGATGGTGGTGTTGATCCTTGTTCATAGGAACGTTTTGGAGCGGGGTCTAGGAGAAGAGTGATTGTCCAAAAGCCAGGCCCGAGACAGATACCAAACAGAGAGATTTTGAGCATTGCTTGGGCATCAAATGTGTTCCTGCCTTATCCTCATCCCTACTGTTTCAGAGAATGAGGCCGTCTTCCTTTTTTTCAATAAGCAATAATCAGGCCTGGGATAGACCTCACTGGCTACGATACTGCCCCTGCACAAAGCTAGGTATTCCTTTTTGGGGGAGGTTGGGTTTAAATGTTTATTAAACCAAGCTTTTAAGTGATATCCACTTACAGTGTGTAAATAAATACAGTCCACATGTAAGTCAAAGGTCTTAGATGAGAATTAGTGGGAAAATTAAAGAGCCCTCGGCATGCTGGTGCCTCCCCACTCATTGGGCTGACGCCAGAGCCCATGTTAGAGTTGAAGAGTTCAGGGACAAACCAGAAGGAGGTTAGCTCAGCTCCGCCTGCTGGATGGATTTCAAGACAGGTCATTTTTCTGTATTCTAGTAGATTGGGTTATAGCAAGACAATAGTGTAGTTTTTACATTCACAGATTGGCTGGAATTAGACAAATTAAGCATCTCTTCTGGATGTCACCTTCCCTATTACCATAATTAGTCAGAGATCACCGGCCACAGGTGGTTACAGAAATAGATAACTCATAGAGCAATAATATCTATAGTTAGCAGAGCACAAACTTATAAAATTTGACTTTTCCCATAATGCACAGATATCAGGGTATGTCCATGAGGTACAGTCCGCAGACTGGAGAGTGGTAAGGGAGCATCTGCAAAGAACAGACACTCGAGTACAGAACCCGGAGCAGGAAGCTGAAGACAGATGAGAGACACACAGACAGAATCCTAATTCTTTACCTCTGGTTATCCTCCTTAACAGACACCACAATTAGCTTACCGCCCTTCTTGTTCCTTAAAAAGCAACACTTTGTAACCTGTGTATAAACTTTAAAAAAGATTAATCATGAGACAAGCAAAAATTGATTAACTTAATAGCACTAAAATCAATGAAACTTAATAGCATTTTGTGTGCTTTCTTATACATTTCTGTGAATGGGGCTTACTTATAAGCACCGTTATAATGCCCCCAAAATGTTTTGATAGAGTTTTTCAAATTCCCACAAAAATCTATTTTACAATCATTTCAGATATAGAAGGAAAAAAGTCCCAAACAGGAAAGTAAAGAAAGGTCAAAATCTCACAAAGTGATTGAATACCCATGAATATGACATTTTTATGTTCCCTTAACACTTTATCAAGTGTTATATAAAGTAGTTGTAATGCTGTCCTGAAACCAGTCTCATTTAAGAAGGTACAGTTATTCCTATTCTAATTCTAGAATGAAAAGCACTTATCTCCTAGAGCGTGCGTTTCAGCAAGGTTGACATCTATTGGTTGCACTCACCGCCGCCCGCTGAAAGCTTCCCCAAAGCGTCCTGGCAGACGTGAACTGTAAAATTCGAGAACTAACACTACTACGTTCTGATTTCTCAGAGGTATGCTTGAGATGTTCTAGAGTCACTTCAGCCTAGAACAGTATCCCCTGGAAACTTTGCCAAGAAAAAAAAATCTCCATAATCTAAATGTGTTTGGGACTCGCTAGACTAAATAAACAGTTTCCACGGACATACTAACGTACATTCCACACCTTCAAGGAGCAGCTGTCCCCGAACTCCCTTGACCTTCTAGGGACCCAGAACCACCACTGGATCCCAGGATCCCGGTTTCCGGTGGAACACAGTTTGAGACATGGCATTCTAAAGTAAATTTTCTAAAGTAGTGGTTCTAAAATCGTAGTGAACAGAAGGAACCCATGGAAGGCATATTAAAGCATAGATACCACACACCCCACTTCAGAGGTCTGCAGTGGGACCTGGGAACTTGCATTTCTACGACACACCAAGTGAAGCCGATGGTGTGAGGACCACACTTTGAGTGGTGTCGTCTAGTCCATGTCCCACAAATTCCAGTTGCAGGAAGCCCTCCCAGGCCTCAGGGAAGGTTGCATATGGCATTTGCCACAACCAATTAACTGGTTAGATCAGCCCAGTGACATGTGAGAAGGTCCCGGGGCACCTTGGTGGGGTGGCGGAGCACTAGACTTGACTCTTGCCTCTGCCCTCCTCACCAGGTAATGACTGCACCTTAAACGAGGAATAATAGCAGCCGCCTCTCAGGGGATCTGTGAAGCTTAAAGGAAACTATCTCACAGAAAGCATCAGACAAGTGTTATTAATCAGAAGACTGTGTCAGTCCCAGCAGGAAAATCCCAGATGAGTTTTCTGTCTTCTGCCACTACTGAGCCTTTATGAAAGCAACATTCCAGCAGCGAATGAAGAGAAAAGAGGCTAAAAACAAAGAAACCTGCAATGAGAGGAGAATATACAGTGGATTACTTAATCTAAAATATCTAATTGTTGCCCTAGCCAGTGTGGCTCAGTGTTTGGAGTGTTGGCCCGCACACCACGGGGTCATGGGTTCAATTCCTAGTTAAGGGCATCTACTTGGGTTGCAGGTTCAATCCCCGGCCCCAGTGGGGGTCATGCGGGAGGCAACCAATCCATGTGTCTCTCTCACATTGATATTTCTCTCTCTCCCACTCTCTCCCTCCCTTCCACTCTCTCTAAAAAAATCAATGGAAAAATATCCTCAGATGAGGATTAACAACAAAAATACCTAATGAATTGTTTAAGAAAAGATCAACTCACAAAGTCCTTAAGGCTTTGAGAGAGTGTTTAAAAGTTCTAGTGTGTTGATCTTTGAACACACTCGCTCTTCTGTTCTGCCATGTTGTTAATGCTGGTTAAATTTTAACATCAAGAGAATGTGGGAAAAAATTGCTTCACTCAGATACATATTAATTAGATCTAAAACATTTAGCTGAGACAGTTCCAGTCTTGCAAGCTACCAAGGTGGGAGGATGAGATTTTTTTTTTTTTTTTAGTCCTCACCTGAGGATACTTTTCCATTCATCTTCAGACAGAGTGGGAGGAAGGGAGGGGGGTAGAGAGAGAGAGAGAGAGAGAGAAACATTGATGTTTGAGAGACACATCAGTTGGTTGCCTCCCTCACGAACCCTACCAGGGCCGGGACTGAACTGCAACTGAGGTACGCGCCCTTGACTGGAATCAAACAGGCCAGGACAGATGAGGTATTCTTAAACTTCTGCTGTCCACTCTCTAGTCGCTCATTTATCCATGCATTCAACTGTGTCCCATTTAAAATGAATAGCACGTGTCTCCAGCCTGCATCTTTTCCTTACAGCTGTTCTGTTTCTCTTGTCCCTTCAGCAGCCAGGCCTCAATACAGCATAATCACCTCGAGCTGTTGACACTTACCTCCAGTCATTGGCGTGCCCGGATGGCCGCTCAGTCACACCCTGACTATACTCTTCCAAGGCTTCGAGCGACTGCTTTTGGATCAAATAAATCCGAGGGACACTTCAGCCCTCGTCTTACCTAGATTCTCTGCGGCCTTGGGCATCTTGACCACCTCCCTTCAGAGATTCCGCCTCTTCAGGCTTCCCTTCTGTTTCTTTTCCAAGCTCTTCCTTTACCCATTTTTACGTGTTTATGTTCAACGGCTTGTTTGCCTCTCAGTCTATACTCTCCCTGGGTAACCTCATTTATTTCTGTGGTTTCTTGTCCCCTGTGCCCCTGGATTCCCGTCTGTTTTCCCAAATCCACATCTGTGTAACCAGCTGCCTATGAAACAGTACTGCCTGGAAGTCTCAAGTGTTTCTCGAGTTCAACATGTCCACACTGTGGTCGTCACCTGCCAACACAGTCCATCTCTCTGTTGTTTCTCTCAGCAAAGCCACCACCTTCTACCCAGTGATTTCCCCCTCATCTGCCATTTCTCCCTGTTTCCCCCTCTGGTTAGTTACCGTCTTAATATCTCACGATTGTATTTTCCTCCTCTCCATCTCAACCGCTGGCATTTCATCACCTTGCCTACTGCAGCCACCTTCTGGCTGCCTCGCTCCCGGCTCTCCGTCCACCACACACCTCCGGCAGAGCTGCCTTTGGATCATGGGTCAGCCCGTTGATCTCTTTTAGACTCAATCAAGACTCTCACTGATGAGGATGTGTTTGCACCTGGTGATATATGCAACCACGGTGCTATTGTTGAAAGATCACGGGTTTGGGATTCCGGGAGGCCGTTGTTAATATCACCAGAAAGAGCCTTTGCTTTCCTCTGAGGTGATCTGATGTGGTTAGTATCCCTCCCTCAATTCAAAATCACATGTTCACCAAAACCTTTCTCTTTGTTTTTCAGAACGACATTTTCCTCAGACATTACGACAAAGGGCCATGTAGGAACAAGCTCGGCCATTCAAGGGCCTCAGTGATATGGAACCGGACACAGGTACCCTGACCTTAAAAGGGGCATGAGATAAACCAGACTCACGATGGCTGGAGAAGGCTACCCATTCATCGTCCCCTCTTCACTCCTGCTTACCCAGTCCAGCCTGGGAGGTTCTGGGGCGGGGCCAGTAGTGTAGCAATTGCCTGAAGTTAATTCATGAGCACAGCTCTCTTGAGGAGAGGTGGAGAGGCCGGGCACCAAAGTAGGCAAGTAATTAACAGTGACTTGCAGATGAAGGCAGGTGTTCTCTCCTCCTGAAAAAAAAACAAACCAGTGGAATGACTTTCCTGAAGCTTTCCCCACACCCTGCTGTGAAAGACAGTGCTCTGACCCCCGGTGAGCCAGGCTCCCTCTGCGCATGCCCTGTGGGTTCCGTGGCAGGTTCAAAGGGAGCCCTGGTTTATTTTTAATAGTGTTTCATATTTATTAAAGGCTGTGTTCCTTTTGAAGGAGGCTGTGTTAATAGCCTAGTAATCATTATTAACATCCCTATGAGACTGTTGAGGAAACTCAGGTGGAGAGAGAGCCAACACCAACATTTCATGATTATGCTGAGCTGGTGCCAGAGCCCGAGTTTGCGTTTGGCTTGTTCTGCTCACCTTTGGTTTAGCCTCTGGTATCTCCCTGGTTTATGCCGTTCAGACCATTGCTGGGCACTGGATAAAAGGTCCCATAATTGTGACTGTTTTGTGTGTCTGAGACGGTGCTGCTATAACAGGTTACCATAGGTGGGTGGCAAAACAACAGACATTTATTTCTCACGGTTCTGGAGACTAGAAGTTCAAGGTCAGGGTGCCAGCAGGGCCGGGGTGGGTTCAGGTGAGGACTCTTGTTGGGTCACAGATGGCTGTCTTCTCGTTGTGTTCGCACCTGGCAGAGGGTGAAGAGAGCGGAAGCAAGCTCTCTGGGGTCTCTTCTGATAAGGGCACTAATCCCTTCATGGGCGCTCCACCCTCACGTCCTAATTCCCTCCCAAGGAACCCCATTTCCAGACATCATCATATTGAGGATTAGGGTTTCAACATGAATTTTGCGTCCATAGCTGATGGCAGAGTACACATATAGGAAGATTTAACTGCTAAAATCATCTTGTTTCTGTTTTCTAAATTTCCAGGTGGTTGGGATTCTTGTGGGGTTGGGCATCATTGCCTTGGTGACTTCACCCTTGCTGCTTCTGGCTTCCCCGTGTATCATCTGCTGTGTCTGCAAGTCCTGTCGGGGCAAGAAGAAAAAGCACGACCCGTCCACAACCTAAAGATCCCTGCTTGTGTCTGCGTGCCACACACACGAGACAGCACAGCGACAAAGCCCACTTAGTGAACTCGCCTCCTTTTTCTTGCCAAATTTTGGAAGTGCCTCTGTGTCCAGACTTTGAACTTGCCTGCCCGCCTGTGGCATCAGCAAAGGCCAAGCACTGGTGTGTGTACTCCTGAGTAAAGAGCATCGGGTTCTGCAGTCCAGCCTGTGTCTGTGGAGCACATCAGAAGCTTCGGGTTCTTGGGAAGGAACTAACCCAGCCGTATCATCTGCAGGATCCCACGGGACTGTTCAACTTCCAGCCACATTCAAGGAGCCTGAGTGGACATTCAGTATAATAAAGGTGTTGTCATGGTTGGCAACACGCATGATAATTGAGAAGCAGGGTCTGTGCTGTGTTGATTTGGCTACCATGGGAGAGGTGGGGGAAACCCCGTGGATAAGGCTATTTCAGGGAGCATTCTTGTCAGACTGATAAAGCAGGCTGCTTATCTCGGGAGTCGATATGGTGGCTCCACCTCTGCCAGCTACTGGGTGTGCTTGCCCAGCGTTCCCACGGGGACCGGGCAGAGGCACAATAGGTTTCTCCTCGTGTGATCTCAGCTTCAAGCAGGAGAAACTGCTGTGCAGAGGAAGTTGTCCCTTCCCAGTAAAAGGGTTTCAACATATAAAACAATATGGTCTAATTTAGTCTCTCTGCCTTGGCAAGTGTAACTTTTTTAAGCTGATAAACTCTTCTCGTGCAGCCAATAGCTGCTGTCGGCAAACTTGTTTTACATGAAGTATTTGGGTGGAGCGGCAGAGGTTCAGACCTTCGTCATAGATAGCAGGGCCCCTTCTTGAGCTCTGTTCATACACCCCCAAGATTTAGAATTAGACCTAAAAGTACACGTGAAGAGTGAGTATTGAAGTCCATATGTACATCTAGAACCCATGTATCTCGCTGCCTACCTAGAAATACTATCCACTGGGCATGCCTGGATAGACACACAAAATAACAGTGTATTACACACACTAGTGCAACACACAAAAGAAATGTCTATGTAAAAGCCATTCTCTATTTCCTCCTGTGACTAATCTTGTTTATTATAAATCAACCTAAACATTTTTTTGCATATTGTATATATAAATTTTGGTTGCAAGTTCTTAACTTACGCAAGTATAGACTCATAAACATAACTCTTTTAAAACAATACTTAGTAAGACATCATGCCATCTCAGTTTGTAAAAGTACTGATCGATAATCATGTTATTTATGTTTTTTTGTTGTTGTTTTAGCGAGAGGAAGGGAGAGAGAGTGAGAGAAACATTGAAATGAGAGAGAAACATCAATCAGTTGCCTCTTGTATAAGTCCCAACTGGGGGCCAAACCCACAACCTCGGTATGTGCTCTGAGCAGCACTCGAACCTGAGACCTCATGGTGTACGGGACAGCGCTCCAACCAGCTGAGCCACTCGGCCAGGTTATTTCCATATTTTCAAACAGAGTTCAGAGCAGCTGTCTTCTCAGCAGTTCAGTATCTGTCAGGGCAGCCAGAATACTTTTCTGCATGTACAAGGCACTGATGGAACAAAATTACATAAGAAATAAAATGAACCCTGGCCGGTTCTGCTCAGCCGTTAGAGCATTGACCTGTGGACCAAAGGGTCACAGGTTCTATTCCAGTCAAAGGCATGCACCTGAGTTGTGGGTTTGATTCCCAACCCCAGTGGGGGTCGTGCAGGAGACATCCAATCAATGTGTCTCTCTCACATATCCATGTCCCCCCCACCCCGTCTCTCCCTCCCTCCCTTCTACTCTCTCTAAAAATCAATGGAAAAATATTCTTGGGTATGGATTAATAAAAAAAGAAGAAGAAAATGACTTATTTTTCCCATTATACCATTAGAGTCTGAATACACGGGTTTTGAAAAGAAACTTGTTTCTCCAATGACAGGATGACAGAACCGCTGTGAGCAGAGTGGCCCGGTGCCTCCTGAGCACTGTATGAAATGTGTGTGGCGCCGGGTTGCCACATCAGGAGCTGTCAGGACCCGGATATGTTCTAAGTACCTGGGTAACTAGATTTCTAAGTTGCTGCTATCCTGGACCTATTTTTAAAGAGTAATGCTTTGCCTATGTAATGGAATGTATCCTCAGTGGGGATATGTATATTTAAGGAATTTTAATTCACACGTACATATTGTTATATATATAGTACTTTTGGTCATGTATATTTTTATTTACAGTTTGTATAGAACATTGACAAGAACTCTGGGAAAACTTTTGAATGGCAGCCACCAAAAGCATTTTTATCATTGATTAGAAATTTCTCAATGTTAAGTGTCTTTATTTTCCGTTGAAGCTCAAACACTTCAGAAAAAAACAAACAAACAACTCTCTTCAATCAATGTATTTCATAGTAGTATAAATTTAAGTGTGTATATATATTTGAATAATTTGCTTTGTCTTACACTGCCTCATTACAGTAAAAGGCATTTATAACTGCTCAGGGGAATCACAGGAACTCAACTGAAGTTGAATTTTTGTATCAAGAATGTCAGTAGTGCAATGTACTCCTCAGTTAGTAAACTCTTCAAGTGTGCTTCCACAAAGGATCTTAAAACGGGCTAATTTCAAGTAACCTAAAAGGCTGTGTTATTAAAGGTGGGGCTTCTGAATTTGGGGTAAAAGTGGAAGAAAACATCTTATTTCCTTGGAAAAATGGAAGGAATTGTATTCTCACAGAGACTGTTATAACAGAATTAGCTCTTTGTGTGGGGGGTGTGGGGGGTAAGGAGTGGGGTTGTTTGTCAAACAGACGTGAAATAACTGCATTTCAGTTTTTAAATGTTGAAAAGCACCTGGTGACTTCTTCCTTAAGTAGATGAGTTGGCCTGTGTGCGATTGTCAGAAGCAACAGGAACAGATTGGTAGGTGAAATCCAAGTCCATCTCTGGTGCATTAGGGTTGAGATGTATGCTGATCAAGAGTTGCTTTATAAAGGAGAGAGCCGACAACTTTGTAACAGAGACTGATGTTATCATTTTGGATAATTTGCCCATGAATGGATTCAACCTTGTCTCCTCTCTCTGTCAGCTTTAGTCTTTCCTAGTGATTCTCATTCTGTACTAGGAATAAATCTGAGTCTACGTGATCGTGTTTGGATGTTGTGGCAACATCCCTTTGTGTTTGGAGTGATATAGTCCGTTTGAAATAGAAATTTTAAAAAATTCTTCACTGAAATTGTAATCTGGATGCAATAACTTACCATTCAGAAACACCCCTGGGTTTGTCATGGCATAGCATCTGGCCGTCACCCCTTCTAGGAATTTTTCTTTTTTTCCTAGGGAGGGAGGTGAGGAGGAAAGTCATGTGGAAGGCAATTTTAGAATCTTAGGCATCCTGTTTGTTCATGCCATGGATGTTTGCTCTGGGCTTGAAATCTCTCTTTTGCAGGAGGTCTTTGAGAAATGAATAATTCACAGTGTTGCTTATCTTGTAGCCTGCATCACAAAAATCTTACCTACCCAAGTCTGAAAAATCGAAATGCTTATTTGAATGTAAATCACTGCTTCTTGGAACCTCAAAATAACTCTTAAAAAGTATTCAGATTCTAACTATATGTATTTCTTTAGCCTTTCCTACACAGCGCTTCTAAAAGACTTTCTGTTCATGAATGGATGCCTTTATGTGTATAGAATCATGTATATATGTGTAGCTTCAGAGAAAATTTCAGAATGCCTTTGGTGAATGACATTTTTAAAAGCTGTCACAATTGATATCTTTAGGCTATTACATCTCATATTGATTCATAATCTTGAAAGTTTTGTTATGTATTTAAG
The DNA here is from genome assembly GCF_014108415.1 of Molossus molossus. NCBI lineage: Eukaryota > Metazoa > Chordata > Mammalia > Chiroptera > Molossidae > Molossus > Molossus molossus. Next base: position 22,929,890 of record NW_023425347.1, on the reverse strand, counting down.
AAATTGCTGCCATATTATATTTTTCCAATTATGTGAGAGGAAAATAGTTGTTTTTGTGTCTCTAGCCCCAATAAATGTGGAGCAGGAAAACAATTGTGTTAACTCTTGTGGTGCTGTATGTTTTTAGACATGTTTAGTTTCATCATCTAGGTGCCAACCATGTCACTATTAAATCCTAGGCCCAGAATTGACACCAAGGATCCAAATCTGCAATGCTATTTATGGAAGTAACTCTTGCTGCCTTATTTCTTAAAAGAAATGAGAGCAAAGGCAATGCCTTCACTAGCTGCGGACTTTCTTGTATGTGTGATATTCCACGCTGCCAGGGCACAAGCATTGATCCTTATCCAGAGAAATAACCAGTAATTTAGGCCGTTGATCATTCTAGTAAAAAATGCTGCCAGGCATCAAAATCATTAGTTCTGTAAAACAAGGGTTGGACTACATGCTCTCTAAGGTCAGTTCTAACCTTCCAAAAGTTTGCTAGAGGAATGTGCTTCCTTGTTATGATTTTTTAAAAACGGGATTTACATTAGAGTGTCAACGCGAGGTCATTTCCATTTGATTAGTATTCAAGGCAGGAAGGACTCCCCTAAATCTGGTGCCAGAAGTTGGTTAACAACTAGAACTTGTTTTCCTGTAAAACTTAAAGCTCACATTTGTATAGTGGTGTTGATAGCTTTTTATCGACTATTTTACGCTTCTAATATACCTGAGTACAAAGGTTTATAATTGACTTGTAAATTGAAATTTTATTTTCTAAGCCTTTAGTTTTGAGGAAATCAGTAACATCATTTTAAAACATTTTGGGTGATAGTTTTTTAATTTGCTTAATCATTCCCTAGAATGTCAACATTATTTCATTTTTAAAGTGTGTTATTGTTTGCTAAACTTGAATTTGCATTTCCAAAGAATTATTGAATGAATCATTTTGTACAGCAGTGATTTTAATCAATGCCGAACCAGCAGACTCGTCGCAATATAAATTATGAATCTAGTGAATTTGGAGAATTATAATTAGGATTTTCTGTAATTCATTTATTTCCATTTGTTAGATAATAAATGTAGGGTTGTGTGTGTGTGTGTGTGTGTGTGTGTGTGTGTGTTTTAGACCCTAAAGATAGTATGCAACTCTACGTTATGAGAAAAAAATGTTTCTTCAAATAATTTAATAGCAATTACAATGTTTTAATATATTTTACATATGCCTTTTAAAGAACTTTGAGAACAATCCTATAAGATGAAGGGATCAGATCTATTTCACAGAGAAAGCAATGGTTTTGTGTGCGTGTCTTGCCAAGGGTCACGCTTTGATGAGTGGCAGCCAGAAAAAGAACGCCAGACTCCTTGAAAGTACTTTAATGCTCTTACACTCATCAATAATTCTGAACCTGCCTTTATGCTCCTATCTGTGAGTCCCAAGAGAATGCACTTTCCTCTCAATTATTTGCATCAGTGGAGGTATATGTAAAAGAATAATTTATTATGTTGAATAATCACTTTGACTCTGTGTTTTGGTGTGTCTGACATGGTGCCTAGGGCAGATGGCCACCCCCTGAGATCAAACCAGTCACTGTGGGGCTCAGCTGGGGGAGAAGGGCAGGAGGAGAGGGAAGGTGATTCATTAACTAACTAGGTGGGGTGAATCTGACTTGTTAATATTGGAACTAGAATTATGCTTCAAATGCCAAAATGTTTACCTCTTCCACACAAATACAAAGTGCATTCTCAGAGGTCCCTTTTGATGTTTACAGTCCAGCAAGTGTTAATGCAGATCCAAATTCTTTCTTCCAGCTTGTACTCTGATGTGTATTTCTGGCCTATCATCAAATCAACCGACTGACTGTCAACAGCAAGAAATGCTCTGAATAATGAACTTACTGAATGAATTTCTGATGTGTGTGTGTGTGTGTATATATATATATATATATAAAGAGGTTGTATTTTGAGTTTCATTTTTCTGCTTTTATGTTTTTTAATTTATCAGTGCAATTTTATCATCTTCCTCTTGCGTGTTAAAACTAAAATTTAGGCTTTTGGTGAGAAGGAAATTCAGTCTATATTTTCTTTTTAAAGAGTAGATGGGTGGTTGACATTAATGGCATTGAACACATTCACATAAAATAAACATGAAGGTTTTCTTGAGGGGAGTTATGGGGCTTCTGCTGATTGATCGACCTGGACTTATTTTTTGTATCCAGGCCAGTTTATTTAACTAAAAGCAAACAAGTCCAGAGATCCACACACCACCCTGCATGGTGTGTGCTGAATTCCAGCCTGGCCCTGGGACTTTGGCACCACAAGGGCACATGAACAGAGTGTTGGAGAGCACGGGCCAATCTGGTGTCAGCCTGGGCACAGAACAGGCAGGAAGCATCCTCTGTCCTCCCTGTCCTCTCCTCTGCTAATCCATGCAGGGGGCAGGGGCAGGGCGGGGCAGACTCCCAGCTTGTAATAAGATGACTTCAGTTCCAGGCCTGACATTGCTCTTGACTGGTGGTGTGGTCCAGGGCCAGCCATTTATCATACAGCATCATTTCATCCGTCTTAGCCCTGGCTGAGGAGGACTGGATGAGATCACAAATGTCACAGTACTTCTGAGTGTTGTTTGTTAGGAGGTGGGGGGAGGGAGCCGTTGCAGCTCTGAGGGGCATTGTGCAGTGTGAGCTGTGCGTGCTGTGGCGGTGAGTGGGGTGATGAGTTTTCAGCCAGACACTGATCCCAAAGGAGAAGGGGGAGCTAATAGATTTCAAACCTGTAAAAGTGTGTTGAGGAAGGAATGACCTCAGTAAATATATTGGCTTTTTAGATTTAAAAGATTTCTTGATGTTGCTTTTTTTCATGAAGGAGTATTTCACAAACATATTTAGTTAATTTTATGCTCAATTAAAACGGAGGATATATGAAGAGAAAAATGCAGAATTCATATCAATACAATATTTGGGGGACAGGTTTTCTATAAAACTTCCATTTACATGATTTCATAGGGTGTGCAAAGCACATTCACACTTCATTTTGCTCTTCAAACTACTCTAGAAAGTAGGTGTTAATATGCCCTTCTCCCGCTGTACAGACGGAAGATGAGTTTCAGGGCGAGGTGACATGGCACCGGGTCATACAGTGGGTTAGTGGCAAAGCTGGAATTTGAACCTACATGATGCACGAGCCAGCTCAGGACCTCTGAACATTATTTTTATTTTTTTGAAGTGGCTTTAAACAAGACATTTATACTAATCTCAGTTTTGTACATCAGAAGTTCGGCATGAGTGGCTGGACTCTCTGCTCAGGTCTCACTGGGCTAAAGATCAAGGGGTTGACCAGATGTATTCTCATTTGGGACTCAGGGTTCCTTCCAAGTTCATTTGTTGTGGGCAGAATTCAGTTCCTTCTCCCACCTTCCATGGGGCCCCTACATCTGCAAGCCACATCAAGTCCTCATACTTCAGGTACCTTTGACCTCCTCTTCTGCCACATGACCTCTGTTATTTTTAATTTAAAGTGGCTAATAGGAACATGTTTATGCTTGTCATTTTCAACAGGAAATTTAACTTTTTGCTGCTCTGTTTTCTTGCCCTGTGAAGCTAAACAGTTTACAGACGTGATAGTATCATGTAGCAAAAATTACCAACTCAGGGAAGAAGGAAGAGTGACACCGAGCTTCCTACAAGGAAATCTTTGATCTAAAGTGTCGATTGAGCTTTGATCTAAAGTGTCGACTGAGCCTGGCATGGCCAAGGTGTTAGCAGCCAGGCTGCTTCTGGCTGGTGTCCTTGGGAGATACACTTGGTCTTGACATGAGACAGATTTCCACAAATGGACTTAGGAGAAAACTTGATCTCATTTTTTAATTTAATTTTTTCTAGTATTTTTGAAAATGTATTTTTTAATTACAGTTGACATACAGCATTATATTAATTTCAGGTGTACAGCATAGTGATTAGACCATTACATACGTTATACAGTGCTGATCTCATTTATTTTTAACAAACTTTGAGAAGATTCAGGATTGGATTAAATCTTTTGGTGGATTCAAGAAGGACAACTCCTTTAAAAAGCTGGTTTAAAGTGTAGGATGGTGTTTCCCCTCAAGTTGGACTGATAAAGCAAGGGATTTGAGTTAACTAGTTGCAGCCTGTTGTTGAGGGGACCTGCATGTATGTGTGTGTGTGTGTATACATATACATGTATACATATATATACATCTGTGTGTGTGTGTGTGTGTGTGAGAGTAGTTGGGAGTATGGATAGGCACACCTGCTTAGGTAAAAATTGTTATTCAGACTTAATACATTTTATTTTCAAAAGTAGAACACAAAATTACTAGATTTTAAAAACAGTAAATTAAAAGTAAAAGTTAAGCCCTGGCCAGTTTGGCACAGCGTCAACCAGCAGACAGAAGGGTCCGATTCCCAGTCAAGGGCACGTACCTGGGTTGCAGGTTCGATCCCCAGTCCTGGTCAGTGGTGCAGGAGGCAACCGGTCGATGTGTCTCTCTCACATTGATGTTTCTCTCTCTCTTTCTCCCTCTCTCCCTTCCACTCTAAAAATCGATGGAAAAATATCCTCGGGTGAGGATTAACAACAACAACAAAAGTAAAATTAAAATATTCAAAAAATGCTTTAAAAAACTTTTTGATTTTGGAACTAAAATATATTTACTTTTCCATGTATTATTTGAAACCCACAATAAGTTGTTCTTACAGATAATTGCTCTCACTTGTGACAAAATGTTTCCACTTAGGGCTTTGAACATTTCAGAGAAGAAATTTAATTTTGAGTAATCATCCTAAAACTCACTTCTAGTGTTTTTGTGTGATGTCACAAATGTATCATAACCAAGGAAGTAAAACAAAGACTTGAAAAAAAAATCTTCAGTCTTAATTTCCATTACCCATTTTAATAAAAACGAAAATGTATGTTGATTGTATATTAAAATGAAAATGACAAAAAAAGACAGAAATGATGTATTCCTTCCCTATTACCCATTCACAAGCTATAAGGTAGTTCGAAAATGTTTCCACATAAACATCCTCAATGAATTCACCCCGGATGGAAGAGAAGATGACCTGGAAGCATTGCACAAGGGAACTGCTGAGGACTAGAAACCTACTTGACATCCCTTGTTTTATTTTTTTTAATTTAATTTTTATTTTATTTTTTTGTTACAGATATTTCTCCTTTTTTACCCCATTGGCACTCCCTTCCCCAACCCACCCCCGCCCTGTTCCCGGCTTAGTTGTCCATGTCCATTGGTCATGCATACATGCACATAAGTTCTGTGGTTTATCTCTTCCCACCCCCCACCCCCTCTTCTGAGGGATGTCAGTCTGTACTCTACTTCCATGTTTCTGGGTCTACTGTATTCCTCAGACTGTTATGTTCATTATATTCCGTATACAAGTGAGATCATGTGGCATTTGTCTTTTTCTGCTTGGCTTCTTTCACTTAGGATAATACTTTCCAGGTCCCTCCATGTCGTCTCAAAGGATAAGAGATCTTTCTTTCTTACAGCTGCATAGTACTCCACTGTGTATATGTACCACTGCTTTTTTATCCATTCGTCTACTGATGGACACTTGGACTGTTTCCAGATCTTAGCTATTGTAAATAGTGCTGCTATGAACATGGGGTACATATATTCTTTCTGATTGGTGTTTCAGGCTTCTTAGGGTATATTCCTAGAAGCAGGATCACTGGGTCAAATGGAAGTTCAATTTTTAACTTTTTGAGGAAATACCATATTGTTTTCCATAGTGGCTGTACCAGTCTGCATTCCCACCAGCAGTGTACTAGAGTCCCCTTTTCTCTACACCCTCGCCAACACGTGTTGTTTGATGATTTGTTGATGGTGGCCATTCTGTCAGGTGTGAGGTGATACCTCATTGTTGTTTTAATTTGCATCTCTCTGATGATTAGTGATGTTGAGCATTTCTTCATAAGTCTCTTTGGCCATTTGTATGTCCTGTTTGGAGATGTGTCTATTCAGCTCCTCTGCCCATTTTTTAATTGGATTCTTTGTCTTCCTTTTGCTGAGTTGTATGAGCACTCTATATATATTAGAAATTAACCCCTTATTTGATACATCATTGGCAATGATATTCTCCCATACAGTGGGTTGCCTTTTCATTTTGATGATTGTTTCTTTTGCTGTGCAGAAGCTTTTTAGTTTGATGTAGTCCCATGTGTTCATTTTTTCCTTTGTTTCTGTTGCCTTAGGTGATGTATATCAGTGAAAATTCTGCTCCATATGATGTCCGAATTTTGTTGCCTACAGTTTCTTCTAGAATTTTTATGGATTCACGGGTCACATTTAAGTCTTTTATCCCTTTTGAGTTTATTTTTGTGTATGGTGTAAGTTGATGGTCTAGTTTCATTTTTTTGCATGTAGCTGTCCAATTTTCCCAACACCATTTATTAAAGAGGCTGTCTTTACTCCACTGTATGCTCTTGCCACCTTTGTCAAATATTAATTGAGCATATTGCCTTGGGTCCATTTCTGGGTTTTCAGTTCTGTTCCACTGGTCTATATGCCTGTTCTTGTGCCAGTACCAGGCTGTTTTGATTACAGTCGCTTTGTAGTATAACCTGATATCTGGTATTGTGATCCCTCCAACTTTGTTCTTCTTTTTCAAAATTGCTGTGGCTATTTGGGGACTTTTTTGGTTCCATATGAACTTTTGAAGTATTTGTTCTAGTTCTGTGAAATATGTTGTTGGAATTTGGTGGGGATTGCATTGAATCTATAGATTGCTTTGGGTAGTATGGACATTTTAATGATGTTAATTCTTCCAATCCATGAACAGGGTATGTGCTTCCACTTTTTTATATCTTCCTCTATTTCTTTTTTCAATGCCCTGTAGTTTTATGCAAATAGGTCCTTTACTTCTTTGGTTAAGTTTATTCCTAGGTATCTTAATTTTTTTGGTGTGATGATAAATGGGATTGTTTTTTCAGTTTCTCTTTTTGTGAGTTCATCATTGGTGTACAAGAATGCCATCAATTTATTGACGTTAATTTTGTATCCTGCTACTTTGCCAAATTCATTATTAAGTCTAGTAGATTTTTGATGTAGTCTTTAGGGTTTTCTATGTATAATATCATGTCATCTGCAAATAATGACAGTTTCACTTCCTCCTTTCCAATTTGGATCCCTTTTATTTTTTCTTCCTGTCTGATTGCTTTGGCTAAGACTTCCAGTACTATGTTAAATAAGAGGGGCGAAAGTGGACATCCCTGTCTTGTTCCTGTTCTTAATGGAAATGTTTTTACTTTCTGCCCATTGATTATGATGTTGGCTGTAGGTCTTTTATATATGGCCTTTATTATGTCGAGATATGATCCCTCTATTCCTACATTGCTGAGCGTTTTTATCAGAAATGGATGCTGGATTTTGTCAAATGCTTTTTCAGCACCTATTGATATGATCATGTGGTTTTTATTCTTCATTTTGTTTATGTGGTGTATCACATTTATTGATTTGCAAACATTGTACCAGCCTTGCATCCCTGGAATAAATCCCACTTGGTCATGGTGAATAATTTTTTTGATGTATTGCTGGATCTGATTTGCTAGTATTTTGTTCAGGATTTTGGCGTCTATGTTCATCAGGGATATCGGCCTGTAGTTTTCTTCCTTTGTAGTGTCTTTTTCTGGTTTTGGAATTAGAATTATGCTGGCCTCATAGAACGTGTTTGGAAGTCTTCCTTCTTCTTGAATTTTTTGAAATACGTAGTTTGAGGAGAATGGGTGTTAGTTCTTTTTTGAATGTTTGGTAAAACTCCCCCATCTGGGCCTGGGCTTTTGTTTGCTGGGAGAGTCTTGATTACCTCTTCAATTTCCTTAGTTGTTATTGGTCTGTTCAAGTTTTCTATCTCTTCCTGGTCCAGTTCTGGGAGACTGTGTGTTTTTAGAAATTTGTTCATTCCGCATAGATTGTCGAATTTGTTGCCATATAATTGTCCATAGTAGCTGTTAACAATCTTTTGTATTTCTGTGGTGTTGGTTGTTACTTCTCCTCTTTCATTTCTGATTTTGTGTATTTGGGTTCTCTCTCTTTTTTTCTTGGTGAGTCTAGCTAAGGGTCCATCGATCTTGTTTATCTTTTCGAAAAACCAGCTCTTTGTTTCATTGATCCTTTGAATTGTTTTTTTGGTCTCTATGTCATTTATTTCTGCTCTGATCTTTACTATTTTCTTCCTTCTACTTGCTCTGGGGTTTTCCTTTTGTTTGCTTTCTAAGTCTTTAAGTTGTGAGGGTAGACAGTCAATTAGAAATTTTTCTTGTTTCTGAGGTAGGCCTGTAGTGCTATGAACCTCCCTCTCAGGACTGCTTTCACTGCATCCCATAGATTTTGTATTGTTGTTTGTTCATTTTCATTGGATTCCAGGAAGTTTTTAATTTCTTCCTTGATCTCCTCAGTAACCAATTCATTGTTTAATATCAGGCTATTTAGCCTCCATGTGTTGAAATGTCTTTGCATGTTCTTGTTCCAATTGATTTCTAGTTTCATGCCATTGTGATCTGAGAAGATGTTTGATATGATTTAAATCTTCTTGAACTTGTAGAGATTTAGTTTGTGTCCTATCATGTGGTCTATCTTTGAGAATGTCCCATGTGCACTTGAGAAGAATGTGTATTCTGTAGTTTTGGGGTGTAATTCTCTGTAGATATCTATTAAATCCATTTGGTCTAGTGCTTCATTTAGAGTCTCTGTTTCCTTGCTAATTTTTTGCCTAGAGGATCTATCCAGTGCTGTCAACGGGGTGTTGAAGTCCCCTGCTATGATTGTATTGTTGTCGATTTCTCCTTGGAAGACCTCCAGAAGATTTTTAATATATTTTGGTGCTTCTATATTGGGTGCATATATGTTTATCAAGGTTATATCTTCCTGTTGGATAGATCCTTTCAATATTATGTAGTGGCCTTCTTTGTCTCTAGTTATGGCCTTCATTTTGAAATATATTTATCAGATATGAGTATTGCTACCCCAGCATTTCTTTGCTTGGAAAATTTTTTCCATTTCTTCACTTTCAACCTATGTGAATCTTTTGTTGTGAAGTGGGTCTCTTGGAAACAACATATAGATGAGTAATGCCTTCTTATCCAATCAGCTACTCTGTGTCTTTTTATGGGAGCATTCAATCCATTTACATTTAAGGTGATTATTGATATGTACTTATTTATTACCATTTTTGCTTAGTGTGGTTCTATTTTTCTTCCCAATTCTCCTGCTAATTACAGCAGTCCTTTTAACATTTCTTGCAGTGCTGGTTTGGTGCTAATGTATTCCCTTAGCCTTTTTTTTTTTTGTCTGGGAAGCTCTTTATTTGACCTTCTATTTTGAATGATAGCCTTGCTGGGTAGAGTAGTCTTGGATTCAGATCCTTGTTTTTCATGACCTTGATTACTTCATGCCATTCCCTTCTGGCCTGTAGTGTTTCTTGTGAGAAGTCAGCTGAGAGCCTTATGGGATTTTCTTTGTAGGTAACCTGTTGCTTATCTCTTGCTGTCTTTAGGATTCTCTCTTTGTCTTTAATTTTTGGCATTTTAATTACTATGTGTCTTGTTGTGGGCCTGTTTGGGTTCTTCTTACTTGGGACTCTTTGTGCTTCTTGAGCTTGAATGCCTTCTTCTTTCACCAAATTAGGGAAGTTTTCTGTCACTATTTTTTAAAATATATTCTCTATCCCTTGCTCATTTTCTTCTTCTTCGGGGACTCCTATGATGTGAATATTATTACATTTCCAGTTGTTCCACAGTTCTCTTAAGCTGGATTCCTGTTTTTTAATCCTTTTTTCCTTTTGTTTTTCTGATTGCTTGATTTTTTTCTACCCTGTCTTCTAATTCACTGATCCAGTCCTCAGCTTCCTCTACTCTGCTTTTTTAACCCTCCAATGTGTTTTTTATTTCTGATATGTCATTTTTTATCTCTTCTTGATGGTTTTTAATTTCCAATTGGCTTATTTTCAGCATCTCTATGTCCTTACTCATGCTGTTGAGCTTCCTCATGATCATGGCTCTGAATTCTAGCTCTGTTAACATGCCTAATTGCTCCACATTGATCTCATCTTCGGTGGAGGTCTCTTGCTCTTTCATTTGGCTTCTGCTTCTGTGTTTCACCATTTTGGCTATCACAGTGGGCTCTGGAGCCTGTGAAGTTTTCCCTGTGGGTGTTGGTGTTCTGCTGTTTGTGGCTCCCTCTCCTGGGTTTAGATGAGTGAGGGAGGACCCACGTTAAACACCACTGTCAAGTCTTACTTTCCTGGTTAAAGTTGCCAGCCCAGGAAACGTACTGTTATCCTCTAGCTTTTTGCCTGGAGGCTAGCAGTTGAGGTTATTTGATGAGTTTTGGGTTTTCAGTTGATTGAAAAACTCCCTCAGGTGCTAGGCACAAGGGGATTTCATGAGGGTGGAGCAGATGCTGGTTGTTAATGAGCTTCAATTAGCATTTCGATGGCCCACAGGGTGGGGTTGGATCTCCGAGGGAGGGGCTGCTGCCTCTCCCCAGAGCCCTGGGAAGGAGCAATATGGCCACTGTCCTGCGTGGCAGCAACTCAGCAAAAGCTCTGAGTGCCCTCCAAATCCCGAGTGTCCTGACACAGCTCCAGTCCAGTCTGCCCTCCCTCTGCCGGAGCCCAAGGTGAGTGGCTGTGGCTGTTTCAGCCTCTGTCCCGGCTCTGTGCTGTGGAGCCGCCTGGGAGTGTGACCCGAGGGCGCTGCTCCCAGCTGAGGCCGCTGCCGAGCTGATGACCGTGGGCTCCCAGCCCCCGTCTCGCGCCTTCGCAAGCCTACCGGGATGGAGTCAGTGTCCCTTGTTCTATGGTCCTCGCAAGCTGCTTTTCTGTTGGTTTTTCCTGTCGATTTGTTTGTGTTATAGTTGTAATTCTGGTTTGGTTCTGGGTGACGGTCTGTGTAGCTTCCATTCACTCTGCCGCCATTTTGGAATCACCCTGTTTTATTTTCTAATTTTGTCTTTAAAATTTATCTACAAATTATAATCTCCATATAACTTTGATTTTATTTTAAAGATAACATTGTAAATTACACGAGTAAAATTAATTTCTTAGAGAAGGTTAATCTTGTTTCCTCTAGTACCCACAGTGTATCCCTGGGGTGCACCTGAGCCTGTTTGAGAAGCATGGGCCCCTAGCAGAACACACTGAATCAGGCAAGTCCCTTTAGGTGACTGGTCTCGTTATGAAGTATGTATTCAGTACCCTCTTTGTAGAAACAAATGTGTGCAATGAGTTGGCTAAAGTGGCTTAGTTGGGTCTAGGAGAAGAAACACACTGGCTATAGAAAGATGACTAGCCGTGCCAGGTCATACCCAATAAATTCCAGGAGAGTAGGATGTGGAGGAGGATAGACATGGCTGGAACTTTTTGGTTAGGGTTTTACAGAGATGGTTACTGTGAAAGGGGCGGGAGAGAATAATAGAAGAGAGAATTAATCACAGTGGCCTAACTAGCCATAGTTATAAGAAATGTTGATCATCCTTTGCGATGTGAATTGTGGTTGTTTTGTTCTCATTGAGGAAAAGCCCATTCTGACCTGGCCAGGAGGCGTGTGCCTCGGGAACTTACCTCTGGAATGCTGTCCATTCTCCTAACCTGAGGACAGGGGGACTCGCTGACATCATGGAAAGATTAACAACCTGATTATCAGAACACTGGACCTGTGACTGTGACTCACTGGCGACCAGCCCTTGCAACCCCAGCCCCCACTCCTCCTCTTTCCCGAAACCGTTTACAACCCTGCCCACATTCCTCTCCGCTTGCCTATAACCATTTTACTCATTTTTCTTCCTTTTCCCCTAACTGCCCTTTCTCATGTAGTCATTGTTTCTTTACCCTTTGAAAGTAGCTGGCATAGCCCTGGCCGGTTTGGCTCAGCAGTTAGAGCGTCAGCCTGTGGACCGGAGAGTCCTGGGTTCGGTTCCCGATAAGGGCATGTACCTCGGTTGCGTTTTGTCCCTGGCCCTGGTTGGGGTCGTGTGGGTAGTGACCACTTGGTGTGTCTCTCTCACATCAATGCTTCTCTCCCCCACTCCCCCCTATCTGAAGATAAATGCAAAAAAGTCCTCGGGTGAGGATAAAAAATAATAATAAACAAACAAACAAACAAATAAATAAAAGTAGCTGGCAAGTGAGGGTGGGGAGAGCAGATTTTACAGGATGACCCACTGCTCTCCAATAAACGCTCACATATGATTCAACCTTGTCTCTGCTTAATTGGCTCAAGTAGTGACAGGTGGCCCAGACCCATTTATTGTCTGGTTTCAACTGGAGCAGGGCTTTGAAACAGGACTGTGATTACAAAGAAGGGGATAAAGACATTACAACAGAGAGGGCGTGGTGAGAACAAGGTGGCTTGGGGAGCAAGGAATACCCGCAGGGCTTAGGAGACCCAGAAAAGGTCGAGACCAGAAAAGAGACACTTGACTGCCAGGCTCAGGAGCTGGTGGGGAGCCCTTTAAAGGTTCTGAGCTTGAGTCCTGGCCGGTTTGGCTCAGCGGTTAGAGCGTCAGCCTGCGGTCCTGAGAGACCCGGGTTCGGTTCCCGCTAAGGGCGCGTACCTCGGTTGCAGTTTGTCCCCGGCCCTGGTTGGTTGTGCGGGTGGCAGCCACTCGATGTGTCCCTTTCACGTCGATGTTTCTCTCTCTCTCTGTTCCTCTCTCTCCCTCCCACTCTACCTGAACAAAAAAAAAAAAGGAAAAATGTCCTCGGGTGAGGATAAAAAAAAAAAAGTTTCTGAGCTTGAGAAGTGTTATGTGCAAAGGTGCACTTTCGGAGGTTAATTGTAGACAGCAGTATATTGGTTGAATTGTAAGGGAGAAAGCTTGAAGTAGCATGACCAGTGAGGGCACTAGTGAATTATTCAATGAAGGCCTGGTCCAGAATAGTGTCTGCAGAGAAGTGAATGAAAAAGAATACTTACATACATACATGTATATAATTTAACAGCATTCTGGTGGTTATAGCACCGACAGAATACATGTTTCCTAAAAGTATTCCATTATACAGTTGTTTTCTTACTTAAACATATTGCTGTACACTTGCGATGAGTTTCTACCTAGAGTCAGCTTAGACAGGGTTTTGTTACTGTGAGGCTCACTTATAGGACTTACCCTAAACCATTTTTGGGACAAAGCAGAAAATCAATGAAATTACTCAGAGGGCATGAGAAAAGAACCAGATTGAATGCAGAAAAATTGTATGGGAGATGTATTTCTCCTTGGTTTTATAACTTTAGTTAATTCTTTTGAAAATAGGGGCATAGGAGAGTTTCTTATATTCATGAATTAATTAGTATTTAAGAAATGCTTTCAACCCAACTACCATTTTTTTTTTAAGGAGAGCCAGGAGCACTGAACCACATAACCAACTTAACAAACACCGGAAATGGAGCTGAATTCTGCAAGTGCTTTGAGGAAGTTAATTGACCATGTTGTTTTAATTTACTTGGAAAGGAATTCCCTTTGAAAGTGAAACGAGGTGGGCCTTGCCCCTAACTTCGCTGCCACTCTGTCTGTTAATAAGATAAACTGATGTAATCTTAGGTTATATCCTTGCATTTTGTATATGAAGAACTAAAGCTTGTAGCAATACCACTTAACTCGGTGATTCTATTTTATAATTGATGATTAGCCCATTCTCATTAGTAAATTCTTGTGCTCTTTGCCCATGGAAACCATTTGCTTTCTGTAAGTCTGCACAGTAGCTGTTGGAGGCCCGCCTCACACAGCTGAACACAGACACGAGGCACGAGAGAGGAGGAATACTGAATTCTGGGCAATTGGGTCTTCGGTTAACCAATACCTATTAGTTTAGGAGGAAAGAAGGAATAGCTGCACGTAATGACCAGAAACCAACACGGTTTCTGCTTTAACAAATAGTGGAGGGAAAGCTCAGTACCCCACAGTTCTTGCACGCTGACCACCTGACATCAGGGAAGGAAAAGTAAAACTTGGAGAAAAGCTTGGAGACTTTTTCTAAATTCTTCCATAGATATTGAGATATGCAAATATTTCTCCATCAATTCTGTTAATACTTCTGTTGTATTGAGAAAGTGAGGAATTGAGTCATATAGGAAAGTCTTTCATAATTAAAAACAATCTCTGGCCCGGCTAGTGTGGCTCACTGGATTGAGTGTTGTCCCATGGACTGAGAGGTCCGGGTTTAATTCCTGGTCCTCGCACATGCCCGGGGTCAAGGGCTCAATCCCCAGTAGGGGGCGTGCAGGAGGCAGCCAATAGATGTTTCTCTCTCATATCAATGTTTCTCTCTCTCTCCCTTCCTCTCTCTCTCTAAAAAATCAATTAAAAACACACACACAATCTCTCATTCTCAGAATGATGCTTTTATCTCATTTTCCCTCAGTTGTTTCTTATCAGCCAGATATTTGTTTTCTTAGTCTTTTCAAACAGTGAGCCCTTGGATTTAATACCATTATTTGAGCGTTCTTTCTAATTCATTAATTAAAAAATATTTATTAACCTTTTCTTCTACTTTTTTTAGTATTTTTTACATTGTTCTTTTTTACTTCTTGGGTTGAATACTTCACTGATTTTTATTCTTTCTTATTTAGTTATAAAAGCATTTAAAACTATGACTTTTCCTTTCAGTAGAACTTTGATAGCATCCAAAGAATTTTAATAAATAATGTTGTCATTGTTAGTTTTTCTACAAAATAATCACCATGTTGGTTTTAATCTTTACTCAATGGATGTGATTAGATAGGCTGTGGTTTTCAGGTATATTTTATTTTTCCTTAAAAATATGACAAATTTCTAGTGGGTTTGTTTTTGCATTGGGGTCACGTAGCTTGTATATTGTACATGGGTTTATTTCTGGGCTCTATATTCTGTTTCACTGATTTATGTGTTTTTCTGCCAGTATACAGTTTTCATTATTATAGCTGTATTTAGTTTGATCAGGAAGTATAATGCCTCCAGCTTTGTTTTTCTTTCTCAAGATTGCTTTGGCCATTTGGAGACTTTTGTGGTTCCATACATATTTTAGATTCTTTTTCTTTATTTCTATTTAAAATGCCATTGAAATTTCAATAGAATTGCATGAATCTATAGGTTGCTTTGGGTAATGGACATTTTAACAATATTAATTCTTATAATCCATGGACATGGGCTATCTTTCCATTTATTTGTCTTCTTCAATTTCTTTCATCAATGTCCTATAGATTTCAGTGTACAGTTCTTTCACCTCCTTGGTTAAATGGATTCCTAGGTATTTTATTCTTTTTGATGATATTGTGAATGGGATTGTTTTATTTCCTTTTAGATATTTTATTAGTGTATAAAAATGCAACTGATTTCTGTGTGTTGATTTTGTATCCTGTAACTTTACAGAATATGTTGACTAGTTCTAACAGTTTTTTCGTGGAGTCAGTAGGGTTTTTAAAAAAATCAATAATAATTCATTTGCAAATAGAGATAGTTTTACTTTTTTCTTTCCAGTTTGGATACCTTTTATTTCTTTTTCTTGCCTAATTGCTCTGGCTAGAACTTCTGGTACTATGTTGTCTTATTTCTGATCTTAAAGGAAGAGTTTTTACCTTTTAATTATTGAATATAACGCTAGCTGTGGGTATGTCATATATGGCCTTTATTATGTTGAGGTACGTTCTCTCCTTACCCACTTCATTGAGATATTTTATCATGAATACATGTGGGATTTTGTAAAATACTTTTTTTTTTGAGAAGACCATATGATTTTTGTCCTCTATTTTGTTAATGTGGTGTATCACATTGATTGATTTATGGATGTTAAACTATCTTTGCATCCTTGGAAAAATCTCACTTGATCATAGTGTACGATGCTTTTAATGTATTGTTATATTCAGTTTGATAGTATATTGTTAAGGATTTTTACATCTATGTTCATCAGTCATATTGACCTGTAATTTTCTTTTCTTATAGTGTCCTTGTCTGGTTTTGGTATCTAGGTAATTCTTGTCATATAAATTTAGTTTGGAAGTTTCCCCTCCTCCTTGAATTTTTGGGAGAGTTTGAGGATTTATATTAATTCTTCTTTAAATGTTTGGTAGTATTCACTAGTGAAGCCATCTGATCCTGGACTTCTGTTTATTGAGATGTTTTTGACAACTGATTCAGATTTTGTATTTCTCCAGGATTCAGTCTTAGCAGTTGTATGTTTCTAGAAATGTATCCATTTCTTTTAGGATGACCAGTTTTTTGGTGTGTAATTTTTATAGTTGTCTCCCGTGATCCTTTGTATTAGTGTAATATCAGTTATAATGTTTCCTCTTTCATTTCTAATTTCATTTATTAGTGTTATTGCTCTTTGTTTCTTGGTAAGTACAGCTAAAGATTTATCTATTTCATTTATCTTTTTACAAATAGCTCTTTTATTGATCTTTTCTCTTGTCTTTTTAGTCTCTATTTCATTTATTTCTGCTCTGATCTTTGTAATGTCCTTATTTCTATTAGTATCAGTGATGGAGAGATGGAAGTGGAGAACCTGCAGTTGGCAACTCAATGAAAGGGATTTCCTTTAACAAATATAGGGGCTAAGTCATTGATGTCTTAGAAGAGAAATCACAGGAGCATTAGAGAAGAAACAGAGTAACATTTATGCTGAAAGAACCATTGTAACCAAGGGGCAATTCAACAATGATCAATGAAAGCACATTCAAGAAACAGTAACCCAAACAAGGCTGGTGGGAGAATTGAGCCCAAACTTTCTCTTTGGTATTCTCTCCAATTCTTATGGAATTCTCTGGTAATATGTATGAATCCAGTAACAGTGGGGATATTGAAAGACCTTTCAGCAGAAATACATAATCTGAAGAATTAATACTTGCCACATAATCTTATTTTTTCCATATTAGTGATGATAAAAATTATAATGGATAATATTTGAATGTCCACTATGTACTAGCTGCTTTGGCATTACCATTTAAAACAGTATTTGTGCCCTGGCCGGTTTGGCTCAGCAGTTGGATTGTCAGCCCTCAGACTGGAGAGTCTTGGGTTCAATTCTTGGTCAAGGACATACACACCTGGGTTGCAGATTCAATCCCTGGCCCTGGTTGGGGCTCATGCAGGAGACAACCAATTGGTGTGTCTGTCTCACATTTGTCTGTCTGTTTGTCTCTCTCTCTCTCTCCTTTTCTCCTTCACACTATCTAAAATAATAATAATAATAATAATATCCTTGGGTGAGGATCAACAAAAAAGAAAGAAATTAAAAAAAATAATTTTTAATGAATGAAGCGAGTCTTACAAAATTCAGATAAGTTGATACGGTACATACAGGCCAAGTTTTGAACCTGAGTAAAAAAAGTCTGTGAAGGCAGATAGCATAGCTATCTTGTTCATTTGGTACCCCTACTGCCTTAAATAGTGTCTTTCGCAGAATAGGTGTGCAATGAATTTGCTGAGTGAATGAATAATTCCCATATCTGAATGCTTTCCATTATCTTCTTATATTTTCATATTAAGATTAATTAGGAGTTTGTACCATAGGCCTTCTAGTTCTCCACAGCAGACATTTCAAGGGGTTCAGAGAGTTGGAAGATATTAGATGACTGTAGTAATCTTTGACTGGTGAGCTGGAGGTCGTGGTAGGATGGACAACTGGCTAACACAGGTATAAGTTAGATATAAACAATGATGTACCTATAGAAGTAAACCGTCACTTAGTAAATGATTTGTCCTTCCACTTAATAGATTTAATACAGGAATCTTTAACCTAGGAAGCACAGAGCCCAAGCGGTTTCCTGGGGGGACCTCAGGAAGTTTGTCAGCACCGAGATTGTATGCAAAATTGTGTTGTATGTGTATTTTTCTGGAAAGATGTCTTCATAATTTTCAGGGGTCCCTGATACTAAAAAGATGAACAGTATTCAATGGAACATTTATCACTTAAATTCTGCTGGGTAGCCCCACCTGTGTGACTCAGTGGTTGATGTCAACCCATGCACCAAGAGGTTGCCGGTTCGATTCCTGGTCAAGGCACATGCCCAGGTTGTGAGCGTGTTCCCCAGTGGGGAGCATGCAGGAGGCAGCCAATCAATGTTCTCTCTCACTGATGTTTCCATCTCTCTTTCCCTCTCCCTTCTTCTCTCTCTAAACTCAATTAAAAAAAACATTAAAAATAAATAAGTTCTGGTTCCTCGATATAGCCACAGCAATCTTGAAAAGAAAGAACAAAGTTGGAGGGATCACAATACCAGATTTCAGGTTATACTACAAAGCCACTATAATCAAAACAGCCTGGAACTGGCATAAGAACAGGTATATAGACCAGTGGAACAGAACAGAGAACCCAGAAATGGACCCAAGGCAATATGCTCAATTAATATTTGACAAAGGTGGCAAAAGCATACAGTGGAGTAAGGACAGCCTCTTTAATAAATGGTGCTGGGAAAATTGGACAGCTACTTGCAGAAAAATGAAACTAGACCATCAACTTACACCCTACACGAGAATAAACTCAAAATGGATAAAAGACTTAAATGTAACTCATGAATCCATAAAAATCCTAGAAGAGACTGTGGGCAACAAAATTTCAGACATCATATGCAGCAGAATTTTTACTGACACATCACCTAAGGCAATAGAAACAAAGGAGAAAATGAACACATGGGACTACATCAAACTCAAAAGCTTCTGCACAGCGAAAGATACAATCATCAAAACGGAAAGGCTACCCACTGTATGGGAGAGCATAATTGCCAATGATATATCAGATAAGGGGTTAATTTCCAATACATATAGAGTGCTCATACAACTCCACAAAAGGAAGACAAAGAATCCAATTAAAAAATGGGCAGAGGAACTAAATAGACACCTCTCCAAACAGGACATACAAATGGCTAAGAAACATATGAAGAAATGCTCATCATCACTAATCATCAGAGAGATGCAAATTAAAACAACAATGAGGTATCACCTCACACCTGTCAGAATGGCCACCATCAACAAATCATCAAACAACAAGTGTTGGCGAGGGTGTGGAGAAAAGGGGACTCTAGTGCACTGCTGGTGGGAATGCAGACTGGTGCAGCCACTATGGAAAACAATATGGTGTCACCTCAAAAAATTAAAAATTGATCTTCCATTTGACCCAGTGATCCCACTTTTAAGAAGCATAAAACACCAATCAGAAAGAATATATGTACCCCCATGTTTGTAGCAGCACTATTTACAATCGCTAAGATCTGGAAACAGCCCAAGTGTTCATCATTAGACAAATGGATCAAAAAGCAGTGGTACATATACACAATGGAGTACTACGCAACGGTAAGAAAGAAAGATCTCTTATCCTTTGAGACTACATGGAGGGACCTTGAAAGTATCATCCTAAGTGAAACAAGCCAAACAGAGAAAGACAAGTTTCATATGATCTCACTTATTTGTGGAATATAATGAACATAACAGTTTGAGGAATGGGGTAGTCCCAGAGACGCAGAAGCAGGGTACAGACTGACAATCCCCTAAAGAGGGGGGAGGTGGGGGAGGGATGGACCACAGAACTTATACGCATGTATGCATGAACAGTGGACATGGACAACAATATGGGGAAAGGGCAGGGAGGAAGGGGGAGGGGGGAATCAGTGGGGGGAAAAGGAGAAACATCTGTAACAAAAATTAATCAAAAAAAAAAAATAAATAAATTAACCTAAAATAAATAAATAAATAACTAAGTTCTGGTGAGTAGTGTTGGAATTAGAGAAGCACATTCTTTTTGTTGGTTTTTACTAAAAGGAAAAATTTTGTTTTCTCCTGCAAATGATGGATTTAAGAGTGTTTTAAAGTATAATTGACATTTCTGAGCCTGGGGCTGGGGCATATTTCTTACCAAAAAGCCTATGTCACTTATTACATCAAAGCCCAGAAGAGAATATTAATTAATTTCCATCGTATTTGGAGGCAGGATAAAAATACGTTGGTCTCTCCTTCTGACCACCCAGGCTGTTAGTTACCCTGAATGCTCTTTCTTGTTCCTTCATGTTTAGGGTCCAGACTAGCTAAATCAGGGTCTTCTAGAGGTTTTCTCTAAATAAGCTGGTGAACATTTACCTGTTTCTTAACAAAACCCACAGACCTGCCTGTTTAATTTTGGCAATCAAAGCCCCGGGGCCGCCAACAATTTTGCCTCTGCTTTGATCTGGAATGTGTATGACACTATATTTTTTGGCTTCACTGAAGCCGACTGCCAATTAGATCCAAATGTGTCAGACAGCCTCAGAGAGGGTACTAGTGGCCAAGTTTCCATTAGTGGTTACTACTGATTGATGCCTGCAGCGTTCTGTTCATTTGCAAATAGAAACCTATTCTCATCTTTAATCTTGGGGTTGGGAGTTGAGGTAATGGGGAGGAGAAAGCCCCAGAACACAGTCACATCTCTTTATCTCTCTCAAATTTTAAGTTTTGTTTTTTCTTTACCACAGGAAAGATTCAAAATTGTAGGAGCTGGTGATTCCCTTGTTCAGACTTTGGTGTGCTTGTCATCTTCTGAGGTATAGAAGGATGAAGGGAGGAGGGAAGATGCCACATTTATTGAAAAACAGCTCTGTGCCTGCAACAGTGTTAGATGCGTTCACACGCGACCTCATTCGATGGTCTAACAGTTAGAAAAAGGAGTTAGCATTCTGCATCCTGTTGAGGAAATAATGGTTCAGAGATAAAGAATACATTCTATATTGTGCGCATTATAAATGGCAAAACAGCCCTGGCTGGTTTGGCTCAGCAGTTAGAGTGTCAGACCTTGGATGGAAGGGTTGAGGGCACGTCCCTGGGCTACAGGTTCAATCCCTGCCCTGGTTGTGGCCTTTGAGAAGCAACCAATTGGTGTCTTTCTCACATCGCTGTTTCCCCTCCCGCTCCCTTCCTTTCACTCTATCTAAAAGTCAATGGAAAAACATCCTCTGGTGAGGATTAACAATAAGTGGCAAAACGAATTCACACAGATTGGATTTGACAGTGTGCGGTCTACTCCACTGTAAGCAGTGTGAGCCATCATGGTGCTAATTCCTCTAGCACCCGAGAGCCTGGAGAAAGCCTCTGGTGCACAGTGGAAATGGGGTGTTAGGTTAGAAGCTTACCTGTGACTCAGCGTGAACCGTACAGAGAAAATAAGCCAGGGACCTGATTTCTACTTTTCAACTTTTCATGACTGTATAAAAATGGGCCTATGTTTATTTTTCTCTCTAGTTCTAGGCTATAGTTTCTTAAAATCAGATCTTCGTTCTGAGAAGTAAACTTCACCTGAGGAAAGAAGAGAGGAGATGAAAAATAAGCCTTTCTTCTTTGTTGACGAGTCATCTTGCTCGCCCTTGGGTTCTCGCTGACAGCGGCTGAGATGGATTTGCCCGTCTCTCAAGGAGGACCCTAACAGTGGTTCCCAGGGCCTACGTGTCACTTTGGTACCAGTTAATTCTGGAAACTCAAAATGTATTAAATTTAGTGTAGGTTTAAAATCATTTTTTTTTCTCCCTCATGCTTATTTTAAGGAGTCTAATTTGATATTTGGGCCTGTATTACACAGCAGTTGGTGAAGTATATTTCCCTGCAGCTCTTCAGGGAAGGGAGGTTTATTGTAACCAGAACTTTAGATGTGGTGAATGGCCTAGAGCAGAGGTTGGCAAACTTTTTCTGTAAAGTTCCAGATAGTAAATATTTGGGGCTTCGCAGGCTGTATGGTCTCTATGGCAACTACTCAACTCTGCTGTTGTACTGTGAAAGCAGCTATAGATACTATGTAAAACACTGTGTGCAGCAGTGTTCCAATAAAACTTTATTTACAAAAATAGGGAAGGGGCCAGATTTGGTCTGTGAGCTATCCTTTGCCAACGCTAGCCTAGAAAATGTCTCAGGCTATGTATGTGACACTCACTGCCAAGCACATAGTAAGTGCTCAAAATTTTTTAACTGACAATGCATTATGAAGGAACAGCAGAACTCTTTTGTTATGGTCTGAATTCATGTGTTGAAATTCATGATGGTATTAGGAGGCAGGGCCTTAGAGAGCTCTGCCCTCATGACTGGAATTAGTGCCCCTATAAAAGTGACCCTGAAGCCCTGACTGGTTTGGCTTAGCGGTTAGAGCATCAGCCTTTGGACCCAAGGGTCTCGGGTTCGATTTCCAGTCAAGGGCACGTACCTGGGTTGCAGATTCAATTCCAGGCCCTGTTCAGGGTCGTGTGGGAGGCAACCAATCGATTGGGACACATATATGTTTCGCTCTCTCTCTCTTCCCCTTCCACTCTACCTGAAAAAAATCAATGGAAAAATACCCTTGGGTGAGGATTAATAAAAAAAAAGTGACCCTGGAGAGCTAGCTTTCCACTTCCTCCAGGTGAAGACAGAGCAAGAAGCTGGCTCTCGGCAGTCTGGAAGGGAGCTTTCACCAGGACCTGGTGCCCTGACCTTGGGTCTCTAGTCTCCAGCAACGAATTTGTTTGTTTATAAGCCACCCAGTCTGCTGTATTTCGTTACGGCAGCCCGGACTGTGACATCTTTTCAGACTTTATTACTGTCAATTGTGTTATAAATTAAGAAAGGAGTTGCTAGGAATAGACTCAATGCATAGATAGAAGAGTTTCTTGATTCTATTCAATGCTGTATTGATTGATCCTTTTTGTTTTTTTAAATTATTTTATTATTTATTGTAAGAAAAGCTGCTTCTTTCAGAGAGAATACTATTAATTTTAATTGTATCAGATAAGGTTCTTTGTAGCAAGAGATGAAAAACCCAATTCAAACAGGTTTAAACCATACCGAGCATTTTTCGGCTGATGAAATTGAAAAGTCTAGATACAGAGTGGGCTCCAGATGGGCTTGACTCAATCACTCAGCGTTACTAACAACCCAGTTCCTCTCTCCTCTTTGTTTTCACTACTACTTGGTCATGTTCACTGTCAGATTCCACCCTGTGGGACAGCGTTTAAGGTTTTCTTGCGTGGGGATGGTGAAGTGGGGAAAATAAACTCCTCAAACTTCTACTGAATGTGGCCAGTTAAAGAAACGGAACACATATACGTAAGGATGGACAAGCATGTATCCTGGTTTGGGCATGGGGAGCAGAATGAAATCAGGCAAGTCAATTGAATATTGGGTGGTCTTGAAAACTGGGAACAAACCAAAATTAGATGCATTCTAGGGACAGGAACACCTTTGGAGGCATGGAAGAGCCTGGTGGGTTTGCTGAGCCCACAGCCATTTAGGGTCACTGGAGTCTAGGGAGAAGGTAGGACATAAGGGTGATGGACAGGGAGGGAGGGTCCAACTCTGAAAGCCACCTGGAGGAGTCAGTTTTCATCTCTGAGATGAATGGGGCATTGCTGAAGAATTTTGAGCAAGGGAGTGTTAAGATCATACCTGAATGTTAGAAACATTACTCTGACAGCTCTGTAGAAAGGGGTTCAGGGAGAAGCAAGGAGAAAAGCAGTGACCCCAACACTGTCAGCTGGATGTAGCCCAGCAACAGCAGGGCAGGGGAGAGGGAGAGGGAGAGGGAGAGGGAGAGGGAGAGGGAGAGGGAGAGGGAGAGGGAGAGGGAGAGAGCCATTTAGGTAGAATCAACCCACTCTGGGTTTTGGGGACATGGGAAAAGTGAACAACCAGAATGACTTCTGGGCTCTAGTTCAGCTGTTGGGTGCATAGCGGACCACACACTAGGATGGATGAATAAGCATATCCCTCCTTTGTTTTTGTTTTGGTTAATCCTCACCTGAGGATATTTTTTCCATTGATTTTTTTTTTTTTTGGAGAGAGTGGAAGGGAGGGAGGGGGAGAGAGAAACATTGATGTGAGAGAGACACATCAATTGGTTGCCTCCAATGTGCATCACATCTGGGGTCAGGGATTGAACCTATAACCCAGGTACCTGCCCTTGACCAGGAATTGAACCCGAGACCCTTTGGTGTGCCAGCTGACACTCTAACCAGTGAACTACACCGGCCAGGGCCCTGTGCCTTTGATTTTGAGGACACATATGTTGGAGTCTGAGATGTACTGTGTATTTTTCCAGGTATATTTACTGAGGAGAACCCAAATAGAGGTGACAATCCCCACACAGGTTTAAGATGCTCCGGTCAGGGTGGGGTCTCTGCAAGGGTCTGTAACCAGGTTATATAGCCTTGGATCCTACTGGTGCTGAGAAGTACAGAGCCCTAGATGAAACTCAGGAGCAGCCACAGAGCCTGTGGCTACACAGCCTGTTCAAATAACCACTTGGTCTTTCTGTCTCATCTCTTCTGGCTGCTGTTGCTAATGGAACATGTTCTCATGGCTAAAGCCGCTGTCAGCCCAGAAGGGAGACATGCCTCTCTTGCTTTTGTAAAGAGCCTGGCAGAAGGATTCCCTGTATGCAAATGCCCAAGGCATCTGGTGGTGAGGGACACAGGAGGCAGCCCAGAGCCCTGTGTCCATCTGTGATCAGCCAGGCCTCATGAAGAGCACTCTCCAATCTGGCTAGGAGACAAGGGGAATTGACAGGGCCCTCATCATTGCCACGGCCGTGGGAACATATGTCAGAAACACTGTTCCAGCCATTGCACAAGGGCTCCCAGCAGTGCTTTCTGGGCGCATCATGCTTTAAACTGGTGCCAAAAGCAGCCACTGGTCCAGCCTGCGAGTGACCAGAGGAAGGGTGGACGGACCAAGATAGCAGTGTGAGCAGTCATGACTGCAGAACACCCTCTCCCTCTTCAAGGTCTCAGCTCAGCCTGCCTCCAAAGACCTCAGAGGCAGGAATTCCAGGTCGGAGGCAACTGAACGTACCCTTCAATAAAGATTAATTCTTTAGTTAGAACATGGTTTGAGATTACGGTAAGAAGGATTTTAAACGGAAGTGCAGTGTCATTCTCATTAGAGACCCGGGAAGCCTGTGAAAGCGCCTGCAGGAGTGAGCAGCATTTCAGGTCAAACCCGTCCGCCCGCCACTGCCCGGGGGCGCGCAGCTCGGGGCCAGCAGGGGGCGCACAGCTCGGGGCCAGCAGGGGGCGCGCAGCTCGGGGGCGGCAGGGGGCGCGGCGTGCAGCTCAAGGCCAGCAGGGGGCGCGCAGCTCGGGGGCGGCAGGTGGCGCGGCGCACAGCCCGGTGCGCGGCTCAGCGGGGTCGGGAGAAAGCGTCTCCGGCTTCTCTCCCTCCAGCTGCCTTTCTTCTCGGGCCCTTCTGTTTCTTTCCTGCCAATGCAAATGCTCTCTCTTGATATCATAGCAAAGAAAGAAGTCCCTGGGACTTGGTTTCAGGCACAAATGAACAACTAACGTGTTAAGGAGCCGCTGCTCAAGCCAGTTCATCCGCCGGTGTTGAACGTTCGCGATGGGCCAGGCACCGGGTAGCAGGTGAAGGTCAGGGAAGGGCTGGTGTCCTCGCTCTCAGCTGCTCGCCGTCGCGGGGCAGGATGGGCATCTTGTTAAGTCATTGTTACATGTGTCAGGAAAGGTACACACAAAATAGGTGATGCTAAAACAAAAAGAAGTATTCTGACCGGAAACATGGAGGTTTCCAGAAAGGACTGACCTGGAGAGACAGACAGAGGCAGCGAGAAGGGGCAGCATTGTTGCCAGCGAGGAACTAGAATGTTCTGAGAGGAAATGTCCCCACACAAACTCTGCCAGGGTGGGTGACACATCAGGGGGCTACCTATGATTGAGTCGCTTCTCTCAGGGTATTGGCATTTGGGACAGTTGCTTTTTCTTGGTTAGAGGTTTCCAGATGAATCACAAAGGCCTCCAACGTTTCAGAATTGAACAGATAAGCCAGAAAATAAGAATCGAGTTTTTCCTGGTTTGTTTTTTTCTCAGTTAATGTTTATCGAGACTCCTTCCTGGACCCTGTGGAAACCCCCTGAGCACAGGAATGTGGAGTCCGGTGAAGGAGATACAAGAAGTGGCTTTTATTGCTTAAAATAAGATGCCGGTGTTTTCCAAAGACCCTGAATGTGCTAAAACCATTCACCTAACAAAACATTTATGTTAGGCCCCTATGCCAGCCAAGAGAAATAACAGTCCTTGATTTCAGATATTCTTTGAGACATGTGTTTCTGAAAACTTGAGTAAGTTTTATACTCAACTTGTTTTGATTCAGTGACTGCCTCTGGAGATGACTCAGTTGGGCGGTTAGATAACATTTTCAGGGTTGTCAAAGCCCCTCCTAAAAAAAGTGGGAAAATGCAGAGGTGATCCCACAAACCCTACAGAAGGGGTGGCGGGGGGGGAAGAGTGGGGTGGGGGTGTAGACAGGGCAGGAAGTCACATTTATTGACTATCTTCATCCACGGGGCGCTGTGCTAAGTACTTGGTAGGCAGTCTGTATTTAGTCCTCAGGCCTCCTGGATGAAGTAGGCAGGAACCCTATCCATTGATGAAGAAACCCAGACTCTGAGAGGTTAAGTAACTTGCCCCAGGCCCATCTACTCTGAAGCGATGCAGGCCATGATTCATAGGCCAGAACCCAAGGCTTATCACACCCTGCCTGGTCGCTGCTCCGTCAGAAGGGAAACAATGCTGTTCTTTCATTGCACTAATATCAGGAAATACGACTTCTCCACCAGCACCCTTGTTACTGCTAGGGCAAAACTCTCCTGCTTTTTGGTCCATGGCTTTAGTAGGACATATATAGGACAGGAAGACCCAGTACAGTTTTATAGATAACATTTCAAAAGTTTCATGAAGCAATTCTTACCAAGTGCGAAGTGCTCTGTCATTCTATTGGAGTAATCTGTATCATTTGTTCAATTAAAAAAAAAAAAAAAATGCTGGCCTTGACCTTCCTGCTGGGGGTGGCCTGCACAGTGGAAACACTCCTTGGGTGTAACAAAAACAAAAAGATTTGTTTGTAGCTTTGGACAGAATTTGGACAACCTCTTTTCTTTTCTACATACACCCTTCTGGCTAAGGATGTGATGTTACCCTTTTCTGACATATTTTTCCCATAAAGGCTATTTGGCTCTGCTGTTCATAAAATAAGTAGGGTGAAAGCTTTTACCCGCCTCCAGGAGACTTTGGCTCTAACTTGTGTGTAGGGTCACCCCCTGTCCCCCAGGAGCCAGCCCCCAGTCAAGGGGCATGTTTGCTTTTTAAAATTATTTTCATTGTCTAGGTCATGTATAGAGATTCCGCTTTATGACTCCACCTGTGGGTAAATCGAACTTTTAAAACAGCACTTTTTTTCTTTAACCATTGAAATGTGAGGTTTGTGGTCGGGTGTTTGAGAGAATTGGAGAGAGGTGGGTGGTGTTTGATGAGGTGGGCTTTATGATCCATCCACACTGAGAGGGTCCCCTCCAAGGACCATGCCAGTCAGATTTGTAGGATGAAAGCTGCAGGAATATGAGCAATTATTGTCAATAGGTGTGATGACATAGCTCTTCATCCTGTCCACGAAAGATGGCTGGCCTTTCCTCAACACAAGTGGCACCTGTCACCAACTGTGGCGCATCTGACCACAAAAGTTGTTGCTTCTCATTTGACCAACAAGTCCAACGCACACTGATTCCCTGGTATAGACTGTGTATTGTGCCAGGCTTTGTGGAGGATGAAAACAAATGAGATGGAGTCTCTGCACAGCACACACTTAAAATTGATCTTCGAGAAACAACATTTAAAAAAGGAAACAAATGTGAAAAGTCCCTGATGGCACATAACTCGGTGCTGATTGGCGTGCTGCAGGTCATGAGAGAAAAGCTAAAGTGGTCAGATTAGTCAGAGGAGCTCAGACTTGCTCCATGGTCTGTGGAGAAAACTCCACGTTGGAAATTAGAGAGAAATGAGGAGGCTGCCTAGGTCTGTTTATCTGGAAATCTCTACTCAGTAACCTGAGACCCTCGGGATTACTTATTGACTTGCTTTGTGATGTTGATTAAACTCAGGCTTCAAGACTTCCCATGCTCAGGGAGGCCTGGGTAAAGAACTAGATCAAAGGACTGTGAGTCCTGAATCTTGGTGTATTACTCAGTTTGGGCTGCTGTAACAAAATACTGTAGGCTGGGTGGCTTGAACAATAGAAATCTATATTTCTCACAGTTTGGGAAGCTAAGAAGATCAAGATCAAGGTAGGTTTTATCCTGAGGTCTCTTCTCTTGGCTTGAAGGCACCTGTCATTTCACATGACCTCTTCTTTGAGAGAGGTCTTCTCTCTATCTTCCTCTTCTTATAAAGACAACAATTTCATTATAGGAAGTCTACCCTCATCACCTCACCTAAACTTAATTATCTCTCAAATGACCCACCTTCAAATATTATTACATTGAGGATCAGAGCTTCAACATATAAATTTTAGGGGGACACAAACATCCAGTCAATAATACTTGGTATGCTCCAGTTCTGTGATGAAAGGGAGAAAGAGAAAAGCATAAGAGAATTCCCATCTTCTCTGCCACCTTTGAGCTTTGCTGCAGAGAGAATGAATTCTAAGTACTCTATACCTATCTATTGATGTGTTCACTTCTTTCTTTTTCTTTTTTTTAATAAATATGTTTTTATTGATTTTTTTAGAGACAGAGAGGAAAGGAGAGATACCAACATTGATGCAAGAGGGAAACATGGATTAGCTGTCTCCTGCATGACCCCACTGGGGATGGAACCCTCAACCTAGGCATGTGCCTGACCAGGAAGTGAACTGGGACCTCTCAGTCCATGGGACCATGCTCAATCCACTGAGCCACACCGGCCAGGCAATGTGTTCCCTTCTTTCAAGGCCACACTGATTTTAACATTTTTGTCATATTTGAAATTGCGGCTCTGAGTGTTAAGTTGGAAGGCAGCCACAGTGCCATGCACCAAATTATGTGTTGAGTATTAAGGCCTCTTGAATGCATGCACTTGAGAAATGTGCACTCTGTTAGGCAAATCATGAAACCTACCTTTCCGCTTTCATAATTAATCTGACATCTGCGTTGTAGACAGGAAGGTGCTCAGTTCCTTCCCAACTGCCTGCCTGCCTAATCCTGACTTGATGATAACCAAAGATTATTGGCATGTTTCCCCCTCCTTTGGGTCTTTCACCCAGGATTTTCAATGAGATCTTCCATTTGAGCCGTCTCCTCTGCCTCTTGTTCCTGGCTCAGAAAGGCATCCATGAAGTAGCCACGAGCTGTTTGTCTCCTCATTTCTCTGGCTCTGTACCAGGAAGAACCATGCCTGGTACATTCAAGATAAGCAGGCCTGGTTCTGTCATTAAGTGTTTATAAAGGAAGTTCTAGGGAAAGCAGATTGTGAGGTGCTGGGTGGGGTGAGTGCCCATTGAGCAAGAATCAGCAGAGGCCCCTGTTGTGCTGGGCAAGGCACTGTGGGGCTGTGGGGAAAAACCCCACAACCTCAATAACGAGCCATGGCCACTGGGCTTCTGCGGCTTTTCTTCCAGGTAAAGCACGCTCCTGGGAAAATTCCAAGTACAGGGACCCTATTTTTTTTTTTTCAACATTCTTTTTTATTTATTTATTTATTTTTGTGTGTGTTACAGATGTTTCTCCTTTTTTACCCCATTGGCAGCCCCCTCCCCATCCCCCCCGCCCCGTCCCCAGCTCTGTTGTCCATGTCCGTTGGTCATGCATACATGCACATAAGTTCTGTGGTTTATCTCTTCCCACCCCTCCCCACCCCCTCTTCTGACTGATGTCAGTCTGTGCCCTACTTCCATGTTTCTGGGTCTACCATATTCCTCAGACTGTTATGTTCATTATATTCCGTATACAAGTGAGATCATGTGGTATTTGTCTTTTTTTGCTTGGCTTATTTCACTTAGGATAATACTTTCCAGGTACCTCCATGTCGTCTTAAAGGATAAGAGATCTTTCTTTCTTATAGCTGCATAGTACTCCATCGTGTGTATGTACCACTGCTTTTTTATCCATTCGTCTACTGATGGACGCTTGGGCTGTTTCCAGATCATAGCTATTGTAAATAGTGCTGCTATGAACATGGGGGTACATATATTCTTCCTGATTGGTGTTTCAGGCTTCTTAGGGTATATTCCTAGAAGTGGGATCACTGGGTCAAATGGAAGTTCAATTTTTAATTTTTTGAGGAAACACCATATTGTTTTCCATAGTGGCTGCACCAGTCTGCATTCCCACCAGCAGTGTACTAGAGTCCCCTTTTCTCCACACCCTCGCCAACACTTGTTGCTTGATGATTTGTTGATGGTGGCCATTCTGACAGGTGTGAGGTGATACCTCATTTCAACATTCATCTTTCTTAGCAACATTCGGTTTATTACAATGCTTTGCCAAGGTTGCCTATTAAGACATGTCTGTCCTCTGGATGACACAGCCTAAGTCACATCACTATGGATATCACAGAAGGTTTCCTTCCATATGATTATACGGAGTCGGAGAAACTCATGGATGGGGGACCTTCAGGGATTATTAGTCCAGGTAATGAAAGCAATGCCCACGGCGGTATGTCTCGTATCAGTCAGTGGAAAAGCTGGCCCTAGATGTAGACCTCAATTCACTGCCCTGTTCACCATGCCCCAGCTTGGAAAGTGTTTGCAATTTTGTGTGTGGTTGAGATAGACTTCCTCTGAGTATTGCCTGATTTTAGCAAAAGGCTGGGACTGTCACGAGCTCATGGTTTAACAGGCAAAGTGAGCATGAATTTTACCGCTTTAGCAGAGCAAGTAGCAGGTGATAAATAAAGTTTAGAAAATATGCTGGGAAAACAAAGAAAATACTCCAGGATAAAATCTCTTAGGTCAACAAAACTAAGGCCGTTTTGTTCAGGGCTCTGAGTTTTGTTATTAATTCATTCGGAGGTAGATTGGAACATTGCCTTTGCCTAGGCTGTTTTCATGGGCAGCCGTATGTAGAGACGCTCTGTCTGCAGGCATTGTGATATACGTGGGGTGACGGTGGGGTGATGGAGGAGGGGTGTGGTATTAGGGAGGAAGAGAGAAGTGGGCAGTATAGCCAGAGGGGAAATTTTTGTCAGGAAACCTATTTTTCTCCATCAAGGTCTTGTTATTGAAATATAGTCCATTTCACATCTTAAGGTTTCTTTTAATAAGGAAAATAAAGATGAATTAAGGTTACATTTTAAGACAGGTTGTGTGTTTACAATAAGTCCTTTGACAGGAAGACAGGCGACCACGTAGTCTCAGCTGTGCCACTAAGAAGCCAAGATCATCCAAGAATAATATCGATTCCTGGGGCCTGGGTTTCTTTATTGGTGTCATGAAGAGGTGAATCAAATGATTTCTTGAGTTCTCTTGTAGCTCCCAAATTCGAGATCATCCCTCATTCTTGAAATCATTCTGATTTGGTTGTGTACTCTGCCAAACAGTGCAAGCAATGCTAATACATACAGTCCAAAATTGCCAGTTTTGTTCATTAACATCCTGAAGGTCATGAGTAGGAGGCTGCCTTCCTTCTCCTACCAAAAACTGATTAGAAAGATTTTGTAATCTGGGAATGAATGGGATGTCTGGAAAGCATGTTGCCCAAAGAATTCTTTCATCCTCTGTCTTGAAAGCTTGTTGCAATAAAAGTACCCAGCGAAGTGTCTGACTGCCGAGCTTCCTGGAGTAAGTGTGTATCTACATACATACATACATATATCACATATACATGCACACTCATATACACAAATATATATAAATAAAGTGGTGAGAGAAGAGAGCATGATCAATGAAAGTCTATGCCAACTTAAAGAAAACCAGTCTCTTCAAAGCTTCCATTAAACTCTAAAATGATCAATATTTTATTTAGGGGAATCCTGAACGGGCCATTTTGGTAAAACAGAACAAAACAAAAAATAATTATTTCCTGGGATGATCTGGAGGAGAAGATGGAGTCCAAAGTGCTAAGTTGCTTTGTGTAATGAAGTGGAGGGAATGAGCGCTTTCTTGGGTAGCAGTGGGGAGAAGGGTGGCGAGGGCTCCTGGTGAGGGCTCCTGGCATGCCGGTGGAGGGAGCATGGTAGAAGAAGTCTAGTTGGATACAGGAAATTGCTGACAGCGAAGGAAAAAAATAGCCGGTGGGACTCTGCTCTGGAGGACAGAACTTCAAGAACCGTGGTGCCTAACACCCAGTGGTTCATTTTCTTTAGGAACTGTAGTCTCCTTATATTAAACCTACACTTTTAGCAAAAGTCTGTTCACTGAAGTAGTGGTGGTAGAATTGCTCTGGGTGTTGAAGGGAGGTGGGAAGGTGGTGGCCAAAGGTGAGGGGTTGGGATGAAGGAACAGGTGAGCGTCTACAAGAAGCAAGATGGTAAATAAGACTGAGAAACCAGCAACAGCAGGAATCTGGAGTGAGATGAACCAGGAGAGCAAGATTCCTGGATTCCTCAAAAGTATTGGAAGGTGCCTTGGCTGGTATGGCTCAGTTAGTTGGAGCATCGTCCTGTGTACTGAAGGGTGGTAGCAGGTTCGATTCCCTGTCAGGGCACTTACCTAGGTTGTGGGTTTGATCCCTCTGTCAGGGCACATATGGGAGGCAACTGATTGGTTTCTCTGTCACATTGATGTTTCTCTCTTTCTCCCTCTCCCTTCTTCTCTCTCTAGAATCAATGAAAAACATATCCTTGGGTGACAATTAAAAAACTTTGCTCTGTCCACCCCAGTACAGTCACTTCAATTGGTCAGGGGTGAAGTCCAGGCATGGATATTTTTAAAAAGATCCTCGCTTGATTCCTAATATGCAGGTAAGATTGAGAATAGTAGAACAAATAGCTATTTTAAGATATGTAGTGCCCAAATAATTTTTGCTCATTTCTCCTTCGATTTCAGCTATAGAGATAAAAGGCAGCCTGGGAGGGGCATGGTAAGCAAAAATAATGCTTAAATTTACAAAACATTGTAAGTTTATATCCAAAACTGTACACCATGTACAACTATTTTACAATTATTAAGAAATATCTTGCCCTGGCCGGTTTGGCTCAGCAGTTAGAGAGTTGGCCCATGGACCAGAGAGTCCTGGGTTCGGTTCCTGCTAAGGGCATGTACTTCGGTTGCTGTTCGTCCCCGGCCCTGGTTGGGGTTGTGTGGGTGGCAGTCAGTCTATATGTCTCTTTCACATCAATGTTTCTCTCTCTCTCTCTTCCTCCCTCTCTCCCTCCAGCTCTATCTGAAGATAAATGCAAAAATGTCCTTGAGTAAGGCCCTGGTCGGTTTGGCTCAGCAGTTAGAGTGTTGGCCTGCAGTCCAGAGAGACTGGGGTTCGGTTCCCGCTAAGGGCACGTACCTCAGTTGCAGTTTGTCCCTGGCCCTTGTTGGGTCGTGCGGGAGGCGGCCACTCGATGTGTCTTTCACATTGATGTTTCTCTCTCTCTCTTCTTCTGCCTCCTTCCCACTCTGTCTGAACAAAAAATGTCCTCGAGTGATGAAAAAAAAAAGAAATATCTGTTAGGTGCAGGGTGATACAGATATGTCATTAAACCAAGTAGGACTAATAATAGTATCTGCCCAATCTGCCTCATAATTTAGGAATGAGACAATATAGTAATAGATGAAAGTTTTTGATGAAGGGAGAAAGTTTCATAGACGTGTAGGATATTATTTTTTCCCTTGTAGTCCCATTGGATCACACACATGAAGGACTGTGTGTGTGTGTGTGTGTGTGTGTGTGTGTACAGTGGACCCTTGAACAGTTTGGGGAGTTAAGGGCACTGACCCTGAAAAGTTGAAAATCCACATGGGATGGAAAATAGTATTTCTAACCCATGTTTGGGAACCTGCTGCTAGGAATGGGAGAAGACTGTTTTTGGTCCCATGCTGATTGAATCTGCGAATGCGAGGACAGGACAGGAAGGGCGGACTGTATTTGCTGAAAAACCACGGCCAGATAAGTGGACTGGGAGGTTCAGACCCCTCTTGTTCAAGGGTCTGCTGCATACATACATGTACACACATAGACACAAATACGTATATGTATATCCCCTGGGCCTTTGGAAGCGAGGTTGCGAGGGCTGCGCTGGGCCCTGCAGAGAAACCGCTCATCAGTGTCGCAGTCCCGGGCGGCAGCAACGGCAGCGGCACTTGCGCTGACAAAGGCTTCCTGATACGCTTTAAGCTGATCACTGGGCTTCAGGCCATCTCTGCTTCTTGGCTGCCTTCTGTGGACTTCGCCTCCAGGTGTGAGATCTGTCTTGGAGGGTAGCATGCTCTCAGGTGACAGCACTTCCTATGGATAGAAGAGGTCGTAAAGGGGCCACTGTGCCCCCTCAGAGATGGGTGGCCCTTCTCAGGGGCTCTCTTTCATTCTTGATCTCCACCTACCGCCTTCTCTGTGCCGAAGCACTCAGGACTGAAATGTGTCTGGGTGCTTCACTCCTGATTTTAGATTTTAGGTCAGGGCATCTCTTCCAAGGCCTTGGGCATTCCAGAGGGGCAGGATGCCAGCTCTCACAAAGAGTTACTGTGTCTGAGCCCCCCGCCCCCGCGCTCTGCTGTTAGCCAAAGAGGAAGCCCTGGTAGGAACCATCTAATGGTCTAATGGGAGGAAAGGGTGCTGGTGGGTATAAGATGAAGTCATAGTAGGGGGTTTTAGTAAAAATGCAAAAAGTTTGTGGTGGGTCCCTTCTTTTACAACAGCTTAGAGGGCACTTTCCACAGCGGCTGTCCTCCGAGAGGACTGAGAAATCTGGAATCAAGAACGTGGCTTACTGGCCCCATTTCTTTGCTTTATAGAGCTCTTCTTTTCGTCCCTAGTTCACGCTTTTTCAAGGAATCCAAGCTCCAAGGTTGGGTCTGGATAAGGGAATGGTACTCCGGGTCCTGGGCAGGCAGGGTAGAATTTGTCTTAAGTATTTAAGGGACTCAGAGAGTTAGAAAAGTGGTCAGGTGCTGAGATAGTACTTATTTAAAAGAATATATTTTTAAATTGATTTTTAGAGAGAGGGGGAGGGAGGGAGAGATAGAAACATGGATGTGAGAGAACCATCGGTTCAGGAATCAAACCAGTGACCTCTTGGTGCACGGGTGGATGCTCAACCCCTGAGCCACACCGGCCAGTGGACATAGTACTTCTGTCTTTGCTCTCCTTCCCCATCCCCAGTGAGAGCCACGTCACCGGTGCTGGCTGTAGGTATGACTTGTTTTAGTCCCGTGGGAAGTCTGTGAGCTGGAAGTATAGGACTGCCACGTCAGGCATTTCCATGGAGCATCATTCTGTGCCTCAGGCTCCTCTTCCATAGCTCCCAGAACAGTCCTTGGGCTGCTTGGAGTCAGGGTTCTAGATTTTGGTCTGAATCCTGCTGCCAGTTAGCCCTGTGACCTCAGGCAATTTACTGCATCTCATTTTCCTCCTTTTACCTGTTAGATGGAAACACATGTCTATTATACAGTAGTACAGAGATTTCAAGTATTATTGCTAAATTCTGGTGCTTATATGGTGGCTAGCTTGATTCCTGTTGAGTATGTGTGTATAGGGAGGGAGAGACCACCTCAACATTGAGCGTAGGGTCAGATAGAAAGATCCTCTAAATTTAAACACGTGGTTGCTGAGGGGCATACAGCAAAGGAAAGAGAATAGTAGGCACATTTCAGAGTGTGGTCACTAGCATAGACCAGAAGGAAGAAGTTGGGGGAACTAAGGAGGAAAAGGTGGCTGGGCCTTCTATTAAAGTCTAAGAGAGATGACTTTTCTGGTAAGACGAGTTGGTAAGTTAAAGTCTCTCCCAACCATGGTGCCTCTCATTTAACCATTAGAGATTTATTTCTTTGGGTGAACCGCTGTCCTTTTGTTACCATTCTCAGTTAAAATGTAGATGTTCCTGGAGTGGGTAACATGGTAAGCCTTCCATTCTGTTTTCTGTTCATTTCCTCACTGGACAGGGGCAGCCTGGATAAAAATGATGGCACAAGATTACCTGGGGAAGAAAAGTTAAAATCCGGATATAGAAGAAGAGAGGGCCTTTAGAGACTTTTCATTTCACCATTTTGCTGAGCCGCCAGTCTCACTTGGAGTTTGTTGAGAGGACCCGAATGCGTGTGCGGGGGCTTCTGCCTGAGATTGGAATTAAGTCAGGGTGATAATTTAGCCAGAGAGCGGGCAGAGCAAATCCCTGGTGCCCCAAAACTGAATAACACTTCTGTTCCTTCACTGTATGCCATTGAGGATGTTGGCCGCGCTCAGTGGAAACGCCGCGTTCCCGGGCAGAACACCTCCTGCCTTCCGCAGAGAAACTGCCTTTCCCTCCTCAGTCTGTGCTGCCTGGGGACAAGCTCAGATCTGAGGGGAAAATGTGTGCTAATGGCAATGAATGAATAACCACTACAATTTACAAAGGGCTTTCCAATCCGTCATGACAGTTGGTTCTCACATGTTCCTCCCAGGGAAGCTAGGTGAAATTCTGTCTCTAGCATACAAGGAAATGAGAACTTAGTGGCTTGGCTCAAAGCCACATTGCTGGTTCTCTGCATTAAATCAGACAGTTGACAATGGTAATGGTAGGAGCTTCGTTTGTTAGAATATCAGTAATTTTTGTTTCTTTTACTCTTCTCTGAGGAAAGATAACTTTGAGGTCAAATTTGAGGCTCTCTATATAAAGTGCTGACTCCTTGATGAGAAGGAAGATGCAAACCAAGGATGCTTGTCCTGGCCAGTGTTGCTCAGTGGTTAGAGTGTCAGCCTGTGCACCAAAGGGTTGCTGGTTCTATTCCTGGGCAAGGGCATATACCTGGGTTGCAGGTTTCATCCTTGGGAGGCAACCAATCCATGGGTCTCTCACATTGATGTTTTTTTCTCTCTCTCTCCCCCACCTCCCTCCCTCCCACTCTCTCTAAAAATCAATGGAAAAAACATCCTCGGGTGTGGATAACTAACTAACTAACTAACTAACTAACTAACTACTTACTAACTAACTAACAAAAAAGTAAAAAGCCAAGGATGCTTGTGCAATTACTCTTATGTGGCAGTTTTCTGGTGCCATCTAGTGTTTCATTGAAGTAATGGCAGATGAGTGGTTCTTGGTTATCCAATTGCCTTTACCAGATCAGAGTTGAGTTTTTCTCAAACTGGGGTCTGTGAATCATTGTATTTATTTCCAGAGGTTTGTGAGAATTGTATTCTTTAACACTTTTCCTCTCCCAGAGATCCTTTAGGAAAGGAAAGCTGATGAACCCATCCATAGCATGCTATGTTATAAATTACGCCGTGAGTAGGTACATGTTAATAGGTTTACAAAGAAAAGAAAATTAATTCCAAAGACAAGATCCCTCTAACACACTCTGAACCCCTTGCGGATAATGCCTAAGGTGGTCATCTGCATACCACTAGCCTAGCAAACACCTGCTGCACGAGAGGTAAAAGTAAATACACATTCCATCCGCACCGCGGTGCCGTTCAGGCACAGTGGGGTCTGGATGAGGAAGCTGGACACTCCACTGGCCAGCCGTCCCCTCAGATAGTGAGTTATGAAATTTTTTGCTTATTTCCACGGAATCAGGTTGCCTGAGCACGGAGGACATTCACCTTTAGGAGACAAGTACTAACCCGGTCCTTTTCTAGAAACAAGGTTGCATTTTGTTTTCAAAGGACAGTTAGGACATATGAAATGATAAGACCATTTAAGGCATAAAGCAGAGAGAATGTTAAATATCCATTTATAGTCCCCATTCTTAATATCCAGAATTAAGATAGGAGTCAGGGACCCTCGTTGAGAGATGGGCAGGCATGGACCCTAATTTGAAATCATTTTCTACTGGCATCCTGAGACACGACTCTCGCCCCTAAGGATAAGCTACAGAGGAGAGAGTCTGAAACAAATAGTTTGCTCTTTAGATGTTTTAATTGTTTCTCTTAGTAACCCTATGAGTAAGACATCACCAAATGTTTGTGGCCCTTGATCTAGCCTGGTTACTTATTGTTGATCTGGCTACTTATTATGTAGCAGTATCTGTTAATGTTCAATCTAATATCCACATGGAAAGGCACATGTTTTGAGATGTTCTGTTGGGAAATGGGAGTAGATCTAATGAGGCTGAGTCTACAGGCCTAAAATAAGAGTGATGATACTTCATTTCTATTTCATTTTTACATTTGCTTTTAGCAACAGCTGTGTGCATGAAAATGTGAGGGAATCAAAATATGCATTTACAAGTAACTAGTTAAAGGAAACTCTGGCTGATTCTTTAGAAAAGCAAAGAATCATTTTGCAAAGTAAATAATCACACGGTTCTACTTGATAATCTGTAAGTCGATCAAGATGAAGGGCTTCTGTTGTTAAATACATGTTACAGGTTTAAGGGATTATAGGAATTCATTTAGTCCTTGAGCAAGAAATGGATTGGCTTGTAGATCTTTATTAAGGCAAAAATGCATGTCCTTTTTATTTACAAAATTATAAATCATGAATAGGTTTTCAGATAAACCCTCTGAAATCTATTATACCCATGATGTAATGAAATAATACAAGTTATAATTTAAATAAAAGAATACTGCTAAAATATTCAAAATTATAAAGATGATTAAAAACTCAACAGAAATATATTTTTAGCTATCATCAAGGTGTTTGAGCAGATGCAGTGTTAGAGAAATATTAAGAAGGAAAAGCTTGACGGACTCCAAGAATTTGAGATATTGGTGGCACTGATTCTTGCATCTAAGTCAATCAAACTGTGAGAGAGACACATTGATTGGCTGCCCTGTGCAGCCCTGACCGGGGCCAGGGATCAGGAATCAAACCCAAGACCCTTTGCTCCATGGGCCAATGCTCTGACTGCTGAGCCAAACCAGCCAGGGCTATACTAACTTGTGTTTTCTTTATCCTCACTTGAGGACGTTTTTTTGTTTTTTTGTCCAGATAGAGTGGGAGGGAGAGAGAGGAAGAGAGAGAGAGAGAAACATCGATGTGAAAGGGACACATTGAGTGGCTGCCACCTGCACAACCCAACCAAGGCCGGGGACAAACTGCAACCGGGGTACATGCCCTTAGCGGGAACTGAACCCGGGTCTCTCGGGACCGCGGGCCGACTCTCTAACTGCTGAGCCAAACCGGCCAGGGTTATACTAACTTTTATTTAGCAAATTTGGCCATTTCTCTTCTAAGAATTGAGGTAAACAGAGAGAGGAAGAAGAGGAGTGATTTTTCTGGACTTTGTGGGTCAGATAAAGATGGAGGAATAGAGTTGGTAACAAATATGTATGGTTATGTAAAAGAAATATCTTGAGTTTAGACTGGCCTGTATGTAGAGAAATTAAGAAAATCAACTCACAAGGGTTTGCACATGTCCCCAATTCCCGAAGGAAGGGAATCCGTGTCCTCTGGTTTTCTTGTTGGCAGGCAGTTATGTATGTTAAAAGGAGAATTGTGTTTTGCATGTTTAATGACTTTTGAAAAGCATTTGCAAAGCTTCCCCCCCCCCAATAGCTCCATAATACAGTGTTTAGAAAAGGGACTCCAATTTGAAAACTTTAAAAAAAGTCAAACGGTCACCTCTCTCCCCACCCTCATAGAATTGCTGTTTTGATTCCTGTGCCATCACGTGAGCCCAGGCAGGCTACTTTGACTCACTGGAAAGTCAGAGAAAAGGGCGTCTTGGAGACAGGTTCAGGGGTTCACCCAGAACTAGCTGCTGCTGCACGCTGCTCCCCTGGTTGCAAGACTCGTAGGGACCCTTAGAGTTTAGAAGGAAGTAAAAGTGCATGCCTGAGAGAGGGCTTGGTGTTCTCCAGAGCCAGTCTGGGCTGGCTCCTTTGTCTCTGCTTTCATCTCTCTGCTGTGGCAGGAGTCCCAGGGAAGGTCTCAGGGGAGGGTGTTAACAGGATATTCATTACTTTTCCAGGTGTGTCCTTCAATATGTTTGTTGATGTATCAAAATGAGCATGTAGGGGAGTTTGGGATCATTCTCTGGTCAGCTTCACTGCCTTACTTGCCTTTTTAAAAATATGTTTTTATTGATTTTTTTTCTTGAGAGAGAGAAACATCGACCGGCTGCCTCCTGCATGCCCCCTACTAGGGATCGAGCCTGTAACCCGGGCATGTGCCCTGGCTGGGAATCTAACCGGAACCTCTCAGTCCATGGACAACGCTCCGTCCACTGAGCCACACCGGCCGGGCATCACTGCTTTATCTTTATTTTGGGTCTGTCTGGCTCTAATCAGGTGTTTGTTATTTGTTCCCCTGGCTTCATCCGTCCTTGGGTTTAGTTGGCACCAATGGCACTCACTGGATCTCTGTTACCCGTCTCCCCGATCAAAGTAATTTAAGCTACGGACTCTCTGGTTAAGGAGGGGAGGTATAAACCATTTGCTCTCAAGTGCCCTTGGTTAGGGAAGATAAGGTCTTACAATTCACCAGCTGTCTGTAAGTTGTCCAGATTGTTTGGTCTTATTAAATTATATTGTTTCAGTTTCCACATTTCACTTGCCCAGGACTTTTCCTAGCTTCTTACTATCCTGCCTCACAAGTACTGCACTAGGAACTTGTTAGAAATTAAGTTCTGGCACCCCACCTCAGACCCTCTGAATTGGAAACGGTGGATGTAGGAATCTGTGGTCTGTTCTAATGAGTCCTCCAGGAGGCCGTGATGCACACTCAAGTTTAAGAACTATGGAGCAATGTGTGTATGAACCTGGGGGAACTCAAGGAAGTAGGCTAGGGAGAGAAACCAGTTCACACTAACTCCTCTGAGAACAACGATGTGATTATGTGGCTGAATGGAGTTTGAAAGGAAAATTAAGAACCATCTTCCTCAAGGTTAGGAAGTAAACCGAACATAGCCTGAGGGAGAGTGGAAAGGATGGAGTGGAATGGTTGGAGTAGAAGGGATGGAGTGAAAGGGATGGAGTGAAAGAAATAGAGTAGAAGGGTTGGAATGAAAGGGATGGAGTGGAAGGGATGGAGTGGAAGGAATGGAGTGGAAGGGTGGGAGTGGAAGGGATGATGTGGAAGGGATGGAGTGGAAGGGATGGAGTGGAAGGGAGGGAGTGGAAGGGATGATGTGGAAGGGATGGAGTGGAAGGGATGGAGTGGAAGGGTTGGAGTGGAAGGGATGATGTGGAAGGGATGGAGTGGAAGGGATGGAGTGGAAGGGTGGGAGTGGAAGGGATGATGTGGAAGGGATGGAGTGGAAGGGATGGAGTGGAAGGGATGGAGTGGAAGGGATGATGTGGAAGGGATGGAGTGGAAGGGATGGAGTGGAAGGGATGGCGTGGAAGGGATGGAGTGGAAGGGATGATGTGGAAGGGATGGAGTAGAAGGGATGGAGTGGAAGGGATGGAGTGGAAGGGATGATGTGGAAGGGATGGAGTGGAAGGGATGGAGTGGAAGGGTTGGAGTGGAAGGGTTGGAGTGGAAGGGATGGAGTGGAAGGGATGGAGTGGAGGGGTTGGAGTGAAAGGGATGGTGTGGAAGTGTTGGAGTGGAAGGGATGGAGTGGAAGGGTTGGAGTGGAAGGGTTGGAGTCGAAGGGATGGAGTGGAAGGGATGATGTGGAAGGGATGGAGTGGAAGGGATGGAGTGAAAGGGATGGAGTGGAAGGGATGGAGTGGAAGGGATGGAGTGGAAGGGATGATGTGGAAGGGATGGAGTGGAAGGGATGATGTGGAAGGGATGGAGTAGAAGGGATGGAGTGGAAGGGATGGAGTGGAAGGGATGGAGTGGAAGGGATCATGTGGAAGCGGTGGAGTGGAAGGGATGGAGTGGAAGGGATGGAGTGGAAGGGATGGAGTGGAAGGGATCATGTGGAAGCGGTGGAGTGGAAGGGATGGAATGGAAGGGATAGAATGGAAGGGATGGAGTGGAAGGGATGGAGTGGAAGGGATCATGTGGAAGCGGTGGAGTGGAAGGGATGGAGTGGAAGGGATAGAATGGAAGGGATGGAGTGGAAGGGATGGAGTGGAAGGGATGGTGTGGAAGTGTTGGAGTGGAAGGGATGGAGTGGAAGGGATGGTGTGGAAGTGTTGGAGTGGAAGGGATGGCGTGGAAGGGATGGAGTTGAAAGGATGGAGTTGAAGAGATGATGTGGAAGCGGTGGAGTGGAAGGGATGGAGTGGAAGGGTTGGAGTGGAAGGGATGGAGTGGAAGGGATGGAGTGGAAGGGATCATGTGGAAGGGTTGGAGTGGAAGGGATGGAGTGGAAGGGATAGAGTGGAAGGGATGGAGTGGAAGGGGTGGAGTGGAGGGGTTGGAGTGGAAGGGATGGAGTGGAAGGGATAAAATGGAAGGGATGAAGTGGAAGGGATGATGTGGAAGGGATGGAGTGGAAGGGATAAAATGGAAGGGATGGAGTGGAAGGGATGGAGTGGAAGGGATGGTGTGGAAGGGATGGAGTGGAAGGGATGGTGTGGAAGTGTTGGAGTGGAAGGGATGGCGTGGAAGGGATGGAGTTGAAGGGATGGAGTTGAAGGGATGATGTGGAAGCGGTGGAGTGGAAGGGATGGAGTGGAAGGGTTGGAGTGGAAGGGATGGAGTGGAAGGGATGGAGTGGAAGGGATCATGTGGAAGGGTTGGAGTGGAAGGGATGGAGTGGAAGGGATAGAGTGGAAGGGATGGAGTGGAAGGGATGATGTGGAAGCGGTGGAGTGGAAGGGTTGGAGTGGAAGGGTTGGAATGGAAGGGTTGGAGTGGAAGGGATGGTGTGGAAGGGATGGAGTGGAAGGGATGGAGTGGAAGGGATGGAGTGGAAGGGATGATGTGGAAGCGGTGGAGTGGAAGGGTGGGATGGAACGGTTGGAGTGGAAGGGATGATGTGGAAGCGGTGGAGTGGAAGGGATGGAGTGGAAGGGTTGGAGTGGAAGGGTTGGAGTGGAAGGGATGGTGCAGAAGGGATGGAGTGGAAGGGATGGAATGGAAGGGATGGAGTGGAAGGGATGATGTGAAAGCGGTGGAGTGGAAGGGTGGGAGTGGAAGGGTTGGAGTGGAAGGGATGGAGTGGATGGGTTGGAGTGGATGGGTTGGAGTCGAAGGGATGATGTGGAAGGGATGGAGTGGAAGGTATAGAGTGGAAGGGATGGAGTGGAAGGGTTGGAGTGGAAGGTATAGAGTGGAAGGGATGGAGTGGAAGGGTTGGAGTGGAAGGGTTGGAGTGGAAGGGATGATGTGGAAGGGATGGAGTGGAAGGGTGGGAGTGGAAGGGATGATGTGGAAGCGGTGGAGTGGAAGGGATGGAGTGGAAGGGATGGAGTGGAAGGGTTGGAGTGGAAGGGTTGGAGTGGAAGGGATGATGTGGAAGGGATGGGGTGGAAGGGATGGAGTGGAAGGGATGATGTGGAAGGGATGGAGTGGAAGGGATGGAGTGGAAGGGATGATGTGGAAGGGATGGAGTGGAAGGGATGGAGTGGAAGGGATGGAGTGGAAGGGTTGGAGTGGAAGGGTTGGAGTCGAAGGGATGATGTGGAAGGGATGGAGTGGAAGGGATAGAGTGGAAGGGATGGAGTGGAAGGGATGGCATGGAAGGGATGGCGTGGAACGGATGATGTGGAAGGGATGGCGTGGAAGGGATGGTGTGGAAGGGATGATGTGAAAGGGTTGGAGTGGAAGGGTTGGAGTGGAAGGGATGATGTGGAAGGGATGGAGTAGAAGGGATGGAGTGGAAGGGATGGAGTGGAAGGGATGATGTGGAAGGGATGGAGTGGAAGGGATGGAGTGGAAGGGTTGGAGTAGAAGGGTTGGAGTGGAAGGGATGGAGTGGAAGGGATGGAGTGGAGGGGTTGGAGTGAAAGGGATGGTGTGGAAGTGTTGGAGTGGAAGGGATGGAGTGGAAGGGATGGAGTGGAAGGGATGCAGTGGAAGGGTTGGAGTGGAAGGGTTGGAGTCGAAGGGATGGAGTGGAAGGGATGATGTGGAAGGGATGGAGTGGAAGGGATGGAGTGGAAGGGTTGGAGTGGAAGGGTTGGAGTGGAAGGGATGGAGTGGAAGGGATGGAGTGGAGGGGTTGGAGTGAAAGGGATGGTGTGGAAGTGTTGGAGTGGAAGGGATGGAGTGGAAGGGATGGAGTGGAAGGGTTGGAGTGGAAGGGTTGGAGTCGAAGGGATGGAGTGGAAGGGATGATGTGGAAGGGATGGAGTGGAAGGGATGGAGTGGAAGGGATGGAGTGGAAGGGATGATGTGGAAGGGATGGAGTGGAAGGGATGATGTGGAAGGGATGGAGTAGAAGGGATGGAGTGGAAGGGATGGAGTGGAAGGGATGGAGTGGAAGGGATCATGTGGAAGCGGTGGAGTGGAAGGGATGGAGTGGAAGGGATAGAATGGAAGGGATGGAGTGGAAGGGATGGAGTGGAAGGGATGGTGTGGAAGTGTTGGAGTGGAAGGGATGGAGTGGAAGGGATGGTGTGGAAGTGTTGGAGTGGAAGGGATGGCGTGGAAGGGATGGAGTTGAAAGGATGGAATTGAAGGGATGATGTGGAAGCGGTGGAGTGGAAGGGATGGAGTGGAAGGGTTGGAGTGGAAGGGATGGAGTGGAAGGGATGGAGTGGAAGGGATGGAGTGGAAGGGATCATGTGGAAGGGTTGGAGTGGAAGGGATGGAGTGGAATGGGTGGAGTGGAGGGGATGGAGTGGAATGGGTGGAGTGGAGGGGTTGGAGTGGAAGGGATGGAGTGGAAGGGATAAAATGGAAGGGATGGAGTGGAAGGGATGATGTGGAAGGGATGGAGTGGAAGGGATAAAATGGAAGGGATGGAGTGGAAGGGATGGAGTGGAAGGGATGGTGTGGAAGGGATGGAGTGGAAGGGATGGTGTGGAAGTGTTGGAGTGGAAGGGATGGCGTGGAAGGGATGGAGTTGAAGGGATGGAGTTGAAAGGATGATGTGGAAGCGGTGGAGTGGAAGGGATGGAGTGGAAGGGTTGGAGTGGAAGGGCTGGAGTGGAAGGGCTGGAGTGGAAGGGATGATGTGGAAGGGATGATGTGGAAGGGATGGAGTGGAAGGGTTGGAGTGGAAGGGATGGAGTGGAAGCGTTGG
This sequence comes from Molossus molossus, assembly GCF_014108415.1. Lineage (NCBI taxonomy): Eukaryota > Metazoa > Chordata > Mammalia > Chiroptera > Molossidae > Molossus > Molossus molossus. The sequence continues at coordinate 22,885,057 of NW_023425347.1, read as the reverse complement.
AGTGGAAGGGATGGAGTGGAAGGGATGGAGTGGAAGGGATGGAGTGGAAGGGATGGAGTGGAAGCGTTGGAGTGGAAGGGATGGAGTGGAAGGGATGGAGTGGAAGGGTTGGAGTGGAAGGGATGGAGTGAAAGGGATGATGTGGAAGGGATGGAGTGGAAGGGAGGGAGTGGAAGGGATGGAGTGGAAGTGTTGGAGTGGAAGGGATGGAGTGGAAGGGATGGAGTGGAAGGGATGGAGTGGAAGGGTTGGAGTGGAAGGGATGGAGTGGAAGGGATGGAGTGCAAGCGTTGGAGTGGAAGGGATGGAGTGGAAGGGATGGAGTGGAAGGGTTAGAGTGGAAGGGATGGAGTGAAAGGGATGATGTGGAAGGGATGGAGTGGAAGGGTTAGAGTGGAAGGGATGATGTGGAAGGGAAGGAGTGGAAGGGAGGGAGTGGAGGATGGAGCGGAAGGGATGGAGTGGAAGGGATGGAGTGGAATAGATGGAGAGGGCGCTCTACTGAACTTCCTTGGGGTCATGCTCTCCGCTGTGCTGACTTAGCTAAGGATAGCCAGTGAAAAAGTCCACCTCAAAACCTACTCAAAAAAGGAATTTGTTGATTCATATTCTTACAAAACCCACAATACTGGTTTCAATCGTGGCTGGATTCAGGAACCCAGTCCCAGTCATTAGGCATTATTCCTTCGGGGTTGGCTTCATTTTTTAGGCCAGCTCTCTCCAAAATTTAGAAGCCGGTTCCTAGAAACTTCAGAATCTTCACATGATTCTTAGGCATAGGGTTTTCGAGGGAAAAAGAGCAAGCTTTCACAAAAGTCCGGAAGCCCCAGGCGAGAGTTTTCTTAATCAGTTTAGGTTGGATGCTGATTCCAGGATGTGTACCCGGGATACACTGCTCTGATTGACCAGGCCCAAGTCACGTGCCCATGATAGCTTGAGGGTGGGACCAGCCCTGTTACTAACCTCAGGCATTGCAAAGCAGAGAAGGGAAAGAAAGGTTGAGTAGGCAAGTATACATGGGTCCCTTTAGTGAACCATCTAAACTTGTTTGTTAAAATGGCAGAAGTAATATGTACAGGGAGTGTTCTGAGAGTAAAAGAGAAAACATATAATCTTTTATCTGTTTGATGCTTACCAAGGTGCTTTTCTAAGAATAACCCTAAGCCCTGGTCAGGTGGTTCAGCTGGATGGAGCATTGTCCCAAATACTGAAAGGTTGCAGGTTCCATCCTTGGTCAGGCATGTATGGGAGGTAACTGATCAATGTTTCTCTTTCTCTAAAAAGTCAATGAAACCATGTCCGTGGGTGAGGATTTAAACAAATAAAAGAATAACCTTAGAAAATAGACTCCATTATTACCTTAATTTTACAGACGAGAGAACGTAGGCATGGACAAAATACATAACTTGCCCACAGTCATACCACTGATAAATGGTGGAGACGAGATTTACCCAGGCTCTCCCACTGAAGATGTCCTTAACTCTCTTATGATACTGCCTACTGAGAAAGCACTGGGCAAAGTCAGTGTGGTGGATGCTGTGGCTCACTGCCCAGACCTCCTCCTGACGCCAAGGCGCTCATCCACTCATTTCCACAGTTGCTGGGAGTGTTGGCTGCTATTGTTATTGGAGTCCCTCGCCTCCCATTGCCCTTTGCTAAAGGGAGCAGCAGTCTACCCAGGTTTGCTCTGTCCTTGGGGTTGGGCTGCTGCAATGACTGGGTGACAGAGTCCTGTCCTGGCCCCTGTAGAGCCAGCCCAGCTCTAGAGCTCCCTGTAAGACCAGTCAACACGCCCCCCTGCACAGTGCTGCTTCCCCTTGTCTTACAGGGTTGTTCTCGGAGCACTCCCCAATAAAACTCCTTTCTGCACTCAAATCTCAGTCTCAGAGTCTGGTTGCCAGAGAACACGAGTCCAGACAGCTGACTGTTGTTCTTCATGTTTGTGTCTTCCACCAAGTCTAGCATAATGAAACCACTAAGATACTCTAAGATGAATGAATGGAGATATGTAGGCCCTTCTCTGGGGGTGTTAAAATTAGACATATGGACTCCATCCCCTCCCTGATATAAGGACCCAAAAGTACATTAAATATCTACTTAAAGACTCTGTTTGCAGTTCACTGTATTAACAAAGTTTTCCTTACCACCATCTGATATCAAACTCCCCTCCCTATACTCTATCACTCTCAATCCCTCCTAGCCTGCTTTACTGTCTTATCATAGCACTCATCACCAAAGCTTCCCCCACCCCTCTCTAGGTCTGTCTGTCTGTCTAGATGATAGACAGACAGATAGATAGATGGATAGATAAAAATATTTAGATGTGGATCTCTCTCTATTTCTCTGCACACCCCTGTCCCTCTTTCTTTCTCGCATGCTTCTTTCTCCTCTTGCCCCAACAGAATGTAAGCTCCAGGAGAGAAAGAAATCTATTTTGCTTCCTGCTTTATCTGCAGGGGCTGGCTCATGGTGGGTGTTCATTAAATATCTATTAAATATGTGAAATATATTGCTAATACAAGGTGTGTGATCCTAGGCAAATGCTTTCCCTTTCAGCTTTAAATTTTTAAAAACCCGAAAATAGGGATTCTGTGCTTCTTACCTGATTGGGACCTGATTGTGATACCTTAAATGAAGGAGAGTCATGCACAGGGTATATGCTCCATAAATACTATCGCTTATTGGTTGTAATATTTGTGCAGTGCTAGGAAATGGAGTTTTATAGAAAGGATTTATGCTCTGGACTGGAGATTAGACAAGATAATGGCTCAAACTTTTGTTAATTCTAAGTTTGTAGTTTTAGGTAGCAATATGAGTGGAGGCTAATTTTTTCTTTCTTTTTTTTTTTTTTAACCAAAGAAAAGCTCACTCTTTGGTTTCATCTGCATAGGGTATTTTTCCTTAGAGACGTATATAGGTAGTTTTAAAACACAGCATAGTGCTACGGTTGATAGGTACTTTGGAACCTTATTAACTGGGTTCAATTTTTGCCTTTACAACACACGAACTGAGAAGTTGTGTGATTCTGTACCCACTCTCTGCCTTGATTTCTTCATCTGTAAAATGAGATGATTAAATGGGGCTAGGTCTGCTATGCATAGTTTTTCTTAGACTTCATAGATACCTGGGCAATGACAAGGGCTGGCCATGTCATAACTGTCACGTTACTGCCCTTCTTTTATTGTAACGTCCCTGGAAAATAAAGCAAGACGGCAGCAGTGGGGTTATACATCAATGCACTGAGAACGGGGTGGTCGAGCCAGCAGAGGTGGCTAACCAATGTTAGTTTCACAGCCACATAAAGCGATTATTTAGAATTTCACAATGACAAGCCTTCCGGCAACCTGCAGGATGTCTCCTTGGACAGGTGGAATACCGTTGTCGCCAGCCTGAGCCCATCTCCTGTCAGAAAATGAGGAGGGTTGGGAATTCTCCCTCCCCTAGCATCTTCTCAGCTTGATGTTCTCTATTAACATTTGCTGAAAATGTTTTCTTTGAGCCTCGTAGTAAGCCAAGGTCTTTAAGATTTATGTCAGGACACCCAGTTCTACCAGGCCTCCAGTCATTGGTAGGACCACCTCCGTTCTCAGTAGTTCTTGTCGCTCTGACTGCCTCTTGCTCACCCTCCTGAAAGCAAGACAAATAACTAACTGGTGCGTGTAACTCTACTGAGCCATGCACAACACAGTGGCAGAGTTATTATGTCTCCAAAGCAAGACTCCGACTCTGCTCTCTTTTTGCCTGTCTTACAAATCTGTCAGAAGGGCAAAGGGGATTAGTTCTGCCTTATTGTATGACGAAAGACTTCAGCAGATTCACCATCAGGTCCAGCTCCCTTACCAGTACCTGACCTCACTTACCAAGGTGACCTTGACTGCAGGTCTGGCTGCTGCATTTCAAGAAGAAGATGCAAGAAGGAAGTACAGTTTTGGCCTTAGCGCTCTGCTTTTATTTGATGTTTTGAAAGGATATGAAATATTACCTATTAATGAAACTTGCCATTTGGGCCAGTGAACTTTGTTAACTAGGTTAGAATTGTGAGCAGTGGGAGTGAGGGAGAGAGGATATTGGTTCCCTAATCTCTAGCATTTTGAAGTGTACTTTTTTTTTCTTTTTCTGTTTTAGAAGTGGTCAAGCAAACTCAGGTTGGTGTAATGATTTGTTGAGAGGTGAGGTTAACTTTTGACATGGGTCTTTCTTGGAAAGGAAATATGAAATTCGGGTCTCAGTATTCCAGTTGGCGTCGTAGTTACCTCGAGGCCAGAGGCATTGCTCCCACCTCTCCCACGGATATCTGGATACTGAGGGTAGCCAGGCACATGCAGATGTAAACGAGAGGAGGAATCCCTGGATCCAAGGGACTGTGATGGATCCCACCCACCTTTAATGGCTCAGGTTCTGCAATGCTGTGTGTTGGGAGCATGCACCCTCCTTACTTCTCTGTAATGAGGGATTTGTGGGATCTCATGGAGCCAGAATTTTCTTCAAAGGTGAATTGATTGAGTCATTAAGTTTGTGCTGTGTCTGCAGGCAGTACTTGGGTAGTGAAAGTATAAAAAAAAAAAAAAAGCAGCAGTGTCTCCAAAGGGTGATAATATTTCAAGAGGTTAATGAAGATTCTTCATGCATCCCAGAGCTGGGGAGCAGCAGGGGCACTGCTGCTTGCTTTTAGAGCGTGCCTGTCCTGCTGCCAAGGTCAGACTGTCCTTGCCATCCCTCAGTGCCCAACAAAACAGTGCACAAATAACAAAGACTGCAGTTGCTTGACTAATCCCTGCTGCACCCTGGAGTTTTTTTTGGGGGGGGGGGTACATTACAAGAGGCTGCTTTGACTTTCTCTGGTGCAGCAGAATAACCTCCTTCCCCTGGTAATTATGCCATATTAGGAGGAGGCAAGGATTTGTGGTAGATGATATCAAAGCTGAATCGAGAGCATTATTAAAGAAAACGAACTATTTTCTAAGCTCTCTTTCATTCCCTTTCCTCTAGACTTAGCATGGTTTCTTCTAAAATCTTTCTGCATAGCCATGTCAATATTTAGGCACTGATTTTTTTCCTGAGTTTTCAACTATTATTAAGCATTTGATACTTACAATGTTTTAGTATTTATAAGACCTTTTTAATTAGTCTTTTCATCAAACATGGGAAAAAAGTGACATCTTTACTGTAAGAGGATTATATGATCGTTATGGAAAACTTGGAACGTAACAAAAATATAAAAAATAAAATAAGAGCATCCATAATTCTAATATCCATGGGTAACTGTGAGAAAGAGTGAAAATTAAGAGCTAAGTAACATACCAAGTTAGTGATAGAAGTGGCGTTGCTCTGGCCCAGTTCGCCTCTGTATTTATTAGTCAGGTCGTTCCCCTCTGAGGACAAAAGGACTTTTAATTTTAGGTGAACCACACTGAGAAGTCATTACCTGTGGTCTCACTTGACGGCAGGAGCATTTTCTTACTCATTTCCCCCCATAGATTTTAATTAATTATTATTATTATTGCAGCTTCATTGAGGTGTAGTTGACAAGCAATAAACTACACCTTTTTAAAATATAAAATTTAATGAGGTATGTATATAAGTATATACTTATGTGTATATATACTTGATTTTGGTGATGGTTTCACCGATTTAAATATATATTAAAATATATTTATATATATATTTTACTTATCTTAATATATATTTATATACATGTGTATTGGTGAAACCATCACCAAAATCAAATTAAGGAGTATAATTACCACTTGCAAAAATTTCCTCGTGCCCCTTCCCTAGCCCTCGGCAACCATTGCTTTCTGTCACTGTATATTAGTTCGCATTTTTGAACATTTTAAGTCATTGGAATCTTGTTTTTTCTGGAGTCTTTCACTCAGAATTATTTCTAGATTCTTCCATGTTGTTGTGTGAATCTGTAATTCATTCCTTGATATTGCTAAGTAGTATTCCATTGTAAGAATTTTTATCTACTTACCTACTGATGGATATTTAGCTTGTTTCCAGCTGTTGGCTATTATAAGTAATAAAGCTGCTATGAACATGCACATATGAATTTGTGTGGACATGTGATTCCATTTCTCTTAGGTAAGTACCCAGGGAGTGGAATGGCTGGGTCAGGTAGCAGGCTGATGCTTACTTTTATATACTGTTTCCAGAGAGGTTGAAACATTTTACATTTCACCAGCAGTATATGAGATTTCCAGTTGTTCCAGTATGGTCAGTCTTTTAAACTCTAGCCATTGAAGTGGGTGTGCAGTGGTATTGTATGGGGTTTTATTTTGGACTAATAGCCCTAGTGACCAATATTGTTGAACATATTGTTGAACTTATTTGCCATCTGTATATCTTTATTGGTAAAGGATCTGTTTAAATATTTCACATGTGTTTTAAAACATTATGTTGTTGTAAGCATTCTTGACACATCTCAAACATCAGTCCTTTAGAAGATACATGCTTTGCAAAGATTTTCCTCTCAATCTGTTGCTTAACTTCTGCTTTTTAAAATTGTGTCTTTGAATGAAATTCAACTTATTGATTCTTTGTGTTTGTGTGTGTGTCTTAGTTAAGAACTCTGTCAAATTAAGGCCAAGATTTTTTTCCTGTTTCCTTATAGAAGTTTTATAGTTTTAGTTCTTATATTTAGATTTATGATGCATTTGGATTTAATTTTTGTATATGGTATGAAGTAAGGCTATCCAGTTGTTCCAGTAACATTTATTGAAAAGATTATCTTACTCTTTTGAATTACATTGGAACCTTTGTAAAAAATCGTAAGTATTTACGTTTTGCTCCATATGAATCCATTTGTTGCTTTGTCTGCTTTTATACCAATTCTACACTGTTTTGATTAACGTAGCTTTATAACATGTTTTGAAGTCAGGTGGTATAAGCCCTCCGCCTCCTTTTATCTTTAATTTTTACTCATGGTGGTTTTGATGTGAAGAAGCCATATGCCAAAATGTAGGAAAATGGTGTTTTCTTCTCTTTGTTTTTTTTTTCCTTCAGCATTTTACTTACAAAGGTATTCTAAATGCTACATTATAAATTCTCATGTATTTCTTCTAGGTCTCTCGAGTACGGTTTTTACACTTAGCAATTTAATCCATCTGAAATATATATTGCTGTACAGGTTGTGGTTTATTTTCCCTTTAAAATGGAAAAGCACAAAGGGGAAAATAAGAACCACCTCAATTCCATCACCAGAGATAGCCATTTAAAATATTTTGAATCATATACTTCTGCCTTTTAAATATTCATATGATACATGTATTTTATATTACCCTGCTGATATTTTATTCCAAACAGTATCCCAGTGGAGTATTTTCAGTGTCACTAAATATTCTTAGTCTTTTAAAGCACTGTTTAATGATTTCACAGGATAGAATAATTTCATATTGGAGGTATCATATTGTTCCCCACTTGGGATTTGAGAAGTGGTTGTTGCAAGGTAGTTTTATTTACTTGCAGCAAGTAAAGGAGAGGGGATTCATATCCAAAGCTCGGCCTCCCTGAAAGGAAGCTTAGCCATTGCTTAGATACACTATTTGGTCAATTACATGTTGATTTCTTCTTTGCAATTGTCTACATTTGTCCTTGAGTTCCAGTCAGGCTCAGCCTTTTTACAGCTGGTCTGCAACATGCTGTGTTACATTTTAAGCTTAATAAGAATAGCATTTAGTAAGAATGGCCCAGACCTTGAAACCCTTATTTTAACTAACAATATGATAATGATTTCATACTATATATTTAATCAATCCTTAAGATTAATTGCAATTTTCTCTATTTAAAACAGTATCATGATTAACATTCTTGGGTAGTAGGATGGTTTTTTTTTTTTCTCTCTTCTACCCCTCTTTTCACTTCTTTTCTCAACCTTGGTGGGGAGGGTGTTTGGTAAGCTGGAGAACATGGACAGTTCTGATAAAGCATCAAACTTATCCCAAGAAAACTTGTCAAGAGTAATGAGGTCATAGTTATTATAGAAGGAAGTCATGGTTAAGAGATGGAATCCCAGAGTTGGACTGAATCTTGGCTTCCTGTTCCTAACTGGGTTTTCTATCTGTAAAATGTGAATTATATGGTTACAGGATGAAATATACATTTCTTAGATTTGTGCTTGGCAAATTGAAAGTGTACAACAACGAGCAGTTTATATTATCAATCACTGAGCCACACCGGCCAGGCTTGTTTTGTTTTTTAAATGTTTTTTACTGACTTTTTTTAGAGAGAGTGGAAGGGAGAGAGAGCTAGAAACATCAATGTGAGAGAGAAACATCGATCAGCAGCCTCCTGCATGCCCTCTACTGGGGATCGAGCCCGCAACCCAGGTAGGTGCCCTGACCGGGAATTGAACCAGGACCTCTCAGTTCATGGGACAATGTTCAATCCACTGAGCCACACTGGCTGGGCAATTTTTTTTTTTTTTAACACCAAATATTATACTCTCTCAAAAGATGATCTCCAGTCTTCCTAATATATGGAGCAGGAGTAGAGGGATCGTTGACTGTCAAGACGGAGGCATTAGTGCTACCTCTGCTGAATTGGCTCCTGTCAAGAAGCTCTTCATGGATGAGGTCGAAGTGCCTAGTGAGCCCCAGAACTTAGAATGTGCTCTACTTGGAGACTTGTTCTCAGTTACGGATTTAGTCACCAGTTCTGTCATTTCTAGCACCTAACATCCCTGGAAATTGGAGCTAATGAAAAAGATTGGAGAAATTCTCAGACAGGTGGTTGTCAGAGGGGAGGGGATTTGGGGGAGTGGCTAAAAAAGGTGATGGGATTGAGAAATACTGATTGGTTGTTACAAAATAGTCATGAGGATGTAAAGTTCAGCCCAAAATATACAGTCAATAATAATGTAATAGCTATGTACGGTGCCAAGTGGGTACTGGAAATCTCAGGAGGGATACTTTATAAAGTATATGATTGTCTAACCACTATGTTGTGCACCTGAAACTAATACAGAATAATATTGAATGTATACTATAATTGAAAAAAAATAAAAAATGAAATTGAAAAATAAAAAGATTAGAAAAATACAATGAAAGTGAATCAGTAGTCCCAGAGATGTGGAAGTGGGGTACAGAGTAACAATCCCCAAAAGAGGGGGTGGTGGGGGAGAGATAAACCACAGAACTTATATGCACGTATGCATGAACAATGGACATGGACAACAAAGCTGGGGACGGGGGGGGGGGGGGGGGGGAGAGGGAACCAGTGGGGGAAAAAGGAGAAACATCTGTAACAAAAATAAATAAATTAATTAAAAAAAATAAAATGAATGAGAGGTGAATACACAAAATGTGTACCATCAATTTTTTTAAGGTAGTGGAGGTAACTCAGAGTCACAATATTGACTCTTGAGTTTTCTTAACACAGTAGGAAAATACCATTATTCACATAAATTTTACTATATCTTTAAAGAAAAAAAGCGATTGCCTAGAAGTAAAACTCTTCCTGGTGCTGATTTAAACTCTTCCCTTGGCCCCTGTAGAGAGAACAATGTCCTCAACAATATCCTTAAAGTCAATGTGTCACTTTTTACATCCATAGTGTGAGCCAATGGTTCAAACATAAAATGCAATTTGGTGAAAGCAGTTCTGTGGGGTGAGAAACCGAACAATTGCATCGGGACTAGGTAAGTAGCAATTTGACAAAATAGATTGATGTGAGCATAAGTCTTTTATAAAAAACAGTTTTATTGACGTGTAATTGACAAATAGGAATTGTATATATTTAAAATGTACAACTTGATGTTTTGAAATCTCACCACAACCAAACTAATTAACATATCCGTCACTTCACATGGTTACCATTCTCTTGTTATGCATCTTTGTGTGTGTGTGTGTGTGTGTGTGTGTGTGTGGTAAGAGTATTTAAAATGTACCTTCAAGCAAATGTGACTCATGAATCCATAAAAATACTAGAATAAAATGTAGGCAACAAAATTTCAGACATCATATGCAGCAGAATTTTCACTGATACATCACCTAAGGCAACAGAAACAAAGAAAAAAATGAACACATGGGACTACATCTAACTAAAAAGCTTCTGCACAGAAAAAGATACAATCATCAAAATGAAAAGGCAACCCACTGTATGGGAGAGCATAATTGCCAATGATATATCAGATAAGGGGTTAATTTCCAATATATATGGAGTGCTCATACAACTCAACAAAAGGAAGACAAAGAACCCAATTAAAAAATGGGTAGAGGAACTAAATAGACACCTCTCCAAACAGGACATACAAATGGCTAAGATACATATGAAGAAATGCTCAACATCACTAATCATCAGAGAGATACAAATTAAAAGAACAATGAGGTATCACCTCACACCTGTCAGAATGGCCATCATGAACAAATCATCAAACAACAAGTGTTGGTGAGGGTGTGGAGAAATGGGGACTCTAGTACATTGCTGGTGGGAATGCAGACTGGTGCAGCCACTATGGAAAACAATATGGTGTCACCTCAAAAAATTAAAAATTGAACTTCCATTTGACCCAATGATCCCATTCTAGAAATATACCCTAAGAAGCCTGAAACACCAATCAGAAAGAATGTATGTACACCCATGTTTGTAGCAGCACTATTTACAATAGCTAAGATCTGGAAACAGCCCAAGTGTCCATCAGTAGATGAATGGATAAAAAAGCAGTGGTACATATACACAATGGAGTACTATGCAGCTGTAAGAAAGAAAGATCTCTTATCCTTTGAGACGACATGGAGGGACCTGGAAAGTATTATCCTAAGCGAAACAAGCCAAATAGAGAAAGACAAGTATCATATGATCTCACTTATTTGTGGAGTATAATGAACATAACAGTCTGAGGAATGGGGTAGTCCCAGAGACGTGGAAGTGGGGTACAGAGTGACAATCCCCAGAAGAGGGGATGGTGGGGGAAAGGTAAACCACAGAACTTATATGCATGTGTACATCAACAATGGACATGGACAACAAAGCTGGGGACAGGGAGGGGAGGGAGGGGAAGGGGGGAATCAGTGGGGGAAAAAGGAGAAACACCTGTAATAAAAATAAATAAATTAATTAATTAAAAAAATAAACAAAATTTACCTTTAAGCAAATTTCAAGTATACAATACGGTATTGTTAACTACAGTCACCGGAGCTTACTTATCTTGCTAAGACTAAAACTTTGTACCCTTGAGCAAGACCTGCCCATTTCCCCTGCCACCCAGCTCCTGGCAACCACCAGTCTACTCTGCTTCTCTGAGTTTGACTCTTTTAATGAGATCAATGATCTGAGCATTAACCTTATATCTAGAGGAAAAGAGAGACTGCCCAACAGTCCTTTGTAAATATTAAATCTCTTCATTAGGTGTTTTAAAAATTTTTTTTTTCCTTTATTGATTTGAGAGAGAGACGAAGTGAGAGGGAGAGAGAAATAGAAACATTGATGAGAGGCAACACCCATCAGCCGCCTCCTGCACGCCCCCCACTGGGGATCCCGCCCACAACCTTGGCATGTGCCCTGACTGGGAATTGAACCGGTGACCTCTTGGTGCATGGGTCGATGCTCAACCACAGAGCTACACCAGCTGGACTCTTAATTAGGTTTTGATAAATTTACATATGAGTGACTTCAAGGCCATCCCTTCAGTAATATCTGAAGGCTAAGTGCAGACCCACATGCTTAACAGCTAAGTAGGGAGTAGGTTTAACAGTTTGTGAAAGTTGGGAAGTCTAATAGGACGCATGCCATGTGGAAAGCTCCCCAGTTTCCATTTGGAATTAGGTGGAGTCCAGGCAAGGCTCAGACTCTTGCTCAGTAATAGCTTCAGGTTTGCTCTGACACATAGACAGATGGGCAAAGGAGTTCCCATCTGAGGAGCGGGGCCCAATCTACAGGTAGGGAGCTGATCCCTACAAGCACTGTCTGTAGGTTCAATATCATATATGAATGCTATTTTTTCATTCATCCATAATATTTCTTAAGCACTATCTATGCATTTGGCATACATTTTCTTTTTTTTTTACTTTTTTTTTTTATCCTCACCTGAGGACATTTTCCCATTTTTTTGTTCAGGTAGAGTGGGAGGGAGAGAGAGGAACAGAGAGAGAGAGAGAGAGAAATATCGACGTGAAAGGAACACATCGAGTGGCTGACACCCACACGACCGACCAGGGCTGGGGACAAACTGCAACCGAGGTACATGCCCTTAGCGGGAACCGAACCCCGGTCTCTCAGGACCGCAGGTCGACACTCTAACCGCTGAGCCAAACTGGCCAGGGCTGGCATACATTTTCTTAAGGTGTGTCATATATGTACACACACATATATAAAACTTAATTTATTAATTTATTTATTACAAATATTTTGAAATAGATGGGAACTATTACTTAGGGGATTTGCAAAAGTGTATTTTGATGTTCAAGAGGTTTTCACACAAAAATCTGGGAGCCATTGCCAAAAACCATATTGCTATAATTTAGCTTGCAAAACTTTAGAGAGATGTCACAAAATATTTCCTCTGACCATTGAAAATCTTCCTAAACTCTCACCGTGTGTCAAGCACTTTCATGATACGCCAGGTGTTGCACTTTTCAATCAAATCAGTTGCCTTCACAGAACCTGGGAGCTCGGGGCTGAGCACCGCCTTTGTCGGCTGCACCGGAGCACCAGGGAATGTTTCCCTTCGAGGACGCCAGGGAATGTTTCCCTTCTTTTTAGTGTGTTGACAAGAGCAACTGAAATTTGAAAATGATAAGAAACCCTTCTGGGATTTGGCCTACAAACTGCCATCTAACTTTTTTTTTTCTCTCTGCCCTTGACTTCACTTTACCTCTTTTCCTGGAAGAAAAGGAGAAAGAATTTCTTGGCTGCAGGCATGCCAGCAGAAATCCTGCACTTGGCTCGCTCTCAGCAACAGACCCGAAGAATCCTGCTGTTACACTCCTGGGTTCCCAGGTTCTTCAGCCAGCATCTCCCAGCATTGGAAAATAGATAACCGAGTTAGTGAACACCATCAACTTTTTTTCTGTTTTTTTTTTCTTTCATAATCTTTTAAAATGTTGAAGCATTTGTTTGGTCTCTCTATATAGGGAGAAAGCATGTCTAATAGTGCTGTTTTTTCCTGAAAATGTCACTAGCTTTTAGATCCTTCTTCTCCTTTTCCTCTGCCCCTCTCCTGATCTCTCTTTCCCTCCCCTTCCCCGTCCCCTTCCTCTGTCCTCCCTCCTTCTTGTTACCTGTTCAGACCTGCAGTCAGGGTCCAGTTGTCATTATTTGGCAGGTTCCCTGTGCTTCCCAAGGGCTCCAGGGTTATTTCTAACCTGCAAAGTTACACAAATCCTGCTAACTTGAACCTCCTCGAGAGTTTTACAATCTATCCATTTTCCTCATGTCCACGGTCATCTACCTGGCCCCAAAATTGAACTTGTCTTTGGCCTGGAAAAGTTCATGAACATCTTCCATGAAAGAATGTTTGAGTGAGAACAAGCTGAGTGTTTTTACCCTATTTCCAAAATGACTTCTAAGCAGAAGAGTGGCAAGCATCCCGGGGCAGTGAGGTAACTGCCTTTCACAACATTCCTTGGAGTTCTACCATTTCCTGGGTAAGGTATAGGTGTGCAAAGCCTTCTTAATACGTTGGCAGTGTTTTCAGTGGAGAGAGAGATAAGCTGAAAGCAATAATTCGGATTTCTAGCAAAGATTCAAAATAGTCATTTAAAGAGGCAGTCTTCCACTAAAAGAAATATGATATCTAACAGCACTTTTATTTTTTTCATTTTTGTTTTTAGTACAAGCATAATACATTATTATAATTTTTCACATTATTTTTTTAAAATTTATTTTTGTTACAGATATTTCTCCTTTGTCCCCCCATTGAACCCTCCTCCCCATCCTACCCCCACCCCATCCCCAGCTTTGTTGTCTATGTCCATCGGTTGTGCATACATGCATATAAGTTCTGTGGTTTATCTCTACCCCACCCCTCTTATGAGGATTGTCAGTCTGTACCTTACTTTAATGACTCTGGGTATATATTCTTTATCAATTTATTTAGTTCATTATATTCCAGAAATAAGTGAGATCATGTGATATTTGTCTTTCTCTGCTTGGCTTGTTTCGCTTAGGATAATACTTTCCAGGTCCTTCCGTGTCGTCTCAAAGGATAAGAGTACTCCATTGTGTATATGTACCACAGCTTTTTAATTCACTCATCTACTGATGGACACTTGGGCTGTTTCCAGATCTTAGCTATTGTAAATAGTGCTGATATGAACATAGGGGTACATATATTCTTTCTGATTGGTGTTTCTGGATTCTTAGTGTATATTCCTAGAAGTGGGATGACTGGGTCAAATGGCAGTGCAATTTTTAATCTTTTGAGGTAACACCATGGTGTTTTCCATAGTGGCTGCACCAGTCTGCATTCCCCGCAGCAGTGTAGTAGGGTCCCCTATTCTCCACACCTTCGCCAGCACTTGTTGTTTTGATGATTTGTTGATGGTGGCCATTCTGACAGGTGTGAAGTGATACCTCATTTTTGTTTTCATTTGCATCTCCCTGATGATTAGTGATGTTGAGTATTTTTTCATATGTCGTTTAGCCATTTGTATGTCCTATTTGGAGAGGTGTCTCTTTAGTTCCTCTACCCATTTTTTAATTAGGTTCTTTGTCTTCCTTTTGTTGAGTTGTATGGGCACTCTATATATTTTGGAAATTAACCCCTTATCTGGTATATCATTGGCAACTATGTTCTCCCATATAGTGGGTTCCCTTTCCATTTTGATGGTTGTTTCTTTTGCTGTGCAGAAGCTTTTTAGTTTGATGTAGTTTCATGTGTTCATTTTTTCCTTTGTTTCTGTTGCCTTAGGTGATGTATCAGTGAAAATTCTGCTGCATATGATGTCTGAAATTTTGTTGCCTACATTTTCTTCTAGGATTTTTTTTTCATCCTCACTCTAGGACATTTTTAAATTTTTTGTTCAGATAGAGTGGGAGGGAGAGAAAGAGATGGAGAGAGAGAGAGAGAGAGAGAGAGAGAGAGAGAGAGAGAGAGAGAGAAATATCTACGTGAAAGGGACACATCGAGTGGCTGCCACCCGCACAACCCAACCATGGATCTACGTGAAAGGGACACATCGAGTGGCTGCCACCCGCACAACCCAACCATGGCCGGGGACAAACTGCAACCGAGATATGCGCCCTTAGCGGGAACCGAACCCAGGTCTCTCTGGACCGCAGGCCAATGCTCTAACCACTGAGCCAAACCGGCCAGGGCTCTTCTAGGATTTTTATGGATTCATTGGTCACACTTAAGTCTTTTATCTATTTTGAGTTTATTCTTGTGTATGGTGTAAATTGGTGGTCTAACTTCATTTTTTTTTTTTTTTGCATGTAGCTGTCCAATTTTCCCAACACCATTTATTAAACAGGCTGCTTTTACTCCATGATAGGCTCTTGCCACATTTGTCAAATATTAATTAAGCATATTGTCTTGGGTCAATTTCTGGGTTGTCTGTTCTGTTCCATTGATCTATGTGCCTGTTCTTGTGCCAGTACCAGGCTGTTTTGATTACAGTGGCTTTGTAGCATAACCTGATGTCTAGTGATGTGATCCCTCCTACTTTGTTTTTCTCTTTCAAGATTTCTATGGATATTCAAGGCCTTTTTTGGTTTCATATAAACTTTTGGAGTATTTGTTCTACTTCTGTGAAGTATATCGTTGGTATTTTGATGGGAATTGTATTGAATCTATATATAGCTTTGGGTGGTATGGTCATTTTAAAGATGCTAATTCTTCCAATCTATGAACAAGGTATATGCTCCCACTTTTTAATATATTTCTTTATTTATTTTTTCAATGACCTGTAGTTTTCTGTGAAGAGATTGTTTACTTCTTTGGTTAATTTTATTCTTAGGTATCTTAATTTTTTGCCGCGATGGTAAATGGGATTGTTTTTTTAGTTTTTCTTTCTGTGAGTTCATTGTTGATGTATAAGAATGCCGTTGATTTCTTGATGTTAATTTTGTATCCTACTACTTTGCCAGATTCATTTATGAAGTCTAGTAGATTCTTGATGGAGTCTTTAGGATTCTCTATGTACAATATCATGTCATCTGAAAATAATGACAGTTTACTTCCTCCTTTCCAATTTGGATCCCTTTTATTTTTTCTTCATGTGTAATTGCTGTGGCTAAGACTTCCAGTATTATGTTAAATAAGAGTGGCAAAAGTGAACTTCCCTGTCTTGTTCCTGTTCTTAAGAGAAATGTTTTTATTTTTGCCCATTGAGTATGATGTAGACTGTAGGTTTTTCATATATGGCCTTTATTATGTTGAGCTATGATCCTTCTATTCCCACATTGCTGAGCGTTTTTATCAGAAATGGGTGCTGGATTTTGTCAAATGCTTTTCAGCATCTATTGATATGATCATATGGTTTTTAACTTTCATTTTATTTATGTAGTGTATCACATTTATTGATTTGTGAATATTGTACCATCCTTACATCCCTGGGATGAATCCCACTTGGTCATGGTGGATAATTTTTTTGATGTATTGCTGGATCTGATTTGCTAATATTTGTTAAGGATATTGGCATCTGTGTTCATCAGGAATATTGGCTTGTAGTTTTCTTTTGTTGTAATGTCTTTATCCGGTTTTGGAATTAGGATTATGTCGGCCTCATAAAATGAGATTGGACGTCTTCCGTCTTCGTGGATTTTCTGGAATAGTTTGAGGAGAATGGGTGTTAGATCTTCTTTGAATGTTCAGTAAAACTCCCCAGTGAAGCCATCCAGGCCTGGGCTTTTGTTTGCTGGGAGAGTCTTGATTATATCTTCAATTTCCTTTGTTGTTATTGGTCTATTCTCTCTTTTCCCGGTTCAGTTTTGGGAGACTGTGTGTTTCTAAAAATTTGTCCATTTTGCGTAGATTGTCCAATTTGTTGGCGTCTAATTGTTCATAGTATTTGTTAACATCCTTTGTATTTCTGTGGTGTCTGTTGTTACTTCTCCTCTTTTGTTTCTGATTTTGTTTATTTGGGTATATTTTTCACATTCTTACGGTTTTTGTTTTATTCAACAAACCTTATATAGCATGTAGTAGGTTTAATCTCTGTTTTAGGAATTTACAAATATTAACTTGTTTAACAAGTAACATAAAAGTGGAAGTCCTGTCCTGGCCGGTTTGGGTCAGTGATTGGAGCATCAGCCTGTGGACCAGAGTCCCGGGTTCGGTTCCCGTTAGGGGCATGTACCTCGGTTGCAGTTGTCCCCGGCCCCTGTTGGGGTCGCATGGGTGGCAACCACTCGATGTGTCTCTCTCACATCAATGTTTTTCTCTTTCTCTTCCTCCCTCTTTCCCTCCCACTCTATCTGAAGATAGACGCAAAAATGTCCTCAGGTGAAGAAAAAAAAAAAGGAAGTCCTTCATATTACTATTCTCCAAAGGTGACCATGCTCAGTCATTTGAGATATGTTTCTATGGACTCTTTTTTTTTTCTGAGCATGTATTAATGTTTAATGTTGCTGTTGCTAATTAGTATCCTTATTTGTATTACAGCAGAATAACACTCTTTTTTAAAAAAATTAAATCCTTACTCGAGGATATATTTATTGATTTGAGAGAGAGAGAGACATTAATGTGAGAGAGAAACATCAATTGGTTGCCTCTTTTTTTTTTTTTTTTATCCTCACCCGAGGATATTTTTCCATTTTTTGTACAGATAGAGTGGGAGGGAGAGAGAGGAAGGGAGAGAGAGAGAGAAACATCGACGTGAAGGGACACATCGAGTGGCTGCCACCCGCACGACCAACCAGGGCCGGGGACAAACTGCAACCGAAGTACGTGCCCTTAGCGGGAACCGAACCCGGGTCTCTCCGGACTGCAGGCCGACGCTCTAACTGCTGAGCCAAACTGGCCAGGGCAATTGGTTGCCTCTTGTATGCACCCTGACCAGGCATCGAACCTGCAACCTAGGCATGTGCCCTGACCGGGAATTGAACCCACAACCTTTTGGTGTACTGGACATTCCAACCATCTGAGCCACCTGGCCAGGGCTGGAATAACACTTGTGCAGTTTGCTTTTTTTACTTAGCTATGTACAGAGGGGGCAAAAGTAGATTTTTAGTTTTTTATATGAAAAAAGATATGCAGGTTATGATGATTACAATAGCTTTATTAACTCTGTGTCTTGCATACTCATAATTATAAACCTACTTTTGCCCCACCCTGTAAGTATTTTGGACATCTTTTTATGTGAGCCCATCTAATTGTACATCATTGTGCTCAAGAGTTGCATAGTTTTCCACTGTGTGAATAAATGATGGTTTATTTAATCATCTTTGTATTGAAGGACATTTGTGCTCTTTACACCTTTTCCCTCATAAACTTTTCCCGCATAGTATGAAAGTGCTTCTGAAGGCTGAATTCCTAGGAGTAGAAATGCTGGTTCAATATATTTTCTAATTGTTCCCCAATATACATCTCCTCTGGCAATGAATTAGTGTACCTGTCTCCTTATACTCTTGTCAACACTGGATATTATAAATTTTTTAATTACCAAGTCGATAGACAA
This sequence comes from Molossus molossus, assembly GCF_014108415.1. Lineage (NCBI taxonomy): Eukaryota > Metazoa > Chordata > Mammalia > Chiroptera > Molossidae > Molossus > Molossus molossus. Next base: position 22,866,500 of record NW_023425347.1, on the reverse strand, counting down.
TAATAAAATACTATGAATGTTACTAAGGCAGCGATTTCACTGGTGTGCCACAAGAGGCACCTTGGTGTTCCTCTTGAATTTCTAAAACATGTAATTTCTGACTAGTCAGGGGCACTGACATCTTTTCCCTTAGAGTTTCAAATAAAAAAAATGACAACAGCCAACACAGCAATAGCTGTCTGGTGTGAATGAGTAAAAATTATACCATTTTTGTCAGATTGGCAAAAACAATATTTTTGGGTGTGCCGCAGAATTTTAGTAATTAGTTTATGTGTGCCATGAGATGGAAAAGGTTGAAAATTGCTGATCTAAGGTATTAATGGTGAAGAAAGAAAGGACAAAAGAGAGAAAGAATTAAGAGGTACAAATGGTATCTAATAAAGAAAAATATCCCCATTGAAGCCTTGGTTACTGGAAGTCTGGAGGAATAGAGACTTAAATCTCAGTATTTAGAGTCCTGTACTTGCTGTTTGGTTGCTCTTTGCAGCTACACACATGTAAGTCTGGAATTTTTTTATTTTTTATTTTTTTCCATTTTTTTTTGTACAGATAGAGTGGGATGAGAGAGAGGAAGGGAGAGAGACAGAGAAACATCGACATGAAGGGACACATCGAGTGGCTGCCACCCGCACAACCAACCAGGGCCGGGGACAAACTGCAACCGAAGTACGTGCCCTTAGCGGGAACTGAACCCGGGTCTCTCCGGACCGCAGGCTGACGCTCTAACCGCTGAGCCAAACTGGCCAGGGCTGGAATTTTTTTTTTTTTTTTTTTTACACTAACTCTACTATATAAACTCTACCCAAGAGAGTCAGCTGCTGTGCTTAGCATAGTGTGGGCACATAGAATGTGCTCACTGACTGTATTTTTCTTTATGTTTTCTGGGGGTGCACCTGGTAAAGGGAGAGAATGAATGACAGACCTGCTATAATCCATCTGATTTCCAGGATCACAGTGTTTCAAAATTTAAAAATTAATCATGTGCCCTGGCCAGTGTGCTAAGTGGTTAGAGCACAGGCCTGCTCACCAGAGGGTCGCGGGTTTGATTCCTGGTCAAGGGCATGCACCTGACTTGCAGGTTTGATCCCCAGCTCTAGCTGGGGCACATGTAGAGGTGACCAGTCAATATTTCTCTTTCTCTCTCTCTCTTTCTCTCCCCTTCACTCTGCCCTTCTACTGTCTCTAAAAATCAGTAGAAAAAATATCCTCCGGTGAGGATTAACAGCAACAAAAAAGTGGATCATGGTAATCATTGTAGTTATTAAGGTGGGAAAGTGCCTCATGTGCAAGTTATCACATTTATTTATTGACTATTGGCTGAGAAGCTGTGCTTGTGTGTACAAGTGATGTATGCACATATAACACATACAGTAACTGCTACAATAGAAACATGAACATTTTTCTTGATCTGTAATTGATATGATCCCAAATCTCAGTCTCCTGTTTTCACCCACTATTCCATGCTCCTAATAAAAAGAACATTCAAAATTATTAACAGGAATATTGTATGCTCTATAGTATCTCGTGTATCAGCTCACCTTTCCTACCTTCTTGAGACAAGCTCCTTGATCATTTGTCATGGTTCCGGTTTCTTCCCTCTTACTGATTCTAAGCCATAGATCCTTGACAACTCAAGTCATTTGAAAATGTTACATCTGGAAGATCTATTTACTGGTTAGCTATAGACTGCTATTTCTTAACCCATTTAGAGTACAGGACTCTAAATACTGAGATCTAAGTCTCTGTTCCTCCAGACTTCCAGTAACCAAGGCTTCAATGGGGATATTTTTCTCCATTTAGAAAGATGATGGTCATTATCATTTCTGTCTTTCAGTTTAGCCTGTTGATGTCCCCATTCTAGTCAATCAATGGTCCCATGTGGACAGTGGCTGTTGCCTGTTCTACCTTGTGAGGGAGCTTAGCTAATCAACCCTTATTAATTAGTCACTAATTTGTATTGTGTACCAACAACTGTTTATACTAAGTGGTGGCAGCATTAATTGATGGGGGATAACGAGCCCCTCCCTAATTACAAAGAAACACTGCTCCTTACCCTCTGTAGATGATCCCTTGTAGATGAAGGGCCACAGAGGGAAGGCTGGGCTAGGCACAGGATGGCAGAGTCTAATTTGTTTTTAACCTGTTTTTAAGGAGTTGTTTAATTAATGTGAGATCAGCACACTTGATGGCTTGAACAGGTGCAAATACACAGTTGTAACCAGCTGTGTAATTGACCGCAGTGGAAGGATACAGACCTCACTAATCACCTGCCTGCTCTCCTACCTGTGCATTTTAAAAGGCCTGTTCTTAGCGCAGGATTCTCCAATCTGTCTGGAAGGCTGAGCTGAGCGTACATTCTCGGTCTTCAAGAAAAAATTTGTAAATAGGTTTATCCCCGCTCACTGTACACTATACACATTGCTACCCCATATTCTTGTTGGTTTGCTTTTGTAGCCTTTCTAAAGATCTGGGTACCGTGTGGATATTGTATATAGTTGTGTGTAAATAGTCTTTAGGTTCAGATCTCAGAGCCAAAGAATTCTAGGGTTTAGGGGCAGCTATCTAGTCTGGGAAATGGCAAACTGCAGCAAGAGCCAATCACCCTGAGTCCTGTTTCCTTCCATAAATGAAGTTTTACTGGGACTCAGCCATGCTCATTTGTGTATGTTGAACATGCTGCTTTCTGCTACAATGGCAGAGTTGAGTAGTCGTGTCAAAGACCATATGATGTACAAACCTGAAATTATTTACTGTCTGGCCCTTTGTAGAACAAGTTTGCTGACCCTTGAGATCAGGGGTTCAACCCATACTATGTTTTCCTGCTTTTGTTGTAAAAGTTAAAGCAGTCATTTTTTAAAACTGTGTTAGGCGTCAGGTGGGGTTGACAATGTTCAGCTTCTCTACCAAAGGTTTTCTCAGAAACTTAATATGTTGACGTGCATGGTGCACATTGTAAATCTCCAAGAAGAAAAGGGTATGTAGAATTTATATAATATTGTTTCATCTCTATGAATATATCCAGGAAGAAACTCAGTGTCTAACAGGGCAGCCAATGGCATTTTAGGATAGTTCTGATTATACAGTATGAGAAATGCTTTAGTGACTTCTACCTTTTCATTCTTGTTCTACTGACCAGAGTCACGTAAACTAGATCCAGCCTCTCTTAAATAAGAAGATCCTTCCAGTATTTAAAGACAGTTATCTTTCTCCTCTCAATCGTTTCTTCTTATCCTCCCCCAACCTTTTCTCACATGGTTTGTTCCACAGAGAAGGACATTATAGATTCTTTCATAGGAGACACACATTCCAAAACAAAATGTTACACACAATTTTATGAGGTTCATAGATTCTTTGAAGCAAATCTATGCCCATTGATTCTTGCTGAAGAACCTCTAAGTTATGTCAGTCAAAACTGAATATAATGTTGACTCCAGAACAGTATAAATGCAACAAGATGCATTTAACACGCAATACTTGAAAAAATTTAGCCTCAGAACTTTTATCACATGTAGATTTTGTCAGCAACAGAAATCCCCAAATCTTTTTACCTATGCTACCGTTATATCACATATGTCCTATTCTATTCTTTTGCAAATGAAAATTTTAATCTGAAAGCAGAACTTCAGGGTTATTTTAATTGTTAGGTTTAGCCCATTGTTTTATTCTGTCATCATCTTTTTGTATCTTAACTCCATCAGCTCATGTACTTTGTTATTCTTCCAAGATTTATCATCTGCGAATTGGATACTAATGTGATTTCTTATTTGCCCAAATCATTGACAAAATTGCTGAATAAGACAAGGCTGTGTGGGGCTGTACCACAGTTGCCAAGTTTGCTGTCTTTCCGTTAATCAAATCAGCTACTTGGATCTTTATATCCAGTTCACAGTATTATATTCTATTATTGTATTAATTCTATTCTATTATGTTATATTATCACATTCAATTCAATTCCTCCAAAATGGTTACTTCTCCTTATGTAAAATCTGAAATTTTAATAATTTGCCTTTCAATACTCTCTAACACAGTAGATTGGGAGGTAAGTTTAAATCCAGTTTTTGCTCAGTCTCTACCACAGTACCTAGCTTCAGTGGATTATATATTTGTTCACTTGTTTATTATATCTCTGCCCTACCTCATCACAATGCAAGCTCTGGAAGAGAGAAACTTTACATTTGGTGTTCACATACCCTGGAGTTCAGAACAATAGCATGGAATATACTAGATGCTCAATTAGTATTGCATTTCATGGAGTCTAAGAAGCCATCAGTTATAAGCTACACCATTATCTTATAAACCAGTAAGAGAGGAAAGCACTGCCAATTAATTTGATATTGATTACAAGCTGCATGCGTCAGAGTTGTTAAAATGTAAAATAACATGGACCTTAAATTAAATGAATAAGGATAATTATCAAATGGATGATCGTATAATTATTTTCAAGGTTTAGCTAACACTTCATCTCAAATCAAATCAAATGAAAATCAAATCACCAACATGTATTAATTGCCAGGTGCAGTATTCTGGTCAGGTCCTTCCTTTAAGCCATCCCTGACCACACCACCTTGGTGAACACCCCCACCCTGCATCTCCCAGGCTATCGAAACTCAGAGCCTGACAACACAATTTAGGACTTAATTATATACTTCCTTTTATTGATCACCACTGTTTCTAGTGAAGTAGCAGTCTTGTCTCCACAACTAAATATAAGCCCCTTGAGCATAGGGCCAGTTAAAAAATTATATATTCTTCACAGTGCTTCCCCTATTACCCAGAAAGGAGAATGTGGCAATCGGAGGGCTTGCAGGATTGAATACTAAGTATAGAGAAAACGTAAGAATGTTTGTAGACAGATGGATAAGAGACCAATAGAGTCAAACAGATTGAAGGAGTGTGCGAGAAAGTGTAATGTAATGAGAAGAAAATTTATGACACATGGCTCCAGAAAATGCTGGCGAGATTGATGCGGAAGCACAGGAGCACGGGGCAGATTTATTAAGGAGGCAGGAGAAGGTGCAGATGAAGAGTGAATGGGCAGCCATAAGGAAGTCTCCATCATTTATTTCCCTAGGACAATCTAAAAGGCAATCGGAAAAAGGGCACTAAATGGGAAGACGTGGAGAAAACAAGCCTCTTCTAATGTCATTAGCTTCACTCTCTTACTTTTTCCTATCTTCTCAATGCTCGGTTTTCAGTCAACACCTACCTCCTTTTCTCCACCTCTTCTTACTACTTTCTTCAGCCACCACAGGCTTTAAATATTAACAGGCAGGTCTTTCACAGCAAGACATCAGTCTTTCTAGATGTAGACATACTCTTTTAAAAAAGTAAGTTCTTTTACCTGGCCATTGTGGCGCAGTGGATTGAGTGTCATCCCATGGACTGAGAGGTCCTGGTTCTATTCCCAGTCAGGGCACATGCCCGGGTTGGGGCTTGATCCCCAGTAGCGGCATACAGGAGGCAGCCAATTGATGTTTCTCTCATACATTAATGTTTCTCTCTCCCTAAAAAAAAAAAAAAAATCAATAATAACATATTTAAAAAATAAAAATAAAGTAGGTTCTTTTTAAAAAAATGTTTTATTGATTTTTAGAGAGAGAAAGGGAGAGAGAGAGAGAAACATCAATGTGAGAAAGAAACATCGGTCGATCACCTCCCACTTGCATCCCAACGGGGGAATTGAACCTGCAACCTGGGCATGTGCTCTGACTGGGAACTGAAACAGAACTTTCGGTGCATGGGATGATGCTCAACCAACTGAGCCACACTGACCAGGGCTAGACATACTTTTGATACTATTAGGAGAAAGAGATGGAAACACAGGAGCATTTTGGGAAGAGGAAGAAGTCTATAATTATAGATCACTTAAAAAAAATCTGCTAGGATCTTTACATAGATCTTTCATTTATCACAGTCATCCTCCTTAAACATTTTATACACGTGTCCAGAGGCATTACCTAGCAAAGTGCCATGCAAACTCTGGTCTGTTTGGCTCCAGAACCCAGAACCCACGCTGACTTTTTACATCATGTTGCTGTTTATTTAGAGCATATTGCTTTCTTCTAATTATGAAAGATTCGTTATTTTATGTGTTCTTGTATTTAATACCTACATATTTTTATCACTTAAAGAGATTTTGCCAAGATTCAGTATGTTTTTAATATGTTTAATTATACAAGTTATACATATTCATAGAAAAACAATTGGAAAGTACGGATAAGCAAAATGAAGAAAATAAAAGATTATTGCGATGCTATGTGCCATGACTTTAAAAATCGCTGAGAAAGGAAACAGAAAACAATCCCCCTTCATTACAAAGTATTTTGAATAAGAACATAAGCTTGAATGTTCACTCAGAGACAGATAATACGGCGATGCCCTAGAATTTCATCCTGGACCAAAGTATCCATTTTAGACCTTCTTGTTGTGGGGTCTGTGTTTGTTTTGTTTTCTTTCCTAATGAGTGATTGGGCCAAAGGATCAGGTTTAATTATAACTAGAGTCCCTTTCTGTGTGTACATCACTGCAGACCTAATTGTAGGCTGGCAGCCCCGCTTTGGCCTGAGTGGTCATTAGCTTGCTGATAACGGACTGTTCTTGTCAACAAGGCCTCATTAACTATTGATTGTTTTTTTTTTCCTGCAAAATAGTTGTAAGGGTTTGAACTTGTGATTGAGGACAGGCTGGGCTCATTGTACTCAGGGAAACTTTAATTTTTGCATGACTAGACCCAGGGATTTTCCGCTATCCAGGGAAGACCTGGCTGTGCTCTGGGGTACCAGGAAAGTGATGTAATGGGGGACACTGACTTGAGAGTGGGTAGGCCAGCAGTCCAGTCTCGCTCTGTAGCTGACTTTCGGCTGATCATTTTGCTTTCTGTCCCTCAGTTTCTTCATCTGACAATGAGAAGGTTCTACTCAATAGGAGAGACAACTTTTTGCCAATAAAAATAATTTTGTATGGTGCTTGTGCAATTTGCTTTTTTCCTTTTTTTCTCTTCGAATCCATGATTTTTATCTTCTTAGGTTATGCACTAGAGGGCAGTGGTACATTAATATTATAAGCTATGGATGTCGTAATTGCACTCAGCTGAAATTCAGACATTTGGGTTAGTAAGGGGCCTTATATCCTCTGGACCGCAGGCCGACGCTCTAACCGCTGAGCCAAACCGGCCAGGGCGAGCCTTATATCCTTATACACGCATACAAAATATAGGAAGCTATTCAGTAGTACCCCGATAGATATTCATCTTACCCCTTTTGAATATTTCCAATGTTGAGAACCTTGCTACTTCACAAGTCAGCTTTTTCTCTTGTTAGCTCTACTTACTGGAAAGTTATTTCTTTATTTAAAGAAAAATCTATTTACACAGATGTTTCACCTTCGGTTCCTACAACACCACAGACAGCTTTATTTTTATTTTTTTTGTAAGGACACTACAAATATTTCATGTAATTGTATTATTGAACAGTTACAATTATAACATGTTGGTAATTGAACACTCTTGATTAATAATTTACTGTGTATTAGGCACTGTACTAGGCGTCTTATTTATATTACTTTTTTTTTTAATCCGCACCCAAGGATATTTTTCCATTTTTGTTCAAATAGCCTGGGAAGGAGAGAGAGAGAAACATCGATGTGAGAGAGATACATCGACTGGTTGCTTCCTGCACGACCCCGACCAGGGCTGGGGACAAACCACAACCAAGGTACATGCCCTTGACCAGACTCGAACCCATGACTCTTTGGTCCACAGGCCAATGCTCCAACCGCTGAGCCAAACTGGCCAGGGCTTATTTACATTACTTTTTAAATCCTCACAATGAACTCTGAGAGACAGTTCATCTTTATGTATCTTTATTTTATAGAGACTCAGACCAAAATCATGTAGCAATAAGCAGTGAAGGTGGGATTTGAATCTGGGTCTGTCTGATTAAAATTCACACTACTAGTCACAACACAACATCTCCTCTTGTTGAGGTACAGACTAAGACCCAGAGACAGTAAGCAACTTTCTCCGGATCACACAGCAAAATAGGAAAAGAATGGGAATGCATTCTAGACCTTTGGAGAATGCATTCAGCTTTTCTTTGCGTTACAGTACAGTCCATTCCAGACTGCAGTCATTTGCTTCCCAAGTCCTCTTCTCTCTGCATGAAATGTCCCCATTTCCCTTCATTGTTATTCTGATGGTTTCCTTGCTATCCTGTCTTGTCTTTTGAGCATACTCTTAATTTGCCTCATCCTTTCTAAATTACAAAACTCAGAATTCAAAACAATGCTCTGTGTAAACAGCACAGAAGGCACCGAGACAGACTATACTTCCTGTCATTTGGACTTAATTTTCCATTAACATTGTCTAAGGTTGCATTAATATTTTAGTATAATGTTGGCTTATTTCAAACATAAGGTCAACAATGCCCTTTTTTCTTTCAGTTGTTATGAAACGTAAGAACAAGACAAAATGGTCCTGTCACATTTCTATTGACAGAAAAAAAAATTTCTCCTGCTCTAAAGAGAAGTCCTTGTGAGTTGATTATAACCTATAGCAAATGCCTGCTTTCTTAAGATACTCCAGGGATTGAATGTGAAACTACTCCAGCTGTGGATGATGATGAGATTCGTGTGATATGTAAATGTCCATGTGTTTCGGCACTCCTATCAGAAATGCATACTTGCGTGTAGTGGACATTTTTTCCCTGCCCGCTGTCCTTTGCCATAGCACAACCTCGGCATCTCTGCAAAAAGGGCTGCCTGAGAGCGGCCGCTGATCAAGGGGCCCCGCCTGGCTCTAGCCAAGAGATGGGCATGTTAAGCGGTGCTCTTTGTCCAGGGATGGGGGATCTAGATTTGAGGGGTATAGATCCTGCTGTCCCAATCTTGTGACCTTACTCTTCAATATTTCCTTTGATCTGTGAGACACTTTATATGTATATTTATGCATATATATACATCATAACATATATGTTATTCTAAAGGTTCAAATCAGTTTCTGATCATTGCAACCAAAACAGTGCTGAAATCATACACTGATCTTTGGAATATATTTACTTTTTTGAACTAGCTCTATCAGAACGTCCTGCTGTTAAATGACATAACAGTAACTAATCTGACCAACAGAGTTTATTGAGCTAATTGTAGAAACTGTCTTCCAAGACATGTCTGGGAATTATAGATTACCTAATGCAATAGATGTGTTCTTCAAAAAGGAGTGATAAGTGAAATTTTGTAAATTGACTTTGCTAAGGACAATTGCTTGTCTGTAAAAATTGGTGTTGGCATTTGATGTTGAATCTTTTATTTCTGTTCTTTATTTTTAAAAAATGTATTGAATTTATCAGGGTGACATTGGTGTATAAAAAATGCAACTGATTTCTGCATATTTATTTTGTATCTTGCTACTTTATTGAATTTATTTATCAGTTCCAGTAGCTTTTATGTCAAATCTTTAGGGTTCTGTCTATATACAGTATCTTGTCATCTGCAAATAGTGACAGTTTTGCTTCTTCATTTCCAATTTGAATGCCTTTTATTTTTTCTTTTTGTCTGTTTGCTGCAGCTAGGACTTCTAGTACTATGTTGAATAAGAGTGGTGAACGTGGGCATCCCTGTCTTTTCCTCAATCTTAAGGAAAATGCTTGTCGTTTTGCCCATTGAGTATGATGTTGGCTGTGGGTTTATCATATATGGCCTTTATTACATTGAGGTATATTCCCTCTATTTCAACTTTGCTGAGAGTTTTTGTCATAAATGGGTGCTGGATTTTATCAAATGCTTTTTCTGCATCTATTGATATGATCATGATATTTTTATTCTTCATTTTGTTTATGTGGTGTATCACATTTGTTGATTTGTAGATATTGTACCGACCTTGCATCTCTGGAATAAATCCCATTAGATCGTGGTGTGTGATCTATATAATATATTGCTGGATCCAGTTCAGTAATATTTTGTTGAGGATTTTAGCTTCTATGTTCATCAGGGATATTGGTCTATAATTTTCTTTCTTTGCAGTCTCTATGTCTGGTTTTGGAATTAGGATAATGCTGGCTTTGTTAAATGGGCTTAGGAGTCTTCCCTTCTCTTAAATTTTTAAAAATAATTTGAAAATATAAATGTTAGCTCTTCCTTGAATATTAGGTAAAATTTACCTGTGAAGCCATACAGTCTTGAACTTTCATTTCTTGGGAGTTTTGTTTTATTGCAATTTTATTAGTTGTTATCTCTCTATTCTGATTAAAAAAATTTTTTTTTTCTTTGTTGACCTTAGAGAGAGAAGAAGGGAGAGGGAGAGACAGAAACATCGATGGGAGAGAGCATCAACTGGCTGCCTCCTGCATGCCCCTCTTGGGGTCAGGCCCACAACCTGGGCATGTGCTCTGACCTGGAATCGAACCGGTGACCCCTTGGTGCATGGGTCAATGCTCAACCACTGAGCCACATCGGCCGGGCTTTATTCATATTCTTTCTGATTTAGTTTATTGAGAGTTGTTTTGTGTCCTAACATGTGGTCTATACTAGAAAACGTTCCATGTGCACTGAAAAGAATTTATATTCTGCTGTTTTGGGGTGAAATGCTCTGAAGATATCAATTAAATCCATTTGATCTAGTGTGTTATTTAAGGCCCCTGCTTCCTTGTTTATTTTCTGTCTGGAAGCTCTATCCATTGACACCAATGGGGTGTTACATTTCCTACTATATTACTATTTCTCCCTTTTATGTCTATCAAAATTTGCCTTATATATTTAGGTGCTCCTATGTTGGGAACATAAATGTTTACAAGAGTTATAGTCTCTTGTTGAATTGCTCTATCATTATGTAATGTTCTTATTTTTATTATTTATCCTCACTCGACAGTTTTACATTTATCTTTAGACAGAGTGGGTGCAGAATTGGGGGTGGGGGAGAGGGGAAAACAATTGATGTGAGAGAGACACATTGATTGGTTGCTACCCACACAACCCCCCAACCAGGACCGGGTACAAACTGCAACTGAGGTTTGTGCCCTTCACCGGAATCAAACCTGGGACTCCTGGTCTGTGGGTCGACGCTCCAACTGCTGAGCCAAACCAGCCAGGGCTGTAATGTCCTTCTTTGCCTCTTACAAAGCCTCGGTTTTAAAGTCTATTTTGTCAGATGTATGTATTGCTACCTCAGCCTTTTTTTCTTTTCATTTGTGTGAAATATCTTTCCATCCCTTTACTTTTAGTCTGTGTGTATTTTGTTTTTTACATAGGGTGGGAGGGAGGGAGAGAGAAACATCAATGTTTCACATCTACCGGTTGTCTCCTGCACAACCCCGACCAGGGCCAGGATGAACTGCAACCGAGGTACATGCCCTTGACTGGAATTGAACCCACAACTCATTGGTCCACAGGCTGACTCTCTAACTGCGGAGCCAAGCTGACCAGGGCAGTCTATGTGTATTTTTGATTCTCAGGTGGATCTCTTTTAGACAGTATATACATACATATATATATATATATATATATATATATATATATGTATGTATGTATGTTTTGTTTTTTCTCTCTAGACAGCATATATATGGGTCTTGTTTTCTCTCTCTTTCTTTCTTCTTCTTAAAGAAGACCCTTTAGGCCCTGGCCAGTTTGGCTCAGCGATTAGTGCGTCGGCCCACTGACCAAGAGTCATGGGTTTGATTCCGGTTTAATGGCACGTACCTCGATTGTGGTTCATCCCTGGTCCTGGTTAGGGTCGTGCAGAAGGCAACCAATCGGTATGTCTCTCTTACATTGATGTTTCTCTCTCTCCCCCTCCCACTCTATCTGAAAATGAATGGAAAAATATCCTTGGGTGAGGATGAAAAAAAAAAAAAAGAAGACCTTTAATCTTTCTTGTAATACTGTTTTTGTGGTAACAAACTCCTTTAGCTTTTTCTTGTCTGGGAAGCTTTTGATTTCACTTTAGATTTTGAATGATAGCCCTGCTGGGTAGAGTTGTCATGGTTGTAGGTCCTTGCTTTTCATCACTTTGAATATTTCATGCCAATTCCTTCTGGCCTGAAATGTTTCTGTTGAGAAATCTGCTGACAGTCTTATGGGTGCTTCCTTGTAAGAGACTGTCTTTCTCTTGCTGCTTTTAAGATTCTCCCTTTGTCTTTAACCTGTGCCATTTTAATTATTTTATGTCTTGGTGTGAGCTTCTTTGGGTTCATTTTGTTTGAAACTCTTTATGCTTCCTAGACTTTTGTGTCTTATTCCTTCACCAGGTTAGGGAAGTTTTTAGCCTTTATTTCTTCAGATAGGTTCTTGATTCCTTGGCCTCGCTACTCCTTCTGGTACCCCTGTGATGTGGATGTTGTATGCTTCATATTGTTGCAGAGGTCCCTTAGACCTTCCTCATTTACATCATTATTTTTTTCTTTCTGCTGCTGTGATTGGGTATTTTCTGCTACCTTGTCTTTCAAATTGCTGATTCAGTTCTCTGCTTCATCCAACCTACTGTTTTTCCTTCTAGTATATTTTTCATTTCTGACTGGTTCTTTTTTATGGCTTCTATGTCCTTTTTTTATGCTGTTGTAGTTCTCACTGCGTCCCTTGAGCATCCTTATAATCCGTTTTTTGAACATAAATTGCTTGCCGCCATTTAAGTTAGCTCTTTTTTTTTTTCCCCCTAGAGATTTCTCCTGTTTTATTCACTTAGGGCATGTTTCTTTGTTTCTCCATTTTGGCTGCCTCTTTGTGTTTGTTTCTATGTATTAGGTAGATCTGCTTTGATTCCTAGTCTTGGTAGGGTAGACTTATGTAGTTGGTGTCCTCTGGGACCCTGAGGCACATTCCCTTTGATCATTTGAGCTGGGTATTCCAGGATTGTCCAATGTGTGGGTTATGTGGGCCCTCCTGTTATAATTGAGTCTTGATTGCCATTGGCCCAAGGAGTCAATGCTCAGGCTGACTAACTCTGAAGATCAACCCCAACTATCATGTATGAGCTGCTGTACAGGTGTTGGCCCTTCAGGGAAAGCCTTAACAGCTGACATATTCCTCTGGAATTTTAATTGCTGTCTGTGTGAGCGGGACCAGGCCTTTTTGTATCTCCAACCTTCCTATCAGTCTCAATGTGGTTTCTTCTGTAAATCCTTGGTGACAAGACTGCTCTTCCACTAGTCTCCAGGTTATTCAGGTTGATTGCTCTACATTTTATTTTTTTTATTTATTTGAGAGAGAGAAGAGAGAGGGAGAAACATCAATGTGTTGTTCCACTTATTTGTGTATTCTTTGGTTGTCTGTGTATGCACCCTAACCTGAGATTGAACCCACAACTTTGGTGTATTGTAACCAACTGAGCCCATTGAGCTACCCGGCCAGAGTCTGATTGCTCTATATTTTAGTTATAATTCCAGTTTGGTTCTGGGAGAAGGTGAGTGTAACATCCATCCACTCTGCCATCGTCTTGGCTCTCTCATGATGTTGAATCTTTTAGAATGTTAACAATTAATCTGTTTCATGCATTTAAAATGTGATGAATTTAGTGTTTTTTCTAAGGGGGAAATATTATATATTTCCAATTAAAATGTATTCATGTTCAAAACCTATTAGTATATAATCTTAGTGAAAATATTATATTTTTATTTAGGCAGTGCTTTTTACACCATACACATAAACCCTAGTAGCAGCAGGACTTTTCAATTCTATTTCTCTTACTGTTTGTCGTTTACCCACCAGGAAACTCTTTTATGTAGGAAAATTCCAAACTCATTCACGTTTTTATTCTTGATTTTCTTCCTACTTTCAGATTCACGTTCTCAACTTTCTGCATGAAATATTCACTTCATTGTTCTAAGGGCACATACAGTTCCATATGATGTTCTCAAACCACATTATTTATCTCCAAGGGCAGTATTGAGAACATTATTTGCTATTATAAATCTCCTCTTTTGTGGTCTAGGGTAGAAATTTTTCGTTGGTCTCAGTACAAAGAAGAAATGTTTTTTTTCCTAAGTAACTGATTTGCTTTGCTCTCACTGATCCTGTGAATCTTTCAGGGTCGTGAATATAAGGAAGCTTAAAGGTAGATTCGTGGCCCTCTTCTGGTTCACTTATGGCTTCACATTCTTTTCCTACCCTTACTTTTCTCTGGCTTCATTTTCTTCTTTCTCATTTTTATTTTCATATATTATTTTACCTTACTGTGTAGTATGCATGTTTCTAAGCTTCTGTAATTTTTTTCACTAGATAGGGGTATAAATAATTAAAAAATAAACACATGGATCCATTCCACTTTCCAGCTGCATCTCCTTCTGCTTTCTTGTCTCTTTGTTAAGGACATCTTTAAACGGCCTGTCTCTACACTTAAGACTTGGAGTTATTTTAAATTCTCTCTATTCCTCATTCCTTATATCTAGCTAATCCTCAGAAGTTTTTTAGTTGTGTTTCTACAATATCACTTGCACATTGGGGTAATAAAAAGAAAATAGTGGTTGTTTGTATCAGAAATTTGGGACATAATTTGAAGAGATGTGATGATCTGCATCCTTCAGATCACCAATCTTTTGGTAAAATCAGCTGCCTGTTCCCCATCTGTTCGAGCCTTTACTTTCCTTACCTGGATTGAGTCTTCATTACCAGTTATCTGGACAATTAAAATGAACTTGTAATGATTTCCTTGTTTTTAGAGCAGTTGTTCTCAGACTTGAGCTTGTATCAGAATCCCCTGAAGAACTTGTTAAACCATGAATCCCTGGCCCCACTATTTTAGCTGCTGCTGGCCTGGGGACCACACTTTGAGAACCATTGCTCTAGACTGCTCCCTTCATCCATTCTACATGCTGCTCCCAGGCTGTAACTTTTTCAGGGACATTTCTTCTTTCAAAAACTTCATAGCTCTTCACTGTTTATTGCATTTATTTTCACATTTCAAATGTCCTACCTACTATTCAAGACCCCCCCCCCCCCAAAATCTAAATGCAACTTGTCTTTTTTATTTCCTGATATTTCTCCTTAGTCAGGAGATACTCTTCTCTTTCTTCCCTCATCTCAGCTTATTAAAGATCAACTCATTCTCTAGGGCTCTACACAAATGATGTCCACTTCATGAAGCTTTGCCTGATATTCCCAGTTGAAATTGAGAATTAACCCTCTTTTATTCTCTTATAGCATTGATAACATTTTGCTTTTAATTATTAGCATAGTTATCTTGTCTCCTCTACTGAATTTAATAAGATCCAAAATAAGGAGCACAAATCCTCAGACTCTATTGCATACTTTTCACATAGGTCTTCTTTAACATGCATTTTACTAGCTATTTACATGGAGATTTTGAGGGGTGGGGTATAGAGGATGAATGCTTTTATAAAACACTTGTAGAATTTCCTGAAATCACTTTTGTTTGTTTGTTTGGCACAATTTATAACATTGCACACTTTTATTAATGCAAATGAAACATTTCACAAAACATAATAAGCAACTAAGAAATTAGGACCCCATCATGCCACAGGATTTCAACTGAACAGTAATTTTTGTCTCTTCTTGATTATTGCCAAAGTTTATTAATTAAATATTATGGCCAGTTTATGGACCAAATTATATAGATGGCAATCTGTCATAGAAATAGTCCTTCTATTTGCTAATTTGCAAATAATAAAATGTTCTGTTTTGACGTAGAAAATCAATATGTTAAAATTGCATGGCCTTGGAACACTTTTTCTGGTGTATTTATAGGTGTTGACTGTATAAAAACATTTTCCATCAAATACATTTAGAAAATTCTAAATTGAATTGTTCTTATGTCCTCAGAGTCCATAACGTGCTAATATATTTCAAGAATCTTTAAAAGAGAACATACAGCCTGGCCAGTGTGGCTCAGTGGTTGAGTGTCGACCCATACGCCACAGGTCACCAGTTTGATTCCCAGTCAGAGCACATGTCCAGGTTGTGGGCCTGATCCCCCCAGTGAGGGGCATGCAGGAGGCGGCCAATCGATATTCTCTCTCATCGATGTTTCTAGCTCTCTCTCCCTTCTTCTCTCTCTCTAAAATCAAGAAAAAACATTTTTAAAAAAAAGATTTAAAGAGAATACACAATATCCAGCATTGTTTCAAAATTCTTTTTATGTTTTCATTATTTTATGTTTTGTTTTAATTTGCACAGCAGCCTACAGTGATAACTCCCCTGTGTCACTATTTAGAAACCCAGTCACAAGGCTCCCATGTAAATGTTTGGAAAAGAGGCAATTGCCATTCCAATGACCTGAATTAAATGGGAAACTGATCCCACTAAGCATTTGATACGTATGTATCTTTACCCAGTGATGAAAGTGATACTCAGGGTGACAGCTTCGAGTTCACATTTAGTGGATTTCTTTTGTGATTTCTGATTCCTTCAAGTCACTGGGAAAGAGTTTTGTTGAGGATGGAGTAGGGAGGCTGCTAGACAAAAGATCCAGCTGGTTCCTTCATTAGGTTGCAATTAGCTCTCGCTGCCAGTGCAGGATTCTGCTTGACCTCATTGCCTGAGCGGCTCCAGACCCTTCACAGAGCGCCAACAAGACGGCTCCTTTCACAGGTCTCTCTGGAATATAGTGTTCAGATGTGTTGATAGCAAGTTAAAGCCAGCTACTAAGATTACTGGTAATTATAAGAGGTCACATCAAGGAGCTGGAAAACCAAGGATTTCTCTGCTATGCATTCTGTTTGTGAAGTTGAGTATGTTGTTCCTGACATTGCATTTCTTAGGGGAATGGAGATGGTGGGAGGTGGCTGTGTGGACTGGTATTAAGAGAGTAATACATGTCCCTAGCCAACCTTTTCTAGATTATCACCTCTACACCTCATCTCATTCCATCTGTTCTCTGTCATTGAGAACAGAGATGCTTTTGCATATTTTCTGAACCTTTAAAAGGGTTCAACTCTCTTTGATGCCTTTACCTTCAACCAGTCCCCTGGCTATCATTTTCTGTATCTCAATCAAGTTTTCCTTTTTCCATCTATGAAGACTTTTTTAGATGTTGACTTGTTTCTGGTTTGGATCTTGGAATTTTCTTTTTAAACCATTGTCTTGAAATAAATAAAATACAGTGTAGTGAAATGTTTTTGAAGCATTTGTTGTCTGAATACCCAGGGAATGATATAATATTTCTTTCCAAGAATGTCGACTCACAATTTTGCTGATTTATTATCTTATATCCCCTATTGTTATTCTTGTACTTTGCTTGATGCAGAGGTTTCTTTCTGAATCCTACAGTCAATGCCCAGGTGATTATTATGACACATCTGTTTCCTTTCATCACTGGGCTAAGACACATTTACTTATAATGATTTCTTCTGACTTAGATATGACGTTCTTTTTTACTTATTTTCAAACGGATTTTACCTACTGTTGGGGCATCCAGGCAGACCTCGTTTTATTGTACTTCACTTTATTGTGATACTTGCTTTATTGTTATAGTCTGGAACCCAACCCACCATATCTCCGAGGTATGTTTGTACTGTCTTACTGACCCATTTTTGAAGCCTTAAGGGTTAAATGCTGAGAGGGGAAGTTTGGGACAGTCTGATGGAAGACCAAACGTTCTTGAGATCTACTTTTATATCAATGTCCCAGCCATGGTCTGGGTTTTAAATGTGCCCAAGCAGGGATTAAAAATATTTATCAGTTGCTCATTTTTATATCAGGCTTTTGAAAGATCCAAATAACCTATTTAATGTCAACATACCTTGGAATCTCATGAACTTCAATCCCAGTATCCTAAGATTTACTTGGTCACCCTTTAGGTGCCTAAATTTGCACCCTAAAGCCGGCCTCGTGCTCTGTTTCTGGCAATGATAACATAATGGATGGGCATCAACACTGAAGATTTTCATTTCAGAAAAGGAAACGAGACAACAGGCCTGTCAGAGTGACCTTGCCTTCACGCTATACAGGTGGAAGGAGGAAGAGCCAGTTGGAGGCATTGTAACGCCCTGTCCTGACTGGGAAGAGCCAGCATCCGCTGCTGTCCAAGGGACAGTGCTCCTACCACTGCGGGAAAGGAGGGTGGAGGAAACCGAGGGAACCCCCACGGGGCCTCCAGGGGCTGCCTGTCTTCCACGTTGTTCTCTAAGATTTCTGTGTAAGAGTAAGAAGTGGATGAGCTCTACCTTTGTCTGTAACTTCCCTAAGAACCAAAAAACGAAGAATAAGAAAAACTGCTCTAGAGAAGCAACTTTCCATTGTGCCCGCAGCTGTTGGTTTTTGATCATGATCACGTCTGCATCTTTCCTGGGAAAGCCTCCATCTTGCTCTGTTTCCTTCCAGAGTCCCACCTGGTTCTCCTGAAGGAGAAAGTGATGCAGCCCCGGGGGTTCCTGAGGGAGATGTGCTCCTCCAAGGGAGAAACACAGGGCCACTGTCACGGAGAAGTTCCTGGGAACTTGATAGAGCAGGTGCGGTTCTTTAAAGCTCACATCAGCCGAAGAGTGGGACACTCACTCTCTGGAAACTTGGGTCAAACGTACTCATCTTAGATATTCTGCTGTGCTGATGTCATGTGGTATGGAAACCCTCTTCTTGTGTCTGAAAACAGTCCTAAAGAAAACCAGCATCGTCGCGGGAGGGGGAGGAACGGGAGGAATGTCCCTGGCCAGGAGGCCGGAGGTGCCCCAGGAAGCTGTTTCCTCTGAATAGTTAAATGGTTGCCTCTCAACTTGCACAATGTCACATTGAATTTGAAACAGGGAACTTTTTATATTTTCCCCCTGATTGTGCTGGCACCTGGCAGATGCCTATTTACCACAGGCATCAATACACATAGTAATCAAAGGAAATCAGAGGCACAGATTAGCAACAGCTGCAAGTCATTAGTGACAGACACGGGAAAGCACAATTCTGCACCCAACTTTGAAATAACCAATATGAGTATTTCAGAGCACAAGGGTTACCGCAGGGCACTCGCTAACACGAGAGCAGCCAAACAATAGCTGGGCTTGTCTCTCAAGAGAGCCCTTTTCTCAAAGGCAGCACCACACACTCCATATTAGAAACCAATCAATCACACGATATTGGTCCACTGAGTGTCAGTCCTTTCCAGATAGATGTCCCCATCTCCTGATCAAAGGTTGTCTCAACTGAGAAATAACCTTTGGCCAGTGGGAAAACATATCTCCTCTCATAATTTTAGGGGTGGGAGTTTGTGTGTATTTCTGAGGACTTAATTATATCATTGACCCAGTCAGAAAGGGGCATATAGAGGGGAAAATAAGACATTCCCTGTTTCCTGATTTAATCTAATTTTTTCACATTTCTGTTATAAAATCAGCTCTGATTGATAGCCATTCTCCTGGTGGTTACATATTTTCACTGGCAGCACTAACCTTAGCCCACTCCAGAAAATACTATTCAATTTTTAGCTTTTCCCTAATCAATTCATTCAGTGCCTCGGCGGAATACAAGTTGGTCATTTAAAAATTTCTAGCTGTTGCCTGATATGTCCCAAAACAAATTTAGCCAGCATGGGTTTCTATTTTAGACCATCTCTGGAATTGCAGATTTACTGTACAACTGGGTAATGGCTTAGAGATAAACAGATACAGTGAGCCGCTGTCTGATTAGCAGGACTGGGCAAAATGTAGCATTATATATGTATGCTGTAATAATTGGACCATTGGACCATGGGATGTAGATTAAATTGGTCTCATCACTGCATGCGGTCTCTTCCTTTACTTGATATTAAAGTTTATTTTTTCTCTCTTTCTCCTTCCCCCGGATCTCTCTCCCCCCAAATAGCTTCTGAAGTTTTCTTTCTAAAAATTCTTATAATAATAAGTAACTTGGTTTGGAGATTATAATAAGAATGGGAGAAAAATTCTCCCTTTTATCTAGGTCAGGGCCAACCATTCGCATCAGCTCTTTAATGAAAGGCAATACACTATTACTTTGGAAGAAAGCCTCCAGGGAACATGGACTCCATGTGGAATCTATCCACCTTCATAGGCATTCAGATGCATATTAACACCTTACGTATTGCTTCTTAAACTTTTGGGAGAGATTATTTCCTACTGGATTAAATATCATACAGTAGGCTTAAGGAGATGTGATTTCTTGGGGCCATTTTACAAGGGAGCAAAGACATGGTTTTAATAATATGTTTTCTCTTTATTGTTGAAAGTATTACAGATGTTCTTCCCCCATTGACTCCCTCCTCCCTGCTCCCATCCCCCTCCTGCTTTCCCCAAACTATTGTCTGAGTCCATTGATGCATATAAGTTCTTTGGTAATTCAGCCCATATTTATTGACCGTCTACTGTATCTCAGAGAATGTTTAGGCACCATGGATAGTGCAGCAAAATGAACAGTTGACTTGGTTATAAGATACCTAGTTGATGGTGAGGACTTAGGTGGCTTACATTTGAGGTGTATGCATTTAATATACCTCCTCCTCTTCTTCTTCTTCTTCTTCTTCTTCTTCTTCTTCTTCTTCTTCTTCTTCTTCTTCTTCTCTCTCTCTCTCTCTCTCTCTCTCTCTTCCCTTCTGTTCCCTTCCCTTCTTTCTCTCCCCTTTATCCATGTTTTATGATTTAGACCTTAGAGGGACTAACATTATTTATTACACAGAATTATTTTATTAAATAAAATATATATTTTGAGAATCTGTATTAGTTAGAGTAAAGCAACTGCAACAACTAAAGCCCCAGGGTCTAGTGGCTTCACCCAATAGAAGCATATTTCTTGCTCATGTAATAATCTAATGAGGGTAGTCCTAGTTGATGTGAGGCTGTCCTCCACACAGTGACTCCGGGACTCAGGTTTCTCCCATCCTGTGACCCTACCAGGCCTTGGAGTCCTTAGCTTCCAGGTGATGGGCAGAGAAAACCTAGATGGTCCCATCTGGATGAAAGGGGGCTTTCAAAAATTTTAGTCTTGGCTGAATAGACACTTCAAGGTGACAGTTCTATCCTAGGGAAGTGGGAGAACAGGTATGAGTAGGCAATTATGTGTCAGGCACTGTGCTAATTTCTGGAGACAAAACATGGCCTTTAGGATGGGTACCCAACTAAGCATGCTATCTAAATACTAATTAAAGATGTTGTGGGCAAAGATGCAGGGACAAATAACTCCTTCAGGGGGGCCCTTAGAAGAGAGGTTGTTAAAGCAGAGCACGAAAGGGCTTCCCCCAGCACAGAAGAGGAAGAAGGGTGTCAGGCCTGAGCAAAGGCATAGAGCTGAGACGATGCCCACTATGTCCAGACAACAGTGAGTGGCTCCATGTGTCAGGTGCCTGAGATGTGGGGTGACTGGGGTCAGACCAGGGCTTGTGGGCTATGCCTTTTGCACAAAGAACTAGAATAGGATTGTGAATGTGTGGTGTGTGCTCAAGGCTTCGGATGCGGGTCTCCTGAGTCCACTCCTTTCTGAAGTCCTTGTTTCTTGGATATTTCATTACATATGTGCAAGGAGACTGATTTTTAAAATTCGGGAATTCATATGTAGGAACATTAAAATGTATGAATTCTCCCACCCGACTTCAAGGTGGGTATTTCATCACGTATTTAAGGTCCTTCCCTTTCTCCCCAGACCTGTAGCAGTGAATGTGCTTTATTATACTGCCAGAGAGAGGAGTTTCAGGTACCACCACTGGCTGAGGTTGTCTCCGCTGTCATACCTGGAGAGCACTTGCTTCATGCTGGTTAAGCTTAGCCTAGGGCACCTGCCAGAGAACCAGGTCACTATGGTGTGAATGCGGGAGGCCAGCTGCAAGTCACACCCGTTACTTTCCCAAAAGTTTTTGTAACTCGAATCAAGGGCCTAGAAGAGACCACGATTTTGATGTCCTTGTATCCGGGCTGATCATAGAACACTGTTAATTTCATAGTGAATATCTGTTTTTTTTTTTTCTTTAATATACACATTTTTTTTATTCCTCACCAGAGAATATATATATTTTTCTATTTATCATCAGATAGAGTGGGAGGGACAGAGAGAGAGACAGAGAGAGAGACAGAGAGACAGAGAGAAACATCAATGTGACAGAGCCACATCGACTGGTTGCCTCTCGCATGACCCGACTGGGGCTGGGGATGAACTGCAACTGAGGTACGTGCCCTTGACTGGAATTGAACCCGAGATTCATTGGTCCGAGGGCTGATGCTCTAACCACTGAGCAAAACTGGCCAGGGCTGTTTTTGTTTTTCTTTATTATTTTTTTTTATCTTCACCTGAGAACATTTTTCCATATTATGTTCAGATAGAGTGGGAGAGAGAAAGGGAGAGAGAGGGGGAGAGAGAGAGAAACATCAATGTGAAAGGGACACATCGAGTGGCTGCCACCGCATGACCAATCAGGGCCAGGGACAACCTGCAACTGAGGTACGTGCCCTTAGCGGGAACCGAACCTGGGTCTCTCTGGACTGCAGGCCAACGTTCTATTGTTTTTCTTTAAATGATCTCAAGCTACTTAGTAAATATGATCTCTCCTTTCTATATCCACTTATATGTGAAGAGAGACTATTAGAGTGAAGTAAATTGATAAGCTTCATTTATGAATCTAATAAATACTTAATGAACCTGTATTAAAAATCAAGACTTTATCTGGGCTTTAGGTGGAAAGGAACAGAGATAGAAATATGGGTAAACTGAGGTTCCCGCTACATCTACTAGAGAAGATGTGTCTGTATGTAAGTAACTAATGCCACAATGGATTGAAAAGTTTTGGAAGGACGGAGTGGACAAGAGAAAGAATTTGCTACTGGAGGAAATCAGGGAGGGCTTACTGGAGTAGGGAACTGGGTCTGAATAGTATAGGTAGACGGAGGTTAATCTAGAAAGAGAAGGAGGCTGGACCGGGGCCATGGGGATGAGTAAGTATGGGGGACATATTTGGGGGTCAGGGAGTCCTCCAGCCCACTTGAGACAGGATAGCATTCGGGGTGGGAAGGGGTGGGGAGTAAGGAGGAGGAAGGGGTGTTAGGGATGTTCACATTTAGGACCTTGAATACATGGGTAGGAATCTTGGATCTAAAATGGGAAGGTCTATTTCTAAGCTTTCAGGCAGAGATGGTATTACCCAGACTTTGCTGACAAAGATTCTAAAACTCAGAGAAGTTTCCAGAGATTGGGCCAAGGTTACACAGCTGGTCGCTGCTTGAGGAAGAAGAGGCTCCTGGCTTTCTGCATGATGCTGGGTCAGAGAGAAGGTCTAGGGCAAAGGCCAGAGTGCACGGGCCCTCAGCTTCGCGCTCAGGACAGTGGAGACTCAGCTGGCTGTTGGCACATTTAGGGCACGAGGAGGAAGGTGGTCCTCTGAACCCAATCCTGCTCCTCCCACCTGGCGCGTTGGCTTCTGTTTTTTCCCCACTGAAAGTGCAAATCCAATTATCCTCATGACGTTGGAAGTCAGAGAGAGTTCCATGGGTCAGAAAGACTGCTTGTAAAATATAAAGACAAATGAGGACTAGCAGAAAAAAGCTTCTGAGAGGATGAAGAGACAAAATTCACTATAGTTTGAGACGGATAAGTGTTGTCCAATTGGCATTTTTTTTCCTTTTTTTTTTTTTTTTTTTTTTACCGTAAAATACAGAATAGAGAATGCTAGAAGATTTCCTTTTTAAAACTTGGTAAAAATGATAGCAAATGAGCCTTAGACAAAATCAAAGGGGGATTTTGCTCACATAGGAAAGTTGCTAAGAAATCGAGTTGAGTCTGGTTCCAGGATTTGCTGAAGTTTGTGGCTGTGTCAACAAAGATGGGTTAAAGTAAGCATATTTTAGATCCTAAACAGAGCAGCCTCATAGTCTGGAATAGAGAGAAGCGTTAAAATGTTTTAAAATGGGTTTCCTTTTCTTTCCTTCCAGCTGTGCCTAGTGCTGGGGGAAGATGAACTGGCATGTTCTTTGTTACATAGCAACATACCCACCCGCGGGACTGAGGCACATTCGATTTTCAAAACCTGACATCCTTTCAGTCAGTCGATAGTGGAGTTGGGGAAAATAGATGAGGAGAAGCTATGTAACCATTGAGTATGGCCCGGGAACGCCTGGAACATTTTAGGCACAGTCCTCAGAATGCAGCTGATGGTCTCATTGGTGAAACTGGCCCGATCAAAGGGCTCAATGGTTGAAATACCCTCACTGGTGTTTGCCTCGGCACATTTTGGCCTGTTTTGGCAGCTGCTGTTTTTCTCATACTCCAGTGGATATAATTGGAATAGAGTGGAGAAGGGCATTAATATCCAGATGAACTTCTTAGTTTTATTTTTGTACCTTCTTGATTTTATTTATAACTCTCTACCCTGATCAAAATTGTCTTCATTTTATGAATTTGATTAGCCTTGTGAGTACCTAGGACCAAGTGACCCTTAAGAAACCCAGTGTCCCTTTGCTATCCATCCATTGTTCTCTCTGAGGCAAATTCAGTTTTCTAAGACTGGTGGGAATTTTGACCTTTTTCTCTTCATGAAATACTCTGCAGATTTTGTGCTTAATAACTATTGTAATATAAAGTTTTTTAAATTCAAATCAAATACTAAAGTTTTCTTGAAATGTTTTAGGTCCCCCCCCTCCCCCCCGCCCCATTCACCTTTATGGCTTTAATTAGGAGCATTATTTTTCAAAATCCATTTCTGGTCCTATAAAAACAAAACCTACATTTTGAAGGCAAAGGATTTTTAAATAGTTTTAATACTAGGAACATTTGTTAATATTAATATAAAATTAACATAGTAACATATTGTTTAAAGCTTTAACATTTCCGAGTGCCCCAAGTTAGTAAATACTGAACCATCGCCCCAAAGGTAGATACACAGTTGAGTCCCTGAGAGCATCTGCCCACAGCATTTTCAGCAACTAATCGACACCTAACCTTTTCTTATGAGTGTTTCTGTTTAAAGACACCTTGTTGAGCATACATGGTTGAGTCATTTATAGTGAACTCTCGGCCAATACCACAATAACTCACGTCTGAACACAACTTATCCAACACAAGAATTTAAGTCACATCACAGCCTTCTTGCTCAGGAACACTCGGCAGTCCTTCAGTGCTACGTGTGGGGGCTATTTTAAACAGTGAAATCACGACCAAAACACACAAAGTATGAAAATGTTGCATTAAATAGATCAGGAAGGCCTTGGCTGGTGTGCTCAGCAGTTAGAGCATCGGCCCTCAGACCAAAGAGTCTCGGGTTCTATTCCTGGTCGAGGACACGTACCTCAGTTGTGGGTTCCATCCCTGCCCCAATCGGGGTCACGCAAGAGGCAACCAATTGATGTGTCTCTTTCACATCAATGTTTTTCTCTCTCTCCCTTCCTCCCTCCCACTCTATCTAAAAATCAGCAGAAAAAATATCCTTGGGTGAGGATCGAAAAATAAGAATAAGTAAATAAATAAATAAACAGACCAGGAAAAGGACTCTTGTCGACATTACCAGACCTGAAGTGGGAAGGCAGAGTGCCCCCCGGTTCCACCTCAGCGGGGAACACACGTGCTGGGCAGCTTAGGTCACTTGCCCTGCACACGTGTGAATGACTGTGAATGCACGTGGGTACAGATACCAGGTTGTGAGTAAATATTACCAAGCAGGTGAGTCCGCAAATACAGAACTCTTGAGCAATGAGGACTGACTATATCGGTATGTCCATTGAAAGTATGTGGAAACTCGAGAAAGAAACTCCCAGTTCAGAAGGTCTTGTTGGTGGTATTACAAGTAGAACTGAAACCTGGGTCTTCTTGGCCTTGGGGTCAGTGCCCATTCTAACATCCAGGCCGCCTACTCAGAAAGCGGTTCCCCTGAACCTAGAATCAGGCTCATAGGTACATAGATAGTTCCTATTTTTGAACAATAGGTGGTATCCACGCTTAAAGTTATCAAGTTCTGTAATTTGAAATGACTCATTGAAAACTTTCTTGCAAGTTATCTGTTTTGTAACTTGTAATGTTTCTCATTTATATTAAAGCATAAATAGTCTTTGAAATGTTGTCCCACTGTGTCTATGAAAGGAAAATGGGATTAAGGCTTATTCTTCTGACATATAAATTACATTATTGCAAGAAGGAGCATCACGATGCGCGGCTTTGCTCTTAGAGAACAGCCGGGGAACTCACACCATACAAGGTCCCGGCATTAGGAGGAGGCTGGAGAAAGGTGAGGAGGAGGTGGGTCACTGCCTTCAAAAACATCTTGAGGGTTATTCTGTGCTGGTTTGGTGCCTTGGTCCTTAACAGGTGTCAGCGTACTCAGCTCTAAGTAGAAAAACAAAAATGGGTCAGAGAAGACTTCAGTTTTCGCTCTTTAATACCAAGATGACAAAATACAGCTGTGTGTTCTAATGTTGGAAAAGAGAAGACAATAACGATTGCTTATGTAGTCTTAATCTATGACACTCGCAATATTTTCAAAAGACATTTTCCAATTGTGTTCTGCAGGACATTAGCATTCCATGAGATCTTTTTTTAAATCCTCACTGGAGGCTATTTTCCATTTATCTTCAGATAGAGTGTGGAGAGAGAGAGAGAGAGAGAGAGAGAGAGAGAGAGAGAGAGAGAGAGAGAGAGAAACATGGATATGAGAGAGACACATCGATTGGTTGCCTCCTGCTGCACGACCATGACCAGGGCCGGGGACTGAACCGAGGTATATACGTGCCCTTGACTGGAATTAAACCCATGACTCTTTGGTCCATGGGCTGACACTCTAACTGCTCAGATAAACCAGCCAGGGTGCATTCCATGAGATCTTAAAAGATACTCTGTTAAAAAAAAAAGTTCTTTAAGAGCAAAAGAGTTTTGGAGACATTGGGTTAAATGAGGTTAACCAGGTTTCTTTACTAAAGTCTACTTTACTGGACGCTTCTCAGAGCTTGCAGGCGTGGTCACTCTCTCAAGCATTTCATTGCAGAACACCGTTCTCGTGCTGCAGATCCTGGTTAGAAAAACGCCGTGATGCAATATTATGCACAACTTCCAGGGAAGGTGAGACAAGAGAAAGTTAAACTTTCCATTCTGCCAAAGGAGATGGAAAGCTTAGGTGAGATTGATTGTGTTCCCCACCTCACACCACTTCTAGCGGGTGAAACAGGATCTCCAGCAGCAATTCTCTCGGTGGAGAGATAGTATCTACCTGCCCAAGTCAAAGGGAACTGAGTTCCCTCAAGTCCATGCAGTGCACAGTGGGCGACCTAGTGAATTTCCTCCTTGAACCTAGGGGCTCTGAATGATGTCCTCCACAGCCAGTGGCCAGGCTCTGAGAACTGGGGCTTGCAGTGGGATGAGCGGTGGTCTTCCTCTCTTGCAAAGGGTAAGACTACCCACAACCTCTGAATGTGACCTTATTTGGAAATAGGGTTTTTGCAATGTAATTTAGTTGAGGATCTCAGGATGAGATCATCTCATCTTGGGTTATCTGATTGGGTACTAAATCCAATGATAAGGACTCTTTTTTTTTTTTATCCTCACCTGAGGATATTTTCCCATTTACCTTCTGATAGAGTGTGGGAGGGTGCTGGGGAGGAGAGAGAGAGAGAGAGAAACATCAAT
The DNA here is from genome assembly GCF_014108415.1 of Molossus molossus. NCBI lineage: Eukaryota > Metazoa > Chordata > Mammalia > Chiroptera > Molossidae > Molossus > Molossus molossus. Next base: position 22,839,032 of record NW_023425347.1, on the reverse strand, counting down.
GTGAGAGAGACACATCGACTGGCTGCCTCCCGCACTACCCCACCAGGGTCTGGGATGAACCACAACCAAGGTACGTGCCCTGGACTGGAATCGAACCCACGACTCTTTGGTCCGCGGGCCAATGTTCTAACCGGTGAGCCAAACCCGCTAGGGCAATGATAAGGATTCTTTTTTTTTAAATCCTCACCCGAGGACATTTTTCCATTTTTTTGTTCAGACAGAGTGGGAGGGAGGGAGAGGAAGAGAGAGGGAGGGAGAGGAAGAGAGAGAGAGAGAGAGCGATAGAGAGAGAGAGAGAGAGAAAGAAACATCAACGTGAAAGGGACACATGGAGTGGCTGCCACTTGCACAACCCAACCAAACCGTAACGGAGGTACATGTCCTTAGTGGGAACCAAACCCAGGTTTCTCTGGACCGCAGGCCAGTGCTCTAACTGCTGAACCAAACTGGCCAGGGTGATAAGGATTCTTATAAGAGAAAAGGCAGAAGGAGGTTTAAGGCCAAATGGAAGACTGTGTGAAGATGGATGCAGAGATTGGAATTATGTGGTCACTGACCATGGAACCGCTGCGGCCATCAGAAGCTGGAAGAGGGAGGAAAGATTCTCCCCTGGAGGCTTCAGCCTAGTGCAGTTCTGCTCACACCTGAATTTTGGACCTTGAGCCACCAGAACTGTGAGAGAATAAATTCCTATGGTTTCAAGCCACCTCGCTTGTGACAATTTGTTATGGCAGCTCTAGCAAGTGAATACAGAGCTTTAGAGGAGGAAAGATGAAAACCGACAGAGAAGTGGGTGAGGTTGGAAGATGGGGACTGATACGTTCAGAAGGCAAGGATCATCCTCGGCAGTGCTCTGAAAGTGGAGATACAGAAATCTTTCAGAGTTTCGATATGGCAAGCTGACGGCCGTGTGTTGTGGGAGGATGGAAAGAAAGATGCACGGGGATTGTCTGGAGAGCAAGGCCACCCAGGAGCTGGCAAGAATGTTCTGCTGCCTGGCAAAGGGTTAGAACAGGGCACCTCTGGCAAAAGCAATACAAGATGGCTTGGCAAGAAAATAACATACATTTCCCTTGCCTTGGAGAATCAGTGGTGCTGGTGGTCTTGTGAATGGGTTTTAGGGTAAAGTCAGCCCACAGCCAGCAGGGTTCCTGATACTGCCGGGTCCCAGGTCTTTCAGGACTGCAGGAGAGCATTCCTGGGACAGGCAGTGTGAGCTTCAAAGAAATGTGCCTTAATTAAAAGACTTCCCACCTATGTAGCCATTATGAGTAGAGCAAGCAAGGAAAAGTTACTAACAAATGAAAATTTGTTACTGTTTTTATCTTCTTGGGAAATGCCATAATACATTACTCCCAAGGAAATGAATCTGTTTGCTTTGGAAAAAGCCCTGATAAACCTTTAGATTGAGAGATAAGACTTCCTGGGCATATTGCGGAGGAATCGGAATGAGACCAAGATAATGCTTTACTGCTCTGCACAATCAAGTGAAATAGATGGGTTCAGTGCAGGGAGAGGGGAGGGAGCCTGTGAGGAGGGCAGGGTGAGGTGGGGGCTCCCAGGAGCATGGAGGAAGTTGCATGTGGCCTCTGGACGACGATGGCTCCTGAAAATTTGCTTGTAGTCAAAACTGGCCAGTCCTTGTCTACCTGCACCTGTTTGTTTCCTGCTCCGCGCTGCCTTATTACTTTCTATTACTTTCAAGCTGTCAGTAAAATGTACTGCTCACAGTCCTGTGTTGGAGCTGCCTCAGGAAGTGCAGAAAGAGCTCGGTGTCCAGCGTGGATGTGGGGGAAGTGGTTGGCGAGAGGACATCCATCACAGGGACCGGGCACGAGGAGCAGGGATGGCAGGCTGTGGAGAGGACGCACTCAGGGAGGCAGGGGCAGATCCCAGACCTCGTGTCCTGTGTGGCCTGGGAGCTCTGTCTAGATCTTAAGGGAGGCTTTGCTCCAGACGAATGGGGGGGGGGGTTGTTCAAACAGGTGTCTGGGCACCTGAGTAAAATCAGATACGCTCGGGATCGGGGAAGGTGGGTGTACTTGACTGAGGAGACTTATCAGTTTATTATAAAAATCACCAAATTAATTGTTTTGTGTTGTGGAATTCAGTATAACTCTTTGGCAAAGCATCTGCCCTATATTCAGAATCTCTGTAAAAGACTGTGTATGTTTGATTGCATGTTTTGGGGGAGAGGGTGGATATTAAGGATGGGGGAAAGTGGAGGGAAACCGTGTCAAACGCCATAAAACCGTGGGCTGGTGGTGCATAGCTGTGTTTCTCACTGAACAAGGAGCAGAGAGAAATGGGACAGGCGGAACGGCAAAGCGTTGGTGACACTCATGGTGGAGCATTGCAGAAGGAACAGAAAGTCATAACCCAGAAAGATCGTTCTCCGTGCGGAAATGTAAAGTCATTTTGAAAATGGAGAAGTGGATGGTTTGAATCTACTTGGAAAAACAATGAAAGTGGGAATTGATGCTCAGTGTGTTTACTCGGACAGATAGATGATCATGCTCTTCTTGTTAGATAGATACAGGTTTAAATATTTAAGTCTTGCAGGTGAAAGGTCACTCAAGACTGAGACTCTGCCTCACCCAAGGTGTCAGATTGGTGTGAGTGTAAGTTACCAGGCCATCAAATATTATTTCTTTAGAGAATATAATGACCTCCTGAACAAGGGCTCCGTTGGGAAAACATTTTTGTTTGTGTATTAGGAACACTTCACTTTCCTATGATGTCTTCTTCCCATGTGATCAGATGAATGTCTGGTTTCTGTGCCTTCTGAGGCTTGAGAGAGATTAGATCACTCATACCCAACTGGTCATTTCTCTCTTTAAATGGGAGAATCAGTGCTAATTGATACTTTTATATTTAATTACACTTAATTTCTTCTGTCTGGCTGCCCTGAAACTGAGAAGAGGAAAACAGTGTTCTACAAGCAAATCTTCTAACATAAACATTCCTTAACCTCATTTGCTCCAGGATTGGTCCAAATATAGAATCGTTAACGATAAAAGCTGTTTAAAGTGGTTTCTTATCTTTTTTTTTTTTGATCCTGTCTCCTGAGTCTCTCTTTCTGGAAACCATCTCTGTGATTTCTGAGACAGGAGTGGTCTTATTCTCTGCTTCCGAAACACTCATCTCTTCTGTATTCATTATTACTATAATCAGGTCCCAGTCCTTTTGTAAACTGATTTCAGAATCCTTAGGTCCATTTCTCTGTCTTTGAAACACCGGGCTCAGGCCTCTGGTCACAGTGCTCTTCCCAATGGCTTTGATGGCACCACCCTCCTCCCAAACCTGCTAACTTTCCACTTCCTTCCGAACAGAGTTCCCCACCTGGTCCCAACTCACCATTCCTGATTTTCTCCGGTGCTTCTGTATCTGTCGAGCTGTTCCACTTGCTCTCTTACAATGTCCTGCTTCCCCCGCCTGGAACATCATTCCACTCCTCTCTCTCCCCCACCCATCGTTCCAGGAGCACAGCCTGTCTCTCCTGCTCTGGAATTCTTCCCGACCGCTGCCGCCCAGCGAGCTCCTTCTGGTCCCCTGCATCGACCTGCCAATCCAGGGGGTCAACCTAGGGAACTGGAAGGACAGAAAGGGAGGTTTGGGGAATAAAAAGATTCCAGTGTGAACTTTGCTGCTTACAGGTAACGGAGTTCAGAAAAACTTGTTGATCTCCACTGGTTTCTGTTTTTTTATTCCTAAAACGGAGACAAACTATTCTGCTCCTCTTTCTGCTTGTCATGGGGATTAGTAGATGTAATATATGCAAAAGTCCTTGTAATCTGTGAAGTTCTACACAGTATAAATGACCATAACTGCTGTTAGATACCTCTGTTATTGATTGACTATAAAATTCCTCTGTTGTTATTTAACTCTTCCTATATCCATATGTAATCAATGCAACTAACTTCTCTAGCTAAGGTGCAAATATTGATATCACATGTTATTTGTCTAATTCATTGCTTGATCTACCCTCCGCCCCATGATATTATTAGCAGGAAATCTGTTACCTCTCTCTTGAAGTTTCCAAATATCCCCTTCTCTGTTAGAAAATCAAGAGGTTTATTACTGAGTATATTTCCTATGATTACATCATAGGTATATAAAGTCGAATCATTATGTTGCATACCTGAAACTAATATAATATTATGTCAACTATATTTTAATAAAAATAAATTGATTAAAAAAAAACCCAAGGGGTTTATTCAGTCCCAAAGGGCAAGCCTTGTTCCTAAAAGAGAGGCAGAGAGAGAGGACTGAAAATTCCAATTAGTCTGCCAGTGAACATCGGTTTTGTCCAGCCTGGTGGACACTGCATCCAGGGATAATCCTTTCACAGGCCCAGATGCCCATACAGGTGGCGGGAGCTGTGGGTCCCCCAGCATGGCTGCATGGCATTCGGCCAGATTGTCCATGGCAGGCATGGAGGCGACCTGCCCCGGCCTCCCTTCAGGAGAACACGCTCTGGGAAGCATGCTGACTGATAGCCTCCAATGTCCCACCTTTAGACTGAGGGAGATGGGGCTGGGGAGGGTGCGTTAGAACCAGGACATTTCTACCCAACACAGAGGCTTCTAAAGGGCAGCTGGGGCCCCGGCACCGCCCATCGGCCTGGCTGAGACCTCCTCAGAGCTCAGTCCCACTGGCTTGCTCTCTCCCTGCACCATCGTCAGTGCTGCCTCATGGTCGGAAGACTCTCCTCCCCGTCCCTTGTTCTTCCACCTTTATTCTTGAGGAGAATTTCCTCCAGTACATCTCTCGCCTGTCCAATCCTATCTCTGTATCTGTTTCTAGGACGATCCAAAATGACATGGAAGGGTTTCCAGCCTCACCCCTACTTACCGGACTCGGAGACTTTTCAGCCGACACCCCTTCTCCCCTGTAAGCTCCCCTTTGGGACTTTCCTTTCACGCCAGCAGACCTGGGGCCAGGGACATTTTGGTCTTTCCTGACAAATGTCTTTATTCTGAATCAGGGAGTTTGGGTTGAGTTTTTCCCTTCTCAGAAGACTCACAGTTCCTTTCTGCAAACTGTCTCACTCCGTATGACTTGGCGAGCAAGGGAGCCACGTCTCCGTGTCTGCGTATGGTACCTATGTCCTGTGAATCCCTTTCCTCAGAGCCAGGAGGTGTCTACTCCCCTTATACTTTGAAATCCAAGGCAGAAGCAGTTTAAGGTATTTTCTACCTAAAAAAAAAATTCTCTGCCCTGACCAGTGTTGCTCAGTGGTTAGAGTGTCAGCCTGTGTAACGAAGGGTGGTGGGTTTGATTCCCAGTCAAGGGCATGTGCCTGGGTTGCAGGTTTGATCCCCAGCCCCGTCAGGGTGCATGCCGGAGGCAACCAATAGCTGCATCTCTCTCACATCTCTCTTCCTCTCCTTCTCTCTCTCTCCTTCTCTCCTTCTCTCTCTTTCCCCCTCCACCCCTCCCTTCCACCCTCTCTGAACATGAATGGGAAAAATATCCTTGGGTGAGGATTAACAACAAATCTCCTTCAGGTGACTTGCTATTTCTACCCCTGGTCTTCACAGAGGCTGACATGGTTTTAGGTATTTCTTCAGTGAGTATCCTTTTCATATATGTTTGTCTTACTTCACCATATTATAAGTTTTCTAAAAGCTGCTTCTTGTGTTGCAGATTGCTCGTCTGTAGAATTAAGAGCTAGCAAAACTGTTTTAAACATCCCTTTTTGTTTGTGTGATCTCCAAGGAAGATATAATATTAGAGATAGGCTGGTACATAATTTTTTTCCTTTGAATATTGTACTCATTCTCTTTGATAGTCTACCTTATCCTTATACATAGCATTTTCCTTTTCACTCACATGCATTATATTGTTAGTTCTTCGCACCCACCTTGTGAAATGTCAGAGTAGCTATTAGCTGCCTTTTACATGTTAGGAGCTTGAGGCTCGTGGAAGTTAAATGACTAGTCTCCAAGGTCCTGGAGGCGTCGCTGGGTCTGGTGCCCCTTGGCCTACTAATTGAGATGGGACATGATTTTCCTTTCACTCCATACGCAACAACCAGCAACCTTCATGAAGCACCTTTTTGTTTCTCTTATTCTTAACCTATGTCCTTAGGGACAAAGGGTTAGATAACGTATCACCGTTCCAAATGCCTAAAAGGGCCAGGCAGGGTGAGTTAGTGAAGGAGGGTCAGAATGCTGCCTTCGGAAGGGCAGGGACACTGAAGACCACATGTCCTCTCTGGAAGGGAAAGTCCCTATTCCGCCCTAGCCCTTTGTGGCCATTCAGAAATGCTAGCCTAGGGTGGCTAAATTTTTAGTTTTTCAAGGGAAGCTGGAAATATATTTTTAATTGTAAAATATACATTTTAAGATGCTGAAAATAAATGAAAAAATGTAAAACCCTGCGAGGCCAAAACACACACATCTATAGCTGTGTTTGGTCTCATAAATCCCCAAATCAGAGACCTCTCATTTGGAGGTATGAAGTATGTTTAACTAACTGTTAAGTTTCTTCCTCAAAATCTTCTGAGATGATTTGGTGTATTTTGCCACTTTTATTAAAAATTTGGAATAAATATCACAAGTAAAAATAGTAATCAATTATTGGTTGCCTTCTATGTTCTAGAGAGGATACTAGGTGCTTGATACATGTCATTACTAATTCTCTTCGCAAACCTATGGGAAATAGGTATTGCTATTTTCAGTTTATAGATGAGGGAGTGGAGGTCCAGAGCTGACCTAATTTGCTCAGGCTACATGTTCTGTTAGCAGCAGAACCACGATCAAGCTCAGGCGTCTGGCCTCAGAGTGTGTTCTCATTCTTTACGACACCACATTGCCAGCATCCTCAGAGCAGAGAGAGAAACTGTACAGTGGAAAGTGTGGTACTTTTATTTTGAAACTAGTCAAAAATGGTCTCTTGATATGGAGAACTTAAAAGACAAGCATAATCCTCTTTTATTTTCATAGTGGAAAATAGTGCTTTTTCTTCCTGAGCTTGGGGAGGAAGGGAAGAGACAAGGAGATTGCTCACAGTAGGATGAGCTCCCCCTTCCTCTCCAACACTTTTGAAATAGACTCGCAACCAGCTAGTGTTTGGCTTTTGTGTTCAGACTGTCTGCCTGCTTTGACCATGATGTCCTGTGCCATGGACACCGGCTCACTACTGCTATCTTTTGCTCCCAATTCCAGAAAGCAAAGCTCAAGGGGGGGGGGGGGTTGGGCTGGAGGAAGATCTTTTGTTTAGGGTCTGAAGTCAAGTCCAAATATAACGAGATCCCAATAACTTCCTCCACCCCCTAGGGTTTAAAACCAAATTCCCTCTGCCCAGATGGCTGCTACAGAAAGACAGAGCATTCCCCCACTGCTTCCTCTTTCTGTGGGCTGCCCACTGATTACAGCTAATGACTCCCAGCTGTACTGCCTCTGAAGACTAGGGGAAGATGAATCTTTGAAAAATAATTTAATAACAAGACTCCTCCAGGGGTGGGTGGGGCTGATGCCAGTCCTGCTGGAGCCCTCCGTCATGGGCACTTAGCTGGATGGTGTGCCTGGGAAAGAGAGGAGGCTGCTATTGTGCATTCTGAAGTCTTCTTGGTGTTCCCCTTAAGAATCTGATGGATTCTATTCCCTAATCTTGGTCAAAAAATATATATCTCTAAATGCCCCAAAAGAAAAGAAAAGTTAGATAAGTACAATGTACAATGTATACTTCTTCAGCTCCAAGCCAGAGAATTTGAGGAAATATCTATTAGGACTATGACTTTATCCAAATCAGACATACTTTAGGATAGATCTCTTTGGAGAGCCAACATGTTTATATCATACAAATAATTCAATGTCTAAAAAATTTTATTTTATTTTTACTTATTAGTATTTTTCACTTTATGTATAATCATTATTTTTATTGTTTAAATTTGTTAAATTGAATTTATTGGGGTGGCATTGGTTAATACAATTATATAGGTTTGCGGTATACAACTCTACAATATATTATCTGTATATTGTGTGTTTACTACCCCTAGTCAAGTCTCCTTACATCAACATTTATCCCCTTCTTTACCCTGTTCTATCCCTCCCACCCCGCTTCTCTCTGGCAGTTACCATATTGTTGTCTGTGTCCTTGAGTCCTTCTTTATTTTCCTTAGCTTAATCCCTTCACCTTTTCCACACAGCCTCCCAAATCTCCTCCCCTCTGACAGATGTCAGTATATTTTCTGTATCTATGAGTCTGTTTCTATTTTGTTTTTGTTTATTTTGTTTATTAGATTCCACATATAAGTGAAATTATATGCTACTTGTCTTTCTCTGACTGGGTTGTTTCACTTGCATGATGCTGTCCAGGCCCATCATGCTGTTGCAAAGGTAAGAATTCCTTTTTTTTTTTTTTTTTTTTTAACAACTGGGTAGTATTCTATTGTGTAAATGGACCACAGCTTTTTTATCCACTTATCTACTGATGGGCACTTGGGTGGCTTCCAAACCTTGGCTATTGTAAATAATGCTGCAGTGAACATAGGGGTGCATATATTCTTTCAAATTAGTGTTTCAGGTTACTTCAGATATATTCTCAAAAGTGAAATCGCTAAGTCATAAGGCAGTTCTATTTATTTTATTATTTTATTTTTTTATTGTTGAAAGTATTACAGATGTTCCCCTTTTCCCCCCACTGACTCCCCTCCTGCCTTCCTTAGCCAAGTATCTCTGTTGATAGGTTGGACATATAAGTTCTCTGGTTCCATTTTTAATTATTTGAGGAAACTCCATACTGCTTGCCATAGTGGCTGCACCAGTCTGTATTCCCTCCAGCATGAGGGTTCCCTTTTTTCATGTCCTTACCAACACTTGCTATTTGGTTTATTGATGATAGCCATTCTGACAAGTGTGAGGTGGTATCCCACTGTATTTTTTTTAAAGAATAGTTTATTGCATTTTGGAGAGAGGGTAAGGGAGAGGGAGAGAGAAAGAGAAACATTGATGTGAGACTCAAAACATCTATCCCTGGCCAGTTTGTCTCAGCGGTTGAGCGTTGGCCTACGGATTAGAGAGTCTTGGGTTCAGTTCCTGCTAGGGGCACATACCACCAAAAAAAAAAAAAAAAAAATCTTTTGGCTGCCTCCTTCATGCTCACTACTGGGGATCAAGCCTGAAAACCAGTCATGTGCCCTAACCTGGATTTGAACTGGTAACTTTTAGGTGCATGGGAGGACACCCAATCAATTGAGCCACACTGACCAGGGCTCACTGTGGTTATAATTTGCATTTCTCTGATGATTAGTGATTTTGAATGTCTTTACATATGTCTATTGACCATCTGTATGTCCTTTTTGGGAAAGTGTCTGTTCAGGTCCTTTGCCTATTTTTTAATTGAATTGTTCGTTTTTTTTGGTGTTGAGTTTTATGGTATTTTTTTTATAAATCCTCACTGAGGATATTTTTCCATTGCTTTTCAGATAGAGTGGGAGGGATGGAGGGAAGGAGAGAGAGAGAGATAAAGAAACATTGATGTGAGAGAGACACATCCATTGGTTGCCTTCTGTATAACCCCAACTGTGGCTGGGGATCGAACTCTTGACTCTTCAGTCCACAGGCTGATATTCTAAACACTGAGCCAAACTGACCAGGGAAAGTTTTATATGTTTTTAAAAAAAATAAAATTTGAATGTTAACCTCTTATCAGATGTATCATTGGCGAATATGTTCTCCTAGTCAGTGGGCTGTCTTCATTTTGTTGATGGTTTTCTTTGCTGTGCAAAAACTTTTTAGAGTGATGAAGTCCCACTTATTTATTTTTTCTTTTGTTTCCCTTACCTGAGGAGATATACCAGAACAATTATTGCTATGAGAAATGTCTGAGGTTTTACTGGCTATGTTTTCTTTTAGGATTTTTATGGTTTCGAGTCTAACATTTAAGTCTTTAGTCCATTTTGAGTTTATTCTTGTGTATGGTGTAAGAAGGTTGTCTAATTTCATTTTTTTTGCATGTATTTGTCCTATTTTCCCAACATGACTTATTGAACAGACTATTTTTACCCCATTGTATATTTTGCCTCCTTTGTCAAATATTAATTAACTGTAAAGGTGTGTTTTTTTCTGGTTTCTCTATTGTGTTTCATTTATCTTCATGTCTTTTAATGTCAGTACCATGCTGTTTTGATTATTATGGCCTTGTAGTAAGGTTTGATATCAGATAGTGTGATTCCTTCAACTTTGTTCTTCTTTCTCAAGCTTGCTGTGGCTATTCGGGGTCTTCTGTGGCTTAATATAAATTTTTGGATATTTGTTCTAGTTCTGTGAAATACACAACTGGTATCTTGATAGGAATTGTGTTGAATCTATAGACTGCTTTGGGTAGTATGGACATATTAAAGATGTTAATTATTCCTACCCATGAATATGGTACATACTCCCACTTATTTGTATCTTCTTCAGTTTTTTTCTTCAGTGTCTTATAATTTTCTGAGTACAGGTCATTTACATTCTTGGTTAATTTATTCCTAGGTATTTTATTTCTTTTGAAGCAATTGTAAATGGGATTGTTTTCTTAGTTTTCCTTTCTGATAATTCATTATTGGTGTATAAAGATGCAAGTGATTTCTGTATATTTATTTTGTATCCTGCTACTTGGCTGAATTCATTTATCAGTTCTAGTAGCTTTTTGGTAGATTCTTTAGGGTTCTCTATATACAGTACATCTGTAAATAATGACAGTTTTATTTCTTGAAAGCCTTTGATTTCCCCTTCTTGTCTGATTGCTGTGGCGAGAGCTTCCAGTACTATGTTGAGTAAGAGTGATGGAAGTGAATATTCTTGTTCCTGATTTTTAGGGAAACACTTGTAGTTTTTGCCTGTTGAGTATGATGTTGGCTGTGGATTTGTCGTATGTGGCCTTGATTACGTTGTATGTTTCCTCTATTCCCACTATGCTGAGAGTTTTTGTAATAAATAAGTGCTGGATTTTATAAAATGCTTTTTTTGTTTGCATCTATTATTATGATCATGTGATTTTTATTCTTCATTTTGTTTATGTGGTGTTTCACATTTATTGATTTGTGGGTATTGTACCAAATGTGCATCCCTGGAGTAAATTTCACTTGGTCATGATGTATATTAATGTCTACAAAATTTTAAATCTTGGCAACGTAAAGTTTTCATTTGACATTTAAAATATCAGATACTTTGAAAGGTTGATTTCAAATGCTGTGATCCATCAGAGAGAAAAGTTAGAACTAAAAGGATACCAGTGATGAAAACTATTAATAACAGAATTGTAGAGATTGATAGGTCTTTTCGTTTTTCATTTCCTCCTTTTATTCTTTGTTACTTCTTCTTCTTCTTCAACTACAAAAATAACAATCATAATTTCCTGGTGGCTTGATGAGGGAAAAAGGATGAAGGAATTTTACCAACCTAAAAGTTGATAAATTTTTTTTTCTCAAACCCTTTTTTCAGAAGTTTCTGATGGTATTTGGAATCCCTTCTCCTCCATGGGATCTTCTCCCCAAACTGCAGACAGGATTGATTCTATACGCCCATATTGAACATCTTCTGTGCACTAAGCCAGGTCCTGAGTTAGATACATAAACAACTTATTTTCTTCATGTCCTTTCAGAGCACCAGCTGGAGAAAGCACATTCTTGAGCCATTGATTGCCGTGTTGTCTTGTTTTATAATGATTTATTTATGGAACATCTTACCTTCCTGGGGGGATAATGTGGCTTAGTGGAAAGAGCATGAGTTTTGGAGTCAGAGCTAACTTTGAATTTTGACATGCTTCTTTTTTTTTTTTTTTGAAATTTTTATTTATTTATTTTTTTGTTACAGATATTTTACCTTTTTACCCCATTGGCACCCCCCACCCCACCCTCCCTCTACCCTGTCCCCGGCTTAGTTGTCCATGTCCATTGGTCATGCATACATGCATATAAGTTCTGTGGTTTATCCCTTCCCACCCCCCCACCCCCCATCCCCTCTTCTGAGGGATGTCAGTCTGTGCCCCACTTCCATGTGTCTGGGTCTACTGTATTCCTCAGACTGTTATGTTCATTATATTCCGTATATAAGTGAGATCATGTGGTATTTGTCCTTCTCTGCTTGGCTTCTTTCACTTAGGATAATACTTTCCAGGTCCCTCCATGTCGTCTCAAAGGATAAGAGATCTTTCTTTCTTACCGCTGCATAGTATTCCATTGTGTATATGTACCACAGCTTTTTGATCCATTCGTCTACTGGTGGACACTTGGGCTGTTTCCAGATCTTAGCTATTGTAAATAGTGCTGCTATGAACATGGGGGTACATATATTCTTCCTGCTTGGTGTTTCAGGCTTCCTAGGGTATATTCCCAGCAGTGGGATCACTGGGTCAAATGGAAGTTCAATATTTAATTTTTTGAGGTAGCACCATATTGTTTTCCATAGCGGCTGCACCAGTCTGCATTCCCACCAGCAGTGTATTAGAGTCCCCTTTTCTCCACACCCTCGCCAACACTTGTTTGATGATTTGTTGATGGCGGCCATTCTGACAGGTGTGAGGTGATACCTCATTGTTGTTTTAATTTGCATCTCTCTGATGATTAGTGATGTTGAGCATTTCTTCATATTGACATGCTTCTTGCTTAAACTTTCTGAGATTTACTTTTTACATCTGTCAAGTGGAAGTTTCAGGATTGCTGTAAGGAATGACATTATGTGGGGGTACTGGCAGGATGTTTTTCAGGCCTCCTTTTAAATACTTCAATTATGGTCTTTATTATTATACTCCCTATACATTATATATTATACAATTATATATATATATAAAATCAGGCAAAGGACATTTTCATAGTACTTTCAATTGACTCACAGGAAAAGAGATAGGGGAATGTGGAATTCTATTTTATGGTGTTTATACTTTAACTTTGATTTTTGTCTTTATTTTTAATCTTCAGAGTAATTATGAGAGGTAGATGCCATTAAACACATTTTAAAGACCAGAAATTAAGTCCCAGAAAGGCTAAGTCCCTTCCAAGTATACTACTATCTTTGAAGGATTTTCCATCATGGTTATATTGTATAAATTTTAAAATTTGTATTCTGGCATTTATATTTTGGCTTTGAAATATTGGATCTTTTGAAAGGTTATCTTCAAACACTTGTTCCACTCAGGATCCTGTTCTATTCAAGAATGCAATTAACCATGCATAGTCTATTCTAGGGAGGCAGGGTCAAGGAAGAGGACTGCTGCTTCTTTATAGTCACTAATAAGCATTGAGTCCGTAGAGTGCTGAGATTTTGCAGTTTGATTCTGAGGCTGGCTATCTTGGAAATGAGTTCAATAAGAGCAAAAGAAAATTTACCTGAGAAACTTATTTAAGATTCTGAGAGCAATGAAATCTTTCTTTTTTAATGTGTGTATAAGATCCAGTTAAAAATGTCTTATGGTATTACGAATAAATACTATTTTCATGAGCTTACTAGAGGAGCAGATACAGCGCTTGACACTCAACAGGAGTAGCCTGTCTTCCTTCCTTCCTCCCTCTCTCCCTCCCTTCCTCTCCCCATCCCCTTCTTTTCCCTCTTCTTTCCTCCTCCCCCATTTTTTTGTTATTTGGGGGGCAGTGTTGTGTACCTCACATACTTACCACCCTTCTTTCTGTAATCAAACCCACTCTCTGATTATAGAGGGGGCATATAATCTGGATTAGACCAGTCATATTCTTTCAACCAGGTGTTTGAATATTGAGTGTGGACACCAGAGACAAAGAGCTAATGGAGCTTGGTCATGTGATAGCTGGACCTTAGCTGGGCAGTCCACGGAAAGGCTCCTGCTGCTGGCCCTGGGGCTGCCCCTGGGCTTTGCCCTTCTTAAAGCCTACTTGTTCACCTCTTTCGTAATTTGTTGAACTATCTCAGTATCTTTCCAATACATTAACTGTTACTCTTTTTGTTTGTTTGTTTGTTCAGATAGAGTGGGAGGGAGAGAGAGGAAGAGAGAGAGAGAGAGAAACATCACGTGAAAGGGACACATCGAGTGGCTGCCACCTGCACGACCAACCAGGGCCGGGGACAAACTGCAACCGAGGTAGGTGCCCTTAGCGGGAACCGAACACGGGTGTCTCTGGACAGCAGGCCGACCCTCTAACTGCTGAGCCAAACTGGCCAGAGCCATTAACTGTTACTCTTAAATTAGTCAGAGTTAGTTTACGTTGCTTAAAACCCAAGAACCTTGTTTAAGTGACTAGACATATAGTATCTATCTTAATCTTCACATCAATGCTACATAGTAGGTTTTATTCTTCACATTTTACAGATGAGAAATGGAAACTTGTGAGGATAAGTAATTTGCCAAGGATCAGAACAGACTGGTGTTCAAATTCAGTTCTTCCTGGTCATGGAAACCAATGTTGTATTAAATAGAAAAACTAGGTAAAGGACATGAATACTTATTTCTTGAAGAATTTATAACAATGTGTCATACATGTGGAAAAAGTTTAACCCCATTAATAATACAAAGAATGAAAATTAAAACAATAGCATACATGTTTAACTACTTTATTAAAAATCATAAAACTAAGTTTTGGCAAAAGTTTTGTGAAAACCTTTCTCTCATCATAGGTCTGTGCAAACTTTAGAGAGAAAAATTTGTTCAAGTATGTTTAGAATCCCAAATTTGCTCAAAACCTCTGATTTAGACATTTATTCTAAGATAATCAGTGATATACTGAAAGACTTATGTATTAGCATATTTATCATCATACTGTTATTTATTTTTATTTTTATTTTTTTTTATCCTCACCTGAGGACATTTTTCCATTTTTTGTTCAGGTAGAGTGGGAGGGAGAGAGAGGAACAGAGAGAGAGAGAGAAACATCGATGTGAAAGGAACACATGGAGTGGCCGCCACCGCACAACCGACCAGGGCCAGGGACAAACTGCAACTGAGGTACGCGCCCTTAGCGGGAACCGAACCCGGGTCTCTCAGGACTGCAGGCCGACGCTCCAACCGCTGAGCCAAACCGGCCAGGGCTCATACTGTTATTTATAATAGCAAAAGTAAGAAGCAAATTAAATACCTAATAACCTGGAAATGGGAATAATTGAGTAAAAGCTATGACATTGTTTATCATTTTTTTCAAAACTAGGAGGTCCAAATATTCACTCACTCAACAATTATTCAGGGCATTTACAATGCCCAAGGCACTGTTCTAGGCATTGGAGAGACTGTAGCGAATAATATGAAGTCTTTGCTCTCATGAGCTTACATTCCAGTGGGGTAGACAACAAACAAATACATATATGATTATGATCAATATTGTGGATAAATATATAGAAAAGTAAAGAGAATTGAAAATGATTCAAAGGAGATAACACTTGAATCAAGATCTGAATTACATGTAAGAATAAGCTATGCAAAAATATGGGATATATATCCATGAACTATTGCTATAATAACACTGGGTACAAAAACATCTCAAAACGAAGTAGCTTTGATAGACAGGGTTTAGTTAATTCAGTCTGAGCTTGGGTTTGGCATAAAGTTGAAAATAATACCCATATGAGTCTCATTCTTCTTGGATTAACAGGTCAGTTGGGGCATGTCACCCTTGGTGATGACAGAAGCACAAGAAGGCAGACCCCACCACACAATTAAACTGCAAACCATATGCATATGTGCATCACCAATGGACATAGACAACAATACTGTGAAGGGGTAGTGGGAGCAGGGACAAGGATGTCGATGGGGGGAAAAGGAGAAACATCTGTAACAAAAATAAATTAATTAAAAAAAACAAAATAAAACAAAAAACTGCATATCATATTTGAGTCACGTTTGTGAACTTTCCATTGCAAATTCCAATGCAAATCATGCTGACAAGCCCGATATCAATGGACCAGGGGAGCATATGCTATCCAGAGTAGGACAGGCAGGTGAATGGATATTTGATGAACTATAATCCAAGTAATCCGAGGAAGAGAGAGATGTGCCAAGGTTTATGATGGAAGCATGCTTGGTCCAGCAAGAAGTATAGTGAGGTTTAAACAGAATAGGTAGGGAGCAGAGTGAGAGGAGAGGAGGCAAATAGACCTGGATCATTTCCAGTTTTGAAGCAAGGTTAGGTAAAGGGTTTAGATTTTATAAGAGGGTACTAGAAAGGCACTGGAGGTTTGCAGGAGACAAATGATCATATAATTTACATGTGCGAAACATGACCCCATTTTAAAAAATTAATTAATTAATTATTGTTACAGATGTTTCTCCTTTTCCCCCCACTAAGTCCCCCCTCTCCTCCCTCCCTGCCCTATGTCCCCGTTTTTATATAAAAAGCGAAACAAGCCAATCAGAGAAAGACAAATATCACTTATTTGCCACTTATTTGTGGATTATAATGAACAAAACAAATTGATGAACAAAATAGACCCAGAGACATAGAAGTGCGGTACAGACTGACAAACCTCAGAAGAGGGAGTGGGAGGGGAAGGGAGGAGATAAACCAATGGACATAGACAACAATGCTGGGGACGGGGCGGACGGGGGTGGGATCGAGAGGAGGGTGACATTGGGGGGAAAAGGAGAAACATCTGTAACAAAAATAACTTAATAAAAATAATTTTAAAAAAGATATATGTCTCCATAGAAAAAAGACCAAAAGAATCTATACCTAGATAGAAACAGTGGCAGTCTCTTAGCAGCATGATTATGTAAAATTGATGTGTCTGACACCTCAATGTTTCTCTCTCTCCCTCCCTCCCACTCCATCTGAGAATCAATGGAAAAATATCCTTGGATGAGGATTAAAAAAAAAAATTGATCATGGTTTGGTCATAACTATATCTATAGATTTAGAAATAAATATATATTTAAAGATTAGCATATATTTCATTTTATTATAGAATATTTCACACATATGGGAAAGTATAGACACTAATATAATAAACAATTCATGTATTTATGACTCAGGTCATTCATATAATAAATTTTTCCTTATCAGCTTCAGATCTTTCTCTCTCCCTCCCTTCCTTCTCCCTTGCAAGTTAAAATGTTACAGATACAGTTGAAGTCCCTGTAACTAACATGATCCTATTTCTCTCCTGCCATATGCATAGAAAGCCTGAATTTGGAGTTTTGCTTCCTGTGAATAGTTTATTCTTATTTGTGTAGCCATTAAACAATTTATAGGGTTGCTTTTTCTGTCTTCCATCTTTTTTTAAATTCCTCACCTGAGGATACTTTTACATTTATCATCAGATAGAGTGGGAAGGACGGAGGGAGAGAGAGAGAGAGACAGAGAGAAACATCATTGTGATAGAGTCACATCGACTGGTTGCCTCCTGCACGACCTGACTAGGGCCAGGGACACTGTAACCAAGGTACGTGCCCTTGGCCAGAATCGAACCCGGAACTCATTGGTCCGCAGGCCGACACTCTAATTCCCAAGCCAAACTGGTCAGGGCCTGTCTTCCATCTTTATTAAATGATTTATTCTATGCTTTTCTAACTTCTCACTCAATATTTATTAATACGAATTCACTAGTCTATTTAAACTACTATAGAGTATTCAACTGTTAAGATAATAATTTATCTATTCTCTTGTTGATGGACTGTCAATTTTCTATTTTTTCTCAAACAGTGCAATAATAAACATTCTGGTACATGTCTTCTTGTGAGGGTTTCTCCATACAAGATAGAATGTCTCACCAAAAATATATACACAACTTTGAATATTTATAATGTTTGTTAAAATACATTTTATTTTCAAAGTGTAATAGAATCTACAGACACATTGTATACAATTTTTGGGGACACCCTGTATATACCTAGGTATGGCATCACTGAATGGCATTGTCCTTGATAACTGGGGTATAATTCACATACCATAGTATGCATCTGGGTATTTATCCAAAGAAATCCCAAACACTAATTTGAAAAGATGTATATACCCCTATGTTAATTGCAGAATTATTTACATTAGCCAAACTATGAGAGCAACCTAAGTGTCCATTGATAGATGAATAAATAAAAAAGATGTGGTATGATATATAATGGAATATTATTCAGCCGTAAAAAAGAATGAAACCCAGACATTTACAACCACATGGATGGATCTAGAAGTTATTATGCTAAATGAAATAAGTCAGACAGAGAAAGACAAATAACATATTATTTCACTTATAGGTGGAATCTAAAAAACAAAATAAACAAAATAGAAAAAGTGTACAATTTGGCAGTTTTTAGTATATTCAGACTGTGCAGCCATCATCACAATCTAATTTTACTTTTGTTGTGCCACAAAGAAATCCAGGACCCACTAGGAGGCATTCTCTATTCTCCCCTCCCCACAACTGATAGCACCTACTAATTAACTTTCTGTCACTATATATTTACCTATTTGGAAACTTCATATAAATGGAACCATACAACATGTGGCCTTTTGTGTTTGGCTCATTTCACTTCGCATAGGCTTTTAAAGGTTCACCCATGTTGTAGCATATAGCAGTACTTCATTTTTTAGCAGTCCATTCATTGCCTTAACCACTTGGTCACCTTGTCCATTGTAGTTCATTTTTTAAATGGCTGAATAATATTCCATTATAAGGATATTCCACATTTTGTTTATCCATTCATCATTTGATTCTTTCTGGCTATTATGAATAATGATGCTATGGACATTCATGTACACATTTTTGTGTGTTTTCAGTTCTCTTGGATATATCCTGTGAGTGGAATTGCTTGATGATATGGTAAATCCATATGTAACATTATTTTTGATGCATAAAGAAGTTTTTTGTATGTTTTTGTTGTCATATTTAAGATCACTGATTAACTTAAGGTCATGAAGATTTATGTCAATGTTTTCTTCTAATAGCTTATAGTTTTAGCTCTTGCATTTACATCTTTGATCCATTATCTATTAATTTTGGTGTATGGTGTAAGCTAGAGGTCTTACTTCATTTTTTTTTTTTTTCATGTAATGTCCAATTATCCCAGCACTATTAGGTGACAAGACTATCCTTTCTCCACTGAATTATCTTGACAACCTCATCAAAATTCAGTTGGTCATAAGCGTATGGGTCTATTTCTGGAATCTCAATTTTATTCCATCTATATATCTGTTCTTATACCAGAACTACACAGTGTTGATTATGTAACTTTTTAGTATGTTTTGAAATTAGGAAGTACGAATGAGTACTTCTAACTTTGTGATTCTTTTTCAAGATTCTTTTGAGTCTCTTGCATTCCCACATGAAATTGAGGATCTGCCTGTCAATTTGTGCAAAAAAGGCAGCTGGGATTTTGACAGGTATTGTGTTGAATCTGTATATTGATTTAGGGAGTATTTCTGTATTAAAATATTAAGTCCTTCAATATATGAACTCAGGATGACTTTCCATTGTATAGATTCTCTTTAATTTCTTTCAGTGATGTTTTGTAGTTTTCAGTATACAAGTCTTATTCTTTTTTTGTTATATTTATTCCTAACTAATTCTTTTTATTGCTATTATAAACAGAATTATTTTCTTATTTTTATTTTCAGATTGTTCATTGCTAATGTATGATATACAATTGATTTTATATATTAATCTTGAAACCTTGCTAAACTTGTTTACATTTCTAAAAGGTTTTTTGTGTGTGGTACCTTATGATTTTCTATATACAAGAGTAAGTCACCTGCAAATAGACTTAATTTTACTTCTTTCTTTTCAACCTGGATGCCTTTTATTTTCTTGCCTGATTGGCATGGCCAGAATCTCTGGTACAATGTTAAATAGAAGTGGTCAGAATGATCCTAATGACTGTGGGGGATGATGGAGCATGATGTGGTGATAACTGGGCTGCAAGCCTGGTGGGTGTGCTTCCCCTTTCCTTCCTCCTACCCCAGGCTCTGCACCCCTGATGCTGCACAGGTGCCGAGCCTGCCCTAACCTGGATGATGGTGATGTATGTCCTGGGCCAGAGTGTGCTTCAGAGTTCCTGGGACCAAGTGTTTGCTGCCTTCTGGTACCCGAATCCCTACAGCAAACATGTCTCTCTTTTTTTTATTAATTAATTTTTGTTACAGATGTTTCTCCTTTTCCCCCCACTGATTCCCCCCTCTCCCTCCCTCCTCGCCCTGTCTCCAGTTTGTTGTCCATGTCCACTGTTCATACATACATGCATATAAATGCTGCGGTTTATCTCTCCCCCACAATCCCCTCTTCTGGGGATTGTCAGTCTGTACCCCACCTCCACGTCTCTGGGACTACCCCATTCCTCAGACTGTTATGTTCATTATACTCCACAAATAAGTGAGATAATATGATACTTGTCCTTCTCTGTTTGGCTTGCCTCACTCAGGATGATACTCTCCAGGTCCCTCCATGTAGTCTCAAAGGACAAGAGATCTTTCTTTCTTATAGCTGTGTAGTACTCCATTGTGTATATGTACTACTGCTTTTTAATCCATTCATCTACTGATGGACACTTGGGCTGTTTCCAGATCTTAGCTATTGTAAATAGTGCTGCTACAAACATAGGGGTACATATATTCTTTCTGATTGGTGTTTCAGGCTTTTTAGGGTATATTCCTAGAAGTGGGATCACTGGGTCAAATGGAAGTTCAATTTTTAATTTTTTGAGGTAACACCATATTGTTGTCCATAGTGGCTGCACCAGTCTGCATTCCCACCAGCAGTGTACTAGAGTCCCCTTTTCTCCACACCCTCACCAACACTTGTTGTTTGATGATTCGTTGATGGCGGCCATTCTGACAGGTGTGAGGTGATACCTCATTGTTGTTTTAATTTGCATCTCTCTGATGATTAGTGATGATGAGCATATGTCTCTTAGCCATTTGTATGTCCTGTTTGGAGAGGTGTCTATTTAGTTCCTCTGCCCATTTATTAATCGGGTTCTTTGTCTTCCTTTTGATGAGTTGTATGAGCACTCTCTATATATTGGAAATTAACCCCTTATCTGATATATCATTGGCAATTATGGTCTCCCATACAGTGGGTAGCCTTTCCGTTGTGTGTGGCCTTAAAGTCTCTGTTCTGTTAGCTTAGAGGTCAAGTAACAATTGGACAATTGTATCTTTCGCTGTGCAGATGGTTTTGAGTTTGATGTAGTCCCATGTGTTCATTTTCTCCTTTGTTTCTATTGCCTTAGGTGATGTATCAGTGAAAATTCTGCTGCGTATGATGTCTGAAATTTTGTTGCCTACAGTTTCTTCTAGGATTTTTATGGATTCATGAGTCACATTTAAGTCTTTTATCCATTTTGAGTTTATTCTTGTGTAGGGCGTAAGTTGATGGTCTAGTTTCATTTTTCTGCATGTAGCTGTCCAATTTTCCCAGCGCCTATTATTAAAGAGGCTTACCTTACTCCACTGTATGCTCTTCTACAGCAAACATGTCTTGATGGGAAGGAAAGGGAGAGAGATAGGAACATCGATGAGAGAGAACATCGATTGGCTGCCTCCTTCATGCCCCTCAGTGGGGATCGGCCCCAAAACCTGGGCATGTGTCCTGACTGGGAATTGAACTGGCAACCTCTTGGTGCATGGGTTGACACTCAACCACAGAGCCACACCAGCAGGGCAAAGATTTAACATTTTTGTCTAGTGAGTCCCCTGTCTGGGATTTCTAAGGGAAATTTATATTGAATATTTTTTCCTTTTGTGTCTTCAGCTGTCTATAATTTTTGTTGAAAGCTGGATATTTAAAATGATATAATATGGCAATTCTAGAAATTATATTCTCTCCTCTCTTGAGAGTTTGTTATTGTTTTTATTTGCTTTTATTGTTGTTGTTTGTTTAGGGATTTTCCTGAAGTAATTCTGTGAAGATTATATTGTTTGTTGTGTGTGGCCTTAAAGTCTCTGTTCTGTTAGCTTAGAGGTCAAATAACAATTGGACAAAAATTTCATTAGATGCGTGGGGCCAATAAGTGCTTTCAATATTTGATGAGTCTCTATGTGCATGTCAGGGTACAGCATCAGTACTCTGCCAAGCAATTTATAACTCTGCCTTAGACTTCACTTCCATCTTGCACAGGGCCTCAAAGTTAGTCAGAGGTGAGAGCTTAGCACCTTCTCAAGTCTTTCATGAACATACACACTGCCCTATGCATCTGTGTGATTATTTTAGATTCTCAGGAATATGTCAGAGCTTTTCAAAGTCTCCTATGGGCATCTCATTCTGCTATATATTCTTTTTAAGCATTTTGGTTAGTCTATTATTTGCCTCAACTGTGATCTACTGCCACAGTCAGCTGAAATGTTTAACAATTGCCTCTGATTGCTTTTGGCAAACATCACCAAAGGAAACGCTGTTTGTATTAGAAGAGCTCTGAGTCAGATCAAATAAAGACTGCCTTGTGAGTGGGGTCTTCCAGAAAACTACAAGACAGGTCAAATAAAGACACTTCTCTGAAGATGAGACTTTGATGGAGCTTCCTTCTCTTCCATCTCCTCCCGTGGCTGCTAGGCTTCACGTTTCCACTGTGATTGCTTGTTGCTGGCTTTCAAAGTTACCATGGAGCTGAGGAGGGGGAGACACAAATAGGGCTGGTAAAAATGCTACAAATATCACTTTTTTGTTGTTGTTAATCTTCACCCAAGGATATTTTTTCACTGATGTTTTTTAAGATAGAATGGAAGGAATGGAGGGAGGAAGAAAGAGAGAGAGAAACACTGATGTGAGAGAGACATATCGATTAGTTGTCTCCTGCACAACTCTGACTGGGGCTAGGGATTGCACTTGTAATTCAGATATGTACCCTTGACAAGGCATCGGACCCATGACCCTTTGGTCCTTGGGCTGATGCTCTACCCACTGAGCCAAACCAGCCAGGGCACAGATATCACTGTTTTTACTGAGTCATTCCCCTCCCTCCCCATAAACCTTCATAGAGTACCAGAAGGCTTTGGCTAATTTCCAGAGTTCTAAAAAACTTTATTTTGACAGTTTTGCCAGTAGTTGTGTTACTTTCATGGAAGAGAAAATTTTCAGAGTTTCTACTCAACCTTTTTCTGACATCACCCCTTGGTTCGTAACTATTTTACCTACAAAATCTAAATCAAGTATTAACAGGTAAGATGAAGTCATGGAAATGTTTTGATCAAAGAGAGTGAATAACAATGTTGCATTGTTTTGAGATGGCAAACAAAATAAAAACTATGACTCTATTGGATGTAATACCATGGAAGTCATTGTTCACCTTATACAATTGTTTGGATAGGATAGAGTGGCACATTTGAGAGAAAAGCCAGATTGGGTACATGAATAATTTTAAGATCTGAAGATATAGGAACTTTGACTCTTGACAATCCTTGGAGAAGTTTGCCATAAAGTGAGAAGAGAATGACCATGTGTAGTTAGAATAGGGAGGAAGTATATAGGAGGGTTTGAAAATTTGGAGATACTTGAACATGGTTGAATATGATAGAAAGAAGCCAACAGGAAAAAAGGATTAACCACACAAGAGAAACATGCTTAATAATGCAAGGTCCTTGCCCAAAACAAAGGATAGAATTTGTAATGCAGATGGAAGAACTGGCCTTAGAGGGATGAAAGATGGGTATGTGTGTAGTGTTTGGGACACCAGAAGGAGTTACTGTCTGATGGTTTTTATTTTTTCCAAGAGGTCATCTTCTATATGGTAGAGGAAAGATTGTAGTGATGGGGTATTGTGGATACTTGAGAAATTTTGAAATGGAACTGGAGAATGAGAAAGTGTGGTGATAGGGATGGTAATATTTTGAAGAAGACTTCAAGGGTCAAGAGAAGTTATTGATATGATTGGTTCTAGTCAACCTGGTTGAATATTTCTGATAATATTTAACAACTTGTGAGGCATCCACTGAAATGTGGGAATACTGGAATTCATCTAATGTTGAGATTTTGTTAGCAGTTGTAACTAAAAGATAGTAGGGCAAGGAAGTTCCTGAAGATTAGTAAGGGAGACAAATACTGCATGATCTCCCTTATGTACGGAATTTATAAAAGCTGAACTAATAGAAACAGAGAGTATAATGATGGTTACCAGGGTTGGGGGAGGAGTGATGGGAAAAATGAGGAGATGGTGGTTAAAGGATACAAACTTACAGTTATAAAATTAATGAGTTCTGGGATCTAATGTAGAGCAAGGTTAACAATTCTGTATTATATACTTAAAGTTATTGAGAGTAGATCTTAAATGTTCTCAACACACACACACACACACACAAATGGTAATTATGTGAGATGACGGAGGTGTTAACTAACTATTGTGCTAATCATTTTGCAATATATACAAGTATCAAATCATATTATATGGAAAAAAAGATTAGCAAGAGAGTTGAGATTATGAACCACAGACTCTTAGATGAAAAAGGAAGGAAATGGAGCCTGGAAGGGTGAGGGCCTCAGAGGTTTTAATAGGACTGACAAATATGTGTGTTGAGAGTAACTGAGCGTGTAGGCTGGAGTGATAGTAGTCTGTGGTCAGGGGTGGCTTGTATTAACGAGTAGTTTCAGAAGTGGAACAGTTCTGAGGTATATTAGTTATGGGAGAAGGTAGCCAAAATGAAATGGAAGAGGAACTTTCTAAAATCATAAAGTTAGATTGGCTCTGAAGAGAATAAAATCACTCAAGATGATGACAGAATTTAGGATAAAGAGAAAAACTGCAAGCCAGTTGCCAAATAATTCAATCAAGTGCAACCCATACAGTGAAACAAATATTGAAATTTGAGTCTGGAGCCCTGGATTGTACTTTCTCAAACTACACTCAGTACTGTTCTGTTTTTAGCACCTTCAATTATATTAAAATTATTTTTAGAATCTCTCCTTTATCTGATTATAATCCACTTTAGGTTCAAGTGCAGTGTCTTCATTATCACTGTGTAACTCAGATTACATTATCTGATATTCAATAAATTTTATATTGATTATATGAATAGGAGGAAAAATAAACAGAATAGACACCATTTTGGAGAGTAGAGAGACACACTTTCATTTTTCTGAGTGTGGTTTTAGTAGATCACATGTCTCTTTCTCCTCTAACAAGCTCCGGTATAACTAGTTAGATACATTTAAAAAAATAAAGTAGAAAAACATCTACAGATGTTGGTGAAAGTGAATAAAAGAAACAAACCTTGCCTGCTATTTATCTTTGATTACCTGTTTCCTATTTGTCTTTCTAACACCTTTCAGCATTGCAATTAAGGATTTCTAAGTACCCAGTATAAAGCTGTCAAACAGAATATAGGGTGATTTAATTTTAAAAGCCTTATCACGGATTGACTTTTTTCCTCAGAAAGCCAATAGATGTTCTGTTTAGAGAGGATAAAATAAATAACGAGAAAAATTAAAGGCATCTGGATCTTTTATAATACATCCATCTTCTAATGCTTTCCTTGTAATGATTAAGCTTTTTATGAATGAAAATTGTTTTCCATATGGTCTGACTTGTCTGCTCCTTAGCATTTTTGCTCATGTAACAAAATTGTTATTAATGTTATGTAATTTGATGATTTGTTATACACAAATACATAGTAAGTCCTTACTTAATGTCCTTGTTAGGTCCTGTGACTTCAATCGAAATGACATGTCATGAACCAGCTATACCTTAAACAAATTGATATAAGAACTTAAGTTCCTGCAGTATTTCATCAATGTTATAATGAACCAATGTTAAATGAAACGATGTTATTTGGAAACCTGCTGTGTGCGTGTGTGTGTAATGAAATTTCACATTATACCATTTTTAAATGCTAATTTTCTTTCTTAAACCTGGAAACAAGAGGATACAATGAAGGATAAAGATGGAGTAAATTGAATGAGAAAAAGGCAACACATTCAATTCTGTAGTCTAAAGATATAACCAAGGCTTGATTTTTATTTTCTTGGACAAATTGTATTTATCTTTAGTATATTCTTATACTCCTTTCCGAGATAAAAAAGTAATTTGGCCCTGGCTGGTTTGGCTCAGCGGTTAGAGTGTCGGCCTGCGGTCTGGAGAGACCCGGGTTTGGTTCCCGCTAAGGGCACGTACCTCGGTTGCAGTTTGTCCCCGGCCCTGGTTGAGTTGT
This sequence comes from Molossus molossus, assembly GCF_014108415.1. Taxonomy (NCBI): domain Eukaryota; kingdom Metazoa; phylum Chordata; class Mammalia; order Chiroptera; family Molossidae; genus Molossus; species Molossus molossus. The sequence continues at coordinate 22,813,024 of NW_023425347.1, read as the reverse complement.
GCGGGTGGCAGCCACTTGATGTGTACCTTTCACATTGATGTTTTTCTCCCTGTCTCTTCCTCTCTCTTTCTCCCTCTCTATCTGAACAAAAAATGAAAAAATGTCTTCGGGTGAGGATAAAAAAAAAGGGTAATTTGGCTTTGACAACTGTCATTACGTTGATCCCTGTGGTTGGTCTTGTACTTTTCTTTCATCGATAGCTACATTTCTTCCTTCTGAAGCTATGCAGGAGGACATTGAGGAGGATGACTTTCAATTTAGTGTTTAGTTAAGTGCATACAAGTAGTTAGACCACCAGTCAACATTTCTCATGCCTCCCTTTATTTATGGGCCTTTCTGCCCTCACTCCTCCCATGTGTCCAGTATCCCTCTGTCTGGACCGACGGCTGACACTCTAACCGCTGAGCCAAACTGGCCAGGGCTCCAGTATCCCTTATACAATTTTGGCTGCCCAAAATCCAATGCTGTAATGCTTCATGACGGCTTCTCCTTCCTCAACATGCTCCATGCTTTGCATTTTATTATTCCCTTCCCTTCACTTCTTCTATTAAAATTTCCCTTCCCTTGTACTTAATGAACATATGTAAGATGTCTTCTCTGGCTTATCCCAATGTTTAGACCTCATGCTTACAGAACTTATCCTCTAGTTTGAGTCAAAATTTACTTATGTAAACAATCATACACACACAAAAGCATTGAAGGGTCAATTATATTACATTAGTCATAGGAATAATTTTCAAAGAAAGACAAGGTCAGTATGTGCTGGAGTAGTTAGATAAAGATTAATGGAATGTACATGCCCCAGTATCTGGAGATAATGAATTAATGTTTTATTTCCTTATTGAATAACTTACTGGAATAGCTGGCAATTAATGAAATAAGATTTATGGCATTGTAGGGAGGTTTCTGGTCAAGGCTATATAAGCTCCTCAGTTCACTTAGCTTCCTGCATGGTGTACTTTCCTCCTATCAGCTAAAAGCTTACACCCCAACTTTCTTCCTGTTCATGGGGGGCACTATGGAGAAGCCATGGTCAAATATATACAGGTCTTTACTCCCAGTGGAGTCTCTATGAGAGTTGACTGAAGACAAAGCTGATAACAATGATGTCCACCTGACAACCAGAATTTTTGGATGCATTATGCCTATAATTTGGGAAGGGACTATAGGCTAAGATTTTTTCAAATGCTTGGAGCTCATCTAATTTTAATAGTTTTTCAGTGACATGAAGAATCAGACTTTCTTTCTGCAAGCCATTTTCTAAGAATTATACCTCATATCTCTGTTCCCTCTGGTAGACCAGTTAGCCTGCCACTCTCTTTTTAAACTAAATTTGATTTTTGAGAGATTTAATCTCATTCTCTATCACAACATTATTTTTCATAACAGCAGGGAGAAATTTGATAAACTATTCTAGTTTCTTACATTTGTGAATTTAATTCCCACTTCGTCAAAATGGGCTTCTGTCAGGGGATGAAACCAGATGCGCCAAGTTGTTCAAATCTTAAATGTCTCTCCAGCTGGTTGAAGCAATTGCATTAAAAATCTTAATAAATATGGTTGCTGACTTTGTTGCTCCCTCTGTGTTCCTGCTGCAGTTATACTATTTACACTTGAGCTTTTGCCACATCTGGTTAGAACTCAATGACTACCCTTCTCACTTCTCCTGTTTTAAGTTACTACCTCCCTCAAGGCTTCTCTTCCACGCATTGAACTTCCATTAATTTCTTTCTTTGATTGAAAAGAGGTGGGGTGGTGTAGCAAGAAGAGCATGGGCATTGATCCTAGAAATATTCAGGTCTGAATCCTAGCTCTGGCTTCCACTAGCTGCGTGATCATGGATATTATCACTTTTCTGATAGTCAGTGCTATCATGCTTACCTTGAAGAGTTGTTAGGATTCAATAAAACAACCCATGAAACAGCATCTGCCACAATGATTTGCGTATAGCAAATCATTCTTTCCACTTATATTGATGTATTTGGGCATAACCAAGAACTAGCAATATCTTATTTAAAGAGGGCTTATTTAAAACTTAGTTCTGAAGATTCCAAAATGGTGGCAGAATGAACGGAAGCTACACAGACCATCTCCCAGGACCAAACTGGAATTACAACAAAAATAAAGACAAATTGCCAGGAAAAAGCAACAGAAAAGTAGCTTGGGGGCCAATATAATCAGGGACACTGACTCAGTCCTGGTAGGATTGCAGAGTCGTGAGAGAGGGGCTGGGAGCCCATGAACAGCAGCGGTCTTAGCTGTGAGCAAGTGGCTCACCATCACCTTTGTTACACTCCCAAGTGGCTCCACAGCGCAGAGCCAGGACAAACGCTAAAATAGCCACAGCCACTCACCTTCGGCTCTGGCAGAGGGACAGCAGACTGGACTGGAACTATGTGGGGACACTCGGGATTTGGAGGGCACTCAGAGCATTTATTGAGTTGCAGCTGTGCAGGAGAGTGGTCATCTTACTCCCTCCCAGGGCTCTGGGGAGAGGCAGCAGCCCCTCCCTTGGAGATTCAACCCCACCCAGTGGCCATTGAAATGCAAATTGAGGCTCATTAACAACCAGCATCTGCCCTAACCTTGGGAAATCCCCTTATGCTGAACACCTGAGGGAGTTTTTCATTCAACTCAGAAGCCAAGGCTCTTCAAGTAACTGCGAATAATAGCCTCCAGGAAAAAAGCTAGAGAATAACTGATTCATTCCTGGGCTTTCAACTCTGCCCAGGAAGGTAAGACTTGAAGGTGGTGTTTGACGTGGGTCCTCCCATGCTCATCCAAACCCAGTAGAGGGTGCCACAAACAGCAGAACACCAACACCCACAGGGAATATTTAGCAGGCTCCAAAGCCCACTGAGATAGCCAAAATAGTGAAACAAAGAAACAAATGCCAAATGAAAGAATAAGAGAACTCTACCAAAGATGAGATAAATGAGGTGCAGTTAAGCAAGTTAACAGAACTAGAATTCAGAGCTATGATCTTGAGAAAGCTCAACAGCATGTGTAAGAATATGAGCACCATGAGTAACGACATAGAAATGTTGAAAATCAACCAGTTGGAAATTAAAAACCACCAAGAAGAAATGAAGAATGACATACCAAAAATAAAGAACACATTGGAAGGTCTAAACAGCAGAGTAGAGGAAGCTAAGGACCGGATCAGTGAATTAGAAGACAGGGTAGAAAAAATCAACCAATCAGAAAACCAAAAGGAAAAAACAATTAAAAAACCAGGATGATAGCTTAAGAGAACTGTGGGACAACTGGAAACATAATAATATTTGCATCATAGGAGTCCCCAAAGAAGAAGAAAATGGGCAGGGGTTAGAAAATATATATGAAGAAATAATGACAGAAAACTTCCCTAATTTGGTGAAGGAAGAAGGCATTCAAGTTCAAGAAGCACAGAGAGCCCCAAATAAGAAGAATCCAAACAGGCCCACACCAAGACACATAGTAATCAAAATGCCAAAAATCAAAGACAAAGAGAGAATCCTAAAAGCAGCAAGAGATAAAGAACAGGTTACCTACAAAAGAACCCCTGTAAGGCTCTCAGCTGACTTCTCAACAGAAATACTACAGGCCAGAAGGGAATGGCATGAAGTAATCAAGGTCATGAAAAACAAGGATCTGAATCCAAGACTACTCTACCCAGCAAGGCTGTCATTCAAAATAGAAGGTCAAATAAAGAGCTTCCCAGACAAAAAAAGGCTAAGGGAATACATTAGCACCAAACCAACACTGCAAGAAATGTTAAAAGGACTGCTGTAATTAGTAGAAGAAATAGGAAGAAAAATATAACCAAACTAAACAAAAATGGCAATAAATAAGTACATATCAATAATCACCTTAAATGTAAATGGACTGAATGCTTTGATAAAAAGACAGAGTAGCTGATTGGATAAAAAGCATGACTCATCTATATGTAGATTACAAGAGACCCACCTCACAACAAAAGACTCACATAGGTTGAAAGTGAAGGGATGGAAAAAATCTTCCTAGCAAACAAAAAGGAAAAAAAGCTAAGGTAGCAATACTCGTATCTGATAAAAAAGATTTCAAAATGAAGGCTATTACTAGAGACAAAGAAGGCCACTACATAATATTGAAAGGATCTATCCAACAGGAAGATATAACCTTGATAAACATATATGCACCCAATATAGGAGCACCAAAATATATTAAAAATCTTCTGGAGGACTTCAAAGGAGAAATCGACAGCAATACAATCATAGTAGCAGACTTCAACAACCTGCTGACATCACTGGATAGATTCTCTAGACAAAAATTAGCAAGGAAACAGAGACTCTAAATGAAGCACTAGACCAAATGGATTTAATAGATATCTACAAAGAATTACACCCCAAAACTATAGAATTCACATTCTTCTCAAGTGCACATGGGACATTCTCAAAGATAGACCACATGGTAGGACACACACTAAGTCTCTACACGTTCAAAAAGACTGAAATCATATCAAGCATCTTCTCAGATCACAATGGCATAAAACTAGAAATCAACTGCAACTAGAACATGCAAAGACATTTGAACACATGGAGGCTAAATAGTATGTTATTAAACAACGAATGGGTTACTGAGGAGATCAAGGAAGAAATTAAAAACTTCCTGGAAACCAATGAAAATGAACACACAACAACACAAAAGCCACAGAATGCAGCAAAAGCAGTTCTGAGAGGGAAGTTCATAGCACTACAGGCCTACGTCAAAAAACAAGAAAAATCTCTAATACACTATCTAACCTCACAACCAAAAGAACTAGAAAGCAAACAAAAAGAAAACCCCAGAGCAAGTAGAAGGAAGGAAATAGTAAAGATCAGAGCAGAAATAAATGACATGGAGACCAAAAAAACCATTCAAAGGATCAATGAAACCAAGAGCTGGTTTTTCGAAAAGATGAATAAGATTGATGGACCCTTAGCTAGACTCACCAAGAAACAAAGAGAGAGAACCCAAATACACAAAATCAGAAATGAAAAAGGAGAAGTAACAACTGACACCACAGAAATACAAAAGATCATTAACAATTACTATGAACAATTATATGACAACAAATTTGATAATCTAAGCGAAATGGAGAAATTTCTAGAAACACATAGTCTCCCAAAACTGGACCAGGAAGAGATAGAAAACTTGAACAGAACAATAACAACAATAATAACAATAACAACAGAACAATAACAATAACAACTAAGGAAATTGAAGAGGTAATCAAGACTCTCCCAGCAAACAAAAGCTCAGGTCTGGATGGCTTCATGGGGGAGTTTTACCGAACATTCAAAAAAGAACTAACACCCATTCTCCTCAAACTATTTCAAAGCATTCAAGAAGAAAGAAGAATTCCAAACTCGTTTTATGAGGCCAGCATAATTCTAATTAAAACAAGAGAAAGACATTGCAAAGAAAGAAAACTACAGGCCAATATCTCTGATGAATATAGACGCCAAAATCCTGAACAAAATACTAGCAAAACAGCAAAAAAAATTATTCACCATGACCAAGTGGGATTTATCCCAGGGATGCAAGGCTGGTACAATATTTGCAAATCAATAAATGTGATACACCACATAAATAAAATGAAGAATTAAAAACCACATGATCATATCAATAGATGCCGAAAAAGCCTTCGACAAAATCCAGCATCCATTTCTGATAAAAATGCTTAGCAATATGAGAATAGTGGGATATCTCGATGTAATAAAGGCCATATATGAAAGACCTACAGCCAACATCATACTCAATGGGAAAAAATTAAAAGCATTTCCCTTAAGAACAGGAACAAGACAAGGATGCCCACTTCAGCCACTCTTATTTAACATAGTACTGGAAGTCTTAGCCACAGCAATCAGACAAGAAGAAAAATAAAAGGGATCTAAATTGGAAAGGAGGACAGTTTCACTGTCATTATTCGCAAATGACATGATACTATACATAGAAAACCCCAAAGACTCAATAAAAAATTTACTACACTTAATAAATGAATTTGGAAAAGTAGCAGGATACAAAATTAACATCAAGAAAGCGATGGCATTCTTATACACCAACGATGAACTCACAGAACGAGAAATGAAGAAAACAATTCCATTTACCATTGCAGCAAAATAGTTAAGATACCTAGGAATAAACTCAACCAAAGAAATAAAGGACCTATTTGCAGAAAACTACAGGTCATTAAAAAAAGAAATAGAGGAAGATATAAAAAAGTGGAAGCACATACCTTGTTTATGGATTGGAAATATTAACATCATTAAAATGTCCATACTACCCAAAGCAATCTATCTATTCAATGCAATCCTCATCAAAATATCAACGACATACTTCACAGACCTAGAACAAATATTTCAAAAGTTTGTATGGAATCAAAAAAGACCTCCAATAGCCACAGCAATCTTGAAAAAGAACAAACTAGGAGTAATCACATTACCAGATTTCAGGTTATACTATAAAGCCACAGTAATCAAAACAGCCTGGTATTGGCACAAGAACAGGCATATAGACCAGTGGAACAGAACAGAGAACCCAGAAATGGACCCAAGGCAATATACTCAATTAATATTTGATGAAGGTAGCAAGAGCATACAGTGGAGACAGCCTCTTTAATAAATGGTGTTGGGAAAATTGGACAGCTACATGCAAGAAAATGAAACTAGACCATCAACTTACACCCTACACAAGAATAAACTCAAAATGGATAAAAGACTTAAATGTGACTCATGAATCCATAAAAATCCTAGAAGAAACTGTAGGCAACAAAATTTCAGACATCATACGCAGCAGAATTTTCACTGATACATCACCTCAGGCAACAGAAACAAAGGAGAAAATGAACACATGGGACTACATCAAACAAAAAAGCTACTGCACAGCAAAAGATACAGTCATCAAAATGGAAAGGTAACCTACTGTATGGGAGAGCATAATTGCCAGTGATATATCATATAAGGGGTTAATTTCCAATATATATAGAGTGTTCATACAACTCAACAAAAGGAAGACAACCCAATTAAAAAATGGGCAGAGGAACTAAATAGACACCTCTCCAAACAGGACATACAAATGGCCAAAAGACATATGAAGAAATGCTCAACATCACTAATCATCAGAGAGATGCAAATTAAAACAGCAATGAGGTATCACCTCACACCTGTCAGAATGGCCACCATCAACAAATCATCAAACAACAAGTGTTGGCGAGGGTATGGAGAAAAGGGGACTCTATTGCACTGTTGGTGGGAATGCAGACTGATGCAACCACTATGGAAAACAATATGGTGTTACCTCAAAAAATTAAAAATTGAACTGCCATTTGACCCAGTGATCCCACTTCTAGGAATATACCTTAAGAAACCTGAAACACCAATTAGAAAGAATATATGTACCCCCATGTTCATAGCAGCACTGTTTACATCAGCTAAAATCTGGAAACAGTCCAAATGTCCATCAGTAGAGGAATGGATGAAAAGCTGTGGTACATGTACACAATGGAGTACTATGCAGCTGTAAGAAAGAAAGATCTCTTATCCTTTGAGACGACATGGAGGGACCTGGAAAGTATTATCCTAAGTGAAACAAGCCAAACAGAGAAAGACAAGTATCATATGATCTCACTTATTTGTGGACTATAATGAACATAACAGTCTGAGGAATGGGGTAGTCCCAGAGACGTGGAAGTGGGGTGAAGACTGACAATCCCCAGAAGAGGGGGTGGTGGGGGAGAGATAAACCACAGAACTTATATGCATGTGTGCATGAACAACGGACATGGACAACAAAGCTGGAGACATGGCGGGGTGTATGGGGAGGAAGGAATCAGTGGGGCAAAAAGGAGAAACATCTGTAACAAAAATAAATTAATTAAATATAAAAATAAAAATAAAAATAAATAAATAAAACTTAGTTCTGGCCCTGGCTGGTTTGGCTCAGTGGTTACAGCATCAGCCCGTACACTGAAGGGTCTCAGGTTTGATTCCTGGTCAAGGGCATGTACTTAGGTTGCTGGTTTGATCCCCAACCCTGGTCGGGGTCCTGTGGGAGGCAACCAATTATGTGTCTCTCTCACATCAATGTTTCTCTCTCTCTCCCTTTCTTCCTTCCACTCTATCTAAAAAAATCAATGGAAAAATATCCCTGGATAAAGATGTACAAAAACAAAAAATAAAAACCAAATCAAACTTAGTTTTATATTCCATGTACACTTTCTGTAGACTGTTACTTAACTCCCATTGTGATTTCTTAGTTGTCAGTGTTTCTATACTACTTTCATTGTTGAAAATATTACAGACGTCCCTCCTTTTCCTCTGATCCCACCCTGCCCCAAGCCTTCATGCACTGTTGTCTGTGTCCATTGGTTATGCATATATGCATATAAGTTCTTTGGCTTATCCCTTCCTGCACTCCCCTCAACCCCTTTCCTTCTGAGGTTTGTCAGTCTGTTCCCCACTTCCATGTCTCTGGATCTATTTTATTCATCAGCTTATTTTGTTCATTAGATTCCATAAATAAGTGACATCATGTGATGCTTGTCTTTTTATGACTGGCTTATTTCACTTAACATAATACTCTCCAGGTCCCTACATGTCACCTCAAAAGATAAGAGATCTTTCTTGCTTACAGTTGCATAGTATTCCATTGTGTAAATGTAACACAGCTTTTTTATCCACTCATCTAGTGATGGTCACTTGGGCTGTTTCCAGATCTTAGCTATTGTAAATAACATTGCTATGAACATAAGGGTATATATATTCTTTCTGATCAGTGTTTCAGATTTCCTAGGATATATTCCAAGGAATGGGATTGCTGGGTCAAAGGGCAGTTCCATTTTTAATTTTTTGAGAAAATACCATATTGTTTTCCACAGTGGCTGCACCAGTCTTCATTCCTACCAGCAGTGTACTAGAGTCTCCTTTTCTCCACATCCTCGCCAGCACTTATTTTATGATTTGTTGATGGCAGCCATTCTTGGCAGGTGTGAGGTGATACCTAATAGTATAATCTCTCTGATGATTAGTGACATTGAATATTCTTTCATATGTATCTTGGCCATTTGTATGTCGTCTTTGGAGAAGGGTCTATTCAGGTCCTCTGACCATTTTTTAATTAGATTGTTTGTCTTCCTCTTGTTGAGTTAGTTGTATGTGTACTTTATATATTTTGGAGATGAACCCCTTATCGGATATATCACTGGCAAATATGTTCTTCCATATACTGGGTTCTCCTTTCATTTTGATTCTGGTTTCTTTTGCTGTGCACAAGCTTTTTAGTTTGATGTAGTCCTATTGATTCATTTTTTCCTTTGTTTCCCTTGTCCTAGGCAATGTATTGGTGGAAATTCTGCTACGTGTGATGTCTGAGATTTTGGTGCCTACATTTTCTTCCAGGATTTTCATGGTTTTACACCTTACATTCAAGTATTTTATCTATTTTGACTTTATTCTTGTATATAGTGTAATTAGGTGGTGTAGTTCCATTTCTTTTCATGTACTTTTCCAATTTTCCCAGCACCATTTATTGAAGGTACTGTCTTCACTCCATTGTATGCTCTTGCCTCTTTGTCAAATATTAATTGCACATAATGCCTTGGATCGATTTCTGGGTTCTCTGTTGTTTCATTGATCTATATGCCTGTCCTTGTGCCACTCTATACTGTTTTTATTATTACTTTTTATCCATATAGCACTTGATGCTTATAATGTGCTTTTGTGATTTTATGTTCCTTAATGTACTCTTGTAATGTGTAGCTTAGCCTGAAATTCATCTTGTTGGCTCATAATTCTGTATAAGATATTGCTTACATGATCTTCTCATTCCAGCATCACAGTCTTAACTGCAGCATTCACTTCGTCAAGAAATTCAATTATAACAAATGTGGGGCTTTTCTTTTTTTTTTTTTTTTTCCCAAATCTTTATTGTTGGATGTAAAATGTATTACAGATGTTCCACATTTTTCCCCCATTGACCCCCTCCTCCCCCCTCCCGCCCCCCTCCCACCTTTTCCCACACTATTGTCTGTGTCCATTGGTTATGCATATAAGTTCTTTGGTTTATTTCTTCCCACCCCCCCAACCCCTTTCCCTTTGAGGTTTGTCAGTCTAGCAATGAGTTTGTGCTTCTTAATCCCTTCACCTTTTTCACCCATTCCCCCAACCCCCTTCCCAACTGGCAACCAATAAAATGTTCTCTGTATCTATGAGAATGTTTCTGTTCTTCCTGTTCATTTTGTTTGTAGATTCCATTGTTGATAGATATGTATTCATTGCCATTTTGTTTGTTCATACATTTTATCTTTTCCTTCAAAAAGACCCTTCATCATTTCATATAATAACGGTTTGGTGGTGATGAACTCCTTTAACTTTTTCTTGTCTGGGAAAGTTTTTGTATGTCCATCGATTCTAAATGACAGCTTTGCAGGATAGAGTAATTTTGGTTGTAGGTTCTTGGTTTTCATCACTTTGAATATTTCTTGCCACTCCCTTCTGGCCTGCAAAGTTTCTTTTGAGAAATCAGCTGACAGCCTAATGGGTACTCCCTTGTAGGTAACTAGCTGCCTTTCTCTTGCTGCTTTTAATATTCTCTCTTTGTCTTGAACCTTTTGCATTTTGATAATGATGTGTCTTGGTGTGGGCCTCTTGGGGTTCATCTTGTTTGGGACTCTCTGGGCTTCCTGGACTTGTATGTCTGTTTCCTTCACCAAGTTAGGAAAGTTTTCTGCCATTATTGTTTCAAACAGGTTTTCAATTTCTTGTTCTCTCTCTTCTCCTTCGGGCACCCCCAAGATGCGAATGTTGGCACGCTTGAAGTTATCCCAGAGGCTCCTTACTCTATCCTCATTTTTTTGGATTCTTTTTTCTTTTTGCTGTTCTGATTGGGGATTTTTTGCTTCCTTATATTCCAAACTGATGGTTTGCTCCTTGGATCTACATACTCTATTATTGAAGCTGTGTAAATTATTCTTTATTTCAGTTAATGCCTCCTTTAATTCTAACTGTGTATCCATGATTTCTAACTGGTCCTTTTTTATGCTCTTGATGCCCTCCCTAAGTTCACTGAGGTTCTCACTAAGTTCATTGAGCATCCTTATAAGCAGTATTTTGAACTCAGTATCTGTTAGGTTGCTTATCTCCCTTTCGCTTAGTTCTTTTATTGGGGTTTTGTTCTGTTCTTTCATTTGGGACCTGTTTCTTTGTCTCCTCATTTTGGCTGCCTCCCTGTGTTTGTTTCTGTGTATTACTTAATGAGAGGTATGGGGCTCGCTGAGACCCGGTGCTGCTCGTTTGAAAGAATTTAGGAAAAACCTGAAGCAGGATCCAAGACTGGCCAATCCTATGGTTAAGCAAGTGGCAACAGCTTATTGAAGTTGTGTGGGGCGGGGCGGGGCCTCAGGGAGTCAGCAGGGCGGGGCTACGAGTGTGAGCCAGGTTGCTGGAGTCCCAGATATGGCTTCTGTCTGCTGCCCGCCCCCGGGAAGGGCTCACCAAAGGAACAAAGGCCTCTGACAGCACGTTTGTCCCCGAGGAAGCCCCCTCTCCAGCTCTCGCTCCAGTGCCAAACAGCTCAGTTCTTCCCTGTGTGTCTCTGGTGCCCCTCGAGCTGCCTCCCCTCCGAGCTTAGAGGGAGAGAGTCCGATGAGTCCGTGCGCGGGCCCTTTAAGGAGCTGCCTGGGGCTCCAGCCGCTTCAGCTTCCCTGAGCCTCAGTTTCCGCTGGTTTTTCCAGCCAGAAGTTATGGGGATTCTCTTCCTGGCACTGGAACCCTGAGCGGGGCACCTGGTGTGGGACAGGGACCCCTCAGTCCTCAGGAAGGACCTTCCCAGCTGCGGGATCCTCCTGATTTTTATCCACCACGCTTGGGTGTGGGACCAGCCTGTCTCGCCGCTGCTCGCTCCGCCGCCGCGCCGCCGCCCCCCCTCGCGCCGCCGCCCCTCCTACCAGTCTGGATGTAGCTGCTTTTTTTTTTTTTCCTTAGTTCCGTAGTTGTACGACTTCCATTCAGCTTGATTTCAGGCGGTTTTGAATGATGGTTGTTCTGTAGTTTAGTTGTAACTTTGATGTGGTTGTGGGAGGACGCGATACCGCGTTTACCTACCCGCCATCTTGACCGGAAGTCTCAATGTGCGGCTTTTCAACCTAGGACTCTATGAAGGCAACAGAAAATATCTTTTGAGCTCTAAGGAAACATGGTAGAGGCATTGTCTGCATTTTTCTATTTCTCCTCTTGGAACTTATACAGAGCAAGAAGCTGAATGAAAAAAAAAATTCACAATTTCCATTTTCAGTGAATCCAGGAAACCCAGAAATACCTTAAACTACAAAATATATATACATGAAGCAACCAAGGCCAACGGAAGCAGGCAGAAGCTGATGGTAAATGATGACAGGCAACAAGAAGGGTGAGGAGGGCGTCAGCTGTGGTGCATTACAGAAAACACTTCCGGTAGGAGGGAGGCCTCTTCCTCAATGGCATCTGCAGTGAGCAAGAATGAATTCAGGGTGATCAACGTTGTCCCAACTTGCCTGGACCTTTTCTAGCTTTAGCACTGAAGGTACCATGCCCTAGGAACCTCTTTGAACATGGGCAAACTGGGATGTTGTTTACCCTAGATGAGAAGGAACAGGGTGTGACATTGTGGGGAGATGAGAAGGGCTTGGGGGCCACATAGATGTCAAACTACAGAAAGTACAGGCAAAATGCACCAACAAAAAGTGGGGCTACTCTCTTGGAAGGTAAGGAATGTGTCCCTTGGCAGTGGCTGGTGAAGAAACTGGAGGATCATGTTGGTAGAAGCCATTTAGAACCTTAACAGCAAAGGGCATGTGGTTGAATAGAGGCATAATTTGAAAAGGAAATAATCTGTTGCAACAGATAGTAATAGAGGAAGCCCATGAGCTATAGAGTTTGGCAGACTGGAACTCTTCAGTCCTTCCGTCTGCCCCCTAGTAACCTTTGCAAATAGCTGGTCCAGGAAAATTAAACTCATTCACACATGAGTAACAAAAAAAGGAGTTGGAAGAGTATGTTTACAGAGATACTATTGAACTATAGAAAAGCATAGGAAAATTTTTTCTGTAGATGAATGAAAGACATCAGAAAACTATTGCCAAGAAGCAGATAAAAATGTAACTTAACATTCCATGTATGAAAAAAGTGAATAAAGTAATAACAGTTATTAATAAAGGTACACACAGCAGAAATACAATGACTCAGGACTAGACAACAGATGATGAATAAATTAAAGGAGAAGGTGAAATGGGATTTGTCAGAATCATGAAGGAAATAAAAAAGACCAAATCATTTAGGAGTAAAGACTAAATTAGATAGAACACAAGAAGAATAGACATCATTGAGAGCACAGTAGGGGATGAGAGATATTTTTAAAAAGTGAATAAAATGAACAAAATACAGAGATAAAAAGAATTAGAGAGAAGTTGATAGGAATAAAACACAAGCAAACCTATGCATATGGAGTCTCCCAAGAAGAAAACCGAAATGAAAGAACAGAACACATATTTAAAAATAGAATTCAAGGAAACATTACTAAAAATAAAATAAGGGCCCTGGCCAGCTTGGCTCAGCAGTTAGAGCGTCGGCCTGCGGTCCAGAGAGACCCGGGTTCGGTTCCCGCTAAGGGGACAAGCTTCAAATGTACTGTGGTTTCAAATTGTTTGCTTATCGGTATGGCCAAGACAGTATTTCCAAGTCTTTCTTACTGGGTCCCTACTGACCCAAAGAGAATTTTCCAAAGATACTCTCTCATCCCAACTGCAATTAAACCAATGTACAATGGACAGTTTTCCCTACAAAATTTGAGAAGCATACATTTTACTTTAATGTTAATTTACTGTGAAAATGTTAATTTACTGTGCAAATATAGCAACCTGTCCACAACAAAAACAAACCATCTGAAGATTAACCAAGGTAAATAATGTATGGTTATAAAATTAGTACATAAATAAAAGGAAGGTTGAGATGATGAACAGTAAGGAAGAACTGAGGAAAGTTTGGATACCATATACATTGCATACTTTTTCTCTTTAAGTGAGAGCAATTTCAGAATGATCATTCAGAGGATATCTGGAATAATCACTGTGCCTCAGTATGGAATGATTCTGAGGCTAACAATAAAAGCGTAGTCCAATTCAACACGAGAGAGCCGTTCCACCTTGACAGAGTGCCCCAGATCTAATATCCACAGCATTAGCCACTGTGGGTTTTGGCGAACAAGACTGTGATGTAGCCGAAAGAGCACAGACGTTGAAGCCAAGCAGAGCTGGGCCCTCATCCTCACTGCAGTACGCACTAACTGTATGACAGGATCTAACAATACCTTCTTTCTAGGATTGTTAAGATTAGCAATAATGTGAATGAAGTACTTAGCAGAGTGCTGGACACAGAGCAAGTGCATGGTGAGTGATAGCTACTCATATTATTGCTATTTCATGGCAAGACATTTTGTTAGGGTTAAAAATCTCAGAGTAACAAAACATCCACAAATCTCAAACAGCCATCTGTTTTGAGCAACATTCATGCTATGAAACTCTAGCTCACTGGAGTGATTTGGATTCCCTCTTAAAACTCACCATAATGAGATTTGGCCTGCACCAGAGAAAAGCCATTAATGACCTAATTGTCAAATCAAATGGCCTGTTTTCAGTCATGTTCTTATTTATTTCCTCTGTGGCATGGGATGCTATTGACTATTCTTAATTCATTCATTTGGATTCCTCAGCAATGCTTTCTCTTGGTTCTTCTCTTGTTTCGATCCCTTTCCTGGGGTTAGGATTTTGGAGGGGACTTCCTGATCTCATCTTCCCTTAAGTTTATCGGGCAGAGTCAACATCATTCAGCAAATCTTTACTCAGCACCAAGTATACACTTGTCCTTCTTCAGGTATTGGGGTCACAAGTAAAATGAGATTGAACTGGTAGAAATGCCCAATGCTTACTGGATTGAATTCTCTCCTTCCAGGAAGTTATACCATTTGGCCCCTTGCAGGGGATGGGGCCGTGTAATGGGCTCTAGTCATGAGATGTGAATGCAAATGATGTGAACACAAATCATGGGCTAAAGCATTTAAGAGCCAGAACACCACCTCCTCTCTCTTCCCCCATGCTGCCATGACCCAGGAATGATGTGTTGACCTAACAGTTGCACACAGTGCAGATAGCCTGGGCCCATGATTGCCAGATGGAGGAAAATCTTGGTGACTTGCTTCAGACTTCGTATGATTGAGAAAAATACTCGTACTAAGCTGCTGAAATCTCAGTTTGTTATTGCATCCTATTCTATCCTATCCACCCTATCCTAATCTAGTACAGTAAGATATACTTGGAGGAAATGGGTAAATGGATACAGATAGCACCAGGAAAATGTGCAAAGTGCTATGATGGAGTAATCACAGGATGTTTTTGGTGCTTTGAGTAGGGGCAGTGAACTCCTTCGGAGTGGGGAGTCTTTTGGGAAGGTGTAAATTCCTAGTTTAATCCATTTCTTCCCATCCTTTCTTTCCATCCCTGGGCCCAACTGTAAGGAGATGGCAGGGGAGAGAAGGCCACTCCAAGCAGCGGTTTTCCTAGATTTCTGTGAACAGGAAACCGAAGACCAAGCATCTCCTTTTTCTCAGTCCAGGTCCCTGATACCTGGGGTTTTCTTTCAAACCATGATGCCTGAAATGACAAGATGAAACATTGAGGCTATATATCTTCATGGTTTTTAAATTAGCACAGCTCAGACCAAAGTCAGCTAGAGAAGCTAGCTATAGCTGAAAGATCTCTTGAATATACAATCTTAACTATTTTATGTATGTCTTATTCTTATTCCTGTATTCTTTATATTCTAAACACCTCACACATTTTTCTCCAGGTCTTCCAGTAAGGTAGAGATAATTGGAAAACATGCTGCCTCTGGTTACACTGTGTTCATTTACACTTGAGTTTTGTCATTATGGGCATACCTCATTTTATTGTGCTTTGCTCCATTGCACTTCACAGGTATTGAATATTTTCAAATTGAAGGTTTGTGGTAACCCTGTGTCGAGCAAGTCTTTTTGACACCATTTTTTCAACAGCGTTTTCTCACTTTGTGTCTCATTTTGATATTTCCTACCATATTTCAAACTTTTTCATTATTTTATTTTATGTTGCTCTGTGATCAGTGAGCTTTGAGGTTACTACTGTATTTGTTTTGGGGCCCCATGAACCGCACCCATGTATGACAGTGAACTTAATGGATAAGTGCTGTGTGTGTTCTGACCGCTCCATTGACCAGCCTTTCCCATACCTTTCTCCCTCAACGTGGGCCTCCCTATTCCCTGGAGTATGACAGTATTGAAATTAGGTCATTTAATAATCCCACAGTGGCCTCTAACTGTTCCAGTGGAAGGAAGAGCCACACATTTCTCACTGTAAATCAAAAGCTAGAAATGATTATGTTTAGTGAGGAAGGCATGTTGAAAGCTGAGATAGGTGAAGGCCAGGCTTCTTACACTAAACAATTAGCCAAGTTATGAGTAGAAAGAAAATGTTCTGGAAGGAAATTATAAGTCCTACGCCAGTGAAACAGCCTAATGCTGATATGGAAAAAGTATTAGTGGTCTGGATAGAAGATCAAAACAGCTACAACATTCCCTTAAGCCAAAGTCTAATCCAGAGCAAGACCCTAACGCTCTTCAATTCTACAAAGGCTGAGAGAGGTGAGGAAACTGCAAAAGAAAAGTTGAAAGGTAGTAGAGGTTGGTTCATGAGGTTTAAGGATAGGAACTGTCTCCATAACATACAAGTGCAAGGTGAAGCAGCAGGTGCTCATAGAAGCTGCAGAAGATTGCTCAGAAGATCTAGATAAGATAATTAAAAAAGGTGGCTACACTAAATGACAGATTTCCAGTGTAGACAAAACAGCCTCATATTGGAAGAAGATGCCATCTAAGACTTTCATAGCTAGAGAGAAGAAGTCAATGCCTGGCTTCAAAGCTTCAAAGGACAGGCTGCCTTTCTTGTTAGGGGCTAATACAGCTGGTAATTTTAAGTTGAAGCCAATGCTCACTTACCATTCTGAGAGTCTTAGGATCCATAAGAATTATGCTATACCTACTCTGCGTATATCCTATAAATGGATGACAGCACGTCTGTTTGCAACCTGGTTTACTGAATATTGAAAGGCTGCTCTTGAGAACTGTTCAGAAAAAGATTCCTTTCAAAGTATTACTGCTCATTGACAATGAAGCTGGTAACTCACAAGCTTTAATGGAGATATATACAAGATTAATATTGTTTTCATGCCTGATAACACGACATCCATTCTGCAGCCCATGGGTCAAGAAGTAATTTCAGGTTTCAAGTCTTATTATTTAAGAAATACATTTTATAAGGCTCTACTTGCCAAAGATGGGGATTCCTCTGAAAAACCAGGGCAAAGTAGATTGAAAACCTTTGGGAAAGAATTCACCACCATTAAGAACATTTGTGATTCATGGGAAGAGGTCCAAATATCAACATTAACAGGAATTAGGAAGAAGTTCATTCCAATCCTCATGAATGACTTTGAGGGTGTTCAAGACTTCAGTGGAGGAAGTAACCGCATATGTGATGGAAACAGCAAGGGAATAGAGTTCCAAGTGGAGCCTGAAGATGTGGCTGGATTGCTGCAGTCTCATGATAAACCTTCAGTGGATGAGGAGTTGCTTCTTATAGGTGAACAAAGAAAGTGGCTTCTTGAGATGGAATCTGCTCCTGGTGAAGATGCTGTGAAGATTGTTGAAATGACAACAAAGGATTTGGAGTATTACAGGAACTGGGTTGATACAGCAGTGACAGGGTTTGAGAGGATTGACTTCAGTTTTGAAAGAAGTTCTATTGTAGGTAAAATGCTATCAAACAGCATCACATGCTACAGAGAAATTTTTTGTGAAAGGAAGAGTCAACTGATGTGGCAGACTTCCTTGTTGTCTTATTTTAAACTTTTCACAGCCCCCTCAGCCTTCAACAACCACCACTCTGATCAGTCAGCAACCATCCACATTAAGACAAGACCCCCCACCAGCAAAAGGATATGACTCACTGAAAACTCAGATGATGGTTAACATTTTTTAGCATTAAAATAGCTTAAAATAAGGTATACATGTTGCTCTTTAGACATAACACTATTGCACACTTCATGGACTACAGTATAGTGTAAACATAATTTTTATATGCACTGGGAAACTAAAAAAAAAATTATGTGACTTGCTTCATTACGATATTTGCTTTGTTACGATGGTCAGGAACCTAGCAGCCATATCTCTGTGGTATGCCTGCCTGTGCAATGCCATTCCCATATGGTTTGCCTCTTATTATTAGAGAAAATGTTAGTTTAGCCCTAACCTCATTTGCTACCTCTACTTGGTCAGAGTCCTTCCGGTATTTTGTTAAGTTCAGTTTTTAAAGTTAAAAACATGTGAGTCATCCTACAGTTGCACTTTTTTAGTTTGTTCTCATTTTCTTTTTCTCTCCTCAAGGTGTGGCTGTCCTGGAATTTCTCCTGAATGTGTTAATTTAACTCTTTGATGCCTTCTGTTCTTCCTACATCCTGGACATCTCCAATATTTCTCCTCTGGTCAACACTTTCCACGAAACTGCAGGTAATATGGGTGAGGGGACACTTGAGATGATTATAGATCTAGTGTTATTTATCCAGGTGAACAAGTTAAAATATTATTCCATACAGAGCATGGGCATGAAACACCATGAAAAGTGTTAAAAGAACTATAAATAATTTGGTTCTGAGGAAGCATATATGAAGACAGAGATGTCATTTTTTTTTCTTTTATCCTCACCTGAGGACTTTTTTGCATTTATCTTCAGACAGAGCAGGAGGGAGAGATGGAGGAAGAGAGAGAGAGAGAAATATCGACGTGAGAGAGACACAATGAGTGGTTGCTACCCACACGTCTCCAACTGGGGCCGGGGACAAACTGCAACTGAGGTACATGCCCTCAGCAGGAACCAAACCAGGACTCTCCAGTCCGTGGGCCAGTGCTCTAACCACTGAACAAAACTGGCCAGGGCTGTCTTCATGTCTTGATCCTGGATGTTGGGACTAGTCTTGTTAAGTGTCAGTCGAGTTACAACTTACACTTGGATCCTAAGAGTTTTTAAGAGTTGATGTATAATGTTTATGCCCAAGACAAACAAAGATTCCACCAACTGGACCATCAATCTAAGTCAAAGTATATTAGAAGAAAGTCTAGATTCACCAGAAAGATCGACTATAAACACCGAACTTAAAAGGCCCCAGTGGGATGCAGGTCAAAGTCACAGAACCATTAGAGCAAGGCCAGGTAGAGATCAACTAAGGGGCATGGCTGAGGTCCAGAGTGAGAGCTCTATAAACTAGGGTGTCTTCACAAACTGATGGGTTTGAGAAGGAGCTGGTTGTGTTATAGGCTTAGGGCAGGACATATAGCAGAAAAGGATTCACAGAGAGAGAGAGAGAGAGAGAGAGAGAGATCATGTACATCATGGAGAATTTTTGGCTAAGGAATTGGTAACTTATTTTATAGGCCATGCAGAGTAAATAAAGGATTTTAAACAGGAATGATAAATGCTGAGATTTGCACACATGGGAGCCTTCAAGCAACAGTGTGGAGGCTGGACTGATGGAGAATGAGAGAGAAGTCAGGAGGCTCCCTAGTTAAGGGCCTACTGTTGTTGTTCAGGTGAGAGGAGAGGGGCCTGACTAGGGAAGGCAGTAGGTTAGTGAGCACTGGACATTTACCCGAGGGTGGGCAAATTTAGAAGGTAGACTCCAGAGCACCTTTGTGGTATTGTATGTATGATATGAGGGAAGGGGGAGGGGTCAAAGTTGACTTGCTGATGGTAGGTGAATGCTGATGTTAGCAGCAGAGGTAGGAAGGTCCAAAGAAGAAGGTTTCATGAAAAAGATGTTGATTTAGTTTTAGACACTATGCTTTTGGGGTTTTCACAGAATATTTAAGCGCAGAAATGACCAGTCCATTGGAGCTACAAACCAGAAGCTACAGGAAAGAAGAACTAGAGATAGCTTAGACATTCTTTCGGAGAAGGCAGGCTCTCACCCGAGAAAGGATAGACAGTAACAAGTGGGCTGAAGATACATCTTCTCATTTTAGGTGAAAGACATGCACACACCTGGAAGAAAGAGAGAACGCATGGTGTCAAGGCTAGAGTGGATGGATTGCTCTTGAATAGGAGGCGGTACCTGAATCCACCGAGTCTGGACAGGCCCAGAGGGGCATAGAGATAGCTGTAGACTGTTTAAGAGGTATTGGGACAAAAGTTGAGGGTATTCACCTTCACATTGTCTTGGCAAAGTAAGAGATACTGTTTTCTACTATGCATTAGAGCAGGGTTGGCAAATGGTTTTTCTGAAAGGCAAGATAGCCAGTAGCTTAGACTTTGTGGGCAAGATGTTCTCTATTATACCTCTGTCCTCTGCCATTTAGCAGGAAAGCAGCCATAAACATTACCTTAAAATAATTCTGTGTTTCTCCTGCCTCCCAGCCAGCACACACCCTGGCCTGCCCATCTTCCCTCCCATGCCCTGCCCTCACCCGTCTCCCTCTCAGAACCTTCCCGCGGTGAGTTCGGACCTTGCTGCTCCAGCCTCCAGGCATGTCCCATCCTGCCAGCCTGTGACCAGCAGCAGTGAAAAAAGAATCACATGTTTTCTTGTCTGGTACACACTTTGAGGTGAGCAAAAACTTTTTAATTTGAACCGTGAAGGAAACTGTGCACATCCAGGCTGGCTGATTTGGCAAACAGATTGGTGCCAAGTTCTGGGAGGTGATCAGTGATGAACATGGGATCAACCCCGCTGGCACCTACCATGGGGACAACCTGCAGCTGGATCGCATCTCCATGTACTACAAGGAAGCCACAGGTGGAAAATATGTTCCTCATATTATGTTGGTGGGTCTAAAACCCAGGATCATGGACTCTGTTCGCTCAGGTCCTTTTGGCCAGATCTTCAACCAGACAACTTTGCTTTTGGTCAGTCTGGGCAGGCAACAACTGGACCAAGGGTCGCTATCCAGAGTGAGCTGAACGGGTTGACTGGGTCCTGGATGTACGCAGAAGGAGGTTGAGGGCTGTGACTGCCCACTCCTGACTACATCATGAACACCTTCAGGGTTGTACCCTCACCCAAAGTATCTGACGCTATGGTTGAGCCCTGAAACACCCCCCTCCACCTCTGTTTATCAGTTGGTAGAAAATACTGATGAGACTTACAAGGCCCTTTATGACATCTGCTTTCACACCCTCAAGCTGACCATGCCAACCTACAGAGACCTGAACCACCACGTCTCAGCCACCATGAGCAATATCACCACCTGCCTCTGTTTCCGTGGCCAGTTCGATGCTGACCTCCACAAGTTGGCAGTCAACATGGTGTCCTTCCTGTGCGTCCAATTTGTCGTGTCTGGCTTTGTTTCTCTAACCAGCCAGGGAAGCCAGCGGTATCAGGCCCTCACTCTGCCCAAACTCACCCAGCAGGTATTTGATTCTAAGAACACGATGACTGCCTGTGATCCCCAGCAGGACCAGTACCTCACCGTGGCTGCTCTCTTCTGTGGACAGATGTTCATGAAGGCAGATGCTCAACGTGCAAAACAAGAATAGCAACTACTTTGTGGACTAGATCCCCAACGATGTCAAGACAGCTGTCTGCAACATCCCGTCCCATGGCCTGAAGATGGTGGTCACCTTCATCAGCAATAGCACAGCCATCCAGGAGCAGTTCAAGTGCATCTCAGAGCAGTTCACTACCATGTTCTACCAGAAAGCCTGCCTCCACCGGTACATGGGCTAGGGCATGGATGAGATGGAGTTCACTGAGGCTGAGAGCAACATGAACAACCTCCACAACCTCGTCTCTGAGTACCAGCAGTACCAGGATGCCACCACAGAAGAGGAGGAGGATTTTGGTGAGGAGGCCACAGGCCACACCCATCATTCAAGCTTCTTAATTCCCTCAGCCTTCTTCCTCAACTGCCCCTTTTCTCTCACTCAGAATTTGCATCTTCTGCCTCTATCTTTTTTTGTTTAGAGAGGTTTCTAGAACAGTGCCTGGCACATAATAGTCACTCAGTACAGATTTGTTGTTTGATGACTGTTTCCTCTCTTTTTCCACTTTGGGAAACCTAGATTTCTGCCATTCTGGGTAACCTTATATTTCCTTCTAGTGCCTACTACTCCCATCTGTCCAATGAATAGTTCCTTCTATGTGTTCAAGATAATTCTCTGAGAAGCTGGGTCTCATCCAGATCCATTTATTTAATTAATTAATTTTTATTTTTATTTTTTTTAATCCTCACCTGAGGATACGGTTTTCATTATTATAGTGAGAGAGGAAGAAAAAAGGAGAGAGAGAGAGAGAGAGAGAGAGAGAGAGAGGGAGAGAGAGAGAGAGAGACATCGATAGGTTGCCTTCTATATGCACCCTGACTGGGGATTAGACCTGTGACGCTTTGGTGCATTGGATGATGCTCTGATCAACTGGAACACCCAGCCAGGGCATACAGATTCCATTTAGAACTGTGTGCTCAAACACCATCCTAAGCCCATGCGGTAGCCAAGAGGAAAGGGGATCATGATAACTCTTGCAGGTAGTAATCCCTACAAGGAGCCAGTGGGTCACTCATTCAAGAGCAGTTTTGGAGAGTGGGATTCAGGCTATTAATGTCCTAATTTCCAGATATTTCCCCCTGCTCCTCTCTCAGTTTTGGGGGATATGTTAACAATATTGTCTCCATTTTCAGTCTCCCTCCAAGCACTGTCTTGAACTCTGTTTCCTTTGCAGGGTCTGCCCCTCTCTGTCACGTAGGATCCTTCTCTCTTCTACTCCCCTCCCCCCCCCACATTGATTTCTTCCTTTCTCTGGCTGGGGGAGGGGTAGAGGGGATAGAGACCAGCCTTGGTCCCTAAGCCTCCAGAAAGGCCCTCCGCACTTCACCTTTTCTTACCCCAAAAGTAATATCAGTCGTGTATGTGTATGAAAAAGGGTGTATGGCCACCTAAATGCTGGAGCCACTCCCTGGAGGAGAGGGGACAGAACACTCCCCGTCTGGTGGCAGCATCTCATCTTGTCTTCTTTTGCTGTTGTGTCCTTGGCTTTGTCTTACTATCTTACTCTTCAAATTTCTGTTTTGTGTTGAACTTGCTCTTTTTTTCTCAGATGGAAAAAAATGACATTGCCCAAGAGCCAAAAATAAATGGGAATTGAAAAAGAATGCTGTGTTCCGACAAAACTTTATTTGTGAAAGTGGTAGTGGGCTGAATTTGGTCTGCAAGCCATAGCTTGCTGACCCCAGTACTATTGGAAGGTTGGGGCTTGAGCTCCGGTGTGAATGCTGGAGGTTTGGAAGAGTCTTTGTGGGAAACAGGAAAGAGTGGGTGATGACAAGGAGAAGTACACAGACAGAGCTGAGGGTCCAGAGGACATTGGGCAGAATGTGCTGCTGGTGGCCCCATTTGCATTGGTTTTCAAGCCTCTAACAATTCTGAGTTACTTCCTCCCCTGTGATTTGAGAGCGCTGCTTCCATTTTATGGCTCATCATAGGTGTCTCTCCCCCTTAGACTATGGACATTTTGAGGGAACAGCCCTTGTCTAATTTTTTTTAATAGCCTAACATTTCTCACTTTCCAGCTAATAACCCTATCTTGTAGCCATAGGCATTTGCCTGTCACCTCACTGAGACACAGTGGGAGCCCTTTCCGGGACTTGAGCCCAAATTGCCAGTCCTGTCTCACTTCACATTGACTCCACCCAGGCCCATCTTGTCCTTTGAGCACTGGTGACTAATGCGGTGACTGTGGCTGGTCAGAGAAGATGAAGTCATGCAGCAATTATGGCTCCACACACACGCATCCACTGTTTTATCTGCTTTCTCCCCCATCTTCCTGTCTTTGGAACAAAAAAATGCTCTGACTTCACATGGCCAACACAGCTGGCCAGCTGGCTGCAAACACAGAAGTGAATGAAGTCAGCGAAGGGGTGAGTCACTGCGCAACAGTGTCCTTTACACCCCATCCCTGCCCCCCACCTCCTCCAGATGGGGATTTACTGCTTGGGAAGGAGCGCTTTGCCCCATCTCCCAGGACGACGTGCAGGAAAGAGCCTTTTGGGGGTGGAAGTAACTTACTTGGCAAATGGGTTGTTCATGCATGCTCCATCTAGCTGAGTGATGAGATGGTAGGATTTAACAGACAATTCGCTGAGTGGCTTAGTGGTATTTAAATCCTCTAGAAAAAGGACATACAACATACAATTCAAGACCCAGATCCGTACAATTTAGTTATAGCCTAATAGTATTTCCTGAGTCACAACACCAAGTGAATCTATAACCAGGAGATCTCATAGGAACCAATGATAATCTTCGTCCCTGCTGCTATTGTCCATAGTAATTCACAAACCACCATGCAAATCCGCATCCTTGCAGGGCACAGGACATTGCCTGATCATCTAAATTCAGGCTGTTAGTTTTTACCATGATGAATTTTTTATTTGGATCAATGTTGGCAGGGATTTAAAATCTATTATCCATAACAATAATATCAATGATAATATTAATAGACATATTGTTTTCTCACGGTGCTTTCTGCTGTTCTGTTATAAATTTCTCCTCTCTTAAGGATGATGCTGTTCAGAATATGAGAAGCTTAGACTGGCTGAAACCCACTGACTGCGTTTCCTGCTTTTCTTGCCCTCGGCCAACCTTCTGTAATCATCACCCTTCCATCTCCCTCTTTCAAAGTTCTCTTTCCTCTTCTTTGTAACAAGCCTCCCAGGGGACTGCTCTTGGATTCTCAGGCCGAGGAGGAGGAGAGAGACCAGACTAAATCTGGAGGAGCAGCTGCTGGTCCACCCTGCTGCCAAGGCTTGGCACCAGGTTCCTGGGGAAGCAGTGGGCACCTGGTTCACACAGGACCAGCACAGCTGGTCCAGCTTTTGACTGGCAGAGCGTGGCTTCCTTCGTCACCAAAGTGACTGTCCCTGTGATCTCGCTACAGCCTGCTGAAACCGAGAAGGACACGGTGAAAGCAGGTCACGTTTCACTAACGAACAATGGGCACTTTGCACACAGGGAGGCTTTGATCTGAGAGCTAAAAAGTCCTTCTGTTGTACAGGATGTTGGCTGAGGCAGGCAGCAGCAAGAAGCATTGGGAAGGATCATTTCTCCCAGAAAGTCCGGCAAGAGCGGGCACCAGATGATACTTGCCGTCAGGGTCTCCCTTCTCAGGGGCCTCTGGGGAGAGAGCAATGTGTGTGTGGAAGTCTCTAGTTGATGCTATACTTGGACCATCCCCCAAATGAGCCCATTTCTTCTATATTGAACTTAAATGTGTCTTCCACTGATCGGTTTCATTTCTGCCTTATGGGTTTCTATAGAACAATTCTACTTCAGGAAGAGGATGTCGAGGTGAGAGCCTTCCATATATTTGAAGACCACTCTCATGTCTTACAGGAAACGGTAAGAGGGCATCTTTCAAGAAATTAAAAATATAAACGAATAAAATAGTAAATAAATTTATAAATAAATAAAATGAGATAAATTGCTCTCATAATGTACTAAGTGATGCATTCCTCCTGCACAGTGACCTCAAAGGTTCTATGAAATGTCTTGTCTCTTCCCCTATGCATTGAGCAGAATTGTAGGTTTGTACAATGGAAAAGACCCCAGAGATCATCTTTCCTGAGCCCTCATTTCACAGATTGGGAAGTGGAGGCTGACAGAGGCCAAGTCACACAGTTGTTCAGAGCAGATTGGAACCCAAGCCGGTCCGGGCTTGTGGCTCTGTGCCACGTTGCCCTCATGATGTCTGCAGCCACGTGCAGGAGTGACCGTGGCTCCGTGCCAGGCAGGGTGCGAATGATCCCCCCCCCCCTTTAAGTGCACAGAGCTTCATCATCTCACCTTCTTTTCCCCACAGCCTGCTCTCAGAGGATGACCTGATCTGACACTATGTGTGAAGCTCAGCCAATGCACTTTTATTCTTGTATTTGAATTATTTCCTCTCACTTTTCTTGGAGGGGTGTTGGGCAAGGAATTGAGGCCTCATAAAGCAGACGAGGGAGGTGCTTTTAGGGAGAGGGGAAAGGGGGAATGACCATATAAGGAAAAAGTCTCCCTAGGGTAAGGATGGGGGATCCCCACATCTGTGAGGACAGCCAGGGCCAGAGGAACAGGCATGTCCCCTCCATGTGAACACTATGGGAATGGCTGAGAGTCAGGAGATGCACCTCATGGAAGGAAACCAGTGCAAGCAAATTAATGCTCACAAGGTGGATATGCCAGGAGGCAGGTGGATTCATAGCAGTAAAAATATAAGCACCTGGTTCCAGTCCACAGACACAAATAACAGGGCAACGTGGCTGCCGAGCGGCCACCGCACCTGAGCTCGTGCCCCAGGCAGAGGGAGATACCTGCCCGAGCGCGGGCATCTGAGCGGACTACGCAGTAGAGAAGCATGTGAAGAGACGGGCAGAGCCCCGGGTAGGAGGAGATGTCTGGAAACCCACGGGGAAAAGGTAGGGGGACATGATTTAAAACCTAACGTGGAAAGGCTTTGAGCCCTGGTATCTACAGATGTACTGTGTGCCTAGGAAGGTGTTTGTATGGCCGTTCTTGGTTAGGCTCGGAAGAAGTGGGGAATGCAGTGTTTCAGAGAGAAAAACGCCACTGTTCTCAAATCGTGCCCTTGCTCTTGGGTCAGAAGCTTGTTCAGGCTACTCCCAGCAGATTAACTGACCTAGTGGCACACCGCTGTCAGGACGGGCCCAGGGGCAGTCAGAGCTCTGGGGGTTCAGAGGAACAAGGCTGAGGAAGGCAGGGACCGATTCCACATTAGGTGCTGGTAACACTTCACACTTTCTTCCCTCCTTCTTTCGCCTTATCAAGACACATCTCTCCAATGTACATATTCCTGTGGACCTAGCTTTTTAAAGGAACCAATCAATTAATTTTGCAGGAACATTGTGCTTAACTAGATTATACCATCATTATTAGACAGAAATCATTTGACACAGGAGTGAATTTACCCAAAGGAGTGGGAAAGCTGTGTATCAGGCGTGTGTGGGGGAGAGAGAGGCTTCATCAGCATGAAAACCGATCCCTCCATAAGAGTTGGAGGTAGAAGGCTGACGATGTGTTAAGGGTCCCTCTACGCATGCCCCTTCAATTCCTGCCATTCTCTCTACCCCATCACAAAGTCGTTGCCCTCTGTAGAGTTATTCTGCATTGCTAAGGGCTTTCAGGAGCCCTCGACTCCACAACCACCTTATTTTCCCTAATCAATTACATCGAAATCAGTGGATTATGTTTTCTTTTTGGTTGGAATTTGTTATTTTGAAATCAGTTGACATTTACTTCCATGAAAGACGGTGAAGGGATTAGCCAAAGAACATATATGCATAATCCATGGACACAGACAGCAGTGTGTGATGGGGGCTGGGTGGAAAGGAGCAAAGATTCGGGAAGATGGGGGCATATTGTCAACAGTAAACATAAAGCAAAAAAGTTTTCTGAGACTACATCTTTCCCTTTGCTTTTTTTTTTTTTTTTATCCTCACCCGAGGATATTTTCCCATTTTTTGTACATATAGAGTGGGAGGGAGAGAGAGGAAGGGAGAGAGAGAGAGAAACATCGATGTGAAGGGACACATCGAGTGGCTGCCACCCGCACGACCAACCAGGGCCGGGGACAAACCGCAACCGAGGCACGTGCCCTTAGCGGGAACCGAACCCGGGTCTCTCCGGACCGCAGGCCAACGCTCTAACCGATGAGCCAAACTGGCCAGGGCTCCCTTTGCTATTTTTTAACACTTTGAGTCAACTCATTGGGTCACCAGTGACGGCCAGTTTTGCTCCTTACTTTTCCTTTTCATTTGAACTCTGCTCCTCCTTCTAAACCTTCCTGGTGGATTCAGGCCCTTTACATCCAAAATGTCCTTATTTTTCTACCCTTTGGTGGGCCACAAGCATTGCTGTTTTAGATTCCAAGTTGATAAATGCCAATTCTTTTTCTTACGGTTTTCTCAGAGAGGTTGGGAGGCGTGTGAGTTGGTGCTGAGCTCTGCCCACAGATTTCACTGTGTTTCCACTTGAAACATCTCATTTCACATTTCATCTACCATATGACATTGACTTTGTCCATGTTTTCATACCTTTTTTTGGTGTCTTTCATAATTATTTTATTTATTTTTGCTTCACTATGGTTAGAAAGTTTGCGCTGGGATTTCAACCTTTATCCGTGTTTTGCAATTTATGTATTTTTTTTATTGTTTTGTAATTGGTATTTTTACTTCTGTTGCAATCCACAATTGCACAAATGCTTCTTCCTGCCCTCAAGACATAGGTTTGTTAATTACTTAGATTTGCTTATTTACTCATTTCTTCTGCATCTTCATTGGAGAATCTATGGGTTCGAATGGGTGTGTAGATGGTAGTCCCCCAAAGCCTTCCTTGTCCATTTTTTTAAATTGATTTTTTAGAAACAGAGGGTGAGAGAGAGAAACATCTATGTGAGAGAGAAACATCTATTGGCTGCCTCCTGCATGCCCCTTATTGGAGATCAAGTCTGCAACCCGGGCATGTGCCCTGACTGGGAATCAACCGTGACCTCTCAGTCCATGGGATAATGCTCAGTTCACTGAGCCACACCAGCTGGGCTCCTTGTTCATTTTTGACTTGCTGGTCAGTTTCTCCCTTGTTCTTCCTTCACCATGGTTCTGCTTGGCTCAGGTCTCCCTGCCAGAGAGGCTGGGGACAATTTGAGAAGACTCTTGAATCTCTCCCATGGTGACAACACCCTGGACAGAGCTTGTTTCATTTTTGTTGTGAAGTGGGCAGCAGGTGGGGGGAGGCAGAGCAGAGCCAGGTGCCCCTCTGCCCCGAGCTCCAGTCCCACTTTGTGAACAAAATTGTTCTTCACTTCATGAGCCTGGGAGACTTGCTCAGAAAACCTGAAGCATTTATTGTTTTTGTCTCTCCTCTGTTAATCAAAACGTGGTCTGTAGTCACATCTCCAATCAGCTTGAAGTTCTTTCAAACATAAAGAGTGTCTCCCGTGTCCCCAGCATCCAGCACAGCACAGAGTCTGGAACATAAGTAGCTGTGAATATATATTGCTGAACAAATTGATTAGCATTTTCCCCAATTCTATATATGGTAGGCATTCAATAACTTTATTAATAGTCACTAATAACATATTTAAAAAGTAGCTCCATACTTTTCTGGTTTATGTAAACCCTATCCATTTTTTCTCAATTACATCTAATTATTAGTTCTTTTTTTTTTTTTTAATTCCTCACCTGAGGATATTTTTTCCATGGATTTTTAGATAGAGTGGGAGGGAGGAAGGGGGGAGAGAGAGAGAGAAACATTGATGTGAGAGACACATCGATTGGTTGCCTCCAGCACTGCCCAAGACCAGGGCTAGGGATTGAACCTGCAACCACGTACATTCCCTTGACCGGGAATTGAACCCGTGACCCTTAGGTCCACAGGCTGATACTCTTAATGCTGAGCCAAACCAGGGCATATATCTAATCCTTGATTTTGTCTTTTGTAAGCAAATATATATAAATTAAAAAAAACGGGGATTGTTGAGTTTTCCTGAGCAGAGCTTCGGCTAGACTGCAAGGGTAGCAAACACATGGAGGGTGTATTCACTGACACCCCTGGTCCGGTGACTGTCAGCTCTGAGGCTGTGAAGGAGACAGATGGGAATCATCCGTTTATTTGATCTGTGCAGAGAACCAGCTTCCCTTGAAGCTTCTCTGGCGTGGGCCCTACAGTGATCGGCAGACAAAGCAGCTCACTGCTAGATCTCCAGTCCCTGTCCTTCTGCCTGGACACAGAAAAGGGACCGCTTTCTCTCTTATCTGGATGGCAGGTAATTCCTGCCAACCCCGTATTATCCTTGGCAATATAAGATTATTTGGATATACATTCATAATAAGGTGAATACTTTAAGTGGTGTTTCCAAGAATTATTCGCTGAAAGCTAGAGGGAGTACCATTCAGTGATTTTGAGTGACTCTGTTAATAGAGCAATATTCCTGCGCTTAAAGTGGTGGCATAGCAGTCCTTCTTTTCTTTCTTTTTAAAATATGTTTTTATTGATTTTTTAGAGAGAGAGGAAGGTAGAGAGAGACAAAAACATCTGTGTGAAAGAGAAACATCGTTGAGCTGCCTCCTACACACCTCCCGCTGGAGATCAAGCCTGAAACCCAGGCATGTGCCCTGACCGGGAATGGAACCGGGACCTCTCGGTCCATGGGATGGTGCTCAATCCACCGAGCCACACTGGCCCCCCCAGTCCTTCTCATCTTTTAGTCTATGACTCTCCTCACTTTCTCTCTGGCACTTCCCCAATAAAGTGCTACCTAGAGCAAAATGTGAAACATGTAATCTTGGATCGCTTGCAAAATTAAATGGCAAGTTACGCCAATAGGGACATCTGAAGAATTTTGGGTGGTAAGAATAGAATTTTGGGTTCTAAGAATAACAGGGAAAGAATGAACAAGTACATGGAGTACCTGGCACATAGTAGGAGCTGTCTAGATACACGTGGATGCTGAGCACACAAGCACAACACCAAAGCCGAGGGCGCGCACACAGGGGACCCCATCTGAGTGCCCCCCGGTGCAAAGTGCGGGTGCAGAAGTCGCCCCGATGGACTCCGTGTGTGCTTCTGAAATGCACAGCAAACCTTCCAGAATGCAACAGAGCTGACTGGGCGTGATGTGACATATGACATGCTTGTAGCTGTTCAAGTGACACATCAGCTTCAGAACATGGGCATTGTGTTTTGGTCAAGCTCTTATTCTTCTTTGTATGAAATGTTTTTTACCTTTGAGATTTAGAAAAATAATTGTTTGTTTGTTTGTTTATTTATTACCAAAAAGAGCATTGGAATGAAACAATTAACCAAGGATCCCCTTAATTTTCCTTGTGCTCACACACTGAATCTAGGCTTTTTTTCCCCTTCTTCTTCTTTTGTTCTCAGGATGAAGTCATTTAAAAATCAAGTGAAAACAAACTTCTTTTATTTTTTCTGGGAAAAGGGTGAATCCCTCATTCCAACATTGTGGTTCTTTGATTAGTGGAAGATGCTCTCATTATCCTGCCAACCACTGGGTGTGTTCACTCAAAATTAACCGACCACATTAAAAAATAAGAAGCATCGTCCTCATCATTGCGGAGGGCTCAGGTCTTGACCCAGTGCCTCAAGGATCAGTCAAGTTGCACTCATTTAGAGGGAGTTCTGAGTCAAAGGGTCCTCATTTAACATGCCCACATTCAGTTCTTTAGAATCCAGCTTGGTATCATTAGCTGAGTCTTCCCGCTCCGTCTCGAGGGACAGAGACAGACTCTTAAGCAGCATCTGTCCTAATTGCCTTGTTTGTGTTAATATCTCCCAAACTTTACCTTATTTGGAAAGGTTCCTTTTTCTGTGTTCTGCACCCAGCCCCAAGAATGGTCTGAACTCACCTGTCGGATCCTTCCTGAACCTGACCTTGCGCAACAGCTTTGTCCTTAGGAGTCTTCAGCTGTGACTGCAGAACACCATAAAAGTGGACTGAAAAACTTAGCCTGGCCCTAAACTTCCCTTTCCGTTATCATGTTCCACTGCTGTCTTTCAAGCGTGACTATTTTTCCCGTCTTGGCCCTAAGCATTCTCCTCTCTGCCTTGGCTCCTGGGGGGGAACTCTACATAGAAGGTCTTCTCCCAGCTCCGCCTGTGTGAATTTTCACCATTGTCCAGCTGGTAGTAAACTCTTCCCGTGAAATCCTTCTGGGTTCTGTGGCTGCAGACCCTCCCCTCTGCATTCCCACAGCTGTCCAAGGGCTCCTCATGGCCAAGTCCACACGCTGCCCTGCGTCACCCTTATGGCATCTCAGTGTTTATCTCCTGGTATTCTTAGGCTGCTCCTGTTTTTTACCTTCACTCGAGGACATTTTTGCATTTATCTTCAGATAGAGCGGGAGGGAGAAAGGGAGGAAGAGAGAGAGAGACATTGATGTGAGAGAGACACATCGACTGGTTGCCACCCATGCCAACTGGGGCCAGGGACCAACTGCAACCGAACTACTTGCCGATAGTGGGAACTGAACCCAGGACTCTCGGGTCCGCGGGCCATCGCTCTAACCGCTGAGCAAACCGGCCGGGGCAGGCTTCTCCTCTTTTAAGAGGTGGGACTTTGCTTCTCAGCATTTTCCAACCAAGAGCCCTTGTGGAGAAGTTGCTCACATGATTGATGAAGACACAAATACACCTTGAGATAAAATGATCTGTTTAGACTAAATTTTTGTCCTCGTTTTTCAACCTTGTAGTGTGTGGGGCCTATTATTTTAGGCAAAACCTGTTGTGTTTTGGGAAAGCTGGTCTTGGTGTTTTCTGAAACCTGGGACCCCTATCACCCCTCTCAGTCTGGCTTCGATTCAAGCTTCCTGGCGTTACAGCTGTGCCCCTTAGGTGACGACTCGCCACCACCCTGCACTCGTGTTAATCTTCCGGCACCAGCACATGTACTGTGACTTCTGTTGTCTCCAAAGAATTCATCGTCACATCAGGGAAGGATGGGCTCCCACTTCGTTCCCCTCAGTGCCCACTAATTTCCAAGTTATTTTATAGCTGAAGGAAACAGCTCTACACCTTCAGAGTTAAATTTAACTGCCGGTTCATAAACTTTCAATGAAATTCTGCTTTCCTCTTTGGAAAATAAGGGCATCTTTATTGATTAATAAAACTTCAGTAGTAAATTTAGATATAAAGAAACACATTGTGAAAAAAAACACCACACATTCTATTCAGGAAACCCACACACTGCACATAATAAAGTCATTAATGACAAGAAAATGAAGAGAGAGAAATCACAGACCCTGCCCTTAAGAAACTTAAGACATCAAATAGATACTGAAACATTAAAACACAGTACAGTGTCAAAAGGAATTAGGAGAGGTATTGTAAAGAAAATATAAAATGAGGCATTCAACAGTGTCACGAGAATATTGGCACAATTAATGAGATAATGTGTTTGAAAAACCCGGAGATACCTTGATGAAAATGAACGTTTCTGTTGAGTGGGGACATAATGGTAGTTTCATCATCAGTTTACTGTGTAGAATAAATGAGTTAAGAGAGAGAACACTTTTGAAATGCTGGCTGGCAGTTAATTTCAATGATCATTTCTCATCTCTATGAGTTATTTCAAAGCTCTTTCTAAATAGTTGCCATATTGCCACCTAACAGGGAGAAGGACCTAGTAAGAGTCATTCCAGCTACACAAAATATGTTACAATGAAGGATTATGCCACCTAGAGATATAGAGCTATCACAATTAAGAAAAGTTCGTAAGGCTTCACTCTTTATTCACAAAAACTTGACTAAAGAATGACTTGCGTTAGTATTGAATATGTTATTTTTTTATTTATTTCCTTTTATCCTCACCCGGGGACATTTTTGCATTTATTTTCAGATAGAGCGGGGAGGGAAAAGGTGGGGGAGAGAGAGAGAGAGAAACATTAATGTAAGAGAGACACATCGACTGGTTGCCACCCACATGACCCCATGGGGCTGGGGACAAACTGCAACCGAGGTATGTGCCCGTAGCGGGAACCGAACCTGGGACTCTCCTATCCACAGGCCGACGCTCTAACTGCTGAGTCAAACCGGCCAGGGCGGTATCGAATATGAATTCTGCACACAGCACGTGTCCGATGAGCTTTCAAAGGCTCACAGAAGTGGAGCAGGTGTTGGGTGAGGCCCGGTCCCTAAGGTGACCAAAACCAGTAACAGGAGCTGGATCTTCTAGATGACCAAAGGCCAACCTAAGGAGTGAAAACATAGACTGAGCATGTTCTGTATTGCTATGTCAACAAAATAAACCAAGTTGCTTAATCATTCGTTGTTGTCATTATGTTGGTGATAGATAATGTAGGTGTAGCCACTCACTTTCAATTTTTTTTTTTTAAATTACATGGCATGGTCAGGGTGTAAGAGTGAGGAGAGTCTAGCTGTGTGACCTTGAACCAGTTATTACCAACACTGGGCATAAGTTCCACCCTCTAAGCTGGAGTGTACCTCTGCTCTTCTTCCTTCCTGAACTGAAATGCCACGGCTCCAAGAAGGGTAGAATTATATTATGGACACTATAGAAAAATGGTCGGCCATGCAATTGAGAGTTCCTTTTAGAAGGAATAGTTTGAAGTGTGTGTGTAACAAAGTGCAGAGCATTGCTCAATGTTGATTTGTCAAAAGATTACAATTTAGTCCTTGAAATAAACGTTTCCCAAAATAACAGCATTTGGGAAACTTTGAGCTCTGTTTAGTCCTTTCACAGGAACTAAGAGGTCTTTCATATTCTGATGGCAGAATACTGAGTAATAGAAGAAACAAGAAGTCCTCAGTCCCCATCGCTCTGCCTGGGGACCCACTGGACTATTATTAGCATGGGATACAAAATAGATTTGGTAAACATTGGAAAAGTCTTGCCAAGCAGCATCTCAGAGACATATGGTCTTTTGTAAGTGCCATGATCGTTATAAACAAGCAAGATGTTCTAATTAAGAAGAAGTCCTTGTAAGACAACTTGTTCTATAACTTAGCACTGAGGTTCTGAAACAGACAGGCAAAACTTTGGGGGTTGGGACCCTGCCCGACTCTTAAGACTGAAACAGAAACCTGCCATCTCTACGTTGACCACTAGAGGGAGGGCAACTACACGGAATTACTCAGCTAAGGGAGTGGTTTCTCCAGTCCTTTTGGTCACTTGGCCTCCTTGCTCTGGTCTTCACAACAAATCCATTGATCACAAATACTGATTTTCTTTGACTTTTCGAGGGAGTGGAAATGTAGGGGAATATGTTTTATCAATACATACCAGTTCCATCTTTTATTTTCAGTGGGGTTATGGTGTGGATCTTTTCTTACTTTTACAAACTGCACTCAGCACAGTACAGACCTGGTTGAATGATGAAACGAGGGAATAAATGGCAATTTCCCTGATCGTCCATGCCTTTGCAGTGCGTCTGGATGTTCCTCTATAAGGTTCTCTCTCTGGAGTTAAAGAATTGAATCTTTATGCCAATTTCATGGGATAATGTTTCAACGGGAAGAACTTTGACGACTTTTCCAACCCTAAAATTCTATGATTCCTCTTTCCTCAACTGGAGTAGTAACCTCTTGAGGGTGAAGAACTATGACTTAGATAGACCATCTGCATTCAAGACTGACCTCTTAGGAGATGCTCACTAAAGAGTCCATGATTGAAGCCCTGGCCGGTTTGGATCAGTGGTTCGAGTGTTGGCCTCCAGACCAAAGAGTCACGGGTTTAATTCCGGTCAAGGGCACATACCTTGGTTGCGGTTCGGTCCCGGCCCTGGTTGGGGTCGTGTGGAGGCAGCTGGTTGATGTGTCTCTCTCACATCAATGTTTCTCTCTCTCTCTCTCTCTCTGTCTCTCTCTCTCTCGCTGTCTCTGTCTCTCTCTCTCTCCCTCCCTCCCTCCCTCCCACTGTACCTGAAGATAAATGAAAAAAAAAAAAAATCCTCGGGCAAGGATTAAAAAAAAAAGAGTTCCTAATTGAAATGATTGACAAGACTGGCTCATTGGGATCTGTGATTTTCGGCCCGTGAGCAGCACCAGGCACACTGGTGTGCCACAAGAATTTAAAACATGCAATGCCTGACGAGTCCGGGGCACGGACCTCTTCTCCTATAGACTGTCAAGTAAGTAAAAAAATGATGACGGCCAACACAACAATAGCCGTCTGTTGTGAATGAATAAAAATTTTTTCTATTTTTTTGTCAGATTGGCAAAAAATATATTTTTCGTGTACTGCAGAATTTTCATAATTAATTTATGTGCGCTATAAGATAAAAAAGGTTGAAAACTGCTGGTTTAGATGATTATTTACCACCTAGGAACACCACAAAGCATGGAGCATGGTTTTTCAAGCTATGTAACTGTATTTACTCACTATTTTCTTAATCTGTTGAAACTCAGGAAAGTGGTGATTAAACAAAATGGAAATAGTACTCCTTTTCTCCTCACTATAACCACGTACCCCAGATATACATACAAATGTATATCTATCCTAGGCACACCTGTCCCACACACCATACACATGTAAACACAAATACAGATTCTAAGGCACATTTTTTTTAACCAAGCAACATTGTGTTAGACAACAAACAATTGTGGAGTAAGTCTTTCTTATCCCCATAGAGCAATAACGAGAAGTACAATACATTTTATATAAAGGAACTCTTTATGATTCATTAGTGAGAGGTATTTATAGATTTTTTTTATATTATCAAGTAATTATAATCATGAAAGGCAGACCCGTAGAAAAGTTTAGAGATGATAGTGATATTAAAAATCACCCTTCCTCTGCTTGTTCTTTTTTCTTCTTTAAACAGAGGTAGAAAACCGAGCCAGAGGAATCACACAGCTGGTTATTGGTGAGCAGGGACGAGAACTTGGGTCTCCTGGCTCTGAGTTCATTCTTTCACCCCTCAGAGTAGCAGTATCAGTGCAACCTGTCTCTAGCATTTAGAAGCTGATCTTTCTACCAGATTTTGGAGTCAAATTATGTAAGGGCTTAGAATCTGGAAAGGAAGCTCAGTTGGAAAATATTCCTAAATGAAAAATGAATGAGACTTAAAAAGCAAGCTTTCCATAAAGAACACAATTCTGCTAGGAAACAAACATGCCTAAAAATAAACTACGGCCTGAGAAGACTTTGTTGTTACTAGTCTAGAGTCATTAATAACAAAGATATAGGTATTAAATGAGTACATGGCTTCTATCCCGCTTTCGAGTGAGTCACAGGAAGAACTATGAATGAGGACGTGAAGATGATGGAGTCGAGGCCGCTTTGTGTTTCCTTGCATACTGCCCCTTTAATACAGAGAATGCAAAGATGTTACAACTTACCATAATTATCTTAATACTAATAATGGAGTTGTTTGGTGAGACTACAAATGCAATTAATTCTAATGCTGGTCCCAGTAAGCTCTTTATGAGTCTAAAGGGATTATTAACACAGCAAAGTTAGAAAGATCGAATCACAAGAACAATTTCTTGCAAGATTTTTGAAGCGCTGAGCAGGTTTGCTTTCACGGAAACAGTCATATTAACTGAACACAGTGGAAGGAGCAAGCTGGGAAGAGGGAGCAGAGGGACCAGGGATGGCAGGAAGGGAGTGGAATGGCATGCTTCATTCTTACTTATTTGCCAAGTGAAAGTCAGTGCCAACGTCGTGTTTTTTTTTTGTTCTTGTTTTCAAGCTAACCAGAAAAGGATAAGTTCTGTTTAGAATTTACTTTATAAGACCAGCATAGTTGGCAAGGCTGGAGAAGGCTGGAGCCTCTTCGGGGTTACTGTGTGCAGCGCAGATGCAGTGACTCAGTCAGCTCGGACCCGAGGCTCCCGATGGGCAGGGCATCGCTGGGCCACGCGCGGTGTTGGTGGTGGTGCTGGTGGCATTCGTGAAGGGTCATTCCATGATCTGGCACTGGTGAAAATAATTATTTGAGAAGACGCTCCAAAAAAGTATAGCAGAGTCTCTACTGATTTATTAACTGATTAATTTAGGTCTAAATATTACAGGTATCATGGGCAGAATACTCTCACTTAGTCGGGAATCGATGCTGTCTTCAAGCCATGGATGGCTAGAGGCAAACCTCATCCTTAGCCTGAGTCTTTATACTTTAAAAGAAAATGACAGGTTTTACATGCCTACATTAAATTATTTGCATCTTCTAATTCACAAGGAGCTATAGGGGCCAACCTTTTTCCAGTGGCATATTACATGGTTGTGCAATCCTTGCTATAAAAAATGCCATCCGGCCCTGGCCTGTTTTGCTCAGTGGTTAGAGCGTCGGCCTGAAAACTAGAGTCTTGGGTTCGATTCCGGTCAAGGGCATGTACCTCATTTGTTCTGTCCCCAGCCCTGGTAGGGGTCATGTGGGAGTCAACCAATTGATGTGTCTCTCTCACATCGATGTTTCTCTCTCTCTCCCTCCCTCCCTACCTCTCTACTCAAAGATAAGTGGAAAAATATCCTCGTGTGAGGATTAAAAGAAAAATAAGTGCCATCCGCAACCCACCTTGTCGCATTTCTTCTCTTCACCATTGTGTATGTCCCACCACCCTAGGCTGTGATAGGTTCCCTCTTGTAGTGTCCGAGCTATTCCTCAACCACCTGGTCCCCAGGACAGGTGTCACCTGAGCTTTCATCCTGGCTGATTGATCCGGCAGCGGCCTAGTAACAGGCTGAGTCTCTTTCCTGGACGTGGTAACTTCCTCAGGCTTCTCCACCAACACTGCTGATTTGCTACCTGCTAATTAGCCTGGGTTAAGAGCCAGGTGGAGCCTATGACATCTTTCTCCCTGGTGACCCCTTGTCTGCTCTGCTAGTATTCCGTGACTGATCTGTCCTCGTTTGTAGACGCCTGTGGGCTGCCACTCAGCATACTGGAAAGGGCTGGTCATTTCCTCCCTAGTCAGGGACAAGATGGCAGAGCCCGCAGGCACAGAGCTATTAGAAGGGCCATTTCTGAAACACAATCAAGCCCTTTCTTTATGGCCTTTTCCTGTTTCTCTGCTTCCCCAAGACTCCTTTGCGCATGGGATGAAAGTGGTGCCGTAGGCGCGTCTCAAATCATCGGAAGGAAAGGCTAGGGCCTTTGAAAACCCTGTGCTCCACCCTCCGCTCTGCCCGGAACTCAGGGCTTTCACAGACCTCACTGATGTTGTTGTTTCTCTTCCTTCAAGTCTGCCTTTCTTTCCGGAGTGAGCCAAGGAGCTGGGTGGGTTGGCTTGAGGGAGCAGGGAAGCATTTTCTTACATTGTTCTTACTTCGAGTCCTAGGGAAGGGAATGAGATTAAAAATACCTGTGATCCCTGGTGATGTAGAAATAGGACATTCTGGTAAGTTGGACTAACAATGAGAAGGGAACATGGAAGTGGGTGTAGTAAGAAAACAACTTGTGGGGTCTTGAGCAGTGGGGTTCGATCTGCTCGGTCTCCTGGGCAGGGGCCTTCCCTGTCTGCCCTCAGATCTGGACCCCGAGAGGGACAATGTCTCGTGGTTCCAGGTGAGCCCCTGGCCTCCATCGGGAGACAGATGGAGGAGCACTTTGGCCATCTCCTGTGAATTGGTCTTTCAAGATCCTAAAAAGAGAAAGGGGAGTAATAAGAAATCAGAAGGGGAAGCAACTCTGGGCATCCCTGGAGTGCGCCTCCCACAGGAAGGTGTCCCGTGGCCAATGCTGGCCTCTCCAGATCCGGAGGGCGACCGGTCCTGGAGTGGAAACAACCCCAGGGTCACACTGTTGGGAGAAAGGTGGACGCTGAAAATGTGCAGTGGGCCAGAAGTCCTGTGATGTTCGGTGAGCAACACGGTCGAGAGGCAGAGAACTGGAACAGAAACTGCTCAGCTGATTGCTCAGCAAAACGGTGACTGAGAAGGATCGACTCCCAGCGCTATTCCACCTGGTCTCGGGCTGGGGCTGCTCCCCGGGAGCCAAGCAAATGCATACCCTTTGGGTTATTTGGGGGCAGAAGGGAAGTTGCCCACTGGTCTCAACCTGACTTGTGCTTGCGTGTCTGGGGACAGGATGCGGGGCAGACAGAAGAGGGCTGGGGAGGAAGGGTCACCACGGAGCCGTCTCTGACGACGGAGCGGCCTCCTGCTGTCCCTGAGACCCGCCGGGAGGATCCTCATCCCGGCACAACTGCTGTCTCCACAATCACCGGGGCGGGGCGCTGTGGGCGGAAGGAGATGCGATATGGGGATGGTTGATGCTGAACAGGATACTGAATCACTGTTTTCTGCCCCAGCTTCAAACAGGAGGCTGTTAGCAGCTGCCTGTTAAGGTTGAACCAGCTGCCACCAACCCAAGGGCCGAGGCTGTCCCAGCCCCAGCCTGCCGGTCTCTGTCGGACCCTCTGGCCAGAGGGAGTGGGCAGGCCTCC
The DNA here is from genome assembly GCF_014108415.1 of Molossus molossus. Classification (NCBI taxonomy): domain Eukaryota; kingdom Metazoa; phylum Chordata; class Mammalia; order Chiroptera; family Molossidae; genus Molossus; species Molossus molossus. Next base: position 22,773,009 of record NW_023425347.1, on the reverse strand, counting down.
AGGTAGGCCTTGAGGACAGTTCTTCCTTCGAGAAGCCAGAAGGAGAAATAACAAATATGGTAAGGGGTTTAGAAAGAGCTGGGCTGGGAAATGGACCTACACTGAGAACCAATAAAGAAGAGACTTCCATGGAATTATCCCCAAATCGAAGTAAAGAACTGTGACATTTATCATTCTGAGATATTGGTTAGATGATCGGGTTTGTTTCAAGTAATCAAGAAAAATAAAGCAAATTTCTCCTTCCCTGGCCCTTATACTTCATGTGAGAGACCACCCCCGCCCCCCTTTGGATAAATTCCCAGGTTTAGGAATGAACAGTGTCTTGGATGGTAACACGCTCAGTACCCTTGAGGCCAGCTTTCCAGTGACGTGTAAGGATGAGCTGGAGGCCTCAGTAGGTGTGCAGGGAAATCCAGAATAAGCGAGGGGTGCTAGACCCGGGGCAAAATGGGCATGTGTGTGGGTGTGGAGGGGCAGCTACGAAGAAGGATGTATGCCCTGCTTTGATTGCCTGGCCCTTGGGGAAATACCAAGACTGGCTCTTTACAGAGACTCCCAATAAGATGCCGGTCGCCTTTTGTCAAGTTTTATGGCTTCTGACACCAAAGAAACTTTTGGAAGCGGAAAAGGCATAATGGACTTGTTGGCTGACTTTGTTCCCCTCGGAAGACAGGTAATTGGTTACAACACGGAGCTTCGTCCTGGAAAAACCACTTGCCATGTGGACGCTTAGAGTGGGCTCATTGGGAGAGAAATCTTGTGGAGTCCCAGAAGTTAATGGCTTTTTATTTTACTTTATTATTTTTTTATGCCCCTTTATTCAGCACAGCATTCGCTTTACTGGCCTCCAGCTCGAGTGCATCACACGGCTCCAGCGCTCCCCAGCACGGGCGCCTTTGGCTTCTGCGTGCAGCCAGCCGCTCTCATGCTGTCTTGTCAGGATTTGTCTCTGGATTAGGGCTCCTTTTCAGTTGCTTCACAAGACAGCAGGACGATATTGAGGGTGGTGGAGTTGGGAGGCTGAAATGTTCGCATCCTAGTTCTTTGGATAAGAAGCCGGTACAAAATAAGGCTGGCCTTTGAGGCACACACTTTGTCTATTCCCTCCAAATCCCTTTAGCTTGATTCATGAGTCTGAACGTGATTCTCATAACCATTCCCCTGGAAAAGCATCTCCTCACAGGTTGTCGTGAGAGATGGCAATTTCATCATGAACTCTTAGTTGAACATTTTACTGTGAGTATTTGAAGGAAAATATGACTTGTGTTTCCACAGTTCTGGGAGTATTGTAGCAGGTCCCGGTCTTTGATGTTGCCAGTAACGGTAAGAAAAGATTTGGGATTTTGACAGGAAGGTGGAACTGGAATTGGATAAGGAAAGAACTACCATTGTTCGAGACTGTCACCACCATAACATTTTCTATGTGTTACAGCTCGAAAAAGTCACAAAATATTTATAAGGATAGTATGCTTAGACAAATCGTATATCTGATGAGTCCAGAATATATAGAGAACTCCGAAAACTCAACAACAACCAACCAAACAAATAACCCAATTCAAAAATGGGTGAAGGACTCGGAACAGACATTTCTCTGAGAAGTTATCCAGATGATCAGTAGCACATGAAAAGATGCTCAACCTCACTAATCACAGGAAAATGCAAACAATGAGCTACTACCTCACACCCATTACGATGGCTACAAGCAACAACAGGTATAGCAAGTGCTGACTAAGATATGGCAAAATTGGAAACTTTGTGCAGTATCGGTGGGAATGTGAACTGGTACACCTCTGTGGAAAACAGTATAACGATGCCTGAAACAATTAAACACAGGACTACTAAATGAGCCATCAATTCCACTTCTGAATATATACCCCCCAAATTGAAAACAGGGTCTCAAAGAGATATTTGTACACCCATGTTCATAGAAGCAGTATTCACAATAGCTGGAATGTAGAAGCAACCCAGAGTCCATCGACAGGTGAATTGATAAACAAAATATGGTCTATACAGTGGAATGTTATTCAGCTTTAGAAAGACAAATCTGAGCCTTGGCCGGTTTGGCTGAGTGGTTAGAGCATTGGCCTGTGGTCCAGAGAGTCCTGGGTTTGGTTCCCACTAAGGGCACGTACCTCGGTTAAAATTTGTCCCCAGCCCTGGTTGGGTAGTGTGGGTAGCAACCACTTGATGTGTCCCTTTCACATTGATGTTTCTCTCTCTCTCTCTCTCTCTCTCTCTCTCCTCTCTCTTTCCCTCGCTCCCTCCCTCCCTCCCTCCTCCCTCCTCCCTCCATCCCTCCCTCTCTATCTGAACAAAAAATGGAAAAATGTCCTCAGGTGAGGATAAAAAAAAAGATAAATAAATATAGCTTATATGAGGAAAATATCATAGAATTTAAAGAAAAATAAGAAAGACAAATCTGATATACATACAACATGGATGAACCTTGAGGATAGTATGCTGAGTGAAATAAGCCAGTTACTGAAAGACAAATAATGTATGATGCCACTTATATAAGGTATTTAGAGTAGTTAAAAACATAGAGACAGAGTAGGATGGTTGTTGCCAGAGGCTGGAGTGGGGAGAGAGAAACGAGAAGCTATCTAATGGGTATGAAGCTTCAGTTTTATGAGATGGAAGGTGTTATGTGGATCGATGGTGGTGATGGTGGCACAACATTATGAATGCATTTAATACACTGAAATGTACACTTATAAATGGTCAAGATAATAAATTTTATGTTATGCATGTTTACCACAACAAAAACCTGGAAAAAAAGGTACATGATTACTTACTACACTGCCCTCTGTGCCCTAATTGGCATTGTATACACGTTTTAGATGTGCATACACACATTTTTATCACAGTTTATCAAACAGTTGATTTAACATGGTATTAACTTAGTATTTATAAAAACCTGAGTGCTAGGTAAATTAGTATATATATAAGTAGATTAATAGATACACATTACTGACCTGGCCTGTTTGGCTCAGTGGTTAGAGAACATCAGCCTGTGGACTGAAGAGTTGCGCTGGGGATCAAACCTGCAAACCCAGTTAGGTTCCCTTGACCAGGAATCAAACCTGCAACCCTTTGGTCGCTCTTAGTGCTGAGCCAAACCAGCCAGGGCAAAAACCATATATATATATATATATATATATATATATATATATATTTTTTTTTTTTTGGTGGTACATGCCCCTAGCAGGAACCGAACCTGGGACTCTCTGGTCCGCAGGCCAACGCTCAACTGCTGAGCCAAACTGGCCAGGGCCAAAACCATATTTTTAAAGAAAGGAAGGTAATGTTTTTTTCTTCATCCCTTGATATGGCAGATTGTATTAGCTAGATCCCATGTGCAGAGGAGGAAAACTTTAGCTTTTGCTTTAAGAACTGACCACATAATTTCTTTTATGGGAAGTTTCCTTTTTTTTTTTTAATCCTCACCTGAGGACATTTTTGCATTTATCTTCAGATAGAGCGGGAGGGAAAGAGGGAGGAAGAGAGAGAGAGAGAAACATTGATGTGAGAGAGACACATCGACTGGTTGCCACCCACACGACCCCAACCAGGGCCGGGGACAAATTGCAACCGAAGTACGTGCCCTTATCAGGAACCAAACCTGAGTCTCTCCAGTCCGTGGGCTGTAGCTCCAACCACTGAGCCAAACCGGCCAGGGCAAAGTTTCCATTTTTTGGCTTGAATTCTCATTGACCATTTTGGTTGGAGAAAGAGAATTCTTGTCCCCACATGGTAGGAGGGAGAGAAGTCTTAGCTCAATGATGCTGAATAAGAATTGAATAGGACATTTGGAATATAAGGGCAAGTGAAGTAGGGAGGGCAGAAAAGGAGCAGTAGGTCAAGTGTGTGTGTGTGTGTGTGTGTGTGTGTGTGTGTGTGTGTTTAGTCATGGAGAGAGAGTCTTAATGGAAGGCAAGAAGAATTCTGCTGAGGTGATGGAGTGATGGTGGCGGCCACAGAAATTCTCTTTTCTGCTGATCTGTGCTACATTGTCTATGAGCATCCCACTTCTTAGTGGACATTACCTTGAATTTCAATAAAGAACTTACTACTTGCCATGCTCATGTGTGAGTAGTCCTTTTGAAAAACCAGGAAGAAAGAGTTCTATTTCATGAATGGGTTGACATAAAGAGGAGAGAAGGGAATGACCACAAGAAGAGAATTGGAACCAAAGATGTCAAGGTAAAACGTAAGTGTTCCAAGAATCCCCAGGAATGGAGAGGCATGCTGGGCTCCCCACTGCAGTTAGAATGAGATTTTCGATCAGCATCTCAGGGGCGGTGTCACCCCAGTTGACGTCTGGGTTACAGTTGCACTTTGACAGAGGCAGATAGTTAATAGTCAACACTTCAGATTGATTGATTAATTGGTTTTTGTCTAACCAAATGCCTAGCCCTGGAAGAAGCTCCATCCAAAGTTTAGATTTTTATGAGTTCACAGGTTTCGTCTTTCCCTGCTTGTTCTATGTAATACAATTTGTAGATGAGATTTGCAATGGTCAATTATCTGTTCTCCTGCCAATTTTTAAAAAATATAAGCATGGGAAGAAAAGAACCATAAAGACATTTAATTAGTTCCAAGAATGGGGTTTATTTACCCATACTGGGTCATGTTTTCCAAAGAGTCTTCAGAGAGTTTAAGCGGATTAATATTTTCCATGTCAAAACCACATAATCACAATTCATCCCATTAGTATTCTCATAATCTTAGATCATAGGACAGAGCAATCAATTTATCACTAAAATTTCATTTGTTTATTACCCAAACAAATAAAAGAGCAGAATTGGAAATTATGTCAATGCTGTTAGCAGCGATTTTGGGGGGCTCTTCAGTTCCCTTGGTAATTGAAGTGTTGGATCCAGGATCTCTCTACATGTGAGAGCCAAATCCCTGAGTGTTATAATGGAGTCCATCCTGACTATCAGCTATTCGTCAAGGCATTTTCAAGTGAGGGTGGGATATCTCAGTTTGGACAATTCAGTTTTCTATTCATAAGTTTAGGGGGCTTTCTTTTCTAGATGCCTTTTCCCCTTTCCCCTCTGTTTTTTATTAGCTGATCTCAGTTTACTGAGACCAACAAGGAAAAATGAGTACACAGGGATTATCTGTGCTTAAAAACGCACATTTACGGAAGTGGAATTTCAGGTTGAAATATTATTAGACAAACCAAATGTGGCAGATGAAAAAAGCAGTAGAAAGTAGGAGACTTGGCTTTTACTTTGTATTTTATTTCTTGCAAGCTCTGGGATGTTGGGAAAGTCCCTTTAGCCTTTCGACTCCTCATTATCTAATCTGGGTGGGGAGTGATATGTTTCCTAGCTGAAGACACAGGATGGAAACAGGTGATCCCCTGCCTGCCCTAGCTGCAGAGTTCTTTCCCTCTACGGCCACTTAATTTTCTTCATAGCAATTGTCCCCACCTGATGTTTTACTATATATGGTTATCCTTTTTTTTTTTTATCCTCACCCGAGGACATTTTTTACATTTATCTTCAGATAGAGCAGGAGGAGGGCGGGGAGAGGGAGAGAGAAACATCGATGTGAGAGAGACACATCGACTGACTGCAACCGAGGTACCTGCCCTTAGCGGGAACCGAACCCAGGACTCTCCAGTCTGAGGGCTGACACTCTAACTGCTGAGCCAAACTGGCCAGGGCTATCTTTTTTTTTAATTCCTCATCTGAGGATATTTTTACACTTATTATCAGATAGAGTAGGAGGAAGGAAGGGAGACAGAGAGAAACATTGATGTGATAGAGACACATCAACTGGTTGGCTCCTTCACGACCCGACCAGGGACACCACAACCAAGGTACATGCCCTTGACCAGAATCGAACCCAAGACTCATTGGTCCGCGGGCTAACGCTCTAACCATTGAGCCAAACCGGCCAGGGACATGTTTATCTTTTTATTTTCTGTCAATCCAAATAGAAAGTAAGCTCCATGAAAACAAAGTCCTCTCTGTGTTATTGCCAGGACGAGGGCAGTGACTGGCACACAGTGTATGATCAATAAATATTTGTTGAAAAGATGAATCTTAGCTGTAAGACCCAAGGATTAAAAACAGAGTCCGGTGCGGCCTGATGGCTCAGCTCTGTTGTAAAGAGGCCGTGGTTCAAATCTCACCACTTTCTGGATGTGTGACCTTGGGTAAGTTAATTAGCTGCTTAGGGCTTCCGTTGTACCTTTGCTATGGGTTAAATGGGTCTAATAATAGTGCCTAACTGAGTAGTTATGACAGTAAATAAAATAGTTCACGTAAAGTAATCCGCACAGGGTTTGAGTTCATTGTCAGTTGTTGCTATGAGTTCCTAGATTCATAAAGCATGGACTCAGCTTCTCCAACCCAGGATGAAAAAATTAGATGAGGCCACAATAAAGACTTACAATGACAAAGGTTTGTTGTTGTCTCCTAATAAATGCTCTCTCCTGGTGTAGTGATGTTTGCACTTTTGAGGAGGGAGGGATGCAGGCTGAATGAAGAGTCTTTCCAGGAGGACCTCTTGTGCCTATCTTACTGTCTTCGGGCATGCTTAAAGTGACAGTAGTGAATTAGTCCTGAGCCCATGGGTTCTGAGGAGCCCAGAAGAATCACTATTTAGACAGAAATGAAGGTGGTGTTGTTGCTGGGGCCACAAGCTAACTGGGGAAAGGACAAAGTCCAGTGGCCCTGAGCCTGTGGGGGACTTAGCGGGATGGAATGTGCCTCTGCTCAGACGCAAGCCTGTTCCCCTGCTGCCTTAGATCTATGGAAACTCTGATAGCAGAAGGAGATTAGGGATGAGGAATAGGAAAGGAAGGAAGCTAACATTTACTTAGCACCCCCTATTTGTCAGGTACTGTTCCTAATTTTAAAAGTTATCTAGTCTATAATAACCTTTGAGATACTATGCATTTTGCTTATTTAATTGCTAAAGACCTGAGGATGAGGAAGGTTAAACCACTCAGAGTCAACAGCAGGTGAAGGATGGTTCAGAGGTTTGAAGCCAGAGCCCCCGGACTCCAGAGACTGTGTTTCAGTATGACAGCATGACCTCCAGAGCAAGGGTCAGGGCCCTGGCGGCTCAGCACTGGGATCTAAGGAGCCCGTGTGCAGCAGGAGCAGAAAGAGGGGACACTGAGCCCACGGCTCTCTCAGGCAGCTCCTCTGTGTTCCCATCCAGCTCAGCAGCCAATCTGGACACAGTCTAAGGTAGAAACAGTCTGGTGGAGAGGCAGACTCGTGGGAACCAGAGAAAGCTTTCCTGCCCCCTCTGGCCCTTCAGTCCCCAGCACTGTGCTGATTCAGGTTCTCCTCCCACACAGTCCCACCCATCACGCGGGAGTGTACCTAGCTCTGTCCCTGACCCATTGCTTTCCACCCATCTTCTTTTCTGTCTGCTCTCACATGTCATCTCCTCGAGTGCAGGAAGAGTAGCTCAGTCATCATTTTGTCCCTAGTACCCAACACACTGCCTGGTGTTCATGGCTGCTAAAGAGTGGCGTGAGGGGAATGGATGAGAGTAATAGTTGGAGTTGAAAATATCAGCAGCTTCTGCCTTATTTCCTCTTATGATGACACTGTTTTAATGCCCTTTGTTCCATGACCTTCCTCCTTCTGCCCACACCCTTCTTGCCTGTAGACAGGAATACGCTTGGCCACAGAGGTTCTAGAAGCAGTCACTTCTCTCTTGATAGAGGGTGTGGGAAGAAGATGGTGGAGGCGGTGGGCTCAGGGCTGTTCTCGGTCACAGTTAGTCTGCTCTAGGCATGGCCAGGAGGTTATGCATAGATTCTGAATGGTTTGCCAGAGTTGGAAAATATCACAGAAGCTGCTTGAGAAATGCAGGGTTTGCATGTAAGAGACCCTATCAGTGACCATGGGAAGGAAGAACACTCCGCGTGGACACTGCCCATTATGGAACTCTCTTTGGTTAAGCATCATATGGCAGTGAACTTTCAGCAGTTTTTATGTGTCTAATATAAACTCCTGCCCTGACACTCAGGTTAGGGAGGCAGTGTAGCGTAGTTACCAGCGTGGACTCTGGATCCAGTCTGCACTGAAACCTGCTCCCCCATTTCCTGGCTCTGCTTGACCTTGGTGAATTTACGTGAACTCTGTACCTCCGTGTTCTCATCTGTAAAATGGCAATGCTTGGAGGATTAAATGAGCTAATACACAGAACACACTTAGAACCAGGCACAGCAGGTAGGAAGCATTATTGAGTGCTATGATGATGGTGATGATGACTGTAATGCAGATTTCAAAACTTTGAGGATTTGCCTGTCAAATTAGATACCCTGAAGCCCATCACACACATCAGTTTCCAGTACTAAAGAAATTAAAACAGAAAAAGACTAATAAGTAAGTTGGCGCTGTGAGACTGCACTCGATTTGGCGTGGAAGACCTGCCACTGGACCAGCGTGATCTTGGGAAAGTCCCAGCGGTCCCCAGTCTCAGTTTTCTTTTCTTTAAAATGAAAGTATTGAATGAGATCAACGACGGCAAGGGAGTCCAACCAAGGTGCTAATCCACCTGCCGGTGACCAAGGAAGGCCTGGCTAATAGACATCAGCACACTTTCCGGGGGCTCAGAGTTTGTCCCCACACTGCCAACCAGGACGCCATCACCGCTTAGTGGGTTGGTGTTGGTAAATGAAATAAACCGATATCCTACTCGTATCATAGGCTCCCAAAGGTCCTTTCCAGCTCTAAATGTCTGCGATTTAATGACTGAGAAATGAGTACATGTGTTAGAAGTTGATTTTTGTAGATTTAATATTGCTGGCATGGGGAACGTTCCTGGAGGCCAAAGGATTTAGGAAAACAGGAGAGCTTTCTTCACAGTCAGGATAAAAAACTTCTCTCACTGTTTACCATAATCCTCATGTTTGAAAAAGAGCTCTGGAGAGGTCACGGAGGACCCAGGAAGGAGGAAGTCTGGGTGTTTGAAATTCATTCTCCCTGCGATTGCCCCAAACTGCTTTTTGGAAGGCTGAACACACCTCGTGGGTGGGGGTAGGCATTTTGTCCTGTAGCCCTGAAGATGCTGGCATGTCCTCAGGGTACGCTCTGAGGCATTTAAATAGGAAGGTTTCCCAAGAACAGGTCTGGGTGGATCTATAAACTGAAAGTGAATATACACAGGGGAGTAATCAGAGGTCAGTCAGTAACCTTTTCTGACTTCTATATGAGTCTGGAGATGTTCTAATCAGATTTTTTTTTCCCCACCAGAAGCTGATCATTTTGGTAAGCCTGGCTTTGTGGAAAGGTGTCCTTTGTCTGTCTGTCTATCTATCTATCTATCTATCTATCTATCTATCTATCTATCTATCTATCTATCTATCTAATCAATAGAGTGGGAGGGAAAGAGAGAGAGAGAAACATCGATGTGAAAGGGACACATCGGGTGGTTGCCACCCGCACGACCCAACCAGGGTCGGGGACAAACTGCAACCGAGGTACATGCCCTTAGCGGGAACCAAACCCGGGTCTCTCTGGACCGTGGGCCAACACTCTAACCGCTGAGCCAAACTGGCCAGGGCAAGGTGTCCTTTATTTAAAGTTTGGAATTCAAGCCTGCTTGTAGAAGTGTATTTCAGAAAGTGGTGATGTGGATGTCCTTAGAAGGATGTTGTATGTTTTGAGGGCTTTGGTTCCAAGTTCCCCTTGCCTCCTCATGTCATTTCATTTTTACTCTGGAATTGAACAGCCCTGTGGCACTCATTTCTGTTCGTGTATGTTTTAGGTAACAGTTTCTGTCTATGGGAGACTGGTAGATAGCAACACCTGAGAAATTAAGCATTGTAGAACTAGAGGGAGTCACTGTTTTCCCAGCACCAGGAAGGAGAATTGTGAACATCCAGACAACTTCCATCCTGAATCTTATTTTCATCACTTGACATTGTCTTCCAGAGTCTAAATAGCAAGACTGCTACATACGTGAAAAACAGACTGAGTTTTCTTCCTTTAAACAGGAAAAAGCAACTATTTCAGCTCTCTACCCATTCGGAGAGAAATGTTTTGTGAGGGATCTGGGTCTAGAGTTCCACATTCATCAAGAACCAGTACACGCCCTGGCCGGTGTGGCTCAGTTGGTTGGAGCATCATCCCATGCACCAAAGGGCCACTGGTTCGATTCCCAATCAAGGCACATGCCCAGGTTGTGGGTTCAGTCATTGGTTGGGCACTTATAGGAGGCAACCAATCGATGTTTTTCTCTCTTCCTCTCCCTCTCCTTTCCTCTCTCTCTCAAATCAATAAAATATATATATCTATATATATCTATCTATATATATATCTATATATATTTTTAAAGAACCAGTACAACGTCCTTGACTCCTCCCTGTGAGAGCAGGGAGTGGAAAGCCTTTCTTATTTTATTGTCTTGTAGTAACTTTGTTGACTACATAGAAAGTCCACATGCTTGTATTAAGTATACCATTTATGAGTGCACGTTTTTTTGAGGCAATTTTGAAAAGTCCAACTTTCCCAGTGCTAACCTGGAAATGCAAAGAACCCTTTCTCTGGGAAGTGCTTGTACTTCTGGAGCAGTTTTGTGCTTTTCTGAAAGTTAGATTTGTTTATACTTCTCATTTGCAATTAAAAATAAAAGATAAGAAACTCTTGCCCTGACCAAATGGTTCAGTTGGTTGGAGCACTGTCCTGTACACCAAAAAGTTGTGAGTTTGATTCCTGGTCAGGGAACATATCTAGGTTGCAGTTTAATCCTGGACAGGGGTGCATGCGGGAGGCAACCAATCGATGTTTCTCTCTTACATCAGTGTTTCTATCTCCGTTCCTTCTCCTCTCTCTAGAATCAATAAAAAAAATCCTCAGGAGAGGATTAAATAAAAAAAGAAAGTTTTTATGCTTTATGATCTTTGACATAGTAGGTAAAACTAGAGCCCCTAAAAAGAAAATGGCCGCAGGAAAAATAGATAAAGTAAACCAGCTCTTGGTTTAGAGATGATGGAGTGAGGTAAGTGAAGTGTGCCTTCTGGTTTTCTAGTTCCACCAGTTTTGTAAACAACCCCCCTCTCCACCTCATATGTTAGTATCCCTGTATGTCTCTGTTGTTACATTTGTCAAAACTTTGCTTAGGAAAAGCAAAGGAACACAATTGACTCATTAGCTCTAAGGGGCAATTGGCTGGTTAGCCTTAAAGGGCCTCCTCACTGGATAGCAGCCTGCTCTGTTCTTCTGAAACCCCTCTGTGAGTAGCTGATCAGCCAGCACAGATTTTCTGAGCACAGACTATGTGTCAGGTGCTGTGCTAGGCACCCCGTGCACCCCGTCATTCAGTCTCATGACAGCCTGACGCACTTGAGATCACTGTCACTCCCATTGTACAGGCAGGGCATTTGAGACTCAGGCTAATTAGATAACTCTGGTTGCCTGGGCCCATGCAGTCAATACCTGCTGGAGCTGAGATGTAATGCTATGTGCTCTTAGCCAACTTACTATCAACAGCATTCCAGCATTTTTCTGAGGACAAGTGAAGGTTGTTGGAAGACATAGTGAAATATCATAACTGATAAGAGATATAGAGGCAGCTAAATATTCCCCTTGTTTGGCCTGTAAATGACTTGCAATCCATTCTCTTGGGCCTCTGCTCTCTCTTCCATTTGATTATGTTTATGTCTTGAACTCAATGGGTTTGCCTCAAAAATGTGATAAGAAATCTGAGAAGGGCCCTGGCCAGTTTGGCTCAGCGGTTAGAGCGTCAGCCTGCGGTTCGGAGAGACCGGGGTTCGGTTCCCGCTAAGGGCACGTACTTCGGTTGCAGTTTGTTCCCGGCCCTGGTTGGTCGTGCGGGTGGCAGCCACTCGATGTGTCCCTTCACATCGATGTTTCTCTCTCTCTCCTTTCCTCTCTCTCCCTCCCAGTCTATCTGTACAAAAAATGGAAAAATATCCTCGGGTGAGGATTAAAAAAAAAAAAGAAATCTGAGAAGGAAATATCCTGGATAAGAAAGGAACCATGAGATGAAGAAACAGAGAGGTAGCCCTGAAGTCTAGATCACTAGTGTTGTACTCCCGAGGGAAACTAACCCTACACATCGAGAATTCGACCCTCCTCACCATTTCTCATATTGGGTATGTGTGTGGGGATTACAGCTTGAATCTTCTTAGGTGCCTCTGGTTCCTGACACAGAAGCAGCCTTTGAGTCATGGAGTGTTTTCTCCCCGCCGCTCAATCTCGGAGCAGCCAACGGGAGGGGTTTTAACTTTATCTGTTCCAACCACACTTCCACTTTACGCCTTCATCGCAGGAAGTAGCTTCCACGCTGTTGCAGGGGGCGGGTTTGCTGATGCGTGTGCACTTTCGTGTATGTGCCTGGACCTTCCTGAAGGTGCGGGAACAATGGTGAGCAAGTGGGAGGGTAAGGACCTATACTGTGTAACACACTGAAAGCACCAAGGAGGCTGCGTTTGTTGCAAGTTAAAAGGTTTATACAGAGATTTTCTTAGTAATGTCTAAGATTGTAATAGGGTAATTAATCTTTCTACGTGTTAGTGCCAGAGTATGGGATCAGCTATTATCCCTGGCTGCAGAGTAATCCTTTGTGTGTTACTATGAGCAGGACTAAGTGGAGAGAACACTCACTCAGGTTGCCAAACAACGATATGGCTGCAGTTGGCTTGTTGAGGTTTTAAAATGCATTTTCTGGTGCAGGTAAAAGAACCCCTGTCTCTGTGGGACTATCAGTGCCCTTTAATAGCCATTGAGCTGAAGGGAAAGGCAGATAAATACACACGCTTTGTGTTTTTTATTCTTTAACAACCAATTATTACTATTTTTAAGATAATGACAGGCATATTCATTGGAGACCTTATTTTAAGTGGGAAAATAGAATTTACTGAAAAGAAGGACCTACTCTGGCCAGTTTTCTCAGTGGTTAGAGTGCCAGCTGGCAGACTGAAGGGTTGAAGGTTCCATTCCTGGTCAAGGGCATGCACCTGGGTTGCAGATTTGATCCCCAGCCTTGGTCGGGGTGGTGAGGGAGACAACCAATTGATGTGTCTCTCTCACATCAATGTTCCTCTCTCTCTCTCTGTCTCTCTCTCTCTCCCCCCCTCTTTCTCTCTCCCTCTCTCTCTCTCCCCCCCTTCTCCCACTCCCACTCTATCTTTAAAAAAAAAGAAGGACTTTCAAGAATTAAGGCAAAGGGTTTCATCTAATTCTAAAAGTTCTGCTTCTTTCTCTTTCCTTAATCTGAGTTAGGTGAGACTGGCCAAAATATGCGACGAGTAAACAAAATTTGAAGAGAAAACACCACAGTGAACGAGACTTAGTATATAGCCTTTATTTAGGATGATTGATTATTTCATATAGCCTATCAAAATATTGATCACAAATAGATGTTATTTTTTTCCCCTTGTGTAATTTCTATATGTACAGTGATACCTCGGTTCTCGAACGCCTTGGTTTTCGACCAAATCAGTATTTGACCAGGAGATTCGAGAAACTTTTGTCTCGGAATCCGAACAAATATTTGGAACTCGAACTTCCGAGATGAGCCGAGTTGAGCCGAATGGCGTTCATTCGGCCCAGCGCGCCTTGCTTGCGTCATCAGTGTGAGTGCAGAGAGAGAGTCACGCTTTGTGGAGTCACGCTTTCCTATTGGTTTCATTGCTTCGGTTCTCGAACAATTCGGTTCTCGACCGTCCTCCTGGAACGAATTATGTTTGAGAACCGAGGTATCACTGTATTTAAAAGAAAAAAAAATTCAGAACATACCATACCATGTGAAAACCCTGAGGGTATAATTGTGATGCAATCCAGCCTATGGCCTCTCCTCTGGCTTTGCTTAAACTTCCCTTGACTTGGATGAGGATTTTGGCTCTGGTTGTCTACATGAAGCAGTTGTTCAGAACTATAAGTCCATTGGTGTGGCAATTGGTTGTAGTTACTGCTACTTTCCCCAAATTGCTCCAACTAGTTTATATAATTTTCAACTGCTAGTATCACTACCTGGGTAGAAAAGATGTCTCCATTGAGTCATAATTCTTTCCCTGTTCGTGGGTCCATGCCCTTTGTCCTGACGCCACTGTTTTGATAGGCTTTTTACCACAGGAAGGGCCACTAAGTTTGTTCTTCCTTGAACAATGTCTGTATTTGGGCATTACATTCTACTTGTTTGAGATGTGCCAGAGAACACTGATGGGTGGTGGGGAGACATTCCATAATTTGCATTTTACATAGAAGTGATATGAGAATGATGACTTAAACAAGACGTGACCAGTGTTTTCCTGTGTAGGACAAGATGACGTGTTTTATGGCGAGTTTTAAGGAGTGAAGAAGAACTGGGCTGGGTGTTCTGGTGATGTTAAAGTTACATTAGTGCTTTAGTTACATCTAAAGCAGTTATATAGTTATATCTTGATCAAGGCACTAAACTTCCAGTACCTAAGCTGATAGGAAGAGGCCAGTGGAGACAGGAGAAGTGCTCGTGAAAATAAGAGGATCATCAGGATGCATGAGAATGTCAGTCAGCCTGCATGCCACACAAAATGGTTCATGCAGCAGCTGGGGCTGGGGCATTTGCCAGTGTGGCCCCCATATATTAGATGATGCTCTCAAGTAACAATCTCAGACTGCTGCTGCTGTGGGAGGCATATTAGCCAAGGGCAGTCATGATATTACTCAATGAAGGTCAAATAAGTTGTGTTTCCCAGTCAAAGGGTTTTTTAATGCTCTCCTCATTCATACCATGCGGAGCACAGATCGTGGTGGAGGAGGGATGCATCAGCGTAGTACAGGTAAAAAAGTGAGTGAAAGAGTGGCAGTGTCAAGCAGTCCTTCCTGTCAACAAGTGAACGCTTCAGACAACTTTGTGACACTTTGTTTATTTTGCACAGCCTATTGATGGGAGAAAAACATCCCAGAGAAATACATTAATTAAAACTCAAGATTTGAAATGCATATATAGCCCTTGTGGATGAAAAGCCTGAGCTTGTGGGACAACTCTTTGGGACAAGCATACAGAAATTATTGCAGAGCAAGATAGGGACATGTGCACTCTGGAGAGTTCAGGTTGAAGAGGAGACAACCAGATATTGAGGTTAGGAAACATTGTATAATTCCTCTTGTTGGTTCATGTTAGTGTGGGCACACAGGTCCTATTTCAGAGTGTTGATTTTCACATATCCTCTTTTCTTACTAAAACTCTTTGTGTTGTTGACTCTCTGATCTAGGTGGACTCTTTTTGACTATTCTAGGTAAGATTCTGGGTTCCACATTGGGCCAAATGAAGAAGGATATGCTCAAACAGAAAGCTGCCTCAACAACCTTCACTCCTGGGTGGGTGTGCTCCGTTCCAACATAGGTGGGCAGACGGTCACTCTCACAGAGTAAATCTTCATCTGTGCAGTATTTGAGATTTTGCCAAAGACAGGCTGTCTATGTAGGAGGGTAGGATTCTTTTCATGGGCTTTTATTTTATTTTTTATTTTTTTGGCCATTATATGGATGAAGAAAATGGCAGAAAAAAGAGAGTGATATTGGGAGAGGGTGGGCTTGACTCCCTCTGATGGGGAAGCAAGATGGAGAAAGATTTTATTCTGTCACAATCATTTCTCTTCTTGCTAATAATAAGGTCAAGTATCCATATGTTGGAGTTAAAAAAATAATTTCAGTTCTTCCGTGAGTTCATGGCAACTCCAACGCACATCACCAAGAATAGTGTAAAGTAAACAATCAACCCAATGATGGAAAAAATGACACATTCTCACATTATTTATTACAGTCTCTCATGTTTCAAAAAAATTTTCATTTACAGAACCATTTTATAAATGTCAATGTATTAATCAACTCAGTTTATGATAGTCCTGGAAATTTCCTCATATCAAACAGAGGTAAGTAATAATGCCATTGTACTCGGAGTTTTTTTCTTTCATCCTTTTAAGAATTTAAATTTGTTTTTACAGATAATCTATGCCCATAGTAAAAAATCAGAACGTGCAGCAAAAAGCATAGTGTCTAAAGAAATCAGAACATACAAAAAAATATGTAATAAAAATTAAGAAAGAATGACTTTTTGAATTTTTAAAAACTTTTTGAGCATAGAGGTTTTGTGCAGCTCCCTTACATTTTTTAAATAAATAGAAATCTCAAATATTTGCATTTCATTTGGAAGTTTCTTCTTTTGTTCTGTTCTTTTTTTTTGTTTTTAAGCTTAAGAGTATTGATCAAATTGGTGTACTTCTTAATAGCTTCAAAGTTTTGTTTTCTAATCTTGGAAAATGGTCTACCAGGTGAAGTCTCAGGAGTATTGTACATACAGTTTAAAAACCGGTCTACTGTCTTTCTCAGGACTATCCATTCTTGCTTCCATTCTCTGGTTCCTTCGGTTCCTAGTAGACACCACAGAGCGTTATATGTGTTAGATATGTATATTCATGGGTCAATGGAGTGGCTGCTGGTCACATTTCCAATCCCCAACTAGAGATAATAATATACCACTAAATAGAAATCTCAATTCCCGTTTTACAGTCCAGCTCTGGTGTTAAAATATATAGTTCTTTGAAGAAGTCCTCAGTTTAGAATTCTTCCTTCTTCTTTCCCTCCCCTGGTTCTCTTTCTTCTCTCTCTTTCTCTCTCCCTTTTCCTTCCTCCCTTCCTCTTTTATTCTCTTGCTTTCTTCTTTCTCTCTTCCTTCCTTTCTTTCTTGCTAATTGTTATACAATTTTTTAAAAAAGATAGATGAAAGGTTTTTAGTGTGAAGTAGGCTAATATCATTGAACACACACACAATAAGGTGCTGAGGAAAAATAACTGATAAATTATAAAATCCCCAGGAGTAATTTTATGAAGAGGACTAGCAATTTTATTATGCTATCTGTATATTTCAACATACATTCACATGCCACATGCATAGGCATATGACTACTTTTGTTGCCCAGTGCTTACTCATATTTCAGGAAAGGGCCTTGGGATCATTCAGTTCATCTGTCTCATTTTATAGAGGTTAGGCCACTTGCCCAGGGTCACCAAGATATATTTGTCAGAGTGGTGTGCAAAACCCAGTCTTTGGACTTCTAAGCTCCCCCATTATATAATGGGGTTATATATTTGTTTTCCATGATATTTTTTTCAAAACTCATTTTGAAACAAGCTCTATCAAAAAATTAAAAGAAATATTATGATAAATACTATGATCACCAACATACCAATTTAATCTTCATCATTTGTTAACATTTCTCCCCATTGGTTTCTCTTCTGTCTCTCTCTGGCTCTGTCTGTCTGTCTGTCTGTTTCTGTGTTTATAAAAGTATGCATATGGATATGTGTATCATTTTCCACACTTTATTTTTCCTTTTTTCTAAGATATTTGAAAGGAATTTGGCAACAACACTCGTAAATAGGCTGTGTCTTCTAAGAACAAAAGCTTTCTTTTATATAAGCACAAGAAATTATCCCAATTTAACATTGACACAATATATTAATATTATATTATTAGTATTATGCTCTATATTATACATTGTTCTATGTATCATTGTGCTCAATATTATGTATTCAGTTCAAATTTAGATTCCCCAATTCTCCTTGTAATATCTTCTAGTTTTTCTTTTTCAGTCTCGTGATTTGAGTAAGGATCCCATTTTGCATTTAGTTTTCATGTATATTAGTTTCTTTTAATCTGAACTGATTCTTCCATCAAGTTTTTTAGAGTTCTTTTTAAGTTTCCAGGAGTCAAGTCCTTTGTTTGAATGAATTTGGATTTGTCTGATTGTTTCTGCTGGATTAGCATCAAGGTAAGCAACTTTTTAAGGCAGCAACACTCCAAAGGTGAGGTTTTGTACTTCCCATAACATCACATCAACAGAAATATATTGTCAGATTGACCTATTATTGTTGAGGCTACCATTTACATAAAAAACAAATCTTTGTGGACAAAGACATTTAAATGCCACAAAAAACAAAACAAGAAGAAATTCATCTCACCCAAGATTCCTGTATATTTGTTATAGAAAAAGTCATGCAGTCAACATAACTTCGAAGCCAATTTTGAATCACTCAAAGCAGTATGTCATGCATCGTTGGCATTTAAACATTGCCTTATTTAAAAAAAAAGTGGTATTTGGGCTTTAGTTTACTCACTCTCAGTGTAGATTTATTAATAAATATCTGACATTGGATCACAGTACAATCTTAGTTTCTCTCTTCCTTCTACGTAGAAATTGCTTTTTTCTTCACCCCATCCTATGTACTTTTACATCATGTCATCTTATAACTGGAAGAATGCTCAAAGATATCTTTCATGTATTGTAAGACCCAAGTCAGAACAGCTTTGCTCATTTCTGCTAAGCATAGACTAGTATTAGTTCTGAGAGCATGGTTTCATAATAGGGACTCAAAGAGTTAAGTGTGTATGCGATGTACTGCATTGACGTGAAGTCGGTGTTCAGGACTCACAGGGGCATATTTCAGAAGTGAAAAGGTGGCCTACTTTACAGATAGCAATGGATCTTCTTCTATCTCCCATCCTCAACCAAATTCATCAGTATTGCTGAAGGCTTTGCTATCAACGGACTGATTTAACCATTAATTCCTGACTGAAAAGCTTGAGTGCTAACCTTTTGAGGAGGAGTTACAATGCCTTTAATTATGGCTGGAAAGAATCTACAGCAGAAGGTGAAGGTGTTTTGGGAAGGTGTTTTGTTGGGTTGTGGTGATGGACACAGGGAAGGCTTTTCTTAGATTTCACAGATCATGCCACGATTTGACTGACTGACTCTTTCTTCCGCTCATATTATTCTGAAAATGTGATCACTTTCACGATTTTTCCTGATTATCTAAATGGCTTTTTATAAAAAATATGCCGAAATTCTGTTAATTTTAAAGAAAACAAAACCATTCAATGCAGTTTCAAAACTGAAACCTATTACCATTCTTTCACTTATAAAAATCATTCACACTCTTTGTAAGAAATTTAGCATCTGGTGAGTCACAACCTCATTAGTGTTAGTATGTTTTCTTATGCTCTTTTGGTCAATGAAGAGTTTTGCTAATTTATATTACATAGTTGTTATTACATAGAATATACATATTTTATTGTTTTAAACAAAAAATTATAACAAATATTTCTCTTATAGCAAAGTTATAGTAATCATATTTTAATGGCCACACAGGATCCTATTATAATGATGAGCCATAATTTATTTAATATTCCTTATTTTTGCTTATATAGATAGTGTCTATCATAAATCATGAATTTGTAACTAAAGATTTTCCTGCATTTCAAAATATAACCTTGGGGTTGTTGTGAATATTGATGCATAGCTCTGCCAAGAAGTAGTAGAAAGTTATGTTTCTTTGATCAATATATGTAATTGTACAATATATATGTGAAAATATATAAAAACTTTACCATTGGTCCTGGCCAGTTTGGCTCAGTGTTTAGAGCATTGGCCCTCGGACCAAAGAGTCGCAGGTTTAATTCCGGTCAAGGGCATGTACCTCGCTTGAGGTTCCTCCCTGGCCCTGGTTGGGGTCGTGTGGGAGGCAACCAGTCAATGTGTCCCTCTCACATGGATGTTTCTCTCTCTCTCTCTCTCTCTCTCTCCCTTCCTCCCTCCCACTCTTTCTGAACATAAATAGAAAAATATCCTCACGTGAAGATTAAAAAAAAAAAAAGAAGAAAAGAAAAAAAAAACTTTGCTATCAACATTGTGTATTATATATTTTTAAAAAGACTTTTCTAATTTTATAGGCCAAGCTTAAAGGTGTCTATCTTAACTTGTATCATTGGAATGCTATGAAGGTACAATCTTTACCATGTTTTATGATCTGGATATAGTACCTCTTTCATGAATAGCTATATGTCCTTTGCTCACTTACCTTTTGGAGTTCTGATGGCTTAAATATTATATTTTATGTATTTTTAATAGAACACCAATAAAAGTCATGGGCTCTTTTATTTGTTATAGTATTTTCCCCTGGTTATTTACCTTTTACTTAACCCAATTTTATCTTTGTCTTCTTTACATTTAAACTGTACAGAGTGAAACTAACAGGTAAAGTTAACTGAAGTTCAAGAAGGGGAGAAGCACTTTGCTCATTCTGTTGTGTGGAGCTACTTCTCTGATTACTTTTCAAGGTAATGAAAGAACTTGGAGATGCAACCATGGGAACAATAATGCTTATTTTGAGGGAGATGGTATTTTAAAAAATGAACAAAACTATAGGATCTAAGTATACGATGCTATTATTTTGATGGTACTCTGGCAACATACTAGATGACCTGTTTATGAGAACTCTTCACGAAAGAAAACAGTGGCCACTAGAATGAGTCCATAAACAATAATTTATGTTAAAGTAACTAGTTTGCATGGGTTATTATATTGAAAGATAGAAAAATTCTGTGAACATAGTCATTTTATTTCTGCAGAGAATTTATAAGAACTTTTATAATATTCTTGTAGGCAACATAGAGGAGTATGGCTGGGTAATATTCTGTTGGGTGGATTAACACCTGGTTAAGGAGCTCACCTAATTGATGGGAGCCTCAAGTTGTGTTCAGTAGGGCTCCAATATAAGCTATGGTTTAATGAACATTTTTCTAATTACTAGGATGAAGAGATCAAAGCCTTCTGATCAAATGTGCATAGGTCCCAAACTGGGAACCTTAATGAATATGCTAAATGAAGGAATCTAATTGATGGAAATCATGGTAGTAGGCATACATGTAAAGTATAATAAGCTTAGTTTAAAACAATGAATTGAGCAAGTATAAGATGGGAAGTCTTCATGCAAGTAAAATAATTGAGTATCTTTACTGTGAGAGAACTCCAAACAAGGTAAGAGGATGATATCCTTATTGTATCAGTCAGAGTTCTCTAGAGAAAACAGAAATGTTAAGACAAACACACACACACACACACACACACACACTAATTGTGGGTGGGGGGCTGACAAGTCTTTAACCAGGCAGGCTGGAAATTCTGGTAGAAGTCAATGTTGCTGTCTTGAGTCTGAAGGCAGTCTGGGGTCAGAGTTCCTTTTCCTAGTGGAGATTTCATTATGGAGGGTGATCTGCTTCACTCAGAGTCTATCCTTCACAGCGTCATCGAGATTGGTGTTTGACCAAAAAATTGAGTACCATAGCCTAGCCTAATTGATGTAGAAAATTAACCATCTTAATATTATTCATGGATTATTGAGCTGAAGTGATAAAAGTAGTCATATCCAGATCAGTAATGGTCATTATTTACTGTTTTCTGCACTTAGAGCACAGCTCATAATTTGGCTTTAGTTATGGGTAACAGTTTATGAAGCTCATTTCCACTGGAACAATTCAAGTGTTGAGTTGATTGAGATGGTAAAAAGCTTGGGAAACATTCCATTTAAAGAATAGTTATAGGAACCGTGGTGCTTGTTAGAAAAAATAAGACCCAGAAATGCTGTATTAGGCAGAACTCCTTGGAAATGACTCATACTGACTTATGCAAAAAGTGAAACGGACTGACTTTAACTAAAAAGTTCAGGAGTAGACCTGGCATAAGGTTTGACAGATATTCTTATATCAAAACTATGCCATCTGATCTCTTTCCTCTGTCTCTTGGCTCTGATTTATGTTCAGGCAAAAACCTCTCCATGAGGTGGTGCCTGAAACTTTGAGCTTGAATCATTCTAAAAGTAGCAACCAACACCAGAAAGAGAACTTCTCTTTCTCAAAGGGTCTGTGCAAACAACTGGAATTGTGTCTCGTTGATTTAGCTGTGTAAATGCCCAATTATAAATTAAACATTGAGGCAGAAAATTTGTGTGTATTTATTGGCAGGTCTGGGTCACATACCCATTCCAGTGTGTGTACTTCCAAACCCTGCAAACAATCACATGGATGAAGACTGAGCAAGAATCCCCAAACACCAATCAAAAAGAATATATGAATCCCTATGTCATAGCAGCATTATTCACAATAGCCAAAATCTGGAAATAGCCCACGTGCCCATCAGCAGATGAGTGGATGAAAAAGCTATTTACACAGTGGAATACTACACAGTTGTAAAAAAGAAGGAAATCTTACCCTTTGCCACAGCATGGATGGACCTGGAAATTATTATGCAAGTGAAACAAGCCAGTCAGAGACAGACATATAATACCATATGATCTCACTTATATGTGGAATCTAATGAAAAAAAATAAACTGACAAACAAAATAGGACCAGAGGCACGGATACATGGAATAGACAGATCTCAGAGGGGAGAGGGGGAGGGGAGACTGGAAGAGATGAATCAAAGAACATATATGCATATATGCATAGTCCATGGACATAGCCAGTAATGTGGTGAAGGCTTGGGGTGGATCAGGGGCTGGGTGGAGGGTGCAAGGGGGAGAGAAAATGGGGGGGGGGAATCTGTAATACTGTCAACAAAAAAAACCAAAAGATTGAGCAAGGTGTGGCTAAAGGAAAATTTGATGCTATTGCCAGAAAAGAACGAGGGAATAGTATTGACTAGGAAAAAAAGACACCTTTCATTATAAAGGACCTGATAACTACTTTTCAAACATTTGTAGGGCTGTAATGTATGGAAAGAATTAGGATTTTTCTATGTACCCCAAAGGGAAGAACTAGTGTTAGTGGACAGAAGTGAAGGAGGAACAGAATGTTTCTACATAAGGAATAATATTCTCATCGAGTACCAGCATGGTGTATTGTAACCTGTGCCCTGTTCCTAGAAGAATTTATGCAGAAACTTGATGGATATTATAGAGGCGATTCCTATTTTGTGTCAAAGGATTGCCTAGATATATCAGACAATTCTTTCTGTTTCTATGATTTCATTATTCTGTTCTTTCCATGTACATGTGCACCAGCGCATACATATAACCTTGTGGGTTATTACATCCCCCAGGGGAGAAATTTAATCCATTGCCTGATAGGGGCATTATTTAATGCCGATTGTTTCTGAATTGTTACTTCTGTGCCAGCTGAATCGATTCCACAGTTCTAGTTCTTGTTAATACAGCATTACCCAAGACAGAAGTAGCTACACATGTGGCACAGAAGATGTAATGCTTACTGGGGATAAGACAGTGGGAAGACATATGGGTGGGGTTCACTTTATCCTATGTACTGGTCACTTCCACAAATGGATAGAACATCCAATATACACTCTATATTTCACTTCTAGTACCAAACACAGAGAGGATGTAGATTATAAGGAAGAAATAACCCTAAAGGGAAGCCCTTGAAGATAATTCCATCATCCATAACACCAGGCACTTACTGGCATTATGACTAATAAAACTCAGCTAAAAACATGTTCTAAATATTTTTATCTGCAAAAAATAGAAAGTTGTAATAAAATAATGGCTGTTATTTCAAACCATGACTATAAAATGTCCCTGGGACAGAAGTGCCTAATTATGAAATAAAACAACTTTTGTATCCCTCAGGCCATGTTTTCAAACTATTGCTCTCTCCAAAGTAGTCACTATAATTAGTCCAATTCCCCAGAAGAGATGAAAAATGTAGGGGAATTCATTTAGGGCTGTAGTTTAGGGCTGTGTCTTGGATGGGGACCAAATGGACTATTAAAATGTGAGGGTGAAATAAGTGTATCAGCATCATAGGTCAGAAGATTGCTTCTTCTTTTTTTTTTTATCCTCACCCGAGGACATTTTTCCATTTTTTGTTCAGGTAGAGTGGGAGGGAGAGAAAGGAAGAGAGAGAGAGAGAGAAAAAATGACGACGTGAAAGGGACAAATCGAGTGGCTGCCAACCAGGGCTGGGGACAAAGTGCATCCGAGGTATGTGCCCTTAGTGGGAACCAAATGCGGGTCTCTCTGGACCGCAGACTGACGCTCTAACCACTGAGCAAAACTGGCCAGGGCGAAGTTGGATGATCTTTGATAGAAGGAAGTTTATTCCCCACACTGGTTAGTCATGCCATCTTTTCATGCCTCAGCTTTCCTACTTCTGGAATAGGGTTAAAAATAAACGCCTATTCAGAAACATGAAGGCTTAAAACACACACACACAAACCAATGGGCAACCACTGGGAGGAAACACCAAGATTTTTCTTGTTCCCCCTTGAAATATTTTGAAGACTTATAAATATTCTAGAATTATAAAATCATTATTAGGATAAATATTTTAAATTTTGCTATCTAAATTTATTCCTATTAAATTATTTCTAAAGACATTTATTTAGAATTGTTGTGTGCATGATTTGTTATTTCTATTTTATTTAAATTTTTTTTTCTTTCTTTATTGTTTAGAGAGAGAGGAAAGGAGGGGGAAAGAGAGATAGAAACATTGATGAGAAAGAACATCGATTGGCTGCCTCCTGTATGCCCCCCACTGGGGATCTGGCCTACAATCTGGGCATGTGCCCTGCCCGGGAATCGAATTGGTGACCTCTTGGTGCCTGGGTCAATGCTCAACCACGGAGCCACACCAGTCGGGCTGTTATTTGTATTTTAAAGGGAAGCATGGCAGTATAATATCTATAATATCTTGAAAGTGGGTTGGATACTTTCTAATTTGGGGAGGCCACTGCATTCTCAAGCTGGGATGCTGTGCCTTCTATGTGAATTTCCTTTTGTTGACTTGGGATTTGTTGCTATGGCCTCATCCTCTTGTTTGTTCTCAGAGTGGGAGTTGAATACAATCTGTGTCAGTCAAGGTCCTGGCAGGAAATTTGGTAATTTGAACAGAATTTAATAAGGGGAAGACTCACAACAGTGTGTTCAGATTGTAGAGAAGCCACAGGTACAATCCAGAATGACTGAGAGGAAGAGTTCCCAGAGCTGAAAGAAAGGACTATGTGGAGAGGGATGCTTGACAGAGCTGTGACCTTGAATCTAGGGACAGTGCTATCTTGTGGTGACACTGCAGAGAGGGGCCTCCTGAATGACCACCTGACCTCCATCTTTTCCCCCTTCTAAGTTCCTGTCTACTCTAGTGCGTTCTCCACTTGGAGAGTGCAAGAAGCTTGCTGATGGACTATTCTACATTGATTTCTGTCTACTCTCTGATTTCCTGTCTACTCTAATATCTTCTCCCCCAGTAAATCCAAATGGCAGCCAGAGTGCAAGAAGGTTGCTGACAGAGTGGTCCCTATGGTCAGCCTCTCGCGACACAGTGAAGAGTGCACAGTGGACTTGGATGGGACTAACAGAAGAGATCTAGCACAGTCTGGAGTAGTTTCTGTCTTCAGAAGCAGAAATGAGATAATAGGCTGCTACTGTATTTAACCAGACTGAAGCAGAACCTCAGAAGTGGATGAGTATGGTTTCACTGTCTTGTTGCAAAATAAAACATTCAGGCCTTTGTCCAGGGACACAGCCTGAGAGTTTATCAAGCATGGCTTGCTGCAACAATCCCTCTGCATGACCCAGCATTGAGTCCCCCACATCCTTGCTTCTGGTTTTATTCTCATCTTCTGCAATGGGAAAGCAATTTGTCTGGATTTAGAAATATCACATATTGGTGCCCGGCTGGTGTGACTCAATGGTTGAGCATTGACCCATGCACCAATAAGTTGCCAGACTGATTCCTGGTCAGGTCACATGCCCAGGTTATGGGCCAAATCCCAAGTAGGGGGCGTGTAGGAGGCGGCCAGTTGATGTTCTCTCTCATTGATGTTTCTAACTCTCCTTCTTCTCTCTCTAAAAATCAATAAAGAAAAAAAGAAAAGAAATATCACATATTGGGAAACTTTGAAGGACACTTGTCTTAGAACCATCAGTTTTCAAAAGACTGAGGTGATAAGGGAACATTAGAGGACTCAGAGATACTAAGGTGACAGCTCAGAGTAAGTGATGATTTTAAAGCTTATTTATGGCAAAAAGGGGTCTCCAAGGAGGTTTTGTCCTGTCTTTTTTTTTTTTTTTTTCTCTCAGCAAATTCAATGGAAATGAAAGATTTTAAAGTGATTAACACTAAGTCCAGAAAACCAAACTTTTTATTCTTTTGTTTTTTCTTTCTCTCTTTTAAATTAAGCAATTACTTTCTTCTGTTAGAAGGATTTTCTGTACTTTTTAATGACTGGCTTTTCTTAGAAAGGCTAGGTAATTTCAAAAATCATTTGATAATTATTATTTATTTATACTATCTTAAAATATATCAAATATGATAATTTTATAGAAAAACATATCTTCAAATAACCTCTTTGTATTTTATAGGGTCTCCTTTAATACAAAGATATGTCCATTTTTATTTCCTCCCAAATTTCCATTCCTTCTCTCTCATTCCCCCTAAAACTAAATCTGGGGAAAATGGTTTTAATTAACCCCATGGTTTCAAAGTTTTCACAATTTACTCTTGGATCACAGATATATTTTGAGAATACATAAAATTGTACCTGTAAAAGTCTTGAGAGGAGTTATATGAATTCAAGGTGTGGTTACTGACCGACCAAAGGAGCCATTATTCTTTAAACACAGCCATAGGCAGGGCAAAAGAAAGCCCTTCGGTGAGACGGTCATCTTTCAAAACCTGCAGTTTATTTTCCAGTTAACAAAGTAAAAGGGTACTGTTTGAATTGTGGACAGGGTACCTGTGGGCATTAGAAATATGTGTGTATGTGTGTGTGTGTGTGTGTGTGTGTGGTGCACTGTTTGACAAAGGGAACAGTATAGAAACACAACTCTGGCTTTGAGATGTTTTCTAAAAAGATAAATAGAATTTGGTTTACTGGACTGGACATCCACTCAGGCTATGATGGTGATTTGAACTCTGTGGTTGCCCTAGAGTTGTGAATTCTCAGAGGTCAGTCCCTGGATTGCTGTCCAGCTCACTCTCCAGCTTATGAGCCATGGAACTGTTTCCTGTCCTATTTTGTCATGACTGAGAGGTCACAAGAATCAGAAAATCCAATTGGAGATTAGGTTTAGTCAAATGGAAACTAATAAACCCTTAAGGAGAATTGAGATAAATCTTTCTCGTCATTTGTTTATTTCTAGGCACTGAGGAGAAAAAAGGTTTATTGATATCGCAAAGCATACTTGGTCTTATAAAAGCTGTCAGTACAGTGAAAACCAAATTGTAGAAGAGAATTTAATTCATTTCACTGTCTCCTTTTATTTAACTCTCCTAAAACACACACACACACACACACACACACACACACACACACACACACCAAATAAACAAACAAAAACCCAAGCGCAAATAAGTCATTAGGAAACTGAAAGTCAAATTGGTGTGAAATTTCATTCGTAATAAGACAAGTGGATTATTTCAAAAGCTTTCTGTGTAGTGTGCTTGATGTGAAAATCATTGGAACAGAGCTTTTTGTTTGTTTGGGTTTGGTTTATTTAATTTTTTTGATTGGGTTTGTGGAAAAGATGCAGAAATTGGGAGAAGGTTGTGATTGGCTTTTATTGGATGACATTTTGTAAAAAATTCCATACCTGAGAGCAGAGCTCTATTTCTACTTTAAGACTAAAACAAGTTATTAAGTGTACAGCCATCTAATTTTGAAACGGCAAGGACCTGAATGAATAGGGCAAGAATAGGAATAACGAGGTGAGAGGAATTCAAGAGATAGTGTAGAAGAGGACTGGTTGTATATTGTGGCTGAGAGGTGAATTGAAGAAAGTTCCAGTGCTTTGTGTTCATGGGTAACTGAGAGAATCATATTAACTAACAGAATAAGGATGCTTGAGGGGCAAATTATCTTTGAAAGGGTGGAAGTGGTTTGATCAGTGTGGCTCAGTGGTTGAGTGTCGACCCATGCACCAAGAGGTCGCCGGTTTGATTCCTGGTCAGGGCACATGCCCAGATTGTGGACCCAATCGCTAGTGAGGGGCATGCAGGAGGCGGCCAATCAATGTTCTCTCTCATCGATATTTCTATCTTTCTCCTTATCCCTTCTTCTCTGTCTAAAAAGCAATAAAGAAAAAAATGAAAAAATTAAAGTGTGGAAGTGATGTGAGGAATCTTGACATTTTTAGACACAACTTTTGCAACATCCCATATTCTATAATGATGTTACAATGTCTCATTGTGTATTAATTTGTAATGGAGACAACACCTTCCTTGAGTTGTGAAGATTAAATGAGGCAACATATATAAAGTGCTTAGGGATAATGATTATGATTATCATCATGACAAAAATGTTAAGCAAGTATTGAACAACTCCTATATACCAATATTTTTGTAAGGTTTTTACATATGTTAACTTATTACACTCCAGCAGCTCTATATAGTAGGTATTGATATTATCTTATTTTACAGATGAGGAAATTGAGGATTAGTGAGAGGGAAGAAACTTGCTTGAGGCTACAGTAAGTGGCAGAGCTCAGACTTAACTCAGGAAACCAGGTTCCAGAATTCATCTCCTAATCACTCTCTTCTATAGATTCCTGGGCAGAACTGGAACTGATAATTCTACAAGGCTGGAGTGCAGTAGTACATTTTCAGTTATTGAGTGATCCTAGCCAACAGCCCTGCATCCATACCTATATCTCAGTCAGCAAACCTCATAAATTTTAGGATATTCAAAGGATTCTGGGAAAGTCAATGGGTCTATGAGCATAAAGGAAAAGACGAATACTTTATGTAAATTATAAAGACACATGGTCAATTCTTTAAAATATCCATGAACAAACAAACAGAACAAAAAATATCCATGAACAAATGGATTTACCATACTGTAATAATAATTTTAACTCTCTTAATATTAATTTATTTGTCAAATATTTCTCGAGTACCTAGCACAGTGCTAAGCACTATGGGGCATTTGATGGGGAAGAAGAAAATTCCTTCTCTTAAGCTTACAGTGCAGTGAGAGAGATGAATGAAACGCAAGTGCAGTCTAGTGAAGTAACACCTTTAACCATTGAAGGACACTGGGGTTAGGGACACTTGCCCCGCAGCAGCTGGTTGAAAATCTACACATAACCTTTAACTCTCCAAAACTTAACTACAAACGACCCTTTACGATGGCAGATTCAGCCAACTAAGAATGGAATACAATATTTTTAGTTCGTGGTTGGGAATCTGTGGATGAGAGTGCAGAAATTCTGCGTTCAGTGCTTGGTTGGGATCTGCGGTTGGGAATGCTACGATACTGTTCCATCCACGGTTGGCTGAAGCCACAGTGCGGAAGCTGTGGATGAGGAGGCCCAACTGGACTGAAGAAAATCCACATAAAAGTGGAGCGCATGTGGCTCAAGCTGTCCCAGGTGGAGGGAAGCACCAGGAGCACGTCAGCTGTGTTGCCTAACTGGGTCATAGGAAGTCAAGTGTAATACTTTTTGGAAGAAATGATGCAAAACATGGAACTTGAAGGATGACTAGGTCGGTGCAGGCGAAAATGAGGGAATGGGAGAAGTGGGAGAGAACAGATTGTGCTTTGAAGCTGCAAAGAGTTCAATATGGCTGAAAGATACAATTTGCTGGGGGCGAGCATCGGGTGGAGATGAAGCTGGAGAAGTTAGCAGCCGTCAGCTGCAAAGGCTCTCCAGGTTACTGAGAGGAGTTTGACACTTATCTGAAGGGCAGTGGACCCTGTTGATGTGATTTAAGTAGAGAAGTGCAGTGATCCAGGGCCATGCTTGCAATGTATCTGGAGTATACAAATATGCTAGTGTAGTACTAATCTTGAAGGGCCTTTGGGGAATACATTTTTATTTATACCTAATTTATATTGAGCATCTATTGCATAGATACAGAGTTGTAAACCGTATGAAAGAAAGAAAAAGTTGCACTTAAAATTCAGCATGCAGCATGCATGCCCTTCTTTTCTAATGAGTTCAGTTTTATTTTGGTGCAAACTTGAGGTCAAATGTGTACGGTTAAATTGTTTCATTACAAAATCACCAGTGATTTGACCTGGGAGACAGTTTAACTTGATTTCTAGTCTTGACTATGCTCTGTGAACCTGGGACAAATCTTAGGCCTTGTGGCTTTTTTTTGTTTTTGTTTTTTTTTAGTTTTTATCTGTTATATGAGAACGTTGAGAAGATCGTCATTGAAGTTTCCATTGAACTTTAAAATGCACCTGTTGTGGTTTGAAACGTTTCAAACCTTACATAGTTATGCGAAAAGTGACTAAGTTTTACTCGACACTAATCTTTTTGTTATGCTTTTCCCTCGCTCTTCCTGGATGATTTCACTGGTAGTTTTTGTGCAGAGAAGGGGTGAAATACCAGGACGACAGTCAAGCAGAAGAAGAATTTGGAGACCATTTTATCCATTCCCACGTGTTACAGATGAGGACACAGAGGTGCCTTAATTATGTAACTTATCCAAATTCTAGCCGTGGGTCAACAGCAGGGTCAAGTCCAGAGCCTCAGGGGCTTCTGAACCCAACCCAGTTCTTTTTCTACTCTGATGGGGGCTCTCTTTCCTCACCTTTGCGAGAGCTACATAGGGTGATGTCTTAGGTAATAAACTGGGGAGAAAGTTGGATACCATGAAAAATTTCAGATGTCTTAAAGTAGAAGTGACTGTAACATTGCTAATTAGGGCTGCTGTTTATTTTTCTGGCTTCAAGTGGCCTAAAAAAAAAAAAAAGGCACACATTATATATTTGTAAACCTATATACATACAATGCATATCGCAATATATTATGTATCTATAATAATATATATAAATATTATATATATTTTGCTCCCTTATTCTTCATGAATGATTCCTTCTTTTGTATTAATGTTTTCCTCTCTGGCTTCTCCATAAAAATATATTCTTTCTCCTCCTTTCTCCACCTCCAGTTCTCTTACATCAGCAACTAAATGATCTTCTTCTTAGTTCAGGAAGCTGGCAGCCTCCAACCTGCAGCCTTTAGATAGCCAGCTAATTAAGGGGAAAGCAGGTGTGGATGGGTCTATTCAGCCTGTAAATAAGTGCCCAAAATTAAAGTTATTGGTCTGTGAGTGCTAGCAGGTGGAAGCACTATTTTATACCTTTAATAGAGGAGGGGAAAGGAGAGGGGGTGATTAGAAGACCTTAAGGGTAGGGAAGGAAAAAAATGAATTTTTATAACTAAAAGCTTTTCAAAAGAGAATGTGTCAATTTCTAAATCACTGTCTTGTTTGGGATTGATTATATGACATATAATTGCCTGCCCTAAGGGTATAATGTTCCCTGAGCAGGGCTCCATAAACTGTATGGCCTGGGCAGAAATAATTCATGGTCTCAAGCTGGTACTTACTGGTGTAACTCAAAACTGACAGCAGACATAAGTGCCTGTGTTATTCTGTGATTTCTCTTTTCCATTTTTTACATATACTCAAATGCCCAGAGTTCCCTGCCTGCAAAACCCCTCACTTAAATGCTGAGAAAAAAATATGATCTATTGTAGCCCAACTTAATGCATTACTTAATGACGTGACTTGGAAATACAATTTATATGAGGAAATGAGTTACTGGGAACATACTTCTCCCTTTGTCATTTTTTTTTCCTCCTGATTTTCCCCCTTTCTTTGTGTTTAATAATTTATTTTAGCATTTTTTAAATGAAAGACGTTTTTTAGTAGGGTGTTATGGCAGAAGAAAACAAAGGCATCATATATTACACATTCAAAATACATTAATACACAGCTGAAATGCTAACCCATACAATAGAATAATTACAGTGTATCTTCATTGAAATTGTACACATGGTTCTGTGATCACACTCATTAATTTAGATCCAAATGAAGCAAAATTATTCTGCACGGCTGCTGAGTTAATTTATGTGATATAAGTAAAGAAAAGTTAAATAAAGTGTGATGGAAAATGAGATTGCAGCCGGGCTATTAGGTCTGGAGGAAGAGGTTCACTCATCTCCCCAGGCTTCTTGGCCTTTCTCATCTGCAAAGATTATTTATGTTATTGCACAAGTTTGTTCATTTTAAGACTGTATATTGGAATGTCTTGATGGAAGTTCTTCGGAGTGAATTATTTTTTTAAAAAATTTGGTGGGGGAAGAATAATGCACAGATGTGATAGATGCTTTTGCTTGGAACTATTAAAATATCTAGGTAAAAGAACACAGCAGTTTTTCTATTGATATAAACTGAATTCCTGGCAAGATGGAGAAAATGTTGTGCTATAATGGGTGGTATTTTTAGGAGTTTGAACATCTTACAAGTAAAGTACATATTGCACCTCATTTCAAGTAGACAAAGAAATAAGGTTTTTCTTTCTTTTTTTTTTTAAATTGAGGAGAAAAAAATGTGTCAGCATGATTTTGTAGTAGTACAGCGATGTATGTATATGTTTTAGAAAAAGCTACCCTGTTGCTTTCTCCCTTATTTCAGCCCATTTGAGGTGTTTGAAAATGGTAACTAGTTTCAATTTTGTGATCAGTGGGATGATAGTTTCTCTTACAAGACAGAAAGGCATGATATTTCTATATATAGAAAAGGGACTAATTTTGAATTTAAATGCCATTTGAAGATATCCACAAAAATCTCTGTCCTTACTGAAACTGTCATTTCTGTGAGAGAAAAGCAGATTCAATTCAATTAGAAAAATTGGCACTGGCCTAACTTCAAGAGATGCAAAGATGAATGACAGGGTCTATCCTCCTGCCTGAATCTAATAGAATGAAAGAAAGAAAAAGGGACATGTGCATATAGCTAACAAACCCTGCCACAAGCCAGGAGATGGTTCAAACACAATAGAGATTCACAGAGAAGTGCTTCAGATCTAGGTGGTAGTGGGTGCAGACAGCCTTCATGAGGAAAAGGAGTCAGTAGAGTGAGAGAAAAGCAAAATGCAATGACTTTGCGGGGAGATTTCTTCACTTAGGGAGAGGAGAAGTTGAAGGACAGAGGAGTAATCAGAGGCATGGAGGCGGGGTGTGTGAGGATGATGTATTCAGTGAGTGTCAGGAAGAAAAAGTTTGAAGAAGGACAAGACCATCAGAGTCAAGTACAGTAGGATGGCTGAGCAAGAAGAGGGCAGAGACAAGACTATGGAGTTTGGTGTTCAGAAGGTCACTGGCTCCTTCAGTGCAGTGATGGAGACAGAAAACAGACTGTCAGTGCTTAAAATTGGATGGGCATTGGGTTCAGGGTGCTACTCTTTCAAGGTGAACAAGGAATATTTTGCAAAAATTGTAAGTAGTTCCTTGAGCCTTCCCCGACAGACTTCCCAGCACATTTTCACAACAGCTCCCTATTCCTCATTGCATCATCGCATCCTTGTTTCTCCACCATTTGCTAGGAAAATCTGGAACAGGGAGCTCATTTCCCAGTGGAAAGCTCTCCTTTCATATACTGACCATGAACATCTCCCTTTTATGTAAGAACTTTATTTTCACATTGACAAACTGCCTCCCTGTTATGTTTGTATGGAATAGGAAGTGGCTGCTACCATGGATAGCGTTGGGGGTCATGATTCCGGAATACAGCAACTCATGCATCTCTTGGTTATACAGAGGTAGGGATGCATTTAGCTACCACGTAACCTCCACTCACTCTTCCTGGAATCTTTTAATAAGTTCCCTTCCATCCTGGGGGGCTCTATGCCTCCATCTGCTTTGTACTCCTCGATCCATTCCCTCACAAGAATCAGTTGTGAAGATTATGTAAAACTTGAGTAATATTTTGATCAGAAGAGTGGGATGAAAAGAGAAAGAAATATGGAAATAATTTCATAAAATAGAA
Source organism: Molossus molossus (assembly GCF_014108415.1). Lineage (NCBI taxonomy): Eukaryota > Metazoa > Chordata > Mammalia > Chiroptera > Molossidae > Molossus > Molossus molossus. The sequence goes on along the minus strand of NW_023425347.1, from coordinate 22,739,447 downwards.
CAATTGCACATTCCAAATCCATCTAACAAACTTCTACTTTTCATTTTCATCAAGAATGGAGCAAATGTCCATTTCCCCCATTGCTTTTCATGCCTTTGATGATGTTTTTCTTCAATACTGCTTAGTGAAGAAAGATACAGCATTGAGGATTCAAATAAATATATGGTTAAATCTTGTTCCCAAGATTCAAATATAAGTGGTACTACTTTCTGTCACTGTTTTTTTTTTTTTAAATTTAACCTTGTAGAGTATTTTATTTCCCATCTCTGTTCTGTGCCATTTGATTTATGAAATAATTTTCTTGGTTTAAGGCACTTGAAAATAAGGTCTTTTGCAAATCAAGGAGTGTACAAAGTTCCAAACATTCTCGCAGACATTATGAGATCACTTGGGAGAACAGTGCTGCCTCAGCAGAAAGGCTGTAGCTGTCACTGATTTGTGGAGACATCAAAAGGCAATGAAGGGAGACCAAAGACTGAAGACGGCAGTCATTTCAAGTATAAGTAATCCCAAGAACAAAGTTTTGCTCATTTCTAGTTTCCACAGTTTCAGAAAGTTAATGCCTGGGGTTTTTCCTTGGCTCCTTTGTTTGTGTACAATTATCCTGAGACTGGTCTTCTAGCAAGTAGTATAGTCAAATATGAGAGTAATTCGTGAGAATGTATTTACTCAGTGACTCATTAAAACTACATTCACATGTTTACTAAGCTACATAGTTTTGATTTTCTATGTGAATTGTTTGGGATAGCATTATACATTGTTATATTTGCTTTGGGATATTTATTTTGAATTCTTATGAAGCTGTGGTCTCTATTTTAAAATTTTAAAGTCTAATTTTAACTTTTGTTACCCTAATATAACTGTCTTTCTCTAACCTCTCCCCTTTATTAGCTACCCTCCTCTCAGGAAGGTAAAATTTACCTAAATTTAGGAGGGTAAATTTAATCAAATTAGAGATGCTTGGCTTGCAAATCACACTCTCTGACCACTACTCATCATTCTCTCCCAGGACCTCTGTACCCACCTAAATCTTTACCGTCTTCCTATGTTACCCTTCCACCTGTGAACCTGACTTACTTTACCCTGGCTTTTGGTTCTGGAAGTACATGGTAAATAGTTTCTGTGTTGTGGTTAAATTGTTTCCCCCTATCCTCCAGCAGTTATGTTCAAGTCCTAAACCCCAGCACCTGTAAATGTGACCTTATTTGGAAATTGGGTCTTTTCTGATGTCTGCAAGTTAAAATGAGATCATAATGTGATGTCCCTACAGGGAAAGGGAAATTTGCACATAGGCAGACACACAGGGAGAACACTACGTGAATACAGGCAGAGATTGGAGCAATGCATTCTACAGGTCAAGGAATGCCAAGTTTTGCCAGCAACCACTAGATGCTAGGACAGAGGCACGGAACAGGTTCTCTCTTAGAGCTTCTGGAAGGAACCAACCTAGCCAACACATTGGCTTTGGGCTTCTAGCCTCCAGAACTGAGAAAATAAATTTCTGTTGTTTTAAGAGACTATTACCACAGTCCTAGGAAACTATTTATATATATATTTTAAATATTATTATTATTATTGTTGTTGTTGTTGCTAATCCTCACCTGAGGATATTTTTTCCATTGATTTTTAGTACAGTGGAAGAGAGTGAGAGAGAGAGAGAAACATTGATGTGAGAGAGACACATCAATTGGCTGCCTCCTGCATGTCCCCCACAGGGGCAGGGGATCAAACCTGCAACCGAGATATATGCCCTTGATCAGGAATCAAACCCATGACCATTCGGTCCAAGGTTGACACTCTAACTGCTGAGCCAGACTGGCCAGGGCTCTTTTATGTATTTAAAAAAACTATTTAGTTTTAACAAAAATAAAATTGAAACTAGGTAATGGTGAAACCTATTAATCATGTTTCTGGGTTGCAAATGATAGAACTGATGTTGGCTATTTTAACTAGCTACTAAAATAAAATTTATTAGAATGATATAAACAGCTAATGGATTCAACAGGAAACCTGGAAAATTGGGTTGGAAACCAGGGCACATTGGCAAAAGCCATGGTCACACCAGGGGATTAGTTTTGGGACATCATGGTCACTAGATATGCCCTACTCTGTGGCTGGCTCCTTTATCTTCAGTGTATTTCTTGTATGCTTTTGCTACCTGACCCTGAGTTAATCCTTCAGGGATTCTCACAAGTAGGAGTATTCTAAGCTGAGCCTCAACCATGGGCCTATTCCTTGCCTACAAGGGAGCAGGGATAGACCACATCTCCCGTGGCTCCAGGAGTGGGGAGCAGTGATTTCTGTCTGAACTTTCTCAGCATTTGTATGTAAGATACATTTCGTTCCAAGTGCTTGTTAAATGACAAGGCAGATTTTATTTGAGTTACTGCATTTGGGAGAGAGACTTCAGTGTGGAACTGAGCTCAACTCCAAATACAGTGAAGACAGATGGAGATTTGTAGCCAACCAGCAGGGTGAAAGGGGTATAGATGGAGAATTTACTAAGAGGAACTTGATCAGATATCAAGGGTGGGGGTATTCTTGTTAAATTGACTCAATAGGATTCTTTGCTAAAACTGGGCTCTGCAGGTTGAGGTGGAAGCCTAATTGAGAAGAGGGCTCAGAGGAGCCTGGCTAAAGTTAGGTCAAGGAGAGAGTCTTTGTCATCATCTGTTCATCCCCAAGGCAGGAATGTGAATAATAATAATAATAATGGCCTAGTTATCTTGATAGCGATCTATTTGGAATTTGAAGAGGCAAGCAGCACCTTGAAAGGAATCTGCCTTGCCTTGAATATGAGCATTAATTGCTACTAGTGGGAGTTCTAAGTAATGTGGCTTTGATGTTATTTACTCTAGGATCCAGTCCTTACTTAGACTCTCCTGTAATTTGTCTGGTTGGGGGAAGTTGCCTTCCTTTTTGATGTTTATTTTTTCTTTTAAGTCTCCTAACTTTCTTTAGCATCTAGAGAAGAAAAGGTAAACCCATCTCCCGTGTTGCTTTTCTTCATGTGCACCCTTCAGACCAGTTCTCTGCCATCCTCTCCCAGTTCCATTCTCCAGAAGGCTGCTCCAGCTGGACCAGCTTCCCTTTGGGGTTGGCAGTGGGAGGCACTGGCTGGATCAAATGGTAGTTCTATTTTTAATTTTTTAAAGTTGATTTCTAGAGAGAGGAAGGGAGAGGGAGAGGGAGAGAGAAAGAGAGAGAAAAACATCGATGAGAGAGAACATCGATTGGGTGCCTCCTGCATGCCCCACACTGGGGATTTGGCCCACAACCTGGCTGTGTGCCTGAACCGGGAATTGAACCGGTGCATGGGTTGACACTCAGCCACTGAGCCACACTAGCCAGGTGCTATTTTCAATTTTTTGAGGAACCTCCATACTATTCTTAGTGGCTGTATCAGTTTACATTCCCACCACCAGTGCACCATGGTTCCCTTTTCTCCACATTTTGCCACCATTTGTTATCACTTGCCTTTTTGGTAATAGCTATTCCAACAGGTATACGGTAATATCTCATTCTGGTTTTGATCTGCTGTAGTGTCTCTTGTAGGCAGCATCTAGTTGGGTCTTGTTTTTTTTTTTTTGGTGGTACATGCCCCTAGCAGGAACCAAACCTGGGACTCTCTGGTCTGCAGGCTGACTGACGCTCAACTGCTGAGCCAAACTGGACAGGGCTAGTTGGGTCTTGTTTTTTAAATCCATTCAGACACTCTGCCTTTTGAATAGAGCATTTAATCCATTAACATTTAAAATAATTACTGATAGGTAAGAATTTACTATTGCCATCTTGTTAATTGTTTTCAGACTCATTTGTAGTTTCTTTTTTCCTCTTGCTACTTTCCTTTGTAAATTAATGATTTTCTGTAGTGGTATTATTTGATTTCCTTCTCTTTATCTTGGGTGTATCTTCTGTGGGTTTTTGTTTTGTGGTTACCCTGAGGCTTAATGGAAACATCTTATAGATATAACACTCTATGTTAAACTCATAACAACTTAACTTTATCTGCATACCAAAGCTCTGCCCTTTCATTCCCCTCCAAGCATTTTATGTTTTGATGCCACACATTACATATTTTTGTATTATATAACCATTAACAAATTAATTAGCTGTAACTACAGATGGTCTCCAAATTACAATGGTTTTATCTTCAATTTTTCAACTTTATAGTGGTGCAAAAGTGATATACATTCAATAGTAACCATACTTTGATTTTTAAATTTTGATATTTTCCAGGGCTAGCAATATGTGGTACAATAGTCTCACATGATGCTGGGCAGCTCCCAGTCAGCCATGTGAGGGTAAACAACCAATATTCTACAATGTGCTCTGTTGCCAGTGTTTCTTTGATATTATGTTTTTTGTGTGTGTGTGTGTGTGTGTTTTAATCCTGTAATGTGTGCAAAATGCCCATTTGTGTCTTCTGTTTCTGGTGAGAAGAAGAGGAAGGTAGTTGCTCTTGAGCTAAAACTCAATATAATTGTCCAACTGTAAGTTAATATAAGTGTTCTGAACATGTTTAAGGTAGGCTAGGCTAAGCTGTGATATTTGGTAGGTTAGGTGTATTACGTGAATTTTTGATTTATGATTTTTCAACTTACAATGGGTTTATTAAGACATAACCCCATCATTAGTTGAGGATCATCTCCATCTGTCATTAAATATTTTTATCATTCAACTTTCGTACTAGAGTTAATTGGTTAACACATATATTGTTAACACTGGTTAACACACATATTATAGTATTAGAGTATTCTTAATCTAACTGCATACTTGCTTTTATCAGTGTGTTATTTCTTTCTTTCCTTAGTTAGCATCCTTTTATTTCAGCTTGAAGAACTTTTAGCATTTATTTATTTATTTAATCCTCACCTGAGGACATTTTTGCATTTATCTTCAGATAGAGCAGGAGGGAGAAGGTGCAAAAGAGAGAGAGAAACATAGATGTGAGAGAGACACATTGACTGGTTGCCACCCACACAACCTCAGCCGGGGCCAAGGACAAACTGCAGCTGAGGTACTTGCCCTTAGCGGGAACCGAACCCAGGACTCTCTCGTCCGCAGGCCGATTCTCTAACTGCTCAGCAAACCGGCTAGGACAACTTTTAGCATTTCTTATAAGGCACGTCTGATGGTGATAAGCTCCCTCACCTTTTGTTTGTTTGGAAAAGTTATTTTTTTGCCTTAATTTCTGAAGGACATCTTTGCTATGTAAAGTATTCTTGGTTGGCATTTTATTTCTTTCAGCACTTTGAATATATCATACCATTCTCTCTTGGTCTGTAAAATCTCTCATGAGAAATTCACTGATAGCTTTATGGGATTTCTGATTTGTCAGGGTTTTTTTTTTGTTTTTTTGTTTTTTGTTTTTCTCTTTCTGCTTTTAAAATTCTCTATTTGTCTTTGATGTTAGACAGTTTTATTATAATCTGTCTTGGAGAAGATTGTTTTGGATTAAGATTTTAGGGTGACTTATTAGTTTCATGAACTTAGATGTCCACATCTCTCCCCAGATTTGAGAAGTTCTCAGCCATTATTTCTTAAAAAATTTTTTTTCTTTATTGATTTTAGGGAGAGAAGAAGGGAAAGGGAGAGAGAGATAGAAACATTGATGAGAGAGAACATCAATCAGCAGCCTCCTACATGCCTTCAACTGGGGATTTGACCCACAACCTGGGTATGTGCCCTGACCACGAATTGAATTGGTGACCTCTTGATGCATGGGTCAATGCTCAACCACTGAGCCGTACCAGCTGGGCTATTATTTCTTGAAATAAGCTTTTTGCCCCTCTCTCCTTCTCTCCTTCTGGGACTTCAGTTGCGTAGATTGTTTTTTAGTGGAATACAATAAATCTCATAGACTTTCTTCATTCCTTTCCCCCCTCTGATTGAATAATTTCCAATGATATGTCTCACTGATTCTTTCTTCTGTTTGGTCTAGCCTGATATTGAAGCTTTCTGTTTGGTTCTTTTCATATTTTTTTATCTTTGTCGAACTCCTCATTTTCTTCTTCATTGTTTTCCTGATAGTGTTAAAGTGCTATGTGTTCTTGTAGTTCTCTAAGCATCTTTAGAACAACTAATTTGAATTCCTTGTTGAGCAGTTCTGTATCTCCATTTCTATGGGGCCAGTTATTAGAGATTTATGGTATTCCCTTGGTGGAATCATGTTTCCCTGAGCTTTCATGATTCCTGTAGCCTTTCATAGGTGCCCATACATCAAAAGAAAAAGTCACCTCTTCCAGACTCAATGGACTAACATTGGTAACAGAAGATTTTTTTTTGGCAAACTTTATTACTTTATTTTTGTTACAGATGTTTCTCCTTTTTCCCCCATTGGCACCCTCCTCCCACCCCCCTCAACATTGTTGTCTATATCCATTGGTTATGCATACATGCATATGAGTTCTGTGGTTTATCTCTTCTCTCCCCCACCATTCCCCTCCTTTGAGGTTTGTCTGTCTGTGCTCTACTTCCATGTCTCTGGGTCTATTTTGTTCATCAGCTTGTATTGTTCATCATATTTCACAAATAAATCAGATCATGTGATATTTGTCTTTCTCTGATTGGCTTATTTCACTTAGAATTATACTCTCCAGGACCCTCCATGTCGTCTCAAAGGATAAGAGATCTTTCTTTCGTACAGCTATGTAGTATTCCATTGTGTATATGTACTGCAGTTTTTTTATCCACTCATCTATTTGATGGACACTTGGGCTGTTTCCAGATCTTAGCAATTGTAAATAGTGCTGCTATGAACTTGGGGGTACATATATTCTTTCTGATTGGTGTTTCAGGCTTCTTAGGATATATTCCTAGAAGTGGGATCACTGGGTCAAATGGCAATTCACTTTTTAATTTTTTGAGGAAACACCATATTGTTTTCCATAATGCTGCACCAGTCTGCATTCCCACCAGCAGTGTACTAGAGTGCCCTTTTCTCCACACCCTCGCCAGCACTTGTTGTTTGATGATTTGTTAATGGCAGCCATTCTGGCAGGTGTGAGGTGTTACCTCATTGTTGTTTTAATTTGCATCTCTCTGATGATTAGTGATGTTGAGCATTTCTTCATATGTCTCTTGGCCATTTGTATGTCCTGTCTGGAGAGGTGTCTATTTAGGTCCTCTGCCCATTTTTTTTTTTTTATTCTTACCCAAGGACATTTTTCCATTTTTTGTTCAGACAGAATGGGAGGGAGAGAGTGGAAGAAAGAGAGAGAGAGAAACATTGATGTGAAAGGGACATATCGAGTGGCCGCCACCCGCACGACCAACCAGGGCCGGGGACAAACTGCAACCGAGGTACGCACCCTTAGTGGGAAACGAACCCGGGTCTCTCTGGACTGCAGGCCAATGCTCTAATTGCTGAGCCAAACTGGCCAGGGCTCATTTTTTTTTTTTTTTATCCTCACCGGAGGACATTTTTCCATTTTCTGTTCAGGTAGAGTGGGAGGGAGAGAGAGGAACAGAGAGAGAGAGAGAAACATCGATGTGAAAGGAACACATCGAGTGGCTGCCACCCGCACGACCAACCAGGGCCGGGGACAAACTGCAACCGAGGTATGTGCCCTTAGCGGGAACCGAACCCGGGTCTCTCAGGACCGCAGGCCGATGCTCTAACCGCCGAGCCAAACCGGCCAGGGCCCAGGGCTCATTTTTTAATTGGATTGTTTGTCTTTCTTTTGTTGAGTTGTATGAGGACTCTATATATTTTGGAAATTAACCCCTTATTTGATGTATCATTGGCAGTTATGCTCTCCCATATAATGGGTTCCCTTTCCATTCTGATGGTTGTTTCTTTTGCTGTGCAAAAGCTTTTTAGTTTGATGTAGTCTCATGTATTAATTTTTTTCTTATTTCTCTTGCCTTAAATATTGTATCAGTGAAAATTCTGCTATGTATGATGTCTGAAATCTGTTACCTACATTTTCTTCTAAGATTTTTATGGAATCATGAGTCACATTTAAGTCTTTTCTCCATTTTTTAGTTTATTCTTGTGTATGGTGTAAGTTGATGGTCTAGTTTTATTTTTTCACATGTTGTTGTTCAATTTTCCCAACACCATTTATTAAGGAGGCTGTCTTTACTTCATGGTATGCTCTTGCCACGTTTGTCAAATATTAATTGAGCATAATGTCTTGGGTCAATTTCTGGGTTCTCTGTTCTGTTCCATTGATCTATCTGTGTGTTCTTGTGCCAGTACCAGGCTGTTTTGATTACAATGGCTTTGTCGTATAACCTGATATCCAGTATTGTAATCCTTCCTACTTTGTTTTTCTTTTTCAAGATTGCTGTGGCTGGTAAGGGAAGATTTTTTATGAGTGGGGGCATGCTGTGACTTCAGTTCTAGTGGTACAGGATGCCATGTGTCAGGGGTAGCATGGACCTGAGGGTGGGTTGGTGGCTTTTTGGAGCTGGTGATTGGGGTTCACAGCATTGACAGTTGTGTGGTCCTTGGTAAGCATTGCTTGGAGTCTACAGAGACTGCAATGGCTTTTGGGGTTTTTAGCAGCATCTCCAGGGCCAGTAGCTAGGACAAGCAGCGGTATTGTCCAGAGCTGGTGGTGCATACACATTTGGCTGCAGGAGCTAGTTGCAGGACCTTGTGTAGTGTCAGGGACTGGTTGCAAACACACATGTAGTTGAGGAGATCAGGGCAGGCAGCAAGAATCAAGCCAACTGCAGGAGCACAGGCAGGGGCATGGATCCTGGCTATCTGCATGCACTTTGTGGCTACTGAGTCTTGTCTCAGGTGCACAGTAGTGAAGGCTAGTGATGGGAGTTGAGCCAGGGGTGAGCAAGTGTATAGCTGGAGGGCCTAGCTGCAGGTGAGCACAGTGACAGATGTCAGAGCCTGATATGGGCCCAAAGTACTGTGGGGCCCTGAAAGTTGGTGTGTCTCCTGTGGGTGCATAATCTCCCCCTGGGTGTTACACCTGTGGAGTCACTGCATCAGTGTGACACCCATGCTACCCATGGGCTGGTAGATGCCAAATGTCCCCTTTCACTATGGTGGTAGAAAGCTAAAAAATGGCATGATTGTATAACAGAGCTTCTATGAATGTTTGGAGATGCAATTATTATGTGGCTTGTTGCATCTCTTTTCTGTTTGAATTACTACTGAGGCTTAAATAGAAATGGGAAGTTGGATTGGTGTGATGAAGGAAGCACTACTTTATGACAGTGCTTAAATCTGACATATACGATTCTGTATTTAGGGTTCATCATATACAGTAGCTTTTAGAAAATAACTTACCTTTAATCAAGTTCAGTTTCCCCATATCTCAAATGGGGCTGAATGTTTCTTTTTTTTTTCCTCACCCGAGGACATTTTTCCATTTTTTGTTCAGATGGAGCGGGAGGGAGAGAGAGGAACAGAGAGAGAGAGAAACATCGATGTGAAAGGGACACATCGAGTGGCTGCCACCCGCACGACCAACCATGGCCAGGGACAAATTGCAACCGAGGTACGTGCCCTTAGCGGGAACCGAACCCGGGTCTCTCGGGACCGCAGGCCAATGCTCTAACCGCTGAGCCAAACCGGCCAGGGCTGAATGTTTCTTTTTAAGATCAAATGGGATATACAGTCACGTGCCACAGACTGGCATTTTAATCAACGACGTTTTGGTCAATGACAATCTGCATACAGCAGTGTCCCCGTAAGATTATAATGGAGCTGAAAAATTCCTATTGCCTAGTGATGTCGTACCTGCCATGGCCCAATTCATTACTCCCATGTTTGCGCTGATGCTGGTGTAAACCAACCAACCGTGCTGCCAGTCATATAAAAGTACAGCACATATAACTGTGTATGGTCCATAATACTTGATGACAAACGACTATGCTACTGGTTTATGTATTTATTACACTGTACTTTTATTGTTATTTTGGAGTGTACTCTTTCGACTTATTACAAAAGCGCTGTAAAACCGTGTGTTGTGTTACGCTGGTGGCAGCCTCATACATCTTGTATTTACCATGTCTGTGGATTGCGTTGTTTTCCCTTTTGCTTGACTTAATCTTGTGTTGTTTTGTTCAGTAACATGCTGTGTAGTCTTGTAGCCTAGGAGCAATAGGCAGTACCATATAGCCTAGGAATGTAGTGGGTTATATATCTAGGTTTGTATAAATACATTCTATGATGAAATTGCCTAATGATGCATTTTCAGAACATATTCCCGTCTTTAAGTGGTGCATAAATATATACATACATATTTATATTTACTTCTAATATATATTATATATATGTATATATAACTGAGGAGGGAAACAGCTAATTATGACAAAAAGGCAAAGTTTCTGATAAATAACATGTGTAGATCAAATCCTAAGCTACTCACAGTGTGATAGTAGGAAGTCACTCATCCCACATGGGACCCTAATACAGAGTTTTGATTCATTTTTAGTCAATGTGCATTCATTTAGAGAATACCTGGACTTTTTGAAGAAATTTGACTGAAATAGGAGCTCTAGCTTATGTCAAGGATTAATTGTACCAGGATGTCTATTGAGTTAATTAGCAATCTTGAATCCTTTGCAAATTATTTTACTAAACTTTTGCAAAAAAAGAAAGCACTGAAAATATTCTACTTAGATTGGGACTGTGCAGGAATAGTTGACTTTAAATATATTTTGGCTCTGGCCGGTTTGGATCAGTGGTTAGAGTGTCGGCCCATGGACCTAGGGGTTATGGGTTCAATTCTGAGTCAAGGGTACATACCTGGGTTGCAGGTTTGATCCCTGGCCCCATTCGAGGTTGTGAGGGAGGCAATTAATTGATGTGTCTCTCTCACATTGATGTTTCTTTCCCTCCCTCCCTTCCACTCTATCTAAAAATCAGTGGAAGAATATCCTCGTGTGAGGATTAGTAATGCACCTCCCCCAAACAAACACATATTTAGGTATTCCCTAATGTATGTGCTTTCTTTATAAGTAAAGGGAAAACAGAACTCTAAATCTGTCCTCTACTTAAACCTCCTTGTTCCCACAAAGGTCTTAGAAATGTTCCCAGTCTCACGAAAACATACCCAAGAAGCTCCACTACAAATTATGATGTTGGATAGGTGGAATGGGTTAGCTTAATCTCCACATGGTACTACCACAGGTCACGCTGGGGCAAAAGGAAGGGAGCATGCAGACTCCAGGGTGACCCCTAATGATCTTTGCCTGCTGATGTTCATGTTCTTATGTATCAACTCCCCTTGAGTGGGTGAAAGCCATGACTTGCTTCTAACCAATACAGTATGACAAAGGTAATAAATGTCACTACTGTGATTATGTTATATTATAAAATAATCTGTTTTGCTAGTAGTCTTGCTCTAGAGACTGTCTCCAGGTGGATTTGAAGAAGTAGTCAGCCATATTGGGTGCTCCATGGAGCAAAAACTGGGGACAGCTTCTAGGGGCTGAGGGTGACCTCCAGTTGACAACCAGTAAAGAGAAAATGAATTCTGCCAACAGCCTGAGTGAATTTGGAAGTGTATTATTCCTCAGTGTATTATTCAGATGAGACCATAGTTCTAGCTGATACCTTGATTACAACTTTGGGGAGGCCCAGAGCAAAACATCCTGCTAAGTGGTGCTTGGACTCCCGATGCAAAGAAACTGTGAGATAATAAATATGTGTTGTTTTAAGCTTCGAAGTTTGCAGTACTTTGTTACCCAGCAACGGATAACTAATACAAGGACACAGATATTCTATTTTATGTAATTTATTATATAGCTGTTTATAATAGGAAAAATACATTTGAATTCTAAACTTTTAAAAATAATTTTAAGTTACTTTATTTTTAGTATAAGAAGCAAAGAAAGCAAAAAATGGTATTTTGGCAAATATTATAAACTGCACCTAAAGTACTATGCTTTTAAACTTGCTCTAAGCCTTGAAATGTGTAAAAAAGTTGTGAACTTTAAAAAAACATGTTTTCCTCCCCATGTTTGTAACTTGATACACTAACATTTGGGATTGGGAGGGAAAGGAGCCATGATTAAATGTTCCTGGATGAGTATTACATTGATTGCATTTGACAACTTCCTCTCAGCAAAACATAGTGCACTCAACCGTTTTGAGCTTTATTTAATATTGTCTCCAGGTATCATTATTGATACTTTTCGTTTGGTGACAGATTGGCCAAAAATAGATGATTTGGCAAACGTCTGGGCTCTGGAGGCTTCATGAATCAGGCGTTGCCCTTGTGCTGCTTCAAAGAGCTTCCACCAGCAGGAACTTGCCCTTCTTGTCCTGGAGTCCCAGTGCTCTCCCGGGCTGAGCCCCGGGGAAGGGAAGCTGGTGCCCAAGCACGGACGTTTAATGAGCCGGTCATGCGACAACAAGGAGAATGAGCTCCTCAGAGGCTGAGATGATTTCTCCTTCATCGCACAAAGCCACTCAATAAGAACACACGCAACTTTGCTGTTGCTTCTTTAAGAGAATGTGTGGAATTTATCAGAAGAGGAAATGTGGGCTCACATTCACAGAGTGTTTCTTATTTTCAAATAGTGTATCAATGAATATAACCATTTGGCAGTAGCCATGATATATCTGATCAATAGCTGAGACTGATGTATTGTTCTTCAAATATTGTTAACCTTAACACATGGGATATTGTTCTGGGCATTGTCATAGGAAACCGTTGAGTACTGGAAGGTTTCTCTGCACCAGTGTGTCCCAGCCTTGGCTGCACACTGGAATCTCCCAGGAGCTTTATAAATCCCTATGCCCAGGTCGTGCTACAGAATTACACTGGGGTCTCTGGGACTGGGCTGAAGCCATCACTATTTTTATTTTTAAAAAAATTTTTATTTTATTTATGTATTTATTTTTGCATTAAAATTTTTAAAAATTAATTAATTAATTTTTGTTATAGATGTTTCTCCTCCCCCTCCCCACTGATTCTCCCCACCCTCTCCCTCCCCACCCTGTCCCCAGCTTTGTTGCCCATGTCCATTGTTCATGCACACTTGCATATAAGTTCTGTGGTTTATCTCTCCCCCACCACCCCCTCTTCTGGGGATTGTCAGTCTGTACCCCACTTCCACGTCTCTGAGACTACCCCATTCCTCAGACTGTAATGTTCATTATACTCCACAAATAAGTGAGATCATATGATACTTGTCTTTCTCTGTTTGGCTTGTTTCACTTAGGATGATACTTTCCAGGTCCCTCCATGTCATCTCAAAGGATAAGAGATCTTTCTTTCTTTCTTTCTTTCTTTCTTTTTTTTTTTTTTTAATCCTCACCCGAGGACATTTTTCCATTTTTTGTTCAGATAGAGCGGGAGGGAGAGAGAGGTAGAGAGAGAGAGAGAAACATCGATGTGAAGGGACACATCGAGTGGCTGCCACCCGCACGACCAACCAGGGCCGGGGACAAACTGCATCTGTGGTATGTGCCCTTAGCGGGAACCGAACCTGGGTCTCTCTGTACCGCAGGCCGACGCTCCAACCGCTGAGCCAAATCGGCCAGGGCAGAGATCTTTCTTTCTTACAGCCACATAGTACTCCATTGTGTAAATGTACCACTGCTTTTTTGTCCATTCATCTACTGATGGACACTTGGGCTGTTTCCAGATCTTAGCTATTGTAAATAGTGCTGCTATGAACATGGGGTACATATATTCTTTCTGATTGGTGTTTCAGGATTCTTACGGTGCCATCACTATTTTAAAAATTTCCCCAGGTAATTTTCAAGGTAAAGCTAGTGCTGGGAACTACAAGGACTTTAATTTATATTTTATACAAACACGTTTGCTGTAGTCACAGATTTGATGAGTTGAACTAAACTGTAACTCAGGTAAGAAGCGGGAAATAAGCAAAAACACACAAACCAACAAAATCAAAGAGCAAAACAACAGCAATGACTGCAGATCTTTTCTCTCCTAAAGGTGTAGTCGCTCATTCATTAGACACTTACTGTGCACTTATTTATTTATTTTTGTACGATCTACTAATAGCTGGTATTCAGAGGCAGTGACCCAGGTCCTCGCCAAACAGAATTTTTAATCTGATGTATGACATATATACATTAATAGTTACAACTTCAATTGTAGAAATATTATTGAATAATACATAGAGTGTTAGATAAGCATAGCAGAGAGGAATAGAGTTCAGATAAGGTAAGGTATATAAAAGCTTATTGAATAAGTTGATACTTTATTTGAGTCTCAAATGAAAGGAGATGGACTCAGATGGAGAAGCAGGGTAAGAGTATTATAGGCTAAGGGGAACAGCATGTGTGAAGACACAGGGTGAGGAAAAGCACAGTCCTTGTTGTAGGCTGTATAACGTCTCCCCCCCCCCCCCAAAGATGTCCAAACCCCAGTCTCTGGAGCCTGCGGATAGATTACGTTACATGGCAAAGGAAAATTAAAGTTGCAGATGGAATTAAGCTTGCCAATTAGCTGACTTTAAGATAAGGAGGTTACCACAGGTTGCACAGATGAGCCCAATGTAACCACAAGGGTCCTTTAAAGTGGAAGAGGGAGAAATAAAGGAGGAGAGTTCAAGACATGAAAATTCTATACTGCTGGCCTTGAAGACGAAGCTCAGGGGCTGCAGATGCAGGTGTTCTCCAGAAGCCCCAAAAGGCAAGGTAACTTTCCCCAAAGAAATGTAGCCCCGCCAGTACCTTGACTTGAGACTTCTGACCTCCAGAACCGTGGGATAATAATTTTGTGTTTTTTCAAGGTACTTAGTCCACAGTAATTAGTTTTAGCAACAATAGGAGGCTAATATAGTCCCTCGCAGGGACCTGCAAGTGCAGATATGTTTGGGATAAAGTGTTAGTGATCCAGTGAATGACTTTTGGCAGGGGAGGAAATGAAGCAGGGCCCTATTGTAGAATAGCCTTACCTGTAGCAGTGTTAATAATGATTTGAAAGAGGGTAAACTGCAGAAGGGAGCAGGTTATAAATAGAGAGGTCACAGAGGAGACTAATGCAATAATTTGAGCAAGACTAATAATAAAAAAAAGGTAACAACTTCTCTTTGTTGAGGAAATGTTTATTTATAACCCTGCATTTTATACTTTAGATTCTAGTCTTTAATTTCTAAAGAAACTGTCAAAGGAAGGTTAATACCCATCTTTTATAGGTGAAGAGAGAAAGGTTCAAGAATTTAGTAAAGTTGCTCAAGATTATGCAGCTAATTAGTGATGAACTAGGTCTGGAACCATGTCTGTTGACCTCGAAGCCCGCAGAGTTTCCATTACAGCACTGCCTGAGAAGAAGACAGATAGCAGCTAACCCGCAAAAAGTGCAAGAAACCAGGGCCTTTGAAACCATCTTCAAAACTAGAGAAGCTTTTGAGGGTTTTAGAATAATCGCTAAAGTTCAAGAAAAGGAACCTCAGTCTTGAAGGAAGAAAAGGTTAAATATGGACTTTGTTTCCTATAAAACACTCAAAGCTTTCACAACTGTGCCAACAACTTCTAATCAGGGTGTAACATATTTGCTGCCATTGGGCATCCATACTGCTTAGCGCTGTCTGATGGGTGAGGATTGAGCTGATGTAAATCAGTGCGCAGTGGTGCAATTGGCAGAACTAGGTAATTGGCAGAGTACGACACTAAGCCAGAATCAAAAAGGATGACTTGCTTTCTAGGAACGTGTAAGAACTTACCCGCCGGATGATAAAATAATCATAGGGAAGTTCAGAGTTCTACTCAAACACCTGCATAATTATAAAGGATTAGTGAATGAACTTCAGGTCATTTACTGTGTCATCAAAATTCTAATTCTAACATTCATCTTGTTCAGCAAATGCAAAAAGGCTGAGGATCACTGGATTATGCTGTGCTCATATCCATGTCCACAGTGCCTAACAGGAGTTGTGTTGAATGTTTGTTGACTTGACTAAATACATATTAAAATGCATTTTAAAAATAATTGTTAATGGTTTTGGTTATATGCTGTTGCCAAGATCTTAGCCCTAATCAATTATAGTTCTAGTCCATTTATTAATAATATCTAAGGAATATCCAAATTCTTTGGTTGTACTATTAATTCATGATGAAGATTGACTGATGTAAGAGTGGCTTTGATTGGGCTAGACTATTTTCTTTTATTAACCAAAGAGATTGTTATTAAATTATATTTGTTTCAATGGATATGGGGTATACTATTTCTATATTAAGTGTGATTTGGCTCTCAAAGCCACAATGGTGCAATGTTTTTTACAGACTATGTAGAGAGTTATAAAACAACACCTGAAAGGAGACAAAAGAGTGGATAGACTTCACCCTTATGTTCTCAAAACTGAACACATACTAATGTTAAGATGGATTGAAAGACACAAGATTCCTAGTATATGGAGAGTGAGCAGACCCAGAAATTGCAGAGCAGAACAAAACAGTGCACCCTGAAAAGTAGAGAGGTTTGGAGATGCTGTAAGGCAGACTACTGAGATGGAGAAATTCTGCTCACTGATTACATGAATCAATAAAGGGAGGCTGCTAAAATACCCCCTCCTGTGTAGTGTCATAATACATCTGTCCAAAACAGGGGTCCCTTCAATTCCCACACTGTTCATCTTTCAGACACAGTTTATAATCCAGCTTAGTTTCTGCCAAATCCTCAGTGTACATGCTTTCAAGAGCTGGGTATGCATTAGGAGTATGTTAAATGCTGAGATTAATTGAATAATGTAGCTACTGACATTTAGGGAAATTGCTTACACTTGCACCAGTTTCTGGAGGTCTTTTAGTTCAGGGATTCCCAAATAGTGGCTCAGATGATATATTGGAATCATCTTGAACGATATAAAGTATAGCTTTATAGTTCCTTCTCCTGGAGATTCTGATTCAATGTGCTTGAGGGTACTCAGGCACCTGTGTTTTTATCAGTGTCTTAGGCACCTGTATTTTTAAAGTGTCTTAAAGGAACATAATGCAGGGGTTGCTAAACTTTTCCTGAAAAGGGCCAGATAGTAAGTATCTCAGACTTCGTGGGCCATGTTGTCTCTGTTACAACCACTAAACTCTGCCACTGTAGCACAAAATCAAACTTAGGCAACTCAGACCAAGGAGGATGACTGTGTTCCAGTAAAACTTTATTTGCAAAAACAGGCAGCAGATTCCTCAAAAAAAGCAGCAGATTCCTCAAAAAAAGTAAACAGAATTAAACTATGATTTAGAAATTCCATCCTTGGTTTATACCCCAAAGAATCAAATGTAGGAATTTGGACAGATACTTGTACACCAACATTCATAGCAGCATTCTTCACAATAGCCAAAAAGTAGAAGGAATACAAGTGTCCATCAATGAATGAATAGATAAGCAAAGTGTAACATATACTTAAAGTGGAATATTATTCAGCCTTGAAAAGGAATGACATTTTGACACATGCCGTAGCAGGGACAATCCTTGAGGGAGTGAAATAAGGGTACATACTGTATGATTCCTCTTATATGAGGTCCCTGAAGTAGTCAAATTCATGGAGAAAGAAAATAGAACTGTGGTTACCAGGGATTGGAGGAGGGGAGAATATGGAATTATTGTTTAATGGGATCAGAGTTTCAGCTTGGAATGATGAAAAAGTTCTGGAGATGGATGGTGGAGACGGTTGCACAACATTGTGAATGTAACTCATGCTACTGAATTGTGCACTGATGTGGGTTACATGGTGAGTTTTTTTGTTATGTATATTTTTTTACAATAAAAAATAAATTATAAATTAAAAATATATCATTAAGAAGCAGGAAAAAAACAAAACAACAGATGGCAGGAGGCAAGGATTTGACTCATTGTTGTAGTTCACCAACCCCTGGTCTAGTGCGTAGACAGATAGGGAAATCACCATCAGTAGTTTCATCCTTTTGGTGTTAGACTGACAGTCAAGCCACCTTTTCTTTTATTTGAAAATATTTTCAGAAATGGGAATTTCTGGTGTTGAATGACATACGATCTTTTTAATTCCTATGGAAAATAAGGTTCTTTTAGTGTCACATTTAGATCAAATTGCATCTTGTCTTACTGTGGTCTACTCTAGTGCTTCAAGATCTGCTTGCCACTAAACACTAAATAGGGTTTTCCATGAGGATATTCCAAATGCATCACTAGCTTAGACATGTTTTTTTATTTCTCTTTGTCTCTGTCTCTTTCTCCCTTGATCCTCATGTCAGTTAAATTGCTTCTCTTTCCAGGAAGAGGAAGTGAGGACAGATTTGGGCAGTGAAGGGGAAGTCCTCCACCCTCTCCGAAGGCAAGGGGAGTTTGGTCAGAAGTGTTCTCCCTACAGAGGCTATTGATTTACTTATCTTTTCCCAATTATCATTTACAAATCAAACTTTAGCAAAGTGCCTGTTCATTTATGAATCTGGAATTAGTGAATGAATACAAATTAACGAATCTTTTAATCTATAAGGAATGACTTATTTTTTTACATATGAAACTGGAATACTATTTAACATGAGGCAATCATAGGTGTTTGAGCTATAGAAGTTTTGTCAATTCAGCAAATATTTGGTGCTCGAAGAACTGAAATAAGAGTGAGGGACATAAGAGTATTCTTTGATGCTTCAGTTTTCTAAACAAACACCTTAGAGAAGTCCCCAAATAGGTTTTAATTAATTTGGTAAAATAATGCATGTATTATATAGAGCATAGATTAATACTTAGAAAAGTATGATGACTCAATTAGTAAGTTATTTTTATTTCTTTGCTCTGTTATAATATAATCTCTTTTCCTGTATTTGTCACTATTGTTTACATACCTTAGTTTTCCCTTGAAAAGTATAAAAGAACAATTCATGGTGGGAGTAAGGAATTGATGTAGGAGTGTGTGTGTGTATGTGTGTGTGTACGCATATGTGCGTGTTCGTGTGTGCACGTGCAAAGCAGCTTAGCGTGAAAGCAAAGTGTGCACATCATTCCAGTGTATTGTAGTCTCAAGGTAAGTGTACATGATGAAACTTACCGTGTTTCTAAGTTTTACTTCAGTTTCACAGAGGGATTCTGGAATGGGACAGTATTATACAACTCTCAGATAGTCTTCCAGAGCTGGCTATTGTTTTAGAGTTGTTTTGTTGAAGGGCATATCTATGGCGTATTGAGGGCATCTGAGTGTGCCTTGGTCTACACAAATGTGTGTGCTTAAGTACAGGTACTGGTGTGCTTCATCCATGCACACATTTACGCAACAGCAAGAGCCAGCACTTCCCTTGTTTAGGTAGGCAACTTGCTAGAAGGTGCCAGGGTCAAGGAGATGAAGAAGGCATGATTGCAAGAGCAAAGACCCGGACCTGGATTAGTGGTGGTGGAAATAAAAAGGGGTGACTGGAATAAGGGTGCGGGGATGAGAGAGCAGAGGTTAGGAAACAAGCAACGGTAACATTTCACCAGTAAGGAGCTCCTCCTGTATTTGAGGTCTGTGCTGACTGCTTAACAAACGTGTACTCTTGTAGCCTTTAACAACACTCTGCAGGTTCCATTTTTATGCTGTTTTACAGGGAGGTGAATAACCTATAGAGCTACCAGCTGTTGGTGCTGGAATTCAAACCCAGAGTTTAACTTCAGGGTCTCAGTTCTTAACCATATTAAAAAAAGCTCATTAGCAAAAGCTACCAGTGTATTGATCACACTTTGGCTGGGCAGAAGAATGCCACCGCTGGTGTTTAGAAGTTAATGCCTTAAAAAAGGGACAACATAAGGGGGTGTTACATGGAGGTAGAAAGAGTGTAAATTGACTGTAAGTCCTAACTTTTGGAAACGTGAACTGATACAGATATCTTTGAAAATATTGCTTAACCTCTCTGAACCTCATTTTTATTCCGAGTGTGAATGGGTGTTATATAGTATCATCAAGTGAAATAATACATGCAAAGCACCTTGCTTAGTACTTGGCAGAGAATAGGATCTCAATGAAAACTGTTCTGTTTTAATAATGATTACGTTGAAAAGTGGCCGGCTCACTCTGTATTTCAAAGTTACCCTGCTATGTAATTCTGGAAGAGTAAAAGACTGCTAACTATTCATCATATTTGTTTATGGAAGGCTTATTTGTTTGAATAAAGGCCATGGGAATTGGGAACCCAAATCAAAACTAATAAGCATGAAAGAAAAGAAAATTAAAGAAAAATCTTTTGAGTATTGTAAACCAACACTGATTTTGTGACAGTGACAGAGCATAAACAGCATAATTTAAATTGCATTTCAAATCATAACAGCAATTTGCAGTGTTTTAGAGAACAGATTCCCTTCCCAACGACTTCAGCGTGCTCTGCTGAAATATCTTAAAAACTCCAAGGACTGAGTTCAAATTATAGCTCTTTCTCTGCCCATCTACTGCCCTTGGCCTCCATATGCCCCTTTGTTTGTCAGACAGACAGTCAGGCTCAAACAGAAGAGGGACAGAACGTGGGTAGTATAGCGCCAGGCGCTTAGTTTACGGCCGATCACAACGAGCTTCCCTCTCCCACTGGCTCAACAATAAAAGAATGCAGAACCTCTGATAAAAAGTTTTCTTTATTCTTTTCATGAAGAAAAAGAATGTCAAAGAAGCCTCAGTGTGTGGTGTGCATCTCTTGTTTGTCATCCTGGTCTTGAAAAAACCCTCAGAATACGGCCCAATTGCTTTCTTTAGAACTGATGGTTCCAGCACCTTAGTTAGGAATTTTGGTTATAGGTTTTGTGACTTTAAAAAATGAACATAGCCCTGGCCAGTTTGGCTCAGCGGTTAGAGCATCAGCCTGGGGACCACAGAGACCCGGGTTCAGTTTCCGCTAAGGGCACATACCTTGGTTGCGGTTTGTCCCTGGCCCCAGTTGGGGTCGTGTGGGAGTGGCAACCACTTGATGTGTCTCTTTCACATCGATGTTTCTCTCCCTCCCCTTCTATCTGAAGATAAATGCAAAAATGTCCTCGGGTGAAGATAAAAATAAATAAATTTAAAAAATGAACATATTTCATGCCCAGCCAGTGTGGCTCAATGGTTGAGCATTGACCCACCCACCAAGACGTCACTGGTTCAATTCCCGGTCAGGGTACATGCCCAGGTTGTGGGCCAAATCCCCGGTGGGGAGGCATGCAGGAGGCGGACAATCGATGTTCTCTCTCATCGATGTTTCTATCTCTCTCTTCCTCTCCCTTCCTCTCTCTCTAAAATCAATACAGGAAAAAAATTTAAATCAGAATAAAGTTTAATACAATTGTATGATGCTATTGCGTTTTTTTTTTTTTTTTAAGAACATATATCACAGATAAGAAATGTGTCTTGTAGCTGGTGACATGAAAAGACATTGTTGTCTTGCCCAAAGCAAACTTCTAGGGCTATCTCTGTGACTCAGGAACCGATAGCCCATGACAGGCTGCTCAGAAAGCTGAGGCCAGAAGAGCTCAAGTCCTCTTCTTTCAACCCTGGAAGCTGGTTGACCCCGCCCAAGCATATTGTTGGTGTTTTATTAAAAGGGTTGATTTGGGGAATGTTGTGTTTGCCATGCAGTGTCATGCCTCAAGGCCTTGGTTTCCAGCCTTTATTTATATGCTTAATTGTTGCTATGGAAATTCAATATTTAAAGAGGTAATTATTGCTGATCTTGTTGCATGTGTCCATTTCTGATGTCCAGCTGTTAGCTCTTTAGCTCCAGTCTAGCAGATTAATTACTGCTATTGATTACTTCGAGCTTCTCTCTTCACACCTGCAGTCTGTGTAATTAGCTGGTGGCCTCCTCTGAAAATTAGGAGCAGTTTCATTCTGGCACTTTGCCATTTCCCAGCCATGTGCATTGCACTGATGAACAAAAGCAAATCTATTTTAAATAGAGATATCTGGGTAATGAACTCTTTGTGTTTTTGAACTATCCGTGGATAATTCAAATTACCCTCTGTTAGCAAATATTATACCTCATTTGATGACTGTCTGCAAAGAAAAATTCCAAAACACTGGTTTTTATTCCCATTTCCACCTAGTAGAAATTTGCTCCTATGTGTGGTTAAAAAAAAAAAAATCAAACAACTTTATAATTCTGCTGCTGAGGGTATCAGAGTTCTGGACTAGGTTTCCTAATGGGGCCCAGGGGAGGCAGCTGAGTGTGCACTCGGAGTATCCACGCATCCAGATGGTAATATTCATCCTGTGTTAGATCCACACTCCCAGCCTCAGAGACAAACCATCATTTTTAGGAGCCGCTGATCTACATTGGGCATAACGTTTCCTATTAAAACAAGATGTAGGCAGACGCGTGCGAGAGGTATTGCTGGGGCCTTCAAAATTTTTTTTTCTAATTTTATTTCACTTTTTAAGATGTTTTCCTCTCTGCTTTTTAGAAACCAAATCTGGCATGGCCAAATATAGGCATCTAGTGGTCTGCCTCCAATGCCCCATTATGATGTGCTCTCATCTGCCGTGTGTGATGCCTAACACTCAGGAAACACAAGTTGGTAGTAGAACTGGGAGTGGACTTCCCAAGTAATGACATGTGGTGATTACTAACATGGCCAGCTGTTCCTTTCCATGCCGACAGGGTCCCACTAATGTTCCCTTTAGCTATTTAACTTGTGTTATTATACTAAGGGTTATTGCTTATTGTAGGAAAAAATTAAGTGCTTTCCTCCTGCCCATGGCATGCATCTGTCAGCTTTCATCTGAAGCTTAAAGTGGAAAAGTGTGTCCCAAATCCCACCCAACACATGGAAAGAAGAAAGTTCAGAAAGTTATCACTTGTCAGAATGATGCAAGTATCATTCCACTTATGTCAGACACAAATGTGTTTGGTTGTACCATGACAATGTGGAAATGCTTCATTAGTGCCAAAGTAGCCTCTCTGGAAGCAGAGAGGTGCAGCCTCCTGCTATCCGGGGAATCAGGTGGGAGATGAGCATGGAACAGGGAAGCGTAAAGAGAGTAGGGGTGTTCACTCATCAACTCAATGAAGCTTTGGGGCATCTAATGGGGAGGCTGAACACGGCCCTCAGACCAGAAGGTCCCCAGCTGGAATCTCATCATTTCCACTGTTTCCAGATTAAAATTTAAATTGTGTGCTGCCATTTGGAGGCCTTCTGGGCAGGGTCTTGCAGAGTCACCAGTTATTAGGAATGGCTCCTATTATCACAACCCTAAAAGCTATTTGAACAGCAGCCTAATGTGATTGTGATTTCCAAGGACCATTTGCTGTTATTGCAGCTCTGCTCAGATGTGAGTGGGAGCAGCTAACCAAAGTAGCCTCCTCATAGTACCGGAGAGGGGGATCGGAGCACCAGAGGAATATTTCGCTGGCCATAAATGTACATTCACCCCAAATAATCAATCTTTTGTTTCCCCCATTAGGGCAAGGTCATCTCTAACTCTGGAAAACAGTGACACTCTTTCCCTCACAAGAGTATAACTTTAGAAATTCACTCAACTGGAAATACAAAAACAGTGTTTTTTTGTTTTTTTTTTAAGAGTGCCACAGTAAAATACCGCATGATAGCTGTACATGACATTCCATACTTAGAGATTATATAATGCCTTTTAAATGACAGGAATTTACATGTATAGACACATATCTATATACACAAATTTTTACTTTTGGTATTGCAAAATTCAACATGCTTAACTTTGTGACTATCTGAGGCTGCACACATAATGTTAGGTGTGTCACAGATCTTTCTGGGGTATAGAGCTGCTTCAGCACCAGCAGAAGAGAAATGAAAAGTCTATCTAGTTAAATATAAAAACAACAGTTTTTTTTTCTTTATTGATTTTAGAGAGAGAGGAAGGGGGGGAGAGAGAGAGAAAGAGAGAGAGAGAGATGAGAGAGAGAGAAAGAAACTATGATGAGAGAGAACATCGATTGGCTGCCTCCTGCATACCCCACAATGAGGATTGGGCCCACAATGTGGGCATGTGTCCTCACCGGGAATCAAACCAGTGACCTCTTGGTGCATGGATGGACATTCAACCAGTGAGCCACAACAACTGGGTAAAGTTTTTAAAATCTGATTTATAAAACAGGTTAAGTTTTCTAAATCATGATGAAAGGTAGGTATTTGTGTTTGTGTGTGTGTGTGTGTGTGTGTGTGTGTGTGTTCAAAGTTAGTGGGAGGATTTAACATCTATGATACCACCAGAGGATATACTAAAAAGAAAAGTGTGAGGATGTGAAAATGGCCGTGGAGTGAATGGAAGCTACACAGATGATCTCCCAGGACCAACTAAAATAAAGACAAATCTTTGGAAAAAAGAAACAGAAAAGCAGCAGGACAGGACCATATAACCAGGAACACTGGTAGGATCTGCGGAGGTGCAAGAGGGTGGCAGGCTGGGAGCCCACAGACAGCAGCAATCTTAGCTGTAAGCAGCACCCTTTGGGAATAAAGACCAAGCCTCTGCCCTGGCCAGTTGGACTCAGCGGTTAGAGTGTCAGCCTGCAGTCCAGAGAGACCCTGGTTTGTTTCCCGCTAAGGGTGCATACCTTGGTTGTGGTTTGTCCCTGGCCCTGGTTGGTCGTGCGGGTGGCAGCTACTCGATGTGTCCCTTTCACATCAATGTTTTTCTCTCTCTCTCTTCCTCTCCCTCCTTCCTACTCTATCTGAACAAAAAATGGAAAAATGTCTTCAGGTGAGGATAAAAATAAAACAAAACACCAAACCTGCTCCACAGAGCAGAGAGCCAGGACAGAGTGCTAAAACAGCAACAGCCACTCACCTGAGTGAGGGCAGACTGGGCTAGAACTCTGTGGGGACACCTGGGATTTGGAGGGCACTCAGAGTTTTTGCTGAGTTGTGGCCACAAAAGACAGTGGCCAGTGTGCTCCTTTCCAGAGCTGTGGGGAAAAGTATCAGCCCCTCCCTTGGAGAGTCAGCCTTTTCCAGGTGAGGCAAGAAATGCAAATTGAGGCTCATTAACAACCAGCCTCTATACCACCCTCTGGAAATCCTCTTATGCAGAACACCAGGGCAATATTCCAAGGCCCTGAGTAACTTAGACTACTAGCCTCCAGGCAAAAAGCTAGAGGATAACTGAACCTTTCTTGGGCTTGCAAATATACCCAGGAAAGTAAGACTTGACAGTGGTGTTTAATGTGGGCCCACCCAGGCTCATCCAAACTCAGTAGAGGGAACCACAAGCAGCAGAACACCAACACATACAGGGAAATTTGGCAGGCTCCAAAACCCAATAAGATAGCCAAAATGGTGAAACAAGAAACAAATCCCAAATGAAAGAACAAGAGACCTCTACCGAGGATGAGATAAATGAGATGCAGTTAAGGAAGTTAACAAAACTAGAATTCAGAGCCATGATCTTGAGGAAGCTCAACAGCATGTGTAAGGACATGAGAACCATGAGTAAAGATATAGAAACGTTGAAAACCAACCAAGTGGAAATGAAGAATGACACAGCAGAAATAAAGAACACATTGGAAGGACTAACCAGCAGAGTAGAGGAAGTTGAGGACTGGATCAGTGAATTAGAAGACATGGTAGAAAAACTCAACCAATCAGAAAATCAAAAGGAAAAAACAATTTAAAAACCAGGAAGATAGCTTAAGAGAACGGTGGGACAACTGGAAACGAAATAACATTGTCATTGTCAGAGTCCCCGAAGAGGGAAAAAATGGGCAAGGGTTAGAGAATATATTTGAAGAAATAGTGACAGAAAAATTCCCTAATTTGGTGAAGGAAGAAAGTATTCAAGTTCAAGAAGCACAGAGAGCCCCAAGTAAGAAGAACCCAAACAGGCCCACACCAAGACACATAATAATTAAAATGCCAAAAATTAAAGACAAAAAGAGAATTCTAAAGGCAACAAAAGATAAGCAACAGGTTACTTACAAAGGAACCCCCATAAGGCTCTCAGCTGACTTCTCACAAGAAACAGTACAGGCCAGAAGGGAGTGGCATGAAGTAATCAAGGTCATGAAAAACAAGGATCTTAATCCAAGACTACTCTATCCAGCAAGGCTATCATTCAAAACAGAAGGTCAAATAAAGAGCTTACCAGACAAAAAAGGCTAAGGGACTATATTAACAGCAAACCAGCACTACAAGATATGCTAAAAAGTTTGCTGTAATTAGTAAAAGAAACAGGAAGAAAAATATAACAAAAATGGCAATAAATAAGTACATATCAATTATCACCTTAAATATGAATGGATTGAATGCTTTGATGAAAAGACAGAGAGTAGCTGACTGGATAAGAAAGCGTGACTCATGTATATGTTGTTTACAAGAGACCCACCTCACAACAAAAGACTCACATAGATTGAAAGTGAAGGGATGGAAACAATTTTTCCAAGCAAATGGAAAGCAAAAAAAAGCTGGGGTAGCAATACTCATATCTGACAAAATAGATTTCAAAATGAAGGCCATAACTAGAGACAAAGAAGGCCACTACGTAATATTGAAAGGATCTATCCAACAGGAAGATATAACCTTGATAAACATATATGCACCCAATATAGGAGCACCAAAATATATTAATAATCTTCTGGAGGACTTCCAAGGAGTAATTGACAGCAATACAATCATAGCAGGGGATTTCAACACCCTGCTGACATCACTGGACAGATCCTCTAGACAAAAAATTAACACGAAACACAGACTCTAAATGAAGCGCTAGATCAAGTGGATTTCATAGATATCTACAGAGAATTCCACCCAACAACTGCAAAATTCACATTTCTCTCAAGTGCACATGGGACATTCTCAAAGATAGACCACATGTTAGGACACAAACTAAGTCTCTACAAGTTCAAGAAGACTGAAATCATATCAAGCTTCTTCTCAGATCAAAATGGCATGCATCTAGAAATCAATTGCAACAAGAATATATAAAGACATTTGAAAACATGGAGGCTAAATAGCATGTTATTAACAATGAATGGGGTACCATGAAGATTAACAAAAAAATTAAACACTTCCTGGAAACCAATGAGAATGAATACACAACAACACAAAATCTATGGGACACAGCAAAAGCAGTTGTGAGAGGGAACTTCATAGCACTACAGGCCTACCTCAAGAAACAAGAAAAATTTCTAATAGACTATCTAACCTCACAACTTAAAGAACTAGAAAGCAAACACAAACACCTCCCCACCCCCCCAGAGCCAGTTGAAGGAAGGATATAATAAAGATCAGAGCAGAAGTAAATGACATGGAGACCAAAAAAACAATTCAAAGGATCAGTGAAACAAAGAGCTGGTTGTTGGAAAAGATAAACAAGATTGATGGACCCTTAGCTAGACTCACCAAGAAACAAAGAGAGAGAACTGAAATACACAAAATCAGAAATGAAACAGGAGAAATAATAACTGACACCACAGAAATACAAAGTATCGTTAACAAATATTATGAACAATTATACGGCAACAAATTTGACAATGTAAGCGAAATGGAACACATGGTCTCCCAAAACTGAACCGGGAGGAGATAGAAAACTTGAACAGACCAATAACAACAAGAGAAATTTAAGATGTAATCAAGACTCTCCCAGCAAACAAAAGCCCAGGCCCGGATGGCTTCATGGGAGACTTTTACCGAACATTCAAAGAAGAAATAATACCCATTCTCCTCAAACTATTTTTAAAAATTCAAGAAGAAGGAAGCCTTCCAAACTCATTTTATGAGGCCAGCATAATTCTAATTCCAAAATCAGAAAAAGACACTACAAAGAGAGAAAACTACAGGCCAATATCACTGATGAACATAGATGCCAAAATCCTGAACAAAATACTAGCAAATTGAATTCAGCAATGCATCAAAAAAATTATTCACCATGACCAAGTGATGCAAGGCTGGTACAATATTCATAGGTCAATAAATGTGATACACCACATAAACAAAATGAAAGATAAAAATTTTATAATCATATGACTAGATACTGAAAAAGCATTTGACAAAATTCAGCACCCATTTCTGATAAAAATGCTCAGCAATGTGGGAATAGAGGGATTATATCTCGAACTAATAAAGGCCATATATGAAAGAGCTACAGCCAACATCATACTCAATGGGCAGAAACTAAAAGTATTTTCCTTAAGAAAAGGAACAAGACAGGGATGCCCACTTTCACCACTCTTATTTAACATAGTACTGGAAGTCTTAGCCACAGCAATCAGACAGGAAGAAAAAATAAAAGGGATTCAAATTGGAAAGGAGGAAGTGAATCTGTTATTATTTTCAGATGACATAATACTATACATAGAAAACCCCAAAGACTCCATCAAAATGTTACTAGACCTAATAAATGAATTT
Organism: Molossus molossus; assembly: GCF_014108415.1. NCBI lineage: Eukaryota > Metazoa > Chordata > Mammalia > Chiroptera > Molossidae > Molossus > Molossus molossus. The sequence goes on along the minus strand of NW_023425347.1, from coordinate 22,711,272 downwards.
GGCAAAGTAGCAGGACACAAAATTAATGTCAAGAAAGCGACGGCATTCTTATACACCAATGATGAACTCACAGAAAGAGAAACTAAAAAAAAAATCCCATTTACCATTGTGGCAAAAAAATTTAGATATCTAGGAATAAACTTAGCCAAAGAAATAAAGGACCTATTTGCAGAAAACTACAGGACATTGAAAAAAGAAATAAAGGAATATATAAAAAAGTGGAAGCACATACCTTGTTCATAGATTGGAAGAATTAGTATCATTAAAATTTCCATGCTACCCAAAGCAATCTATAGAGTTAATGCAATCCCCATCAAAATACCAACCACATAATTCGCAGAACTAGAACAAATACTTCAAAAGTTCATATGGAACCAAAAAAGACCTCGAATAGCCATAGCAATCTTGAAAAAGAAGAACAAAGTTGGAGGGATCACATTACCAGATTTCAGGTTATAGTACAAAGCCACTGTAATCAAAACAGCCTGGTACTGGCACAAGAACAGACAGATAGATCAATGGAACAGAATAGAGAACCCAGAAATGGACCCAAGGCAATATGCTCAATTAATATTTGACAAAAGTGGCAAGAGCATACAGTGGAGTAAAGACAGCCTCTTTAATAAATGGTGTTGGGGAAATTGGACAGCTACATGCAAAACAATGAAACTAGATCATTAACTTACACCATACACAAGAATAAACAAAATGGATAAAAGACTTAAATGTGACTCATGAATCCATAAAAATCCTAGAATAAACTATAGGCAACAAAATTTCAGACATCATACGCAGCAGAATTTTCACTGATACATCACCTAAGGCAACAGAAACAAAGGAGAAAATGAGCACATGAGACTACATCAAACTCAAAATCTTCTGCACAGCAAAAGAGACAACCACCAAAATGGAAAGGTAACCCACTCTATGGAAGAGCATAATTGCCAATGATACATCAGATCAGGGGTTAATCTCCAGTATATATAGAGTGCTCATCCAGGTCAACAAAAGGAAGATATAGAAGCCAATTAAAAAATGGGCAGAGGAACTAAACAGACACCGCTTCAAACAGGACATACAAATGGCTAAGAGACATATGAAGAAATGCTCAACATCACTAATCATCAGAGAGATGCAAATTAAAACAACAATGAGGTATCACCTCACACCTGCCAGAATGGCCGCCATCAACAAATCATCAAGCAACAAGTGTTGGGGAGGGTGTGGAGAAAAGGGGACTCTAGTCCATTGCTGGTGGGAATGCAGACTGGTGTAGCCACTATGGAAAACACTATGATGTTGCCTCAAGAAATTAAAAATTGAAGTTCCATTTGACTCAGTGATCCCACTTCTAGAAATATACCCTAAGAAGCCTGAAACAGCAATCAGAAAGAATATATGTACTCCGATGTTCATAGCAGCACTATTTATAATAGTTAAGATCTGGAAACATCTCAAATGTCCATCAGTAGATGAATGGATGAAAAAGCTGTGGTACATATACACAATGGAGTACTATGCAGCTCTAAGAAAGAAAGATCTCTTATCCTTTGAGATGACATGGAGGGACCTGGAAAGTATTATCCTCAGTGAGACAAGCCAAACAGAGAAAGACAAGTATCATATGATCTCACTTATTTGTGGAATATAATGAACACAACAATCTGAGGAACAGGGTAGTCCCAGAGACGTGAAAGTGGGATACAGACTGACAATCCCCAGAAGAGGGGGTGGGGGTAGAGATAAACTACAGATTTTATATGCATGTATGCATGACCAATGGACATGGACAACAAAGCTGGGGACAGGGCGGGGATGGAGGGAGAGGGGGTATCAGTAGGGGAAAAAGGAGAAATATCTTTAACAAAAATAAACAAATTAATTAATTAAATAAAAAATAAATAAAAATAAAATAATAAAAAATAAATAAAAAGAAAAGTGGAGAGGTGAGAATTTATCTGGCAAATACTAAAACTAGTTAGCTGACATGTATCAGGTGCTTATTTTGTGCCAGGCATTATGCTAAGGGCCTTGAACACATCATCTGTTTTAATCCTTACTGCATACCTATGTTAGGAAGCTGCTGGTCTCTGGAGTTTACAGGTGGGGACATGGAAGCTGAGAGGCTGCCCCGCTTGACTGTGGTCAAATCTAGGAAGTGACTTCATTTGTCTACCAAACCAGACTTTTTGTTACTTCTGGTCATTTTATAATGGCTATATAGCCTTGGCAATATAGTGCTCCATTTGTGTGAATTCTTTACTATTTGGATTAATCAAATGACATACCCACTCATACACCTGGGGTCTTTGTGCCCAAGTAGTTATTACTTAAGCTTTAGACTAATATTTAGTTTTTCTTTATTGTAACTTAATACAAGCAGTTGTGCCAGGAGTTCCAAGATCTTATTATCTTGTACGTGAGGAAAGAGCCCAATTAACAAGGTGTGGGGATGGAGCAGTACATGGCATTTGTGCACCTGTTTGACCCGGGTCAGGTAGAATGCTCAGTGACTCATAGTCCTCCTGTGGGGAAGCCTTTGTGCTGGAAAAATCACAGATTATTATTGATGTTGTTACTGGAAATGCAGGGAAAATCTCCCTTCCCAAGCTTTGCTGTTGTTTCCTTCTTGCTGTGTACAATTATTCTTGCTTCACTTAGATGCCTTAAACATTTATTTTCCAAGGAAATAATCAGAATAATGTCTTTCTATTTATGTATAACACACATATGTAGAATATATTTTATTTTTTCCTAAATATATTTTATACATGTATGTATGTATTGTAGTTACACATACACACACACGCACATACACTTTTGTTGTTTCACACAGTGTTTCTAAGATATTTTCTGGAAGGACCTTTCAGAGAATGAAGGTTAGAACCTTCCAGTGTCAGTATGTGTGTGGAGGGGAGTTGTTTTATAATCTTCAGCACACATCAGATAGCCTTCAGGAAATTCTTCTGTGCACACAGAGAAAGTCATATTTTCCCTTTCTGTCTAATAATGTTCCATCCCTAGCATCAACTCTCACCCTAATGAGCTGAAACTACATTAGCAAAATCTTAGGCAGATAAATTGATTCAAACCTTGGTTTGATGATCCTACTTAAGACATTCAGTTAATTCTGTTTTGCTACAAGCTAATTTATGACTGTGTATTTATTCAAAAAAATGTTGAAGATACAAAGCAGTGGGAGACAAAATAATGAATTATTCTACCTTCATGTGCTCACTACAGTAAGGGAGGAAGAGAAAGAAGAAAGAAATGCTTTTGATGTTAGATATGTGAGTATTTCTTGTAATATCAGACAGTCTTTAACGGATATAAACACATTTATAACCCTCTAGGAGACACTAATTAGTGCAGACAATGTTGATTTATTAATTGTTAAAGTTTTCTTTATTTGCCCAGTAAATAGTTTTTATCTTTTTTTTTTCCCTTTCCTCCCTTTCTCCCTCCCTCAATTTCTACCAAGATAACACTTGTTTACTGTGGTTATAAACTTGTTTCCTTTGAGGTAGATAATGACCGACAGCTTGATAAAGCTGTGATAGAGTAACAGATATTTTGATCCACTTTTCTGGGACAAAGCTTAATAATTGATCTGTATGATTTGAGAGAGAAGAGAAAAATCGGAGAGTTTTAAGGTAATTTACAACACCATGCCACACTCGGTGTGTTTTTAATGAGCTTCTCTAGATCTACAGGTAGTGCGAGTTTTCTCTGCTGATGTGCGGGGCAGCTTGTCAAGACATCCTGCTGGGAGGTGTGTTCAAAGAGGGTCAGCCGGGGAGCAGAATCGCAGGAGGTGATGCTGTGGTACGTAATTGACTTCCTCTGTCTCTGGAAATTGATGGAAGGCGAGGTGGAGAGAAAGCTGCCCCTTCTCAATTCCCTTTTTCTCACTTTATTAAAACTGTTTTGCTTCCACCTCCTTCTACTATTTTTTTTCCTTTGTGCATTCTTGCAGGTCTAAAACGGTCATGGCCACCCATGTCGCTTTTGTTGCTGAATTTAAAATAGGAAACGTTTCTTATGGCAATGAGCCCCAACTTTCCTGACTGCTCTGGTTTATAAGCCATATCTTTTTCATGTATTTTTCTAGAGTCAAGCAACAGTCCTGTTCCTCTCGCCCGCATGATAGCCGGTGTTACTGTGTGAGACCGGTTCATCTTGCTACGCTGCAAACAAGGGGGCTTATTTCTGAGGAATCTTTGCTGTGATTTTTTTTCCACTCCTGTGCTTGGGAGGGCTAAGTATACCCACCCATCTCAGCACCCCTTGCCCCCAGTAATCAGTAATGGGAGCAAAATATGGATTTGCTAAGTCACAGATTTTCCAATATTTCTTCTTATGTGAATTTAAAAAAATAGGCACTTAACATGGACATATATATTAGTCAATTTAAAATAAACTCTATCGTCTTGGCCGGTTTGGTTCAGTGGTTAGAGTGTTGTCCCATGGACTGTAGAGTCATGGGTTCAATTCCAGTCAAGGGCACAGACCTCTGTTGCGGCTCCATTCCCGGCCCTGGTCAAGGTCGTGTGGGAGGCAACCAATTGATGTGTCTCTCTCACATCATTGTTTCTCTCTCCTTCCCTCCCACTCTATCTGAAAATCAATGAAAAAATATCCTTGGGTGAGGATTAAAAATAATAATAATAAAATAAAATAAAGTCTATCTTCATGGTATGAAGGAAGTAATTGTAAGACTATATTATTTTTGTTGCATTTTTATGTAGTTCTAGGTACCTATTATGATATATAGTATCTTATAAAACAAAACACTACTTCATTCTATGCAGAGAAGTCCAGAAAGTGGACTTATGCAGTAGAATCAGTCAGCAGGTGACACAGGCACTCTGACAGGCAAGAGAAGATGGTAAGTACACAGAGATGCTCAGGGAGTCGTCTTTTTTTCTTTTGTTGTTGTGAAGGCTTCTAAGGCTGCTCTGGGGCCTGTGTTTATGGACAGCCTGGGCAGCATTCTTGCTGGGCTGGTTTATCTCGCATGTTCTTATGAGGACTTTTGGAAAGAGAACTTCCCTCAGTGTTTTAAGGGAGCACAGAGCCTGGCCATTCTTTGAGAGCTGTCACTTCTGTTCACAGGGAAAGGGCATGTAGACGAATAGGAGCCTCAGGAGGCAGCATGGATGTGTCCCGTGTCCCATTGGAACCTGCCATGGAAACATCTCAGATCCTATCCTGGTTTTAAAGTTTGGAGAAATAGGGAATGAATGAGAGGTGTTTCCGATGAGCTCTTGGAATTCAGACATATATCTGAGGTTATAGCTTAACTCTCACCTCGATTATCTGGATGTTTAAAAGTTTTGAGTCTTGAAAGATCATTTTATGAAGAAAACAGTAACAAAAGAAAAGAAGGCAATGTGTGTTTTCCCCAGATGTCCTGAGTGGGGGGCACACACCTGTTACTCCAGACTGTTCTTTGGTTGGTGGATGTGGGAGGAGAAGATTGCCAGGTACAGTGTGTCCAGGTACAATGTGCAAAAAGGCAGTATTTTTGTCTCAATCTCAAGGATACATTCCTGAGAGTACCCTAAAAACCTTTTTCACATGGTTAATTTTTTCTTACCTTTTATCTAGACATAAATTTAGATGTACAAAAATGTTGCAAACATAGCACAAAGAATTCCTTTAAATTCTTTATTAGATTCTCTTAGATCTTACCATCTTACCATATCTGTCTTATTTCTCTCTTTCTCTCTGTGTCCATCTCTATTTCTGTCTGTCTGTCTATCTATCTATCTATCTATCTATCTCTTCCATTCTGTCTAAAAATCAATGGAAAAATATCCTCGGGTGAGGATTAACCACAAAAGAAATCAGTATCTCAAAGAAATACCTGCACTCCCATGTTCAGTATATAGCATTATTCACCGACGGCCAAGATATGTAACCAACCTAAGTGTCCATCAGTGACTGAAGGGATAAAGAAGATGTGATATATGTATATTAAAATATTATTCAGCCATGAGGAAGAAGCAAATCCTGTGGTTTGTGACAGCCTGGATGAACCTTGCAGACATCACACTTAGTGAAATATGCCCGACACAGGAGGACAAATGCTACATGATATAACTTAAATGATAAATCTAAAATAATCAAATTCAGTCCTGGCCGGTTTGGCTCAGTGGTTGGAGCGTCGGCCCATGGACCAATGAGTCGCAGGTTCAATTCCGGTCCAGGGCATGTACCTTGGTTATGGTTCATCCCCAGCCCTGGTCAGGGTCGTGCAGGAGGCAGCCAGTTGATGTATCTCTCTCGCATTGATGTTTCTCTCTCTATCTCCCTCCCATCCACTCTATCTGAAGATAAATAGAAAAATATCTTCAAGTGAGGATTAAAAATACGATAATCAAATTCACAGAAGTAGAGAGTAGAATGGTGGTTGCCAGAGCCTGTGGTGGTGGTGGTGAGGAGTATTTGTTAACAGATGCAAAGTTTCACTTATTTGTCGAATATAGTGAACATAACAGTCTGAGGAACAGGGTAGTCCCAGAGAGGTGGAAGTGGGGTACAGACTGACAATCCCCTGAAGAGGGGTGGGGGTGAGAGATAAACCACAGAACTTATATGCATGTATTTATGAACAATGGAATATGGACATCAAAGGTGGGGACAGGGTGGGGAGGGGGAGAGGGGGGAAAAGGAGAAACATCTGTAACAAAAATTAATTAATTAAAAAATAAAAAAATAAGATACAAAGTTTCAGTTATGTAAGATAAATAAGCCCTAGAGATCTACTGTACAGCATAATACCTATAGTTTACATTGCTATATGGCATACTTAAAAAGTTGTTAAGAAGGTAGATCTTTATGTTAAATGTTATCAGACACATTTCTTGTCAACATGGCTCAGTGGTTGGAGCGTCGGCCCGTGGACCAATGAGTAGGTAAACACGGTATCGTGTCCTCCCACAACCACATCAAAGTTACAACTAAACTACAGAACAACCATCATTCAAAACCGCCTGAAATCAAGCTGAATGGAAGTTCTACAACTACGGAATTAAAGCAGCAGCCACATCCAGACTGGTAGGAGGGGCGGAGGTGCAATGGGCTGGTCCCACACCCATGTTTGGTGGATAAAAATCAGAGGATACTTTGGCTGGGAGGGTCCTCCCTGAGGATTGGGGGGGTCCCCGTCCCACACCAGATGCCCTGCTCAGGGTTCCAGGGCCAGGAAGAGAAGTCCCCATAACTTCTGGCTGGAAAAACTAGCGGGAACTGAGGCTCAGGGAAGCAGAAGCGGCTGGAGCCCCAGGCAGCTCCTTAAAGGACCCGCGCATGAACTTATCGGACTCTCTCCCTCTCAGCTTGGAGGGGAGGCAGCTCTAGGGCACCAGAGACATGCAGGGAAGAACTGAGCTGTTTGGCACTGGAGCGAGGGCTGGAGAGGGGGCTTTCTCTGGGACAGGCGTGCTGTCAGAGGCCTTTGTTCCTTTGGTGAGCCCTTCCCTGGGGCGGCAGACAGTTGCCATATCTGGGACTCCAGCAACCTGGCTCACACTGGTAGCCCTGCCCTGGTGACTCCCTGAGGCCCTGCCCCACCCAACTTTCAGGCCCATCCAAGCTGTTGGCAGTTGCTTAACCATAGGATTGGCCTGTCTTGGATCCTGCTTCAGGTTTGCCTAAATTCTTTCAAACAAGCAGCATCTGGTCTCAGATAGCCCCATACCTCTCATGAAGTAATACACAGAAACAAACACAGGGAGGCAGCCAAAATGAGACAAAGAAACAGGTCCCAAATGAAAGAAAAACAAAACCCAAGAAAACAACTAAGCGAAATGGAGATAAGCAACCTAACAGATGCTGACTTCAAAATACTGCTTATAAGGAAGCTCAATGAACTTAGTGAGGGCCTCAAGAGCATAAAAAAGGACCAGTCAGAAATAAAGGATGCACAGTCAGAAATGAAGGAGGCATTAACTGAAATAAAGAATAATTTACACAGATTCAATAGTAGAGTACGTAAATCCAAGAAGCACCATCGATTAGGAATATAAGGTAGCAAAAAACGCCTAATCAGAACAGCAAAAAGAAAAAAGAGAGGGATTCCAAAATGGCGGCGGAGTGAACAAAAGCTACACAGACCATCTCCCAGAACCAAACTGGAATTACTACTATAACACAGACAAATCGACGGGAAAAACCAACAGAAAAGCAGCCTGTGAGGACCATATAACCAGGAACACTGACTCCATCCTGGCAGGATTGCGAAGGCGCAAGATGGGGGCTGGGAGCCCACAGTCAGCAGCTCGGCAGCAGCCTCAGCTGTGAGCAGCGCCCTCGGATTACTCTCCCAGGCGGCTCCACAGCACAGAGCCGGGACAGAGGCTAAAAAAGCCACAGCCACTCACCTTGGGCTTCGGCAGAGGGAGGGCAGACTGGACTGGAACTGTGTGGGGACACACGGCATATGGAGGGCACTCAGAGCTTTTGCTGAGCTGCTGCCATGCAGGATGGTGGCCATATTGCTCCTTCCCAGGGCTCTGGGGAGAGGCAGCAGCCCCTCCCTTGGAGATCCAACCCCACCCTGTGGGCCATTGAAGTGCTAATTGAAGCTCATTAACAACCGGCATCTTCCCCACCCTCGTGAAATTCCCATATGCTGAGCACCTGAGGGAGTTTGTCAATCAACTGACAACCCAAAACTCATCAAGTAACCTCGACTGCTAGCCTCCAGGCAAAAAGCTAGAGGATAACAGTACCTTTCCGGGGCTAACAACTTTAACCAGGAAAGTAAGACTTGACAGTGGTATTTAACGTGGGTCCTCCCTCGCTCATCTAAACCCAGGAGAGGAAGCCACAAACAGCAGAACACCAACACCCACAGGGAAAACTTGACAGGCTCCAAAGCCCACTGTGGTAGCCCAAATGGTGAAAAACAGAAACAAAAGCCAAATGAAAGAGCAAGAGACCTCCACCGAAGATGAGATCAATGTGGAGCAGTTAGGCAAGTTAACAAAGCTAGAATTCAGAGCCATGATCTTGAGGAAGCTCAACAGCATGAGTAAGGACATAGAGACGCTGAAAATAAGCCAATTGGAAATTAAAAACCATCAAGAAGAGATAAAAAATGACATGTCAGAAATTAAAAACACATTGGAAGGTTTAAAAAGCAGAGTAGAGGAAGCTGAGGACTGGATCAGTGAATTAGAAGACAGGATAGAAAAAAATCAACCAATCAGAAAACCAAAAGGAATAAACAATTAAAAAACAGGAATCCAGCTTAAGATAACTGTGGGGCAACTGGAAACGTAATAATATTCGCATGATAGGAGTCCCCGAAGAAAAAGAAAATGAGCAAGGGATAGAGAATATATTAAAAAAAAAATAGTGACAGAAAACTTCCCTAATTTGGTGAAGGAAGAAGGCATTCAAATTCAAGAAGCACAGAGAGTCCCAAGTAAGAAGAACCCAAACAGGCCCACACCAAGACACATAGTAATTAAAATGCCAAAAATTAAAGACAAAAAGAGAATCCTAAAAGCAGCAAGAGATAAGCAACATGTTACCTACAAAAGAAACCCCATGAGGCTCTCTGGTGACTTCTCAACAGAAACACTACAGGTCAGAAGGGAATGGCATGAAGTAATCAAGGTCATGAAAAACAAGGATCTGAATCCAAGACTACTCTACCCAGCAAGGCTATCATTCAAAATAGAAGGTCAAATAAAGAGCTTCCCAGACAAAAAAAGGCTAAGGGAATACATTAGCACCAACCCAGCACTGCAAGAAATGTTAAAATGACTGCTGTAATTAGCAGGAGAAATGGGAAGAAAAAGAGAACCACACTAAACAGAGCAATAAATAAGTACATATTAATAATCACCTTAAATGTAAATGGACTGAATGCTCCCAAAATAAGACATAGAGTAGCTGATTGGATAAGAAAGCATGACTCATCTATATGTTGTTTACAAGAGACCCACCTCACAACAAAAGACTCACAAAGGTTGAAAGTGAAGGGATGGAAAAAATTTTTCCAAGCAAATAGAAAGCAAAATAAAGCTGGGGTAACAATACTCATATCTGACAAAATAGATTTCAAAATGAAGGCCACAACTAGAGACAAAGAAGGCCACTACATAATATTGAAAGGATCTATCCAACAGGAATATATAATCTTGATAAACATATATGCACCCAATATAAGAGCACCAAAATATATTAAAAATCTTCTGGAGGACTTCCAAGGAATAATTATCAGCAATACAATCATAGAAGGGGACTTCAACACCCCGTTGACAGCACTGGATAGACCCTCTAGACAAAAAATTAGCAAGGAAACAGAGACTCTAAATGAAGCACTAGACCAAATGGATTTAATAGATATCTACAGAGAATTACACCCCAAAACTACAGAATACACATTCTTCTCAAGTGCACATGGGACATTCTCAAAGATAGACCACATGAAAGGACACAAACTAAATCTCTACAAGTTCAAGAAGATTGAAATCATATAAAGCATCTTCTCAGATCACAATGACATGAAGCTAGAAATCAATTGCAACAAGAACATGCAAAGACATTTCAACACATAGAGGCTGAATACCATGTTATTAAACAATGAATGTGTTACCGAGGAGATCAAGGAAGAAATTAAAAACTTCCGGGAAACCAATGAAAATGAACACACAACACAATATCTATGGGATGCAGCGAAAGCAGTCCTGAGAGGGAAGTTCATAGCACTACAGGCCTACCTCAAGAAACAAGAAAAATTTCTAATTGATTGTCTAACCTCACAACTTAAAGAATTAGAAAGCAAACAAAAAGAAGACCCCAGAGCAAGTAGAAGGAAGGAAATAGTAAAGATCAGAGCAGAAATAAATGACATAGAGACCAAAAAAACAATTCAAAGGATCAATGAAACAAAGAGCTGGTTTTTCGAAAAGATAAACAAGATTGATGGATCCTTAGCTAGACTCACCAAGAAACAAAGAGAGAGAACCCAAATACACAAAATCAGAAATGAAAGAGAAGTAACAACCGACACCACAGAAATACAAAAGATTGTAACAGCTACTGTGACAATCTACTATGGCAACAAATTTGACAATCTAAGCGAAATGGACAAATTTCTAGAAACACACAGTCTCCCAAAACTCGACCGGGAAGAGATAGAAAACTTGAACAGACCAATAAAAACTAAGGAAATTGAAGAGGTAATCAAGACTCTCCCAGCAAACTAAAGCCCAGGCCCAGATGGCTTCATGGAGGAGTTTTACCAAACATTCAAAGAAGAACTAACACCCATTCTCCACAAACTATTTCAAAAAATTCAAGATGAAGAAAGACTTCCAAACATGTTCTATGAGGCCAACATAATTCTAATTCCAAAATCAGAAAAAGACACTACAAAGAAAAAAAACTACAGGCCAATATCCCTGATGAACATAGACGCCAAAATCCTGAAAAAAATACGAGCAAATCGGATCCAGCAATACATCAAAAAATTATTCACCATGACCATGTGGGATTCATCCCAGGGATGCAAGGCTGGTACAATATTCGCAAATCAATAAATGTGATACACCACATAAACAAAATGAAGAATAAAACCCACATGATTATATCAATAGATGCTGAAAAAGCATTTGACAAAATCCAGCATCCATTTCTGATAAAAATGCTCAGCAATGTGGGAATAGAGGGATCATATCTCGACATAATAAAGGCCATATATGAAAGACCTACAGCCAACATCATAATCAATGGGCCGAAATTAAAATCATTTCCATTAAGAACTGGAACAAGACTGGGGTGTCCACTTTCGCCACTCTTATTTAACATAATACTGGAGGTCTTAGCCACAGCAATATGTCATGAGAAAAAAATAAAAGGGATCCAAATTGGAAAGGAGGAAGTGAAACTGTCATTATTTGCAGATGACATGATACTATACATAGAAAACCCCAAAGACTGCATCAAAATGTTGCTAGACCTAATAAATGAATTTGGAAAAGTAGCAGGATACAAAATTGACATCAATAAATGAACGGCATTCTTATACACCAATGATGAACTCACAGAAAGGGAAACTGAAAAAACAATCCCATTTACCATTACAGCAAAAAAATTAATATACCTAGGAATAAACTTAACCAAAGAAGTAAAGGACCTATTTACAGAAAACTACAGGACATTGAAAAATAGAGGAAGATATAAAAAAAGTGGAAGCACATACCTTGTTCATGGATTAGAAGAATTGACATCATTAAAATGTCCATACTACCCAAAGCAATCTATAGATTCAATGCAATCCCCATCAAAATACCAACGACATATTTCACAGAACTAGAGCAAATATTTCAAAAGTTCATATGGAACCAAAAAAGTCCCCGAATAGCCACAGGAATTTTGAAAAAGAAGGACAAGGTAGGTGGGATCACAATACCAGATATCAGGTTATACTACAAAGCGACTGTAATCAAAACAGCCTGGTACTGGCACAAGAACAGGCATATAGACCAGTGGAACAGAACTGAAATCCCAGAAATGGACCCAAGGCAATATGCTCAATTAATATTTGACAAAGGTGGCAAGAGCATACAGTGGAGTAAAGACAGCCTCTTTAATAAATGGTGTTGGGAAAATTGGACAGCTACATGCAAAAAAATGAAACTAGACCATCAACTTACACCATACACAAAAATAAACTCAAAATGGATAAAAGACTTAAATGTGACCTGTGAATCCATAAAAATTCTAGAAGAAAATGTAGGCAACAAAATTGCGGACATCATACGTAACAGATTTTTCACTGATACATCACCTAAGACAATAGAAACAAAGGGAAAAATGAACACATGGGACTACATCAAATTAAAAGCTTCTGCACAGCAAAAGAAACAATCATCAAAATGGAAAGGCAACCCACTGTATGGGAGAACATCATTGCCAATGATATATCAGATAATGGGTTAATTTCCAATATATATAGAGTGCTCATACAACTCAATAAAAGGAAGACAAAGAACCCAATTAAAAAATGGGCAGAGGAGCTGAATAGACACCTCTCCAAACAGGACATACAAATGGCTAAGAGACATATGAAGAAATGCTCAACATCACTAATCATCAGAGAGATGCAAATTAAAACAACAATGAGGTATCACCTCACACCTGTCAGAATGGCAATCATCAACAAATCATCAAACAACAAGTGTTGGCAAAGATGTGGAGAAAAGGAGATTCTAGTACACTGCTGGTGGAAATGCAGACTGGTGCAGCTACTATGGAAAACAATATGGTGTTACATCAAAAAATTAAAAATTGATCTTCCATTTGACCCAGTGATCCCGCTCTTAGGAATATACCCTAAGAAGCCAGATACACCAATCAGGAAGAATATATGTACCCCCATGTTTGTAGCAGTACTATTTACAATAGCTAAGATCCGAAAACAGCCCAAGTATCCATCAGTAGACGAATGGATAAAAAAGCAGTGGTACATATACACAATGGAGTACTATGCAGCTGTAAGAAAGAAAGATCTCTTATCTTTTGAGACGACATGGAGGGACCTGGAAAGTATTATCCTAAGTGAAATAAGCCAAGCAGAGAAAGACAAATACCACATGATCTCACTTATATACAGAATATAATGAACATAACAGTCTGAGGAATACAGTAGATCCAGTAACATGGAAGTAGGGCACAGACTGACATCTCTCAGAAGAGGGGGTGGGGAGGTGGGAAGAGATAAACCACAGAACTTATATGCATGTATGCATGACCAATGGACATGGACAATAAAGCCAGGGACGGGGCGGGGATGGGTTGGGCGGGGGGTGATGCCAATGGGGTAAAAAAGGAGAAACATCTGTAACAAAAAAAATAAAAAAAATGTTTAATAATAATAAAAAAAAGTCTTTGAACACACACACACACACACACACACACACACACAAAAGAAAGAAAAAAGAACCCCCCAAAATGAGGACAGTGTAAAGAGCCTCTGGCACAACTCTAAGTGTGCCAACATTGGCATCTTGGGGGTGCCGGAAGGAGAAGAGAGAGAACAAGAAATTGAAAACCTGTTTGAAACAATAATGACAGAAATCTTTCCTAACTTGTTGAAGGAAACAGACATACAAGTCCAGGAAGCAGAGTCCCTAACAAGATGAACCACAAGAGGCCCACACCAAGACACATCATCATCAAAATGCAAAAGGTTCAAGACAAAGAGAGAATCTTAAAAGCAGCAAGGGAAAAGCAGTTAGTTACCTACAAGAAAGTTCCCATAAGGCTGTCAGCCGATTTCTCAAAAGAAACTTTGCAGGCCAGAAGGGAGTGGCAAGAAATATTCAGAGTGATGAAAAGCAAAAACCTTCAACCAAGATTACTCTATCCTGCAAAGCTGTCATTTAGAATCGATGGCCATATAAAGAGTTTCCCAGACAAGAAAAAATTAAAGGAGTTCATCACCACCAAACTGTTATTTTATGAAACGATGAAAGGTCTTTTTGAAGAAAAAGATAAAATATATGAACAAACAAAATGGCAATGAATATATATCTATTGACAATGGAATTTACAAACAAAATGAACAAGCAGAGTAGAAACATTCTCGTAGATAAAGAGAACATTTTGTTGGTTGCCAGATGGGAGGGAGGTTGGGGGAATGGGTGAAAAAGGTGAAGGGATTAAGAAGCACAAATTCATTGCTAGACTGACAAACCTGCAAGGGAAAGGGGTTGGGGGGGTGGTGGTGGGAAGAAATAAACTAAAGAACTTATATGCATAACCAATGGACACAGACAATAGTGTGGGAAAAGGCGGGAGGGGGCTGGGAGTGGGAAGGAGGGGTCAATGGGAGAAAATGAGGAACATCTGTAATACATTCAACAATAAAGATTTAAAAAATAAAAAAATAAATAAATGTTATCAGACAAAAAATAAATAAGTACGTGGGAGGAAACTTTTGGAGATGATGGTTAGGTTTATGGCATAGATTGAGGTGATGGTTTTGTGCGTGTATACTTATCTCCAAACTCATCAAATTTTATACATTAATTATGTACAGCTATTTGTATGTCAAAGAACATTAAAAATAAAAGGTGCCATTAGGGTCAATTTCTGGCAAAGTCTCTCTTTGTGGCTTGACAGCCACCTGCTCACTGTGTCCTCACATGGAGAGAGAGCTCCGTTCTCTCTTTTCTTTTTTAAAATATGTTTTTATTGATTTTTATTTTTAGAGAAAGAGAGAGAGAGAGAGATAGAAACATTGACGTGAGAGATAAGCATCCATCGGCTGCCTCCTGCATGCCTGCTCCTGGGGATCAAGCCCGTAGCCCGGGCATGTGCCCTGATCGGGAATCGAACCAGGACCTCTCAGTCCATGGGACGATGCTCAATCTACTGAGCCACACCAGCTTGGCTCTCTTTCTTCTTTTTTCTTAGCCTCACCCGAGGAAATTTTTTCATTTTTTGTTCAGATAGAGTGGGAGAGAGTGAGAGAGAAAGAAACATTGACGTGAAAGGGACACATTGTGTGGTTTCCACCCGCACGACCCAACCAGGGCCGGGCACAAACTGCAACCGAGGTACATGCCCTTAGCGGGAACCGAACCCAGGTCTCTCTGGACTGCAGGCTGATGCTCTAACCACTGAGCAAACTGGCCAGGGCTTGGCTCTCTTTCTTATAAGGACAGGAGACCTTTTGGATTAAGGTCCCACCCTTATGGCCTCATTTAACCTTAGTCACCTCCCTAAAGGCCCTATCTCCAAATATTGTCACATTAGGAAATAAGACTGCAATGTAATTAATTCTGGGGAGACACAATTTACTCCATAACAAAGGGTGAGGAGAAAAGTTGCTTGAACTCTAATGGATTTGTTCAGTTCTACACAGGAAAAATCTGAGATGTTGACATACATTATATATCAAAATTCCTATGTGGTCAATATCTTGCTTGACTGGTAGTATACTCGTGTATATCAGTACACGAGCTTCTCCTGTTCATTTGTATAATGTGATTTGTATAACTTAAATTAAAGATACTTATAATTTAAGTTGGGATTAGACATTTTTTGAAAACATAATGACTTGGCTAGGTAACATGCGATGTTAATTGTATGTAGCTATTCTCAGGAGTTTGCTTTTCAAAATGTCCAGGAAGCTTTGTGCATCATGCTATGATGTTCACAAATTTACGAGACAAGCTTAGTTCCATGATGCCCAAGGAGAAGTCTTCACAAAAAGATGAAAAATAAATTGTGAATCAAAAATTTATTCTTTTCCTTTTTCTTCCTTCTCACCATGTCTTTCTCTTTCTCTACCTTCTCACTTTTGTTTTTTAGGAGAGACTGTTGGGTGAGAGATGATTCTCTTAATTCATTTTATTGCCTAATTTCTGTAGCATGAATATTTAGGAGGTACTTAATGATGCTTTCTAGGCAGTGACAGAAATGGAAATTATTTACCCCAGGAACCCTGCATGTATTCTTGTTAATTCATTTACACACTGTTAAATAAATAACATATTGCTGGGACCGGAAAATTTGGAAACTCTCCACCACCGCACTCCATTTTTATACTACATTTTTAGGGTGAAGATTGTGTTTGTTTACCTAAGTTACAAGTTTCTTTTATGTTATACAAATAAAAATTAATTGGTCAGAATCATATAGGGATGAAGTTATTGCCTTGCTTTGTGTCTTTTCAGGAATCTCAGGAGGAGTAAATGGGCCTATGTGGGTAACAGTTTTCAGTGGTGAATAATTTCTGTAACAAAAATAAAATTAAAAAAAAAAGGATTCCACATATAAGTGAGATCAAATGGTAAAAAAAAATCATGTATATAAGCAAATAAAGATACTAACAGGACATTGAAAAAAATTTTTAAAAATTAAATAAATATGGCTAAGATTATATTGTGTACAGGACAAAAGCCAGTAAATACTTAGAATAAGGTAAATTGATAAAAAGTTAGAGTTCAATTGATAGAAAGCTGCTTAAACATTGGGAAGCTACTAGAGTGATTGTGGATTGGAATTTTTTAAATTTATTTTTTTATCCTCACCTGAGGACTCTTTGGTTCAGATAGAATGGGAGAGAGAGAAAGGAAGAGAGAGCGAGAGACATCGACGTGAGAGAAACACATTGAGTGGCTGCCTCCTGCATGACCCCGACCAGGGCCGGGACCAAACTGCAACCGAGGTACATGCTCTTGACCGGAATCGAACCCGTGACTCTTTGGTCTGCAGGCCAAAGCTCTACTGCTGAGCCATACTGGCCAGGGCAGGATTGGATTTTTAACACCTTTGCAGACATTGTGATAAAAAGGCTGCTCTAGTGTAAACACGACCTGTGGGGCCAGTACAACACCGGGATGGCATGTCGACCGCAGGTCACACCTAAGAGCCCATATACGCCTATGGAGTCTGAGGAAATTGTCACACTCATGCTCCCATGGAATGTGTCTAAATTTGGTTTTGAAAGTGGTTTGGCTGGGATGGGAGTATTGTTCGCTAGGTTTGAAATTTTTTAGGAACTTGGAAGAAAGTAAAACTGCATGTTTTATGAGATCCATTTCTTTTATCAGTAGGAATAAATGAGCATTTTTTTTTTCTTTCTGATCAATCCTGTGTATTCCAGCTGCAAACTAAATGACCGCCTCATTTCAAACCTCCTGACTGCGTGGAGCCATCTGGCCTGTGTGTGAGTAGGAGCTGACGAGGCTCGGCTGGTACCAGAGCCTCAGCCAGTCTGAGCTGTTTCTCACTTACCTCTTCCCGAATACCTGGTAGGGAGACAGACAGACGTAAAGCTCAGGTCTGAATCCGTGCCGCCCATCTTTTTATTTATTTACTTATTTTTATTAAACATTTTGAGGATTGACATTACTGCAAGTGTTTTCCCCCTACCCCCCTTTGCCCACCTTTAAGCTTATTTTTGTAATTTTTAAAATAAAAATAAAGGTGTCTATTTTTAGGAAAATTGTTGGAATGGAAAAAGAAAGCAATGATAGCTGAGAGAAATCTAAATTTTAAAGTGGGAAAGATTTTATTTCGTTCACACATAGAGGTTTTTATCCCTATTATTGCTTTGGATTGAGGGGAAAAAGGTTTGTATATGTTTTTCCCAGTGTGCTACTTTGAGCGGTGTTCATATGTTATGTGAAATGATTATGCTAAATATCTGTGAGAGCTCAGATCTTGGTGTGGATATATAGTGAGTCTGTAAGATCCAAAAGGGAACAACATAGTAGGATGGGAAAGATGAGGGGTTTGTAGAAAATGAAGAGCTAGTTTGAGATGGGCAAGCAGGGGATAAATGAGAAATTGGGTGGTTTGAACAGATTGTGTATATATTTCCCTCTCGGAGACCCCAAAGGTCTCTTATTCTACAGTGCATGGGGGAAAGTAATTTTTGCTTTCTTATTAACTTCTTAACTGTGCACTTTCATCATTACTGTACATTCTTTTAAGCTTGGCTCAGAAAATAAGGGGTCATTTAATACAGGAGCTCAACATTGTGACTGAAAACTGGCCGGGAAAAGCACATTATTAATCATTATTAAGGCATGCTGGTCGTGCTAAACTATACATATTACTACAGTTACAAAGTGAATACAATGGTTAGAACTTCATCTTTCCCCTTTTTACAATCCACGCTACAAACCGAAACAGCATCTTTTAGGGCTGAAGACTGCTGGACACGAGCCTGGGGGGCCAAGTGCGACCCGTGTGGTCCAGAGGCTTCTTCTGTCTGGTTGGTAGTCACTGGAGTGCGGGTCCTGCTTGACTCAGTGAGTAATCACAGATGTAGTCTTTGCTATTTTATGACTTTGAGAGCCTTGATTGTGAATTAATTTACAGATTGCAATTTCTTTCTAAATAGGGCCCTTTGTATTCAAGGACTAGAGGAGTCTTGCAGTCTGTGATAAAATTGTGTTTTCTTCATTTAATAATACGTCATGTAGCGTTGTATTTGTCAAGATTTTGGTCAGTAGGACTAAACAAAATCCATGTGTATGAGTAATGAATTTGGCCAGCTTTTGTTTTTGAGAAAGATTTTTTTAGACACCCTCCCCCTGTCCTGCCCCAACTAGATACCTAATGACTAACACATATAATTCCAAAATGGAAACATACTATTTTTTTAAAAAATTTATCCTTACCCGAGGATACTTTTCCATTAATCTTTTAGAGAGAGTGGAAGGAAGGCAGGAAGGAAGAGAGGGAGAAAAATGTCAACATGAGAGAGACACAATGACTGGTTGCCTCCGGCACAACCCCGACTGGGGCTGGGGATCAAACCTGCAACTCAGCTATGTGCCCTTTACCAGAATTGAACCTGTGACCCTTTGGTCCATGGGCCGATGTTCTAAGTGCTGAGCTAAACCAGCCAGGACAGCATACTGGGTTTTAAAGTCTGAAGTTATTAATTCATATAAGTTGGACTTTTTTTCCCCTGACTGTGCTATGCTGCAGCTGATGGGGCATCCACAGGGGTAAGGTCGGGTCTCAGTCCTGAAGGGATCTGCAGTCTTTGGGAAGTCAAGCTCGACATGGATTTATAAAATAACTAATTTTATAAGATATTTTATGAAAAAGTGCCAAGTGTATGCTATTTAAAAAGTAGCTTTGCTATAAAGACATATGCCTTGACTGCAGAGTTTAGAATGAACTTAATCTTAAGTGAAATTGAATGTTATTACCAGAAGGTTTGAGAGCCATTCTGCTGTGAACTGGTATATGGATCATTCTGTTTATGAAGCAGACAGCTACAAAGAAGATCATTAAAAGCAAATGTATGGGAACGGTACAGAAAGTTAGAGTTATCAAAGGTGCTATGAGAGGGTGGCTATTTGAGGCTTCCTCTTGAGGACCAATAAATGTTTAGATATTTCCACACTCATGACATCATTAGTATTATGGTTTCACTGTATGATTCATACACAGATCAGACGTTGGAAAAAATGGGCATTTAACCCCTTGTTGTATTCATTGGTTTTGATCCACCCTGTAAGAGAATTCTGCCCAACAGCAAACCAGTTGAGACAGATTGTGCCTATTGCTGTGCCTCCAGAAAGGGTAGTGTGTAATTCCCATGCCAAAAAATGCATCTAAGAGAGACACACCAGCTTGCTGACACCCTCATGCCCTCAGAATGGAGTATGGCCAAGGCAATTGTTGATCTCTTACAGCTTTCTGGGGAGTTAGCTTAGCAGTTAAGCTCTGAATAGATCCACCCTTCTGTTATTTAGCCAGCAATCTGCTCCCTTCCAATGAATGAAATAAAAGCTGAGAGGCAGAATTTCTTCTCTGTTCAAATTAGAAACCTGTCTCCTATGAGTGGGGTCCCTTCTTTATTTAAAATCTTCTACTTCTAAGGAGAGGGGAAAAAAATAAAAAGATCTTGGATATATAGCACACCAATCATTCCATCAGCTACAAACCTCACTTGGTGAATTTCTTTTCTTTGTGAATTGAGCCAAAATGTGAATGCTCTGTACAAATCCATTATTCTTAGTACTGCTACCTATAATTAACACGACCCAATAGAATTTAAAAAATACTTATAAAAAAGGCAACAGAGTGACAATTACCATTATCCCCAACTAAACTCCTCCTCCTCCATGTTTTCATCAAGAGAGCGGTATTGTTACTTCAACAAGCACAGTGTTGTGGTGACTTTTGTGATACAAATAAGGCAAGACTAAAATTCTAATTGTGAGATGTAAAAGGAAAGTAATTGCTTAGTGTTGGTTAATTCCATCTTTGTGTGATGACAGCAGCTGCGATTCCCTGCCTTGTGTATTTTAACAGATGGCATTATTTCTTATGGAGTGTTACAGTAGCGACCGAGGTGACACTGAAGGAAAATTCCGTGCGAGCATGTTAAGTAAGATATTACTGACAGCCCTGCTGAGCGGCGGTGCAGAACGGCACGTCGTGGTTCTCTTCTCACCCCTGCAGCCCACACCAAATGGTTTCCATTTGCGGCATGTGGAACCGGAATGGAAAGATGAATGAAAAATTATGTTCTTTTTCAAATTCACTTGTTTGCACACCATTAATAGGCCTGGAATGAAGACCCAAATCTGGCAAAAAGGTGCATTTATCAATCTAGTATCATTACTGTTGTAGTTTCCTATCAAAGGCTAGAAAATGGAGAGGTGCTGATAGGCCTGAATTCTAGACCAGGATCTGCCCAAGTCACTTCCCTCTGGATTGGCTTCCTTTTGGAAAAGGCTGGAGTTGGACTGAGGCAAAACAATCTCTAAGGCTCTTTCCACTCTGTGATTCTGAAAGCTCTGAGCTTTGTGCTTTAATGGCACAGAAAACAAAGTGAGTATAATGTGTGAAGGAGTGCATGATAGATTGATCTATACGCTACTGATACTGATGTAGCATAGAAAAAAGACCAGCGGGCCACAAGTCAGGAGATCTGGCCATGGTTCAGCCATGAGACAAGTCATTGAGTCAATACAGGTCAGCCTCCTCACCTATTTCGCAAGGCTGTAGTCAAGGTCTAATGGGATTATGCTATTGAAAGATGATTAATTAATTCAACAAACATTGCACAACTGCCCTGTGCTAGACATAGTGCCAAGTGCTGAGGATTCAATGGTGGGTAAAGTGTGGTCTTTGTTCTAGAGGAAAGTGTGTAGTTGGGGAGACAGAGAGGTAAATGGCTAATTATAATAGAGTATAACAGAGGCTTTGATGGGTACCAGTACAGGGTGATATAAAAGTATATTGAAGGGGTAGCTTACCCAGCTGGAGGCACAGAAGGCTTCCAGGAAGAAGTAGGTTATAAAATAAGGCAAATAATAGGGGGTGGGGGAAATAGCATGACATGCTTGTTGAGCCACGATGCAGAAATCATCATGGTTTGCTTTTACTTGACCAGGGGTTTTGAAAGTAGGAGCCCAACAGTACCTTGGATTTTGATGAACAAAGAGTGCTCTAATTTAAATATTCTTGTAGTTATTTATGTCCTGCCTCATTTCCAAAACAAATGGGTTTAAAAGCTTGATAAATGATTTTAAAGAGAATACCACCTTTCACTGTCACACTCTCAGTGTTAGCTTGAGAAGTCCTCTCCAGACCTTCCTCTTCAGATATGCTTGTGTGAGGCCCCGAGTTTCATGGTGTGCTTTGAAGCGAGATATGGATGGATCGACTTTGCTCAGTAAATGGAGACATGATAGTGGCTTTGCATATAATATGAACTTTTGGCCTTTCTTTTATGATCTTCTCTCTGTAAGAGAAGGGCTATCAGCTTGTTCGGTGACTAATAAATCGGACTCACCCCTCTCCCTGCAGGCTGACCCTCCTCCATATTAAAATTTGACATTTTACAGTTTAGTTTGCCCTCTAAGCAGCACGCCACCAACAGAAGGATGGAATTTCTTCCTACAATGTGATGTGGAATAAAGAGAAATTCACCAAGTCTACCATTGTTTGTGCCAAACTCCAGGGATCTGCATGGAGACCTGAAAGTGTAAGGATGACCTTTGGTGAGAATATCTTTAAGAGAGCCCCTTACTCTGGAAACAGAAACTGAGCTACACCTCTGAACTTGTGAGAAAGAATATCCTGCTGCATCATTTCTTCTTCAAGCCTTTGTCCTTTCATGAGACTGCAGACAGTCAATGAGATGGTAAGTTTTGCAAACCACCTACTTCTACACCAGAGTTATTTGAATTTGCAATTTGGATCCAAAGTGCCCTCCAAGTCAGAAGAGAAGGCCAGCCCAGCCTGGGTAGCTCAGTGGTTGAGCGTCGTCCCATGGACTGAGAGGTCCTGGTTCAATTCCCGGTCAGGGCACATGCCCAGATTGGGGGCCTGATCCCCAGTGGGGGACATGTGGGAGGCGGCCAGTTGATGTTCTCTCTCATCGATGTTTCTATCTCTCTCTCCCTTTCCCTTCCTCTCTTTCTAAAATCAATACAAAAAAAAAAAATTAAAAAAAGAAAAGAAGAAGAGAGAGCCAGCTGGGACCCCAAACCTGTGCAGAACTGTGGTCTTTGCTTGGGATTCAATATTATAAACCTCCAGTTATTTCTAGTGCTCAAACCTACAACTCCAGACCTCCATATTTGCCTCTCCTCTTAGGTGTCTTAAAGGATCTGATATTCAATATGATCACAAGTGAATGAGTGATATCTCCCCCTTCCCTTAAATCCTTCCTCTAGGGTCTTTGTCTCAGTGTTTCAAAGTAACAGCAGTTTTATTTATCATGGTTCTTTTTGGAACAGAACTGTTTTTGTTTAGATGAAAGCCTTGACTATCCTTCTTTCCACCTTTCCAACGACTGCCAGGAACCTGGGCATCAGCTGGCACCAACACCTCGGAGTGAAAGAAATTTGATCTGTTCCCAGTACAGAAAGCTATTGTGTTATTTTTCTCCTGGAAAGGAAGGGGAGAGAAGAAAGAGGAGGAAATTGAAGCAAAAGTAAGAAAGAAGGATGGGAAAGTGAAATATAGAGGAAAACTGAGATGAATTAGAGGAACAGTGAAATTCCATAGTGATTGCTAAAGAGGCCAATGGATATTTTAAGAAAAGAGGTGTTTGAAGTTCTCAAGGAAAGCTGTTTGTTTTAAAATGCAAAGCCCTTCATCTTTATTGTGAAATATTGTACAGGATGTAAGTAAACGTGTGGGCAAAAGCGTGTGTGCGTGTAAAGAAACCAGTAAAGCAGTGGAGGGGTTAGTCTCACACCCAGGTAAGCATGGAACACAGAAGAGAAAACAGGACAAGAGAGGGGATACAAAGGAGGTACAAAAAAAAAAAAAAAAAAAAAAAAAAAAAAAAAGATTCCTAGGAATTCTAATAGTCTTTTGAGGACTTGTACAGACTATGGGTTTGTACAAAGTATGGGTTAAATGTTCAAGTCCATTGCATTCAGACCTCCAAGATAATTGGGATTCCATGTATCATCTTAACTATCAGTTCTGTCTACTGCATAAGGTAAAACACATAGGATTTGACCTTGACACCCGCTGCCCCCACCACCCTCCCTTATCCTCCATACCTAGTCTTCATACCCACTGGGCCTGCCTTCTCTTTCTGAATTATCTTTCATCTTTGGAGCCTGAAACTCAGAGACTGACATTCTCCAGACAAAGTAGAATATTATATTCATAGTGTCTGTAAACAAGAATGAGCTGATTCTTAAAAGTTTTTTGGGGAGGTCAAAACCAACTGTGAGATAATCCCACCCAAAATCACTATGACACATACCTATTAATGATGAGGTTGAATCAAAAGGAGCACCGATATTGCACTACAGTGTCTCTAGTGGACATGACTGTTGGATTAATTACGACTGAAAATTCTTTGCTGCACATCTCATTAAGGGATGATGTCTATTTCTTTTCTGTGAGCTGGTTCTTTAATTGGTTTTAATCAATAGAACGTGGGGGAAGGGATGCTGTGAAACATCTGAGCCTGTGCCATGAGAGATTGGCAGCTAGCTCCCTCTTAGAATATTTCCTCTTGGAAACCATGTAAAAAACTCTGATTTCCCTGAGACCATAATGCTGTGAGTAAACCCAAGCCAGCTATTTGGAGAGAGAGAGAGAATCATATAGAGCTGAAATGAAGCACCAGACACAAGAGTGAAGAATTCTTGTATTTTTAGTCTAACCTACCCACCAGCTGAATGCAGCCAAGCAAATGATCTCAGCTGACACTGCATGGAACAGAAGAACCAAATAGCTGACCCTTGTTTAAAGTATTAACCCATAGACTTGTGAGCAAATAAAACGGTGGTTAAGTCATTAAGCTTTGAGGTTAGTTTTTATGCAACAATAGTTAGCTAAAATAATAATATATGAAGGCAATAGAACTAGGCCACATGGTTCTAGAAAAAATGTTTTTTAATAATTCTGCTGAGGTTTAATCATTAATGCCATATCTTCCCAAAGGTATGTGATAAAGTGGAAATAACAAATAATAATAATGTAGGTTTTTAAATACTTTATTCAGCACATTGTTATTCAATCCTATGACAGTCCTCTGAGGCAGACCTTATCTCAGTTTCACAAATGGGTAAACTGAGACCCAAGGGCCACATAGAAGTAAGTTGTAGTCAAATTCAGGTGTTTTGCCACTATATTGTTTCTTCCCAAGTAAGTCTGAAATCAGTCAAAGCAAGACTTAAAATAGCTTCCAATTAGTAATTTCACAATTGTTGAATATGGAGTGACAGAGGCACTAGAAAACTGTCTTTCACTAAAGCATATCCCCTAGTCTGTGCTATTACTGGAATCTGACCAGTTGCTTGAATGAGAAGTGGCAGGGATAAAATTGAATTCCTGAACTAAACTAAGTACCTGCAAAACTACTGCCCGAATCTAGGTTGTCTGGAAGTTTGTGTTCCAAATAATTGGCTCAACATTTGCAGCAGAGATTTATGGTGGAATGAGTTCTTTAAAAAGAAGCCAGTCACAATCAACAAGATCATCCTGTGAACTTACAAAGTAATTATGAAATCCTAACTAAGCCTTCTTAGTTATTTCCATGATAGAGAGAAAACATATTTTGGATCATGCCCAACAAGGTGGCATGCAAATTTCTACTTTTTTTTTTAAGTACTATGCTCAATTTTAGATCATAATGTATTCTATAACCAAAACCTTGGGGGGAACAATTTCTAAGTACATCGCTTGTAGTGTGACCCAGATAATGTGATGACAGCCCTTTGGAACAATGTCAAGACTGTTCTGTACATGTGCCTTTATGAGCAGGCATCTCAGTATGGCATCTTGAATTACACACACAGTGTTCCCTGTGTTAATATATACCCAAACATTTCCTAACCCACTTTAAAACATGGATATGTTTAAGATCCTTTGTCTTTAATTACACAGCTTGATGAACCGGGAAAGAGTCTTACTTCAAAACTCAAAATGAAGAAGGTACCCAGCAATAGGACTTGTGAGGTAAAGAACTTGAGCCGCCGTGCAGTAAATTTGAGAATAGCAGTAAAGTGACAGTTACAAATTCTAGCCTCGCAATTCAACCTTCCTTGTGTGCAACATAGAACGGATATCAGCTTGTGACTATCAGACATTTTAAAGGCATAGCCATAAAGGGAGCTGTGAAAATTCTTTACCCTGGTAATTACAACTATGATTACACAGGTTGTTTCTGAAAATTGACATGTTGAAGATAACTTGAATTGATTTTAATGACTGCATAGAATGTCTAGACCCAAATTTCGTCTGGTCTCTTATTGTTAGAACCTGTAGCATGCTTTCATACCTTTCATTTTTCCCTGTTAAAAACAATCTTGCCAATGGGGTAAAAAAGGAGAAACATCTGTAACAAAAATAAAAAAATAAAATAAAATATGTATTTTCTTGCCCATCATAAAAACAAAACAATCTTGTCTAGGATTTGTAAATGTCTTTGTTTACTTACACAATGATTTCTTCAGTGGAAATTTCTAAAATTAAAATGGGTGGGTAGAAGTTTTAGGCATTTGAAATGAATGGTCATAAAAAGTATCTGTTTTTCATGTATCTGGTGTCTAGAATAGTCATTATCTGCCACAGTAGTTAAATTTACCTTAAAGTGGAAATAATCCAGGTCCATCTCAATATGGTATGGTATAGTCAGAAACTAATATAATAGGCCACCAGCATTCTAGAACTGACACTAGAAATGAAAATAATATCTCTATGATGACATTTCTTGATTTTAGTGAGATCAAGATTAATCATCATACAGTACTTCCTGATGGAAACAAACCTGGGTCATGGTTGGAACAAAGCTCAGATGATATTAAGGCAACAATAAATATTTAATTTTAATGTTCATCTCCGTGCCAAATATTGCACCTGGAGATACTATCTGATTGGATCTGGACCAAAAGGGTAAATGAATGAACACTGGCTATGAACACTAATTTAGAAATATTTTACTTCATTTAAAGTATTCTTTTGGATTACTCTCCAAAGTCTATATTATAGTTCCTGATTTTGAATTTTCAATTATTTTCTGTTTTTACCTCTACCCTTAGACTATCTCATGGTTTTCTATTCCACCTACTCATGATAAATGTTCGTTGTCTTGCTTCCTTCTGCCTCTTTCTTTTTTTTTTTTTTTTTTTTTTTAAATATTTTTATTTTATTTTATTTTTTATCCTCACCCGAGGACATTTTTTCCACTTTTTGTTCAGGTAGAGTGGGAGATAGAGAGAGGAACAGAGAGAGAGAGAGAAACATCGATGTGAAAGAAACACATCGAGTGGCTGCCACCCGCACAACCCACCAGGGCCGGGGACAAACTGCAACCGAGGTACGTGCCCTTAGCAGGAACCGAACCCGGGTCTCTCAGGACCGCAGGCCGACGCTCTAACCGCTGAGCCAAACCGGCCAGGGCCCTTCTGCCTCTTTCTTTTGCAGGCTATAACTAATGCTTTGCTTTGCATGGATGCTTGTGGATACTTGAACCATGTTGATAACATACAAGTGTTGCCTTCTATTTTGTCTCTGTCTAAATATAAAAATTGATCTTGACCTGAAATGAAATTCAGTTACTAAAATGACTAAAAATAAGATCAAATAATTATTTCATATTTGACCTACTATCAAATGCTGCCTGCTTTCTGCTTCTCCTCTGTCTCCTCTGAAGGGAAGAGGGAGAGGATTGAAGACACTGAACTTAAAGATTGTTCAAAGAAGACATGATTTTAAGTCACTTTATATATGATCTTAAATTGAATCAATGATCATATTACAATTAAACTATTCCTCTCCTCTTAATGGATGAATCACAGCTAAAAAAAGAGTGCTCTGGCCAGTTTGGCTCAGCGGTTGGAGTGTCGGCCTGTGGACCAGAGAGTCCCGGGTTCAGTTCCTGCTAGGGGCACGTACCAAAAATACATACATAAATAAATAAATACATAAATAAATACATAAATACATAAAGAGTTTACTACTTTAAAGCTGAAACATGATCATTATTTTTAAAACTCTATTTTAAAAGTATAATGATTGGTATAAAAATAATCACATGGAATTCCTGCACCAAAGGATAACCACTATTAATACATTGGTGAAAACTCTTTTAGATATTTCTTTATGAATGCATACACACACACACACACATACACACATATACACACGTGTGCATACACACTCATTTTATGTAATTGGGATCACATTATATATATTGTTCTCTCTATATATACTTACATATTATATGTATATAATGTAAATATATAGTTATACCAATTTTGAGCATTTATTAATGACCAGAAAGATTCTATATTATTTTTAATGGCTGCAGAGTATTACTTTATTTATTCCATAATTACCATTTAAGAGAAAAAGAACATTTATTCTTTCTCTTTCTTTTTTCCTTTTCTTTCCTCCCTTCATCCTTCCCTTACTCAGTTCTTTCTTTTTTTCCTGACTGCTGAAATGATCTCTAGAAAGGGCATATAAATTTAAACTTTCATCAACAAATCATAAGCACTTGATATTTTTATTCCCATTTTAATATAGATTTTGATTTTTTTACCTTTTTAGATCTACTACTATAATATATAGTTGCTTTAATTTGCATCTCTTTGATTAAAAGAAAGAACATCATTTAATGATTGCTCACCATTTAAACATTTTGAGTAATTGCCTATTCTTGCCATATTACATTTTTATCCTAAAGAAAACTTTGAGCTCTTTGCATAAGGATAAAATCTTATGTCATATGCTTTATAAATGTTACCTCCCAGTTTGTATTTTTATTTTAAAAATGTTACTATGCCCTGGCTGTTGTGACTCAGTTGTTAGAGTGTCAGCCTACACAGCGAAGGGTCTCAGGTTCGATTTCTGGTCAACGGCACATACCTGGGTTGCAGGTTCAATTCCTGGCCCCAGTCAGGGAGCATGTGGGAGGCAACCAGTGGATGTGTCTCTCTCACATCAGTGTTTCTCTCTCTCTACTCTCCCATCTGCTCTCCTTTCCACTCTCTCTAAAAATCAATGTCCTCTGTTGAGGATAAACAACAACAAAAAATGTTAATATGCTTTTTTTTCCCTCTTATAATGAAGTATTTAGTTTTATGTTGTCAATTTATCAGTTTTTGTTTTATGCTTGAGTTTTTATAATATGCTAAAAGATTGTCCCCACTTTATGCTTATTTTAAAAAGCCAGTTCTAAATTTTAGTTAGCAATTTTATGGCTTAATTTTACTCTTTAAATAAATGCAGTGCTGTCTCAGCATTATTGTTATTGTCTCCAAATGAATAGTTTATTGTCCCAAACAATTGGCAATATTTTACTACCAAGTAATCAGCTTGTTGCCTCAATGACTTTCTTGAAAAATAATTGAAGTATTTTTGAACTCTATTTTGCCCAGTTTTCAGTTATTTAGTTGGAATTTTGAATGGGCATTTGAATACATTTCTATAATGTTTTAATTAAATTCAACATGTGAACATTTAGAGAAAATTATATTTTTAAAATGCAATTCTATTTAAGAGAACATTAATTCATTTACTTAACATTTTTCTTCTGTTATATCTTTTAGTAGAGTGTTGCAGGCTTGCTAATCACTTTGCCAACTTATTAATATGGTATCTACTTCCAATTTTATTTCTTTGATAATAACTAAGAAAGAGCATCTTTCTTATTATTGATCACTTTCTGTTTTCTTTGGGGATTTGCTAGTTTAGGACCTTTTGAGTTAAAAAATAATTTGTAAGGATTATTTGTGTATTAAGGCTAGAAACCCACTGTCATATGTTTTGTAAATATTATTGCCCAGGTTGATTTTGTTTTCCAAATATGTTTGTAATGATTTTATTTTTCTGTTATAAGGAAGTGTTTCATTTTAGGTAGTCAGTTTATCAGTTCTTTTGTGTAATGTTTCTTGTTTTTTCTAATGAAAAAAAAAAAAACATGTTAATTTATTGTGGTGGGTTCAGATCTTTAAATTTCAGTCATTCTAATGGGTGTGTAGGAATACCTCATGTGGCTTTAATTTGATGTCTCTAATGAATAATGATGCTAAGCATCTTTTTATTTATTTGGCATCTTTACATCTTCTTTGGTAAAATTTGTTCAAATATTTTGCTCACTTTTTATTGGGTTGTTTGTCTTCTTATGACTGAGTTGAACAAAATCATAATATATTCTAGGTCAGTGATTTTCAACTAGTGTGCCTCAGCAGGTACCCAGGTGTGCTGTGAGAATTTTTAAAACACACAATACCCGACTGTTTAGTTAGGGGCAGTGATCTTTTTTGCCCTAGCTTGTCAAATAAAAAAATGATAACAACCAACACAGTAATAGTCTTCCATTGTGAATGAATCAAAAATTATACCTAGTTTTTGATCATATTTTTTGGTGTGCCACAGAATTTTAGTAATTAGTTTATGTTTGCCATGAAATGTAAAAGGTTGAAAATCACTATTCTAGGTACAAGTTCTTTGTTGGATTTTTTTTTTTTTTTTTCAAATGTTTTCTCCCAGTTCACGTCTTGCCTTTTCATTTCTATTACATTGCTTTTGCAGAGCAAAATACTTTAAATTTTAGTCCAATTTATTATTTTTATGCATTATAATTTTTAGTGTCCTACTTAAAAAAGTCTTTAGGAAACATAAGGTTTCTAACATTATCTATGTTTTATTCTATAAGTTTTATAGTTTTAGCTCTTACATTTAGTTCTATGTGCTTATGTGAATTAATTTTAGATATGTTGTAAGTTAATACATTTTTTTTTTTGCACATAGCTATCTAATTAATTGTTTTAATAGCAATTGTTGAAAAGATATTCTTTTCTGATTAAATGGCCTTGGAACTTAGTTAAAAATGAATTTAACATGCATGTATGGGTCTGTTTCTGGACTTTAATCTTTTCCATTGATCTTTGTGTCTGTCTGTATGGAAACCACACGTCTTGATCGCTGTAGCTTTATAATAAGTCTAGAAATCAAGTAGCGTAAGTCCTCTTTGTTCTTTTAAAAATTATCCCAGCACCTTTGCATTTCTGAATAGTAAATTTTAGAATTAGCGTGTCAGTTTCTATAAAAAAGCCTGTTAGAATTAGTCCAATTCATATAATTTACAAGAATTTTATGACCATATATTTCTATTACCTTCTCCTGGTTATTGAGGTGACTTTGTCATACATTTTACTTCTACATATTTAATAAACTCACAGTACACTTTACCATTTTTTCCTTAAACAATTATCTTTCAAGTTGATTTAGAAAAATATCTTTTATATCCACATATATATGGACTATGTCTAGTGTTCTCAATTCCTTTGCTTAGATCCAGATTTCTTTTTGGTATTATTTTTCTTTTGCTTGAAGGACTTCTTTTGTCATTTTGTATAGTGTTAATCTGCATCATTTTATATTTTGTATGTATGAAATAGTTATTTTGCCTTTGATTCTGAAGGATATTTTGTCTTGGTAGAGGATTCCAGGTTGACAATTGTTTAATTTCAGTACCTTAAAGTTGTTGCTTCATTGTGTTCTGGCTTGCATGGTTTCTAAGTCTGTGGTCATTCTTACCTTTTTACTCTGTAATCAATATATCTGTCTCCCCTCTGGATGCTTTTAATATTTTTATCTTTTTTACTGCTTTGAAGTAGTTTATTTATAACATGCATAGGTATAATTTTCATCATCTTCCCTGTGTTTGGGATTTGTTGAGATTCTGTAACCAAACCAAGTAAGAGTTCCTGCCGCCCTGTGTGCAGTGAATCACTGAGAACTGATTTTGTAGTGAAGAAACATAAGCTATTTTATTTGGAATGGAGCCACCCAGGAGAAGAGCAAGCTCTTTGTCAAAGTCCTAACTCTCCAAAGGCCTACAGGCAAGAGTTTTTATGGAATGAAATCATGAGTAACAGGTTTAGGTTCCTGGGCTTTGTTGATTGGTCAGTGATTAAGTAAGCAGTTAATGTTCATCTTCTAGTCAGCTATGTCAATCCTGGCATTGCCTTATCTGGCTTCAGTGAGATAGCAGTGGGTTGGTCTTCTCCTCTACAACGTGTGAGCTGTAAAACATCTTAACAATGTGTTAATATTATTATCTTGGTGTGCCAAAGCAGAAGCTATTCATCTTGTGATCATTACTCCTAGAATGCTATTATTGCTCTGTGCTTAACTAGCCACATTTTTCTATTATTTCAAGTAAAATGTACATTTAAGCATTTTTCCTGGAACTCGCTTTGCAGGCAGGCCCCTAGGACAAGACTAACATACTTTCTTAATCTTTGAATATAAGCTACGTGACAACCAAAGCAATTGGAGCATTTAGTTGAAGCCTATATTTATATCTCTAGAGTCTGTAATCTAATATCAAAACATCTTTACTGTTGACCATCAGTTTCAACTCTTGAAACTGTGAGTTTGTGATTTCCATCATCTTTGGGGAATATGTTGCCATTATTTTTTGAAAAAATTTTGTTCCCTTCCTCTTTCTTATATTTCTGGGACTCCTCTTAAATGTATATTTAAACAATTGAGGCTGTATCATAGTTCCCTGATGTTCTCATAATTTTTTCATCTATTTCTCTCTTTGTTTAGTTTTAAGCAGTTTCTATTTTACTTACTATATCTTCAAATCCACTATTTTTTTTATGCAGTTTCTAATTTGCTGTTGATCACGCCCAATATATAGTTTTTCATCCCAGACATTAATTTTTTTCATCTGTATAAGTTCATTTTGTTTCATTTTTATATTTTTCCTTAACCACTAATGTTTTTTGCTACCTTATTGAACATATGAAGTATATTTATAATTGAAGTTTTATCTTTCCTACTCTCTATCTGTGCCATTTCTGAGTCCGTGTCTATCGATTTTGGTTTTCTCATTATTATGTGTTATATTTTTCTGCTTCTTTGCATGCTGTAAGTAGATCTCACAGGTTATGTGCACTTTTGATCTATTTGGCTCTAAATTTGGGTATTCCCACAACCCACCTGTTATTCCATATAATGTTGTTTTGGTTCTGGATCTGTGAAATATGCTATTGGTATTATAATAGAGATTACATTGAATCTGTAGGTTGCTTTGGATACTATAGACATTTTAGTGATGTTGATTCTTCTAATCTATGAACATTGTATATGCTTCTACTTTTTTATGTCTTCCTCTTTTTCTTTTTTCAATGTCCTATAGTTTTCTGAGAACAGTTTTTATTTTATTTTATTTTTTACCTCCTGTATTAAGTTTTTTTCCTAGGTATCTTAATTTTTTTGTTGCAGTGGTAAGTGGGTTCTTTTGTTTTTCGTTTCTCTCTGAGCATTCATTATTGGCATATAAAAATGCCATTGATTTCTGGATGTTAATTTTGTATCCTGCTACTTTGTTAAATTCATTTATTAAATTTAGTAGTTTTTTTTGGTGGAGTCTTTAGGGTTTTCCATATACAATATCATGTCATCTGTAAATAATGACAGTTCAATATCATGTCATCTGTAAATAATGACAGTTTCACTTCTATTTTATTATTATTTTTGATCCTCATCCAAGGAAATTTTTCCATTTTTTGTTCAGATAGAGTGGGAGGGAGGGAGGGAGAGAGAGAGAGAGAGAGAGAGAGAGAGAGAGAGAGAGAGAGAGAGACATCGACGTGAAAGGGACACATCTAGTAGTTGCTACCCGTACGACCCAACCAGGGCTAGGGACCGCAGGTCAACACTCTAACTGCTGAGCCAAACTGGCCAGGGCTAATTTGGATGCCTTTTATTGTTTCTTGTCTGATCGCTGTGGCTAAGACTTCCAGTACTATGTTGAATAAGAGTGGTGAAAATGGACATCTCTGTCTTGTTCCAGTTTGTAAGGAAAATGTTTTTAGTTTTTGGTCATTGAGTATGATGTTGGCTGTAGGTTTGTCATATATGGCCTTTATTATGTTGAGGTGTGATCCCTCTATTCCCACTTTGCTGAGAGTTTTTTTATCAGAATTTAGTGCTGAATTTTGTCAAATGATTTTTCAGTATCTGTTGATATGATCATATGATTTTTATGTTTCATTTTGTTTATGTGGCATATTATATTTATTGATTTACAAATATTGTACCATCCTTGCATCCCTGTGATAAATCCCACTTGGTCTTGTTGAATATTATTTTTGATATATTGCTAGATATAATTTGCTAATATTTTGTTGAGGATTTTGGCATCTATGTTCATCAGGGATATTGACTTGTAATTTTCTTTCTTATAATGTCTTTATCTGGTTTTGGAATTAGGATTATGCTGGCCTCAGGAAAAGATCTTGGAAGTCTTCCTTCATCTTGAATTTTTTGGAATAGTTTGAGGAGAATGGGTGTCAGTTCTTTTTTGAATGTTTGGTAAAACTCCTCTGTGATGCTTTCTAGACCAGGGCTTTAGTTTGCTGGGAGTTTATTGATTACTGCTTCAATTTCCTTAGCTGTTATTGGTCTGTTCAGGTTTTCTGACTCTTCTGGTTGAGATTTGGAAGATTGTATGATTCTATGAATTTGTCCATTTCACCCAGGTTGTCCAGTTTGTTGGCATATAATTTTTTATAGTATATTCTTACAATCTTTTATGTTTCTGTGGTGTCAGTTGTTACTTTACCACTTTTGTTTCTAATTTTATTTATTTGGGTCCTCTCTTTCTTGGTGAGTCTGGGTAAAAATTCATCAATCTTGTTTCTCTTTTCAAAGAACCAGTTCTTAGTTTCATTGAACTTTTCTATTGTGTTTTTGTAAGTTACTATGTCACTTCTTTCTGCTCTGATCTTATTATGTCTTTCCTTCTACTTATACTGTTTGTTCTTGTTCCCTTTCTAATTCTTTAAGTTGTAGGGTTAGATAGTTTATTAGAAAGTATTCTTTTTTTCTTGAGGTTGGCCTATAATGCTATGAACATCTGTCTCAGGACTGCTTTAGCTGTGTCCCATAAATTTTGTGTTGTGTGTTCATTGTCATTAGTTTCCAGGGAGTTTCTGATTTCTTCCTTGATCTCACTGGTAACCTATTCATTGTTTAAAAACATACTATTTAGCCTCTATAAGTTTGATTGTTTTTATTTTATTAATTTCTAGTTTCATGCCATTGTGATTCAAGAAGATGATTAAAATTATTTCAATCTTCTTGAACTTGTAGAGACTTAGTTTATATCCTAACATGTGGTCTATTTGTGAATGCCCATGCACTTGAGAAGATGTGTATTCTGCAGTTTTGGGGTGAAATGCTTTGTAAATACCATTTAAATCCATCTGACATAGTGTATCATTTAGGGTCTCTGTTTTCTTGTTAATTTTTTTAAATTTATTTATTTTATTTATTTTTTTTATCCTCATTCGAGGATATTTTTTTCCATTTTTTGTACAGACAGAGTGGGAGGGAGAGAGAGGAAGAGAGAGAGAGGGAAACATCAATGTGAAAGGGACACATCGAGTGGCTGCCACCCGCACGACCAACCAGGGCCGGGGACAAACTGCAACCAAGGTACATGCCCTTAGCGGGAACCGAACCCGGGTCTCTCCGGACCGCAGGCGGATGCTCTAACCGCTGAGCCAAACCAGCCAGGGCTCTTGTTAATTTTTTAATCTAGAAGATCTATCCAGTGATACCAGTGGAGTATTAAAGTCCTACATGATTGTATTGCTGTTGATCTCTCCCTTAAAGTCTTCCAGAAGTTTTAAAATATATTTTGGTGCTCCAATATTAGATGCAAATATGTTTACCAGGGTTATATCCTCTTATTGAATTGATCCCTTTAATGTTATGTAGGTACTGTCTTTGTCTCTTTTTATGGCATTCATTTTGAAGTCTATTTTATCAGATATGAGTATTGCTACCCCAGCTTTATTTTTGTTTCCATTTGCATGGAAAAATTTTTTCCATCCCTTCACTTTAATCCTTTGTAAGTCTTTTGTTCTGAGGTGGGTCTCTTGTAGACAGCATATATATGGGTCATGTTTTCTTATCCATTCTGGTGCCCTGTGTCATTTGATGGAATCATTTAATCCATTTACATTTAAGGTTATTATTGATAGGTACTTATTAATTGCAATTTTTATTCCTTATGCCTGTTTCTCTCTATTTCTTCTTATTAACATTTAACATTTTTCCAACGCTGGTTTGGTGGTAATACATTTCTATAGCCCCCCACCCCCACCTTTTTTTTTTTTTGGTCCGGGAAAGCTCTTTATTTCACCTTTTATTCTGAATGTTAGCCTTGCTGGATAGAATAGTCTTAGCTTAAAATTCTTTTTTTCAATACTTTGAATACTTCATACCATTCCCTCTGGCCTATAGTGTTTCTGTTGAGAAATCAGCTGAGAGCTTTATGGGAGCTCCTTTGTAGGTAACCTGTGTAACCCGTTGCTTTTCTCTTGCTGCCTTTAAGATTCTCTCTTTGTGTTTAATTTTTGGCATTTTACTTCATTTTATTTATTTATTTATTTTAAAATATGTTTTTATTGTTTTTTTTAGAGAAAGAGAAAGGGAGAGAGAGAGAGAGAAACATTGATGTGAAAGAGAAACATTGATCACTGCCTTCTGCATGCCCACTACCAGAGATAGAGCCTGCAATCCAGGCATGTTCCCTAATGGGGAATTGAACCAGGACCTATTAGTACATGGGACAATGCTCAACCCATTGAGCCAAACTGGCTGGGCTAATTTTTGGCATTTTAATAATGATGTATCTTAGTGTAGGCCTCTTTGGCTTCTTCTTGCTTAGGAGTCTCAGTGCTTCCTGAACTTTTGTACCTTTTTCCTTCACCAAATTAGGAAAGTTTTGTGCCATAATTTCTTCAAACAGGTTCTCTAACCTTAGCTCACTTTTTTCTTCTTCTGGCACTCCTAAGATGTGGATAATGTTACATTTCATATTGTTCGCCAGCTGTCTTAAATTTTCCTCCTGTTTTTTAATTGTTTTTTTCTTTTTGTTTCTCTGATTGAGTGATTTTTTTCCCCCCTGATCTGATCCTCAGCTTCCTCTGGTCTGCTGTTTATTTCTTCCAGTGTGCTATTCATTTCTGGTATGTCACTCTTGATTTCCAGTTGGTTGTTTTTCATCATTTCTGTATCTTTTCTTATGCTGTTGAGCATCCTTATAATCATTACTCTGAACACTATATCTGATATCTTGCTTTTATCTCCATTTCATTTAGCCCTTCTTCTGGAGAATTCTCTTGTTCTTTCATTTGGTGCTTGTTTCTTTGTTTCACCATTTTGGCTGCTTGCTTGGATATGTTTTTATGTATTTGGTAGATCTGCTATGACTCCTAGGCTGGGTATGGTGATCTTATGTTATAGGTGACCTTTGGGACCCCATGGCATAGTCTCCCTGATCATTAGACCTGGATACTCTAATAGTGTCCCTCATGTGCTTTGTGGGGTCCCTCTTGTTGTGATGGAGTCTTGATTACTATTGGCCCTTTCATTTGTGGGCTTGGCCCTCTGGGTGGCTAACAGTATTGCTGAACCTCCAACACAATGAGCAGGCTACTGTGCAGTTGCTTATCATGTGAAGTACAATTCACTTCATCAGTGTTTGGAGTCTGTCAAAATCTCCCAGTGGATATCAACAATCTGCAATTTGTGGCTCCCTCTGCTGAGGCTGGATGTGTATGGACCACACCAAGCCGAACACCAAGGTCTGGTTTTACTCTCCCAGGGCAGAGTTTCAGGCCAGACAAACATTCAAAGCACCCAGAGATCTGTCTCTGCCTGCAGGCTGGTTGTTAGTCTCAGTCACTTAAGAAGCACCGGGTTGTATTCCTGTAGTAGATGTAAACTCCATCCAGTGCACAGAGTGAGAGAAATTTCAGTGTGTGGGGCAGTTGCTTTTCTCTGTGCTAAAGCTGCTTTAATGGGAAAACTCTGCCTGAGAAAGATGGGTTCTGCAATGTGAAATAATAACTCAGCACAGGGGCTCAGACTGCGGCCTTCATAACTCTATCCCCAGAGCACAGATTCCCATAGACTGCAGGTGAGGCAAAGATTTAAAGCACTCAGAGATCTGTCTGCCTGCAGGCAGGATGTTAGACTCAGTCACTTAATGAGCCTCAGGTTGTAGTCCTCTGCTAGATGTAAACTGTACCCAGCAGACAGGATGAGAGAAATTCCAATGGGTGGGGCAATTGCTCCCCCCACCCCTGGACTAAAGCTGCTTTGATGGGAAAACTACCTGCAATAGATGGCTTCTAAAGCTTGGGGCAATCACTCAGCACAGTGCTCCTGGTGTCTGCCTTCCCAGCTCATTCCCCAGAGCCCCAAATCCCAGACTATCCTCATGCAGCTCTAGTCCACTCAGCTCTCCCTCTACCAGAGTCCAAGGTGAGTGGCTGTAAGCAACTTTAGTCTGCTAGCCCATCAAGAGGGTACTCGTGTTGTGTTCCCAGCCGTTTTTCCCTGCCAGACAGAACCTCTGGTATTTTTCACAACCAGGTGTTATGTGGGTACCAATCCTGGTTTTGTCAGCTTGGGGTTTATACCCAGACTTCTCAAGGGGAACCCTCTGCAGCTGAGATATCCCTCCAGAACTGCGGCTGATGCCTGTGGGAGTCCAGCCAGCCCTCTCAAGTCTCCACACTTTCTACCAGTATTGATGTAGGTTCCTCTTTACATCCTTGGTATAAGGATTCTCTCTAGCTGGTCTTCAGTTGGTAATTCCAGCTGATTTTTCTTTTTTTTTTCTTTTTTTTTTTGTTCAGATAGAGTGTGGGAGGGGGAGAGAGAGAGAGAAACATCGACGTGAAAGGGACACGTCGAGTGGTTGCCACCCACACGACCCAACCAGGGGCAGGGACAAACTGCAACCGAGGTACATGCCCTTAGCGGGAACCGAACCCTGGTCTCTCAGGACCGCAGGCCGACGCTCTAACCGCTGAGCCAAACCGGCCAGGGCCCAGCTGATTTTTCTATGTTTCAGTTGTAATTCCATTTTGGTTCTGGGAGAAGGTCAGTGTAGCTTCCATTCAATTTGCCACCATTTTTTCTCTCCTGAGGGATCTATTTTTATATTTATTTTCTTAGTTATGCAGGGGTATTAGGTTACTTATTTATGGGCACATGACTTGGATAGGGTGAAACTAGAATTCTAATGCAGATGTGTTGAAGTCCAAAGGCTATAAGCTATCTTCTGTACATAAAAAGATTTGGTTTAAGAATGAAATACATTTGATGTTCTATGTACTTATGACATAATCATTTTATTTCTGCAGGGCTAACAACTATCAGCAAGCTGAATTTGTAAGAATCCCTGGGGTAGTTTGATAAAAATACGTATTACATGGCTTTACCACCAGAATCTCTTGATTCAGTTAGTCACTTGTGGTGCCTTGAAATCTACATTTCTAAAAAGTTCCTCAGGTGATTCTGATGCCTAGCCAGATTTGGAAATGAGAAACGTGTACCACTGTCTCCTAGTGCTAGAAATTATGTTGCCAATCCAAACTCATTAGTACCTCAGAGCATATTTTCTGTCCTGGGACATAGATATATTTATATCTATAAATGATTAGTACAATCAAGTTAACATTTTCTCTTCATATAGTTACCTTTTTTATTTATTTTTTGACGCAAACATCTGACATCTACTATCTTAGCATATTTTCACTATTTAATACAGTATTATTAACTATAGTCATCATGCTGCACATTATATGTGTAAACTGATTTGTCCTATATAACTACAACTTTGTATTTGTTGTCCAGCATCTCTCTATTTCTCCCACTTTCCTGGCCATTGTACTTTCTGCTTCTGTGCATTTGACTTTTTTTTTTTTTATTTATTTATTTTTAGATTTCACATATAAATGAGATCATACCGCTTTTTGTCTCTCTATGTCTGGTTTATTTCACTTAGCAAAATATCCTTCAGGTTCATTCAGATAGTTTTAAATGGCAGGATCTCCTTATTTTTAAAGGCTGAATAATATTCCATTAGGTTTATATGCCATATTTTCTTTACTCATTCATCCATCCGTGGACACTTAATTTGTTTTCATACCTTGGCTATTGTGAATAATGTTGCAGTGAACATGAAAGTGCAGATATCTAAATATTTTATTTGTTTGCATTATTGACATTTTAAATATTAAAAGGAATCAAGGATAATAAAACAGTAAAGTAATATGTCTGTCCTGAGCTTGTATTCTGTTCATTAACTTAACTCATATGAAACTAACATGAAAATACCACTATACTTTTATACATTCTCAGATGGTCTTAGGTTTTTAGGTAATTTGGAGGTAACTGTGAATGGCTCTATAGGGAACATGAAGTTTATAACTGCTAATTTAGGTTTAAGTTGATCAACTCAGTTTATTCCCACTTATGTATTCAACAAATAATTCATGCCACTATGAGTCAGACACTCTTCTAGGAAGAGTGCAACAGAAAACAAGACAGTTTTTGCTTTTGTTGTTTTCTAATGGTGCAGGGACAGACACATGAAATAAACATTACCACAAGAAAAGTAGAGAATGCTATGAGAACATTTAGAAGAAGAACCTAACAAAAAGCATTTCAGAAATCTCTAAAAGACTATTATCTTGCATCCCCATAACAAAGGCAAGATAAAGAAGATACGGGATAAAGTGAGTGAGTGTGACAAAGTGAGTGTTGTGACAAAGGATTAATGCATACAGAAACATAATCACAATTTGTGTGTGTGTGTATAAGTTTTGAATGTTGTTCTGTAATCGAATGTTGTTCTCTGGTGTGGTAGGAATCTTTGAAATGACTTTTATGTACTATTTTTTTATTTACTTGTAATCTAGTTTCATTATTGTTATTCTTTTACAGTGATAAGGCAAATAGATACAATTTGCACTCCCCATCCCCCCTCCTGACTCTCCCATAATCATTCTTAGGGTTTGGCAGGTTGGGACTAGAATTCTTATTCCCTGAGTTTCAGATTTGGGGCAATGATCATCATGGTACATTGACTCTTAGAATGAAGTGTTTGGGGTCCTTCTGTTTTGTGAATACATGTTATTGTTTATATTATGATATGTTTTCTTTTCTTTTATACCTGATGACTATCTAAACATCAAAAAGAAGTTGGATGGCTTATATTTTCTATGGTATTTGAAGATAGCTATGCTTAAAGTGATATTTTCTAAGCATTGCAAATACTCTCCCTTTCTTTTCCAAGTATTGCAAATGCCCTTTTGTAATACAAAACTCTCATTAATAACCATTGAAATGTTATTTTTTTTACTAACTATTTTTGTTGAAAGTTTGAATTCTGCTATTGACTCATTTTTTTTTTTTTAAATGCCCTAAGGCTTTCCCTTCATAATGGGGAAAAAAAAAGAAAAAGAAAAAAAGACCAGTTAACAAGAATGGGATTGTTTCTGTGAACAGATAGAACAAAAGAATAAAGTCAATGTTAAGATGATCATTCTTGCCAATATCCTTTCAGGTATATTCTGTAGACTAAATTGAGGGCGAAGGACAAGGACAGAAATTCTGTGGCTCAGGATACTTCATACTCAACTAGGGCAGGGTTTTCACCCAAAAAGATTTTCTGATAATAATCTCTTTGGATAAAGATAACCTACCAAATGATATCACAAGCTTTTGTAGTAGATGAGAGTGGAGTTGTAACAAGAAAAATGAAAGCAAGTCTCTCTGAAATGATCTTGGTATTTCTACTCTTTGGAAGCCTATTTGAATGCCCAGATAAATTTGTATTTGTCCTCTTTATCTTTTTATTGATAACAGTATCACTAACAAATTAAAGAGAACTTCTGTGAAGAATATTATTATTGCATTATGAAAGGTAAAAATTCCCTTCTGACAGTTTCTAGGTAGATACTTGTAAAATAAAGCATTTGAATACATACAAAATGTTTAATCAGTTTTGTGTTAGTGTTGACTTTCAGGATAAAAGGATATATTCCTCAGTCCTTGTTCAAAGAGGAAACAACTCTTTGAAATTTTTACCCCTCAATCCATTGAAAATTAATTTTAAAAATTATTCAACCTCCAATCATGCTTGTTTGTGAAAATTGATCAAATCAACTTTCCTGCTGGTTTAACTTTTGACATAGCTTTTTCTTCCACAGTATGGCTTTAAAAAATACGGAGGCATTTTTCTGTGATGCTGCAACTATGAAATGTTCTACAGGAAGGGCTTATCAATCATGGTGAGTTGTATAGGAATCACTAGGTTATGACTCTTTTCCAGTCTTCCCAGAGACTTCCTTTATCTATCCTCACTGAAAGGCATGATTCTTTCTCAGCATGGACACTGCAGGGAGAGGCAGCCACCTTTTCAACCTCTCCTCCTAAGTCATACTCTAAAGGGGAAAAGAAACGCTGTGTAAATAAGCTGAATCTCAGAGTTTGTTTTGGGAGAGCAGAAGTTTACATTTGTCAGAGCAAAACGAAGAAGCATGGTGGAAGGAGAATACTGGGTGCTTGGAGTTAAATGCCACCGCCCCCAGTCTAACGGGTAATAGAGGCACTAATTCTGCTGATTAACTTGGCCTTGGGGTTCATGAAAATGACATCCACCACTTTTCTTTCTCTCTTTCTTTTTTTTTAAGCTCAAACTGTGGAACGAGGGAACATAAAAAAAAAAAAGAAAAAAAAAAGAAAAACAAGCTAATTAGAGAGAAATCAGGAGAAAAGAAGCATAGAGAAAAGAAAGACAGTTTGAGCATTAATGAGACTTGTTTGGGGAGAGAATGTGACAGGCTCTTCAAAAGCATTATTGTCAAATGTGTCACCATTTCATAGATGGCGAGAGCTACCTTTGAGCTTCATGCTGATAGTTAATGATTTGAAACTATAAAAAGATTGAAAAGGTAAAAGCGAAAATGTCAGACTCAACTGGATTTTAATGAGCTTATTATTATTATTTTTCTTAAGGAAAACAGCCTGGAAAGTAGAGAAAGTTCACATTCTTTTTATCCCTCGTTCTCTGAATTTCCATTTCTTTCTTAGTGATACAGTTGGCAAAGGAACAGTAGGAGAGGGATGTCAAAAGTAAAGAGCTGGGACTTTTCACTTTCCTGAGAAGATGGGTGGTAGTGAGGGCAGCACAGGGGTTTGAATGGCAACAATAAGGAGAGATTGATGGAGGAGACCTCACTAGCGCTTGTTTGTTTTGGGGGGACGTGCTGAGCAGAAGCCATCTTCACACTGTGAGATGTAACAAAGAAATCCAAAGTGATTACGCAGGTTCATTTGTCAGTATCACTGCTCCAGCTATTGCTGTGTGCAACAATGAGATGACAAGGCATTTATTGCTGATGGTTGGTTATTAGTGGCATTATAGGAAACATTAGAGCAGAGGCGGATACATAACCAGGAGACAATAGCTTTCTGGGCTCCAAACTCAGCAGGGTAGCCTTGTCATTAAATTTGGTAGTGCCAATTTAATTTTTTTTTTTTTTTTTAAGCAGAGAGAAACTTTGAAAATGAATTCTGTAACCCCATTTTTACCTTATTATAGTAACTGTCAGAATTTCATGCTCTGGGCTCTCAGTTATGTGTTAGTAGCTGAACATGTAGAGAAAACTCACATATTTTCAAAAGAATTGAATGCTAGTGGGAAAGTTGGAACCTGATTTTAATTATTTTCTAGCAGTTCGAGAGATATTAAAATCTGATTATAGTATAGTACCTAAGAACAAATTATTAATCAGATACCAGGGTCAAGCCAACTGCTTTACTAATAAATTTCTGATGCATTCCTTTCCGAAGTAAGGCACCTAGACTCCTGATTCGAAAGTGGTAGTAGCCCAGCTCATTGCAATGCCAAGAGGCTGCAGATGGAAGAGGCATGTGAAGTCTTTTGTGTTCCATCAGAGTTCATCATCCAGTATTCACTGATGCAAATACCTCTGAACTCACTGTGTACCTGTATTTGGGCTTGATAAATCCAAATGTGTATTTTTTTGGGCCACTTAACTGGATTGTAAAAGGATTGTAAATTGAACAGAAATGAAAATAACCATCTGAAGAAGATCTTAAGGGTATGGGGGATTATTAAAAAAAGGATTCTTCTACTTAAAGATATACTTTCTATTTTAGGGTTTCAGAACATATTAAAGCACTAATTAATTCTCAGACCA
The DNA here is from genome assembly GCF_014108415.1 of Molossus molossus. Taxonomy (NCBI): domain Eukaryota; kingdom Metazoa; phylum Chordata; class Mammalia; order Chiroptera; family Molossidae; genus Molossus; species Molossus molossus. The sequence continues at coordinate 22,667,227 of NW_023425347.1, read as the reverse complement.
ACCCAATATGATAGAAATTACTAAGATAATTTTGCTCTTGGGTAAATGGAGGCATGGAAGTTTAAACTTAGCCAACATATTAGTTATTACCTGACTCAAGACTAGAAGCTTGAAAATATATTTTAGATCTTCTCTAATTTCTACTCAAGGCATTAGGTATACACTTTTATTAGTATCAAATGGCTTTCCTTCATGCTATTGTGGATAAATTTTCTGTACTGGCAAGCAAGGTAGAGGCCCTTTAGGTTTTTTCCTTTGGTGTTGGGCATGGAAGAAGTTCTACATGAAGCATGAAGATATTTTTACAAAGTTTGTTGGGGAAAATAAGAGTTGGTTACAATTGAAAAGGCTATTGTTTCTTGGGGATTGCCATTCTCCTGTGGGCTCAGTTTAGGAATTTCCCTTTTAAAGAAGGCTTTCCTCATCTGTAAGAGCTGTGGTAAGTATCTCTCCTTTGTACTTTTCTGACATTGCACTTAGCACATTTTATTAAGATTATTTATTTACATGGCTGTTGTTTTCTATTTGAGGATATAATACTAAGAAAAGAAGTAAGTACACATATTTGAAATGGTTGATCTTGTCAGTAGAACTTTAAACAATGACTTAAAGAAATCCAAGTTAATTTCACTTTTTTAATCCTATTTTCCCAGTTCTTTCCCTTTTTAAGCTCCCTCCCCTCTCCCCAGTTTCCCTCTGGTCTTATTCACACAAAGTCTTAGAGACCCTGTACATGCTCCTTGCACCCTCTCTCCTGTCAGTCATTGACTTTTAAGTAACATCTAAGTTATCAAACAAAATGCATGTTGGACAGAATTTAGTCTTTCACTAGTATCTTGTCTCTCACAGCCATGCTAGAGAATATTTTGAGGATGTTTGTTGGGAAGAGAAAATACTTGATTTTGGAAGTGGCCAAGATAGGTTCGTATAAGGAAGGAAAAATGGAAGTCCACACACTGCCTTTTTTTAGTTGCTTTCATGGAGTTTTAGATAAATTCCTGTTTTAGTTGGGTGACTTGTGTGGCCTACCTGAGATGCTGGGTAGTTTAGAAATCCATTCATGTGTGTTTCATTAGATTTTTTTCACAGCAATCCTATGAACCAGGCAGGACCGGGTCTTTAACGCCTATTGTGCAGATGAGCAAACTGAGGTAGAGAGAGGGTCTTGTCCAAAGGCAGCCAGGCAGCTGCTTGTGATGGGTGGTGGGGCTGATATGCAACACCCCGTCTTCCTGCCCCAGTACTCCTGTTACTCCAACTTAGACACCAAGATGAGCTCTTCAACTTGCCACACATTTTCTAAATGTTATGGTATTATTATTATTGCCACATTTTATACCAGGAGCTCCTGGAAAAAAAGGGTACTACATAAAGGAACCTCAAACCTTCACTTTTTAATGGCTATTCCTGAAGGTTGACAAGGTGCACAGATGTTAAATTGAAAAAACAAAGCACATGTGCAATATAGACAACACTGATTTAAGAGGAGCTCAATGTGGCTGGATATTAACCTGTGTAAAATTTCAGTTCAGAGAGTAAAAGAAAAAATAGTAGGAGAAAAAGGAGTTGTAAAGGAATACCATCTTGACCATCCTAAACAGAGTAATGTCTTAATGGTACAAAGGCTAAACAAATTGCCCATGTTTCTTTGAGAGTACAAGTATGTGTGTGTGTTTGTGGATATATAAGATTCGCCAAATTTTTGCCAGTGGTGCTAAATAGAGTTATTGAGCAATCACAGTGAGGGTTCCAAGGTTCTACAGATGGAATCCGCAGGTGCAGTTTCCTGGTTGCTGGCCAGCATTATTTTGCAATACTGTTGGCAGTAACCACTTTTAAATAGAAACATGATTGCACTTTATTTTAATATTTCTCCCTTCTATTCTTCCTCCCACTGTAAATCAACCCTGCTCTGAGCATCAAGTCCTTGCCAAGGTTTTGTGTAACAGATTAAGCCCACTGGGCTGAGCCTGTTTTCAGTGCTTGGAAACACACTGAGTCAGTTTACTGCAGTTGGTATAGCACACATGACTGAGGAAAAATAGTAACTATACAAAGCAACATTTTCTTAGGCTTTTGTGACATTCGGAGATGAACTGTTTTACTACTCTCAAGACCATGGAAGGTAGCAGGCATATGTCAATTACGTGACCAAATCAAGGACAGCCCCTTCTTCTGGTTTTCGTTCCTACCCTTTGGGTTCTAGGGGGATTCTGTAAGAAATGAATCATTGGGAATCAAACAGATGCCTCTTTGGAGCAGTAATGGAAGTAGTTTATACTTAGGTAACACTCTGTGCCAGGCACTATTCTAAATATCTTACACATGTTGATTCATTTATTCCTCATACTGACTCTATGAGGAAGGTACTATTCTTATGTGATGATACAAATGGTGAAACTGAGACACTAAGAAGTTAAGTAATGTGCCCAAGGGCACACAGATAATAAGTGGAGGAGCCAGGATTTAAAAACAGAGACTCTAACATTAGAGTTAAGTCTGTGTTCTTAACCACTTGGGGGTATAGCACTCCATTTGGAAAATTTGAGGCTCTCTCATTTCATGCCAAGCCAAAGCCAGCTTCCCCAATCTCTTCATGTACTATTTGTGTGCATATCTGTTTCCCCAACTGGACATTGAGTTTCTTAAGGATAAGGGATCCATTTTCAATTTTTATATCTGTCCTTGCTATTTAGAACCTGACTTTTCTGTAATAAGGATTTCTCAAGATATACAAAACCGAAATTTTAAAGATTTAAAAAGATAATGTACCAAAATGTTTGATAATGATGCAGAAGATCAAAATCATTAAGAGATTTGTTTTAAAGACTTAAAATACAGTGAATTCACCATAAAGAGAATTATCCACGGTGTCAATTTGTAACATATTTCCCACAGGACCAGGGCTCATGTAAAGTTTTTTTTTGCCTGGGTTTAAACAGACCTAATTGAATTCTCTATTCTATGTAACGCAAATGCAAGCAAATTGTTTCTATGCCCAAGGAAGCATCCTTAGCAGTTTTCCTTGATGTCTGACAACACAATTCTTGTTCTTGAAACAACCCCTGTCTTCAGCTAGTTCCTTAGAGCTTGACTTTGCCCAATAAATACATCTTCACTTAGTTCTTTGGGGCACTCATTATAAGCCAAATGACCCATAACTGATAATATAGTTTGCCAAAAATCTAGTTCTTGCTCCTGACATGATTTTCCTACCAATTGTAGCTGGGTGGTCCTATAAAGAGGTCATCAGGCCTGCCCTTTGCTTGTAAGCTATTTGAGATGCCAAAGTTCTATTAGAACCTGTTGGTTTCATTTTTGTGTAAAGTTTTATGATTGTAAAATACTCATCCAAAAGTAAAGGTTAAAAATGGAAAGTTTTAGTTAATACTGCAGGAGTCAAAGCAATGAATTGGGAGGTAAGAGTGATTTTAGTCCCACATTTTCCAGTAATTAGCTATGTAACTAGCTGGATGACCCTGAAAAAATCAAAATAGGCCAAATTTCCTTATTAGTAAAACCAAAAAAGTGAAACTAGACAATTCTCTTTTTAAAATCTAGTCTTTGAAATTATGAGAATCCTCTCGTCCCTGCACCCTCATCACCACCATTCCACCAAAGATCTCAAAAGGAGTAAAACTACAGCAGGAAATAAAACTTTCATTTTGAATTTTTTAAAATGAAGAATGAAAGCCTTGCAGTTGAACAGTTTGTCGAAACGTTCAGGAAGAAGGCAATCCACATGTGAAAATTTACATTTTGGATTTTACATGTTAGCACACCATAGGTTGACCAGAGAATTAGAAGTTATTGGAAGGTTCTTTCCTCTACTGGAGACTTTTTGAATGATTTCGAGAATGCTTGCATGTTTTCGGTTCCTAAGGATCCCTGTAACTTGGTGTTTCTTTGAAGTGGTGTTAATATCACTCTTAGTTCACCAACAAGCTGCCAGTATTTACCTTTGTTACCAGAGGAGGAATGGGACCAAGGTAGGTCTGCCCAGGCACCCTATCCAATCCTTTCCTAGATCTTCTGGGGTTTTGTGCCTTTATCCTGTCTGATCCTTTTTCCAGGCTAGTCCCCTCCCCCTTTATGGTCGTCATTTGGCTTCTTCTGCGCATGTACTCAGTGTACTCAGTGGAGGGAATTTCCCTTTGTGTTTTCTCCCTCCCCTTGTTAATCCAGTGGACCAGTGCCCATTGCTCCCTGGGGGTGACTGAAAAATGCTTTCCTGCCTATATGGATGCCCGGAGTGACTGAAACTCTCCTTTCCTAGTTCATCTGGCTTAATCAGATGTCTGGCTCCCTTCTCTTTTGTTAATATTTAACTGCCTTCTGTAGCACCTTCAGGTGTTCGTTCTACAGATCCTTGCTACTCAAAGTGTGACTGTAGACCAACAGCATCAACATCACCTGGGACCCTGTAAGAAATGCAGACCTACTGAATCAGAAACTGAAGCTTCACAAGATCCCAGTGTGAGTTGTACACACATGAATGGTTGAGATATACCACTCTAAATGACTGAGATTGTTCAAAGTCCCTCTTTCTTAAAATCCAAGTATTCTGTTTAATGTGGTGCTACCTGGATCAAAATTTATGGGTATACTAGAAACTCAGGTCCTTGCACTTAATTTCTCCACTAAAACAGAGTGTATGTGTAGTAGGGGAGAGGGAATGTAGCATTATTTTCAACACTCATTTGGATGCTAGTTTTTCAGGCTGGCACAGGCCCACACCAAAACTCAGACTTTGATTCTTTAGGAGCTAATCCACTCGAGTGGCACACAGAGAGGCATATCCAAGAAGGTGGAATTGGAGGTGAGCTGTGGGCTGAAGGGCAATCACATGACCCAGTGCTTTGCAGCTAAGATTAGAGTTGAAGAACCATTCAAAATTTATGTGGCAATTAAAAGCTTTTATCATCCCCCACCCATGTTGTGAAACATTTGATTATCAATGAACCTTGTCAGACATTATTTCATTCCCTCTCTTGTGATCCATAGAATGTGTTCTGACTTTTCATTGTTCAGCATCAGTTTGCCAGACACTCAGTGTCTCTTGGTGCTCCTGAGCCCTGATTTGTCTGGTGTTTGGTTTTTCTTTCCCACTTCTCATCTTCCTCCACTCCTTTCCAATGGCGTCATGTGAAAGGACTCATAAGGGCTGCGAGTCTCTTTTCTCTGGAATACCTGAATTTTAGCAACAGCAACACAATTCTGTCATTATCCAAGTTATGGTCTCCACTGAGGTCCTTCAGACGTCAATCCAGGAGAGTGGAAGGGACTATGAGAAGAGAAGGGCAGCAGTGGCCTGTTCTGAACGCCTCTGGGACCCTTTGCCTGATGTTACCCTTTGTCCGTGGTCCGTGGGTCAGATCCAGCCGCACGAAGGATGGAAAGCTTGACTCAAGAAAGTTACACTGGAAAGTCGTAGAAGTACAGTACATGGAATGTTATGTTTAGATTGAAGATGGTCACTGTAGAACAATGGGCCTTCATCCTTGGACCGCACTTCGCATGAAAACACACAGGCAGAGCAGGAGGTGGATCTTGGTGGGGAGGTTGGCCTCCCAGGAAGCTGTTGAATCAAGCTGAGGAGCCGTTCAGAGGACCATGGGAATCGACTCTGCTGAGCTTGGATTGAAGATGGGGGAGTTAGATGAGTGTTCATTATTTATTTTTTTATTATTATTTTTTTTAATCCTCACCTGAGGACATTTTTCGATAGTTTGTTCAGACAGAGTGGGAGGGGGAGAGAGAGAGAGAGAAACATCGATGTGAAAGGGACACATCGAGTGGTTGCCACCCACACGACCCAACCAGGGCCAGGGACAAACTCCAACCGAGGTACATGCCCTTAGCGGAAACCAAACCCGGGTCTCTCTGGACCACAGGCTAAAGCTCTAACCGCTGCGCTAAACCGGCCAGGGCAAGTGTTCATTATTTTTATTAGTAACCTAGAGATGGTTGGTGTATGCTTGCTTATGTTTTCTTCCTTTGTCCACGACAGGAAAAGGGCTCCTGGATCTGGTGAAACCCTTTCCTGTGTGGGTAGTGCTCTGACATGACAGGCTCCCTGACAGGGACTCTGGGGTCCATGGAGACAGGCTGCATCTGCCTCTGCTCCTTGTGGCTGTGTTGCCTGTAAGAAGTTTGTAACCTTGGCTAGGTTCATTGGGATCTCGATCTAATCTTACAGTGGAGCTGTGTTTGTGGCTTCTGCCTGCCATCTCATGGCCCATCTGAAGTGCTGAAGTCTTCAGTGTTGGAAGAGAACTCTTTAGCTGTGTATGTGATGAATTTCCAGTATGTCCACATAATTAAAAGATAGCTGATGTTTATGGAACATGTATGTTATGTTGAGTAAATGATTTGATACCGATGCCATATGAGGCAAGTGCTTCCCTATTTTACAACTAAAGAAACCAAAAGAGATTCCAACCCTTGCCTGGAATCACAGGGCACAGTAAAGTTGTTTTACTCAGCCCAGTTGTTTCTTTCCAAAGTCCATGCCCTAAACTTCTATGCATGACTTAATATGTGCTTTCTCTGTTGGGGTAGAACATTTGCTTTCAATCATGCTAATTACAGTAACAAAAACTACAGTAAGAAAAAAACATTACAACAAAAATTCTTAGTCTGCATTATTTCAGCTCTCTCCAGTGTCAGTGCTCATTTACTTCCTCCCCTGCCCGTCTCTGGGTACTTCTGCAGGTCTGAAAAGCTATCGAGAGGATGGCGATGGCCATCAGGAGCCCCCTCCTTGCTCTTTCTTATTTTCATTTTTATAAGCAGTTACACCCTCATCCAAGGCTAATAAAGTTAATGTGGTTCATTTTAAATGGTTCATTTAGCTTGGGGACTAATGGAATGTTTTATTGAATACATTTCTTAATATATAAATTGGATACAAAAAAGATCTACATTTCCATTCAACAGATATTTGAGTTTCTACTATTATTTTTATTTATTTTTGTATGACCCTGCGTGTTGGGAGCTATGGGGGTATGTGACATTTGGTCCAAAGTTCTGTGATGAGGTGCGATGGTTAATTTTATGTGTCAGCTTGACTGGGCCATAGGGTGTGTGTGTGTGTGTCTGTGAGAGTTTTCTGCATGAGGTTGACATTTGAATTGGTAGACTGAGTTAAGTCAATCACTCTCTCTGTGGATTGTCTCACCCGGTCAATTGAAGACCTACTACCTGATGGCTTTGAGCTGGGACATCAGTCTTTTCTTGACTTCAGATTCAAACTGAAACTTCAGCTTTTTTTGGGTCTAGGCCTTGTGATGTTTGGACTGGAACTATATCATCGGCTTTCTTGGGTTACTACCTTGCCAACTACGTATTTTGTGACTTCTCAGCCTCCATAACCATATGAGTCAATACCTTATGATAAATTTCATATATATATCCTGTTGATACTGTTTCTCTTAGAACACTTACCAGTACATCAAGTGATATCAAACACACCTTTCAAACACATTTCTTTCTCTTTTGTCTCAGTTTTATTGAGAAGCAGCTGACAAATATCTCTGTATAAATTTAAGGTGCATAGCATGATGGTTTGATTTACATATACTGTGAAATGATTACCACAATAGGTTTAGCTGACGTCCCTCATCTCATATAGATACAATAAAAAGAAAAAAAAATTTTTCTCCTTGTGATAGGAACTCTTAGGATCTACTTTCTTAATAACATTCTTATATAATCATACAACATTAACTATAGTCATCATGTTGTACATATAGTCCTAGTACTTCTTTATCTTATTACTGAAAATACATTTTGACCACCTTCCTCCAATTTCCCCTCCCCCATGCCCTGCCTGTAGTAACCACAAATCTGAGCTATTTTTCTATGAGTTTGGTGGTTTTTTAAAAAAATACATCTGTTTCTATGGGAAGTGTCGGTGCTTGGAAGCTGTTATTTAAGAAAGACTAGATGAGTTTTAAAGGTTTTGTTTAATGAATCCTATAGATATAAGTCATTCAATGTCTGAGGAATAGTACAATATCAATAATAACTGGACACACTTCAATCAGTACATTGAACAAAAACTTCTTCATAGGGATCTTTTTGTTAGAGTTGTAACAAGTCTAAAAATGGAAGACAGTATTTCCATTGTTTTTTAAGCTTCAAAAGGAAGGAAGATATTAAATGCCAACTGCCAGGCCCCAGAGGAACAGTCACTGTTGACTAACTGATTGCAGGGCCAAATTGTCTCTGGGTCGTGAAAAATGATTTCATATGCCTCTGAGTGTGACTAGGACAGAGTTTCTCTATAAGAAATATAGAAAAGAAAATGTGTTTTTGTAGAGGCTGGAAGGTTAATTTTTTCTAATGAATACAGGCCCTCCTCTCTCAGAATCTTCAATCCCATTATAATATGTAGTTTTTATTTTTATTTTTTATTTTATTTTATTTTGGTACGTGCCCCTAGCGGGAACCGAACCTGGGACTCTCTGGTCTGCAGGCTGATGCTCCAATCGTTGAGCCAAACTGGCCAGGGCCACTTTTTGATATTTTGTTCAGATAGAGTGGGAGGGGGAGAGAAAAACATCGACATGAAGGGGACACATCGAGTGGTTGCCACCCGCACGACCCAACCAGGGTCGGGGACAAACTGCAACCGAGGTACGTGCCCTTAGCGGGAACCGAACCCGGGTCTCTTCATATCGCAGGCTGAAGCTCTAACCGCTGAGCCAAACCGGCCAGGGCTGTAGTTTTTAACTGGGTGGTATTCACATAACATAACATTAATCATTTTATTATTTTTATTTATTTATTTTTTTATCCTCACCCGAGGACATTTTTCCATTTTTTGTTCAGGTAGAGTGGGAGGGAGAGAGAGGAACAGAGAGAGAGAAACATCGACGTGAAGGGACACATTGAGTGGCTGCCACCCGCACGACCAACCAGGGCCGGGGACAAACTGCAACCGAGGTACATGCCCTTAGCGGGAACTGAACCTGGGTCTCTCTGGACCACAGGCCGACGCTCTAACCGCTGAGCCAAACCGGCCAGGGCAATATTAATCATTTTAAAGTAAACAGTCCAGCGGCACTTGGTGCATTTACAATGTTGTGCAACCATCAACTCTATCTAATTCCAAACATCTTCACCACCCCGAAAGAAAACCATGTACTCCAAAAGTAATTGCTCCTGAGTCCTTCCTCTCTCCCAATTTCTAGGACCTCTATGGATTTACCTGTTCTAATAGAGTTTTTAAATAATACTATTTTTTTTTAACAAGGGAAAGCACACACAACAATGCAAATAACACAACTGAAGGAATAAATTCAGCTTATGCATAGTTTGATATTTGTCACATGTACTTATAGAATTCTCGGATAAAGGACTGTTATGTGAATCCAGTATTCTTCACACTATAGCAAAATGTGGGCTAGTGAGAATTTCTTAACCCCTGGTGAGAGAGGCAGGCTTCAGTTGGAGCAGTGCCCTATGGCACCCTCCTTGGCCACACTGTGGCTCCAGACAGGTCGGCACACGGCACATGGCACTGAGTTCAGCCTGGACTCCCGCTGCTTCCCAGCAGCTCGGCTTTGGATTGGTTCAGAGCCAAACAAGCTGGTAGTGGGTTCTGTGTGGGCACTGCCTTCTACTTCTGACAGACTCTCCCCATGGCCTTTTCATTCCTTAGCCATCAGGTACACAGTCAAGTTTCAGGTTAACTATCTGTGTGTTTATTTCTTCTCAGTTTTAAATTCCATTCAAACCATCAGCAATTCTACTACAGGAAGCCACAGGCCTTTGAATCGACGTGGATGCTTGAGTGTGACAAAGTTACCCCTTTGTTTTCCAAGCCGAAGTAGTTGGGAATAGTGGAGGGATGCCCTTTGATTTGCCCCATTTCACCCCCTCATCTTAGGGACAGTGTGTGGTTAGGGGCCATTTTCACAGAACAAGAGGAAGAGGTTGTCAGGAAGTGGTGGGCAGTCACTCTGGAAAATGGTTTCTTGACAATTAGGGAGGGAGCAAATGCTCTTCACAGGTCTCTGGGATGGCGGGTTAAGGGGTGAACTCCGTAACCATTGGCCCCTGTGCGTGTATATGTACATGAAAACTCCTGTACACAGTGGGGGGAGGGGTGCCTGACTGATAGAGCTGTGCATTTTGTACATTCTGCATCTTTTCTTTATTTTATTGATTTTTTAGAGAGAAGTAAGGGAGAGACGGAAACATCCATGTGAAAGAGAAGCATTGATCAGCTGCCTCCTGCACGCCCCCTAATGGGGATTGATTCGCAACTCAGGCATGTGCCCCAACCAGAAATTGAACTGGGACCTCTCAGTCCATGGGATGATGCTCAATCCACTGAGCCGTACCAGCTGGGCCACTCTGCATCCTAAGAGTGTGCTTTTCACATGGAAAATGGATGTCAGTTGCTTCCTTCCCAAATTACCAACTTCTCTCTTCCTTTCCTATATCTAAAACTCTAAGATATTAGATTTGAAAACAACTACAAGTATTTGTAGTCAATTACTGAACCAATTGAATCTCTCTGGACAATTTCTATCTGGCTGTGTTCTGTTCCCTGCATAAGACACATGGTCCTTCCTCATCACCAGTCTTTCAGATGTAGAAAGATGGAAATCATGTCTTCTAAGGTCTTCTCTCAGTGTAGTCTAACCAGTGAGGATAAAAAAGGATCACTTCCCTCACTGCTATTCTATTAAGACCCATCAGGTTGGCATACTTTTTATACTCACCACATCAGAGGTTGACTGACTCCTATTGGAAAGTCAGCTGTAACTTTAAAAATCTTTTCTCATGTACATGTGTTGGTAGTTTCAGGCCTGGCTTTTCCATGGTGTTTTACAGTTTACAATGTATTTTCATACATTTCATTTGATAGCAATGGTACATGTAGGGCAAGAGTTTGGGGGCTATTGTATCTGTCGTTATGACAAGGAAACTGAGAATCAGAGAACTTTGATGATGGGGCCAATATCACCAGCACATCCAGTACTAAAAGAACACAGAATTTCCGAGCCTCTAACTTATCTTAACTTCGTCTTGGGAAGGTATTGTCCAATTTGGGTCCCTTTAACTTGTACTTGTGAGTTTGACTTTCTGAAACCAAATCTTACTAGACTTTAATGAGAGTGATTTTGTAAGAGGGTAACATCAAGGAAGCAGGGCAATATTTTCCAGACTCCGCCTTGACATTTACTTGAGGGAGAAAAATATTTGTCCATCTCCAGTCTAATTTCTTGTACTCTATTTCAAGATTGCAAGATCACAACAAAGAAGGTGTACTTTCCTTTTCGAATCTGGGCACCAAAACTTATTTAAATAACTGTTGTTCTCATTTTCATTTTCCTACTTTTGTGTTTTCATTTCTTTCCATCCAGGTTTTACCTTTCATATTTGCATGTATCTTCTGCCCATACAGTGTATAATTAACACACTGAACCACATTAAAATGTGACAGTGTATGAGGTACAGTATAATACAAACCATATGTACATAGATAAAAGACATAGCTTTAAGGATTTCAGGGTAATTATAATAGGATTGCACATCTCTGTTATTAAATGAAACAGAGAAGTTGGAGTGTTTTAAGTCTCATTAAAAAAATCCACTTGATGTAACTTGGAAAGAAAACTGAACACAAAAGGTTTTGGAGAAGATAGATAACATGTTTAAAAGGTCTTTGTAGGAAGAATATCTATTTGCTATATTTGGAGATTGAAAATAGGTCTTGGAGAACAAAGGGATATAGTTTTAGGCATTTGGATTTGAACTCTAGATTTTAAATTTGGGCAAACTGAAGCCTTTGAAGTTTGTTTGCTTTGGCTCCAGAAATGTTCAGTTTTGCAGTCTATGGTTTTATTGTTATCTACCTTTAACTCTACACAGAGAGAGGAAATTTGTTATACTCTTACTCTGGCTGTCAAATAATTTAGGGGAGAAAGTAAATTCCTTGGAAAACAATGCTTTTAAATTAAGGGAGGATGTTTTACAAATGTCCCTACCAAAAACTTGAGGACACTAAACTTTACATAGATAAATGTCTGCACACCAACGATCAGGACTCGTGGTCACATAAAACACCTTGACTAAGTACCTATGTAGAATCTTACATTCCTTGCAGAGTAGCCTGGGTAGTTTCTCGATTAACATTTTGTTTAATGTGGCCAGTAAAATCCAAGTATATACCATGTGAAAATAGTTTTTTATTATAAATACTTTATTACATACATGCTTTACAAGGTAGGTCTGATTTGATTGACCAGCTTAAATGCTTCATGTATTCTCTAGATTAATCAGAGCAAATGTGGAGACGGGGCTTTAATCTGTCCCTTTTCATAGTCAAGGCAGCTGCATTCCAACACTGCGATGGATTTCACTCTCTGAAGCATTTGTGTGGTGCATCCCTACTCAGACTTGACATTTCTATTAAGAGAGGAAGTAAAAATAAAGGATTATGATAGAGAATGGTAATAGTGAAGAAAAAGAGGCTACACTTAGAGTTCAAAAAAAAAAAAAATTGGTTTTACAGATGTGGTTTTCCCATCATACAGTCCTGGAAACTGTCTTTGCTTCCTTTGCTCCAGGGGAAGACCCCAGCCTCTTAGGAGACACACGGAAACGGAGGAAGGTACAGCAGCCGGCCCTGTGGCCAGCAAACAGCCTTTGTCAGAGGGCAGCGCGTGCACCCTGAATTGTGCTTGAAGAACATATATAATATCAATTTTTTCTTTCAGATTTTTCCCCCAAATGAAAATGCTACTGTGATATGAAGAAAAAAGAAAACAGTCTAAATAAAATCATTGTCCATTCATCTTAGTTTTAGACATCTGACTAGCACACAAGTCTCTGCTTCTTCATAATTCTATTAATGACTCAAGTTTTCTCTAGCCCTCCTCTCTCCATCACCTCCTGCTTCTGATTGCTATTGATTCCTTTCTCCCCAATGCATCGGCACAGTATCCAACAGAACTTTCTAATTCGGTGTGGAATCAGCAGGCATGCTCCAGCTACTTCTCTGTCTGTGTCCCTTACTCTGTCCCACCATTGCCCCAGATTTGAATTTACAGGGGCTCACAGACCATTCTAGAAGCCGCCTCTGCCCCCTTTTGCCTTGATTGCAGTAACTGCTACCACACTGTTTCTTTCAGATGACACTTGGAAGCCAGTTCGCTGGAGTGTGTAGTAAGTTGAATTGCCACTGCCTCCTGCTGTTCGTGTGATAGATAGGACCATAAAATGGATGTGATGTGGTTATTAGGCCGTGATTCGGTTCATATGGAGCCGTATTGATTGGTGTTGGTTCAGTGCTTGCTACACATTTTATCAATTGACCTTCCAGATTGTATCCTGCCTTTGCTTTTTTACCTCTAATTCTACTTTATATCCAGTTTTGTGGCTCCTAATTTCCCTGTGGTTGATTTCTCCTAGTATTTCTTTAGTTTTCTATTACCCAGAAAGGCCTTTCTAATGAAACCATATTTTCCCCATTACCACACTTATTTACTTGTTTATTTGTTTAGCTGGGTTGGCCTTCATGATTCTGGAATATTACTTTTGTCCTTTCGAGTCTCCAAGTTCTAAAATATTTCTGATTGCACAAAGAACTTTCCCAAAAGTTATCAGTCCCTCAAACTGGTTGTCAGAGCTCAGCAGAGGGTCAGTTGGTTGCATCAGTCAGTAGCTGACAATGATAGGACATCCAGTGAAAGAAAGGAGGGAGAGGGAGGGGGAGAGCGGCATGGTCTTTGACTTGCAATTATTCTCCCCATCGGGCAGTCAGCGTTCTTTAAGTAATACCACCTTTCTACTTTTCAAGCTCTTTCTTTCCTTTTATTTTCACAGCCTAGTGAATGTTCTGGAAAGTTCCTTTTCTTCAACTATTTATATAAGCACATTGGACAATAGAGCGACCTGGATGTGGAAAGTAGGAGCTTTGGCTGCAGAGGAAGGGGGAGGAGGACATGAAGGGAAAGGGGGTAGAGGATGGAAAATGGAAACGGAGGGAACGTGGGGAAAATGTCAAGAGAAGAGGAAAAGACAAAGCTACTGAGAAGGTGGAGAACAGAGACAGAAGTGCTTTCTGTGTAGGAGGTTGGGTGGGTTTGTTTTAGGAATGGATATTTATAGAAAGAAGGAACTGGGTGAGAGTGAAGGTGAGGAGTGGAGGGGCTGGCAAAGTAAATGTTGGAAAAGTTAGATTAACATGTTTTTATTGATCGTAAACCCATCAGGCAGAGCCAGTGTTTAATATACTACTGAGTACCTTGTCACGTACCCTATAATTAATATTAATTACAGACATTCTTTATGAAAGTCACAGGAAAATCTGTGTACTTGAGCAACAGTGTTGTGACACTGAGTTACCTTTGATCAGCAAGTTTCCAAGAGTTTATTGCTTTTATTTCCCTTAGAAGTGGGAGTTAAATGAAATTTATGAACATTTATTTTCTCAGACACAAAGTAGACAATGTTTGACCATTTTGTTTGAAAGGACCTGTGATTTCTTATGGCTGTTATCCTCACCCAAGGACGTTTTTCCATTTATTTTCAGATAGAGTGGGAGAGAGGGAGGGAGAGAGAGAGAAACATGGATGTGAGAGAGACACATTGACTGGTTGCCTCCTGCATGCCCCCAAGCAGGGCACATGCCCTTGCCCAGAATTGAACCCGCAACTCTTTGATCAGTGGGCCGAAGCTCTAACCACTGAGCAAACTGGCCAGGGCTTATGGCTGGGTTTTTTTTTTTTACTGAGAACCAGGTTGATTGTGCAAGGTAATTGCTGTCTGAATACTTTTTACTGGTCCAAATGGAAATGGAATAAATGCATTTTTGAAGTCCCACATTTGCTTATATAAAATTCATTTTTAGGTCGAAATTGCTGAGCACCAATCTCAATGAGTGGGTTAGGGGTGCATGTCATTCAGCTGAAGTGTCTTTTCTTTCTACAGAAGTATTTCTTTTTAAGACTGAGAGTAGTCCAGGAACGAGATAATGTGTCCTGTGTCCCTATCACACCACCCCATGGGCACAAGGTGTTTTTTTTTATTTTAATGAACAGTCCATCTCCACTTGTGAAATCATATATAACTTTATATTCCTTCATAATGCCCCTGTGAAGTGGTTAAGAGGGTTCCTATTTTGTTAATTGAGAGACCTTTAACCTCTTGTCTCACTGAGTGGTCCATATCAAGAGACCCGAATGGGGAGCTGGGACACCACTGGGTGGCAACGGTATTTTCTAGTTTTTATTTTATTTGGGGTGGGGTGGGGTGGAGTGGGGGGACCCTTGGGCTCTGTCAGCCTAGCACGCCTTCTTAGTGCACTCATGCTTGGGCCAGTCGTGGTTTAAAGGCCGCTACATAGAACACTGCTGACCTGGGCCCTTGGCCAGCGCCCATTTAGCACTCTCCTGTCATTCCACGGGTGCTGAAGTGGACTCATTCTCTCCATCTCCTTCTTCCAGTTGACACCTCATGAAAACAAGGGGTGGCACCGACTTTCTTCCTGTTTCTCCCATTTGCTTACAACTGCACTCAGTTATTGCATACTTTGTGAACTTGAAGAACCTTTTCTTACCTTTTGTATCATTCCCCTTCAGTATTGGCCATGATGATCATAATGACTGCTCTTGAAACTGCAGGCAAGCAGTCTTTCTTAATGTGTGGAAACATGGATGTCATAACGGCCTTTTCTCCAGTTTATTGAGATGTAATTGACATATAACATTATTTAGTTCAAGTTGTACAACATAATGATAGGATATATGTGTATATTGCAACTGTCATATTGTTGAACTTGACATTTTGTTATCGGATTTGGTTTGTGGAGAGCTGAGTTTTAATAACAATAACAAAAAAAGTGCAAGGATGGGGAATGTTCGGCCCCCAGGCTGGATAAGGCCCATGAAATTAATACCAGCTAGTATCACACACCTCACCAAATTAGCCTGACCAAATAAGTTGATAATTCTGTGTGGCCTGTGAATGATGTTATAAATATCCAAATGGCCTGTGGCAGAAAAAAGATCCCCCCTGCAGGTAGGGCATCTAGGCTCTGCCTCCTCATGCAAAAGCCTCCTAGGAAGGACCTGATCGTAGACTAGCTGCACCTTGGAAAGGGATCCACGGATGATAAAACACCCAACAAGGAACTTCAGACTTTACTAGAGTGACTTGTTTTCACTAATCTGGGGGCAGGGATAATGAAGTGTAGGCTACCTAATAGGGGTTGGTAGATATTCATTAATAAGATCCACAGGTTTTTCCTTCCTTAAATAGCTACTCCATGTTCAACAACTAGAACGAGCCCTGTTAAATTATACTTGGGTTGGCAGTTCAAGACTTACCTCCACTATCTTTATTCAAGGTTATCGGAGGACATACAGGCAAACTAAAAGGCCTTCTGAAGGTCTTGCTTCACTCCTTTTAATCTCAAGAAAGTTAATCTTGCTGGCAATTCTGGAACTAGACTGCCATGTGGGTTCTTTCTTGCCACATAACCAAAGTCCTCAGGGTTATGTGGGAGCAAAGGACTAAGAAATGTGCAGATCAGTGTGTTCTATGTTCTCAAATTGTTACTTTTTATTTCACGTACATTTTCCCTTTGGGCACTGCCATGACTAAAATGGAATTTGTTCCAAATTATTCTGTGATTATGAGGGAATACAAGTGAGGGCCTGATTGTCGTTTGCTTTATAGCTGGTTCCTGAAACTGATAGACTCCTTGGGTAAAAACAGCCAAATACCAGTAAAGGAGATTTATATTTTTTCTTTATAGTACTAATACAATATTGCGATTACTCTTTTACTTCTAAAAACTTTATTTTTAAATAAATGATAGCATGTTACTAGTAAGTGCATTTTTATTGCTGAGGTAAATAATTCCTTATAATGTGATGGGAAGTACTGCTATGAGTTACGCTTACTCCAAATATGATATCACAACACTGAAATTATGGGTTGGAATCCCTACTAAGGAAGGCAGTAAAATTCTATGAAGAAAGGATACAGATAATGGATCTCTGAATCCTTTCCAGATCTACATCCTGAAACTGAGGCCAGAACTGTCTTTAGTACACATAAAGGGGATTCAACAGAGGGATTCAGTATCTTTCCTTAAAGTCACTGTATTTTGATATTGTATCAGACATCATGTTGGTAACTAAAAATGCTCTTTAAGAGCTCATTTCACTCCTGACCGTTGGGTTAAACACATTAATAAAGAGCAAGCATCTCAATTGTTGAAAAACTACAATGTTTCCCAGGAGTTGCCGTGGAGTTTCTTGGGCTTTTCTGTAAAAAAAAATGTAACAATGCATCTCACATCATTTTTGACTTTTAAACTTTAACGTGATTATCATTGTAACAAAAAGTATTATAATGGCTAATTTTATGTTGACCAGATATTTGATAAACCATTATTCTGTGAAGGTGTTTGTGGATGAGATTAACGTTTAAATTGGTGGACGTTGAGTGAAGCAGTTTACCTTTTATAATGTGGGTGGGCCTCATGCAATCAATTGATGGTTTTAATAGTAAGTAAAACTGACCTTCCCCGAGCAAGAAGGAATCCTGCTAGAAGATTGTCTTAGATTTAGACTGCAACTTCTCCCTGGGTCTCCAGACTGACAACCTATCCTGCAGATTTTGGACCTGCACCTCCATGATGGTGTGAGCCAATTTCGTCAAATCAATCTCATCAATCAATCTCTCTCTCTCTCTCTCTCTCTCTCTCTCTCTCTCTCTCTCTCTCTCACACACACACACACACACACACACACACACACACACTTTAGTGGTTCTGTTTCTCTAGAGAATTCTGACTAATACAACTATTGTTAGAACTGAAAAGGAACTTGAAGTCATCTAGTCCATTGCTTTTTAATGAAGGGGAAAAGTGAAACAAAGTCTATTCCGAGAAACAAATAGACTTACCTAAATTATTAAGCTAATTGCACTTCCCACACATCGTATTTATTGCATATATAAATAAAGCAATGCCAAAGAAGTAGGTTGTAACAGAGAATAAATGCCTATGCCTATAGGTCACTCTCCACATTTTAAAATATAAAGATTGCAGTTTTCAGTGGGTAGATTTGATGAGCAGTTAAATAGAGCTTACCATCCAGTACTGTTTGCTTGTGCACCATTTAATTTAGTAACCAGTGGCTGTTCTTGAAGAAGAGTAAAGTGTTAGAACAAGATAACCAACACAAAACTCTGACCTAGTTTAGAATTGCCTCGATAAAGTTTAAAAAACAATGACTCCAAGTATGTGTCTGAGGGACATATATAATTTATTTGGGGTCCTTAAAACACCTAAAAAATGTATACTTTAAAATCCCATTTCAATTATTGTTAATAAGATCAACTTGTCTGATACAGATGCAATATGAGAGGCAGGGCAAAAAATACTTCCCTTTCCAAATAATTCTTTCCAAAACAATTATAGTGCATTTTCTTGAAACCACTTCGGATTGGCGAGTCTGATTTGTCATTTGAACTTCCTTTTGTCTTAGGAAGAATGCAGACACAATATCTCTTGATTCCTAAATTATTTCTGTAATGAATATCTGATGGTGGTACCTTGCTAATAATACCGATAAAAAGGCAGTATTTTTGTCCCAATCTAAGGATACATTCCTGAGAGTACCTTAAAAACATTTTTTGCACATGGTTAATTTTTTTCTTACCTTTTATTTAGACATGAATTTAGATGTGCAAAAATAGCACAAAGAATTCCTTTAAATTCTTTATTAGAATCTCTCAGATCTTACCATATCTGTTTTCTTTCTTTCTTTCTCTCTGTGTCCATCTCTATTTCTGTCTGTCTGTCTATCTATCTATCTATCCAACCATCCATCATCTATGTATGTTTTTTTTTCTGAATTGTTTGAGCATAAGTTGCAGATATAAATCTCTTTGCCCCTAAATATTTCCTAAAGTCTTGTTCCCCACTCCAACCCTACCTCCTTCAAATAAATCAGAATCAACATGGGTGTATTTTTCTGTATTGTCTATACTCATTCACTTATACACATACAAAGTGTATTTATTTTTTATTTTATGAAAATTAGGAAAATTGCAACATACTAAATTAAGATGCATCATGGCTTTTTCATTTGATTGTAGATTAGGAACATC
The DNA here is from genome assembly GCF_014108415.1 of Molossus molossus. Lineage (NCBI taxonomy): Eukaryota > Metazoa > Chordata > Mammalia > Chiroptera > Molossidae > Molossus > Molossus molossus. Next base: position 22,648,081 of record NW_023425347.1, on the reverse strand, counting down.
CTTTGAGAGAAACAGATTTGTGTAACTGTTTTATTTGTTAAAGCTCTTTTTAATTAAAGTAATATATATATATAGTTAAAGGCAAATAAAAGGCTTATAATGAAGAACACTAATACTTTCCCCCACCCATCTTTCTTCTAAAAAACCATTTCAGTTATTTTACCTATCTCACGGATTACTCCATTCCACATTATAAATAATATTGTAGTGGAAGAATATTATTTACTACCATTTCTTGGTTTATCATTTTTGGAGGTATTTTATCAAATTCTTTTTATGATATGTAAGGATTTGTCTCTCTTACAATTCTGTCACTGTATTTTCTCTCCATTTCTTCTAATATAATTAAATTCCAAATATTTTATTTAGAACATTTTCAGAGTATACGTTTTATGATTATGAAATAACATATTTTATGAAATACTGTTCACTGCTGAGTCACATAGTATTCAATGATTGAGGATTCTTTTATTTTATTTTATTTTATTTTTATTTTTATTTTTTTTGAATTTTATTTATTTATTTTTTTGTTACAGATATTTTACCTTTTTACCCCATTGGCACCCCCCACCCCACCCCCCCTCCACCCTGTCCCCGGCTTAGTTGTCCATGTCCATTGGTCATGCATACATGCATATAAGTTCTGTGGTTTATCTCTTCCCACCCCCCCCACCCCCCATCTCCTCTTCTGAGGGATATCAGTCTGTGCCCTACTTCCATGTGTCTGGGTCTACTGTATTCCTCAGACTGTTATGTTCATTATATTCCGTATATAAGTGAGATCATGTGGTATTTGTCTTTTTCTGCTTGGCTTCTTTCACTTAGGATAATACTTTCCAGGTCCCTCCATGTCGTCTCAAAGGATAAGAGATCTTTCTTTCTTACACCTGCATAGTATTCCATTGTGTATATGTACCACAGCTTTTTGATCCATTCGTCTACTGGTGGACACTTGGACTGTTTCCAGATCTTAGCTATTGTAAACAGTGCTGCTATGAACATGGGGGTACATATATTCTTCCTGATTGGTGTTTCAGGCTTCTTAGGGTATATTCCCAGCAGTGGGATCACTGGGTCAAATGGAAGTTCAATTTTTAATTTTTTGAGGTAGCACCATATTGTTTTCCATAGCAGCTGCACCAGTCTGCATTCCCACCAGCAGTGTATTAGAGTCCCCTTTTCTCCACACCCTCGCCAACACTTGTTGTTTGATGATTTGTTGATGGTGGCCATTCTGACAGGTGTGAGGTGATACCTCATAGTTGTTTTAATTTGCATCTCTCTGATGATTAGTGATGTTGAGCATTTCTTCATATGTCTCTTGGCCATTTGTATGTCCTGTTTGGAGAGGTGTCTATTCAGCGATTGAGGATTCTTTTAAACATTTTTTCCTGCAGTTAAATATTGTCTCAACTTTTTCGTTTGCTTAGTTTATGTAAACTAACTCTAATTTTTCTCATATGTCCAACAGCTTTTTTCACTCTTATATCTCCAATAGTTTCTCAATATAATTATCAGGTAATTTGATGGACCTTGTTTTTCCTCTTTGGAGCCTTAATTCACTTGCTGTGGTCTGGGTAGTGGCCTTTCTAGACTTGCTGTTCAGCTACTGTCCTGGTACTTTTTTCCTGTTTTTATTCCTGAGATTATCTTACCCTTTTTTCTGTATTGAATCAACTCTTACCTGGACCTGCTTCTTCTCTATTGATTTATTCCCTCTTTTCATTGGTGCACAACTTTCAATATCTTCCTGTATAAAGGCACCTTGTGTATGTCTTTTTTAGACCCTACACAAGGTCTCACAGTCAATTGATTGGCTAGGTGTAGAATTCAGATGGAAAGGTAGTTTCCCATGGAATTTTGAAGCCATGATTCCCTGGTCTTTTGGTTTCCAGCTTTGGAAAATTCCCATGCTGTTCTTATTCTAGATGGTTTGCAAATGATTTATACCTATCGTCCCAGTAAACTTAGATTCTTTTTATCTCTGGTGTTCTGAAATTTCATGATTATATATCCTACTGTGGTTTGTTTGTTTGTTTATTTATTTATTTTTGAACTTTCTGTGGGTCTTTTTCTGCCTGGAAAAGCATGTGTTTTAGTCTGAGAAAGTTTAATTTATTGTTTTTTTAACCAATCCCCTCTTTTTTTAAATCTCTTTTTGGAACTCCTATTAGTCAAATACTAAGCTTCCTGGATTGATTATCCTTTTTTCCTTACCTTCTATCTCATATTACCCATTTCTCTCCCTTTTGTTTTATTGTTTAAAATTTTCTTCAATGATATTTTAAATCCTATTAAATTTTGTCTTTCAGCAGTCATTTTTATTTTCTAAGGATCATTTCTATTTGTCTTTCTTCTTTTCCCCTTCTCTCTCTTCCTCCTCCTCCTTTTTCTTTCTCTTCCCTTTCCTCTAGACTTCTCTTCTTGTTTCCTAGATGTAGTATCTCTATCTTTCTGAGGAAAGTAATATTAGTTTGTTTGTAGGTTAACTTTTCACCTGTTTTCTGAACTGTTTCTATTTCCATAAAGCTTCTTTTTGTTTTGTTTTGTATATCTGTTTTGTTTTTTTTTTTATCCTCACCCGAGGACATTTTTTCATTTTTTATTCAGATAGAGTGGGAGGGGAGAGAGGAAGAGAGAGAGAGAGAGAGAGAGAGAGAGAGAGAGAGAGAGAGATCGACCTGAAAGGGACACATCGAGTGGCTGCCACCCGCACGACCAACCAGGGCCAGGGACAAACTGCAACTGAGGTACGTGCCCTTAGCGGGAATCGAACCCGGGTCTCTCTGTACCGCAGGCCAACGCTCCAACCACTGAGCCAAACCGGCCAGGGCTGTATATCTGTTTTAACCTGCCTTCCATGTTGGCTATTTTGTTATAGGTTGGGTGCGTTCCCACCTGTTGCCAGTGCAGGTACAGTTCTTAGGGTGCCATGGGGCAAATAATTTCCTGAGGCCCCCATGGGAGGATTAGGTATTGTGGAAAGCTTTATGAATGATGTAAAATTAAGGGGTTTGCCTTCCAAGGTCCCATCTCCCTTCGTCTTGCCGTGGAAAAGTCCAGCCTGGTCTCCAGTAAGGCTAAGATCAAAGCCACTGCCCAGAGTTTCTGCTCCATATTAAAGTCCAGTCCAGTCCAGTGTCTGGCTAGACTAGCGCGTTATCCCACCTGAAGTCCTTGCGTGTAGGGTTTGCATGGTATCGGTCATATGGCCTTACCATATGATTGAAGGTCACATGGCAGGCCAGCACACAGGTGAGTTTGGGTCACAGAGCAAGTGGAAATAGGAATGCAAGAGCAGGAGAGAGAGAATTCTTTGCCTGGAAATTTTGTGTTCCCAAATTTTTGTGGGCTTGCATTGGCTCTACCATCCTGGTCAATTACCTTTTCCCTAGGATAGATTGACAGGCAAGTACCTTTCCTTCATCACTCTGACTTCACTGTCCATGCACCCATCTTCCCCTTTATTTGATTCCTTCCTCCAGTGATCTGCAGGGAATGGTTTGGTGGTTTCTTGAGGAGTGTGAAGTGGCAGTTTCCTGGTGAAGCTGCCCACATGACCATGCTTAAAATGTCTGGTCTCTCCTTTGCTTTCTTCTTATTATTAATATTAGCTAGCTAATTACAGTGATAACACTTTCAGTCTACGTCTGGTGATCCTTGGCTGCCTGTTCCTGTGAGGGAGCTGTTTGGCAGACATATATCAGTTTGCATAGTTTATTGGTTCTTGGACTTTATTATAGATGATCAAGTTTTTTGTTGTTGTTGAGAGTCCATCAAATGTCCATGTCGGTGGGTCTTTACTCTTAGTCGTTCAATTCTTTGATAGAGGGATGGACCCAAATGCCTGTGTTGGTTATCTGTTGGTACATAAAAATTACCCCAAAATGTAGTGGCTCAAAACAACAACCTTTGCTATTCTACCATTTCTGTGTGTCATGAATGTGGGTATGGCTTAGCTGTCTCCTCTGTTTCAGGGTCTCTCACAGGTTGCAGTCAAGGTATTGGCTAGGGATCTGGTTATCTCAAAACTTGACAGGGAAAGGATCTTCTTCCAGGCTTAATTACAAGGTGGCTGACAAGATTCAGTTCCCGATGGCTGTTGAACTGAGCACCTCAGTTTCTTGCTGTCTGTTGGCTGCCCCTACTTCTTGCTGCTTGAGTCTCTCCAACATGATTAAATTGCATCATTAAAGTAAGCAGGCCAAGAAAACAAGAGAGAGGAAGAGTGCCAGCAAGATGAGACTCACAGTCTTTTATAACCTAATCTTCTCATCACTTTAGCATTTTTCATTTGATAGAAGTGAGTCCCTGGTTCAACCCACATACAGGGTAAGGCTATTGCGTAAGGGTGTAAATGTCAGAAGAGTGGGATTATTTGGAAGTTTTTTGGTAGGCTGCCAACCACAATGCCCAGGAGATATTATCTAGTCTGGGGGCATTCTGGTAACTGGTTGGAGGGAGAGGTTGTAAGGCTCATGTCACCTTTTCAGTAAAGATTTAATCTCTATCTTTTTTCCATATAGCACCTCATTCCCTCATTCTTGCTTTCATTGAACCTGATATCTTCAAGGTATTGAAGATACCTTGAATGCCTGATATCAGCATTTCTTTTTTTTTTTTTAGTCCTCACCCGAGGACACTCTTTTGATATTTTGTTCAGATAGAGTGGGAGGGAGAGAGAGAGAGAGAAACATCGACGCGAAAGGGACACACCAAGCGGTCGCCACCCACACGACCCAACCAGGGCCGGGGACAAACCGCAACCAAGGTACATGCCCTTATCAGGAACTGAACCCGGGTCTCTCCAGACTGCAGGCCGACGCGCAACTGCTGAGCCAACTGGCCAGGGCAGCATTTCTAGTTCAATTTCATTAAGAGTAGGACACTTATTCTCCTATAAGAATAGGAAATGGATGCCCTGGCTGATGTGGCTCAATTAGTTAGCGCATCCTCCTGTGCACTGGGTCACAGGTTCAATTCCCACACATGGACTTCGGATTTGATCCCTGGTTGGGGTGTGTGCAGTGGGCAATCGATAGATGATAGATGTGTCTCTCTCCCATTGATGTTTCTCTGTCTTCCTTCCTCTTCAAAAAAAAAAAAAAAAGATTAGGAAATGGGTAGTTATCTTAAAGTTTAAAACAGAATAAGGACTCTGAGGGTTTAATTGCTTATTATGCATATTTTAAAAGTCAGTTTCCTTTTCTTTCAAACTTAACCTTCATGTTGTGTAATACCTTATTTTCTAATTCCTGAGCCTTTTAAAGTTTCTTTAGGGATGAACCAGTTTGCTTCTTAATGATATTATCCTCTTGGGACCCATAGGTTTGTGCTTCCTTTGCTCTGATTTAAGTCACCTATCACTCATGTATCCTCTTTCCATCCTCTGAAAATTAGTTGATGTTGCCAGTTTGCTGTCATCCCCTTCCCATTCCCTTTGACCATGAGGATTTTTTTAATGTTTTTATCCTACTTCTGTCATTTTAGTGGGGTTTGGCCGAAGGTGGTGTTAAATGCATTTGTCCATTCATCCAACTAACCACAAAGCTCTTCACAATTCGGGGTTAATTACGTGAGGGTTTCATTTTTATTTTATTTTTTTCAATGTTATACCATGGTACATATACTTCAAGGGAAGTCTTAGGCAGTAATCAACAACCAAAGGTGCTTTTACTGTGCAATGTTGGTTGGTGTATAAATGTGGGGAACACTGACGCAAAGAAAAAAACGATTTACTTTGTGATTCCCTCCTATCTTATCCCACCATCATGGCTCAGTTCGTCCTTATTCTTAGATTTTGTGGGCTTTTCACCACATCTCCTAATATTCCCTTCATTTAGTTGCTCTCTCCCAAAATTCCCAATCTTCAACTCCCCCCTCTTCTTCTCTATCTCAAATCAAATGACTGAATTATTTCAGTAATTATTAGAAAGAGAAAATCTGTTGGCTCATTGGAGCAATTCACTTTAAAATGTCAATGTGAGCAATTAAGAACTTCAAACCCTAGATTTGTCATCTGCTGGTAATAATACCATTTGAAAATCCTCTAACATTTTTATAATCTTTACTTTTTTCATCTTTTAAATAAGAAAAAAATAATAACATCTTTGTGGAAAATGTAGGTACACTTCTTGGCACATTACTTGGAAGGTAGGAAGTGTGCAAACACCAGTAGCAGTTATTTTAGTTGCTGTTTTTATCATTATTAATGATGGGTAAGACACCTTCCCAGGGACATTTCATGCTAAGAAATATGTTAATACCAATAAAAGTCTGCTGGAGAGAAAGCCTCCTACATGGAGTATTCTGTGCTCCGTAACAGAATCAGGTGCCAGAAAACTGTTCGTAGATCCTCTGTTCAGTAGTATTTTTTTTTTTTTTTTTTTTTTTTATCCTCACCCGAGGATATTTTTCCATCTTTTGTACAGATAGAGTGGGAGGGAGAGAGAGAGAGAAACATCGATGTGAAGGGACACATCGAGTGGCTGCCACCCGCACGACCAACCAGGGCCGGGGACAAACTGCAACTGAAGTACGTGCCCTTAGCGGGAACCGAACCCGGGTCTCTCCGGACCGCAGGCCAATGCTCTAACCGCTGAGCCAAACTGGCCAGGGCTGTTCAGTAGTATTTTGAAGTCATGTTGTTAGATGCACTTATACCTTGCATTGTTATGTCCTCCTGCTTTAGACTTTTGGCAATATTTCTGGTTGTGAGGTCTCCTTTGCCTGATAATAACATAGCCATACTTTATGATTATTTATTGTGTGGTATAGCGTTTTCCATTCCCTTACTATCAACCTATGTGTCTCATATCTGAGATACATGTTTAATAAAGTGTTGTTTTTTGTTTTTTTTTTTAATAAAAAGAATATAGTTGGGTCATTTTTTTTTTGGAATCCAGTCTGATCATCTTTGTCTTTACATGGACTATTTGGTACATTTACATAAAAATGCAAATATTTTGAGTTTAAGTCTGTCATTTTATTATTTATCCCATCTGTTCTTGATATTTGTCCTATCTATTCTTTGGTACTTTGTTTATTTTTTCTGCCTTCTTTCTAGTTTCTACAGCAGAAGCAATTGTCCATGATGACTTTCTACATATCGTAACAAGATTCTTGGTACTGTTTGTTCTTTATTCTTTAAAAAAACCGAACTTTTCTCAGTGCTAATAGATTTGCCTTTTAAGATCATTCAATAAAGCCCTTGTTTCAAGCAGTATTGTTTCTTAAGAAGAAAGTTATTGTTGGCTAAATTTTTCATGTGTTGATTAGTCTGAAATTCTCCTGTTCTCTGTGTCCAATTAAGACTAAATGATTTATTTTGAGTTCCCCAACTTCAAATTATTTACTAGAGTTTACACTGAAGCTACATTTTCTTTCTTTCCTTTCTTCTTCTCTGCTTCCCTTCTTCCCCCCCTCCCTTCTCCCACCTCCTTTCTCCCACTCCTACCTACTCTTCCCTCCTCTACCCCAAAGGAAGTAGTATAAAGGGCCATATTTTTAGTTAATGATCATCCTTTGCAGTCTACCAAATCAAAAAAGAAGCATTATATAAGTAAAGTATTTTATAGTATTCTTGTGGACCAGATGGATCTAAAAGTCCTTTTAAAATGAAAGTAATAGCAATTCAATCATTATATCCTATCAGTAATATCATGTACAAAGATCTTGTTCTTGTAATGTATTTTAAACATAATACAAAAGTCTTACAAGTTTTTTGATGATTGTAGGCTCACACCAAATATATCTAGGGCAAGGAATAAGAGTATATAAATGAAGGTTCTAATACCAGTTGTCCAATATTAGTAAAATATTAAGAATTAGTTTATTAGTAAAAAATTAGAATCAATGTCAAAAACAATTATTGAAAGGGAAGATACTTAATAAAAACAAATAACTACATCATGAACAAAAATGAACAATTCTGGCTTATAGAAGTCATCATTGGCTAAGGAGTAAATGTATGCTGAATTTCTTATCTAGCCTCATAGGATGTTAATGGATACTTTTCTTCTTGGTCACTCAAGAGTAGAGTTTTAGATATAGTTTTAACATCCTAAATTAACCATTAGGAAAATTAAAATAGGCTAGATGTCCAGGGGGAAAAAACAAGTGAAGAGATAATGTAGCAAGATAGGTAATATCAAAAGAAAACTAACAAATAAACCATGATGTTACCAATAATACTGAGTATCTCAGGAATGGCAATAAATGTATATTTATTATAAGATGATGCTCAGATTAGATTTTTAACCACGCTCTATTTAAGAGATACTTAAAACCAAATAATCAGAAGTGATTTAAAGAGAAAAATGGAAAAAGGTATATCAGGAAAATACAAGCAAACTAGAATTAAGCATAACTTTACTTATATCCATGAAAATTATTAGTTAAGTTGTATTTAAAAGATACGAGAATGACAGTATTTTAAAACTATTAACATATCAGGTAATTGATCAAAAGGGGAAACAAAAAAATTAAGGAGCACCCCAATAGGTTCTAAAAATTACATGTATATTTATTTATATATGACATTTTAAATAAAACAATCCATCTTTTTTCTTGTATTTTCTTCTTTGCCCATTCACTGTAAAATTATTTAAATGCCAAAATTTATAAAAAGGATTGTCATCTGATAATAGCAGTATTACTACTATGTAAATCATGGGATATTCCTATGATGAATTACTAGGCAGTCATGACAAAAATGATTTTTCTGTTTTTTCTTAGGTTCTATATTTGTCTATTTGGCACTCATTGATCACAGGGCCAATTATGTTAACTATATATTTTTATTTTCTATATTCTTCATGTTCTGACATTTGTGGCTTTGCTGACAGTGGAGAAACTGCCCGGCCAGGGCGATCTATGGGCCAAGTGTTTTTCTTTCCTTTAAAAAAAAATCCTCACCCAAGGATATGTTCTTATTGGTTTCTGAGAGAGAGAGAGAGAGAGAGAGAGATAGAGAGAGAGAGAGAGAGACATTGATGTAATAGAAACATCGATCATTTGCCTCCTGTACATGCCCTGACTGGGGATCAAAACCACAACCTAGATATGTGCCCTGACCTGAAATTGAACCTACAACTTTTTGGTTTACAGGATGATGTTCCAACTTGCTGAGCACCCCCACCTCATAGGCCAGGACTAGAGCCAGTTCTTAAAGGAAACCAAGGGCTCTATCCGGAACACATTTTTCATATGCGAACCAACTAATCCCAAGCTAGTGTTCCCCAACCACTTCCCTATCCAACTCTGAAATACCAAACCAATATTTCCTATACCCTAAATCAACCTAGGACCAGGTACCAGGAAACTGAAGACCACCTCTATGCCCCAAAGCCCACCAGAATTATTCAAACTAGCCATTCTAAGCTGTTTACCCTGACCTGCCTTCTCTTTCTTGTAGAGACCTCATTAAGGGCTCTGGCCTTGGCGTTCCCCACACACCTATCTTCTGCCTCCTGACCAAACCTGGTGCTTCCCCTGTGGCCCTGCATGGCGCCTGGGGACCTCCTCTCTGGGGCCTGTGACTATAAAATTGCTTTCTAAATCTCATTCTTATTGTCTCATGTGGCCACACCAACTTTCCCATGCCATATCCAACATATACATTTTTAGAACATCTTTCAACAATATTTATGTCACAGGAAACGGATAAAAAGCAATACTTCAGTTTCTAATACATATGTATGTGTTGCATATTTAGAAAACATTAGCTGAAATTACACCAAAATGTTAATAGGATTATTATGGTGGTATGATACTAGATGATTTCAATATTTTTCAAAGATTCAACAAGTTTTATAATAAACTAAATATGGTCATGTATATCTCTATCTCTATTTATTATTTTATATTCACAAAATGGAATTAAACTGTGCTAAGTTCCAAAATCTAAGTCATATAATAAATTTTCAAAGCTAAGATTTTTAGAATGGCTTATGTGTCATGCATTCTTTTATCCACTTTACATTTGACTTCTGATTTTTTTGTATGACGATTCTGACTCCCCCAGTTAATAAAAGATCAAAGAATGACACATATATCCTGACTGCCATGATACAGAATAGATACCATTGTGAATCAAATTTATGTCTTATAGAGTCAGCAAGTTTCCAAAAGAAAAACTGAGTAACAGGAAAAAATACGAAAAAATCTAATCTAAGAGATTATGACTCAAGTCTGATCTCTCTGAAAAATGAACCTTTTGTAAACTATGACCTATGAATGTTCATGTTTCCAGAAAATATTTTTATATGCCTCCTGATTTGATTTTGAATCAAGCTACTGATTTTCAGTTTGTATTGAGGAAAAGTCCAATGGTAAGTAGATGTCTACTGTGGAAAGGGCTTTATCATTTTAATTTGAACCAACTGAAATAGATACTTTGACTCCCAAACTGGTTGATATCCTGCACCCAAACTGAACATAAACAAGGATTTGATGCTATATCTATAACTGAACTAAACTTTTTAAAAAGTGATGAGCTAAAAAATTGTTCAAGACTAAAGAATCTGGGGCAGGATGTACAGAGGATGTCCTTGTAGTCTTCCTGGTTCTAGAAATTGACTGCTGTGGAACCAGAGGTCAGGACATTACTTGTACCATTGAAAATGTTAATCTAATGCTAGAAAATGAGAAATGAATATATGGAAGATATATTAATACATGTAAATAACAGTCAGTTTGGATATGAATTTATATTTTAGTAAATTCTCAAAAACATCTATGCTTCTTAACAAATTTTCTTTTCTATACAGAAATCTAGGGGTGTGTGTGTGCATGTGTGCATGTGCGTGTTTCAGTATTTAGTAGAATGAATAAATAGAAGTGGGGAAAAAGTTTGGTTATGAATCAGACTTTTACAAAAATTTCCTTTATTTTATTTATTTATTAAAAAACAACAACAACTATGGAAATGATGTTTATCCACCTGAGGTATTCTGTAAACTCTGGACATAGTGGAATGGTTTCTTCTAAACATAGAATTGCATACTTTCCTAAAAGTAAGATTTGTGATTACAAATGTTATGCTCTGTGAAAAAATTGGAAATAACACAGAACTGCAACATTTATAGCACATCATAAAAAGTTAATCTGTTTAAAATTACTTTATACAAATATAGATAATATGATCTGTATTAATAGTACTAAAGACAATAAAAATGAACATATATTGAAAATATTCATGTAAGATGCATGATTTTTCTCAATAAAGCAAGCATGCCATCTAAATCACTAAAGTTTATATATCAGTCTAGATCAGTGGTTCTCAACCTGTGGGTCGCGACCCCTTTGGGGATCAAATGACCCATTCACAGGGTCATGACCCCTCTGGGGGTCAAACGACCCTTTCACAGGGGTCGCCTAAGACCATCGAAAAACACATATTTTTAATGGTCTTAGGAACCAAGACACCACCCCTCTGTCTCCAGGCGGGCCCACCCACATGCAGATACGCCCACATACAAGTACCCAGCATGATGACATCATTATGCCAACCCCCTCACATACATCCCATACAAATACAGGTGTATATGACAGAATTGGTGCCATAGTGTACTTATGTGAGTCACACATGTGTAGAGAGCAGCTACTGTGTAGAAAGCAGCTACTCTGTTAAAAGTAGCTACTGTGTTGAAAGCAGCAGCATTGGAGATAAAACGACACTTCATGAATTATAATTACTGGGTAGGTGTAAAATCATGTACTGTAAAATCATCAATTATGACAAAAAAAAAAAAAATCTGTACCATGAGAACTTAATCTGGATGCTGATCAGCCTTTTTATATTCAGCTGTGGTTGATGTGAATACTGCCTCCTTTGTGATAGTGACAGGAATGTAAAAAACAACAACAACACAGAGAATGGTAAATCACAGGAAACTTTAATGAACTGTATTGACTAAACTATGCCATGTATCATCTTTTGTATTATTAAAGCTATGTTATATATTATTTTCATTAGCAAACCATCCCATGACAATGGATTGTGTAGAGAAGAAAGTTAAGAAAAGAAAATATAGTGAGGATTTTTTTACAGTATGGTTTTACCTCAATAATTACAGTAGGAATTGAGAAACCACAATGTGTTATTGTTGTGAAGTTCTATCAGCCGAATCTATGAAGCCAAACAAACTGAAACGCCATTTTGATAGCAAGCATCCGAGATTTGCCGGCAAGGATACCAACTATTTTAGAAGCAAAGCTGATGGACTCAAGAAAGCCAGACTTGACACTGGTGGCAAGTATTACAAACAAAACATAGCAGCCATTGAAGTTTCATATTTGGTGGCACTCAGAATCATCAGAGATATGAAACCTCACACCATTGCTGAGGATTCACTGTTGCCAGTGGCCAAGGACCTTGTTCAAGTTATGATCGGAGATGAATTTATTACAAAATAGAGTGCAGTTTCCTAATCTAATGACACTGTCAACAGAAGAATAAATGACATGTCTGCTGATATATTCTTTTTTTTTGAACCTCACTCGAGGACATTTTTGCATTCATCTTCAGATAGAGCGGGAGGGAGAGAGGGAGGAAGAGAGAGAGGGAAACATCAATGTGAGAGAGACACATCGATTGGCCGCCACCCACACGACCCCAACCGGGGCCGGGGACAAACTGCAACCAAGGTAGGTGCCCTTAGCGGGAACCTAACCTGGGACTCCCTGGTCTGTGGGCTGACGTTCTAACCGCTGAGCCAAACTGGCCAGGGCTCTGCTGATATTCTTGATCAGGTAATCCAGGAAATTAAATCTGTTCCACTTTCAATATTTAGCATCCAGCTTGATGAATCTACAGACATTGCAAACTATTCACAGTTACTGGTTTATGTGAGGTATATTAATGATGGCTACTTTAAAGATGAGTTTGTTTTTTGTGAAACTCTTGAAATGACAACTACTGCATGTAATGTATTTGACACAGTTGGTTCATTTCTAAAAGAGCATAAGATCTCTTGGGAAAAGGTTTGTGGTGTTTGCACAGATGGTGCTCCAGCTATGCTAGGATGTCAATCTGGATTTCAACATTTGGTACTGAATGAGTCACCAAAAGTCATTGGAACTCACTGTATGATTCATCAGCAAATATTAGCAATGAAGACGCTGCCACAAGAGTTACAAGAATTATGAAAAGCATCATAATTCTGTCAATTTTGTAAAGATGAGCACGTTAAACAGTCGACTGTTTTTGCAACTGTGCAACGAGTTGGATGCGCCAAACAATGCTCTGCTATTTCACACTGAAGTGAGATGGTTGTCAACAGGAAAAGTTTTAAAACGTGTTTTTGAGCTTCGTGATGAACTTGAAAAGTTTTTTAATCAGAAAGCAAGACCACAGTACGAAGCACTTTTCAGTGATAAAAGTGAACTGCAGAAAATAGCTTACTTGGCTGACATCTTTGCCATCTTGAATGAGTTAAACTTATCACTGCAAGGACCAAATGCAACATGCCTCGATTTGTCTGAAAAGATCCGATCATTCCAAATAAAACTTCAGCTTTGGCAAAAAAAATCGGATGAAATAAAATTTACATGTTGCCTACTTTATCTGCTTTCTTTGAGGGACATGACATTGAACCAGACAAAAGGATTACGATGATAATTTCTGTGAAAAAACACTCGCACATGCTTGAGGATGAAATTTCATCATACTTTCCAAATCTACCTGACACCCCATTTGTACTTGCCAGAAGCCAATTCACAGTCAAAGATGAAGATGTTCCTGAGACAGAAGAAGAGGAGTTCATTGAACTTATTAACAGCAATGCAGTGAGAACTGATTTCTCTACAATGCCAGTTACAAAATACTGGATCAAGTGTTTGCAGTCATATCCTGTTCTGTCTGAAACTGTGTTGCGTCTTCTTCTTCCATTTCCAACAACATATCTTTGTGAAACAGGGTTTTCCAGCTTGTTGGTTATCAAGTCTAAATACAGAAGTAGACTTGTTGTGGAAGATGATCTTTGTTGTGCTCTTGCAAAGACTGCCCTGAGAATTTCTGGTCTGGTGAGAAAGAAGCAATCTCAACCTCCGCACTGACATTGGCTTTTTACCCATACTGTCCCAAAATGTAGCAATGTAGTTCACTGTTGTTACATTAAGACTGTTACCTATGCTACACCATGCTTCAAGACAAAATTTCATTTATTGTAATTAGAAATAAATATTTCACAGTATATAATTACATGTTATTTTGTGATTAATCACTGTGCTTTAATTCTGTTCAATTTGTAACAATGAAAATACATCCTGCATATCAGATATTTACATTATGATTCATAACAGTAGCAAAATTATAGTTATGAAGTGGCATTAAAAACAATTTTATGGTTGGGGATCACTACAACATGAGAAACTATAGTAAAGGGTCACGGCATTAGGAAGGTTGAGAACCAGTGATATGGTTTTAAGTGCATTCTACTAGAATGTTTGTCCCCTAATGGGGAAATATATATATATATTTAATTTTTGTTGTTTTAATCCTTTCCTGAGGATGTTTTTTCCATTGATTTTTTTTTTTTTTTTTTTTTTTTTTTAGAGAGAGTGGAAGCGAGGGAGGGAAGACCATATGGAGGAAGAGAGAGAAACATTGATGTGTGAGAGATGCAGTGGTTGCCACCTGCACGCACCCTGATGGGGCTGGGGATCGAACCTGCAACCCAGGTATGTGCCCTTGACCAGGAATTGAACCCTGCAACCCAGGTACATGACCCTTTGGTGTGTGGGCCAATGCTCTAACCACTGAACCACACTGGCCAGGACCATACATTTAATTTTTTATAAATAAGTTGAGTCATATTTTTTCTTGTGAGTATAGATTTTTCTTCAGTGTTCACTCCTTATATTCTCTTATTTATTTATTTACTTATTTATTTTTATCCTCACCTGAGGACATTCTGTTTATTCCATTTTTGTTGTTGTTCAGATAGAGTGGGAGGGAGAGAGAAGAAGAGAGAGAGAGAGAGAAACATCGATGTGAGAGGGACACATCGAGTGGCTGCCTCCCGCATGACCCCAACCAGGGCCGGGGATGAATTGCAACCAAGGTACGTGCCCTTGACCAGAATTGAACCCGAAACTCATTGGTCCATGGGCCGTCATCTCTAACTGCTGAGCCAAACTGGCCAGGGCTAATTCTCTCTTTTAAAACATTGAATATTGCCCTGGCTGGTTGCTTCAGTGGTTAGGGTCATGGGTTCAATTCCTAGTCAAGGGCATGTACCTGGGTTGCAAGTTCCATCCCTGGCCCTTGTTGGGCTCTGGCAGGAGGCAACCAATTGATGTGTCTCTCACATCAATATTTCTCTTTCTTCCTCCCTCCCTTCCACTTTATTGAAAAATCAATGGAAAAGTATCCTTGGGTGAGGATTAACAAAAAACAAACAAACAAAACCATTAAATAGTGACAAGAACCATGAAAAGTCTAAGATTTTACTCTACTCACAAGCTAATAGGTTAGCTTGCCACAATTTCATGGGTGTTGATAGAAGACATGAGATGCCTAGGTCAGAAATAAAGTATAGTTTACTCCTCACAGCAATAGCAGTAGCCAGACTGGTCAATTTCCCTTTGCCCATGTTCCACAGTGCTTTAGCAAATGGATCCACAGGAATGTCTCATATACAGTGAGCTGTGTTACAGGAGAGGGATTTTTACTTAGGAATCTGAATGTTTTTTAAATTAATTAATTAATTGATTTTAATTAACTGAGGCATAGAGAGATGAGCTGTAGAGCCAGGACTTCAGACCTAGATTTGCCTGAGTTCTATGTCTCTGTTCTTTCTAGTACTCTAAGCTGCCACTCAAGCAGGAGTCATGAAAGGAATCTGAATGTTTTATAATGAACAGTAAGCATGCCTACAATTTGCTTTGGAAGAACATATTATCTTTATTATATATGCTGGTAAGGAAACATGCTCTTTCCTCTAGAGAGAGATACAATCTCTATCCTCCAATATTGTTTTCTCTACAAATATCTTTTAAAAATAATCTGGAACAAAGGGTAGCATGTGCCTTTCTTCTTGCAAGATGTGCAGAAATGCATGACACATGGAGGATTGTCTTACAACATATATATGAAGATTTCCCTTAGGAATGGATTTCCAAATGAAAAAACAAATTATTTTTCCTAGGTAAGCTGTGTTAGTTGGCACTAAGGACTGTATGTGACATGCTTGTCATTGAGGCTTGTTGGGACTACAACAAGGACTGCGTTTTATATTCCACAGATGCCTCCTATACTCCACCTCCCTGAATCACCTGTTGAGATGCTGCTATGCTCAACATGTAAGAACTGTGAAGATATGTGGTAGGCAGAATTATAAGGTGATCGTCAATGACCCTTACCTTTAGCTATTATTTTTTATCCTCACCGGAGGACATTTTCCCATTTTTATTCAGATAGAGTGGGAAGGAGAGAGAGAGAGAGAGAGAGAGAGAGAGAGAGATCAATGTGAAAGGGACACAACGAGTGGCTGCCACCCGCACGACCAACCAGGGCCAGGGACAAACTGCAACCGAGGTACATGCCCTTAGCGGGAACCAAACCCGGGTCTTTCTGGACCACAGACCGATACTCTAACCGCTGAGCCAAACCGGCCAGGGCAATGACCCTTACCTTTATAGAATCCTCTCCTGTTGAGTGTGGGTGGGACCTCTGAATAGGAGATATCACTCCCATAATCATGTTGTGTTATATTGCAAAAAAGAGATTAGCTGGGGTGGGCATGAGCTAATTAGGTGATCCTGTTAAAAGCATATAGATTTTGCTGGCTGATCACAAAGAAAAGTGAGAGTGGTGTTCCCGCTGTCCTGGAAGTGAGCAAACATTCACGCTGCGAACTGCCTTTGGGGACCATGTGGCAACGAACTGGGACAGCTTCTAGGAGTTGAGAGCAGCTCTCAACTGACAGCCCTCAAGGAACAGTGGCTTCCATCTCATAGCTGGAAGGAAGTGCATTCTGCAGTAACAGTGTAAGACTGAAGGAAAACCTGAGCTCATGTGCTCATGCAGCCAGGGCAGCACCTTGATTCCAGCCTGGTGAGAGACTGACCAGAGAACCCAGCTGAACCTGGACTTCGGACTTAAGAACTGTGAGCCAATGCATGGAAATTGTTTTAAGCCACTTGTCTGTGGTAATTGGTTATGCGGCAATAAAAAAGCTATTATGGGAAAGAAGGTAGAGAATCCTTTGTTTATGGCATATTGATTCTAATTTCCTTCTGCTTCACTGAATATTTCATTATATAACCTAAGGTAATCACTGTAATCAACTCTTTTATTACAATCTTTTTTCATTTTTTTTTTTTTTTGTAAAATCTACTCTTGTTCTAAATTGCAATTTCTTGACCAATTCAAAATAAAACCACCATTTATTGGGCTTCTACTAATCTAATAAGCACTTCTGCATTTTATACATGATTTCATTTAAACCTCACAATAGTCTTGCAAAGGTAATGTCCCTATATTTAAGAAAAACAAAATGCAATTTTGAGGGTTAAGTGTATTAATTAGAATAAAACAATGAGTTGTGGAGTTAGGATTCTAATCTGGTTATGAATGACTTCAAATCATAGTTTTATGTACTGCATGCTATTACCTTTCAGTACAGAAAAATTTCATGACAGTATGCATTAGTCATAATTACCAATATCCAGTACTGCTCAACTTTAAAGCACGGTGGGAGTGTACTTCCTGTCCTCTTAAAATTAGGCCACATTATGTAACTGTTGTTAGACAATGAAATATGAGTGAAAGTGACATACATCACTTCTGGGCCAAAGCATTTAATCACTGGGGCTTGACTCTACAATCCTCTTTCCTGCCAGAACAATTCTGGAAGCCAAGAGGTAAAGTGGAGCCCACATTAGCCTTGGTCCTCCAGTAGCTGTCACAAGCAGAGCTTCTCATATTGGACATGTCATAGAAGCAAGATATAAGAGCTGTGTTGTTACCTCAGCACAGCCTAGTCTTTCCTGACTAATACAGTCACCTGCACCAACAGAGTCTACAATTCTCATTGGTAAGTTTAGATTGATTTTAGGTGCTCATTACCCATCTTATACACTATGCTTTAACTATAATGGTAAGTTTGCAGGTCTCTGAATGTTTGTTGTTTTCCTAGACCTCAGGACCTTTAAACTAGTTCTTCCCTCTGCTTGAAATAGTAAAGAGGTCATCATAATGGGTCGTTAAGAAGGAGCTACAAATGCAGGCTAGTCTAGATTTATATCTTGAAATTTCCATTTCTTCTCTGTATTGCCTTGGACAAGTAACTTAACTCCTTTTGCCCCCACCTCCTTATCCATAAAATGGGGTAATGTTAGGATGTCTATCATGGGGCTGCTGTAAACGTTAAGTGAAAAATATGTGGAACAGTTAGAAAGTGTTGTTGTTATTGAAAACTACATGTAGATATCACCCCCTCCAGGAGGCTTTCCTGATATTTTGAGGTTTGATTAGGTGGCCCTTTATTGTGTTACTACAAAAGACGGCCAACACATTTGTAAAACTATATTAAATACTATCTCTCTTTTCTCTAATATCAGCACCTGAAAAACATCAATTAGAAAGAAAACAGTGTTGTATTTTTAGTCCCTAACAGTCAATAAATGTCTTCTGAATGAGAAAGGAACATTAGAGTCAATAGCTTTGGGTGAAAGCTAGTGATTACTAAGGAAATAATTATGAATATCAAGTAAAATTAATCTTATAAATGATAATCACATGAATTAATCTAGTTTTAGAAATGCTCTTTTAACTAACTTCATTGATAGAAGCTGCATTTTTCTAGAGTTATGTTAAATGGGGTGTAATTTTCAAAAATTGAGATCATTCTTTATTTTCTGAAATTGCTGAAAACACTAAGTTTGTATTATAAGTAGTTTAAAATTAAACTGATCATTCTGGCATTAGCAACCTGGATTATGTTTGGAGACATATTTTACTCATCACATTCAATAATAAACGTCATTGTGAACACCCCAAACTACTGCAAAGCAAAACATACTTAAATGCATTATCTTTACACTTCAAAATATTTTTTGCTAATGTCTAATTTGCAATCATGAATTGATTTAGACATTTGGTTAAAACTGACTCCTTTAGCTTAGAAAGAAAAACACTCCACATTTGTGGTTTTGATAAGTTTGTAATTTCTCTAAAGAAAACATCTGAAACATTTTTTGCTGGAGAAGGTCTGGTTCTAAAGTTGGTGACTGACCTCCCGGTGTAAACTTGTTGGTAGTCAACAGTACCTCCCCGACAAAGCTGACTTTTCTCACAGTAATCTTGCAAGTTAAAACTTTTTAAATATAGAAAATGGATTTCACCCTGGATATTTAACCTTTATCATGCTTAAGTCTGGAGTCCTTTTCCATTAACGATATTTAGAATTTCTGCTTCACCACGTGGAACCATCTCTCCTACTGCCGGATCCCTGCCTGTAATACGCCTGCTCTCCAACAGGGAGAGATGCCTTTTTTGATCTGCTGCTAGCAGAGCGGGAAGCTCATCTGCTCATGCTTGAGCAAAACGAAGCTTCTTAGGCAAGATGATTAGGTTTTACTTTTCCACATGGAAACACATGGCAGCAGTGAATAAATTGAGAGAGAGTAGGAGAGGAGGAAGAAAAAGAGATTCATATCATTTTGTAACTTGTACAGACCAAGAGGTGACAGAATGGTTTCCTAGAACTTGAATGCTTAAGAAATAAAATGCATTTTAATTACCAGCACATTTAGATTTGCGACTAGTCACTGTGCTGTTTCAAAGTAATAATAATCAAGCATTAAAGCCACAGGTCAGCCACTTGCTCTGTGTAACTGTCTGTCTGCTTGAACCTGACTGCCCTTTGAATTCCCCTTCAGGTCTGTGAACAGGAGCTCAGCCAGGAACGAGCCAGGGCGATGCCACGGTGTCCAGGTGCACTTGTGAGGAGTCGCGTGTGGTCACATCCTTGCCCAACTGGTAGGTGGGGAGGGAGGCTCATGTGGTCTCTTAGCTGCCCTTTGTGGGACAGCAGGAAGCGGTCTGTCTGTAAAAGAACTCCTGCGTTTGTTTACTTCTTTTTCTGTTGTGTCTGTGCCTGTGATTTCTGCCTCAACTGGATGTGTCTCTGTTTCCTTTCTCCACTGTTTGCCTTCAGTTTGGTTGCACGCCCGCTCCAGGATGTCTTGAAGGCTTTCAATGAACCTAACTGATTTTGCCCTTTTTCAAAGTATCCCCTTGGCTAACTGCTTAAGTGGGCTTAGTTTTGTAGCAGGTAGTGATTGTGAATTCAACAAGGTGGAGGCCGCTGTGCTCGTTTCCGTGGTGCAGAGTGGGTGGTAATCAGTGCAAAGAAGACACCAAGCTCCACACTGGGACAGGCCGGAGAGAGGAGGTCAGGGGCTGGGCTCCAGAGCCACTCTCCTGGGCCCGCGAAACCCTTGCACGTGGGTGGGCAGTGCACGTTTCATGTGCAATCCCCCACGGGGACGGATGGCTCTGCTGGTGATATTTTTGGGAAATACAGGACTGCAGTCATGAAGGTAGCGTTTTGAGCTTCCTCTGAATTTCTCTTTCTTCTTACATGCTATTAATGACACATGTTGCAGAATTTGGCAGTGGAATGCAGGGGGGAACACTGACAATTGTCACTAAGACTTCAGCTTCAACTGTGGGCTGTATGTAATAAACCAGATTTGTAAAAGCCTGTTTATCCCAAATTGTACATTTTAACCTGTGTTATTTTCCCATGAAAGGCATCTAAGCAGCTAGAAAATCTGTGAGTAAATTCATGGGTCAAAAAAACAGAACAGCCTGGCCAATGTGGCTCAGTTGGTTGGAGCAGCGTCCTGTACACCAAAAGGCTGAGTTCAATCCTCAGTCAGCACATGCAGAAAGCAACCAATCGATGTTTCCCTCACATTGATATTTCTCTCTTTATATAAAATTAACAAAAGAAATTAAAAAAACAAAAAACAGAAAATAATAATCCCCCTCATTTATGGTAAATATGTAGTAGGCCCAGCACTATGTGTCTGTGACTTATATATTCTGCTGATATTTATGTGCAATTTAAAACAGTGCAAGAAAAAACAACTTTCCATTTCTAAACTTTTTTCTCAGTTAAGTTTCACAAGATGTTTTCCTAATTCCTGTGTCTAACAGCAGCTATAAAAACATAGTTTAAATGCAGAAAGTAGATATATTGAAAAAGAAAAAAAAACCTTAACATGCCTTATATATTCAGCATTTATACTTTTTTTAAAATTTCTCTATAAATAATTCTGGGATTGATCAAATAGTAAGGTGAGACATAATTTTTTGTTCTTTGTTTTTCTCGTAATCCTCACTGTTCCTCCCTTTGTTTAACCTAAATAATTGCTTAGGTTGATTTCTCTGGTTCTCTTTCTCCAGTATTTTTTAGTTCACTTCCTTCTTTAGACTTTATTCTTTTCTTTCTTCTTTCTTTCCCCTCTTCTTTTCTTTCATTTTCTTATTTCCTTTTCTTTCTTGGTATCTTTCTGCTTTGTTGTAGCTTAAAACAATAAAGAAATAAATGATGTACACCAGAGGGCAGTCTGGTCACACACACACACACACACACACACACACACACACACACACACACACACACACTTTCCTCTTTTATTTTTTCTTCATTATAGCTACCTTCCTGGAAGAATGTGCTGCTTCAGAGAGTAGGTAGTTAAAAAACTTTCATTTATAACTCCTTTGATTATTGCTTATGTGTGTGATTGTAGTCTCCATATGATTTGTGAAGACTTGACTGTCTTCCCTGTTTTGTATGGGAGTATATAGACCCTTACTCTCATAGCCTAAAGACAACAACAAAATTACTTGGACTTGTCTCAGAAGCCACCAAAGTACATGGTGAAAATGAAACCTTGGGCCATGAAATTTTAGATGTATAAGACATGAAAAGTCAGTAGACTCATTTCTGGGAGACTTGTATATTTGTGTGACTCCAGCATTTAAGAATTTTAACTCTCATTTAAAAAATTTATAATCCAGACTTAGTATATTCAGACTTTGACTAACAGTCTTTCTTATGTAATTAACATGAACTTCAGACTTGATTTTATACACATTTGGTGTTATAAAGGGGAATTTAGAGATCACTAGTTTCAGAATACTAGGCTATTTAATAGATAGCACTGGGCATTTTAATTTAGGTCAAAATAAAGTAGATGGAGAAAGTATCTGTGTATTTTCAAGTGAGTGTTCAGTTGAATTTAGATGTAATGATTTCCTAGTGCTCTTTCCAATGATTTCAATGGACAGTTTCTGCCATAGGAATAATTTCTCTAAAGACTCGATCTTTCTGCTGCACAGACTGTGACCCTTCTCACGCGTTACTTATTCTAGGAGTAGCTGAGTTGGTAGATATTTTGGAATGTGAAATGCACTTCTGAACTTCTGCCTGTAGGAACACTGAGGAGATGCAAGTGAAGAGGTCTTTTCAACTCAGTCCTGATCCAGACTTCAAACCAACCAACCAACCAACCAACCAACCAACCAACCAACCAACCAGCCAACCAGCCAACCAACCTTGCTAAAGATACTGAGCTCAGAATTTTAAAAAGCTTCAAATCTGAATGTCATACCAGGCACTAAACATGTTGACTCACATAAAAAATAGGGATCCATGTCATGAAAATTTAAAACTAGAGGGAACCAAGGTTTTTAAGTGAGTTTAACCATTTTGCAGGTGAGTAACTGAGGTCTCTGTATATTAAAACAAATTGTTCCCTAGTCATAGTGACAATGTATAATATTGCATTTGGAATAGTTTTAGATAAATCAAGGACTTAGATACCCAAATAATCTGTGACATAACCACACACATGCATTTAACTGCTTCAAATACTTACCAGGTCACTGTTCCTATGGCTTGGCTAATTATCCCTTATCCTACCTAAGTAAAGACACATGTTTTTTAGGGTAAGAGGATGGCATTAAGGAGGCATGTCCTAAGCAAGAAGTGCCCTTTCTATGTTACAAAATGAACTGCTTATATACATTTTTGCACTAATGAACTTCACTAAAACAAAACATATATTGCAGTTAATGAGAGTAAATAAAATAATCATTATGCATTATTTAATGCATTAAAGTTTCATGCTAACTTTCTAAAGTGACCATGTATAAACTTGAAGGAGGAGAGGTGTGAGCCAGCAGCCTGCATTTTCACAGCCTTCCAGTTGATCCTGATGTTCACTCAAATTTGAAAAACACTAAGAACCATGCTGTTGGTTTTACTATGAAAACTAAAGTCTAATGACTTTAATGTGTTAAACACTTTTCTGCTAAGTATATCTGGACAGAATGATTTTTTGCAAAGGTTGAAACAATTTCTCTTTATAATGAGAAGTATGAAAAATATGAAGACTTTTCCCTTTTCAGATTTTTAGATTCCTTCCTTTTATTGCTTTATTTGTGGATTCAAAGATTGCTTGTTTACAGCCCTTTTTTTTTTTTTGTAAGAGTACAGACGGACTCCTACATGGACATGCCAGTCTGTGTAGCCACGATCTCATATTTATTTTGACTCCTGGCCGCATCCCCACAGCTTCTCTATGGGAAACAGTGCCTCTCGCCTTGTGGTTCTCTGACTGGTCCAGCTACACACAGCTCTGAGCATCTCATGACTGTATTGTTCTAAGAAGCCCTGCAAAGCCTTTACCCAGACTCCCGTGTCATCAAACTCCATGTTCAACGTTTCTTCCAATTAATGATGTGAAATGTAAAAATGTAAAGGCCTTACTTGAGTTTCTTGAAGGTGGCAATAACGAAGCACCGAAGAAACCGTCAAGGGACTGGGGCTAATTAAAATGCAGCAGGGTACAGCAGTAAAGGTACCTGTGCCTCCCCATGCCGAGTCTCCCGTAATCAGCAGTCTCCAGTCTCCCCACACTAATTGACAGGAGGCGCAGCGCCCCAAGTGCACGCACAGCTCAGTAATGCAGTCGCACACGCTGCTCTTCCTGCCTGACTTGTCTCATTACCGACCTTGAACCGGCAAAGGTCAGAGGACCGTGCTGCTTTCATCAACATGACAGGTGTCTGAGGAGCGTCTCTCTGTAGTCTAATAATTTGGCAGTTGTCTTATCCTGTACATGAATTAGTGATCTGATGCTTGAGGTATGATGGATAAAAAGAATGTCAGCTCTGGGTAGGGATGTCGTTCTGGGCATCTGTATTAGCCCCATCACTAACCCAGCCAGGGAAGTGTGTATTGTAGGGGTGTCTTTTTCTCCCAGAGAAAGAATGCGCCTGTATGCAGTCATTCTATCAAAAGGGCATTTTCCTAAAAAATTGTTATCTATGGGAAAATATTTTACCAAGGTATTAACATTCACTAGTCAATTTCTTTCTACCAAGGAGACATTGACATCTGACACTTTTCTAGTGTGAGCATAATGATAATAAATGTTCATTGAAAAACAATCAATTAATAATATCTCTTGAGCATCCCTCATATGCTGAAAACAATTACAGGCACTATACAGGGATGTAAAAGAGACAGAAGATGGTACACTGCAGCATAGATATGCTGTACACCAAGATATGCCAATATAAACATATAACACAAGTAATGAACATCTTCAAAGGCACGCATGTGTAAGCATCTATTTATGTGAAGGAAACAGTGAAACTGGCATCATCATTTGACAAAGATCTGAGAACATTTATAAGCAACACACAAAAGGCATACCTTCTTATGGGTGACCTGCAGATCAGAGAAAGGAATAGGAAGGATGGACAAATGAGAAAGGACATTTTAATTAGAGAAAGACTTGTGCAATGCTGAGTTTGGGTCCTGTTTTCCAAAGAGAGGAAGGATACAGACAGGGAGAATGAAAAGAAAGATCATTTTTACCAGAGACAAAAATCCTAGTACTGAGAAACATAAAATATTTTGGATGTTTCCAATTGTCACTGAGTCTTCTTTCTTCCCTGTCCACATGTAAAATTCCTAATTAATTTCAAATTGCACTGCAGAATTCACCACTCTGTTCAAGTGTTTTTGAGCCACCCCAAGGAGCAAAGTTGATCACTCCTTCTCTGTGTTGTGAGTACTTGTAGTATCAAGTGTGTTACAGTGGGTTGAAATTATGTATTCCCATGTCTCTCTAGTGTGTGATACAGCTTGGTTTAATTTAATACAGCATGGTAAGGTTGGAGACAAATCATGCATTTTGGATCAGATGAACTGGAGTAGAAATTAAATCTTTATGCTTTACTAATATGTATGGTTGAGGAAATTTTATGCATGTTTCAGACATGTGTTTAGTTAAAATTACCCTGAAAATATCTCTCTTCAAAAATAAGATACATTGAATTTGTAGTAACATATCCAAGACCCGAATAAAATATTATTCTCTCCAAGATTCCTTTTCTTATATATTAAAATAGCTATTATGATGATCATAAATAGAAAGTCATTTATATGAGATAGTATAGAAATACGAGTATTATTCTTTCAATATAGGCTTTGAACAGGAACTATACACTCGCTCCATTAATATCTGCATGCTTGGGACTTTTCTAAAACATATCTTGAAATAATAGAGCTTGTATAATATTCTTAAATGTTTTTACTGTGGTAAAATATACATGCTAGAGACTGAATGTGTGTATTCCCCCCAAATTCATATGTGAAAACCTAACCCCCATTGTGATGGTATTGGGAGGTGTGGCCTTTGGGAGGTGATTCAATCCTGAAGCTGGAGCCCTCATGAATGGGTTTAGTGTCTTTGGGAAAGAGACTGCAGAGGGCTCCCTTGCCCCTTTCACCGCGAGAAGACACAGCAAGGAGCTCAGCAGTGAACCAGAAGATGGGAACTGACCAGACACTGAATCTGCTGCTGCCTTGATCTTGGACTTTCCAGCCTCCAGAACTGTGAAAATGTATGTTTGTAAGCCACCCAGTTACAGTATTCTCTTATAGCAGACAGAAATAAGGCTATGTACAATATAAAATTTACCATAATTAAAAATTAGCCATTTTAAAATATATAGTTCACTGGCACTACGTGTATTCACATTGTTTGCAGCCATCATACCAAGCACCTTCAGAACTCCACGTCTTGTAACACTGAAACTCTGTATTCATTAAACAATAACTCCTCCCCCCTCAGTGAGTGATAACCTTTAATTTACTTTGTGTCTCTGAATCTGACTACCCTAGGTGTTTCACAGAAGTGGAATCATACAGTTTGTCCTTTTGTGACTGGCTTATTTCACTTGGTATACTGTCCCGAAGACTCATTCGTTTATAAGATATGTCAGAATTCCCTTCCTTTTTAAAGGTGAACAATATTCTGTTGTATGTACACCACATTTTTTTAAAAATCCATATATTCATTGATGGATAGTTGGGTGTGTCTACCTTTTTTCCATTTTGAATAATGCTACTATGGACATGGCTTTACAAATATTTCTTTGAGTCTCTGCTTTCACTTTTTTGGGATTATATATCTAGAAGGGGAATTGTTGGATCATATAGTAATTCTGTTTTTAATTTTTTGAGGAACCTCCTTACTGTTTTCTATAGTGGTTAGCCATTTTACATTCCTACCAGCACTGCACAAGGATTCCAGTTTCTTCACATCCTTGCCAACACTTGCTATTATCTGTTTTTGTTTTTGTTTTTTTAATAGTATCCATTATAATGAGGGTATGACAGAACTTGTATAATATTCTTTTGATTATCTTGAGTAATTTTTATCTTCTAGGGGTAGATATAATGATCGCAGTATCATCAATGATCATTGGCAGACAATTTTCTGAATAATATCATGGCAAAAAGAAGGACTGAGACCTTTAAAAAATACAACTCATATACTTTAAAAAAATTCTCACTTGGATGTGTTCTTATTGATTTTTGGAGAGAAAGAGAGGGAGTGAAAGAGAAAGAGAGAAAAACATTGATGTGAGAGAGAAACATAGATAGGTTGCCTCCAGTATATACCCTGACTGGGGATCGGACCTGCAACATGGGTATGTTCCCTGACTGGGAATTGGACCTGCAATCTTTTAGTGCGTGGGATGATGCTCCAACCGAGACACCCAGCCAGGGCACAACTCATAATTTTTTGGCAAGAATTAAAAACTATTTCAAATCATGCTTCCTTTCTGCTAACCTGTCACCACATTTCTGCTTTTCTTCCTGATTATTTCCTGATAAAAGCTATTAGATGGGGCTGAGCAAGGCAGCCATCCATGTCTGGTGGTGTTGGGGAATGGCACCTGGCACAGGTGTCAGAGCCTGAGTGTGGTGAGGAGTGCACCATGCACGGGGTGTGACAGAGGTGGAGTCCCAGTGCAGGACAGTGTCATCTGAACAGGGTGGGGAAGGCATCTGCACGGCGGCATCCTGGAGTGGAGTGTCAGAGTCCAAGTAGGTAAGAAGGGTGATGAGTTGGTAGTGATAGCAGTGATGGGAGATTGGCCACATTTAAAGGAGATTTATCCAATAAGTTGAGGATAATGGGAGTCAGTTGCTCACTGTCAGAGAAAGGAGTTACACATTTGGAAATATAGAAAACAAAAATGAACCCTGTTTGATTAGATTGCAATTGGTGCTATCAGTGTGAAGTCACAGTTTTCAATGTATATAATTGTGACAGAAATAAACACAGGGGTGAATGTGTATGTGAGGCTCAGTCCTTTTGGAGAACCCTATACAGAGACACTCAAATAATTATGAGCATACCAGTACCCAGATCATGACCTAAATTCTTTTCTCTACTGTAGGAACCAGAATTCTCTGGAGAAATGACTGATTTCAGGGTGTGGGCAGGGAAAGTATAAGATGGTCTTGGAATATTTTGTTGTACAGAAAGGAAAGACATGTTTAAAAAATGATAGAAATATATCAAAATGTAAGGGAAGTCACCTTGAAAGGGCTCCAATGGTCAAGTCTGGGTCAATTTAAGCAACAACAAAAAAAGACAGCAATAGATTATAACCACTTGAATAAAATAAATACCTTTGAGTACAGACTGATATAAATAAATAAGAGAATAATAAATGGGGAGGGGAAGAACTTTACTTGCAGTAAAATACCAATTAATAATTGTAGAAAAAGAATGGTGTTAAAAAATCACCATTTGGCAACTATGGAAGTGATAATTAATTCAACCAAGAAATGTCAATAGATGCTAAAAACAAATGGGTAAAATTTGATGAGGAACTGGACATTCACTTTTACTTATGGGGAAAAACAGAAACATTGCAAAAGAGAAACCTGGCAAACAAAACCTGTATCAAGCAATCAAAGTTGACATCGCCAGTCAAAGAACATAACAAGATCAGGTGCCACTCGTTGAGACGCAATCAGAAGAATCCAGCATCACTCTGTGCTGTTTTTACTCTGAATATAATTATGAGGAAACTAGTGATAAACTTAAACTAAGTATATTTCAAAAATTAACTGGCCAATAATTTTCAAGTGTTACTAATTTAGACGTCCAGGGAAGACTGAGGGACTATCCCAAATTGAAGGTAACTTAAGAGACATGTCAACCACATGCACTTTGTTTATCTGGATGGATTTTTTTTTTCTACAAAAGGCATTAAGATAATAGGCAACGTGACTGGACTTCATGGATTAGATGGTAATAACAATGTTAACTTCCATCAATGGTTATATTGTGCAAGTAGAAGAGATCCTTATTTGTGTTCAGGGGAAACGGAGCAGTTTGCCATCAACTTACTCTGAAACACTCCGGGAAAAAAACTATTATGGAGTACTGTTCTTGCAAAAATTATTTTTAAAATTAAATAGAAAATATATACAATTGGAAAATAAAATGGTGGGTGCTTCACTGGAAAATGAAGTCTTACAGTGACCAGTTTGAAGAAAATAACATTTAGAATGTAACTGCTCAGATGTCCTTAAAAATCATTGTTTGTATTCAAATGTCTGTCACTTTTCTCTCATTTATAATTATTGAGTTATCAGTAATCATGGAGAAAAACCATGGATAAAATAAACCAAGAATACACTAAATGAAAATAAAGTCAAGATCATCTGTAATAAGTCATGTTGATATCAGATACCCTCTGATATGATGCAATGAGAATGACATTTCTCCTCTGTGGTATTCTTTCCCCAAACTCATAACCCAAGTCTAATAATCAGAAAACACAAATCGAGGGACATTCTACAATGTCTGACCAGTATTTCTTTAGAAGTGTCAAGGTCATGAAAGACAAAGAAGACTCAGGATGTGGTCACTAATTGTGATGTGATGTTTTAGATTTCATACTGAACAGAAAAAGGACATTAGTGGAAGAACTGGTGAAATCCAAATAAACTTTGCAGTTAATAGTATTGTACTGATGTTAAATAAATCTACTATGGTTATGTGATATGTGAACATTAGAGAAGCTGGGAATGTGTATATGGGAATTCTCTGTACTTCCCTTGCAACTCATCTGTGAGTCTAAAATTGTTTCAAAATAAAAGGTAAAAAATATGTATCCACGAACCAGAAAAAGTTACAGAAAATATTTAACCTTTGTTCTCTTCAGAATGCAAATGAATACCAATGGAATATATACATTAGCCAAATATACATGTGGCCCTACTATTTTGACCCATAATGACAAGAAAGGTGTACAGACCCAGTCTATAACCAGAAATAACAAACTGTGGCCTGTCTTATTTCTTTTTTTTTTTTTATCCTCACCCGAGGACATTTTTCCATTTTTTGTACAGATAGAGTGGGAGGGAGAGAGAGGAAGAGAGAGAGAGAGGGAAACATCGACGTGAAAGGGACACATCGAGTGGCTGCCACCCGCACAACCGACCAGGGCCGGGGACAAACTGCAACCAAGGTACATGCCCTTAGCGGGAACCGAACCCGGGTCTCTCCAGACCGCAGGCGGACGCTCTAACCGCTGAGCCAAACCGGCCAGGGCCTGTCTTATTTCTTAAAACCTAGAAGATATTATAATAAATATTTCTATTATGCTGACCTCGGCGGGCCTCTTTTTTTAGGGTTGAATCCACCTACTTTGTACAGAATTCTATCTCCCCTTCCATTGTTTTCTTTCCTTCTTTCTTTGTTTATTGATTTTAGGGGGAGAGAGAGAGAGAAAGAGAGAGAGAGAGAGAGAGAGAGAGAGAGAGAGAGAGAGAGAGAAACATTGATGGGTTGCCTCCCATACATACTCCAACTGGCAACCTAGGTATGTGCCCTGCAACCTTTTGGTGTACAGGACAAGGCTTCAACCTACTGCGCCACGGGCCAGGCTCTCTTTCTTCCTTTGGATTCCGTTTCATCCTGCTGCTGCCTTTTGCAGACAGGCCTATTGCCCTGGCTTTTCACATTGTTTAAACTCATAGAACAAATAAACTACCCCAATATATCTCTTGCTAATTAATTTTTTGTCTTTCATAGCATAACTTTGTGGCATATCCCCATTCGATCTTCTTCCCAGGAGTGAGACCAAAGAGAAAGAAAGGAGACAGAGGTGAGAGAAAATCCCATCCTGTTTTGAATTTGCATTTCCTTGCTGGGCGGGGTTGGTGCAGGGTGAGGAGCAATTCTGTGAATTAGAGTGAGAGGAAATGAAATTGGGATTTTATTTTCTAATATAAAAGCACCAACAACAAAAACAATGTATACCGGAAATCAAGGAAAGCAAAGAGAACCAAAGAAACCAAATTTACAGAAGCAAACAAAATACAACCCCCAAACCCCAACTTTGGGAAGCTAATGCCCAAGAAGCCTGGAAGGAAGTCAGGAGGGATGTAGAATTGCGAGGCCAGGCTAGAGCGTCATCTCGGAAACTGGCTCGCACGCATTGCAGGGGGCTGGGTAAATCACTCGGTGTTTTCGGAAAACACCTTGAAAATAGGTTCCAAAATCCATTACTGTGTTTGAACCTTCTACTTCAATCATCCCACATCTGTGAGAGCAGCCTAATTAAATACTAATTCAAAATACAGAAACATAAATTGATTGCTGCATGATTTATAATTGTGAGAATAATGGAACTAACTTACAGGTTCAATAAAAAGAGTATGACTAAGTAAACCCAGTGGTATATTATGAAGGCATGAAAGGTGATAACTGTGAAGATTAAAACTTTTAGAAACATGGCAAAGCACCCTCTGAAACTGCAACAGCCTTGCAGGGTATAGTGGCCACTCACCTTACGCAGCCTTTGAGCTCTGGAAATGGGGTTCATCCAAATGGAGATGTGCTGCAAGAATAAAATAGATACTGATTTTGAAGATTGGTAAGAAAAAAAGTAGCATACGCAATTAACAATGATAAAATTTACTAATAATATAAATGTAATGTATTAATAATTTCATATTGATTACGTGTTGAGATGATAATATCTTAGATTGGATTAAATAAAATCTGTCAATAAAATTGAAAATTTGACCTTACTTATGTGGCCTCGAGTTATATTGTTATTGGGAACCTGTCTGAGCCCCTTGGAGACAGGGTTTAATTCTTGGTTATGTAAGTCATCTGTCCAGAAGAGCACATGGCACACTGTACTCATTAAATTTTTGTTAGTCAATTTGATAAATGAGCAATTATAATATGTCCTTTAAAATGTATGCAATTAGCCCTGGCCAGAGAGACCCAGGTTCGGTTACCGCTAAGGGCACCTACCTTGGTTGCAGTTTGTCCCTGGGCCTGGTTGGAGTCATGTGGGTGGCAGCCAGTCGATGTATCTCTCTCACATGGATGTTTCTCTCTCTCTCTCCCTCCCACTCTGTCTGAAGATAAATGCAAAAATGTCCTCGGGCGAGGATATAAACAAACAAAAACAAACAAACAAACAAACAAAGTGTATGCGACTGCATGTACAATAAGCTTACAATTGTAAAATATTCATATGTAGAAGAACAGAGAGGTGTTACCCCAAACTGGAGAAGTTGGTTGTCATGAGCAACTTGTTCCATTTTTTAAAGTTTCTGTAGAATAATTTTCTTCCTATAATTTAAAGAATTTTTATCCTTTTTTTTCCCCTAAAAAAATGAAGGCAGGAATCATGTTTTTGTTTGTTTATTTGTTTATTGTGGGGAGAGAGAGACACACACATGAACAAAACTTTCAGAGACACCTGACTTGCAGATTTCACTGGCCTTTCTAATGCTAGGGAGGGTGTGCCTCTTGAGGGGCGGGGGTGGGTGTGATTCTTGAGACTTGCAGTGCTCCTTGGCTAACAGCAGCCTGTTCTTGGTGCTGGGTAGAAATCTCTTTGGCCCAGAGCAAGTAAGAATGATTTTATTATCTCCAGCTTCTGCAAGGAGCTGCAGTTATTTCTCAAGGTCAGGTCAGGGAGCGTCCCAAGGATAAGTAATAACAGTCCTCTGAGGGCAGTTCATCCTGGCAGCGGTTTATAACCATGTAAAGAAGATAATAAAATAATTCCAAAATAAATAAACAGTGGGTACATAAATGCCCTTAGAGATCAGTAAATCTGAGCACATGACCTGCCAGTGTGAGGAGCAGATAAAACTTTTTCTTCTAACGTCCTGATGCATTAAGGAGGATGGCAGCATTATTTCAGAGCTTTAGAAAAAAAGGAAAGAGAAATGGCCCCCACTCAAAGGCTGAGTGAAGTTTCCAACCATTACCAAAAAACTCCAGACTGTGACAGATTTGGTTGATGCAGAGATAGTTGGTAAGTCTTCACTGTGTGCTAGGTTTATTTTTGTAGACTAGAGATACAATAGTAGACAAATGTTTGCAAAATTCTATGCCTTTATGCTATTTACACTCTTATGGGATAAATTAAGACAATGAATATGTATAATTTATATATAGCATGTTAGATGACTGGAAGTACTAAGGAGAAAAGTAAAGTGTGGAATGAGGGCAAGAGACAGTTGTGGGAAACGAGGTTGTCATTTTAGGTGAGGGGACCAGGGAAGGCTCCAAGGAGGTAGTATTCGAGTAAAGAAAGACCTGCCCTGGCCAGTTTGGCTCAGCGGTTAGAGCATCGGCCTGTGGTCCGGAGAGACCCGGGTTCGGTTCCCGCTAAGGGCACGTACTTCGGTTGCAGTTTGTCCCCGGGCCTGGTTGGTCGTGCGGGTGGCAGCCACTCGATGTGTCCCTTTCACGTCGATGTTTCTCTCTCTCTCTCCCTTCCTCTCTCTCCCTCCCACTCTATCTGTACAAAAAAATGGAAAAATATCCTCGGGTGAGGATAAAAACAAAACAAAACAAAACAAAAACCTGAAGGAAGTGAAAGAATAAAACATGTAGAATTTTGGTAGAAAAACATTTCAAGAACGAATGCAATTGCAAGAGGCTGGAAGTAGGACCTTGCCTGTAATATTTGAGGAACAACAACAACAACAACAACAACAAACAGTGAGGGTAATTCAGACGCCAAAGGAAAACAGAAGAAGGTGAAATCAGGCCTATGCGGTGGGGTCAGATTGTGAGTTTTCTAGGTCATTGTGAGGACTTTGGCTTTTACTCTGAGTGAAATGGGAAGGCACTGTAAGATTTTGAGCACAGAAATGAGGTTTTGACTTACACTTTACCAGAATCTGACTTCAGGGAAGCCAGCTTGAAAGCTTCTGCAATAAGACAGAAATAATGACAGGTATGAGGTGGTCATCCCGGCAAATATAAGTGATTATATTCGGCTTGTATCCTGAAGGCTTACCTGATAGATTTTGTTGACAAAAGAAGTAAAGGGTATGGAAGAAGTAGAGGAATTGAGATTATGTAAGAATTTTTGGCCCAAGCAACAAAAGATGGATTTTGCCATTTATTGAGATGGGAAAGGCTATAGGAAGAGCAGTGTTATGGG
The DNA here is from genome assembly GCF_014108415.1 of Molossus molossus. Lineage (NCBI taxonomy): Eukaryota > Metazoa > Chordata > Mammalia > Chiroptera > Molossidae > Molossus > Molossus molossus. The sequence continues at coordinate 22,614,249 of NW_023425347.1, read as the reverse complement.
AGATCAGGTGCACGGTTTTGGATATGTCTTTTGCAGTGGCTTTGAGATACACCAAGTACTAGAAATATCAAGTAGGAAATTACACATGCTGATCTGGAGTTCAGAGGAAAGTTCTTTAAAGCTATAAATTTGGATATATAAATCTGGGGTTATTTATTTATAAAGACTTGGTGGATGATATCAAAGGAATGATTCTAGATAGAAGGAAAAAGTCCAAGGAGAGATTCCTCTGATACTACAAGCTTTAGGGACGGAAAGGTAAGGGATCTTCTCAGCAAAGAAAACTGAAAGGGTAGCAACCGAAGGGGAAGATGAACCCAGGAGTGTGATGTCTTGGAGGCAAATAAGAAGCTGTCATGAGAGGACAGAAAAAGTCAGCTGTGTCAAGAACTATTGACATGTCAAATAAGATGAGGACTAAAAATTAACTCAGATTTGGAACATGTAGGTCATGGATGATCCTATGGTTTATAAGTTTGTTAGGAGCAAAAACATAAAAATGGGACTAGATAAATTGTATAGAATGAGTATAGACAACTCCTTTGTGGGCTTTGCTGTAGAAAGGAGAGAAATTCAATAGCTAAAAGGGAGGTGGGAAGTTCTGTTTTGTAAAAAGGTGAAAAGAGGCCATTCTTAATCTTATCACAAGAACAAAAAGCAATATAACCTAAATATTCACATATATTTTCTTAAAATTATAGAGTTGACATCTCAGAGCAAAAATTATGTAAATTATATAGAAAGACTAGTGCTTCCAAAGAGAGAGAGAACACAAGTACTTGTTTATGTGGGGCAGATGTTGGACTTCACAGAATCTTGTGAGAAGACTTCAGCTAATATGTTTAATAAATTCTACAGGCTGAGTTTGGGCTGGCATGAGATAGGTCAATAGAAATTACCCAAACTGAAACTCAAAAAAGAAAAAAAGGCAAGAGCAAAACGAACAAACGAAAGAAAGAGGCTCCAAGAGCTCTGCAACAGTATCAAAAGGATAGTTAGTTAGAACCTAGGAAGGGAAATAGAAAATGCAGAGGACAGAAGAAACATTTAAAATATAGCAGACAGAAGTTTTCAAAAAGCAATGAAAGACACAAAGTTACAGATCCAAGGGGCTCGGAAAATACTAAGCTAAATCAATACTCTTTCCTCAATACATACCTAAAATGTTTTCATTCAAACTGTTGAAAATCAAAGATAATGAGAAAGTACTCAGAGAAAAAAAGACACATTATATACAACAGAATAAAAATATCTTTAAAAACCTATCAATCTAGAAAACAACTGAGTGGCATGCTGAACCTACTAAAGGAAAAACAAAGAAACAAATTTGCCAACTGAGAATTTTAAACCCAGGGTAAATTAAGGAAAGATAAGGAATATTTTTCTAGATGAGCAGAAAATGAGAAAATGTTTTGCAGCAGTCTACGAGAAATCTTAAAGGATGTGCTTGGCAAAGGATTATAATATCGTAGAGAAACTTGGATTTATACAAAGAAATAAAGAGCGTAGGAAATGTCACATGTGAAAGTAAATGTAAATGTATTTATTTTTCTTAACTTTAGTTACTCCCTTAATGAAAAGAGGAGTATAAATGTATTGTGTTTCTATCACATGAAAAGTAAAATGAGCCCTGGCTGGTTTGGCTCAGCGGTTAGAGCATTGGTCAGCGGTTCAGAGAGACCCTGGTTCAGTTCCCGCTGAGGGCATGTACCGCTATGCAGTTTGTCCCCGGCCCTGATTGGGTTGTGCGGGAGGCAGCCACTCGATGTGTCCCTTTCACATCAATGTTTCTCTCCCTTTCTCTCTTCCTCTCTATCCCTCCCACTCTATCTGAACAAAAAATGGAAAAATGTCCTCGGGTGAGGATAAAAGAAAAAAAAGTAAAATGAATGACAATAATAGCACAAAGGATGGGAAAAAGAATTTGGGAATGCAGTGTTGTGAGATCTTTACACTACACATGAAACTGTGATATTATTAAATATGTATATTGTAAAACCTACAAAATTTTTAAATAATAAACCAAAGATAGATTATAAAATAGAATCATAAAAATGTCTGATCTAAAACAAGGCAGGAAAAAAAAAGTTCTGTCATTTCTTCATGCCTTTTGGTGATATATTCCAAACAGTAAATAGAGTACATTTGAAAAAGCATGTAAGTTTTCACAGGTTTCATTCTCTACTTTTAATTTTTTTTTTTTTATCCTCACCCGAGGACATTTTTCCATTTTTTGTTCAGATAGAGTGGGAGGGAGAGAGAGGAAGAGAGAGAGAGAGAAACATCGATGTGAAGGGACACATCGAGTGGCTGCCACCCGCACGACCAACCAGAGCCGGGGACAAACTGCAACCGAGGTACGTGCCCTTAGCGGGAACCGAACCCGGGTCTCTCTGTACCGCAGGCTGACGCTCCAACCGCTGAGCCAAACCGGCCAGGGCTCATTCTCTACTTTTAAACTCTACTTACTGCATTGCAGTTTCTCCCTTTGAGTCCAGCCATAGCTCAAGCTATTGTGTTGTCACTGATGATGCTCTATGGCTGGTGACCTTTGTTTCCTTTTAATGCCCAGCTCCTTCCTGGATTAGAGACTTTACAGTTGATGTTTCCTCTACCAGGAATGCTCTCTCCCAACTTCTTTATGTGCCAAATTCTCCTCACCCTTCCAGTTTGAATATGCATGTTAATTTCCTCAGGGAAGTTTTTCTTGACCCTAGACCAAGGCCTAGAGACTTAAATTAAATAAAACTGTTAAATAGTTTATTAGAACTGTGTAACTGTCCGTCAAAACATCTATTACAATTATGATTATTATTATTGTAGGGTCTCTTAACAATGGCATTTGCCTTTTTAGTTCTGATCAGTCTAATTATTCTGTTTTTGTTCTATAATATTTTTTATTTTATTTTAATACTTACCCAAGGATATTTTTCCATTGATTTTCTGATAAAGTGGGAGGCAGGGAGGGAGAGAGAGAAAGAGAGAGAAACATCGATGTGAGAGAGACACATTGGCTGGCTGCCTCCCACACCACCCCAATCAGGATCAGGGATTGGACTGCAATTGAGGTAAGTGCCCTTACCAGAATTGAACCCGAGACTCTTTGGTCTGCAGGTTGACACTCTAACCACTGAGAAAACCGGCCAGGGATGTTCCATAATCTTAATAAAAGTATGGACCTTGTCTCTCTTGTGTATCACATATCCCAGTGCCTTGCACAGTGCCTGATGCAGAGTAGGAAATCAATTAATTGAATACATGAATTAAGTTAAACGAGAAGAAACGTCCTATTTAAAATATGAGGGAAACAGTGTACCAGCTGAAAAGCACTGCCATGGTTATGAAATAAAGGTGGCATATAGCAGGCCCCAAGTGTTCTCTGGAATTTAGAAATCAACCCATCATTTTCAGAGGAGGAAACTGAGCCAAGTTGCTTGTGACTCAATCCTGTTGTCACAGAGCAGACAGATAACAGAACCAGACAGCCCTGGATCCCATGACTGCTAGCTTAAAACATGTGATTAAACTTTCGTAGTTCCCAAGTACACTATATGATAATGAAATAAGTGGATTTTGTTTTAAGTCCTTCATTTCCACAGAAATATGGGTCATCCTAAAATGGACTCCTTGTTAATTTAAGCAGGTGTTCTGGAAAGTCTTGTAGTTTGATGTCAGTTTCAAAGGTGAGTTCCATGCGAATCCTCTCCCACTAATGAATGGCTTTCCTACCCATAAGTTTGTCCATAAACTTTTCATTACTTTATATTTGCTGCCAGACTTCTCTTTGCATCAATGGATTTTTAAACACATATTATCTCCTTAGCAAATGTGTGCTTCCTTTAATTGTTTCTAATTTGCACTGCTTATGAACAAAAGCTTAGAGAAGCAATTTAGGAGTATGAAATACACATGGAACTTGGATCTTGGGTTTGAACTTTGACCCTACCCTCCAAACCTCTGCACTCTTATCTCTGAAATGCAGGGCTATTAACACCTACCTCCTAATATAATTGCTGAAAGGTGAAATAAATTAATGTATGTAAAAGGCTTGACACATAAAAAGTAATTAATTGATATTAACTTCATCCTAGTCTTTCTAGATCGGGAAGAACTAATCATTTTACTCATGCGTCTATTATTACTCTAGATTTTGATAAAAAATCTTTCAACTCAATATTCTCAAATGGCAGAGTCCCAATTTCTTTAGTTTCTGTCCCAACAATGGCATCTGCATTTATATTTATGACCATTCTACTTGTTCTTCTCTACTTTTGAGGTACACTTAGAATATCTTACTCAGTATTCCAGGTGGGAGACATCAAAGTTTAATATACGTTAAAGTTTCTTGGTGTCTCTATTGATGATTGATTATTATAAATACAGAGAAGAAAAACTTCATAAAATTGATAAACTAGAGATTCATACATTTATTTCTTAGGTTTTTTTTTGATAATCTATTTTGTACATAAATTAGGGTTACCTAATTTAGCAAATGAAAATATGAGATGCTCAATTAACTCTCTTGTATTTTATTTGGCAACTTTAACATAAATAAGGGTTGATCTCTGTATAAGAAAAACATATGAAGATATATGAAGATATGGTTGCTGCCCTAAGGTTTGTTTTTCTTTTCTTTTTTTTTTACAAGTTAAGAATATAGATATATACTTAGAGATAGGTAACCAGACAAGCATGGAAAGAAAGAGTTATGCATGATAATGTATGAAGCCACCAGGGCTGCCATTACAAGGGACCACAAATTGAATGGCTTAACACAACAGAATTTTTTCTGTCAGTTCAGAAGTCTAGAAGTCTAAAATCAGAGGGTCAGCAGTATTCATTCTTTCCTGGGGCCCTGAGGGAAAATCCGTTCCATTCTTCTTTCCTCTGATGGTCAACAATCCTTGGCTTGAGATGCATCACTCCAATTTCTGCCTCAGTCTTCACACAAAACTCTCCCTGTGTGTCATCTCCTTCCTTTGTCAGGACTCCAATCATATGGAATTAGAGCCTCCCCCAATGACCCCCTCTTAGCTTGATAACATCTGCAAAGACCCTATTTCAGAATAAGGTCACATTCAGAGGTACTGGGGGTTAGGATTGCAGCAAATCTTTCTGTAGGACACATAAAAGATGGTATAGGTATTGAATGCCATAGGGTCAATGTGTTGTGGGACACAATGATAAAAAAGACCCATAGCAGTGTCAGGAATTAAGTGAGCTTGACTATAAATGTGGGCATACTTTGTTGGAGAGGAGAAAAAGGGCTGGCTGTGGATGATGACTAAGGGATTAGTGAGGGAACTCAGATTTCAGGAACGGGAGATACTTGCTGTAATTTCCTAAGGATGATCCCCATTATGTTGCAAACTCTAAGAAAAGCAGCAATAATTTAACTTCCTCAGCTCAGAAAAGCAACAGTGCCATTTCGAGGCAGATTTTATTGGTGTCCAAGTTTCCTTTATCTCTAAAATTCAAATATCTCAGTGTTAATTTGGCTTTGGCACCAGTCCTGAGGTATTAGAGGGACAAGCCTGTGAGACAGCCAGAGGCAGTGTTTATATGCCCAAAGACGGTGGGAGTTACATTGGAACCCAGCATGGTGGTTATATTTAAAACCCAACATGTATGTAAAGTGAGGTATAAATTGTAAGCCAGTGGTATAGTTAGTGTTACTTACTCAACAGAGATGATTAAACTTTACAACTTTTTAAGAAGTATCCATACAGCAAAATTGGTCTGAATGAAACAGGGACCAGAAAAAAGTAATAAGCTTTGTTTATTGTGTGGGAAACCAGTGTACAAGGCATGCTAAGCTGGGTCTGCAATTTTATGAGTGTGTACCATACTAGGGTACACCATAGAATGTGCCATAGTTCTATATAAATGAAAGATGTTAGACCTGGCTTTCAAATTTCTTCAAGAATCCATACGAAATTCAATTTAAATAGCCATTCATAGAAAAACTAGAAGATTAAAGGACAAGCCACAGGAAATGGGGCAGTGGGCTATTCAGTCTCCTCTGTTACGCTGATGGCGCCTCCTCTGGCTATGTATACATTTTCTCACATAATCCCCACTGTCACTAGTCAAGTATCTCAAATTGATGTGAAGTTCATGCCAATTTATCTTAGCATTTAGTAAATCACTGAACAAGACAAGGGTTTTCATTTGGTTCATATTTCAAAAAACCATTAGAAAAGAAAGGGAAAACCCAAAGGGGATGAGCTCTTGTGTATTTTTTTTATTTATTTATTTATTTATTTATTTATTTATTTATTTATTTTTTATATTAGATTAATTAATTTATTTTTGTTACAGATATTTCTCCTTTTCCCGCCACAGATTCCCCTCCCTCCCTACCCTGTCCCCAGCTTTGTTGTCCATATTCATTGTTCATGCACACATGCATATAAGTTCTGTGGTTTATCTCACTCCCACAAACCCCTTTTCTGGGGATTGTCAATCTGTACCCCACTGCCATGTCTCCGGGACTACCCCATTCCTCAGACTGTTATATTCATTATATTCCACACATAAGTGAGATCATATAATATTTGCCTATCTCTGTTTGACTTGTTTCACTTAGGATAATACTTTCCAGGTCCCTCCATGTTGTCTCAAAGGATTAGAGATCTTTCTTTCTTATAGCTGCATAGTACTCCATTGTGAATAAGTACCACAGCTTTTTTATCCATTCGTCTACTGATGGACACTTGGGCTGTTTCCAGATGTTAGCTATTGTAAATAGTGCTGCTATGAACATGGGGGCACATATATTCTATCTGAATCGTGTTTCAGGCTTCTTAGGGTATATACCTAGAAGTGGGATCACTGGGTCAAATGGAAGTTCAATTTTTAATTTTTTGAGTTAACACCATATTGTGTTCCACAGTGGCTACACCAGTCTGCATTCCCATCAGCAGTGTACTAAAGTTCCCTTTTCTCCACACCCTCGCCAACACTTGTTGTTTGATGATTTGTTGATGGCGGCTATTCTGACAGCTGTGAGGTGATACCTCATTGTTGTTTTAATTTGCATCTCTCGGATGATTAGTGATGATGAGCATTTCTTCATATGTCTCTTAGCCATTTGTATGTCCTGTTTGGAGAGGTGTCTATTTAGTTCCTTGCCCATTTTTTAATTGGGTTCTTTGTCTTCCTTTTATTGAGCTGTATGACCACTATATATTTTTTGGAAATTAACCCCTTATGTGATGTATCCTTGGCAATTATGCTCTCCCATAGAGTGAGTTGCCTTTCCATTTTGGTGGTTGTTTCTCTTGCTGTGCAGAAGCTTTTGAATTGATGTAGTCCCATGTCTTCATTTTTTCCTTTGTTTCTGTTGCCTTAGGTGATGTATCAGTGAAAATTCTACTGGGTATGATGTCTGAAATTTTATTGCCTATATATTCTTCTTGGATTTTTATGGATTCATGAGTCACATTTAAGTCTTTTATCCATTTTGAGTTTATTCTTGTGTATGGTGTAAATTGATGGTCCAGTTTCATTTTTCTGCATGTAGCTATCCAATTTTCCCAACACCATTTATGAAAGAGGCTGTCTTTACTCCACTGTATGCTCTTGCCACCTCTGTCAAGTATTACTTGAGCATATTGCCTTGGATATTTCTGGGTTCTCCATTTTGTTCCACTGGTCTATATGCATGTTCTTGCACCAGTACCAGGCTGTTTTGATTACTGTGGCTTTGTACTATAACCTGAAATCTGGTAATGTGATCCATCCTACTTTGTTCCTCTTTTTCAAGATTGCTGTGGCTATTCAGGTCTTTTTGTTTCATATAAAATTTTGAAGTATTTGTTCTACTTCTGTGAAGTATGCTGTTGGTATTTTGATTGGGATTACATTGAATCTATAGATTGCTTTGGGTAGTATGGACATTTTAATGATGTTAATTCTTCCAATCCATGAACAAGGTATGTGCTTCCTCTTTTTATATCTTCCTGTATTTATTTATTTATTTATTTATTTTTTTTATCCTCACCCGAGGATATTTTTCCATTTTTTGTACAGATAGAGTGGGAGGGAGAGAGAGGAAGGGAGAGAGAGAGAGAAACATCGACGTGAAGGGACACATCGAGTGGCTGCCACCCACACGACCACCCAGGGCCGGGGACAAACTGCAACCGAAGTACGTGCCCTTAGCGGGAACCGAACCCGTGTCTCTCCGGACCACAGGCCGACGCTCTAACCGCTGAGCCAAACTGGCCAGGGCCTTGTATTTATTTTTTCAATGACCTGTAGTTTTCTGGGAATAGGTCCTTTATTTCTTTGGTTAAGTTTATTCCTAGGTATCTTAATTTTTTTGCCGCAATGGTAAATGGGATTGAGTTCTGTTTCTCTTTCTGTGAGTTAATCATTGGTGGATAAGAATGCCATCGATTTCTTGATGTTAATTTTGTATCCTGCTACTTTGCCAAATTCATTGATTAAGTCTAGTAAATTTTTGATGGAGTCTTTGGGGTTTTCTATGTATAGTATGTCATCTGTGAATAATGACAGTTTCACTTCCTCCTTTCCAATTTAGATCCCTTTTATTTTTATTTCCTGTGTGATTGCTGTGACTAATACTTCCGGTACTATGTTAAGTAAGAGTGGCGAAAGTGGGTATCCCTGTCTTGTTCCTGTTCTTAAGGGAAATGCTTTTAGTTTTTGCCCATTGAGTATGATGTTGGCTTTAGGTCTTTCATATATGGCCTTTATTATGTCGAGATACGATCCCTTTATTCCTACATTGCTGAGAGTTTTTATCAGAAATGGATGCTGGATTTTGTCAAAGGCTTTTTCGGCATCTATTGATATGATCATGTGGTTTTTATTCTTCATTTTATTTACGTGGTGTATCACATTTATTGATTTGCAAATATTGTACCAGCCTTGCATCTCTGGGGTGAATCCCACTTGGTCATGTTGAATAATTTTTTTGATGTATTGCTGGATTTGATTTGCTAGTATTTTGTTCAGGATTTTGGGATCTGTGTTCATCAGGCATATTGGCCTTTAGCTTTCTTTCTTTGTAATGTCTTTTTCTGGTTTGGGGATTAGAATTATGCTGGCCTCATAAAACAAATTTGGAAGTCTTTCTTCTTGAAATTTTTGAAATAGTTTGAGGAGAATGGGTGTTTCTTCTTTGTTGAATGTTTGGTAAAACTGCCCCATGAAGCCATCCTGGCCTGGGCTTTTGTTTGCTGGGAGAGTCTTGATTACCTCTTCAATTTCCTTAGTTGTTATTGGTCTGTTCAAGTTTTCTATCTCTTCCTGTTCCAGTTTTGGGAGACTATGTGTTTCTAGAAATTTGTCCATTTTGTTTAGATTGTCGAATTTGTTGCCATATAATTGTTCATAGTAGTTGTTAACAATCTTTTGTATTTTTGTGGTGTCAGTTGTTACTTCTCTTTCATTCCTGATTTTGTGTATTTGGGTTCTCTCTCTTTGTTTCTTAGTTAGTCTAGCTAAGGGTCCACCAATCTTGTTTATCTTTTCGAAAAACCAGCTCTTCGTTTCATTGATCCTTTGAATTGTTTTTTTTGGGTCTCCATGTCATTTATTTCTGCTCTGATCTTTAGTATTTCATTCCTTTTACTTGCTCTGGGGTTTTATTTTTGTTTGCTTTCTAGTTCTTTAAGTTGTGAGGTTAGATAGTCTATTAGAGACTTTTCTTGTTTCTTGAGGTAGGTTTGTAGTGCTATGAACTTCCCTATCAGAACTGTTTTTGCTGCATCCCATAGATTTTGTGTTGTTGCATGTTCATTTTCATTGGTTTCCAGGAAGTTTTTAATTTCTTCCTTGATCTCCTCAGTGACCCATTTGTTGTTTAATAACATACTATTTAGCTTCCATGTGTTCAAATGTCTTTGCATGTTCTTGTTGCAATTGATTCTAGTTTCATGCCACTGTGATCTGAGAAGATGCTTGATATGATTTTACTCTTCTTGAACTTGTAGAGATTTAGTTTGTGTCCTAACATGTGGTCTATCTTTGAGAATGTCCCATGTGCACTTGAGAAGAATGTGAATTCTCTAGTTTTGGGGTGTAGTTCTCTGTAGATATCTATTAAGTCCATTTGGTCTAGTGCTTCATTTAGAGTCTCTGTTTCCTTGCTAATTTTTTGTCTAGAGTATCTGTCCAGTGATATCAGTAGGGTGTTGAGGTCCCCTGCTATGATTGTATTGCTGTTGATTTCTCCATTGAAGTCTTCCAGAAGATTCTTTAATAAATTTTTGTGCTCCTATATTGGGTGCATATATGTTTATCAAGGTTATGTCTTCCTGTTGGATAAATCCTTTCAATAATTACGCCGAGGCCTTCTTTGTCTCTAGTTAGGGTCTTCATTTTGAAATCTATTTGATCAGCTGTTAGTATTGCTACCCCAGCTTTTTTTTGCTTTCTGTTTGCTTGGAAGATTTTTTTCATCCCTTCACTTTCAACCTATGTGAGTCTTTTGTTGAGAGGTGGGTCTCTTGTAAACACCATACAGATGAGTCATGCTTTCTTATCCAATCAGCTACTCGATGTCTTTTTATCAGAGCATTCAATCCATTTACATTTAAGTTGATTATTGATATGTATTTATTTATTGACATTTTTGTTTAGTTTGGTTATATTTTTCTTCCTATTTCTTCTAATTACAGCAGTCCTTTTAGCATATCTTGCAGTGCTGGTTTGGTGCTAATGTATTGCCTTAGCCTTTTTTTTCTGTCTGGGAAGCTCTTTATTTGACCTTCTATTTTGAATGATAGCCTTGCTGGGTAGAGTAGTCTTGGATTAAGATCTTGTTTTTCATGACCTTGATTACTTCATGCCATTCCCTTCTTGCCTGTAGTGTTTCTGTTGAGAAGTCAGCTCAGAGCCCTATTGGTTTTCCTTTGTAGGTAACCTGTTGCTTATCTCTAGCTGCTTTTAGGATTCTCTCTTTGTCTTTAATTTTTGACATTTTAATTACTATGTGTCTTGGTGTGGGCCTGTTTGGGTTCTTCTTACTTGGGGCTCTCTGTGCTTCTTGAACTTGAATGCCTTCTTCCTTCACCAAATCACCAAATTAGGGAAGTTTCTGTCACTATTTCTTCAAATATTTTCTCTAACCCTTGTTCATTTTCTTCTTCTTCGGGGACTCCTATGATGCGAATATTATTATGTTTCTAGTTGTCCCACATTCTCTTAAGCTGTCTTCCTGTTTTTTAATTGTGTTTTTCCTTTTGGTTTTCTGATTGGTTGATTTTTTTCTACCCAGTCTTCTAATTCACTGATCTGGTCCTCTGCTTCCTTTACTCTGCTGTTTAGACCTTCCAATGTGTTCTTTATTTCTGATATGTCATTCTTCATTTCTTCTTGTTGCTTTTTAATTTCTAACTGGTTGATTTTCAACATTTCTATGTCTTTACTCATGGTGCTCATGTCCTTACTTATTCTGTTGAGCATCCTCAAGATCATGGCTCTGAATTCTAGTTCTGTTAACTTGCTTAACTGCACCTCATTTATCTCATCTTCGGTAGAGGTCTCTTGTTCTTTCATTTGGCATTTGTTTCTTTGTTTCACCATTTTTGGCTATCGAAGTGGGCTTTGGAGTCTGCCAAATTTTTCCTGTGGATGTTGGTGTTCTGCTCTTTGTGGCACCCTCTTCTGGGTTTGGATGAGCGTGGGAGGACCCACGTTAAACACCAATGTCAAGTCTTATCTTCCCTGGCAGAGTTGCAAGCCCTGGAATAGATCAGTTATTCTCTAGCTTTTTGCCTGGAGGCTATTATTCGCAGTTACTTGAAGAGCCTTGGAAGTTGAATGAAAAACTTCCTCAGGTATTCAGCATAAGGGGATTTCCAGAGGTTGGGTCTGATGCTGGTTGTTAATGAGCCTCAATTTGCATTTCAATGGCCCACAGGATTGGGTTAAATTTCTGAGGGAGGGAATGCCACCTCTCCCCAGGGCCTTGGGAAGGAGTAAGATGGCCACTGTCTTGTGTGACTGCAACTCAACAAAGGCTCAGAGCACCCACCAAATCCCGAGTGTCCCCACGCAGTTCCAGCCTAGTCCACCCTCCTTCTGCTGGAGCTCAAGGTGAGTGGCTGTGGCTATTTTAGCGCTCTGTCCTGGCTCTGCGGTGTGGAGCGGCTTTGGAGTTTAACCTCGAGGGCGCTGCTCACGGCTAAGACCGCTGCTGTCTGTGGGCTCCAAGCCCCCCTCTCACACCTCTGTAATCTTACTAGGATCTATTGGTGTCCCTGGTTATATGGTCCTCGCAAGCTGCTTTTCTGTTGCTTTCCTCCCACGATTTGTCTTCTTTTTAGTTGTAATTCCAGTTTGGTCCTGGCAGATGGTCGGTGTAGCTTCCATTCACTCCGTCGCCATTTTGACTTCTGAGTTCGTTTCTTAAAAACTATCTATACCACCACAGCTGTTTAAATTCCTTAGCAGTAAAAAAAAAAAAAATGAGATACTAAATTGATTTGCTCCAACATCAGTGGGGTGGAATAATCTGTAGGCTCATACCAAGTGGAACTTGTTCAGATACAATACAAATTTTTATAACTACCCTGGCACCTTCAGGGATGTCCTCACTACCTTTTTCTCTGCTTTCTCATATTCCCTAACTTGTTTTTCCTGATCTGTCAGATATATATATATCCTCACCTGAGGACATTTTTCGATATTTTGTTCAGATAGAGTGGGCGGAGAGAGAAAGCGAGAGAGAGAGAGAGAGACATTGATGTGAAAGGGACACATCGAGTGGTTGCCACCCACACGACCCAACCAGGGCTGGGGACAAACTGCAACTGAGGTACATGCCCTTTGTGGGAACCGAACCCAGGTCTCTCCAGACCACAGGCCGACGCTCTAACCACTGAGCCAAACCGGCCAGGGCTGATTTCTCTTATATTAAGTGAGTGAGGTAACATATTTGATGAGTATAGACAACCCACTTATCCAGATGTGATCTCCCAAGAAACCGTATCTCCCAATATTTATACCGTTTTATAGCCTATCCCTGTGAATGTGAGAGTAGTGCTGCATCACACAACTTTGAGGCCATGCCATAAGAAAATTGGTAGCTTATTCCTTGGACTCTTGATAGGTATATGCACTCTGGTGAGAGGCCAGCTCTCATTCTGAAACTGCCATGCTATGAAGTACCCAAGCTAGTCACGTAGGGAGTTCATATGGAGAGAATTATCCAGCTCCTACTTTTCCCAATTCTTACAGCTGAGGCCCCAGAAATGTGAATGCAGAAGCCACACTGGACAATGAAGTCCAGTCAGATCTTCATTTCACTCTGGCCCCAGCCACTGTATAACCATGACCACAGGGAACAACGGAAGTGATAATGACCCAGGTGAATGTAGTCAACTGACAGAACCATAAGAGATAATAATAAACATTGTTTTAAGTAAACTACTAGGCCTTGGGGATGGTTTGTTGTGTAGGAACAGACAACAAAGTACAATGAATGAATACAGAGGAAATATAAGGTCTTTGATTTAAACATCCCTTCTTTGAAAATTTGTAGCAAGTAAACATTGGATCTGTCACTGTTGGCTTCTGTCAAAATGAAGTCATAGATGATAACATTCCAAATTAATTGATGATGAGAGTGGAGAAGTGAGAGGCAATTAATGCATGAGCAGGGTATAGGGTTTCATCCAGGGTTGGTGGTAGAAAAAATTGAAAGAGACCTGGTTAAGTAGTCATTGAGAACCAGTTGGTATGGTATGAGAATCAGGGGTTGAGGTGACTTAGGGATTTGGAAGTCTAAGAGATGAGATATTTTGAAAGGAAATATGAAGGGTTAAACAATTTTTTCTTTTGACTATCTGTTCTGCTCTAGATAGATTGTTAAATTTTTGTTTCTGTCTCATATAGTGTCAAAAGGGCCAATATCGAGAGGCAGTGTGTATATATTTCACATATATTGATTTTATATTAGGTAATTTATTAACATGATGTCTGTGTATTTCAGTTCCCAACAGTGTATGTGTATTTTTTTTTTTAAAGTATCATCTTGTGAGTTTTAGGGTGGAAATTAACTACAAATTTTATTTTATTATTTAATTTGCTTAATTTCTACTGTACAAATGCCTGTATGTAACTGTCAGTTAAGATTATATGTTCAGGCTACATAGGATGTGTCAGAATTTAATTGACTTAAAAAATGTACAAAATGACTATATAAAGAATTTTTACTTTAATTAGTACTGTCTTAGTCACCCTTTGTCAAGGTTGGTGGCCCCCAAACTAATTGAGTTTGTGAATGTCTCTGGGGACAGTAGATTGCCAACTTTACGGAGAGGAAATTCTCATGAAGTGCTGTTAATGAAACCATCAGCCAATGTTCTGGGTGATTGAGAAGACAGAACCAACTCCCTTGAGCTTTCCTTTGAGGGGTGAGATCCCAATATAAAAATTAGTACTGAGAGACCTTTACTCCTGACTTTGAATATCTTACCACTCTCTTGCCACTTCTAATTAAAGTCATCTGTTGCCCCAGTGCAGACTGTTTATTTCTTTAAAGAGTTTTGTTAAGATTTTTACTACATGGACTTAATTATGTAATTATATAACAGACCTGGTTAAAGCTTCAGAGGAACCATTCTAATCTGTGAAGTACCTTAGACAGTCTTTAAAGAACATCTAATTACATAATTACAATGCCTAATAGACCAGAATAACAGGTATCAGGAATATCTTTGGAGCCATAAGAGAAAACATATGGCCTTTAGGGGAAATAATATCAGTTATGAAAATAACCTTACCTTTATATCATTAGGTAACAGTACATAATGGAAAAAGAGATATTAATGCTAGATATAAGAAATGTTATATGCAATTTGCTCTTTTTTTTTTGCCATAAATTACATTCCATAATTTTCAAAAAAATATGTAGAAGCAATTGGAAATATGTTTATTTAATGAGACAGAAAAACTTACAATATTTTAGATATGGAAGGGCTGTGAAACTTGAAAGAAAAAAAAGATTGCAAATATATCTAGTTAACTATAAAATTATGCATATTGATATAAAACTACAAAAGTACATTTAAAATTTTAGAAGCAGACTATTTAAATTATTATATTTATATATTTAAATCTGGCATACTATACTTCCTGAGTAGTAATACAAAAGAAATTAGGAGTAACACTGAAACATACCAAAGCCTTGAATACTATGATTGCCTTAGCTATATGCTGGGAATGATGGTTCTGTAGAAATCTGGGCAGAAGGAAAAGTGAATTTTAATTAAAGTCCATTTTATTCAAACTTGGTGTTGATAATATCATCCTTAAATATCTATTGAAGAATGTATTAGAAAACTCTAAACATTTGACTGTATTTTATAGGACTCAAAAATCTGTCTTTGTTGTTTTATGGGCAAGAGGCTTTTTTGTAGTATGTTTTAAAAAATGCATTTTACAAAAAAACCCCCAGAATTTGTAAAAGTATTACATGGTTAAATAGTTATTACCCATTAAAAGTTTTTATTCCACAGTTCATATCTGGTGATAAAGCAAACAAAAAACAGGATAAAATTGGCAATGGGCCCTGATACATATTAAATATACTTTCCCTTGGCTTCTGATTGCTTTTCGTTGGTTTGCATGAAAACTTATATATGTTGGCAAAATTCTAAATGTATCTGCCATAGGCACCAGCTTATATTCTCTGAGACCATGGATATGTAGAGAAATATTGGCATCTGTAAATAAACATTTCAAATGTTCCACAGAGCCAACAATTTTGGAAAAGTTTATTTAAGACAACATTATTATAAAATTATGCAAGTTTGAATCATGACAAATATTTAAACAATGCATTTTTTATGTACCTAGGGACAGTTATGAAAGTATGATCAAAGTGTTATTATTGTTTTATTCTATTAAATCTTATTTTAAAAATCAAGTTTTGCTTGATATGGATAAACTCTATCCTTACATACTCGTCTTCCCCCCGCACCCCTAATTTGAGTATCATTCAAAGCCCACAATATTGGATTGAGTTCTGCTTGTGGGAATACTGATATTAATATCTCAAAAAATATGGCTCCCTATTTTTTAAGGCCTGATAATATTTTCTCAATTAATATCACTCCATTATTTAAGATGGGCAGCATATGTGCATTATATTTTATATATACTAGCTCCACACTGTGAGGTAATACTTAACTCTCCTCTCCCTAATCAGTGTTCTCAAATAAAACACAACAACCCAGCTGATGTGGCTCAGTGGTTGAGTGTCAACACATGCACCAAGATGTCGCCAGTTCAATTCCCAGTCAGGGCACATGCCCAGGTTGTGTACCTGATCCCCAGTGGGGGGCATGCAGGAGGTAGTCAGTCGATGTTCTCTCTCATCGATGATTCTATTTCTCTCTCCCTCTCCTTTTCTTTCTCTCACTCTCTAAAAATAAAAGAATCAATAAAGGAAAAAAACCAACAACACAACAACAAAGAGTGTAATAACATAACCTGTGTAGTACTGTTCAAAATCATTCTTTTACTCAAATAAAAGGCAAGATAATCTGGATATAACCATGGTGGAATAATGGGGACCAGACTTACTCTTTTACTATAACCAAAAAGGAAAATATGAAAAGTATAAAGCAATTGTTTTTAGAAATTACATGACAGATGACAGCACAGGATTATTACCCCTTAGAAACTATATCCTATGCAGGGACAAAGGAAACTAATTAAAGTCAAGGAATCTCACTTAGTTTTAGTGACACTGACTGGAGTTCATGGAGGCCAATGCATTAGAGGAAAAGCTGCTCCACAAAGACAGAGCTTGAAAGATATGCAGAGGTATCACTTGGAGTCTTTGGCAGAGTACTAATATGCTCATGCATGAGAATTAAATCATCCAGAGCTGGAGAGAGGACCACTGGAAATAAGTAGGCCAAACAATTCCTGGAGCTAACCATGAGCTGAGAATAGTTTTTGCTTATGTCAGTCAGAGTGGAGAGATCACTTAATAAATGAGGAATTGTACAAAATACTCAGAAGGAAATTATCTTAGTAGTGGCTTAAATTTTTCCTAGAATAAAGGCTTCTCTGGACCTTACCGAACAAAGCTTACAAGCAATTCTATACAGAAACAAAGTGATTCCAAGTAATATAACTGCATCCTCCATCCAACAACACAAAATTCACAATGTACTGCATCTAAAATAAAACTGGGAAGCATACAAAGAATTAGAAATATATCACCTGTAATAGAGGGAAAAAAATCATCTAATAAACCCAGAAATAACAGAAATGATCAAATTAGCAGACAAAGATGTTATAAATAACTATAATAAATATGCTCCATATGCATCGAGTTTGAGGAAAGCATGAACATGATGAGAGATATAGAAGATATAAAAGAATTCAAATAAAACGTCTAGAAATGAAATTCAAATAAAACGTCTAGAAATAAAAAATAAAATACTTGGAATAAAAAACATACTATCTTAGATTAACAACAGATTAGACCTTCCAAGAAAAAAAAAATTAGTGACCTTGCAAAGAGCAATAAAAAAATTCCCAATAAGAAGTAAAAAGTTTAGCCCTGGCCAGTTTGGCTCAGCAGTTGGAGCATCGGCCTGCGGATCAGAGATTCCTGGGTTCGGTTCCCGCTAGAGGCACATACCAAAAAAAAAAAAAAAAAGAAGTAAAAAGTTTGGTGGGGGAAAACGGATTAAAAAATGAAAAGAATAGCAGTAACCTTTGGGAAACCCTTGGGCAGCCTAACATATGTGTAATTGGTATCCTAGATGTTACAAAAGAGAAATAGTTCACAGAAAAATATTTCAAGAAATAATGGCAAATAGTTTTTCCAAATGTGATAAAAATGTGAAACCCATAGATTGAAGAATATTTTTTTGCAATTAAAGTAGAGGAAACAGCCTGGTCAGTGTGACCCAGTGGTTGAGCTTTGACCCATGCATCAAGAGGTTACCAGTTCGATTCCTGGTCAGAGCACATGCCCAGGTTGTGGGCCAAATCCCCAGTGGAGAGCATGTAGGAGGCAACTGACCAATCAATGGTTTCTCTCATTGATGTTTCTATCTCTTACCCTTTTCCTTCCTCTCTATCTAAAATCAATAAAGAAAAAAAAAAAGTAGAGGAAACAATAAAAAACATACCAAGGCTTAAAACTACTGATGAAAAGGAAATCTTAAAAGTAGCCAGAGATGAAAACAAAAACGAACAAAGCAAGAAAAATAGCTGACATCATTAGGGGTTTATAAAAGCCAGTGGACATATGCCAACAGGGTAGCAGAGTAGGTGGATGTTACACTCACATCCTCCAGGGACCAAACTGGAATTACAATTAAAATATAGAGGAATCAACCTGAAAACCAACAGAAAAACTAGTTGAAGAGAAGTTTTATAACCAAGGATTTACAGAAGATGCCACATTGAGACTGGTAGGAAGGGCAGAGATGCAAAAACGACTGGTACCACTCACACTGGCAGTGGCTGAGGTTACAGAAGAATATTTCAGCTTCAAAGGATCTCTCTGAGAAGTGTGGGGTCTTAACCCCAAGTTGAGCTCCCCAGTCCAGAGCACCAGAACAAGGAAGAGCTGTCCACATAACGTCTGGCTGTAAAAATCAGCAAGGATTGTCTTCCAGGGAGAGACATGAGTCTGCAAGAGACACAGGCACCCTCTTAAAGGGTCAATGCACAAAATCTTGTTTGCAGCCACCCACCCTGTGCTCTGGTGGAAGGGGATGGAATGCACTAGATTTGTGCGAGGAGAGACTGAGGTTTGTATCTTTCTTTCTTTCACCTCCTAAAAAACCCCAGAACCAGAACCCCATTGGCCAGCTTCAAACAACATCAAAGCAGTATCCAATTAGCTTCACAAGTGGCATATCTGAAGGGAGATCTTGCAGGCACCAGACTTTGCTGAGAAAAATTCCACATTATGTGGTCAGCACCTGTAGAGGAGCTCATACATGGAAGTTGGGGTTGATTCTCAGAGACAGTCAGCCTGAGGGTTGACACCACGCATGAAAGGACCAATGGCAATCAAGACTCAATTACAACAGGAGGGCCCACGTAACCCACACAAGGGACAATCCTGGGACACCCAGCTCAGATGATCAAAGGGAATTTGCCTCAGTGTCTCATAGGAAACCTACACATAAGTCCACCCTACGAAGATTAGGAGTCAAAACAGATCTATCTAATACATAGAAACAAACAGAAAGAGGAAGCCAAAATAGGGAGACAAAGAAACATGCCCCAAATGAAATAATAGGAGAAATCTCCAGAAAAGGAGTTAAATGAAATGGCAAGCAATTTACCTGATACAGAATTTAAAAAATGGTTGTAAGGGTGCTCAAGGAATTAGTGAGAACTACAACAGCATGAAAAAGGACATAGAGGATTCCAAAATGGCGGCGGAATGAATGGAAGCTACACAGACCATCTCCCAGGACCAAACTGGAATTACAACAAAAATAAAGACAAATAGACAGGAAAAAACAACAGAAAAGCAGTTTGGAGGACCACATAACCAGGGACACTGACTCAATCCTGGTAGGCTTATGGAGACGTGAGAGGGGGGCTGAGAGTACACAGTTGGCAGCGGCCTGAGCTGTGAGTAGCACCCTCAGGTTAAACTCCCAAGCTGCTCCACAGCGCAAGCCGGGACAGAGACTAAAATAGCCACAGCCACTCACCTTGGGCTCCAGCAGAGGGAGGGCAGACTGGACTGGAACTGGGTGGGGACACTCAGGATTTGGAGGGCGCTCAGAGTTTGTGCTGAGTTGCAGCCACGCAAGATTGTGGTCATCTTACTCCTTCCCAGGGTTCTGCGGAGAGATGGTGGCCCCTCCCTCAGAGATTCAACTCCACTTGGTGGCCATTAAAATGCACATTGAGGCCCATTAACAACCAGCATCTGCCCCACCCTCGGGAAATCCCCTTATGCTGAACACCTGAGGGAGTTTTTTATTCAACTGAGAGGCTCTTCAGATAACCTCTACTGATACCCTCCAGGCAAAAAGCTAGAGGATAACTGTACCATCACTGAGCTAGCAACTCTAACCAGGAAAATAAGACTTGACAGTGGTGTTTAACTTGGGTCCTCCCTGGCTCATCCAAACCTGGGAGAGAGAGCCACAAACATCAGAACACCAACACCCACAGGGAAAATTTGGCAGGCTCCAAAGCCCACTTCGATAGCCAAATGGTAAAACACAGAAACAAAAGCCAAATGAAAGAACAAGAGACCTCTACCGAAGATGAGATAAATGAGGTGCAGTTAAGCAAGTTAACAGAACTAGAATTCAGAGCCATGATCTTGAGGAAGCTCAACAGCATGTGTAAGGACATGAGCACCATGAGTAAAGACATGGAAATGTTGAAAATCAACCAGTTGGAAATTAAAAAGCAACAAGAAGAAATGAAGAGTGACATATCAGAAATAAAGAACATATTGGAAGGTCAAAATAGCAGAGTAGAGGAAGCTGAGGACCAGATCAGTGAATTAGAAGATAGGGTAGAAAAAATCAACCAATCAGAAAACCAAATGGAAAAAACAATTAAAAAACAAGAAGACAGCTTAAGAGAATGTGGGACAACTGGAAATGTCATAACATTCGCATCACAGGAGTCCCCGAAGAAGAAGAGAATGAGCAAGGATTAGAAAATATATTTGAAGAAACAGTGACAGAAAAATTCCTTAATTTAGTGAAGGACGAAGGCATTCAAGTTCAAGAAGCACAGAGAGCCCCAAGTAAGGAGAACCCAAACAGGCCCACACCAAGACACATAGTAATAAAAATGCCAAAAATTAAATACAAAGAGAGAATCCTAAAAGCAGCAAGAGATAAGCAACAGGTTACCTACAAAGGAAAACCAATAGGGCTCTGAGCTGACTTCTCAACAGAAACACTACAGGCCAGAAGGGAGTGGCATGAAGTAATCAAGGTCACGAAAAACAAGGATTTGAATCCAAGACTACTCTACCCAGGAGGGCTATCATTCAAAATAGAAGGTCAAATAAAGAGCTTCCCAGACAAAAAAAAAAAAAAAAAAAAAGGCTAGGAGAATACATTAGCACAAAACCAGCTCTGCAAGAAATGTTAAAAGAACTGCTGTAGTTAGTAGGAGAAATAGGAAGAAAAATATAACCAAACTAAACAAAAATGTCAATAAATAAATACATATCAATAATCACCTTTAAGGTAAATGGATTGAATGCTTCGATAAAAAGACATAGAGTAGCTGATTGGATAAGAAAGTATGACTCATCTATATGTTGTTTAAAAGAGACCCACCTCACAACAAAAGACTCACATAGGTTGAAAGTGAAGGGATGAAAAAAAATCTTCCAATCAAACAGAAAGGAAAAAAAAGCTGGGGTAACAATACTCACAACTGATAAAATATATTTCAAAATGAAGGCCATAACTAGAGACAAAGAAGGCCACTACATAATATTGAAAGGATCTATCCAACAGGAAGATATAACCTTGATAAACACATATATATCCAATATAGGAGTACAAAAACATATTAAAAATCTTCTGGAATACTTCAAAGGAGAAATCAATAACAATACAATTATAGCAGGGGACCTCAACACCCCGTTAACATCACTGGATAGATCCTCTATATAAAAAATTAGCAATGAAACAGACTCTAAATGAAGCACTAGACCAAATAGATTCAATAGATATCTACAGAGTTTTACACCCCCAAACTAGAGAATTCATATTCTTCTCAAGTGCACATGGGACATTCTCAAAGATAGACCACATGTTAGGGCACAAACTTAGTCTCTACAAGTTCAAGGAGACTGAAATCATATCAAGCATCTTTTCAGGTCACAATGGCATGAAACTAGAAATCAATTGCAACAAGAACATGCAAAGACATTTGAACACATGGAGGTTAAATAGAAGGTTATTAAACAACGAATGGGTCACCAAGGAGATCAAGGAAGAAAATAAAAACTTCCTGGAAACCAATGAAAATGAACACACAACAACACAAAACCTAAGAGAAACAGCAAAAGCAGTTCTGAGAGGGAAGTTCATACCACTACAGGCCTACCTCAAAAACCAAAAAAAGTCTCTAATATACTATCTAACCTCACAACTTAAAGAACTAGAAAGCAAACAAAAAGAAAACCCCAGAGCAAGTAGAAGGAAGGAAGTAATAAAGATGAGAGCAGAAATAAATGACATGGAGACCCCAAAAAACAATTCAAAGGATCAATGAAACAAAGAGCTGATTTTTCGAAAAGATAAACAAGATTGATGGATGCTTTGCTAGACTCATCAAGAAACAAAGAGAGAAAACCCAAATACACAAAATCAGGAATAAAAGAGGAGAAGTAACAGCTGATACCACAGAAATACAGAAGATCGTTAACAACTACTATGAACAATTATATGGCAACCAATTCGACAATCTAAGTGAAATGGAGAAATTTCTAGAAAACATAGTTTCCTAAAACTGGACTGGGAAGATGTGTAATCAAGACTCTCCCAGCAAACAATAGCCCAGGCCCGGATGGCTTCATGGGGGAGTTTTATCGAACATTCAAAGAAGGACTAACACCCATTCTCCTCAAACTATTTCAAAAAATTCAAGAAGAAGGAAGACTTTCAAACATGTTCTATGAGGCCAGCATAATTCTAATTCCAAAACCAGAAAAAGACATTTCAAAGAAAGAAAACTACTGGCCAATGTCCCTGATGAACATAGAAGCCAAAATCCTGAACAAAATACTAGCAAATTGGATCCAGCAACACTTCAAAAAATTATTCACCATGATTAAGTGAGATCCATCCCAGAGATGCAAGGCTGGTACAATATTTGCAAATCAATAAATGTGATACACCACGTAAACAAAATGAAGAATAAAAACCACATGATCATATAAATAGATGCTGAAAAAGCCTTTGCAAAATCCAGCATTCATTTCTGATAAAAATGCTCAGCAATGTATGAATTAGAGGGATCATATCTAGATATAATAAAGGCCATATATGAAAGACCTACAGCCAACATCATACTCAATGGGCAAAAACTAAAAACATTTCCCTTAAGAACAAGAACAAGACAAGGATGCCCACTTTCACCACTCTTATTTAACATATTACTGGAAGTCTTAGCCACAGCAATCAGACAGGAGGTAAAAATAAAAGGGATCTAAATTGGAAAGGAGGAATTGAAACTATTATTATTTGCAGATGACATGATACTATACACAGAAAACCACAAAGACTCCATAAAAAATTTGCTAGACTTAATAAATGAATTTGGCAAAGTAGCAGGATACAAAATTAACATCAAGAAATCGATGGCATTCTTATACACCAATGATGAACTCACAGAAAGAGAAGCTAAAAAAACAATCCCATTTACCATTGCGGCAAAAAAAAAAAAAATTAAGATACTTAGAAATAAACTTAACCAAAGATATAAAGGACCTATTTGCAGAAAACTACAAGTCATTGAAAAAAAAAATTACAGGAAGATATAAAAAGTGGAAGCACATACCTTGTTTATGAATTGGAAGAATTAACATCATTAAAATGTCCATACTACCTAAAGCAATTTATAGGTTCAATGCAATCCCCATCAGAATACCAATGAAATACTTCACAGAATTAGAATAAGTACTTCAAAAATTCATATGGAACCCAAAAAGCCCTCGAATAGCCACAGCAATCTTGAAGAAGAAGAACAAAGTAGAAGGGATCACATTACCAGATTTCAGGTTATACTACAAAGCCACTGTAATCAAAACAGCCTGGTACTGTCACAAGAACAGGCATAAAGACCAGTGGAACAGAACAGAGAACTCAGAAATGGATCCAAGGCAATATGCTCAATTAATATTTGACAAAGGTGGCAAGAGCATACAGAGGAGTAAAGAAAGCCTCTTTAATAAATGTTGTTGGGAAAATTGTATAGCTACATGCAAAAAATAAAAAATAAAAAATAAAACTGGACCATCAACTTACACTATACACAAGAATAAACTCAAAATGGATAAAAGACTTAAATGTGACCCGTGAATCCATAAAAATTCTAGAAGAAACTGTAGGCAACAAAATTTTAGACATCCTGTGCATCAGAATTTTCACTGACACATCACCTAAGGCAACAGAAATAAAGGAGAAAATGAACACATGGGACTACATGAAACTCAAAAGCGTCTGCACAGCAAAAGATACAATCATCAAAATGCAAAGGCAACCCACTGTATGGGAGATCATAATTGCCAATGATATATCAGATAAGAGGTTAATTTCCAATATGTATAGAGTGCTCTTACAACTCAACAAAATGAAGACAAAGAACCCAATTGAAAAATGGGCAGAGGAACTAATTAGGCACCTCTCCAAACAGGACAGACAAATGGCTAAGAGACATATGAAGAAATGCTCAACATCACTAATCATCAGAGAGATGCAAATTAAAACAACAATGAGGTATCACCTCACACCTGTCAGAATGGCTGCCATCAACAAATCATCAAACAACAAGTGTTGGCGAGGGTGTGGAGAAAAGAGGACTCTAGTACATTGCTGGTGGGAATGCAGACTGGTGCAGCCACTATGGAAAACAATATGGTGTTACCTCAAAAAATTATTAATTGAATGTCCATTTGACCCAGTGATCCCATTTCTAGGTATATACCCTAAGAAGCTTGAAACACCAATCAGAAAGAATATATGTATCCCCATGTTCATAGCAGCACTATTTACAATAGCTAAGATCTGGAAACAGCTCAAATGTCCATCAGTAGACAAATGGATAAAAAAGCTGTGGTACTTATTCACAATGGAGTACTATGCAGCTGTAAGAAAAAAAGATGTCTTATTTTTTGAGATGACATGAAGGGACCTGGAAAGTATCATTCTAAGCGAAACAAGGCAAACAGAGAAAGACAAGTATCATATGATCTCACTTATGTGTGGAATATAATGAACATAACAGTCTGAGGAATGGAGTAGTCCCAGAGACATGGAAGTGGGGTACAGACTGACAATCCCCAGAAGAAGGGATGTGGGGAGAGATAAACTACAGCCTTATATGCATGTATGTATGAACAATGGGCATGGACAACAAAGCTGAGGACAGGGTAGGGAGGGAGGGTGAGGGGGGGGTGAGGGGGTAATCAGTTGGGGGGGGGAAGGAGAAACATCTGTAACAAAAAATAAATTAATTAATTAAATAAAAAAGGACGTAGAATCCATAAAAAACAAAAAGTCAGAAATTAAGAACATAATATCTGAAATGAAGACTACATTAGAAGGAATAAATAGTTAGTTAGATGAAGCAGAGGACTGAATCACTGATTTGGAAGACAAGGTAGTAGAAAACACCCAAATCAGAACAGGGAAAAGAAAAAAGAATTTAAAAAATTAAGATAGTTTAAGGGACCTTTGGGACAATATGAAGTGCTGCAATAGTGGCCTCCTATGAGTACCAGAAGGAGAAGAGAAAGAGCATGGAATTGAGAACCTATTTGAAGAAATAATGACTGAAAACTCCCCTAACCTGGTGATGGAAAAAGAGAGAGTTTCAAACAATTGACCCCAAAGAGGCACTAAACAAGACATATCATAAGTAAATGATAAAGTTTAAAGACACAGAGAGAAACTTAAATGTAGCAAGAGAAAAACAGTTACTTATAATTAAGCTTCCATAAAACTGTCAGTTAATTTCTCAACATAAATATTTTAGCCCAGTAAGCACTGGCCTGAAATATTCAAAGTGTTGAAAAGCAAGGACCTACAACCAAGACTACTTTTCCTGGGAAGGCCATCATTTAAAATTGAAGGAGAAATAAAAAGCTTCTGAGACAAGGAAAAGCCAAAGGGGTCCATTACCACCAAACCAATATAAGAAATGTTAAGGGGTCTTTTTAAAGAAGAAGCGAACAAAACAAAACAAAACAAACAACCAAACATAAACACACACAGAGGAATATAGTTAAAATAATAAAGAGGCAATATATACGTACCTATCAAATATCTCTTTAAATGTAAATGGCTTAAATGCTCCAATCAAAAGACATAGGATAGCAGAATGGATAAGAAAACATAACACATATGTATGCTGTCTGCAAAAGACCCACCACAGACTGAAAGATACATGCAAACTAAAATTTGAGCAATGGAAAAAGATATTTCATGCAAATAGAAAGGAAAGAAAAGGTGGGGTAGCAGTACTTAGACAAAACAGACTTTAAAACAAAGGCTATTGAAAGAGACATAGAAGGACAGTGTATTACGGTAAATGGAGCAATCCAACAAAAGAATATAACCCTTGTAAACATTTATGCACCCAACATAGGAACACCTAAATATATAAAGCAAATCTTGATGAAAATAAAGGGAAAGATTGACAGTAACACAGTCATAGTAGGAGATTTTAAAACCTCTTTGACATCAATGGATACATCTTCCAGACAGAAAATTAATGAGGAAATGGGAACCTTAATTGACACATTAGACAAGATGAATTTAATGGATATTTTCAGAGAATTTCACACCAAAGCAGCAGAGTATACATCCTTTTCAAGTTCACATGGAACATTTTCTGGAAAAGACCACATGTTAGGACACAAAAACAGTCTCAGTAGATTTAAGAAGATTGAAATCTTATGAAGCATCTTCTGTGACAATAATGGCATAAAACTAGAAATCAATCACAGTAAAAAAACAACAACTGAAAAACACACAAAAATATGGAGGTTAAATAACATGTTACTAAACAATAAATGGGCTAACAATGAGATGTAGGAAGAAATGAAAAGATGCTTAAAACAAATAAAAATGAGAACATAACAACCCCAAATCTATGGGGCACAGTGTATGCACTTCTAAGATGGAAATTAATATCATACAAGTCAATCTCAAGAAACAAGAAAAATCCCAATTAGACAATTTATCTTTACACTTAAAGGAACTAGGAAAAAAAAACCAAAAAAAAACAGAAAGCCCAAAGTCAGTAGACAAAAGGAAATAATAAAGATTAGAGCAGAAATAAACAATATAGAATTAAAAAAAAATACAAAAGATCAATAAAACCAAGTCTGTTGAAAAGATAAACAAGACTGACTAACCATTAACCAGACTCATCAAGAAAAAGAGAGAGAGCCAAATAAATATAATCAGAAATGAAATAAGAGCAGTAGTAACTGATATCACAGAAATACAAAGTATTGTAAGAAAATATCATGAACAACTATATGCCAACAAATTGAACAATCTGAATGAAATGTATAAATTCCTAGAAACATACAATCTTCCAAGACTAACTCAGGAAGAATCAGAATTAGTTGTGACCTGTATAGACAGGTCACAACTAATAAAATCAAAGCAGTAGAAACTCCCAAGAAAACAAGTCCTGAACAGGATGGCTTCACAGGTGAAGTTTACCAAATATTCAGAGAAGAACTAACCAATCCTTCTCAAACTATTAAAAAAAAATTCACACAATGGAGTACTATGCAGCTGTAAGAAAGAAAGATCTCTTATCCTTTGAGATGACATGGAGGGACCTGGAAAGTATTATCCTAAGTGAAATAAGCCAAGCAGAAAAAGACAAATACCACATGATCTCACTTATATATGGAATATAATGAACATAACAGTCTGAAGAACACGGTAGACCCAGAAACATGGAAGTAGAGCACAGACTGACATCCCTCAGAAGAGGGGTTGGGGGGTGGGAAGGGATAAACCACAGAACTTATATGCATGTATGCATAACCAATGGACAGGACAACAAAGTTGGGGACAGGGCGGTGGGGAGGGGGGATGGGGAGGAGGGTGTCAATGGGGTAAAAAGGGAGAAACATCTGTAACAAAAAATAAATAAAAAATTAATAAAAAAAGAATATATTTTTTAGAAACCCAATTAATTAATATACAAGCTGTTTTCCACAATGGGGTTAATTTTGACTTTGTCTGTGCTGTCCATCAATGGCAGTTGTTGGCCACATGTAGCTGTTGACATTTGATATGTGGCTAGTCCCAATTGAGATGTTCTGTGCATACGATATCATATTTCAAAGACTTAGTATGTAAAAATGGACCTAAAATATTTTATTTGTAATTTTTGTGTGATTCACATGTTGAAGTGATAATATTTTGGATATTTGAGGTTAAATAAAACATTAAAATTAAAAACAAAACAAACAAAAAAAAATTCAAGAAGAGGTAAGACTCCCAAGCTCATTTTATAAGGCCAGCATTATCATATTCCAAAACCAGATAAAGACACTACAAAAGAAAGAAAATTATAGGCCAATATCACTGATGAACACTGATGTAAAAATCTTCAACAAAATGTTAGCAAACCAGATCCAGATATACATTTATTCCAGGAATGCTAGGATGATACAACATTGATTAATGCAATACATCACATTAACAAAGACTAATCCATTTATGATTAAAACACTCAATGGGTATAGAAGGGAAATACTTTGACATAATAAAGGACATATATGACAAATCCTCAGCTAATATCACACTCAATGGGAAATAACTAAAAATGTTTCCTTTAAGAACAGGAACAAGACAGGAATATCCACTTTTACCACTCCTATTTAACATAGTCCTAGCCACAGCAATCAGACAAGAAGAAGAAATAAAAGGCATCTGAATTGGAAAGGAAGAAGTAAAATGGTCATCATTTGCAGATGAAATGATACTGTATATGGAGAACCCTAAAGATTCCACCAAAAAACTACTAGAACTGATAAATAAATTCAGTAAAGTAGCAGGATACAAAAGAAATATCCAGAAATCAGTTGCATATTTATATATCAATAATGAAGTATCAGAAAGGGAAAGTAAGAAAACATTCCCAATTACAGTTGCATCAAATAACAATAAAATACTTATGAATAAATTTAACCAAGGATGTAGAAGATCTATACTAAAAAAATTATGATACTGAAGAAAGAAAATGAAGAAGATACAAAAAGTGGAATCTTATATAGTATTTATGAGTAGGAAAAATTAAAATGTCCATACTACCCAAAGCAATCAATAAATTCAACACAACTCTCATTGAGATACTATTGGTATATTTCACATAACTAGAACAAATAATAATAATAAAAATATATACATAGAACCACAAAAGACCCTGAATAGTGACAGCAATGTTGAGAATGAACAAAATTGGAGGAATCACACTACCTGCTATCAAACTATACTACAAGGCCATAGCAATCAGAACAGCATGGTATTGGCATAAAAATAGACATATACACGGGAGCCCAGAAATAAATGCATGCCTTTATGGTCAATTAGCATTTGACAAAGGAGACAAAAACATACAATGAGGTAAAGATAGTACATTCAATACAGGGTGTTGAAAAAACTGAACAGATATATGCCAAATAAAATGAAACCAGACCACCTTATACCATACACAAGAATAAACTCAAAATGAATTAATGACTTAAATGTTAGGCTTGAAACCATAGAAATTCTAGAAGAAAACACAGGCAGTAAGATTTCGGGTATTTCTTGCAGCAATATTTTTTTCTGATATATACCCCCAGGCAAGGGAAACAAAAGAAAAATAAACAAATGAGACTATATTAAACTAACAATTTTCTGCACAGCAAAGGCAACCATCAACAAAATAAAAAGACAACCCACTTAATGTCAGAGCATATTCACCAATGATACATCTGATTAGGGGTTAATATCCAAGATTTATAAAGAACTTATGTAACTCAACATAAAAAAAGCAAACAGTCCAATTTAAAAATGGGCAAAGGACCTGAATAGAGACTTCTCCAAAGAGGACATACAAATGGCCAATAGATATGTGAAAAGATGCTCAACATCACTAATCATCAGAAAAATGTAAATTAAAACCACAATGAGATATCGCCTAATATCTCTCAAATGGTTTTCATCAATAAATCAACAAACAAGTGTTGGTGAGGATGTGTAGAAAAGAGAACACTTGTGCACTGTTGGTGGGAATGCAGATTGGTACAGCCACTGTGGAAAGTATTATGGAGATACCTCAAAAAATTAAAAATGCTGTCCAGCTGGTTTGGCTCAGTGGTTTAGCATTGACCCATGTACCAAGAGGTTGCTGGTTCAATTCCCGGTCAGGACACATGCCCAGGTTGTGGGCCCGATCCCCAGTGAGGGGTATGCAGGAGGTGGCAAATCAATGTTCTCTCTCATTGATGTTTCTGTCTCCCACTCCCTCTCTCTTCCTCTCTCTCTCAAATCAATAAAGGAAAAAAAATAAAAAAAAATGGAACTGCCTTTTTACCCAGCTATACCATTTCTGGGAATATATCCAAAGAGACCCTAAAAAATTAATTTAAAAGAATATATGTACCCCTATGTTTACTGCACTGTTATTTATAATGGCTAAGATCTGGAAATAGCCCAAGTGCCCATCAGTAGATGAGTGGATAAAAAAGCTGTGGTACATTTACACAATAAAATACTACCTGACCATAAAAAAAAAAAAAAAGAAAATCTTACCTTTTATGACAGCATGCATGGACTTGGAGAGTATTGTGCTAAGTGAAATAAGCTAGTCACAGAAAGACAAGTAACATATGATTTCACTTATATGTGGAATCTAATAAACAATATAAACTAACAAAATAGGAATTGACTCATAGATGGAGAACAGACTGACAGCTGTCAGAGGGCTGGGGATTTGAAGGGCTGGGTGAAAAGGGGAATGGATTAAACAAAGGAAAAAAAAAACAACCTCGTAGACACAGACAACAGCATTGTGATTACCAGAGGGAATGGTGGGTTGGGAGAAGTAGAAGAGGGTAAAGGGGGAGCAACGGTGATAGAAGGAGACTTTACTTGAAGTGGTGAACACACAATGCAATATACAAATAATGTATTATCAAATTGTGCACCTGAAACCTATATAATTTTATTAACCAATGTCACCCCAAAAATTCAATGAAAAATTAAAAAATATGGATATATGTCATTTAATCAACTTTACACACATACCACACACCCACACACACAAGTCTGGTAAAATATACACCAGTAAAATAACAGTGGATATAAATGAATCAAAATGTTAAATAGCACTTTTAGTTCTTTTTCTAAATATAGCTCTTTGAGATATGTTATTTATTAAAATTATATAAGATATACTTGTATGGTATAAGATATATTTACAAAACAGATGTCTAATTTAATCAGGTGAAGAAATGGGATATTTACAACATCTTGGGAATCCTGGAATTATGCCTTCCTTTATTCCATTCTTCTCCTTTCTTCCTGGAAGCACCCAATATTCTTACTTTAATAAATACTTTTCTTTGTTAAAAAAAAAAAAAGGCTGTGGACAATAAAGCAGTATCTTTAAAGTATTAAAAGGAAAAAAGAAAAAAAAAAGATCTGCCATGCTAATATAACAATGCTGAACTCAGTATTTGGTGATTGGAGGGGTAGATAGTGTTAGATTTTGTGACTAATAATCCTTCCTTCCAGGGCTTTATGCAACTCTACCATGTTAAATTAGTGGTGGTTATGTGAATGAAAAAAATCAATGTGGTCAAAGTGACATGTGTCCCTTTAGAACAGAAAGTGTAAGAGGAACATGTTTCTTTTATTTTTTTCCCCCTAGATAGGCAATGCTCTAGAAGTGGGTCCATCAGCCTGGGGTCTGGAATTATAATGACATGAAGCAGAGACATAGCTGACCCACAAATGACATGTGACAGGAGCAAGAGATACAACTGTTGACATAAACCATTGTGATTTTGGAATTGTTAACATGGTCTAACCTCGACTATCCCAACTGATACAAGCAGCCAGATGACCTTTACACTTCACCTTCTGGGGATGTCAGAGAAAACAGGCAGATTGAAAGCATGAGACTCTAAAAGAGAATCTTCACACGTATTGCAAAGCCCTTAACCATGCCAACTCTGCAAATATTTCTATTACAGAAGGAAGGTGATTGGTACCTATAGAAACTAAGGCAGATAACAGAGAGCTATCTTGTTAGTCCAGATTTTAAAAGCTAGAAATAAATAATTAGAAGAAAGAAAGAAAGAAACTCAGGACAAGTTTAAGAGGATATGACCACACTGTTTAGAGAAGCTAAAACACCATAGGAAACTTGAAAAATAGCTGAGTCCAACACAAGATTTGGTTAGCAAGAAGAATGATAGGTTTTGCATTTGAAGTTGGTATAATATTAAGGGATGCATAGGAGAAAGCAGTTCTTTGAAGAGCTTACTGCAGAGGCCATCAAAGGCTTGCATGGAGGAGGAAGGACACCTGGGATAGGTGAAGAGAGTGTAAGAGTACAGTACACAACTGCAAAAATGAGTGCCAGTCCCTAGCTTAGAAACTCTCCATCCTAGGGCTATCAGAGGTCATATTACTGTCATTGTTGAATGGCTGCTGCTGATCTTTGATCACCTGTTCTGTTTTTTGCTGAAGTACAGAAATGCGATCTATTTGTATATTGATTCCATGACATTGCTGAGCTCTTATGTATTCAGATGTGTTTAAAATGTGTTTGAACCCTGGTCAGTTTTGCTCCGTGGTTAGAGCATTGGCCCTCAGACCAAAGGGTCATGGGTTCAATACCTGGTCAAGGGCATATACCTTGGTTGCAGGTTTGATCCCACGCTCCTATCGGGGTCATGCAGGAGGCAACCAATCGGTGTGTCTTTCTTATATCGATGTTTCTCTCTCTCTCTCTCTCTCTTCCCCCACCCTCCCTTCCACTCTATCTAAAAATCAATGAAAAAATATCCTCAGGTGAGGATTAACAACAACAAAATGCTTTTGAGATTTTGACCTAAACAACATGTTATCAGCAAAAGTGACATTTTGCTACTTCTTTGCAATTCTTCTAATACATTTTTAAAAGATTTCGAATTGGGTAGAACATTTTCATTAAATTTTAACCTTGAAACATATTGTCTGCTGTATGTTTTTTGGACAGATACACTTTATGAGATTATAAATGTTTCTCCCATTTTCAGTTTCTAAGACTTTCTTTTTAATCAGAAATAGGCCTTAGAATATTAGACTTGCTTTTCTTATATCTATTGAGATGTTAATTTTTTCTCTCATTTGAACTGGTAAAAATTGGTTGATATTCAAATTTTAATAAATTTTTGCATTCTTGGTATAAATTCAGTTGGGCCATGATGTGGTTGTATGTTATGTTCAGTATACTTAGGATTTTAAAAAAAATCTATTTTTGGAAGTGAAAGTAACCTGTACTTTTTTTTTTTTTTCTTTTTTTTACTCATGTGAATGTTCTTTTGGTATCAGGGTATAGTTAACTTCATAGAATGAATAAAGGTGGATTTACTTTTCAATTTTCTTATTCCTTGGAATAGTTTATATAAAATTGAAATTTTATCTTTTCTTGATTGATCAAAGCAACATTATAATTATCAAGATTTCAATTTTTAATTTTTATATTTTTGGTATAGGTTGGTTTTTACCTTTTAAATAAATGCATTTAATGTTTATGACTTTATTTCTTTTTTAAAAAAAAATTTATTAACGAGAGCAGTTTTAGGTTCACAGCAAAACGAAGCAGGGGGCACGGAGATTTTCCATATACCATAGCCCTCACATATGCATAGCCTCTCTCACTACCAAAATCCCCCACCAGAGTGGTACATTTGTTACAATCAATGAACCTATATTGACACATTATGGCCTAGAGTCCCTAATTTACATTAGGGTTCACTCTTGGCTGTTGTACATTCTATGGATTTTGACAAATGTATAATGACACATATCTGCCATCATTGTATCATGTAAATTAACTACACTGCCTTAAGGTTTTTGAGATCATAATGCATATTTTATTTATTTTTTTAAATTTAATTAATTAATTTATTTTTGTTACAGATGTTTCTCCTTTTTCTCCCACTGATACCTCCTCCTCATCCCTTCCCGCCCTGTCCCCAGCTTTGTTGTCCATGTCCATTGTTTTTTTTTTTTTTATGAATTTTTATTTATTTTTTTGTTACAGATATTTTACCTTTTTACCCCATTGGCACCCCCCATCCCACCCCCCCTCCACCCTGTCCCCAGCTTAGTTGTCCATGTCCATTGGTCATGCATACAGGCATATAAGTTCTGTGGTTTATCTCTACCCACCCCCCCCTACCCCCCATCCCCTCTTCTGAGGGATGTCAGTCTGTGCCCTACTTCCATGTGTCTGGGTCTACTGTATTCCTCAGACTGTTATGTTCATTATATTCCGTATATAAGTGAGAGCATGTGGTATCTGACTTTTTCTGCTTGGCTTCTTTCACTTAGGATAATACTTTCCAGGTCCCTCCATGTCGTCTCAAAGGATAAGAGATCTTTCTTTCTTACCGCTGCATAGTACTCCATTGTGTATATGTACCACTGCTTTTTTATCCATTCGTCTACTGGTGGACACTTGGGCTGTTTCCAGATCTTAGCTATTGTAAATAGTGCTGCTATGAACATGGGGGTACATATATTCTTCCTGATTGGTGTTTCAGGGTTCTTAGGGTATATTCCCAGCAGTGGGATCACTGGGTCAAATGGAAGTTCAACTTTTAATTTTTTGAGGTAGCACCATATTGTTTTCCATAGCGGCTGCACCAGTCTGCATTCCCACCAGCAGTGTATTAGAGTCCCCTATTCTCCACACCCTCGCCAACACTTGTTGTTTGATGATTTGTTGATGGCGGCCATTCTGACAGGTGTGAGGTGATACCTCATTGTTGTTTTAATTCGCATCTCTCTGATGATTAGTGATGTTGAGCATTTCTTCATATGTCTCTTGGCCATTTGTATGTCCTGTTTGGAGAGGTGTCTATTCAGCTCCTCTGCCCATTTTTTAATTGGGTTCTTTGTCTTCCTTTTGTGGAGTTGTATGAGCACTCTATATATATTGGAAATTAACTCCTTATCTGATACATCATTGGCAATGATGTTCTCCCATACAGTGGGTTGCCTTTCCATTTTGATGATTGTTTCTTTTGCTGTGCAGAAGCTTTTTAGTTTGATGTAGTCCCATGTGTTCATTTTCTCCTTTATTTCTGTTGCCTTAGGTGATGTATCAGTGAAAATTCTGCTCCGTATGATGTCCGAAATTTTGTTGCCTACATTTTCTTCTAGAATTTTTATGGATTCAAGGGTCACATTTAAGTCTTTTATCCATTTTGAGTTTATTTTTGTGTATGATGTAAGTTGATGGTCTAGTTTCATTTTTTTGCATGTAGCTGTCCAATTTTCCCAACACCATTTATTAAAGAGGCTGTCTTTACTCCACTGTATGCTCTTGCCACCTTTGTCAAATATTAATTGAGCGTATTGCCTTGGGTCCATTTCTGGGTTTTCAGTTCTGTTCCACTGGTCTATATGCCTGTTCTTGTGCCAGTACCAGGCTGTTTTGGTTACAGTCGCTTTGTAGTATAACCTGATATCTGGTATTGTGATCCCACCTACTTTGTTCTTCTTCTTCAAGATTGCTGTGGCTATTCGGGGTCTTTTTTGGTTCCATATGAACTTTTGAAGTATTTGTTCTAGTTCTATGAAATATGTCGTTGGTATTTTGATGGGGATTGCATTGAATCTATAGATTGCTTTGGGTAGTATGGACATTTTAATTATGTTAATTCTTCCAATCCATGAATAGGGTATGTGCTTCCACTTTTTTATATCTTCCTCTATTTCTTTTTTCAATGACCTGTAGTTTTGTGCAAATAGGTCCTTTACTTCTTTGGTTAAGTTTATTCCTAGGTATCGTAATTTTTTTGGAGCGATGGTAAATGGGATTGTTTTTTCAGTTTCTCTTTCTGTGAGTTCATCATTGATGTACAAGAATGCTGTCGATTTCTTGACGTTAATTTTGTATCCTGCTACTTTGCCAAATTCATTTATTAAGTCTAATAGGTTTTTGATGGAGTCTTTAGGGTTTTCTATGTACAATATCAAGTCATCTGCAAATAATGACAGTTTCACTTCCTCCTTTCCAATTTGGATCCCTTTTATTTTTTCTTCATGTCTGATTGCTGTGGCTAAGACTTCCAGTACAATGTTAAATAAGAGTGGCGAAAGTGGACATCCCTGTCTTTTTTTTTTATCCTCACCCGAGGATAATTTTCCATTTTTTTGTACAGATAGAGTGGGAGGGAGAGAGAGGAAGGGAGAGAGAGACAGAAACATCGACGTGAAGGGACACATCGAGTGGCTGCCACCCGCACGACCAACCAGGGCCGGGGACAAATTGCAACCGAAGTACGTGCCCTTAGCGGGAACCGAACCCGGGTCTCTCCGGACTGCAGGCCGATGCTCTAACCGCTGAGCCAAACCGGCCAGGGCGACATCCCTGTCTTGTTCCTGTTCTTAATGGAAATGTTTTTAGTTTCTGTCCGTTGAGTATGATGTTGGCTGTAGGTCTTTCATATATGGCCTTTATTATGTCGAGATATGATCCCTCTATTCCTACATTGCTGAGCGTTTTTTATCAGAAATGGATGCTGGATTTTGTCGAATGCTTTTTCAGCATCTATTGATATGATCATGTGGTTTTTATTCTTCATTTTGTTTATGTGGTGTATCACGTTTATTGATTTGCGAATATTGTACCAGCCTTGCATCCCTGGAATGAATCCCACTTGGTCATGGTGAATAATTTTTTTGATGTGTTTCTGGATCCGATTTGCTAATATTTTGTTCAGGATTTTGGCGTCTATGTTCATCAGGGATATTGGCCTGTAGTTTTCTTTCTTCGTAGTGTCTTTTTCTGGTTTTGGAATTAGAATTATGCTGGCTTCATAGAATGTGTTTGGAAGTCTTCCTTCTTCTTGAATTTTTTGAAATAGTTTGAGGAGAATGGGTGTTAGTTCTTTTTTGAATGTTTGGTAAAACTCCCCCGTGAAACCATATGGGCCTGGGCTTTTGTTTGCTGGGAGAGTCTTGATTACCTCTTCAATTTCCTTAGTTGTTATTGGTCTGTTCAAGTTTTCTATCTCTTCCGGGAATAGTTTTGGGAGACTGTGTGTTTCTAGAAATTTGTCCATTTCGCTTAGATTGTTGAATTTGTTGCCATATTGAATTTGTTGCCATATAGTTGTTCATAGTAGTTGTTAACGATCTTTTGTATTTCCGTGGTGTTGGTTGTTACTTCTCCTCTTTCATTTCTGATTTTGTGTATTTGGGTTCTCTCTCTTTGTTTCTTGGTGAGTCTAGCTAAGGGTCCATCAATCTTGTTTATCTTTTCGAAAAACCAGCTCTTTGTTTCATTGATCCTTTGAATTGTGTTTTTGGTCTCTGTCATTTATTTCTGCTTTGATCTTTACTATTTCCTTCCTTCTACTTGCTCTGGGGTTTTCTTTTTGTTTGCTTTCTAATTCTCTACATTGTGAGGTTAGACAGTCAATTAGAAATTTTTCTTGTTTTTTGAGGTAGGCCTGTAGTGCTATGAACTTCCCTCTCAGAACTGCTTTCGCTGCATCCCATAGATTTTGTGTTGTTGTGTGTTAATTTTCATTGGTTTCCAGGAAGTTTTTAATTTCTTCCTTGATCTCCTCGGTGACCCATTCATTGTTTAATAACATGCTATTTAGCCTCCATGTGTTGAAATATCTTTGCATGTTCTTGTTGCAATTGATTTCTAGTTTCATGCCATTGTGATCTGAGAAGATGCTTGATATGATTTCAATCTTCTTGAACTTGTAGAGATTTAGTTTGTGTCCTATCATGTGGTCTCTCTTTGAGAATGTCCCATGTGCACTTGAGAAGAATGTGTATTCTGTAGTTTTGGGGTGTAATTCTCTGTAGATATCTATTAAATCTATTTGGTCTAGTGTTTCATTTAGAGTCTCTGTTTCCTTGCTAATTTTTTGCCTAGAGGATCTATCCAGTGCTGTCAACGGGGTGTTGAAGTCCCCTGCTATGATTGTATTGTTGTCGATTTCTCCTTGGAAGTCCTCCAGAAGATTTTTAATATATTTTGGTGCTCCTATATTGGGTGCATATATGTTTATTAAAGTTATATCTTCCTGTTGGATAGATCTTTTCAATATTATGTAGTGGCCGTCTTTGTCTCTAGTTATGGTCTTCATTTTGAAATCTATTTTATCAGATATGAGAATTGCTACCCCAGCTTTTTTTTGCTTTCCATTTGCTTGGAAAATTTTTTTCCATCCCTTCACTTTCAACCTATGTGAGTCTTTTGTTGAGAGGTGGGTCCCTTGTAAACAACATATAGATGAGTGATCCTTTCTTATCCAATCAGCTACTCTGTGTCTCTTTATGGGAGCGTTCAATCCATTTATGTTTAAGGTGATTATTGATATGTACTTATTTATTGCCATTTTGGTTTAGTGTGGTTCTATTTTTCTTCCCATTTCTCCTGCTAATTACAGCAGTCCTTTTAACATTTCTTGCAGTGCTGGTTTGGTGCTAATGTATTCCCTTAGCCTTCTTTTTTTGTCTGGGAAGCTCTTTATTTGATCTTCTATTTTGAATGACAGCCTTGCTGGGTAGAGTAGTCTTGGATTTAGATTCTTGTTTTTCATGACTTTGATTACTTCATGCCATTCCCTTCTGGCCTGTAGTGTTTCTTGTGAGAAGTCAGCTGAGAGCCTTATGGGGTTCCCTTTGTAGGTAACCTGTTGCTTATCTCTAGCTGCTTTTAGGATTCTCTCTTTGTTTTTAATTTGTGGCATTTTAATTACTATGTGTCTTGGTGTGGTCCTGTTTGGGTTCTTCTTACTTGGAACTCTCTGTGCTTCTTAAACTTGAATGCCTTCTTCCTTCACCAAATTAGGGATGTTTTCTCTCACTATTTTTTTTGAATGTATTCTCTATCCCTTGCTCATTTTCTTCTTCTTCGGGGACTCCTATGATGCGAATATTATTACGTTTCCAGTTGTCCCATAGTTCTCTTAAGCTGTCTTCCTGTTTTTTAATAGTTTTTTCCTTTTGTTTTTCTGATTGGTTGATTTTTTCTACCCTGTCTTCTAATTCACTGATCCGGTCCTCAGCTTCCCCTACTCTGCTTTTTAAACCTTCCAATGTGTTTTTCATTTCTGATATGTCATTTTTTATCTCTTCTTGTTGGTTTTTAATTTCCAATTGGCTTATTTTCAGTGTCTCTATGTCCTTATTCATGCTGTTCAGCTTCCTCAAGATCATGGCTCTGAATTCTAGCTCTGTTAACATGCCTAATTGCTCCACATTGATCTCATCTTCGGTGGAGGTGTCTTGCTCTTTCATTTGGCTTCTGTTTCTGTGTTTCACCATTTTGGCGATCACTGTTGGCTTTGGAGCCTGTCAAGTTCTCCCTGTGGGTGTTGGTGTTCTGCTGTTTGTGGCTCCCTCTCCTGTGTTTAGATGAGCGAGGGAGGACCCACGTTGAACACCACTGTCAAGTCTTACTTTCCTCTAGCTTTTTGCCTGGAGGCTAGCAGTCTAGGTTAATTGATCAGTTTTGGGTTGTCAGTTGATTGAAAATCTCCCTCTGGTGCTCAGCCAAGGGGCTTTCACGAGGGTGGGGCAGATGCTGGTTGTTAGTGAGCCTCAATTAACACTTCAATGGCCCACAGGGTGGGGTTGGATCTCCGAGGGAGGGGCTACTGCCTCTCCTCAGAGCCCTGGGAAGGAGCAATGTGGCCACCGCCCTGAGTGGCTGCACTCAGCCAAAGCTCTGAGCGCCCTCCAAACCCCGAGTGTCCCGACACAGTTCCAGTCCAGTCTGCCCTCCCTCTGCCGGAGCCCAAGGTGAGTGGCTGTGGCTGTTTCAGCCTCTGTCCCGGCTGCGCTGTGGAGCCGCCTGGGAGTGTAACCCGAGGGCGCTGCTCCCAGCTAAGGCCGCTGCCGAGCTGCCGACCGTGGGCTCCCAGCCCTGTCTCGTGCCTTCGCAAGCCTACCGGGATGGAGTCAGTGTCCCTCGTTGTATGGTCCTCGCAAGCTGCTTTTCTGTTGGTTTTTCCCGTCGATTTGTCTGTGTTATAGTTGTAATTCCAGTTTGGTTCTGGGAGACGGTCTGTGTAGCTCCGTTCACTCAGCCGCCATTTTTCGGTTCCCTCCATGTCCATTGTTCATGCACACATGCATATAAGTTCTGTGGGTTATCTCTCCCCCACCACCCCCTCTTCTGGGGATTGTCAGTCTGTACTCCATTCCCCATCTCTGGGACTACCCTATTCTTAAGACTTTTACGTTCATTGCATTCCACAAATAAGTGAGACAATGTGATATTTGTCTTTCTCTGCTTGGCTTGTTTTGCTTAAGATAATACTTTCCAGGTCCCTCCATGCCGTCTCAAAGGATAAGAGATCTTTCTTTCTTACAGCTGCATAGTACTCCATTGAGTATATGTGACTCATGAATCCATAAAAAGCCTAGAAGAAAATGTAGGCAACAAATTTCAGGCTGTTTTGATTACAGTGGTTTTGTAATATAACCTGAAATTTGGTAATGTGATCCCTCCAACTTTGTTCTTCTTTTTCAAGATTGCTGTGGCTATTCGGAGACTTTTTTGGTTCCATATGAACTTTTGAAGTATTTGTTCTAGTTTTGTGAAGTATGTTGTTGGTATTTTGATGGGGATTGCATTGAGTCTATAGATTGTTTTGTGTAGTGTGGACATTTTAATGATGTTAATTCTTCCAATCCATGAACAGGGTATGTGCTTCCACTTTTTTATATCTTCCTCTATTTCTTTTTCCAATGACCTGTAGTTTTCTGTGAACAGGTCCTTTATTTCTTTGGTTAAGTTTATTCCTAGGTATCTTATTTTTTTTACTGCAATGGTAAATGGGGTTGTTTTTTTAGTTTCTCTTTCTGTGAGTTCATCATTGGTGTATAAGTATGCCATTCATTTCTTGATGTTAATTTTGTATCCTGCTACTTTGCCAAATTCATTTACTAAGTCTAGTAAATTTTTGATGGATTCTTTGGGGTTTTCTACGTATAATATCATGTCATCTGCGAATAATGACAGTTTCACGTCCTCTTTCCAATTTGGATCCCTTTTATTTTTTCTTCCTGTCTGATTGCTATGGCTAAGACTTCCAGTACTATTTTAAATAAGAGTGTCAAAAGTGGGCATCCTTGTCTTGTTCCTGTTCTTAAGGGAAATGCTTTTAGTTTTTGCCCATTGAATAAGATGTTGGCTGTAGGTCTTTCATATATGGACTTTATTATGTTGAAATATGATCCCTCTATTTCCACATTGCTGAGCATTTCTATCAGAAATGGGTGCTGGACTTTGTCAAATGCTTTTTCAGCATCTATTGATATGATCATATGATTTTTATGTTTCATTTTGTTTACGCGGTGCTTCACATTTATTGATTTGCAAATATTGTACCATCCTTGCATTTCTGGGATGATTCCCAGTTGGTCATGGTGAATAATTTTTTTGATGTATTGCTGGATTTGATTTGCTAGTATTTTGTTCAGGGTT
Organism: Molossus molossus; assembly: GCF_014108415.1. Taxonomy (NCBI): domain Eukaryota; kingdom Metazoa; phylum Chordata; class Mammalia; order Chiroptera; family Molossidae; genus Molossus; species Molossus molossus. The sequence goes on along the minus strand of NW_023425347.1, from coordinate 22,572,813 downwards.
TTGGGATCTGTGTTCATCAGGCATATTGGCCTGTAGTTTTCTTTCTTTCTTTGTAGTGTTCTTTTCTGATTTTGGAATTAGAATTATGCTGGACTCATAAAACAAGTTTGGAAGTCTTCCTTCTTCTTGAATTTTTTGAAATAGTTTGAGGAGAATGGGTGTTAGTTCTTTGAATGTCTGGTAAAACTCCCGCATGAAGCCATCTGGGCCTGGGCTTTTATTTGCTGGGAGAGTCTTGATTACCTCTTCAATTTCCTTAGTTGTTATTGGTCTGTTCAAGTTTTCTATTTCTTTCTGGTTCAGTTTTGGGAGACTGTGTGTTTTTAGAAATTTGTCCATTTTGCTTAGATTGTCAAATTTGTTGCCATATAGTTGTTCATAGTATTTGTTAACGGTCCTTTGTATTTCTGTGGTGTCAGTTATTATTTCTCCTCTTTTATTCCTGATTTTGTGTATTTGGGTTCTCTCTCTTTGTTTCTTGGTGAGTTGAACTAAGGGTCCATAGATCTTGTTTATCTTTTCAAAGAACCAGCTCTTTGTTTAATTGATCCTTTGAATTGTTTTTTTGGTCTCCATGTCATTTATTTCTGCTCAGATCTTTACTATTTCTTTTCTTCTATTTGCTCTGGAGTTTTCTTTTTTTTTTCGTATCCTCTCCAGAGGACATTTTTTCATTTTTGTTCAGGTAGAGTGGGAGGGAGAGAGAGGAAGGGAAAGCGAGGGAGAGAAACATTGAAGTGAAAGGGACACATTGAGTGGCTGCCTCTCGCACGACCCCAACTGGGGCCGGGGACAAACCGCAACTGAGGTATGTGCCCTTAGCGGGAATCGAACCTGCATCTCTCTGGACTGCAGGCCGACGCTCTAACCGCTGAGCCAAACTAGCCAGGGCACTGGGGTTTTCTTTTTGTTTGTTTTTTAGTTATTTAAGTTGTGAGGTTAGATAGTTTATTAGAGATTTTTTTTGTTTCTTGGGGTAGGCCTATAGTGCTATGAACTTCCCTCTCAGAACTGCTTATGCCGCATCCCATAGATTTTGTGTGTTCATTTTTATTGGTTTTCAGGAAGTTTTTAATTTCTTCCTTGATCTCCTCGGTAACCCATTCATTGTTCAATAACATGCTATTTATCTTCCATGTTTTCAAATGTCTTTGCATGTTCTTGTTGCAATTGATTTCTAGTTTTATGCCACTGTAATCTGAGAAGATGCTTGATATGATTTCAATCTTCTTGAACCTGTAGAGACTCACTTTGTGCTGTAACATGTGGTCTATCTTTGAGAATGTCCCATGTGCACTTGAGAAGATTGTGAATTATTTTGGGGTGTAATTCTTCGAAGATATCTATTAAATCCATTTTATCTAGCACTTCATTTAGAGTCTCTGTTTCCTTGCTAATTTTTTGTCTAGAGGATCTATCCAGCGATGTCAGCGGGGTGTTGAAGTCCCCTGCTATGATTGTATTGCTATCAATTTCTCCTTGGAAGTCCTCCAGAAGATTTTTAATGTATTTTGGTGCTCCTATATTGGGTGCATATATTTTTACCAAGGTTATATTTTCCTGTTGGATGGATCCTTTCAATATTATGTAGTGGCCTTTATTTGTCTCTAGTTATGGCCTTCATTTTGAAATCAACTTTATGAGATATGAGTATTGCTAACCCAGCTTTTTTTCCTTTTCATTTGCTTGAAAGATTTTTTTTCCATCCCTTCACTTTCAACGCTCGTGAGTCTTTTGTTGTGAGGTCGGTTTCTTGTAAACAACATATATGTGAATCATGCTTTCTTATCCAGTCAGCTACTCTATGTCTTTTTATCAGAGCATTCAATCCATTCACATTTAAGGTGGTAATTGATATATACATATTTATTGCCAATTTTGTTTAATATGGTTCTATTTTTCTTCCTATTTCTTTTACCAATTACAGCAGTCCTTTTAGCATATCTTGCAGTGCTGGTTTGGTGTTAACATATTCCTTTAGCCTTTTTTTTCTCTGGCAAGGTCTTTATTTGACCTTTTATTTTGAATGATAGCCTTGCTAGATAGAGTAGTCTTGGATTCCGATCCTTGTTTTTCATGACCTTGATTACTTCATGGCACTCCCTTCTGGCCTGTAGTGTTTCTTGTGAGAAGTCAGCTGAGAGCCTTATGAGATTTCCTTTGTAGGTAAACTGTTGTTTATCTCTTGCTGCCTTTAGGATTCTCTCTCTGTCTTTAATTTTTGGCCTGTTTGGGTTCTTCTCATTTGGAACTCTCTGTGCTTCTTGAACTTGAATGCCTTCTTCCTTCACCAAGTTAGGAACATTTTCTGTCACTATTTTTCAAATATATTCTGTAACCCTTACCTATTTTCTTCCTCTTCGGGGACTCCTATGATGTAAATGTGATTATGTTTCCAGTTGTCCCACAGTTCTCTTAAGCTATCTTCCTGTTTTTTAATTGTTTTCTTCCTTTTGGTTTTCTGATTGGTTGATTTTTTCTACCCTGTCTTCTAATTCACTGATCAGGTCCTCAGCTTTCTCTACTCTGCTGGTTAGTCCTTTCAATGTGTTCTTTATTTCTGCTATGCCATTCTTCATTTCCACTTTGTTGGTTTTTAGTGTTTCTATATCTTTACTCATGGTGCTCATGTCCTTACTCATGTTGATGAGCTTCCTCAAGATCATGGCTCTGAACTCTACCTCTGATAATTTACTTAACTGCATTTCATTTATCTCATCTTCGATACAGTTCTCTTGTTCTTTCATTTGGGATTTGTTTCTTTGTTTCACCATTTTGCTATCTCAGTGGGTTTTGGAGCCTGCCACATTTTCCCTGTGGGTGTTGGTGTTCTGCTGTTTGTGGCTTCCTCTACTGAGTTTGGATGAGCCTGGGTGGGCCCATGTTAAACACCACTGTCAAGTCTTACTTTCCTGTATAGATTTGCAAGCCCAGGAAAGGTTTGGTTATCTTTTAACTTCTTCCTGGAGGCTAGTATTCTTAGTTACTCAGTGCCTTGAAATGTAGCCCTGGTGTTCTGCATAAGAGGATTTCCTGAAGGTGCGATAGATGCTGGTTGTTAATGAGCCTTAATTTGCATTTCTTTGCCTCACCTGGGAAAGGCTGAATCTCGAGTGGGAGGGCATCTGCTTTCCCCCACAGCTCTGGGAAGGAGCACAAGTGGTCTTTTGTAGCTGTAACTCAGCAAAAACTCTGAGTGCCCTCCAAATCCCGGGTGTCCCCACAGACTTGCAGCCCAGTCTGCCCTCCCACTGCCATCGCCCCCAGGTGAGTGGCTGTGGCTATTTTAGCTCTCTGTCTGGGCTCTCCGCTTTGTGGAGTGGGCTTGAACTTTATTTCCCAAGGGAGCTGCTCACAGCTAAGACTGCTGCTGTTCCTGGGCTCCAAGCCCGCCACCCTCTTGTGCCTCTGCAGATCCTACCAGTGTCCCTGGTTATATGGTCCTGTCCTGCTGCTTTTCTGTTGCTTTTTTTCCTGAGGATTTGTCTTTATTTTAATTGTAATTCTCGTTTGGTCATGAGAGATCGTCAGCGTAGCTGCCATTCACTCCGCCTCCATTTTCACATCCTTTACGCCTATCTTGTGTGCAGCTGGGTCACACAGGGCTCTCTGGTGGCCCTGCATTCTGCAGGTCCCACGGGTAACTGGATTGCACAGTCTCTTTGGGGACCAGGCTCTATGCCTATATTATGGGCTACTGGGTGGCACAGGCCTCTCTGGTGCTTCAGCACCCCTCAGGTCCCGTGGGTAACTGGATGGTACAGTCCCTGCTGGGTCGCACAGGCCTCTCTGGTGCTTCAGAACCCCCCAGGTCCCTCAGGTAACTATATTGCACAGTCACTGCTGGGTGGCACAGGCTTCTCTGGTGCCTCAGCACCCCGCAGGATCCACGGGAAGCTGGATCTCACCAGTTTCTCCTGAGCTCCGGCTTCCCATTGCTCTTGTGAACTGCTGGACTGCACAGGCCTCTGTGGAGCCCCAGGTCTCACTGCTGGTGGCTGGGAAGTGCTGCTGCCATGTGGGGCTCAACTCCTGCTCAGCTTTTGCTGTAGGTTTTGGGGATGGGTCTCAGCTGCTGGTCTGTGCTTCTGTTACCTGGGGATGGATGTCTGCTCCCCAGCCTCTGTTGCTGGGGCTATATCTCGACTCTGATTGGGCTGCTACTATGGGGGATGGTGCTGGGTTCCCAGCTGTCCATGGCTTTCGAGACCCAGCACCTTGGGGGGTCCACTACTGCGCACTGGTCTGTGTTGACACACAGTGTTCACTGGTCCAATGGTGCCAGGTGCACTGGTGGGCTCAGGTTTCTGGGCCCTAGCTGCTCCCACTGCCTTCTCTCAGGGAAGACCTGGGATCTTCCAAAATGGTGGGACCTCCCCATGGCACAGGGAGAAGTGCCCTGAAGAGCAGCTTACCGAGGTAGCTGGCTGCTCCTGTCTACAGCACAGGAACCTTCTGATCCGTGTCTCTGCACTGCACAAGTTTGGTCATCCACCCTCACGTCCACTCACACTCTCTCACACACTAGCTCACTCTCTCACACACTCACCCTCCCTCAGGTCTTGCCTGCTGCCATCTTCCGAAAATTGATCCATAGTGCATATTTTAGACCCAAAACTTGCATGGTTCAAATGATTAGAGGAGGCCATTTCCTGATGAGACCAAAGAGTGTTTTTTTGTTTGTTTGTTTGTTTTAAATCTTGTTTTGGTAACAGGAGAATTTTTCTCAAGCCAAACTTTTGTGTAAGGGTATGGCCTTCTGAAGCTAAATTTGAGTTGGGAATGAGGTAGTTTCAAGCCATCAATTTGTGTGAGCCCAAGTTTTTCCTCTGTGACATTAAAATCCAAGTCTCTCAAATTCTGAGATGAACAAATACTCCCAAAGAAGTCAAAGTTTACAGCCTGCTTAGTGCTCATTTTTAGCATCCTGGTTCCTGGAAGTTCAGCTGTGCATGTGTAAGGATGTTTGTTGTGTTTATTCCCTCAGAAGTTCTAGTTTCCTTGACTGTTTGTCATAGGGAAATATGTAGTCTGCCATAATATTGGGATGAAAAAAACTTCTGGGGCCTTCAACCTTCAAAGATCAAAAGAAATATTTAATAAAGGAGATGCTTCATTTATAAAAATAATAAACAGAAAAGCATTGTGTCTACAATATTAATCAACAAAGAGTGCTTAATAAATTTAAGTGAGTGAGTGAGAGAATGGGTGCTGGGATTGATAGGATGCATCTCAATTTAAGGAGACTTTTGAAAAGAAGTCTCGTACAATCTTACGGGATGAGCTGCAGCATAGCAGATGTTGGTGCTCCGTCCATATCCCCTCAGTACTTAGCATTCTGATAGCTCATTACTTCAAACACCTGCCACTTTCTGCCTGAGGACTTCTCTGTCCCCAGCAGTGTGCTCGGCCCATATATAGGTCAGGGAGTTAACACCCCCATGAACAGCTTTATGTTAGAGAGACAGAACTCTGTGGCTCCAGACCCCAGTCTCCTCATCCCTCTATAGGGCTTCTTATATGAGCTTCCTTCCTTCCTTGTCTCGCTCACCACTCTCCTCCACCAGAACTTTTGAGGGAAACCTCCCCAGTACACCACCTTTCCTCAAATCCTAGTCTTAGGGTCTGTTTCTTGGAAGAACCAACCTAATACACGGAGAATTATGGGCTAGATTCTAAGATAAGTGAATCATGTCATAAACCAGTGACTGCTAATTGGTTTATGCCAGTCAGGTTTAACAACCAGTTTCTAATGATACCCTTTGAAGGTATTTTTGCCTTATCTTTCTCAATTGTGATCAATGCCTGAATAAAAGTATAGAAAGTTTCTCAACGAATTTGAAGATAACATAACATTAGTGTAGAGAGGGATATAGTGAACATATTAATTGACACTCAGAATCAGGATCCATGCATTTTTTTTTTTTTTTTGCTAGGCTAAGTGGCTCTATTAGAGAAAGCCAGGATTACAAAGGACTTAAGAGCTGGCACTGGGGCCCTTCTTGTTAAAGCTGGGCACGACATTGACAAGATGCTGATTGTACTACATCTTCTGTTTCACCTGACCAGTCTTCTTCTTTTTCTCCGGTTTGGCAACCTTGGGAGTCTTACCTCTTACTTTTCCAGCATGGGCCAGGAAATCATGGACCTTCTCTCCACACTTGTGGCTGGCTTCATATAGAGTGGTCAGAGCCTCCATGCCACACTGGCCCAGGGCAACATCATCCTCTAGGGGCGTGCCTGCTAGCAGCACAATTTGATCCAGTGATGCCCTCCAGTAAGGCATGATTCTTGGGTGACTGTGTCCTGGCCCATCACCTTGAGGGTGTGTAACTCCTGGGTGTTTACTAAGAGCTGCATGTCTGCGATGGAACTGTGACCTTTGCTGCTACCATGAAGACAGAGTGGAGAAAGAGGAAGGAGCAAGGGCGCACATGTCCTAGCTGCCTGCTGCATCCCAGGTCACTGCACACAATTTCGAATAAGCTGGGAAATGGATAAAATCTAACAAAATTTTACATTAGTAGATTAAAAAGCCTGCAATTAAATCTCCTCAAAGGTATAATACTATTATGTGATAAAAGTTTGGATGTATTGGTTAATAATAAAGATAAAGTTAATGTGTGTGGCTGCTGTAAAAGCAGATGTGATTATAGGTTGGATTGATGCAGTAATACCTAGACCAAAGGAGGTGGAATTTATATTTCATTTTACAATACACAGACAATACTGTTCTGAACATCCTGACTTCGATAGACTAGAAACAACTTCCTGAATGCCAGAGAAAGGAGTCTAAAGGCACTTGGGGATATTTTATGGAAAACAATGGAGTGAATATTATTCTTCATATTAAAATAAAAAAAAAAAAAAGAATCAGAACATGTTAACTGTCTTACGTGTTTGGAAAATGGTGGGTGACGAATGAGACGTGCCTGAGTGGCCTTTGGGTCATTGATGTCTGCATACCCAGTATCTAATCCAGTGCCTTGCAGACAGTAGGAGCCAATAAATGTTTGGTTGGATGAGTGAAAAATTAACGACACTGCATATTCATCTCATTTAACTGTGCCACTGAGAGGGGACACACTCTTTTCATTTTCCTGGGTCAGTTGTATTTTTTTGTACCTCACACATGAAGCCATTCTTTGGATAGTGAAATCAGGAGGCAGGACCAATGTTCTGTCCTGTGCAATGTCTCCCGTGGAGTTGTGCTTCTGGAGCACAAATGATAATGGTTACAAGGTTGATGTCTTTTGGTAAATACAGCTTCCATTTTCCTGATCTCTTTCATATAAACTCTCTTTGAGTTCGTTATCTGCAGCACTAACAAATGTCTGTCGTAATGTTTGCTTCAGCCTTTTGTCCTGGCTGTTATATTTTTTCCTCTACATTCCATTTGGGTTATACCATGCTTCAGTACATTTTAATCTTCTTAATATATCAATCAAATTTATGGTATGCGGGAAGGCGTCCACTGACTTCTATTATTACCATCCCCAAGATTTCCCCTATTTCCCAATCATTTTTTTTTTTAAACAGCATATCTCAGGATGTGAGTCAGATTAAATGGGACCATAAAAACTATATAATGCATTTTTTTGTTATGCATTTAGGAGCACTTCTCTTATCTAGTCCAGTGAGACAAATGGTTGTTTTAATTTACTTCTTACAGAGATGACTGCCTTAGATACATAGGCTTTTACTCATTGTGGCATCTTGAGGAGGCTGGCATCCTCTGTCTGCCTGTCAGACCCTGCTTCAGTGGTCTCTCTTCTCAAATGCTCCTCTCCACCCCCCAAATTCAACTTAGCAGTTCCTGGCAGTCCCCTCAGCACTCTCTCCTCCTGCGCAGGGTTTGCATCCCACTGTGTTGTCAAGTCTGTGTACTTGTCTGCAATCCCCTCAGACAGCAGATGCTTCATCCTCAGTTCTTCATATTGTGCCTAGGACATGATAAGCACTCATTGGTTATGTGATGAGTATTTGTTCAGAGCAATACTTTCTTATTCTTCATATATCAGTTGCATTTGTTTTCTATTAAATTTAGTGGCATTACATTGTCTAATGAAGTTATAAAGGTTTCAAGAGTACAGTTCTATAACACATCATCTCTGTACTGCATTGTGTGTTCACCACCCAACGTCGTATCTCCTTCCAGAGCAATGCTTTTTCAAAAGGTGCTTTTGGCTTTAGGAAGGAGCCATTATTGTGTTTCTTATATTCTTTCTCATTTTGTTTTCTATCTCAGCATAGCTGAGATAACCCAAAAGTTATAGCCAGCTGTATGCCTCAATCATCATGCAAATTTTACACATGATTTTGTATTTCTTTGTGTTCTTCACTCATAAAGTGAGTGTTGATGCACTCACAATATTACAAAGACAGACTTCTGGAAAATCTAGACCTGGAAGATATTCTTTTCCTTTGTGTTTTGTTTTGTCAGAAGTGTAATCTTGCAAAAGTCAGGTAGCTTCTGTGGACCTCAGTTTCCTCACTTGTAAAAGAGGAGCAGACTGAATAATACCTAAATTGTGTTCAAGAGAAAATGTTCTTCCATTCTATGATCAAGGAAAGTTTTCTATGATAGGTTTGTCTTTCCTTGCCCTCCCCTCTTCACCTCTGCAAAGGCACCCTGATCATTTTTCCCTTTTCTTTGTGCCTGATTGTCTCTTCTTGTTTATAGCTGCCACTAATTTGCTCGTTTGCTTGCTGGAAAATAGCTAATTAAAACCCACTTCAACTAACAAGCTGACTGGGACCATGCAAATGTCACTCTCTGCTGTCTGCTATTTCCGTTTATACTTTACATTATTAGTGCTGTTTTTCCTCCCTCTGTTATAATGAATGCAAGGATGGATTTAGCGCCCTCTTCACAGGTGTGCATGGGTACCGCCACCACCCAGGAAAATGCTGCTCTGTTACTGCACTTCAGCATTTGAGTGTTATTACCCCTGACAGTTAATGGTTTCAGACTACATTGCTTGTTAGCACTAGATTTTTGAACAGCTTCATCTATCTTTTTGTTTTTACAGTGACTGGCCACATTAAGTATATGTGTCTGAGCTATTAGTTCCGTCTGTTCATTGCATGCATTTCATTTGGTGTAGGGTTCTTTCCTTCCTCTCTAAAATTAGTATGTATTGTCATCCACATACTTCAACACATCGACTTTTGTTATAATTATGCTGTCATCATTGTGCTTCCACACATTTGCTAATTTATTGTAGCTAAATTAGCCCTAATATTAGCAATTTTGCAGCTGTTCCTTTAGAATATACATGGCCATATATTTGTATGCTATTTAGTAACTATATTCCACAGCAACAAAAAATGGACCTCTCTTCAAGAGGGAGAGAGAGAGAGAGGAAAGATGGGAAAAAGAGGATTAAATAAAAACAAAGTCACCTGAAGTGGAAAAGGAGCAACCAAAATGAAGAAAGCCACACATTATAAAAAAGATTTAAGGGGTAGTGAACAGTACTGCATGCGTGCGGAGGACTGTGCAGTTCAAAGGACATGAGCGTTAGGTCTGAGCCTTGCAGCAAGCAAGCCTTCTCCGAGGAAGGGTCTTCTCTGCTAAATTCCTCTGTTACCATGAACATGCTGCCTACAGGAATAGCTGACAAAGAATGACATGAGGAAGTACTAGTAGGGTTTTTGTGTGAATTGCAAGAAAAGGAGATGAGAACAGGCTGAGGGGGTGCTTCCATGAAAACACAGTATCTGGTATACTTAGGTCCAAAGCTTAAGTGATTTGGTGTAAAAACATGCCTGAATGGGAGACTGTGAGGATGGGGAAATGAACGTAGTATGGTTTGGATTTTTCCATTGTTTACAATACTAAACAGCTTTAGATGCAGGTTTCTGCTTTGATTATATCTGGAGATGATATGTGAAGGAATATGAAAAAAGTGCCTGCAATGAGTAGTGTGTGTGTGTGTGTGTGTGTGTGTGTGTGTGTTGCATTTTAATTAGGTTATGAGAGTTTAACATGATACAGGCATCTAAAATTATACAATGACAGTTTGGGTGTAATGTATGACACAAGATAAATGGTCAACAAGACAGATTATCCTATGACAAAATCTGACTGCTGTGACTAGTTGGGTATTTTGTAAAACCTCCTGGGTACCGTTTAATATATTGAGCTAGTAATCCACTTAATGGAACCCTCATGATCTAAAAGAATTCATGAGATGAGATGTCCCAGGGTACATGGTCCTACTCCTAGGAGGTAACTTACCAGGAGAAACTAGCTCATTAAATACTGGCTATTATGGATACTGTTCTATGTTTTAATGGATCCAAAACATTATGTACAATGATAAAACAAAATAAGGATGAACTTATAATGGTATTGACATCTTGACCTTGAGAATATATTCTAGGCAGGTCCGTTCCCCTGGGGGTAATATGTTGCCTAGTTATATTAGAGATTTGGGCATAGCATCCCTCTTAGATATTCATATTTTCATCCCAATTGGGTCATAAGAGATGGATTTTCATTGCTGACTATGCCCTGCTCTGCCTGCCTTCTGCTCCTTCCAACTGGTCATTGCCTGCTCTTCAGCTCTTAGAATACAAAGTAAATAAAAATGGCTGAAACATTTTGCACTTGCTCCTCCCTGGGGTTTTGTAAGGAACTCTATTAAACTTCAAAACATGCTGTTTTAGTAGTGGGATCTGGGGGAGAGCCAATAAGTGGGAGAGGCAAAAAATGTTAGGGTGTTGGAGCTCATGAAACCAAAGCATATAGAGAGTTGTAGATGCATAAAATTGGCTTTTTCCCTTTGAAAGGATAATGGTCTTACTGGCATTTGCAAGGCCAACAATAAACCTAACCCCAGCCTCATAGAGAGTGGGGACAGTCTAAATTGGGATTTAAGGTCATATTGATTTAATAAATAAGTGTTGAAAGTCAAAGAGACAACAAACATCCAAAAAAACACCAGTAGTAAATTAAACCAACCAACCAACCAACCAACCCACCCACCCACCCATCAGGCCTTCTTTATGCCTTGGTATTGTCCTCTCAGCTCATAATGGTTTGAAAAACCATTGTGATATGTCCTTTGCATGAATATTTTGAATACAGAGCTCAGGTAGAATTGAAATGATGGAAGGAGATATCCTGTGATTCTCCTGATAATCCTTAAGAACAGTGATTTTCAACCTTTTTCATCTCACGGCACACAAAAACTACTGAAATTCTGTGCACACCAAAAAATATATATTTTGCTGATCTGACCAAAAAATAGGTATAATTTTGATCCATTCACACTGGACACCTAATGTCTTATTAGCTATTGTAATTTTATTTATTCTTTATTTATTTCAAAAGCTGTTTTTATTGATTTTTTTTCAGAGAGAGAAAAGAGAGAGAGAGAGATAGAAACATCAATGCGAGAGAGAAACATAGATCAGTTGCCCCTGCACACCCCCTACGGGGGATCTAGCTTAAAACCGGGGCATGTGCCCTGACCAGAAATCAAACTGGAACCTTTCAGTCCATGGGATGATTCTCAATCCACTGAGCCACACTGACTGGGCAACTGTTGTAATTTAAAAAAAAAAATACATTTTTGTCCAACCGGCGTGGCTCAGTGGTTGAGTGTTGACCCATGCACCAAGAGGTTGGTGGTTTGATTCCCAGTCAGGGCACATACCCAGGTTGTGGGCCAAAAGCTCAGTGGGGGACATGCAGGAGGCAGTCAATCAACGTTCTTGCATCAATGTTTCTATCTCTCCCTCTCCTTTCCTAGCTGTCTAAAATCAATAAGGAAAAAAAGTACATTTTTATTGATTTTGAGAGAGAGGAAGGAGAGGGAGAGAGAGAAACATCTATGTGAGAATGGAACAACTATCAGATGCCTCCTGCATGGCTCCTACTGGGGATCGAGGCTGCAATCCAGGCATATGCCCTGTTCAAGAATCAAACCAGTAACCTTTGGTTCATAGGATGATGCCCAACTAACTGAACCACACTGGCCAGGCTTGTTGTGATTTTTAAAATTTGACAATCTAAGGAAGAAGTCAGGGTCCTTGATTAAATAGTCAGGTATGCATATTTTAAAAATTCTTGTAGCACATGGGTTGAAAATCACTGCTTTATGCACTCCAGGCCCTATTCCACAGGAATCTACTGCCTTAGCCTAGTTTTGCCCACTGAGATGGCTGATGTTGAACACTGACTCTATCACTGTTTCCAGAATCTAAAATGAATTAAATTAAAGCCCCGCCACCCTTCTCCCACAGCACAATTTACCTCCTCAAAAATCACAGAAATAGGAGAATGTTTCCACTTGACTTTCTTTTTCCTAATCTCTATGGATCCAGGGCAAGCTGCTCACCTAGATATCAGGGCAAGAGAAATGGCTGATAAAAACAGGTCGTACACTTTGAGATTTGCCAAATCTTTTGAACAGCTTGAAGCCTACTTCCTGGGACAGAGCCTATACTCTTAATCAATCAGGCTCAGAGACAATGGGAAAAAAAGAAGTCATCCATCTGAATTTAATTTAAACCCATTTCTGTTTATCTTCTTGATCATTTTTCTTCCTTGTCCTAGATTGTGTGGCATGTTGTGTTGTGTGGTGGCCAAAGACACTTTTTTTTCTTTATTGATTTTTAGAGAGAGAAGAAGGGAGAGGGAGAGAGATGGAAACATCAATGAGAGAGAACATCGATTGGCTACCTCCTACATGCCCTCCACTGGGTATTGAGCCCATAACCTGGGCATGTGCCCTGACCGGGAATTGAACTGGTGACCTCTTGGTGCATGGGTGGATGCTCAACCACTGAGCAACACTGGCTGGGCCAAAGACACTTTTGATCATCTCTTTTGGAATATATGCCCTTAATTTTGGTTCGTTTCTTATGACACCAGCTTTGCCAATTTTATTTACAAAGCATCATCATTTTTGCTTTCATGGTTATTGGTAGGGGTTAATTATTCTGTTTCAATTTTGTATAACTCTGGGTAGAATTAGTCCACCTAATATTTATTGAGCAGTTGCTAAGTGCCGGGCAATTTTTTTTTTTTACAGGAAATTATGAGATATCGAAAGGCTCTTTTGACAGAAAATCAGTGTCTGAAATATTCAATGTTTTATAAGCTTCATTCACAACCTTTAATTTTCTGCCTTCACATCATTTATATAGACCACATACTATCAGTAACCTTAATCATTCCATGTTCTGTTTCTCGATAGGAGATGTAAGTGGTGAATAGGTTAAGATATTCTCCCCATGATGATTCAAGTTCTTTTGGGCCCAAGAGTTGTGAATTAGCTTTAAAAAAATCTGTTACCACCTTTACTTCCAGTTTTTTGTTGTTTTTTTTTAAACATATGCCAGAACTTTTGATTTCTGTCTCTATGGTGTATAGCAGGTGTGCCTTTTTCTTTCATTTTGAGAATTATGGCACTCTAGAATGGAAACAATATATACATCAATAGGAATGGGAATGTTTGATATTTAAAAAGTAAGCAAAAACAAAAATGAAACAAAACAAAAAAACAGGCAAAATAGGATGGCGCATTGTTGCTAGCATTGGGAAAGCAGTGTCCTGCCTGAGTAGGTCATCCAATGAATACATTTTAAACTAGGGTGAAGAGTCAGGGGGTCTGCTGGAGTCCTGGTGAGCTGCCACACTAGGGACTCTATGAAGCCAGACAGAGCATGGCTGCTTAGAGGCTGGAGAGAAGCTTCAAAGCTGCAGGAAAACATTTTTGAAAGCTTGTAGGGCCCAGTCGTACAGGTCTCATGTTTTTTCTATAAGTCACCACTGTGTCCACATTTCTATGATATGTAATCTGTATATTGCATTTATGAAGATCTAGCTTTTGGATTTCCACTTTTACTCTGTTGGGCCTGTTGTCTCAAGAATTCTTAAACAGAAGTGTGTGTGTGTGTGTGTGTGTGTGTGTGTGTGTAGGTGTGTTATATGTGCAAAAGTATGCATAAGTACAAGTAGAGTAGCTGAAATTAACTAAGAATTTCCTCACAGAGATCAATGTGCAGAAATTAAAATGCAAGCTTACATAACACCTCCAAATTTCAGACTAGTCAAAGGCTGAAAGATAAAATACTCAGGAAACGCTTTGGTCTTCAGATTTCTAGATGTCTTCCAAATGTCTCAGGTTACATAGTAAAATTGCAATACTCTCATTCACCTTAAGATGTTATAAACAGTGTTTTTCAGACTTTTCTATCGAAGTCGTCTTAAAGCATTCTGAAGGGCAGAGAATGGAGGAGTGTGGCGGTGTTCGTAGTCAGCAGCCAGCTGCTGCGAAGAGAAACAATGTTTTTGGAGTCTATATTTTATCTTAATAGTTAATGTGAATTTTTCATTCTATTTAACCATGCATTCATGGTTGTTCTAATCTTAAGTGTTTTTACCAAAATCATTTGAATATAGGAAGAAGCCTCATATTTTGATGTCTTAATGATAAATAACTGAGCTATCTGAAAAAATACAACAAAAAGCAAAACAGCTGTGTGGGCATATTTGTATCCCATTTTGGGAAGTGCCACCTTTAGTTATCATTGGTTTTGAAAAGGAAGTCATGGGAAAAATTAAGAAAGAAGAAAGGTTAATGGGGAATTTTATTAAAGATCATTGTTGTGATTATCTTGGGAACAGAAAATATGAGAGCTATTAACTTAGGCTTCAGAATATACTCCAGTAGAGATAGTATTGTATTGGTCTGAAAGATTTGATTATAAAAGCATTTTTTTTCACTACTTGAAAAATAAATCAGTTAGATTCCCTCTTCTTCTTCTTTTTTTAAATTAAAATTTTGTGGGCGACATTGGTTAATAAATCACATAAGTTTCATGTGTACATTTCTATGATATATGATTTGTATATTGCAATGTGTGTCCACCATCCAAAGTCAAATCATCTTCTGTCACCATATATGGGGCCCCCTTTATCCTTTACTACCTCCCCATCCCCTTCCCTCTGGTATCCACCATACTGTAGTTTGTGTCTATGAGTTTCATTCAGTTTTACATTCCACATGTGAGCGAAATCATATGGTTCGTAGTGTTTTCTGACTGACTTATTTCACTTAGCATATTCTCAAGGTCTATCCATGTTGTCAAACCACAAATGGTATTTCATTTTCTCTAATGGCTAAGTAGTATTCCATAGTATATGCCTACCACATCTTCTTTATCCAATCATCTATTGAAGTATACTTCAGATGTTTCCATGACTTGGCCACTGTGAATAGTGCTGCAACAAACATAGGGGTGCATATATCTTTGCAAATAAATGTTGAGGGATTGCTGGGTCATATGGTAACTCTATTCTTAGTTTTATAGGAACGACCATCATGTTTTCTATAGTAACTGTACCAGTTTACACTCCCATCTGCAGTGAATAAGCGTTATTTTCCTCCACTACTTCTCTAACACTTGTGATTACCTGTCTTGTTGATAATAGCCATTCTAACAGGTGTGAGGTGATATCTCATTGTAGTTTTTTTTTTTTTATCCTCACCTGAGGACATTTTTTTCCATTTTTTTTGTTCAGATAGACTGGGAGGGTGAGAGAGGAAGAGAAAGAGAGAGAGAGAGAAACATCAACATGAAAAGGACACATCGAGTGGCTGCCACCTGCATGACCAACCAGGACCAAGGACAAACTGCAACCGAGGTACATGCCCTTAGTGGGAACCGAACCCGGGTCTCTCTGGACTGCAGGCTGATGCTCTAACCACTGAGCAAAACTGGCCAGAGCTCATTGTAATTTAAAAAAAAAAATTTTCTTTATTGATTTTTAGAGAGAGAGGAAGGGAAAGGGAGAGAGAGAGATAGAAACATTGATGACACAGAACATTGATTTGCCGCCTCCTGCATGACCCTCACTGGGGATTGGGCCCACTACCTGTGACCTGACTGGGAATTGAACCAGCAACCTCTTAGTGCATGGGTTGATGCTCAGTCACTGAGCCACACCAGCTGGGCTCTCATTGTAGTTTTGATTTCCATTTTCCTAATAGCTGGTAAAGTTGAACACATTTTCATGTATCTGTATGTCTTTTTTGGGAGAACTGTCTGTTCAGGTCCTTCTCCTATATTTTAATTAGATCGTTTGTTTGGTGTTGAGGTGTATAAGTTCTTTGCATATTTTGGTTAGTAACTCATCTTGGAGCTGTTGTTTGCAAATATTATCTCCCTTATTTAGTTGGCAGTTTCTTTTGCTGTGCAGAAGCTTTTTAGTTTGATATAGTCTCATTAATTTATTTTTGTCTTCACTTCCCTTGCCTCTAGGGTCAAATTCATAAAATGTCCTCTACAACCAAGGTTTGTAAGTTTGGTACCTATGTTTTCTTTTATGTAATTTATTGTTTCGGGTCTTATATCTAGGTCTTTGATCCATTTTGAATTAATTTTTGAACATGGAGACCAACTGTAATCTAGTTTCATTCTTTTGCATGTGGCTTTCCAATTTTCCCAGCACTTATTGAAGAGGTTTCTCTTCTTTATTGTGTGTTTTTGTCTCCTTTGCCAAAATTTATTTGCCCATATACATATTGTTTTATTTCCAGACTCTCAATTCTATTCTATTGGTCACTGTGTCTGTTTTTCTACCAATACCATGCTATCTTGATTATCATAGCTCTATAGTATAATTTGAAGTCAGGTAGTGTGATACCCCAAGCTTCATTCATTTTTCTTAAGATTGCTTTGGCTATTTGGGGTCTTTGTGATTCCATACAAATCTGATAGTTTTTTGTTCCATTTTTTTCTGAAATAAAGACATTGGGATTTTGACGGGGATTGCATCAAATCTGTATATTGCTTTGGGTAATATAGCCATTTTAACTACATTGATTCTTCCAATCCATAAACATAAAATATTTTTCCATTTCATTGTGTCTTTTTCAATCTCTTTTAATAAGGCTTTGTAGTTTTCAGAATATAGGTCCTTAGCATCCTTCATTAAGTTTATTCCTAGGTATTTTATTCTTATTTGTTGCAATTGTAAAAGAAATTGTTTTTAAAATTTATTTTTCTAAAATTTCATTGTTAGTATATAGGAATGCAGTGGAATTGTGTACATTGATTTTTGTATCCTGCAACTTTACTGTATTTGTTTATTATTTCTAACAAGTTTTTTTTTTTTTTTGGGGGGGGTGGAGTCTTTAGGGTTTCCTATATACAGAATCATGTCATCTGCAAAAAGTGACACTTTTACTTCTTCCTTCCCAGTTTGGATGCCTTTTATTTCTTTCTCTTGCCTGATTGCTCTGGGTAGGACTTCCAGAACGATGTTGAATAAGAGTGGTGAGAGTGGGCATCCTTGTCTTGTTCCTGATTTTAGAGTAAAGCTTTCAGTTTTTCACTGTTGAATATGACATTAGCTGAAGGTTTGCCATATATGGCCTTTATTATGTTGAGGTGCTTTCCTTCTATACCTATTTTATTGAGTGTTTTAATCTTAAATGGCTGTTATATCTTATCAAATGCTTTTTATGCATCTATTGATAAGATCATATTATTTTTATCTGTTGTTTTGTTAATGTGGTGTATTACATTGATTGATTTGCATATATCGAACCATCCTTGTGTCCCTGGAATGAGCCTTGCTTGATTGTGATGTATCATTTTTAAAAATGTATTGTTGTATTTGATTTGTTAGTATTTCGTTTAGGATTTTTCATCTGTATTCATCAGAGATATTTGTCTGTAGTTTTCTTTATGTTATCCTGGCCAGGTTTTGGTATCAGGGTTATGTTGACCTCATAAAATGTATTAAAAAGTATTACCTTGTCTTCAATTTTTTGGGAAGAGTTTAAGAAGTATAGATATCAAATCTTCTTTGAATATTTGGTAGAATTCACTAGTTATACCATCTAGTCCTAGATTTATATTTTAAAAGTTTTTTTGATGATTGTTTCAATTTCCTCACTATTGATCAGTCTGTTTAGATTTTTCAGTTCTTCATGATTCAGTCTAGGAAGGTTATATATTTCTAGGAACTTATTCATTTCTTCTAAACTTTTGAATTTGGTGGCATATAAATCTTTCATAATACTCTAGTATGATCCTTTGTATATCTGTGATGTATGTGGTAACTTCTTCTCTTATGTTTCTGATTTTTAAAAATATGAGTCTTTTCTCTTTTTTCTTTAGTAAGCCTAGCCAGGGGTTTATTAATTTTATTAATCTTTTCAAAGAACCACCTCTTTGTTGTATTAATTTTTTGTACAGTCTTTTTATTCTCTATTTCATTCAATTCTGCTCTAATTTTTATTATTTCCTTTCTTCTGCTGATTTTGGGTTGCTTTTCAACCCCCGACTTCTTCTAGTTCTTTAAGATATAATGTTAGATTGTTTACTTGGGATTTTTCTTGTTTCTTGAAATAAGCCTGTAATGATATAAGCTTCCCTCTTATTTTTGCTTTTATAGCATCCCAGAAGTTTTAATATGTCATATTGTCATTCTTATTTGTCTCTATATATCTTTTGATCTCATCTTTTATTTCTTTTTTGACCCAGTCATTTTTTAAAAGTATGCTATTTAATGTCCACATATTTGTGGGTTCATTTACTTCCTTTCTGCAGTTGATTTCTAATTTCACAGCATTGTGGTCAGAGACTATGCTTGGTATGATTTCAATCTTCTTAAATTTGTTGAGTCTAGTTTTGTGATCCGACATATGATCTGTCCTTAAGCATGTTTCATGTGAACTGGAGAGGAATGTATAATCTGATGTTGTGGGGGTGAACATCATATTATCATATTATATTCCCTCTTCTTTTAGTCAAAATAAAGAAATTATGGAGAAGTTAAGTCCACTTTTTTGACAACCTTGGGAAGATGGACTAGTGAAAGATAGACTAGGTTTTTTTTAATTAATGTTTTTATTTAATTTTAGAAAGAGAGACAAGGGAGAGAAAAACTTTGATTTCCTGTTCCACTTATTTATGTATTCATTGGTTATATCTTGTATGTGCACTGACCCGGGGATCAAACCTACAACCCTGGTGTATCAGGATGATGCTCTAACCAACTCAGCTACCTGGCCAGGGCTAGACCTAGTTTTTGATACAGAAAAGCAAGAAGAGGGAACATGAAATTTGAGTCACAGCTATGAGGTTTTCCTGATGGACTAGTATCTCCTTCTTGCTCAGAGGATGCCCCTACAATTAAATGCCCCTTCACCTCTGCATGGACAGGAAATCGGCAGAGACTCACCTGCAGAGACCATCCAACTGAGTAACCCTGCTGTCTTGTGACTTTGAATAGGAGAATTGGGATTGCAAGGGCAAAGATGGTTAATGTTACATTCTTCTTTGTCCATACACTCAACAATTTGGCCTCTTTATTCTTTGTAGAAATACCTGCTGCTAAGAAGGCTAAATTTCATTGGCTCAGGTGCCAGGGTTAGGACAGTTTTCTGTTTTGAATTTCTTTAAATAGTGTGAGACTAACTGATACAGACAAACAAAATCTAAACAAACAAACAAAAACAAACATTTATTTGGTCTTCTGTATGTAAGACTTTGTGTTATCCACTTTAAGAGTCCCACTCAAAATAATACTCTCTCTCTCTCCGCCCCCCCTCTCTATACACACACACACACACACACACACACACACTCATCAGGATGATTTTTTCCAAATTATTTTTTAGAGAGAGTAGAAGGGTGAGGGGAGAGACATTGATGTGAGAGAAACACACATATCAATTGGTGGTCTCCCACACATGCCCCGACTAGGGTCAGGGATAGAACCTGCAACCCAGGTACATGCCCTAGACAGGTAATCAAACCCACAACTCTTCGGTGCACAGACCATGCTCTAACCATTGAACAACATTGGCCAGGGCCCAAGTGGATATTTTTGTGGTATGATCTTCTCTACAGCATTGACTGAAGTTGATATACTAATTAGGCTAACCATGCTCATGCATTCAGGGACCTCAGAAACTTGTTAAATTTTGATGAATCCACTCTTTAGGGGCTAAACTCAATGTTACAGTTGAGTCAAAGCTGGCTAGCTACTTTTAGCATCATTTTGAAAGTCGAAAATCATTTTGAATATATTTCCTTAAGATGTGTGGAGATAATGCAAATTTCCTCAGAGCACTAGTTATGAAGACTAATTCCACAGGATAAGTACTATGGAAGGTGACACTGTAGTCAAAATGTCTCTTTAAAAAGGAAAGGAGTGAAAACAATCACGTGTCTCCTTGTTTGGACACAGTGTGTGTTTTTCTGACTCCTGGGTAATTGTGTCATCTTTGTTTTATGCTTCAAAGTCTACTGTGGTAGGTGGACACAGTGAAAATTCAATGTCTGTTGAGTAAATACAAAGGTTGCTGGTTTTAGCATTATTATAAAGAATCACATAAATTCTTCAGACTCAGAACCTGATAAGTAATTTAGCTGTTCATCCAACTGTTCAAGGTATCTAAGCATTGATAATCTGTCAGCTACAGAGTTACCTGCACTAAATACCCAGCAGAAAGAAACTCTGTAACTTTCATATTGATTCTGTGATTGTAGACATATAAGATGTTGAAACTATAGCTAAGAATAATTATGTTTTTTTAAAAAAAATTATTTATACTAGGTTCTCAGAGGAGTCAAATATCTAATATATGTGAGGAAAGAGTCTGGGTCTTTCAGGATTTGCTGGAATCAGAACCAGTTAGGAATAAGAGTAGGTGGTGGTTGTTGTTCAGGTGAGAGAGATACCAGTGATTTTATATGCTCATGGGAATTAGCTAGTGACGAACAAAAGTAGTGTATTATGAAGATGGGAGAATTCCTGGGGTTTTGGCATCCTTGAGTAGGTGAGAGGGCACCGATGGCTGGACTGGTGTTAGGAGCACTGTAACAGAAGGTGGACAAGGGGCTGCACATTTGGTAGGTCAGTAGATGTGGTGGTGGGAGACAGCAAAAGTTCCTGCAATTGTTTTTATTTTCTGAGGAAAGTGTGGTCATCTGCTAAGAGTAAAGATAAGAGATGTTGGAGGTGTGAACAAGAGAAGAATCAGTTAGGAAAACAGGTGACTGGTCAGGAAATGTACAAATTCTGACTGCAGAAAGTCTTACTTGAGGTTTATGAGACCTGACATCATGGCTGTATGGTCTGCTTAATCACATTAGACACATAATGAAAGCACAGTTGGATTTAATCAAAATGTGCTACTTTAAAATGAGAAAGGGGTTAAGGAGTTGAGAGTGTTTGCAAAAAGTTACTTTGTAGTGGTTGACCATGGAATTTAATCTGGGTGAGGAGGAAGAGAGGACACTGGTCAATTCATTCAATGGAGTGTCACAGTGTCCTTAAAAAAATATTGGTATTAGGTATGTTTAGGAGAATAAACTGAAAAAGTTAGGAACTTGTAAAAGAGGGATATGTTAGAATAAAGATTTTAAAAGTATTTGCAATTACTGCTAAAGACAAGGTGAGGGTGCAGTGATGTGTAATTGAGAATAATGTGGAGGACAGGCTCATCTGTGTGGAGAAAAACAAGGACTGGGGAGGCCAGACTACTGAGAGGGTCATGCCTGGGAGCAGAGTGACAGAGTCAGAGAGAGCTGGGAGCTGTGGGAATGAGGGGGAATGGCACGGCCTAGGAGTCAATAAGGAGGGGGAGTGGATGGTACAGTCCTGATGATGACTCAAGGCTGGAATTTAGAAAACAGAACAGGTTGGGTAGTGGTCATGAGTAAAGGTGAGGTCAAATGGTTCAGTAAATATGGGAAACAGTGTGATACCCTTGAGAGGACTGTAACAGATGAAATGGCTCCAAGAAGGTTCTTTGTGACCTGATGTGAATAGGATTATAATACAGAGCCTCTATTTCCTTCTGTGCGAGGAGCTATGCATATCATCTACTAAATCAAGCATGTTTATTTTTCTGTTCATACTAAGAATATGAATTCTGCAGTCTGTCTTGCTCCCCAGCTTTTCCACTTACTTTAGTAGCAGTTTATTTAAACTCAGTTGTCAGTATTCTTCAAAAGTGTTAAGGTAATAAGAAACAAAACAAAAGCAAACAAACAAAATCTTCAAAAGACAGAACTGTCATAGATCAGAGTAGAAATAGACATGAAAATTAAATACAACACAGTATTTGGGATTGGATTTTGGACTGGAAAAAGGATTTTATTGGGAAAAGTGAAAAATTCTAATAAGGTCTGTAGATTACTTAATAATATCGTCAATATTAATTTCCGGGTTTTAATAATTATATTTTAGTTATAGAAGATGTTAACATTAGGAGGTACTGAAATTATCTGTACTACTTTTGTTACTAAAAAAAAAGTCAAATATCATTTCAATAATAAAATTAGAAGAGTTAAAAACATTACCTCTGCTGCCTGGACAGTGTGGCTCAGTGGTTGAGTGCTGACCCATGCACCAAGAGGTCACTGGTTTGATTCCCAGTCAGGGTACATGCCCATGTTGTGGGTCAAATCCCCAGTGGGGGGCATGCAGGAGGCAGCCAATTGATGTTCTCTCTTATCAATATTTCTCTCTCTCTCCCTCTCCCTACCTATCTCTGTCTAAAATCAATAAATAAAAAACAACAACAACAACAAAACATTACCTCTGCCATTGAAAAGTGTAGAAACAATGAACAACATAGTCCCAATGAGCCCATCTAATGTTAATACTATGGACTTTCAATACTACTATTTGTTATTAAAAGTCACCAATGTTTCTTGATGAAATCCCTGGTTTCAGATCTTTGTTAGAAAATGTGTAGGATGATTTGGGACATCATATCATAACAGAAGGGAAAACTATTAAAGGCTAGCTGGATTGGGTCAGAAAGACTTTGGCATGAACTTGAAAACTCTTCACTGGACAAAGATGGAGCAATTTGAACTTTAGCAAGGATAATAGCTGCAAAGATTTAATACATAAATTATATTTAAAGCCATGTCTTACTAGTAATGCTGGGGTTAAAAAAGAACTTTGGAGGATGCTAGGAAATGTACTCATAATTTTGAAAATTTACGTTCACTTATTTATTTATTTTTGTTAATCCTCACCTGAGGATATTTTTCTGTTGATTTTTTATAGAATGAAAGGGAAAGAGAGAGAGGGAGAGAGAGAGAAACATCTATGTGAGAGAGATACATCAACTGTTGCTTCCCACATGGCCCCAGTTGGGGTCGAGGATTGAACCTGCAACCCAGGTACATGCCCTTGACTGAGAATCGAACCCACGACCCTTCAGTTTGTGGGCTGATGCTCTAACCACTGAGCAAAACCGGCCAGGGCAGAGAATTTATAAATAATAGGCAAAAACCAAGCATAATTGCTGCCTTTCCTATACAACGGAATCGCAGAGTAATCAATAGTTGATAAGGGATAGTTTCTTTTTATAGAAGTATTACAACTAATTAATGGAAAGAAATGACGGGATTACAATACTGTGATATTGTGATTTATAATAAGAACTATATATTTGATTTCCATCCCATTTCTGGTACAGAGCTCCTAAAACCCTTGGAATTTTCTAGGTGATGGGAGCAAAGGAAGATGCCTTTTGTCATGTTTAATAAGGTGACTTTTGGAAATTGCCTAAGGATTGGGGTTGGCTGCCAGAGAAACCAACCATAAAATCATAATGTTGAAACTCTGAGTCACAAAAAAAGATGATTCCTAGGTTAGTGAACACATGGAGATGCTGGGAGGGGTGAGCCTGGCGAGGGCAGGGGGGCTCCACACCCCTTCCACATACCTTGCTCTAAAAAACTCTTCCATCTGGATGTTCAACTGAGTTCTTCATCATATCCTTTTAAAATAAATTGGTAAATATAAGTAAACTGTTTTCCTGAGTTTTGTGAGCAAATTAATCCAAGGAGGGGGTCATGGAAACCTCCTATCTATATAGCCATTTAGTCAGAAGTACAGGTGACAACATGAACCTGAGATTGGCATCGTGAGTTGGAGGGGGTCATTGGGACCTTCAGTTTGTAGCTGGCAGTCAGAAGCCCAGGTAATAATCTGGGCTTTTGAGTAGTGTCTTGTGGGAGTGAGATCTCCAGGTAGACAGTGTCAGAAAGGAATTAAATTGTGGCACAGCTGGCACCCAGAGGATTGTTCATTGTGGTGGGGATCCCCCCTAGTGTTGGTGATCAGTACACATATTTAAATATTGTTATGGATTATAATGGATCGAGGCAGTGATTACCAAGGGCTGCTAACATCACAAAGAGGGAGGCAACCGATCATTGTTTCTCTAGCTCAGTGCTTCTCAACCTTCCTAGTGCCATGGCCCTTGAATACAGTTCCTCATGTTGTGGTGACCGCCAGCCATAAAATTATTTTTGTTGCTACTTCATAACTGTAATTTCGCTACTGTTATGAATCACCATCGGAAATATGTGTTTTTCGGTGGTTTTAGGGGACTCCCGTGAAAGGGTCATTCGAAATGCAGCTCTAGATAAAAGTACACAGCACCAACTATGAACTAATCTTGTTAAAACGTTGATAGATATAGTTGTTAAAACTTCTGATAGATATAGCTTTCATTTAAAAGGAAAGACACATGTTTAAATGATTTCACTAGAATGTAAAATCAAAATTGTGAGGTATGCTACCACTACAGTCAACTGAGTTTGAATAAAAAATTGCAAGGAAAAAAGGGTTAGGAGGAACTTCTACATGAAAAAAATTCTTAAGAGATAAATCAACTTACTGTAACATATGAATTTAATTTGGATTCCAATTTAAACATATTTTTTAAAAAAACTACAGTGTTAGGGTTAGTCAGCACTAACTGGATATTTGATGATATTAAGAAATTGTTCCGGCTGGCATGCTCAGTGGGTAGAGCGTCTGCCTGAGCAACGGAGTGTTATGTGTTGGATTCCTGGTCAAGGGCACATACCTGGGTTGCAGGTTTGATTGCTGGGCCTGGTCAGGGTTTGTGTGGGAGGCAACCAATCTATGGGTCTCTCTCACATCAACGTTTCTCTCTCGCTTACTCTCTCTCCTCTTCTTCCCTTCCCTTCTTCTCTCTCTAAAAAAAAAAAAAAAAAAAATCAGTGGAAAAAAAATCCTCGGGTAAGGACTAACAACAAAAACAGAAATTATTAATTTTTACATGTTGTAATATGATAAGGTTAAGTTGAAAAGAAGTAAGCTTTTAGCAATGCACACTGAAACATTTAAAGATGAAATGTTACACTGTCTGAGATTTACTTTAAAATAATAGAAAAATAGGGTGTATGGGTAGAAATACACTAGATGAAAAAAAGAGCCAGATGATGTGTACATGGAATTCATCATACTATTCTGTTTAGTCTTGTATTTGTTTGGAACTTTAAAAACTAAAATGAAAGAAAAACATAATCAGCTTTCTCTTGAGAGAGATTTGATGAACTTATGGCATGAAAACAGCCTTATAGCCCATATGCCAATAATTCCCATGTTCTTCTCCAAATCCTGGCATATAGCAAACAAACCAGAAGCTGGAGGTGAAAGTCTATTTGCTCTGCACATTCAACAAAGTCACAAATTTGTTTTCAAATATTTTGCAATAAGGAAAAACAAGATGTGTTTTTCTAACACTTTACCCCCACAAACCACTTTTATTTTTTATGGCTTTTGGTTTGTTTCCACTGGATTCATCAAAATGTTTATGGGACTCATCAAAACGTTTGTGGGAAAAATCTATTTGCTAAATAACACTTCTTAGTTTTTGTTTTTTTTCTTAGAAATTTGTCAAAACCTTTCCCTACTCTCTTTTATGAATAAGAAGTGAAATGAAAAACTTGATATGAAGACTCTGACTTTGGATTTCTTAAAACTAGAGAAATAGAGTTATGAGTCCAGCTAACTTTATTCTCCTAGTGTCAAAATGAAACAGTGATTTTTCAAACATCAGAAAATGTTATGACTTGTGGGGCTCTGAATTTTAAAATAAATTGTTTTAAATCAAAGTAATGCCTTAAGAGGACTGAAATTCAAGCAGTACAAATAAGCTTTTTCTGAAAAGCAACTTTCTTTTGTCTTACCCATTCTCCCCATTATTTCTGCTTCTTAGGGGAAAACACTGGTTTTAGTTGTCTTTTCAGACACCTGGGAGGATAATCCTAGGCATAATCTTGTATTATTTATTCCCAAGCATGCTGATACTATTTTATTTTCATTAACTTGATAGTATCTACAGACTATAATAATAGATTAAGACTTAACCTCCTTATATCACCCCTTCTTGTTTCCTCCTTCCTGTCAAACTTTTCAGTCTTTCTATACCGGTTACCACTGCAGTTTCAAAAGACACACTTAAGTTTCTGTTTATTCTTCCATTAAGCATAGGCAGGGCCTCTTGACTTCTTGTTTCGTATTCCATGGTCTATTTATTACATCCGACTTTCTTTCCCCCTTATATCCTTCCTACTACTTTAAATATTTATCTAGCTCTAACTTTGCTTGTATATAATCAAGCTTTTTAACATCAGTGTTTTGTACTGTAACTATTTTCTGTGAGTTGACTTCAGAACAATTCCCTCTAGTACTGTGATTTTCACTACCCTATTGAGACATACAGAGTTTGATCCTATTATCTTTTCACCTTTGTTTACCCCTCATGACCACAATTCCTTACTTAGCTAGGTTAGATTCAATCATGTTAGATAACAACTCCCCTTCATAATTATCTGCTCGCTTCTCTATCTTACTCATAAGGCAGAACCTCTGGTTATACCTACATCTTCACCTTCTCAGTATCTGGATATGTGAACATGTCTGAAGGAAAATGTACAACTGAGGTGAATGGTCTCACTTTACTTTCATGACCACTAAAATAAAATATACCCTTACCATTGCCCAGTATTGATATTGTATTTCTACAGTTTATGGATACTTTTACCTTTATCAGCACTGTTTTATATCTTGTCCTCAATCCTCCATCTCCTTTATAGTCTCTCTCAGAAGATGACCTTGTTTTCAATTTCACTGGGAAACGATAAGCTATGGCAAGAGAATTTTGAAAGGCTCTGACCACCACATCCACGTCTTGCCTGTATCTGTCCTGTGACTATGAATGAACTCTGTGCTCTTATCTAAAGCCAGCCTCTCCACGTGTGTCCTAGTTACCATCGACCTTTTCCTACTCCAGGACATCACTCCATCAATTGTTTCCTCTATGTCCTGCACCACAAATCTTTCCTTCTGAACCATTTCATCAGCATTCGTACAACCTGTAACTTCTTACATCTTTTTAGATGTAAGTTTCAAAACTTCCTTGCTTGACATATCTTTCAAGGTAATTTTCCATTTATCTAAGGATAAAACTTCTAGAAATAGTTGTATATGAGAATATAATAAAAACCATTGCATTGTGAACTTTAAAGGGGTGAATTGTATGGTGTTTGAATTATATCTCAATACTCAATAAAGCTGTTACAAAAAAGGTTGTATATTCTGTGTTTTTTTTATTTTCTACTTTCTTTCCTCCCATCTTCTGTTGAACCACTCCAGTCTTTCATTTTCACCATGCCACAGAAGAGCACTTGTGAAGACCATCATTGATCTCTCTTTGCTAAATACAGTGGTCTCATGTTAGTCTTTCTCTTCACGCATATCCAGTTTTTGACACAGTTGACTATTCCTTCTTTGAAGCATTTTGTTTTTCACTTTTCACGTTCAGGGTACTCTATCCTCCTCTTCCCTCGCTGGCTGATTCAGCTTAGCTGGCTGCTCCAACGTGGAATGTTTCAGGGCTCAGCCCTGTTATTTCATTGTCTTCCAGCCATACAAATTTACCACATGATCTCATTCAGTTTGCTTGTTTGAAATAAGTTTTTTTTTTTTTTTTTTTACTTTATTTAAAAATTAAGTTGAATTTTTAGCAGTTTATGGTTTTAAGTTGCATCTATATGCTATTGAAATCCCAATTTATATATTCAACCTGATTTCTCCTCTGAACTTACGATTCATATATTCAGTTATAATATCCATTTAGTAATTCTTTTCAAAACAAGCCAGATCATTTTTTCCCCCTCTATTTCACATACTGTGGTAGGATTACATTTTCTTTGCTATGGGTTTAGTGCTGTTTAAATGAAATTTTTTCTAGTATAAAATTAGAACAATTCTTTTGTTATATAGCCCACCCAACTAGTTTATCTCAAATTCTTCTACACTGTTAATTATTTTACCCTTTTCTTCCACTTCTTTTAAATCTAGACATCTCTCTTTCTACTCCTGTCTGGATTAGATACTCTTTAGGATCTGAATGGGTATCACCTGAAACTTCATTGACTACTCTCCTTGGTTCTACACACTGTTTACTGGATTCCATCATTCTTTGCCTTGTTTTCTTTGCAGAATATACAAGAATATGTTCAAAGGAACTTCCCAAGAAAGAATGAAATGTTTTTTTTTCTGATTTATGTCTTGGGTGTTTGGCAGAATATATAATTCTAGATTAAAAATAATTTGTCATTTTTGTATGACTCACTGTACTATCTTCTAGCATCCATTTTTTCAGATGAAACATGTAATGACCTATGATTCTGAAATTTTATGCACCCTGAAATCTTTTAGACTCTCTTCTTTGCTGTTCTGAGATTTCATAATGACATGTCCCATTTTTAGAGTTCTTCATTTGTTTGTGAGACCAAAGGTTCTGATCTGCATCATATTTCTTCTTGTGTGGTATTACAAGTAGTTAATTCCCTCAGTTTTTGTGTGTCTGAGAGAGGTTTTATTCTTTTTTTATTTTTGAAGTATGTTTTTCCTGGGTATAGAAAGTTTTTCTTTTAGCATTTTAAAGATATTGCACCATTCTTTCTTGCATGCATAATTTATGATGAGACATATACTGTATTTCTTATCCATGTTCTGTATAGATGTCTTTTGTTCTGAATCCTTCAAGATTCTCTCTCTCTCTCTCTCTCTCTCTCTCTCTCTCTCTCTCTCTCTCTCTGGTACATGCCGCTAGCGAACTGAACCCGGGATTCTCTGGTCCACAGGCCGATGCTCTAACTGCTGAACCAAACCAGCCAGGGCAAGATTTTCTCTTTTTATTAGAGTTTTTAGCATTTTCAATATATGTCTAAGTGTGTTTTATTTTTGGTATTTATTCAGCTTGTTTTTATTCTGAGCTTGATCTGTAGTTTGGTGTCTTTCATTAAATTTGGCATTTCTCTCCCATTATTTCTTAATATATTTGTTCTGCTGTTCTCTACTCTTCTCCTTATGGGATTGCAATAATGCATGTTAGACCATTTAATATTGCCCCACAGGTCTTGGATGTTCTGCTCTATTTTAAAACATTTTTGGTCTTTGTTTTGACTCTTGGTGTTTCTCTTTACATTTTTTCAAGTTCACAGGTTTTTTTCCTAATTGTGTTGCCTCTACTAATTAGGCTTTCTTCATCACTGCTACTGTGTTTTTGATTTCTAGAATTTCCATTTGATTTTTTTTCTTGTAGATTCTATCTCTAGTGAAATGACAGTCTGAGCTTACATGTTGTCTACCTTTTTCATTAGATCCTTTACATATTAATTTAAATGTTATTTTACTTTTTCTATAAGCTATTTTCAACATCTGTGTCTTATCTGTGTCTGATTCTAATGATTGTTTTTCTTGCTTTTATTGTGCACTTTGTGATTTTTTGTCGTTGAAAGCTGGACATGTTGTATTGAGGTAAATGATTGTTATTCTCAGTGATGACTAAGTACCAGCATGAATTTACTTATGGTAGGCTTTTAGTTTGGGAGTTTGTGTTGATCATGTACAGAGATG
The DNA here is from genome assembly GCF_014108415.1 of Molossus molossus. Classification (NCBI taxonomy): domain Eukaryota; kingdom Metazoa; phylum Chordata; class Mammalia; order Chiroptera; family Molossidae; genus Molossus; species Molossus molossus. Next base: position 22,543,067 of record NW_023425347.1, on the reverse strand, counting down.
AGCTGGGATTGAAGTTTGTTGTTGATTTGATTACCTTCCATGAACAACAGACTTCAAATTACTCAGAGATACCTTGTGTTTAGCATGTAGGCTAGTTTGCTAGACAGTTTACTTAAAGTTTATTCTTTACTTGGCTTTGTGTTTTGCCTTTGCTTTATTCTCCTGAATTTGTCTTATGCAGCTCTACCAGCTGTTTTTCATAGTTACTTTTATTCAAAGCTTGTTAATATGTTGATGGAGGGTGAGTTCTCTACTGTTCCAATGAAATCTCAGTCTTAGGCAGGCATTATGACTCTGAATGTCCAGGGTGGCCTTCCCAAGTATTGCTGCCTCTCTTCTAGATGTAACACTGGCCCTAGCACCACATATTCTTGCCTCTTCCTTAGGGTAGAGTACATTTTCCCTCCTCATAGCTTCAGTGTGTGTCATTATTATTCTAAGGTTATGATTTTGATGCTTTCCCTTCTACAGATTAAAGCTCTTATTCAATATGGGAGTGAGGAAGGGTGGATCTAGTGGACTTCAGCTGAGGGTGCTATCCTCCTTCCCCACCCAACACTATGAAGCAAGATCTTTCAAGATTCTCCTGAATCTTTCTGTGAACACCTGGTAATATTTGTGGAGGGAAAGTCTTCAAGAGGGTTAAAGCCTTCTGTGTTTGTAGCAACTAAAAGCTCACACTAGTACACTCCTGAATTTTATAAGTTCTTTAAAAAGTTTAGCCTTATGCTGGCTTATAGGTTATCCAGTAGTAGCTTTCCTTGGTTGGTAAATACAAGGGTCCTATTTCTCACTGGCTTTCACTCTTCTCAGATTTCAGGTTTTGTTTTACCCTGAACTTGTGGGTTTAGGGTGAAACTCAATGGTTCAAATAACAAGTGTTAACTTTTACTTTGTTCAGCTAGTTTCTTGTCATAACTTTGGGAGCAAATCTCTTTTCAGTTTTCTGCATCTTCAAGTTCATAATGAAATGTTAACTACATTTTTTTATTCTTTTAAAAATATGGTAAAATATGGTACAGTACTATGAGAATTGGCAAATGTACACAGTAATGGAACTATCATTGCAATCAAGATGTAGATTAGCTAAAATCTCCCCTTTGCTCACTTTTGGCATCTTCTCTCCTACTCCTAGCTCCTGGCAACCGCTGGTCTTTTTCGATCTCTCTAGTTTTTCCTTTTAGGAATGTTCTAAAAATGGAATCATATAGTTGAATACTTTTAAATCTTGTTTCTTTTACTTAGCATAATCCATTTACATTTAATCCATGTTTATGTATGTATCACTAAGTTGTTACTTTTCATTGATGAGCAGTATTCCATAGTATAGCTATACCAACGTTTTAGATTTAATTTCATTTAGAATGCACTTCCAAGTTAAAAGACATTTGAGTCTTTTCCAATTTTAATGATTAGTCACATAAGTTTTTCGCATACAAAAAGTGCATTTTCATTCTCTTGGGTAAATGTTAATTTTAAAATAAACATTACTGGTATTAATTCCTAAAAAATATTTTCTTGTTCTCTGAGCATTCCTCCTGCCCTTCCAGTTTTATACATGAAATATCTTTTCAAATGCTTCTGAGGATGCCAGTGACAGATTTAATAGTACAAAACACTTTCTATTTTTTAACATTTTATTTCTTTGAGGGTATTTTTTTCTGTTTATTTCTCTGTTTCATTTTATGGGTTTCTTCAACAAGTTAATTCTTTCATTACCCATATCTATTTAAGAGTAAAGCAATAAAATACTATGTGTGTTCTCCTTACAGGTCCATAAAACTTCTTTATTGTGGCAGAAGAGATAGGTCAGAGGGTACATTGAGAATTTTTGGCATACAGATTTCTAATTAATCTCCCTGTTTTCAGTTCCTTACTTCCTTCTCAACCTCACTCCCTGGATTCTCTCCTTGAGGTTATATTTTCATGCCTTTCCCCTAATAGCCTTTTTCTCCACATAGAGGAACCAATGAAAAAATAGACAGGTATCATATTGAAGAAGAAATATCAGATTTATTCTTGGAAAAGCTGAATAAGATGAGATAAATTAGACTTGTGGAAACAGTGGCTTTCTATTACTTTTCCAAAAGCCGGCACTTAAAACCCACCCAAATCTATAAACAAGACAGATATTGACAAAGCTAATTTGAGATCCCACAGCCATTGACATTAATAATGATAGGCCTCCAGATCTGGACATAGATATGCCTTCCACATGGGTCAGAAGGGGGTTTTTCTTTCTAGCAGATTAGTCAACCCCCAGAAGACCATTCAGAGGCACTAATCTTCACGTGCTTAGAAGTGCTCCTAAAATTGACAGAACTTATTCTTCACTAAGGAGGGTGGAATGCCTTAGAATATACTCTCATTGTGGCCTGTTTTGTTTGATATGAATCTTTAATATTACCCCATTCAATTTCTAATAGAAATGCATTCAAATCACTTTCTACTTTTGATCTCTTTCCTATTTTCTTCATCGTTCTCCATTTATTTCTTTGTCTTTTATTGTCATTTATGGAGTCAAAAGTGGGAGAAGTAAAGACGCTTGTGTTCCTTCCTCTATCTTGAGCTGGAAAATACTACTTGTAATTTTTAATGTCATTTGCAACATGTATTCAATTATATAATGAAAATTTGTTTAGGTTCAAATATGTGCTGTTCTAGCACTCAGGAATTTAAAAAATGAATTAGCATTCTTTTTCCTCAAGGGAATTTCAATTACATATGAATGATAACATGTAAACACATGATTTTTCAAATTTATAGCTCAGGCTATTATCAAGATATATCAAAGTTACATAAAGTTTACTTTCTGATACATTCATCATATATAATGAGATTAATCTTCAAAAATTATTACTTTAAGATGATAGTTCTGAAATAGAGCTCTGTATGTAAGCCACCTGGGGAACTTCTGAATCAGAATCATCTGTAGCGCATCTCAGGCATTTTTTTTTTTTTTTTTTTTTTTTTTAAACTTCATAAAGGTCCAATGCTCTGTTAGGCTTGGGTACATTTAAGCATGCTGTGAACAAGGCAACTCTTGCTCACAAAACTATGGTTCCTCTCTACTGCTTACAGAATGCACTCTAAAATTTCTGACTTGTCATTCCTGCCAAAAATTACATTTTCAAGCATTCTCTTCCCCCCTTCACCAAGCGATTTCAATCTAATTGGATGCCTCACTATTCCCTGTCTAGTATATTTACATAATCTATTTCCTTTCATGAAATGGTAGTTCCCTATTATTTCTTCTTAAGTTATCATATCTACTATTCAAATCTTATTACTCCGTAAATACTTTCCTGATCATTCAAATAGACTACAGTTTTTCACCTTTTTGAATTTTCAACATAGTTTAATGTTTGAACATCTACTATGTGACAAGGGAAATCTCTGAATGCAGGTCAATAAATGAGGCATTTATAGAGGATTTTTAGGCTAGTGGGAAGAGACAATGAAGCAGCAGTAATTTGATAGTATGGTAATTGTCATCTGAGCTCATTCTTGAAGGATGAGTATAATACATACCCAAAGCAGTGGATCTTAATTTAAGTGATTTCCTTTTGGCCCTTACTCATGAGAGACACCAGCACACTGCCCTGAATATATACTTAAAAAAAAATGTTTGTATTGATCTTCTAGAGAGAGGAAGGGAGAGAGAGAGACAGAAACATCCATGTGAGAGAGAAACATCAATCAGTTGCCTCCTGCAAGCCCTCTACTGGGGATTGAGCCCACAAGCTGGGCATATGTCCTGGCCGGAAATCCAACTGGGACTCTCAGTCCATGGGACAAAGCTTAATCCACTGAGCCACATTGGCCAGGCCCATGTATACTTTTAATAGCCTTAAAGGTATGGAGCTGACGAGTTTTTCTGAGATTTTAGAGAGGTTCTTATCATGGTTTAATTTCTTACAATTATTTCTGTGTTTAGTTACATGGTGAATAGATATCTTGATGTGATGACTTCTAGTCGCTGTTTCAGGAAAAACTGATTCAGAGACAACCCTCTTATAACTTTTAGACTAAAACGAATTCTGAAAAATATCAGAAAAGTATTCCAGGTTTTTTTCTCTTTGTTTGTTTGTTTTGTTAATCCTTACCTGAGAATATTTTCCCATTGATTTTAGAGAGTGTGGAAGGAAGGGAGGGAGAGAGAGAGAGAAATATCAATATGAGACACACATCCATCGATTGCCTCCAACGGGGGGCTGGGGATTGAACCTGCAACCCAGGTACATGCCTTTGACTGGGAATCAAACCCCAAACCCTTCAGTCTGAGGGCCGGTGCTCCAACCACTGAGCAAAACCAGCCAGGGTTTCTTGGCCATTTTTATAAAAATAGAAATAAATAATATAAATAAATCCTTGAAAAATATAGTATCAACCTACTTTTTCTAAACCAAGAGTATGCATAAAGTTTTTGTTGTTTTGCAAAAGTAGGCCATACTAGGATGTACCTTGGTGGTTGTTTTGCAATATTTTTCAGATCTTCTATATCCTGACTGGGTTTTTATCTTCTTTTTATACTAATTAATGAGTGGAGTGTTGAACTTTCAACTTAATTGTAGATTTAAAAAATTTTCTGTTTCTTTCAGTTTTTGCTTTATATATTTAGAAGTCCTATTATTAGATACATGCACATTTAAGATTGTTGGGTGAAGGGATTAAGCAGTACAAAGTATTAGTTACAGATTAGCTACAAAGATGTGGATTCTAGCATAAGGACTACAGTCACTACTATTGGGATGAGGATGTGTGGGGCCAGTGGGTATTTGAAGCAGCTGGGGACCATTCTGTAAAGTACATGATTTTCTAACAACTTTTCTGTACATCTGAAACTAATACAGAATCATATTGAGTAAAACTGTAATTAATAAAAAAAAGATTGTTAAGTCTCCTTGAATTATCCTCTTCATCATATGTCTCTGGTACTGATACAACTTCTTGTTTTGACGTATATTTGATTTGGTATTAATATAGTCACTTTAGATTTTCTTTGAATATTTGCAGAGTATATTATTTCCACCCTTTAAAAAAGAATCTCTGTTGTTATATTTTAAATGGATTTATGGGTAGTACATAATTAGATGCTTAATTTTAAATCTTATTTGAATATCTGCTTTTTAATTTAAATGCAATTATTTAATGTAATTAATATGATTGGATTTAAGTAAGTGACTTATTTGCTTTCTCTTTAAGTATGTTATCTGCTTTTATTTCCTTTTTCTCTATTTTCCTTTCTTCTTTTGGATAAATTGAGTGTTATAAAATTCCAGTTATCTTTACTATTAGCTTATTAGTTATACCCATTTTTGAGGAGTGATACTTTTATCATTTATGACATACATCTTTATCTTACCATGGCCTTCCTTGAAATATTATTATACTGCTTCAGAGTATAAGACTGTTACACTGCATACTTTCAATGCCTTCCTTCCATTGATTGTGTTGTTTTACTCATTTTATTCCTATACATATTAATAACTACACAGTACACTGTTACTATTTTTACTTTTGATGAGCAATATCTATTAAAAACATTAACAATAAAAAAAAATTCTCATATATACCCTCGCTTTTGCCACTATGGCTCTTTTCAGTCATTTGTGTAGGTCCGAATTTCCATCTGGTATCGAATTCCTTCTGCCTAAACAACTTCCCTTAATGTTTCATTTTACCCATCAGCTAGAAATAAATTCCATCAGATTTTTAGTCTCAAGGAGTTTCTACTTTATCTTCATTTTAAAGAACTGAAGGATATTTTCAATAACTATAGATTTATATCTATATCCATGTCAATATATATGTGTGTGTAGGCATGTGTGCATATGTACATATATACATACTTCAGGTTCCCAGAGATTTTTGGAATTTTAAAAAGTCTTTTGGTTGCTCAGCAGGTGTGGCCCAGTGGATTGAGTGTTGTCCATGGACTGAGAGGTCCCAGTTTGATTCCTGCTCAGGGCACTTGCCTGGGTTGCAGGCTGGATCCCCAGTGGGGGGCGTGCAGGAGGCAGCCAATCGATGTTTCTATCTTTCCCTTCTCTCTCAAAACAATCAATAAAAACATATTTAAGCTTGCCAGTGTGGTTCAGTGGTTGAGCATTGACCCATGTACCAAAAGGTCACCGGTTTGATTCCTGGTCAGGACACATGCCCAGGTTGTGGGCCCAGTCCTCAGGCAACGCAGGAGGCGGCCAATCGATGTTCTCTCTCATTGATATTTCTATCTCTCTCCCCCTCTTCCTTCCTCTTTCTCTAAAATCAATAAAGAAGAAAAAAAATCTTAAAAAAGAAAAACATATTTAAAATTTTTTCTTTAGTTAATTTTGGAAAAATCTTGGCCATCATCATACCAAATATTTCTTTTGCCTGCTCTCTGTGTTTGCTTGCTGAAATGTACATATATATTCACTCTTGGATACCCTGTTTTATTTTTTTTCACACTTTTGTGCTTCAGTTTGGATAATTTTTTTGATCTTTCTCTAACTTCAACTCTTTTTTCCTCAACTATATCCAGCCTGTTGATTAGTCAATCAAAAGGGTTCTTCATCATCCTTATAATTATTTTTTGTCTAGTATTTTCAGTTTACCCTTCAATTTCTCATCTGTTTATGAACTTTGCTCAATTCCCTCCAATCCTTTAGTGTCTTAATCATAATTATTTCTAAATTTCTCTCAAATAGTTAAAACATTGTGATGATAAATAATCTATTGCCTGAAACACAATATCAAAGAAAAACATTGTTGGCTTGGTTTATACATGAGTTTCTACTTCAGGACACCAGTGAATTGAGCTGAAGCATATGGCCTGTGCTAGACAAGGCCTGAGGGCCTCTTTCCCTGTAACTAAAGCTGAGTAATACCACCAGCTACCATATGTATCCAAACAGAAAGAGAGGAGAGGAGTTCACCTTACCGTTCTGGCAACACAGATGGAAGATGAAGTTGAGTAGAAAACCACAGTGTAGTGCATGGCTTTATAAGTGTAGTGACCACTTTATAGAAAATGTGGGCAAATCAATATCTTGGTAACCTTGGAGGACGGAAGGTATCTGTGATAGAAGGAAGAACCTGGAGAGGATGCCTCCTTAGATACCTACACTTAAAATAAAAATAAATCATTTGTGTATGTAATTTTCCACACTATGTTAGTTTCTCAAATATCTGCATAGATCTTACTCCATTTAGAGTGAGATTAATGGCTTTTAACTTTTATTTAATAAAGGAGTGGTAGAACTAAAAAAAGAGTAAGTGGAAAACCACTTTTTTTAGAAAGCATTTGGATAAAATAGCAATATAAATATAAATAAAAATAATAAAAAATAAGAAAGTGGAAAGGTATCTGCATAGGTAAACTACAATATTTAAGAAATTTCATGCAAACAATTCCTTCCAAATAAAGAAATACATTCAGAATTTTTTCCACATAATGTGAATGAGAACATTCATCAAGGTTAATTTTGGCCAGAATCCTGGCTCTTTCAAAGTCAGAGAGTTTAATCTTTATATGCTTATAAGTATGATATCAGGAAGTATTTCCTGAGAAAAATCCACGCTTTGCAGACTTTACTAAAAATCATAGACCATTATGGATGGACTGCATCCCTAGGAAAGAAAAATGAGTGCTGAGACAGAGAAGAGTAGCCAGGAGCTTATGTGAAATCTTAAGAACAAATCACCGTGAAAGCAAAGTACTCATATAAAAGGGAGATTGGCCATTTTTTGACCCAACTTTGAGTACTGCCTGTTTTATGCCACATATCACGTATGAACACTGTGATTTAATTTTATCTTAAAGTAATAACATACACATAAAACTAGCCATTAAGTATGAAACAGTAAAATAATTTGCAAATTTTCCTGCGGCATAATAAATTAAGCATGGAGAACACTAGGAATGCAATTTGCAGTCATTTATAATGCAGTGTTTTATGTTAATAATTCAAAATCACATGCTATTTGGAGACCCTTCTAATTAATGTATTTATGAAATTGTCTACTGTGACTGTTTTGGTTCCATTTAGCTAAACATTTCAACAGAACTTGCTTGTTGTTATTTAGTGTTTGCTTGATGGCACCAGCAATCAAGTGTGGGAATAATGGGAGATGGGTGTGTGGGTTGTTCTCCCCATTGTTAAAACTCATTTCTGATCACATCTCCAACCAACAACTCAAGTCAATCACTGCCTCCTCCTCTAGTACCAAATTCACGTGCTTAAAACACTTTGTTTAAAAGTTTCAAATGAAAGGGAGACAAGTGCCTGGATCAATAATTAATTGTAGAGGAAAGTTCATACCTTGTTAAAGAGTCTTTTAAATATTAAATACATTTCATATCTCAAGCCCATAGTCACTGACATTTCTTGAGAGTTGATAATCATGCCTGTTAGGGGCCATTTCTTTATATTATCGTCTTTATTTGGATGTTTTTGAACATCAGGAGAAAACTAAATATTCATAAGTTGTCTTGTTGAAGTTTTATGATAATTAGAATTCATCCAAGCAAAGTTCAGTCCTCCTGAGGGTATTTCAGTAAAACTAAAGAACAAAACAATCTCAAGACCAAGAGTAGTTAAATTAGGAATTCAAAATTGACTACAGAGTTACCCTGTATATTAGTAATAAGGAAAACACCAACGGCTTTATTTCTTGTTCTATATTCAGCTGAGTCAAATATTAATTTTGTATGATCCAAGTAAAAGTGGGCATATATATATTTTTTCATTATGAAAGCGTTTCCTATTCCTCTTGGATAACCGATGTGGTCTGAATCAGGCAGAATAATTCATACCCTCTGTGAGTCACATTCAGATTGTACATCATCGTCACGTACTTGACAACAGGAGAGGTAGTGATTGGTCAGCACCAAACTTAATCCCTCAAATCCAAAATTGTCACATACAGAAAGGAGATAGAAAAGAGACTGCAAAATGGTCTGGTAGGTTTGGAAACACTGTCAGTTGGTCCTTGTGGTATGTTCATTTTTGAAATTATATCACAATTATCATTTTCATACCTGAGACCTACTTACTGATCATATAATGGAACAGGAACACTTAATAATGTGACTTTGGAAGAAAACAACAACTATGATATACTGATGGTTGGGGAAATATTCAAAATATCTGATAACTTTTGAAAGTATGTTGTGGTTTTTGAAAGGAAAATAACTTATGTTATAAACACACATGGCCAGGATTTTTAGCCACAGAATGTTCTCTTAAAATTATGAATTTAAGAAGTCCATTCTATTGTCAGAGGAAGAAAATGATAGGAACAAATAACATAAAAAAGTAAGAGCAACAATGAAATAATTATATTTCTGCCAACATAATGATAAAGCCCTTATGTGGATAAATATGAAATATAACAAGTACATTCTGTGTGTTAAAATCAGGTATTACCAAAGTCACTCTGCAGTGTTTTGACTGGGAAAACATAAATCTGAAAATCTGTATTGCACATTTTTATTTCTTTTTCTCACCTATAGAATAAAATAACTTCGAAGAACTTAAAAGTGTGTTTGAGCCCCCCTCAGATTTTTAAATGATGTTACATGGTGCCTGAAAGTAGAATGAACTATTAGCAACTTCAGATTGGTTCAGACAGAACCGTGTGGATCCTGTGCTCCGGGACCTTCTGTATAACCGGGCAGGGCTCATCCCAGAGTCTGAGTCCCCTCAGTTTCCAGTTTTGTACAGTTGATCTATCTGCCTGTATATATCAAACTACTGTTTTTCAAAAACCTTAAACTGAATGCAAAAACCCAGGCACCCAATAGAATATGCAATGTAGTTCAATTTATTTGAAGTTCAATATCAGGCAAAATTAACTTATGGTAACAGAAGTTAGAATAATCGTTACATTGAAAGAGGGGTGAGAAGTGACAGGGAAGTTTGTCCTGATTGGCGTATTAAAGGTCACAAATATCATATCATATATTCTTTTCAAAATTTGTGGATTCAAACATCATTACAAGCAATGGTTAGGACTGGGGAAATAGAATGGCGCTGTACTCATTTTTGTAAATTTTGAAGAAAGTTCTGGGATAGCAAGGACTGATGACTTCATAAGATGAGGAAAAATTTTCCTAATTATGAGAAGTTGAGAATCAAGTGTTCTGGGTAAAAAGCAGAACCAAAACAAGGGAATCAGTTATATGTCGGGAATTCTTTTTTCTATGTTTCAATGAAAACTTTACTGATCCCGAAAGGCTTAGATTTGATGCTGGCTGGCTCTCTCAGAGAGTTTAATCTGTATATGCTTATAAGTACGATATCAAGAAGTACGTCCTGACAAAAATCCATGCTTTGCACAGTTTAGTAAAAATCATGCATCCTTATAATATTTTTTTAAAAGCTAAATTGAGATTTCTTTTACATTCAGTAAAATATGTAAATCTTGAGCTCACAGCTTCACAAATTTTTACATAGGTATGCACCCAGGTAACTATCTCTCAGATCAAGGAATTGGATATTTCTGTCCTCCAAGAGAGTTTCCTTATGAACTTTCCCTATCAATGATTCCATTCTCCTTGACTATTTAAAAAAAAAATTAAAAATTGATGAGAGAGAGAGAGAGAGAGAGAGAGAGAGAGAGAGAGAGAGAGAGAGAGACTTTGTTTTTTCACTTATTTATGCATTCATTGGTTGCTTCTTATATGTGCCCTGACTGGGGATGGAGCCCTCAACCTTTGGGTATAGAGAAGATGCTCTAACCAACTGAGCTACCCAACCAGGGCTCTCCTTGACTCTTCTGATTATCCTGCTAGTTTAGTATCATCTGTTTCTGTAGTTCATCTAAATAGAATTTACTCTTTTTTCTGTCTGACTTTATTCCACACTTTTGCCTCAACATAAACTTTTCCTATGCTGATGTTGCAGGGTTTGGGGTTCTCTGGCTCAAGATCTCCAGAGATTATACTTCTTCTTTTGCAATGTGGGGGTGGAGTTTTTGCCTTCTGTATTAAGTGGGGATGCGAAACTAAAGGTCCAATACTCTTTGTAGACTTGCATACAATTCCTTGTTTTAAACTCTCACTTTGCCATGGTGACAGATGCCTCCAGTTTCTTCTTTGTCTTTCTGGAGCTCTTGTGGTTGATTTGGTCTTCTTTTTATTACTAATAAATGACCTATTTCTGTTCAATCATTATCTCCATGACAGATTGTCCACAACTTTATTTCATGTCAAATATAATAGAGAAGAAAGATTTCTGGACTAGGAAGTAGACAGTCATGATATTAGTTCTGGTTCTGTTGCTGACTAACCAAGTGACCTAGGAAATTAAGTAGTGACTTGTTTGTAATTTTTGCTTTGTAAAATAAAGAAGTGTTGTGTGTACAAGGTATGGGAAAACTATGAAAATAGTTTATATTACAGGATAGAGCTAACTGTAAAACTAAGAAATGTATTCCAGATAACATTGCTACTAACTGGCAAAGAATCCAAGATTGGTTGTACAAAGGATAGAAGTGGAATTCAGGAAATTTTTTATTTTTTTCTCCTCTTAGTAGCAATTAGAATTTATTTGTTTGTTTATTGTGGACCATTCTCGTTCTTGTGCATGTGGATATCTAGTTTTCTCAACACCATTTTTGAAAAGGCTATGTTTTATCCATTGTGTATTCCTGGTGCTTTTGTTGATAACTAGTTGACCACATATGTGTGGATTTATTTCTGCACTCTCTATTCTGTTCCATTTATCTATGTGTCTTTTTTATTTTTATGGCAATACCACACTGTTTTGGCTACTATACCTTTGAAATATAGTTGAAATCAGAAAGTGTGATGTCTTCAGCTATTTCCATTTTACTCAAGATTGCTTTTGTGATTTGGGATCTTTTGTAGTTCTATACAAGTTTTAGGATAATTTTCCTACTTCTGTGAAAAATGCCATTGAAATTTTTATATGGATTACATTGAATCTGTAGATTTCTTGGCTAGTATGGACATTTTAACAATGTTAACTTTTCTGATCCACAAACATGAGATATCTTTTTATTTATTTGTGTTTTTTTTTTTTTTTTTTCAGTTTCCTCATTTTTTTTATTTTTTATTTTTGTAGTTTTCAGTGTACACATCTTTCACCTCCTTGGTTAAATTTATTCCTAAGTATTATATTGTTTTTGATGCTTTTTAAATGGGATTAGTTTCTTAATTTATTTAGACAATATTTTATTGTTAGTGTATAGAAATGCAACTGAATTTTGTAGACTGATTTTGTATTCTGCATCTACAATCATTTGATCTGCAGGCAATGGCAATTTTACTCTTTTCCAACTTGGGTCATTTGTATTTTTTTTCTTACCTAATTTGTCTCGCTAGTATTTCTAGTACTGTGTGAGTTTGGGTATCCTAGTCTTTTTCATAATCTTAGAGGAAAAACTTTTTAGCTTTTCACTATTAAATATTATTTTAGCTGTGAATTTGCCATATTATGTATTTGCCATATTACATATTTGCCTTTATTACATTGATGTACATTATTTTTTGCATCTCATTTGTTGAGAATTTCTATCATGAAAGGATGTTGTGTTTTTTAATGCTTTTCTGCTTATATTGACATAATCATTTTTATCTTTTATTCTGTTAACATGGTGTATCACATTTATTGATTTACATATATTAAACCATCCTTACTTCCCAGGGATAAATCCCACTTAATCATGGTGCATAATTATTTTAATGTGCTGTTGAACATAATTTGTTATTATTTTATTTAGGATTTTTGCATCTGATTTCATGAGGGATATTGACCTATATATTTTTTCCTAGTGTACTTGTCTAACTTTGGTATTCAGGCAACACTAGCCTCATAAAATAAGTTTGGAAGTGTTTCCTCCTGTTCAATATTTTGGAAGTTTATGTAGTGTTTTCATTTTTATTTGTCTCAAGATGTTTTTTATTCCTTTCTTGATTTCTTCTTTGATTCCTTGGTTGTTCATACATGTTTAACTTTCACCTTTTTGTGAATTTCCTAGTTTTCTTCCTGTTATTGATTTATAGTTTTATAACACTGTGGTCAGAAAAGGTGCTTGATATGGTTTTAGTCTTTTTAAATTTTAAGATTTGTTTTGTGGCCTTACATATGATCTAGCCCAGATAATGTTGCTTGTGTGCTTGAGAAAAATGTGTATTTAGCTCCTGAGGGAAGGAATGTTCTGTAAATATGTTTTAGGTTCATTTTGACTGACGTATAGTTCATGTCCAATGTTTTCTTATTGATTTTCTGTTTGGATAACCTCACCATTGTTGAAAATGTGGTATTGAAGTTCCCTACTATTATTATATTGCAGTCTATTTCTCCTCTTAGGATGGTTAATATTTGCTTTACATAGGTGCATAAATATTTACAATTGTTATATCTTGTTGATGAATTGACCCCTTTATCATTATATAATTACCTTTATCTTTTGTTATATGTTTTTGGCTTAAATCTACTTCTTCTAAGTATTGCTAACCCTACATTTTTTTGTTTGTTTGTTTTGTTTTAATTTACATGGAATATCTTATTTCATCTTTCAGTCTAGGTGTGTTCTTAAGGCTGATGTGAGTCTCTTGTAGGCAGCATATAGTTGGGTCTCGTTTTCCTATACATTCAGCCACTCTATGTTTTTTCACTGGAGAATTTATTTCATTTACATTAAAAATGGTTATTGATAGGCTTACTATTGCCATTTGGTTAATAATTTTCTGGTTTTTTTTTAGGTCTTTTGTTTCTTTCTCTCTTGCTGTCTTCCTTTGTGATTCAATGATTTACTGTTTTGATTATTTCTCTTTCTCTTTTGTATATCTACTATAGGCTTTTGCTCTGTAGTTATCATGAGGTTTACATATTATGTCTTATAGTCATCACAGTCTATTTTAAGCATAACAACTTCATTTGAATCACATACAAAGCTCAGGACTTGCCTGGCGAGTGTGGCTCAGTGGTTGAGCGTAAACCCATGCACCAAGAGGTTGCTGGTTCAATTCCCAGTCAGGACACATACCCAGGTTGTGGACCAAATCCCCAGTGGGGAGCATGCAGGAGGCAGCCAATCGATTTCTCTCTCATCAATATTTCTCTTTCTCTAAAATCAGTAAAGAAAAAAAATTAAAACACACACACACACACACACACACAGCTCTGGACTCACCCCCACATACATTTTATGGTTTTGATGTTACAATTTACATCATTTTATCTTGTGTATTTATTTAAAAATTCTTGTAACTATAGCTATTTTAGTACTTTAATTTTTAACCTCTATACTAAAATTAATAGTGACTTACATACTACCATTACAATATTAGAATATTCTGAATTTGACTATATTTTGACCTTTACTAATGAGTTTTATACTTTCATGTTTTCATGTCACCAGTTAGCATCCTTTTGTTTCAGCTTAAAGAATCCCTTTATCATTTCTTATAAGGCTGGTTAATGCTGATGAATTCTGCAGGTTTTGTTTGTCTGGGTTCCTTACCTCCCCTTCAATACTAAAAGATAACTTTGCCATGTAAAGTGTTATTGGTTGGTAGTTTTTCTTTCTTTTAATACTTTGAATATATTACACCACTTACTTCTGCGGGGTCTCTTCTAAAAAATCAGCTCAAAGTCTAATGTTGGTTTCCTAGTGTGTAACAGGTCATTTTTTTTCTTGCTGCTTTAAAAATTCTTTGTCTTTGACTTTTGGCAATTTGGTCATAATAATGTGTCTCCATGTGGCCATCTTTGGATTTATCTTTTTGTTATTATTTAAGCTTCTTAGACCTGGATGTCTACTTCTTCCCCCAGGTTTAGGAATTGGTCAGCCACTATTTCTTTGAATTAGCTGTATGCCCTTTTCTTTCTCTCGTCCCCTTCATAATACATATATTGGTCCTCTTTATAGTGTCTTAGAAGTCTTTAGCTATCCTTTTGTTCATCACTTTTCTTTTTGCTTCTCTGATTGGAAGAATTCTATTGCCCTGTCTTCTAGTTACACTAATCCTTTTTCACTTGTTCTAGTGTGCTGTTGAATCTGTCTATTGAAGTTTTCAGTACAGTTATTATATTTTTCAGCTATATGATTTCTAGTTTAAAACTTTCTATCTTTGTTAAAATTCCTAATGTGTTTATGCATTGCTATGTTGACCTCAGTAAACATCTTTATAGTTTTTATTTTGAATTCTCTGTTGGGTAATTCACTTACCTACATTTCATGAATATTGATTTCTGGAGATTTATCTTGTTCTCTTGTTTGGAACATATTCCTCCATTTATTTATTTTCCTTGACTTTCTGTGTTTGTTTCTGAGTATATGATAAAACAATGACCTCTTCTTGTCTTTACAGACTGGCCTCATGTAGAAGATGAAGCTTGCCAGTGAGCTCCAAATGAGAATCTTCATGCCTCTTAAATTTCTGTGCTTGTCAAAACCACCATCTCTCTATTGTTCTTTCCTTCTTTCTCTCCTTCCTCCTTTCCTTCCTTCCTTCCTTCCTTCCTTCCTTCCTTCCTTCCTTCCTTCCTTCCTTCCTTCCTTCCTTCCTTCTTTTCAATACTCACTTGAGGACATTCTCCCCATTGCTTTCTAGAGAGAGTGGAAGGAGGGGGGGGGGGGGGGAGAGAGAGAGAGAGAGAGAGAGAGAGAGAGAGAGAGAGAAAGAGAAAGAAACCTCGATGTGAGAGAGAGACATCGATTGGTTGCCTCCTGCATGACCCTGGCCAGGGTGGGGATTGTGAACCTGCAACCCAGGTACGTGCCCTTGACTGGAAATGAAACCTGATGCCCTTTGGTCTGTGGGCCAACACTCTAACTGCTGAGCCAAACTGGCCAAGGCCAATTTTTTTTTTCAGAGGCTCTTAGGAAATTAGGGTATGCCAAAGTCCATCTGTGTCCCCACAAATAAATGCTCACATGTCTATCCAGGCTCATGGAAGACTACTGATTGCCGGACCATCAACACCCAGATGGAGGCTAATTTGAAACTCCACTTTTAGGCAACAATGTTATATATGCAGCCTAGCCTCTATTAGGGAGAAAATGGTGCTGGATGTTTTTCTTTATTTACTGTGTACTGAACCAGAGAGAATAACCTCCAGGAGTGTTTGTGTTCCCATATAAAACCTCCTCTTTGTTCTCCGTGGGTCTTGTGTATGTGGAGCCCCATCAACTCCCAGATAAGAGCTAGTCACTCTTGTGGCAGTAGTTGAGTTGCTACATGTGTGGATAAAATACTTTCAGGGAAAATTTGGGGAGTTGGTTATATTGCTGGGGAGAGCAGTGGGGAGAAAGCACAGGAAGTTTCCATACACCTATGCATGCAGGCTTTGGAAGATTACTAATTATGCGTCACATTAGTTTCTAAGTGCAGGCTCATTAGAAGCCCAACCATAGAGAAGCAGCTGGGAATGTATGCAGTCATACCTAGCAGTGGTGACTACAGGGCTGTGCAAGATCCAGTGTTCAACAGTGCCACCTCGTGGTGGTCACCAGTACACTGGTGTAACAGCCCATTAGACTGCAGTTTTTTTCTTTCTGTAGTGCTTGGAAGCAGAGCTGGACCTTTGGGATAGATTGAATAAGAACAGGTTTTTAGAATGCTTTCTTGCAGGAAGATTCCAGGAAAAAGTGGACTTCAAGAAAAAGACATTAAACTTCCTGCTTAAAAAAAAAAGAGAGAGAGAGAGATGTGAGCTTCTCTCTTGAGATGTTGGTGAAGTAGGACAATCTTACAATAAATTCATGGAATGCTTTTTCCATTTCCAAAGCACTTTTACCTAAAACATCATTATTCCAATCGTTGTTCTTATCCAGACATATTCATGCTTGTCAGTGCATGCCAAGACTGTGTGATGCTCAGTCTACAACATGGAGTCATCACTCCTCTTGTTCTGATCACGTACTACTTCTCTCTCTCCCCTACCCTGCTGCAGGTGAAGGCCTAGCCTTTTATAATTTTCTGTTTTATGTATGGTTTGTTTCAGGTTTTTTGTTTTTGTCTTTACAATTTTTCCAAGTCTCTGTTTTTTCCTTAAATAAATAATTTGAAATCATTAGTAAGTATAGTAGTTCTGTGACTTGGAAGAAATTCTTTAACTTTTAGATTTGTTTCCTTTTCCTGAACGTGAGTGGATGTGCTACCCAATACAAATACAACGTGGGCTACCGATGTGAGCGGCATGTGTCACTTAAACATGTCTAGTAGTCACACTAAAAAAGTAAAAAAGAACTTAATTTTATAATACAGTCATGTGCCAATTAAGAGGAAAATAGTTTCTGAGAAATGTGTTGTTAGGTGATTTTGTCATTACATGAACATAATGAATACGCTTACACAAACCTAGATTGTATAGCCTACTACACACCTAGGCTATATGGTATAACCTATTGTTCCTAGGCTTTTCCGCATGTTTCTGTATGAAACAACATGAGATTAAATAAAGCACAAGAGAAAATGTTGCAATCAAGAGACATGAGATTTTTTTTTGTGCTAAGAGCATTTTGCACCTTTAATGTATCTCAATTTGAATTAGCCACATTTCAAGTGCTTAATAGCCACAAGTAGCTGATAGTGTCTTGGCCAGTGCAGGTCTAAATAACTGAGCTCTGAGGAGAATTAAGGTTATTGTTCACCATTTTTAATCCATTAAAAACCAATAAAGTTCATGCAGTGCTTTATGAACTATTCTTAATGTCTTTCTCTTTATACTTTTAATATCTGCACTTAATAGTTCCTTAATCTTTCTCAGGTTCTTAAGATTTCTTTTCTCTTTTCCTTCTGACCTTATAGTCATGCAGTCAAAACTATATTAAAACCTCCCTTTGCGCCCTGGCTGGTTTGACTCAGCTGTTAGAGCATCAGCCCGCAGACCAAAGAGTCGCGGGTTCGATTCTAGTCAAGGCCACGTACTCAGTTGTGGTTCTGTCCCCGGCACTGGTTGGGGTCCTACAGGAAACAGCCGATCAATGTGTCTCTGTCACATCCAACTTTCTCTCTCTGTATCTGTGTCTTTCTCTCCCTCCCACTCTGTCTGAAAATAAATAGAAAAATATCCTCAGGTAAGGATTAAAATAAAAATCCCCCTCCCTTTGCACATAATCCATGTTCTACTTCAAAGTCTTCTATCCATGGTATATTTCCCCCTCTATCTTGAAATCAGCCATCCTAAAATCTAAGTTGCATGTCTGTTAGTTTTACATTTATATTTATACTCCATTCTTCCTGTCCATCTGCAGCTTGTCCACAAGGCCCCTTTGCTCCCTTCGTCTTCTGAAAGCTGAACTTGTCAGCCAGACAGCGTTTATCAGAAAGTCTACATGTAGGAGCTCGAGCTTCTAATAGATACTCTGGTAGTCAAAGTCGCCCCATTAATTTTTTTAAAAATTGAGTTTATTGGGGTGATATTGGTTCATAAAATCATACAGGTTTCAAGTGTACAAGTCTACAAAACATTGTCTGCACACTGCATTTTGTGCCTATCACCACAAGCAGCGTCTCTCTCCATCCATTTTCCCCCACTTTGCCCACCTCCTCCTACTCCCCACTCCCCTTTCCCTCTGGCTATCACACACTGTTGTCTGTGTCTATGTGTTATGTATATGTTATTGTATTTTATTTTTGCTTAACCCCTTCACCTTCTTTCATCCAGCCCCCTAACCCTCCTCCCCTCTGACAGCTGTCCGTCTGTTCCATGTATCCATGCCTCTGTTTCTATTTTGATTGTCAGTTTATTTTGTTCATTAGATTCTACATATATGGGAGGTCATACAGCATTTGTCTTTATATGACTGGCTTATTTCACTTAGCATAATAATTTTCAGGTCCATCCATGCTATTGCAAAAGGTAACAGTTCCTTTTTTGTTAAACGCTGAGTAGTATTCCATTGTATAAATGTACCACAGCTTTTTAATCCACTCCTATACACTCAAATGGGCATTTGAACTATTTCCAGATCTTGGCTATTATAAATAACACTGCAATGAACATATATATTCAATGCATATATTCTTTCAAATTAGTATTTTGGGTTTCTTCAGATATATTCCCAGAAGTGGGATCTTTGGGTCAAAAGGCAGTTCCATTTTTAATTTTATCTTGCTTCTGTGCCAGTTTTGTAATTTATGTTACAAAACTGTTACCTATAGCCTCTATTTGTCTGGATTAGATATGGGAATCTCTCACAACAATATGACAATAGTTCCTTCCTTCTGTGTGCTCAAGGAATTGCTCAGTTGTTGAATTTAAACACAAGCATATACATATATTTTGGATAGACAGTGTTTTCTTCCTCCTTGTCCTTTCTGATTGTGACAGCTGAATTTGACATATCACTTTCGTTTCAGACATAAGTCCCAGGCCATCAAATATTAGCAGCAACTCCTCAATTTCAGTACTGTGAGAGGTCATAAGCATCATATTAATTAAATCCTTCATTTCATAAGATTGGGCACTAGGGTTTAGAAAGACAACTTCTTCATGTTCATATACATGACACCACTGAGACTTTTCTGATAGCCCTTCATTAAAATTTAAGTTCATTCTGTTATCTTTATCATTTCATCAGTTGATAGACACCTGAGACTAAACTTTTGTCTTTCGTTTGTATATAGAAGACTTTTATCTGAAAATGTTTAGACATGACTTTCATTTTGCTAATTCTCACTTTTCACACAGCAAGCATTTGAATAAAGGAACAAATGAATGTCACATTTTTTACTTCCATAATATTCAGTTACACATGATTTTTAAAAATCTGAATTGCAGTTCTCATTAGGGGTCTTCTTGATCATGTCACCATGAAAATGGCCTTCCAGTGGCCCGCAAAGTGCAAGGTCATCCCCATTCCCGGATCTTTTCCACTGCCACCACCCTCCTTGCTCAATCCATCTGTCTCCGTGCTGTTCTTCAAACACACCAAGTCCATTTTTGCTTTAGGACATTTGTACTTTGCTGTAGCCTTTGCCTGAGATATTCTTCCCAGAGATATCTCAACAGCTGCTTGGTTTTCTTCACATCCTTGCTGTAGGCCTGTCCTCCATGCTATATAAACTAGAAAACACCTACAGGCTCCCCCACTCTTCATGCAAGTATTCCTTTTCTTCCCTAACCCTGCTTAAGTCAAGAACTACATCAAATTCCTCAATAACTGCTTTGTCGGCATCTGGCCCCTGCCACTCTAACCACTAGAAATTAGATCTCAGCTAAGAAGCTTCCAGGTCAATGCCTCCCTGATCTAATCCCCTCACCACTTAATTCACCTTTCCAAAAGCTACATTATTCTTCCTGCATGTAATTCTCTCTCCCCAAGAAAGTACCTTTTAATTTTCTCACCTCGTCATCAAAGTAGAACGTTGGCCCTGGCTGGTATGACTCAGTGGGTTGAGCAGTGTTCAATGTCCAGAGAGGTCACTGGTTTGATTGTTGATCAGGGCACATGCCTGGGTTGCAGGCTCCATTCATGGTGGGGGACTTGCAGGAGGCAGCTGATGGATGTTTCTCTCTGTCATTGATGTTTCTATCTCTCTCTCTCCCTTCCTCTCTCTCTCAAATCAATAAAGACATATTTTTAATTAAAAATATTTTTTTCTTTATTGATTTTTAGAACAAGAGGAATGGAGAGGGAGAGAGAGATAGAAACATCGATGAGAGAGAACATCGATTGGCCACCTCCTGCATGCCCCTGACTGGGGATTGGGCCCACAACCTGGGCATGTGCCCTGACAGGGAATTGAACTGGTGACCTCTTGGTGCCTGGGTTGATGCTCAAGCACTGAGCCATACTAGCCGGGCAATAAAAACCTATTTTTTAAAAAGTAGACTTTTGGCTATTTGGTTGTCACAAATGTCTTCAAAGACATTCATATTAGCACGGGGTCTTTGTTTTCTATTTTTCAAGCAAAAGGCCCGCTGGGGAGGCTTTCTCAGAATGAGTAGAGGTATGCGCAAATTAGTTATTAAAATGTAGAAGGGATAACATTACAATATATGCAGGTGTAACATTTAATTTACTTAATTTTCATAGAAGATTCTTTATTTTTATGTTTTGGAGGGTTTCCTGCGTTCCCAAGCTGAGCAGGTAATGGGCAGGGGTGGATAACTGGAGAAAGCCAGGGGGCCTCAGTTGATTGCTCTGAGAAAAGGTGAAGGAGAGAGAATAGGAGGAAGAAAACCAGTGACAGCCAGATGGCCGCGGAGTGAGGAGTTTGGGGGTTTAGATATATGACAGCTGCGGAGGAGTGGACCTTAGGAAAAGGGAGAGATGTCCAAAAAGAATGTTAGGAATTATGTTGAAGTGTGTGTAATATAATATCTTACTTTGCCTCCTCTGAAGAAACCTTTAGTAAATATCTATGGACAAGCTGGACTGGTAACTGGTTAATTAATTTAAAAAAAATATATGGTTGTTGTGTGGGTTAAAAATATGTGAGTTTTATTTTAAATGAAGAGAAAGCACATACTTTGAGATAAGGCCAAGAGCTATTAAGTTAGTTTGAATCAACTGATAAAATATCCAAATTATCTTATTTATAAAAATCTACTATTAAAATTTTTATCTTCTTTAAGGTAGCAAGAACCCTTAGAAATACCTGTGAAGTAATTTAAGTTACAAATAGGTGTATGTTTTGACATAATCCCTAATCTTTAACAGTTATCTCACTCACATGTAACTCAACCACAATATTTTATTTATTTATGTGTTTATGTATGTATGTATGTATTTATTTATTTTTCCCCACTTATTTTCAGACAGAATGGGAGGGAGGAAGAGAGGAGAGAGAAAGAGAGAGAGAGAGAGACGTCGATATGAAAGAGACACATTGACTGGCTGCCTCCCACACGACCCCTACCAGGGCCAGGGACCAAACTGCAACTGAGGCACGTGTCCTTGACTGGAATCGAACCCACAGGCTGATGCTCTAACCGCTGAGCCAAACCGGCCAGGGCTCAACAGCAATATTTTAAATACTATTCATGTATTACAAAGCATTCAGCCTCGTTTGCTATCTCAATATAACCAATAGCTCTGTTTCTTTTCACACTTCTCATTTCATGGGTTTATGCAATCATTCATTAAATTATACAATCACTGTACCAAGTACAACTGGTATAAGCAGTTTTGGGGTGACCTTAATGACTTCAGGTAAGCAGGGAACTCAACTGGCAGCAGGAATATATCGGTGTCCCTGAGAGAAGACCAGCATGCTCTCTGCAAGGGTTTGCTATGCCATGGTCATCAGGCAGTTTGATACAGATAATGAACATCAAAGCCAGTTCAATGCTTCTTGGAATCTGGCTTGTGTTTCTTTTGGAAAGAAATGGCTTCAAGTACATCCAGTATAATTAGAATTACACAAATCTCCACCTTCGATAACACAGATGATTGAATAAGGCTTTGGAAGTCTATCACTTCTAGCTTTTTTTTTTTTTTTTTTAATCCTCACCCGAGGATATTTTTCCATTTTTTGTACAGATAGAGTGGGAGGGAGAGAGAGGAAGGGAGAGAGAGAGAGAAACATCGACGTGAAGGGACACATCGAGTGGCTGCCACCCGCACGACCAACCAGGGCCGGGGACAAACTGCAACCGAAGTACATGCCCTTAGCGGGAACCGAACCCGGGTCTCTCCGGACCGCAGGTCGATGCTCTAACCACTGAGCCAAACCGGCCAGGGCACACTTCTAGCTTTTAACTTGCATCCAGGCTTCCCATATCATACGACCAAGTTTTACAAAACACAAATTAACATTACATTTTGTTTTGCCACCAGTATTCTACATAAGAAGAGTGATGGTGGTGATAAAAGAATGATTTTCTCTTATGCTTCTAACTTCAGGCATAATTGTCTTTTCTGTTTCACTTTGAACTCTGTATAAATTACAAATCTTTCTCAGTGTTTTCTGTGAGCAGTTTTTGAAAGGGCTTGTCTTCTCCTCAGCCTAATTCTGGGAGAGGTAGTATGGCATAATGGATTGAGCAGACTTACTCAGTTAGACAGACCTAAATTTACTCAATTAGGCAGGCCTAAATTTGGATTTATGGAATAATAGCCCTGTGACTTTGGGCAGTTTGAACTTTGCTATCCTCACCTTCCAAATAGGTATTAATATAACCTAGGTTGTAGAGTTGTGAGAATTAAGTGACGTGTTATATGTAAAAGGCCTGGCACCATGACTGGCACATAACAGGCATTCGATTCATACCAAATCTTGTTAGTAACCCTTTTCCTCAGTCTTCAGTTCATCCAATGATGACATTACCAGTTCTCTACATATCTGCTCAGAAATTCACCATTTGAAAATGACATTGACAATGTACCTGGCAGTCATATATGGCTAGAAAAATAAAAGACAAAATTGAGGACATGAATGCAACTGCTACATCCCACTTACTCCGTAGTTTGCAAAAAACATTTTGATAACTTGTTTTAAAAGTATTAGTGAAGTGATGCCTACATTCATATCCTTACATGATTTGTATTTTGGTTTTGATTTTTTTACTTTTTATGGTTTAAGTGACTCCTCCTCCCAATTGATTCTATTTGAAAAGATGGTTTATGTTAAAGGAAAGGGCCTGGGTTATTTGAAGGGTCTGCAGTATATCAAACATATCTCCAAGGCCAGTGTAGAGTGTTCTTCATACACATTAAATAAAGCTTCCAACAGGCTTCATTACTGAGCTCACTCAGCTTGCTCTCCACAGCCAGTTTCAATTTCACTAAAAGGAAAGAATTGATAATTAATTATCTAGGCCGTGTAATGAGTTTCCATTACTTGGAATTCAATAAAGCTCTTTCATTGTGACCAGGCTGATCAATAGCACAGAGGGCTAATAGAAACCATAGATACAGCTGGGAGAATAGAATGGCTATCGGAAATTAGGCTGGGTCCCTGGAGCACTCTTTTTTCTCTCTAGGGAATGGAAGCTGCTCAGTAGCTCATTTTTTTTTTAGAACACTCTGTGAGGCATTGTGAAATGAGTAGGCTATTGTGTTACTGCAGAAGCTAATGGAAATTACCTTTACAAAATCCATATACACTTGGAGCTGGAATGACTGGAGATTATTTAGTTGTATTACTCATGGATCCCCATGTCTTTTAGATGGCCTTTTTTTTTGTGTGTGCCAAGTGATATCATCTTTATTTTCAACTCCAACCACCTTATCCCCTAACTGCCATGGCTGATTAGACAAAACGTGCAACTGACAAAAATGGAGCCAGTCCTTGGAGTAGTGAGAGGCTTAGGCAATTGCCTACAGTGAAAAGATGTGAAGGAATAATGTAGGGAGGCGGCAATAGGTTTTCTACGGTATTTTACTCTGGAACTGGGAGTGGAGATAATTGTTTAAATGGGGGTGGGGCATTAAAGATGATAGACCCTATAGAGTATGGACCTGTGAGGAAGGATTAGAATGATGATGACAACAGATTTATGGGACACCACCCTCCCAAGAGGAAAATCACACGTTCCAACATTCCAGAGAGTCCAAGGGGCATAGTTGGTGACTGAGAGTTTGCTTGTTTTAGTGGCAATCTGTTGTGTTTTCCATGTGAATTCTATTTTTCTTAAGATAACTTAACTCCCTGGTGTTTGCAATCGAAGAATCCTAAGGAGAACTCTAGTCCAAGCATTTTCTAAGCAAAGAGTAGGTAGTCGGTGGTGGGAATGATGTGAAAGCATTATAAAAGGTTGATCACAGTTGTGCCAGGATGAGAACCTGAGTGTGGTAGATTGCATTTTCCAAAGACAACTGCAAAATTATCTCCTATCCTCCCTGCTTTTCTGAAGTGTGACCTTGCCAGTCCTCTGTCAAGAAGTGGAGTGTATTTCCTCTCTGCCTTGCAGCCAGGCAGGTTGTCTGACTGCTGTGACCAGCAGAGCACAGCACAGGTGACACTGCCAGGCCCGGGCACAGTCTTACCTGGCCTGACAGCGTCTGCTTTCTCCCTCTTGGAAGCCCAACTCATGTAAGAATTGTGTCTTTCTTGAGGCAACAGTGCACTGAGAATCCAAAGCCACATGGAGAAAGAAGTCCTGGATGATGAGATGCTGCCTGGAAAGGGGGGGGGGGGCACTGACGTGTCTTATTAGTAAAAAGCCATCTTTTTTAAAAATTGAATTTATTGCAGTGACATTGGTTAATAAAATTATATAGGTTTCAGATGTACAATTCTATAATGCATCACCTGTATATTATATTGTGTTCACCACCCCAACTCAAGACTCCTTCCATTTATGTTTATCTCCCTTTTACCCTCTTCTACTTGCTCCTTCCCCCTTTTCTTTTGGTAATCACCATACTGTTATCTGTATCTATGTATTGTTGTTTTTTCACCCAGCCCAGAAAACCCTCCTCCCCTCTGACAGCTGTTAGTCTGTTCTCTATCTGTAAATCTATTACAGATTTTGTTTGTTATTTTATTCATTAGATTCCACATATGAATCTATTTTATTTAGCACACTACTCTTATTTTACCTAGCATAATATTCTCCAGGTCCATCCACGCTGTTGCAAAAGGGAAGATTTCCTTCTTTTTTTCTTTTACAACTGAATAGTATTCCATTGTGTAATTGTACTACAACTTTTTAAAAAATATGTTTTTATTTATTTATTTTTGAGAGAGAGGAAGGGGGGGGAGAGAGAGAGAGAGAGAGAGAGAGAGAGAGAGAGAGAGAGAGAGAAACATCAATGAGTGACATCAATTGGCTGCCTCCTATGTATCCCCTACTGAAGATGTGCCCTAACCCATGCATGTGCTGGGAATCCAACTGGTGACCTCTCTGTGCATGGGATGATGCTCAACCCACTGAGTGACACTGTCCAGGGCTATACCACAGCTTTTTAATTCACTCATCTACTGATGCACACTAGGCTGCTTCCAAAACTTGGCTATTGTAAATAATGCTGCAATGAACATAGGGCTGTATATATTCTTTCAAATTAGTGTTTTGGTTTCTTTGGATATAATCCCAGAAATGAAATCACTGGCTTGTAAGGCAGTTCAATTTTTAATTTTTTAAGGAAACTCCATACTGCTTTCCACAGTGGCTGTAACAACCTGCATTCCCAACAGTGCACGTGGATTCCATTTTCTTCACGTCCTTGCCAGCACTTGTTGTTTGTTGATTTATTGACAATTGCCATTCTGACAGGTGTGAAGTTACATCTTAATGTGGTTTAACTTCTCTCTGTTGAGTAGTGACACTGAGCATCTTTTCATATGTCAATTGGCATCTGTATGTCCTCTTTGGAGAAGTGTCTATTAAGGTCCTTTGGCCATTTTTTAATTTTTTTGTTTTTGGTGTTGAGTTGTATAAAAGTTTTTAATAAATTTTGGATATGAACCCCTTATCAGATATATCATTGACAAATACATTTTCCCATTAAATGGATTGTCTTTTCATTTTGTTGATGGTTTCCTTTGCTGTGCAAAATCTTTTTAGTTTGATGCAGTCCCATTTGTTTATTTTTTCTTTTGTTTCCCTTGCCCAAGGAGATATATCAGGAAAAAATATTGTTATGAAAAATGTCTAAGATTTTTCTGTGTATATTTTCTTCTAGGATGTTCATAGTTTTCAGTCTAACATTTGTCTCTCATCTCTTTTGAGTTTATTCTTGTGTATGGTGTAAGGAGGTGGTCTTAATGACACACCTGAGTCTGCCCAGACCTCTAAGGCAGCTGACTCAGCAGGGCATAAACTTTGGAGACCAGATGGTGGGGCTATTGCTTTTCCCCAGCAGGTGGATACTGCCCGGAAGGGAGTGCTCCACTCAAGAAAGATGGCATCTGCAGTATGGGGAAATGATTCAGCACAGGGATCCTGGTATCTGTCCCTTCAGCACTCTCCCCAGAGCCACAAATCCTAGTCTCTGTTCACATGACTTTAGTCTGCTTAACCCTCCTCTGCTGGAGCCCAGGGTGAGTGGCTGTGAGCAAAATTTTGTGCATTGGCCCTTTAAGAGGGTGCTGTGTCTCTGGGGGACTCCTGCCTTTCCCTGATGAACAAAATCCCACTGATTTTCACAGCCAGATGTTATGTGGGCACCTCTTCCCAACCCTGGTGCTCTGGGCTGTGGAGTCCAGCATGGGGTTGAGACACTTCTCAGGGAGAATTTTTGTAGCTGAGATATCCCTCTAGAAGTCCAACTGGTGCCCCTGGGAGTGGGGTCATCCCTTTTTGTGTCTCTGCCCTTCCTAATTGTCTCACTGTGGCTTCTTTTGTAAATCCTTGGTTGTAAAACTTGTCTTCAGCTAGTCTTCAGTTGGTTTTTCAGGATGACTGTTCTATAATTTAGTTGTAACTCCAGTTTGGTCCTGGGAGGAGTTTAGTGTAGCTTCCACCTACTCCATCACCATTTAGGATTCAAATCTAGTAATAAGCCATGTGAAATGAATCCTATAAACTGTCACTTCAGAGGATGACACAGAATAGAGACAAAACTCGCAACCAAGGCCTATCCCACAAATCCCTGACCCACAAAATTGTGAGCAGAATGGAACTGTTATTTTAAACTGCTAAGTTTTGTGCTAGCTTGTTATGCAGCAATGGATAATCGAAATACGGGGTCACTTGGCTTCCACAAGCTTTCTGTCCATGGTGCCTCAGTTTTATTGGAATAAAACTATATTTTTAGAAATACATACAAACACCTTAGTGAACTAACATTTTATTTAGTAAATAGAAAAATATGTGAATGCTTCCAGTTATAGAAAACATTTCAGACAAAGACTCCTTGTGTGACACATGCCATTTCATTAATCTTCATAGAAATGCCACAACAGAAGGTATCATTACTTCATTGTGATAGCTTCGGATGAGCAATTTAATAGGTGGAAATGCTTATGAGAGTGCTCTTAGATGTCCCATTCTATAAAACTAAAAATTTGTCAGACTCCATTTGTGTTGTAAACTTGTGGTCAGTATCCTACTGGTCAGAGGGAACCAGCTTCCAATGTTTTCATATCCACACTAACATCTGTTATAGTCTGTCTCTTTGCTTATAGCCATCTCAGTGGATGTGAAGTCATTATCTCATTGTGATTCTGATTTTTCATTCCCTAATGACTAATAATGTTGATCATCTTTATCTGTATTTATTGGTGTGTTTTCTTTGGAGAAATGTCTATTCAAGTCTGCCTATTTAAAGTTGAGTTATTTTCATTTTGTTGGCCTGCAAAGAGTTGCATTTATAGTGTACCTATTAGACCCTTATCAGATATATAATTTGTAAGCATTTTATTTTTTAAGATATCGATTCTTACCCTTTTTTTGTGTGCGTGTGGGGTCATATGCAGTGTTTAAGAATATGAAGAAGCCATCTTATCCAGCAAAGTGCACCCTCCCATGACATTTTATATATATTTTTAGGGATTTTACAAAGCATCCTGAAGCTACTCCATGGAAACTCCAAGAATCTGTGTCTCCCCCCCTCTTCCCAGGGTTTGCTCTTTTTTAGGATTGTGCAGCTACAGTCTGACCATCAGAAATGCATTGCAATGAAATAAAATACTTCTCCTCGGGCAGGTGGTATGAAGATTCCATCTGGTGACAGAAGAGTCTTGTTGGGAATTTGCCTTGAGTAGGCAATTCTCTATAGGGCTGAGTACACTGAATCTTCAGATAAGAGAGGAAAACTGCATGAGATAAGGAGCGATTATTTTTTCTGTTTCTGGATGGAGAAGGAAGAGGCAGAACTTCAGGCAACTGAGAAACTGAGTGGGTTGGAGAAAAATAATTCCCATGGCATATCCTGATGAATTGGAAGTAAATGAATGTTTTCCTAGGGCTAATCAACAGCATTTGCTTAACTACCTTTGTCATGTCTGCTTCTCAACTTGAGAGAAAAAGATGAAGTGGAACAGTGAGAGCTATTTAAATTGACAACTGAAAGCCAGAGGCTGGAGAACATTTAGACCTTTCTATTTTTCTAAAGCATGTTGCTGGAGAAAAAAAAAATCATGAATCTGAATACTAATTTTTTGGACATGCAAAGATACCATTTAAGTCAAATTCAATACCTCATGACAAATTTCCTCCCTTCTGTCTAATGTCATTATCTTTGCTTTTCAAGAATAATCAGAAAAATCGTATTCATCATTTCAGAATCTATCAGAAATTTCAAGGAATCACAGAGAGTTAGTATTTAAAGGAGTCTAGAATTTAAGCCTTATACTTAATTCCTTTTCATTATGCCTGGTAAAGGTCATTTAGGTTTTGCTTGAAGGCTCTTAATGATGTGGAAGTCACCACCTCCTAATAAGCAACCCAACTGAACTGATCTTTGGGAAGTTCTAACTCAGAAAATTCCTTCTTCACTGAGCTGAAATGAGCTTCCATCTACTTCGGCTAGAACCACTAGTAATGCCATTTGGAACCAGAAGTAGGAAAACTGTAGACACTGTTTATGTAGCACATCTCTAAGCCAAACACTTATATAGTAGGTACTTTATATTATTATTCACTTGCAATTAATCATTGCAACTTAGGGAAGTAGGTGTATCTTTCCCATTTAAGAGGTAAGACTTGAGAATTTAATTAATGGCTCAGAGAAAATAACTGAGAGACTGGGATTTTAATCTTGGTCTATCTGATCTCCAACTCTAAGTGATCTCTACCTTGTAACAATGTCTCTCTAAGAATGATTAATTGTTTGTTTCTTTTTTTTACCTGAAAGGTTTAAATGATAGAAGATAATACTATTTTTACTGTGTCTCTTCACCCTTCAGCAAACAAATATCCTCAGATTCTTCTAACTAAAAGCATATAGTGCATATTTCTTTCTTGTTGCAAAGTTCTGTGCCAGATACTCTAAAACAACATTATTTTGAGTGGGAGTTAATGAATGAACTCTTAAAGGATGAATTCACAACCCACTATCCACACAGACAGTAATACTGTATAGGTCTACACTAGTGGAAAGAAGTGGATGATGAGGATAAATAACCAGGTCTATTGTGTGTTTTGTCTTTGCATATATTTTGTTAGTTCATACTTACTTTTTCTTTTTTCCATCTACAAATCAAGGTCAGTCTTCGCTTTCTTTATGTACTTTACTGCTAAAAAATTATTAGATATCTAGTTGTTAGCCTGACAAATGGTGACATCTTTGTTTTTATTCCTTCTGGTGGTCAACTAGATTTAAGTACAGACAAGAACCCTGGAAAATTTCTGTTTGTCAGTTGGGTGTGACTTGCATCAAGGCAAATGCTCCCAGAGATATAGAAATCGATTTGAAGAAGTCTCCATTCCTAGTGAATAGAGTCTGTGGAGGCAGTAGAGCCAATGAGGTCTCACCTTTTATCCACAGATTTTTAAGTCTTAGAAATTAGTTTACTCATATTGATAGTTACACGGCAGGCTCTTGAATAATTAGTGCTGTGTAACTGTAACTGAATGACCTAAAGATTTCTACAATGACCAGGCATAGGATTTTAAACAGTCTTTCTCTGGGTTCCACATCTTGTGATGTATATTGGGGTCTTCATACTAGATAAGGGACATTGTATGAGTCCACACTAGAATCTTACAGAAACAAGAGAGTACATTGATAATATATATCAGATTTTTGCGTCTTTCATATGTATATTTTTAGACTTTTGACTAGAAATTAATTCTTCACTATTTAAACAATGTTTTCTATATACCCTAAGAAGCCTGAAACACCAATCAGAAAGAATATATGTACCCCATGTTTGTAGCAGCACTATTTACAATAGCTAAGATCTGGAAACAGCCCAAGTGTTCATCAGTAGACGAATGGATAAAAAAATCATGGTACATATACACAATGGAGTACTATGCAGCTGTAAGAAAGAAAGATCTCTTATCCTTTGAGACGACATAGAGGGACCTGGAAAGTATTATCCTAAGCAAAACAAGCCAAACAGAGAAAGACAAGTATCATATGATCTCATTTATTTGTGAAATATAATGAACGTAACAATCTGAGGAATAGGGTAGTCCCAGAGACGTGGAAGCTGGCTATAGACTGACAATCCCCAGGAGAGGAGATGGTGGGGGAGAGATAAACCACAGAACTTATATGCATGTATGCATGGACAATGGACATGGACAACAAAGCTGGGGACAGGGTGGGGAGGGAGGGGGAAGGGGGAATCAGTGGGGAGGAAAAGGAGAAACATCTGTAACAAAAATAAATAAATTAATTAATTAAAACAAAACAAAACAAAAACCACAATGTTTTCTAAAATCTTTAAGGACTTTTTCATACCTTGTTATTGCATGGACACAGTGAGTGTGTAAAACCCATGTTTTTACTAAGAAGATCCAATGTTGGCGAACAGGAAATTGAGAACCAGGTGCCCTCTAAGTACATGGCACAGACAACGGATGCAGGCTGCCCCTGTGCTCTGGATCCCCCAGCTCTGGGTGGACGCCGTAGCAGGGCCCCAGACTGTGCTGGGAAGGCAGTGGGGAAGCTGAAGCCTTTACTGGGCAGGTAGGAATGGAAGGGGAAAAAAAGAGCAAGGCACATGGTAAAATCAGTTAAATTTCTGTTTAAATATATATTAAAGATTGTTGGTTTTCCCGGCCTGTTTGGCTCATTGGTTAGAGTACTGGCCCAGGGACCAAAAGGTTGTGGGTTTGATTCCTGGTAAGGGCATGTATCTGGGTTGCAGGTTTGATTCTTGGCCTCGGTGGGGTCATGCAGGAGGCAACCAATCATTGTGTTTCTCTTACATCCATGTCTCTCTCTCTCTCTCTCTCTCTCTCCCTCCCTCCCTCCCTCTCTCCCTCCCTCTCTCTCATTCACTCTATCTAAAAAGCAATGGAAAAATATCCTTGGGTAAAGATTAACAACAACAAAAAAATTGTTTAAAACTATTTTGTTTTGGCCCTGGCTGACTGGTGTGGCTCAGTTGGTTGGCATGCCATTCAGTGTACCGGAAGGTCCCATGCACCAGGTGGTCATGGGATTGATTCCTGGTCAGTGTACTTACCTATGTTTCAGGTTCATACCCTGTTGTGGTGTGTACAGGAGGCATTTGATTGATGTATCACTCTAACATCGATGTTTCTCTCTCTCTCCCTCCGTCCCTCTCTAAAATCAATTTAAAAAATATTTTGCTTTGGTTCGTTATAGGAGAACATTGTAATGATTCCTGGGGCTGCTCAAGCTGCCTTTGAGATGTTGTTTGTAAGTGATTACTTCTCATTAGTTATTATTAATTCATTTATTCTGTCAATATTACTGAGTGCCAGATACTGTCCTAAGCCTGGGGTTCTAGTGATGAACAAGATTAGCATTGTCTCTATCTTTATGGAAATTTTATAAATACTAAATAGTATATAGTCTTTTATTTTAGAAAGTAAGAAGTAACCAAATTTCACATAAAAGGATAGTTTTTGTTTAAATAAACCTTGCCTTTGAAAAGCTACCTCCATGCAGTGCCATAATATCATAGTATTTTAGGATTAAAAGGGTCATTTATATGTGCAATAAATATTTATGATCTGCTATTATTACTAAGCAGTGCTAGAGTCTCGGCTAATATTACAGGGGTCAAGATATACTGGTCTGGCATCTGCCCTCTTTCCTGGAGGATGGGGCTATATACCTGTGCCCTGCTTCAATTTGTGTCGACCTTGTACTTGAATCTCTGCGGACTGCATGCCTCCTTGTGATGTCTGGATTCTGGAGAAACCTTTAATGTAAGCTCCAGGTATTCACACATGTTGTTGCACCTGGATTGTGGTGGCAGGGTGGAGGAGTAGCTAACAGGAGGGGAAGAAGAGAAGGAAGTCTTCAAGGTTACTTATCTTTTCTCTCCCTTTGTAAACAAATTATCAAAACTCTAGCGAGCAGAGGGCACAGACAGTGACAAAGGCAGGCCATTCAGTTCCCACTTGAGTCACCTTTCTATTTCACCTTCCTTGTGTGTGGGCCATTACAGAATTTCTTTGGAATGGAAAGTGTCTACCTTGACACAAGGAAGGTCTTTGTCTCTCATTCACCACTGCATCCCCAGTGCCAGGATAGTGCCTTCTATTTAGTAGATTCATAATACATGTTTGTGGAGGGATTAATAAATGAATGAAATAAAGGCTATTTATCAGAATTAAGTATAGTTTATAGGATATTGTGAAAAATCAGTTGATCCAGACTTGCCAATAACATACAAAATCAACAGGCACATAGAATTTAAGTTTCTTATTGGTTTTACTGATTTTTACTTGTTAGTCATCAGGACTCTTTCTGCTGCTTGTATCTCTAGGTTAGAACTGCAAGGGTCACAGTGAAGCTCCATACAATCAGAAGTCATTCAGCCCTGGTCAGTTTGGTTCAGCGATTAGTGTCGGCCCATGGACTGAAGGGTCACAGGTTTGATTCCCAGTCAAGGACATGCCTGGGAAGCAGTTACAGGTTCAATCCCTGGCCCTGGTTTGGGTCATGCAGGAGGCCACCAATCGATGTGTCTCTCTCACATCAATGTTTCTCTCTCTCCCTCCCTCCCTCCCCCTTCCTCCCCCTCCCTTCCTCCTTCCCTCCCTTCTACTCTATCTGAAAATCAATGGAAAAATATCCTTGGTTGAGGATTGAAAAAAAAAAAGTCAATTATTTTGCAACTCCAACAGGCTGTTGGCCACGTGCCCAAGGGGTTCCAGGGGAATTTCCTACAAATAGATTCGTATTAAAAAACAGTCACATACGTTACAGAGGTGAGTCCAAAGGATGGTTTAACTTATGTCTGAACCCTGGCCCACCGCCTCTTTTCACAGCTGGACCAACACAACAGTAAGTAGGTAAAATCCCAGAATGGAGCAGGTTGCTTATGAAAAGAAGACGTTGTCTAGCTAGTGAGCACTATTGACAAATAGGGCAGAGAGTTGAGAAAGGAGAGGTGACTCAGTTTCCTCGGGACACCTACACTTGTACTTGAAGAATTCATGTTTTAATTTTGTTCCTCTTATCCCATGATCCCAAATGAAGTATTTCTTGGCATGTGTGCTAAAGAGAAAGGTTCCAGCATGTCCCATTTACCACAGAATAGTCCAGGTTTATTTCAGCACCATTTACAGAAGCCAAAGAATGTTTGGGGTTATGAATGGAGGCAGTTAAAGAATGGCCTATTATTTCTGCATGTAAGTTAGCTGAACATAGACACTATGAAATATCTTTCAGAAAAGAAATATATTTTTCCTATCAAAGTTATATAATGAGGTACAATTATGCCCAAAGGCAACTGGACTTGATTTTCATAAATAATAACTTAGCATGCACCCAAGCATCCTTTAAGAGACTGAAGCAATTTGGACTTGAGGCAAGACAGCTGTCTAGATAAAAGAGTGATAGAAGTTCTGATTCTAGGCAAATAATTAACTGGTTTGGACACCTTAATACTGCTTTGATAGAATAAGCCTGGTTTGAGTGTTAGAAAATGGAATCTCCTGTGTCTATGTGCTAGAAACAGCCTGTATGACTTTAGGTGCCAATGTCTTAGTTTCCTTAGCTACAAGATGGAAGCAATAACCACACCAAGGCTACCTATTATGGGTTGAATTATAATCCTCAAAAAGATATATTGAAGCCTTCGTCTCTAAAACTGTGAATATAACCTTTTTTTCAATAAAAATATCACATATCTTACAAAATAATTTTATTCAAAATTTTCATGTCTTTTGTTTTAAATTAATTTATTTTTGTTACAGATGTTTCTCCCCCCCCCCCCCCACTGATTCCCCTCTCCCCCACCCTCCCAGCCCTGTCCCCAGCTTTGTTGTCCTTTTTTTTCCAAAGAGGGTTTTTGAAGATGTAATCAAGTTAAGAGGTTATTAGGCTGGGCCCTAGTTGAACTGAACTGCTTTCCTTATAAGAAGAGGACAACTGGGCCACAGACACACAAGGAAAAGGCCCTATGACTACAAAGTCGGAGGTGGTGCAGCTGCAGGCCAAGGAGTGGCAAAGATCGAAGGCCACCACCCGAAGCTGGGAAGGCGTGAGGAAGGATTCTACCCAGTCTCAGAGGGAGCATGGCCCTGAGGTCACCTTAATTTTTTACTTCTGGTCTCTAGAACTATGAGAGTATAAATTCCATCATTTTAAGCCACCCAATCCGTGGTCATTTGTAATAGCAGTCTTAGGAAACAAAGACACCACCTAACTCACATGATATTATTCAGTTAAACCAAATGATAATATATATGAAAAATGTTCTGACATCTATTACATCAGGATACATTGCTATGGAAATATAAAGATGACTTTAACTTTTAAAATCTCAAGATATATTTACAATGTACGTCTCTAAAGCAGTATTAAGGAGAAGCTAAATTTAAAACTCAGAAAAGCTTTTTATTCTTAGAAAACAGTTCATAACAAGATTATAATTTTAAAAATTATCTCCAGTAGAACCTTAAAAATCCCGCAGTTCACGAACATTCTTGAACAGTGCATTTTCTGCCTTCTTTCATTTTTGTGTGTTAATAAGTTCTTTGCCTGGGTCCATGAGTTTTTTTTTCTCAAGGAAGTTTGAGTATCTTATTCGTTATGCTTAGAGTGATGGCTTTTCCACAGCCTACCCAGTAACATCGCAAAACTTAAAAACAATTTTAATGAGATGTAGCCACAAAAATCTCGTGTAGGTCTGGGGCTCCATTCATCATCCCAAAACAACCACAGAAGTGAAATATAATCATATTGTAATCATTTTGAAATATAATCATATTGTAATCATTTTGTTCATCTAAAAGAGTGGTTGCCCTGGCCGATTTGACTTAGTGGCTAGAATGTCGGTCTACAGACCAAAGAGTTGTGGGTTCGATTCTGGTCAAGGTCATGTACCTTGGTTGCAGTTCGATTCCGGCTCTGGTCAGGGTCATGTGGGAGACAACCAATCGATGTGTCTCTCTCACATCGATGTTTCTCTCTCTGCCTCTGTTTCCCTCCCTCTCTCCCTCCCTCCCACACTATCTGATAAACGGAAAATTATCCTCAAGTGAGGATTTAAAAAAAAAGAATGGTTGGTCCAAAATGACACATTCATCATGTAAAAAATTACGCTGGGCTTTAGTGAGTCTTGTGGTATATTGCCCCTCTATCTGTGTATGAGAGGAATGGTTATTGTTTTATAATATACATTATTATGGTTAGTAGTTTCTATTTATTTTTCAGGATTTCCTTGAACTCGAACTGATATGAGCAGGAGACCAGAGAGAGTTAAATGTATTAGACTGAAAACTCAGAAACTTTAGAGGTCACCTGGTTCAAATCCTCTCATTTTACAGATAAGGGAAGCAGAGCAGAGCTGTGCAGTGACCTGTTGAAGGTTGCATGGGGATTTGGTGACAGAGCAGAATGCCATTTGCTTGACTTTGAGTCTGGTGCTCTTTCTTCCTAAAACCACAATGTCACTCAGACTTGGTATTAGTTACTGGATCTCTCACTAACTCTGTGACCTTGGATAAGTCTCTCAAATTCTCTTCATATGCCTTTTCTAGTTTGTAAAATGGGAACAAGAAGCAGGCTGGTGGAAACTGGAGTGCAGCCAAGAGAGAAACGCCTGGGCCACTGAGTAGCATCCAAGCTGGAATAAAGCTCCGCTTCCCACTGCCCATGCCCGTGCCACATTCATCGCTGTCTTTTCTGCCTTGATACGCCTTTCTGGGCATTTCGTCTTTGGACCTCAAAGACTTGTGTAGGTCCCTTCTTTCCATACTCTGGTTCTTAGGGTTGTTCCTGTGTATCCTTAACTTACTCCAGTTGCTCCATGATGGGACTGCGGATCTGTGGCTGCAGGCACTGTACCTGTTCACTATTACACCTTAGCACGCGAGACCGGACTCTGAAACGCAGTAAGCGATCAACGCATGAGTTGTTTTGTGCACAACTCTTTGGGGTAGATGTTTTAGAGGTACATATTCATGGAAGGAACCCCATTCTTTCCACAGCTGCTACCAGTGTAAAGATTAGATGAGCTCTCACACCTTGTATGAGCAATTTTTTCCCCAGTGATTTTTTTTTTTTTTACTTTCATGATTAAGTTTTGCTTATGATACTGATAAACTGAATTTGCTTGTATTACCTGAGCACATACTGACTCAGGGAGGCTAGGGAGCAAGGAAGATGATCATTTCAACTGGAGAACGTTCAGTATAGAATCACATCTTTACTGAGCATAAATCCCAGTGTTCTCAATTAATGTAAATTAACTAAAGATCTCTGACGTGTGAGAAGCAGTTGTAGAAGAATTGAAAGAACTCCGAGGTTGTTGTCCAATTGTCTGGGTCTGAGTCTGTGCTTCAGTTTCTTATTCAGAAGGCAGAGCTTACAATATCCACTTCACAGAATTTTTGTGAAGAACGAATAAGAAAATGTTCATGAACACGCTGGATAGATGGTGGAATATGACATGGATGTAAGGATGTATAACTGTGAGCTCCATACTAAACCAGAGGACGACCACTAATTCCTCTGCCTGCTTTAGTATCCAGGACCAGAAAATAGAGGAGCTGGGCTTTTGCTCTCATTAGGAACTGGGAAGCTGATGTCAGCGTACTAGGATTTGCTCAGCCACCGAGGCTCAGTGGCTGCTGGGGTGCTGCAATGGCAGCTCAGGGTGCAGAAGGATCTGAAAGGGACCAGAAGAACAGGGCAGGGACATGCGTTAACTGCTGGAACATCTGAGGCTAACAGTGGAGATGTGA
This sequence comes from Molossus molossus, assembly GCF_014108415.1. Classification (NCBI taxonomy): domain Eukaryota; kingdom Metazoa; phylum Chordata; class Mammalia; order Chiroptera; family Molossidae; genus Molossus; species Molossus molossus. The sequence goes on along the minus strand of NW_023425347.1, from coordinate 22,505,421 downwards.
ATGAACAGTGGTGCTTTTTCTCTGATCCTAGAGCTTGGTTCTAATATGATTTTCAGAAGATCAAAGTCTGAAATTCTTGATTTATTTCTTTTCAATGAATCCTCTGGGTGGTCTCTGAACTGTGAGTCTGGGTCCATCCCAGGATACACGTAGTTGAAGGAGATAATACCAATCTCACTTGCCTGAGAAATTCAGTCTGACTTAGTGTTGTATACAGAGCTCTCTCTAGGACACCACGCATGAAGCCAAGGCCCCTGTACGTTCAGAGGCAAGAAACATTTTTAGCTATTGATAGAGTATGTTTGGAGAATGACACCACGAAATCAACTTCAAAACCTTACAAACTCACATGAAAACAGAATCTCTTCCATGTTTCACTCCCCTATTCCAAGGATACCTGAGTCCTTTTGACCTGATTTCCCTTCTGGTGTTCTTAAGTTTAACCAACTGCTGTCATCAACACAAACACACATACTTGGCGTAAAATGCGAAGGATACTTGGCTTATTTAGGCAGATACTGAACTTCCTGTCATTGAGGAGGCTACACAGTATAGGACCAAATGCAGGCCATCCTTTGACAAAGGGTTTTCCTTTGACTTCAGGTTCCTTAGTTGCCCGCACATGCTGAGCAGGTAAAATTTCATCAGGATTGAGAAAGGAGATACATTCTTGCTAGACTATTGCCCTTTTATATTCAGGCTTCTATCTTCAATATCTCCCATATTGAAGAACTTAACATTAGTCATCTGCCTTCCATTTAAAGAAATATTTACACACAATACGTTTTCTGATTCCTGAACCAAACCCACATCCAGAATTAGTGTTACAGTGTCCCTGAAATAACCTGTAAACCTCCAGCTGCTCAGGGTCCTGGAAAGCGTATGCCCTTGGTACCTGTTGAGAAATAGTCACTGGGTGGAAGTTGTAAGAGAGTGAGGTGGGAAGCAGAGAGAATATTTTGCCCATAGGTAGAATTATAACCTATGGGGGTTGTTTTACTCTCTGCAGAATGACATGTTGGAGGAAGTTCAAAAATTCTGTCCCTCAGCAGTAACTGTTGTTCCCAGCCACGGGCACAGAGGACGGACGCTGCTGTGAGCTGTGAGGAAATCATTCTACTGAGAAGTCTGCTACTGCCACTTGCTCTTGGTTTATAAGGTCACAGGGAGGATTTTCTTTGTTATCTCACTAATCTCTCTTTCAATCTTTAGAGAACATGAACGTTCAGGGAAGGTTTCCAATATATTAAAACTAATGGTTTATTTTTTATTTTTTTTACAGAAGGCTCACTGAATATTTTAGAACCAATAGAGAACCTAAAGATTGCCCCCCACCCTTGTTTTGTTTAGAAAACCAGGTAGGTTTCAATATAAAGACTGTTACATTTCTCTTTCCATGTATTTGGCTAATCATTATATAAAGATATTTTCCCTCTAACGTGACAGGTGAAACATTATAGATTTCAGAAAAAATATTTTTGGAATATTGCGTATGATTTAATGATTTCAGTTATGACTTAATATTTGAGTAATGTCATTACTCTCCAAATCTCCCATAATTACAATTTAATTTGTCAGAATTTACTCACTAGCCATGTGCCTAAGCATAAGGGAAACACTTGGTCTGTTTAGCAAACCTTCTGTCAGAGCACAAATGCAAGGAGCTCATAGCTGCTGCTTAGTGTTTCGGTGTGGGAAGGATGTGCCATATGATGCAAGGTGGCTCCTGACAGCTAAGTCAGCAAAGAATTTTGTTTTGCAGGATTTCGTTTAATAAGAAAGAGTTTTGATAAATAGTCTTGTCTCAGATGGATTAAACTATTGATTTACCAATACAGTTTCTATCTCGACCCAAGGGGACACTGTTGATGCCACTTAGAATATTACATACTCTCTGCCATATGCATGTTGTCTAGCCCATGCTTCAACCCTATCACCTTTCAGCAGATTGCTTTAGACAAGAGATCTCATGGGCAAGGAATCTGCAATGCATATAAGCTTACTTGCTGATTTAATACAAGAGAGTCCTAGACATTGACCTTGTCTTGAGTTATTCTAACTTGGCAGGGCTGTAACACTGCAAAGACCTGCAAATCCCTTTTTAACAAGGCTACCTGAACCAAATGGCCCCAGTCCAAATACATGGAAATTTAAAGATGTCCAAGAGATCAGTGGCTTACAGTATTAAAGAGTAGACACTGCACTAACTCAGGTCTGCTGATTTATCCAGTCAAGGATTGTGTCTCCAAGCATAATAGCTGCTCTGTTACCACTTTATAAATTGCTGTGCATATTATTTTAGTAATGAACTGGGAGAATGCATTCTGTTTGAAAATGTTAAAGATACCAAATGCCCCACTAAAATCCCAGATGTTTAATTATTTGAAAGAAATTATTTCTACTCTAAGCAGGTTATATTTTTAAGTTTTCCAAAAACAGCAGGCAAGATGGAGGTTATGATGTCCATAGAGCCCATGGCCCTTGAAGCACCCACAGGTATTGCAGGCCAACCAAGGCGGTTCTCAAGGCAAGAGGCAGGCCAAGAACGGGATGCAGGTGCTCACAGTTCTGCTTGCAAGTCCTTTCTTTCATCAGAAAAAAATCCTATAATTTTCCAGGGTCAGAGAGAAATTGGCAATACCCATCAGCTTGGCACTAAGTAAATCTAATTTGGCAAGATTTTTAAGTTACCCAGTGCAGAAGTGATCATATGTGCACATGATGTACCGTGTCAAAAATGGCAGCCTGATGCACTCTCTGCTAGTCTTAATGATGGTGTATTGAGCACAGTGCTTTGTGAATTTTGCATGGGGAATTTCCCCTTGGTAAACACATCATCTACATTATGATGTGTGGAAAGTATTAGTTGTCTAAACCATGGGAAAGGAAGTATATATATATATATGTTTCTACATCAGACCATATGAATATAAACACTCTGTAGTTCTATTGCTTGTAGTTTTCTTCCAGTATTTTCTAAGCTAAACACTTCTGGTAAGAAGAAATAAAAATGTAATGGGTGCAAATAAGAACTAAAGAAAGGCAGAAGCAAGGTAATTAGGATAGGAAACTGGAGGCTTGAGCCCTGGAAATGAGCTCCTATTGCATGTGCTCTGGTACCTTTCTTTAGCTGAGCTTCAGTTTCCTCATTGTAACATGATCACGTTTCAGTGGATGATTTCTCAGCGTATGTGTAGCCTAACTTCTGTTAGTATAGTTAAACCAGAATGAACCTATAGACAACCTTTAACTTCACAATTCTGTGTACTTATACTTTGTCCATCTATTTGATCTATTAGAATTTTCAGACTTAAGCTTGCCCCTATTTCTATAAAGACAGATAATTGTGGGTTTCTAAAGGAGGTGTGTGTGTGTGTGTGTGTGTGTGTGTGTGTGTGTGTGAGAGAGAGAGAGAGAGAGAGAGAGAGAGAGAGAGAGAGAGAGAGAGAGAGAAGGTGTTTGGGGAGGTATTAATGGTTGAGTTCAAATGAAGAAGAGAATGTGCTTTTATTTTGTGTTGGCAGACATTCCAACAAAATGAAATAAAGGTGTAACTGGTTCACTGAATAATCGGGACTCTGTAGGGTACAAACATAAAACAATGTAGTTTTCCCTTCAAATTGTGTTTTCAGTTCCTTCAAGCACCCTCTATGGATTAGTTCTTTTTCTGCCCCTGGACAAACCCTTAGGCAGGTCTTACCTTTCAGACGATGAACAAATGATCCCTTGTTTGAAGATTAGAATTTCAGCCTGATCTAATAATCACACAACTCCTGTCCAGTCCAGAATATTAATCAAGACTCCAACTGTATATTCAAGTAACTCTTCTTCCTTCCCCCACCTTGGGCCTGAGCCAGGCATGAGATCCTGGAGTGCAGCGAAAGGTCAGGGTCATTTCTTCAATGTTTTCAAGCTGCGGATTTTGACCCCTCTGGCTTTGGAGGGGAGAATGAGAGAATTAATAGGAAAGGGCAGAGTCTTCTCTACCTGATACCTCTGTGATCTGCCCCCTTGGTGCCACCTAGACATGACAGATGTCCAAAAGAGAGCCTACCTTTTGGGCAATTTTGTGGATTTCTAGGGGATTCACTTCCTTTCTTTCAAGTAGTCAATTATCCTTTCAGCTCCTGTGCTTCTTGCAATCCAGCCCTCTGCAGGGATAGAAACGAGACTTACTGGTTGAAGAAGGAGTTGGAGGAAGGTTTAGAACTGGGGTTAGGGTTAGGCAAGAGCAAAGAAACTGAATGGGCCCCTTACTTCATCATCCATTTCTCAGCCTAAAGAGGCCTGAGTTAAGGGAGCTTTTTTTTTTCATTGTGGTAAGAACATTTAACATGAGATCAACCCTCGTAATACATTTTTAAATGCACAATACACCATTTTTCACTATGAGCACTAGGTTGTACAGAAGACCCCTAGAACACATGCATAATTTAAACTTTCACACTGGATAAGTGTTTTCTCTGAGAGACACTAACAAAGCCTGGACAATTTTTTTTTAGTGCCTAAACTAAGAGACAAGTTGTATATTATCTAGAAGTACTTGGTAAGTACTGTCTCCTAATTCACATTCCTTTGAGTCAAAAGGAAAAGTTTCATTTGATATCCTATTTTAACTGTGAAACCATTAGACCACATAGATTAAGGTTCTTAAGGTACACCTTAAAGTTTGAACACCCTCTTTCCCCCATCCTTAATTAAACATCACCACCAGTGATGCCATCACTATTTCTATAAAGTAAGCCATTTCTGTGCTTTCTATTGGGCTAAGACCACATCTCTGTGAATTCCCAATGGCCAATGAGGAAGGAAATAAAGATTCCCTGGAGATAGGAATTTGTCAGAAATATTTTGAAAAGAGATCAGGGGCCTGGTTCTTCAGCTCCTTTCTTCTCATGTCATCTGCTAGGGTGACTTGGAAATGAGTAGCTGCACTGAGACAACACATTGTTCGAAAGCCTTGGGAAAGGGACATTTCTAATAATAACACTGGGACTAATGACTTTCACATTAATTAATGAAAGTGACAGTAGTTGAATATTACTCAAATAACATGACTACAAATAAAAACACACCCGGGCTTGCTTGTCACACTGCTGCGCTGAATGGTTCAGTCTGTTAAATAGCTGGGTGCCAGCCAACAGAATACCTGCGGTGCTTCATCAGTAATAATACCTCATCGTTCACCAGTCAGCTTCTGAATACATGTGAACTATTCTATTGTGGCTTTAGGCACAGGAAGTAAAGTACAGGCTAGATGTCTATATTTGTGAAAGGAAAGCTTCTCCTATATTTTCCACATTACTATAAAGCTTTTATTGTTGAGTGTTTTTTCTAACATTTTACTAATGCAGGGTCTGGAGGTATTTAAGATATTTAAGAAGATATTTAATGAGTTGCTTCCAGACTGATCCCCTAGAGCAGGGTAGGTCCCTAAATAGATAACTGTTGTACAACTCTGAGAATATGACTTCTGTGGACGCCTGGGCTTTGCTTCGACATCGTGTGCTGCCATATCAATAGGTGCAAGTGGCTTGTGGTTGCAGCTTGATGTATGGAAACTTTTGCAAGATTCTTTCAACAACTGGGTGAGATTCAATTGGTAGAATGATAGCATTTAATTATACTTTACTCCTTTTCAGTATATATTTCCTCAACCTGGCACATTTTGAATCTGCATTGCCAGATAATTTTATGGACCCCTCCAACCTAAGGTTTCATAGAGCCGAGTTTTTCAACCTCAATACTGACATTTTGGGCAGGATAATTCTTGCTGGGGGTTGGGGGGAAGGGAGATGGGGGATCGTCTTATGCCTTGTAGGGTGTTTTGCAGTGTCCCTGGATTCTATCCACTAGATGTCAGTCAGTAGCAACTCTTACCCAGTTGTGACAGCCAAAAATGTCTCCAGACTTAGCCAATGTCCCCTTGGGGCCAAAACCACTTCTTATCTCCCCGATTTAGGAACATTGCCTTAGACAGAGGGTCCTCTCTCACATTCAAGGCCCCTGCAAAGAATATTAATAGAACACCTGTGACTCACATATGGTAGCAAACCAGGAAACACCCTAATGGGCCCTTGCTAGAATCAAATTTTAAACTGTTAAATGTGAATGATGCCAATTTTCATAAAGACGTACTTTAACAGACTCATTGAGATGGGAGATACGGTTTCAACCTTTAAATAGGCAATGGCATCTTTGGAAGAGCAGGTGCATTTTAATAACATGCTTCCATTTTTGAATGATAACTACTAATCACGACATTAGTACTAATATTTCAATGATTCAGATATTACTGTTAGTAAAATTACTCAGTGAGATGCATGCGTGTAAATCAATCTTTTCATTATAAGAAAAGTGAAAGACCACATAGAATGAAATGGTACTATTTGGGATTTTTTTCAAGGGTGAAAAACAAATGTAACAGTTACAGGAACAGAGTTAGGTGATAGGAGGAGAATAAAAGAGCAAAGTGACAAAATAAATGGTTCAAGAGAAAATGGTCTAAAATGACCTTTTTCTCCGAGCTCCAAGTAAGAACGATGGCTCCCAGTTTAGTTCTGGGGAGCTGACAATTAAACATGTAGTTTCAAACCTCCCTCTGGTTGAGGAAAGAGCATTTTATGAGTGTCTGTGAGCACATAGCCTGGGCTATCTAATTTACTCATCCTTCCCACAAACTTGGCACATTCAGAGCTGTTTTCTTTCTCCAGAATAATGGTAGGTGAAGAAACTGGCAAGCCTACGTCCGGAAATCTGTGGCTAACATCAAAATGAATAACACCGAAAATACATCAAAATGGCAAGTCTTCTGATCACTCCCCTGTCCCACCCTCAAGAGCAGTGCAAATCTGCCAGGCTGTGCAGTGACCATTTAACCGCTATGAGATTTTTATTCATAACCGTGTAGGAAATACCAATGGTATTTTTAGAAACAAGGAATATGTTTAATTAAAAAAACAAAACAAAACAAAACAGCTTTCCCTTCTTTGTCAAAAGAAGCTGCTTCTCTTTAATAAAGGGAATTAAATTATGCCAAAAGAATGTTTACAGGGTGATTCATTTATTTTCCTCTGAAGCATTTCTGATAATATTTTTTTCTAATAATAGGTGATTAACTTGAAGGCGTTCTTATCAGGGCTTTGAGTTAGTACCTGAATGAATTCTTAGAGGGCTCTCTGCTAAGTATCCCCAGAATTTATCAGACTCCTATTAGGGCTGAGAGAATGGCTTATGCAATATGAATAAAAATACTTTATGGGTTGAGATTATAAATCAGTGTTCCCCAACTCACTGTTTAAAAAGGATTCAAGAGGCTCGTATTTTATTTGCACATGAAAATTTCATTCAGATACATTCCAATGTTACAGGACCAGGACCCTGAAAATCTTGAAACTCAATTTCAAGCAAGAGGTATGGTTTAATGGGAAACGGCATTACATTTATCATGGGTCAGGGGGCGTGAATGCCAGTGCCATCGCCCCCGCGCATTTGCTGAGTGTGGTCGAAAGGGCACTACCATGTCGCACAGCTGAAGGCTTCTTTTCTCATTTCAGTTTTTATGAAAGACCTGCCCTGTGAGGTACTTGAGTTAACAGTGCTCATTCTCTGAGACTTTGTATCCGGCCAGTTCCTCCTGCCTCTCTGGGGATCCTTGACATAGAATATAGTCTTAGCACCAACTGTATTATTTTATTTTTTTTAACTTTTTATTTTGAATTAATTTTAACCTTATAGAACAGTTGCACACACAGTACAAAACACTCTCATATATTCCTCACCATGGCTATCCCAGCTACTGACATTTACTTGGTCATCTCCTCTCTCTCCTTCTTTCTCCTCCTATTCTCATGGGTATATACACCTATCGATGCAAACCTACATCCTATTTCTTCTGAGCCATTTGACAGTAAGTTGCAGACATGGTACTCTTTACCACCAAATACCTTAGTGTGTATATACTAGCTAAGAAGCAAACATGTTCCTTGACATAACTGTATTACAATTATAAAGCAAATTAACATTATAAAATACTCATATCTAACTTATAGACTTTATTCAAATTTCAGTCACTGTCCCATCTAAGCCTCTTATAGTAAAAGATTGTGGCCAGGATTCAATCATGGGTTGTATATGATTATTCATCTACTTGACTCTGGAGCAGTTCCTTGATTTTTATCTAGTCTTTTACAACCTTGATGTATTTTAAGAGTACAGACCAGTAATGTTGTATACTATCTCTCAATTTGTGTTTGTCTAATGTTTCTTCTTTATTCGATTTAGATTAATGTGTTTTTTGCAAGATCCTCATATAAGCGACACAGTGTTCTCATCACACTGTATTGGAGGCCCAGCATGTCATTTCAAACCGTTACTGGTGACGATAATTTTGGTCACTTGGTTAAGATGGTATCTAACAGGTTTCTCCACTTTAAAGTTACCATTTATTCTCTAATTAATAAATGTTTTGTGGAGAGATACTTTGAAATTATGTAAATATTCTGTTCCTTATCGAACTTTCACCCACTGGTTTTAGCATCCATTAATTATTGTTGTCTGCAGGAATTATTACCATAATAGTTGCCAAATGATGATTTTCTAACTCCAGAATTTCATCTTCACTTATTAATGCTGAATACTATTTTCCAGTAAAAGGAGCTTAGATCTTGAAGAATGACCAATTGCAGGGCTGGAGATGGGAAAATGCATGATAAGCTTGACTATCTTATGAAACAAGAAAGCATGCAATGGGTTATAGCCCATTGAATAAAATAGAAATAATAAGATAAGAATTCATGCATCCATACTGAATAAATGAAACGGTTGTAAATAGAAAGCTCTTTCTTAGGGTAGAATGACAATTTTCCTTTTAAAGAACCATTGTTTGAAAGGAGGTGTTATCGAAACTTAAGCAAAATAAGCAAGTTAGAGAAAGATAAATATCACATGTTCTTACTTATGTGTGAAATCTAATGAACAAAATAAATTGATGAACTAAATAGATCCAGGGTAATGGATGCATGGAACAGAATAACAGATCTCAGTGGGGAGAGGAGGGAAAGAGACTAACCAAAGAACATATGTGCATAATCCATGGACACAGACGGTAGTGTGGGGAAGGCCTGGGGTGGGGCAGGGGCTGGGTCGAGAGGGGGGAAATGGGGTACATGTGTAATATTGTTAACAATAAAAAACAACCAACCAACCAACCAACCAACCAACCAACCAAAACTCTAGTCAGTAGGCCTGGACTTCATTATCTTCTCGAGAGAGAGAGAGATCTCCACCTCAGGCTTGCTGGGAGATCCAGGCGCCACTGCTGGAGAGAGCCCTCCGGGTCTGCAGCGAAATTCTTCAGGAGTCTTTGGATGACCAGACGAAAAGTCGAGTTTTGTTCCTCCAATGAGAACTACTGCTAAATATGTTTTATAAAACCTCACACTATAATTTTAAAAGACTACATGGATGCCTCCTTCCTTGGGGACAGTTGAAAAGGTCACCACTAGTCAGAATTCTAGCCGTGACTTCGTGTTTGCTGCTAACAAGTCTCTCTCAAACATTTTGGAGCCTGGGGTAGAAGGTCCACCGATATACGTCTAAATATTTTAAAAAGAGATATGTATATAGCTAAAAAAAACTTTGCTAAATGAAATATGGTCTATCCTACCAGCCTGGAAAATGCACCATCAGAATTATAAATCAAGGTGTCAATGTATGGCTTTAATATGACGAAAAGTTAGCAAAAAAGCAAAGATGGCTGAATTTATTATTTTTCATATACAGAGTGTTCTCTTGATTGTACAGTGATGTTTCCCCAGTGTAGGCTCCGAGGAAAGGACTTTGGTGCAGGGAACTTATTTATCCCAGGAGGCAGGAAATTGAGACAGGGAAGGGAGGAAAGCCAAAATGTGGGTGTTAATGAACACCTTACCGCTGTGGACAACTGGGCCTCGGACCCCTTGCAGGAGTATCTTTAAGTCAAAACAAAACAAAACAAAGCAAAGCAAAAAACCAAAACCTTTGTCTATGTTCATGATAAAGTTATTTATCTTTCATATGTAGTTCAATTACAGGAAATTCATTTTCTAGGCCAAAAGCATGTTTGCGGTTGATTATTTTTCTCTGAAGCATTTCTGAAACTATTTCTCCTTTCTAATAATAGCTGGTTAACCTGAATGCATTTCATTAGTGCCCCTCATTAGTGCAGTTCACATCTAAGAACTGTTGTGCGGTGAGACACAAAAGGTGGGGGAATTTATTCATTGACTTTGATGATTGTCTCTGAGAATATTGCATTTCTGATCCTTTGGGGCTGTGTTGTGTACTATCTGAGCAAGATCCCATGGCACAGGAGAAAGCTCTCTGGCAGAGAAGCTGGAGGTTCCAAACCCTTGAGCTTGCAATTGTTGTTCCAAAAAATTATTTTGCTTGCCTTTGATAATCAAGATTTTATATACTGTCTTATATCCAGAGTAATATACTAAATGTGTTTTGAAGTCCCCCAAATTTGTATTTTCATCAAAGATAAAATTTGAAGTAAAGATAAAATTAGAAGTATCATTTCTTCATGTTTTTAAATTAACAATTTAAATGACAAGGCAAATCACAGATTATACTAAATTAACATCAGTGCAGTAAATTTTTTGTTTATATTTTAGACTTATTACATCTTTTTTAAAATTAATTAATTTATTTTTGTTACAGATGTTTCTCCTTTTCCCCCCACTGATTCCCCCTCCCCCTAGTCCCCGCCCTGTCCCCAGCTTTGTTGTCCATGTCCATTGTTCATGCACACATGCATATAAGTTCTGTGGTTTATCTCTCCCCCACCACCCCCTCCTCTGGGGATTGTAATTTGATATTTTAAAATATTGTTGGACTAACAGAAAATTTGCAAAGATAATCAGAGAATTCCTGAACCCTTTACCCATTTTCTCCTAACATTTTACATTACTGTGATATATTTGTCACTATTAAGAAGCCAGCATTGGTACATTACAATGAACTGAACTTCATAATTTATTCAGATTTCACCAGTCTTTCCACTACTGTCCTTCTCTATTTGAGGATGCAATCCAGGATACCGCACTATATTTATTTTATCCTTTGGGTTATAATACCTTGCTACATAATTTATTTATTTTTGTGCAAATTCTTCCAGCTTTGGCCACTGGGGCTATGTTCAGTTTGGTTTCTGTGTCCCTTGAGTTAACTTCATCCTTCTTTAGAGCACTTCCTTACTTTCTGGCCCCAAAAAGTAGGGCCAACTTGAGATTTCTGCTACAGTCCTGGGCTCAACCATTCATCCAAGAAGCTCAGGTTCCTGTCTTTGGACAATGGTACATAGAAACCAAGGTTTGGGTATTGGATGTGCTCAGTGCTACTGTGGTGTCACTTCTTTTTGGCCCTTTTAGCAAAGTTATGAAATATATGTATGTCTACCAACCCATGTATATACATGTATCTCTATCTCTGCATCTGTCATCTGTGTATATAGTAAACTGAACATGAGCTAATATTTCTTACTCTAATCCAGTACCACATGGTTTATTCTAGCTCCCTCTCACCCCTCGGTTATCTGTAACTTCTGTCTTTGACAGTGAGAACACTGGTTCTCACCATCCACCATTCATTTATTCATCTGTTAGACTCAAGTACAGCAAAACTTCAATATAATGGACTAGCTTGGGCAACAAGGTGTCCCTTAAAGCTGAAAGTTTGTGATATAATAAAGTAGGTTTATGTGTATGTTAAAGTATTGACAAATCAGTTAATTTACCTGTTTTTACTTATGTAGGCATGTTTGTGCAATTAAAATTAAGTATGTATGAAAAGTTTAATTTCACAGAAAAGTTTTCCATATGTATTACTGTAATTTTAAATTTATACTGAATAAGTCTAGTAAATGCATATATTCACCAGTCACCTGGAGTAAAAAAATGCACATGGCTGGGGCATGGCTTAGCTCACGTGGGAAATCGGCCACATGTGTTAAAACCACTACAGAAAGTCAGGCCACAAGACAATAGAACCAAATTACCGCAAGGTGCAGTGTGATCACGTGCTGATCATTCCCCCAACATTGTTTAAAAGCGGTGACTCTTGGATTTAAATGTGTAGACTATAGTTGTAGATATGTAACATTTATTTATATCAGCAAAATTATTAGTGTTTTTCCAACATATGGCCTATTCACTAAAATTTGTTAAAAAAAACAGCAAACTAATAACCAAAAAAAAAACACAAAAAAACCAGTTAATTTAATTATAAGCAAAATCTTGGTTAAAAGCATTTAAAAATTAACAGGGTGTTAATTTTCACATATTACATACGAACCGGAAACTTTGTCCATTAAATTTGAAGTCTGTTAAATTGAGGTCCACTAAATCGAGGGTTTACTGTTTAAGGCAATTTAAGAATTGTTAACTCATTTCATCCTCAGAAACACATTTACCAGTTAGAGTAGAGTATTTATGTACAGTTGCTTGTGTTCATAATTAGCCTTACAGTTTCTAGTCAAAATACTGTTTTCAAAGATATTTAGGTCAGCCTTTTATTTTCCATCATCCTCCAAGGTTATTTGTACATCTGTAGTACAGTTAGATTTGTTTGTCCATTCTGTTTCATCCTGGGGTCCCTCCAACATCCCACTTGATTTTGCTTTTAATGTTCAAGTATTAATGATGTATGATGTATACTTCTATCGGTTTTGGAAAATGCATAGAGTTCACCACTCTGGGAGCATGGAGTATCATTCCATTACCATAAAAATTTCCATGTATCTCGCTTTTTAGTCATCCTTTCCCATCTCCCTAACACCTGATAACCATTCATCTCTTTTCATCCCTAAGGATTTGTTGTTTTCCGAGGAGAGAAAAAATGGTGGCAGAGTGAATGGAAGCTACACAGACCATCTCCCAGGACCAAACTGGAATTACAACAAAAATAAAGACAAATCGTCAGGAAGGGGCAACTGAAAGGCAGCTTGGAGGACCACATAACCAGGGACACTGACTCAATCCTGGTAAGCTTGTGAGGACACGGGAAGGGGCCGGGAGCCCACGGTCTGCAGAGGCCTGGGCTGGGACCAGCAGACTAGGATGGAAGCTGTGTCCTAGGCTGGGACCAGTGGCCACCACAGCTGGGTCCTGCGACCTTGGCGGGGTGCTGCGACCTTGGCGGGGTGCTACGCCCTCGGCTGGGACCAGCGGCCTTGGCTGGGTGCTATGCCCTCGGCTGGGATCAGCTGGAGGCTGCGCCCTCGGCAGGGTCCTGCGATCTCGGCTGGGTGCTATGCCCTCAGCTGGGAGCTGCCGCAACCTCTGCCGACCTTAGCTGGGAGCAGCGACCTCAGGTTAAAGTCCCAGGTGGCTCCACGGCACAGAGACCAGACAGAGGCTAAATTGGCACCAGTCACTCACCTTGGGCTCCGGCAGAGGGAGGGCAGACTGGACTGGAATTGTGTGGGGACACTTGGGATTTGGAGGGTGCTCAGAGCTTTTGCTGAGTGCAGCCACACAGGACTATGGTCATCTTACTCCTTCCCAGGGCCCTGGGGATAGGTGGCTGCCCCTCCCTCAGAGATTCAACCCCACCTGTGGCCATTGAAATGCTAATTGAGGCCCATTAACAGCCAGCTGGGAATCCTCTTAGACTGAGCACCAGAGGGAGTTTTTCAGTCAACTGAGAAACCAAGGTTCTTCAGGTGACCGCTATTAATAGCCTCCAGGGAAAAATACTAGAGGATAACTACCATTCCCTGGGCTAGCAAATCTAACCAGGAAAGTTAAGACTTGACAGTGGTGTTTAAAGTGGATCCTCCCTGCCTCATCCAAACTCAGGAGAGGAAGCCACAAACAGCAGAACACCAACACCCACAGGGAAAATTTGGCAGGCTCCAAAGCCGCTGTAATAGCCAAAATGGTGAAACACAGAAACAAAAACCAAATGAAAGAACAACAGACCTCTACTGAGGATGAAATAAATAAGGTGCAGTTAAGTAAGTTAACAGATCTAGAATCCATAGCCATGATCTTGAGGAAGCTCAACAGCATGTGTAAGGACATGAGCACCATGAGTAAAGACATGGAAATGTTGAAAATCAACAAGTTGGAAATTAAAAGCCACCAAGAAGAAATGAAGAATGACATATCAGAAATAAAAAACACATTGGAAAGTCTAAATAGCAGAGTAGAGGGAGCTGAGGACCAGATCAGTGAATTAGTAGATAGGGTAGAAAAAAATCAACCAATCAGAAAAGAAAAAAATAAGTAAAAAACAGAAAAAACAGCTTAAGAGAACTGTGGGACAATTGGAAATGTAATAACATTCGTATCATAGGAGTCCCCAAAGAAGAAAAAAATGAGCAAGGGTTAGAGAATATTTTTGAAGAAATAGTGACAGAAAACTTCCCTAATTTGGTGAAGGAAGAAGGCATTCAAGTACAAGAAGCACAGAGAGCCCCAAGTAAGAAGAACCCAAACAAGCCCATACCAAGACACATAGTAATCAAAATGCCAAAAATTAAAGACAAAGAGAGAATCCTAAAAGCAGCAAGAGAGAAGAAACAGGTTACCTACAAAGGAGACTCCATAAGTCTCTCAGCTGACTTCTCAACAGAAACACTACAGGCCAGAAGGGAATGGCATGAGGTAATCAAGGTCATGAAATACAAGGATCTTAATCCAACACTACTCTACCCAGCAAGGCTATCATTCAAAATAGAAAGGTCAAATAACGAACTTCTCAGACAAAAAAAGGCTAAGGGAATACATTAGCACCAAACCGACATTGCAAGAAATGTTAAAAGGACTACTGTAATTAGCAGGAGAAAAAGGAAGAAATATAACCACACTAAACAAAAATGGCAATAAATAAGTACATATCAATAATCACCTTAAATGTAAATGGATTGAATGCTGCCATAAAAAGACACAGAGTAGCTGATTGGATAAGAAAGCATGACTCATCTATATGTTGTTTACAAAAAACCCACCTCACAATAAAAGACTCTCATAGGTTGAAAGTGAAGGCATGAAAAAAAATCTTCCAAGCAAATGGAAAGGAAAAAAAATCTGGGGTACCAATACTCATATCTGATAAAATAGATTTCAAAATGAAGGCCATAATTACAGACAAAGAAGGCCACTACATAATATTGAAAGAATCTATCCACAGGAAGATATAACCTTGATAAACATATATGCACCCAATATAGGAGCACCAAAATATATTAAAAATCTTCTGGAGGACTTCAAAGGAGAAATCGATAGAAATACAATCATAGCAGGGGACTTCAACACCCCGCTGATATCACTGGATAGATCCTCTAGACAAAAAATTAGCAAGGAAACAGAGACTCTAAATGAAGCACTAGACCAAATGGATTTAATAGATATCTACAGAGAATTAGACCCCAAAACTACAGAATTCACATTCTTCTCAAGTGCACATGGGACATTCTCAAAGATAGACCACATCTTAGGGCACAAACCAAGTCTCTACAAGTTCAATAAGACTGAAATCATATCAAGCATCTTCTCAGATCACAATGGCATGAAACTAGAGATCAATTGCAAGAAGAACATACAAAGACATTTGAACACATGGAAGCTAAATAGCATGTTATTAAACAATGAATGGGTTACCGAGGAGATCAAGGAAGAAATTAAAAACTTCCTGGAAACCAATAAAAATGAACACACAACAACACAAAATCTATGGGATACAGTGAAAGCAGTTCTGTGAGGGAAGTTTATAGCACTACAGGCCTACCTCAAAAAACAAGAAAAATCTTTAATAGACTATCTAACCTCACACCATAAAGAACTAGAGAGCAAACAAAAAGAAAACTCCAGAGCAAGTAGAAGGAAGGAAATAGTAAAGATCAGAGCAGAAATAAACGACATAGAGTCCCAAAATACAATTCAAAGAATCAATGAAACAAAGAGCTGGTTTTTTGAAAAGATATAAAAGATTGTTGGACCCTTAGCTAGACTCATCAAGAAACAAAGAGAGAGAACCCAAATACACAAAATCGGAAATGAAAGAGGAGAGGTAACAACTGACAACACAGAAATACGAAAGATCGTTAACATCTACTATGAACAATTATATGGCAACATATTTGACAATCTAAGCAAAATGGACAAATTTCTAGAAACACATAGTTTCTCAAAACTGGTCCAGGAAGAGATAGAAAACTTGAACAGACCAATAACAATAGAAGAAATTGTAGATATAATCAAGACTCTCCCAGCAAACTAAAGCCCAGGCCCGGATGGCTTCATGGGGGAATTTTACTGAACATTCAAAGAAGAACTAACACCCATTCTCCTCAAACAATTTCAAAAAATTCAAGAAGAAGAAAGACTTCCAAACTCGTTTTATGAAGCCAGCATAATTCTAATTCCAAAACCAGAAAAAGACACTACAAAGAAAGAAAACTACAGGCCAATATCCCTGATAAACATAGATGCCAAAATCCTGAAAAAATACTAGCAAATCGGATCCAGCAATACACCAAAAAAATTATCTACCATGACAAAATGGGATTCATCCCAGGGATGCAAGACTGGTACAATATTTTCAAATCAATAAACGTGATACACCACATAAATAAATGAAAAATAAAAACCACATGATCATATCAATAGATGCCAAAAAAGCCTTCAACAAAATCCAGCATCCATTTCTGATAAAAATGCTCAATAGAGGCCGGAAAAGCCTTCGACAAAATCCAGCATCCATTTCTGATAAAAACGCTGAGCTTGTGGGAATAGAAGGATCATAACTAGACATAATGAAGGCCATATATGAAAGACCTACAGCCAACATCATACTCAATGTGCAAAAATTAAAAGCATTTCCCTTAAGAACAGTAACAAGGCTAGGATGCCCACTTTCATCACTCTTATTTAACGTAGTACTGGAAGTCTTAGCTACAGCAATCAGACAGAAAGAAAAAAATAAAAGGGATCCAAATTGGAAAGGAGGAAGTGAAACTGTCATTACTTGCAGATGACATGATACTATACATAGAAACCCCCAAAGACTCTATCAAAAATTTACTAGACTTAACAAATGAATTTGGAAAAGTAGCAGGATACAAAATTAACATCAAGAAATCGATGGCATTCTTTTACACCAATGATGATCTCACAGAAAGAGAAACTAAGAAAACAATCCCATTCACCACTGCGGCAAAAAAATTAAGATACCTAGGAATAAACTTAACCAAAGAAATAAAGGACTTATTCTCAAAAAACTACAGGTCATTGAAAAAGGACATAGAGTAAGATATAAAAAAGTGGAAGCACATATTCTGTTCATGGATTGGAAGAATCAACATCATTGAAATGTCCATACTACCAAAAGCAATCTATAGATTCAGTGCAATCCCCATCAAAATACCAACTTCACAGAATTAGAACAAGCACTTCAAAAGTTCATATGGAACAAAAAAAAGACCTCAAATAGCCACAGCAATCTTAAAAAAGAAGAGCAAATTTGGAGGAATAACATTACCAGATTTCAGGTTATACTGCAAAGCCACTGTAATCAAAACAGCCTGGTACTGGCACAAGAACAGGCATATAGACCAGTGGAACAGAACAGAGAACCCAGAAATACCCAAGGCAATATGCTCAATTAATATTTGACAAAGGTGGCAAGAGCATACAGTGAAGTAAAGACAGCCTCTTTAATAAATGGTGTTGGGAAAATTGGACAGCTACAAACAGAAAAATGAAACTAGACCATCAACTTACACCCTACACAAGAATAAACTCAGAATAGATATAAGACTTAAATGTGACTCATGAATCCATAAAAATCCTAGAAGAACTATAGGCAACAAAATTTCAGACATCATACGCAGCAGAATTTTCACTGATACATCACCTAAGGCAATAGAAACAAAGGAGAAAAGGAACACATGGGACTACATCAAACTCAAAAGCTTCTGCACAGCAAAAGATACAATCATCAAAAAGGAAAGGCTACCCACTGTAGGGGAGAGCATAATTGCCAATGATATATCAGATAAGGGGTTAAATTCCAATATATATAGAGTGCTCATACAACTCAACAAAGGAAAGACAAAGAACCCAATTAAAAAATGGGCAGAGGAACTAAATAGACACCTCTCCAAACAAGACATACAAGTGGCTAAGAGACATATGAAGAAATGCTCAATATCACTAATAATCAGAGAGATGCAAATTAAAACAACAATGAGGTATCACCTCATACCTGTCAGAATGGCTGTCATCAACAAATCATCAAACAGCAAGTGTTGGCGTGGGTGTGGAGAAAAGGGACTCTAGTACACTGCTGGTGGAAATGCAGAGTGGTGCAGCCACTATGGAAAACAATATGGTATTACCTGAGAAAATTAAAAATTGAACTTCCATTTCACCCAGTGATCCCACTTCTAGGAATATACCCTAAGAAGCCTGAAACACCAGTCAGAAAGAATATATGTACTCCCATGTTTGTAGCAGCACTATTTACAATAGCTAAGATCTGGAAACAGCCCAAGTGTCCATCAGTAGACAAATGGATCAAAAAGCAGTGGTACATATACACAATGGAGTACTATGCAGCTGTAAGAAAGAAAGACCTCTTGTCCTTTGAGATGACATGGAGGGACCTGGGAAGTATCATCCTAAGTGAAAGAAGCCAAACAGAGAAAGACAAGTATCATATAATCTCACTCATTTGTGGAATATAATGAACATAACAGTATGAGGAATGGGATAGTCCCTGAGATGTGGAAGTGGGGTACAGACTGACAATCCCCAGAAGAGGGGGCGGTGGGGATGAGATGAACCACAGATCTTATATGCATGTATGCATGAACAATGGACATGGACAACAAAGCTGGGGACAGGGCAGGGAGGGAAGTGGAGGGGGGAATCAGTGGGGTGAAAAGGAGAAACATCTGTAACAAAAATAAACTCATTAATTAAAAAATAAGTCAGACCCAGAAAAGCTATATATTATATAATATATAAAATTATACATCAGAAAACAACAAAATCTTTTTATTTTATTAATTAATTTTTGTTACAGATGTTTTTCCTTTTTCCCCCACTGATTCTCCCCTCCACATCTCAGGGACTACCCCATTCCTCAGACTGTTATGTTCATTATATTCCACAAATGAGTGAGATCATATGATACTTGTCTTTCTCTGTTTGGCTTCTTTCACTTAGGATGATACTTTCCAGGTCCCTCCATGTCGTCTCAAAGGACAAGAGATCTTTCTTTCTTACAGCTGCGTAGTACTTCATTGTGTATATGTACCACTGCTTTTTGATCCATTTGTCTACTGATGGACACTTGGGCTGTTTCCAGATCTTAGCTATTGTAAATAGTGCTGCTACAAACATGGGGGTACATATATTCTTTCTGACTGGTGTTTCAGGCTTCTTAGGGTATATTCCTAGAAGTGGGATCACTGGGTCAAAGGCAGTTGGTCTGACTTTCTTACTTGACAAAATACGTTTACAATCTATTTCATGGGCATTAATAGTTTGATATTTTTTCCTTAAATAGTCTTCTCTTGTATCAATTTAATAGTTTGTTTAATCATCAGTTTGAGGATATGTTGATTGCTTCCAATTTGGGGTAATTATGAATAAAGCTGCTATGAACATCACATACAGGTATTTGTGTGAACACAAGCTTTCATTTCACTTAAATAAAATACCTAGGAGCACAACTGCTAATTTAATGGTAAGTCTATGCTCAATTTTATCTTAACCTGCTAAACTGTCTTCCAAAGCGCTTGTATCATTTTGCCTGCTTACTAGCAATGATGACAATCCTTCTTGCTCTGTATCCTCTCCAGCATTTGATATTGTTAGGTGTTTTTGTCTATTCTGATCTATAAAGATTGGTATCTGATTGTGATTTTAACTTCCAATTTCCTAATAAAAAATGACTGAGAATCTCTCAAGTGCTTATTTGGCAATATATTTGCCGATTTTTGGTGGTTTGTTCAGATCTTTTGTCTATTCTTGTTTTCTTATTGTTGAGTTTAAGAATTATTTACATATTCTGGGTACAGAATAATGCTGCTATGAATAGTGTGCAAACACCTACTCAAGTCCCTGCTTTCAGTATATTCATAGATATAATTGTTGAATCATATAGTAATTCTAGTTTTTAATGTTTTGAGGAACATCCATACTGTTTTTCATAGTGGCTACACCATTTTACTTTTCTATAAATAGTGTACAAGGGTTTCTACTTTTCTACATCCCCATCGACACTTATTTTTTATTGGACGTTTTAAACAGAGTGATAAAGAAAAGCTCTATTGAATAGATATATTGAGTGGCAGCCTCAAGAAAGTGAGGAAATGTGCCATCTGGATATTTGGTGAAGGATAGGACAGAGAAGATAGAAAAGGAGGAACAAAAATGAAGAGTCACACAGGCTAAGAAAAGAGATGAAAAATGTAATGATCAACAAAGATAAAATTAATATTAATAAGTGTTTGTTGATTTATCAATGTGGAGCCATCAGTGAGACCTTGACAATATCTATTTGTTGGAGCAGCATAAGCACAAACTCCATTAGAGTGGATTGATCCATGTAGGACGTTGACAATTTTAAATGAAGTTTGGGCCGGTTTTTATCTTTCATTTTTTTTATGTGGTGTATCACACTTATTGATTTGTGAATATTGTACCAGCCTTTCAACCCTGGGATGAATCCCACATGGTCATGGTGAATAAATTTTTTGATGTATTGATGGATTAATAAATGGTGTTGAGAAAATTGGACAACTACATTCAAAAAAATAAAACTAGAATATCAACTTACACCATATATAAGAATAAACTCAAAATGGATAAAAGATTTAAAAGTGAGTCATAAATCCGTAAAACTCCTAGAAGAAAATGTAAGCAACAAAATTTCAGACATCATACCCAGCAGAATTTTCACTGATACATCACCTAAGGCAACAGAAACAAAGGAAAAAATGACTACATCAAGCTTCTGCACAGCAAAAGAAACAACGATCAACATGGAAAGGGAACCCACTGTACAAGAGAGCATAATTGCCAATGATACATTAGACAAGGGGTTAGTTTCCAAAATATATAGAGTGCTCATGCAACTCAACAAAAGGAAGACAAAGAACCCAACTGAAAAATGGGCAGAGGAGCTAAATAGACACCCCTCTAAATAGACATACAAATGGCCAAGAGACATATGAAGAAATGCTTAACATCACTAATCATCAGAGAGATGCAAATTAAAACAATGATGAGGTATCACTCCACACCTGCCAGAATGGCTGCTATCAACAAATCATCAAACAACAAGTGCTGGTGAGGGTGTGGAGAAAAGGGGACTCTAGTACACTGCTGGTGGGAAAGCAGACTGGTGCAGCCAGTATGGAAAACAGTATGGTGCTTCCTCAAAAAATTAAAAATTGAACTTCCCTTTGACCCAGTGATCCCACTTCTAGGAATATATCCATAAACCCTGAAACACCAATCAGAAAGAACATATGTATTAATAAAATACAAAATTGAATTAATAAAAATTGGAAAAAAAATAAATGAAGTTTGGTTGTAAAAGGAAGGGAGTGATAGTGAGATAGCTGGGGCTACTGCCAGCTGAATAAATTTTGTAAAAATTATTTTTGTTTTTATTTATTTATTTATTTATTTAATTCTTTTATCCTCACCCAAGGACATTTTTTCATTTTTTGTTCAGATAGAGCAGGAGGGAGAGAGAAAGAGAGAGAGAGAGAGAGAGAGAGAGAGAGAGAGAGAGAAACATCGACGTGAAAGGTACACATTGAGTAGCTGCCACCCGCATGACCCAACCAGGGCTGGGGACAAACTGCAGCCAAGGTACGTGCCCTTAGAGGGGACTGAACCCGGGTCTCTCTGGACCGCAGGCTGACGCTCTAACCACTGAGCCAAACTGGCCAGGGCTAAAAATTATTTTTATTAATTTGTTTTTGTTACCGATGTTTCTTCTTTCCCCCCATTGATACCCTCCTCCCCATCCCCCCTGCCCCATCCCCAGGTTTGTTGTCTATATCCATTGGTTATGCATACATGCATATAAGTTCTGTGGTTTATCTCTTACCCCCCAACTCCACTCTTCTGAGGTTTGTCAATCTGTACCCTACCTCTATGTCTCTGGGTCAGTTTTGTTCATCAGTTTGTTTAGTTGATTATATTCCACAAATAAGTGAGATCATGTGATATTTGCCTTTCCCTGCTTGGCTTGTTTCGCTTAGCATACATGTTTAAAGATAGCAGACTTGAGCATATATACATGTTGAGGGAAGCCAACTGAGAGGGAGAAGTAGTGACAGAGATGTAGGAATGAGGATATAATCAATGGAGTGAAGAGGTCTCTGAGAGGATGGGAGAGGTTGTGATCCAGGTCATGAATTGCCTTTGATGGCAGGTGCAAGGAGAAGAAGTTGGGTGTGGTTGAAGGGAATCTCCATAGCAGGCATGTAATGGTCTTTTGATGATGATGTCTATTTCAATGCTCAGATTAATAGCAGTAGTGATGGGATTGGGTATTTAAGATACGGAGACAAAAGATATTTGTGAGCTTCTGTGGGGGCCTAAGTAGGGGGAAAAAAAGGATTTGTGAGCAGCATTGAGAGTATATTGAGGATCAGAGACCATAAATAAGTGTTTATGCTAGCTATTTAATACAGAATTATGTATTAATAGAAAATATATACTTTAATGAATAATTTACACACATTTATTTGCACCCAAAGAAAGCTTAGGTCGGTTCGTGCATCCTTAACTTGAGTTAAAGACCTTTGTTTATCCGATAACAGCTACTGAATTGGAAAAAGAATTCTTGGAGAGAAAGAATCTGAGTCAGTAGGCTTGATCTTTGAAGCCGTTTCAGCAAAGTGAAGGGAATAGCACAAATGTGAACTTAAAATACAGAGGAGTACTTTGATTCACAATAAACCTTTAAAATTTAAATGAATATTTACCAGTTTAGAAACTGCACTTTGGAAATACTTCAGTTATCTTTGCTGCTATAGGAATTTCTTGGTGAAAGACTGAATCAGCAATTACAAACTTTACAGATGAGGAATGCACATGTCCCCTGCCTGGTATCTGTTGCAATTGCCCTTTATTCAATCACCCACAGCTGGAGTAATTGGATCTTTAGGTACAGGTTAATGGGATAATTAGGCAAACACGATCAAACTTGTGTACTATGAGGAAATGGATGACTGCTGTCTCCCAGCCTCCTGTTGTACATTGTGCTTGTGCAACCTGTTCTTCATTTCTATGGGCAATAAAATAGGAGATGGATTAGCTGCAAGTGATTTTGTCTGTCTGTAAGGGGAAGTGTGGGTTGATTTAAATGATTTTTTAAGAGGCAGCTACTGTAATAACTAGCTAGAGATGAAATGGATGAGGTATGACTGCTTCACAAAGCCAATGTAATTTGGCCCCTGTGTTTCAGACAGTCCTTTGAATGCCATTTTCTCCCTACTATGTTAACATGCTGCTCATCCATGAGCTTGTTTTTGTCATAGGCCTTATAGAGGATATAGAAATGACATAATGCTATGGAAGATCATAACAGGAAGTATATACCCAGCAGTGATCTCCCCAAAAGAGTAAATCCCATGAAATAGGAAGGTCTGTGACACTGTCTTTGAAGACTGATGTACTGTGATCTATCTTCTTCATGGTTATTTCTATGAGTTCTGACTGCCTGATCCTACTGTATTATGGGAAATCTAATGACTGACTTCTTTCCATTGCCTTTTCAAAAAGGTAGAACTACTTGAGGTGCACAACTATACTATACAAGGGAACAGAAACCTAGTATCACCTCTCTTAATATACATCTGCTCCTGAGCCCCAACCTTCTGCCTTGTTTTAACTCCCCCACTAAGAGTGCCCCAAAGGGATGAGGCTGTCTTACCTCCAAATGACCACAGTTGAAGTGTTGCTATGTTAACTGGCAGTTACTCTTTTACCTTTCTCTATTACCATAGATTTGCCTGTTAGATTAACTAGCTGAGTGTTTGAGACATTCATATGGAATGGAGAAGGAAGTCTGATAACTGGTAACAAGAAACTCTGTTAGGGAATGGTGTTGAGATATGGATATCAAGTTTAGACTAGTTGTGTTCTGGAGCAAGCATTTGGGTGGTCAGTTTGGTTCTATACAAAACTTTCATGTATTTGGCTCAGCCTCACTTTTGTAAGCATATAATAAATTCAAATTAACGTTCATTATTTAAATAAATATATGTTTTTAAAGTTTGGAACAGTTGTAGTTTAACAGAATTATTGTGAAGAGAATACATTGATTTCCCACACACCCCATATTTAGTTTTCCCTATTAACATCTTACATGAGTATATTATATTTGTTATAAGTAATGAACCAATATCAATCCATTAATATTAACTAAAGTCTAAATTTTATTCAGATTTCCTTTTTTTTTTTTTTCTAATACTCTTTTTCTGGTCCAGGATATCACTCAGGGTCCTACCCTGCATTTAGTTGTCCTGTCTCCTTAGGCTGCTCTTGGTTGTGAGTTTCTCAGACTTTTCTTGCTTTTAACTAACACTCACAATTCCGAAGAGAATTGGTGAGGTACTTTATTTTCTAAGATATCCCTGAATTAGGAGTTGTCTGATGTTTTTCCCATGGCTAAAGTGAGATATGAGTTTGAGGGAGGAACTTCACAGGGTGAAGTGCGATTCTTACCACATCATAACAAGGACATACATTATCAATATAACTTGTCACTATTGATGTTGGTATTGATCACCTGGCTTGAGGTAGTGCTTTTCAAACTTTCCATGATAAAGTTACCACTTTTCACCCTCCTCTTCCCTTTCCATACTGTGCTCTTGGGAAGAAAGTCACTGTGTATAACTCACACATAAAGAGTGGGGAGTTATGCTGCAACTTATTGTGAAGAAGCTACAGAAATTATTTGGAATATTTCTGCACAGGAATATTTGTCTATTCTCCCTATTTATTTATTTATTTATTTATTTATTTATTTAATCATTCATTTATATCAGTATGGACTCATGAATATTTATTTTATACTTTGGGCTATAGTCCAATACTATTTTATTTATTTTTGTTGCTCAAATTGTTTCGGCTTTGTTCATTGCGAGCTCTTTCAGTTGGTTTCTGGGTTCCTTTAACACACTCCCATTATTTTAAAGGTTTTGTTTGTTTGTTTGTCTTTAGCATTTTCTAACTTTCTGACACTATAAGATGGTCCAATACTATCATGTGTATATCCTTCCCCAGTCTTAGAATCAGTTATTTCTCCAAAGAACTTTTCAGCAGAGAATGGTACTAGAAACCTGAATTTGGGTCCTAGGTGTGCCTCTTGCTACTGAGATGTCATTACTTCTAGGTCATCTCAGCTGACAGAGCAGGAAATTTATGTATGTATAATTATATATATTGACATACATACATATACATATATACTTAAATGTACATGTATATATACATTTCTATAAATGTTTCTATATGTCCTTGTCTGTCTGAGATCGTACCGATGTTTCCAGCTCTAATCTGTTACCAAATGGATCACTCTAGCCTCCTCCTTTTGCTTATCCATAGACTTCCAGTCCAACAGTCAGAAACCTGGCTCTCATCATCCACTAACATTTACTTGGTTGTTCAATTTCATTATACATGTACAGTGGTGTCAGAATTGTTAACTTGTACTTCCATGAGGAAAACCTCATCAATTAGTGTAGTGCATGTGTACAGCTCCTTTGCCTTAATTCTTATAGACTCAATTAATTTCTAAAGTTACTTGGATTAGCACCTTATTTCCCATTCTTTTATATTTCTATTTACCATTGTGTAATAGATACTGTGTCAAGGAGATTGTTCTAATCTGAATATGTAAAGCTTTCAGAAGTTGCCTTCCTTGGGTTAGACTCTTACATTCCATTGTGATCACTCTGTGATCTTAGATGTACTTCATCTTTGTTCCATAGCCAATAAGACTTGGAAGTAGCCAGTTAGGGAATTTATTGTTTCTGTGTCACCTTAGGTTCCCCCATTGAGCACATCCTAAAATGGCAAGTCTCAAGTCAGAGGGAAAGAAAAGATTCCAAAAGAAGTATGAACTACTGTTACCTTGTCTAGAGTCTTTGCTGGATTTTAGCTTTGTTTTCTTTATTTCTAGACCTAATATTGTAAATTCATTAATGTCCAGTGTTTTACAACCTAAGAATGCCAAAAGCATAAACATTTCAGAGAAATATGAATTGAATAAAAATGTGTAGTTCAGAAGTTCTTACTATGTTCTCAGAAGTCTCATATCCTCAGTGACGTGAATAAATGAAAGAACAAACCATGGGAACACCTAGGATAAGACTTTTAGATCAGTCACTGAGACATGTAAGAAGAAAAGTAATAAAGATGAATTAACAAAGATAATACTGAACCAACACAATTTCTATTTTAGCACAATCAAAGCAATAACATCCTCACTCATGATCCAGCAGCCATAAAAATGTAGAAATCTAGCTGCTGCTAACTGTTTCTAGAGGTCATACTGGAATATTGAGATGCATAAATTGGACTCAAAATTAACGGTTGCTTGAAAGTTTTTGCTAGAGAAGGCTTTTTGTTGTTGTTGTTGTTGTTAAGCAGTGGATTTCTCATTTTGAGTGTCTTTCCAACTGCAGGTGGAAGCAGTGTTCTATTACAGAAGTTGCTATTTTATTTTGCAGTTTTGAAGATATGGGTAAAGCCAGAAGCTGCTTAGAATGCTGACTTTACAACAGCTCATTAAGAAAAGAAAGATCTTGTAATCCTCAAACCTTTTAGACAGAAAGTTGAAGTGAGTAGCATCTTGACATAAAATATGCTGCTCCACCTCCACGTCCATCATTGCCACTGTTACCCTGACAAAAACTGAAGTCAGTGCTACATTAGCCAAGAAGGGTGTCAGGGCTATTTTGATTGAACAGGAGAGAAGATAGAGTTATAGTTCAGAAATGATCTATCTAGATTTAAATTTGTAACCAATTATAGTTCAGAAATGATCTATCTAGATTTAAATTTGTAACCAATTATAGTTCAGAAATGATCTATCTAGATTTAAATTTGTAACCAACTTCCCATTTACGATTCTTGTACATTGTAGGCCTGTACATTTTATCAGCTTTCTTAATGGTTAGTGCACAAAGAGCAGTATGATGGACACCTGTGGAAGGCTGGTGGTTCAATCATAAAGAGGACGGGGGCATGTGAAACAAGAAAGGGCATAGAAAAAGGTTAACAGAGCCAGATGTCCTATCCTCACTGCATTCCCAAATCCCAATATTCATCCAGAGAAGGGAGGTACACAGAAGTGGGCAATTAGCCATCACAGGAAAAGTTCTAAAATGGCTGTGTCATCCATGGGAGAGAAGAGTAACAACAGGAAAATCCTGGAAGGAGTTGCCTGAGCACAGCCTCCTGGAATAGGGAAGGCGTAGGCAGACCCCATTCTCCTTTCTCTTTCTCCTTTACACAGAGCCTATGCAATCATGAAAAGGTGGCTGGGACCTGGGCAAAAAAGTGAGTGAGTAGGGTATAATCCTAGAGGAGAGGAAAGTTTTGGTTTATGTGTCTTATGTATGTTTTCTCAACTTTTGTGGCACTATTGACATTTTGGGCCAGATAACCCTGTGTTGTGGGCGACCGGCCTCAGTGTGTTAGGATGTTCAGCAGCATTCTTAGCCTCTACTCACTAGATGCCAGCAGTATCCCACCAGTTGTGACAACCAAACATGTCTCCAGAAGTTGCCAAATGTCCCCTGGGGGAAAAATTGTCCCGAAGGGATGACCACTGGTCTTAAGATTTCTGAGCAAACCTTTATTTTGGACTGTGAGCTTGTAACTGTGTAATTAATTGTTTATATTACGGACACTCATTATCAATATAACTTGTCACTATTGATGTTGATGTTTGAGGTCGTGTTTTTCAAATTTTCCACTGTAAAGTTATCCTTTTTTCCCTTTCTAAACTATGCTCTTGGGAAGAAAGTCACTGTGTATAACTCACACTTAAAGAGTGGGAAGTTATGCTGTATCTCATTAATTATGAAAGAGCTACAGAAATTATTTGGAACACTTCTGCACAGGAATATTTGTCTATTCTCCCCATTTATTTATTTATCCAATCATTTATTACACACACAGATATATATATATTACAATCATGGAAATTTACATCAAATTTTCTGTTTAAAGTGTTTAACAAATAACAAGCACTGAATTAGTTTTAGCCAATGTGATTTGATGTGGGGATTAAATGTTACAATGTATGTAAGAAATCTGGAATACATAGACCTTCAATAAATTGTATTGATTTCTTAAAACTCAATTTTTATATAACAAATTACTACTTAAAAGCTTAATATAAGTTCAGCATGGTATAATTATTTTACCTGAAATAGTAACTCAAGTACTAAGAGAAAAATAAATAACATGGTATTTATGGATATATAAAGACAAATATTTATTATTATATCTAAATCTTTATTACTTTTACTGATGCACACAATATATAAATTTCAACTGCAGCCCTGGCTAGTGTGGCTCAGTTGGTTGAGCACTCTTCCATGCATGAGGAGGTCACTGGTTTGATTCCTGGTCAGGGCACATGCCCAGGTTTCAGGCTTGATCACCAGTAGGGGGTGTGAAGGAGGCAGCCCACTGATGGTTCCCCCTCATCAGTATTTCTCTCTCCCCCTTCCTTCCTCTTTCTCTCTCTCAAATCAATAAAAATATATTTAAAAATTTTTTTTAATTGCTTAGTCTTTGTATGGTCACAAAAGATATTTTGGAAATATCTAGGAGGGAGAGATCTATGTTTAACTTTTTAAAAAATTTTATATGTTTTGTAAAAATTGATTTTAGAAAAAAAGAAAGATGAGAGAGAGAGAGAGAGAGAGAAACATTAATTGACTATTAATTGACTACTTCCTGCACGGCCCTCAGTGGGGATTGTGCCTGCAGCCAGGCATGTGCCCTGACCAGGAATTGAACCTACAATTTATCAGTGTACTGGATGATGCTCAATCAACTGAGCCACAGTGGCCCAGTTTTTTAAAGAAAGACAGTTTTCTAAGTTTATATTACTTTACATCCCCACAAGCAGATTCACATCCTCTCCAATAGTTGGTGTGGTAAGTCACTTTAATTTTAGCCATTATAATGGGATATAGTGATATTCTGTGTGGTTTAAACTTGCATTTTCCTAATGACTATTGATGTTCCTGATATTCTGGGCCATGTGTATATCTTCAAGTGTCTGTTCAAATATTTTTCCCACTTTTAATTTGGTTATTTGTCTTTTTATTATGAGTTGGAAGAGATTATTTTAATTGTGATAAAATACACATAACATAAAATTTACCATTTTACCTATTTTAAGTGTGCAGTTCAATAACATTAAGTACATTCACATTGTTGTGCAATCTGTGTCTAGATTCTTTCCATCTTGCAAAACCCACTAAACAGCAATTCCTTATTTTTCTCTCCCCTCAGGCCCTAGCAACTGCCCTGCTACTTCCTGTCTCTATGAAGGTGACTACTGTTGGTACTTTATATAAGTGAAATAATACAATATTTGTGGTTTTATGACTGACTTCTTTCACTTGGTATAATCTTCAGATTCATCCATATTATAGTACGTATCAGAATTTCCTTTCTTTTAAGGCTAAATAATATTCCATTGTGTAGACATACCTAATTTTGCTTATCCATTCATCCATCTACGTACACTTGGGTTGCTTCCACTTCCTAGCTATTGTGAATAATGCTGTTATGAACATGTGAGTATGAATATATGAGTTCTTTTAATTCTTTTGATATATGCTCAGAAGTAGAATTACTAGATCCCATGATAATTCTGTTTTTAACTTTTTGAAGTTTTTCTTATAAGTAGTAATTACTTTTATTTGAATCTACTATTTTGATATTTTTTCTTTTTTTCTCCTCTGTTTTTCTTTTCATCTTTTATTTTTCTTCCCTCTTTTGGATTATTTGAACATTTTTTAATATTTGAATTCACTTCTTAACTTTTTTGGTTCTTCCTTTTTACTCTAGGAAATAAAATATACATAACTAATCTTTCATAGTCAACTTAAAACTAAAATTGTACCATGTTCCATACATGTAAAAAACTAGCAAAATGTTCCCCCCTCCAGTCTCCTTTATGCTAGCATTTCCACATTTATTAACTCTGTATATTTGACAAATTCACCAGATGATGGTATAATACTGCTTTAAATATTTTCATATAATTTTAAAAACTAAAGAGTTAAATGTAGTCTTTTATATTTAGCAGATATTTTCTATTTTTGATTCTTAACTTCGGGGATCATTTTCCTTCCATAAATTCTTTTTATCATTCATTATAAAGCAGGTTGGCTGGTAACAAATTCTTTTAGTTTTACTTTGTCTGAAAATGTCTTTCATTTGATTTCTTTCTTGAAGGATACTTTGTATGGGTATAGAAGTATATTTTTATTTTTTACTTACAGCCCTTTAAAGGTGTGCTTCTTTGTCTTTTGATGAGAAATCTGCAATTATTTGAATCACTGTTTCCTTGTATGTAGTGTGTTGTACTTGTTTTAGCTGTTGTTCATACTTTATTTTTGATATTTAATAGTTTGATTATTATGTATCTAGTCTTGATTTTATTTGAAATTGTCCTGTTAAGATTTGATGAGCTTCTTGAATCATAAACTTATATGTTTCACTAAATATGAGAAGTTTTCAACCTTTACTTGTACAAATATTATTTTTTCCCAATCTAGTCCTACTGGAATTCAAATTATATGTATTTATTGCTTTTGATATTGTCTCACAGGTCCCTGAGGTTCCATTTATTTAAAAAAAAATATGCTATATTGTTTTTTAGAGAGTAAGGGAGAGAGAGAGAGAAACATCAATAAGAGAGAAACTTCAATTGGCTTCCTCCTGCACACCCCCTACTGGGGATCGAGACTAAAACCTGGGCATGGGAGTCGAACTGGTGATCTCTTGGTGCATGAGTCAGAACTCAACTACTGAGCCACACTGGCTAGGCTCAGTTAATTTTTTAAATCTTCACCCAAGGATATTTTTCTATTTAGCTTCAGATAGAGCAGGAGGGAGGGAGAAAGAGAGAGACAGAGAGAAACATCAAAGTGAGAGAGACATATCTACTGGCTGCCTTCCAAAAGACCCCAATCAGGTCCTGGGATGAACTGCAACTGAACCCACGACTCATTGGTCCATAGGCCAACACTCTAACTGCTGAGCCAAACCATCCAGGGCAAGGCTCAGTTAATTTTTAACCAATTATTTTCTCTCTGTTTTTCAGGTTGGATAACTTTTGTATTTTATAGTCTAAGTCATTCTGCATTTTAATCTCAAATATCTTGAATTCTGTATTTGAAAACTCTTGTATCTCTTCTTCTTTGATCTATTTCAGCATGTGTTCTTTTGTGTTTTTATTTGAATTTTGGTTACCTGTTTTTGTGCTGGTAATTTTTTCTTGAATACCAGCAATGTATAATGCTGTAGAAAAACCATTGTTAAAGGCTATGACTGATGTTATTTTCTTTCAGATATGTTTTAATCTTTTCTTATGGGCAGTGGTTATGATATAGAAAAATCAAGTTCTACCGAATGTTTCTCAGAAGTTACTAGTGAATAAATCATTTGTCTCCTACTGCTCTCTCTCCCAAGTTTAGGTCCTCGACACCTTTCACATAGCCTCTTGCGTAACCTTCCATAGAGTTCACCTGTCAACCAAAACTGACTTTGTACATTGTTTTAGAGTTATTTAAAACCCTAATCTAGTCAAGTTCTTCTCTGTCTAACAAATTAATTGGTGCATCCTTCTTGACTTTCTTTTACTTTAGATTAATATTTATAATGTGTTATACTTTAAGTTATTTCCACAAGTTTTTATCCCACCTTCTAACTATTCCCTCCCTTGGTCCAGTCCTTGACTCTCTTTGCAGTGGATCATCTTGAGTTCCCTGAGCACATTATGGACCATCACATTCCTATACCTTTGTTTCTTCTTCATGCATTTTAGGAGATTGATGGTGAATTTGTTTTCCTTTGTCAAATGTAGGTTAAATAGGGTATTTATTATTATTTCAACAAAAATATTGGGCGGCATGCCCTTGTTACGGAATGTAATGGCCTATTGTGTCACCTTATTCCCATGTAAAATAAAACTCAAGTTGTGCCTATTGACCTCCTGCTCTATTCTAGAACAACATTTTCTTGAGATTGACAACGATTTCACCAAAATCAGTCAAAAGTAGTAAATTATTCCTGCTTAACAGATTGTACTCCTCAACAAAGCACATAAATGTGTTTAGCTTAATCAACTATTATTGAAAATGAGAATCATTTTCAAATCGCTCCAAAGGAAAACAAACCAACAAACTTGTAAACATGCACTTGGCACAGAAATTCAGCTTAATTGAACTAAATTTTTAAAGAGAGAGAGAGAGTGAAAGGGAGCTGGAGTGAGAAGCATGTTTGATGAAGGCTGGAAAATCTACATGTCAGCAATAATAAACTTGTTATTTAATAAGGTTAATAATAGATAAAGTCCCCTAAAGATGAATTGTTATCACAGTTGACGACCGTTTTATTAAAATGTTAATGGCCTGAGGCAAAAGCAAACTGTTCTCTTAATCTGCCAGAAGAACCGCTTTTTCAGGAATTATCATACCCCACAGCACATGGGATTCGAGCAAGCCATAATAAGCATATTTGAAATTTGGACTAGACACAGCTCCTGAGATCTTGACTAAACTACAGATACATTTCACATACTCATTCATGATCGAACTTCTACATAGTACCCAAATATGTGACTCTGAATTTTGCATATGGAAATCTATTGAATCAATTTCCATAGATTAATTTTGTTTTTCTTTTCCAGCTTGAAGGAAATAACTAGTGAGTTTTTTGGTGTTTTTTTTTTTTTTTTCTTTCCCTTCCCTCACCTCTATCTACACAATAAGCAAGCCAAGGGCATTTGCTAGTAAGTCTGACTGCCTGTGCTACACAATGCACCTTTTCCATAGTGGCTGGAATAAAAATAAAAGTATTCAGCAGCACCTTCAAGGACAATCAAGTGAGTCAACCCAATACCAAATGTGTATGAATGTGATGGGTTACATTGTGGTTTGTTTGGGCCCATAATCAGCACCCCAAAAGACCTCTGTCAGATAATGCTGTATTTCTACCAAAGTAATATTAGCTCAGATCACAAAGGAAACAGAGTTCAAATTCAATTCTTCCTTATCAACATTTTTCACAGACTTTTTTCTTATATAGCTACACATATATGTGGTGTCTATCAGCGAAAAAAATTGCAAATCATGAATACATCATAACAATCACTATTGTATTATGTTTCTGAAAGCAAAGCAATAGGAAACATTCAGTATCTTTTAAATATATAAGTGATTTTAAGGGGGTGATTGGTGGCCAGGAGGTAGCACTGACTGCTATAAGAAACTGTCATATTTAAATGTGGCAGGGATTCAGGACAGGAAAGAACCTGAAATCTACCTAATCTGAATGCCAAAGGTCTGTACATGCTAGAGTTTAAACACAGAAATCCAGTTAAAACAAACAAACAAAAACTGTCCTAAGTCCAAATATGAATAAAAAATTAAAAATCCAAAAAAGTGTCAGACTCAGGGAGGAGCAAGTAGTCTGCAATCAGGATGTGCATCCGATCCTGCTGTGTGCTCTGTGTGATTGGAGTGAAGGGCGGCACAGCAAATTTTGAACCTGAAGGTGTTGATTTGTATTTTTAAAGACAGTATCTTTGTTGTTAATTTTCTGACTATAAAGCTAATACATTGTTTAAAAAGTATTAGTAGTTTAGTTGCATGATTTCCTCACAAGAATAGTATTTCATGGATAGATATTCATATCAATAAACAAATCATTGCCTACTGGATTAAAAATAAAAATACAACTGTGGTATTTTTCAGCTTCTTTCATCAAAAGACAAAACTAACCCCCCCACCCCCATCTCTCTCTCCTTCCTATTGAAATTATAAAGTTTTTATTCAATCACCTATATTTTTGTTTATTTTCTTTTTTCTTGCTGTTTGGAAGATATATGTATGCATATATATTTAATTATTTTTGATTAGGCTTACCAAAAATGATAAGCAGTTTTAAGTACAAAGTTGTTTAAAAAGAAGCACCAGAAATCCTCATACACCCAGTAACCAATGTAAGTCATAATTTTTATTTTTTATATTCCTGGAAGTCCTAGTCGGAGCAATAAATCAAGAGAAAAATGATACAAGGACAAAATTGTGGTTTTGGCAGACAACACAATTGTGAATTTAGATAACCTCAAATGATTTACAATTAAAATATTTCAGCAAGTAAGAGGGGTGGGGAATGTCCCGCCCACAGGCCATATAAAGCCACAAAATCAATACCAGCTAACATCACAGCCTCACCAAATTAGCCTGACCAAATATAGCAGATTAATTTTTAAGTTGATGATTTTATATGGCCCACGAATGATGTCATACATATCCAAATGGTCCTTGGCAGAAAAAAGGGTTTCCCACCCCTGGAAGGTCAATATAAATATCAAGCAAAGTTCTACATTCTACCAAATACCAAATAATACCACTTACAATAGCATCAAAATGTATATAAACAAAAAACTGGAAGCAAACTAGGTATTCATCAAATTCGATACATATTGGCATTCCCATACTTAAGAGTTACTATGAAAAAATAGTTAAAAAGAATCAGGTAAATCAATAATACTGAATTGGAAATATCTATAAAAAATATTTTAAAAGAATAAAGTAAGCAAGTTGCAGAACAATACATATAGCATGATAAAGTTCATTTAAGATGAAATAAAATTCTAAAAGTGAACTCTCTGTATTGAATTATATGCATTCATACATTTATAGAAAGCATCGGAAAATGTCTGCAAGTGAGAGTAGTAGTTACCTATGCAGACTTTGATTTCTAGATGATTAAGTTATTCATTAAACTCTTCTTCACTGAGAATTCCAGTTTTTTCTCCTTCCTGGTATGGATGAGCATCATATTTCTTTCTCCACAGAAATTAGGCATGGCCATGTGACTTGCTTTGTCCAATGAGATGAGAGTGAAATTGAAATGTGTAACTTATGTTTAGAAACAACAAACAATGCTGTATTATTTTCTTTTTGTGATATCGTTTCCCTTGCTCTGGTGATTGTGCATCATGTGCTGATATAAGGTTGTCCAAAAATCAAAGCGACCAGGATACTGAGGAGAGGAGAACTCCCTTGGATTGTTGCTTAGACCCAGAGTGACCATTTTCTGTTGGGTTAAACCACTGAAATTTTGAAATTGTTTGTCAATGCTGTAGCCTAATGTATCCAATCATGAATGACGCACAAAAAGAGGAGCTTGATCTCATCTATATTGTTTGATGAAGGGTTTATTTTATATACTACCTCTTTTATTTAAACATGTTTGTAAATTATTAATTTTTAAAAGATGGATACATTGCCTTAGATATAGGCTTAACTCCTTATATCTTGCAAAAAAAGAAAAAGTAGAGAGACTAAAATTGTCCAGGCATTTAGGATGAATTTTTAGGGAGCATAGATATATCTTAGAGACCAGCCTTTGTTTTTTACCTAATTCCCTAAGTTATTGAAAAGCAAATTAAATCAAATTAGATGTAATAACAAAAAGTTTACATATTTGCTTTAAATCTTAGGTATATTATGTCTACATGAGTGTTTCTTCCCCCCCACATCTATGAACATTCTTACTCGAATCATCATTCAAGAGTAGCTCATATCCCGTCTCAGTGACCCCCCTTTTTTCAGACTTACACAGGAACTCCATTTCCTGATCTTTAAGAACATTTTAAGTTTGGCCTATGAAATTTATCAACTAAGGTTATTTATTATTTAAATGTTTTCTATTTTTGATGTGACATTCTGAAGACTTAGATCATCTCTGACTAGGCCTCTGGGGTGAGGCAGGGCCTCATGGTGATTCTGAGGGTTGGGAGTGCGAGGCATGGATGACAACTGGGTTTGCATGGTAGGTTGTGGGAGCCAGATTCCTTATGGACAAGTCTGGGTCGTGGGGCCCCTGGTACCTGGGACACCCCAGTGTTTCTCATCCCAGGACTCCCCTGCAAACCCCTAGAACTCCAGGAATCCTGAGAGATGGAGCTTCCTCTGGGAAGAGTGGTCCCAGCTGCAGTGCCTTGGGCCTGATTCCACTGCTTCTGGGCCACTTTGACTTCGGTGTATCCTAGCCCATCCCAGCCCATCCTCTCCCTGCCCTTCCATCAGGAACTGCGCTTATTCTCCCCACACACTGATTGCCAGAAACTGCACCTTTCAAGCTCCACTGTGCCCTGTTTAGATAATAAAAATAAAGTGCATGCTTTTAAAATCGACTTTGCTTTAAATATCCAGTATAGTGCAGATAATAGAGCATCCTATAAATAAATATATTATAAATGAATAAGAGAATGATCAATGAGCAACTAATACTGACTGACAACCTATAGCACATATATAAAAAATTGGCTAGCACTCCTTTTTTCTTTATTTCTTATAAAAGTTTCCCCCCATTGTCTAAAAGGTTGGGTGTCTTGTATTAATCTAGTTCTCTTTTATCAAGATCAAACTTGTCTACTACAGGAAACTAAAGTATCCATTAAGATGTCACAATAGTAATAGTAATTCTGAGTAAAAATTAAGGGGGAGAGATTGGTAGATTACATGTGCAGGTCAAGGGACTTAACTCTTAGTCTATTTGGGCAGAAAGACCATGAAGAACATTAATTGAAAATTTCAGGACTCTTGATCCTGTGCTAATTAATTTTCTTTATATATGTTAACTATATTTAACCTCTTAACAACCCTGCAACATATATTGGTATACACTTTCTATGAAAAAAGAATGCGATGTTTAAATAAATTTGGAAATATGTCTAAAGTCAAAAGTCCTGAAGCTTGAATCTAAGAGCTTGTCAGTGGAATGGAAAAAGTCCAGGCTCATTTCTTTATCCCCAAACTTGTTACATTTTCACGTATATCTGAACCCATCTAGAGATCTTGTTAAAAATGCAGATTCTGAACTAGTAGGAGTGGAGTGCAAAACACTGCATTTCAAAACTCTCAGGGGACACCAGTGGTGCAAGTCCAAGGACCACATGAGAAGCAGCAAAGCAATTTACAATGTATTTATTACAGAAAATTTGAACTAATAAAATATTGGTAATGCTAAATAGAATTTCTAATGGAACCCTAAGGAATAATTATATAAAATATATATTAAGTATGTTAAATATATACAATTGTTATATTTTAAAATGGGTGTTTTCACAGAATTCTTGAATTGTCTTTATGAATCTAGGTCTTAACTGCTTTAAAAATCGGTGTCTGCTTAGTGACTGCAAGTCACGGATATAGTTTTTCTTGTTCTGGTGCATCAATAGAGGATTAGTCTTTAATTTTCATCAACGACTTAATTAGGAATGATCATTTGCTAAAATAAAAATAAAAAGAAATCCCCCCCCCCAAGGACCAACATTAATAATTCAGGAATTATTATAATATGAACTACAGGAGAAAGGAAATATTTACTTAAGATGAATATTTTACCTTGAACTTCTTACAACTTGCTGTTTCATATTGCCTAGAGATCACTTTTGAGTTGAAAAAAAGTAGGATTTTTATATATAGTAACCAAGAATCACCCTGACCCCTATTCCTTACAGCCAAATAAACTGCAAAGCATGCAGTCTTTGATGTTCTGCCGGCAGGAACATTGAGATAAGAATTCCCTCTATGAACACTGTGTTATCCTTTTGCCATTATCTACTGATTAAACCTCAAAGGCCCTTTCAAACTGTCAGGGAAAGCACACACAAGGTGTTCTACGTGGATATGTATGGCAGGGAAGGACAGGGAGTTCTTGAATTCTACATTCTGTGAATACCTGACTTTCATCCTTAAAGCACGTGGTGTCTCTGCTTTTGGATGTAGCGCAGGATTGTGTTGCTAGGAAAGCTCTGGCAATAAAGGAAACACCAGGTGCATGCTGTAACTAGAACTCAGGGGAAATTATTAGACTCTAGCATATGAGGCAGTTGAGGGTCAGGTCCAGGGCTAAATAGATGAGAGCTTGGTGTTGATTAGCAAACAAACAACTTAAACCTATTGGGTCACAGGTGGCAGGAAGCTCATATTATCAGCAAAGGGACAATATGTATCACAGGGGGAGCACTCAGAAGTGGAACATGTAATACTGTTTCATCAGTTTGATATGGGTGGAGGAGGGAGAAGGTTAGAGACAGTTGAAAATAATATATGTATTATTTAAATGCACAGATAATGAACGTATTAACTCCAAATCTTGATTAGATGCACAAAAGTGCCTATGAATTTAAACATGAGTAATACCATTTAGAAACCCGGGGCATTTAATGTCATGAACTAGATTTAGTGTGATGGTGGGGACTTGAGCAAGTGATTATTTATTTTTTATTGAGTTTATTGGGGTGACATTGGTTAATAAAAGTATATAGGTTTCAGGTGTACAATTCCATAATACATCAACTATTATTCTGTTGTGTGTTCACCACCCCAAGTCAAGTCTCTTTCCATCACCATTTACCTTTGCTTTACCCTCTTATACCTGCCCCTGTCCCTGTTCCCTTGGTGATAATCACCATACTGTTACCTGTGTCTGTGAGTTTTTGTTTGCTTGTTATTTTGCTTACTCCCTTCATGTTATGACCCAGACCCCCAACCTCCCTCCCGTCTGTCAGCGGCCAGTCTGTTCTCTGAATCTGTGGGTCTGTTTCTCCTTTGTTTGTTAACTTACTTTGTTTATTCTTGATTCCTGGAGGGAATAAGAGTTTGCTGGGTGTCTTGATGGAACGACATTTTCCTGAGTGCTCATTTTAAAGATGGTTCTTGACTTTTGAGGTATCTTTGCTTGAAGAACCTAATTCCAATTTCTGTGTTATTTTTATTACACCATCCAACCAATACCTTTTATCCCAGATGACTATGTAAAAAATTAGGTAATAAAAAAGTAACCATAATTTGTTTATTAGTTATTATACACTACTGGGAAGAGAACATGGAGTCACCTCAAAAGTGCTTATCTCTCTTTCATTCATCCAAGCACTTTCTTCATGCAGATATAATATTATAGTGAGATTATTTTTTGTAGCATTTGGAAGCCAGGAGTAAACTCTAGCTTTTGGGACTCACTGATTAATGGTTCATTTCATGAATACATATAGGTATAAATGAGAAAGCAGATTAGTGTAGTGAAAAAACATTAAACAAAACAGATGCTAGTTGAAACCTTTCTGTCATTTAGTTGACTACAAAGCTTTAGGAAAGTCACTCAATTTCTCTGGGACTTGGATTCCTCATCTGGAAAAACTTGGAGTGAAAACCAATGCGTGCCTTTATAATCACTGGAATACTCTATTTGAAGCTCTGACAGTGTGACTAATAAGAACTGGCTGCTCAATAAATATTAACTTTTATTGTAAATTTTTTTTACATAAAATTAAATTAAAAATAAAATTTCAATAACTTTGAAAAACTACATTTCAAAAGATCTTCCTAATGATGTGTCATAGTAACTACTCCTAAGTGCAAAACAATGTTTTCAGTTCGTCATGGGCATCTCCTGCATTTATACCTGGGAATCTTGTTAAAAATGAAGATTTCTAGGACTTGTCCACCCTAGACCTACTAAATCAAAATGCCTGGGAGTAAATGAATTACCGGTATTGTTTAACAAACTCTATTCTTGTCAGGAAACTCGAGGACCTACTTTATCTCCTAAATTCTAAATCAACTGAGAAAAAAGAAGAAGGATTCAACATGTGACTTTGATTACTTTTAAGATTTACGTTGGACAATGGACATGGACAACAAAGCTGGGGACGGGGCGGGGAGGACAGGGGAGGAGGGTGTCAATGGGGGAAAAAGGAGAAACATCTGTAACA
Organism: Molossus molossus; assembly: GCF_014108415.1. Classification (NCBI taxonomy): domain Eukaryota; kingdom Metazoa; phylum Chordata; class Mammalia; order Chiroptera; family Molossidae; genus Molossus; species Molossus molossus. Next base: position 22,465,347 of record NW_023425347.1, on the reverse strand, counting down.
AAAATAAATACATAATAAATAAATAAATAAATAAATAAATAAATAAGATTTAGTTTGGAAAAGTAGTTTATGTACAGGAGTAAGCCTGCTTTCCAAGGCTGAGCCCCAGAATCAGAAAAGCCTCCTCTCGGTTGGAGGTGATGCTGCACCCCGAAGGCCTCACCGCAGGGCTCAGACTGATGGGATGGAGGAGGAGGAAGTGTCAGCTCTCTAAAGCCATCTGGGTCCCATGAGGAAGTGGCATAATCACTCGGGCTAATGTGCCATGTTTCTCCTTTCAAAATCACTAGGAAGATACTTCATTTTCTGCTGATAAGCAAAGGGTAGGGATGCAGGCCAAAAATACCACTCAAATTCATACCCTCCACACGAAAGGAAACTTCATCGTGAGAAAAAAAAATCCACCACCACCCTGCACACGCATTCTGAGCGATTCTTATGCACGTGATTTTTAATTTTTTATTTTTTTATCCTCACCCGAGGACATTTTTTAATATTTTGTTTAGATAGAGTGGGAGGGAGAGAGAGAGAGAGAAACATCGACGTGAAAGGGACACATCGAGTGGCTGCCACCCGCACGACCCAACCAGGGCCGGGGACAAACTGCAACCGAGGTACGTGCCCTTAGCGGGAACCGAACCCGGGTTTCTCCAGACCGCAGGCCGATGCTCTAACCGCTGAGCCAAACTGGCCAGGGCTGCACGTGATTTTTAAGACCGACTGTTTTGAGCTACATCTCTGTTCAGTAACCTCCTGTCAAGAATCCTCAGCTTAGTCCTAACATAGACTAAATGACACTGTATCCTGAAGTGTTTGCAGGAGTCGAGTGTACAAGTAAAGGTGGAGCCAAAGCAATACTGCTGCTCTGGTCCTAAACTGAGATTATGAGGAATCATCTCCCCTGTTGCTGGGACACCAGTGACCCCTCTGACCTCCTCCCAGAATTGTGGTGAATGAGGCCTAAACATGCCCTTTTCAGCGACCATCTTTGCAAACACAAAGATCTTTAAGAATAAGAGAATAGGAGTAGAAAAAAGATCAACATGTACATAAAATAATAGGTATGAGAAAAATTATTATTAAGAACACTAATGACATGGAACGATCCAGATAATCTTTGATCCTTTATCACCAAAAAGTCATAATATGTCAAAGACGTACTCATTATAGTTTCTCATTAATGAAATTTTCTATGCAGAGTGTTTGTAATAAAGGTCATGTTATGACTACTATTATCACTACCAATAATAGTCTGAGACACAAAACAGTAAAAAAAAAAAGGTTATTTTCTGTTTGAAAAATAAAACATAGAAATGGCAGAATAGAGTGTTTTAATGGTCTGAAATAGGCAAGAAAACAAGGGAGCTACATGTCTGTTACTTTTTTCTTTTTAGTGTATTTTATGTGCTTTATTCTTTCTAATTAAAAAAATTAATGCTGCCCTGGCCAGTTTTGCTCAGTGGTTAGATTATCGGCCTTCGGTCCAGAGACACCCGGGTTCAGTTCCCACTAAGGGCGCGTACCTCAGTGATTTTTAAGACCGACTGTTTTGATCTACATCTCTGTTCAGTAACCTCCTGTCAAGAATCCTCAGCTTTCAGTTTTCCACTATTATAAATAATGAAATAGACTTGACTGATAATTTCTTGTTCATTTCTGGATTTGTCCCTGGCCCTGGTTGGGTCGTGCAGGTGGCAACCACTTGATGTGTGTGTCCCTTTCACATCGATGTTTCTCTCTCTCTCTCTCTTCCTCTCTCTCTCTCCCACTCTATCTGAACAAAAAATGGAAAAAAGGCCTTGGGTGAGGATGTAAAAAAAAAATTAATGCTGATATTATTGCAGGTGTCCCCCTTTGCCTATGTCTGTTATTTTAAATACCATCTCCTCCACTAACTAGAATTTCTTCAATAGTAGACAAGTATGAATTTCTTAAAATAGAGTTTGGCTGAGTACTCGGTTGAAAGAAGATATTAATAACATCTTTGATAAAAGATTAATCTAAAATTTATAAGAAACAATTATAAAATATACAACAAAGACAAAACCATATGAATAAATGAAATAATCTGTTTACAAAAGAGAAAACTGTATGACTAAGAGGTGGTCAGCCTCACTGATAAAGAAATAAATTAAAATAAAGACAAAACAACATCGAAAACCTGTCGCCAGAATCTGGAATGTGTTTCTATTAACTCTTAGGCCAGAGAAGTTGAAATGTGCCTGTATTGTGGTCTGGTCATGTTTGGCTTTATGAGACAGAACATCATTGTTTATCTAGCAGAAGTTAGAACGGTGTTTTGACCTGCCTCCCCAACCCTGCCTTCCTCCAAGTCCCCAGCTTCTAACTGAATGACCAGGAAGAGTATCAAACAAAAAACTGGGCCACTCTCCTTGAAAACAAAGGCACTGATGATAGGGATGACCAGAAAGTCATCTCAGATCAAACTTTATATACCAGAGGCAATCAAGAAATGAACAAGAAATTGTCAGTCAAGTCTATTTCATTATTTATAATAGTGGAAAACTGAAAGTTATTTAGAAGCATAGTACTCAGTCAGGAGATAGTAAGACAAATTACATTATAGCTATATGGTAGCCTTAATACACCCATTTGAACCATGTTTTTGAAGAATACTAAGAACAAAAGAAAAGACTCATAATATTAAGTGAAAGAGTAGAAAACAAAAATTATAAATTATGGCACCATTTTTATTTAAAAAATTTAAAAATATCTGTATATATACACAATATATACAAAGTAAATTGGTAATATACCAAAATATTAATCATGGATATTTTGGAATTTAGAAACAGATGTGGTTTTCATTGTCTTCTTTTCTCTATTTCTCAGAATTCTTTAAATGAGTAGCACTTTGTTATAAATCATGAAAATGGTAAACAATAGTAACTAATGCTAACTGCTTACTCTGTGCCAGGCACAGTTCCAAGTGCTCCACGTGCAAGTTCTTCTCACAACAGACCTGTGAAGTTGGTAGTGGAATTGCATCTATTTACCTTGTACTTGGAGGTGTCTGACACAGAAGTTCAGCAAATTACTCCATGGCATTTTGGCTCTGGAGTCTGAGTATTGCCTCTCTAGTTTATTTCTTTATTGCACACCTAGGGGTAAGATTTAATGCAACTTCAACTTCGTGGTGTAAGATGATGTTATTCTTAATGAAAACTTTGAAATCAGGGAGAAAAATAATGGAGGAAAGGGTAAGCAAGAGCCTGAAAGGTAGAAAACCCTTTTCAAAGCAGTGCCCTTAGTACTAGAGTCAAGGAACATGTATATACGTAGTTGTTTTAAGGAGAGAAAGTCATTAGCTTAGTCTCCTTTTGTACTGTGTGCTTCTTCTGAGAAGTGAATATGAGGAGCAAAAGAGACTTGTGTTGCTCCATGGTTATCCACAGAAGCTCTGGCAAAGCTGTATGTTTTCTTAGGCACTGATTATGATCCTTGAAGGGAGTACTAGTGGGAGTCCTACTTTGGAGAGGTCACTGAATGCACAGCTCTTTATCCTTGCTGGACTCTCAGGCGGCAAGCCTTCATCTCCAGTGAGATCGTGGTATGAAGATGGACCAGTAAGAATATGTCTCCCAACCTTCTAGCCTGCCTCCATGCATAATACATCTCTGATAAGCTGCTCATGTTTTTTGGTTCATTTATTTGCAATTTCATGATGGGGGACCCCGGTATATTAGTCAGGGTTCTCCAGAGAAACTATATATATATATATATACATACACACACAGTATATATCTTTCCATATATATATATGGAAAGAGAGAGAGGTTGAGAAGGATTGAAAGATTATAGGAATTGGCTTACACAGTAGTTATGAAAGCCAAGAAGTGCCATGTCTGCAGGCTGAAGAACCAGGAAAGCCAATGGTGTAATTCCGTCCCAGTATGAAGGCCTCAGAATTGCAGGGCTGAGGGCCTACATCTCAAACTGAGTTCAAGGGCTCAGGAACCAGGAGCAATATTCAAGGGCAGAGAAGATGAATGTCTTAAGCTCAATTAGAGAGAAAGACAAATTTGCCCTTCCTCTGCCTTTTTGTCCTATTAGTGTCCTCAATAGAAGGGATAATGCCCTCCACCTTGGTGAGGACAATCTTCATTCCTCAATTTTCAGATTCAAAACGCTAATCTCTTCCTAAGATACCCTCACACACACACCTAGAAATAATGTTTTACAAGCTATCTTAGCATTTCTTAGTTCAGTCGATACATAAAATTAACCATTGTACACAGCAAATATCCAGGTCCTAATAACTTACCTTTTATACCCAAGTAATGATCCATTGTCAGGGTTTAAATTCACTCATTGTTCCTTCAGTAGTTAGGTGTAACTGATCACTCTGTGATCACTGTGTTGGCTATGAAAAAGCTGTCCCATCATCCTTTCCCCTTACACCTGGGCCATTTCTATTTGCTTCAAGCTCTGATACTGGATCTTTTACTGATTAAACTTTTAGATGTTTCTCTGGGGCTATAGACTCTTGTCAACACTAACCTATTGCAGTGCCCTTCTAAATCCTTTTTTCCCCCAGTGTTGTGGTGAACTGGGAGATCTTAGTTAGCATTTATTAAATAGTAAATAGCTAATTACTCAAAGTAGCTATTTACATATTGAATTTATTTTTCTTGGCATCTTTAATGTCTGATTAACATTTTCTTCCTACAGCTGGAAGATACTTACGAGAATAAAACATTCCCTTATTTAATCTCAAGTGGAATATATGGTAAGTGTGATCATTTTAATTTGTGTCATTTATTAGCAGGAAAGAGGTATCGTACAGGTGGGACGCTCTATCACATGCCAATTAGCAGGTGGCTTAGAGGGCAAGAGGGAGAACTCCTTTGCCAAGGGGATTATAGCTGTTGTAGAAGGAGACGTTTAGCTGTGGGAAAAATAGAGGAAATGACATTGGGATGCCTGATTTTGGAGACTGGGGGACGGAGCTTAAAGCAGTAATGATAACATTGTGTAGATTCTCTAAGGGAATACTCAAAACAGAAGGTCTGATATCCTCTATGTAAAAATCACAGTTTCTATGTCTAACGATACAAAAACCAAAGGAAGTTAGAGCTAAAGGGAACTTGACTGATCTCATTAAAGAGCTGAGAGAACTGAGGCACAGAGATTTGCCTCAATGCAGGCTAAGTTAGTTCCGTGGACAGATGTAAAATCCAAGCTGGCTATCTCTTAGTCCATTGCATTAAAAAAAAGTGTTTTTATTGATTTTAGAGAGAGAGAGAAAGGGAGAGGGAGAAAGAGATAGAAACATCTATGAGAGAGAACATCAATTGGCTGCCTCCTGCATGCTCCTCACTGGGGATTTGGTTCACAACCTGGGCATGTGCCCTGACTGGGAATTGAACCGGCAACCTCCTGGTGCATAGGTTAATGCTCAACCACTGAGCTACACTGGCCAGGCAGTCCATTGAATTTTTAAGAAGGCCGTATGGTAGCATTTCTTGCTTCCAACGTGATGTTCTCAGTTGGTCTGCTGATTGACTACATTAGGATGTTCTACTGCCCTCCACTTATGTGGGGGAGAGGGACAAAGTAAGTTCTTAAAAGAGTTATGACAGGCAGACCAAGACAGAGAGAGAGAGAGAGAACACAGAACAAGGTCCCAAAGCTGTTCATTGTTGCAGGCTTTGGAAGTATCTTTGTGGGAAAGTGAAGTTAAACCACAGAAACAAGTAAGGTTGGTTTTGCCAGGGAGCAGCACTATAGTTCACTGTTAAACTTGTTGAGCTGTTGAGTTTCTTTCTTCTTTTATGCTTTGGTTCTTGGCAGTCAATAGTATTATATTGAAAGGATTTGAATTAGGATTAACTCAGAGTTTAGTTTTATGGCCTACTCAAATCAGAACTGTTTATTGTCAGCCCTAGCTCAAGTCGAAAACTAAAATATTGCAAAGCATATGCTGATCTTGGCATATGATAAGGACACAGTCACTGTTTCTTGAGTGAATAAAATGAATGCAGAGTTTCCTTTTATAGTCATGCAGGTTGTATTCTACACAAGAGGCCCAGCCAAGGGGCACAGATGGGAGTTGAAACCCAATTTGTCCTCTGGTTACCAAGCCAGGCGCCCTGGCATGTGGCTACTTCTACCCTGGAAGAGGTGCAGTTTCCTAGTTGATCTACCCATTTTTCTTAATTTTCACAAATGCACTATACATGCTAGCTGCAGCCTCCAAGGAGCATATGAAACCTATGATGAAAGCAGCCAGCCTGATTGTGAAGTTCAAAATGCTGTAATTGCAGTGGTGATACCCAATAACTGATAAGGGATTAAGACAAGTATTGGGGGATTGTGGATTGTTGATGTTTTCTTCCTGTGCATGTATTATTTCTTTTCTATGAACTCATGATGTTCTTAGAGTCACTACCACATCATTTAATAATCAATAACATTCTTATATTACTCTTTAAAGTTTTCAAATGAATCTTTTACTTTGAAGGCATAGATGCAATATATCTCTGTCTTAACATATAATGGAAATTCAACAAATATTTCTTTAATTACATGAAAAAACTGTATTGAAAGATCCTTGGAAGTAGGAACTATGTCAATATCTTCAGTTTCCAGCATTGAGTATAGAATAAATTTTACTAACTCTTTGAGAAAGTACATTGAACTGATGGAATCCAACATTGCTCCTGGAGGCTTTTGGAGATGCCAACCTTCTTCCAGGGGTTTATGTATTTGGGGCTGCTTTTCCTTGTTATGCTGCAGGTTTTCTTATGGGACTCAGCTACTTACAGGTGAGTAGCATCAACTTGATTCTCTGCTTTCACTCTCTACCCTGCTCTGTGCAGTGGGGAACTGACTCATATGAAAGGCACAGACAAACTCCCATGCTCTCTGGCTTCTGGTTGGGTTCAGTCAGTAGGCGATCAGAGGGAGGTCTGGTTATGTATTTCTCTAGCTTTCCCCCTGAGGAGTTGCTTCAAGGTTGTCTGTGTTTCTCAACCTAAGGTCTCAGGGTCTCAAGGTGGCTTTCTAATCACTCCTTTCTTCCTAGTACCAATGACCTCATTTCACTCCATTGGGCCCAGGAGTGATAGTGGCTCTGTTATTATTTCTAACAGATTTTGAGCTACTCCTCATAGTTTTCCTACATCCTGCCCACATCTCATAAATAGTTCCTCTATTATCCCTCCTCAAATTACCCTAGTTTGAGTGTGCCAGCTGTTCCATCTTGGACCCAATTCACGGCTAATTAGCACCATGCTAAAACATAAGTCAAAAGTACGAAGCAGCTGGAATCCCTGCCCTGCATGTCTGGCCTAGTTTGTTACTCTCTTTAACAATCCTCTAGCTTGGTTTCCTGCCTCCTCTCACTTTTGACCTTATCTTCAGCTTTTACATCTTAGTTTATCAGATCTCTTCACGTTACCCTCAACTCCAAGGTCTGGTGCAAAGTTATCTTCTTCACCTAGGTTCAGTCATGTTTGGAATGATTTCACTTTCTTGTCATGTATTCCTGGAGGACATTCTCAGAACTCCCAGGGTCTGCTCCTTTCATGGGACAAGACCCAGAAGATAGCTTTATGACAAGTGACAAATGCATTCAGAGCGAGCAACTCATGTGTCCCTTTTCTTATTTACAATAAGAAAATTGTTGCAAGTAAGCCCTTCCACCCTCTTCCATTTATGAGAAAACCGTTCCCTGCAATATTGCATCAGCTGAAACTTCCATCTGCACCCTGCCATTCAGGGTTGCTATCTTGGCATACATATTTTATGAGGTTACTGGTCTTAAGTCTAACAGAGTAATAACTTTAACAGGTGAATTCCTTAAGTTTGGACCTTGGGTTATATAAAATTAAATGAGTTCCCTGATGTTATCAGTCCTATAAATCCAAACTTTTGTTGAATTTACATAAAATGAAGGTTCATTAAATTTTATCCTTTTTGTACTTTATCCCCCAAATGGTATTATAAATTTTCTTCTCCTGGAGATCTTAATGATCCAAAATATAGTCTTTAAAAAGATCTACCGACAGTGTTCTGAAATATAGACATGCTGCCCTACTATAGATTTTTTTTTTCACAAAAGGTCTGACTGCTGATGTTGGTAGATTTGTCTTGAAATCTGTGCATGGAAGATACACTCTAAATGCTGAGACATGTTGGGATAAAAATGCTTATGTCTCTCTGTCTGCATGTGACGGGAGAAGACTTGCTCAGGAAATATTCATGAGAAGGTAAAGGCTGTTGATAAAACAGGGCTCATATGTTTCTTAAATGTCAAGTCAGAATCAATAATAGTATTGAGACTTTATCCTATGGGAACAGAGTATGAAAATTGGTCTCTCTGTGGTACAGCCATCTGAAGGGAATGAATGGAGGAGTAATTGATGAAGACCCATCAATAAAGCATACAGGTGATTTTGAGTTCAATACTAGTAATTGCTAGGCATTTGAGAGTGCATTTCTGACAGACGTGAAGCTAGAGTATTTTCTAGAGATCTCACTAAAGAGTATATAAATCACAATTGATATATGGTTATATATGGTTCAGAAAGTGTGCCTAAATACCTTGTTAGATTTCTTTTTCCCCACTGGATGCTAAGAGACCACAACAGTCTTCTGCATCGGATATCTAATTATTTATACCCAATGATTAATATTCTTTTATTTATTATAATTAAAACAATTTTTTCTTTATTGCTTTTAGAGAGAGAAGAAGGGATGGGGAGAGAGAGATAGAAACATCGATGAGAGAGAACATTGATTGGCCGCCTCCTGCATGGCCCCCACTGGAGATCTGGCCCATGACCTGGGCATGTGCCCTGACCAGGAATCAAACTGGGGACTTTGTGGTGCATGGGTCAGCACTCAACCACTGAGCCACACCGGCTGGACTATTTATTATAATTTTAATTTTTAAATGTTTTGTTAATCCTCACCCGAGGATATTCTTCCATTTTTTTTTTTTTTTTGATAGAGTGGAAGGGAGGGAGGGAGTAGGGCGAGAGAGAGACATTGATTGGTTGCCCCTGCATGACCCCAACCAAGGCTGGGGACCACTGAACCCGAAACCCAGGTATGCGCCATTGACTAGGAATCGAACCTGTGACCCTTCAGTCCACAGGCTGACACTCCAACTAGTGAGCCAAACTGGCCAGAGCTATCAATATTCTTTTAACTGGTAATGAAAATATGAAAGTACTGATAGATCAATATCTCCTACTTAGATCTGCTCTGATTAAATTTTATATTCCTGAGATAGTATAGAACCCAGCTGTAATATAAAATGAGGACACATCTGGTTTTCTTTGTAGGCTTTCGGAAGGACAGATATCAGACGGGAGAGAGAGAGGGAGAGAAAGAGAGGAGTGGTGTCAGAAACTTAAGAAAAGGTTTACCTTCCTTAATAGAAAATATATTTTCTGTAACTGTTCTTGGTAATGGATTATTACTAAATTAAATGAAGGTACTTAAAATCAACGGTCATTTGACAGATTTATACTGTATGGTGATTCCAACCTAAGCACAGGTGTGATCTTATTTGTCTGTGTTCTCAATGTGTGAAAAGCACTCAGAACTCTCACCGCTTGTCAAAGGACAAGGAATCACCTGGCTTGGGAAAATGTTCAAATCTATAAATTGCAGAGCCCTGCTTCTTTAATGAAACAAAAATCCGTTTTCTTTGATTTGCAAATTTGGAAATTTGCAAAATGGATTTTTATGAGGGGCTTATTCATGACTTAGAAAAAGCTTGTTGAATGAGCTGATTGAGGTGAAAAGGTTGAAGATAAAATAGATATGAGGACCAAGCAGGAACGCATTAACCAATGTGGGTCTCCTAAACTCATCACAGAGAGCAGAACCTCAGCTAGGGTAGCCAATAATTCTTCCCTAATTTTTATTTGGTTCTGGAACACAGGTTCTTAAAAACAGTCTGCTGTGACATCTTAAGTAGCCCCAGTGTGTCCGGGCCTTGCCTTTGTAGAAAGGGGAGTGAGTCCTAAAGTAAAAGAGAATTTGAGCCTGAGTCCTTAGATGGCGGGACATGCTTGCAGTTCGGAGGACTGCTCTGTAAACCATGCGAGCAACCTTGCTGGCAACCGGCAGCCGCCGCCAACAGGTGCCGCTCTGCATATGGCTGCCTTCTCAGCTTTCAAGAAAACAGGCTACTGAAACCCACCTACCTGTCCTTCATCAGCTGGTGTGTACAGTACACATAAGCTGTTGAGAAGAAAACAGAATATCCTGAAGGGGAAATGAATGGATGCTTTGTTCTTTGGGTGTTACATAACTCTCACCTTCAGGATGTTAGAAACATCGTGTTTCCCAAACACTGCTCACTTTGAAATATACACCCTGGCCATGCTGAGGCACTTAAGGCGCTGGCTTTCTCTTTTGACTTGCCATCCTCTTTTGCCAGTCCATAAGGTGTGAATTTTGGAGGTTGGCTGAGACACACGGGGGGTAAAAAGAACTTACTAGTCGTCAGATTGGCTGAAAGCCAGTTCCTTTGCCCTCCTCCACGGAGGTGCTGAACTTAACTGCATGCCCCTTCGCCCGGGGTTAAAGAAGGAGCTGTCCCCATCAAGGACCATGACTCTGGGAATCCTTTGCTTTACCATCTGGCAGCTTTTACGCACTCTGGCCACCCTTTATACTTTTTCTCCCGTGAGTAACTCAAGTTCAAAGAGTGTGAGGGAAATTCAGGATTTCATCTATACGTAATTTAGATGAATTGAACGTAGTAGTTCGTAGTATTGCCCAATATTTTTGGTTGGGGTTTAAAGTTTTAAATTTGTTCTATTTTCTGTTCTTTTACTTTATAGACCCTTTTCTCATTCCAGTTCTTAGGGGAAGATCTGGTCAGCTTAGTGTATTTTCTCTCTCTCTCTCTCTATTCTAAGTCTGAGCAACCTTTAATCCCATTTTAGTTTCTGGATATGTGACGTAATTTCTTATTTGGGTTCTACGAACTTTGGAAGTCCTCAAGATCACCCTCAATTTTGAAATCAGTTGCAAGTTAAGGGGTCAAGACCACCCTCAGTTTCAAAAGTTTACTAGATAAACTCACTGAAAACTGTTTTACTCATGGTTATGGTTTATTATAGCAAAGGATTCAGATTAAAATCAACAGAGCGAAGTGAGGCACAGGGCAAGACCCAAGAGAGTTGCAAGCAAGAAGTATCCAGTTATTCTCTCCGGAGTTATGCACAGGCCCGAAATAAGTATAGCAAAAAAGATAGCAAAAACATATCTTAAATTCAAGGAAATCTTGGCTCCCTGGCTTTTTAAGACATTCTGCCAACCTTGGACAACAGGGTTATTCCAGGCAGATGTGAAAGTGTTCTATCTTTACAACTCAGATGAGTAGTTAGGTGGTAATTATGTGTGGTAAAGCAACATGCAGTGTTCAAGAGAGCAATGAATTTTAATGTAATAGATGGTTATAAGATTTCACATTGTAACTAAACTTTTAAAAACTTCCACTTTGCCCTGGCCAATTTAGCTCAACAGTTAGAGCATCAGCATACAGACGGAAGGGTTGCAGGTTCGATCCCCAGCCCTGGTTGGGGTCGTGCAGGAGGCAACCAATCCATGTGTCTCTCTCACATCGATGTTTCTCTCACTCTCTCCCCCTCCCTCTCTTCTACTCTATCTGAGAATTAATGGAAAAATATCTTCAGGTGAGGATTAACAAAAAGTAAATAAATAAAATAAAATAAAACTTCCACTTACTGACTTTTGTTTTAGTTTAAAAAATAACATCCACAATTATCTGAAAAGGGCTATTATAATATTTCTCCTTTCTTCAAGCATATGTCTGTGTCAGATTAGATCCATTCTCAGCAAGATCCATTCTCAACATATTGAATACAGACCCATCTGTGAGAATCTTGCTGTTTCTATTAAGCCAGACAATGAAGAGATTTAAAAAAATAAAAACACTGACACTCTTCTGACAAAATATTTTTCTTTGGGAAATATAATTATTTTTTAAATAAGATATATCACTTTCTTTAAAAATAATGGATTTATCATCCTTCATTTTGAATAAATAAATGGATATGTTTTAACTTTTTAGTTTTAATGTCTAATATAGTAAATAGTGACAACTATAACTCATATAAAACAAAACTCTTTGGGGCCTGGATAATTTTTGGACATGTATAGGCATCCTGGGACCAAACAAATTTTTTTTAATAATAATTTTTAAATAAAATACAGTGGATATACAGTGTTATAATAGTTTCAGGTATACAACATAGTGATTTATATACAGTGTGATGTTCTCACCACATGGTCTAGTAATCATGTTTCACCATGCAAAGTTATCAGACTCTTATTAACTATATTCCCCTTTATCTTCATCACCCATTCCTCCACCCCACTCCCCTCTGGCAGTCGTCAGTTTGTTCTTTGTGTCTATGAGTCTGTTTTTGTTTTGTTTGTTTCTTTTGGTTTTTAAAAATTCCACATATAAGTAAAATAATGTGCTATTTGTCTTTCTCTGTCTGACGTTTTTTTTTTTTTTTGTGCTTAGTATAACAGCCTCTGGGCCCATCCATGTTGTTGCAAATGGCAGGATTTCATTCTATGTCTTGGCTATTGTAAATAATGCTGCAGTGAACACAGGTGTGCATGTATCTTTTCAAATTAGTGTTTTTGTTTTCTTTGACTAAATACCCAGAAGTGGAGTAGCTGGGTCACATGGTAGATGTATCTATAGTTTTTTGAAGAACCTTCACACTGTTTTCCATAGAGCTGCATCAATTCACACTCCCACCAACAGTGCACAAGGGTTCCCTTTTCTCCACATCCTCACCGACACTTGTTGTTGGTTGACTTTTTGATAACAGCCATTCTGACTGGTGTGAGGTGATATCTCATTGTGCTTTTGATATGCATTTCTCTGATGATGAGTGATGTTGATCATCTTTTCATATGGCTGTTGGCCATCTGTATATTTCCTTAGGAGAGATGTCTCTTCAGGTTTTCTGCCCATTTTTTGACCAGGTTGAGTTTTTTTCTGTTGTTATTGAGTTATATGAGTCCCTTATATATTTTAGATATTAATCCCTTTTCAAATTTATCATTTGCAAATACATTCTCCCATTCAGTAGATTATTTTGTTGTTGTTGTTTTCTTGAGGGTTTCCTTCACTGTGTAGAAGCTTTTTAGTTCGATGAAGTCCCATTTATTTATTTTTCGTTTGTTTACTTTGTTCATAAATTGTAATATTTTTTTGGATTGTTCCCTGAGGCTGGGACCAAAATTTTGAAAATATAGTTTTAGAAAAAGGGAAGCAGTAAGGGTACTTTGTCACATAATGCTTGAGAGTAGAGAGTGGTCAGGTTACCTACAAATTGATTGTGATTTTATGGATTGAATCTCGCTATGTTCTGAAGAGGAACAGCAGACAAGAATGATTAAATAGCATAGAAGATATTTAAAACATACTGTGTTTACTCTTATATATAGTAATTTTTGGGAAAGAATGTCAGTGTTTACTTGTTAAATTGTTTTTTCCAAAATAATACAAATTTGTATACCATTTAGAGTCATATAATCATTTTAACTAGTATGAGTATTTCTCTCTTTATTTACGTTTTTTACTCCTGAACATAAGCCCCAACATGTTTTACCTCTCTGGTCACTATTTCTCCCAATATATTTGTTTTACTTTTTATTTTTAATGCAGGATATTATTTTTTTAATCAAACATTAATTAAAGTTACTGAAATATTTAATACATTTCTGTGCTCACCATCCTTCATTGTCTGTTAGGGTTCAATTTTTTTTTCCTTTTTTATTGAGGTATAATTGACATATAGCTTTATATTAGTTTCAGATGTACAGCATAATGATTGGGTATTTGTATATATTGTAATGTGATCACCATAATAGGTCTGGTTAACATCCTTCACCATTCATAGTTAAACTGTTTTTCTTGCAGTGAGAACTTTTAAGATTTACTCTCTTAACAACTTTCAAATATTCAATACAGTATTATTACCTATAGTCACCATGATTTACATTACAGCCTCACAACTTATTTTATAACTGAAACTTTGTACCTTTTGACCCTCTTCTCTAGTCAAATTTCTTCTTGATGAGATATATCCTTTAATAATTCTTTCAAATAGGTTTGAACACAGATGATAAACTCTCTTAGTCTTTGCTTTGCAAGTAAATGATAATTTAGTATATATTTTATTTTCATAGTTTCACTTATTTTGTTTCTCCTGTCTCTGTTTTTTGCTAATGATAAATCTAATGAATACTTCCATGTAGACAATCTGTTTTCTTTCAGATCTAAAGGTAGGCAATCCAGGTACAGTGGCAGGATGCAAAAAGGAAGATTAATTTGGGACAGTTCCCAATCTCTCTATAGATAAATGTCAATTTTACTTCTGAAGTAGGTTTATGTCCCTATCACTGTCTCCAACCCATAAGAGATATTCAATATAAAATTTTGTTGTTATTGTTTTGTTTTATTGTATGTTTAGCAATAAGTGAAAGAATTATTTTTTGTCAACTCCGTTGGAAATTATTATAAAATTCAAACCTTTTGCTAGGGAAGATGTTTCTGAAGGATGTTAATTTGAGAGTCTAGACTCTAAAGCTTTGAGGTTCACAGAGATGAACTGAGAGGTCAACCTGATGGTCAGTACTGGTAGAAATCCCATGTCCCAGTCCCTTTTGCAAGGGGCCAGACGTTATTGCTATGTTTGCTGACTGGGCTGGACTGGGTTTCTGACTCAGAGCAGTAGAAATGGTGTGATTATAGGGGCCACTGCACATCATGGCCAGGAGCCAAGTCCTCAGGAATATTTCAGGACTTACAGTCAAGGCTTGGGTGAAAGGCAAGAAGTCAGGAACAGAAGAACTCAGAACCTCATCAGAACCTCTAAAGTTGATGTGAGAGTAAAAGGTCTTGGGCCTTTAGAGAGAAAAAAGTCTTAACCAAAACAAGGGTGCCTGGTGAGAGGACAGGTCACCTGCTTCAACTGCAATGCCAGATTAGATATCCTGGTGAATGTACTGTGATACCATGATCATTTATTCTGCAAACTGCATTTACATTTAGAAAAAAATATTCTTAATGTCATTTTTTCTAAATATCCATTTATGTGTAAGTGGTCAACACCAGATGTTAGTAAAAACCTATTATCTGACTCTGCTTGCTGGAATCACATCTTAATTCTAGTATCCTGTTCTGGGTACTTTGACAGAAATATATATTTTATTATTAGCAATCATGTTTAGAATATCTTTTAGCCGCTGGGGATATGTAGGCTATTCTTTTCCCTGTCTCTCTCTCTCTCTCTCTCTCTCTCTCACACACACACACACCCCTAAGCAGACCCACACACACCTAAGCAGACCCACACACATACATAAATACACAAACACACACATAAATACTTCAGGAGAAGCCTAGGAAGATGTATTGTCACATACAGAAACTCAAAGCAAATTCTTTGAGGTCAATGAACTAAAATTTTGTTTGGCCACAAAGAAAAGTAAAAGGTTTATTACATAAATAAAAGGTAGAATCGTTTAAAAGAATACTCTCCCTCCCTCGTTTGCTCTCAGTCCAGGGCATCGCTTTAGTGCTGCATTGTCTTTAGTGCTGGCTTCTTGGCTGCTGTGTATGATTGAATATGAACTCCTCTACTCCTTGCCTGGGGTGTTCACCTCTGAGCTCCTCCCTACTGTTGAGATCTTTCTCTTTGCTCCGTTGATGCAAACAGGGGGTGTCATTTGTTGTGGCATTTGTGATTGTATTGTCTTTGACCCTACTCTCTTTCTCTGAGTACTAGGACAAAAATGGTTTCCTGGTTTTGCCCTACTCTGGAGGTGGCAAAGTACATTTGCCTTTAAATTCCTCACTGGAAAAGCCTTGGTTTCCATTTATTTATTTTTAATTTATCTTTATTGTTGAAAATATTACAAATGTCCTCTCCCTTTCCCCTCATTGACCCCTCCACCCTACTTCCCCTCCCCAGGCCTTCACCACACTATTATTTTTGTCCATGGGTAATACATATATGCATATAAATTCTTTGGTTTCTCTTAGAAGCTGACCGACCCTGTTCCCATCTCACACCTACTTTCAGCTGCCACATTTCATGAGCCTGCTGTGCTAAAACACATCAAAATGGCAGATGCTGGCAATTTACATAGTCCCAAAGCCCGGGAAGCTGCATCACAGAAGGGTATGCCCTGTGAAAGTCAAGCTGAAGAAAAGGTGAAAGAATTCAGCTCCTTATCAGTAGTTTTGAATTCTCCATCATTTAGTTTTCCATCTCCATCCGTGAGTCTGAAGCGGAGTATTAGGTAGTATGTTATAAATGGTTGCAGTGGTATTGTTTTATAGGTAAAACTCAAATGTGCAGAAAGGTAGCTGTATTTCTCCAAAATTGGACTCCACTTGCTTAGTCAATTTAAAGTCTTATGCAGGGCATCTTCCTCTCTCAAATATTCTCTCCTCCTCTCCTTCCTCAGGACAGTGTGTGGACAGAGAGTGAGAAATTCCATGGCAACAAGGAAGGAGTATCTGCTTTGCAGACTGTCCCTGCTCCTGTGTCCTTATTGGCTTTTGCTGACAGACTGCCCCTCTCGAGAGCTGTGCTCAACAGCTCATACTCATACTCACTGAGCCATGACTGTGCCAGGCTCCTAAAATACCCTCTGTGAGGGTAAAGCGGCCCACCTCAGTTCTCATGCACTCTTTGAAACTCTTTGACATTATCTACCTGGCTCCTGGGTTTGGCCTGAGCATCCTACATTTTCTGCCATGAGGTCCTCTGACCCCTTATTGTGGCAGATGTCTGGCAGGAAATAGTACTCTAAATTCTTAGCTAATTCTGTACCCATTTTGGGCAGGTGGATGAAATGAGCAATAGGAACTTTTCTAAATTTTCTCCATGCCTTGCTGGCATTAAGAGAGACTTAGAATAAGTA
The DNA here is from genome assembly GCF_014108415.1 of Molossus molossus. Classification (NCBI taxonomy): domain Eukaryota; kingdom Metazoa; phylum Chordata; class Mammalia; order Chiroptera; family Molossidae; genus Molossus; species Molossus molossus. Next base: position 22,448,379 of record NW_023425347.1, on the reverse strand, counting down.
TTTAGATGGATTTTTTTCCAGCCTCTTTTGTTGGCACCTGCCTTTTAATCAACGTCTAGGCTGCTTGCTCAAGATAGCAATGACATGATGAGTGCTGTAGTCTGCTGGAGGCAAGGACTTGCTCTGCCTTCCTTGCTGCAGAGATCTTTTCAGCATGCTTTGTTTGGCTCCTTAGGAATTGGGAAACAAATATTCCAAATGAAACTAAGGTCTTTAATGACCCCAATCAGAGGAGCAAGAGTTCCTGAAATTTTCTCAAACACAAAGTTCAATATCCATGCAAGTATTGTAGCTACCATATTTTCTGTACTCTCTAGACCCACATGACACCTTAAATTTAAGAATTCTAAATTTAAGAGCCTTGGTGGTTCATTGTAACCTTAAATATTTGATTTCCCATTGTAATGTGTTTTAATTTTCTATGATTTGGTAACTTGTTTTTTGCATTCTGGAAATAACATTTAAAGGCTGGGTACATATGTCTGGAAGAAAAATTAATTTCCGATAAACTTGCTCACTTGTATTAAGTTAGTTCCCACATGATCATTTATAAAAATATAATCCGTTGTGGTGGTGATATTACAAAAGATGTGGCTCAAATCAATATAGCAGAGATTGTAAGGAGAGTTAGACTTTTTAGAAGTTAAACATCTGCTTGGTGTCTTCAAAACCCGCCAAGTATAGGTGTAACTGCACTCTGGGCATCTCCTCTTGTCAGATGCCTCAGTAAGCTGCAGAAACAACTCTCTCTTTAGATTTAATAATGTTAGTCTCTTATCTTAACAGTCTTGAGGAAAGATATAAGGTAAATTGGGGGAAATTAAAGCATATAGTGAGAGAACATTTTTAATAATCATAAATTAGTTTCTATGTGTGCATGCATACGTTAGCTTTTATTGGAAAGAAGGTACTATTATTTCCTTCCTTGCCAGATGACAGAAAAATAGGACATGTATTTGAAGCCATAAGGATTTACAATTGTGCACCTAGGGTTACATTTCTACTTCTCAGTTAAGAAGGGACTTGTTCATTGCAATTAGAAAGCTAACTACAAGGCAAGAGTCAATTCAGAATAGCACTGTGATTGTAAGTAGCATTTGTATCACAACATACAGCTTACAAAACATTACTTCATTTGATTTTCATGACAACTTTTTGGGGAAGAGTTTTTTGTTTTTTTTTAATAATTTATTAGTGAACTCAGCTGTTAAGTTGCTTTCACAAAGTAAATCAGTTGGGAAATAAAACTGCTATTTGCATTTTATGATAATCATTTAGCAAATCAATAATAGATATAATATTAGTACAGATAATAGTATTAAATAATAGTAATAATAGTAATAGTAATATATTATAATAGTAATAACAGATCTTCAGGTGCATTTATGTACATCCTTTTATCTAATGTTTTAAAAATGCTGAAATAATGTCACCTTTGTAATACAACTTAATTGTCAATTTAGATTCATTAGCTTTGACTTTATTAGGAAACTTTCAAGTCTATAGGAAAGTAAGGAGACTAGCATAATGAACACCGATGCATTCATCAGCAAAATTGTGTACACTTCACCATATTTGCTTTATACATTTTTTACTGAATATCTAAAATATAGACATTACAATATTTCATTTCTAAATACACTAGAAGGCATTCTCCAAAAACAAAGACATTTTTCTGTGTAACCATCTACTTAACCATTATATTATCTCACCCCTATGTCCTTGATGTTAACTATTATCACATCCATATTCAAATTCTCCCTATTAGCCTTTAAGGGCCTTTTAATGTTGGTGTGGTCAAAGTAAGGTCCAATTAAGGTCCACATGTTACATTTAGTTGTAGTCTTTCAACAGCTTTTCATCAGAACTGATGCATCTGATGCATCCTACCTCCTCCTCTTTCTCCTTTTCCCCCTCGTTCCCGCTCTTTCCCCTGTGCCATGTGCCTGTTGAGTTGACCCACCTGGCGATCCTGTGGAAAGCTCTACCATCTATATTTCCTGGGTTGCTTTCTTGTTTAGCTTGTTCCTCTCATGGCTGCTGTTCCTGTAAACTGTTTGAGATATATAATTTCAATTAGGATAATGTCATTTTTAGAAAGACAGTTTCAGGTGAGCCATAGGGGTCCAGGTATGGTTGATCTGCCCTTAGTGACACTGATACTGGCTACAATGCGACGTTGATCCTCATTGACTTCTCATTTTTTTTTTTTTTTATCCTCACCCGAGGACATTTTTCCATTTTTTGTTCAGGTAGAGTGTGGGGGAGAGGAGAGAGGAACAGAGAGAGAGAGAGAGAGAGAGAAACATCGGTGTGAAAGGGACACATCGAGTGGCTGCCACCCGCACAACCGACCAGGGCCGGAGACAAACTGCAACCGAGGTACATGCCCTTAGCGGGAACCGAACCCGGGTCTCTCAGGACCGCAGGCCGACGCTCTAACCGCTGAGCCAAACCGGCCAGGGCCTCATTGACTTCTAAACACTGTATTTTTTTGCAGCTGTTTTCATACTTCATAATTCACTTCAATTAATTCTGGACTCTAACTAGGACATATATGCTCACCGAATTTTAGAAGTTTTTTCTTTAAGGCATTGCTTAGAGTGCATAGAATATTCAGTGTAAGCATTTAACCAATATAAAAAGATATATGATGCTTTGGAGTATGCATTTAGTATATCTTTGAAATTAAACTGGTTACTAGTATTTTTAATGAGACATTGTTGATTAGAGAAGAAATAGCCACATCTAGTCTACTACCTTTCAATTCATGTTTTCCCCTTAGTGACCTTCTATTCTTCTGATTAATATTTCCTGCACAGCTGTGTATGTGTAGCTTACTTTGCCAACACTTTAGAGATCACAAGAGTAAATTCAAAGAATACGTCCCTCTTCCTCACTAATGTATGTGTGTGTGTGTGAGTGTGTGTGTGTGTGACTCTGTGTGTATTTCCAAGAGCTAATTTGAATCTAAAGCAACCCTTACAATTGATTACATAAATCAAGGGAATATGTGTGTAAACCTGCATTAGGTGGTTTTAGATGGATTTAAAAAACATCTCTTTATACTATATTCTGTATACTTACATTCTCTCTTATATAGGGGTCTTGATGTGTTAATAATTTTTAAAGTAGTTTGTTTTCACTGAGATTAGCACTTTCAAAACTCTTTGGTGGAGGGACAGGTGGCCTGGCTTCACAGATCTGCAAACGCCACCCCCTCTGAGTACAATTATCACCCAGACGGTTTTCTTTCTGAGCAGTTATGAAGGTTTATGACCAAGTTATAAACAGGCAAAGGGAGCTTATGTTAATGAGGTCAACACTGTTTCTGTTATGTCTTTGACTTATTAAACAGTCCCCCAAAGGGAAAACTTTTTCAAATGGGCTAAACAGAGAGATAAACTTTTACCAGCTGAAGACTTAAATGGCAACTGGATTTAACAATATGGGGTTGTATCTGAATCTACATGGAACCATGCAATGATAATTATGTCACTGCAATCGTCATATTAATATTTATTTATGTATTTGTATATATAAGATCATTTCTATAACTATTTCTTTGTCTCAGTCAACTTGGGCTGTCATAAGAAAATACCATACTTGGTGGCTTAAACAACAGAAATGTATTTTCTCACAGTTCTGGAAGCTGGGAAGGATAAGATCAAGGTGCCAGCCAATCTGACTTCTGGTGAGAGTTCTCATCTGGGTGTTCACATGGCTGCCTTGTCATTGGGTTCTCACATGGTAGGAAGAGAGAGAGCAAGCAAGCTTTATAGTGTATCTTCTTATAAGGGCACCAATCTCACCACGAGATCCCCACCCTCATGACCTCATCTAACTCTACTCTCAAAAGGCCCTACCTCTAAATACCCTCACCTTGGAGATCAGGACTTCAACATATGAATTTGGGTGGGAGAGCACAAGCATTCAGTCTATGATAATCTTCATATAGGGAGTGAGTGAATGGAAGGAGAGAATTATATCTACATTGTTAGATGGATGCATTTACAAATCAGCCTCTGGAGATTTAGACTGTATGTGTCTTTTTCCCCAGCTGCTGGGTTTTTTATCAGACAAGTTGCTCTGCAATGGTCCAGTGATACTTGATCGAATGCGAATGTGCATATCACCATTGAGTTAGAGCAAAGTCAGACATGACAAAAAAAAGTTCAATTATTGAGTGTATGTTTGATAGTTGATACAGATGAGCTCATTCTAGCACAGTGAATAAGGGCATGCTGGTTGCAGTTTTGTGGTCAATGTTTCAATGCTTTATCAATTTGCAATTATAGTCATAGCCCAGAATTTGCACAGCCTTTGATAAAGAAGTTACCAGCTTGCAGTTAGGTGGGGTGGGAAACCAGACAGCTGCTCATGCATACCAATGAGGGTTTTGTCAATGCAAATTTGGAGAGCCCTTTTGAAAATTTAGCCCTAAGTGTCTACTTTGAGTTTCGGTGTGATATGTGACAGGAGACCACATAACCAGCAAGTTTACTTCTGAATTTAGCTTCACCTGAATTAAAGCTGATGTGATATTGCATACTGCTACACACATTAGCAACTTTCAAGTGAGAAAGAAAAATCCTGAAATTAGATGCAGTACAAGGGAAGAATCACAAAAAAAAGTCACTGGTGGTTTTGTGTTGTTTTCAACATTTCAGGAAATCTCGAATGAATATTAGGTAAAAAAGATAATTTGCTTCTTCACAGGAACAAATTTTTAATGCCATTTATTTCCTAGTTTGGCAGCTTAAGACAATCTGCCTACATACAAAGGAAGCAAAACAAAACAAAACAAGCTGTTTGGAGAATTGACTCTCCAACAAATCCCTCTTGAAGGAGCCAGGGTCCCCAGTTTAAAAAGGATGTTTTACTGTTCCTGCTCACTCCTCAGATGTCTCAGCATTGGCTACTGAAATGTTCCATCAACCAAGACAGCTGAACAATCATTGTATCATTTTGTTCTGGACATGTGGCCAGCTGAGGGGGTTTTATTTGTGTGTGAGGGGAGAGAAAACATAAACTTCCTATATTCTCTCCTAGATTATTGAAGTGACCGCTCCATACATTAGTTTAACATTACTGCTTCCTGTGTGTGAAGCTGGCATCCCTGAATTCACCTGCAGTCCCAACAGTGTTGACACCCAAGTGCCAATAAAATGAATTGAGACTACTTGTTTTCATTGGTTGTTGCCAATATAGGATGATGGCACATAGAGAACAATTCATGCAAGAGTCACCAAGTAACACAATGAAAAATAGTCTGTAATTAGTGAGGGCTAGCTATGCTTGTATTTATTGTTTTCATTAATTAAACAAATATTTATTTTGTGCCGGAAATATTATAAGATTTAAAGATCCAAAAATGTTAAGGTGTTGTCTTTATCTTTAAGATATTGGCAGAGTCGGATTGATCTGAAGACAGAAAGAAGTATTATACATACTATGATACAAGTGTGTACTATTTATAGGAATGACTCTTAGGAGTAGGTCAGGTCCTTTCCTGGAGAGGTTAGGAAAGGTTTCAAAGAAGAGAAAAATGTTGGGGCGAAAAATCACACACAGAATTACAAGGCAGTGTTTAGTAAATTAAAATAATGAGAAATCAAACCTCAACATAATAAGACCTTAGAGAAGAGAAAATTAATTTCTGTTTGAAATAGAAAGGAAAGATAACATTAAGGAGGGAGAAATGGAAGTGGACCTTGAGTAGTTAGTGGTGTAGTTAAATGAAAGAGTTGTTAAATCTGAACTGTGCTAACACTGCTTTGGTTCCTTCATCTAGGACACTTGGGGCAACAGAAAGTGATAACCTTCTTTTTTTTTTTTTTTTTTTATCCTCACCGGAGGACATTTTTCCATTTTTTTGTTCAGATAGAGCGGGAGGGAGAGAGAGGAAGGGAGAGACAGAGAGAAACATCGACGTGAAGGGACACATCGAGTGGCTGCCACCCGCACGACCAACCAGGGCCGGGGACAAACTGCAACCGAGGTACGTGCCCTTAGCGGGAACCGAACCCGGGTCTCTCTGCACGGCAGGCCGACGCTCCAACCGCTGAGCCAAACCGGCCAGGGCGATAACCTTCTTGATGTATCTGGAAATGGGAAAGGTAGAGCTAACTCAACTCACACTGGGCTTGTGATTACCATTTGGTTTCCATTTTACACAGTGCTTTGTTGTTGTTGTTTTAAATAAACAGTAACATACTTAGATAGAAATATGTATAAAACTAGCTTATTCTACACTATAGTGTAGTTCCCCATGGAACGTATACAGCAGACAACATTACAGTAGTAGAGAAGAAGGAGACATTGAAAGTGTATTTCCTTTCAACCTACATTAAGGGAGAAAATGGTAGTTCATAGTTTGATTTTGACTCCACAGTTCTTAGACTATTCATAAGAAATCTTTGAGGAAATGTTTCTTGGATTCCTGAATGAATTACTTCCCCTCTGAGTGGTGATATATCCATCCTCTTTTGAAGTTACATTGATTAGGGTGACATTGGTTAATAAGATCATTTAGGTTTCAAGCATACATTTCTATGATGCCTGATCTCTATATTGCATTGTGTACCCAACACCCAAAGTCAAAACATTTTTCATCACCATATATTTGCTCCCTTTACCTTATATTCTTCCCATCCCTTCCTTCTGGTAACCACCATACTATTGTCTGTGTCTACGAGTTTCAGTTTTATGTTCCACATGTGAGTAAAATCATATAGTTCTTTGCTTTTTCAGACGAATTTATTTCACTTAGCATGCTATTCTCTGGCAGTATTTCATCCTTTCTTATGGCTGAGTAGTATTCCACAGTATATATATACCACATCTTCTTTATCCAGTCCTCTACTGAAGGACTCTTTGGTTGTCCCCATGTGTTGGCCACTGTGAATAATACTGCAATGAACACAGGGGTGCATATAGTTTTGCAAATAAATGTTTTCGAGTTTTTTGGGTAGATACTCAGGAGAGGGAATGCTGGGTCATATGGTAACTCTATACTTAACTTCTGAGGAGCAACCAGACTGTTTTCAATAGTTATTGTACCAGTGTACATTCCCACCATCAGTGAATGATGGTTCTCTTTTCTCCACTACCTCTCCAATAGGTGTGAGGTGGTATCTCATAATTTTGATTGGCATTTCCCTAATAACTAGTGAAGTTGAATTTCTTTTCATATATCTGTTGGCTGTCAGTATGTCTTTTTGGTAGAAGTGTCTGTTCAGGTCCTCTGCACATTTTTTATTGGATTGTTTGTTTATTTGTTTGGTGTTGAGTTGTATGAGTTCTTTGTATATTTTGGATATCAAACCCTTGTCAGAGCTGCTATTTGCAAATATCATCTCCCATTGTGTTGGTTGTCTTTTTGTTTTGTTATTGGTTCCTTTTGCTGTGCAGAAGCTTTTCAGTTTGATATAGTCCTATTAATTTATTTTTGCCTTTACTTCCCTTGTCATTGGGGTCAAATTAATAAAATATTCTCTACAAAACAAGGTCCCTAAGTTTAGGACCTGTTTTTCTTCTATGTAATTTATTGTTTCAGCTCTTATGTTTAGGTCTTTTATCAATTTTGAATACATTTTTCTATATAGGAACAAGATGTAATCTAGTTTCTTTCTTTCTTTCTTTTTGCATGCAGCTTTCCAATTTTCCCAGTACCACTTATTGAAGAGGCTTTCTTTTCTGTATTGTGTGTTATTAGCTCCTTTGTCAAAAATTATTTGCCTATATACACATTGTTTTATTTCCGGGCTCTCAGTTCTGTTCCACTGGTCTGTGTGTCTGTTTTTATGCTAGTACCATGTTATTTTGATTATCATACCTCTGTAGTATAATTTGAAGTCAGGGAGTGCGGTACCTCTGGCTTTGTTCTTTTTTCTTAGAATTGCTTTGGCTATTTGGGGTCTTAGTGGTTTCATACAAATCTGATTATTTTTGTTCTATTTTTAAGAAAAATAACATTGGGGTTTTAATAAAATTAAATTAAATCTGTGTATTGCTTTGGGTAATATGGTCATTTTAACTATTTTCATTCTTTCAATCTATAAACGTAAAATATCTTTGCATTTCATTCTGTCTTTTTCAATCTCTTTTAATAATCCTTTGTAGTTTTTAGTATGTATGTCCTTCATGTTATTTGTTAAGTGTATTTCTAGGTATTTTATTATATTTGTCGTAATTGCAAAAGGATTTTTTTCATTTCTTGTTTTGTAATTTCATCATTAGTATATAAGAAAGCAGTGGATTTTTGTACATTGATTTTATATCCTGCAACTTTACTGTATTTGTTTATTGTTTCTAACAGCTGTGTGTGTGTGTGTGTAGTTACTTAGGGTTTTCTTGTACACAGATTTCACAGAATTATGTCATCTGCAAAAAGTGACGCTTTTACATCTTCCTTCCTGTTTGGATGCTTTTTTTTCTTTCTCTTGCTAGAACTTATAGGAATATGTTGAATAAGAGTGATGAGAGAGGGCATCTTTGTCTTGTTCCTGCTTTTAGAGGCAAAGCTTTCAGTTTTTCACTGTTGAGAAAGATATTAGCTGATGGTATGTCATATATGGCCCTTATTATGTTGAGGTGCTTTCCTTCTATACCTATTTCATTGAGTGTTTTAATTATAAATGGATGTTGTCTATTATCTAAAGCTTTATACGCATTTATTGATAAGATCATAGTATTTCTTTTTATTCCTTTTTTATTTTTTTAATTTTATTTTTGTTATAGATGTTTCTCCTTTTTTACCCCATTGGCTCCTGCCTACCCATCCCCCCCGCCTCGTCCCCGGCTTTGATGTCCATGTCCATTGGTTATGCATACATGCATATAAGTTCTGTGGTTTATCTCTTCCCACCCTCACCACCCCCTCTTCTGAGTTTTGTCAGTCTGTACCCTACTTCCACATCTCTGGGTCTACCGTATTCCTCAGACTGGTATATTCATTATATTCCGTATATAAGTGAGATCATGTGGTATTTGTCTTTCTCTGCTTGGCTTGTTTCACTTAGGATAATACTTTCTATGTCCCTACATATTGCCTCAAAGGATAAGAGATCTTTCTTTCTTACAGCTGCATAGTACTCCATTGTGTATATTTACCACTGTTTTTTTATCCATTCGTCTACTGATGGACACTTGGGCTGTTTCCAGATCTTAGCTATTGTAAATAGTGCTGCCACAAACATGGGGGTACATATATTCTTTCTGATTGGTGTTTCAGGCTTCTTAGGGTATATTCCTAGTAGTGGGATCACTGGATCAAAGGGAAGTTCAAATTTTAATTTTTTGAGGTAACACCATATTGTTTTCCATAGTGGCTGCACCAGTCTGCATTCCCACCAGCAGTGTACTAGAGTCCCCTTTTCTCCACATCCTCGCCAACACTTCTTGTTTGATGATTTGTTGATGGTGGTCACTCTGACAGGTGTGAGGTGATACCTCATTGTATTTTAATTTGCATCTCTCTGATGATTAGTGATGTTGAGCATTTCTTCATATGTGTCCTGGCCATTTGTATGTCCTGTTTGGACAGGTGTCTATTCAGCTCCTCTGCCCATTTATTAATTGAGTTCTTTGTCTTCCTTTTGTTGAGTTGTATGAGTACTCTATATATTTTGAAAATTAACCCCTTATCTGATGTATCAATGGCAATGATGTTCTCCCATACAGTGGTTTGCCTTTCCATTTTGATGATTGTTTCTTTGGCTGTGAAGAAACTTTTTAGTTTGATGTAGTCCCATGTGTTCATTTTTTTCTTTGTTTCTGTTGCCTTAGGTGATGTATCAGTGAAAATACTGCTGCATATGATGTTCAAAATTTTGATGCCTACATTTTCTTCTAGAATTTTTATGGATTCATGGGTCACATTTAAGACTTTTTTCCATTTGAGTTTATTTTTGAGTATGGTGTAAGTTGATGGTCTAGTTTCATTTTTTTTGGATGTAGCTGTCCAATTTTCCCAACACCATTTATTAAAGAGGCTGTCTTTACTTCACTGTATGCTCTTGCCACCTTTGTCAAATATTAATGAAGCATAATGTCTTGGGTCCATTTCTGGGTTCTCTGTTCTGTTCCACTGGTCTATATGCCTGTTCCTGTACCAGTACCAGGCTGTTTTGATTACAGTCGCTTTGTAGTATAACCTGATATCTGGTATTGTGATCCCACCTACTTTGTCCTTCTTTTTCAAAATTGCTGTGGCTATTCGGAGAATTTTTTGATTCCATATGAACTTTTGAAGTATTTGTTCTAGTTCTGTGAAATATGTCTTTGGTATTTTGATGGGGATTGCATTGAATCTATAGATTGCTTAGGGTAGTATGGACATTTTAATGATGTTAATTCTTCCAATCCATGAACAAGGTATGTGCTTCCACTTTTTTATATCTTCCTCTATTTCTTTTTTCAATGTACTTAGTTTTCTGCAAATAGGTCCTTTACTTCTTTGGTTAATTTTATTCCTAGGTATCTTAATTTTTTTTTGCCATAATGGTAAGTGGGATTATTTTTTCAGTTTCTCTTTCTGTGAGTTCATCATTGGTGTATACGAATGCTGTCGATTTCTTCACGTTAATTTTGTATCCTGCTACTTTGTCAAATGCATTTATTAAGTGTATTAGATTTTTGATGGAGTTTTTAGGGTTTTCTATGTATAATATCATGTCATCTGCAAATAATGACAGTTTCACTTCCTCCTTTCCAATTTAGATCTCGTTTATTTTTTTCTTCACGTCTGATTGTTGTGGCTAAGACTTCCAGTGCAATGGTAAATAAGAGGGGCGAAAGTGGACATCTCTATCTTGTTCCTTTTCTTTTTTTTTTTTATCCTCACCCGAGGACATTTTTGCATTTTTTGTTCTGACAGAGCTGGAGGGAGAGAGAGGAAGAGAGAGGGACACATCGAGTGGTTGCCACCTGCACGACCAACCAGGGCCGGGGACAAACTGCAACCGAGGTACGTGCACTTAGCGGGAACCGAACCCGGGTCTCTCCGGACCGCAGGCCGACGCTCTAACCGCTGAGCCAAACCAGCCAGGGCCTTGTTCCTTTTCTTAATGGAAATGTTTTTAGTTTCTGCCCATTGAGTATGATGTTGGCTGTAGGTCTTTCATATATGGCCTTCATTATGTTGAGATATGATCCCTCTATTCCCACATTGCTGAGTGTTTTTGTCAGAAATGGGTGCTGGATTTTGTCAAATGCTTTTTCAGCGTATATTGATATGATCATGTGGTTTTTATTCTTCATTTATTTTTGTGCTGTATCACATTTATTGATTTGTGAATATTGTACCAGCCTTGCATCTCTGGGATGAATCCCACTTGGTCATGGTGAATGATTTTTTTGATGTATTGCTGGATCCAATTTGCTAGTATTTTGTTCAGGATTTTGGTGTCTATGTTCATCAGGGATATTGGCCTGTAGTTTTCTTTCTTTGTAATGTCTTTTTCTGGTTTTGGAATTAGAATTATGCTGGCTTCATAAAACGAGTTTGGAAGTCTTCCTTCTTCTTGAATCTTTTGAAATAATTTGAGGAAAATAGGTATTAGTTCTTTGAATGTTCGGTAAAACTCCCCCATGAAGCCATCCGAGCCTGGGCTTTTGTTTGCTGGGAGAGTCTTGATTACATCTTCAGTTTCTTCTGTTGTTATTGGTCTGTTCAGGTTTTCTATCTCTTCCCGGTCCAGTTTTGGGAGACTGTGTTTCTAGAAATTTGTCCATTTTGCTTAGATTGTCGAATTTATTGCCATATAATTGTTCATAGTAGTTGTTAACAATATTTTGTATTTCTGTGGTGTCAGTTGTTATTTCTCCTCTTTTATTTCTGATTTTGTGTATTTGGGTTCTCTCTCTTTGTTTCTTGGTGAGTCTAGCTAAGGGTCCATCAATCTTGTTTATCTTTTTGAAAAACCAACTGTTTCTTTCATTGATCCTTTTAATTGTTTTTTTTGGGGGGGGGACTATATGTGATTTATTTCTGCCCTGATCTTTACTATTTCCTTCCTTCTACTTGCTCTGGGGTTTTCTTTTTGCTTGGTTCTAATTCTTTAAGTTGTGAGGTTAGGCAGTCAATTAGAAATTTTTCTTGTTTCTTGAGCTAGGCCTGTAGTGCTATGAACTTCCCTCTCAGAACTGCTTTCGCTGCATCCCATAGATTTTGTGTTGTTGTGTGTTCATTTTCATTGGTTTCGAGGAAGTTTTTAATTTCTTCCTTGATTTCCTCGGAAACCCATTCATTGTTCCATAACTTGCTATTTAGCCTCCATGTGTTCAAATGTCTTTGCATGTTCTTGTTGCAATTGTTTTCTAGTCCCATGCCATTGTGATCTGAGAAGATGCTTGATATGATTTCAATCTTCTTGAACTTGTAAAGATTTATTTTGTGTCCTATCATGTGGTCTATCTTTGAGAATGTCCCATGTGCACTTGAGAAGAATGTGAATTCTGTAGTTTTGGGATGTAATTCTCTGTAGATATCTATTAAATCCATTTGGTCTAGTCCTTCATTTAGAGTCTGTTTCCTTGCTAATTTTTTGTCTTGAGGATCTATCCAGTGGTGTCAACGGGGTGTTGAAGTCCCCTGCTATGACTGTATTGCTGTCTATTTCTCATTTGAAGTCCTCTAGAAGATTTTTAATATATTTTGGTGCTCCTACATTGGGTGCATATATGTTTATCAAGGTTATATCTTCCTGTTGAATAGATCCTTTCAATATTATGTAGTGGCCTTCTTTGTCTCTAGTTACAACCTTCATTTTGAAATCCATTTTATCAGATATGAGTATTGCTACCCCAGCTTTTTTTTTTTGCTTTCCTTTTGCTTCGAAAATTTTTTTCCATCTCTTCACTTTCAAGCTATGTGAGTCTTTTGTTGTGAGGTGCATCTCTTGTAAACACCATATAGAAGAGTCATGCTTTCTTATCCAATCAGCTACTCTGTGTCTTTTTATGGGAGCATTCAATCCATTTACATTTAAGGTGATTATTGATATGTACTTATTTATTGCCATTTTTGTTTAGTTTGGTTATATTTTTCTTCCTATTTCTGCTACTAATTACAGCAGTCCTTTTAACATTTCTTGCAGTGCCGCTTTGGTGCTAATGTATTCCCTTAGCCTTTTTTTTTTTGTCTGGGAAGCTCTTTATTTGACCTTCTATTTTGATGATAGCCTTGCTGGGAAGAGTAGTATTGGATTCAGATCCTTGTTTTTCATGACCTTGATTACTTCATGCCACTCCCTTCTGGCCTGTAGTGTTTCTTGTAAGAAGTCAGCTGAGAGCCTTATGGGGTTTTCTTTGTAGGTAACCTGTTGCTTATCTCTTGCTGTTTTTAGGATTTTCTCTCTGTCTTTAATTTTTGGCATTTTAATTACTATGTGTCTTTGTGTGGGCCTGTTTGGGTTCTTCTTACTTGGGGCTCTCTGTGCTACTTGAACTGAATGCCTTCTTCCTTTACCAAGTTAGGGAAGTTTTCTGTCACTATTTTTTAAAAATATATTCTCTAACCTTTGCTCATTTTCTTCTTCTTCAGGGACTCCTATGATGCGAATATTATTACGTTTCCAGTTGTCCCACAGTTCTCTTAAGCTGTCTTTCTGTTTTTTTAATCGTTTTTTCCTTTTGGTTTTCTGATTGGTTGATTTTTTTTTACCCTGTCTTCTAAATCACTGATCTGGTCCTCAGCTTCCTCTACTCTGCTTTTTAGACCTTCCAATGTGTTATTTCTGATATGTCATTTTTGATCTCTTCTTGTTGGTTTTTAATTTCCAATTGGTTTATTTTCAGCATCTCTATGTCCTTACTCATGCTCTTGAGCTTCCTCACGATCATGGCTCTGAATTCTAGCTCTGTTAACTTGCCTAACTGCTCCACATTGACCTCATCTTTGGTGGAGGTCTCTTGTTCTTTCATTTGGGTTTTGTTTCTGTGTTTCACCATTTTGTCTATCACAGTGGGCTTTGGAGTTTGTCAAGTTTTCCCTGTGGGTGTTGGTGTTCTGCTGTTTGTGGCTCCCTCTCTTGGGTTTAGTTGAGTGGGCGAGGACCCACATTAAACACCACTGTGAAGTCTTACTTTCCTGGTTAAAGTTGCTAGCCCAGGAAAGGTAACTGTTATCATTGATCTTTAAGCCTGGAGGCTAGCAGTGAAAGTTACTTGAAGAGCTTTGTGTTGTCAGTTGATTGAATAACTCCCTCAGGTGCTCAGTGTAAGTGGATTTCCCGAGGGTGGGGCTGATGCTTGTTGTTAGGGAGCCTCAATTAGCATTTCAGCGCCCCACTGGGTGGGGTTGGATCTCTGAGGGTGGGGCTGCTGCCTCTCCCCAGAGCCCTGGGAAGGAGCAAGATGGCCATCGACCTGCGTGGCCTCAACTCAGCAAAAGCTCTGAGCACCCTCCAAATCCCGAGTGTCCCCACACAGTTCCAGTTCAGTCTGCCCTCCCTCTGCCGGAGCCCAAGGTGAGTGGCTGTGGCTTTTTTAGCCTCTGTCCCGGCTCTGCACTGTGGAGCTGCGTGGGAGTTTAACCTGAGGGCGTTGCTCACAGCTAAGGCAGCTGCTGTCTGTGGGCTCCCAGCCCCCCTCTCACGCCTTCGCAATCCTACCAGGATCTAGTCAGTGTCCCTGGTAATATGATCCTTGTAAGATGCTTTTCTGTTGCTTTTTCTCGTCGATGTGTCTGTGTTATAGTTTTAGTTCCAGTTTGGTTCTGGGAGACGGTCTGTGTAGCTTCTGTTCACTCTGCCACCATTTTGGAATCTAGATCATAGTATTTTTATTCTTTGTTTTGTTAATGTGGTATATTATATTAATTGATTTGCTTATGTAGAACCATCCAATACCCCTAGAATGAACCCCACTTGATTATGATATATTATTTTTTAATGTATTGTTGTATTCAATTTGCTAGTATTTTGTTTAGGATTTTTGCATTTGTACTGAACAGAGATATTAGTCTGTAGTTTGTTTGTTTGTTTGTTTGTTTGTTTGTTTGTTTATTTATTTATTTATTTATTTATTTATTTATTATTGTGTAATCCTTTCCAGGTTTTGGTATCAGGATTGTGTTGGCTCAAATAATGTGTTAAGAAGTACTGCCTCTTCTTAAATTTTTTGAAAGAGTTTAGGAAGGATAGTTATCAAATCTTCTTTGAATATTTGGTGGAATTCACTAATGAAGTCAACTGGTCCTAAAATGTTATTTTTGGGGAGATTATAATGTTTATTTCCCATTCCTCACTGTTGATCAGTCTAATTAGATTTTCCACTTCTTCATGATTCAGTCTAGGAAGGTTATATTTTTCTAGGAGCTTATCCAATTATTCTGGGTTATTGAATTTGTTTTTATTAGTACTCTAGTATGAGCCTTTGTATATCTGTAGTAACTTCTCCTTTATTTCTGATTTTGTTTATATGAGTCTTTTCTGTTATTTTCTTAGTAAGTTTAGCCAGGGGTTTGTTAATTTTATTAATCTTTTCAAAGAACCAGCTCTTTGTTATAGTAAACTTTACATAGTTGTTTTGTTCTCTATTTCATTCAGTTGTGCTCTCAATTTTAATTTTTTTTTATCCTCACCCGAGGACTTTTTTGTATTTATCTTCAGATAGAGTGGGAGGGAGAGAGGGGGAAGAGAGAGAGAGAAACATCAATGTGAGAGAGACACACTTAGTGGTTGCCACCCACATGACCCCAACTAGGGCCAGAAACAAACTGCAACTGAGGTATATGCCCTTAGCGGGAACCACACCTGGTACTCTCCGGTCCACAGGCAGATGCTCTAACTGCTGAGCCAAACTGGCCAGGGCTGTGCTCTCATTTTTATTTCCTTGTTTCTGCTAACTTTGGGTTGCTTTGGTTCTTCTTTTTCTAGTTCTTTAAGATTAATGTTAGATTGTTTACATGGGGTTTCTGTTGTTTCTTGAGATAGACTTGTAAAAATATAAACCTTCCTCTTATTACTGCTTTCACTGAAACCCAGAAGTTTTAATATGTCATATTGTCATTCTCATTTTTCTCTATATGTCTTTTGATCTCACCTTTTATTTCTTTTTTGACCCAGTCATTTTTTACTATTATGTTGTTTAATCTCCACATATTAGTGGGTTTCTTCACTTCCTTTTCACAGTTGATTTATAATTTCAAAGCATTGTGGTTAGAGAATATGCTTGATATAATTTCAATCTCTTCAATTTGAGGCTAGTTTTGTGACTCAACGTATGGTCTTTCCTTGAGAATGTTCTTTGTGCAGTGGAGAAGAATGTATAATCTGATGTTCTAGATTGAAAGTCTTTTTAAATATCAATTATGCCCATTTGGTCTAATGTGTCATTTAAGGCTGACATTTCCTTATTGATTTCTGTTTGGATGATCTGTCTGGAGCTGTCAATGGAGTATTAAGATTCCCAACTATGATTGTGTTTTTGTCAGTTTCTTTCTTTAGTTATGTTAGTAGTTTTATACATTTTGGTGCTCCCTGATTGGGTGCATATATATTAGGAAGTGATATGTCTTCTTGACGTAGTGTCCCCTTTATCATTATCTAATGTCCATCATTTTCTCTTGATACCTTTGTTATCTTGAAATCTATTTATTCAGATATAAGTATGGTCATACCCTTCTTTTCTGTGTATGTTATTTGCTTAGAGAATCATTTACAAGTCTAACTTTGGCATGGAAGCTTAGATATGTCTCTTGAAGGCAGTATATGGTTGGGTTTTGTTTTTTGATCTAGTTTACTACTCTCTGCCTCTTTATTGGTGAATTCAGTTCATTTATATTTAGTGTAATTATTTATATATGAGGATTTCCTATCGCCATTTTATCTTTTGTTTTCTGGTAGCTCTGTGCCTCCATTGGTATTTTTTCTTTTTGTTTCTCTGTCTGTTGTTTTTATTTAACGGTATTCTGTACTTTTTTCCTCATTTTTAAGCTATGCATCTTAGGGTTTTTCTGTTGTTTGTTTTTTTAGTATGCGCCCCTAGTGGAAACCAAACCCGGGACTCTCTGTCTGCAGGCCAAAGTTCCAACCGCTGAGCCAAACTGGCCAGGGCTATGTGTCTTAGTTTTGCATTTTTTTGTGTGTGGTTGCCATTAGGTTTATGAAAAAGAAAGTTTCATATATACAGCAGTCCTTTTTCTTTTGAATGCATGTGATCTCCATTCTCTTTGCATACTCAGATCTTTCCCCCTCCTGTTTTATGTTTTTATCACAAATTATCCCTGTTTATTCTGTATGTTTGTTGCTGATCTTACTCATAGTTTTGTGACCTTTTGTTCTTTGTTTCAGGTAGAATAACCCCTTGAGTATTTCCTGCAATGGAGGGCTTCTGGTGATAAGCTCCCCCACCTTTTCTATGTCTGGGAAAGTCTTTATTTCTCCTTCATATCTAAAGGATAACTTTTCTGGATATATTATTCTTGGCTCTGATATTTCTCTCATTTAGTCCTTTGAATATTTGGTTCCATTCTCTGCTAGCTAGTAGAGTTTCTGCTGAGAAGTCTGATGATAACCTAATGGACTTTCCTTTGCAGGTTACTTTCTTAGTTTCCTGGGCTGCCTTGAGAATTCTTTCTTTGTCATTAATTTTTGACCATTTTAATACAGTATGCCATGGACAAGGCCTCTTTGGATTGAGGTAACTTGGTGTTCTGTTTGCTTCTTAGATAATAACATCTAGCTCTTTTCACAGATTTGGGAAGGTCTCATCAACTGTTTTTTGATAGTTCTCATCAACTATCTCCATTCCCTTCTCTCTCTTTTTCTTTTGGTGTACCTATTATTCTTATATTGCTTTATCTGATGAAGTCAGAAAATTCTCATAGAGTTCTTTACTTTTTTTATGCTCAAGTCTCTCTCTTCTTCCATTTGCATTTCTAGATTTCTATCTTTGATATCACTAATTCTTTCTTCCATCTGGTCCTCTCTATTTCTGTGCTCACTAGTTCATTTTATATTTTTACTGAGTACTTCATCTCCAGAATTTATGTGTAGTTCTCTTTTAAAGTTTCAATCTTTTTTGTAAAATACCTATTTTAGTCATTAATTTGTTTTTTGAGTGCTTTAAATTGCCTGTCTGTATTTTCTTGCATCTTGTTGAATATTTTCAGAACTTCAATTTTGATTTCTCTGTCATTTATATCATATATTTCCATGTGTTTAAATTTTCTTTCTGAAGCTTTTTCATTTTCTTTCTGAGCTGCCTTGTCACCTTGCTTATTTATGGTATTTGATACTTCTTTTCTGTCTAAGCATCTATGTAGACTGGCATTTCTCTAGCTGATTTCTACAAAGAGGTCTTTCTGTTATTTTCAGTAGGTGGTACTGAATCATAAATTTTTTAACTCTGTAAAATCCCAGTGCTGACCCCCACAGCAATCCAAATTTGGATATAAATATCCAAATGGCCCTTGGCAGAAAAAATCTTCCCTACCCTTTGTAGAGGTCCAAACTGGTAGATGGCATTAGTTGCATTTTTATCAACTCTGCCTTCTCAGTCTCAGAATAATTCTCTCATGCACATTAATGAAAGCTTTGTAGGAAAGTTATATACTGGGAAAGACTCTAGTGTTCAAAAAGTGTTTGAATTACCAAAGACCTCCGATGAATCACTTAATTTTGGGAGTCTTTGTTTTCTTCCTTTTTATAATAGAATGAGTTAAGCTAGTGATCTACATATTCCATATCTTATTATTTTAGGTATTCTATGAATAGAGTGATCATAGTTTCAGAAATAAAATTTTCAGAAATCTATTGTTAGTAACATTTAATCATTGGATTCCTACAGAGCTGAATTCAAATTGATTACCAGGACACAACTCTCCATCATACCCTTGTGAGACTGATAGAGTTTGGCGGTATTGCCTGGATTTTGAGGTGGAGTCATATACAACACCAAAGGGAGGAGATGGTTTATGTAGTCCTATTTGTCACGTGGGTGACAAACCTGTTCCAAGATAAAGCCATTTTTTCTGCAGTTCTTGGTTGCCTCAGAGGAATTTTATCTCTACTAGTATTTCTATTATCTGAATTGATCATATAATGGCAGACAAATTAATAGGCGATTATGACCCTTGGTAATTTTTGGTAGTGTTGTTGTATAATGCTAGGGAAGTATGTTTGCCAGGCTGAATCAGGACCTTTCATGTGGAGTCTTGTGGGCGACCCATTTGTAGCATTCTTCCCATTTATACTTGGCTTAAATTTATATATCTATTTGACCAGCTATATCAACAACTGTTTTCACTCTAAACCATTGATTACTTACTACCCTTATATGTAAGACATTGTTCTAAGCTCTGTGGGAAATACAAAGATGGTCCTTTTAGTCAGAAAGAAAAAGAAAGAAAGAAAGAAAGAAAGAAAGAAAGAAAGAAAGAAAGAAAGAAAGAAAGAAAGAAAGAAGAAAGAGAAAGGAAGAAAGAGAAAATCTAGTGAGGAAAATTCAACTCATGGTAAGAATTTATTGATTATTATTGAATAACAACTATTATTTTGTTTTTGCCAAATAAATGCTAAAATTATTAACCATTTATATGGTAAAAAAAATCATAGAGACCTAGAACTAAAAATGACAATAGTTGGGTTTTTATTCATAAGTGATATTAAATTATGTGACAGATAATAACTAGTTATGCTCAGAAACCTAATCTAGTTCATGCCTGGTGGATAGAATCCCAAGTGACCCATGAAAAATTTTTGCATGTTAGAACTACTCTTCCATTTGAAAGGAAACAGCTAATTTAATTTTTCTAAGTTGAAATATGTAGGACAAATTATAATAGACCATTTTACTTCTTAAGAAATTTTAATTATTTGGCTTGCATGATGCTTTATTATGTAAAATATTTTCACCCTACAGCATTTTAGTTGTTCTAGTCTAATTTTAAGTAAGATTACAAGGGTACTGGTACTTTTGATATTGATATTTCAATTAAGGTGGAAGATATGGACAATGATGAGAAACCAGAGGTATAATTTCTTTACTTGTAAATATAGATTAATATTTGAACCTTATTCATAGTTCAAAGACTATTGCAGGAGAGTAAAATTCTTGTTCTATAAGTATGAAGGACATTATGCTTCCCAGGATAAAATACTAACTGTGCTTACAGGGCTTCTGATCCTTTGACATTCTTATTTTTTTTAATTTAGTTAAACACAATGAAAGTAATTTCTAGTGTCCCATTCTTAGTGTAAGAGATATAAGAAACACATCTGAAAAGATGCAAATGGGATGGATCTGATCACCTAAAATGTTTGAGGTGATAGAACAATCTCTAGTTAGAATGATTTATACATTGAGGTTACAGTATTTAAAAATCTGGTCATCTTCACCAGGTTCAAAGAAGTAACTGTTTATAGTTAATGAGGTTCAGGACCTATGCAGTCTTCTGTGGCCTCACAGATGTGTTTCTGTAGATGCATTTTTCTACAGAATAAGAGAAATGAGATTTAAATGCAGTCCGCTCATTGCTACTTTTTTGTTTTGTTTTGTTTTTACAAAACACCATTTTATTAAACCAATAGAAATGCTTTTATTTTTATTATTATTATTTTTTAATTTAAATTAATTAATTTATTTTTGTTACAGGTGTTTCTCCTTTTCCCCCCACTGATTATCCCCTCCCCCTCCCTCCCTGTCCTCTCCCCAGCTTTGTTGTCCATGTCTGTTGTTCATGCATACATGCATATAAGTTCTGTGGTTTATCTCTCCCCTCCCCTATTCTGGGGATAGTCAGTCTGTACCCCACTTCCACGACTCTTGGGCTACCCCATTCCTCAGACTGTTATGTTCATTATATTCTACAAATAAGTGAGATCATATAATACTTGTCTTTCTCTGTTTGACTTGTTTTGCTTAGGATGACACTTTCCAGGTCCCTCCATGTCATCTCAAAGGATAAGAGATCTTTCTTTCTTACAGTTGCATAGTACTCCATTGTGTATATGTACCACTGCTTTTTTATCCATTTGTCTACTGTTGGACATTTGGGCTGTTTCCAGATCTTAGCTATTGTAAATAGTGCTGCTACTAACATGGGGGTTCATATATTCTTTCTGATTGGTGTTTCAGTGTGTGGAAACTGGCCATTTCGCAAGGAATTGTAAAGGAAATCCCACTAATAACTCAAAAACTCAGACTCCAGGAGTTTACCCTAGATGTAAAAGGGGGAAACATTGGGCTAATGAATGTAGGTCTAAAAAGGATGTTCAGGGTAACAAACTACCCCCGATGCAGGGAAATGGGCACAGGGGCCAGCCCCAGGCCCCCAAACCCAAACAAATCTTTGGGACAGTCAGTTTTGTTCCAGCAAACAACAATCCATTTGAAACCTCCTCAGAGTCACCACAGGAAGCGCAGGATTGGACCTCAGTTCCACCACCTACACAGTATTAACTCCTGAAATGGGAGTTCAGGCCCATTGGTGTTTCAGGTTTCTTAGGGTATATTCCTAGAAGTGGGATCCCTGGGTCAAATGGAAGTTCAATTTTTAATTAATAGAAATGCTTTTAAATCTTCCCTTTTTCTTCTAAGATGTACTTTCCTTCATTTATAAAGATGCCAGAGGTCTTCTATTGGCTCCCAGGGAGGTTGTTCCCCTCAGGTTATAAACGTTAATGGCTGTTGAAAAGCCCTATGTGGAGCCCGGACCTGCAAAGGGGCAGCTGCACCACTTGGTCCCAGGAGCCCTGTAGTAGTGGGAGAAAGAGAATTCCACAAACTTTCCATAAAACATCTCCATTGGACACACTCTGTTCTGAGGAAGATTAAATTTAAATACAAAAGAATATATAGATTTAACAATATCTGCAAAATACTGGATTAAATAAAGTTGAAAGGCGAATGTATGTTAGGTCTTATCATAGTCAACAAAATGCTAATTCTCATTATGAACGTCCTAGGGGGCGATACTGTGGGCATGGTCTTCTGAGTGGTTGAATTAGGAGCCCCCTTTCTGATAAACATCTATTAAATATTGTAAAAGAGTAGACTATTGAGAAGAGTTTAGACAGTGCTGCCTTAGCAACCATCAAGTTTCCTGCCTTAGGTGAGGAGGCAGGCATGGGAATAAGGATCTAGAAAGCTCTAAGGGTTTGTCAGTGGATGAGAATCTGTGGAGATTACAACTGCCTCATCAACACCCTCTGCTGCTTCCCTCCAGTCTCTGTTGACACAGAAAGTAGAAGCTTCTTCTTTCCTCTCTATGATTTAAGTTTTCTCAACATACTAGCTTTCTTTCCTGAACTCACTGGGATATTCTGAAACACAAGCATCATTCATTCTGACCTCTCCAGTTTTGCTTCCCTGCTGTCATTTCTCCACATTTCCTCTCTCATTTTCAGTGGTCCCCAGAAATCATCTCCTCAGAGACATTTATAACAACTTAAAAAAAAAAAAAAGGAAAATAAAAAAGAAGGCATTTAAAACTCTTATCTGAATTCGGGAAAAATATCAAAACCAGTTTCTATATGATTGGTAAGATTTTTTACTTTGCAATAAGCATATTTTTGAAATTTTTTCTTTTTAATGCCAGTTAATGAAATGCAGAGCAACAAATATGAGCTCATTCATACCATGTTACAAGTGGTCATGAATGTGCAGGAAACTGAGAACAAGAGTGACTTCCTCCCCTCCCCGAAAATATGGGTTCAAAAAGGCAGGGTCTGGTTTGATTCAGGGTTCTGAATCAGACCCTGAACTAGGCCTGTAGCTCACTTGAAAGTAATCTCTCTGAGCTTAGCTTTGTCATTTGAAAAGTACTCCTAAGGCAATTGAGAAAAAACCTGGCGAGCATAGCCGAGAAGGCCTAGCACGCAGCAGGTGGGGTCTTTTCCTATCCTTATTGTGTTGCCTATTTTATTGTGGACTCTTGCAAATAACTGAGTCCAGTGAGGCCTCAGATGCTTAGTTTGGAAGGATTCCATAGGTTTCAAGTTAGGAGATCAGTGCAGTTGGACCCTTGGCATAAAGCCAATCTGATTTCTAGCTGCCTGCTTCAAGGTTTCTTTGTGGGCGAGGGCGTCTGCAGATGTGTAACATCCCTAGACAGAGCACAGCTCTCAGAGACAGAGTTGTGGCTTGCATCTGTCATACACCTGTGAGGGCGAACTGCAGCCCTCAGACTATACTTGGAGTTGCTGGTGCAATGACTATGGCCCCATAATTCAGACATCTGTCCATCCATTTCACCACCTGCTGCCAGACCTCTGCAGATTAAAATGTTCTTGCACTGCAAAAACTGAAAGCAGGTTCATAACAGGCAATTCTGAGACCAGCCAGAGGTCTTTCTCCCAATATACATGAAGGAAAATTATATATCACTTTCTTAAGTAGAACATCTCAACATTTCTAAGGTTAATGGAAGGTGCTACCCAGTATCCTTTAAAATAATGCAGACAAAATATACGTGTATTCCTTTCTCTGTTTCTCTCTTTCTGTCCGTTTGTTGGGCTGGTTTATGTCTTTTTAAAAATTTTTTTTAAATCTCTCTCTAACTTTTTTCCCTTTCTCATTCTTTCTTGCACATAAAGATGCCACTTAAAGGGGAACTTCTCTCGGAAAACATAAGAAAAGGAACATTTTTTACCTGTAGTTGTTACTGACTAAGCATCACAAGACAAAGTACACTTTTTCTTGTGCCCAGGAGAAAACAGCTGATCTTTTGGAAACAGACAACTTTTTGAAAAGAACAATTTTTATTTTTGTGGTACTCCTGTATGATTTACAAAGAACTCTTACATACCTAATCTTATTCAATCCTCACATATATTCTTATCATCACATTATAGATGCGAAAAACTTAGGGATCTGGAGAGGGCTAAATAAAGTAATTTATGTGAAGTACCTTAGCAAGAGCCTGGCATGTGGTGGGTGGCCCTGAATTTTCTTTGTCTTTCCTTAAGTAACATGTCCAGTCTCAGTTAACAATCTTCTTGCTCCAGAGAACAAACTCTTTCCACATTAAGCCATAATGTCTAGTACAGAGCAGTTGGTTGAGCTGTATGTTGTGGAATAGATGGGAGAGGGGGTTGCCTACATGGGTGTTTCTCTATTTCCCCGTGTCTGCTGTCTGAGATCATTTCTCCATAGAAATAGAGGGCAAAAGCCCTAGGAAGTGACCATTCTGTAGGAGAGAGAAAATGCACTCTTCTGCTTCTCATTTGTAAACTTTAAATTCCAGAACACCTCTGTAGAAAGGGGTAGCTTTTTGTTCTATTCTCTTTTCCCCCCTTTTTCATTTATCTTAGGTGAACTGCCATGCAGAACACACAGTAAACTACTCTGCCCTGCAGGGCCCTGAATTGGAGACACACCTGGGGATATGAGAGCCACACACAAATGCGTGAAAAGTGGTGGCATAGAAGAGTGAGCGCCAAGTGGTCATTTTTGTTGGAATGCTTCACAGAACAGATGGGCTTTTATGAGTTTCTGAAGTTTGTTGTTATAAATCTCAGCTGTTGTTCTGCAGATTCTTTTCTTCTGTATACATTTTAATATCTCCGTGTGTGTTTGGTGCTTATGAAATGCAAGGATAGTTCCCCTTAGAGCTAGGCATCTCAGGGCAGCGTAAACTTCCCTTATTGGGCTCTGCAGAAATCCTTCCTCTCTCTATTCAAGCTGTTAGACGGGGGGAAACAGATTTGGCAGTAATCTGTGACCACACCTGAGGTATTGTTCAGGGAAGTTCATGCTGCAAAAACAAATTAGCTGCCAGATCTCATAATACACCCCAGGTTTATTTCTTGCTCACACATTCTAACACGGGTGGTAGGGGTACAGGATGAGTGGAGGACAGTGACAGTTCCCTCCACGTGGTCACTCAGGATCCAGGCTGACACAGGTGCCAACGTTGCCACATAAGGTTTGCTGGAGCAAGGAAAGAAAACACCTGGAGAATTACAAAGAGAATTTCCATTACCATAGCTCAGAAATGACATCCCTCATTCCTACCCAGATTTCATTGGCCAGAACTGATCACATAGCCTTGCCTACCTACACAAGGATTGGGAAGTATAGTTTTCCATGAGCCAGGAAGGAAGGATAGAAAATGAAATTTGATGAACACAGAGCTTTTCCCCAGCTTTACTAGATGTTTGCAGAGATAACAAGTTCACCATTAATGGGGATGTTTATCAGGGGCATATGGTGTGCAGCCTCCTCCTTCATTCAAGGAGAACAGAAATACAGGTAATAAGAACAATCATATAATAAAAGTCTTTAACTTATATGCATGTATGCATAACCAATGGACATAGACAACAATGTTAGGGGGGTGGGGGACGGGATGGGAAGGAGGGGGTTTAGGGGGAGAAAAGGAGAAACATCTGTGACAAAAATAAATTAATAAACAGTGGAGAATAAAATAATAAAAGTCTCTATCTTTACTTTTAATTAAAATACTAATTATTTTGTATATCTAAATTTTGTACACAACAGTCACCTTTTAATGGTCATTTTCTCAAATAAAACAACTTTGCATTCTCTAAGCACACATTAATATTGAACCAGGAAAGACCCTAAAATTTCCTGGGTGGTCAGGACAGGCCAGGGCCGCATGAGTTAGACATGTCTCTGATATTAAGGCTCTAGACATTTAAACATTTAATATGACGGGATTTTAGACAGAGATTTGGGGGACTTATTTTGCCGCTTCAGGCTGAGAAGGGCATTTCTTAATAGTTTTTTAATGTATATTTTCATCCACTTTAAATATAGAAAAAAATCCAAACATTGGAAGGTGAAAGGAAATTACTTGTCTAATACAATCCTTTGGGAAAATAATCCAGCAAAATGTATCAAAAGCTTTGCGAGTGTAGTATTTCTATTAATATGTCAAGAATCATATAAAGGCTTATAACCTCACTAATCCCACCTCTGGGAACCGTGTGGTTGGCCACCTCCCCCAAACCTACTTTGATAAGGTCATGATTTAGTTAAAGTTAATGGAATATAAATAAAATAAATATGGCATTATATAAATTATTCTTAAATTTATGTGAATAAGTACTCTATAAAGCATCTGCTTACCTAAAATTAGGTTATTTGACATAAAATCCTGATTCTTTCATTTTTCTGCAAGATTACTGTTGACTTAATGAGCACCTCTGGCAGATTCATGGGTAGTGTTCTCTTCTACAGGCTGTATTTCTCTCCAGTTTCCAAATAAACACTTACTACCTGAAAGTCTAATATCTTTGCTCACTTACATTCTTGTGTGTTTTATATCTTAAGTGTCGACAAAGTGACCACATAACCAAGTGTCCTTAAATATATCCATGCTCTAGCCCAGCTGGTGTGGCTCAGTGGTTGAGTGTCAACCCCTGCACCAAGAGGTCACTGATTCGATTCCCTATCAGGGCACATGCCCAGGTGGGCCCGATCCCCAATTGGGGGGATGCAGGAGGCGGCCAGACGATATTATCTCTCATTGATGTTTCTATCTCTCTCCCTAAAATCAATAAAGGAAAAAAAAATTATCCACGCTACACATTGACACATATTTCGAGATCTGGTCCATCTACATATTGAAAGTATAGATGATGTCCCTGGCCGGTTTGGCTCAGGGGTTGGAGCGTCAGCCTGTGGACCAGAGAGTCCCGAGTTTGGTTCCCACTGGGGGCACCTACCAAAAAAAAAGAAAAGAAAATATAGATAATGAATGGACTTTTTGTCTTCATGTTATATACATAATCTATTACTTAAAGAGCAGAAATGATCTGTTATTTTTTTCTGTGTTTCTTAGGGGACTAGTATGAATGCTGTATTTGTAGGAAAATAAATGTGAGCTTTACATTTTTGTTAATCCTTAAACACTAGTTTGTAAAAGTTATTATTTCATAATTTGGGTGAAAAGGTTATTTGCCTAAAGATCATCATAGATTTATTTAAGCACTATTTATTTCCAAGAAAATTGCCTAGCTGCTGTGGCTCAGTGGTTGAGCATCGACCCATGCACCAAGAGGTTAGTTGCCGGTTGGATTCCGGGTCAGGGCACATGCCCAGGTTGTGAGCCCAGTCCCCAGTGGGAGGCATGCAGAAGGCGGCCAATCAATGTTCTCTCTCATCAATGTTTCTCTGTCTCTCCCTCTCCCTCCCCCTCTCTCTAAAAATCAATTAAAAAATTTAAAAAGAAGGAAATTAAAGTACCACCCATATATAAAAGACCATTGAAGACAAAATAATAAATGATCCACTCTATGAGATGTTATGCAACTTAAGATAATTGTTTGGAAGTCTATAAACCATTCTATTATAATGTAATTTTTAAAGAATAAAAACAATAGCCATTTTCTATTGCCACCTACTCTTTGCCAACAATGCTTTCTCCTCCCCCACTTCAACCCTCATGTTAAACATTTATCCTCATAGAAATTCACTATTGTGCTGACAGAGGGGTTGAAGGTGAATGTAACTAGATTTGTGGCAGTATCTCTCCATCCCTCTTGAGCTCTCCTGAGCCTCTTGCTATGGAGGTCTTTTTGGATTTCAAAACGCTCAGGTAACTTGTAAATGTGGTGTAGCATAGTGCAACTTCTGCTTTTAACCTTTTCATGGTCCCCAGTCACAACTGTAACCCTGAGGACATATCACTAAGAGACCTTGCTGCACAGATGAACAGTGATTGGCTCAACTAATTTCTATAGAAACTATAGGACTCAGTTTGTACGTTTCTATTTGAGGGAAGAACTATGATTAGACAGGAAGTGCATTAGTGCAAGATGGTTGCAGTAGAAGGATTAGGGGAATAACCCAAACGTTTTGTTTCATTTTATTTTATGGTTTATGTTAAGGTATTATAATTTTCTAGCTTTATTGAGGTACAATTGAAAAGTAAAACGCATATATATTTAGGTTATGTAACATGGTTTTTAAGAGGTTATGTAACATGGTTTTTAAGATATACAGCATGAAGAATATATGTAGCCCTGGCCAGTTTGGCTCAGCGGTTAGAGCGTCGGCCTGCGGTCTGGAGAGACCCGGGTTCGGTTCCCGTTAAGGGCACGTACTTCGGTTGCAGTTTGTCCCCGGCCCTGGTTGGTCGTGCGGGTGGCAACCACTCGATGTGTCCCTTCACGTCGATGTTTCTCACTCTCTCTCCCTTCCTCTCTCTCCCTCCCATTCTATCTGTACAAAAAAAAAAAAAAGAATATATGTAAAATGAACACAATCAAGATAATTAACACGTTCATCACCTTCCATAATTATCATTTGTGTGTGTATGTGTTGAGTACACTTAAATCTACTCTCTTAGCAAGTTTCAAATATACAGTATATTGTTATTAACTATAATCATCATGCTGTACATTAGATCCCTAGAACATATTCATCTTATAATTGAAAGTCTGTACACTTTGACCAAAATCTCCCCGTTTCCCATACTCCTTAGCTGCTGGCAACCGTTGTTCACTCTCTGGTGTTTTGGGTTTGACTTTGTTAGATTCTATATATAAGTGCGATTATACAGTATTTGTCTTTGTGTCATAAACCAAGCTTTTTGAATAATCTATGAATTTAACACACATACCAAAATTCAATTTTTCAACACAAAATATGGGCTGTAAGCTAGCTTATTGAAAACATACATAAACAAAAGGTATGAATATCTTTCCTTCTGTAAATATTCACTTAGATTCTCAGGTTGTGGTAGCTTAAAAGATCCCATAAAGCTCCTGTGCAAAACTTTGCATATATGTGCTTCATTCAGCAGCCAAGAAATCATCCAATTCATCTGTGATGAAACCTTTTCTCCAATGTTTAAGAACCATGCTTTATAATACTGTAACCCTTAAGTAAGGTTCACTTCTTTTAATGAAAAGCAATGTAAATATCAATTTCTAGTTGATCCTATTTTTAATGAAGGTTTAAACCACCTGAATCCCATACTTCACCTCAAGACAGCTAAGGATTTCTAATTTGAGCTAAAATGAGGTTTGGACTTGATGTTTCAATTAAGCCCCGTCATTCTGATAAGTTTCTTTTAATAATGAGGAGGACACTGAGCCTTCACACATGTCACAGGTTTATATAGTTCTTCCTAAATTCATATGCATAAAGAATTTAATTAAGACATGTTTATTGTGATATATAAACATATTGATAACATTTTTGATAGCTTCCCCCGAAAGAAAATATCTTTGTCTTCCTCACATTCTCTTTCGTTGCCCCCTCCCCCCCACACACAACAAACCACATCAGGAATATCTCCTTTAAATTATTCACTTGGAATTTTGTTCCTTTCTATGAAGCAAGCTCCTTGTTATCTCATCTCCTCATAATTTACATATCCTTGAGACCTCTGGTCTGCAAAAAGGCAGGAAGCTACAGAGCTTTAGTGCTCCCAGTAAACTAAAGAGAGAAAATCTGTTCAATTACAGTTCTATTAGAAAACAGAGGAACAAACATTGCTTTAGCTGAGAAGTCACAAAACCACTAATACAATTTGAAAGTTGGAAAAAAGGCAGAGGGTATGCATGAATCACAAAATAAAGATTCTCATGGAAGGTATTATATCTTATTTAGTTTTGAAACTCAGTGCCTCGAAGATAAGAGCCAGACACCTAGCAAAGCACTCAATACCTGTTGCTTGAACAAATGAATGAATGCCCCTAAGATTTACATGCATGACACTGATGACCAGGGGATAGATAACTATGGCATTGATTACCAGACACAGCAAGCTAGTTATAATCAGTGCAGATATGTTCACATTATTTTATTTATTTTTTGGTACATGCCCCTAGTGGGAACCGAACCCGGGACTCTCTGGTCCGCAGGCCGACGCTCCAACCGCTGAGCCAAACCGGCCAGGGCTGTTCACATTATTTTAGATTCTTATATTTTTATTGTTCTTTCTAAAAAATAAAATATTGCTATTATATTATTTATGTGATTTTAAATGCCATAGAAATCGATGCTTTGCAGATACATCTAAACAAATAATGAAGAGTAACTCTTAATGGATCAAAATGCACACACATAACAGAGTGAAAAGTCCTCATTTCTTCTCAAGGAGCCAAATGAAAAAGAAAGACACAAAAATGAATCGTGTGTATATTTTTAGGTGTGTTTGTGAGGTAGGCACTGTCTTTCCAATACTCTGTTGAGTGTTCTACAGACATGAACTCATTTAATCCTCTCCACAACACTGTGAGGTAGTTCCCATCCTAATTTCTACTTCACAGTTTTTATCAGAAAACTGAGATTTAGATTGTTTAAGTAACTTACACAAAATCATACAACTGGTTAGTGGCAGAGCTGAGTTTAAGATCAAACAGTCTGACCTATGCTTTTAGCCACTATGCTCTACTGTATATACCCTACTCTTCTCGCCTCTCCTCTGCTCTTCGTATTAGGAAAATAACACTTCCACGGGCTCTTGGTTAGATTACAATTTTCATACTGTGTGGGATGGTCTGGAATAAAAAAAGAAAGAAAGGAAAAACAAATACATTTCACTGTGGTTCATTAAACCCAGAAATAGTTTCCTACCAACATGACTGCTAGAATATATCTTTGAGAAATAAATAATAATCTTTCTGTTTTTTCACTTTAAAATTCTTAAAGACTCTATTTCAGTGTGTTCTCTGAATGTTCTCGTATCTGCGCTTTATTTAATTAGCAGCTGTTTGCAGGTGTGATAGGTGATTCATGCTAGTCTTAATATTGTATATAATTGGATCTCTAAGGTAGATTTATCTGTCAGAGTAAAATTGATCTACAGGTAGTTCCCTCTAGCTAATACCTAAATTAGTTTCACCTGGACTCTGCCCTCTGATTCCTTCTGAATTATACCCAAGGAAGGCAAGCTAACAGCTGGTGTAGAAAGCAGAAATTGTGTCTAAAAGACTCTAAGGTGAGTCCAAGCTGATTATGAAAGGAACAAGAAAACTAAACATATTTATAGGCCAGCTTTGGGAAAAATCAAGCTTCAGCCCATCAAATTTTAGAATAGTTAGAAACCACATTTCAGAATGGATACTTCAAAGCAATACTGGTCAAGACTCTTAAATCAGTGAGCAATAGAACACTATGATGAATCAGGGCTTTTGGATTCCACAGTCTATATTTTGTATTGTTAAACATAGATTTTCTATCTGTTTTCCTCAATTTTCCCTCTTTATTTAAAACAACTCAAAGGGAATATCTAAATCTACTTATTCTCCATGGGCTGAGTGTGCACTGGCTTCTTATTAGTACATGGATTATGAGTTAGCCCTACTCAGAAGTAGAGCAAAGAAATGGTTGCTTTGGTGTACTTTGAGGGTTTTCCCATTCTCAAGTTATGTTCTCAGGAGTCTTCCACTTCCATAGGAAAGCTCCTTCCAATGCTGTGCAAAATTTGTTACCTATGCTGTTTCTCATCCCCTTTCATCCCCTTCAAGACATCATCATAATAATCTTTCTTTCTGTATTAGAACATACTTATTACTTATATCTTGCTTTATTTGGCCTTGAGTTCTATTAAATTCTCCTTTTTTATATCTAATCTCAAGAACAAATGACCTCCAAAAGAGACGTCTACCATCATCTTTTAATGGAAAAAATGCTAGGCTGGTGATTGGAAGACTCAGCTTTAATGCCAATAAGATATGGACATTTCATTGGGTCTCTCAGATCACCGTTTTTTTTGTTGTTGTTGTTTGTTTGTTTTTGTTTTTTTTTTCCATCTGTTAAATATAGGTAATTGACCTCACCATGTGTGTGCAAAGTGAACACTAGTTCTGTGGGATTCTCTGTAAATGATTCTTCTCTTAAAAAAGGGGGATGGGAGTAGGGATGTCTCTCTGAGATAGCAATAGTATATGAGAAAGGCTTTCAGAAATCCTGAAGTGAAAACCAATAAAAACAATGATTAACTTTTTTGTACCTTATTTCCCCACAATTTTAGACCATAGGATCCTCTTTTAATAAAATGTTATAGTATCTTATAACACTAGGTACCATGAGAGAAAGTTTGGAACAATCTGCAAAATCCCTTCCAATCCAAAACCTTCCAGGATTATTATTACTGTATAATATCCATCAATATATCACTGTTAAAATAGAAATATACCTGCTGAGGTAACATTAACCTGATGCTAACTATCAGCCTTGCATTTATTTGTCCCATATAAAGGCAGTTATTCAGTATATATTATACTAGAACCTATAGATATCAAGTTGAAGTTAGTAGTATTTTACCTAAAGGTTATATGATATAGAAGGAAGAGACAAAAGTATAAAAATAAGAACAGTAAAGCATATGAACTACAATAGAGATCTAGGGATGCTTGAGCAAGTCTGAGAAGGGTGTTGGGGCATAAGCTGCGGCTAGCATTGCTGTAAGAAGATACCCTTTCCATTGAGTGTTGAGAGGGAGCCAGGATTTATCACGGAAGAGCATTTTAGGTAGCAAAAGCAGAATGATCAAAGGCTCAGAATTCTGGGACATTCAGAAATCCTGGCTTATCCAGAGGTCACTGGCAAATTTTGCCAGAGCAGTTTCAGTGGAGTAGAGGGAATGGAGGCTTGATGAGATTGGAATGACACGTGAGTGAAGAGATGAGAGAAGTGTGCAGGGGATTGATTGGATACTGGAAAGGGAACCTTCCTTCAAATGGGTTTATCAGAATGCAATCCCCCCCAGCAGTGAAATGGAGCAAAAAGCAGTGGTAATGCGTCAAAAAACTGCTGTTGGGAGGGAACACATTTCAGGACACTGCCAGAAAGGGTTGGGGGGGAGGGGGGGGACAAGGTGCTCATGTACCTTTAAATTAGGCAGCTTAAGAGAGAGTAAATAAAGTGCTAAAGACACAGACACATTTCCCACTAAAACTTGGCTGTGATAAAAGACAAAACCTATGGAACAAATTCTGATTTCTCACTTGAAATATCCAGAAGGCTCACTTTATATGAGTTAGTAAAAGGGTGACGTTTCATCAAACTGGTTCATAAAAATAGAAAATTACTTCTTCTTTTTGTCTCTGCTTATATATACCTTAAAGTTATCTAAAGTGTTTCATGGCAGGCTGTATAATATTGCTCTGCACTGTATGCATCAAAAGGTGGAGCAAAACTTAACAAGCACAGAAGTCTGGCCTGACTTTAAGAACTGTTTTCTAGGAAAGAAAATGTAATTCATAATATGCATTTCTGGAGAGGTAGCATTCCTCACAAAGAGACTTGTATTATTGCAAATACCAAGTGATCCCAGTTCTGTGCATTCTTTTTACAATTTATCTGCCTCAAGTTGATAATAATAATAATGTGTTCACTTCTATAGTATCTCAAACCCAAGAATTTCCAAGTGCTTTGTAAATGTGAATAAAATCCTAAGACATCCCTGTGAGGCAGGTGAATATTGTTACAAGTATTTTATGAAGAAAGTATTAGATGAGGGATTTATGAAGTTCACAGAGTCATTTGTTGATACCTGAAATTCCTGGATGAAAATATGCAAGTGTGCAAACACACACACACACAGTGGGTCGTGATTTCTCTGAGCCTGCCAAATAGAAAGAGGCATGTTGTAAGGGAGGCAATGATCTCTCCCACCAGGAAAAGCTTCCAAGTGCACAAGACACTTGGTCAAAACTGTGAAGGACAATAAGGTATTTACAAGGCACAGAAGTGAATGAGACAGAAGGTGCATTATGTATAAAACCTTGAAGACAGGAAACTGCATGATGTACAAAGAACTGAAAGGAATCCTGTAAGGCTAGAGCAGGGGCCACCAGCTCAAATGCCCACCAGGCCAGGCACATCATATGCATGGAGCAAGTGGTGCAGGGAGATTCTAGTGATCTCTAAATCCTGTGTGTACCACGGAGGGCAGGAGCTGGTTCATATGGAGCTAGGTTGTTGCCAGGCCATGTTTGTACTATATATCTACCTTTTCCAAGATGTCAGGATTTTGAAATGAGCTGTTTTTGAATGTTAGTGACTAATTAAAATTGTATAGACCAAAATATCTCCACAACATCTATAAATAAGTCCAACCTGCAGTGTCTACAAATGTCCCAAGAAAAGGATCCCAGTTTTCACCCTCCTCTTTTGGTTATAAGCATCAGAAACAAAACCTAAGGTCATTTTAGGAGCTCTATCTGGAAATGTAGACAATCTATGGGAAGCCTGGAGAGTAAGACCAAGGGAGTAAGACCAAGGGAGTAGACAGAATGGAACACAGCTGAGCTCACACCATAGAAAGAATCATTTTGCTGAAATCTCGTTGGAGCTGCAGTTGTCTCCTAAGTGTTAATGCCAGAATCTTGACCTCTCTTAGAACGGAGAACCCAGTAGGCACCCTCTGGTAAAATGCTCACGTACAAGTTACCAAGGGAACAAGGAGGATAATATATAGCCCAACTAATTCCAGAGTGGGACATACAGGGATCAATTCATCAGAAAGACATACTATTTCTAAATGATGATGCACCTTATAAATGACACAGATATTAGGTTGGGGAAAGCAGGAAGGGGTGGGAGTGGGAAGGGGGAAGTCAATGGGGAAAAATGGGGGACATCTGTAATACTTTCAATGATTAAAAAAATTTAATAAAATATAACTTTCCCACAAAGAAAGTTCCAGGACCATGTGGCTTTGTTACCATAGGTAGTTAGATATTAGGAAGAAAGCAAAGGGAATCAGACACTAAGTCTATTTGCTTCACCAGGAAGCTACAGCTTCATACATACCCCATACCCCTGGGGATCATAACATTGTTCCTCCAAGGCAACTAACACCCCTCCAGTACCTCTCCCATACCAGATTGTGTGGAGAGGGAAGGGAGAGGTAAGCACATATACAATAGAAGTCAAAATGGCTCAGTGGGAGGTGCTTGACCATATCATCCTATCAGTCTAACCTGGGAAAGTGATCTTTGGTCAGGGGTTGGACCCATGAGAAGCCTTAAAATGCTTGGGAAATTGATTAGTTCTTTGGAAAAATTCCTGATTATAACCTCAGGTGAATCAGGATTGCTCAGTGACCCGCACTCAACCTGTACATTCACACATTCTCTCTGGCCCTGGAGCAAGCAACCATGCAGGTCTAGCAGCTATGGGCCTTGGCAGACCACCTGGGCTCCAAAGGACTAAGGTTTAATATGAAATAGAAACTGAACACTGGCCTTTTTTTTTGGCTTTTGAAGACATGGTTGGATTTTTTCCATGGTGGGACAGACAGAGATGGGACATTGAAAACCCAGAGGTATATTTCCACATGAATAAATCATCTTGCCACACTAGTCTCCCATGTGTAGTCTGTGAAATGTTTTTCTTAAGACCCCATGGAAGAGCCTGATTTCTACCAACAATAGCTTCACTGGACAATTCTATTAAGATTTTATGAAAGACATAATATCAATCCTAAACAAATTCTTTTGGATAACAGAGAAAGAGGAAGTGATTCTAAACTCATTATAAGCATAACATTAATCTGAGATCAAAGTCAGTAAAAATACATGTCAAGGAAAAACTGTGGAGTAATAATCTTTTTCAGACCAAGAGAGACTTCCAATCAAGATGGTGGCATAGGTAAACACGGTATCATCTTCTCCCACAACCACATCAAAGTTACAACTAAACTACAGAACAACCATCATTCAAAACCACCTGATATCAAGCTGAATGCAAGTCCTACAACTACAAAATTAAAGAAGCAGCCACACCGAGACTGGTAGGAGGGGCGGAGGCACAGACGAACTGGTCCCACACCCACATGTGGCAGATAAAAATCAGGAGGACACCTCAGCTGGGAAGGTCCTCCCTGGGGACTGATGGATCCCCGTTCTACACCAGGTGCCCAGCTCAGGGTTCCAGTGCCAGGAGAGAAGTCCCTAGCACTTCTGGCTGTAAAACCAGAGGGAACTGAGGCTGAGGGAGGCTGAGACTCTGGAGCCCCAGGAAGCTCCTCTTAAAGGGCCCATGCATGGACTCACTTGGCCTCACATCCTCCAGGCTCCAGCATGGGGGAGGCAGCTTGAAAGGAACTAGAGACATATGGGGAAGAACTGAGTTGTTGGGCATTGGGGCGAGGGCTGGAGAGGCGGCTTTCTCCTGGACAGACGTCCAATCAGAGGCCTTTGTTCCTTTGGTGAGCCCTTCCCTGGGGCAGCCATATCTGGGACTCCAGCAACTTGACCTACACTGTTTGCCCCACCCTGGTGATTTCCTGAGGCCCAGGCCCACCCAAGCTGTTGCCAGTTGCTTAACTGTAGGATTGGCCTGTCTTGGATCCTGCTTCAGGTTTTCCTAAATTCTTTCAAACAAGCAGCATCTGGGCTTAGCAAGCCCCACACCTCTCATTAACTGGCCCCAGGCCTGGCAATAGAAGCAGCCAGTCTTGGTTCACAACTTGGATTTCCCTGGGCACCTCCAAGCCAGCACAAGAAGCAGCCATCTGCAGATTACTTTGTAGCTTATGCCTGGTGGCTCTGGGTAGAACACAGGCAGAGGCTGACCTGGCCCCGGAGCCAGCACACCCAGTGGACAGTTTCAGAACACTGTGAAGCACCACCACCCAACCACCTCCACTCAAGGAATGGACTCAGTGGGTACCAGAGCCTTACTGAAGTAAATCTTGCTCTGTGTGGTGGGCCCCTGAATAGTTGATCATCCAAAGTAGTTAGAGGTCGGTGGATAGTGGGCACAGCCAATTCTTGCAGCTGATCAGCTTGAGTAAAATCCTCTCATTGATGTGCTGACAGCAATCAAGACTCAATTACAACAGAAGCGTGTAAAGTCCACATGAGGGGTGTACCTCGAGGGCCCAGCTGGGAGATCAGGGAAGCTGTGCCACTGGACCCTACTGGACACCTACTATTACAGGCCACCCTAGGAAGCACAGGACACATAGCAACTCTGCCTAATACAAAGAAGAAAACACAAGGAGGTAGCCAAAATGAGGAGACAAAGAAACAGATCCCGAATGAAAGAACAGAACAAAACTCTGGGAAAAGAAATGGAGATTAGCAACCTAACAGATGCAGAGTTCAAAACACTGTTTATAAGGATGCTCAGTGAACTTACTAAGAACATCAGTGAACTTAGTGAGGGCCTTAAGAGCATAAAAAAGGACCAGTCAGAAATAAAGGATGCACAGTCAGAAATGAAAGAGGCACTAACTGAAATAAAGACTAATTTACACAGATTCAATAGTAGAGTAGGTAAAGCCAAGAAGCAAACCATTGATTCAGAATATAAGGAAGCAAATAACACCCAATCAGAAAAGCAAAAAGAAAAAAGATTCCAAAAAAATGAGGATTGTGTAAGGAGCCTCAAGGACAACTTCAAGCGTGCCAACATTTGCATCTTGAGGGTGCCAGAAGGAGAAGAGAGAGAACAAGAAATTGAAAACCTATTTGAAACAATAATGACAGAAAACTTCCATAACTTGGTGAAGGAAACAGACATACAAGTCCAGGAAGCACAGAGAGTCCCAAACAAGATAAACCCCAAGAGTTCCACACAAAGGCACATCATCATCAAATTGCAAAAGGTTCAAGACAAAGAGAGAACATTAAAAGTAGCAAAAGAAAGGTTGTTAGTTACCTACAAGGGAGTTCTCATAAGACTGTCAGCTGATTTCTCAAAAGAAACTTTGCAGGCCAGAAGGGAGTGGCAAGAAATATTCAGAGTGATGAAAAGCAAGAATCTACAACCAAGATTACTCTATCCTGCAAAGCTGTCATTTAGAATTGATGGCCATATAAAGAGTTTCCCAGACAAGAAAAAGCTAAAGAAGT
Source organism: Molossus molossus (assembly GCF_014108415.1). Taxonomy (NCBI): domain Eukaryota; kingdom Metazoa; phylum Chordata; class Mammalia; order Chiroptera; family Molossidae; genus Molossus; species Molossus molossus. The sequence goes on along the minus strand of NW_023425347.1, from coordinate 22,410,643 downwards.
TCATCACCACCAAACCATTATTATATGAAATGTTGAAGGGTCTTTTTAAAGAAAAAAAGAAAAAATATGAACAAACAAAATGGCAATAAATACATATCTATCAACAATTGAATCTACAAACAAAATAAACAAGCAGAACAGAAACATTCTCATAGATACAGAGAACATTTTATTGGTTTCCAGATGGGAGGGGGGCTTGGGGGAATGGGTGAAAAAGGCGAAGAGATTAAAAAGTACAAATTGGTTGTTAGACTGAGAAGCCTCAAAGGGAAGAGGGTTTGGGGGTGTGAGGAAATGGACCAGAGAACTTATGTGCATATATGCATAACCAATGGACACAGATAACAGTGTGGGGAAAGGCAAGAGATGAGTGGGAGTGGGTAGGAGGGGGTCAATAGGGGAAAAAGGAGGAACATCTATAATACATTCAAAAATAAAGATAAGTTAAAAAATAGTCTTTGTCATTGTAGAAATCTTGTACTTTATATATAAATCAGATAACACATCATGACTTCATCTCAGGAATGCAGTGTTGATTTAACATTTTTAAATCAGTCATATAATTTACCATATTAACAGATAAAGGCTAAAACCCATAAAAACCTCAATACATGCAGAAATATTTAACATTATTTGACAGAGATGATCATTCATTCACAATACTCTTAGAAAACTTGGAATGGAAAGGAACTCTCTCAGCTTGATAATGGACATCTTCAAAAAAACATGCAGTGGACAGTATATCTAATAGTAAAAAACGGAGTATGTTCTCTCTAATGGCCCAAACTAGGTAAGGGTATTGCTCTCACCACTTTTATTAACTTTCTATGAAAAGTCCTAACTAGAAAATTAATACAAATATAATAAATAAAAGGCATATAGACTGGAAGAGAAGGACCAACATTTTCTTTATTCACAGATTATATAATCATGTACTTAGAAAATCCTAATATAGTTATAAAAACTGTTAGAATTGATAAGTGAATTCAGCAAGACTGCAGGACACACAGTCAATATGTAAATATAAATTGTAAGAGTTTAATTTCTGGTATGACAATAAGGTACAACTATACTGACTCCCCCACCCCCAGATTACAATTATATACATGGGACAACATACAAAAATCATCTACCTGAAGTTACTGGAACATGAACAAGAGTGGAAAGGCTGTGGAGAAAGATCAAAACTTGAAACAAGAAAACACATGGTTTCCCATTTTTATGATGTTTTTGTTTGAGGACAAATTGAAATCACCACCATGCAAACTGGCTAAACTGCATAAAGGAAACCAGTCTTCTTTTTGGCCTGAAGAACAGTGGTTAGGGCAAACACAACTATTCTGAAGTGAAGGTAGAGAGATGTTCTGTAAAGGGGACAGAGTCAGAGAAGAAAAGACCAATATCTGTGTGTGAAGATTATCCAAATATCTAAATATTGAAACATGCATGCATAGGGAAGACTCAAAAGAGCTAAGTATAAAGGAAGTGAATGGAATGTTAAGCTTTTGTTTAACAGTGAAGTTAATTGTCTGCAAAAACAAAATGAAACACAAAATATGAAAAATAATGAAATACAAATGCTAAAAGTAAAAAATAGAATATCTATAATAAAACATTCATTTGATGGGCTTAATAGCAGAATGGAGATGCCAGAAAAAATAGTCCATTAAAATGAAATAATTAGAAGACTTCCCTGTGATGAACACACACACACACACACACACACACACACACACACACAAGAAAGATGGAAAATAAACATGAACAGAGTCTCAACAACTTTTAAGAAAATGTTAAATCATTTAGCATACAATTGTAGTTTCACAGGAAAAAGAGATAGAAAATAGGGCAGAAAAGATATTTGAAGAACAAATAATCTCAAATGTCCAATATATGATGAAGTGTAAAAATTTAACAGTTTTAAAAAGCTTAGGGAATTAAAAAATAATCAATCAATCAATCAATCAATCAATAAAAATACATGGCCCTGGCTGGTTTGGCTCAGTGGTTGGAGCATTGGCCTGTAGACCAAAGTCCTGAGTTTGGTTCCCACTAGGGGAACGAACCAAAAATAAATAAATAAATAAAAATATAAATATAAATACATGGCTACATCCATCATAGTCAAACTCATGAATACTAAAGATAGAAAATCTGGAAAGTAGCCAGAGGTAAATGACACATTTTATACCAAGAGAAACAATTAAAATTACTGACTTCTTATCAGAACATATGTAGGATACTTGACAATGGAACAAAATCTTTAAAGTACTGAACAATACTGAAACCCAGAATTGTTTTTCTTTAGATTTTATTGAATTAATTGGGGTGACAGTGGTTAATAAAAGTATATAGGTTTTGGGTGTACAATTATATAATACATAATCTGTATATTGTATTGTTTGTTCACCACTCTTTACTCTCTTCTATCTCCTCTCACCCACCTTCCCCTCTGGTAATTACCATATTATTATCTGTGTGTATAAATTTATTCCCCTTCTTTTTTTTCTTTTACTTAATCCCTTCACCTTTTTCTTCTAGCCCCCCAACCTGCCTCCCCTCTGACAGTTGTCAGTCTGTTCTCTGTATCTATGAATCTGTTTCTATTTTGTTTATTTATTTTGTTCATTAGATTCTACATATAAGTGATATCATTTGGTATTTGTCTTTCTCAGATTGGCTTATTTCACTTAGCATAATACTCTCCAGGTCCATTTATGCTGTTACAAATGGTAAGACTTTCTTCTTTGTTACCACTAAGTAGTATTATATTGTGTAAATGTACCACAGCTTTTTTTATACACTCATCTACTGATGGGCACTTGGCTGCTCCCAAATTGTGGCTATTGTATGTAGTACTGCAATGAACACAGAGGAGCATATAGTCTTTCAAATTATGTTTCAGGTTTCTTTCAATATATTATCAGAAGTGGAATTTCTGGGTCATTTTTTAATTTTTTGAGGAAACTCCATACTGTTTCCAGAGTGGCTGCACCAGTCTTCAGTCTCATTAACAGAGCACAAAGGTTCCCTTTACTCCACATCCTCACCAACACTTGTTTCTTGATTTATTGATAACAGTCATTCTGACAGAAGTGAAGTGATATCTCATTGTAAATTTTTTGTTTTGTTTTTGTTAATCCTCACCTGAGAATGTTTCCATTGATTTTTAGAGAGAGTGAAAGGGAGGGAAGGAGGAAGAGAGAGATACATCGATATGAGGTGACACATCAATTAGTCACCTCTCACAGGACCCCAGTGGGGGCTAGGGATCAAACCTGCAACTTAGGTATGTGCCCTTAACTGAGAACTGAACTTGTGACCCTTCATTCCAAGTGCCGACACTCTAATTGCTGAGCCAAACTGGCCAGGGCAGGTTTTGTTTTTGTTTTTATGCAATTATAAATGAGATTATTTTCTTAATTTCTCTTTCTGATAATTCATTATTGGAGTATACAAATGCAAGTGATTTCTGGGTATTTATTTTGTATCCTGCTACTTTACTGAATTTGCTTCTCAATCTATTAGTTTTCTGGTGAAATTTTTAGAGTTCTCTATATACAGTATCATGCCATCTGCAAATAATGAGTTTTACTTCTTTATTTCCAATTGAAAACCTTTTGTCTGAATGCTGTACCTAGGCCTTCCAGTACTATGTTAAATAAGAATGGTGAAAGTGGACATCCTTGTCTTGCTCCTGATCTTAAGGGAAATGTTTTCAGTTTTTGCCTGTTGAGTATGATGTTGGCTATGGGTTTTTCATATATGACTCTTATTATATTGAGGTGACCCTTTCACAGGGGTTGCCTAAGACATAACAGTAGCAAAATTACAGTTATGAAGTAGCAACAAAAATAATTTTATGGTTGGGAGTCACCATAACATGAGGAACTGTATTAAAGGGTTGCGGCATTAGGAAGGTTGAGAATCACTGATCCATATGATCATGTAATTTTAATCCTTCATTTTGTTTATGTGGAGTATCACATTTATTGATTTGCAGATATTGTACCAACCTTGCATCCTCAGAATAAATCCCACTTGATCATGGTTTATGATTTTCTTAATCTATTATTGTTGATCCATTTTGCTAATATTTTATTGAAGATTTTTAGCATCTATGTTCATCAGGTTTATTGGCCAATAAGTTTCTTTCTTTGTAGTATCTTTATTCAGTTTTGGAATTAGGAAAATGCTGGCCTTATTAAATGAGGTTGGGAGTCTACTGTTGTCTTGAATTTTTGGGAATAGTTTGAGAAGGATAAGCATTAGTTTTTCTTTGAATGTTTGGTAAAATTCAACTGTGAAGACATCTATTCTAGGACTTTTATTTTTTGGGAGTAGTTTGATTACTGCTTCGATTTCATTAGTTGTATTCTGTATATTCAGATTTTTATTCTTCCTGATTCAGTTTTGGAAGATTGTATGTTTCTAGGAATTTATCCATTTTATCCAGGTTGTCCAATTTGTAGGCATATAGTTATTCATAATATTTTATTACAATTCTTTATATTTCTGTGGTGTCGGTGTTACTTCTCTTTTATTTCTGATTTTATTTATTTGGTTCCTTTCTCTCCTTTTTTTTTTAATGAGTCTTGTTAAAGGTCTGTTGTTTATCTTTCATGGAACAAGATCTTAATTTCATTGATCTTTTGTCTTATTTTTTAAGGGTATATTTTATTTATTTCCACTCTGATCTTTATTGTTTCCTGTCTTCTACTCACTTTTTTATTTTTTGTTCTTTCTCTAATACCTGTAAATATAAAGTTAGATTGTTTATTTGAGATTTTTCCTGTTTCTTGAGTTAGACCTGTAATGCCATAAATTTTCCACTAGGACCACTTTCACCTGTCCCATAGATTTGAATTGTGTTCTCATTTTCATTTGTTTCAAAAAGGTTTTGATTTATTCCACGATCTTATTGTTAATCCATTAATTGTTAACCCATTAATTGTTAAGGAACATGTTATTTAGCCTCCATGTCTTTGTGTGTATTTTAGTTTTTTTCTTGTGATTGATTTTTAGTTTCATATCATTATGGTCAGTAAATATACTTGATATGATTTCAATCTTTTTAAAATTTTGAGACTTTTTTTGTGTTTTAACATGTGGTCTATCCTGGAAAATGTTCCATGTACACTTTAAAAGAATGTATATTCTGCTTTGGAGTGAAATCCTCTGAAGATATAATTTAAATTGATGTCATCTAGTGTGTCATTTAAGACCACTGTGAACCCGAGAATGACTTTATCCAGTAAAAATATTGTTTAAGAATGAAGGCAAAATAAAAGAATTTTCAGATAAAAGAAAACCAAGAACATTTATCATAATCAGACCTGTGTTACAAGAAATTCTAAAGGAAGTTCTCTAAAGCTGAAGGAAAGTGATACCAGTTAGACATTCTGATCTTTAAAAAGGAACAAAGAGCATTGGATATTATAAATATATGGGTAAATTTAGGAAATATTTATTTTGCTTTTTGTCTCTCTCTCTCTCCATGTACACACACACACACACACACATATATAAATGACTAAAGATAAATTTATAACACTGTTATATGAGACTTTTATTGTACATATATGTGATGCATATGACAATTTATAGAATATAGAATAGTTGAGAGATGATGGCAGCGGGCAGGACTGAAGGGAGGGTGAGTGCATGAAAGATTGAGCTAGTGTGTGTGAGAGTGTGAGTAGACGTGAAGGTGGATGATCAAACTCATGTAGTGCAGAGACGTGGAGCAGAAGCTTCCTGTGCTGTGGACAGGAGCAGCCGGCTACAGCAGTAAGCAGCTCTTCAGGGTGCTTCTCCCTGTGCCATGGGGAGGCCCCACCATTTTGGAATATCCTGGGTCTTCCCTGGGAGGAGGTAGTTGGAGTGGCTAGGGCCCAGCAACCAGTGCACCTGGCACCATTGAACCAGTGGATACCCTGTGTCAACACAGATCAGTGCACAGTAGCGGAGCTGTCACGGTGCCTGTTGCAGAAACTGCAAACGGTTAGAAGCCCAGCACCATCCCCCACAGTAGCAGCCCAATCAGAGTCAAAATATATTCCTAGCAACAGAGGCTGGGAAGCAGACATCCATCTCCAGACATCAAAAGCACAGACCAGCAGCAGAGAAGCATACCCAAAAATTACAGCAAAAGCTGAGCAGGAGCTGAGCCCCACTGGGCAGCAGCACTCCCAAGCTTCCAGAGGCAGGACCTGGGGTTACATATGGGCCTGTGCATAACAGCTGCCCACAAGAGCAGTGGGGAGCCGGGAATCCATAGGGGCCTGTGCGACCCAGCATCCCACAAGAGCAGTGGGGATCTGGGGCCCAATAAGGGACAGTGCAATCCAGCTTCCCATGGGACCTGCAGGGAGCTGGGGTCCCAGAGAGGCCTGTGCAACCCAGTTGGCCACAAGATAGATGTGGAGCCGGGTCTCCAGAGGGCACTGTGCGATCCTGCTCCCCCATGGGATTAGCAGGAAACAGGGGCTTCAACAGGGCCTGTACAATACAGCTGCCCATGGATCCGGCAGGGAGCTGGGGCTCAAGAGGACATGTGTGACCAAGCTGCTCATGGTGTGGGCAGAGAGTGCAGCTCCACCATGGCCTGAGCAATACAGCTACAGGTGGCACCAGCAACCAGCAGGGAATACAGCTTTAGAGGGGCCCACATAATCCAGCAGCAGCACCTACCAGTATACACCAATACTAGCTAACTCCCAGTAGTCAATCCTCCAGGATCCACAGCAGGCAAGAAGCAACATGAAACAGAACAGTCTGGGAGGCACAGTAGCCTTATTTGATATACAGTGAGCTGCCTACACATCCAAACATTCCTCATTAGGTTTAGAGCTACCAGACAGCTAAAATGGGGAGACAAAGAAACAACACCCAAAGGAAAGAAAAAGAGGAATCACTAGAAAAGGAACTACAGAAAATAGAAGAAAGCAACTTGTCAGATAAAGAATTCAAACCAATGATTTTAAGGGTGCTCAAACGATTTGGTGAGAACTACAAGCAACTTAATAAGAACTATGAAGAGCTCACTGGGAACTATTTCAGCTTAAAAAAAGAGGTAGAAGCTATGCACAAAGAGGTAAAAGCTATGCATAAAAATCAAGAGGAAATAAAGAATGACATAGCTGTTATGAAAAATACCTTAGAAGGGTTCAATAGTAAATTAAAAGAAGCTGAAGACTGAATCAGTGACTTAGAAGACAAGGTAGAGAAAAAAACTCAAATGGAAAAAAAGTTTAAAAAGCAGGAGGAGAGTTTAAGGGAACTGTAGGGCAATACAAAATGTAACAACATTCACATTATAGGGATACAGGAAGGAGAAGAGTCAGAGAAAGTAATAGAGAACCTGTTTGAAGAAATAATGACAGAAAACTTACCTAAACTGGTGAAGGAAAAAGTTACACAAGTCCCGGAAACACAGAGAGTCCTAAGTATGATGAACCCCAGAAGACCCACAGCTAGACACATCATAATAAAAAATGGCAAACATTAAAGACAAAGAAAGAATCTTAAAGGAAGCAAGAGAGAAACAGAAAGTTATCTACAAGGGAGCTCCCATTGAACTGTCAGGTGATTTCTCAATAGAAACACTGCAGGCCATAAGGGAGTGGCATGAAGTATACTAAGTAATGCAAGGCAAAGGTCTGAATCCAAGACTGCTCTATCCAGCAAGGCTATTATTCATAATTGAAGGAGAAATAGAGAACTTCATGGATAAAAACAAAGCTAAAGGAAATTACCACCACCAAACCAACACTGCAAGAAATGCTGAAAGGACTCTTGTAAGAAGAAGAAGAAAGAGAGAGAGGGAGAGGGAGGTGGGAGGGAGGGGAGAGAGAGAGAGAGAGAGAGAGAGAGAGAGAGAGAGAGAGAGAGAAACACAGGCATAAAATTAAAACAGCAATTAATAACTATATATCATGAATTACCTTAAATATAAATGGCTTAAATGTTCCAATCAAGACATAGGGTAGCTGATTGGATAAGAAAACATGACCCATATATATGCTGTCTACAAGAGACCCACCTCACAACAAAAGACTCACACAGGATGGGATGGAAAAAAATTTTCCAAGCAAATGAAAATGAAAGAAAAAAAAAAGCTGGTATAGCAGTACTCATGTCTGACAAGATAGACTTCAAAACGAGGACCACAATAAGAGACAGAGAAGGTCACTACATAATATTAAAAGTATCAATCCAACAAGAGGATATAACCCTGGTAAACATATATGCACCAAATATAGGAGCACCAGAATTTCTTTAAAAACTTTGGGAGGACTTTAAGGGAGAGATCAATAGCAATACAATCATAGTGAGTGACTTTAAGATGCCACTGACACCACTGGATAAATTTTCTAAACAAAAAATTAACAAGGACATAGAGTCCTTACAAGACAAACTTTATCAGTTGGACTTCATTGATATTTACAGAATATTTCACCCCAAAGCTGCAGAATATACATTCTCCTCAAGTGCACATGGGACATTCCCAAAGATAGACCACATGTTAGGACACGAAGCAAGTCTCTACAAATTCAAAAAGATTGAAATAATATCAAGCATCTTCTCAGATCACAGTGGCATGAAACTAGAACTCAATTACAATAAAAACACACAAAAACATTCAAACACTCAGAGGCTAAATAACATGTTATTAAACAATGAATTGATTACTAATAAGATCAAGGAATAAATTAAAAACTTCCTGGAAACCAATGAAAACAAACACACAACAATACAAAATCTATGGGACACAGTGAAAGCAGTCCTGAGAGGGAAGTTCATAGCACTACAGGCCTGCCTCAAGAAATAAGAAAAATTTTAATTGACTTAATGAACTAGAAAGTAAACAAAAAGAAAAACCCAGAGCTAGTAGGAGGAAGGAAATAGTAAAGGTCAGAGCAGAAATAAATGACATAGACTAAAAAAAAATTCAAAAAATCAATGAAACAAAAAGCTGATTCTTTGAAAAGATAAACAAGATTGATGGACCTTTAGCCAGACTCACCAAGAAACAAAAAGAGAGAAACCAAAGAAACAAAATTAGAAACAAAAGAGAAGTAACAACTGACACCACAGAAATACAAAGGATCATCGAAACATACTATGAACAATTATATGCCAACAAATTAGGCAATCTAGGAGAAATGGACAAATTTCTAGAAACACACAGCCTCCCAAAACTGAACCAGGAAGAGATAGAAAACTTGAACAGACTGATAACAACAAGAAAATTGAAGATGTTATTAAGAAACTGTCAGCAAACAAAAGCCCAGGCCCAGATTGCTTCATGGAGGTTTTACTGAACATTCAAAGATCTAATACCCATTCTCCTCAAACTATTCCAAAAAATTCAAAAAGATTGAACACTTCCAAACTCATTTTTTGAGGTCAGCATTATTCTAATTCCAAGACTGGATAAAGACACTACAAAGAAAACTACAGGCCAATATCACTGAGGAACACAGATGCCAAAATCCTTAACAAAATATTAGTAAATCAGATTCAGCAATACATCAAAAATTTATTCACCATGACCAAGTAAAATTCATTACAGGGATGCAAGGATGGTACAATATTTGCAAATAAATAAATGTGATATACCACATAAAAAAATAAAAGATAAAAACAATTTGATCATATCAATAGATGCTGAAAAAGCATTCAACAAAATCCAGCACTCATTTCTGATAAAAATGCTCAGCAATGTGGGAATAAAGGGATCATATCTCAACATAATAAAAGCCATATATGAAAAACCTACAGGCAATATTATATTCAATGGACAAAAACTAAAAGCATTCCCCTTAAGAACGGGAACAAGACAGAAATACCCACTTTTGCCACTCTTATTCAACATAGTACTGGAAGTCTTAGCCACAGCAATTAGATATGAAGAAAAAATAAAAGGGACCAAAATTGGAAAGGAGAAAGTGAAACTGCCATTATTTGCAGATGACATGATATTGTACATAGTAAACCCTAAGGACTCCACAAAAAAAAAAAATTAGTAAATTTAATAAATGAATTTGGTGAAGTAGCAGGATAAAAAATTAACGTCAAGAAATCAATGGCATTCTTATACACCAATGATGAACTTACAGAAAGAGAAACTAAAAAAAAAAAAAAAAAAAAATCCCATTTACAATTTCAGCAAAAATATTAAGATACCTAGGAATAAATTTAACCAAAGAAGTAAAGGACCTCTTCACAGAAAACTACAAGTCATTAAAAAAGAAATAAAAGAAGATATTAAAAAAAAGGGGAAGCACATACCTTGTTCATGGATTGAAAGAATTAACATCATTAAAATGTCCATACTACCCAAAGCAATCTGTAAATTCAGTGCAATCCCCATCAAAATACCAACAACATATTTTACAGAAATAGAACAAATACTCCAAAAGTTTATATGCCAAAAAAAAGACCCAAATAGCCTCAGCAATCTTAAAAAAAAGAACAAAGTAGGAGGGATCACATTACCAGATATCAGTTTATACTACAAAGCTACTGTATCAAAACAGCCTGGTACTGGCACAAGAACAGGCAGATAAATCAATGGAACAGAATAGAGAACCCAGAAATTGACCCAAGACAATATGCTCAATTAATATTTGACAAAAGTGGCAAGAGCATACAGTGGGGTCAAGACAGTCTCTTCAATAAATAGTGTTGGAAAAATTGGACAGCTACTTGCAAAAAAATGAAGCTAGACCACCAACTTACACCACACACGAGAATAAACTCAAAATGGATAAAAGACTTAAATGTAACTCATAAATCCATAAAAATTCTAGAAGAAAATGTAGGCAACAAAATTTCAGACATCATATGCAGCAGAATTTTTACTGATACAACACCTAAGGCAAGAGAAACAAAGGAAAAAATGAACACATGGAACTACATCAAACTAAAAAGCTTTTGCACAGCAAAAGAAACAATCATCAAAATGAAAAGGGAACCCACTATATGGGAGAGCATCATTGCCAATGATGCATCAGATAAGGAATTGATTTCCAAAATATATAGAGTACTCATACAACTCAACAGAAGGAAGACAAAGAACTCAATTTAAAAATGGGCAGAGGACCTAAATAGACACCTCTCCAAACAGGACATACAAATGGCCAAAAGACATATGAAAAAATGCTCAGCATCACTAATCATCAGAGAGATGCAAATTAAAATAACAATGAGGTATCACCTCACACCTGTCAGAATGGCAGCCATCAACAAATCATCAAACAAGTGTTGATGAGGGTATGGAGAAAAGGGGACTCTAGTACACTGCTGGTGGGAATGCAGACTGGTGCAGCCACTATGGAAAACACTATGGTGTTACCTCAAAAAGTTAAAAATTGAACTGCCATTTGACCCAGTGATCCCACTTCTAGGAATATACCCTTAGAAGCCTGAAACACCAATCAGAAAGAATATATGTACCCCCATGTTCATAGCAGCACTATTTATAAAAGCTAAGATCTAGAAACAGCCCAAATGTCCTTCAGTATATGAGTGAATAAAAAAACTGTGGTACATATACACAATGGAATACTATGCAGCTGTAAGAAAGAAAGTTCTCTTATCATTGGAGATGAAATGGAGGGACCTGGAGAGTATTATGCTAAGCTAAACAAGCCAAGCAGAGAAAAACAAATATCACATGATCTCACTTATTTGTGGAATATAATGAACTAACCAAACTGATGAACAAAATTGACCCAGAGACGTAGAGGTAGGGTACAGACTGACAAACCTCAGAAGAGAGGGTGTAGTGGGGGAAGAGATAAACCACAGAACTTATATGCATGTATGCATAACCAATGGACATAGACAACAAAGCTGGGGATGGGGCAGGAGCAATGGGGAGGAGGGTGTTAATGGTGGAAAAAGGAGAAACATCTGTAACAAATACAAATTAATAAAAAATAATTTTAAAAAATTATAGAACATAGGATAAAGAATAAATGGACCTACATGATTATAAGGTTCCTACATTTTATAGGGAGTGGTACAATATTAACTCCAAGTAGACTGTGAAGGGTCTATGTTAACCTCCAGAACAACCACTAAAACAAATTTCAAATAGAATTGCTAAAAGTACTAAGGTACTGTGAAGAAATACAAAAAAAAAAAAAAAAAAAAGAAGGAAATTAAAAAAGGGGCAATAAAAGAGATGAATAGAAAATAAATAAAATGATAGACCCAAGTCCAGCCATATTAGTAATTACATAAAGTGTTAGTAGATAACCCATGCAATTAAAAGGCAGAGATTTTCAGAATGGATAAAAAGTAAAACTCAAGTGTAACCAAGAGAGTCAACTTAATAAGAAGTCATAGATTGGAAATAAAAGGATCTCAATAAATATATTATGCAAAACAGGACTTGACTTGGGTTGGTGAACACAGATTAAAGTGTATAGAGGATGCATTGTGGAATTTTGCCCCTGAAACATGTATAATTTTCTTAACCAGTGTCACCCCAATAAATTCAATAAAAAAGAGGGAAAATAAGAATTCTGGAATTTCTATATTAATATCAATTAACATAAATTTCAAAACAATGAGATTAGCAAAAGATAAAAAGAAACATTTCAATAATTAAGAAGGGCTAATTATTCAGAAGACAGAATGGTCATAAAAGTGAATGCACTTAGTAAAAGAGCTTCCAAATATCTACAGCATAAGTTGACAGAAATGCAGAGAGAAATAGAGAGTTCCACACAACCACAGTTGGAGATTTTAACTCCTAATCTCTGCACTTGGTTGAACAACCAAATTAAAAAACAAAACAAAACAAAACATGATAAAGACATATATAGTCTGAACACTATCAACTAACTTGACAATCAACTACAAAATATAAATTCTTTTCAAGTGCATGTTATACACTGTTTAAGATAGGCCATGGTATAATATTTAACACATTTTAAAGAACTGAAATTATACAGACCATGCTTTCTTATAGTAATTTAATTAAGTTTAAAAACCAATAAAAATAAGTTATCTAGGAAACCCTCAAATATTTTGAAATTAAACAAAATACTTTGAAGTGATTAATGAGTCAAAGAGGATATCATAGGCATATTATAAAATATTCTGCAAAAAATTAAGATAAAAAATATTGAAATTTGTGAGATAGTTAATGCAGTGATTGAACAAAAAGTTATTGCTTTAAATGGTTATACTCTAAGAGAAGAGTGGTATAAAATTAATGACCTGTCAAGCTAAGAAAAGAGTAAACTCAAATGAAATGAAGAAAATAATTTTATAGGGCAAAAATTAATAAAAGAGAAAATGGTGAAACAATAGGTTAACAGAACATGATGAAAGTATTGATTAAAAAAATACCCTTGTAAGACTGACCAAAATTATCAAAGACAAAGAACAGAAGTTTCCAATATCAAGAATAATAGAAGAGCTATCCTTACAGATATCACAGAAGTAAATACAATGACACAGTATTCTGAACTACAAACCAATATTCCACATATACATAAATATAACTGTCCTTTGCAATATATTAGCAAATCAAATCTGGCAATATAGAAAAACACTACATTATAGTCAAGTAGAATTTATCCAATAAACACAAGATTGGTTTAACACTCGAATCAATGAAAGAAATTCATCATAGTAATAGTATAAAGAAGAAAAGTCATATAACTATTTCAATAGCTCCAGAAATAGCATTTGATAAAATTTTATACTCATTAATCACAAATTCTCTCATAAAACTGGGAGGGAAAAATAACTTCCCCAATCTGATAAAGGATCTTTATGATAAACATAAGATTCACACCACCCTAATTCAAGACTTAATATAATAAGCAGAGTGTAGTTTTGGCATTGGCTTGACAAGTCAATGAAAAAGAATGGAGTTTGTGGATAAACTAACACTTAACTAGGCATTTGAGTGTGTGTGTGTGTGTGTGTGTGTGTGTGTGTGTGATGAGTGCCAATGTAGTTCAATTGGGAAAGGAAAATCTTTTTAAAACATAGTGCTGAAATAACATTGAAAAAATAAACCTCTCCTTTCCCCTCACATCTTGCACAAAATTTAACTTAGGATGGCTCATAGATTTAAATATAAAGACTGAAACCATAAAGCTTTAAGAAGAAAATATAAGAACATTTTTTTCCTCACTTGAAAGTAGGCAATGGTAAGTTAGATAGGACACAATAACATAAAGTAAAATATGATATATTGACTTCATAAAATTTAAAAAGTTCTCATAAAAACCAGCACTAAAAATGTTTAGGCAAACTATATACTGGGAGAAAATATTTACAATGTATATATTTGTCAAAGAACTGATAATCTGGAATATGTAAAGAACTAAAATTCAGTAATGACAATGACAATCCATTAAAAATGAGCAAAATATTTGCTCATATACTTCACAAAAAAAGTATGTTGACCATTACATATGAATGGTCAGTAAGCAAATAAAAATGCTTGATATGTTAATTATCAGGTAAATATAAATTAAAATATAATAAAGTACCATTATACACCTGTTAAAATAAAAAATACTGACAACACCAAATGCTATTGAGGATGTAGACACACTGAAAATGGTAGAGCTATTTATTTATTTATTTATTTAATCCTCAACTGAGGACATTTTTGCATTCATCTTGAGACAGAATGGGAAGGAGAGAGGGAGAAAGAGAGAGAGAGAGAAACATCGACATGAGAGAGACACATCGAGTGGCCGCCACTCACACAACCCCAACCAGGGCTGGGGACAAACTGCAACCGAGATACGCGCCCTTAGCGGGAACCAAACCTAGGCCTCTCTGGTCCGCAGACCGACGCTCTAACCGCTGAGCCAAACCGGCCAGTGCCATTTATTTTTCATAAAAATAAATTTACCTATTCTTTGACCAAGTAATTTCACTTCTAGATTTCAAGCTAAGAGAAGTAAAAGCACAAAAGACACACTTAAGTGCTTTTAGCAGCTTTATTTATAACAGCCAAGAAACTATAAACATTTCATTTATGGGATCAGCGGACTGTGATATGTTCATACAGTGGAGTGCTATTGATCTCCAAAAATGAACAAATTATTAGTACATGCAACAACATGCATGATCTCAAAACCACTATGCTAAGTAAAAGAAGTCTTACACAAATGAGTAAAACTATTTGATTGCATTTATATGAAATTTTAGAACAGCCCAAACTCATTTATAGTGTGAAAAAAGAAGTGGTTGCTTCTCAGGAGCAGGGGAGGAATATACTGCAAACGGGTATGAAGAGCTTTTTCAGATTAAAGATAATGTTCTATACCTTGATAGGTATGTTGGTTACATGGGTAATTGTATTTGTCAAAACTTAATAATGTACTCCTCTACCCATCCAATCAGTCTACTTTTATTTTTTTCTGAAGTAATTTCTTTAAAAAATTATCTTTATTGTTGAGACTATTACAGATGTGCCCCCCCCCCATTGACTCCCTCCACCCTGCTCCTGCCCACTACCCAGGCCTTCACCACACTATTGTCTGTGTCCATTGGTTATACATATATGCATGTAAATTATTTGGTTAATCTCTTCTCATCCCCTTTCCCCAAATCCCTCTGAGATTTGTCAGTCTGTTCCCTGCTTCCATGTCTCTGGATCTATTTTGTTAGTCAGTTTATTTACTTTTAAATCCATTTACAGATAAAGATTTTATTTCACTTCATCCTTAATACCTCACTATGCATAACAAATTTCAATATTTCATGTTTTAAATTTTGAGATAAAATGTATTTTCAAAGAAATGCACAAATATTAAGAGTACATTTTCATATCAGATTCCCATAATTGTTAGTTGTGTATTTTAAAGTTGGGGCAGAACCATGCTTCTTGATTTTGTAACAAGATCTATTTTTTTTTTTAATTCTCACCCAAGGACATTTTTCCATTTTTTGTTCAGACAGAGTGGGAGGGAAAGAGAGGAAGAGAGAGAGAGAGAGAAACATCGACGTGAAAGGGACACATTGAGTGGCTGCCACCCGCACGACCAACCAGGGCCGGGGACAAACCGCAACAGAGCCACGCACCCTTAGCGGGAACCGAACCTGGGTCTCTCTGGACGGCAGGCTGAAGCTCTAACCGCTGAGCAAAACCGGCCAGGACAACAAGATCTATTATTGAGAAAATAGAATTTAAAGGTTGTACTTGGAAATAGTTTTCTGTGTTCGAATATATATATATACTTGTTCTTTTATAAACATTAAGAGTCAGCAGCAAAAGCAACATGATGCATGTATCTTTTTTTAGTAGTGAGTGTGCTTATTTATAGACCAACTGACTGAGTTCCAGTTAAATTCATTAGTCCCCCAAAGAGAATGATACAGGAAAGTATTTGAAGACAACTAAAAAGGTGAAGCAGGAGGGAGAGAGAACATCAGTGTGTGAGAGACACATCCATTGGTTGCCTCCTGCATGACCCCAACCGAGGCCAAGGATTGAACCTACAACCCAGGTACATGCCCTTAACTGGAACTGAACCTGCGACCCTGCGACCCTTGGCGGGTCCACACTATAACCACTGAGCCAAACCAGCCAAGGCTGGAATATTTTCTTAATGAAGTGACAAAGTAATTTTCATATCAGGTGTAAACTTATGTGATTTTCTGTTACTTTGGGTCTATCATCTCTTCTGCTTATCATTTAACTCCTTCCAAACAGGTGTGTGTTCTACTTACTCCTTGGAAACATGTGTAGGCCACAAACGGCCTCTGTATTTTGAGTCCAGTAGGCTCTACTTAGGCTCCGTGCTCTTTGACACTGCAGTTTCATTGCACATGGCTGCCCCCGGGACCTTTTGGAAACATCCTCTTGACTCCCTTGGCACCACATTCTCTTATTTTCTTTTTTTTTTATCCTCACCCGAGGACATTTTTCCATTTTTTTGTACAGATAGAGTGGGAGAGAGAGAGAGAGAGAGAGAGAGAGAGAGAGAGAGAGAGAGAGAGAAACATCGACGTGAAAGGGACACATGAAGTGGCTGCCACCTGCACGACCAACCAGGGCCAGGGACAAACTGCAACCGAGGTACGTGCCCTTAGCGGGAACCAAACCTGGGTCTCTCCAGACCGTAGGCCGATGCTCTAACCACTGAGCAAAACCGGCCAGGGCTGTAGCTTTTCTTTTTGTCTTCTTTGGTGGCTTTTCTTTCCTTACCCAACTTTTAAATGTAAGAGTGTCCATTATTATTGTCTTATTTCTCCATTTTAGCTAGTTCTTCTTCTTAGGAAAGTAAATAAGTTAGTCCCATGTTTCTGGATATAACAAATATGCTGGTAAGTAGCATGTTTATATCTTTATTCCAAAAGAACCTTGACTATTTATTTTGTAGGTCCACATGGGTGCTTAATACTGATGTTTTGGATGCTATCGGGCTGGTCAATTTGGAAGGGGGCTCAGCAGGGCCATTGCTGGTGACAAAGGAGACAGAGGAAGGACATGAGTCTAAGAAAATTGAAAGTGAAAACGGAGCTTGCCAAGTCAATATAGATACATAAATAATCCAGAGGTCTAGAAAGACAGACCTAAACTGAAGAAGAAATTATGAAAGGAAGCAATATATTGTCCAATTATGATTTGAATTGGGGATCACTTTTCATAATACCTTTAGTAATCTTTAAAATGCTTTGAATAATTTTATGTGACCTTGAGAATACTTGTTGATAACAGAGAAAAATAACAGTATAGTCAGAATTTAAAGTAAAAGTATGAGCAACATGGGCATTCCATAAGTGGATGTGGGATTTAGGACAGAACGGTCATTTGTTCTGGGAGGATTGTTAACTGCCAAAATTAAAGCTACACACAGAGTGCTAAGTGTCCCTTCTATGGACGCGCCTGCCACTGCATTGAGGTGGGCAGTTAAGGAGAGGATCAGGAAAAGCATCATCCTGAGAAGCCACCAGTGAGCACAAGATTCAGTCTCTGAGGCATAGGACTGTCCTGAGCCACTAGCTCTAAACTACAGAAAATACAGTATAACATATTAAAGGATGCCACAAAAATATAGTCTGCCAAATGTAGAATGTTAGGAACTCTACAGGATAAAAATCTCAGTTTCCTTTACAAATAAATTGCAAGAGGTAAAATAGGATGAGGGATAACCTATATATAAGAGACTAAGATACACATTGATGCTAACCAGCAATTACAGACCATGGTAATGCTTTTATGGTTATGAGAAGAAAAAATGTTAATGCTTTGCCATAAAAAAAACAAGAGTAAATCCTTATCTCTCTGGGAAACTTGATAACTCAGAATGACTCAACCCAAGAGTTCTGTGTAACTCCATTCTATGTTTTTTTTTTTTTGTTTTTTTTTTAATAACAAAAAGATAAAATGTTACAAAAATGAAATGAAGTAAGCAAAACTTGAGTTCTAAAGTAAACCTACCAATTCCAGATTCCTTTTGTTCTGAGGGGCATAGAGCGCTTCTCTTTTTAAGAGTTAAATAGCAGAGCAGGAAATTCATTACTAAGTGTTTGCTTTTTTATGTTGATCACCCAAGGACAATTTTTTTCTATTGATTTTTAGAGAGCGTGAAAGGGAGGAGGAAAGGAGAGAGAGAGAGAGAGAGAGAGAGAGAGTAACATGGATATGAGAGAGACATACATCGATCGGTTGCCTCCTGCACGCAGCCCGACCTAGAGATCAAACATGCAACCCAGGTAACTGGTCTTGACTGGGAATCAAACTCGATACCCTTCAGTCTGTGGGCCAATACTCTAACCATGGAGAAATGCTGGCCAGGGCTAAGTGCGTTTTTAAAAACCAATATATCCAGAAAACCACCCTGATTTTGGCAGTACTTCTCAGCTTTTGTGATTTTTGCCTTATTAAAAGTAGACACACCCATTATTTTATGAATCCAGTTCAATGTTCTGTTGTGCAGGGTTGATGTAGGTCATTAGAAAAGGCAGAGACATTCCTTGGGCTTTTTCCAGGATTTTCATATCATGCCATATATATAAATAACAGGCGGAGATGGAGAGTGATGAGTCTCTCAAGGAAATAAATACGGCAACTCATTAAAAGGCTCATTAAGAATAAAGTGCAGAAAGGGGGCTCTGAAAACAGGTTCCTATTCTGATATTTATCAGGACAAAGCACTCTTTTTAATGGGGCACCTGGAAAGCTCTCTGCTGCAATTGTTATTAGGCATTTGTGCTTTTACTAACTTCTTGAGATCAGCTTTGCCCTTCTCTGCCTTGATAAACAGTTGACAACTTCACCCTTGTGTCTCAGGCTCCTGTAGAGAATGTGTTTTCTGCCTTTGGTTGGGAGTCTTGTGCTTCTGTCTGAGATGGCATTTGAAAATTAGATCTCCTTTCAGAGCACTGTGAATTTAAGGACGTAACTACATGTTATTGCCTGTCTTCTCTCCTGAATCCCTCTTCCCTTCCATCATTTCATGTACAATTCTCTTGTTATCTTTCTCTCTCTTTTAGGGCAGGGGTTGGCAAACATTCTTTAAAGGGTCATATAGTACAGATAATTCATATTTGAGGCTTTGCAGTCCATAGGGTCTCTCTTGCAACTCTGCTGTTCTAGTGCAAAAGTAGCCATCTACTATAAATAAATGAATGGGTGTGGCTGTGTTCCAATAAAACTTTATTTATAAAAACAGATGGTGGGACAGATTTGATCTGTAGGCTGGAGTTTACTAACATCTGTTCTAGAGAGCTCAAAGGAAAGTTCCCATTGCACTGATAAAATAAAAATAAGCACATAGTATTTCCTGACACTTTTAACTTTATTCATTCAATGACTCATCAAATTTCAATACCTGCTAAGTTGTTAATACCTACTATGTGCCAGGGTTCTATGGAAGCATGAAAACCCAAGTTACTCACAGTCTTGTGAGTAGTTGGATAGACATGCAAACAACTACAACATGATATATTTAGTGCTATAATGGATATAGGGACACATGAGACCATAGGGTAAGTGAATGTCAGACTGCTTGAGACTTAAGGTATTAAGACAATTTTATCAAGTATAGAGCATTTGGAAGCAGACAGCCCAAGAAAATGTATGAGAGGCCCCAGGAAATGTACTGTTCCTGAGTATTTGAGCGTATGCGTAGGTCTTCCAGTGAGGAGGCAGCAGGGCGGGGAGGAAAGAATGGTTAGAAGAAAAAGAAGTCTGGGCAGGTATGAAAGTCTTGTGCATTGTGCCAGTATTAATATTTCATTTTGTAGGACATGGCAGCCACTAAACAGTTTACAGCACAGGGATGCCATGGTCAGAATTACCTGCTAAGTCATGGGGAGAAGTGTGGGAGACTCAATTCCATCCGACCTTGAAGCTTTGACTTTTTTTTCTTGAAAAGCTGTCAAAAATAAGCAAAGGTTCACAGAACTAGGATCTGTAAAACCAGGAAGACATGTAAAATAGCCTGAATATTCTCTGTGAACACTTTCCATTTGAGCTCCCTGGGCCAACTGTGTGGGCAGTGACTGCATAGCGTTTTGCTGCAGACAGAAATAGAGCTCTCTTATTTCAGGAGAAGAGCAGGAGAATCACTGGGGCTAATAATTCCAAGAGTTGTAGTGAGCAGCTTCTTCTCAGTATGATTTGAGGGCTTCAAGGAATTCCTTTGCCCTGAAATACCATACTCACCCACCTTCTGTAGCTTCTAAAATTATATAAGTGGAGATTTTGTTTTTTAGGTGGAACATTGTCCTCTCTAGGTAAGGCATTTCAAAATGCAAATACTCCCAGGAAGAGGGATGCACTCTGTCAATCATCACCTAGTGTGAATGAAGATATGCAGCTGATAAGAACACAGGAGAACAGAAGCCCCTGAGAAGGGGAGCAGGATGAGGCTCTTCAAATAAGGCAAGAAGCCCTGACTAGCTGACTCAGTTGGTTAAGCATTGTCCCATACACCAAAATGTTGTGGATTTAATTCCTGATCTGGGCAAATTCCTGATATAGGTTGTGAGTTCTTTCCCTGGTTAAGGTGATTACAGGAGGCAACTAATCTGTATTTCTCTCTCACCTCTCTCTCTCTCTCTCTCTCTCTCTCTCTCTCTCTCTCTCTCCCTTCCTGTGTCTTTCAAATCAATTAAATAACCATATCCTTGGGTGAAAATAAAAAAAAGTAAATAAATAAGGCAATGACTACAGACCCCATCATGGAGAGGGCAAAGGACGGAGGCTGACTTTGCCTACTTCTCAATGTCACCCTGGGCAGCGTGGAGCTTAATAAGGTGGACTAGAAAGAGCCATAAAACAGCAACTGAGTAATAAACATGGGCAGGAGAAGTGTGTCTTTTTTTCAGAATCAATGGAATCTGACTGCCTAACAATTCCAGAGCCAGTTTGTGAAGCTGTCTGGGAGTGTTGTTCAGTGTGTGAGAGACAGACCCAAGGAGAGGAGACAACTGGGAGGCTAAGGATGCTTCAGACAAGGGATGGGCTGAAAGTGACAACCCAATGACTGCTGCCCCTTACTTCTGGCAGTTCTTATTCGTCTCCTGACAAGCCCCTGCTTGCTGCTTTGTCTTCTGAATGCAAAACTAACGTGCTTGGGTGAATAAACAACAGTTCTCTTCATCAAGGAGAGCCAGCGCCCAGTCTTTTTGGGCTTGGTGTGTGTTCCCATGTGATGCCCATTGATTTGAAGCTGATGAGAGATGCGAGGGCACCATGCCCAGCTGATGACAAAGCAGGAACCCTGAACCACAGACTGAAACTCCTCAGGAGGTATCCTACTGCCACCATTGTCATGGGAACCGAAGAATGACACCTCTGAAACTAATTCCTGCCTGGATAATGCCTAAAACAACTTTCAGCCTCTCTTGATTACTCATTCATACATTAAATATTTAACCACCTGTATTGCAGACCTATTCCGGGTGAAGGTTGAGGAGATTCAAAGGCACCTGCAGAAATGATTGTAATACCACATAGGCACATGGCTGTGACTGAGGAGTTATTATGAGAACATAAATGAAAGAAATAAATGGCCTACATTCCTCAACTGTGGAAGCAACCCAAGAGACTGTGCAAGAGTATGGAAGAGTTTATACAAGAACCCAATGTGCCCATTATGGTGATTTGGGGATCATCTGAACAAGCCCTGATTGGAATGTGAGGCAATAAAGGAATTTGAAACCAGGGCCAGCTACATAATTTGCTCGTCCCAGTGTAAAATGAAAATGCAGGACTTCTTGTTCAAAAAGAACAAAAATAAATTCCCTCCAAGGTACTAAAATGTGAAACATGCTTCTTTGTTCCATGGAGTATCTCTTGACCTGTCCTATTTTTTGTTTTTGTTTTTTGTAATGTCATGTTGCTTTGGCACAGTGATACCTGCAGGGTGAGTGCAGATGGATACCCAGGAGTTTACCCTATGACTCAGCTCATGAGAGCACATGGCCCCCAGGCTGCCAGGGTTCTTGGTCCCACTGGAGACCTGACCAGCTAATTCACATGACAGTTACCATGTCCTGCTCTGAAGCTGCTGCTGTGCAGAGGGCTCTGCTGTTGCTGGGCAAAGGCCAGGAAGAAAAGGCTGAGCAGGGCTTTAGTACAAGAAGATGGAGGGAAGCAGTGGTCGCTGGGCAGAAGCAGTAAGGGAAAGGCCAGGTGAGACCCTGGGAACCAGGAGGCAGGAGAATGGACAGGGAGCAGGAAATCTGTTCTCTGGAGGCAGCATGAGGAGGGTCTGCTAGTGAGCTGAGGCTCCAAGCCCATGTTCCATAGAACTTCACGTGCAAGTCACAAATTCAGAGAGAACATTATTAAGCATCTCAAGATGATGACTGCAGAGTATTAAATGTGTGTGTGAACCCTTCTGAGTTTGGAGCTCTGCCTGGCTGCCTTGGTAGCCCCCTCATGAAACTGAGCCTGGTTGAAACCTACTCACTTGAACCGTATCCAGCCTCGGGAGCAACTTGGTCTCCTGACAGTCATGGCTACATGTGGGTGCACACACATAATATAGCCAAAATGCTCTGTAAGTGCAGGAATAGGAGACTCGGCAGCAGCTGGTTTTTTTAAGATAAGCAAAATCATCTGAAACATGTAAAAGTGCTATACAGCAAGATCCCAATGAGCAAAGATAAATTTAATTAGACAAATATTTATTCAATACCTACTATGACTCATGCTCTGTTCTAGAAACTTGGGATCCATCAGTGAGCCAAACAAAGATCTTTGATCCCATGGAGGTTACACACTAGTGGGAAAAGACAGAAAGTAGAGACTACAACATGATGCACAATGAACAAGCACAGTATTTAAGGGTGATATGTACTATGCATCCAAAGGAAAAGTAAAGCAGGATAAAGTAGAATAGGTGCACTGCCCGGATTCTCTGTCTTGGGCCAGTACATCCATCCTCCAGCTGCTTTGAGTGTGGGCTGCAACCTTCTAGGAGTGTTGTTGGCAGCCAGGGGAGCTGCCTTGCCCAGATATAGCCAGGAGGTTTTGCATCCCTTTACCTCAGAGTGGAGGGGCTGGCCTGCAGCAATCATGGATGATATGGGTGTATCATTGTGCCCAAGATGGGACAACTCTCTGGTGTCATTCACACTCTAGACTATACCTCCCAGAGCATCACTGGGAGATTAAGGAAAGAGGGAATAGCGTGACCTAATCCAATTAGAGAGTGACAAAGAATGGATGAGACCATATAATGTGCTTGCCTGGTTGCATGGATGTTTACTTGAAATTCATGATCATGAATTTACATTGGGACCAGTCCATGTGGTCAGGCACAAGGATGTAGGTGTGGACTAGGCAGAAAATGTAATTTTTTCAAGTGAGTATAATAAAGTAACAAAGGACAAGGGAGTCATGGGCAAATACAGGGAAGTATACTATCTGGTGAGGAAATGTAGGTGGAATAAGGAAGAAAATGAAGATACAAGGGAAGTGGATAAAGGGGATGGAAAAATCAAGTGATAAAAAGGTAGGACTGGCAACACCATGAAGACCTTGAAAGATCAATGGTTTTGGGAGTTTGGGGCCAGAAAAGGGGTGAACATGAGGAGCACACAGAAATTTTAGGACAGTGAAACTCGTCTGTATAATACAGTGATGGGTTGTAGTTAATAATAATTCATCAGGATTGTTTCATCAGTTATAACAAATGAACCACAATCATGCATGATGTTAATTGGGAAAACTGGTGGAGGTGTGGGGTGGGCTGTGTTTGAAGGGGTAATTTGTGTTTAATTTTTTTCTGTAAACCTAAAATTTCTAAGAAAGGCTATATTTTTAAATGTAGGACTTAACATAATTCTCCATACGACTAGATTTTAAAAAAAAACAACAAACACATTTTCTTCATCTACTGCACAAATAAGACAGGGCTAGTCTTCTATTAGATGATCAACATTAGCTAAATGCAGTGTATTAATCCAAAATTGCTTCCGCTAGACCACAAAATGAAGAGTGCTATGGTGTAGAAAAGGGATAAGTAAATAAAACATTTTTTTTTTTTTTTTTTTTTATCCTCACCCAAGGACATTTTTCCATTTTTTACTCAGAGCGGGAAGGAGAGAGAGGAAGAGAAAGAAACATCGATGTGAAAGGGACACATCGAGTGGCCGCCACCCACACGACCCAACCAGGGCCGGGGACAAACTGCAGCCAAGGTACATGCCCTTAGTGGAAACCGAACCTGGGTCTCTGTGGACCGCAGGCTGACGTTCTAACCGCTGAGCCAAACCGGTCAGGGCAGTAAATAAAACATTAAAAAAAAATTATTCTTAGGTTAGGGTAGCCACACCCTTCTTGGTATCCACATTGGAAAAACAATATCGTTTTAATGTTCTGAGGCAGGAAGAGCAAGGGAGGGAATACGCCTGGAAGAAGGAAAGATACCCAAAGCTTACTCTCCCTAGTCGAGAGGAGAAGCTCCTTCCCCACAGCCTCTCTCTTGTGCTCTGTAAGATAAAGACATGGATCATCATAATTTCCCAGAGGTCTGAGAAAAACAAAAAACCCGCTGGGTCATGTGATGATCAAATGTGACAGTCCCTTAGAGAAAGGCATGCCTTGCAATCTTGTCAAATACCCTGTGTGCCTCCTCCTTTTGTGAGAATTGGAAGGTGATATTTTACTTGCATGGTGAGGCTGGTTTAAATGTCTTTTATATCAAGGACTCCAAGTGCTAAATTCTGGGACATTCTCACATGACATAAAATGAAAAAAGGAAAGTCATGGTTGTAATGACAAATGGGCTGATATTTTATATAAACAGACTGTTGTGCATTCAGTCCTTAAGTGAACAGAATATATTACACGGGTTATAGAATATTGAGTAAAGTTCAACTGGTTCAATAGTTTTAGGTACAATTAACTTGTTCTTTCATAAAATTGTTAGAAAATATTTTCTCAAGTGTTTGGTCATTGACTCAGCAATCATTGTATTTTGAAAATTAAATGGAGGAGATGATAAATAAATTAATAGTGACAGTAGATGCATATTAAGTTATCTCTGCTGTCCACACATGAGGGCACATTAGCACAGACTCATCATTCAATTAATTGCCTTTTGCTGCAGTAAACCTCTAATCTCAGAGACACAACGATCATACACACAGAAAACCAGATAAGCTATTTGGGTCCCATTTTAGAAATAAGAAATCAGGTTTTCACTGCCGATGCACATGGGATATCTCTTTGCGTGACCAGCAGATAGTCTTTGTATTAGATTCTTTCGACTGTTACCATATATTCTAAAGGAATCTAGCCATGAGGCATCAAAAAGGAGATTATCCACTTACTGAGAGGAATTTTATTCCTTGTTTGTTTTTATTAGATTAAAAACCCATCGAGATGAAGAAGGAGACTAGAAAACACCAATGCAGTCTTGCTAAGACTTGGTGTGATTTTTAAAGAGTTTTAGAAAGGGAACTTGCCCCATTTCCTATATGCCTGGATATTTCAGGAGATACCTAGGAGTCTGATAACCCATATTTAATTCTTGTCTCATTTCCACATGCTGCTGCTTAGTCTCCATTCTTTTCTAATTATTGGAGGTGGAGAATATGTTTGTACCAATCTGTAAGTGAGAATCGTGATATACACGAAGATTTGTTATTACTCCCTTATTCACCTTGCTTTTTCTGGTGCAATAACCCTTATTCATTTTTGACTTTGAAAAATGTAATCATCTTCATGACTTGCCTTGTGTTGACCCTCAAATTTTCTGTTTTTTTTTTTTTTTTTTAATATTGTGATTTTCAAAATTAGTGTTTAGTGGAATGGTAAAAACCTAGTTACAATGTACTGTATATATATTTAAACAATTAGAGCAACCGTGTTTAGAACAGATAAAATTCTAATGACTTCCAAAGTCCCATTCTGCAGTAGTGATATTTTTCAATCATTGATCCTTCCCATCATTTTCTTTGTTTTTTTTTTTTGGCTTCTGCTTTTATGTATATTTAGTCCTTGAATTACTGGAAGAAGCTCAGCACCATTGCTTCTGGACAATCACATATAATGCAAACAGCTCACATCTATAATGTAAAATTGACTAGATTATCTTATTTCAATATTGGATCTTTGCAGAAATTATGAAAATGAGTCCTGGAACTTTATTTGTCGTGGCATCTTTACATTCCAGTTAGAAGCAATCGCAGAAATGCAGGTGCACCTCTTGACCTTTTTGTGTTATTCATTCAGTCAACAAAAACTTATTGAGTGCCTCCTATGTATCAGATGGAGATCAAGACTGACATTGTCTTTGCCATTTTCAGGTAGCTTCCTAAGAAGTGTACTGAGATATAATATTTTTTATAATTTGCATCAGATGCCAGATATAAAAGGTCACAAGGTAAGAGCTTGGTGACTCTTTCTGATAAAGGGACAACTCCCTCTTTAAAGTGACATGTATGAACTAGTTTTGTAAATCAGTCTTATGATTCCAACTGTCTTCCAGGCACTAAGTTGGTCTTAGTCACACACACTGTAACTTGTAGGGCAATGGATGCTAATGTTGTGTGTGTGAGAATCTAGTGAATGCTGTGAGTTCTCAGTGCAGAAAAAAATAATTCACTGAAAATTCCAGAAGCTCTTATACTCCCTGATACCCATTTATGGACTCTAGGTTGAGACTTGCTGAAAGTTCAATGTCTTTACACTTAACTCATGTTTACAACTTGTCGGTGGAAGGTGGAGACTCTCTGACATGGCTCACATTCCAAAATGAGGCCTCAAAGACCAATACAGGATTTCTGTAATCGAGGAGAGGTATACTTTTGCAGAAATAGAGAAAATCCTCTTTATCTTCCTTCACCCATCAAATGGTAAGATGGAAGAAGCAATTGACCAGAATGGGGACTGGGGCATGTGTTGCACAGCAGGGTGTTCAAACTTATCTCTAATCTAAGTTTGGAGCTGGAGGGGGGAAAAAGGCCATTGAGGCTCACACATTATTCCAACTGACCCACTGCTGAGATTATAGAGGAGAGTTTGGAGCCAAATGCCAAATTTTTCATTCATGAACATAATATTCATCAATTAGCTGCAATGCGCTGCACTTGGGAAGACCAGTATCTGGTCTCCTAGAGCTCATCCATCCACCCTGACTCTCTGGGGCAGGGGCGGAAGAAAGTCACTTAGAGAAATCAGAGTGCCTAATCTTGGACAGCTCTGGCATGACTGGCATGAGGGTTCAATAAATATTGGTTGGTTGATTAGTTTATTACTTTCCCTGGTGAGCTAGTTTGTTGCAAATCAGAGAACAGCTGGGGTTAATAAAAGAAAAGTTTAGTTTTGAGAGGGACACAAGGCTACGTATATTAATTATAATAAAATATTAAACATCTACTTAGGGCAACATAGTTACGAACATGAAGTGCATACTAATTGAGGTTCGTTTTGATGTAAAGCACTTTCCAAATCAGCTATCTATCCTCAGAGTGGCCAAAACAGCAGTCCAGAGACAGACAAGGAGCATTTCAAATTCAGCAGTATGCACTCTTATTGGCCCGGGGATGGCAATAACGCAAGCAGCAGCTGGTGAGAATCTGGGTCTGTTCTGACTAGATCATGCTGCCTGAGAGTCTAATTTTGCTTCAAAAACGGTCTAATTTTGCTCACAGTGGAGAAAGTTGTATATTCCTTTAGTGTCAACAACCAGCTTGCACCTCCAGTTTGTTTGATGGGAGAACTTGGTTCCGTTCCCAGATACGGCTCACTCCCCTTCATGGATCATTGAATTACGATAAGTGTTTTGAACAAAGTCGGTTTCAAAACATACTGCTTTCCTCCCAAACCTTGGGATTCCTCTTCCTACCGAAGTTCCCAGAGTTTGTTTGTAAGGAGGAAAATATCCTGCAAATACAAGTCACTTCAGTTCTAGGTGTCAGCTTCTTCATCTTTGAGTAGGTAAACCCTCGGGGCCTTTCTGGATTTAACAGTCTGGGATTTTTATGCTGTATTTTGGATGTTCTAACATTCTTAAATTTATACAAAGATATGTGTGTGAGAGATCTAAAAACTGGTAGATAAAAAGATATTAGGCCTTTACTGCCAAAAAAATATCCCGGATTTGGATTTCACGCTTTGGCTTGCAGTGAGGGACCCTCTGATGATTTCTTATACTCCCTCACATTTATTCGCGAAGTAGCGATGTACAGAAGAGCCTGTTACTTTCCAGCATTTTTTTTCCTTGATAGTGTTTCTAACTGAAGTTCCATTACCTATTTCTAATTCACGTGTTCCAAATTTTCCAGTCCAGAATAATGAGCCATGAAATAGACCAAGTTAGAGAATGACCCCAGAAGGACTTGCAGCCTCACGGGCCGGGCCCCTCTCTGAAGGGGGAGCCCTCTCCTCTCAGCGTGTGCTCCTCTGTGCAGCTAGCGGCAAACCCAGGAGCCTTGCTCCAGGCAGACCACATTCCACTGAAAACCCAACTTTCTTAAAAATGAACCTGGAAAACTCCCTCTAATACGGACAAGCCCCGGGAACACGAGGCTGCAGGAGGGGGAGGGGAGGGCTAATGAGAGCTCTGTTCCTGTTCATGGATGGGCTAATCTCTCACACACACCTGGACGTGATCTGAACTCCTACACACACACAAAGGGATCATGGTGTCGGCTCCAGTGCTGAGGAGTCCAAACTGCACTTAGACTTCAGTCTGGCTGAACATGCAGGTGTACTACCTGGATTCTCAGGGAGAAACAGCTGGAGGTCTCTCCTAGCTGGCAATCAATCTGCAACGAGGGTTGGGGGGAGAAAGGTAGGAATGGGATGGGATAATAATTCTGAAAGGAAGCCCAAATGGCAGGATTTTCAGGAGAAGAGTATTATTCTTTCCCGTTCTGACATTTTTTCTTATATCCCATCTGGTCCCCAGTTTTCCGGTCCTTTTGCATTTCTCTCTAATGTGGTGCTTAGCTTTATTGTGTAATACATGAAGTTTAAAAAATGAGCCGCTTGCTTCATTTGGTGTCATCCAAAATGGATGGTTCCTTTTTGGTAGTACCTGGAGGTAGGATTTTGCTCAATCCTGTTTTGGAAATCCATTGACATTTTTAGCTCCTCTTTGGAATTTCCGCTTGGACAGGGCACACACAGGGGAATGCCTTCATGCTGGTGGAAAGGCTTTGATTTGTGATGAAAAAAAAAAAAAAAAAAAACACATCCTACCTCATCGTGCACATTTTGCTGTGCTGGCTGTTCCCTGATGACTTCTTTGGATTGAATAAAGCCAGCCACAGAAGTGGGTGAATCTATCCCTCACGCTGACATTTAATTTACCTAGGAGTACAATAATCTGAGAAAGAATCGAATACTTGACAATTTTGCTTCAGTGAGCAAAAGCTAAGTGTTTGTACCATACTGAAAAGTGATACTTTTTTTCGGAATTTGAAGTGAAACAGGGTAACAGGTTTACTGACTAAAAGCCAAAGGAAAGAACAAAACTCTTTGACATATTCACATTTAAGAAATTGGAAAAATCTCTGGAAATTTGCACTCTGTGGTCATATTTTATCAGCTATGGTTTGGTAGAACAAGGTCAGTGCAGCCTAGAAAAAGGACGTGATGGTAAAGCCTAGAAAGGGAAGGACATTTTTAAGTGTGTCACAGAGAAAGAAGCAGCTGGACTTAATAACCTACAGTATGTGGGAAGTGAAAGTATGTTGAATTTTGTACAGAAGTTTGATGATCAGAGAAGGGGCGAGTAGTGTTGCTGTCCAAATCAAAATAACTCTCTGTAATTAGCTCCACCTGTGCTAAAACATTATGCTCAAATGCTGTTCCCAATTGGTAGAAATTTATAACCATGCAATATGTTATATGAGTAATGGTCACTATTGAACCAAAATCAATATGCAGTTCTCCACTGACAAAAACTTGGGTTTATATTTTATTCATGTTTCTGCTCTCAGTTACTAACATAATGCTTGACATCTAGTTGATATTCCAAATGCTGAATAAATGGAGGAAATGGCAAAGCTGTGGCCAGCTTACATTCCCTGATTTTCCTTTAAAACACATCTGGCTGGGTTTAATTTTATTTGTTTGCTTTAATGAGTTGAGTGAGTATTTTGGTTTATTGAAATCTGGCATTGTATGTCATATTTTTTGCAATGCATTAATAATCAGGCATTTAGAAATTAAGATCAAGCCTAAGAGTAGTCATCATAATGAAAAACGGAATGTTTGGATGACATGACCAGATATCCAGTGTGCCAAAGCAGAGACCACAGCCCGTACTGACTCACTTTTCCTAGCTTTGTATTTAATGACCATGTGATAATTTAGGATCATGTTCCCAGGTGATCCAACCACCACTCCATCACATGCCCACCCCTCTTTTATTAAAAGTCTTTCCATAGCTCCTGAATCTCTGGAGAAAGTTGGAGATGGCATAGGACTGTCTCATAATAACATGTGCTACCTCCCCCAATTTTCCCAAAGGTAAGTAACTGGGCTTTTTCAACCGCCTGGGATATTTCTGATATAGCCAACATCTATGTAAGATACAGATAGACTAGTTGTATAACTGTCCTCCAGATGAGGAATGTTAGCTCCATTATATGTGAGATACATATTTCAGTAGCCATGCCTTCCTGTCTCTTACCTAACTCAATTTCTGGCTAAAAAATTAATTGACCTAAAATGTGAGACACCTAATGCAAAAAAGACGTGAAACTGGACTGGACAGAAGGTTTCAAAGGGCTCTTAGTCCCAACCTATTGAAGCAATATAACAAAGAGATTAAGAGCAAAGACTTTGAAGTCAGACAAAGCGGGGTTGGTCCTCAGCTCTGATATAGCTGCGTGACTTGGACAAGTTACTTAACCTCTCTATATTTCAATTTTTTCATGTATAAAGCGATGATAATAATAATATCAACTTAATAGCATTGTAGTAAGGATCAAACAAGGTAATGCTTATAAAGCAATGAGTAGATCTTCTGGCAAATGGCCATCAATAAAAATCATACATCATCATCATCATCATCACACCATCATTGTTTCTCTGTGACAGAAACCAGTGAGAATGCCCAACAGAACCCTGGTAGCTTGAGTCTGAGTTTACAGAGTGAAAGGGTTTTCTGTAGATGGAAAAATATAGGGGTTGCCTCCAATGGTAGGGTCATGTTGGATTTCCTGCAGCTACCACCACACACACACACCAAAAGAAGACAATTGCTGGGCAGAACCTTCGGTGGAAAGAGGGCCCTAATAAGAGAACTGAATGAATGGCCACGCTGCTACTGTTACTTTCCTGGACCGTGGTGTCTGCAGCTCGCAGAACATCACAGACAAATTCTTCCAAAAGCAAAAAAAAGCCTCATTTGGGCATTATCTATTAACTGAACCAAAGACGTGACCATATGATCAGTTGGTAAAATGACCAACTCATTTCAACAGCTAAAATAAAATGAATTTATAAGCATAACTTAAGCCATCAACTATTTACTGTGTCCAGATTAATTTTTAGCTACAGAAATTTGTTAACAATGATTATAATTTCTTGAAGACGAGAGAGGAAAAAAGGAAAAAGAAAAAAAACCCTCATGAAAACCTTACTAAAAAAACAAACAAAAAAACACTTAAAAATGAGACTGTTCCGAAAGTGCTTTGCTCAATGTCTTTATGCAAACTGCACTAATTAATCTCATACAAACATGGATATTTTTGAAAAGCATAAGCCCAAGTGCCATTTTATGACCATGTAATTTAGAAGACTTCAAATTACATTAAAATCACCACACACAGTGTTTACAGTTTAATTACATGGTTATTTACCAGCCTCAATCAAGTGTTATTCATTCAGTACCTCTTTGCCTGATCTTACCTAAAAAAGAAAACACTTTTATGCTGGATTTGAGTGGTAAACATTCAAACATGCCAATACTTGAAGGCAACAGAGATGTGATTTGAAGTAAACAAACTCCATTGACGGGAAAATTTAAGAGAACTTCCACGAGGAAAGAGAATGGAAAGTGATCAACATTTGACTAAAATAGTATTTTTGTTGTTGTTTCAGTTCTATGGAAATAAGGAAACCTATCACTATTCACTGGCCATTTTTTAATGCGAAGCCAACTAAGTCTATTGTCCTTAATTTGTATTATAATGATACAATTTTGAATTATGTCCTTTGGGAGCTCAAGTTTAAATAAATCTTAAGTCAAGAGATGTTGTTTGTTTTTTTTTATCTTCACTCGAGGATATTTTTGCATTTTTTAAAAAAATTTTTAGAT
Source organism: Molossus molossus (assembly GCF_014108415.1). NCBI lineage: Eukaryota > Metazoa > Chordata > Mammalia > Chiroptera > Molossidae > Molossus > Molossus molossus. The sequence goes on along the minus strand of NW_023425347.1, from coordinate 22,377,908 downwards.
AGAGCGAGAGGGAGAGAGGGAGGAAGAGAGAGAGAGAGAGAAACATTGGTGTGAGAGAGACACATCAACTGGTTGCCACCTGCACGATCCCATCCGGGGCCAGGGACAACTACAACCGAGGTACGTGCCCTTAGCAGGAACCAAACCCAGGACTCTGGTCCGCGGGCCTACGCTCTAATCGCTGAGCCAAACTGGCCAGGGCCAGTCAAGAAATCTGTACTGAGCACTGTGTGTGTTCCAGGTCCTGTGATAATAAGTGTAAATAATAAGTAAGACATGGCCCAGTGATGAACTCACAGACATTTTATGTAGACTATATCTACTTCTGCTCTTCTCTTGACTTGTCATTAAGCAGTACTGTCTTGAAGTTAGAAAGTTCCCATACCACTATCATCTTCAAGCAATTGCATAAACTTTCTGAGCCTTAGTCTTTCCATCTGCAAAATATGGAGGTGGAGAACATAAGAATAATGCCAGTTTTCCCTCCATGATAGTATAAGAAAAATCAAGTAAGACTGAAAACACTTTGTAGATTACTTCTTCAGGATGGGCCTTTTCAGTAATTTCCCAAACCCAGTGGAACCGAGTCCTTATTTGTATCCCTATGTTGCCTAGTAACCCATGATGCTACACATGCCTGTTATAATACTAGACAGTTATCAGGAAACAATTATTTTATTAATTAGCTAGGGTGACCCTTAATCCCTGAGATACAATTTTGAATTATATCCTTTGGGAACTCAAGTTTAAATAAATCTGGTCCTCATTGTGAAGTCTGTGGGCCACCTGCCTCAGAGTGACCAGAGAGCCCACTCCAGACTTAATGAATCAGAATCTTTAGCAGTGGAACCCAAGTACCTGCCCTTTAATAAGTTTCTCTGATAATTTTAAGCACCTTAAAATCCAAGACCCACTGTGTTATATTTAATAGATATTTGTTTGCAAATACCTCAGCTCTCTTGTTTTGTGCACATTATAGAATTAAGCTTCTTTGTACACTTAGACTAAGTGTGCATATATCACTTGCTTTGGCCAATGAAATATGAAAAGTAGTGACATACAAGTCAGGTGACTTTGAATTGAAGTAACTTACTTGGGATTACTTTATATTTCTCATAATCTAAAAATTTTATTTCTTTTCTCCCTTGATTAAAAAACAAGTAATGACTGACTTTTCCCAACATAATTTAATGGTGGTGGCAAAATGCATTAACAAATTTCAGATTGTAAATTAAGCCAAACCAATCATCGTGACATTATTTTTGATGAAGAAAACATTTTTATAGCAGGGTTATTAACAAGCCTCCTTTTTTTCTCTCTCTCTCTTCAGGTATGAAATATTGAAGACACAGTAACATTAGCACAGGAAGATTTTATATGATGTTTCTATTTGTATATGCTAATTTATCTAAATTAGGCTGAGTCTACACGGGCAAATACAAAATAGAAATAATTGTATGGGGTGAAAAAACTCATTTAATATATAGAGCACCTACCATATACAGCTACTCTGCTAAATACATTTACATTTAATCACATTTAGCAATAGTCTTAGAGACATTATCTTTTACATTTTAAATGTGAACAAATGGTTAAGCTGGTTAAATAATTTTCCAGAGTTCACCAAATTAGAAATTGAGATTCAAACTGACATCTGCCTGTTTGCCCAGGCAATAATCTTTCTATTACCTCCTGTCACCTTTGGAAAAGTCAGTCTTTCAACATGTTGATGATCAGTCTAATTTCCCAATTAATTGCTCAATTTGCATGAGGCCTCAGCATCTTCATGAATGTTAATAAAATATAGCTCTTTCAACATTGAATCACAAAAATCTACAGACCATGCACAGCCACATGCATTTTCAGTTAGAAGAAATGGAATGGCACATGTGAAATGGTGCTTAAGCCCTTCCTCACCAATTTTGCAAACCAGCGCCTCCTTATGTCTGCGACAGATACGAGTGAAATGTACTCTACTAAACTAGGATGATGACTCACTTTTGGAAATTGTTGGCCATTAACATACAGATATTTAAGTGACTTTTGATGTGGAAAATACCTGAAACATACAACGTGTAATTAAAATCCAAAAGATATCAAAATGGAATGTGAAGTATAAAATTATTTCAGATATTAAGGCTTTGGAGAAGCTTTGGAAAGATACACATAGAGGAATGCAAGCACATTTTGTGAAGTGATTTTGATAAGTGAGGCAACAATATAGTTACAAATTCTACTCTATCTCTGCTGCGTTATGTTTGGTTCTAAATTAGAGAAACAAAGCATAAAGTGAGACAATAGGATTTAGAGTCTGGCAGAAAACAGAAAAAATAGGCATAGTCCTTATGGTTTTTGTGGGATAAGTGAAGTTTTTCTTTGGGCTTTGGCTGTAAAATATCACACATCCATTGAGAGTTATTTTAATGTCATCCTTTAAATGATACATATACTATAAAGTATATATGCGTCAAACACATATGGCAGCTTACATACAAAATAATAACTAGTAATATCAACCAACCAAAAATTAGTAATAATGAAAAATTCTTAATGATTTAATATGAGTAATTTTTCTAAGCATGTGTTATGCAATTCAATTTGTGGATACAGTGATTTGAACACCTTATCATTAGGAGTAATTAGTATTTAATTCCAGTAAAGAAAATTTTGAATTATAGTTTTTGAAGCCAGAACACTGTACAGATGATCTTTTTCAACTCTTTGATTTTGCAAGTGAGGAAACATATTTAGAAAATTAGGTTATTTGTCTAGTATCACTTTGTGAATAGATGGAAGAGACGTGACTTTAAATGATCTTTCTTGAAGAGCAGTCTTACAAGTCCACGTTTGCCACTTAAAATTAAAGTAACAAATATGTTTTTGTTAAAGTAAAAAAATCATAGTTACTTACATATAGGTATTTTTCAAAGTCTATTAAATGCATACTGTATGTTGCATAAATATGTATATCCCAAAAGAACTAATTGGATGTTAAATGGTCATATTTACACCTGTCGTATTAATTACTCTCATGTTTATGTTGAGTATTACACAAAGGCTATTGCACCATTACAGATGAGAAAACAGAAATGAATGCAAGTTATGTCTTTATACTTAGGTTCTTCTGATATAGAACACACATTTTTTTCTACCTAGCTCTCCTACCTTTTACCAAGATGGTTTCAGAGGATAAAAACCATATAACACAGATCAGGTTAACAAAGAATACAATAAATACATTTAAAACAACGACAATCATTACATATCTGTCATTTAAGCCAGTACCCTCACATCCAAACAACAAAACACACACACACAAAAATCTAAAAAAAAGAGAAAGTGAGACATTTGTTGGAGAAAATATTGAGGATGTGAAAAGTTTGGGGTGAAGCACAGAGGAGAGCAATTCAAATAAAATACAATAGGTTTTGTCTTTAATATCAAGATTTTCATAACATTAAGTATAATTAATTTCAAGAATCTCAGTACTGTGAAAAATATAGAATATTACAATCAACTTACAAAGTATGATAGTAACACCCTTAGAAAGAATTACAATCAACTTGAGTCAATTAGATTTCTCAAGGATCCCTGACTTTAGCTCCAGCTAACAGAAATCTTGAGACAATATTAGCTAATATTAGCCTGATTGATTTAAAACACACATATAATTATATAGATGTGTGTATATAGAAGTATGTGTACCTGTATGTGCATTCTACACCTACCTATACTATTCAAAATTGAGTCTCAAAATATATTGAAAACAGGAAAATAAAATATGAGAATTCTCATTCCACAGAACTTTGAAAATTACTTATTCTGGGGATTAAAAACAAGGTAAACAACATTAGAATACAGGCTTAGGTATGAGTTAACTTATTGAAATTTTGATACAATTAAATAAAAGAGAAAATTTGATGAATATTTGTTGAGTACCAACCATGTGTTGGTCAATTTCAGTAAATTAGCCTCTTACTCCTCACAGTCTTGGAGGGCACTATTATTACCTTCATTTTACAGATTAGGAGACTGGAGTCCAACAAGTTTAACTAATGACAAAAGAGAATGACCAGGGCTGCCATGGCTGGTTGTATAGTTGGTATACTATGCAACAGCATCTGGTAGCAGGAAGGGGCAACTTGGGCCTGACATAAATTGCGTGTTCTACTTGCCCACTGATGCACCCTAACGAGGAGTTATGTCATCCCAGACAGAGGTGCATTTCTCTGATTTTCCCAAAGGCTACCAGCCTCACTGAATTATGGGATTCAGACTTGTATTTGTGTATGTCTGGGATAAAGACAAGGTTCTTCCCACCTAGAAATATGCAATCAGAATAAGTTACAAGTAGCTGGTGCCTATCTCACAAAAACAGGGGTAGATGATCTGAGTCTCAAAAGTTAGGATAATGAAGTAAATAAAATATTGGAAGTCTCTTCATGACTCTCTTTTAGACAAAACATTATCTGGACTTGAGATCTGAGTAGATAGAGGGAGAAGGAAAAAATATGTTTGTTTTATTTGTATAATGTTCTAAAATATTACAGTCCCTATATAGTAAATCACTCTTTGTGGTTTAATAAGTAAATCTATGACAAGAGAACAGCTCCATGCCTGGCACATAGTAGACACTTAATTTATATAGTAATTATCAAATTGTACCAAATGAGTTCTGCGGTGTTCATCAGCAAGAAAAGTGAGGATGATAATGCGAATGGACATATGTTACCATTGATGTTAGCAACTTCAGTGATTAAAATCAAATAAAATAGGAAAGGTACTGTCGCTGCACAAGGAAACGAAGCCTATAAGAAGGGCTGGTGATTTCACTTTCCCAGCATTGGCACCTTGGCTTTTCCTGCCTCCTACAGTGCTCAGTAAATTCCTTTGGGGGGAAAGCCCATGGACAATTTATCTTCAGCATTTCGCATATAATAAGGGCTCTGTTTCTAGTATGTGATTAGTGAATGCTGTTGAAGAAATAAGTATTTATTTTTCTTCCCTCTCATAATACTCATGATCATAAATTTGCCCGCTAGACACTAGGGCCTTTTATTCTATGTTATAAAAAGAAAGTCGAAAGGAACTACAAAGAAATCCTATTCAGGGAACAAAATATTAAAGAGGACTAGAAAACAAATTGCGGTTATATTCTCTAATGCATGATCTAGAAATAGCAAGGACTCAGAGAAGAGAGTCATTACCAGGAGTTGAGGCTGCTAGAAGAGGTCAAATTAAAATTTCAAAATAGAGATGATGGGAACAAATTATGTAGGAGGGAGATCATGGGGATAGAGAGGAAGGCTAAGAAGAATGAGTGTTCAAGGAAGAACAGTGAGAAACTATTAACTTGGAATAGAAAACTCTCAATAGAGGTGTTGAAGATGAAAGTTAGAACCTGGAATTTAAGCCATAGGAGCCTTAAACTTGACCTTCAGCTATAATGAGTGAAGTGGAGTGGAGTAGGATTAGGGGTGGACCACAGGAAGAGCTGAAGACAGTTTTTAAAAAAACGTTTTTTAAAGGACTTTTAAATATTTTTTTCTTTATTAATTTTAGAGAGAGCAGTAGAAAGAGAGACATAGATGAGAGAACATCATCAGGCTGCCTCCTGCACGCCCCCCCACTGGGGATCCGGCTCACAACCTGGGCTTGTGCCCTGACCGGAAATCGAACCTGTGACCTCTTGGTGCATGGGTCGATGTTCACCACTGAGCCACATCAGTCGAGTGTTTTTAAAATTTTTAAAATTTAAGTATAGTTGGTATACAATCTTATATTAGTTACATTATTTTCAGGTGTACAATATAGCTATTTGATATTCTTATCCCTTATAATGTGATCAACCCACTAATTGGAGTAGTTATCATCTGTCACTGTGTAAACTTATTATAATATTATTGAGTACATTCCCCTCCACTTTTTTACCCATTCCCTTACCCACTCCATTCTGGTACCATTCCTTTGGTCTCTGTTACTATGAGTCTGTTTTTATTTGTTTGTTTGTTTTGTTTTTAGATTCCAATATATAAGTGAAACCATACAATGTTTGTCTTTCTCTGCATGACTTATTATACTTAGCATAATACCCTCTAGATCCATCCATGTTGTCACAAATGGCAAGATTTCATTCCTTTTATTGCTGTGTAATATTACATTGTGTGTGTGTGTGTGTGTGTGTCTGTGTGTGTGTGTGTGTATCTCTTAATCCATTCATCTATCCATGGACACCTAGGTGGCTTCCATGTCTTGGCTAATGTAAATAATGCTGCAATGCACATAGAGGTGCATATTTATTTTTTAATTAGGTCCTAAAATTTATATAGAATCACAAAAGAACCTTAGTAGCCACATCTTTCCTAAGAAAGAAGAACAAAGTTGGAGGTATAATAACCCTGATCTCAAACTATACTACAAAGTTATAATAATCAAAACAGTATGGTACTGGCACAAAACAGACACATAGATCAAAATAACAAAATAGAGAGCCCAGAAATAAACCCTTAGTTATATGGTCAACTAGTCTATGACAAAGAAGGTAAAAATATACACTGGAGTAATGACATCTCTTCAATAAGTGGAGTTGGAAGAACTAGACAGATAAATGCAAAAATAAAAAATAAAATAAAACTGGACCACTCTTTTATACCATATACAAAAATAAACTCAAAAGGGGTTAAAGACCTGTAAAAAACCATAAAACTCCTTGTACATAGGAAGTAAACTATCTGACATCATTCTGAGTAATATCCTATTGGGACATATCTCCTCAAGCAAAGAATACAAAAGAAAAATAAACAAATGGGAATACAACAAACAAAAATTTTTTTGCACAGCAAGGAAACCTTTAACAAAACAAAAAGACAGCCTACTGAAGGGGAGAAGATATTTGCCAATGATATATTCAATAAGGGTTAATATCCAAAACATATAAGAAACTCTTACAACTCAATGACAAAAAGTAAATAATTCAATTGAAAAATGGGAAGAGGACATGAAAAGATATTTCTCCGAAGGAGACATACAGATGGCCCCTAGATATGAAAAGATGCTTATGCCCTGGCCAGTTTGGCTCAGCGATTAGAGCATCAGCCCGTGGTTCAGAGACACCAGGGTTCGGTTCCCACAAAGGGCACATACCTTGGTTGCAGTTTGTCTTTGGCCCCAGTTGGGGTCATGTGGGTGGCAGCCACTTGATGTGTCCCTTTCACGATGATGTTTTTCTCTCTCTCTTCCTCTTTCTCCCACTCTATCTGAACAAAAAATGAAAAAAAAGAAAAAAGTCCTCTGATGAGGATTAAAGAAAAAGAAAAAAGATGCTCAACATCATTAACCATGTGGGAAATGAAAATCAAAACTGCAATGACATATCACCTCACACCAGTCAGAATGGCTCTTCAACAAATAACAAGTGCTGGGGAGGATGTGGAGAAAAAGGAACCCTTGTGCAACCGTTAGTGGGACTGCAAACTGGTATAGCCACTGTGGAAAACAGTATGGAGTTACCTCATAAAACTAAAAATAGATTTTCCATTTCTGGGTATTTATCCAAAGAAAACCAGACAGTGTTATTTTTAATATTTGAAACAAGGTTCTAGAAAGGCAACAACATGATTTACTTAATTTTGTTTCACTCCACCTAGATTAAATATCTGTTTTTTTAACAATGGCTTTTTAGCAGATAGTGCCTCATCCCAAAGCTAAATTGATAATCTTGGGAAGGTGAGATATTCTTGAGCTTTGGGGTGCCTTTGAAAATCCTAACTTGGAAGGGAAAATCTACCTGCAAGGACGCACAACCTACTGTACATTTTCTTAAATGGGATCATAAAGTGCTGGCCCCTCTGTCAGAGGTAGAATGTGTACAGATGTGTCAGAGGTAGGACGTGCACAGATGTGGAGTGGCATGCTGGTGTTACCACCATGGGCAGTGGTGGCAGCCAAAAAGTCACAGCTACCTGCTCAAAGCTTTCACTCCAGGCATCCTAGTCTTTGCCTTTCTGCTCCCCAGTAACCCAAGATTAAAACGGTTCTCACTTTTATAAATTGTCTTAAACAGAGATGAATATGAACAAGCACGGTCCTTGATCAACAGTCATTATCAAATAAAGCGGCTCTGTTGGCCGACTAGAAGACTATGCTGATTTAAAATGTAGTAAAATGAATACTCGCTTGGAAGGGTGGTAACCTCGTCGGTTTTCATCCTGCCTCTGGCACAGACACATCGTGGGGTCTTTTGGAGCACCGGCAATGAGGATTCGAGCTGCCTGCACAGCCACGTCCTGTGGCGGAATGCACTTCCACGAGGATGTTGGAAACAGCCTTGAAACCCCGGTCTGTTAGAAGAAATGTAGATACAGGGCCTTGCCATCCAGCGTCAGTTCTCCCTAACCCTTTCCTGGGGTCCCAGAAAGCATGTTGCAGTACGTACACGTTCTACCAATGTCGGAATGGCTAACTCGACATAAGCTGCCTCGATTTTGTATTTAGGTGGATGACCTTCCTTTCACAAAGGGAGGGAAGCACAGGTTGGGAATTTCATTAGGGCCAAATGTTAACATACTTCAGTGCTGGGTGTTTATCTCTCAGTGGATGTGTAGGAAATTTAACCTCTGAAATTATTTAAGACAATTTTAGGCACTGAAATTCTTCCAGAGAAAAGGCCTGTTTGTTGTGTGGTCAGAGTGTTTTGTGGGTGGAAAAGACTAGGTTCTTTTAGGACCACAACTAAAAGGAAACTCTGAATAAGCTTGGGGCTTAAAGGCAAAAACTAGATTCTTATCCAGGCTCTGCATTATCTCTCATGCCCTGGCCAGTCTGTTTTGCTCATTTAAAAAAATATATTTTTTCTTTATTGATTTTAGAGAGAGAGGAAAGGAAAGAGAGATAGAAACATTGATAAGAGAGAACATTGATTGGCCGCCTCCTGCATGCCCCCCACTGGGGTTTGGGCCCACCACCTGGGGATGTGTCCTGACCGGGAATCAAATTGTTTTTTTTTTAAATCTTCACCCAAGGATATTTTTCCATTCATCTTCAGACAGAGTGTGAGGGGGGGGTGGGGTAAGAGAGAGAGAGAGAGAGAGAGAGAGAGAGAGAGAGACATCGATGTGAGAGAGACCCATCGATTGATTGGCTCCCACACGGCCCCAACAGGGGCCGGGGACCGAACTGCAATTGAGGTACATGCCCTTGAACAGAATCGAACCTGAGAATCTTTGGTCCTCAGGTGGCCACTCTAACCACTGAACCAAACTGGCCAGGGTTTTGAGGATCTAATTTTAACACTTTCTGCTTTTGAGCCAGTTTCGTTTTTGGATGGGCAAAGAAATGGCTCCTGGATTTTTTTTTTTTCAAAACACACTTTTAAAAAATGTTTTGTATTAAATTTATTGGGGTCATGGTTAATAAATACAGGTTTCAGGTGTACAATTATATAATATATTATCTGTAAATTGTATTGCATGTTCACCACCCCAAGTCAAGTCTCCTATCTCACTTTTAATACCCCCATACCCTCTTCTACCTCCTCCCTTCACCCCCTTTCCCTCTGGTAATCACCACATTATTATCTGTGTCTATGAGGTTTTTTTTTTTTTTTTGGCTTATTCCTTCACCTGTTTCACCCGGCCCCACAACGTCCCTCCCCTCTGACAGCTGTTAGTCTGTTCTCTATGAGTATGTTTCCATTTTGTTTGTTAGTTTATTTTGTTCATTAGCTTCCACATGTGAGTGATGGATTTGGAGAGAATTAGGCTAAGTGAAATAAGCCAGCCAGGAAAATAAATTTAACAGATTTATAGTTTCTCTTAAAATGTGGTCCATTATATCCTGGCTGGTGTGGCTAAGTTGGTTGAAGTGTTGTCCCCATACACCGAAGGGTTCTGGGTTCGATTTCCAGTCAGGGCTTATACCCAGGTTGCAGGTTCCTGATCAGAGTGTGTATGAGAGGCAATGGACCAATGTTTCTCTTTTACATTGGTGTTTCTCTCTCTCTCTCTCTCTCTCTCTCTCTCTCTCTCTCTCTCCTCCTCCTCCTCCTCCTCCTCCTCCTCTCCCTTCCTCTCTCTCTAGAATCAATAAAAACATTTCCTTGGGTGAGGACTAAAAAACATGTATGTACATGACTAAAAAACATATATGTACACGACTAAAAAACATATATGTACACGCCACCTGCTGACTCTGTCCTCACAACATTTCTCAGTATGAATAGCATGACTGTTCTTATTTATAATACAAATAGTTTCCTACAGTATATGTATTAGTAAATTTCCTTGAATGTCGTAGCCCAAATGCTCTGAACAGGTCAGAGGTAGTCAGTGTTACAAAGTCATTACCCTGCTCGACCTCTGCCATCCAACCCACCTTCAGAGGTTTTCAAATGGGACTGGGGCATGTGCCTCACTTTCCCTAATGCAGGTCTTATGCAAAACCCCTGAGCACTTTCAGCCATTCATTGTGCTATTCTTTCCTCGGCCATTTAAAGGTTTGATTGTATTTCACAGCACATTCCAGTGTGTCTGGCTCTGGTGGCAATAGGGTCCATAGCCAGTTGGGTTCTGTTCTCCCCGGAGGAGAGACAGATGACTGCGTTCTTTGTCTAGGTGGTTTGGTTATTATTGTTCTTTTTAACATACTATTTTATCAACTGATTTACTGCAATTAGCTTATCTCCAGGTTTTACTTTCCAACAGAAGTCATTTAATGCCCTTCCAGTCCTTTGTGAGAACACCACCTACCTCTAGAGAAGTACTTAACCTTATTAATGATGACTTAGATTCCATGATTGCTTCAGGTAAAAGGAAAATGGAGCTAGTATTCACTGGAAACAACCCCAGACCAACAAGCTTTTAAGGTTGTATTTTTTTTTGTTGTTGTTTAATTCTCCATCTCTGCTTTCACGAGTATATGTGAAACGTAACCAGACAAGGATGATTTCCAAAGTGTGACTGCGCAGAGAGGCCAGTGTGAAGGGAGCCAGCGAGCGAGTGAACAGATGTAGCAGGTGTAAACATATTTCCTTATCTTGGTTCCTGGATTTTACATCCTCCTAGAAGACTCTCCATACGGCAGAAAAGGGTTATCAGTACAGATGGTAAACTGCAAAAATGCCCAGAAGGTTCAAGCTCATCTGTGCTCTTAAAGAAGGGGAGGAGTAAATGGGATCTGACTCACAGGTGTTTGGAAAGCTCCAAATTACCTTCAGGTTTTTCAGTTTTACTTTGCTTGCACAGATGTCTTGGGTTATGTGTTGGAAGGATCCACTCCTTATTGTGTCCAAGTGTTTAAAATTGGAAAGAGGGTCCCAAGAGCAACGGGGTGGAGTTGCGCTCTTGGCACATGAGCCCCTTGCATATTGAGGCTCTGGGCCTCTCTCGTCTCTGGGCTGCTGCCACTGATTATTTTCTCTGGTCACTGGCTCCTCACTTTCCTGCTTTGCAGAGTTCTTATTGCACAATATTTTGGCACAGACACTTCATTTTTTTTTTTTCCTGAACCTTAATGTCCCTTGTTCCTGTCTCTGTCTCTCCCAGCCTGTGGGCAGCAACAGGTGCAAACAGGCGCAGACCACATGCTTCAGGTGTTCTGCTAGAGTAGTTTCCATGAAGTGAGCACCGGCCCAAGACCAGCCCATAAGACAGGAAGGTAGCTTCCTTTCCCAGAGCAGTAAACGTTAATCCTCTAAGAAAAAAGCAAAGCAAGACAAAATTAGACTAAGGGTAATGCCCATGATGTTATTTTACAAACCATGTTTGCCCTCCTGCTATTGATCTCTTCCTCCTCAAATAATAAGTAACATTTCCCCAGAAGAGCATTTCCGCAAATGTATTCCATGGAATTTTAACCTGTCATGTTTTGGAAATCCTGTGTTGACAGGAAGTTTGAGAAATCCTGTGTGATATAAAAGTAAACTTTGTTTTCAACGCTGAGATTTCTTTGGGGCATTTTAACATGCTAATTTGTAAGTGAAGATCTTTATAAATACATGATATGGGATATCCTATTATTTGACAAACATATTTGTTTTGTGTGTGGACTATGTCATGAGACATGTGCTCCTTGGAATACACTTTTGGAGATGTTTGCTTTGACAAAACAACAGAGCCCAAGAGACCCACATCTAGCAGTAGTCTGCCCTGGGGAAGCTTAACACACAATTAATGGTGTTTTGTTTTGCTGTTTCGGTTTTGAAATCATGGGCAAAGGAAACTGACTTTAGAGGATTTTGCAGATTGTAATGGCCATATTGGTTATCTCCCCAACATTTCTTTCTCCCCACCAGTATCATAGTCATGCTCTTTGAGAAGGATTGTCCCCCATCTTAGCACCTGTTATAGACTGAATTGTGTCCTTCCCATCAACATCCATATGTTGAAGCCCTGGCCCCCAATATGACTGTATTTGGAGTCCGAGCCTTTAATAAGGTAATTAAGGTTAGATGAGATCACATGGGTGGGCCGTAATACAACTGACTAGTGTTCTTGTAAGAAGAAGAAATTTGGACACTCCACAATACACCCATGCCCAGGAGAAGCCATGTGAGGACACAGCAAGCAGGCGCCATCGGCGAGCCGGGGAGGGAGGCCTTAGGGGAAAACCTTTTGACCCCTTGATCTTCCACTTCCATCCTCCAGAGCTGTGGGAAAAGAAGCTTCAGTTGTTTAAGCCAGCCTGTCTCTGATATGTTGTGATGGCAGTCCAAGCAAACTAATACATAGCACCCATTGCACCTTGTCCTACCGAACCGGATAATCACATTACTCACCACAATAATTTTCAGATACCCCAACCTAAGTTATTTTCGTGATATTTCCCAGAACACAGGGGTTAGTTTAATCGTACTCCCATTATCGTAGTGCTTGGAACTTTATTTAATGGTATTGACAAAATGCCCTTTTGTTCCTGATGTGACTAAGGAAACATGTACCTTCAGTTGCGGCGGCAGCCACCCTGGGAAGGAAGTCAGAGGAAAACAGATAGAAGAGGCAGATAAGAAAACAGAAAAGAACTGCATGAGGAGCTCTGATCAGTCCGTGCCTTAAGGCTGAGTTTTTCAATTATGTGAACTAATAAGTCTGCTAGATTGCTTAAGTCACATTGTATTGTTTGCTTTTATTAGCAATGAAAACCATCCCAACGGTACACAGGTTACACAAGGGCCATGGTGAACCAAGCTTCACTCCCAGCCAAAAGGCTTCAGGACAGCTTTCTGTCCAGAGTTGGTGTGTCTGGCTTGTTATCCCTGAGTTCCTGAGCGATAAATTCAGTTTGTATTTCACTATTCTGCCCCATTGCCTCTGATATCAATGTATGTGCCCCAACTTGTGGTTCTTTTAGGTCCTTTAATTAGCTAAATGTCTTAGTCCTCTATAAGTGATTACATGATGAGCTTCAACATGTGACACTTTCCACAGGTAAGGAGACTCTTGGAAAGAGATGTGCCTGTGGGATCTTAGGGAATTTCTAATGCTAAAATACAAGGTCACCAGAGAGTCTCATAGTGGACATATTTTGGTGTAGGACTTAGGTCTGTTAAGAGTCAGCCATGGAAGAAATCTAACTCTGGAAACATATAAGATGAGGAAGTGTGAACCATTTAGACTCTCAGAATTGAGGTCTTTACAAGACATTTAACCAAATGAATTCCCAAGACTTTAACACTGCTGCTAAAAACATGCATTTCCACAGCTAATTCCTGGTTCCCCATGGATAAGCTGACAGACCAGTCCATCTACATTCGCCCGTCTTTCTTTTATACTCTGAACTGCACGTACGCTTCCCTGAGCTTACAGACAGAAACAAGTGTGGACTTCCCATAAGAGAGGGTCACACTACCTGGACGTCTTTGTGCTGGCAGACTCTCAAGTCTCCAATGATGATTCAGTGACTTGCTCAGCTTCTTGGAATTGACCACTTACTCACTTCCTGAACCTAGGTTTTGTCAACCATAACTTAATGATCCTGACTCAGGCTTTGTCCCCAGGTGGCAATAAAAAAGTCAACCAACAATTATTCATTGAATACAGTTGTGAGTCCGTGAAACACAGAGTTCATTCTTGTATTACTATTTATTAATCGTTACATTATTTTCCATTCGAACAACTGTAAACCTACTTTTGCCTCACCCTATATTTATCATGTCAAGCATTGCTCCAGACACTGAGGCGTATGAAACAGATAAAAATCCCTATGCTTATAGAGTTTGGATCATTTGTATGCGTGTGGATGTGTGTGTACACATACAAATCAGACAGAAATATGTAATTAAAGCATATAGTATGTAAGAAGAGGTTAAAGTCTGTGGTGGTTTCGTACTGTGACCAATTGGCTACGTTGGCACCATGTTTCCCAGAATCCCTTTCCTTAGAAGGTATCGCGTTAAAGTTGGCCCCAGGTGGAATTTACACAAGGTTGGGAAGCTGGAAGTGAAGCAGCAGTCCTACTATCTGAAGATCACTGTGGTTAGATGCCATGACAGACAGACACTTAGGACTCTGCTCTTCTCTTGTCTTATTCCGTGTCCAGCTCTTGCTGACATCTGTGCTCCTAACCTATAGCAACCTTAGGTTGGCCAACAAAGCAAAGGCAGGAGCCTCCTGTGGACTTCTCTACCAGCTCTCCTATGCCACCCCGCTTCAGTTGGACATGACTCTTGTCTCATATTCATTTGGAAGCTCCTACTTGTCCACCTGAAGCAATAGTGCTTCTGAAGGGGTGGGCTAGAACTGCTTCTGATCACCCAGCTCCCTTTGCAGACCCTTACTTGCTGAGCTTCTCACACAGTTGTGTAAGGTCTTATTTCCATAATACATCACATGTGTTACTCCTGGTGGTTCTGTTTCCTTGACCGAACCCTGACTGATAGAAGCATTATGGAAAAATAAAGCAGCGTAGGGGCAGAAGGAGTTCTGGTGGGGGGTGAGCTGCGATTTTAAATAATATAATCAGGGAAGTCCTCACCAAGAAGGAGACACTGGAGTACAGACCTGAGGCAACAAATAAAATAATTGTAAAATCCTTTCCAAAGCACATGAAAACTATTCAAAGAATAATCAGAATAATAAAAGATTTGGCCCAGGAACACCTACAACTATATATCTTATAATGCTGTGTAAATATAGTAATCAAAGAAGTACTCTATGATTTTCTTTAGCCTTCTTTTGAAGCTGTATTTTCTTAAGCCTCATGGCATCTTGCTGAGGCAAAATCAAGGCCAGAATTGTTCTTTGGGCTTAAAAGGGAAAGAGCCCTGTAGGTATGAAGCCATAAGAAGAAAATACCCTCGTTAAGTCACATTGCTCAGCTGACTGCTGGAGCTCAGCCATCTATTTTCCCCACACACTCCTCCAGCTTGTCTTGTGTTCACAAGGGCAACAATGAAAAATAAATATAAAGAGCGTAAGGAAATCAGGGAGCCAGCCCCTGAGAAGGAGAAAGTGATATGGGGAAGTTTCTCCATTGGGACTCATGGAGATGAACTCCTTGGCTTCGGAGCTTTAAATACAGCAGGATCTACACTCAGCTGATGCGCTGGAGAGATACGAAACTGCCTAACCAAACATCGTACAGAAAGAAGACTCCCTGCTCCCGTGTTTCCTGGATGCAGCACCAGGGGTTGGTCTCCTGGCAACCTGCCACCTGCTCTCCCTGGGCTGAGGCTCGGCTGCCCCTAGGGGGAGCCCATTGTCTGTCAGCCTCCAGGGAACGCCAGTGTTTGAACCGCCTCTTCTGGGGATGGCAGGCTGGTCTCTCACAGAGCACAACTAAAGCATCTGCCAGGAGAAGATTGTTTTGAGGCAGGTGTACATTTAATAAAGAGGTGCTGTGGGCCTCCCGTGCCAGGGCCTAGCTGATTGCTGATGGACAACCGCGGACCTTTTTTCGACTCTATGTCCAAAACTAAATAGAGGGTTCTCTTTATATCATGGCAAATCGAGCTGTAACCTATCTGATAATCATGAGAGTTCTGCAAAAGTTGTATTTTACAACAAAAATGCTTGTTTCATTCTCAGTTTGGGTTTTTTATTCACTAGTTATTTGTTAGTTTAAATGGATGTGTAATAATTTTAGATATTTTAACACTATAAGACATACATTTTCTAAACATCTCTCCCTGTTTTTAAGGTTCCCTTGTGAAAACGACAGGCACAAACTGAAAAGTGGACAGACAGGAACCAAAGGTTTCTACTTTGAGAGGTAAAAGCTGAACATGACCTTCTGTGCCTATGGAAGGCATCTTGGTAAAGCAAAATGTGTTTCCTCCTCCAATAGTATGTCTTAATCCTACATTTCCCTGATTGTAATAAAACTATTTTTGGCCCATTAACATTAGCTCAGAAGCAAGCCCATCTCGCAGGCCTGTGGATGCAGCTTCAACTAAGTCAGGAGGAAAAGCCTGTGGTTGGGACAGGAAAACACCTCACCTGCCCACACGTGAACTCCTCCAGCAACTTGCCAGTTATTCACAATGGTGCCCATTGATTGCAACGTTTGGAAAGGAAGGAACAAACTAACAAATGTACCTGGTAGGAAGCCAAGTTCATAGCAAAGTTCGGTGATGGGAAGAATGTTATTATTTTGGTCTCCTCTTTTTGTTTTAATTTTCACAAATTCATTTATTCTTCTTAAGTTCCAGAGAAGCTTCTGATATAGACCAAGACAATGCCAGCAATTTCATAGATATCACTAACTAAATTAAATGAAGGTAAACAAATATGAAAACAAAAGCCAAGAGTCTAATTATCTTTTTAAACGTTCAGTCTCACAAAAGCTAGCAGGAAGGGCTAGGTGTAGTGCGAACATCATATAAATGTTTCTTATCTGACAACACTGCTCGGGTATGTTTACTTTCCCCAATATCTAGTGCCAGTTTGTTCTAGGAAAATAGCTGACATTCTCCTTTGGTTTCATGCGTCTCACGGTGCATATCGATGTCCTAGTTTGCATCTTAATAGAGGGGAAATCTAACCTCCCCGCCTATGATAAGTACACATAACCTGATCTTTAATTAGATGCATTTCAAATAACAGTGAGCAAGGTATTCTCTCTTTTAAAAAAGTTCTATTCAGTGCTGGCTTCTTCCATGTCTACAGTAATTACCTGCATATGGGAAATGAAGCAGTTCATTTGCCTCCTTTGTGTTACCCTTAGGGTCCCATAGAATGACTTCTTTACCAAACAACCAAGGACTAGATGAGTCAAGTGAGGGCAGAAATTGTAGAACAGCAGGAGAGACGGACATGAAGAGGACTTTTTGCAATTCTCTATTTAAAGAAATAAAATACATCAAAGATCTCATCTGAAGTGTAAAAACTGACTTCAATTTGGAGTTTGCAAGTCTTGTCTTATAACTGAATAGCTTGAACTGCATTTGAAATGTTGGGAAGTCTTTCCTTCCTTGTTCATCTTGGTGAGAACTAGCTTTAAGGAAGGAAAAACAAAACAAACAAACAAAAAACCAATCAAGCTTTCTGATATTTAATTAGGAAAGTACTGTTGTAGCTAGTCATATTTTATTTTTTAGTTAGTTTATGTCAAAAGTATACTTAGAGTAAAAAATGCCTTGCCAGCATATACTTTTAAAACTAAAATTGTTCTTATAGATTAAAAATGTGACAGCATTAAAACTATAAAGTCTAAAGGGAAAGCCAATTAGCTTTACATTTTCCCTACCTTTCTCTAGCTCTTATTTTAACATCTGCAGTATTTATAAGGCTTGAATACTAGAAGTCCCCCCCCCCTCATAATTATTCATGAATTTCAATTAACATGTCATCAGATGAACAATTATGTTATCCTGGTCTTTTGGCCTCCAACAGCTAGCTCCTATGAGTTATCTCAAAGTTTTACCTACATTTCTTCTGAATTATGTGTGTGTGTGTTTTTAATGAAAAAAATTATAAAGATATCTAAGCATCATTTAAAACAAACTGTTTATAAAATCAGCAAAACTATGTATAATAATACTTAAAAATATAGACATTTAGGTACACTTAGCTCCATAACCTAACCCTTATTTCCCACAATGGTTTTGCAGAAATCATTCTTAATCTTTCTATCCCTGATGAAAACTTCCTGGGCTTATATATAGCTCCAATAACACTCTTGGGCCTTTTGAAATTACTATCAAAACCCTTATACACTCTGTCTCTTCAGTTTTTTAACCCTCTAGCAGGAAAGCCATGCTTATCTTCTGCTCACCTTTAAAAAATAAAATAAACTGCTTGCCCTTCCATGTTACTCAGATCTTCCCCCTGCTGTCCGAAGCAGAAAAAAAAAAAATGTTAGAAGAAATAAGACAATGGAAAACAATAAAGGATAAGGGGAGGAGAAAGCTTCCAACCAAAAGGGGGAACAAAGAAATTAGTATAATGCTGCCGGTGTACATGAAGAAAACCCTACAATGGTGTTTTTTTCCACTCAGCAGGGAGTCATTTTCCCTTCTCAAGTGAGAGACCTTCTTTGCCCTTTGAAACCAGAGTTGATGTTTACTAATTAATTTATATAGAATGGTCCCTTAGCAACCATTTCAAAAAATAGGATCTGTTACCTCTGCTCGGTGGGTTTAAAGGTACATATCCTTTTCCCAGTCGACAGTGTTTGCTGGGACAGGCAGTGTCTGAAGACAGGTACCGAGTGATGCTTCCACAACACCTGGAGAGTGAAACGATGTCTTGGAAATTGTGACGTTGCTATTTGATGTTAAAGTAAGCTTTTTCATATCATTTCACTCCTATTGTTATACCAGATGGGACAACCTTTAAATCACCTTGTCAATAAGGCCACTCTACTATCCGCCAACACGTCAACATATACTTCTTTACTGCCGTCTCTCAAGTGCCTTAATTATGGAGTAAGTAAGGGCTATAAGGATATCCTACTCTGTTTCCTTCATAGCATCCTCAGAATTTGATCCCTGGCATAGAGTAAGCACTCAATAAACATTTGTGGACTGAATAAGTGAATACATGATTAAGGATTTTTTTTCTTCAAATTTTGATAAAGGGGACACAAGAACAAAGATGAATATTTATCAATTTTTCAAGTTACTGTTTACAGGGTCTTTAATGAATGGCTAAGAGTGCTTTCTAGGGCTTTGTAAATAATAGTGGGAATTTGGATCTTATTTTCACTGTCGTGTGTTGGAAGCTGGTCAGTTCCCCTTCTCCACCAGCCAGTTAAGTCCACACTCCCAATCACCTCTCTTATCAGGTTCTCAGGGGCAGGTGCAACACACACTGAGAGACAGCCCCTAAGGCCAGAGCCCACCAAAATCATTCCAGCCAGCCAATCCTAACCCAGTTACCCTGCCTCTTCCTTTCCTCCCCTTGGAAACCACAATAATGGCGTGTGTCCATAATTCTACTTCTGCTCTGCCTCATGACCCACCTGGGTGCTTCCCCTGAGTGGCCCTGCATGGTTGGCATGTTCTTTCCAGGAAAGTGTGAGCATAACAAAATTGTCAAGACTCTTTCTGGTTTTCCTCTCTAGATCTGCCTGGCCTCACCATCTCTCACCCCAGATAATAGAGTTAAAATATTCCCATAGTGGGCAGACCTCCAAGTAACAGTACCTGCCTGCATTTCTTTGAGTGGGGTCCTTCTCCTGCTGCTGAAGCCAACTTTGCCGTTCAGATGGGAGCTGGAATGGATGGGGAACTAATACCCCCTGGAGTAGCCCTCCACCAATGGCTCACTGAAGCAGATGCATAAACACCCAGCTGCCTTCTGCCCAGCTCTACGAGCTCGGCGGCGCATGTTGCATTTTGGATCCCAGGCTCTCCCCAGCAGTATTAGGCTCCAGGTGCTCACCCTGATAGCTAGATAACCAGTGTTTATTTTTTAGCTGACTTCTCCCTGTCCCCCTTTCCTATTCCCCTACCAATATTCTCTTTTGCCTCCCAAGTAAACGACTTGGATCTTGCTTAAGTTTTCTGCAACTGCAAAAAGTACCACAACAGTTCTGAAGGCCAGAAATCTGAAATAAAGGTGTCAATAGGCCACCCTGCCTCTGAAGATTTTAGGGAACCTTCAGTTCAGGGCAGCCTTGCATACCTCTTCTGTTTCCGGCGCCTCCAGGTGATACTTGACTGTGGCAGAAGAATCCAGTCTCTGTCTCTTCTCGGCCATCTCATCACCTCCTCTTCTATAGTCAAACGTTCTACCTCCTGCTTCCAAGGACACTTGTTGGATTTCGGGCCCCCTAAACCCTAAATGATCTCATTTTAAGATCCTTAACTTCACTACATTTGCAAAGACCCTTTCCCCCCAAATAAGAACACATTTACAGGTTCTGGGTAGACAGATCTTTTGAGGGGCCATCACTCAACCCACTATAGACCTGAATCTTTGTCTTAGGGTTTGATTCTGGGGAAACTCAAATTTAGACTTCTCTGTCATGCAAAAGGAACTGAGATTGTTTCAGAGTAGCTAGGATTTCAAAATGTAGATGCTGGTGTCCAGACCCATCTTTTCTTTTGCTGATGCTCTCAGAAGGCTGTTGTCTGTACATGGAAATATTTTCTACTTCTCAGTTCAAGCTTGGCTTCTACCCAAATGAGTAATGAAACAAAATTTTATTCTTATCTGTGAATTTTTACAGCTCTTGGAACATTTCTACAGTGATGGGAGAAGTGAATCTCATAATTCCCCAAAGAACTTGTTTTCTTTATTCCTCTTTTTTTCTCCTCTTTTTTTCCTATGCTGCTGTGTCTTCTGCTGTGGGTGACTACCATTATCTTCATCAAAACAGTTCATGCCTCTACACTGAGCTAATCTATTGAATTTTCACCAAAACATTCATTAAAGCTCACTTACATATGTTGATTATTTTCAGGTAGGAAAATGGTTCAGAGATTGTTAGGGCTTTGAGCTACAGATATCCTTAGATAACTGTCAGTTTCTTCATTTCTTAGATTAAAAGAAATAAGGCCTACAGAACACACACACACACACACACACACACACACACACGCACACACGCACACGAATAAGGAGCTATCAATTGACAAACTGCATAGTGCTTTAGATGGCCTAGGCCATTTCAAAGTTTGATTTGCTGTGTAAATGAACATAAACTTATAAAATACATGTCATATCTCCAAAGAGAACTAACCATTATACTAAAAATAAGTCCCTTTTCTCAACCAAAAACTGAAATCTTTGATCTCAAGGGCTGACTTTCTCTAACCTACATGATTGTCTGGTCTGAATATCTTTTATGCATAGGGTTCTAATATGTTGCTTTCTGGATAGTGGGTACTTTTCTCTTTGCTGATAACCCAAAATCGTCCTGCATGATAATATGCCTGAAGTAGCCAATGCCTTTCTGTTTATTTTTCTCCAGAAGCTGTAAAGAGTGAAGAGCTGGCTAATTAGACATTCCCTGGACCTATGACAGGAAAGCTCTTACCAATAAAAGCTTTTAGGGACAGGATTTACTTCATAGATGCTTTGTTCACCCATGCGTTTTCTCACTGTTAGTTTTCTTTTTGATGTCCCGCTACCCACAGGCGGTTCCCAGTCAGATCTCTAATCTGATAACTTTAATGCTCTCCTAAGGACCCCTGTCTAGCCTGTTCCAGAAGAAGTCTAACCCCCTTGTTTCTTGCAGCTCTTGAGTCTAGCAACCCTCAGGCTTGAGCTGAATGTATATCAATGTTTCCCCCTAGTTCAGTGGTTCTCAACCTTCCTAATGCCGTGACCTTTTAATACAATTCTTCATGTTGTGGTGATCCCCAACCATAAAATTATTTTTCTTGCTACTTCATAACTGTAGTTTTGCTACTGTTATGAATTGTAATGTCAATATCTGATATGCAGGGTATATTTTCACTGTTACAAATTGAACAGAATTAAAACATAATGATTAATCACAAAAATATTATGTAATTATATATTGTGAAATATTTATTTCTAATTACAAATTACTGAAATTTTGTCTTGAAGCATGGTGTAGCATGGGTAACAGTCTTAATATAACAACAGTAAACTACATTGCTACATTTTGCTACAGTATGGGTAAAAAGCCAACATCAGTGCGAAGGTTAAAATTGCTTCTTTCTCACCAGATCAGAAGTTCTCGGGGCAGTCTTTGCAAGAGAACAACAAAGATCATCTTCCACAACAAGTCTACTTCTGTATTTAGACTTGATAACCAACAAGCTGGAAAACCCTGTTTCGCAAAGCTATGTTGTTGGAAATGGAAGAAGAAGGCGCAACACAGTCTCAGACAGAACAGGATATGACTGCAAACACTTGATCCAGTATTTTATAAATGGCATTGTAGAGAAATCAGTTCTAACTGCATCGCTGTTAATAAGTTCAATGAACTCCTCTTGTGCTCTCCCAGGAACATCTTCAACTTTGACTGTGAATGGGCTTCTGGCAAGTGCAAATGAGGTGTCAGGTAGATTTGGAAAGTACGATGAAATTTCATCCTCAAGCATGTGTGAGCATTCGTTCACAGAAATTATCATCGTAATCCTTTTGTCTGATTCAATGTCATGCCCCTCAAAGAAAGCAGATAAGTTAGGTAACATGTAAATTTTATTTTCACCTTTTTTTTTTTTTTTTTTTTTTTTTTTTGCCAATGCCGAAGTTTCATTTGGAATGATTAGATCTTTTCAGACAAATCAAGGCATGTTGCATTTGTTCCTTGCAGTGATAAATTTAACTCAGTCAAGATGGTAAAGATGTCAGCCAAGTAAGCTATTTTCTGCAGTTCACTTTTATTGCTGAAAAGTACTTCAAACTGTGGTCTTGCTTTCTAATTAAAAAATGTTTTGAGTTCATCACAAAGCTCTAAAACATGTTTTAAAACCTTTTCTGTTGACAACCATCTCACTTCAGTGTGAAATAGCAGAGGATTGTTTGGTGCATCCAACTCATTGCACAGTTGCAAAAACAGTTGACTGTTTAAAGTGCTTGCCTTTACAAAATTGACAGAACTTATGATGCTTTTCATTACTTCTTGTAACTCTTGTGGCAGCGTCTTCCTTGCTAATATTTGCTGATGAATCATACAGTGAGTTCCAATGACATTTGGTGACTCATTCAGTACCAAACATTGAAATCCAGATCAACATCCTAGCATAGCTGGAGCACCATCTGTACAAACACCACAAACCTTTCCCTAGAGATCTTTTGCTCTTTCAGAAATGAACCAACTGTGTCAAATACATCATGTGTTAGTAGTTGTCATTTCAAGAGGTTTACAAAAAAGAAACTCATCATTAATATACCTCATGTAAATTAGTAACTGTGAACAGTCTGCAATGTTTGTAGATTCATCAAGCTGGATGCTAAATATTGGAGGAGGAGCAGATTTAATTTCCTGGATTACCTGATCAAGACTATCAGCAGACATGCCATCTATTCTTCTGCAGATGGTGTTGTTAGATAAGAAAATTGCACTCAGTTTTGAAACAAATTCGTCTCTGATCATAACTCAACCAATGTCTTAGGCCGCTGGCAACAGTAAATCCTCAGCAGTGGTGTGAGGTTTCATAGCTCTGGTGATTCTGAGTGCCACCAAATATGAAGCTGCAATGGCTGCTACGTTTTGTTTGTGGTACTTGCCACAAGTGTCAAGTCTGGCTTTCTTGAGTCCATCAGCTTTGCTTCAAAATAGTTGGTATCCTTGCTAGCAAAGCTCGGATGCTTGCTATCAAAATGGCGTTTCAGTTTGTTTGGCTTCATAGATTCGGCTGATAGAACTTCCCAACAAATAATACATTGCGGTTTCTCAATTCCTGCTGTAATTATTGAGGTAAAACCATACTGTAAAAAATCCTCACTATATTTTCTTTTCTTAACATTCTTTTCTGCATGATCTATTGTCATGGGATGGTTTGGTAATGAAAATAATATATAATATTAGCTTTAATAATACAAAAGATGATTCATGACATAGTTTAGTCAATACTGTTCATTAAGGTTTTCTATTATTTACCATTCTCTCGTGTTTTGTTTTGTGGTTTTTTTTACATACCTGTTACTATCACAAGGGGGCAGTATTCACATCAACCACAGCTGAATATAAAAAGACCGATCAGCGTCCAGATTAAGTTCTCATGGTACAGATATATATATATTTTTTGTAGTAGTTGATGATTTTACAGTACATGATTTTACATTACCCAGTAATTATAATTCATGAAGTGTCATTTTACCTCCAATACTGCTGTTTTCAACACAGTAGCTGCTTTTAACAGAATAGCTGCTTTCTACACAGTAGCTGCTCTCTACACATGTGTGACTGGTCCACATAAGTACATTATGGCGCCAACCCTGTCACATACACCTGTATTTGTAAGGTGTGTATGTGATGGGGTTGGTGTAATGATGTCATCACACCGGGTACTCGTATGTGGGCGTATCTGTACATGGGTGTATTTGCATGTGGGCGGACCTGCCTGGAGACAGATAAAGGAGCGGTGTCTCAGTTCCTAAAACCATCTGAAATATGTGTTTTCCAATGGTCTTAGGCGACCCCTGTGAAAGGGTCATTCAACCTTCAAAGGGGTCACGACCCACAGGTTGAGAACCACTGCCATAGTGGTTTATCTCAGGCCCTTGAAGGACTAATGAGTGCAGGTCAAGGTGAGCCCATCAATTTCAGTCTAACCCCACTTGTGAGTGGGAGTCTTTTATTTTATGACTTAGTTATAAAATAAAAACAACCCGTACATATCATTTTTCTCAGGGACATAACAATCTAATCAAATGGTCTGTGTTCCCTCTCCTTGGACCTGAGTCTGTGGCTTGACAAAATGATGATAGCAAAAGTAATGTTGTGCCCAAGTTCAGGGTCAGGCTTTACGATAGTAGCAGTGCCCACTTCCTTGGTCTTAGAACACTGACTCCAGGAACCCTGAACCAGAACGCTGGTCTGTTCTGAAACCACCATGATGTAGAGCTCACTTGCAGGTGTTTCAGGTTATAGTCACAGTTGAGCCCAGTCTTCCAGCCAACCCTGCCAAGACACTAAACATGTGGGGGATGTCACCTTCAATCCTCTACCCAGTCCCCTGCCAGCTGAATTGCCACATGGAGAGAAGAGTTGCTCAGCTGAGCCCTGCCCGTATTTCTGACCCCCCAAAAACTATGAGATCTAATAAAATAGGGATTATTTAAAACCACTAAATTTTGAGAGTAATTCGTTCCATAATAATTTACATAACAATAGCCAGAACAATGGATGTACAGATGTGTTTCTCTCCTTAGTGGTATTGTTAGCACGGATTCAGAGAATACATTGTGAATTCCAGTAAACTGTATATGATGAATAGGCTGCAGAATAAAACTATAATATTTTAGCAACTCAAATAATTTCATAAATATTTGTTGATAATCTTATACAACCTGGGAATATTTTATGTTCCACCTTGACTTACATTGTGGTCCTTCTTAAACATATTCATTTTCCAGGAGATTACAAGAATTATCTGATTTAGACCTCTGAAATTCTCTTGTGAGGATATAGACATACGTTCACATCAATTTTTATTTAAGTTATAAGATATTTCTGAAATAACTGTCATTATAACAGATTCAATCTAATACTGTTTTCTGGGAATACTATGGTGCAGACATGAGTGAAAAATCAAGTGTTTTGGAACACCAGGTGCTATGAATGGCACTTCTAATAATTACTCTTACACTTAGAAAGTAGATATTATAGGATAACAAGAGAGATGAGAATTTCTTACATTTATTATGTGTTTAGATATGCTATGGACACTTAAAAACAGTTAAGATATGCCCAGCTGGTGTGGCTCAGTGGTTGAGCATCGACCCATGCACCAAGAGGTCACCCAGGTTGTAGACCAAATCTCCAGTGGGGGGCATGCAGGAGGCGACCAATCGATGTTCTCTCTCATCGATGTTTCTCTCTCTCTCTCTTAAATCAATACAGAAAAAAAAAAAAAAAAAAGCAATGAAGATAAATGGCAAATGGGTTCCTTGCTTCAAACTTCTCCCTCGCCCTGGCCTATTTGGCTCAGCGGTTGGAACGTCAGCCTATGGACCAGAGAGTCCCAGATTCGGTTCCCACTAGGGGCATGTACCAAAATAAATAAATAAAATTTAAAAAAAAAAGAAGAAACGTTTCCCTTAACTTATGCTTCCAACTGCTGTAGGTATCCTTTCCTCTCTTCACACTACACATTTCCTCAGTGTGGGGGACAGAATTACATCCACCCTCAGGGCTTTATTCATAAAGTATAAATTTGGAACATAAAGCATACATTTGAAGAGATCCAAATTTACATTTCTAGTCTTGACATTTTTACTAAGTTTCAGATCCATATTTTCTATTGCATATATATCTATATCCATCTAGATAACTCTCCACTACCTGCCAAAATTACTTCATTATTTTTTTGGTACACGCCCCTTATGGGAACCGAACCCGCAGACCGATGCTCCAACCACTGGTCAAACTGGCCAGGGCGACTTCATTATGTTTAATTGCATAATCATTCAAGTCTATCCAGCCAGAAACTTTAGGATATCTTTAATCTTCTTTTTCCTCATCCTATAGATAATTGAACTTCAAGTTCTGTGATTTCTATTTGTAACACTGCTTCTATTCTGTCTAATGTCTCTATTTTCATACAATTTAGATTCTCATTGTTTGTTTTCTGCATTTGCACTATTAATCTCTCACTCTTTTTTAAGGGAAATAACGTCTATATTAGTTACTGAAAATATCATTCAAGAAAAAAGAAAGTCCAGCAAGAAAATAGTTTTCTTTTCATATAATGCAAGAAAAAAAGTATGTCCCATCTGAGAAAATAACATGCTTCCTTTATTCTGATTATATTCCCATAAAAATGTTTAAAGTAAATTTTGTAATTAATTATAGCATTTATACCAAAATGTGCACAATTCCTAAGTGTACAGTTTAGTATATTTTCAAAAAGTGAACACACTTGAATAACCACCACACATTAAAACAAGAACATTGTAGAATTCCCAAAGACTCTTTTATCCTTCCCCGGCAAAGGTAATCACTTACAGGACTTCTAATTTTTTTCTTTTTTGTGGGGGAGGGAGAGAGGGAGGAAGAAAGAGAAAGAGAAACATCGATGTGAGAGAAACACATCGAGTGGTTGCCACCCGCATGACTCCAACCGGAGCCGGAGACAAGCAGCAACCGAGGTATGTCCCTTATCAGGAACCGAACCCGGGTCTCTCTGGTCTGCGGGCCGACGCTCTAACCACTGAGCCAAACTGGCCAGGGCCTAATATTTTTTCTTAATTGAATTTATTTGGGTGACACCAGTTAAGAAAATTATATAGGTTTCAGTTGCAATAGTCTACAACCCATCATCTATACACTGTATTTTGTGTTCAACACTGCAAGTCAAGGCTCTGTTGATCACCATTTATCCTCCCTGTACCCTCCTCCACCTCCCCGATCGCCCCTTGCCCTGGCATTCACCGCACTATTGTCTGTGTTCATATGTTTTTTTCTCTGCCATTAATTCACATTTGAATTTTTCATTTTTGGGCTATTCTAAAGATTGCTATTATGAACATTTTTATCTGTGTTAAAATGTGGATGCAATTGTGTTAAGTATGTGCCTTAAGAGTGTAATTGTTTATTTGTAGTAATATTTGTCTTTATAAATATTACTAAGCACTTTTCCCAAATAGTTCTAACAATTTATATTTCCAGCAGCTGTATATGAGAATGTCCCTTAGTCCAAGTTGGTAGCACTTAGTATTGTTAGTATCTTCAATCTTAGCCAGTTGGTGAGCATATAATTGTATCCTTATGGTTTTAATTTTCTCTCCATGATGACTTATGAGATTGGCCACATTTTTATAAGCTCATTCACAACCTGAATGCCTCTTTTTTTGTGAAGTGCCTGTTCAAACATTTTGAATATTTCATAAAATTTTTTGCATGCTCTGGCTTAGATTTGTAGGAGTTTTTTATTTTATTTTGTGTAATTGATATACGATTCCTTTGATAGACATGCGTGGCAAGTATTTTCTACTATGTAACCTCCATTATCACTATTATAATAAGATTTTTTGATAAATATAGACTTTTTATATTATGTGGCCCAATTTATTAAGGTTTTAAAATTTTGATTATTGTTTTATTTAAAAACTCTGCATAGAAAATGTTATATTCTAGAATATTTATAATTTTACATTTAATTTCTCATCTTTGGACAACCTGGAATTAATTTTTATGCAAGGAATAAGTTATAGATACAATTTTTATGTTTTTCCATATAAATATTCAATGAGCTGGTACCATTTATTAAAAGAACCACCTTTTCCTCATTGTAGTTTAGTGGTATTGTCTTTGTAGGTCAGTGTCTAGAATTTCTATTCAATTCCATTGGTCTATTCAGCTCTCCCATGCTGCCGGAATTATTATAGCTTTACAATAAGTTTTGAGAGTAAGACCTCTAACTTTGTTCTGCTTCTTCAAAATTATCTTGACTATCAACTTTCGGACTGTAGCCTATGTATACAAATTTTAGAACAGGCTTACCAAGTTTCACAAAACTTAATGGATTTTTATTTTGATTGCTTTGAATTTATAGTTCAATTTGGGAAGAATAGTTATTTTTAAAATATTGTGTCTTCCAATCTATGAATATGGTGCATCCTTCATTCATTTAGGCATTCTTAATTTTCTTTGAATAATATTTTATTCCATAACTTATCAGAGTCAAAACTATTATTTTATCATATAAAACCCTTTATAATATTGTCTCATGGATCTTGTCTGCCCCCTTTATTCCCTGCCACTTCCCACCATCCATGTATTTTTCCAAATTTTTTGAACTTTTTAATATGTCTAGAATAAAAATGCTATTTATTAACTCCTTCCTTGTGCATGAGACTTTTTTCTCTCTTTCTCGCACATTTTCTTCTCTTCCAGGCCTTGAAATTTTCTAGCAATAGTTTAAGACAAAGCTCGCTTCTCATCATCTCTGTTAAATCTACCCTTGCAAAGTAAATTGCTTTGCCCTAAATGCATTGATAACACTTTCCTATCACTACATTTAATTAATGCACATCACTGTTTCTTCTATTAACTTTCCACTGTTATTTGCTGACTTAGTCGCTGTGTGCTTGTTAGCTAATCTTAGAAAATTCATGTACCTAGACATGCTGAAACAGAGAGGACTCCGTATGCCTTTTAGGTTTCAGAGAGTCTTGGGGTTACTTGGTACCTCAAATAAGTTCAGAGAATATATAGCAAATATACCTTAAAACTCACCTTTCAAGAAAAATCTAAACTCATTCCTGTATTTCTAAGTCTCTTTATACTTGAATTTGGTAACACTCAGTGTGTGTTTCATGGACCAACTATATCAAAATCATATGCAATGACACATCAGGCCCCCTTACCTGGGCCTGAACCCAGACCTTCTGAATAGGAAAAAGGGGGCTGAGAGTCTGCATTTATGGATAGTATCTGAAGTGATTCTTATGAGCATTAATTTCTGAAATTCACTGACCTAGAAATGGCCTTTTGGTCATTCTTTCAAATGGCAGACTTGGTTGGATCTTCAAGCAGAGTTATCTTTCAGGGATTGTGGCCTTAGGATCTCCTCTAAGTGTCATTCCCTCTGAGAGGATGTCAATACTCTAAAACTAGGCTTCTGGTATTAGAGCCGTCTGAAGGCTTTAGTAGCAGGCAGTATCGGCTGAAGAAGAGCATAATAGAATCTATCAGAGATCAAGATACAGGGAGGCCTGAAGGAAAATACATTCCTACTATTATTGTGGAAATCTTCCACCCTGGATGCCAACCCAGGAAAATCTACTCTCTGGTTGTTGTTCATCCTATTTTAATTACTATGTTTACACTTGGAATGGCACAGGCATGGTCCAGAAATTGGCAGCAACAGTTGTGTTTTCATTGCAAGAAAAGTAAAAGAGCAATTCTGAGCATCAGGGCGGTCCATTTGTGGCCCATAGAAGAGGCAGAGAAAGCAGTGAATGAATTTCTCCCCCATCCAGGTCAGAGTATAGAAACTTGAGGTATAGAAACTTTTGTTCTGTAATTTTTTTCAAATGTGGTGAGAATAGCCATTTCTTGCCTTCTTTCCACCTTGATAATGTGAGCCATTCTATTGTGCCCCAGAACACATGGTTGTTCGGCATGTCCAATGGGTTAATAGCAGAGGTTCATTCTGTGACAATAAAATGTTGAACTGCACAGAAGTGGTGAGAACTCAGCTGATTGACATGTAAACGAAGTCAGAGCAATAACCCTGAGTAGAATAATACAACCCAGAAGAATATTTCAGCCTTCCTTAATTTTAATGAGGATTCTGTTTCATGTATTTATTGTAAAAATCTCTCGTATATACTCATCGATGGATGTCTAACAGCAAGGGTGGAGAAAACTGCTGAATTTGGAAGCACAGTGTTGTTTAAATTACTTGGAGAGTGTAGTCCCTGGGACATATGCTGCGATAGTAAGGGCTGATCCATTTCCAGATGGAGTTCTCGCACCAAAACTACAGAAGGACTGTGAATTTCATTTCATAACTAACAATGCCTCATTTCAAATCCAGCTGCCAGGACCCTGTTCCAAAACAGATTTACAAGGGGGCCAACAAAGACCATGCAATTAAATGTTTCTAGGCAAAGACCATGTCAGGAAATGCATAAAAACATCCTCATACTAAAGACTACTCAATTATTATCCAGTCAAATTACTCAGTAACACTAGTGTGATGCTTTGATTGCTAACTGAAGAAATATACTGAGAAAAACAGTGATGTTTCTCCATTACAGAAAGATAATACCAAGGTGTCAAGAAAAGATATAGCTTCCCTAAAAGTTTTCTGATATTCTAGGCATAATTGAGCCTTAGAAAAATGGTGATAACTTAAGTAATGTGGGCCCCATATTTCTTTACAATATTAAAAGGATTCCCTTGGGATTGGCAGACACTAAGAGTGATGAGCATGAAGGGAATACGTTTACCTAAAGTCAACTGCATGGTTCAAAAAAATCCCTAAAATGTAATATATCAGTAAGGGTAAGTAACCCAGATGCTTATGAAATCGTGAATTGCCCAAGGCCAATTCCAGGACTAAACTTGCTCACATGGGATAATATTAATATTTGCTAACTGTAGACTTAGTCCTCAAAATACTGTGAAAGCAACTACGTCAGGGAAGCTAGAGGCAATGCTCTAATCACTGACACAATATTCACCTTAGTAAAGGTGTGATAGAACTTGAAATTCATTTTGTTAATTCCATATATGAAACAAAGATGAGGAGCCTAATATGAGTCCCAGCTGTGGTGTGTTGGATTATAAAGCTGCGTAATGGATCATTTGACGCCTAATGTTCGCCATAATCATTACATCATTGGCATGATATAAGCAGTGGTTCTCAACTCTGGCAGCACATGCTGGGGAGCCTTAAAAAATACCAACCCCTCCCCCACCCCACAGTTTTATGTAACAGGCCTGGAGTTTGCCTTAGACATCAGTATTTTTTTGAAGCTCCTTCAGGTGATTCAAATGTGCTACTAAGGCCGTGAACCAGTAATACATTGGTGCAGCTCATTATTTCTCAACTTTTGCTATTCAGTAAAATTACCTGAGAAACTCTTTTAAAAATCCCAGTTTTCCCTGGGCCCCATTCCAGATCAGTTAAATCAGAAGGGGGAGACTTCTGGATAAAGATCATGTTTAAAAGTTACCGAGGGTCATTCTATTTTGCAACCAGGATTGAGAATTACTGGTAGAGGGTTAGCTTTCTCACAAGGCAGGTTAAATGTAGTTTAGTAGTTTTCTAATTTAAAAGCCATACATTAAATATGACCTAAAAAACAGACATTTTTTGTTTTTTAGGAATATAATATATAATATATGAATATGTCTTTACTATGGATTGGAAATGGAAGATAATGAAAGAAAAGAGCACAGTCTTGCCTTCAAGAAGTGATGAAGCTGTTCCATTGAACAGGCATGTTTCCATCCGAAATCTAACATCAGGAAAACTGACTGAAAGGGCAGTGGAGATTTTTGTCTAATTTGCAAAAGTTGTAGACATCATTCTCATCTCAGGTTCTGTGATTTAAAAAATCTCTCCTTGGGACCTGGAGAGCATTATGCTAAGCGAAATAAGCCAGTCAGAGAAAGACAAATACCACATGATCTCACTTACTTGTGTAATAAAATGAACAAAATAAGCTGATGAACAAAATAGACCCAGAGACATAGAAAGGAGTATGGTTCAGACTGAAAAACCTCAGAAGAGGGGGGTGGGATGAGATAAACCAAAGAACTTATATTCATGTATGCATAACCAATGGACATAGACAACAATGCTGGGGGTGGGGGGTGGGAAGGATCGGGAGGAGGGTGTCTGGGGTGGGGGGGGAGGAGAAACATCTGTAACAAAAATTAATAAATAATAATAATAAAATAATCTCTCCTTTAGGAGATAGCATCATTCAGCTATTCAAATCCTAATGTGCTTGGAAAAAAAATGCTGATGTGCTAGATATTTTCCCTTTCCAAAGGAGTTGGTTACAAAACATCTAAAAATGAAGTATTAAACAAAAGAGAGAGTTAACTTATAATTTCTCTGTTGAAGTATTTCATTTAAATCTTGGCAGACTGGTGATTCTATTTGAAAATCTCAAAGTTTGAAAGTCAGCAATTCTTAGGTGTTTGAATCATTATGTGCAAGAAT
Organism: Molossus molossus; assembly: GCF_014108415.1. Lineage (NCBI taxonomy): Eukaryota > Metazoa > Chordata > Mammalia > Chiroptera > Molossidae > Molossus > Molossus molossus. Next base: position 22,345,201 of record NW_023425347.1, on the reverse strand, counting down.
TGTGTCACTGTATTTGCAAATGCCAAGTAGATCTTGAATAAATATAATAATGAGTAAAAGACTTTGTATTTTTACTGCATGTGCCAAACACGTCTTTAGGTGCATTTATAATCTTTTCCCCATAAGATATAATACTGATAGCATTTCTGTGATTCAGAAATGCATCTGCATATTTGAAAAGTGAGAAAACAGAAACTCATAGAAATTAAAGGATTTTCTCAAAATCACACTATTACAAGGTATCACAATTACAAGATTGGTTTGATCTCAGGTCATTTGCTCCTTGAAGGGCTAGTTTTCATTGGTACCTATAAAAAAAGTTTTCCTTCAATCAGAAATAAGGTCCATATTGCCTTTTCTCTCCACATAAGCAACAATTGGGAATGGCCTTCTACACCTTTATTTGATTGGTTTGTTAACACTCAATATGTTGATTATTAGCCAGAACTCAACAGTTTTCCAGTTTCTGCAGGATTTTCCTAAAATGCATCACTTAAAATCTTTGCCTTAGTAGATTCTAGATGGAAATAAGACAGATTTCTGCACTGGTGATTTAATGCCTTTCGACACCCTTTATCATTGGGAAAATCAAGCACCATTTTAAAACTCTATAACATTTAAAAGAGGTCAAATATTGAGTTCATTTACTAGTTTCTCCTAAAAACAATACTCAGAAATAAATTAAGTTAATCATGATATCTACTAAGTGGAAGGTATCAAATTGAGGGCAGAAGCCAAGTGGTTATTTTTAAAGTCCTCAATACATAGTAACATGCCTTCCATGTAGCAAGCAGTTGGCAAAGGTTGGTGGTAATGATTATGATGGAGATTGAAGGTTTATATTACCTGCCTGTACCACTTCTGTTTCTCTTATTCTGTTTTTATTTTTATCTCAGATCTATGCATATGCACACAATGCAATACTATGGAAGGGTAGAAAAAGTTCTTGTTGAAGACTGTTACTTTGGAGAGAAAACTTCATTGTTCTCAGGAGGCTTATATTTAATGGCTTTGAAAGGAATCCTACGTTTCAGGAAAGGATGAAGGTGATCATTTGAGAATAGCTTCCATTTCTGGAAATGTCTCTTCTATCATACCTTCCCATCCCCATTATATTAGATTCCTGTTGTTGCTATAACAAATTATTATAAACAGTGGTATAAACAACACATATCTATTACCCTACAGTGTATAGGTCAGAAATCAAACATGAGTCTCCCTGAGCTAAAATCAAGGTATTATCCAGGTGAGCCCTGGATAATCCAGGCATTATTCTGCTGACCTTTCCTCCTCCCTATTCAGTATTCTTTTGAAATCTTTTAAGATTTTCTGTAACACTATGCGGAAGACTAGACATTTGCTGCAGCCAAAAGTGGCATTATTAGTAAAATGAATGCTTAGACTCCTACGTATCTTTTAGTGATCTAGATAAAGTTTGGAAGTTGTGGGATGTTTGAAAGAGTGAAAGTCCCAAAGATAGAGTAATTGTAACTATCAAGTGGAGAGGAGAAAATATTTCAAGTAAAAGAAGGAGATGACCAAAGTGCTTGTGAGCAATGGGCATGGGCTCCTGGAAGGGAAGACACAGGAGTAAACCCTTCCCTAATCCTCTGAAGGACTCCACCTCTAATCCTGAGGCTGTGTAAAGAGAGTGGTCCACTCTTCTTTGCAATGATGGGATATTAACCCAGGACGGTCCTCAACTTTTCACATGCTTGACAAAACTTCTATCCAAAACCTAAAGTGAAATGAAAAGATATTTGGGGTAAACAGAAACCAAATCTCTCTTTTCTCCCTCAATTAATCTTCTGTTTAAAACCATATCTGTAAAATCCCAAAGACCTACTTATACTCTGCAGTATTTGCCAATAAAACACTGGCACTCTGAGAGAGAGGAGGAATAGAATTAAATGAACATGCAATAAGTTCCTACTATGTGTTAGATTCTTTATATATTTTATTTTTTTAAAATTTCTTATTTTGTTATGAGTTAAATATTGGTAAACCTCTATTTTGTAGGGAATGAAACCCATGCTGAGTAACATATTTGAGAAGCAGCGGTGAGAGATTTGCATCTAATTTTATTGTCTTCACAGCCCTGCTCTGTCCTTTGCCTGAACAGCAGCAAAGCAGATTTTAGCTAAAAATTTTTATTATAGATTGCTGTTAAGAGGTAGGCAACAATGAATAGTTAGTTACTAATTTTTTTTAACCTACTGTTTTTGTTAAAATTTTAGGACAATTTTTGACAGATAACATACTCCATAAATGGTAGCTATTATTATTTGTAGTATTGATTAAATTTACATTTAAAACCATTCTTTCTACTCATTAGAAAAACGGCTACAGTATATACATACATTGATCTATTTTTTATTCAGCTTATCAGTGGTGCAACTCTTATGTAAAGTGCTATGAATTAGTCTTAAAGGAGACACAAAGTAAAAAGGACTCAATTTTTTACCTCATGATTATATGATACAGCAGATGTTCACATACGTAAACAAAGAGCCAAAATGGAAGGAAAATATGGCAAATGCCATAAGGGTGGTGGTTTAAAGTGCTATACAAATATTTTAGCAAGGTACTCAGGTAGATTTCATTTAAAAGTATTTGTTAAATCATAGATTATGATATATTTGCAAAATTTGGCAAAAGTAACTATAAAGAAGACAAAGATAAGCATAGGCTGAGGCCAGAGGAGACAGATATAGATGACTGATTAATGAGATTTGCTAGTGTTCTCATTGCCCATATGCTAGAGTTAGTCATCCTGATTAGTGAAGCTTGGGAGAGAAAAATTCAAATCACTGTAGTTTTTCTGAGCCTAGTTTCCTAAATTAAGATAATTTTGTATAGAAAAGGTTATATGGTAGATGGATTATAAAAATATTTCCAAAATTCCACTGCTTTCTATTCCAAAACCCTTTGTAAGATGACTTGCATTTCTTCCCACCAATTGGTGGTGTCTATTTCTTCAACTCTTGCTTATGGACTGACCCTATCACATGTGTTGGCTGCAAGTATGTGCCAATCTAAGAAAACTTAAAGAACTTTATTAACTGCCACCACCTTGAGATCAAACATAAAACACGTGAAGTAGAGCTGAATCTGTCCAGTTGTCTCAACTGAGTTCCACAACATGTGAGAAAATCAGACTAAGAACAGACCTGTAGATGAACATGGACCAGTGAGTGAGTGACAGTAAGCCCACTCAGACCAGCAGAAATTATTCACCAACCCATAGATTCATGAGAAAAAAAAAATGATGATTGTTTTAAGCCACTAAAGTTTTACGGTGACTTGTTACATAGTAATAACTAACTGATATATTTAACTCCCCTCCCCAACAGATGGTATGAATAATAGAGGATAACCCTGCTTCTCTAAACATAAAAATAATGGTTTAGCCTTTAAAACCATACAGTCCAGTGAATATTAAAAAAAATAATTTTTCTTTTCCTTTATTGATTTTTTAGAGAGAGAGAGGAAGTGAGAAGGAGAGAGATAGAAACATCGATGAGAGAGAATACCAATTGGCTGCCTCCTGCATGCCCCCCACTGAGGATCAGGCCCACAACCGGGCATGTGTCCTGGTTGGGAAACAAACCGGCGACCTCTTGGTGCATGGGTCGATGCTCAACCACTGAGCCACACTGGCTGGACCAGTGAACATTTTTTCATTTGACAAAGGTGGAATAAATTTTGGAGCAAGAAGTGTTTTCTGCTGTGAAAAGGTAATCTTTTACCCTTTAAAAACAAAGACATTTTGGAGTGATTACTACCCACTATATCTCTTTGAAAATAGATGTCAGACTTCAGACTCTAGTCATGATTAATTAACAAATTTATCCACACACCATAGAAATCTATAACAAAGGAAAGAAAAGTAGAAAAATGGACAACATATGAGGCAAATGTTTCAGGGTTTAGACATATGATAAAGCAGAATGGTAATTCTAAGAGAAGGAAACATACAACGTGAGTGTTATGATCACCCTAGATGTCTGCTTGAAGTCACCTTCTAGATCATAATACAGGCAGGGCAATCTAACCTAGACCTAGAGTAAAGGTAACTTTAAGCCAGCCATAACAATGTTTAAAAATAAGTTTTGAAAGTATTAAGCCAAACTGCAAGTTACTTATGTTTCTTGCCTTGTCAAAGTCCAAATCTCACAAAGGGAAAACACTAACATCTAGCATTCAACAATGTGAAATTCACTTTGTCCAGCATTTAATAAAAACTGTTACAAATATGAGGAGTCAAGGGGAAAGGAAGGGGGAGAGACTGCAACAAAGAGAAAAACCAACACATAGAAATAGACACACATGCCCTGGCCGGTTTGGCTCAGCGGTTAGAGCGTCGGCCTGCGGTCCGGAGAGACCCGGGTTCGGTTCCCGCTAAGGGCACGTACTTCGGTTGCAGTTTGTCCCCGGCCCTGGTTGGTCGTGCGGTGGCAGCCACTCGATGTGTCCCTTTACGTCGATGTTTCTCTCTCTCCCTCCCACTCTGTCTGTACAAAAAAAAAAAAGAAATAGACACACATATCACAGAGATTATGGAATTAGTAGGCAGAGAATTTAAGCCTTATGAATATATTCAAGTATTTAATGAAAAACATGAACAAAATAGAAGTGAAAGAAAAGAACTAAATTCTAGAGATGAAAAGTATAACATACATTTTTATTGAATTTGTTGAGGTGACATTGGTTAATAAAACCATTCAAGTTTCAAGTGTACAACGTTATAACACATCATCTCATACTGCATCATTCACTCAGTACCCAAAATCAAGTTGCTTTCTGCCACCATTTATCTACTCCTTTACCCTCTTTCACCTCTCTCCACCCCCTTTCCTCTGGCAATCACCCTGCTATTGTCTGTGAATGTCTTGTTTGTTAGTTTGTTTTTCTTAATCTCTTCACCTTTTTTACCCATTTCTCAACCCTCCTCCCCTCTGACAACAGTCAGTCTGCTCGCCATATCAATAAGTCTGTTTCTATTTTATTTGTTAGTTTATTTTGTTCATTAGATTCCACATATAAGTGAAATCATATGGCATTTGTCTTTCTCTGACTAATATCATTCAATTGTATTAAAGTAGATTAGACACTGCAGGAGAAATATAGTGATCTTGAAAATCTAACATCAGAAACTATCTAGTGACATAAAGAAAAAGAAAACCACAATAATAATAATGATAATAATAATAAAAACAATCAAAATAAAAGAGCCTCCATTGATCCATAACTGGGCATAATTGTAAACAAGGAAGGAAGAGGAAGGTAATATAAATATACTACTTTAAGTTTCATGCATTATTCCTAAAGTACGTTATGACTTGAAGCTAGGCTGTCATAAGTTAAAGATGCAAATGACTAAAAAAATAAAATGTTGAAAAATAAAGTTCTTTTAGTGTTGATATATAGTAAAAATGTTTGATTAATTCAAAATAAAACAGGAAAGGAAGTAAAAAAGAAAAAAAATGAAGCAAATGAACAACCTTAAATGTTTCTGTACCTAATAACAGAGCTTCAAAAATACCTGAGAAAAAAATCTTACCAAACACTTTATTATAGCTGGATATTTCACACTCTGTTCTCAGTAGTTAATAAAACAAGTAGTCATAAAACAGTAAAATATGGAAAACTTGTAAAACACAATCATTAACTTGACCAATTTAACATTACTGATAACAATGTAAAATGTTTCAACCACTTTGAAAAACAATTTGGAAATTTCCTATCAAGTTTAACACACACTTAATATATGACCTAACAGATTCATTCTTAGATATTTACCCAAGGGAAATGAAGAGACGTATATCCACCCAAAGACAAGTACATGAATGCTCTTAGAAGCTTTATTCATTATTGCTCCAAACTATAAGCAAGTCTATCACTAGACAAATGGATAAACAATTTGTGGTAAATTCATACAATAGAAAACTACTCAGAATACAAAAGCAAGGTGCCTGCAACCAGGTGGTTTAATCTCAAAAACTTCATGCTGCACAAAAGAAATCAGATCCAAGAGAGTACATTTCCATCATATAAAATTCCAGAAAAATGCAAATGACAAAATGCACATGAATTTCCCTTGGCATTAAGGAGGAATGAAGGGCCTGGATAGAAAAAGTGTAAGGAAAGTTTTTGGTTTTATGAAAATGGGCTCTACCTTGACTGTGGAGGTGGTTACATAGATATATACAATTGAACTACATCCTTAAAATAGGTTTGATTTACTGCATAAAGTTCATAAATTAATAAAATTTATTTTAAAAAAAGGATGTCAGCCCTGGTTGGTTTGGCTCACTGGTTAGAGCATCGGCCAGCGGACCAGAGAGTTCTGGGTTTGGTTCCTGCTAAGGGCATGTACCTCGGTTGCAGTTTGTCCCCGACCCTGGTTGGGGTCATGTGGGTGGCAACCACTCGATGTGTCTCTCTCACATCGATGTTTCTCTCCCTCTCTCGTCCTCCCCCTCTCCCTCCTGCTCTATCTGAATATAAATGCAAACATATCCTTGGGTGAGGATTTAAAAAATAAAAATAAAAAAGAATGTTAGTTTCTCCCCCATTTCTAATATCAACCTCATTTAGATGAATAGAACATATACTCAGGGTGTTAATTGGGGGAAAAAAACAATCTTTAAGGGAGGGCATTCTGTGGAATTAATGTCTGGCTAGGTGAATTGACGTTCTTAAAATTTTAATTAAAATTGACCTTCCTTTTTCTGAAATGGGAATGTGAATACAAATGAATTCCATCTAGAAGGGAAATCCATAGCCATTACAAATTCCTTCTCTTGATTATGAAGATGATACAAAGGTTACAAATGCAAATTAACTACCTATACTTCTGTAATTACTGTATGTCTGATGGATGAAGCATTGTGGTTAGCTATCTATCTTAGCTAAAGAGAGAGCTAAACATTAACCCAGTGCTTCACAACTTCTTTAGTCCATATTGAACATATATTTTAAAAAAAGAAAATTGAAGGTAATTAATTACATGATGCTTTTAACTGGGTTGGGAAATAGCAGAGGAGAATATTTTAGCAAAGTGGAGATAATAAATCTAGTTTCAGATGTATTGAGTTTGAGGTGCCTTTAAAATCTCCAGTTGGAGCTATCCAGTAGGCAGATGTTAATACAAACTTGGAGCTATAGTGAAAGTCATAGGGGCAGCTAGGGATGCAGGTGTGGAATGAGAGATTGGGAGAAGTGGAGAGAAGAAAGGAGAAGGGAGGAGAGAGGAAAGATATTTTTAAAAGGAAAGGAAAGAAATAGCTAATATTTATTGTGGACATGACTTTCAAGAAGTTGCATGGTTAATGAGAAGGGAAAAGAGGAAGGAAGGAAGGAAGGAAGGAAGGTAGGAAGGAAGGAAGGAAGGAAGGAAGGAAGGAAGGAAGGAAGGACAGAAGAGAGACTTGAGAGATTACTAGGGATGAATTATATCTCTGATTCTCTACATTAACCAAGTGTCCAGAAATTCAATCCTATTTTTTAAAAAAATATTTTCTCTTTTATTTATTTATTTTTAAAATATGTTTTTGTTGATTTTTTAGAGAAAGAATAAGGGAGAGAGAAACAGAAACATCAATGTGAGAGAGAAACATTGATTGGCTACTTCTCCTTGCCGCCTACTGAGCATGCAATCTAGGCATGTTCCGCAACAGGGAATTGAACTGGAACCTCTCAGTCCATGGGATGATGCTTAATCCACTGAGCCACACTGGCCGGGCTATTTCCTTTTTTTTTAATCCTCACCCAAGGACATTTTTTTTTCTATTTTTTGTTCAGATGGAGTGTGAGGGAGAGAGAGGAAGAGAGAGAGAGAGAGAAACATCGACGTGAAAGGGACACATCGAGTGGCTGCCACCCGCACGACCAACCAGGGCCGGGGACAAACTGCAACCGAGGTACGTGCCCTTAGCGGGAACCTAAACTGGGTCTCTCTGGACCGCAGGTTGACGCTCTAACTACTGAGCCAAACCGGCCAGGGCTCCTTTTTTCAAAATATGTTTTTATTGATTTTAGAGAGAGAGGAAGGAAGAGCAAGCGAGAGAGAAAAACATCAGCGTGGGAGAGAAACACTGGTCGGTGCCTCCCATGGAATCAAACCAGCGACCCTTAGGTCAACCAACTGAGCTACACCAGCCAGGGAAATCCTGTTCTGACACTACCTGGGGTTAGCATCAGACTTCATAAGTTTAAAGGCTGTCTTACCAGACTACCCCCTCCTACCTGCACTTTTGTCCAACTTGGCTACAAATTCAAGACTTTTCATGACCCCTCCCTTGTTCAGATTTGATAGTTTATTAGACTGTCTCACAGAAGTCAGGAAAACACTTAATTTATGTTTTTTGATTATTACAAAATATTCAACTCAGGAACAGCCAAATAGAAGAGATGCATGGGCGAGGTGTGGTGGTGGAGGGGGGTCATAACTTCCATGTACTCTCTGGGCTGGCCTCACTCCCATTGCTTTCACCTGTTCACCAATCCAGAAGCTCTTTGAATCTCATTATTCAAGTTTTTATAACCCAATCTGTAGCTCACCCCTCTCCCTTCCCTGGAGTGGGTTGAGGCTGAGAAAGTTCACACTCTAAGCACCTGTCTGGTCTTTCTGGTGACCTGTCCCAATCCTGAGGTTCTGTAAGAGCCCCACTCTGAGTCACCTCACTAGCAAAGACTCAAAAGTGATTAGAGGGGCCCATTATCAATGACAAAAGACACTTCTATCACTCAGGAAATTCCAAAGTTTTTAGGAGCTCTGTGCCAGGAACACGAGACCAAGATCAAATAATAATACATATTTTATTACACCACAATTTCTTCCAGCTGAGGTGTAGAAAGCAGCAAAGAGAGTGAAGTATATGATAGAGCAGAAAAATTAGATATGTGTGGTCTCCATGGAGATAGAAATGTGATAAACAACATCATCTAAGTGGCAATGTTGTTTTTTGAAAACAAAGAATAGAGATGTAGAGATGGGGAACACAAGAGAGAAACAGATCTGACTGAATTCAGATTATCTATCATCTATCTGTCTATCACTCACACACTTGGAGTTTGATGACGAGGAGATTGAAGGGGCTTGAGGGAACAAGAAAATAACTCAAGTCAAGTCAGAGGCTTCATGTGTAGCTTTTGGTGTCCTATGAAGCTAAAATCCATGAATAAGTAGCCCCCCCCCTACTCTATAATGTTACACAAATCCCCCAACTCCATTGATGACCCAGAACTAAGAGCAGAGTAGTTGACTACTGAGTCACTGTGAATTTTATGTTGGATTCACTCCAGAGCCAGTGGAAGAGGAAATTGTCTTGATGTTTTGTGTTTGAAACTTGTCAAGTATTTATTGATTAGACTTTTGAAAATTGCAGAGCAAGGCTGTCAATTCAGAAGACTTGGTAACGACTTCTAGATAAAAAAAAAAAAAAGATGGACTATTGGCTAATGGGAGCCTGTTAGGAGCTAGCGACTGTCATAGGCAATTGTAGATTGAAGGCCAGTTTTTGAGGTAAATGCAGTGGCCAGAGAATGGGAAATTAGAGGGCTTTGAATATGTTTAAGGACTGGTGGGCTTTAGGGAGCAGACTCAGAACTGAGTTTATGTGAAAGGTGTGGCTGATGATGGACTGTCAGAAGCTTATCAAGGTTTTCTTCCTTATCCCTTTTGTCTCCTAACCCTATTCCACCTCTTCAGGGCTACCACCCTTCTCCCCTCTCTCTCAGCACACTGGGGCAGTGGAAGAGTCAGAGATAGGGTGTGGGGAGGGGAACAATGGGTGTCATACTTTATGATATTAGACCTCAAAATAAACAACTGGAACAGAAGGAGGAGAGAAAATGGGTTGAGCATGAAGTGGAAAGGACTGAGCAAAATGAGTAGCTGAAGGTGAGGTCTCAGTCTTTAAAGTGATTCAATCTCTGTGGTGATGAAAATAATGTGTGGGTCAGGCATGCCTAAGTGAGAAATTGCCTTACATTGGGTTTGCATGTATGTACCTCAAACCTACTACTAACTCTTTTTACTTGCTACCATTGTAAATATTTTATGTAGAATATTGCAGTCTTAGTGTCACTGTTTTTAAGACTTAGTGAAGTGGTACTGGGATTCTAGTCACCACTGAAACAGAAAATTTTTTCACTGATGTATTTATAGTTGCTTTTAAATTTATATATTTTCTACCTGTCTTTTAATATTCATTTAAAAAGGAACAAAATGTATGTGCATGTGTGTATATGTGCATTGTGCATGTGCACACACACACACACACACACACACAGCTAAATGAAGCCAATTGTACAAGACTGCAATCTGAATTCAGTTTGGTTGTCAGTAAATTGTTTTGTGTATGAGAACAGGCCCTTAGGGTCATATTTTCTTAAAACATACACTCTCATTATGTGCTTCTGTGTCTGAAAAGAACGTACAAGTTACTTGTACGAGAGTGAAGAACAGTTATAGTGAAATGAATCTCATTCCTGAAAGACTTTTCAGAGTTTTGAACTAGTTATTTTGTAAAACTTAAGTTGATTTTTTTACCTCTATAAAATAGTAATATAGTTTTATGTCTTTTTATAACCATAATATCATGATGGCCTGAAATAGAACAAAATACTCCCATAAAATGTGAAATGATTCAAAGCCACTTTATGAATTGAGATTCTTATTACAACTTTATAAATGTCAATGTGAATGTGTAAATAAGTAGGAGGCAGATCCCTTCGAGTGTCCTCACTTATCCTGCTGCTATCAGGATTTTAATTCCTAGCAGATGATTAATATGTAAATTGAAAATGTTGTCTTTTAACATATGATACTAATGTCTCTTTACCTAGTAATTTGGTGAAATAATTTAGCAAAATGCATCCACAGTAAATAGGTTTCTCTTCAAGCCTAATGCTCTTTTCCATCTTAACTGAGCATAAAATTATATCTTTACAGATCTGTGAGTAGGAAAGACTTGATGCCTGTTGAATAGTTCCGTGTGACATATGGTTTTAAACACGACGATTTTATCTGCAACACACAGTATCTGCAAATTTGAGCTAATGTTCCTGTGAAAACAAGAAAGGATTTGTCCAAAAGCTAAAAAAGAAGAAGAAGAAATCATTTTAGTACCATATGTAGAACACTGAAAACTGTATATAAATAGAAAACAATATTGACATTTATGCATCCCTAATTATTTAGAAACATGTTTTTATATCTTGCTATTCTATTCAAACATGAATGGTAACAGGAGGTCTTAAATAAAAATGTCTCCAGGGGTCAGGCAGGTAATGTGGACAAGTCAAGCAGGCACAGGGAGTAACCAGTGACTCCGGGGGCTTCCCTGTGTAAAGCAGGAAAGGGCTTCACAAATTTAGTAGGCTGTTGCCATGTCGGCTGCTGGTCTTGCATTGGCCAGACTTTCAAGAGGTGCCCCATAATTGGATTTTTGTAAAATCTTACAATCGTGTTGGCAACAGGATATTTTTTCAACATGATTTGTTTTAAAATAGTTCTCTAGGTCAGACTTGCTGTGCGGACTACTGACTTGTTACCCGCTATCGGATGCATGCTGTTGAATGAATGAAAGAATAGGCGGTGAGAGGGTGGGAAGTACTGGAGCAGCGGAAGGAGAAAGGAGGAGGAGCACAGTGTGGGAAACAGGGCGAGGAAAACAAGTTTTCCAAAATATACATAAAGATTGAATTTTAATCTCACTAAAGAAGATCATAGAAAGTACTCATCTCAATCTCTTTTTAAACATGTCTTTATTGTTGAAAGTATTACAGATGTCCCTCCTTTCTTTCCACCCTTTGACACCCTCCTCCTTTCTCCTCTCCCCCTCCTCCTCCTGCTGCCTTAACACAAAGGAAAATAAAGTTTATTAAGACAAATACAACTGATTAGGCTTCAGAGCATTATTTCTTTCCAATGAAGTGTACACCTGGTAAAGACTGGAAGCCTCAGGTAGACTGTGGAATTGATTTGGTATACGGTGTAAGATAGGAATTAAAAAATATTTTTCTATATGAATATAATATTGACCTAGCACCATTTGTTGGAAAGACCACCCTTTCTACAATTCTATAATGCTTAACAGTGTCAGCTTGATTGTAAATCAAGGTCAATCTATCATCTATCTATCTATCTATCTATCTATCATCTATCATATTTCTATCTCTCTCTGGGCTCCATATTATATTCCATTGTTTGTTTGACTTTTGCGACAGTACCATGCTACCTTAATTTCTGTAGTTTTACAATAGGTTGAACTTGAGACTGTAAGCCTTTCCACTTTGGTGGCTTATATTTTCCCCCTAGAAAGTTTTGGCTCTATGTGGCCTTGTGTATTAAGATATACATTTTAAATCATCTTGTTAGTTTCTAACACCTTTGGAAAACATTTTGGCATGCAGCTGGACATATCTACCCAGAGACTTCACTTTTAAGTACACTTCCCACAGAAATGCAAACAGTGAACCTAAAGACGTATTATACCAAAATGTTCGTAGCAACACTCTTTGTGATAGGCAGAATCTGAAACAATCCAATGTTCAACTGCAATAGAATGAATAAATTAATTGTTTTATATTTATGAAAGTGAATGCTATATACAGCAATGAAAATGAATGGCTGTTATAAGTAATGGCATGGATCAATCTGTCGATACTGAATAAAAGAAACCAGAAACCATAGAGTACAAATTATGATTCAATTTATATAGACTTTGGAAACCAATAAAAGAAGTTGATAGTATTAGAAGTTAGTATATCAGTTGTCTTTGGAGTTGAAGGAATAACTAGGAGTAGCATAAAGGAAGTTATTTGGGTGCTAATTATCTTCTATTCTTAGGCCTGGATGCTGGTTACATGGGAAAATTTACTTTCTGAAAATTTCTCAAGCTGTACAGTTATGATTTCTGTGTGTTATACCTCAGCAAAACATTATTTGAAAATATGGATGTAGTTTCTGAGACATAATAGCTTTTTCTGTTTGTTTTTGGTCCTATTTTATTGGCTTAATTTTATTTTTGATTTTATGAAAAATTTTGGAGCAAGGAGGTGTTTATGGGTCCAGCAACATGGCATTACAGTGCATGGTATAAAGAACAAGACTTTATTTATTTATTTTTACATGTTTTTTAATTCTCACTTGAGGATTTTTTTCACTCTTTTTTAGATAGAGTGGAAGGGAGGGAGGGGGAGAGAGAGAGGGAGAGAAACATGGATGTGAGAACGACACATTGATTGTTTGTCTCATGCATAAACTTGACTGGGGACTGGGATTGAACCTGCAACCCAGGTATGTGCCCTTGACAGGGAATCAAACCCATGACCCTTGGTCAGTGGGACAACGCTCTAACCACTGAGCCAAAGCTGCCAGGGCAAGACTTTTATTTTTATATTTTACTTTCTTATGTCAGAAGAGCCCATGTAAGAATCTCAGATGTCTAGTATTGTAGTGAGCCAAGTCATAGATAGCAGCTGACTCGCAGGTAACCAAAACCAGAAACTATGTAGGAAAGACAGAATAAGAGTGAATTAAATGGGTACTTGTATCATAGAGGACTGATAGGAGTCATCTAATCATACTTCTTTATTCACTGAGAAATGCTTTTCCTTTTCTTTCTCCTTTCCTTTCACCACTGATTATAAACTGAAGACTCACATTGATGCAGCATCAACTCATGAAGACACATTTGGCAATAACATCCCCAAATTTATAACTATCATCTGTAGGTTTTTTTGTGAATTGTATTCTGCTGCTCATTGATATGAGCAAGCTCAAGCCTTCGAACAAGAGCCTAAGGACGACTGTAAGGATAAAGGAACATAGTCTGGGCCACCGGGCTCGCTGTTATCAAATCTGTATTATATTACCAGCTAATAATAATCATGTGCTATTCTCCCAACCCCTCTGTCATGTAGACAAGAGCACAAATGTTGGGGGATTAGTAATGTTTGGTTGTACTAGTAGTGATATCTAGGCCCTTGGCTCCAAGAGTTAAGTTTTTTCTATTTAGAATGGCTATTTTTAAACACTTTTAGCTCCAGAACTTTATTTTTAAGAGAAATGAAACAAGGAAAGTGTTTGGGTGGTGGGCATGCAATGCAATATACAGATCATCTATTATAAAAAAGATACACATGAAATCTTTATGATTGTATTAACCAAGATCACCTCAATAAATGTGATTAAAAAGCAAACAAAGAAAGTGTAATATGCAAACAGCTCCAAGTGGGTCCACTCTGAATGAAGTAGCATTGGGAGGCCACAGCCAGGGCCCCACTGCTTCCCACCCACTTTATCCTCTTCGCCTCGGTTTCCAGCCTCAGCCCCTCAGGCTGTCCTTCGTGGAACCCTTCTGCAGTTTGGGTTTCCCCCATAAAAACACTCTGCAGCAAGGGCTCCCATGAGGTATTTTACTTTTGGATAAATCCCAGGAAATAGAATTGAGGTCTGGGAAGAAAGGGAGAGAAGCAAGAGAAAGCCATCCTGTGGGTGACTGGGCTTTTTTCCTACTGGGAGCCTCTAGGAAATCATACAGAACGAGCTTCAGTCCGTTGTAACCTCCCTCACACTTGCAGTTTTGTGCCTGAGTGAGTGGAGGGTGGGTTCCTGCAGGAGTCCTGTGCTGTCACATCAGAGGAGACCCGGGATGGAACTCGAGATGTGGGGTGTCACCACCAAGGAGAGGGGTGTGTCAGGCTGTATTTGAGCAATGCTGGTTTCTACAGCAATGCTGGAGTTAAAGGTGGCCCAAGAGGACATGAGACAGGGCCCAGCAAGCATTCGATGCAAACCCTAGCTTCTGGTTTCTAAAGCCTGTTTCACTGGGACCCCGGACACGTGTCAGAGTCACCTGCGATGCTCCAGTGTGGGCTCCTGGGCCATGAGGTGGAGCTGCTGAATCGGAATTGCCTTCGCGGGGGTCCAAGAAGCTTCCCTTTAATTAAAAACAGTCACTGTCTGGCTGGTGTGGCTCAGTGGCAGAACATCAACCTTTGCACCAAGAGGTCGCTGATTCGATTCCAGGTCAGGGCACATGCCCAGGTTGTGAGCCAGATCCCCAGTGGGGGGCATGCAGAAGGTGGACAATCAGTGTTCTCTACCATCAGTGTTTGTCTCTCTCTCTCTCTCCCTTCCTCTCTCTCTAAAATCAATAAGGGGGAAAAAAACAGGTAAACATTCACAGTGAAGTTTAAGAACCGGTACTGCACATCAGGTGAAGCAGGTACTAACACTGGGAAACAGGTAGGTGGTGGAACAATTATTTTGTAAACAAATGTACACATCTCACACTCTTGTATGCTCTTCAGGAATCCTTGATCTCCCCCTCCCTCCCCCACACATACATACTTTACCTTCAAATCTTTTTGGTTTTGTTGAAATACTCTTGACATTGGTGCTTGGACACTTGGAAAGTTTCTTCTCTACACTATTAAGTACTTTACGGATTGATTCTGGCCTTGGCGCTTCCTCCAAATCTATTTTTTTCCTTAACTTGATCACTCCTCAGGGTATTGCGTGTGTAAATGTTGACTAAATGATTTTCTACACTATAATTTATAAAATATTTCCTCTTGGGTCAAGAAAGTAAGAGGTTTTATTGCAGCTCAGCTCCAAAAGTAGTAGACAGAGGCTGGGTGTTTAAATAGGGCCTGAAGCAAGGTTTGGCCAACCTTTCGGAGGCTGCATAACAAATATTCTTTATTTGCTTCTTCAGGTGTTGGAGTTAGCTGCAGCCTCCTGAAGGTCATCCCTGAGCCTCACTCCTGGCTATCAATACCAACCTTTATGAGTCCCCTATGAAAATAAAAACCACCCCAGGAGGGATCGTACTAAGCTATAATCAGCTAATACCGTACTTTTCAATTAACACTCTAGCAGAGATTATTTGAAAGTCAGCTGAAAATAGGAACAGGGCGGCAGATTGGTACTTGGAAAGCCTGAGTCAAATAAAGTGAAAGAAAAATAAAATATAAAAGAAAGGAGATCTTTATAACTTTGCTTAAAACTTGTAGGTGGTCATGGTTCTTCAAATCATTTGGGCTACCTTAATTTGCCGACCTAGGGTTTAGAGGCACATCGCGGCATACCTGTGCTCATTGTGCTCATTGTGCTTCGCAGGTATTGTGTCTTACAAACTGGGGGTTCGGGGCAGCCCTGCACTGGGCGAGTCCATCTCTCCTGTTTTCCAGCCCCACTTACTCACTGTCTGTGTGTCACATTTTGGTAATTCTCTCCATATTTCAAACTTTTTCATTATTATTATATTTGTTATAGTGATCTGTGATCAGTGGTCAGCAATAAAAGCGAATGAAGCCTATCCATTTCAGACAACATGGATCGATCTAGAGGGTATTATGCTAAGGGAAATAAGTCAGACAGAGAAAGACAAATACCATATGATTTCACTTACATGTGAAATATATATATATGTACATATATATACACACACACAAACAAAACAGAAACACATTTAAAGATGCAGAGAAAAGCTGATGGTTGCCAGAAGGTAAGGGTGTGGAGGATAAGTGAAAAAGGTGAAGGGGAGGAAGAGGTATAGACTTTCAGTTATAAAATAAATAAGCCACAGGATGTGGTGCGCAGTACAGGGAATAGAGTCAATAACATTGTAATAACTGCACCATGACAGATGGTTAGTAGACTTATTGTGGTGATCACATAGTGAGGTATATAAATGTTTAATCACTATGTTGTACACTTGAAACTAATATAATATTGTATGCCAACTGTACTTAAATAAAAACATTTTAGGTGTGTGTGTTCTGACTGTCTCTCTCCCTCTCCTCCGGCCTCCCTATTCCCCGAGACACCACAATATTGAAATTAGGTGAATCAATAACCTTACAATAGCCTCTAAGAGTTCAAGTGAAAGGAAAAGTCATACATAATGCTTTTACACACTTAATAGACTACAGCAGAGTGCAAACATGACTTTTATATGCACTGGGAAACCAAAAAAATTGTGGGACTTGCTTTATTGTACTATTCCACTTTATTATGGTTGCCTAGAACCAAACCCGCAAAATATCTGAGGTATGCCTGTATTTTGAAATTTTGAATTTTAAAAGGAATTGGAGTTTTCCCTAAGGGGCAAAGAAGCCCACAGATTATTCACTTTCTCATGTCACTACATGATGATATTGTACCTCTACAGTGTATGACCACAGCATATAGACAGAGAATAAAAAGGTCTTTACTATTTCCATGTTATCTTTGCCCTGTGTTTATTGCCAACAGAGCTTAAAGGTGAGGGGTGCTTCGGTCAACAATATTTGTGTGGGGGCTGCCATTCTAGAAGGCTTACAGGAAAGAACACATTGGATAAATTACACTCCATTTTGAGGCTGACCCAAACACAAAAGTAGCATCTCCTCTGTAAAAAAAATGAAAGTAAACTGGTTGCCCTAATTCCATTAAGTTATTTGTGTGATCATATTGTACAATTTATTCAATAACTTTGGCCTTGAATGATTTTCTTTCAATTTGTTCACATTTTAATAAATTTGGTATATGTACACACACACACACACACATAGATATATATATATTTAGTGATAATTTAATGAACAACTGTGAACCCATTATCCAATCCAAGTATTAAAACATGGTTATGTAACTTCCCTCTGTTTATCTTTCTCACTCCCCATAATCTCTCCCTTGTCTTGCGCAAAGGTAACCAGTAACCTGAATTTTTTTTTATCATTGCCCAGCCTATTTTTATAGTTTAATCATATGCTTATAGGTATGCCCAAATAACAGATTTTTCTGTTTTTCTTGTTTTGGGACATTATATTCAATATATCACATTAAATATCTTCTTATGAGGGTTACTCTTTTTCCCTTTGCATCATATTGCTGAAGTTCATTCACGTTGTTGTCTGTAGCTGTAGTTCACTCATTATAGTTCACTGAATAACTATGTCACGTCAGATTTACCTATTCTCTTGTCAAAGGGAAAGTGTTCCAGTTTCTTGTCATATGAATATATTCTCTTATACCTCTTGGTGCACATATGTGCAAGAGTTTCTCTTATTTATATACCTAGGACAGGGTTTCTTGACCTCAGCGTTATCAACATTTGGGGCCAAATAAGTTTGTTGTGCGGGGCTGTCCTGTGTATTGTAGGATAGCAGCATCACTGCCCTCTACCCACTAGATGACAGTAGTGTCCCCAAGTTTTGACAACCAAAAATGCTTCTACACATTGCCAAATATTTGGTAGGGGTCAAAATCACTGACCTAGAAATACAACTGTTGAGTAGAGATCAGGGATATGAATATTGACATTTATAATAGAATGTCAAATTGTTTGCCAAAGTAATCATAATATTTTAGTGTCCTTAGCTTTTCTATCAATTTATTTCCTCTCGAAGCTCAGTGCTATCAGATCTTTTAATTTGAGACAACTAAGCAGGTGTAAAACTGGATCTCATGATGGTTGTAATTTGTATTTCCTGAATTATTAACTAGATTGAAAACATTTTTACATGTGCATTGGCCAACTTGTTTCTTTCTCTGTTAAATGACTATGTTTTGGTTTTTACCTAGTTTTCTATTGGGTTATCTGTCTTATTGATTTGGAGAAATTACTTATGTGTTCTATATACTAATCCATTTATTATTGAGTTGTAAATATCTCTCCTAGTTTTTCACTTTTTATTTTAATTTCTTTATTTTTATTTTTATTTTTATTATTTTTATTTTATTTTATTTTATTTTTGTTACAGATGTTTCTCCTTTTTTTACCCCATTGACACTCTCCTCCCAATTACTCCCACCCCATCCCCGGCTTTGTTGTCCATGTCCATTGGTTATGCATACATGCATGTAAGTTCTGTGGTTTATCTCTTCCCTCCCTCCATGACCCCCTATTCTGAGGATTGCTAGTCTGTACCATACTTCCATGTCTCTGGGTCTACCCTATTCCTCAGACTGTTAGGTTCATTATATTCCACAAATAAGTGAGATCATATGGTATTTGTCTTTTTCTGCTTGGCTTGTTTTACTTAGGATAATACTTTCCAGGTTCCTCAATGTCGTATCAAAGGATAAGAGATCTTTCTTTCTTACAGCTGCATAATACTCCATTAGGTATATGTACCACTGCTTTTTTATCCATTCGTCTACTGATAAACATATGGGCTGTTTCCAGACCTTAGCTATTGTAAATAATGCTGCTACAAACATGGGGGAACATATATTCTTTCTGATTGTTGTTTCAGGCTTCTTAGGGTATATTCCTAGAAGTGGGATCACTGGGTCAGATGGCAGTTCAATTTTTAATTTTTTGAGGTAACACCATATTGTTTCCCATAGTGGCTGCACCAGTCTGCATTCCCACCAGCAGTGTACTAGAGTCCCCTTTTCTCCACACCCTTGTCAACACTTGTTTGATGATTTGTTGATAGCAGCCATTCTGACAGGTGTGAGGTGATACCTCATTGTTGTTTTAATTTGCATCTCTCTGATGATTAGTGATGTTGAGCATTTCTTCATATGTCTCTTAGCCATTTGTATGTCCTGTTTGGAGAGGTGTCTATTCAGCTCCTCTGCCCATTTTTTAATTGGGTTCTTTGTCTTTCTTTTGTTGAGTTGTATGAGTACTCTATATATTTTGGAAATTAACCCCTTATCTGATGTATCATTGGCAATGATGCTCTCCCAAACAGTGGGTTGCCTTTCCATTTTGATGGTTTATTTTGCTGTTCTGAAGCTTTTGAGTTTGATGTAGTCCCATGTGTTCATTTTTTTCCTTTGTTTCTGTTGCCTTAGGTGATGTATCAGTGAAAATTCTGCTGCATATGATGTCTGAAATTCGGTTGCCTACATTTTCTTCTAGAATTTTTATTGATTCACGGGACACATTTAAGTCTTTTATCCATTTTGAGTTTATTCTTGTGTATGGTTTAAGTTGATTGTCTAGTTTCATTTTTTTGCATGTAGCTGTCCAATTTTCCCAACACCATTTATTAAAGAGGCTGTCTTATTCCATTATATGCTCTTGCCTCCTTTGTCAAATATTAATGGAGCATAATGCCTTGGGTCCATTTCTGGGTTCTCTGTTCTGTTCCACTGGTCTATATGCCTGTTCTTGTGCCAGTCCCAGGCTGTTTTGATTACAGTAGCTTTGTAGTATAACCTGACATCTGGTATTGTGATCTCACCTACGTTGTCCTTCTTTTTCAATATTGTTGTGGCTATTCGAGGTCTTTTTGGTTCCATATGAACTTTTGAAGTATTTGTTCTAGTTCTGTGAAATATGTCGTTGGAATTTTGATGGAGAGTGTATTGAATCTATAGATTGCTTTGGGTAATATGGACATTTTAATAATGTTAATTCTTCCCATCCATGAACAATGTATGTGCTTCCACTTTTTTATATCTTCCTCTATTTTTTTTTTTTTTTCAATGTCCTGTAGTTTTCTGCAAATAGGTCCTTTACTTCTTTGGTTAAGTTTATTCCTAAGTATCTTAATTTTTTTGCAACGATGGTAAATGGGATTGTTTTTTCAGTTTCTCTTTCTGTGAATTCATCATTGGCGTGTAACAATGCCATCGATTTCTTAAATGTTAATTTTGTATCCTGCTACTTTGCCAAATTTATATATTAAGTCTAACATATTTTTGATGGAGTCTTTGGGGTTTTCTATGTATACTATCATGTCATCTGCAAATAATGACAGTTTCACTTCCTCCTTTCCAATTTGGATCCCCCTTTTTTTTTCTTCTTGTCTGATTGCTGTGGCTAAGACTTCCATTACTATGTTAAATAAGAGTGGCAAAAGTGGACATCCCTGTCTTGTTCCTGTTCTTAAGGGAAATGCTTTTAGTTTCTACCCATTGAGTATGATGTTGGCTGTATGTCTTTCATATATAGCCTTTATTATGTTGAGATATGATCCCTCTATTCCCTTATTGCTGAGCATTTTATCAGAAATTAATGCTTGATTTTGTCGAAGGCTTTTTCAGCATCTATTGATATGATCATGTGGTTTTTATTCTTCATCTTATTTATGTGGTGTATCACATTTATTGATTTGCGAATATTGTACCAGCCTTACATCCCTGGGATGAATCCCACTTGGTCATGGTGAATAATTTTTTTGATATATTGCTGGATCCAATTTGCTAGTATTTTCATCAGGGATATTGGCCTGTAGTTTTCTTTGTAGTGTCTTTTTCTAGTTTTGGAATTCGAATTATGTTGGCCTCATAAAAACGGGTTTGGAAGTCTTCCTTCTTCTTGAATTTTTTGAAATAGTTTGAGGAGAATGATTGTTATTTCTTTTTTGAATGTTCGGTAAAACTCCCCCATGAAGCCATCCGGGCCTGGGTTTGTTTGCTGCGAGAGTCTTGATTACCTCTTCAATTTCCTTAGTTGTTATTGGTCTGTTCAAGTTTTTTATCTCTTCCCGGTCCAGTTTTGGGAGACTGTGTGTTTCTAGAAATTTGTCAATTTCAATTAGATTGTCCAATTTGTTGCAATATAATTGTTCATAGTAGTTGTTAACAATGTCTTGTATTTCTCTGGTATCAGTTGTTACTTCTCCTTTTTCATTTCCGATTTTGTGTATTTGGATTCTCTCTTTTTGTTTCTTGGTGAGCCTAGTTAAGGGTCTATTAATCTTGTTTATCTTTTCCAAAAACCAGCTCTTTGTTTCATTGATCCTTTGAATTGTTTTTTTGGTGTCTATGTCATTTATTTCTGCTCTGATCTTTACTATTTCCTTCCTTCTACTTGCCCTGGGGTTTTCTATTTGTTTGCTTTCTAATTCTTTAAGTTGTGATGTTAGATAATCTATTAGAAATTTTCTTGTTTTTTGAGGTAGGCCTGTAGTGCTATGAACTTCCTTCTCAGAACTGCTTTCGCTGCATCCCATAGATTTTACATTGTCGTGTTTCATTTTCATTAATTTCCTGGAAGTTTTTAATTTCTTTCTTGATTTTCTCAGTAACTCATTCATTGTTTAATAACATGCTCTTTAGCCTCCATGTTTTCCCATGTCTTTGCATGTTCTTGTTGCAATTGATTTTTAGTTACATGCCATTGTGATCTGAGAAGACGCTTGATATGATTTTAATCTTCTTGAAGTTGTAGAGATTTAGTTTGTGTCCTATCATGTGTTTTATCTTTGAAAATGTTCCATGTGCACTTGAGAAGAATGTGAATCTTGTAGTTTTGGGGTGTAATTCTCTGTAGATATCTATTAAATCCATTTGGTCTAGTGCTTCATTTAGAGTCTCTGTTTCCTTGCTAATTTTTTGTCTAGAGGATTTATCCTGTGATGTCAGCGGGGTGTTGAAGTCCCCTGCTATGATTGTATTGCTGTTAATTTTTCCTTTGAAGTCCTCCAGAAGATTTTTAATAAATGTTGGTGCTCCTATATATTGGGTGCATATATGTTTACCAAGGTTATATTTTCCTGTTGGATAGATCCTTTCAATATTATGTAGTGGCCTTCTTTGTCTCTATTTATGGCCTTTATTTTGAAATCAACTCTATCAGATATGAGTATTGGTACCCCAGCTTTTTGTTTCTTTTTTTTTTGCTTGGAAGATTTTTTTTATCCCTTCACTTTCAACCTAAGTAAGTCTTTTTTGTGTGTGTGAGGTGCGTCTCTTTTAAACAACATATATATGAGTCATGCTTTCTTATCCAATCAGTTACTCTGTGCCTTTTTATCAAAGCATTCAGTCTATTTACATTTAAGGTGATTAGTGATATGTACTTATTTATTGCCATTTTTGTTTAGTTTGGTTATATATTTTTTTCCTATTTTTTTCTACTAATTACTGCAGTCCTTTTAACATTTCTTGCAGTGTTGGTTTGGTGCTAATGAATTCCCTTAGCCTTTTCTTTTGTCTGGGAAGCTCTTTATTTGACCTTCTATTTTGAATGAAAGCCTTGCTGGGTAGAGTAGTCTTGGATTCAGATCCTTGTTTTTCATGACCTTGATTACCTCATGCCTCTCTCTTCTTGCCTGTAGTGTTTCTGTTGAGAAGTCAGCTGAGAGCCTTATTTGGTTTCCTTTGTAGGTAACCTGTTGCTTATCTCTTGCTGCTTTCACAATTCTCTCTTTGTCTTTAATTTTTGGCATTTTTATTACTATGTGTCTTGGTGTGGGCCTGTTTGGATTCTTCTTACTTGGGGCTCTCTGTGCTTCTTGAACTTGAATGCCTTCTTCCTTCACCAAGTTAGGAAAGTTTTCTGTCACTATTTCTTCAAATGTATTCTCTAACCCTTGGAATTTTCCTCTTCTTCGGGGACTCCTATGATGCCAATATTATT
Source organism: Molossus molossus (assembly GCF_014108415.1). Taxonomy (NCBI): domain Eukaryota; kingdom Metazoa; phylum Chordata; class Mammalia; order Chiroptera; family Molossidae; genus Molossus; species Molossus molossus. The sequence goes on along the minus strand of NW_023425347.1, from coordinate 22,321,874 downwards.
ATGTTTCCAGTTGTCCCACAGTTCTCTTAAGCAGTGTTCTTGTTTTTTAATCTTTTTTTCCTTTTGGTTTTCTGATTACTTAATCTTTTCTACCCTGTCTTCTAACTCACTGATCCGGTCCTCCGCTTCCTCTACTCTGATGTTTAGACCTTCCAATGTGTTCTTTATTTCTGATATGTCATTCTTCATTTCTTCTTGGTGGTTTTTAATTTCCAACTGGTTAATTTTCAACATTTCTATGTCTTTACTCATGGTGTTCATGTCTTTACACATGCTATTGAGCTTCCAAAGATCATGGCTCTGAATTCTAGTTCTGTTAACTTGCTTAAGTGCACCTCATTTATCTCATCTTTGGTAGAGGCCTCTTGTTCTTTCATTTGGCTTTTGCATCTGTGTTTCACCATTTTGGGTATCATAGTGGGCTTTGGAGCCTTCAAAATTTTCTCTGTGGGTGTTTGTGTTCTTCTCTTTGCAGCTGCCTCTCCTGGGTTTGGAATAGTGAGGGAGAACCCACATTAAACACCACTGTCAAGTCTTATTTTCCTGGTTAGAGTTGCTAGCCCAGGAATGGTTCAGTTATTCTCTAACTTTTTGCCTGGAGGCTATCAAAGTGGTTACTTGAAGAGCCTTGGGTTTTCAGTTGAATGAAAAACTCCCTCAGGTGCTCAGTGTAGGTGATTTTTCAAGGGTGGGGCAAATGCTGGTTATTAATGAGCCTCAATTTGCATTTCAATGGCCCACCTGGGTGGGGTTGAATCTCCAAGGGAGGGCCTGCCACCTCTCCCCAGAGCCCTGGGAAGGAGTAAGATGGCCACCCTCTTTCGTGGCTGCAACTCAGCAGAAGCTCTGAGCACCCTCTAAATCCCGAGTATCCCCACAGTTCCAGTCTAGTCCATCCTTCCTCTGCCGGAGTCCAAGGTGAGTGGCTGTGGCTATTTTAGCATCTGTCCTGGCTCTGGGCTGTGGAGCCACTTGGGAGTTTAACCTGAGTGCACTGCTCACAACTAAGGCTGTTACTGTCTGTGGGCTCCCAGCCCCCATCTCGTGCCTCTGCAATTCTACCATGATCGAGTAATAAGTTAGGAACTTATAATCCTACAAGTTCCTGCTTATATGATCCTCACAAGCTGCTTTTCTATTGCCTTCCCAATGATTTGCCTTTATTTTAGTTGTAATTCCAGTTTGGTCTTGGGAGACAGTCTGTATAGCTTCCATTCACTCTGTCACCATTTGAGAATTGTTCATTTTTTAAATTCTCTTTATAATGCTTTTTGATGAACAGAATTTCTTAATTTTATTATAATTGAAAATTTTTTTTTCATGTGTGAGAGCTAAAAAACAACACTCTTTCTCCCACCTTCTAAGTTCTTCTAGCTGAGCTGATTAATAGAATTAATAGGAGATATATTTATGGGAGAAAATAAAAATTTTAATACATCCACGTGGGGAATTCACACAAATGTGGAGAATTCCAAAGACAGTGAGGTACCATTAGGTATATATGACATTTTGGACATAGAAAAGACAGGAAATGGAGTCTTAGATTCCAAAAGTGAAAATGGGCAATGTATAGGTAGTTGAAAAAGAGCTGAACAAAGGCAGATTATTGCAGAAACAATGGGACACAGGGGATATATAGTTAGCAGGCCCCTGCCTGTAGCCTTCCCACCCCTTCATCATACTGAATTCCATTTTGGCTAATGTGAAGATCCTAAGATTCCCTTCCTGGGGTAGGCCTTTCCATCTGAATCTCTTAGGCAGGGAGGGGGATGGTCAAAGATTCTTTCTGAATCTCTTGTTTCTTAATATACAGCTTAAAATCAATATCCCCAATGGCAGCTACAGGGTGGCAAACCTTTGGTCCCCTTCACTTAGTTAGCCCTTTTTGCTCCAAGATTTCAAATGTTTGTCTACATTTGTGTCTGAGTTTAGCACATAGATAAAATTAGTTCTACCTGGCTTGCTATCTCTTGGATTGTTTATTCTGGGGGAAATCACCTGCCATGACTTGAGGATGCTTAGCTGGAGTGAAAGAAGGCCCACATGGAGAGGAACTGAGGCCTTAACTAACAACCAACACCAATAGCCAGTGAGGGAGGGCCTTTGGAAGTAGATCTTTCAGTCCCAGTCAAGCCTTAAGATAACTGTAACTTGATTAGAGACCCTGAGCCAGAACCCAAACTCCAGGTACTCAAATTTATGACCTTCACAAATTGGGAGGAATAATAAATGTTTATTGTCCTTTTTTTTCCAGTCCTCACTCAAGCATATGTTTCCATTTCTTCTCCTCCTCCTCCTCCTCCTCCTCCTCCTCCTCCTCCTTCTTCTTCTTCTTCTTCTTCTTCTTCTTCTTCTTCTTCTTCTTCTTCTTCTTCAATAGAGTGGAAGGGACAGAAGGAGAGAGAGAGAAAGACAGAGAGACATCGATGTGAGCAAAACACATCAATTAGTTGCCTCCCAAAAGACCCTGACTAGGACCAGAGATCAAATCTGCAACCCAGGTATGTGCCCTTGACTGGGAATCAAACTCAAGACCCTTTGATCCATGGGTGGATGCTCCAGCTGCTGAACCAAACCAGCCAGGCTGTTTATTGCCATTTTAAAGTACTAAATTTTAGGGTAATTTGTTACACAGCTATAGCTAGCTAATATAGCTTGCCTTTTGGTTTGCTAATAATTTTTGATTATGAGCATATTATTGATCTACTTGGTGAGAATCCTGCAAGACAAAAACAGAGAAAGCTTTCTTTCAGCTTGGGTATGCTTTCTACCTGTGGCTTTGAGTATCAGAGGTGGAAACTTCTGTTTATCTGAAGAGACTCGGGTCAGGTGAAGAATCCTAGACTTAACTTTTCTACTTTGATATTTGCCTATGACAGTACCTCACAGTAGTGCTACTATCCTGATCTATCCTTAGGTATTCCTGTTCCTCCTGACCCCTGATTACTACCCCAAGTTCTCTACTATAATTCACACGACAAGGGCAAGGGGAGGATATCTGAAAATCTCTACATGCTCAAATGCAAACAGGATTTTGAAGACTATCTATGTAAGCAATAGTAGCAGGAGGCCTTCAGAGCACCTGGTCAGCCATAATACTAAAAGCAAATAACCAAAAAGATTTTACCAAAGCTTTCTCATTGAGAAGGTTGGAGCAGACAGCTTCTCTCCACCACATGGGGGTTCAATCCTTCTGGAGCTTTGTGGCTCCAAAAGATTAAGTTGAAAAACATTTTTAAAGCAATAAATGGCCTGTTGATAGAAATACACTGGTTGAGTTCAAATATGCCATCAGATATGGGATTTTATAAGCTAGGTGTATTCCTTCAGCCTTCTCAAATGATATGTGCTACCTTATTTAACCTGCTAAGTGCCAAAAATTCAGGGCCTCAAAGCAGTGTTTGTTTTCCTAGGGCAGGATTTCTGGAAACTGTTACCCTGAAGATCTGATTTCCATTACCTCTGGCAATAACTCTCTTGCTTCTCTGGGTCTCAGTTTCCAAATCTATAAAATGTGGAGATGGTTTGACATAACTGTTAAGATCTTTTCCGTGTGTGTGTGTGTGTGTGTGTGTGTGTGTGTGTGTGTGTATAAATACCTCTGGCAGCTGAGAAAGTGAAGAGATTGTTACCAAGCTCAATATTTGAGTCCGTCTGCCTTCGTGTACTGGCCCAGAGAAATGCATCAGCAAGAGTTTGCTGTATGGAAAGGTTAATTAGAGGATTGGTCAATCTGGAGATGGAGAGCTCACTCTCCAAAGACTTGACTTCCTGATGGCTTGTAGGTTACATATTATATAGGACAAAATCACAAGACTCTGTGGCTTAGGGGTTTAGGATCATGCTTGGAGCTCATTGGTCAGAAGTGAGATAAGAGTAACTACATCATTTTTTCAAGACTTGAAGACTGTTCTGAAGTCTGCTTTGGTGTCCCTCTGTCTGGTTTCATGAAAAAGTAGCCAAAGGGTCTTCCACCTTAGGGCTCAGGAGCTGAAAGATAACTTAGGTCACAATGTTATCTTTAGCCTGGCAGAGGTCCAGACCTTGTGACCATTAGTCAGGTCTGGGCTATTGTCTTCTGCTGCCTCAGAGGTTGCTGATTATCCAGTTAGAAGCTAGGATTATGAGAGGTGGAGAGAGAGAGAGAGAGAGAGAGAGACAGAGAGAGAGAGAGAGAGAGAGACAGAGAGACAGAGAGAGAGAGATGATTTCTACAGCTAGGATTCAAAGCTAAATTTAATCAAAGTTTCAAAATGACAAGATTATTCTCAAATTCCCAGTTGCCAAGTTCACATTTTACATTTGAAGACCCTTTCACTACCATTAAAAATGCCTCAGACACAGTAGTCCTTTAACGATACTTAGTTATTAGTTAATACATTGATAGGGAGGAGTTTAAACCTGTCAGAGACCTGAATTAAATACTCTAAGATAAAACAGGGGGAAGAAAGGAGGCCTTAGCAGAAGTAAGAGAACAGCAAATAAAACTTCTTTGTGAAGCAATCAACTCTGGCTTCACAAAGAACTTTTACCAATTAAAATTTGGTTTTGCATGCATGTGTATGTGTGCATGTGTGTGTATATGTTCATATGTGTAGGTATGTAAATATTTATAAACAACAAGAACTAATTGAGAATCTTGAGGCTGTTTTGTCGGAGAGAGACCTTCTTCAATAGAATCACAATTCTGTAAGGGTTAGGGCAACTTTCCTCTTACCCATTTAGTTCTTCTGGCTGGTTGAATGCTTAAAAAACAAACAAAACACATACAATATATTAACAGGAGAAAATCACAATTTAATACATTTGCATGGGGAATTCACATAAGCATGAAAATTCTGAAGACAGTGAGGAAAAACTGGGTATATATGTCATTCTGGACCAAGGAGAAAGGGTGGAACAGGAGCAGGGTCTTAGATTTCAAAAGCGAGCATGCCCAGTTAGCAGGTAATTGACGAAGAGCAGAACACACATGACAGGTAAATTTTTTTGCTAGGCAACGCAGAAACAGTGAGACACAGCAGGTATCTAGTAAACATGCTTGGAGTCGTCCTGTCTAATGATAGGGTGAAAATGCTTAAGGTGATTATGCTAAGGTTCTCCTCCTGAAGCAGGTTTTTCTATTTTAATCTCTTTAAGGAGAAAAGGGGGAAGTCAAAAACTCTTTTTGAGTTTGTTGGGCTTTAACTGATCTCACCTCAAAATAATCTTGCAAGCCAGGGTGGCACATTCCAGAGACACGTTCTCTGGACCCCCAAAATTTACTCTGATTCTTTCTAAGTAAAGTTTTTTTTTCTGCAAAGTGAGTACGAAGAAGCAACTGGGAATTGGGTCTGCCAAGAGAGGCTTTGTCTTTACTTGCTTGGGTGAGTCATTCTTAGTTGGCAACCTCTGACCATCCTCCCAACTGATGCCCGCACTGTGAGCTTTGCTGAGAGCACACCCTTCCAGGCATCTTGCAGGTCTGCTGTAAGAGTGGGTGGCAAGCTGAAAAAGAATCACACACCCCTCAAGCTTGTGGTTCCTTTTGACGTGTCAGTCAGAAACTGAATGCATTCACGATTTGTTCAGTTAAATGTGCCTTCATGTATCTGGTGGCATTTTCTAATGCAACCCACTAATTCCCTTAATTTTGTTACTTCCCACATCAAAAACAGAAAGCTGAAAAAGGAAGATTGTAAGAAAGGTTTCATGTTAAGGATTCTGGTGACAACAGCCTGGTGATTTTTCAGTCAATCAGGATTCTTTTTTCCCTTTGGAGGAAATAGAAAGTAGGTGGATAATTATTTAGTTGAGCTTAAAATGTTTCTTCTGCATGATTTCCAGAGAAAATGAAGATGCTTTTGTTGTTAGCAGGGTAATGAAAGAAGGGCCCGAAGTTCCAGGTAGGTAAGGGGAATTTGAGAGGGTGTGGGGCTGAGGGGGAATTTTTCAATTGTATTGTCAAAGGAAGGGAAAAATGAAGGACAGAGAAAGGGAATATGTGTTTTTTTTAAAACAAAACTTAAAGCACAATGTGGCAAGGAGGCTAAATTTTATTTACTGAAGAAAACCAAGTTAAAATTGCTATTAGAAATAGTGAGTTAAAAATTTACTATAATAATGGCAAATTTGATTTGTTCTTTATGTGAAATATTGCATATCCCAATGCCATGAAAATGGTCTTTGGTTAAAGGAAAGCTTTTCAACTAACAGAAGAACAAATCTGATATACCATTAGATATACATGCATCTTATTAGGTATTTCCTTGACTGCCAAAAACTATTCAGATTTCTCTTTCTAGGGCAATCTTGGGTTCACTGGGGGTAGATGACAGGATTCAGGTGTTTGAAAATAAAAAAAATTAAAGTAACATGTTTGTTGAGAAAACTTAGCTGTCTCTAACGTAAAAAGGCAACATTTGTCATTGGACAATGACGTATTTTTGTTGGGTCTCTTTTTAAATGTTAATATTAGTACATAGAATTATGAAATGGTAACACTAAAACAAACCAGCTCATTTGGTCTCTGGGATTGATTGACTTGCTCAATTTCTGTGTACCTGTGGGTAAACTCTTTGGGTTCTTAATTCACTTGTAAATTGATGAAGATTACAGTGTATGGAGTCTTAGATCCTTTCTTAATCTATAGTTCTGTGGGGGCTAAAACATATTAATTATTTACTTTTACCTTTTAAGTTCTTTGGGGTTGGGATAAGAATCAAATTAATAGAGACAAATTAAGTGGAGAAAGTCGCCCGGCCTGTGTAGCTCAGTGGTTGAGTTTTGAGCCATGCACCAAGAGGTCGCCAGTTCACCTCACACGCCCAGGTTGTGGGCCAAATCCCCAGTGGGGGACATGCAGGAGGCAGCCAATCATGTTCTCTCTCATCGATGCTTCTCTCTCCTCCCTTTCTCTCTCTCTAAAATCAATAAAGACAAAATAAATAAATAAATAAATAAATAGGAAATAAATAGAAAAGATTTTTTTAAATCTTTACTGGAGGATATTTTTCCATCTATCTTCAGATAGAGTGGGAGAGAGGGCGGGAGAGAGAGAGAGAGGGAGGTATCGATTGTTTGTCTCCCATGCCACCCGACCAGAGCTGAGGACAAACTGCAACCGAGATACACGTGCCCTTGGCCAGAATTGAACCCACGACTTTTTGGTCTGCAAGCTGATGCTCTAATCACTGAGCCAAACAGGACAGGGCAGAAGTCAAAGTTTTAGTACATGCATCAGCATAAAAACTCCAAAGACAGTGAGGCAACATTGGGTATATAAGCCATTTTTGTACAAAGGAAAAAGGCGGGAGGGCAGAGTACAGGGTTTCAGAAATGAGAATGAGTTATTTACAGGTAGGTGAGGAAGAGCAGGAGATACCTGGCAGGGAAGTCCTTGCTAGGCACCCAGAAACAATGGGACACACAGAATACTTAGCTGACATGTGTGGAGGCTTCTTGACTAATGCTGGGGTGAAGATTCTTAAACTGATTAATCCAAGGCTCCCTTCCCAAAGCAGGTTTCTATGTCTGAATCTCTTGGGCAGAAAAGGGAAAGGGTCAAAGGTTCTTTCTGAGTCTCTTGTTTCTTAATAATCAGCTTGCAATCAATATCCCCAAAGCAGATAGTTTCAGGGTGGCTAAGCTTTGGCCCCTTCATTTCTAAGTCTTACCTAACATATTCAATTGAATTGAAGACCTATACCTTTTGCACATTTCAATATATGTAATTGAAGTATATATTACACTATATACATATGTATATATATATATACACACACACATACATACATTTATAGTATTTACTGCAAAAAAAATCCCACATATAAGTGAACCCACACAATTCATATCTGTGTTTTTTAAGTGTCAACTGTATTTCCAGCATGTAAATCCAAGAGACATACACTATCTCAAGAGCACTGAAAAATTTTTTTTTAAATGTACCAAAATTGTTAGGAAGTAATGACTTTTCAGTATTTATTACTTTTGTTTTTAGCATATTTAATTGTAAATTACAAAATTTTAATAATGTCATTTTTAGTAACTAGCTCACAAAATTCCCCCAAATCTAACAATTGGCCCTTATGAGCTGGTACAAGCTGGTTGTAGCATACTGTGGGTCTTATGTGAAGTGGAGAGGTCTGGGCTGGGACATCAGGTGTATAGGTAGCATTTAGTCTGGGATATAAATGCAATCCCTCCCGGGAGAATATATTTAATAAAACAGTAAGAGAAGGTAGTGAGGATGAAACTCTGGAGGAAACCAACATTTAAGGGGCAGGCAGTAAAAAGTGAGCATGGGGAGAAGATAAGAAATAGCGAGAAGTAGAAATGGAGACTGCAGAGGGCAGGAGGGGCACCAAGGGAGAAGAGCAACGTAAGAAAGAGGGAGTGTCAGCAGTAAGAAATGATACCAAGAGGTAGTCACAAGGAATGGGACGTATCCATTTGTTTAAGGGATCATTTGTTCATTCAGTCAACACTTATTTTATTTATTTTTGTATGATCCTGTCTTCTTTATTTCATAGCTATATTTTTTTAATTGAATGTATTGGGGTGACATTGGTTAATAAAATTATATAGGTTTCAGGTGTACAATTCTATAACACATCATCTGTATATTGTATTGTGTGCTCACCACCCCAAATCAAGTTTCATTCCATCACCATTTATCCCCCCTATACCCTCTTCTACCTCCCCCCACCCCCTTTTCCTCTGGTAATCACCATACTGTTGTCATCATACTATTTGTCACAACAAATATTTTTTAAGCACGTGTCATAGCATAATCAAGAGTTTTTACTTACGTAAATAATAGTGCATATTACAATTAATGCCTTCTTAGATTTGATGAAACATGATGTGCAGTTGAGGTATGAACCACAAACACACCAAACTTAGCTAATGCCATTATTCATTAGCCAATCATTCCAAAATCAGCTTAGTTCATATTATTCGGCATCTTTGAGAGGCACGTGGAAGTTTTATTCCAGAAGAGAATTTAGTTGATAGGTATTCCACAAAGAAACTCTTCCTTTCTTTTTCTTTGAACTTCTATTTTGGAATAATCCATTCTTCTTTAGATGAAACTATCTTGTTCCTTAGTTTTGTCCAAGAGTCATTCCACTTAATTCCTGGATATGCTGGTATAGGAACATAGAATAGGCAACGAGACACACAGTTCATACCTATGGCTAAATATATTTATTTAATAGTTAATTAATTAAAAAAGAACTTGCTGAATTTCCATGTATTATGTTATCTACTAATGATAAATAGTAAACAGAAAGCAGTATCTACCCTCATGAAACAGGTCATTAAACACTGTAATGCAGCAAAGGCTGCACTGGGATAAATAGTAGGAATTACACAGGAAAGCCTGAGTCACTAGAAAGAGGTTTCTGTAGATGACGGTATCTGAGCTGAGACCTGAAAGGCGAGAAGGCTTAGCCAAGTGATAGGAAGGGAGAGAAGGACATTCCAAGGAAGGGACACAGAATATTCAAAGACCCAGGATTCAAACAAACAAACGAACAAACAAAACAAACAAAAAAAGCAGTATATTAAGGGAACTAAATTTTGTTTAGAATAGCTGAAAAATCATAATAATGTCAAGTTTCTAAATCATGCCTTTAATCTACAAGCATTGCATGTAACCTGAGTTAAACTCTGTGCTAAGCTTGATAGAATTGCAAATAGATACATTTCAAAATGAAGTTATATACCCAACAGTTAGATAATAATATAATTTTAAAGTAACCACCAAAGTCTTCTTGGTTCTCTCACAGATTTTTAAACTCATCACTTTCCAAGAGAAATGTATTCTCTTTACCTCCCACATCTGTTGCTTCTTCTCTTTGCCCACTCTTGGTAAATAACCTTACCCTGTCAACCAAGCTCCAAATCTTGAAATCATACCAATATGTTTGATACATTCCCCAAATCTAAATCATCATCAAGTTCTGCAGTTTTGACATCCTCACAACATTCTTTAGGTACACTAACATCAGACAAAATGGACTTTAAAACAAAATTATTCATAGCGGCAAAGAAGAATATTATTTCACAGTAAGAAACAAAGGACTTTGAAAAAAAAATAATAGCCCTGGCCGGTTTGGCTCAGCGGTTAGAGCGTGCGCCTGCGGTCCGGAGAGACCTGGGTTCGGTTCCCGCTAAGGGCACGTACCTTGGTTGCAGTTTGGCCCCGGCCCTGGTTGGTCATGTGGGTGGCAGCCACTCGATGTGTCCCTTTCACATCAATGTTTCCCTCTCTCTCTCTTCCTCTCTCTCCCTCCCACACTGTCTGTGCAAAAAAAAAAAACAAAAAACAAACAAACAAAAGAAAAAATAATAATAAAAGGAAGACCCAAATACATAAAGAAAAACAGAACTATAGAAAAAATAGACAGAGATGTGTTGGAAAAGTTGTAAATGAGGATGTTCTAGTGGATATCTTTTATCTCTGTTGCTGTTAATATCCCTCTCTTCTTAATATTGTCCTTTTTTTTTTTTTTGGTTCATGTGAGAATAATGCATCCTTTCCAGCCACGAGGATAGGAATAATTAGGGTCCCATAGAGTTAACCTATAATCCAAGATAGGCCAAGAACTTTGTAGAAATTGATTGCTGTGCTGCCCCACATTCTTTTTTTTTTTGCAAGATTTATTGAGCTAGACTGGTATGATCCATTAAGCCTAAAACTGAAAAAGAACATGCATACTGGATTAAGCTAAGCAGAGACAAATGGATTTAAAATAAATTGAAAGCTGGTGCTTTGATAATATTATTTTAAAGTTCTAGATTATTTCTGAATCTAAACTATAAGTACACTTTAAAAAAATGTTTTTCTTTATTGATTTGAAAGAAAGAGACAGAGGGAGAGAGAGATAGAAACATCAGTGACAGAAAACATCGATTGGCAGCCTCCTGCATGCTGCTCACTGGGGATCAGGCCCTCAACCTGGGCATGTGCCCTGACCAGGAATTGAGCCGGCAACCTCTTGGTACATGGGCTGATGCTCAACCACTGAGCCACACTTGCTGGGTACTAGTACACTTTTCATTACATGAGCCATTCTATTCCTCTTTTACTGAAGCCTGTTTGAGTCAGGATTCTGTCATTTGGAACTCTAAGTGACAAAACAGAAAAACAAAGATTACAATTATAATTTGGGTCACCAATTCCATTTCGGAGTGAGGGGATTTTCCACACCAAGCAATTCATGGCCCTGGCTGGTTTGGCTCAGCAGTTAGAGCATCAGCCCGCAGACCAGAGGGTCCTGGGTTCAGTTCAGGCTAAGGGCACATACCTCGGTGGCAGTTTGTCCTCGGCCCCAGTTGTGTTCATGTGGGTGGCAACCACTAGATGGGTCTCTCTCACATCGATGTTGCTCTCTTCGCTCTTCTTCCCTCTCTCCCTCCCGCTCTATCTGAAGATAAATGCAAAAATGTCCACAAGTGAGGATAAAAAAATAAAAAAAAAAGCAGTTCATGTACACCAGCTGGATGTCCCACAATTTAACCCAATTCTGACTCTGTCTCCCTGGAGATAGAGTCAGATCTCACAGGTGAAGGACTGTGTCCTAGAGACTGACCCCTCCCCCACACACCACTTCAGATGTCAATTAAAAGTCCAGGTTGTCACTTCTGTTTCTGGCTGACCAGCTATAGACCAAAAATTTAACAACCCCTCCTTGAGCTTGATTAATTTGCTAGAGTGGCTCACAGAATCCAGAACTCACATTTTACTTACTGGATCACTAATTTGTGATAAAAGGATACGACTCAGGAATACCAGATGGAAGAGGTGCATGGAGCAAGTCATGTGGGAAGGGCTCGGGGCTTCCATGCTGTCTGAGAGCACCGCTCTCCCTGTGTCACCAGTGGGGAAGCCCTCCGACCTTGTCCTTTTGTGTTTTAATGAAGGTTCCATTAGGTGGGCATCATTGATTAAATCATTTGCTCTTAGTAATTTTTTCAATTTCCATCACCTCTCCCCTTCCCAGAGGTCAGGGGGGTAAAACTGGAAGTTCAAATTCTTTAATCACATGGTTGGTTCTCCTGGCCATTAGCCCCTACCTTAGGTGGGATGCAAATTACCTCATTAACATAACAAAATTTTCCCCTTACTTAGAACATTGCAAGGGTTCTAGGAGCTCTTTGCCAGAATAGTGGAAGAAGACCAAATATGTATTTCTTTTTGCTATTGTTAAGTTTCATATACAATATACAATAATTAAATAAATTTTACAAGTAAATTGAGGCTTAGAAGTTATGTATGTGATTCTCTTCATTTATTTTTTTTTTTAACTTAAGTAGCATTCTGTTTATTACAACCAGAGATTATAGCTGCCAATTTATAAGTGAGAATATTATTGTGTTCCAGAAAAGAGTGAGTTAAGGAAGAAACAGAACAAAATAAAGTCTATGCAGCCATCAAATTGACAATCTAACTCTCTCTTCATATATTTGAAGGTAAATATTTTAATTACCCAGATATATATATATATATATATATATATATATATATAGTTTTTTTGTTTATACTCACTGAAGGACACTTTTGCATGCATCTTCAGATAGAGCAAGAGAGAGAGAGGGAGGAAGAGAAAGAGAGAAATGTCAATGTGAGAACGATGCATCGACTGGCTGCCTCCCACATGACCCCAACCAGGGCTGGGGACAAACCGCAACTGAGGTACATGCCTTTAGCGGGAGCCAAACTCAGGTCTCTCTGGACTGTGGGCCAACGCTCTAACCGCTGAGCCAAACAGGCCAGGGCTACCCAGAGGTATATTATTGAGACCAGATTTATTCATGGATGTCATTGACAAAATAAAACAAAATTTTATTATTATAAATTGCAATATCTCAATAATAAAAGTGCATCAGTAATCGAAATGATTACAAACCATTTATGTATGACTAGTTATTAAACATGGGTACACAGAGATAATATATTTATTTTACTCTAATCTATGTTTTCTAATATGATTAAACATATCTCCATTTTCTTCTTATGATTTTTTCACATGATTTCATACTTTCCTAGTTATTTTATAGATTATAAGGATAGTTAAGTACATACACTCACTTTTGGAAAGTAAAAAAAAAAAAATTCTAGACAAGTTTAAATCAAAATTCTAGTCTCACATCTAATTTGATTTGAGTATCTTTTTTCTTTCTTTCTTTTTTATTTTTTTTAAGCCTGAGTAGAGAATGGGCCATAATCTAATCTAAACTTTCAGATTTTTTTTTTTACTGTTTCAAGCCTTTATTTTGCTTCTATTTTTTGTAATTCTCTCTTGGCTAATAGTAAGTTGCCAATGTGTTCTCCATTATAGCGAGCTTTTAAATGCTGCTCTCTCATGTATAATTTTTTTTTCTTTCAGTTCTTCAGCCAGTATCTCCAAACACTGTTCACTGAGATTGTTCCAGATTATTGCTTCATGACATGGGTGACGTGCTTTCCAGCTGACCTAGAATGACATCCTTTCAGCCTGTGTCCCCAGAGATCCATTCTGTTAGGATCCCCTCAACCTCAACAGGCATTTTGTAAAGCATGGTCAGATCAAGACAGTGCAAGCTCATTTGGTCTAAAGGAAACTCATGCCTGTTTTCCTGCCAGCCCATGGATAGACTGCTCCCCAAGCCATTCTCTCTCCCTTGGCTTTTCATGGAAGGTATTTGTAGCCAGCCATTTATCTTCTGATTTTTGCAGTTTGACAGCAAGCTCCAGCATCTATTTTTATGTACACTGTCAAATTCCAGGGGACACACATAAATTCCTTCTAAATGTCAAGTGCTCCTGGGGCTTCAACCTTCAGACTTGATGCACTGGCTAAGGCTAAAACTTTTTGCGTCTTGAAAGTGTCCAATTGAAGAGGATGATCTGGTTTATCTTCTTTTGCAGACATTCAAAGCCTCTACAAAAGGCCCTCTTGGAGCCCCTCTTACTTGGTTAAGTGGAGAGAGAATGTTATTCTCCATGTATATTCCTCCCAGTAACAGCACTTGTTAATAGGCAGATAAGTATCTCTTTCCACAACTTTTCTTTCTCTTCAAGATCTCCTATCCTTTGCTTATATGGAATGGATGGGAAAAGTGAGTGGGAGAAAAAAGTCTCATTCTAATGACTTCTTATCAAACCCTTGAGGGTATCTCTTTGGCTATTTTTAATAACACAGGGACACTTATTGACAGTGGTAGTATGCCATAAATTCAGTTGCCATCATGCCAGACCCCTGGAATAGATTCAGACCATAATGTTGAAACATTATGCTGGAAAGGCCTTGATAATCCAAGATTTAATCCTTTATTTTCTGGATCATCAGAAAATCAAGGGGTTTCTAGAGAAGAGGTTAGGGTAGTCAAGTGGTAGAGTGCAGGGAGGTGGCTATTTACCAACTGTCCTGAACTTCTATATCTTAGCAACTCAGTGATTCTTGGGGTTATTAAGCTTGAGTTTAAGTGCCCATGTCTTGTTACATTTGAGCTGAGATGGAGTCAATGTCCAAAAAGATGTGTGATAAAATTAACACAACAGAGTTGAAGAAGGAGTCTTGGGAAGAGAAACCAGTAAAGAAGCAGAGACCTAAAAGGAGAGGAAAATAAAAGTGTGATAACCATATGAGTCATCTTAAAAGTAGACCATTCATGTCAGAGAAGACAAGGAGACTGAAGGCGAAGGGACGATCCTTGTGTTTATTGATGCTCTTCCTAAGAAAACTCCTAGGAGGGTGGTGAAGCTGAAAACCAGAGAGAGAGAGATGAGAAAGCCAAGGAATAGAGATGAGCAAATGAAGGTAGCAGATGTAGATAGCTCACATGTGAAGCTGTTAGGATGGGAAGGAGTTGGGTGGTAGTAAGAAGGACACACGGAACAGCTCCTTTGGAAATGTTTGGTGGTGGTGGTTTTTCATAATTTAAACAGGTTTGAAGGAAGAAGAATAGGAGTTGGTAGAGAGTCAATGGCTGTGACTAGGAAGAGAATGTCGGGCACAGTCCCTCTGCATCTGAGCGGACTCTATCAAGAGCTCACACAGATGGAGGGATTGGCCTGGGAGAAAGGACGTTTACCACCCCCACTAGACTGGATGATTGCATTCGAGTATTTACCAGGGTGTGGATAAAGAGTAAATGAGTAGAAAATTAGTAGCTTAAGCCAATAAACTCCCATCTACTGTGTCAAGTAGGAGACAAAAAGATGGCCTATAATGGCAGGGAGAAGGGGATAAGGGGGAAGGTTTGGAATCGTCAGAAAAATGTCGGGGAGAATTGGCAGAACTGAATTACCAGACTGGAAGGTATGGTCTTGTCGGACTCCAGGTCATTGGTGGGGCTGTTGGATCTGAACAGAGCTACATGTCCCGCGGCTGAGGAAAAAGAATGCAGAGAGAGTAGGAACATTTGATTGGGGAAAGGAGCTCAGGGATTAGGCTACAGTGAGGAGAGAAGAGAACAGAGCTGAGTGTCTATGGGCCCAGGCACAGGAGAGAATCCAGAGAATGGGCAGGATGAAGCACGAGGCGCTGAGTAAATGGTGGGCTCTGTTTAAGTGGGAAGCAGATCTTCTGGCTGTAAAACGAGAGGAGGGGTTGACATACTGGCTATTCTTCTGAAAAGGA
The DNA here is from genome assembly GCF_014108415.1 of Molossus molossus. Classification (NCBI taxonomy): domain Eukaryota; kingdom Metazoa; phylum Chordata; class Mammalia; order Chiroptera; family Molossidae; genus Molossus; species Molossus molossus. The sequence goes on along the minus strand of NW_023425347.1, from coordinate 22,306,266 downwards.
AACAGGTTTCATGGATGTTGAGGCCTGGAAGGCCTGCTGAATGGTAACTGGTATGGGAAAGCAGAGGGCATAACACTCTTCATTGGTTTGACTTTTGATCTGAAATAAGTTTCAATAGTGCGAGATGCCCAGGAAATAAAGGGCGGCTCTGGAACGGACAAGGGCCAAGCCACATGGATATATGCAAATATGTTTGTGTGCACTTGCTTTTGAAAGCAAACATTTTGTTTTCAGCAAATAGCTTGCATTTTGTGCTTCCTTAATTTTTTCTTCTTCTTCTTTTTTTTTTTTTTTTTAAGAAAAGTACATACACAAAACAGCTTGTCACTGCTGGCTTCACAGAGAAGGAAGACAGGCCCTTGAGATTTTTCCAGTACCCACCTCCCTAAGCTGGTTCTCACACGAGAAAGAAACTCAGTAACAAAAGGTGCCTGTGAAAGGTTCTTTTAGACTAAAATTTGGTGGAGATTAAAAGAGGGCAAAAGTTCAAATGAGAAGGAGCCGCTGCCAAGTAAGCAGGAATCTTAGCCAAGGGGAAGGAAAAGGAGACATTGGTTTAAAATGCAAGTAACCATGGCGAGCCCACAGTTCAATGCTAGAATCTGGTTCAGAAGTAATATCACACAGAGCCGGGATTGTTTATTCAAAGCAGCCATGAGAGAACAGTTGTCTCCAATGGGCACTCACACAGCTTGGATTCAAAATTATAAGTGCATTTTTAAAAGTGTCCAGCACTTCTCCCTGACCTGTTTGGTATTAAGCAAAAAGAAAAGAAAGCACAAAGTTTATTCTCAGTGTCTCTTGTGGGTTTAAGACAGCTTTACATATGGAAAAGCACTTTGGTGTCAGCTGTTGAACTGGTTTCCTGCTTTTCTGCTGTCAGTTGCCATTGGAAACTCTGCCAGGCTATGTGGTAACATCACCCATTTTCCAAGGTTCAGACGCCAACGCCCCTCTACAGGGAAGCAGAGATTTTTCTTCCTTTTCAAGTACGTGTTGTGCTTTGCCCCTGTTTCTGAGCGAAAAGGGCTTGCAAACAGCTAAAGGATTGTGAGAATAAAGCTGTGGTATTGAAAATCGGAGCAAAGATAAGCCTGATAAAATGTAACAATAAGTTCTGCAATGACCAGAAACCCACCCTTACCTTCCCATCTAGATTGTCCATTTGCCGTCGTCACCACTCTACAGAGGGCAGCTGGAGGTGTGTCCTTCCTGTGCTAATGACATACATGGCTGTCAAACAGCAAGAACTTTTAGAATGAAGAGGGTCCCCAAGTCTCTGAAATTGTTGCCAAAGCTACTGGGTCATTTTGCACATACATTCTTCTGGGGGAATGTGTCCATAACTATCCTCAGGTTATAAGAATGGTCCATGACCCAAAATGCATTAAGAACCAATGAACTAAAGTGTCACCAAATGAAGTACATTGGCCATCCTCAGACATATGGAAAGAATGTAACATCATGGTTTTGATTAGGACAGTGTAGTGATATGGACAGTGCACTGGGAAAGCTTACTCACTGCTTAATGGATACAACATGGCCAAGGAGAGGAAATTTTCAAGAGGCAATCGACTCTCTGCTGGAAGCTAAGGGTACTGGTGTTCCAGTCCTGTCAAGGCATGAGGATCATCTTCCAGCTCTAAAAGAATGTGCCATGTCTGTATGCTTCTCCTTTTCAAATCCTGAGCCATCTGTGCATCTGAGCGATGCAAGACCATCTATTTTGTCTGGAAGGGGAGAGGTATGTTTCAGAGCTCAGTGTGATGGTTCCACAGACAAATTGAGTAGAAAAGAGAAGGGCAGCCTAATCATGGTCTCCTCAGGGGAAATAGCTTAGCATCATGTTCCAGCACTTAAAACATATCTGGAGTCAGGCTGCTTGGGTTTGAAACCTGGTCCATTAAGTAGTAGATATTACAACCATGTGCTGGTTACACGTCAGTGGAGTTATAACAATGCAGTCGATCCTCATCTGTCAAACATTTAGTCTGCATATTCATGCAGTGAGGTAGGTGTTGTAGGCATACCAAGGTGAATAAAACTTGTGTATAACCAAGTAAATAAATAAAGATGTGGTATGAGCAGTGGTTAATGGGAATTAATAAAGAAAGTATTAAGGAGATGTAGAGATAGGATCAATTCCCTGTTAGTTCTTTTAGCACTTTCCTGAAAATGTCCTGGGCTTAAGCCCTAGTTGATATTTGTGGTACATTCGAAGGAGGAAAAGACTGGCTTCAATAAGGCCCACAGGGTAAGGACCAAGTTGGCCACTGTGCTCAGTTAGGACGCCACTCTGCATAGTTAGGTGGTTAACAGCCCAGTTTCTGGAGCCAGACTGCCTAGACACAAATCCCATTTTTCCTACTACCAGCTCTGTGACTTTGGGCATGTTACCTAATCTCTGTATTCTGGTTTCCTTCATATAGAAAACGAGGATAATAATAGTGCTTTCTAGCATTGCTATGAGGATTAAATAAACAAATATTTCACAAATATCAGAACAGTGTCTGAAATATAATATGCTCTATGTCTATATTTAATAAATGACTAAATCATCATCTCTAAATGTCCCACACCAGACACATACTAATGGATAAGCGTGATGATTCACAATCAGTGGTTGAATGAATGAGTGACAAGTAAATGATCTTTGAAAACATGAAGAAATTATCTGAAAAGAGCTAATTTGATAGAATATTTTCGATTGCTGCTTTCCTGTGTAATAACGTTTAATGTTCCAACTCCATTAATATAAAGTCCAAATTTTAGGGTATGGTATATTAATAAGAAAAGAATAGGATCTACAGCAGTAATATGTAAACCCCAGATCTCAGTGGCTTAGAAACAAGAATGCATTTCTTTCCATGCAAAGTCTGATGAAAGAGTTCTCATCCATCTGGTCACTGAGGAATTTAGGCAGCTGATGGTACCATCTCATGTCACCATGGTGGGAGAAGAGAAGAATGAAGAAGAGACTCTTAATTGTCATGGCTTGGGTGTGACAAATATAATGTCTGCTCATAGGCTATTCCTCAAAATTAGTCATAGTTCCCCAATGCAGCTGATGGGGGAAGGCTGGCAGGTGTATGGGCTCACATGGAAATGCACACAGTGAGCAGCTGTCTTCTCCACATGTGGCATTCAATACCCTCAGAATCTGATTGTAATTGTTCCCACCTTGTCTTTCAAATTAAATGAGGACTTGAGGTCTCATAAGGCTGTGGCAATCTCTTGATGTATACAACAGACTCTCATCCCAAGGAAGTCTGGTAGTGGCCCCGAAGAGAGTCTCTCTAGATTCCTATTAGGTTCTGTGTGGAAGACAAAGAAATACAGGATGGGGTTCCTGTTCTTGAGGAGCTTACAACATACTTAAGGCAATGTGAAAAGACAGTTAAGATGTTAGGGCAGTGTTGAATCAATTGTATCTGAGGGCTTGCTTGAGATTTGAATCAAATAGACCTGGACCCCAAAGTCTACTACTTGTATTATCTTAAGGAAGCCACTTAACCTGTAACAGTATCGATGCAGATACATACTGTTAGTGTACACACACACACACACACACACACACACACTTAATAACTCAGTAAGTAGTACCTATTATTGCAGTTTTTATTTTTGTGTAACAAAATATCCTTGATGTGAAATAGAGTTTTTTAAAGGCATGTGATGAAATAAGATATTATCCCAGTTATTCTTTTTAAATACCTGTTGAAATCAGACCCAAAGAAAAGGGAAATGTGCTACCCACCTAGTCTGAAAGAATTCTTCTAGATCTGGTCAGGTTCTAAACTTAAACTTTGATCTTTCCTTCTGCCTTTCAGGGGAGAAATGACCACAAAACCAACAAGATTGCAGTAGCAGTTGGTAGCAGTACCTGCAAAGGTGAATGGCCCTAGAGGGTGTGCCTCACCCAGCTGCCCACTGGTGTCCCACAGTACCTGCAGGGCTCCCACAGAGCCACACAGTTGGGATTAAAGGTGTGGTTGGGGAAGGAAAACAGGAAAGTCTCCAGTGCATTTTCTCTTTCAATAAATGTCTCCCGCCCGGCCGGTTTGGCTCAGCGGTTAGAGCGTTGGCCTGCGGTACTGAGACACCCGGGTTCGGTTCCCACTAAGGACATGTACCTCGGTTGCAGTTTGTCCCCGGCTCTGGTCAGTCGTGCGGGTGGCAGCCACTCGATGTGTTTCTTTCACATCGATGTTTCTCTCTCTCTCTCTGTTCCTCTCTCTCCCTCCCACTCTACCTGAACAAAAAATGGAAAAATGTCCTCTGGTGAGGATTAAAAAAAAAAAGGTAGTCCTGCCCCTCACAAAAAAATAAAAAAATAAAAAAAATAAATGTCTCCCCACTTTCCAGTCTCCTCACCCTGGATTATGGGGGACTTCCTTTTCCCAAGTCCATTGCTGACACTTTCCAAATCACAGTTTACTGAACTATTTAAAAACATAAAATGGGGATTATTACTTTCTTGGCCCTTTAGGTTATTCTGATTCCCAAAGTCAATTTAGAATAGAAGATATATCATCTGCTTTCCCCAGCCCTGCCCATTGCAGATCAGCGGCCCTGGGAACTTATGGAGGGTGTTGACAGATGCCCCATAGATATCCCGACCTGTGATAAAGGGGACTGGGTGAGTGGAGCTCTCGCTCTGTAGCATCACACTATGCTGATCGCCACAAACGTCAGTGGATCCCTTTTTATTCTGCAAACATTCTCCACTGTTATGAATAAGAATATCCTCTCACCATCCCTCTTAGAGCACAGAAGCAAATAAAAAGGAAGGATCCCATAATTTTAACTGCATAAAGCTGTCCTGGGCTCTGTTCATCGGAGTATCCAATTCTGCTGAATAATTCTCCATAGGCACGGATGATAAAAGAGGGGGTTATTGCCCATCTGTTTGTCCTCTTGGCTTTTGTCCAGCCCTTATTGTCTTTTTCAAGCTGGATCCATCTGATTGCTTTAATGACGCAGGAAGGCATCACCAAACACGAGCACATTCCCAGGCTCGGGGAGCCTCTCACCACACTGAGGCAGAGTGACACAGGGACTTTGCCATCGAGTATTTCAGCAAACTGGGGCTGCAGGATGATATTTAAGGTCAAGGCCATGACATCTGTGGGTGGGAAAGGGCCAACAAAGATCATTTCATCTTCGGCTGAACACATGCAATCTATTCATCATCAGGCTTCAGGATCTTGACGGCACAGCCAAGAAAGCAGAGGGAAGAGCTTTCATCTCTGCCGTCAGGGTTGCTGTTTATATTATTTTGCCTTGTTTTTTTTTTTTCCCCTACAAATTAATATAAAGCCTTTTCAGTCTTAGGCAAAACTTTGACAGGGCCTTTGTTTCAAGAAGACATTTGAATGGGAGTTGGGCAAGGGGGAAGAGAGACTGAAGCATTATTGTTCCTGGCCTCCAGGTTGTAGAATTCATAGCCAATTTTTTTTTTTTTTTTTTTTTTTTTTTAGGGAAATGGACTTGGTTTCCAAGTTTTAGAGACTTAATCAGAAAATAAAATATTTTTATATCAAACCACTTCCACGTAAACCCCATGTGAAAAAGCCCATCCATAATTCTCTCTAAACTTTTATTCTTTTCTATTTTATAGCAGAATTGCATAGTTTATCAACTAGAGAGTTTACATTAGAATCAAAACATGTTCACTGGTGAAAATTGCCTTTTGTTTATTTTGTGACTTTTTATGGACCCTATTATAGAATGGCAATTGTAGCTGTACTTAAATAGTTTCAACTCACGCTCTCAGATCTGATAGGATGTATGACGGTCAGAGAGCCACCACTGTGTCGGAGGGCCTGGGTTCAATTCTAGACTTTGAAACTAGCGAGGATATCTCCTTTACATCTCAGGGCTTATTTTCCTCCCCTGTAAAATGATACAGTTGGACAAGATTGTTTCTGAAGTCTTTTCTTGCTCTGAAAGTCTCTTTTCCTTATGAGTATTTGATTCAAGTGGCATTTGCACTATGTATTAACAGTTTCTGTGTATTGATTTTGTGGCTACTCTATTAAATGAAAACATGCTTATCTTTGTCTTCAGGAGCATAATGGAGGCTAACATGGAGAAGGTGACATGACCTTCACCCTTCAAAGACACATTATCCTGAGCAACTTTTGGACTGTGCTTCTAATCTATTTGTGATTATGTCTCTTCTTTGACAAAGGACATGGTAATAAGAAATTTAGAAAGAAAATGCCTGTTATATTTTCATACTCCCCCACTTTCATTTAAAAATGCAGTGCTATCATCAACTTGTTTTGTAATTTACCGTTAATCTCTGTGACACTGCCATGATTGGGATTTCAGAACATTTTTGAAAGGTGCATTGTCTCGTACCGCTTTTGTACAGTGAATTGAATTTTGCTGCTATCCACTTTCAAGGTTGCTGAAGCACACTCATTATGGGTTATCATGATCCCAGATAAAAGCAACCCCGCAACACCAGATTACACATCCGAGTTTTCCTTACAGGGATCTGATTTTATTTTTCAGACGCAAAGAACTGGCTTTGTCCTATACTTGTTCAGGGTCTAAGAGAAAAATAGAATGAACTATTAAGATCTAGCCTCAGAATTCAGCTTCTCTGAAGTGCTAGGGAGTGATGCGATGTTAGCATTAACATTTCCAAGGGGAAGGGGATGGTAATTGACATCTATTAAGTCCCTTCTATCATATATTCCAGATGCTATATAAGGTACAGTAGATATGTTATCAACTAATCCTTCAGCAATTTCTCAGAAATCTTTGAGGTAGGTAGTATTATGGCCTAGCTACAGATTTTAGACATTCCAGAATATAGTACAACCACGAAATATAGAAGCTCAACTTGAACCCAGGTCTATTTGTTTACCAAACCCACATGGTGGGTTTGTGACTTCTTCTTCTTCTTTTACTTTTAATCTCTTTGCTTTGTGCACATAATCAATTTCTTACATTAATTCTTTCAATACTTAATTGCTCTCTCTCTTTTTTTTTTTTTCATTTTCCACCATGCAATCTTTAGCAACTATGTTTGTTGGATTTTGAGTTCCCCTGCTTGCCTTTTAAACAGGAGGACCAAAATTCTCCAAATATTTTAGATGTGGCATGGGGTCTTTGCCAAGCCAACCTCAAAGGAGCCTGTGATTCATGAATCTGGAAGTCTTTCCCTGATGTAGAATCATCTATTTGCCTTGCCTTTTTCATCAAATAAGGAGATGTAGTTCTTAGGGATAAAGAATTGCTGGTGGAGAATGACAACTGGAGTCTTGTGAACATTTGAATCAGTTTAAGAACATAATTTTTAAAATCTTCATAAAGGAGCTGAGATTTCAAGAATTTTTTTCATCATGCATACAATTGTATGTATGTATGTATAAAATTGAAAATAATGATTGTGAAAAATTCCAAGTGACCTAGATTCAATGAAAGTTACTTGCAAATTCTACATAGAGGAAAGTCAACACCAAAGGCTATAAGCTGCATGCAGGTTGAAAACACTGAAGGTCACATACAAGTCACTTTACCAAATTTGAACATCAGCACGAACCTACATCCTCAGCAATCCCTATGGCAGGGTGCCCCGCGGGAGAGATACTTAGACTTGCCTAAGGAAACATCCTTGGTTTATGTCATCGATACTGAGATGTAATTGTCCTTTTATTCAATTAACAGACACTTTAGTTGTAAGACAGGGAGTCCTGAGAAACACCTCCCTGCCAGAAATGAACAATTTTTAATTCTTAGCAAGATCTCATGTTTCCAGAGCAAGGAATTCTTTGTAGGTTTTTTGTTTATTTGTTTGTTTTTGTTTTTATCACGTTGTGTTCAAGTGCTGGAGCACTTCTCAGGATCCTGTCGCTGCTTGTCCCGCCTCAGATAAACAGTGACCTTCTGTCATCTGAAGACTTTTTAAAGGTTCATTATTTATTCTTATGGATTTAATACATTTTTATTTTTCTTCTTAGCAGTCTATAATGTGTATCTGGGTTGTGTAGAATAGAATTGTTGGCATTCACATTCAAGTAATTACCCACATGAAATGCTCACTTCTTGCTGTTTCTCTTGGAGTAGATAGTAATAAATTGACCATAAAAAAATAAAATAAAATAAAATAAAATAAAGATATAAAGGAAAACTGCCAGATCTGCTTAAATCCAAGTTCCTATTGGTACTTGGATACTGGAATACTCTATTCATTGTGCTAAGAACAAGAAATCCTGCAGTTTTATTGACAAAGTACCTCACAGCAAAGGTCCTAGCTCACATACAAGAATCAAAAGCCTGTTCAAGAATTAAATACATTACACCGCAGCCTTCGTTTCGCCACACGCAGTTCAGAGAGAATGACAGACAATCTGCCTCAGTAGCTGGGAACCCTGACTGCACATCCAAACCCCCTTGAGGTCGGTTTGAAACCTGCCATTGCGCATGCGCTCCCTGCACCCAAGGTTTTTTTTGTTTTTTGTGTTTTTTTTTTTTATACTCACCCGAGGATATTTTTCCATTTTTTGTACAGATAGAGTGGGAGGGAGAGAGAGGAAGGGAGAGAGAGAGAAACATCGACGTGAAGGGACACATTGAGTGGCTGCCACCCGCACGACCAACCAGGGCCGGGGACAAACTGCAACCGAAGTACGTGCCCTTAGCGGGAACTGAACCCGGGTCTCTTCGGACCCGCTGCACCCAAGGTTTTGGTTTCATTTTTCTGAGGGGGAGGCTCATGCTTTTTATTTCTAAAAGCTTCCCAGGTGAGTCGAATGTGAAGCAAGGCTCCAGCACCCCTGTAACTCCTGGCGACTCTTGTCAGCAGAGTACGAGCCAGACATGGGAGCTGGAGGAAGGAGGGAAGAGAGGCGAGGACAGGAAATGGTAGTTGGGCTTGAGCTCACCAACAATCGCTGGAAATTATTATTATTTTATCTTTCTCCTCCATGGCAGTGATATAACACAGCAGACAGATCCTGACTTTGGCGTTGACCAACCAACCAGATTTCTGATGGCAGAGATTTCAGATTCAAAGCCTCAGAGGCGAGTTCATTAGACTTGTGGCTTGACTGTTATTTTATTTTTTATGTTAGTAAGTGGGATGAGAGTGAGGCCATTTCCAAGCTCTCTAGAGCTGAGAGTCAGAAGTCAAAAATAAAAAGTATATACGACTTTTATCCCCATCCTCTCCTTCCTCTATTCCACATTCCCCACCATGGCCCACAGTGGGTGGGTGTCTCCACGTTTGCTCCATTTTTAAAAACACCTATTGTCACTCCTTCTTCCTCCTGCTCCTTCAATATTCTCATCCTGGGTAAGAAAATGGCTGTTAGAAAATTTTTAAACAAACAAACAAACAAACACCAGCTGGTGTGACTCAGTGGTTGATCCATGCACCAAGAGGTTGCTGGTTCGATTCCCGGGCAGGACACATGCCCAGGTTGTGGGCCAAATCCTCAGTGGGGGGCATGCAGGAGGCAGCCAATGATGTTCTCTCTCATCGATGTTTCTATCTCTCTCTCTCAAATTAATAAAGAAAAATTATTTTAAAAAAAAAGAAGAAAGAAAATGGCGGTGTTTCTTGTCCCACAGTGGATCTGTGACGCTGTTCTTCTGCCAGAAGATCCTTCTTCAATCCCAGTTCAGTCTGTGCACCTCCCCTTCCTACTGCAACTTGACAGGACTATTTCTCCAGTGTTCTCTCCTGTTCAGGACCTCTGGCCCAGCTGATAAATTTTCTTGTCTAATTCTGAGCAAATTACCTGGGGGAAACTGGTGTTCTTGTCTACACATTTGTGTCCCTGGAGAATTAGGGACTCTAAAACAACACATGATCTGAAGAGCAAATTCTGAACCTGCCTCATGCAAAATATGAACAAAGTAGGGATAATGCTTACAGGTAGTTCTGGATATTACAACAATGTATGCCGCAAAAAGCTGACATACATTTTCACATTCCAACTCTTTTGTTGTGAATCTTCATCCGCGGACATTTTTCCATTGATTTTTAGATAGAGTGGGAGAGAGAGAGAGAGAGAGAGAGAGACATCGATTGGTTGCCACCTGCATGACCCTGACTGGGCCTGGGGATTGAATCTGCAACCTAGGTATGTGCCTTTGACCGGGAATCGAATCCATGACCCTTTGGTCCATGGGCCGACACTCTAACTGCTGAGCCAAACCATCCAGGGCCCATTCCAACTTTTCACATCTGTCTTCCCCCATTCCCTAAGGGCAAGGATCTCACCCAGACTGTTAGTAGTATTTAAGATCTCAGGAATCTTTTATAATTTTTAAACTATATTCATATAATTTATTATTGACAAAATATTGAGGTTCCTGAATTTGGAAATAGAAACTTTCACGGTAGACTGTAGGGCTGCTTTTATGTTGATGAAATCTGAATTGCATTAGGAATATTAACATTTGTTTCATGAAAGCTCTACCCCTCCCATAGACTTTTTTTTTTTTTTTTGAGAAATTGTAGGTTCACGGCAGCATTGAGAACAGAGAGTTCCCATTTAACCCATCCCCACCCATGCATAGGTTCCCTCACTATCTATATGTTGCATCACAGATATATACTTGTTATAATAGGTGATCCTACACCAACACATTATCATCCAAAGTCCATATTTCACATAATCAGGGATCCACTCTTCATGTTTTACATCCTACAGGTTTTGACAAATGTAAAGGGACATGTATCCACATTATCATATTGTACAAAGTAGTTTTTCTCCGCCCCTCCCCCTCTTCCCAAATCCTATGTGCTCCTCATATTCATGCTTCCCTTCCAATAACCCTTGGCAACGATGGAAAGTTTTACTGTCTCTGTAGTTTTGCCTCTTCCAGAATGTCATATATTTGGAATCATACAGGATGTAGCCTTTTCAGATTGGCTTATTTCACTTAGTAAGAAGCATTTGAGATTCCTTCATGTGTTTTCATGGTTTGACAGCCCATTTCTTTTTAGCTCTGAATAATATTCCATTTCTGGATATACTGTGGTTTATATATCCAGTCAAGTACTGAAGTACATTATAGTTGCTTCCCTGTTTTGGCAGTTATGAAAAATCTGCTATAAATTTCTGTGTGCAGGTTTTTGTTTGGACATAAGTTTTCCATTCATTTGGGTAAATACCAACGAGCACAATGGCTGGATCATAAAAACTCTATTTTTTGTTGTGTCAAAATTAACTGTTACTGCCATTTACAACATGATAGATTAAATCTACTTTAGAAGCAAAACAGAACTTTCAATCAGAGAGACTTAACTGTAAATTAAGATGCTGCACCAAACAGTTGGTTATTTTGAACAATATGGATATCATAATTCTAAACACTTTTGGTGTATTAAGTGGTACACCTCATGCTTCCAGTGAAGAAATTTATTGTTCCATATCTCCTATCATGATTTTCAAGTGTCCCACCTCAAACTATGTTGTACTAATGCTATGCCTGCATAAACCCCACATTGAAAATGAGTAGCCTGAGCCCTGGCCAGTGTGGCTCAGCTTGTTCCAGGCTATATTATTTGGAATTTTCTTCACAGGATCAATATACAGTTCTGACCAATAAGCAGAACTCATTTCCTTCATTTAAAGATAAGCATGCCTGTACCTACTAAGTGCACCCTCACCCCAGGCAAAGAGGGTTCCCTTCCTCTCATGAAAATATTATCACGGGACACCATCCTCATTGCTTAACACAACAGTGTATTCTCAACTTGAGTCTCTGTAGAAGATGAGTTTCTGCTTGTAAATGTTTGACAACTAGGTCTAAGTTAGAGGGCCCTGATTTCTAGCCTTTGTCAATATATGCAGTGTAAATATACCCACCATGACCTATTTCATGTTGCCAATATGAGGCTACTAAACCCAGAGGTGGAAGAGATGTACACAATCAACTCTCAGGAGCCAGTACAAGCCAGCTCCAAACACCATTACACATGATAGTCAACAACTATCCATGTCCAAGGTCCTTCTTGAAAGCCACTTTCAAATGCCAAGATTTCTTTTAAGACTGTAGACCTAAGAAGTACGTCTCTGTGCTGATTTTCCTCTCTATAGAATCCCCACAGGAAGCTAATACATATTTGCTAAACTTTCCAACAACCTACTCTCTGCTCCTGCTATTGAAAATGACCAACCTAGGCATACAGCCCCATCCACTGTCATCTCTTCTAATTCTTTCCTTTGTCTTTGGTTCTGGCCACCTCTCCCCACTCCATTGCTGCCCCTGTCACTAGTCATCCACAAATATTTCTCAAGAATTCTTGTTTTATTGTGAACTGTCCTTCATTTTTTGTCACTAATTTGCCCAGAACTATCTAAATCTGAAAGTAATCTGTCTCTCCTGATCCCAGTATGTAGCTTTGTCCAAGGAAATAAATGACATTTGTGCTAATTACCTTATACGGTGAAGAGAAGGAATAGAGAACTCCTTTCGCCCTGCTGCCTTTTCTTGGCTACTGTTACAGTAATATTTCTAAAAACAAACTTATTTCCTGTACCACCTCTTTTTAAAAAGATGATTTCTCTCTGTCCTTGTTGCTTTTATCCGCCGATTTCCAGGAAAGGCACCAAACTTTCCTGACGACTTAAATACCCAGTCCACAAAGTATTTCTCTCCCTTTCCCTTGTCACTATGAATTTCAACAGCCACTTAATTTTATAAGCACATTTCTGGCTGGCTTATCACCCTCATGTATTATTTATTCTAGTGAAAATGAAGTATCTGTTTTTCTTGTGTACACATTTTATTTGTTTTTATTTCAGTAGATATGGTGGTTATCCTCCATTTGGCTACTACCCAATGCATTTTCTACCTCAAGCTGTGCTCCAGGGAGCTGTCCCTACTCACTGGGTCACCTAGCTCCCTGGTCCCTTTGCTTCTCATTGTGATCAGCTGATGGCAGTCACAGCAGGAGATGGAAGAGTAGGAAGAAACAGATTGGGGGCTTGTCCCTCTGCTCCCTCCCTGCTTCCACATCATGAACCCTGCAGTGGGTGCAACCCTCCAGGACCACATTTCTGTCAGGCTGTCCTTTCTCCAGGGCTCCAATCTTCAGTGACTCCTAGAATAAATACTCCTTTCTAGGTGTGGCCTATCACTGTTATGTGTACATGGGCTCCTATAAAGTCTTTCCAGAGCACCACCACACTGTGCCTTATGCTTCCTTCAAGAATCCCCACTACTGTAGGATTACTGTTATCCCATCTGGAATTGCCCCTTCAGCATTCTCTCCATTGGAAAATCCTACCCATCCTTAAGGTCCAGACCAAATGCTACTTACTATATAAAATAATATTCCCATGTATCTCCCAATAGAAAGTAGTATCTTGTCTTTCAGAATTCTCAAGGCATTTATCTACAATTCTTTTAATAAATGTACATAATGAATCAAAATAAAAAAGCTATATCTATGTCAGATTTGAGAATAGAATTTGCTTGCTTCCTAAAGTACTTAAGTGTTTTTCAAAAAGAACTCCTCAAATATCTGTTGAATGGACAAGTTATTCATGTTACCATGTTTCATTTCTCTACCCCTTATGTTTTGCCTAGCTCATCTTAACTACTAATAAACATTCCTTTAAGAATTGCCTTTATTCTGCATTCTCTACTTCTTTCCTCTCTCTATCTTACCAACTACATTCCACTTCTGTAAACAATCACTTTTATCAAATTGAGTTCTAAGTCTCTTACATTTTTCTTTTGAATTGTTACACTTGCATTTTTGACTGCCAATTTATCATTACCATATGTTGGCATCACTACCTTAACCTCCAAATATCCCAAGTTGATAAAATGACCTTGTCCTTAAATACAGCTTCTTAGCCTTATTTCTACACTTCTGACATCTGTATCCTCCTATAACACAAAATCAGAAACTCAGAATCATCTTAAAATGCAATTTCTCCTACTTCCTGATCCTACCTCTACAATTTTTTTTGCATTACAAAAATATTTTCTGTAAGTACTTCAATCACCATAATTTATTCCCCCATTTATTTTTGCCCAAAGTATTACCACATACTAAAAAGAATCTTCATATTTCACATGCTTTCCTTATTACAATATATATAGCTAGGCTTTTTGAGGGCTAGAATATGTCTCAAAAGCCAAGTTCAACACTTTCATTTTACAGAAAGAACAATGGGAACAAGAGGGGTCAAAAGACTCAATCTCATGCATCTGGGTGGTGTGGAAAAGCTGGAATGAGAGCCTGTCTCATGATACCCACTGCAACATTTTTTTCCACTATCACAGGATTTAGCCTCTATCCTCCAACCAGACTAGTGTTCATCCTCACTGACCTATTCATATCATGCTCTTGCTTCTTAACCACTTAAGACTTTCTGTTGTCCAATAGGAAAGTCATTCTGGCTTCCAGTTACCTACACTGCAGCCACATACTGTACGTTTAGCCCCCCCCCCACCCCCGTCTCTGTGTATAAAATTATATGCTTATTATATAGCTTGTTAATTTCCAACTATAACTATGCTTTTCCACCTCTCTTTATGCCTTTATTTCATTCCCTGGTTAACACTGAATTACATGATAAATGACATGTTCTCCATTACATTTCTCAATATTCTCTTAGTTGGATATATTGTCTCTCTTCTTTAACAAGCCTTGACATTTTGACTATGGTTTGTTATTGAAACTAATATTCCTTTGTACAATGATCACAAGCATACTTGTCTCTCCATTTTCCTATCTCTGCTTACTCACCTGTATGTGTCTCATAACACCAGGTCTAGTATTTTGTACAAAGGGAACAGTCAATTAGTATTTATAAATTTTAAATTTAATGGTAGTCCAAACTTAAGTGCTTCACATACCTGATTATTTATTTTAACACATTAGTATTTTTGCTTTAAAATCTTAAGATGCCTATCTCACAAATACAGTAGAATACAAGGTTGAGTCTGAGGGATGGTGGTACCATGAAGTTGTGGTACCCAATCTCCCTTCTCCAATGTACAAAAGGAAAAACAAAACAACCCTACCCCAAATTTTCTAGCAGAAAAAGAAATAAGGAATAATTACAAATTTCAAATAGTGATAATCAGTGAAAGCACAGAAGATTATGGTGTAATGACCAGTTTGACAACCCTTCTCCTGTATCAGAAAGCAGCATTGAGGATATAGAAAACTACAAAAATCCTGAGAATACTTCTGAATACTCTGATTTGACAAGAAGAGGGCTAAAGGGATGAGTAGATGTGCCTGGGAAAATCAAGATCAAACATTGCATAAGTGGTCTACAAACCACATCTGGACCTTGGCAAAAGCAGGAAAGGCTCTTGATTCTATTGCTCCAGCATAGAGAGCTGAGTTGGGGGAATATGTCAAAGGTCAAAAGAGTGGAATGCATGCCAAGCTGGGTGGAACAGAGTCTAACAAAGGCCATCTGGTGGGATAGCAGCAATAAGAGAGAACTTGGGACCTCAGCAAAGGCTGCAGTCAGCCTCAGCTGTACTTTCCCATTGCCAGCATCTTGCTCTCTGTGCCCTCTAGTGCAGAAGGAAAGATAAATGACTCCAGATAAGATAGAAATGATGTCAAAGCGAAGTCACACAAACCATATCAGAGAAAAAAATGAGATCTGAACAAGGTTGCGGAAGAAAATAAATGCTTTGAGAACTATGAATATATATTACATCTCTCTTCCCCACCCCAAAGCAAAGCAAACTATACAAGCAAAGAAAGACATTGATTTTAATAGTACACTTTGAAAGAATATATAATCTAAAAAACAAAGGCAGGAGAAAAAAACCTAAGATAAAAATAAAACAATACAAATAAAATTTACTAGAAGCAGCAAGAAACAGAAAATAATCATGAAGATGAGGATTTATTTAGTTATAGTGAATAAAAGTAGAAACAAGTTTAAAATAATTAGAAAGTCAATATACATGGAAATTATAGTCTTTCTACCCTAAAGGTGATCGATATTGGTCAGGTAGAGACTCCAACAAATAAATAGGATAAAAAATAATCAGAGATATAATACAAGAAAATTACCTATAGTAAATGAATAAATGACTTTTCCAGTCAATATGGCACATCATGTGCCAAAATAAATAAATAAATAAATAAATAAATAAATAAATAAGTGATACAGAAACAGAACTAATAATATACAAATACATTTAGTTATTGAGTAGATGATATTTTAAGTTTCCAGGAAGAAAAAGGAAGTTACATACATGGGGGAAAATCTGACAGACCTCAGAATAAAAACAGTTTCAGAAACACCATAACAAAATTTCCATTGTATCAAGTTAATTTGTTCTTCATATATAAAAATAACAGAAAAACATTTCCCAGGTTCAATGAAACTTGGCAACATGAAACGTTTGAAAAACCTACTTGCAGATTAAATGCAGCCTATGGAGTGGTGAATCAAAATAAGGAATGCTGAAATTAAGAAAACTTGATAATTGAGTGGGAAGTTGAACACTTAATTTATTTAGTTATGACTTTATGATAACACAAATGGGTAATTATTATTACACAAGATATATTATAAACCATTCAAAATTAAATATTATAAAAATAACAAAATCAGAGGCATAGAGGTTACTAATTACCTCACTTTTCATAAAAGTAAGTTAATGATGGTGATTAAAAATTAAAATATGTAAATTAAATATATTCATGCTACCTACAATTTATTGATGACTTTAATATTTTTATTAAACTTAGAAAAAAATTTTAATATCTATAATCTCATATGATAAAAAGAGTCTGAAGTTCTACAATTCTTATATTTACCTCAGTTGCTTTTTATGTCACAAAATTCCTGTAACATTAAAATTACTAGTCAATATTTTATTTTATTTTATTTATTTTTATTGTTTCAGAGAGAGAGGAAGGGAGAGGGAGAGAGAGATAGAAACATCGATGAGAGAGAACATCGATTGGCCACCCTCTATATACCCCCCACTGGGGATCAGGGCCACAACCTAGGCATGTGCCCTGACCTGGAATAGAACTGGCCGACCTCCTGGTGCATGGGTCAATGCTCAACCACTAAGCCACACCAGCTGGGCACTAGTCAATATTTTAAAATAATAACACTTAGAGAAGGATTTTGTTTTGAAATATTTGTTGTTCTTTTCTCTCTCATCTGCATATTTCATCGATGAGAGAGAGAGAGAGAGAGAAAGAGAGAGAGAGAGAGAGAGAGAGAGAGAGAGAGAGAGAGAGAGACAACTGGTTGCCTCCCACATGACCCCAACTAGGGCCGGATGGAACTGCAACTACAGAAGGTGCCCTTGACCCGAATCGAACCCTCAACTCTTCGGTCTGTGGGCCGACACCCTAACTGCTGAGCCAAACCAGCCAGGGCTCCATAGATCTATATTTTAATTTCAATATGCATGTAGATTGTTAAAATAATATATATGAAATATAATTCTTCCTAACCTTTACTAATGTGATTGTGATCATTATTAATGCTCTACCAGTAGCAGATAACATGCATTGAGGGTGTATGCACTAAACACTTAGCTATAAACACTTTTATGTATTTTATCTCATTGAATAATCAAAATAATCCTATGCAGTAGGTACTATAATCACATTTATTGTACAAATGAGAAATCTGGGGCTCAGTGAATATAAAGAACTTGTCAGTGCTCACTAAGTTAGTTGGTGTTAAAGATGTGATTCCATCATTACCTGCTGAATTCCCAAGTTTAAGTTCTTTACGAAGTTTTGTAATTTTCCGCTAGCTATACAATATTGAGTATTTGAATATTACTAAGAATCCTGGATTTTCATGTTATCCTCTCATGGCAATCTGCTTTTTTAGGTACTTGAACTATATGTCCAGAAGACAAAGCCAGTTAGAGCTTTAGTCTCCAACTCCAATAAAATATCTGGGGAACTATCTTGATTCTGCAAATGACTCATCTTGCAGAGTCTACTGTGGGTCATAGTGGCCTCTCTTTTTCCTTCTTCCTGAGTCCATCCACTTAATGAGCCAATGCCGAAGAAATGGGAGTCTAGAGGAAATGACCACGCCAAGAGCAAGAACATCAGAAATTCATGATTTCGCTTCTGCTTTTCCTCATTTCCCCCTTTTTGCTCTGCTTGTTTGGTGACTTTATTTAATGTTTCATTGTTAAAGATATTTTCTAACACATGAAATAAAGAGCAGGAAGAATTTGACCTTAAGACGGAGGTTTTCAATGTTTGTTTTTGGCAGAATAACCAGGAAATGTGTTAAGAACAAAAATGCCAACATCAAATGATTGATGAGTTTCTGGAAACTGTCTGTTTCAGAGATCATGACAATCCATTGGATTAGGTGATAAGGAAGAAAAACTTTTAGGACTAAAAGAAATGGAAGAAATTTTATCAAAAAGGTGATGAGTCCAGTTACCTATTAGTTCATGCATCTCCAGGGTTCTGGGAGGGTGGATAGACTTTTTAAATTTGTCTGGCACTGATGACCACACCATATGAAAATACTGAATATGCAATTAATAATACTTTAAAACGAAGGGGAAATAGGTTTCCGTTAACATATAGTTTGAGAGAGAAACCCAGAAAGGCATGGCATTCATCTGTGTAGAACACTGACGTGAGAGATAAAAAAGACTATTTTACCTTTATGATTAACAAGGAAAATATTTTCCAAACACTACTTTTCCCTCATAAAAAAGTGACATAAGAAAGAAGAAAAGAAGAAAAACAAGGCAAAAGAGAAAAGTTAGGCTACTCTTGAGAACCAAACTTTTTTTAACTAAAAGTCAGAAATCATGCCAAGTAAAGAAAAAAAGAAAAGAAAAGAAAGAATTTACATAAATCAGAAAGAAAATATCACTGTTAATGAATAAACAAACCTTCTAATGAGCAAACCAATGAATCCCCCACTATCCCATATTTCAAGTGAATCACAAGAGAGTGACAGGGAAAAAATGATAGCAACCTTTGCAGCTGAAATCTTGTCTTCTCTTCATGTTACATTCTCTCTCTCTCTTTTAATCCTCACATGAGGATATTTTTCCATTTATCTTCAGATAGAGTGGGAGGTGGCATGAGAGAGAAACATTGATCGGTTGTTTCCCACAGGATCCTAACCAGGCCCAGGGGTACTCGGCAACCCAGGTATGTGTCCTTGACCAGAATCAAACCTGCGACTCTTTGGCCCAAGGTCTGACACCCTAACCACTGAGCCAAACCAGCCAGGGCTCTTCATGTTACATTTTCTTATGATACCCCTCTTGGAATTGGCAGCTCTTTGGAAAGAAGATACTTGCAAACACTGACCCAGCCTTTCCCTGAGTTTCATTGTCTCTCTTTACAGTTCTTGGACATCATTGAACAAACCCATAGATTCCATTCTTATCACCTTTTAATCCACAAGCGAGTACACCCACCTCCAGCTTCCAGAATCTCACAGCCATCAGCATCCGTCAGCACCCACCTTCAAAAGTGCATCTCAGTTAGTGGGTGGTTGATTTACGGTAGGATGTGGTAATGTATTCATCTCGCATACCACTTCTCTGACGATTTTCAAAGACATATTTACATACAATTAGTAGTCTGATTAGCATCAGTAGAAGCAGCAGCAGCCACATCTTGTATACTTCCCCACCCCCACCTCATTTCTGTGACATGTTTCTACTATTTGAATTATGACCCCATTCGTAAGTTAGCCTCAAATAGGAGATTATGGGTTTCTTCTTTTTTATTTTTTCCAATGGGCTAACGCCAGCAGGGAATCCTCATTAAAATTCCCCATAAGGCCCATTTGTTTGCCATTTCCCTTCCCCCAACTCCCATATCCCTCCCACCCTGCTGTGAACTCTCACAGAGCAGAGGAATGACCCGTGGAAATCTCAGTGCCACATCGAGGTGCACAATCCAGGGAAACATTTCAAGCTGCTCCTGTCTGTCAAATAAAGATGACAAATATTTACCGTTCTTTGGAAACCCCTCCAGGTACTTTTATATTCACGATTTTATTTTATTCTGTATTTTAGGAAACAAGATTTCTTTCCTCATGAACAGGTGCAAATACTGCTGACATTTATAACACTCCTCGAAGACGAGGACTAAGAGAAGCTAGGCTCGCATGATGTTAGTTCTTACCAGAGACTAATATCAGAGGATATTTTTTGAGGTGGTTGTTATTTGTTGTTCATTACCACATTCTTCCTCTCCATCCCAATGAGACATAACTATGCCAGAGTCATACTTCATATTCATCTATAGGAACATCTGGCCCATGTCTAACATTTAATTTCCACACCATTAGAGTCAAACAATACATGTACATCAGTAGATAATGTAATGCATTATCACGCAAGGCAGAGAGTAGCAATTTATTAGCCTAATTTAAAATAGCCTTCAGCAAAAAAAAATAATGCATCTTAATTCAGAGTTCTGAATGGAATGACATGTTTTCCAGAGAAATTCAGAAGTATATACTCAGAGATGCTTTGGAAAAAGTTTCCTGCATACATTATCTCTGCATTATTCAAGGATGAAATAGCAATTCTGATTTTTATGTTCTAAACCAATTTCATCTATAATAATAGGAA
This sequence comes from Molossus molossus, assembly GCF_014108415.1. Classification (NCBI taxonomy): domain Eukaryota; kingdom Metazoa; phylum Chordata; class Mammalia; order Chiroptera; family Molossidae; genus Molossus; species Molossus molossus. Next base: position 22,285,701 of record NW_023425347.1, on the reverse strand, counting down.
AAAAGATAGCCTTAGGAGAAGAGGAAAAAAAGGAATTCCTTGAAACACAAGTAGACCCCACATCTTTATTTCTTAGAAATCACAACTTTAATGTGTAGGTTACTAAGAATTTCTTTGCATATACTTTAAAATCACAGAAAATTGCCTGCATTGAATGTAGCATGAATTTTGCTTCTTCTCTTTAAGGCATTTTAATGTATTTTAGATTTATAGACAAAGGATAGTCTTAGTTTGCCTTTGTGGGAGAATATTATAATTTTTAGAAGTGTTTAAATGATATCTTACTAAAGAAAATCAAAACAGTGTGTAGTTTCTTGACACAAATACTTGATAGAGAAAGATGTGCAATACTTGTTAACAATGATAGAAAACATTTCCAATCTCCTGCATGTTATGAATAGAAATATACTGAATAGTATATACTTATGGCACGTATATGGCAAAATAAATTCTAAGTTCTATGATACTAAGCAAACCATAGTCATAAGGCACATTGCCTCTGACAACATAGTCACAAAAGAGATGGGCAAAATTTGTCATCTTGGGGTCCTTGGGTGGTGCTTAATCTGCTTCTGAACATTCTTTCACCAGTGATCAGAAAGATCCACAGTCAGTCCCTGTGAAGATTGCATATACTCTAATTTTTATGAGTTTACAGATGAATGAGGGAAATAAGAAATGCACACATATAATAAGAGTAATAATATGAAGTGCTAAGTGCCAAAAGAAAATTGAAAAAAGCGTTTTGGGAGAGAGGAATTATTTCCAGTTCTGCGCCAAAGAAAGACTTAAAAAAGAGTTTGCTTTGTGCTAGAATTTAGAAAACAGGTTGGCATATCCTGGAAATGTTCTGTGACACAGCCCAGAAGGCAAGATCCTGACCTTTAAGAGAAATAGTGAAAGGTAAATCAGTTGGGGTGTGCCAGAATTAATATGGACCACCCTGCCCCCACGTCTCCCCATAGGATTCACCAGTTAGGTTAAAAATATTTGCTCCTGTTCAGCTGTTGAGGTCTTCCACTTGAAATTATAATATGACTAATATTTTGTTCCCTCTGTTCCACTCTTACATTACTGTACGTGACCAATGTGGTTCAGTGCTGCTGCCGCCTGCTCTGTGACCGGGGGGTACAAATGTGAGAAACGTGTAGGACCATGATGTCTTGTTCTGATCCCGTTGGAATTAACTCCAGGGAACCTGGACATCTCATTATGGGAATTTCCAAAATCTGTTGTGCTTGATAGTCTTCCAATCAGTTTTTGCTCCCATTTCTTCACTGTACTCCAGAAGGCTTGAATTTATCACAAATATAGGTAATTTGCCAATAGCTTGGAACACCTATTCGAATATGCCTTATCCCACACCCAAACCTTGACACAGGCTAATATGCAAACTAGGTTCCCCAGTCTTCCAAAGTTCTCTTAAGCTGGGTTTGTATAGTAACATTGGGTTTCATCTTTCAGTCATATATTCTAATAAATGTAATACAGTAAAATAAATTAAAAACAAGGGTAAAATTTGGAAAATTAAAACCCACCTCCCCAATCTGCATTCCCCAGCCCTGGCCTCATTTTTCACAGATAACTACATTTTAAATGTTTCCAATTTTGATTCTTATAATGATTAACACTATAAATACTAAGCTTTTGATTGCTTACATAGACACCATTCTAGAAAGAAGAGGAAATTATTTCACTTACTAGAGACTTCTCCTAGCTTCATTTCAATTTATATTATTATTTTCCAGTTCTTCAACTGATTAAATTAATAATTTTAAATGATATTGATTCTTTAATTTCAAAATGATCTCTACTATATAAGATTCTTTATTTTGTTTGATAAATATTTGGTGACTACCCACATTGACCAAATGCTCTGATAGATTCTGGCAATAAAATGACGTGAAAAAACAGACATAAACACTGTCATCTTGAAAATTACTGTATAATGGAACAGGGGGAAATCAATTAATAATAGCACAAACAAATAAATCACGATGACAATGCTGCCCAGAAGTTCATAGAGTTATGGAAGTTTATGTTACAGAGATCAAAGATGGCTTCTCAGAAGAGGTTACCTTTCAGATAGAAAATCTGAAAAAACAAGTAGGATTTAACTATGTGGAAAATGGTAATGAGAGCATTTCAAAAAAAGAAATAGGTCATGCAAAGGCCCTGTGGCAGAAAAGTCATGGTGAGTGTAACATGAAAGAAGCCAGTGGAACTCAAATGGAGAGATCTGGGAAGAGCAAAGAGGTAAGACAGAAAAGATAGGCTGGCCAGGCAGAGATTCTCAGGCCTTATTAAGGGATTTTTGCCTTTATCCTAAGAGCAAAAGGAAGATACTGGTTTTTAAGCAGAGGTCAATCGTGATCAGAATAGTTTTGAAAACTTTACCCTGACTATAGTTTAGTGAAGATGAATTAATGGAGCTGGAATATATATATTTTTTTCTACTGATCTTTTACTTCTGTCTTAACCTTGCTTTTAGAGTTTCCAAGATTTTATTATTTGCTTTTACTTTGTTACTATACAGGAGCCGTCAATGTTTTCCCTGTAGGTTTAATGTTAATGTTTAAACCTTGAAAATATCTACTACCCTATGACCCAGCAACCCCAGTCTTAGGTATTTGCCTGTACACAAATGTGTGTACACAGATACCAAAACACTGTGAAGAAGGTTCACAGCCACTTAATTCATAATAGCTGAGGAACAAAAAGAACTCAAGTGTCCAAAAGGAGAATTGCTAAATCATGGTATGGAAATGAAGTGATATATTAAATATTACCCAGCAATGAAAAGAGAGTGAACTACTGGCAAATATAATGACAAAAACAATTCTTACAGCAAAAGAAACCAGACACAAAATAATACACACCATAGAATTACATTTAGATGAAGTTCAAGAACTGACAAAATAATGAATGAAGATGGAAATGGGAATGGTGCTTACCATTTGGAGGTGGGGGAGGGGTATGACTGGAAGAGGCAACTCTGGGAGACTGGAAATGTTTTTTTTTTAATCTGGATAGTTCTTACTGGGGTGTATGCATCTTTAAAAAATTATCAAACCTTATAAAGATTAGTGAATTTGGTGCTCATTAGTCTACAGATATTCTTCAATAAAAATGTAAAAAAAAAAACAACAAAAATAACCCAGCAGCATTTATGATACTATAATATTACAAATACTCCAGACTCAAGCGATACATCTGGCATATATTCATATGTACCCTTCTAAAGAGACTCCAAGAGTGAAGGTCAAACTGATTCTTTTTATTTTATATTCTGTAGTTTTCTCCAAATCATGCCTGCCATATGGACAGTGTACTTTCAAAGTCCTTACATGTCAGAAAATGTCTGCATTTCATTGTCCATTTGTTTGGCTCTAAGTCATTTTCCTTCAGAACAGTGAAGGAATTGTCTCATTGTTTTCAATACATATCATGTTGTTAATGAAAATTTTCGAGTCAATCTTATTTTTATAACTTTTAAAATTTCCTTTGAAAGTTTTGCCCTGGCCGGTTTGGCTCAGCGGTTAGAGCGTCAGCCTGTGGTCCTGAGAGACCCGGGTTCAGTTCCCGCTAAGGGCACGTACCTCGGTTGCAGTTTGTCCCCGGCCCTGGTTGGTCGTGCGGGTGGCAGCCACTCGATGTGTCCCTTCACATCGATGTTTCTCTCTCTCTCTCTTTCTCTCTCTCCCTCCCACTCTATCTGACCAAAAAATGGAAAAATGTCCTCGGGTGAGGATAAAAAAAAAAAAAAAGAAAGTTTTAAGGACCTTTCCTTTACACTTAGGGTTCTAAAATTTTACCATAATGGTGTGGCTATTGTATCACATTTCTATTGCTGCTGAACAAATGATCATATACTTAGTACTTTAAAACCAGCTCATTATATCTTTGTTTCTGTAGGTCACACGTCTAGGGAAGACTTAGCTAAGTCCTCTGCTCTGGGGCTTACAAGGCTAAAATCAGGGTATTTGCTGGGCTGTATTCTCATGTGGAGACCAGACTAAGCAAGGATTTACTTCCATGATCCCTCAGGTTATTGGCAGGATTCATTTTCTTGAAGCTGCAGAATTCACAGCAGCTTACTTCTTCAAAAGCAGCTACAAGAAGAGAGAGTTTCTCCTTCCAGTCTCTGAGCTCAGGGAAGTTCTAAGCCCTCTTTTATTTATTTATTTATTTATTTATTTTATTTATGTTTGTTTGTTTGTTTAATTTATTTTTGCTACAGATGTTTCTCCTTTTCCCCCCACTGATCCCCCCTCCTTTCTCCCCTCCCTGTCCCTGGCTTTGTTGTCCATGTCCATTGTTCATGCACACATGCATGTAAGTTCTGTGGTTTATCTCTCCCCCACCACCCCCTCTTCTGGGGATTCTCAGTCTGTACCCCACTTCCACGTCTCTGGAACTACCCTGTTCCTCAGACTGTTATGTTCATTATATTCCACAAATAAGTGAGATCATGTGATACTTGTCTTTCTCCATTTGGCTTGTTTCGCTTATGATAATACTTTCCAGGTCCCTCCATGTAGTCTCAAAGGATAAGAGTTCTTTCTTTCTTACAGCTGCATAGTACTTCATTGTGTACAAGGGTTCACTTGATTAGGTCAAGCAATCTTAGGACAGTCTCCCTTTTGATTAACTCAAAGTGAGACTAATTAGAGACCTTAACTATATCAGCCAAGTCCCTTCATTTTTACTGTATCAAGTGATCTGGCATGAGAATGACATCCACCGTAGTCTGAGATCCTTTCCCACCCTCAAGGGGAGAGATGTGAAGCATGTGCAGAAGGACTGGGGATCGTGGGAGCCATCCTAACCTCCTACCTACCACAGATTTTTTTTAATTACTATTTTTTATTCTTTTTGACACTCATATCCATATCCTCAAAATTCTGCATAAACTGAGCTCAAAATATTGGTTGAACAAACAATCAATACCATGACTTTGTAGCCCCCTTTAAATATGAAGATACAAATCTTTCTTCTGCTAAGAGTAATTTTCCTCATGTCTTAAACAATGTTTTCTTTCTTTCTGAACCTTTATTTAATGTATTTTTAATAAATATTATCCATGTCTCAAAATTTTCTCTCATGTTTTTTATCTCGTTGTCATTTTGCTTTATATCCTTAGATCTAAGTGCATGGTGGGATAAATGCCTATGAATTCTTCAGACCACCAACTTTAAAAACTTGTTTCCAAGTTACTCAGTCATCCTACTCAGTATTTTATTTTGACAACCATATGCATCATTTCCAAGAACTGTTTGTAGTTCTTTCATCCTGTTCAATTTTGGATAAGATAGCTTCTCAAATCTAAGAATACTGCAATCATAAATTTTAAGTTCTCTTTTCTTGAATCACTTACATGCTTCCTTCCAGAATCAATTACTCTTTTTTTAAAAAAATGTTTCTTTTGTTGATTTTATAAACCTCCTTGTTGCAGATTTTACTCAAATGTCTGGTTATCTTTAGTTATCCATTCATATTTGTTAGTGAACCGCTGAGTAGTTCTGATGTAGTGGAGAGTCCATACCTTTGATTCTACCTCTATGGTGCCATGTTCTTTTCCATCTTCCTGCCTTAGCTCATACTGTTCCTGGACCTGTTTCTGTAACGCCTTCCTGGTCCCAGAATTCACACATACTTCTCATCTCTTAAGGCAAAAGCACACAGTTTAGAACTTAATATTAGTTGAACAAATGTTAGCAGGTTACTGGAATGATTTTCCTCAGCATCTATGTGGTCTAGTTTCCCATTAGTCTCCCTTGAAAGGGTAGACTGAATACAGGCTTTGTGTGCATGGGCAAGGGGTGCATTGTGGCTTGACTGACTTTAGTTGTACATCAAAAGAGGACAGATAATTAGTTCAGGAGTCAGCCAATACAAATTACTCTGAGGACACATTATTATTATCCGTCTTGGTTGAACCTGTCTTTCTATTAAAATGTCTTATCTGTTGGAAAGTTCACATTAGTCTTTGCTGCTTCTTCATGTACCAGCACATATACCACGGTCCCTAATTTGTTTCTGGCAGACTGTTTCATTTTCTTAAACAGCAGCTTCCTGGGCATATTCATAGGACAGACATGGCTGTAAGTTATGCTGTATGGGTGGAAGTGGGGCTATAGGTACCAAGACATTACTGGCTCAGTTGTTTGAGAGAGTATGTTAGATTAATTCCTTGATAACTACCACACAACCCACTTCTGCTCATACTACTTGACAAATTTGAGCATGGAGCCTTTCCCTTCTTTGCCAGAAAGAAGGGTTCCCACTTCCACTACAGCCTTCTGTGCATTATCTAGCTCCATTACAATGGTATATCCATGGTTATGATTCCTTCTCCTTCCCATCTTTCAGGTGGATGCTAGATCATACAATACTTTATTGATAGGGATGAAACTTGAGGCAAAGCAAGATCTGTTATCCCTTTAATCAATATTTGAATATCTAGTTTGCAAACCCTAGCAGGCATTGAGGAAGATCAAAAGAAGGAAAACGAGTCTCTTCATCCCAGGACCTTAGCATGTAGTAGTATTTAAATAATAAAAGACATTAAAAGGCAGGCAGAAATAAATGAACATGTCATGAATGATGCAGAATTAAAGCTATGAACTGACTATGTCAGAACACACTGGCATGTGAGTGATGGGCCATGCCAGTGAGGGGCTTACAGAACCTCATTTCCAAGCTGTAGGTGGGAGCAAAATTTCTAAACCTAAGGGACTACTAGCTCAAGAAAGTAATGTCCCACAGTGATGGAGCTAATAACGAAATCGATGAGATGGAGCTTCTGGTTATTCCCAGGTGCTGCCTTGTGCATCTCTGTAAGCTGCATATATCACCCAGGGTGTATTAGTTTTCTATTGTTGTGCAATAAATTGCTGAAAACTCAGTATCTTAAGACAAAACAAATGTATCACCTCACAGTCTCCAAGGTCAGTAGTCTGGGCACAGAATGGCTAGTTTCTCAGCTTGGGTCTGGATAAGTCTGAAAAGAAGATGTCAGACATTTGGTGGCTTTGGAGAAAAATTTACTTCTAAGTTTATTCTTGTTGGCACAATTCAGTATTTTGCAGTTGTAGAAGGACTAAGGTGCCTCTTACTTTGCTGGCTGTTAGCTGGGGGCCACCCTCAGCTCCTAGGGGGTCACCCATATTCCTTGCCATGTGGCCTCCTCCATAAGGAAGCTAGCAGAGGTAAATCAAATTCTCTCATTCTTCACATCCTTACCCTATTTGTCTTCATCTTCTGGTCCCGAATTTAAAGAACTCATGTGGTTAAGTCAGACCCACTAAAATAATTTCCCTTTCAGATAACTCACAGTCAAGTCAGTAGCAACCAAAATTATATTTGCAACATCACTTTTACTACATAACTCTATGGGAGAGATGCCTTATCCTATTCTAGGGCTACCTTCACAGTTAAGAGGAGGAAATTAAACATGAATGTGGACTCTTGGGATCATCTTAGAATTCTGCCTACTACATGAGGTCTCAGAAACTACATTGTCCATGACACCACTAGTAACAAGGAAAAAAATATTTCAAATGCTGAATTTTTCTTTCTCTTCCCTTTCTGCATTCATATCTACCCTTATTAATGCATAACCAAACTCCTCTGAAAAGAAATGAGCAGGAAACTATTATAGGTAGAGAACTTTGACTTTAGACTTTGTATTCAGGTCTATTTTTCTAGGCTCAATGAATGTAATATAGAGACTTCTAGAAATACATCCTTTATTTTTTTCTGTCAGTAACCTGAGGATCAATTAAAAACTTCTGATTCTCCCACTCAGAAAAAGGAAATGAGTCAAATTTACGTTTATAAAAGTCTACTATAAGCTAGGTGCTATGCTATATACATCATTCTTTCAGAATCTTTGAGTATTATTTTCTTCACTTTATGAATAAAAACCAAGGAGGGAAAATTTCTTGCTCAAGGCCACACAATTGAAGTGTAGAAGCTAGGACTTTAATCTAGACTGAGAACTTTTACAGATGTTAGTGCAAGCCCTTGGATGCAAGCAAATAAGAAAAGACACCTCTCTCTATTAGCAGATGTGAGATAGTCATGAGGATGCTCAGGTTCCTTAACCTAGTGTCATAGCAAAGCTGTGTTGACTTGCAAGGCAAGTGTCTGAACATCTAAATTTGGCTCTAGGGCTTGACCTACTAAACCACTCATCGTACAGGGCAAATTCTCTTTCTCATCATCCAAAAACCATAGGTCAATGTCAGAGTTGGAGGATTGAACCTAAGGATCTGCAATGAAGACTGAAGTGGTGTTGGGTCAACTTTGTTGCTTTTTTTCTAGTCAAGGAGGCTGGAGTAACAATATGAGATAATACTTGAAACCCTAAACCCTGATAGATGGGACATAGTTGTCATGGCAACTGCCTTAGTCCATTTAGGCTGCTATAACAAAATACCACAGACTGAGTAGCTTATAAACAACAGAAATGTCTTTCTCATGGTTCTGCAGGCTGAAGTCCAAAAATCAGAGAGCTATCACAATCAAGTAAGGACTTTCCTCTAGGTCACAGACTTCTCATTATATGCTCACATGGTGGAAGGGGCCAGAGAGCTCTGTGGAATCTCTTTTATAAGAGCAGTAATTTCATTCAAGAGGGCTCCACCCTCTTAATTTAAGCACCTCCTAAAGGTCCCACCTCCTAGCATCTCATTGAGCATTAGGATTTTGCATATGAATTTGGGGGAGACACAAACCATAACAGCAACATACGGGGTATATTTGTATTTATTGATCTTCTTACATGAAAAGAAACAGATGTACAGTGGTTTATATAGATACAAACATATGGTAAGATAACATAAATAATAAAGGAAATAGCACTTACTGAATTCCTTTTATTTTATTTATTTTTGTTACAGATGTTTCTCCTTTTTCCCCCATTGACACTCTCCTCCCACTCCTTCCTCCCAATTCTCATTACTCATTAGGAACTATGTAATTTTCTCAAAATTATCCTATTAGGTACCAATATTAACCTAATTTTATAAATGAGAACAAGAAACATTAAGGAGGTGAAAGAACTCACCAGAAGTTAACCAATTAATAAGTCATGAATGCAGGACTGAAACCCAGGTCTGTATGTACCCAACAGCCACAATAAATAAGAAAATAAGAGTACGGGCATTATTTGGTGTCGGAAGTAAAATCAACACTATGCATTACTATGAACTCGGTCTGGGTGTAACAAAAATTGAACTTTAAACTTTCTATCAGATGGCGAAAAGAAAGAAATGTGATCAACCATTATTCTCAATACTATCCTAGGACAAAATCAATTCCTCAACTATTCTTTAAAGTATGATCAGTAAGAACATTTTACTTAGAGTTTTTGTAGAGAGGACCTGCATAAATATATGTATATAAAAGTGAATATTGCTGAAAATTTTAATCTTGGTCATGTATTTTACATACATTTTATTCATAATACTTATAATAAGCTGTGGTTTAGGTGCTGTTATTATCCTTGCTTAACACATAGCCAAACTGAGACTTAAGATACTACTAACCAACATGCCCAAGGTCACAGAGCTAGTAAGTGGTAATGTCGAGATGTAAACTCAGGTAGTCAGATGCAACTTATAATCATTGTGCTATGCTGCCTCCAATGACCAACTTATTAACAGCCTTACAGTAGTTTCCTAGTGCAATATTTTATAGCATCATTAAATATAAGCATTGCTCCAAAGTACAAAGCAGTAAAAAAAAAAAAAAAAAAAAAAAGACAATTGAGAGAAAGACCATATGAGTATAGATAGACAAGTATACAGCTGAGTTCAGAGATAGATTTCAGAGCATGAGTTCTCAACATGGGAAATATTATCCACAAGGAGGTAATGATTGGGTCTTGGTAGGCAAAAACCTCTTAGATATTAAAATGACCATAGCCTTCCAAACAGCCTCAGCATACCTACCATACCTACCATATATTTCTGGTATTCAACTTTCCCAAGGACGCAATGGGGGATGGGAGATGCCTTAAAAAGGCTGTGTAAGGGGAAATTTTTTTTTTAAGTTGAAGAATAATGGTTTAGAGAAATAGATGAAGTACATGTTTTTCAGATTACCTTCATAGATATAATTTCTTCCACTTGTGTATTTGATAGCTTTGAAGCATCAGTACATTCCAGATTGTCTACTCTGAACAAAAGTACAGTTAGCTTGTTACCAATTGCATGCAAATACCTTTGCCCAAACAAATATCTTTTAAGGGATACAGCTGACATTTCATGTGAAAACTGAGTTGCCTAACAGATCTAGTAAGGGCCCAAATGCCATTTCTGCTAGAAGGTGACAGAGTCTGTAAATCATGCTAAGATTCTGCATATGATGGATTAAAATTATTTTACGGCACATAAACACATAATAGGTAGTCAAAGTTCTACAATTCTGTTTCAAATACTATGGCAAAATAATGTGAGTCTGAAAATTTCCTGCCTCAGGGAGAAAAAAAAGCATCCTCATCTTGTTAAAGAACTACTACAAGTGCTGTCCTTTCGCCCTTTTCATGTGCTTTGAAAACATTTACTTGCTTTCAGAACATCTACCAAGGTAATGGTTTCAGATGCAGAATAAATAAATTATAACCCTATTTTCTGGCAAGAATCAAGTTATAGTTTTGGTGGTCTAGTAAAACCACCCCCAAAAAGATACAGAGGTGAATTAATACAACTTTCTGCTATCTGGTCTGGGATTTTACCCTACTTACAAACTCATAAATAAGCCTGCTACTGCTTCATGAATGCTGCTGAAAGATACAAGACTCACAAGTCTTTATTACTTACAGCAAAGCATGCAGCATAAGCACCAACATGTTTGTATCACTTTCCCCTAGGCCCTCATGTCCCACAGCGGTGATGCTGTCTAGCCCAGATTGATGCTACACCTGTAATGGCTTTGCCTTACAGCCAAGGAGCACTGAGACTGGGAACCTACTGTTTTATAGCAAACAATAAGCAAGCCTGCTCTTTGTCTCAGCAGGGAACATTATCTCATCCCTCAAGGATGCTCGCTGTAAAAACAACACTGAAAAGTGGCCAGGTAAAGAGTAATTAGGGCCATGAATTCATTGCATACTCAGCAAGACAGTAGAAGCAACAGAGACCCAAAGAAGAGTGTTTCCCTGTATCTCTCATCTGGAGTCTTCCATTCCCTTCATTCAATGGAATATGCACCTTCTAAAGATACTGGAGGTACATTTCATTCTTATACCTAATTCCTTATTCCGCTTCTTTTGTTTCCTGTGGGATTTCTCTGAGTTAGGGAGAGGAACACCCTACAAATAGTATGCTGGTCATAACTATTCACTTTGCTATGATATTTATTCATTGCCTAAATACAAACTAAATCATTCAGTTTGTAAAAAGATGCCATCAAAGTTGAGAAAAAAAATAATCAACTATTGTTGAGTTGCATTAAAATTTAGGAGCACTGAGAGATTAGATAGAATCATATTTTCAGACTAACTTTAAGTAATATTGTAAAGAATATCTCTAATCGCATGGGAAGTTGGATAGTCTCAACTTTGTGTTTCTTTTGTATTGTGAAAGGTCAATACCAAGCATAAACTTACAGAGTTATCTCCAAGTGTCCTTATCCATCCAGTCTTAGAAAATAATAATGTGAATCAGTAGTCAGTATTTGTTAATAGTAGGTTAATATTATTGGAATGATCTTTTTATCCTATCACAATGCCTTCTCTTCCACAAGTAGAACATGTTGTAAGAGCCCTATTTTTCCACAGAACAATTCTTATATATTCAATTTTAGTTTTAAGGAGATTTACTAACATATTACGCATAAGTAAGTAACAAAATAATCAGAAATAATTATTGTCTTTAGGAAGCAGAGGGATAGGGAGGAAGTTACAATAGATTTTATGTGGACTCATGGAACACCTCTGCACTAAGGCATAGATATTTTACGAGGTGTGTGTGTTTGAGTTAGCAAGGAAAATAAGACTCTTGGATCCCAGAATTTCTGTTTAAACTAAAATAGGTGAGCTTGTTGCCTAAGACGTATTTTAACACAACACTCTGTGGCTCTGGTGTTTCTAGAATGATTTCTTCACACTATATCAAGTATAGACAAATTCTGGAAAAATCAGATGATCAAATACTGGGGTCTTATTCAATTTTGTGTTTTATAGACATAGCCTTATATAGAAGTTTGCTTTTGTTTTTCTTGCCATTGAAATTTTGTAGTTTTTTCTTGATATTGTAACTATGTTTAGCTCTTATGTAGAAATTATTTGTGGTCAACAACCCAAGGATTTAAGTTCCAAGGCACATTAGACTATTAAACAGGTATAGTCAGACACCTGAATCCCTTAGAATGAAAAAAACAAAGATAAAGAGAAGGTGCTTAAGTTAAAGCTGCCTTGAGGCTCCAGAAAGTTATGGGTTGGTGGGTTTTATAGGACTACTTACTATGCTATTCTAGAGAGAGAGAAAGAGAGTGAGAGAAAGAGAGAGCCAGCAGTTACCATAGCAACACCACATCTAATGGTGCTTATGCTACTTCTGAGATATAAAGCACCTTCTTCCAGGGACACATTGACCAATACAGCCTGTTATGGGAAGTTTTATGCCCAACATTAGGCTTGCAGGGAGAAAAATATATTTCAATATATGAGGAACACACACACACACACACACACACACACACACACAGTCTTAATTTGCAATATTAATTTATTATAAAGCAATTTTAACTCATTTTCTTTCTTCTCCATAATTTTTAAGATCACATTATTTTGCTGATATTTAAGGAAAATAAAATCCACTTAAAAATAATAAATACTAAGTGGAGGTATTTTTAATTCTTACCTGAGAGTCACTAAATTTATATAATTTTTTTTATTAGAAAAACACTTTGACTCTGTGACCATAAATACAGAAAATCATATGTTATCTGTGTTTGAGTAAATTATATTTTAATTCCTGGCCAGAAAAACATATTAAATTTGTGTGTGTGTGTGTGTGTGTGTGTTTAACTCCTATTTATATAAAAAAAACACTTAAGTAAAAATAGTTGGACTAAATAGTAAAGAATAGAGCCTACTATTAATCTCATAAAATAGTTAATAAATATTAAAGAAAATATGAATACAAAACAAAAACAACAAACATAATTTTAGTGTAGAAGAAAATACATTTTCTATGTCTTCTTTCAGAAGAATTTAAGAAACTGGATGGGACTCAACCTTAAATTTTTGTTAAATAACTAGACAAATGTACCAATAAATATCTTCTTTCTAAATGGTATTTTTAGACAGTCTATAGCAGAGATTTATTCAAGGACTCTTTTTCTTCTTGTGCAAACTCTTGGAATATGTATTATAACAAGACAGCTATTTGAAGACATTGGAGATCAACTGAGGGCAACAAATTTTATGGGCTAAGTTCTCAGAAAAATAAAAGAAAAAAAAATATTGAGTTGAGTCCTATACTCAACAAAGTATTTCCCACTTGGTTCATTTGTAAATTTGTGTAAAGAGGTCTAGAAGTTAAATAGAAAGCCTAGTACTTATTGCAGACACACTAGCCTAGAGGAATAAAAATAGGCACCTTTTATTTAAAAAAAACAAAAGTTCGCAGAGAAAGAACCGCAGAGGAATTACTCCTATGTCCTATGTTAAATCTTTTTCTCAAAAAATTTTCCAGTTCCTAACTTTTCTATGTGTAGGGAAAGAAGTCAAGAAATTGATCAAAAAGCAGCTGCTGAAACTAAACAACACATTGAAGGTTTTACCTGACGCATAGTTTTGAATAGATAAAATTTGAAATTAAAGTTCCTTCATGAAGTAGAGATCATTTTAATACCTCAAGCTTTCTGTTGAAACCACAGGAGGGCTACACTGTAGGAGTCAGGGACAGTTAGAAATAGCAGACCATCACAAAGCTGAAACATAGCCTTGCATAATCCCAATGCTTGATTATATTAAAATGATTTTCTCATATCTATTTGCTGTCAGAAGGTGATTAAATTCCCTGTAGAGAAAGATAACTTCTACTAGAGTATCTATAATTTCTTTCATACACAGTATCTGGGAGACAATCTGAATTATCAGTCTTTTCAGTAAATGAGACTCAGTGATAGAAAGCCATGAGAAAATTTGCACAACAAAACAGATTTGTAAATGATACAGATGTTACAGTCATGCAAATCAGACTTTCTAACACCTATGATTAATATATTAAATGACAGAATTTTTTGAAATTCAGTAAATATCATAAAAAAACTTGAATATATAATAAATAATCAAATAAGAATTCCAAAACTAAAAAATTACAATAACCTAACACTGTGAATGTGGGTTTAACAACAGAGAGACAATGAAAGAGAGTATTAGTGAATTGAAAGATTGAGCATTAGGAAATATCCAGATTGCTGTATTGAAAAAAATAAATTGAAAACACAAAAAATTACATGAGACATGGAAGCTAGTTAACAGGACTAACATAATATGTATTTGTAATCCTATATGGAGATAAGAAACATGAAAAACTATTATTAAAAATATATTTCAAAGAATATTTCTATGGAATGCATCAAGTCCCAGGAACAGAGGACTCAAAGAGGATATATATAAGAAAACCACATATAGGCACATTAGAGTCAAACTGCTAAAAACCCAAAATAAATTTTTCAAACAAACAGAAAAAATGATACAATATCTTCAAAGTGCTAACAGACTTATCAACAGAAATGAGAAAAGTGAAACAACAGTTATATTAGTTTGCTAGGGTAAAAAGTACCACAATTGGGCTTACTTAAACAGAAACTTATTGGTTCACAGCTCTGAAGGTTAGAAGTCTGAAAGAAAGAGGTACAAGGGGACATGTTCCATCAGAAACTTGTAGATGAATCCCTCTTAATTCTTCCTAGCTTCTGATGGCTCACTGGCAATCTTTGGCATTCTGGGAAATACATATGTATCATTCCAATTTTATGGCTTCATATAACATTCTCCTTGTGTCTCTTTATGTCTTCCCTGTATGATCATCTATCTCTGTGCCCAAATTTTCCCATTTTTATAAGAATACCAGTCATATTACACTAAGGCTCGCCTTAATGACTTCATTTGTACTTTATTAGCTCTATAAAATCCCTACTTCCTGAAAAAAAGTCACATTCTAAGGTACTGGCAGTTAGATCTTCAACATATCTTTTTGGGTACACAATTCTATCTATAAAAACAATAAAATGCAATCTTCAAAGAGCTGAGAACAAAAGGCTCACCTGAAAATTATAAACAGTGAAAATACATAGAAAAATGAAGCCAAAAGAAAAGCATTCAGAAAAATAAAAGCTGAGAAAATTCATTGGCAGGACACTTGCAGTAAAAGAAATCCTAACAGGAATTCTTTAGGCAGTGGAAAAAGACCCGTTGGCAAAGTATATTGTATGTAGGGACAAAAGAGCAACAAAGGGGTGAGTATGTGGATACATGTAAATTAATAATTTTTGTATAAAACAATAATAAAAATAATATTTACTGGGTTATAAAATCCACATGGAATTAAAAGACTTAAAAACAGTAGCAGAGAAGTTGAAAGATACGTAAGAGAAAAGGAACTGTTATAAAATTCTTATCTTGTGTAGAAGCTGTTAAAGGAAAAACAAAGTTTTCTTCAGTAAGTCATGTATAGACCTTGCAATTTACAGAACAATCACAAAAAATAAAAACACCCAAGAGGTTAATATATAATGAAAATGGGATAAAAGTACATAAAAAATTTGAAAGAAAGAAAAAAAGAAAAGGAAGAAAGGGATTAAGGAAAAGGTGGGGCTAAGAAAAAACAAATAGTAAAATGATAGATGTAACCTCAAATACACATATCAATAGTTACATTAAAAGCAAATAAAAATATATAAGTTAAAATACAAAGAAGGAACTGCTACATAAATATAATGGCTATATGTTGCTTATAAAATAAATAAATTATAGTGAGATGTAGAGATTAAAGTAAAAAAAAAAAATAGACCACACAAACACTAAATTTTTGTATAGCTATGCTAATATTAGACCAACTAGATATTAAAGCAAGAAATACTACTAGAAACAAAGAAAAACATATAATCATTTGAATAAATTTGAAAACAATAAGATTTTAAATTTGTTACATATAAAAACATAGCCTCAAAACATAATGAAAAGCACTTCAAGAAATGAAAGGAGGAATAGATGAATAGAGGAAGATATTAATGACGACTTTGTATTTTAAGTCTCAATAACTAATAAAATAAGCAGGCAAAAATAGTGGTGATATAAGATAGTTAACATAATTAATATGCCTGACTTAATGGAAACATATTGAACACTGCACAGTATAACTGTGGGATTTTTTCAATTGGATATGGCTCATCAATAAAAATCAACCACATACTGGACCATAAAATAATTCTTAACAAATTCATAGTATTGGAGCCATACATTGTATGTTCTCTGTACAAAATGAAATCAAAGTAGAAAAAAAAAAATGAGAAAAGAAAGTGTAATGTATTTTATAATTGTTACTCCTTTTTTTCCTTGAATCTGATTTAAAAGACAATTTCATAAATCAATAATTATAAGTCTGAATTGATGTGCATACACTGCATAAAGATGTAATTTGTGAAAATAGGAGCAAAAAAGAGAGGCAAATGGAGCTTTATAGAAGCAAAGATTTTGTATACTATTGAAATTAAATGGGTATTAATCCAAACTATATTATTATAAACTAAGATGTTATTGGTAGTCCTTAGAGCCCAGTAAGAAAAGAAACATTATATACTTAAAAAATGGAAAGGGGGCAGTGGGAAATGGCGTTGGAGTGAATGGAAGCTACACATCCCGTCTCCCAAGACAAAACTGGAATTACAACTAAAATTAAGACAAATTAACAGGAAAAAACAACTGAAAAGCAGCTGGAGAGAACCCATATAACCAGAGACAGAAAGAGGATGCCAAATCGAGCCTGGTAGGAACTGTGGAGACACATAAAGGTGGGCTGGGAGCCCATGGACAGCAGTAGAGGGCTGTATAGTTGTGAGAGCTTCCTGCTGAGAAAGCAGGGGTTTTAAAAAGCACCAAATCAGGCACAGCCACTCAGCTTGGGCTCCAGCAGAGGGAGGGTAGACTGGACTGGAACTGTATGGAGATAGTTTGGGACTCCTGGCTCAGGAGAGAGCTGGAGGGGAGGACACCAGGAGTTTTGTGCTGAACCACTCCCTCACAGGACGGTAGCCATCTTACTCAAAGACCACCTTCCCAGAGCCCCAGGGAAGGAGCAATGGCCCCTCCCTCAGGAATTCAACATCACCAGGCCAGGTCAGAAAAATGCAAATTGAGGCTCATTAACATCTAGAGTCTGATAGCAAGCAAATGCCCCAGCCACTGGAAATCCTCTTACACTTGAGGGATTTTTCATTCAGCTGAGGGCAATAGATCAAGACTCACCAAGTAACTGAGACTAATAACCTCCAGGCAAAAAAGTTAGAGGATAACTGAACCTTTCTTTGGCTTACAAATCTACCCAGGAAAGTAAGACTTGATAGTGGTGTTTAATGTGGGTCCTCCCACACTCATCCAAACCCAGTAGAGGGAGCCACAACCAGTAGAACACCAACACCCACAGGGAAAATGTGATAGGCTCCAAAACCCACTGAGATAACCAAAATGGTGAAACAAAGAAACAAATCTCAAATGAAAGAACAAGATAATTCTACAGGAGAAGAAATAAATGACATAGAATTAAGCAAGATAACAGAGGTAGAGTTCAGAGTAATAATGATGAAAAAGCTCAACTGCATGAGTACAAATATAGAAACATTGAAAACCAACCAACTGGAAATGAATAATGACATAGCAGAAATAAAGAACACATTGGAAGGACTAACCAGCATAATAGAGAAAGCCGAGGACCAGATCAGTAAATTAGAAAACAGGGTAAAAAAAAAAAAAAATCAGAAAACCAAAAAGAAAAAGCAATTAAAAACAGGAAGACAGCCTAAGAGAACTGTGGGACAATATGAAACATATCAGCATTTCCATCATAAGAGTGCCAGAAGAGGGAAAAAAAAATGAGCAAGGGTTAGAGAATATATTTGAAGAAATAGTGACAGAAAACTTTCCTAACTTAGTGAAGGAAGAAGGCATACAAGTTCAAGAGGCACAGAGAGCCCCAAGAAGAACCCAAAGAGGCCCATGCCAAGACACATAATAATTAAAATGCCCAAAATTAATGACAAAGAAAGAATCCTAAAGGCAGCAAGAGATAAGCAACAGGTTACCTACAAAGGAAACCCCAAAAGGATATCGGCTGACTTCTCAACAGAAATACTACAGGCCAGAACGGAATGGCATGAAATATTCAAGGTCATGAAAAACAAGGATATGAATTCAAGACTACTCTAGCCAGCAAGGCTATCATTCAAAATAGAAGGTGAAATAAAGAGCTTTCCAGACGAAAAAAAAAAAAAAAAAAAAAAGGTCTAGGGGCTATATTTAGTACCAAACCAGGGCTCCAAAAATGTTAGAAGGACTTCTGTAATAAACAGAAGAAATAGGAAGAGAGACATAACCATAATGAACAAAAATGGCAATAAATAAGTACATAATGATATCATGTACATATCAATAATAACTTTAAACATAAATGGATTAAACACACTGATCAAAAGACATGGAGTAGCTAAATGGATAAGAAAGCATGACACATAAGTATGCTGTTTACAAGAGGCCAACCTCACAACAAAAGACTCACATAGGTTAAAAGTGAAGATATGGAAAAAATTTTCCAAGCAAATGTAAAAGATATGGTAGCAAGACTCATATGTGATAAAATAGACTTCAAAATGAAGGCCGTGTCCTGGCTGGTTTGGCTCAGTGGTTAAAGTGTCAGCCTGCATACCAATGAGTCACCAGTTCGATTCCAGCCAAGTGCATATACCTCAGTTGCGATTCGCCCCCTGCCCTGCTTGGGGTCATGTGGGAGGAATCCAGTCGATGTGTCCCTTTCACATAGATGTTTCTATCTCTCTCTCCCTCCCACTCTATCTGAACAAAAATGGAAAGAAAGTCCTCAGGTGAGGATAAAAATAAAAATAAAATAAAATAGAAAAAGGAAGGCCATAACTAGAGACAAGGAAGTCCACTACATAATATTGAAAGGATCTATCCAACGGAGGATATAAACTTGGTAACTATATATGCACCCAACATAGGAGCTCCAAAATACGTTTAAAAACTTCTGGAGGACTTCAAAGGAGAAATCAGCTGCAATACAATCAAAGCAAGGGACTTCAACACCCTGCTGACATCACTGGATATAGATCCTCCACACACAAAAATTAACAAAGAAAAGAGAGTCTAAATGATGCACTAGATCAAATGAATTTAATAGATATCTATAGAGAATTACACCCCAAAACTGCAGAATTCACATTCTTCTTATATGCACATGAGACATTCTCAAAGAGACCACATGTTAGGACACAAGCTAAGTCTCTAAAAGTTCAAGAAGACTGAAATCATATCAAACATCTGCTCAGATCACAATGGCATGAAACTAGAAATCACTTACAACAAAAACATTTATTATATTTTTATCCTCACATGAGGACATTTTTGCATTTATCCTCAGATGGAGCTAGAGGAAGAGAGGGAGGAAGAGAGAGAGAGAAACATTGATGTGAGAGAAACACATCGAGTGGTTGCCACCCACACAACCCCAACAGGGGCCAGGGACAAACTGCAACCGAGGTATGTGCCCTTAGCAGAAACCAAACCCAGGATTCTCTGGTCCATGGACCAATGCTCTAACTGCTGAGCCAAACCGGCCAGGGCAACAACAAAAACATTTAAACACATGGAGGCTAAATAGCATATTATTAAACAATAAATGGGTTACCGAGGAGATTAAGAAAGAAATTTAAAGATTCCTGGAAACCAATGAAAATGAACATACAACAACACAACATCTGTGGGATGCAGTGAAAGCAGTCCTGAGAGGGAAGGTCATAGCACTAAAAGCCTACCTTAAGAAACAAGAAACATTTCTAATTGACTTTCTAACTTTACAACTTAAAGAATTAGAAAGTAAACAAATAGAAAAACCTAGAGCAAGTAGAAGGAAAGAAATAGTAAAGGTCAAAGCAGAAATAAATAGTATGGAAACTAAAAACACAATTCAAAGGATCAATGAAATAAAAAGCTGGCTCTTTGAAAAGATAAAAAAGATTGATGGACTCTTAGCCAGACTCACCACTGGGTATTGAGCCCACAACCTGGACATGTGCCCTGACTGGGAATCAAACCAGTGACCTCTTGGTGCATGGCTGATGCTCAACCACTGAGCCACACCAGCTGGACAAGATAGCCTCTTTAATAAATGGTGTTGGGATAATTGGACAGCTATGTGCAAAAGAATGAAACTAGACCACCAACATATGATATACACAAGAATGAACTCAAAATGGATAAAAGACTTAAATATGACTTGTGTATCTATTAAAATCCTAGAAGAAAATGTAGGCAACAAAATTTCAGACATCACACACAGCAAAATTTTCACTGATGTAATGCCTAAGGCAATAGAAACAAAGGAAAAAAAGAATGCATGGGATGATATCAAACTCAAAAGCTTCTCCACAGCAAAAGAAACAACCATCAGAATGGAAAAAAGACCCACTATATAGAGGAGCATAACTGTCAACAATGCATCAGATAAGGGGTTATCCGCCAAATATATAGAGTATTAATACAATTCAACAAAAGGAAGACAAGTAATTGAATTAAAATGAGCAGAGGTTCTAAATAGACATCTCTCCAAATAGGACATACAAATGATCAAGAAACATATAAAAAAATGCTCTACATCACTAATCATCAGAAAGATGCAAATTAAAACAACTATGAGGTATCATCTCACACCTGTCAGAATGGCCGCCATCAACAAATCATCAAACAACAAGTGTTGGTGAGGGTGTGGAGAAAAGGGATTCTAGTACACTGCTGGTGGGAATGCAGACTGGTGCAGCCACTATGGAAAACATTACGGTGTTTCCTCAAAACATTAACAATTGATCTGCCATTTGACCCAGGGATCCCACTTTTAGGAATATACCCTAAGAAGCCTGAAACACCAATCAGAAAGAATATATGTGCACCTATGTTCATAGCAGCACTATTTACAATTGCTAAGATCTGGAAACAGCCCAAGTGTCCATCAATAGGTCAGTGGATAAAAAAAATCTATGGTACATGTACACAATGAAACATTATGCAGCTATAAAAAAGATCTCTTATCCTTTGAGACGTCATGGATGGATTTGGAAAGTATTATCCTAAGCTAAATAAGCTAAGTAGAGAAAAACATATATCACATGACCTCACTTATTTGTGGAATATAATGACCAAAAAAAGGTGATGAACAAAACAGACCCAGAGATATAGAAGTAGGGTACAGATTGACAAATCCCAGAAGAGGAGGACTGGAAAAAGGGAAAAGATAAACCACAGAACTTATATGCTTGTATAGGTAACCAATGGACATAGACAACAATGCTGGAGGTGTGGGGCGGGATCAGGAGGAGGGTGTCAATGGGAAGGGAAGGAGAATCATCTGTAACAAAAACATATTACTAAAATAAATGGAAAGGGAATTAAAATATTTAAAACTTTTATGCTTAAAAGGGCTCTATCAAAAAAAGCCAAAATAAAAAACTGGAATAAAACATTAGCAAATCACACATTTAATAAGGGTCTAGTATCCTGAATATGCAAAGAACTCTTACAACTAAAAAATAGAACGACAAATAACACAATTTTTTAAAATTAATTAATTAATTAATTTTTTGTTACAGATGTTTCTCCTTCCCCCCCCCCCGCTGATACTCCCCCCTCCATCCCCGCCCTGTCCCCAGCTTTGTTGTCCATGTCCATTGTTCATGCATACATGCATATAAGTTCTGTGGTTTATCTCTCCCCAACCACCCCCTCTTCTGGGGATTGTCAGTCTGTACCCCACGTCCACATCTCTGGGACTACTCCATTTCTCAGACTGTTATGTTCATTATATTCCACAAATAAGTGAGATCATATGATACTTGTCTTTCTCTGTTTGACTTGTTTCACTTAGGATAATACTTTCCAGGTCCCTCCATGTCATCTCAAAGGATAAGAGATCTTTCTTTCTTGCAGCTGCATAGTACTCTATTGTGTATATGTACCACAGCTTGTCTATCTATTCATCTACTGATGGACATTTGGGCTGTTTCCAGATCTTAGCTATTGTAAATAGTGCTTCTACAAACATGGGGGTACATATGTTCTTTCTGATTGGTGTTTCAGGCTTCTTAGGGTATATTCCTAGAAGTGGGATTACTGGTCAAATGACAGTTCAATTTTTAATTTTTTTGAGGTAACACCATATTGTTTTTCATAGTGGCTGCACCAGTCTGCGTTCTTACCAGCAGTGTACTAGAATCCCCTTTTCTCCATACCCTCACTAGCACTTGTTTGATGATTTGTGGATAGCAGCCATTCTGACAGGTGAGAGGTAATATCTCATTGTTGTTTTAATTTGCATCTCTCTAATGATTAGTGATGTTGAGCATTTCTTCATATGTCTCTTAGCCATTTGTATGTCCTGTTTGGAAAGGTGTCTATTTAGTTCCTCTGCCCATTTTTTATTTTTAAGTGAAGAAATTTTGTATTATAGTCAAGTATTTCTGTTAATTGGGTTCTTTGTCATCCTTTTGTTGAGCTGTATGAGCACTCTATACGTTTTGGAAATTAACCCCTTATCTGATGTATCATTGGCAATGATGCTCTCCCATACAGTGGGTAGCCTTTCCGTTTTGATGATTGTATCATTTGCTGTACAGAAGCTTTTGAGTTTGATGCAGTCCCATGTGTTCATTTTCTCCCTTGTTTCTGTTGCCTTAGGTGATGTGTCAGTAAAAATTCTGCAGCGTATGATGTCTGAAATTTTGTTGCCTACATTTTCTTCTAGGATTTTTATGGATTCATGTGTCACATTTAAGTCTTTTATCCATTTTAAGTTTATTCTTGTGTGTGGTTTAAGTTGATGGTCTAGTTTCATTTTTTTGCAGGTAGCTGTCTAATTTTCCCAACACCATTTATTTATTTTTTTTTTTATTATGAATTTTTATTTATTTTTTTGTTACAGATATTTTACCTTTTTACCCCATTGGCACCCCCCACCCCCCTCCCCCTCCACCCTGTCCCCTGCTTAGTTGTCCATGTCCATTGGTCATGCATACATGCATATAAGTTCTGTGGTTTATCTCTTCCCACCCCCCCACCCCCCCATCCCCTCTTCTGAGGGATGTCAGTCTGTACCCTACTTCCATGTGTCTGGGTCTACTGTATTCCTCAGACTGTTATGTTCATTATATTCCGTATATAAGTGAGATCATGTGGTATTTGTCTTTTTCTGCTTGGCTTCTTTCACTTAGGATAATACTTTCCAGGTCCCTCCATGTCGTCTCAAAGGATAAGAGATCTTTCTTTCTTACCGCTGCATAGTACTCCATTGTGTATATGTACCACAGCTTTTTGATCCATTCGTCTACCGGTGGACACTTGGGCTGTTTCCAGATCTTAGCTATTGTAAATAGTGCTGCTATGAACATGGGGGTACATATATTCTTCCTGATTGGTGTTTCAGGCTTCTTAGGGTATATTCCCAGCAGTGGGATCACTGGGTCAAATGGAAGTTCAATTTTTAATTTTTTGAGGTAGCACCATATTGTTTTCCATAGCGGCTGCACCAGTCTGCATTCCCACCAGCAGTGTATTAGAGTTCCCTTTTCTCCACACCCTCGCCAACACTTGTTGTTTGATGATTTGTTGATGGCGGCCATTCTGACAGGTGTGAGGTGATACCTCATTGTTGTTTTAATTTGCATCTCTCGGATGATTAGTGATGTTGAGCATTTCTTCATATGTCTCTTGGCCATTTGTATGTCCTGTTTGGAGAGGTGTCTACTCAGCTCCTCTGCCCATTTTTTAATTGGGTTCTTTGTCTTCCATTTGTGGAGTTGTGTGAGCTCTCTGTATATATTGGAAATTAACCCCTTATCTGATACATCATTGGCAATGATGTTCTCCCATACAGTGGGTTGCCTTTCCATTTTGATGATCGTTTCTTTTGCTGTGCAGAAGCTTTTTAGTTTGATGTAGTCCCATGTGTTCATTTTCTCCTTTATTTCTGTTGCCTTAGGTGATGTATCAGTGAAAATTCTGCTCCGTATGATGTCCGAAATTTTGTTGCCTACATTTTCTTCTAGAATTTTTATGGATTCACGGGTCACATTTAAGTCTTTTATCCATTTTGAGTTTATTTTTGTGTATGGTGTAAGTTGATGGTCGAGTTTCATTTTTTTGCATGTAGCTGTCCAATTTTCCCAACACCATTTATTAAAGAGGCTGTCTTTACTCCACTGTATGCTCTTGCCACCTTTGTCAAATATTAATTGAGCGTATTGCCTTGGGTCCATTTCTGGGTTTTCAGTTCTGTTCCACTGGTCTATATGCCTGTTCTTGTGCCAGTACCAGGCTGTTTTGGTTACAGTCGCTTTGTAGTATAACCTGATATCTGGTAATGTGATCCCTCCAACTTTGTTCTTCTTTTTCAAGATTGCTGTGGCTATTCGGGGTCTTTTTTGGTTCCATATGAACTTTTGAAGTATTTGTTCTAGTTCTATGAAATATGTCGTTGGTATTTTGATGGGGATTGCATTGAATCTATAGATTGCTTTGGGTAGTATGGACATTTTAATGATGTTAATTCTTCCAATCCATGAACAGGGTATGTTCTTCCACTTTTTTATATCTTCCTCTATTTCTTTTTTCAATGACCTGTAGTTTTCTGCAAATAGGTCCTTTACTTCTTTGGTTAAGTTTATTCCTAGGTATCGTAATTTTTTTGGAGCGATGGTAAATGGGATTGTTTTTTCAGTTTCTCTTTCTGTGAGTTCATCATTGATGTACAAGAATGCCGTCGATTTCTTGACGTTAATTTTGTATCCTGCTACTTTGCCAAATTCATTTATTAAGTCTAATAGATTTTTGATGGAGTCTTTAGGGTTTTCTATGTACAATATCATGTCGTCTGCAAATAATGACAGTTTCACTTCCTCCTTTCCAATTTGGATCCCTTTTATTTTTTCTTCATGTCTGATTGCTGTGGCTAAGACTTCCAGTACAATGTTAAACAAGAGTGGCGAAAGTGGACATCCCTGTCTTGTTCCTGTTTTTAATGGAAATGTTTTTAGTTTCTGTCCATTGAGTATGATGTTGGCTGTAGGTCTTTCATATATGGCCTTTATTATGTCGAGATATGATCCCTCTATTCCTACATTGCTGAGCGTTTTTATCAGAAATGGATGCTGGATTTTGTCGAATGCTTTTTCAGCATCTATTGATATGATCATGTGGTTTTTATTCTTCATTTTGTTTATGTGGTGTATCACGTTTATTGATTTGCGAATATTGTACCAGCCTTGCATCCCTGGAATGAATCCCACTTGGTCATGGTGAATAATTTTTTTGATGAATTTCTGGATCCGATTTGCTAGTATTTTGTTCAGGATTTTGGCGTCTATGTTCATCAGGGATATTGGCCTGTAGTTTTCTTTCTTCGTAGTGTCTTTTTCTGGTTTTGGAATTAGAATTATGCTGGCCTCATAGAACGTGTTTGGAAGTCTTCCTTCTTCTTGAATTTTTTGAAATAGTTTGAGGAGAATGGGTGTTAGTTCTTTTTTGAATGTTCGGTAAAACTCCCCCGTGAAACCATCTGGGCCTGGGCTTTTGTTTGCTGGGAGAGTCTTGATTACCTCTTCAATTTCCTTAGTTGTTATTGGTCTGTTCAAGTTTTCTATCTCTTCCGGGAATAGTTTTGGGAGACTGTGTGTTTCTAGAAATTTGTCCATTTCGCTGAGATTGTCGAATTTGTTGCCATATAGTTGTTCATAGTAGTTGTTAACGATCTTTTGTATTTCCGTGGTGTTGGTTGTTACTTCTCCTCTTTCATTTCTGATTTTGTGTATTTGGGTTCTCTCTCTTTGTTTCTTGGTGAGTCTAGCTAAGGGTCCATCAATCTTGTTTATCTTTTCGAGAAACCAGCTCTTTGTTTCATTGATCCTTTGAATTGTTTTTTTGGTCTCTATGTCATTTATTTCTGCTCTGATCTTTACTATTTCCTTCCTTCTACTTGCTCTGGGGTTTTCTTTTTGTTTGCTTTCTAATTCTTTAAGTTGTGAGGTTAGACAGTCAATTAGAAATTTTTCTTGTTTTTTGAGGTAGGCCTGTAGTGCTATGAACTTCCCTCTCAGAACTGCTTTCGCTGCATCCCATAGATTTTGTGTTGTTGTGTGTTCATTTTCATTGGTTTCCAGGAAGTTTTTGATTTCTTCCTTGATCTCCTCGGTGACCCATTCATTGTTTAATAACATGCTATTTAGCCTCCATGTGTTGAAATGTCTTTGCATGTTCTTGTTGCAATTGATTTCTAGTTTCATGCCATTGTGATCTGAGAAGATGCTTGATATGATTTCAATCTTCTTGAACTTGTAGAGATGTAGTTTGTGTCCTATCATGTGGTCTATCTTTGAGAATGTCCCATGTGCACTTGAGAAGAATGTGTATTCTGTAGTTTTGGGGTGTAATTCTCTGTAGATATCTATTAAATCCATTTGGTCTAGTGCTTCATTTAGAGTCTCTGTTTCCTTGCTAATTTTTTGCCTAGAGGATCTATCCAGTGCTGTCAACGGGGTGTTGAAGTCCCCAGCTATGATTGTATTGTTGTCGATTTCTCCTTGGAAGTCCTCCAGAAGATTTTTAATATATTTTGGTGCTCCTATATTGGGTGCATATATGTTTATCAAGGTTATATCTTCCTGTTGGATAGATCCTTTCAATATTATGTAGTGGCCGTCTTTGTCTCTAGTTATGGTCTTCATTTTGAAATCTATTTTATCAGATATGAGAATTGCTACCCCAGCTTTTTTTTGCTTTCCATTTGCTTGGAAAATTTTTTTCCATCCCTTCACTTTCAACCTATGTGAGTCTTTTGTTGAGAGATGGGTCTCTTGTAAACAACATATAGATGAGTCATGCTTTCTTATCCAATCAGCTACTCTGTGTCTCTTTATGGGAGCATTCAATCCATTTACGTTTAAGGTGATTATTGATATGTACTTATTTATTGCCATTTTTGTTTAGTGTGGTTCTATTTTTGTTCCCATTTCTACTGCTAATTACAGCAGTCCTTTTAACATTTCTTGCAGTGCTGGTTTGGTGCTAATGTATTCCCTTAGCTTTTTTTTGTCTGGGAAGCTCTTTATTTGATCTTCTATTTTGAATGATAGCCTTGCTGGGTAGAGTAGTCTTGGATTCAGATTCTTGTTTTTCATGACTTTGATTACTTCATGCCATTCCCTTCTGGCCTGTAGTGTTTCTTGGGAGAAGTCAGCTGAGAGCCTTATGGGGTTCCCTTTGTAGGTAACCTGTTGCTTATCTCTTGCTGCTTTTAGGATTCTCTCTTTGTCTTTAATTTGTGGCATTTTAATTACTATGTGTCTTGGTGTGGGCCTGTTTGGGTTCTTCTTACTTGGGACTCTCTGTGCTTCTTGAACTTGAATGCCTTCTTCCTTCACCAAATTAGGGAAGTTTTCTCTCACTATTTTTTTGAATATATTCTCTATCCCTTGCTCCTTTTCTTCTTCTTCGGGGACTCCTATGATGCGAATATTATTACGTTTCCAGTTGTCCCATAGTTCTCTTAAGCTGTCTTCCTGTTTTTTAATAGTTTTTTCCTTTTGTTTTTCTGATTGGTTGATTTTTTCTACCCTGTCTTCTAATTCACTGATCCGGTCCTCAGCTTCCCCTACTCTGCTTTTTAAACCTTCCAATGTGTTTTTCATTTCGGATATGTCATTTTTTATCTCTTCTTGTTGGTTTTTAATTTCCATTTGGCTTATTTTCAGTGTCTCTATGTCCTTACTCATGCTGTTCAGCTTCCTCAAGATCATGGCTCTGAATTCTAGCTCTGTTAACATGCCTAATTGCTCCACATTGATCTCATCTTCGGTGGAGGTGGTTTGCTCTTTCATTTGGCTTCTGTTTCTGTGTTTCACCATTTTAGCTATCTCTCTGGGCTTTGGAGCCTGTCAAGTTCTCCCTGTGGGTGTTGGTGTTCTGCTGTTTGTGGCTCCCTCTCCTGTGTTTAGATGAGCGAGGGAGGACCCGCGTTTAACACCACTGTCAAGTCTTACTTTCCTGGTTAAAGTTGCCAGCCCAGGAAACGTACTGTTATCCTCTAGCTTTTTGCCTGGAGGCTAGCAGTCTAGGTTAATTGATGAGTTTTGGGTTGTCAGTTGATTGAAAAACTCCCTCTGGTGCTCAGCCAAGGGGCTTTCACGAGGGTGGGGCAGATGCTGGTCCTTAGTGAGCCTCAATTAACACTTCAATGGCCCACGGGGTGGGGTTGGATCTCCGAGGGAGGGGCTGCTGCCTCTCCCCAGAGCCCTGGGAAGAACCAATGTGGCCACCGTCCTGAGTGGCTGCACTCAGCCCAAGCTCTGAGAGCCCTCCAAACCCCGAGTGTCCCGACACAGCTCCAGTCCAGTGTGCCCTCCCTCTGCCGGAGCCCAAGGTGAGTGGCTGTGGCTGTTTCAGCCTCTGTCCCGGCTGCGCTGTGGGGCCGCCTGGGAGTGTAACCCGAGGGCGCCGCTCCCTGCTAAGGCCGCTGCCGAGCTGCCGACCGCGGGCTCCCAGCCCCCGACTCGCGCCTTCGCAAGCCTACCGGGATCGAGTCGGTGTCCCTCGTTGTATGGTCCTCCAAGCTGCTTTTCTGTTGGTTTTTCCCGTCGATTTGTCTGTGTTATAGTTGTAATTCCAGTTTGGCTCTGGGAGACGGTCTGTGTAGCTCCGTTCACTCCGCCGCCATTTTTCGGTTCCCAACACCATTTATTAAAGAGGCCGTCTTTACTGTGCTGTATGCTCTTGCCACCTTTGTCAAATATTAATTGAGCAGATTGCCTTGGGTCCATTTCTGGGTTCTCTGTTCTGTTCCACTGGTCTATATGCCTGTTCTTGTGTCAGTACCAGGCTGTTTTGATTACAGTGGCTTTGTAGTATAACCTGAAATCTGGTATTGTGATCCTGCTTACTTTGTCCTTTTTTTACAAGATTGCTGTGGCTATTCATGGTCTTTTTTGGTTCCATATAATCTTTTGAAGTATTTGTTCTAGTTCTGTTAAGTGTGTCATTGGTATTTTGATGGGAATTGCATGGAATCTATAGATTGCTTTGAATAGTATGGACATTTTAATGATGTTAATTCTTCTAATCCATGAACAAAGTATGTACTTCCACTTTTTTATATCTTCCTTTATTACTTTTTACAATGTCCTGTAGTTTTCTGCAAATAGGTTCTTTACTTATTTGGTTAAGGTTACTAATGGGTATCTTAATTTTACCATTTGCCACAATGGTAAATTGGATTATTGTTTTAGTTTCTCTTTTTGTGAGTTCATCATTGGTGTATAAGAATGCCATCAATTTCTTGATGTTAATTTTGTATCCTGCTACTTTGCCAAATTCATTTATTAAGTCTAGTAGATTTTTGATGGAGTCTTTGGGGTTTTCTACATATAGTATCATGTCATCTGCGAATAATGACAGTTTCACTTCCTCCTTTCCAATTTGGATCCCTTTTATTTTTTCTTCCTGTCTGATTGCTGTGGCTAAGACTTCCAGTACTATGTTAAATAAGAGTGGTGAAAGTGGGCATCCTTGTCTTGTTCCTGTTCTTAAGGGAAATGCTTTTCTTTTTCTCCCATTGAGTATAATGTTGGCTGTAGGTCTTTCATATATAGCCTTTAATGTGTCAAGATATGATCCCTCTATTCCCACATTGCTGAGCGTTTTTATCAGAAATGGATGCTGGATTTTGTCAAAAGTTTTTTCGGCATCTATTGATATGATCATATGATTTTTATCTTTCATTTTATTTATGTGGTGTATCACATTTATTGATTTGTGAATATTGTACCAGCCTTGCATACCTGGAATGAATCCCACTTGGTCATGGTGAATAATTTTTTTGATGTATTGCTGAATTAGTTTTGCTAGTATTTTGTTCAGGATTTTGGCATGTATGTTCATCAGGGATATTGGTTTCTAGTGTTTTTCTTTGTTGTGTCTTTTTCTGGTTTTGGATTTAAATTATGCTGGCCTCATAAATCGAGTGTGGAAGTCTTCCTTCTTCTTGAATTTTGTGAAATAGTTTGATTAGAATGGGTATTAGTTCTTCTTTAAATATTCGGTAAAATTCCCCCGTGAAGCCATCTGGGCCTGGGCTTTTGTTTGCTGTTAGAGTTTTGATTACATTTTCAATTTCCTTAGTTGTTATTGGTCTGTTCAAGTTTTCTATCTCTTCCTGGTTCACTTTTGGGAGACTCTGTGTTTCTAGAAATTTGTCCATTTTGCTTAGATTGTCGAATTTGTTGCTGTATAATTGTTCATAATATCTGTTAACAATTCTTTGTATTTCTGTGCTGTCAGTTATTATTTCTCCTCTTTCATTTCTGATTTTGTGTATTTTGGTTCTCTCTCTTTGTTTCTTGGTGAGTCTAGCTAAGGGTCAACTCTTTGTTTCATTGATCCTTTGAATTGTTTTTTTGGTCTCCATGTCATTTATTTCTGCTGTGATCTTTACTGTTTCCTTCCTTCTACTTGCTCTGGGTTTCTTTTTTGTTGTTGTTGTTTGCTTTCTAGTTCCTTAAGTTATGAGGTTAGATAGTCTATTAGAGATTTTTCTTGTTTTTGAGGTAGGCCTTTAGTGCTATGAACTTCCTTCTCAGAACTGCTTTTGCTGCATCCCATAGATTTTGTGTTGTTGTGTGTTCATTTTCATTGGTTTCCAGGACGTTTTTAATTTCTTCCTTGATCTCCTCAGTAACCATTTATTGTTCAATAACATGTTATTTAGCCTCCATGTGTTCAAATGTCTTTGCATGTTCTTGTTGCAATTGATTTCTGGTTGCATTCCATTGTGATCTGAAAAGATGCTTGACATGATTTCAATCTTCTTGAACTTGTAGAAACTTAGTTTGTGCCCTAACATGTGGTTTATCTTTGAAAATGTCCCATGTGCACTTGAGAAGAATGTGTATTCTGTAGTTTTGGGGTGTAATTCTCTGTAGATATCTATTAAATCCATTTGATCTAGCACTTAATTTAGAGTCTCTGTTTCCTTGTTAATTTTTTATGTAGATGATCTATCCAGTGATGTGAGTGGGATGTTAAAGTCCCCTGCTATGATTGTATTGCTATTGATTTTTTTTTTTTAAGTCCTCCAGAAGATTTTTAATATATATTTTGCTCCTATATTGGGTGTATATATGTTTACCAAGGTTATATCTTCCTGTTGGATAGATCCTTTCAATATTATGTAGTGGTCTTCTTTGTCTCTAGTTATGGCCTTCATTTCGAAATCTAACTTATCAGATATGACTATTGCTATACCAGCTTTTTTATTTTTGCTTTCTATTTGCTTGGCAGATTTTTTTCCATCCCTTCACTTTCAACCTATGTGAGTCGTTTGTTGTGAGGTGGGTCTCTCGTAAACAACATATATGTGAGTCATGCTTTCTT
The DNA here is from genome assembly GCF_014108415.1 of Molossus molossus. Lineage (NCBI taxonomy): Eukaryota > Metazoa > Chordata > Mammalia > Chiroptera > Molossidae > Molossus > Molossus molossus. The sequence goes on along the minus strand of NW_023425347.1, from coordinate 22,253,984 downwards.
ATCCAGTCAGCTACTCTGTGTCTGTTTATTGGAGCATTCAAACAATTCACATTTAAGGTGATAATTGATATTTACTTATTTATTGCCATTTTTGTTTAGTGTGGTTATATTTTTTTCCTATTTCTTCTACTAATTACTGCAGACCTGGTTTGGTGTTAATATATTCCCTTAGCCTTTTTTTTTTGTCTGGAAAGCTCATTATTTGATCTTCTATTTTTAATGATAGTGTTGCTGGATAGAGTAGTCTTGGATTCATATCCTTGTTTTTCATGACCTTGAATACTTCATGCCATTCCCTTCTGGCCTGTAGTGTTTCTTTGAGAAGTCAGCTGAGAGCCTTATGGGGTTTCCTTTGTAGGTAACCTGTTGCTTATCTCTTGCTGCCTTTAGGATTCTCTCTGTCTTTAATTTTTGGCATTTTAATTACTATGTGTCTTGGTGTGGGCCTGTTTGGGTTCTTCTTACTTGGGGCTTTCTGTGCTTCTTGAACTTGAATGCCTTCTTCCTTCACCAAGTTAGGAAAGTTTTTTGTCACTATTTCTTCAAATATATTCTCTAACCCTTGCCCACTTTCTTCCTCTTCAGGGACTCCTATGATACGAATGTTATTACATTTCCAGTTTTCCCACAGTTCTCTTAAGCTGTATTCCTGTTTTTTAATTTTTTTTTTTCTTTTGGTTTTATGATTGATTGATTTTTTTCTACCGTCTTTTAATTCACTAATCTGGTTCTCAGCTTTCTCTACTCTGCTGGTTAATTCTTCCAATGTGTTCTTAAATTTTGCTATGTCATTCTGCATTTTCACTGGTTGATTTTCAATGTTTCTATATCTTTACCCATGGTGCTGATGTCCTTATTCATGCTGTTGAGTTTCCTCAAGATCATGGCTCTGAACTCTACCTCTAATAATTTGCTTAACTGCATTTCATTTATCTCATCTTCGATAGAATTCTCTTGTTCTTTCATTTGGATCAATTTCTTTGTTTCACCATTTTGGCTATCTCAGTGGGTTTTGGAGCCTGCCAAATTTTCACCTTGGGTCTTGGAGTTCTGCTGTTTGTGGCTCCCTCTACTGGGTTGGATGGGCCTGGGTGGGCCCATGTTAAACACTTCCGTCAATTCTTACTTTCCTGGGTAGATTTGCAAGCCTAGGAAAGTTTCAGTTATCCTCTAGGTTTTTGCCTGGAGGCTAGTAGTCTCAGTTACTCAGGGCCTTGGAATGTAGCCCTGGTGTTCTGCCTAAGAGGATTTCTAGCGGGTGGGATAGATGCTGGTTGTTAATGAGCCTCAATTTTCATTTCTTTGCCTCACCTGGGAAAGGCTGAATATCCAAGGGAAGGGGGGTGAGGGGAGCTGCTGCTTTTCCCCACAGCTCTGGGAAGGAGCACACTGGTCACCTTCCTTTCTGGCCAAAACTCAGCAAAAACTCTGAGTGCCCTCCAAATCCCGGGTGTCCCCACAGAGTTCCAGCCTAGTCTGCCCTCCCTCTGCCAGAATCCCAGGTGAGTGGCTATGGCTATTTTAGCAATCTTTCCCAGCTCTCTGCACTGTGGAGCGGGCTTTGTCTTTATTCCCCAAGGGTGCTGCTCACAGCTAAGACTGCTGCTGTCCGTGGACTCCCAGCTTGCCACCCTCTCATGCCTCCACATATCCTACCAGTGTCCATGGTTATATGGTCTTGTCCTGCTGCATTTCTGTTGCTTTTTTCTGAGGATTTGTCTTCATTTCAGTTGGAATTCCCATTTGGTCCTGGAAGATCATCTGTGTAGCTTCATTCACTCCACGGCTATTTTCACATCCTCTATGCCTATCTTGTGTGCAGCTGGGTCGCACCAGTCCTCTCGGGCTCTCACTTCCCACTGCTCTTGTGGGCTGCTGGGTTGTACCAATAACACAATTTTTAATATGGGCAAAGGTATGAGCAGAAATTTCTACAAGTAATATATACAGATGGCCAAAAACACATGAAAAGATGCTCAATATCATTAGTCACTAGAAAAATGCAATAAAAACAAAATACAATGCCAATTTACATGCACTGGGATGGTTATTATAATAATAAAATATGTTGGTGAGGATGTAAAAATATTTGAGTCCTCATACATTGCTTGTGATCATGTAAAATAATGCAGCCACTGTGGAAAGTCTTTTGTCACGTCCTGAGAGAGTTAATCAAAGAGTGAGCATATAACCCCAAAATCTAGTCCTAACTATGTACCCATAAGAATTGAAAACAGCTATTCCTATGAAAACTTGTATACCATGCAAGCATTATTGATAATATCCCAAAGTGGAAACAACCCAAATGTACATCAGCTGATGGAGAACCAAAATGTATAGCCATGTTTTAAAACTTTAGTCAGTCCTACAATGGATGGAGTACTGGCGTGTTACAACATGACAAAGCTTGAAAACATTATGCTAAGTGAAGAAAACCAGATGCACAAGACCACATATTGTATGATTCTATTTATTTAAAATGTCCAGTTTATGCCTGTTGTCCTAAGGGAATAACTTGATGCACACCCTTTCATGCTTAAAGTTGCTTGCATTTTAACAACACACCACAAGATCATCCTATCTTTGTGTAGGATGTGGAGTGGAGTATAAAATCTGTTTGATTCACCTGAGGGAGCAGAGTAGTGCTACAGAATCATTTTAGATCAGACATTTTTCCAGGATGCATTTGATAGCAAGTCATTTAAAGCAGACTTGATGGGACCAAGGACTGGGCCAAAGCAACCAAAAAGAACAACACATAAGGTCTAACAACAAATGATTGGATGAACTCTCTTCAACTGTAAAGGGTAATTATACATGTGATGATCATGACTCAGAAAGTACCAGGAGGTGACATTTTCCAAATAATGTTTATCTCCTTTTGAAAAACTAGAAAATGCATTTTACAGAATTAAAAATAGTCTAGTCCCAAGTGTTTTTGTACATGTTGACTTTTTAAGATTCATTCTGTTTTGTCTTGTTCATTAATTATAATTAGACACTTTTAAACAAGAGGTTTGTTTCTATATGAATATACAGTATTTACAAGATGTTTTGTGGGGACTTTGTAAATATACCTTTGTGGTTGTTTTTTTCAGGTATTCTAGAAAATAAAGCACATCATTTCTTACCTTTCCTATTTCAATTCCATTTCATATCCAGAAATGCACTATTTATTTATTTTTAATTCTGTATTACCAAAACAAAACAATTTGTAAGTCCTTCATAAATGAAACTAAGCATGTGTTTGCAGTGTCCAACTTTATCTGAGAAAATTAGCAGAAATAAAAATTTCTTGTGTTGCATATTTAAAAATTTGATGTCAGTCTAATCTTATCATTTGCATTAATGTATTCTAAAATATGAATTATTAAATTGATCACATCAATGTAACAAAAGGCAGTCTGAAGTACCTTCTTTAGCCGCAAGCATTCTGAATCTTTTTTTTAGCCTACTTTGAACACTACCAAATATGTGAAGAAATGTTTTTCTAATTGGAACAGTTTATACTTATACTTACCTTCTTTTAAAAAACTACATTTTCTCTATGTAACCAACTTTAAAAATAATAATTTAGAAAATCTAAAATATTTAAATATTTGTGGAATCTTTTCTTTGTAGTATCTGCTTATTTTTGAGACCATATTGCAAAAATCTTTTTTCATCTGTGTTTAAAATTATTTGTCCTATTTCTGGTGGCCATAAGAAAGCATCTGGCCCAGGAAAGAACTGACTCACGTTGCTCTGAGATGGCTTGTTTGCTGGGCATCCTCCAGGAATACAGTGTCTGGAATTATTCTGAAACTATCCATAAGGGTCCTCCCCCACCCCCCAACAAGGTAGAAAGACCAACTACTTCCTTTCAGGAGGTAGGGAATTAACAGAGTAATGCCTCTGATATCAGATTTCCTCAAGGTGAGAAAAAAGAAAAATCAGATGCCACTTTGTCAATTATTCCCAAGGTGAACACTACAGGAAAAATGAAACGCTGGTGGAGAGAAAAAGAGAATAGAATTAAATGCCTTTGTATTGCATTCATAAGGAATTGGTCTAAAAGGAGCCTGTACTGAAGGAGAATAAAGTTGAAGAACTGAAACTACTTGACTTCAAGACTTACTATAAAGCTACAGTATTCAAGACAGTGTGATATTGGAGAAAGACTAGACAAATGGATCCATGAAACAGAACAGAGATCCCAGAAATACTCCCATATAAGTATAGTCAATTGATTTTTGACTAAGAAGCAAAAGCAATTCAATGGAGAAATGACAGTCTTAACAAATGCTGCCATCCACACAATAATAAATCTAGGAACAGACTTTACACCCTTCACAAATATTGACATGAAATGAATCATAAATGTAAATGTAAAATGCGAAACTATGACACTTCTAATGGTTAACATAGGAGAAAATCTAGATGTTCTTAAGTTTGACAATGTCTTTTTAAATACAACCCCAAAAGCATAATCCATGAAAGAAATAGTCAGTGAATTGTACTTAATTAAAACAAAACATGTCTGCTCAGTAAAAGACACTGTCATGAGAATGAGGAGATAAGCTACAGATTGGAAGAAAATATTTGCAAAAGACATATCAGATAAAGAACCCCTATCCATAATATATGTAAAACTTTTGGAGCTCTACCTAAGAAAACAACTAAATTTTAAAATGAGCAAAATAGCTGAACAGAAACTGTACCAAAAAGAATAAGCAAATGGAAAATAAACCCATGAAAAATGCTCCACATCATATGTCATTAATAAATTGCAAATTAAAACAGGGATTACCTCATCCATTACCACGATGAAAATCCCAAACAGTGACAAGACCAAGGGCAGGAGCAGATGTGGAGCAACAGGAACGCTCATCCATTGCTGGTGGGAATGCAAAATGGTGCAGCCATTTAGGAAGACAGTTTGGCAGTTTCTTACAAACCTAAACAATCCAGCAACTGTGCTACTTGACATTTACCCAAATCATTAAAAAAATTATGTCTACACAAAACCTTGAGCATGGATGTTTGTAGCAGGTTTGTTTATCATTGACAAAATCTAAAAGCAACCAACATGTCCTTCCATGGGTGACTGGACTTCTAAACTATGGTACATCCAGACAATGGAATGTTATTCAACACTAAAAAGAAATGAGATAACAATCCATGTAAATGCATGGAAGAAACTTAAAGGTATATTTCTAACTGAAAGACGCCAATCTAATAAGGCTACATACTGTATGATTCCAACTATGTAATTTTCTGGAAAAAACAAAATTAAGGAGACATTAAAAAGATCAGTGCTTGCCAGGTATTGGGGGAGGGGGGGATGGATAGACAAAGCATAGAGGATTTTTAAGGCAAAAAACTACTCTGTCTGGTGCTATAATGGTGGCCACATGTCATTATGCATTTATCTAAATCCACAGAATGTACAGCAGGACAAGTACACCTTAGTGTAAACTGTGGACTTGGAGTGATAATGATGTATTAATGTTAGTTCATCAATTTTAGGAACTGTACCACTGTGGGGCAGAATATGGGAATGAGGCGATTCTGGGGGGGTGGGGCTGGGAGCGTGTGGGAACTCTTCTGTGTGCTCTGTACACAGTTTTACTATGAACCTCAAACTTCTGAAAAATAAAGTCTATTTTAAAAATCCTCTAGTTTTGTCTTCTACATTTAGGTTTACCAGGCAATGAAAAGGAAGTTATTTCTGAAGCCCACCTACTGAGGAAAGGAAGCAACAGGCTATGGTTGCCTATCACCAGCTTTCAGAGAGTCGATCCAAGTCAGCTTGGTCCTTTACTCCCAGTCAGCCACACTGCTCACTGTACTGGGCTTGGTAAAAGTGCAACCGGAATCATGATCCTGTCATAGCCCTGCCTGCCAACTCTCTGTTTGCATGTGTGGGTTTCACTGCACTTTTTTCTAAGTCTTTTTCTAGACAACGTCTGGTTTATTCTGATCTACAGCTTTCATTCCTTTAATAAAGTGGATCTAAGTTAGAAATCAATAGGAAGAAACCAACCAACAAACAAAAACGTGGTGAGAGCTCCTGAAATTACTTTTTCATACATGCATTTTAAACAACATGGCATTGTGTCATCTATAGATGGTAAAGTTGTTTTCCATGGGGGTGTGGGCTAGCAGTCTATTATTACACATGCATACTGGAATTGAACAATAAAGAAGCAGATGGCAGATGGTAGAAGCTAGGTTTTTGCTGTTGGAGTGAGAGTTTATAGATGAGCAAGGGAAGGAGTCTAGAATGATCCATGTGATAATGGATTAGAGTGGGAGACATAATGATGAGCTCATGTTTAGCTTAATATAGACACCTATGGTTACATATAGAAATATATCTAGGTATGTGTATATGCAAGTGTTAGTGTACACATATATATTTTCTTGCTTTGTCAGCTGAGGGGTCCTAAAAGAAACTGGTAGCAATAAGCACAGTTAGCAACCAGATCTGGGTTCTAATACTAGCCTCCGATGAAAGGAATCTGCGCGTATTGGGGAAATGGTTATTTCTAGGGTTGGGGATAGAAATGTACAAGATGAAAAGATGTGCCTCGAGCACCGTGTAGTACCAGGAAGTAAAGAAGTTCTGGAAGTAAAACAACAACCAAAATCCTCCCAGTGATGAGGGTATGTCAAAAGGACAGAAGAGCCAACTCTAAGAGCTCATGGTGTGGACACAGCTGTAACACTTGAGCAACAAAAGAGATAAATAGTATTGGATTATAAAGGAAATTATAAAATAACTATCCATGAGTTTATACTGATACAAATAAATGATTCAATAAGTAAATAAATGAAGAGAATAGACAAATTTCTCATGCAGAAGAATTCCAAATAAATTATTTAAATCACCCTAAATGAGAGAGAGCATAACTCCCAGTCCTTAAGGGTGGGCTCTGCATAGTGACTTTCTTCCAAAAACACAGAATTGAAAAGGGGAGAAAAGAGTCTCTTTACAGTGGAGAAACCTGACAAATACGATGTGAGCCAGGTGATCAAAGTCAAGATCAACAACAAGTCCTGCTGATGGGATGTGTACTTGTTATGATGTGTTGGGAATGGCTTTTCATCTCTGTGATCTTCCTCCCCCAAACTGCTGGCTAAGCAAGAGAAAAAACATCAGGCAAGTCTCACTTGAGGGAGCTCCTATAAAATACCTGACCAGTACTCTCCAAAACGTCCAGGTCATCAAAAACAAGGTGAGTCTGAGAACCTGAGAAGCCTGAGGAAACAAGACAACTAAATGTAATGTGGTGTCCTGGATGGGATCCTGGAACAGAAAAAGAACAGTAGGCAAAAACTAAGAAAATCTGAATAAAGTATGGACTTCAGTTAATAACAATGTATCAAGTTTATTTTAGTAATGTAACAAATATACCTTACTGGTATTAGATGTTAATAAGAGACAAAACGGGGTGCTGGATATATGGTAACTCTATGTATATGTACTATCCATCACAAGTTTCTGTGCATAGAAAACTGTCTAAAATTTTTGAGGTTCATTCAAAAAAAAAACCATGAAATTTTGTTGTGCTAAGTAAAATAATATATAAAGGAATTGTGTTTTAATGTATCATTGCAATATGCTTGCATAAAATAAGCATACATTGGGACTTGGAAGTGACTCTTACAACAGAGTGGTCTTAAATAAAATCACAGAAAATGGTTAAGAACGACCCTGTGGCAGATACAGAAACTTTTGTGTTTCAGATTACTTATGATTCTCAGGAGACCTGGACACAAACAAATGACTTAGCAGTCTAAGTGGAGACCGTGGGGCTTCCTATGGTGAAGAAATCTTCTTGGAAAAAACACTAGTCTTAAAGTGCATTTATGCAGGATGAATGAAAATCCATTTGCCCGTATTATTGGTTAGACTTTTGCCAAACACTAATGGTGAGAATGATATCTCGGAGGATGGGGCAGATCAGAGAAGAATTTTGATTCTTGAGAAATGTAGGGTGATATAGATGGCAAAACCAACCCAGAACTAGGTGATCAGGCAGATCAGGAAGAGTTTTGCAGAAAGATGAATGACTGAAATGTGTGAGAATAGAAGACCCGAGACAGGGAAGACTGGTGTCTGGGTGTCCATCAGAGGGAATTTGGAGTTCTAGAAGTAATCCAGATTTAAGAACTCCGAGTCATGGGTTACAGACCTGAGCCCATTATCAGTTTCTTTTTTTGTTGTTATTAAATCCTCACTGAGGATATTTTTCCATTCATCTTCAGATAGTGGGGGAGGGAGAGAGAGAGAATCATCAATGTGAGAGAGACACATCAATTGTTTGCCTCTCACACATCCTTGAGACTAGGGCTGGGGACCAAACTGCAACTGAGGTACATGTGCCCTTGACCGAAATCAAACCCATGACTCTTTGGTCCGCAGGCTGATGCTTTAACTGCTGAGCCAAACTGGCCAGGGCCCATTAGCAGTTTCTATCTTCACCAGCTATGTGATCCTAAGCCTTAATTTCACCATCTGAAAAATGGGACTAATACAAATCCTTACCTTATAAGTTGTGAGTATTAAATACTGTAAGATTTTAAATGTTTAGAATAGCACTTGACTCGTATTTAATAAAGGACAGCTGCAATTACTATAATTATGTTATTACTCATATCATTTTAAAGAGTGCCTGCAGGGGCCAACAGCATGTAAGGGAAGCATCTAAAACAGTGTCTGGCACAAACTAGGAGCTAGGTAAGTATTTGCTTTTAGACTCCTCTTCCTAAAATGATGTTGGCTGGGCCATGTGGTATGCCAGATTGGGCTTTCAGTCAGTTAATTGTCACTGATGTCTGCTCCAGATTATCTACATGGTATTTGCATGTCCACAGAGAGTTCTTCATTTTCTCGCAGTTTATTTTTCCTTTTTTTCTCTGTATTAATATGTAAGTTCAGCACTAATCATCACAGTTAACCATTGATTGTAGTTTTAGTTTTTAAACCCACAACTGTAGCAGTCCAAGTCCGCACTTCAAGCTCTAATCTGTTCTGTACCCATAGTGTCAGCCCTGCCAAAGCATTTGAAGAGCAATACACCGATGGCATCCATTGTGCTTACAAGTTTTCTGGGCGATAGTTATTAAATTTTTTTCATAAGGGAAAGAAGTCATGTAACCGGTAAAAATTGTTTGTCTTTTTAATTCTACTTCTAGGTGTGATGTGTCTTGAAGAAATAATAAAATGAAAACATGATGATTCTTTGCAATGCTCTCATTCTTTGGGGCAGAGGATCAAAGATACATTAAACATATTTTTTTCATTTATTATTTTTAGAGAGAGAGCAAGGGAAAAGGAGAGAGAGATGGAAACATCAATGAGAGAGAACATCAATTAGTCACCTCCTGCATGCCCACCACTGGGGATCTGACCCACAACCTGGGCATGTGCCCTGGTCAGGAATCAAACCAGTGACCTCTTGGTGCATGGGTCAACACTCAACTGCTGAGCCACACTGGCTGGGCTCAAAGATACATTTTAAATTTGTAGAGCTAAAGCCCAAAGATTTGGGTCTGGTCATAACTTCATAGCTGTGAGTCTTAGTCTGGGTTCTCTGAAAATAGAACTGAGATTGTGATTTACATGAGGTCGTTGAGGTAGTCTGTTGGAGAATGTGATGTAAGGAGTAAGTGCACAGGGTAGATAAAATAGAAAAGAAGAAAAAGCCAATATTAGGAAGCATTATCAAGTTAACTACCAGAGAAGGTGGTTAGAATTTTATCCCACTACCATTTATCCACCCTATACCTTCTTCTACCTCCACCCATCCCATTTTCCCCCTGGTCATTACCATACTGTTGTCTATCTCGGAGTTTTTTGTTTTTCTTTCTCCTCCTCCTCCTCCTCCTCCTCCTCCTCCTCCTCCTCCTCCTCCTCCTCCTCCTCCTTCTTCTTCTTCTTCTTCTTCTTCTTCTTCTTCTTCTTCTTCTTCTTCTTCTTCTTCTTCTTCTTCTTCTTCCTCTTCTTCTTTTGATTAATCCCTTTACATTTTTTACCCAGAAGACTTGACTTAGTGTGGTGAACACACAATACAATCTATAAATAATGTATTATAGATTTGTACACCTGAAACCTTCACAGAAACATTATAAAATGGGTCTCAAACTGTCCATCCAAGTACAGAAGAGTGAAGCCTTTAATCACTAACAACTGATACTGTAAACTCCACTGTACTTCTGGCTTGTACACATCTCAGTGCTAAATACATGAGGCATTTCCTCCAGGACCTGGAAGTGTGAGAGATGCAGTCCAGGCCTAAGGTAAGGCTTTGCCTGTTGTTCCTGTACAAACCTAGACAAAGCAAGCATCCAAGTGGCCACTGAAGCAATAGTTAAACTGAAGGGATGGACAAGAGATGTCAGGAACACTGTATAAAGTCATTGTCATGTGACTTACTATGGAATGGATAAAAACACTATGGAATATTAATACAATAGAATTCTATCTATCAATGAGAATGAATAAATAATAACTACACACAACGATGTGAATGAATCTCACAAATAAAAGGTTAGATAGACATAATGGAGTACTCCATCTATATAAGTCCTAAAAGCATGAAAAAGGAATCTATAATATCAGAATTCAAGAGTACTGGTGACACTTGGGAAGGTAGTGACTGAAAAGGAACACAAGGGGACTTCTGTTACTGGAAATGTCCTGTGTCTTCATTCGGGTGCTGGTTACATGTGTAGACTAGATTTATAAAATCCATCAAACAGTACATATGATTTCTTTTGAATCTTTGCTTGTAGTTTATAACTTAATACAAGTTTTACACACATACACATAGAAATCAACTCCCCAAGTAGAAGATCTTTACTGAAGAGTAAGTGCAAGTCTTAAAATCATTGAGGGAGAGAACATCATTATTTATCAAATAAAAAAATCTGTCTTGACAAAAATTTACAAAAGAGTTCTGAGAAATATAGATTGGATGGTTTATGATAAGAGAGTGTCATTATTTGTTGATTTAGCTAATTCATTCAGTCATTGCAAGCAATATATACTAATTATTAAGCTTTCCCTTTCTGTAAGGATTATGCTAGATACCTAGTTTAAAATAAAACAAGCAAAGATCCTGTCTTCTCAGAGCTTTCAGAGCCAATGGGGAGCTGAAAAATGCATACTTCATGGTAGAGTTCAGATGCTCTCGTCACACACACACACACACACACACACACACACACACGGTAACTATGTGAGATGATACATTAATTAGCATGACTGTGCTAATCATTTCACTATGTGTATGTATATCAAAGCATATGTTGTATAACTTAATTTTTACTTAAAATATAAAATTACATTCAGTAGCATAAAGGAGTAATGAAGAAAACATACCAAGAGTTCAGAAGTGGAAGAGGTCACTCATAATTAAGAGGCTCAAGAAAGGTTTCATGGTGGAGGAGCCTCGGGAGTCATGCTTCTGTCATAGCAGGTTGAATTTAGTTACATGAAGACTGGTGGTGAAGACCAGCTATGGACCACATCAAGATAGGAGCGGGGAATAATGAGTCATTTTGTCTAGAACCACTGGGTTTTAGAGTGAGGAGATCTATTTATTTGTTTAATGTGAGTAGATTCACTGATTTGTCAGTTCATTAGATAAACATTTATTAACTTCCTTTCATGGCCCAGGACTTGGCTGAACATCACTAGTCATCAGAGAGATGCAAATTAAAACAACAATGAGGTATCACCTCACACCCATCAGAACGGCTGCCATCAACAAACCATCAAACAACAAGTGTTGGCGAGGGTGTGAAGAAAAGGGGACTCTAGTGCACTGCTGGTGTGAATGCAGACTGCTGCAGCCACTATGGAAAACAATATGGTGTTACCTCAAAAAATTAAAAATTGAACTTCCATTTGACCCAGTGATCCTGCTTCTAGAAATATACCCTAAAACACCTGAAACACCAATCAGAAAGAATATATCTACCCCCATGTTTGTAACAGCACTATTTACAATAGCTAAGATCTGAAACAGCCCAAATGTCCATCAGTAGACGAATGGATAAGAAAGTTGTGGTACAAATACACAATGGAGTACTATGCAGCTGTAAGAAAGAAAGATCTCTTATCCTTTGAGATGACATGGAGGGACCTGGAAAGTGTCATCCTAAGCAAAACATGCCAAACAGAGAAAGACAAGTATCATATGATCTCACTTATTTGTGGAATATAATGAACATAACAGTCTGAGGAATGGGGTAGTCCCAGAGACATGGAAGTGGGGTACAGACTGACAATCCCCAGAAGAGGAGGTGGTGAGGGAGAGATAAGCCACAGAACTTACATGCATGTAGGCATGAACAATGGACATGGACAACAAAGCTGGGGACAGGGCGGGGAGGGAAGGGGCGGGGGGAATCAGTGGGGGAAAAAAGAGAAACATCTGTAACAAAAATAAATAAAGTAAATAAAAAAAGGACTTGGAATATAACTGTGGATCTCTCTGTGCCTATGACTATTGTAAAGCCTAAGGGAAGATAAGTAGGCAAATGAACCTTTAAAGTGAAGTGTGATGCGGGGTGTGAGGGGGTGCAGAGCTGTGACAGCTCAGAGCAGGGCTGCACAACACACTGTGGACTCAGAGAAAAACTCCCGGAAGTGTCATGCCAAGTAAGATCCATGTAGGCTCACATCAATGTTGGCTCTTGGATGCCAGGCCAAGAAATTTGAAGAGTCGAATAAGTTCTGCTTGCTTGCGTCGAAACTTGAACAAAGAAGTGATAGGATCCAACTGTTCTCTAGGAAGTTTAATCTTGCTGCTACACAGGATGTGAGAGAGAAATAGAGGGTAGAAGACCAGTTAGCACATTTCAGGTGAGAGACAGTAAGTGTGTAAACAAGTTAGTCTAGGAAAATTTTGAGAAATGAACAGATCTGAGATGTATTGAGGTAATAGCCCTGGAAGAATGTTTCAGCTGATTCTGTTTTGGTTGAGAAAAGAAGAAGGATGCAAAGACTGTGAGCCTAGCAAACCTGTGTCATTTGCAGAGAGGACACTTAAGGGAGGAGGCTTACTTGGGATAGAACAAGCACAGGAGTATGTGTGCTTTGGAGAGAGCTGGTGAGGCCACCTTGAGATGCCTTGACTCAGAGGCCAGAAGGACATGCTGATACCGGGTTTTACACAGAGTTTTAGAGAGAGTGCCAGACTGCAAATATAGTTCTGGGAGTCTTCTACCACATGGAAGTACTTATTGCATTCATGAAACTGGACGAGATTGTCAAATGACACAATGTATAGAGAAAAATGAGGAAAAGCCAGCCAACAGTGACCCGGGAGGCAGGGACAACATTGAGAGGGGGTGGGAGAGAAGATAGAAAAGGAGAAGCAGGTAAAGAGAGAGAGAGGAAAAAAATAGCGCCCAAAAGTCATTAGAACAGTGTCAGGGAGAAAGGAGCATGGTCCACAGTGTCAGAGGTGAGGGGAGGTTCATGCTACCAGGGACCTGCCTGGTGTGTGTCTATTACCTTGGGACAGGCAACGTGCGAAAAGAGAACAGTGGAATTGATACTGCTTTATTGGATATTTCCCCAAAAGTCCTGTGTCCTGGGATAACTAACATTTTAAGCCAAGCGCTATGAGCACATTTTCTTTAGAGCCAAGGCTTTAAAAACCAAACCAAACCACTCGAAAATGGTCCTTTGGGTGCAAAAATATTGCAATTCTGCCTTAGTGTCTTTACATAAAACAACTCATTTAATGGGAACCTAAACTGGAAAGGAAATAAATACTTTAAAAACAGATTTTTTTTTTTATTAAAAAAAAAATCATGACATTGCAAAATGAAACTAAGAGAAAGGTGTTAAAAACTAGGGAAAGGCAAACAGATGGTGTCTTTTAAGCAGGAACTTATCTCAAGCAGATAAGAGGAAGCTCCTGTTTAGGAGTGGCTGTCTGTCTTTTGAAACATTTTCTACTAGCCTGGCTGGTGTGGCTCAGTGGTTGAGCATCGACCCATGCACCAAGAGGTCACTGGTTCAATTCCTGGTCAGGGCACATGCCCAGGTAGTGGGTCAAATCCCCAGTAGAGGGCATGCAGGAGGTGGTCAATCGATGTTCTCTCTCATTGATGTTTCTATCACTCTCTCCTTTCCCCTTCCTCTCTCTCTAAAATCAATAAAAAAAAATTTTTTTTAAAGAAAAGAAAAATTTCCTACTAAAATCTGGAATGAGTTGACATCCATTAACATCCAAGTGGATCCAGATTTATCATTTCATCTCTCAGGCCAGTGCCCATCCCATGCCAGCCCCCTTCTTAAGTAGTACGGTCATGTCCTGATGTTATTATCAATAGCACCTCCTTTCGTTTTCAAACAGGTCCCAGAGTGGATATTAAGGTACATGATTACTCTACTCCCAGGTCTCTCATACGCTCAGCAGAAAATAATAGTGACATTTGAGGGCTCTGACATTCCGATAAACGAATTTGAATCTAGATTCCACCATTTGGGGCTCAGTTTAGGCAAGATTTGCTCTTGGGAAAATTTTAGCTTCTTGGGCCTCAGTTTGCCCAAATGATAAAGGAGAATAACTAAAGGACTCACTGAATAAGGTTACTGTAATGAGGTGATGTCCAGAGAGGGTTGAGTACTTTTCTGGAACATACAGAAACAGTTGATAAATGCTACCAGTAATTATGATCATTATTAATGTTGTCATCTTCCATCTAGAGACTCGGACTTATTTGAAGCTATGGTTTCTTGTTTTGTTCTGCTTTTACGGTTGTCCTTTATAACCTTGCCCCCATGTGGGTTTATCCCAGCATCAGTCTCATTATAGACTCCGGGGTAGTCTGCATGGCTCCTGGACCCAATCCAAAGTGAGGACAGAAATCAAGGTAACAATTACAAACAGAGTCACCAAAATACATAACCAGTATTCTGAGGTCATGTCCTATACATTTAAAAGGCATTTCCTTATCTTCACATGTATTGTTACATGGATAACGATATGAGTCTTGAGAGGATAAATAATTTTTCTTACAGTTCTGAAATTAGGTTTTATGACTTGAAACCCAAGTCTTCTAATAGTTTGAAAAATGAACCAAATAACTCTGTGGATGTGTGCACTGCCTCAGAAGTCAACAGACATGCAAAATATTATTTTGCCTTTTATGGAGTCCACTATCAGTTTAGGCCACAAGTCTGTGTCTCAAAAACTGTCATACATAATGCAATAATGCTATCACTACTCTTGTCTTTTTAAGTCTTTTTCCTACAGGTCTTATTGCCAATTTCTCTTTGATTGATGAAAGAATTTGATTATTTGAGTCACAATTAATGAAAACATCACCAGTTGCCAGCATCTCGTCGGATATTAAGAACTGCAGGATTGTGTGATGTCCTTACATATGAGTGAGTTCAAGGTATTTTTATGCCTTCTACCTTTATGTTTTTAATTTTTCATCATGTCTACATGATGACCTTGATGTTGATAGACATTCATAATTACCCCTGGGAAAGGGAGAAAATAAGGCTAGGGATGTTTCCTGTCTTTGAATATTAACCCTGTTCCTGTTTGGTGTCAGCCAGGAGTCGGGGAGGGGACAATGCATGAGTCCTCTGGATTCTGGTTACAGCCATGGAGGCCTACAGTCCCAGAGCCCATGCAGATTTCCACTGTCTTTCCAAGTCTCAGCTATTGCACTCTGCTCTCCCCTCCCCAGGCCAATGGGATCCTCTGGAGAAGAAGCAGATCACAACACTAGGCAAAAACTCCTCTTAGCTTTCAGAGTGTAGATGTATTTGCTAATCAATATAGGATCCCTTGTTTAAGAGACTATAGCAACTTACTTCTCTGATGCTACATCTCATATTCTGATTGCCTGAGTGAGACTTGCCCACTTCAAATAAAAAGTGCATCATTTGCCCAAAACATGCATACGCAGTGTGAAGAAGTGATTACAAACCCATTGCAATGAAGACTCTATGAGACAAGGCAAGTTTGTTGTCCAGTGTCTGGCACAGGAGTGTTCAATAAACACTGGCCATCGCAATATGTGAGCCCGTCATTGAAGCTAAGTGTTTTAATTCCCATAACAATAGGTCATGGCCTAGAGAGAGATTTTGTGTCAGGGTGTCCTGTTCTTCCACATTACATCAAGCCAGACTCGGTCAGGAAAATAGTACAGACCCTCTTCAGGCCGCTGTCTTCAGAAATGTCACTGCTCTGAAGATGGTGAGTGGAGAAGAGCTGATGACAAGTTACTGAGCTGGAAAGAAAGGGATGAAAAGAATGCATCTAGGAACACACGCGTTTTCAAAATCCTCTCAGCACATCTATGGGGCTTTATTTGGAACCAGTGCCATCTGTTTGCCGGATGTCTCTGACAGAAATGTGTCCATGAATTTGGACACTTCTCTTTTCCCCCCTCAGCTGTGCAGTGGAGCCAGATGTTCTTGTGTTTCAGAAGCAACCACATCCATCAAGCTCTTTGCGGGACTGGATCATTCATGCTTGTGTAACTTCACTTCACCAACAGGGAGACTAGTGGGCTTGTTTATCCACTTGTTTTTTGTTTTGTTTTTTTTTTCCCTTGAATTTTCTCTCACTTTGCTTCAAATTAAATTAAAAGCCAGCACTGTCACTAATTAACCAAGGGTGGCATATTTGTAAACCTGGATTTGCCGGGTTGCCAGTTGGGTTGCCAGTTGAGAAAAATCCCTCTGCACTCTTTGCCAAAACCGTGTTTACCAGGCACCATTGGTGTCTTGGCAAAGAGGTTTGGGTTTTGTCAGAACATCATGTAGCTGTGTAAAAGATGTCCTTCGGAGATGTTAGCTGCCTTGCGTTGTTCCCAGCTTAAATATGCTGTGAACTAATTAACACCAGCATGAGAGTAAACACTCAAATATCGTTACCTTGCAAATAACAGCACACAAATTTCTGTGCATGGGTTTCTGTCTCTTAAAAAGAGAATGATGATGGTTGTTATCACAGGAAGAGAAAATATTGGGAACGTAGAGCATTGGCTTCTGCTCACAGACCGTCTCGCATCCCAGCTTCTAAGAGGCTTGCAAACTCGAAGGGCCATATTACCAGATATAGGTGTTGAAAACATTGCAGACACTGTCCATAGAAGAGGTAAGAGTGCATGCGGGGGCACATTTTCCATCAAGAAGTTTCAGTTGAGGGCGAAACTTGAATTCATGCTGGAAAGAAATGTTTACTTGCTTTTTTTCTCCTCCTATCTGCATAACCGTTGTACTGGTAGCAGGGCCACCTGAGTCCAGACCCAAGGTGAATTTACTGCTTATGAACACCCTGAGGTTGACACCCTCCAGGCTGTGGAGTAAAAGGAGGTGCCTACTTTCTCTGCTTCTTGATCTGAAGTGACCCTGACAATTGGAATCTGAGATTCTAAGTGGCCAAAAGAAGTGAAGTTAAAGAGAACAGGGACCAGCCTTATGGAAATAATGCTGATTTTCATATTTGCAACTAGGATTCATTCTTTTTCTTAAAAACTTACTTTTAGTATGGGAACACTGACCAAAAAGCCACTTTTACATAGATGCTCTATAAGAGTGCCATCCAACAGGACTGTTTGTGACAATGGAAATGTTTCCTATGTTGTTCAGTGTGGTAGTCTCTCACCACACCGTGGCCCTTGAACACTTGATGTAAATCTAGTGGACTGGGGAAGAGATATGTCATCTATTTTCATTTACGTAAATTTAAATGCAAACACTCCCATGAGACTGTGGCCTCTGCATTGGGTAGCAGAACAGCTCTATGGTAAATGAAGTGCGGCATTATTTTACATGTTTGCAAACGTCGGTTTTCTTTTCTTTTTTTTTTATCCTCACCCGAGGACATTTTTCCATTCTTTGTCCAGGTAGAGTGGGAGGGAGAGAGAGGAACAGAGAGAGAGAGAGAGAAACATCGATGTGAAAGGAACACATCGAGTGGCTGCCACCCGCACAACCCACCAGGGCCTGGGACAAACTGCAACCGAGGTATGTGCCCCTAGCGGGAACCTAACCTGGGTCAACTCAGGACTACAGGCCTACGCTCTAACCGCTGAGCCAAACCGGCCAGGGCTGTTTTCTTTTCTTTGTTGATGTTAGAGAGAAAGGAAAGGAGAGGGAGAGATAGAAACATCAATGAGAGAGAACATCAATTGGCCGCCTCCTGCATGCCCCCCACTGGGGATCGGGCCCACAACCTGAGCATGTGCCCTGTCTGGGAATCGAACTGGTGATCTCTTGGTGCATGGGTCAAGGCTCAGCCACTGAGCCACACCAGCCTGGCCATTTTTGCAAACATTTAATATATAATAGAGATGGCTGATCTTATATCTGCTTCTACATTTTGTCTATTGTAATAGTTATTATTGAGTTTATTAAGAAAATCTAGCCATTCCTAGACCTATATACTCAGAAATGGAGATAAATACACAAGAGTCAAGATTTAGTAAATTAACAATATTTAATGACTCATCAAGGACATTCTTAAATGACATCAGCGTTAAAAAAAAATGCTCGCTGCCGCTGCCAGGGTTTGTGCTAAGCACCAGCAATCTTACCTACCACTGCCTCTATACGGACAGCTTAAATGTCAGTGCGAACGTGAATGACATCTAAATAGTACTTTGTAGATTGTTTGGACTTTTCAGACCCCCCAATGGTATCCAGACTCCCTAGAATTCTACAGACCACAGTTTTATTTATTTATTTATTCATTTATTTATTATTTATTTATTTGGTACGTGCCCCTAGCGGGAACCAAACCCGGAACACTGGTCCGTAGGCCGACACTCCAACCACTGAGCCAAACCGGCCAGGGCCACAGGCCACAGTTTTAGAGAGTTCTAGAATCACTCGATCTTTCCCATCCTGCACACCCGTCCCCTCCACACTTCTTATCTAACAGAACAACTTTGCTCTGTTCTCTGAGGCTCTTCTGGAGCCAGCCCAAAATAAGCATCCTACCTTCTCCCCCAAGCTTTTGTTGCATTTTCCAACAAACACAATTGCCACCTGAGAAGGGATTCTGTGCCATTTGCAATAATGGCTACATTCCTTGTTTACCCCCTTTTGTACAGATAGACCCACAAGTTCTTACTTCACCTCCAAGGTCAGCTTTCAACCTGTCGGCAGGAACGCTCCACTAGGATACTCAGCTGTTAATAATCACTAGTTATTTGTCTCCTTGGCTGTCTACCTCTGCTATTACTCTTTGAACGAACATGGTATTTATTTAATAAATATTAGCTGGATGAATGGATGTGTGAATAATGTGTCACCGTGGTCCAGCCACGCCTCTTCCACACTGACCTGCTTCTCTTCTTGTTTCCTTTCCCTTCATGTCCTCCCTTCCACAGTCACTAGCCATAGTCATTTGAGCCACGCATTGTGTTTGAGAATTTCCACTTTTGTTGTCTCATTTACAGGAAAACAATGAGATATAGACAGTCCTCAGAGTGAATAAATGTATAGCTACATGACTTTTGGGGTGCATATAGTTTTAAAATTTTTCACTGGAGAATATTTATCCATTTATCTTATGATAGATGTGGAAGTGGAGAGAAAGAGAGAAACATCAATATGAGAGAGACACATTGACTGGTGCCTCTTGCACCGCCACAGCCAGGGATAGGGACCAGACTGCAACTGAGGTACGTGCCCTTGGCCAGAAATTGAACCTGCGACTCTTTGGTCCGCGGGCTGATGCTCTAACTGCTGAGCAATTTTTTCTTTTTTTTCTTTATTGCTTTTAGAGAGAGAGGAAGGGAGAGGTAGAGAGGGATAGAAACACCAATGTGAGAGAACATCAATTGGCCGCCTCCCACTGGGGATCTGGCCCTCAACCTGGGCATGTGTCCTGACTGGGAATCGAACCGGCGACCTCTTGGTGTATGGGTCGATGCTCAACCACTGAGCCACACTGGGCGGGTTGGGGTGCATATTTTTACATGAAAAGAAGACTGTGGCCTTTTAGCTTTCTGTTCTCAATGTAAGATGTAGCTGAAAGGAGCTCGACCCATATCACACAACAATATAAATAGAGTTGTCTCTCGCCACTTCGCACTTCGACTTTCGCGGCTTCACTCTATTGCGGTTTTTTCCAAATATATTCGTTAGAAAGTTGATCAAGACAGTAAAAATGATACAGTGCGCGCTCGGTTGACTGAGTCAGTTATTAATCCCTGTATTACAGTTAAAATTACTGTACTATGGACTGTAGGCCTACATATTCGAGCACTCCAGAATTCTTCAACATCAGGTGCAAACCGCTAGAGTCTGGAACGAACCGCGGTAAACGAGGCACAACTGTGATATATTTTAAGAAATTGTCAGCAACTTTAAAATAATTCTTTATGACTCAGATATATTTAAAATTCAAGACGGTTTCAGAAGTCCTCCCTGGCCTGGACTTCATCATGCTAAAACATACAGACCCCACACACGCTTGGCAGAGGACCTGTATCCTCACCTTTATGTGGGGATTCAATGTGCCGTCTTTTCGTTACCAAGTTGATTTCCGACTCATTACTGACTGCCTCAATTCTTTAAGGCCTCACAGCAAACTGGTCCCCAGGGGATGGAAACATATTCTGAATCTGAGTGGCAGAGGAGTCTTTAGACGGTTGCCTTCAGAGCCTAGAAGGACTACAAAGAGATAGTCTTACTTTCTCACATAAATGTTCTCCTAAAAATCACTAAGAAAAAATATTCCTCAACCTAGGATCAAGGTGTGTTAAACTATTGATATGAAAATCTGATCTAATATTCTCAAGGAAGAATGGTGGAGAGTGCAAGAACCGGACTGGACATTAAGGGACTTTTCTTTCAGTCTTGGTTTTGCCCCGAAATAGTTGTGTGTACTTGGACAAGTAACTGAACTTCTTTGGGTTACTGTCTCTTACTCTATGACATAAACCATAACTTTCTTTTCCATCTTTGAATTCTCTGGTTTTCTAAATTCATATCATCCATTGCTTTCCTACTCTGATGAACAGCTCACATACTTGTAGCTTTGCCCTTTGCAAACATTGAGTATGAGAATTTCAACTGAATTTCATTTTGTTTGGAAACGATTTACTAATGTACAGATTATAAGATGCAAATGTGAGTATTAAAGTGTATATGCTTTGGCCCAGACAGTGTGGCGCAGTGGTTGAGCTTTGACCCATGCACCAAGAGGTCGCTGGTTCAATTCCCAGTCAGGGCACATGCCCAGATTGTGGGCCAAATCCCCAGTAGGGGGCATGCAGGAGGTGGCCAATCGATGCTTCTATGTCTCTCTCTCTCTAAAATCAATGAAGATAAAAATAAATACATAAAATGTATACGTTTTCACTGCTGTGCATACTAAGCCAAGTGCAGCATGAGAAACCTGGGGCCAGCGGCTCTTCATTTTCCAGTCAATTAAATCATTTCTTTTGTCTAACACATCAGTAAAATCTAGAGTCAGCAACAACTAATCCATAAAAAAACATAAATATAAAAGTTACTTTTAAATTTTCTAGTTTGCCAATAATACTGATTATTTGCAACTATAAATTCAAAAATGTAGTCATATACTTGATTAAAATATTACATGGTAGATACAAAATGCAAAAGAGTACATTATCTTCTAATTATTTAATTGCATGAGACACCATAAATGCCCATTTGTGATAGTGAATACTCAGGCAGAGTACGTCCCAAAGTGCTATCCCTGAAAAATCTGTGATCTGATAACTTGACAATGTTGCTGGATCAACTACAAGAAGGCATTATTCATAACTGTAGCATATTAGCTTTTCTCTATTTCACTGAGAAAGATACACCACACATTTCTGACTATGGTTTGAGCCTTGGTATAACCATTCCACTTGCAGTGAGGATCATTTTATATCAGTAGCTGAATACACCTGTGCCTTTCTTTATACCATCATTATCATTGTGCTATGTGATCAAACACTGTCAGGGTGAGGGTCAGGGAAAAGGCATTTATATTAATCTTAGACCATACAGTGACTTATATTGGAGTATATTAGCATGCTGAGTTTGTCTGATAAGACTGTGGATAGGACGAAGTGCTATGACTCCAACTATGTGACTCATTCAGAGAAAGTGGACTTCTGTCTAAGGAGCAAGTGGATAAAAATCAGCTGCTGTCTCTAAGGAGGTGGTGGAAACTGCTTTGTCCATGAACAAACTTAAGCTGTTGGTATGAGTTGTCTATTGAGGCTGTTCATTGCATTGAAATGTGCCATTTTAGCCACAAAAATTCTTAAAAATGTAATTTATATTTCTTTATAAACACACCTTCTGGGAAATGTCTTTTAAACTCAATAGATATCATTTTTGTCCTTTTCATACAACTGAAATTTATTACTTGATAAATTAGAGGAATATAATTCCAATTCACCTAGAATTTGATTGTGACAGTGAGCAATTTGACTAATCACAGTAAGTTTTGGTTTGGTTTGTTTTTGTTTTGTTTTTAATAGCTTTTCACTTTATTGATTTTAGAGAGAGAGGAAGGGAGAAGGAGAGAGATAGAGACATTGATGAGAGAGAACATTGATTGGCTGTCTCCTGCATGCCCCCCTCTGGAGATTGGGCCAACAGCCTGGGCATGTGCCCTGACTGGGAATCAAACCGATGACCTCTTGGTGCATGGGTCAACACTCAACTACTGAGCCACACCAGCCGGGCAAATCACAGTAAGTTTAATATGACCTTATTCATATCAACCCCCCATCTCCAGGAAACTGAAGTTAAACCATAGTGGAGCAAACATTCTGACGTTCAATGACCAGCGACATCTCATTCATTCACTCCTCACCACCTTTTCTAAGAGTCCTAGTTTCAAGATGTCGTCATTTCATTCCCTTAGGATGAGCTTAAGTACGGCTGTTCTCCCTCTCACCTCTCACTCCCATCTGTTCTATTATTTCCTTACCTAGAAATTTCAAGCTAAGATTTAAAAATACCTCAAATAATTGTATTTCCATTTTTAGGATATTGCTTCAAGGTATCTCTGTCTTTCTAGTTTGATGACTAAGTATGAAATGTGAGCGACAAGACAACCAGATAGGAATGCAGCAGCCGTCAAGTTACTCTTGTAGATGATGCCCCTGAATACATCAAAGTTTGAACATAGTCCTGAAATTGACAGAGGAAAGTTATCATTTGGAAATTAAAGACAAGAACTTTTAAATTGCTAATGACTAAAAGTTAAAACTTTTATGTAATAACATACACTGTGCTTACCTGCGGCATGATACCTGTGTGTTCTCTTTCTCATTAATCCTCCCATGAGGCTCTTTTGTTTTATTTATGTGACTGGCTTGCAAGTCTGAGCTGACTGAGAAAGGGCTGTTTCTAAGGTTAGTAAATCCAAATAACATCAGTCACTTCAGTGTTTTGAAATTCAAGTTCAGAACCAGTAGTTCATGCTACAAATACTTCTGTCTTCACACCTGCTTTCCTTCCCAACTATGTCTTCAGTGACATTGTGCAAAGCAACTGAAAGAGCTTTCCATAGGTTATAATGACCTTGCAGAAGAGAAGAATAGAAAAAAGAAACAAGGAAAAGAAAAAGAAAAAAAAAAAAACCTTCTTGGTTTGTACCTAGAAACTAAATAAGCACGAGATAGAAATCAGAGGGGAAGTGAGTGTCATTAAAATAAAGTGACTTGTTTTTATCACAAGGCTATTTTCAGTTAAGTCCACTCTAAATCTTATCTTTATTCATCCCACAGGTTATAGATAATGCATGACCATATTAAAATTCTCTGCTTGGTCTGAATCTCCCTATCTCTGGTAGACAAGCCGGTCCTTGACAGCTTGATATTCTGTGTGTTGATTTTCAAAAGACAACACCACAAAACCTTTGAAGTTGAAATTTCTTGATTTCCAGCAATGTTCTATGTACTGCACAGATCCTGCATGGCGATTTTAGAGAACTACAGTGATGGAAGTAAATGATGTACAGTAAATCGTATAAGCAAAAGGAATAGATCTGGTTTGTTTTCAGGAAGATTTTTACTGAAGTATAATATACATACAGAAAATACAAAAGTCTTAACTGCTCAGCATGATGAATTTGCACAAAATGAACATGCTCCCCTAATTATCAACCAGATCAAGAAATAGAACATTAACCAGCACCCAAGCAGCACTCCCAGGCTTTGCCCATATATATAATCTCCCCAAAAGGAATCACTCCCATGACTTCTGTCACCACAGATTTTGTTTAACCAGTTTTTGAACTTGATAGAGACGAAATTATAAAGTGTGGGTCCTTTGTGTCTGGCTTCTTCCACTCTATAGTATATTGCAGAGAGTTGATCATGTTGTTGCAGTAACTTGTTCATTTTCATTGCTGTATCGTATCCTTTTGTTTGTATCTACAAGATATCAAATGTCTATTAATATTTCATGGAGTACTATGATTAACATTGTTTTGGCACATATAACACAGGCATTTCTGTTGAGTGTATACTTTGGGGTCATAAAGTATGCATATTGTACACAAATAGATACTGCCAAACTATTTCTCAAAGCAGATATACCAATTTACAGATCCATTAGAAATATACAAGGCTTTCAGTTGTCCTGTATCCTCACAGTCTCTTGGTATTGTCAGTCTTTGTTATTTTAGCCAATTTGATGGGGTATAGAGGCGTTTCACATTTTAGCTTTAGTCAGAATTTATTTGACAACTAATGAAGGTAATGTGTCATAGGCCATTTGGATGTATTATTTGGGAAGTCCTTGTCAAAGCTTCAACTTATTTTTCTATTGACATGTTTTTTATTGTTGATGTGTAGAAGTTCTTTATGTATTTCTGATAAAATCTTTTGTTATATATATAGCTATGTATGCATTGCCAATGTCTCCCCTCTCTGTAGCTTGCCTTGTTATTCTCCTAACGGTGTCTTTAATAAACATGTATTTTAATTTTGTCAAATTTACCAAAATTTCCTTACAATTAGTGCTTTTGGGGTCCTGTTTAAGAAATCATTTCTTTTTTTTTATTCAATTATTTATTATGAGATCACTGAGATTAACATACATTGTCAGAAATAATACAAAGGGATACCATGTACTCTTTACTTGCAAAATTCTAACCCAGTATCACAACCAGGATATTGTTGACATAATCTACCAATATTCTTTACTTTTTAAATTTTTATATCTACCCATTTGTATGTGCATTTAATGTTTTTAATTTTTTTTATTAATATCAGTGTAGAATTTATTTTTCTTTTTTATTTTATTTTTTTTAATTTTTTTGTTACAGATGTTTCTCTTTTTTTACCCCATTGACACCCTCCTCCCCACCCCACCCCGGCCCCGTCCCCAGCTTTGTTGTCCATGTCCATTGGTTATGCATACATGCATATAAGTTCTGTGGTTTATCTCCCCCCGCCCCCTCTTCTGAAGGATGTCCGTCTGGCCCTACTTCCATGTTTCTGGGTCTACCGTATTCCTCAGACTGTTATGTTCATTGTATTCTGTATATGAGTGAGATCATGTGGTATTTGTCTTTTTCTGCTTGGCTTATTTCACTTACGATAATACTTTCCAGGTCCTTCCATGTTGTCTCAAAGGATAAGAGATCTTTCTTTCTTACAGCTGCATAGTACTCCATCGTGTATATGTACCACTGCTTTTTCATCTATTTGTCTACTGATGGACACTTGGGCTGTTTCCAGATCTTAGCTATTGTAAATAGTGCTGCTATGAACATGGGGGTACATATATTCTTCCTGATTGGTGCCTCAGGCTTCTTAGGGTATATTCCTAGAAGCAGGATCACTGGGTCAAATGGAAGTTCAATTTTTAATTTTTTGAGGTAACACCATATTGTTTTCCACAGTGGCTGCACCAGTCTGCATTACCACCAGCAGTGTATTAGAGTCTCTTTTTCTCCACACCCTCACCAACACTTGTTGTTTGATGATTTGTTGATGGCAGCCATTCTGACAGGTATGAGGTGATACCTCATTGTTGTTTTAGTTTGCATCTCTCTGATGATTATTGATGCTGAGCATTTCTTCATATGTCTTTTGGCCATTTGTATGTCCTGTTTGGAGAGGTGTCTATTCAGCTGCTCTGCCCATTTTTTAATTGGGTTCTTTATCTTCCTTTTGTTGAGTTGTATGAGCACTCTATATATATTGGAAATTAACCCCTTATCTGATATATCATTGGCAATGATGTTCTCCCATGTGGTGGGTTGCCTTTCCATTTTGATTATTGTTTCTTTTGCTGTGCAGAAGCTTTTTAGTTTCATGTAGTCCCAAGAAATCATTTCTTATGCAAATTTTATAAAAATATTCTTTGCAACCTTCTAGGGGCCCTAGGGATTTTACTTTTTTCATTTGTCTTATAAGCCACCTTAATTTATTTATTTTTATTTTATTATTATTTTTTTTATCCTCACCTGAGGACATTTTTCCTTTTTTTTTTGTCCAGATAGAGTGGGGGAGAGAGAGAGGAAGAGAGAGAAACATCGACGTGAAAGGGACACATAGAGTGGCTACCACCCGCACGACCAACCAGGGCTGGGGACAAACTGCAACCGAGGTACGTGCCCTTAGTGGGAACCAAACCTGGGTCTCTCTGGACCAAGGTTGACTCTCTAACCACTGAGCCAAACTGGCCAGGGTCACCTTAATTTATTAATTAGATTGATTTTATCTGTATAAATATACATTTGGCCCAATCATTTATTGAAAATATAATCCTTTTCTCACTGCACTCCAGTGACACCTTTGTTATACTTCAGAAGACTATATATTTGTGAATCTATTTCTGGATTCTCTATTTTGTTCTGTTGGTTTATTTACCAAACATTAAGCCAGTATCACACTGTCCTACTTGTAAAGTATTAGAATAAACCTTGGAATCTGGTAGAGTAAGTCCTTCAATTTTGTTTTCCCTCAAGATAGCCTTTCATTTGCATATGTTTTAAAATAAGTTTGACAATTTCCCCCTCCCCCCTCACTGTAACCATACAACAACAATAAACACTAATGAGATTTTCATAGAAATTGTGGTAACTATATAGATCAGTTTTGGGGAAAAAATCAAACTTTGAAAACATTCAGTCTTCAACATTTGAACATGAAATATGCTTTATGTGTCTGAATGTTCTTTAATTTCTTTCAATAATGTTTCTAATTTTCAGTGCAGAGGACGTACATATCTCTCCTATGTATATGATCAGTTTTAAGCTGTTATAAATAGTATATGCAATTTGTAAATTTAAATTTTATAATTATTAGTTTTTATAATTATTAACTTTGTACATAAAAAAAAAATTGCACCTGGTAGGTGCGGCTCAGTAGTTGAGCATCAACCCATGCACCAAGAGGTCGCTGGTTCAATTCCCGGTCAGGGCACATGCCCAGGTTGTGGGCCTGATGCCCCATGGGGTGCATGCAGGAAGTGGCCAATCAGTGTTCTCTCTTATCAATGTTTCTCTCTCTCTTTTCTTCTCCCTTCTTCACTAAAATCAATAAAGAAGAAAAAATAAAAAATAAAAAAACTGATCTGTAGAAACACTAATTAAATTTGCTCTGTAGTGATCCTAAAGGTGATTATGGGCAAGTGAGGGACTTTTGCTCAGTTCTGAGAATTTCCTTCACCTTGAGAGTATGTGTGGGCATTCTCAGCAAAACTCAAAGTACAGGGTTAGGTAGACTAATTCAAATTCTTCCTGGCTACAGTGAAGGTACAATGAATGGGCATGTGACTAACCCACCATGCAAAACTCCAGTGTAAATGAGCAAAACAGTTACTTATTTGTCTGCTGCTCTATCATTATCTTGTGTGCATGTACCTCTAATGGAGACTATGAGGTTCATGTAAGGTTTGTGTGTTGTGAGGTGCCATATCCTTCCTGAGTAGTTCCTGTCATTGTCAAACTTTCTGGTAAGGACACAAGAGCATGGAAAAACATGGCATCCTTTTAGATGGTGATCAGAATGGGGTGATGGAATGGAGGAAGTGGAGAAACATGGAGGGAAGACAACATTCAGTCATCAAGAAAAAGTTGTGCATTATATGGTTGATTCCATGTAATTTTTTAGCTTGATTGGTAAACTCTATATTTAAATTATAAAAATGTTGTTATTATTTTCTTCCTGGCTAATTAATGCACATGGAAAATCTGTATAATACAACCAGTAGAATAAACTTCAGCTCAGAGAACAATCCTTCTTTAACTCCACAGAAAGTAATTCAATATGTAAATAAATTTCAACACACTTTTATATATACTTCTAGCAATAAAGCAAATATATATGTTGAGAAGAGCAGGTGTAATTCTCATCTGACGGGAAAACTGTGACTCAAGAAAGTTAATGACCAAGGTCTTGATAAAGAACTAAATTTCAGGTAAAATAAAATAAATTTAATATTATTCCTTCTAGAAATGTCTGTTGGTACTCTGAAGCATAAAAGTAGTAACTTTAGAAGGTTTCTGAAGTGCATTCAATGTTTACTCTTCTTTTTACATTGCAAACATTTGTCTACTTTTGAATATTTCATCAACATGTTCATAGGAACTCTTTTTGGGTAGCATCTTCATTAGGCCTAGGCTTAGCATTGTGACTTTTACTTTATCTCAAATTGTTTGCAGAACAATGAGATAGCCACCCAACAGCATGGAGGACAGAATATGGCCCATTTTTTCACAGTGGAGCTTAATTAGTGATATAAGCAAAGTGGCTAATTAGACCCAAGCCAAATTCCAAAATGTCAGAAGGAAATGATGAAGACAATCAAAGTGAAAACAAACGCAATTATATTTAATAAGCATGGACTAGACTCCTGAAGCACTGAAAATGTAACCGAAAAGCTAAAGATTTGTCCAGGCAATTTCTAAATTTTAATTTTCCTCCCTATTGCTTTAGTTTCTTCAGCTTTACTCTGAAATCAAATTAACACTATTTATTGACTCAGAAGCAATAGGAAGGCTAGGATGAGAGGCCATATAGCTAATGAGGAATAAACTACTAGGCTGTGAGTCTAGAAATGTGATTTCTCAGTCTCCACTCCAAACTTTAGTCCTCATCTTTAAAATGAGCATTTGGCAGGACATCGCCCGGTGCCCTGGCTAGCCCAAAGGTTTCTATGGTCTGCTGACTGAGTGGGAAGGAGAGAGATAGAGGCATAAATAGTATTTGATGATGTCTCTAAAAGAGCTTCTGATGATTTGCCTCATTTGGACTTGTTGTTCCCATTCCCAAAGTCTGGCAATGAGGTTTAAAGACCACATGCTGAAAGGATTTGGGGGGAAATATTTTGAATATTTATATAAACTGTGAAATAGCATGTGGAATATAAAAATGTCTATGACATAGTCCATGCTCAGGGGAGATTTTACTCTCCATGGGGCAGGCTCTGTCCAAATATGCAATAATATAAAAACTCAAATAAACCTGAATGAAGTGCTAAAATTAAAGAAGTATAAACATTGGCTTTTATAGAAATTCAGAGATATGTCAGCTACAACTGGAGGAGCACTGAAGATCGTCTTGAAACAGAGGCTTAGAAAATGGACATCTGAATAGAGAGATAGGTAGAAGGTAGCACACACCCCTGATGGGAAGGAGATAATCAAGGTAGTGAAGACCTAGAAATGAAGGCGGTATCTTCCACGAATATGAGAAGAAAGCCATCCTGGATCATAAGGAATGTTTACAGCAATAGTGGGAGGTAGGACTGGAGGAGTCAGGGAGCATCTATACTTTATAGGCATGTTCAGGCTGAAGAAGATTGACTTATCCTGATAGTTAAGGGGAGTTAGCAACAGGAAGGGATTACAGGAGACTATTGTAATCTTTTAGAAAGCTCAAAGTTGGAAAAATTGATTACATGGGGGAAGAGACTAGTAGCAAGAGTCAACTTAGATATCTATTGCAATTGTCAGATCTAAGTGAACACCTAAAGCGTTAAAAATAAAAAATAAACCTCAATATTGAAGGAGCTTCCTTGCTAACTCTTTTTTCCTCCTGTTCTGAACAAGCCTCTGATTACTTTTATCTATAAGTAATATAGATAAATTTTTCTTTCACTCATAAAGCCTTACAGTTTATTCCAGCCCCGGGTGGTGGCCTTTGGTTGGGTGAAATAGAATTCATTCTGTAACTTGCTTCATGGAGGCCTCTGGGAAAATCATTCTTTGGGGTGACCTTTTGTTTTCCCATGATTGTGGAGATATGACCCAATCTCCACCCTTGTTGGCTCGCCTTCCTTCTTGATCCCGGCCAACTTTATTCCAGGGTCTCCTATCTGCTCTCCTCCCACGATAATATTCTTGGATGTTTTGTTCCCTGGGAGCCAAAGACATACTCTTTATGTAGTGAAAAAGAGTAGATCTCACCAAAGTCACTCTGGACTCGCTGTCCATACCCCAGTGATAATAGTCCCGCTATCTGGAAGAAAAATGATGTTACCACGAACACTCCCATGGTGACTCAGCCTGACTCCTGCCCGAGGGGGGGCCGTGCCATGAGCCCCCGTCTCCTCAGCAGGCAGGCTTCTGTGAAGGAGCATCTGCTGCCTGGTTCTTTTCTATATTAGGAGAAAAAGCGTTTTGGCTTGCTGATTTCAGGCCCTCAGGAAAAGAGCGGGGAAAGAGTTTCTCATAAAGTCTTCATTGCACAACCAATCAGTCCACATCCTGGGAACCCCGGGCATGCATTCAGGGACTCAGCCACAGAGCAATAGCTCAGAGATGATGGAGTTGGAAGCTGTACATGACATGCTCACTCTGGGGGTACAGATGGTATCTATTTAGCTAGACTTCTTCCACTGTGGTTGCTTTAATGCCGAGATCATTTTCACTGGCTTCTTATCACATTTGGGAGGGCCGGCATACTTTTCCGAAAGATTAACCAGACACAGCTTTTGATTTTCACAGTTCAAATGTGGGATTGGAGAGCCAGCTGAAAAGGAATGGGCTGTAGGAATAAAAATATTCATTGAAAGACGGTTTGTCCTTGAGAATATGCCTGAAAAAAAAATCACCTGAAGGAAAAAGTTTGGGGGCAGTATGTTTCTATCGGTTCCTTCTGTGCCCCCAAGGGTAAAATGTTCACCTTAAGATTCCTGACCCAGATCAGGGCTGGAGACCAAGGGAGGGGGGATGCTGAAGGGGGCATCCACCTCCTGAACGCTGTTGCCTTTCTCACGAGAAGACCAGATAGAGAGCCTGGGGAAAGCAGGTCGCAGTTGCCTTCTCCCTCTAACCTTCCGTTTTCCGTGTGCCAGCAATCTGGTTCACCCTGCAGGCGCCGACAGGCTGCACCGCATCGCTGGCCAGCGCTCAGAAGTGGATGGGAGGCCCACGCTGTCTCCCGGAAAACAATCACCTCTGCAGGGCTGTGAGCTCTGTTTTTATTTTTCTAATATCATAATGATAAACACAATCATTGTTGTTGTTGTTGCTATGATTTTGTCAAACTGCCCATTTGATTTATTTCCTCACGCACTTTGAATGCCCTCGTGGACAGGGGACATAGTTGTTGAACATGCCTTAAACTTAGTAAATTTTTCTGTCTCGGTGCATGCAATTTATTTAAGGACCAGAGTGACTGCAGCCTCCTCTTTTTGTTCAAGAAGATGGATTTCAAAGCCAAAGTGAGGCATAGCACAATCAAAAGGATGAATTTTAAAAAAAAAGTCAAGGTGATGGAGGAGGGAGAGTGTTTATTAGATGATAAATATGTGCTTCTTCTCAAAGCCCAGACATTATGCCTCCAGTCATAACATACCAGTTCTCAGAGATTTAACAATGCAACTCTCAAAAGACTTCCTATTTGGTTGTGGGCAATAGACATATTTCTGCTTCTTGCTCCCTGGTTAGGGTTGATGGGCCAGGGAACAATTTTTATTAGGTTTCAATGCATCTGTGGTGCTTAAATAAGAGACTGAAACAGGCAACTTGTTCCGTGCTGTAGGGTGATAAGTTGCATTCGTTTTTATTTTAGGCTGTCTGCAAACATAGCTTTTATAGACTAATAAAAAAAAGCAATTTTTATAAGTTCACAAAAAACAATGAACACAGACGAGCATAAATATCTTACAACCAGGGCTAGAGGAAAATTATGAACTAAAAAATCTGCTGAAAGTGACACAAAAATACTTAGATGTTGCATTCTCAAGGTAAATTGAAGTCACCAAAATGGAAGATTCCATGAATGTAAATTTCCACTTGTGATTCCTCTCTGTTCTCATTCATTGCAGTCAGTTCTCTGTGTTCCTACCCTTCACTGGTTTATGCTCATCATAAGCTATAAGATCAACCTCAAAACTCAGCTCTTTGGGGGTAATATCATTATACCAATTCTCACATTCTCATTTGCTTGTTCAGAATATACTATGAAACACTAAAACCTTAATAGAAAATCTTTCAGCAATGTCACTCCATTGTCCTATCTTTAGAGAGATAGTTTATAAATGTATAGGCAAAATTTCTCAAATAATTAAAAATATTAAGTACTTTTTGAATAACCCTCCTATCAAAGCTATTTCTGAAGGTTTTTGTATAGTGGTAGCTACATTGTTATACAATCATAATGTGCATGTAAAATATATTATCTCAATTAATGTTTGTTGTGAATCAAAATAAATTTCTCAAAAGTTAAAAAAAATATTAACTTATCCAAAAATTGTATTTACTTGCTGCCAAACATCTGAATATTTGGAAACTTCCAGATGATTGACGGTAATTTTAACTTTTGAATCTGCCAGTCTGGGCTCATGGGTTTAACCTTTATGTTTGGTGTATAATTTTGTTAATCAGTGTCACTCCAATAAATTCAATAAAAGGGGAGAGAAAAGTTTGGAGCATAAATCATTGCTTTTGCTACAAATTTGATGTTTCAACCACATGATTAGCCTGCCGTGAAGATTTTTTACTGCTTTAATGCTCCATGCAAAAAGGAAAAGAAGCAAGCAAGCCAATAAAATATCCAGAAATTTTAATTTTAATATGTAACCTGTTGCCTTAGACACAGCATCTTGACTTTCTTAGCCTGACGTTGGTTAAACTGTCTTAAGTAGTGCTCATTGTTGAGGTGTTTTGTTTGCTTTATAGAAAAATAAAAGCTGTACCTAGAGTTAAGTTGGAGGTCTTACTCTCAAGGTACATGGTGGCTTTGTATTTGATATTTTCTTCCCTGTGTGCCCCTTCATGGAAGCATGTGGAAGGTGGGGGAATTGGAGGCTATTCCATAATTTCTGTACAGAAGAGATTTGGGAATTAAGGATACTCTTCTGAATGCTGTCTTTCTCTAGCAAGTACTGTACATCATTTCACTTAAGTTGCATATTTATTTTGAGAAACTTTGAAGAAATTTCCGGAGA
Organism: Molossus molossus; assembly: GCF_014108415.1. Lineage (NCBI taxonomy): Eukaryota > Metazoa > Chordata > Mammalia > Chiroptera > Molossidae > Molossus > Molossus molossus. Next base: position 22,220,617 of record NW_023425347.1, on the reverse strand, counting down.
TTATAAAGAGAATTGTCTATGTTATGTAAGGTGACACTAGCAATTCACAGAATCTCAGATGTTTAACACAATAAAAGTTTACTTCTTATTCATATAATAATCTAATATATATTCCTGGTCAAGTGGCTTTTCTCCAGGTACTAATTCTTGGCCCATACGCCTTTTGTCCTGGGGCTTCGGCTTCTTCAACAAATGTCTTCTAAGGACACTGAGGTTTCAGCATCAAGCTGAAAGGTGAAGAAGAAAGAGGGATTTCCATTTTAATAGATCAGATCTAAAAGTAGCATATATTCTTAGCTGGAATTCATTCTCATGGCCACACTTAACTGCAAGAGAGGCTGGAAATGTATTCTAGCTGTGTGTCCAAGAAAAATAAAAAATGGGTTTGCCAATCATCTCGCAATCTCAGGTACAATCTGCAACTTCCCTTGATAATTGTGCCGGAAAGAATGTGAGGCCCAAACATCAGTGTCAAGCTTCCATCTTCCAAGTGCCCAGTTTAGAGGTAGCAGTGATGGCTATGAGACTACCTCAAAGCCCAGCAGCCAAAAGGGCCCCTCCCCCTGAGAATTTCCTGTCAGCCATGCTCTGCTTCCTGATTCACAAGCCCATGTCCCTGTAGAGATCACCCGCTACCAGGAATGACATATAAAAGATGGGACTTGTTGTGTACAAGAGTTATATTTCAAAACCTCAGAATTGAGTCTTCTCATATCCTTTTTCTCCTGACTTGACATTGATTTTCTTCATGCTTGAATGAGTTTTTCAATTCTGCCAAGGTGTAAGTTCATATTTGCAACTTTTAAAAATAATAATAATAAACCAACCCACAAGCTAAAAAAGTCTGATTAATTTTCAAGAGCTAAAAATGGTTAGTTTTCCCCCACCCCCATATAACTCAAAAATGGATGTGCTCATTTAGTTGAAATGTTATGAAATATGTACTATTGGGTTGAAACCAAGTATGGAAATTCCGCGAGCATTTCCCACTGTGCTATCTCTTCAGAGACACCTGTTTACATCCTAACAAATAGATTTCTATTCCAATAATTAAAATGTACATACATCCAACATCAGTAAAAGAAGCTCACTTACCAATTTGGGGATGCCTTAACTCTCTGAGCAAGTTTGATTCTTTACAACAACATAACAGATGACTCTAGTAATGAAGCAATAGACTATACATTTACACTTGAAAATTAGCAATAACTGTCAGAATTCTATCAGTATCGTCAATTAACACGTTCAATCTACATTTACAATTTCACTATAGTTTAAATTTTCACCCATAAACACTTGTCAACAAACAACTAGCCTTATAAACACTTGACTCTTAATGAAATGATTAATGGAAGGATAGTTGCATGTCAGATGTTGTACAACCCCTTGGAAGCCAGTTTCCCACAGCATGTCAAGTTCTTGGAATTCCACTGATGATGTTCTCACACTCTGCAAGCTCAAAATTCACTGGCAACACACATCTGTGTTTACCCTTTTAATCATGACAATGTCCACAATACTTTTCATATTCCTAAAGGATTGAGTAATACCTTCAGAATCTTAAAAGGCAAACATGACTTATGTTGGACCTGCAATCATTCTAGCATCCATCATAAGAAGAGTCTAAAGTTGAAAATCACTTACATACTGGAAACAGAAGATTGTCAGCGCAACCTATTTCTGGCTTAAGGGCATATTCATATAATGGAAGGATCTGCATGGTAATGAAAGAAAAGGCATAGCCCTGGATATATGGGCCTTTGAAATTGCTTTTCCCACTCTTCATCTGCATTCCAAATTAGTTCTGTTTGAAGTAAAAAATTTTTTTAAATATATAAAATATACCATTGGGCATTTTGCTACTTTTTGACAACAATAAATGCACATAGACTCTATCACAGGATGAAGGAGGAACATCAATCAGTCTTTCCCTGTTGTATAGAGAGGAAAAAATGCTTGACTTTTGATTTTCCTTCCTAAAAGGGTCTTAGGAGAGGAATATAGGTGCCAGAGTTCATTTCCAACAGCTCTGGGGTATAATCAGAATCAACGCACCAGAAAGCAGCACTTGAAATGAGACATGCCTGATACAATTGCCACCCCTCTTCTTCCCATTCTCTTAGCTAACATCATTATTGCTCACATTAACCTTTCCCATTGGGCCCAGATATGAGTGAAGAATCGTTCTCAACATTAAGCCTTAGGTATCTACTCCCAATCAACAACTGATCTAAACTGTAACTCAATATAAAAATCTGCTTTTCATTCCTGACCTAGAAGATCCCTGGATGAAAATCAGAGGGAAAGAAAAGTTCCAGACACCCAGGAGCTTGGAAATCTCTCTATAGGTTCAAGTGGTCAGATCTGCAAAAGTTGCCATTTACATTATTTATGAGGTGATTTTCTTTTGATTTAACTTTGCATCAAGAAGCTTTGATGTTTTCCTGGCAGGCACATCTGTGGTGACCACATGAAGGATAAAGAGCAAATAGAGACAGACATGTATCTTTCATTATCTATAGGATACCCTTTTTCCTCTGTTGAAATCTCACCAGGTATCAAATACACAGGCTGTCAAATGCAGTAACCTCAACAAAACAGACTGGGCCACCAAGCATTATGGTGGGGCCCAAGAATGCTGATTTCTCCCTTCTGAATCTTTGAAAAATAACATCTCTGCTGGCTCACAGCTTTTGAGTCAACTGGTTACCCACTGGAAATTAGTTCTGAACCACAGACAAAAACAGCACATTCACAAAACCACATGACCAGCAGCTATTGTATTAACCTCAAATCTATCTTATCTTTCTTACTCTTTTTAGACATTTTATTTATGTACCTATTTTTAAATTTATTTTTATTTAATTTTTCCATCACCTGTTATCCCTTCTATGCCCTCTACCACCTCCACCCACCCTGCTTCACCCCCACAATCACCATGCTATTGTCCATGTCCACGAGTTCTCTCTCTTTTTATTGCTCAACCCCTCCATCGCTCTAATGCCCTGAGCTGTCTGTCTGCTCGCTATCTATGAGTCTGTGTCTACTTTGCTTGAGAGTTCAGAGATAGCCTCACTAAGTTTTATTTTTTTTTAATTATATTATGTTTTTAGGCATCTTAAATCCTTTGTGGAACAAGGGAAAACATAAGTACGTAAATATGAATTAATATATAAAGATATAAAAATGTCCACCACTGGTCTTTTCACATTTCACAGTCCACAAATCTACCGTAGAAGGTTTATATCTTCTGAAAATTGTTTAATTGTTTTGGTATAGTGTGTATTAGCTAAGGGGGTCTGTTTTCCAAAGGTACACTAATATACCTAAGGATAACACCACTGATATCATCATTAATCCACTGGTACAACTGCACCTTTAATATACTGTTGGGCCTCTTTTTCTATATGGAGAAGCTAAAGCTATTAAAGGTATTCCATGATTTAACCAAGTCTCAGAAAACACCAGAGGTGCCAGATACTATAAGAAATTGGCTCAGTCCTGGCCAGTTTAGCTCAGCAGTTAGAGCGTTGGCCCACAGACCAAAGGGTTTGGATTTAATTCCTAGTCAAGGGCACGTGCCTGGGTTGTGGGTTCAATCCTCCACCTTGGTCAGGGTCATGCAGGAGGCAATCAATCCACTTGTCTCTTTTACATCGATGTTTCTCTCTCTCTCTCTTTCTCTCCCCCGCCTTCCATTCTATCTAAAAAAATCGATGAAAAAATATCCTCTGGTGAGGATTAACAAACAAACAAACAGAAAAACATGAAGTTGGCTAATGTCTCTAGGGGTTAATAGTCCCTTGAAAGAAGACATTATTTCTTCTCTTTATTTATATCTGTGAAATCTTGCTTTTGACTTGACCAGGCTGAAGGAAATGATGTCTCTCGGGTAACTGATAGACTGTGAAATTAAGTTCAGGAAATCAGATGACTTGAAGGAGCAATCCTTATCCTTGAAACCAGCCTGCCATCAGAGACTCAAAGAAATCTGGCTTTGAACTCATCCATCAGTTTTGTTTCCTCTGTTTGTTTTTGCAGTTGTTAGAAGAAACTGGTGGTTTTGAGATTGGCAGAAGAAAGTTCAAGTGAAAACAAAGATTTCTTACAGGCATTTTTGCTGGCAATATTGTCCTTTTCTTTTTTGAGTCCTCTTAGTTTTGCAAATATTTTTCTTTTGAAGACTTCTCACCAAAGCTGTCAGCAGGATTTATGACAAATGTAACTTGTAGCAGACAAGTACTGTTCTTTATACTACACCTGCCAAATACATTGCTCTTTACTTGGGCATTTGTAACTATGGGTTGTTCTAACTGTAATGTTAAACTGGGTTCCATGTTAACAAGCAGTCTATTCTTTGTTGTCAAGGGGTGGCTACCTATCATCCTACACAATAAAATTAAACCTTTATTTCTTGTGCACACTATTTATGTGTTGGTGTATATTATTTCTGAGTCAAAAATGAAATTATTATTATTATTATTATATCGCTTCAAAACCAGTGTCAGAATAATTAAACAGGTGTCTGAAAGTCTACAGAAAATAAGAATTCAAGCTCACAAATATCTGAATTTAAAACTTGTAGTCTATAATATTCTTCTTTCACCATAAATATTCTCTGAGTACATTTCACTCAGGCTTCAACTTTTCAGAATAGAAAGATTATACTAATCCCATTTTGTAGATCTCATGATGAGAGTCACCCTATAGTGTTTATATTCCTTCCCCTTTCATGGAGAATTGAAAATGACAAAATTCATGGAATGATACAGCTGTACACAGTGTTATATTTGGTTCCATTTGTTTTGCAGTGAGCTGAATTTGGGATCTTTAGTTGTTCGAAGTATTCAAATTCAGTGCTATATTTCAGGAACAGGTGGAAATAAACCATCAGGTCTTATAGCAGGACTTATATCCATTGTTCTTTAAATACTTTCCTTGTATGGAGTTAATTGCCAGTATTCAGGACATACTTGGGTATCCATTTTGCCAATGTCTAAAATCAAACTTTTAGGAAAAAATTTTTGGTGTTGTATCTTTCCCTCCCCATACTTGGGTTCATTTTCAGCTCTTGCCTAAAATAAGAAAAAGATGGAAACGATAAGCCAGAACACATGTCTGCAGTGTTAGCAAGGACATGTTTCAAGAGAATAGGAATCATTTACTATTTCTTACCACAGAATTTATACTAAATTCTTCTTTTAGTCTGACACTTAGCATAACTCTGTGAGATTAATTTTCTGTTTTTACAAGGGAGGAAACTGAGTCTCAGGGAGAGTAAGTTACTCATTCTGTATGAACTCAAGCCAGAATTTGAAACCAGGAATCTCCAATTCAAAAGCTCGTGTTTAATGCCCGGCTGATATGGCTCAATGGATTGAGGGCCCTACCATGGACTGAGAGGTCCCAGTTGGATTCCTGTCAGGGTACATGCCTGGGTTACAGGCTTGATCCCCAGTAGGGGGCGTGGAGTCATAACTTTTAGAGGAGAACATGAAGATGTCATAAGGTGGTTAAGACCTCCATTTCTGGAATCACTTGGTGCCTTTTAATTCTAGTATAGCTGGGTGATCATGGCCAAGTAATTTAAGTTCCCTTACCCACTGTTCTCTCATTTGTTCAATGAGGAATTGATTCTACTACTTAGGGTTTCTGGAAGATATATGAAGATATATAAATATATGTATCTTAGCATCTCATAATCAATAAATGGTGTGTTTTTTATAATCATTTAAGCCATAGCGAAGCCTTTATGCTTTATGATAAAGGAGGAAAATTAGTGGCTATATTTTAGTTTAAGGATTTTAACAAACAATATTAAATAGTTCATAAAATAAGTCATGTTTCAGTGTAGATTTTTATATATTTATATTTGCTTCTTGCTTACTAAAACCAGAGTCAGTAAATTGACCATTTCTCCAGATTTGGTAAGAGAAAAAGTCAGCCGTTTAGCTGATCATGATACGTAAAATGACTAAACTGCACCAACTTGGAATTGACATACAGCTCAGGTTTTATACTTCACGGCACCTCTGAACTGAAAGGAAAAGAAGGCTTTCCATGAAATCAGATTAAAGAGGAATTTAGGCATTAGTACCTTTCTGATTCTGAACGTCTGCTATTCTATAAGTCACATGGTCTGAAGCAATAGAAAAGATGAATATTAGAAGACAATGGGCAAGCTACAAATGAGTACTACTTTTAAATCTGGTATAAATTTATAAAAGGTTCATCATTTTGGCACTGAAGAATGCTTTTATAACAATAAACCTATTCCCCCCCCAATTTTAATGGGGATAACACGAGATAATAATAATAATAATCCTTGTGTTTAAAAAATTGTTTTTAATTTTCTTAGGATTGAATTTTTATTTCCGCTTTATATTTTATTAGTGGCAGGATTATGAAAAAAGGAAGCTATCATAATTTCTATTATTAATTGTTATTACTGTTAATAATTATAAAACCCGCAGTTTTTCACGTAGACTGGGATGTGTAGAAGAGGTCAATGGCACGTATAGAGGAGATCCTTGTACTCACAAGCCAACTCAAATCATTGATAGATAAGGAGAAAGGGTAGTGAATGTGAGGAGTAGCAAATGTAGAAGACAGAAATAGAGAAAGCAAGAAAAGAAAGGTTAAGGTTAAGTGGTAAGAGAAAAGGACGGTTACCTATTCTCAGGTGTGAGTCAGGGATAAAATAGCCTCCTTATCTTCCATCTCTGACCAAAATGAGGATTGTCCAATCCGCAGTAATATGGGCTCCCTGCACTGTTAAAGTCAATATGCTTTGCAGACAGTGACTGTTTTTGGTGGTTGTTTTTTTTGTTATCTTGCAAAATGCAATTCTGAATATGTAATTATAGATAACTCTCACCCTCAGGGCCTAGTATTTAAGAGATTTCTTGAACTCACATCTTGTTTACCTAGAAATGAAATAAGGTTGAACCAAGGAGCTTAGCAAAATTTTCATCCAGTAGTTCTATATAAAGAAGTTGCAGTTTCTGTGGGATGACCACTAACCGCACCTCCCCCACAATCCCTCTTGCCTGGTGATTCCACATATTGTCTTTAAAGCAATAGTCTGTAAAATGGGATTTTACACTATCCAATCAGATTCAACTGGCTTGCTTATTAAATATGTAGCTTACTGGATTCTGATACATTGGGCATGGCCCTTACTTGCCTACACTTTTTTTTTTTTTTTGGTACGTGCCCCTAGCGGGAACTGAACCTGTGACTCTCTGGTCCTCAGTCCGATGCTCCAGCTGCTGAGCCAAACCGGCCAGGGATTGCCTGCACTTCTGATAAGCACTTCAATTCATATATGAAATAAAACTTTCTCTAAGTCCCCCTTCTTCCACCCTACTACCCTTCCCAAATGTGCTAATAGGTGGCTGTCAAAAGATGTTTGCAGAGGTGTTAAAAAATAACCACCATGTTCAGAGACACTATTTAAAGGAGTAAGGCCCCCCAAAGGATCACATTTTTTAAGTGGATTTCATGAAAGTAAACATCTTTCTTGATGAGAAGGAAATTGTGATATTACAAAAAGCCGGCCTGTCAAGGTGTGATATGCAAATGCTCAGATAATAAGAAAAATAACTATAACCAAGAATTATGGAAAAGTATTTCCTATGTGTCAAGTCCATTGTAAGCTTTGTTGCTGATTCTATTACAGACCATAAGAGAGTAATATCACCTTTTAATGAAGGAAAGGTTGAAGGTTGAAGTGGTGAAATGCCTTGTTCCAAGACCAGATATTTAGCAGATGCCTAAATCAGAATTTTGACTTTATATCATTTTGGCCATTCAGTTCCATCTCTTTCCATTAAGCCATATTTCTTTCTGAAAAACAAAACAAGAACAAAAATAGCCTTTCACGGGCAAAGTACACATTGGACACCATACTTAGAGAATTTCTATGACATCCATTTGGCTAAAGTTGCTGAGAAGCCTAATTATTTTTATGCAGTATTAGAGCATTTTACATGTTCCTAAACATTTCTTTAATAAGGTTTAGCATTGGTGGGTTGAAGATGTGTCGTTTTCATTACCGCCCTGAGACTCTCCCTGGACCCAACTATTTTATTTCTGCTACTTTGGTTTCATTTCTATCAGTTTCCAAAGAGCTGCCTGTCTAAAATTTATCCTTTTGGGTTATTTGCATTATTATGAAGTAATGCCAAAGAAAAGTTATAAATTTTTAGTGATATGTAAAAAATGTGGATGTTTTATGTCATCTTACTTATTGGCTGCAGAATAACTCCCCAAGTTTTACCAACCTGTCAGTCCGACATTCAGTTCAAAGTATTTGCCATTCTGCTTCCCAAAGAACACAATCTCCCTCCTGTATTAATCTCAGACAGTTTTGGAGAAGAACTACATGATGAATCTAAATGCATTTGTCCAGCTAGTTTAGTTTCTTTTTGTTTTTTCTCCAGCAAGGACACACATCTAAAAAAATGCAACTTCCAAGACATGTTTTGGATACTTAGGTAGCAAATTATTTAAACTGAACATTACTTTTACTTAAAAATATGTCCCAAAAAACTAGGAATCCTTTTGAAACAGCAAGTTTCTTTAAGAAGCTACATGGTAAGAGGCCATCACTTTGCATTGATTAAGGTAAACCAATGGAGAATATAAATCATGAACTGCGCTCTCCCTTGGTCCATTCATTACGTGATCGCAGGCCTGCCTGCCCTCAGGTGCAGTCCTCATCACCGCCCTGTCTTCTGTAAGCTCAGTGGCAAAGTGTGTATTGAACGTTTTCCAAACTGCCTGTTAGCCATCCTTTGGCAGTGTTTGGCCAATGGCAGACAGATGCAGAACCTTGTGGGAGGTGAGGAGATAATAGAAGCCAACTGTTTCTTACCTTTCTTCTTTGCCCTGGACAAGTTTGGGGGGACTGGCTTCATATGCTCTACATCACCAGCTCCTGCTGGATGTTTCTGCTCTTGTTCCAGATTCCACCAAGTGACTCTGGTCACTGGGCTCAGAAAACACCGTCTCCTCGCTTTGTCTCTCTAGCCTGGGAGTGGGAGTTGCTTCCTGCTCTTGAGATCTCTTGGTTTACTTTATTGTCTCTTTTCTGGTTTTTTAGTTTCTCTGTTACCTGTATAATCAATTTCATTAGTGTAGATATCTGAACTGGTTTTTTGTTTATTTGTTTGCTTGTTTTTTTCTAGTTAAATCCTGACCTACACACCTCTACGAATATAATATTCTTCAGAGTTGTTAATAACGTTTAAGGTTATTTTAGTGCTTTTTAATGACAACCTACAAGGAGTATAAGAAAATTACAACAAACCTAACTATTGCCATGATGTTGAACTATAACTAATTATTGGGTATTTGCTCTTACGTATTTTTGACTGAGTAGAAGAAAATATATTTTGCTGAAAGAAATTTTTAATTGCCATATTAATTGCACAGTAATTCTATTTCAACTTAAAAAAAATATTTTGGTAGAAAATACACCAGTTTGTTTGTTTTGGGGCAGGTTAGTTTTTAAAAAAAATAACATTTAAAGTTATTAAATCATTTCATTAAAAAAAAATGTATTCCTTATACTTTCCAAAGTATAATTTTCTAGGAAAATACCTTAAATTTCTTAGCCAGCACAAATGTAGACACTTATTAAATGTTTTCATAGTACCATCAACTTTGTAAGACTTGAACTAGTATATAAACATCTCTTGAAAATAAATTAATAGTATACTTTGTGTGCTTACACAAAGTACAAAAGAGGTCCAAAATTACTTTTTCAACATGATATCTAATCAGGGACTTTCAAAGGTTGGATGGACATTCCCATCTCATTCAGCTAGGGATACTACTGGTGGGGAAACCATTCCAAGCTCCAGTTCAAAATTTTTACACAGATAATGCTGGCTTTCTCCAAACTCTTTTTTTTTTCTGTTTGTACAATTAAACTATATTTATAGCTTACATTGCAGATAGATGAGGTCATGTGTCTGAATTCTGGCCAATGGAATGTGGGAGAAAGTGATGTATGATTCTTTTAGTCCTGATTCCCAGAAACTTCCTGATATATTCTCCACTTGCACTTGATTTTCTTTCACTTTGCCAAAAGCAAATAATAAATAATATAACTGAAGAACCTGAGATTCCTGAAGATGGCAAGCTGCAAGCTGGAGCTGGGCTCCTGAATGACTGTGTGGAACAGAGCATGCCACATTTCCCACGGGCTGCCACGTATTGGACCATGATATATGAGGAAATTTTGCTTCTACTGTGTTAACTCACTGAAATTTCAAGGGTAGAGTAGCAAGTGTTTGCTCTGATTAGTACACAGCTCAATTAGGCACTGACAGAACACAATTTGAAGTATACTATTAATGGGAGATCTAAATTATACCTTTTTGGTTCTTTTTACTACTTTATACATTTCCTCCCCCCTTTTCCTTCTTCTGATTTTTCTATATTCATATTAATATGTAAAAATAGGCTCTATTGAAATATGAATTAATCAGGGAATGTTGCCAAAAGTTTGTCTTATGGTGTGCCTTGAGAATTTATCTTGTATTTGTTGTTTCATAACTAGAGCAAGAAACCTGTTTGTAAGTCTCTCCAAGCTGGACAAAAGACAAGCTCCAAGTTTATGGTGATTGGGCATTTCTAAATGGGTATCAATCTCTTCTAGAAGGCATAATCTTCTCTTTTGCAGAAGGAAAGACATGAGAGAATTCTTTTTATGAAGACCTTAGAATAATTCAGGGGTTTGTAGTACCTGAGAACAGAATAGGAAAAATATGTAGGTTTTGAATGTTTAATGATATTTTAAGGCCAGAGGCACGCTGAGCCAATGGATCAAGTGAAGTATGCAGAAGGGACTCCATGTTCATGCATAGGACCAATGCATAGGCTAGAGGATCTACCTCCTATTTATTCCATACTTCCCTAATAGTTGACCAACCACCATGTGAAGACCCTCTCTGATGTACCAACACCACTACATACTTAATGAAGCAGTGGAGGAGCAAAAGACCCAGCTTTTTGTGAGATGGAGTAATCTATGCTAGTAATTTTTGAATCTAGATTAGAAAACAGTAGCTATTCCATTGCTTGACAATTTTGTGTGTCTGTATTCTAGGCATAGATATATTATGTCTTTATTGATTTCTACTCTTCAATATTCTTATCCTGGATGCTTTTTCATAGTTATTCCAAATAAATTAGGGACCTACGATCTCTAATAATGCAGTTCCTACTTATAGTAAATATTCTGTACAATAGGTGTTAGTTACCCTTCTCTTGTGGGTGGCTCCTTCCGTTAGGTCAGGCTGACTTCAGAATGGCAGCCTGGTACAGTAAGAGGAACATTATTTTGATGTCAAAAATATGTCTGGTCATTGGAAAATCTACTTATACAGTTTTGACTTTTCCCCGCTCCCTACCTCATGGAATTATCATGGCTGTCTACATGAATGGAGTTATCACCATGGATGGCTACCTACATCATGAAATTGTGATCATGAGGAAATTAGATAACATATATGAATGCACTTAGCATGTTGCCTGGCAGGTAACGGGCACTCAGTAAATCTATAGATACTAAGCAGTGATATCTTCTGAAATTAATGGACCTTGGTGTTTCTGTACCCAGGGAGAACATCTGTTGTTTCTAATACAGGCAGGTATAGCCATACTATTTTTCTCATACCTGCTCAAGCATTTAACTTTTTCCTCTTCACAGCTCCTGTGGGTCTGAAAGCACCATTAGTAAGGGTGGAATATATAATACAGAAACAAAGGCTGTCATGCTTCCTGGTGTGATGAGGGCCCCAGGCTTCACACCTTGTCTTGAAACTAGCCCCAAAATGACAAGAATTTAATTTTCCAAACTCTGATCCAGGGAACAAATATTATTTTCTTGAATTTTTGCAGCAACCCCAAAAAACGGGTATTATGATCTTCATTTGATAGATAAAATTCTGAGAATCAAAGAGTAAGTGAATTGACAAACATCAGATAACAAGTCAGGGCTTTATCTGGAGTTCACAGTCAGAAATTCTTTTATCATATGACACATATTTGATGTTTGTTATTTTCTCATTTTCCAAAATACTTTTCCTCTGCAACAGCAAAGACAAGCAGCAACAGATACATTTTTCCGTCCTTCCTTCCTTCCTTCCTTCCTTCCTTCCTTCCTTCCTTCCTTCCTTCCTTCCTTCTCTCCCTCCCCTTTTCCCTCCTTCCTTCCACTTCTCTCTCTCTCTCTCTCTCTCTCTCTCTCTCTCTCTCTCTTCTTTGGTTTTTATATTATTGACAAAAACCACAGAACATTATCTTTGTGTCTCTGGACTATCTATAACTCTCTGACATGCCTGAAAACTGTGTCCATTTTTCTTATCCTTGTCCAATAAGTCATCCTTGGGGCTGTGCATTACCATAGAGCATCATCACACAATTACCTTCTTTCAAAAACATTCATGTAATTTCCACTTACTACTATGAATTATGATGAAGAAATTAAAAAATAATGTTTCAATCATCTGGATAACAGTTTAGCTGAAGCTGAAGAAAAGTCATTCACCTATTTTTCTAAACTTTGGAGTTAGTCAAAGGCCGGTACAGTGTTTGAACACAAGTCTGTGACATACAAGTAATTGGGTGAAGAGATACAAAGCAGTATGAAACAAATTTTTTGTTCATGAAGACATGTACATAATAATACAAAATAGTGTATAAGGAATTGACAGAGGAGAAGAATAAACAGTAAGGAAGAGATCAAGGTGTTGGGGTTATGGAACATCTTCCTGGAGGAAGTGATTAGAATTTGAAAGCAGAAGGAAGCACAAAGAAGAATAATCTAGCCCTGAAAGATGAGCACATATAAACACACAGAGAGAAAATGTGTGCAAGGAATGGTATGGACATTAAGAAAATAAACCTCACCAGAGTAAGAATCAAGTTGGGAGGGAAGAAGAAGTAAACTGAGTTAGGCCCGATGCTTGTATAATGTGAGTGTTAAAGAACAAGGCAGGACAATGAGGCTCTGTCCAGGTGGCAGGGGGAAACTCTCAGGGTTCGAAGTCAGAGATCGTGATGAAAGGAATGTTTAAGAAAGACTCAAAGATCAAGGTGGAGTGAGCATTACAGGCAGGAACTTTTGTTAGGGATTATTTCAATTTCCCAGGAGGAGGTGTTGAATATCTAAAACACCAAAAGGAATGAAGGAGGTTAAAATAACAAGAAAACCCAGCACAGTTGGGTCTAAGCGAGTAGGAGAAGCATCACTTAGAGTTGATGGTTGAGTAGGATGGTCATGTTTCTCGAACTCCAGCAGATATCAGAATTGTCTGTAGGACTTGTTAAAACACAAATGTCTGAGTCCCCATTCAAAGTCCTTTCTCCTTATGATAGAGAATCACAGAGGCTAAGAAGGTAGAATTATTTATCTAACACTTAATGGCAGGCACCATATTGTATAGATTCCATTTCCCAAGATTAGAGTACATGTGTAGTAAAGTCAGAGGATATTGTATCCATGCTTATTAAATTTCACATGTCACTTGAACATAGAATACCAGAAACACATTTTTTCCCCCAAATACCAATCACTGTACCCACACTCCCTGTCTAAGGTCAGAACAACGATTTAACAATCTCATTGCCCAGCAGTGATATACCATGTATTTTCCAAAATGAACCCAAATGAGAACTCCTGGGGTACATAACTCAGCTCTCCCCTTCCAACATGTGCATGGTCTCCTTCATCTCCTGTTATGCTCTTTGGACTTGTAGTCATGCAAATGACACAAATGAACAGCTGCATTCAGTGAACCAGATGGTCACATGTGGGAACAGAGATGAGATGGAGACAATAGAAGTAATAGCCTATAAAGTAGGTTAACGCTACCGATATTCTATTTTTTTTCTAATAATACCAAGTGAAAGGTTAATTATTTCCATCCGTCCTCACTTAACAGAGAGAATTAATCTCAAAGGCACAGTGAGAAATTTTCAGCAAAATTCCACAACTGCTTATTCCAAAATAGGAGAGGAAAGTGATTGAATGTGTGCTGGAGAGCTTGGTGGAAACAATGAAGAGGCTTATGTAAAACTCTGTTTGTTTGAGATATATAGCTAAGTTTGTAGCTGTTTGGGAAGGCAGTAAAGAAGGAATCTGTCCCATCTTCTTTCTCGGTATTAAACCCAGATAAAACAAAAGATAGTCTTTTGGCTACCAGATGCTGTTTTTCTCTGAAAGCCAAGCTATTTGAAATCAAGATAACTCTTTTTCTCTGTGCACACATGAATCATGTTCAACATGAATTTACATTTTAAAATGTCATGTACGGTCTTATATTTTGTAGATAGAGAAAGATTTACAATCCTAAATTTTCCATTATTGTGTTTTTCTTTCCTCTCTTAAGAAGTCCTTCCTCAGAGCACATTATATGTATATATCATTTGCATTTAAAATAGAACATGTAATCTTATTTCAATATATATGGAGAAAGAGAAGTTGTGGTGGGCACTACTGCTTTGCAACATAGAGACAGAGTTGCTGAAGAATCTCAAAGTTCATAAATAGCCGTTCAAATTCAGGATAATGATATTTCATCTACATCTTCATTAATATCAAAATCAAGGTTGATCAATTGTCCGGCTCTATAGTGTTTACAGAAGAATCTAGGGCCTAGGTCTTTTGTAACTAGCTACATAAAATGAAAGATATATCATACGCCATTGCATATGCATGCTTTAAAAAACAATGAGACATAGGAAATAAAGCAAGCTATTAATACTGCTATAGCAAAATAAACATCTGGCCCCAATGTAAGAAATAAAAACTTATTTCTAGTAAAATTCACTGAATAATAAAGAAAAATCATGGAGAACAAAATGTTTGGATTTTTAGATTCTATTACACAAGAACATTTTAGATTATATAATTTTTCTTATAAGAGTAAGGCATGTTTATTTTTAGACAAATTAAAAAAAACAAGAATATAAAGAATAAAATAAAAATTGCCCATTATTTTAGAGACAATCAGCATTAACATTTTGTTATATTTACTCTTAATCAATCTTTTACACATTAAACACATGTATAACTATGTAGATGTACTAAAGATGTCCTACATTTGAAATAGTTCATGCTTCTTTTTTAAAATGTAACATTATATATTATTCTTTTGCCTATAATATTTAACGTTACTTCCAATCACTATCATTAGTCAAGGAGTGATTGAACAGTCATACCATCATTATATGTTTAATCATTTGTCTATTGAAAGTAATAGATATTCAAACCAAATTGTGTGCTACTAATAATGGTTTGATAAACATATTTCCTATTATTAGATTCCTACTAAGTTCTTGCAATCTAATGAGGAGAAAGAAATTTATCAAGTAACTAATCAGAGCTAGAGCTAAATAGAACTTTTTAATGGATTTTATAAAGGATGGAGGAGTCGAGAATTCATTCATTCCAATAAGTTTTTAAATAACTACTCTTGTTTTAGGCATGTTTTCACTGAGGACACATTGGTAGATAAAACATCAGAAGCTTCTGGCTTCATAGAACTTGAGTCCTAGCATTCTCATTTAATAAGATACAGAAAATAAGAATAGAAACACTGTTTTGTAGGGTTTGGTTGGGAGAAGAAAGGGAGTTGTATTAAATTCTGCTTTAAACATGTTGGGATTGAGGTTCTAGTGAGATATCCAAGTAGAGATTTACTGAAGTTGCTCAGGAAATAAGTCTGGACTAGAGACATTGAATTGGGACAGTATACAGATAGGAGCAAACACCATGGGAGGGGCTATAACTCCCAGGGGGATATGTTGACTGGGAAACACTGAGAGTGTAGAACTTATACCTAAGGAACACCAACATTTTTATTTTTATTTTTTAAAATCCTCACCAAGGATATTTTTCCACTTATTTTCAGCTAGAGTGGGAGGGAGGAAGGGAGAGAATCATCAATATGAGAGAGACACATGGACTGGTTGCCCCTCACATGACCCCGACACCCCAACCAGGGCTGGGGACTGAACCACAACTGAGGTATGTGCCCTTGACCAGAATCGAACCTGCGACTCTGGTCTTCAGGCCAATGCTCTAACCAGGGCTACATCAACATTTTTTTAAAATGTATTTCCAAAGCATTGGAAAGAGAAAAGAAGAGGGGGAACCACTAAGATTGTGGAGCCATGGAGCCAGAGGAAGTGTATTGCCAGAAAAAGAAAATAGACGATTATTCTGAGATTTCAATTGAAATGAGGACTGAAATGTACACATTGCATTTAGAAACACGAAGCTTATTACAGATTAAAAATATAACCCTACTCCAAATTACACACATCTTTGATCACTTTTCTCCAATGTCCCACTTAATTTTAGCTACTGCCTTCTGTGGCCACACTATTGTGAACTCTTATTGTGCCACTCTTGAAATTAAGTCACACATTACACTCTGTAACATTAACATCATTTCTCCCACCTCACACACTCAAATGGTTCCAATTTAAAAAGCCACCTGAGAGAGTGAAAAAAATGGCGGCAGAGTGAATGGAAGCTACACAGACCGTCTCCCAGGACCAAACTGGAATTACAATGAAAATAAAGACAAATCATCATGAAAAAGCAACAGAAAAGCAGCTTGGAAGACCACATAACCAGGGACACTGACTCAATCCTGGTAGGCTTGCAGAGACGCAAGAGGGGGAGCCCACGGTTGGCAGCGGCCTTAGCTGGGAGCAGCGGCCCTGGCAGCGGCCTTAGCTGGGAGCCCAAAGACAGCAGCGGCCTTGGCTGTGAGCAGCGGCCTTAGCTGGAAGCGGTCCCCCCTACCCCCCCACCCCACCCCCACCTCACCCTTAAAGTCCCAAGTGGCTCCACAGCACAGAGCCAGGACAGAGGCTGAAATTATCACAGCCACTTAACTTGGGCTCCTGCAGAGGGAGGGTTGATTGGACTGGAATGTGTGGGGACACTCAGAATCTGGAGGGTGCTCAGAGCTTTTCCTGATTTGCGGCCACACAGGACAGAACTGTGGTCATCTTACTCCTTCCTAGGGCTCCCAGGAGAGGCGGCGCCCCTCCCTCGGAGATTCAACCCCACCTGGTGGCCACTGAAATGCAAATTGAGGCCCATTAACAACCAGCATCTGCCCCACCCTGGGGAAATCCCCTTACTCAGAGCACATGAAAGAGTTTTTCATTCAACTCAGAAGCCAAGGCTCTTCAGGTAATCACTACTGATAACCTCCAGGCAAAAAGCTAGAGGATAACTGTACCACTCCTGGGATAGCAACTCTAACCAGGAAAGTAAGACTTGACAGTGGTGTTTAACGTGGGTCCTCCCTGGCTCATCCAAACCCAGGAGAGGGAGCCACGAACAGCAGAACACCAACACCACAGGGAAAGTTTGGCAGGCTCCAAAGCCCACTGTGATAGCCAAAATGGTGAAACAAAGAAACAAAAGCCAAATGAAAGAACAAGAGACCTCTACTGAAGATGAGATAAATGAGGTGCAGTTAAGCAAGTTAACAGAACTAGAATTCAGAGCCATGATCTTCAGAAAGCTCAACAGCATGTGTAAGGACATGAGCACCATGAGGAAAGACATAGAAATGTTGAAAATCAACCAGTTGGAATTAAAAACCACTAAGAAGAAATGAAGAATGATATATCAGAAATAAAGAACACATTGGAAAGTCTAAAAAGCAGAGTAGAGAAAGCTGAGGACTGGATCAGTGAATTAGAAGGTAGGGTAGAAAAAATCAACCAATCAGAAAACCAAAAGGAAAAAACAATGAAAAAACAGGAGGACAGCTTAAGAGATCTGTGGGACAACTGGAAACGTAATAACATTCGCATCATAGGAGTCCCCGAAGAAGAAGAAAATGAGCAAGAGTTTGAGAATATATTTGAAAAAATAGTGACAGAACTTCCCTAATTTGGAGAAGGAAGAAGGCATTCAACTTCAAGAAGCACAGAGAGTCCCAAGTAAGAAGAACCCAAACAGGCCCACACCAAGACACATAGTAATCAAAGTGCCAAAAATTAAAGCCAAAGAGAGAATCCTAAAGGCGGCAAGAGAGAAGCAACAGGTTACCTACAAAGGAAACCCCATAAGACTCTCAGCTGACTTCTCAACAGAAACACTGCAGGCCAGAAGGGAATGGCATAAGGTAATCAAGGTCATGAAAAACAAGAATCTGAATCCAATACTACTCTATCCAGAAAGGCTATCATTCAAAATAGAAGGTCAAATTAAGAGCTTCCCAGACAAGAAAAAAAAAAAAAAAAGGCTAAGGGAATACATTAGCACCAAACCACCACTGCAAGAAATGTTGAAAGGACTGCTGTAATTAGCAAAAGAAATAGAAAGAAAAATAGAACCACATGAAACGAAAATGGCAACAAATTAGTACATATGATTAATCACCTTAAATGTAATGGATTGAATGCTCCCAAAAAAAAGGCACAGAGTAAGTGAAAGGATAAGAAAGCATGGCTCATCTATATGTTGTTTACAAGAGACCCACCTCACAACAAAAGACTCACATAGGTTGAAAGTGAAGGAATGGAAAAAAATCTTCCAAGCAAATGGAAAGGAATAAAAAGCTGGGGTAGCAATACTCATATCTGATAAAATAGATTTCAAAATGAAGGCGATAAGTAGAGACAAAGAAGGCCACAACATAATATTGAAAAGATCTATTCAACAGGAAAATATAACCTTGATAAACATATATGCACCCAATATAGGAGCACCAAAATATATTAAAAATCGTCTGGAGGACTTCCAAAGAGAAATCAATAGCAATACAATCATAGCAGGGGACTTCAACACCCCACTGACATCACTGGATAGGTCCTCTAGACAAAAAATTAGCAAGGAAACACAGACTCTAAATAAAGCACTAGACCAAATGGATTTAATTGATATCTACAGAGAATTAGACCCGAAAAATACAGAATTCACATTCTTCTCAAGTGCACATGGGACATTCTCAAAGATAGACCACATGTTAGGACACAAACTAAGTCTCTACAAGTACAAGAAGATTGAAATATCAAGCATCTTCTCAGACCACAATGGCATGAAACTAAAATCCATTGCAACAAGAACATGCAAAGACATTTAAATGCATGGAGGCTAAATAGCATGTTATTAAACAATGAATGGGTCACCAAGGAGATCAAGGAAGAAATTAAACACTTCCTGGAAATCAATGAAAATGAACACACAACAACACAAAATCTATGGGATGCAGCAAAAGCAGTTCTGAGAGGGAAGTTCATAGCACTACAGGCCTACCTCAAGAAACAAGAAAAATCTCTGATAGACTATCTAACCTCACAACTTAAAGAACTAGAGAGAAAATAAAAACAAAACCTGATAGCAAGTAGAAGGAAGGAAATACTAAAGATCAGAGCAGAAATAAATGACATAGAGTCCAAAAAAAAAAAAATTCAAAGGATCAATGAAACGAAGAGCTGGTTTTTCAAAAAGATAAACAGGATTGATGGACCCTTAGCTAGACTCACCAAGAAACAAAGAGAGAGAACCCAAATACACAAAATCAGAAATGAAAGAAAAATAATAATTGACACCACAGAAACACAAAAGATCGTTAATGTGAACAACGATCAACGATGTACTATGAACAATTGTATTGCAACAAATTCAACATTCTAAGTGAAATGGACAAATTTCTAGAAACCCATAGTCTCCCAACACTGGACCGGGAAGAGATAGAAAACTTGAATAGACCAATAAAAACAGAAGAAATTGAAGAGGTAATCAGGACTTTCCCCGCAAACAAAAGCCCAGGCCCGTACGGCTTCACAGGGGAGTTTTACCGAACATTCAAAGAAGAACTAACACCCATTCTCCTCAAACTATTTCAAAAAATTCAAGAAGAAGAAAGACTCCCAAACTCGTTTTATGAGGCCAGCATAATTCTAATTCCCAAACCAGAAAAAAGACATTACAAAGTAAGAAAACTACAGGCCAATATCCCTGATGAACATAGATGCCAAAATCCTGAACAAAATACTAGCAAATTGGATCCAGCAATACACCAAAAAAATTATTCACCATGACCAAGTGGGAGTCATCCCAGGAATGCAAGACTGGTACAATATCCGCAAATCAATAAACGTGATAGAATGAAGAATAAAAACCACATGATTATATCAATAGGTGCCGAAAAAACCTTCAACTAAATCCAGCATCCATTTCTGATAAAAACGCTCAGGAATCTCAACATAATAAAGTTCATATATGAAAGACCTACAGCCAACATCATACTCAATGGGCAAAAACTGAAAGCATTTCCCTAAAGAACAGGAACAAGGCAAGGATGTCCACTTTCACCACTCTTATTTAACATAGTACTGGAAGTCTTAGACATAGCAATCAGACAGAAAGAAAAAATTAAAGGGATCCAAATTGGAAAGGAGGACAGTTTCACTGTCATTATTCACAGATGACATGATACTATAAGTAGAAAACCCCAAAAACTTTATAAAAAATCTACTAGACTTAATCAATGAATTTAGAAAAGTAGCAGGATACAAAATTAACGTCAAGAAATCGATGGCATTCTTATACACCAATGATGAACTCACCGAAAGAGAAACTAAGAAAACAATCCCATTTACCACTGTGGCAAAAAAATTAAGATACCCAGGAATAAACTTAACCAAAGAAATAAAGGACCTATTCGCAGAAAACTACAGGTCATTGAAAAAAACAAATAGAGGAAGGTATAAAAAAGTGGAAGCACATACCTTGTTCATGGATTGGTAGAATTAACATCATTAAAATGTCCATCCTACCCAAAGCAATCTATAGATTCAATGCAATCCCCATGAAAATACCAGTGCCATATTTCACAGAACTAGAACAAATCCTTCAAAAGTTCATGTGGAACCAAAAAAGATCTTGAATAGCCACAGCAATCTTGTAAAAGAAGAACAAAGTTGGAGAAATCACATTACCAGATTTCAGGTTATACTACAAAGCCACTGTAATCAAAACAGCCTGGTACTGGCACAAGAACAGGCATATAGACCAGTGGAACAGAACAGAGAACCCAGAAATGGACCCAAGGCAATATGCTCAATTAATATTTGACAAAGGTGGCAAGAGCATAGAGTGGAGTAAGGACAGCCTTTTTAATAAATGGTGTTGGGAAAATTGAACAGCTACACGCAAAAAAAAATGAAACTAGACCATCAACTTATACCCTACACAAAAAGAAACTCAAAATGGATAAAAACCTTAAATGTTAATCATGAATCCATAAAAATTCTAGAAGAAAATGTAGGAAACAAAATTTCATGTATCATACACAATAGAATTTTCACTGATACATACCCTAAGGCAACAGAAACAAAGAAGAAAATCAACACATGGGACTACATCAAACTCAAAAGCTTCTGCACAGAGAAAGATGTAATCATCAAAATGGAAAGGCTACCCACTGTATGGGAGAGCATAATTGCCAATAATATATCAGATAAGGGGTTAATTTCCAATATATGTAGAGTGCTCATATTACTCAACAAAAGGAAGACAAAGAACCCAATTAAAAAATGGGCAGAGGGACTAAATAGACACCTCTCCAAACAGGACATACAAATGGCTAAGAGACATATGAAGAAATGCTCAACATCACTAATCATCAGAGAGATGCAAAATAAAACAACAATCAGGTATCACCTTACACCTTTTGATGGCCGCCATCAACAAATCATCAAACAAGTGTTGGTGAGGGTGTGGAGAAAAGGTGACTCTAGTACACTGCTGGTGAAATGCAGACTGGTGCAGCCACTATGGAAAACAATATGTTGTTAAATGAGAAAATTGAAAATTGAACTTCCATTTGACCCAGTGATCTCACTTCTAGGAATATATCCTAAGAAGCCTGAAACACCAATCAGAAAGAATATATGTACCCCATGTTTGTAGCAGCCCTATTTACAATAGCTAAGATCTGGAAACAGCCCAAGTGTCTATCAGTAGACAAATGGATAAAAAAAGCAGTGGTACACATACACCATGGAGTACTATGCAGCTGTAAGAAAGAAAGTTCTCTTATCCTTTGAGACAACATGGAGGGACTTGGAAAATATTATCCTAAGCAAAACAAGCCAAACAGAGAAAGACAAGTATCATATGATCTCACTTATTTGTGGAATATAATGAACATAACAGTCTGAGGAATGGGATAGTCCCAGAGACGTGGAAGTGGGGTACAGACTTGCAATCCCCAGAAGAGGGCGTGGTGGTGGGGAGATATACCACAGAACTTATATATGCATGTATGCATGAACAATGGACATGGACAACAACGCTGGGGACCGGGCAGGGAGGGAGAGGGAGTGGGAATCAGTGTGGGAAAAAGAGAAACATCTGTAACAAAAATAAATTAATTAATAAAATAAAAAATAAATAAATAAAATAAAAAGCCACCTCAATACACTGGCCCCATTCTTCTCCTAGCCCTTAGTTCTTTCTATTCCACAGTCTAACACTACATTCTCCCAAGGACCTTGAGTAACTTTGACCCACTTTGGGGGCATTGGTCATCTGACAATGCATCCCTCTCTGTAAACCAACAGAAATGCTAGGCTTAGGATAAAAACATGTGCATTCTCTTCTTAATAGGATTTTTCAACAAGTGAGAGATGAATTCAAGCTATCTCTTGAATTGCCAAACACATCAGGGGCACATCAGTTCCACAGAAGGTGTAATGGAATTCCCATTGAAAAATCTGAACCCTCTTGTGATGGCCATTTTAAAAAGCCTACCTGCTTGCGTAGAATTGCCATTTATCCAAGGAGTCCATGGAATTTAGGAGTCTCCTGAAGAGAAATGAGATCTTAACCTATGGAAGCCAGCATGGTTTGGCTCTATGGCTGTTGTTGTAGTTTGTGTTCTCCCAACAGCTTCAGATAAGGAAACAAGTTCAAGTGGTTTATTTGAGTGTGATACCAAGAAATAATAGGGAAAAAGAGGTGAGAGGGCGAAAGGCAGTCAATAAAGGATGGGCTGGTATACCAGTCCCCCCATTGAGTAACTGGAGCTTAATCCTATTGTGGAATTCAAAGATTCAGTGTAGAACATGAGACTCAGAGTTATCCCCACTTCCCTTTTGCTCCCAGGGAAGAGTGAAGAGTATTTGTATCTACTAATAGTAATGCTCAGCTAGCAGTGCCCCTGGTGGTAGCAGAGGGGAGAAACAAGGAGCGGGGAGACAGAAGGCCCTGAAGAATATCACACATTACAATGGGAAGAGAGCGTCTGCTCCAGCCTCTTCTGATGCTTTCCGATCCAAAGATGCCCAGATAGCCCCAACCAAGTATCTCCGGGGTATAGGATTCTGTAAAACGTAGAAGCTTCTATTTTGAGATAAAAGTTTTGTTTAAAAAATGTCATTTGGTTTTGAAGAGCTCTAGAATTAGAGAAACTTATTATTTTTTATAATTAAAAAAAGTGTTATTGATTTTAGAGAAAGAGAAGAAGGAGGAGAGACAGAGAAAAAGAGAGAAAGAGAAACGTTGATCTGTTTTTCCACTTATTCATGCATTCATCGGTTGATTTTTCTATGTGCCCTGAATGGGGATCAAACGTGCAACCTTGGTGTAACCAGACAACATTCTAACCAACTGAGCTACCTGGCCAGGGGCAGATTTGAAGACCTCTAGATTAATTATATTCAAATTGTTCCTATTTATGTTATTCAGGAGATTCCTTTCTGCTGAATTTCACTTAAATAAACCAGTATGAGGGCTGTTGGTTTTGTCTAATGGTATAACCCAATAAAAAATAAATAAATAAATATGGCTGTACACAGCAGATGGTTGAATAAGACCTAACATAAAAGCATTTGTTCCTGTTCTCCTTACCTGCTACTTCAACATAAACTAGCTTTATTCCAGCATAAAAATGAACACCAATACCCAATGATTTAACACACTGAAGGGTTATATTTTAATCATATCATGTCCCTTACATCAGCACAAGAATCTCTGCTCCAAATAGTTATTCAAGAACCTATGATGACAACGAGTCCTTAAAGTTACAGCTATACCCTGTGCCATAGGCCACCTCTTTGATCACAGGAGCAAGAAAATAGTATGAAGAATCATACTTAAATTTCCTTTGTCTCAATTCACAGGGGACAACATCATTTCTGTCCACACTGGCCAGAACCACTCACATTGCAATGCTAACACCAAGAGGCTGAGAAAGGTAATGGGACAAAGAGACTACGTGACGATCCTTATTGTTTTTGCCGTACCTACCAAATAGGAGATACCTTAAAGGTCATCCGGGCCAGGGGTTTCCCAGCTATGCACTGCAGGAACTCTAGAGCTCCCAGCGTCCAGCAGGAACCCTGAAGGTGGAACCGTTACTCTGTTTCCTCCTCATGTTAACCAGTCCGTGTTTTCTCAGTATTGATGTCCTCATTATATTTTGTGTGAAGAAAGAATTTTGTAGCTTTAAAGAAAAAAGTTAGAATGTGGCAAATGTGGTTCAGCTTTTTCATTTTAAAGATAAGAAAGACCAAGTCCAGAGATACAAAGTTTTTAAGGTCATGCAACTTGTTAGTAACAGATCTTGTAGCAGAATCTTGCCAGGACACCATCCCCTTAGACATTATGCCCCTTGTTGTTGGGAAAATATTTTCTCTAAGATGTTTCTTAGAAGCATCTGGAAAAACCTAAGCAAGGCGTGATTTGAAGAAAAAAAAAATGAAAGAAGAGAAAAAAATCAGAAGAGAGAGGCAGATAGAAAAAAAAGAAAAGAAAAAAGGTTTGGCGAAGTGTGAAGAGGTAAAGTGAGAGGTACGGGAGGTGTGAAGAGGCGGGAGCCCAAACAGAGAGCCACTTAGTCTAGACTCCAGATGTGAGCACATGGCTTCAGCGGGTGCAATGCTGGACTCTGCAAATATTTTTGCCAGATGTCGTGGCTGAGCTACAAATCCTTGGATGGGTGACAGAACTGGCTGTTGTTCTGTTCAGTGTCTTGCTTCTTAGCGTGTCACGCTGCTGGCTGGGCTAAGGTTATAACACCAGATACTAGGAAGGCCTTTTGTTCCCGCAGTCAGCATTTTGGCTGACCTTGAAGAACTGAAGCACAATGCTGACGCCCTCTTGAGTGTCCAGAGGCAGTTTGGTAAAACCTGAACTAGTAGGTATGACTACCTTCCCAAACAGAGATCAACCTGACCCCAAGAAAGACAAAAATAAGAAAAGACACAGAGTAAATAAAAGAGAACTAGGCTAGCAGCAGGATCTTGGGGAAATTGTTTTATCTTTCTGCGACTCCATTTTCTCTGAGTGATTTAATTAAATGGTCTCTAAGTTCCATTTGAACATGGACACAAAACCCTGTGAAATTATGAGGGAAGAAAAAACAAGAAAGCCATGTCCCTTCTAAACTTATATGATAAAACATCAAAAAGCAAAACATTTTGTTTTGTTAAATAAACAAGGTAAATACTTGTATTTGCTCTCTGCAGGTAAGCAACTTGTAGAAGCTGGCAATGAGTTTAACACATGAGAACTAAGATGGAACAGTTCTGAGGACAAGGAAGAGTTCTAGAAAAAGGAAAATGTTAAAGGGCCAACCCTAGACAATAATTTTGAATTGAACAGAATTTGTTTCTCATTTTCCCATCATTCCTCTATTCTTTAAACTAATACTTAGTACCTGCTACATGCTATGCCTAGAAATTTGATAGCAAGGGAAATAGCTCATTCTCTACTTCCATAAGGCTTACCTGCTTATGCATCATTATTAATATAATGATGAATATAGGCAATTAAACAAAGCTATAATGCAGTCAAAAGGGCCATCACTGGGGAAGAGATATGACAGATGGAAATAGGAGAGGCATCCAGTCTGGGTCTGGAAGACCAGAGGTCATAGAGGAAAAGCCTCTTAAGCTGAGTCCTGTCAGTAAGGTGAGAAAGGGTTAGTCAGCAAGGTAGAGAAGGAAAGTTCTAGGCAACCACTTAAGGCATGATCAGGAAACTAAAAGTAATGCATTATGGCTGCCACTTACTGCCTGTATGATCATGAGCATGTTATGTCACCTCTCTGATAAATGGTATAGCAGCAGGTTGCACAGAGGGCATTTATACACCTTAATATTAAATGAGATGGCATATATATACCTACTACAGAGCCTACCACACTGAAGGTGCTCAATCAATTATAGCAAATCATAGTATTACAGTGTAGACTCGAGAAGGACAATGCAGCAGTGAAAACGTTGTCTGAGTTTCTAGCTTGGAGGACTGGTTAAATGGCGGTGCCATTCCTCACCTGAAGAATATAGGAAGAAAAGGAAGATAGGGCTGGGAGGGGTCGTAAGATAGTAAGTTCAATTCTGGACATGTTGATTCGGAGGCAAACCAATGTATGAAGTGTCCAGCATGTGGATTTATACATACATATATGCATATGTGTAGAGATATGTGTATATCTGGAGGAAGGAGAGAGATCTGGGCTGAAGATATATTTTCAATTTCCTGAACATATGATACAACAATGATACTCCCACTTCTCTTTTCATTGTCCCCCACTTTTCTTCTGAAAAACCCCCTTGGATTGATCTATGTTTCTCTCACCCACATCTCTTGACTCCTAAATTATTAGCTGGTAACGAATTGTGTTTTACTGGTAGGGGAATTGCAAATGTTAAAAAAACTGAAATTCTTACAAGGCCCTGAGACAGAGCACCAGTGGACAGTTTTGTGACATCTCACAATCAACCGAGGGTGAATCATTGGGCTAAGGTGGACAGCCCACACCTAGGCTCCTAAGCAGAGCGTTTTCTGTGCTTATGTTGTTTTCTGAAAAAATGGTAGTGGGTTCATAGAAGGCATCAGACATATTTGTAAAGTGAAAACTTAAGATTTTTCCTGATGTTTCTTCCTACCCAATACATCAAATTAGCTACAAAACACTGTCAGTGTAGCAAATCTGCTTGCCCACCCCCCCTCTTTTTACTTGTTTTTCATTTCGAGTGAATATTAGGTGAGACAATTAATGCCTTTCAGAGCATTTTTCAAATCACAAACATAATCACATGACAAAATTGGCATTTAAAGGAGAACAAACAACTTTATTTAACATAAACCTTATTGAAAAATTCAGAGGCTGCCCACTGGGCAGGAAATTAAGGTGAAGTCCTAAAACGTCTCTGCTCATCAGTAGGAGGGAACAGCAGGAGTCTTGGCTGCAGGTCCTTGGATGCTTTTCCTACAAAGACTTTGTCCGGTGAGGCTGTCCCCTGTCCCAGATAGTACCTTCTCCCCCTCCGATGAGTATAAAACTCTACCAAATCTCTACTCTGCAATTAAATTTAAAAAGGCCTTCCTTTCTACTTTTATCTATGAACTCAGACTTTCTAGAACCTCAATTTCTAGTCCACAATCCACCTTCATTTAGCCCGATTTCTCTGTCCTCAGTGCTCGGGGCACAGGGACAGAAGAAAGCTGGCTTAGAGCTAAGGCATTCTTCTCACACGTAGGCGAGGGTGAGGTGTGCAAGGCCTCCGCACAGTATTTAGTGAATAAACGTTTATGTATAAATCTGACATGTAACCAGTACTCCAATTCAACTCTCCCTCTGCTCCCAATTGAATGCCAATATGGAAGCTGTCGCTGCTATTGCTGCTTTGAAAGCACTGGACGTTGTGTTGGAAAAGTGGAACGTGTGAATTAGATCCACCTTTCATCGCAACTGGAAATTGGGCCACTTATGATCAGTACTTTGAAATTCAGTTCCCTGCCTCTAAAGTATATGGAGGGCCAGATTTTCTTTCTGTGCTCCAGAGGTAAACTGGCTATGTCCCCAACAGTTTCCTGCTCCCCTCACAGGAGTGGATGCTGCCTCACTCTCCCCCTGGGCTGCAGTAAGCACTACCTCCGCCTTCTTCTTGGGCCTGGAGCTTTACTACCCAGCTGCTACTAGCCCCGGGTTACCTCTCTGTCTCTTGGGGTTTCTGTGTACCCACATGTCTGTAAACAGTCCTGTTGTAAATCAGCCCTGCTCAGATTATACTGCTTTGAGAGTGCCATCTGTTTGCTGTTGGGACCATGACTGAATCAGTGATACAGATTTAATTGAAAAGACCTGTGCACTTTGGGAGAAAGGGAGGGAGTAGAGCAAGGGCAAAATGGTGTGCTTTTCCGGCGCAACTGTAATCTGGACGTGGGTGCTGCCTGGACCCGAAGATGCACAGTCACTGCCTTTCCTTTCCCAGGCTCGTTTATGGATTCCGTACGCACTTCCCATCTCTCACCTCCACTCGCCTTGGCGTGGTCACCGATCTCTCCTGCGGGCCACCTGTGACTCCATCTCAGAACCTGTGTTGCTGACAGGTGGACAACTCCTCTGTTTTCAGGTGAATAGTGAGAAAGGAGAGAGGAAATGCAACTGGACTAGTCAAGAAGGATTGTCTCAACTGAGTCTATAAGATTTCATTTCTCTATTTTTAAAAATGATCTTTATCCGTGTCACAAAATATTAGCATTAAGATGAATCTGTTGGATTTGAATGATGGATAGAGGAATGCCATATTATATTCTTTATGTTTAAAATAGTTAATACTTAGGGAAACAATTTTTGAAAAGCATAAAGTGACAAGGTGTATAGGAGTCTCTCACAGGATATGACACAGGATTTAGCACATTTCTCTGACATCTTATTCACACCCCCTCCCACACCTCCACTGCCACCAACTGCTAATTTCAGATTGCAGAGAGGAGGCAGATTATTTACATTAAACAAAATTAGCAACAACAACAACAAAAGAAAAGAAATGAGAATTTTCAAAGGTCTGAGGGGAAATAACTGTGAACTTAAAATTTCAATATCAGCCAAATGAATCCAAAATGTAAAAGTTAGATAATAATTTTAGAAAAAAAAAGATTCTGGGGGAATTTACCATCCACAAGCCCTTGCTGCAAAAACTACAGGAGAATAAATATCAGTAATAATTCTACCCAAAGGAAGAAAAAAATTTCAAAAAACAAAAGTATAAGGTATAGGGTTTACATTCTGCCCACTGCATCCCAAAGATGCCAAACCAATTTGCCAAATGAGATCTTTCCAAGTCCTTCAGGATGGGATCAGGCTGGGAAGAGAGCAGAGGAAGATGAGAAAGGTTATAGAATTTCTCAGAGTTTGAACCACAGAATTTAAGCATTCTCTAATCCCAGAATCAGGCCTCCGGCTGTGGCTGCATTCTTTCTTTGATTTATTTTCCCTGAATCAGATCATCTTCATCACAGGGGCCATTGCTTCTCCCTGCAGAACTTCAGTTCCCGTTTGTTTCTTTTTCTCTACAAACTACACCCCCCTTTTCTGTTACTTAGGAAATCTAGGAGCAACGGGATGTATAAGGTTTGCCTTGAGTTCCCTGTAATGGAACATTTATTGGGGATGTTTGAAGGCTGAATACAATGCCACTATCACAATTTAAACAAGAGATCCTTGTTACACTTTATATGTAAGTAGCTCCAAGATTCATCTGCATTAAAGAGACTGTCATGAACTTGAATTATACCTTTAAACTTGACACCCATTCCTGGCCTGTACCATCAGCAGACTCAAAGACCTTTTTCTTAGTTATCAGCTAAAACTTATTTGAATGTCTTTATATAATATTATATGGTATGCAGAGTAACATCGTGTTCAAGCCCAGTCTTTTAATTTAGAGATAAAGAAACTGAAATCTGACCGTTTGTTACTGGCAGGCCAGAGTTGAAGTCCTAGATTTCTCTCTGACTGTAGGTCCAGCACTTTTTTTCCAATTGTTGGATAAAATATGTGGACACTTGTAAGAGCATATAAAGATTTTCAGTTATTAAGTATAAAATCCTTTTAAATTAAATCTGGGAAATATGAAACCAATGACCCAAGTCATGTAAATATTTTTATTTATTAGTTATTAATTTACCAAAAATTGTTGAGACCCTATCGTATACCAGGTTTTGGTGTCTATTACAAGTCATATAACTCTTGAAAGGAGCTGTGATAGATTTGTCCAAGATAGATGGGCTTAAATACAGAAGTGATTATTTCAGGAACTGCCTGTAACTTTAATTTAATACATTTTGTTTTATGAACACGTCATAATATTCTGCCACCCTCTTGGAGGACAATGTTGGGTCACCACCTTGGTGCTCTGATGCTGTCCAGGACACGTCCTAGTTGATACTCTGTTAGTAAATTTTTGAAGAGTTAGCATTGTCTTCCAAAGTCTTGCTTCTGAAGTGCTCACATGCTTTTATACATCCAGATTTGGGATTCTTTAAAAACCAGTCCTGGGTGTCACCCTTTTTAGTCACCTGTTAGTTACCAAGAGCATCAGAAGAAAGTTGGTGCCCAACCACAATGTGCTGGCCATTACTCAGAGAAGTAATGTTTTTAGTACGTCACCATTTCTTCCTACTGATGTACTGAAGTAAGGAGTTAAAAGCTAATGTGCATTTCTAGCAGAGGCTACTAGATAAATCTGAGACTCATGGTGGACAAATTTATGTGTAAAGTCAAGAGCAGACTAAAGAATCAGTAACTAAATAAGAAGAAAGATGATGAATAAGAAATAGGAACCTTTCTTTTGCCTCTGGGAAGTACACTTATCTACCACTTGCCCTCAAAACTATTCTATATCAAGTGGCTTCTGTTTGCATAACACTTACTTTTCAAGGCACTTGCCAGCATATTATTGCCAGCTGGTCCTCTAGTGTTGTCCAAAAAAACTGAGGCTTGCCAAAGGTATGCAAGTCTCAGTGATAGAGCCCAAAGCTTGCAGAACACGGCAGGCAGAAGGTTAGAAAGTTTGGAAGGGAAGATCAGAGTTGCCCTACTCTTGTATAATGCTCTTTGTATGGAGACGTAGTATCCCAGACTGTTGCAAGAGGTAGATCTGAGAGAACAGGTGCAGTCGATTCTGGAAAGCAATTCTGAAGATTTGCTTACCTAAGGTGTTCATAAGTAATGAACTTTAGTCCTGATAATGCCTCAGAAAATGTCCATGTGCATTTCTTCCAGGGATCAACCAGTTGGGAGGTGCTTCCTAGAGAAGTAGCTCTAATGAGATATAATTTTCAGACTGACCAATGCTTTGATAAGCATTCAGTCTCTGTATCCTAAATAAATTTTCCTACCCTGTCTTGCACAGAGCCCCCCTTGCTAAGATTTCTGGCCATCAGACCCGCAGACTTTGATTATTTGGCCAGGAAGTCTGTAGGACCTTTCTTGACTGTGAACCCTCATGTCAAGCCACATTCAAGGGCAGGTTGATTACTTTCTATTACTCTTTTCATATCTGCCATATGTCCCCTGACCCTCACATCTTTATCCCAGCTGTGGTGGTTAACACCCCGTGAGTCACGGTAAGTAGCGCAGTCAACCATTTCCAGCCTTGGCTGTGGATTCTAAACTACTTCTCCTCCTTGAAAACTTTCGGGGAAGACTCCTGGAGAAAAGAGGAAGGGGGGAGTAAAATGTATCACTGTTAAATCAGGCTCAGGATCAGGTACTTCTCACATTTAATCCTATCAATGGTTTTGGGTTGCTTTCCGTTCTGTTTGACATATGAAGAAACTAAGGCTCAGATTGGCGAGTAACTTATCCTGTCACCCAATTAATAAGGTTAGCTGGCCTCACAAAAGCCAATTCATTGTAGTTCACTAATATAAATATAATTTAGTCAGAAAACAGCTATTTTATACCCCTAAGTCACTAGTGCTCTAAATTTTGGCAGAAGTATAACATCTTCAAATTAAAATGAACACACAGTGACACTTACGGGAACAAAGTGGTCCCAGGTGCCTCACCAACAACTCGTCCCTTTCATTTCAACTTCAACCTTCTTTTCCATGGTTCCTAGATTCGGTGACCTTTGACCCACCTTGCCTTGTATTTAGATTAGTATGATCAGGACACTGAGGTTTCTTATTTTAGTTACAATAAATTTCTTTCTGCATTGATGCAGTTTTCTATTTCCCCTGAATACAATTTTACAAAGGATTTTGCAATAACTTAATGTAAACCTCATGTTTTTGGATCCTCCAAAAGTGTTTAAATATATTTTTAAATGTATGTGATTGGCGTACATTCCTATCCCACGTAGAATGAGAAACCCAGCATCCCAGCCACTGTTGCTGGGGATTCTTTGGGGAACAGTTATTTCTCCTATTACCTGGCATTTTATCCGGCTTCTGTTCTCAGTCTTCTCACTTGACTTCTTAAAGATGTTCTTCATTTCAACATTCTATCTTATCACTGGGAAAAATATGATGCTTCAGTTCCCAGAGCACCAACAACCTAAAGATAACTGTACAGCAAATACTACTGAAGGCTCGGGGCCACGTAATGCTATTACACTGTAGAACAATCAAGAAAGCTGCTTGTCCTTTATAACTTTTTGCCAATCCCACATTCTGGCCTCTAGGAAATTTTTCTATTGTCCTCATCTTCTTGGAGTCAGTGACCCACCATGATGATGGGCTCCCCTTTCTCCCGTGAATGCCTGCTCTCTTCTATTTTTTTTCCACAACCAAATTGTTCCTGCTTACATTAACATAGAAAGCCCTTGTGTTCTGTCCTTACAGAAAACAGAAACACTTTTTAAGTATTATTATTTGTCAGATGACATAAATAAGACACGACTATTTAATTAAGTAGATAGCGCATTAGTGTAAAATAAACTCTATTACCAGAAAGAGTTAAGAAAGAGTTAGTAATAACCAAATACCTGATAAAAGAATTTCCCAATATGATTTATATGAATTAATATTTTAAAATATTCAAATATAACTAAGAAATAGTTTCCAGTAAAATTACACTGAATAGAATCTGTTTATTCTTGCAAACCTAGCAAGTATTTCAGCATCATATATTACTTCTACTTTATGGGCTTTGCATTAGAAGAGCACAAAAAAAGTGTCAACAAATAAATATCTACAGTGTTAAAACTCTGATAACAGGAAGTATAAAAAGCAAGTGGTAAATGTATGGGTTACAATATACATGCAGATGTCCACCAGAGACAATCATCATACAATCGAATGGGGGCATGTTTAGATCACTGGACAGACAGACAAAAATACACAGGACAGCCATGTTACCTTCACAGTGATAGCTAAGTCCATGAAACATATGCCCTTGGCGTTAGTACAGAAACCAACCTTAGAATTGCCAGGGAACACGGGCACTGCCTGGAGAGGAGTATTTGACTCTGCACAAGGAATTCTCAGCTAAGAAGCATGTGGTAGAGAATTTCACCACACTGTGCAACAAGGCCACCCATGGGCTTTAGCAGACTTGACTCAGTCTATTTGAAGTTCTATTTGAAAGATAAAACTCTGATACCATATTTGAAATTTAATTGGACGAAGTTTTGCATGGATTTTTTTCTCTCATTCCAAATGAAACCTCTGACCAGTTGTTACGATTTGTCCTTCCATAGTTATTTTTATTATATTGTATTTCTTCAAATCAATTCAAAATGTTAATGGAGAGAAAAATAGTTCTGAATTCATAAGCAATCCTTATAGCTTGCTCTTGGCATCAGCTGTAAAATTCCACAGTACCTAATTTGTTTAACTGACTGATTGATTTTTCAATGTTTTAATGCTTACCCAATAGCATTATACCAAACAGAACATGAATGAAGAGAAGATAATTGCAGTTTTTGTACTGAGACTGTTGTCTCTCTGAAGTTATTATTTTTTTTCTTTCATACAGTTCAGAAGTGAATGAGAAAGCATCATTTTCTTTTTATAGCAATAACAGCTCACCCTGTTACTCCTCAACAAGGTCCATATGCAGGCCCAGCCCATAACCTTGCCATTGTGTTATCTAAACCAGGACGCCCATGGTACCTGGGAACACAGCACAGACTCCAACAAGACTGGGACTTACAAGGACCTTTCCTGTTTGGTGAGACGAGGCTTTCTCTAAAATTTCTTCTAATTGGAAGCCACATTTCCATTCTCTTAAAGTGTGCAGGCCTAATCACAATACAAAGAGATTAGAAACAGGTGAGTACAGCAAAAAAGCAAGTAAATATAGCCTATACATTAGATAGAGGCCTGTATCACATGGCCTTGAAGAAGCAACTCTTTGTCTTCTTCCATTTTCATCAGTCTTCATCTTGGTTATCAGTATGATAACCAAAAGAATTGCATTCTCTTCTCTTGCTGACCACAGCAACCAATCATACTTCCCCCGGAAGAGTGTCGGGTGGTGATGAAGGGGCCAGGAGGCTGGAGGACAGGAGAGAATGTTGCTGCAAGGCCCCTCCACAGCCTGCTGTTTAACATGTGCAAAGCCATCTTTTCCACAGCTCTGGAAATCCATTACCTAAGAAGAAAGTTGTACAAAGTTAGATCAGATTTTAGGAACACTTTCTAAGAGATGATGACAAAGTGCTCCCATCTTTGAAACCTAGAAAGAACTCAACATATGATTAAAATGTTTTATTGTACTAGTCTGTTTATGAGGGGAAGGGGGATGGTCGGGGCAAAATAATTCTCTCTGTAAATTTCTTTCAGGTTTCTTTTTATTTAATGTTTTAATTCTTATTTTTTTCCTTTTTATTGAGTTTATTTGGGTGACACTGGTTAACAAAATTACACAGATTTCAGGTGCATAATTCTACAACACATTATCTGTACACTGTACTGTGTGTTCAACACCTCAAGTCAAGTCTCTGTCCGTCACCATTTACCCCTACTACTTTCTCCTCCCCTCCCCCACTCCACTTCCCTCCATCCCTCCCCTCAGCAATCACCACACTGCAAATCTGATTATAAGTGCTCTCTTAAATTTGTCTTCTCACATATAAAATTAACCCAAATTGTGAATTTTTCATTCCAGGAACAATAAGTTGGGTTGTTTTCATTTCTCTAAACCTAACAAAAAGGACACTAAAGTGAGGTTAAAGAAAATGACTCTGTTATTTGTTTTTGCCATAGACTTTTGTAAGTTTTCAGAAGGAAAATCAATCAATTATGATGAATAGGCTGAATACTTACACTGTGCAATATTAGACCAGCAGTTCCCAATGTAATCCTCAGGGCACTCAAATTTTCTACAAGAACAATCTCCACGGTATAGGACCTCCCACAGATCTTCATTCAGGTTAACCAGTGACCTCTAGGTTTGTAACAAAATTCTCCTTATGTGGTTTTCTCAAAGTGTATTGCATCACAGCAGTGGAAAATACAGCTGTAAGAAAGGTTTAGCTGTGTTACATTTAATCCAACACTGGAAGCCAAGATAATTTTGTCAATGGTCATGTTGAAACGAAAGGGTAGAATGTATCAGAGAAAACACTGGGTGATGTGCTGATGCAGTGAACTGGGCATAAGGTGAGGAACCTCCCGGAGTGAAGAGCTGCTCATAGTGTATGAATTATCTCTAAATGCTTAAAAGTATCAGCACAATGAAGTATATTTCTCAGAGCGTCATTCTAAATTTCAACAGAAATTTTATTTTAATTATCCCCCCCTCTCTTTATGTACTGGAGTGACTGAATAGATTTGTGAGGGGAATTTCTAGTGTTGGGTTCAAAGACTTGTTGAAAAAAAGATATGTTCTGATTGGAGTTTGTGGTTTGCAACTGAAATAGCTGCACACCTCATATTTATGTCTTTGTGTTTCAAAGTCAGGCATTTTCAGACTGGAGAATAAGTCCAGTCCTGGAAGCAGCAATGCAGGAACCCCTTACATTGACCCATTATAAAAATAAAAAAAAAATGAGCTAATGTCATAAATGTTAGAGTAAAAACCAAGGAAAATAATTAAGAAATTTTTCAGAAAGCCACAATACAAAGAATCTTGGCTCCAATGATCACTATTCTCACCCACAGACACTTTACTAATGAGTGAAACCAAATCTCAGCATTCTCACCAACACCCCCAATCTGAGAGACCTATCCTGAGTAAGTAGCTTTACCTGTGACTTCCTTCCTCCTGTGAAGTAGTGGCAACACCTCTGGAGAGAAACAAATGAATTGGGAATGGCCCAATGGAATTAGCATTTCCAGAAGGATATCAAGGCTCCAGGGCCTTATATCAGTCCAAGGGAGATATCTAGACCCTAAAAATATGCTTCCGTGGGAATGGGGTACACCTCCCAATTAGGTGGGGCGAACCCTGGTATTAGACATTTAATGGAACCTCATAAGTGTCAAATTACCTCATAGGATTTGTATACATTATGTCATTCCATATATTTTTTGAGCTGTAAAAAATGTTTCCTGAGAACACAAATAGATTATATTCATAATGAAAAAGAAGAGAAAGTGCAAGTCTAAAGAAACAAATTAAGGATGAAAATTACGTCATTAGAGAACTAACAAATAAGTTAGAAAACAGTAAGAAACAACATACATAATTGTTCAAAAGAGCAAAGGTTTGAGGTAAGTACAGTGAAGGCTCATGAAAAATATAAAGATTAAAGGAAAGCGAATAGACATAGAAGACACATGAGAATGATCTTATATATACAGATATTGGGCATCCATAAATTTTAGAACTCAGTAAGTTGAAAATAAAAAGCATTCAAAGGTCTTAAAAAAAAAATTTCCCTTGAGCAAAAAAAAAAAGTTAAATTTGCAAATTAAAAGAGCATACTAGCCCTGACCAGGTTTCTCAGTGGTTAGAGCATCTGCCCACGGACCAGAGAGCCCCGGGTTCAGTTCCCACTAAGGGCATGTACCTTGGTTGTAGTTTGTCCCCAGCCCCAGTTGGAATTGTGTGGGTGGCAGCCACTCAATGTCTCTTTCACATCGATGTTTTTCTCTATTTCTTTTCCTCTCTCTCCCTCCCACTCTATCTGAATATAAATGCAAAAATGTCCTCACGTAAGGATAAAAAAAAGAGCACACTACCAATCAAAACACATCTTGGTGTCTTAGATTTCAAGAAAAAAATAATTACTTACAAATCCTGATAGGAACAAGCGAGTAAGCTCCAAAAGAGAACCGAGTAAGCCTCCCCTCAGCCATGTTCAATGACAGGAGTCAAAGTTTGTCAACAAAGTTCTGGAGGAAAAAAATTGTGACCAAAAAAAATGAAGTTCTACAATGATGTAGAACTAAAAACATATCTAAAAACAACAGGTATTCAAATATATGAAAGAGCCCGGCCAGTGTGGCTCAGTGGTTGAGCATCGAACCATGCACCAAGAGGTCACCGGTTTGATTCCCAGTCAGGGCACATGCCCAGGTTGTGGGCCTGATCCCCAGTTAGGGGCATGTGAGAGGAGGCCAATAGGTGTTCTCACTATCGATGTTTCTCTCTCCTTCTCCCTTCCTCTCTCTGAAAAAAAATCAATAAAGGAAAAAAAATTTTAAATATGAGTTTCATGATTATAACTGCACAATCCATTCTTCATGTGCTCATATTAAATTTAAAGAGAGAAAACCTAGATGATGACAAAAATTAAGCAAATCGTGAAATTACTTGAATAGAAGAAGATAGATATGATTTCAAGCACTGTGCATGAAATCGTCTTAAACATAGAATTAACATTGAAGCATTTGAGATCTGTTGTTATAAAATAGAAAGTAAAGAGAAGAAACTTTGAAAACACAAAACAAATAATGAACAAAGTCAGGAGAAGAAAGGGGAAGAAAGAGAGAATGGTGGAGTGTTCATTTTCTCATCTTTATTAATATTTTTTCTTTATTGATTTTAGAGAGAGGAAGAGAGAGGGAGAGAGGGACAGAAACATCAATGAGAGAGAACATTGATTGGCCACTTCCTACATGCCCCCCACTGAGGACTGGGCCCACAACCTGGGCATGTGCCCTGACCAGGAATCGAACCAGCGACCTCTTGGTACTTGGGTTGATGAGCAATCACTGAGCCACACCGGCTCATCTTTATAACAGGAAGTCAATCTTTTCTGTGTATAGTGAAAACATGATTGGAAACAATACCGATTCTACTTTCTTACAATTTTTCATAGATTATTATCTTAACCTTAAAATGATTATTTAAAAACAATAAATATATCTGTCATATAGAAGAATAAAGCAGAATTTCAGCTTTCCTTTAGTTTTTCTTTCTTTTAAAAAAAATTTTTTTATTGATTTTAGAGAAAGAGCAAGTGAAAGAGAGAGAGTGCTGATACTTAATGTAAGCTGTCCATGTTGCCGAAAAAGGAGGCTATACCTCTATATCACAGATTCTCCTTAATATTGTACAGTTAAACTGTGGCTCTTATTTCTGATGTTGCAAGCCATTTTGTTTTTCCATTGTACATACACACATTGTCTCTTTATAATGCTGCTGAAATTGTAGAGAATATAGCCAAAACAGTAATAAACAATGGCAGTTAAAATTTTTTAAAAAAGAAAAGAAACATCAATGAGGGAGAACAACAACTGGCCACCTCCTTCATGCTCCCCACTGGGGATCGGGTCCACAACCTGGGCATGTGTCCTGACAGAATTGAACTGGCGACATCTTGGTGCATGAGTCAATGCTCAACTACTGAGCCACACTGGCAAGACTAGTTTTTCCTAAATTTCTTTTTCTTCTATAATTAAATTAAAATGAAATTAAATGTAACACTTACTATGTAATATTTTAAATAGCACAACAGTACGTTGATATCTTTGTTTTTGTCAGGTATAATTTATACACAATAAACTTCACCTTTTTAAGGTAAACACACTATGGGTATTGACAAATGTCATGTAATTACCAGCATAATCAAGAAATATATATAATACTTCTAGCATTACAAAAATTTCCCTTGGGCTTCTTTGGAATTAATCCTCACTCTCATCCTTTCCCTGTCCCTCAGAAAATGCTACTCGCCAAGAACTTACATGTTACCCACTCCAAAAATTTTACCTTTTTCTGGATGTCAAATACATGGAATCATAGCACATTTGAATCTGACTTCTTTTATTTAGTACAATGTTTTTGAGATTTGTCCAAGTTGTTGTGTTTGTTTCTTTTTATTGTTAAATATTATTCTAGTGTGTGTATATACCACCATTTGAGAAACATTTGAATTATTTTCGTCTTTTATGACTATTACCAGTCACACACAAGTTATGTATAAAACTCATTTCCATTTCTCTTGGATTAATATTTAAAATTTTTTTTTCTGGATCATAATGTAAGTGTATATTATTTAACGTTATGAAAAACTGTACACTGGACTGTTTCCCAAAGTAGCTGTAGTATTTTGTATTACAGTCAGTAATATATAAGAATTGTAGATGCCCTGCATCCTTGTTAACACTTACTATTGTCTGTTTGCTTTAGTTTGTGATGATTATTTGATGGTGGTTGGGTCCAGGAAGTTTGGAAACTCATATTGTTGTTTTTTCTCAATTGCTTAAATTCTTCATGAGTACATATTATTTATTAAAAACAAAGTATATTTGAATAAACTTGAAAATTATTTTACTAACTATATATTACACATTATGGATATATTAAAAACACTTAATTATCTCCCTATTTGGGAATATTTAGATTGTTTCCAGACTTTTACTAAGTAAAAGAGTGTTCACTTCTGTATAAATCTTCATTTCAAAATTATATTTTCATAGTATAATCTCAGCTACATAATTACTGTTAGAAAAAATGAGTAAATTTCTTCTTTTGATACATATTCCTAAATTGCTTAGCAAAATATTATAGCAATTTATATTTCAAATGTTTATATTTAAAAGAGCTGTCTCCTCACACAGTTTTTGTATTGAATATTCTCACTTAAAAACTCTCTATTAATTCTCTAAGTTGTGCATATCAATAGTATGCATTTTATTCAGATGACCTTTTGTATAAATATTTTCCTCAGATTAAAGTCTACTTCAATGTACTTGTTTCATTTGAAAAATTTGTAATTTATATGAAGTCAAGTCTATGACCTTTTCTGTGCAATGCATTTCAACTTAAAAATGGATTTTTTGATATACACTATATTCTTACATTATTTAATCATTTGATAGTTTAGCATTTAACTCATTAACTTTGAGGGAATTGATATAATCTGAGGCAAAACTCTATTCTAAAAATTTCTTTAGCTTTCGCAAGATAACTAACTAGTAAGTCTGCTCTTATCTGGTTTACTGTGATATCATAATTAACATTTGCTAAATCCTTTAAGGGCAGTCAGACTTGTTTGGGGGCAATTATGATATATTGTAAGTATATTTAATGTCCATTAAATATTGACTCTCAGCTACTTTAATAAACTCTTTACATGCATAATTTAATTTAATGTTTACAATAGTGCCAAGAAGCAAACATTAATGTTATCCTTGTTTTAAAGATAGAAAATTAAAGCATAGTGAAATTTAAATAACTTGCCCAAGTAATATATTTAGTAAGTAGTGGAGCCAAGATTCAAACCTGGAATCTAAAAAAAATTTTTATTATAATATTTTAGTTTAAGATCAATTTTACATTTACAGACAAATTATAAAATTAGTACAGAGAGTTTCAATATACCCTAAACCTAGTTTCCCCTATTATTATGAGCTTATATTAGTAGCATTTGTTATAATTAATGAACTAAAGTTGATACATTATTATTAACTAAAGGCCATACTTCATTCATATTTTCTTACCTCTTACCTAATTCCCCTTTCCTGTACCAGAGTCCCCTCCAAGATTCCACATTACATTTAGGTGTCATTTTACCTACATTTCAACTGTGATGGTTTTCATACTTTCCTTACTTTTAATGACCTTGTCATTTTAATATTGTAGAAGACATTTCAATTGAAATTTGTCTGATGTTTTCTCATGATTAGCCTGAAGTTATGAAATGTGGGGAGGAAAATTACAGAGGTAAGATACTATTTCATCACATCATGTCAAGTATACATATTACCAATATGATTTATGACTGTTGCTGTTGACCTTAATCACCTGGTTGAAAAAATATTTATCAGATTTCTTCACCATAAAGTTGCTCACTGTCCTCCCTCACTGCACATACATGTCTATACTGTACACTTTGGAAAGAAGTCACTATTCACAGTCCATACTTAAGAACTGACCCATTATGCAACCCTTCATTTAGGATGGAGAGCCTACAAAATTTATTTGAAATTCTTCTGTGTGGGAGATTTGTCTCTTCTTCCCCATTTATTTATTCATGCTGTCATTTATTTATATCCATATAGACTGAAGGATGCTTATTTTATATGACTAGTTTGTAAGCCATTCCTATTATATTTATTTATTGCTCAAATTGTTCCAGTTTAAGCTATCAGCAGCTCTTCCAGTTGGGTCCTATGTCCCTTGGACCTACCCCATTGATATGTGTGTGTTGATTATTACTTATTTATTTTTGATACTTCCTTACTCTTTGGCACTACAAGATGCTTCAGGCTCAACTTGCATATTTCCTTCCTAAGTCCTAGACTCAGTGATTTTTCCATGATGTCCTGAGTGTTTTTATTGGAGAATGGCATTAGAAACCAAAATATGGGTACTACATGTCACTTGCTGCTGATGGGGTGTCATTTCTTTAGGTCTTCTCAAATGAAAGAGCAAAAATATACTGTGTTTATGTTTATATCTACCTGTATATATAGACATATCTATAAATATGTCTATATGTAATTATTTATGTGTGTATTAAATATGTTATTTTCTATACTGATGTCTTGAACTCTAATTCATTACCATGTGGATTATTGCAGCTTCTTTCTCTTTAACTTTCTACTCCAACAGAAAGAAACCAGGCTTCCACCATTTGCTATGCATTTCTATAATGACTCAATTTTATTATACATTAGAGCAGTATCAGAACTGTTAACCTGTACCCCTGTGGAAAACAACTTTATCAGTTAGTGTACGGTACTCTTATGTGCAGTTCTGATCATGCCCTCTCTTGTCTGGAAGTACTAGCTAGTGTTTCCAGTACAATGCTGAATAGAGGTGATAAAAGGAAACATACTTGCTTTCTTCCCTGTATTAGGGGATAGCATCCAGTTTCCCCTTATTAAGTGTAATATTAGTTGTAGGATTAAATATTCTTTATCAAGTTGAATAAGTTTCACTATTTCTAATTTGTCAAAAATGTTTATTATGAATGGCTGTTGGGTTTTTGTCAAATGTTTTTTTCTGAATGAATTGATATGATCATACATTTTTTCTTCTTTAGCCTATTTAAGTGCAGGATTACATTATTATTTTTTTTAATGTTGAATCAGCCTTGCATATCTGAAATAATTCTCACTTGGTCATGGTGTATAATTCTTTTTACAGATTGGTCTATTTTATTTGCTGTATTTTGTTGATTTTTACCTTTATGTTCATGAGAGACATTGATCTATATATGTTCTTATGTGGATTTGGTGTAAGGGTAACACTATTTTAAGAATAAGTTAGGAGGGGTTCATACTGCTTCTATATTCTGTAGAAAATTGTGCATACTTGGTATAATTTCTTCCTTAAATGTTTGGTAGAGTACTATTAAACCCATCTGGGTCTGGTACTTTTTGAAGAAGAGGAAGAAGAAGAAGAGGAGGAAGAGGAGGGAAAAGATTATTATTGTTGTTGTTAATTGTTGTTTCCATTTATTTCATAACTATAGGCCTACTCAGATGATGTATGTTTGTTGTGTGAGTTTTGGTCATTTGTAACTTTTAAGTAATTGATCTATTTCATCTAAGATATCAATTTTTGAGAATTAATTTGTCCATAATATTTACTTATTATCCTTTTACTATCCACTGGATTAGTAGTGATGACTCCTCTTACATTTCTAATTTTAGTAATTTCGGTCTTTTCTTTTTATCCTCATTCTTCTACAGGTAAGATGTCTTATCCCTAAGGCTCCTTGCAAGCTTTTCTTGTTGTCTTTGGTTTTCTCCAGTTTAAATATAATATACCTAGGAATTTATTTTTTAGTATTTTTCAGGCTTGGTATTTTCTGAGCTTCCTGGATTTTTAGTGTTATGTTTGTTCTTAACTTTGGAAAATTCTCAGCCATTATTGAATCAAATATTTCCTCTGTTACATTCTCCCTTCCACTCCTTTCGTTATCCCAATTACGTGAATGATACACTATTTGTAATCATATTAGTCTTGCATATTCTTGTAACTTTTTAATCTTTTTTTAAATTTGCATTTCAGTTTGGGAAGTTTCTACTGACAATCAAGTTTATTTATTCTTTTATTGGCCATATTTAGTCTTTTCATGAGACAATCTAAACATTTTTTTATGTCTTTTAGAGTGTTTTTG
Organism: Molossus molossus; assembly: GCF_014108415.1. Taxonomy (NCBI): domain Eukaryota; kingdom Metazoa; phylum Chordata; class Mammalia; order Chiroptera; family Molossidae; genus Molossus; species Molossus molossus. The sequence goes on along the minus strand of NW_023425347.1, from coordinate 22,177,351 downwards.
ATTTGTAGTATTTTCTTTTGATTACTTCCTAGAATCATATCTCTGCTTACATTATCTGCTTGTACATGCATATTCTCTACTTGTTTCATTAGAGTTTTGAACATATTACCAATAATTATTTTTAATTCCCTAACTGATAATTCCACAAATTGTGTCATATTTGAGTCTGGATTTGAGGGCTGTTTTGTTTCTTTAGACTGGTTTTTCTTGCCTCTTAGCATACTTTGTAATGTAGAAATCACGACATGATGTGTTGAAAAACAAGAACGATAACTGGAAAGGTAGGTTGTCCTTTAGTGTGAGGTTGTTTTTTTTTTGTTAATCTGAGAGCTGACTGTTTACTGTTTACTGTTTACTGCAGCTGTAGTTGCCAGAGGCTTCACCTTCAGGGTGGCAATTTACCCCTGTGACCTCAATTTTGTGGTGAGTCTAAGAAAAGTCAATGATTTTCTGTTTGGCCAGCTCTTTTCTAAGAGTGAGGATGGAAGTTTCTTACATGATGGAGCTGAGAGCAGAACACCTGTGCTCTTAACTATCATGCCATACTCTCTCTATCTCCTCCTATGGACTTTCTGATCTATTGATTAAATTGTTAAAGTTTTAAGTGTATATCAATATCTAATTCCCCCTATTTATGTCTTCTCTATTCATATTTTAAAAAATATATTCAAAACTTTATTCTTCAGGAAGACTTTAAATCAATTTGTCACTCTTATTAGAACACATGAAATGCTCGACTGGTGTGACTCAGTGGTTGAGCATCGACCCATGCACCAAGAGGTCACCAGTTCGATTCCCGGTCAGGACACATGCCCAGGTTGTGGGCCAAATCCCCAGTAGGGGGCATGCAGGAGGTGGTCAATCGATGTTCTCTCTCATCAATGTTTCTATCTCTCTCTTCCTCTTCTTTCCTCTCTCTCTCTAAAAACCAATGAAAAATAATAAAAAAGAACACATGAGTCTTCCATTGATTAAAATTTGTGATTAAATCTTTCACAAATTTTGTATTTTTCTCTATATTGTTCTTTGATGCTGTCATGTTGAATTTATTACTTTATTACTTATCCAAATGCTCTATCTCTTTTTAAGTTTTCAAGTACATATGTTGATAAAGCTTTAGAGTAGTGTAAGTTCCCCCATTAAAGTTTTAAAATACTCCAATTTGGAATTTAAATTTGTTACTGTATTTTAAACTTCCTTGTAGGTTTTTCATAAAACCACCTAGCTGTCTGTTTTATTTAACCTATGATTCATCTTCATGTTTTTTTAATTACTTTCTCTTCCTATTTCATAGAGAGTTATCCGCTCATACTGAGAATATGAACTGATTTGATACAGAACAATTTTCCACTCATTATATGAGGTACACTTCTTCATGAATTTTCAAAATAATACTCCCTTTCCCTTAGGATAAATTTTCTCCTTGGCTCACACATTTGTTCATTTAACAAACATGTGCTGACATTGCATTACGTTCAGTCTCTGAAATATATGCTCAAGTTATAAAGTCTAATGAGACTTTGACCCAGCACTCATGAAGCAGGGAATATCCTAGTAAAGACAAATAAGTAAATAAAAATTGCAGTGTGTTGCCCGGCCGTGTGGCTCAGTGGTTGAGCATTGACCCATGCACTCAGAAGTTGCTGGTTCGATTTCCAGTCAGAGCACATGCCCAGGTTGTGGGCCAAATCCCCAGAGGGGCGCATGCAGGAGGCGGCCAGTTGATGTTCTCTCTCACTGATGTTTCTATCTCTTTCTCCTTCTCCCTTCCTCTCTCTCTATGAGCAATATAGGAAAAAAATTACAATGTAAAAAATACTGCGATTGCCCTGGCCTGTTTGGCTCAGTGGTTGAGTGTCGGCCTGTGGACCAGAGAGGTCCGGGTTCGGTTCCCGCTAGGGGCACGTAACACACACACACACACACACACACACACACACACACACACACACAAAATACTGCAATTGAGATATACCAAAAATTGGCTGTAAAATCTTGATTATTTTATCTTTCTTTTATTTTTTTATTTTTTTTTTTATCCTCACCCGAGGATATTTTTCCATTTTTTGTACAGATAGAATGGGAGGGAGAGAGAGGAAGGGAGAGAGAGTGAGAAACATCGACGTGAAGGGACACATCGAGTGGCTGCCACCCACACGACCAACCAGGGCCGGGGACAAACTGCAACCGAAGTACGTGCCCTTAGCGGGAACCGAACCCGGGTCTCTCCGGACCGCAGGCCGACGCTCTAACCGCTGAGCCAAACTGGCCAGGGCTTATCTTTCTAAATGTCCACTCCTTGTGTGTTCTCCTGGGGACAAGGACAACACTTATCTTTTGGGATCATTGTTCAAAGAAAATAAGGTGCCTGGTCCAGAGCAATTACTTAAACATTGTTAGCTATTATTTTGGTCATGAACAGTCACCACAAGCCATATCTAAAATTCTACCATCAGTCATTTTCTGCCCCAGTCCCCTTTATTATTTCTTTAAAGTTCTTATTAGTATGTGAAATTCTCTTATCTATTTATTTCCATACGAATATAAATTCAAGCAGGCAAGTACTCTGTTTTTATTGTCACCACTTGCTTTATGCCCAGGGTCTGGAAAAATGATGCATAATAAATAACTAAAATATTAATTTCTCTAATAACTTTGTTTTGTCAATTCATGCTACCTATTGAAAATGTAGAAGCTACAGAACTGTATAATATTTAACTGTCACCATAACTGGTGTGGCTCAGTTGGTTGAGGGGCATCCTGTGCACTGAAAGATTACTGGTTCGATTCCCTGGTCAGGGCACATATGTAGGTTTTGGGTTTATCCTCGATGAGGTTGGGCCACTTGTGGGAGGCAACTGATCAATGTTTCTCTCTCACATTAATGTTTCTCTTTCTCTCTCCCCTCCCCTTCCTCTCTCTAAAATCAATAAAAACATATTTTTTAAAAAGGTGGTTTATTTATTTTTTTAATTAACTCTCATCTTTGAGCACTTGAGAAAAAACAACTTTGAGCATTTTCATGAATTTTCTTCCTAGGTTTTCATATTCATACACCAATTAGGTCATATTGTACTATTCTACTTAGAATGCTGTATTTTGCTTTTTTTTTTTTTTTTTACTTAACTTTATAATCTATGTATTTTTTCTTATATTTAAAAACTCTTTTCCCCCCATTGGTTTACATTACATGTTCATTTACCAAAACCTAATTATAGTAATATTAAGTGTTACACAATATTCTCTAGTAAGTATAAGAACAGCATAATTATCGTCATTTGATAACTACTAATTAAACCCTAGTGTATTCTACGACCACATGGAAGAACAAGGAAACACTGTTCTTACCCTCAATGTGCGTACATTCTAGTTGGGGCTGACATTCTGAACTGTATTCTAGGAGTGATGCCGAGCATGGACTGATCGCCCGCTCTTGACGCATGCTTGAGCACAAGCCTGTTCCTCATAGTAAGCAGAGCTACGCGAGGTCATAAAACCAACCCATTTTGTATGAATCCATAGGCTTAGCCTTAGACACACACTTTTTATAGCCAATCTCTTAATTTTTTTTGTCATAATTATGATGTTTCACACAGGAGATGTATAAGGTTTTAAGAGTCTCTGTCAAATCAGGTTGGGGAATATAACAGAAAATATGAGGATATGACATTTACATTGAGACCAGAATGTGGATGAGAAATTGGCCAGGTGAAGAGAGGGAGGGCACAGGAGGTAGTGAAAGGAGGAGAATTCGAAATTGAAGAAAACAATGCGTGAAGGCCATGATGTGGAAATGAATGCTGGATAAGGAAAAACAAACAAAGAAGCAGAACATGGAGAATAAAGGAGAGTGAGGATTTTATCTGTGTATCTGTATCAGTTTGATGTATTCTACTAACTTATCTGCATGTACGCATAATGGATGGACATGGACAACAAAGCTGGGGACGGGGTGGGGGGATGGGGAGGAGAGTGTCAATGGGGGAAAAAAAGGAGAAACATCTGTAACAAAAATAAATTAATTTTAAAAAAGAGAAATGAACAATAAAGTATAAAGAATGGATTCACCCACCAACTGTGGGGCTGACATTCTGAACTGATTTCGAGTAGTGATAAAGAACATGTATGTACAAGCTTGTTCCTCGTGGTAAGCAGAGCCACTCGTGGCCATAGAGCCAACCCATTTTGTATGAATCCATAGGCTTAGCCTTAGAGACCCCAAATTCTCATCAACTGAATACACCTATCTCAACATCTATATCCATCTACTGATCTATTTATATTTCTTATTAGTGGATTTCAAAGAAAGGTTGTAAATATTTTCAATTTTTTTTTTCTTAAAGCTCTGAGAAAGATGGAGTGTGAATTGTGTCCTACAAAAAAATGCATCACTACTGGTAAATAAAAATGAAATATTATGATGCGACATCCTAATGAATATTTACCACTTACAAATTAAGATCAGTAGAAAAATAATTGGAGGAAAGAGTCATTTTCTTAAAATTAATTAATTTATCCTTGTTACAGATGTTTCTCCTTTTCCCCCCACAGATTTCCCCTTCCCCCACCCTCCACGTCCTGTCCCCAGCTTTGTTGTCCATGTCCATTGTTCACGCACACATGCATATAAGTTCTGTGGTTGATCTCTCCCCTACTACCCCTTCTTCTGAGGATTGTCAGTCTGTACCCCACTTCCACGTCTCTGGGACTACTCCATTCCTCAGACTGTTTTGTTCATTATATTCCACAAATAAGTGAGATCATATGATTCTTGTCTTTCTCCGTTTGACGTGTTTCGCTTAGTATAACACTTTCCAGGTCCTTCCATGTCATCTCAAAAGATAAGAGATCTTTCTTTCTTACATATGCATAATACTCTACTGTGAATATGTACCACAGCTTTCTTATCCATTCATCTACGGATGGACACTTGGGCTGTTTCCAGATCTTAGCTATTGTAAATAGTGCTCCTATGAACATGGGGATACACATATTCTTTCTGATTGGTGTTTCAGGCTTCTTAGGGTATATTCCTAGAAGTGGGATCACTGGGTCAAATGGAAGTTCAATTTTTAATTTTTTGAGGTAACACCATATTGTTTTCCATATGGCTGCACCAGTCTGCATTCCCACCAGCAGTGTATTACAGTCCCCTTTTCTCCACACCCTCGCCAACACTTGTTGTTTGATTATTTGTTGATGGCGGTCATTCTGAAAGGTGTGAGGTGATACCTCATTGTCATTTTAATTTGCATCTCTCTGATGATTAGTGATGTTGAGCATTTCTTCATATGTCTCTTGGCCATTTGTATGTCCTGTTTGGAGAGGTGTCTATTCAGCCGTTCTGCCCATTTTTTAATTGGGTTCTTTGTCTTCCTTTTGTTGAGTTGTATGAGCACTTTATATATATTGGAAATTAACCCCTTATCAGATATATCATTGGCAATGATGTTCTCCCATACAGTGGGTTGCCTTTCCATTTTGATGATTGTTTCTTTTGCTGTGCAGAAGCTTTTTAGTTTGATGTAGTCCCATGTGTTCATTTTCTCCTTTGTTTCTATTGCCTTCGGTGATGTATCAGTGAAAATTCTGCTCCGTATGATGTCCGAAATTTTATTGCCTACATTTTCTTCTAGAATTTTTATGGATTCACAGGACACATTTAAGTCTTTTATCCATTTTGAGTTTATTCTTGTGTATGGTTTAAGTTGATGGTCTAGTTTCATTTTTTTGCATGTAGCTGTCCAATTTCCCCAACACCATTTATTAAACAGGCTGTCTTTACTCCACTGTATGCTCTTGCCACCTTTGTCAAATATTAATTGAGCATATTGCCTTGGGTCCATTTCTGGGTTTTCAGTTTTGTTCCACTGGTCTATATGCCTGTTCTTGTGCCAGTACCGGGCTGTTTTGATTACATTCACTTTGTAGTATAACCTGATATCTGGTATGGTGATCCCACCTACTTTGTCCTTCTTTTTCCAAATTGCTGTGGCTATTCGGGGACTTTTTTGGTTCCATATGAACTTTTGAAGTATTTGTTCTAGTTCTATGAAATATGTCATTGGTATTTTGATGAGAGCTGCATTGAATCTATAGACTGCTTTGGGTAGTATGGACATTTTAATGATGTTAATTCTCCCAATCCATGGACAAGGTGTATGCTTTCACTTTTTTATATCTTCCTCTATTTGTTTTTTCAATGTCCTGTAGTTTTCTGCAATTAGGTCTTTTACTTCTTTGGTTAAGTTTATTCCTAGGTATCTTAATTTTTTGCCGCGATGGTAAGTGGGATTGTTTTTTTAAGTTTCTCTTTCCGTGTTCATCATTGGTGTATAAGAATGCGGTTGATTTCTTGACATTAATTTTGTATCCTGCTATTTTGCCAAATTCATTTATTAAGTCTAGTAGATATTTGATGGAGTCTTTAGGGTTTTCTATGTATAATATCAATTCATCTGCAAATAATGACAGTTTCATTTCCTCCTTTCCAATTTGGATCCCTTTTATTTTTTTCTCATGTCTGATTGCTGTGGCTAAGACTTCCAGTACTATGTTAAATAAGAGTGGCAAAAGTGGACATCCCTATCTTGTTCCTGTTCTTAATGGAAATGTTTTTAGTTTCTGCCCATTGAGTATGATGTTGGCTGTAGCTCTTTCATATATGGCCTTTATTATGTGAGATATGATCCCTCTATCCCCACATTGCTGAGCGTTTTTATCAGAAATGGATGCTGGATTTTGTCTAATGCTTTTTCAGCATCTATTGATATTATTATGTGGTTTTTATCTTCATTTTGTTTATGTGGTGTATCACATTTATTGATTTGTGAATATTGTACCAGCCTTACATCCCTAGAATGAATCCCACTTGGTCATGGTGAATAATTTTTTTGATGTATTGCTGGATCTGATTTGCTAGTATTTTGTTCAGGATTTTGGAGTCTATGTTCATCAGGGTTATTGGCGTGTAGTTTTCTTTCTTTGTAATGTCTTTTTCTGGTTTTGGAATTAGAATTATTCTGGCCTCATAGAACGTGTTTGGAAGTCTTCCTTCTTCTTGAATTTTTTGAAATAGTGTGTGGAGAATGGGTGTTAGTTCTTTTTTGAATGTTCCATAAAACTCCCCAGTGAAGCCATCTCAGCCTTGGCTTTTGTTTGCTGGAAGTCTTGATTACCTCTTCAATTTACTTAGTTGTTATTGGTCTGTTCAAGTTTTCTATGCCTTCCCTGTCCAGTTTTGGGAGACTGTGTGTTTCTAGGAATTTGTCCATTTCGCTTAGATTGTCGAATTTGTTGCCATGTAGTTGTTCACAGTAGCTGTTAACAATCTTTTATATTTCTGTGGTGTCGGTTGTTACTTCTCCTCTTTCATTTCTGATTTTGTGTATTTGGGTTCTCTCTCTTTGTTTCTTGGTGAGTCTAGCTAAGGGTCCATCAATCTTGTTTATCTTTTCGAAAAACCAGCTCTTTGTTTCATTGATACTTTGAATTGTTTTTTTGGTCTCTATGTCATTTATTTCTGCTCTGATCTTTACTATTCCCTTTCTTCTACTTGCTCTAGGGTTTTCTTTCTGTTTGCTTTCTAATTCTTTAAGTTGTGAGGTTAGACAGTCAGAAATTTTTCTTGTTTCTTGAGGTAGGCCTGTAGTGCTATGAACTTCACTCTCAGAACTGCATTCACTGCACCCCATAGATTTTGTGTGTTTTGTGTTTATTTTCATTGGTTCCAGGAAGTTTTTAATTTCTTCCTTGATCCCCATGGTAACCCATTTATTGTTCAATAACATGCTATTTAGCCTCCATGTTTTCAAATGTCTTTGCATGTTCTTGTTGCAATTGATTTCTAGTTGCATGCCATTGTGATCTGTTAAGATGCTTGATATGATTTCAATCTTCTTGAACTTGTAAAGAATTAGTTTGTACCCGAACAGGTGGTCTATCTTTGAGAATGTCTCATGTGCACTTGAGAAGAATGTGAATTCTGCAATTTGGGATTAATTCTCTGTAGATATCTATTACATCCATTTGATTTAGTGCTTCATTTAGACTCTGTGTTTCCTTGTTAATTTTTTTGTAGAAGTTCTATCCAGTGATGTCAGCAGGGAATAAAAGTCCCCTTTTATGATTGTATTGCTGTTGATTTGTCGATTGAAGTCCTCCAAAAGATTTTTAATATATGTTGGTGCTCCTATGTTGGGTGCATATATATTTATCAAGGTTATATCTTCTTGTTGGATAGATCATTTTAATATTATGTAGTGCCCTTCTTTGTCTCTAGTTATGGCCTTCATTTTTAAATCAACTTTATCAGATATGAGTGTTGCTACCCCAGCTTTTTTTCCTTTCCAATTGCTTGAAAGATTTTTTTTCCATTTATTCACTTTCAACTTATGTGAGTCTTTTGTTGTGAGGTGTGTCTCTTGTAAACAACATATATATGAGTCATGCTTTCTTATCAAATCAGCTACTCTGTCTTTTTATCGAAGCATTCAAACTATTCACATTTAAGGTGATAATTGATATGTCCTTATTTTTTGCCATTTTTTGTGTAGTGTGGTTCTATTTTTCTTCTTATTTCTTCTACTAATTACACCAGTCCTTTTAGCATATCTTGCAGTGCTGGTTTGGTGTTAATATATTCCCTTAACCTTTTTTTTTTTTTTTTTTTGTCTGGGAGGCTCTTTATTTGACTTCTTCTATTTTGAATGATACTCTTGCTGGGTAAAGTAGTCTTGAATTCATATCCTTCTTTTTCATAACCTTGATTTCTTCATGCCACTCCCTTCTGGCCTGTAGTGTTTCTGTTGAGAAGTCAGCTGAGAGCCTTATAGGGGTTCCTTTGTAGGTAACTTGTTACTTATCTCTTGCTGCCTTTAGGATTCTCTCTTTGTCTTTAATTTTTGGCATTTTAATTACTATGTGCCTTGGTGTGGGCCTGTTTGGGTTCTTCTTACTTGGGGCTCTCTGTGCTTCTTGAACTTGAATGCCTTCTTCCTTCACCAAGTTAGTAAAGTTGTCTGTCACTATTTTTTCAAATATATTCTCTAACCCTTGCCCATTTCCTTCCTCTTTGGGGTCTCCTATGATGCAAATGTTATTACGTTTTCAGTTGTCTCACAGTTCTCTTAAGCTGCCTTTCTGTTTTTTTATTGTTTTTTCCTTTTCATTTTCTGATTGGTTGATTTTTTTCTACCATGTCTTCTAATTCACGGTCCTCAGCTTCCTCTTCTCTGTTGGTTAGTCCTTCAAATGTGTTCTTAATTTCTGCTATGTCATTCTTCATTTCCACTTGGTTGCTTTTCAATGTTTCTATATCTTTACTCATGGAGTTTATGTCCTTACTCATACTGTTGAGCTTCCTCAAGATCATGGCTCTGAACTCTATCTCTGATAATTTGCTTAGCTGCATTTCATTTATCTCATCTTCGATAGAGTTTTCTTGTTCTTTCATTTGGGATTTGTTTCTTTGTTTCACCATTTAGGCTGTCTCAGTGCATTTTGGAGCCTGCCCAATTTTTTCTGTGGGTGTTGCTGTTCTGCTCTTTGTGGCTCCCTCTTGGGTTTGGATGAGCCTGGGTGGGCCCACATTAAACACCACTGTCAAGTCTTACTTTTCTGGGTAGATTTGCAAGCCCAGGAATGGTTCAGTTATCCTCTAGCTTTATCCTGGTGGCCTGTAGTCTCAGTTACTCAGTGCCTGAGTGGTGTTCTGCCTAATAGGATTTCCAGAGGGTGGGTTAGGTGCTGGTTGTTAATGAGCCTCAATTTTAATTTCTTTGCCTCACCTGGGAAAGGCTGAATCTCTGAGGGTGGTGGGCTGCTGCTTTTCTGAACAGCTCTGGGAAGGAGTACACTGGCCACCATCCTTTGTGGCTGCAACTCAGCAAAAACTCTGAGTGCCCTCCAAATCCCACGTGTCCCCATAGAGTTCTAGCCCAGTCTGCCCTCCCTCTGCCATAGCCCCCAGGTGAGTGGTTATGGCTATTTTAGTGCTCTGTCTTGGCTCTCTGAGCTGTGGAGTGGGTTTGGTCTTTATTCCCCAAGGGCGCTCCTCACAGGTAAGACTACTATTGGACTTGGGCTCCCAGCCTGCCACCCTCTCGCACTTTTGCAGATCCTACCAGTGTCCCTGGTTATATGGTCCTGTCTTGCTGCTTTTTTGTTGCATTTTTCTGAGTGAGTATTTGTCTTTATTTTTGTTGTAATTCCTGTTTGGTCCTGGGAGATCATCTGTGTAGCTTCTATTCACTCCGCCTCCATTTTCACATCCTCTAAGCCTATCTTGTGAGCAGCTAGGTGGCACAGGTCTTTCTCGTGCCCTGCACTCCGCAGGTCCCACAGGTAACTGGATTACACAGTCCCTTTGGGGACCCAGCTCTATGCCTATGTTATGGGCTCCTGGGTCGCATAGGCCTCTCTGGTGCTTCAGCGCCCCGCAGGGCCCATGGGTAACTGGATGGCACAGTCCCTGCTGGGTCGGCACAGGACTCTCTGGTGCCCCCGCACCCTGCAGGTCCCATGGGCGGGTAGCTGGATTGCACCAGTCTTTCTAGGGCTCTGGCTTCCCACTGCTTTTGTGAGCTACTGGACCACACAGGCCTCTGTGGAGCCCCAGGTCCTGCAGCTGGCAGCTAGGTGTTACCCCATGGGGCTCAACTCCTGCTCAGCTTTTGCTGTAGTTTTTGGAGATGGGTCTCAGCTGCTGGTCTGTGCTTCTGTTGCCTGGGGATGGATGTCTGCTCTCCAGCCTCTGTTGATGAGGGTATATCTCGACTCTGATCAGGCTGCTTCTGTGGGGGATAGAGCTGGGTTCCCGGCTGTCTGCAGCTTCTGCAACCGGCACCTTGGGAGCTCCACTACTGTGCACAGGTCTGTGTTGACGCAGAGTGTCCCCTGGTCCGATGGTGCCAGGTGCACTGGTGGGCTCAGGTTGCTGGGCCCTAGCTGCTCCCACTGCCTCCTCCCAGGGAAGACCTGGGACCTTCCAAAATTGTGGGACCTCCCCTTGGCACAGGGAGAAGCACCCTGAAGCGCTGCTCACTGCGGTAGCCAGCTGCTCCATCCACAGCACAGGAACCTTCTGCTCCGCGTTTCTGTACTGTTTGGGGTTGGTCGTCCACCTTCACGTCCACTCATACTCACATACTCGCTCACTCTCTCACACACTCACCCACCCTCTGGTCCTGCCTGCCGCCATCTTCTTATCCAATGAAAAGAGTCATTTAACATTGGTATTTGATGCTTAACCATGGACAAATTCCTCCAGAAAAAACTGACCTACAAAGAAACTTTGATTAAGTTCATCTTTCCATCTATCCCTTGTGGGAATTATACACATCAAAGCCATACGAAAAAATAGCAAACTCTAATTTTTCCATGAATCTCATACTTCATCAAACCATGTAAATCTGGAAGTAAATTACAACATCAAGTAGAATATAGAGTGAGACAAAAGTAGGTTTACAGTTGTAAGTACACAAAAGTGTTTATTCATATATTATCATTTATTAATTATTGTATTATTTTTCATATGAACAACTGTACACCTACTTTTGCCAAATTCTGCATTCTTTTAATTATATGAGCTATCTAGAAGGATTTTCTAAAGAAAGCATTAATACATTTTTTGAGCATTTATTAGAAATTTTGTATATGGAACACATTGCATAGGCAGTGATAGATATACAAAGATAAGTTACAGTCTTTGTTTTCAAGGAATATACAACATCTGCCATTAAAGAAGAGATTATAGAATAACCAGAACCAGGTCTACTCATTGTTATTATGTCATTAGATTTCAATAAGGGGCAAAGTATTGTACCCCAGAAAAAGTAGCTTTTTGTGTCACCATGATGATATGAAATCCCCCTAAGAGAGTCCCTGATAAGTGAAACAATAAGGACTGGGGTGGACTCAAGAAACCCAAGTTGTACTTATTTACATAAAGAGCATTTGGTTGAAAAGATGACATTTAAACTGCCTTTCATGCCAAGGTTCCTGATGTCACTACTGTTAACATTGTTAAATTTATGTAATTAGTTCTGCAAGCCTACCTGGACAATTATTTTTGCCTTAAGGCATGAAGTAGAACTTTAAAAAGGGCTATGATGAATGCCTGTAAAAGAGTGTACCCAGGCTCTGGAAACATATAAAAAATTGTTTTTACATTCTAAAAGAGACATGTAAAATAAAACTTTGAACTGACTTTTTCATGCCATCTTTATATCTGAACTTATAAAGACATTATGTAATATTTATTCTATGAGATGTCGTTATTCCTCTTATAGAACTGGTGAAATAGAAACCCAGATAGAAATATACATGTATTTCTAATGATGTGTGCATATGTATATTTCTAATGATGCATATCTATGTACTATGTACCTCTATCATTGAGATACAGATTTTTTTTACCGTGTTATGAAACTTGTTCTAAATTTTCAGACTATATATTTTAGATCAAAACAGTTCATATCGTGACAGATGGTCTATCCACTATGATACATTTAATAATCCAAGGCTTGCTAGTACAGTAGATTATTTCATTTTACGTTCATTAGAAATAACATTTCATCACTGTAGTCTCCCCAGGGACCTAGAACAGATTGAGAATGAAAGAAAGTAGCACCTGATACCCAAGAAGTCCATAATGAAATAATCAGGACTCTGGAGATGGGGTGAGGGCAGCAGAATTCCACTTACTGGCACTCAAAGGAGTTACCATCTTGGACTCTACGTTTATTTCTGGTACTGCTCTCAAACAGCAGGGAGGCAGCCTAAGGTTAGCTGCCTTTTGGCTAATTGTATAAAGGCCTTTTACCAGAAGGTTTGTAGATAGGAGGGCAGCCGCAAGCACAAACTTAATCTGAATTATTATTGTAGTAAAATAAAATTTACCAAATGAACATTTAATGATATTGGGATCAGGAAAAGAAAGCAAAGCTTTCATCAGTAGAATCTGGGACAGCTGCCACCCTCTCAGGAAGATCTCCTGTGAATTGTCAGGCTTTTGTAACATGTGACCTAGTGCTATTTATAAAAAAGAGAGGATTTCCCAAAGAGCCAAGATCTACAGTGTAAAACACAATTGATGTTTCATAGAGTTTGGAGAGAGTATAATGAACCTCTGAAGTTAGAAAATGATACCAATTCTGACCTTTAAACCCTGGAATGGAATCTGGCGATGGATGAGGTCGAAGTTTTCTAAAAGAATTAACCTCAGCCTTTCCTTCAATATAAATATTATGCATTAATTCAGAGAATTTGTCTTTGGATATTTTTTATCCCCTTTACTGTGTGTTAGATGTCTCTGAGATGGGTCATGATGATATATTAAAAGAAAAAAAATAGCACCTACTTAATCAGCACCTGCTATTTATTTGCCTGGGACTGTGTAAGCAGCATCTCATTATTTTCTCAGCACCCCTAGGAGCCTGGCATTCAGCTGACTGGGGTGAGGAACTGAGACATCGACATGTAAGTAGTCTGTGAAGCAGGGATGTGATCTCTAGTTACCTGATTCTAAGGCTCATGTTTAATCACTGCACTCATCCAAACTTGGGAACAGTCTGTCACCTTAGGACTATTTTGTTTTCCTTTTAAAAAGATTTAATGACTGAAACTTTAATTTGGTGGCTACTCTCCAAGTTAACATAAAAAGCAGTAAGTCATGTGTGGTACTTCTCTAGGCACAGTGGAAAATAAAGAGGAAATATGCAAGGGTTTCTGGTGTTTGTAGACTAATAGGACAAGGCATTATTGATGATTACAAGTTGCATAAGAAACAGTAGGTGGAATAAAACATTTGTTATGACTAACACTTATGAGGCATTTTCTTAGTGGAATGCAATTTCCTAATCACTCTATGTGTACTAACTCATGAACACTCAGAGGTAGGTAATATTATGATCTCTCCTTACCTGATGAGGTGATCTTAATTTTATAGCAATGTAAGAATATTTCTTTTTTTTTTTCTTTATTGATTTTAGAGAGAGAGGAAGTGAGGGGGGAAGAGAGATAGAAACATTGATGAGAGAGAACATCAATTGACCACCTCTTGCATGCCCCCCACTGGGGATCAGGCCCACAACCTGGGTATGTGCCCTGACTGGGAATCGAACCTGCGACCTCTTGGTGCATGGGTCAACGCTCAACCGCTGAGCCACACTGGCCAGACTAAGAATATTTCTAAAGGTGGAATCTGGACTCGGGCCCAGTAGGCTCCCCCAGACTCTGGAATCTCCACACTCTACTGCCTTAAAATAATGATCTGACTTGACTTTCTATACAAAAGGATTGGTTCTAGCTCTCTTTTAAAGTAAAGTATCCTATGTGGCTGCTCTAACCCTGGTTGAGGGGAAGGCAAATGTTCAGCTAGGGGCCCACTCCCTTATTTCCTTGAAACATCAAAGCAGGTTGTGCCATTACCAGAACATGAGAAAATTGTTTGGGAGGATGTCTGCCACTCCCTGACCAGGACATGCCCTGAGGGATTCAATACATACTCTTTTGCATCAGAAATGTGACATTACACGTTTTTTCACCAAGTCCCAGTTCCTTGTTTTGGAAACAGATACTGCTGGATCACTTTCATGTTAATAGTTTTGATATGGTAATACATTAGCATTGTTGAAAGTCAAAAACAATGAAAAACTCCAGAAATATATACAGTGAAACATGTTGCTTCTACCTCTGATCCCCATTTGTCAGTCTCAACCTGCATTGCCTGAAAAACCCCCGTCCCCAGGAAAGCGGCGTCTGCTCTGAATTCTTCCAGAGTTTTTTAATGAATATGAATATATATCATTTCTATTTTTAGACAAAAGTTATTATATTATATCCATTGTTCTGCACCCTCCTTTTTCTGATTAATAATTTACTTGGAGACTTTTCCATACCAGCATATGGTCTCTCTCTCTTATTTTTTTAAATTGAATTAATATTGGTTTACAACATTATATGTTTCAGGTGTGTAACAATATAATTTGACACCTGTATATACTACATTGTGCTCACATTCACCACTATACAGTTGACACCGTTGACTCATTGCTCACCCCCATCCCCACCCTGACCCCACCCCTGCATTTTTTGTGCCTCTGCCTGGTTTCCCAGTGTTTGCATGATCATAATTAATCTAATCCCCAATAAACCATGGGCATTTGGATTGTTCACTCTGGATAACCCTGAATGTTTCATTGAGCTCATCCGCACTTATATCTGCAGGATTAATTCCCATATTGAAAATGGGTCCAAAATTTTATATATTTATAATTTTGATAGGTATCATCAAATTGCCCTTTGTGGCAATTGTACCAGATCCAGGCATCCCAAGCTTTTTCACACCATAAGGACATATAATTATTAACACTCGGGATAAAGTGGAAAGGACTGGGAACCCTGTAAAAAAAAAATGACTCGTGGCCAAAGGGAACAAACCTACACGTTCTAACTGACCAGGATCCACCCAGCTGCCAGGGGTCTGAGGTGCTTGGTGTCTCCCATCACAGTGGCCGGGGAGCTCTGTGAGAAGGCCTATTTCCCTCACCTTCACCGATGATGAGTTATAAACTTCGGAATTTTAGGTAACTTCATAGATTTAAAAAATTATATGACTGTGTAGTTTTATTATAAGTGAGGTTGATCATTTTTCATATGTTAGGAAAGTTTTTTGAAGCTTTTTGTCTGTAAACCATCTTTTCAATCTATTTCTTATTTTTCTGTTCAACTATTTGTCTTTATTTATTGATTTGATGAAAGTATGTATTAAGGAAAAGAAATCTTGCCCGGCCAGTGTGGCTTAGTGGTTGAGCGTCGACCCATGCACCAAGAGGTCGCTGGTTCTATTCCTGGTCAGGGCACATCCCCAGGTTGTGGGCCTGATCCCCAGTGGGGGGCATGCAGGAGGTGGCCAACTGATGTTCTTTCTCTAATATCAATAAAGAAAAAAAAATATTTTTAAAGAAAAAAAAAATCTCTATGCCTATGATATAAATGGCAATCCAACACCCCACCTTCCCCTGCAAGTTGTATTTGTTTCTTGACCTTATTCATGGTGTTTTGTTTTGGTTTTTGCATTTGCTTACAGAAGTTTCTTTTCTGTTTTCTTAAGTGGTCTTTTATAATTTGGGTTTTGAGTTGTTGGTTTAAAAGGACTTCCCCACAAGTGAGCCCTCCCATTTTATCCTATTATTTTTAAGACTTTATTTCTTAATGTTATTTTTTTTTCATTTGGAATTGTTGTTGATATTAAGTATGAAATATGGATTCAACTCCCCCCACCTTAGTTGGGTTTTACTAACACCATTATCTAACAATGTACATAATGTTATAAACCAATAGTACCTCAATAAAAAGTCCATTTTGTCTTCACATTTGAGAAGTATTTTAATTCTTCTTAATAAAGGTTTGTACATCTTCTTAATAAAGGTTTGTACACCTTTATTAAGTTTATGTCTCGAGATATTGTTTTGTTTGTTTTTACTGTTTGGAATGTTTTTCCCATTTTGTATTCTATATGCTTTTTGTACATAATAACTTTAATGCTTTTTTATTTGTAATATTTATATCCTATGACTTCCCTGAATTCTCTCTTTGTGATGTTTTAGTTGATTCTCTTGTATTTTGAAATGCACCATCATATCATCTCCACACTGTTATAGTATATAATATTTATGCTTCAAATTTTAACTTACCTTGTTAGCTTATATTCATTACTAATACCAGTACATTGCGGGATAATAAAGGTGATAGTTTTTTTTTTTTATTTTGTTCTGATGTTGATTCTAGTAGGAATGCCTCTAGTATATCTCCATTGAACATGGTGCTGACTTCTGGGTTGAGATAAATAAATATTTACTGTGTTTAAAAGTGTCCATCCATTCTTATTTAACTAAGTATGTTTTTGAAGAATGGCTATTGCATTTCCTCAAATGACTTTTCAGCATGTCTGAAAGTGACAATTTTCTCTGATATTATAAGTTTTATTTATTTATTAATGTATTGTCTAATAATAAACCATCCTGTACTTCTAGAATAAATTCCTCTGTCAGAATAATTATTCTTTTTATATGCTCTTGGATTACATTTGCTAACATTTTCTTTTGAGAAGTTCCATTATTATTTATTACTGAGATTAATCTATAGTTTTATTTCTATATATAACATCTTTATCAGGTCTCATTATCAATTTTATATCTCCTTGCCAAAAACATTTGAAGGTTTTCTTTTGACTACTATTCTTTAAAATAATTTAAAAAGCCTTTATGTTATTGGCTTTTAAATTCCCCTAACATGTTTAAACCTGCTACTTTGCTGGGTATGCCTTTATTTATAATTATATCTATTGCTTCTATTGAAATAGTTCTGTTTAGATTTTTCTATATTTCTTTTGTGTAATATGTGATGTCATTTTGTGTAAATATTTTCCTTAAAAAATTATTTTATTAATTTTTAAAAAAATTACTTTCTTATGAATCTCTGATTTTCTTTGTTCCTATTAGGTTCTTTTTCCTGTTTACTTGTGTTTCATTTTTTTTTATTATTGCAGTTTCTTTAAACAATCAGATTTTGTCTTTATTCATTAAATCTATCATTTGTCTAATTCACTAAAATTATAAAATACAGGCCATTGGGTCTCTACTACAATTAATCAACTCTTCCATTACAACACAAAAGCAGCCGTAGACAAAATGAGTATGTCTGTATTTGACTAAAACTTTTATATGGATAATGGATTCTGATTTCATAAATTTTCATGTCATGAACTATTATCTTTCTTTTCATATTTTCAAACATTAAATACAATCTAAATACTGTTTTTATTTTGTAGGCCATACAAAAAACACATTAAATCAATTTGGTTCCATAAGTGATGGTTTGCTGGTCCCTACTTCATCTGATATATCTTCAAATATATACTACTTCTTTACACAGTATCTATTAGTTTTCTAGTATGAACAATAATAATTTTTCTGTACTTATTCCTGTTCTCTTCTTTATTCCACCTCATTTACCTTATTAATATTTTCTTTCTCATTGTTTTACTCTGTACTATTAAATAAGCCAATATTGCCTGGCCAGTGTAACTCAGTTGGTTTGGCGTCATCCCATGCACCAGGAGGTTACTGGTTAGATTCCCAGTCAGGACACATGCCTGGATTGCAGGCTTGATCCCCATTAGGGAGCATGCCTCAGGCAGCCCATCTATGTTTCTCTCTCATCAATGTTCTCTATCTCTCTTTGAAATCAATTTTAAAAAAATTAAAAATAAATAAATAAGCCAATAGTTTTAGTAGGAGGTTATAAACATTTATTGATAAGCTTTGACTCTGAATTATCATGATTCAGAAATGTATCCACCTTCTTTTACCTCTCCAGTTTTTTTTAAACATACAGTAGCTACATTGTCAGAGGATCCAATAATAATTATTTTTCCACATTCTATCTTTCATCCTCAATTCTATAGGTAAATAAATTAAATGCTGACCACCAGTTTTATTTTTAATATCTCCCATTTGTCTCTTCGTTGGCTGAGGGTCATCCTCTGGCAGTTCTTTTAAAAGGAGATTAGCAAAGCCATGAAAAACAAAAATCTGAATCCAACACTACTCTACCCAGCAAGGCTATCATTCAAAATAGAAGGTTAAATAAAGAGCTTCCCAGACAAAAAAAAAGCTAAGAGAATACATTAGCACCAAACCAGCACTCCAAGAAATGTTAAAAGGACTGCTGTAATTAAAATGAGAAATGGAAAGAAAAATAGAACCACACTAAACAAAAATGGCAATAAATAAGTACATATGAATAATCACCTTAAATGTAAATGGATTGAATGCTCCCATAAAAAGACACAGAGTAGCAGATTGGATAAGAAAGCATGACTCATCTATATGTTGTTTACAAGAGACCCACCTCACAACAAAAGACTCACAGAGGTTGACAGTGAAGGGATGGAAAAAAATTTTCCAAGCAAATGGAAAGCAAAAAAAAGCTGGGGTAGCAATTCTCATATCTAATAAAATAGATTTCAAAATGAAGGCCATAAATAGAGACAAAGAAGGCCACTACATAATATTAAAAGGATCTATCCAACAGGAAGATATAACCTTGATAAACATATATGCACCCAATATAGGAGCACCAAAATATATTTAAAATCTTCTGGAGGACTTCCAAGGAGAAATCGACAACAATACAATCATTGCAGAGGACTTCAACAGCACTGGATAGATGCTCTAGGCAAAAAATTAGCAAGGAAACAGAGACTCTAAGTGAAGCACTAGACCAAATGGATTTTATAGATATCTACAGAGAATTACACCCCAAAACTACAGAATACACATTCTACTCAGGTGCACATGGGACATTCTCAAAGATAGACCACATGATAGGACACAAACTAAATTTCTACAAGTTCAAGAAGATTGAAATCATATCAAGCATCTTCTCAGATCACAATGGCATGAAACTAGAAATCAAATGCAACAACAACATGCAAAGACATTTCAACGCATGGAGGCTAAATAACATGTTATTAAACAATGAATGGGTCACCGAGGAGATCAAGGAAGAAATTAAACACGTCCTGGAAAACAATGAAAATGAACATACAACAACACAAAATCTATGGGATGCAGCAAAAGCAGTTCTGAGAGGGAAGTTCATAGCACTACAGGCCTACCTCAAAAAACAAGAAAAATTTCTCATTGACTGTCTAATCTCACAACTTAAAGAATTAGAAAGCAAACAAAAAGAAAACCCCAGAGCAAGCAGATGGAAGGAAATAGTAAAGATCAGAGCAGAAATAAATGACATAGACACCAAAAAAACAATTCAAAGGATCAATGAAACAAAGAGCTGGTTTTTCAAAAAGATAAACAAGATTGATGGACCCTTAGCTAGACTCACCAAGAAACAAAGAGAGGGAACCCAAATACACAAAATCAGAAATGAAAGAGGAGAAGTAACAACCAACACCACAGAAATACAAAAAATTGTTAACAGCTATTATGAACAACTATATGGCAACAAATTCGACAATCTAAGCGAAATGGACATATTTCTAGAAACACACAGTCTCCCCAAACTGGACCCGGAAGAGATAGAAAACTTGAACAGACCAATAACAACTAAGGAAATTGAAGAGGTAATCAAGACTCTCCCAGCAAACAAAAGCCAAGGCCCAGATGGCTTCATGGGGGAGTTTTACTGAACACTCAAAAAAGAACTAACACCCATTCTCCTCAAACTATTTCAAAAAATTCAAGAAGAAGGAAGACTTCCAAACACATTCTATGAGGCCAGCATAATTCTAATTCCAAAACCAGAAAAAGACACTATGAAGAAAGAAAACTACACGCCAATATCCCTGATGAATATAGACACCAAAATCCTGAACAAAATATTAGCAAATCGGATCCAGCAATACATTAAAAAAATTATTCACCATGACCTAGTGGGATTCATTCCAGGGATGCAAGGCTGATACAATATTCGCAAATCAATAAATGTGATACACCACATAAAAAAAATGAAGAATAAAAACCACATGATCATATCAATAGATGCTGAAAAAGCATTTGACAAAATCCAGCATCCATTTCTGATAAAAACGCTCAGCAATGTGGGAATAGAGGGATCATATCTAGACATAATAAAGGCCATATATGAAAGACCTACAGCCAACATCATACTCAATGGACAGAAACTAAAAACATTTCCATTAAGAACAGAAACAAGACAGGGATGTCCACTTTCACCACTCTTATTTAACATTGTACTGGAAGTCTTAGCCACAGCAATCAGACATGAAGAAAAAATAAAAGGGATCCAAATTGGAAAGGAGGAAATGAAACTGTCATTATTTGCAGATGACATGATATTATACATAGAAAACCATAAAGACTCCATCAAAAATCTACTAGACTTAATAAATGAATTTGGAAAAGTAGCAGAATACAAAATTAACGTCAAGAAATTGACAGCGTTCGTATACACCAATGATGAACTCACAGAAATAGAAACTGAAAACACAATACCATTTACCATCGTGCCAAAAAAATTAAGATACCTAGGAATAAACTTAACCAAAGAAGTAAAGGACCTATTTGCAGAAAACTACAGGTCATTGAAAAAAGAAATAGAGGAAGATATAAAAAAGTGGAAGCACATGCCCTGTTCATGGATTGGAAGAATTAACATCATTAAAATGTCCATACTACCCAAAGCAATCTATAGATTCAATGCAATCCTCATCAAAATACCAATGACATATTTCACAGAACTAGAACAAATACTTCAAAAGTTCATATGGAACCAAAAAAGACCCTGAATAGCCACAGCACTCTTGAAAAAGAAGGACAAAGTAGGTGGGATCACAATACCAAATATTAGGTTATACTACAAAGTGACTGTAACCAAAACCAAAACAGCCTGGTACTGGCACAAGAACAGGCATATAGACCAGTGGAACAAAACTGAAAACCCAGAAATGGATCCAAGGCAATATGCTCAATTAATATTTGACAAAGGTGGCAAGAGCATACAGTGGAGTAAAGACAGCCTGTTTAATAAATGGTGTTGGGGAAATTGGACAGCTACATGCAAAAAAATGAAACTAGACCATCAACTTACACCATACACAAAAATAAACTCAAAATGGATAAAAGACTTAAATGTGACCCATGAATCCATAAAATTCTAGAAGAAAATGTAGGCAACAAAATTTTGGACATCATACGGAGCAGAATTTTCACTGATACATCACCTAAGGCAACAGAAACAAAGGAAAAAATGAACACATGGGACCACATCAAACAAAAAAGCTTCTGCACAGCAAAAGAAACAATCATCAAAATGGAAAGGCAACCCACTGTATGGGAGAACATTGTTGCCAATCATGTATCAGATAAGGGGTTAATTTCCAATATATATAGAGTACTCATACAACTCAAAAATAGGAAGACAAAGAACCCAATTAAAAAATGGGCAGAGCCACTGAATAGACACCTCCCCAAACAGGACATACAAATGGCCAAGAGACATATGAAGAAATGCTCAACATCACTAATCATCAGAGAGATGCAAATTAAAACAACAATGTGGTATCACACCTGTCAGAATGGCCGCTATCAACAAATAATCAAACAATAAGTGTTGGCAAGGGTGTGGAGAAAAGGGGACTCTAATACACTGCTGGTGGGAATGCAGACTGGTGCAGCCACTATGGAAAACAATATGGTGTTACCTCAAAAAATTAAAAATTGAACTTCCATTTGACCCAATGATCCCACTTCTAGGAATATACCCTAAGAAGCCTGAAACACCAATCAGGAAGAATATATGTACTCCAAGTTTGTAGCAGCACTATTTACAATAGCTAAGATCTGGAAACAGTCCAAGTGTCCATCAGTAGATGAATGGATAAAAAAGTGGTGGTAAATATATACAATGGAGTACTATGCAGCGGTAAGAAAGAAAGATCTCTTATCCTATGAGACGACATGGAGGGACCTGGAAAGTATTATCCTAAATGAAATAAACCAAGCAGAAAAAGACAAATACCACATGATCTCACTTATATACGGAATATAATGAACATAACAGTCTGAGGAATACGGTAGACCCAGATACATGGAAGTAGGGCACAGACTGACATCCCTCAGAAGAGGGGGTGGGGGAGGTGGGAAGAGATAAACCACAGAACTTATATGCATGTATGCATAACCAATAGACATGGACAACTAAGCCAGAGATGGGGTGGGGGTGGGGTGGGGAGGGGTGTGCCAATGGGGTAAAAAAGGTGAAATATCTGTAACAAAAAAATAAATTAATTAATTAAAATTAAATAAATAAATAATAAAAAATAGTTATTTAAAAAATAAAAAATAAATAAAATAAAAGGAGATTAGACTTTACATATTTAAAACTTAAAGATATAGCCCGACTGGTATGGCTCAGTGGATTGAGCATCATCCCATGGACTGAGAGGTCCTGGTTTAATTCCCGATCAGGGCAGAGCCTGGGTTGTGGGTTCAATCCCCAGTGGCAGGTGTGCAGGAGGCAACTGATTGATGTATCTCTCTCACATCGATGTTTCTCTCTCTCTCTCCTTCCTCTCTCTCTAAACAATCAATAAAAACATAGAACAAAAAAAAGAGAAAAAATTGAAGATATGTTTATCTGGGTATGAAATATAAGTCTCTTTTTTTTAATTGGATACCTACTGGTCCTGATTTTGGATATTGCTGCAAAAAAATATGTAAAAACCCGATTGTTTTATCTTATTCTCTTGTACCTTAATCTTTTTGCTTGACTACTCACATAATAATTTTGTTTAAATGTTGATATTTCAATAACATGCTTAGCATAGTGATGGCTTCCTCCTTCTGTTTTAGTGTTCCCCAGTACATTGTCCTCCCAATGTAAAAATTCACGACATAGTATTTTTGGAGATGTTTTCTTTAAAGATAGATTTTTTTTTTCTATTTGTTGTTTTGTTTGTTGTTTGTTTTAAAGATTTGAATTATATGTATGTTGAATTTTTATTGTTTGTTTTCTATATTACTTTATTTCTAACCTTTTGAAACTGTTTTATTTTATTATTTCTAATTCATTGTGTTTACTTTTCTCATTTATATCATCTATTTTCTTTACTATATTTTTCACAGTGTGTATCCTGACTGTAGCTCCTTGCATTTTTATCTTCATTAACATGCTAATTTTGGTTTTCCTTCTACTTTCCCCCCAAATTCTACCAGTTAAACTTTCTTATTCTCCTATGATAATTACCACTCCTTTCTGAGTTCTAGTGTTGCTAAACTCAGAGAATGGTCTAAATTTATAAAATATGTTGTTTAATTTTTATACTTACTGATAAAGTTTGAGGTCAAAGATTGTTATGAAGGCACCATTTTTCTTGTGAGTGTTACTTTGGGTTGACTGTTGATGCTGTTTATTAAATTTGTTTTCTTGTAGGAATCTTGTATAGTTGCTGGGCTGGCTTCTTTTTATATTACTCATCATTGAATGAGTTGGGTCGACATTTTTAGAGAGTTGGTGGGCTAGAGGGGAAGCTACAGCCAGAGCAATCTTTGTTGCATTATGCAAAGAATCCTTAGATAGCTCTGTACAAGTATGACTCATCTGCGTGAAAGCTTTGTAGCCCTAAAACCCTAGATTCTCTGGGTCAAACACAGTGAAGCGTGGGGTGCACCAGCTTGTTGACTTAAGTTCCAGCAGAATTTTTTTGCAAATAAAATTATAAATTTAAATTGACTTGCACCTTACTTCCAAGAACTATAATTTTACTATTACTCTCTAAACTTTGCTGCTGATGGGTTCCTTCTCACTTGGTGTTTCATTTTTTTCATTGTCTATCGAGAATATTCTGCCAATTTTTTATCATTCAAAAGATGCTTGCTTTTTAAAAATATTGTATTTGTCTTCCAGGTTAGATAAAATTAGAGTTTATAAACATTTTTGTTTTTCTTCTTCTGTTGCTATTGCATGATATTCAAGAGGGAAAGAAGAACTGATAATTTTCTCAGCCATATTTATGTTCTGTGCTTTGAAAGAGTTGAGCAAGAAAAGAGCACTTATGACCAGCTTTCAACAATGGAGTGTAAACTCTTAAGAAGCAAATCCAATACTATGATAGACCGTGGAAATTTGAAATCTCCAAGAATAATCCTGAAGTAAAAATATATCTATCTAAAGTGTCAGCATAATGGATTTAGACTGCAAGAAACACAGAAATATAGATAGGAAAATTAAGTGTTGACAGGAACAATGATTTAAGGGATTATATAAGGACAGAGATTAAAAGGTTTCATTGGAGGCTTGAGCAAAGTTAACTTGTGTTCTTTCTTATAATTTTTGGTCTAAGAACTTTGAGAAATTCTCACATACTATTCTGTATTACTGGTTTCTTCCATCTACTCATAAAATTTCAAACTGTGAAGAAAATGGAAAGAGATAGAACCAGTTGAGGGGAAGGAAAAAGGTTTTGAAATAAAGAATATGTTTTCTCGGTAGTGTCCAGAGTTTATTCCAGTTCCCTAGAACTGAGCCAGGCTCCCGGTGGCATTCTGGACCAAAGGTTCTTGGCACAGACAAGATTTCCAAAAAACAGAGGTGCCTTTGAGACGTATCCTGGAACCTGAAACCAAGCCAAAATAGCTTGGAGAGGCAGTCGGGTGAAGCAGTTTCAGAACATTTTGTGTGACATATTTGTTGCTGTCCTCTTTGCTCTATAATTTTAAAAATTTATTTTTTCCTTCTGAACATTTTAGTTTGCTCTTATTAGTCATTTCAAGGAGGATCATATAAAGACTTGGGGAAGGCGGGACCCTCGTTGCTCTCTATGGTCTCAGTGCTGCAGTCTCCCTTTGCTCTCTCCACTGTTTACTTATAAGCTTGGTTCTGGCAGCCAGTAAGTTTATTTTACGTTTTACTGAAGTGTGAGAGGAAACACTGATAGGAAAACTAAACAAAATCCCTCACAAAATGGTATCACCAAATGAGCAAAGTACCTGAAAGAGTCAAACATCCGGATGCCCAGAACTCAAAGGCTGATTTTTCTTCCGTATAAGGTACCCTCAGAATCTCTTCCTGCTCTGGCTGGTGATAAGATCATTTGAAAGCTAATCACTAGTGGAGAGAGGGCTGTACTCACTGCAGCCTACATTGCAACTCGGAGTCCCTGCCTCCCTAGGCTTCTCGTCTGTATTGCCATAAGCTTTTCAGAATAGGGTGCTCAAATTTTTTTTTACTTTTAAAGAATGAGATTGTTAGATCTTTTGTCTACTTAAATTGTAATTTTTTTCTTGCTGCTAACTCAGCTATCGGTGATTATTGAAAAGTAACCTAAAATAATTTCTTTCTTATATGTAATTACGAATGTCAACATAAAAGATACATTTCAAAAGAAAAGTTACATTGACCATATATAATACTAAAGATATATAAATATAAAAGGATGTTGGAAAACACAAGATTACATGATTCTTCACAGCAATCTAATGAGCATAGAGATTAAGCAGATAGATGTGTGTGCATGTTTGTGTATGTGTGTACTGTATATGTATATATGTTTGTGTGTGTGTGTGTACATACATATATACATATACATGCATTTGCTGCTATAAAGATAAATATGTATATATAAAAACACACAAATGCATATATGTATATATCAATATATGTGTTTATATATGTGTGTGTAGACATATACATACCTCCAAACAAACTTATGTCTTCCATTAAATATGTCAATGGTTAAATGATATAATCTTTTTGGAGTATTGTGGCAATTTAACATAGAGGAATAATATAATTTACCAGAGCAAATGCAATAGCCTAAAAAGGTTATTTCAAAAGCATGTAAGAAATGGATATATTATTTCTTAAATGGAAAATGAAGAGCAAAAACTTGAAAATATTTGTGGAAATAAAGATACAGACCAACTGAGGGACCCTGCATGTAGAAAACCTAATAACACTTGACAAGGTATTTGTCCAAAGTAGATGCGAGCTCTATTCCCAACTTTCTATATCCCTGAATGAAGCTTGAAATCTTTATGCAAATTTTAATGTCTCTTTCCCACAATAAAAATATCATGGGTGTTGATAACATATGTTATGTGGCCTTGGTCTTCTGCATCCCAGAGTGGCCCAGATGTTGACTGAGATGTGGATAACACTGCTAAAATATACTTCCCTGAGAAACCCAATCATTTTAGAATAGTGAGATAATAATGAGGTAACAGACATACCTAAAATATTAGTGGCTTATAACACAAAAAGTCAATTTCTTACTTACACTACATGTTGATTACTGAATTGACCAGGGCCTTCATTTCACATCTCTTCACTCTAGGTGCCAGTCTGGGAGCCTGGTCACTATCTGGGATATAACTGGTGGCAAGGAGAAGAGAACATGCAGAAATTCAAATTGTCCCCAGCGTGCCTACTCAACGTCCACTGCACAAAGTAAGTTAACTAACATGTCCACCTTCATGTGAGGTAGGAGGAAGGGAAATACAATCCCACTGTATGACTGAAATAAAGGAAACTATGTTATCATTGAACAGCCCTAATGACTAGCAGAAATAAAAACACTTGATAATATTTTATTGTATTTCTGTTCTATGATACTGATACAAATGAAGAAATGGAAAGGACTTCTCATTTCATTTTTACTACTTAATTTGACCTCCCAGTGAAAAAAGAAAAGATCTCGTAGGATATGTTCTATGTAAAATGTGGTAACACCAGTGCTTACCTCAAAGAAGATAGAAAAAATATTCTGAAAGAGTTTGGAGAACTTTGTCGAGACCCTTCTCCTTCATCTTCCTTATGGAACAAAAGCCTTAATCTTTAGGGGAGAAGAGCAACAAACACTGTTTCTATTATAAACAGGAAGGGACAGGAATGATAACCTCTACCCCTGTAGGAGGAAGAATGACACATTCTGGGCTCAGGACTACGTAATGGGAGAGTAAGAAGTATGTATAAAGTCACAAACACAAGACTTAGGTACTTGATGATGGCCTAAGACTGAAGATTAATCAGAACAATAGAGAGTATCCCAGGCCACCGTGTCAGGCTAACCATCTCCTAGAAAGAATTAACAAGAAAGAGACAAACCCTCTCTGAGCCACTGCACAAAGGAAAGACCAAAAGCTGAGGGTTGAGAAGACACTGGGGAAAAGACAAAAATCTTCTGACAAAACAGTCCTCACTCACTAGAAAATTATGTAGTGTACTAAGGGTAACCATAGCAACAATAAATCTCAAACCCAGCTCAGTTTCTAATTAGATTAATTTACCCCCTCTCTCCCCACATATACACACACACAGAAAAGTTTCAGCAGGAAGAAAGGTGTACCTACTTCTTGGCATAGACACTATATACTTCAGACTTTATTATAGTACACAAGATGTCATGTCTGTACAAAAATTACAAAGCATTAGAAAAAAAGAAAAAGAAAAAATATTCCCAAGAAACAAAGCAATCTTTAAAAGCAAACTCAGATATGACACAGATGTTAAAACTATCTGGCAAGGAATTTCAAATAATTATGATTAATATGTAAAGGCTCTAATTGAAAAGACAGATAACATGCAATATCAATTGGATAATTTCAGCAGAGAGAAGCAAACTATAAGTAGCATATGAAAGTATTAGAAATGAAAAACGCTAATGGAGATAAAGCACTTTGATAGTTTTATTAGTAGACTTGACAGGGCCAAGGTGTATTAGTTAGCTAGGGCTGCCAAAAGTACCGCAGACTAAGTGGCTTAAACAGCATAATTTTTTTTTCCTCAAAATTTGACAGTCTAGAGGACTGAGACCAAGGAGTCAGCAGGGTTGATTTCTTCTGAGGCTCTCTCCTTAGCTCATAGATGCTCATCTTCTCCCTGTGTCTTCACGTGCCTTCCTCTATCTGTCTATGTCCTAATTTCCTCTTCTTATAAGGATACCAGTCATGTTAGATTAGAATCCAGTCTAATGATTTCAATTTGACTTAATTATTCCCTTAAAGAGGCCACCAAAAGAGACCCCATTTTCAAATACAGTCATTTTCTGCAGTACTGGGGTCTAAGACTTCAACATATAAATTTGGGGGTGGGGTACAACTCAGCCTGTATCTCAAGAAGATTCAGATAGGTCTACAGATTGTACTAACAGAACTGAAAGAGAAAAATGAGGGGGAGGAAAACCCAACAGAAGACTTTTTCTAAGGGCTGTAAGGCAATATCAAATGGTCTGACATACATGTAATTAGAATCCCAGAAGGAGGAGAGATAGAGGAAATGAGCAAAAGAAATAAAGCAAAGAATCCTTTAAAATTATTGACAGACACAAACTTTAGATACAAGAAGCTCAGGGAACAACAAGCAAGAAAAAAAAAAAAAAAAAAATATGGGCAAAGGCACATGCACAGGCACACCACTGGTGAAAACCAAAGGTAAAGAAAGGCTGAAGAAAATCAGAGAAAAAACATATTACTTACAAAATGATGAAAATAATAATTACAACGAACTTTTCATCAGAAGCCACGCAAACTAGAGAACAACGCTGTGATGTTTTTAAACTTCTAAAAGGAAAAAAAATATCCTGTTAATCCAGAATTTTGTACTCAGCACAATGTTTTTTGTTGTTTTATTCTTATTTTAAATATGAAGTTTTTAAAAATGAAAATGAAGTCAACTGTAAGCAATATGACAAGAGAAAGAAACTTAGATATACACAAGAAAAGTAAAGTGCTAAAAATGAAAGTAACATGAAAATATTTTCTTATTTTTAATTATTCTAAAAAAAAAAAAACCCAAACCCAACTGATTATCTAAAACAAAGATAAAAGTGTATACTATGTTTAGAGCATATAAAGAAGCACAACATATGACCAACAAAAGCACAATGGATGAAAAGGGCAATTGAGAATATACCATTGTAAGTTTGATGCACTACATATGAAGAGCTATATTCTCATGTAAATGTGTGCACTGATTAACTAAAGATGTAGGTTGTAAAACATCTATAGTATAAATCCTAGGTCCACAACTAAACATTCTTTTTTTAAATACATTTTTAAATTTATTTTAGAGAGAGGAAAGGAGAAGGCGAAAGGGAGAGAAACATCGATGAGAGAGAACATCAATCAGCCACATTCTTTATCAATAGAGGAGATAGAGTAAAATTATAAAAAAATTTGTAAGACAAAGCAGAAGAAGAGGAAAATAAAAAAGTAAATGAAAAATATAAAAAATTGCTAAAAAGTGAGTATATTTTAACCCAGCAATATTAATCATCACCACCTGAAATGAGAATGGCACAAACATACCACTAAAGAAACAGAAATTGTCATATTGGATGAAAGAACAAGACCTATCCCTGCAAAAAATCCATGTTAAATGTGTTAAAAGTATACGCATACATATGTTAAAAGTATAAGAATGGAAAAAGATATGCCATGGAAATATTAATCAAAAGAAAGACTAAACAGTTCATTAATATTAGGCAAAATAGGCCTCCTGAAACAAAGGAGTGTTATCAGGAACAAAAGGATGTTACATAATAATAAAGGGATTAATTTTAAAGAAGACTTGAGAATGTTAATGTTATCCATCCAACTACTCAAAAGATAAAAATTACTAAAACTTGCTCAAGAACTAGATGACTTGAAGTTCTGTATTTATTAAATCAATTGATTTCTTACGTAAAGTATTTCAGTAAGAAAACTCTAAGACCAGATGCTTTCACTGGAGTATTCTATCAAATTTTTAACAAAGAAATAATATAAATTCCATGTAATCTCTTCCAGATAAAACAATAGGAGAAAACTTCTGGAATGACAGCTTGAGGAGTCTCATGGTTTCTCTATTATGATCAATCATAATTAGTAAAAAATTTAAAAAGCAACTATTTAAGTCTTTGGAAATTGTTCAAGGTCATATAGTAAATAGAAAAGCATTTACTTAAGAAAATTTAACAAATCTAAATTTTGATAAGAAAGTGGACAGTGGCATTTGGTCCACAACCCGTTTCCTGCTCAAGCCCAGCCAATGAGATGGAAAGATGGAACTCTACTCTGGTTAATGCAGTTAAAAAAGGAAGGGGAGAGAGAGAGAGAGAGAGAGAGAGAGAGAGAGAGAGAGAGAGAGAGAGAGAGAGAGAAAGGAAGGAAGGAAGGAAGGCAGGAAGGAAGGAAGGAAGGAAGGAAGGAAGGAAGGAAGGAAGGAAGGAAGGAAGGAAGGAAGGAAGAGAAATGGTGCTTTTACAATGCAAGCTTCTAGTTTAAGGTTATAGTTTCCCCTCAGGGTAACAGACCACCAGAATTTCTTATTCACCCCCTGGTTCTATGTTGCAGGGGTTGTATTCCAGGCAAAAGCAGATAAGATGTTTGGAGCTCTATTCTTAAACCCAGCCCCTCCTCCACCTTGTAGGGAAGAAGCTTCATTCAAGGTACAGAAGGCTAAATTTCATGCCCTAGTCATCTTTATTATCGGGAGGGTGAAGATTCCATGCCAGGAGAGACAAGCCAAGAAGATCAGTGGCTACCACTCCCACCCAATACCTAATTAGTAGAGCAGTAATGTCACTTGGGAAAGCAGTCTTGTCTTCAACCTGGAGCAGAGGCACAAGTATGTGAGGCCGTTGGCACAGTGTGGAAGGCCTGGAACAGTGGCACAGTGTGGAAGGCAGTCCAAAAGAACAGAGTTTCATAGCTCTCTCCATGGAACTAACTTTATTTGGAATACAGTGTGGAGAACTTCAAGCCTATGGGCAACTGTGGAAAAAGACGTTTTGTTGATGAGCAATTAAGAGGAAACTTGTAGCTTCATGACAGCAATAAGAAAAATGGTAGAACAGTTAGAAGTCTAACAGAAAGAAGAGGAAAAGCTAGAAATTACTCTCTTGGATCAGAACAAGCCTCAGTGATTGATTTCAAATAATAGTCCTGCAAAGGTTCTGATAACTGAGCAGATTGTGGAGCAATTTGTATACCAGGGCATTGTTGAAAACAGTGGAGCAATTAGTGGACACCAACAGCCATATGTGGTACCAATCCAAGCAGACCAGCTAGAAGCTTAACAGTGAGAACAGAGAAAGAGACAGTGAAAGGGAGATTAGCTAAAACCATTGTCAACCTTGGGAGTTGGGGTGGAGTGGTCAGGGTGACTGTGTAGGTGCTCAAAGCTGTGTCCACTGAGGTGCAACATCAGAGGGTGCACTCTATAGGGGAAATATGCTTCACTTAAATATCTATCCAGGTTACTAAATAATTAAGCTAACAAACAATAACAAAAACTACAAATCCCAGGAAAGGGGTAAATGGAATCATTATCCAGAGTTGCAACAATGTATTATTTACATGTCAAAATTCAATATAATTTACAAGACATGCAAACACATAGGGAATGATTGAAAATAAAGTAAGATATGATGACAATGTCTCAAAATAGAGACTATAAAAAAACATATATTAAATAGATATTTATTTTGTAAATAGATATTTATTTACAAAAATAAAATAGAAATTCTAGAATTGAATAGTACAAAATTGAAATGAAAAATTCACTAAACCTTTCTCACCACTCCTTTTCAATATTGTACTAGACTTTCTAGCTAATGCAGTAAGACAAAAAAAAAAAAGGAAATAAAAGGTACACAGATAGGGAAGAAAAAAATTAAAACTCTTGTTTTCAGATGACATGATTGTTTATATAGAAACCCAAAAGAATCATCAAGAAAACTGGAAAAAATAAGCCTTTATAGAAAGACTGTATAATAAAAGATTAATATATAAAAGCCAATTGCTCCTATATAACAATAATAAACAAAGGAAATTTGAAAGTAAAAACACTATACCATTTACATCAGAACTTCTCCCCCCCCGCCCCCCAATAAATGACTTAGGTACAAATCTATCAAAATATGTAGATGAGAAAAACTATAGAAATATGATAAATAAGCCCTGACAAGTTTGGCTCAGTGTTTGGCTCATCAGCCCACAGACCAAAGAGTAATGGATTTGAGTCCAGACAAAGGCATGTACCTCAGTGTGGTTCAGTCCCCAGCCCTGGTTGGGGTCATGCGGAAGGTAACCAATCAATGTGTCTCTGTCATGATGATGTTTCTCTCTCTCTCTCTACCACTCTATCTGAACATAAATAAAAAAGTATCCTTGGGTGAGGATTTTAAAAAAAAGATAAATAAAATCAAAGAAGAAATGAATAAAGATATATTCCATGTCTATGGATAGGAAGACTCAATATTGTCAATATATCAGTTCTTCACAACTTGAACTAGAAAGTTATTATAATACCAACCAAAATCCCTGTATGTTATTTTGTGAGTAAAAATAAGCCGATTCTAAAGTTTATATAGAAAGAAAGAAGACCCAGAAGAGCCAACAAATATTGAAGGAGAAGAACAAATATGGAGAACTGACACTACCAGCCTTTAAGACTTACTATAAAGTTACACTCATCAAGACAGTGTGGTATTGGTGAAAGAACAGACAAACAGATTGATGGTGAAGACTAGAGAACCCAGAAATAGGTTCAAATGAATATAGTCAAATGATCTTTGACAAAGAAGAAAAGCTAACACAATAAAGGAAAGGGTCTTTTCAAATATTGCTGGAACAAATGGACATCTATGCACAAAACAGTGAATCTATACCCAGACCTTACACCCTTCACAAAAATTAACTCAAAATATACCACAGACCTAAATATAAAACTCAGAACTATAAAACTCCTAGAAAATAACATAGTAGAAAAATTTTAGGTGACCTTGAGTTTGGTGATGGCTTTTTAAATACAGTACAATGATCTATAAAAAATAATAAATTGGACTTTATTGAAACAATTTTTTTATGAATTTTTTATTTATTTTTTTGTTACAGATATTTTACTTTTACCCCATTGGCACTCCCCACCCCACCCCACCTCCGCCCCATCCCCGGCTTAGTTGTCCATGTCCATTGGTCATGCATACATGCATATAAGTTCTGTGGTTTATCTCTTCCCACCCCCCACCCCCTCTTCTGAGGGATGTCAGTCTGTGCCCTACTTCCATGTTTCTGGGTCTACTGTATTCCTCAGACTGTTATGTTCATTATATCCCGTATATAAGTGAGATCATGTGGTATTTGTCTTTTTCTGCTTGGCTTCTTTCACTTAGGATAATACTTTCCAGGTCCCTCCATGTCGTCTCAAAGGATAAGAGATCTTTCCTTCTTACCGCTGCATAGTACTCCATTGTGTATATGTACCACAGCTTTGTTATCTATTCGTCTACTGGTGGACACTTGGGCTGTTTCCAGATCTTAGCTATTGTAAATAGTGCTGCTATGAACATGGGGGTACATATATTCTTCCTGACACCTCTCCAAACAGGACATACAAATGGCCAAAGACATATAAAGAAATGCTCAACATCACTGATCATCAGAGAGATGCAAATTAAAACAACAATGAGGTATCACCTCACACCTGTCAGAATGGCCACCATCAACAAATCATCAAACAACAAGTGTTGGCGAGGGTGTGGAGAAAAGGGGACTCTAGTACACTGCTGGTGGGAATGCAGACTGCTGCAGCCGCTATGGAAAACAGTATTGTGCTACCTCAAAAAATTAAAAATTGAACTTCCATTTGACCCAGTGATCCCACTGCTGGGAATATACCCTAAGAAGCCTGAAACACCAATCAGGAAGAATATATGGACTTTATTGAAATTTAAATCTGCTTTATGAAAGGCACTGTTAAGGTAACCAAAAACTGAATTAAATCTTTGCAAAACATATATATGATTAAGATTGTTATCCAAAATATATGAATAATTCTTAAATTCAACAATAAGAAAAAAAATAAGCAAAAGATCAGAACTGACATGTTAACAGAAAAGATATACAAATGGCAAATAAGCACATAAACATATGTTGCACATCACATATTATCAGGGAAATGCAAAGTACAAGAATGATAAAATACTACTACATACCTATTAGATTGGCCAAAATCTAGAACATTGACAACACCAAATGCTGACAAGGCTGGGGAGCAACAGGAACTCTCACTCGTTGCTGAAGGGAATGCAAAATGATACAGCCATTTTGGAAGACAGTTTGGCAGTTTTGTACAAAACCAAACATACACTTATTATACAATCCAGTAGTCACACTCATGTATTTGTCCAAAGGACTTAAAAACTTACATCCACACAAAACTCTGCATATAGATTTATAGCAGCTTTATTCATGATTGCCAAAACTTGGAATAACCAAGATATTCTTCAGTAGATGAATAGATAAATACACTGTGGAATATTATTTAGTGCTAAAAAGAAATGAGTTATCAAGCCATAAAAGACATGAAGGAATATTAAATGCATGTTACTAAGTTAAAAAGCTATTCTGAAAAAACTACATACTGATTCCAACTATATGACATCCTGGAAAAGGCAAAACTATGAACACACTAAAAAGATCAGTGATTTACAGAGGTTGGAGAATGGGGAGAGATAAATAGGCAGAATGCAGAAAATTTTTAGGTCAGTGAAAATACTCTGTACCATATCATAATAATGGGTGCATGTCATTCTATATTTGTCCAAACCCACAGAATGTAGATTAGATTACATAGGAATATGGAGTATGCTGTAAATAAAAATATAAGTTAGTGCTATGTCTTAGTAGTTTCAAGAAATAAAGCAAATGCCAAAAATGAATCATAATGTAGGCTATGGACTTTAGATAATTATAATGTGTTGATGTAGGTTTATAGATTGGAACAAATGCACCAATTAGGGAGAGGTGTTGATAATGGCTTTTTAGCAAAAATTGACAAACTGATCCTAAAATTAATATTGAAATGCAAAGGACCAAAATAAATGTATATTTAAGAAATGGAAAAGAAGAAGAGAATTAGAGTACTCACTCATCCCAATTTAAAATCTTACTAAAAATCTGAACTAATCTAGACAGTGTGGTAATTTCATAAAGATAAATATATAGACCAATTGAACAGAATTGAGGGTCCAGAAATAAATCCTCACATTCACAGTTAGTTGATTTTGTTGCCAAGACCATTAAATGAGGTGGGGTTGGGGGGAGAATAGTCCCTTTAATGAAAAGATTGGGACAACTAGATATCCACATGGCAAAGAATGAAGTGGAATGCTTTGCTTTTATGATACACAAAAACTAACTCAAAGTGAATTGTAGATCTAAATGCAAGAACAAAGCATGAAACCCTTAGAGTAAAACATAGAAGTAACATTTGTAGACTTGGGTTAGATAAAAGCCTTCTTAGATTCAACATTTCACATTCTCACACCAAAACATAATAAAACCAGAATAGAGGGACTTTCATGCATTGATTTTGCCCTTTTCCTCAGAAGCTCCACAACAGAAATCTCCTTGTTTTTATTTTATCATATGCTCTTTTTTAAGGCCTTATTGCCAAGCAGAACAGAACATTACAAAGAGTGGCTCAGACTTGTCACCACCCTCTGGGACTGGAGAGGAACCCAGGTTCCAAGGGGCATGCACACTTGGTGCCTGAATCTATTTAGACTCTATTAGCCAAAGGAAGTAATTCTTGAGTAGGAGTTTACCAGCTGCCAGAGAAGGCATGACTCTATTATTCTTTACTGTAATGTATTCTTTACAGGAGATCTAGTGTTCCTCTGAGGAATGATGCAGCTGTTGGTTGAAATATCCATCATAATATTTTCAAAGTGCCATTTTATTTATTGTATACTGGGAATTTTAATTGGGAATGGCATAAAATCACTTGTCTTTATTTTTGTTTTGTTTTTTCCAGGTGGAAAATGTCTGCATTGATCTGGAATATATCTTTTAGCTTACTGATATGCTTTGTTTTATTTTATTAAATATTAAAGTATCCTTATAATCTCAGAGTATATCTTACTTGGGCATAGAAAGAAGTACTTGTATTTTAATTGAAACATTTTCCCCCAAAAATTTTGAAATACACATTTACAAAATAGGTATTTGTGTAATGGTAATTACAATAATCATAAAATAATTTTAAAGCTTTCCATTTGTTTTATGTTCCATTTATTTTATGAACTACCTGTTCCTTAACTTTTTTAAAGACCTTTTCTATTAATATCATTGAGTCCTGGAACCTTTAACAGATCTTAAGTTATGGTTTCTTTTATTTGTTCATAGTTTAGGAAAAGGGATGCATTTTAAAAATTTTTTTACTTTTTTAAAGAACACCATGGATTTCATCAAATTTGTAATAAAGTAGCTTAAAGGTATAAAAAGTATTATCTTGCATTTTTCTCTCTGTAATTATATCATCTTTTCATTCCTAACTTTGACTATTTACATGTTCTCTAGACTTCCCAAAGTTTTTTATTTTATCAAAATTTTCAAAAACAAGTGTTTGGATATATTTCCTAAATCATCTACTGTCAATTTTCATTTTAAATATTTTTCTTATTCATGCCCTTATAGTTGCTTTGTTGTGCATATTCAGTTTCTATTACTGAATATTTTGTTTACATATTTTATTATTTTTAGTATAATGTTCAAGTTTCTGAATTGATATGTGATAAGATCTTTGACCACATATAATAATATTTTTAAATCACATTATGATTATTTCATAAATATTTTTAATTGAAAATATTATTTTTGTTTTATTAATTATAACAGGTCAAGCAGTATATAACTATAAATAAATAAATTTCTTTTTTACCTTACTTTAAACTAACTTTTCAAGATACCAATAGCTTCTTTATTCTTCCAAATATCATTTTATTTATATAACCAAACTTTATGTTAAAAAAAAAAGGTGTAAACATCCATTCTTGTTCTTATTTCATTGCCAGCATGTACAAATATTTCTCTGTGATAGGTTCTAGGGAGTGGGGCCCCTAGGTCAAGGGGTATGTACATGTTTAATTTTGATAAGCACTCTTACATTGCACTCCACAAAAGGCTGTATCAGATTATACAACAATAGTATATATTCATGCCCCTTTTTTTGCACTCTGGTCAACCTTGATATATAACCAACCTTTTCATTTATAATTTGATCTCAGTAGTATTCAGAATCTGAACTTCAATATTTAAGAAGCTATATTTTTTTCTATTGTTGTTGGTGTTACTTAACTTTATATTGTAGTTGTTCCAAAAATTTCTTGAAGCAATTTAATATGAGAATGTGATTGGTTAAAATGTTACCTTTCAAATTTTATTTATGTTTCCTCCAAAGCTTTGGGGTAAAATATAACATATGTGCCTAAAAAAGATGAAGCATTCTCTCTCTGTAGAATACAACTTTCATATATATTCTACATTCATATACTATTATCACATTTTATATAGATATATTACATATGTATATTTTTTACCTAGTTATTCTTTCAAAACTAAGAAGTTGTTTTAAATTTTTACGATTTTGTTATTCCTAATGGTGTGTATCATATTTTTATTTGGTTAAAATATCTGAAATTAAATTATAGGTTTCTAGTCTGGATAAGAAATGAGTCAACATAGTTATAGTTTCCATATAAATAATATAGTGTATATTTATAATCAAATAACAAGTTGTGACTTCTGGATTCCTCCCTTCAACCCAAATTTGGAGATGCCTTAGCAACTAAAAAAAAAGTTTGAATAAATACCTAGGGAGAGAAAAAGTGAATGAGTCCTGATATGTGGGAACAGCTTCCAATGGGCACGTTTCCGGGTTCACATTTGTTTCCTGGCCTTGGGACACTTTCCTGGGAGTGCCCTTTTCTCTTATTGCGTTCACCCTTGCTCCACTGGAAAGCCAAGAGTAATAAGTGTCAACATGGCCCAAGCCATTTTCTCTCACTCAGAACCAGGCAGTAGTCTCAGAAGGTAGCTACTCTTGGATTAAAATATGCCTTGGCTCAGAGGCAAGAGACGCCTAGGGTGGTGAAGAGGCACGGAGTATATTAGTTGGGCTCTCTGTCTCCAAGAGCTCCTCTCTGCAACCTCACCTAGGTTTTCATCAGTTTTACCAAGCGGGAGCCTAGGTTTTCATCAAATTCCTTAAAGTAGACATCACTAGGCAATGCAGTTGATAATGGAGAGAGGATAACATTTGGGTTTCTGGGGTGAAATCAAGACTTTTCAGAACTTAAGGAAATAGAAAAGATGATAAATTTAGGAAGCTATACAAAAGAAGGTACACCTAATGAAAGAAAAAGAACAAGAATTTAAATTACTCATAGACAAAAGAGGGTATTGAAAACATGAAGTATAAAAAGCAGCTATGAAGAAAAATTAATTGCAGATGTTTGGTATGAGAGACATAGTTATTGAAATAATCTCAATGGAAAGGCTAAGGAACTATTTAGTGAGCAGGAGTTTAGGTCAAAGAACATTTCCAGAGGGCATCAGGAAAGAATAAATGATAAAGGAAAGTCGTAAACATGGAAGAAAACAGAAAACGTTCAACATGTACCTAATAGGAGTCCCAGAAAAATAAACAAACAGAAAGGAGGAAGCATTTGAGAATGTAATGGGAATTTTGCAAATAGTAAATAATGCAATATTTCAGGTTAATAAAGTTCAGAGAGTGCCCAACAGGGTAGATAACAACTCTAGATGCATTTTGGTGAAATTAAAGATCACAGACAAAGTGAAATATTAGCTCTCTCTCAAAGGAATAAAATTGGAGTGGCATTAATCAAACTATTTTTAATCCTATTAATTAATAAGATTGACGTCTTAACAACATAGATTGCAAAGATAATAGACTATTATGCTGAGAGTGGTGAAAATTTAATTTTTAGCAAATATTTTCATATACGACTGAATTTGCATTGAACACAAAAAGGGATTAAGGATATTCTCAGACATACAGGGCTCTTGTTGAAATAATTCTTAGAAGTTATACTTCAGGAAGAAGACAAATAAATTCAGGAGGAAACAATAAGATATGGAGGAAAGGCAGAGGGATGAATTTAATAAAGTTTATGTTTTCCCACATGAGCACAAATGTGTAAAAATTAGATCCATATAATCTTGTATTAAAACTAGAATATGCTAACTTGCCTGAGGACTGGAGACAGTGTTCTGTACACCAATAGAAAGTGAAAGCAAAGAAAGAAAGTGTCTTACTTTGTCCAGGGTAATATATAGGTACAGCTGAACTTTAGTATTGCTAATGGATAAATAAGTATGCTTTTGATTCTCAACAAATGAGAGTAATCACCAGGAGGATCAAAGTAGAAATGCCTCATTTTAAGACAAATAGTGAAAAATTCCGTCTATCCAGTAGAAAAATAGAGAGTGGTAAAAGAAGCGCAAGAAATAAAATCCAGAATGAAAAGGCAGGACTAAGCCCCAGTGAAACAATAATATCAGTAACAAAATAGTTTATACTTAGTTCATTTATACTGCACTGCAGTCTAGAAATGAATTCTGTCAACTTTTAAAGAAATATTGTATACATTAAGATAAACTAAATCTAAACAGAGGGGAGCGTAAGACTATGATTGTAAGATCCAGGCACAGGTGAGGTATACGTACACAGCGCTGTCCTTGAATAAAACAATACAAAAAGACTGATAATGCACACTATTACAGCAAGTTTATGTACTCACATACACAGTATTACTATTTTATTCTGAGGTGTCACCTCTCATAATCCTGTCTAATTGATATGTGACTCCAACCTCACTTGTCACTACCCTGACATCCACCGAGGGCAGTACAGCATTAACTACACATGCAAATACCAAAATGCTACTCAGTCAGGGTGGTTGTCTACTTAGAAACATTCTGCCTCTGTTCCCTTTAAACAAATTAAAATCCATCTCTCTGAAATATCAATGTGGTTCTATAGCCCATGTCATAATGACATTACTTTCAAAGGTAGTTATGTATTACCATTAAGTGCCAAAGAAGAGAATTTCATTTTTTATTTTTCTTAATTATATATGCATTAGACGGTATCACAGCAAAAACTCTTCGACACATCTATTTTAACAAGTTAGATTGCAGCAGGAATTTAAAATCTGTAGTCACACTCTAATTGTATGATTGAACAAGTCACTTCGCTTTTCCGAGCTTTAGTGGCTTCCTCATTACACAAAAGAGGTTAGAGGAGGTGATTTAAGCTCCCTTCTAAGTTTTCATATTTTATATTGACTTTCCATGTCAAGTGTGTCCCAATTTATTCATTTCATTTTCATAACTTTAAAACTGTAATATAACTTATTATTTCCATAGTTATATTTGTTATAAAAGAAAGGAACAAAGACCTAAACAAAAAAATAATAATAAAAAAATTATCTATAAATCTTAACATTGTTTCATATTTCATTCTCTCTTTGCTTATTGATTTCTTTAATTGAAATCATATTAAAATAAAATTTACATCATGATTCTATTGTTTAATGTTATAAAATTAGAAGTTTTGCTTTACTATATTAAATGTTTACATACTTCATTTTGTATTATATTACATAGAATAAGCATCATTTGTTTATTCATTCTCTTCTCTTATATTTGGTCATTATATTGTTAACATCTTTATACTGTTATAAAGCTTGCAATGTATATATCTCTTCATACATATATGCTTTTAAGAAGTTTTTATTAATAGAATTTTTATTTCAAATGATATAAGTAATGTTTTATATGTAAGTAACATTTATTGAAAACTTACTATGTGCCAGACATTGTTCTAAGTATTTCATATCTACTAATTTAATTCTCACATCAGTCTGCTAAAGTAGGTACTATTATTATCCCTATCTATAGAGGCAGAATCTGAGGCACCTAGGAGAGATTAAATAATTTCCTCGAGGCTAGAGAGTGAGTGGCAGAACTCAAGTTCAAATTGAGGTTCCAGAGCTGGAGAATTACTGGAGCACCTGTGACCGGTTATAGCAGCAGTGAGCATCCATGCCAGTCTGTTCAGAATAATGCACAGGCACGCTATGCATCCATTCTCCATGAAAATGGTAGCATGGCACCTTTGTGGCATAGAGGAATTGGACTATTGAAGTGTCTACTTTAGGTAAAGGAGCATACATTCAGCATTTCTGGTCAGAAGCAGTTTAGCCTGTCTATGAGGTATCTAAACTATTTGGGAAGTCAGAAATCCATATGCCTACATTCCCTTGTGTGATGAAGGATAGAGAACATTTATAAGGATCGTAAAAAGCACCCTAGGTCTCAATGAAGACATTATTTCTGGGAGAATATAAAATGGTTTTTAAAATTTATTAGTTTATCTTTTTCGTTTTCTCTGTTAATTTGGTATTTTTAATAACCTCACACTACTAGCTATTTCAATATAAACTACTCTCTGAAGAAATTTAATATTAACTGTCATAGAAAGTTTTCCCTGCGTCCTCTTTAATTTCTCTCATTCTGAATGACATGGTCAGTGGCTAAGCATGGGAAGCACTTAAATTCACCACGGACCTTGGAGTATGAAATGAGGTCTTAGCTTGGCTTAAGCAAAACTCTATAGTGTTATTTTTATACTTAGGCTTGTATTTAATTAGTCAAGTTTTCATCCACATTGCCTATCTATCTTTCTTCTGAACCCTGCCAAAAACACTCTTTGGCAGATGGTAAAATAATGAAATTGCTGGCTCTAAAACCCAAATGCTTCAAGATAATTAGAAGACTTGATACAGGTAACATTTATTAGTCATGAAGAGCTTGACAGCATGGAGAAATTTTCAACCCACACAATTTTGAAGAGTAGAAAAAAAAAAGCTTTTTTTGAACACTGATCAAATTGTGGTTATGACAAAAAGGGAGAAACACACTTCATAAAGCTTATCTGGACAGCTTCTTCATTTAAACAAAGCCTAAACAGAGAAAAGGAAAGAAAACTTTTCTAAAGGTGACTCCATTAGCGAGCCACAAGGGCAAATACGAACAGCCTTTTGAAAATATTCTCTGTTCGACTAAACCAAATTACAAGTTCACCAAGTAGAAATGAACACCAAGAATAATCTTGGTAATCATTAAGGTAGCTAGAAATGAAGTAAAATGTCTTCTAATTGTCAGCGTACCTTCTTTCACAGTATACGCATCATTCTTGGGCTGGGAGGAACCGTTTGCAGCATAATTTGCCAGTTGTAGAGGCATAAGGTTTTAAGATTTTACCATTTAGCTATTTCACACCCACCATTTCACATATAAGCTCCAGTAGCAACCCCTCCCATATTCCTACAAAGGCAAGTACAATTTACAGGTACAGCAAATTTCAACAGTCTTGTGATTAACACTACAGAATAGGGAGAAATAGCCATGACACACAATTTCCTGCCCTGGGTTCAGAACTCAGTGCAGATCAAGCTGATATGACTTAATCATGGACATGTGCTGTCTTCCTAGAGTCAAAGTATTTCCAAACTAAAAGGAAATTTAAAGATCTCCACTTGCATTCTCTCATCTCTTAGAGGAAATACAAAATTGATACTTTGTGAAGTTACATGACTTGCCCAGGTAATTCCCTGGACAGCCTCAGATTTGATCACAGATGCCCTGACTTCCTGCGCAGGTTCTTCCACTGTGTCATAGCTGCAGGTCTGTATGATGAAACACTTGCCAAGGTTCGCCAGACCACAGTCGCATTCTGTGAATACACATAGGAATATGACAAGGTCACATGAAATTGCAATGTATAAATTTTTAAAAGTTAAAGTCAAGAGGGGATAATAAGTTGAAAACCTTAGAAAGGAAGGAGGGACGGAGGGAGGGAGAGAAAGAATTTTTTTTTTCAGTTAAAATATAATGACCTTTAAAAGATAATTTCAGAAGAGACTGACTGACTCTATATATTATCAAATATTGGGATTAAATATTATGGCTTATGAAAGTAAAATAGTAAACTGACAAGGATAGAAATATAATTATGTTGACCAGGAAAGATATTTTTCATAGATTTGTCACTCAGGTGCCTCTAGAGAGGTCAATGGAACTCTAAAACTAGGTATCCTGACAAATAACAGATACAATTGAAAATTACAATGACAAATAACTTTAAAGTAAACAGTTTAGAAGGTGATTAAGTAATTCCTTTAAAATAGAAATCACAATAGAATATGACAATGATAGTAACTGACATTTATTGGGTACGTCATATGTGCAGACACTTCTAAGTGCTTTACACACATGAACTCATTGATTTCATACAACACATCAGTGACATACCAATGGTTATTTCCCTCATTTTATGGATATGAGACCATGGCATTGATAGATTAAAGCACTTGTCTAAGGTTACAACACTACTAACAAGATAACTGGAAACTGAACTCAGGCAATCTGACTTTAGAATCCATGGTCTTAACTTTTCTACTATATGTCCTTAGCCTAGTACATAAATAATAAAGTTTAAAAAATACATTTGG
The DNA here is from genome assembly GCF_014108415.1 of Molossus molossus. NCBI lineage: Eukaryota > Metazoa > Chordata > Mammalia > Chiroptera > Molossidae > Molossus > Molossus molossus. Next base: position 22,133,439 of record NW_023425347.1, on the reverse strand, counting down.
GGAGTCGATACAATCTTTCATATAGCCTTGAGATCATTACAGAGGTGTATGTCTACACTATAATAACAAAAGGGTTTGTTCAAAGAAAATTGATCCTGGAGTGGGATATAACAGACTTACATATAAAGAAGTTATGTCATGAAATAACAAAAAGAAGAAAGGAAGGAAGAAGAGAAAGGAAGAGGGAATAAAACATGTGTGTGGTAAAGTGATAGCCTAAACACAGAAATATGTTAAAAGGACTTTTGATGACAAGACAGAAAAGAGAAAAGTGTGAGAATCTATTGCAGACTTTCCGTTGTTATCTCAGATGATAACCATTGTTAACATTTTAGCACTTTGTGTGTATATAAGTATATGTGTGTTATGAATTGAATGTTTGTATGCCCCCAAAATTCTTGAGTTGAAGTTCTAACCATCAAGGTGGTTTAGGTTCTTCAATGATCATACTGTGTAGCCTGGTCACTGCCTCCCAGTGAAATGCAATTTTATCAGACCATTGAATTTTATCAGACCTTAGTTACCAAGTAGCAAACAAACCACTGCTCTGATCTATATACTTCAAGGGGTCTTTGTATAGAATATGATTTGCAATTCCTATAAAATGTAGCATTACTAGTTGCAGAGTTACTAGTACCATCACTCAGGTCTTCCTGCTATCTGAAGTGAAATCATAGGATTTACCTGGCTGATTGTTGCAAAGTTATTGACAGCATCACAGGTGGGTCTCTCATAAGTTGACATGCCTAAGAGCCAAGTCACTTAGCAAATAGCTGGATTAGGAGCAGGCTAACTTGAATTTTGTTTTGTTTTAGTATCGGGGTACTAAGGAGGCTGAATTAATTCATGCATCAAGTTTGATAAGCTCTGAATAACAAAAGCAATACCAACTTAGACAACATTAGATACATTAAAAGCATTTAAATATCTTACAATAGTGGTTATTTCTGAAGTTTAAGTGATTTCTGATTCCATGTTCAGGAGGAAAGAGTGATCAATTAGGTGTATCTGCTACAGGCAATAGTTATCATTGTGCCACTGGACTCTACTCCAAGAGGTGTTTACCACACAGCTGACTGGTTCGGGGGTAGGCAAACAACTTAGGCTTTGCCACACAATCTGTTCCTGGAAATTTGGGAGGAACAGTAAAAGCCAGTGGGAAAAAAAAAAAAAAACCCTGGCCAGTTTGACTCAGTGGTTAGAGCATTGGCCCGCAGACCAAAGAGTCTTGGGTTTTATTCCAGCCAAGGGCATGTACCTCGGCTGTGGTTCATCCCGGGCCCTGTTCAGGGTTACGCAGGAGGCAACCAGTCAATGTGTCCCTCTCACATCAATGTTTCTCTTTCTCTCTCTGTCTGTCCCTCTCTCTTTCTCTCTTTCCCCCCCTCCCACTCTATCTGAAGATAAAGAAAAAAATTATCCTCGGGGAAAGATTTTTAAAAATTAAAAATAAATAAATAAATAAAATTTAAAAAGTTAGTGAAAAAAGATAAATCTTTCTTCAAAAGTTTGTACATGTCACCCTGGCCAGGTTGGCTCAGTGATTAGTGTCGGCCCGCTGACCAGAGAGTCCTAGGTTCTGTTTCTGCTAAGGGCATGTGCCTCAGTTGTAGTTTGTCCCCGGCCCTGGTTGGGGTCGTGTGGGTGGCAACCACTCGATGTGTCTCTCTCACATCGATGTTTCTCTCTCTCTCTTTCTCTCTCTTTTCCTCCCACTCTATCTGAACATAAATGCAAAAAAAAATGTCCTTGGGTGAGGATAAAATGAAAAAAGTTTGTACATGTAACACTGACATCAGGAGATTTAGATGGCCATATTTTCTGAAGTGGGGCCAAGGAAAGAAAGAATATTAACATAAATAGAGAAGAATTCATTGTGGAGAGGGGAGCAAAGGTAGAAGCAGGTGTATTTCTAAAGGTATCTGACGCTCCAAACCTGATCTGTGTTTGGGGCCCACTGCAGTCCTGCCCTTGGTTTCTGTGAGACTCTCCACTGTCATTTCAGTATGTGGGCTACTTAAAACCGATCGCTGTCACCTGTTAACAGGAGCGTATGCTTTTATTTCGAACTTTATTTAAATGTAACCTAGGAATTTTTGGTTTTTGCTTTTATGTTTACAGTTTTTTTAAAATTTACATTTGAAATATATTGTAACATATTTTACTTTATAAGAAAAAATAAATGTAATATAATTTTACCTTGGTTCATCTGTACTCTCCCCTTTCAGATTATGATGAATATAATCTGTTGGTAACAACAAAAGTCCTGAAACTACTGAATTCATTTAGTTTTTAATATTTCAATAACCTTGTTTTAAAAATTAATTTTTTAAATTTAAGTTTGTCACTACATTTACTGGTATTTAGACACATTGCTTTGTGTTTACTGCTATGTCTTCTTGCGTTTTAACTTAACCGTTCACAGCATTCATAACTAGAATGTATTCAGAGTAATTGTTTCGGGAATTGTACATGGTGGTATGTAAATACCTTGAAATGACATGAGTGACACCACAGTGAGTGTAGTTTGCTGGCGGTGCCTGCCCATATCCCTCAGACCATGTATTTCGAGTATGCTGCACCTTCCAACTGCCAGTCTGCATCTCTGTGCCCAAGGGATCTCCTGCAATCCACAGAAAGCCTTCTTCCTCCGCCTGTCCCAGGGAATCAGCAATGCCAGAGAGAAGCTCTCAATCAATAATTAATGATTGACATGAGACAGGGTGGGACTGTCTCAGCTTCTTCACCCTTTAAATGGAATAAATCTGCAGTATGTATTCTTAATTTTTATTGAGGTAAAATTTGCATAACATAGAATTAACTATTTAAAGTTGTGATTCAGTGGTATTTAGTACACTCACAATATCGTGCAACCAATACTTCTTTGTCAAAAACATTTCCATCACTCCAAAAGGAAACCCTGTACCCATGAAACAGTCATGTCCCATTCCCTACTCCCACAGCCCCTGACAACAAGTAATCTACTTTCGGTCTCTATGGATTTACCTCTTCTGAATACTTTGTGTTACTTGAATCATAAAATACATGACCTTTCGTGTCAGGCTTCTTTCACTTAGCATAATGTTTTTGAGATTCAGCCACATTGTAGCACATATCAGTACTTCATTCCTATGAATGAAAAGTATTCCGTGGTGTAGATAGATATACAACACTTTGTCCATTTATCAGGTGATAGAAGTTTGGTTTATTTCCGCCTTTTGGCTACTGTAAATAAGGCTTCTATGAACATTCATGAACAAGTTTTTGTTTGCATACATGTGTTCAAGTATTTTGAATATATGCCTACTTATGTAATTTGCTGAGTCATGGGGCAGTTCTATTTTAATTTTTTGAGGAACTGCCAAACTGTTCCATTTTATATTTCCACCAGCAATGTAAAGAAGTTTCACATCTTTGTCAACACTTGTTACTTTATGACTTTAAAAAAAAAAAATCTAGTCCTACTAATAAGTGTGAAGTGGTATCTTGTGGTTTTAATTTGTACTTCCCTAATGATTAACTATGTTGAGCATTTTTTCCCAAACTTACTATCTACTTGTATATCTTTTTTGGAGAAGTGTCTAGTCAAGCCTTCTCCCCAATTTTTAATGTTTGTCTTTTTGTTGTTCAATTGCAAGAGCTCTTTATATATTCTGGACACTAGACCCTTACCATATATATGTTTTAAAAATACTTTCTCCTCTTCCATAGGTTGTATTTTTACTTTCTTCATATTGCCTTTTGATGCACAAAATTTTTCAATTTTGATTAAGTCCAATTTATTAATTTTTTCTTTTGTTGTTTGTGCTTTTGTCATGCATACCTAAGAATTCATTGCCAAATCCAAGGTCAAAGATTTAGAACCAAATATTCCTGTGTTGTTTCCCAATGTTTATAAATTCAGTTAACTTCAGTGGTAGCTGACTTAATTCACATCTTTCTGGCTACCTTCCTCGCCTTACTGTATGACGTCCCACTGCGCTTTATTTTCAAAATAAACTGCTGACTCTCACGGTTTTGGCTCAGGATCTGATTCCAGGAGAGACCAAACTAAAACACTAAGGTTGAAGGTCACAATCTTTTTTTCCTCAAAACCCTCCTGAAATTTTGCCACTGTCTTCTGTCATTCAGCACTGTAAGAAAAAAATGGTGCAATACTGATTTAAAAAAAAAAAATACATTTTTCTCTGTGTAGGTATTGTAAGATCTTAACATTTTTATAAAATAAAAGCAATAAGTGTGCAGCATATATTAACTGGATTTTCTTATCAATAATTATTTTCTCATCATTAATTTTTTTCTATGATCTTTTTTGTCTCTACATTAGTATATGCTTTGGCTAAAAAAAAAAAAAAGTGTTGTTGATTATTATTTCTCTATTTTTGAACAATTGCGTCAAAAACAAATAACAGAAAGCCTCATTCTTTGCCATTTATGATTCTTATCTTCTTTTTCTGCCATAGTGATTCTATTCTGAATTGCTCGCAATTTAAGCCTTACATTATTTTGGTTTGACTACATTTATCTATTTTCTCTATAAGGCATTTTTATCCCATTGCTTTTTGCTGTATATAATCCTAATGTATCATATTTTATTTATAACATAAGAGATTTATTTATTGATTTATTTATATTGATTTTAGAATGAGGAAGAGAGAGAGAGAAGCATCGATGTGAGAGAGAAACATGATCCATTGTTTCTCACATGTGTTTCCACCAGGGATCAAACCTGCCACCTTTTGGTATATGCCAAGATGCTCCAACCACTGAGCCACAGTGGCCAGGGCAAAAAAAAAAAAAAGGTGCATTTTAAATTAGATTTCTGTTTCCTGTAGAAAAATCTTCGGAGGTGCTCTCTTTGTTTAATTATGAAAACTATAGATTTCTTTATTAGTATGCTGAATTAATACCCAGCCATTTTTAAGTTCTGCCATTTTTAATTTCATTCCTCTTTCAGCAAAATGAGCTTCATTCAGTTGAACATATTGCCAAGCTGGATAGTGCTTTCCTTTAAACTTATAAAATGTCCCTCCCAACTCAGAAGCTCAAGGGCAGGCTGATCTTCATAACTCCAAGTAAAATTTATAGTCTTGAGCTTTAATTCACACCAATTGAGTGTTGGTCTCTGAGAACAAAGAAAGAACGTCTTTTGCTCCTTTTGCCTGTTTCCTAACAGTGAGGAGATGTTTATTTTCTAAGTAACACAACAGCCTTCAGATTTGCCTATCTTTTCCCCTCCCCTCTGCATGTTGCTGATATCCCTAGAGATATCTTTATTATTCATCTCTTTCTGCCCTGTTCCACCTTTTTTTGTTCCACTTTTGCAGTTTTAATCTGTGACATGTCTGCGGAAAGAACCGTTCTGATGTTTGAATTTGGGGAAGAATCAAGGAGGGATTGGAAGGTTGGTGGAGTTTGAACAGTGAAAAGAGTTTGAGTTTCCTACTCAGAAGTCTGCCAAGAAACTGATTTTTGTTCTTTTTTTATTGAGGTATAATTAACATACAGTATTACATTAGTTTCAGGTGTACAACATATTGATTGATATTTGTATATATTGTGACATGATCACCACAGTAAGTCTAGTTAACATCTGTCAACTTACATAGTTATAGAATTTCTTTTCTTGTGATGACAACTTGTCATGTGTACTCTCTTAACAACTTCCAAATGTTCAATCAGTATTATTAGCTATAGTTGCCATCCTGTACATTCCACTTCCATAATTTATTTTATACTTGGAAGTTTTTACCTTTTGACTTTCTTCATCCATTTTGCCGACCCTCCTCCCCCTTGCCTCTGGCAACCACCAAGCTTAGTTTTGTTTTGTTTTTAGATTCCACATATAAGTAAGATCATACAGTATTTATCATTATCTAACTTATTTCACTTGGCATAATGTCCTCAAAGACCATCCATGTTGTAAATGGCATTTCATTTCTTATACCTGAATATACATATATCTCCATTCACAGATGGACACAGGTTGTTTTCTTATCCTAGCTATTATAAATAATGATGCAGTAGACATAGGGGTGTATTTATCTTTCTAAGTTAATGTTTTTGTTTTCTTCTGATAAATACCCAGAAGGGGAATTGCTGAGTCATATAGTAGTTCTGGTTTTAATTTTTTTGAGGATCCTCCATACTGTTTTTCAAAATGGCTGTACCAATTTACATTCCCAACAACAGTGCACAAGAGTTCTCTTTTCTCCACATCCTTGCCAATATTTTTGTCTTTTTGATAATAGCCACACTAACAGGTGTGAGGTGATATTGTGGTTTCAATTTGCATTTCCCCGATGACTAGTGTGATGTTGAGCATTCTGTTATGTACCTGTTGACCATCTGTCTGTCCTCTTTGGAAAAATGTCTATTCAGATTTTTTACCCATATTTTAATCAAACTGTTTGTCTATTTCCTATGGAGTTATATGGTTTTTTAAAATGTATTTTGAATATTAGTCTCTTATAAGACATATAGCTGAAAATATTGTCTCTATTTATTGTTTCATTTTTATTTTTTGATGGTTTTCTTTTCTGTGCAGAAACTTTTTAATTTGATGTAGTCCCACTCATTTTGCTTTTGGTATCAAATCTAAAAAAACACATTGCTAAGAAATTCAGTACCTATGTTTTCTTCCAGGAGTTTTATGGTTTCAGCTCTTACATTCAAATCTTTAATCTATTTTGAGTTCATTTGTGTACATGGTGGAAGATAGCAGGTCAGTGTCATTTTATTTTGATGTTGCTACCCAGTTTCCCAGCACTATTTATTGAAGAGACTAACTATCCTTCCCCCATTCTTGGCTATGTTGTCATAAATTAATTGACCATATATGTCTGGCTCTGTATTCTGTTCCATTGATCTATGTGTCTGTTTTTCTGTCGATATTGTCTTATTTTGATTATTATAGCTTTGCAATATAGTTTGAAATGAGGGACCATTGTGCCTCCAGCTTTATTCTTTCTCAAGGCTGCTTTGGCTATTCAAGGTTCCTTTTCCAGAAGTCCGCACAGAAACATTTTTTATTCTGACCCATCTGCATTGTGATGGAGAATAATTTTTCTTTCCAGGAAAACCTCTGAAGAGGATTAGTTACTCTTACTGTCAGCTCTTTTGACCTTCTTCCATGCATTTTTATGGTTACATCAATGGTGAGGTAGAAAGAATCCCATCCTAGAATTGAAAAGCAAAACTACAAGGCTGCAAGTTAAACTAGGAGTTTGTGTGTCTGTTTTGGGAAAACAGTGGGTGGTGGGAAAGTTGTGAGGACTCAGCAGAGTGCCCTCCAGTCACTCCTGCCTTTTCACAAGACTTGAAGGTCTTGGGTGGAAGGTGCCCCAGCCCCAGAGAAGAAAACAATAAAGTAATGAAGGAGGAGCTTCAGAGCAGCTAAACATGCCTAAAGAAGGAATTTCACTAGCTTGATGCTTCCCACTCCTAACTATTGAAAAGCAGCTGGCTTTTTTTTTTTTTTTTTAATTTAATCCTTTGTCTATTTTGGAGTTGGCAAAGCATGTTCTATTTCAAGGAGCTTTTCACATTTTCAAAGGAGAAAAAAAGGGGTGTGGGTTGCATGTTATATGAGGAGACTTTTAAAAATCTTCACAAAATACATATGTTGCAAGAAAAAATTGTGAGGGGGAGAAGCAAATGCATCAAGGTTTTCTTATTTTCTGCGTAGTCTCTTGATCCGAGTTCTAATCCTGAACCCTGTCATATAACTTGGCAGGTCATTTCATTTGTTTGGATCACAGGTACTCATGATCTTTTGGAATTGTGCCTGAGGCTTTTAAATGTGCACATCTTCTACTCTGAATTCCCTCCTGTGACCCCAACAGATTCCTGAATATTATGGGAGAGACCTTCACACTGTATTAGATTCTGCAGGACCATCAGAACGGGAATGGATTCAGAACCAGGACCTTGCTATTTTATCTTACTTTTAGGCTACATTTTGTCTGCTTTCTCAGCATACGTGAGACAGCGGCTTGGACTGAGATGAACTGGCTTCATCCCATTCTGGACAAAACAAATACCACCTGGCAAGAGCAAATATTTAGATGAACAGACATGGTTTGACTGTAGTTTCTATTGAAAGCACATGTCTTCATTTAGCTGATCAACTCTTCAGCCTTAAAGCTATATTAAATTCTTACTCAATAGCACTGGAAAAAATATTAAGAACTCATCTCTTGTGTCCCCTTGACTCTTAGAGCAAAATCCCACTGTCCCAGATAAATTGGTACCAGTCAACCTTTGATTAGCCAAATAAATGTAAGCATCCTGTGGCATAAATTACCCACATCAGCAAATAATCCAGGAATTAAATATATTGGTTCTTGGATTACTTTGTCCCTATCAATTTATACTTCTGCTTAGAAGAGAAAAAATTCCATATTTTATTGATCCTAAAATGCTTACTTTTGTATCTTAATGTCTCTCAAATTAGGATGCACTTTATAACTGATACTATGTCACAATCTTTATTGGCACTGTCCTTTGGGGAGATTTTATTAAAATAGAAAAAAAGTGTTACATCTTAAAGTTAATTAGATTAATTAATTTTTAGATTAGAGAAAATATAGAAATTAGAATTTCTTGAAAAGATTTGTCTTGGTAGTTGTAGAAATGGAGAGGAAATAGAAAGTAAACTTAGAGAGTAGGCAAGAGTGTTGTAGATGAGAGTTTTATAAATTAACTTTAATGATAGGTGTTTGGTTCTCTTTCATCTTGTCGGTTTGTTGAGTGTAGGGATTAACTCTATACTTATTCAGTACAAACTAATATAATATAAATATTTGTTAACTACATTGTCATAATACAAATAACAAGTACTCATTTATTACTGGTGGACAAGACCACTGAAAAGGAAAGAGAAACCCAGCATTAAAATTCCCAATTACCATTTTTACTAGCCAACTTCATGTAATATAATAGCATTATTTTTGCATGATCTTGCAAAAGAATTTTCCCATCTGAAACCTAAATATTGAATTAGGAAAATACCATTAAGTGCTTTTGGAATCAAGAATTTCTTACACCCCTGATTCTCAAACATGGTTGCACATCAAAATCACCTAAGAAGCTTTAGAAAATATTGGCATCCAAACAAAACTCAAGTAAAATCAGAAATAAAAACAAGGACATTATTACCTATTTCACAGAAATTTAAAAAAAGGATTTAAGGGAGCACGATGAACAACTACATGTAAACATACTGGGGAACCTAGATGAAATGGACAAATTCCTAGACACATAAACCTTGGCTGCCTCTGGTCACCAAGGCCACCTTTATCAATAAAGTACATCTAAGGAGGTGGTGTCATGTGTGGCTTAAGAGACAGGCCGTCAGAGTCAGACTGCCTCAGATTGGATCCTAATGCTGACCTAAGGCCTGCATAACTTTGAGGTCGAGACTCTGGACCTCTCTGTGCTTCCGTTTCCTTGATGCAATGAGGTAATAATTGTACCCAACTCAGAGAAATGTTGTGAAGATTAAGTGACGAAAAGATGTACAGCTCTCCGAATAGTGCTTAAAACATTAAACACTCAATACATGTAGCTATTATGATAGTTATCGTTTTCTAAATATTGGCACTGTTTTATCATTACCTGTTTTTATAGTGCTTTTTATCCATTTCTAGATTGTGTTTTTCCATCATCATGTTGTAAAGTGATACCAAAATGCTAGTAGTTGGCAAGACATAAGTTGATCTCTTTTTCCCATGTATGTTCTGTGAGCAGCTATGTCCTAATTCTCCTGGAGGCTATAGTTGTGAATGAACAACTCAGGTTATCCACACCAACAACATTCATCCTGTCATTTCATGCAAAGTGATTTCATATAAAAAAATGTTTTCCTAAAATATGTGCACAGGCTATTGTACTATTTGTGGTTGCAAAATGAAAGCGATTCCTCCCTTTGGCTACGCCCTTCAATATTTGTTCAGGTGCAATTTGATTTCCACATGAACTAATTTGGAAAACTTACCAGAGAGTCACAAAGCAGTTGTCCTTCTGGCCTCTAGTAACTTCTCAAATAAAATCATACTCCCGATAAATGGTTACATAAAGTACCTTCAACAAATCTCTCTGTGTGTTTGTGCCTTATTGTAAACCCCACCGGCAATCTGCCTTTAAGCATGAGCAGGTTTTTAATCAAGCGGTAAAGCGTTTAGAGTATAAAGGTCATCAAAGCTGGAGCTGCTGTGAACTGTTTTGGCCCCTGGTAGAGGAGCGGGGCTGGAGAGTCTGCTGGAGTTGCCCCAAAGTTCTGTTCCCTGTGCGCCTGACTGCACCTCCCCAGTGACAGCAAAGAACAAACTTCAAGGAGATGATGCTGATTTACTTATAATAACGTCCTTCATTTCCTTAATGAAGGCAATGTTCACCAAAGGTATCTTTCTCCAAAGACCCTGAGTCATAAAATAGTAAGTAATAAGATAAGGCAGGGTTAATAAGTTGATTTTTATATTTACAAAATGCAAAAAGGAAGAAGTTGACAAATTCTGCAGTGGAGCTTAGAACTCATGTCAGGTCCGCTCTGGGCCACTGTCAGCATGTTTCCGTTGGCTGTATGATCATCGGTAACTCTTCCGCAGTGGCTTCTGATCTTGAAGCGGTCCACTGGCATTTTATGCCCGGTTGTTTGATGACTTATTCTTAAATAAATCATAGCTATTCTCTAATAAAACTGCAGCTGGCAACATTTCACTGACTTTTTACATGCCTGCGTGTGATAACACAAAGAAAAATGAAAAGAAACGAAACCTGCCCTTTCACTGGCTTTAAATCGAGATGTAACTAACAGGTGAAGCAAAATAACTTTTAAAAATAAACACTTTTTTAAATGCATAGTATTTTATTTATATTTTTATTAAGAAATCCTTACCTCCATATCTACATCTATGTGTACGTGTGTGTGTTTACATATATTTATATGATATTTACCTCTACTCTGTGACTTAAAAATAAATATTTAGGCAGAACTTACAGTTAGCAAGTCGATGAGGCATTAAAGCACTCTGCATGTTTAAAAGACAATATAGGATTCTCCAAATTTGGATAGCATTGCAAGAATAATCATGAGTCATCACTGATCTGGAATGGATGGTGATCTTACTTTGAGGGAATGTGTAAATAACGAGCCTAAAGAGACAAATTAAGAAAGAAGGAAGAGAAAGAACTAGGGGAGGTTGGCTTCTACACGTTACTGAATCATCACATTTCTATTATGACTGAGTATCTTGGTCCAGATGCTTGATATTATGCTGACACTTATAGGAAAAATACAGACAAAACTAGTTGTTGATCTAATATCTTAAATTCAGATCTCAGTCTAAACTAATTAGAGTAGATACCACTAATAACTGCTATTCCTATTTGTCTTGGCCAATGGAACACATTTGCCAAAAGAGCCTGATTTCTACATTCCCATTTTTCCAAATGCCACGTCCAAGGTTATTCGGTTGTCATGTACTGCACGGTTCTTGGGAACCGGTGTTCTACATCATTGCCCAATCCAGTTTTTCTCTTTCATGGAGCCAAATACATCTCATTTTCTTTCACTTTCATTTTAAATTTCATTTCCATATTCAGGAGTGGTCAAAAGTAAGTTAGTAATAATAATGATAATAATAGTAATAATAATGATAAATAACATACAAGAATAAACTCTATTTCTGTACTCACAAGTGCAAAGCTACTTTTGCCCAACCTAGTATTTTTCAAGCTGTCCAGACTCAGGAGTTTTGCTTTTATTTTCTTTACCTCTCCATGGATTTACGCTTTTTTCACAGGACAGATAAAAATTCTTTCATGAATACCCACCCCACCTCTCACCCAACCTTACAAAAAGCACCCAGCTATATTTCATACAATATTATTTTTTTTTAATGTGGAGCTAGAGATTATTATACCACCTGTGACCTGACCACATTAACAATGAAGGTTTTTTTCTTCAGTAACAGTATTTTTTCAGTTTTATTGAGAAATAATTGATATACATCTGTGTGTAGGTTTAAGGGATGAAGCATGATGGTCTGATTTATTTATATTGTGAAATGATTACCAGAACAGTTTCAGCTAACATCAATCTTCTCATATAGACACAATAAAAAAAATGTCTTCTTATAAAAAGACATTTAGAATTTACTCTAAAGAACTTCCTTATATATCATACAGCAGTGATGTACAACATATCCCTAGTATTTATTTATCTTATAACTAAAAGTTTGTATTTTTGATCACCTCCCTCCAACTTTTCATCCCCCTATTTTTCTTGTCTGGTAACCACAAGTTTGATCTTTTTCCCTACGAGTTTGCTGTTGCTGGGTTTTTTTGTTTGTTTGGTTTGTTTTGTTTTTGGATTCTACATATAGGTGAGATTATTCAGTATTTTTCTCTGTCTAACTTATTTCACTTAGCATAATTCCTTCAACATCTATCCACGTTGTCAAAAATAGTAGGATTTCCTTGTCTTTATTATAGTGTGTATGTATGTGTCACAACTTCTTTTTCCATTTGTCTATCGATGGGTACTTAGGTTGTTTCCATATCTTGAGTATTGTAAATAATACAGCTATAAACATGGGGGTGCAAATATATTTTCAAATCAGTGTTTTAGTTTCAATTCTGTTTCCTTGGTCTATTCATCTATTTTTATGCCAATATCATATACTATGTTGATAAAGGCAGCAATTTTTTTTTTTTTTATCCTCACCCGAGGACATTTTTCCATTTTTTGTTCAGATAGAGCGGGAGGGAGAGAGAGGGAGAGAGAGGAAAAGAGAGAGAGAGAAACATTGATGTGAAAGGGACACATCGAGTGGCTGCCACCCGCACGACCAACCAGGGCCAGGGACAAACTGCAACCGAGGTACGTGCCCTTAGCGGGAACCGAACCCGGGTCTCTCTGTACCGCTGGCCGACGCTCCAACCGCTGAGCCAAACCGGCAAGGGCAGAGCAGCAATTTTTAAATAAAATCACTGAATTACTTTTGCATTTACATTTGGAAAGGGTCTTTAGTCTCACTCCTACATCTAATAAAAGAGGCACCTGAAGTCCAGAGAAGCAAAATGTCTTGTGTCTGTAGGCAGCAGCACAGCTGGAGCAAGTCTCCGGACTCCTAGGCAGGCTCCTCCCTCTGCTCCACTGAACCTTTCTGAACCTGACTGCCAAGTGGTGAACAACCCTGTGCTGAACCACTAAGGAGGAACACTGAAGACCTATAATCTCATCCATGTCCAGTCTCTGTCACTTCTGGCGGCTACTTTGAAGAAATCACTCAGACTTTCTGTGTCATTTTTTGCGTTTGAAAAAATGCACATTCCTTCATTTCTTGTCAATTCATTGAGAGAGAGAGAAGGAGGAAGGAGAAGGAAAAGGAGAAGAGGAAGAAGGAGAAGAGAATGAAGAAGAAGAAGAAGAAGGAGGAGGAGGAGGAGGAGGAGGAGGAGAAATATACACAAATAAATAGGTCCTTTCTAAGTAGAACTTTTGAAGACATCATTTAGAAATTGAGTTTTCCTCAACCAACAGTAGCATGATCAAGAGACAGAAGAAATAGCCTTCAGTCTTTAAAGCATCAAGACTCTATTTCTAATCCACCAAGAGCATTATTTAATTACCTACAGTGACACCAACTCAATGGACCACCTATCCCAGATAAGCAGCAGTGCATGCAAATTATCATTAGACTTAATTGGTTTCCCAATTCAGCAACTTCTCTGATCAAGTCTGCCCCAGTTAAGTAGCATTTATTGAACCACCTGAATCTTGCTTAAAAACAAAACAAAACAAAACAAAATAAAAGTTTCTATCTCAAGTTCATCAAATATAACCTAGTCTCACCAAGTCACACTAGCCAGTTTCTAATTAATTTTGCAAAGCAGACACTGAAGTTGGGTACAGTAAGCCTATTTCTCCAATTAGACTGAACATTTTACTACAATCAAGTAAAGTTAAGCAGAGTATTTCAAATGACAGTTAGTAATTCTATGGAAATTAACAAAGATTTGCTAACATGTTTGCCTTGTCCTTCTTGCACATGTTTTTAGACTCAGGTTTTATGATTATTTCATCCTTTCATATTTTCCACCCTGGAAATGTACTATGTTTGGTAATAACACATTCTTAAAAGTAGGTACACATAAGGAAAGTTGGGCTCAACTTTCCCAGAGAAATGTATGTGCATAATAGTTCCTTTGTTGAAATTGCATCAGTAAAGTAGATAAATGTAAAATCTGGTATTGGAGGACAGCTCAGAACAAGGAGATGTTGGCTGAATGGGCTTCAAAACCTACATAGGTTTTGGAAGGTCAATGCTGAGTACACACTAGAAGGTGATGCCCCTCCTCCTGGAGAGCTGGGCATGTGGAGTGTCTTGCGCTATAAGCACATATATTCAGGTGTTGAAACTGTGACTCTGGAGTAGTTGTGCCAAGTCTGTCCAGTGACAGCTCTAATGGGCTCATGGGACTCAAGGAGGCAGATGAGGCTTCTTGAGCTCTTCCTTGAAGAAGGTTAGAGTTTTCACTTTAGACTCCAACTGCCAAAGTAAGAGCATCGCATCAGAGAAAACTTGGGAGTCCTAGATTCCTACTTCCCTCAGTCCCCCCAAGAAAATGACAAGAGGAAAAGTGGGAAGAGCTGTCAGAATCAGATTGTGTTCTGGTGCCACATTTCTTTCCAGGGCAATAAAACTTCTCCCTGTCTCTCCGGGAAAGAACGTGCTGGTCACAGTGGCCTGGGAGTGGTGGAGCCGAGGGCAGCGGCCTGCCTGCAAGCACTCACACAGCAGAAGGGGGTGGCATGCTTTCCAAGGCCTTGTTCTGGGGAAGCATGCTGGGCCGTCAAGGACTAAGATCAGCAGTGAACACGGTGAAAGGCCAGTGGCACACTGAGTGACAGGATGGCATGTGGACTAGGGTGTGAGGAGAGAGCTACTTGGGCTGCAGTCTGCAGCACTCTCCTTGCTAAGTGTGGTCCCTTCTCAGCCTATAAACGGGCTACCAAGGAATTCTAGGTTAAGCAACAACAATAACAACACCAACAAAAACCCGAATCTAGTGAAGTTGGAGATTGTCTGGAAGATACATTCTCAGAAACAAGGAAAGGACCAACATCTCTCAGAAATTGCTTTTTTTTTTTTTAATATTACATTAGAGGGTATTCTGATGCCACCAACAAAGAATAATACACTTATGTTTGATCTCAATTTTCTCTGAACTGGCTTAAAACACTTCAAATTTGTCTGGCCGGTGTGACTCAGTGGTTGAGCGACGACCCATGCACCAAGAGGTCGCCAGTTTGATTCCTGGTCCGGACACATGCCCAGGTTGTGGGCCAAACCCCCAGTGGGGAACATGAAGGAGGCGGCCAATCAATGTTCTCTCTCATCCATGTTTCTTCTATCTCTTTCTCTGTCTCTAAAATCAATAAAGGAAAAAGATCAATTAAATAAATAAATAAATAAAAATTTAAAAAATAATAAAATACTTCAAATTTAAGCTGACGTTTCTAAAAAAGAAAACACTAATGGGCAACATAAATGTTTTAACTTTTCATAAGAAATACATACACATTTGGATTACGTAAGTGTTGACTGAGACTATTACTATAGTAGAGGCCTCTATTGGAAACATCTAAACACAGAAAGTAACCTACATTTCTAGGATGCTGTATAACTAATTAAAAATCAATATTTCTAGTAGTATGTGAAATTATGTCAAATACAATTTCTTTATGTCTGCTCATAAGTGAATTAAGGTGTTCTGGCCTAAGGCAGAATCACAGAAAGCAGAGCCAGAAAGACTCTTAGAGATCACTTATTCCCAGGTGCTGATTTTACATCTAAAGACATGAACCTTGAATCATTAAAGATTTGTTCAGAGAAGGACAAAGTTTCCCTATTATTATCTAGTAGTACTTCAGTTACCCTTCGGGTAATCTCTTTTAAACTTTCACTATACTTTCTGGTTCCTACCCTCTTACCCAAATTGGAAAACATTTTATACCAATTATTCACTGCTGTGTTTTCAGAAGGCCTTGCCCCCATATCCACAGAATCAGACAATGTGTCCTGATATAGTCTATCTGCGACTGCAAATCTCTCTGAGGACATAAGGGGAGGATCATTTCTGGACACAGTCAGGTAGGTGGGGAAAAGGAGAGAGGTACCATGGGCTGCTCCAGGTGTTTGAGAATCATTCCAGGATTTCCCAGTGAATATATGATCGAAGTTCAACTATTTGTAAGAGGAGTGAAAGAAAAAGTCTCTGACCATTGATGCTTGTTCTTAAACCAGTTAATTAACAACAGAAGATTAAAAGCTATAAAGATCTGTCAAAAAGTAGTATTAATTACAGTTATTTATGTGGATTACTAAACTGTTGGCCTAAAATGTCATGTAAAAACAGATATCATTAAATATGTGTCAGATTAAGTTTGTTGCAAATTTATTTCATTCATTTTCTGTCATCGGCAATTATCAAACATCTGCTATACACGAGATCCCTATTTTTCTTTCTTTGTTTTTCCACTGATCTCCAACTTTCCTCTTTTAATGTTGCCCAGTCTGTCTCCTGGTCCCGAGTGAACATGAGAGAGCTATGTAATAACTGACTTTAATGGTTGCTTGCTAAAGCAATTCCCTACCTTTGCTAACGAAACCAAATTTTGTGCAGAAGCCCATTTTTGTGTTTGTTTGTTTGTTTTTCATACAGTAATGTCCTTGAGGAAAGGACAGCCCTAACGCTGATAAGTTTAGATTTATCTAAATCAATTGTGGTCATTTCATTTTATTTTTCAATGATCTATTTACAAAGGGCCATGTGACCCAGCTCTGGCTAATGAAATATGAGAGTAAGATTGCTGGGAGAGCTTCAAGTAAATGTTTCTTATCCTTAAAAAATGTCCAAAGGAAAATATGGGTATACTTTTAAGCATATTTTTACCTTTGACATTAAAATATATGAATGTGTTGCCTGAAGCTGTAGCAGTCATTGAGACCAGGAGAATGAACATATCCACTGAGGACAGTGGGTCAGAGAGATGAAGAGACCCTGTATCCTTGGCATTATTTCTGAACTACTAAATTATCTGATAGTAGAGCCATCCTACCGAGGATTAATGTTATATGAGATAATAAGGTTTTCTTTATTATTTAAGCCACTTTGAATTAGATCTTCTGGTACTTGTGCTAAATGTATTTAATGATAGAGTAGCCAGTGGGTTAAATGAAAAGATTTTGGAAGGCTTGTTTTCCCACTTACTTTCCATGTGACTCTGTTGTTTTATTCCTAATGTGCAAAATGCATACTGTTGTGCCTAATGCATTGTTTGTTCCAAGAAAGTTTGCTAATAATCAAATAGTGGTTTCGGGTGATATAAAAAATTAACAAAGTAAAAAATGTAGTTAGAAGGAACATCAAGAGCAATATCAAGAGGCATAAACCATGTAACTTGGACACAGATTTCTTTTTTAAATTCCAAAAGTCATCTTTTCAGAGCATTAAGTCAGAACCGAGAATCTTCCACAAACTATGCCAGAGTTCTGAATGTATTGAGGTCTGAAGTGCAGAAAAATAGTAACTGAAAGAAATTTCTACTGAGCACCTTTCTAACAAATTGCTCTGTCATTTGGGTTATGCAAGAATGAGAACAGACCCAAGCAAAAGTGAAGTTTGAGAAAATAAAGCTAATGTAAAGCTTTAATTAAAAATATTCATGAATCATGTTTATTAAGTGGCAAAAATTTATTTCATAATTCAAAAAGACCTCACTGTCAAATTGCTAGTTCCCTTGCCCTCCAAGGTATTTATTACTATATGAAAGTGTGTGCATGTATCTGTGATGCAGCGTTCATTATCTCTTCCCTTTTGGACTAAAATTAAAATAAATCAAACTACACATGGAATGAAACAATAACTGGAAGAAGGAAGAAACACTCATTAAAATATCTGCCATAGCTAATTAAAAGTCTTTAAATTGTTATAGTCTCAAAGTATCCTCAGTTTCTCAGAGTTTATATTTAAATAATACATTTTTTAATGGAATATTCAGATTGAAGAAAATAGTATTTGACATATCTTTTGAATAGCATTCTATGCAAATTTCTAACATACTGATTTACAAGAACTATCTGGTAAAGCCTTCTAGAGTACTGCCCAAGAGAAGCAGCCGACATGGAGGAACTGAGTTATGCTACACTCAATGGAACCATCTCGGGTGCTTTCAGTTTTCTACTAGTAAGAAAGGAGTTCACACATTCATGCCTAAGGGAAAGGTTCTTCCAGGTATAGGAATATAGGAATACTGCAAATTGACACTGATAACCTAGCTTCTTATTTTTACTTCTTCAGTTCTTCGGCGCGGGGGGAGGGGGGGGGCTTCTATAGTAACCTTAAGTCCAAGGATGCAATGTGATTCGAAGTGATTTGAAGCCAAGTACTTAGCCCAGGAATGGTGGAAGAAGGTGGCAATCTTAGAGTCGGCAAATACCTTAGAGGATCAGTTCATAATTAGGCCATGCTTTTTTCCCAGAAATCAAGGGGTGGTAAAGAAATGTGTAGAAAAAGGGATTCATTCAACAAATACTGAATGATCACCATGTGCCAGGATGTATGATGGGTGTGGGGAACACGTATGTTCTCTCACAACTTTCAGGCAAGTTTACTGTTCAAAACTCATTCCACACATATATTTGGCTGATGTTAATTTCCACGTTAAAGTATTAATAATGAAAATAATGGTTATATTTCAAAATTTTAAGAACTATTTATATTGGTTCTATCCCAAGAGGAATTTTATGTTTTGTCTTATTTTTAATGAAAAAAATGATTGTTCAAGGAGAATTCCTACGAGCGGTTGCTAAAAAAGAAGGTGGTCCTGGGATATTCCAGAGATCTCTGGCTAAGGGACATTCTCGGCTGATTTACAAAGTGGCAATCTGATTCTCTTTCCCACACCTGGAGGAGCTCAGCAAACAGCGGCTCACAGGTGTCACCCAAGTCTGGCTAAGGCTGGCTCCAGTGAGTCTAGCCAAGATCAGGTTTAGCTATTTGCTGTCCTGGAGTGGCCTGCCTCCCATAAACTGGAGCTTGAGTGCCTGTATGTGGGTGGCTGAGCATATATAACACTCCTCCTTGTAACTCTCCATCCATTTCAGCATCTAAATAGTAGTCAAGCACTTAAAATAACATTGAGACACGCTCCAGCTTGCCCTGCCAGTCAAAGAGAAGGGGGGTGGGGGGGATGAAACCCTGCATTTCAGAATCCCAAGGGCTTGCTGATTTGTTAGGTTTATCGGTTCAGAGGATTAAAAAGGCAGAAATATTAGGAAGAAAAAAGAAAGCCAGCATATCCACTGAAGCAAATCTAATGGGCTGCCAGGGCACAGAAGAAAAGGTTCTACTACCTGAGCACATCTTATTTATTATTCTTGCTTCACAATTAAAATTTTTTAAAAAAAAAAAAAACTAATAATTTCCTAGACACTTTTCTTTTTTTGCTATGCTAGTCACATTTCCCAAATCCTTTATCAACGCTGCTCTGCATATGAATGGGCTGTAATTGAACTGTCACATTCATGAAGGTCAGTAACCTTTCATTAGGAAGAATGTGTCTTTCTTGATAAATTATAAAGTCCCTGAGGATTTGAAAGCATATTGAAAAAAAATAAAAATTCTCTCTACTATATCTTGGAAAACAAAATACAAGTTTTTCTCTGTTATTTTGTGGGAGAAGGATAGGAGATAGCTATTGTGTGAGCTTCTTTTAATATGCTTTTTGTGGTGCATTTGGGGTTTTTATTTTGTTTTGCTATGTTTTTTCATTTTATTATTTTGTTTGCTTGTTTGTTTTTGATCAAGGAGTGGAGACTCCTCTCTACACCCTACCAGCTTTGGTTTATTTTGTTAGCAGCACTATGCAAAATTGTCTAAAGCAAGCTTTTCCGGAGTCCTTAAAAGCAAAATGAAAAACTTGAACTCTTTCTCTAAAAAAAATCATAGCTAGTTATTCTGTCTGCTGTTTTAAAAAACAGTAATTATGGATGTTTTTCTTTCCCCTTACAGGACACTTTAGTATTTGCTATGGAAAAAAACCAAAGTCATTATGTGCAAATGAAGAACCACCTGAGTTATGCATATTCTGCTAATCCCACCCAATGATTTAAGTGATGATCAGCACAGACCAGCACCCAGTGATTACACCTTTGTGCTGAAGATGGCTGACCCCAGAGTATTTCATGTGCTGCCAGGAATGTCTGTTTCTACTTCCACATAATTTGACTTGAGAATCCTCTAAGAATTTTTAACCAAAGCTTCAGACTTACTCGACCAGCACTAACTCCCAGGTCCCCTTTGGTCCAAACGCCAAGTTATGTAAACCTTTCATGTGCACCAATATTTTGATTGGGAATCATAAGAGATGTCTGTCTATTTTGCACATAGTTTCTCTATTCAGTTCCATCAACTTTAAATTTCATTAAAAAGATTCTGTGGCATTATTGACACTGAAAAACACAAACCATTTAACATGAAATTTGTAAGACATTGGCCCAAAGACTAAAATGAGGTGACATGAGGGACACCATGCACTATTTTTTTCTGCCCTATTTGCATATATGCTTATTTGATACATTGAAGGCTTTAATTTCTTAAGAACATGCTCACTGACCAAACATGAACGTGCATCAATGCAAAACATGGAATCTGCAGAGAAATTGTAAATTTTGCATAAAAGAAACAAAGAAAACAGATGGACTTTAGTATGAGATGATTCCACTTTCAAAGAATGTTATTATTGTTTATAGTTGTGTGTGTTTGCATGGTGAGGATCTCAAAAGAACTTTCTATTAAAAAACAACAACACATGAATATTTCCCTACAGTGTTAGTTAGGTTTCAACTAAAAAAACAAAACCAGATAATTCAACCATGGGAAAGGAATAGTGAGAAATGTTTTCAATGTTGTCAGAAGGAGCAACCAGGGAAGGAAGGTGAGTAGCAACTATAGAATGTTACTACTGTTACTGTTGTACCTAGCTAGTTATTAATATTAACAATAGAAAGAGAGCAAGGTGTTACCAGAGAGAAATGTGCCTCATCTTTCTCTGTTGCTAGTGGGAGTTGGGTCCTTGAAGTACCACTAGAATAAGCATTTCTGGAGGCCCCCATAGGAGGATGAGATATGGTGAAAAGCTTTATTTCTGTGGAATTACATCCCTGGGTTTCCAAAGTTCCATTTTCCTTCGTCCAATCATAGAAGAGTAGCTGGAGTTTCAGTTGAGCTAACAGCAGGACCAGTTTCCAGAGTTTTCATTCCATGTTGGAGCAGGGTCCAGAACAGCATCAGGCTAGTTTCAACCCATTATGTACATTGCCTGTGGGGCTACACAGGGCTGTAGGCCACGTGGGAGAATGCCAGGAAGCCAGTCATGAGCCATGAGGCAAGCATGCCAAGAAGAACCGAGAGAGTAAACTTTGTTCAGGAGATTATATATTCCAAATGTCTGCACACTTGCAGTGGCCACGCCCATTCTGGCCAACCATCTCTGTCCCCAGGTGTGATTGACAGGTAAATAACTTCTCTATGTTATCCCAACTTTACTGGACATGTGTCTATCTTCCCTTTGCTGGATCCCTTCCCCAGTGTTTTGTAGGGAACATGCCTATAATGTCTGGCCTTCCCTTTGCTCCTTTACTATTATTAATAACTAGCTTAATTGAAACAGTATAAAAGGGAAGGTTAGACATCATGAACATGATCATCTGGGTAGCTTCACCAGGAAGCTGAAACTTTACACTCCCCAGGGAGTCATGGATCCAATCCCTGCAGATCACTGGGGCAAGGGACCAGACAAAGGGGACTGTGGGTATCTGTGCAATGATGTCTGGGTGACATAGGGAAGGTGCTTGCCTGACAGTCTCACCTGTGGAACCATGGATTGACTAGGGTGTGGAGCCACTGTGAGCATGCAAAATCCTGAAGGATTCACTGATTAAGCTTCTAGTTAAAATCCCCAAAGAATTCTCACTTTCTTGTTCTTCTTGCTTGCTTGTCCTTGCACTGGCTTGTTCTCTGACTCACTCTAGCCTACCATATGGCCCTAGAAACTGCAGGGCCATGGCCATGTGAACCCACATGAAATGGACTGTAGGTGGGAACACAAGCTAAGCTAACCAGATTGTGGACTGGACTGGGATTTAATATGGAGCAGAAATTCTGGGCAGTGGCTTTAGTCCTGGCCCTGCTGGAGACAAAATGGGACTTTATCCATGGTGGAGCAGAAGCAGAGGGTGCCTTGGAGAGGAACTTCCTTTAAAAAAAAAATTTTTTTTTTCTATATTTATTTTTAGAGAGGAAGGGAGAAGGAAAGAGAGATAGAAACATTGATGAGAGAGAACATCGAATGGCCGCCTCCTGCATGTCCCCCCACTTCGGGTTTGGTCCACAACCTGGGCATGTGCCCTGACTGAGAATTGAACAGTTGACCTCTTGGTGCATGGGTTGACGCTCAACCAATGAGCCACACCAGCCAGGCTGGAGGGAAACTTTCTTAATGTTACATCATTAATAAAGCTTTCCATGGTACCTCTTCCTCCCATGGGGGCCTCAGGAAATTCTTATTCCCACAGCACCCCAAGAGCTCCACTTCCACCAGCAATAGGTGGGGACACAGAGGACACCCACCAATAACACTATCACCTGGAGGGACGATAAAAGGAGATGGTGTCACTGGGGCCTCAGTGCTGATTACATGTGCATTGGTATGTTACAGCTGACATCCATGCATGAGTGCTCTCATAAAACACAGTTTCAAAGAAATCAAACTAATTATTCAGTCCAGTATGTCAGATTTTTCATCCAAACAGTTCACCTGGTAGAAGCTGGAATTGAGGCATGTCTGTCTGGTGGGAACTGGAAACTGGAAGGGAGGAAATGACTAGTGGGAGCTGAAACCAATGATGAGACACAGAAGAGACCTTACCAGGAAGTAGGGTGAAAGCAAGAAGGAGTAGGGTAGGTGGAGTGAGCATGGACCAGGGCTCTGTGCCCTCCACTCCTACCTCAATCACAGTACCATCACTAATTAAGGTGTGGACATAGTAGCTGATTTCCTAAAGCATTCATTCCAATGTCTACTAGCCTTCTATTCTACACTGTGAGAAAGTGATTCCAGGTCTTGTTTAGTCCTCAAGCCAATTCCATAATCTCAAAGTCTCTTGTACTGACTGGTTCATGGCAGAAGCTGATCAGTGGATGCCACTCCCGTACAGGCATGAGAAACTGGATGGCTCATTGAGATTGAAGAGAAGAAGATGAATTCCACGTTAGGGGAATTCTCCCACCAAAGTGAAAGAGGAAGAGTTGTTGCCTGGATACACTAGTAGCCATCATATGACTATTGGGGGAAAATCATCCTTGGGGTAAAATAACTTTGGCATGGTTAGGGAAAGAATTAGGTCCTTTATGAAGTTCTCAAACAACTGACCAAACCCACCCCAAAGCTCACTCTACACTTGGGAAGTCTTTGCCGATTTGGATTTTCAGTTACCTACAGCAGAAAACATTATAACTGATAGTGTTTCACCCTTTAAAAGATTGAGAAACACTGTCCTAGAGAAACTTCTAAAAAGCCTCCCATGTCAGATCGACATTTTTAGCCAAAATTTTTCACTTCTCTATTCTAACGTTAAAGTGGACTTTAATGTAGTGATTGTTTTTTTTTTCAAGTTTAGAGGTCATCTTGTCCAAAGGTCTTTCTCACTTCATAAGTGCATTGCTATACAACTGGGATCTAAAACAAATCAGTGCAGCCAAAAAGGGATTTTTTACATTGTTTTCCATTTTTATATTGTCTATTTCCCTTTTCTCCCGTATGACACTCCCAACCCTTCTTGTCAGCCCTGACTCTGTCCCCAGGTTGCCCAGGGTCTTAGTCTAGGTTTGTCCTACCTGCATCTGTCCTCTTTCGATACGTATCTTGTTACCAGGTCTTTCCGGTCCCTCGATCTCCCCTCAAAATCTCCCCTGATTGCACGTCTCAAGTCGGCTGTCTGGACTCATTGGTGAATTACTTTATACTGAGTTCTTCGTGGCCAACAATGGTAATGGAAGCTGTAATCTGGGACCAACGTGCCTTGTGTACAACAGAAGATCTATAAATGTTTGCTGGCTCCATAAAAGGGTTAGTGAAATTAATATATGATTCCATCTATAGAGTATTTATGGTTGATGAGAGAACTCTTAAACTATTACATCATAACCCTTACAAATGAATTTATAATAGAATCTCAGACACGGTGGCCAGCCATTGGGCATTTTTCAGAAGAGTCACCTCCCTCAAGGCTCTATGAATCACATGCACTTCACCTAGCACAAAACCATCCTAGGTGGCAGAGGTATTTATGATTTTTGAAAAAGCCTGACTGTTAGAAACAGGTGTTCGGGGACCCACCCTTAATGTGAGCGTGAATACCATCCAACATTGAAAGAGCTGCTCACGCATCTCTGCTGGGGCCTGGCAGCCGGCCCTTCCAACCTCCTTCCCATTCTGTGCTGCCTCATGTTTACACAGTGAAAATGAAACTGTTGCCAGTGTTAATACAGCATAATTTATAAGCTGAGAAGAGAACTCAGCATGTATTCGCTTTTCAAGTGAAACAGACTGTTATTTTCAGAACCAACTGAAGGGTGGGGACATTTCTTGGAAACCAAGGCAACTGCTGATTTCCCCAGACCCTTTCTGCTCATAGGACCCACCTCTCACGAGGCAGGCAGGGCCAACTCACAGAAAAGCTCAGTCTGACAAACTACCTCCCTGAATTGCAGAAGGCAGACTCGTTTGATAAGGCCATTCCTTCTAGGCTCCAAACAAGTTAGGTAGACCTCCAGTCCAGAAGGGGGATCCAGGGACTTGAGATCAGAGACCTTGCTTATTAGAAAAGGCCCTTAGAACAAAATCTATTTCTCATCCTTTAGGGAGGATTTCAGGGATCCCACAAAACCAGACCCTTGCTCAGAAGCTGGACATAGGGCACCAAATCCCAATCCCAACATCTATGCTTTTGGCTTCTGTAAAGGATGCCTGTGTACCTGTCATGTCCATCTCGCTTTGCTTCTAACCTGGCCTGGAGATTATTTGACTGAAAACACAAACACACACACACACACACACACACACACACACACTCTCTCTCTCTCTCTCTCTTCCAAATTCCAGGACCAGTCTTAAGGAGAGCAGGAGTTGAGCTAACCTGGGGCAATTGCTAACATTATCAAATCTGTCTTCCTGGTCCCATTCTAAATTTTTGGTAGTGAGACCTAGCCAAGACTGGGTTCTATCTCGTCTCCAGGTAATCACATCCTTTCACCCAGGTGTCCTGATCATCGAGTTTGTTATACTTCTTTCAGGCAGCTGCCCTCCCAGGACTCCCCCGTAAGCCTTCTATGGCTCTTCTTTTGCCTAAATTACTGGCTTCTCTAGATCCTTGTCCTGCATTGGACTTTGTACAGTGATACCTACTTTTCGTCCATATCTTGGAATTTTAGACTTACTTTTAAACTCACATTCCAATTTGCCGATTCCTGGTAAATTCTTGCGTGTTGCCAGGTTTATACTCTCAGCTTTGCCTAGCCCCATGTTATCTATCTGAATGACAGCTGAACTCCAGTTGTAATAGAGTATTGAGCCCTAGATCCCCCTTGGGGCAGGATGCCCAGGATCAGAATGGGTCAATTATGCTGATTATCCTGCTAATCCCCCCCATTAGGATAAAGAGCCATGGTATCGATGTAGTATGAGGAGAGGATGCTCAGGAATAAAGCTGGAAGATCTCTAATGCCTGGGAGGAGTGTGATAATGAACCGCATTGCATTCCACTTAGATGGGTTCAACCTTAACAGCTGGACACTCATCACCCTATATGATGAACTTGGCCTTGGATGC
The DNA here is from genome assembly GCF_014108415.1 of Molossus molossus. Classification (NCBI taxonomy): domain Eukaryota; kingdom Metazoa; phylum Chordata; class Mammalia; order Chiroptera; family Molossidae; genus Molossus; species Molossus molossus. Next base: position 22,107,479 of record NW_023425347.1, on the reverse strand, counting down.
TGATATCCAACCTGGTGCTAGAAAGCATAATAATGGGACACCCATGGTAGCTGCTTCTTGCTATTTCAAGTTCCTCAGTGTCTGGGTGACAGCCTTACACAAGATTTTTTGCCTACATTTCCATTGCTAAACCACATTGATGGCATTAGAATAAAACAATTGTATTCCCTATGGTCTTATTAAAATTTAAAAATTCTGGAGAGCCCTGGCTTGTTTTGCTCAGTGGTTAGAGCATCAGCCCACGGACCAATGAGCCACAGGTTCAATTCCAGTCAAGGGCACGTGCCTTGGTTGCGGTTTGTCCCTGGCCCTGGTTGGGATCTTGGGGAAGGCAACCAGTTAATGTGTCTCTTTCACATCAATGTTTCTCTCTCCTTCTCTCCCTCTCTCTCCCTCCCATTCTATCTGAACAAAAATGGAAAAAATATCCTCGGGTAAGGAAAATAAATAAATAAATAAATAAATAAATAAATAAATAAATAAATAAATAAAATTAGATCCACCCCCCAAAAAAATTCTGGAGATACAAGTTGCCAATCCATTGCCAGTCCATCACTACCTTATTAGAAATCTTCCATTGAATAATCACTTACTGCTGTTATTTCCCAGTATAATTTAGCCATGCACTTCACAAGGATGTTTTGGTCAACTTGACCACATGTGCAGCAGTAGTCCTGTAAGATTATAATGGAGCTGAAAAAGTCCTATTGTGTAGTGATGTCATAGCCATTGTAATGTCATACTTTGGTGCACTGCGGTGTGTTCGTGTTGATGCTGGTGAGACACACCTGCTGCACAGTCATATAAAAGCATAGCACATTCAATTATGTATATGACATAATACTTGACATTGGTAATAAACAACTGTGTTACTGGTTTATGTATTGACTGTACTACATTTGTTGTCATTGTTTTAGAGTGTATCCTTTCTACTTAGAAAATCAGTTGGAACAGTAAGCTGTTAGGCCACCTGCAGACTCATACTCCAGTTCACAAAGACCCTTGATTGCGCCATTTTTTCTTGTGCTTGATTTAATTTTGTGTTGTTTTGTACAGTAACATGCTGTACTGGCGTATAGCCTGGGAGCAATATGCTGGACCATACAGCCAAGGTGTGCAGTGGGCTATCCCATATAGGTTTGTGTGAGTGCGCACCAGGACATTTGCTCAACGATACAAACACCCAGGGACATTCCTTTGAGGGTATCCCATTGTTAAACAGCACACAGCTATGCCTGAATGAGAAAGAATAAAACTTGGGACAGAAAAAAATTTAGACTGAAAGAGAAATAATTAATAAAAAAATAAATTTCTCTTTCAGGTTTTTGTTGGTAGAGAAGGTAACACAGAAGCTTACATGAAATGAAGGGCTAGGAGTATCTTTAGTAATTGCTCATCATAACCAGGAGATGAAATAATCCCAAACAGTTAAAGGGAAAGATAGAAACTAAATCCCAACACTTTAGGGCAATAGATATTCTCCATATTTCCTATATTTTCCAAATACTCAGCTCTTTCCTACCTTTTTCTACCAGGAAATCTGTTAACCAAACCAACATAAGGATAAAGACACTTGCTACGTGATCTTGAAATTAATCCCAGAAGTTTATAAAAGGTGGGCACAGAGACAGAAAGACAAAGAGACAGGAAGATTAACAATGCAAGTTTTAAATGTCGATGAAAGAAACGTACAAACCTCTAAGATTTTTGTGAGTTTATTGGAGCCACACTAACGGCCATTGAAGGGAAGCAAAATCTCAACAGATTGAAAAATACTCCAGAAAAGGTCAGCTTTACCACTTGTTTTATACATTAGAATCAAAGGGAGAAGCAGAAGGAAGGTTACATGAAATTCACTGGTGATAGGTTAGGAGAGAAAGCAAAGCGGGGAAATCTCTGAGGCTAGATAAAAAGTAAAGCTAATAGACACACACTTCTTTTACGTAGGTGGGTACCGGATAGTTAACAATCATCATTTACAGCACAGAGATGGTATGTAGGAGAACAAAGTAACAATGAGAGGTTCTGTGGTCTAGTGCTCTGGTGAGAGAATGTGCCCTGAAAGGTGTGAAGAAAAGGATTACTCAGACATTACAAAGATATATTCTCACAGATGCAAACAGACAATAGGCAGGTTCAGTTAAGGTAAAGATTGACCTTTGTCAAGAACAGGAGACAACCGATTGATGTTTCTCTCTCATGTTGATGTGTTGATGTTTCTCTCTTCCTCTCTCTCTCTCTCTCTCTCTCTCTCTCTCTCTCTCTCTCTCTCTCTCTCTCCCCCTTATCTCTCTAAAATCAATGAATAAAACGTATTTTTAAAAAAGAAAAAAAGACCCCTGGCCGGTTTGGCTCAGCAGTTTGAGCGTTGACCTGCAGTCCAGAGAGACCCGGGTTTGGTTCCCACTAAGGGCACGTACCTCGGTTGCAGTTTGTCACCGGCCCTGGTTGGGTCGTGCGGGTGGCAACCACTCAATGTGTCCCATTCATGTCGATATTTCTCTCTCTCTCTTCCTCCCACTCTATCTTTTTTTTTTCTTTTCAACTCATCTTTATTGTTGAAAGTATGACAGATGTCCCGCCTTTTCCCCCATTAACACCCTCCTCCCCAATCCCACACCCCTCCAGCCTTCTCCACACTACTGTTGGTGTCCATTTGTTATGCATATATGCATAGAAGTTCTTTGGTTTATTTCATTCTGCCCTTTCCCCCTTCTCTATGAACTTCATCAGTCTAACAACCAATTTGTACTTCCTAATTTATTCATTTTTTTCACCCATTCCCCTAACCCCCACCAATCTGGCAAACAACAAGAAGCACTCATATCTATGGGTCTGATTCTGTTCTGCTTGGCCCTTTTGTTTGTAGATTCAATTGCTGATAGATATGTATTAATTGCCATTTTATTGTTCATAATTTTGTTCTTCTTCTCCTTCAAGAAGACCCTTCAACATTTCATAGAGTACTGGTTTAGTGGTGATGAACTCTCTTAGCTTTTTCTTTTGTGGGAAATTCTTGATATGTCCATAGATTCTAAATGATAGCTTTGCAGGATAGAGTAGTCTTGGTTGTAGGTTGTTGCTTTTCATCACCTTGACTATCTCTTGCCACTCCTTTCTGGCCTGCAAAGTTTCTTTTGATAATCAGTTGACAGTCTTATGAGAGTTCCTTTGTAGATTACAGACTGCTTTTCTCTTGCTCCTTTTAAGATACTCTGTGTTGAACATTTGCAGTTTTTTTCTTTCTTTTCTTTTTGTTACAGATGTTTCTCCTTCCCCCCCCCCCCCCCACTGATTCTGCCCTGCTCCTCCTTCCCCGCCCGGTCCCCAGCCTTGTTGTCCATGTCCATTGTTCATGAACACATGCATGTAAGTTCTGTGGTTTATCTCTCCCCAACCACCCCCTATTTTGGGGATTCTCAGTTTGTACCTCAGTACCACGTCTCTGGGACTACCCCATTCCTCAGACTGTTATGTTCATTACATTCCACAAATAAGTGAGATGATATGATACTTCTTTCTCTGTTTGGCTTGTTTCACTTAGGATGATATTTTCCAGGTCCCTTTATGTTGTCTCAAAAGATAAGAGATCGTTCTTTCTTACAGCTGCATAGTACTCCATTGTGTATATGTACCACTGCTTATCCATTTGTCTACTGATGGACATGTGGGCTGTTTCCAGATCTTAGCTATTGTAATTAGTGTTGCTACAAACATGGAGTACATATATTCTTTCTGGTTGGTGTTTCAGGCTTCTTAGCATATATTCCTAGAAGTGGGATCACTGGGTCAAATGGAAGTTCAATTTTTAATTTTCTCAGTTAACACCATATTGTTTTCCATAGTGGCTGCACCAGTCTGCATTCCCACCAGCAGTGTATTAGAGTCTCCTTTTCTCCACACCCTCGTCAACACTTGTTGTTCAATGATATGTTAATGTCGGCCATTCTGACAGGTGTGAGGTGATACTTCATTGTTGTTTTATTTTGTATCTCTCTGATGATTAGTGATGTTGAGCATTTCTTCATATGTCTCTTAGCCATTTGTATGTCCTGTTTAGAGAGATGTCTGTCTATTTAGTTTCTCTGCCCATTTTTTAATTGGGTTCTTTGTCTTCCTTTGGTTGAGTTGTATGAGCACTCTATATATATTGGAAATTAACCCCTTATCTGATACATGATTGGCAACAATGTTCTCCCATACAGTGGGTAGCCTTTCCATTTTGATGATTGTATCTTTCTCTGTGCAGAAGCTTTGAGTTTGATGTAGTCCCATGTGTTCATTTTCTCCTTTGTTTCTGTTGCCTTAGGTGATGTATCAGTGAAAATTCTGCTGCATATGATGTCTGAAATTTTGTTGCCTACAGTTTCTTCTAGGATTTTTATGGATGAATGAGTCATATTTAAGTATATTATCCATTTTGAGTTTATTCTTGTGTAGAGTGTAAGTTGATGGTCTAGTTTCATTTTTTCTGCATGTAGCTTTCCAATTTTTCCAACACCATTTATCAAAGAGGCTGTCTTTACTCCACTGTATGCTCTTGGCATCTTTGTCAAATATTAATTGAGAATATTGCCTTGGGTCCATTTCTGGGTTCTCTGTTCCGTTCCACTGGTCTATATGCCTGTTCTTGTGTCAGTACCAGGCTGTTTTGTTTACAGTGGCTTTGTAGTATAACCTGAAATCTGGTAATGTGATCTTGCCTACTTTGTTCTTTTTCAAGATTGCTGTGACTATTCGAGGTCTTTTTGGGTTCCATATGAACTTTTGAAGTATTTGTTCTAGTTCTGTGATATATGTTGTTGGTATTTTGATAGGGATTGCATTAAATCTATAGATTGCTTTGGGTAGTATGGACATTTTAATGATGTGAATTCTTCTAATCCATGAACAAGGTATGTGCTTCCACTTTTTTATATCTTCCTCTATTTCTTTTTTCAATGACCTGTAGTTTTCTGCGAATAGGTCCTTTATTTCTTTGGTTAAGTTTATTCCTAGGTTTCTTAATATTTTTACCGCAGTGGTAAACGGGATTGTTTTCTTAGTTTCTATTTCCATGAGTTCATCATTGGTGTATATAAATGCCATCAATTTCTTGATGTTAATTTTGTATCCTGCTACTTTTCCAAATTCATTTATTAAGTCTAGTAAATGTTTGATGGAGTCTTTGGGGTTTTCTACTTATAGTATCATGTCATCTGTGAATAATGACAGTGAAACTCTCCTTTCCAATTTGGATCCCTTTTATTTTTTCTTCCTGTCTGATGGCTATGGCTAAGACTTCCAGTACTATGTTAAATAAGAGTGGTGAAAGTGGGCATTCTTGCCTTGTTCCTGTTCTTAAGGGAAATGCTTTTAGTTTTTGTCCATTGAGTATGATGTTGGCTGTAGGTCTTTCATATATGGCCTTTATTATGTCTAAATATGATCCCTCTATTCTCACATTGCTGAGCATTTTTATCAGAAACAGATGCTGGATTTTACAAAAGGCTTTTTCAGCCTCTATTGATATGATCATGTGGTTTTTATTCTTCATTTTATTTATGTGGTATATCACATTTATTAATTTCTGAATATTGTACCAGTCTTGCATCCCTGGGATAAATCACACTTGGTCATGGTAAATACTTTTTTTGATGTGTTGCTGGATCCGATTTGCTAGTATTTTGTTCAGGATTTTGGCGTCTATGTTTATCAGGGATATTGGCCTGTAGTTTTCTTTCTTTGTAATGTCTTTTTCTGGAATTAGAATTATGCTGGCCTCATACAACGAGTTTGGAAGTCTTCCTTCTTCTTGAATTTTTTGAAATAGTTTGAGGAGAATGGGTGTTAGTTCCTTTTGAATGTTCAGTAACACTCCCCTGTGAAGCCGTCTGGGTCTGGGCGTTTGTTTGCTGGAAGTCTTGAATACATCTTCAGTTTCCTTAGTTGTTATTGTTTTGTTCACGTTTTCTGTCTCTTCCTGATCCAGTTTTGGGAGACTATGTGTTTCTAGAAATTTGTCCATTTCACTTGATTGTCGAATTTGTTGCCATATAATTGTTCATAGTAGTTGTTAACAATCTTTTGTATTTCTGTGCTGTCAGTTGTTACTTCTCCTCTTTCGTTTCTGATTTTATGTATTTGCGTTCTCTCTCTCTGTTCCTTGGTGAGTCTAGCTAAGGATCCATAAATCTTGTTTATCTTTTCAAAGAACCAGCTCTTTGTTTCATTGATCCTTTGAATTGTTTTTTTTTTTTTGGTCTCCGTGTCACTTATTTCTGCCCTGATTTTTACTATTTCCTACATTCTACTCGCTCTGAGGTTTTCTTTTTGTTTGCTTTCTAGTTCTTTCAGTTGTGAGGTTAGATAGTCTATTAGAATTTTTTCTTGTTTCTTGAGGTAGGCCTGTAGTGCTATGAATTTCCCTCTCCGAACTGCTTTCGCTGCATCCCTTAGATTTTGTGTTGTTGTGTGTTTATTTTCATTGGTTTCCAGGAAGTTTTGAATTTCTTTCTTGATCTACTTGGTAACCCATTCATTGTTTAATAACATGTTATTTAGCCTCCATGTGTTCAAATGTCTTTGAATGTTATTGTTGCAATTAATTTCTAGTCATGCCATTGTGATCTGAGAAGATGCTTGATATTATTTCAATCTTCTTGAACTTGTATAGATTTAGTTTTTGTCCTAACATGTGGTCTGTCTTTGAGAATGTCCCATAGGCACTTGAGAAGAATGTGAGTTCTCTAGTTTGGGGGTGTAATTTTCTGTAGATATCTATTAAATTTATTTGGTCTAGTGCTTCATTTAGAGTCTCTGTTTCCTTGCTAATTTTTGTCTAGAGGATCTATCCAGTTATGTCAATGGGGTGTTGAAGTCCCCTGCTATGATTGTATTGCTGTCGATTTCTCCTTTGAAGTCCTCCAGAAGATTTTTAATATATTTTGGTGCTCTTATATTGGGTGAATTATGTTTACCAAGGTAATATCTTCCTGTTGGATAGATCCTTTTAATATTATGTAGTGGCCTTCCTTGTCTCTAGTTATGGCCTTCATTTTAAAATCTATTTTATCAGATATGAGTATTGCTACCCCATCGTTTTTTTCCTTTTCGTTTGCTTGGAAGATTTTTTTTCCATCTCTTCACTTTCAACCTATGTGAGTCTTTTGTTGTGAGGTGGATCTCTTTAAACAACATATAGATGACTCATGCTTTTTCTTATCCAATCAGCTACTCTGTGTCTTTTTATAGGAGCATTCAATACATTCACATTCAAGGTGATTATTGATATGTACTTATTTATTGCCATTTTCGTTTAGTGTGGTTATATTTTTCTTCCTATTTCTTCTAATATTTACAGCAGTTTTTTTTTTTTTTTTTTTTTTTTTTTTTTTTTTTTAAACATTTCTTGCAGTGCTGGTTTGGTGCTAATGTATTCCCTTAGCCTTTTTTTTTTCTGGAAAACTCTTTATTTGAACTTCTATTTTGAATGATAGCCTTGCTGGGTAGATAGTCTTGGATTCAGATCCTTGTTTTTCATGACCTTGATTACTTCATGCCATTCACTTCTGGCTTGTAGTGTTTCTTTTGAGAAGTCAGCTGAGAGTCTTATGGGTGTTCCTTTGTAGGTAATCTGTTGCTTATCTCTTGCTGCTTTCAGGATTCTCTCTTTGTCTTTGATTTTTGGGGTTTTGATTACTATGTGTCTTGGTGTGGGGGGCCTGTTTGGGTTCTTCTTACTTGGGGCTCTCTATGCTTCTTGAACTTGAATGCCTTCCTCTTTCACCAAATTAAGGAATTTTTCTGTCACTGTTTCTTCAAATATCTTCTCTAACCCTTGTACATTTTCTTCTTCTTCAGGGACTCCTGTGAAGCGAATATTATTACATTTCCAATTATCCCACAGTTCTCTTAAGCTGTCTTTCTGTTCTTTTATTGTTTTTCCTTTTTGGTTTTCTGACTGGTTAATTTTTTCTTCCCTGTCTTCTAATTCACTGATCTGGTCCTCCGCTTCCTCTACTCTACTGTTCAGATCTTCCAATGTGTTCTTTATTTGTGATATGTCACTCTTGATCTCTTCTTGGTGGTTTTTAATTTCCAGTTGGTTGATTTTCAACATTTCTATGTCTTTACTCATAGTGCTAATGTCCTTACTCATGCTGTTGAGCTTCCTCAAAATCATGGCTCTGAATTTTAGCTCTGTTAACTTGCTTAACTGCTCCTCATTTATCTCATCTTCGCTAGAGATCTCTTGTTCTTTCATTTGGCATTTGTTTCTTTGTTTACCATTTGGCTATCACAGTGGCCTTTGGAACCTGCCAAATTTTTTCTGTGGGTGTTGGTGTTCTGCTGTTGTGGCTCTCTCTACTGGGTTTGGATGAGGGAGGCAGGTCCCACATTAAACACGACTATCAAGTCTTACCTTCCTGGTTAGAATTGCTAGCCGAGGAATGGTTCAGTTATCCTCTAGCTTTTTGCCTGGAGGCTATCAATAGCGGTTACTTGAAGAGCCTTGGGTTCTCATTTGAATGAAAAACTCCCTCAGGTGTTCAGTGTAAGGGGATTTCTTGAGGGTGAGGAAGATGCTGGTTGTTAATGAGCCTCACTTTGCATTTCAGTGGCCCACTGGTTGGGGTTGAATCTCCGATGGAGGGGCCACTGCCTCTCCCCAGAGCCCTGGGAAGGAGTAAGATGGCCACTGTCCTGCATGGCTGCAAACCAGCAAAAGCTCTGAGTGCCCTCCAAATCCCAAGTGTCCCCACACAGTTCCAGTCCAGTCCGCCCTCCTTCTGCTGGAGCCCAAGGTGAGTAGCTGTGGCTATTTTAGTGTCTTTCCTGGCTCTGCACTGTGGAGCCGCTTTGGAGTGTAACCTGGAGGGTGCTGCTCACAGCTGATGGTGGGCTCCCAGCCTCCCACTCACTCCTCTACAATCCTACCAGTATTGCGTCAGTGTCCCTGGTTATATGGTCCTCACAAGCTGCTTTTTTGTCCTTTTTCCTGATGATTTGTCTTTATTTTAGTTGTAATTCCAGTTTGGTCCTGGGACCATCTATTGGCTGCCTCCTGTACCCCACCCCCCCACTGGGGATTGGGCCCACAACTTGGCCATGTGCCCTGACCAGGAATCAAACTGGTGATCTCTTGGTTCATGGGTTGATGCTCAACCATGAGCCATACCAGCTGGGCAAAACAAACAAATTTTAAAGACAAAAACAATAGAAAGACATCCAGGTACATGGTCTAGATAACTCAGTTCATATGGTCCTGAGAGCTTAGGGCAAAATTTCTTCTTGCGTAATTCCCAGCCACATGGGTATCCCTGACAAAACTGTTTTGGTGCTTAAAAGCCACATGGTAGCAAGAGTCCACTGGCTCTTGTCTGAAATGCTGACCACCATAGGCAGGGCTCCCTCTTACAGTAATGCTTCAAACAACATGGTGGAGGAATTTAAAAATAAAAAGGTTTTAATTTTTTTAAATTTCCAGCTAATAGGGCTCAGCAATACCTTTCTCATCAGTTAAGTGAAACAAATTTGAACAAAACACTTTTTTTTGGTTTCCAAAAAGTCAGCCAACACAAACATGACAGAAGTTTAAAATGTTATACTTCATCTTAAAAGTATTATAGATTCTCCTATTATTAATTAAACTGTGGGAACATAGCTTATAGTAATATTGCCCATTACCTTATAATAGGCAAATTGGTGTGTGGGCTGGTATGTTTATTTTTCTTTCCAAAAGGTCAAACATATTGTTTATATCCTCTTTTCAGAGAGTTTTTTTATTATTAATGTTTATTTGGCCTTATAAAGACATAACTGATCATTTTAATAGATTGATTTTCTTACTATTAAAAATTATAAATAATATTATACACAAAAACAATATATGCTTACATGGTAACAGCATTCTGCTGTACCTAGATACCTTAGTAGCCACCATAGTCCCAAATAAATAACTAGGGACCATCCTGCATTCTCATTTGTTTGAGTTTGGAAACATTAACAGAATGACAATACTTATTTGGTGCCCTCAAGAAGGTAATGCAGTCCTGGGAAGTATTCAGCAAATCAGAAACAATCTTCTCCGTCGGAGTTTCTTATACCCTAGATGCCCCATGTTCAGTTCCTTTACATAGAAATGAAAGACATCCTGACTCTTGGGAGTGTTACAATATTAAAGTGGATGTTCAAAAATATTTAGTCTTGGCTGGTTTGGCTCAGCTGTTGGAGCATTGGCCCATGGACTGAAGGGTATCAGGTTCAATCCCCGGTCAAAGGTATGTACCTGGTCTGTAGGTTCAATCTCCAGCCCAGTTGGGATCGTGCAGGGAGGCAACCAATCGATTTGTCTTTCTCACATCCATGTTTCTCTCTCTCCCTCCCTCTTTTCCACTCTCTAAAAAACAATGGAAAAATATCCTCACGGGGATTAACAAATACATATATATACATATATATGTGTGTGTGTGTGTGTGTGTGTGTGTGTGTATATATATATATAGAGAGAGAGAGATAGACTCACATTAGAACCTACAACCCAGGTATGTGCCCTTGACCAGAAATCAAACCCGCACCATTTCAGTCAGTAGACTGATGCTCTAAATGCTGAGCCAAATCAACCAGGGTCCCTTAACATTTTTTAAAAGAAATTCTTCTGTAGGTTTAAACTTTTTAAAACAAAAAGTTAGGGAGAGAAAATGAAAACAACTGAGAATGGAGGCAGTTGTAAAAATATTGGATTGATGATTGATTATGCTGGCTAGACAGTTCAGAAGTTTATCAAACTAGTCTTTCCATTTTTATGTATTTAAAATTTTTCTATTATAAAAGGTTGTTTTAAATTTTATTTTAACAGAGAAAGAATATTCTCACTTCACCCTATATTTTAGTTTTCCTCCATGGTCTATTTGGATTAAAGTCCCTCTCCACTCTAAAAGCCAGAAAAACAACCACAATTACAGCCCTATTTCTATAACATGACAGTGGACTCTAGACTCTAGAGTGAGGTGAGATGTGTTGACTAAATTATTGTCCTGGTGATCCTCTTTTTGGTCTCCTTACTAATTTCTACCAAAAAACAATCAAACAAAATTTATAGATAACGTACCTAACTTGATGCTAGGCACTAGAAGAGAGGACAGATATGGGAGAACCGTACAATTTAAAAGAAAATCTCTGTGAACGCAACCCAAGTGTTCACTGATGGATAAATGGATAAGCAAAGGTGGTATATCCATTCAATGAAATAGTATTTAGCCTTAAAAAGGAAGAAATCTTGGCACATGCTACAACCTTGGAAACATTATGCTGAGTGAAATAAGCCAGTCACAAAAGGACAAGTAATGTACATGAGGTACTTAGAGTAGTCAAATTCAAGACAGAAAGTAGAACAGTGGATGTCAGGATCTGGAGAAAAAGAATGGGAAGTTATTGTTCAATGGGTGCAGAATTTCAGTTTGGGAAGATGAAGACATCTGAGCTAGATCATGATGATGGTTGCAAAACAATATAAATGTTCTTAATGCCACTGAACTGTTCACTTAAAATGGTTTAAAAAATGTTAATATTTACGGGGGGAGGGGCAGGAGGAAAGGAAAGGCAGGGTGGGAAGGAAGGCAGGGAAGGAAGGAGGGAGAAAGGAAAGCTGTTGACATCCATGCTTCCATACTTTCAATATACAGGGGTACAAATGTTGTTTCCCATGACTGTGTAAATTGCAGCTACTGATAGGAATTTTCACATTAACACGGACCCAAACTTAGGTGCCATGAGGACACAGAAGACTTTCTGAGAGACTGCTTTCTGGGGAGACCCTGCTGTGTGACCCCAGGAAATCCTAGCTCACTGGAGGGTGACTTGGGAAAGGGGAGAGGGGAAGATTTCCTGGTAGTGCTTCTTGTAATACCTTGTCAGTGCTTGTTATCCACGTGGGGAGGATGAAAGAATGTGGTTTCTGAACAGAAACATTGTGCTTTAAATGAAATCAGCTACCTGCTGGGAGCCACTCACTCCCTTTTTTCCCCACAGCCGGGGAAACAATTCCGAGGTTTCTCTGTGTGGTTACCAGCAGGAGTGACCTTCAGTCTTCCCACTTAAAACTGATTCAAGATGATCACACTAGCTTAAATAAAATTCTCTATCCTACCCTGTCTCTCTTACTACCTCTTTGCATCTCTCTTTCTCTCTCTCTCTCTCTCTCTCTCACACACACACACACACACACACACAGATATCTTCACATTTATTTCTCTTATGCATATGTGCATAAATGTTGCTAAACCCACCTCCAAAACCATCGCCCTTCTTCCACCTGGCTCAGTACTGACAGTGAGATTTTTCACCTCACTCTCCTTTCTCCTTTGATGAACAGTGAGCCAGATGGCCATTCCCCAGTCTCCCAGCATGAGTTTGACTGACAGGAGCCTTTGATAAACCTCGGAAGAATGAAGTCATCTCCAGGTCACCGCTGCTGCCTGGCCTTTACCACCCCGCACAGACCACCATTATCTGCTGAATAGGAGACAAAGGAAATTAGCCCTGCTTCTCCACCATCCCTATTATTTCCAGACTGATTTAAACAAGGAAGCAATGAGATGCCCTTCACTTTCCTCCAAAAGGTACAAATGTCAGCTGTTAAAAAATGCAAACAAGAGGCTTTCCTATGTTAATGGCTGGGTTTCTTTGTTAAAGCTGAGGAGTGGGAAGTGTATTTAAGCCACTGCCTTTGAAGAAAGACTTAACAAGCTTCTAAACAACTTCCTCAACTACCCACACCTCAGACCAGCTGATGGGTATTCTTAAACCTTCAGGTTTCAGCAGGTCAGGAGAGAGGGCAGTGAGGTTTTACTTCCAACCTTTCACTGCAGAAAACCGAAGAACCTGCGGAGACCAGTGAAAGGAGTTTCCCACCATTTTAAATCTAAAATTGAAAAAGAAGATAAAGAATCCTCCTTTCTTCCAGAACAACCTCCCACCCCAAACCACATGTATAAAATGTCAGCAGCACTGAAAATGAAGTGTGGGTACCATGTGCCACTCCTGATCTGACATCTGTGGAGATAGTTGCTAATTGTTTCCTGACAGGATGCAAAGGACAGACACGTGTGCATGTGTGCACTCATGTTATTTGTTGTATGGGGGAGCGCCCCAGCTCTGGCTGGACAAAGAAAAATTATGGCAGAAAAGCTCACTCTTGGGAAGGAATTTGTTTCAAACCAATATTGACAATAGAGTTTAAATATTAAGGATCAGAGTAAATTTTCTTGAGATGACAATGTACTCTTCCAAGAAGGACAAGCTTACTGTTGTTATCATCCAAGTTGTAATACTCTAAAACTGTGGGTTTTACAAAACAGCCAGAGGATTGCAGTAAAAGATCAGGTATTGGAGAAATCTTGACAATCCAGATAAATTAATAACTCAATCAACAGACACTTGTCTGTCATCAGGACCAGACATTGCATTAGGTCCTTTACGGCATGATAAACCAGAGGCATGGTCCCATGGGCAAAGAAGAACCCTCAAGGTTCTCTTGGCTAGTCTAATAAACAAACAGATATAAGATATATTAGCAAGAGAAAAGTGAGCGAAGTTAATGACACGTATATACAGGGTGGGGCAAAATGGCTTTACAGTTGTGAGTATGTAAAACAGTTTATTCTTGTATTATTATTTATTAATTATTATATTATTTTCTATATGAACAACTGTAAACCTACTTTTGCCACATCCTGTATGTATGGGAACCTCACATACATGAGAGGTTCAAAGAAAATAAAAAGGAGACATATATGACATTCTGAGCTAAAGATCTCCTTGAGGCTTCCGATGGGAGGAAGGTCATTGAAGGAAGGACCAGGAGGACAAGAAGAGCAGCTGGTCAGTAATTAGAAGTTTGCCCTGGCCTAGAGAGAGGTAAAAAAAAAAAAAAAAAAAAAAAGGTGGGGGGGTATCTCTGGTAATCTTATTAGAGGCAGGTCCCCTAATTCAAATTCTTCTAGGTAGTTAATAAGAAGTTTTATTGAGCCTGTCTTTTTTTTTTTTTTTTTAATCCTCACCCGAGGACATTTTCTCATTTTTTTGTTCAGGTAGAGTGGGAGGGAGAGAGAGAAACATCGATGTGAAAGGAACACATCGAGTGGCTGCCACCGCACGACTGACCAGGGCCGGGGACAAACTGCAACCCAGGTACGCGCCCTTAGCGGGAACCGAACCTGGGTCTCTTAGGACCGCAGGCCAACGCTCTAACCGCTGAGCCAAACCGGCCAGGGTTGAGCCTGTCTTTAGCTCAAAACAATTCATGTACCACAGAGGCATATCTTGGGGTGACTTGTTCTGAACCCCTACAACATACTAGCGGAAATTTACAGTCTAGATAAGGAAACAGGACCTCATTCCTGAAAGACAGATAGAGAAAACAGAGCCTAGAGAAGAAAGACCTAAGTGTGGAGGAGGTGGGTTGGAATGGGAGGTACTTTTATAAATACCTTTGAAAGGACAAATTAAATTGTTGATGTGTTAGATGGTTTGGATGAGGAATTAATACCTCCTTCTTGTACTAGTTGGCTAAGGCTGTCATATCAATATGTCACAGACTAGATGGCTTAAAATTTTATTTCTTACAGATATAGAGACTGCAAGTCCAAGATCAAGGTGTTGGCAGGTTTGGTGTGTACTGAGGCCTCTCTTCTTGGCCTACAGATGACTGCCTTCTCAGTATTTCGTCACCCTGCCTTTCCTCTGTGTGTGCATCGCCGATGTCTTTTCTTCTTGTCCTAAATCATACACATTAGGCCCCCACCCTTATGACCTCATTTAGCCTTATTTACCTTCTCAAAGGGCCTATCTCCAAATACAATCACATTGAGAGTTAATTTAACATTTGACTATGGGGGTGGGGACATAATTCAGCCCCTAACGATTTCTTAGCCAATAGGAAGGCAAGGGAGTAATGGGAGAGGGGAGCCAGAGGATGGGAAGGTGCATAGTACTTCAGGTGAAGAGAGGAGCAAACGAAGAGATGAATTAGGAGGCAATTACAATAGGCAACAGGTGTAATGAAAAAGGTTGAAATTTGCTATTGGCAGAGCTGGATGCACAATAAAAACATTAAAGGAGAACAATATGACTATCAATTAAATATGGAAAGCAAGAGTGAAGAAAGATGACTTTAGATTACTTATTTTTAAAGACTGAGGAAATGGCTGAAATATGAAATGGGCATGTAGATGATATTGATACCACAAGATAGAGTGCAGAGGTTATAAGCTCTTCAGTAAGACACTACCTTAAACATCTGAACTCTGTCACCCTTTAGAGGTATGCTTTAGCAATTGACTTAACCTTCCTGGGTCTCAATTTCATCTTGTATAAAGTTGAGGTGATAGCCCTGGCCAGTGTGGCTCAGTTCGCTGAGTGTCATCCAGTATACATACCAAAAGGTCGCTAGTTTGATTCCAGGTCAGAGCACATGCCCAGGTTGTGGGTTCAGCCCCCAGCTGGAGTGAGTACGGGAGGCCACTGTAAGAACGAGGCAGCTGCTGAGTGACCAGAACAGTGCAGGTTTATTGAGGGAAAGACCTGCCAGGCTACCTCTAAGGAGAAAATAGCAACTGGCTCGTCCAGACTAAGGATTTTTAAACTTAGGGCTGGGTGGGTGGTCGTTCAGCTGAGGAGTCATTGTCCTCCTTGATTGGTTGGGGCTGGGGTCTCCTGAAATGTGTTTTTCTTGTCGAGGGACCCTTTGCAGTTTTGGGTGGGTTAGGGTGGTTCCGTCATTCCGTTCTGCCTGCCTGGAGGGATGGGTTTTGGTTTCCTGGAATGAGAGGTTAAACAATAAGAGGCTTGGGGCATCAATATGAAAGTAAAAGATTTAAGAGGCTTGGGGCAGTAATATGGAAGTTAGAACTAACAGCCACTGAATGACGTTTCTCTCTCACATGGATGTTTCTCTCTCTCTCTCCCTTTCCCTTCCCTTCTCTCTAAAATCAATTTTAAAATATATAAAAAAAATAAAAAATAAAAGAAATAAAGTTGAGATGATAGACCAAACCTCATTGGGTTGTTTATGTTTTATAGTTGAAAAGATATCACCTAATTGGACCATGAGATATATTTCAAAATCCCTCTCACAGATTGCAGAAGTAGCTTAAGAATAATCTATCATTCAAATTTCAGGGAGATTCTTTTAGATAAAAGAGTGTAGAATAAATAGTACATAAAACAACTGTAGAGATGTAAGAGTCACACCGAAACACAAGATAAACACAGAAGCTGAGGTGTGGCTTTAACTGACAAGAGAACAGGCCTGAGCTTGGACACACCCAACAAAAGTGCAGTGCTGAGAACCCTGAAGTAGTTCTAGAAGGTAGGACACATTTAAAAAAGTGAAAGGAATAAAACAGTTGACTGAGGAGGAGATTGAATAATCTCACACAGACCAATCAGAGGTTATCATTTGGGAAATGACATTCTATTCTCTATCTCCTCAGAGAAGAAGGGACAAGGGAAAAATGGACTCAAGTAAAGCAGAAGACATATACATTTTATTTGAGGAAGAAATTCTCACAATGAGGTGGTTAAGCATATATTAGAGGCTGAATTGCATGCCACCCCCTTTACCCCCCAAATTTACATGTAGAAGACCTAACCCCTCAGTACCTCAGAATGAGACTATTTGGAAATAGGGTCTTTAAAGAGGTGATTAGGTTCAATGATCCAATATGACTGGTGTACTTACAAAAAAAAGAAGATTAAGACATCAGTGATGCATGTGCACAGGGAAACCACCATGTGAGGACACAGCAAGAAGAGGACCATCTATAAGCCAAGGAGAGGGACTTCAGTAGAAACCAGCCCTACTGACACCTTGATCTCTGACTTCTAGCCTCCACAATGGTAAGAAAATAAACTTCTGTTGTTTAAACCACTCATTCTGTGGTTTTTTGTTTTGGCAGCTGATGGTTCTCTGTTCAGGACATGCTACCATAAAATATGACATCTGTCTTATTGAACATTTTAAGCTAAAGGATTTTGAGAATACAGAAGAAACAAGAAGGTCATTCTTATCTCCCTTGCTCTCCATTGCTCCCCTAAAATAGTTCATAAAACCCTCCTGTGAGATGTGCCTTCCTGATACTAGGATACTAAGACAAAGGGACACTAAAAAGGCTCCTAACACACAGGCCTTGGTAAATTGTTCCCAGCTCACTACACTTAACTGGTATTCTTTGTCCTATCATATTACTACATGACTATTCACTTTTTATACAAAATAATGTACCTTTAACTATTGGGGGGGGGTGTCTTTATTTCCTTATGAAGAATCTCATGTTATGTAAAACTTATATGAGATCAAGTAAATGCTTTTTTTCTGTTATTCTGTGTTTGTCAATTTAGTTTACAGAGTCAGCCACAGACCCCAAGAGGGTCAGAGAAACTTTTTCCTTTCCTACAGTTTCTGGCTTCGTAACATGAGACAACATGGCTGGAGACACCTTGCTTAGTCTGGAGGTTGCAGTTAAGAGGCCCTGGACCTCGAACAACAGCTATAAGACATGCAAGAATTCTTACATCAGTCTCTCAGATCTCTACATGCGGGGACTCGTTGAGCAAAGGTGATAAAAGTCCTTTTCTTGCAAAGTTCAGATTAGCACAGACTCAAAAAATTGTCTAAAAATTAGTTCTTGGGATTGTGACTGGTTTGGGGGTACCCATTAATTATTGATTTCTTCCGTCCCATGGACAGCTATTGCTTTCCTGTTCATCTTACATTTTATGTCTTTGGCTTGTATTTTCTCCTGACAGGATGTACAAGGGTTTGTTCTTGTGTGTGCAGTTGGCCAGTTGTCAGATTGGAGACCTCAAGAATGAGATAGACAGAAATGTGGGATATACCCCATTTGCAGGTAATATCTTTCTGACCATTGCCAGCTCTCAGAGGGGTTGTCTACATTTTTCTTCTGGCTATCATGGAGGGTGGTTCTGGTTCATGGGAGGTTGGCATCATTTGCACCCTCTTTGAGGATGCCCCTTCATCTGTGATTAAATATTGGTTTGGGTTTCAAGTCACTTAATAGGTATACCTCTGGTTTAAATACTTGAAAGGATTTTTACAGATTTTTTTTAAAGAACTCTATGGCCAGAAGTTGGTCAAATTGGAAACTGATACTCTGAGCCTGATAGGAACTTCATAAGGCCTTATCTCCTAAGTTAAAATGGAACTATGAACTCAGAAGGAAAAAACATTATGAAGCCTATGTGGAACAATTTGTTAAAACATTACAAAGATACACAGCTCTAAATTTAGAACATAAGAATCCTTTGATTTTCATCTTAGTTGGAAAACTTCTCTCTGACAAACTGAAGTTAATGTAGTCGGGTGGGAGGTCAGCTCCTTGATATCATTCAGATGGTGACCCAATTCTCTTAAGAATTATATACAACTGTTCTTGTCTTACAAATTGAGTTTTTACAAAACCAGAAAGGACTCACTAAAAGCAATTCAAAGCCCACCTATCTTTTCAAATCCCCCAATTCCCCTTATTTATCTCAAAATTATTGTAGACATTGTAAAAGCTAAATGTAGGTATTGGAAACAGAACTGTCCTGCACTTAAAAAAAGAAAGAGCCCGGTGTGGCTCAGTGGTTGAGCATTGACCCATGCACCAAGAGGTCACCAGTTCGATTTCCAGTCAGGGCACATGCCCAGG
The DNA here is from genome assembly GCF_014108415.1 of Molossus molossus. Classification (NCBI taxonomy): domain Eukaryota; kingdom Metazoa; phylum Chordata; class Mammalia; order Chiroptera; family Molossidae; genus Molossus; species Molossus molossus. The sequence goes on along the minus strand of NW_023425347.1, from coordinate 22,088,784 downwards.
TTGTGGGCCAAATCCCCAGTGGGGAGCATGTAGGAGGTGGCCAATCTATGTTCTCTCTCATCAATGTTTCTATCTTTCTCCCTCTCCCTTCTTTTCTCTCTCTAAAATCAATAAAGAAAAATAATTTTAAAAAATTAAAAAAATTTAAATAATAATTATACTGGATTTCTGATACTAATGTACCTGAAACAAAAGCTATAAGGTTTTGTTTACGTGTGTGTGTGTGTGTGTGTGTGTGTGTGTGAGTGCCTATGTGTGTAGATAGATAGATAGATAGATAATTTACCTCCAAATGGTATTACTAAATTAATTTATAAAATTACGTACATGAGTTCTATTCAGATTGGCTTAGATATAAATGAGCACTTATATAAATGAAGTATTCCTAGAATTCTCAAAAATATAGAGACTTACCCAAATTTGTTTTTAAGTTCACATAATGTTGAAAAATCTTTGGTAAGTAAAACTAGTTTTAAATTTGCTGATAATCCTAGCCAGTGTGGCTCAATTGGTTAGGGGTCATTCCATACAATGAAAGGTGGTAGGTTCAATTCCTGGTCAGGGCACAAACCTGGGTTGTGGGTTCAATCCTCAGTCATTCAGTGCAGGAGGCAACTGATCAGTGTTTCTCTCTCACATTAATCTCTCTTTCCTTTCCTCTCTCTAAAATCAATAAAAAGGGTATCTTTGGGTGAGAATTTTATAAAAGAAATTGTTGGCAAAATAAAAATCGGCATGTCTTCAGAGCTGTGAGCATTAAATACAGTGCTGACATACAATTTTTCTCTACCTAGGTTTACTAGTCAAACAAACTTGTTACCTGTACTAGATGTATAAGATTATAACCATAAACTATAAATGCACCTAAGAACAAAATTGTACACTGAAAATGAATTACTTGATATTTATAAAACATGACAGTAAAATATTTTCTTTAACTTTTTAGGATCTTTGTTTCTATGATGTTTTGATACTTGCTTTTCAATGAGAGAAAAAAAAATGATGGCTAACTTTGTTTTTTTTCTCATGAAATTTTCATAAGCAATTCAAGCATAGTTGTTAAGAGCAAGTGAATTAAATAGATGTATGTGAAGTAAAAGTTTATAAATGACCTTTTCAACATTAATTACATTGTTTAATATGTTTAGTTAAAAATTGTTTCAATATGTGGCATCTAAAGACCAAAATAAACAAACAAAATAGAAACAGACTCAGAGATACGGAGAATAGATTGATGGTTTCAGAGGGGAGGGAAAATGGGGGCTGAAATTCCTTATGAAAATCCTAGTAAAGCACTTCAAAAATGGCCTATATACTCAGAGACCATGCCCCCAAATATATCTCAGTAGTAGTGGGTGGCCTGAATTGCTGTCACAAAGGATTATAGCAGGAGAATCGCCTGCCAGCCTGGGGTTCCTTGCCCACTGCAGCCATAGTGGGAACCATTCACTGCTACCCCAACTAGAATATTGTGTCTCTACCCAATAGAGAATACACACAGGAGAAACCATTAGTTCCACCCTCCTGACTCTTGGTGGCTTCACCCATGGTTGGTGGTGGCTGATCTTGGTGAACCATGAGACTATTACTGAGAAGCATCAAACCCAGCACTGGTGCCAAGTTTGAATCTGCATCAGTCTGGTAAAAACCACTCACCCCTACCTGGTGACTTATTGGAGTCTTCCTCAAGCAACTCACATACTGCTAAATGCTCTTTATATTATTGACTCTAACAGGCAGATAACAAATGAAGGCAGATACTGGGGAGCCTTGGGCCTTTTGCTGACCTGCCTCTGAGCTTGGGGCTGATGGAAGCCAGCCTTGGTGGGCAGCTGGGCCCCTCTCACGCATATCCAGGTACAGCAGAAAAAGCTAAAAATTGCAGATCACTTTGTAGCTCCCAAGAGGTAGCCCAGGGCCTGTCACTGGTATTGCCTGTTATCGACCTGCAGCAGATCCCCTTACAAGGGGTCCCAGAACCAACCCAATCAGGGAATTAGACCATATCAGAACACAATCCAATTATCTCCACAGGTGGCACACACAAAGGGAAATATTAATAGACACCAAACCCTGCTGGGGCAAATTTGGCTTTGTGGAGCCAGCCCACACACAGCAGTTCATACATTGGGCTCAGAGCCAGTCCCCATAACCAGTAGAGGGACAACCCACCCATGGATAGGCCAATAGCAATAAAAACTCAACCACAATAAGAGAGTTCACATAACCCACACAGGGGAAATTCCTGGTACACCTAGCTCAGGTGATTAAGGAGAAGTGCCTCTGAGCCCCAGAAGACACCTACTACATAAGGCCATCAAACCAAGGCATAACAGAGCTACCTAATACATAGAAAGAAATACAGAGGCAACCAAAATGGGAATACAAGGAAACATGAACAAAAAACATAAAACAGAGAAATCCCCATAAAAAGAACTAAATGAAATGAAGGCAAGCAGGAAACCAGATACATGGTTCAAAACAATTGTTATAAGGATACTCAAGGAACTTAGCAAGAATTTCAACAGCATAAAATAGGACTCAGAAACCATAAGAAAGAACCAGTAAGAAATGAGGACTACAATATCAGAATTGAAGAATTCACTAGAATAAATCAACAGCAGGCTAGATGAAGCAGAAGCCTTAATCAACAATTTGAAAAACAAGGTAGCTGAAAACACCCAATCAGAACAACAAAAACAATTTTAAAAAATGAGAATAGCCCTGGCCAGTTTGGCTCAGCGGTTAGAGCGTCGGCCTGCGGTAAGGAGAGACCCGGGTTCGGTTCCCGCTAAGGGCACGTACTTCAGTTGCAGTTTGTCCCCGGCCCTGGTTGGTCGTGCGGGTGGCAGCCACTCGATGTGTCCCTTCACATCGATGTTTCTCTCTCTCTCTCTCCCTTCCTCTCTCTCCCTCCCACTCTATCTGTACAAAAAAATGGAAAAATGTCCTCGGGTGAGGATTAAAAAAAAAAAAAAATGAGAATAGTCTAAGGGACCTCTGGGACAATATGAAGCATAATAACACTGACACCATAGTGGTACCAGAAGAAGAGAGAGACCAAGGAATTGAGAACCTATTTGAAGAAATAGTGGCTAAAAACTTCTCTTACTTGGTGGAAAAAACCCACAAAGTTTAGGAAGTGTACAGAGTTCCCAACAAGATGAACCCAAAGAGGCCCACACCAAGACACATCATAATTAAAATGGCAAAAATTAAAGATATTGAAAGAATCTTAAAAACTGCAAGAGGAAAAGAGTTAGTCACCTATAAGGGAGCTCCCACAAGACTGTGAGTTGATTTCTCAAATGAAACATTTCAGACATGAAGAGATGGGCATGAAATATTCAAATAATATGATACTAAACAATGAATGAGTTAACAATGAGATCTGGAAAAAAATCAGAAGTTACCTTGGGACAAATGAAAATGAAAATACAACAACCCCAAATGTATGGGACACAGCAAAAAAAGGCCAAAGAGGAAAATATATAGCAATATAGGCCTACCACAGTAAGCAAAAAAAAAATCTCAAATAGTCTAACCTTACACCTAAAGGAACTAGAAAAAAGAACAACAAACAAAGCCCAAAGTGAGTAGAAAGAAAGAAATAATAAATATTAGAGCAGCAATAAATAACATAAAGACAAAAAAAAAAAGAGAGAGAGAGAGAGTGATCAATGAAACCAAGAGCTGGTTCTTTGAAAAGTTAAACAATATTGACAAATCTTTAATCAGACTCATAATAAAGAAAAAGTGAGGACACAAATCAACAAAATCAGAAATAAAAGAAGAGAAGTTACAACTGACACCAAAGAAATACAAAGGATTATAAGAACATATTATAAACAACTATATGCCAGCAAATCTGACAAAATGGATAAATTCCTACAAATATACAATCTTTGAAAACCGAATCATGTAGAATCAGAAAATCTGAGCAGATCAAATATAATTAATGAAATTGAAGCAGTAATAATAATGATGATGATAATAATAAAATCCCAGCAAACAAAAGTCCTAGATTGAATGGCTTCACAGGTAATTTTACCAAACATTCAAAGAAAACCCAATACCTATTATTCCCAAACTATTCCAAAAAATTCAAGACGAGGGAAGACTCCCAAGCTCATTTCATAAAGCCAGCATTATCCTAATTCCAAAACCAGATAAAGACACTACAAAGAAAAAAAAGTATAGGCCAATATCCCTGATGAACATAAATGCAAAAGTCCTCAACAAACTATTAGTAAAACTGATTCAGTAATACATTAAGAAGATCATACACCATGATCAAGTGGGATTTATTCCTGGGATGCAAGGTTGGTATAATATTCGCAAATCAATTAATGTGATGTAACCAAATAAACAAAATGAAGAATAAAAATCACATGATCATACCAACAAATGCAGAAAAAGCATTAAAACCCAGCATCCATTTATGATAAAGTCTCAACAAACTGGAAATAGAAGGAACATACCTCTACACAATAAAGGCCATATACGACAAACCCCAGCCAACATCATATTAAATGGGCAAAAACTAAAAGTGTTTCCCTTAAGATCAGGAGCAAAACAGGAATGTCTACTTTCACCACTCTTATTCGACATAGTATTGGAATTTTATCCACAGCTAATAAGACAAGATTAAGAAATAAAAGGGATCCAACTTGGAAAGAAAGAAGTAGAGCTTGCATTATTTGCAGATGACATGATACTATATAGAGAGAACCCTAAGGGCTCAACCAAAAAACTACTAAAACTGATGAATGAATTCAGTAAAGTAGCAAGATACAAAATTAATATTCAGAAATAAGTTACATTTTATACACCAACAATAACATATCAGAAAGGGAAAGTAAGAAAACAACCTCATTTACAATTGCCTCAAAAAACCTAGGAATAAATTTAGCCAAGGAGGTAAATACCTGTTCTAGGTAAACTATAAAGCACTAAAGAAAGAACTCAAAGAAGATATAAATAAATGGAAGCATATATAATGTCCATGGATAGGAAGAATGAATATCATTAAAATGTCTATACTACTCAAAGCAATTTATAGATCCAACACAATCCTTGTCAAAATACCAACAGCATATTTTGTAGAACTAGAAAAAATAAAACATAAATTTACGTGGAAACACACACACACACACACACACACACACACACACAACCTGAATAGCTTCACAATATTAAGAAAGAAGAACAAAGTTGGGGCTATCATGCTACCCAATATAAAACCATACTATAAGGCCAAAACTATACTATAAGGTAATCAAAATAGCATGATACTGGCATAACAACAAACATATATATTAATGGAAAAGAATGGAAGGTCCAGAAATTAACCCATGTCTATATGGTCAATTAATATTTGGCAAAGGAGGCAAGAATGTATAATGGGGTAAAGACAGTCTATTCAATAAATGGTTTGGGGAAATTGGGTAGATACATACAAAAAAATTGAAACTAGACCACATTCTTACACTGTACACAAGATTGAACACAAATAGATTAAAAATGTAAATGTAAGACTTGAAACCATAAAAATCCTAAAAGAAAAAATAGGCAGTAAAATTTCAGAAATTTATCATTAGCAATATTTTTTTCTGATAGATCTCCTTGGACAAGGAAAACAAAAATTAATCAAATGGGACTACATCAAACTAAAAAGTTTTGAACAGCAAAGGAAACCATCAACAAAATGAAAAAACAACCTCCTAAATGGGAGAACATATTCCCCAATAATACATCTGATAAGGGGTTAATATAAAAAATTTATAAAGAACTCATACTACTCAAACCCCATGAAACAAACATACCAATTAAAAAATGAGCCAGAGATCTAACAGATACTTTTCCAAAGAGGACATACAGATGGCCAATAGAAATATGATGAAAAGATGTTCAACATTACTAATTGTCAGAGAAATGCTAATTAAATGTACAGTGAAACACTACCTCACACCTGTCAGAATGGCTATCATCAATAAATTCAAAAATGACAAGTGTTGGCAAAGATGTGGAGAAAAAAAATCCTCATGCACTATTGGTGGGAATGCAGATTGGTGCAGCCACTATGGAAAACAGTATGGAGTTTCCTCAGAATATAAAAAATGGACATGCGGACATGCCTTATGACTTAGTGATTCAATTTTTGGGGATTTATCTCATGAAACCAAAACACTCATTTGAAAGAATATATGCATTCCTATGTTCTTTGTAGCATTATTTGCACAAGCCAACCTATGGAAGCAATCCAAGTGCCTATCAATAGATGAGTAGATAAGAAAGCTGTGGTACATTTACACAATGGAATATTAGTTGGTCATAAAAAGAATAAAGTCTTACCATTTGTTACAGCATGGATGGACCTAGAGGGTAATATGCTCAGTGAAATAGGTCAGTCAGAGAAGGACAAATACCATATGATTTCACTTATGTGTGGAAACTAAAGAACAAAATAAGTGAACAAACAAAATTTGATCAGACTCATAGATACAGAGATAGAACTGGTGGTTGTCAGAGGGGAGGGTGGTTTAGGACCCTGAGTGAAAGCGTTTATGAGACTAACAAGCCCAAATTGGTAACTATAAGACAGTCACAAAATGTAAAGTACAGCATAGGAAATATAGTCAATAATTTTGTGACAACTATGTTTGGTGCCAGTTGGGGTACTGGCAATATGAGGGGAACACTATGTAAAGTATTTGATTGTCTAACCACTAAGCAATACACCTGAAACCAATACATAATTTAAAAAGTGGCCTATATATTCAATCACTGTTCTTGCTACACTTATATAAATAATCGGGCCAAATTTAATTACACTAGACTTACTTTGCAAAGAAATTAGTTTCACTTTGATTATCTTTGAAAGAACTGGAAATGACTACAAACAAAAAAAATTATATTTCAGTTGAAAACTATTGGATATTCTTATAGGTAATACATTATAGTCCTATTCAGTGTCTAAGGCTCTTTACCTACATGTACACTGGATTGGATCCTGAATTATTGTAGTCTCCGCCAATATTTTGGCTACAACTTTCTAAATTAATACAGGGTGGGGCAAAAGTAGTTTTATTGTTTGTATAAAATATAATAAAATAATTAATTAATAATAATACAAGAATACACTCCATGTTTCACGTACTCAAATATGTATAAAATCGAACCCAATACTCAAGATGTGGTTGACTGGGCCATCAGATTACTTCATTTGGAGAACATAACCCCACTGAATATATGAATATATATGCTAGCATATATTACTATATAATACAGCATATATTGCTAGATCATTTCCCTGCTTTGTAGTCTTTAAGAACAGACTGAACCAAGTTTGGAGAGAGATCTTGTCAAACCTTCAACTAACATTTTTATTTCCTGACTACTGCTCTCACCGTTGCCATGTTAGAAAGTTTTTCTTGCCTCTGGTACTCAATGTGACTTTTGAATCATTTGAGTAACGCTCAGCACCACAGAAGTAAATAGTCTCCTTTTGCCATGACTGGTTTTGTGGAATCACAGAAATGCAAAACGCAAAGGGGCCCAAGAGGATACTTTTAAAATTTATTAAGTACCTTTATTGAGCCAATTCTGAATGTTTTGCAGTAATCCTTGGGTCCCTTGGGATTCAGTGCAATATTTGAGTGGTGAGTATTTTATTTTTTATATTTGAAACTTGAATACTTTGTCATTAGTTATGGAAAATACATAAAGAATATTTATAGAAGTAAAGCATCTTGATAATACATGGAAATGTAATGTTTCTCTAATTGTTAAATTCTAAACCCAAAACATGAACATTTCTACCCAATATGTACACACCTGCTAATTAAACACCTCCAATCATCAGAAACTCATCTTTGGGAGAGTCCTCCAATAGTCACAATGAGCTGGAGTTTTTTTATTTGTGCCTTTCACTGGCTGACAGCAGTTTACAGTGGTTATTATTTTAGTGTTCCCTATTTGCCCCACCCACCCATCACCTTGTCCATGACTCAAACACACCAAGGCAAAGTTCTTTCCAAGTATTTTTCTAGCTGAGCAGACAGTAAAGTCTCCTTTCTCTCTGTTTGCTAAGTTTGATGGATGGCAGTTCAGAGTATCCTGCATCAGTAAGAAAAAATGAAGTTTTTTCCAAGGTAGGGACCAGAGTAAGAGAGGGTGGGGTGAAGAGCAAAGGAAGGGACTAGAAGCGAGAACACCCTAGTTCTAGTTCACTCCATGGCCAATTTTGCTTTCCCACAATTTGAGCCAAAAGCCCTCTTGTTTGCTTAAGATATTTCAAGTTTCATTGTTGCCACATACAAGTGTGAAAAATAAGTCTAATTAATCCTTTTCAAAATAGCTCTTTAAATATTTGAAAGCCATGATTAGGGAGATATATTTTTATTGCCCAAATTGGGGTGCTTTGGGGAGTTAAAAATAGAACACAACTTGCAATTTTGCTAAGACAGTTGCCATAAATTTGTTCTGTTCCAACTACGTTTTTGTTAGCTGTCCTATCCCAATTCTTTCCAGTTCACACATCATTGATGCCTTCATACTTTATTACAAGTCATAGTTACAAACCACCTTGGCACCCTGATTAATATTTATGGACCCTTGGCAATTGGTCAATGTCTCTCTTATAATGTGGCAGCTAGAACTGACTCCAGTACTCAAGATATGGTTGACCAGAGCAGCAGATTAATTGAATTTATTAATTTAATCTAGAACTCTCTTGGACCAATGTCAGACTCATAGTTTTTGTCCTGTAGAATCTTTTCCTTTTGTTGTTGTTGTTGTTGTTGTTTTTGGTACGTGCCCCTAGCAGGAATCAAACCCAGTGCTCCAACCGCTGAGCCAAATGGCCAGGGCTGTATAATCTTTCTTTTTCTCCCTTCTTCCCATTGACCCCACTGATGGAAACTCAGATTTAACCTCTCTCTAGACATGGCTCTTCTTACATAGCACTTTGTATTGTGTCCAGATTATGGTTGCTGTTTAAGGACTAAAGAGTAAATGGCTCATTTTGAGCTGGAAGTCAACTATCCAATTCGCTTGTGAGGATTCAAATATGGGACCTATTTCTCTGTGTTAATGTTTATCTTGTCACCTTCAATCTATTATATTAGTTTATAGTTCATAGCATTGTTTCACTCAACTTCTGTTCAATAAATGTAAAAGTAGATCACCTATATTATTATTAGTGATGTTTATATTAACTTTTACTTAGTGTTTCTTATATGCCAGTCCTTGTTCTAGGCATTTTAGTATTTTTAACACATTTAATATTTACAAAAAAATTGTGAGATGAACACTATGATTATTCTCATTTTACAGATGGATAAATTGATGAACAAAAAGGTTAAGTAAATGGTCTAAGGTCACAGAGCTAATATGTGGCAGAGACAGGATTCAAAACTAGACAGTCCTGTCCCAGAATCTGTGCTCGTCACCACCTTTCTCTTCTCACCAGACTCTGATTATTAACACTTGAAACAGAACAGAGCAAAGGAGAGGGATCATTACTTCGCATGAGCACAAAACAAGCTCTTACCAGGTATGCTGTATTCCATCAATTACTACTCTAGCTAACTGTATGACAATAAGCATATAAAAGAAGGTGTCATATGACTTACTGAATCCCAGATACACTGTTATAAGTACTTGAAAATTATTTTATTAATTCAATCTAGATTCTCTCTTAGACCAATGTCAAACTCATCGTTTTTGTCCATAGAATCTTTATTTTTTCCCTCCTTCTCTCCCTTCCTCCCTCTCACATCTTTCCTTTTTACCTTTTCCTCCTTCACTCCCTCCCTTGTTCTCTTCTATTCTATTCCCCTCCCCTCCCCTCCCCTCCCCTCCCCTCCCCTCCCCTCCCCTCCCCTCCCCTCCCCTCCCGTCCCATTCTCTTTCCTCCTTTCTTTCTCTTTCTCCTCCCCTACACCCTGCCTATTAAAGGAGAATTCCATTTACCTGACTGTGGTCTACTCCCCCTGATCCATGATTTCTTCAAGGTCATAGCATTTGCCCTGGAAATTCTCTCCTAACCCAAGACTAATGTCCTTGGACAGAGATTTTAAATTATTTACAGATGTTAGATAATTTAAAGATTTCTCATCAGAGAAATTATAGCTACTAGCAAAACCTGCAAGCTTGTATACGTTTGTAAGTATAAAAATTAAATTTTATAATCTGAAAGTCGACAGAGGTTTGATAGACCAACCAATTTTGAAAATCCTTCTTCTTTTGGTGAACTTAAGTTCACCTTGACAAATTTATGTCTTGACCTAACCATTGTAAAAACAAATCAAAAGCCCTGACTAGTTTGGCTCAGCGGTTGAGCATTGGCCTGCGGACCACAGAGTCCCGGGTTTGGTTCCTGCTAGGGGCACATACCACAAAAAAAAAAAAAAAGAAAGAAAAAAAAATCAAAATACAATGCAATGGTACTAACAAACATGACTTTCAGCAAAATGTACAGTGTTTACAAGGTTAATGTTTTCAAAGATAGCTATACAATTAATTGAATAACTCCAAGTTTGAATGTAAAAAGTGAGAAACAAAATGTACAAAAGTCTGAGCAATACTTGATGCTTGAGTCATCCTATACCTGAGTCCTTCTAGAGCCAGAGAAAGGCAAAATCATAGATGGAGGAGTAGCCATAGAAATTAGTGTACACAAACACAGGGCCTCAGATTAATATGGACAATTCTGAAAGAATTAAAGAAAGTCAAGATATAAATAAAATAAGAACACCCCTGACCAGCCTACCTATTGGATGCCCAACAGCCTGCTGCTGGGAAGGAAGGGCAGAGCCAGTGACAAATGCTGCCAGATGAGTTTTTTCACCTCTCTGCAAGGCTGAATAGAATGAAGTTAATTTGCCTGCTTGGCTCTTATGCAATGCCAGGTAGCCTTAGAATAAAGAGGGCTTTGAGGGAGAAAACCAGACTTCCCAAACACATTTCTACAATCATATCCTCCCCTGTCAGATGCCTGCAGACACAGCGACGAACATGTCCCAGACTGCTTATTGCTATCACTCAGATTCATAAGGCTCTGTCTCCCACAGAGAAGGATGAGAGATAGAAAGGCTCCAACTGCTCTCCCTGTGAAAACTCCGTGGTGAAATTCCATCAGACAGAAGCCAGCTCTCCGCTGAGTGAATTGAGCCTTTTATCAGTCAGATTTGTATACATTATAGAAAGAGCCAAAGAAGGGAGTTACTGTACACCTTGTATATTTTTAGTTTCCCAGAATTAGTTGCTATTGGACTTAATGTGCAGGGAAGAGAAAAAAAAAGTCAACTTCAGTCTTCTGTGGATATTGGTAGCTTTTTGAGGTCTTCAGGGTTTGCTAGACTAGTCTGCTGGCTCTGTGGGGAGACTGAATTCTGTACCTCAAAGAGCAGGCTATCTGCTTCTGCTCTAAATTTGACCCCTATTTCATTTATTTTTCAAATATATTATTCATGAGGGCGTGTGTGTGTGTGTGTGTGTGTGTGTGTGTTTAAATACCTACATGCACACAAAAACTTTCATTGATCTTAACATTAAGACTCATTCTATTCACTAAAAGCAGCACAATACAAACACAAACAAAACATTTCAGTTGACAGAATCAGCTGGGAAACCGTTGCAATCCTTTTACTTTCTTCATTGACTTTAGTTATTGCTAAAACAATTCTCTGAGGGAAAATAAAAGAAAAATCAGCAAACAAGCAAGACATGTGGATGTAGAGATAGTATTGCTGTCACTAGATTTACAATAAAAGAACTTGATTTTTTTATTTGATCTCTTTGCAGAGTTGTGGAAATAGAAATAATCTTTTTACCATTCTGCTCACTGCCATAATTATCTTAACTGTCACTCATATTCCTCTCCAACCTCCTTTCAGTCATTCAATGTTTCAATCATTCAACAGGTATTTATTGAGCATCTATTATGTGGTAGGCATGTAATAGAGGCATAACAATGAATAAAAGAGGCATGGCCCTTCCCTTCTCAACCTAGGGTTGTTATTATAAAATACCTCAATCTAAATTGTAGACACAATAACCAGGGAACAATGTCACATCTCTAGGGACAGGAAAGGAAGTAAGGGGATATTTATCATCTGTATAAAATACTCTGTTCAGCAAGATATTTACTGAAGCACTATCTACTATTGACCCTTGAACAACACAAGTTTGAACTTTGCAGTTATATGTGGATTTTCCCCAATAGATATATACAGTACTATAAATGTATTTTCCCTTTCTTATGATTTTATTAATAACATGTCTTTTCTCTAGATTAATTTATTGTAAGAATATAATATATAATAAATATAACCTTCAAAATGTGTGTTAATCAACTGTTCCTGTTATTGGAAAGACTCCTGATCAACAGTAGGCTATTAGTAGTTCAGATCTTAGGGAGTCAAAAGTCATACATTTATTTTCAACTGGCAGGGACTGGTGTCTGTAACCCTTGTGTTATACCAAGGTCAACAGTGTATTTTCTTCTCTTCTTCCATTTTCTTCCCTAGAAGGAGGCAACATTAACAGATGAATCTGACTACAAACTCCAGTCCAGGTTGGTTTATATTTACTCCCAAGCAACTTCTTTGTACATGCTCTTCTAGTTTTTGTTTTTTTTTTTTTTTTTTTTTTTTTTTTTTTTTTTTAGTGCAGCTGACTCAGTAATATGCATCAGAGTCTACTTCTTTGAGGTATATTTTGAGTGTACTAAAGTGAACGCCATCTCTTTAGACCCAGGTGGCTTCATAGGTGTATAGCCTGTTCAGTCACGTGGCCCCAGACACGTCCCAGACTTGGTTTAATTCTCAGCTGTTGCTGTTTTGTAATTCTTGCTACTTTTTGGTCAAGGGTCCCTGCATTGTCATCTTGCACTAGGCTTTGCAAATCATGCAGCCAGTTCTGTCTCTAGAATTAGTGGACAACAGTGGAAAGATTTGTGGATGTTTGAGGTGGAGAGACTCTGCCAGGGTAATCATTCTAAGCATCTACCTCACACCTGGGTTTAATGGAGACCCAGGTTTTGAAGATTATGTCACTGGATAGTCAATCATAGATATTCGAGAAATAATCGCTAAGGAATTATTTTTCTAATACTTATTCAACAGAAATTTACTGAGCAAAAATCTTTAAAGATGGACCAAATAAAGCTTAAAGGTTTAAATCTCCAGCCACATTTGAGCTCTCTGGCATCATTGTTGTAAAGGAGCAATAGAGAAAGTTTTATACATGATTATTAAGTTATTCCTAACAATGCGTATGTAGAAGGCACTGTCAAACTTGGAATCAGAAAACCCGCATTGATATGCAGGGTTTTGCCTTACTACTTATATGGTCTTATCTGAGAATTTTGGGTCTCTTATTTTTTATATCTATAAAACAGAAATAATAAAACTACATACCTGAGCTGTTGAAAGAATTAAACAGAGTAGATTAAAGTGCATCTCAGAGTTTGTGACACATAGCAGGTACTCAGTAAATCCTCATTTTGGTTTGATGTAATTATAGGCTTTCACTTCGAAGTAGAATTCTGCTGCATAAATTCACTGGAAAAAAAAAGTTATTATTTATATATTAGAGTTCAAAACATTATAGTTTCTCAAATATAAAGATTATAGTTATTCTTATTTTTATCTCTGCTGTGCAACACAAGCCCATATCACTACAACTGACACTAGGGTTCTTCTTTTTATTTATTTTGAATTTATTTTTTATGTTTTTACTGACATTTTAGAGAGAGAAGAAGGGAGAGAGAGATAGAAACATTGATGTGAGAGAGAAACATGAATCAGCTGCCTCCTGCTCGCCCTCTGCTGGGGATCGAGCCCACAACTCAGGCATGTGCCCTGACCAGGAATCGAACTGAGATATCTCAGTCCATGGGAAGATGCTCAATTCACTGAGCCACACCGGCCTGGCAGATTCTTTTAAAATAGTACTTAAATTCTATACTCTTCCAAGGACATACCTTTTCACTCAGATTTCAGGAATTTTGTTTCTGTCCTGTGTGTATATGCACAGCTGTGCACAATTAATACGTTTTCAAAGTAGAATCATGTTAACTCACCACTGCCAGTTCCTCTAAATGATCACTGTCTCTCCTTTTAGAACTTGACCAGTCAAGAATCTGGGGTTTCATCTTAAAAGCTCTTTTCAATTTAGGGCAAATCATTCCTCCCTCAGAAAGCAAGTAATCATTGTTTGCTTTAACCTGTGTCCTATTAGCCAACCATGAAGATAGATTTTGTACTTTTTCTTTTATCCTCACCCAAGGACATTTTTGTATTTATCTTCAGATAGAGTAGGAGGCAGAAAGGGAGGGAGAGAGAGGAGAGAGAGAAATATCAATGTGAGAGAGACACATCAAGTGGTTGCCACCTACACGACCCCAACTGGAGCCAAGGACAAACTGCAACCAAGGTATGTGCCATTAGTGGGAACCGAACCTGGGTCTCTCTGGTCTGCAGGCCGACGCTCTAACCACTGAGCCAAACCGGCCAGGGTGATTTTGTACTTTTTAACTTAAAACATCTAAATTTAAGTCAATTAAATTAGATTTGGTATAATTCTAGAGGAAATACTATCATTATATTCAATTGCCTTGTTACTTTCCTTTTGAATTTGAAAGGTGTACATTTTCTTGTCGATATTAAGATGACTCCGGGTTCATGGAAAGTACTAATGGTAGTCTCAAGGTAAGGGCAGGTTATGCATCTCCAAGTAATAGCCATGGTTTTTATCTAAGAGTTTCTATTCAATGCTGATGGGAATATATTGAACAGACCATGGTGGCTGTTCAAGACATAAGTTCCATAAAGTGTACAGGTTCTTTTAATATTTATTATAAAATATTTGGAAAGGATGTGTTAAAACACTTATCGAGTGTTAGCTATTTGACTAAACACTTGTTTATAACCCCAAAATAATGAAGTAGCTTCGTTTTGCAGGATTACCTGGACCTGGAAGAAAGTAGACTAGCCCGGCTGGTGTGACTCCGTGGATTGAGCATCTTCCCATGGACTGAGAGGTCTTGGTTCAATTCCCGGTCAGGGCACATGCTCAGGTTGTAGGCTTGATGCCCAGTAGGGGGTGTGCAGGAAGAAGCTGATGGATGCTTCTCTCTCACATTAATGTTTCTATCTTTCTCTCCCTTCCCCTCTCTCTAAAAAAAATCAATAAAATCATATTTTATTTAAAAGAAAAAAAAGGAAAATGGACTGAAACCCAATTATATCAGACGCCGGTTATGTCAGACACCTACCTGGAGTATTAGTACTATGCCTCCCATGTTGTCATGTACCATTGGCTCTATACCTCCACTGACTCTCCTTACCTAGAACGGAGAATGTAGATGAGGAAGCTCACCTGCCGGGCTTACAGCAGCAGAAGGCTCCCTGAACAGAAACCAGTTACTTAAAAATGATGTTCTCAAGATTGATGTTCAGATTAGGTTTTCTAACTGCCTTGACCCTAAAACTATCCTCATGTAGTAGTGCTATCACTAACCATGCATTAATATACATGAATGCACAAGTTCTACCTCTTACTCATTGTCTTCTTAGAATGAGAATTAATTTACACAATAACTGCTTCCATGATACAGAACTCTTTTAAACATGTAGTATGTCTTAATATTTAAACTAATTAGCAATTTTAAAGTACAAGTCAATAATTATCATGGTATTACCTTTTAAAATAAATCAGTATGTTTCACCTTCTATGATTCTACTTAAACTATTTGTAGTAGAGGTTTGACAGTCTATGTAAGTGTTTCACATGTGAAGGCTTCTTGGTTTGTATGTTGATATTGGCTGCATTAAACCCCCCATTGCTATATAAAAGTTTCAAATCTGCTAATGTGGAATTTGCACCTTGCAGAAGAGAAAGACATTTTAATAAACCTTATTGCATCTGTTGAAAAAAATAAATAAAGTGAAGTTTTCAGGGATATTTAGTTTTTAACAGAGTAGGTGAGAAAGTCATAGAAAGACAGAAATCAGAAAAGAGAGCTTACTTGGATTGTGCCTTTCTTTCTCCTATCTTGTTTTTCTGAGTCCCACCTCCTTTTCTTTATAATATTCTGCCCAGGTTGACAGGTATAAAATCCTTTTACATTTTTATATGCCTATTCCCACAGCTTCTGCTTCTTCCCAGCAAGTAAAAAGAGGTCAAGCCAGCATACACGCTAATTCCTGTGCCACACACACCAGAAACTCTTGAAGAAAATGTTCAGAAGTCTCTCCAAATTGCCACGGAAAGTGTCACATTGTGGGAGACAAGGGAGCCATGTCTCAGGGATATTTGAACTGGGCATCTTTGAATCAAAATAACTTAACAATCTTACTAGCTTATTTTCACCCACCCCCTTTCAAAAATGTACACAATTGATTTTCTGGATTCAACATGCAGGTCACCTCATTTAAGCTTCTGCTCAAATGTTACCACCTCTGCACTTTTGCAAAACATATTATCTAAAATGTCAACCCACACCCTCTATTCCATTTTCTTGTGCTGTACTTTCTGAATAACAGGGATCACTACCTGGCACTTTACAATATATTCTCTGATCATGTATTTGTTGTTTTTTCCTCCTGGAACGTATGCACCATGAGAGTAGATTTGTTTGACCACTGTACCTCCAATGCCTAGAACAGTATGCCATGCATGATAGGATCTCAATAAATATTTATTGAATTAATTAAATACCAATGAAAACAAGCCAACCCATATGGAGCTGGCAGAAGTGTGCTGACATGCTACTTTCTGATGTCATTTTTTTCTCAGATAATTCTGCCCAAAAGAAACCTTTTCAGGGAGGCAATTTCTAGTCCAAGTTTCTTCCACTTCTTTTCTCTGTTCTCTGTGTAGTCAGCCCAAAGGATATTTGAGTTCAATCTGCAGAAATGCTATAGATAGAAATGATAATGTCCCTCAACTTAAAAGGGCTGAGCCTGTTTTGAAAGTGTTTTATGAACTGGAAACGTTTCCATGAGGTATTTCACTGCAGCCCCATAAAACCTGACACCCTGCTGGAATTCCATCCTGTGAAATTTGGCCATGTTTCCTTCCTCAACTAATGAGTTCAATTCATGTTTTCATTTAAGTTCATACCCAGATACAAATCGGTGTCACTGCCACAGGCAATGATTCACAGAACTCCCGAGCTGAGGGCCGGAGGGTTTAGAGCAAATGCCAACTCCTCCTTTGCACATGGGTGCTCCATGGCACTGTTTTATGCCCTCCTCAGTGCCAGGACCCAGGGAGGTGACTGGCTCGATGGGCTTTTGGCTTCTAACTCAACACAAGCTCGTCCTCTAAATCCTCTCTGGATTTCCTGTGGTAATCCCTCTTTGTGTCCCCTTGAGAATGAAATAATAATCATAATTTTTTTTTCAAGAGGAAAAGTTCAAGAGCATAAGTGGTTTTAATTAGGGATTCAATAAACACTTTGGCAAGAACGAGGAAAGCAATGAAGAAGACCCAGTGGTTCCCCCAGGTGGAGCTTAAGATGGATATTTTCATGTGAGCAACATCGAGCATAGTCAGTACTATGAGGGCTCTCTCTGCCTTTTGCTGATACACTAGATAACTAAAATCTAACATCTACTCAGTGGCTATTTTTAAAGTGCCATTATTAATAAATGATTGTTATTGCAACAGATGGTCAGGGCACCAGTGTGTGTGTGACGTGTTTTTCTGCCCGTGGGGAATTTGTCCTGATTGGCATTGGCTTTGTGGCTTCCCTCAGGCAGACCCCCGAGACTCTTTCCTAGAGGTTCTGCTGAGTGTCAGGAGAGCGTCATCACATTATGACTCCATAAGGAGCGTCACAGCCAGCTCTGCCCTTCCCCAAGCCAAGTTCTCAGACGACTGGGAGATCGCATGGGTTTGGAGAAGACAAGGGTGGAGAATAAAAGGGTTGTTAAAACAAAGTTTTAAAAGTGTATTTGTGGCCCTGGTGGTTTGCCTCAGGGGAGCGTCAGCCTAGGGACCAAGGGCTTATGGGTTCAATTCCAATCAAGGGCACATACCTGGGTTGCAGGTTTGATCCCTGGCCCAGGCAGGGTCATGTGGGCGGCAACCAATCAATGTGTCTCTCACATCAACGATTCTCTGTATCCTCTCTTCCCCATTTCCTTCCACTTTCTCTTTAAAAATTGGTGGAAAAATATCCTCTGGTGATGATTAAAAAAAATGTACTTGTCTTCTTCATGTTCAAGAAAGCAAGCGATTTCACGCACACACACTTATAGTTTACTAGCCTTTTTGTCCAGCTGCACATTTATAACTTTGAGCTTCCCTAATCACATATTCAAACCATAGTACTAGGTACCCCAAATCTCCTCACTGATAGTCCCATTACTTTTATTGACATCAGGAGAGGAGACTAAAGTCCAGCCTGAGCTGACTTGTCTGACCCACCCTGGGAGATCTGTCCATGGAACTCTTCCAGGGGATAAATGGCTGGACTGTGGTGTGAGCCATATTTTCTTTGTGGGAAACACTTAGTGCCTTGTGATAATTGATAAGACTTGCTCTATTAAGAAACAGAGTTATGTTTCTACTCTCTCTTTAGAAAATTCTGATAAACTCTAATTTAGCCCAACTACTTAGAGATCTATATGCCACAACTTGATATAAAATGGTATGTTTTCCAAATTGTCCTATAACAGGCTAAAATATATTATGAATACTTGCATATGACATGATATTATAACTTTATACCAGTGTGATTCATTCACTAATCGACTAATATGTTAAATCAACAATTATTTTATTGAATACCTACTAATTCCAGGCATTGCTGTAAAAGCTAGATGTTTTAAGAAAGCATAAATAATACAAGGTCTTTGGTGTGTATTAAAAATATGCAGCTAATATGGGAAATAATGCCATTAAAATAAACTAGACTCAATGCAAGGGGGAAAAAATGTATGAAAAAACTACTTTAGACCCCAAGGCATTTGGTTTAAGGCATATTCTCTACATTACAGATTCTATTTTACTCATTTAAATAATTCTTGGAATTGCAAATGGTTGTGTTTTATGTTGTCATATCTCAACCCAACATACAGGAAGTAGCCTTGTTTTTAAAAACTGTGTTTTATCCCAAGCTGCGATCTGGTGTGACATCAGTGTGCCCGTTGCAAGAAACAATCTTTTAAGTCCAAGAATGAAAACGATCATCTGTTATTCATGTCACACCTACGGAGACCTTGGATTTTGCCTTGGGGCATTGAGAGTTGCAAGTTCACAACCTGGAGCTTCAGTTGAACAAACGAAATGATAGGTTCAGAGAGCAGCAGAAATGAAATAATAATGAATCACCCTATGAAGAGCTGCTATAGGAATGACAGGATTTTCTTGTGCAACCAACAGGATGCAGGGCTTGCCAGACTGCTAAGATATGCCCTCAGCGATTTCAAGGGAGAGGATGAGAGAGGAGAGGGAAGGCGAGGCCAGGAGTTAGTAAGAGCTGTGAGGGGAACCGAACAAAGGGGAAAATGGCTGATGCCAAGTTGTCAGTAGAAAAGGAGGTGACGCTCTTACGGAGCTAGAAGAGGTCAATAAATCACCACCCTTATCTTGCAAACAGAGCCTGTGACTTCAAAAATTAGCTCATTTATTCTGCACAATTAAATTTATTGAAGTGTGACAGAAAAGTTTAGCAGGCAGCGAAGCATAAAGCTAGCAACAGCCAAACGGGGCGTCTGAGTGAATGACACAATGAGTTGATTTTCATTTTATTTATCAATATAATTATTGAATTGTATTTATCCCTTTTCACAGATTTCTACAATTATCAACGCTCGAGTCTCTAGGGAAAGAATTAGTTCAAATTTTCAGTCTAAGTTAATGTGATTATGGAGCTGCTAATAAAAGGAAAGTTCTTTAAAGTGCTACACAATCTTGTATTCAATGTCACTTCCATCATTGGGCTTAGAAATCCAGTCCTTTTCATGTGAATGTGCTAAATTGAATTTAAATTTGTGAGTGTGACAAATTCCCTAGGTGGGGACTGAGCTGGGGCTGGCCAGTGCCCTCCCTCCTCTATGGGACATTAAAACAGCTAGAGATTTGTCCTGTGATTAAAATAGAAAATTTTAACATATTTGTGTGTGTGTGTATGTTTTGAAAATTATGAAAAACAGACTTTGGAGTACTATTCCACTGTATAGGAGTACAACTTTTTTATCCACTCAGCTATTGATGGACACTTGGGCTGCTTCCAAAGCTTGGCTGTTGTACATAATGTGGCAACGAACATAGGGGTACACATATTCTTTCCAATTAGTGTTTTGAGTTTCTTCAGATAAATTCCCAGAAGTGGAATTGCTGGGTCATAAGGCAATTCCATTTTTACATTTCTAATGTTTTTTATAAATATGTTTTTATTGATTTTTTTTTGGAGAGAGAGAGGAAGGGGGAGAGAGATAGAAACATCCCTGTAAGAGAGAAACATTCATCGACTGCCTCCTGCATGCCACCTATTGGGGGCCGAGTGTTCAACCCAGGCATGTGGCCTGATGGGGAATTGACTTGGGACCTCTCAGTTCATGGGACAATGCTCAGTCCACTGAGCCACACCAGCTGGACCATTTTCACATTTTTGAGGTAACTCCATACTGTTTACATAGTGGCTGCACCAGTCTGCATTCCCACCAACAATGTATGAAGGTTCCCTTTTCTCCACATCTTTGCCAACACTTATTGATTGTTGATTTATTGATGGCAGGTTTGTTGATTTATTTATTCTGACAGGTGTAAGGCATTATTTCATTGTGATTTTAATTTGCACTTCTCTGATCATTAGTGACTTTGAACATCTTTTCATATGTCTTTTGGTCATCTGTATGTCCTCTTTGGAGAAGTGTCAATTCAGATCTTCTGATCATTTCTTAATTGGAATTGTTTCTTTTTTTTTTTTTTTTCATGTTGAGTTTTATAAGTTCTTTATAAATTTTGGATAATAACCCCTTGTCAGATATATCATTGGCAAATATGTTTTTTTATTCTGTGGGTTATCTTTTCATTTTGTTGGTGGTTGACTTTGCTGTGCAAATACTCTTTAGTTTGATGTAATTTCATTTGTTTATTTTATTTTTTGTTTCCTTGGCATGAGGAGATATATCAGAAAAAAAAAATATTGCTACAAGAAATGTCTGAAATTTTATGGCGTATGCTGGAGAACATTATGCTAAGTGAAATAAGCCAGTCAAAGAAAGACAAGTACTATATGATTTCACTCATTTGTGGAATTTAACAAACAACTGAACTACCCAGCACAATAAAGACACACTCATAGATAGAGAGCAGGCTGACAGCTCTGGTCAAGGGTGGGGTGGGGTGGGGTGGAGGGATTGAGCAAAAAATGGGGAAAAAAAAGAGAGAGAGAACTCATGGACATGGACAACAATGCGGTGATGTGGGGGGGGGGATGGAAGAGGGCATAGAGGAGGTAAATGGTGATGGAAAGTTAAAATAAAATAAAAATACATAAATTAAAGAATAAGAGAGATTCTGGAAATATTTTCTGGCCTTAATGAAATTTGTAAAAGAAAGAATACTAGAGGTAATAGGAATGTTTGCTTTTTTTGTTTTATCTTACCCTTTTTAGTACCTGGCATTCCACTGTATCTCTATGAAAGCCTGTCAAAAAGATAGAACAAATAAAAGTTGGTAAGCCAGTATTCATATTTGAGAGGAGAGATGGACAGCAGCCGGCCACACAATTTCTGGGATCCTAGTTTATCCCCCTGAAGTGTCAGCATATGAATACACCAGCTGTCTGGGTCTGAATAGTCATCTCCCAATGAATCAAAAGACTTATGGGTGCTGAAGTGCATACTTCCTGAAAGGTCTGAAAAATGACCCATTTCCTACGCAGAACTCAATCTTTTTCATCACCCACAAGTCTTTCAGTTAAATGTTTATTTTCTTCGGCATCTGGGAGATGTTCAGTTTATCTGTTAAGGTGGACTGAAGGTAACTCAAGTTGACTTTTAATAAACCCAACATAATACCTAGTTCCAAAAAAAATCTTTTGAAGCAGTGATTTTCAAGCTTAGGATCTATAAGAATTATGGGAGTTTGTTAAAATGAAGATTCCCAGGTCTTATCTCCAGGAGAGGAATTTGGTGTGCGTTTTTTAATGAACAGTCTAAGAGATTCCTTTGGCTATGGGCTTGGAACCAACTTCAAGAAGTATTAAAATTGCTAAAGTAAATCTTGTGCATGAGGAGTGGGAGCTCTTCCCAAAATAAGCAGTCCAGTTATATATAAAACCTAGAAAACTACTGACTCACAGGTCAAGATGAGAACACTAAATTCTGATTCTCTAATATAGGCATCTCACTTGTAATCTAAGGATTAGTCATGTATTACAATTTGTCCAGTTATTATTAATGCTTGATAGTTCTCATAGTAAGGAGCTAACATCTATTGTATGTTCTTTATAACCTAGAATAATTCTGTATTCCTCTTTAACTCTCACCGTTAGTCTATCAGCAAGATCCATCTCTTCTGCATCCAGAATAAGTCTCAAAACCATCTGCTTCTTTCCATATCCACGAGTTTAAATCCTTTATTCCTCACCCTGGAGGCCAGTATGCTGGAGCAAAGTGGGTGGGAGGAAGAAGCTGGAGGTTCATATTTGTGTAACAGCCAAGGACAAGGTTATTTCGGGCTTTGTGAGCCTTTGACTTTGGATTTTATTCTAAAAATGATGGGAAGTCACTAGAGTGTTGAGATGTGATGTTCATCAAGATCTGACTCATCCTTTTAGGAGACCCATTATGACAGCTAAATGAAATATAAACTGTATAATGTGTATAAAAATGAGTCCAGTGTGAGATTAAATTCTGAAGCCACAAGACACGATTTTAGAAAGATGCCCCAACCCATTGTTAATTGGGGGACAAAAACAGATAACCAGAGGGAGTGAGCAGGAAGTTCCTTCTTCTATCACCTTTTCTTTTATAATTCGTGGACTTTTGACATGATTCTACCTAATCTTTATGCTATTATAACATATTTTTTAGATAAAAACTTTGAATTATATTGCTAATGGTCACAAAGATTTAGTAAACTTTTTCCTCCCTGTATTTTTTTTTAAGAGATGCTAGCAATGAGCTACATAGTGAAATAAGAGGAAAACGCATACTTTGTGGAGGATATTAAGTTACCTCCACAGAGATGTGGTAGACATCTATCATTCATAAACTTCTATCATCCTCCTACCAAGGCATAGTTTCCATTAGTGTCAAGACATTGATGTTCAAACTCATCCATTTTTTAAAATGGGGAGCAGGTAAGGGAGAGAGAAGTGTAGAATAGTTGTCAATTATCACTTCTGTGATAATTGGACCTCATCATAAGAGCACAGGGGTTAAAAAGGAAGGAGATATGGAGTTTACAAGTCTATTTGGTAGTGACTCTGTTGTACCCATGACCCAGAGCTATATGTCAATTATATGTGTGCACAAATTTCAAACATAGCTTTCAAGCTGTACATGGACAAGTTAAATGAACTCTAACAGCTCCATTTTTAATGTAGCGTTTTCCTGAAATTTTTGCTTCTGTGGCAGATACTTTAGACCTTGAAATTGTTCTTGGTTAAGTTCCAATTCAAACTCTCTTAATAATAACACCCAACACCAAATGTATATGTTGAAATTTCCAAGAAATTGCCATGATCTTTTGAGTTGGGTTTCCCGAAAACCTCTCATGGATTTTAAAGCATGGATTGTAAATAAACCAGCTTTTACGTTTCATTACGACAATTGAAACATATATCTTTGTAGGCTTCTTAGATCTCTCTCTCTCTCTCTCTCTCTCTCTCTCTCACACACACATCTTTTTATCAATGCTCCCACCTCCATGCCAGATCACCTTTCTAGTGCTGATTTTCATAAAACAGCATACTATGAGGTTCAGGATCAGCTTCTGGAGAAGTGGTGGAGGGACCAGATGACCCAGCCCAGAAAACATAGAATTAGCTCCTCAAGGGATGAAACTTGGCCAGTTAGAAATAGGATACAGGTGAGATCTGGACAAATAACTTTCCTCTTCTTTCTCTACCCTGTGGGTTACTCTGGAGTAAAGTTTCTTCTATAAGCCTTGCACAGAATCCCCAGGTACAGAATTAACAAACCCGAGTGACTTGCAGTGGTTTGTTACAAAGTGGGAATACACTGCATTCTGTTACCTTATTTTCCTTATGTTCTGCTCTTACACGTCACTGCCCTGGACTCGCACTTCCAAGGAAAGTGTCGGCATCAATTCCTTGTCTCAGGATCTGCCTTCTGGAGGACTCCAGCTGACATGGATGTTTTCTGGAGATAGTGGGGAGAAGGCAGCTTAACCAGCTTAATACAACCATGAGGATTCTCAGCCCTGGGTGAGCATCAGGCCCTCTCACCACCCCTCTGCCTAAGCCAACCTAAGACCTACTAAGTAACCAATGGGGAGGCACTCCCAGATTTTAAAATCTCCTCCAGTGATTCTGATGTGATCATAAATTGCCTTCAGTATAGAGACCCAGCACTACCCTGTCCTGTAGCACATTAAGAAAAATAGGAATGGGGATCCAGGAGGCCAGGAGATTGTTACATTCTTTCTCTACGAGAACCAGTTAGCTAGATAGGCTTTAGAAGTTTAGATGGAAGTGCAAATATACCTAAGAAAACAACATAAACCCTTAACAGCATCATGTATTATATCATGTCAAAATGTAATAACAATTTTTTTAATTAATCTAATTTGCCTCTCTGATTAGAGAAACCCTGCGAAGTCACTCCCTTTATATCACTTACATAGTTAATAACAGACATGGAACTAGAGCCTGCCTTTCTGTTTCTCAGGCTCGTTCCCACTCCACTCACCACTATGATGACAAGGATGGGATGAGAGATGGGTCCCCATGAAAGCTGAGTGTGAGAAGAGGGTAAGGCCAGGATGGAGAAAGCGGGTGCAGGATGGAGAGTGAGACCCCCAGGGCTGTGCTGCACCTGCTTCATCTTCACTTTCGGAGTTGGCTTGGGCTTCTTCTCGGTTGAACCACTGACAATCACATCCTTTGGCTTAATTAGACCTCTGATCCACAAGTTTTGGACCTCTGCTAGAGAGAGAAGGATGAAATAAGAGCAAACCTTTATTTTAGTTCTGTTTTTCCCAGTATCTAGGGAACAAGGAGGAAAGAATTTGGATAACTTTCGTGTGGCTGGGTTTCTTCTTTTGTGAACTCTAGAACAAATCCTGAAACTTTGATATATAATAGTTTTCACTAAGAACAACATCTGGCATTATACAGCTTTACTTAGAGATTAAAATGAAACATTTTCACAGAGTTCATCATATTAAAAAGACACCAGTAGGATACATAGATGTCTATTTGAGAGTATGAAAAGAAGTCAGGGTGCCAGTCCAGTGTGGTTCAGTGGATTGAGCATCATCCCATGGACTGAGAAGTCACAGTTTGATTCTTGGTCAGGGCACATGCCTGGTGGCAGGTTCAATCCCCAGTAGGAGGCGTGCAGGAGGCAGTCGATGGATGTTTCTCATGTTTCTCTCTCACATTGGTATTTCTATCTCTCTCTCCTTTCCTCACTCTTTAAAAAAATCAGTAGCCCCGCCAGTGTGGCTCACTGGTTGAGCATTGACCCATGCACCAAGAGGCTGCTGGTTTGATTCCCAGGCGGGGCACATGCCCAGGTTGTGAGCCAAATCCCAAGTGGGGAGCATGCAGGAGGTGGCCAATCAATGTTCTCTCTCATTGATGTTTCTATCCTTCTCTCCCTCTCCCTTCCTCTCTCTCTAAAAACAATAAAGAAAAAAATTAAAATCAACAAAAACATATTTAAATAAATAAATAAAAGATGTGAGGGTTAATGAGAACCCTAAAGAAATATCTTGAGTATTAGGAAGCAAAATGGAATTACTATATATAATATGATTGTGTGACTATTACGCCACACATTGTTCTAAGCACTTATATGCTTTCAATCATTTAAACACGGACACAGTCTTATGAAGAAGGTACTATTATTTTGACAACCTCAGCTGCATATCAAATGGTATCATTAAGTTAATTCCTTCATTTAAAAATCGAGAAAAAGATTCTTTTATCTGTGCTGATTATCACATAGAGAATAGCTTTGGTTCTCATGTAGAAAAAAATGTTTGGAGATACATTCAATCTTTTTGAAGTCATTTTTAATCTCTCCTCTTTGGCCAACTATAATGTCAAACCATAAATGGTTGTTATCCTTGTCCAGCTAAAATTAGCTTTGTTTTAGTCTTGTCATGAAACGCTGTTAGACGTTCATGAGAATAAGAAAGTAGGATACCGGAAACTGAAAGAGAATTCTCCCTCCACCAAGAAGCTGCACCACACATGTGACATACCCACCTCGCCAAAGCTCACAATTCACACAGCTATTGAAGTTTGTTCTGAAGCACATGTTCCGCTATCAATCAGCCCTTTGTGGGTGAAGGGCTTTCTTCATTATCAGTTTTACTCTCTTCTCTACAGAATCAATTACATTGAATTATCACTTCCTCTTAGATGTTCTCCCCTTAGATATTAAAATGTCCTGGCTTTCTTGTCAGTGGACTATCTCCCAGTATCTTTTACCCAAAAAAAATATATAGAATTGAAGAGTTTTGTGTATTTTATTCAGACTTTACTGCTAATAATATAATAGCAAAAGCTTGGGGAAAATCTTGTACATGGTAAAAGTCGATCCTTTCATTCCAAGAAGATGAACAGCTCTGTCACTATATCATTTAGCTATCAGAACTCTGCCTTCACCTTGTAGACACTTTAGGGATTTCTAATATTCACCTAGAGCCCCAGAAGGAACAAAAAACTCAAAAGAGGAGAACTTGGAAAGAATTGAGAATGAAAACTAACACATACTAAAAGTATCGGTCTAATTTCAGACAGAAGGAAAGGGAAAAGGGTAGATGGAAGGAAGGAAGATAAGAAAGAGGAAGGAAGGAGAGTAGGGAGAAAGTAAGAAAGGAAGAAACAGAGGAAGGGGAGGAGGGAGAGGGAAAAGAATCAAAAGGAAAAAAATTGTTTTGTTAGTATTTTTGGGTAGCAAGATCCACACAAACAAAACAAAGCAATAAGTTAAAATTAAGTGAATAAATTAGAAGATAAGACTTTGTAGCAGATCCAGAGAATTCTGTGATAGCCACTGACCATCACATTAGTCTGATTCAGAATATAAATGCTTGGGTTTAAAAAACAGTGGGAGGAGGAGCGGTAAGAGCTGGGGGTGGATATGGCTGAGAGGGAGGTAAGGTGCAAATGATTGATGGGGAGGAGAGGTGGAGAAGGAGAAAACATGGAGAAAAAAATCAGGGGCTGAGTAGGGAGAAAGCCTACAAGGAGAATAAAAAGTATTAAAGCGAAGAAAATAATTTCTTGTAAACTTAGCTATATTTTGAATCTGCTAAGTAACTATAGTGGCTATTTATTATTGTTGTTACAAGACTTCATAAACTCTCTAAAACTGTGATCAGGGTTTCATCTATCTCTTGAAATCTCTCTCCAAAATATAACAAGCATATTTATTTAATGATGATCAATATATTATTATGGTCTAAGACTATGTATCACAAATTATTAAACAATACAAATTTCTCTATGGCATTAGTAAGGAAATTACCTCATCAATTTTATATTTTTCATAATAATAATTCTACACATTATTATGGGCATGGTCACCTAAATTATTTTTTTAAGTTTTTCTGAATGGTAATAGTAGTCACTGACAGATGTCTGGCATTCTGATCATCCTAGTCTTCAATTTTATTCCCAGCTAACAAAACCTGATTTTATACATAAAATTTTATTCGATATGAACATCAGATATTTTCACAGTTTCCCACATAAAACTCCAGAAACTCTAACATCATCACTAGCTCAACACTTTACACCTTTATTTTCTTAAAGAATCTATAGTTAACATTCTCAAACACAATATTCTCCATACTTATTTAGAATTAAGTAAGAAAATTTTGTTATTCATCATCTAAGAATAACAAATCCATGACTTTACACATGAAACTCAAACTCATCCAAATACATATATTTGATTTAATTGTTCTGTAGTAATATAAGATTTGCTTATAAAGTAATTTCCAGATTAATCTATTTAGCAGATTATTGAAAATCTGGTCATGCTAGCATTCTGTGTAATCATTACAAGAAACGGAGTAAAGCAGGCATTCTATTTACCACCTAATGAAAGGAAAATAAATTTAGAATATGACAAATAATTTCTATATTATCAGTGTATAATACACAGCATAATAAAAATTCTTACCAAGGACTACTCACTGAAAATCTAAATTTTTTCTTGTAACTGTTTAAGCAACTGCTTTTAACCAGAATGTACAGGGCCTTAGTTTTGTTTTCATTTTTACTATAAATTTATCCATCACTTTGTAACCGTTGATAAACGCTAATGACTTGAATTGTGTGACATATATTTTGAAACAAGAATGATATCCTGTACTATACTCTTTTCTCTTTATAAAACACTTTCATAAACATTTTTCTAGTTCTTATACCTATTAGTTAAATTGCTTTGCCCATATTACAGCGAATGCAATGAACAGAACAAAGTGACTTGCCAAGGGTCACATAGCCAGCAAATGGCAGACCAGGATGACATACCCCAGCCCAAGTGTCATCCCTTCTTTTACACGACAGCTAGTTCTTTCAGGTGCTGAAAATGTACATAAAGACTGATTCCTGCCTTCAGGGATCTTATGTCCCGGCTGGGTCACAGGACTGTTTCATCCAGGCCGAGTCACCTGACCTCATTCTTTCAGTTCTCTCTTCTGAAACTGCCTTCATTTCAAGGTGAAAAATAATAACCAAATTCAAGAAATGACTCACAACCTTTCAGGCAAATTGGCCCATTAAAAGAGTTAGTTCATATGCACTACTTTAGAAACAGAGTAATTGGATCTGTGCCTTTATACTCTTCAGCCAACAATAGATTAAAAGTGTCCTTTCTAAAACTTCCAACCTTAAAACAAGGGATACTCCTTTGTTCAGAGCCACCTTCAGATCAATTTCTCTAAACAGACAAATAAATATAAAGTAGAATTGGAGCTCTTGCACCATTCTTTGTGCTGTTTTCCTTGAAAGGCTAATTTTTTTGTTTTCCACATGTAACATACAGCAACGAAGAAATGTCTCAAAATTTTAAATTGGCACAAGGCTACTAGACGTAAAGAAATATTTGTATTTAAAGTTACTTAACAAATTTCTGAGTTAAAACATTATTTCCTGGAGATTATAAAATGTGTCTTTGCCTTAGGAAAACCTGATATACATCTGTACTTTACCTCTTTCCAGACAACATAAAGTCCTAAGAACATTTTAATCCCATTTATGCCTGTTCCGTCATATATGCTATTGTTATTATGTATTTTAATTCTATGTATTTTAAAATCCCACAAGACATTATTAGTCTTACATTGGCAATACCAATCCAGATTCAGCTGCATTTTTACCCTTTCTGTGCGTAGTCATTCCTTGTTATGGATTTATTTACAGTCAAACCTCAGTTCTCAAATGTCTCACATTACAAACAATTCAGTTCTCTACCATGTTGTTCATGGGGAAAAAATGTCCTGGTTAACTTTGGTTCTCGACCTGACAACCCTTTAGTGCTTGCTGATCGATCAGCATGATAAAAGACATTTCTCAGGCCACAAACAAAGGAGAGAATGCACCAGTCTGAGTCAGTGCATAGCTAAATCTTGCCTTGTTAACATCTCAGGAAATTGTGAATATTTTTGTGAGTGTGTTTTTTAAAATATTTTTGCTTTTGTTGGTGGTGAAATAGATGATTAGCACAATTTTAAAACATAAAGAGGCCATCAAGAATGCTAATGTTACTAAAGGTGTGAAAGAAACAATGATTGCAGGCACTTGAAGAGGTAGAAAAACTGTTGTTGATTTGGATAAACAAAAAGCCGTTAGTCAGTGACAGTATTTCAGGGGCAATGACATGTGAAAAAGTAAAGATGCTTCATTCTGAAAGACACCCCTACATCAAGTGATGAGAGTGATTTGTTTAAGGTTAGGGGGTGGTTCGATAAATTTGAGAAAAGAAGTGTTTGTTTATAGATAAATTAAACAGCACATTAGACATGTATTCTATATAAGAAAGGTTAAAACAGGGAATCATTTGGGGGTCTGGAATGAATTAATTCAATTTAATGATTTCTAATGGGAGAAGATGATTTGGTTTTTGAACAAATCGTTTCTTGAACAGCCTTCCAGAATGAATTAAGTTTCAGAAACAAGGTTCCACAGTATATATATATTGGCATATATTTATATATTTTTAAAATTTTTATTGTGATAAGACACTTACCGGGAGATCTATCCTCTTTACACATTTTAAGTGTACAATAAATACATTACTGTGTACTGTAGACAAATATTGTGCAGCAGACCTCTAGAGCTTGCTCATCTCACTTAACAGAAACTTTATGCCTTCTGATGAATAACTCCCCATTTCCTCCTCTCCTTCCAGCCCTGATAATCGATGTTCCAGTCTTTGATATTATAAATTTGACTATTTTTGATACTTCAAATAAATGGAATAATGCAGTACTTGCCTTTCAGTGTCTGAATTATTTTATTTAGCATACTATCCACAAGACCCAGCCATATAGTTGCATACTGCAATTTTTTTTTAGACTAAATAGTATTCCACTGTAAGTATACACACATTTGTTGTACCCAATCATTTGCCAATGGACATTTAGGTTGTTGCCCCATCTTGGCTATTGTGGATAATGCTGCAATAAACACAAGAGTGCGAATATCTCTTTGATAGCCTAATTTCAGTTCTTTCGGATAAATACCCAAAAGTGGTATTGCTGAATCACAAGATAGTTCTGATTTTAATTTTTTGAGAAACCTCCATAATACCCTTCATTGTGGGCTTTACATTCCTTTTGTAACCCCAAAATTCTTCTAGGATCATTTTAGTTTTTTTCTAAATGTGCTCTTTATAATTTTCATTAACTATCTTTTAGTGAAAAATTCTTACCATTTTGAAGAGATTCTGACATTGTCTTTGTTATTATATTCAGTTTTGAAAGAATTTTCATGGATATGGAATTTCAGGGTGATGGTTGTTTTTCTCATTAGTTTAAGGCTATAATCCTTTGTGTTCCAGTTTTTGATTTTTTTTTTCTTACTTCAACCTGGATTTTTTTTCTGTCATATTTTCCAAGATACTATTTCTCTCTTCCATCAATCTATCTACATTAAATTAAATGTGTCATTATTTTTAAAGTACTAGCATTCTATTCAATTTCTATCTCTTTTTAAATATTTTCCAGTATTCTGCTCAAATCCTTACTCTAAACTTTGAACATATTAAGCATAGGTATCTTAAAATTATTGTCTAAAAACTCTATTAACTGGGTGCTCTCTGGGTCTTTTTCTATTTTCTGTTGCTTCTCTTGATATTTAGCCTTAATCCTGGTTTCTGGTGCCCTTGTATTCCTGGTTATTTTTAATTGAGTGCATGACATTGTATTCTTATAAAAAATAGAGGTAACTTTAAACCTAGAATTATATCTTCCTTTACAGGGAATTTATATTTGCTTTAGGCAGACAGAGAGGAATATTTATTTATAGTGTTTAGCTTGTGACCAGTTTGTCTTCCCAGATCTGTAAGTCTATCAAATATTCAGTCAGGTTTCCTAGACTCTCCACCATTAATTTTGGAATAGGTAGATACTTTTAGAAAAAAAGGAACTCTAAAGCAAAGTTCATTTCTTTGGCATTCATTCTTCTCCTTGGTTTTGGATATGTAGTTCACTTTCTTGTTAGTTTTTTATATACCAGTAAGATGTACTTTGTCCAGGTTTTCTGCTTGATCTTAGAAGAGTTGGTCACAGCGTTCTAATCCACCATTACTGGAAGACAAACTTAGTATCATTTCAAGAGAAAAAAAACAAAACAATATAATGATGTGTCTATGATACATAGAAGCTTTACATTTGCAGCTAACAAGGAATTTAGAAATTATAATTTAATTTAACTCGCTGGTTTTACAGGTGAGCAAAATAAGATAACTTGTTAGTCAGTCAAAACTAGTTGAAGTATCTGATGTCCAGTCCAGTAATTTTCCTCCTTTATATAAAAAATAATAAATAACTAGAAAAAAACAAATGGATTGGAACTCTACTCACCCATTTCTCCAACATCAAGGAGACAGATAAAATATTATATTATTTTTCTGTATGTAACAGAATAAGATATGAGGGAAAAAATAGTGACTTAGAGGCATAATAAGGCTCCAGCCATTTACTAAAACAGGTGGAGAGAGCCAGCTATCTGTATTTTTTCCTAAAGATAAGTAGAAAAGGAGATTCACTTATTGGATTTGGATTTATTATTTATAAAGAGTCAGCAAACACTGTATTAAATTCAATATAAACACTATTGCCATAGCCATTTCTAATTTTTCTATTTTTCTGGGAAAGATGAAAAGTGTCCTTATAATAAAGATAGATCAATACTTCAAACTTATGAAAACTTTTCCAGGCAAGCTCTATGGCATTTTTGCTTTAGAACAATTGAGTCTCAACCCTTTACACACTTTGTCTTCTGTACTGTATTTTTGTGTTAAGACATGATGATGTGAGCTCGTCTTCATTTCCATTACTATTTGCTTAAATGTCCCTTTAGAGCCATGACATATGACCACATATGCTGCCAAATGTACAACTTTAGGTGTTTCCACTCACATAGCTCATGTTCTTATATAGGTTTTACAAATATATAGATTATGACCCTTAAAGTTATGTGTAGTTGTGGCCCTGTGGTCCTTCAATGGAGTTTATTTTTATTTCTACAATAAATTTCTTCAGTAGTCTTAAACTTGAATCCAGGCATCCTTCTCTCAAACCACACCCCATAAGACTGTGAGAATGAATTTTCTAAAATGTGTGTGCACAACCAGAAAGACTGAAGGGGTCTTGGCTCTCTACATATCCCTGCCAGAATGTGAGACTTTGCATACATGTGGAGGAGGCTTGGCAGAAAGTAGTAACTGGGGAAGAATAGTAACATTTTTTATCTTTAAATGAGGTGCCCAACCTACACACAGACCTGTCGGTGAAGGCAGAAGCTTTACTGACTAAAAGTTTTAAGCACAACCTCTAACAAATTATTAACCGTCTGCTGTTATTTTATAGACCCAAGGGTGATAGCAAGAAAGCTAAGCTTAAAAATAAAAGCAATGATTTAATAATTCTGAGCAGAGACATCCGTGACTGTACTCTGTGAGGAGACAGATTTCACAGAATTATTTCAAGCAAGTCATTAAATAAGGAAACAAATAAGCAAGAAACAACAACAACAAAAACAACAAGTAGAAATAAGAATTTAGATTTTTATCTGAAATGCCCTGTTTTGGACAAAAGATTACAATACAGGCAAAGAAACTGGAAAGTGTAACTCATACACGAAGGAAAAGACAGTGAGTAGAAATTAACTTTGAGAAGGCAGAAAGTTGGACTTAGCTGAAAAAAGAAGCTATTACAGATATATTTATAAAACTAATGTAAACCATTATTAAAGAATTAACAAGAAGTATAACAATTACTCATCAAACAGAGGCTATAAATTAAAAAAATAAAAATTATTTAAAAGAAAATAAAAATTCTGGAATTAAAAATCAAATAAATAAAATTTAAAAAAATTTACTAGAGAGGTTTAACAATAGATTTGAACCAGCAAAATGAATAATCAGTGAACTTAAAGATAGATCATTAGAAATGATCTAAAGAACAGAAAAAAAAAAAAAGAATAAAGAAAAATAAAAGAAATTTTAGAAACATATGGGAAACCATGAAACATATCAATATACATGAAATGGGAGTCCCATAATGAAAGAAGAGAGAGATAGAGTCAGAAAAATTACCAAAAGAAATACTTTAGGTTGAAAAGAAGTGAACCAGACAGTAACGCAAATCTACATGAAGAAATAATCAGTACCAGTAAAGGTAACTGCATAGTAACAATATCTTTTTTCTCGCCTGATGCAAAAGCATATATAGCATACTTTCTGGAGTAGATCACATGCTAGGCACTAAACAAGTCTCAATAAATTAAAAATGTTAAGATCATACAGTATATGTTTTCTAACTACAATAGAATCAAATTAGAAATGAAATGTTGAAAATGCACAAATAAAAATCGAAGTCACACATTTACTTTAGAAGACACCATTATAAAATGAAAATGGAGTTGTGTCAACAAAGTAGTGGCATAGGTCATTTCTAACTTCAGTCTTCCTCTCAAGAAGATCCACTACGCACAGTATCACAGAACATGGCCTGAGGACCTGTATGGTGGGAAGTGAGGCCGTTGGCCTAGTGGAGTTTAGCCAGTGGCACCATCAGATAGGGCGCACAGCCTTAGACCCCACCCACTAGTAATGATTATATAGTACCATCTGCAGCCTTGACCAATAGCAAAGTCCAATCAGTGACTCTGACCTCTCAGAAAACACAGACTGTAACCCTGCTTGGCAGAGATGACTGCAGAGCCCAGTTAGTGGCTGCACCTGACCATGGAACACAGCACACTTGGAGAACAAGAGAGCCCACTCAGTGAACCCATGTGAATGCAGTCAAGCAACCAGACCCACTAAGCTGCAGAACCCAGCCTGTAGAATCCTTCAACCTCCACACCTGACCTCGGAGCAGAAGCAGTGGCCTAGCCCGGGACAGCAAGCATGCCTGCCCATGGATATTACCAGCTGACCCATCTAATACATTAAGCTGAGCTGAATGGTGAATGTCTTTCCCTGCTGAAGTGAACTTGCAAATTCTGGAAAAGGAGATCACTTCATCAAATGTGCAGATCCCACCAAGGATTCAAGTATCATGAAGAATCAGGTAAACTTGACACCACCAAATGAAACTCATAAAGCTGCTATAACTGAACCTAGAGAAATGCAGATCTATAAACAATTCAGAATAATCCTCTTAAAGAAGTTCAGCAAACTACAAAAATACACAGGTAAATGACTAGTGAAATTGGGAAAATAATGCATGAACAAAATGAGATTTAAAAAAAAAAAATAGAAATCATCAAGAAAAAAAAAAACTAAACAGAAACCCTACAACTAAAATTACAGTGACTGAATAAAAAGTTCAATAAAATATTTGAATATTATATATCTGACAAAGAACTTGTATCAAATATATACAAAGAACACTTATAATTTCACAATGATACAAACAACTCAATTAAAAATGTATAAGATTTGAGTAGACTTTCACCAAAAAGACATATGAGTTATTAGTAAGCACATGACAGATGCTCAACATTATTAATCATTGCAAAAAAAATGCTAATTAAAACCACAGTTAGATATCACTTTATACCTACTAGATAGCCATAATCCAAAACACAGACTGACGAATGTTGGCCAAAATGTGGAGGGATAGTAATGCTCATACATTGCTAATAGGAACATATAATGGTGTAGCTACTTTGGAAACAGTTTGGCAGTTTCTTATGAAGTTAAACATAAAATTACTACAAATTTGCCAAAGATTTGTATGTGAATGTTCAGAGCAATACTATTCATAACAGCTAAAAAGTAAAAATGATCACAAATGTCTGACAACTACTGAATGAAAAAACAGAATATTGTGTATACCCACAATGGAATACTATTCAGTAATAACCAGGAACGAATTACTGATAGGTATAAAAATATAGTATAATTTCTAACCGTTATGCTAAGTGAAAAAAGGTGGGCATAAACAGACTTTGTTCATATGAATCTATTCACAAGAAATGTCCAGAAAAAGCAAATCTGTGGAGACAGAAAGCAGATTCGTGGTGGCCTGGAAATACAGTGGGAGAAGGGATTGGAGACAAGCAGGTACAATGGGTTGTTCTGGGTGATGAAAATGTTCTAAAATTCATTTGGGGAATGGTTTCACAACTCTGCAAATTTACTAAGTATCAATTAATTATACCCTTAACACGAGTGAATTTTATAGTATGCAAATTATGCCTCAATAAAGCTGTTATTGTGTGCACTCTGCAGACATAAATAAATTCCCTTCCAAAACTGAGTTTAGATTCTGGGACCGATATCCACTATGGATATGAAAAGTTTATGACTCGCTTAAGGAGACATTCTGGAGACAGCAGGGCAGGCTTTCCAAGTGGGTCTAAAACCTCCTTAGAAAGCAGGAAAGAAAAAAAAAAAAAGACTCACTTGGGATTTCTGTTGTGGTTAGGTGGTGGGACTAGGGTAAGGGTGCTCTTTCATGGGCAGAAGCTTGCATAGTTTGAAAATTCCACAGGTGCCAGAGGGGAGGGTTGTTGGGGGGACTGGGTGAAAAAGGTGAAGGGATTGAGAGTACACATTAGTGGTTACAGAATAGTCCTGGGTATGTAAAGTACAGCATAGGGAATATAGTCAATAACATTGCAGTAACACTGCGTGGTGCCAGGTGAGTACTGGAAATGTTGAAGGAACACTTTGTAAAGTATATGATTGTCTAATCACTATGAAATATAAAATAATATATAATGTAAAAGTAAAATAAAATTTGATTATCAGAATAAGCAAATTCCCACCCAAATACAAACCAGTCCTGCTTTTTAATTGTTTTTTTGTTTGTTTGTTTTTTTAAGAAAGAAAATCCCACAGGTACCAAAGAAGAGAGCACATGGGATTTCTTATCAGCTTTTACAGATGTCATGCAGAAGGAAATGCAAGAGGGATGTGGCTTAAAAGCTGTCAGTAGTCAAACATCAAAAAATGGAGTCAGGCTTTATTAGGGCTCTTAAAAAATTCTTTTTCCCTAGAAAGCCTTTATTAATTCCTTAAATCATACATTTCCTAAGCATATCACGGTCAACACTGGCACCTATCAATCCTTATCGTCCATTTATGGTGCCCCTCATTTAGATGGTGAACTGCCTGAATGATCTTTAAATCCCAGATAACTTCCTAATATCAGGAATATTGCACACACTATAATTGTTAAAAATAGGTGACAGAGAGTGTGAAATGAGCAAAGGAGGGGAAAAGAGAAGGGGGAAAAAACAGGTTCCTACGAAAAACCTTCCCCAAAAGTACGCTTTCTTATTCATTCCCTCAAGCTCTGTGATTTGTTTTTGCTTCGATGATTTCATTTCTTAATGCAAGGAAAATAAAAAAGTAATACTATAATAAAAACAAAGTGCATATTTTCTTTGTTGCCAAAAAGGCAATTTTATATGAACATTAATTCTTTTGTTTGACTATTATGTATATAATTTCCATGGCATTATTTTAATATCCCAATTTCTTGCCCTTTTACTTAAGTTTCTCATGCTTAGAGAAAATTACTCTGATGTTTTTGTGTATATCCTGTATCTTTCCTCCAGTCTCTTGTCTCCCGGTAAGTTCCAAGCTCTGCCATATCATTTTCATCTATTACCTTGTTGACTATAAGTGCTTTCTTGCTAAAGGAAGTTCCAGTTTACACTGTTGTTCTAAAGAAAGTATTGATAGCTAATTTTTTTCTAACAAACCAATAAATCAGAGAAACCGTGGAATGGGTTTTTTATCACCTAAGTAGAAGGCATGGTGTCTTTAATTCTGAGACTCTGGGATTAGCTGATTACAAGTGTTTGTTGTGTCCTTATTAGATGCTACCCTTGTGTCATAAGCATAAGATGTAGTCTCTCCCATAGGAAGTTTATCCTGTAAAAAACCATCCATTGAGGAAGAAAGCACATTAACATAATAAGAAAGTTGTCCACATTTCTTTATTCAAAACTCAGTGAAAATCTAGCTTATTTTGTTTTATATGGGCATGGATGAAATTTAGGGAGAAGACGTTATTCTCATACAGTTATCTGCCTGTTTCTGGGGACACCAGGTAACTATTTGGAGCTCTACCCCAGACAACATGTCTTCTAGCTTTCTTTTGTTATCTGGCTCATAAAATGGATTATGCAAAACAAAAAGAACTGAAGTGAAGATTATTACAGACAAAGTAATTGGACTCCCCTTTTAAATGCTAAGGGAACCAACACCCCTGGGATTAATTTCACCTGCATCACTCCTCTAAGTCTGAACGCTCCTGGCTCTCAGACAACGATAGTGCTGAAAATGCTGAGGCTTTGACAATTTACTAAGCTACTTTATGTTCATCACTTTACACATATTATAGAATTTAATCCTCACACTAATGATGAACCTCATTTTACAGTTGAGGAAACTGAGGCGGAAGGTTAAGTGATTTGACCAAGTATCAATACCTAATAAGGAATAGTAAGAGTCAAACCTCGGTTTTTTTCTAATTCCAAAACTTATACATTTGCTAGTCCACATTGTCTTGATTTTCTTTATATTGCTCAATGATAAATGTTTGACGAACTCCACTCACCACTTTCTCCCATTTACCTGGACATAGAGAAGATAAAAGCACATCACAGTTGCCCAGTGACACCTTTAGTATATCATTAAGATACAGCAAGTTAACACGAACAAATGAGATCAAGCGCCTTACATTAAAACAGGACATACTGCATGTTCATAGAAGATGTCCAAGTCATGTAATTTTAAGGTTCTACTTCATATACTCCAGTCATTTTCTTTCATTTTACAGAAGGAAAATAACAAGGTTAATAAGGGGACAGGAATATTTTTCAAGAACAAAATAAGGGAATGAACTCCTCTCCCCCAGACTCTTTCTCCAATGTCTCCCTAACTGCTACCCAATCTGTGACAGTCTCTGTATTATTTAATTTAAAAAAAAAATGAAACATTCAGTCACTTTAGATAGTAATGTTCAAATGACTATTTCCATTCTATAATGTGAAAAAGAAGAGGGCTTGTTTTGTTTGAAATTTATGCAATACTACGGTACAATCTCGATTATGATGGTTTAAATGCACATAGGAGTATTTCTGAATGTATAAGCATTTAAAATTCCGAAGGACCCCATAGGTTCATCTTTGTCCACAGCAGAAAATTACCCAGGCCAACATACCAAATAGGCAAACATAGGAAGAAGAGTAGAACCTTTCCTTCATAAATGTCCTCCATGTTTTATAGCACTTGCTGTCTAAAAATTCCCTCTGGGAACTGAGATGCTTCTCACCAGAATTTAAACACATGTCTTTCTATTCTGTGTTCTCTAAAGATAGCAGATGGGGATTTTAGAAACAATGTTTTAGCATGTGAGTGAAAGGGGCTGAGGCATGTGTGTGTGTGTGTGTGTGTGTGTGTACTAAATGAAAGCAATCTGCTGTAGCGAAAAGGCCCCTTAATTGATCTGCAAGTCATAAAGCAAAGTTTCAGCCAGTGTAGCTAAACCTCTCAGCTTCTGCTCTCTTCTAGGAGAAACAACTGAGTTGGACTTGATCTCTAAGTTTGTTTCTGTTCCTGGCTCCAAATCCTATAGTGCTATAGAAACAGGTGCAAGTTGAAAATTGGCCAGTTATCTATGCCCATTTTACATCCCTCTAGAGGAGGATTAGAAAATGAATGTCTTTGAATTTGATACTTTCATTATAGAATTATTTATCCTCATTAAATAGATCGTACACCATGATTTAGGAAGGTCTAGCTGATCGTGTGGTTAATAATGCTACAGTAGAGGAAAGATGGCACAACCTATAATATTCTTTTCTTCTTATTTTAAGAAGGTACACTATATGTGCCCTCAATCTCCACCAATAAGAAAGGAACCACACAGGGGTGTTGCAAGGAGTGGACCACACGGCAGGCCAAACATGACACTATGTGATTGCACACACATCAGCAGATGTGGTGTTGTGTCCCCACCACTAGGACAGCTGACCTGCCCTCCCTGGATGCCACAAACTATCAGACCTCAACTCTGTCGCAGTCACCTCTGTTTACATTGGAACCAAGGCAGCTTTGTAAAAAATAGACATGTGTCTTATGCATGCAAATCCACAAAATCCAAAGATGGAGCAGGTATCTCTTTTTCTATGTAAAAGAACACCAAGCTTCCAGTTCCACTGCATTCTACACCTGTTTTTCTCTATTTGGAATGAATGAGTACCAGGTACCAGTGTTGGGATTAGCGTCACAGAAGGGACTTTTGGAGTATGCGAAGGCTAAGGACAAAACAAAATGGAAAATGACATTAGCAATTTACATGTATACATTATATATAAAAATATTTGAGGTATACATACATACATATATATTTTTTCCCCAAGAAAAAGCCTCTCTGTTATTGTAATTTTAGAACAGCAGTAGGACTACAGAGCCCAGGATTTCAAGCACTTCCCTGCTGAGTTAGTGACTTAATTTATTTCTTTAATTTGCTATAACCCCACAAAAAATGATATTCTTTGGAGACTTCAGTAGCCTGAGTTCTGCACATATTATTTGCTGTAAGAGATTGATGAGGTAGCAGAGGCAATTTCTAATGGAATCCCTTGGTTTTCATCTCCCCTCTTCCCACCCCGCTTTCAAACTCTGTGGCCAATTCAGCATTATGAATCCACTAAGTGTTCCTGGAATGTTTGATGGGGAGAGAAAGGTATAAACCATAGGTTACAAATTTTAAAACATTTTCCTTCCTACCCTTGCCGTGCGGCCACTAAGTGCAATGCAATAACTAACTAGCTCATCTTCCATGCACATGTAAGTTCACATTTAATTTGAAATCATCAGTGTTCCAAGACTTGCAATTTGTGGTTTAGAACATTTCAAAGGACCTATTCTTGTCCCATCTCTCTCACAAAAATATCTAAGCCACTCTATTTTGAGAAGTCATCATTACTGCATTTTCTTGATAATGTTACCTCAGTATATTTTAGTATTTTGGGTATTAAGACATGCTTTTAAATCACAATACTTGAAAGAAAAGTAAAATGTAGTTCAGAGTATGGACATAAGAGTTCATGTGTGTGTTCTGTGTGAGCTTTTGAAGGGACAGGTAAAGATCAATCCACTAGTGATAATAAATTATAACACTCCCTATATCCATTCCAGAGCACACCCCTGAGGCTAGGTGCCCAGGAATGGCATGGATTCCCCACCTACTCATAGCTCTGCTAGTTCTGTAGTCTAAGTGAAGGTCAGGTGATAAAAGCCAAGAGAATTTTGACAAAAACAGTATTTTCCATAATAACTGCAGAACTGCCACAAAAGAAAATTTATAAACTTAAAACCTTCTCTCATATCATAGCAAATTTAAAAGGCTACTGTGGCATAATAGTAGAAATGTAAATTGTACCCTAGAAATGTTTCTTGGGTGAAAAATTGTTTCTACATGATATTCAGTGAAAAGAAAAATATGAAACCGGATGATATAAATGCAAATTTGGAAAAGAACAGAAACAAATATAAAACAAAACACTGTGTATATGTGAGTACATGTGTGATGTGTGTGTGTGTGTGTGTGTGTGTGTATGTGTTTGAAAAGAAGATGAAAGTAGTTAGACCAAAATATCACCAATGGGTGGTAAGATGACCCATGGTTATATCTTAATATTAATATTTAAATTTTTTTGGTATTTACTATACAATAGAAAATAGATACTATATTAACCAAAAAGTTAGTTGGGCAAAGGTAAAGATAGAATTCCTCTTAAGCAAGAAATTT
Organism: Molossus molossus; assembly: GCF_014108415.1. NCBI lineage: Eukaryota > Metazoa > Chordata > Mammalia > Chiroptera > Molossidae > Molossus > Molossus molossus. Next base: position 22,047,096 of record NW_023425347.1, on the reverse strand, counting down.
ACCTGTGATTGGGAATCCTCTTTAACAGATATGCTTGGTAAGGAAGATTAAATATGTGGTAAGGAAGATTAAATATGTTAGGATATGACAATAGTAATTCAGTGAATTAAGGTATATAGAAGTTTGTTTCTTGCTCACATGACAACCTAGGGTGTATCTGTCCAGAGCATGCCTCCCTTCCACTTGATTATTTGTAAACCCAGGCTGAGGTCAGCTCTTCTATCCTCAAGATGTGGCTGGATTAAGAGAAATGGGACTTTGAAAACCAAGGTATGTAATTCCACACAAATAAAATTCACCCATCCTCCAGTGAGAGTCTCAGAAAATTCTTTTTTTCGAGATATCATAAGGACTCCACCTCCAGCATGCAGTGGGGGAAAGGATACCCCACTTCCACTGATAACACAACTAATGAAATTGAAGCAGCAATTTAAAAACTCCCCCCAAAATAAAAGTCCTCTCCTGGATGGTTTCATATGCAAACCGTACCAAACATTCAAAGAAGAATGAACACATATGCTTCCAAATTATTCCAAAAAATTCAAGAGGAAGGGGGACTCCCAAGTTCATTTATGAGGCCAGCATTATCCTAATCCCAAAACCAGAAAAAGATACTACAGAGAAAGAAAATTATAGGCCAATATCCCTAATGAACATAGATTCTAAAATCTTCAACAAAATATTAGCAAATCAAATCCAGCAGTACATTACAAAGATTGTACACCATGATCAAGTAGGATTTATTCTAGGGATGCAAAGTTGGTATAATATCTACAAAACAATACATGTGATACACCACACAAACACAATGAAGAATTTAAAAAATCACACCATCTTATCAATAGATGCAGAAAAAGTGTTTGATGAAATCTGGCACTCATTTATGATCAATCCTTTCAGTGATCTGGAAATAGAATGAACATACCTCAATGTAATAAAATCCATATGTGTCAAACTCACAGCCAACATCATACTCAAAGGAGAAAAACTAAAAGTGTTTCCCTTAGGATCAGAAGCAAGACAGGGATGTCTGTTTTCACCACTCTACTCAACACAGTACTGGAAGTCCCAGTGCCAGCGCTCAGACAAGAAGAAATAAAAGAAATCTGTTTTGGAAAAAAAGAAGTAAAACTGTCATAATTTGCTTATTACATGATATTGTATATAGAGAACCCTAAAGACTCCACTAAAAACTACTAGAACTGAGAAATGAGTTCAGGAAAATAGCAGGATACGAAATAAATATCCAGACATTAGTACCACTTTTATACACCAATAATGAACAATCAGAAAGAAAGGATAACTAAGAAAACAATCTCATTTACAATCACATTAAAAAAAATACCTAGGAATAAATTTAACTAAGGGTGTAAAAGACTTGTATTCAGAAGACTATAAGACATTGAATAAAGAAATCAAAGAAGTTACAAATAATTAGAAGCATATATCATGTTTATGGATAGTAAGAAATAATATTATTAAAAAGTCCATAGTACCCAAAGCATTCTAGAGAGTCAATGCAACTCCTATCAAAATACCAATGGTGTATTTCACAGAACTAGAAAAAAGATTCCAAAAATTTATATGAAGTGTAAAAGACCCCAAATTGCCACACCAGTCTTGAGAATGAAGATCAAAGTTGGAGGTATCAGACTACCTGATATCAAACTACACTACAAGGCTATAGTAATCAAAACAGCATGGTACTGCCCTGGCCAGTTTGGCTCAGCGGTTGGAGCATTGGCCTGCGGACCAGAGAGTCCTGGGTTCGGTTCCCGCATGTAACAAAAAAAAAACCAAAAAACAGCATGGTACTAAAATATAAACAGACATATAGATGTATAGAACAGAATAGTTAGCCCAGAAATAAACCCACACCTTAATGATCATTTAATATTTGACAAAATAGGCAGGGTAAAAATAGTCTATTAAATAAATGTTACTGTAAAAAATGGACAGACACATATAAAAAAAAATAAAACTAGACCACCTTCTTACACTATACACAAGAATTAACACAAAATGGGTTAAGTCTAACTTAAATGTTAGATTTGTAACCATAAAAATCCTAGAAGAAAACAGAGGCAGTAAAATCTCAGACATTTCTCATAGCAATATTTTTTTTCTGATAGATCTCCTGAGGCAGGAGAAACAAAAGAAAAAAAAACCCAACAAAACAACAAATGGGACTACATCAAACTAAAAAGTTTTTGTGCAACAAAGGAAACCATCAACAAAATGAAAAGATAACCCACTGAATGGGAGGACATACTTGCCAATGATACATCTGATAAAGGTTTAATATCCAAAATTTATAAAGAACGTATAAAACTCAACACCAAAGCAACAAACAATCTAATTCTAAAATGGGCAAAAAACCTGAATAGACACTCCTCCGAAGAGGACACACATATGGTCAATAAACATATGAAAAGATCCACAAAGTCACTAATAATCAGGGAAATGCAAGTTAAACCACAATAAGCTATCACCTCACACCTGTCAGAATGGCTATCATCAATAAATCAACAAATAGCAAGTGCTGGTGAGAATGTGGAGAAAGGGGAACCTTCATGCACTGTTGGAGGGAATGCAGATTGGTGCAGCCACTGTGGAAAGCAGTATGGAGTTATCTCAGAAAATGAAAAATGGAACTGACTTATAACCCAGCGATTCCACTTTTGGGAATATATCCAAAGGAACCCAAAACACTAATTTGAAAGAATATATGCACCCCTTTGTTCAATTGCAGTATTATTTACAATAGTCAAGATTTAGAAGCAGCCCAAGTGTCCATCAGTAGATGAGTGAATAAAAAAAGCAGCGATACATTTACACAATGGAATACTACTCAGCTATTAAAAAGAAAGTAATCTTACATTTTGAGCAGCATGGATGGACCTGGAGAGTATTATGCTAAGTGAAATAAGTGAGTTAGTGAAAGACAAGTACAATATAATTTCACTTATATGTGGAGTATAATGAACAAAATAAACTAACAAACAAAATAAAAACAGACTAATAGATACAGAGAACATACTGACAGCTATCAGAGGGGAGGGGGGTTGGGAGGTTAGGTGAAATAGGTGGAAGAATTAACCCAAATAAATACATCAACTCACAGACACAGACAACAGTATGGTGATTACCAGAAGGAAAGGGGGTGGGGGAGGTAGAAGAGGGTATAGGAGGGATAAATAGTGACGGAAAAGACTTGACTTGGGGTGGTGAACATACAGTACAATATACAGATGATGTATTATATAATTGTACACCTGAAACCTATATAATTTTATTAACCCATGTCACCCTATAAATTTAATAAAAATTATAAATATCTATAAAATTCTAGAGAAGAAAATTTATATTTTACTTTTTATGACATTTATTTGTTTTATGCTTAGTCCCTTCATCCCTCCAGGCTGGAGGGAGGGACCACATGTTATTCATATTTATGGTAGATTTGCACTGTGTCAAGTTAGCTTAGTTGGAACTAGATCCCCAGATCTCCTGTAAGGTTTCCATTTCAGGTGGGCCTTCAGGGAAGGTTGTGTGAGATTTAGAGTCAGAAGTGTGTAAGCAACCATTAATCTCTGAAGGTCAGTGTAGGACACCAGAGGCTATAGCAGCTCATTGGTATTGTCTGATTTCTGGCTCATGTTGTAGTGGGAGAGCAGCTGAGCCCACAGCAACTCCCTCGGTCACTTCTCCAAGTCCAGGGCCAGGCACTTTTGCTGCTCCATGGCAAAGGACACCATGTTCCTCTGCAGGTTATACAAGTCATTGATTTTGTGAGTTCCAGGTTGTTTTTGCAAGTTTCAGTTCGACCTCATTTTCCCCTGACTTACATCCAACTTTTCTTCCCTATTTCTGCCCCTGATGACCTGCCATGATTTCAGGCCCAGAGGCAACAGTTTTCCATAGACCTCTTCACTTGCACCTACAATTGGGTAAGTGCTGATCAACCCCTACATTACACAGTAATACATTCTTGTTTCTATACTTGGCCCTCAGCAGGTGTTCATTCAAATAATATACTTGTCCTTATAGACTATCAGCACTAGCCTCTCTGGCAGCAAAGTAGGCACAGGTATAAATTGGAATTAACAAAGACGTTATGGTTTGGTTTTAGAGCCATTAGAACTAGAGGTCACTTTAGATATTATCATAGACAAGATGACTGTAGGGAAGATAAATATGTATAAAATAGTGTCTGCACATTTTTCTCAGGGGAGGGAATGGGTGTATAGCATTTAACAGTTTCCAAAAGAACCAGTGTTCTAGGCACACTACATTACATATGTGGACATTGAAGCTGGAGAACTCTATGCGTGGAAGCTAATAGAACTCAGACCAAAACCAAGTCTTTTGATCTTAAATTCCCCCTCTACTCTAGCAAAGAAAAGAACATAGAAGAAAAATTTTAATGATATAAATGCTGCTTCAGAAGAGAAGCAATGAAAGAGACACCACTTCTGAGGCCTCTGCTGCATACACCTCACTAATCCTTGTGTGTGACCACCGACAACTGTCAGTTGTCTGTCTATCCAGCCTATGCAGGCAGGTGGTCACACAGAAGAATGTAAAGAGCAGATAAATATCCAGGGGCTCTTCTGAGTACATTCAAATGCTTCCAAAATTTCATTTCTGCCTTTGAAATGTCTGTCAAATGGTATGATTTTCTAAAATATTTCCCCAATTCAAACTCCCCACAATATATAAATGTTTTGTTATTTCTGCAGTATCTTGACCATACTCTTTAGCCTATACGATAGGCCTCTTCAAAGCCCCCATCCCCATGCATGGAGTATTAGTACAATTGTACATAGGACCGAAGGAAATAAATGCCTTTGACTTTTTCTGTTTAGAAAAGAAAAATTAAGAAACACAAGAAAAGATGTGACTGAAACGAAAATGGAGAATAAATGATAAAGACTGAAAATTTCTTAGTCAGATTATCTAGAAAGTAGTCTACAAAAGGTTGGACCATGATGATGCTGTAAGCGAGGTTTCAGTTGATGGCACAGGGAGCTCTGGAGCTGGCATGGCCCTTCAGCACTGTCCAGAATTGAGGTAAAGAGTCAGAGTGTTTGTCCTCATATCAACTAGTCATTGGATGCAGGCATAATCTTGAGAAAGGCAAATTCTGTAAGCCAATGGTATCCAGGCAGAGACTGCTTTGATTCATTTGTCACCAACACTCCTGGTAGCTGGAGGAATGAGTACTCAGTCCTGAAGGAGAGTGGGCAGCTTGCCACAGTATCCATGACAATCATTGCGTGTGCCAATTAGATGAACTTGCTTTGTATAACAAGCCTATTCCATCTGGGGGCAGCACCTTCAGAATTCTAGATGGCCTTGTGCGATGAAGAAACTTATAAAAGAAAGGTTAATGAGATGAACTACAGCCACCACTGCTGCACCTACACTTCTGTGTCACCCAAAAAGCTCCTGTGTTTTCCACCCCAGAGTCTATCCTCCACTACCATGGCTACTAAGGTAGCTCTCTAAGTTTTCGTCTTTAAGTGTGGGTTGTCACTATCTTCAAGCTCCTCAAGGCATCCCAGCCACATTTCATGGGTCTTTGCAGCAGTGTTAAATCTGCGGCCACATGAAGTTTTGAAGTATTTGTTCTAGTTCTGTGAAATATGTCGTTGGTATTTTGATGGGGATTGCATTGAACCTATAGATTGCTTTGGGTAGTATGGACATTTTAATGATGTTAATTCTTCCAATCCATGAACAAGGTATGTGCTTCCACTTTTTTATATCTTTCTCTATTTCTTTTTTCAATGTCCTGTAGTTTTCTGCAAATAGGTCCTTTACTTCTTTGGTTAAGTTTATTCCTAGGTATCTTAATTTTTTTGCCACGATGATAAATGGGATTGTTTTTTCAGTTTCTCTTTCTGTGAGTTCATCATTGGTGTATACGAATGCCATCGATTTCTTGACGTTAATTTTGTATCCTGCTACTTTGCCAAATGCATTTATTAAGTCTAGTAGATTTTACAATGAGGTATCACCTTACACCTGTCAGAATAGCCGACATCAACAAATCATCAAACAACAAGTGTTGGCGAGAGTGTGGAGAAAAGGGGACTCTAGTACACTGCTGGTGGGAATGCAGACTGGTGCAGCCACTGTGGAAAACAATATGGTGTTACCTCAGAAAATTAAAAATTGAACTTCCATTTGACCCAGTGATCCCACTTCTAGGAATATACCCTAAGAAGCCTGAAACACCAATCAGGAAGAATATATGTACCCCCATGTTCATAGCCACACTATTTACAATAGCTAAGATCTGGAAACAGCCCAAGTGTCCATCAGTAGACGAATGTATAAAAAAGCAGTGGTACAAATGCACAGTGGAGTACTATGCAGCTGTAAGAAAGAAAGATCTCTTATCCTTTGAGACGACATGGAGGGACCTGGAAAGTATTATCCTAAGTGAAACAAGCCAAGCAGATAAAGACAAATACCACATGATCTCACTTATATACAGAATATAATGAACATAACAGTCTGAAGAATATGGTAGACCCAGAAACATGGAAGTAAGGTACAGACTGACAGGAGAGGGAGTGGTGGGGGGTGGGAAGAGATAAACCACAGAACTTATATCCATGTATGCATAACAAATGGACATGGACAACAAAGCCAGGGATGGGGTGGGGGGGATGGGGAGGAAGGTGCCAATGGGGTAAAAAAGGAGAAACATCTGTAACAAAAATAAAATTAAAAGAAAGAAAGGAAGGAAGGAAGGAAGGAAGGAAGGAAGGAAGGAAGGAAGGAAGGAAGGAAGGAAGGAAGGAAGGAAAATCTGCTGCCACAGAAGGTGCTTCCATAATAATAAACTCTCCCATACTTAATTTTATGTTCTAACTCTGATCTATACAACTCAGGATTCAGTTCTAGACACTCTTCCAGATCTTGCCAGTGTGTATTGACCGAATTCTATGACTCCTTTCAGAGTGTGATTCTCTCTTTTTTTAACAAGCCTGGCTCTTCCAAGCATTGTTTAGTTCATGGTTTAGATACTTCAGGGTTGGTACCTTTTTCCAACAAGGTCCCTAAACCTAGGAAAGCAGATTTTCCAGAGTTGAGAATCAAACCTTTTCTGGAGTTTTGTCATCTTTAAATTAAGTCTTGGGACTGCTCTTTGGCCTGTTCTACCCTCTGGCTATAGGAGATAAGAGTCTCTTTCTGTGCTACCAGAAGACCCTCTGACTTTCACACTTCACCTTTAATTGGTGATTAATCACTCTCAGCCTTTCATTGTCTTTCTCCAATGCAAAAACTGCACTCAGCAACAGCCATTTGATTTCTTTGTCTTTATAATACTGATTCTTCAGCCTGTCAAATGCCTGAGATATTGCACCTGCCAGTGCATTTCCTTTCATTAATATCCCATCCCAATCTACCACCAGGAAAACTTTAACAGTCACACAGCAGCCACATGCCAGGGGCTGTGAGCACTCCACCTACCACCAGTGATGGGATCTTCATACCAGCCAGCCCACACACAATCTAGCTCCAAAATTCCATTTAAAATCTGCTCCCGCTGAACACTGCTGATACCAACTCTTAGGTCAGGTTCCTTGAAAAATGGCATTGAGATGAAGTTTTTCACTGCAGAAAGATAAGCAAGAAAATTTGGTGGCCATGAAAAATGTGCCACGCAAACCCACCCACAAAACAACTCACTACAATTAAAGAGGTTGGCTGAGAGCTGTACTTTCAGTTTTTTTCTTGTTTGTTTGTTGTTGTTGTTTTGTAACATTTACCCAATGGCTTACCACAGAAGTACTAGATCCAGGACATGTCCACCCAACTAGGACCCCTTCAGTGAGCAATCATTGCTCCGGGATTCCTCATCAGCCTAGCTGAGATTTTTTATGTTACAGTGCAGTTTGAGGCTTTTCCGATTCAATATTACTTCCTTCGCTCTCCTTTTCATAGCTGTCAGAACTGCAGCACAGTCTGCAGGCTCCCCTGTTCATGCCTGCTTTCTATGCCCTTTATTTTTCATAACCATCCCCCCCCCCAAATACTTGCATGTCTAATTCTTGTTTGGCCTCTGCTACTTTGAAGACCAGAACTGACACTGGAATTCTGTCAGGCACAACTCCTATCAGGGATTCAAGAAGGAGCAGGTTAGAAGTACTCAGACACAGTTGTAGGAAATAGATTGTCTCATCTCACAGGGAGTTCTGGACCTGAGAAGGCCCTTTGGAGTTGTCTCAGATTGAGGCAAGAGGGACAAACATTTATACTCTGCATCCATCAGTCATTGGATAAAGACTGCCACTGGGTGGGACAAAGTCTTGGGTATGAGTCAATTTCCATTGGCTGAGAGAGATTCCCAGGGAAAGACTCAGCTGTGAGTCATTAGCAGCAGACACGTGTGGGAATCAGTGCCTTGGTCCCCACGGGATAATCTGTGGAGCATATAACATCTACTTCAAACAGAAAGACTATTGTTATGATTAAAGGACAATGTTAATCATTTCTGTCCTCTTTATAAAGGGAGGACATCACATGTTATAAAACTTTGTAGATGAGGAGAGCAGATGTCTGGGATGAGAGTAGAGGTGGCTGAAGAGAATCCCATCAGGAGAGTGACCGACCATGAGCAAGAGATACAGTGTGTTGGTGAAGTGTGCTTTGTGCGGGTTTGATTTCTCTCTGATGTTCTGTGTTTCTGCTCCACATTGAAAAGATGTTTCTTCCTCTTCTCTTCTCCTTATAAAGAGAACAGAAATGATTCTGTTCAGCCATGCTAAAGTCAGCCACAAGGTCAGGCTAAAGAGAGTCTGTACTTTTCTTAGTGCCTGCAAAGTGTTTTCTCAAAACAAATAGAAATAACAATAACTACAACTACAACTAAGTGTACCTTAAGAAATAGGCAGGAACCTATATGGTGCTTGCCACATTAAATTATCCCAGACAACCCTATAAAGTAGGTATTATTATCTCCATTTAGTGGTTGAGCTAACTGCTAGTTGGAATGTTGATAGTTTTCCCCAGTGTTATGCAACCAAGAATTCACAAACCTGGGGTCAAACCCTGTTCACCCTGGCACCAAAAGCAATTTTCTTTACATTCTCCTATGCTTTCAAATCCATGTGGAAATCAAACTTCCAATCGCAAATGCTTTTATTCTCCACCATACCCTTCACTTTAAAGAAAAGGGAAAAGTCAATGACTCAGAGCCCTGGTCTGTAATGATCAAATCCATTGATAACGGTGATCGGGAGATAATTGCACAGGTGTTTTGTAGCAGCAGAGGCAGATTTCATCTAAAGATTGAAAAGTTATTCTGTGAAATATTTGCTCTCGCCGGTGTGCATTTATTCAACTGCTTTTGTCCCACAGTATCTCTATTCTCCCATCTAATTATTTCCCCCTAGTTTGGCAATCCTCGACATAAGGGCTGCTGCATGCAGGTTCTCTCTCTCTCTCTCTCTCTCTCTCTCTCTCTCTCTCTCTCTCTCTCTCTCACACACACACACACACACACACACACACACACAGATTCTCCTGCTTTTCAATTACCAGGATGCAGCAGCCTACCAGAGTCTTTCATTCTCTCTCTATATTCAATCTTTTGATGTGTTGCCTGTACCATTCTTTCCTCATGAGCTAACAAGTCTGTCTGTGAAGAGGGTTTCATGAGAAGCCAATTATAGAAAGGATGTGAAGGTAATCAGAATAGTGTAGCCTGCTGGGAGGCTGTCACTTACAGAATTAAAGGCAATGCAATCATTGCCAAAGGGTTTAGTTTGGACAGAAGCTGTAACCTTCCAGCCATACGTCCAGTCATCTGAATTTAATGGGTTGTTTTGTGTGCTTTAGGTTTTTAAATGTTTTCTGTTTTTTAAGGAACCATTGCTCATATTTTAGAATGCCTAATAGTAATGGTAATCTCTTTGCTATAAAATATGAATGAAGGTAGCCTGTTCATAAAATGCAACACTGTGAAAAGAACCTAACAAGCATGTGAATGTATATATGTAAATGAATGATGGCTGTAAATAGAATTTCAACAAGCAAATGAAGAAAATAGCAGAAGATTGTGCCACTCTGTGTGTAAAATCCAGGGGTGATGACATACTACTGTGGTAAATTTAGGTGTTCCCAAATTTGAATATGTAACATGTAAGCTTACAATAAACCAGCTAAGTCTTTATGATATATGTACTGTCCTCAAAGGTATATAACCAGAGCAGCCATATTATTCCATAAATTGGCAGAAAAATGGCAGAACAAGGTGGAAAAGAGCTTTCTTTACTTTCCTGACCCAATTTGTCCACAGTGAGAAATCCTGATTTGTCTTAATTTACTTAAATCTCAAGAGGAACACTGATCTTATTTTTCTTAAGGAAAAAAAGAAGATAGAAATAGAAATAGATAGGGGTTTGAAAAAAGGGTGACCCTGTCTATTTGCCACCTACCAACCCCACAAATGATGGCTTCATCCAACCGACAACTCCCAATTCACTCCTGACAGTGTCCCTAAATGACCTGAGTAACTGATGCTGGATTGTGTCTGCAACAATTTCCACCAGTTATTAAGGAGTACAGACAGGCTTTGACACATTCAAGTATGTTTTCTGACCATATTAAACACAAACAGAAGAGTTGTGTGTTTAACCAACATAAGCAGATGTCAAGAAGTGCAAAAATATGCCTCTTTTAAAGTCAATATGTCTGTGTATTTGTGCTGACATATGCCCAGAACATGTGTATTTTGAGTGGTAAGCATGAAGAGTAATAAGTAAAAAAACAACAATGCTCTTCCCTTTGAAAAAATGACTGTTAGCCCTGGCCGGTTTGGTTCAGCTGTTGGAGCATCGGCCTGCAGACCAGAGAGTCCTGGGTTTGGTTCCTGCTAGGGGCACATACAAAAAAAAAAAAAAAAGGAACAAAAAAATGACTGTTGTAATTTCAGTACATTTTAAGTATTTTTTAAAAAGGAAATTCCATGGGCGGAAACCCATCCTAGTTATTTTCTCTCTTTTTAAAAAAAATATAAAGTATTTTAAAATTACAACATTTGATGTCCATTCAGGAGAGTGGGAGATCAGCAGGCTGATATGGGTACTGAAGTGAGAAATCTGAGAGAACAAAGAGATGTAGGCAGAGTGTGGACCTAAATCATATGGATTTATTAGTTCCCTGAAATGTGATGTCAACTTTATCTGATATGAAATTGAGCTTATCCAAGAAATATCCCTCATGGGTGGAACAGAGATGTAGAAATAAGCTACATTTGAAAAACAACTTTAAAACAAGAAGATATTTAGGAATCTTGAAGGGAGCTGATATAAAGTAGATAACTCCAGACATTATGGTGATTAGGTCATGAGGACGAGGAGAGGACCTCCTCATTAAAAGGCAGAACTGAACTTATCAATGGACTAGGGAGATATTCTTCAGGTAACCTGAGCAAGGGATGATACCAGGAACCAATATTGAAATGGTTCTTTTGTGCCAGGCACTATGCTAGACACTTCCCCAATGTATTATTTAAACCACATAACAGCTCCATGAGGTAGGAACAATAGTTCACATTTACCAATGGAAAATCTAGCGTGATGTAGGTTAAATGTTTTTCGGAGGATAACATACTCAACTAGTATTCAAGCCAAGTTCTGTGTGACTTCTAGGAACTGAAACCCAAGAGAGCTTCAGGAGTAGTAAACACACCTGCGCCAGGTTGGTGGCAGATGACCAAGTGGAATCTTTGGGGTTGATAATAGCATTTCCTAACTTGTAAAAGAGACTAGGAAGCAGATTCTTAACAGGCCTAGCAACTCTTCAGACCTTATGGTGCTGTGAACCAAAAACTACTGCAGACAGTCTGAGGAACTTGTCCTCAAGGGAAGATTAGAGGGGGTAGAGACCTCAAATGATTTGAGAGACTTCCATAGGTCTTTTACAGCCATACAGATGAACTACTCAGAACTCCTTTGAGAAGAGATCCTTCTAAGTGGAACAGAATGAGATGATCACCTCCAGTGCCATACCTTCAGGATCTGCTCTCGTAGAGGCCATATTCTTCCAGGAATATTGGAGCCAATAATATCTCAGCAGGTCATGAGTTTTAGGTTCAGACCATTTCTGCCCATTCAGAACTCCTCTAATAGGCAGTCATTGAGTTGGCTCCTCAATGAGTTGGCTAGAAGCTTACTGGAGCTGCGCTGTAGTCTGAGCCTCTTTCTATTCAACTTTCCATCATTTTCTTGCTCTTTTAAGAGGTGTGAGCCCTCTACATCATGGTCTGAAGCTCTTCTTGTCTTTTTCTGATTACTCTGCCATTAGCCTTCACAGGTGGTCCTCCTTAAAAATCTCTTGCACTTTTACTGGGTCAAATAGCAGTTCAGTTTTTACCTTTTTACTGGGTCAAATTGACCCAGTAATCCGACTTCTAGAAATATACCCTAAGAAACCTGACACACCAATCAGAAAGAATATATGTACCCCTATATTCATAGCAGCACTATTTACAATAGCTAAGATCTGGAAACAACCCAAGTGTCCATCAGTAGATTATGGATAAAAAAGCTGTGGTACATGTACACAATGGAATACTATGTAGCTGTAAGAAAGAAAGATCTCTTATCCTTTGAGATGGCATGGAAGGACCTGAAGATATTATGCTAAATAAAACAAGCCAAGTAGAGAAAGACAAGTATCACATGATCTCACTTATTTGTGGAATATAATGGACATAACAAACTGCTGAACAAAATTAACCAAGAGACATAGAGGTGGGGTACAGAGTGACAAGCCTCAGAGGAGGGAAGTTGGGGGGAAAGAGATAAACCAGAGAATTTACATGCATGTATGCATGACCAATGAACATAGACAACAGAGTTGGGAATAGGGCTGTGGGGAAGGGGAAGAGGGTGTTAATGGGGGAAAAATAAGAAACATCTGTAACAAAAACAAATTAATAAATAAAAAAAATAATGAAAAAAATAATATCCATGATCAAGGAAAAAAAAATAATCTCTTGCACTTTTAATTCAGACTTGGATACTGCTTTCCGGAAGGTCCAAAATGACTGGGCCAGCATTAGGTGTGGCTTGAAACAGCCTATAATAAAATGGGATTTGGAATGTAGATCACTTGCTGTTATCTGGTAAGAAGTACCTCATTTCATGTGGTAGGTGTGGCACAAATAATCTTATGAGTCTAAGGTGGTGTCCTAATTCATGAAGAATACAGCTGTGGTGACCTGAGAAAATGGTCCAGTGGAGGGACATACCATTGCCAAGGAGGATTCAGGCATTTGAAAGCTGTGGAATGAACAGTTGATATAAGAACAGTGGAGTTGGCTGGCTATTACTAAGTTGCACTGAATTGCAGTACAGAGAGATAATGAGAATAGGAGGGCAAATAACTAACAGTTAGAGACTAAGTATAAGAGCTAGATGACATCATAATGAGCTAGCAAAGAGGTCCTTATCTTCTGGACTAAGGAGCAGACAGAGCCGAGTTGCATCCACAGTAGTTAATTGTTAGAGACTTTAGCAAGTCTGTTATGCTAAGGTTAGAGTCCTGGCTGGGAAACCAGTACCCCTGGAACATGGGATAGGGCTAAGTAGATGCCTTGGTCATTGTCGCTCTGTAGACTTACCTGTACTTTCAGGATCTACAAAGGTGTCCCACCCCTCCCTATTAAGTGCTAGTATTTTCAGTGTGGAAGAAAATACTGCAAAGGTCTCTCCCCTATGAAGTAACAGGTGCCCCTCAAGACCTGTCCCCTCCTCTTTTGGCTGCCACACTGATCATTAAATGTGTTAAATCCCATTATAATTTATAACCCTGCTGGAGATGGCTTAGATTGATAAGGAATAAAGAGATTCCATATCACAGAAGCCAAAAGAATTAGCAGAAGCCATTGTTGAATTTTATAACTACCTGGTCAAAAGAATCATAATGCAAGACTGGAGAAGCAAGAATGTATTGACTTAAGAGCACATTCTTGGAGCACAGATCACAATACTCTGGCAAGGGACCCATGGCTCTTAGAAGCCTAAAGAAAGTAGTATTTGCCCATGTTGGGCAAAGGTAAAATGTCTGACTTGCCATAGCAGATAGCACAGGAAGGAATAAGAAGGCTGAAGGGGTGGGCATGCTGGAGTGGATATATCATGTAAGATCAGAAGGCTCAGCAGAGCCATATGTTTGCCAGGAGAGCCCAGAGGACACGCCATCCACCAAGGACATCAGGAGTGTGCTGGTGAGGGCCATCAGTATTACTAAGAAGTTTAGTGGTGACTCTTCCCTGCAGGTCAGGGCTGAAGTGATCACAGGGCTTGGCATGTTAATAGCAATGGGAAAACGAGTCTCGTAACAGCTGTGGAAGAGCTGCTCCTCGCATGTGTGTGTAGGAGGTGGATCTGAGTAGAGCCCAGATGGGCTGTTCCTGAAAACCTGTGGTGAGGAGTAGTTAGTGTGGACTGGTCCCAGTTGCTGCACCTTCAGGACCTACCTTAGTGTTCACACTGAGGCAGAGCTCTCCCCAGGCAGCCTCTAGCCCACGACCAAGCACGATGATGTGGGGATGAAGGGAGGACTAGCAGAGGCAGCCATTTCTGCCTAGTGCAGGACTCTTCAGCATGCACGCTCTGCTCCAGGGTCCCTATTGGACAGGTTGAGGCAGTTTTGGAGTTGACTACAGTCTGAGGCTCTTTATATGCAATCTTCCTTCCTCTCCCCTCTCCATTCACAGATGCCATATCTAATCATGGACTAAAAGCTTGCTCTTATTCCTGTTCTCTCTGCCCTTTGTAGTCCACAGTCATTTCTCTCGATAAATTTCTTAAATTTCTAACTCATACTGTCTTTCCCCCAGAGGACATAAAAGTCTTATGAAAAAGGGAGTCAGGGACTATCATGTAGGATAGGTGGGTTTAGAGCCAGGGGTATTTCAATAAAGAGCAAAGACTAAATCACAGTCTCTGCACTGAGATTTCTGAGACCTTTGTAACTGTCTCAGTGCCCATTGTTTTTGTTTCTTGGTGCTTGATTTTGTTGGTTTTACTTGCAGTAAAAATTGGTTAAAATTAAAAGGAGTTGCCATCCCAGTCTCAAAGACAGAGGGGAAGTTCAAAGCCATGTGCTATTTTTCAGAGCCTCGGCAGAGAATAATCCAGCAAGAAAATTTGTTGGTGGCAGAGGAAGTAATAAGCAGGATATTCAGCCACAGGTCAGAGGGAAGGAATGAAAATTTATTAACAACAAGCGGGGCAAGGCTGTGCACCTGCTGGTTGAGATGGACTTAAAACATTAAGTTTTAAAAATCATTTTCCCTCTGCAAAGCGATCTTGATGACAAGGCCCTTTGCTTGGCATTTTGGAATATGACTACAACCGTCCCTCCTCCAGTAAGGCTACAGAGAAAGGGAACTCCTAGCCACAGGGAAAACATGAGAACCAGAGCTATGTTCAAGGCCAGGGGTATGTTCAAGGCCGACCCGGCCTAGGATAAGGGGATAGGCCATTTCTCTAAGATGGTAATACAGTTCCAGAAATACTGATTACCATGGTGAGAGATGACGCGGGAATTATCTGAGGAAATTATCTGCTGCATTTGAATAAAAATAAATGGTGCCTTAACCGACTGATAAGAGTGAGAGGAAATAGAATAGAGGAACTGGCAAAGATCATAAAAAGGTGTAAACATTGAACAGCTAACCAGAAATGAAAACTCACTACTGACAATGACTACGCCTCACTCAGACCAAGAAGTGGGCACTTTTTAACGATGTCTATGCAGCCAGATGTGAAGGGATTGAGGAAAAACACCTCATCGACACAGACAACAGTGGTGATTACCAGAGGGAGAGGGGGAAGGGGAGGTAGAAGAGAGTATAGGGAGTGACGGAAGGAGACTTAACTTTGGATTGTGAACACACAGTATAGAATACAAACTATCTATTATAGAATTGTCCACTTTAACCCTATATGATTTTATTAACAAATGTCACTCCAGTAAATTAAATACAAATTATATTTTAAAAAACAGCTAAATGTAAAACTTCCTGGTATGGTCTACAATCCCAAACACAGGATGTCCACTAATGAACAGAATATACTACAGATAATAGCATACATATGAAATAAAAAGAAAAATAATCTAATTTTTGACTGTTGCTATTTTTTAATTAAGATTTCTGTTAGATTTTTCATATATTGAGGATCTTAATGTGACAAATTATGTCTGCCTGTGTTTCATTATCTTAATTGGATCTGATTTCAAAATCCAGGCTTTTCCTAGAACACTAAGAGCTGGTCTTGCTTCATTATGCCCAGGTAAGTTACTTAACTTCTGAGTCTCTATTTGCTTATCTGTGAATTAATACTTGCCAGGTGTGTCTTATAGTGCTATTTATAAGACAAAGAGAAAATGTATATGAAATTCCTTTTGTATTTCCTTACATACAGTAGGTACTAAATAAATAATAGATATAATTATTTTTTAACTGTGTTTTATTGATTTTTAGAGAGAGAGGAAGAGAAAGAGAGACAGAAACATCGATGTGAAAGAGAAATATCGATCGGCTGCCTCCTGTAAGCCCCCTACTGGGGATCAAGCCTGCAACCCGGGCATGTGCCCTGACCAGGAATGAAACCAGGACCTCTCAGCCCATGGGACGATGCTCAATCTCACTGAGCCACATCAGCCACGCACTGTAGCTATAATTATTAGTAGCAGCAGTGGAGCAGTGTTAATAGCAACTGTTGTGGTGGTAGCAATAGAGACCTGGTATCAGGTTTTGAAATATGTCACACTCAGGAACCCTTAGAGGAGACTTAGGAAACACACACAACAAAGCCACTTTCCTAGGATGACTAATCTTGTTCATTGTATTTGAACCCACCTGAGATAAACTAAGCACAGTCCAGATAAGCAGACCCACCAATTATATCTCTTATTAATGATTGTTTTTAAGCCATTAAATTTGGGGAGATTTGTTATGTATCAATTGCTAACAGATACACGGAGCAATGTCATAATACAATTGATAAACTACACTTTCTATTGACATTTTCTCATGTATTATTATTTTTTTTGCAAAATAATTTTTTTAAATTTTACAAAATATTGTTTATCTTCACCATTCACCTTCTCCCAAGAAATCAAAATAAATGGCTTAGTATGTATCTTTTTCACACCTTTTTTCTAAGCTCTTAGAACCACATTTATACTCAATTGATCACATATACACTTATTTTTATTTTTTCTAAAAGTTTAGTTTAAGAAGTCATAGTTTATATATTATGCTTTTCACTAACCTAACAGTACACTGCAACAATAATTCTAATTCAATAAATGTAGATATAGCTTATTCATTTTAAGAGCCCCATAATTTTATATTATATGAATGTATCCTAGTTATTCAATCATTCCTCTAATCATGACTATTTAGGTTTCTATCAATTTGTATCAGTCACAACAAACAATGCTATAATAAATACCCTTCAACTATCTTTGTAAACGTCTTAGCTCTAATCAAAATCTCTGTAAAGTCTTTTTAAACTTCTAATATTCTTACATATAGGTGCTTTTATTTCTAGGGAGGTGATAAGGATCTAGAGGAGATAGCTAGGTCAATAGTAATAGGTATTTAGAATTATTAAATCTGAATAGTTTGCCATAAACTCACACTACCACCAGTAACATAAGTTATGCCTTTCCCTCCATAAGTCACTGCTGCCACCACCTCCTCCATCTCTAGGTCTTATCAACACTTCTAATTTTACATAACCACGGGGCCCTGATCCTGGCTCCATGAGCATGAAAGACAAACGTTCTCTACTTCCCACACTCTTCTCTCTTGCTACTGACGCTAAGGCAGGTTCTCTGGCCCCATGAGTTGTTGGTTAAAGTGTGCGTAGCCTGCTGTGCTCTGATCTGGCTGTAGCATCCCTTGTGTGTGGTAGCACACATTCCAGTTTCTCCATCCTCTGGCACGCTTCAGCAGCTCCCCCTGAGAAGGAGAATATCCCTTACCTGCACTTCTCTGGGACTTGCAGAGTTTCCAATATCCTAAAGAAGATCCGTGGAGTTGTTTTTCTTTTTATTGCCTCTGTTTTCTTTCTATTTTTCAGAGCCTTCTCTGCCTAAAACTCTGAAGCAAATCTGCAGGGCAAAGGATAAGATTTGAGAACGAGCTGAGGACTATACGTAAGTATTATGTAGATAAAGTACTTCTTCATTTCACTTGCCACACATTGACTGTATTCTGAAAATAGGTTCCCAGCTCATTTTTTTTCCTGGAGGCTCCATGATCTTAGCCCACTATCAGCCTTCCTGAGATGTTTGGATTTGCAGTGTCCACAGTCCGGGATCCCCTTTACAACCACAAAAAAGTCATTCTTATCTTTGGGTGCCAAGGAAAAGTGGCTTTTCTTCATTATGAATTTTCAATCTTGACTAAATAACGATCCTCATGTTAACAATATTTGATCTTGTCCTACAAGTTAGCACACAGTCAATTGAACAGAACCTAAGAGAAATCGAGAGACACCTAAAAGAAAGAAAAAAGAAATGCTTAGAATATTTGAATAATCTTTGCCTCTTTATTCTAATTTTTTTTTTTTCCCTGAAAGATGGTAGAAAGAATGAAGAAGGTGGAATTTCCAAGCAGCACCTGCAGTTATATGCATATGGGCACAGGCTACGGTCATGTTCTCAGCTCTATGACATGGGAAGTGATAGGAGAAGATGTGTATAACTGAGGCCAAAATAAGCCTTCTTCCTTTCAAACTGTCTATGACCCTGGATTATTTATTTTTCTCAGAAGAACAATACAGGTCAATGTGACATTACAAGAACCAAAGATTTTACTTTTATGGGAACTTTTCAAAAAGTCATTCTGACTGAGCTGACCCAACTGGGGACACAGGCACACTTTCCCGTCTGTCTGCAGCCTCTTTTCTGTAAGAGAGAGATCACTGTGATACAAAACAAGGTGATGCCTTGCCACGAGCATGGTGGAGTTGACGTGCTATCGCCTTGTAGAGATGTAAGTGCCAAAAACCCAGTTTGAATTTTGATGGTAATAATTATTAAATTTGAATAATTAAAGATATCTATTCTTAGGGATTATTTGACCCAATAATTGTTACCCAGAAAAGTTAAGTATGTATTTTAAATCCACATTTTTATCCCCAATGATGAGCCTGTCAGTGCCATCTCATTCACCAGATTTGCTTACAATCTAATGTTAAACATAAGGAAAGTCACTAGAAATCAGTTTATAACAATACATACTTACAGGATCTGTGGATTATAAACTGTCAAAATAATTTACTACTTACATATAGAACATCTAGCAACCTGATTTACTTAAAAACAAATGTAGCCCAATCGCATAGAATTTTACTGTTCTCACTCTAGCAACTTCACTAGGAGAAAGAAAAAAGGTAATTTATTTATTGGCTACATTAAAATGCTGATCATTTTACTTTCTTTATTCCCTTTGATTCTCACAATCACTGTATCATTAGGCTTTGGTGATGAGGAAACTGAAATAAAGTCCCTTGCCCAGTTCACCAAACTGGTCAATAGCAGAGGTGGGGTTTGAACCCAGAGCACTCTGAATAAGACAGTAGTCCAAGCTCTTCCCATGCTTCTCCACACGTGGTATCTGTTTCACCAGGTCTAGGAGAACTCACCAGAGTGTCGGGGACAAGGACACCCACAGCATAATTCAATAGATCAAAACAAAACTAAGTCATTTAATAATTTATTTCAAGCTATATGTAAAGTAGAATTCAGCAGTCACATGGATTTTTAAAAATAAACTGATGTTTCAATAATATTTCTTACATGGGACAGCTTTTAAAGTTGTGTTTCCCAATTCCCCAGTGATTAAAAACAAACAAACAAAAAAATGTACTGCCTTGAGGCAGCATTCAAAGGAAAATTGATAAGAATACCAAGCTGGGGCAGTAACAGATAAGTCATTGGGCAGATGCAGAAGCTTGAGAATGACCAGAAGTGGCATGATGTTGGGGACAGCTGCATCAGCATTCATTTTGTTAAACTTATCTATTTGAGCCATCAAACCAGATGAATTAGCAGAAGAATTAAAGTATAAAATTATTTTTTAATTTCACCAAATTCTCTCAAGTAAACATGACTCAGACTTGTTACATCATTGTGTTTTTCACAAGGCCAGGGTACACTGAAAGACTTTGGTGATGTGTCAGAGACCAAGTACTAAATCTGAGGTGCTAGACTGACGGCATGAAAAACTTTTACGTAAACACCTTAAGTGTGTTCTGTTTGGCACCATGAATTTTGTTAGGAATCAGCATATGATAAACAACATGTTGATTTAAACTTCAAAATCCTTCGAGGATAATATTTATGTATAAACAGTAAAAATAAACCACAGTCCTAGCCAGTTTGGTTCAGTAGTTAGAGTGTAAGCCCATGGACATAAGTGTCCTGGGTTTGATTCCTGGTCAAGCATGTATCTGGGTAGCAGGTTCACTCCCTGGTCCCAGTCAGAGTCATGCAGAAGACAGCCAATGGATGAGTCTCACATCAATGTTTCTCTCTCTCTCCCTCCTTTCCTCCCTTTCTTCTACTCTATCTAAAAGTCAATGGAAAAATATCCTTGGGTAAAGATTAACAAAAATAAATAAATGAATAAAATAAAATAAAGAAAGAAATGAACCACAGAGGTTTTCTTTTTTGTTTTTTTGGTTTTGTTTTTGGTTTGTGTTTTTTTTTTAGGACGGCCAGCTAGAAATGTTGACAGAAAGAGAAGTTCTATATTTCAAATTCTTTCTTCATTGTGGATTCATTGGTTGTAAACTGACTGTTTTTCAAATTACCAGTCATGAAGTCAATTTAGGGACACTAACAGTATTTTAAAATGAGATAGACTAGAAAATGGTAGAGTATATTGCCCATAGTAAAAGTCAGTGTTGTTGTGGTCAACTTTCACTTCAGTTATATGTACATATGCATATGTAAGTTTGTGAGTACTGGGTCACGCTATATTTCTTAGTGTGTGTCACAAAGAAATTTGAAAGTCACTGGTCTATGTGACATCTAAGCTGACTTCTAGCTCTAAAGCAACATGACTCTGCATGCATCCAAATTGGCAGCATTCAGATCCACTTTTTGCAGCTGCTGAGTTTCCTAGTGGTCACTCAGAAATAGGGGTTTTTCAGGGATCGAGATTGCTCAGGGACGCTCCAAGTGTCTTCCGAGGGACTGATGTGTCAGAGCTTCAACACACCAAAACCCGGGCCGCTCCACCTTCTTCTGTGATGGTATATGTTTGCACTGCAAGATGTGCATTAACCAATAGAGCTACTGATGGTCTCAGCACATGCCCAAGAATCTGGATATCCCACTCAGGCAGAAAGCAATGGTAAAATGAATTGACGTCTTATTTTTTTACAATTTATTTATTTATTTTTGTTACAGATGTTTCTCTCCCCCCCCCACTACTACTCCCCTCCCCCCGCCCTGTCCCCAGCTTTGTTGTCCATGTCCATTGTTCATGCATACATGCATATAAGTTCTCTGGTTTATCTCTCCCCCCCAACCCCTCTTCTGGCGATTGTCAGTCTGTACCCCATTTCCACGTCCCAGGGACTACCCCTTTCTTCAGATTGTTATGTTCATTATATTCCACAAATAAGTGAGATCATGTGATATTTGCCTTTCTCTGCTTGGCTTGTTTCACTTAGGATAATACTCTCCAGGTCCCCCCATGTCGTCTCAAAGGATAAGAGACCTTTCTTTCTTACAGCTGCATAGTACTCCATTGTGTATATGTACCACTGCTTTTTCATCCATTTGTCTACTGATGGACATTTGGGCTGTTTCCAAATCTCAGCTATTGTAAATAGTGCTGCTATGAACATGGGGGTACATATATTCTTTCTCCTTGGTGTTACAGGCTTCTTAGGGTATATTCCTAGAAGTGGGATCACTGGGTCAAATGGAAGTTCAATTTTTAATTTTTTGAGGTAACACCATATTGTTTTCCATAGTGGCTGCACCAGTCTCATTCCCACCAGCAGTGTGCTAGAGTCCCCTTTTCTCCATACCCTCGCCAACACTTGTTGTTTGATGATTTGTTGATGACTGCCATTCTGACAGGTGTCAGGTGATACCTCATTGTTGTTTTAATTTGCATCTCTCTGATGATTAGTGATGTTGAGCATTTCTTCATATGTTTCTTAGCAATTTGTATGTCCTATTTGGAGAGGTGTCTATTTAGTTCCTTTGCCCATTTTTAATTAAATTTTTGTCTTTCTTTTGTTGAGTTGTACGAGCTCTCTCTATATTTTGGAAATTAACCCCTTATCTGACGTATCCTTGGCAATTATGCTTTCCCATATAATGGGTTCCCTTTCCATTTTGATGATTGTTTCTTTTGCTGTGCAGAAGCTTTTGAGTTTGATGTAGTCCTACGTGTTCATTTTCTCCTTTGTTTCTGTTGCCTTAGGTGATGTATCAGTTAAAATTCTGCTGTGTATAATGTCTGAAATTTTGTTGCCTACATTTTCTTCTAGGATTTTTATGGATTCATGAGTCACATGTAAGTCTTTTATCCATTTTGAGTTTATTCTTGTGTATGGTGTAAGTTGATGGTCTAGTTTCATTTTTTTTGCATGTAGCTGTCCAATTTTCCCAACATCATTTATTAAAGAGGCTGTCTTTACTCCACTGTATGCTCTTGCCCCCTTTGTCAAATATTAATTAAGCATATTGCCTTGGGTCCATTTCTGGGTTCTCTCTTCTGTTCCATTGATCTATCTACCTGTTCTTGTGCCAGTACCAGGCTGTTTTGATTACAGTGGCTTTATAGTATAACCTGAAATCTGGTAATGTGATCCCTCCAACTTTGTTCTTCTTTTTCAAGATTGCTGAGGCTATTATAGGTCTTTTTTGGTTTCATATGAACTTTTGAAGTATTTGTTCTAGTTCTCTGAAGTATGTCATTGGTATTTTGAGGGGATTGCATTGAATCTAGATTGCTTTGGGTAGTATGGACATTTTAATGATGTTAATTCTTCCAATTCATGAACAAGGTATGTGCTTCCACTTTTTTATATCTTCCTCTATTTCTTTTTCAATGACCTGTAGTTTTCTGCAAACAGGTCCTTTATTTCTTTGATTAAGTTTATTCCTAGGTATCTTCATTTTTTTGCTGCGATGGTAAATGGGATTGTTTTTCTAGTTTCTCTATCTGTGAGTTCATCATTGGTGTATAAGAATGCCATCAATTTCTTGACATTAATTTTGTATCCTGCCACTTTGCCAAATAAGTCTAATAAATTTTTGATGGAGTCTTTGGAGTTTTCAATGTATAGTATCATATCATCTGCAAATAATGACAGTTTCACTTCCTCCTTTTCAATTTGGATCCCTTTTATTTTTTCTTCCTGTCTGATTGCTGTGGGTATGACTTCCAGTACTATGTTAGATAAGAGTGGCGAAAGTGGGCATCCTTGTCTTGTTCCTGTTCTTAAAAAAATGCTTTTGTTTTTTGCCCATTGAGTATGATGTTTGCTGTAGGCCTTTATTGTGTCAAGATATGATCCCTCTATTCCCAGATTGCTGAGCATTTTTATCAGACATGGGTGCTGGATTTTGTCAAATGCTTTTTCAGCATCTATTGATAGGATCATATGATTTTTATCTTTCATTGGGTTTATGTGGTGTATCACATTTATTGATTTGCGAATATTTTACCAGCCTTGCATCCCTGGGATGAATCCCAGTTGGTCATGGTGGATAATTTTTTTGATGTATTGCTGGATCTGATTTACTAGTATTTTGTTCAGGATTTTGGCATCTATGTTCATCAGGGATATTGGCTTGTAGTTTTTCCTTCTTTGTAGTGTCTTTTTCTGGTTTTGGAATTAGAATTATGCTGGCCTGATTAAACGAGCTTGGAAGTTTTCCTTCTTCTTGATTTTTTTGAAATAGTTTGAGGAGAATGGGTGTTAGTTCTTCTTTGAATGTTTGGTAAAACTCCCCTGTGAAGCCATCCGGGCCTGGGCTTTTGTTTGCTGGGAGAGTCTTGATTATATCTTCAATTTCTTTTGTTGTTACTGGTCTGTTCAAGTTTTCTATCTCTTCCTGGTTCAGTTTTGGGAGACTATGTGTTTCTAGAAATTGGTCCATTTCGCTTAGATTGTCAAATCTGTTGCTGTATAATTGTTCATTACATTTGTTAACAATCCTTTCTGTGATGTCAGTTATTATTTCTCCTCTTTCATTTCTGATTTTGTATATTTGGGTTCTCTCTCTTTGTTTCTTGGTGAGTCTAGCTAAGGGTCCATCAATCTTGTTTATATTTTCAAAAAACCAGCTCTTTGTTTCATTGATCCTTCGAATAGTTTTTTTTTTTTTTGTCTCCATGTCATTTATTTCTGCTCTACTCTTTACTATTTCTTTCCTTCTTCTTGCTCTGGAGTTTTCTTTTTGTTTGCTTTCTAGTTCTTTAAGTTGTGAGGTTAGATATTCTATTAGAAAATTTTCTTGTTTCTTGAGGTAGGCCTGTAGTGCTATGAACTCCCTCTCAGAACTGCTTTCATTGCATCCCATGGATTTTGTGTTGTTGTGTGTTCATTTTCACTGGTTTCCAGGAAGTTTTTAAATTCTTCCTTGATCTCCATGGTAACCCTTTCATTGTTCAATAACATGCTATTTAGCCTCCATGTTTAATTGACATCTTGTTATGGGCCAAACATATTATGTATTGTATGCATTACCTGTTATACATAGTAGTTCATTTCATTTTCTCAATTCTCTTAGTTGATTATTATATGTCTCTTTCCTCTTTTCTTTTTTTATCCTCACCCGAGGACATTTTCCCATTTTTTTGTTCAGGTAGAGTGGGAGGGAGAGAGGGGAACAGAGAGAGAGAGAGAAACATTGATGTGAAAGGAACACATCGAGTGGCTGCCACCCGCACGACCGACCAGGGCCGGGGACAAACTGCAACCAAGGTACGTGCCCTTAGCGGGAACCAAACCCGGGGCTCTCAGGACCGCAGGTCGACGCTCTAACCGCTGAGCCAAACCGGCCAGGGCTTTTTCCTCTTTTCATAGCTGAATAAAATAAGGCTTAGAAAAGTAAATGAATGACTTGCTCAAGGTCACAGATTTGAACCAAGCTAAATTTGAACCAGGTCTGTCTGGTGTTAAAGCTTACATATTTTTCACTGCATTGCAGTATCACCACAAACACACACATATCCCTTTTCCTCGTTGCTGAGAGAAACAAATGATGCCAAATGCTTTTTGAAAATGTGCTTTGAATTTTTGAGGGGATTACTACACAGTTAAAATTAAAAATAAGAGAGAGAGAAGTAGAAAAAATAGGCAAGAATGTAGTGGTAATTATAGATAGATACGGTCCCTGATACCAAAGCACTCTCTGAAAAACAAAGTAAAAATAAAAAGTAGGTGGGGTGGGGGTGCCGAATTCGGTTTTCACAAAGTAATGAACAGCTGAAGTGTTTCTGCATGATTTGTCCTAATGTAACAATTTGGGAATTTTTAATTTTGAGGAGGAGAGATGAAATGAAGTTCATGTTAGTTTTGGGTTATATTTGTAATGGTTAACCTTCTTCACCTCGGAATCTTCAACTTGGAAATTTAGGTAGTTCAGAGTCATGCCCAGAGCTGGGAGCATTAACATTCCCACCCAAGGAATTGTTCACTGGGCTAGCTTCTCAATGAGGATGAGTTCACAGGAGACCCTCTTCAAACACTGGGCTTTTGGTTCATTCAAATTTCAATTTGGTGCTCCTGGAAAACACAACAGAGGCAGGACAGCTGTGCCTGCAAACCACGAACATCTGGAGAGTTTAGCCGAGCGGGTCAGGATACACTCCAAGGTATGCTGACCTCCTCTTATTTGCAGTGACAAGAACCTCTAATTCAAGACTGGCAGAGCCCCTCCAACCTGCCAGGCCACATTTCTAGGCAGAAGATGAATGGTACTGTTACAGTCACGCCACATTTTAAAGACCTTGTTTGGACAGTAAATTGGCTTGAATAAAATATAAAGAACCTGGCTCTGATTCCAAAGCCCCAGTGAGAGAGTTTCAGAGCCCATGGGGAAGGGCTAAGAGGGTGTGATCCTCTCCAATCAAGTAACTAAATAGCAGCTGTTCCCATAGGCAAGAAGAACAAATGACTTTGCTACTGATAGGCTTACAACAAATCCAAACTAATCTTTGTGAAACTGCTCTAAATGATTAGTGTTAACAAGCATTTACTAAGACAGTTGCATTATTTTTTTCTCCTCAGGATTTCAGAGCCCAGTAAACCCTCCTGCCCTTCTCCTTATTTTGTCATTCCATTGCAGCTTTTATTTTTTTCATTTCTACAAAGGAAAAAAAAATTTAAAAAAAGGCTAAGAATCTGCACAAAGACATGGCTGTTGGAAAAAAAAACAAAACTGTTCATTTCTATTCAGGACACGCTCTGTAGATTCCACCCAATTGTTTAGTACAAGTCAGTAGGTGACTTTGACCCAGCGGCATTATGTGGGCAGACCAAATACCTGAACCTATCATCTCTTGATATTCAGGTGAGAGAATGAACTGAAGTGCAACTCACAGTCTCATTCTCACTGCAGGTATTTTTCTTCTTTCTGCCAGGGGCCTTTTAATGCATATTGTGCCAGCTTTCCTAAAGGTTTCATGCCAGTATCCAATTCAGCATCTAGGCTTGTTCCCCCCAGTTTCCATCTTTTATCTGATCCAAATCTTGCTAAACTTGGTCACTTTTGATAAAGCTTTAGGTACAGGCATGAAAAATGATTGATTTTAAAAAATAGCCCGGCTGGTGTGGCTCGGTGGCTGAGCATCGACCCATGCACCAAGAGGTCGCTAGTTCAATTCCCAGTCAGGGCATATGCCCAGGTTGTGGGCCAAATCCCCAGTGGGGGATATGCAGGAGGTAGCCAATCAATGTTCTCTCTCATCAATGTTTCTATCTCTCCCTCATCCTTCCTCTCTCTCTAAAAAAAAAAGAGACATGCCAGTCCCAAATAACATCAGAGAGGTATTGAGGCTATTTATTTTTATCTTGCTTCTGTAACGTGTGTGTACGTGGGCGCGCGCCAACTTTATAGCTGGGAAAAAGGGAGAAACAGAAAGCCAAAAGAATAAGGTGTAGGCTATCTAGATGAGGGAGAAAAGGCAATTAAAAGACTAGGATGAGAGATTGGAAAGGATGGGCATGTTATATGAAAGATGTATTCACTTTTTTCCATTGTACACTCCTCGGAGGTATGCCACTATCCCTACTCTCAATCTGTTGCTTTTATGTTCTTTTCTTCTTCTCCCCGCAAACAGACAAACAAATAAAATTCAATTCCAGGCCCTAACAAGAAATATGAGATACATGTCAGAAAGAGTTACAGTATACAAGGAGTGGGAGGTTGAGGTAAGACACCTGAGCTGGCATCCTGGCTGTACCAGTCAACAGTGCTGCAGTGTGAACTCCCAAGAAATTAGAGAGAATTCTCTTTGTTCAAAATGCCCTTCCTCCCAGACAGTTCGGCACTCTACCTATATATAAGGTTGCCCCCATCAAGAGAAAAGGGACAATAAAATGGTTTGAGGTGATCAAACAACAAAAAGTGTTATGATTTTTTATTTCTTAGTTCCAAGGTAAATATACGGACAATGCACACCTAGGCTGTTTCTTTCATTGATTTCTCCTATTGAATGAACTTCTTTCATCCATTTCTTGGGGTTTGCTTTAATTTTGTGCCTATGCAGTGTTTCTCTGCTTCTCACAGATTCTTTAGGCATGTCTCCCTAGCTGCAGTTTTTGAATCAAGAACAATTTGAAGGTTCTATTCACAAATGATTTGACTTTTCTGAAAGGTTCAAGTAAAAGGTTTCAATCAATTCCATTTTACTTTGAATTTCTCCAAAGATATTATGCCTGTGGGAGGTAAAACTCAGAGCGAGAACACAGACACAAGACTATGTCTATATGGCATAAAACCAGTCACGAATACATTGTAATTTAAAAAAAAAAAAAAAAATCTGGCCAGTAAAGATATCTATCAGAAAAGTTGTTTGGCCCTGGCCAGGTGGCTTTGTTGGTTCAGGGGCTGTCTTATATACCAAATAAGGAAGTAAATAAATAAATAAGGTTGTGGGTTCGATGTTTGGTCAGGGCACATACCTAGGTTATGGGTTCGATCCGCAGTCAAGACAAATGATCAATGTTTCTCCTTCACATCGATATCTCTTTTTCTTTCTCTTTTTTTCTCTCTCTAAAAATCAATAAAAACATATCTTCAGGTGATGATTAAAATAAAAAGTTGTTTGTCAAATTATATGAAAAAAGCCAAATGTGTGAGTTTTCACTTCTTAATTTGTTGTCTTAGTATAAGACAAATTAAATATAAAAATTAAAGATATGTGAAAGAAATGAGATAAAAGAAATTCATAGATAATTTCTTGGGATCTGGAAAAATGGGTTTTCAGTGAGCATTCTATGAATTCAATAAATAGAGAATTATGCATTTTATATACATATTTCTTAGATTTCAACAACAGGAACAAAATATATGACCTAAAGAAATTAAGACAACTATTCTTTTAAACTGGAAATTAGATTTCCAAATGTTATTTTTGTCTATAATTTTCCTGTTTCAACCTTTGCTTCTTTCTTCAAAACTCGGGAGTCCATCTGTGCTCTTTAGGACTTACTTTTTTTCATTTAACCCCACCTTCTTTCATGATGTACCCTCCAAATGTAAGATAAATACCAGCGTATTGTCTCCAAGGTCTGTCCTTAGTCCACCTCAATTAAAATGGTTGGGACTGATTAGCCACTGGAAAACACTGGGTGGTGTGTGGGACTTATCTATGTCCTCCCCGTTCCCTGCATTCCTATCTTTCCTTCTCATTAGCACTGCACTCTGTCCACAAACGAAGAAGGGGACAATAAAAGCTGTTCTGTGTTTTGGTGGAAGGATCAACCGTATTAGAAATCAAAACAAGTGTCTCCAGTGAGATATGGGATTATCTGTGGGTTTTGCATATTCATAAGTGTGGGTGAGTTATACTTCACCACAACCACTAGCCATGTAAAGACGTAAGAACTGACCTTCTGAACTGCAATATCTAATTTAATTCTGGGGATACTAAAGAAAAAAAGGTCACTGTGTAAAGAGATAAACCAGGGTCTTCTGTATCCCCCTTTTTCCCCCACCCACCTTTAATGAAGGGATGGCTGCTCCATGTAAAATTTTAAAGGAAATTCGAATGATCTTCATCTACTAATAAGCACCCAGACAAAGACAGACATTACTTACACAATACCAGCTCTGCTGAAACTACAAACACATAATTTTCTATTGCAAGCAGAGCAACAAACAGCTGTTTTTATGGATCTACAGTGATTTAATTTTATACAAAAGGAGAGAGTAAAAATGACATCAGAATGAAAATCGTATTACACACACAAGGAAGAGAACTTAACAGTCTATGCACAAGTTAGGCATGGAGTGATGTTCATTTGACCCCTTGACTGTAGCAATATATTCTTGAACTTTTTCCTGAAAATGTATTGTTAAGGACTATTTTGTTGTTGATGTCATGGTGATGATTTTTTTAGTTTGGTTTTCTGTACTATTTTAGGACAATTGTGATTAGGGCTTTGTCAAGAAACATATTTGCATGACTAATAACTGGTCATCATTGTGCTTCCAGATGTTAACTATCTTTTAAAAACAGAAGCAGAATTTTATATATCAGTCTTTTCTTGAGATGGTCCATATTCATTATGGTATTTGAAAATTTTACATAGACACAAATGACAGTATGACAATTACCAGAGGGAAACCGGGTGGGGGAGGTAGCAGAGGGTAAAGGGATCAATGGTGATGAAAAGAGACTTGACTTGGGGTGGTAAACACAAAATACAATATACTTATGATGTATTATAGAATTATTCACCTGAAATCTATATAATTTTATTAATCAATGTAACCCCAATAAATTCAATAAAATATTTTAAAATAAAATAACCAATAACTTGGTCACTAAAATAAAATGAACTGCTTCAGACACTATGATCTCTACTATCTCAGTTTCATCATTTGGATAATGGCAATAAAATTATACTGAGTATTGTGAGGCCAAAACAAATTTATATCACTTTTTATTCAGAATGCATGGATATTAATGATAAAAGCAAAATATCTCATATCTCTCTACTATACCCACATGTCTTTATTAACAAAGTTGATCAGGCAAAAAGTAACCGTTTTTGTATTTCAGGAGATTACTTTCAGGTTTAGATACATGTGTCCATATGTATGTGTGTGTGTGTGTATATGTATATGTGTGTGTGTATGTCTACATATATATACACACAGACAGATACACACACACTTATATAGCTACATACATATATCTACATGTACCCAAACATATGTGTACAGAGAACGTTATACCAATAATGCAGTTTAGCGTCCTTTTAAATTTTTAATATTTATCGGAGATCTCATAGTTCATGTTCTTGACTATCATATCCAAGCATGCAAATACCATCTAAGCAAGATATAGAACATTTCCATCATGGACAAAAGTATCCAGTAGTCCCTTTCCAAATTCCCATTCTCCAGAGACAACTACTCTCTAAGTTCTATCTCCATAGATTAGTTTTGCAAGTCCTTCGAATTCAAATTAATGGAATAATATAGTACGTTTTGTTTTGTGTCTTTCTTCTTTCACTCAACATAATGTTTTTGGGGTCATTTTATATTGTTGAGTTTATCATAATTTGCTCCTTTTTATTGGTATATAAATAACCCACAAATTATATATTTCACCTGTTGGTGAATATTGAGTTTATTTTTCTTTTCTGGCTATTAAGAATAAAGCTATTATCAACATCTTAGAAAAGATGTTTGGACATACATTTTTAGTTTTCTTGGTTAAAAACCTTCAAGTAAAATTACTGAAAAGAGTAACTACATATTTAGCTTTCTAAGAAACTGATAAACTATTTCCCAATATAATTGCATCACTCCTATCAACAAAGTATAAAATTCAATGTGTCTACATCCTTGAAAATATTTGGTTACATCAGTTTTGCGTTTTTTGTTTGTTTGTTTTATTTTTTTGCCAGTGCATTGGGTATAAAATAGCACTTCATCTCTTGTTAACTAATACTGTTAAACATATATTAATATGTTTATTGGTCTTTTTGGAAGAGTATATATTTAAGTCTTTTAGTTTTTATATTGGATTCTTTGTATTATATTGTTGTTTTGTAGGAATACTTTATATATTTTGGATAAAATTCTTCTGTGATATATGCATTATAAATATATTTTTCCTCCATACATTTTGTGCACGGAGACTTGCATATCCATGTTTAATGAAATTTGTATAAGAAGACTATTTTAATTTGGAGGAATGTCAACTCATCAATTTGTACTTTTTAAAATTTTATCTAAGAAATATTAGCCTATCTCAAAGTCACAAAAATGTTCTTGTATGTTTTCTGCTAAAATCTCAATAGTCAAAATTTAGTTGTCTATATTGGTGAGCCTGTTCCTGAACTCTATTTTTCTACACTGATCCATTTTTTTCTCTCAACACCAATGCCACAAACCAGATTACTGTAGTTTTTCATAAGTTTTGAAATCATGCAATGTTAATCCTCCAACTTTGTTGTTTTTTTTTTAAGATGCTTTAACTAGTCTAGGGGCTTTGCATTTCATATAAATGTAATAAATGAATCTGTCAATGTCAATTTCTAAAAAAAAAGTCTTCTGGGATTTTGATCATGTTGCACTAACACTACTGTTCGATTTAAGAAGTGACAGCTTAAAAATATTGAGACTTCTGATGTATATGCAAGGTATATCTTTCCATATATTTAGATTCCCTTTAATTTTTTTCAGAAACATTTTATAGTTTTTACTATCCAAACCTTGCAAATCCCAAGTCAAACTAACCTTTCATATTTTATGCTATTATAAATACTATTGTTTTTCATTTCAATTTCAAATTGCTCATTGATATATAAAAATATAATTGATATCATGCAAGATTGCTAAACTCACTTATTGTTCTAGTAGTTTTATGTAGATTCCGATGGATTTTCTAAAATAATATCATCTCTGAATAAAGAAAGTTTTGCTTCTTCCCTTCCTTTTTATTTCTTTTTCTTGCCTAATTTCACTGGCTAGACTCTCCAGTACAATGTTGCATAGAAATGATGAGAAAACAAACATTCATATCTGTTGTCTAGTCCTGATTTTATGGGAAATGCATTGTCTTTAACTATTAAGTATCATGTTGTACATTTTCTTAGATACTCTTTATCATGTTGAGGGGATTCCCTCCTATTCCTAGTTTGCTGAGAAGTAAATGTTAGATTTTATCAAATGCTTTTTTTGTGGCTATTAAAATTATTACTTTTTCCCTTCTAGTTTATTGATATACTCAATTACATTTAATAATTGATTTTCAAATGTTAAAGCAAACTTGCATTGCTGGGATAAATTCCACCTGGTCATGATGTACTATTATCCTTTATATCAGAGATTTTTAACCTTTTTCATCTCATGGCACACATAAATTGGTTACTAAAATTCTTTGGCACACCAAAAATATTTTATATTTTTTTACTGATCTGACAAAAAATAGGTATAATTTTTATTCATTCACATAGAGCAGCTATTGTTGTGCTGGCTGTTGTCATTTTTTTATTTGACAATCTAAGGAAAAAAAGTCAGTGCTCTCACTAAATAGTCAGGTATTGCATATTTCAATTTTGTTTTGTGGCACATCAGTTGAAAATTGCTGCTTTATATGCATTGTTGAATTCATTTTGGTACAATTTTGTTTAGAAATTTTACATCTATATACATGAGGGATATTGGTCTGTAGTTTCCTATTTAAAATGTTTTTCTGTCTTTGGTAACAGTACTGCTGAACTCACAGAATGAGTTGGAAATATTTCTTTCTTTTCAATTGTCTGAAAGAGTTTTTGTAAAATTGTTATTTATTTTTTCCTTTGGGTTTAATTTGTTCTTTTCTTTGTTTTTTAAAGGGAAGGCTGAAGTCATTGGTCCATCAATTTTTGTTGTTGCAATAACACATTTAATGTTATAAATTTACCTCTACATCCAGCATTAGCCATCTCATAATTTTAATAAGATATTTTAAATAATTAATTTGTAATAATCACAATATTTCATCACACTTATGTAGTTTTGATTTAATGCTTCAGTTTTTTGTGTTTTTATTGTGTTTTTTTAATTATGTTCTTTGTAGATTATAATTTCTTTGCTTTTAAATTTTATAGAGATTTGTTGGTATTATTTTTATAGTTTTTAGTGGTTTTCTTTTAAATTTATTTTGAAATCATTCTATTCTTGAATATTAAATGCAAGCATGAAATCTATTACTTAACATGCTACTTCTTGGCATGAGAATTAACACACTTTTAATTCCTAAGCTTCTATTTTATAGTGCTTGAATGCATTATCTAAGATTTAATTGTTTTTTTATGTATAATATGAATATATATTCTTTTAATAACTTTTTTTGACATTTCCATTTGTTTTAAAAACATGTATAAAATTATTTAGACTTACCTTCATACTTAACTGGCTAAAAGTATCAAATATTTATTATAACAATTTGTTCATTTTGTTTTGTTTTATTTTTTAAATCATTTCTCAGGTAACCAGAGTAAACCTTTAAGTAATTTTATTTTTAAGAAACTCACTAAAGTAATACATTTTAAGGCCTTGTTCATATGGGGGGGGGGGGGGGCGGGGAGGAAGATACCTGTATCTTTATATTGCCTTCACAGAAGAAAATATTTGGCTTTTAAGTGATTTAACCAAAATATTTTTCCTTAAAACTGGGCAGATAGTCTAGAGAAGTTCTTCATTGCCTTCTAATTACTCTTACAGTAAATGTTTTATTTTATTTATTTTATTTTATTTTATTTTATCCTCACCCGAGGATATTTTTCCATTTTTTGTACAGATAGAGTGGGAGGGAGAGAGAGGAAGGGAGAGAGAGAGAGAAACATCGACGTGAAGGGACACATCGAGTGGCTGCCACCCGCACGACCAACCAGGGCCGGGGACAAACTGCAACCGAAGTACATGCCCTTAGCGGGAACCGAACCCGGGTCTCTCCGGACCGCAGGCCGACGCTCTAACCGCTGAGCCAAACTGGCCAGGGCACAGTAAATGTTTTAGAAGAGATATAAAATCAGCCATGTTTAAATTATATTTAGATATCCAATTTATCTTTTATCAGGTTTGTGTACTTCAAAATTTTGCCAAGATAAGTTTTAGTTGGGCTCCTTTTGAATAATTTTGCTTGGAGTGTAAGGAGCCATTTTGGTCTGAAGACATAGGTCATTTTTTTCCAAAGTGTCTTCTTTGGTTAAATCATTGATTATTGCACATGTTTCTGTTTTTCTCTTTATTTAGAATATCAATATTTTATAGGAATAATATAAATTATTTTCCTTTAATATCTGTCATCTTCTTTTTTTTCCCATCTGTCCTATTATCTATATTCCTAGAGGGCTTTACTGATTTGTCCTCTAAGTAAAAAATTTCAGTCTTTTTGAGTATTCATTTGGTTCTTGTTTTCTTTGGCAAAGATTTTTATTTCTGTTACTGTATTTACTGTGACCTTGCAATTCTTTTTCATCTCACCCCACTGCTCTCCCATCACAATCCCTTTGCTTAGGTCCTCGGTATTCCTCTCACACACCTCTCACGTGTCATTGTGCATTCTACTGAGGCTGTCCCAGGTTCACTGAAACTTTATCCTGGCTTTTCTAGGGGATCACATTAAAAGATATGCCATTCTTTTGAATCTTTGTGATAAGGTTTCCTTTTTCTTTGTCATGCTTTTTATATTCCAGTGAAAAGAACCAAAGTTTTGCCACCCTGAAACTGCTCATTTGGGATATTGATTTTAAGCTGTTTATTAAGAATCAAGATTCAAGGTCTCCCAGTGTTGTCTCAAAGGGTAAGAGATCCTCATTTTTAAAGCTGCATAGTATTCCATTGTGTATATGTACCACAGCTTTTTTATCCATTCATCTACTGATGGGCTGTTTCCAGGTCTTAGCTATGGTAAGTTGTGCTGTTATGAACACAGGGGTGCATATATTCTTTCTGATTGATGGAGAGTATTATGCTAAGCAAAATAAGCCAGTCAGACAAAAACAAGTATCATATTATCTCACTTATATGTGGAATCTAATGAACAAAATAAACTGATAAACAAAAAAGGTCCAGATACATGGAAGCAAGAAACAGACTGACAAATCTCAGAAGGAAGTGGTGGGGTGGAAGAGAACTTATACGCATATATGCATAACCCATGGACACGGATAATAGTGCGGTCAACATTTTCATGAATATCTAAATGTCCCATGTTCATGTACTAAATTTTGATTTTCTTCTGCTAATCTGTCTCTGTTAATTTGATTATTAGCCCAGCTAGAACTTAGAAGGTAGGAGGAAAATTATTTTTTTTCAGCCCCCACACCAGCCATTCTGTAATAATGTTATTTCTACCCAGAAATAATATTTTTCACTAGATATTCATGATCCTAGTAAAAGTTCCAGAGCCTAGTGTCAGGGTAGGTAGTTATTCATGACAGAGAAGGGAGCAAAGTAAGCCCGATTAAGTCGGGAAATGGTGGTTTCACACACACAGGCATCTTTCTGGACAACATCCTGCCTAGTTGACTAGGCAGGAGAGAAAGCTTATAGCTAAGGGGCTTGGGGGAGTTAACCCACAATATTCTGCTCCATTAGTGGGGGCAGGAAGAGAACAGCAAGGGGAAATTACTTCCACTGAGTGCATATGCAATAGAAGCGAAATGACAAAGCAGAACTGAGGCATGTGCTGTAGGAGCCAAAATAGCGACCAAAAGGGAGGACACTAACTGGGGAAAGTCTGGAAAAGGACTAGATTGGAGAAGAGCACAAGCCCCGGAGAATCCAGGAAAGAGATTGGATAGGAGGAGCGCACCAGCACAGATTGGGTAGTTTGATAGAAAGTCTGCTCTTTTCCAGAAACCAAGGAAAAATATAGAGGCTTTAGCAAGGACCTCAGGGCAGCTGCTACCCTATAGCCTGCCTCCTCTCTCTGCCTCTCCAAGAGTGTATTGTCACTTGTTATTTTTCGCTCTAATAAATCTTCCCACTATCACTAAATTCCTCCTTTTTGAGTGTTCATGAAATTCTTTCCCTGCCTCACCGATGAAGAACCGCGGCCTCCGGCAACACTAGTAAGCGTTGAACTCATGTCATGCTGCTTAATTCTTTGGAGTTAATTCTATCTCTGCTATTTCTTTCACACTCTGAACCTACTGAATATATGGCAAAAAAATTAAAAAGGCCGAATTTTGCTCTGGCCATTTGGCTCAACGATTAGAGCATCGGCCCATGGACCAATGAGTCTCGGGTTCAATTCTGGTCAAGGGCATGTTCCTCTGTTGCAGTTCGTCCCCAGCCCTGGTCCGGTCATGCAGGAGGCAACCAGTGAATGTGTCCCTCTCACACTGATGTTTTCCTCTCTCTCCCTCCCTCCCACTCTATCTGAAGATAAATAGAAAAATATCTTCGGGTGAGAATTTAAAAAAATAATAATAAAACAATAAAAAGTAAAAAGGCTGAATTTTTAGCCATTAATGCTCTCTTTGTTCATATCTTGATCAACCATGATCTACTTAGAATCCTAGCTCTCAGGACACAGAGTATACTACAGCTAATCCTGTTCCCATCCATGTAGTTGTTACTCCTTTTTACATTGTCCTCAGAGAGTCTGTTGCGAAGTGGACCTACAAGAGGGGTTGGGGAACAAGCAGGAGCTCTCTGTCACCCCAAGGGCAGCCTTTATGAAGCAAACAACTTGTTTTCAGTTTGTACAAACCCAGAGCTTCTGAACTAGTGTCCTATCTTTTCAGGCTGGAGTTTTTTCTTGGTTTCTGGAGAAAAGATGAGTTCATTGCATTTGATGTTAAGCTCCACAGTCATTTTAGTTAGTGGAATTGCTCTCATATTTGGCAAAGGTGGACTGACAGATTTTGCTTTTGTTTTTGTTATCAGTTCTTTTGTTTTGTTTTGTTTTGTTTTCTCTGTATCTTTATGAGAATTTTAGGGGAAAATAAAAATCAGAGATACTGTATTAGGGACTGCTTGTCAGGCAACATTTTAAAGTGGAAGGCCATTAGAGTCCTTTGTTGCTATTTGAAGCCCTCAATCATGATTTCACATTAATCTGTCAGCAACCACCTACGTAACATTTGACTTTGTGACCCTGCCTTACTCATAGCTTCAACACTAAGTATAATTAATCACTCTTTCTGAATAAGCCAGCCTTGGATACTTTACTACCCAATGCAACATTGCAAAAGTCTTATAAAGAAAATACTCCCATTAAAACTATTTCACTAAAGTCAAGAAAGAGAAAAGACTCATTTTCCAGCATTTGATTAAGCAAAAACAGTATATTTTCTCTTTACTTTCTTCTCCCTGTTTTAACAGACATAAAAAATATTTCAGCGTTGCCAGGAGAGACCTATTGCCATCTTGATGAATTATTGAAGGAACTAGCCCAAGGAATTAAAATGGACATTGAATTAGAATTCTTGAAATTTAGGTTCTAGTCCTGATTCTAGCAAACATTGTAACCGAGGTCAAGTCAATTTATCCCATTGGATCTCGGTTTGTTCACCTGTAAAATCAGTTTTCCTTGTAACTCTATTATTCCACAATGGAAGGAAAATATGGCACAAAATTTCATAGAGTGAAATTCATTGATAAAATGCATCAGATTATTCAA
Organism: Molossus molossus; assembly: GCF_014108415.1. Taxonomy (NCBI): domain Eukaryota; kingdom Metazoa; phylum Chordata; class Mammalia; order Chiroptera; family Molossidae; genus Molossus; species Molossus molossus. The sequence continues at coordinate 22,009,208 of NW_023425347.1, read as the reverse complement.
TTATGTCACAGTCCAGTTCCCTGATATCGCACACTTTTTTAACTCTGTGCTGCAGTCTTGAAATTCTTCACAATTTTATATCTGAACTTGAGTTTTGTAAGCGAATTTTCTTGAGACAATGGAACATGCCTATGGAAAGAGGAGATGTGAGAGCATCTTGAACATACATGTACAATATGCCTGTTCACCATCCTCGCCTCCCTATTCATACTGATGTCTCCCAGTAACACTGATAATGCCCAATAGATTCAGGATTCTAATGGATCTTTGACATGTGGAAGTTCAGCAAGACCTAGAGTAAGTACAAGGTAAACATCTATAATTGAGTAAAGTGGGCACGAGGAGCACAGACAGCCCCAAAAGACCACACTTCGTATTCAAACTAGAACTTGCTTCTGACACAGAAACATGTCGATAGCATTCTAAGAAACACAAATGACTAAGAAATCCTAACGTGTCCTTTCTTCCTTATGTTACTTTCTCACCTTAGTCAACCATTATGCTGAAACACCATGACATAGATAGAAAGGAAAAGGTACAATGTATGTACATAAAGAAGTCAAAAATAGTGAGTTGAATTATTTTTCACTCTTCTGGTGAGAAAAAAATACATATTTATGTATGAGTCATGAAATATGTTGTTTTGGCATTCCACATACAATTAAATGCTCTTATATTTTAATTTAAAACCGGAATTGCACAATTTTAAAAATGACATCAGCCTTGCCAATAACATTTCATTTTTATTTTTCTTCACTAGAATATTAAATAACAAATAAAAAACAGCATGAGAAGTTGAGAAAGACCAGGAAGAAAAGATAAATCTTTATATTTTAGTACTTTAATGTCACCTTTTCCTACTCTTTGAATAAAGGGCTCTGCATTTTCATTTTGCACTGGGCTCTCAAATTATGAAGCCTGCCCTACCCACCTTTCCATGCTGTTCTCCATCTGTTATCCTAGTTGACCTAGAAGGAGCCCTGCTTTGATCTTCATAACTTCCTCAGGAATAAGAATTACAGTCCTTGTGGTCAACTCCCCTTACCTGCTTGTTGATGTTACTTACAACCTGGATCTCTGGCTCTTCTCAGACCATCCCAACATGCCCCTTACTTTCTCAACCATCCTATTTCAGCTTCTGGGGTTGTTATGTATTATTTCCCTACATATATAGGTCTGCTTAGTCACAAGCTCCTGGCCTTTGTCATGGTCAGACCTCAATTACTTGGCTCAAATGTTTACGGGGTCAGGGACACACAGTGGAAAAGATTCATTCATTCTTTGAAACTGATTTTACTTACTGTATAACTTATGAAAGACAAAGTAACCGAGGCAAGTTTAGGTGTTGGTTTTTTGTTTTTTTGTTTTTTTATCCTCACCCGAGGATATTTTTCCATTTTTTTGTACAGATAGAGTGGGAGAGAGAGAGAGGAAGGGAGAGAGAGAGAGAAACATCGACGTGAAGGGACACATCGAGTGGCTGCCACCTGCACGACCAACCAGGGCCGGGGACAAACTGCAACCGAAGTACGTGCCCTTAGCGGGAACCGAACCCGGGTCTCTCCGGACCGCAGGCCGACGCTCTAACCGCTGAGCCAAACTGGCCAGGGCTAGGTGTTGGTTTTAAGCACAACCGCAGATTCCACATTTTCAACAGATAGGTCATGACATCTTGTCAAGTCAGTACTGAAAGACCTGTCCAGACCTGCAATCCCTTAGGTACAGGTGAGCAAATTGGTATCTCAGAGGATGCGTGATTTGCCTGTTAACACACAACTAGTTAATAACAGAAATGAAACCGAGATCAAGACCTTCTAACTCCAGCAAGGTGAAGTTACTAAACAGGACCATAGTATATGTGTATATTATGGTCCAATACTCAGCATCTAGAAGGGGTGCAACAGAAAGACATCATAAGGCAAGGAGCCCTTGCCTATCAGACAACCACCACCATCACTACCAGATCTGGTCATGTGTTACTCCTTCCGCCATCCCTCGTGCCCTTGCTATCCAAGTAATAGTCCAGGACTGTTAACGTCAGCATCGCCTGGAGCCTGTTAGAACCCAAGACCCTCAGACCCACCTCCAATCTGCAGAATCAGAATCTGTGAGTTTAACAGGACCCCAAAGAGATGTAAAAGAACTTTAAAGTCTAAGAAGCATCAATCTCAATTTAAAAAATGCTTCTTAAGTGGAGGGAGAGAGGGAGCAAGGGAAAGAGAGAGAGAGAGAGAGTCACAAAAAGTCTCTCATTCCATTTCTGTTTAATAAAAAGCCTGGGATTTAGTTCCATTGTTTCCTTTACTCACTTTTCTTCTTTTTCTTCTTTTTTTCCAAGGCTTTTTGTTGCTGTTGCTGTTATAACACTGAAGAGCTACATGAGACAGAAAGCTTGGCAGCCTTCCCACAATCCTCAGCATGTGGGAATAGCAAGTAACAAAGTGTTAGCCCCTGCCAACTGGTGGTTCCGTGTAAATGTCTCTGTTAACAACCAACACTGCTGCTAGCAGCCATCGGAGCAAAGCGGCAAATCTGTTCCTCTCTCCGGTGTGGGAAGCACCGCTGAAGAAGTCACCTAATTACTTGATTAAGATGTATCAATCCTGGAAATTGTTGATCTAGAACATTGAGTCTCTGACATTTAGTTCATTCTTGATTGAACAGAATAGTTTCAACCTGGTTCTTATGTGCTGTCTCCAAGTACCATGTGCCATGTGGAGAATGATACCACTGTGACTTCATGGGGGAGAAGGGAAAAACAGTTCGGGGCCAAATCCTTTTGGTCGTCTTGTCTCAGTATAGCCCTTTCATAAGTCTGTGTGGCAATAATTAGAAAAAAATGAATAATCCTGGAAAAAATAGGATTCTATAAATCTCTGATAATAATTAGGAAAATCAGGGGGTTTTTTTGGTAAGCATACTAATTCTATTTTGAAAACCATTGAGAATTTTCTCCCACACCTAAGAAACAAAGATCTTAGCTCACCTCTACCCAGTTTAAATGCATCATTGAAGAGGGTTTCTACCTCTATAGTCTCACACCCATACTTTTTTAAAGATGCAGTGTCTCTGGTTCAGTCATTACCCACCTGGGGCAGGAGTGGATGCAATTTAATGACTAGTTGCTTCTTTTGGTCATGATGTCACCTCATTTTCTTAAGAGCAGCAGGTGGCCCACCTTCAGTAATCACCTGCACCAAGAGTTGAACAGTAACAGCAATAAAAACAGTTCTCCCAACGACTGGGTTTTCTTTGAAAGTTAGAATGAAGGGAAAGAAAAACAAGATAACACCCCAAGAAGTAGTTATTGTTTTAAAAAGCACTTTCTATTTTTGGCTAAAATAAATGAGTCTTGCTTTCCTCCCGGAAAACCCTTCCTTGATTTAAGAGCAGTGGGAATTTGCTTTTATTATCAACTTCCTGTTGACATTCAGGTAGGGTTATTTACCATAAGTGCATGTTTTTTTTTTTCTGCTTATGACCACCAGGCCATTGTGACATATACTGAAACACAGGTCTGACAGTCTAGAATGAGCCCAGGCTTCTTTCATTTTTCCAAGTGTGATGATATGAACCAGGTAACAAGATAATATGATCCGTGGCTTCATGTACTTCCAGAAAATGAACCCTGCCTGTATAATGCTAACCAAACCACCCATACGATCTCAGGCTTTAAAGATAACTGTTGTTGATTACTTGGTGTTATCGTCGTTGAAGAACTAGAATCCAGTAGTGAAAAGAGGTTTCACTGGCTCACTTTTAGCACCATAAGTATGCAAATTTGCTTCAGCTGGCAAAGATGGCTTTGCAAGCTGGAATAATTCACATTTTGCCAAAACAATAGACAGAATTTCCAGAGTGAGCCTCCCTAACTCCACATAGAAATGAAATTACAGTAACATTTACTGTAACTTAACCAACATTTGGCCAAACTCTTCCAAGACAATCTCAGTTTTAAATATTGCATCCTGTATCACAGTCTCTGCTCATCACTGTTATAATGCCTCATTCCTGTCTCCATAAACATGGGAAATGTCCTAATTATCTAAAGAACAGTTCCTACTTTTTTTTCTCACAACATAAAATATTTCAATGTTATCTTTAAACCTGGTTCTTATTTTGGCTTCAGAGAAGTAGTTATGGTATATGGGTCACTGGGAAAATGCCTGACTGTCTTTGGAGGCTGTTTTACCACAGTTTAGATAAAACGCAAGCCATTGTGCATATCTATCATCTAGCCTCTTCTTTGGGTGTTCAGCAACACACAAATAATGACACTGAAAGATACCCAGGGTATTTCCAAAAGATAATAGCTGATAACTAGTGGCAAGAGGAAACACATAGACTCTTGAACTTCTTACATTCAATGTGTAGTACATTTGTTGAAATGGACATTCGGTGGGAATTACTGATAATTCTGGAACAAGGTCAAAATTTTCAAAGCTATTCCTTACTATCTCTTTAGATCAAAATCTTTAGTATGTCCAGGTAGTTCCTCATGTCTTCCTCCTGGTAGAGAATGATTTACAGTTATAGAAGAAGATTTAAAAAATGGAATCTAGAGTAGAAGAAATATCTCTAAGCTTTGGTGTTATTTATGGCCAATAAGGTCATTCTTACACAGAAGCAAGGCTAACAGAAGCTTTAAGTAAACCTCATACACCTGACTATTCTTTTTTTTTTTTTTTCACTTTTCTTCCCTTTCTTCTCCAGAGCTCTCCTCTTAGTTCTGTTTATCACATTTTAAAGTCATATATTAAACTCATTTTCTCTGCTCAGATGTATTTTCCAGCACCCCATCTTTTGCTCTCTGCTCTTCTATTTGCAGTCCTTTAATAATTTAATTTACTCTCATGACTAATATTTATACTTATGATTCTCAAATATACAGCATTAATTCTTTTTTTTTTCCTAGGTCAGACCACTCATTCATCTTCACTTTTATGGTCTTCAGTTTATTCTCACCAGGTTCTGAAATCAAACTCAAAATCTCACTGTCCTTAAGTTTTTAACTCTTCCTAGGTTTCCAAGCACAATTAACAGTATCTACATCTAGTCCATAAACTGAACTAGAAACTTGGAATCATTCCGACTCCTCCACAAGACTTTCAGCTGCATAATGGCAAAGTTTTTGTTTTAGTAACCTTTGTATACCCAGTGAGTAGCCAAGTACACAGCACATTGCAGGTGCTTAATAAAGATTTAATCAATTATTAAATCCTTGACTCATTCTTTCCCATGCTCTTGGAATCCGTTTGGTCAGCTAAGTTTGCAGTTCTAATCCAAAAGCATTGTGGAAACTTATCGTCTTTTCTCCATTTCTAGTCTTTCTGCCACGGACCGTTCACTTCTCTGCCCTTTATGTCTTCTCATGACAGTCCAACCTCCACATCGCCACAGCGGTCATCTTTTCAAAACAAAAGTCTGACCATGTCATTCACCAATGTGAATACTCCTGTTGGCTTTACACACTATTTAACTTAGTTCTTGGCCCAAGAATCCAGCTTCTCACCAATTGCAACTTCTCCATTATAAACCTTATGCTCTACCCCATTGAACTTGCTTCCATTCTTAAACAAGGGTTCACTCTCCCATTTCCCATTGAGTTGTGCATGCTCTTCTCTGTCTAGAATGCCCTTCCACTCTCTTTGTCTCGTCACAGAGTAACTCGACATCACCTCTTTTGTGAAATTTCCTCTGATCCCCTCGGATTCTTCCTGTTTTATATCCCCATCACAATTAGCTCGGCATTCTTTCAAAAAATTTTCATATTATTTTTCATGTTCATTTTGACTGCTGCATTGTGATTTCTTAAAGGAAGAATGATGCTAAATTTATTTTTACTGTCCCCACAATCCAGCAAGATTGCAGCACATAATAGCTATTCAGTATATGTTTCAAAGCAAGTCTTTTTCTGGAATATTGAGAGTAGAAAACATAATCTGAATAGAATGGGAAGTGAAAGTATGTTTTCACCAAAACTCTGGAAAACTTTAATATACCATAATAAATCTCGTCATCAAAGCACTATTACTATTAGAACCTATGTCTGCAGTGGGATAGGGCAAAGGGCTGAGAGAAGAGACAGAAATCAGTTGAGTTTGCTTTTATATCTGTAGTAACTAGTTGGACAATTTTTTGCTTTTCTGACCTTGAACCATCAGCTTCCAAGAAGTCCACTTACGAATGGTTCCCTGATGAGATCAGCATGCGGCTCACGGGAGTGCTGGCCACAGCTGTTTATCTAAACAGGAGCAAGTAACAACTGGTACAGTTTCAACCCTACAGTTAAATGAAAAATGATTTGGCATCGACATCAAACTAACAGCACTGAGGTAGCAGTAGGTGCAACTTTATTCTATTTTTCTCTTTGGGAATTGTTTTCAGTTTCTCTATTTACAATGTATCACATAATCTTCTGAATAGGGAGTAAGTAATAGGTAGGTATGCACATACAGAATGTGGGTGGCAGCCACTCGATGTGTCCCTTTCACATCGATGTTTCTCTCTCTCTCTCTCCCTCTCTCTCCCTCCCACTCTACCTGAACAAAAAATGGAAAAATGTCCTCGGGTGAGGATAAAAAAAAAAAAAAAAAAAAAGAATATGTCCTTACATACATGTAGCTATATTTCATTTATTCCATCAGCAAAATAAACAGATTAAAGATATTTCCATAATCAACAGAATTAAAATTAAATAGTTCTTAAAAATTAATAAAAGTGTTTCTGCTATGTCATTTAAATACCTCTGAATTGAGCCTGAATGTACACACAAAAGAGGGTCATGATTGTGTTTTTGCAATTTTAACTCACTTATGTAATCTTTTATATTTCACCCTTCATGGGCTACACATAACAAGTGCCTTGCCTTTACATCACTATCAGCAGCTTATGTGCTTTCTTCAGAAGTACATAATAAAGATCTCTGTTATTTGATCTGATTGTCTTGAGAAAAGAGCATTGCACTCAGTAGTTATAAGTTTTTCTATCTGAGTGAATGAATAAAATAAAGAGGGCTAGAGTCTGTTATTGGGGACCCAGGGCCCAATAGTCACATGGGAGCGTTCTGGCCCACTGCTGAGCCTCATTGTTTGTGCCGAAAAGGGTTGGGGTGGGAAGGTGCCTCTGAGATCCCAGCTGGGCCCATCCTGTCAGCATTTATAGGTATGGATCTCTGCCAAAAATAATCTCACCCTACCATTGGCTTGATGATATCAAGTCTTTCAATTTGAGACAGAAATTCTCCTCTCACAATTGGAGAAAGATGTAAAACCTAACCGAGAAGGGCGCAATAATAGCACATTGATTTAATACAATGATAGGTAGAAATTAGTAAACAGAATCAGATCTTTCCATAAAGTCTACTTATTTATATACTTATTTAGATGAGTAGCATCATCAGAGAACGTGGGGGTGAGAAGAAATAAACCTACAAAGAATGAGGAAAGGGGGATTTCCAACTCGAAGAGAGACAGTGCAAGGAAGGAAGACAGAAAAATGAAATTAAGCTTCATCTATTTAAACCATTCGCTTACAATTGATAAAAGCGATAAAAATAATCGTGATAACAATAATTGAATGTTATTATGTGTCAGATTCTGTGCTAATCATCTTTTCATTGGGCCATCTGATTTAATTTCCTAAAAGAATCCTGGGAGGCAGGTAGTATTATATTCATTTCACAAATTAATAAAGATGTTAATTGATTTGCCCAAGGTTATATAGTTTTAGAAGTGGTACAACAGGGATTGCAGCTCAGGTCTGTCTTCTTCCAAATCCCATAACAATGTTATGTTTATGTAGTGCTTTCCATATAGAAAGATATATGTGGTCTCTCCTACTTCAATTCTCAGTTTAAATCATAATAACATTTAATTGTGGTTGTGACAAGACTTGGCTCAAGTCAAAAATTGAGTTTGGTCTTAAAGATACTAAAGAAAGAAACATTTGCATAGCAGAATTTCGATACCTGAGACTACCCCACCAGCTTTTAGGGGATTTGATTGAATTCACTGAATTCAATGGATTTGTCAGATTGAAAATTTGGTCAGTGATCTGCTGCAACTTCGCTGGGCAGTGAACTTCAGCAAGAGAAATCAGTGATTCTGTCTATGAATCAAATGTGCTTCAGAGAAGCTAGATAAGCACATTCCCTCTGCTCCAGAAACATTCCAGTTAGGTTTTACATATAATATTATCAGCCATATTAAATTACCACTAATGAAGAACAACTGAATATTCATCCTAATCATTATTATCCATTATTAATAAAGAGTAAGCTAGACATCTATTTACTCAGGAAATAATTAAGTCCTACTGTTTGCCAGGCACTGTTGCAGTTGCTGGGGATTCAGCAGCCACCATGGCAAACAAGGTTATTGCTTTGGCAGAGCATAAGGTATGAGAGGAAAGAGTGCCTCGTTATAAAACAAGTAACGGAGAAAATATCCCAGGGTTAAAATGAGATGATGTGGGCAGGTGAATAATTTCGGGGATGGTCAAAGATAACCTCTCTGGTAACATGCTTTTTCGGCTGAGGTCTCTTTGAAAGAAATCAGCCATGACTAGATCAAGGGGAAAGGGTTTATTAACATGTGTTGCTCTTTTTTTTTTTTTTTGGCCAGGGGAGAGCGCGAATGCAGTCCCTACCATAAGTTATGCGTCAAGTTTCCCACACTTGGGGAAATCACAGGGGTCAGCTCGTTCTGAGTGCAGTGCATAAGCCTCCCCCTGGGAAACCACCTTCATGATCATGGTACCTCCCCTGCCAAGTAAGAATGTGTGTTGCATCTTTTCAGGTTCTTCTGATATGTTTGGTTGATTATTCTCTGCAGTAAATTATCTGTTCCCCGTTATCTCCAGCCAAAACTAGTCCCAAATAAAACAACTTCCCCAGGTGATTCAGATATGTATCAAAGTTTAAGAGCACTGTTTAAAGGGCTGGAAAAAGAAAAAAAATGGGCATGTCCCTTTATTGCATGTCAAGTGGAGAGATTATTGAACATTCAAAATGAATTTTTTAAAGAATAAAATCACAAGCCCTGGCCAGTTTGGCTCAGTGATTAGAGCGTTGGCCTGTGGACCGGAGAGTCCCAGGTTCAGTTCCCGCTAAGGGCACGTACCTCCATTACATTTTGTCCCTGGCCCCAGTTGGGGTCATGTGGGTGGCAACCACTCGATGTGTCTCTGTCACATTGATATTTCTCTCTCTCTTCCTCCCCCTCTATGAGACCCGGGTTCAGTTCCCGCTAAGAGCACGTACCTCGGTTGCAGTTTGTCCCCGGCCCTGGTCGGTTGTGCGGGTGGCAGCCACTCGATGTGTTCCTTTCACATCAATGTTTCTCTCTCTCTCTCTCTGTTCCTCTCTCTCCCTCCCACTCTACCTGAACAAAAAAAATGGAAAAGTGTCCTCGGGTGAGGATAAAAAAAAAAGAATAAAATCACAAAATCCCAAGTATATTCCTAAAATTTAATAATAAGACAATCACTTAATTTGGATGATAAACATTAAATCTTGTTTTTAAAATATTTTTAAATTGGACTTCCGGTCAAGATGGCAGGTAGGTAAACTCGGTATCGCGTCCTCCCACAACCACATCAAAGTTACAACTAAACTACAGAACAACCATCATTCAAAACTGCCTAAAGTCAAGCTGAATGGAAGTCCTACAACTACGGAATTAAAGCAGCAGCCACATCCAGACTGGTAGGAGGGGCGGAGGCGCTGGCTGGTCCCACACCCACGTGTGGCGGATAAAAATCAGGAGGCTCCCGTGGCTGGGAAGGTCCTTTGTGAGGACTGAGGGGTCCCCGTCTCACACCAGGTACCCCCCTCAGGGTTCCAGTGCCAGGAAGAGAATCCCCATAACTTCTGGCTGGAAAAACCAGCGGGAACTGAGGCTCAGGGAAGCTGAAGCGACTGGAGCCCCAGGCAGCTCCTTAAAGGGCCCGCCCACGGACTTATCGGACTCTCTCCCTCTAAGCTTGGAGGGGAGGCAGCTCGAGGGGCACCAGAGACATACAGGGAAGAACTCAGCTGTTTGGCACTGGAGCGAGGGCTGGAGAGGGGGTTTCTCGGGGACAAACGTGCTGTCAGAGGCCTTGGATCCTTTGGTGAGCCCTTTCCGGGGGCGGCAGACAGCCACCATATCTGGGACTCCAGCAACCTGGGTCACACTGGTAGCCCCGCCCTGGTAACTCCATGAGGCCCCGCCCACCCCACCCAACTTTCAGGCCCACCCCACCCAACTTTCAGGCCCACCCAAGCCGTTGCCACTTGCTTAAACATAGGATTGGCCTGTCTTGGATCCTGCTTCAGGTTTTTCCTAAATTCTTTCAAACGAGCAGTATCTGGTCTCAGCGAGCCCCATACCTCTCATTAAGTAATACACAGAAACAAACACAGGGAGGCAGCCAAAATGAGGAGACAAAGAAACAGGTCCCAAATGAAAGAACAGAACAAAACCTCAAGAAAAGAACTAAGCGAAATGGAGATAAGCAACCTAACAGATACTGAGTTCAAAATACTGCTTATAAGGATGCTCAATGAACTTACTGAGAACCTCAGTGAACTTAGGGAGGGCCTCAAGAGCATAAAAAAGGACCAGTTAGAAATCGTGGATACACAGAATTGAAGGAGGCATTAACTGAAATAAAGAATAATTTATACAGCTTCAATAATAGAGTACGTAAATCCAAGGAGCAAACCATCGATTTGGAATATAAGGAAGCAAAAAATCCCCAAGTGTAAGGAGCCTTTGGGACAACTTCAAGCGTGCCAACATTCGCATCTTGGGGGTGCCAGAAAGAGAAGAGCGAGAACAAGAAATCAAAAACCTGTTTGAAACAATAATGGCAGAAAACTGTCCTAACTTGGTGAAGAAAACAGACATACAAGTCCAGGAAGCACAGAGAGTCCCAAACAAGATGAACCCCATGAGGCCCACACCAAGACACATCATCATCAAAATGCAAAAGGTTCAAGACAAAGAGAGAATCTTAAAAGCAGCAAGAGAAAGGCAGCTAGTTACCTACAAGGGAGTTCCCATTAGGCTGTCAGCTGATTTCTGAAAAGAAACTTTGCAGGCCAGAAGGGAGTGGCAAGAAATATTCAGAGTGATGAAAACCAAGAACCTACAACCAAAATTACTTTATCCTGCAAAGCTGTCATTTAGAATCGATGGACATATAAAAACTTTCCCAGACAAGAAAAAGTTAAAGGAGTTCATCACTACCAAACCGTTATTATATGAAATGATGAAGGGTCTTTTCGAAGAAAAAGATAAAATGTATGAACAAACAAAATGGCAATGAATACATATCTATCAACAATAGAATCTACAAACAAAATGAACAGGTAGAACAGAAACATTCTCATAGATACAGAGAACATTTTGTTGGTTGCCAGTTGGGAGGGGGGTTGGGGGAATGGGTGAAAAAGGTGAAGGGATTAAGAAGCACTATTTCATTGCTAGACTGACAAACCTCAAAGGGAAAGGGGTTGGGGTGGTGGTGGGAAGAAATAAAACAAAGAACTTATATGCATAACCAATGGACACAGACAATAGTGTGGGAAAAGGTGGGAGGGGGCGGGAGTAGGGAGGAGGGGGGTCAATGGGGGAAAAATGTGGAACATCTGTAATACATTTTACATCCAACAATAAAGATTTAAAAAAATAAAGTAAAAAAAATAAAAAAATGTGAAGAATCTAAAAAATAAAATAAAATAAAATAAAATGTTTTTTAATTGATTTTTTGAGAGAAAAAAGAAGGGAGAGAGAACCATGGATGAGAGGGAAACATCATCAGCTGCCTCCTGCATGCCCCCTACCGTGAATCAAGCCCACAACCAGGGCATGTGTCCTGACTGGATATTGAACCAGTAACCTTTTGGTGCAAGAGATGACACTTAATCCATTGAGCCACACCAGTCATGCTAAACATTCAATCTTATTTGTCTGTAATAAAAATATAACAGATAGGAGGCTATTTCTTCAAATATCCCATAAAATACAGTGGCTTCCATCAAAGTGATCTAGGAATTTTACAGTTGTTTCTTTTATTCTTCCAAGATCAGTGATTATTAATTGCATGTTTGTGAGTTCTGGAGAAAGAAACTCTATTAATTTGGCTTTGTGGGGAACATTATAAAATTGTAAAAGAGAGAGGGTGATAAAAGGAGAAGATTGATATCCATGTAGTGCCAAGAGGGTGACTAATGCGATTACTTCCTTATGAAGCTGTAATTCTCAAACTGTTGGTTTTTATTTTCAAAAAAACAAAGCAGATTTGAAGCTCACGCATTGACTTTTGCCCAAGAATATTTGAAAATTTCTTTTTACTGGATTAAAAGCTTTATTCCAGTAATGAAAACTTTTCCTTTGCAGTGTTTGATAATTATCATACTTGTAAGCAAATTGGCTTTAGCCACAATGAATAATACATATGGTCACAAGAAATTAAAATGTTAATATACAATGCTTTTTTATGTGGTATGGAAATACTAAGCAACCAGAAGTATAAAAGCATAAGGAAATCATTTATTGCTATTTCTCCATATTAATAATATCCTAGTAACAAGTGTTTATGGTATGTGTTATACTTTTTAAATTTAGATACACTGTGTCTGCATTTTTTTCTTTATGAACACAAATATTTGTCTACAACTATCTAATAATGAGAATGTATTCTTCAATTAATTGTAGCACCCCCCTCCCCCGTGTGGTCCTCACTACAGCTTCCTTTGAAGTATAGCAGCAACCACATGTCCACTCCACTAAAAAAGTGTTTCATCTTGAATTGAAGATAAACTAGCAATGTCTTTCAGCATTTCTTAAAAGAAGTCACCCGTCAACTTTTCACTACAGTTAGAGGATTCCAGGAGCAAAATGCAGAAAACTTAAAGTAAAATTTTCTTATAAAACTAAGACAATAGATAAAAGACATGTTGAAGACCTGGCCAGTTTAGCTCAATGGATAGAGCATCGGCCCACGGACCAAAAAGTCTCGGGTTCAATTCCAGTCAAGGGCATGTGTCTTGAATGCTATTCAGCCCCTAGCACTGTACTCTCATCAATGTTTCTCTCTCTCTCTCCTCCCACTCTATCTGAAGATAAATGGAAAAGTGTCCTTGGGTGAGGATTAAAAAAAAAAAAAAGACTTGTTGTAATAAACAAAAACATAGGTATTTAAAAAATCCTTGTTAATCTATAGTTGTGTAACAAACCTCCCTAAAATGTAAATGTATTATTATCTCTCACATTTCTGTGAGTTGACTGAGCACAACTGAATGGTTCTTGCATGGGGTCTCAGACGCACTTGCCATCAGATTCAGTTGGGCTGGATGGCCAAGATGGCTGACTCTCATCACTTGCACTTGATGCTGGCTGTTGGCTGGGTACATGGGTAAGGCTTCTCCTTATGCCTTGAGCTTCTCATATCATGGCAGCTGGGTTCCAAAAGCAAGTGTTCCAAGAGACCAAAAGTAGAAGTGCATAAAAATTACCACAAATTTGGTAATATAAAACAACATCCATTTTTTTTATTAATTTATTTTTGTTACAGATGTTTCTCCTTTTTCCCCCACTGATTCACCCCTCCCTCTCCCTCCCTGCTCTATCCCCAGTTTGTTGTCCATGTCCACTGTTCATGCATACATGCATATAAGTTCTGTGGTTTATCTCTCCCCCACCACCCACTCTTCTGGGGATTGTCAGTCTGTACCCCACTTCCACGTCTCTGGGACTACCCCATTCCTCAGATTATTATGTTCATTATATTCCACAAATAAGTGAGATTATATGAAACTTGTCTTTCTCTGTTTGGCTTGTTTCACTTAGGATGATACTTTCCAGATCCCTCCATGTAGTCTCAAAGGATAAGAGATCATTCTTTCTTACAGATGCATAGTACTTTATTGTGTATATGTACCACTGCTTTTTTATCCATTCATCTACTGATGGACACTTGGGCTGTTTCCAGATCTTAGCTATTGTAAATAGTGCTGCTATGAACATGGGGGTACATATATTCTTTCTGATTGGTGTTTCAGGCTTCTTAGGGTATATTCCTAGCAGTGAGATCACTGGGTCAAATGGAAGTTCAATTTTTAATTTTTTGAGGTAGCACCATATTGCTTTCCATAGTGGCTGCACCAGTCTGCATTCCCACCAGCAGTGTACTAGTGTCCCCTTTTCTCCACACCCTCGTCAACACTTGTGGTTTGATGATTTGTTGATGGTGGCCATTCTGACAGGTGTGAGGTGATACCTCATTGTTGTTTGAATTTGCATCTCTCTGATGATTAGTGATGTTGAGCATTTCTTCATATGTCTTTTGGCCATTTGTATGTCCTGTTTGGAGAGGTGTCTATTCAGCTCCTCTTCCCATTTTTTAATTGGGTTCTTTGTCTTCCTCTTGTTGAGCTGTATGAGCACTCTATATATATTGGAAATTAACCCCTTATCTGATATATCATTGGCAATTATGCTCTCCCATACTGTGGGTAGCCTTTCCGTTTTGATGATTGTATCTTTCGCTGTGCAGAAGTTTTTGAGTTTGATGTAGTCCCATGTGTTCATTTTCTCCTTTGTTTCTATTGCCTTAGGTGATGTGTCAGTGAAAATTCTGCTGCGTATGATGTCTGAAATTTTGTTGGCTACTGATTCTTCTAGGATTTTTATGGATTCATGAGTCACATTTAAGTCTTTTATCCATTTTGAGTTTATTCTTGTGTATGGTGTAAGTTGATGGTCTAGTTTCATTTTTCTGAATGTAGCTGTCCAATTTTCCCAGCACCATTTGTTAAAGAGGCTGTCCTTACTCCATGGTATGCTCTTGCAGCCTTTGTCAAATATTAATTGAGCATATTGCCTTGGGTCCATTTCTGGGTTCTCTGTTCTGTTCCACTGGTCTATATGCCTATTCTTGTGCCAGTACCAGGCTGTTTTGATTATAGTGGCTTTGTAGTATAACCTGAAATCTGGTAATGTGATCCCTCCAACTTTGTTCTTCCTTTTCTAGATTGCTGTGGCTATTCGAGGTCTTTTTTGGTTCCATATGAACTTTTGAAGTACTTGTTCTAATTCTGTGAAGTATGCCGTTGGAATTTTGATGGGAATTGCGTTGAATCTATAGATTGCTTTGGGTAATATGGACATTTTAATAATGTTAATTCTTCCAATCCATGAACAAGGTATGTGCTTCCACTCTTATATATTCCTCTATTTCTTTTTTCAATGACCTGTAGTTTTCTGCGAAAAGGTCCTTTATTTCTTTGGTTAAGTTTATTTTTAGGTATCTTAATTTTTTTGCTGCAATGGTAAATGGGATTGTTTTCTTAGTTTCTCTATCAGTGAGTTCATCATTGGTGTATAGGAATGCCATCGATTTCTTGATGTTAATTTTCTATCCTGCTACTTTGCCAAATTCATTTATTAAGTCTAGTAAACTTTTGATGGAGTCTTTGGGGTTTTCTACGTATAGTATCATGTCTTTTGCAAATAATGACAGTTTCACTTCCTCCTTTCCAATTGGATTTCTTTTATTTTTTCTTCCTGTCTGACGCGGTGGTTAAGACTTCCAGTACTATGTTAAATAAGAGTGGCAAAAGTGGGCATCCTTGCCTTGTTCCTGTTCTTAAAGGAAATGCTTTTAGTTTTTGCCCATTGAGTATGATGTTGGCTGTAGGTCTTTCATATATGGCTTTTATTATGTCTAGATATCATCCCTATATTCCCACATTGCTGAGCGTTTTTATCAGAAATGGATGCTGGATTTTGTCAAAAGCTTTTTCGACATCTATTGATATGATCATGTGGTTTTTATTTATGTGGTGTATCACGTTTATTGATTTGCGAATATTGTACCAACGTTGCATCCCTGGGATGAATCCCACTTGGTCATGGTGGATAATTTTTTTGGTGTATTGCTGGATCCGATTTGCTAGTATTTTGTTCAGGATTTTGTCATCTATATTCATCAGGGATACTGGCCTGTAGTTTTTTTTCTTTGTTGTGTTTTTTTTCTGGTTTTGGAATTAGAATTATGCTGGCTTCATAAAACGAGTTTGGAAGTCTTCCTTCTTCTTGAATTTTTTGTAATAGTTTGAGGAGAATGGGTGTTAGTTCTTTTTTGAATGTTCAGTAAAACTCCCCCGTGAAGCCATCCAGGCCTGGGCTTTTGTTTGCTGGGAGAGTCTAGATTACCTCATCAATTTCTTCTGTTGTTATTGGTCTGTTCAAGTTTTCTATCTCTTCCTGGTTCACTTTTGGGAGACTCTGTGTTTCTAGAAATTTGTCCATTTTGCTTAGATTGTCGAATTTGTTGCCATATAATTGTTCATAGTAGTTGTCAACGATCTTTTGTATTTCTAATTGTTCATAGTAGTTGTCAACGATCTTTTGTATTTCTGTGGTGTCAGTTGTTACCTCTCCTCTTTCATTTCTGATTTTGTGTATTCGGGTTCTCTCTCTGTTTGTTTCTTGGTGAGTCTAGCTAAGTGTCCATCAATCTTGTTTATCTTTTCGAAAAACCAGCTCTTTGTTTCATTGATCCTTTGAACTGTTTTTTTTGGTCTCTATGTCGTTTATTTCTGGTCTGATGTTTACTATTTCCTCCCTTCTACTTGCTCTGGAGTTTTCTTTTTGTTTACTTTCTAGTTCTTTAAGTTGTTAAATCCATTTGGTCTAGTGCTTCATTAAGTTGTGAGGTTAGATAGTCTATTGAAGATTTTTCTTGTTTTTTGAGGTAGGCCTGTAGGGCTATGAACTTCCTTCTCAGAACTGCTTTCGCTGCATCACTTAGATTTTGTTTTGTTGTGTCTTCATTTTCATTGCTTCCCAGGAAGTTTTTAATTTCTTCCTTAATCTCCTTGGAGACCCATTCATTGTTTAATAACATGCTATTTAGCTTCCATGATTTCAAATATCTTTGTAGGTTCTTGTTGCAATTGATTTCTAGTTTCATGCCCTTTTCATCTAAGAAGATGCTTGATATGATTTCAGTCTTCTTGAACTTGTAGAGAGTTAGTTTGTGCCCTAATATGTAGTCTATCTTTGAGAATGTTCCATGTGCACTTGAGAAGAATGTGAATTCTGTAGTTTGGGGGTGTAATTCTCTGTAGATCTCTATTAAATTCATTTGGTCTAGTGCTTCATTTAGAGTCTATGTTCCTTGCTAATTTTTTGTCTAGAGGATCTATTCCAGTGATGTCAGGGAGGTGTTGAAGTCCCCTGCTATGATTGTATTGCTATCGATTTCTCCTTTGAAGTCCTCCAGAAAATTTTTAAGATATTTTGGTGCTCCTATATTGGGTGCATATATGTTTATCAAGGTTATATATTCCTGTTGGATAGATACTTTCACTATTATGTAGTGGCCTTCTTTGTCTCTAGTTATGGCCTTCATTTGGAAATCTATTTTATCAGATATGAGTATTGCTTCCTCAGCTTTTTTTTCCTTTCCGTTTGCTTGGAAGATTTTTTTTCCATCCTTTCACTTTCAACCTATGTGAGTCTTTTGTTGTGAGGTGTCTCTTGTAAACAACATATAGATGAGTCATGCTTTCTTATCCAATCAGCTACTCTGTGTCTTTTTATGGGAGCATTCAATCCATTTACATTTAGGGTGATTATTGATATGTACTTATATATTGCCATTTTTGTTTAGTGTAGTTCTATTTTTCTTCCCACTTCTCCTGCTAATTACAGCAGTCCTTTTAACATTTCTTGCAGTGCTGGTTTGGTGCTAATGTATTCCCTTAGCCTTTTTTTGTCTGGGAAGCTCTTTATTTGACCTTCTATTTTGAATGATAGCCTTGCTGGGTAGAGTAGTCTTGGATTCAGATCCTTGTTTTTCGTGACCTTGATTACTTCATGCCATTCCCTTCTGGCCTGTAGTGTTTCTTGTGAGAAGTCAGCTGAAAGCCTTATGGGGTTTCCTTTGTAGGTAACCTGTTCCTTATCTCTTGCTGCTTTTAGGATTCTCTCTTTGTCTTTAATTTTTGACAGTTCGATTACTATGTGTCTTGGTGTGGGCCTGTTTGGGTTCTTCTTACTTGGGGCTGTCTGTGCTTCTTGAACTTGAATGCCATCTTTCTTCACCAAATTAGGGAATTTTTCTGTTGCTATTTCTGCAAATATATTCTCTAACTCTTGCTCATTTTCTCCTTCTTCAGGGAATCCTATGATGCGAATTTTATTACGTTTTCAGTTGTCCCACAGTTCTCTTAAGCTGTCTTCCTGTTTTTTTTAATCGTTTTTTCCTTTTGGTTTTCTGATTGGTTGATTTTTTCTACCCTGTCTTCTAATTCACTGATCCGGTCCTCAGCTTCCTCTACTCTGCTTTTTAGACCTTCCGATGTGTTTTTCATTTCTGATATGTCATTCTTCGTTTCTTCTTGGTGGTTTTTAATTTCCAACTGGTTGATTTTAAACATTTTTTTGTCTTTACTCATGGTGCTCATGTCCTTACACATGCTGTTGAGCTTCCTCACGATCATGGCTCTGAATTCTAGTTTTGTTAACTTGCTGAACTGCACCTCATTTATCTCATCTTCTATAGAGGTCTCTTATTCTTTTATTTGGCTTTTGTTTCTGTTCTTCACCATTTTGGCTATCACAGTGGGCTTTGGAGTCTGCCAAATTTTCCCTGTGGGTGTTGGTGTTCTGCTGTTTGTGGCTCCCTCTCCTGGGTTTGGATGAGGCAGGGAGGACCCACTTTAAACACCACTGTCAAGTCTTACCTTTCCTGGTTAGTGTTGCTAGCCCAGGGAATGTAGTTATCCTCTAGCTTTTTTTGCCTGGAGGTTATTAGTAGATGTCACCTGAAGAGCCTTGGTCAGAGTTGCCTGAAAAACTCCCTCAGGTGCTCATTGTAAGAGGATTTCCGGAGGGTGGGCAGATGCTGGTTGTTAATGGGCCTCAATT
The DNA here is from genome assembly GCF_014108415.1 of Molossus molossus. Classification (NCBI taxonomy): domain Eukaryota; kingdom Metazoa; phylum Chordata; class Mammalia; order Chiroptera; family Molossidae; genus Molossus; species Molossus molossus. The sequence goes on along the minus strand of NW_023425347.1, from coordinate 21,990,282 downwards.
AGCATTTCAATGGCCACCAGGTGGGGTTGAATCTCCGAGGGAGGGCCCACCATCTCTCCCCAGGCCCTGGGAAGAAGTAAGATGACCACAGTCCTGCGTGGCTGCACTCAGCAAAAGCTCTGAGCACCCTCCAAAACCTGAGTGTCCCCACACAGTTCCAGTCCAGTCTGCTTTTCCTCTGCCGGAGCCCAAGGTGAGTGACTGCTGCCAATTTAGCCACTGTCAAGACTGCGTTGTGGAGACACCTGGGTCTTTTAACCCGAGGGTGCTCCTTCCAGCCCAGGGCAGCCCAGGCTGTGGCACCAGCCAAGGGCGTAGCACCCAGCCGAGTTCGCAGGACTCAGCCGGGGGTGTAGCACTCAGCCGAAGCCACAGGACCCAGCCATGATCGCCAGATACAGCTGATTCGGCAGCAGCTTCCCGCCGAGTCCCCTGGTCCCAGCCTATTCCGCTGGTCCCAGCCGAGTCTGCTGGTCCCAACCCAGGCCGCTGTGGACCATAGGCTCCCGGCCTCCTCCCGCGTCCTCACAAGCCTACTAGGATTGAGTCGGTGTCCCTGGTTATGTGGTCCTCCAAGGTGTCTTTTGGTTGCCCCTTCCTCACGATTTGTCTTTATTTTCGTTGTAAGTCGAGTTTGGTCCTAGGAGATGGTCTGTGTAGCTTCCATTCACTCCACTGCCATTTTTTCTCCAACACCCATTTTTTATCTCAGTTTCTATAGGTTAGAAAGTTGGACACAACTTAATTAGTGGGGTCTTCTGCTCAAGATCTCACATGACTGCAATCAAGGTGTCAGCCAAGACTAGGGTCTCCCAAGGTCCTTTTCCACACTTAGTGGTTGTTGGTAAAATTCATTTGCTATCTCCTGTAGAATCCATGGAAACTTGCTTTTTCAAGGCCAACAGAGAGTGTATTTTAGTTCAGGGAAGGTCTGACCTTTAAAATATATATATTATTGAGATATAATTCACACCCCATACAGTTCACTCCTTTAAGGTGTTCAGTTTAATGGTTTTTAGTGTACTCTTAGAATTGTTCAACTATCATAATGATCTAACTTAAGAACTTTTTTGTCATCCCAAAAGAAGTTCTGTGCCCATTAGAAGTTATTCTCCATTCCAACCCCATCTCTAGCCCTAGTCAAACATGAATCAATTTTTGTCTAAATATTTTCCAATTCTGACCATATTAATGGAATCATCTGATATGCGAGTTTTTGTGAGGAAAGTCTAAGAATGTGTGCCAGTCTTCAATTTACCACAACCTGCTATCAGAAAAAGCATCTTTAGAAAAGGTTGATAATTAAAATATTATACTTCTAGTTTTCTTTCTTCTATGTTAATATTCTAAAGGACTCTTAAAAGCAAGAAGTTAACATTTTATACAGAAAAATATTGAGCAGAATACAATAGCTACTTAAATTCAGATACTAAGGAGGAAATAAAAACCCAGTTTCAGCGAGACTCAGGTCAGATTCTCTACTGGTTTGAACTCAGTACATGACCAGATGAATCACCGTGGCCATTTCATGTAGTACATTTCCTTCTTTGTGAGCAAAGTAGCCTGTGACTGATCTTAGAAAGATGATTCAAGTCATATACACACACAGCTTTCTCAAAATTAAGAACTCTAGAAGACTTGATTGTAGCTGAAATTGAAAGCCTCGTTCTGGTTCCTGAGGATACATTTATAAATTCACATTTTTCCTGTGGCTCTGGGATCTAAGCTAGTGCTACCAACAATTCTATCCCTACCAATGAGATACCACCTCACATACATTAAGATGGCATACATATAACAAAAAATAGCAAATGTTGGAAAGGATATGGAGAAACTGGAACCCTTGGGTACTATTGATGGGAATGTAAAATAGTGCAGCTACTATGAAAAATAGTATTACCCTGGCCGGTTTGGCTCAGCAGTTGGAGCATCGGCCTGTGGACCAGAGAGTCCTGGGTTCGGTTCCTGCTAGGGGCACGTACGAAAGAAAGAAAGAAAGAAAGAAAGAAAGAAAGAAAGAAAGAAAGAAAGAATTATACTAGGAAAATTTTAAAAATGGGTTACCATTTATCCAGCAATTTCACTGCTGGTTATATACACAAAATAATCAAAAGCAGGGTGTCAAAAAGGTATTGATACACCCATGTTTATAGTAGCATTATGCACAATAGACAAGAAGTAGAAGCAAGCTAGTGTCCACTAATGGATAAATGGAAAAAGAAGATGTTATATATACATACAATAGAATATTAGATTTTTAAAAAAAGAAAAATTTGACCCATGCTACAACATGGATGAATTTTGAGGACACTATACTAAGTGAAATAAACCTTGAGGACATTATACTAAGTACAAAAAAAAAAAAATACTGTATGATTCCACTTATGTGAGTTACCTAGAGTAGTCAAATTGATAGACACAGAAAACAATGGTGGTTGCCATGGCTAAGGGAGAGGGGAATGTAGAGTTACTGTGTTGATGTGCACAACAACATAAATATACTTAACACTATCAAACTGTTCACTTAAAAAAGGTTAATATGGTAAAATTTTATTTATATTTTACCACATTTAAAAAACATGTACAGAAATGTTTTCAAATTTGCTTTTTACTCCTAAAATTTCTAAAATGCATCACATATGTAACAATAAAATTACTGATTTAATACAAATGTCTAGCCCAAGTGTTATCTGGTATCTCTTCACCTCTTAAGATTTTCAAAAGTTGCTTGAATTCCTATGCCATATATGGCGAAAAGTTGAAAGTTCTTGCCAAGATTTCGACTAATTCTTAGTAATAGAGTTTGCCTCTGGTTCTCAGTTCCTAATTCCACAGAATTATTTTATGTTAAGAAAAATGTTTTGCACTCTCAAGAAAGCTATCCTCCTCTACATTATATCTACTTAGATTTCTCAATTTCATAAAAGCAAAGTGAAGCATTAAAACACCTCATAGACATGTGTTTAAAGAGTTAACTGAAGATTTGGAGAGATGAGAAGTGGGGTTTCTGTACATTTACAACCCAAACAACTTCAAGGTGAATATTAGGCACCAGCTCTTAAAAGTCATTTCCATCTTTCCACTGTAGTCAGTACACACCTGTGAATTTGCAACCTCACGCCACATTCAGCCCGTACTAGCTCTTCTCTTTTTTTTCTGCTGTCACCTCTCTTCCAAACACACTCTCATGCATCGTCTTGTCTCTCCCTCAAAGTTCCAAATCCTTCTTATATGAGCAATTTAGGCCTCTTCCACCCCCACCCTCAAATCTAGCTCTAAAACAGCCTGAGACCAGAGGAACTAAAGGACTCTTTATAAAGCTCTTCCTCTTTTTAAAAGACAGCTATGGTCATGATAAAAGTTTTATTCTTCTTTCCAAATGAAAGGGCAGACTCCAGATCTCCTTTCCTACATCGTCCCATCTTTCTCCTCCCTAAAACCACTATGTGCTGGATTCATTTCCCTGAAGACACTGGCCCTTCTTCTTTGTGGCTTTTCACAGAGAGGAACAGTTCATTTGACCCCAGTCAGCCCAAGGCCCTGTCAGACAATTTTGGAGATGCCCTATCGAGAGAGAAATATGGAATCCATCTACCAGATCCTTCACAAGGGTGCTGGGATTGATTGTCAGCATAAACCCACTCCAATGGATCTTACTGGCAATTGCAAAATATGTTCCTTCCTCTTGCATCCTGGGAAGGAATTCCACAGTGTTCTCCCAAGACACAATGTTGCATTATATTACACAAGACAAGGCAAGAGGAACATAAAGGTAAGTGGTAGAAATCATCAAAAGTGTGAATAAAAGGAATTCTACAGTTTATTAGCTTAAGAAACCAGAGAAAAGATACACAGACCAAAATAACCAAATGAACCATTCTGAATGCACTACTGATATGAAGCTGTTAAGCTATCAAACCAAAAAAGAGACAAGAATTTAAGAATGGAAGGAAAATTATCTACGTTGTGTAACTTTTGTCTTTTGGCAGCTAGATAAATTGTAATATTTTTCCTTAATATTGTCAGTAGTTAATAGTCTGAAGACTACCTGCATTTAACTAAGTGGACTCTGTGGAAGCTATCAAACAATGTGACCAAGTGTGAGAGTGACTGAGCCAGGTGCCAGGAAACCAGGTTCTAGGTGAGGGCAGTCACTGACTTACAAGGAGACTTCAAGTCATAATCACTTAGTCACATTCTTTCTTGTATTCATAAGAATTTCTTAAAATGCTTAATACTGTGTGCTAACAAAAAACAGTAAGTTCTGGATTACAAGAATTGTTTAGAAATGGCCAGTGACCTCAACTCCCAGTCTAGAGAGAAAGACAAATAGCAGAGCTGTTTGTTGCATTTCTTTTGCGGGGAGCACCATCTACCAGGCCTTGTGGTAGCAAAAATGGGAATCATATTCTTGCATCACATTCCTCACTGTCAAAGAAGATGTCACTGGGCCACTTCATCCCAAGCATCATAGACATGATACAAATACGCCATGGAAGATGAGGGTTAGGGTAAGCTGGGAAGGCCTACCCAGTCTGCCCGAGTGGAGGAGCAGAATCTCCAGATTCATTCTAAGGTTGCTGTATCTGGTTGGGACCACAGCTACAACATGAGAACCAGGAACTTTTCAAGAGCCAACAAAAATGTTAACACCCTGAAAAAAGACAAAAAGCAAAAAAAAAGAAAACCGCAAAATCAGAAATCATAGTTGTTTAAGTTCTCGGGCTACAAAGTGATTTGAAATTTTTATGGCAGTTCAACAGATCTGGTAATATATAGATTATATTTGAAGTGGGCTGTTTACTTTAATAAACATATTTGAAAAAATGTGGGCTGGGCCTCCAAAAGTAAGAATGCTCAAGACTCACAACAGTCTTTGAATAGTCCCTGCAGAGATGAGCCTCAGTTCAAATTCTAAGTCAAGTCACATACTGGCTGGGGACTTGAGAAACTATCTTAAATGTCTAAAGTGTTAGATTAGTATTCTAAAATATGGAGATAGTAATAACCAGCTTAAAGTATTATAATGAGTAACAAATGATTTATTATAGGAAATTGCCTAACATAATACCTAGTACAAACTGTTTCTGCAATAATTATTTTTATTTTTGTCCATATATCGTAGGCACTGCTGATGACATAGTTCTGAGCATGTATTTGTGGTAATAATAATTCACCAAATAATCTTTAGCACACAATTGATCTTGTCATGCTGATATCCGCATCACTTTGTGCATATCTGATTGTTGCTACTTTCCCAAACATTAGGTCCTGGGGAGATTGTTAGGAAAATAATGATATGTCTTGACTTCCCACAGTGGTGCTACTGAGACACAGAGAAATGGGCTTGCTCTGTCAGATGGTGTTTTCTCAAGTGACAGGTTATGGTCTCTTCAGAGAATGTTCCACACACTTTCTCCCTTGCTTTGCTTTTCTTCCTTTTTCTGAACCTCTGAAAAAAAATCAGATTTTGCTTTTGAAAAAGGCATCCATCTTAATTAGTGATATGCTTACTTGTATGATTTCTTTTTTAAGTTTTGAAGCCTTGAGCATTTTTCGGAGTTTATTTTCATTTTATATTTAGTAGCTACAGTCCTAAAAAAAATTCTCATCTCCTGAGGGATATGAAAATTCGCATGAGGAACAGATGAGTGAAAGTTACACAACTCAGCCTGCGTTTTTCTTTCTTCCCCAAAGTTCAACATTTTTGTTTTGAGCACTGCTTTCTTGCCTCTATGTTCCAGGTGCCTTCCTTTCTTACTCTCTCCTAGAAGTTTTACGTGTTTTCTAATATAGTATCTTCATTAACTAATCATCTGATTAGGAAATCACATTGATGTTATTTGCTATATAACCAATAAAATATTAAAACAATTAATTTCCTATCCAAATTCACCCACCTTGTCTCTGTCTGTGGAAAATGTGATTAATTGCTCATTTTGAGCTTTGCATGATCCATTGCTTTCACTGAGCCAGCTTAAGAGCAGAAATAAGGAATCCTCTAACTTCTTCACTTCTCCCTGAAATATCTCATTAAACCATCTATGGAAGGAAAGAATGTTGGCTCTCACAAAACAAGCTCCAGTCACAAAAGAAATTGTTTATTAATAAATATATTGTAAAATGTGTGTACATTTTCAATTGAAGTCTATGAAGAATTAAAACTACTAGCCCAGGGCAGTGGGCATCTCTTTTCCCAGGTGCACTCTCCATGGCTTGAAAGAGCCTCCAGGTCCTAGTTATAAGAGACTCCATTTTGTAGAGAAGGAGATTCAAGTTTAGGAAAAATAGTTTAGTGAGTTTCCCAAGGTGGCCACTGATTTGCTGCCAAATTAGGAATAGAACACAGGTCTTCCAAGTTCCTGATCTAGTGTTCTTTCCTCCACATCAACATTTCCTTGCACCCTGAGCTTCATAGTCTTTTTAAAGTCCCTGTGGCTTCAGGAAAGAAGAAAAAGTTGTTTCCAAGAACCAGTGATGAACTTTGGGGAAGGAAGAAAAGCATGTTCCTCTGGTCCTGACTGTTCCCTCAGGAAACTAAGTGGGCTGTCTTTGCCTTCCTGAAGTTCTGTTTCTCTAATTTTTACACTAAACGCAACACAGGAGTCAGACATAGCATGGTACTGCTGTACTCATGAGTGGAAAGTGTAGTTTTTCATATACTTGGAGTAATTCCGCAGTGGTTTTTCATAGATAAATTATTATCATTTTAATCCACTACAGTTTGTGAATTATTTAACTGAATAAAAGAATTATTATTTCATTTTACAGCAATATGGAGTCACAGAATGAAAACCCAGAAAAAGTAAAGCATAGAGAACAACATTTGCTCAGTACTTGGCAGGTTATAAAGTCCTTTTCATACACATTATCTTATTTGATCCTACCAACAACCATAGAAGTGGAAAACATTGTCCCCATTTTTCCTGTTAGAAGCTCAGGCTCAATGAAGTTACATAACTTGTCAAGGTTACTCAAGAAATAATTAGTAAACTGTTTTACTCTTGGACACCACTGATAAAAATCTGAATATTCATTTCACATACAGGTATTTATTCACTTATAAATTGTGCATACATGACACTCTGAGAATATATTGACTGTGTTAGAAAACTTACTGCCAAAATGGGAATTTAAAAAGATGAGATAAAAATAAAATAAATAATATTTCTTTGTTACATATTTTTTATCAATGAAACAAAAGTTTGTGCTCACATAAAAAATAGTGTTGATATCTTTAGTAAAAAAGATAAATTAATATGGTTTATTATTTTTGAAATTTTTGGTTTAATACTTAAAATTCTGGTTCTAAATTTATTTAATTTTGACACTTGGTATTATGGCCTGACAAAAATAGAAAGTTCCTCAACCTTAATATATATTAATATAGAAATATAAGTGTGGTGTTGATCATACTGACTAAATTGTGGAAATGATTTTCAAGTCCAACCACCAATTATGCAAAGTTTTCCATTAAAACTTTCTCTCTTGTCTGACCTTAGGTAATTATCCTTGCAAACTAGGCAGAAGACATTAAGATACTGCAATTTCATGTTATTAACAAATGCGTTCAGACTTCCACTTTCAGATCTGACATGTTGCCTGGAAATTGTTACTGTCATCCTTTCAACGAGATAAAATTGAACAAACTAAAAATCAATGACATTTCTTTCATCTATGAGAGCATTGAGATCACAGGGCAAACCATGACCCTGAAATGTCACAGCTGAGATCTCTTTGTCTGAAACAGAGGCCACTGGACCCATAAATGAGTAGAAACACTTCAGTGGTAACTTGGACAAATTACTGTAGGCTAAGCATGGACTACCTCAAGAGAGAGAAACTCCTGGTGACTAGTTCTCAGGGAGCGACTCACTTTTACATCTATGAATTCCAACAATTGCTCATAATGAAGAGCCAAGAAAGAAACTCCCATGGCTCTGGCAGGGACAACCACTGGGAAGCACACCCAGAGTGTTCTCCAAAACAAAGTCCTACTCTTCAAGGGGAAATAAAATTTTACCAGAGCTTTATTCTATCTGCAGAAAGGACATTTTTCCTCTATAGCCTCCTCTAGCCTTTCTGTTGCACATAAGTGGTTAACGAACGCTTAAAAATATTTGTGAGGGTGAAAGTCCAGAGATTGGGGCTGACTACAAGACTGAGATTTAATCATAAGGTTATTGAACACTTCCTCTTCCCCAACTACACCAACAGCACTTGTGTAGAATAACAGTTAATTAGAGCTGAAAGAGTAGCCATGCACAGAATCTATCTGAGGAGGAGTTTTCAGAAAAGCCCAAAGAGGTTAAAAAATATTGACACTATAAGAATGTGAGGCCTCTACTACCTACTTCTACAATAAGCATTAAACATGGCCCAGCTCTAGCCAGATTACATTAAAATTCTCACACTAATTATCTCATTTCCTTTTACCTAATATATCATATCTGGGTTTCAAAAAAATACAAGGCATATTAAAAAGCAATGAAAAATAGATAACACAATATAGTATGAAGAAACAAAGCAATCATCAGAATCAGATTCAGATATGACATAGAATTTGGAATTGTCAGACAGAGAATTTTAAAGTGCTATAATTAATATGTAAAAAGCTCTAATGAAAAAAGATAGCCCTGGCCAGTTTGGCATAGCAGTTAGAGTGTTGGCCCGCAGACCAAAGAGTTGTGGGTTTAATTCCCAGTCAAGGGCATGTACCTGGGTTACAGGTTCAATTCCTGCTCCTGGTCGGGATCATGTGGTAGGCAGCCAATCAATGTATCTCCTTCACATTGATGTTTCTCTCTCTCTCCCTCTTTTCTCTTCCTCCTTCCCTCCCTCCCACTCTGCCTGAAAAATCAATGGAAAAATATCTTTGGGTGAGGAATAGAGAGATAGATAGATAGATAGATAGATAGATAGATAGATAGATAGATAGATAGATAGATAGATAGATAGAAAGAAAACATGAAAGAACAGAGAGGTAAAGTAAGAAGAAAGATGGAAATTATACAAAAAAACAAATTTGTTCAAACCCATGTAAACTTGAACCTGTCCTCGTGTAGAAGATATAAAGAATGCAAATAAATAATGGTACCATCCTCAACCTCTGCATGATTTGGAGGTCCCATTCTTTTCCTGGGATTCCCTTTCAAACCATATGTGACATGAGACACTCTGACATACAGATCTAGTAAATGAGCTGGTATAAATTTATATATTAAATATATGTATATGTACTCCATTTTGTCAACTACTGTCCTGTAACATAGCTAAGCTCCAGTTTACTTTGGACAACTTATCTAGAAAAAAAAGAGTTAACTCATGTTTTTATTCCATTTTCCATTGTGACTCTTGGGTGAACTGTGACCTTCAGTAGTTGAATTTTTCATATACTTTTCACTCGACACAACATATCTTCTAAATTGATGTTTAGAATCATCATCTAGTCACAGTAATACAGTATTTACAAAGGAGAGAAATTGGCCTAACTAAAGTTAATTCACCTTTCACTGAATTTGGAAATGGAGTTGTTTCAGATTAGTATTTATTTCCAAGTTATTTTAATTGACATTCATTGGAATTGAGAAGTCTTGGGTTTGACTCTTTCTTTAGTTGATTAAGACTGTGCTGTTCACCAAGTATTCATTTGCCACTCTTCACTTCCCAGTCCTCTCCGAACATGGCAGAGCATGTGACTTGCTCTGGCCAAGGGTTTCAAGCAGAATTGGCAAGATCGCATTTAGGCCACAGCGTAGAAGAAAAGGTTTGAGTTCTTCAACTGCTTTTTCTTCCATATGGTGAAGACCTTATTACCTGAGTAGAATAATTTTATATCACCTCTCTCCACACACAAAACTACATTGAAATACAGCACAAGAAAGAAAAACACTTGCTTGGTAACCAAGATTTCAGAGTCTGTTCGTTATCTGGGTATAAGTTAATCAGTGTTTAATGATTCAGTAATCTTGAAGCACTTGTGGCTTTTTGTTTTGGGGTCTTTTCCACAATAAGTAAAAAAAAAAAAAAAAAAAAGAAAAACAAAAACCCAGAATTGGCAGTCTGCCTGCTTCACAAGTTGTCATGCAGAATTAGTTCTGGGAAAAGTGGCTTGTAAATTCTTTATATAGAGATTGGAAAGTATATCATGGAAGTCAATATGTAAACATTATAGTTTCTGTAGATGGTATCATTCAGAAAAATGTTAGATATTTTTAATGTAAGAGTAGAGATGACCTATGATTATCTCAATGTTGGGCTAGCTCTTACTAATCAGAATAATACATTATCATATACTCACTTGATTTGCTTTAGTGTGGTACTTCAAATAAAGATATTCAATTTGGGTTTCAGTTATTTATCCTCCCTTGTAATACCCATATTCATGTGCTGCTGCTCTGTGACCTTCCATGACTACACACATATCACCAGTCACTTTAATAGACAGATTATGACATTGCAAGAATCTTGAATGTATTCTCCAATTAGGGGAGTGTTGGCCTATTACAGGAAATGAACAATTATATAGTGAGTGAGAGATGAGAGTAAAGTAGACTCAGGCAGAATCTGCCTATATATATATATATATTTTTTACCTTTACCTCTGAAGCTCTGAGTACTACATAAAACTGTCATGAATAAGTAAAAATTAAATGCAGAAATTTTATTTTTTTAAATATATTTTATTTTATTTTTATTGATTGATTTTTAGAGAGAGAGGAAGGGAGAGAAAGATGAAACAATGATGAGAGAAAACATCGATTGGCCACCTCCTGCATGCCCATCACTGGGGATTGGGCCCACAACCTGGGCATGTGTCCTGACTGGGAATCAAACCAGCAACCTCTTGGTGCATGGGTCGATGCTCAGCCACTGAGCCACACTGGCCAGGCTTAAGCAGAACATTTTAAATGATCCACAAGTTAGTTCTTTCAGTAAGTTAAAAGATTAAAAACAACAACAACAATTATAGCAATGGTTTGTGTTGTGACTTACTGTAAAAAAATAGCTGAAATTAGAAAAAAAATAGCTAATCAGTTTTCTTTTTTTTCTACTCACATAATCCACTTATTTAATAAATAAAAGTGATTGGTGGTCTACATACTAGGTTAGTAATTCAACTGTGAAGAGTGATGAAAACTTACTTAGTTCTGCTCACTTACATAAAAGATATTTACAAGAAGGCATGGAATAATTAGTGTTTTGAAATAATTGTGTTGTATGTTCTTTTTTTTTTTTTTTTTTGTGGTACACGCCCCTAGCGGGAACCAAACCTGGGATTCTCTGGTCCATAGGCTGATGCTCAACTGCTGAGCCAAACTGGCCAGGGCTGTATTGTATGTTTTATACCTGATACATCCAACGTGAAAGATGTTTCAAAACATTAAAAGCAGTTTTTACTTCAAAACGTTATATCATACTTCTCAATAGTTTAATATTTTAATTTTGTATTGGATTTTAAAGACACATAATAATATAATTAAGCATTTTAGAATAAATTTATGGTCTCAATACAAAAAATTGAAAGAAAATAAAATTAAAATTATTATTCAGCCGCCCCTAATTGTAAACATCATATGTTTACAACAAGCATCAGCCCTGACCGCAAAGGAAGCATCTTCAGTTGATATTTAATGTTTGATTTATTCTTAGAGAAGGTTTCAAGTGCCTTCTGTGAGTCAGACAGAGTACAAGACATTAAAAGACATCAGTTTTCATAGCAAAGAGTTCACACTCTTGTGGAAAGACACCAAGAAAACATAACACAATGAATGTTCTGTGAGAAAGATCCATTTTGGGGGCTATGGAAGCCGATGGGAAATGAACCTAATCTAGGCTGGAACAGAATAAGAAAAAGTTGAGTAAGATTTAGCTAAGAGAGAGATAATCAAGACACTGGAGAGAGGGGAGAATATATGCAGCGATGTGAAAGAGAGGAGAGCGCGCATAGTTGGGGAGCTCCTAAATAGATTGAGCATTGCCTACGTGATTGAACTGGAGGCCACGCTGTCCAATGCACCTTTCCATGTCAACGGGAGTGCTCATATTCCCCTCTCACCAATTGGCTGCCTCCAGCCACACGTGGCTATTAATCCCTTAAAATGTGGCAAGTGTAACTGGGGGATGAAATTTTAAATTTACAGTGATACCTCGGTTCTCGAACGCCTCGGTTTTCGACCAAATGGAGATTCGAGAAACTTTTGTCTCGGAATCCGAACAAATATTTGGAACTCGAACTTCCGAGATGAGCCGAATGGCGTTCATTCAGCCCAGCGCGCCTTGCTTGCGTCATCAGTGTGAGTGCAGAGAGAGAGTCATGCTTTGTGGAGTCACGCTTTCCTATTGGTTTCATTGCTTCGGTTCTCGAACAATTCGGTTCTCGACCGTCCTCCTGGAACGAATTATGTTCGAGAACCGAGGTATCACTGTAATTCAATTTTAAATCATTTAAAAATACATTTCAGCAACCATCTATGGCTAGTGGCTACTCAACCAAAAAATGCAACTATCGATTGTGAGCTGCTGAGACATGGGTCCGTACACAGGCTCACATGTCTAAGAGTCTTATAAACCATGCTAAATAGTTTGAATTTTAGCCTGACGGTAAAGAGGAGTTAGGAATGAAGAATTTTAAGCAGGGAATAATGTGATGTGATTTCTTTAGAAATATCACCCTAGCAGCTGTGTTTAGGACAGGCAGAGCGGCTCAAGTGTCGAGAAAAAGACAGCAGGTAAGCCTTAAGAGTGAAACGGGTAAAAATGATGAGGACTGGAATGAAGACAGTGGAAGGGAAGAGGAGGAGAAGGAGGAGGCACATGTGATTGGATGTGAGATTAAGTGACAACAGGAACAGTGGCGTCCTGGTGTCTGAACCAAGCATATAGGTAGAAGAAGGTGTCAGTCACCAACATGCACAATAGGAGTTCAGATGATTGTGAAGGGTCCCTTTGTTTCAACGACGTTGAGTTTGAGTTGCCTGTGGGACAGTGAGGTGAAAAATGTACAAGAAGAAGGAACCTTGACAAAGAAACAAATGAAAATAGCACCTAACTATATTTTGTTAGTGTTTCTAGTCATTGGCAGAAATTTCATGACAATCTGTTAATATTTTTCACCCTCAAAAAGTTCAAATTTAAATAAATACATTCGATACAAAAACTATAAAATGAAATCAGTGAGAAATTTAAAGTCCCTGAAAGTTTCACATTATACATCATTGTATAGTGTTTTGAAAAGCAACTTAATTATTCAAAGTTTTGGACTAGTTATACTAAATTATAGTGTCTTTCCAAAGATTCATTCTAATGAATGATGTCCATATTAAGTAGATTTTATTTTAGTATAATATGAATGTCTTTTTACTTGCCAATGAAATAAATATTTGCTCTCTCACAATCCTAACTTCCCATATAAAATTTTTCTTTTTATTGTTTCAGAATTCCTTCTGAAAACTGTTATAAATACAATCCAGGTTTCAGCAGATAATAATTATGGCTCATCTCAAAACACACACACACACACACAAACACACACAAAGAAGAAGAAGAACATGGTTCAAAATTATACAATGACTATTTTAGTGTCCTAAATTCACACCTGACATCTAAACAGAAACCCCTTATGGGGAGATATAGCCTACTAAAGAAATTTTAATTTTAGTCATAAATAATAAAATGATCGTTGGTTTGAAATGCCTCTTTGGACCTTGATGGTATTTTTCCAGTGATTTATATGCATCTTTGCAATTTTCACACTGAATATCTAGTTCTTTTATGTGGTTCCTTTAAATACATAAGATATATCTCTAAATTATAAACTGGCTATACCCTAAAACAGTGGTTTTCAACCCGGATGCCGTGGCACACTGGTCGTCCTCAAAAATTTCTAAAACATCCAATACCTGACTAGTCAGGGGCACTGACCTCTTTTCCTTTAGATTGTCAAATTTAAAAAATGACAGCAGCCAATACAGCAATAGTCATCCAATGTAAATGAATCAAAATTATACTTAGTTTTTTGTTGGATCGGCAAAACATACGGTATACTTTTTGGTGTGTTGTAGAAGTTTAGTAATTAGTTCGTTTGTGCCATGAGATGAAAAAGGTTGAAAATCTCTGTCCTAAGAGTTTGAGTAGGCAGTTTGGCACCCAAAATACAATTTTGCCCTAGAAACAATGTTGTAAATGTTTGAGATGTTCCCAGGGTCATAAACAAATGCCTGTTTGCCTTGTGGATGGAGCTATTAGTACTGCAGAGCTAGAAGGCTGTTGAGACCCGAAGACCTGGATGCAGAAAACCCTGACTAAGGTCTGCAAATGAAAGAGAAAGAAGGCAGCTTAAATGAGGTGTAGAAAACGGACAAGGAGAATGAGAAAGGTGAACACTTGGAATGGTGAGGGAAAGAAAGAGAATGAGAGGGGGGGGGAGAGAGAGAGAGAGAGAGAGAGAGAGAGAGAGAGAGAGAGAGAGAGACTGTATCATTCCTGATGCTGTTTCCAATTTCACTTTCACTTTAACCCTCTAGTGGTTAGGGAAGGAGGAAAGAATGAGCAGGCGAGGAATTGAAAGTGAAGAGCTTTCTTATCCTTTCCCCTCCCCCTCTCCCCTCCCAGAATTGTCTCCTTCCAGCTACCTGCCCCATTCTCTAAATCTGGCCACATCATGCTAAGATAAAAGGCTGTATACAAATAAAAAAACTTCAAAACCAAGAGCTACCCGGTGGTGAATTGTTTTATGTAGATAATTATAATGTTGGCCACTGTCTCCCAGAACAATTGCCTGCTGCGGCCACATAGCTGTAATGAAGAGATCAAGCTGTGAAGTGAGAAGTCTCCTCGCCCTCTGGGATTACATTTCAGATTCGCCTTCTTCCAGAAGGGTTTCCCAGCACCAGGAGATGAGGAAAACAGCAGAAAGAAGCAGCAGAAGGAATTGTCTTGATCTCCGTTTTGCTAGCCTGGAGAAAAGGTGCCTTTGCAGGAACTTGGTTTGCAAACAAACAATGAACATCTTTTGTGTTCCTTGTTGGCACAGCAATTGATTCTAGTTAGAGATTGGCTGGGTGCCATTGTGCAGCAGCTTGTCTTTCTGTGCGGAAGCGTCTAGTAGGAAGAGCTGCAATCCAGGCTCTTTATTCCTTTCTTATTATAGGTGACTTATTATATCCTTTCTTTCTGCTACCCCCTCTACTGCAATCAACTGCATGCATTTCATAGATCACATTTTGTAATACTGAAAAAAAAAAAGTATAAAAACAAAAATAAACCTTCCAAGCCATTTTTAAAAATAAGCTGGCAGGCCCTGGCCGGTTTGGCTCAGGGGTTAGAGCGTCAGCCCGTGGACCAGAGTCCCGGGTTCGGTTTCCCTAAGGGCATGTACCTTGGTTGCAGTTTGTCCCCGGCCCCGGTTGGGGTCCTGTGGGTGGCAACCACTTGATGTGTCTCTTTCACGTCGATGTTTCTCTCTCTCTCTCTTCCTCCCTCTCTCCCTCCTGCTCTATCTGAAGATAAATGCAAAAAATGTCCTCAGGTGAGGATAAAATATAAAAATAAAAAATAAGGTGGCAGAAGACAATTTTGTGTAACTAATATCTTCTCTTTCCTGCCCCGAATGTGATTTATGTTTACTTTTCTGTCCTACGAAGGAAACCAAACCCAAATATTGTACTAGGAGCAAAAGGTAATGGGGATTTATTCAAGCTTTATGATGTTGTTGTGGATACTACGACGATGGACTTCACTGTGAGAACAGTACCTGAGGAGCACACAGGAAGCCCACAGCAACCATTAATGTTCTACCAAGTTTGCTTTAAAAGACGTATTGCCCGGCCAGTGAGGCTCAGTGTTTGAGCGTCAACCCATGCAGCAAGAGGCCGCTGACTTGATTCTCAGTCAGGGCACATGCCCAGGTTGTGGGCCAAATCCCCAGTGGGGGACATGCAGGAGGCGGCCAATCCACGTTCTCTCTCATCGATGTTCCTATCTCCCTCTTCCTCTCCCTTCTCTCTCCAAAATAAATAAATAAAAAAAAGATGTAAAAATTACTTAATATGAAGTTTTATTTAAATGTTAACTGTTTTATTAAGAAAGAGATGGGCATCTACTATTGATATCTTATTTATTAGCTCCTACTTGTCTTCTGTTTAAGGAAATTGGATGCTTTATTATTATCATGGAAGGTATTATACAAATGACTTCATATCAAACAGTATCTAATAGTGGCTTTGGTGTAATCGACACTTTGAACGTGACAGGAGCTGAGGATCTTGCAGATGACTACATACGGAGAGGCTGAGGCCCCAGAAGTGTGGCTTCTTCATAACAGGGGCCACCAGGATGTCAGGGAGGTGCTGGATAAATTTGCTTCACACACACTACTGCTTTCACATTCTCGAGTTATAAACTGGGGCCAACTGTGAGCTATGTCTGTTTTGAGTGTCCACTTGGATGCCATTGGCTTGGGGTTGGAAGAGGAATCCCACACCTAGAAAGCAGGGAGAGGAGGTGAGCCATCTCCCCTAGATCCAGGAGGAGGCTGACTATTTGATTTCACATAGTGAAGGAAATACGAGTCGTTCTCCTTTGTGACAATAAAATGGGTTCTGCACAATAAACATCCAAGCTTATTTTCCAAAAGGCAAAACCCAGCAAGAAATGTTACAAATCCAAGCAAAAGGCCAGGCAGAAAAGGCTGGTCATCATTGCACTGATTGCTATCAATGTCAAGGGTGAAAAAAAAACCTTCATTTTAGCAATATCCTCATGGCAACAGAGGACTCTGTTAAAGGACCATTGTTTAAGTGCATTTTATTCAAATGTCATAGAATATTTAGAAAATATAGTATTAGCGGAAATAGTTTTTTAACTGCAGGGTGATCGTGATTGACGTTACACCTTAAGGAATGAAAGAGTTGAAAAATAGCCCGGCAGGTGTGGCTCAGTGGACTGAGCATCATCCTATGGACTGAGAGGTCCCAGTTCGATTCCCAGTCAGGGCATGTGCCCAGGTTGTGGGCTCAATCCCCAGTGGAGGGCATGCAGGAGATAGCCAATCAATGTATCTCTTTCACACTGATGTTTCTATCTTTCTCTCCCTCCCTCTCTCTCTAAAACACACAGACACACACACAATTAAAAAAAAAACAAGAATTGAAAAATAAAGTGACCCCACTACATTTCACTGAAAATTTTAATTTAACTACACAGGAATCCACATTTGTGAAACATTCTTATTTTATTTTTCTTTATTTTAGAGTGAGAAAGAGAGAGAGAAAAAGAGAGAAACACCGATCAGTTGCCTCCTGTACAGCCCCCAGCTGGAGATCAAACAGCAACCTGGATATGTGCCCTGCCTGGGAATTGAACCTGCCACCTTTTGGTGTACAAGATGATGTTCCAACCAACTGAGCCACTCAGGCCAGGGCTGTGAAACTTTCTTGACAGAAATAAGAAAAAGGTTTAGGACAAAAAGATGAAATTACTTCTTTGAGTCAGATTTTATTTCTTATTAGGAAAACAGGAAGCTAAAGGATTTAATGAAATTATTAAAAGTTTACATAGCACAGAATTGTAGCAACGTAATTAGGACTGCTCATGACTAACTGATAGCTGAGATTATTGACTTATTCTCACATTTATATGTGTGTATATAAAGCAATTCATTTAACCTCTATTTTATTTAGTTGTTTTTAAATATGTTTTTATTGATTTTTTTAGAGAGAGAGAGATAGAAACATTTATGTGAGAGAGGTACATCGATCGACTGCCTCCTGTGCGTTCCCTACTGGGGATGGAGCCCCCAATGCAGGCACGTGCCCTGACCAGGAATTGAAATGGGACCTCTCAGACCATGAGGTGATGCTCAATCCACTGAGCCACCCTGGCAGGGCTAACCTCTATTTTAAAGATTGATTTGTTTTTATTATAAAAGAATACACGGTCATTGATGAAAAGAAATAAGAAAACAATATGATTCATAATTCTGGCATTTGAAGACACTGGAAGCATTTTGACTTGTTTCTTTTTGTTTTATTTTATGTACATATAGTTGTACCTATTTATGATATAATCATCTATATGCAGACACAATTTTGTTTTCTCCTTTGTGTTTCCTTCACACCTTTTTCCCTTTAAACATTAAAATGCATTTAATAAGACATTTTTATTTTTCTCCTGATAAGGTAACACGTTTCTTATTTTTTAAAAACTATGAAAGGTATACGAAAACATTAAACTCACTATTGGTTCTATGACAATGGAGATAACCTCATTTTGGTGTAGAGCCCTTTCATCTGTAGTCCATGTATGTCCATGCATTCATTTATTTAGATACATTTTTGGAGGTGCTATTATGTTCCAAGTCCTGCTCTTTGCCCTAAGAATATAGCAGTGAATGAAACAAAAATTTATGCCATCATAAAAGTTACATTCTAAGCTAGGGAAACAGAAAATAAATTATTAAAATGTACAGTTTGGCTCAGCCAGTGTGCTCGGTGGTTGAGTGTCCACCCATGCACCAAGAGGTCACCGGTTTGATTCCTGGTCAGGGTACATGCCCAGGTTGTGGGCCCGATCCCCAGTGAGGGGCAAGCAGAAGGTGGCCAATCGATGTTCTCTTTCATTGATGTTTCTGTCTCCCTCTTCCTCTCACTTTCTCTCTCTCTAAAACCAATAAAAAATTTTTTTTTAATGTACAGTTTGTTAGCTAGTGAGAGGAAAAGAAAGTAGAAAAAGGACAGGGAATAAATAGGTTGGTTTGTGAATTTAAATAGGGTGATCAGGAAAAGATTCACTGAGACTAGCATATTTGAGCCAAGACAGAAAAGAAGTGAAGAAGGAAGAATATTAAATATCTGGCAGAAGATCAAGTGCAAAGGTCCTGAGGTAGCAGGTTGGCCAGTAAATTTTGGGAATAGCAAGCCTGGAGCAGAGAAAACTGAGAGTATACAAGGTGAGATCTAAAAGGTAAGGGGACTGAGATTCCCTTTCTTTTTCTCTGAGTGAGATGGGAAGTCATTGGAGAAGGTTGAGCAAAGAATTGACCTGACCTGGCTTATGTTTTAAATAGTACGTTCTGAAATCTTAGGTTAAGAAAAGTTATAGTGGGGTAGAGAGGATCAGGAGGAGGCTGTTGCAATCATCTCTTTAAGAAATGATGGTGGTATAGACTAGAGAGTCATGGCAGAGTGAAGCCACGAAAGTCGAAGTGCAAGTGGCCAGCGACGACTGTATATAAATAAACAATTCTACCTCACGGAAATTCATTTATCACGGTAGAGTCTGGAAATGATTAACCGCGATCAACGAGGGCCGACTGTATAAAGCATCTGCTTGTTTTTTGAAGGTTCAAACGACAGGATTTGTTGATGAAGAGGATGAGAGAAAGTAGAAAGTGGAAGGTGACTCCACCTTTATAGTTAGAGCATCTGGTGGAAGGGCGTTGCGTTGACTGAGATGAAGAGGACAAAGGGAGGATATGTTGGGGGAGGAGGGACAAAGAATTTGCTTCTAGACACATGACGTTAAAAGGGATACTGAATCTACAACTGAGGGGAGTGGTTCCAGCTGGAGAGAAACCTTTTGTAAGTGTCAGTATTTATGGTATTTAAGACATGTGGTAAGATGAGATCAGGGGAGCAGGTTTCCTCTTGGGCAGAGAGAGAAAAAAGAAATGTACAAGACTGATTAATAACAAAAGATCCGATAGAGTGGTCAAATGGGATTTTATTCAGTCATAGCCTAAAAGAAGGAAAAATCTTGTGACTTTGGATTTTGAATATTTTGATGGACTTTTTAGAACCCTGACCTTACTAGATAATATAACAGTGGTCTCCAAATATAGTATGCAGATCTCTGGACATGCCTTAAATAATACATTGAGGGAAGGAAAGAATTAGGCATCAATCTTATAAGTTAAAATATAACATTTATTATACTATAGGCTTTATATGAATTGACAGTAATACACTTGTATATGTATGTATTTCTAAACAATTTTAAAGGTGAATGATCTAAAATGCTTGGGGAACACAGTACAGTAGTGATAGAATCAGCAGAATGCTGAAAAGGCCTTTTTGCTCTTGAATTGAGCTATGCATCATCTGGGGACATACCACCATCCCCATGTTTAACGTGTGGGTTAAAGGACCACAAAGTGACCGACCTCGTGGCCCCGGCCAGGGTAGGCTCCATCATGTCAGCATGAACATACTTATCCAGCACACTCTCCCCAGAGACCCTGAGTGATCGTGGTGCTCAGAGTCCACTCCTTGTTCACACCCTTATTGATAGCATCCTGCAGTGCCCTGTTGGTCCTCAGCCGCCACAGTGAGAAGAATATCGGTTGCACAGAGAACTCTGAAAAGCTTGAAAATATTGCCCTGCTTCCCTTTGTTGCGTTTTTCTGCAATTATTTCATCTGAGAGAGACCCTCTGGGGTTCCTGCATTTGTCCTCCGAGGAGGGGGCCCAGTCCAGCGAAGTCTGGAGGCTGTTGAAAAACCCTGCATGCAGCACTGTGATCATTTCTCGTCATTTATTTCTGCCGGAGCTATGTACCTTTGATTAAACCTGGCACAGCACTTTAGGAGCCACTGATACACATCAAAGAAGTTAGCTCTCCTAGATCAAAATAGACTGAAGGTTTGGACCTGGACCAGCGCTGTTTGAACACTAAGAACAGTCCACAGCAGGAGGCAATTGCTTTTGGACAAGAATCAGGAAAGAACCAAATGCATTTTCCCTATTTCTTCCTTCATTAGCAGCATGGCAAATGCCTTCATCCCTTCAGAAGAGAAACCTTTAGTGGATTTTTATTCCAAAACCTGTTTGGGAGATAAGATTTGAGATAAAAAAAAATTTAAACAACCTTCTAAATTAATAAAGCTTGCATTAAAAAATAAAGGTAAACATAATTTAAGTTTGATGAGTAGAATAAATACCTTGACTGTTCCCTTTATTTTATGTGCAATTGAAGATAGAGCCCAAATATGCTTGAAGACTGTGTATTTATCTGTATTTATTTATTGATCTGGGGACAATTAAAAAGAACACGTAAATGCATCATAAATAGAATCAAGAGGAAAAAAATTATACATGTATGCGTGCCTTTGAGAACTTTTTTCCAGACATTTTTGAGAGAAGGAAGGAGCTTTATTTTTATATAATCTGTTTCAGAAATGAGAACCTGGTTTATTATAGGCATTCAATAAGTATTTATATAAACTTTTTCAAATGCCTATTTCTAAATCATACTATTATAAATGAATTTATTAAACAGACTATACATCATTTATTTAAAAATAAATTCAGTCACATTGGCAGAAGGACAAGAACAGTGATCGGAATGAAACAACCAATAACCAGTAATTCCATTTTTACTTTTCTAACAATGAGATTTCTAAATGCTGAGAAATTAATGACCCCGTTTGTTTTTCACAATAGATCTGTGATGTCGCCACTATTATTGATCCCTGTCTATAGATGAAGCCATGGAGGCTCTGAGAGCAAATTAATGTGCCTGTGATCAATCAGCTATTTGAGTCAGGGATGAGCAAACTTTTCTAAAAGGGCCAGATAGTAAATATTTTAGGCTTTGTGGGCCTTAGGGCTGTTATTGCAACTACTCAACTGCCCGATAGCAGGAAAGCAGCCATAGACCATGCTTAAATGATGAGTGGGGCCATATTTCAGCTCATCTTATTTATGGACCTGAAATTTGCATTTGACATAATTTTCATGTCATGAAATATTGTTCTTTTGATTTTTTTCCCCCCTCAACCATTTAAAAACATAAACTCCATTCTTAGCTTGCAGTTAAGACCAAAAGGGTGGTGGGCTGGATTAGGTCGACAGGTGGCAGTCCACCACGTCCCTTATAGAAGTGATGGGTCAGGATGCAGACCTGATCTACTCCAGCCCATGTTCTTTCCACTGCACCATGTGGATTTGTTTTATAATTGAGGAGAGACCATGTTCAGAGACTTGAAATCTGGAGAGTTTTACTGCTGTTCCTACTTTAGAAATTAAGTACAAGACTCCAACATATTAAGCTCTGCATCCAAGGAGAGAGAGAGAGTAATCACCAGCAGCAGAGCAATTAGCAAAGAGAGAGCCAGGAGCAAGCCCAGCAAACACTTCATTGTCAGCTAGAGGGTTTGGCTAAAGGTACATTTAATACTCATTAAAAAATGAACATTGCTTTAACGCCGCTTCAGAGGCTGGTAAATTGTAGTTAGCTCTAAGCAATTCAGGAAGCAGTCCCATTGCCTCGAGGCTGACATCTACTCACAAACAAATCCTTTACGAGGCAGGGAGGTTGGCGGAAGCCCCATCTCAGAAAGGTTAGGCGTCCCCTGAAAAAGTCCAGACTGAGTAGAGCCCCTGATGAAAGGCAAGAGGCATGGTCATGAGTGGAAGAGAGAGTCGGCACTGATCCTACACAAATGCTGGCGTGCAGACTTGAGGTAGAGCCCCGCCGAGAAAAAGTTTTGAGAATTGCACCTGCTTATGAAAATAGTAATTACAAACACACTTCTATCAAGGTAGATTTTATCATTGTTATATTTGTTTTTCTCCTCCCATACCACGATGTACAACTACCCCTCTGAAGTGTGAAGCTGAACGCCTTCTCCCTAAACCTCTTCCCCCTGAGTAATTGTTGGGATAGAGTTGTTCATGGGAGCTGAGCAGTTGCTGGTGTGCTGTGGAATGAAACTTCCAGGGCGATTTTAAAATACATATTGCAGGATATAAGAAAATGCATTTTTAAAACCTTATCATTTTGTCTTCTGTGGAAAACAAAGGCAGTGACAAAGAGAATTCAAAATAAAAAGATTTTGTTGCCTGTGGTGCACTTGCAGCCTCACAATCTCATCAGAGCGCCAGGAGCACTAGCAGGTATTCAAGGGTCTCGCATCTGAAATAACAGGAGCGCATTGCCCAAGTGATAGATGACTTCAGAGAAATATACTTGAATAAGGAAATTAGTGAAGGATGGAAGGAAATGAGTGACAAACCACATGCATGTACATATGTGTCTTTTTAAAATTATTATTATAGATTTATGGCGTTTCGGATGTAGGGGGTTGATCATTTATACTCCCCATTTTCCTTTTGTTCTGGTTGATTTCATGACATTATAGAATTAACCTAAAAATGTAAAAATTAACCTAAAATGCTGGGCTTGTCTTTAAATTGCTTTTAGTTTTGTATTTGCCTACAACCTATATTTGAAGAACTTCCCGAGATCTGGGAGTTTGTATATGCACACATGGGGGCTTGTGGGACATGCTTTCATCAGACCGGCATTAATATATCTTGTATCATAATAAATATTCCATTCTATACTACTCTTTGAAGGGAAAAATGCATATTCATAGATGATTGTGAGCAAATAAGGGAGAAGAGAAGGAAGAAAGACAGTACGCAGAAGACAGACAATATTACTCCTGTCACCTAGATGGGTAGAAGATAGATAGACAGGTTCCAGCACATGATTTAACACAGAAACAAATATTTGGAGTGTTATGAACAAGTTTTTTCCATTTTTTTTTTTTTTTGCATGAAACACATAGAAAATGATAATAGTTTAAAAATACTCTATGGTAAATGGGAAGGAGTTTAAGAACATATATTTAGGGTTTGGTTAAAAATATTCTTTCATTTTACTTAGAGTATGAAACTAGCAAAAGAAAGAAAATGAAAAGCATTAGGAAAGATATCAGTTTTTAAAAATAAAACTTTCAATAAAATATGAAAATATTTTAAGAGAAATTTGAAGTAGTGTCTATGAATATATCCTTTTCATACCAGGTTTTGAGCTGAAAGGGCTATCCATAATTCCTAGTCAAGGCACTGCAATGATGGTTTCTTTAAATTTGTGGTATTTATGATCTATAAAATACTGTCATATGAGTAAATAATGTTTTTTTTAAAACCTTTCAGTCATTTACAATAGTTGATTTTAGTAGGATGTAGTAGATTTTTTCCCTTAAATTATTTACTATATTAAAATTTCTTGAAAACTGTGTTTGGATTTCAAACCCAAGTGAACTATTTCTATAGTGATCATTTCAGTAATAATGAAGCTCCAATTTGTAAACATGCATACATTTGTGAGGGCGATAACCCTGCAGTCGGCTTGTAGGCCAATGAAAGGCACATGCAGTAAATGGACATCAGAAAAGATAGTGTAGATGAGGATCCAGGGCGACTTCAGGAATGTAGTTCCCTTCCCCTGGCCCCTCGTTCCCCATTTCCCACCACAGGACTCATTTTATGGCGACTGCCACATACTTCTGCACTAGCTGTATGAACTTGAAGACCGCGCCTCCCGTCGGTAATGGGGAAGCCCGACTCTGCAGCTGGTACAGACGCTCAGGCTGGTGCTGACACTCCTCCGGGGCCACGCTCAGCCACTGCAGTGGGTGCCATGCTGCTCATGGTCTTCTTTCCTGGGGGCTCTTCACTTGGGCCTTTGAACCGCTTTATGGGGTGTCCATGGAGACAGGAAAGCGGTAGTTACATGTGCAGGCTTTTATCTACGTCCCTCAAATTTCCAACCACAAGAACCAGTCGCCAGTCTTGGAATGCCTCCTTTCATCTTCAAAGGAACTGGGACTCGGAGGGGCTGGACGCCACCTGAAAGTTTCTGCAGGAGAAATATGCTACCCAACTCTCCGAGCACCAAGTGACGGTGACGGAGGGCTCTCCGAGAGGCCCTGGGACTGAGAACTCTCCGGTGTAGGAGGGAAGTCAGCTCCTTACGTCTCCAAGTATGATTATGATGGAGAAAGAGGACATTTATCTAGATAGCCTTGAATAGTTTGTGACAAAATTGAAACAGAAAAATATAACACAGAACTGTTCAGCATACAGATCCCAGGATGCAGGCTGACTCCCACACAACTCTATTTCCCCCCATTTTCTCAGGAGCAGCATATGCTCAAATTCCAGAGAACAGGCAAGATTCAATTACTTAGTAGCCATTGAAAGCATATTTAAATGGTTTACTGTTGTCAAATTCAAAGTTTCTCAATGAAAGTATATCAGAATCACCAGAAGAGTGGTTTCAAAATATGTATTTTGCTATAGATAAATTAAGCAAATAAATAAGAAACTCCCCCCCCCCAAGCTACTGTAGTTTGTGACCTCTTAAACTTAGAGACCAATAAAGAAATATTATGTATCCAGAGGTAGTCTTAGATCATGTGTGGTGTGCGTGCATGCGCGCGTGTGTGTATTTGTGCACATATCTGTATATAAATAAAACCTGCTTCTCACCCTACACCTCGGTGCAAAACTGCCTAATTTGCCTTTAGAGCACTTAGTGTCCACGGAGGTCCCATCCTTATCTGCGTGCTGTAGGCAGAGTTAGGAGCGCTGGCCAAGCAGCCATGCTTCATACTCCCAGTTGAGGATTATTACTCTGACCATGCTTTCCAAGGCTATGGTTGGCAAGGGCAAAGCCAATATTTGCCCACAATAATTTAGGGAATTCTGGGGCCTCATTCAGAAACCTTAAAACATTTGAAGCTTCTGGGAGACCAGAGAGGGATTTATAGAGAGGGGCCCAGAGTTCTCAGAGCTGCTTTTCCTTGAAAACATAGATGTCTCAGTATTAGAATAGGTTATTTGGTCTTCACAATACCTCCTATTGGTGGGTAAATTCTGAAAATTTTCATATGTCAAGATGAATACAGTCTGTGAATACTTAATTATTTTGAGTTATTCTTTCCTGTTCTTCTTCCCACCTCCTTTTTCTTTTAACCTAGCCCTTTTCTCTAGAAAAATCAATGATACTAAACATTTACTAATATGGTCTTCAAGCCCATTAGAATCACATCACCTGGAGGCTCTTCAAAATACCTTTGCCTGGGTTGCACGCCCAAAGGTTTTGCTCTAATTGGTCTGGGGTAAGCCTGGGCACCAAGATTTTAAAGCCCCCCCAAGATTCTTATATGCAGCCAAGATTGAGAATCACTGCTTTTTTGGAGAAAATAGCCCTAGGCAGGAAATGAGAGATGTTAAAAAAAAAAAATAAGTGTGTACATTGCAACCACCCAACATTCTATTTCCAAGAGTGAAAGACACCATAGGGGTAAGTGATAACCCAGTCACCTTAATTCAGAATCTGCAGCTTTGTTCACTCTTTCATGTTATTAATTCACAGTCTCCACATTATTAATTTTCTGTGCCATAATGTTGACAAACATAATTGTTAATTACATACCACACGCTCCACCCTCACTGCAATGGTTTCTCTCAGAACGCGCACCTGATATAAAGCTATAGTGCAATGCCCCACTATATTAAATTTCAATTTAATTACCTTTATTACAGCATCACCTCCTTGGAGGGAATGATTAACTCTGAGATGGACTTATAATAGAAGACAAAGGTGCTGGGGGAGGCTTGCCCCAAAGCCCAGTGCTACTCTATAGGCTGCAGTCAGAGGCACATGAGCTGCAATAAAATGATTGAAAAATGAGCTTCCTTCTGTGTCCTCAGATCCTTGTGATGTGATCCCTCTGAGGTCCCTACTGGCACACACAAAACAAATGGCATAAGAAATCGGGCTTTAATGCACCACTCGTGTGTGTGTGTGTGTGTGTGTGTGTGTGTACGTGCACATTAGTTAAAAACAATCATTTCTGTGCTCACTTCGGCAGCACATGTACTGAAATTAGAACAATATAGAGAAGATTAACTTGGCCCCTGTGCGAGGATGACACACACATTCGTGAAGCATCTCATTTAAAAAAAATAAATAATTTCCAAATAATTAGCATAGGCGAGAATAAGAATAAGCCTGTGGACGGTACATGTTAACTACTTAATAATTAGTCTTTTCATAGTTAAACTTTATTTAGTACCCTGTAACTTTAAAAAAATCTTAGGGTGTTTTACTTTTTTTTTTTTTTTTAATCCTCACCTGAGGACATTTTTTGCATTTACCCAGATAGACCAGGAAGGAGAGAGTGGTGAAGAGAGAGAGAGAGGAGAGAAACATCGATGTGAGAGAGACACATCGACTGGTTGCCACCCACATGACCCTATCCAGGGCTGGGGACAAACTGCAACCGAGGTACATGCCCTTAGCAGGAACTGAACCCGGGACTCTGTGGTCTGCAGGCTGATGCTCTAACTGCTGAGCCAAACTGGCCAGGGCAAGGTGTTTTACTTTTAAACATCACTTGATGTGACTTTCCGAAAGACTCCCTGTAACCCTGGTTTTCAAATTGAAGAACTAGACACTTATAAGCTTACCAGAAGTAACTGTATCCCTAAATGAACACGGAGGGGCTTGACTCCCCTACACCTAGGACATCAAGTGACTGAGAAGAAACAAACTAGAAAATTGGCCCAAAGGGTTTTGAGACTCCATATTATTGAAGGAAAACAGGGCAAGAAATTTTATAATCATTAATTAAGCGTTTATACAGCAAATATGTACAGAAAGTACTTGGAGATCAGCAGCTGCCGGAATGGACTGACACCACTCCCTACATCTCTCACTACCAATTTTGCTCTTCTTAAACATGCGAGGAAATGAAGGCACATAGAAGTCAACTTGTCTGAATCTCAAATGCTGGCGTCTCACACAAGTGCAGACCATGCCATGGAAACTTGAATCACACAGTGAATTGGAGACATTAGCATGTAGCTAGGGCTCCAGCTTGAGTCTAAGTAGAACTCACTACAGGATACAAATACGTTGGTTATTGGCGATGAAGGAGGGAGAGGTGGAAATGTAAGATGCCTCCTTGGTGAGAATTCATCTTGAGGGAGAAGGAAGTGAATAATTATTCTAAAATGAGACAGCATTTTGAGTGAATATTATGTGCCTGTTACTCATACAGCCCTCACCGTCCACCCCAGGGAACAGTGGTAATATAGAGTAACACTTGAAACAGGTATGTCACTAAAATTTCTTCAACAGATTGGGGTGATGGATACTTATCTATTTAGGATTCTAACAAAGTAGAGATGAATGGATGAGATGTTTTCCAGGATGTGTGGATATTGGGAGCTGGAGGAGGCTTCGTGGCATCACTGCGATCCTTTCCATGAGTGTTAGTGTATTGGATGGACTAGCACAGTGGGAATGGTCAGTATCAGGCAGTACTCAGAGGGCCATACGGATGGGAGAGAGTGAGTGGGTGCTAGAAGTACTTATTTTTACCATCAGATTGGTGTGAACTAAGTAAAGATAAATGATCAAGTCCAAACAAAATCATCCTTGAATTATAAGTTGGCAGCCTACATAGCCTTAATATTCAATCTTGATAGTCTTTGTTCTTCATTAGAACTTGATACAATGTGCTGCCTGTGGAAGTTTAATAATATTTGTTCATTAAATCAGACCTGTATGAGCCATCAAGTCTCATGATTCCTCCTTTAGGTTTTTCCTTTCTGCATTTGAAGATGCTATGTGGTTTTACAAACTGCATCAGTCAGGAAAACAAAACAACTGGAAGAATTTCAAATGGGAGCAACTTAGAGGAAATTGATTGCTAAATATTGGAAGAGATAAAGGAGTGAAATGGAAGGGTTGGATTAAAAATTGCAAGATCACCCTTTCACCCTGTTAGCAGGAAGAGTAAACAGAAAAATACTGCCCAAGAACCCATGATCTCATTACTAATTGTACCTGTCGGTACACCAGTAGCTGCTGGTGGGGTCACAGCCATGCCACTACCTCGCAAGACCACAGGAATAACCTGATTCTTCTGCTACTGCTGCCGGAAGTGCTACCTGAAGCCAAAGGGAAGAAAATGTACTCGCATTCCCACTACAACTTCCTGCGAGGGCCTCCTGCTAGAAAAATATTTAAAAATGATAGAAGCCACTTGGCAAGGGAGCCTGTTAAATAAAGTTTGCAGACTTCCAACTTGCTTAAAAGAGAGGAACACAGATGCATGGGAACAGACCTAATTTGATAGAAATTATACAGTAATTGTCTGCCACATAGTATAACAAGAAAACCATTCATTTCTTCTTTTTGATTTGTGATTGATAGATTTAGCTTTAAATACTTGCTTCTGTCTACTAAAATTTTGGTTGCAAAACATTCATAAAAACAATCAGTAATATGCACAATCATTGTTATCTCCTATACAATCAGTATATATATTGTACATTTTATGAGACTCTTATTAGGCACACAGACTACCTGTGAACACTTAGAATAAGGAAGACAACACAATGAAGGAATTCTAATGCCTGACATGGGGCCAAGGACAGCGTCTGAGGATGAGATTTGATGGAAATAGCTTATGAAAATTTACTCCCATTAGAGAATGGCATTTTAATGCCAGCTCAATAACTTCCAGGAAATAAATGGAGACATTTTAAAAATCAAAGTAATTTAATTATGTAAGTGGAGCCTTATAAAAATTGATAATGGCACAGTATACCAGCCCCCCAAAACGACAAGATGAACCCCATCAGGAGAAAGTAATGAATCAGAATAAGTCTGGAAATGAGCTAAGAAGTAATTAATATCTCTGAATCTGTCTTGTGAAGCTATTACTTAATGTATGGTATTCTGAATAGAATGAAAAATATTTGGTAGCAAAAGCAAGATAATAACTAGATGATGGTGATCTCTAGGACTTTTCTGATACACATACTAAATCTTTCCTTTTCATTGGAGACAGAAGTGTTATATTTCAATTTTGGAGAGAGTAATCCTCTATATAAGGAAAATAACTCTTAAAGTATGCTAGCCGTCAGGTAGAATCCAAATGGCAAATAACAGATCTTCCCAAAAGCTGGACCTACAGACAATTCATGTTCTATAAAGAAAGTATCAAATGCAAATTACTGTATCGTTTTTATTTCTCTGTGATGGACTTCAGCATACATTACTGGACATTGCAAAACAAAAGCCACAGAATTGGTTTTGAAGTTCTCATCCTCCTTTATGTCTAATAACTGTCTGTTGTTCTTACACCAAGGATTCGGACTTTCCTTGTGAAGAAGCGATCACTTTACCCGAACCCCAGAAATGGCTCTGGTTCAAAAGAGACAACGAGGTAAACCCCTGAGCAGGCAGGAGAGGCAGCCTCCAGGTACACTCCTCTGGCAGGTGTTTAAGGGCAGGAGGAGGGGAGACACCCCCCAGCAGCACTGCCCTGAAGTCAACCTGCTAAAGGTCAGGACTTTGGACAATCACTAGCATTCAGGTGGTACCTTGCAAAAAAGAACCACAAGCTGCACAGAAGAAAGGAACTGTAAGAATAGGATATTAGAAATCTGGGCCTTGTGTAGGCACAAGTTACCTGTTTGTAATTCCAGGACAGCCTCTAGCCAAGGAATGGCTTCAAGTTTGGTGTCTTCTCATCTTCCATTTCCACGCCCAGTGGCCGCTTTCCTCCCCAACCCGGCAGCTATCCTCATTTCCTCCTATGAGAAGATCTGTGCCTGTTTGTCACAACATTTGCTCTGTTGAAACACGGGGGTGCAGATTCTATATTTCGTGAAAGAGAGATGTGTTTGTATGAATGGAGTAGTCTTACACCGATGACCTCTGAAACTGGAATGTCCCACTGTCAAAGTGAGCTCATTTAGATTGGTGAGGCTTCTTTTTCTGTCCCATCAGTACATAGTGCCATATTTGACGATTTTTGTTGTTAGAGATTAGATCAAACATAATGTGTAACAGTAGACGAGTTTTAGATTCTTACTCTGTGAAATGTGGAAGCTACAGATGTCTTTAGGTTTCTTCCACCGTCAAACCTATTTGTTACACCATATACTGGAGAGTCAGCAAAGATTATCTGCTGAAGGAACTGAGAGATCACTGATGAATGATCTGGCAAGAAAACTAAGCTATTGGTCAAATTTAATAGGTAGGAAACAGATTAGATGAGGACAAGACCAGGTTTCAAAAAGGGAAAAGACCGAGAAACCCAGAGTAAAACTGCATATACAATATTTAACATGTTTTCATATTTCTTGAAATGCAAACACCATCTTGCCTGCTCCCTCTGGAGCAGAGTAGCAAACACCACTTGCCTCCACCTCATATTCCATGGGATCAAGACGCTGTATTCACAGTGTGTAAACCAAGTTAGGTATTTTCTGATTGGAAGAAAAGAGAATGAGTTATCCCATGACCAACAATGACCAAAAAAATCCTGATAGTTTCCAATACCAAAGTGGCTCCAGAGAAAGCTACTAAAGCCACTTATCGCTTGAAGGTATAATATTTTTTTTATTCTATAAGCTGTATCGAAATCTGAATGTATTATGAATCGTGATAAAATGGCCTTTCCCCTTGGCCTTTAGAAGGTGCGTGCACTCAGAAGGATGATGCATTACAGGGACACACCAGGTGTCTGCAAGAGAAGGATGGCCCACTTTGATCTCCCAACAAACGGTGTGTGACTCAGTGTCCCACAGAGTGGATGCAGGGCACAGGAGGGCCTTTTCACTAAAGCACCCAGAGAGAAAAACATGAGGTTCTTACGAAGTGGTTTGTTTTAGCCCTGAATGGAAGAAGAAAGGGCAAGAGGGAAAGGACGCACCATTTCTCGGCGTAAAGATCCAGCCAGGCCTGGTGTGATTTTAATCATCCTCAAGCGTGTTTGAGAAGACTGACCGCAGAGCCGAAGACTGTCTCAATGCAGCAGGTAAGAAATGCTAAGGCAAAAAGTAGCTGGTCTGTAAACAACCCACAAAGCCAATTGCTAGTTGATACTTCCTGAACTAAAATTCTTTGAGTTACAATGGGAACAGCTTCTCAGTAAATGAAGAGCGCAAGTCCTCTCTTTGGTTCCAATGCGACTTTGTCATGACTTGTAATGAGCCGAACACTGTAATGCATGTTAAAAAAAAAATTGACTATTACTGTGTGTGCAAGAAATACAATGCACACGCACCAAGACCTTAACAAAACAGCACCTGCACAAACTCAGATTGCAGCTCTGTGCTCGGCTTATCTTTGCTTTTCACTCACCGGGATCATTTCTGTTTCAATAGGAAAGGAAAGCCGCACATGCAGGCGTAATTCATACGTTAAGCAGGAGCTACTGCTTTTGTATGAATCAGCGCTCTGTAAACAAAACAAAAATCTGAAAAATTTTTAAGTCCAAATATCCTCTGTCAGATAAGTATAACAAGCTTCCATGATGACAATGGTACCAGCAGTAGACTAAAGGTAACACAGGTTTGTGAAACTGGGATTGGAATTTAGGGGAGGGACTCTGTAATTATGGCCTATTTAAAGAACTTTTAATTGGCTATGCTCTTAAAAAGGATAATTCAAACTTTGCTTAGAGCCATTCTTAAAAATAACTTCATCAACAGAATTATATAAATAAAGATACAGACAGGTGAAAGGACACAAATAATTATTACATTTACTCATCCTTTAAAAAATGCCAATAATGTCCGGCCAGTATGACTCAGTGGTTGAGGGTCAACCCATGCACCAAGAGGTCGCCGGTTTGATTCCCAGTCAGGGCACATGCCCAGGTTGTGGGCCCGATCCCCAGTGGGGGCATGCTGGAGGTGGCCAGTCAATGCTCTCTTTCATCCATGTTTCTATCTCTCTCCCTCTTTCTTCCTCTCTCTCTAAAATCAATAAAGAAAAAAATTAATAAAAATAAAAATGCCAATAATTAGCAAAGATCTCAAAATTAAATTCGTTATCCATCTGTGGGAGGCAAGTAACAGACTTGCTGACTAATTGAGAAGAGAACCCAAGTGAATAATAAAAATCACCACAATGAACAAATATTGTATATGTATCATTATCTTCACTACAAGGGTGATGTCTTGCACTAAAATATTTTATGGTTATTTTCTTATTTAGTTCTTTCAACAGCCCTATTAGGCAGGTACTTGTTATGCTTTGCATTTGGCAGAGGAGAAAGCTGAGGTTTTGGATTTATGACTCATGTTCATGTCAAACCCAGCCAGTGGCCAAGCTGGGCAGTTGGCTCTGGATTTGAGCCTTAGCACCTCACTGCTTCCCCACGTCCAGTCAGTTACAATTGCTATAAAAGAAGAGGAAAAAAGCAGTAACATTGAGAATACTGTTACTTGGGCAAATGTACATTTTAAAATTATGGAAAGTGAGAGAGCTTACTATAATAAGAAAAGTGACTAGTGAGCATCCATAAGAGGAACCAATGCAGACTAGCAAAGGTTGTGAAACTTGCTACAATCATAGGACCTTACAGAGAAGAGACTTTGGAGAGTATCCATCCTATCCTAACCTATCCAACACAGGAATTCTGTCCAGTGCATTCCTGGCTATAGGCCATCTAGTATCTGCTTAAATACTTCCAGTGACAGGGAATCCTTATATGGGGTCAAAATTCAAGGTTGTTGTCACTTCAGGTAATTACTTTTACAACCAGTCATACAAAATTCTGCATCACTCGATCATTCAAAGGGACTACTGTTTCACTGTAAAACATGGGAGCTGAAGTGTAACTCAAAGGGCAGAGTAACTGTTTTCCTAAGTGGTGTGTCAAGGTTTGGACCTGTTTCTATCAGCTGTGTCAAGGACAGTAAAATCCAACGGCAAGCCCGGATTATAGTACATAACCCTAAATAAAATTGACCAGTAAATCAAGGGCATTGCCATCACAAAATCATTGCACTTTGTTGCACAGCTTAATCAGGGTTGTGCTGGTAAAGATATGCCTAATGCTCGGTGGCACCACGATTCAGAACCCGGCAAGGCAGCAGGGTGCATGAGTGGATCTGTAAAATGCACATTTACCACTCAAAACCCTCTGGATGAGGAGCGTGGAGGGTGTGAGGGATGATTCCAGTGCAGGGTAGGACACAGGACAGCCTGAGGAGTGGCTGTCCACACTGCCAGGTGTGCTTGGAGGGTCGGGCTTTGATGCCCGTAGCCAGGCATGGCGCCCACTTCACATGCCCACTCTGCACATCCAGACAAACAGACTTAACTTCAGGGAAAATATTTGTTCTCCAAGCAAACAGAGTAGGAATACACTTTAATCTGCTCTGTCGATACACAGTGCTGCCTCTTAGCCAGACGCTGGCTCCTGAGCAGTTCACTGCGCTCTGGAAACCAAATGTCAGACGGGACCGGAGGATGTAACTCCTTCATTTCTAGAGAAAAGTGTGAGGCTTTTTTCATATCAGTGGCCACCGTTAGATTGCACTGTGAGTACAAGCTACAACAAAAGAACTCACAAGGTTGGCTCGTTAGGCCGTCACGGAGGGGTGTGGACAGCAGGCTTCCCACCCCAGTCTCCCGGAGGAGCTCCCGCTGGCCTCCAGAAGGGGCGAATTTCGGTGGTTTCACTGTGAATTAAAAAACGTACTGCTGGTTGTACTGACTTCTCAGCTGTGCAATCTACATGAACAAGTCGGCTGATTGTTAAGACATAATTTTATTCAGTTTTTAACTCAAAAGTTGTGGTTATTCTGTTGAAATTACATGCTCATTTTGTTGTTGTTGGTGTTTTAATCCATTTTTAAGAAAACTGGTGAGTATATGAATTCCAAAATAACCCACCACCTTCTTCAGGGTATCCCGAAAGTCTTAGTGCAGTTTTAAGCTTTATTTAATAAATTCAAAAACAACAGTGCTATAAACTTACGAAAAACACCACTGTTTACGGTTACCTTTATTTTATGACTGCACAGTTTTACAAATTTTGTGTTTTAATGTATTCCAGTTCTTCCTACCGAAGACAGTACACATTGATCAAAAAATATTAAGAGTTTATTCAAGATTCACACAACTGCGTCCATATAAAAGGAACATAATTAATATTTCAAAAGATTGTTATAAGGTAGCACATGTATACTTCTGAGTAACTAAGGCTTTCGAGACACCCTGCATGATGCCTACTGAGTTACACTTCGTCATGTGGGAACAGAGCAACGGAAATGCCATCTCCGCATATGTGCTGAAGTGAGTAGGCAGAATACAGAAAGAGGACCACTGCCTTTGAGATATAATTCCCAATTATGCGTGCATTAATGGTGAAGGAGTTGAATGGAGAGCGTCGCTGTACCTGGCTGAGTCCGGCCTCACCCTCATGGCACATGCTTGGAATTTGGAGAGCATCATTTCACCACCACATAGCTATAGAATCCAGCCATAATGAAGAGGGGAATGCTGAGAAGAGATTTTCTTGATTCAATTTTCAAAGTCAAAGCTTGCAAAAAGCCCGCTGTGAGAAACTGGGATTGATGTGATTCTTCCATTCTACTCCGTGGACTAGAAAAATACAGGAACATTGACCACCGTGCTCAGATGTTTCTTTAGGCTTCATTTCTGCTGCCCCTCACCTTCCCAATAGCCCCAAGGGCCACAGAATGTCACCACCACAGAAAATCACAAAGTCAGGGTTTATTGCTCAACCAACATAGAATGATCAAGCAGAAAATCATCTTCTACTTCCAAACACGTTCTATGAGGCCAGCATAATTTTAATCCCAAAACCAGAAAAAAACACTACAAAGAAAGAAAACTACAAGCCAATATCCCTGATGAACATAGACGCCAAAATCCTGAACAAAATACTAGCAAATCGGATCCAGCAATACATCAAAAAATTATTCACCATGACCAAGTGGGATTCATCCCAGGGATGCAAGGCTGGTACAATATTCGCAAATCAATAAATGTGATACACCACATAAGAAAAATGAAGAATAAAAACCACATAATCATATCAATAGATGCTGAAAAAGCATTTGACAAAATCCAGCATCCATTTCTGATAAAAACACTCAGCAATGTGGGAATAGAGGGATCCTATCTAGACATAATAAAGGCCATATATGAAAGACCTACAGCCAACATCATACTCAATGGGCAAAAAATAAAAGCATTTCCCTTAAGAACAGGAACAAGACAAGGATTCCCACTTTCACCACTCTTATTTAACATAGTACTGGAAGTCTTAGCCACAGCAATCAGACATGAGGAAAAAATAAAAGGGATCCAAATCAGAAAGGAGGAAGTGAAACTGTCATTATTTGCAGATGACATGATATTATACATAGAAAACCCTAAAGACTCCATCAAACATCTGCTAGACTTAATAAATGAATTTGGAAAAGTAGCAGGATACAAAATTAACATCAAGAAATCGACGGCATTCTTCTACACCAATGATGAACTCACAGAAAGAGAAACTGAAAAACAATCCCATTTACTATCACGGCAAAAAAAATTAAGATTCCTAGGAATAAACTTAACCAAAGAAGTAAAGAACCTATTTGCAGAAAACTAAGGACATTGAAAAAAGAAATAGAGGAAGATATAAAAAAGTGGAAGCACATACCTTGTTCATGGATTGGAAGAATTAACATCATTAAAATATCCATACTACACAAAGCAATCTATAGATTCAATGCAATCTATAGATTCAATGCAATCCCCATCAAAATACCAACGACATATTTCACAGAACTAGAACAAATACTTCAAAAGTTTATATGGAACCAAAAAAGTCCCCGAATAGCACAGCAATTTGGAAAAAGAAGGACAAAGTAGGTGGGATCACATTACCAGATATCAGGTTATACCAGTGATACCTCGGTTCTCGAACGCCTCGGATTTCGACCAAATCGGTATTCGACCAGGAGATTCGAGAAACTTTTGTCTTGGAATCCGAACAAATATTTGGAACTCGAACTTCCGAGATGAGCCGAGTTGAGCCGAATGGCGTTCATTCGGCCCAGCGCACCTTGCTTGCGTCATCAGTGTGAGTGCAGAGAGAGAGTCACGCTTTGTGGAGAGAGTCATGCTTTGTGGAGAGAGTCACGCTTTACACTGAATTTAACCCTTAGACATACTGTACACTTTTATTTCTTGTTGAGACTTATGTTTTTCTACATATTATATACAAATTAGGCCAGTAAATAGGCATTTTCTGGGGCTTGGAACGAATTAATCCAGTTTCCATTATTTCCTATTGGGTTTCATTGCTTCGGTTCTCGAACAATTTGGTTCTCGACCGTCCTCTTGGAACGAATTATGTTCGAGAACCGAGGTATCACTGTACTACAAAGCCACTGTAATCAAAACAGCCTAGTACTGGCACAAGAACAGGCATATAGACCAGTGGAACAGAACAGAGAACCCAGAAATGGACCCAAGGCAATATGCTCAATTAATATTTGACAAAGGTGGCAAGAGCATACAGTGGAGTAAGGACAGCCTCTTTAATAAATGGTGTTGGGAAAATTGGACAGCTACATGCAAAAAAATGAAACTAGACCATCAACTTACACCATACACAAGAATAAACTCAAAATGGATAAAAGACTTGAATGTGACCCATGAATCCATAAAAATTCTAGAAGAAAATGTAGGCAACAAAATTTCAGATATCATACGGAGCAGAATTTTCACTGATACATCACCTAAGGCAGCAGAAACAAAGGAAAAAATGAACACATAGGACTACATCAAACTAAAAAGCCTCTGCACAGCAAAAAAAAAAAACAAAAAAACAAAAAAAAAAACAATAATCAAAATGGAAAGGCAACCCACTGTATGGGAAAACATCATTGCCGATGATATATCAGATAAGGGGTTAATTTCCAATATATATAGAGTGCTCATACAACTCAACAATAGGAAGACAAAGAACCCAATTAAAAAATGGGCAGAGGAATTAAATAGACACCTCTCCAAACAGGACATACAAATGGCCAAGAGACATATTAAGAATGCTCAACATCACTAATCATCAGAGAGATGCAAATTAAAACAACAATGAGGTATCACCTCACACTTGTCAGAATGGCCGCATCAATAAAGCATCAAACAACAAGTGTTGGCGAGAGTGTGGAGAAAAAGGGACTCTAGTACACTGCTGGTGGGAATGCAGACTGGTGCAGCCACTATAGAAAATACTATGGTGTTAACTCAAAAAATTAAAAATTGAACTTCCATTTGACCCAGTGATCCCGCTTCTAGGAATATACCCTAAGAAGCCTGAAACACCTATCAGGAAGAATATATGTACCCCCATGTTCATAGCAGCACTATTTACAATAGCTAAGATCTGGAAACAGTCCAAGTGTCCATCAGTAGACGAATGGATAAAAAAGTAGTGGTAAATATATACAATGGAGTACTATGCAGCGGTAAGAAAGATCTCTTATCCTATGAGACGACATGGAGGGACCTGGAAAGTATTATCCTAAATGAAATAAGCCTAGCAGAAAAAGACAAATACCACATGATCTCACTTATATACGGAATATAATGAACATAACAGTCTGAGGAATACGGTAGATCCAGAAACATGAAAGTAAGGCACAGACTGACATCCCTCAGAAGAGGTTGGGGGGTGCGAAGAGATAAACCACAGAACTTATATGCATATATGCATGACCAATGGACATGGACAACAAAGCCGGGAATGGGGCTGGGGTGGGGTGGGGAGGGGGGTGCCAATGGGGTAAAAAAGGAGAAACATCTATAACAAAAAATAAATAAATAAATTTTAAAAAAAGAAAAAAAAATCATCTCTAGCCTAATCTCATGGACTTATTTCACGAACAAGGGAAACAAAGAGATCAGTTTTATCATACTGTGTTCTATCCATTTCGGACAAAAGTCTGAACTGGAACTAAGCTTTGCATGTCCCCAAAGATGCTTTGTCTAAGCCACCATCCAGATAGCTTATGTTTAATTTCATTTCTCCAACGTAGACTGTAACCTAGTGGAAAGTGGGAAGTTATCTTTTCATTGTTCTGTCGCCAGCACAGAGCTGGCTCAGGAAACATAATCGACAGATGCTTGTTTAGCTGAAGGGAGCGATCAAGATAGCACACATTCTTCCAGGAAGGCAAGCTATTCAAGTATGCCCGTCTTCCCTTTCCTCTCTGTTCCGGGTTCCAAAAAACGTACGGGTGCTTTTATAGTGAAAAGGTGATACCCTGTTCACATTCTTGATAGAATGAATTGGAAGAAAGGGCTGAACTCCCTCTGGTTTCCATTTTTAAAGGGAAAGATGGCAAAAATAAATAAAGAAAAGAAAGGAAAGAGCATGTTAAAACAAGAAAGAGTCTAGGAAACATCCCCGAACAATAAGAGACCGAGGAGGGAAGAGAAGAGGTTGCAATGGGTCTAAGACTTAGAAGCGCTTCCTGTGAGCGTCGCTTTAGGTATTCATTTTTGTGCATATGGAATAACAGACCCTCCGCTACCATCTACATAAAAGATTGCAATGTCAGGCAGGGCTACCCCATGCAGATTTCGTTTCCAAGTCAGCTTTCTCACAAATGTCTCTATATCTTCTGACAAATGAACGGAACGTGTTCATTTGAACAAGGACGGCCTATTGTCTCCATCTGCCTTTGGTTTGTTTGCTTCCTTGGGGGCTTGATAAAGGAGCCGCGCTCGGACAGGAGGGAAAGGCGTCTGTGTTGTCAGAAACCACTTGTTAAAAAGCTTCAAACCGTGCTCGGCGGTGTGCTACTGCTGCAGAAGAAAGTGCTTGAAAACAAGACATACATTTTTAATAAACGGAGACCTAAAACGTTATGTTTTTCAGTTGATCCGAGCCTGACATTATTCTGTGCTTCTAAATTCCTTTGGAACATGAAAATGTTCGATTCCCATGTGGTCTTCAAAGTGCTCCAAGGAATGTAAATATTGTGCAATTATCTTTAGAAAGAATAGAAAGTAAAGGTTGCCCCGGCTGGTTTGGCTCAGCAGTGAGAGTGTCAGCCCACGGACCATAGAGTCCCAGGTTCGGTTCCTGCTAAGGGCACGTACCTTGGTTGCAGTTTGTGCCTGCCCAGGTTGGGGCTGTGTAGGTGGCAGCCAGTCAATGTGTCTCTCTCACATCAATGTTTCTCTCTCTTTTCCTTCCTCTCTCTCTCTCTCTATCTGAAGATAGATGCAAAAATGTCCTTGGGTAAGAATTGAAAAAAAGAAAGTAAAGGTAATTTTTTTAGTAAAGAATAACCCCTACTTGGCCTTAACTGTACGAGAAAGACCTCATTTGTCACTTCCTTATCTGATATTTTGAAGCAACACTAAGAATCTTCTAGACCTCTGGCAGAGAGTCTGTGTTCCTCGTGTTTATCCAGAAGTTTCCTAAGTTTTCCTCACATAAAGTTAAATTTCTCTGAATTAACCAGGTACAGGGGATACTTCTTTGTTTGCTTTTCTTCTCAGTCTTCTGCCCATAGACCATGGAACTAAATATACTTAGAGATCCCCAGCATTTTACAGATGATGAAACTGAGACTTAGGGTGTCTGGGGTTTGTTCAAGACTGTCCAGTGGACCCCAAACCACCCAGCAGAGTCAAAACACACTCCTTCCTCGAACCCTCCCTCTCTCATCTGGACTGTGATAAAGCAGAGACCATAAAAGGGGCTGGTGATTTGGAGACACTTTACTAGGTATTTTAAATGTTTTAAATTAACTTTCCTTGTTATCCTCCTACAAGACAAATATTCTCTCCATTTAGATGAACATACTGAGGCCCAGAAATAGTACCTTACTCACCCAGCACTACAAAACTGGCAAAATTTGGATGAGAACACAGCTCAGACTGACCCCAAAGCCAGGATGGCTAAGCTAACATATCCCCAAAACTCAAAATGAACAAAAATCTGAATATGGAAATGGAAAGAAGGAGGGAGGTCTCCTGGAGGACTGTGCCAAAAAAAAAAAAAAAAAACTGTGATAATCAGGCTGTTTCTTGACCTAACGGGAGGAAATCTGAGACACGAAAGTCCCAGCCCTGCTCCATCAGTAACTAACCGAGGAAACACTGGCAAAACGCAGCCCGCTGAGCCTCAGGTCCTGCTCACTGAGGCCAGAGCGAACATTACTGCAGCACCTCCTTCGCCGAGCTGCTGAGGGGATCAAGTGAAAAACACAAACAGGAAACTACTTCTGAACATTTTTCAGAGGTTTATCATTTTAAATTCTAAGCCCCAGCGGGAAGTGTTCCAAAACTCTGCATTCTTCTTCATTAAATGAGGAAATAAATAGTTAGCTAGATCCATCAATGCAACAATAAAAACTAGACACTGCTCCACCACGTCACGCAGGGAGGAAGTCACTGAGAAATTGAGCACAGGCCATTCGAGAATCTCCTGCCCACTGCACTGTCCTAAGAAACGTTGCAAGCGAGTGAGGTTGTCGTGGGTTGAATAGAGGCCCTCCCCAAAATCCTGTCCACTAGGAACTGTGGAATGAGATCTTACTTGGCAATAGGACTTTTGCAGATGTAATTAGTTAAGGAACTTGAGATGAAGTCGTCCTGGACTTAGAGTATGCCCTAACACCAGTGACTGGTGTCCTCAGAAGAAGAGGAGAGGACGCAGGTTCCACAGAGGGGAAGGCCCTGTGATGGTGGAGACGATGGGAGCGGGGCTGCCACAGCCGGGGAACGCCAGAGCCACCAGGAGCTGGAACAGGCTAGGAAGAATTCTTCTCTAAAGGCTTCAGAGGGAGCATGGCCCTGCTCACACCTTGATGGAGGACTTCTGCCCTCCAGAACTGTGAGAAAACACATATCTATTGTTTTAAGCTACCTAGTTTGTGGTTATTTGTTATGGCAGCCCCAGGAAGCTGATACAGAGGACAATGTGCCTTTGCCAATTATGTTCTGAGGTCACCGAGAAGATGGCTCTCCCCCACTCCCACCGTCAGATGCCCCCTTGCATGGGTGAGTGTCCGCAGGTGGCATTGGTTAGGCTGCACAAGTTGTTTACAGCCAACTTCAACTGCCATTGATCAGTGCTCAGCTGCTATAGAGGATAAGTATCTTAAGTATTATCCCTGCTCCCAGGTATTACAGGGAAGCAATATTCAGTTGCAAATATATGATGCAGGCTAGTTGCTTATCTAGTATTATGTTTGATACAATTTTTTATTTAGAGTTTCTCATGAATAGACTAATGCTGGATGGAACTAGCATCCCATCTGGGTCAAGAATAAAAATGTTAGGTGATAAAATTACACATTAAAGATTTAGATAGAGCTTGTGATCTCAGCAGAAAAGGTCCCAGTAGATGATAATTACTTTTACTTTTCACCTTTGCTACAAAAAGAATGTGAAAGACAGGAAATGAGAAACAGCTATTTCAGTTTATAAAAGGAGAGATGTGTGGGTTTAAAAAAAAAAAATTCTGTTTACATATCAAATAGATTGAGATCAGGACCATGGTTCAAAGGGTCTGCAGAGAACTCTATGCCTGGGAGGACCTAATTAATATTTTATGGAAGAACAAACAATAAATTATTTTTACATACATCTTATCCTATTAAATCATTATAGATTATACTAGAGTGTGCTATTATAGAGACTGAAATAGTTGGTAAATTATGAAACATTGATTACATATAGGGGCACTGGAGGTGGAAATTTCTGACAGGGTCAGATCCAGGAAACTTCTACCCTTCTTCCTTTTTCTTCCTAATTCCTCCCATGTCACTAATTTTAAACAACATCTAACCAGGGATATAAAAAGGCTAAGGAACCGTGAGTGGCTGTTGAGAAGAACAATAAAGCTAAGCTATAATAAAATACTAATGTTTAACACTCTTCACCTCGCTGATCTTGCAAATATAACCTAAGGCCCCACCTGGCACATGTCATACCTGCAACACTGCAAGCGAGAGAAATGGGAACAGGTGTTCCCCATAAAGACCTGGATCCTTAGGGCACCACCTGTGTCCACATAAATCCAAGGCAAACAGTATCCAGCCAAGTTGTGAGCAAGGTTATAGGATTCATCACGTTGCCCTGCCAAGACAGGAAAACAAGGACATGTAATAGGCCCTTTTAGGCATGAAAGACACACTGGCAAATACACAGAAGGGAACAAAATTCTCTTCCCTCCTGAAATTCTTCGGGAAAGAAGTGGGGCTTCTGGCTGACACAACATGAAACCTCAGAAGGCGCATTAAAACTATCAAAGAGTTCTTAGAATCCAAGTGACTCTACTTCACCACTTAGCTCATCAAGACTATGACAAATGATACACACCAGAAACTGACACACAACCCGATCCAGAAAGGACAGAGCAAGTTGCTGGTTGGTAGTTTCTATCTCACAGGACCCTTTAAATATAAGCGTTCAGGGCAATATCTCCTTTTCCTTGGCAACAGACCTAAGGAGAAGTGTCAGGTCAAGTGTCGCTTGTATTTGTAGCTTGAGTAAGGGGACCCATATGGAGACGTGGCGAGGCCTCCCCTTTTCTGCACACAGCTTTGCAGCCTGCAGCAGGAACACACATAAATATCTTGGAGAAAGGGGAGCCGCTTAGGAAAGACTTGCTGATGGAGCCACAGGGTGGAGTGTGTCTGATCTGCTCCAACAACCTTCGCAGCACCGACTCGAACTAGTTTCTCTCCCAAAGCAGACATGCTCTATTAAAATGCGATATTCCTCACAGTATTCTGGAAAGTCACACTTAGGTGCCTGACCTGCTGAGAGACTTTGCCTTCCTAGAGTGAAAGCAAGACTTACTGTATCGCAGGCGGCCTGCTGCTCGGGTGCTGCAAATCCAAAAGCCTAAGACGGGGAAAATTATTTTAGGATACAGAGTGTACAACCAATGTAGATGCGCCAAGAAAGGACCAGAGCCTCCTGGAGAATATGCAGTCTTGGTGTTGCTGGATTCTGGCTACTACGGTATACAGTTATATCATGTCCCAGGGACAATGCTTCTTATGAAATACATCACTTTGTTGATATTTTTGCAGAATAGATTTCATTGACGTGAAGATTGCATTGACAGCACCTGGGCCTCAGCAGCCCCACTGCAGCAAGGACTGGTGAACGCTTCACGGTCTTTGGCCATATAAAGGCGCACCTCCCGGCATGCTTCCCTGTACAGATCACACCCCCGGTGTCAGATCAGCGGTATGGAAGTTCCTGGGGCCTGTCCACCGATGCTGTGTGACATCATTAGGCCTGCCGTTGTAAAATAAGAAAAGAAATTGCAAACTGTAGATGTCTGTTGAAACTTTTTTAATGCCTCAAATCAGTATTTCTATATAAATTATGGAATGCACTTTGTTCCTTAAATTTGTTTAACTCAAGAATATTTCATTTATTTTGATATACGCCAAGGTCTTTTTTTTTTGGTTTACTAAATCCCCTTATAGCCCTAGCTGGTTTGGCTGAGCGGTTAGCGTGTCGGCCCGTGGACCAGAGAGTCCCAGGTTCGGTTCCCTCTAGAGGCACGTACCTTGGTTGCAGTTTGTCCCTGGCCCTGGTTGGGGTTGTGTGGGTGGCAACCACGCGATGTCTCTCTCTTGCATCGATGTCTCTCTCTCTTCCTCCTTCTCTGTCTGAAGATAAATGCAAAAAATGTCCTTGGGTGAGGATTAAAAAAAATCCCCTTAAAATATAAATAGTCGCAGTTTTATTCTCACAGAATTAACTTAGTTGCAGTTTCTATTGTTGCTTTTCTCTGGATTTTTAGGCCTTTCTCATAGTCAGAGGTCATCACATGAAACAAGCAGGTGGATGGTTTTCAAAGGTTTTGTCTTCACACTTGGATGATGATTTCCATAGCACATACAATTTACTTCATGAAATATAATTTTAAAAGCTGAAAGGAAAACGTGCTTGCCCAAACAATCACTGAATATTGCAGAAATTAAATGCATAAGAAATCCAAGGCACTTAGTATAATCAAGTAGCAGTGGGCTTTGCTGACCCCACTCCCA
This sequence comes from Molossus molossus, assembly GCF_014108415.1. Taxonomy (NCBI): domain Eukaryota; kingdom Metazoa; phylum Chordata; class Mammalia; order Chiroptera; family Molossidae; genus Molossus; species Molossus molossus. Next base: position 21,945,616 of record NW_023425347.1, on the reverse strand, counting down.
CAGACTAAGTGGCTAAAGTTGCTGTTTTGCAAATCTGATTTCTTGCCCAGAATGTTGCTAATAATTGTCTCCGGGGCTGGCATGCCCATTGAGATGTATAAAATGGCTGTTGTTGATATTTTGATGTCAAAAGGGGTCTGTCAGGTTTTTCTTTTCCTGTAACCACTCACTTTCTCTTTGCCTCTTGTCATTCCGCACCCTACCTCCAACTCCCCGCCCCTGCTCCTGCTCATTTTACCCACATTAAAGCTCTAAGTAAATAAATGACAGGCTGTGGCCTATCATCAGGTGACAGATCGTCCTGCATTGGCTCTGAAGAACGAAGCTGTTGTCATCTGTCTGGTCCCCTCACATTCCCTGTCAGCCTCCCCGCATCCGGGTGGCATGTCACAGTCATCAGAGCAAGATTTCTACAGTCGTGTAAACATCAGCTCGGGAGCCCAGTCAATCAAACATGCAACTCCCTGCACAGGAGCCTGCTGCTGCCGGGAAAGGAACGTGCTGGGGGAGGAAGAAATGCCTTTCCCTGGCCTGCTTCTGTTCCACTGGAGTTATTACGTACTTAAATGTAACAGGGTTTGTTGTTTTCAAGTTCAGGGTGGGAAGCCGTATTGCCCTCCATTGAGAGGGCAAATCTCTTCATTCTAGAGATAATCAATAGTTATTTTCTTTGCTTAGTCATCCACAGCAGGACCAATCAGTGCCCTGGTCCTGGAGGGGTCCCCTAGAGCTCACAACCTCACCCACAGCACGACTTGAGCCCAGTTGCAAGAAGTGATACTAGAGGAGATGGTGAAACATCTCATTGACTGAGTTAAAGTGGCACTTAGAAGAATGTTTTTAGGGCTGTTCCAAAACAAATAATGAACCATGTATTAACATAAACAGAGTCATGAAAATATCAGAAGGAAAGCCAGAATAATAACGACTTCCCAGAGGGGGAGGAAATTCAAAACAGGATAATGAAACTTCTTCCCAAATGAGAACAGCTGGCTCTGCCTCTCCCGGTGGAGTCTCCATCTTCCTCCAGTTATCATGTAGAAAGGCTTTGGTGCTGCCACTGTTCATGGCACATCAGAAGAAAATGTGATCACACTTACACGTGGAATCCAATGAGCAAAATAAACTGATGAACAAAATAGGTCCAGAGGCTTGGATGCATGGAACAGACAGACAGATCTCAGAGGGGACGACTGTGGGGGGATGGGAAGACATTAACCAAAGGCCTTATAGGCATAGGCATAGCCCATGGACACAGTCAGTAGTGTGGGGAAGGCCTGAGGTGGGGAAAATGGGGGCCATCTGTAACACTGTCAACAATAAAAATAAATTTTAAAAACGTAACGGAGAGGTCCTTCGTCCACTGAAACTATCTCGGCCAGCATCCGTGGCTCTCTAGTGTGTTTGCGTAGTCGAGGTGGATGTGGAAAGACTACACACTGACAGCCCCTTCTGTTGGGATTTTCCAAACATAGAGCAACCTGGGCCTCATGTTGAGAGCAGCCATTGACAGAAATTCCATCATTTGAGGCCATTTAGTCAATCATCGGTGATTTGTGAAAACTAGTTTTGTTATTTATCTAAAGCACTTAGGTAACTATTCAGCAGAATAAAGCACCAGGACAGCAACCAACACCTCTGGAATTACCCCACACTCTCAGTGATTCCGAGAAAAGGAAACTTGCAGAGTCTCTCCACAGCATCAAATTAAAAGCTATTTAACACCGAATGTGAATATGCCTACATTCTTTGATCTACCATTAGAGATTCTGAAAATTGTGTTCCTATCCTACCTTTTCAGCCATGTTTTAAAAACTTTTATTACTTTCCCACTATGGTCTGAACGTTAGTATCCCCTTAAAATTCTTATGTTGATTAGGAGGTGGGACCTGGGGCTGTGATTAGGTCATGAGATTGGAGCCCTTGTGGATGAAATAAGTGCCCTTATTAGAGACCCCACAGGGTCTCCCAGCCCCTTCCACCTCGTGAGGACACAGAGAGAAGGTGCCAGCCACGAACCAGAAAGAGGGAACTGAATCTGCCGGAATCTTGATCTGAGACTTCCCAGGCTGCAGGATTGTGAGAAATAAAGTTCTGTTGTTTATAAGTCACCTAGTTTATGGCATTTTAAAAAAAATGGATAAGTTTTTATTGACTTTAGAGAGAGAGGAAGACAGAGGGAGAGAGAGAAAAAAACATTGATGTAAGGAAGAAACATTGATCACACCCTGACCAGGAATCAAACTCCCAACATTTTGATATACGGGATGACTTGCCAACCAACTGAGCAACCCCGGCCAGGGCATGGCATTTTTTTTAACAGCCCAAATGGGCATCCCTTTCACCCCATTCTTCAGGCAAACCATATCAGCCCTTACCTGCTCTCCCCAATGGCCTGCACTTTCCTCTGTCTAGGCTATTGCTTAGATCATCCTCACCCCTGGAATAAGGATGGAATGTATTTCATCCTTCTTTGTATCCATTAAAAATATACATATGCATTGACCTGGAAATTCCACTTCTAGAATTCATTATTAAGGAAAGGAATTTGTGTCAAGGGTTTTTTGTTTTTATTTTTTTTTTCCAGCATGTTTATAATAGAAGAAAAAAAAGACAACCCAAATTCCCACCATTATCGGATTAGTTCGATAAATCATAATACAACTATACACAGTGTATATAGTATTCAGGCAATAAAAAAAATCATCCTATAGGTTAATACTGATTTCCACGAATGGTATCCTAGTATGTTGCTTGGCAGAGAAAATTAAGTCAAAAAACAAACATATACAAAACGGTTCTGTTTTTGTAAAAATAAACATCTAACATGTATATTTATTTATAATTATACTTATATTTATATCTATATTCATGTTCATATTTATAGTGAGAGTCTAGGAAAACACACTTATAGGTACATGTGGGTTATCTATGAAGTAGAGAATTCTTTTCTGTGTATCTGCGTGTGTATGTGTATAATTTATCTGTATTTTTTAATCTTTCAAAAGGAAACATAGATTCCCCTGGCATTTAAAATAATTTCAGTGTGAACCATACTTCAAACTGCAGCTCAAATGCTCTTTTACCACACAAAGCTTTTCCTGAAATTTCATCGAGTTCCTTTTCTCATTTCTACCTGTACCAATTTTTACATCGATTAGATTTCAGCGTGGGTTAAAAACGTTTGTATATTACTAGAATATAAACTACATGAGAGTAGAAATACTTTCTAAGTTATTTGTGCATGCAAATTTGTAGCAAATGTTTAACAAACGCCTTTGTACAAATCGATATCGTTGGCCTTTTCAGGAATTCAAAATTTAGCAGCACATCCGAATCACTGGGAGCATGCTTTGCAAGGCACAGCTCCTGGGTCCATCCATGCTGTGTCAAGGCAGCCAGCCAGCCTTTTGGGTCAGAAGTGGCACATTTCAGTCCTCAGGCTGCTCCTAGATTATTCCCTTAGTTTAGACTAAGCATCTCTCCTTCAGCAAGGCTTCTCATTCTTCCTGTCCACATATTTGGGCTTTGGGTTGCTAGTGCCCTGAATTAATTCCTGACCTTGTGAAGGTGTATAAACAATCATTCACTGATCAGACTTCAGAATCAAGGAGCCTGGAACATGGTAAATGTTGAATAAGTGTCTCCTGGAGAACGGTTATAGTCTCCTAACCTTCAGAGCCTGTGGATGACCTGACTCCTGACTTCTGCAGGGAGTTCTCTATCTAATTGCTTTGCTATGCCCCTTTTCTGTCTCCCAGATACTCATCTCGTTGTCTTCTTGAGCGCTGGTTCACCTCTTAGCCCGATCATAATCTTTCTGTACGTTCGGGTTTTTCAGCCAGCATGGCCCAGGAAAATCAGACAAATGTGTGCAAGAGGGATGCTTCCGGATCAGACCCAGAGGTTCTTGGGTGGGAAATGAGATCTGTGGCTACGAGTATTTGGTAATGGACTCAAACCGTGATCTCAGAGGTGAGTTAGGGGCAGATAGGAGCCAATAATGAAAATCATTATCTGGCAGAAGGCAGATGGGAGGGGAAGGAAATTCAAACATGGATATTCCAACAGCATGCACTGAGAGAGAAAGCTGCAGAGTAGGCAAGTGGGAATTCCATTTAAGGAGATTAAAGGAGGGAGGTAGTTCAAAGAATTCTGCCAGATACCTTCTGTACCCGGTACAAGGCACAGCTCAGTGTTTGTCACTGCCACCTGTTGTCACTGCAATTACTTAAAAATACATTCTAGTAACTGTTAGATAAATGAGGTATCTTGATGTTTCCAGAGCCTCTCTCTCCACCGTGATCGCTGAGATTTTTTTTCTTTAGCATGAATATATGTAATTGATAGAAGGATGTGAGTTTTCCTTTTAAAAAAATTCATATATTGTTCCCTGGCTGGGTAACTCAGTGGGTTGCAGCATCGTCCCATACAACAAAGGTCTGCAGGTCACATACCTAGGCTGCAGGTTCGATTCCCCAGTTGGGGCACATGTGGGAGCCAACCTATTGATGTTTCTCTCTCTCCCTGCCCCTCTTCCTTCCGCTCCCTCTAAAATTAATCTAAAAAGCATATCCTCAGGTGAGAATTAAAAAAAATAATAAGAAATCCATATATTTACCTTAAATTATCTTTTGATGCTTTCTCCCTTCAGACCCCTTCTTCTTTTTTTTAATTGTTTTTTTTTTTTTCCCTCACCCGAGGACATTTTTCCATCTTTTGTTCAGGTAGAGTAGGAGGGAGAGAGAGGAACAGAGAGAGAGAGAAACATCGATGTGAAAGGAACACATCAAGTGGCTGCCACCTGCACAACCTACCAGGGCCGGGGACAAACTGCAACCGAGGTACGCGCCCTTAGCGGGAACCGAACCCGGGTCTCTCAGGACCACAGGCCAACGCTCTAACCGCTGAACCAAACCAGCCAGGGCAGACCCCTTCTTCTTTACCAAGCGTCTGACATGTGTGCTCTCCACCCCCACCCCAAGTCTCAGTTTTATCTCCAGCTTCCTTGTGAGGAATTATCTGTGATCCAGTGTTCATAGTAAACATACTTTTCATGGGGTATAATTTTATAAAAGCCTTCTTAAATTTTCTCAAATTTTCCCACCACCCTCCCTTTCTTCTCTTCAAGATAGAAAATACAATGAATCCATGGAAACAGCACCCACAATTATTCTAAGCTTATCATGTTCCTCCCTTCTTCTTATGTGAAAGATAAAGAACACATGGAAAAGAGTCCTTTAAGCCTCAGCTGCCAGCATGGTGTGGGCCAAGAGCAGAGGGACTACGTGTATATGACTGAGGCAATGTGGGGGGAGCGTGTGTGTGTGCATGTGTGTGACAGAGACAGAAAGACACGTGAGATAGGGAGAGAGTCACACAGAGAGAGAGATAAAGAGAAAGGGAGGATGAGAAAAATGGAGAGGGAGAATGTAGGGTACCTATGAACATTAAATCCAGAGGACCCGACTAAAACTGAGAATTTTGCCAGTTAACAGCAGTGCTGGCTGAATGAGTCCTGGAGTCCAAAAAGAGGAAGACCAAGGAACACTGATGGTCTGTGAAATAATGTTTGTGCAATTATAGAGCAACTGGTGCTGACCTTTTGACAATGTTTCAGTGTTTTCCTTTCTCTGGCCAACCCCTACCTGGTACACACACACACACACACACAGTTAACACCTTAGAATAACAGAATATACCCCCTGCATTTGGCCCACCTCTAAAATAAAGGGCAACTGGGAATAGGGAAACTTTCAGATCTAAGTTTCTTGCTTTAAAAAATATATTATACTGAAATACAACAACACAGCACATATATTTGGAAGTATCCAATGACTTAACCCAAGAACTCTTCATATTTTAGAACAATCTGTTGTAGAAGTTCCTCTAAGAAACTAATATAATTAAATCATTCAAAATAACATTTCATTTCTTTGGTAGTTATACTTTATTTTTATTTATTTTTTACTTTTTATTTTTTTATTTAAATCATCTTTTATTTTTCAATTACAGTTGACATAGAATATTATATTCATTTCAGATGTATACCCCAGTGATTAGACATTATATAACTTACTAAGTGATCATCCCGATACATCTCATACCCATCTGACACCATACATAGATAATTATTCAAATATTTTCAAGTATATTCTCTAGGCTGTACTTTATATTCCCCTCAAATAATAAAACAAAATAACATTTCATTTAAAAACAACTTTTATGAAAACAATTCTAGCTTCACAAATCCAGGCACAGCTTTTCAACATTTTGGAGAACCTTCACTTTCAAACCATATTTTTTTCTAATTTTATACAAAACTATGAAAACGTTAACTCCAGTGTAATGATGCATATTCTTTCAAAAATTCTCAAATATCTCTTCCATAGAGGTATTTTAACTCTAATCTGTCCTTGGGTAAAGATGCAAAAATTTACACTGAGAATTAAAATACTTAAGAGAAAAATTTAAGGAACTTTTCTAAGGAGTAGCAAATGCACCTCTTCCTATTACCCCCTGAATAAATTTTTCACATTGTCAGAGTTTTTTAGGCTAAAATTAACCAAACTTTCAAGTTGAATCCTGAGAAGTGTGGATGCTGCTCTTCTGGGTTGGCAAGAAAATTGAGCCTGCATCTGTTCCATTCAAAAAACGCCTCAATGGGCACTTTAAGTCTGCTCACTTCATAAGTAATTCAGAAGGTGGAACAGCAAAAAGATAAGAGGGTTCATTAAGTGATCAGCGCCACTGGAACTGAGGATTTTTTATAGCAAAAGGTTTCAAGGAGAAAATAGGACGTATGGGTCATCTGGATGTATAGTTTTTAATGCTGGGGGGAAGAAAGAGGGTGCAGTTAAATGAAGGAGGATTCTCAAATATCACCCAGGATTCCTTTTCACACGAAGTCCACCAAAGTCTCCTGGGAGTGATGATGAAGACTTTGGGGCTCAACATTCGATCTGAGATGACTTCAGTGAACTGGTGTAAAGAGAGACTATGGCCGTGGCTGGTTTGGCTCAGCGGTTGGAGCGTCGGCCTGTGGACCAGAGAGTCCTGGGTTCGGTTCCCGCTTGTGGCACATACCACGAGAAAGAGAGAGAGAGAGAGAGAAAGAGAGAGAGAGAAACTATGGTTTCTCCAGCTTCTGTTTGGGGGGAAACTTGCAAACTTGCATCATGAATTATGCATAGCTTGAAAGGATAGTACTTCTGAACTTGACAAAAGGTATCTTTACACAAGTGTTTCTTCCCACCCTGGCACCTGTCCCTGCTTTCAAACTCTGATAATCACCAGTGGGAGAGAACTCCTCCTCCACCAGGGCAGCGAGGATAAAGACAGCCTCTGTCAAGAGGCAAGACGTGGTCAGTGGCTTCTGCAACAAGAGTAAACGGACTGGATATGTACCTGAATATCTTAATCTTCACCATCTCATGAGTAAATTTATTCCCAAATCTCGGTGCTTCTGAGCTTTCCTTTTCTTAAGGAAGTCTATCACTTTGTCAAATGTTTCCTAATTTGTTCCTGGGCACCACCCAGGGTCCATGAATTGGTCCCATCTTTTTGTGTGCAGCTCTGGTTGGCCAAGGCAGGGTTCTGCTACCTCAGGATTCAAGACTTTACCAAGGAGGCTGGGTTGTACTTGGGATTCTTCCTTCATTGCCTGAGGGGCTATCATTACTTTTGAGGAGGGGAGGAGAAGCTATATAGTTATCATGGCTCTAGCTGATGAACCTGACTTCAAGTGCTTCAAGGTCATGGTGAGTGAGGACATCACTGCGACTTGGTGCTAGGGAGCTTAATGACAGAGATCTGTACCATTACTTTTGTAAAACAAGGAGGCACTTTCTCTGTCATAATTAGTAAGGGACCCAGAAAAAGCTACTCAACCTCGTCCGGTGTGGCTCAGTGGTTAAGCGTCGACCCATGCACCAAGAGGTCATTAGTTTGATTCCTAGTCAGGGCACATGCCCAGGTAGTGGGCCCAATCCCCAGTGGAGGGCATGCAGGAGGCATCCAATTGATGTTCTCTCTCCCTGTCCCTTCCTCTCTCTCTAAAATCAATAAAGAAAAAAAGTTTTTCTTTAAAAAGCTGCTCAAGCCCCAGAGCATTACAGAAAGCTTAGCTACACAATAATTTTGTCTCTAGGGTGAAAAACGTTCTTAGAATGGCTGAGCCAGAAACATTTTATTTTTTCATCGCCATACTTTTGTACCTAGTACAGCACTCTCCTCCAATTGTGGGTAGAGGGGAAAAATAAATAAATAAATACACAAACACACACACACACACACACACACACACACACACACACACACTGTATTATCATCCACTACAATAAAAAAGAATGTCTTGCCCTGACTGGTGTGTCTCAGTGGTCAGAGTGTTGGCCCAGGCACCATAGGGTTGTGGGTTGGACTTCTAGTCAAGGGCATGTACCTGGATCCCAGGCCCTGGCCCTGGTCAGGACCAGTGGGGAAGCAACCAATAGATGTATCTCTCTCATATCAAGGTTTCTCTCTCTCTTTCTCTTTCTCTCTCCCTCTGTCTCTCCCTCCCTCCTTCCCTTCCACTCTAAAAATCAATGGAAAAAAAATATCCTCTGGTGAGGATTAACAACAACCAAAAGAACGTATTAAAAAGATTTATCTTAGAAAAAAATAATAGTAATGTTTTAGAATATTTTTAACAGCCTCACTGAAACCCTATAGATTTCAACCTCTGTACAGTATTTTCCTCATTGGCACATGGTACACAAAGTATCAAAAACTACAGTAGAGTAATATTTCAAGGTCAAGTTTATTCCCCGGGAACATACTCAGTAGTCGTTTAAAAAAATTTTTAAGAATAGCTACCACACAGAAAAGTTATCTGGAAAGAGTGCAGGCAGAGAAATGAGACAAGAGACCATTTGACTTAGGCTTTGTTCTCAGTCTAGCCCTACAATTCCCAAACTATGTGCTGAGGCACCCCTGGTGCTATAGCACATTTACATAGACACTCAGCATATTTTCCATTTTAAGGGAAACACCATGAGCCATTACTATTAAGCTGCTTGGACCTTACTGAACTTAATAAAAGAATTAGTTTAGACATACACTAAATTAAATGGGACTATTAAATATTTCTTTTAACCGAAGATCACTTTGAAAAATGACTGTAGTATTAGAGCGCTGTGAATAGAGTAAGTTGGCAACCTCTGGTCTAGCCAATTGATGATGACTGATGTTCCTGTGTAGGAAAGATAAAAACAGCAAGTTCTAGTCCTTGGAGTGCTTTGGAAAGAAGGTAATGCTTTTGCAAAAATGGATTTTCCTTAATATGGAAAATTTTTATCTACTTACTTGAATATTAACATTGAAAAGTTATTTACTTTCAGTTTAATATGGATGTGAAATACATTCAACCAGTGCTTCTTCCTTTTTTATTTTTTATTTTTTTAATTCAATGAATTGGAAGTCAGAAAAGGTTCAAAGTTCAACGAATGCCTAAATATTTTCTTTACTCATCTTTCAAAAACTGGTGATTTTGTAATAGGGGAAGAAATTACATCTGTAATACTCTCAATAATAAAGATAAATTTAAAAAACACATAAAAACTGGTGGCTCTGTACAATGGTATTATGAAAGAGACATGTACACCCATAAGAAATTGTGTCCCTTTGTCTAGGAGGCCATGGTAGAAAGAGATGTCTTAAAGCATACAATCCAAGATACTCAGAATCACCCATATGAAAACTTGACCTTGAAATATTACTCCACTGTAGTTTTTGATACTTTGTGTACCATTTGTCAATGAGGAAAATAAAGTATAAAGGTTGAAATTTCTAGGGTTTCAATAAAGCTGTTGAAAATATTCTAAAACGTAACCATTATTTCTTAAATCTTTTCAAGATATTCTTCTTTATTGTAGGGAGTAATAATATAGAGTAGAAATATAATTGTCCTATTGTTTCTGTTAAATACCACGGAGGTCTGCAATAGGTCAACTTAGATAAAGGCGGACTTCATTTTCTAGAACGCCCTCCCTGGTTGGTTCTAAGTAAGGCCAGCAAAGGAGTCATTCTTGTGAGATTCGGAAGCACAGGTAAGTGGCAGCCACTAGTCTCTGAGTGAAATCATTGTCATTAGAAGTGATGACAGAAGATGAAGACAGAGATGCTAGCGGGTTCTGGTTTACCCTCACTCCCCTCTGTTCTGTGCCTGGTGAGTGGGCGAAGCTGACCCTGTTGACCAGTGAGAGCCCGAGGCTCACCACCAAATGCTTGGCAGCAAGCCCATAGAGTCGGCTGCCACACAGAGGCACAGCTCCCCAGCCTTCTAGGACCTTCCCTTTCACCATCTACCTGGGTGTCTGGACCAGCACCTCCCCCACACTGTGGAGTTCTCATTCCTGTACTAAATCCCCCAACCCATAACTCACCGTGGTTCAGCTTTCCTGACTAATACAAGTATATACTATAGAAACTCCAAGTGACAAAGAAAACATGAAAAATACTTCTCCAGTAAATACGATTTTTCTTGTAAATGATTTCCTTAGGGGGGCACTGAACTAGAATAGCTAATCGGTTCTGTTTCTAAAACATCCTAGACTGTTACTCTTGAAATCCTTTTCTTAATACTGAAGAAGGCTTAGGCATGAAACATACATGGGTGGATGGATGGTCTCAAATGCATTCACGTTACTGAAGTTTCTCATGGACCATTCCCTCTGAGGCAGAAGGAAATGTTCCCGCAGTCAGAGAAATAGGCCTATTTGGTGCAGCTTTCTTTCAGTCAGCCAGTTTCTCTCCGGATTTAATAAACAGCTTTCAAAAGGGGTATAAAAGTGTCTGCTCGAAAGTCTGCAGTCTGTTATTTGTGAAGTGCCTGTGGATTCACAGACCTGCTTCCAGAGCAGTGAGTGGATTATCATCTCGTGATAACTCATTGCTCAGCACTGAGCAATACAGTTCTGTGGGCAAACAGAAAAGCTACTCTTTCTTGGTGACAAAAGAAGCAGCTAGTTATTAGCAATTCAATACAAAAGAAGTAAAAAGGACTGGAAATGAGGAGTCAAGCCAAGTTTGGCGTCTATTATTCACACAAAACCTTCTAGTAATGACAACTACCCAAATCATAGAAAAAATCCTATTCATAGAACCCATTTTCTTGCTTCGCTGTCAAAAGTGGAGATGATAGATAACTTCCAATGACTGTCAAAATTAAAATCAAATCAATTTAATGAAAGAAAACAGACGACGTCTGTTTGTTGGTTCCAGAGAAAATGTGTGATGATGAATTTCTGAAGTCTTTAATTTATCATTTCACCCTAAAAAGAATCTATTTTTGCAAACAATACCTCTCAATACCATTGACATTCTTAAAAAAAAAAAAAAAAAAAAAAAGTATATCTGCTTAAATGTTGAGCACTATTTCTGAACTCCAGACTACTGCGTGTATTCCCAGAGATATTTTTTCCTCCATTATCTCGAACTTGCAGGCTTCATCAAAGGTCATCAGAACCACTGATTTTTGTCACATCCCCATGTTACTTCATCTGATAAATTATAATTTATGATTGGCCTTTTGAAATTTCAAAGGATGGCAAACAATACATATATTTTCCAAAATAAAGAACTACTGCCAATAAAAAACAGAAACAGAAAATGCAAACAAATAAAAGTCAAAAGGAAAATATTCGAGCTCACAATTTGGAAGGCTTGATCTTATTTAATAATGTTTCTGTATTTCTCATATTTCATTTCCAGAGGAACATGAGACCCAATTCTCAGCTCCATAAATGCTAGCAGAAGGGGTCCGAAAGAGCCAGGTGACCATTTCCATCTGAAGTTAATTTTTGAAATGTGAATTCCTCTCATATCCCAGGTATCACACCCTATACACAAAGCCTGGAAGGCCAAAGCCATCCATGCCTAAACTAGATGCTATTTAGTATTCTTTATATGTAATGATATGACACTACTATGGTCCTTAAGAACTCCAAAGGCCATGAGCATATAATGCATTTTTCTGTACCTTGAAAACAAAATGTTTTGGTATTCGATGACTTGGTATTGGATGGCTGGGGCATCTCTTCGTTAGCTATTCTTTATTACAGCTCATCGGAAGCCTAAAAAGCATTTTAGTTATTAAGGGTCATTATACCATTTAGGCTAGTACAACTCCAGAGCCAATAATCTAATGCAATCACACTTCCACAGAATGTAAGTGATCAGCATGGTTCTTATCACATGGTAGGCCTCTTACGTACATATATTGGCTTATACAATGGATCAGGGGTGAAGCAACCAAAATAAACTAATTTGACTGACGCCCCACGTTGCCCTGAACCATCTTAATGTTTAAAGTTTTTAAAAGGGTTTGTAGCATGTTTTTTGATAGCTGCATTCTACTTCTAAATAACCTCTTCCCCCGAAGCCTCAGCCAACCTCTGAAGCTGCTATATACTGTGAGCACGTTGCTTACATTAACGATGTAGAAAACGTTTGACTAAAAGTTATTTTAGAAATAATTTATGAGTAAATATATACTATAATGGATGTGTAATAAAAACATTTTTTATTTGTTAGGAGTCTGCCAAGGTCATTAATGCTAGTGATTTAAAGACCTTGAGCTTCAGAAAGCCCCTATAAATCTGCAAGAATGACACTAGCATTTCAGTAGGAAACAGGAAAGGTTATTCGTTAATGGATCAGTTTTTTTAGGAGTAAAAAATACAATGTAGTAACATGTTATTTTTCTGTGTGGAAGTTATATAGAAAATTTAGGTCATTTTTGCCAATAATCAAAACTGCAAATAAAATTATGATATAATTATAGAATAAGAAAATAGCAAAGTTCTTTATTTCTCCTTCCTTTCTTTATTTTTCTTTATTTTTTTATATTTGGTAGAGGGAACATTAGTTGGTTCCAATTTTCTGAATAACGGTTTCATAACATATACCCCAAACTTTTAAATGTCCATAAGTCATGTGAAAATGAGCATTCCAATACTTTGTTGGTGGGAGTATAACTTGTAAAAGGACAATTTGGAAATACATTTTAGTATTTAACATGTTTATGGCTATTGAATGAAGATTTCCACTCATGGAAGTTTATCTAAAAGACATAGTCTCACAAATGCGCCTAGATACATATGGAAAAATATAACAACAATTTCAACATTCACCAGTAAAGGAAGTGTTAAACTATAGTGCATCCATAAAGTAGAACAGCAATATCTCATTATAAAATTGAGATACAAGTTAGCATATTGATGGGAAACTTGACCAATATATGATAAGTGGAAAAATTACATAACAGTAAGCTAAATATAGTCTACTTTTTAAATATTTAATATTACTAATATATAATATATCTTTTCTGTAACATTTAAATTTATAGCAAATTTATACTTTATGTAAAATCAGGAGAAAATATATATACATGTATGTGTAGATTTTTCACTCAGAAATTCCATTTCTACAAATTTTTCTTGATAATCAATAATATGCCACTGTTAAAAAGAATGATTTAAATAGGGAATGAGTTGACTATTGTGTGCATATATACAATTAAATTTTTTCAGTAAGTTGAAATGTTTAATGGTATATTTTTAAATTAAAAAATTTTCATATCTTTAAATTTAGATAGATTATAAACTTTATGTATAGTGCAACCTCATTTTGGCAAACAACTAAAAATGTTTTTTTATGTTTGTAAGCAAAATATACAAATAAACACAGACAAATGTAGACATACATGCAAATAAAAATGTCTGGCAATATGTTAACAATAGTTAATTTTCTATTATTGAATTATACATGTTTTTTCTTTTGTTTAATAATTCTACTTTTTTCTCAGAAAGTATATACAGCTTGAAAAGATTATATATATATATATATATATATATATATATATATAATAAACTATGTATGGAAACATACATAAAAATTAAAACTGGATCTTCTTATGACCCAGTGATTCCACTTCTGGAGATTTATCCAAAGAAACCAAAAATACTAATTCAAAAGAATAAATGCACCCCTATGTGCATTGAAGCATTTATGTACAATAGTTAAGATAGGGCTGCAACCCAAGTACCCATCAATATAAGAGTGGATAAGAAAGCTGTAGTACATCGATATAATAAAATACTACTTGGCCATAGAAAGGAATGAAATCTTAGCATTTGGGACAGCATGGATGGACCTAGAGAGTGTTATGCGCAGTGAAATAAGTCAAACAGAGAAAGACAAATACCATATGATTTCACTTATATGTGGAATCTAAAGAACAAAATAAACAAACAAACAAAATTCAATCAGACTCATAGACACAAAGAGCAAACTGGTGGTTGCCAGAGGGGAGGGAGTTTGGGGGCCTGAGTAAAAAAGGTAAAAAGATTAAGAAGCACAAATGAATAGTTACAAAATAGTCACGGGATATTAGTAAAGCATAGGAAATATAGTCAACAGTATTGTGATGTAAAGTATAAAATTGTCCAACCAGTAAGCTGTACACTTGAAAACAATACAAAATAAAATTGAAAGAAAAAAAAAAAAAGAAGCATGTGTAGAAATTGACCACCACAGTGTTAGAAAATCATATGTCCAATAAACAAGGAAAAAGGCTTAGACTCATTAGGGTAATGAACGAAATATACACTTAAAACATTAAGGCATGCACATTTCCACTATTAAACTGGCAAAGATTTTAAGAGAAGACTCACTGGGGCCAAGAGATGAGAGATTGCTCCTGTACTGTTCATGAAGAATATGTTGGTGTGACCTTTTGAAAAGTAATTTAGCAATAGTTACGAACCTTAAAAATGCTCCTAATTTGGTCCAGTAACTTTGCTTCTAAAAATATATCTCAAGAAAGAAATCAGAGTTTGTGAGTAAAGGTGTATGTCATTTGACTGTTTAAAATTATGAAAAATTAGAAAAAACAATCATAATCATGAGGGAAATAATTAAACCATATTAATAATCATGCCTAAGTATTGTGAGGCCATTTCATATTATGGTTTCAATAAATTAGAAAGCAATTGTGCTATAGTGTGAAGTAGAAAGAAAAAAAAAACTGAAAAAAATTTATATAAATAGCATGATTCCAAAGAAGAGAAAATATTTCAACATGTAATATTTTCTCACTGTTAGAAAATTGCAGGTAATTTGCATGTTCATCTTTATACTGTTTTTAGTTTTTAAAAATTGTATCTTTAAAAATTACTTGAGCCCTGGCCAGTTTGGCTCAGCGGTTGAGTGTTGTCCTGCAGACCAGAAAGTCCCGGGTTCGATTCCCGTTAGGGGCACGTACCACACACACACACAAAAAAAAATTACTTGAAAATATGTGAAGTGAGGGGCATGGACAAATAAACATTTGACGCATGATGAAGGCTTCTAGAAATAGTCAGGTGGGGGCTCCCAAGACACCCACTGGCCGCCTGCTGAGCACCTCACAGATTTTTAGAAGAGTTGTGAAGGGCAGGATCAATCAATCAAGTAGGAAGAACCTAAAGTTTACCATTAAGTTTACAGCTTGCTCAGTGGTTCTCAAACTGTGGTCCCTGGACCAGGAGCATCAGCATCACCTAAGGATATGAAATGCAAAGTCTCAGGCCCCACCCCAGACTTATTGAATATTCTGAGCATGGGACCCAGCAATCCGTGTTTGTTTTGTTTTGTGTTTTTCAATTTTAATATCTTAATGGTTTATTGACTTTTTTAAATTAATTTATTTTTCTTACAGATGTTTCTCCTTTTTCCCCCATTGACACCCTCCTCCCCATCCCCCCAAACCCCATCACCAGCTTTCTTGTCCATATCCATCAGTTATGCGTACATGCATATAAATTCTGTGGTTTATCTCTTCCTTCCTCACAACCCCTCTTCTGAGGATTGTCAGTCTGTACACTACTTACACATCTCTGGGTCTACCCTTTTCCTCACACTGTTATGTTCATTATATTTCACAAATAAGTAAGATAATGTGATATTTGTCTTTCTCTAATTGGCTTGTTTCGCTTAGGATAATACTTTCCAGGTCCTTCCATGTTGTCTCAAAGATAAGTGATCTTTCTTTCTTTCTTTTTTTTTTTTATCCTCACCCAAGAACATTTTTTTGATATTTTGTTCAGATAGAGTGAGAGGGAGAGAAAGAGAGAGAAACATCAATGTGAAAGGGACACATCACGTGGTTGCCACCCACATGACCCAACCAGAGCCGGGGACAAACTGCAACCGAGGTACGTGCCCTTTAGCGGGAACCAAACCCAGGTCTCTCCAGACCACAGGCCGATGCTCTAACCGCTGAGCCAAAGTGGCCAGGGCTGATCTTTCTTTCTTACAGCTACATAGTACTCCATTGTGTATATGTACCACTGCTTTTTTATCCATTCGTCTACTGATGGACACTTGGGCTGTTTCCAGATCTCAGCTATTGTAAATAGTGCTGCTATGAACATGGGGGTACATATATTCTTTCTGATTGGTGTTTCAGGCTTCTTAGGGTATATTCCTAGAAGTGGGATCATTGGGTCAAATGGCAGTTCAATTTTTAATTTTTTGAGGTAACACCATATTGTTTTCCATAGTGGCTGCACCAGTCTGCATTCCCACCAGCAGTGTACCAGAGTCCCCATTTCTCCACACTCTTGACAACACTTGTTGTTTGATGATTTATTGATGGTGGCCATTCTGAAAGGTGTGAGGTGATATATCATTGTTGTTTTAATTTGCATCTCTCTGATGATTAGTGCTGTTGAGATTTCTTCATATATCTCTTAGGCATTTTTATGTCCTGCTTGGAGAGGTGCCCATTTAGTTCCTCTGCCCCTTTTTTTTTTCTTTTTTATTAATTAATTTTTGTTACAGATGTTTCTCCTTTTTCTCCCACTGATGCCCCCCTCTCCCACCCTCCCCGCCCTGTCCACAGTTTGTTGTCCATGTCCACTGTTCATGCATACATGCATATAGGTTCTGTGGTTTATCTCTCCCCCATTATCCCCTCTTCTGGGGTATGTCAGTCTGTACCCCACTTCCACGTCTCTGGGACTTCCCCATTCCTAAGACTATTATGTTCATTATATTCTACAAATAAGTGAGATCATATGATACTTGTCCTTCTCTGTTTGGCTTGCCTCACTCAGGATGATACTCTCCAGGTCCTTCCATGTAGTCTCAAAGGACAAGAGATATTTCTTTCTTACAGCTGTGTAATACTCCATTGTGTACATGCAACTGCTTTTTTATCCATTCGTCTACTGATGGACACTTGGGCTGTTTCCAGATCTTAGCTATTGTAAATAGTGCTCCTACAAACATGGGGGTATACATATTCTTTCTGATTGGTGTTTCAGGCTTCTTAGGGTATATTCCTAGAAGTGGGATCACTGGGTCAAATGGAAGTTCAATTTTTTATTTTTTGAGGTAACACCATAGTGTTTTCCATAGTGGCTGCACCAGTCTGCATTCCCACCAGCAGTGTACTACAGTCCCCTTTTCTCCACACCCTCGCCAACACTTGTTGTTTGATGATTTGTTGATGGTGGCCATTCTGACAGGTGTGAGGTGATACCTCATTGTTGTTTTAATTTGCATCACTCTGATGATTAGTGATGATGAGCATTTCTTCATATGTCTCTTAGGCATTTTTATGTCCTGTTTGGAGAGGTGTCTATTTAGTTCTTCTGCCCATTTTTTAATCGGGTTCTTTGTCTTCCGTTTGTGGAGTTGTATGAGCACTTTATATATATTGGAAATTAACCCATTATCTGATATATCATTGGTAACAATGCTCACCCATACAATGGGTAGCATTTCCATTTTGATGATTGTATCTTTCGCTGTGCAGAACCTTTTTAGTTTGATGTAGTCCCATGTGTTCATTCTCTTCTTTGTTTCTATTGCCTTAGGTGATGTATCAGTGAAAATTCTACTGCTGCCTACAGGTTTTTCTAGGATTTTTATGGATTCATGAGTCACATTTAAGTCTTTTATCCATTTTGAGTTTATTCTTGTGAAGGGTATAAGTTGATGGTCTAGTTTCATTTTTCTGCATGTAGCTGTCTAATTTTCCCAACACCATTTATTAAAAAGGCTGTCTTTACTCCACTGTATGCTCTTGCCACCTTTGTCAAATATTAATTGAGCATATTGCCTTGGGTCCATTTCTGGGTTCTCTGTTCTGTTCCACTGGTCTATATGCCTGTTCTTGTGCCAGTACCAGGCTGTTTTGATTACAGTGGCTTTGTATTATAACCTGAAATCTGGTACTGTGATCCCTCCAACTTCGTTCTTCTTTTTCAAGATTGCTATGGCTATTCGAGGTCTTTTTTGGTTCCATACGAACTTTTGAAGTACTTGTTCGAATTCTGTGAAGTATGCCGTTGGTATTTTGATGGAGATTGCCTTGAATCTATAGATTGCTTTGGGTAATATGGACATTTTAATGATGTTAATTCTCCCAATACACGAACAGGGTATGTGCTTCCACTTTGTTATATATTCCTCTATTTCTTTTCTCAATGACCTATAGTTTTCTGTGAATAGGTCCTTTATTTCTTTGGTTAAGTTTATTCCTAGGTATCTTAATTTTTTTGCTGCAATGGTAAATGGGATGGTTTTCTTAGTTTCTCTTTCTGTGAGTTCATCATTGGTGTATAAGAATGCCATCAATTTCCTGACAATAATTTTGTATCCTGCTACTTTGCCAAATTCATTTATTAAGTCTAGTAAATTTTAAAGGAGTCTTTGGGGTTTTCTACGTATAGTATCATGTCATCTGCAAATAATGACAGTTTCACTTCCTCCTTTCCAATTTGGATCCCTTTTAATTTTTTTCCTGTCTGATTGCTGTGGCTAAGACTTCCAGTACTATGTTAAATTAGAGTGGCGAAAGTGGGCATCCTTGCCTTGTTCCTGTTCTTAACAGAAATGCTTTTCGTTTCTGCCCATTGAGTATGATGTTGGCTGTAGGTCTTTCATATGTGGCCTTTAGTATGTCTAGATATGATCCCTCTATTCCCACATTGCTGAGCGTTTTTATCAGAAATGGATGTTGGATTTTGTGGAATGCTTTTTCAGCATCAATTGATATGATCATGTGGTTTTTATTCTTCATTTTATTTATGTGGTGTATCACGATTATTGATTTGCAAATATTGTACCAGCCTTGCATCCCTGGAATGAATCCCACTTGGTCATGGTGGGAAATTTTTTGGGTGTATTGCTGGAGTCGATTTGCTAGTATTTAGTTCAGGATTTTGTCATCTATGTTCATCAGGGATATTGGCCTGTAGTTTTTTTTCTTTGTAGTGTCTTTTTCTGGTTTTGGAATTAGAGTTATGCTGGTTTCATAAAACAAGTTTGTAAGTCTTCCTTCTTCTTGAATTTTTTGAAATAGTTTGAGGAGAATGGGTGTTAGTTCTTCTTTGAATGTTCGGTAAAACTCCTCCGTGAAGCCATCCTGGCCTGGGCTTTTGTTTGCTGGGAGAGTCCTGATTACATCTTAAATTTCTTCTCTTGATATTGGTCTGTTCAAGGTCTCTATCTTTTCCTGGTCCAGTTTTGGGAGACTATGTGTCTCTAGAAATTTATCCATTTTACTTAGATTGTTGAATTTGTTGCCATAGAATTGTTCATCGTACTTGTTAACTATCTTTTGTGTTTCTGTGGTGTCAGTTGTTATTTCTCTTTCATTTCTGATTTTGTGTATTTGGGTTCTCTCTCTTTGTTTCGTGGTGAGTCTAGCTAAGGGCCCATCAATCTTGTTTATCTTTTCGAAAAACCAACTCTTTGTTTCATTGATCCTTTGAATTGTTTTTTGGTCTCTATGTTGTTTATTTCTGCTCTGATCTTTACTATTTCCTTCCTTCTACTTGCTCTGGGGTTTTCTTTTTGTTTGCTTTCTAGTTCTTTAAGTTGTGAGGTTAGATAGTCTATTAGAGATTTTTCTTCTTTTTTGAGGTAGGACTTTAGTGCTATGAACTTCCCTCTCAGAACTGCTTTCGCTGCATCCCATAGATTTTGTGTTTTTGTATGTTCATTTTCATTGGTTTCCACAAAGTTTTTGATTTCTTCCTTGATCTTCTTGGTGACCCATTCATTGTTTAATAACATACTATTTAGCTTCCATGTGTTCAAATGACTTTGTATGTTCTTCTTGCAATTGATTTCTAGTTTCATGCCATTGTGATCTGAGAAGATGCTTGATATAATTTCAGTCTTCTTGAACTTGTAGAGACTTATTTTGTGCCCTAACATGTGGTCTATCTTTGAGAATGTCTCATGTGCATTTGAAAAGAATGTGAATTTTGTAGTTTTGGGGTGTAATTCTTTGTAGATATCTATTAAATCCATTTGGTCTAGTGCTTCATTTAGAGTCTCTCTTTCCTTGCTAATTTTTGTCTAGAGGATCTATCCAGTGATGTCAGCAGGGTGTTAAAGTTCCCTGCTATGATTGTATTGCTATCGATTTCTCCTTTGAAGTCCTCCAGAAGATTTTTAAGATATTTTGGTGCTCCTATATTGGGTGCATATATGATTACCAAGGATCTATCCTGTTGGATAGATCCTTTTAATATTGTTTATTGGCCTTCTTTGTCTCTAGTTATGGCCTGCATTTTGAAGTCCATTTTATCAGATATGAGTATTGCTACCCCCAATTTTTTTTTCTTTCCGTTTGCTTGGAAGATTTTTTTCCATCTCTTCACTTTCAATCTATATGAGTCTTTTATTGTGAGGTGGGTCTCTTTTAAACAACATATAGATGAGTCATGCTCTCTTATCCAATCAGCTACTCTGTGTCTTTTTATGGGAGCATTCAATCCATTTACACTTAGGGTGATTATTGATATGTACTTATTTATTGCCATTTTTGTTTAGTTTGGTTCTATTTTTTCTTCCCATTTCTCCCGCTAATTACAGCAGTCCGTTTAACATTTCTTGAAGTGCTGGTTTGGTGCTAATGTATTCCCTTAGCCGTTTTTTGCTTTTGTTTTTTTTTTTTGTCTGGAAAGCTCTTTATTTGACCTTCTATTTTGAATGATAGCCTTGCTGGGTAGAGTAGTCTTGGATTCAGATCCTTGTTTTTTGTGACCTTGATTACTTCATGCCATTCCCTTCTGGCCTGTAGTGTTTCTTGTGAGAAGTCAGCTGAGAGCCTTATGGGGTTTCCTCTGTAGGTAATCTGTTGCTTATATCTTGCTTCTTTTAGGATTCTCTCTTTGTCTTTAATTTTTGGCACTTTGATTACTATGTGTCTCTGTGTGGGCCTGTTTGGGTTCTTCTTACTTGGGGCTCTCTGTGCTTCTTGAACTTGAATGCCTTCTTCCCTCACCAAATTAGGAAAGTTTTCTGTCACTATTTCTTTGAATATATTCTCTAACCCTTGCTCATTTTCCTCTTCTTCAGGGACTCCTATGATGTGAATATTATTATGTTTCCAGTTGTCCCACAGTTCTCTTAAGCTGTCTTCCTGTTTTTTAATCATTTTTTCCTTTTAGTTTTCTGATTGGTTGATTTTTTCTACCCTGTCTTCTAATTCACTGATCCCTTCCTCAGCTTCCTCTACTCTGCTTTTTAGACCTTCCAATGTGTTTTTCATTTCTGATATGTCATTTTTAATTTCCAACTGGTTGATTTTCAACATTTCTGTGTCTTTACTCATGGTGCTCATGTCCTTACACATGCTGGTGAGCTTCCTCGACATCATGGCTCTGTATTCTAGTTCTGTTAACTTGCTTAACTGCACCTCATTTATCTCATCTTCGGTAGAGGTCTCTTGTTCTTTCATTTGGCTTTTGTTTCTGTTTTCACCATTTTGGCTATCACAGTGGGCTTTGGAGTCTGCCAAATTTTCCCTGTGGGTGTTGGTGTTCTGCTGTTTGTGGCTACCTCTCCTGGGTTTGGACGAGGCAGGGAGGACCCACTTTAAACACCACTGTCAAGTCTTAACTTTCCTCTAGCTTTTTTTTTTTGCCTGGAGCCTATTAATAGCGGTCACCTGAAGAACCTTGGTTTCTGAGTTGCCTGAAAAACCCCCTCAGGTGCTCAGTGTAAGAGGATTTCCCGAGGGTGGGGCAGATGCTGGTTGTTAATGGGCCTCAATTATCATTTCAGTGGCTGCCAGGTGGGGTTGAATCTCCAAGGGAGGGGCCGTCGCCTCTCCCCAGGGCCCTGGGAAGGAGTAAGATGACCACAGTTCTGCGTGGCTACACTCAGCAAAAGCTCTGAGCACCCTCCAAATCCGGAGTGCCCCCACACAGTTCCAGTCCAGTCTGCCTTCCCTCTGCTGGAGCCCAAGTTGAGTGGCTGCTGCCAATTTAGCCTCTGTCCAGACTTTGCATCGTGGAGCCATTTGGGACTTTTAACCCAATGGCGCTGCTCCCAGCTAAGGGCAACCGAGTCTGTGGCACCAGCCGAGGGTGTAGCACTCAGCCGAGTTCACAGGACTTAGCCGCGGTTGCAGCTGAGGCGGCAGCAGCTTCCCGACGACTCCCCTGTTCCCAGCGGAGTCGGAGGGGCACCAGCCGAGGGCTTAGCACGCAGCCGAGGTGGCAGCAGCTTCCTGCCAAGCCCCCTGCTCCAAGCCGAGTTCGCTAGTCCCAGCCCAGGCCTCTGCAGATCGTGGACTCCCAGCCCCCTGTCACGTCCTCGCAAGCCTACCAGGATTGCAACAGTGTCCCTGGTTATGTGGTCCTCCAGGCTGCCTTTCAGTTGCTCCTTCCTGATGTAAATCCAGTTTGGTCCTGGGAGATGGTCTGTGTAGCTCCATTCACTCCACCGCCATTTTTTTTTCTCCTTCTGCCCATTTTTTAATTGGGTTCTTTGTCTTCCTTTTGTTGAGTTGTATGAGTACACTATATATTTTGGAAATTAAGCCCTTATCTGATGTATTATTGGCAATTATGCTCTCCCATACAGTGGATTCCCTTTCCAATTTGATGGTTGTTTCTTTTGCTGTGCAGAAGCTTTTGAGTTTGATGGAGTCCCATGTGTTCATTTTTTCCTTTGTTTCTGTTGCCTTAAATGATGTACCAGTGAAAATTCTGCTGCGTACGATGTCTGAAATTTTGTTGCCTATATTTCCTTCTGGGATTTTTATGGATTCATGAGTCACATTTAAGTCTTTTATCCATTTTGAGTTTATTCTTCTGTATGGTGTAAGTTGATTGTCTAGTTTCATTTTTTTGCAGGTAGTTGTCCGATTTTCCCAGCACCATTTATTAAAGAGGCTGTCTTTACTCCCTGTATGGTCTTGCCTCCTTTGTCAAATATTAATTGAGCATAATATCTTTAGTCAATTTCTGGGTTTTCTGTTCTGTTCCACTGCTCTATATGCCTGTTCTTGTGCCAGTACCAGGCTGTTTTGATTACAGTAGCTGTGTAATATAACCTGATATCTGGTATTATGATTCCACCTACTTCCTCCTTTTTCAAGATTTCTGGGGCTATGCAGGGTCTCTTTTGGTTCCATATGTACTTTTGAAGTATTTGTTCTAGTTCTGGGAAATATGTCATTGGTATTTTGATGGGGATTGCATTGAATCTATAGATTGCTTTGGGTAGAATGGACATTTTAATGATGTTAATTCTTCCAATTCATAAACAAGGTATGTGCTTCCACTTTTTTATATCTTCCTCTATTTGTTTTTTCAATGTCCTGTAGTTTTCTGCAAATAGGTCCTTTACTTCTTTGGTTAAGTTTATTCCCAGGTATCTTAATTTTTTTGCCATGATGATAAATGGAATTTTTTTCAGTTTCTCTTTCTGTGAGTTCATCATTGGTGTATACGAATGCTGTCAATTTCTTGACCTTAATTTTGTATCCTGCTACTTTGCCAAATCATTTATTAAGTCTAGTAAATTTTTTATGGAGTCTTTAGGGTTTTCTATGTATAATATCATGTCATCTGCACATAATGACAGTTTCACTTCCTCCTTTTCAATTTGGATCCCTTTAATTTTTCTTCCTGTCTGATAGTTGTGGTTAAGACTTCCAGTACTATGATAAATAAAGGTGGTAAAAGTGGGCATCCCTTTCTTGTTCCTGTTCTTAAGGGAAATGCTATTAGTTTTTGCCCATTGAGTATGATGTTGGCTGTAGGTCTTTCATATATGGCCTTTATTATGGCGAGATATGATCCCTTTATTTCCAAATTGCTGAACGTTTTTATCAGAAATGGGTGCTGGATTTTGTCAAATGCTTTTTCAGAGTCTATTGATAAGATCGTGTGGTTTTTACCTTTCATTTTGTTTATGTGGTGTATCACGTTTATTGATTTGCGAATATTGTACTATCCTTGCATCCCTCGGATGAATTTCATTTGGTCATGGTGAATAATTTTTTTTTGATGTATTGCTGGATCCGATTTGCTAGTATTTTGTTAAGAATTTTGCCTTCTATGTTCATCAAAGATATTGGCTTCTAGTTTCCTTTCTTTGTAGTGTCTTTTTCTGGTCTTGGAATTAGTATTATGCTAGCCTCATAAAACAAGTTTGAAAGTCTTCCGTCTTCTTGGATTTTTTGAAAAATTTGAGGAGAATGGATATTAGTTCTTCTTTGAATAGTTCATAAATCTCCCCTTGAAGCAGTCCAGGCCTGGGCTTTTGTTTGCTGTGAGAATTTTGATTACATCTTCAATTTCTTTTGTTGTTTTCGATCTGTTCAAGTTTTCTATCTCTTCCCAGTTCAGTTTTGGGAGATTATGTGTTTCTTGAAATTTGTCCATTTCACTTAAATTGTCTCATTTGTTGCCATATAATTGTCCATAGTACTTGTTAACGATTCTTTGTATTTCTGTAGTGTCAGTTGTTACTTCTCCTCTTTCATTTCTGGTTTTGTGTATTTGGATTTTTCCTCTTCGTTTCTTGGTGAGTCTAGCTAAGGGTCCATCAATCTTGTTTATTTTCGAAAAACCAGCTCTTTGTTTCGTTGATCCTTTGAATTGGTTTTTGGTCTCCATACCATTTATTGCTGCTCTGATCTTTACTATTTCCTTCCTTCTACTTGCTCTGGGATTTTCTTTTTGTTTGCTTTCTAGTTCTTTAAGTTGTGAGGTTAGATAGTCAATCAAGAATTTTTCTTCTTTTTTGAGGTAGGCCTGTAGTGCTATTTACTTCCCTCTCAGAACTGCTTTCGCTGCATCCTATAGATTTTATGTTGTTGTGTGTTCATTTTTATTGATTTACAGGAACTTTTTAATTTTTTTCTTGATCTCCTTGGTAACCCATTCATTGTTTAATTACATGCTATTTAGCCTCCATGTTTTCAAATATCTTTGCATGTTCTCGTTGCAATTGATTTCTAGTTTCATGCCATTGTGATCTGAGATGCTTGATATGATTTCAGTCTTCTTGAACTCGTAGAAACTTAGTTTGTGTTCTAACATGTGGTTTATCTTTGAGAATATCCCATGTGCACTTGAGTGGAATGTGAATTCTACAGTTTGGGGGTGTAATTTTCTGCAGATAGCTATTAAATCTGTTTGATCAAGTGCTTCATTTGGAGTCTTTGTTTCCTTATTAATTTTTTGTCTAGAGGATCTATCCAGTGATGTCAGGGAGGTGTTGAAGTCCTCTGCTATGATTGTATTGTTGTCAATTTCTCATTTGAAGTCTTCCAGAACATTTTAAATAAATTTTGGTGCTCCTATATTGGGTACATACATGTTTATCAAGGTGATATCTTCTGTTGGATACATTCTTTCAATATTATGTGGTGGCCTTCTTTGTCTCTAGTTATGGCCTCCATTTTGAAATCTATTTTATCAGACATGAGTATTGCTACTCCAGCTTTTGTTTCCTTTTCTTTTGCTTGAAAGACTTTTTTTCCATCCCTTTACTTTCAACCTATGTGAGTCTTTTGTTGTGAGGTGGGTCTGTTTAAACAACATATATGTGAGTCATGCTTTCTTATCCCATCAGCTACTTTGTCTTTTTATCAGAGCATTCAAACCATTCACATTTAAGGTGGTTATTGATATGTAGTTATTTATTGCTATTTTTTGTTTAGTGTGGTTATGTATTTTTTTCTATATCTTCTACTAATTACAGCAGTCCTTTTAACATTTTTTGCAGTACTAGTTTGTTGCTAATATATTCCCTTAGCCTTGTTTTGTCTGGGAAGCTCTTTATTTGACCTTCTATATTGAATGATAGCCTTGTTGTGTAGAGTAGTCTTGGATTCAGATCCTTGTTTTTCATGACGTTGATTACTTTATGCCATTCCCTTCTGGCCTGTAGTGTTTGTTGAGAAGTCAGCTGATTGCCTTCTGGGGCTTTCTTTGTAGGTAACCTGTTGCTTCTCTCTTGCGCTTTTATGATTCTCTCTTTGTCTTTAATTTTTGGCACTTTTATTACTATATGTCTTGTTGTGTGCCTGTTTGAGTTCTTCTTACTTGGGACTGTTTGTGCTTCTTGGACTGGAATGCTTTCTTCCTTCACCAAATTAGGGAAATTTTCTGTCACTATTTCTGCAAATATATTCTCTAACCCTTGCTCACTTTCTTTTTCTTCAGGGACTCCTATGATGTGAATATTTTTATGTTTCCAGTTGTCCCACAGTTCTTTTACGCTGTCTTCCTGTTTTTTAATTGTTTTTTCATTTTGGTTTCCTGATTGGTTGATTTTTTTCTACCGTGTCTTCAAATTCACTGATCCAGTCCTCAGTTTCCTCTTCTCTGCTGGTTAGTCCTTCCAATGTGTTTTTTATTTCTGCTATGTCATTCTTTATTATTTCTTGGTGGTTTTTCATTTCCAATTGGTTTATTTTCAATGTTTTTATATCTTTACTCATGGTGTTGATGTCCTTACTCATGCTGTTGAGCTTTCTCAAGATCATGGCTCTGAATTTTACTTTTAATAACTTGCTTAATTGCATTTCATTTTTTCCATCCTTCAGTAGAGGTCTCTTGTTCTTTCATTTGGGATTTGTTTCTTTGGAGCCTACCAAATTTTTCCTGTGTGTGTTGATGTTCTGCTGTTTGTGGCTCCCTCTCCTGGGTTTGTATGAGCATCGGAGGACCCACATTAAACACTACTGTCAAGTCTTACTTTTCTGGGTAGATTTGCAAGCCCAGGAAAGATTCAGTTATTCTCTACTTTTTGCCTGGAGGCTAATTAGTCTCAATTACTTGGAGAGCCTTAGGTTCTCAGTTGAATAAAAAACTCCATCAGGTGTTCAGCATAAGAGGATTTTCCAGGGGTGGGGCAGACACTGATTGTTAATGAGCCTCAATTTGCATTTCTTTGGCCCAGCTGGTGGAGTTGAATCTCTGAGGGAGGGGCTGCTGCTTCTACCCTGAGCTCCAGGCAGAAGCAAGTTGGCCACCATCCTGCATGGCTGCAACTCAGCAAAAACTCTGAGCACCCTCCAAATCCTGAGTGTCCCCACACAGTTCCAGTCCAGTCTGCCCACCCTCTGGTGGAGCCCATGGTGAGTGGCTATAGCTCATTTATTGCTCTGTCCTGGCCCTCTGCCCTGTGGAGCTGGCTTGGGATTTTAACCCTGAGGGTTTGCTTACACTAAGACTGCTGCTGTCTGTGGGCTTCCAGCCCCCCTCTCGTTCCTCTGCACACCTACTTGGCTCAATTCAATGTCCGTGGTTATATGGTCCTCTCAAGCTGCTTTTCTGTTGTTTTTTTCCAATGATTTATCTTTTTTTAGTTATAATCCTAGTTTGGTCCTGAGAGATCGTCCATGTAGCTTCCATTCACTTCACCGCCATTTTCAAGTCTCCTTGCAATCTGTGTTTTAAAATCTTCATGAAGATTCTGATGCATGTCAAAGTTCAGAACTGATCTTGCTGATGCAAGAAATCTCTTGGCCCCAGAGGTCAATCATTAGGAATTACACACATTGGCACTGATTTTGGCTGCAGGCATTGAATCCAGAGGACTTGACAGGGAGTCTGGGATTATCAATGGGCAAACTGCTGGTCTTGCCATACACACTACAGCCTCAAATGGGTTTGAAACCATAAGCAGAAAGATGTGTTTATTGTGTTTGTAGAGTTTGGGTTCTGAAAAGAAATTTGCTAATGGTCTGATCTTCAAATTTTTACAGATGAGAAAAGGACATTAAGCCAGGTGAAGTGATTTGATGGGGCCTCATTATTAGCTTGAATCTAGACTGAAGTCAGCTATCAGCCCACAAGCTTTACACCACACTTTACTGTCTACCAAGTAAAACAACCATAAAAAGAGTCTTTCAAATTTATTCTGGAAGAAAAAGTCAATATTCTTTTATAACCCAAACAAATAGGATAATTTATTCCATTTAATAATATCTCCAATGTATCTTCCAGGCCTGCCATCAAACATCTGTCTATTTTGGATAGCCTTGGGAAATTATCTACTAGAAAAATAGCTAAACAGATTTTGTGAGTTGGAAGGAAACTGGGAGACCAAATAATTCATGGTTTAGGAGGCTAAAATGCATGAAGATTATTAAATGATATTAGTATTTTAAAATTGCGAGTCCTCCAGGATTTTGTTATTTCTAGTGCGGTCAATGGTACAAGCAGTAAGAACATCAGCTGGGAGTTGGTTGGAAATATACACTCTCAGGTCCCACCCAGACCTAGTTATCAGACTCTGCATTTTTAACAATATCTCTCTATGATTCTTATGCACACTGAAATTTGAGAAATACTGCTTAGGAGTTTCTCATTTGTTTTTAATGATAGGAAATTGTTGTTTCTCTGGGGTTGGGGGGGGGCATATAGTGCTTTCAATAGAATTGGCAAAGTTTTTATAAGGACATTAATATCCCAGAAGAAAAAGTATCAACATATCTGACAAGATGTATTATATGCAGATTTGGAAGACAGTACAGAAGAGAGTAGAACTTGCTCATTGGGATATATATTAGTTAGGGTCATCCAGTTGGCAAGTAACAGAGTAACAAGTCAATCTGTCACACAGAATAATAAAACTTGTTGATTACAGAAATAGAAGTAGGGTGGGGTAGTGTAGGATCCAGGCATTACGCAATCAACAGCTAAATTGTTATCATCAAGAATTAAGATTTTTTATAGTCTCTTCACTTCCCAAAGCTCAGAGTCAGGGTCATCCTAAGACAGGTGTTCCTCATAAACAGGGCTATAAGAAATTTGTTTACATTCAGTGGGAGAGAGAAAGAAAATGTCTCCCCTGAGAATTGTTTATAGTAAGAATGAACATATTTATTTTCCAAACCATGATGCTTTTAAGAATGAAAGGGGACACTATTAATAGTCATACTAAGAAAAAAATTCATAAACCTGGGCTATCTCAGACAAAACAAGACATGTGGTCACTGGTCACCTCGTGCATTGGATCTGTACGTTTTTCCCTTCAGTCAAATTAGGTCACATGCCTATCTCTTGGACATAAAAACAGCTACCAGAGAAACACCATAAAATAATTAACTTAGACTAAATTTGAATCCCATTCTACAACTGAAAACAGGGTGGATGAATAAATTTTAAGCATGGAAGAAGATTCCTATTAGGAAAGAAAAATGTGGGGTAAGTAGGTGTTGGGTATTCAACTGACAGTGTTGATTACAGGAAGCATTACCAGAATCTACTGGCGCTACAAGTTCAGATGGAGTGCTGGTGTTTAGCAACCACAGCACCATCAGCCAGGTGCCCACAAACACCCTGGCTGCTTTGATGCTTCATTGGTATAATTGTTTGGTATTGAAGTGATTATGATAGTGGATGATGGATGCATTTGTTTTCTTACTTGCAACTGTAAAAGCTATCCACCAAGTGATAGCTGCTCATGTTTTTGTTTATCATTTCACTGACTACTGATATTTTAGTCAGGGCACAACCTTATAGGGCTTGATGATAACTTTGATCTTCTCTAAAGTAAGGTATTTATTATTAATGTTATTGTCATGAGCAAGAGAGCATCCCAAAAGGACTCACTCACACACATTTCTGCATTTTTACAATGCCAGTTTGATTAGGGAAGACCTTCCCAATAAGCCAATAGAGTCACACACAGGTCACGTGCAGAGAGGGGGAGCTTATATCATAGACATGAGCAGAGAGAGTATCTGGTACGAAGCCCTGGTCACGGACCACATTGCAGGTGGACAGGTGGGCATCGGTTTCAACATGGTTTCAAGCCAGGTGGTCATAGGGCAGCTTACGTTTCATGAGTGGAAGTTGGGGAGGGCTCCAAGCTCAACCTGTGGTAGTCAGGTTCAAAAATTGGGTGGTAAGAACTCTGAGTTTATATATCCCAGCAGGGGCAAAGGTCTCACTTATATTGGTGTCCAGATGGAGTCTTTATCCAAGTATCCAGATTTGTGGTTTTGCATGTTCCCATCCCCTCCTAAGGGCATTCTCATGCCACGGCATTCCCTCAGTCTTGACACGGCCCTGGACATAACAGTCATGGCTGACAGTGACTCAGAGTGGATAGTCAATGTTGTCCAAAAGGTCTACTCTGCTCTTGCTGTATACAATTATTATTATGAACCTTTTTTCAACATGACAAAAGAAGCCTTGATAGCAATAGTAAAGAAGTTTTAAAAATGAAGAATAAATCATGTCAATTTCCTGTTTCTACCATAATAAATAATTTCACCTTGGGGATATTCTTTTCTAGTTTTTGCTCACATACGTACATATTTTAACACAGATATAATCATGGCATAATTGTAATTTTGAGTTTGGTTTTTATCACTTCAGCACCATATTGTAAACATTCTAATTAGGGTGCCATTCCTACTAGAAGTGCTCAGGTGGAAGACATTACAAAAAATGAAACCCCTGAAAGAGCTAATAGCTACATGAAAATCTTCTGTTGAGCCCATATATTCTAAATCACTATGGGATTGGAGAAATTGTTACTTTGGCTTTAAATCTAGCTTTTATTGATGATCCAAAATCAGTAATCATGAATTAAAGCCCCTAAAAAATATGACACTGATTTTCAAAAAGAAGATGTGAGTAGCAAGAGACAAACAGGCCTTTGGGCTAAAGATAAAATTCTTGTTTTTGGTTCTTATTGAGGATTTTGTGATTACGCTCACTCTGCTATTTACACTCACTCTGCTACTTAGTTTCATGGATCTGTAGAAATATTTGAGATTTTATGCTAAACTGAATTATGTGTCGATACATACAATTTTTTAACTCATCTTCATTGCTGAATGTATTACAGTTGTACCCCCTTTTTTTCTCCATTGACCCCTCCTGCCTTCCCCACACTATTGTCTGTGTCCATTGGTTATGCATATATACATAGAAGTACTTTGGTTTATCTCATTCCGCCCTCCCTCTCCCCTTCCCTTTGTGGTTCATCAGTCTAACAACGAATCTGTACTTCTTAATTCCATCATCTTTTTCACCCATCCCTCCAGCCCCCTCCCATCTGGCAAGCAACAAAACGTTCTCTGTATCTATGAGTCCGTTTCTGTTTCGCTTGCTCATTTTGTTTGTAGATTCAATTGTCAATAGATATGTATTATTTACCATTTTATTTTTCATATTTTTACTTATTCCCTTTAAGAAGACCTTCAACATTTCATATAATACTGGTTTGGTGGTGATGAACTTCTTTAGCTTTTTCTTGTCTGGGAAACTCACGATTCTAAATGATAGCTTTGCAGGATAAAATAATCTTAGTTGTAGGTCATTGCTTTTCATCACCTTGAATATCTCGCCACTCCTTTCTGGCCTGTAAAGTTTCTTTTGAGAAATCAGTTGACAGTCTTATGGAAGCTCCTTTGTAGGTAACGAACTGTTTTTCTTTTGCTGCTTTTAAGATTCTCTCTTTGTTTTTAACCTTTGGCATTTTGATGATGTGTCTTCATGTGGACTTCTTTGGGTTCATCTTGTTTGGGATTCTCTGTGCTTCTTGGACTTGTATGTCTGTTTCCTTCACCCAGTTAGGGAAGTTTTCTGTCATTATTTTTCAAATAGGTTTTCAATTTCTTGCTCTCTCTCTTCTCTTTCTGGCACCTCTATAATGTGAATGTTGGCACGCTTGAAGTTGTCCCAGAGGCTCCTTACACTAGCCTCATTTTTTGGATTCATTTTTATTTTTGCTGTTCTGATTGGGTGTTTTTGCCTCCTTATATTTCAAATCGATGGTTTATTTCTTGGATTTACCCACTTACTATTGATTTCCTGTAATTATTATTAATTTCAGTTAGTGCATTCTTCATTTCTGATTGGTACTTTTTTATGTTGTTGATGTTCTCACTAGATTCCTCAGAGGTCTCTTTAAGTTCCTTGAAGGTCTCACTTAGTTCCTTGACTGTCTCACCAAATTCCTTGAGAAACCTTATAACCAGTTTTTTGAACTCTGCATCTGAACAATTGCTTATCTCCATTTTATTTAGTTTTTTTTTCCTGGAGTTTTGAGTTTTGTTCTTTTCTTTCATTTGGGACATGTTTTTTTGTTTGTTTGTTTTGTTTTAATCTCCTCATTTTGGCTGCTTCCCTGTGATTGTTTATATGTATTAGGTAGAGTTGCTATGTCTCAGCTTCGTAGGGTGGCCTACTGTTGTAGGTATCCTGTAGGATCCAGTGGCACAGCCTCCCTGATCACCCCAGTTGGACCTAAAAGGTGCACCCCTAGTGTAGACTGTACACCCTTCTATTGTAATTGAGTCTTGATTACTGTTGGTACATCAGTGGGAGGGATTTACAGGATGATCAGCTTCAAGGACTGGCTGTGCCCACTGACCACTGACTACCTTGGAGGATCAGCTGTGTAGGGGCCCACCACACAGAGAAAGACTTACATCATCAGAGCTCTGGTACCCACTGAATCCCATCCTTGAGTATGTCACTTATGGAAGTGGTTGGGTGGTGGTGTTTCAACATGGTCTGAAGCTCTCTACTGGGTGTGCTGGCTCTGGGACAAGGTTAGCCACTGCGTGTGTTTTACCTGGGGCCACCAGGCATAAACTACAGAGTGATTTGCCTATGGCTGCTTCTTGTGCTGGGTTTGGAGGTGCCCAGGAAAAGGAAAGTTGTGAACCAAGCTGGCTGCTTCTAGTGCCAGGCCAGGGGCCACTTAACAAAAGGTATGGGGCTCACTGAAAACCAGATGCTGCTTGTTTGAGAGATTTTAGAAAACTCTGAAGCAGGATAGCAGACAGGGCAATCCTATGGTAAAGCCTTTGGAAACAGCTTGGGTGGGCCTGAAAGTTGGATGGGCCAGGGGCTCAGGGAATCACCAGGCTGGTGCAAACAATGTGAGCCAGGTTGCTGGAGTCCCAGATATGGCAGCCTTCTGCTGGCCTCATGGGGGAAGGGCTCACCAAAGGAACAATGGCTTCTGACAGCACGTCTGGCTGAGAGAAAGCCTCCTCTCCAGCCCTCCTCCAAAGGCCAAACACCTCAGTTCTTCGCTTCATGTCTCCAGTGCCCTTCAAGCTACTTCCCTTCCGAGCTTAGAGGGAGCAAGTCTGAGTAAGTCCATGCACGAACCCTTTAAGAGGAGCTGCCTGGGGCTCCCGCAGACATAGCCTCCCTCAGCCTCAGTTCCTGCTGGTTGTTCCAGCCAGAGTTATGGGGATTTCTTTTTGTGGCACTGGAACCCTGAGCTGGGTGCCTGGTGTGAGACGAAGACCCCTCACTCCTCAAGGAGGACCTTCCCAGCCGAGGTGTCCTTCTGATTTTTATCCGCCACACGTGGGTGTGGGACCAGCCCATCTGTGCCTCCACCCCTCCTACCAGTCTCCATGTTGCTGCTTCTTTAATTTCATAGTTGTAGGACTTCCATTCAGCTTTTCAGGTGGTTCTGAATGATGGCTGTGCTAAGGTTTAGTTGTAATTTTGATGTGGTTGTGGGAGAAGGCAATACTGCGTTTATCTACGCCACCATCTTGACCGGAAGTGATACATACAATTTTTAAATTAAAAAAAAAAAAAAGCTAAATTGTTGACTAAATTAGTCACCCCAATAGATAGTCATGGGGAAGAGATCAGCAATAATCAGGGATTTGATATTTTCTTTTCTTTTATTATTAATTAATTTTTGTTACAGATGTGTCTCCTTTTCCCCCCACTAATTCCCCCCTCCCCCTCCCTCCCTGCCCTGTCCCCAGTTTGTTGTTCATGTCCACTGTTCATGCATACATGCATATAAGTTCTGTGGTTTATCTCTCCCCCACCACCCCCTCTTCTGGAGATTGTCAGTCTGTACCCTACTTCCACGTCTCTGGGACTACCCCATTCCTCAGACTATTATGTTCATTATATTCCACAAATAAGTGAGATCATATGAAACTTGTCTTTCTCTGTTTGGCTTGTTTCACTTAGGATGATACTTTCCAGGTCCCTCCAAGTAGTCTCAAAGGATAAGAGATCTTTCTTTCTTATAGCTGCATAGTACTCCATTGTGTATATGTACCACAGCTTTTTTATCCATTCATCTACTGATGGACACTTGGGCTGTTTCCAGATCTTAGCTATTGTAAATAGTGCTGCTATAAACACGGGGGTACATATATTCTTTCTGATTGGTGTTTCAGGAGGGATTTGATATTTTCTTTTCTTTCTGCACTCACAAGAGGACAGAGCACATTTTTGCCAAGATCTATGTGGAGAAAGAGCCTCATGTATGGAGTAGGGATTTTATTCCCAGGTTCCTGAACCTCATCAGCCAACTGCCCTTCCCATGTCTATCCCCACATTAAACTGTGAGCTCCTAAATCAGATGTAAGTTTTTAATTCTTTCCTATATTCCAAGCTCCTAGCAATGTGGTACTCAGTAGATATTGCCTAGATGTCTAAAATAATCATGCAGTAAATCCCATGCTGCTTTTTAAGACAACATTGTTCATTGAATTTTTTTAAGCTGTGCTTTCTATCCACTCAGCCTCCTCAAGATGCTTGCTTTGTAAAAGGGCTATATCATAAAGGTCTCCTCTGATTCAGTGGGGCAACTTGTTAGAGCAGAAGAACACTGAGGCCACTGGAGCATCGTTGCATAAATTGCCCCTCTGCTTCTGCTGTGGAAGCTTCAGTGTGTCTACTTGCAAGCACCATAAAGCACCAAGTGTGTGACTTCATTGTTTCGAAACTAACTAGTATGGATTAATGGTGTAATAGGAATGGTGGGAACATTTTCTGGGAAACAGCCACTCTCCTACACTAATGATGAAAATGTTTATCAGTACAACTTTTCTGGGGAATTTGGCAATGTGCACAAAAAGATTTTGGCACAAAAATTTCACCTCCAGGAATTTATTCTCAAGGAAAATTTGAGGAAGTACATAAGATCTTTTAAATCATATTTGTGGCATGCAATTTGCATGTCTTTATTTATGGAAATACTGAGCATTTCAATATGTGCATGATACTGAGCTTCCCATAATCACAGAACTTTTGTGGTGTGAAACCTGTGCCTTTTATACCCTGAAGGGTACCTTTCTGTGGAAAAAGAATCTGATAGATGACAGAGCCCTCACCATGGATCAGGCTGTCTCAGCATTGCATCTGTGGAAAATGAGAGAAAATTAAAATTATCAAAGTAATGCCCAGCTGGAGTGACTTAATTGGTTGAGCATCATCCCATGCACTAAACGGTCGTTCATTCAAACCTGCCTGGGTTGCAGGTTTGATTCCCTAATTAATCTATGTCTCTGTTTCTCTGTCTCTCTCTCTCTCCCCCTCTCTCTCCTCCCTTCTCCCCCTCCCTCCCTCCCAACATGTCCTCAGGTGAGGATTAAATATATAAAATAAAATAACCAAAGCAACAACTTTTTTACCTCTGTAAGTACAGTCTGCAAAGTCTAAACTATTTACTACCTAGCCCTTTTCATAAAGTTTGTCAGCTCATGCCTATAGCAGCATATATTGTCTTTAAAACTATAGATCATAAACACCTTAATGATTTTGCTTCTCTTGTCCCCACGGAGAAGCTCTATAGAAATAAATGTATATTGCCCTGGCTGGTTTGGCTCAGCAGTTAGAGTGTCGGCCTATGGTCCGGAGAGACCCGGGTTCGGTTCCCACTAAGGGCACGTACTTCGGTTGCAGTTTGTCCCCGGCCCTGGTTGGTCGTGCGGGTGGCAGCCACTCGATGTGTCCCTTCATGTCGATGTTTCTTTCTCTCTCTCCCTTCCTCTCTCTCCCTCCCTCTCTATCTGTACAAAAAATGGAAAAATATCCTCGGGTGAGGATAAAAAAAGAAAGAAAGAAAGAAAGAAATGCATAAATAACAGTAGAAAAAAAAGAAAAAGAATTCTGCAGGCGTGCCAACCTCTAATCATCCCATAGGGTTGACACGGTTGCTGACTCAACGGGAACAGCTCTCCTGGTCAATAAGCCTGTTTTACTCCACATCTGCCACCTTTGGGAAACTGTCAGGAAATTACAGATGAGTTAAGCCATGCCAATTAAATCAGATATGGAGAAATTCCAAGATGACTGCAGAGTAGATTGAAGCTACACTCACATGTTCCCAGTGCCAAACCAGATTCACAGCTAAATTACAGAGCAATCAACCCAAATAGCCAACTGAAGTCTAGCTGAAATGAAATATTATGACCAAGGATTTACAGAGAAAGCCACATAGAGAATGGTAAGAAAGGCAGAGACACAAAAAAGGGCTAGCCCCTGCACCCATGCGCACCAGCTGAGAAGACAGAAAGATATCTCAGCTGT
Source organism: Molossus molossus (assembly GCF_014108415.1). Taxonomy (NCBI): domain Eukaryota; kingdom Metazoa; phylum Chordata; class Mammalia; order Chiroptera; family Molossidae; genus Molossus; species Molossus molossus. The sequence goes on along the minus strand of NW_023425347.1, from coordinate 21,908,999 downwards.
AAAACTCCCTTTCCTCAGGAGCATGAGATCTTAACCCCATGCAGAGATCCCCAAACTAGAACAACAGAGATGAGAAGAGAAGCCCACACAGCATCTCATGGTGAAAATCAGTGGGGATTCAGTCTGTTTGGGTGAGAAGGGAGTCTGCTGGAGACCTTCCCTGGGTCAAGCACTCCTATTTTTACAGCACCAACCTGGGGAGTGCACTGTCTGGTCTTCCAACTACTGAAGACACCACTCTGCCATGTTTAGGTCCTGCAAAGGATCTGCTGGCTACATCCAGAAGGGACTTCTGGGGCATTATTTTTCTTTTTCTGGAGAAGCTCTTGGTAGAGACTCAGGCAGTGATTGAACTATGTAGTTTTGGAAAGGCAATGGTTCTTCCCCACTTCAAGTGCAAAGTCCATGTCTCCTCATCTGGTAAATCATTTGTCCTGCCCTTCCACTTCCAGTGGCTCCACCCTGCTGAGTCAGTCCCACAGAAGGATCAGAGCGCCATACAGAGCTGGGACTTTTGGAGCCCAAATACCAGGGAGGCTTTTGTCCTGGAATCAGATGGGCAGATTCTGTGTTGTATGGCTACATTACAAGGGAGACCACTCCTATCCAAGGCCATAACAGGAGACAAAGAAGGAAACTACATAATACTAAAAGGATCAATCCAAGAAGAGGATATAACCTTTGGAAACATAGATGCACCCAACCTAAATAATATTTAAAAATTTTTGGTGGACATTAACAGAGATCAATAGTAATATAGTCATAGTAGGGGATTTTAAGACCCCATTGACATCAAAGAACAGATCTTCCAGACAAAAAGTCAACAAGGCAACAGAGACCTTAAACAACATATTAGTTTAGATGGATTAATTGAAATTTGCAGAACATTTTATCCCAAAGCAGCAGAATACATATTCTTTTCAAGTGCACATTGAACATTCTCAAAGATAGACTACATGTTAGGAGACAAAATAAGTCTTAATAAATTCAAGAAGATTGAAATCACATCAAGGATCTTCTCTGACCACATTGGTAAAAAACTAGAAATCAAATACAAATTTTAATAAAGACTGAAAAACATTCAAATACATGGAGGCTAAATAGCATGTTTTTGAACAATGGGTTAACAGTGAGATCAAGGAAGAAATCAGAAGTTACCTGGAGATAAATGAAAATGAACACACAACAAACCAAAACTTATGGGAGACAGAGAAAGCGATCCTGAGAGGGAAGTTCAAAGAATTACAGGCCTATCTTAAGAACCAAAAATCTCTAAAATAAACTACCTAATCCTATTCTTAAAGGACCTAGAAAAAGAGCAACAAACACTGCCCGAAGTAAGTAAAAAAAGAGAGAGAGAGAGAGAGAGAAAATAAATATTAAGGCCAAATAAATGACATAGAAACTAAAAAAAACAATAGAAATGATCAATAAAACCAAGAGCTGATTCTTTGAAAAGATAAACGAGATTGATGAACCTTTAACCAGACTCATTAATAAAAAAAAAGTGAGGGGACCCAAATAAATAAAATCAGAAATGAAAGAAGAGAAGTAACAACTGACACCAAAGAAATACAAAGGATTGTAAGAAAATGCTATGAACAACTATATGCCAACAAATTGAACAATATACGGAAAATGGTAATATACAATCTTCCAAAACTGAATAAGGAAGAAATAGACCAATTACAACTAACAAAATTAAAACAGTAATAAAAAAAAACAACAATTCCCAGCTAACTAAAGTCCTGGACCAGCCCAGCCAGTGTGGCTCAATGAGTTCCCACAGACTGAGAGGTCCAGGTTCAATTTCCAGTCAGGGCACATGACCAGGTTGCAGGCTCAATCCCCAGTAGGGGAGCATGCAGGAAGTAGCCAATTGATGTTTCTTTCTCACATTGATGTTTCTCTCTCACACTGATGTTTCTATCTCTCTCTCCCTCACTCTCTCTCTAAAAAAGCAATAAAAACATTTTTTTAAAGAAATTAAAAATAAAAGTGGTGTTTTTAAGTAAAAATTACTTTAAAAAACAAACAAACAAAAAACACAAATGTCCTGGACCAGATGGCTTCATAGACAAATTTTACCAAACATTCAAAGAACACTGTCCTCTACTAGTCCAAAAATTTCAGGAGGAGGGTAGACTCCCAAGCTCTTTTTTTGAGGCCAGCATTATCCTAATCCAAAACCAGATAAAGACACTACAAAAAAAATTATTGCTGATATTCCTGATGAATATAGATACTAAAATCCTCCACAAAATATTAGCAAACCAGATCCAGAAATATATTTAAAAAATCATAAGCCATGATCAAGTGGAATTTATTCTGGAGACACAAGGCTAGTACAATATTTGCAAATCAATAAACATGATACATCACATAAATAAAATGAAGGATTAAAATCCTGTGATTATATCAATAGAAGTAGAAAGGCATTTGATAAAATTCAGTACCTACTTACGATAAAAACTCTCAGCAAAGTGGGAATAGAGGGAACATACCTCAACATAATAAATGTCATTTATGACAAACGCACAGCCAACATCATACTCAACGAGCAAAAACTAAAAGCATTTCCCTTAAGATAGAGAACAAGACAGGAATGTCTACTCTTACCATTCTCATTCAACATATTACTGACAGAAGAAGAAATAAAAAACATCCAAGGTGGAAAGAAAGAAGTAAACTGTCATTATTTGCAGATGACATGATATCGTATATAGAAAACCCTAAAGACTCCACCAAAAACTACTAGATCTAATAAATTAATTCCACAAAACATCAGGCTACATAATTAATATTCAGAAATTGATGGCATTTTTTACACCAATAATGAATTATCAGAAAGAGAAATTAAGAAAACAACCCCATTTGTTATTGCAACAAAAAGACAGTAAGGTACATAGGAACCAATTTAACCAAAGAGGTAAAAGACCTATACTCAGAAAATTATAAGATACTGAAGAAAGAAATTGAAGAAGATACAAATAAGTGGGAGCATATACTGTGTTCATGGCCAGGAACTATTAACATTATTAAAATGTCCATACTACCCAAAGCAATCTACAGATTCAACACAATTCCTGTCAAAATACCAATGGCATCTCTCACAGATCTACAACAAATATTCCAAAGATTTATATGGAACCACAGAAAACCCCAAATAGCCTCAGCAATCTTGAGAAAGAAGAAAGTTGGAGGTATCACACTACTTGATGTCAAACTATACTGTAAGTCCATATTAATCAAAACAACATGGTATTGGCACAAGAGCAAGCATATAGATAAATGGAACAAAACAGAGAGCACAGAAATAAACCCTTGGCTTTATGGTCAACCAATATTTGACAAAGGAGGAAAGAACATACAATGAGGTAAAGATAGTCTCTTCAATAAATGGTGTTGGGAAAATTGGACAGGTACATGCAAAATAATAAGACCACCAACTTACACCATACACAAGAACAAACTCAAAATTGATTAAAGACTTGAATGTAAGTTGTAAAACCATAAAAATCTTAGAAGAAAATGTAGGCAGTATAATTTCATACATTTTCTAGGAATATGTTTGCCAATAAATGTCCTCAGGCAAGGGAAGCAAAGGAAAAAAATGCACAAATGGGACTACATCAAACCAAAAAGCTTTTGTACAGCAAAAGAAAACATCAAAAAATGAAAAGGGAACCCACTGAATGGGAGACCATATTTGCCAGATTCATCTGATGAGGAGTTAACTTCCAAAATATATAAAGAATTTCTATAACTCAACATCAAGAAGACAAACAACCCAATTAAAAAACGAACAAAGGGCTAAATAGACAATTCTCCAGAGAGGACATACATATGGCCAATAGACATATGAAAAAATACTCAACCTCGCTAATCATCAGAGAGATTCAAATTAAAACCACAATGAGATATCACCTCACACCTGTCAGGATGGCAGTCATTAATAAATCAACAAACAAGTGCTGGCAAGAATGTGTAGGAAAAAGACCTTTGTGCACTGTTCGCTGGAATGCAGACTGGTGCTGCCACTGTAAAAATCAGTATGAAGATTCCTCAAAAATTAAAAATGAAACTGCCTTTTGACCCAGTGATCCCACTTCTGGGAATATATCCAAAGAAACCTGACATGCTAATTCAAAAAAATAAAATAAAAAAAAATGAAAAGGGGACCCTAGCTTACTGCTGTTGGGAATGCAGACTGGTGCAGCCACTATGGAAAACAATATGGTGCTTCCTCAAAAAATTAAAAATTGAACTGCCATTTGACTCAGTTATCCCACTTCTTGGAATATATCCTAGGGAGCCTGACAACGCTATGTTCATAGCAGCATTATTTACAATAGCTAAGATCTGGAAATGGCTCAAGTGCCCATCAGTAGATGAGTGGATAAACAAGATGTACATTTACACAGTGGAATACTATGCAGAGGGAAGTAAGCCAGTCAGAGAAAGACCTCAAGATATCACTTATTTTTGGAACATAATGAATACAATAAGTTGTCAACCAAAACAGATCCAGAGTCATGAAAGTAGAGAACACTAACAAACCTCAGAGGGATGGGGGTGGGAGGAGTGGGAAGAGATAAACCAAAGAACTTATATGTGTCGATGCACACCAATTGACATTTGTTTGGGGAAGGAGGGAGGGGGATCAATGGGGAAAAAAGGGTGACATCTGTTATACTTTCAATAATAAAAAACAAACAAATATATATACATATATTATATATATACATATATATTATATATATTTACATATATATATAATATAATACACACACACACATACACACAACCATATGTTCATTGCAGCATTATTTACAATAGTCGAGATCTGGAAACAGCCCAAGTGCCTATCAGTTAATGAGTAGATAAAAAAAGCTGTGGTACATATAAACAATGGAATATTATTTTCCCTAAAAAAGAAAGAAATCTTACCTTTTGAGATAGCTTGGATGAACCTGGAGATTATTATGCTACATAAAATAAGCTAGTCAGAGAAAGACAAATACCATATGACCTCCCTAATATGTCGAATCTAATGAACAAAGTAAACTTATGAACAAAATAGAAACTAAGGCATGGATGCATGGAACAGACTGGCAGCTATCAGAGGGGAGGGGGCTGGGGGTGCTGCATGAAAAAGAGTGAAGAGAATAAGCAAAACCATCTATATCTATATCTATCACATAGACACAGACAACGACAACAGTGTGGTGATAGCCAGAGGGAAGAGGGTGTGTACTAGGTGGAACTGGGCAAAGGAAGGATAAATGAGACTTTGCTTTGTGCAATGGGCACATGATGCAGTGTGCAGAGTATGTTTTATTGAGTTGTACACAAGAAACCTATATTTTTTGTAAACTAATGTCACCCGATACAGTCAATAAAAAGTTTTTTAAATACATATAAAAATAAAAATGAACAGGTAAAATAAATAAATAAATAAATCAGATATGGAATCAGTCAAGAAAATCCTTGATTACTTTGATTACTTTTCAGTTACATGACAAAAGCCCTTCAAAGAAATCAAGCTCACTAAAATGTTCCCATATGAAAAATTACCTTAAGCTCCAAAGAGATTTCACTGGCTTTAAAGTGGTTTATGAATCACATTGTCTACTTTTTAAAGTTTTATTTATTTATTTATATTTCAGTTAGTTGCATACAATATTATATTAGTTTCAGTTATACAGCGTTGTGATTAGACATTTATATAACTTACAAGGTGATCACCCTGGTAAGTCTAGTATTCATCTGACACCATACATAGTTATATTGACTATATTTTACACATCCATGACTGTTTTTATAACTGGTAATTCATACTTCTTAATCCCGTCACCTTTTCCACCCATTCCCCCAACACCACTTCCTTCTGTCAAACATCAATTTTTTCTGTATCTATGAGTTTGTTTCTGTTTGATTTGTTCCTTTATTTTGCTTCTTATACACCCCAAAAGTGTATACAGGGTGTCTGTAGATTCTATTACATTTTGAAAGTGAAATGTATTTTAATAAACATTGGCTTTATAACTACTCAAAGTTCTGTATACATTTTTGAGACACCCTATATTCCACATATAAGTGAAATCATATGGTACTCTACAATGATACCTCCAATAAGGAGTTAATATCCAAAATATATAAGGAACATATACAACTTAACTCCAGAAAAAACAAGGAATCTGATTTAAAAATTAGCAAAGAACCTAAATAAATATTTCTCAAAAGAGATATACAGATGGCCAATAGACATATGAAAAGATGCTCAATGTCACTAAACATCAGAAAAATGTAAATTAAAACCAAGATGAGATATCACCTCACACCTGTCAGAGTGGCTGTCATTAATAAATCAACAAACAACAAGTGCTGGCAAGGATGCATTGTTGGTGGGACTGTAAATTGGTGCAGCCACAATGAAACACAGTATAGATGTTATTCAAAAGAGTTAAAATACAACTATCATGTAATAAAGCAATTCCATTGTGTGAAATTTTTTCCATTATTGATTTTTGAGAGAGAGGAAGGGAGAGGGAAAGAAAGAAACATCAATGATAGAGAACATCAGTTGGCTGCCTCCTACATGCCCCTCACTGGGGATTTGGCCCACAACCCTGGCATGTGCCCTGACCGGGAATCAAACTGGTTACCTCTTGGTACATGGGTCAATGCTCAACCACTGAGCCACACTGGCCGGGCCTCTACTTCCCTATTATTATACTCACTTTTTCTGTTTTTTATCCCATTGTTTCCTTTTTTTCAATGTGCTATCTCCACTTAATTATTCTCACCACTGTCTCTCCCCAACCAAAGTCAATTCCTACATTTCAGTTTTCCCAGGTGTTGCATTATTTTATTTTTCCCACTCACCTCCCCATCTGTAGGAATAGTTACAAAAATCATTGAATTAGAAAGTGAAACACCCAGGTTCTATTCTGGGCTTTGCCACTATCTAGCTTGATATCTCAGGATGTCTTTTTATTTCATGGTTGTTCAATTAACCTGTAATTTTGTAGATTGATCCAGAATCTCTAAGATACCTCGGAAAAAAAAAAAAAAAGATGGGTAAGATAAAATTTAAACTATTTGTTTCTCAGCAAGGAAAGTAACAAGTAACAGGTGTTTTAGATGCTATGAGTGCAACATTTCACAGCAATACACCAGATGTATATGGGCAGATTATCTGCAGAGCTGCCAAGAAGATGCACAAAGACATCTCCATCAAGAACTACAAACCATGTGCTAATCTCTTCCAGCCATATTGCCAGACATGCCTCTAGGGCCAAGAAAACTGGGTCTGATTTAATGTAACCCATTATCCCTATTTTCTAAGAAAATATATTCTGTAGACTTTCATAGTAAATACGTTTATATACTATGTTCTCATTCTATGTAATAATTTTATAGAATTCATATATAATTATGATGTGCTGTATTAATTATATTATAAATATATTATAATATAATATATTAATATTTATGTATTTTACCATACTAATATTTATGTATTTTACTTCAGTTGCTTTTAATTAGACTGCTGTTTAATTTTAAGCATACAGAAGGCATGAATTGGACAAATCAGTCTTCTACTCCTGACACTTCATCTAATCTAATGAAATCTGCCTGCCCAGAGCTCCCAGCTCATAGAAGCAACTACGTTTTCCTTTATGCAGCTGTAACCACTGATTGTACCAAACTTGATAGCTGAACCCAGAGTAGCCCATCCATGGTTCATCCAGAAATTCATGAGGTACCCTGATAAAGGGGAATTAATTACCTGGTCAGTTAGTTGGTATGCTCTGGAATTTTGAGAGAATATGGTTGTTCTCAAAGAAGAGAAGCAGCAAGGAGCAGAACTGCTCTCAGAGTGACCCCAGAGTTATAAAGGGAGATAAAAGAATTAGAGCATCACTTCTCCCTCAGCCCACGGATGGTTGCCCATTTAAAGTTCCATACACACACTATTCTTCTGCAAAGGCTCCAATACATCTGAAACTTGCCTCGCTCTCACATCTCATCTCTGCCTGCTGACTTTTTCTGATTTCGTTGTTGTCACTGTCCTTGTTCGCATCTTGGACTGCTGTACTTCTTGTTGCGTGTGCCTGGAGTAAACTTCTCGCACAGTTGGCTCCCTTGCCTCGTTGTTCAGGACTCAGTTACAATGGAGCTTTTTTCCTCACCATCCAGTCTGCATTAGAACCCTTCTAGTCATTCTCTACCCTACAGACCCATTTCATTTCTTCACTGTGGTCCCCTTCTCTGAAATTAGGTTATTTCCTATTCATAGTCTACTTTCTCCCACCAGAATATCAATTCCAAGAGAGAAGAGGAGGCCTTCACTCTCTTATTTATTGTTTTGTTTTCATTCACTGAACAGTGAAAGGGTTAAATGCTTATAAATTATGAGTGGAATGATAAGACAGTGAGACCCTAAAACTGTCATATATCTGGTGAATTTCTGATTTTAGTTCCAGGCCAGCTGTGCAAAAGTATTTTTTTTAAGTGACGGGCAAAAACAAACCAACAAAAATAGAGTGACTTGCATTTCTGTCCCTTGCCACCAAAGCATGCCGTGCACCTGGGCCTGCGTGTGACTTCAGCAGCAGGTCATCTGCCACCATGCCCTCCTGCTGGAGCCTTCTCCCACACAAGGCAGGTTGCGTAGCTTGTGTTCACCTGAAGCCCTGCATTGTTTTCAGACTGTCCAACATCTGGCAGCTGAGAGCCCGCCCTGCCCACTTTTACACTAGACTCAGCTTCCTGAAGTGCAGCCAGCACACAACTCCAGGCTCGCCAACTAGTCAAGAGAGGAGTTCAGATAAATTCTGCTTTATCCCACTAAAAACACTTATTAGATTTAACTGTATCAAAATTTACAGAATGCTTGTGTCATATTGTTGTTTTGTAGTGCAACAACACTATACCCATTGAGTTTTAACAATCAAATTTATTCAGGCAAATAGAAAAATGTTGTGTATATCTCCACAGGTAACTGAAAAGGATAAAGGTGATACAGGTCTGGACTAGGAAGCTGGCAATGGATACGCAAAGGAAAGGATGGAAGCGAAGGTGCTGGGAATGAAAATGTCACAAGGACCTAGATGTCATCTAAATCTCAGGTTCAAGAGGGACAAATGTTCCAACGAGGATGCAGTATTTCCAGCATGAATGACTGAATGTTTTATACCACTGGCAAATAGGCAAGCAAAGAGGAGATAAATCATGGAAGGAGTTGCTAGAGCCTGTTATTTTAAAGTAAAACAAACAGCCCAATATACGGGCATATCTTGTTTTATTGTGCCTCACTTTATTGCTTCACAGATACTGGATTTTCATCAACACTGAGGCAAGACCTTCCTCCAGCAAAAAGATCCTGACTTGCTGAAGGCTCGTTTTTTTTTAGCAATAAAGTATTTTTAATTAAGATATATACATTTTTTTAGACATAATGCTATTGCACACTTAAGGACTAAAGTATAATGATGCTTAAGAAGGAAATTACTGTGTAGGCCAATCAAGAGATATTTGTCCCCTTAAAATCCACAAGAATATCAAGGATATTTCTTCCTGATATGGGGTGGAGTTAGATAGTAAAATGAATAGTGATCTTTAAAATCTTGAGGATCAGCTAACCCTCAGAATACATTAGTTTCATAATTTGTTTTTATAATCAATATTGGCAACAAATACCTGTATTGATTAGAGAGCTGAGTAGATTATGGTTTATTTGGTGTCATTTAAGGGACACTGGAATTTCTCTCTGCTTAAAATTAACTACCTATACTTCCTGAATGTTATATATTACAGATTGACTTGGGGCTAATAATTAATCCCACATTAGTGTTAAAATTGCCCTTCTTCTTAGAAGCTATCTCAAATTATCTGAAAATGTTGATGAGAGGAAGGAGGGGGAAGATGGAGATGTGAATCCCATCCAAGGCAGGGAGAAGGTTTGGGGTCCAGGAAACACCAGAGCCCTAGGCCCTGGCAGTGGGGGGTAGAGTGAGAGGAGGCAAAGCATTAGGGCCAGAGATAATTCCACTTGTTTAGACTTCTGCTTAGAGCCAGATTTGTCTCAAATTTTCTATTTACTTTTCTTTTTTTTTTTTTTTTACCATTTCTACCACTTCACACTCTATTCTTTCAAGGTCATCTTTTATTATTTTACCCTACCCTACCCCCACTTTTCTTTTTCTAGATGCAGAAACAAGTAGAAAAAATGGTTACATTTAAGCCACAGGAAAAGGAGGTGAGACTAACAGTGAGTCATCAGCAACTTGGCGTGGTGATGCCTCAGTCCTGGAATCTGGCTGTGTTGCTCCTGGACTTAGACTCTGGTCTCTGTCTAGTTCATAGACAGTCTGTCTATATGGTCAACTCCTCAGTAACCACGTTCAGAGGATGCGCTCTGAGACTCATCCAAAGAGAGGGTCGCATTGTCTTCGTAGTTTAATTTCTCACCTCAGCTGTTTATTTGCTCTGAATGAAGCCTATAGGGTTAAGAAGAAAAGCATTTCTCTTTCCCAAAGTAGTTCTGTCAGCTACAACAATATGGCTGAGCCCTTGTCTTGAGTTTTAATGATTATTAACGTCTCTGTGATTTTTTGTGTTGGTCAGAATCCACTCCATGGAGATAATTAGGTTTAAAAAATTAAGCAAAGACAAAGCTACTGCTTAGAACAGGTGTGAGAAAATTATAATACACCGTCCAAATCTGCCCTATTGTCTTTTTTCATAAAGTTTTATTGAAACACAGATATGCTTATTTGTTTATGTACTGTCTATGCTGTCTCTCAGTACAACCGCCAAACTAAGCAATCACAACAGAGATCACACGGTCTTTAAAGCCAAAATTATTTCTTATCTAGCCCTTTATAGAAAAAGTTTGCCAGCTCCTGACTGCACATTACATCTTCCAGTATAGGCCTCCTAATCTGTAGAGTTCTTTTTCATCAATCATGCTTAACTGATTTACTGCTAAAAGGATATGAATAGCATGGGAACTAGCTGAAGCATGGATTAAAAATAAGTATTTGAAGTAGCCTCAATATTGCATGTACCACAGTCAGTTTAATGAGTCTCTAACTCCTTTTGACCGTTTTGAACAGAGCACGGGGCTCCCAGAAATCTACAGATCTTCAGTGGAATATGTTCCAAACATTACACAAGCTCTTCAAAGGTTTTCAACTATGACTTAGCCAGCTCGAAGCAATGCACTGTTATAATGAGGAAGGGTTTGGATTTATGAATAGTGCAGCAGAGCAAAAGGTATTATTCACATCTGGATCATAAGAGGTATTTATAACTCCACCACTGCCGCCCCCCCCCAACCCTTCTAAACCATTTAGACCACTTTAGCTTAGAGTGCATCTCAAATGCATTTTTTAAAGACCAATATTTAAAAGAACTTCAAAACACATACAAGTTAGAGAAAAAATCAAACTCTTTAAATTAGTATAAACACAGCATATTAATATCTCTAATTATGCTTGGGAGTGTCAGACTTTTTCATTCATTTAATATTTCCTACAGCAACCCCCTTCGCCATGTCTGATATCCTCCCACAACGTAATAAAGAATAATATTCTCAAAAGTAATATTCTTCTTTTACGGAAAATATTAATGATGTATGCTCTCTGTTTTACAAACCAGAGACAAGATTGAATTATTTATTTAGAGTATGAACTAAGTAAATTTTGAAAATATTTTTATATTCCATTTGACAGAATTCTTTAATGTTTTTAGAGAATTCACCTGAAATTTTAGTACCCAGACTTTACTCAAGACAGGTGTGGCTATGCCTGACTTTTCCTTAGATTCTCGTGTGTGTGTGTGTGTGTGTGTTGTTTTTTAACTATTTCAGACCAGCATTAATGTGTGAGACAGCGACAGTTCTTAGTTTTGCACTCATTCTATGTAGTAACAATATATTGTCAGGCTTAAACATCCAGATTGCTCAAAATTCTGAGAAAACTGATTTTAACATAATTTCCAAACGGAGTTTGAAGAACATTCAACCTTTAATACAATATGTCTCTCATATCTAAATATAGAAAACTATAAAACAGCAGTTCCCACTGGTTCCAAAGATGATCTCGTCCAGAGTTGGCTTCCTTCCCAGGGTGATATGCCAAGTGCTAATGTTTCCATTCCCTGCTTTAGGAGACTTAGCTATTATGGCTTGAGGGGGATTTTGTGTGTTTAAGAACTTCCTTTGGACTAGTGTAAACCCTGATAGTTCAATCATTTTGGATGTAGTAGAAGCACCTTAGTGTTAATTTGCAAAGTTCTTCTACATCTATTACCTCATTCATTCTTGTTATACCTATTTTTCACAGGTGTGGAATATGAGCTCAAAGAGGCTAAGTCACAGGTCATACATATAGAAAGATACCCAGTTAGGGTTCAAATCCATGTCTTCTAACTCAAAGATCAGATCTTACAAAAAGAAAAAGTGATTAGAGTTTGAACAAATATCAGAAGTCAAAGGTAGCCAAACAAGCAAGCTATGCTTAGCTCAATTAAATTCTAGGTATAACTGCTGCAAAGTCAGGTTACACCATAGATTCAAAGCTAGGAAGAACAACAAGCGTCATAATATAAATACTAGGAAATGTAGTAAAACAAAAGACTGGACATATGGTAGGGAATCAGGGAATTCTCAGAAGTTGGGCAGGAAAAACAAAATTGATGACCAAAAGTTCTAGAAAAGAGCCAGCTATCAGAAAGTTACAAGAATTGAGAGAGCAAGGGAAAACAACAGAAAACCTTAGATTCCTCCATTTGCTTGTTAAATCCTCTTTGATTATCTTATTTCAAGCACAAAACTAGGTACTGAGAATGTATTAACAAAATACCATGCAGGTTCTTCACAGTTTTGTGATATTGGAAGAAAGGAATATAAGCAAGCAATTACTATACAATGTTATAAATCATAGAGGGAAAGCCATATTCAAATTCTGTGGAAATACAGGGAAGAATTATGTAATGACACGATGATGAGATCATCTGAATTATCTGCTTCATACCAAAAGCTTTCATATCATTCTGCAAAAGTGGAGGCAATGGTTGGACCAAGGTTTGTGGAGCAAAATGGTTGAGAGCTCTTGGATGGTGTGTGGATGGAGAAAGCCAGCAGAAATATAGGTGCACCAGTACTTAACAGCAACCAGTAAGAACCAGCCGAGACAGAATTAGCGAGAACAGCACAGAGGTTAAAAGACCCAGGGAATGGCAAAGTATGCCCCCAAGAAAGGAGGAACGAACGGAGGTGTTCTGATTGATGATGCAAACAGGCCCCGAAGGCAAACTCCTCCCACTTCGCAATTTTGCTTCAGATCAATTCAAGTGCTAATTGATTATATAATGTATTAAGCAAACCTGGTATAGAGATTAAAATGAAGATCTATTAATAATGATCCAGGGCAACTAGACTAATGGTTATCTTCTATCCGATCTAATTCTCTCTGGGTAACATGGCCAAGCCATCTTTCTGAGGCTTCATTTAAGTGGGAGCAATTATATGTCCTCCAGTGTTGTGAGCTTTTAATAAACAAGGAAGAAAGAAAAATAAGGGATGGAGGAAAGAAGAAAACTATGTGAAATGTCTGGTTTAGTGTAGGCAACTCAACAAACAGTATTGATAATAACTAATAAGATTAGAGAGTCTGTCTCAATTCCAACTTTGGCCTTACGTCATCAACACACATTAGCTTAAAGCAGAGACAAGAGTAAGCATGCCTTTCAGAAGCTTGAAAAATTAGTTGAGAAATATGCCAGCGTGAGAACATTCTTCATTGGTTTCTGCCTTCCAGGAGTTGCTAAAACACACCATCAGCTTCTGCAGCCTCTGACATAACGCTGAGGGACACTGCACTGAAAATAGAGGTCACCCTAAGGGAGTTATCTCAGACACAAAGCCAGACAGAGCAAACACGTCTTGGAAATAGCTTTATGTTCAAGTGAAACACCAGCAATTTGTTAGTTCTTAGGTCTCAACATCACAAGCGATCCCTTTTTCCATGTAATCTTTTCCTCCATTCGTGCTCAGTGTTTATAATGGTCGTCTGGGAACAGGAGAGCAACTGTTCCACACAAGTAGATCGTGTGTCTGCTTCGCTCTTGTTTTATCAGAGCTGCCAAGTAAGAGCTGGAAAAGTATAGCAGTAAGCAGGCAGATCGTTCAGAAAAGATTGGGAAGGGTATTATCTTTGCCATTGTAAGTCATGATCAGGTCTTGGAGGCCTTCTAGAGACAGGCAAAAGTTGCGTATTCACTTCTTTTTCCATTTGATGTAGGGCTTGATACCTCAGTTTACAAGATGACCCTATGGCCAAAGGCACAATGTATGGGAAGAACATAATAGTTAGTAGTCTGTGGCAGTCCTAGGAACCCACACTTGCAGCCCAAATGCAATGATGATGATTTTCATGCAGGCTTCTCTAATTGTATGCACATTATTATTAAAGGTTCTGCTACTGGATATCTTTTTGACCTTGACCTTCAATCTGTGTGACCTCACAGTGTCTCTGCTTTGCTTCTGCCTAATGACAGCAGTTTTGTTTTGTTTTTTCCTACTCTAGCACTGGTGGTATAAAGAGAACATGCTTTTTTGAAAACTGCATGAATAAAAAATGCTAATAAAAGAGACCAGTAACAGGTTTCAAGTCTTGTTCCTTCCATTAAATAGCTATATGGCCTTGAACAAGTCACCTTATTTCTCTGGGCCTATATTTCTTACCTGTAAAATGAAGAAATTAGGCCACATGGGTCCAGTAATCCCTCTGGTTCTAATGTTCTAGGAAGTCCTAATGTTCTAGGATTCCATGGTTCTAAGGCCAAGCCCCTCAGATAATTAGAGTGTGGGGTAGAAGTATGTGTTGCTTGCACCCTGCAGAGATTTTTAAAAAGAAAAGAAATGACCAGCAGGCCTTTAGGGAAGCAAGACTGAGCAAATTTCCTCTCATATGGAGCAAAAAAATTCCCCCTTTTTTGTAATGCAAAAAGATATCATGTGCCTTTCTTAGGTGAGCACTTAATTTCCAAAATTAGAATTTGATCCCAATGAAGTGAAAAATTCTTCACAAGTGATAAAGCATCAGTGTTAGTTGTCACAGCTTTAGTAACATGCAGGAGTGACTTTTTGTCATTCTAAACAACTGCAGAAAGTTTCCAAAGCAACTCACAAACACTTTCACTTTATAACTGAGACAAATGTAATGCAAAAATAAGAATAATTATTACAACAAGGAAGAAAACAAAGATAACCACACATCACTAGGTAAATATTTTTAAAAACTCAAGGGAAAAAGATGTAAAAATTTTCACGCCATACACATTTTGAAGAAATACAAAAATAATATCCATTTTGATATAATAAATATGATTTCATGCTTTGCAAAGGTATGCTACTTTGTTAGTTTCAACTATCCAGAGGAGGAAGAAATTTCCATAATTCTTTAGCTTGCTCTCTTGCTTCTGAGAACCACCCCAGTTTGCTGAACAGAAAACCCTTCAGTGCTCGTGCTTAGAAACTGGGATTCTTGCCACGGAACCAGCCAAGTGACTTCAGGGGACATTAGACTTGGTTTCTGATCTGGAAAATAACATATTTGAATGCTAAAAATCCTATATTGTTTAGGTCACATCAGACAGGTGAATATCTGCTCTTTGCCCAAGCAATGGCTGCCTCAGCCATACTGGCTACAAGAGCCACAGGCACCCAGAAAGACATGTTCAGTAAAACCCAGCAACTTAGTGGGCTGACTCAGATATGAAGGACTTTTTCCAACCTCATGCTAATTCCCCACTTCCGTTGCAGTCCATTTCTTTCTTCAGAGGATTGGCTAGTCCTCCATATCTTATGCCAGAATTTCTCATATACACGAAGCCAGTTATTAGTTATGTCTTTGCTTCCTTTCATTTGCTTCTATTCTCAAGTAGAATAAATTGTTTTAAAAGTCACACTTTTAGCCTAGGTGGTGTGGCTCAGTTGGTTGAGCATCATCCTGTGCATCAAAATGTTGCCAGTTCGATTCCCAGTCAGGGCACATAACCTGGGTTACAGGTTTGAGCCCCAGCCAGGAGCCTACAGAAGGCAACCAATCAATATTTCTCTCTCACACCAGTGCTTCTCTCTGTGGGTGTCTCTCTCCTCTCTCTAATGTCCTCAGGTGAGGATGAAAATAAAATTTAAAAAGCCACACTTTTTGCCCTGGTGGGGTATCTCAGTTGGTTGGAGTGCAATCCTGTACTACACAAAAAGGTGGCAATTTAATTTTCGCTGGGCACACAGGGGAGTTTCTCTCTCTATATAAAACAAAATCAATGTTTCTCTCTATATATAAAACAAAATCAATTTAAAAATATCATCCAGAAAGGATTTTTTAAAAAGTCACACTTTTCTGCACTGGGGATGGAGGGCAGAGGAATTACAGTTTCTACAAATACTTTTTATATTTTCAACAGAACATTTATAGAAAGTCCAAACTGACTCTAAGAAAGTAAACGCATATCCCAATTTTTTGTTCATGAAAAAATTATGCTCAGAGACTGAGATTGTCTTTGCCAATAACATCTTTAACATAAGTTCACTGTAGGAATTATAATTCATAATGGTATTTTTTCACAAGCCAGTAGCATACAGGATACTGTCTTTTAATAAGCCAGTAGAAAAATAACATACTCCAAACCAATGATAGATTAATGACACTATTGTTGCAGACAAAGAGGAGATGAAAAAAGTTGTCCAAGTGAGTTGAGGTGTACCCTTCTACGTGTGGATTCTCAGAAGAGGCGCCGTAGCCAACCCGGCACTGACATCAAGCTGCCAGTGCTAACGGGAAATCCCTTGTTGCTAGGGCATGATGCTAGCAGAATGAAGGCGCTGGTGTTGGCAGGCCAGATGATCTCCTCCAAGGGGGCACAGCACAGTTTTCAACATACCTGGCCATGAGTAGCCTAGCCACAGAAGAAGTTAATGTCCCAAGGTCTTTGGAAAGCTCTTCAGGTCAGCGAAGAGTATACTTGCCCAAACCAAACACTCTCTGTAAGTCCTCACAGACCCTTGATATTTAAAGTTTAAATGTCTATTATGTCATAGTCACTCTTCTAAATACTTATATTGATAAGCACTCAATAGCACAATTTTGATGACATCATCTGAGATGGCCTCCAGTGTAAACAAATTCACCCTTCAATCAAAACAACTTCACTTGAGTCACAAACAAGTGCATTTGAAATCATAACAAACCAACATGCAACACTAACAAAATAGAAACATGCAACCAGATTGGTAAGGTCATTTTAAGAAAATGAGAAATTTCTGGATTTGGTTCCTCTGTTTCCTTGGATTTTCTGTATAGTTCCTGCTAGATACTTTGTGTGGTGCTACCCTACAATCTCTGGGGTCATCTGTCTAGAGACCACTTTCCTTTTCTACAATTGCTATTTGGTCAACAGTCTAAAGGCAAGCACTTTTCCTCTGGTAAGAATGAATAGCAGGGAAAAAAAGAAGCTTATCGCTACCCTGATCCTGCTCTTTTAGTTCCAAAAGTCCCACTGTGGCTGTGCTCTAAAATGCTGAGTGGATGACATCAGTTCCACAGAAGAGAGTGGACTGGTGTAATCACAGGACGGAAAGCAACTCCGACATTCCTGCCTCACCCAGTCCACACAGTCCATGGCTTCCCACAGTCCATCTGACACAGAGATGACAAAGGACAGATATAAAAAAGAACTTGTTTTAAACCTTGCTGCCAAGAAGTGAGCCACACCTTTTAGGTGAAAGCAAGCAAACAGGCAAATAAAACTGTTTCTAAAAAGCTGCAAAGTAAAGATTTCCAGGCAAGGAAATTCTAAAGGTTTTGTCAACCAGGAAGCTGGCATTTCCCTAAATGCAAAGCTGTTGATAATTTTGGATGCTGGTAACATATGATTACCTGCAAACATGCAATAATGCAATACAAAGGTCCTAGGCCCACTATAAGAGAAGACTGTGCAAAATCTTCAACTGTGGTATTGTAGGATACTTTTGAAGACTGTACCTAATTATGTCATCATAAGCTTGCATGATGAGCCAACATCTTTATATTACACACACATCTCTAACATCTCACTAATGCTTGGGAGCAAGAGAATAAGGCCTTTGTGTAACAACAGAAGAATCATACTGCTTTTTTCATACAACACCCACTTTTTGCATAGACCCTCCAATACCGAAGCTTTTAATAAGCTACTTGCCCACAAATTAAAAAGGATTCTGCACTTTCATCACTAGAAAAGAATATGATTTCAGAATCACAAGAGTAAATAAAATAGTAATCCTAGTGTTATAAATTATGCATCTTTCATCTCCAAGGACAATAAATAAAGCATCTTTCATCTCTATGAATCCCAAAGCAGTTAACAATTTTTAAACTAGCACATGGGGATCACTTGATTCACCACTGAAAGACATCCTGTCTGGGATACATACTGTGGTGTTTTTTTAATAGCACACACAAAACAGCATTGAAAGAGGAGAAGCAAGAAAATACTACACCAGCGGCCTAGATTTGAGACATTTGAGTAGAGGAGATAGGAAGCTGATTGAAATCTTCCCTCTCATTTGAACTCAGAATGCTGTTACTTTCGACTTCCCAGATACAGAAGTATAACCCTTCAAAGTTTTGGTCAGCATTCCCATTTGTTTTCACCTGGATTATTACAATATGCTTTTTGAAGCAAATATTTGTCATAATATTATCATAGTGACAAACCTTGTCACTCTCCTTTGCCTAGCATAAATCTTCAGCTGCTTCTTCTTCTTCTTCTTCTTCTTCTTCTTTTTTTTTTTGTACATGCCCCTAGAGGGAACCGAACCCGGGACTCTGGTCCACAGGCCGAAGCTCCAACCGCTGAGCCACACTGGCCAGGGCTAGCTTCAGCTTCTTAGAATAGCACAAAGGATGGTCCATTGAGGTATTGATTATAAAAGATCCTTCAACAACTACCCTATCCCACCTCAGGCTGAAAGAAAAATGGGCTCGCCAAATGGTAATCTCAATAATTTGATTGATATAACTAACACTTGATATGAATGTTAGTACTAGGGCAGAGGTAGATAATATCTGCTCACACAACCCCATTATTTCAATGACCGTACTAAACCACTGGAAATTAGATAATTTATCCAAATTCATATAGCTGTATAGAGACAAAGTCAGAATGCTCCTGGGGGAGTCGTCTCAATTGGTGGGAAATTTGGATTCCAGTGAAAGATGAAGTGACCATATACAGTATCATTCAAACTAGGACACACAGGACAGTACAAGGTCACTGGTAATATTCATACCAAGACAGCAAGAGTAAATTGGGACTGTCCAGGAAAAGCTGGACTGCAGCTCCCCAGGTGAAGAAAAACACACTAGAATTTCCAGCAGTTTGAGGTAGGGAGTCATAAGCAGTTAGATAAAACATATACAGGGTGACTTTGGAACATACAGTATCTATAGCTGGTCAACATATATTTGGCTGGTCCGGCTTCTCTAGAAGATAGAATGAGAGAGCATTGTAGATTTTTATGTTGAAAAGTTGAGCAACACTGTTCTAGAATCCACATAGCAAAATCCTTCCTGGGAGCCCACCAGATTCTGTGAGCTGCACTTGAAACCACATGTTCTCACTTTACTGGGAGAAGGGGTGCTCATGAAGAGAGCTGACACATTTAGAAAGAGAAGCTGTTCTCCCAGGCCCTCATCTTTGGCATTGTATGAACCTCTGGCCAGGTGCCAAAGGCTTTAGAAAGGTTGTATTTTCCTTATTCACACATTTGAAATATAACATCATGGGGGATGACTCTTACCAAGGGCCACATTTTCATCTGCCTAATGTGGCATCTCCACCCATATTTTAGACCTTGAAATTGGTTATGACCAAACAGGACAAATGTCATCTACTGAGCTATTAATGTCATGATGCAAATATTTATGTTTTCTTAAAAAGACATCCTTTTGCCCTGGCTGGTTTGGCTTAGTGGTTAAAGCATCGACCCGTGGACCAGAGAGTCCCAAGTTCGGTTCCCGCTAAGGGCATGTACCTTTCTTGAAGTTTGTCCCCGGCCCCAGTTGGGGTCGTGTTGGTGACAGCCACTCAATGTGTTTCTTTCACATTGATGTTTCTCTCTCTCTCTTCGTCCCTTTCCTCCCACTCTATCTAAAAATAAATGCAAAAAAAAAAAAAAATGTGCTCGGGTGAGGATAAAAAAAAAGACATCCTTTCAAATACTCATTTGATGCTGAGACCCTATGATATCCAAATCCAGGGCAGTTGGTTAGATTGGCTTATTAGAAGTGCCTCATGTCATCTTTTCTCCTGTCTCGTGTGCTATATGTATATTAGTTTCTTTTTGCTTTAAAAACAAACAAACCAAACAAAAAAACACATAAATTTAACCTGGGCTGCACAATAATATAAGATACATGAAAGTACATACCTACAGAGAATAAGCTTCCTCCAAGCTTCCAAGTGTTAGATTTTGCAAATATTGACAATGTCAGCTCTGTAAGAGCTTTTATACATGTAAGCATTCAATCAATACATGGACTGATACCTAGGATGTGGTCTAGAGGCAGTTAAAAGAGCAGTGTTTGAGAATAGTAAGTAAGAATGACTTGTCTGCAGCCCTGATTTCTGAATACACTGCAGAGTTCAGAATGGGGTAGGTGTTCAATAAATATTTGTTGAGTAAGTGCTGAAATAATGCCTATAAATCTTTCTGTTCTCACAATGACTCAAACACATAAAGTAGAATGATAGCCCTTGGGTTAGGAAGGTTGGCCTGCATGATCTCTCCATTTGCCTACCTGATTCCAGGTGGTGACAAAGCCGCCAGCCTGTCTCTCCTTTGCCCTCAAGCTCTCAGCTCTCCTAGCCTTACTAGATAACTCATCTTTTCTTTACCCTAAATAGATTCACTAACAGATGGATATCTCAAGGGAAAAAAGTAAGACTATATGCCTGGGAAAGACATAGGTGTAAAGTCAAGGCATCTTCTAGAGAGGCCAGCTAATTCTCAGTATCCACCCATCTCTGAACCTAGCTCACCCACCGATGGAGACCCTGACAGACGCTGCCCTTAAACATCGGACCTGTCTTTGTAAATGAATCCCAGGCCAAGATCACCACCTGTTTTGCTGTACCTGATCACTGCATCCACGTAAAGCTTTCTTGCTCAAGTGGAATGAAACACAGACCCCCAAGAGCACACAAATTGAGCAGTAACTACTCTGACCCACTAAAAGACAAATCAAAGTCAGCTTAGGTCAAAGCAGGTCCCTGTACATCTGGCATTATTTGGGAACAAGGTGTTCCTGATTTATGAATTTGCCAGATATATGGTTTAGGAAATGGCAGACTCGAGATGCAGACCATATGCAAGGAACCACGTGACTCATGATCTGAATTAAATCTACAGGAGGGGGAAGTAGGGGTCATAGAAGGTAAAGAAACTAAATCCTCCAGAATTTCTAAAGAGATTGAGGGAAGTTCTGGGTTTCCCACAATACACAGGGATTTGAGCAAATGTCACGTGAATCTCAAATGACGGGGTGACTCTGGGCTAACATAGGAGATAAAGAAAGTTGCAAATTTGTAACTAGAATCCAGGTGTTTTCAACCAATCAGCAGCTCTTTCCAAAATCAGTTTGCCCTTCACACATGTGAAAATGTGCTCTATAAATTTGCCCACGATTGAGAGGCATTTTTAGACTATAGCTTTATAAAGGGCAGGAGTTGTGTTTTAAATATATGAAGAAAAATGGTGTGCTTTATATAATGCACAGCACGGCCTTCATTTCCTCCTTCAGCATGATCACCGCTAATCAGAGCCCTTTCACAGCGCCCACAGCTGAGAAAGAAGAAGGGTTGTTCACAGCCAAACCAGGCTTGTTTCCACTTGTCACATAGGTGAGGAGCAGTCACCCTGCCAGCTGCCCTGAGAGTGACTCCCTTTGCCCTGCTCCCCACAATTGCCCCAAGCCCTTCCCACATTCTCCAAGCCCAATTGCAGGGCTTCTTAAAAGACCCTGAGGCCCCAACGTTACCTGGCAACCATGCACCTGTGAGTTAGGTCAGCCAGGAGGTGATAAACCTGGGTGTTGGGGCTTGGGGTTCCCAATGTGTTTTTATGCTTCCTTATTACAGCTCATTCCCCCAGCCAAGAGGGGAGAATGAGCTGATTGTTTTCCTTCTCGGTTTCCTAGATACAACAGATCCACTGATTAGCTGAGTGTCCAAAAAGGCGAAGGCATACACCATAGCATTAACCTTGAAAATGTAGCTTTTAAGAAAGTGTCCAGCTTTATTTTGGGAACTATCTCTCCGCCTGTAAACCAGATCCCTAACTTGGGAGAATAAAGAAAGGAATTCTGAATGGTTCATAGTACATTATAAGAAACGTATTTAAAAAGAGAAAAAGATTATGTAAAAATTATGCCTTTTAATTTCTTTTCTTTTCATCTATGTTTCTCTCCAGCTTCTTACCACCAGAAGGAGTTAAATGGTGTTAAAATTCGGAAAGATTTGATGAGGTGACCCTGAGCCTGGCTTTTTTGACCAGTTCAATGATCAGCATTGGGGTTTGACCAGTAGTCATTCTCCAATGTACCTACAGTTTCTGTTGCTGGGATGGGAAACCTGATGTTGACCTCACTTCCTGTCTGCTGACCTTGCTCCTCTAGAACATCATTTCTGGAAGCAGATGCACATCCGCAAGGACAGAGAACTGGGCGGCTGCATGCCTCCTCCCTCCATTGCCCCACGGGAAGTAAATCTGGGCAGGGAAGGGCCAGCCAGATGTGGATGTCTTGCGCTGCTGGGGTAACCTCAACAAATATTTTGTAAATGTTTCTTCAATTCCCCCTTTGTACATTAAGAAAAACAAAATTTTGTTCTCATTTTTCTACAAACTATACCCACAGATTTGTAGTTCTAGGCATGATGACACATTAGTAAAATCTGACTTCCCTTGCTACTCTAATTTTCTTTTCTTTTCCCTGTTTATCCCAGTTGTTTTTCTCCTCTCATTTTCCTCACGTGACTTCTCATCTTATCCAAATTCTCTTTGTTCTACTCTCTTCTCCATTACATCCATCTTTGTCCCATTCTTTAGCCTAAAAACGGCCACGATAGGTGTTTAAGCCTCCATGCAAGGTGTTTTCTGAATCATCCTGTTTGTTAAAATAAGCTGATGAACAAAATAGACCCAGAGACATGGAAGTAGGGATCAGATTGGCCATCTTCAGAGGAAGGAGGGGGGTGGGCAGGAGGAGATACACAGAAGAACGTACATGCGTATATGCATGACCAATGGACACGGACAACAGTACTCTGAAGTGAGGGGAATGGGAGAGGGGAGGAGGGAGTCAATGGGAGAAAAAGAAGAAACATCTGTAACAAAAATTAAATTAATTAATTAATTATTTCTTTGAAAGCTGAAAGTAAAGGAATCCAAACTGTAAAGTAAGCGCGGAGTCCAACGGCTTCCAAAGACAGCCTTCATTGTGAAGATGCAAATCCTGTTTGCTATTGCTCCAATCTGTTCCATTTCTTATATTTGGGGTGTCCATTTCTGGATCACCTTCCTCCCTAAAATTTTTTGGTTAAACTTTGCCCCCAAAAGCACTTGTTTCTCAGCTGCTTTAGCCATACCTTCTCCAGGTTAAATCCTCAGAGGCTTGAGCTGCTAGAATTCAATATGAGCTCTTCCTCAAAGCTTTTTCACAAGTATCTGAGAGCAGTGATGTGGGGCTCAAGGTGATACAGAGATTCATTCCTTCCTTCCTTCCTTCCTTCCTTCCTTCCTTCCTTCCTTCCTTCCTTCCCTCCCTCCCTCCTTTCCTTCTTCCCTCCCTCCTTCCTGCCTTCCTGCCTTCCTGCCTTCCTTCTTCCCTTCTTTCTCACAAAGACTCAGTTTCTTCTAGTTAAAAAAAAAAATGTTATATTGTTGATTTTTCAAATGGGTTCTTTTTTGTTAAATTTTAAGTGCAGGACTGGAATACCAAACAAGCTGGGTTTTTTTTGTTGTTTTTGTTTGTTTGTTTGTTTGTTTGTAATCTCTCCCTTTAGGAGTCTTTTATAATTTACTTTGTTTTCCAACATGGGATTTTACAAACCTTTGTCTCTTACAATCTCTCTTAGAAAAAAGTCTCCAGCTCTTTCTTTTTGCTGTTCGGGTTGATTGTGTTTTGAGTTTTCTTGTTTTAATAAGAAACATTTACATGTTTTATGTGATATATATAGGAAATCATTAGCAGTGCCTAAAGTTAATAGCCTAAGAATGTATAGTATAATATACTGCAGTGTCACTGATTGGGTAAAAAAGATTTAAAATAGGACTGAGGGAGAGAAAGTATAAACAGTATGAAACTATTACTACTCCAACTAGTTCTGAAAGAGCTCAATGTGAAACCAACCAGAAAATGATCATTCCACAACTATAAATACAAAGCACTAAAAAAGACAAAAGCTCTCCGGCATTTTCAAAAATCCATAAATAAAAAGCACCCCCAAAAGCATTTGCTGGCACAAGTATTTAGTGTGGCAATAAAAAAGAGTATTTGTTTTCTTTATATTAAGTGATTTTTTTATGGCATCTGTACAATTAAACACTACATAAGAAAATAAGGATTGGAGTTTGTGTTTGGCACCTAACCAAGTAGAGAATCAGGAAGACGTAGAATCTGAAGAGACTATGTGCGGAAAGCACACGTAATGTGTTGGTTATGTGTAATGTGTTGTAAATGAAAAATGTTCTATACTAAAAAAAATCATTCGTTGAAGGTACACATACATATACTGTACATCTACACATACAACAACACAATATGAGAATGAGGTTCTCTTTTATGGCTTTATATTTTGCATTCAAATGTTTAAGTATAAGTAGAGTTTAGCATTTTGAGGTAGAGAGCTCTACTCCACGAAGTCAATCAGGCCAATATTCACATCAAATATATTTAAGTTAAGGAATATATTATTATCTGATTTTATTTTGTTGATATTTACTAGGCTCCATAAGAAAGTTGACCATTTTTTCTTCTTCTTCATTGACTTTAGAGAGATAGAGGAAGGGAGAGGTAGAGAGAGATAGAAACATTGAGGAGAGAGAACATCACTTGGCCACCTCCTGCATGCACCTTACTGGGGATTTGACCCACAACCTGGGCATGTGCCCTGACTGGGAATTGAACCAGCGACCTCTTGGTGCATGGGTCACACTCAACCACTGAGCCACACTGGCTGGACAAAAAGATTGACATTTTAAAAAGATGCAATTATCTGTTGTCAGCTAAAAGACAACCACAATAGTGTGAAGCACTAAGTCCTAAGCACTTAGAACAAGGAAACAGCAAATTAAAGAATTAACATATCAAATCATACATATGATCATTTTGAGTCATCAAGTCAAAGACTCCCAAGTCTCAGCCAAACATTAAGGACACATGGTGTTGATAATCTACCTAATAATAATAACAATAAAAGTAGTTTATACATATATATAACTTTGATAAGCTCAAGTTACTAAAGTTTATGAACCAATTGCTTTGCTCCTCATACTTGGGAGACAGAGGTAACTAGGCTATCCTGATGGTCAGGAATGCTGGAGTGAAGACATAGTAGCAGAGGTTGGCATAACCTTTGCCTTCACTCCGATATCATTAGCAAGAGACTTGTGAATGCAGTGTCAAGGGAAACTGGGTGCTCTTCAGTGTCTGAACTCTTGGAGCAATCTGAAAGCAAAGCATTGCTACTATTACTTTGGACTATAGACAGTTTTCGACGGTTGCCCAAAGGAAAAAACAGCCCACAAGAATAGCAATTTTTGTAGAGATTTAAACCAGTATTTTATCTACTTAGTGTTGAACCTATTCAGAATAGTTTGCTTTTGCAAAAGCAGGGTTCCCAACCCTACTTGTTTTTGTAAGTCTCTTCTCTCTAAGAGTGAGAAGAACTATTGGGAGACTGTATAACTGGTTTCCCCAAGATTAAATGAAAGGGTGTCCATTTAGAATGTGTAAAATACTTTTGTGCATATTAGCCTCTAATTCTCACAACTATCTTTTGAAAAAGTTATTACTATCATCTTTTACAGTTAGGAAACGGAGGTAAGGAGTTCAATGACTTGACAGAGAGTTCAGCAGCTTACCAGAGTTCACAGGGGCACTAAGTGGTAAAGCCAGGACTCAAGTTCAAGGCTTCTGTTTCCAAATCTAGTGCTCTTCCCACTCTTCCAGGGCCTATCTTAGGAACTATAATTGCCCTTTAAAGAACTAAAATGTGGAAAGCACTATGGTCTGTAATGATTCTACAAGGAGGGAGGTGGGGCAGGGGAAAGGCAGATTTGAGGCCAGTTCCAAGGTTTCCAGTCTACACTCCTGGAAGGATTTCTCCTGTATTAACAAAAATAGGAAATTCATGGAGAAAGGGGTTTGGAGGGAAAAGTAAGTGTATTTTAAAGTTCAGTGGCTCAACTTTTGTAAATTATGTATGTGGTTGGAGGCGGCCAACAGTCGGAGAGCTCAGAGAAGAGGCTGGGAATTAGGATGAGAATATCACAGGAAGCCGGATGAGATCACCCAGGAAAAAGCTTGTGAATGCAGAACTGTGAGTAGAATCTCGGGAAAGCACGGAAGTTGGAGGAAGAACACAAACATTCAGAAAGATGGAAAACGTGTAGTCTCATTTCTAGGGGTAGAAATGTTTAAAATGGAGAAAAATAGCACTATTTCCTCAAAGATAAAAATAAAATAGAATGTAGTAAAGGCATAAAGAGATCGTGAAATGGAAGAAAGAAGATTTGAGCAAATGCATATCAAATAATTACAATGTTCTCATTAAAGATAAAGGAAAGAGATGGGTTATGTTCTCAAAAGTAAAATTTCGGGACAGCGGCTGTGGGGAAATTAGAAGAGGAACCAGAGACAAATAAAAGCAAAGCTGGTCTGCAGGGAGGACGTAAGTGTTGTCAGATAATTTTACATGCTGTGGGAAAATTGTCATAGTTACCATAGGATTTCTCCCAAGAGCAGAGAAATAGAAGAAATTTACCAAGTTTCGGAACTAACAAGAAACATATGCTATAGGGTCAAAAGAATGAGAGAAATTTTAACATGACATGAGAAGTTATCTAAAATGGCTAAACATAAGGTCTGGTGTAGATATGTAAGAGAATATGGGAATTAAGGACGAAAGATTGCAATAAATTTGGACAGCAGCTTCCATAAGTGTGAGGCGTGGGAGGAACACATGGAAATACAATCTGTGTGTTGATTTGGTAAACTGGACATATCATCTCAAATTCACCAGTTTTTACCACTTCCATTTTTACTTTCAATCATTTACTTTACCTGCCTGTCCCTTGAGAGCATTTGAGTTAGCAACGATTTGTCAAAACTTTCTATCTCCATTCTTTAGTCCCCGTTTGCTCCTGAGTGCCCTTTGTATTAGTTTCCTATGACAACTGAAGCAAAGTAACACAAATTGGCTGTCTTAAAAAAAAAAACAAAAAAAAAAAACAGAAATTGATTATCTCACAGTTCTGGAGGAGAGAAGTCAGACACCAAGGTAGGGCCATGCTCCTTTTGGACACTCTACAAAGAGAATCTGTTCTTTGCATCTCTGAGCTTTTGTGGGCTGCCATATGGACGTATCTTTGGAATCACCATTCAATCCACTACATACTTCAACCTACCTTCTATCCACATCTACTACAACACACACACACACACACACACACACATGCGCGCGAGCACGCACACACCAACTTATCAACCTTCACTAATAGCACTAATGGATGACTATGTTTTAGGTCTCAAGGTCAGTTGTTAGTTTTCATAGGATTTTCCACAGTATTGGTGGCTCTACATCGCTTGGAGGTCACCTTGAGTTAGCAGAGACAATCAGGTGCCGGCTCGAAAAAACAAGGAGCTTCTGTTCCCCTTCAAAGTTCGCCTGAAAGATAAAAATGAAATAGAATGTAGCAAAAGCATAAAGAAATCGTGAAATGGAAGGAAGAAGAGTTGAGACAGTGCATATCAAATAACTGCAATGTTCTCATGGCAAGTCTAGGTAATTCAGGAAAGTTTTGGATCCATAAATTGGACAATAGAAAATCTTGTTTTTGTCTGGTTTGGTTTGGTTTTGGTTTTTCATGAGTTGGAGTTTTAGGAGCCTTAAAAACTACAGGTTAACATGTTTAACTGGATACATAAGCCATTTGGCTGTCACCCTTCATGCTTAAAGTAAAAATCATTCTAAGAATCTCTTCTCTGAATCTGAAATATGGTGATTTGGAGAATTCCAAATAGTGGTGCATCATTTTTCAAAACTGTAGTTAAAAAAAAAAAAAAAAAGAGAGAGAGATCTGATATTTTTGCTAAAGAAGGGAAGAAAAGAAAAAGCAGAAATTTTTCTCTCGGTTTGACGCTAGGATGTTCGTGAGAACATGCAGGTATTAATGGGTGAAGGGCAGTGTTAGTAAAGGGTTAGGCAGGCGTACAGAATGCAAGGAAGGAAACTCCTAGAAGCTTTTTCTGGTCCTGTGCATTCAGCCCAGCCTTCATTGCCTGTGGCTGCTCTTTTTATGAGAACTGGCACACATTTAACTGCTATAGCAGTTGGCTTCTAGGCTTAGTTTTACCCACAGAGGAGGCATTCATTCACATTTTAGCTATCATTTCCATTAAACCATGCAAGTACTAATGGTACCTCATCTAACTGGATTAGTCACAAGCAAATAAATATATCCCCTAAACACTCTAATTATGAGGCATCTAGAAACATAGTGATGGTACTTATTGAAAATAAGTACATTAACTGGAACCTTAAAGTTTTCCTTCTTAAGTATATGGAAAAAAACAAATAATCTTTGCACAGAAGGCTGGGAGTAGCAATTCCATTAAGATATTACATTTTGAAAAAAGCTCTAGTCCCATTTTGTCTATTTCAAGCTCCATTTTGCTCATATTGTAACTTAGAGAATCATTCAGAGAACAGAGTGGGAGGAAGAATATGAGCTGCATTTCCTTGGAACTTGAGATACATTTTTCTTTCCTGTTTTATCTGAGCATGCAGGCGACATCTTCTTAATGAGAGACTTCAAACTTCTTTGCCTTTTAGAAGTGTCACTGCTGTGCCCTGGGACAGCAGTCTCTGATTTTAGCTTTTAAATATGCTCATGATATAGAGTAATTTTTTTTCTTAGTGCTATTCATTGTTTTACCTGCCTTAGTGGGAATTATGGGTTTGATTAATGGGCTGAAAGACTTGGTCCTTTTTAGGTTCCTTATCTCTATTCCTTCCTGAGGCATGATGTGTCAGACTCTCTGAATACTCAGGAATCATATCTGCAAGTGGAGTTTAAAATAGGAGTAAAATTAAAGTGGAACGGTTTACTCACAATCCTGGCATTTGTGATGACCATTTACATCAAACGTATTCATATGTACATGTATATGTTCAGTCATGTATTCATTTATTCATTCAGTAGACTGTTCTGCACCAGGCATGATGTTTGATACCGGGAAGTCTTTAGTGCTGATAGGTTCTACTAAATCAAAATGAGAGGGTGGCCAACCATTTAGCTCTACTTTAAACAGTGTCCATGGATATGACAATAGAAATTAGCAAGTAACTATGTCAGGACTTGTTTACTCTGTTTTCATTTTGGCCACTATTTATTCAAATAGGTAGTCAGGAGACACCTGTTAATACAAATGTATGACACATGCTTCTGATGACCTTGGAATACACAGGTGCTACAAAAACAAAACAAAATGAAAAAAAGGAAAAAACAATCACGTAAATAACCAGGTAACTCCAGGCAACTAAACCACCATCACTGGGAGCATAAGCTTTCTGTCAAATGTGCATATTTTTCACCCCAAGGAGTTCTTAAAGGTGAAGTAATGCTTATAGGTTTACTAAAAGCCTTGAAGAAGAAGGATTATCTAAGAACACAAGGTATTTGGGTGTGGGAAGTAAAATAATTAAAACACAAGATTTCGGTGAGAGCACCTTCTTGATTTATCTAACCAATAGAATTGTGCTATTTTGGCATGTCCACACTGTACTGTGCATGTACAAAGCCAGACAAGTGTGTGAATTTCTTTTACCCTTGGGATGAGCAAATTAAATAACAGTCTAGTACTCGAAATGGCACTAATAGCAACTCTTTGAAAAATAGTGTTTTTCCTCCATTTGGGCAAAACATGAGTAAGTTCACTAAAATAAACTGAAAAATATTTCTGACTCGTTCAAATGCGATCTGTGAGCTCCAAAAATAAAGATTGCTCCTAAGAAGTGTGGAACATGGTATGATGCAAAGCATTGGTAACAGATTAAATGCTCTCATGCATCTGACTCAGCCTGTTATGCCTGGTAAACATGAAAATAAGATGTGCCCGAAAAATCTTAATATATAACTGTTTTTACAGGTCCTCAAATCTGGAATTTAAAAAATGCATTTGATGAAATCTAAGTAGTGGTGGTGGTGGTGGTGGTGGTGTGTGTGTATATATTATTGGTGTATATATCATACTTATTGGTGGGTATGTGAAGCACATAACAGCACTGATATTCTGCTTTATTGCAAAACATATTCTGCTTAATCAGACATACACATAGGTACATACACACAAATTCATGCTCCCTCCCCTCCCACCAATATCTCATCTGATCCTTAATGTAGGAGAATTAGAGCACAAATGATGGTGGGTATAAAGTTGATTAAAAAGCAAAACCTTGAGGTGATGCAGCCAGGGAAGATATAAATAGATGTCATAGGAAGTATTATGTCATCCACATTTCTGCCCAAAAGAGGAGCCATTTTCAGATCAACTTCAAAAGGGCATGTTTTATACATGATTTAGTGGAACACGTAGGGCTCAGAGTCCAGAACACTAGAGCAGAGGGGCCTTATCATGTACTGAAACATGAGGAATATTTGTGATGAGAAGTACTTCCTGAAAAAGAATTGTGTCAGATGACCCTGAAAAAGGAAAGTGTCAACCGAAAAATATTATCAACAATGGACTCTGAGTGGATGCAAAAGCTGAGCCTTGCAATTTTGTGAAAATAGTAATACATGGTCCGATTGAAGGGCGTAACCATCCTAGTCCATAACCGTGTGGAGCAAGAATAACATGAGCCATGCAATAAGGAATAGACAGATACTGGAATGACAGCTCCAGTTCTTCACCCCTCCCTTTACCATCGCTCTTTGCTATGTCAACTTTATTCCCTTCCCTTCTATTCCCACTCCCTAAAAACAGGCAGAAGATATTTTCTCACTCTGATCATGAGGCTTGCCTTCACCAATGGAATATTAGCAATAGATATATGACCAAAGGCTTTTAAAAATGTTTGTATGATCAAGCTATTCTTTGTTATTTCTGCCATTGCTAAGAGAAGTCTTTTCTCAGGTTAAACACAGACTCCAGCTGGAGAATGAGAGATAATGTGAACTTGTGTCCACTTAGAGCAACAAGTATCAGCCAAAGTCCTACCTACCCTCAGGTCTGAGAGTAGATGCTGATTTGTATACCACCAAGAGTTTCGTGGTTCTTACATGGCTAATAGAAAGACAGTGATTTCCTTTAAGCATTTGATGAAGTTTCCTTTCTTTACTGGAAATGAGAAGGTACTAGAAGAGATTCAGGTTAAAAACAAGAAAGATTAGTATTGTTAGCACCTTATTTTTAAATGTTTCAAGAATGAGAAAGGTTAATACTGGAGCCCCAATGAACTGTTAGGAGAAACAACCCAAATGATCTTTGTTTCTTCATACGTATTTGATTCCAGACATAAAATCACAGATAACCCAATAGAAAACAGAAATTCCATATGGTTAAAAACAGACTTTCTGACAGTTTCTTGAAATAGATGAGAAATGTTTTCTTGCCAGCCAGTGTGGTTCAGTGGCTGAGCGTCGACCCATGCACCAGGAGGTCACCAGTTCAATTCCCAGTCAGAGCACATGCCTGGGCCAAATCCCCAGTGGGGGGCATGCAGAAGGTGGACAGTCGATATTCTCTCTCATTGATGTTTCTCTCTCTGTCTCCCTCTTCCTTCCTCTCTCTCTAAAATCAATAAAGAAAAAAATAAAGAAAAAGAATAGAGAGGGAGGGAGGGAGGGAGGGAGGAAGGGAGAAAGGGAGGAAGGGAAAAAGGAAGGAAGGAAGGAAGGAAGGAAGGAAGGAAGGAAGGAAGGAAGGAAGGAAGGAAGGAAGGAAGGAAGATGTTTTCTTTATGCTAACCTACTCTACCACAATACAGAGGATTTATCTAGTACTTTTAAGACATATGGTATATCTTGGGCTTTGTTTACTTCAATCTAGTTTCTCAGAACAAATATTCTCTTGAGAAATTAAATTGCAGAAACATTTCAAAACTAAAAATATCTTTTAGTTAAACTAAACTTGAGTCAAATTAAAATTTTTTATTTTAGTAAATTATAAGTTGATGACAACCAAGAAATTCCCAGAGAATCTTTAGATGAATTTGCTTGTATTTGCAAATATTAAGCCATTAAGCTTCTTACTCTAGTTTCAGACAGATAGAGGTTTAGATTCCAGTTCTAACCACTTATTAGCTATGTGGCCTTTGATAGGAAGTTAGTTTCTGAGCCCTGGTTACCTATGAAGTAAGAAAAGTATACATATGGTAAGTGCTTAACAATTAGCAGCCGATACCATCACCATCATCAATACTATCATCCTTATCAAAATTATCATCATCCTCATAATCATCATCATGAAAAGTTTTGGGAAATAGGGGCTATGATCCAAGCTGTGCCTTGGGAGATTAATTTGGTGGGAGTACACAGAAGGAATAGGACAGGCCAAGTGAACTAATAGTTTTATTTAAAATACCTCTATCTTTTTTGTCCCCCTCTTGTGGGATATTTCACACACACACACACACACACACACACACACACACACACACACACCAGAGTTGGAATAGAAAACTGAACACTAAAACACAATTAAGGTAATGCTGGCATTTCTGCTCCAAGTGAGTTTCATACAGCCAAAGATGCAGACAGAAATACTCCTTATCACCAGTTTGCTCGGGAGCTCAGGACTAACTGACAGACTCCAGGCTTGTGCCTAGAGATCTCCTCGTCCTCTGCATTCACTTGTGATGCTTCTATATGTCTCTTTGCTGCCTATGCTGCTGGCCATCTGTTATGGTGGCACAGAGCCAGTTTACAGGAGAGCTTGCCGGTTTTGCCGCCGCCCAGGGGTCAAGAGAAGGTGTTCCACAAGAAGCCCTAATAAATCTCACAAGGGTGCCTGGAGAGAGCTCCTGGTTGCCTCTTCTCCTACCCACACAGCAATGCTGAAGACGATTTCTGCTTCACATTAATTTCACCTATTGATTTAACTAGTTGGGTCTCCAATCTAAATCTCAAAATCTGGAGAGGAATAAACACGAACCATGTGTAGATACCTGTGGCTGCCAAACAGACAGGTGGTGTTATTGCCTGCTTCTTGGCAGAGCTAATGGGAAGCAGCAGGGTATCCATCAATACTGCCAGTGCCTCCTCTAATTCCCCAACATCCTCCTTCCCCCCCCATGATACCTCCCTTTTTCCCCGGTCCTTAAACTATCTGCACGATTTAGCAAAGGTGTCTTTGTTTTACCTGTCTTCCACCTGTGTCCACACTAATTCAAAACTTAAATATCAAAATACACACATATAAAAATGATTATCCTAAAACACGAAGAAAGATACTTAAATACATTTGATGTTTCCAACTAATGCTTATGTGTGACTAGAGTATGTTTTGTAATTACATTAAAGATCATATATCCTTTGGAGTGATAGAACCAGAAAAGTAAATATCAATTTTAGTTAATGAAATAAAAATCTTCAACCTAACAACCAAGATCATTTTCAGTTTATATTCAATAGGTATTAGCTTTTAAGTAGGGAATGCACTCAAATATCTAGAGCAAGAGGTAATAAATACAACAAAAACACTTTAGCTAGTCCTAATGATATTTATATACCTGTTAGGAACAAAGTGCAGAGGTAAGAGTTTAAATGTTATCTGATGATGATAAGAATGATTTTCTAGGCCAATATGTATTCGCTCATTTATTCCTTCATTTGTTCATTCATTCATTCAACTATGGACCATGCATTATGCTAAAGGTAAGTGATCAGAAAGCAAATCAATCAAGAGAGCTCCTGTCAAGAATTCCACCATCTTGTGTCATCTGTGTTTATGTGACCAGAAAAACATAAAACAGAAATTCAGCAATGGGAACATGCACAGTTATTATGAGAGAACTTACTCCAGCCTGGAGGGAATTAGGAAGAGATCAAAGGCAGGTTTCATTAAAAACTTGGATTCAGCCCTGGGCAGTTTGGCTCAGCGGTTGGAGCGTCGGCCTGCGGACCAGAGAGTCCCTGGTTCGGTTCCCACTAGGCGCATATACCAAAAGCAAACAAACAAAAAAAACTTGAATTCATAAAGCACAAGAAGAACTCAATATCACTTATCACTTAACAGTGTAGATGATTCTACACATCTAGTCACTATTCAAATCTGGCAGAATTTCTGGGTCAGATTTCTAAAGATCTATGAAATAGAACTACAGGGTGAATTTTCAAATCCACAGAGATAAAGAAAAGGTGCACCACTGTATAAATGAAAGTTATTATCATTTATGTCTAGTATCCTTTTTCTCTACCAATGAATTAAAAAAAAAAAAAAGGAAAAGGAAAAATTGCAAGAAATGTAACAAGTGGTCTTTGCTTATCCATTTCAGAGATCAAGTGTTCCAGATGATCATGGAATCACCAGCAGTGGCTTTGTGGGGGGTCTGTTTGTCCACCTCTCCAATTTTAGAGACAAGACAAAAGCCCCAAATAGGGAGCAACCTTGCCAATTCCCTCCAAATCAGGTAAGACTTCTTCCATGTTCAGGGTTCCTCACTGTTTACATTTTGGGGGGATATAGAATATTGGGAAAGTTGCAGGTGCTGATTATTACACTAACTTCTCAAGAAACAAACAAACAAAATAGACTAAGTTTCTAATTGTTCAATATAGATCATTACAATTGATATGTCTTCTTTTAAATAACTCAAGTTTTCTCCGGACACTAAACTTGATAGTTAAAGAAGGAGCTCTTTTGAAAATGTGCCTAGTCCAAGTCTGAGCCAAGGCAACACAAAGTTTAGAGAGTGATTGAGAGGATATGGACAAGACAGAAAAAAGGCATAATATTGTAGAGTATATTATCAATGTCCAAAGGGACAGAAGACTTAAACTGTGAGAAGATCCCCAGGTATCCAATGGGATCTTCATTTCCTCATCTATTACATAAAGGGAGTCAATCCCACAAATCCCAGGCTTCTTCCAGCTCTCCACCATTCAAAAAACCTGAATGGAGAATCTCTATCTGTAAGCTCCATTCATAGCACTAATGGCTTCTTCCACTACTCTCATTGCTCCATAGAGTCTTACTAATGCACATCCGAAGCCCATAATGGACCATAAACCTCTAAAGGTCAAATGACAGCTCTGTAGTTTCTATTATTTATAATCTTTTAGTTAACTCCTTATAGATAAAGGATCTAGTTAAACATGGGCAAGAGGTAGAATGATTAACTTTCTTGAAATTACTAGTGTTTTGCTTCCTTCTAATGCTGCCTAGTACTCTTTGTACTGATATTTCAGAAACAGAAAAATTAAACATGATTTTTTTAGTGTTCAGGAAGAGTTAAGTTCTTGGATTCTATTTGAATCAACATTTAGAATGAGCTATTTCCCAGAGGGTGGGAGGGTAGTGAGGGAGGTGATATTTCAACATCTAAACATTTTAAGTGAAAAACATGTGTATATATTCACATATGTATCATCCCCAAGCATGTACATATATTTCCCCCTGATGCATGATCTCAGTAAAACATCAGAGGGAAAAAAAATGTCAGACATACATAGCATAGCAATCAAGGGCTAATGAAGATCCAGGTATTAAATCAATTAAGAAGTATCAAAAGCTACCTAATCATCAAGGAACAAAATTGGCACCACAATATATAGTGAGTATGGGAAAGCCTAATTTACTAAACATACCCTGCAGTCACATAATTGCATGTAATTTTACCAGCATAATTAACTAATTTAATTACCACTTCTCAAGTGCATCAATTATTGACATTACAGAGTTTTCAGACAGCAGAATTACTGTGTGGTACATCCAGAGAATGCAAAATGTGTTCTACGCCTATTTTCCCAGTCGTAGTCAACTACTGACGAAGAATGTGGAGTTGGAGGGGAAAGATTCCTGTCCTGGAAGGCTCAGTTGGTGGGCAGATGTAAAGGGTGTGGAACCCGCAAATGTATTTGGCACGAGGCGGAAAAGGGGAGCAAGCCCCAAAACTATGCTCTTTGAAGCAGTTCTTTGCCAGGATGCAGACAAAATGTGCAATGCCCAGCCAGGGGAAAAAAAAAAAAGGCTCTAATTTTATTTGAAAAAGCTATGCAACAGCAATTCAAAATGTACCTAAGAATACTTGCCGGAAGGACAGAAAATAGAAGAACGAGAAGTTTGAACAAACATTTTATTAAAGGATCAAAGCTTGCCTCTGAGAATAAGGTTTTTCCAGTTCATTTTTTTTTTCTTTAATTTAACTGCTACTAAAACATTTAATAGACAGGGTCTTCCCAGAAAATTGCTTGAGCTTGTCAAGTCAGAGAGATGTGGTAGTCTATTCCCAGATGGATCACAGCTTCGTGGCTGTTTAAAAAATAATAGGCAACATCAGTCGATCTTGTTCTCCTGTCATGAAGTGTGTGACCAGAGGTAGCGGAAACTCCTAGGAGCTCTGGTATGATTTTGTGTATCTTTGCACATTGGCCTCCTGTTCTTGACCTTTGCACAGCTGCTTCGTCATATCTGGAGGAGGTGGAACTGTGAAATAGTGCTCCCATTAGTAGGGTATTTTAATGAGACCATTTAATATGGAGTAAAGGATGTGAGACTAACACATCTTCCTTACCTTTTGAGTCCTTGGATGTCTACATTGTCTTTGGATTAAAATTGGAATTTTACATCCTTAGAGTCATCTAGAAATAAGAAAGGAAATTTTTATCTTTTTTTCAATACTTACCTGAGGATATTTTTCTATTTATCTTCAGATACATTGGGAGGGAGAGAGAGAGGAAGAGAGGGAGGAGAGAGAGAAACATCGATGAGAGAGAGACATGAACTGGTTGCCTCCCCCACAACCCAACCAGAGCCGAGGACGAACTGAAACCGAGGTACACGCCCTTGACCAGAATTGAATTCGAGACACGTTGGTACACAGACCGACGCTCTAACCACTGAGAAAAACTGGCCATGGCTATTATTTCTATCTATAGAAGTTTACTATTGATCACTTTTAAGTGATTTAAAGTCAAGCGACTCAAGAATTAACTCTAAAAAAAGGAGAACCTGTTTTCACACAAATGGATGAAAATCAGATTACAGTCTCAAGATCTGAATCTTGTTTTGAGGAAAATCATTCAGAGCCTGAGAATAAGTATTTGCAAATTAACTGGGATGCATTTTACAAAGAGTTTGTTTCTATAAATCATATTTATTTACTTTATGGAATAAACATATTGGAAGTGAGAGTTGGAGACCTAGAATTATTACCTCATTCCTAGTGTGCATCTTCAAGCAAGGCAAAGTTGTCCAGTGTGTGAAAGACAACTTTCAGCAATCTCCATCCCATCTTCTCTGCATAGTGCTTCTTCTTCCCCCACTACCTTTCAAATACTCAAGTCTTCTACCCTCTTTCTTAAGTGACTTAAGTTTAAGTCAATGTATTACCTACCTCTCATAGGAATATTTTTTTTCTTTATTGATTTTAGAGAGAGAGAAAGAGAGAGGAAGGGAGAGGGAGAGAGATAGGAACATGGATGAGAGAGAACATCGATTGGTCACCTTCTGCATGCCTCCCACTGGGGATCAGGCCCACACCCTGGGCATGTGCCCTGACCGGGAATCAAACTGACAACCTCTTGGTGCTTGGGTGGACACTCAACCACTGAACCACACTGGCCAGACTCATAGGAGTGTTTAATATAAGTTTTTCTCTGTGGTTTTCTATGTAATGTGTTCATCCTTTTAAAACTATTGCAACATTTTAATACTATTTCCAGTATCAATAATCAAGTGAGAAATGGTATTTGGGGGCCAAATACCAGAGAGGATGAGTGGGGAAAGGGCCTTCCCTGTGTTCCTAAAATCACATCAGACTAGCAACTCTCCTCTTCCTCTAAAAAGGTTGTTTCTAAGTGTTGAGACACACTCCTGTAAGTCAAGCTGATCAGTTTTTCAGTTCTCTGTGAAGTATGTTGATATAGCCCACAGAAGAGTCAATCAAATATGTTCTGCCTGGGAATAAGCCTTTCCATTTCAGGAACGCCTGTTATGAGAAGTTTATAAATAAGTATAAGCCTCTGTCTAGAGGAAATCCCTACTAATTA
Organism: Molossus molossus; assembly: GCF_014108415.1. Classification (NCBI taxonomy): domain Eukaryota; kingdom Metazoa; phylum Chordata; class Mammalia; order Chiroptera; family Molossidae; genus Molossus; species Molossus molossus. The sequence continues at coordinate 21,870,445 of NW_023425347.1, read as the reverse complement.
GGCCTTAAATTAACATCAGTCCTCAATTCGCTCAAACTATTTATATTTACTCTTCATTTCCTGTTATCTTTACCCACATATAGTGTACTTTCTGTAACATGGATCTACATAGGGAATGGTTTAGGAAAACCAGTAAAAAGGAAGAAATCACTTTAATTAGCTGGTGCTAAAATGAGTCAATTAGTCCGGCCGGTGTGGCTCAGTGCTTGAGCATCAATCCATGCACCAAGAGGTTGCCAGTTCTATTCCCAGTCAGGACACATGCCCAGGTTGTGGGCCCCATCCCCAATGCAGGGCATGCAGGAGGCAGCCAATCGATGTTCTCTCTCATCCATGTTTCTATCCCTCTCCCTTCCCTTCCTCTCTCTCTAAAATCAGTAAAGGGAAAAAAAAGTTTAAATGAGTCAATTTGACCAAACACCTCTTACCATCATCAGGAAAAATATATAGAATAAGAACTGTATGGAAAGATGCAATAGATCCTTTGCCTAGAGCAAATATGTATAAGGCGTATTCCTTCCAATGCCATCATCTGGCCAGGCATTCCAAGACTACATAAATAAGAATAATTCAAGAATGGGCCAATGTGCTCTAAGAGCTCAGCAGCAGAGAGAACTGTTAGGAGAGCTCTTCAGAGAAGTCTTCATGGGGCGCATGACATTTCAAACAAATCTTAAAGGAAGGATGGAATTTAGCAGCAAGGTAATAGAATGTAGCAGAGAGGTAAGAGGAGAGAAAGGAACAAGTGTAGAAAACACCATGATAAAAGCGGAAAAAAGAGATGGAAAGTTTGTGCGAAAATGGGCGGTATTCAAGTGGCCTAAAGCATGGTGGCCACATACAAAATCAAGAAGGCAGTGGGGAGGAAGGGAAAGAAATATGTAGGAGACTGAGTTCCCAAAGCTCAAGGCCCATCCTTCCTACTTACTAGTCCTGAGATATAGAAAAGCTACTTCACCTTTCCAGATGTAAAATGAACAGGTTTAGTTGGACAATCCTTATGACCCTTCCCAAGTCTACACAAATTATATGAGTTGAAATGGAAGTTTGCCATTTTTAAATGCCTGTAAATTTTTTTTTTCATTGTTGGTACACCATACTGGTCTTCTCCATACCTACTACAATCTCTAATTGTACTCTAGTTCCCATGCTGAATCAATTCATTTTATACCAATCAAACTTACAATATCACTCTCTACCACGTATCTGAGGTGGAATTATGAAATTCCCTAAGGAGGATATCCAAATAACAGTCGGCCGAATCAAGGATTCCTGCAGATTGTTTTGGCCATCTAGCTCTGTTTTTGTTTTTCTGCCAATGCTTTTCAAAAAAAGTAGTCTATCTGGTCTTCATATCCTCTAACTATAGTTTCATTCCTTATACCAGAATTGGCTTCTGCCACCACATATTTTACTAGGACCTATTTTCAAAAATTGTTGGTGACCTACTCCACCATTCTATGTAGCATTTTATATTGTAGATATATGGCTACAGGAAAAGTGGCATTCATGACCAAGAGCCAGATAATTCTTCCATTGGTCAGGATAGAGAGCTGAGAACAGGGAACTCCCAGAACTGGTGGTTATTGTTGATCAACTCAGCACCTTCCAGGACCATAAACAGATTTTATTTTTCTGACACAAAATGAATGGTGTTTTTATAAAATAGCAATTAATGGTCTGATTTCTTGACACCAACTGGGTGTCTAACAATTCAGTTCAATTTTGCCACTACCTGCCTGAAGTTAGCATCAGACGTCACAGTTCAAAGGCTCAATTCTACAACACTGTTCCCATTTCAGACACCAGTGGCAATGGGGTGTCCAGGCTACCCAAACTTCTGCTGAGCTGACTATAAATTCAGAGGTTCCCACTACCTCCTTCTCAGGTTCAATAATTCACTAGAATGACTCACACAACTCAGGCAAGGGCTTTGCACATTATTATTGGTTTATTATAAAGGATAAGACTCAAGAAGAGCCAAAAGGAAGATGCACCTGGCAAGGTATAGGGGTCGGGAGTGGCATAGAGCTTTGATGTCTTCTCCTTGGTTGTAACCAAGGTTGGTTCTATATGTAACCAACACAGAAGCTCTCCAAACTTCATTATTTAGGAGCTTTTATGGAGGTGTCTTTATGTAAGCATAATTGATTACATGATTGAATTGAATTTTCAGCCCCTCTCCTTATAAAGATAGGGAGTAAAGGAGTGGGGGTGGGGAGGTGCTGAAATTTCCGACATTCTAATCACAGTTTGGTCTTTCTAGTGACCAATCCCAGTCTGGAAGCTCTCTAGGGTTTCCTGTAGGAGTCATCTCATTAGCACACAAAAGATATTATTACACTCAGGAGATTCCCAGGGTTTTAGAAGATATGTGCCTGCAACTAGGGTCAAAGACCAATTTTTTTTATTATTATTATGTCACAACCACCCTATCTAATATAATTAGGGCATGTCATGATTCTACCTCCTGGCTCTCAAATAAGCATTTATTTCTTTTGGCCTGGAGAGGAAGCCCAGGATGATCCAAGAGAAATGTTATTTCTTATGATGATCCCTCTATCCAACATCACATTCATTAGCTACTGGAAACATGCAGAGGCATAATTCAGGTTGTTTGGACAACCTTCAGTTCTTAGCCCTCTGCTCATTTGACTCTCCACATTTTCTTCAGATCTCATCTAACAGCAAGATTTCACTGCAGAAATTGTGACGTTTATGAAAAAGCATCTCAAGTCCACATCTCTAACCCTCTCCCCTGAATCTGGGCCTTTGACATCAGTTGACAACTGTGTTAACTGTTGAGTATAATATTTTTTCCTTCTCAACACTTCAAAACTAGACATATGATCTTCTCCCAAAATAAGATTCCTCCCAGGCACTCTTACCTTTTTTTTGATTGCTAACTTCTCAAGTTCAACATTTTGATACTAACTTTAATGTTTCCTTTTTCTTAATCTCATATCCAAGCAGTCATCAATCTTATTAGTTATTTTTAATAAGTATTCTTATATTTGCTCTTTTTTCTCCATTTCTCTGGCAACCTCCAGCTATGAAGGTGAGCGCTACTCAATCAGTGTTGAGTAAAGTGTGTTGTCACTTTGTGTTGGGGTAGTGGCTGATCAGTTGCCAACGACTTCTCCATCTTGACCTAACTCTGCATACCTCCATAGAAATGATTTTATTAATATAGTGTTCTCTCTTTTCTCTTTTTTAATCCTCACTGGAGGACATTTTTTCATTTTTTGTTCAGATAGAGTGGGAAAGAAAGAGAGGGAAAGAGAGAGAGAAACATCGACATGAAAGGGACACATCAAGTGGCTGCCACCCACACAACCCAACCAGGGCCAGGGACAAACTACAACCGAGGTACGTGCCCTTAGTGGGAACCGAACCCAGGTCTCTCCGGACCGCAGGCCAATACTCTAATCGCTGAACGAAACCGGCCAGAGCAATATAGTGCTCTCTTTATGGAAATTGCTTCATTAAAAGTTTAATGGTTCCCATTGACAAATTTCTTAGCCTACTCTTTAAGAGTTTACAGTCTTAGTCTTACCAAATTCTCTAGATGCTTTTCTACTATTCTACATAAAACTTTCACTCTAGTTATATTGCTCTACTGTGATATACTTGAAATATAGAAGACCTGAAATTAAGCCAGAGTTCAACCAGCCTCAGCCACCTGATTTCTGTAGGTATTTGAAAACTCATTTCCCTCTCTGAAAGGATTTTCATTAAAAAATAGGCGTAATAAATACTGTTATCTTATGGTTGTGTTGATTATACAATTAAACATCAAATACAAAAAGAGTCCCATAAACCCTTTCATACTATTCAAATTAGAGGATTTATTTGTTATTATTAAATCAGGAAACAGAACCTGTGTTCCACTCTTGCTTTATATCCAGCATCAGACAAAGTGTCTAATACATAGGTCCTCAATAAATATTGGCTGAGTAAATGGATAAATGAATGATATTATCGTTGTCTTTGCTATCTCCTGAGACTCTTGAAGAACTTTTTCTAACATCATAACTGCCTTTGTCTGACTCATGCATTTATGTTCTCTATAATTTTAGCTACATTTTATATGAATTTGACTTTTCTTCTAAGCTAGATCATAGTTGAAGGTAGTGATTTCATTACATCTCTTTGTATTCCTGAAGAGTGCCTATCATCTTAAACAATAACTTTAAATCTCTTAGCAATAATATAGACACAATGCCATTTTTTCCTAAATTAATTTTTTAAAATTACTACAGAAGGCCGTGTGTGTGTGTCTGTGTGTGTGTCTGTGTGTGTGGTTGTATACAACAGATCTAACTAGACCAGATAGCTAATTAATTGGACTCTGAAATCAAACATCTCACCCTTATTAGCAAGTATTTCCAGATGCAGTGTCTTCTCTGCTACTAATTTGAGGAAAATACCTTCCACTAACAAATCTTCATTGTACCCATCAAAATGATGTCTAGGATGCCATCCTTGGGCAAATAAGCTCTTCATTAAAATGTTCTACTTGATATGTGTTTCATTTAGTTTCTTTTTATTCCTAAACATCTGAAATATTTAGTTGTACAGAAACATGAGCATTTCTTACATATGGATGATAGACTTTGTTTGTTTAAAATAAATCCATTTAGAAAGGATAAGTGACAGACCATTCACATGGCAGTTCCTTGGAGCTTTAGGACAATAAAAAGAAAAAAAAAAACTCTAGGCTTGTAGAATAAGATTAACCACAATCAATCTCCCATCTCACAAATTGAAAATTTCATCCACACAACTGACTTCTTCACTTTGGCTTTTTACCATCAACATGACAGATATTCCAGTAGAATCAGAACTATTTACAACATCCTGTCTCATTGTGGCAGCTTTTCATTTTGTTGCAGTTGAGGCTGGAAGAAGCCTAAGAGTTAATTTTAATAGGATGAATCAGCCCATCTTGACAATAGAGGGGAAGGAACAGGGACAGGTAGATAACTGTATGTTTTGACATCAGACCATTAACATGCAAATCATATGCAAAATCATATGCTAACAAGTTTGAGTCTTTGTGATTGGACACTCCCTCCTCCCCTCCCCCCAATCCACCCAAGAGACTACAGCTCTGATTTAATTCTATACAGGAAGGTGTCTGATAGGCACAAGAAAAATATAAAATGTTCCCTGAACACTTGTTTTGACCTCTTTGAAAGAACAGGATTCCTTTAAATTTGACTTCATTGCCTGCTCACTGGAAGGGAGCACCGAAGCATGGCAGGGAACAGAAGCCCACGTAATGCCCACATTCTGCACACACAGTAAATAACAGGAGTGAGAACACAGGGCAGCCAACACAGACAGCGTCCTTCACATCACCGAGAGGCCACTGCAGAGCTCCCAGGGACAAGCAGCATTAATTATAGACTAATGATGCCATTTGCATGCACATTTTTAAAAACAGTAGTGAACGTAGACCTAATAATTGAGGATGAGTGAGATGAGGCTGCATTAAAATGCTCTATTGAGTCTCTTATCTCATTTTTAAAAAAGACCTCTGTCACCTTGGTGCTCATCAGTACACATTAACATTGTGTAACCATGCGACATGGAACATTATGTTGGCTCTTTATATATACAATCATTTTATCAACCTGCGATTGGAGTGTTTCTCCTCTCTGCAACCTCTTATGATCATCAACTCAAGATTCCAGTGCAGGGGGGAGGGGGGTGTAAAAATAAAATATAACTTTTGATGTGAAAATGTTCAAAAATTGATGTAGGTGGAAAGATAAGGATTACATAAATAATAAATCAGACACCATTTTATATTTATATTTGGATTATATTCTGAGACAATCAAGTACCAGTTTATGTGATTCAGGCAGTTATAGAAACTTAATTCAAGAGAGTAACTCATTGTGGACGAAAAGGGGCCACATCTAACCTGACAAGTTCAGGGAAGGTCTGTGTGGTGGCCTTGTAAACTCAGAAACCTGAAGTAACCACAAAGGATGGTCTGAAATTAAAAACTCTTTAACTAAAAGCAGTTTATGGCAAGGAGTCCTGTCCTAGGCTAGAAACTTCCCTGCCAAACATCAATCTTTATCTTAACTGAGCCTGACTATTATCTTTTGCATCTATAATAACATACCTTTGGAAGGTCAGGGTAACTCTCCTTTTTCCAGACCCCTCAGGGAACAGCCCAAGGTACCAGGGTGGAGACCATAAATCCTTTCATTGTTATTGTTATCATGTTCATTGTTAACTATTAACTATCCTGTATCCACCTATGTAAAATATGTGTCTATCATTTTTACTTTTTATCCAATCTCAGAGAATTCCCCCTTTGCTTTCTCTTACCTCCCTAATCTATCACCAATGGGTTTCATGTGACTCACTTATGTCTCCTCATTTGATTGTAATTTATAAAATAAGGTGCCAAACTGCCATTCCCTGAAGCATTATTGCAATCCGTAGAGATTTTGCTTCCTGACAGTTGTCGCCAGTTTGGCTCAAAAAAAACTCACAAAAATGCTCTACAGGTTTGTGTTTCTTACATTGTCCTCATCTTTATCCACAAAGCCGTGGAGGTATAGTTTATAGGCTCAAGAGGAAACGTGTGCCCTCAGAGGAGGGCAGCAGCCAAATGAGGTGCTGAGGACTGCAGCTTACAGGGGAGGCTCAGAAGCCTCGTGGGGGACTTGGTTTCCCAGCACTTCTCCATCTATTGCTGGAAGAGCTGATGGTCTCGGCCAGGGAGCCCTTCCTGCAGAGCCGTGATGTTCTGAATCGAGGAGTCAGACAGATGAACAGTTCAGGGAGCTCTCTGCTTCCTTTTAAAGTTTCTTTGTTGGGGGAGGAAAACTTATTTTATAAGACATATTATAGGCACTCATTTTATTTCATATTATTCACACTCAGATTTTGGTACAAAAGCATCTGAAACAAACTTCAGTGTTTATTCAACCCTCATTCTCCTCATAAAAAATGTCAAGGTCAATATTTTAATATTCTCCCAAAACTAGTAAAACTGGAAACTGAATTATAGCTACTTAAATATTTATAAGCTACAATTTCAATAAGACGTTTGAATAAAAGTTATGGCACAAGGAACAAGGACCCAAGATATGCTGGGGGTGTTATAGGAGGTGCTAACAAATGTTTCAGGATCACTGAGACTGTCCACACCATGGTTAAAATGGGGCTCAGGAGATCAGAAATCAAGGGCTCTCAGCAGACAGACTATAAGAAAGTAAATACATTAGTAGAATACATGCAGCAGAGGAAAGCCATCTCGATCGTCTGTCACTATGCTCATTTTGAAGATGAAGAACCTGGGATCCAGAGGCTATTTCTAGGGAGAATTACAAAGCGTGTTAAGGACAGAACTAGAACCAGAATAGAAGTCACCTGCATGCCACAGTTTTGGGGTTGAAGATAGGTTGTAATAAATGTTTTCACAGAACAAAGGAGTTGGGAAAGGTGGAGTTTGTTCAGTGCTTCACATCACATTTGTGTGGCAATTCTTACCCACCTTGTTGGGGATGTTTCTTCACCAGAAGGAAATGGGCATTAGCACCTCAAAGAGGAAGCTCTTTGGAGCTTACTGTTATTAATGATATAATTAATAACATTTTATAGTGCTATAGGTTTATGCCTTTTTCAAAGTACTTTCATGAGCTTCATTCATCCATTCACTCAAGTACTATTTTTATAAGTACCATGCATTTTGCTAAGCCTTTTATCTACATTATTTTATTTAATTCTAATATCAAGCTGGTATTATTAGTCCATTTTATAGATGAGAAACAGGCCAAAAGAGGTAAATTCACCTGCCCCAGTCACTGTTAGTGGTCAACAACAGAACCAGGTATCAAAGCCTGCTCTCCCTTATCCAGTTTGGCTCAGAGGTTACAGCAACTGCCCGAGGACCGAAGGGTTGGGGGTTCGATTCTAGTCAAGGGCACATACCTGAGTTGCAGGTTCAATCCCCAGCTCTGGTCAGGGTCCTGCGGGAGGCAACCAATTGATGTGTCTCTCTCACATAGATGTTTCTCTCTCTTTCTCTTTCTCTTTCTCTCCCTCCCTCCCTCCCTTCCACTGTCTCTATAGATCAATGGAAACATAGCCTCATATGAGGATTAACAAACAAACAAACAAAAAACTCCTGCTCTCTCTTACTCCAGAGCCCAAGTTCTTAACACATTGCTAGGTAACCTCTGCCAATGACATGTGTTTGTCCACCTTGATTAGGTTACCTAATCATCACAGACATACCAGAGGTCTATGCTGTTGTCACCATCTTACATTTTATTCATTCATTTGTTCATTCATTAAATATGTTTGAGTGACTACTGTGGGACCAAGTACTCTTCTAGTCATGGGGGTACAGAGAAGAACAAGAGGCATCAAGTTTCTCTCCTGATGAAGCTTACTTTCTAGTCAGGAAGACAGGCTGTGTATTAATAAGTACAATTTTAGATAAAGCCAAGAAGAAAACTAAGCAGGACAAGAAGACAGAATGGCCCTGGGGAGGTCAGCGTATTTTAAATAGGAAGGTCAGGGAGGGCCATTCACAATAGATGATTTTTAAGCAGAAACCTCTGAGATGAGAAAGAGTGGGCTACATGAATCTCTCATGAAATGACACCTTAGAACACTATGATGACACCAAACCACAGAAAAATAAAATTGCCCAAGTCACATAACTAGCAGGGGCAGAGCGAGGCATTAAAGCCAAGTGTCCAGTCCTGCCCTCTTTTCCCTACAGCACATAAGGGTTTCTTCAGGTCAACCTTACACCAATCAGGGATGCCATTTTCATCTTCTTTTATTCTCTACAAGTGCTTTGAAAAACAATGTTCATAGAGAGAGGAAGAAAAGAAATGAAATGCATGTTTTCCTTTTTGCCGGCTAGTGAGCCAGAAAGACACTATCTCAGAGGATGTCAGATATAAGAATTCTCTGTTTTTGCTAAAAATATAAGAGAAAAAGACATGTTCACATTTGACATTTTTGAATACTATTTATTCCTACTATTATGGCTATGGATGGTTTTTATGGAACCCCTCAGTGAATGTTTTATTTGTTTTTGAAATTGGACTCAATCTTATTTGTTCCCTATGTGCTGGATGTGGGAGAAAATCCAATCTAAGGCATATCACAGGGATCTGCCCCACTTTGCAGGGATCATCTGAGAGCCTGGGGCGGAGACAGTCCAAGAACCCTGGGGAGGGCCCTCTGGCTTTCCGTTCTTGGAAGGCTCCCCCAGAGACACTCGTGGCTGAAGCTCGTGGCACATGAACAGTCAGATGGCTTTGGTGGCCATGTCCACGCTTTGTAAGCCAAAGTCAGCGTCCAGACCTTCACGCCACTCTCAAGGCCACACATTTGGTGGTCTTTCTTCAGGCATCCCTGGTGTCTCTTCAGAGGTCCTGCCACCTACTGGGGCAGGATGTGGAAATGGGTGCCATCCATAAACTGCCCTCTTCTCTCGGGGACAACCCAGCAAAATACACTTGAATGGGCTCAGAACACAAAGACTATCTCCTTCTCCTCCAGTGCTTAAACTTTAGAGTTCATAAAACTCAATGGAGAATGTATCAAAACACAGATTGCTGGTCCCCCTCTCAGAGATCTGCTTCAGTGAGCCTGAGGAAGGGCCGAAGAATAAATATTCCCAATGCTCCTGGCCACCCGACCACCTCTCCTTTGAGTAGCCCTACTCTATTACCTTTGCATCAAGGGGAGAGGCATTCACTTTCTCATTTTCTGTATGTGAAAGAATGCAGGGTAACAAAAAGTTCAGGGCCCCAGTTAATGTTTTAATACCTTCCACTGTTACACTAGTACTGAAAGAGAGAGAGAAAATACCAAAGGGAGTTTTATTTCCTGAAGCACAGGTGTGGAATGCTTTTCTGAGGGGGCTTCACTGAGGGGACCTCCTAACCACTGCTGACCACACACCAGATCTTGGCTTATAAACGTGCTCTCAGGTAGACCAGCTGCCAGAAGAAGAGTTGGGAAATTTCTCTTAGGCAAGTCTAGGCATTTCCTTTTCTTTACCAATAAAGTAGCCACAACTAAAATGCTCATCCAGCCCAGAACGCAGGTCCCACAAATACTCATTGTGAGGCTGATAGTGTCTCTAATAGCATCAAGAATTTATATCAGAAGTGCAAGGGGAAGTAAAAAAAAAAAAGGGAGGAAAAAATATATATATATATATATCACAGTTGAAAACCAAAAAGCTTTGTCTCTTGCCACTCTGTATTATTCACACTTTTTTTCTACATTATACTGTAATCTTGTGTATATTTGCCCTCTGCCTTCCACCACAATCCCCTGCTGAGGCTATATTCTTTGTATTCTCTTTTCCTTGATGTTCTGCTGGCTTTGGGCAAAGAAGAAGCCTGGACTCTTAGGGGAAAACAAACACATTTATGTGTAATATCTTCTTTCATAACCTGCACCCTTACCAAACCTCATTTAAGAAATGGTCCAGGGGTCCTGCAAGAATTGCTACAGCAGCGTACCACAGTGCAAGGAATGAAAGAACTTGGGCAGAAAACATGTCACATTATTTGCAAAGTTCTGTTTCCCCACACTGTAGTTATGCTTTCACAACACAGCTAGGCAAACCAGAATGAAAAATGTGTTGTGGAGAGACTTAAAAGAAGCAACTTCTAAATCAACTCAGTCCCAAGTAGCTCTTTTCTCAAATGTAAAATCATCTCAAACTGCTCTGCGAGCCTAGACTGCACTGAGAGGCTATGGAAAGAAACAACCTGGGAAAAGTTACCACGGTGCATGGGTTAGGACAGATGTCACAATATCCAAGGGCTGCCTTCAAGATCACCATAGAGCCTTTAATGGGGTAGAAAGTTGGAGAAAGATCCACCTCAATCAATAGTACTCACCTAGAGCAACTCTACATTATCGTGGCAGAATAAGTCTGCAGTTCAGTCTCATCATGGACACAACTCAAAGGGAAAGGAAGACCACTTGCATTTTTCCTATCCTGAGGCTAGGCTCAATTTTCTTATCCTGGCAGGCAGATTCTGCACTTTCCCTTCTTCAGCAACCTGTATTATAAGTGCACCAGCTATCCCAATGCATCACTCATTCATTCATTGTTCGACCTTTCTTTCCAGTATTCTCCCCTTCGGACAGCAACATTCTTGACCAGTAAGGAGGCTTTGCTGAGAAGCCCCAAAGCAACTTAACTTCCTTCAACAACTTGGAGAAGACAGAGTGATTATGTATTCAAGAAAAAAAAATGAATTTTTTTTAGGGTCAATAAAACAACCTCCACCAATGTTAAAAAGAAACAAAAAAAATATACCTTTTAAAAAATGGACAACTGGGAGCATTTTCTCTCACATATCAATGCGATTTTTCCCTCCCAGTGATAGTCATGACTTGATAGCCTGTCTATATGTGAGAAAAGGGAACTGGGCATTTAGCCATCTACTTGTTAATTAATATTCTAAACAAAAATGCCAGGCTATAGATATTAGAAATCAAGTTTCCCACACGACTGTCACGTTGTTTCTAACCCAAAGCAGTGATGCTCCGGCTTCCGGCTTTGACGGTGTCATTACTATCTGCTGCATCTTCATTCTCCTTTGGAACTTCTCCAATTTCCCCAGGAACACAGGTGGTCTTTTGAATAAACAGAACTAACATATTGAGCTCCATACGCTCTCTGATAATATGCATTTCTCTGGTTCACAGCTGTTGCCGGCACAGCTGGAATACTGTGCAACTACAAGGTGGCTACTTAGTGAACTGGAGGTGCCTATTCAGAGTATAAATTCATAGCAAGGCATCTTCAGGTGAAGAAGGAACAGAAAATAACAAGAAGTAAGAGGTGTTCCACAGGGATCTGTACATCTTTCATTATCTATGTGAGGGAAATAAAAACATGTGTTTAGAGGTCCATTGAAGAATTGACAGTATTCATCCCACTTGAGAGGAATCGTGTGCTGAGCAGATTTCATTCTATCAAAAGAAGTTGCTACAGAGGACCTTGAATAGACATGCACTCTACTTGTGGCGCTTAAGAGAACGCAAATGGTAGCTGTAATAAAATTACTTTACCACTTCTCATTTACCTAAGACTAAAAGTATTTGAGGAATGTATAGGATAATATAGATTCTGTTTTACAATGACATCAGCATCAGTGGTCAGGGGTTTAAATAACACAAGCAGAATAAAAAACAAGCAAGGACAATGGTGTTTATACTGCAAAGTTGTGACTCCTCACTCAGCACACAGCGGTTTTGAAGTTTTCTTAACTATAATTCCTTTCTGAGTGTAAAATTAATTAAGAGGACTTTCAATAGCTTTACTTACTGAACTGCACCTTATTATCCACAGCAACCCAAGGAAATGCTTAAGTAATAAAACAATGTTATTGCATGCCAATAAGGTGGAGGAGAGGTCTAATAAAAAAAAAAAGTTTAAAAAACTGTTGATAACACACAGGTAAACTTTTTATCAGGGGTTCTAAAATGACATATGAAATCTAAATTGGATTTTCTCTTTAAGATGGCAGATTAATCATAGGAGGAAATTTCCTCCTTTCTCACAAAATTGGTAGAAATGATAGAAAAAGATAAAGAACATGATTAAATTCATATCTATGCTTGAAAACCAAAAAAAAAATATATATATATATATATATATCCATAGATTAGAAACATATACCTCAATATAGAAAACAAACAGGAAGCTGCAGTAGTAACAAGAAGCCAAAGTATTCAAAAGATGTTGCTGCTATATATACATATATGTTCATATATGTATATATGAGTGAGTATGTGTGTGTGTGTGTGGGTGTATGCACGTGTGTTCACAGGAGGTTTGTACCACATATACCACTAGTTGTTTACACTCTAAGGGTTATTTACAACTTGAACTTAAAAAATCAAATACACAAGTCCGGCCAGTGTGGCTCAGTGGATTGAGCATTGTCCCATGGCCTGAGAGGTCCAGGTTCGATTCCCGGTCAGGGCACATGCTTGGTTGTGGGCTTGATCCCCAGCAGGGGGCATGCAGGCGGCAGCTGATCAATGTTTCTGGCTCACATCAATTTCTCTCTCTCTCTTCCTCTCTCTCTAAAAAAATTAATAAAAATAAAAAAGAACAACACACAAATTACTTGAACTTTTTAAGGTCTCAAGATTTGGGTTAGTTCTGCTACAAGGTGGTCTCCTAAGAAGGTCATTATAACCCATAATGGGCCAAGTAGGAGTCATTCTTAGGCCGTACAAGCACAGCAACAAAACACCAAACATCTGGAAGTCTAATCTGAAGGAGAGAAAACAAGATCTAATTATGGAAGAATTTAACCTTGAAAGAATAGGAATAATGGTGCAATATAAAAATAATTTTAAAATATATATATCTTAATATCCAGGGAGATAGTTAAATAAAAATGGAAATAGTTATTTGTTTTTTACAGAATGTGGAAAATATTACTATTGACTGATGCCTGACACATATTAAGCATTCTATGAACGTTATCCATTATTTTTTTAACTAAAATATTGACTTCATGCCTTCGCTGGTTTGGTTCAGCAGTTAAAGTGTCAGCCCTCGGACCAAAGAGTTGCGGTTCGCTTCCAGTCAAGGGCATGTACCCTGGTTGCAGGTTCAATCCCCAGCCCCGGTCAGGGGCATGTGGGAGGCAACCAATCGATGTGTCTCTCTCACAGCGATGTTTCTCTCTCTCTCTCTCTCTCTCTCTTTCTACCCCTCCCTCCCACCCTATCTTAAAATTAATGAAAAAATATCCTCGGGTGAGGGTTTGAAAAAATATTTATATATTGGCTTCATGAAAGCAGAGTTCTCCTTGTTTTACTGTTATGTTCTCCTGCACCTAGAATTGCTTATAAAGGGTGTGGCAAACGTACGTTTACAGTTGTGAGTGGTTGAAACACAGTTAATTCTTGTATCATTATTTATTAATTATTGTTTTACTTTTGATAGGAACAACTGCAAACCTACTCTTGCCATTCCCTGTACACAGTAAATATTGAGCAACTAATTTTAGATAAAAAACTAAATTAGTTCATTGCATATGTGAAAAATTAACAGTAGTTCACTAAACAAGAGTAGTGGTTATGAAACAAGCACAAATTATTATTTAAAAATGAATCAGATGTCTTAGATATGAGAGGGATAGTGACTGAAATGAAATGAATCAAAGGTCCACAGTCAGTGAATCACAGTGGTCATTGCTATGGGTGATTCGCCTTCTCACAGTAACTAGAGCCTAGAAACGACTTACTCTTGCAGGTATTGTTGGCCTTACAAAAGGTGCCAATGTGCCCAGGGAATCCCTCAGAGACATAAATGCGAGTGCAGCCCAGCGTGCAGGGCTAGGGTTCTGAGGCTGACATCTGAGGCGGGAGCACTCAGGAGTCCGGTTAGGAATACACAGAAAATTAAGCCAGGGTAGCCAGGAGCTGAGACCACAGAGTTGAGAAAACCTGCTGGAGCGTAAGAGACCTACAGCATTGGAAAGCCAAGGGGGAAACTGGTATAATGAAAATCATATGTACATCTCAGGGAAGACAATCAGAAGTAAAGTGTTCTAACGTTCATGTATTGTTTAGGATATAGGTAAAGGTACAGTTTGGCTTGAGGTTTCATGTTAAATACGCATGGTAAATGTTCAGTGCTAAATGATAACAGGTTAAAAATAGAATGTACAATTCTAAGTAAGACAAAACACTGAAGAAAAAGAAAATAAAAAATTTTGAATTCAAAATGGTTAGAGAAAAAAATGGGAGAAGTAGAAATTAATAGTAAAACTTTATTATAACAACAATTAAGATAGATAATTGGATTAAAGTCAGCAGTTTAAGAGAAAAAGAGTCACATTAGATTTAATAAATGTGTAAGTCCTGAAAGACTCACCTCAGTTAAGATCAAGTAATCAACTCACAAACAAAATCACCAACATCACTACTATTAGCATCAGCATAAACAAGAAATAACATATTTAGACTCATAAAAATTGCAGATGTTTAATATGTTAGATGTTTAATATTCATAGCTGCATGAATAATTTTAAAATAAAAAAATTACTGTAAAGCTGAGCTTTCAGTAAAAATGCATTGGCATTAGAAACTGGGAAAAACGTCTTCTAGAAATAAAAAGTATTTTTGTCAAAATAAAAAATGCTGTGGGTGAGTTAAACATCAGTCTGGTGAAAAAAAGAGAGAACTGGTCAACTGAGAGATACTCTTCCAAAAATTATTCAACATACAGCAAAAAAAAAAAAAAAAAAAGGATAAGGAGGTAAGAAAATATGAGAGGACAAGAAGGTCTGAAATATATAATTAGGTCCAACATAAGTCTACTTGCACCATGAAGAGATAAAAGGCAATATTTAATCTCTCAGAAAGAATGGAAAACATGGATCCACAGATCTAGTGAGCATGACTTTCCCCAAACAAGATAAATCAAAAGAAATTCCCTAAGATCTATTTTAGTAGAACAAGAGAGTATGTAAACAAAGAAAATGTCTTGAACAACCAGAGAGAAAAGACAAGATTATCTCTGTATAAGGTCAAAGTGAAGATATTTTTACTTTTAGATTTTGTTTTATTAAATATGCATGGTAAAATTTCAATGGTAATCAATAAGAAATTAAAAGTAGAGTGTATAAAGTTGAAGGAGACAAAGAATTTAAAAAAGAAAAAAAGATTAAATCCAAAAATGGTAAGAGAAAAGGAAAATGGCACAAATAGAAAGTAATTTTGTAAAGTCCAAATATATCAATAATCAGGAAAACCGAATGAGCTATATTCAGAATTTTTTAAAAAACATCAGTCACACTGGATATAACAAATGTGTTAGTTTTTCCATAGCTAAAGAAAATAGCAGCTGTGTACTAATCAACCTCCCCAAATTTCCTTCCAAAAATGTAATGAAACAATTACATAACTAGGAAAACACTACATAAGGCTGTGCCCCTGCCATTTCTAACAGTCAGCTCGAGCTGCCATAACAAAATACCAGTAGAAATTATTTCTTACAGTTCTGGAGGTTGGAAGTCCCAAATCAAGGTCTGGCAAAGTTTGTTTGAGGGTGAGGGTTTTCTTCCTGGCTTTCAAACAGCTGCTTTGTCTTTCTATGACCTGTCCCCTGAGTATGCAGAGCGAGCTCTCTGGTGTCTCTTTTTCTAAGGACACTAACCCTACAACATCAGAATCCCATTGTTATGACCTTGTTTAACCTTAATTTACTTCCTTACCCCAAATAGAACCCCATTTGGGGGTTAGGGCTTCATATGTGAATTAGGAATTCGGTTCATAATATTCCACCATGGCCCCTCAGAATTATGTCTTTCTGACATGCAAAATACATTCATTCCATCTCACAGCCCCGAAAGTCTTAATGCAGTCCAGCATCAAATCTAAAGTCTAAAGTTCAAAATCTTATGTAAGTATCATATAAGTCAGATATGAGTGAAACTCCAGGTATGATTAATCCTGAGACAAAATTCCTCCTCAGCTTTGAATCTGTGAAACCACCCACGTAACGTGCTTCCAAAATACACCTGTGGGACAGGCATAGGATAGAGATTCCCATTCCAAAAGGAGAAATTGGGGAGAAGAAATAAAGTCTAGCAAGGCAGATTTCCATTGGACCTTACAGCTCCTGAATAACCCTTTGTGGTCTGATGCTCTGCCCTCCCAGGCTCTGTGAGGGCTGCGGCACCCCTGAGGCACTGGGCAATAGCACTCTGGCCTCTGGAAAAAAAGAGGCCTAACCCTTTGGAACTGAGGTGGAACTAGCCTGTCCGTTGGGTGGGAATGGCAGCCCTGTTGGTCTCTGAATCATCTTTGGGTCATTCTTGCCTTTCTTTGAAGGATGACGCATGTTCACAGTGGGATAGCTCTATCGTCTGGTTCTGTAGAATCTAAGAAGTCTGACATTTCATCCTGTTCTATTTTTTCTGTCCCTTTTAGTACCAGCTGGCAGTGTTTCTCTTCATATAATCTCATCTCTATCCCTGGCTTCTTTTGAGATGGCTCATTTAAGTCACAGTTCACACCCATGGTAATCTCCTTATCAAACGGTTATTCAGCCACACCCTTAATGGCCTCTTTAAAATAAAATTCCTCATTTTTTGGCAATATGGATAAGCTGAAAATTTTCCAAATCTTCAAGTCTTAACAATTCCTTTGATTTATCTTACTCCTCTCACATTCAGCATAAATTATCAGGAGGACTCAGTCTACACATTCAACACTTTGCTTAGAAATCTCAGCTAAATATCCAAGTTTATCACCACAAGTTCTACTTTCCACAAAACACTAGAACACAATTCTTTGTTGCCTTCATACCAAGGATTCCCTTTCAGGAAGGGAAAAACAACAACAAAATCCTAATGTCCCAGTCCAAAGGCGACCAGGAAAGAATTCTCTCTAATTCGAGGAAGAGTCAGCTTTTTTGTTCTATTTGGCCTTCATCTGATTGGATAAGGCTCACCCACTTTAGAGAGGGCAATCTGTTGTGCATAGTCTTTAATCTGCTTTTTGTGTTGTTGATCCTCACTCAAGGATATTTTCTATTGATTTTTTAGAGAGAGTGGAAGGGAGGGAGGAAGGAATGGGAGAGAGAGAGAGAGAGAAACATTGATGTGAGAGAGACACATCAATTGGTTGCTACCACACGTGCCCAAACTTGGCTGGGAATCAAACCTACAACCCAGATACATGCCCTTGACTGGCAATTGAACCTGAGACCAGTGCTCTGGCTAATGCTCTACCACTGAACCACACTGTTAAGGACTAATCTGCTTTAAATGTTGATCTCATCCAAAAACTCTCACAGGCCTGGCTGGTGTGGCTCAGTGGTTGAGTGTCAACTCATGCACCAAGAGGTTGCCAGTTTGATTCCTGGTCAGGGCACATACCCAGGTTGTGAGTCAAATCCCCAGTTGGGGCATACAGGAGGTGGCCAGTTGATGTTATCAGCATTTCTATCTTGCTCTCTCCCTAAAATCAATAAAAAATAAACATAAATAGATGAACAAACAAAACAAAAACTCTCACAGACACATCCGGAATAACATTTACCAAATATCCAGGCAACACAGCGGTCCAGTCAAGTTAACACATAAAATTGACTATCACACTAGTACTTGAAGGCAAAGAATGCTGAAATTGCAAAAAAAGTTGAGGGCAAATGAAGAAAATTTACCAAATCCCAGTATACAATCTCTCTGCTTCTTCCCTACTGCTCCCAGCTAAAAGGCTTTGCAGCAAACAAAGGCAGACCAAGGGGGAAAATAATCTCAAACGGATCACTTCTATGGAAAAAATAGAAAATATTATAAAGAATTATCATCCCAAAAAGCACCAGATCCAGATGTTTTCACAATGATACTCCACCAACTCTTCAAACACCAGATAATCCCAATCAATATTGAAGAAATTTTTCAAGAATACTGAAAAGAAAGGAAACTTCCAAAATTCCTTTTCTAAGTAAATATAATACAAATTATTAAACCAGAAAAAGAATGCACAAATAATAATATCACTAGTAAATATATTTAAAATATTAACACAGAATCTAACACCACTTTAAGAAAGTAATAAGCAACAATCAAGTAGATTATATTCTTGGAATATAAGTTGGTTCAATATTATAAACTATATTATCATCCATCATATTAATAAATATAAAGGGGAAAACATGGTTATCACCATATATGCTGACAAAAATTTAATGGGCAAATTTAATGCCCATTCATTATTAAAACACTCAAGAAAATAAGAATTGAGAGATACTTTTATAACATAGCATTTCTATCTATGTAGAGATAGAAAAAGAGATAAAGATAGACATAGAAATACTTAAGTCCTAATGTCAGAATCTTATTTAATAAGAAAACTCTAGATCAGAAATAAGGCCATGACTCTCACTAGCTCCACTACTATTCAACATTATACTAGACTATTAGCTAACATGATTAGAGAAAAGAAAGCAATTCATGGCATATGAATGAGTAAAGAAGAACTGTCTCTATTTTCAGATGATATTATACCTGTAAACTCCAGGAAAATCAATGATAAAACTAAGTTAAAGTATAAAAGAATTCAGTAACATGTCAGAGTATAAAATTAATAGCCTTCATGTACATACACAATAAATATTTAGAAGACAATTGCAACAAGAAAATTAAATACTTAGGATTAAATTGAACAAAAAATATGTAAAACCTATATGAAGACAACTTTAAATCTCTTTTTGAAGACACACGGTTTGAGAAAAATGGATAGAGGACCTCTTTCTTGGGTATGATCATTCAACATTGTGGAGTTGTCAGTTCTCCCTAAATTAATTTGTAAATTAAATGCAATCTTGATAAACATACCAAAGAGAGATTTCAAGTATTTAGACAAATCAATACTAAAGCTCATGTGGAATAACAAGACTGAAAGAATAGACAGAAAAATAATAAAAAAAGAGAAAGAAAAAAAGAAAGAAAGAAAGAACTAATACTGCCAAATATTAAAATATACTATAAAAACTCTACAGTAATTAAAACAGTGTGGTGCTGGCACATAAACAGGCAAATAAATCAGTAGACTAGAATAGAAATCCAGAAATGAACCCAAATATACACAGAAATTCAGTATATGTTAAAGGAGTCATTTCAATTAATTTTAAGTGTTTAAAAATAAAACAACCTGAATGCCATTGACCTAGGAATAGATAAATAAGTAGTAGTAAACACATACAATAAAATTATATATCAATAAACTGAACGATCTACACAGGTCCATCAACAATCTGGATACATCCCAGAATCTTACTAATGAAGGGGAAAAAAATCCCAGAAGATTATATACATGTGTTTTAATAAAGTACAAAGAGAAGTAGACTAAACCATTTATTTTAGGCATATATCTTGTGTATGGCCAAAGTTTTAAAAAAGCAAATGAAAAATAAACACAAAACTTAGGACAGTTGGGTTAGAGAAACAGACAAGGTAAGAAAGGAATATATAGACGTGTAAGTTCATATATACATTTTTTTTCTTTATTGAGAGAGATTTGGAGAGAGAGGGAGAGATAGAAACATCAATGAGAGAGAACATCAATTGGCCGCCTCCTGCATGCCACCTGCTGGGGATCGGGTCCACAACCTGGGCATATTCCCTGACCAGGAATCGAACTGGCAACCTCTTGGTGCATGGGTCAACGCTCAACCACTGAGCCATGCCAGCCAAGCCATGTATATGTCTTAGTTATTGACTTTGGTAGCATACTCACTGGTGTGGACTATGTTATAAGAATAAATAAATACTAAATAAATTAAATAAGAAATGATACTAGCTAGAACAATGATCATTTGGAAGATTGGACTGAATAATTATTTTAAATGTAGCACAAATAAGATGAAAAGCTAATAGAAAATGTAAAACATTTGAAGTAGACACCCAATATTTGATATTTCTTTAATGATATATCTAGAAGCAAACAATAGAAAGAATGAAAGAGAGGCAGTAATAGAATAAACAATGGCCAATTATTTCCTAGAAGTGGGAGGGAAAAAACATGAGTAGCTCCCTAAGTGCCAAGAAGGGAAATAAATGTTAAACCTCATTCAAAATACCAGAAGCACAAACATCAAAAAAGGAAAATTTTAAAAATCTACCAGAGAGAAAAGAAAGATCAGCTTCAGAAATAAGTATCAGAATGACATCAGATTCCTTATCAGTATCACTAAAATACAAGAAAGCAATGAAAAATGTATCTAAATCCTAAGAGAAAATAACTTTGAAACTGGAATTTAAAATGCAATAAGACTTCAAAAGTAAAAGTAAACTATACAAGAGCAAAAATAAAATAAAGGTATTTTAATGTTTAAGTACTCAGAAATTTTACTACCTTAGACTCTCACAGAAGTAAACTTCTAAAGGATTTATATTTCAATTAGTTACTAGAAACAAGAGAGATTAAATAAATTAATGTTTCTACAGGGTATGCTAGAAAAGGAATAACAAAATAAACCCAAATAAAATAGTGGGAGGAAATAAAGATAAAGCCCCAAAATGATGATAAGCATACAAAAAAAAAAAAGAATTGACTAAACAAAACAAACTGGTGCCTCATTTAAAACACTAATAAAACATTTTTGTGAGTATATTAAAGAAACAACATGAAATAATAACAAAGTCCAAAATAAAACACAAGTAAATAAACGTAGCTACAAGTACATTTTCAAAATTACCAATAAACTTGGAAACTTGTATGAAATGGATAAATTTCTAGAAAAGTATAAATTACCAAAGAGAAGCAGAACACCTAAATATACTAATTAGCACAGAATAAATTGAAAAAAAATTTTCCAAGGTTCTACTGTGCCGGACAGGCATCATATCTAACAAGGTTTTATCTACCTAAATACACTTAACCCAGCACTGTACTAGTATCAAGTGGTAAGAGTGTTGACACTAAAATGAACTAAAAATAGGAATTTAAGCAGCCCTCAAAATTCTTGCTTATAGACACTTAATACCTGCTTGTTCTTGCAAATACGGCAGCCTTTACTAAATTTGTAAAGTTTTGTTTGTTTTTTTAAATGAAAAACTATAACAGTGGATGTGATTAAAGACAATTCCTTCACCCCAGGGCCATTTTTTTTTTTTTTTTTTTTTTTTTTATGTTTTATTGATCTTTCTTTCTTTCTTTCTTTCTTTCTTTCTTTCTTTCTTTCTTTTTCTTTCATAGAGAGAGGAAGGGAGAGAGTGATAGAAACGTTAATATGAGAAAGAAACATCTATCTGGGAATCGACCGGGACCTCACAGTCCATGGGGTGACGCTCAATCCACTGAGCTACACCAGCTGGGCTCCACGGCCATTCTTAGTTAATCAAATTAAATGTATAATTTTTTTTGCCTTGGCATTGCTTATTATTTCACTTTTGAGATTTCCATATGTATTAACAAATGCCTAGTTGTATTTGATGAGGAAATTGTAAGAGAGTAAATTTACAGAAAGCTATAGAAAAGCTTTTTATTTCAGCATTCCAGATATCTAATGAAAGAGAGAGTGAGGATGCGACAGAGAGAGGTAAAAGTAACTACATTTAATGCATAATAAACTATTAATTCTGACAATCACTGTGGTATGCAGAACAATGGCCTCCTGAGGGGCACGCTCTCCCTAATCCCTGAAACACCAAATGTGTTATCTTACTTAGCAAAAAGGACTTGCAGATGTCTTTATGGTTAAGAACCTTAAGATAGAGAAAGGGGCCTGAATTAGGGGGTCCCATCTAATCACATGAGTGCTTAAAAGCAGAGAACTTCCCCTGGCTAGAGGCAGAGAGACACCAGAAAGAAAGGTCAGAGGTATTCCAGGTGTGAAAAGGATCTGAGCCCATTACCGGTTCTGAGATGCAGGGGCCACTTACAAGGGCTGCAGAGAGGTTCCCGGCAGCTAAGGGCTGCCCCAAGCTGACCACCAGCAAGAGCCTTCATGTACCAAGTACGGGAGCAGTCCTACGACCACAAGGAACTGAATTCTGACAACAACCTGAATGAGTTTGGAATGCAGCCGGCCATCACCTTTATTTCAATCTTGTGAGCTCTTAAGCAGAGAAATCAGCTGAACCCCACTGTCTCCAGACATCTGACACAAAACATGAGATAACAAACACACAGACATCAAAAAATGGGTGTTATTTTAAGTCACTGACTTTGTGGTGATTTTTACAGCAATAGGAAACAAATACAACCACCAGCTAAACTAACAAATGATACAGGGAACTTACCCTACACATTGTGTGACTCAAATCTTCCAAAGGCTACCTCCCTGACATAGAGTAGGCATTCCCCAGCATTGAACTCACCAACAGAAAGAACTTTCCATGTCAGCCATGTCTTTACTTTTATGTTTCAGCAAGTTATGATGAAATGAAACCTTGTTTTGTTCTACTGGCATTTCACCATATGGTAATGAATCTATGTTTGCTGTTATGTGCCAGATGGCAACGGAACACCAACTGCTTACAGTGTCATCTAAAACATCGAGGCAAGCGAAAATTAAGGAATCCCTGATGTTAAAATTGGAGACAAGAAGTTCCATGACCATATTAAAGCCGGTGATTTTTTTTTTATTTTATTTGAACTGACTGTGAGCCTGCTTTAGGATTTTTGTCCAATTGTGAGTCTGTGTCCTAAATTTTACCACCCCTACACAGTACTGGAATTATCTTCATTATCTATGATACTTCTACCAGTCAGTGAAAGCAATTTAAAATAGTGAGGCTCTCAGACTTTAGTCATTAGAAATGCCCAATTATATTACATAGCTTCCTTGGGAAGTTTTGATGGCATAAAATCTTCCTAACCCACATCTACAAGTTGATAAAAAGGTACATATTTCACCATATGACATTTTCTATTGGTTTGTATCTGACGCCAGGTGTACAGGTGGGAAGGCAGAGAAACTTCCTAAGGAATTCAAGCTTTTCACCTATTATCAATATGAATTATTTGCCAGAAATATGATTTTTATAAGTTATAAATTATTACAGATTTTTGTCATCACAATGTTCTGGTGACATCATATGCAAACCATCTAGGAATATTTTTGAACTGGATGCCGTGTCTGGAATTTGAGGCCAGGCTATGAGGATGATATAAACAAATGTGTTCCTGAGGTAACTTATTAGAAGAGACCAAGAATCAATATGTGGCTCAATAATCAAGAACAGGAGTCAATCCTTCTGAATTGATTTTCAAGTCTAGACAGTCTTAATCAATAAAGAGCTAGAGGTTTATGAGAAAATCCAACACCTACTCAGAGAACTTTGCATAATCCCTTTGCTATTGGGAAACTGGATTTCTGCCTCAGTACCAGCGGGTTCTAAGACTCAATTTGGTCCAGAACACAAAAAGTCTAGTCTAAAATTCCTCCCAATTATTTGCTAATTATGAGTTAACCTCTCAAGGAAATTAACTGCAAAGCCATTCTTCTTGAAATAAAGAACTACAAGAAATGTTTATTGAATTATCTGGCATTAATAGTAGTAATAGTTGTAGTATTTTTTTATTCTCACCTGAGGGTATTTTTCCATTGATTTTCAGATACAGTGGAGGGGAGAGAGAGAGAGAGAGAAACATTGATATGAGAGAGACACATTGATTGGCTGCCTCCCACACAGTCCTGACCAGGGCTAGGGATCACACTGCAACCGAGGCTCATGCTCTTGACCGGAATCAAACCTGAAACTCTTTGGTCTGCAGGCTGATGCCCTAACCTCTGAGCCAAACCAGTCAGGACATGGCGTTATTTTATTTTTTTTTCAGCAATACCTGTTAAAGACTAAGAACCCAATGTGAAGGCAACAAATACATTTAGTTCATTTTATTTATTATTGATTGATTGATTGATTTTTAGAAGGAGAGAGAAACATTAATTTGTTGTTCCACTTATTTATATATTCATTGATTGCTTCTTGTATGTGCTCCGATTGGGCATTGAACCTGTAACCTTGGCATATTGGGACAACACTCTAACTAACTGAGCTAGCCAGCCAGGGCTTTAGTTCATTTTAGGTTATAATGGAGTCACTTGGGATTTCTGTATTTACAAGTACAACACAGAGACAACCTAATAACAAGGCACCAACTAACTGGTTACTACTTGCTGTTACTCCTGGGGAAAGGGTTGCATGTGTCTTAAGAAATGCCGCTGGTCCGAGTTTGTGCTTTTATTTCTTTTGAGTTTCTGCAGTGAGCTGATTGGCCAAGGGCACTTTTGCTGCAAGAAAATGATGAGTTGTTAAAGAACTCTTCTTTTATCACTGTTCCTCAGCAGATTTGGAGAGGTACCTCTTGGGGGTAATTGAACCTGATACTCTATTCATTCTTTTTTTTTTTTCTTTATTGATTTTTAAAGAGAGAGGAAGGTAGAGGGAGCAAGAGAGAAACATCGATGAGAGAGATTGGATTGGCCGCCTCCTACATGCCCTCCACTGGGGATTGGGCCCACAACCTGGGCATGTGTTCTGACTAAGAGTCAAACCCATGACCTCTTGGTGCATGGGTCAATGCTCAACCACTGAGCCACATCGGCCAGGCTCTATTCATTCTTTAGAAATATTTTTGAATGCTCATCATACACAAGATGATGTAAAAAAAAAAAAAAAAGAAAAACTACAGAAGAAAGTTTCTGTTTAGAAATAGAAGGATCTTGCAGCTCATAAAGCGACTCTGCATTTGCCTTTATAAGAAACAGAATAGCCCTGGCCGGTTTCGCTCAGCGGTTAGAGCGTCAGCCTGCGGTACGGAGAGACCCGGGTTCGGTTCCCGCTAAGGGCACGTACCTCGGTTGCAGTTTGTCCCCGGCCCTGGTTGGTCGTGCGGGTGGCAACCACTCGATGTGTCCCTTCACGTCGATGTTTCTCTCTCTCTCTCTTCCTCTCTCTCTCTCTCCCACTCTATCTGAACAAAAAATGGAAAAATGTCCTCAGGTGAGGATAAAAAAAAAAAAAAGAAACAGAATATTTACAGCAATGTCATGTCACTATTTTTTAAATAAGTATATATAAATGCTTCCTTAGGGACAAGACCACATTTTTTATATTTCATATTTTTTAAAAGTATACTACCCATCATTTCCACACACTTCCAAAGTATGCAACAATTTCAAGTTTTATAATTATTTTTTCATACCATACATTTTAAGTAGGCTTATAGAGAAGGAAACATATCATTTAATCAGAATACTCTCCATCATACTATAAGATAAATATGTCCATGGGAATATTCTATAGAATTTCCCTGTCCAATATCGTAGCTACTAGGGATTTGTGGCTATTTAAATTTGAATTCTTTGAAATTAAAAATTCAGTTTCTCAAAGAAATAAATCAAGTTTCTCAGTTGTACTAACCACATTCCAAGCACTCAAGAGCCACATGCGGCCAGTGGCTACCATACTGGACAGCACAAAGCATCTTCATCATAGAAGGTTCTGTTGGATAGCACACTTAGAGTCGTCATTGTAATTACCTTTATCCACAAAGGACGTTATTTTCTTGACCTACTATCTTAGCCTTTTTGAACAATTGTAGACTATAAAAGATGTCTGAGGACATACATGTCAACACCTTATTAGCTGAAGAAACTAGTGCTCAGAAGTTTTAGGTGATAGAAAACTTTCATTCTTGGGCACAGTCTTAGCATGATTGACCAGCAGGTGCTGTGGTCCAGGGGAGATCAATGGACATCAGCCCAGTTCCCAGATGGGCTGCTGGGGATACTTATTCTATCACCACAGATTTGCATGGCTGTGGTGGTTTCCTGTGCAGGAACTGAGAGACCCATTGGTGTTTTAGCTGGAGGCTTAGCTGGCTGACTCGATCCTTACCCCAGACCAAGCCAGAATTCCATAAATAAAATGGATGAACCAGGTCCTGTTAACGGTGGACATAGTAAACTCTGAGAACTTAGTTGAAATCACCTTCTTCGCACAGCCTCATGTACAAAATCAGCTGAGTGCTCCTGAGCCTGGCATCAGTCACTGGAACATAGTGCCCAAGAGGACACAACTTGAGGAGCTGTTGAAGGCCCGGCCTCAGGTGCCCAGGCTCCTCAGCCTCCCCAGCCTCCTTTTGCAGAAGTATTGTCAGGAGCATGAAGACAACAGACCTGCTTCTGCTACTAAAGTTCAAAAGAAGCAATTATTCTTAAATCTCAGCATTCTTTCTTCCTTTGTCTTGATGGATAGAGTCTGATTATTTTGATGGAAATGTGAGTGCTATTCTAGTGAAGAAATGATTTTCCTTTTTGTCTGATGGTATAAAGATCTCTGCTCACTTAAAATCAAGCAAATTTACAAAAGGAAAAAAAAAATCACACTTGAGGTCTTTCTCTAGCTTCTGAAGTCCATCTTGCACTGAAGTGTTTGGCCTTCTGGTCCTTGACAGGAGTGTGGTGGCTGATAGAAATCAAGGGCTTTCACAGGTGGGGAACAGATAGCCCGTGGGTGCAGGTGGCATAAAGCCCTCAAAATCGTTACCAGCTAACATCATACGCCTCCCCAAAGAGAAGCAGTTCCAGCCATCACATTAGGGCAGAGTCAATTAAATGTTTGACCAAATATAGCAGGCTAATTTTTAAGTTGATAATTTCATATGGCCTGCAAATGATGTTGCAAATATCCAAGTGGCCCTTGCCAGAAAAAATGTTCCCCACCCCTGGTAGATGATCAGAATTTCTCTACTATAGAAGTGCTGGTTGATTTGTAGCAGCTGCTTGATTCAGGCTTGTGAACTAAGAGAAAAAAGGTGGTTTGATATATTAATTATGATGTGCAGGTCAAGAGTTGATGTACTTGTCAAGCATTTTCTTTTTTCCTTTTTTCTTTACTTTTTATATTTTTATTTGGGTGACATTGGTTAAAAACAGTATATAAGTTTCAGATGTACAACACAGTAATTCGATATCTGTATATGCCAGCAATATTCAACCGGTGTGCCACAAGAATGTTTAAAACATGCAATCCCTGACTATTTAGTCAGGGGCACTGACCTCTTTCCCCTTAGGTTGTCAAATAAAAGACTGACAACAGCCAACACAACAATAGCCCTCTGGTGTGAATGAATCAAAATTATTATACCTACTGTTTTTGTCAGATTGGCAAAAATATATTTTTCAGTGTGCCACAGTTTTTTAGTAAATAGTTTATGTGTGCCTGGAGATGAAAAAGGTGGAAACACTGGTGTACACTATAGTGTACACACCACCAAAATTTAGTTTCCATCTGTCACCATACAATTGACCCCCTTTCACTCATTCCACCCTTCCTCGCTCCCTACCCCTCTGGTAATCATTACCAAGTTTCTTCTATCACTACCAGCATTTGCTAAGCAACAATATGCACACACTCAGGGGGAAGAGGCACACGCAGAAGTAAAAAAATTTTGAACAAGGCAGTGGTATATTTTATATCCCCTGGACTACTTAAAAATCGTTCCTCCGCTTTGGCTCAGTAACTTTAGAAGGATATAGATAAAACTCTGATGTTAAAAGGAAAAACTTTAAATTACTCTCTTACACATTCCCCAAGCCCTGAATAAGCTAGTCTACCTGCTCTCCATCTTTCATAAGAGATATGAGTCCTGTCTGGACTAAGAAAAGCCTCTTTGGAATGGGTCTGAGAGAGAAACTATAAAACAACCTCCTAAGAGAGTCTTTTATGGAGAAAATAAAACATCACCTCTTGCAGTAGCTTAAAAATATATTTTCTTGAAAATCAGGAGACATATGGAAGGACTTCAGGCCACATGATTCTGCAGCCGTCTCCAGAGAGATTTAAGAAATACAATCTCTCATTCTAGAATCTTCCCAGTCCATTGCATGAATTTCTTCTAGTGCACTCTGTTCCTAGAAAACTAATGCATTACTCTGCTCATAGGAAATGCAGTCTGAGGTCAGCTTTACCACCGATTTCCTATTTGAGTAATTTTTATAAAGCAGATTTTGAAGCTTATCCATCTAAATCGCATTGTTAAAAGCTCTGGTTCAGCCACTGTGAAGTTACAGGGAGCTTGAGTCCAGTTTGAGAGCTGTCTGGGAGTCACGCTTCATTTTCACTTTTCTATACAATTTTGGCCACTTTACTATTGGCCATACTTCCACAGAATAGAAAAAATATAAATCTCTTTATTTGTCTTTGTTAGCAATGTTCGGTTAAAACAGAAGCCCTTTTGATGAACTGTGTTTTTACAATAATCCATGTGATGTTGTTTTCTATTTTCTGGGATGACAAAGAATTTGTAGCATGAAAACAGAAGTCGTTTTCAGGGGTGGTTTATTTTTCACATTTTCAAGCTCTTATTTCTAAAATTTAAAATTAACACACAAAAAATGAAGACTCTCCATGCCAGAAGAACAGACAGCATGGTGTGCAGCAGCATAACTCAGACTCATTAACAAGGTAGTGCTTGAAACTGCGGCTATCCATAGTTTCTACAAAGAGAAATACATCCTACTAATCACAACCGAACAAAACTTCATCCAGTGTAGTGTGGCTTTTATTTGGTAATATTTCCATAGTTAAATGTTCCTATAACCACATTCTATACAAAAACAACTCTAGCTGTTGAAAAACTACATATCTGTTTCACGATCTTTGTATTTAAACAAAAATACTTGAAAATAGCTACTGAAAAGTATAAAACATAGGTTTTAAGCATAGTATGCATCGTTTTCACTAAGGGCTAATGAATGCAATACTGAGGCAGAAGAAAGTGGTAACTATAATTTCAACTGGGGAACCAGCAGAAGTTGTTTTATAAAGCAGATATTTTAAAGAAGAAATTCTTCCCCAAACTCAATATATAATAGAAAAGTTGCTTCCTTTATTATGATCAGAAGGACCACATTTATATAAAAGAAAGACTATGAATTTAAATAAATAAATAAGGCCCAGCCTGTGAGTCTCAGTGGTTGAGCGTCGACCCATGCACCAAGAGGTCACCGGTTTGATTCCCAGTCAGGGCGCATGCCCAGGTTGTGGGCCTGATCCCCAGTTGGAGGGCATGCAGGAGGTAGCTAATCAATATTCTCTCATCGATGTTTCAATATATCTCTCTCTCTCTCCCTTCCTCTCTTTCTAAAATCAATAAAAGAAAAAAAAATTAAATAATAAAAAATAAATAAGAATCTCTAAGTAAAAAAATTACATTTGATTCTTATTGAAAAGCTTACATTTTTATGATTTTTTTTTTTTTTTGCTCTAATTTGTAACCTGGCTCTACAATTCACATTGGCATTAACCTGAAAATCTTACTTCACCTAATTTCTTAAGACAATTCACCCATTCAGTGACAAGAGTATCTTTGATCACTTAAGACAAACTACCAAGTATGAATCCATGGGAAAGTGGCAGCTGGATAAGGGACCACCCTGTGCATTTTAAACATATACGTGCACAAGTTCTGAACCAAGAGCGAGAGAGACATAAAGGAATGCTCAGCCGCTGGGGCGGCCAGGCGTGCCGGCATGCACGAAATGAGTATCTGATGACTTCAAAGGAAAACGGTGACATCTGTAATTATGTAAACAAAAAAAAAAGGAAAGTTAAAAAATAAAGTTAATGTTTCAAAATGAGAAAAATAGAAATAAAATTTTGTAAGAGAAAAAATTCAAAATATAAAAGAGTTGAAGAAAATGTAAATTTTTTTTTTTTTTTTAATTTTGGAGTAGAAAAATAACTGAAGTATCCACCAAAGAACAGTGGTGAAACATAAGTCGTATATCCATTCTATGACATTTTGTGCAGCTTCTAAAAAGAATGTCATAATTATAGTCTTATGTGAGAAGACATAAAATACATAACAAATACAAAAATGGTCCCATAGAAATATATATTATATATAAAGTTTATGTATAACTGGAGAATTCTCTTTTTTTAAAGTATGCAAAATTAATGTGTATTCATTTCTTTTCTGGGAAGCAGATTCAGTTAGTTTTTTATTTTGTTTTGTGCTTTTAGTTTTATTTTTCAATTACCATTTACATTCAATAATATCTTGTATTCATTTCAGGTGTACAAGATAGTGGTTAGAAAATCATATACTTTATACAGTGGTCCCCTATTATTTCAAGTACCCACCTGGCACCATATATAGTTATTACAATATTATTGATTGTATTTCCTCTACTGTACTTTACATCTGGTGACTATTTTGTGACTATCAATTTGCACTTCTTAATCCCTTTACCTTTTTCTTTCATCCCTCTAACCCCACTCCCCTCTGGCAATCATCAGTCTGATCTCTGTATTTATGAGTCTGTTTCTATTTTGTTTGTTTGTTTATTTTGCTCTATAAATGAAATCAGATGGTATTTGTCTTTCTCCATCTGACTTATTTCATTTAACATAATACCCTCTAGGTCCATCCATGCTGATGTAAATGGTTAAGATTTCATTCTTTTTATGGCCAAGTAATATTCTATTATATATATATATATGTTCCACCTCTATTTATCCACTGATATACTGATGGGCATTTGGGTTGATTCCACAACTTGGCTATTGTAAACCACACTGCAATAAACATAGGGATGCATATATTCTTTTGAATTATTTTTTGTAGTTTCTTTGAATATATGCCCAGATGTGAAATTGTATGGTCATAAGGCAGTTCTATTTTTAATTTTCTGAGGAATTCCATACTTTTTTCTATAGCAGCTAAACCAGTCTGCATTCCCACCAACAAAGCATGAAGGTTCTTTTTTATTTATTGATTCTGAAATGTGTGAGGTGATGATCTCTCATTATGATTTCAACTTGTATTACTCTGATGATTAGTGACATTGAGCATCTTTTCATATGTCTATTGGCCATCTGTGTGGCCTCCTTGGAGAAGTGTCTATGCAGGCCCTCTGCTCATTTTTTAAATTGGGTTGTTTGGTTTTTTGGTGTTGAGTTGTATGAGTTCTTTATAAATTTTGGATATTAACCCCTTATTGGATATATCATTGTCAGATATCTTCTTCCATTCATAAACTGGAGATTTATTATGTGAAGAATTTTTTAACATGACATATGAATGTTCTAATTAATAACCATTTTGCCCTCCCAAATGTTAAAAGGAAAGAGAAACTATAAATAAATTAACCTGAAAATGCAAGTAGAATGTCCAGTCCTTAACATTTTTCAAGAGTTTATTATGTGACAAAAATTATGCTAAACTCTTTATACATATTAATGTATTAATTTTTATAGATCTGTGGGTAAAGTATAATTAATAACCACATTTCATATATGAGAAAACCAAAATTCACAGTGGTTTGCTAATTTGTCCAGTTACACAGAAAATAATAGCAAACAATGCCAAAGTGTATGCCAGATCTGTCTATACCCAATTCTCTCTTTTGTAAATAGGTAAAAATTACTTTACATTAACATATCAAGGCACCAACTTACTAGGGTTGGTCTCTCTCACTCAATTACGGTGTCGTATATATATATACACACACATATGTGGATATATATATATATATAGAGAGAGAGAGTTATAGTTATAGTTATTTTCAAAGTGCTTGACAGTAAGCATTTGATTCAAGTGAACCAATGTATATTGAATGTGTATTTTGTAATTGGCACTATGCTAGGTCATAAGTAAAAAAAGATGAATAAGAGGCTGTCCAGGTTGTCAAGTAACCCAGCCCACTAGAGGAGAAAGACAAACAAATATTACAATACACCAGGCTAAATACTTTATGACCAAGATTCAGAGTGTTTTGGCAGATAGAAGATGGCCTATTATTTGGGGAATACATGCCATTTAAAAAATTGTTTACAAGATTAATTTATTTAATACACATTTTACTACCTATTAGTTGGAAGAGAAATTTGATATAAATTTTCATAAATCCCCAAATAGCAAAGTTTTAAAGTGTTATTGTCATTGATACTGACATAATTGAGGGTATTTCATAAACAAACTAAGATACAGTCTAGCTGTTCTAAAAGGAAATATGACTAAGTCATGTAATAGTTCTTTTTCGAGAAAGAAAACTACAGAAGAATGGGGTAAGAATCTTCTTTTAGTTATATGTTCCTGAAATTCTTAAGTGGTTGAATAAATATTTAATTTGCTTCTGCCTTGTTAAAATCTGTGTTAATATTTTGCTTGTTTAAATATAATTTAAAGCATATTAAAATATTTTATTAGTGATGTTAGAAATACTTAAGATTAGAATTGGTTCTCATACCTAATATTTTCAAAATAATAAATATCTACTGATGAAGTAATAGCACTCAAAAGATAATGGCTTCCTAAAGAATTTTTAATTAATATTTTATTATCATCTTATTATAAATAAATTGGTAATCGCTTTCAAAAATTGGTTTCACCTTAAGGAATTTTTCATTGAATTTTTTGGTATCTACTTAAGATAGCCTTTATACAGTGCTATATAAACCTTCTGCCATACTGCCAAGAGACAAAAGGCAAGATAATAGGTGAATCCTATTTTGTAGTACTCCAGATGGTCTTTTTTTTTCATAGGTGAACTATTAGGACTACCCTTCCCTGAATCTCTGTCTCTATCCATTATGTCTTAATACAGTGTTCCCATAAGCCAGAGTCAAGCAACCTGAAATGAGAGAGGGGTATTGGCAGTGGAAATGAATATATTACTCAAGAAATCCCCCTGGAGATGAGATAAACCTCTTGATCAACGCACCCTTGTATTGCATCTTGATTAATACATCTTTTAACTCCATAAAATAAGGGGTTTCACAACCATTCTTTTACTGTAATTTGTGTTTTGGATTTGAGTCAGAAATTATCAGATAATTACTAAAGCTACAAAAATTAGAAATAAACTTTTCATTTTATCTATAATATGAAAAAGTTAAATTTGATCATTTTTTTAATCCTCACCCAAGGATATGCTTATTGATTTCAGAGAGAGGAAGAAGGAGAGTGAGAGAGAGAAAGAGAGAAACATAGATGTGAGAGAAACATCAATTGGTTGCCTCCAGTATGCGCCCCAACCAGGGATTTAATCCACACCTAGGTATGTGCCCTGACCAACAACATTTTTGGTGTACAAGACAACACTCCAACTAATGAACCATCCATCCAGGGCTAAACTTAACTTGGTGAGGTTCTGATGCTTCAAGAATTGGGCAAAATATCTGTCTAACCCTATGTATTACGAGTGTTTATCTTGCTTATACAGGATGTACATAATTCTAGGCATTGTAACCTCGATCTTTGTAAAAGATTTAGATAAATGAACTGTTAACATAGTAGAAGATTTAGAAGGAGATTATTAGGTTGATTCCTAAGACTTTTGGAGACCCTAATAAAATACTGAAAAATGAATTAAACAAAGTAATAAAGGCATGATAAACAACCTAGTGTTTGTGAATTGGTGAAGCAAGCCGCAACCTAAGATTTATTGTTTGAGAAAAACCAAGACAGGTCCTCTTCCCACTCTTTCCTCTATGAATAGAAAGGGTTATCTACATAGACATATTCACGCATCTCAAATATGTACAGTGCAAAAAAGATGGGAAATAAGTGAAACAAGCTGTCAAGAAAAGTTACCTCTGAGCGGTAGAACTGGAGACAATTGCTATTTTCTTCTCTCTTCTTTTTGTGCATGCCTTAAATTTCCTGTTATTTATAATCAGAAAAAGTTATTTTAATACCACTAATTTGTCTCTATTAATAGGCCCCTGTATGTGGTCTGCTTGACATTTTTAAGGAAGAAATAATATTGAGTAATTTTAGCATGCAAGAACATCTATGGCCCGAGTGCCTGTGAATAAGAAATATGAGACATTTGACCTAAATATAGAACAGCTGTATTCACATGCTACAGATGAGGCACCTAGAACAAAAAGAAAAAAGTGTATGCTGGTCAAAACTGCTGGTTGGTGGGCACAGTTTACATTTCATAGTGTATAGCAAGAGACTGTGTTTTGTCAACTTTGCAAGACCTATTCATCAAATGATGTGATGAACAAAGTGATAAAAATGATAAATTATCCATTGAGAATTTATGGGATAATTAGAAGGAATTGAAGCAGAATGTGGTCATTTATTTTATTTTAATGTATTCAGACAACATTGCAGTTATTTGTTGAAGAAATTGACTAAATGTCTTTGTCAAACAAAGACATTTTTCAGGCTCAGTGTTCTCAGAAGCCCAATTTCTTGGATCTTTATTGGCTTTAAAAAACTTATTGATGTGCCCTGGCCAGTGTGGATCAGTTGACTGAGCATTGTCCCATGCACTGAAAGGTTGCTGGTTTGATTCCCATCAGGACACATGCCCCAGTACGGTTGTGGGCTCCATCCACAGTAGGAGACATGCAGGAGGCAGCCGATGAATGTATCTCTCTCTCTCTCTCTCTCTCTCTCACTCCATCTCCCTTCCTCTCTAAAATCAATAAAAAAAAATTTTTTGGACTTTATTGATGTGATAAGGCATCTGAACAAAAAAAAATTGAGACTATTAAAAACATAAAGACACATGACTGGGTTTCACAAAATGTTCAAACTCAACATGGACACCTGATTGAGCTGCTCTCTACTTATTCCTCCTTTCATTGCTGCATCGAGATAAATAGGATCATGTCTTAGGAAAATTGCAGAGCCATGTTACAGAAATTAATTTGCAATTTCAGAAGAGAGTTATAGGAAAAAAAGAAAAAAAAGTAACTGCCCCTTCAATCTTCTACAAATTCTGAGTGCCTGATTGAGGAAACAGCAGGCCAGAGAAATGAAAAGATGGAGAAGGAGACTCCAGGAAGCCAAATGAAGTCCTATTGTCCGGAGAATGTCACAGACCCTAAGTGAATAGATTGCAGGCACATTCTCAGACAATACCTATCTTCTCTTGAATCATTATGAATGACAAAGAGTCAACTTTCTGTTGTGATGTGTGTCTTTCTGTTTTGTTGTGATGGATTTTTGAAACTTTTACTTTCTTATCATTGAAGATCTTATCTGGAAGTATCAGAAAAAGGAAATATCCATGCCACTGGAATATTTAGAGGGAATTTGGACATGTATTGACTTCAACTAAGTCTGTATTCAAATATTTCTTGTTTCTTCCTCTCTACTTTGGGGTAGTTTAATCCCCAGAATAGGGTTGTTTTTTCCCCCAAAAGCAACCATTTATGAAAATCTAGTATGTTAGATACTTTACATGTGTTTTGATCAGATTAATCCTCCTGAGGTAGCAATTGTAGTCCATTCTCAGATAAAATGTCTGAAATACAAGAAAGGAAAGTAATATGTCTAAAGTCATACAGATTGCAGGTGGGAGACACGAAATGCAAATCTGCATTTTTGGCTATAAAGCTCTTACTTTTCACATGGACCGTACCTCCTCAGAGAAGTTCAAGTTTCACCTTTCTGTTCTTTAACACATGACAGCTTCTTATTACACTGAAATAGCATCAGAATCTGCATCTACCAATACATCATGTTAGTGATGAATCCATTGTTTCCAGTGTATGAAGCGCTCTTTATGAAGAATGTATACAAAATATTGTTGAATGCTTTTTTCTTTGCATGAGGAATGTTTATATGATCTTTTCTCCTCCAGGTTAAAATATGAGATTTAAAGATGTTTACTAATATTGAAGTATTCTTACATTGTTGGCATAAATAACACATGGTCATGGTGTTTTTTTCCTCTTAATGTGTTCATTATTTCCATTTGTTTATATTTTATTTAGGATGTTTGCCTTTATTCGTAAGTGAAATTGGTCTGCATATGTATTATAGTATGTTATTATGCAAAGACTTTTGTTTCCAGTATTCGCTTTTTAAAAAGTCTTTGTCCATGCTTTCTAATACTTCAAATAATTGTGGAATTGTGGATTTCTTATATTGGGTAGAGAATTCATCTAAGAAAAAAAGAAAAAGTAGAGGTTCCTACATCTGAAGAGTGTGAATCTTACTTGCAGTTTCCATAGTTATCTTTAATGAGCAAATTTCCAGATGGATCTGGATCATGGAGTTCCTGCCTTGTCTTCTTAGCATAAACTTTGGAGTTGATTTTTCTCAAAGAGAACAAGAAACAAAGAAGGAACAATATCCTTCAAATTTTAGAGACAGGTATATTCATCTCAGACTTAGAAATTCCAGACTATTGGGCCAAACTGCTAACCACCACCTGCCTCTGTAAAACACATTGTTTTTCATAAACAAAGTGTAGCAGGTATGGGGCAGCTCACTACCAAGAACCCAGGTGCTGTCATCTTTCCACTCTGCCATTCTCCACATGTCAACAAGATGCTACAACCGTCCCATGTGTCACAGGCTGACATGACCATGTCAGGAGAAGGGAGGTATTTCTGCCAACATGCCTGTCTTATTAGGTAAAATGTTCTCAGGAGCACCTAGTGGACATCTCCTCCAGCTTCTTTTACAAGGATTGGATTTCATGCCCACATCATAGGTACAAGAGAGATGAGAAGACAAGTACGAGACATTTTCAGCATTTATGGTGGGAGTATGCTCACCCAGCTAGCAATACAGGAAAGAAAACAGGCTGTGTGGGAGGAAACTTAGCAGTTTTGGTCACAGAATAGAGGAGGATAGGCACACACATAAGACCCTTTGGGGAGGGAAGAAAGAGGAACAAATAAGGGAATATCTGTGTGCAAAAGACAAAACATTGTTCACTTCCTAGTGTTGACTAAGAGTTGTATAAGAGGGTGTAGTTGTCTTTTAGTATCTTACATGTAGTAAATCATTTTTGAATAAATTTTGAATTTTCCCATGAGGTTGAATGAATTGAAACTGTAAGGTCAATAAGGGTTAGATGTATTTATGATAACCCAAGATAGGAATATTTGGGTGATCATCTTATTTTTTTTGATATTGGAATAAAAGAATATAGTAGTTGGCTTTTACAATTATCCTGATGAAAGTCAAGGACCAGGTCTAAGCCTGGACATTGCAGTGGTTCAATCACCATCACACCCATGTGGGTGTTTTACACATAAGACCCCAGCCTGCTAAAAGGGACTATAACGTTCCTATATTCCTCTTCGTTTTATTAATCCATTAATACTGCCTTTATACTGACTGACATATGGGAACAGAGGTTATTTATTGTGGAAGGAAAAATGCCAATATGGCCATAAAGAGTACCAGTTCCCTATCACTCTTTGTATTAAGTGTGTGTTATTTAAGCTTACCTCATCTGTGTTTAATCGGCTTCCTTCACACTGTCTCCATGAAGCCTGAGATGTACATATTAAACACAGGAGTTTTTGACAGCTTCCCCTTCCCTAAGGCAAGATTGCTCAACTAATAATAACTAAGATGTCTTTTGACAAGTGCAGCCAAGAGCTGGTAAAGCTGAGTCAATCTACATCAGCCTGGTTGGCACTTTCTTTCCATTTCAGACCCGCATGGCCTTGAAGGATGGAACCTGTAGAAAGACTGCAGAAGCCATAAAACCTGAGGGAGTGGATATGATCGGGCAGGAGGCTTAGTGGGGATGAACGCAAAACCAGACTCATATTGATCAGGGGAAGGAAAATACTTTTCCCAACTACAAATGCAGCTGAAACCCATAAATTAGATGATTGAAGTAATAAGACACGTGAAATGGCTTTTAAGTCCACTACCCACTCTTTGTAATAAATTTTAAATGACATCGAGGCTTTTAGTGGAGGGGATGATTTATTGCCATCTGCAAGAAGGAAGCTTTCAGGGATTATCTCTAAAGTGGCAAAACACTATTCCAAATTTCACAAAATTAGCAAAGCTCAGTGAAGCCTGGTGACTGAACTGACAAACAAGCTCAAAAAGAAGATTTAATGGAACAAAAATACTGCAAATATGCACTCTCACATACCAATAGTTAGGCATGTGTTATCTGCTCAAGAATAATCCAAATTCAATAGTAAATGAAAACCTTCCTTAGTTTGTTAGAAGATTCCTGAGATAATTTGATTTATTTATTATTTTTAGTGTGTGTGTGTGTATATATATATCCCAAAAAACTACAAAGAAAAGTATAAATATATTCTAACCCAATCCTAAATTGGCTTAATTTTTCTTGCCTCAAGCAACACCCCCCACATAGTTCTTCATCTAGAAAGACCTGAGACAGTTCAACTGGAACTACCTGAACACGGGATGAAGGGAAGAGTCATGGAGCTAACTTTACATTTGTCTTTTTAAAAATCTGGTTAGGTAACTCAAATAAAACCTGAGGGGTTCTTACAAAAATGCATTGGTTGCCAAGCAGAAAGTAGGACAGATAATGGTAGAGGGATGTAAGGATCGAACAGGAAGCCATGAGGAGGATGCGGCGAAACCTGAGACCAGAAAGATTTTCTGGATCTGCGATCTGTTATAACTTGTGCTTCCTCCTATTTGCAAAGAATCAGAGCGATGGGAATCAAGAAATATGCTTTCCCTGCAGATAGCAGGCTATCGCTGTCTGAATTTTCAGATTCCCAAAATACAATGACCCCAGGAGATTTCTTTTTTTCTTTTTCTTTTTGTCCTGGTCTAGGCCCAGCAGCACCTGGTTATCAAGAGGGGGCAACAGCAGGCTGGGGTACCTCTGGACCCCTCTTGCTCCACTTCTTCCCTTTAACCACCAGTCAGTCCTCCCACTTTCCGAGGACAGTTATTCCATTCTGACTGCAATATAATTGGCATCCATTAATTAACCATTTACTGCACCTTCTTGTTTTCCCCCTACGCCACCTATTTTACCACCACACAGACTCAGATTTAATTATCTCATCTGTCAAGACTGCTGTCTGAGAAATGAAATGTTTTGTATATTAACACAGTCTCTTTTTTCCTCCTCTAAATTTAATAGAACTGCATTCCAATTATTAATGATTTCTCAATTACTGTAAGATAGAAAAAATAGCAAAAAAAAAAGTTTCCCCCTTCAATTCACATAATTAAAATGAGTATCTTCCTTACCCAATTTTCAAGTTGCCAATCTAAGAAATGTACATAGCTTAATTGTTAATAAGTGGTAAGACTAATGATTCAAGTAAAAGAGACTTTATGGTTTAATGCTGCATTTTTCTCCAGTTCTTCTTCATGTAGGCAAATCCTTTCTACAAATGATAATTAATGATTAAAAGCCAGAAAACATATTACATTCAAGGTAGCCAATGTCTCTGAATATGCCAAGATATACTCTCCCACTAATCACTGACTAAAATGTTATGTCTCGCAGATTTATGATATGAATATCAAATAAATCAGGTCTTTCCAACATTTCCATTTGCACTAAATCTGAAGATGAAGAGACGTAGTCCTTATCAGAAGAAATGAAATATTCCTCGAGCAAGTAGACTCAATTTTATAAATGTGGAAAAGTATTTTGGTCAGGGATTGACTCCCAAATCCCTGTCATCTGAATTCAGAAATTAATCAGTGACCAAATATTTTCTGTTTCTGAGTTAACTGGAATACCAGAACCTCACCATAGATGCTATTCAAAAATACTGTAATAGAATTCACTGCAAAGTAGCTCTTTCTTGGAAACGATCTATTTCTGTGTAACAAACCACTCAAAACTTAGTGATATAAAATAGCAACCTTTTTATTTTGGTCATGGGTTCCGCAGCTCAGGGTTTTGAACAGAGCATGGTGGGGATGGTGTGTCTCCTTCAGGGTGACTGAAAGCCTCCAGTGGGTTGAAGGTGACCAGAGGAGGCAGAAGCTGAAATCAACTAGAGGCTCCTTCACTAATATGTCTGATGCCCAAGTTAGGGATGATTTCAAACCCTGGGCTCAGCTAGGGCTGTCACACAGCGCACCTGCATGTAGTCGTCTCTCCATGTGGCCTGGGTTATCCTGGGTTCCAGAAAAAAGCCCTCTAAGGTAGAGCAGCTAGTAAATGAGTATTCCGGGAGATCAAGGCTGGCACGGCTTTTTTTAGTCCAGCTTCAGAAGTCATGCAGCAGCACTTCCACCAAATTCTGTTGGTTACACAAGAGTCCTGAAGACCAGCCCAGTTTCAAAGGGAATGCAATGGGATTCTTCCTCTTGATAGGGAAGCTTCAAGGTCACATAGCCAAAAAGCATGTAGGATGGAAAATATTACTCCAACTGCCTTTAGAATATATAATGGTCACACCAGCAAAGGAGGAAGATGGAATATAAAATGCATTGAACATCTTTTATAAGCTATTCTCTATCCTGGGCAACATGCCCATAATATGGTTGTTATCAACTACTGCATGCTTCAGTCCTAGCACTTTCCAAATTATACTGAAAATACCTGTTTGTATTCTGTCTCCCCCACTAGGTGGTAAACTCCTCCATTCCAAAGTCTTGCATCCCTGGTATGTAGTAGCTGCTCAAATATTTGTGAAATTAAAAAAATAATAATAATAAGGTATCTCTTTAATAGAGCTTACCACAAGGTAGTCATTATTCATTTATTCTTGTTTTCTGTGCTAAACTCTCTGCCCCTTACTGACTCAAACTTTGCTTCATCTCCAAACTTAACACTCTGCCTGGCACAGAGTAGGCCCTCAATAAATATATATTTTTAGGCCCTCAACTAAATTATTTTATAAAGATAGCTCTCCTATATGAAAACCAATAATACACCTGGTGTGAGGTTAAAGATAATTAACTGTGTTCATAGTCTTATGTTAATAGAGACCAAAATAATTTATTTTCCTTATGTTATTGCTTTATAGCAAATCGCTTTAAAAGCTACTGACTTATAACCGATGTTTTTATCATCCAATGTTCTGTATGTTGACTAGGCAGTGCTGATCCTGGCTGAGCCTGTAGTTACTGGAGGACGGTTGA
This sequence comes from Molossus molossus, assembly GCF_014108415.1. Lineage (NCBI taxonomy): Eukaryota > Metazoa > Chordata > Mammalia > Chiroptera > Molossidae > Molossus > Molossus molossus. The sequence continues at coordinate 21,829,114 of NW_023425347.1, read as the reverse complement.
CCCGGAAGCACTAAGATAGTTCCCACGGCTGGCAGTTGGTGATGGCTGTTGGCTGGGAGCTCAGATGAACAGGAGGGAAATTTCTGCACAACCTCTCTCTCTGTGGCTTGAGCACCTCACAGCATGGAAGCAGGTTCTAAGAGAGAGTCTCCAAAAACAAGCAGCCCAAAAGAGAAGAAATGTCAGCTCCCAGGCCTCAGAAAAGCTAGACTCAGAACGGCCACACTGTATCAGGCCCCAGTTGAGGTTAAGTCATCAGCACCAGTGAGATTCAAGGGTAGAGAAAACAAGTTCCACTCTCAAAGGCTAACAGTGGAGAACACATAGTATCTTTTGCTACCACAGAACCAGAAGAGGGAAAAGGAGAAGGAAATGGAGACTACTTTGGTGCAACTTCCATGTGTGAATCATTAGACTAATCAGACACAACAGGGTAGGCCAAGCAAAGCTCAAGGCAAGTGTTCTGAACTTCCTGCACAGGGCGGAATCAGAAAACCACACATTTCCTGATTGTCCTGTAGGGCTGGGTGCTCTACAAAAAAGGGTATTTTTGTTTGCTGGTTTTTTTGTATTTGTTTTTTTAATGAAGCATTTAAGATAATCTAGGTGAAGAACACAAATTTACTGGATCTATACCAGCAAATACCCTGAACATATGCCCATTTATTTAAACCAATGCAAATTGGAAAAAAAAAAAAAAGTTGCATGAGAAAATTAAAAGGGGGGAAGAGAGAGAGAGAGAGAGAGAGAGAGAGAACCTTGTAGTTATAATACCATTTCAACAATGTTTTGCTTCTATGTAAACAAGTCAAGGTGTTGGCATTTAGTGCCGTAGTATATGAAAACTAAAATCTATCTTATACTTCATGTAGAAGATGCTTGTTATACATTCTTGGGGGATGGATTTCTGGAGACTAAATGTCAAGACCAGAACCTTCTTATTCCTGGAAACTTAAATGCTCTTTGCTGGGTCCAAGGGCTTGGGACCTGGCCATCTTAAACATGAAGTCGTTCAAATGAACCTTTAAATGTTGTGATAACACATAAATGGGAAAGAAAGAAAAGCTGGGTATTTCTGAGGCTTAAATGATAGTGTGGCCTGATTTGGGGAGGGACAAGCAGCAGTAAAAAGATTAGAGGAATCCCTCAGGATTGTGAGAAAAGGGCGAGAAGGTTGCAGATACATTCAGGGAGAGAATCTAAATGGCAAATTAAGGTGTGCTTGGAGAATAAGCTGGAGTGGACGGGACCTCCAACTGGGTGCGTGGAAGGGCCTCCGAGAACAGAAAATTAAGCTCCGTGTCTCCAGAAGCCACTGCACATCCCACGTGGAACAGGACGCGGGGCACTGGGAGACACCGCCTGTGAGTAAACTGAAGGGCAGGGACTCTTCCTAATTTCCTGGAGTGTAGAAATGCTGCCATTCTCTTCAAACCTAACAAAAGGAGAAAACGTTAAAAATAACTACGATTGGACTTCAACCCTAATGAGGAAGAACTCAGTCAGATGAAATTTGATTGTGCTTAGTATTAAGAAATGTGAGAGCACTGTTTTCTCAAGAGAAATTTAGACCTTTTCTCTCTCAACCTCTCGCTTACTCACACTCACATTCGCACACGTACACACACACACAAAGAATACAAAAAAATAGACTATAACTGTTAATTGTTATTTATATGGCATTGAATTATGGCTGAAATTGTCTAATTTTTCCTGTACTGTTTTTGGGCTTTTTTGTAGTGAATAAATATTAATTTCAACATTGTAAAAATGTAGGGGAAAAAAATAAAACCAGTTAGGTGACAAGCAAAAACCCCAAAGCATACCCTACGCCCCAGCAGCACCCCTTGATCTGTAATTAGGCACATGGCTCCAAGCAAACTTCAAGGAGATGAGTTTATAGGGGCAAAAGCAGAGCAGAGACTGTGGAGCCCAAATAGTTCTCAGCAGAAAGGAATGAGTTGGCTGGTGTTTAGAAATGCCGGCATCAACAACAGCTCCTTAACAGCTCCTATTTTAGCATGCTTACTGTCTGTTTTCACTAGTTTCAAAAGACAGAAGATCACTCTGAAGCAGACTCTTCAAATGTGCCTTTACTCTTCTTTCAGTTAAAGTAAGCTTTCTGTGGAATAAAAAAAAAAAACAAATAAAACATTTGGAAACGGTATCCGTTTTACTTGTACACCTCCGGAAGAGGTGAGTTCTACAGTGAGGGGAGGGGGTGGGGGGGATATATCAAATATATTTTTAAAATAACAAAGAAAGAGAAGGAAGAGGCAATAATAACTCACTCACAGTTATAATTTGGTGTTTTGCATGCACTAAATTGGCTAGAATCTCTTTCAGTGATACTGAAGTGGGCGGAGCCTCTTTCATAAGTTGGGTATTTCTAACCCATATGATATTGAGGATCCAATATAACTTCACTTCTGAGAGTGAAAAAGAGAAATGGCATAGAGGAGATATACACTCTTTTTCATCACACAGTTGAAGGCTGAAGGCGGGGATGACAGAGGGATTGGGACCAAGACAGAAAATATGCCACCGTGACTTCTGATTCATCAACTGGGTTTTAGAAGCATTGCCTCCAAGCTTAGCTATGAAAACACAACTGAAGGAGTCAGGCTTCTCCAGAGAAACAGAATCAATTGTGTGTGTGTGTCTAGATTTATTTTAAGAAATTGGCTGACACAGTTATGGGGGTTGACTAGTTCAAAAGCTACCGAACAGGTCGACAGGTTGGAGAGCTCAGGGAAGAGTTGATGCTGCAGCTGGAGGCCAACGGCAGCCAAGAGCTTGAACACCTTCTTCTTCAAAGACCTCTCAGTCTTTCCTCTGAAGGTCTTCAACTGCTGGCATGAGGGTACTCTGCTTTACTCAAAGTCTTCTGATTTAGATATTAGTAATACCTAAAAACCAACTTCACCGCAACATCCAGACATACTTGACCAAATATTTGAATGTCACAGCCTAGTCTAATGGACACAAAATTAACCATCACAAAAACCAAACACTTGAAAAAAATGCAGAGAGAACCAAGGAGCAAGTAAATGATGAGTCAATCACATGATGAAGTGGTATCATCATGAATAAATTTTTTTTCTAAATATACTACTCATTAACAAAAGTTGGAGCATCAGTGTAAATATAGTTATTCCATAGTGGGTGGTAGCTGAGCTTCCTGTGAAAAGGAAAGGTATCAGATTCCATCTGTTTTCTCAATCAGGTAAACATTTTAAAGTATCTTTTCTCTAAGCCAGATTTCACTGTGACATTTTGTTTTTCTAAAAGGACCATTAATGCCTGTGGCTACCTTGTTGTTATGCAATTATTCTGAACTATACCTGAGTCTCAACCAAGACCATCATCACTTGGTCACCGCACTTAACCTGATTTCTTTCAGTTCTCCAGCTTCAACTTCGTTTGCAATCAACACATCATTTTGTTGCTCTACAGACTATACTATTCACACTTTGTAGCCGTATTTATTTTCTTCTCATCTGTAATTGTTATCAAAGAAATGCATGGATGGAATTTTTCTGTTGCTAGTGGGAGTGGTGTTCTTGGGGTACTGCTGGAATAAGCATTTCTGAAAGCCCCCATGGGAGGCAGAGATGTGGTAGATAGCTTTATTTGCATGGAATTACATCCCTGGGTTTGCAAAGTCCCATTTCCCTTAAACCAGTCCTGGAAGATGTGCAACTGGAAAATTTGGCAGAGCTAGAAGCAAAGCCAGTGCCCAAAGTTTCATTCCATGGTGCTTCTGGGTCTGGTGTAGCATCAGGCTAGTCATAGTCCATCAGTCCATTGTGAGGGTTCTGCATGGCTGTGAGCCATGTGGTAAACAGACAGAGGAGCATGCCCCCTGCAACAAGAGAGCCAGGAGCCCAGAGCATAAGAGAGGGAACTCCTTTGTTTAGGAATTTGTATATATCAAATCTTCTCGTGCTTGCAGTGGCCACACATACTCTGGCCAATGACCTGTTCCCAGGGGTGACTGACAGGCAAGTATCTTTCCTATTTCACCCAGATGTTACTAGGCATGTGTCTAAATTGTGGCTTTCTGTCAAAGCTGTACACATGGCATTCCTATAAAATGTGGCCTCCCTTTTGCTCCTTTCCTTTTAATTAATAACCAGATTATTCACAATGGTATCACAATGATTTTATGTTTTTACCCTGCCTATTCACCAAGCATACCAATCCTTCACAGATCAAGATAACCTCTACCAAATCTATTAATCATTTTTTTCTATGAATTCTCTGACTATTCTTGCCATCAGTAAGTGCTCAATAAGTATTTTTTAATCAAATACTTATAATATGATAAGGTAACAATATCAATGCTACTATTGCAATAAATTCAATTTCATTAAATTTTTCTAAATGTTGCTGACAAAAGGATAATAATAAATATATCACCTGAGGAATTGCATTGTTATTTAATGAGTACACCATGATTCATAATTATAGAATCACAAGATTTTATTTTCAATAAACAAAATATCTATTGAGACCATATTGTAGGTAGCAAGAGCTAGGCTAGGCTCTTGAGATAACAGAGATGTGACCACAATCTAGTAGAGAAGAAAAAAATGAAACAAAAACCAAACACATTTTTAATATCACATGATACTTGTATAAAACTGAAGACACCAACGCTCAGAGAGAAGAAACAGCTTGTCCACAGTTACATGTTCATTTAAGTTGTAGAACCTGGTACTGGATTCTAAGCTGTTCATTGGTTGCTTCAGCTCATTACAGTCTTGAGAGAGAAAATGATCTACAGAGAAAAGGTTCACCCAAATGACACAGCAAATCAGCACAGCTCCGGATTTCACCTGGAAACATCTTATCAAGCTCTCAGGCCAGGACTTTTTTTTTTTTTCCAAGAACTGGCCCAGCCTGGGAGAGGTAGAACATTAATCTCACCATTAAGGCCCTGACATTGCTGAGATCTTTACCACCAGTGAGCAGCAATTATTTTTGTAGCAGAGGACCATGTACAGAGAATTGATTCTGCAGTGCATATGAAGGTCCCCTATTAGCCCCACTTGATAAGTGGGAGCTGTGCTTACACCGGCGGTGGATGCTACAATTGCCCAATCGAACAGCCTCTCTTCATGCATAAACATCACTCCTGCTATCGCTAATGGGAAAGGGTTCCACAGTGCTGCAGAAAATAGAGCCCACAGTCTTGCGATAAATCTGTCAAACGTGTCATGCTCTATGTGAAGAGCAGCACCACGGCTGATTAAATGAGCAACCCAGTGTACAGTACAACAGTGTGTCAAGGCACTTCAGGGCAGACAGGCGGCCAGAAGCTCAGGGAGACAGACCAGGGCTTCACATCCTTAGAAGAAACCCAGGTAAAAATGTCCCTGCTGAAAACATCACAGACTTCTTTCATTCACATGCCCTTCACCTCCCTCTCCTTCCCCACCTTCTTTTGGTCACTCTCCTAGCACCAAACTTGCAGGTCTGGACCAGGTGTTCTGTAGTACATGCTGAGGTGACAAGCTGGAGACAAAAACATAGCTTGTCTGTGGTCTGGGTGAATGAAACACAAGCCTACAACCTATGTTCGCTGCCCTTCAACGTCATGACCACCGGACAGACTGTGTCCGACAGGGCCTTCACAGATCAAAGCTCTCCCTCCATGCTCCCTGCCTTCCTTTGCACGTCGGTCCCAACCATGTTGTCATATTGTGACATAAGAAATATAGATTTGGTCTTTGTCCCTGGTTCTGGCAGAGAACACACTAAAATCTTGGGATTTCTTGAGTGACAGAGGTAAGAGGAGCATCTTATTATTATTCATAATAAGCCTCTTTCAACTACACCGGGGTTTATGCTAATGAGGTGATTATTGAAAGATGGAGGTGGGGGGTGGGGAGGATGCACAAGAGAAACCAAGAGCGATTAGAGGGCTGGAACCTTCAGCCTCCCTCTTGACCTCTGAGGAGGGAGACGGGCTGGAGATTGATTTGATCAATAATGCCTACATAATGAAACCTTCACATAAACCCCTAATTGATGGGGTTGTGAGAAATCCTGGGTTGGTGAATACAATGTGGTACTGGGAAGGGGTTACCCCTAAAGAAGGCATGGAAGCCCTGTTCCCTCCTCTTCCTCATACCTTGCCCTGTGCACCTCTTCCATTTGGTTATTCCTGCGTTGTATCCTTTATAATATACCAGTAGTAGTTAAGTAAAGGGCTTTCCTGAGTTCTATGAGCCATTCTAACAAATTATCAAACCTAAGAAGTGGGGGCATGAGAACCCCCTAATATATAGCTGGTCAGTCAGAAATACAGGTGGTCTAGACTTGATTGGCATCTGAAGTGGGGACCAGTCTTGTGGGACTGAGCTTTTAACTTGCGGAGACTGTGCTAACTCCAGGTACTGACAGAGTTAGATTAAATCATAGGACACCTAGTTGGTATCCATAGAGCAGTGAACTTCCTGGTGTGAAAAACTCAGACATGTCTGGCCAGTGTGGCTCAGTGGTTGAGTGTTGAGCCATGCACCAAGAGGTTGCTGGTTCGATTCCCAGTCAGGACACATGCCCAGGTTGTGGGCCTGATCCCCAGGGGGGCCATGCAGGAGGCAGCCGAGCAATGGTCTCTCTCATCAATGTTTCTATCCCTCTTTTCCTCTCCCTTTCTCTCTCTCTCCAGAATCAATAAAGAAAAAAAAGGAAGAAAGAAAAACCCAGACATTTGGTGTCAGAAGCAGTATGAGTAGTAGAAAAATAGTTTTTCCCTTATACATGTACCCTGGGCCCTCACACCACTCCACAAGTTCCAGCTGAAGTCTACCAGGATCCTCTCTGAGCTCCTGCCTCTGTGGCATCTGCCCCAGGGCCTTGATTTGGGCCTTGCCTAACCTTTAACCTCTTCTGTCTTTGCTCCATCTTTGTCCTCCTGCAAGATAAAACAGGAAATCACAATGTCCTAGAGAAGATAAACGTATGGTCACAATGGCCACTTGAATAAAAGTGTCTTCAGGTAAAAGAATAGAAAATATATTCACATGGTGTGAAAATGACTAGAAAGACAAGTGGGATTGAAAGATTGATTACTCTGCATGGGACACTTCAGTTCTGCTCCAGATGTTATCCCATTAACTCCACCAACTTGAGGTGGGCAGATCTGGTTAAAGATTTCTTGCAAACAATGCACACAAATTAAATTGCAAAGGAAATTTGGAAAAGACGGGTCTTGAAAGTTTTTTGGTTTTTCATTTTCTTATCTACTTACTCGTCATTTTTTCATCCACATAACTTATATTTAGAGTTCATTATATGGATATTGTGCTAGACTCTGGGGATCTAACATCTGCTGGAGATACCTTTTCTGTCTTCAAGGAATTTACATTCTACAAGATCTCAGCACACTTGTTTGTGTGTGTAAAAGACCAGAGAGTAAATTTGATAGGCTTTGCAAGCCATTGGGTTTCGGTGGCAACTCCTCAACTGCCATTGTAGCACCAAAGCAGCCATAAATAATCTGTAAATGAGTAAACATGACTATATTCCAATTAAACTTTTTGAGGGAGACAGCTATTTGAATTTCATATACTTTTCATGTATCACACAATATCATTCTTGTTTTGACTTTTTCCAGCCATTTAAAAATGTAAAAGCCCACAGGCCGTACAATGCAGGAGGTGAGCCGGGTTTGGCCTGTGGACTCTGTTTGCCAATGCCTGGTGTACATAGAGCCAGCAGAACTCTCTTCTCCCATCAGCACCAACGAGAAGAAAAGACGCCCATGTCAATTACTAGGTTCACTGGTACAAGGCAAGCCCTGGGTTTGACTGTTACCTATCAATAGAAAGCTACAGTGTTGCTAGAGATCCCAAAAGTATTTTTCACCAGGAAGACACCGCTCTTGGTGGCATTATTCATCTGTAAAATGAGATCGGATCTCCTTCCCACTTGTTATTGCAAGGATTAGAAATAATACTTATGAAATACCTAGCATGCTGCCAGAAATAGCATGCACTCCATACTGGCTGCTAAAAAAAAATTTTTTTTTAATTTTAAAAATTGGCTTTGTTGTTAAGGATGGACAGAGCCTTTGAAAGATTATTCTTCTGCCCTGGCCAGTTTGACTCAGCAGTTGGCCTGCGGACAAGAGAGTCCTGGGTTCAGTTCCTGCTAGGGGCACATGAAAGAAAGAAAGAAAGAAAGAAAGAAAGAAAGAAAGAAAGAAAGAAAGAAAGAAAGAAAGAAAGAAGAAGAAGGAAGGAAGGAAGGAAGGAAGGAAGGAAGGAAGGAAGGAAGGAAGGAAGGAAGGAAGGAAGGAAGGAGAGGGAGGGAGGGAGGGAGGGAGGGAGGGAGGGAGGGAGGGAGGGAGGGAGGCCCCACTGGGGATCTGGCCCACAACCTGGGCATTGAACCGGCAACCTCTTGGTGCATGGGTGATGCTCAACCACTGAGCCACACCAGCTGGACTCCTTGGTGTCTTTATAACAGAGGTTTGTGTATGGTTTGTTCATTGGTTGGTCAATATTTTTAAGTTAAAATTTTATTATTACTATCATTATTACTTTAATATTTACTACCCTTCTTTAATTTTGACTGTATGTTATACTCATTCATCTATTATGGTTATTAGTAGTAGTATTAGTATTAGTATTATTTCAAATAGAACAGAAAGACTATAGTTAGTCCTGCCCATAGCTTATGTCCCAAAGAAGAGAAACATAAATATAGATATTCCTTCTCTCCATTCCTTGGAATGCTACTACCCTAAAAAGATCTATTTTGGATTGCTAGTGTCCTTGGCCTAAGAACAACCCTTTTGCTAGGTAGATTGAATGTTTGTGCCCCTGACCCCCCATCAAAATTTCTAGGTTAAAACCTAATCCCCAATGTGATAGTATTTGAAGGAGGGGACTTTAGGAGATGATTGGGTTATGAGGGTGGAGCCCTCATGAATGGGATTAGCATCCTTATAAAAGAGACTCCAGAGAGCTCTCTTCTGCCCTGTGAGGACACTGCCAGAAGACAGCCATCTGTGAACCGGAAAGAGGGCTCTCAGTTACTAAGTCTGCCAGCACCGCGATCTTGGCCTGTCCAGCCTTCAGACCTGTGAGAAACAAATCCCTGTCATTTGCATTTGTGTGCCACCCAGTCTATGGTGATGTGTTAGAGGGACCCAAATAAACTAAGAAACCTTGCCCCTTCACCTGCTCACCCACACACTTGCCAGCCCCCAACAGGACAATAAATTTAGCTGTAATTACAGCAGAATATTCCTGAACCTCTAAATTTTCCTTATACTGAGTACATGAAACCTGCCCTGTCTATGAGCGAAACTTTCCACAAAAACTGTCCATTGCCATGCTTTCTAAACCCCAGCTAACACCCAAAGAGTTTCTAAATTAAATAGGATAAAAGCTATAGACTTATTGCTCGTCTTTCGTATTTTAAAAAACTTGATATGTTTCACATGAACTGGATGAAAGCGACTGATCTTTAGAATTATACAATTAGCAGATCTCTTCTTATGCTCTTACTAAGACCAGCTTAAGATAATGTTAACAATAGCTGGACCTAGTAGGTGATTGTCAGAAATAACACCTTGGCATTAAACATGTTCAAATAAAACTAGTGTATTTCACAAACATTTTCTCAATGAGCAGCTTTTAATAAATAGAACACCTTATTTAGTTATCTAGAAGAATATTTTTACACTTAATCACTATAAAAACGAGGTATTGAGTACCTAATTTCATATTTAGCATTATGTTAAGTATACGGTGTACATAATTCTCACACAACACTCTAGAACTGAATAGTACTATTCTTTTTACTATATAGATAAGGAAAATTTAGGGTTAAAAGAGTGACTAGCCAACAATTCCACATCTAATAAATGATAAATCTGGGATTTGAATTTTGGTCTGTTTGATTTAACCACAAACGGGCCTAATGGCTAAACATCATTGTATCTCATGAACTGATTTGTGCCCATGAGCCCAAAGGAAGGATGCAAAGTTTTTCTAAAGTCAGATGCTCTAAAGGGCTCTTAGATGGCTTACATATCCAACTGGTACTAACGGTGCTGTGTTCATTTATTTTTAGGTTGAATTTTTCATACTATGCATCCAGAATGCTAAGATCTTCTCTGAGTTCTTATTCAAGCACATGAAGAAATTAGTTATATTTTTACGAAATAATAATAGCCTTATTTATAACCATTCCCACAGCTCATCTCTATAGGTAAGAATAAAAGTCATATCCAAACATTTCACAACAATCTGTGTGTCTGGTGTCCACAGCATGTCATTTTCTTTTTAATAAACGATGCAAAAGGCTCTCCTCTTATTCTGGTCAGATAAGTTAATCATGAATTCACTTTGATACTGGAGTTGATTAGAACTCTAATAATTGAACTAAGGGAGCAAGAGAAAACTTTTTCACTGAATTACATTTGGTCATCAAAAACACATGCATTAACTCTGTTGATGCAGATTTTCAAAAACTGCCTTCTCTGAATTACACTCTCATATTATAACTTCAGCTTTTAGAGTCTATATAAACCAGCTTCCGTTTTTGGAAAGAGTTGGCATCTGTTCCAGGATAACTGAATGCATTGTTTATCATCTTATCTAACATTCCTTACATAGAGATCCAAATGACAGATTCCTTCCAGAATTTGTTTTGCAACTTTCTTTCCAAAATAATGTTAGCCTCCCTAATTACTATTCAATAAATAACATCTAACCCACTAGGTTGTCTATATTGTCTTTTTGTGCCAAGCCTATATTGTGCTTTGTCCTCTGTGAAACACAGAGCCAAATTTAGTCTCAGCTACAGTAACCAACAAATCACATGTTTCTGTCTAATTTATCCTGTTTCTCTAAATGGTCTTAGATATATATGCTTTATTTGTTTTTCATGTCTACCTTCATTGTCCAATCACATTTATATTCTAATATCATAAAACATTGCTTATACTACAGAATAAAATCAATAGGTAACTAGAAGACAGATGGATGACACATACATCATAAATATATAGTCATGGGTACGGTGGTGAAAATGAGGTTGAAGATGAGAACTTGATTGGTTAGTAAGCAATTATCTTCATAGAAGACAAAACAAAACAAAACCTCGTCTTCGCTATTATATGGTGCCTGCTGAAACAGTGGCCAGCCGTTTGCCACAAACAAGACAAGGGTTGAGTAAGTACATCTAAGCCATTGCTTCATTGGAAATGCAACTTAAAATGCATATCACATCGATTAGTCCCCAAAGGAAACACATTGAAAAGCAGTAAATGAAGAGCCAGCAACTCCCCTCTCCAACTGAGAACACTAGGGGGTGTGCCATAAATATGGGGAGGTGATATTTTCAATATTTCTGGGTCACTCTATGAGTATAAGATTCAATTGTTTTCGCACATACCAAGCCTTGCATTGAGTCGATGCTCAGTCCTTATTCCTTTATATTATCCTGAAATAAAGGCTGTATCTTAAAATAAAGAAACAAGTTCTAAATCAATGTAACACAGTTATTACTGTTACAGAATTGAGTTTTAAAATATGCCCTATCTGCAGTTCAGGTCATTTCTACTATTTATTTAGAATAGTAAAATTTCAATAGGTAGATTTCCTCCACTTGGAGATAATTATGAGAAGAGTAAAAGGTGAAAGCAGATTAGCTGGCTGGTTACACTTACTTACAACAAAAAATAACATCTTACAGAATAGTAAAATAGAGTAATTGGTGAATTCTAAAAATATGAACACAAACAGACAGACGTTGAGTAGCAAGATTTAAGAACGATAAGACATCTAAGTACAATGGAGCGGCATCTGCACCCAATTATTTCTTTCTATTTTTCAAATTAAACAAATGTAACAAGTTGCTGCTATACATAAAGTATTTTTATGGACAGGAAAGACACAAAAATAAATTAAACAGTCTTTAAAGATTTTGTGAGTTATGTAGCTTTCTTAACCATGCTAGGTACAAATGTCCTGTAGCTTTAAGGTTAGAAGACTCCGAGTCCGTACCCGGCTCTGTCCCTCCTCTCTAAGTTCTATGCTGCTGCCTTCTCCTAGTTTGACTTAGGTTCACCCTACAGCTTTAGTTTTACAAGATTCTATTCCTATTCAGAGTAAGGAGCTTTACGTGTATTTCTCTGTTTCTGTACCTGTCTCTTCAAAGCCTCTCAGGAAAGCTTTCTGACGAGGGTCTGCTCTTCGGCAGAGGTGGCGGCACTCGTTACTCCAGAGTGACTCTTCCATAGAAAACCTTCCTGACGGCCGGGAAAATCACACTGCCTTGCACAGTGCTAAATGTTTAACACACCAACAGTTGAATGCTTCTGATTGTTCTGACTCGATTTTTCTTCTTTTTTAGTCATTTTAAGAACTGTTTTAAAACAAAACTGTAGGGTAATTATTCTGTATGGTGCAATGAGCAGCTTTTGACTTCTTTTGTCATTTCGGACAACTAAGCACACACCTGAGACTCCATTCCTGTATCACAGGTGTGCAAGTTCCCATCACAAGTAGAAAATACAGGATTTCAGAGTTTGAGTAAGATGAGTTCTACATTTGATTTTTCTGCCAACCAGATTAAGTCCTATTCAAATCATTGTCAGCCACATGTCACATTATCTCAGAAAGGGTATACATAAGGGGAAAAAAATAAAGAAAAAAAAGACAAGAATTCTCCAAACCCTGGGTCACCGAAAACTATAGTTTAAAATATGATGGTTCATTCTGTTTGTTATGATTCTGAATTATTCATTATTCAGACATAGGAAAAATGTACATATATTGAATTTCTGTGTTCGGTCTGTCTAATGTCACAGGTTTGGTATAATGTGACAGCATTGCATATGTACATTGGAAAAAAACATGTTCTATTTATTTCATTCTCATAAAACCCTATTTCAAATTTTAAAGTGAAGGCAAATTCAGTGGTTTGTCCCTATGAGCTGTTACTTGAACCTCTGCAAACTTTGGCATGTAATGTATAGCTACTTACTAATAAGATTATTTAGTCTGTAGATCCTAAGAGTGCTCTGAAATCTATTTCAAAAGAATTACTGCAGATCTCCAGTTCCAGCAATGCGGCCCAACTACATCTGAGAGCTCTCCCAAACAATCCCTCAGAACTAGTGGATAAAAAATAACCAAAATGTCTTTTGAATGCTTAACTGAGCTTTCAAGAATTAGAAGGTAATCTCTAGAAGGCAAAAATAAAAAAGACCCAAAATAGAAATGGTAGTACATGGAAGTACTCTATCTTGATCACTTAAGGACTGGATTTTAGTATCCATGTGATGACTGGATGTACAGTCATCCCTTTTGCAAAAAAAAGGGGGGTGGGAGGAAGTAGCTCATAAAACCGGGCTCCTTGAACAGTATACAAGGGGAAAAATATGCCAGTAGACATAGGGAAGGAACAAGAAAGAACATGGAAAATTAGGTAAAGCAAACAAACAAAAATCCCTCTTGAAAATACAAACTCAGATATACTTTCTTCATATTAGCACATGGTCTGGAAATCTCTATGCTGAGAATTAATACAAAGCTTGTTCACGAGCCACTGGTAGTCCTGGGGCACCTAGACACCTCCAAGACTCAGACCCAAAAGATTCTCATGGAAAGAATAAGCTCCCACCTAAAAGATGGGGTCACAATTAAAAATTACCAAACACAAAAGAAATCAATCCAGCATGTGCAAGACTAAGTGGTATTAGAACTGCAAGAACCTCCGATGATAAAATAATAATCAGAGAGCAAGCAAAATAAGTAAAATAATTAGAGGCATAAGATTGAATTGTTAAGTTGCTTAGGCTAGAAATAAGACATTGGAAATAAGCCAATTAGAACTTAAACAAATAAAATATATAATCATTTAAATTAAAAACTCAATAGATAAATAATAACAGATTAGAAATAGGTGAGAGAACTTGTGAACTAGAATATAGATCTGAGGAAACTGTACAGAACAAAAGACTGAATGTTGCAAGGATAGAAACTATAAAAAAGTAATGAAGAGATATAATACATAAAATAGGAATTCCAAGACATGGCTAATGTAACCACCAAAAGAAAAGAATAGAGAAAGAAAATATTCAAGGAGATAAGGGCTGAACATTTTTGAGAAATGAAGAAAGACATAAGTTCTTGTACTGAGGATATGTGTCCAGTGACTCTAGAGCAGAATAAATGAAAATAAATCCATACCCAGACATATTATTGTGAATCCAAAGAATATCAAACAAGAGAAACCAATTTAAAAGCCAACAGAAGGAAGAATCGATGATCATAATTACATGAACATTTGATAGACAACAGACAATAAAGGACACATGACATTGAAACAATATATTGAAAATATTTACAGAAAATAATCGTCACCCATGAATTTGCATCCAACTAACCATTTTTTAAGATGGAGAGAAAAATGAACTATTTTGTCCCCCAAAAAGGCTAAGAAAAGTTACTGTTTACAAATGTTCACTGAAAGAAGTGCTATAAGACACATTCAATGAAAAAAGAAATTGAACCCACAAGGAAGGAGTGAGATGTGAGAAACAATGGCGAACAGGTAAATTAGTAAGCCAGATTGACTGCATAAAAATAATAGCCAAATGTGGTATACAATAAAGACAAAGTGTCAATTAAAATATAGCGCAACAGCCCTGGCCAGTTTGGCTCAGCGGTTAGAGCGTTGGCCTGCGGTCCGGAGAGACCCGGGTTTGGTTCCCGCTAAGGGCACGTACTTCGGTTGCAGTTTGTCTCCGGCCCTGGTTGGTCGTGCAGGTGGCAGCCACTCGATGTGTCCCTTCACGTCGATGTTTCTCTCTCTCTCTCCTTCCTCTCTCTCCCTCCCACTCTATCTGTACAAAAAATGGAAAAATATCCTCGGGTAAGGATATAAAAAAATAAAATAAAAAATATAGCGCAACAGTCACCCACATTTTGAGGGAGAAAATCGGGGTTGCAAATAAGTAAGTCTAGCTTCTGTTATTGTCTTGAATAAGTTTGAGATAATCAGTTACTTTAGGTGAGATATCTCCTATTCAAATTTTAACCATTAAAAACACAAACAGCCCTGGCCGGTTTGGCTCAGTAGTTGAAGTGTTGGCCTGCAGTCCAGAGAGACCTGGGTTTGGTTCCCGCTGAGGGCACGTGCCTCGGTTGTGGTTTGGCCCTGGCCCTGGTTGGGTCATGTGGGTTGCGGCCACTTGACATGTCCCTTTCGTGTCAATGTTCTCTCTCTCTCTCTCTCTCTCCCCCTCCCACTCTATCTGAACAAAATATCGAAAGCTGTCCTCAGGTGAGGATAAAAATAAAGAAATAAAAATAAAGAATACAAACAAAACTTTTATTTTCAAAACCAGTAGAAGGGGGAAAAATAGCATAAGCAAAATTTAATACAAGTAATACATCTTAGAAGAGAAAAAAAGGAAGCCAAGAAAAATGTAATAAATAAACAGCATAAAATAAGTAGAAAGGGGGGGGGGGGAATCCAAGTCAATTTAAATGGACAAAAACCAATAGCTGATAAACAATGATTCTCAGATTGTATTTACAAAATTAAACCCAGACCCAGCTACCTTAACCCAAGCACTATTGTTTCCCAGGTCCACAAACCCTCCTCCCACCTGAGTTCCTCTGGAGCTGTTGCTGGTTGTCTGCACCCTAAGAGCTCCCCATCTACCTGTCCACAGCACTTGGTTGTCTTCTCTGCTAGAGGGCTTTTGGAAGCTTTCTGAATGCACAGAGGGTCGTCAGGATGTGTGAGGGAGTTAATATTGAGGGCAAACCTCTAGGACATGCAGTCATTTTAAATCTCCCTGCTTCATCAGCTCCCAGAGGAATGTTTCTCAGAGGGTCCTCAGGGCCACAGAGCCTCGGTTCTCTAGCCAGTTACCTGTTTTCTTGCACAAACTTTTTGACTTTTCTCCCACCTCATTTCCTCCACTTGGGTGTAGTAAATTAGCTACACCCAAATCTGAGTCACAGGGTCTGCTGTGGAGGAAATGTACCCAAAAAGACAATCCTGTAAACAAAATACACATGTAAAAAGACATATATATATATTTTATCCTCACCCGAGGACAGTTTTTTTGCATTTACCTTTAGATAGAGCTGGAGGGAGAGAGGGAGGAAGAGAGAGAGAGAAACATTGATGCGAGAGAGACACATTGAGCGGTTGCCACCCACACAACCCCAACCGGGGCAGGGACAAACTGCAAACTAGGTACATGCACTTAGTGGGAACCAAAACTGGGACTCTCTGGTCTGCAGGCCAACGCTCCAACTGCTGAGCCAAACCAGCCAGGGCAAGATATAAATTTTTTAAATGAAGTGAAAGAGGATAGTTCTAGCAAATACTAAACAGAAGACTAGATAGACAGATATGCTGTCAGACAGACAGATGGTAGCTAGCTAGCTAGCTGATGATAGATGAAAGATAGATAGATGATAGATAGATAGATAGATAGATAGATAGATAGATAGATAGATAGATAGATACCCCTGTGAAGGACAAGTCTGAACTATGCACTTTCAAAAGTGTAGTCTCAAACATATCAAAGAATTCCTGAAATTACAAAGAAACAGACCAAAAAAATTTTTTAAAATCCAGTAGGACATTATAACAGGATGTCTTTTACTCATTGACAGACCATACTAACTAAAAATAAATAAAGATATGAAATAAATTTAGAACTTGACCTTATGAACATAAGTAGAACATACTAGGCCAAAATCAAGACTTAACAAATACCAAAGAGTACACATTATTTCAACTAAATTCTCTGTGATGCAGTGAAATTAAAATAATAAAAATATTACTGTCATATCATATGATTAGAATTTTGGAAAAGCAACCCTAAATTATTCATGAGTCATAGAAGATATGAAAATGAAATTAGAACAAATCTACAACTAAATGACAAGACGTATCTAAAGCAGTACTTTGAAGAAAATTATCATGTTCTAAAATTGATTGTATTAACATGAAAGGAATATTAAAATTAATAAAATAACCATCCACTTGGAAAAAATAAATAGTAGAATATACTCAAGAAAATGGGGAAGAAAAAAATATATAAAAATAAGGCCAAATAGTATAAAGAAAAATGAAAACTACTAGAACTAAGTAATGCTACACTGTTTGATAAGATAGCCACTAGTATCATGTGTCTATTGAGCACTTGAAATGTGGCTAGTGCAATGGTGGAACTGAATTTTTAATTTAATTTAAATTAATTTAACTACAAAATTTAAAAATAAAGCAATACAAATATATTTCTTTTTTATTAATTCATTCATTAATTCATTAATTTTTATTACAGATGTTTTCCCTTTTTCCCCCACTGATTCCCCTGTCCCCCTCCTTCCACACCCTGTCCCCAGCTTTGTTGTCCATGTCCAATGTTCATGCATACATGCATATTAGTTCTATAGTTTTTCTCTCCCCACCACCCCATTTTCTGGGGATTGTCAGTCTGTACCCCACTTCCACGTCTCTGGGACTACCCCATTCCTCAGACTATGATGTTCATTATATTCCACAAATAAGTGAGATCATATGATACTTGTCTTTCTCTGCTTGGTTTGTTTCCCTTACGATAATACTTTCCAGGTCCCTCAATGTAGTCTCAAAGGATAAGAGGTCTTTCTTTCTTACAGCTGCATAGTACTCTATTTTCTATATGTACCACTGCTTTTTATCCATTTGTCTACTGATGGACATTTGGGCTGTTTCCAGATCTTAGCTATTGTAAAGAGTGCTGTTACGAACATGGGGGTACATATTTTCTTTCTGGTTGGTGTTCCAAGATTCATAGGGTATATTCCTAGAAGTGGGATCACTGGGTCAAATGGCAGTTCAATTTTTAATGTTTTGAGGTAACACCATATTGTTTTTCATAATGCTGTAACAGTCTGCATTCCCACCAGCAGTGTACTAGAATCCCCCTTTTTCCACACCTTCGCCAACACTTGTTGTCTGATGATTTGTTGATGGCAGCCATTCTGACAGATGTGAGGTGATAACTAATTGTTGTTTTAATTTGCATCTCTCTGATGATTAGAGATGTTGAGCATTCCTTCATATGTCTCTTACTCATTTGAATGTCCTGTTTGGAGAGGTGTCTAGTTCCTCTGCCCATTTTTTAATTGTGTTCTTTGTCTTCCTTCTGTTGAGTTGTATGACCACTCTATATATATTAGAAATTAACCCCTTATCTGATATATCATTGGCAATTATGCTCTCCCATATGGTGGGTTGCCTTTCCATTTTGATGATTGTATCTTTTGCTGTGCAGAAGCTTTTGAGTTTGATGCAGTCCCACGTGTTCATTTTTTTCTTTGTTTCTTTTGCCTTAGGTGATGTATCAGTGAAAATTCTGCTGCATGTGATGTCCGAAATATCGTTGCCTACAGTTTCTTCTAGGATTTTTATCGATTCATGAGTCACATTTAAGTCTTTTATCCATTTTGAGTTTATTTTTGTATGTGGTATAAGTTGATGGTCTATTTTCATTTTTTTGCATGTAGCTGTCCAATTTTCCCAACACCATTTATTAAAGAGGCTGTCTCTACTCCACTGTATGGTCTTGCCACCTTTGTCAAATATTAATTGAGCATATTGCCTTGGGTCCATTTCTGGGTTCTCTTTTCTGTTCCACTGATCTATATGCCTGTTCTTGTGCCAGTACCAGGCTGTTTTGATTACAGTGGCTTTGCAGTATAACCTGAAATCTGGTAATGCGATCCCTACAACTTTGTTCTTCTTTTTCAGGATTGCTGAGGCTATTCAAGGTATTTTTGTTTCCATATGAACTTTTAAAGTATTTGTTCTAGTTCTATGAAGTATGTCCTTAATATTTTGATAGGGATTGCATTGAATCTTTAGATTGCTTTGGGTAATATGGATATTTTAATGATGTTAATTCTTCCAATCCACGAACAAGGTATGTGCTTCCACTTTTTTATATCTTTCTCTATTTCTTTTTTCAATGACCTGTAGTTTTCTGCAAATAGGTCCTTTATTTGTTTGTTAAGTTTGTTCCTAAGTATCTTAATTTTTTTGCCGTGAAGGTAAATAGGATTGTTTTTTAGTTTCTCTTTCTGTGAGTTCATCATTGGTGTAGAAGAATGTCATTAATTTCTTGATGTTAATTTTGTATCCTGCTACTTTTCCACATTCATTTATTAAGTCTAGTAAATTTTTGATGGAGTCTTTGGGGTTTTCTACGTATAGTGTCATGTCATCAGCAAATAATGACTGTTTCACTTCCTCCTTTCCCATTTGGAACCCTTTTATTTTTTTCTTCCTGTCTGATTGCTGTGGCTAAGACTTCCAGTATTATGTTGAATAAGAGTGGCAAAAGTGGGCATCCTTGCCTTGTTCCTGTTCTTAAGGAAAATGCTTTTAATTTTTGCCCATTGAGTATGATGTTGGCTGTAGATTTTTCATATATGGCCTTTATTATGTCGAGATATGATCCCTCGATTCCCATATTGCTGAGCATTTTGATCAGAAATGGGTGCTGGATTTTGTCAAATGCTTTTTCAGCATCTATTGATAAGATCATATGATTTTTATCTTTCATTTTGTTTATGTGGTGTATCACATTTATTGATCTGCACATATTGTACCAGCCTTGCATCCCTGGAATGAGTCCCACTTAGTCATGGTGAAAAATTTTTTGATGTATTGCTGTATTCGATTTGCTAGTATTTTCTTCAGGATTTTGGCATCTATGTTCATCAGCAATATTGGCCTGTAGTTTTTTTTCTTTGTAGTGTCTTTTTCTGGTTTTGGAATTAGAGTTATGCTGGCCTCATAAAATGAGTTTGGAAGTCTTCCTTCTTCTTGAATTTTTTGAAATAGTTTGAGGAGAATAGGTATTAGTTCTTCTTTGAATATTCGGTAAAATTCCCCCGTGAAGCCATCCGGGCCTGGGCTTTTGTTTGCTGGGAGAGTCTTGATTATATCTTCAATATTTTGTTATTGGTCTGTTCAAGTTTTCTATCTCTTCCAGGTTCAGTTTTGAGAGACTATGTGTTTCTAGAAATTTCTCCATTTCGCTTAGATTGTCGAATTTGTTGCCGTATAATTGTTCTTAATATATATTCACAATCCTTTGTATTTCTGTGGTGTCAGTTATTATTCCTCCTTTTTCATTTCTGATTTTGTGTATTTGGGTTCTCTCTCTTTGTTTCTTGGTGAGTCTAGCTAAGGGTCCATCAATCTTGTTTACCTTTTCAAAGAACCAGCTCTTTGTTTCATTGATCCTTTGAATTGTTTTTTTTTTTTTTTATTTCTGCTCTGATCTTTACTATTTCCTTCCTTCTACTTGCTCTGGGGTTTTCTTTTTGTTTGCTTTCTAGGTCTTTATGTTGTGAGGTTAGATAGTCTATTAGAGATTTTTCTTGTTTTTTGAGGTAGGCCTGTAGTGCTATGAACTTCCCTCTCAGAACTGCTTTCGCTGCATCCCATAGATACTGTGTTGTTGTGTGTTCATTTTCATTGGTTTCCAGGAAGTTTTTAATTTCTTCCTTGAGCTCCATGGTAACCCATACATTGTTCAGTAACATGCTATTTAATCACCATGTTTTCAAATGTCTTTGCATGTTCTTGTTGCAATTGATTTCTAGTTGCATGCAATTGTGATCTGAGAAGATGCTTGATATGATTTCAATCTTCTTGAATTTGTACAGACTTAGTTTGTGCCCAAATATGTGGTCTATGTTTGAGAATGTCCCACGTGCACTTGAGAAGAATGTGAATTGTACAGTTTTGGGGTGTAATTCTCTGTAGATATCTATGAAATCCATTTGATCTAGTGCTTCATTTAGAGTGTGTTTCCTTGTTAATTTTTTGTCTAGAAGATCTATTCAGTGATGTCAGAGGGTTATGAATTCCCTTGCTTTGATTTTATTGCTGTTGATTTCTCCTTTGAAGTCCTCCAGAAGATTTTTAATATATATTGGTGCTCCTATATTGGGTGCATATATGTTTAGCAAGGTTATATCTTCCTATTGGATAGATCCTTTCAATATTATGTAGTGGCTTTCATTGTCTCTAGTTATGGCCTTCATTTTGAAATCTACTTTATCAGATATGAGTATTGCTACCCTAGGTTTTTTTTGCTTTCCATTTGCTTGAAAGATTTTTTTCCATCCCTTCACTTTCAACCTATGTGAGTCTTTTGTTGTGAGGTGGGTTTCTTGTAAATAACATATATGTGAGTCATGCTTTCTTATCCAGTCAGCTACTCTGTGTCTTTTTATTGAAGCATTCAAACCATTCACATTTAAGGTGTTAATTAATATGTACTTGTTCATTGTCATTTTTGTTTAGTGTGGTTATATTTTTCTTCCTACTTCTTCTACTAATAACAGCAGTCCTTTCAGTATATCTTGCAGTGCTGCTTTGGTGCTAATGTATTACGTTAGCCTTTTTTTGTCTGGAAAGCTCTTTATTTGACCCTCTATTGTGAATGATAGCCTTGCTGG
Organism: Molossus molossus; assembly: GCF_014108415.1. Taxonomy (NCBI): domain Eukaryota; kingdom Metazoa; phylum Chordata; class Mammalia; order Chiroptera; family Molossidae; genus Molossus; species Molossus molossus. Next base: position 21,807,596 of record NW_023425347.1, on the reverse strand, counting down.
ATAGAGTAGTCTTGGATTCAGATCCTTGTTTTTCATGACCTTGATTACTTCATGCCACTCCCTTCTGACCTGTAGTGTTTCTGTTGAGAAGTTACCTGAGAGCCTTATGGGGTGTCCTTTGTAGGTAACCGGTTGCTTATCTCTTGCTGCCTTTAGGATTCTCTCTTTGTCTTTAATTTTTGGCATTTTAATCACTATGTGTCTTGGTGTGGGTCTGTTTGGAGTTTTTTTACTTGGGGCTCTCTGTGCTACTTGAACTTGAATGCCTTTTGCCTTCACCAAGTTAGGAAAGTTTTCTGTCACTATTTCTTCAAATATATTCTCTAACCCTTGCCCATTTTCTTTCTCTTTGGGGACTCCTATGAAACGTTATTACATTTCCAGCTGTCCCACAGTTCTCTTAAGCTGTCTTCCTGTTTTTTAATTGGTTTTTCTTTTTGGTTTTCTGATTGGCTGATTTTTTTCTACCCTGTCTTCTAATTCACTGATCCAGTCCTCAGCTTCCTCACCTCTGCTGGTTAGTCTTTCCAATGTGTTCTTTATTTCTGCTATGTCATTCTTCATTTCCACTTGGTTGGTTTTCAATGTTTCTATATCTTTACTCATGGTACTGATGTCCTTACTCACGCTATTGAGCTTCCTCAAGATCATGGCTCTGAACTCTACCTCTGATAATTTGCTTAACTGCATTTCATTCATGTCATCTTTGATAGAGTTCTCTTGTCCTCTCATTTGGGATTTGTTTCTTTGTTTCACCATTTTGGCTATCTCAGTGGGTTTTGGAGCCTGCCAAATTTTTCCTGTGGGTGATGGTGTTCTGCTGTGTGTGGCTCCGTATACTGGCTTGGATGAGCCTGGATGGGTCCATGTTAAACACCACTGTCAAGTCTTACTTTCCTGGATAGATTTGCAAGCCCAGGAAAGGTTCAGTTGTCCTCTAGCTTTTTCCTGGTGGCTAGTAGTCTTAGTTACTCAGTACCTTGGAATGTAGCCCTGGTATTCTGCATAAGAAGATTTCCAGTGGGTGGGATAGATGTTGGTTATTAATGAGCCTCAATTTGCATTTCTTTGCCTCACCTGGGAAAGGCTGAATCTCTGAGGGGGGGAGGGGGCGCTGCTGATTTTCCCCACAGCTCTGGGAAGGAGCACACTGGCCACAGTCCTTTGTGGCCGCAACTCAGCAAAAACTCTGAGTGCCTTCCAAACCCCGGTTGTCTCCACAGAGTTCCAGTCCAGTCTACCCTCCCTCTACCGTAGGCTGTGGCTATTTTAGTGCTCTGTCCTGGCTCTCTGCACTGTGGAGTGGACTTGTCTTTATTCCCCAAGGGCACTGCTGACAGCTAAGACTGCTGCTGTCTGTGGGCTCCCAGCCCACCACCCTCTTGGACCTCCGCAGATCCTACCAGTGTCCCTGGGTATATGGTCCTGTTCTGCTGCTTTTCTGTTGCATTTTTCTGAGGATTTGTCTTTATGTTAGTGGTAATTACCATTTGGTCCTGGAAGATCGTCTCCATAGCTTCTATTCACTCAGCCTCCATTTTTCACATCCTCTATGCCTATCTTGTATGCTGCTGAGTACCACAGGCCTTTCTGGTGCCCCATCACCCTGCAGGTCCCAAGGATAACTGGATCGCACAGTCCCTTTGGGGACCTGGCTCTATGCCTATGTTATGTGCTGCTGGGTCGCACAGGCCTCTCTGGTACTTCAGCACCCAACAGGCGCCTTGGGTAATTAGATCGTTCAGTCCCTGCTGGGTCGCACAGGCCTCTCTGATGGTGCAGCACCCTGCAGGTCCTGTGGGCAACTAAATTGCACAATCTCTGCTGGGTCACACAGGTCTCTCTGGTGCTTCGGCACCCCATAGGTCCCATTGGTAACTGGATGGCAAGTCCCTGCTGGGTCTCGCAGGCCTCTCTGGTGCCCCCACACCCTGCAGGTCCCGCAGGCGGGCAGCTGGATCACACCAGTCTCTTCGACTCAGGCTTCCCACTGCACTTGTGAGCTGCTGAACCACACAGGCCTCTGTGGAGCCCCAGGTCCTGCCACTGGAGGCTGGGGAGTGTTGCTGCCCAGTCGGGCTCAACTCCTGCTCAGCTTTTGTTGTAGTTTTTGGGAATGGGTCTCAGCTGCTGGTCTGTGCTTCTGTTGCCTGGGGATGGATGTCTGCTCCCCAGCATCTGTTGCTGGGGGTATATCTGACTCTGATGGGGCTGCTACTATGGGGGATGGTGCTGGGCTCTCGGCTGTCTACAGCTTCCTCGACTGGCACCTTGGGAGCTTCGCTACTGTGCACCCATCTGTGTTGGTCCGATGGTGCCAGTTGCACTGGTGGGCTCAGGTTGCTGGGCCCTAGCTGCTCCCACTGACTCCTTCCAGGGAAGACCCGGGATCTTCCAAAATGGTGGGACCTCCCCGTGGTGCAGGGAGAAGTGTCCTAAAGGGCCGCTCACCGCGGTAGCCAACTGCTCCCATCCAAAGCACAGGAACTTTCTGCTCTGCGGCTCTGCACTGCTCGTGTTTCCTCGTCCACCTTCACGTCCACTCACACTCTCACACACTCGCTCACTCTCTCACACACTTGCCCTCCCTCCAGCCCTGCCTGCCGCCATCTTTCAAAAAAAAAACCTACAAAATATATTTTGTTAAATATTATCATTTAGGTAAGATTTTATTATTTTAGCAGATTTTTACTTTAACCATTGAAAATTAATCATCCAATTTGAATCTGTGAATATAAAATACATACCAGAATTTGGTGACATAGTATAAAAAGAATAAAATATCTTATTAATAATTTATATAGATTACATGTTAAAATGATATTTTATATATAGTATTAAATAAAATATATTATTGAACTTTATTTCCTCTGGGTTTATTTTTCCCTGTGTTTGAATGTAGCTTCCAGAACATTTTAAATTATTTATCTGGTTCACATTAGATACCTATGGAACAGCTGACTTACAGAGTTTAGCAATATTACTGAGAATAATATTAAAATACAAAATATAATAGTGTTTCTATGCAACAAGTAACAATTATAAATAAAATCTTACGATACAATTTGAAATCGCCGCAAGATTATAAAGAACTAGGAGAAAAAAGTACTAAAAGCCAGCAAGTATACCTAAATAAAAAGAGAAAAGTTCCAAGTTAATTGATTAAAAGTTTAAATATATTAAAGATGATAATTCTCTTCAAATAAATATATAAATTCAGTGCAATTCAACTACAGTTTTGACCATTTGAGGTGGAATTAAAAAGTAGGGCCATTTATACTTTGATATAAATCTAACAAAATATGTGCAGGATCTGTATGTTTAAAACTGTAACACATTGATGAAATAAAGAAAATCTATAAAAATGAAGAGATATATTCATGTATTGGAAGACTCAGTATTATTAGTATAAAATTTTCCTCAGATTGATCTATAAATTCTATATGATCCCAATCAAAATCCCAGTAGAAATTTTATAGATATCAATAAGTGGATCTAAAATGTATAGGGAAACACAAACTAATTACAATAGTTGAAACAATTTTGACAAAGAAAAAGTTGGAGAGTTCACACTATGTAATTTTACAACAGACTAGCTACAGGTATCAAACAATATAGTATCAAAATAGATGCACACAAATATGGCCAATTGATCTTGACAAAGGTACAAAGGCAACTAATGGAAAAGATTAGTCTTTTCAACAAGTGTTTCAAAATAATTAAACATTTATATTTTAAAAAAACGGAACATCTACCTATTCCTATTACATGTTTATTACAAAAATTAAATCAGAATGGTACATAGGCCTAAATGTAAAATTTTAAACTATAAAATTTAAGAACATAACATAGGTAAAAAAAGCATTTTAACCTTGGGTTAGGCAAGAAATTCTTAGACATAGTACCATTAACACAACAAATAAAAGAAATGATAACTTGAACTTTATCCTAATTAAATATTTTTTACTATATGGAAGTTTTTTTAGGAGAATGAAAAACAAGTCGGCTAAGAGAAAATATTTGCAAATCACATATCTGACAAAAAACCTGTATTCAGAATATGTAAAGAACTTTCAAAACTCAACAATAACAAAATACAACAAAAAATGGACAAAATTTTGGACATGTCATCAAAAAATATATACCGATGACAAACCCATGAAGCACAATGAACTACCACTACATACCTAGGAGAATGGCTAGTATTAAAAATCCATAAAGAGGTAACTGATCAGGTACCAAATGCTGATCAGGATGTGGAGCTCTCATACAACGTGGGTGGACATGCAGAATTAAACAGCCACTATGAAACGCTGGTCAGTAGTCTCTTGGAAAGTTAAACATATACAGCTGAGTAATTCCATTCCTATGTATTTACTCAATTAGAAACAGGCTATTATATATGAGCTTAGTATATGACAGAGATGGCCTTACATATCATTGGGAAATGATGGACTATTTAATAAAATGATGATGGAAGTCAGTGATTCGTGGTAAAAGATACACTAGATCTTTACCCCACATTGTATACACATGCACACATACACAGATGAATTAAGACCTACACATGAAGAACTAGCTTTGTAACTTTTAGACTAAAATATAAAAGAGTAGATCTATATGACATTAGGCTAAAAGAGAATTTTGAAATACAAAACCACAAAGATAAAAGAAAAGATTCTAAATTTGAGAACATTACAATAAAAAATTCAATGTGAATAAAAGTCTTTAAACAAAAATACCACAGATTGGGAGATTTTATAGTACATATAACTGACAAATTAATACTATCCAGAATGTAGAAATAATTTCTTTTTTTTTTTAATCAAGAAACAAAAATTTTAGTCAAAAAGTGAATAAAGGATATAAATATAATGTCATAAAAATTTGAATAGCTGTTCATGTATGAAGTATATTCATATTTATAATTAATCCTTCAGGAGGAAAATTCATTAAAAACTATAATTTATTAATACAATGATTTATTAATTATGATTTATTAATACTATCTAGCAAGGTAAATAAGTGAAGATATTCTACACAAATAAAACTAAAACATAGCTTTGAAAGAAAAATCACAACTTGTAAAAGAAGACTTTAAAGGAACAGCAAAAAATGTACATTTTAAAATCACAGCATAAATAAACAATATACATGCATAAATTCATAAGTATTAAAAGCATCAAAAATGCATGGGGGACATTTGTAACACCAAGTCCTGGCGAGGATGAGGAGGAATAGAACACCCTGTAAAAATACAACCTAGTCCAGCCATTCGAAAACACAATTTAGCCGTTGCTTACAAAATTAAGCACACTCGGAGCATGTGATCCAGAAATGACTTTCCTTGTTATTTACCTAAAAGAATTAAAAACATGTCCACATAAAAACCTGCACACAGATGTTTATAGTGGCGTTATTTCTAACTGCCAAAACTTGGAAGCAATCAATATGTCTTTTAGTAGGTGAATGGATATACTGTGATACGTCCAAACAATGAAAGATTGTTCAGATTATTCTAAAAAGAAATGAGCCATCAAGCCATGACAAGACATGGAGGAAACTTAAAAAGGAAACTTATAATCTAAAAAGGTTACAAACTGTGTATTCTAACTGTATGACATTCTGGAAAAGGCAAAACTGCAAAGATAAATTTCAGAAACATAAACAGGCAGAAGATTTTTAGGGCAGTAAAAATATTTCATATGGTATTTTAATGATGGATATATGTCTGTACACATTTGTCCAAACCTATAGAATGAACAACACCAAGAGTGAACCCTAAGGTAAACTAGAGACTTTGGCTGATTATGATGTATTAATGCAGGTTCATCCTTATTTTTTTTTTAAAAAAAGGACCCTTCTGGTGAGTGATATTATTAATGAGAAGGTTATACATGTGTGGGAGCAGGGAGAATGCGGGAAACCTCTGAACCTTCTTCTCAATTTTGTTGTAAACTGAAAACTGCTCTTTAAAAGTACATAGAAAATGTTCATACCAGCTTCTCAAGAGTGGCTTCCTCTGAGGAGCAATAGAGAATAAACAATGGCGAGAATTTGGGTATCAGTAGAGTTCTTTCTACTTGCATAAGGAGTGAAGGGAAAATCTGAACTAAATATGGCAAATATTAACAAGTATTTAAACTTGGTGTTTGTGTATATTTTGTGTTTGAATTTTTTCAAACAGTTTCTTTACAGAAACATAGCATTTCAAAAATGTTTTAAACAATGTCAAAATTATTAGAACATACATTTATCTTTCCAAATATCTCCATTAAAGGGCAACACACGTTTACTTAACATGCTTCTGAAACATAAACTGTATTGCTATTTCATATATACCCCTTGTTTAAAAACTGAAGTAAAACACTGAGCTTTAAGCACACAGTTAAGAATTTTCCATGAAGATAAGGGGTTAAGGACTGAGACTTAAATGATATCAGTTAAGAACTCTCTCTTTGATGTTCTTACATGTATTGATTATTGAGTATTGTGAATTTTTTCAGTAAATATCAGATCAATATTCTAAGAACGTGTCTTTATTTTGCCTGAAGAGGCAGAGCCTTAGGTAAAGAAACAGGTTAGAGCTGTGCCCAGTGTGGCTCAGTCGGTTGGGTGTCGTCCGTATGCTCAGAGGTTGCTGGTTCGCTTCCCAGTGAGGGCACAGCCTGGGTTGTGGGCTTGGTCCCAGTGCGGGGGCATGCGGGAGACAGCCAATCAACGTTCCTCTCTCTCACCCTCTCTCTCTAAAAATCAAATTAAAAACAAAATGTTTTTTCCAGAAAAGAGAAGGAAATAGGTTGGAATTGGAACCTAAAAGAGAAGTCAAGGTTCTAATTGCGTGGCCCCCCGTCGCTGCTCCCACTGATGCCTACAATTTGTCAGCGCTGACCCAGGAAACAACCTTCCGAAAGGGCCTCGTGCTTCCTCCACTCCCAGCAAAATACCATGAATTATTTCATTGCCTTCAATTCCTTACGTTTATTTTTATAGAAAAAAATAAAAAATTTTCCTCTACTTTGACATATCACTTTTTTTCCCTCTTCCAGTGCCTCATGAAGCCCTTGATATGAAAGCTCAGCCTTCCTAGACAACAGTTCCTGGAAATGAGACGCTGCCTGGGTCTTGTCAGCCACCATCGTGCACTATGTAATTTTCACTCTGGAGTTTGCAAAACGGCCATTTCTACCAGGCATTCCATGTTTCCGGACCGAGAAGATTGCTAGCGCCAGCCATCTCAGCCTTCTTTCTCATCAACAAAACATGTCGTTGGTAGTACCCACACATCAACCGAACTTCCTCAAGCCTGCCACTATTGCTTTTTCATAATTATATTTTATAATCCTCCTTTACACACGAGAGCTCAATTCACTTCCTCCTACAATGCATTAGCATCCTCTTCAAATCCATTAGTGGTATCACAAGCGCCACAGCATCGTTCCCTCTTCAAAATATTTTATTATTAAGTTATTGTACTGGAGCTGGGAGTCTATGAATATTTAAGCAAGGCATTGCGTGTTTATGTACACTTTGCCAAGACAAAAGAAAACACCTATCTGCCCTAATATTTTGGCAGTGGTTTAAAAGATGCTATGTTTTTTAAAAGAGATGTTTGCTCCAGTTTAAAATGATTAATATAAGTATTAAATAATTTATTATTTTTTTAAATTCTCGATGATTTAAACTTTATTTGTTCTTCAGTCGGCAAAGAAGTGTCCATGCTAGTTAGCAGCCGGGGCAAGAACAGGCGAGCTGACTCCAGTGCTCCGAGCACCCTGGAAACGTCCTTAGCACAGATAACTCATCCCAGGGACGTGGCTCCATATTCCCTTCTTAGCAATTGAAGCAGAGCATCCCTACAGCTCAGTGATGGTTATGGTGACATTTCTACTGTTGTTTACCATTTTCTAAGTTACACCACTCTCTTGAGTTAGCTGAGTATATGTACAGATATCAATAATCCACTCATTTCATTCAAAATAAAATTAATGACATGATTTGGTACATCACATATCTGAAATACAATGACAAGAAATGTGAGATGTCCATCCACAGATGAATGGACTAACAAATACGGTATCTCCATATGATGTAATATTTTTCAGCAATAAAAAGGTCTAGGTACTGATATACTGCACAACATCTATGAAACCTGAAGCAGTTACACAGAGTGAAAGAAGCCAGTCAGAAAAGGCAATATATCACGTGTTTCCATTTATATGTACAGTCCAGAGTAGGCAAATCATAGAAACAGAAAGTAAATTAGTGGTTGTTTAGGGCTGGTAAAGGACAGGGGTACGGGGGATTAGAGGGTGATTCAGGGCACAGGGTTTCTCTATGGGTGATGAAAGAGTTGTAACATTGACTGTGGGAGTGGTACCACATCTATGTGAGTATACTAAAAACCACTGTACTGTTTAAATGAATTCTGTTTAACTTGAATTCTGCTTGAATTATATATATATTTATTTTTAGAGAGAGAGGAAGGAGAAGGAGAGATAGAAACATTAATGACAGAGAATCAGGGATCGGCTGCCTCCTGCACACCCCCTACTGGGGATCATACCTACAACCTGGGCACGTGCCCTGACCGGTAATGGGACCAGTAACCTCTTGGTAGATGGGTGTACACTCAACCACTGAGCCATACTGGCCGGGCATTATATCTTAATAAAAATGTTATTTAAGTGAGTTGTGGTAACCACATTTCTCTTCACATAAAAAAAAAAAAAAAAAACACTAGCTCTTTGTGTCATGTTGGACACTCACCCTCTGTCCCCCAAGTTGTGCATGGAGATGGAAATGGGATTAGTAGGATATTGATTGATGTGTAGGAAATGCAAGGAAGGGAGTGACCTATTACAGAATCATTTTGGAGTTTTTCAAGCAACATTTCCCTTTTCTTCAAACAGTGTGCAGTCCCCACCCCTACACCAGAAGCCACAACTCCACGGGGAAGTGTTGAGTGGTAATGGGAGTGAGTCACCCACCTAAAAAGTCATTGAAAACAACCTTTCTAAGTGATGGCATCAATAGGGTGTTTATAAGGGTAAACAAGTGTGGTGGTGAACATTGGATTTATTTGAGAAAATGCACTACCATGTTTATCATTTAACAAAGGTAATCAGCAATGTTATATTTTATTCCATAGATGTTAATGTACACAGTAAAGAGAGGGAAATAATTATTTTAGGCAAAATACCTGAATCGGGTTGAAAATATTTGTTTTGTGTCAAGCTGAATCTGCTGTTAACGTTCCAGAGGAAAAACAATGTGGAGAGTTGAAATCACGTATTCAATACACGATTATGAACTTTCTGAAGAACTGTGTATTATTATGCCTCCCTCCCTGATTGCATTCATTCCAATAGTTTTACCTCCCTTTGACCTTGGAGATGTGGTGTGTGTGTCCAGATTATAGTATAAGACAGAAGCAGCTGAGACAAACTCATTATTGTTTTTTCATCTGTTGACCTCCCTCATTTTTCTTTGTTTGACACTGTCCTTCTTCACACCATCCTCCCTTTGTTTCTTTGATACTGTATCTGGGCACTGCTGCTTCTCTTTCAAATGCTACCTCACCCTTGCACAGCACTTACTATGTGTCAGTCACTGTTTTAAACACCTTCTATATTTACCCCATTTCACATTTAATCTTCTCCACAACTCTATGATATAGCGCTAGTAACTCTACCTTTAAAGACAAGGAAATTCAAAGAAGTTTAAGTAACCTTCCACGCACACTTTTTCTGGCCCATATGTGGTTTCTGACTCTTTCACGGAACACAGGAAGGAAGAAGGGTAAGTTTTCACTCTGCTGATACTGTTGTGAGTTGGCATCCTGCTCTATGAGTCAGGCCAGTGGTCAGAGTATGCCTCTAGGTCAGTGGTTCTCAACCTTCCTGATGCTGCGACCCTTTAATACAGTTCCTTGTGTTGTATGTGGGCGTATCTGCATGTGGGCGGACCCGCCTGGAGACGGATAGAGGAGCGGTGTCTCGGTTCCTAAGACCATTGGAAATATGTGTTTTCCGATGGTCTTAGGCGACCCCTGTGAAAGGGTTGTTTGACCCCCAAAGGGGTCATGACCCACAGGTCCCTTAGAGTCTAAGGGATCCTTTGCTGGGCTCCTAGGAGAGTCCCATCACTGGGGGAACTTTCACCTGTAGTTTCTCTTAAAGTTGGTGATGTACTGGCTCACTGACTCCCATTGTCTCTGCCTCTGAAATCAAGGAATTAGGTAGATTCTGTTCATTAAAATCTGTTTGCCTCTTCAGTAATGATCTGCACTTAGACAGAATTTCAGATGATTTCAGATGATTCTCTCTCACTTGGCTGAACTTTAGTCCAAAGGAAACACTCAGATACAATTGTCTCAGCAATACCAGGTAATGCAGGATGTACATTATAGTCCCTCCTTGCTCCACTTGTCTCTGGGAGCCAGCAGTGTATTTCATGCCTACTACATTTCTTAGGTAGGAGTTAGACCATCCACTAGGTCTTCCCATTGTGGAGAACATGTGTCAACTCCCAGGATGGTCTCAATGAAAACCTTCTTAAGTTGAAGAATTGAACGCAGTTGGTCTCTTTTATCGAGTTGAGGTGGGGAAGAAGAACCCACAGAACGCACAAAGGTCTGTCCAAAAATTCTTTCTCCCTATTCTCTTTTTCCTGGACCTTTTTATATTTCTAATTTGGCAGAGGAAGTTAAAAATTTTCTAAATAATTTTTGCCACGTTCTTTTAAATCTTGGTTTAGCACAAACTCATTTTGTTATTTAGTATCTGAAACATGTGTGTGTGTTTATATATAAAGATACCTTCATGTTTATTTCTGATTCTTCTACAGAACTTAGTGTGCAATGGCACTGACCAGGTATATTATATTTGGCATAGTATATACAGTACTTATTCCAGTATGTGGCATTTAGTAGGCATTCCTATGATGTTTGTATAGTGAATCAATGCATAAACACAGATTGTTCACTTATTAATGAACATATATAAAGATAGTTCAGCACTCGTGGGTTTGGCTCAGCAATTAGAAGACCAATGGGTCGAGGGTTCAGTTCTGGTCAAGGGCACCTGCCTCAGTTGCAATTCATCCCTGGCCCTGGTTGGGTCATGGGGAAGGCGACCAGTTTGGCTCAGCAGTTAGAGCGTCACCCTGCGTTCCATAGAGACCCGGGTTCAGTTCCCGCTAAGGGCATGTACCTTGGTTGCAGTTTGCCCCCAGCCCTGGTTGGGTCGTGCGGGTGGCAGCCACTCGATGTGTCCCTTTCACATTGATGTTTCTCTCTCTCTCCCTCCCACTCTATCTGAACAAAAAATGGAAAAATGTCCTTGGGTGAGAATTAAAAAAAAAGATAGTTCAGAAAGATCCCCTACCCAGCTATAACCATGAAGTCATATATGTCCCAAAAACAATTATCATTTTTTCACAAGAAACATTTTTTTAATCTTTCCTAAAAATGCATCAGTTAAGTAATAAACATTATTTCCAGAGTTCTACACAGTCCTGCCAAAATGTCAATCATACCATGACACAAACAGGCATTTTTAAAAATAAAGCAATTTATAATACAGTTGTATACTAAGTGCCATAAATTCTCAGATTGCTATACAAGAATGTCAGGCCTCTCTGCTAATGAAATGAAGGAATATAATTGACAGTCATGTGATTTCATTGTAATGCACATGATATAATAAATCTGGTTACTGAAAGGTCTGTGGTACACTGTTTAAAGTATATTAATTGATTACCTTGGAGTCAGCTTATTTTGAAATTCCTGATTGTGAGCTTTGATATGAATGTACTATACATATGAAGTATATTATAATAGCTCTTTTCCAAATGCAATGCATATGATCAGTAGAGTAGGGGCTTTACAAAAACCTCTGTCACCATCTATTGCCAATTTGTAACAGATGTTGTGGTAATAAAAATTCCTGTTTGAAACAAATAAAAAGATTCTCTATATTGGCCTTTCCATGGTGCCTATTCTGGGTCAGTAACTCCAGATCAAGTAAAGGAAAACTCCTAATTCTCAACCAAACAGAACCACATAACCATCGAGAAGAAACAAAAATGAATTTTCTATATGAAATTAATTTGATAATTGTGTCATGAATGAGAATTTATTTAACTTTTAAAATATGAGGGTTTTGTTTGTTTAATTTTAAAAAGAGGAAAATGAAGGCATTGTTTTTCCTACTGTTGGTGCTTTATCAGTAACCCCTTAACAAGATTTATTAACCGGAGAGTCTAGTGGGGGTCACCTTTAAAATGTGTGACCAAGTGAGAAAAGTATGTTTCTGAACATTTGTAATCAAAGTGCTCACAATATCTATCTTAAATCACTTTAAGTGAAACTATCCTTCAAAACACAAATTTATGTTAAGTATTGTATAAGAAAATATTCATATGTTTTAATGAACCTATCTTTTAGTTGAGTTGTTTGTCTTTTTATTATTGAGGTATATGAGTTCTTCAATATGGGAACAAGTTCTTCATCACATACATGATTAGCATAGTTCTCTCATTATATGGGTTGCCTTTTCACATTCTTATTAGTGTCCTTGGAAGCTAATATTTCTAACTATTGATGAAGTCCAATTCAGCTATTGTTTTCTTCTGCTGCTTATGCTTTATATCTAAAAAAAAAAAACAAAAAAAAACAATCACCTAATCCAAGTGCAAGAAGATTTACAACTATATTTTCATTTAAAATTTTTTATAGTTTAACTCGTTGAATTAGAAAGTTGAGTAGTTTTTATGTATAATGTGAGGTAGGGGTCCAGTTTTATTTTTCTGGATGTGAATATCCATGTGCCCAGCACCGTTTGTTGAAAAGACTGTTCTTTCTCCATTGAATGGTCTTGGCACCCTTGCAGAAAAAGCAACTGACCCTAAATGTACAAATTTATTTCTGGATTATTAATTATATTCTATTGATATTTATATTGATTTTTATGCCAGTACCACACTGTCTTGATTCCTGTAGCTTATTAAAATAAGTTTGAGCCCTGGCCAGTTTTGCTCAGTGGTTGGAGCGTTGGCCTGTGGACCAGAGAGTCCCAGGTTCGGTTCCCACTAGAGGCATGTATCAAAAATAAATAAATAAATAAATAATTTGAAACCAGGAAGTGTGAGTCCCACAACTTTGTTCTATTTTTCAAGATTGTTTTTGGCTATTTTGGGTCATTTGCATTTTCATATGAATTTTAAGATCAGTTCATCAATTCTGCCAAAAATGAAGCTGACATTTTTAATGTTTTAATTTATTTATTTAGAGAGAGAGGCAGGGAAAGAAAGATAGAGACATTGATGTAAAGGAGAAACAAAGGCTGCCTCTTGCACGTCCCCTACTGGGGGTTGAGCCTGCAACCTGGGCATGTTCCCTGACCAGGAATCAAACTGGGACTTCTCAGACGATGGGATGATGCTTAATCCACTGAGCCACACTGGCCGGGTTAAACTGACATTTTTATAGAGTTTGTATTGTATCTACAGATCCACTTGGGGAGCACTGTCATCTTCACAATATTAAATTTTCCTATTCATAAGCAGAGGATGTCTGTTTATTTAGATCTTTAATGTCTTTCAATGGTATTTTGCAGTTTTCACTGTACAACTGTCATAGTTCGTTCAGGTTGCTATAACAAAATACCACAGACTGGGTAGCTTATCAATGAAAACATTGATTCCTCACGATTCTGGAGGCTGGAAGTCCAGAGTGGCCAATGTGGTTGCATGCTGGTAAAGACCCTGTCCACGGTTCCTACTTGGTGCCTTATAGCTGTGGGCACACGTGGAGCCTCTCTTGTGAGTCGCTAATCCCATTCATCCAGATTCCACCCTTATTACTTCAGTGCTTCCCAAATGCCCAACCTTCCAATATCATCACATTAGGCATCAGAATGTCAATATAAAAATTTTGGGAGGGGACACAAACATCTGGACCATAGCAACACGTATTATAATTCTTTAATTAACTTTATTACTAAGTATTTTATTATTTTTATGTTATTATAAATAGAATTGTTTTCTCAGATTTATTTCCAGATTGTTCATTGTTAGCAGATATAAAAACAATTGCTTTTTTCTACTGATCTTGTATCCTGCAACAACAATGAGCACGTTTATTTGTCTTTCTCTGACCCAGCTTTATTGAGGCATAATTGATTATTAAAATTGTTTATAAGATCATTTAATATACATTGGAAAGAATAACTACAATCAAGCTAATTAACATATTCATCACCTCACATAATTATCATCTTCATGTTTGTGTGTTGTGTGTGTTGACAACATTTAGAATTAACCTATTTTTAATTGTTTAGTCAGTGCGTAGATATATTTTGAGTTCTAGAAACCAGGCACTGGGAAAAGTCCAGAGCAAAGGTTAGAGAGATAAAAAGAGAAGACCAACCAAGTGTTGCACCATGTGGTTAAACAAGGAAGCAAAATCTACAAGAAGCCTCTACAAACAGGTAGAATGCTTGTATCTTCTTCAAGGTTTCATCTTTAACCCCTTTCCTTCCTCATTTTATACAAATAGAGAGGATCATAAGAGACTTCTGTGGACAATTATATGTCAATAAACTAGATAACCTAGAAGTAATTAATAAGTTCCTAAAAACATAAAATCTACCAAGACTGAATCATGAATAAACAAAAAATCTGAACAGATCAATTACTAGTAAGGAGATTGAATCAGTAATCAAAAACTTATTAAACAAAAGGCCAGGACTAGATGACTTCAGTGATGAATTCTACCAAAATTCAAAGAAAAATGAACAACAATCCTTTTCAAACATTTACAAATAATAGAAGACAACACTTCCAAACTCATTTTATGAGGGCAGCATTATTATTATCCCCAAACCAGAAAAGGACACCACAAGAAAATAAAATCATATACCAGTATCTCCGATAAACATAGAGCCAAAAATCCTTTAAAAAAAAAATAGCATACTGAATTTAATAATCCATTCAACACCATGACTGAGATTTATTTCAGGTATGCAAGGATGGTGCAATATTCCCAAATCAATCAATGAGATATACCACATTAATAAAATGAAAGATAAAAATCATATGGTCATCTCCGTAAATGCAGAAAAGGCATTTGACAAAATTCAACACCCATTGCTGATCAAAACTCTCAACAAATCAGGTATAGAGGGAATATACCTCAACATAATAAAGAAAATGTATGACGAGACTACAGCTAACATCATACGAAATGATAAGAGGCTGAAAGCTTTTCTGTTAAGATGAGGAGCAAGACAAGGATGCCCACTTTCACCATTTTTATTTAACATAGTATTAAAGTTTTAGACAGAAAAATTAGACAATAAAAAAAAGTAAAAGCCATCCAATTCTGAAGAGAATAAGTAAAACTGTCACTAGTTGAGGATGGCATGATATTATATAAAAAACCCTAAAAATCACATTAAAAATGTTTAGAACTAATTAAAAGTTTTAGTGAGTTGCAGGATACTAAATCAGAATAGAAAAAACAAGTTGAATATTACACACTGACAATGGGTTACCAGAAAGAGAAATTAAGATAACAATTTATTTACAATAACATCAACAAAAATAAAGTACCTAGAAATATATTGAATATAGAGGTAAAAGATCTGAACACTGAAAATTGTAAGACATTGATGAAAGAAACTGAAAATGACACAAATAAATAGAATAATATTCTGTGCTCATGGAATGGAAGAATTAATATAGTTAAAATGTTCGTACTACCCACAATGATCTACAGATTCAGTGAAATCTCTATCAAAATTTCAATGGTATTTTTCACAGATATAGAAAAGAAAAATCCTAAATTTTATAGAACCACAAAGACCTTGAAAGGCCAAACCTATCTTGAGAAAGAAGAGTAAAGTAGGAGGCATCACACCTACTGATTTCAAACTATACTACAAAGTTGTATGGTATTGGCATAAAAAAAGACACATAGATCAATGGAACAGAATAGAGAGCCCATAAATAAACTCAAACATATACAGATAATAAATATTTGACAGAGAAGCAAATAATATACAATAGGGGAAGGGTGACCTCCTCAATAAATGATGTTGAGTAAAATGAACAGCCACGTGGAAAAGAATAAAACTGGACCTTCATATTATATCATACATAAAATCAACTCAAATTGGATGTGAAACTTAAAATGTTAGACCAGAAATGGTAAAACTCCTAGAAGAAATCATAGGGAGTATGGTTCTTGACATTGGTCATGGCAATGAGTTTTTGGATTTGACTTCAAAAGTAAAGGAAACAAAAGCAAAAACAAACAAATAGGACTACATCAAACTAAAAAGCTTCTGTTCAGCAAAGAAAACCATCACAATAAAAAGGCAACCTATGGAATCAAAGAAAATATTTGTAAACCACATGTCTGATAAGGGGTTAATATCCAAAAAATATAAAGAACTCATACAACTCAATAGCAAAAAAAAAAAACTCAATATAAAAAATGGGCAAAGGATCTAAATAGACATTATTTCAAAGAAGACATACAAATGGCCACGTTGTAGATGAAAAGATGTTCAAAATCACTATCATTGGTGAAATACAAATCAAAACCATAATGAAATATCACCTTACACTTGATAAGATGTCTATTATAAAAAATACAACAGTAACAAATGCTGGCAAGATATGTAGAAATGGGAACCCTTGTGCACACTTAGTGGGAATGTAAACTAAAAAGCCACTATGGAAACCATTAGGCAGTTCTGTCGGGAAATTAAAAATAAACTACTATATGATCCAGCAATTTCTCTTCTGGGTATGTATCCAAAGATAACAAAACCATTATCTCAAACTCACTATATCAAAGAGATATCTGTAATCTCATGTTCATTGTAGCATTATTTTTAATAATCAAGGTATGGAAACAACCTAAGTGTTTATCAATGAATAAATTAAGCCACGAAAATATATGTTTTCTTGGAGATACATACACACACACACACACACACACATGTGTATATATATAATTACTATATTATATTATATTTTATATTACTGTATGATATGTTATTCAGTCTTAAGAAAGGAGAACCTGTCATTTGCGACAACATAAATGAAACTCAAGGGCATATGTTAAGTGAAATAGCACTTAGCAAAAATAGACAAATACTGCATGGTATCACATATATGTGGAATCAGAAAACAAAAGGGTAGAATTCATAAAAACAGAAAGTAAAAAGTGGTTTCCAGGGGCTTAGTGGTGAGGGAAATAGGGAGAGGTTGGTAAATGGGTATAAACTCTCAGTTATAAGGTAAAGTCTGAGGAGCTAATGTATAACATGGTGTCTATAATTGATAACACTGTATTGTGTAATTGAAATTTGTTAAATGAATAGAATTTAATTATTCTCACCAAAAAAGAAGTGGAGGGGTAAATTTGTGGGTGTTGGATGTTTTCACTGACAGTTGGGAGACTCCTTTTGATGTATACATGTATCAAACCATCATGTTTTATACTTTAAATATTATTTTATTTGTCAATTATACCTCAGTGAAGCTGAAGAAATAAAATAAAACACAAATTCCTGGTCCCAGATGAGATTCACTGAATCAGATGTCTAAAAGTTAGAAGAGCGTTGATTCAAAGTACATGCAAAACTTTTGAGAATTTTAAACATGCATTGCTATTTTGACTCTTATCCAGAAATACAAATATACTACATCTCCAAAGTTTGCCAAACCTATCAATCTAAGTAAGCTGCTTTGATATTACAAATTATTGCTGAACCCAAGCTGGCGTCTAGTAATGGTTCCTCCACAAACTATCCCTTTAATGACCTACTACAGGAGGTTTCTAGGTTATCCACTTGCAATTTAAAACATATACCATGTTTCTGTTATGGTGATTAAGTCAGTATTTTCCATTCAACAGTATTCTGTTTCCACACAAATTCTCAAAATATTTCCAGCAGTAATTCTGCTAGTTACTTCTGTATCAGGATGTAGTGCATCTAAACCCCAGAGTGTGAAACTCATTTCAAAGAGCTGAGCATTTTCTACCTCTTAGCCATGTCTGTCTCATCCGTCCAAAATTATGGAGAATTTAATAATGTTACTTTTTAAATATCATCTTCTGCTGCCTAGAATCTATCCTATTTTTAAATGTCTCTGTATGCAAACTGTTGTATTCTTACTTTATTTTAAACATGTTTCTCCATGTAAATATAAGAAAACTGGCAATTCAGACAGAAGCATGATCAGAAGAGGAGTATGTGAAAAGATAAACGCTGTCATCTTAAAACATGTGACTACTCTTAGATTATATTAGTTTAATTATATTCTGTTTAAACACAAACAGAAAACTATTTCCTGGGCAAAGTGAGATCAGTGTTAGAGCACAGATCTCCCAATTTCTAATCCAGGGCTACCTCGCTTCTACCACATGGTTTCAATGCACACAATGCTAACATGACCAGGTTTGAGTATTTCATCAGTCAGAAAGATTGTCTCAAGAGGACCAGGGTTCAAAGCCAGAGAATATCCTTTGGATGGGTCCCTTATCTTCCCTACAACTGTTTCCTCATTTTAATATATTCCATATCTCATATTCTCACTATTTTTAGGAAATCTAATAAATTAATACACATAGTACTTAGTCCAGTGCCTAGGGTTATTATAATTAGTCAAATGATTTCCTCTTAACAAAACTAATAGAGTAACAAGGGCAAAAATAATTCTTGGTATAATGAGAGGGTCTAAAACAATAGAGCTTGTTCTATTTTCTGAAATCTTCATTCTAAATGAATTCAAATGTATCTATGTTCAAATCTAATCGCATTTTATGAAATGATGTTAATATTTTGCATTTTGAAGTGGGATGCTTAAGAACTTAAATTACATTAGCATTGCCACTTCCATAGGGATGATATAAAAAGTTATGATGTTACTAAATATCAGCTGGATTCCTGTCGGTGCTAATATCTTTTGACTTCATCATTTATTCGTGCAATTAAAAAATCCTCTTAACATTGCCTCACACACAACACCTTCTCTCAAATAATTCCTCTTGATCATTCCAAGGCATGTCTTTAGCCTGCTGACTGTATCAACTCATCAGATTTAATAGGACAAACAAGGAGAACACCCTTGACTCTTCTCCCAGTTACATACCAGCATTCTATCAGAATGCAAAATTTCTGTGTTCTCCAAAAAGGAATAAGAAAGTTTACTTGGGGGAGAAAAATCCCAAAACCCTAGATATGAGACACCTCAGTGGGTCTCCAGTTACTACAGAGAAGATAAAACTTTATTTCCTTTCATTTTTTTTAATTCATTACTAATTTTTAAAATTAAATAGAGTATTGCTATATAAAACAGTTCTGATGAGGAGACAGTCAATGAGGAGAGTAGCTCACAAATAATGATGGAATCATTGTTTCAAAAAAAAAAAATCAAGTCTTGACACAACACAGTTCTGAATTTTAGTAATTGACTGTGATGAAAGTATAAAAATCAGACATCCCTCTGCAGTAAATTGCATATCTTCTTTAAAAATTCCCTATCTTCTCCAATGTGACAGATCAGAAGAGAAGTTTGAGGGTACATATGACACACTAAATGCAACAGTTGTCTGACTTCAAGTAACAAAAACTGTGATTCAAAAGTATTCACCAATAACCCCTCAGATGTGATTGATCATTATATCCATCAAAGTCACAGTTGAAGACTAAAATCTTTATCACTCTGCAGTAAAACCCATTTTAAGAAACTAAAGTTATGAGGAGGGACAATTAAAGTATTTTAGTTCTCTTTGGGGATATACAAATGTAGGTTAATATATGCCAATGGTCAAAAAGAGGTTAATGCCAGCTCTAGACTTATTCAAAAAGGTTCATGTGAGGTTATAATGATTTAGATAGCATGGAAATAATTTCCGGACATCCCCCAACCTCGCCATTTTCTCAAATCTTGAGAGAGCTTTTAGACTCTTCCCATATATGCCACTTTTACAAAGAAGCAGAGCCTTTAAAAGAAAAACATTTTTGGCTCTGTTAATGCTAGTGTATTCTTCCAGCCCGGTATTCAGTGTGTTGGACTGGACAGGCAATTACATGCAAATTTGTTGGGAGCTAGGAGGTTCATTTACTACATTCAACCCCATAGAGGAAGATCAATAGAAGTGCAAAACCTAATCCTAGATGAAAGCACCATGATCAGGTAATGGTTATAGAGCTAAGGCCCTCAGAAAAATGTTGGGAATCAAAGGGCATGCTAGAGAAAAGCATTATGCATAGTGCTTTTTTGAACCATATGGGAAAGACAACAGACAAAGTGAACCAAAGAGTTGGAACACAAGAAGGTAGACGTGCAGTTCAACACAAATTGTGAGGGTTTTTGAAAAGATATGAATGAGGATTGGACCAATTAAAAATGGCTGCCTTGAAAATCTTTTGTTGGCTGTTTAAAGAATAGTGGTTTGCAACCACTGCTCAAACTCAAACCATGCAAGACATGCTTGCTTTTAACTCTTAAGAGGAACTCTTTACTGCTGGTATTCTTGTCTTTAATTTTTGTGGGGTTTTTTTTTCCTGATATTTTCCCTTACCCAAGACCACATACCCTGTTGACACTGAGCAAAAGTTATTAAATATTTCTTAATGAAAATTTAGAAAAATGTGTAAGTTAAGAGTTATTGTTGATTTCATGGAAGGAAGAAAATGAGAATGAATAGGCTGGGAACTTGTACATGTTGTTGAGGCTTGTGGTCATTTTGATTGCCTGTTGAATAATTTGAATGTCACCTCAAGGCATGAACAGGTATGCAGCCTGCATTACAAGGGGAAAATAAAAGTCCTTAAAGTATAATTGGTGTTTATCAAGGATGCCTGTCAGTGTCTCCAGAATGTACTGATGGAATACATGGCCCGTGTGTGATGGAATTTCAGAGGAGCTGTGCATGGTTTCCAAAATTGCCATGCATCTCCTAAAATCACATGCATGTTTTTGTGTGCGTGTACCCTATTGCCATTTACTGGGGAAGGAATTTTAAGAATCTTAGAGCATTTCTGAAACAGAAAAAATATCTAGAACTTTTAAAAAATTATATTTTAGTTTCATTGTTGACATTATTACAGATGTCTCCATTTTTCTGCCCTTTGCCCCCTTAACCCAGACCCCACCTGACCCTCCCTCTGGCCCTCACCACATTGCTGACTGTGTCCATGGGCTATGCATATTGCTCCCTGGCTCTTCTCTTCACCTTCTTCCACCCCTTGTGCCCCACCCATCTTCCCTCTGACATCTGTCAGTCTGTGCCACATATCCATGTCTCTGGTTCAATAAATTAAAAAATTGGCCAGCAATTTCTGTGGTAATCTATGTCCTCTAGGAAGCAGATGGCAAAACAGGAGTAAGCATGCAAGAATTTTATTAGGGGAAATGCCTATGAGAGAAAACGGGGCAAGAGCAAAGGAAGATGGGGAGAGCCATCAGACCAGGACACATGTCTGACCCCAAGAGAAGAAGAGACAAAAGGGAGCTTCCTAGACTGCCCAGTGGACTAAAGAAATTTGGGCCAAGCTTCTTAGTAGAGGAGTTCTTGAACCAAGTTACACATCAGTGGAGTTCTGTCTCACAGGAATGGGCCTGCCTTGGTCTCTCTGCCACACTCAGTCTGGGAGGAAGTCAGTGGGGAGGATGGTTTCAGCACAGACATGGCAATGAAATCAGAGCCCAGTATCTGGGGCCATTAAGGCACATGTTTGTGGCTGTTGTACTTTGAGGCTGTTGTATTTTGTGTACTTTGGCTATTGGTCAGATCTGCTCTTCAACTTGCTAAAAAATATTGTTCAGGAAATGAGACTACATTCTATGTAGTTTTGAGCTGGTCACTTAACCTCAGCATGTTTGGTTGTCTTGATCTGAATAATAACCCCAATCAGAAATTCATTTAGAGCTCTCATCCTTTATGCACCCAGACATACTGCCGGGTTTATGTTTTCATAGTTTAGATTGTTTTTATTCAAAACTAAAAACAAAGGATTTTTCTCTTTTTCCACCTTATGGTCTTTGAATTAGTCATTCACAAACTAAGTGTTCATTATGGGTAAGATACTATACTAGGTGCAGTGTACAATGTTAGCAAATATAAGCTATCAATAGTGCAATCCCAGATTGAGTTGTGTGTTAAACTGAATGAACAGGGGAGGAAGAGCATGACCAGTAGATAAAATTGTATAAGGAAAGGTTCAGTAGCCACCGCCTAGAAACATAATGTATATGTCTCAACATGATTATTTTGGATCACAATGTCATTTCAGAAAACTATTGTCATATTACACTAGCAATAATACATGTTACATCAAAAAAAATTTTCTGACCAGAAAGCTTTACATTAGTGTCCTTACTAATTTTCATTGTAAAGATTATAGTAGGATATTTAATTTATGCTACTCAGTGGAAACTATCAAAGACAGTTATTTCCATGGAAAAATAATCTAAAGTCCTTGCTTAATTCTACACATTGAAACTTAAAACAGAGAAAAAAGGAACTCCAAAAGCAACATAAATATGATCAAAAAGCAAATAAATAACAAACTGGGAAAATATATACAGTATACATTGCAAATCCTTAATTTATAAAAGCTCTCACAAATCAGTAAGTAAATGAACATGTCCATTGAAAAATGGGTAAACATTAGGAATAGAAACTGTATAGAAGAAACACACATCATATAGTAATATATCAACATCATGTATAATGAATGAAATGCATATTAAACAATAAGCTTCTATTTTTACTTATATAATTAATAATGTATAAAAGGAGACCAGTAAGACTTGGCAAAGTGCAGAGAGAGAGGGCCAGCCCCAGCCCTACAGTCAAAAGATCCTCGTGTGACTTAATTCTGTCCCCCTCTGAGTACAGGCCCAGGAAAAGTTTCTTCATCTCTCCAGATTTTAGTTAGCTCATTGGTAAGGTAAAGATACTATTTGCCTCAGAGGACTCAAGAAGATTAGAGATAATGATTGTAAAATTCCTCTCTCTGCTTATATCTGCCATAGGGTGGTGTCCCTAAAGCAGTGATTTTCAACCTTTTCATCTCACGGCACACATAGACTAATTACTAAAGTTCTGCGGCACACCAGAAAATATATTTTTTGCCAATATGACAAAAAAATATAGGTATAATTTTGATTCATTCACACCAAAAGGCCACTGTTGTGTTGGCTGTGTCATTTTTTTATTTGCGAATCTAAGAGAAAAGACATTAGTGCCCTTGACTAAATAGTCAGGAACTGCATGTTTTGAAAATTCTTGTGGCACACCAGTGTGCCGTGGCACACCGGTTGAAAATCACTGCCCTAGCTTCCACTGTGGCTCAGTGGATTAAGCTGGTCCCATGGACTGAGAGGTCTTGGTTCCATTCCCAGTCAGGGCACATACCGAGTTGTGGGCTCGATCCCCAGTAGGGGGCAGGCAGGAGGCAGCCACTAGATGTTTTTCTCCCTTCCTCTCTCTGTAAACAAATGAATAAAAAACATTTTTAAAAATCGCTGCCTAAAGCATTGGTGGTTTTTGCCATCACCAATATCCCTTCACATCTGAAAACAGAAGTCAGTCACAGTACCTAAGAATGACACAACATTGTCCAGCCACACCTAAATGTCAATTCACAAGACAAACATCTGGATGTTTATTCTGCCTCAGGAAGACTAAGTTCAAGAGAAAAACCACAAAATCCATGTGTGGCCTTATAAGATTGACTTGGTTTTATTTAGTTATTTGGAGTGTGATTGGGAGTGCTACATACTGTGTGACCCTCTTCTAGACCAGTTTTTCTTCTCATTGTTTTTGGAATAAAAATGCTCTGATGGTCCACCATAGCCTATATGATAGTAGTAGTAACTGTTATAATTTTTTAAGCAACTACTATGTGCCAGGCCCTCAGATCCCTTAAATACAAAATGTTATCTACAAAACCCCTGCAAAGCACACCCCATTTCCATTAGGAAGATAGGAAATGGTGTCCAAGGGGTTAAACATCCTAATGCCAGTGACAATAGTAAAATAGTCTTGAAGATATCCTGACTGACCGGTCCTTTCGATAAGCAGAGAGAAACATTTTGTGAGGAAACCTGGCTATAAATGATTCCAAGTTGGAAAATAACTCAGAAGTGTCCAACTCAAAATTTGAAGATGTTTTGGGAATACCTTAATATACTTTACTTCTATTTTCCTTTTTATGAATATATAAGGGTAATATGTGATTAAAACATCTATATCTGAAGAAGTCTAAAAGAGTTTTCAACCAGTATGAAATAAAATTCTTAAGTAGTATGTATACATTGTTTCAGGTTTTAATTAACAGAAGCTTTTTTCTCTGTATCCATAATGGAATGGATGAAATAAAGTACTAACTAAGGAAGACCTTTAAATGCTTTAAAACTCTTTCATCCATACAAAAGATGGAAAACCTGTTAATAACAGTGGCCCCTCAGCTGGAAAACAGACGAATCGAGAAACTGGATACATAATTATCCACTTGCACAGCAGCAGCGGACTGTTCCTTTAACCCCAAAATGAGTCAACCTATAATGAATTTACTCCAAAGTATCTAAGGTGAGTAAGCAATTCCCTTGTAGCAAACTACTTGCTGCTATGAGGTAAATGAACGCTTCCAAACACCATTTAATAAATCTCTTCTTACACAGCACTAAATTGTTCCCTGATGTTCTGGGAAGTCAAGATGCCACACAGGAGAAATGTTCTCCTATAGGGTATTTTATTCCTCTTACCTCACTTCGATCACGTAGGGGCTAAGGAGGTCATCTGGATCACTGTGACACTTTAAAGTTTTGTCAGTTCAGGGAATCACATGAGGAGGTTCATAACACATATGAATTCAATACGGTTAGGGGGCTTGGTATAATTTCTTTCAGGCAACAATTTCAGGGTTTGTTTTTTGCTTTATAAGGAAAAAATATTTTTTAGGTTTAGGGTTGGAGGCTTTCCTTTAACTCTCGTTTTCTATAGGTTCTCTGTTTTAATGTTTAGTTACTTCTCCTCTTTCTGTTGCTAAGCAGATGGGACACGTTGCTATGTGACGTCTTACACAACCACTTTTCTGCAGTTTCAACGGTAATGACCAGAGGTCATGAAAACATAATCACACACATTGAAAACTGGAGCACTTGCCTTTTTGTTCCAGGAAAACCACAGAGAACGTACCAAAAAATCTTTTTAAGAATATAATAACAATAATATATTCATTAAATAAGTTTTCTTTATATTTTATCCCACTGGAGAATCACAAAAACCCAGGGAAACATTAAGGGGAAGTCTCAGCACCAACATCATCATCATTATCATATTTCAGGTAAGAAAAATGAGATTATAAAAGGTCCAGTTAGATGGTAAATACATGGTGATGATGGGAAATGAGGTCTATTCATTTGACTTCCCACCCAGGAAATAACAAAATGCTCTCGGAAGCATATGAAAGCTGTAAGTTTCACACTTGTAATGAAAGCTCCTTTAAAAGTATAATTTTATTTCCCATAGCTCTGTATGCTAACTTGCAGAATATAGTTATTTTTATGTAACTCTAATAAATATTATGTAAAAAGTGAAATTTACATATTAAAAATAATAATTAAAATAATAATGTAGATAGTTATCGATTATCTGATGCTAAGTTCTACTGGGCATCCAAATAAATGATCTCCCTATACCAGCCCACATAATTCTCACAACAGCCTAAGCATGATGAAGAATCGAATAACATGCCAAGGTCAATCATTGTGTCCCTAGTGGAGCAGAATTAAAACTCGTGTGCTGGACTTCCAAACCTCCCACATACTGTTCCAGCAGCTCTTTCAGATTTTTTCAGAAAATTCCTCGTCCCTTTGTATTACAGGGTACTTTTTCGTAATTCCAGTTTTGTTTGTTGGTTAATCCTCACCCGAGGATATTTTTCCACTGATTTTTAGAGAAAGTGGAAGGGAGGGAGAGAGAGAAACATCGATCACATTGTTTACCTCTCGCAAGATCCCCACCGGCCGGATTGGAACCTGCATCCCAGGTAGGTGCCCTTGATAGGAAATAGAACCTGCAACCCCTCTGTCTGAGCGCCGATGCTCCAACCACTGAGCCAAACCAGCCAGAGCCATAATTTCAGTTTTAATTGATGTTTTTCATTGTCAAGAAACACAGTGAAACTTGGTTTGTAAAGTAACAAAAAGTTTGCATTGGGAAGGCATGGCAAATTAGCTGGGTGATTGAGAGCTGACAGGTAACTATCATACAACGACAATAATGTGAGCATATGTGTATGATTAATCACTCCATTGTACACAAAATACAGAAAAGCCAGTGACCACGTACATGGTGCCCCAGGATGAGCACTGCAACAGGGATTAAACTTGGTCTTTAAGTTCATTATTTAAAAATACCTTTTTAAATATTGACTTGATATAAAAGAACATTAACAAATATTTGTGGTACAACAAATCAGTAAAATTAAGACCTATATGTATACCATTCAGTTAAAGAAATAGAGCATTACCATTATCTTTGGAGTACTCCTCCTCTCCCTCCAAAGGTAACTACTCTCCTGAGTTTCGTGTTTATCATTTTCTTTGTTTCTTTGTACTTTTCCCACACAATTTGCATACTTAATGTATTGCTTAGTTGTGCATATTTTGGAGAATGGATTTTTTTTAATTCATCTGCAGTCTTATGTGATTGCCTTTCTCACTTAACGTTACATTTCTGAGATACTTTTAAGTTGTTGCTTGTAGTTGCAGCTCATTCTTTTTTTTTTTTTTAATCCTCCCCCGAGAACATATTTCGATATTTGGTTCAGATAGAGTGGGAGGGAGAGAGAGAGAGAGAAAAACATCAACGTGAAAGGGATACATCGAGTGGTCACCCCCTGCACGACCCAACCAGGGCCGGGGACAAACTGCAACCAAGATACGTCCCCTTAGCAGGAAAGGCACCTGGGTCTCTGGACCGCAGGCCGATGCTCTAACCACTGAGCAAACCAGCCAGGGCGCAGCTCATTCTTTTCCATTGTCCTATGTATTATAAATGGATCCATTGGTCCTTTGTATGATTAGATCACAGTGCATTTATCCAGGCCAATTTTAATGGGCATTTGTGTTACTTCAGCATTTTGCTAGTACAAAAATTACCACACTAAAGGTTTTACTATTTTTCTTCTGGTACAAGAATTTCTCTGGAATATATACGAATGAGTAGAGCGGCTGGCTTATAGGATATTCATATCATCAACTTTGCTAGATAATGCTCCATGATGTTCCAAAATACTTGTACTAATTTACACTGCTTTTGAGGTATATCAATGTTATAATTGCTTCACACACTCACCAATAATTGTTTCTGTTAGTAGCCTAATTTTTGCCTGTCTGCTGACTATGAAATGGTATTTTATTTTGTGGATCTAATTTGCATTTCTTTGAAACTAATGAGATTGACTATCTATTCATTTGTTTATAGACCATTTAAGTTTCTTTTGTACCTGTTCAAGACTTTTGTTCATTTCTGTGCCAGGTTGTGTGCCTTTATTCATCCTGATTTGTGTGGGGTTTTTTGTGTGTGTTTTTTTTTTAATATTTTTTCTTTATTAATTTCAGAGAGCGAGAAAGGGAGAAGTAAAGAGAGAGAACATCGTCCGAATGGTGTGGCTCAGTGGTTGAGCATCAACCCATGTATGCACCAAGAGGTTGCTGGTTCAATTCCCGGTCAGGACACATGCCCAGGTTGTGATCCGGATCCCCAGTGGGGAGCATGCAGGAGGTGGCCAATCGATGTTCTATCTCATCAATGTTTCTATCTCTCTCTCTCTCCTTCTCCCTTCCTCTCTCTCTAAAAATCAATAAAGAAAAAAAGTTTTTATTTAATTAAAAAAACAAACAAAACAGAGAACATCAAATGCTCCCCACTGGGGATCAAACCCACAACCTGGGCACATGCCCTGACTGGGAATCAAACTGGCGACCTCTTGGTGCATGGGTCGATGCTCAACCGCTGCACCACACCAGCCAGGCTGACTTGAGTGTGTTTTTATGTATTCTGAATACTAATCTATTTTTAGCACTATGTGCTACATATCTTCACTCAGTCAGAGGCTTATATTTTCATAGTCTCTAGGAGGTGTTTTTATGAACAAAATTTCCAGATTTCAGTGAAATCAAAAATTGTTTTAGTTTGAACTTTAGCTTCTTTTTAAAGAAATATGTCTCTACAATGATGTCATAAAGATGATCTCCAACATTACCTTCTAAAAGTTTCACAGTTTTGCCGTGCACACTTAGGTTTTCAATAAACTTGGAACAGATATCTGTGTACGGCCTACAATATGAGATCTAATTTCATTATATTACTATATGGATATAGTTCCAGAGTGATTTGTGGAAAATTTTATGTTTTCCTTGCAATGCCAATTGTGTCATAAATCAAATTTCCTCATGTGAGGGTCTGTTTAAGGATTCTGTTTACTTTTAGTATTCTCTTTGTTAGCTCATTTACCAGTATCATACTGTCTTAATTATTCTGTTTATTTTAATTCTTGGTATCTGGAAAGAAAGTTTCTTCACCTAAGAGACCAACATCTGGGCTCTCCTTGACTTTTTGATTTCTCAATTAAATGTTAGGATCAGCTTATAAAGCATCACAAAGAAAATTATGTTATGATTTTTATTGGAATAGCTTTTAACCTATACAAAAATTTTGTTAGAATTTATAAATCTTTTAGTCCATAAATATCATATAGTCCTCCATTTACTTAGGGCTTTTTCAATATCTGTTCCCATGAAACTTTAAAATTCTCTCCATAAAAGTCGTGTTTGTAGATCTTTTTTTCCCTAAATGCTTTATATATTTGAGACTACTTTAAATTGTATTTTCTTTTTAAATATTTTAAAATCTTGTTCATGAATTGGGAGAATTAACATCATTAAAATGTGCATTCTACCCAAAGCAATCTATAGACTCAATGCAATCTCCATCAAAATACCAATGACATATTTCACAAAACTAGAACAAATACTTCGAAAGTTCATATGGAACCAAAAAAGACCCCAAATAGCCACAGCAATCTTGAAAAAGAAGGACAATGTAGGTGGGATCACAATAGCAGATATCAGGTTATACTACAAAGCTACTATAATCAAAACAGCCTGGTGCTGGCACAAGAACAAGCACATAGATCAATGGAATAGAACAGAGAACCCAGAAATAGACCCAAAACATTATGCTCAATTAATATTCGACAAAGGTGGCAAGAGCATACAGTGGAGTAAAAACAGCCTCTTTAATAAATGGTGTTGGGAAAATTGGACAGCTACATGCAAAAAAAATGAAACTAGACCATCAACTTACACCATACTCAAGAATTAACTCAAAATGGATAAAAGACTTAAATGTGACTCGTGAATCCATAAAAATCCTAGAAGAAAATGTAGACAATAAAATTTCAGACATCATACGCAGCAGAATTTTCACTGATACATCAACTAAGACAACAGAAACAAAGGAAAAAATGAACACATGGGACTACATCAAACTCAAAAGCTTCTGCACAGCAAAAGAAACAACCATCAAAATGGAAAGGGAACCCATTATATGAGAAAGCATAATTACCAAGGATACATCAGATAAGGGGTAAATTTCCAAAATATATAGAGAGCTCATACAACTCAACAAAAGAAAGACAAAGAACCCAATTAAAAAATGGGGTCCTGGCCAGTTTTAATCAGTGGTTAGAGTGCCGGCCTGAGGTCGAGAGAGACCCGGGTTCGGTTCTGCTAAGGGCACATATCTCAGTTGCAGTTTGTTCCTGGCCCTGGTTGGGTCGTGTGGGTGGCAGCCACTCAATGTGTACCTTTCACGTCGATGTTTCTCTCTCTCTCTCTTCCTCTCTCTCCCTCCCACTCTATCTGAACACAAAATGAAAAATGTCCTCGGATGAGAAAAAAAAAATGGGCAGAGGAACTAAATAGACACCTCTCCAAACAGGAAATCCAAATGGCCAATAGACATATGAAGAAATGCTCAACAACACTAATCATCAGAGAGATGCAAATTAAAACAACAATGAGGTATCACCTCACACCTGTCAGAATGGGCGACATCAACAAATCATCAAACAAGTGTTGGCGAGAGTGTGGAGAAAAGGGAACTCTAATACACTGCTAGTGGAAATGCAGACTGGTGCAGCCAGTATGGAAAACACTATAGTGTTACCTCAAAAAATTAAAAATTTAACTGCCATTTAACCCAATGATCCCAATTCTAGGAATATACCCTAAGAAGCCTGAAATACCAATCAGAAAAAATATATGTATCCTCACATTCATAGCAGCACTATTTACAATCGCTAAGATCTGGAAACAGCCCAAATGTCCATCAGTAGACGAGTGGATAGAAAAGCAGTGGTACATATACACAATGAAGTACTATGTAGCTGTAAGAAAGATTTCTTATCCTTTGAGACGACATGGAGGAACCTGGAAAGTATTATCCTAAGTGAAACAAGCCAAGCAGAGAAAGACAAGTATCATATGATCTCACTTATTTGTGGAATATAATGAACATAACAGTCTAAAGAACAGGGTAGTCCCAGAGACATGGAAGTAGGGTACAGACTGATAATTCCCAGAAGAGGGGGTGGGGAGGGAGGGATAAACCACAGAACTTATATGCATGTATGCATAACCAGTGGACATGGACAACAAAGCTGGGGATGGGGTAGGGAGGGAGGGGGAAGAGAGTGTCAATTGGGGAGAAAGCAGAAACATCTGTAACAAAAATAAATAAATAAAATAAAATGCTCAGGTTTCAAAAAAATAAAAGAAAATTATAAATATATGTTTATTCTGATTGTTATATGTTGATATTTATCTATCCACCTTGCTAAATTATCTTAGTAATTCAAACAAATTATGTGCACACCATATATGTACAAAACTTATTTATTATTTGAATGTGCTAGGTAGAACTTCTGGTACAATTTTAAAAAGTAGTAGTAGTCTGCACATTTGTCATATTCCTAATCTTAAAGAAGATAATTCTAATATTTTCCCATTAACTATGAATTAGTCCACTAAAATAATATATATTTCTCTTTTTGTTTTTGTTTTAACTGCTTTAATAAGATATAATTGATGTGCAGTAAGCTGCACATATTTAAAGTGTACAATTGGATAAATTGTATATATCTATACACTTATGAAATCATCACCACAATCAAAATAGTAAACATATCAACCATAACTTCCAACAGTTCCTTTGTACCCTTTTCCCTCTTCGTGCATCCCCACCCCCAACAACCATTGTTTTGTTTTTTGTCACTACAGAGTATGTAGTTTGTATTTACTGGAAATGTATATAAATAAAATCATAACTATTTACATTTTTATCTAAACATAATTTCTGATTTCTAAACACAATTGTTTGAGATCTGTCCATGTTGTTGGCTTATCAGTAGTTCATTCCTTTTTATTGCAAGTACATTTCATTGTATGGATATAGTACATCTTGTTATTCATTCACCTGTTGATAGTATGTATTTCTTAAAGGTAAACTTTCCCAACTTTTAGTTTGCTAGAAGTTTTTACAATAAATAAATTCTGGATTTTACTAAAAGTCTTTCTCCTTTTATTGAGATGATAATATATACTTCCCTTATTTACTTATATGACAAATTACAAGTTAATAAATTATTCCCTGTAGTTGGAAGGATGCCAGTCTAGTTATGTATTTTCTTTTTATGCTGTGTGATTCACTTTCTCAATATTTTTTTTAGGAGATATTCATCTCTATGAACAAGATGAGATTTTTTTTCTATTCCCTATATTAGTTTGCATGGACTTGGAATAATTTATTCCTTGAATGTCATATAAACTTCATTGGCTAAACCATCTGGATTAATGTTTCAATTGGAATGTGTGTGTGTGTGTGTGTGTGTGTGTGTGTGTGTGTGTGTGTGTATGTGTGTGTGTGTTTGTAGAGGAGAGGTTTTTAAATACTGAATTAATTACTTTCATGGTTGGACAAGTATGATCATCTATTCTTATTTTATTAATCATGGTAAATTATATTTTGGAAATTTTTTCCAGTTCTAATGTCTTCAACATTGGAATAATGTTGTTCATTATTCTTTGAATGTTTACAGACTCTGCAGTAATGGCCTCTGTAATTCATAAATTACTATTTTTGTGTTCTCTTTCTTTCTTGATCAGTTTGGCCAGTGGAGTATTTTCAAAGAATAAACTTTTGGTTTTGTGGATTCTATTATGCTTTTGTTTTCCATTTACTATAATATACATTTGATTGACATTTTTAGGGGTTTTTTTTTCCTTGTATAGTCATAAGTTTAAACTTAGGTCATTAACATTCTATATATTTTTTTTCTAACATAAGCATTTAAAACAATAAACTTTCCTCTAAGTATCAGTCTTCCTATATTCCATAAGTTTTGATACATAGTATTTTTGCTTTTGTTTTGTTCTAAATATTTTCTAATTTTATTATAATGTCTCAGTTAACCTATGCTTTAATTATAATATATTGCTTGATCTTCAAATATCTGTGGTTGGTTGTAGCTTGATCTTAGTTTATAACTCAGCTATTTTCTGCTCAATAAAATGATCTGAATGACCTCAATCCTTTGAAATTTGTTGAGCCTTATTTTATGACCCAGTATATGGTCTATTATTTTCCATGAATACTTGAGATATATGGGGTTCACAGTTAACACTTGTTAGTCCCTGTCTAATCTTCTCTATCTTTAGTGATTGTTTATCTGCTTGATCTAACAATTACTAAGTGATATAATTTTAAATCTCCTACCACAGTGATAGGCTTGGCTAACTAGACATTTTTATTATTGCATAATTACCCTTTATCACTAGTTAACTATTTAACGTAATGACCATTTTATCTGACACTAATAGAACTATCTCAACTTTCTTTGGACTATTACTTATCTGGTTACTCTTTTATTTTATTTTTCCATTATAATTTACATTCAACATTATTTTATATTAATTTTAGGTGTACAGCATAGCAGTTAGACAATCATGTACTTTACAAAGTGTTCCCACAGATATTTCAAGTACTCACCTGGCACCATACATAATTATTGCTATATTGTTGACTACTCCTTACTTCATTATGCATAATCTTTTTCTGTCCAATTTTGAAATCTCTGTCTGTCTCTGGTGTCATGCATTTGCCCTCTAAAGTCTTTAGAGGTGGATTTCTTTTAGTATTCTGTGGCATTTGTAATAGTCTCTGGTTCTGAAGACTAGTGACCTTAAAATGGTTCTGCAAAATTCTCAGCCATTATTTTTTTAATGATTGCCTCTCCTTTATTTTCTCTCTCCTTTCCTTAACAATTCCAATTTCTTTTCAACTTTCTTGTTTTGCATTTTGTGTATTATAAATACTTTTCAAATATATCAAAAATTATTCATCTTAACATGTATAGATGTAATCTTGCTTGTACCATTTGTTGAATATTTAATTTTGAATATTGCATATTTTCTCATTTCTAAAAATTATATTATGAATTTTTTAAAAATCTACTTGACCATTGTTAAGACTCTTGCTCATTTTCAACCTCCTTTATATATCCTTAGGCATATTGATGGTTTATATTTCATAGTGTTTGTCTGATAATTCCAATATTTGAAGGCTCTGGAATTCTATAAACCTTTGTTTCTGTTGACTCTCATTTATAGTGTCATATTGCTTGTATGTATGTTTATGTTTGTATGTGAGCTTATATTCCTTGAATGTTAATAAATAGGAATTCTTTTGAGACCTGGGTTGAATGTGAGATTTTCCCAAGGGATTTATCTTTGCCTCTCCCAGATGCCTGGTCACATTGTTAACTAAGGTTAAGTTAAATTACTGATTTGAGTTTGTTGAGACCATCAGTGTACATAATTCAGATATAAACTCTCAGGGTGGATTTCCTCCCTTTCCTCCAACCAACACTAAGGTTTGAGATGGGAAATTTTTATTGATATCAATGTTACCCTCTTTCACACATACAATCTAGGACATGGACCAAGTTTAACTCTAGTTACCTCAGCAGTGAGGATGTAGCTTTTTGGGATCCTAGTTTTATTCAATGGATCTCCTACTAGATTTCTTCTGTCTTCTGTGGCAATGGAAAGCCCAGGCTCAAGGTCATCTGGATTCAACAAATGCTTTCATTATAAAAGCAGCTTCAATTCTAGTTTAATTTTTGGATTCCCGCTTTCACTTAGTTTTTTGCCTCTGAGCATGTTGTCTGATTTAGCAAATAAAAATACAGGATGTTTAATTAAATTTGAATTTTAGATAAACAGCAAATAACTCTTTTAATAAAAGTATATTTCATGCAATATTGTGGATATATTGATACTGAAAACAATTCATTGTTTATCTGAAATTCAAATACAACTGTATTTCCTTCATTTTATCTTGCAACACTACACCAATATAATTCTTATTTTCCTTTTTTAATGTATTTAATGATTTTTATTATTGATTTTAGAGAGCGAGAGGAAGGGAGAGGGAAAGAAATAGAGGCATCGATGAGAGAGAACATCAACTGGCCGCCTCCTGCGTGCTCCCCTCCGAGGACTGGGCCCACAACCTGGGCATGTGCCCTGACTGGGAATCAAACCAGCGACCTCATGGTACATGGGTCGATGCTAACCGTTGAGCTACACCGGCCGAGCGGAATTCTTATTTTCTTGCTAGTTCATTGATGCATCTAAATAGTGTTTTAAAAACTATACTAAGCAGCATTTTTAGCTGTTTACTGCAGTCAGGTCAGTCAGGATATTAAGTTTGCACATTGCTGAAGCAGAACTAGTTCTTGTCCTTCTCCTCCCACCTACCTACCTTTATAAAACTGGGAAGGTAATTTGCTCTGTGCAACTTAATCACCAAATATTTTTTTCTGCATATCCTGGAATTTGTAAAGGACCTTACAGATCATCTCCTATAATCCCCATATGTTGAGATAAAGAAAACTGAGATTCAGATAAGTAAAACAATAAAGCCAATATTATACCTAACTTAGTGGCGAGGGAAACTAGAAATTCTGTCTCCTTATTCCTTCCACATTCTTTCCACCCTACCATGTTGACCATGAAGATCAAGTGAGCTGTGTGATATCAAGACTCAAGGCAGAATATAATGTATTGAAAGTACATAAAGTATTAGAATAAAAGTAGAAAACACATTAAAAATTATTTTCTTACAGAGTCTAACAAAATAATGGGCAGCTTAAAATGTGAGATTTGCTACGAAATGATATTTATGGAAGAAATCTCATAGGAATACAATAACATGTTTATAGTCTTTTTCCCCCAGAATCCCAAACATAATAATGAGAACTTTCTATGAATATGTTAAAAAAATAAATTAATGATATTAAAAATAAAATATCTGGCTGGAAATATGCCGCATTAAACAAGAATTTTTTTTTTACCTAGAATAGAATATATTCCCCATAGCAAATAATACAAAAAAAACTGAACTTAATTAACAAAAGCCCTCTCTTTTTTTTTTTTTCCCTTCCTCTTTTCTTACAAAGAAACACTTTCAGAATGCTTAAGACTCTCACCATGCTACTTTCTTTGCTATAATCAGTGCATGATTGCCACTCAAATTGCTATACTG
The DNA here is from genome assembly GCF_014108415.1 of Molossus molossus. Classification (NCBI taxonomy): domain Eukaryota; kingdom Metazoa; phylum Chordata; class Mammalia; order Chiroptera; family Molossidae; genus Molossus; species Molossus molossus. Next base: position 21,771,886 of record NW_023425347.1, on the reverse strand, counting down.
GTCCTTTTTCCTCTAGCTCTGCATAAAAAGAAGATGCAGATGAATGGATTTTCTGTGGGTTAATTTATTAGGAGTGCAAAGCAATTATCAGCAAGGTAAATCATGGAACATGAAGTACACTATTACACGCTGGTTGCTGTATAATGTAGGTCCCTTGGCCACAAATGCAATTAAAGTGTTATATTTTATTCCTTTTAATTTTATCGCTTGGTCTATCCTATTCTTTACCCAGACAAGTTTGTACATAAATATGTGGTCTGTAAGTAGAAATATATAATAATATCACAAACAGTTTTGTATTTTGATGCTATGGAATACGTTTTAACGACACGATGGCATAAATCTTCAAAATGAAGGCTGGAGAATTTAACTGTAGGACTCAGTTCCCAGGGCATCAGGTTGTCAGTTTCTTGTGTGGCTGTAATCGGTGAAATTATATTACTGTCATGTGACCAGAGACTGATGTGAGGTGAATTAAGCAGTGCTTGCAAATGCCTGTCACATTAATAGTATCTAAATCTTCTGTTTTTAATTTTAAAGGGCAGGTCCTAAGAAAGCCATGTTTACCAGGCTTTCAAGACTCATAAAAGAAATTCTTGACAACAAAAGCAAGCCTTTTTCCTACACAGACTGGTGCAATGTGAATAACAGGGAAGTGACAGAAAGGCAGTATTCCAACAAAGAGAGCAGGACTAAAATCCCTGCTCTGCTCTTACTAACTAAATTTAGTTTCCTAACCTCTCTCTGCCTCGGCTTTCTCATTTACGAAGCGGGAATAAAGACAACTACCTGGTAGAATTATTAATGATGTACAAAATCTATTAGCATGTCGTAAGAACTCTACAAAAGGAAGCTATCATGACGGTGTTGGTTATTCCTCATTACTAAAAACTGCAAGCCGAGAGCACGTCCAAAACAATGCATCTGGAACCAGCTAATAATAAGCCATAAAACTTGCAGCATGCCATGAAACTGTACAGAAAATGCAAGTGATCGAGATGGGTAGGTTTAAAAAGAAAAGATGGCTGGGTAAAATTGAGTCTATATTCTGAAACAACAAGTACAGATTAGAGGAAAGAGTATGGCAAGCATGAAACTATAGTCATGTGTCACTCAACGGTGGGATGCATTCTGCGAAACACGTCATTAGGTGATTTTGTCATTGTGCAACCATCAGAGTGCACTACACGAACCTAGATGGGATACCTATTATGCACCTAGACCATGTGCTGCAGTCTATTGCTCCTAGGCTACAAAACTGTACAGCATGCTACTGGATTGCAACTGTAACACAATGGTAAGTATTTGTATCTAAACATAGAAAAAGTACAATAAAAATACAGTATAAAAGATAAAAAATGGTACACTTGTATAGAGCACTTGGCATAAATGGAGTTTGCCGGACTGGAGGTTGTTCTGGGTGAGTCAGTAGTGAATAAAGGTGAAAGCCTAGGACATTACTGTACACTACTGTGGACTTTATAAACACTGTATACTTAGGCTACACTAAATTTATTTTTTAACTATTTCTTTCTTAAAAATAAATTAGCCTTAGCTTATTGTAACTTTTTTACTCATAGGCTTTTACATTTTTAATTTCCAACTCTTTTGTAGTAACACTTAGCTTAAAATAAAACACATTGCACAGCTGTATAAAAGTATTTACTTTTTTTATATCCTTAGTCTATGAGCTTTCATGTATTTTTAAAATTTTTTTTTTTATCTTTTAAAATTTTTTGCTAATAACTAAAACACAAACACACACATTAGCCTAGGCTACACAGGGTCAAGATCGTCAGTATCACTGTCTTCCACCTCCACGTCTTGTCCCACCGGAAGGTCTTCAGGGCAGGAACACACATGGAGCCGTCCTCTCCTATGATAACGATGTCTTCTTCTGGAACACCCACAGGACCTGCCTGAGGCTCTTCTTGAAAAAGTGTGACTGTTTTCAGAAAAATGTCCATGGTGCTTTGCTTGGTTTGTTTCTTTTTTATCCTAGATTTACTTGTGAGGAGATAATGCACCATGAATATTTCTTTCCACTAATGAAAACCTTTTGATGTTGGGTTCCATGTTTTCAAATTTCTAAGGAGCTTGTTAAGGTCTGCATAAGCTTCTGCTAACCCTTTCACTGTGAATTTACTGGAGAGCTCTTCTTTTTCCTCTCCTGCAGTTTCCTGTTCTCTTGACTCTTCTTCAACTACGTGTCCGTGTTTCGGTTCCAATAGCTCCTCATTAGTCAATTTCTCAGGAACCACCTTGAGGAGCTCCTCAATGTCATCCTCATGCACACCCAGGTTAAAGTTGTTTGCCATCCCAACTAGAGCTTTGTTGATTTGTGCAACCTCCTCGTCCTTGGCAAACCTTTGAAAGTGACGGATGAAACTCTTGAGTGTCTTCTTCTAGACACATATTCATATACTCCTTGGTGATATCACCCCACACCCAAGCAAGTTTCTTCATGCAGTCACAGATGTTGTAACCCTCCAGAATTGCACCAGTGTCTTCCTCAGTTAAAGCAATAGCCTAAAGTTTAGGCCCTTAACAAAGGTCCTCCTTAGGTAATAGACCTTAAAAGATGCTACAACTCCTTGAGCTATTGGTTGGATCAAAGAGGTGATGTTTGGAGGGAGAAACATCACTTTGATATTGGGATAAAGATGATCAACAAAAGGAAGCTGTCCTGGGAGCATTCTCAACAGTAAGTAAAATCTTGAAAGGTATGTTATTTTATTTGCACTGCAATTCTGGAGGGCACTTTGGAAGAGAAGCTGAGTCATCTCTGACTTCTCATTACTTCTGTAGTTCACTGGCAGTGTGTGCTTATTGATATGCTTGATGGCCCCAGGGTTCTCACTGTGCCAGATCACAAAGAGCTTCAATTTATATCCCGCAACATTGCCCCCAAATAAGACTATTCTCCCATCCTTAAAAGCCTTGAAATCTGGCATTGACTTGACCTCCTTTGGGATAAAAGTTTTTTCAGGTATCTGTTTCCAAAATAGGGACCTCTCATCCATATTGAATAGTTTCTCTGGCAAGTAATTTTCCTCCATAATAAGCTTATCTAAAGTTCCCAAAAATTCTTCAGCTGCCTTCACGTCAGCATTAACAGACTTACCACTCACTTTCACATTATATAATGAATAATGTTTCTCGATCAATTAAAACACTCGAGCTAGCATCAATTCAACATGGTGGTCAAGTCCAGCTTTTTCTTTCAGTATTGCAAACAAAGTTTTTGCTTTGGCCATGATCCTCATGATGCTGAGAGGGATACAACTGTGTGTCTGCCCTTCAGTCCAGATCATTAGATGTTACTCCATGTCTGAGATAGGCCCTTCTCAGATTTCTGTCAGTCTCATTGCCTTTAATGAAGCAGATCCTTTAATAGCTTCTATCACTTTGTTCTTGTTCTTCAAGGTTGCAGCTATGGTGGAATGGACATGCCTGACTGGTGAGCAAGTACCATCCCTGATTTTCCACCTTTGTAGTCTTTATTTCACTCCTAATTTTGTTTCCAGGTCAATTACTCAGTTTGTCCTTTTATTGGCAACATTAGCAGTGGATCTTGTATACTTAGTTAGGGGCCATGGTGAACAAATCAACATGAGATTAAATCAAGCACAGGAGAAAATGACATAATCAAGAGAAAATAAACATGAGATATTTGAAGCTGCTGCCCATGTAACATGTCATACTCTCTTAAAGCAAACTTTTTATAAGTAGAAAGAGTACATTCTACAATAACGATAAAAAGTACATTGTAATAAGTATACAAACCAGCAACACAGTCATTTATTATCACTATCAAGTATTAGGTACTATATAATATATGTGCTAGACTTTTATACAACTGGCAGTCCATCACCAGCATCACCACAAACACTTGAGTAATGCTTTGTACTACAATGTTATGATGACTATGGAGTCACTAGGCAGTAGGAACTTTTCCGCTACATTATAATCTTAGGAGACCACTGTCATATATATGGTTTGTCATTTTGTCATTATGCAAAGCATGGCTATATGAAAGAACTTCAGGATTTAGCAGGCAAGTGTTGCCTTGGATGGCACAGAGAAATGAATTAGAATGAGACAGGCTACTCACAGTAGTAGAAGAAGAAACTTCAACTATTACTAGGTTAAACATTCTGATTTGTCTTGATGGACAATTAGAAACTCTTGAGGATTCTGGAGCAACTGAATAAGACGGTAATTAAAATATAATTCTGACATGCATGTTTACATAATTTTTTAGCTAACTAGGGTCTTATTATGGTGAAAGGCTTGAAAATGAAAGAACCAAGCAGAAGTAATACAAGTAAGAGATGATGAAGGCAGCAGGTACAGCAGTTGACGATGTCCATGATATGAGCTCGGGGCTGAAAGAAAGATCAACCTCTGCTAGTCCATTTCTTCTCTGAACTAGCTAAAGTCTCAACATGCAAGTCAATGTCCTTCTCTTAGTTAAAGGCTCTGCCCATGGTGATACTGTGAATGCTCTGCACAGTTAAATTATCCTTCGCATTTTTTAGCACCTCAGTGTGAATACGTATGTTTGTTTTCCCAGGAGCCGACCTCCACAGGGGATTGTGGGGGAGGTGGTAACTGTTCTGAGACCCAGGTGGGTGGGCAGCCATGACGAAGGCAGAGAAGGAGTTCAAAGGGAACCTGAGGGGCTGCCCATTGGTCTTCTGCACAGTTTTGCCTGAGACTGCCCTTCAGGAGGATAATGATCAGGGTGCCAATAATGTTCTGTAAATTAAATGTGGTAGTGGGAGATTATATTAGTTACCTTGAGGATTAAAAACTAATGTTTTCGCCCTGGCTGGTTTGGTTCAGCGGTTAGAGCGTCGACCTGCGGTCCGGAGAGACCCGGGTTCGCTTCCTGCTAAGGGCAGGTACCTCGGTTGCAGTTTGTCCCCGGCCCTGGTTGGTCGTGCAGGTGGCAGCCACTCGATGTGTCCCTTTCATGTCGATGTTTCTCTCTCTCTCTCTGTTCCTCTCTCTCCCTCCCACTCTACCTGAACAAAAAATGGAAAAGTGTCCTCGGGTAAGGAATAAATAAATAAATAAATAAATAAATAAATAAATAAATAAATAAACAAACTAATGTTTTCATGTAATATCCTGTAAATAAGCAGTGATGGTAAAACAATGTTTCCCCAAACTCATTCTTTGCTTTTTTGAAAATTCAGTCCTTGTGCATGTCCCTGCTCCTTTGTGTGAACAAATTTTAGCTTCCACCCAGCTTTGCATCGTACTTCCTTTTTTCACTTGAGCTCATTGCTGTCTCAGTTTATCTGTGAAACATGTGTTTTATGTTTAACTTACTCGAACAAACTGAAGGGGGTTGTCAACATTACTATAGACTGATACACTCTTTAAAGAAGCACGTGCCGTGGTATTCCTCAGTGTTATACTCATCCTCTTCGCCGACAGCCATCCCCTCTAACGTAAATTGTATTCTTTTGAATAACTTAATGCTTTTCTTATTTAAAATGTGATGTAGTCATGTTCTGTGTCCCCAACTCCAGTAAAAGCTCTTGGAATCCTGATTCCCCTCTGGTCCCTCATAGCACCCACACTCATCTTTGTTAGGAAGACTTGATTTTCTGGGTTTTGCCACAAACCCCTGGTCATGAGTAGCATTCCTTACTCTTTTTTCTGGAAGTGATCATTTTATACTATGTGACATTTCAAGTAATTATGTTCACACAGTCAATTAATGGGGGGGACAGTGAGTACATAGTGAAGCAGGATTAAATGATTCCACACCTTTGGACTTGGTATAAACTTGAATATGATTCATGTCTGTAGCTGTTGAGACCCGATTCTCCAACTTGTGGTATACAAAACAAAGTCTCATAGTCAAAATGAATTGTTTTAAAAACCATACCATCCCCATCTTGCTCATAGCTGAATCTCATTCTGCTCCTAAAATAGAGCAGTTCTTTTAAGTAATTTCTGGGGACCTCAGGAATTCAGCCACCATTCCTGCCTCTGTCCTGTCCACTGCTTCCCTTTTGCTGTTATCACATAGTCTCCAGTAGCCCTATTATTATGGTTGCATGGACCATAATAGAACCATGACATCAATAGGACCTGTTAACACCACCTGTGGAGTCAGGGCTGCACATGCCCTCTATTTCTCCTCTTCTACCCTCCTGCTCCCACACTCCTTTATACTCTGCATTTTCGCACATCTGTCATGGCATTCAAACATCCATCCCTTCCCACAGGCTGTTCTCTCTGCCTAGAATATCCTATCTACCCTGTCCACCCTTGTCCATGTAGGCAACCATTTAAGTCTCAGCTCCTCCATCACTTTATCCCCAACTCCCAGAATTAACCATACACCTTTCTTTCTCCAACCGCTCCAATTTAACATGTATCACACTGAATTATAACTTTCCTTTCAAGTTTTTCTCCTCACTAGCTAGATCGTGAGATCTTTGATGGCACTGAGGGAAGAATAGCTTTGTGGGAATCTGTGCTCAGCTGGGCAGACCTGTTTAGATATTTTACCCCCATCAATAACTAAGCATTTTGCTCATTAGTTAGAAGGGAGGGCACATGGTTCTTAATTAGAAATAGCTTTATACCATGATTAAGAATTTGACCTTGATTCAGTCCAAACCACATTATGAGGAAATCTGCTTTAAGTGAAGTATTATGTGGCTATTTAAATCAGTATATTTGAGAATAGCAAAGAGCATATGGCTGTGGATACTTAAGGCCTGTTGTGTGAAGAATAAGAAAGGTAGGTAAAAATTAACTTACCTATGTAAATGTTCCAGAAAATTTTTAAAAACTGAGCTGGCAGAGAGAAAGAGACAGCAAAGAACCCACACATTGCTGTTCTGCATAATTTTGCTTAGAAAATAGCATTATTTCTGCTTGATTTGATTTCATGTGGTTAAGTTTGCAGGAAATGTTATTTATTATATACACAGCTAAGTTTATGTAATTATCTGCAAATGTTCTAGTGTAGTACATACAGCCAACAACACTGTTGCTTGTTGCGTCAATTTGGAAAAGAGAGGAAAAAATTAGCCATGTAATAGTTAATTCAATTTATAAAATTAAATGTGTATTGAAAATATGTCTGGTAAATATTATGCCATCTGCACATGCTCAAACAGTGAGCCTGGTTAATATTTTATAGTTTATCTGATAAAGTTAACAAAAGAATTTAGTCAGAGTGGAGACATACACTGAATATTTCATCACCTTCTTAATTGCAGAATACAGACAAGACATTTTTTTCCCTTTGGGAAAAATAAATGTTAAAAGTTATTACAGATGGAATCAGTTTGGCAATTAGGTTGAAATCCAACTGAAACCAAGCAGAAATTGATGGCGGCAAACATCACAATACCAAAGTATTTTCAGCCAATTCCATCAATTTACATGATGAAGCAGAAATGTTGATAGCAATGCTATGTTACTAGGCTAGCAGAGGTTATATTAACACAGAAGAAAAACTGGCTTTTTGCCTTTTTTTCCCAATAGTTAATTCACAGTCTGTCATCCTTATGCACAGCAGACAATATGATATACCTAAGGCTTTTCATTCTGACTTCTGATTTAAAGGTCTTCAGCCTGTGCTGTGGACCTTAACCTTGAAGCCAAGTGCAAATTAGCTTTAAATCAATGACGCTGATTAAAGCTTCATTGTGGTAGAGCCCTTAATAGAAGGGAGGGGAAGGAACCACTTGAAAACAGCAAAAGATTGGCCTCTCTTAACTTGGAACATATGTAATGCTTTTCAGCTCTTCGCTACCCTGACAGAACCATGAATGGTTTTAAGGCTATTTACCTGCTAAGAGAATGGAACCAAATTTTCCAATTCAGTGGAAGAGGCCAAGTGAGAATCAAAGGTATTTTTTTTGCAAGCACCAGAATATAAAAGATTATTTTGAAAAGAAGAGGAGAACATCAAAACATCTCTTCAGTAGAGGCCAAAAGAATCAAGTTTCCATCGTGTGAAAAAAATTCTGACATTTAAAAAGTACTCTGGGCTTCTGTTTATTTTTGTTTTGTCCTTTGTGTTTTAAGATATACCATTTCTAAAAAAAAAGAAAAGAAAGAAAAAAAAAGTTGTTGCAAACTTCTGACCATCTAAAAAATGTTTTTCCTCCCTCAGAAATGAATATATCTCCCAAAAATATGCCTGGAAAAAGTGCTTTGTTTTGAGACTTGCCAGAATAAAGTCCAGCCCGCAGGCAGGACCCCTTGTTTATCTCTACCTCACCACCGCACCACCCACCCGGCCCCACAGAAGCTGCTCAGGGGTGCCGATTCCTCCCGAATTCCCCATGGCTATCAGCAGCTAGACAAATTTAATTTTTACTAAAGAATGATCTTTTTAGAACACCTTCAGAAGTACTAAAAAATATAGACTAGAAAGAATGTTATAAATAAAGACAGGCTTGTTTTTGCTACCTAATTTAATTTAATTACCTAATGCTGCAATTTAACCTGCCCTTCATGGGAACACCATCCCACTGCAATAGCGACATTAGCGACCTCCTCCACCCTGACAAGGTATGGAAAACCCTTATATTTCAGGTATAAAGAATTTGAAATAGTGGGAAAAATTTTTTTACAAAGGACCTTAGGGGAAATAAAGCAAATACCAAAAAGCAAAATCTAAGGACTTCATAGAATACAGTAATTTAATAATAAAGAACTCTCCATGCCTACTTCTTACATTACTATAAGTGAAGTGCTTTCAACAGTGCTCGGCACACGTGCTCAACACACACGGGCTATTGACTATTAATCTACTGGCTTGGACACATGCACTTGGCCATCACAAAGCCCTCAATCTTTCTCCTTACCTCCCTCTTGAATGCACCCATCCCAAAGCTATGCCTTGAAGCCCTCAAGATCTCATCTTCTGTTCCAATTTTGATGGAACCTGAATGGAAGGAAGATAAGGGAGATGAACTAGAAAATCAATTAGTCACTTCTATGTAACTAGGTGGCTAAATACATGCTAATGGTCACCAAAGGTAGAGAAATGTCAATTAATAATTAAAAATATATCCTAAAAACAGAGCAGGGTACATCCTTCCCTTCCTTGGGAAGTTAAAGAGCTGTTCTCTACATGCACCTCTAGGTGACTGGTTTATCTTGTATACTATTCCAATGCAAGATGGGCTAAGGAACAACAGAGATCTGAACTGGCCAGTGGAAATGGAAAAAACACAGAGAATGGAGATGGGAAGGCAGTGGAATGCTAGGAGAGGAAAGAGAACCAAAACGAAAACAAAAAATTACTGAGGAAAAAAAGGAAAAACTACTGCGAGACAACAGATAAACAGAGAATGAACTGAGATCAAGTGTAATGTTCCCCAAGAAGAGGCTGAGTGACAACTGATAGAGGACAGACAGCTCTGCTCTCCATTGACTCGGGCCGCATGGTTCCTTCCATTTCCTGAGCTGTGGCTGCACGACTCTAAGTGGAGAAAAAAGGCGAGGAGAGAAAGCTGAGCCATCAACCAGGCTAGACAGCCAGAATGTAAAGTGTGATAATTGCCATGATATCTTAAACCACAACTGCCTCTGTCATCAACACGACGTTGTGAGAGCAAATGACCTGTCAGTTGCTGACCTCTCTGGGAAGTGGTACCATTTACATGCAAACTGTTATTATTGATGGTGGTGGTGGTGGTGGTGATGATGCTGACTACAAAGATGACTTCCATTCAGAATCTCCTTAGATAGAACTATCTGCATCAATAAGGCCCAACGTGTTTCCAAATTGCGTTAATGGTTAATGCTTACCTATAATTAATCATTTAAAATAACCCCTGGAAAGCATTTTAGAGGTTGTTGATAAAATGAAAAGCAAAATTATATGATGAAGAGTAACTTTCATGTGAACATGGGAAAATCGCAGATACTTTGTATACCCTAATTTCATCTGCTGAACGACGCCTTTAATTGGAATACATCATATCTGACTAGGAACTAACCTTACAAGTAAAGACAGTGTACCAAAATGGCATAATTCAGAAAACTTTTCTGGATCCAAAATAGCTCTTTGCCCAGACATAAAAATAAATACCAACAATCTGTCATTAAAGGTCTGTTCCTCTGCATTTCTCAGCTACCAGATCTGCATTTTTTAATGCAAATGCTTCTAGATATTATCAAGAAATTTAGCAATTTTTATATCCTAAAAGAGCTATGACTTTGTTATCTGATGTTTTTTGGCTACTTTGAGGAGGGATCCCTGGCAACATGAAATGATTAGTCATCTGAAAAGTTGGGGTGGCACCAGAGTAAAAGGCATTTTTTAAAGTAAAATGTAAATAAAAGGAAGCAGCAAGCCCCCCAACCAAAACTTATTTATTTCAGATTTTGCTTAAGACTAACTCTGGGTTGTTTTAAAGACCCAGCACTAGAATAGACAACAATGCAGTTTCAAAGAGGATCCAAAATAAGGCGTCTTCTGTACCTCCAAGGAAAAAACAGTATCCAGTGAGTCCCAGTGGTCAAGCTCAACTGTCACCTGCTACCATACAAAGCAGGAAGACGAATGATTTGCCTCCTCCCATTATTGCTAGATCTCAGTTTTGTAGCCACAGAACTGCAGAAAGGAAGCAGTTCTGGGATTGTCAGCAGGGGGACCAGGGCCTATGGCAGAGGAACCAAAACACTCCCTCCATCTAATCATTGGCAACCTCATCCCCCAAATCCCTTCCTCATTGCCAAATTGCTGCTCTACAGACTCAGGGCCCACACATCACAGAGGGCACAGAGAGGGTGAGCACCTTTCGAAGAGCATCCTGTACTTCCTTGTAGACGAAGGTGCCAACAAGTTTCCAGTAGTTTTCTTTCATTTCCTTCCTGCACCATAGAAAGCAAAGAAAAATATATTTGAGTCTTGAACTCCTGGAGGGGAAATAGGCTGGCCTTCCACAGACCTGGATAGAGTTCAACACTTGGTTAGAAGACAATTGTTTATTAGTCAGCTGCACAGCTTGAGGTGGATCACCAGTCAACCTATGCTTCTCATCTCTGACAGACCACCCAAATTCATCCCCAGACCCAGAGCAGACCCCATGGCTCCGCCACCCTGCCACTGGCAAATATGACAAATAGTATGAATGGGTGTTCTGCCCTCTTTTCTTTATCACCTGGAAAATCCCTGTCTGTCACCACCCAGTGGTTTCTTTGTATGGCACGTGTGTGGATGTGTGTGTGTTGATATCTAACTATATGTAGAGAAATAGGGATGTCCACAACAGGACTATTCACTACATTACATCCTATGAGTACTGCAAGGTTGCCATGTGTTCCTGTGTAACATCCCTGTCACCCGCACCACTGTATACACACTATCCAGAGAAATCAGACTGAATCATAGCGTGGGCGGCATTGTTTCAAGTATCTTCATATTCATAATTAACAAAGTCCATGTTAGCAAGGTTAGAAGATGCTCTTCTGAGTCTATTTCTCATCTTCCTAAATTATCTACATCCCTATAACCCACCATTCTCCCTGCATCACATGTATCTCTGCATATCCCGGTGTCTGTCCTTAATTCAATCTAGGACTCATGTTTTCACACAGGTTTCATATGTAATTCAATTGATGCTGAAATGTACATGAATTCTCGCTGATCTTTCCTCTCTCTTCTGTAGTTCACATTTTATCCTCCATGTTTCTGCTGAGAAAGTTTCAAGTGTGTTGGTCAGCGTGTAGCTTCTGACTTTGAAAAATCTTGATGAAGCCAGCATGATGCAAGGGACAGGTCACCTGTCTCCTCTCCACGGTAAGACAAGTTTACAGATCACAAAGGCCACCATCTAGGAAGGCAGCTTTTAGAGATCAGCAAAAGGATCATAGGAAGCTGGTCACTTTGTCTCATAGTCTACGAGCTGGCAAAAGAGTGGATTGCTCTTGGCAGACACTGTCTGGGTGGATGGCATTTTACTCAGACACCCGGTGACCCTGGAGAATGTGCATACTTCTCCCTATTCTCTGAATAAGAGTCTCTACAAATCCCCTGTGAGGTGATTTTTTTTAATGGTTCAAATGTACCATCAATCTGCTCATAAGACTGTTTAAAGTCAGTATGTGCTGTTGTCTATGCTATTCTTCAAGAACAAGTGGCCATTTTTAAACGCAGGGTAACTGACAAAACTTCTGCCCACATAGTTTATGAAGAAGAAGGAAACCTACTAAGAGGATGTTGCTTTTACAAGTCAGCCTTAGAGAAAACAACACAAAACAATTTGATTTTCAAAGATAAATCTTCTAGAAAAAAATTGAACATGTACTTATTGGAATAATATACTCTTTGGTGTGCTCTTAAAATTATGTGAACAATACAGATGAAACACCGAAGCAGAAAGCCTTCTTTCAGAGATTTCTTAAGAACCTAAACCACAGAATTAAAATTTAAACATATGCCTTTTTACATCCTTTCTGCCCCATTCCAGACTTTAAAAAAAAAAAATGTTCCTATGAGACAGAAAAAGATACCATTTAGCCTTGGCTGGTGTGGCTCAGTTGGTTGGAGCATTGTCCTCTGCACCAAAAGGTGGTAGGTTTGATTCCTAGTCAGGGCACATACCTAGGCTGTGGGTTTGATCTCTAGTTGGGGCGTGTATAGGAGGCTACCAATAGATGTTTCTCTCTCTCTCCTTTCCTCGCTAAAATCAAATTTTTTTAATATATTATTTAATATCAAAATGTCTCAATTTACTATAGCATATATCATTGTTTATTGGCTGATTAGTTTTGGTAAAAGATTTCTTGTGAATATTTGATTTTTCTGTTGGCATTTATTACTATTAAGTAGGGAGTTTCCAGTACTCTCTAAATGTCTTCAAATATTTAAAATAAGTTCAAATCAGCTACAAATATCAAGGTTACCCCTGGCCGGTTTTGCTCAGTGGTTAGAGCTTTGGCCTGCAGTCTGGAGAGACCCAGGTTCAGTTCCCACTAAGGGCACGTACCTCGGTTGCAGTTTGTCCCTGGCCCCGGTTGGGTCGTGTGGGTAGCGACTACTCGATGTGTCTCTTTCACGTCGATGTCTCTCTCTCTCTCTCTCCCTCCCACTCTATCTGAACAAAATATCAAAAAAAAGTCCTCGGGTGAGGATAAAAAAAAACAAACAAATATCAAGGTTATTAATAAGATTAAACACAGCATACATAATGGAAAATAAAATTACTTATATCTTAGCCTACATGAAATGCAGAGGAACCTCAGAAATATAAAGAGCAGTAATTGCTTGACCCTGGTTTGGATGACTGTTATTTGCTTTCCCCAAACTCCATCCCAGCCTCAAGTCAAAACAGCACTTAAAGCAACGTGATCCACCCTGGAAGTACAGCACAGTGTGGAAAGTGGTTTGGATAATTTTTTTCCTCATAGATTCTTCAAAGTGTAGGTCAGTGAGATAAACTTGCTTTCATTTTTCTCAATAATCTTAAAAAAGTTAAGAATTTGACCAAAACCCAAATCTATTCTGTTGCAATTTTGATAGTTACAACAAGAAAAACTGTCACGTTCATAAACAAGGCAACACATAGGAAACATTTATTATGAAAAAATCAATACTGGAGAAGATCTGTATTTAGAAAATGTATAACCAGTCAATTCTACAGCTGAGAAAAATAAAATATGGGCTTCCCCCCAACTAGGAATTAGTGAATAACTTTTATACACAGTATCCCACAAGCTTCCTTTATTTTCTAAAATGGACATTCTTGGGACGCAAACACTAGTTAATCAGGAAATCGTATGCTGACCGTATGAGAAATGTGAAGAAATTAAGCTTTCTGTTGGTAGAAAATCCCGTCCTCTGGAAGAAAAACAACAGTGCTTGGAGGATGGGAAGAAGAAAAAAAGTCCCCGGTGAGTTTAATAAGTGCCATTATTGCCGAGAAATCTAAAAGGGTGATAATATGAATCACAAGAGAAGTGCAATAGGGCAGCTATTTGAAATTTGTTTTTCACACATTTAGTGCAAAAACAACGGCTCTTGCAAGAAAGGTCATTCCTCCCACATGTTAATCTCCAATCAAGCAGCACTTTGAGAATCCAAATGTGATTGCAAATCTCTAGCATGCCAAGATAAAGGCGTTTTTCTTTCAATCTATCTATTACTACCGGCATTTTACATTCATTATGCTCAGGGGTTGAAGTGCACACTACGTATTTGGCTGGTGCTGAATTCCAGCACTTCCCTCATTACACTAGAATAGAATTAACATATGAAAACACACACACACACACACACACACACACTATGCCATAGTAACCATAAGCATCTGACTTACCCTGGCCCAAGAAATGAGATTCAGACTTAAGGCTTCCTCTCCAACTTTATTCCACCCCCTGAAATTATTGCAGGGGGTCTCCTCACCGTGCCCTACTTGCCTTGTGTGTGATAATAAGTCACAGCACGACGAGTACAGAGCAAAATGCAATTAGCAGAAGTCCTTTCTTTTGTAAATTTAAGTCAGTCTCTGAAACTTTCTGCACATCAACAGCTGTGGTTATGTTTTAATTTCCTTTTTAAAAGTAGTTCAAGTAAATTATCAAATATACTACAGCTCACTCTTGAACAACAGGGGTTTGAACTGAGCAGGTACACTTATAGGCAGATTAAATACAGTCAGCTTTTTGTATCTGCGGAACTTGCATCCAGAGATTCAACCAACTGCAGATGACAAACAGTATTTTCCTATTCCCAACCACAGACTCCCAACCTCCAGTATTCAACCACTATTCACAACCATGGATTCATAACCACAGAGTCCCTATCTCGGATGGAAAATACTGTTTTCCATCGATGGTTGGTTGAATCCACAGATGTGCAAGGCCAACTGTGGAGTCAAAAGTTATAGGGGGATTTTCAACTGTGTGGGTGGTTGGTGACCTTAATACCCCTGTTGTTCAAGAATCAACTATACATAGAAAAAAGTGCATGAAACAAATGTACACCTTAATGAACTATTGAAATAAACAGCAACACAACCTGCACTCATGGTAAAACATAAAATAACAGAATCCTATACTTGTCCTCTCTTGAATATAAATCCTCCCTCCCTACCACCATAACCAATAACCCTGAAATGCATATCTACTTCTTTGACTTTCTTTATGGTTTTATTATATAATCATCTGTACCTCAAATATGGTTGAATGACGCCTGTTTTTTAGTGATGTAATTCAATTCATATACTGTATATTCCATTATGTATGTCTTCTGCTCAGTATTATATCTTTAAGATTGATACACACTCTTTTGTGTATTTGTAGTTTGTTCATCTTTAATGTTGCATGTTTTCCCAATGCCTGAATATATCACAGTCGACTTACTCACTTGAATGTTGATGTGTTGATGGACATTTGGAATATATAACTGACCCACTACAAGGAAAAGTCTTAGACACATTCTGATATACATAAGCAGAAATGTATAGAGTTGTATACATAAGAGTGGGATTACCAGATTATAGGGTATTTGTACATTTAGCTTTACTAGAGACTGGAAAAATTTTTCCAAAGTTTCCATCCCACCAGCAATGCATAAGAGTTCTTATTGCTTCACCTTCACCACATTTATTTTTTTGTTTGTTTATTTGTTTGCTGATCTGGCTGGCATCCCTTTCCTTTTTAAATAAAATAGTTTAACAGATAATTCCTCATTGGACTTTCTGAACCCATTCTAAAGGTCATCAAACTTTCTCCATCTTGTCACTGTGCACCATTAGAAAGCCCCTTAATTTAGAACTGACTGAGGTAACAAATCATAGTTGTTCTAAAAGGTCTATTACACATTTAAAAATCTGGAGAAACGCTCTGAGAAAAGAGACTTAATTGACCAAAGACTCAGTAGACACCCTGGCCGGTTTGGCTCAGCAGTTAGAGCATCGGCCTGCGGTCCAGAGAGACCCGGGTTTGGTTTCCGCTAAGGGCACGTACCTTGGTTGCAGTTTGTCCCCGGCCTTGGTTGGGTTGTGCGGGTGGCAACCACTCGATATGTCCCTATCATGTCGATGTTTCTCTCTTTCTCTCTCCCTCCCACTCTATATGAACAAAAATATTGAAAAAATATCCTCAAGAGATGATTAAAAAAAAGACTCAGTAGACCAATGACTTCGATAAGAGAAGAACAAAGCAGCCCAGCATCGTGTGTAAATCAAATAAATAAACCAACATGAGATTCTGTAGGGGGGAAATCAAATTATATTCGTAGGTCTGAGAAAATTAATCACAAAGAAAAATAAATCTGAAGAAAGTGGTGTGGGAGCATGGGAATTAAATAAAGAAAAAGTCTACTCTTCCTTAATTTCTATCTCCTCCTACACGCACATACACACATTATTTCTCACTACTTCCAATACTAATTAGTGAGTGACTTCTCTCCCTTGAAATGCTAACAAGTTCCAGTTGAATACGTTTAAAAAAAAAAAAAAAAACACTGAAAACTATTTGAATATGAGTTAATATTTTTTCAAGAATGTATTTCTCCCATGACTAAGTTCCATACATACAGAGCTATACCAAAAAGGGCATTTTCTTCCCAAGGTTCCTGAGAAGCAGGGCTCCGAATGAAGGTCACAAAAAGAAAACTTATTTTCCTTAGTAGAAATTTTTTTATTGTAAATAACAATTTTTTGTTGTAAATAAAAAAAATTTATTTGCAATAAATTTTTATGTAAAGGTTAAAAACTTGAAAGAATCAATGGATACCTCTCAATCCTTAATGAAGCACTTGCAGTGTAGGTTTTCAAAGTCAGGACTGTGACTTTCCTCACCTACGTCTATTTAGACATTAGAATTCATCAGAAATTCCATGGATTCTTTATTTTGGAGGTTATTTACTAATGTGTATTTCATCTCTCTGGCAAAATCTTGCATGTGTAGGTGAGATCAGTAGTTAACTGGGACATGGAATATTGTGAATTAGTTGCCCTTTTGACATGAATTCATTTACAAACACAAGACATTTCAGGTGGTAGTAATAGAAAATGGACCAGTGCTCCACAGTTATATTTATCTAGGAGAACATCTACAAATGCAGCTATTCTAAAAATTCTGATTCAATAGTACTGGAATATAATATTTAATTTAAAAAATTACCCTAGTGACTCTGAAACCTAGCCAACGTTAAAACCAGTGAAATAATAAGGAAGATGAAAGAAAGAAAAAAATCAAATGCCAAAGGACTAATTTTTTTAGTTTAAGACTTTTGAAAGGTTATTAACATTGGAGTTGGTATTTCAATTTATGATGTGATATGCTCATATTATTCCTCCCAATTTCTCCCTTCCACCTTCCAGTCACTATAATAAAGAAATATGACCATGAGTTTATCAGTTTGGACCCTCTTTCTGTTCACATTGGCTATGTTTTAGTTGAGCTCACTTTCTTCTTTTCTACATTATGTAGGACTTTCTTTCTGAGGGATTATTAAATGCATTATGCTATGTTCTGGTTTACGATAACTGTTCGACACACCCTCATTATTTCCAAACATTTATGGTTTTTCAAATAAGAAAGAACTGAGGAACTGAATTGATCGAAAGTTAGTTTTTTTAAAGCCACAATAATTTTGATGTACCTTTTTTTTTTTAAGAAAAATATTGTTGTGAGATCTATTAAAAGTGGGACAGTTCACAAAAGGAAACAAATTGAGATAAAAACCTGTGTTTTAGTAATTTTGCAGATGATCAAGATTTTATTGGGATACTATGCACTGTTATCAAGTGAAGTGAAACCCGAATCCAAGCTATATTTTATTCAAAACAACTGAGACTCAGAGACTCCCCCAGATACACACTGACCAGGTTCCAACCCAGACAAAAGCAATGGGTATGTCCAATCCTGCCCACACTAACCCCAGGATACACACTCTAAGAGAGACAGACATTTACAAAGCTATTTTCTCATAACAATGAGAAAAAATTAAGGCACTAAATCCAAGATATAAAATAATTCACTACAATTTTACATTTTATGTTTGCAAATAATAAATATAAGTATTTTATCTTTTAGACCAAATGTTATGGTTTCTATTAAACTAGCACAAGCTAAAAATATGGTCCTTCTAAAAGACTGTAGAGAATAAAGCATCAAATGATAGCTATATAACCAAACTAGAATTTTAGGATCAATTCTATAAAAATAATAATTAATCTTCTGAATTCTAAATGGCAGCCACTATGCAGAATAAGAGAAGACAAGAAACTCATTGATAACAGATATTAAGAGGCAGTATGATTTTATTGAATAATAACAAAATGTTGTTTCCTCTCACTAAAAACAATGAAACTGTTAGATAAAGCATTATTTGAATGGCCTATTAAAGCCAAGGAACTAAAAAAAAATGAGGTTATTATTTTCAATGATTAAAAATTGCCATCCATTATAAATATATCTAGTAATCTGAAATGGCTTAAAAGGAAATCGGATATACACACCATTTCTCTAGAATGAAAGTTGATTTCTCTTCCTTTGCTGCCAAAATGCTTTCCCTTTTATAGGTAATCTTTTTCCCCCACAAATAGAGAAATAAAAAAAATAAAAATAAAAAACAGATATTTGAAAATACTTATAAACCAATGCAATGATATACAGTCTTATAGTTTTAAATGTCAGTTTTAAAGAAACAAGACATACAAGTTTTCCAGGTGAAGTCATTCACATCCCTCCCCTTTGTTCTGTACATTAAGTATACCAAAGCTAAGCCTCTCTAAGTGAAATAGGTCCAAAAACACTCAAGATAAAAATTGGATTCTCAGAATATGGCTTTGGTTTTCCCTGGCCAGGTAATAGTTCTAAGTTCATGTTCTCCTGTGGTCAACAAACTGGAAAAAGTTTGATTTTTATTCAGCTTCTTAAGGGCCTTCTTTATAATACTTGAGACCAAACTTGTCATAGCTCACTATCTTCCTAAATTGAAATAATAGTAATATGTTTAGAAAATAGTTTTTGAATTATTATTATAAAATGTTTTTGTCACCATAGTGTGACTTTATAAACCAGTAGTGAAAAGCTACTGAATTTCTTTGAAACATAAAACATTAATTCAAGTCTTAATATTGGCTTTTCATGTTGTGACTACTTCCAAAAAAAGAAAAACTTTGGGTGAGAGTATGGCACAACTAAATACCATAAAAAACATTTTAGGTGCAGAAGTATAATATATTTTTTAAATATTTAAATATATAACTAATCTAAAAAATGTCTTTCTTTTTTTAACTTCATTTTTATTATTGACACTATTAAAGATGACCCCACCCATCCTGTGCCCAACTCCACCCAGCGCCACCATTTTGTCTGGCCAATTGTCTGTGTCTATGGGTTATACATATATGTTTTTGATGGCTCTCTCCAAAGGCCCTTGAATCCACAGTTAACCAAGCATTGAAATTAGCAATGATCTGCAAAACCATTATGTCATATAGCTCTATTCTTTCATGGAAGACAAGAGAGTTGCTTTTCAGAATAGTTGCTGAATTAGATCCTCCTGTAAACAGATAGCAAAGAGTAAGCTAAGAGCAAAAACAAATAAACAAACCAAAACTCACACAGGAAGACGGAGTTGAAATTTGTCTATTAGTTTCTTGACGTGATAGAGGGGAAAATGTCTTCATTAAGACTTTATAATCAGCCCAGCAGGTGTGGCTCAGTGGACTGAGCATTGTCCTATGGACTGAGAGGTCCTGGTTTGATTCCCAGTCAGGCCACATGCCCAGGTTGCCGGCTTGATCCCCCAGGTTGCGGGCCTGATCCCCCTGTAGGGGCATGCAGGAGGCAGCCAATCGATGCTTCTCTCTCACATCAATGTTTCTATTTCTCTCCCTTCCTCTCTCTCTAAAAAATCAATAAAAACATATTTAAAAAAAGACTTCATAACTATAAACCAGAGTTCATGTATCATTTGGACTAGAATTTATACTATTTATATGAATCAAAAACACCAAGCTAGAACTTCCGGTCAAGATGCCGGCGCAGGTAAACGCTGTATCACATCCTCCCACAACCACATCAAAGTTACAACTAAACTACAGAACAACCATCATTCAAAACCGCCTGAAATCAAGCTGAATGGAAGTCCTACAACTACGGAATTAAAGCAGCAGCCACATCCAGACTGGTAGGAGGGGCAGAAGCGGATGGGCTGGTCCCACACCCACGTGTGTCGGATAAAAATCAGGAGGCTCCTGCAGCTGGGAAGGTTCTTCCTGAGGACTGAGGGGTCCCCGTCCCACACCAGGTCCCCCGCTCAGGGTTCCAGTGCCAGGAAGAGAAGTCCTCATAACTTCTGGCTGGAAAAACCAGCGGGAACTGAAGCTCAGGGAACCTGACACGGCTGGAGCCCCAGGCAGCTCCTTAAAGGGCCCGCATACGAATTTATCAGACTCACTCCCTCTAAGCTTGGAGGGGAGGCAGCTCGAGGGGCACCAGAGACACACAGGGAAGAACAGAGCTGTTTGGCACTGAGTGAGGGCTGGAGAGGGTGCTTTCTTCGGGAAAAACGTGCTGTCAGAGGCCTTTGTTCCTTTGGTGAGCCCTTCCCTGGGGCGGCAGACAGAAGCCATATCTGGGACTCCAGCAACCTGGCTCACACTGGTAGCCCCGCCCTGCTGACTCCCTGAGGCCCCTCCCCGCCCCACCCAACTTTCAGGCCCACCCAAGTGGTTGCCATTTGCTTAACCATAGGATTGGCCTGTCTTGGATCCTGCTTCAGGTTTTTCCTAAATTCTTTCAAACAAGCAGCATCTGGTCCCAGCTAGCCACATACTGCTCGTTAAGTAATACACAGAAACAAACACAGGGAGGCAGCCAAAATGAGGAGACAAAGAAACAGGTCCCAGATGAAAGAACAGAACAAAACCCCAATAAAAGAACTAAGCGAAATGGAGATAAGCAACCTAACAGATGCTGAGTTCAAAATACTGCTTATAAGGATGCTCAATGAACTTAGTGAGAACCTCAGTGAACTTAGGGAGGACCTCAAGAGCATAAAAAAGGACCAGTCAGAAATTATAGATGCATAGTCAGAAATGAAGGAGACATTAACTGAAATAAAGAATAATTTACACAGGCTCAATAGTAGAGTACGTAAATCCAAGGAGCAAACCATTGATTTGGAATTTAAGGAAGCAAAAAAATGCCCAATCAGAACAGCAAAAAGAAAAAAGAATCCAAAAAAAATGAAGATAGTGTAAGGAGCCTCTGGGACAACTTCAAGCGTGCCAACATTCGCATCTTGGGGGTGCCAGAAGGAGAAGAGTGAGAACAAGAAATCGAAAACCTGTTTGAAACAATCATGGCAGAAAACTGTCCTAACTTGGTGAAGGAAACAGACATACAAGTCCAGGAAGCATAGAGAGTCCCAAACAAGATGAACCCCGAGGCCCACACCAAGACACATCATCATCAAAATGCAAAAGGTTCAAGACAAAGAGAGAATCTTAAAAGCAGCAAGAGAAAGGCAGCTAGTTACCTACAAGGGAGTTCCCATCAGGCTGTCAGCTGATTTCTCAAAAGAAACTTTGCAGGCCAGAAGGGAGTGGCAAGAAATATTCAGAGTGATGAAAAGCAAGAACCTACAACCAAAATTACTCTATCCTGCAAAGCTGTCATTTAGAATCGATGGACATATAAAAACTTTCCCAGATAAGAAAAAATTAAAGAAGTTCATCACTACCAAACCGTTATTATATAAAATGATGAAGGATCTTTTTGAAGAAAAAGATAAAATGTATGACCAAACAAAATGGCAATGAATACATATCTATCGACAATGGAATCTACAAACAAAATGAACAGGCAGAACAGAAACATTCTCATAGATACAGAGAACATTTTGTTGGTTGCCAGTTGGGAGGGTGGTTGGGGGAATGGGTGAAAAAGGTGAAGGGATTAAGAAGTACAAATTCATTACTAGACTGACAAACTTCAAAGGGAAAGGGGTTGGGCGGGTGGGAAGAAATAAACCAAAGAACTTATATGCATAACCAATGGACACAGACAATAGTGTGGGAAAAGGCGGGAGGAGGGCAGGAGTGGGGAGGAGGGTGTCAATGGGGGAAAAATGAAGAACATTTGTAATACATTCTACATTCAACAATAAAGATTTAAAAATAAATAAATAAATAATAAAAACACCAAGCTAAAAATTATTTTTAAAGAGTGCTTCATTGTTAGTGATTCCAGTAACCTGGTTTAAACAAAGATAAATCCCTATTTAGAGGAATCATCTATAATCAAAACTTAAATTCCCACAGTTAAAAACAAAATACCACATTATACCAGCCATGAACTAGCATTTGTACAAACAATGAAAAACAACAGACACTGAAATTATCAGATACAGATTTGAATATAAATTAATTATATTTAAAATGTTAAACAATAAGAGAGCATTGAAATTACATTTCAAAAGAATGAGACCATTAAAATGAGCTGTATTTAAAAATAGCTGTATTTAAATGACCTGTAAAAATACATTTTATAGAAATAAAATATATAATAATTGAAACTAAACATTTAATAAACTAAACAGCTAGAAAGACAAAGCTGAAGACAAAATTAGTGCACTGGAAGGTAAACTTGGAGAAATTATACAGAATGAGGCCCTGAGGGATAAAGAGGAAGAAAATATGAAAGAGCTAGTAAAAGAAATGGGCAATAAAAGAAATAATCTATGGACATAATGCAAAATCTGTACAACATCAAAGACAAAAGAAGATCTTTAAAGAAGACAAAGACAAATTAACAAAAATAAAAATTAGACATATGGCTGATTTTAGTAACAGAAGCCAGAAAAGAGCAAAATAATATCAAAAAGTGCTAAGGAAAAATAACAATCAAGCTAGAATTCTATACATAGCAGCGATTTTCAACCTTTTCTATCTCAAGGCACACATAAACTAATTACTAAAACTCTGCAGCACACCAAAAAATACATTTTTTGCCAAATTGACAAAAAAAAAAATAGGTATAATTTTGATTCATTCACACAGGATGGCTATTGTTGTGTTGGAGATTGTCATGTTTTTATTTGACAATCTAAGGGGAAAGAGGTCAGTGCCCTGACTACATGGTCAGGAATTGCATGTTTTAAAAATTCTCACAGGTTGAAAATTGTTGGTATAAAGTTTTAATTTAAACTTCTCTCGGGTCCTTGCTTCCAAGATGACCAAGAAAAGAAGGAACAATGGTTGTGCCAAAAAAGGCAGAGGCCATGTGAAGGCTATTCGGTGCACCAACAGCACTGGATGGGTCCCCAAGGACAAGGCCATTCAGAAGTACATCATTCAAAACACAGTATAGGTCACAGCCTCAGCCCTTAGTGACATCTCCGAAGCAGGTGTCTTATATGCCTATGTGCTGTGAGTGGTGCCATTCACTGCAAGGTGGTCAGGAATCATTCTCCGGAAGCCCAGAAAGACCGAGCACCCCCACCTCGATTTAGACCTGTGGGAGCTGCCCCACAATCTCCACCAAAGCCCACGTAAAGAGTTAAGCCTTTAAGGACTGAAGAAAACTTCTCTGGAAGAAAATAAAATGAAAATTATACTTAAAAAAAAAAGAACATGGACAAAATAAAGGTACCAAACAAACATTGAGTATGTACTATTAATAGAGGCTCAATAAGGACATCACTATAAGATTTAATTTAGGAAATATAAAATGAGCCAAAAAGAAAGACCAAAAGACAAGAAAGGTGAGAAATTCAAGAAAAGAAAGTGAAAACAGGGTTAACATTTTTAAAAAGACAGTGTATATATAAAACTGTAATACCTATTTTGTGGGGTTTATAAAAAAGCCACCAGTGAATAATAGCAGATGAGACAACAGAAGAGTAATGGGAGTTCAAATATTGTAAGATGACTCCATTGTTGGATGAGAAACAGATTAATTTAAGATTATTAAGCGCTAAAATCAAAAGAAATAACAGCATAAAAACTGAATAAATAGAAGATACACAATAACATATTTGAAATAAATCCAAATGTATTATTAATCACAACCAATTCAAAATGAATACATTTCATGTTAAAAGTCAGGGTATTTCAGACTAAAATTTTTAAAATTTAGCTATCTGTAGTTTTCATAGGATAATAAATAAATAAATAAAACTGATTAGGCTATATTAATGGACAGTAACTACATACACACTTTAAGACAAAAAATATTCCAGATAACACACACAAAATAGTGTAAAAAGTTCAAATCACCAAACCATATAATTTAAACTTCAGTGCATCTAGAATAAAGTTTTGAAATGTATAAAATGAAACTTTAGAGAACTATAATGGTAAATTTACAAATATGTCATCTTAACAAGGAATTTCAAAACCTTTCTCCTTAATAAACAAGTGAAGAAGTAAATAGGAATATAGAACACAAACTGTCTCAATATTATAAATGACATACAGCTATTAGAAATAACTGGTAAATACTCATTTTCTTAAACCATATGTGGATTATTTACAAAAATAGAAAATGTTCTTTCATGAAAATGTACCGATCAGTAGTTACAAAAAGCAATACTAGCAGAAATCTTGTTTAAATGCTCTTATGTTTAAAAATAAAAATACACTTTTCAATAGCTCAGGAACGATAATAAAATGATATTTAGAAGGAAATTTTAATGCATTTAATGTATATATGACAAGAAAGAAATGACTGGAAAATACTGAATTAAGCAGACAATTTAAGAAGTTTTCAAGAACAGAAAAAAGTCAGATGAAGTATATGAAATGAAGTAATGAAAATAAAAACAGAAGAAAAAAATATACAATAAAGGACCACAGACACAAGCTGACCTGTTAGAAAAGATTAATTAAATTGACAAACTTCTGGCAGACTTCATTAATAAAACAGAGCATACAAATAAACAATATGGAAATTAAAAGGGTGCATAACTATAGGTGTAGCAATCAATTTTTTAAAACTAAAAGAATATTATCAACTTTATGCTACCAAAATATTGAAATAGATTCTTAGAAAAAAATATACATATATCTTACTGAATGGACTCAAAAAGAAAAACTACTTAAATAGTTTTAAAATCATTAAATAAATGTAATCAATAGTTTGAAATATTCTCATAAATAAAACACCAGGCCCAGGCAAATTTTATTCATTATTCAAGGACAGATATTTCATCTTACACATAATATTTCATAAAATATTAAAGGAAAAACAATCCTTAGGTCATTTTCAATGACTACTGTGATTTTGAAACAAAATCAGGAAAGTGTAAAATAGGAAATTTAAAGACCAATCTCACTCATGAATACAGATATACATTATTCCTTAGCAGAACAAATCCATTAATTTAAAATGCCAATTTTACACCAAAAGCACAGACAATAAAAGTAAAAATAGCTAAATTAGACTACATCAAACTTAAAAACTTCTTCATCAAATAGCACAATCAACAAAGTGAAAAGGCACTCTATAAAATGGGAAAAATATTTGCAAATTATACATCTGATAAGAAGTTAATATCCAGAATATTAAAGAACTCCTACAACTCAATAATAACAAAAACAAAACAAATAACCTGATTAAAAAATGGGCAAAGTACTTGAATAGAAATATCTTCAAAGAGGATACAAGAAAAGCATTTGACAAAATTAAACATCCATTTATGATAAAAAACAAAACTCTCAACAAAGCATATACAGAGGAAATATAACTCAACATAATAAAGGTCATATATGACAAGCCCACAGTTAACATTCTACTAAATAGTGAAAAGCTGAAAGCTTTTCCTCTAAAATCTAAAAAAAGACAAGGGTGCCCACTCTTGCCACTTTTATTCAACATAGTATTGGAAGTCCTAGCTAGAGCAATTAGGTGAGAAAAATATATAAAATGCATCCAAATTGGAAAAGAAGAAGTAATATTGTCACTTTGCCGATAACATCATATTACATAAACAGAACCTTAAAGACACCATCAAAAACTATTAGAACTAATGGACAATTCAGAAAGTTGCAAGATACAAAATCAATACACAAAAATCTATTGCATTTCTGTACACTAATAACAAAGTGAAAGAAAAAGAAGTTAAGAATACAATCTCATGTATAACTGCATCAAAAAGAATAAAATACCTAGGAATAAAATTTAACTAAGGAGGTGAAAGACCTGTGTATTAAAAATGACAAGATTTTAATGAAAGAAATTGAAGACCCAAATAAATGAAAAAATGTCCTATATTCATGGATTGGAAGAGTTAATATGGTTGAAATGTCCATACTAACCAAAACAATATACATATGCAATGCAATCCCTATCAAAATTCCAATGCAATTTTTCACAGAAAGAGAACAAACAATCCTAAAATTTGCATGGAATCACAAAAAGATCTCAAATAGCTAAAGCAATCTTGAGAAAGAACAAAACTGCAGGCATCATGATCCTTGATTTTCAAACTATATTATAAAGCTATACTAATTAAAGCAGTATGGTATTGGCATAAAAAACACACACATAGATCTATGGAACAAAACAGAGAGCCAAGCAAAATACCTATGTATATATGGACAATTAATTTATGACAAAGGAGTCAAGAATATACAATGGGGAAAGAACAGCCTCTTCCATAAATGGTGTTGGGAAAACTGGACAGCCACATGCAAAAGAACACAGCCATATCTTACACTATGCACAAAAATTAATACTAAAAATGGATAAAGACTTAGATGGAATACCAGACACCATAAAACCCCTAAAAGAAAACACAGGCAGTAACCTTGACATAAGTCTTGACAATGGTTTTTTAAAATCTGACACCAATAACAAAAATAAATAAGTGGTACTACATCAAACAAAAATGCTTCTGCACAGCAAAGGAAACCATCAGCAAAATAAAAACACAACTTATTAAATGGGAGAAAATATTTGCTAATCATATATCTGACAAGGGGCTAATATCCAAAATATGTAAAGAACTCATACAACACAATAGTAAAATAAAATCTGATTTACAAATGGGCAGAAGATCTGAATAGACATTTTTCCAAAGAACATATAGTGATGACCAATATGTACATGGAAAAATGCTTAACATCATTAATCATGAGATAAATGCAAATTAAAACCACAATAGCAAATCACTTCACACCTGTCAAAAAGACAAAAAATAACAATTGTTGGTGAGGATCTGAAAAAAGGGAACCCTTGTGCAGTGTTAGTGGGACTGTAAATGTAAATTGGTGTAGTCACTATGAAAACCTGTATGAAGGTTCCTCAAAAATTAAAAGTAGAACTATCATATGATCTAGCAGTCCCACTTCTGGGTATTTATCCAAAGAAAACAAAAACACGAACTCAAAAAGATTTATGCACCCTTATGTTCATTGCAGCTTTATTTACAATAGTCAAGATATGGAAACAACTTAAGTGCCCATCAATGGCTGAATGGATAGAGAAATTGTGGCATATATGTACAATGGAATATTATTCAGCCATAAAAAAAATAAAATCTTGCCATTTGAGACAACATGGATGGACCACAAGGGCTTTAGGCTAACTGAAATAAGTCAGACAGAGAAAGATAAATATTGTATAATCTCTATTATACATGGAATCTAAAAAAAAAAAAATAACAATACAGAGATACAAAAATTTTTTAAAAAGCTCATTGATACAATGAAACATATTGGTAGTTGCAAAAGGCAGTGGGTGGAGGGTGGAAGAAATAGGTGAACCTTTTCTTTAAATTTTAATTTAAATAAGTGTATATTTTAAAAATGGGCAAAGAACTTGAATAGACTATCTTCAAAGAGGATATACAAATTGCCAGCAAGCATATGAAAAGATGCTTAGCAACACTAACTATTAGAGAAATGTAAATCAAAGCCACAATGGGATATCACCTCATACCCTATAGAACTGCTACTATCAACAAATCAGATAGTAACAAATGTTGACAAGGATGTGCAGAAATAGGAACCTTGTGCACTGTGGATAGGAATTTAAAATGGTACAGCTGCTATGAATAGTATGGATACTTCTCAAAAAATTAAAAATAGAATGACCATGTGACCCAGCAATATCTGTCTGGATGTATATCTACAAGATTTAAAAGCAGGATCACAAGACCTATTTGCCCCACCATGTCCATAGCAACACTATTCACAATAGCCAAGAGGTGGAAACATCCCAATGTCCATTGACAGATGTGTGACTAAAAAATAAAAAAGTGGTATGTATATACAATGGTATGTGACTTTTTCTTAAAAAGAGAAGACATTTTGACACATGCTACAAAATGGATGAACCTTGAGGGCATTATGTTAAGTGAAATTCAGCCAGTCACAAAAGACAAATGTATGATTTGTCTGATATGTGTAGTTTTTTAATACTGTATTATTCCATTTACATGAGGTATCTAGAGTAGTCAGAGTTATAGGTACAGAAAGTACAATGGTGATTGCCAGGAGCTTGAGGGAGAGAGAAATAGTTATTTAATGGGTATAGAGTTTCAATTTTGCAAGATGAAGAAGTCCTGATACCTGTTTCAAAACAACGAAAACATACTTAACACTACTGAACTGTACACTTAAAAATGGTTAAAATATTAAATTTATTAAAAACCAAAGTGAAATAAAATTTTGCCATCCTCAAGTTGACAAAATTTAAAATGGTGTTAATGCGATATGTTAGGAAGGATACAGCAACAGGAACTCTTTCACTGTAGTAGGAGTGTATAGTGTTCGGAAAACAATTTTGCCATTAGCTTAAAAAGTTCAAGAGTTACAGACCCTTCAATAACAGTTCTACTGTTCAAGACAGAAAATCAGTTTAGGGGTTACTATTTTCATTCTTTTTTTTTTTTTTTTTTTTTTTTTGCATTTACCTTTAGATAGAGCGGGAGAGAGAGAAACACTGATGTGAGAGAGACACATCGAGTGGCTGCCACCCACACAACCCCAACCAGGGCCGGGGACAAACTGTAACCAACGTATGTGCCCTTAGCGGAATCCGAACCCAGGACTCTCTGGTCCACAAATGTATTACAGATGTTCCACATTTTTCCCCCATTGACCCCCTCCTCCCCATTCCCGCCTCCTCCCACCTTTTCCCACACTACTGTCTGTGTCCATTGGTTATGCATATAAGTTCTTTGGTTTATTTCGTCCCACCCCCCAACCCCTTTCCCTTTGAGGTTTGTCAGTCTAGCAATGAATTAGTGCTTCTTAATCCCTTCACCTTTTTCACCCATTCCCCCAACCCTCCTCCCAACTGGCAACCAACAAAATGTTCTCTGTATCTGTGAGAATGTTTCTGTTCTGCCTGTTCATTTTGTTTGTAGATTCCATTGTCGATAGATATGTGTTCATTGCCATTTTGTTTGTTCATATTTTTTATCTTTTTCTTCAAAAAGACCCTTCATTATTTCATATAATAACGGTTTGGTAGTGATGAACTTCTTTAATTTTTTCTTATCTGGGAAAGTTTTTATATGTCCATCGATTCTAAATGACAGCTTTGCAGGATAGAGTAATTATGGTTGTAGGTTCTTGCTTTTCATCACTCTGAATATTTCTTGCCACTCCCTTCTGGCCTGCAAAGTTTATTTTGAGAAATCAGCTGACAGCCTGATGGGAACTCCCTTGTAGGTAACTAGCTGCCTTTCTCTTGCTGCTTTTAAGATTCTCTCTTTGTCTTGAACCTTTAGCATTTTGATGATGATGTGTCTTGCTGTGGGCCTCTTGGGGTTCATCTTGTTTGGGACTCTCTATGCTTCCTGGACTTGTATGTCTGTTTCCTTCACCAAGTTAGGACAGTTTTCTGCCATGATTGTTTCAAACAGGTTTTCGATTTCTTGTTCTCCTTCCGGCACCCCCAAGATGCGAATGTTGGCACGCTTGAAGTTGTCCCAGAGGCTCCTTACACTATCCTAATTTTTTTTGGATTCTTTTTTCTTTTTGCTGTTCTGATTGGGCATTTTTTGCTTCCTTAAATTCCAAATCGATGGTTTGCTCCTTGGATTTACGTACTCTATTATTGAAGCTGTGTAAATTATTCTTTATTTCAGTTAATGCCTTCTTCAATTCTAACTGTGTATCCATGATTTCTAACTGGTCCTTTTTTATGCTCTTGAGGCCCTCCCTAAGTTCACTGAGGTTCTCACTAAGTTCATTGAGCTTCCTTATATGCAGTATTTTGAACTCAGTATCTGTTAGGTTGCTTATCTCCCTTTCGCTTAGTTCTTTT
The DNA here is from genome assembly GCF_014108415.1 of Molossus molossus. Taxonomy (NCBI): domain Eukaryota; kingdom Metazoa; phylum Chordata; class Mammalia; order Chiroptera; family Molossidae; genus Molossus; species Molossus molossus. Next base: position 21,741,646 of record NW_023425347.1, on the reverse strand, counting down.
ATTGGGGTTTTGTTCTGTTCTTTCATCTGGGACCTGTTTCTTTGTCTCCTCATTTTGGCTGCCTCCCTGTGTTTATTTCAGTGTATTACTTAATGAGAGGTATGGGGCTGAGACCAGATGCTGCTTGTTTGAAAGAATTTAGGAAAAACCTGAAGCAGGATCCAAGACAGGCCAATCCTATGGTTAAGCAAGTGGCAACAGCTTGGGTGGGCTTGAAAGTTGTGTGGGGCGGGGCGGGGCCTCAGGGAATCAACAGGGCGGGGCTACCAGTGTGAGCCAGGTTGCTGGAGTCCCAGATATGGCGACTGTCTGCCGCCCCGGGAAGGGCTCACCAAAGGAACAAAGGCCTCTGACAGCACGTTTGTCCCTGAGAAAGCCCCCTCTCCAGCCCTCGCTCCAGTGCCCAACAGTTCAGTTCTTCCCTGTATGTCTCTGGTGCCCCTCGAGCTGCCTCCCCTCCAAGCTCAGAGGGAGAGAGTCCGATAAGTCCGTGCTCCGGCCCTTTAAAGAGCTGCCTGGGGCTCCAGCCACTTCAGCTTCCCTGAGCCTCAATTCCCACTGGTTTTTCCAGCCAGAAGTTATGGGGACTTCTCTTCCTGGCACTGGAACCCTGAGCGGGGCACCTGGTGTGGGACGGGGACCCCTCAGTCCTCAGGAAGGACCTTCCCAGCCACAGGAGCCTCCTGATTTTTATCCGCCACACGTGGGTGTGGGACCAGCCCATCAAGCCACTGCCGTTGCAGCTGCCACCGCCAAGGCCACTGCCCCTCGTGCCTCCGCCCCTCCAACCAGTCTGGATGTGGCTGCTGCTTTAATTCCGTAGTTGTAGGACTTCCATTCAGCTTGATTTCAGGCGGTTTTGAATGATGGTGGTTCTGTAGTTTAGTTGTAACTTTGATGTGGTTGTGGGAGGATGCGATACCGCGGTTACCTACGCCGCCATCTTGACCGGAAGTCAAGGTTACTATTTTCTTAATAAAATTCATGGACTAGTCAGAAGAAACATTAATAATGCATCACAAAGAGGAGAAGCCCTAAAGATAATCTAACACCAGGAAACTAGCATAATAATGATCACAGCAGCACTACTTGTAATATCAAAAATAAATGGAAACAACCCAAATGTATACCAGCAGGAGAATTGGTAAATAAGAGTTATACAATAGAATGAATGAATCCAAGCTTTACCCTTCTTATCTAATGAAGTACCCCTATTCCAGAGTCCACTACTATGGTTAATTCCCTGTTTCCCTCTGGAGAGCAAAATCTGTTATTTCTGGATATCTACCCTCTATGCTGTATTTACACATAATTGACCTATTGGATTCATAATGTGGTTTTATTTCAGAACTAGAAAATACCCTAGAGCTTTATTTATTCTCATTTTCCACTTTGTGCTTTATGTCTGATTTCCCAGTTTTGTTTTCTAAGCTCACAATACAGGGTCACACACACACACACACACACACAGGTTTCTCATTACACTCTTCACTTGGCTTCCAAAAAGTTCAAGTCTCTTAAATACCTGTGGAAATGTCCACTGCCTCTCTGTGATGATAGCTTAATGCCCTTAAAATCCTAACTATATTTAGGACCAAGAAAATGATTTTTCAACACCTGAACAAGAGCAGAGGATGATTAAGATTCAAATTTTATATGCTAGTTTATTTTATTTCTAATTATTCTTAGTAAGTGATGTTAATATTTAATAGGAATGACTTTGCCACTCAGTACTTTGCCCAGTAAAAACCAGAGCCCTTAGCATTTTATTGGCACTAAAGCAGTCAGCTGTGACAAAGGATAATGGCAAGGGTAAAGGAATTCTGCTGGGTCTCTAAATTAAATGCCTCCTCAATGACTTGCATGTCTAGGTAGAAAAAGCAGTTGCTCAAAGAAGTTGACCCTTTTATAATGAAAAACAATCAACATAGCGTTTTCCACAAATCCGAAGAAACTGTACCACATGTAGAGGAGATCACAATAATTTTAAAAGATATTGACAATATTATCATAATAGTCTCCTATTTAAATCAATGCTGACCCTCTTGCATGTGTACATATTATGTGACTTAAGTAAACCAATGCGAATGCTATACACATAATCCAGAAAGAACCATAAAGAGCATCCACCCATCATACTGTCGATGAGGGAAGATAAAATGACTTACTTAAGAAAGTATATTTCAACAACCATTGCCCTCTATCCTCAATATCCAATGTCACAGAGCTGGTTACTTCTAGAGGAATGTCCTCCAGCATGTTCTGATGCCTATGAAACAAAAGATCAATTTTAGGTGTTCATTTATTTTGCAAAATGATTTACATATTACTTTTTGAGGCATCTATTTTCTTACTATATATAAAAATATGACAAGAAAAATTTCTCCTATAACTTAAGTTTAATATTTGTTTCTCAACTAGCATGGCAGATGTCCATGGTCAAATGGCTAATGTATATATGACTTTATACTGAAGATATATCTTTATCCACATATTTTAGCAGAATGTACACAGAACCTAACATGATGTTAAGCCACTTAACGAGACATCATCATCATCAAAATAATTGGTTTTCATGTGTCTATTTCTGTGTGGCTCTATGAAACACCATGAAAGTCAGAATTAAAATGTCTGCCACAGAGGATATGCAATGTAAAATAAAACAGGGGGCCCGGCTAGTGTGGCTCAGTGGTTGAGCGTCAACCCATGTACCAAGAAGTCACCAGTTCGATTCCCGGTCATGGCACATGCCCAGGTTGTGGGCCCGATCCCCAGTGGGAGGCATGCAGGAGGCGGCCAATCAATGTTCTCTCTCATCGATGTGTCTATCTCTCTTTCCCTCTCTCTTCCATTTTTTAAATAAATAGAAAAAATAAAATAAAACAGGGGAAAATGCACATATTGATGGCAGAAAGATCAAATACAGACTCTAAACATGAGCATACATGTATGTTTGATTACATTAAATGATTAGATAAATGAGGAGTTTTAATATTTCGTTTTAAAACAGTTAAAATTTCACAAGAATCTCTATGTCTCTGTCTTGAAGGCTTATTTCAGGAGTAGTGTCTGAAGAAGGATTTTAATAATGAAAAAGGAGCCTGTTAAGAATTTCAGAAAAACAGAACACTCCCTAAGAAACCAAAGCACAGGGCAACTGATGAAAGGGGAATGATTACTAGGATAGCCAAGGCGCACATTCAGTGCAGTGGATCTCAGTGTATCTGACTATCAGAAAATAAACACATTTCACTAACACACCACCATCCCCTGAGAACACATTCATCTGGCTAGCAGGGCCAGAGAGTGTTTTTCTATTTAACTCAGGAAGACTTCTCACTTTGAGTTCCTAAATAGGTCAAGCCAACAATCTTTAAAACCCATATTACAGAAATAATTAAATTTAAGAATAGCTACTCAATTTTATTTACTAGCATGTATGGTTCAGTCAGTAACTATTGTTTTTTCTCTGAGCTATTTTGCAAAAGGGAAACTCTTTTATCATATTAGGTTCTCTCAAAATTACACAACTCTAGGATTCGTTTAGGCTACTGGTTCTCCAAGTGTGGTCCAAGTGAGGACATCAGCAGCCCCAGCAACTTGTGAGAAATGGAAATCCTCAGGCTCCACCCCAGACCACTCAATCAGACACTCTGGGGGTGAGGTCCAGCCACCTGTGTTTAAACAAGGCCCTGAGGTTCTGCTACACACTCAAGTTGAAAACCACTGCTTTGCACCTGTCAGATAATAGCACATGTGTGTTTGCCCTGGTCCCACCGACAAGACAGGTATTTCAGCTCACTTGTAGAAATACTGCAAGATTCTTTTAAAAATGGTTTTGTAGCTTAATATTAATATTGAAAATGGCATCTTTATGGTGATCAATAAACACTCCAAAAATGGGATAATATTGTTAAATACTATGTGCTCATAAACGTTCTGTGTTGTAGGCATTGTAGATTGTAGTTTTACAAAACATTTGCCAATATATTGTTAATGAAGCCAATACATTTAATAAGCTCCCAAGGGTCTTCATTCTCTCCTGAGTCTCACGGTGACAAGAACCCTAATAGGCTGAGATCTCACAACACCACATATAAGAGCTCTCCTTTCTGTGCGTGGCAAGTGGGAGGATGGTCCCAGGAGGAAGGTCTGAAGAAAGTCTCCTGGACCAGCTAAGAGTAAAATAAGAGAGTTTTCTTTTGTTGTTTGTTGTGCTTAAAGGGCTAAGATTTCTTTCTTGTTCATCACTAGGCCTTGATGGTGGTCTTCTCCCCACCCCCCACTTCCAGGCAGATCTGAGACACCTCTCATGGGCCCAGTTCAGTTCTCACTGTCATTGCGTGGAAATTAATGCTTGTATAGTGAGCGGATGTCACGAAGTCTCAGTCTTATACCCATCAGGAGTACTTAAAACCACACAAGCCTTTTTGAAATCGCAAAGAAAATGAACTTTTTAAAAAGATGTATTTAGCACGTTATGCCAAAACCCCACCAAAGTCGCTGGAAAATTCTCTACCTGCACTGGCCTCATCCGGGTTCCCATCGTCCTCGGTAATGAAGACCTTCCCGCGCATCACTAACACCAATTACCTCGCATCAAACTGCACTGTGAAAAGGAACAGGGGGATGGGGGGCATTGATTATGTAGTACTCCCTCCAAAATTAGCCTACATCGTAATATAAATTGGTTTTCTTTGTGATCTAAAATTGACTTGCAGTTCACTAGTTAGAAAATAGTTGCTGAAAGGCCGGGGCCTCGGAGCTTTCGGATCCTGCCCGCCTTTCATCATGTAAACAAACGCATCAGATTTAAAGCTTTCCCATAATTGTTATGCTAACCTTGGAGCGAAACCTCCCATTTGCATTTGAAGGAGCTAAATATTAGGCAGGAAAGAAAGTGCTCTTTTTGAAAGCCTGAGAAAGTGTCCCCGCTTGGGGCTGCCTGGCCATCTGGGCCGCCGGCCCGCGCGGCTCCGCCCCCGCCCCTGGCAGAGGCACCCGGGGAAGGGGCGCCGGGAGGGCCCTAATCTGGCCGCAGGAGAATGCAGAAATGCCTCCGAAGCCTGAATGAGCAGGGCTTCCTCACTCGGGGTGGGGGAGGCCTGGGGACGTGGGAGCGAGGCGGGCCTGGGGACAGACAGCGCGTCCAAGGTCCTCTCCCTGGTCCCAGAGCGCATTCCAAAGGCGCACTGCTTACCCGCCATGCAGAACAGTGGACTCCAGGCTGCAGGGTGAGGGGCGTATGTACGTGTGGGTGCACGCCCGTGCTCAGATCTAGAAATGCCTGTTGTACAGCGCCCTGTCCACTTTGAACGTGGTCTCGTTGAGCACCCAGGTACAGCCCACCTAGTCAAAGCTAAAACTGTAAGCACATTCATCTTGGAGTAATTAAAAATAAACACTGCACCTTGCAGCCTTTTTAAAGAGAGGAGGGAAGGTTACCTATTCTGGGGGAATAAATAAAAACCATGCATCCCTCTATCCTTTCATGCCACCTGAACACAAAGCATGTCCACAGTGAGTCGCAGGGAAATCATCCCTGGAAGAATATCTAGGGTCTCATAATATCTAGGAGAACAGAGCTGGAAGGGCTAAGGTCCTGCTAGATTTGAAGAATATAATTTTCTTTCACCACCTCTCATTTTAATCTCATTTCTAATATAATTCGAAGGTGCTTTGGTTTTCAAATGATTTTCCTGTTGTCAGAATTAGCATTTTTCACTAGTCCTAGGAGACATTCCAAAGAATGCTATTTTTATTTTCCTTTTTCCCCCTACAGTTTGACAAAGGTTTCTCATGCATCGCTGGACTGTGTTACAAAGTTAGGGGATTTTTCCCTCTCTCAAAGGAAGATCACTGAGGCTGCAAGTAACCCTGGTAGCTGCTAGGAGATGGAATTCTTGAGGCTAGAGCTACGTGTTGCACAAATAACTGGCAAAAAGAGGAATGCAGGACAGGACGGAGGCCAAAACGAATGCAACGGTGGCCCAAAGCTGTAATGGGATAGAAGATGAAGTTTGTTTTTCCTAGTCGCAAACTAAATATCAGTGTTTGACAAAACTTTAAAATGTACCAGTTGCCATTTATTCCATTTATTTCGTAAGTATTTATTAAATAGCCACAAGTTTACTTTTGTGTTTGGTTTTGTTTTTAAGAATTATGACCTTGGCCTTAAAGAGATTCCTGTTCCAGTTCTGGCTTATTACACTTACTATTTCAGTGGCCCTAATCAAGTCACTTAGCCTTTCTAAATCCCAGTGTTCTGGTCTGTAAAATGGGTGTATTGTGCCTGTTTCCGAGGTTACTGCAAGGATTGAATAAGCACAGTGACTGGCACATAGCAAACACGCTATAAGTCATAGCTGTTGTCATATACATTATCATCATCTTCATCATCATCATTCTCATTGTTCTTTCTCTGAGGACTATAAAAGGGATCTTTAAAAATATGTATTACATAAAGCAAATGAAGAGGGGTATTCAAAAATATGTATTTGTTGCCAGGTTCTGATTTCAGTGCTAGAGATACATAAATAGAAGACAACAGAGTTCCTTTCTCTCATGAAGTTTATGTTCTAGTCAGGGAGATAAACAACAGATCAGAAAAGTATTAACTATGATCATTGTAGATACTATACATTCCATAAAGAAAATAGACCAGGGAATTGGGAGGGAAAGTGGTTGGGATAGATGCTGGGGGAGGAGGAAAAGGCTGTTTAAGATAAAAGAGCACCTCTAAGAAGTGACAGCAATGAGGGTCAGCCAGGCAAAAGCAAGTGAGAGAAACAAGCAGGGTCAGACCTTGTAGGCTGTAGGAGCTTAAGATTCTTCTCAGAGCAATGAGACATCATGAGGAAGTTTCAAGTGAGGGAATGGCATGATCTGACTCATTATTTAGAAAGGTCACTCTGGCTCCTATGTAGAGAGAAGACAGTGGGGAGTGGTGGGGAAGATGAGGTTAAAGTGGTCCTCTGCCCTGGTCACACCTTGGGGTGAGTTACAAAGCCAAACTCCACCAGCATGAATGGAGTGCAGTCCAGGCTTTTTTATTTCTTGTTTTGTTTTAGTGTTAACCTTTCAAGTGATTCTACCTGAGTTGCAAAACAATAACTTAGATGCTATCTGAATTATCCAGTGAAAGATGATGTGATGGAAGTGGAGATGCTAAGAGGTGGTCATAGCCAGGTTATGTCATGGAGGTAGAAGCAATTCTACCTACTAATGGACTAGAAGTGACAGGGGTGGGTGGGGAGAGAAAGATAAGAATCAGTAGTAGTTGAGCATTAATATACAGTAGACGGTGAATCCACTTAGTAAGATGGTAAAAAATGAAATCAAAGTAGGCTGGGAAATGAGAGCCAGAGAACTGAAGACTGGAATCAAGAATACTGGTCATGTTATGTATACAATGCTTGTTTGACATATATGAATATAAGAATAATCTAATTATTCAGTGGAGGCATCTAGCAGGCAGTTGATTTGAGAAACAAGAGGACAGAACTCTAAATGGCATCTGCATCAATGCTGCCCAATAGAACTTCCTTTGAGGATGCAAATGCTCTACATCTATAATGTCCAATGCACTAGCCACTTATACACATGGATATTGAGCATTTGAAATAAAGCTAGGCTACTGTTACTGAAGAGCTCATTTTTATTTATTTTAATTTTAAGTATAAATAGCTATATGTGACAAATGGCTACCATATTGGACAAAGTAGATATGCATTCCCATATCTACTTGATGATTCCCATATTTATATACCTGGCCTGAAGCTCTTTCAGAATCTGACACCTTCTCACCACTTCCCCTGTAACAGATTAAAGTCGCTGTCATCTCCAGCCTAGAACAGCCTCCTATCTGGTCACATGGATTCCTCCCTGATCTTCTATTGTATATTTCTCAAAACAGCAGCCAAATCATCTTCACAACTTGACTCATATTATATATGCCTTTGCTTAAAGCCTTCTAATGGCTCTCATCTTCATAGAGTAAAAGCCCACATTCTTTCAATAGTACCCAAACAACCCTACATTACCTGACTCTTCTTTGCCTCTCTAACTTCACTTCCCACTTTTCTGTCACTCCTCTGTACATGCCACAGCACCTTCTATTGTGTGATAATATTAACTCGGTCATTTGTTTATTGTCTGCTCCCTCTTACTAGAGAATAAGCTCTATTATAGGGTGGGAATTTCTGCCTCTTTTGTTCGCTATAGAGTCCCCTAGCATTTAGAATACAGTAGCCTGGCACATATAAGACAACCAGTAAATACTCAATGAATAATTTAACCAGTATATAAATAATATATACTCACCTGGGTCACCCAGAAAGACTATACATAGAGAATATAAAAGGCTCCAGGATGGAGGCCTAGACCACACCAACTGAACTGTACTGTCCAATATGGTAACTATCAGTAGCCAGTAGCTTTGGAGTTATTGAAATATGCTACTCCAGACTGAGATGCACTCTAGTGTGAAATGCCCATCAGATTAGGACGACTTTAAATATATATACACATAATTTTTTTTTCTTTATTAATATTAGAGTGAGAGGAATGGAGAGGGAGAGAGAGAAATATCTATGAGAGAGAAATATGGATTGGTTGCCTCCTGCATGCTCCCCACTGAGGATTGAACCCACAACCTGGGCATGTGCCCTGACTGGGAATTGAACTGGTGACCTCTTGGTGCATGGGTCAATGCTCAATCACTGAGCCACACCGGCTGGGCTAAATATATATATTTTTGACAGAATGTAAATTATCTTATTAATTACTTGTTGAAATACTATTTTGGATATTTTGAGTTAATTAAAATATACTATTAAAATTGATTTTATCTGTTTCTTCTTACATTTTTAATGTAGAAATTTAAAATCACGTATGTGGTTCATGTTATGTTTCTATTAGACACATCAGTTTAGAGACTGAGAAGAAGAAAAGCCAGCAGGGGATACTGTCCAATGTAGGAGAAAATATCAGGCAATTGTACACAGAAGATTAGAGAAATAATTGATTCAAAGAGGGAACAGTTAACGAGATCATATGAGTAAAATGAAGACAGAGAATTAACCAATGGATTTGGCAAGATGGAGATCATTGTCAACCTTGCCAATGGCAGTTTCAGAGAAATGCGTGGATAGAGGCCCAATTGGAGAGGGTTTAAGTCAGAATAAAAAGTGAGGAAAGAGAGACAATCAATATAGACAACCCTGTAAAAACTTTTGCTATGGCCAAAGAGAGGGAAAAAAAACTTAAAGATGGGAGATATTTTGATAGTTGAAGGAAATGATCAAAGATAAATAGTCCCAAATTGGAAAATTTAGGCTAAGTACAAAGAATATAGAAACATAACAGTTTCAATCTGAGGCCCTTAAAGTTCCTCTTAAGAACGGAGAGGCCCTGGCCAGTTTGGGTCAGCGGTTGGAGCGTTGGCCTGCAGTCTGGAGAGACCTGGGTTCGGTTCCAGCTAAGGGCGTGTACCTCGGTTGCAGTTTGTCCCTGGCCCTGGTTCAGTCGTGTAGGAGGCAGCCACTCAATGTGTCCCTTTCACATCTATGTTTCTCTCTCTCTCTCTCCCTCCCACTCTATCTGAACAAAATATCAGAAAGTGTCCTCAGGTGAGAATAAAAAGAAAAAAAAAGAAACACAATCTGTGAGTGACACTTACATAAACTCATTTCTGCAAAAGCAAAAATTTCCAAATCCTAATATGTTTAACCACAAACATTTTTCCCCTTGTAAAACAGAACATTTATGTGATTGGTAGTGTTCCATTAAAAGCTAACCTAATCAAAACATAACATTGACTAAATGCTATCTACTATCTACCTGGTGTTTTATATATATTAATATAAATCTATACAAAAACCTCATGATATAGACTGGTGTTATATCATTTTTACAAATTTGGAAAACAAGATTTTGAGAGTTTTAGCTATTCATATACATATGTGCTTAGATCCAAAATTCATAGTCTTCAATATGTCATATGGCCTCACTACCATAATTCTTTTACCTGGAAATCATTCCTTAAGAAGGCAAAATACCCACATTTGCCAAGTGATATAAATGAGGATAAATATTCAAGTTAATAAAATAATACCCACATGTAAGTCAAGTATTGCTTGTCCAAAGTATTAGTTTGTCACTGTGCTTCCAAGGTCTAAACTTAAGCTAAAATTTTTACCATGACAATCTTATAGTTTTGAGCAAAACAGGGCAAAATAGAATTGGGGTTTGCTTTTTGGTTGCCTAGAATCAAGCACCCTGATTTCCCAAAGAAAAATTTCATCAAATGAGAATCTTGTGTGCTACTGATACAAAAATGACAGAATATCTCCATCAGAGTAGCTTCAAAATTTCTAAGTGCATTGGATAATATTTAATGAAAAGATTCACTTTTAAAGACAAAAGACCCCTCTGCATTTTATACCCAAAATGCTCATACCTGTGACCAGGTACAACTGGTGGGCAAAGGGCGACATCTGCAATTATGTCAACATTAACAATTTTTAATTAGAAAAACAACTCTGAGCCCAGCCGGTGTGGCTCAGTGGTTGGATGTCCACTGAGAGGTCGCACGAAGAGGTCACCAGTTCGATTCCCAGTCAGGGCGCATGCCCGGGTTGTGGGCTCAATCCCCAATGGAGGGCATGCAGGAGGCGACCAATCAATGTTTCTCTTATCGATATTTCTGTCTCTCTCCCTCTTCCTTCCTCTCTCTCTAAAATCAATAAAGAAAAAAAATTTTTTAAAATCAACTCTGAGTAGTCACTATTTTCATGTAAAAATTTAAATGAACTGGAATGCTCAGAGAATGGTAGAAATGAGAGTTTCTGGTAAATCTATTTTCTACTTAACCTGAGGTCAGAAAACAAATACTTGATATTCCAACCCCACTGGAAATCTTTTTTAAACATTCAACTATTCTTTTCTTACTGTGTAGAAAACTGAACATAATTTGCTCTTTTGTTTTAACAAGTCAGTATTTTTCAGTGCCTCAGGGTATCATAACATTTCACAATATCTAGCTAAGACTTTAGATATACTGTAGATACAGAGAGTAAATGTAGGGAAGGAAATTTTACAAAGTTTATTTCCATCAATTTCATAGAAATATGTTTATGGTTTGCCTCTTTCTGCTAAAGGTTGTGTAAAATAAAACTTCAAGTAATGAGGTTATTCGTTAATTCAAGTTTTATCACCCTGTTCTTATCTCTTCTACACTCAGATGATACAATACTGCTAACTCATATATTGTGGTATAAAATGATAAGGAGTCTTGGTTTTGGGATTTTGCTCTTGTTGCAACATTGCTGATGGGTTTGTGATGACCTTGCCATAACCCTCACTTAGAAATTTTATGAACAATGATACACGTTTATAAAGATTATTAGTCTGGGTGAGTCAGTCTGTGGCCGCGAAGAGGCAAACTTTCAGGTATAAGTGGGTTGGGATGAATAATTAGCACTACATTGCATTGTAATTATTCAATGAAATGAGCTGCTTAACAAAAGGGATCATGGTGTTTTACCATTGTATCTACATCATCTAGCATAGTGCTTATATTTAGTAGGTGCTCCACAGATGTATTGGAATTGAATGGCTTAGTGGTGAACTCAGTCCAAATGAGATAACAAGTCTGGTCTAATGAGCTAATCTTCATTGTCTACTGCTGTTGACAGGTATCCTCTTAGACAGGTGATTACTGATTTCAGACACAGGGTGTGTTTTCCTGATTTATGAGGAAGGGAAAATCCTGTGTTTTCTTAATTATTCCCAGGAGAACAAGTTGCATTACACAACTGTGGGACCGTCAAGCTTTTTAATGACATATTTTGTTGATCTGTTCAAATCTTTCTTGTCTCTCCTGTTGTTCTTTCTCTGAGCCTGCCTGCCCCTTTTCAAAAGTGGAAAAAAAACACAAAGCATTTTTGTAATAATATGGTGTATGTCATCACATTAGCTACAGTTATAATAAAAGTAGCTACATAATCAGATTATACTTTGCCTCCTAGCCACAGAAATAATCGTGCTTTATCAGGAAATTTTTATAACCAAATGGAAATGTACTAATGCAATAGGAAGTTATCAAACATAATAGAATTCAGGAGTCCCAAACTGTTAGTGTCTCAGTAGGTGAAGAGAAAAAATTCTACTTTGTTGTGATGAAACTCTTAAGAGAGACATGCTTATTATTTTTGTAAAAATGCTCAGCATATGTTCTTTTTCCCTTTATACAATCACTCATTGTTTTGTTTCATTTTGTTTTCACTTGGATATTTTTGTGTGAAAAGTCTGTTTGAATATCAAAAGAAAGTAAAAGTGATCAATGATGGGGGATGTTAAGTAGATGAAATCATCTCAGTTTTTAAAATATGGACTTATACTTTCAAACTGCTAGCAGAGTTTCCAAAAGGCTTCTTTAAATGTAGTACATAACAACAAAATGTCAGTGCACCCATGTATTGTGGAAAGTGACAGGCTTTCTACTCATGTGCACAAACTAATGAACAGGAAAATGTATAGCATGTCAAATAGCCAGGGCTCAAATTCATCCAAACCTTTTCCTCAATTTCTATCTAAAAACAATGAACAAATATGAAAAAATCTATTGTAGTTGCAACTTTTGCCCTTACTAAACAATGGTTTCATGATGGGCATGTCAAATTCAAAGAAAAAAATTAAAATGGCTTTTCTGCTTTATAACAAATGAAATTCTTGTTAGAATTCAAAGGAGGGATAAAGAGTTTCTTTTTCTTCTCCCCCAAATTTTCCCTTAGTACAGGATTAGGGAAAGAGTGACTAATAAAAGGGCATGACAGAAATGCAATTCAAAGACATATTTTTATGCTGCTATTTGTGTGTGTGTGTGTGTGTGTGCATGTTAATAGACAATATATATGTATCAGCGATAGATAGATATAGATAGATAGATAGATGATAGATAGATAGATAGATAGATAGATAGATAGATAGATAGATGATAGATAGATGATAGATAGATAGATAGATAGATAGATAGATAGATAGATAGATAGATAACTGGTGACCTCTCATCTTGGAAGTATTCAAAGGGAAATGTTTGTTTAAATAATCTTTTTAATGGCCTACTCTACTGAGGTGTAGCTATTTCTCCATCTGATCTATAGTTCCAACTATTTGGAAACACACAATAATTAGATAATAATTGTGAGCCATTAAAATGTACTTAAGATAGACTAGAAATACTCATTTCAACCCCTTGAACACACAGTTGATCCTTGAACAACACAGGTTTGAACTGTGCACTTACATGTGGATTTTTATCAATAAATATGTACAGTACTGTAAATGTCTCTCTCTTATGATTTTCTTAATAACATTTTCTAGCTTACTTACTGTATGAACTCAAAATATATGTTTATTTATTCTTCATGTTTTGGCAAGGTTTTCATAGGCTAGTTGTAATTAAGTTTTTAGGGAGTCAAAAATTATATGTGGATTTTTTTATTGCATGGTAAGGTGTGGGGAGTCAGCACCCCTGGCCCTGTGTTGTTCAAGGTCAACTCTATTTGCTATTTTGTCATTCTAATTAATGTTTTCTTTTCAGCCAGAATATTCCTACTTTTCACTTACAGAATCTGATTTATGCTTGGGGGCTGATGCCACGCACATCAGCATCTGGCTTCTCTTCCATGGATGACAGTCCCCCTTCTAGTATCTAAATGGTGTACAGAAGGAGGATGTGACCTGGTAACAATAAAAACAGATACAATTACTTGTAATTTTTTAAATCTTGCTTTCCTAATACAGTGCAAACTTATTTTTAGTATGATTTTTCCATATGTCACAGTAGAGATTGGTGGGGATGTTTGGAAAATATAGGAACACATAGGAGCCAACTTGGGATGGGGACAGGTGGTGTTAATTTAAAATACATATCCAGGAAAAAATCATCTTGGTCTACAGTTTTAGGACAAAGCTGAAGGAGTAAACAAACAGTGCAGGAAGCATATTTGTAAACAAGCCCTGCAGAATCAAGGTAGAAAAGCAGTTTTCTGTCCTTCAGAACAACCCTGTCATCCTTGCAGGTGGGAAGTAACCAAGTTTCCATGAAATGCCCTTGGTCTCTAGTGGTGGTTTGACAGCTCAGGTTCTTCTCCTTTGTTACTGTTGCTTCAGTCACTTCTATATATTTCTGTCCAGACTTGGACTCCCTGCCCTTCTTGACCTACACATTGAAGATCTGTTTCTCAGAGGATGGTGGCTCATGTGGAGGAGAGGGATCTCATGGCACCTCATGTGCATAACATCATGTTCCCATTCATGTAACATTATATTTAAACATCCTGATTTGATGAAGAGGGGAGATGTGTAATGAATCACTCACTCTTTAATAATACTGATTTTTTGTATCTCAACTCCAGAGTTTTGAAATTCCTGCATGAGTAATAGAAAATTGAAAGCCATAAAACTCCTAGAAGAAAACATAGGGAGTAAACTCCATGACATTGGTCTTGGTGATGATTTTTTTCATTTGACACAAAATGCAAAGACAACAAAAGCAAAAATAAATAAGTGGGACTACAGCAAATTAAAAATCTTCTGCACATGCCCTGGCCAGTTTGGCTCAGCAGTTGGAGCATCGGTCTGCGCACCAGAGTCCCAGGTTCGGTTACCGCTAGGGGCATGTACCAAAAAAAAAAATTATATATATATATAATTATATATATATATATATATATATATAATTATATATATACACACACACACACACACACACATATATTCTGCACAGCAAAGAGAACCATCAACAAAATAAAAAGGCAAACTACCAAATGGAAGAAAACATTTGTAAATCATATATCTGATAGGGGGTTAATTTCCAAAATATATTAATAACTCATACAACTCAATAGCAAAAACAATTTGATGAAAAATGGACTAAGGCTCTAAATAGACTTTTTAAAAGAAGACATCCAAATGACCAACAGGTAAATGAAAAGGTGCTTAACAGTATTAATTATCAGGACAATTCAAATCAAAACCACAATAAGAACTAACCTCACACCTATTAGAATTGCTATTATCAAAAGGACAAGAGAGGAAAAGTGTAGGTGAGAATATAGAGAATATAAATTGGTGCAGCCACAATGGAAAACAGGATAGAGTTTTCTCAAAATAAGAAAAATGCAACTACCATATAATCTAGCAATCCCACTTCTGGATATATTTTCAAAGAAAATAAAAACATGATCTCAGCCCTGGCCGGTTTGGCTCAGCGGTTGGAGTGTTGGCCTGCGGTCTAGAGAGAGCTGGGTTCAGTTCCCTCTAAGGGCACGTACCTCTGTTGCAGTTTGTCCCAGGCCCTGGTTGGGTCGTGTGGGTGGCAACCACTCGATGTGTCCCTTTCACATTGATGTGAAAAATGTCCTCGGGTGAGGATAAAAAGAAAATGATCTCAAAGAAATATCTGCACTCTGATGTTCCCTGCAGCATTGTTCTTGACAATAGTGCAGACATGGAAACAAATGAAATGTTTATCGACAGATAAATGAAGAAAATGTGAGATATATATATATATATAAATAAATATATATATATATATATATTACACACACACATATACATACATAGTGTATATGAATATTTTTAACTTATTTTTATTGTTGAATGTAATACAGATGTCCTCCCTTTTATTCCTATTAACTCCCTCCTCCCTGCTCCCATCCCCGTCCTGCCTTCCCCACACTATTGTCTGTGTCCATTGGTTAAGTATATATGTATATAGGTCCTTTGGTTTATCTCTTCCCACCCCCCCTATCCTCCTTCCCTTTGATGTTCTTCAGTCTAACAACCAATTTGTACTTCTTAATCCCTTCACCTTTTTCACCCATACCTCCAACCCCCCTCCCATCTGGCAACCATCAAAAAGTTCTCTGTATCTATGAGTCTGTTTCTGTTCTGCTTGCTCATTTTGTTTGTGGATTTGATTGTTGATAGATATATATTAATTGCCCTTTTATTGTTCATGTTTTTGTTCTTCTCCTTCAAGCAGACCCTTAAACATTTCATATAATTCTGATTTGGTGATGATGAACTCTTTTAACTTTTACTTGTCTGGGAAAATCTTTATATGTCCATTGATTCTAAATGATAGCTTTGCAGGATAGAGTAATTTTGGTTGTAGGTCGTTGACTTTCATCTCTTTGAATATCTCTTGCCACTCTTTTCTGGCTTCCAAAGTTTCTTTTGAGAAATAAGCTGACAGTCTTATAGGAATTCCTTTGTAAGTAATGAACCGCTTTTCTCTTGCTACTTTTAAGATTCTTTCTTTGTCTTTTAAACTTTGGCATTTTGATGATGATGTGTCTTGGTATGGACCTTTTTGGTTTCATCTTGTTTGAGACTCTCTATGCTTCCTGGACTTGTATGCCTGTTTTCTTCACCAAGTTAAGAAATTTTTCTGTCATTATTGTTTCAAATAGGTTTTCAATTTCTTGCCCTCGCTCTCTTCTCCTTCTGGCACCCCTATGATGCGAATGTTGGCAAGCTTAAAGTTGTCCCAGAGGGTCCTTACACTATCCTCACTTTTCTTTTTGGATTCTTTGTTCTGATTGGGTGTTTTTTGCTTCCTTATATTCCAAATCGATGGTTTGCTTCTTGGCTTTACCTACTCTACTATTGATTCTCTGTAAATTATTCTTTATTTCAGTTAGTGCATCCTTCATTTATGACTGGTCCTTTTTTATGTTGTTAATGTTCTCACTAAGTTCCTTAAAGGTCTCACTAAGTTGCTTGAAGTTCTAAGTTCTTTGAGCATCCTTATAACCAGTGTTTTGAACTCTGCATCTGATTGATTGCTCACCTCCATTTTGTTTAGTTCTTTTCCTGGAATTTTGTTCTTCTTTCATTTGGGACATGTTTCTTTAGCTCCTTATTTTGGCTGCTTCTCTGTGATTGTTCCTGTGTTTCCTAGGCTTCCTAGGGTGACCTATTGTAGTAGGTGTCCTGTAGGATCTAGTAGCACAGCCTCCCTGATCAGGACCCAGCTGAGTCCTCAAGGTGCACTGTACAACCTTTTGTTGTAATTGAGTCTTGATTGCTATTGGAATGTCAACAGAAAGGATTTACTCAGGCTGATCAGCTGCAAGGACTGGCTGTGCCAACTGACTACTGGCCTCTGACTACCTTGGAGGATCAGCTGTGTAGGGGCCCACCACACAGAGCAAGACTTACTTCAGCAGAGTTCTGGTACCACTGAGTCCACTCATTGAGTGTGTCACTTGTAAAGGTGGTTGGGTGGTGGTGCTTCGATGTGGTCTGAGGCTGTCCATTGGGTGTGCTGGCTCTGGGGCAAGGTCAGCCACTGCCTGTGTTTTACCCGGGGCCAACCAGCATAAGCTACAAAGTGATCTGCCGATGGCTGCTTCTTGTACTGGCCCAGGAAAAGCCAAGTTGTGAACCAAGGCTGGCTGCTTCTAATGCCAGGCCTGGGGCCAGTTAACAAGAGGTATAGGACTCACTAAGACCAGATGCTGCTTGTTTGAGAGATTTTAGGAAAATATGAAGCAGGATCCAAGATAGGTCAATCCTATGGTAAAGCCATCGGAAACAGCTTGGGTGGGCCTAAAAATTGGGTGGGGTAGGGTCTCAGGGAATCACCAGGGCAGGACAAACAATGTGAGCCAGGTTGCTGGAGTCCCAGATATGGGACCCATCTGCTGGCCCTTTGGGGGAAGGTCTCACCAAAGGAACAATGACCTCCACCAGCATGCCTGTCCAGGAGAAAGCTGCCTCTTCAGCCCTCATCCCGAGACCAAACAAGTCAGTTCTTCCCCATACATCTCTGGTGCCTTTCAAGCTACCTCTCTTCTGAGCTCGGAGGGAGCAAGTCCAAGTAAGTCCATGCACGGGCCCTTTAAGAGGAGCTGCCTAGGGCTCTCGAAGCCTCAGCTTCCCTCACCCTCCGTTCCCGCTGGTGTTATAGCCAGAAGTTATGGGATTTCTCTTCCTGGCACTGAAACCTGAGCTGGGTGCCTGGTGTAGGACAGGGACCCCTTGCTCCTCAGGGAGGACCTTCCCAGCCGAGGTGTCCCTCCTGATTTTTATTCGCCACACGTGGGTGTGGGACCAGCCTGTCCACGACTCCACCCCTACTACCAGTCTGGATGTGGCCTCTTCTTTAATTTTGTAGTTGTAGGACTTCCGTTCAACTCGATTTCAGGTGGTTCTAAATGATGGTTTTTCTGTGGTTTAGTTGCAACAAAAAAACTTTTAACTATCTGGGGGGATGAATGTTAAACTTACTGTAGGGATAATTTGCAATATATACATATACCAAATCATGATGCTGTATACCTTAAACTAGTACAATGTAATATATCAATTTTTGCTCAATAAAATCAGCAAGTAAAGATTACAGGCAGAGAACTCACACAGACATACTCTTCCCTTTTCCTGTCTTTCTATACTTTGTGCAGTACAGAAATCACCCTTTGAGAATCACTGCCTGGTTATTAATAGCCCAGAGATTTGGAGTACAGGCTCTTCAACTGTAATGCTTCAGTTTGGTACCTGGCTTTTGGATTTTTCAAAGAGCAAGACCTTGGGCATTTCATTTAAACTCCATACACTTCAGTTTTCTCATCTGGAAAACAGGGATAGTAATAATAAATGTCATACGGGCTTACTAGGAATATTAAATGGGATAGTATGCCTGATATGCTTGGTACAGTGCAGAACAAATAAGTAGGGGATGTTGAGTATTATAAGAAATTATATAATGTATTGCTAGTTAATAATGATTACTATTGTTAACAATATTAAGTATAAATATATTAAATTGGTTCTGTTTAAAATTTAGTATCATTGCTAAAATATGTTGCAGTCTTTGTGTTGTTTCAGCTATCACAAAGGATATACTTTACATTTCTAAGGACAAAAAAATCATTAACTGTCAGGGATCAGCCTAAGTACACCAAACAACTTCACAGAGCCACACATTGCTATAACGATTCCCTATCATTTATCCTGTGCTTGTTACTTTCTAAAAATCTTGTCAATAGACCCCTATGCTATCTGGACCCAAGTTTCCCCTGTTCCTTCTTTAATCACTGTGGTTTATAATAGCATAGGCCTCTGAGATAAAGGAAATACTAGCTCTTTGCTTTTTAAAACCAAAAATGTATTTCTCTGTTCACAAATAGAGATGGGCCCAAGTACAGTAATAGCAGGAAGACCAGGCACTGCATCCGGATCATGGGTAGGCTTCCCCTAGGCCCTAGGGGAAGATGAGCTGTCTATGAGACTGGGAGAATGGTACATAGGTGGAAAGCATGCTAGAGTCATAGACTCTCAGCAGCACCTGTCCTTGGGAGATGAGGTCATACCAGGGGCTGGAAAGTAAAGGGGATCTTATGCAAAACCAGGAGTAGGCAAAATGGTGATGTTATAAGATGTTAGATACTTCAGTTGAACATTCTGTGCAGTCAAGACAGGCTCTGATGGAAATAGACAGAAGCCTTCTTTGGACTGTTAAGCTAGTTTTAAAAAGTGACTAAATAGGGACAGCTAGTACTTGGATCTTGGATTCATATGCGGGGTACTCTGCCCTGTAGGTCCTGTAACTTGCCTTTAGGGTGCTTTGTTATTCCCTAGATGGGTGTGGAAACAATTCTCTGTATAACAGTTTTAATCACACACTATTGATCATTCTGAGAAGATTCCTAACCAATGATTGAGAATAAGTCTGCTTCTATTTAAAGATGGTCTGAGCGATGACTAAATTGTACGGCTAGGACTTTCCATTTGGCATCAAATGCTCTACTGATATAAGACAAATTTTTCCTTTTTTAACCTGGAAAAAAAATGCCAGGAGGTATTCATGCCATCAATTACGAGCTCTCCTTTTCTTCATCATTCTGACTACTTTAATGATATATTCAAGGATCAAACTCATGTCTGCAGTGTCAGATCACAGCAGTCTTCATATTTTTCCATGGTTCTACTGTAAGCTTTATTAAGGACACCTATGGCTCTCTATTGAAAGGATTCTTGAGATTTTATGGGTTTGTTTGTTTGTTAAGGGGAAAATAGAAGTCAAAGTTCAGAGAAGGCTTTATGAAGTCTGTGAAGTCATGGGGGAAAGCTGAGTGTACATGCTCTTCCCCTAGCCTTCACCACATCATTCCCCAACCTACACTTTCTACTAACAAAGTAGCTCTATCACTCTCCCTCCATCCTAGTCTTCTGTGGTTCATGTGAAGTATAGGAGAAATATGTTGATTACTTTGCAAAAGACTTTGGCAAATTTACTTCTGTTGGTTTCCATGAGTTTTGAGGGTGAGCCCCCCTAAATTCTAAAGCAGGGTTTCCTGTTTTATGAGACCAATCATGAGACTGCTCCACATCCTAGTCAATGAATAAAGTCTCCAAATTTGTATCTACTCTCTTGAATGGCACTGTGCTTTTAAGAAGGGTTTGGAGCATATTTAATGAGCCCAAAGCTGGACTCACACGAGCAAACTTGAGCCTGGCCTATCTCAAGTTTTTCTTTCAGAAAATGCTGTAGTCAGTGCCACTGAGTGAGTGGGTTTGTCCTCCTCACTACCAATACTTGGCATTTTCAGAGTTCTTCCTGCTGCTGCTACTGAGTTTTCCAGTTCCAAGATACACCACACTTTTCCTCCAAGTTTTTCTTTACTGGTGCCAGGTGTGTTGAATTCTTTAGTGAAAATCAGATTGTCAAATCTAAAGTGCCTGTGGAGTCAGGAAGGGTAGAATCCATGGTACAGTCAAACCATCCACTTGCAACTAAGACGGGAAGACTACCATTGCACAGATGGGGTCACTAGAAGTCACCACTATTTTTTGATTCAACAAACATTTATTGAGTATCTGTCTACTCGATAATTAATTGAAGCAATGTGGGAGATGTAAATATGACAATTTGTTGTTTTTAATATTTTTTCTTTATTGATTTTTTTAGAGAGAGAATAAGGGAGAGGGAGAGAGAGATAGAAACATCAATGAGAGAGAACATCGATTGGCTGTCTCCTGTATGCCCTCCACTGGGATTGAACCCAAAACCTGGGCTTGTGCCCTGACCGAGAGTCGAACCGGTGATGTCTTAGTGCATGGGGTAATGCTCAACCACTGAGCCACACTGGCCAGGCTGTTTTTAAGAAAAATCCTAATATTTATAAATGACCACTATGTACCATATTTTGCATACACTGTTCCGACTAATACTTACAACAGCATTTTGAGCTTGGAAATATTATCCCTGATAGACAAATGAAGAAAACTGGACCTTGCAAAATTTAAATAACTTGCTCAAAATTCTACAGTTGGTAAGTCATGGAGACAGAACTATCTGACTCTATGATATAAAGTCATCTTAGTGCAGTTGAAGAGACAGTTACTTGGATAATTAGAATTCATGGCAATATGTGACAAGTGTAACAGATGAGAAAAATGAAAAAGTCACAAGATTTTGAAGGAAATGGATAAGAACCTGATCCCACCAAAAAAAAAATGAGCCCCATCCTGCCCACTGGTTGCCATAGAGCAGAAACGTCTTAGAAATACATTGGAATATAGAGATGTATTTAATTAGGTTAAAAGTTCAGGGATAAAATTGTTCATATTTCTGTGCATGGATACTGTCATGCATTGGTGTATCAGTTCTCAAAACACCCAGCTCAGGAGACCAGCTGGAGCTTAGGGGGGCCTGGCCAGTAAAAGTCTTCCTTACTCCCAGATGGTTTTCTGCTGCCAGTAGCAAATCCTGTTTTCCCTTCTGAAAAACAGATATCAACAAATCTGAAGGATAGATATTCATTTTCTACCCCAGATAATAGTGATTTTTGGTAACTAGGTACCGAACAATCTGCTGGCTATGTGAAAAAAAATATATATGCAAACTATAAAATGTACTGATACGACATCATTTTTCCACATTTGGTAGCAAATTTTGGTTACCTTGCATCTTTTGGTACCTACTTCTCATGTCTGAACCCAAAATAATATAATAATAAAAACATTTTTTTATAGTACATGACAATACAATACAGTACATTTGTTCCCCCACCCCCTCTGAGATAAATAGGAATTATTTTCCCCATATTGGAGATGTTAAAATTGTTCAGAGAAGGTATATTTCCAAGGTCCAAAAAAAGTATTGTTCCAGGATTATAGAGCTGGTGTGTGCGAAGCTAGAATTAGAGCCCAGATCCCCCAGCTGCAGGTTGCTTGCTCTACATGACCTAGTTTCGCAGTATGTGTGATAACGACTCTTCATGCTTCACCTCAAAGCGACACTCTAAGAAGGTGACTGCTTTGCCAACCTTGCCCTCTGTAAAAGTCACATTCACACATATCTCAGCATTTAATCCTTCAAAATGGAAGCCTTGCATTTTACATGATTATCTCTATTATTGAATTTCCATTATTATGAGTTGTGTTATTTTCTAGAATCTGTTGTTCTGAATTTGTTAGATTCAGACTTCAAGCCTTTTCCTTCTGTCTATACTAGATAACCATACAGTTCATAGGAAATGACAAAAATGAGAGGAAAAATGGGATTTGCAACTAGTGGGTTATTATTTCAGTACTAATCTTAGAAAGCTGATCCAAAAATATCACTTAATCAAAGCTTTGTTTATTTGGCTAAAGCACAATTAAGCAATAAGTTTTCCAAACATCAAAAATATCAGTGTCCTCACAGTCCAGGAGAAGCAAACAGGTAGGTAAAGTCCATGTATACAGATTTGCATGTACAAATAAGGACATCTGAATACAGAAAGTCTCAAAGTTTTGAAAAATTAACTTTATATGACCAGTTTGTAAATAAAAGTTATATTTATCTAAGATGTACAACATGATGATTCAATATACATAGTGAAATTTTTACTATAGTCAAGCTAATTAAGATTATCTTCTCACATAGTTATCATTATTTTGTGTGTGATAAGAGTATATTAAATCTACTCTGTTAATAAATTTCCAGTTTTGCCTGGCCAGTGTGGCTCAGTGGTTGAGCATCGACCCAGGCACCAAGAGGTCGCCAGTTCGATTCTGGGTCAGGTTGTGAGCCAAATCCCCAATGGGAGATACGCAGGAGGTGACTGATCGATGTTCTTTTTCATTGATGTTTCTATCTCTCTCTCCCTCTCCATTCCTCTCTCTAAAATCAATAAAGAAAAAAATTTTAATAAAAATAAAATTTTTAATAAAAATTAATTTCCAATTTCAATACAGTATTATTTACTATACTCATTATTAGATCTCTTGACTGATTCATTGTACATAAGTGCAACTTTATATACCCTTTGACAAACATCTTCCCATTTCCCCAACTCCCCGTCCCTGGGAACCACCATTCTACATTCTGCTTAAAATTCCACATATTTTTATGTATACCTGCTTTGTTGAGAATTGTCATGAATGAATGTTGAACTTTTTCAAATGCTCTTTCTGCATCTTTTTAGATGATCATATTTTTTATTATGATCAGTTTTTTAAATTTTTTATTCTTTTATTCACAGAACTCTGTACCACGAAATTATTGAATTGTATTTATGAACATCACAATAAAAAATAATTGTGAAAATTTAATCCTATTTAAAACATAGACTTTTCTCCATGTGAACATGGACATTTGATGGAGTTTCTCCCCACATCCCTACATGCCATACTTTGGGAAAGCATTTACATTTTCAAAATATTGGGCATCTATATCTTCACTTTTTCTTATGATATATATTGGGTTTATGAACGTGTTTAAAGGCTTGTCAAGTAGAGATCTTCTAGAGAGGCAATTAAAATGGCCAAGTTTATGCCAAACTGCTGAAAAGAGAAACAAATTGGGAGGGAGGGAGTCAAAGAAAAATGGCCTTTTCAATTCTTTTTCCTTTAGCTACAGGATTCTGCAAGGGCCCCGAGAACTTTGCTCTTGGTTATCTAATCCTGGACCTTAGTAGATTTCAAATAGAGAGAGAAGCTTAGGTTGTCATAACATGATTTATGAACACCATATTTAGCATTTTCTATTTGTCAGGGACTCTGCAATCTCTTTACCTGCAAACAGAGTCTAAAGTAGCAAGTAATATAAAACTCAACTTGTGCGGGCAGATCTGAGGTACGATGATATTCATGAAAATGGGGTATAAATAGAATTCCCACTGAATAAATTCATTTCTGCTGCCCATAACAGTGACCTCTGATGAGACATTTAGCACCTGGGAAATACAAAGTACAATAGAAAGGTGTTGGGTTGGTCAAACCCCTCCAAGAGTTGACAGCTTTTAATAATTGATGACTGACATTTACTCTAAGAGTTTGTCACTTGTTACTCTCCTTAGCATCTTGTCATGGTAAAAAAAATAAAAATAAAAAATTTAAAATTAAACATATAAAAATAACATTTTTCCCTTTAATTCATGGGAACATGTTTAAAATTTTAAGAAACTAAAAATAATAATAAAAGTCACCCAACATAGTGGATGTAACTTTCTAACTTCTGCACCTCAGTTTACCTATCTGCAAAATGAGATTAACAGTGTTGCACTACACTGTAGAGGAACATAAATTTAATAAGCCTTTTAAACCTCTGCTCTGTAATCCTCGAAAGAAAAGACACCATGTAAATATGAAGTAATCTTATCATTGTGCCTCATTATCTGAGCTAATATTAACTGTAGAGAAGCTAATGTCAAATAACATAAAATGGATATTGGAATAAAACTGCAGTTTGATTTTGCTATTTTACCATTTATATTGGCAAGTGAGGATAAAATAAACATGAAGGAGAACTAGATGGCAAACAGTCTGATTATATTATGTCACCAAAATTCCAAGCTAGAAATAATATCTAATAATAACATAGCACATTTCCTGGTTCTGCCAACTTCTAAAATAAAAACCAACTCAGATTGAGCATGCTGGCTGAAAATAAGTAATAACTTAAAAAAAATAGGCTCAAACTTATTTCTAATAACATGCAATCCTGATCATTGTGTAGTAGCATCAATTTCTTTTGCTACTTAATACACATCATTAGCAAGAGTAAATATGTCAAGAAATTCATATTGATACTCTTTCTATTTTTGTAAAACTGTCAAGTGATACTCATGCAAGGATAGTATGCTCTGTAGCTCCCACAGTCATTACAGTGAACCAGGAAGTTTCCATGACTGACTCAAAAGATTGAGCAGAACAAGGATGGTGCTCACATCATGTGACTATCTGGTTAAGAGAGAGAGAGAGAGAGAGAGAAACATCCATGAGAGAGAACATTGATTGGCTGCCTCCTGCATGCCCCCCACTGCGGATCGGGTCCACAACCTAAGCATGTGCCCTGACTGGGAATCAAACCAGCGACCTCTTGTTGCATGGGTCAACGCTCAACCACTGAACCACACCAGCCAGACGACATTTATTTATTTATTTATTTATTTTCATGTATCACAATGTTTATTGATAGATACAAGTACATAAAATAAAGGCATGAATATGACGATAAAATTAAGTAGACTAAATTTCAATAAGAGGGACCAATTCAAATTCTCAACCTTTGTTTTACACCCACAAAAAACACTTGCAAAGGCATTAATGATCTCTCAAAACTGATCAGTTTTGCACATTTATTTTGAATGTGCCTCAAGACTCCTAGCTCAAGGATAAGTATTTGAGCTTTTGCAAGTCGATCTGCAAAATTCAATCTGAAGGTCATCCCAATACACAACAATAAGCTAGTCCTTTGTGTAGGTATAATGCTGTGAGATTTTAATGCTTTATAAACTTTCTCTCATTTACCTCCTGCAAAGCAGGGGAGGATCTTATCTCTATTTTCCTTGTGTTGTAGTGCCAGGAATGTTGCAAGCATTTTAAAAATAGCAATTATTATTGTTATTTAGTTAGATCCCTAATTCATTAATCTCATTATAGAACAAATTTTATCTCAGGTTGGAGTAACAACTTTTCTAAGTCTAGTTTTTCTTTTTTATGCAGCCCCCGCCCCCTGCTTACCCATAGCTCCTTAATTCTCTTAGCAGCTTCAAAAATTGTCCAAACTCTTGCAGTTTTTTTCTTCACTAGGGATTTGGAAACCCAAGCAAGGGTGTTTAACCATGTGACTGCTGTCTGCTAACCCAGCAAAGACTTTAGATCAAATTTCCCTGTGCTTCCAATTGTTCACCGAACACCAAGGATGTTTTTATTTCTGCAGCCCGAAGGAAAATAGAGTGATAACGGACATTTACAAAGAGGAGGGGGATCTTCCCAGTAGGATACCTTCAGGATTTTCCAGTTATGATCAAGTCATTTACCTCCACCTAAATGCTCCCTTCCATAGTTCCTTGTCCATGAAGCCAGAGATACTATTGTTCTTTTATGAATCACTAGCCCTCAGGTGCTCTTAATAATAACTCTAACCATCCTCTAGCTTAAAACCTTGCTTCTGAGTCTAAGGAAGGGATAGAAATGAAACAATTTTTAAAAAGTGTTTTTACTATCATCATAAAGAATTTATTAAAGATTTCTGGGTGAAACTGCGCTAAAAAGTATTTTGAGATTATATCTAAATCATAGATGGCCAATGTGACCAAAGATTAGATTGTCCTCAAGAGTTCAAAACAAAGTAAGAGCTTTGGATAAATTGCCAGGAGATCTGGTTTTAAGCATAAGTAACAAATTCTCTAAGCCTAGGGTCCTTATCTGTCTATCTCCAGGGACTGGTGTGAAGAACTGAGTGAGATAGGGCAGGTGAAATTAATGTATAAATGGTAAATTAATTTAAAAATAATAAAATGTTCTCTTGCAAGACTTTTATACCTTCTCATTCACCCATGTTTATACTGACAAAGAGAGAACTAGGTAGAAGCAAAATATCAAAGGAAAGTAGAGAAATGTTACAGGTGTATGTGAGTACTTCTCTGCAAGATTTCCTTTGACAAAGTTCTTTAGCAATCTATTCCACTTTCTAACAAACATTTTTTCAGAAAATGTCTAATCTCCAATCCAAAGCCCTCATCATGAAATAATGTCCCAAACATCATAACTAATTTGTTTTGACCATTAAATATGCCCTTCAGCCCGGTCAATGTGGCTCAGTGGTTGAGCATCGACCCATGCATCAAGAGGTCACTGGTTCAATTCCTGGTCAGGGCACATGCCCAGGTTGTGGGCCAAATCCTCAGTGAGGGGCATGCAGGAGGTGGTCAATCAATGTTCTCTCCATCAATGTGTTTCCATCTCTCACTCCCTCTCCCTTCCTCTCTCTCTAAAATCAATAAAGGAAAAAAATGCTACTTCATGGTCCCTACAATAAGCCCCCAAATATATTATAACCCTAATAATACTGGTAATGATGAGCAGATATTAGCTTGGTATGTACTGACCAAGGATTGCAACCCTTATTTGTAATTTTGTCATACTCAGCAGTATTTGTTGCCGTCTGTCATCCAAATAATTTTGCTCAAACACTGTCATCCCATCTGGTTGTATGTCTATAGAGTCAGAACAACCCAGCCTAATTCCTTCGTGGTAACTAGCTCTAGTTCAAGGGTCAGCATATCTCCCAGGACACAAAGGGTCTCAGATCTACCAGGAACGCATCACCATATACTTTGTAAGAGAAATTGTGATGAGAAACTTAAATGTGAAATGAAGTCCGTTTTCTTGGGGATGAGGGTATAGTGGGAGCACCTACCGTTTTCTAAAACAAGTTTGAAACCCTTAAAACTTTGGTCTTATGAACAATTTGTCTTCTGACTTTTTTTTTCCCACAGAGGTGTTCTGGAAAGCAGAGTATGTGGGAGAATAATAAAACTGAGTCATATGGGGGCGGAGGACCCCCCACTAGGGGACTGGCATTTAGAGATAAATAGACTGTGAGAAGGTTACTGTAATTGCGTTCTTTTTCCCTGGCCCAGTTCTTTTTCAATAGAGTAGCAACACAAAATAAAATGCAATAAATGGCTACGAAGGATTATTTGTAGGAATAAATAGGAAAGGAGACAGACACCCATGTGCTATGTTTTTTCCATTGCAGATTAATAAGAGGCAATTATCTAATAAAAAATTTACTGTTAATTGCTACCAGTTAAGTACTACTACTGTTAGTACTATTAAGTACTATTAGTACTGAAGAGATTTATTTCACCTTCTGCTGCTTGGAAATTTGACATCATTCCTGGCTTCTACCTCACCCTCCAATTATAATCCACTGGAAATGGGAAAGCGACAAGAGCCATTTAATGTGTCACAACACTGAGTGAAGGAAGTGGAGGCTTTTCTACCGAAGTAGAGGAAATAGTGCAGCATGATGATTGCAGACTCTGGCGTGTTTTTCCTTCTTTCTCCTTCCTCTTCTGTATGGGTTTATTTTGTTTGTGTTTTTGTTTTTTTCTCATTTTACGGCCAAAGTGTCATTCCTAAAGGGTGTGTTCTTTTAGGTTTATGGCTTTGACTAATGGAATTGTTCTAAATAACATTTTGATCTTGTAAGGTCACCCAGAGTGCTATACCTTTCCTTTAATGATTCAGGTCTGGACCAGGCATTTCCCAGAATTGAGATGGTAATGAAGTCATTAGTTTCTTCCTACTTGAAGCCCTGGCTAGAAAGCAGAATTCTATGGGCAAAGTCTGAGTGGGCTTTTTTCATAAATCTCACACCCAGCTGAGCTGTAACACCTGTTACATTTTCCCAGGAGCTTGAGCCATAAGACCATTTCCAATCTATTTGCTCTTCTTCTTCCACAGGACACTGACAAAGGCAGGGGTCCCCGATTTCTAAGGCACTGCTAATTGAAAATCTCTGGCTGGTGCAAATGTGAACTCAAACCCACAAGAGTTCCAAATAAGGCCCCTATGATTATTTCCTCCTCTTTTTAAAAATAGCCTTTATAATGCAGGTTATACAAGATTAATTTGTTTGAGGAAAAAATAGTCATTGAACCTCTTGCCCCCAATAAACTTTTACATTCCATGTAGTTGAGAAAAAGAAAAGGGAAAGAAAAGGAAAAGGGAGAGGGGAAAATAATAAAACCCAGAGATCAGCTAACCCCACAAGCCTTGTTTTTGTGAGAATTGGGGGGGGGGGGGTGTTTGCTTTTGCTGTGTGCTTTTAAAATCTTTACTGATTTTAAACACAAGAATTGGAAGCAAAGTTGAGTAGTTTAGTCAGATGACCGAGCCGATGTAAATTGATTACAATGGCAATGGCAAGTTTAAAAAACTATTTTCAAAAACTGGATAATTAAAAGAAGAGGAGATTTTCCTGTAGGATCCTTGAAAGGGAAAAGAAAATGAATTCATCTTTAGAAAAGACGGGCATTTCTGGCTCTAATAACAATCTGTGGGAAAAACCCTGAAAAGCAAGGACAGACTTAGGAGATCCAGCTATCAGGTCTCAAACAGCATTTGAAAGAAAAAGAAATATTAAAAAGAAAGTTGATGTAAACAACGTTCACAGTTATATTCCTCTAGGAGTCAGAATACTCTAAGGATTTGAGTGTTAAAGGCAAAACTTTGGGGACCACAACCCTGAAGTCATAACATAGCCAGTAATCAGGCTGTTCCCTGTGGTCCCTCCAATGGCATTCTTCACCCAAATTTATTCAAGATGGTTACAACCTACCACTGACTTCTGTACTAGGCCTCGTTGGTATTTTGTGGTTTGTTGGTTTGAGCTTTTGTTGTTTTTAAGTGTATTACTTGTGGTCATTGTCATTGTTTGAGCCTCATTCTTAAGGCACATTTTCATTAACTGTGTTCTTCCTGGTCCAACAATTGAGAAAATAGCCTATGACACACAAGCTTTCAATTATGCATCAAGGAAGAGGGTCGTCATTTCACTGAAAGACGATAATATAACTAATACATTTTTAAGTAAATGTTTAATGAACTGTATTCCTGTGGCATAGATTGTTTTAGTTCTACTGTCAAATCTGTAAAGAGTTCTAAACCCAATCTTGAAAAGAGCTTGAGAAATTCCTAACTTTCAGAGAACACTTATGCAAATAGTTCCTAAACCATATATGAAATCATTAAACATGGACTCGGATGCCTATTTATTGAAAAGGGAAGAAGTTTCAATATATCACTGAGTGAAAAGATTTTAAGTTGTCCCATGTGTATATTGCCATTTCTGTTAGTAGGTAAAAAGTGGTCAAATATCTGCAGTTTTATATTTCAATTTAAATGCCATGTAAGATGAGGTAAATATCATTATCTGATTTGTTGTTGTTTAATGCATACTCTGAAGAGTTAGCAGTGGTTATCCCTGAAAAGGGGATTGTGCTTAATTCATTTCTTCTTTTGGTTTACCTGTACAGCATTTTTTACTTTTTCTGTAATAATCTCAGGATTTCCCCTGTAGCTCCAGACTGCAGCCGAAATACTTGACAGAGTGTTGGCCATTCCTGTTTGACTGCTGGCAGTCTTCATACCATGTCAATCTTCATACCATGTCAGTCTTCATACCATGTCAGTCTTCACACCATGTCAATCTTCATACCATGTCAGTCTTCACACCATGTCAGTCTTCATACCATGTCAGTCTTCACACCATGTCAATCTTCACACCATGTCAGTCTTCACACCATGTCAGTCTTCACACCATGTCAGTCTTCACACCATGTCAGTCTTCACACCATGTCAGTTTTCATACCATGTCAGTCTTCATACCATATCAATCTTCATACCATGTCAATCTTCATACCATGTCAATCTACTTGTACACTCGTACTATACACAAGGAGGAGGATCCACCCATATTTCGCCAATTGTGACATACCTATAGATTCAAATAACTAGTCATTTAAGAGTCAAATTGGATTACTGAATAAATCTATAATTGACCTTCATCTCTTGTTTTCCACTTAAATCCACTATAAAAACAATGGATCTCTTTGAACTATGCCACCAGAACTTCTATCATTTAACTTTACTCTGCTTAGTCCTTGGGGATAAGTTGGTGAAAAGCAATGCTCTACTGAATTCAGAGGAATTCTGAACATTGCTATTTTTAAGAGTTTGAATGACTTCAATGAAAAAAATGCTTAGCCCTGGCCAGTTTGGTACAGCGGTTAGAGCGTCAGCCCGCAGACCAGAGAGTCCCGGGTTCGGTTCCCGCTAAGGGCACGTACCTCAGTTGCAGTTTGTCCCCGGCCCCGGTTGCGGTCAGGTGAGTGGCAACCAGTGGATGTGTCTCTCTCACGTCGATGTTTCTCTCTCTCTCTCTCCACCCCCCCACGCTCTACCTGAAGATAAATGCAAAAGTGTCCTTGGATGAGGATAAAAAAACCTGAACAAAAAATGGAAAAATGTCCTCCGGTGAGAAAAGAAAAGAAAAACAATGCTTAGAGGGGATGGTATCATGACTCTATTCAAAAAATTGTATGTTCCCATCCACTGTGCTGAAAATTAATTATGTTCCAATATAGGAAAAATCAAGCAAAACAGTCTCTCAATAGACTGAATCTAAATTTATAGGGGAAAAGATATGATTAAAGTGGTGGACTGATGTTTGTTAAGAAAGACCAATAGCACTTGTTCGGTTAGGCATACCCACTTGCATTTCCAGAGATAACCCAGAAGTCTGTGTTATCTCTAGAGTCCTCTGTCTCCTTTCCATCGTTCACTCCTTTTGACTTCACCATGTCAAGGGAGTGACTTTCTGATTCAGCACTGATCACTGCCAATTCTTACCTTTCCTTCTTCCTACTTTATTTGATGTTCAAGAGAACTGGTCTTGTTTTGTTTTGTTTTTTATCCTTACCCGAGGACATTTCTTCATTTTTTGTCAGATAGAGTGGGAAGGAGAGAGAGGAAGAGAGAGAGAGAGAGAGAGAGAGAGAGAGAGAAACATCAACGTGAAAGGGACACATCGAGTGGCTGCCACCCACACGACCAACCAGGGCCCAGGACAAACTACAACTGAGGTACGTGCCCTTAGCGGGAACCGAACCCGGGTCTCTCTGGACTGCAGGCTGACGCTCTAACCACTGAGCCAAATCGTCCAGGGCAAGAGACCTGGTCTTTACCACCCTGTTTCACCAATAGGTTCTGCCATCTATTGCAATATTATCTGTGTGATATTATTACTTAATCGATTTTCTATTTCATATATGTTGGTGATGAATATTGATTTTCATAATCTTACCAAGAGCTCAGAATTTACTTAATTTTTTATTACAGTTCACATTCAATATCATTTTGCATTAGTTTCAGGTGTACAGCTTAGTGGCGAGGTAATCATATACTTTACAAAGTGATCCTCCCAATATTTCAAGTACCCGCCTGGCACCATATATAGTTATTACAATATCATTGACTATATTTCTTCTACTGTAATTTACATCCTCATGACTATTTTGTAACTACCAATTTGTACTTCTTTTTTTTTTATCCTCACCCAAGGACATTTTTTTGGATTTATCTTCAGATAGAGAGGGAGGAAAGGAGAGAGAAAAACATCGATGTGAGAGAGACACATTGAGTGGTTACCACCCACACAACCCCAACCGGGGCCAGGGACAAACTGCAATCGTGATACGTGCCCTTTGGGGACACCGAACCCAGGACTCTCCGGTCCACTGGCCAATGCTCCAAACTCTGAGACAAACTGGCCAGGGCCCAAATTGTATTTCTTAATCCCTTCACATTTTTCACCCAGCCCTCCAACCTACCTCACTTCTGGCAACCATTAGTCTGTCCTCTGCATCTACATCTGTTTTTATTTTGTTTATTCATTTATATCATGCTTTAGATTTCACATATAAGTGAAATCATATTGTATTTGTCTTTCTCTGCCTAATGTATTTCACTTAGCATAATACCCTGTAGGTCTATCCATGCTGTCGCAAATGTAAAATTTTATTCTTTTTTATGATTGAATAATATCCCACTGTACAGGGGTGGATAAAGGAGATTTATAGTTGTGAGAACACAAAACACAGTTTATTCTTGTATTATTATTTATTAATTATTGTATTATTTTCCATAAAAATAACTATAAACCTACTTTTTGCACCCCTGTGTATATGTACCACCTCTTCATTACGTGCTCTTCTGTTGATGGGCACCTGAGTTTCTTTCACATCCTGGCTGCTGTAAATAATGCAGCAATTAATATAGGGATGCATATATTCTTTCAAATTAGTGTTTCGAGTTTCTTCAAATATATTTCCATAAGTATAATTGCTGGGTCATAAGGCAATTCTATTTTTAATTTTTTAAGGAACTTCCAAATTGTTTTTCATAGTGCGTGAACCAATCTGCATTCCCACCAATAATAATGCAAGTGTTCCCTTTTCTCCACATTCTTGCCAACATTTATTGTTTGTTGATTTTTTATTGATGATAGCCATTCTGACAGGTGTGAGATGATACCTCATTGTGGTTTTAATTTGCATTTCTCTGATGATTAGTGACTTTGAGCATCTCTTTATGTCTATTGGTCATCTGTCTGTTCAAGTCCTCTTCTCACTTTTTAATTGGAGTGTTTTGGTTTTGTTTTTTTGTTTGTTTGTTTGTTTGTTTTTTGGCATTCAGTTGTATGAGTTCTTTATAAATTTTGGATATCAATCTCTTATTGGATGTATCATTGGCAAATATGTTCTCCCATTCAGTAGGTTGTCTTTTCATTTTGTTGCTGGGTTCCTTTGCTGTGCAAAAACTTTTTAGTTTGATGTAGTCCCATTTGTTTTTTGTTTGTTTGTTTGTTGCTCTTGCCCAAGGAGAAATGTCAGAAAAAAAATATTACTGAGAAAAATGTAAGATTTTATGGCTTGAGTTTTCTTCTAGGAGTTTCATGGTTTCAAGTCTTACATTTAAATATTTAATCTATTTTGACTTTATTCTTGTAAATTGTATAAGAAAGTGGTCTGGTTTCATTTTTTTTTTTTTTTCATTTATTTGTTCAACTATCCAGCACCATTTATTGAATAGACTTTATTTACCCTATTGTATGCTCTTGCCTCTTTTGTCATATATTAATTGACCATGTATGTGTGGGTTTATTTCTGGGCTCTCTGTTCTGTTCTATTGATGTTGTGTCTGTTTTTATGCCTGTACCATGCTGTTTTAATGACTATAACCTTGTAGTATAATTTGATATCAGGTAGCATGATGCCTCCAGCTTTGTTCTTCTTTCTCGAGATTGCTATGTCTATTTCAGGTCTTCTGTAGTTCCATATACATTTTTGTATTATTTGTTCTAGTTCTGTGAAAAATCCCATTGGTATTTTGATAGAAATTACATTGAGTCCATAGATTGCATTGGGTAATATGGATATTTTAACAATGTTAATTCTTCCTATCTATGAGCAAGGTATATAATTCTATCTATATCCCTTTCAATTTTTTTTTCAATGTCTTATAATTATCTGAGTATAGATCTTTTACCTCCTTGGTTAGTTTTATTCCTAGGTGTTTAATTTTGATGCAATTGTAAATAAATGGGATTGTTGTCTTAGTTTTCCTTTCTGATCGTTTATTATTTGTGTATAAAAGGGCAATCAATTTCTGATTATTTATTTTGTATTCTGCTACTTTACTGAATTCATTTACCTCATAATTCATTTTAAAAGGAATTACTAAATGATTTAGGTTGGTAATACTAATCCATATTTTAATTTGAGAAAGCTGAGAAAAAATAATTTCTAACTTCACACCACTAAAGCAAGCATCATGAAGTATAGAAAGAAAATTGCCAGTAAGTTAATGTTATAGCCCATGTTCTATGACTAACTACAACTTTGAGCCTGTCACTTAACCTCTTAAGGTCATCATCTGTAAGATAAACAATTTTCAAGAGACAGAACATAGTTCTCTTTATTTATACTTTTGTTTGGTTCTCAATTCATTAATTTATAAATCTTCTTTGAATTCTTATGTAGTTCTATGCAACATCAATTTCCTTCAATGACCAATAGGGAAGAGTAGTTGATCCACCAGTCCTGCTGTTAAAGGCACAGAGTGAATGGTTACTAATAGATACCCAGGTGGGTCCGGTAATCCTGCTAATAAACTCCTCCTGAGAAACACCTGATAGACTTGAATTTCATTATGGGAACTTATTTCCTGTACCATATTAAGGAATTACTCAGACTCTCATCCTTCCCTAAATTCTCATCCAAATTGCACCCCAGTGGAATAGGAATGGAAATTGACTAAGAATGTTGTCCAGAATTGAATGGGAAATTTTTCTCAGCTTTGGGTAAGAAAAGTAAAAAGGCAGGGTTATCTTTGAATTCTCCTGGAGAAAATTAAAATGTTCTGTATTAGTTGCTACAGTGCTCTAGGAAGGCATTCCATGCCCCCCCCCCTTTTTTTAAATAAGAGTTTCTCCTTCTCTACACAACGCTTTTAATACAAGTGAAAAATTCCAAATTCCTCATTTGTTTAGCCTGAAAATCCCCTGCACATTCCCACAAACTACTTCCTTTTCTCTCTCTCTCTCTTTCTCTCTCTCTCTCTCTTTTTTTTTGTTTTTTTTTTTTTTTGTAGCAAGACTCCCCTCTCTCTCTTTAATGAAGAGAAGTTCAGAGGGTTTTTCCCATGAATAGATGGCAGGCACCTGGGAGTTATGAATTTTAAAGTGATCATTTTCTTTCAGCCATGCCGGACAATGGGCATCTCCTTTTGACTCACTTTCACAGCTTTGAGAGGCTCTCAGATCAGCCACATTCCAATCGGACTGGAGTCAGATCAGAGCTGTGCTGGACCGCATCAAGGTCTTGCACAGAAAGACAAGGAGCAGATGGCCGGCACCGAGTTCGCCTCCCCCTTTCAGCGCGTCAAGGCAGGCAATGTGGGAAAGCGCTCGCCCGGCATTGCCTATTGATCCCTGAATAGAACCACCGCATGCCACCAGCCTGTAGGTATGAACCTCTGTTAACAGATGGTGAGATCATTATGAGCAATTAATTCCTTTAATGTATCAGTGGGAACATGTTGGAAAGGATGATGCAAGCACTGAGTGAATAGTGAACTTCTCATTCCTGGGGGGAGCAGCGAGCAGGAGCTACCTTGGGGGGGGGGGCGGGGGGGGGGGGGAGCCCTGGGAATCTCTTCCCAGGCTGCCGCCTAACCGCTGGGGCCGGAGCTGGGAACTGACTGCACAGAACTGAGGTGTGGTTTTCATTAACTAATTGGGAATCCTTCCCTTCCTTCGTGATTATTGCCAGATTTGTCTCTGGGTCATTTTTTATACACAGGGACCATCCAAAAATATAAGGACAAACAAAAACAATGTCAGTAAGTCCGAGATGCATAGAGAATTCACAGCACATCATCAGGTCATGAGTCACTTTTGCTAAACCCAACTATAGTGACAGTTATAAGTTTCAAATAAATATTTCTTTCAACAAAGTAAAAGAGCAGCAAAACTACACACATCCCAGTGTTGGAGTCTGAAAACGGAATGTTTAGATGCATTGTAAATGAGAAGATTTAAAAGAGGCTATTTTTTAAAAATATAGATTCACACATATAGTGAATTTGAACAAATGGTACATGTAGCAAATGATTTACCCTACTATAAGATGGAATACTTTTATAATTTCAGTAATGACATAAAAATGACTGTTGACACCCTCTTATTCAGATATTGCTCTGATTAATGATCAATGAAATAATGACATTTTCACATGTTTCTGAATTTTTAAAAATAATATTTAGTAATGGGGGTGTTTTTCTTTCAGAGGGAAAAGAAAAATCTTAGGCTACAATACAGATCATTGGGTAGCTCTTAGATTTTAAGACGATAGGAAATATAGGAACAGGAAATACTGGCAACTATTCACTTAATTCATATTTAAATGACATCTTTTGCTTGTAATTAAGACACTCAAGTAGTGTCTCTGTTCATGAAATTTACATAACTGTACAATAGCTTGCCTAAATGAACAGCAAATGGCAGTTAACCTTGAAATGTATTATTTTAATTGAATAAAACTGGCTTTCATTCAATAAATTAAAAACATAGAAATAATATCACAAAAGCCTTTTTAAAAAAGACTTGCCATCCCCACTAAGTACAGTCTGGTGCCGTGTACAGTTGTGCTGGAACGCTCGGACACTTGCCAGTATGATTTTCGAACTCCGAAAGCATTCCGGTACCCATTCCTTGTTTTCCATCCTTGCTTCCAAAGCAAATCAATGTCACTTTCTGAAAATGATTGATAAGAATATCCGAACACTGAATCAAAACAAAGAGGCATGCTTATTTGAGATGGTTCCTCATCCAGGCTTCCAATTCCTGCATTACCATGGGAAATTTGGCCTTCCATTTTTTTCCAATTCTGTATCACTGAGTGTCCTATGGCATAGAAAAAAAGACAAAGTAAGGGAAAATAGATTTCTTACATAAGAAAGAGACATTCCCATTACTTTTCCATTGAAATCAAATTTACATGGACTGTAAATCCCTTCTGCATAAAGGAACTGACAAAAGATGCTGAATTCTCCCCTCCCGAAGTTTGTTGCATTAATCAGTACAATCTTGTTTCAGTGATTATATAGTTAAGAAGGAGAAATCATGCAATATGTTTTTATTTGCATGAAATAAGTTAATGAGGCACCACCTGTGCCTTGTAGCAGTTTACTGGGGGAAAAAGGCAGGCGAACACAGGTGTTCTAAGAGCATCATGGTAGATTTTATACATTAATTTAAAAACCCTAAAACCTAAAATCACTTATCAGAATCCAGCAGTGTATATTGCTAAGGAATCACCCATACACACACAGACATAAATAAAATTCATTGTGAGGAAATTCTTGGTTTCTTGGCCAGCAAGGAAAAAAAAAGCCGTAATTCATTCTTTCCTCGTTCTCACAGTGTTCACTATTGTACCATCTGCAATATACAATGTACATGCTCAGCCATAACCCGTACGGCTGGAAAAGAAGCATTCACACTGTGAATTACCATTTTTCCCAGCATCTAGCTCCAGTCAAAGACAGCACAATAATAAACTAGAAGCTCCTTTGTCTGTTAAACATTGTTCTTCATTACTACATGAAAAGCAAATTGTCTTTGTATAGAGGAAGAGTGGCACACGAAGCCATGGGAGTGGGGGGAAGGGATCTGCCTCTCTCACTGACCACCTCACAGACACAGAAACCACTCATGGATCTCTCCCCTCTGGCCCACCCAACTATGTCTTCCAAATCATTTCGTCAGCAGGCTCATTGGGGAGAGAGCCCTTGTCAGTTGAGTGAGATACTGGATTAGAGACTCACAGGATGCTTGTGCACTGATTACCCTGAAGCTTACATCCACAGATCTCTTTTTAATAACTCCAGTGTGTCCCTTTTTAATGTTTGGGAGAATTGAACCTTATCAGAAACCTTCTTTTTTTCCTACAGCTAAATATACTCGGCAAATTATTGTGGGTTGCTTGGGTTCTTAAGAGCCAAATGAAAAGGAAGCAAACAAACATTGGGAGCAATCGATGTATATATTATATATGTGTGTATTGTATATATGTATATAAACACAGATATATAATATATACTATATATTATTTATTACATACATAATATATATACTATATATATTATTTATATAGCTAGTACACACTAACAGTTATCTGAAAGTTACGAAAATGTATATATTAGACTAGAACTACCCATGTAAGGAAAGGGTCCTTCTAATGGAAATCAGTTACTTACAAGAAAATAGTGATTTGGGTTTTTTTTTTCTTTTGGATATAATAAATCCCAACACATTTTGCAACACAATAAGCTTGCTTGCAAAAACTTTACTGAATTCAAAGAGTATAACTGTCTCCTCATTTGGAGGCCAATGGCCAAACCCAACTTCTTATTTCAAATCTCACAGATTATGTCTTAGTGACATCCGATATGACCCCCAAGTAGATCATTTCCGTAGTGTGTTGCTGGAGAGGTCTGCCAGGAGAGATTGAAGGGTTCTCTACTAGACATGAAGTGGCAGCCAAAAGCATGTCTCTTAACTCTACTTGACAGAGACTAGCTGGATGAAATAAATTGCCTGAATATTAGTCCAAAAGTAGTTAAATTTGTGTATTTACTGTTAAAAAGAAGTTGAGATAGTCTCAGAGACTGGTTAAAAATTGCTGAGGGGACAATGGCCAAAGATCAACTCTGGACATAAAACAGCTGTTTTTATATTGCTGCATTTTGCAGTACAATTTTGTTTGTGATTGCTAGTTTTTCTTGCTTGAATATGGGAATAATGCCTGGTTCAATGAGTTGTCATGACTCTTCAAGGAAATCACATCATAAAATAATTGCAATGCTCCCTCTATGTAGTAGGTTCTCAATAATTGCCAGTTGTCTTTTCAGGTACATATTAACATTTGATTTGAATTTAGGGGGAAAAAGTATGTAGTTGCCAACTAATATATTCACATTTATTCTCTCCCTAGAAGAGACACGACTTTTGTTCATTTATTGTATTTTATTTGTATTATCTTTAATGGAAACATTTTCCTTTGTAGTTGTTAACTAGCCAGACATTCCACTGCACCAATGTCGATGTCATCCATGATCGATGATGTCATGAGGATGGCGGCCATCAGCACTGCAGCCCACAGACTGGGCAGTCCCCAGGGTCTTTTTAATGGTTTCAGAGAGTTCTCTAGCTAAATATCGGTGCTGTATCTGTTGGGCATTGTTGACAATCTCATCAAAAGTGAATTTCCACTGTGCTTAATGTTTTTTGTTTGTTTGTTTTTTGCTTCCTTCTCTCTCTTAGAGGTTCTTTGAGGGCTTTGATGATCAGGGTAGAGGCAGAAGGTACTACCTCAGTCTAGGCCTATTTGTTTTGAATGGTCAGTTGCACTGTGATCCTCAGACCTTCCAATCACGGGTTGCTTTGGTGAGGTCATCACCAACCTTTTCAGGAGACAAGCCCAGGGCACCAATCTTGGGAGCCAGGGCAGACCTGGCACCAACTTCCCCACCATTGCACCTCAGGTGTACAACTTTGATCTCATTGGGGTTGAACGTGGTGTCATGGTGGAGGCCGCTGGTGTCAGATGAACCCAGATCCAGGACCACCTAGGAAGGAAATTGCACCAAGGCCTCTTCCGAGCCGAAAGCCAAAATCACTTCTGTTTATTTTTCATGTTCATAGCTTGAAATGACAACGTGAGGAATTGTAAAATGTTTGTGAAAGTAATTATGACAATCCTTTTCAACTTTGCAATTCTATTATTCTAGAACATCTTCAAATAACTAAAGTTTATGTGCTCAACGCAGAAATCAAGTTGATTCCCCTGGAGCTTACAACTATATTCTATCTAAAGAGAAAGCCGCCTATGTATTTTTACCATTTGTCACGTGACTTAGGCCTAGTTTTGACTTAGGCAGGCTCATTCTGTGTAAACAAGACGCTGACATCACCAGGAGACAGAGAGGAACAAACTCAGTCCATGCCCATGAGAAACTGGTAAAAATGCATGAGTCACATCAGAAACATCTGTCTTCAATCCCAATTTAAGGACTTCCCAGGCTAAGGGGCAATCTGTGATTCACATGATTGACTCTCTAGTTGAAACTATGTTCATTTGTCTTAATTCTACTAACATGTAAAAGGATAAGTAATGATTTCTGTGTTTTAATAATACTGCCTTTCCTTGAGAGTTGAATACCTTGAATACAGGTATTCAAATTGTTACAATAAACGTAGTTTTTCTTTTAATTTTCAGCTTGAATGCTCCCTTCTTAATGTAGAATGACATTTGTTCCTAAACTCATAAAGGAAAGCATTTACTATTGGTCCTTTTAGGTCTGGTTTTTCTCACTTGCAGGGAAAACATGCTGAATTTCCTGACTGTAGCTCTTCAAATTAAGACCCTCCCTTTCAATATCTTTCCTCTCTCCCTCTCCATGCTTTTTCTGCATTATTTCAAAATACACAG
Organism: Molossus molossus; assembly: GCF_014108415.1. NCBI lineage: Eukaryota > Metazoa > Chordata > Mammalia > Chiroptera > Molossidae > Molossus > Molossus molossus. Next base: position 21,700,736 of record NW_023425347.1, on the reverse strand, counting down.
GTCACCTCTGTCTGTCATTCTCGACTGTGGGCAATTTTACCTCCAGGGAACATTTATCAATGTTTAGAGACAATTTTTTAAAAACATGTTTTTATTGATTTTTAGAGAGAGAAGAAGGGAGAGGGAGAAACAGATAGAAACATTGATAAGAAAAAAACATTGATTGGCCACCTCCTACACACTCCCAATGGGGATCAAGCCTGCAAGCCAGGCATGTGCCCTGACTGGGAATCGAACTGGCAACTTCTTGGTCCATGGGTTGATGCTCAACCACCAAGCCACATCAGCCAAATAGAGACAATTTTGGTTGTCACAACTGGGTGAAGGGGATGATCCTGGCATCTAGTAGGTAGGCAGAGGCCAGAGATGCTGTTGAACATCCCGCAATGCACAGGGCAGTCCACTCCCCAGCCCCACAGCAAAGAACTATTGGGCCCTAACAGTTGAGAAACACTGGTGTAGAGGGGAACAAACCCCCCAAAATTAGTTGTATATCATTTTGTGTCTAGCTAATCCCATGGCTCCCCTTTTCTTCATTGTTGAACTATTTCATAACATTTCCCCTGTATCCATCTCCTATTACTCTCTTTTTTCTTAATCACCTGCACTTTATTTTCCTTCCAAATGAGTCACTGCAATTGTTCTCTTCAAAGTCACCTCCTTAATTGTCAAATCTAAAAATCCAACGACAACTTTATTGTCCTTTATTTTGACATCTCTATTGCACTTGAACAGTGGACCATTTTCTCCTTCTTATAACTCTCATCCCTTGGTAACAATTAACACCATCTTCATCATCATCATCATCATCATCTCATCAATCAGCACAAGGGCTCACATCTCAGGTCTCACTTCATTTTGTTCTCAATTGAAACACACCCCCCCCCCCCATCAGAGAGACTTCCTTGTCTGCCCTACCCTAAGTTACACCATCTGATCTTTCTATCCCCTTAACTTGCTTTCTTGTTTCTTTTTATAGCATTTACTGCTACCTGGTGTTTATTTCTATTGTTTTATTTTTAAACTATAGTTTATGTGCAATATTATATCATTTCAGGCATATAGCTCTGTGATTAGACATTTATATAATCTATGAAGTGATCACCCTGATAAATCCAGCACCCATCTGACACCATACATAGTCACCACAATATTATTGAATATATTCCCTATGCTGCACACTACATCCCCATGACTATTGTGCAACCACCAATTTGCATTTCTGAATTCCTTCACCTTTTCACCCATCCCAACCTCTGCCTATCTGACAACCGTCAAAATGCTCCCTGCATCTATGAATCTGCCTCTTTTCTGCTTGTTTGTCTACTTTAGTTTCTAGATTCCACATATAAGCAAAATCATCTGGCATTTGTCTTTCTCTGCCTGACTTATTTCACTCACCACAATACCCTCTAGGCCATCTATGTTGCCGTAGATGGCAAGATTTTATTTTTTTTATGGCTGAATCATATTCCATTGCATCACTTCTTCTTTATCCATCCATCTACTGATGACACTTAGGTTGCTTTCATATCCTGACTATTGAAAATAATGCTAAAATAAACATACAGATGTATATGTCTTATTGATTTAGTGTTTTGGGTTTCGTTGGATAAATACAGTAAAACCTCCAATAACAGACTAATTCAGGCAAAGGGGTGTCGTTAAAGCCGAAAGTCCATTATGCAATAAAGTCGGTTTTACAAATGTATATGTTTAAAAATTGATAAATTAATTAGTTTACCTATTTTTACTTGTGTAGACACATTTGTGTAATTAAAATTAAGTGTGTATGAAAAGTTTAATTTCACAGAAAAGTTTTGAATATGTATTACAATAAATGAGTGCATTCACCAGTCACCACAAGTGAAAAAATGCACATGGCTGCGGTGTGGCTTAGTGCACATCATGGAAACATCAGCTCCATGCATGCATTTAAACTGCTGCAAAAAGTCATGCCACATAAATGTGAAAATGGAGGCAGAGTGAATGAAAGCCACACAGACAATTGTCCAGGACCAAATGAGAATTACAACTAAAATAAGACAAATCCTCGGAAAGAAGCAACAGAAAAGCAGCAGGACAGGACCATGTAACCAGGGACACTGGTAGGATCTTCAGAGGTGCGAGAGGGTGGCAGGCTGGGAGAACCACGGACAGCAGCAGTCTTAGATGTGACAGCGCCCTCAGGGAATAAAGACCAAGCCCACTACACAGCGCAGAGAGCCAGGACAGAGCACTAAAATAGCCACAGCCACTCACCTGGGGGCTACAGCAGAGGGAGGGCAGACTGGGCTGGAACTCTGTGGGGACACCCCGGATTTGGAGGGCACTCAGAGTTTTTGCTGAGTTGTGGCCACAAAAGACGGTGACCAGTGTGCTCCTTCCCAGAGCTGTGGGGAAAAGTAGCAGACCCCCCCTTCCCTGTGGATTCCACCTTTCCTAGGTGAGGCAAAAAAATGCAAATTGAGGCTCATTAACAACCAGCATCTATCCCACCCCCTTGAAATCCTTTTATGCAGAACACCAGTGCTACATTCCAAGGCACTGAGTAACTAAGACTACTAGCCACCAGGAAAAAGCTTGAGGATAACTGAACCTTTCCTGGGCTTGCAAATATACTCAGGAAAGTAAGACTTGACAGTAGTGTTTAACGTGGACCCACCCAGACTCACCCAAACCCAGTATAGGGAGCCACACACAGCAGAACACCAACACCCACAGGGAAAATTTGGCAGGCTCCAAAACCCACTGAGATAGCCAAAATGGTGAAACAAAGAAACAAATCCCAAATGAGAGAACAAGAGAACTCTATTGAAGATGAGATGAATGAAATGCAGTTAAGCAAATTATCAGAGGTAGAGTTCAGAGCCATGATGTTGAGGAAGCTCAAAAGCATGATAAGGACATCGGTACCATGAGTAAAGATATAGAAACAATTGAAAACCAACCAAGTGGAAATGAAGAATGACATAGCTGAAATAAAGAACACATTGGAAAGACTAACCAGCAGAGTAGAGGAAGCTGAGGACCGGATCAGTGAATTAGAAGACAGGGTAGAAAAAAATCAACCAATCAGAAAACCAAAAGGAAAAACAATTAAAAAACATAAAGACAGCTTAAGAGAACTGGAGGACAACTGAAAACGTAATAATATTCGCATCATAGGAGTCCCCAAAGAGGAAGAAAATGGGCGAGGGTTAGAGAATATATTTGAAGAAATAGTGACAGAAAACTCTCCTAACTTGGTGAAGGAAGAAGGAATTCAAGTTCAAGAAAAACAGAGAGCCCCAAGTAAGAAGAAGCCAAACAGGCCCACACCAAGACACATAGTAATTAAAATGCCAAAAATTAAAGACAAAGAGAGAGTCCTAAAGGCAGCAAGACATAAGCAACAGGTTAGCTACAAAGGAAACCCCATAAGGCTCTCAGCTGACTTCTCACAAGAAACACTACAGGCCAGAAGGGAATGGCATGAAGTAATCAAGGTCATGAAAAACAAGGATCTGAATCCAAGACTACTCTACCCAGCAAGGCTATCATTTAAAATAGAAGGTCAAATAAAGAGCTTCCCAGACCAAATAAAAAGACTAAGGGAATATATTAACACCAAACCAGCACTGCAAGATATGCTGAAAGGACTGCTGTAATTAGTAGAAGAAATAGGAAGAAAAATAGAACCACACTAAACAAAAATGGCAATAAATAAGTACGTATCAATTATCACCTTAAAGGTGCATGGTTTCAATGCTCCAATAAAAAGACACAGAGTAGCTGAATCAATAAGAAAGCATGGCTCACATATATGTTGTTTACAAGAGAACCACCTCACAACAAAAGACACACATAGGTTGAAAGTGAAGGGATGGAATAAAATCTTTCAAGCAAACAGAAAGCAATAAAAATCTGGGGTAGCGATACTCATATCTGATAAAATTGCTTTCAAAATGAAGGCCATAACTAGAGACAAAGAAGGCCACTACATAATATTGAAAGGATCTTTCCAACAGGAATATGTAACTTTGCTAAACATATATGCATCCAGTATAGGAGCACAAACATATATTAAAAATCTTCTGGAGGACGTCAAATGAGAAATCAACAGCAATACAATCATAGCAGGGGACTTCAACACCCTGATGAAATCACTGGATAGATCCTCTAGACAAAAAATAACAAGGAAACACAGATTCTAAATGAAGCACTAGATCAAATGGATTTTATAGATATCTACAGAGAACTACACCCTAAAACTGAAGAATTCACAATCTTCTCAAGTTCACATGGGACATTCTCAAAGACAGACCATATATTAGGGCATAAACTAAGTCTCCACAAGTTCAAAAAGATTGAAATCATATCAAGCATCTTCTCAAATCACAACGGCATGAAACTAGAAATCAATTGCAACAAGAATATGCAAAGACATTTGAAAATATGGAAGATAAATAGCATGTTATTGAACAATGAAAGGGTCACCGAGGAAGAAATTAAAGACTTCCTGGAAACCAATGAAAATGAACACACAACACAAAATCTATGGGATGCAGCAAAAGCAGTTCTGAAAGGGAAGTTCATAGCACTACAGGCCTACCTCAAGAAGCAAGAAAAATTTCTAATAAGCTATCTAACCTCACAACTTAAAGAACTAGAAAACAAACAAAAAGAAAACCCCAGAGCAAGTAGAAGGAAGGAAATAGTAAAGATCAGAGCAGAAATAAATGACATGGAAACAAACAAACAAACAAAAAGACAATTCAAAGGATCAATGAAACAAAGACCTGGTTCTTTGAAAAGATAAACAAGATTGATGGAGCCTTAGCTAGACTCACCAAGAAACAGAGAGAGACAACCCAAATACACAAAATCAGAAATAAAAGAGGAGAAATAATAACTGACACCACAGAAATACAAAGGATTGTGAACAAATATTATGAACAATTATATGACAACAAATTTGACAATCCAAGTGAAATAGACAAATTTCTAGAAACACATAGTCTCCCAAAACTGAACTGGGAAGAGATAGAAAACTTGAACAGACCAATGACAACAAAATAAATTGAAGATATAATCAAGACTCTCCCAACAAACAAAAGCCCAGGCCCGGACAGCTTCATGGGGGAATTTTACCAAACATTCAAAAAAGAACTAAAACCCATTCTCCTCAAACTGTTTCAAAAAATTCAAGAAGAAGAAGGACTTCCAAACTCTTTTTATGAAGCCAGCATAATTCTAATTCCGAGACCAGAAAAAGACACTACAAGGAAAGAAAACTACAGACCAATATTTCTGATGAACATAGATGCCAAAATCATGAACAAAATACTAGCAAATCGGATCCAGCAATACATCAAAAAAATTATTCACCATGACCAAGTGGGATTCATCCCAAGGATGCAAGGCTGGTACAATATTCACAAATCAATAAATGTGATAGGCCACATAAACAAAATGAAAGATAAAAATCATATGATCTTATCAATAGACACTGAAAAAGCATTCGACAAAATCCAGCACCCATTACTGATAAAAATGCTCAGCAATGTGGGAATAGAGGGATCATATCTCGACACAAATAAAGGCCATATATGAAAGACCTACAGCCAATATCATACTCAATGGACAAAAACTAAAAGAATTTCCCTTAAGAACAGGAACAAGACAAGGATGCCCACTTTCACCACTCTTATTTACCATAGTACTGGAAGTCTTAGCCACAGCAATCAGACAGGAAGAAAAAATAAAAGGGATCCAAATGGGAAAGAAGAAAATGAATCTGTCATTATTCACAGATGACATGATAGTATACGTAGAAAACCCCAAAGACTCCATCAACAATTTACTAGACTTAACAAATGAATTTGGCAAAGTAGCAGGATACAAAATTAATGTCAAGAAATTGATGGCAGTCTTATACACCAATGATGAACTCACAGAAAAAGAAACTAAAAAAACAACTTCTTTAACATTGTGACAAAAAAATTTAGATACCTAGGAATAAACTTAACCAAAGAAATAAAGAACCTAGTCACAGAAAACTACAGGTCACTAAAAAAAGAAATAGAGGAAGATATAAAAAAGTGGAAGCACATACCTTGTTCATGAATTGGAAGAATTAACATCATTAAAATGTCCATACTACCCAAAGCAATCTATAGATTCAATGCAATCCCCATCAAAATACCAATGATATACTTCACAGAACTAAAACAAATCCTTCAAAAGTTCATATGGAACCAAAAAAGACCTCGAATGACCACAGCAATCTTGAAAAAGAACAAAGTTGGGGGGATTACATTACCAGATTTCAGGTTGCACTGCAAAGCCACTGTAATCAAAACAGCCTGCTAGTGGCATAAGAACAGGCATATAGACCAATGGAACAGAACAGAGAACCCAGAAATGGACCCAAGGCAATATGCTCAATTAATATTTGACAAAGGTGGCAAGAGCATACAGAGAAGTAAAGACAGCCTCTTTAATAAATGGTGTTGGGAAAATTGGACAGCTACATGCAAAAAAGTAAAACTAGACCATCAACTTACACCATACACAAAAATAAAATTAAAATGGATAAAAGACTTAAATGTGACTCATGAATCCATAAAAATCCTAGAAGAAACTGTAGGCAACAATATTTCAGACATCATACGCAGCAGAATTTTCACTGATACATCACCTAAGGCAACAGAAACAAAGGAGAAAATGAACACATGGGACTACATCAAACTCAAAAGCTTCTGCACAGCGAAAGATACAATCATCAAAATGGAAAGGCAACCCACTGTATGGGAGAGCATAATTGCCAATAATATAACAGATAAAAGATCAATTTCCAATATATAGAGAGTGCTCATACAACTCAACAAAAGGAAGACAAAGAACCCAATTAAAAAATGGGCAGAGGAACTAAATAGACACCTCTTCAAACAGGACATACTAATGGCTAAGAGACATATGAAGAAATGCTCAAATCACTAATCATCAGAGAGATGCAAATTAAAACAACAATGAGGTATCACCTCACACCTCTCAGAATGGCAGCCATCAACAAATCATAAACAACAAGTGTTGGTGAGGGTGTGGAGAAAAGGGGACTCTTGTACACTGCTGGTGGGAATGCAGACTGGTGCAGCCACTATGGAAAACAATATGGTGTTACCCCCAAAAATTAAAAATTGAACTTCCATTTGACCCAGTAATCCCACTTCTAGGAATATACCCTAAGAAGCCTGAAACACCAATCAGAAAGAATATATGTACCCCCATGTTTATAGCAGCACTCTTTACAATAGCTAAGATCTGGAAACAGCCCAAATGTCCATCAGTAGACTAATGGATAAAAAAGCAGTGATACATATACACAATGGAGTACTATGCAGCTGTAAGAAAGAAAGATCTCTTATCCTTTGAGACAACATGGAGGGACTAGAAAGTGTCATCCTAAGCAAAACAAGCCAAACAGAGAAAGACAAGTATCATATGATCTCACTTATTTGTGGAATATAATGAACATAACAGTCTGAGGAATGAGGTAGTCTCAGACACGTGGACGTGGGGTACCGAATGACAATCCCCAGAAGAGGGGGTGGTGGGGGAGAGATAAACCTCAGAACTTATATACATGTATGCATGAACAATAGACATGCACAACAAAGCTGGGGATAGGGCGGGAAGGAGGGGGCGGGGGGAATCATTGGGGGAGAAACATCTGTAACAAAAATAAATTAATTAATAAAAAAAAAAATAAGAACAATTTTATGGTTGGGGGTCACCATAACGTGAGGAACTGTCTTAAAGGGTCAGGGCATTAGGAATGTTGAGAACCACTGTCCTAGAGGCTCCTTATAGTATTCTCATTTTTTTGGATTCTTTTTTGTTGTTGTTCACATTGGGTGGTTTTTGCTTTCTTATATTCTAAATAGCTAATCTGATTCTGTGCTTCATCTACTCTACTTTTGATTCTCTGTATTATATTTTTTATTTCAGTTAGTGTATCTTTTATTTCTGACTGGTTCCTTTTTATAGTTTACATGTTCTTTTTTTATGCTGTTGAAGTTCTCATCAAGTTGCTATAACCATTATTTTGAATTCTGGTAGTTTTTTTAACCTCCCTTTCATTTAGTTCTTTTTCTGGAATTTTGTTCTCTCCTTTTATTTGGGACATATTATCTCCTCAGTTTGGCAGCCTCTCTGTGTTTGTACACCTCCTGGACTTGGTAGAGTGGCCTTATGAAGTAGTTGGGTCCAGTGGTGCAGCCTCCTCAATCACCCAAGCTGAGAATTTCAGGTTCATTCCCTGGGTGGGCTGCGTACACCCTCCTGTTTTAGTTGAACCTTGATTGCTATTGACATGTCACTGGGAGGGATTGACTCCCAAGCTGATTGGCTTCGTGGACCCGCTGAAACTACAGCAGAGGAGTTTCTGTGAGGGGGTCAACCCCATGGAGCAGGACTTGCTTCAGTAGAGCTTTGGTGCCCACTAAGTTCACCCCTTGAGTGTCTCTCTCATGAAGGTAGTTGAGTTGTAATCTAGTCTGGTCTGAAGTTGTTCACTGGGTACTCTGGTTCTGGGGCCTCCAAGTGCAAGGTCAGCCACTGCCTGTGCCCTGCCTGGAGCTAGTTAGCATGAGCTACAGAGCAATCCGAAGAATACTGCTACTTTTGCTGGGCTTGGAGTGCATGGAAGGGCCAAGCTGTGTCAGCTGAGGCTGGCTGCTGCTAGTGCCAGGCCTAGGATGACCTAGCAAGCAGTATGGGGTACACAGAGGCCAAATGCTACTTGTTTGAGAGATTTTAGGAAAGTCTGAAGCATGAACCAAGAGAAAGTGTTTGTATGGAAAAGCCACTGAAAACGGCTTGGGTGGGCCCACAGTGAGGTGGGGCAGGGTCTCAGGGAATCACCAGTGATAGCCAGGTTGATGGAGACTCAGATATGGCACCTGCCTGCCAGCTCTTTGGAGAGAGGGCTCAGCAAATGAACAATGGCTTCTGCCAACCCTCACCTTAAAGCCAGACAGTTCAGTTCCTCCCCTGTGTACCTGCGACTTTTCCAACTGCTGCCCCAGCATTGGAGCTCAGAGTAAATGAGTCTGAGTAAGTCTAGGCACTTGCCTTGTAAGAGGAATGCCTGGGACTCCAGAAGCCCTCTGTCTCCCTCAGGCTCAATCCTGTTTGGTTTTTACAGCCAGAAGTGAACACTTCTGGGACTTCTTTTCCCAGCACCAAAACCCTGGGCTAGGGGCCTGAAGTGGAGCTGGGATCCCTCACTCTTTCAGGGAGATCTCCACAGCTGAGATATTTCTCCTGATTTTATATCACCATGCATAGGTATGGGACCAGCCCATTCTGAATATCTGCCCTGCCTACCAGTCTCAATGACGCTTCTTCTTTATATCCTTACAGGACTTCTGTTCAGCTAAATTCCTGGTGTTCTCAATGATGGTTGTTCTGTAATGCAGTTGTAATTTTGATGTGGTTGTTAGAGGTGCCAAGTACTATTTACCTACACCGCCATCTTGACCAGAAGCCATATATTTATTTTTAATTTGTTTCTTCTCTCTCTTCACCCTACTTCCTCTTCCCCCAAAATATAAGCTTTGTGATAGAACAGGGATAGTGTTTTTTGTTAGTTTACTTCTATGTGATTAGTACCAAATACTTAGCTACACAAGCATATTTGAAGAAAGAATAATTGAATGAAAGAATAGATGAGTAAATAAATGAATTAATGAATGAATAGGAGGAAAACCTATGAAGTGCTTTCTATTTGCCAGGACTGTGCTTAGTACAGTGCCCAATACTGGTAGTAGCTGTTAACTTAAATCTCTTTGTTTCTTAAAACATTACCCTAAGCTGATGTTCCTATTCCCATGACCATTTCTGTCTCCTTTAATGTCTCCTCTGGCTGCTTAGCAATGACCGATGTTCCCTACTCGATGGCATGTTATCCCCTTGCCCTGCATTTTTCCTTGACAGCATGTCCTAGTGGCCCTCTTGAGGGATTTTGATAGGATTCTGTGTGTCACACCCCACATCTGTAGAACCAGCTGTATCATGGACAGTTCCAGCAGACTGAACATAGTCTAGGTCAATGCTGTTGCTGGTGAATGTTTCAACAAAGTATAACATTTGCAAAGGCCTTGAGGCAGGAAGGAACCTTGAATGTTTGGAGAAGTGAAAAAAGCCTGTGTGCCTGAAATGAGGAGATTGAGTACAAGAATAATAAAATATAATTGTGAAAAAATTTTCAGTGGAAGTCACTTTATGTGTATTTCATTGCCCAAGAAACATGGACAAAGAGATGAAAGATGAACTGAGGACCTCTTCATTGCTGAAGTTCTGTGATTTAATCACAAGCATTGTCTAAATATTGCTCATGTCCGTGTTCCTATGCAACACCTTCACTTCATCTTGCAAATCTCCCTCTTCCCAGCTTCCTTCTACAGGTTCCCCATGGTCAAGTCTACTGTTCGTGTCTACCTAAATAAAAACAAGTCATCAGCTTTATCTTTTTCAAATTAAGATTCAGAACAAGAACTTTTATTCCAAAATTTATCCCAATGTTCTAAGAATCACATGGAACTTAAATTGTTTATAACAAAGAAAAACACAAGTGTTGGAAGCAGCCATAAAACTAAAAGAGTTGTCAGTTGCCTTTTCTACTGTTATACAGCAATATTTTCTTCTTCAGCTGTTTTCCTCCTGCTGGCTCATTTTCCCTCTATCCCGGCTCTTTGTGTGCGCTGTGCTTACCATGGCAGTACCTATGCACAACCCCGGAATCTGAGATTCAGGGTGCTCTTAGATGTCATCTACTTTTTACATTTCAAACAGATGAATCCAACAAATACTAAGTAAAGAAAAGTTGACTTCTATCGTGAAAATTATACATAAATTATTTCTCAAACTTTTGAGAAAAACAAGCAGATATAAAGAATAATGAGTTTAAGCCCTTTGAAAACTGTAAAACATTAGACAAACAGGATATATTATTGTTATTAATAAATAATTGCTTGTATTTTCACTTGGCCTTGCACATTTAGATACACTGTGTGATTTAAACAGGATTGTTGGAAGCTGCTTTAAATATGAGTGGGAAGTGTATTTTAGAGAGGGACCAGAAGGAAAAAAATTACTTTTCTCTTTCTGAACTATTTCTTTTCTAATTATCTTTTATATTAATACATATAGACATTGAGCTATAGATTTAATTTCTGCTTAGAAAGATTCTTATATCTGCCATACTATACAATGAATTTAAGTGATTAATGAATTTACCAGCTGGAAACCATGGGTGTTCCTATTACCTGGGTGTATTTTAGCACATTTTCAACTAAAGGGAATCAAAGAGGTATTAGAGATCATTTGGGAATCACTGATAATAATAACATACATTTAGATGAAGGAAATTTGATATTAATTTTTGGAAAAAAATAGTCAAAATCTTACAATCTTTTCTGGGAGAATGTGCAATCCGGAACCTTGATTATCTGACTAGTTCACACACCGTGCAGTTTAAGACTAATCTTTATAGAAATCTCTTAGTTTGCAAAACTGTCAAGGACTAAAAGACTTAATCAACATTTCCCATTTTTATCTGCAGTCAATCTAAGCTTATTATTATCACACCATTCAAGTGATGGCTCCAAATGAAGAGAACATTCCCCCAGAAACACCCTGAGTAGCCTTCTCTCCTGGGAGGGGAATATTCACAAACCTTGCAGTGTTTTATTTTGTTTTCTTCCTTTTTTTACCTTCAACTTCTGTATGTAGAAACTTAAAAGCTATTCTGAACACTATCTCATATTCCTTCACTTTTGAACTAGGAGTTTATTACATTTATTTTTATAAGAGGACACTGTATTGAAAAGTAACCCCGTTTATCTAATGTTGCATACAAAGTGTTCTCTGTAGGGCTAAGAACATAATTTAAACCTCTGGTTATAATTTATTCTCTGTATCAGCATTTACACAGCATAATATTACGACTAGGACCTTCTCCACCTTTGAAAAATACAAGATATTACTGACAGACATCTTATTGTGCATATTTTAAATTCTATTTCTTAAATGACCAGTAGCTGTTTTTATAAGAGAGATAAATTCAGACATTCAAATATAGCAGTGTTATTTATTTTTCTGGTTAGAAAGTTGCTCTGTTTAGTCAGAATCCAAAGGAGTACATTTCTCAAGCTAAGGTAACCCTCATTGTTTTGCTGACTTTGCTAAAAGGTAATGGCCCAAAGCGTTAGTAATCAAAACCCATTTAAAATTAATTTAATTTCAGGAGCTCCACAAACCCATAAAATCAGACACATGCAAAATTAACAACTACAGGTGCATTTTGAAACCAATGGTTTTCGAAGTGAACAGATAGACAACAGAAGCAAGAAGAGTGCGGGAAAGGAGGGGGGGGGTGGACTGGGGAATGAGAGTAACAAAACAGGAAGTGCTCAGAGCAGCCTGAGAAGCTTGCCTTTGGAGCCCCAGCCCACTGTTTCAAAGACAGGATACTTCACTGAGTCAAGTTTCAAGTTGTTAAAGTATCTTTCTCTTTCTCCCCAGAATGGAGCCAAACTGGACCAAGACATCTGAAAATATTTCTCTGGTCAAACATCAAATTTGTGCACATTTCTCAAAATTGATCAGAACTTCCATTAACTATAATTTTAACTTTGCAGAAATTAAGCAACTACTTTCTGCAGTAAAGTGTTACCCAAACTTCACATCAATGGAACCTTCAACCACTGCTCTCAATTTTAAGACACAAGCATTTAGAATAAAATGTTAGTGTTTGGAGGAGGTGGTGAATATATCTAAACACTCTCCCAACTCTTATTTAAAAGGAAAAGTTTGGAAACTGATCTGTCCAGATGTGAAAAAGAATGTCATCTACAATAAATTGCAAGTTAGGGGTCTGAGTCTAACAGTTGGGGGCTGGGGAGCGGAGGTTGGAGTGTTGGAGAACAAAGGGTGTGAAAATGAATTCATTTTCTAAAGTAAAATTTTTTTTCTCTAGACCTACCCCTTTCCTTTGCAAAATTGTCATTTCTAATCAAGTGAGTGACCCAGTACTGAAAATAAAATTGCCTAAAAAAGGACTAAGGCTATTTACAGAACCCTATTCTTGAGACTTTAAAATGACCCAATCCTACCTCTAGTTGCATGAAGTAAATTCAGCTACACCTCCTTGACTGTGATGCTCATTACCTCTCACCAACTCCCTTGTAGTTAAGGCAGACAAATCTATTGTTGATACAGACTAATTCTTAGAAAGTTCTTCTAAACCCTAATTCTGTTCTCTTGATCAACGCAGGATACAGTATTGTACTCCGCCTTCCACATGCAGTAGCATGGTGATGAGACCTAGAGCTCTGAGGTCAGATTTGCATGCCTAGGGCGAACTGAAATACTTGTGGCGATACTGGTAGTTACTTAACCTGTCTCGCATTGGTTCCTTACCTGTAAAATTTCCCACCTCATAGGCTTTTTGTACGGATTAATGAAATAATGCACTTATAGCAATGCCTAGCATATAATAAATGCTTAGCTAGATTAGCTACTATTGTGATGTTGAAAATGCTGAATTCAGAGTCACACGGTGCTGAGTTCAAATCTCAGCTCTCTGAGCTTCCATTTTCTCATTTTTGACATGTCTATCTCACAGGGATTTTGTTATGATTTAGTGAAATATCTGGCTCTAATTTTTAAAAGTATTATCATTGCCGTCACTGTACACTTAATCAATATTCTTCTTAAAACACGGTGCTAGGAACTAATTAAACATCCCCAATGCAGACAGAAGCACCATAAAGGACAGTGTGAAGACTGTGTCCCTTGACCCAAATGTGATCCGTTTATTAATGTGGTCTAATATATTTGCCTTTTCTCTTTCAGTGCTTTAGAAATGAAAATATGAAAGAGAAAATACATACTCAGGATCCACTGATTCTATCCCACTCATTCAGAGTAAGTCAATAAAAGCAATGTACATCAAATAAGAATGTTCCCCATAAAGATAGGTCATGTGACAGTTCTCTTTAGAGAAAGACATACTTATATTTAAGTCATTTATCCACTCTGTTAATTGTCCCACAAACACTTGTCAAGTACCTATAGACTGTATCAGAAAGAGCCCTATCCTTGTGGGCCTCATGGTTTAGTAGCATCTGGGATCCTAAGACCTGTTCAATTGAATCCTATTTCTCTTAGATGGTCTTAAAATGGCCTCTGTGTGATTCATTCTACATAATCATTCATGGTCCCCAGGAAGGTAAAATAATCTACTTCTTCAAATTCCAGATGTCAAACTGAAATGATGAACTACCTTCATCAAGATGATAGCACATAAAGGGAGACTCTATTCCCAACATAACTGACCAGTACACAGATCATTTGGACACTTTGTTCATCTATAGAGCAAGGGCACTATGCTAAATAACCTAAAAAGTCCCTCTTAGTCTAGTCCTAGAATATTATAATTATGCTATTCTATCATCAGGAATTTCCTAGAGCACAAATTATCCAAGCTTCATACATATGTCACTAGGACAATATCTCTTGGATCAGTCATAGAGGAAAACCTCAGTGAGGATTCTTTTTAAAACTCCCAAATAGTCAAGAGGAAATTCCTAAGGTCCCAAGATATATGTGAATAGCCTCAAAAGAATTCTTGCAGCACACACTGCTGCTTTTCCCACCAGCTATCTCTCCTACCCACTCTATTTCTTCCAAGTTCTGGAAACCCATTTTGTCCATATATTTGCATATATGTCCCTCTTAGGAGTCCAGGCCCCTACCTGACCCCAGAGGTTAAATGTTCATCAGCCTTAACTGGTTATATGAGACATGTAACATGAAGGGAGATCTACTAAGTGGCTTCTGGAAAGCATTTCTTTGCTGTTGAAAGGCATAAGTGAGAGGAAATGTCCTTTTTTTAACCCTTTCACTCTGCTGTGCAGGTGATGCCTGGAGCCTCTGCAGCCATCTTGTGACCACAGGAGGGTGAATCTGAGTATAAAATTAAGCACACTTAGAATAGCAGAGCAGAGAAATGGAAGACACCCAGGCCCTTCTTGACATTACTGAGTTACAGAGTTAACCAACCCTGGAGCCACTTACTTCTAATCTACTTGTTTTCTGAGATTAAGGAAAAAATCAATAAAAATAAAGAGTCCTTGTATAAGTCTATGCTTCTCAAACTATAATGTATACACAGATAACCTGTATGTCTTGTTAAAATGCAGCTACTCATTCAGAAAGTCTGGGCTGCGGCTATGGATTCAGCAATTCTGACAAGCTCCCAGGTGATGGTGAGGATCTCAGTTTTGGGCCCAAAGTTTGAGTAAAAGAGGTACCTCACTTTAGATAGATTTTCTGTTAGTTGTAGTTAAAATCATCTTAAATAATACAATCCTCAACCTGTCATTCTCTCTTATTACCGCTTAACCTGTGTTGATAAAATTCGATTGAAGACTTGAATTTTTTTTATTAATTTATTTTTTTTTATATTTACAGATGTTTCTCCTTTTTTCTCCATTGACACCCTCCTCACCATCCCCCCCCCATCCCCCGCTTTGTTGTCCATGTTTTGTGCATGGGTGCATGTTTTGTGGTTTATCTCTTCCCCCCCTTCTAAGAGTTGTCAGTCTGTACCCCACTTCCACGTCTCTGAGTCTACCCTGTTACTCAGACTGTTATGTCCATTATATTCCACAAATAAGTGAGATTATGTGATATTTGTCTTTCTCTGCTTTTCTTCTTTCGCTAAGGATAATACTTTCCAGATCCCTCCATGTCATCTCAAAGGATAAGAGATCTTTCTTACAGCTGCATAGTACTCCATTGTGTATATGTACCACTGCTTTTTTATCCATTCGTCTACTGATGGACACTTGGGCTGTTTCCAGATCTTACCTATTGTAAATAGTGCTGCTATAAACATGGGGGTACATATATTCTTCCTGATTGGTGTTTCAGGTTTCTTAGGGTATATTCCTAGAAGTGGGGTCAGTGGGTCAAATGGCAGTTCAATTTTTAATTTTTTGAGGTAACACCATATTGTTTTCCATAGTGGCTGCACCAGTCTGCATTCCCACCAGCAGTGTACTAGAGTCCCCATTTCTCCACACCCTCACCAACACTTGTTGTTTATGATTTGTTGATGGTGGCCATTCTGACAGGTGTGAAGTGATACCTCATTGTTGTTTTAATTTGCATTTCTCTGATGATTAGTGCTGTTGAGCATTTCTTCATATGTCTCTTAGCCATTTGTATGTCCTGTTTGGAGAGGTGTCTATTTAGTTCCTCTGCCCATTTTTTAATTGGGTTCTTTGTCTTCCTTTTGTTGAGTTGTATGAGCTCTCTATATATTTTAGAAATTAATCCCTTATCTGATGTATCATTGGCAGAAGACTTGAAAATTTTAACATTAACTTCAGTTGCCCTTAACCTGCTGTTCATGCTTTGACCCAATTCCACACGTTTCTATACCGACCGATCACCAGCACCTTCCCTTTCTCTTCCGCTTTAAAGAAGGCATTCACAGCCTGGCACCCAGCGTGTGACAAAGGCGCCCGTGAATGCGGGGTGCCTAAGCCCTGCTCCACGCGGAGAGCTTGCCAGCGCACCTGGCCCAAAGGTGAAGCAGCTGCGTGCACCTCGGTTCCTTCCCTGCCATCTCCAGTCTGGAGAGAAATGCTTGAGCGCTTTTGCAAATCAAAACCCTTTCATCCTGAATTTGGTGATTCACCCTGAATGGCGTCTTCTTGGAGAGTCTGTAATGCACTATTGTGTAAGATGGGTAAAATTGGTCTGTCTCATTGACAACACTCTTGTTCTCATGGCTCAGGCTGGGCTGGGGGAGGCGGAAGAGTCACAGGAAAAAGGGTTCTATACAAACGCTCCCTCCCGGTGCAGCCAGGCCAGCGTACCTGCGTGGGCTGGGCTGTCTGCTCCGTTGGGATTGCCACCCTCTTTGTTCATTACATAGCCCCTGGATGAAAATTAGGTTTCAGCAGGTATGAAGATGGTGCTTGTTTTTAACAAGGCAAATTTACAAAGCTTCCATACTAAAAAAGTGTGGGGGAGGCAGACATCCAAAGGCCATGCCAAATTTGCTTTCCCCCAAAGCAGGGTGAGACAAAGGAGCTCTCAAGCATACCTCCCAGACACAAAGAACATGTGTTTACCCTCCAAATTCAAGCAAGTGAACTCAGCTCATTATCCCAGGAGCTGGTCACTAATTATATGCAATCAGAAAAAAATACCTGCACTCCCATTCAAAAAGCGAAGAATTGTCTTTGTATTTAGAATCAACTAACATTTCTTTAGTGCCAGACAACTCTACATTATGACTCTCATGTACATTATCTTATTTAATCTTTTCAACAACTCTGTTGGGTAGATATTGGGATTAGTAAGAGGAAAGTCCTGAATCTGAAATGTATATATGGAGCCCAAGAGACTTTAACAAGAGAAAAAGGTAAAACAGTTCTGGGAAACTATATTAAATAAGTAGAGAGCAATTTTAAAGCATCAATACATGGCCCCCACATACACCTAAACCAGACCTCTCCTTTGCTCTTGCCTCCACAGTACCGTCCTGCTCTTTGCAAACAGAAGGACTGACGGACGACCGGAACCTTGGGACCTTGCAGCCCTGGATTTACAACCCACAACTTCACTGCTGGGACTGTCCAGGTCAGAGTTTGGATGTAGCCACCCAGAAGCCAGTCTACCACGGTGGTCTTTTGTGTGGCTCTTTCAACCTTGTTAATTTGGATTCGTTGCTGGTATTTTAAAATGTAAAACTTTCACATAAAAATCTGGATTTTTCAATTTTCCAAGGAAATTAGAAGATCTAGCTACGCTGGCCAGTGGGACAATAACCCTCTCCACTGCTCCGTAGTGGAAGCCTTTGTTTCAGAGAAAGTGGTCTCCATCTGGCACCCTGGAGTTCCCTGCTGTCGTCCCAACATGGGGGCCAGGGCCATGACCAAATAGAACAAGTCCTCCCTCACACAACATTGTTTTGTTCAATGTAGTTTCATTATAATTTTGATGAGAAAGAAAAATTTATTTCCAGCCAGGGCCACCGTCTGTGTAGGGGGCATGTTCTCTCCATGTCTGCATGGGTTTTCTCCATGGGCTCCAGTTTCCTCCCACATCCAAAAGGTGTGCAGTTAGGTGAACTGGTGTGTCTGCATTGTCTGCATCTGAGGGAGGAGAGTGTGGGTGTGAATTCATCCTGCCGAGGAACGGCGTCCTGTTTGCGGAGGCTCCTGCCCGGCGCCTTGAGCTTCCCGGAGAGTCTGCCCACTGCGACCCTGAACTGGAAAGTGGTTTGGGAACTCATTATCTCACTTGTTTGTATTCACTCTTCTTAAATGTGTGTATAGCTCATATTTATTTCAATGCTTAATATTAGAAGTATTTAACATTAGAAGTATATTAGAAGTATCTTCATTTGGACATTTGGTGATGTTTTTGTGACCAGAAATATGGAATGCCCCAGGAACGTAACTCTTGTTTCTATCAATTAGCCTAGTGAGAAGTTGATTTCACTTAGAAGTCAGTTTCCAAGAACCTATGGATGATGTTAAGTGAGGACTTTCTGGATGTTACTCTACAATAAGGTTCCTCAATCTCAGAACTATGGACACGTTGGGTTGGCTACTTCTTGGTTGTGAGGGGCTGTCCTATTCATTGTAGGATGCTCAACAGCATCTACTCACTAGATGCCAGTAGTACCCTCACCCCTTACAACAACCCAAAAGGTCTCCAGACATTGCCAAATGTCCCCTGGGGGACGAATGTCCCCTAGTTGAGAACCACACTCAGCCTTCTTCACACAATTAAGATACTAGCCAAGTCCCCATCCTCATTAGAGCCTGGATCTCCTATTGATTCCAAATTGTCCCTCATACCATTAATGATGGAAGGTCTAAAAATACATGCTGATTTCTTTCAACTTAACGTTCTGCATTCCCTTTAAAATGAATGTCAGTCTGGATGAGCTAATATGTTAAGTGTCAGTCATTTGCATCTTAAGAATTTCCACATCCTTTCTCAGGGGCAAATTTTTGTAGGGAAGAGGATATGGGGAGCATGAAAATAGTGTGTCTTGAAGGAAGGTTGAAAGAAAAAGTGATTAAGAAGGAAAGGGAACAGAGAAAGAGTAGCGACCTGGCTACATTATGTTCTTTGGCTCCAGCCCAGCAAGCCTCCTCCTGAAACAAAGCTTTGTAAGGATCACCTGGCTCACGCTGCACTTGACCACTCTGAGTGAGTAGGAGAGTTACACAAGTCCACCCCTCTCCTGCCTTGCTTAATGATGCACCTCATCATATTCTGATGAAATCCCGGAGCAATCATATTCTTGTCTTAACTAGTCGTTCTGGCAAGGGGTCTTTCTCAGAGCTCAGTTTCTCGTATTGGCAACATAGTTAACAAAAACATACCCATTTGCCAGCTCCCCTCATTGTCCGCCCTAATTAGAGGGGATGTTGGTGCTCCACTTGAAACAGCTGTGGAGGGCGAGGGGCTGCTGCAGGAAGAGTGACCCTGTGCAATTGCTCTACCTGTCCTTTTAGCAGGGACAGCAGGAGCTGGTGAAGGGCTTTGCGTGATGGGATCTGAAGAGTCATTGGGAGAACTTTGAGGTCAGACAAACCTAACTTGATAAATTCTTTATAACTGAGCAACAACAAGAATGTCAGACACCAAAACCTAAGGAGTAGCCCTGGCTGGTTTTGCTCAGCGGTTAGAGCATCGGCCCATGGTCCAGAGAGACCCGGGTTCGGTTCCCGCTAAGGGCATGTCCCTCGGTTGTGTTTTGTCTCTGGCGTGCTCTCTCTCTCTCTCTCTCTCTCTTTCTCTCTCTTCCTCTGTCCCTCCCACTCTATCTGAACAAAAATGGAAAAATGTTCTCGGGTGAGGATTAAAAAAAAAAGAAAAAAACCTATGGAGTGTGACTAAAACAGCTCCCAAAGGAAATGTATAGACTTAGAATATATTAGAGATCAAGAAGGCTGAAGATTAGTCAACTCAAGCCTGAAACAATAAGTAATTGTTCAAAGTAGACAGAACTGATATGAATAAAAGTAGATATTGATAAAAATAAGAATCAATAAAATAACATTTTTGATAAGTATGATAGAGATCAAAGTCATAAAGTATGTAAAAGGAGCACGTGTGTAGTTACAGATGGGATAATTTTAAATTCTAAGATATGAGAAATTCTCTCTGTTCTGTGCCACCCAAACCTGATCTGAAATATTTTGCTTCTTTCTTTACAAAAGAGACAAATGATTCTCTCATAATACTCTACACATATCTCTATTACAGCATGTATTATGACAGATATTTTTTCATTTGTCTCACCCACTAACCCCAGAACTCTTTTATGGACGGGACTGTGTCTTATTTATTTCTGTACCCTAGATGTAGGCATGCCTTGCATACAGGTTAGTGCACACTAAATATTTGATAAGTGAATGAATTCAGAGAATTACAGGATGATGAAAGGGCTGAAATTTTGTGCAGAGGAATGCTTGAAGGATACAAGAATATCTGATCTTCAAAAGAGATACTTACAGACACATGAGAGCTGCCTTCAAATGTGTGAAGGGATGTCACCGGGAAGAAGGGTTAGATTTTTCTGTATAGACCTGCGGAATAGAATGGACACCCATGGACACAGATAAGAGTCAAGTAGCAGAGGAGCCAACGGGAGTCTGATTTATACAGTGCCTTCCTTCCCAGAATGTTTGCATTTGACTTATTTAAAGGTAAGAAGTATGTCTCATTTATTTTAATGTAACTGTGAATCTCCCTGCCTTTCTTCTCATAGACCACCCCACACCTCACTCCCAAACCACCTGTAGACAGTGCAGGGCCCTAACACAGTGGATGATCAAGACGACTTGGCCAGCTTCAAGTTATAACCGTGCACATACGACTTCCTGCATCGCTGTCAGATTTCCAGTTTGGAAATAAAACTCTTCAGGTTGGTACAAAGCCTGATTCTAGCAAGGCTAAATGTTCCATGAGCTGCCTGCCAGACGCTGCTAGTATCAACATTCTGTTCCTCACTCTGAATTGCAGTTTAAAATCAATCGGGCTTTTTCCCAAATATCATGGCCACCTGTTTAAATCCTCTTTTTCTCTATGCCCAGCATGAACATATTTCTCCAAAAATTTGAATTAATGATTTTTCTTCATCAACTTCATTACATGTAGAGATTAAGACTGACTTTTAAACCTGATCACAGCTCACCAGTTAGTTATCTGCAAGGATTTTTTGTTTTTCAAGCAAATGAACTCTTGATATGTTCACCTAAAGTTATATTTTTCAATGACTACCACTTTCAGACAAGAAACGCAATTGAAAATTGCATCTGATATTTGTAATTACTTAGGTCTCTACCTGCAGTGAATTGGTTTCACACAAGAGGAAATGCAAATTACTTTCAATCCAGGTGGAGGAGTATTCTCAGAGGGGTTTATTGAAAATCCTACAGCACGGCAAACCTAGCAGCTTAGAGAATTAGTAAAAGAAAGAAAGCTGAACGTTTTTTACTTGCTCAAATTCAAGATATTGCTGCGTATATTTGCCTATACACAATATACTGTAAATATATCTAAATGTGTAAAACACACTCATTATCTGGAACACCCTGGCTAGCCCCCCGCAGCACATTCCTCCGACTGTTTTCCTGGAATAACCAATTTTGCTATTTTGCTGGCATACCCATTCCTTCCCGCCCCAGCCTGGCTCCTCACAGGCAAATACATGAAATGTGCAACCAATATGTCTGTCAACCCTCGTAGTGCCGTTGAAAGCCCAGCATCACTAGAATAAAAGTTAGTTAGTAGGAACTTATGTTGAATAAGCCATCTCACCCAACGGCATATGAAAACTGAAATTCCCCATCACTGAAATTCCGACGGTGGTTTGGTTGAAGAAATAGCAGGCCTTGCATTGACTTCTCATCATGAATATCACATGCATTCCCCACAGAAATGACAGGCAAGTCCCTTTCATGTCCCAATCTTTGTGCTTTATTACTGGAATTATTTTAGTGGTGCTGGCAGGAAAAAATAAAATATTTGTGAGTGGTCAGTACTTTCATCGGGAAATAACCGTAGGGTATACTTGCCATGATTTTCCGCTGTCCGACACCTGAATCTCCTTCCTAGAAACAGACAGCTTTGCTATATAAACCCACATGAGGTAGAGCACCTCTCCTCCGACACAAAAAGGCCATTTTTCCGCCACCTCCACCAAACTGACTGTGTTCACGGACACGCGACAGTCCCAGCCAGTCAGCTCCCAACACCCAGCACCCAGGACCTGTGGCCATGACGGAAAGATGCGGGACAGCAGAGAACGTGCGCTGCCTAATGCCCGGTGACACTGCCGCAGCCACCCAGAGCCTGTGGGGCTCGCACTGTCCGACAGAGGTCGTGGCAGCTGTCCTCACCGGGCCACTTCGTTTGCTCCTGCCTAGCTGTCCAGCATTCCCGGGAATAAGATAACCAACATCCTTTTCTTTTCATTTTCTGGTATTTCTTTTCCTTTACTGTAAAGATTTATCAATGCAATGCTTGTGCAGAGGTTAAAAACTAAATAGAAGTAAAACATTTATGAGGAAAAACAACTGTCCCCTGCTTGCTGTCTCAGCTGCTCCCACCCTCCACTCACACACCCCCCCCCCCCCGAGGCATCACCTTTACCTTCTTTGTCTCTTTCTTCTGGAGTTTGTCTCCATGACCCTCAATAATATGCTACCCTGTGAGTCCCTGATTTATCAATGTCAGACGTCATCTATCGACTTCCTCTTATGCTAAAGGATGGGCTCCTCTACTTTTCCTCACCAAACCCTCCAAACACAATCACGGAACAATTTCATTTCACCCCACAGAGAGTGTTATGAGCATTATGTGGTCCAGGGAAAGGTGGTGCAGTACATTCTGATGATCTTTCTTCTACACCATCAGTTTTTGTCACACTCTTTTGGAGTTGCATAGTTTTACCAATCATTGATAGTTTTTTTCCAAATGCTTGATGGTTCAAGAATTTTATTAGTTTGTTCCAAGCACGTCCTGTTTCTCCTGGGGACCTGATGTTTACCTGGCTGCTCTCTTCCCAGTTGGATGCTTTCCTCTGGTGTTTGCAGGTCCTTTGGCTGTCTGTTCACAGAGGGAGGGCCTAACCCCAGCGGGAAATCCACTACGTTGGGGGAGGGCCCACACCCTCATCGGTTTCTCTCTAGAGTGAGTGGGGGAAAGTCCATTGTACACTGGTGAACTCCTAAGTCCATGGTTGTTTCTTGGAGCTGGTCAATGTCTCCAGAGTAGGACGGAGACCATTCTCCCTCACTGAGGTATAATCCTGGCCACTGACCTTCAGAGAGACAAGCAAGGCATCCCACCAGGACCAGCGACACGAATTGCAGGGCCCAGTGCCAAATAAAAATATTGGCTCCTTTTTCCAAAAGCAGGAAAAAATGTCATTAAAGTTACTAAAATATAAAGCTTTTTTTTTTCCCCTTCTGCAGTCTTTCTCTTAATTTGTCATGGTGTTTCTTACTTGCTATTTAAAGTTGTTCTAAGTAAAAACAAATTAAAATTTTACATTATTAGCATGAATTTTACTGCTCATCTTTATATTGTGCAATGCCAAATTTTAATGCAAGTATAAGAGCATTTAACTCTTAAGCAGAATCACTGAAATTACATAGTTTTGGTTTCATAGCTTGTACTTGCATATATATTTCATTCTTTTCTTAAAAATTTTTTTAAATTTATTTTAGAGAGAGAGGAAGAGAGGGAGATAGAAATATCGATATTGATTGGCCACCTCCTGCACTCCCCCCACTGGGGATTGGGCCCACAACCTGGGCATGTACCCTGACCTGGAATCAAACCAGTGACCTCTTGGTGCCGGGCTGTATTTCATTCTTACCAAAGCAATGGAAATGCTGCACAGAAAAAAATTGTTTTCACTTTACTTCTTGATAGTCACACATTCTATAAACATTTTCTACCTTCAGCTTACTGATGAGTAAGTTAGAACCGGAAAAAGAAATATGAGTTGCAGTATCTTTCCCTTTCCATCTATGTCTCTAGCTTCATTATAGATGGTTTGGCTCATACAAGAAAGTAGCAGCAATAAGAAAGGACATGATAGGGTTCCTTGGTGGTCATGTTTCTTGGAATGCAACTGCCCTATTCCTGCATTTGAGATTCTGACTTGAACAGAAAGCGTGGTTGCTGGGGCTGTCAGTGCCTCAGCGAATCACTTACAGACTTACTATGCTTAACTTGTACTCACTTTGAGTCTTGCTAAACTACCACATGTCTGGGTCCACTCGAATTCTGTGTTCACAGGGCATCACAAACACTTCTTGAATGGGGCAGCAAGGAACAGTGGACATGCACATTATGTGTGATTCCTCTGCTCACATTCACGCTCCATCATCCATCCCATTGAACTTCACTTACAAAACACAAGCTCAAAGATAGAGTTATTAAGAATTTCAAGATGGCAGCAACAAAGCATCAAATCAAGCACAGGACCCTGCTGAGCCCTGGGCTCTGTGCCTCTGACACTAGCCCTGCGTCCTATGCATTGCTCTTCAGACTTTCCTGCAAAATCCTTTTTCCAACCTCACCCTCATGTATGGTGATGCCTGATTTTTCTGAGTCTGCAGTCTCTCCAGTTCAGTTTTTTCACAAAATAAATCTGTACTATGTTTAAGAACTATACTATTCACATAAAACAGACCCATGAGGCATGCAGGGTGCAAGTCCAGGATTGCTGAGGGTCTCGTTTCTGTAGCCTAGGGGGGGCGAAAGGGGTGGATAGGGAAGTAGGGAGAAAAGGGTATAAAATACCAGACCAGTTCATGTTCATCAAGGCTTAGAAAAATAACCTATTACAAATGTCAATTTGTGTGTTTAATTGAAGACTGTTGCTCCCATTGATGAATATTTTGCACCTTAGAAATGTCTTTAAGTCTGGCATTGTGAAAACTCGTGATTTTCCCAAAGAGGTTTTGTTTTGTTGTTGTTGTTTGGTGTAATGGGAAGTAATGAACTCTGAGTTTACAGACCCTACCTTGAGCCCTGGCCCCAGTACTGCCCAAGTATAGTAGTAGATCAATTATTTAGCCACAATGAACTTTGCCTTTCTCTTCTAAAAATAATGAAGGTAACAACATCTAACCTCAGACTATGGTTTCAAAGATAAAATAAAGGTTGAAATGATATAATATAATGCCTCACACATTCTTAATACACATGAATATTAGTTTCCAAACTAATTTAAGGGAACTAAATATTACATTGAGAATGATAGAGGGCAACACTGATTTCTTATTCTCTGTGAAGAATGAATAATAATGATATGTAAACATAAAATAATTTTTCCTGTTAAATTAATCACTTTATATTTATATGTGTCACTAAATAATAATGTATAACTGGATTTCATTTACATGTGTATACATATAAATTTGGTTGGATTTTAGCAAAGAGAAGTGCTTTATTTGGGGTGTTTTATGAGCTCTTTATAAAAGATAATGACTGTTTCTAATTGGATATTTCTAATTGTTTATGTCTAGTATTCAACAGTTATATACTTTATTATTTTAAGGTATGCTTCAGGAGTCCTTAAAATGTTTATTTTTATGTTACTATTTGCAGTTATCCTGTATCAGGTCCCTAATAATGGTTACCATGGGGCCCCGCTGTAGTCCATCTGTGACCCACATCCACATCGGATACCAGTAAGCGTGTGTTCAGTGCTGGCATGCTGGATGCACCCCATGTCCTCTCTTTCAGCAACCACTATTGTTTTCCTTTGTCAACATTAATGACTGTGGTTGTCAGGGGTGCTAAAGAAACTAACCATAAGAACCTACATGTGTATGTTTGATCCGTCCAAGGTTGATAATCAAGTAGAGGACTGAAGCACCATAGTTGTCAAACTTTCATTTAACCAGAAGAATAAATCTCTGTTGAAGTGTCATGAAGTTATAATGCATCTTCAATACAACATGAAATGGCAAGGAAGGTACCAATACAAACTTAACAGAAACCAGGAGATGATTAAGTGTCAGGTGTTTGGCGGCAAGCGTAAGGGATGTTAGAAGGTGATGGCTGCACGTTGTGGAGCTGAGTGGAGAAGGTGGGGATGTGGCTCAATAAGAAGACAGGACAAAGTCACAACACAGTCAGGAGACTATCCACGTTATCTCCTGGGAAAAAGCCTTAACGATTCTCAAAGTTAGGAGTAATCTTGTAATACATATTTTTATGCATAATAAACTTTGGTTTGGTGCCTTGCATTTGGTATTATAAAAATCTCTCATGAGAAATGATGGCTTAAAGTGCAAGGAGTAAGTGGAATAGAAACATTGACTCTCACTGGAAAACAGGAGAACGTTCATTCTGCTCCTGTCTATCCCCATCTGCTCTGCAGGAAAATGAATGTCCTTGGTACTGCTACTGAGTTTCTTCAAAGCAGTTAGTGAAAGGGAGAGGAAAATTTTCCAGATGCACCCCAGCTTCAGAAGGCAGTAAGGAAATGTATATCATGCCTTGCCAGGCAAACAGGACACAAAGCAAGACCCTAAAGGATCTCCAGGAAAGATTCCAATCAGGAGGACCTACTAACCCATGAAGCAAATTAGAATCTCTGTTTTTAATTCTGACAGCAGGGATATTCTAGAGTTTGCCAGTGCTAGCCTGTGAAATCATTACCATCTTTCAATATATTCTTGGATCCAAGACTCAATAGTTAACGGAGTAAGTGATCAACTATGATTTTGAGACAACTGGAAATGTTTCCCCTACCACTTGTAACTGCAATTCTATCATTGGAAATTCCCATCTTTGGATTTAGCTTTTTAGCAAGAGCTGACAATAACACTTTAATGCTATATGGAGGGCTACCCAATGTTAATGTTGGCTAACATTCAGAGGAGATTGCCCTCCACTGGTTCTTCAACTGAGGGGAGAAATTAAAATAAGTCTCAGAGCCCGGCTGGTGTGGCACAGTGGTTGAGCATCTAGAGATCGCTGGTTCGATTCTTGGTCAGGGCACATGCCCAGGTTATGGGCCTGATCCCTAGTGGGGGGCATGAAGGAGGCGGCTAGTCGATGTTCTCTCTAATCTCTCTCTCTCTCTCTCTCTCTCTCTCTCTCTCTCTCTCTCCTTTCATCCCTCTCTAAAATCAATCAATCAATCAATCAATAAATAAATAAATAAATAGAATAAGTCTCAGAGTTGATTGAGAATAGAACAGAAGGTTCCAAAAATCGAGGGAGGATGATCAAGAAAACCGTGCATCTCCTTCACAATGCTCTCTAGCGATGGCCATCCATGGACCTCCTTTAAGAAGCATGAAACGCAGACTTGCTTCACTTCTAGCAGATAAGCTTATTTGCAGGTATTTCTTGCTCAATGATGACTCCACTTCACCAACAAACTACCCAACAGTCCTGCTGTTACCATTCACTTCACTGTGAAATAATGGGGCCACAAAGAAACACCTGCCTAAAATTGCAGAAACAACTGCAAAATTCCCAATCTGCTGAGCAAGAATGTCCCCAGAGTACAGGACGTGTCAGCATAACCTTCAAGTTCTGTCACTAGCCTTTGCTTTTCTGGCACGCCAGTTTATGAAGAAATGTGGCTCCTGCTGTGTATGTGCATACAAAAATATGAGGAGTCGTTTTGTTTTTAATTTCTTTGTGATAAACAAAAATAGCCATGCCTACTTCAGTGTGAAGTCACACCACACTTTCTTTTTTTTTTCACCCTGGATTTGTCTACTGTCATCAGTTGGGTAATTTTTCTTTTAATGGACTGGCACACACAGTCTTGTACTTGACTTGCTAGAACTGACAGTATTTTCTTTGGTTGAGAACCAAATGGAAAACTATGCTTGGTTTCTGAGACACAAGGGCGCTATTTTAAGAAGGAATCAGACACCAAGGGACATAACTAGTTCTCGGGCAATCTTGAGTAAGATAACCCTTTTCTTAAATTCCCAATTTTAGCCAAAACTAAACTTCTCTAAGGTTTAAATCGGTATGAACTGTGTGAGGTACCTCTTCCTTCCATCAGCTTCTTTACTTGTTAGGGCAAAAGCAAGAAAACTAAGTGTGTGGCTGCCTCTTAGTGAATATGAAAGAAAATTCGGAGAACAACAGATGACAAATATAGAGAAAGTTGAGGGAATTCGGATTCTCACATCAAAAAAAAAGAATCTGTGTAAATAGGAATTTAATTTTTAGGTTCCTCACATATGAACACGACTATAACAATGACACAACAACCTGCTGTGATTAGAAAAAGTACCAACGACATAAGGGGAAGACAGTACTCTCAAGTCCTGGGGAGCAGCTCAGCAAAGGCAGCATATGAAGGTCCTGGGTAACAGGATTGTGGGCGAGAATGAGATGGTCGTTAGATCTTGGTGGACACTCCCTGCCAAAACCAAACAAACAGCCAATGGGGTGTATCAATCTTTGATTATGTAAAGCATAAATATCTGCAGAATGCAATTTGATTTTCTGTAACAAGGGCAGAGCACAAGTTACTACATCTGAATTGCCGTCATATAACAAATTTAGGAAATGAGGAACATGTAACTGGAAGTTAAACCAAGGACTCATCTCTTTCATCGGCGGCACCAATATACTAGGTATCAGATACTCAACATAATATGAAACAGATCTCCACATGCACAGTTTACAAAAAAAGAAAAAACCACCTCTCAGAATTGATTGTGTAACTCCTCATCCCTCTTACTTATTTTGAAAACATAAAAGAATGGATATAGGGGAGAGAGGAGAAACAGTGAAGAGATTGTGCGGGGATGGCAGTGTTATGCCTTGAGTGTGCCCACCCACAAAGGGAGAGCCTCCTCTGACATCTCAGCCTACACAGGGGGCATCCATAGGACCAGATGATTACCTGGAAACAGGTTTACTCAATGAGGAGATACAGAGAATTAGTTCCTGCCTCATCACTGAGAAAGATGAAACAGTCCAAGGAGGGAGGATTGAGGTGATATTGCCATTGGCCTGCATGCTCTAGTAAGACATATGTAAGGGTTTCCTGAGGAGCAGACATGGGAGTTTCCCTGGGTCCCATACACTGGGATGGAGTCTGGAGGGGCACAGGGAGCAAGGTGCTGGAGATTAAATTTGTCAGAACTACATCCTGACTTCTCTTTGGTTATGAAGATTAGAGGAAAGGTATCATGGCTCTGAAAACTCAAACAAAAGTGAAGATTAAAGTGAGACTTGAAAAAGAAGGAAATAACTTGATCTTAACAAAGCAAGAGGAGGAAATATCAGGTATAAACTTTAATGTAAGGTTCTGTACTGCTGACAGAAAGAGACATTAAGAGTTTTGAGGCAAAACCAGCTGTCAGACAGGTAGAAAATACGACAGAGCTCTTGAGAAAAGAGAATGCTCCTGGAACAGATGGGCGCACCTCTGAGCTTTATAAAGCATTAACTAGCTGTTTAAATAAGTCCTTAGCAGATGTTTTCAATGTAATTTTGGAGGTGAAATGAAAAAAAAAAAAAACAAAGTCCAAGGCACAAGGGGAATTGACATCACAAATAAGAGACATCTTGAATTCAGAGTGCAAATTATTGCAAAAAGCTTTTCCTCTTTTTTAAGGCCAGCCATAGTATTAATAAAATTGGAGCTCACTAGCAAAGTCTGCAAATAAATTAATGCATACAGGTATCTCCCACTAGATTCTATTTTCTAACCATACTGGATTGAAATATCTTATCTCCTCCATCCCCAGCTCTTGATTTATAAATATTAAAAACCTCCAGAAGAAAAAAGAAAAAGTAAAAAGACCTACATTAGTGCCTGGTTTTGCTAACCAAAAGAAATATGAAGAGGATGATCACTTTTACAAAAAATAGACAAAAAACCAAAGTACCGTTGGCCTTGCAGTGATCTGTTACAGAGGCAGCACGCACCCAGACATGAGAGCGGCACCACCCAACTCCGTTCCAGAGAACCACACCGAACGTCTCAGCACCGAGCCACCGTAGCTTTGACTGTGTCTGCAGACATCCACGCATCATCTCCATTCATTCTGTGCATCTGTTAGTAAGACGTGTCCAAAGGTGATTGCTTCTTTGCTTCGGGCCATTTCAGCTTGCAAAAGGTTTCGTAGGAACACTCTATTTTGGATAGTGAGGGAAACCTGTATTGCAGTATTAGCCTTTGAAACGTAGAGCCAGTGTTAAAGCAAAGAATAGTTCAGAGTAGAAACTATATAATACAGACAGCTATGCATCTGAGACCAAAGAGCTGAGCAAACATCCATATCTGCACTGCTATATCTATGAGATTAGCTTTGATAATAGTACCCTGTTTATAATGAGTAAATTAATTAGGAAGGATAATTCACAATGGGAGAAAGGAAAAGATGCTCATAGGTTTGTGTTCAACGTATTGATATATCATGCCATTGGGATGGAGACCCATATATCTAACCAGTCAGCCCATTCACTTCAACACCATGACTACATGTCATCATTTAGGGTAGAAGGAGCAGAGAAATGGGGAGAGGGAGTGCAGGTAGCATCCACACCTGTGAAATCTAGGCATATGTACTGAGAAGTGATGTGTAATAACCCAGGGACAAAAGACATAAAAATGTAAGGATAAAAGAAAGAAGTAACCTATTTAAATCACTACTTTTCACAGAATTTCCATTATTACAGGGGCATTAAATCCAGCATAATGGTTTAGAACATGGATTTTTTTTCCCGTAAATAATAACCCAGGATAAAAACCAAGGCTTTGCCACTCACTCGATGTGTAATGTCTAGGGTTCATTTTCCTCATCTGTTATTATCATTATTACCATTACTGAGCCTGCTTATACTGATGAAACTTTTTTACTTTACTGTCTAGATCTATCTATCTTTCTGACTTCTCAGGGCAGCTTGTGTGCATGGCACTGCATAATTTATCATCAACTGATACATTGAACAAGTAGTGATTAGCATCAATTCTGTGGCAAACATGTACTAGGGAGACAACAGTTGGAAAGCAGGTCTGGTTTCTGCCTTCATGGAGCTCAAAATTTGGAAGAAGAATTACTCTAGAAATGTGATGTTATTGGGAACATTCTTGGCATCAGGAACATTTCAGAAGAATCCTTCCAAGACTCACATTGGGTCAAATAACTCTCACAACATGGGTAAGAAGATCTCCCTCACAGGAAAACTAGAATGGAAAAAAATGAACCTGAAACACAAGAGCCTGAGACAGGTTGGAACATTTATCTAACCCTGGGTCTTCTGGATTCATTTAGCTCTGACGACCACAAGCCTTGCTATTCCATACTTGATTTTTCTGATGGCTCCACTCCTCTTTATCTCCACTGTTGCTATTCTAGTTTTTGTTTTTTTTCCTCATCTCTCCAGCAGGTGCTATTCCTGTAGACTCCTGAGTGAACTCCTAATGTCTGGACGCAGCCAGCTCTAATCATTCTCCCCACCGCCCTTGACAACTTTCATGGAGTTTCTGGTCATCTCAGTCCCCTGTTTCAAACTCTGCAGCACTTGCCCATTGCCCACATGCTTTCCATAGCAAACCACAACTGGCCATGAACCACTCTACAAAGTCTACATAAAATCAGCTGAATAAATGCTGTCACCCCACTGTCGGTCGGCAGTTTGATCTAAGCAAAGAAGTCAGCAGATTGGATGATTCGCTTCTCGTCAGCTCTGTGACCTTAGGGAATTCGCTTAACCTCTCCTTGCCTCAGTTACTCAGTCGTAGTGAAGGACTCTTACTATATGTCAGGTCTTGCCTTTTCTCCGCCAAAATCTTTATCTGTTTTAATTCCTTAAAAGTTTCAAAAGGACCATATCACCTCTCACCCCTCTGTTTTTCTACATGTAGGTCCCTCTGCCCAGAATACACTGTCCCCTCTGTTGGGCGACTCTAGTGTTATCATGGCTCCTCAGACCTTGATTTTAGGAATCTTAATGGTTTGTCATATTTTTTTCTTCTTTTTGTGTCCATCTTTCCACTGGACTGCAAGTTCCTTATGGGCAAGTTTGTTTTATATTTTGATAACTCACATTTATAATATTGCATAACTCAAAGTAGATGCTCACTGAAAAAGTATTTTTTCACATGCATTATCTTATTTGATATTTATAAAAACTGTGCCTTTTAGAAACTACATGAGATTGGGAAAGCTGGTTTGGGACTTTTGTCCCATTGTCAATTGGTAAAATCAAAGAGAAGAAATATTCAAAAGTTATAGTACAGGGTCATGTAAATACAAATAGTATAAGTTGTTACTTAAACTCTTGCACTGTCTTCACATTCTCTCTTCTTTCTACTAGTCCATGTGACCTCTGGATATAAGGATGTGAAATAAGAGAAACTTATTGAATAATAAAGTAATTAATACAGCAAGAAAGCAGAAGGAGGAATTTTCAGATTATAACCCAATAAATAAATCTAGATTATGACTCTCCATGTTAGTCACCACTCAAAAAATTTACTCCCAAAGAATAATTTTCTACATTGTTTTCCATCTTCAAATTAAACAAAGTATCTTTCGTAAATTTATGATTGACTTACTGTTTAAAACCTTCATTGTTTTGCTATATATAATTCTCAACTTTAAATTTCCAAAGTGTCCTTAAGTGTTAAATTTAGTTAGATAACAAACCTACATTCCAGTTGGATTTTGCCTGTAGGATTCATGCTTGGTGATGCCTAGGTGACCCAAACAGGAAAACAATATTGCTTTGAGCCACGTCAGCTCTCAACAATGTCACTGGTCATGGGTAGAGGCAAATTCACAAGCAGCATTCTGGGAATAGCTGGCCAGATGGTGCCTGTCAGAAGGTGTTGACTCTTTAGACAACTGGAACTGTTCCCTGGGAGTAAATGAGAGGGGTAGCAAAAACATATTGCATCTCAATCACACAGAAGCAGACAGACTCACTGTAATGAAAATAATCACGTAGCCAGGCATATTTTTCTCTTCTGATTTTGTTTGTTCTACATAGACATAGAGGAGGGGCTAACTGAAAATATAATATTTATATTAAGTTATGCTATAAAGTAAGTATGAAAAGCTGTATACATAAGCTACGTATCAGTGCTTTTAATGAGGAAATATCCAAAAAAGAAGGGAAAACAATCTGTGAAATAATGGTAAAGTAGCCTGGAATTAAGAAAGGTATTTCAATTACTATGCCATAAACTCCTTAGAAAGAAAGAAAAGTTGAAACACAACGATCTGCAGACATTTCTGAAAGACATTCAAACAGGTGGAGCCCATTAAGGACGTGATGGCACTTTGACTTTCTGACATAATACACTGAAATACACCTCTTTTACCAGCTTGACCATTTTCATTCATTGCTTTACTCAACTAGTGATGTTTTCTTATGACATGCGCACTAACATCTTTGATGACGAAAGCCTGACACTCAATCTTTTAGCAGATATAATCAGTAGAAAACTTCACTGACTTTTTGTTGTTATCAGTAAACATTACCTGAACATATACCTGCCTGTTGTGTAAGAGTTAGGTATTACATAAAATCAGCTGAAGAAATGCTGTCACCACACTGTGGGTAGGCAGATCGATCTAAGTAAAGAAGATTGGATCATTAGCTAGCTTCTTGTCAGCTATGTGACCTTAGGCAAGTTGCTTACCCTCTCCTTGTAGTGAACATTATATGAAATGAATAAAAAGAACTTTTGACATAGTAGCTGGTATGAAGTTAACTCTCATATTAATTGCTTCTCTTTCCTGACTACAAACAGCACCCAGTCAGCTTCATGCATTCCCTGCCTGCGTTTCCATTCTCTTTGATGGCAAACTGCTGGGGTTGCCTTTAACCTTTTGTCATCCTGGATTTTGTTATCCTTCCAGAATTTCAGAGATGTGTTCAGGAATTTTCTTTGCTTGCTACCTATTAAAGGAAGCCATGACTATATTAGTACAAAATGGAAATACTGAATATCTTGCTATCATCTTTTGCTTTCTTGGCAGGGGTCAATGTCATGGGTTTACCCTTATGCTTTTCTCTGTGCTGGGATTGGGGATTTTCTGGGGGCAGGGGTTTCTTGCAGAGGTTTAAAGCAATTCAGTTAGCAGAAACAGGTGAAGTCTCATATTCCTAGCACTGACTAAAATATGTGTCGTTTCTTTATCTTTACACATGTTGTGTGCATCAGACTACCTACATATACACAGTTCTCATTACATGAGGTTAGACATGCATTCGGCCTCCAGCTCCTGCATGAAAGACTAACTATCAAGATATGGAACCAGTTGTTTTGGTCAGGATGACAATGGCATGTTTTCATTTCCAATGGACTTACTAATGAAATGTAATGAATAAGAGAATGAGAAAGATTTTGACAAATTATACATGTATATCCTAAAAGGCAAGGAAGGCAAAAAGAATACTGGACTTAGACGAGAACATTAAACCTGCCCCAGCACATCATGCCACAGTGTGATCGGCATGGGTCAGAATATGAAAGTTACGCTGGCAGTGGTTACGGGAGTTAGTTCAGCCAACCTGGAATATGATGTGCAGCAACCACCGTCTAACCATGGACTTGAAAAATTGTTATACCTAACACAGAAAATTCCCCTACTTTTAAAACTTACCTAACTTTTATCTCAAGACATGTCATTGTGAGGAAAATATCTTTAAGGGTAATCAGAAATTAGAATTCGGAAACTAGCGTTGAGTTGAGCAAATGCCTTGTGAAGACAATGACCTGTGAACAGTACCAGTAACATCAAATAGCATCAATACTTCTACATATTTGTCTCCTGTCACTCTCTCTGAATACTTTCATCTGTCTCACAGTGTCATTAGTGAGAGTCATAGATGGCATAAGACCCAAGTATACCCAGCACTCCTCATAATTTTTTTTATCCTCACCCGAGGATATTTTTCCATTTTTTGTTCAGATAGAGTGGGAGTAAAAGAGAGGGAGAGAGAGAGAGAGAGAGAGAGAGAGAGAGAGAGAGAGAGAGAGAGAAACATCGGTGTGAAAGGGACATATCCAGTGGTTGCCACCCGCAGACCCAACCAGGGCCGGGGACAAACTGCAACCGAGGTACGTGCCCTTAGTGGGAACCGAACCCGGGTCTCTCTGGACCGCAGGCCGATGCTCTAACCGCTAAGCCAAACCAGCCAGGACACTCCTGATAATTTTTACATTGAGAGTAGTGCACCCATAACTGCAACCCATTTGGCCTCCTATCTAACCGATAAGATTTGTTGCACATCCACTAGTACCATTTATGGAACTCGAGAGGCTTCGTTCACAATGGCAGACCCCTGTGTCTAGTGATTCAGACATGTTTCCACTGCACACAAGGCGACCACCACAGACACAGATGAGTACTCTGCACAGAACTGCAGGATATGCATGTGTCCCACGAAAGTTATATTGTAACATGACTTTCCTCCCTAGGCGTCTGTGAGTTTCACATTTCAAGTTCAAAACTAGAATCAGCTCCATCTTGAACCCGAGTTTCCCATTAGGGAAGCAGCTTTTCTCCACTGGGCTAACGAAGAAGGGGAATCGGCAGCTTTGGCTCATTTGCACCCAAATCCACTCTCACTTCATTTATTTGTACCAATTAGCATTTTTGTCCCAGTTCTCTTTTTCACATTGCATTTGCAGACCCAAGTCAAGAAGGGTGAGTAGGGATTGATAATGATGTCAGGCAGGATATTATGGGGCCAGGCTGCAATAATATATTCAAATGAGCTAAGTCAGAGAAATTGTGTAGATCATTGACTTCTGCCCTGCTATGGTAGAGTCACTTCTACTTAGGTAAAGTAGATGTGTAACTTCTGAGTTCAGTGACCTAGAATTAATGTCCCTGTCACCCAGGCCCGTTCTCATCCTCCCCCCAAACATCTGCCCAAACTGCCTAAGAATTCTTAAAACTCCTTGCATGCAGGGCAAACATTTTCATTTCAAAATGCCACTAGGACAAGCTGTTGACCTAATTTTGTAATAAGGTATGGATCTCGTTATAAGGGGTACGTCCTCCCTCATTAACACTCAGAGCCATTAAAGTTTTGCACCAGCAGGACAATGTCCTAGTGAGTAAAGTTGGCTGCTCAGGACACTGACTCTCCCTCACCTCCCCCCTTCCCAGTGTTTTATCTCTTTGGAGTTCTCTCCTTTTGGTTACTATAGCCACCCCTATGCTGACCCCCAGGAATGTGTGCTCTCCCTTTAATATTCTGGGTCATGCATGCCTAAAACCTCTTTTCTTAGTTTCTCTTAGCTTAGCTGATACTGACTGGAATACTTAAGTCTGTATTCTGCATTAAGGACAATGCTGGCAGGGGCACAGGAAAGGGAGGAAACAAGAAAGGACCGGAGAAAGGGGCACTCTATGACTCTGTGTCTAGAAGCTTCGGGTGTCTAGGAGCTATTTCACTTTATCCTCACATCAATCATAGAAAGAGGATTTTATTATTCATGCTTTATAAGCGGTACAGCCAGACTCGGGGAGATTTAGTAAATTGCCCAAGATCAACTGTTGGTAAATGACAGAGCTGGAATTCAAACCCAGGTATGCTTGACCCTCTAAAGACACCTGACTCTCATCGAGGACTTGCTCCCCACAACTTTGCTGTTCAGCGGCCTGGGTTTCCTGGCCATCTCTGCAGGGAGGAGGTCGACACCTTCCAAAAGGAACGACCCTCCAGATGTCTGATTAACTCCACGAGTAACGCCAAGAGAGACATCCTGCAGCCCACCTGGATTTAGCTCTCTGGGCTCTGGCTGCCCAGCCTGAGACACTCTTTTCACTCTGGTTCTCACTCAAATCCAGTAGGTATCTGACCTTTACAAACAGAACACAAAACAGTAGGACCTTATAACCACACCACTTTCCACGTGCCTTCCACACAAGTGTTACACACAAGTCTGCTGTCTTTGAATAGTCCAAATTTACCTGTTTCCTAACCTCACAATGTGTTGTTTATACTTTTACTATTGCCCTAAAATTATGCTGTCATGTGGTATAATGAGTCATCCATGGTCTCCCAGCTGGTAAAGAGAAAGCTCCTTGCGAGCCAGGACTGTGCCTTGTCTCAGAGGTTCTTGAGGCACATCAGAGGCGCTAACAGTGGTCCTAACATTACCAGTAACGGCCACTGTCCATACCACCCTCGAGATAAGACACATTAGCCCTATTTTACAGGTGTAAAAGTTAAACAACATTCCCAAATGCAACCAATATCTGGCTTCATTCTCACATCTAACTAATTCCTAGGAGAATATGTTGGGGTTTCTTTTTTTTCCAGTAATAACTAAATAAATGTTTACTGAAAAAGTAAGAATAGTAAAACACCTGTTTCTCAGTTTTGCTTTATAAATGGCCCAGAGGAAATCAAACAGGAAGAATAGATTTGTTGTTGTTTTTACCATCTAATATAGCCCACCTAAGGAATTCCAATTTTACAGTCTTGTTCAAGATGCATCAGTAGCTCAAACATAAAAATGTGTGTATATTAAGAATACAAAAATATAAGAATATAAGAATGGGTGGAGAATGCCCAAAAGGTACAAACTTCCAGATACAAAAAAATAATAAAGCCTGGGGTTGTAATGTACAGTACAGTGACTATAGTTACCAGTACTATACAGCATATTTGAAAGTTTGTAAGAGAATAGATTTTGAAAGTTCTCATCACACACACAAAAATTTAACTATGTGTGGTGATGGATGTTAACTAGATTTATTGTGATAGTCATTTTATAATATATACATATAACAAATCATTATGCTGTACACCTGAAACTTATACAATGTTATATGTCAATTATATCTCAATAAAAAAGAATAAATATGGCCTGGCCAGTGTGGCTCAGTGGTTGAGCACTGACCCATGCACCAAAATGTCGCAGATTTGATTCCCGGTCAGGGCACATGCCCAGGTTGCGGGCTTGATCCTCAGTGTGGGATGTGCAGTAGGCTGTCCATCAATGTTTCTCTCTTATTGATGTTTCTATCTCTCTCTCCCTTTCTCTGTTTCTCATCCTAAAAATCAACAAAAGCATATTTTTATAAAAGAATAAATATGCATAATACATATTTCTGCCACGATTTAGATGGTCCCTCTTATAGTGAAGTTACTCTTTTATCTCCCAGTAAGCCAGCTGACTCACTACTACTCTGTAATGGTCAGTCTCTCCATCAACATCTATAAATACTCTTTAAGTGCTCAAATCCTATGCAAAAGGATGAAACAAATCAGAGAATTTTCTGATAGCTATATTAGTATGTATTAAGCAATGTGAATTCAGTATTGTCATTTTTTAAATAGACTGAGAAGTCTTGGGGAAAAAAATAATTCTCATTCCTTGATTAATCAAGCTTTATGGTATTGTGAACAAAATCGGCTTCCCAGAGGCCAGTGCTGTGAATATTAATGACTTCTGTGCTAGGATATGTAGCCCTGTCCTAGCTATTGGATGGAAAGACTGCCCCTGCTCTACTGAAGCAAAGACAAGTCTTATCTCAGGTGATAGTGTTCATCTGACATGAATACACAAACAATAAGGAATATAAAACTACCATTATTGATGGCGAGGAAATTAGAAGAAAGAAAAATAAAGTTAAGAAAGTCACACACTACAGCCAACATCATACTCAATGGACAAAAACTAAAAGTATTTCCCTTAAGAACAGGAACAAGACAAGGATGCCCACTTTCACCACTCTTATTTAACATAGTACTGGAAGTCTTAGCCACAGCAATCAGACAGGAAGAAAAAAAGGGGGGATACAAAGTAGAAAGGAGAAAAGTGAAACTGTCATTATTTGCAGATGATATGATATTATACATAGAAAACCCTAAAGACTCCATCAAAAATCTACTAGACTTAATACATGAATTTGGCAAAGTAGCAGATACAAAATTAATGTCAAGAAATCAACGGCATTCTTATACACAGAAAGAGAAACTAAAAAAAAACAATCCCATTTACCAACATGGCAAAAAAATTAAGATACCTAGAAATAAACTTAACCAAAGAAGCAAAGGACCTACTTGCAGAAAACTACAGGACATTGTAAAAAGAAATAGAGGAAGATATAAAAAAGTGGAAGCACATACCTTGTTCATGGATTGGAAGAATTAACATCATTAAAATGTCCATACTACCCAAAGAAATCTATAGATAACGCAATCCCCATCAAAATACCTACGACAAACTTCACAGAACTAGAACAAATACTTCGAAAGTTCATATGGAACCAAAAAAGACCTCGAATAGCCACAGCAATCTTGAAAAAGAAGGACAAAGTAAGCAAGCTCACAATACCAGATATCAGGTTATACTACAAAGCGACTGTAATAAAAACAGCCTGGTACTGGCACAAGAACAGGTACATAGATCAATGGAATAGAACAGAGAACCTAGAAAGGGACCCAAAACATTATGCTCAATTAATATTTGACAAAGGTGGAAAGAGCATACAATGGAGTAAAGACAGCCTCTTTAATAAATGGTGTTGGGAAAATTGGACAGCTACATGCAAAAAAATAAAACTAGACCATCAACTTATACCATACACAAAAATAAACTCAAAAATACTTAAATGTGACTCATGAATCCATAAAAATCCTAGAAAAAATGTAGGCAACAAAATTTTAGAC
Organism: Molossus molossus; assembly: GCF_014108415.1. Taxonomy (NCBI): domain Eukaryota; kingdom Metazoa; phylum Chordata; class Mammalia; order Chiroptera; family Molossidae; genus Molossus; species Molossus molossus. Next base: position 21,660,986 of record NW_023425347.1, on the reverse strand, counting down.
ATCACACGCAGCAGAATTTTCACTGATACATCACCTAAGGCAACAGAAAAAAAGGAGAAAATGAACACATGGGACTACATCAAACTCAAAAGCTTCTGCACAGCAAAAGAAACAACCATCAAAATGGAAATGCAACCCACCATATGGAAGAGCCTAATTGCCAAGGATACATCAGATAAGGGGTTAATTTCCAAAATATAGAGAGAGCTTATACAACTCAGCAAAAGGAAGACAAATAACCCAATTAAAAAACAGGTGCAGGAACTAAATAGACACCTCTCCAAATAGGACATACAAATGGCTAAGAGACATATGAAGAAATGCTCAACATCACTAATCATCAGAGATATCCAAATTAAAACAACAGTGTGGTATCACCTCACACCTGTCAGAATGGCCGCATCAATAAAGCATCAAACAACAAGTGTTGGTGAGGGTGTGGAGAAAAGGGGACTCTAGTACACTACTAGTGGGAATGCAGACTGGTGCAGCCACTATGGAAAACACTATGGTGTTACCTCGAAAAATTAAAAATTGAACTGCCATTTGACCCAGTGATCCCACTTCTAGGAATACTCTCTAAGAAGCCCGAAACACCAATCAGAAAAAATAAATGTACCCCCATGTTCATAACAGCACTCTTTACAATAGCTAAAATCTGGAAATAGCCCAAGTGTTCATCAGTAGACGAATGTATAAAAAACCAGTGGTACATATACAGAATGGAGCACTATGCAGCTGTAAGAAAGAAAGATCTCTTATCCTTTGAGACGTCATGGAGGGACCTGGAAAATATTATCCTAAGCAAAACAAGCCAATTAGAGAAAGACAAATATCATATGATCTCACTTATTTGTGGAATATAATGAACATAATAGTCTGAAAAACAGGGTAGTCCCAGACACATGGAAGTAGGGTACAGACTGACAATCCCCAGAAGAGGGGTGGGGAGGGAGAAATAAACCACAGAGCTTATATGCATGTACGCATAACCAATGGGCATGGACAACAAAGCTGGGGACGGAGCAGGGAGGGATGAGGAAGAGGGTGTGAATAGGGGAAAAAGGAGAAACATCTATAACGAACGAAAGAAAGAAAGAAAGAAAGAAAGAAAGAAAGAAAGAAAGAAAGAAAGAAAGAAAGAAAGAAAGAAAGAAGAAAGAAAGAAGAAAGAAAGAAAGAAAGAAAGAAAGAAAGAAAGAAAGAAAGAAAGAAAGACAGAAAGAAAGAAAGAAAGAAAGAAAGAGAGAGAGAAAGAGAAAGAAAGAAAGGAGGGAGGGAAGAAGAAAGTCACACACACAGGCACACACTTGGGAGAAGAGAAGAGGAAAGGAATGATTATGTTCACTACGTTATACAGGGCAACTGGTATCTTATATAATAGACAAAATGATAGGCTAACAACAGTATTAATCTCAATCAATATTATAAGGCTAAAAATGGTTTTGCTCATTTGGTTAATCAACTAATCAAATTAGTTTGTTCTAACAAACAATATTGGGTGATTAATTATTAACTGTATTAGGCTCCTGTGGGTGGAAACAAGAAAAAACATAAAAGATAGCTCTTTCCCTCAAGTTTCTCATAGTCTCCTTCATTGCACACTTATTACATGCTTACCCTGTGCCAGGCACTGTTCCCACATCTCTGTCCCACTAGACAAGAAATCCTTGAGTGTAAGAGAAGACAATCATGTAAGAGAACCATTGTGAGGCAGCATGGTCAGCAGTGAGCAGAAAGATAGCCCTTGGGAAGGTTCCCTGAAGAGATATGGATTGAAAGTATCTTGATTACTGAGTATTTGAGGCAACATGGCCAGGAGACTGCATGCCACTTTTAGAAAACAGTAAGAGAATCCACATAGTGGAAGAGCCATGTCTTTAAGAAAATGAAAGTTCAGGTAGCTGGAAGGGGCCTGCTGTGCATAAAGGGTCTGCATGCTGATCTGGAACTTGGACTTGATCCCATCGGTGATAGAGAAACACTAAAAAACAAAATGCATGCACAGAAAAATATAACCGAAGGTTTAAAGGAGTAAATATGAAGAAATAAGATTAAGAACTAAAAGTTAGAGCGTCCGCCCGCGGACCAGAGAATCCCGGGTTTGGTTCCCACTAAGGGCATGTATCTTGGTTGCAGTTTGTCCCCGACCCAGGTTGGCGACGTGTGGGTGGCAACCTGTTGATGTGTCTCTCTCACATCGATGTTCTCTCTCTTTCTTCCTCCCTCTCTTCTCCCGCCCTATCTGAAGATAAATGCAAAAATGTCCTCAAGTGAGGATAAAAAAATAAAATAAAATAAAATAAAATAAAATGCTCAGAGGACCTGTCTTGAAGGCTGAATAAACAGAAATGAGAAGACCACTTGGGGCAGACACAACCATTTCCAACTCCCCTTTCTCTTACTTACATCCTACTATGAAGAAAAAATCAGGATGCTGGCTTTCTAGTCTCCTTTAGAGCAAGGGTTGGCCATGTGACTAGTACCCCTGTGATCCTGATCAGTTCAATGAGCTTAAGGGACTGTCTGCTGGGGCTTCTCACATACATAAACACAAAGGAATTACACTAGCTACTTAACAAAGTTTTTTTTTTAAAGGAAAGGCTCGACAAGCAAGCTTCCTCTCACTCCCCTACCACTCCCCAGTTTCTGCCTTTGAAAAGGCCCTGTGCCTTGTGAATTTTGACACTGCAATAACCAATTTAAGATCATGACCAAAGGCTCAGGGCACTGTTTCCTAAATTGAGATCAATCTCATCAAATAAATTATTCCTGCTTGAATGTGTTTCTTCTCATGAACAGACAATCCCTGATCATCCCATTACTACAATTTATTTCCTAAGGTATGTAAACAGAATTTCATTTTGCTGCATCATCAGGTTCAGCAGAGTAAGAAAAACCAAAAACCTCACAGGGGGACTAGAGTGAAGTCCTGTATAAGTTCATGTTCAGATGGCAATACCATATAATTTAATGAAATGGGCACTGGACAGGAAGCCAGACTCTGGTACTTGCTTTGTCTATATAATTGGATAAGCAGATTAAATTAATACAAAATGAGGATGCTGAGTGGAATTTGGGACCTAGAACCGAATTCATTCCCTGGGGTTGAAGACATGTTGGGGACAAAGATGCTCATGAATAAGGGCCCAGGAGACATTTAGAACTACTGTGTCCTTCTCCTGCTACATTGAATACCTCCCTTTCCCTAGGATGGTATTTTGCTTTTGGGTTACAGATTCTGACCATCTTTTTGCTAGTTATGGATAATAGGGTAATTAGCAGGGTGAGGCTTGAGCACTAGGATCTAATCGAAATCCATAATTGGGTTCCAGGTCAGAGTACCAACAGCAAGTGTAACTTTTAGGTTTGTTAAATCTAAAATAATAGAACCTTGACTTTCTAAAGTCATGGCTGATTCTAAACACACGGGCTGCTTGCTTCCTCCTGGGGGGCGGTGGGTGAAGCGGTGGGGAAAGATGATTAGACAGGATCTGATAGGACTGTTTCCCTTTGGTAAAATAATGAACATAAAGCTCTAAGTTGACTTACTCCTGACTGTTTTTTTCTGCTATTCTAAAACCCAATGCAAGGATTTGCCAAAAAGGAGAGCTGCATAGAGCAGGGGGTTTTCTGCACTTACATTTTAGTGAGGGACCCTTAGAAATAAACTTCACTCCACCTTTCCTCAAAATAAATTTCAATGTGTATCAGACTCCTGGGAAGATATTGAGTAAAACAGATTGACTTAACACAAAAATGTACCTAACTAGCTCTAGACCCGTTCAAAAAGATTTGTAAGCATTATGTCAATCACAGTGAGTAACAAAGTCATTCTAAACTAAAGCCACCCCAAACTCGTAAATCCATTTGGTAATACCCTCCTTGTACTGATACCTGCGTTATTGTTTACTTTTTGTGTGATTGCTAACTGTTACATAGTTTCCTTCTGGGGTTCTGAATCCCTTAATGTCTCTCAAAGAGATTCTTAGTCTCACAGCTTCTGAAATGACAACAGAGCTAAAACAGAAGGAAATACAGTATCAAACCCCTGCTGGTGTGATTCTATATAGTTTACTCAGAATGGAAACACTGTGTTTATCCATTTGCATATCAACTCCAACCTGTGCAGGAATATCAATTGGTTTCCATAGCTGCTCTCCTCTTTGTTTTTCTGAAAGTAAGCATGCCGATGGTGCATGCTGATGAGCTGGAATCCTCTCCCCTCCACACACAGGGGAATTGTGCTAATCACTGAACTTCAATCTGTCTGGGAAACAGGTATTTTTTGATTAGATGATTTGAGAGCAGATGTAAAGTTTTCTATTAATAAAATAAATGACAAATCAATACAAGATTTTATTTAGTACTAATGTGTTTTTAATAAGTTTATTTTGACAAGTATCTAGATATGCTATCATCACTGATTCTGATTACATTGATCAACAAATGAGATGCTGGAATGTGGAATGCATTATTAGCTCACCATCCTATTTCAAGGGCTTGAATTTTGATAATCAGAATATAATAATTTAAGTATTTTGTAATTGTCAGTGTCTGATCCACAAATATAGTATGTATCTGAAAATACATTCTAAATACATTACAGGATAAAATCTCAATAAACTAGTAGCTTCTATCTGCTGGAAAAGAATCCAACAAAAGAAGCACTAAGGGATTAAGTACAAATTGCTTGTTGGAGAACAGTCATAATGATGTAAAGTACAGCATAGGGAATATAATCAATAATATTGTAATAACTATATGTGGTGTCAGATGGTTATGAGATTTATCAGGATGACCACTTAGTGAGCTATATAATGTCTAATCACTAGGGTATACACCTGAAACTAATATAATAATGCATGTCAACTATAATTAAAAAATAAAAAATGATTTTAAAAAAAGAAGCTCTACAATATATAATTTCCAAATTTTTATGAGAATGCACTGTTTTCATAATACTGGCTTTACGTATACAGAAAGGAATGCACATCACACACACGGGTGCTCTTCCAGGAAGCGGGCTGCTGCAAATTTGTCATGATAAGCAATTTGTTCCACTCCAATATGTCTACCTACTTAGTTCATGCTTTTCTTGCTATTGAAAAACTTTTTAAAAATGTTTCTTTACCTTGCAAGTAGTAGTCTGACCTTCAAATCGCTCAGATTCTACAAAATGTAAGTCATTTGAAGCAAAAACAATTACTGAGAATGCTACCTGGGCAGGTAATTCGCCAATTAACGTCAAGAGTGCTCAGGAATGAAAACTTTCTCATTGCAAATGACTCCTTCAAATGGTACATTCAGTTTGACACAAAGATAGTTCCTGTGACAACAAGCTTATTAGCGTATTTTTAATATGAGTTAAAGGTACAAAACCATAGAAGTCATTTTCTTTAAAGTAATTGCAGAACAAGACATTAACTATTATCAAAGCATATGAAATGTGTTGAAAAACTTACAAAGAAAACTGATGCTGTGGAAAATTTTAAGTACATTTCATATTGACAACCCAAAATACAAGAAAAATGCCTGGTGCATGTTTTTAGAGAATGTTCATGCAAGATAACAGACTTTGAATATAAACAAGTACCTAGAAAACATTTTGAATTACTTAAAAGGATATCTGTTCTTTTAAAAAAATGTATGAATTTGTGAAGTAACTGCTGATAAATGCCTGAGGGGATATAGCCGTTGAGCTGGCCTGCAAAATGATGCATTCCTCCAAAGACACTTTACTTCTACTGACAAAAACACAAAATGGAAAAAATAATATTCTGTATGGAATCTAACTCAATCACAGAACATCATGCATTATATACATATATTTTAGTACTTCTTTTGTTGGATTTTTTTCCCAGCAGATAGAAGCTTCAGTAAAGAGATAATAATAATATCTAATATTTGGTGAGTTCTTGGTATACACCAATAACTAGTCTAAGGATGAATGTTTTGTATTAATTCATGTAATACTTACACTTGGAAGTAATAGTTTTATCTGACTTTATCAGAAATCATTAAATTGTATGATTGACTCTTCTTGATCAACTCTCCAGAAAACTATATAAAAAATATTTTAGTTAAGTGAAAATGTGAACACTTTTTTTTTAAATTCTCACCTGAGTATATCTTTCAATTTATCTTCAGATAGAGTGGGAGAGAGAGAGAGGGCAAGAGAGAGAAACATCGACGTAATAGAGACACACCGACTGGCTGCCTCACACATGACCACAACCAGGGCCAGGGACTGAATAGCAACTGAAGTACATGCTCTTGGCCAGAATCAAACCTGAGACTCTTTGGTCCACAGGCCGATGCTTTAACGGCTGAGCCAAACTAGCCAGGGCAATGTGGACACTTTCTTTTAAATGTGCCTTTTATGGAGCAAAATGACTCTCAAAGTTATCATTAACACCAGGGGAAAATGTTCTTATCAAATATTGCTTGGTACTATTCAAATCCTACTTGTCTTATTTTCTAATTGATCATTGCTCTACATTATACAGCACATTTCGTCAAATTATTTATAACACTCTATTATTTGCATTATTTATTCTATCTGTTGTCATATAGTAATGTCTGTCTAGGAAATGTCTGTCTGCTTCATTTGAATGTAACGTTTTCCCCAAAGCTAAAAGCTCCTGGGAGACAGTGCCAACTTTAATCTACTTCTCTTTTCTTGGGGCCCGGAACAGTGCTAGGCACACTGTAGGTGTTCCAGTTGCTTCGAGCTGAAGTCCATTGAGCACCAGTGCTTAAAAATGATTTTCCTCGCCTTAGGATGCAGTCTAATAACCTTGGGAGAGTCTCAGGTGTGAGGCAATATTCAAGCGCAAGGCTGCCTGCTCGGGTAGCTGGTGGAAGGAAACAGGGCCCAGCTCCTTCCCTGAGAAGGTTCAGCAGCGGCCTCTTTAGTAGAGCGACAAGTTTACAAGTGCGGCATTAAATACCTTCCTCCTGCTTAGCAAGAAGTAAACGGAACTAAGAAAAGTCAAATGTGCACAATTCTACATGGTAAGCCAGGCCCTGCTCCAGCTCCTTGCTAAGTAGGTAAGTTCAGGCGCCTCCATCTACCTGGCCCAGCCTTATTTTCCCCTTTTGTAATTTTGAAATAACCCCAGAGCTTTTAGTAAAGCACTATAAAGAAAATATTTCCTGTCCTTGTAAACACTCAATCAATACCAGCTATTATTACCTCTCAGTAGGCTATTGGTGGAGCAATATAGAATGGACCTTTTGTTTAACAGCTGACTGTTTAGCAGATGGCTTTGGTAAGGAAGGAGACAGAGGGCCCCTCTCCAACTGCGGAATGAATGAACCAAAGGCAATGATGGCTGGAGCACTTTCACCTGGTGAATCTGTAGGACACACCCACCAAACACTTAGTATTTGCAAAACTGCTTTTCTTGCCCAGTGGGAAGAGAGTCCTGTTCTCTGAGCTGGTGGGCATCCTGCAAGCTCCTTTTCTAACAGCCCCAGACCCATTGGAGCCCTAGAGGTACCAGCCCAGGTTCAGCTTCAGCTCCGGTGATCTTGAGCCTCCTCCCCAAAGCTTGCCAGATGTAAGGTAGAGGAGTCCCTTCATTCTCCTGGTGAAGCCATAGCAGCTCAGGAGTTGGAGTTAGAGGTGGACGTTGCAGGGAGAGGAACTGTGCAAAGGCAAGGAGGGGAAGGTCACAGCACAGAAGGAACAGGATGGACGTGGCCCCGGGTTTCTGGCTTTGAGGGCTGAACTGACCTCCCTAAGCGTCAGTTTCCTCATCTAGGCGTATTTCCCACCATAACACTTGCCTTGCATACTTCAAAATGTTACTTGAAATCCAATAAATAAAGGGACTCCCAAAAACATATTTTGGAAGTATAAAGGTTCATTATTTCCTCAAGACACTACTTGAGAAGTATTCAAAAGCTGTATCTTTCAAACCCCTCCTTCTCCGTGGGGATCTCAGACAAGTCGTTGGACTCAGCTTGTCTGGGAAGTGGGCATAACTCCATCTCGCTAGATTAGTGTGAGATATAAAAACACAAGTGCACTCAGCTTTCTGCAAATTCCAAGGTCAGCAAGAAAGTGTACATGGATTATTTAAATGCTTCTCCTAAGAAAATACCCCAGGTTTATGTCTGAGACATATTGAAAAAGCCAGACATCTGTCCATTGCATACAGAACAGCAGAATCAAGGTTCTGTCTCTCTTCCTGACCCCTCCTGGTCACATCATTGGTTCTTCCTCTACTCCCACATATATTCCCTTTAATTAGAGTGTTGAACTCAAAGTTTTGCCATTTCTTGCTCCCTCTATTTCCCTGAGGCTGTTCCAACAGATTCTCTAAACCCCATACCTTACAATTAGACAGACAAACAGTCCTCCAGGGGACCGAGGTCTGTGCCCAGTTTGCCTGGTCCAGCTCACTCCCAGTCTGCTCTGGGTATTTGCTCAGAGGTGGCGGAGGCATCATTAAGTTCCTGGTTCCCTTGGAGATCAGGGTTGCAAGGTTCACATAGGGTGCATTCAGCTCACACATTCTTTCAATCTCTGTAAAAAATTAAAATGCAGCAGGTATTGTTTCTGCAAATCTCTATGCAAATACTTTCTGCCCGTGCTGACCAAGGAAATCAAGTCCATTAGAGCAGCTAGAGCTCATTCTGCCTTCCAAGAAGAGAAGGCTCATAAATACTAGTCTGCTGGAACAGCAAGCAAATTGTTTTTAAATGCATTCTCTTTGGCTTTTAAGTCTCTTTGGTTTCTGAATATGAGCCAATTAATATGCTCTTTGACATCACAAAAGTGGAAACAAGTCTCTAAAAAAGGAGTAGATGCAGATTTGAATAGAACCAAATATTCCAAACCTTATCAGAAAATGCTGCTCCATCCCATTATATTTCTTCTCAATATCCAACATCCCCCAGACGATATAATCCACAATACCAAAATGAGGAAAAAGTCACTTGCTTAGACATATAGCTCCACATAGGATGTGAACATTAAAACATGAACTTATATCTGATGAAATCCCCAGTGCCTTATGGGAGGCAGCATGGCATAGCTGTTATAGATCTGGGTTTGAATCCTGATTCTGCCCTGTGTTATCTAGTGACCTTGATTAATATTTTAATATATTTCTGAGGTAGTGGTATTTGATTAGGGGCATTGAATGGCAAAAATATGATTAATTCTTTTGCTATATAATCCATTCCATTGCTTGCTTGGCAACAACTCAGGGGATTCATCCTTAAAATTCTGTTCTCTAGAACCACTTCCAGTAGCAAAATCTGAATTTGGGTCAGAAAAGCAGAACCAGTAGGCAATGGAGGATGATAGATAGATAGATGATAGATAGATAGATAGATAGATAGATTAGATAGATAGATAGATAGATAGATAGATAGATAGATAGATAACAGAGAGTTAGATGATAGCTAGCTGGGTAGCTTAATAATCAGTTACAGAGAATTGGCTTACACTTGTGGGGTGACTAAGCAACCCCAGCATCTGTAGGCTGGACAGTCAGGAAGGATCATGAGCAGAATGATACCCATGGGCATGAGCCAGAATTGCTTCTCTCTGTAAAAGCAAACTCAGCCCTGATTTTGAGGTCTTCCAACTCCTTCAGGCAGGTCCACTCAGGTTATCCAAGGCAATCTTCCTTACTGAAGCTACAGTGACCAGAGTGTCTAATTATATATTCAAAACACCTTTACAGCAAGATCCAGATTAGTGTCTGATTGAAGAACTAGTCTAATGTAGGAGGGACCATAGTCTAGACAAGTTAACACATGAGAATATCATCATAAATATTTTAAAAGTCCTATGCAAGGTATAAATATAAAAATACTTGCATGACCTCTGTGTTGAAAACTACAAAATCATTAGGAGAGATATGCTGAAAAAAAACCAATGGAATGTTACCTCGTTCATGAATTGAAAGGTTCAATATCGTAAAGCAAATGATTCTCCCAAAATTTAACAATAGATGAATACAATTCTAATGAAATCCCTGGCAGATTTTGTATATGTGTTGAAATTGACAAATGAATTATAATATTTAAGTGGAAATGCAAAGGCTAAAAATCACCTAAACAATCCTGAACAAGAAGAGAGCTGGATACACTCCAGATGTCAAGATTTCTTATAGTCTGGCCAGTGTAGCTCAGTGGTTGAGCATCGACCCATGAATTAGGAGGCCACCGGTTCAATTCCAAGTCAGGACACATGCCCAGATTGTGGGCCCGATCCCCAGTGGGGGACATGCAGGAGGTGGCCAATCGATGTTCTCTCTCACCAATGTTTCTCTCTATCCCTCTCCTTTCCTCTCTCTCTAAAATCAATAAAGGGAAAAAAAAAAATTTAAGACTTATTATAAAGCTATATTCATTAAGACGGTATTGATGTCCATGAAAATAGAGTAATAGATCAAGAGAACAGAGTGCAGAAACGAAAACATTCATGTGAGGTCATTTGATTTATGACAAAGGGGCTACTCACTGCAATGCAGTGTGGGAAACGATAGAATGTTCTATAAATGGTTCTAGGTCAACTGGATGAGGCATGAATAAAAAGTGAGTCCTTGTTCTTACTTCCTATCATACACCTATGAAATCTGTCCCAGAGAGACTGTAGATCTAAATGTAAGAGGTAAAATAATAAAACTTTAAGGATAAAATATATGGGCATATCTTCATGACCTTGGAGCAGACAAAAATTTTATAAATAGGACCAATAACCTCTAGCTATAAAGGTATGTATATGTGTTTTAATTTATATATGTTACCATTAAGAATTTCCATTCATCAAAGACACCATTAAGAACAGAATAGAGTGCAGAAATAGACCCATGTGTATGTAGTCAAATCGATGTTGGAAAATATTCTGCATTCCTTTCAATTAGAAAAGAAAAATGTTTCCAATAAATGGTAATAAAATCATTAAATAACCATATGGATGGAAAATGATCCCTGACTCCTACCTTACACCTTATTTAAAAAGTCTTAGGATGTATCATAGACCTAAATGTAAAACTAAAGTTAAGTGCTAATAATAAATAGTCTAGTTCTTGATCTGAATGCTGGTTACAAGGCTGTATATGTTTTGTGAAAAATTGTAACTATACACTATATTTTTTTGTATGTGCACTATACTTCTATAAATAATACTATCTATATGTGTGTGTGTATGGACAGATAGATGATAGATAGATAGATAGATAGATAGATAGATAGATAGATAGATAGATAGATAATAGATGATAGATAGATAGATAGATGATAGATAGATAGATAGATAGATAGATAGATAGATAGATAGATAGATAGATAGATAAAGTAGACTGATAGATTTTGGTTTTTACATTAAGCCCTAGTCCATGTATCACTTTTAATGATCTCTAATCTCCCCTACCTTGAACTTTAGTAGTATATATTTGTGTCATAGTCTGTTCAGGCTGCTTCCAGTGAAAGTACCACAGAGGGGTGGTTTATGCACAACAGACATTTATTTCTCACAGTTCTGGAAGTTGCAAGTTCAAGACCAGGGTGCCAGCATGGTCAGGTTCTAGTGAAGGCTTCTTCCGAGTTGGAGGCTGTTGATTTGTGTTCTCACGTGGCAGAAGGGGCAGGAAGCCCTCTGGGGCCTCCCTTGTAAGGTCGCTAATCCCATTCATGAAGTCCCCACACTCATGACCTCACCACCTCCCAAAGGCCCCACTCCTCATACTATGGGCATTAGGTTTTCAACATATGAATTTTAGGTGAAAACAAACATTTGAGCTATAGTCATTTGTAGCTCCTTTGTGATACATCTGAGTTTTCTCCCTGTAGTAATATTACCAGGATACACATTTTACTTCCTCTACTAGACTATAAATAGATCCATCGAAGAGTCTACCAGTGTTTTAACCATAGTAAGTGATTAGTAAGTAAATACCGAAGGAGTACATAAAACCATGATTTAGTTTTAAAGAAGCCTAAAACCTCAGTTTTTTTAAGTCATGATAGCATTGAAGCATTGATGGGTAAATGGATTGCTGACAACGGTTGGTGTAAACTAATTTCAGGCATAAATTATATTTTTAAAGTATTTTATACATAGAACATATATATTTCAACAAAGCAAGGTAATGGTACAATTTTTTAACAGTTGACTATCAATGGATTTTATTTTCTAAATTAAAATGTGTATTTGAACATGCAACTGTAGTGCACTGGTGTGTAAGAGGGAGAGGCACCATAGTCCATTGGCTGATACGTTTACTAGATACTTGGACTACATCAAGTTGTGATTATCTGTTTATTTTCCACTTTTTTATTTCAAACTGTATCCAGCTTTATTGAAGATACATTTCATAAATAATCATGGTATTTTAGGCAAGACATGGGCAGGCAATTGTTAACAGTATACAACAACTTTCAAACTGCCTTCTTCAATGGGCTTCCAAAACCAGAAAGCCGCTGTAAAGCCCGATGAAGCTTCATCGGATGCTCTGGACGGGCAGAGTTAGAGTGGGGGTTGACATTTCACATTAAGCATGTTGTTTAACAACGTTTCACAAGCTGACCCTGACTTTCAGGAAATAAAATGAAAATGGCAGAATGATCGATCTATAGACCCACAATCTGAGAAAGGATCTGCTGCTCTTTTGAGGGAAACCATGTCAACGGTGACACTGGAAAGTCCAGGTTGCCCAACATACTGGTAACCAACACACGCGTCCCAACAGGTCTCTGGCGTAAGGGACTCCTGTCTATGCTTAGAGTGGAGAGGGAGAAAAGGACATAAAAATGAATTTTAGTATTCCCACACCTCAAGGTGTTTGTGCCAAGGTGGTTAATGTGGGTCAGCATCAAGGGATCCTTCCTCCCAGGAACCAAGAGGAAGTGTCTCAAAACTAGAAGGGAAAGGTGTTTTTTCTCACATCAGCCCAGCTCTGGAGACTTTCTATTGGTACTATATGCGCCCCCCCCAAAAAAAAACAATGAAGTGTTCTGTGTGCAAACAATATAACTTAATAAAAGTAAAACAAAATTCTGCATTTTTATAAAACTTGATAAAAAAAAATAGTATTTCACATCCAGCAGGTGTGGCTCAGTGGGTGAGTGTCCACCCCTGCAACAGGAGGTCACCGGTTTGATTCCTGGTCAGGGCACATGCCCAGGTTGTGGGCCTGATCCCCAGTGGGGGGCATGCAGGTGGGGGGGCATGCAAGGGGCGGCCAATTGATGTTCTCTCTCATCGATGTTTCTATCTCTCCCTCTCCCTTCCTTTATTGATTCTAAAATCAATAAAGGAAAAAAAAAAGCCCTGGCCGGTTTTGCTCAGCGGTTAGAGCATCGGCCTGCGGTCTGGAGAGACCCGGGTTCGGTTCCCGCTAAGGGCGCGTACCTCGGTTGCAGTTTGTCCCTGGCCCTGGTCAGTTGTGTGGGTGGCAGCCACTCGATGTGTCCCTTTCACGTCAATGTTTCTCTCTCTCTGTTCCTCTCTCTCCCTCCCACTCTACCTGAACAAAAAAATGGAAAAATGTCCTCGGGTGAGGATCAAATAAATAAATAAATAAATAAATAAATAAAATAAAAAATAAAGGAAAAAAAAAATTTTTTTTCCAAACTGTACCGTCACCACAAATACACAACTATCAAAAATGCACACACTTCACTTGACATCTCCAGCACCTTCAGCTTTCTGTGCCTGGTCTGTTTTGGCATCTCCGTTTTTTTCAGGGTTATTCCTATCCTTACCAGTATCAGTTTTCCCCTTTTTCCCTTCGGGTACTTTCTCTCCTTTCTTTGCAGGGGCCTTTTTAGGCCTGGGCTCCGGAGGAGCAGGTGTAGCTGACAATCTGGCGGATCTTCTCTGTCCTTCACCTTGGCTTTATCTCCCTTTGCATCCCCTTCAGCCTTTCTTTTGGGCATTGTTGCGGTGAGGGTCTGCAAAATGAACAATAAACACAAACACACACAAAGACAGACAAGACTACAGCCCCGAAGTCCTGCAGCTGTTTATTTTCATAGCTGAAGAGGTTGCCGTGGTCCCAGTTCTCATCAAGATAACGAATCTAACTATTTCCCCTGCTCAAAGGTCAGTGCTGCTCTTAAGAATATCTCATCCTTCCTGTTTGCAGGCAAGGAGGAGCGTGCCTGTGTGCAGGACTTCGCTCTGAATTGTTCTTAAGGATTGAGCAGCACTCCAAGGCATCTGTGTGCAGAATGTCCTTGTTAACCCTTGCATGAGTCCATCCGTGTGCGGAATAAACTCACAAACAATCTACAGGCATGATGGCGACAGTCGCAGGACTACAGGCTGGACACAGGGATGCAGCGGCGCATGGGCTTTGGTTGGTCTGGGGGTTGTCCTCGCCTCTCCACACTGCTAGCTATTTTCCACTTTCCTCATTAGACTTGGAGTCCCCTGGAGGATGGGGACCACATTTAATCCATCTTTGCAGGTCCAATTCCAATTTCTCAAATTATAAACCAATAGTTTTCATGAATGAATAAACAAAAGATAACTGTATAACTTGAAATGAAGAGATCTTTACTTCCCCAGCTCTGCTTTAACGTGTGCAGCCTGACAAAGTGAGAAGACATTTCCTTCTTCCTTCCTTCCTTCCTTCCTTCCTTCCTTCCTTCCTTCCTTCCTTCCTCCCTCCCTCCCTCCCTCCCTCCCTCCCTTCCTTCCTTCCTTCCTCGTTCCTTCCCTTTCCAACTACAACCTTAGCAACAGCACTGCTATGTGAACGGTAGACAATTTCTAGGTTCAATCCTCCTCTTATATATCTACTTCCTCTTCTGTCACACACTGGATTACATGTTGTAGTGTTCCAGAACAAGAGTGACATCTCTTGGGAAATCTTCTATCTTTAGATTCCTCTTTGTGGTGAGTTTAAGCATAAAAATCCATGATTCTCCAGGGTTAATAGGCCCCGGATAAGTGTCATACTCATTATTAACTCTACCTAAATTTCCCTAAATATTTCAGGATTGCAAAAACACTTTCTTTAAAATACAATTTCAATTCGTTGACAGGGATATCGTGGGTCCTGTATTGACTCAGATTCTGAAGTTACCTTCAGTCTCAGCAGGAAAGAATAGTCAATGAGCAAAGGAAGATAGCCAAGGTGTATGTCTACTATATACAGTATATACAGGGTAGGGCAAAAGTAGGAGAAAAAAGAGTGTGTGTGTGAGATAGATAGAGAGAGAGAGAGAGAGAGAGAGAGAGAGAGAGACCCAACACAAAGTAAAGGGAGGAAGAAAATATACACACAAATCTCACGAGAACACAGCTTGGTGGTTGTGTTCTTCTCTGCACGGCAGCCACGGGGAACTGGGAATGACCAGGGGGACAAGTGTTTGACTTCCTGCAGCCCTTCGTCAGAAGGCATGTCATGTAGATGAAGTAAATCTAAGATTTGGGTCCTTTACTTAGAAAACCTGGTAAATTTTACCAGCTAAGAGTTGGTTTCCGCCTCCTAACACCAAATTTATTTTCATTTTCTAGTTATATTTTCCACGCAACTTCCCACGAAAATAAACAACGAGAAACTACACTTCCTGGGGCTGTGCAGCTCTCAGGAGGGAGTATTTGGAGTGGCAAAGCTGGTCCCACATCCCTGAGATCAGATGGCATCTCTGCTCTTATCTAAATCTGACCGAATTGTGAATTTCAAGTTTCCTAATGTGTTTTTAGGTCCTGTTTTCAAATTCACTCCTCTCAATTAAATATCTTTCCTCCAAGTTGAGATTTTAAAAATACTGCCCAATGATTTGCTAGTAAAACATTATCCCCACCCTGGCCATTTTGGCTTACCAGTTCGAGCGTGGGCCCTCAAACGAAAGGGCTGTGGGTTCAATTCTGGTCAAGGGCACATACCTAGGCTGTGGGTTCAATCCCATCAGGGTCCTGTGGGCGGCAACCAATTGATGTGTCTCTCACATCAATGTTTCTCTCTCTCTTTCTCCCTCCCTTCCTCTTTTCTACTCTCTCTAAAAATCAATGGAAAAATATCCTCTGGTGAGGATTAACAAAAAACAAGTAAACAGAAAACATTATCTCCAAGTGTTTCTTAAATAATTGGCTAACATAATGAATTTGTTTTCTTGAGATGTCACACACACAAATTGCAGTACGGAGATCTGCTGTGTGACAGGAAGCACGGGGTGTCTTGCACCGTAATCTACTACACCACACACACGTTTTCACCAGCACGAATGGACAGCATGTGCATAATGCCCCCCACATTAATTGGAAAATTAAACCCCTTTGTGTATAAAAAAATCACACTGCCAGCCATAGGGAGGCAATTATTTTTATCTTTAAATTTGTATTTTGCCCTGGCCAGGTATCTCAGTTGGTTACAATGTCATCCTAATAGGCCAAGGTTGAGAGTTCGGTCCCTGGTCAGGGCATATACAAGAATCAACCAAAGAATGTGTAAATAAGTGAAATAACAAATTGATGTCTCTCTCTTTGATGAAAAGGGGCCACATACTAAACCTGACAAGCTCTTTGGAACATCAGGGTAAGTTCCCTCCCTAGACCCCAAATCCTCTCATTGTTATTATTACTGGCTTCCTTGTTGACTGCTAACTGGATAGTTAACTATCCAGTTAGCACCCATGTAAAAGGAGCCTGTATCTATCATTTTACTTTTTATTCAATCTCAGGTCCGCCCCCCCACCCCACACCCAATTTTGCTTTCTCCTGCCTCCCTAATCCATCATCAATGGACTTCCTGTAATTCACTTACATCTTCTCTTTTGATTGTAATGTATAAAATATGATGCAAAACTGCCGTTCTCTGGAGCATTGTCTCAGTCCTTTGAGAGTTGGCTTCTCAGTAATCATCATCAGTTTGGCTCAAATAAACTCACAAAACTTCTCTACAGATTTGATTTTTTCTTATGTTGACACTCTAAAATCAATCAATCAATAAAAAATTTAAATAATTAGTTCAGTGCTTGTTTAATAAATGTAATCTGACTATTGTATAGTATCTTTTATTGCAGCAGAGATACGGGCTACTCTGGGAACATAGTCTATGTCCTAAAGTCTGTCTACTCCGAGCCTCATGGAATAGTGTTAGAACTATTATTATCCTTCACTCGTCACTAACGATTCATGCCAAAAGACACACGGTAAAAGTGGGTACATGTTTTGCAGGCTAATAATGGTGCAGATACATCTTATTAATAGGGAAAAGTTATGGATGAATTTCAGGCCAAAAGTCCTGTTGAATTCCAAATGCCACTCTTACATGTTTCTTTCTTCCTGAAATGGTGAGTAAGCTACCATCCGTCTCTGTGTTCTGATTTTCTCAGCTGGAAAATGGGATAATAATAAGACCTATCTCATCAGGCTGTTGAAAGAATCAAATAAAATACAAAACATGGAGTGCTTGTCAACGCAGGACAGAAGCCAGAAAAAAAAAAAGCTGAAATGATCAACCAATTAACTGAAGCCATTTAAAGCATGATAATGAGGCCCTACTACGTGTCAGTCACTCAAAGGGATGCTTATCTGGTCCCCAGCAATCCTCACACCTCAGATAAATGGTGATCATTATTCCCATTGTGCACATAAACAATGCTACGGGTGATAGGAATCTGATTCAGAGAAGTTAAGCAGCTCTCAGATCACACAGATTCTGGCACAAGGATTCTATGTGATTAAGCTCTCTGCTCTTTCTCTGATCAAGAAAAGCTGAAGAACAAATGAAGAAGGAGAACTATTCGTCCTAGAAAAATATCCAAAGCCCCATAAATTGCCACGATGTCTTTTTTGTAGTTTCTCAGAGAATTTTTGTAGAGAATAGTTTTATAAAACTGGAAATATTTTAAATAATATCACCAACTATCATTAGATTCAATGATAGAAACGAGAATATTAAGCATCTTTAGCATAAAAATAACGAGTGTCAGAGTAACTTTGGAACCTTGCAAGCTATCTCAGTTCATCCTTCCCTGCTTCACACAGAGGGGGGAGAGATACCCAGTCAAATTCTTCTATTTGTCAAAATTTCCTGGTAAACCTGGCAGGATGTCTAACCTAGTTTGGTTTGGAATACAAACTACAAAAGAACAAGGATGCTTTTATCTGCATTTCTACAGAGAATTTTTAAATGTTTACTTGTAATATGATTAGTGTTTGAAAAGATTTATCTAGTATAAAAATAGTTCCAAAGTTGTAAAAAATGTTTAAATAAATAAGAGGCTCTGAGAACCATCCAGCATTTACAACATTGTTAAGCACTGATTGAAGTGTCATTTTAGTAATGCTTCTAAAATTTCCTGCATAAACTAGTGTCCTTATATGTCTACATAAACACTTTCTCCACTGCAAACTCTATGTATTCTTGGATCTTAACAGAGATGAATACCTCGAACAAGGGATTAGTATTAGCATTTATTCAACAAATGGTAAAAATTCACTATGAGCTTCTCCTTTAATAGAGCCTTCCATAATCTACAGTTGGACCCAAGAAAATAGTTGGGGGGGGGGGGGCGGGTGGCATTTTAATGTAAGTCAGAGAGATTTCTCCATACATGCAGGGCTACCCTTCCTGTATGTATAGATTAATAGAACATATTTTTTAAAACATAATAGTTTTAAAATATATATAACACGTATAATTATATATACAAATACATAAGGACATTAATTATATTTTGTTTTTCTCAAGCTCAATGCAGCCATAGCCTTTGAATTGTACGTTTTTATATTTGTTACCCCTCAGAACACCCAAGATTCTAAAATGCTGGCATTCTGAAACGCAACCATTAGGATAGTTGTTACATATTTAATTTCATGCTCCACTCAGCATAAAGCAGTTGTGGGACACCAGACCAAAGCAAATTAAGTGGCTTCTTAGATAATTTCCTGCTTAATTGAAAGCAGGTAGCTTTTTAAAAGTAATACTTGGCTTTGTTTCAAACGATTGTAAGGTTATTCCTTTTTTTAAATGCGTGGCTGTAGGAGAACTTCCTACTTAGGCCAAGCCCAGTGCATTGGGAGTCTCCCACTGAGTCTGAGGGGCGGAGTGTGAACGAGGGCTGGTAGCAAATGAGGGAGAGCACACCCTGGAGGTGTGCGGATGCGGACACCGGGCAAAGTGGGAAATACATACATGTTTTATTTACATACATTTATTATATACCTGCGTATGTTTGATGTGCATATATATACATACACACATGCATATATGTATATCTCTATATATTTATCAGTAACATGGACAATAGAGTACATTTCCTATCACTCTTAGCATTGGTCAGATATCAGCAGTGGTCTATTATGAGACTGGTCACCCCAGTTCACATCTGACAGGTTTTCCTCATTACAGTGTAAAACGGACCTTCAGCTGTGATACCCTCTCTCTCTTCTGGAGATACGGTCCTAAGAGCAAATGTGAACATACTAATAAGGAGATATGAAAGGAATCTGGTTTAGTATAAATGCCTATAAAATGGGGTGGACTATGGACTTCTGCTTTGTCAGGAGTCAACAGTCAGATTTTTTTTTTCCCCCAAGTAAATTAAATCAGCTAAAAAGCTTTTAAATTACAGAAAACAGATACTGTTTTCTTGTTGCCTAGTTTAATAGAAAAACAGACAGAGAAAGAGAGAGAGAATGAGACAAAGAGATATGGCAAAAGGTATTTTTCAGAACCAAAAGTTTTAAAATACTACAGGGGAATAAGAAAAATATAAGTTTTCATATTCATCACTTGCTATGGTGATTCATGCAGCTGATACCAGTGAGCTTGAGCGCCCTTGAGCTATGTAATAAATGCTAAGAGATGCGCTTTTGGTATTTACTGAAATTCTAACTTGCCTGCAGTCTTTTTAGGCCCCTGATTTTATTGTTTGTTCTACCTTGTATCGCTGCTGTCAATCAGACTACACTTAAAACCACTAGCTCTGCAGTTGCAATGCAAAGATTAGCAAATACATTTTCTTTTTCAATAGTTGTAATGATCCTGTAGTACTGAAAGCTTAGTTTCCCATTTCCGTGGCATTCCCAGCAGTTCTGTTCTAGTCATTTTGAAAAAATTCAAGGGAAGGAAGGAAGGAAGGGAGGGAGGGAAGGAGAGGGAGGGAGGGAGGGAGGGAGGGAGGGAGGGAGGGAGGGAGGGAGGAAGAAAAGAGGAAGAGAGGAAGGGAGCGATGGAAGGAGGGAGGGAGAGAGGGAGGATTTTCAGCAGAAGAGCCATGAGTGAGTCTGGTAATCATTCGGGATGTTCACCAGCTATTACTGTTTCCCCCCTTCATGGCATAAGGCAGAACTATACTTCCTGACCTACTTGAAGTTGGGCATGGTAATGTGACAAGTTTTGATCATTGGAAGATGAGTTCAGTTGCTATATATCACCACTAAGCAGACGCCTTTCAGAGCCAGTCTAGGGTATACCTTGCTTCCTGCCTTCCTTGTGTCACAGCAACAAGAAACTCTGATGGTAGAGATTCCATGAGCCTTACTCAAACCTAAAGAAGAAGACATGGGCAGGGTCTTCAGCCAACCCATGATGCACACATAGCAGAAGAAGAAATAAACCTTTTCTTCTTCTTTTAAAAAAGAATATGTTTTTATTGACTTTTTTAGAGAGAGAGGAAGGGAGAGAGAGAAACATTGATCGGCTGCCTCCTGCACGGCCCCTACTGGGAACTGAGCCCTGACTGAGAATTGAACCTGGTCTTCTCAGTCTATGGGACAAGGCTCAATTCACTGAGCCACACTGGCTGAGCTAAACCTTTTTTCTTTAAGCAACTAAGATTTTATGTCAACATAAATTAACCTATCCTAACTAATCTAGTGAGTGATGGGAGAGAAAGAGAAACTCAAGTAGTAGCAGCGATTATCATAAAATTGAAAGGAAGAAACGAAACAAAGAAAAATAGAAATTGTATAAGAGGATAGGAATTCTAAAAACAAAAAATCTGAAACTGAGGAGACATCTGTATTACTGTTAACAATAAAGTAAAATTTAAAACATACACACACACCAAAAAAAAAAAACAGACAAAAGAAAAAAAATAATATGAAACTGAAAATTCGAATACTAGCAATGACTGATCTAGATACTAAGTTTGATACTAGCAGAATTCCATCAGGTTCCCCATACGGTATAAGGATAGTCCTAGAAGATATTAGCTTTGAAACTGGGGAGGATATGCACCTCCTTGCTGACATACTTTGGCATTCTTCCAACCTTAGTACTCAGTATTATTTTTAAGGTATTCCTGAAGGAAAAATCAATAGGAGTTAGCTGTTGCTTGAATGTGTAATAAAGAAGAAAATTACTTAATGAAATTTCTATGCCCTTAACGTCTAAATTTTCCCACATTCCTTCAATTCCTACTTATTGTTTTACTTCCTTCCCTGTTCAATCACACTAAAATTGTTTTCACCTCTCCTTTGCACTAACAATAGTCTTTCTTATTGGCTTACACCACTATTCTATCATACCTTCTGCCTTGGATCAATTTAAGAAATCTACATTTCGCCCTGGCTGATTTGGCTCAACAGTTAGAGCATCGGACTGTGGTCCGTACCTCGGTTGCAGTTTCTCCCCAGCCCCGGTTGGGGTCATGTGGGTGGCAACAACTTGATATGTCTCTCTCACATCAATGTTTCTCTGTCTCTTCTTTCCCTCCCACTCTAGCTGAAGATAAATGCAAAAAAAAAAAAAATACTCCTTTGGTGAGGATAGGAAAAAAAAAGAAATCT
The DNA here is from genome assembly GCF_014108415.1 of Molossus molossus. Lineage (NCBI taxonomy): Eukaryota > Metazoa > Chordata > Mammalia > Chiroptera > Molossidae > Molossus > Molossus molossus. The sequence continues at coordinate 21,639,268 of NW_023425347.1, read as the reverse complement.
ACACTTCTATCCTTACAATGATATCTCTCCTAGAACTATTTTCCTGGCCATTATGCGCCCTATGGTTAAGAGGCTTCCAGTGTAAGTCCTTTGTCTCAAACACCCAGCCCAAGTATTAATTTCCATAATCACTATGTAAGTGCTGTACTTGAGCATGACCATGGGAAAAAAGAACAAATACTTAAGCATGTGTGTTAGTTTGCCCTGTGGTGCATCTTTTACATATAGTATATTTACTCTTGAAAATACCATGAATTAATTTTTATTGACCTCGAAAAGTTAAGAACCTTGACCAAGATATCATTATAATACAGATATTGTTTCCAAAAATCTTGTCCATGCTACCAGGCTCAGCTGCCTTCCAAAGAATAAGAAAGTGTTGTTCCCCACTTCAAAGTATTTTCACCATTGGGTAAGAGAAATATACTTATGATAAAATCATTGAAATAGCAGTTTCAAACCTAACAGAAAAAAAAAAAAAAACTGGGCCCCCTTCAGATCTGCGGGGTTAATAGGTAGGCATAGCTAAGTGGCTCCCAACTCTGTCGATACTTTTTAAAGAATCAACTATGGTGCTTTCAGAAAACATTGGTCTTCTATTTCCAGAAAGATACACTACAAATACCTTTCTCTATTCCTTCTCCTAAGTACAACAAAAACCTCTGGACATTATGGGGAAAATAAACATAAGAACGCTGAAATTAGGGCAAAGAGAAGTAGGAAAACTAGCTACAGAACTTGATACCTGAAACATAGCAATGCGTTCTCTGGGTTTTCTTTTGCCTCAGATATCCTGGATGAGTGCTGGAGAAGATGGCAATCCAGAAGTGCCAGCGAATGAGAAAAGGGGCAGCCTAGCCAGACAGAAAATGCTTAGACAGTAGAGGCTTTACTCCAGACAAACAGCACAGAGAAAAATGTGGCTCCATCTCCAACCCCACAGGCACAATATGAGTGGGAGCCTAGGCTTCCACCTTTGCCAAATACTCCCACACTCCTACCTGAGTGGTGTCAGAGGAGGAAAGTAGGGAGCTGGGACTTTCATCCCCTCAAGGCAAAGAGCTCCCCACCATGGTGTCCATAGAGACCATGTGAGAAGCCCAGACTTCCACTCCTCTCAGAACTAATAAAGTGTGTATTCCTTCCCCACTAGAGTGTGTCAGAGAAGGCACAGTGAAGACTCAGGACTCTCACTACCACCCAGCAGTAATGAGGTCACCCCCAACTCCACAATTTTAGTAGAGGCCATGTGAGGAACTAATACTCTCACCTCCTCCCAGTAGTTATGGAGAAACCCTTCCCACCTGGTGTCAACGGAGGCATGGATTTCTACACCCAGCAGGCAGCAACAAGGCAGCATCTTCCTCCCATCCCCCCAAGCCTACTTCCCCGGCCTGTGTCAGGGAGGCCTGCTAACAAAGAGGATCTAAGTAAGATCCAGAGTCTCAGCATAATTCTCAAAATGTCCAAGTTTCAACTGTAAATCACTCTTCATTACAAGAATCAGAAAAATCTCAACCTGAATGAGAAAAATAATCAATGCAAACCAACACTAAGATAAAAAGCTGTTAAAATGATTAGTTATAGATTTTAAAGCAGCTATTATAGAAACCTTTCAATGAGCAATTATGAACATATTTGAATCAAATTTAAAATATAGAATGTCTTACCACAGAAAACAAAGATATAAAAAAGAACCAAAAGGAAATTGTAGAACTGGAAAATACAGTAATCAAAATTTAAAAACTAAATTGATGACCTCAACAGCAGAATGAATGGGACAAATGAAAGAATCAATAAACTTGAAGATAATAATAGAAATTACCCGGTCTGGAACATAGAGAGAAATAGATTTTTTTTTTTAATGAGCTGAAACTCGGGGACCAGTAGGATGATAACAAAACACCTAACAGTTATGTCTTTGTAGACTAGGAAGGAGAGAAGAAAGAGGGAAGGGCTGAAAAAGGATTTTTAAAATAATGGCTGAAAATGTCTCAAAGTTGTCAAAAGGCATCAACCAACAGATTAATAAAGCTAAATGACAAACAAGTGTGATAGGCCGAAAGAAAGAGAGAGAAAGAAATCCACACTATGGCACATTACAGATACTCCTCAACTTACGATGGGATTACATCCTAGGAAACTGATTGTAAGTTGAAAACATCATAAGTTAAAAATACATTAAACATACCTAACCTACCGAACATCACAGCTTAGCCCAGCCTACCTTAAACATGCTCAGAACACACATTAGACTACACGGATAATTATCTTCAATCTCATCTCAAAAGCAACTGCCTTCCTCTGCTCACCGGAAGCAGGACACATAAAAGGGCAATTTGTAGACAAGCTGGGATGTGAAAACACAATATCCAAAATGCTGGCAACATAGTATCCTATAGAATATCAGTTGTTTACCCTCATGATTATATGGCTAACTGGGAGCTATGGCTCACTGCATGATGAGAGAATATTGTACCACATATTGCTAGCCCAGGAAAATATCAAAATCAAAATTCGAAGTACAGATCTATTGAATGTGTATTGTTTTTGCAGCATTATAAAGTTGAAAAATCAAAAGTCAAACCGTTGTAAGTTGGGGACTATCTGGATAGGCCAACCTCTGAAAGCTAAAGGGAAAAAAAATCTTAAAAATGGCAAGAAAGTAGCATCTTATTTATGGAGTATGAGGGGAACAACTAGAATGACAGAAGATTTCTCATCAGAAACCATAGTGGCCAGAAGAAAGTGGCACATTTTAAAGTCATGAAAGAAAAGAACTGTCAACCTAGAATTCTACATCCAGCAATAATATCCTTCAAGAATAAAGGGGAAGTCAAGGCTTTCTCAGATGAAGGGAAACTAAGATTATTTATCACTAGCAGCCCTACTATAAAAGAATGGCTAAAGCATTTTCTAAACAGAAAGAAAATGATAAAAGAAGAAATCTTGGTAGATCAGGAGGGAAGAACAACAGAAATAATAAAAATATGGGAAATAGGTTTTTCTTCTCCTCTTGAGTTTTCTAAATAATTGTTTGACTATTGAGGCAAAAATTAACACTACATGATGAAGTTCTAGATGTATATAGGAAATACTTAGGAAATCATATTTTAAATGAAGAAAAGTAAAGAGAAATAAAAAGAGGGATAATTTCAACATATCACTTAAACTAGTAAACTGTTAACACCAGTGGACTGTGATAAATTATGTATGTATAATGCAATACTTAGAGCAATGACTAAAAATGCTATACAAAAAGATGCACCCCAAAACATGAAATGAAATGTTTAAAAATGTTCAAGTAGCCCACAGAAAAGCAAGAGAAAAAAAAACAAAAACAGAAAAATGGCCCTGGCCGGTTTGGCTCAGCGATTGGAGCATTGGCCTGTGGACCAGAGAGTCCCGGGTTTGGTTCCCACTAGGCGCATGTACCAAAAAAAAAAAAACACCAGAAAAATGAAAAACATAGAGAAGAACATAAAATAAAAGTAAAATAGCAAACTTAATCCATAATATATCAATGATTACATTTAATGCCAATGATCTAAATACATCAATTACAAAAATAGGTTAGCAGAACGAATAAAAATAAAAGAGATAACCCAACTATATGCTGTCTACATGAAGCTCGCTTCAAATATACTGATATAGATAGGTGGAAAGTAAAAGGATGGAAAAGCTATACCATGCAAGCATTAATCAAAAGAGAGTAGAACCAGCTATGTGAACATTAGAAAAACCACACTTCAGAGCAAAGAAAATTACTAGGAACAGAGAGGGACACTACATAATAATGAAAGTGTTCATTTACCAAGAAAACATAGTGATTTTAAATGAGTATGAACCAAACAACAGGGCTGCAAAGGTTGCAAAGCAAACACTGTTATAACCGAAAGGAAAAGCAGACAAATCCACAATTGTAGAAAGGACTTCAACACTCTCTCTCAACAATTGATTGAACAACTAGAGAGAAAATCAACAAAGATATTACAGAAGTCCACAGCACCATCATCCAGCAGAAGCTAATCAACACTTCGGGAACACTCTACCCAACAAAAGCAGCACTCTTTCCAAGCTATCGCAGAACACACACCAGGACAGGTCACGGCACCATAAAACAAACCTCAGAGAATTTTAAAGCATTAAATTGAACAGAGTGCATTCGCTGACCACAATAAAATTCAAACTACAAGTCATGGGCAGAAAGATAACGGGAAAATAAACAGTTAGAAACTAAACACACACTTCTAAATAACCCATGGGTCAAAGAGGAAATCTCAATGAAAATTTAAAAATACATTGAACTGAATGAAAACACAACATACCAAATTTTTGTAATGCAGTGAAAACAGTGCTGTAAGAGAAAATTATAACACTAAAAGCTTACATTAGAAAGCAGGAAAATGTCAAACAAAAATCTAAGATCTTATCTAAAGAATCTAAAAGAAGGGTAAAATAAACCCAAAGGAAGCTGAGGGAGGAAATAGTAAATATAAGAGTAGAAAGGAATGAAATTGAAAACAGAAAAGTAAAGAAGATTCATAAAACATAAAGATGGTTCTCTGAAAAACATCAATCAATTTGACCAATCTCTAGTAAGACTGAAAGAAAAAAGAGAGAAGACACAAATTAATGATATTAGAAATGAAATCCTGATATCTGATATCACTACAGATCCTGCAGACATCAAAAGAGAATATTAAACACACAAATTTGAAAATTTAGATAAAATAAACCATTTCCTTCAAAATAAATAATTTAAATAGCCCTATAACTATTAAGGAAATTAGATGTATAAGTTTAAAACTCCAGAAAAAGAAACTTCTAAACTGAAACTGTTTTACCGTGAATTCTACCAAATGTTTAAAGAAAAGTTAACACCAAAATTGATACATTCTCTTTCCTAAAATAGAAGAGGCAGGAACAGAAATAATATCAGAAAGTTAATATTATCCTAATATCAAAACCAGACAAAGAGTACAAAAAAGAAAATCACAGTCTAATATCTCTTATAAATACAAATTCCCAATCCTTAACAAAATATTAGCACATAGATTTTAGCACTATGTCAGCATATCATAATTAATATACCATGATCTACTGCTGTTTACTCCTGGATACAAAGCTACTTCAACATTCAAAAATCAATCAATATAATCTACCATATTAACAGGCTAGGGAAGAAAAAATCATATCATTCTATCAACTGAGGCAAAAAAGCACTTGACAAAATGCAATATCCATTCATGATAAAAACTCTCAGGAAACTAGGAATAAGGGGAACTTCCTTAAATGGATAAATAAAACTAAACCTATAAATAACATCAGGAACAAAAGAAGGATGTCCCATCTCATCATTGCTAATCAACATAGTACTGGAAATGTTAGCCAGTACAACAAGGCAAAAAAAAGTAAATAAAAGGAAAAACTAAAACTCCCTATTTGCAGATGACATGATTCTCTAAATAAATAAAAAAAAATCCCAAGGAATTCAAACAAACAAAAACCTCCTAGGGCAAATAAGCGAGTACATCAAGGTCACAGAATACAAGCTAAACATATAAAATTCAACTAAATTTCCATATACTAGCAGGGAGCACACATAAAAAGAAATTAAAAATATAATATCAAATGCAATTGCTCAACAAAGTGAAACACTGAGGTATGAGTCTAACTAAACATGCTCAGAACTTGTATGCTAAAACCACAGAATGCCAATGAAGAAAATCAAATAAGATCTAAATAAATGGAGACATACTATGTTCATACACTGGGAGACTCTACATAGTGAAGATGTCAATCTTCCCAAATTGATATTCAGTTTTAACCCAATTCCTATCAAAATCCCAGCAAGGTTATTGTAAATAAATATATGATTATTCCAAAATTGGTATGGAATGGAACTAGAATAGCTTTTAAAATGTACAAAAGGGCACTGGCCAGTGTTAGAGTGTTGACCCAAGCATTAAACTGTTTCAGGTTCAATTCCAGGTCAAGGACATGAACCTGGGTTCAACCCTGGCCCCAGTTGGGGTGCATGCGGGAAGTGACTGGTCAGTGTGTCTTTCTCATGTCAATGTTTCTCTATCTCTCTCTCTCCTCCCTCCCTCCCTTATACTTTCTCTAAAAATTAATGAAGGGAATATTCTCCGGTCAGTATTAAAAAAAAAAAAAACATGGAGGTATCAGCCTGCCCAATTTCAAGACTTATTTCACAGCCACAGTTATCAAGACAATGTGGTATTTATGCAGAGGTGGATATACAGATGAATAGAAAATAAAGAAGCCAGAAATAGACCTCCACAAATACTACCAACTGATATTTGCAAAGGTACAAAAGCAATTCAATGAAGAAAGAATGGTCTTTATCAACAAATTGGGATATTCATAGACAAAAAAAAAAAAAAAACCCTATGATCTAAACTTCACACTTAACCTAAAAATTCATTTAAAATGGATCATAGTCATAAATGTAAAACTATAAAACATTTAGAAAAAAAGATAGGAGGAATCTTCAGGACCTAGGACTTGGTATAGAGTTCTTAGACATGACACCAAAAATGTGATCCATAAAGGGAAAAATCAAGCAAGTGTGTTATCGTTGCAATTAACTCGTTTATTAATAGTAGTAATAGGAAGAAAGCAAAGGGGGGGATGGGTGCATGTACAGTGAAGTCAGGGTGACATAGGAAAGGTACTTGGTTTGGGTGGGGGGCTCAGAGCCACTGCAAGCATGTGAAATCCTAAAGGGTTAATTGGTTAAGTGCCTGGTTATAATGTCCAGAGTTCTCTCTCTCTTTTGCTCCTATTTCTCACTTGCTCCGTGACCCGCACTCACCCGTATGCCAGACTGCCACATGGCTTTAGCATCCACATGGCCCATGGCCATTCGGACCCCACACGCAATGGACTGCAGCTTGGAACACAAGCTAAGTTAGCCAGATGGTGGAGTGAAGCCTCTGGGCAGTGGCTTTATCCTAGTCCTGCTGAAGACAAGATTGGACATTTTTCATGGCCTAACAGAGGGAGATGGGCCCTTGAAAGGAAACTCCCTTAATATTACATCATCAGCAAAGCTCTCCATGATACCTCATTCTCTCATGGGGGCCTCAGGAAATTATTTTCCCCACAACGACCCAAGAATTCCACTTCCATGGGTAACAGGTGGAGACACAAGGGCACCCCACTGATAATAACTGAACTTTATCAACATTAAAAACTTTTCTCTCGCCCTAGCCAGTTTGGCTTAGTGGTTAGAGTGTCAGCCTGAGGACCAAAGAGTCTCGGGTTTGATTCAGTTCAAAGGTACCTACCTCGGTTTCAATTCAATCCCCAGCCCTCATTGGGGTCGTGTAGGAAGCAACCAGTCAATGTGTCTCTCTCCGCCCCCCCCCTCTTCCCACCCGATTTGAAAATCAATGGAAAAATATCCTCGAGTAAGGATTGAAAAAAAAAAAAACAGCCTGGCTGATGTGGCTCAGTGGTTGAACATCAATCCATGCACCAAGAGGTCGCTGGTTTGATTCCTGGTCAGGGCACACTCCCAGGTTGTGGGCCAAGTCCCCAGTCAGGGGGCATGCAGGAGGCAGCCATCTCTCTCATCGATGTTTCTCTCTCTCTCCCCTCTCCGTTCCCCTTTCCCTCTAAAAATCAATAAAGAAAAAAGAAATTTAAAAAAAACTTTTCTCTCCATAATATCCTGTTCAAAGGATGAAATGAAAATACTGGGATGAATTATGTGCAAATCTCATGTCTGATAAAGGCCTCATCTCTGAAACTCATGAAGAACTCTTACTCTTCCAGTCAAGATGGCAGCATAGGTAAACACGGTATCACCTAAACTACAGAACTAACTAAATACAGAACAACCATAATTCAGAACCACCTGAAATCAAGCTGAATGGAAGTTCTATAACTATGAAATTAAAGAAGCCACATCAAGACTGGTAGGAGGGGCAGAAATGTGGAAGGGCTGGTCCCACACCCACATATGATGGATAGAAATTGTGAGGAATATCTAGGTTATGGAGTTCCCCATGAGGAGCGAGGGGTCTCAGTTCCACACCAGGCTGCACCACTCAGGGTTCCAGTGCCAGGAAGAGAAGTTCCCGTAACTTCTGGCTGTAAAAACCAACAGGGATTAAGGCTGAGGGAGGCTGAGGCTGTTGGATTCCTAGGCAGCTCCTCTTAAAGGGCCGTTCATGGATTTATTCAAACTCATTCCTTCTGAGCTTCAGTGCTGCGGCAGCAGCTTGAAAGAAACCAGGGATATATGGGGAGGAAATGAATTGTTTGGCATCAAGGTGAGAGCTGGAGCGGCAACTTTCTCCCAGACAGACTTTTTGGCAAAAGCTATTGTTCCTTTGATGAGCCCCACACTCCCGAGAGCCAGAAGACAGTCACCATATCTGAGACTCATTCAACCTGGCTCATATCATTTGCCTAACCCTAGTGATTCCCTGAGACCCTGTCCCACCCAACTTTCAGGCCCATCCAAGCTGTTTCCAGTGGCTTTATCATATACGTGGTCTGTCTTGACTCACGTTTCAGATTTTTCTAAAATCTCTCAAACAAGTGACAGCTGGCCTCAGCGAGCCCCAAGACCCTACCTCTTGCTAAATGGCCCTGGCCCAGCATTAGCAGCAGTTGGCCTTGGTACACAGCTTGGCCTCACCTGGGCACCTCCAAGCATAGCACAAGCAGCAGCCGTCTGCAGATTGCTCTATAGCTTATGCCTGGTGGCCCCAGGCAGAACACTGGCAGTGACTGACCTCAGCCTGCACTATTTGGGAGGCCCCAGAGCCAGTGCACCCAGGGGATAGCTTCAGAACATGTTGAAACACCACCCAACCACCTCCACAAGGGACACACTCAAGGGGTGGACTCAGTGGATATGAGAGCCCTGCTGAAGTAAGTCCTGTTCTGTGTGGTGGGTCCTTGCACATCTGATCCTCCAAGGTGTTTGGAGGTCAGTGATCAGTGGTCACAGCCAGTCCTTGCAGCTGATTAGCCTGGGTAAATTCCTCCCATTGGTGTGCCAACAGCAATCAAGACTCAATTACAACAGAAGGGTGTATAGTCCACATGGGAGGTGCACCTTGAGTGCGCAGCTGGGGTGATCAGGGGGGCTGTGCCACTGGACCCTACAGGACACCTACTACAATAAGCCACCCTACCAAGCCTAGGAGACATAGCACCCCTACCTAATACATAGAAATAAATACAAGGAGACAGCCAAAATGAGGAGACAAAGAAACATGTCCCAAATGAAAGAACAGAACAAAACTCTAGAAAAAGAACTAAGAAAAATGGAGATAAGTAATCTACTAGATGCTAAGTTCAAAATATTGGTCATAAGGATGCTCAAGGAACTTAGTGAGGACCTCAAGAGCATAAAAATGATTCAATGAAGGTAGAAAAATGATTCAAAAATGATAGAAATGAAGGATACACTAACTGAAATAAAGAATAATTTACAGGATATCAACAGTATAGTAGGTGCAGCCAAGAATCAAATTGTCAACTTGGAATATACGGAAGCAAAAAACACCCAATCAGAACAGCAAAAAGAAAAAAGAATCCAAAAGAGAGAGAGAGAGAGACAAAGAATAGTGTAAGGCGCCTCAGGGACAACTTCAAATGTACCAACATACATTTCATGGGGACTCCAGAAGGAGAAAGAGAGAGCAAGAAATTGAAAACCAATTTGAAAAAAATAATGACATAAAACTTCCACAACTTGGTAAAAGAAACAGACATACAAGTCCCAGAAGTACAGAGAATTCCAAACAAGATGAACCCAAAGAGACCCACACCAGACACATCATAATTAAAACTCACAAGGTTAAAGACAAAGAGAGAATCTTAAAAACAGCAAGAGAAAAGCAGTTAGTTACCTTCAAGGGAGCTCCCATAAGATTGTCAGCTGATTTCTCAAAGTAACTTTGCAGGCCAGAAGGCAGAGCCAAGAAATATTCAAAGTGATGAAAAGCAAGGACTTACAATCAAGATTATTCTGCAAAGCTATCATTTAGAATCAATGGACATATAAAGAGCTTCCTAGACAAGGAAAAGCTAAAGGAGTTCAAACCAAACCAGTACTATATGAAATGTTAAAAAGTCTTCTTTACTTTAAGAAGAAGATCAAAAATATGAATAATCAAAAGGCAATAAATACATATCTATCAACAACTGAATCTACAAACAAAATGTACAAGTAGAACAGAAACAGACTCATAGATACAGAGAACTTTTGTTAGTTGCCAAATGGGAGGGGGGTTGGGGGCAATGGGCAAAAAAGGTGAAGGGATTAAGAAGTACAAAATGGTTGTTACAGAATAGTCATGGGGATATAAAGTATAGCATAGGAAATATAGTCAACAATAGTCTAATAGCTAGGTGTGGTGTTGGATGGGTGGGGGGTTTATTGGGGTGATTAGTTATTAAGTTATATTATGGCTGGTCAATGGGGTGTACACTTAAAACTAATATAATGATGATGTATGTCAACTGTAAGTGAAAATAAAAATGATTTAAAATAAATAAATAGCCCTGGCCGGTTGATCAGTGGTTAGAGCGTTGGCCTGCGGTCCAGAGAGACCTGGGTTCGGTTCCTGCTAGGGGCATGTAACTTGGTTGCAGTTTGTCCCCGGCCCTGGTTGGATCGTGCAGGTGGCAGCCACTCGATGTGTCCCTTTCACGTCGATGTTTCTCTCTCTCTCTCTCTTCCTCTCTCCCTCCCACTCTATCTGAACAAAAAACGAAAAAATGTCCTCGGGTGAGGACAAAAAATAAATAAATAAAATAAAAATAAATTAAATAAATAAATAAAATGTATGAACAACTCTCAAAACTGAACAGTAGCAAAAAGCAATCCAATAAGAAAATGGACAAAGGACATGACGAAAATATTTCACTGAAGAGGATATGTGCATGGCAAATAGGATATGAAAAAATGCCAGCATCACTAGTTGTTAGGAAAATGCAAATTAATAATTCCATGGTGAGATATCCCTGCACACCTATCAGAACAGTTAAAATAAAAAATGTTGGCAAAGATGGTAGACACTGGCTCTCTCATGCATTGCTGTTGGTAAACTAAAATAGTACAGCATTTCTGGAAAACAGTTTGACAGTTTCTTAAAGAACTAAACATATACCTATCATATGAGCTAACAATCACACTCCTGAGCATTTATTCCAGAGAAATAAATATATATGTCTACATGAAAACCTCCACAGGAATGTCCATAGCAGTTTTATTTGTAATAGCCATCAAAAGGGAAACAACCACCATGCCCTACAATGAGTGAATAATTAAATTGTGGTACATTCATAGGATAAAATACATCTCAATAATAAAAAGAAATAAACTATTGATACATGCAACAATTTGTATCAATTTCAAGGGCATTACGATAAGTGAAAAAAGCCAATCTCAGGAGGTCACAAACTTGTAAGAATCAATTTACATAACATTCTCAAAATAACAAATAGAGAATAAATTAGTGGTTACCAAGGGTTAGGATGGTGTGTGTGTGTGGGGGGGGGGGGCAGTGATGACTATAAAGAAATTACATGAGATAGATCTTTGTGGTGTTGGAATAGTTTTGTGCCTTGATTGTGGCAGTGGTTTCAAGAAATCTACAGGTGATGAAATGACAGAATTACAGGAACACTTTATACCAATGTCAATGTCCTAATTTTATTGTTGTACTGTAAACATATAAAATGTAACCAATGGTGAATACAAAGTGAAGGATATATGGGACCTTGACTATCTAGCAACTCCCTGTGAATCTATAATTCAAAATAAAAAGTTAAAAAAAAAAAAAATAGATGCCCCGGCCACACCCCAGATTACATAAATAAAAATCTTTAGGAAAGGAACCTAGACAACTGTATTTTTTTTTTTTTGGTACGTGCCCCTAGCGGGAACTGAACCAGGACTCTCTGGTCCTCAGGCCAATGCTCCAACCGGCCAAGGCGCTAGCAAACTGTATTTTTAAAAATTTCACAGGATACTTCTAAAGTGTGGCTAGGGTTCCAAACAACTGGCAGCTAGTACTATTACTGAGTGGCACCCCTGCACGTGTAGTGGAAGGTAGAAAAGAAGAGGAAAACTAAACATTCAAATCAAATCTATTTTAGTTCTCTTGAGGACACCCCCTCCCCCCCCAATATTGAAACCTGGCATTTATGTGAATCCAAACAATGTGGACAGGATAATCAGTCATCATTATGTTATAGACAATTTTATACAAAAATGTCAACCCTGATAGACTGTTCTTTGGATTCTAATGCATTTGGTATCAATATTATAATTTTAAAATACTAAGGAGCAATTACAATCACATTTAAGTATGTTTCTATTTTAGAAAATTAATGTTTTACTGAGTCCTCATTTTTATGGGTAACAAAATGAGTTCGAGGGTTTAAAAAAAATTTTTTTAATAAACTGCTGACTACTACCAACAGTAACCCTAGGAAGCATGTGAACAATAAATATTCCTATCTTGACCATGTAGTGTATTCTAATATGTTAGTTACTTTTATTCATGATCATCAACTACTACCTAGTAAGGTCTCTTCGTACTGAACTGTTCAAGTGTGCTAAAGACTTAGAAGCCAAGGATTATTATAAGTCAATAAATGATAACTTGACTAACTACATGCCTTGTGTGGTTATTAATCATTCTTTAGCATCATCATCATCAAAAGACACTCAATGTGCATCTATTCAGATGGGCCAGAAGATTTAAAGTTTAGGAAAGAGTCTCAGTCTGCCTTCAAAGGGTTTTAAATCTGTTTGAGAACAGGACCAAATATATATAAACAATAAATAACAAAGTAAAACAAGAATATGCTGAAATCTGGACCAATAGAAAGTAGAAAAGGGCCAAACTGCTTGTTTTTATTGGAGGTATTTTTTCAAGAGCTGGAAGGGAGTTTGCATCATCTGGGCTCATTGATCCTGCAGATGAGCAGCTTCAACAATACAGATTTATGCTATCCATGGGAGGGTTTCGCTTAGTTCTCAGTTGTGGACTTGCATCCAAAAATGCAGCTGTTTTGAAGCAAGAGATTTGATTTAAAAAAATGAGATGAAGCACAAGGAATTACCCTCCCACCCAACTCTGGTCAACAGCTATGTCTTCTTTTCCCCACACTTTCAGGGCTTCAAGATTTTAAACGGGGGTGAGGTGAGGGTAGGAATGGGTTGCGTGCTTAAATTATTTGCCCTACTCGGAAAAAAACTCCAATCTGTACCCTCTCCTCTCCCCTCAACCTTCTTTTCCCTTCCATTTCCTCCCCTCCCCTACACCCCCCCACCCCCCGCTCCCATTCTTTCTCCCTCTCTCCTAATATGATCCTCACACACTCTTTATTATAATTTACAACACAACTTCTCAGATTTGTTTTCTGTTCTGGAAAGATTTATCCATTTGGAAGCGTTAAGTTCCTAACTGAAGTGAAAAGCAAAATAAGAACGACCGCATTTTAACAGGGTATGGTGCAAATTCTTTTAAATAAAGTTTTGTGATTGTGGGAGGTAATCAACACCTACTCAGACATTCTTCTCTAAGACAGTTGAGGTTTACCATTTTCGCTATTATGGCAATGAATTTTTCCTCCCTTGCTTTACGCCTTTTGGCAGGAGCCTCGACTCTGCAGGTGTTAGCGCTGCAAGGGCTGAACCCAACCGCCAGCAGGCCTGCCGAGCCCAGCGTGGGACGTTGCCCAGCAAAACACAGAGCCCCGGGAGCCCGAGACCGAGGAAGGGCGCCTACAAGCGTGCTTCCCCAGAGACTGGAACCAGAGCCCTAGAAAACTGGAGAGAGTGCATTTCCCGGCAGGGGGACCCCGTAGGACCCAGGAAAAAAAACGAAGAGAGAGGAAGAAAAAAGAAAGAAAGAAAACAACCCACCCCCGAGCTCTCAAACTCAGCGCGAGCAAGCGGGCGCGCGAGCAGGCTGGGCAGCTCCAGCTGGAAGTCATTGTGCCGGCTGGCGTCTGCGTTGTCAGGGCGACCGCCCGGCCGGCGCCAGCGGAGGGGGGAGGCGGGCTCGGTGAATGGGTGACGTCACGAGGCCGGCGCCAGGCAGTCTGGGCGGCCGAGCCAATGAATCAGCTGTCGGGGGAGGGAGCGCGGCGCGCGGGTGGAGGGCGCAGGAATGTGCCGCGAGCCGCGCGGCCCGGCAGGCGGGCTGGAGGCGCCTCCGCCCCGCCCCGCCCTGCCCTTCCCGGGGCGGCCGGCGCGTTCCTGGAGGAGCCAGGCCGGGCTCCCCGCTCCCCCGGTCGCTGTGCGGCTCCGCGCCGCGGTGCTTGCCTTCTGCCCGCCGCCCCACCGGCGTGCGTTCGCGGGAGGCCTGCGAGCGGGGCCTGATCGGCTAGCGCGGGCTGCATTTCCACTGACTGCGGCTGTGCCGCTTACTCATTCAAAACGGGGAAACAAAACTCGTTTCTGTAGATAAGGTGGACTTGGAAACTTGAATCAGTCCCCTACGGCCTTACTGTATGCTCTGCATTGTGCTAGTATCACAAAGAAATTTTTTTTAATTAAAAAAAAATAATCGGAGCGCTTGAAAGAGCTCAGAACTACAGGGAAGAAAGAGCTGTACCGGACTCATGATTCGGGCGTTTCATTCCATTGTGCTGTACTATCCAGTGCTTTTAAGGGTCTAGACTGAAGGTAAATGAATCCATAGGGCTTCAGTGTTTCTATGTTTCGTTTTGGTTTTTCCCTCTGTCCTGTTTTGCTGTCCATTGGACTGTGACCTCCAGAAAGCCAAGCACTAGGTTTTGATCATTTCAGTGTCCCAGCTTTTATCGCTCTCTCAGACACATGGTTAAGGACTCTAAAATAGGACGGATAATCTTTACGCAAAGGCTTGACTAGATGAACTCCCTTGAATCCCTAAACATCTATTTTGGGTGCTTACTTGTTTTTTTGGTGGAGTTCACGATTGGGGATGCATTGTTACTGAAACTGGAACACTGGAGGGTGCTGCCCGAAGATTATAGACGTTATATCTGCCCTCCCAGCCGTAGTCATTTCCCTCTCTGGGCCTCCCTTTTCTTCATTTGTAAAAGGAGACTTGGAGAGAGATTCTCTTTAAGACCCTTAGTTCTATAAGCCCACCATTGCATTTATCAACCTCTAAAACTAAATTTTGAGTTTAGTGTTCCTATAATTATATTTGGTAAACAATGATTATTCATTCAACAAAAACAGTTCAGGATAACTGCTATATGAATAGTAAATACTAGACATTTTAGTTGAATTTTTAAAAAAATTAGAAGATAGGATCCCTAACTACAAAACAAAAGAAGATGATGATAAACTGTTATAGGCCATTGCCTCTCAAAGTTTGATGTGCACTTGATTGAGGGTGAGGGCTGGGATTATGGATGTATAATAAGCATACAGTGATGCTGGCCCCTGGACCAGACTTTGAGTGAGAGTCTACACTACAAAGTAATAAGGAAAGTTTAAAGTAAGAATATGATGAATGTAATGTGCTGTCATTTCCCGAAAGCCTCTGAAGGAGATGAGCTTGAGCCAGGTGACTGAGGGTGTACTAAGCTGAAGGGAAAGAAAACACTTTCAGAAGAGGAAACAGCACTGGAGGGAAAAGGGGCAAGAAATAAGTAGGGCGCCCTGGCCGGTTTGGCTCAGCGGTTGGAGCGTCGGCCTGCGGTCCTGAGAGACCCGGGTTCGGTTCCCGCTAAGGCCACGTACCTCGGTTGCAGTTTGTCCCCGGCCCTGGTCGGTTGTGCGGGTGGCAGCCACTTGATGTGTCCCTTTCACATCGATGTTTCTCTCTCTCTGTTCCTCTTTCTCCTCCCCCACTCTACCTGAACAAAAAATGGAAAAATGTCCTCAGGTGAGGATGAAAAAAAAAAAAAGAAAAGAAAAAAGAAATAAGTAGGGCAATGGAGAGGATTTTGTTTGACTTGATTAAGAAATATGTGGGTGGTCTTGGCCAGTGTGTCTCAGTGGGTTGAGCATGGTCCCTGTGTATGGAGAGGTTGCCCATTGGATTTCCTGTCAGGGCACTTGCTTTGGTTTCAGCCCCAGCCCCTGTAGGGGGTGTGCAGCAGGCAGCTGGTTGATGTTTCTCTCTTTCTCTCTCTCTCTCTCTCCCCTCTCCCTTCTTCTCTGTCTCTCTAATCAATTTTTAAAAATTCAGTCATTTAAAAAATATTTGAGATTGGATCTTTACTGGTGGGGAGGATAGTATGACAATGAACCTGAGAACTTAAAATTACAGAGCTGAAAAGTGCCATAGAAGTTATCAGTCTCAATTAATTTGATGTAGTTGAGTAAACTGAACAGCAAAATGGTTTCATTAGGTGATGACAGAGCTCAGAGTGGAAGCCATGCTGAGAAATTCAGATTGCATACATTCTGTAGATACCAGAGTTGTTGATATAAGGAAAAACATTTGTTATTGTTAGGCAAGGCAGAGATATGAAGTAAGAATGAAAGCAAGAGAGACAGACCTATAGGAAATAATTTAATAGTCCAAGCATGGAGTTTTGGATAAGGTCTGGGTTAGGGAGATTAGGAAATAAAGGGAAGGGTTTAATCTTAAAACATTTGTTTCTGAATGCATTATAATGACTGAGGCCAGCTGATTAAGTCATCTTTTCCTGAAAAATAATTCCCTCAATCCTTCTCATATTCCAAAGCAGTGTTTTTCAACCCTGACTCCACATCAGCATCACCTCAGGAGCTTTAAAAAAAAGAATGCCTGGGCTCCACCCCGCACGAATTTAATCAGACTCCCTGGGAGTGCAGCCCTGGCATCAGTATTTTTAAAAGCTCCCCAGGTGATTATAATGTGCAGCCAGTGTTGAGAATCACTAATCTAATATATAGTCACCAGCTCATTCCATACACTGCATTTCTGCCCCTGAACATTCCCCTTAGTGTTAACTATTACACTAGCACTAGATCATTTTTAATACTTGGTGTGCTTTGGGGGGGATTTTAATGGGTTATAGCACATATTCTAAGCTCATTGTCTTCCATCCCTCATTAACTGTCATGGCTGAGTTGTGAACATATCCTGATATCCCTCATTGGCAAGAAAAGGAAAAAGGATTTGGCTCATTATTGGATGGAAATGGTAAACCTGGTTTATGAACCCATGTGGTACCATAGGTGTGAGGCAGTGTGTTGTCTTGTAGTTATGTTATTTGATTTTATCTTAGTTTTAATAATCTATGTGGATAGTCACGTTAGGATTAGAAAGGATGAAAGAGGTAAATGCTTAAAATAGCTAATTGGACCCTTGGAACTTTTATTTTCAGTCTTCTCTCAAAAATTATTTTACTTTTTGATGAAAAATAAAATCCTAAAAGTGAGAATTCCTTGTGACATTTTCCTTGGTGACTAATAACTTTTAAACCTTTACTGACTCATTCATTTCTCTAAAATTAATTGAATACCTGTTATGGGTCAGGTATTTTTTCATGTGAGGATACCAAGAGAAGAAAAGCATTTTTTCTGTCCTCAAAGAGGAAAAATAAGCACAGTTAATTTCAGGTATTATATTGATTCAGTTTGGACATTTAAAAGGTATTTGGGGTACTATTGCTTGGATGCAGCTTAGTGATTGTTCACAGAATAAAGAATGCAAGGATCAGAATAAAATTTATTATTATTTTTAAAATATTTTTTTCTTTATTGATTTTAGAGAGAGAGAGGAAGGGAGAGGGAGAGAGATAGAAACACTGATGAAAGAGAACATCAACTGGCTGCCTCCTGCATGCCACCCACTGGGGATCAGGCCCACAACCTGGGCATGTGCCCTGACCGGGAATCGAATCAGCGACCTCTTGGTGCATGGATCTGACACTCAACCACTGAGCCACATTAGCAGGGCCAGAATAAAATTTAAAAATCAATAAAATAAAAGAACTTCGCTTATGTACTATCTTACAGCTACATTCTGTGAATACTTCTTAAAATTTAATTCACTCATTTAGTTGAAAAAAAAAGATATTCAAGTGTTCAAAAGCTAAATAAAAGAGAATATTCTTTTTCTCATTCTTGTCCTATATCTGCCTAATTTTCCACTCCCACTCCATAGAAGTCACTATTATTACTTTCTTGGGTACCCTTTCAGAGCATTTTTATTGTTTTCAGTCCTCACCAGAGGATATTTTTCCATTGGTTTTCAGATAAAGTGGAAGGGAGGGAGGGAGAGAGAGAAACATCGATGTGAGAGAGACACATTGATTGGTTGCCTCTCACACCACCCTAACTGGAGCCGGAGATTGAACCTGCAACCTAGGTATGTGCCCTTGACTGGGAAT
Source organism: Molossus molossus (assembly GCF_014108415.1). Classification (NCBI taxonomy): domain Eukaryota; kingdom Metazoa; phylum Chordata; class Mammalia; order Chiroptera; family Molossidae; genus Molossus; species Molossus molossus. The sequence goes on along the minus strand of NW_023425347.1, from coordinate 21,620,938 downwards.
CAAACCCATGACCCTTTAGTCTGTGTGCTCATGTTCTAACCACTGAGCAAAACAAGTCTTGGGCATCTTTAAACATACACTATACAAGGAAATAGAAATACATTCTTACACTCCCCATTTTTACACTATTCTGTATCTTTTTAAATTTAAAAATATTAAATTTTGATATCTTTCTTCTATAGCCATATTCTTTTCACTTTGTTATTCCTCCACAATATCTTATTGGTGGTGACCTAGGTTGCTTCCAATCCTTATTACAAAACTGGAGAAATAATCCCACGTCTTTTACTTCACACATGTGAGAGTTGATTTGTAGGATAAATCGCTACAAGTGAAATCACTGGGTCTTTAAAGAGTATATGTTAATATTCCTGACTCTTTTTTAAGATGAATTCCTAGGTGTGGAATTGAAGGGTTGAAAGGTATAAATATTTTAAAGATTTTGATATTTACTGACAAATTACCACCTACAAAGTTTGTGCTGACTCATTTTTTCACTTGCATAGCATATAAGTATCCATTTATCTGAAAACTTGCCAGTACTGAAAACTGTCTTTTTAAAAAATATATAATTCTTTATTCATGTGATAGGTAATGAATGATATATATATATCATTTCTGATATACATTAATATGTATATATATTTTATGAATACAATATATGTATTCAAAAATGTATATACATGTATAATTTGAACATGCAGGTCTATAACTATTATTAGACAGTTTGAACTTCAGTCCACGTGCTTATTAGCCATTGCATGAACAGGAACTTCTTAGTTCATTTTGATTGTCCAATTTTGAATAATTTTATTTTTCTTACAGATTTTCAATAGCTAGAGTATATTTATTAATATAAATAATAATGGCTTATATTTAGCAAACCCCTACCTTGTCCCAGGTGCTGTGCTACCATTTTTAGTTGGCCCCGTACATTGTAAATATTTTATCTGAGTTTGGTATGTGTCTTTAATCCTTATTGAAACAGCATTTCCTCTTTAAACCCTATAGAGGCTTCCACAATTATGGGGTACAATACATAAAGATTTGTTGTTTGTTTGCTTTAACGCATTCAAAAAGTCTATGCCACTCTAAAGTCAGACTGGCATTCATCTTTATTTTTTTCTAGCTCCTGTAGGGTATGAAGTTTTAAAACCCAAATCAATCATATATACATACATAAATGAGCATTTACAAATGGCTAGCTACCTACAATACAATGATCTTTTCTGTTTTAAGAAAACATTTATAAGCATTTATAAAAAAATTATTTAAAAAAAATATGTATAGCCCTGGCCGGTTTGGCTCAGCGATTAGAGCGTCAGCCTGCGGTCCAGAGAGACCAGGGTTCCGTTCCCACTAAGGACACGTACCTTGGTTGCAGTTTGTCCCCGGCCCTGGTTGGTCGTGCGGGTGGCAGCCACTCGATGTGTCCCTTTCACATCGATGTTTCTCTCTCTTTCTCTTCCTCTCTATCTCTGTCCCTCCCACTCTATCTGAACAAAAAATGGGAAAATGTCCTCGGGTGAGGATAAAAATATAGATATAGATATAGATATATAGATAACTAAATAAAGGGGGCAGGGGCTAAGATTATCCACAATCCCACCAACCTGACACATCCCTATTAACATTTAGAGCAAATCCAGATTGCTTTCTATTAATAAATATATAATATATGTTTGTACAAAAATGGCACTATACTATTCATATTTGTAACCTTCACCCACTCCTCAGCCACATGGAGTGAATTTCTTTCTATGTCAATCACTCTATATTCTCACCATTCCTCATCCATTGGGTGGAGGAGAACTCTCTAATGAAATATTTTCACTTCCCAGAGAAGAAACTTGTGCAGAAGCATCTCAGGAAAAATCTCACCTGCCTGTTTGATGTTCATCAGGTCAGAATTTCCTAAAGCAATTTAATCCCATTGTTTCTCAAAGACTTTCAATTTCTTTGATGGCCTAACTGCCAGAAAAAAAAAAAAAAGAAGAAGAGGAAGCAGGTTACGTTGTGGTCAATCATTAACCTGCCCCAACAAGAGAGACAACTCAGAAAGAAAACAAAAATCACTTTCTTAGCAATGCATGGTTCAAAATATTCTTCTAGACCAGTTTTTCTTAGTTTGCTGTCTCTCCTTTTCCCCACACCTTATTCTCTTCTCTCTATCCATTTGACATGCAGGTCTCTCTTTTTTTCTTGGTACGTGCCCCTAGTGGGAACCGAACCCAGCGGGACTCTCTGGTCCGCAGGCCGATGCTCCAACCACTAAGCCAAACTGGCCAGGGCGGGGTCTCCTTTAGATAATTTTAAACACGTGCCCTTATTTATCTTTTAACAAATATAATGATATGATTTGCTCTGTCAAGTATCTGACCTTAAGTTTGTTCTAGCTGAAACACTAGTATAGACCATTCCATCTATTATGAATGTGTTTATGTGTGTACAGGCAATAGTAGGCCAGTGGTAATGTTACCTTATTCTGGAGACTTACCCTTATAAATAAATAATGACATGCTTCTGTAAAACGCCTTCAGCAAAGGCAAGAGAAAACATTTCTTCTCGAAAGACTGAACATTTTAAAAATGAAAAGCTGATAGCAAAGATTTATCAATAGGATATAAACCATTTATATGGAAAAGAGAAAGAAAGAAAGAAAGAAAGAAAGAAAGAAATGAACTGGAAACTCTATCATGCTAAATTGTGTAGCCAGTCTTTAGATGGCAAGTGTAAAATCTAAATGAACAGATAAGAAAGCCTAAAACTTATCCCTCTACTCCAAATATCTTTCTATGTTGTGCATTAAAAATAATTAAATCACTACACTTAAAATCTTAGATAAAGGTATAATTTATGATACAATGCTTTATTTCTATCTATTAAGCAATAATTTTGAAAAGCTATAGTAATTTTAATGAGAGTGATAATATGCACTATGTACGATAGATTTTTATTGTTAAACATTAACTTTTTAACTAATTCACATTAGATTTGTGCATTAAGACATTCGAGTCTAGGTACTAATTCAAATACTGTACTGTATATTCTAGTACTATTTCTAGCAAAGCAGAAAATGCTTTGTGGTTGCCACTAGAGGGCAAATAGCCTCCTGGACTTCTCTTTGACCAAGGAGCATCTCAATCAGGCAGCCAGTTTTAAGGTCTCAGGCAACCCAGTCTTAAATCTTACATTGCCAGCTCCCAGTTAACCCACAGGCTCAGCAATTAAATTCAAGATTTAATTGTACTCTTTTACCATTTTACCAAATGGTCCAGTTGGGATGATAGATAGACATTTTACCTGAGTGTTCTAACTCCTGACCTTCTTTCTTATCTTAGACTCTCTGGTCTAGATCTCAAACCTTGCTCTGCCAGCAGGGTGATTTCACCTCATAGCATTCAACAACATTCTTAGACCTTAGAGTGACATGAATCCAATCTGACTGATTTCTGCTTACCTTTGCCATCTCAACTCCTTCCACTCCTTCATATTCCCTCTACTCTCTACTGGTTCAGAGTGACTTGCAGTTCCTTAAACATCATGCTATTGTATGCCCCCATGTCTTTGTCAGTTCATTACTTCTATCTTGGATGCTGGCACAACCCACCACACATTATTGAAGACACAGTTTAGATATTACCTATGGGAAGCTTTCTAGTAACTGCTGCTCTCTTTTCCTAAACAATAGATTTAGTTTCTCCCTTCTTTATGCTTCTTCAGTATTTGGTACACACTTCTGTTAACAATGCTAACTCTGCTATTGTGATTATGTGTAGCGGAATATGAACATTCAATCTATTTCAAAATGTAAACTCAAATGTTTTGTCTTTTTTTTCTGCATTAGAAATTGTTAGGAGCTCTGGAAGAAGGATGGAATGCAAACAATTCCTATCCCTCCAATCCAGGAAGCTGAAACCAGGCCATTGTAGTCTGTGAAGACTGCACTTTCTCTGCCCTTGAGTAAGGAGGTACAAAATTTCTGCAGATAACAAATTTGGACTTCATGGCTGGTTAAAAGAAGCAATTGGAACTTCAGGAATAAAGAAATATTTGGAATCTGGAGAGACTGAGGTAGACCAAAAAAGGGTTGGAGAGGCCAAGCATCACTGCCCAGAGTCAGGAAAGGGGTCTGAAATCCAGCTGCTGCCTGAAGGGGCCCATAAGTAGGCTGAGAGAGGAGCCCTAGGGGGGGCTCTGGTGAAGTGCTCAGCTGTACTGAAGAGACTGCCCAGCCCTCCCCAAAAGACTATCGAGTTGGTGGGAGTCCTGCCTCAACTATGCAAATAATCACGAGGTATAATTCTCATCCTATGATCAAGCCTTTCTGTCTTTTTAAAAGAGCAAAGCAAACTACTCCTCAAAACTATCAAAGATTGTTAAAAACGACTTGAATCTGAGAAACTGTCACAGCCAAGAAGAATCTCAAGGAGTCACGGCAACTAAATGTAATGTGGTATGAATGGGATCCTGGAGCAGAAAAGGACGTTAGATGAAAACTAAAGGAATCTGGAAAAAGTGCAGACTTTAGTTAATAACAGTGCACCAGCATTTGTTCATTAATTACCCTTGTATACAACATACCGAGGTAAGATATCCGTAATAGGAGAAGCCGGGTGTGCAGTGTATGGAATCTCTTCTGTACTCTTTCCAGTGACTCTGTAAATGTAAAACTGTTCTAAAAACTAAAGTTTATTTAAAAGAAGGAGGAGTAGGAGAAGGAGCAGAGAAAAAGAGGAACACAAACAAACTAACTTGGATAATGCCTCCTCCAATGCCCTCAGGACCCTGGAAGCGCCCAGGGCACCATGAGTGCCAGGACTGATTATGCTGATTGATAGCCCCAGTTCCTGGTTTTAATAAGTGGTCAGCTGCATAGTTATGGAATTAAATTTCTTTCCAATAAGGAAATAGCCAGAGGTAGTAAAAGAATATTTTTCTTCTGAATTTATTTATATATATTGTTTGTTTGCTTAAGTAAACAAAAAATTTTATTGGAGTTCAACAGAATTTCCCTGACATTTTGAAAGCATGCTGTAAAATAAACTATTATCTTAGTGCAGAAAATAATACAAACTCCATTCTTTAAGAATATTGCCACTTTTCTGATGTTCACCTGAAGGAAACCCATCTTTATAATAATGAGATGTTAAAAGTGAGGCAGAAAGAACATAAAGAGTAATCATGTACAAAATGTCGAAATAGTTTTAAGTAAAGAAAAAGGTTCAATATCTTTTTTATATAAAAGAAAGCAAATATATTAAAATTCTCCTAAGTACTAGTAGCTGAAGTACATAGACTGAAAATTAAAAGTGCTCATATAATGTATTTTTGATATAAAAATTATTCTCTAATATATTTTTTTATTATAAATTAAAAGGCTCTTGGTAAATGATATTCATCAAATAGCATTTCAGCTCTGAGGGGTATTTCAAAGTAATTTGAAATATAGACATTGTATTTTTGAATCTTGCATAACTCACGATATTTGTCTTTCAATATGGTAAGGTATAGTAGAAATCCACACTTCAAAGAAGAAGGTGTGGAAGAGAAGAAAAATAAAGGTTTCAGATAATGAATTTAAAAGCTTTTCCTCTGCCTGCATTCTGTGCATTGACAGAAGCAGTTGGGGGTCTTGCTGATGATTCAGGACTCAGTGAAGCTGTCTTGCTTATCACAAGGGAGGCTATCAACCACACACATATAAAGCTGTAACCGGCTCTCTTTTCAGTTTGCACAGACAATCCATACTGATATTTTATTCTGGACACATTGTGAGAAAAGTAAAAAGGTCATTTTTTGATACTTGCAGAATAAATTTAAATCAATGCTGTTTTAAAATATACTCACTATCAGATACATATTTAAATATATGCCAGATAACATTAAAATGTATTAATACCAGATGGTGGTAATTAATTACATGCACAGACTCTCTGTTTCCTTCTCAAAATAAAGGAAGGGGAATGAATAAAAGGAGAGAATGAAGAAATGCATGTGATCGGAGGCAACAGGGTGGGCAAGGCTCTTGGTCTACAAACGCCAGGAGACTGGGTGGAAACCCTCTCTGTGCCGACAGCTGCTATGAGTGAACGACCATGCTTATTCCATGTGTCTCCTGTGCTTGGAAATTTTACATGGTATTTTCTAATATTAATTTCTTCAATAAATCAGTTACCCATAGTTTAGAATTAGGACTCTGATGTTCAGAGAGTTTAGTAACTGGTCCAAGGTCACCCACCCAGAAGCAGACCCGGGTATCAAACCTAGGTGTATTTGCCCTGGCCGGTTTGGCTCAGCGGTTAGAGCGTCGGCCTGCGGTCCGGAGAGACCCGGGTTCAGTTCCCGCTAAGGGCATGTACCTTGGTTGCAGTTTGTCCCCGGCCCTGGTTGGTTGTGTGGGTGGCGACCACTCGATGTGTCCCTTTCACATCGATGTTTCTCTCTTTCTCTGTTCCTCTCTCTCCCTCCCACTCTACCTGAACAAAAAATGGAAAAAGGTCCTCGGGTGAGGATGATGAAAAAAAACAAAACAAAAAAACAACCTAGGTGTATTTAATTCTATAGACCTACTATATTATTTACATTACATTACATTACATTACATTACATTACATTACATTACATTACATTACCTCTCAGCAATTTTCTGTCAAAATTTTTCATGTATGATTTTGGATTAGAGATTTTGGTAGATCAATTCATACTTGTAAGAGCTACTGAAAGCCCAACTCATTGTTGAAGCTAATTAATTGAACCTCATCAATCCTCTCAATATTTTTGGATATCTATAAACTTTGCTATCCTCTGTGGACCATAAAGAAAGATTTCATTACTTTTGCCCAAAGCTTTATGCTATACTATAAGCCAGGGCAATCTTCAATTCATTGCGCTGGTGTCATTATGTTACCTGCAACCAGAATGTTTAGAGCAGTGTTCAAAATCTGATATCCTATGTCTGTTTTTTATGGCCCAGATAATGTTTTAATTCTATAAATTTCTTCTGGTTCATTATTACTGTTTCTAGTTTTCTGTTGAAATTTTCCATCTTGTCTTTTGAGTTTTTAAAATATAAGTGGTGGTTGTTTTAAAGTCTGTGCCTGCAAACTCCATTATCTGGATCACCTGTGAATCTGTTTCTCTTGTCTATTTTTCTTTTGGATTTTGGTTACATCCTGTCTCCTTATTTGCCTGGTTATTACTGATCACCAGACATTATGTAAAAATTGTCAAGAGACTCTGTATAATTCTATATTTCTCCAGAGAGAATGAAGGTAGATTGTGATCAGGCAGCTAGGTTAGGGACACTCTAACCCCTAAATACCTCAACTGAAACAGCAAATGGAGATCATCTGAAGTTGGGTTTCAGTCCTGTAAGAACTGGTCTATTTCCAGTTCACTGTTATTGCAGAGTATAGTCCTTCTGGGGCCAGACTGATGCCTGAGGCATTTACCAAGATCCTTATACCTTGAAGAACACTGACCTCCAATCTTTGTGTCCCGCCTCCATGAGCCTGAGTGAAGCTCTCTGATTCCATCCTCTCAGCTTTCAGCATCAGCCATCACCTTTAGGAGAAAAGTGGACCCAAATACCAGGTTCACCTCTGGGCACGCTCATCCTCTCCCAGATCTAGACCTCACAATTCTTCAAGCCGTACTAGCTTTGCTTGATTTCACATTTTTTATTTTTTAATATTTAGTTCAGCTTCTCTATCCTCTCTCAGATGGTCCAAAACCTGGACTGTCATTGCTGGAAGAGGATTTACCCATGCAGTATCAATTATTATTTTTTTAATTGAATTTATTGGGGAAACATCAGTTCACAAAACCATATGAGTTTCAAGTGTACAACTCAACAAAACATCATTTGCACACCGCATCGAGTGCCCTTCGCCCCAAGCAAAGTCTCTTTCTGTCCCCATTCCCTCCTCTTTGCCCACCTCTCCCTACACCTATTCCCCTTTTTCTCTGGCTATCACCAGACTGTTGTCTGTGTCTATATGTTATATATACATATATACATATATATATACACACATTATATATATATACATACATACACACACACACACACATATATATTTTTTGCTTAATCCCTCCGCCTTTGTTTATCCATATAGGAATATATCCAAAGAAACCCAAAACACTCATTAGAAAGAATATATGCACCCTTGTGTTTATTGTGGTTATTTACAAAGCCAAAATCTGGAAACAGCCCCAGTTCCCATCAGTGAATGAGTGGATAAAAAAGCTATGGTACATTTACACAATGGTATACTACTATACTTGGCCATAAAAAAAAAAAAAAAAAAAGGAAATCTTATCTTTTGTGACAGCATTGATAGACCTGGAGATTATTATGCTAAGTGAAATAAGCCAGTCAGAAAAAGACAAATACCATATGGTCTCACTTATATGTGGAATCTAATGAACAAAAGAAACTGTATGAACAAAATTGAAAGAGTATTATTTATTTTTCATTTAATTTCTAAAAATGCGGCTTTCATAAAAACCTGAGATATTTGGCTTCTCATAATAAATTAGAAATGAGAGCAAACGGACCCTGTCTCTTGCATGTCAGCAAGCTATTGAGTCAGAGTTAGCGCTGTCACTTTGAGATATGCCAGGCATGATTCTAGTTCACAAGTCTTTCCATCGTCCTAATTTCTTATACCAGTCATCTTTGTGCACTTCTGCTACATGCCTGGCCCCGATAGCCATTTGCTTTTATGACCCCTGGTTCAAGTGACTATTTGTAAATTAGGCAACAAAAATCCAAATAGGCTAAATCAAGTTATTTCCCCAGAAAATTAGTTAACACCCAGAAACAACAGAGATTTTGCTTACCTTGATTGATAACCCTCAGAATTAAAGAAATCTGTCCACATGATATAGTTGAGGAAAATCACACAACATCCTTGTTATATATTCTGCAACAAATTTCCATTCATTAACATTTAATTTTTTTACTTGCTAACTCACAAATTTTTATTATCTAATCATGACCAATTCTAGTCTATATCAATTGCTTAAAGACTTACAATTTCTTTTTTAATTGAGTCTCATTTCCTTGTTTCCTAAATTGAAATAATTAAATGGCTGTGCATGGAATCTTGCAAAAATTAATTTGGGTAATAGTGAATGTTCAGTTTGGGGGAAAAGGTTAACTTTCTCATGCATTACATCCATGATTGACAGATATTCATTCTATCTCTCACTCATTAAATATTTAAACACACACCCTGTGTCAGGCACCGTCCTACATGCTGAAGATTCCAAGATGAATAAGACACAGGCCCTGACCAAGAGAGGCTCACTCTAGGAGGGAGACAGACACGAAAAACAGTTCTTACAACCCTCCATGATAAACGATATTGAGTTATGAACAGAACTACGGGAGTGGCTAGGTATGTCTGAGTAAAGCAGAAAGGCTTTCAGAGGAAATGGCGTTTCAACTTGCTCTTCAAAGGATGATTTAGTTGTTGGTCAAGTAAATAAGAGGAAGGAGGCCTTTTTGGCTTCTTGAGTAAACCATAGTTCCCCCAAACTCCCTCTGGTTTCTCTGCCTCAGATTCTTTCCTCCAGCAATCCATTCTCTACACTGATCTTTTCAGAGCAAAATCTGATGGCTGGTGTCCCATCCTCTTCATGAGGAATTTAGACCCTTTGGCCAGCATCGGAGGCCCTTGTCATTCTGAGCCACCACCCACACATCCAGTTCCAGTTCCTGTCATGTCTCCCAGGCAGGGCATGAACACTGGAAAGACCACGTAACCTCATGCTTTTATGTTGTTTGCAAGAGTTTTCTCTGCCTCATTCATGTCTTCTGTGCTTCTTCCTCCATTAGCTCCTATCCACTTACAATAAAGACTGTTGGATCCACATAGCTCGGCCCAGTGCTTAGCTCAAAGTGATCCTCAATACCTATTTGGGATGAGTGAATGAATGAAAGAAACATTGTGATGCTTACTGTAGCTACAGTTCAGGGGATAAGGGCTAAACTGGAAGAAGATGAGTTACATAGGTACTATCTATGTATGACAGTAACAGTATCTGAAAATATTACATACACATTTTCATTTAGACAATACTGCTAAATCTCTGAGCTACTGTCCTTACTTAAATTCAGGAGTGTGTCACAGTTAATAGGCTTTCAATATTTTTGACTTACGAGAACCCTTGTTAGTTGTCAGAGGGGAGGGGCGTTGCGGGGCTGGGTGAAAGAGGTGAAAGGATTAAAGCAAAAAATAATAATAATAAATCCTTTCATAGACACAGACAACAGTATGGTGATTACCAGAGGAAGAGGGGATGGAGGGAGGTAGAAGAGAGTATAGGGAGGAGAAATGGTGACAGAAGGAGACTTCACTTGGGGTGGTGAACACACAATACAATATGTATTATAGAATTGTACACCTGAAACTTACATAATTTTATTAACCAACGTCATCCCAATAAATTTAATAAAAAATACAAAAAAAGTAAAAATACAAAAAGAGAAACCTAGTTAAATTCTGATAATAAAGGAAAGTAGCACATGACCTGACAGTAGCATCAGAAATACAAATTGCTTGAAGTAAAACATAAAGCTGACTATATCTTTGAAGTCAAGGTTTTCTCCAAGGCTTACATCTGTACCATTTCAATTTCTCCTCCTCATTCTAAATCTCAGTTATTATCAATTAGGTGTGAGGTCTTTATAGCTCTAACTCTGGTCTTAATTTTTTCAAAAGTTGGAGTTCTAGACACAATATTATACACTGAATTGGATCCTGGAAAAGAAAAAAAGAACTTTAGTAGGGAAACTGGTAAAATCCAGATGAAGTCTGTAGTTTAGTTAATAGCAGTGTAAGAAAGTTATTAATCGTCACAAATGTACCATAGTTATGCAAGATGTTAACAACTGGAGAAACTGAGTAACGAGTACACAGGAACTCTCTGTTCTATTTTTGCAGCTTTTCTGTACACCGGTAATTATCCCACATTAAAAGTTTATTTTTTACAAAGTTATAGTGTTATAAGAATATTGTTTAGCTCAGCCAGTGTGGCTCAGTGGATTGAGCGTTGTCCCATGGATTGAGCGGTCCCGGTTCCATTCCTGGTCAGGGCACATGCCCAGGTTGCAGGCTCCATCCTCAGTAGAGGGTGTGCAGGAGGCAGCCAATCGATGTGTCTCTCTTACATCGATGTTTCTATCTCTCTATACAAAATCAATAAAAAAATTTTAAAAAGAATATTGTTTAGAGCATATGTATGACCAACAGAGAAATCAAATTCATTCAAAGATGAACCCATGATGCAATACTACGACCCATTATGTCTTCGGCACCCCCAGAAAGCCCAGTATTGATGGTTTTCTCTATAAACATCCTTCTGTGCTGCACATTGCCTGCCAGACTGACTGAATTTTCTACCTGTATTTGTATTCTATGGAAAACTTACATGAATCTTGGATTTGATGCTTATTTTCTTCACCGAGAACTGAAATTCCCAGGATCCCTTATTAAGCTAGAAAAGTCACTGGAAAATAATCTATAGTCTTTTAATAATAACACTAAACAAACAAACAAGCAAAAACTAAAAACATTTGCAGTAGAAAATCTTTGGCGATGTGTTTCTCTTTCTTTGTTTTTTGTTTTATTTGGTACCAATAATTCATGTTTGTTGTGGAAAATTTAGAAAGTAAAAATTAAAATATATATGTTTATTTTATTGTTGTAAATCAGCGATTTTCACCTGGTGTGCCGCAAGAATGTTTAACACATGCAACACTCGACGATTTAGTCAGGGGCACTGACCTCTTTTCCCTTAGATCCACGATTCTCAACCTTTTCTTCTCATGGCATACATAAACTAATTACTAAAATTCTGCGACACACCAAAAAATATATTATATTTTTGCTAATCTGACAAAAAAAAAAAAAAGTATACTTTTCATTCATTCACACCAGACGGCTATTGTCATGCTGGCTGTTTTTTTTTTTTACAATCCAAGGGAAAGGAGCTCAGTGCTCCTGACTAGTCAGGTATTTTATGTTTTAAAAATTCTTGTGGCACACCATTTGAAAATTGCTGCCTTAGACTGTCAAATTAAAAAATGACAGCAGCCAACACAACAATAGCCATCTGGTGTGAATGACCTGTTTTGAACCATAAATGTATAGAGTTGCATCTTATTGGTCATGTCACATAATAAAGTTGTGTCTGATTGGTTAATTCTTGGTACCAGCAATTCTTATATACAATATAGGCACTTTGGAGCAAAAAGGGTAGGTAATTATGATGATTATTATTTTTTTGTAAATCAATCAAAATTATACCTATACTTTTGTCAGATAGGCCAAAAATATGTTTTGTTTTGTTTTGTTTTTTGGTGTTCCACAGAATTTTAGTTTATGTGTGCCATGAGATGGAAAAGGTTGAAAATCACTGTTATAAATAAATTACTTCTTAATGTGATAAATAAGGAGTAAAGGATACATTCGATGTATTGTCATTATGCGACATTTCATGTGACTGTGGAAACAAAATAAAATTCTAAATTATGTTATGATAAGCAGATGTTTCTAGGAAATGTCAGTCAACAGTATCCAGTTTAGCACAGCATAGAGCACATTCTGCTGGGCTACTCCCGTGGTTTGCACCTATATGAATACAAACTGCATAATTGAGAGCCAAAATTTTAAACATCCATTGACCACGAATGTCAGATAAATAGTAAAACTGGCTGTATAGTGTGTAGAGAATCTAAATTTAATAATAAAATTGGTAAGTGATTCACTTTTCTGTAAGACCACAGACCAATAAAGAGGCCCCTTCTTCCCCAAAGACACCAAGAAGAGCATTCTTTCTGAGAAGGTGAGAAAACATCATGCTTCCCAATAGGATTCTGAAATCTACAGGCAAACAGGATCAAATAGAGGCGAGACCAGTGGAAATCACCCAAGTTGAAGAAATTTTGTTTGACCCCTAGAAAGCAACTGGGCATTTGAGGAGACCAGATTCATAACCAGAATTCCTGCACAGCTGTTGGAGCTGTTTCTTGACCACAGCTGAGGAAGTGTAAAGATACAAGTGACCTCACACACCACCTGACCTGGAGTAGGCAGAACTGAAAAGAGAGTAGCAGATAAGAGGTATTCTGAATGACAGATTCTAGTGTCAAAGTATGCTGGCTGAAGAGAGTGCTCAGAGAGCTATGGGCATGCCACAAATCTCTCTGCAAAACAGAGCCTAGAATATGTCTCTTAATCAATAAACACCCTATCAGAGCTTATTCATTCATTTCATGTAACCTATTTACAAGGAAATCCAGAAACACATTCAAATGATGAGTAAGAAAAAGAGAAACAAATTTTCTCTTACAGGTTTTTTTGGGGGAAAAAAAACAACAACACAACACCCTTCTACAATGCATTCTTCCAGTTGGAAAGCAGGCTCTTTGGATAATTGCATCAATTCCATCAGTTCATTGAAAACACAGAGAAACAAAATTTCTTCTTGGCAGAAATGACTACATGGTGCCCTAGCAGAGTGACTTTAGATGCAGGTAATAATATTTTTTTTTTTACCCAAATTGGTATGTTCCTATCTGTATTCTCTATACATAAATTTCAAAAGTCTTTCTTTTTTTTATGCTTTCTGTCCCAAGGTACAAAGGATAAATTGGAAGATGAGTTAGGTAAGGCAGCTCCCAAGTCTAATGGGTTTTTTCACTGTATAGGAGGTTTCTTCCAGCCTGTACCACATTAACAGCATCTGACCTGACAAAGGCACTCCCTGCTCTTTGAAATTTCTTCCCCTGACTACTGTTTTTCAGTGGTCACTTTCCTCGTCTCCCCAACCTCTGAATTTTGATGTGAGATAGAACATCATCCTTGGACCCCCTTTACACTCTCTCTCTAGAAGACATTATCCAGTTTTGTGGTTTTACAAACCACTAATGTGGAGATAACTACTCCCAAATTTATACCTCCAGCTCAAACATCTCCCCTGAACTCTAGATTTAGACATTCAATTACCTACTCAGCATCGAAATTTGGATGTTTAGTAGGCATCTCAATTTAATATGGGAAGAATTAACCTGTTCTTTCCCCAACCCTGCTCCTCATGCAGAATTCTTAATAAATGTCAACTCTGTTCTTCCAGTTGTTAATATTAAAACCTACTGAATTTTTTTAAAACCTTTTTCCCTTAACAACTCCCATTCATTATATAGGCAAATCCCACAGGCCATAGTTTCAAAATACATGAAAGTACTTCTTACCGCCTCTGCTGAATCAGCCTGATCAAAGCCTCCTCTCTACCTCTGTTTTTGTGTTCTAGACAACAGTGTCAACACAGGATTTAGAGGCTCACCTCCTATGCCTGTCAATATTAAATTGACCATTGCTCAAAAGCTAGCTTGAGGGCCCAGCTGTTATGGCTCAGTGGATTAAGCATTGTCCCACGGACTGAGAGGTCCAGGTTCGATTCTTGGTCAGGACACATGCCCGGGTTGTGGGCTTGATCCCCAGTAAGGGGCACGTAGGAGGCAGCTGACCGATGTATCTCTCTCACATTGATGTTTCTATCTCTCTCTCTAAAAATCAACAAAAATAACAAAAAATATATGTATATTTTTTTTTAAAAACTAGCTTGAGGGAACTGGTATCATTCTTGGATAAGGTAAATCATGATAGCTTGCACTCTTAACAGTTTTTGAACACAAGACCCCAAATGAAAAAATTAATTCACTGATTAGAAGCATAGGATATTGGAATTGAGCAAAACCTCATAGACCAATCCATTCTAGCTGCTCATTGCAGTGACAGACAAGGGAGCCAAAAAGGAAGATTACACTAGATTCACCCAGTCAGTGGGAGAGCTGAAGCCAGATTAGGTTGCAGATCTAATTACTTCTCCAGAGCTGGGACCCATGAGTTATTCAGAATATCTTGCAGATTATAAATCACATTTCCCCCAGATCAGATGGGGTTTTTTTGTTGTTGTACATATTTAATGTATACAACTTTATGAGTTTGATGACAAGTATGTGTCCTTGAAACCATCACCACAATCTATGCCATCAATATATTCATCACCTCCAAATGTTTCCTCCTGCCCTTTTCATTATTATTAGTTATTATTATTAGTGATAAGAACACTTAACATAAGATCTACCCTCTCAGCAAATTTTTAAGTATTCAATACAGTATTGTTAACTAGAGGCTCTATGCTGTAATCTATCCATAGATCTCTAGAATTTATTCATCTTGCATAACTAAAACTTGGTACTCTTTGACTTTATCTCCAGATAACCTAATTACAGAAGCTACCTAATTCAGCTTTAAAGAAGGATATGTTTTATGTAACTTCAGTTTTAAAATAAAGTGTGAAAGTTAACAATATGTTTTTCATGACTTATAATTTTGAGAACTTTTTAGGAAGTGAGTTCATGTTGTTCTGACCCAACTCTGTGAAGAGTTTCTGTTGTCAGAAAATGGACTCCACCCTCTCCTTTGCTGGCTATGATACATGTTAATGCCAAAGCTGCCATGGTGGTTACACTGTATTGGGAGTTCTCCTCTGAAATGAAACTTGGCTGGGTGAACTCTACTCCACCTTTTGCTCCTACTAGTCTGTATTTGGGGAACCAGTTTACCCAATTCATCTTGGTTTTTTATTGATGATGTTTCCCCCTAAACCTCCCTGGCTTAATTCTAAGCTTGAAAATACAGCATCTACATGAAAGCTTGTATTTAGTGATTAGACTTCTGAAAGTGAGTATATCTGTATACCTAGAAGCAGAGATATTGACATAGATTATGAATCTCTTTACCTTTGACTGACTTCTTTTGCTCTCTTACAATTCTTCATCTACGTTTACCCCATGGATTGCACCTGTTAGTGTCACTCAGTCATTTATTTTGAAATGCTGCCTCTCAGGATTGTGAAAATTAAATGATATATATCTAAATGTGAAGCCATTTCAGAGTGCCTAATGTCAACGCACAGTTCAATAAGTGGTAGCTACCATATGCTGTCACCCCATCGGTGACAACATCTATCTCCCTTTGTTTCCTCCTCAATGCATTCTCATCGCTAGTGTGTCAGCTGCTGAAATTTCTCTGCAAAGGATTCTCAAAAAATTCTGTCTTGAATTATCTACCTTTACCTACAGGCTTGATGAAATTCCATATGCACAGTGTTTGCTTTTTAAATGTATTTTATACTGACTGTTGACTAGACCCATATTTTTCGAAGCGTGTCCTTTGAATCATGGCATTCAAGTCACCCGAAGCAGAGTAACTTAGGGTGGTTCCCAGATATCTGTGTTTTAATCAAGGACACAGAAGACTGTTGTGCACCCCAACATTTGGGAACCAGTGTTAGTCTATTTCCAATCCCTTCCATTTCATCAACATCATCACTTTTGGCAGTGGTTTTTAAGATGGTGAAAGAGATTTATCTTACTACATCCTTAAAGTAACCCTTATTTACAGAATATACCTCTTTAGAATGTATTGATCAGAATATATGTCTATATATATCTAATATATAATTATTATATCTATATATCTATATATAATTATTATAAAGGTTTAAATCTCCAGAGGAAATAGAAGGACTTAGTACAAATTGGTAGATAATGAATGAATGATAATACAGCAGATTCAAGCCTCCTCTGGGTTTAAGTATCTTAGGTATTTGAAGAGATGAACAAGTGAATGCAAACACTTTCCTAAATAGTAAACTCAAAGTAACATAGTTACAGGGGAGCTGGCTCCTTATTTCCCTGCTTTAATTAGAAGACTGAGTTTGACAATGCACTTTGTATATGAGGTGAGCTGTTACAAATTCTTCTTAGAATACTCTATAGACTCTACTTTCTAGGGAAAAAAAAGTCAATAAAAATGTGGAAGATAACCAGAATTCATCTGTGCAATAAGACGAGAACAGAATGAGACTAGTTTTCTCAGATGACTGAGGGAAATCAGAATTGATAATACAGAGCCATACTTTGTATTTCAAAAACACAGCCACTACATGAATACAAATATCTTCCAAGTTGTAGACGAGACTCTTGTGCTAGATGGCAATGTGCAAGTCATGCACAAAGCAAATGAGATGCCTTAAAATAAGTGCTGAATCTCTTGCAAGATGAAATATTAGTATTATTGACATAGGCCAAGCCTTCATCACCAACGTGCCTGTTAATCTCTTTGCTGCTTGTATGTACTAAAGTGGTATTAGGCATTTAGAAGTGAAGACCAGTGAAGCATTTTACTAAAACTACAATTCTAAAGTTAATAGAAGACGGCAAACCAAGAGGGAATCGCATGCTCAGTGATGTAAGCATGCCATGATATAGAAATGTACATTTGGGAGGGACCTCTGCAATTCCCAGTCCAATCTCCCACCCAGATCATTGCATTCTGCTTTACATATGTGAATATAGGAGACATTCTGTGTGTTTATCTAGTAAATATTTATATCATGTTCTAGAGTTATCATGGCTAAACTGTTGCAAGTAAAGCTCATTGGTTCAAAGTTCCATCCCTAATTTTTTTTTTCTCCTTGTACTTAACATTCATTCTTAAATGTCAGGCCTGGATTGCTGCTCCTACCCCTCATTTTTTCTTTCTATTATCGCTGAAAAGTTTGTTCAAAGATATTTATTTATTCTGTTAGTGCCCAGATACTTCCCAATTACTAACCCACATTCTTCTGCTGGCTATAAAATTGTCTTTACTCAGAGAGTAGAATTACAAAAATTAAATGGCCAAGAGGAGAAGCCCTATCTAGACGGTGGTTTTATTCATGACAAGGGAACAAGAACTAACAGGAAAACCTTCAGACAATTTTCCTTCTCTTCCATGTCCTGTCCCACCAGCAAGCTGATGGACTACTGAGACACGATCTTTGGAGCTGGCTGCCGAACTCGCTCCTCCTATTTGCTCATCCTAAACTCTGGAATTGTCTGAAAATTCAGCAATGACAACAGCAGAGCAAGAAATGTGGCCACTTCTTCCCATTTCTTGAAACAGTTCTAAGTTTCTAAAGACAGATAACATTTTTTATGTTTTTTATTTTTAAATTGATTTTTAAAAAGAGAAGAAGGGGGGGAGAGAGAGAGAGAGAGAGAGAGAGAGAGAGAGAGAGAAACATCAATGTGAAAGCTAAACATTGATCAGTTGCCTCCTGCTCGCCTCCCACTGGGGATCGAACCTGAAACCCAGGCATGTGGCAACTTTTTGGTTCCCAGAACAACTCCCAACCAACTGAATCACACTTGCCAGGGCCAGACAGCATTTTTTTAAATGCTATCCAAGTCAGAAAAAGAGTGCCCCTTATAACACCTGTGGTAAAGATCTTAGAACAATTATTTTAATAAAATGATAACCACTCTTGTTCAGTTCCGCAGGACAGATATAAAGATGTCACAGAGCCTGATGGCTCAGCAAACATGCCGTGGCAGGAAGAAGGAAGAGTGCTATGCTAATGCTATTTCATGTCCTTTCAGAAATTAAATAATGGATTTCTGAACGCCTGGATTATAAAACTGCTGTCTCATCAACAACACATTAAAACATTAATCATATTCCAACTGAAAAAAAAATGAAGAATCCTTTTTACACTAAGAACATTTTTATTCTAAGGTAATTTTGACAAAATAAATATTATATTGGTGACATTAATATAATAGCCATTTCTAAATTGATATTGCTGAATGACACCTTTCCGTGTACCTAGTTAACTTACATAGTGTTTGGCTGTTCAATAATATAAATGAGCACCTGAATCTCCACAAAGAAATTTGATAAAGATTGCCTTTTCTATTGACTTATTCCTTGTTTATGTTTTTATCAATAGGACAGGTAGTTTATTTTCGCCATTAGTGGTCACTATATGCTTCCAAGGAAAACTGGTCTGACCTAGAGGGATAAAAAGATTTGGGTCAGTGTGGTGAATATAATGATTAGTTAGTGTGCGGAGGGGACATACACTTCATTGTCATACTTACATGTAACTATTCCAATTCTGGTTGTAGGAGATGATTGAGAAAGAAAATGAGGAGTTGAAAGAGAAATGGGAGGGAGGTTCAGCTTAGAGGTGAACCCTGAGTAGAGGGAAAACCAGCAGGAGCAGCAGAGGCTCTGATGATCTGCCTCCTGGTGTACATGGAAAGTCCTGTTGCTGCTCACACAGACCACATGCTCCACTTTCTCCCCCATGACCTCTCCTTCCCACCACTTCCCTCACTTGAGAAAATGCCAGCAAATTCATAATTCACGGTTTTAGCAGCTTTCCTTAAGCTTTTTGCTAAGTAGACTAGAACCTTCCTGGGATGTCAGCTGACCCAGTAGATACCCCACTAACTCCAACCCTTCTTCTCATCTGAATAGACCAGCCACTCTCTGAATGTGTGCAAAATCTGCAGTTACTTCCAAATAGCTCTCCATTAGCCTGTCGTCTTAGCATATTGTGCCAACCCACCTGAGTAGTCATTTGAACACCGACTCTATGAATAATTCTCTTTCTGACCTATAAAAAGTAGCAAAAGATAAGGAAGAACTGGCCTTGCCTGTAAGATGCTTTTGACTTAGTTGACGGTCTACAGCATGCAATCCTGACATAGCTTGAAGAGGACTGCATAGCAGCATGTAACAAACGCAAACTGCCATGACGTCTTGAGATAAGTGTATCAGATGTGATGAGAGTACAAATTAAAAACAATAACAATATTTATAATTAGAAGTTTGTTAAATAAGTTATAGTGCAACTTATTATGGTACATAATAAAATACTATGTTATCACACAAATTATGACAAAGGCAAGTGTCTCTGAATATAGAAATATGTACATACATATGAAGTGAAAAATTAGATTTCCAAGAAGTAAGTATTGCACATTAAAGTCTTTGTTCAAGAAATAATGTCTAGCCCTGGCCGGTTTGGCTCAGAGGTTAGAGCGTCGGCCTGCGGTCCTGAGAGACCCGGGTTCGGTTCCCGCTAAGGGCGCGTGCCTCGGTTGCAGTTTGTCCCCGGCCCTGGTCGGTTGTGCGGGTGGCAGCCACTCGATGTGTTCCTTTCACGTCGATGTTTCTCTCTCTCTCTCTGTTCCTCTCTCTCCCTCCCACTCTACCTGAACAAAAAATGGAAAAATGTCCTCGGGTGAGGATAAAAAAAAAAAGAAAGAAAGAATGTCTATATGCATGGGGAAATATGCACAATAAAATGTTAAGTCATTATTTCCAGGTATGTGTTTGTACATGACATTTATTTTTTATTTTTTTCTGTATTTTCTGAATTTCTTTTTGCAATACACACATAAACTTTTACTATAAAATAGAAAATCAATAAAGTTACTTTAAATTAATTAGAGTCAGGGAATGAATGATAGATGGCCTGAATGAGGAAGATATGTTGCATTGTTTGACAATGTTTTTTTTAAAGAGTTGGTGGCTGTGGATTAGAAGAAAGGAGAGGGAAAAATGGTTTAGATGAGAAGACTATTGAGATGAGGAAGAAAAGGACTAGATGAATATAAGGAAATGAAAGTTGAAGCCGAGGGAACAGGGAGAACCTTGCAGTTTCACCCTCCAAGCTTCTGCACAAGCTATTGTCACCAATGAAGCTCTAATAACTCTTCCTCTTTGAAGTGTCCTTTGACTCAGGCTTTGGTTTTTGTCCTCACTGTGCACCATACACACCCGCACTGTTATACAGAACACACTGTATGTCATCAGTTAATTTTTTATTTATTTAAATCATTTTCTAAGTAGCAAAGTCCATGAAGGTAAGGGACTTATTTTTCTTGAGCACAATCTTATCATATAATAGATGTACAATACATGTTTGCATAGATTTTAATTCAATTGGCTTGAGTTGAATTGAAACAGTTTTGTAGAAGGATCAGTAAACAGAGCAGAGAGACTTAAAAGTGGGGATGAAGAGTGAGGGTTGATATTTATAATACAGAGGTTTGATGTATATATCTTATTGGTATAAGAGGATGCTTTTTCCAGAAGTTGGATAAAAAAAGCATTACCATTCTTCCAACCGTGTTTACTGGAGATTAGAGTTGGCAGTTCTGGGAAGACTGTTGATAGACAATATTGGAAGTTACCAAACTTGCCCGTTTAATAATCTGCCAAAAGGCAAAATCATTTTATGTATTACAGGTTGTAGATTCCTGATAAAAACAGAACAATGGATTGATACCAATATTAAAGCATTTTCAACAAGTTACTTTGATATCATATAGATCCAATCTTATGCCCAGAAGCCTCAGCGACAATGTATGTAGCTTTTTTTACAATATTGTCACAGTAATGATCTTATTTTTTCTGATTATATGTGTTGGACTCATTTATAGAAGATAATGCAAACCAACAGAATCATACATTAACATTGACTTAATGAACAAGATGTTTTAAAAATGGCAAATACAGTTCCATCAGACCAAGTATTATCTGATTAATGCTTTACCAATTTTTTAGATTATTCTGTCAGTTATATTTTAAGAAAATACATTTAATTAGTGTTTATAGTCTTTAAAGATGATAAATATCATTTAATTCTATTTAAGGGAAAATATTTCTACCTGTAATCCCTCATAAAGGATGGTTTTATTTAAACTTGGACTATTCTCATATATAATTACCAAGGTTGATAAAGTTAAAATTAACTCAGTGCTTTTTGTTTTAATTCTGCATTGTTAATTTCTTAAATATTTTGTTGTACATGTTTTGCTGGTAGAAAAGTATAATGGTTTCATTATCTCCCATGTGAGTGCTCATGCTGTTCATCTGCTTTCCACAGCCATCTTCCACTGCAGGTCCACAGTTTGCTGACATTGTGAGCCATCCAACAATGACAACAGTGTGAGATCTACCAAACTGTCTCAAAATTTCTCCTCAGGGGGGAAAAATGCAATTGTTTCCTGAACATTGTATCCGTTCTTAGGAACCATGACCTAGATAGCAAAAAAATGGAAGTGTTTTCTCTTAGCAAAGGCAGATTTACTGTGATGGATTCATACAGTATTCAGTTGTGTGATGTCAAAATAATTTACTGTTTATTTGAGCGTCTGTCTTCAAAGTAGTTAAACTACATTTAATTATACTTTTTGTAGAAAAGTTCTTAGCAATGACTTCACTTGTGGTATTACCTACTGAAAGAAAGAGTACAGCAGACAGATACATGTCAATATCTATTAAGATAAAAATTTACATAATAAATAAATATTGATTCCTGTCTTGGATTTCTCTGCTAAAGGATACTGGTGAGTTAAAGCAAGAACTTGGTCTTTTTGGCATCTTAATAACCATTTTACTTATTACAAGCCCTTTTAAATAAAGGTATTGACACCAGTTACATTGAATATTCATTATACACAGATATACTGCCCCCTATTGTTTACTTACTGCCTTTTTACTGGGGCTTTCAAAGCAGTTAATTCACATTCCATCCCTGTAAATCCTTCTTCTTGCCAGACGGAGAATCTGACTCAGTCTATAGAGACTGAGTCATAGAATTTTAGAAGCAAAATTATGGTACCTATTAGAAATTTTTGCTCCCTGCTCTGGAAGTGACAGCAGAAGGTATTTAATCTTGGTAGATTGTTTATTTTCTTGAGAAGGAAAGGATGAAGAGAAAAAACGGACTAAGAACAATATTATATGGAGTTTAAAAAAGAGAGCGGGAACAGCTAACATCATACTCAATGGGGGAAAGCTAAAAGCATTTTCCTTAAGATCAAGAACAAGACAGAGTTGTGGTTGTCCATTTTCACCACTTTTATTCAACATAGCACCAGAAGTCCTAGCCACAGCAATCAGACAAGAAAAAGAAATAAAAGGCATACAAATCAGAAGGGAAGAAGTAAAACTGTCATTTGCACATGACATGATACTACATGGAGAGAACCCTAAAGAAATTACTAGCGTATGGCTCAGTGGATTGAGGGTTGTCCCATAGACTGAGAGGTCCCAGTTCAATTCTTGGTCATGGCACATGCCCGGATTGTAGGCTTGATCCCTGGTGGGGGATATGCAGGAGGCAGCTGATCGATGTTTCTCTCTCACATCGATGTTTCTCTCTCTCTCTCTAAAAAAAAAAAAAAAAATCAATAACATATTTTTTTAAAAAAACTACCAGAACTGATAATGAATGCAGCAAAGTAGCAGAATTAACAAAATTAACATTCAGAAATTGGTTGCATTTTTATACACCAATAATAAACTGCAAGAAAGAGAAATTAAGAAAATAACCCCATTTATAAAAAAATAAAATAGCATACCTAGAAATAAATTTAACCAAGGAGATAAAGACCTGTGCTGAGAAAATTATAAGACATTAAAAAAGGAAATTGAAGAACATAAAAATAAATGAAGCATATACCATGCTCATGGATAGGAGAATTAACATCATTAAAATGTCCACACTACCCAAAGCAATCTATAGCTCCAAGGCAATCCTTATTAAAATACCAATGGCAATTTTTATAGAACTAGAACAAATAATCCAAAAATTTATATGGAACTCCAAAAGACCTCGAATAGCCACAGCAGTCTTTTTCTTTTTATCCTCACCGAAGGATAATTTCTCCATTTTTTGTTCAGATAGAGCGGAAGGGAGAGAGAGAAGCATCAATGTGAAAGGAACACATCTAGTGGCTGCCACCCGCACGACCCAACCAGGGACGGGAATAAACTGCAACCGAGGTACATGCCCTTCGCGGGAACCGAACCTCGTTCTCTTTGGACCGAGGACGATGCTCTAACTGCTGAGCCAAACTGGCTAGGGCAGGCACAGTAGTCTTAAGAAAGAAAAACAAAGTTGGAGACATCACACTACCTGATATCAAACTATACTACAAGGCTATAATAATCAAAATAGCATAATACTAGCATAAAAATAGACACATAGATCAATGAAACAGAATAGAGAGCTCAGAAATAAACCCACACCTACATGGTCAATTTATATATGACAAAGGAAGCAACAACATACAATGAGGTAAAGATAGTCTATTCAAAAAATAAATAAATGATGTAAGGAAAACTGGACAGGTACAGGAAGGAAGGAAGGAAGGAAGGAAGGGAGGGAGGGAGGGAGGGAGGGAGGGGAAACAAAACTAGATCATCTTCTTACACAATATGTAAAAATGAACTCAAAACAAATTAAAGATTTAACTGTCAGACTTGAAACCATAAAAGTCTTAGAAGGAAACATAGGCAGTAAACTCTGATATTTCTCTTAGTAGTTTTTATATATATATCCTCAGTAAGGGACACAAAAGAAAAAAATAAACAAATGGGACTGCATCAAACTAAAAAGTTTTTGCACAGCAAAGGAAAACATCAACAAAGCAAAAAGACAACCTATCATTTGCCAATGATACACCTGATAAGGGGTTAATATCTGAAATTTATAAAGAACTCATATAACGCAACACCAAAAAGCAAACAATCCAATTTAAAAATGGGCAGAGGACCTGAACAGACACTTCTCCAAAAAGGACATACAGATGGCCAACAGACATGTGAAAACATACTCAATGTCATTAATCACTAATACAGAAATGCAAATTAAAGCCACAATAAAATATCACCTCACACCTGTCAGAATGGCTATCATTGATAAATCCACAAACAAGTTCTGGCAAGGATGTGGAGAAAAGGGAGTCCTTGTGCACTGTTAGTAGGAAGGCAGATTGGTGCAGCCACTATAAAAAACAGTATGGAGGTTCCCTAAAAAATTAAAAATAAAACTACCTATGACCCAGAAATTTCACTTCTGGACATGTGCTCAAATAAATCCAAAATACTAGTTCAAAATATATATGCATCTTTATGTTTATTGCAGCATTATTTATAATACCCAATATATGAAAGCAACCAAGTGCCCATTAATAGACCAGTGGATAAGCTCAGCCAGTGTGGCTCAGTGGTTGAGCATCTACCCATGCACCAAGAGGTCATGGGTTTGATTCCTGGTCAGGGCACATGCCCAGGTTGTGGGCCTGATCCCCAGTGGGGGGCATGCAGGAGGCATCAAATCGATATTCTCTCTCATCGATGTTTCTATCTCTCTTTCCCTTTCCCTTCCTCTCTCTCTAAAGTCAATAAAGAAAAAAAAATTTTTTTTTAAATAGACCAGTAGATAAAAAAGAGGTGGTACACATATACAACAGAATATTACTTGGCCATAAAAATTATGAAATCTTAAAATCTGCAATAGCAGAATGGACCTATAGGTCCATTATGCTAAATGAAATAAGTCAGTCAGAGAAAGACAAATACCATATGATTTAATTTACATGTGGAGTCTAAAACACAAAATAAACATACAAAACAGAAACAGTCTCATAGATAAAGAGAACAAACTAAACATTGCCAGATGGGAGTGGGTTTGGGGGGCTGGGTTAAAAAGGTGAAGGAATTAAGAAATACGGATTAGCAGTTACTAAATAGTCATAGGGGTGTGAAGTACAGCATAGGGAATATAACCAATAGTATTGTAAAACTATGTATGATGCCCTGTGTGTACTAGAGTTATCAGGGGGATGGGGGTCAATTAGTAAATTATATAATTGCCTAACCACTATGCCGTACACCTGAAACTAATATAAAATAATTAAATGCCAATTGTAATTGAAAAATAAAAAAACAAGTAAAAAAATAAAAAGAGAGACTATAAAATGCCTACTTATGGAAGTTAATAGACAAACTGTTGGATTCAGGGAAGGAGCTCATCCGAGATCCAGTAGCTAATTTAAACAATTAATCCTTTTAACAGACTTATAGAGATATAATTGGCATACAGTAAGCCAAGGTTGTATATATAATATATATAGCGCAACTTGACAAGTGTTGACATATTATATGCCCCTGAAGCTATCACCACAATCAAGATAATAAACATATTCATCATTTCATACCCCTTTATTTCCAAGGCCTCTTTGTGGCCCTTGGAGATATGATTTTATTTCTGTTAGATGTCTAGCAGTAGAATGAATAGGCCATATGGTATATGTATGTTTAACTTTTTAAGAAACTGCCCAACTGTTTTCCAAAGTGGTTTTCCTCAATTTACATTTCCACCAGCAGTGTAGAGTTCTAGTTGTTCCTCACCAACATCTAGTGTGACCAGATTTTTAATTTTAGAAGTTCTGGCAGGTATGTAGTGACATTCCATTGTAGTTTTGAAGCATGTCCCAAAGGACTAGTGATGCTGAGCATCTTTACATGTACTCATTTGTCATTTGTATATCTTATTTAGTGGACTGTCTGGTAAAGTTTTTTGGCCATTTTTTAATTGGGTTGTTGTTTGTTTTATATATTTCAGATATAAGTTCCTTTTCAAAATTAAATTTATTGGGGTGACATTAGTTAATAACATTATATAAATTTAAAGTGTACAATTCTGTAATACATCATCTGCATATTGCATTGTGTACTCACCCCAAAGTCTAGTCTCCTTCTGTCGCCATGTATTTGACTCCCTTGACCCACAAATTCTTTTATGAAGAAATTCACAAACTGACTCTAGTCACATTAAATGCAACTTTGAAAAAGAAGAAAAACTGGAGTCAATTAACACTACCTGATTTCAAGATTTATTATAAAGCCACAGTAACCAAGACACTATGGTCATGGCATAAAAACAGACAAATAGACCAATGGAATAGAATTCTCCGGCCAGAAATAGATTCATACATGTACATAATTTTTGACAAAGGTGCAAAGGCAATCCAATGATAGTTTTTTCTATGAAGAGTGATGGAACAATGAGATATACATATTCAAATATATTAACCTCAGTCCAAATGTTGAATCATATACAAAAATAACCTAAAAATGGATCATAGAACAAAACATAAAACCTAGAAGCAGCACTGGCCACATAATTTTCAGACACAGTACAAAATGAAAATGCAAGCACCCTTGTTAAAAAATTACTGAGAATTTCAAGATGGTAACAGCAGAGCATTAAACCAGGAATGGGCCCTCTAAGCACGGGACCATGTGTGACTTCTTATGGTGCATGTCCATGAAGTCAACCCTGCCCCCAAATTGGAAAACATCTAGATGAAAACATAGGAGAACACTTTTGTTACCTTGGGTTATGCAAAGATTTCTTAGATAGATACAATACCCAAAACATAAATACAATGCCCAAAACATAACTGATAAATTAAACAAAATCAAAATAAAAAACTTCTGCTTTCAAAGGATTGTTAAGTGAATGAAAATAGAAGCCCCACAACTTCCATGCCGGTGTGGCTCAGTGGTTGAACTTCGATCCACGCACCAAGAGGTTTCTGGTTCCACTCCCAATCAGGGCACATGCCCAGGTTGTGGGCCCTATCCCCAGTGGGGGCATGCAGGAGGCGGCCAACTGATGTTCTCTCTCATCGATGTTTCTATTTCTCTCTCCCTCTCCCTTCCTCTTTCTCTAAAATCAATAAATAAAAATTATTTTAAAAAAAAAAAAAACAAACTTTAGCCCTAGCCAGTTTGGCTCAGCAGTTAGAGTGAAAGCCCACGGACCAAAGGGCCTTGGGTTCAGTTCTGGTCAAGGGCTCGTACCTGGGTTGCGGTTCGATCCCTAGTCCTGGTTGGGGTAGTGCAGGGGGCAACCAATCAATGTGTCTCTCTCACATCGATGTTTCTCTCTCTCTCCCTCCCTCCCAC
The DNA here is from genome assembly GCF_014108415.1 of Molossus molossus. Taxonomy (NCBI): domain Eukaryota; kingdom Metazoa; phylum Chordata; class Mammalia; order Chiroptera; family Molossidae; genus Molossus; species Molossus molossus. Next base: position 21,593,252 of record NW_023425347.1, on the reverse strand, counting down.
TCTATTTGAAAATCAATGGAAAAGTGTCCTTGGGTAAGGATTAAAAAAAAAAAAAAGCTACAGACATGAGATAATATGCCAAAAAAATTAATGAATTTTAACATTGTTTACCTACTTATGTGCCAGACACTGTTCTAAGAAATTTATACAAGTTCTTATATATGTATGAAACGATTAAAAAATAGGAGCCAAAATTGGAGCCCAGGCTAAAGTAAAAACAAATAACACCTCTTTCTTTCATTTTTCTGTCCTTAATCTGTCTGAGGAGGGCTTTTTAAAACTCACCTATTTCTTATTTCAACAGACTACCTTTTAAAACTCCTGTCGTAGGCATTTTTGCTGGACACATCTGCCCAGCTATGTTCAATATATAACATCCTCTTCTTATAAGCCTTTTCCAAGACGGGGCTAACCAAAAGGTTATCAGTGCTTCCGGGACAGGCATCAGCAATGCAAGGGTAGCACAAGTAAGTTTGTAGCGCTTAGTGCCAGATAAAGCAGCCTTGAGCTTGAATTGCCACATTGCCCAATTTACTCTTTAAAAGCAAGGGACATTCCTGCTGCAGAGTACATAGTGGTTTCTTATGTCCGGAAAGACTGCCTGTGCCTCCGTCAGTGGCCACTTACATCTAGAGAGGGACCAAGGCATGGGAACGCTCATGTTTATCTGTGTGTCTGAGCCCACCCACTGTTTCACTGCCAGCCATGGAGAAAGAAGTATCAAGTCCTAAAAAGGCATTTGCACTGAATAGCACAATATGCTTGGATACCCTTACTTCATGTAAACACAGGGCGATTGTGAATTCTGAGAGCCTGGGTGTTACAGTTCAGCAAGGGTCTGATTAGCCTCTAGAATGCATTCCCAGAAAGGGCTGTAGATCTCTTTGTCTGGAGGATGGGTGTACACATGACTTTGGTCACCAGGGCTTCCTAGCAATTCTGTGAATATTTCATCCCAGCTTCCCATAGAGGAACATTCTGCTAGTCTCTAGCACTTTGGTGGCAAAGGGCTTTTGGCTAGCCCAGCTTATTTTTACAAGTGCGAGTGAAGCATTTTGATGTAAAAGGAAGGCTCGTGGGAAACTAAATTTCCTTCTTTGCATGATAGAAATAATGTTGCTTGTACGTTTTCAAAAGCTGGTAATTGCTGAGTAAATTCTGTTTTGAACTATCAGTGCTGAGAGTCTTTCGTGACTTCAGCTTTTGACATCATGCAAGTGATTGTCTGTGCCTAAGAATCAAAAGTATGCATTGAGTAGCCCCTCATAGTCTCTGGTTTCAGCAACCAAAAAGCACAGGGTCTTATTCTTTATTTCCATTGTATAATATTCTATGTAGCACTTTAATTTTTAATGTCTCTGTGCCTTCCCACCTTCAAAAGGAGTAATACAATAACTGGTTTTGCCTACTGTGCTGGCAGGATTTGGGGATCACATTTTTCCTGGGTGTTCTTGGTCATGTGGCCAGAGAACATTCCTTTGAATTTACCCCCACAGCAATTCAGCCTTTCTGATTTCAAGCCAGTCAAGAGAGAGCAATTCCAACAAAACCTGAAATTGAGGCATTTGTCACTTGCCACACCCAGGGCATGGCCCTCTGAGATTTAGCAACGTCCAGAAAGATGAATATGATTATCTCTTTGTGTCAACTATTTAAAACTTAAGTTTTAATTTTAATCAAGTTAGGATATGTAAAGTTTTGAAATGTGAATGTTCCCTGGGCATACTAGCATAGTTCATTTTTTCCAAACAGAAAAATCGTAGGTTTTAAATTTTGGAGCAGCTTTTAAACTTTAGGAAAGACAAAAATCGATGTAGTAAAATGTCTGTATACATTTATCTGTGGTGATATGACTGGCTCCAAGATAATAACTTACCCCCTCTAGTGCTCCCTCAACCAACTTTCTGTCTACAATAACAATATTCTCTCTGTGTGTATTTATACTAATATAAGAATCTATAAAACTATGCCCATATTTAGGAAAAAGAAAGCCTTTCTTTGGGGTTTTATAATTCTGCTTTTCTTGATAAGTGTGCATGTAGACCATCCATGTGTGCATGTAAGTGAAAGAGAATGTCACTTGTTTCCATACAACTATTAGAGGCAGTAATGTATAAGGATTAGGGAAGAGGAGGGTTGCTGCATCTACCTGTGAAACCTGCATTAAATAATTACTCCTCATTTCATCAGGAAAAAGGAATGTGCTCTGGGGAAATAGTAGTGCAATAGTCATCAAGTACCCACGTGGCTAAACAAAACACCTGCCTGCTGCATCTATGTCAGTTCTGGGAAAGGGGAGAGGGTTTCCTCACAGAGGGTAGACAGAAAGAGAGGAGGTCCACATCTCACTCAATTACCTATAAAAATGAAGGTGTCAATCCATATCATGTACACGAATGAAGATAACTCTTGAGTTAATTCATCTCTTAGCTCGTTTAAAGATGGGAGATTTGCAGGGTGAAGGCACTAAAAATTCATATCCCCACTGACTGCAAGTTTTTATGTTGATTTCTCATCTGAAGGGCTCAATTTTTTTCTTGACGAGTCCACACAAGGCGCTATCAAAGTTCATTGTGCAATTTTGTTTTGAACCTTTGAAGGACAGCTTTTTTTATTAGAAATCTAACAGAACTGTCCTTAATTAGCAGGCTTTTCTGCAGGGTGGGGCCCAAGCAGGACTCCAGGGACTGGAAGTGTGAATTTCAATGCTTTGTTGCAAAAAGAGACTTAGATATTCTCAGCATTTTATTTAAAGCAGGATACGCTGACATATGAGAAGCGGTGCATTAATGGCCTACATTAAGTTACAGGTATGAATTTTACATAAAATGGATTAATATTATATGTCACGGTAGAATTTTAAATACTCCATGTCCATACATTTTTAATATTTACATGCTCTAATTTAATAATGCTCAAAGCAACTGCATTTTTTTGAACCCACTTTTGCATCTAGATGGGCAAAAGAAAAACCCTACAACGTTTTTGTTTTATTTTTATTTCCTTTCACCAAAAATCTGCATTCGGCATTCTTTCCTTTCCTAAGCTTTAAACCTTTTCTAAAAAGAAAATGCAAAAGCTACACATTCCATTCCATCATTATGGTTTCAGCAATTGTGAAAAGGCAAATAATGAAACGGAGAGGGAAAAATACAGAACAGAAGGAACATGCCTTCTTGAACAGCGTCCTTCTTAAGGCACTGGAATCCCAGGTATGGAGTGATGATGGGTAGCGGGCGGAGGGTCCCCATGTACCGCGGTATTCGGGCGGCAGGATATCCTCGAGCAGGGCTCGGCGCTCCTTCAGCAGCCTAAGCCGAGGGAGAAATAATTCTAGCCGCACATTCCCGCAGTTCTTCGCAGGAACTTCTCCCTCTCTTTCCCCTCCCTAGGGCACACACCAGCCTGGCCCGGCTCCCACCCAGCTCTTTTCTCGGAGCCCCGACCTACGGCGTTGACGGAATGGAGTGCCCTTCCCATTGGCCTAAGCGTCATTCCCTGAGGTGGCACCGTCCGCCTGATTGGCTGGCCACTCCCGACCCCCGCCCACCCCTCTGCTCGGGTTGCCCGGCTCCCCGCCCCCCAGCACTGCCCGGAGCCTCCGCCCTCGCCGGCTCCCTCCGAGCTCCCAGCCCGACTCCACACAGCTCGAGTGGGACCCGGCCTGCGCGCTGGCCCCGCCCACGAGCGCGCAGCTCCATAAATACAGCTGCTCCGCGGACTGGGCGGGAGCAGGGAGGAGGTGCGGTTGTGAGTCAGTGCTGGGAGTGGGGAAACCTCGGGCGTGGGGGGGGTGCGGCAGAGGCGGCAGCGGCGGCGCGGCGGCGGTAACTGGGCTGTAGTCGGAGCTCCGAAGGGAGTGACTAGGGACCCCGGTGGTCTGTTTTCCTTCCGGTGCTTTTGATATTTCTTGCCTTTTGGTCCCGGCCGAGTGTCTCCCATTGAGCAGAGATCCCATCGCAAAACCCGAAGCGACTCTCCAGTCAATTGTTGGGCGCGTGATCACTGAGAGCTTTGCGGCGCCCGGAGCGTGGACCCAGCGCGCCAGTCGTGAAGGCAAGGGGAGTGGAGCCGGCTGCGGGCGGAGGTCCGGCGCTTGCCTGCCTGCCTCGCTCGCCCTAGCGGGTCCGCTCGCGCAGGGCGCAAGGCGCGCGATGAAGGCGGTGAGCCCGGTGCGCCCCTCGGGCCGCAAGGCGCCGTCGGGCTGCGGCGGCGGGGAGCTGGCGCTGCGCTGCCTGGCTGAGCACGGCCACAGCCTGGGCGGTTCGGCTGCCGCGGCTGCGGCTGCGGCGGCCGCACGTTGCAAGGCGGCGGAGGCAGCGGCCGACGAGCCGGCGCTGTGCCTGCAGTGCGATATGAACGACTGCTACAGCCGCCTGCGAAGGCTGGTGCCCACCATCCCGCCCAACAAGAAAGTCAGCAAAGTGGAGATCCTGCAGCATGTTATCGACTACATCCTGGACCTGCAGCTGGCGCTGGAGACGCACCCGGCTCTGCTGAGGCAGCCGCCACCGCCAGCGCCGCCGCACCACCCGGCTGGGACCTGTCCGGCCGCGCCACCGCGGACTCCGCTCACGGCGCTCAACACCGACCCGGTGAGAGGCCGGGCGCCTGCCCGGGCGGACGCCGCGGGGGGTCCAGGAGGGCGGTGACCGGGTGGCGGGCCGCGGGCGCTCCCCTTCTTCCGGGCCAGGGCTGCTGAAAATGACCGCACTAACCGCCCCACACACACCCCCTTCTAGCGCCCGGCGCCGCCGGCGGCTGGCTGGGTGCAAAGAGCATGGGTCCGGGTGAACTAGCTGGGCGGGACTGGGCTTGGGTGCATCCTGGGCTGTCAAGTCCAGCCTGTTTCCGGGCTGCAGGCTGGGGAGGGGGCGTCCGCGCGCCAGCCTGTTTCTCAGAACGAATCCAGGACAGCCAGGAGTGTGCGGTGTTTGCGCCTGCTAACCATTCCCTTGGTATTCCGTTGCTGTTCCAGGCCGGCGCGGTGAACAAGCAGGGCGACAGCATTCTGTGCCGCTGAGCCGCGCTGTCCAGGTGAGCGCGCCTTTCCCTTCTCGAGTGGCCGATCACCGGAGACGTCGGGCCTCCGGGGCTTCCGGTGCCAGGCACCGCAGTGTTCTTTGCCCCCAGCATTTCTGAGGGCAAACTCCCAAGAAGGCGGACAAACCCCTCTCTCCCTGCCAGCTAATTAGCAACTGAACCCGTACTTTGCTTTAGTAACTGGGGCTCCACTCTAAAGGGGGACAGATCAACTCCTGTCCCCGCCACCTCGAGCCTCCTCCAGTGACCTGCGTGCTCTAACTTCCCTCTTCCCTGTCGAGGGTATGGAAACGGCCGGATGCCCCCCTGCGCATTCGGACACCCACAAAGGGGAACGTGGGCAGCGCCCGGGAGTGGGTCCCCTCTCCAGGTTTCCCGGGGCCCCGCAGCTGCCTGCTCGGCGCCTGGCCGGCCGCGGGCTGCGGGTGTTGTCTGACCTGGTGGTTTGTTTTGGGTTGTTGATCAAGCATGTCTTGAGTTTTGTCGGCGGCGCCAGTTAGTCTGCAGCGGGAAGGTTCCCACACCCCCTCTATTCATTCCTCTTCCACAGGTGTGCGGCCGCCTGAGCCGGAGCCAGGAGACTAGAGAGGGAGGGGGAAGAGCAGAAGTTAGAGAAAAAGGCACCGGAGGAAAGGAGAAAACATCAGCAATCCTAGAAACGTTTTCGCCAGTCATTCCAAGAGAGAGGGAAAGGAAAGAAAAATAAAACTTTCATCTTTTTTTTTTTTTTTTGCACGTTCATAAACATTCTACATCCGTATTCTCTTTTGTCTCTTCATTTATAACCGCTGTGAATTGTACATTTCTGTGTTTCTTGAGGTGCAGTTAAACTTTTAAGCTTAAGTGTAACAGAACTGATAAATAGAAAGTCAAGAGTAAATACGACTTTAGAAGCCTACTCGTTGTGACCAAGGAGCTCAATTTTTGTTTTGAAGCTTTACTAATATACCAGAGCATTGTAGATATATTTTTTTTTACATCTATTGTTTAAAATAGATGATTAAAACGGGGCAGGGAGCTTTCTTTTTCCTGCAAGAATGTTACATATTGTATAGATAACTGAGTGACATTTCATACCATGTATATATAGAGATGTTCTATAAGTGTGAGAAAGTATATGCTTTAATAGACTACTGTAATTATAAGATATTTTTAATTAAATATTTTTTTGTAAATATTATGTGTGTCTTTTTTAAATCTATGGGAATATTTCTTTTGGAAAATTATTTTTCAGCTCAGTTGCAGAGCTCTTGATATCTTGAATGTCTTTTCTGTTTGGCTTGGCTTTTAATTTGTTTTTGTTTTGCAAAGTACCGCGTAGAATCGGAAGTAACAGTTATAGCTAGTGGTCCTGCATGACTGCATGAAATGTTTAATCACAAAATAAACTTGTCCTGAGTCCATTCAAATGTCTTTTCTTTAACCTAGATTGAAATCTTTGTATTTGAGGCATACATGTTGGAAAGATACTTTATCAGTTTTTAAGTACAGGGCTTGACAGTGTAATATATAAAGAGTCAGTGTTTGTTTTCTGATTGAAGTCAACATGGATTCTGAATGATTTTGCATATGGGATGGGGAAATGCTTGGATCCTTAAGGAGTTTATGAAATCAGTTTTATCAAAGTGAAAAAATGCGTATCATTCTTCATTTTACACTAAAGCTTAATGTCACTAAAGTTTCATGTTTGTACAGATTATTTAAATCATAGAAATGAAAAATGTTCTCTGCTTGCTACCAAAGGACAACCTCTTGGAAATGAACACTTTCTGCTTTCCTTCCTCCAAAGAATATTAATAGGCAACAGTGAGAGAAAAAAATAAAAAGGCATAATGGCAAATCCTTCAAGCAGGGATAAAAGTCGATCTTCAAACATTAACTTAAATAGACCAAAAATTCTGATGACTGCATCTAGATTATTTTTTTATAAAAATGATTTTCACTATAGCTATGTTAGTTACCAGTAAACTACTGTCCAATCTCTTGTGATGTGTAACTTTTACATGTGAATATTAAAGTAGATTTATCTGTCTTGTACTGTGATTTCTGGTCTCATTTCTTCAAAACCTTACACTACTAAGACTTTCTTTTCTAAGGAAGGTAATATTTTCTAGGTTAGATAGGACTGTCAGGGCCCCTGAACATTGTGCTTTTAATGTGATCAGTACTTTACACAACAGTTAGATGGAATTTTTAGAGTGAGAATTAAGTAGGATTTAATTGGGTGCTTTGTAAATAGTCAACTATGTGTATAATGTGGTCTGTTTGATTTTTTAAAAGAAAAGGATTTGTTTCAGATTATACAAGAATAAAAGTATTATAGACCCAAGGGACTTTTTACGAGGTCAAAGTCAAATATGTATAGGGATATGAAATATGGTGCCTAGTAGTCAGTGGAAATGGTAATGTCTCAACAGAAATGAACAAAGTTAATGCTAGTAGATTCAAATAAATCAAAAGCTTTTAAAAATCTGTCTTATCCCCAGCATGTGATCTCCTCAGCTTTGACATTTCACTGGTCTTAGGTATTTTTAGAATTTAATGTATTTGATGTTGCGCCTTATAAAGTCAAAGGACTGCTTGTTTAGATGAGGTTTATTTTTATTTTTGATACTATTCATTCTTGTCACACATCAAGAGGAAAACGCAAGAACACTGCTGGAATTCCAAATCTGAAGAATTCTAACGATTGCATTCTTTGTTATTAAAAAGGGGGACAATTCCTCCTTTTTATTTGGCAGTTTAATTCCAGTAGAAAGCAAGTCACATGTGTGCAGTTGGTTGGAGTTAAGCATCTGTCAGCCTGACTGCTGAACCTGCCTAAGCCTTTAGGTTCATTTTAAACTTACGCTGGGAAGATTATAAAGCTCTAAATAAGTGGATAAATATTTTTGGTTTTTGAAGATAGACATTGCCCTTTTGTTAATTTTATATTTTGGACATGAAAAAAACTGCTAAAAGGAAAGAAAAAATGTTACAGATACTACATTTTAGACAGTTGGCATTTTCCCCTTAGGCTCTTAAACACAGCATTGGATGTCTCTAAAAAAAGAAAGTCATTGTTTATTTTTTTAAAAACGATATGCAATTGTATAAGTTACTACATTCTATTAAAATTTGGCTGTGTCCTAACCAAACAACCAGATCAAAACATTTTGAGTCATTTATCTGGCAAGTTCTAATTTTTCAGAGAGTTGGTTTAACAGAGGAAAATATCCTGACTTCTCTCATTTCATTTGTCTACTTTTCATTGTATAGGCACAACCAAAGAATAAGAATCATTTAAAACCTTCAGTGGAAAAAAAAATAAGTATCCCACAGTGGGATGTTGTTTCGAATGTGGTTATAGAATCCTGAACATCTCAGACATCTCATGTTAAAGAAAGAAGAAAAAAAAAAAACCATTTTCATTTTAAAGAATTAATATACTTTGATGTTGTATAAATATTATTCAAGATCATTGTCAAGCTTTACCTGAATTTTTAGAACTTTAAAAAATTTTGACAACCCCCCTCCCCGCCCAAATCTATTGTATTAAATGCCTTCTCTAATAATAAATCTCACTGAGCAAAGGCTTCTGAAGTTTGTGGTTTTTAATTGACTTCTACCGAGTTATACAATTTTTCATTATCAGGAATGGGGCTCTTGATGGATCACCTCAATTATTTACAGTGTTTCTTACCATGTGATGAAAAATGTGGCTTAAAAATGGTAATATGAACAGAAAGAAAATCTAGTTTGAATGCTAGGAAAAGCTTGTCTACTCTGTGGTGTCTGCTAGGATAGGAAGCAATAAGCCTAAAGAAGGCAGCAGGATAATGTCCAGGGAGACTAGACCTCCTACCCCCAAATTACACAAGTGCGCGCGCGCGCGCGCACACACACACACACACACACACACACACACATACACAGTGAACAGTGCAGGCAGAAAGAAATGATTTCACATTAGTACAGAACCAAATAAAACTGGCTTTGCCCTTCTAGCTGGCATACTTTAATTATATATATGTTAATCAGCCCAGATAGCCCTTGGATCTCAACAGGGCCAAACATCAAACCCTCCAGGCTTATAAGGAAGAGAAATCTTCCTTTTCCTGCTTTGCAGGAAATTAATTTACCTTCCTCAGAATTATTCTTAATAGGGCTGCCCTCAGTAGGTATTCTTCAGACCCAGAAGATTTCTTTCAATTACAACCCATGATATTTCGCTAAAATATTAATTATACTAATTAAAACCATTGCCCAAAAGGTTTTAGGATTGTAATTTTACTTACAGAGTTCTACCTTGAGCATTAATAAAATCAATACTTTAAAAAAAGAGAACTCATAAAAGAAAGGGAGGCGAAAGGCAGTCATAGACCCTTCATTGAAAATGTTTTCAGATTGTCAATGAATTTTTGAAAGTATGTTTTGCGTTCAAGTGCCTCCTTCAGATTGATTTGTATCCTGGCTTGTTCTAAAAAGTTTCCCCTAAGTGCTAAAACTCAGGTCTGAACAACATTGCCAAAGGTTTTCTAGACTCACCCAAGCAAAGCAATTTGGTAGGAAGGCTGCTGACGTTAGTTCCATCATTCATAAGTCTCCACAGTCTATTCACACATGAGATATGAAAAGAGGGCCATAAAAATTGAAGTTAATTTCAAAAGTCTCTCTGAGTCCATAAAAGAATAAACACATCAGTTTCTGGGGAAAGAAGAACAAAATGTGTTACCTGTATTCCACTGGCTAAAGTGTGGCTCAAGGGGAATTGAACTTAAAAATGTTTAAATAAAGAGACTCAAAATGAATTCTCTATGTGAATCCACCCTCATTTTTTCCAATAAGAAATCTCATGCTTTAGAACAGAATCTTCTAAGAAATTACATTAAATATTGGCAAAATATGCAAATTCCTGGAGAACCGAGACACCATTACTTGCTTTAATTTACTGGTCTCAATTCTTTATGGTAGAATGTGCATTTCAGCACTTTTAGTATGCATATTAAATTCAACTTTTAAAATCTTATCTTTATCCCAAAGTTTAATTTTCAAAGGCAGGTATTGCTGTCCGACAGTTAGTTCTTCATGCAAATTCATATATTTTTAAATGTTTCTTAAATATTTACTGAAATGTTTTAAATATTTTCTTAAATATTTTAAGCATTTAAAAAAATATTTACTACACCCTTCATAAGCTTACACTTAAGTAATCAATTGAGAGACCATAGCTGTGTGTGTGTGTGTGTGTGTGTGTGTGTGTGTTTAGCTAAAAATAGTTAACCAACATACAGAAAAATATCTTTCCAAAAGGAGTTTCCCTCTATGAAAATAAGTAAACTGTATTAACCTTCCTCTATTCTCTCTCCACTTTAAATTCTAAGATTGGAGATTTCCGTAAAGATGTTCCCTGCACTTTTTTTGGACTGCTATAAGTTACCCATGTTATTTTTAAGCATTCACGCGGGACAGAAAATAAAGAACAAGTCAATCGTCATGTTTATCAGATCGGACTTGGTTTAATCTCATAAATGAAAAGGAAGGAAGGAAGGAAGGAAGGAAGGAAGGAAGGAAGGAAGGAAGGAAGGAAGGAAGGAAGGAAGGAAGGAAGGAAGGAAGGAAGGAAGGAAGGAAGGAAGGAAGGAAGGAAGGAAGGAAGAAGAAAGAAAGAAAGAAAGAAAGAAAGAAAGAAAGAAAGAAAGAAAGAAAGAAAGAAAGAAAGAAAGAAAGAAAGAAAGAGGAATGTGCTTACGTTAAACCTCAGAAAGCTAGGGAAATAGACCTAAACTTGTACATCTTACTCCAGCAGTAAAATTTTGCGTCTTACTCCAGCAGTAATTCTTGGAAACACTTTTCATTCACATTGAACCTGAGTCCCTGGCCATAAGAAAAACAAAGTGGGTTCCTTAGGGTAGAAGGCTATGCATGATTCTTCTTTGTATGTGCTACAGTACCTAACCAGGCTGGGAAGTCCAAGATCAAGGTGTCAGCTGACCTGGTTCCTAGAGGTCACTGCCATTGCTGGATGAGCATAGCAATTCACAGGCTTCCTTCAGATGCCCACTGTCACACCTGGCACTAGGCTTCCTGCTTAGAGCTGCATCATAAGATGCAAAAAGAACCCAGGGCCTGGACTTAAGGATGTGCCAACTATCATTTCCCACCAATCTTTTCTTCCCTCCGCGCCTGGCTGCCTTCAAGCACACATTCTGTGCTTCAGCTGTACCTAAGTTCTTGTCTGCATGTGCTCCATGGCAAACCATGTTTATCTCTCTAATCTTGACAGCTTGATCGATTTCCTGAGAGTTAAGAAGAGAGCAGGCTCAGAGGGATACACATGATGCAGGGAGGGGCACCTGCTCAGCCAGCCAAACCAGCTAAGTCAACTTGCCCATCTGTGGGTAAGAGCTGACCTATACAACACCCAAAAAGGTATGCTTTTTCATGCCTTCCTTTCTTTGCACGCAGTGTTACTCTTACTGGATCCCATGACCCCCACTGCCTGTCTAGGCTGTTGCTGAACTTCTCACCATTCTTCAAGACCCACTGTTAACTCTTCTGCAAAAATTATATGATGCTTCTCCACCTCCCTCCCAAAACAGCCACCACCACCCATGCTATAGTATAATTATTTTCACATGACTTGCTTCCTGTAGACTCCTGACCCTCCCGGGAATCCAGACCACAAAGTACTAGGAGAGCATTCCTGTAACTCCCTGTGCCAGCAAATCTTGCAAATTCTTTGCAACTCAAAATTGCAGTTGAGAGGTTGTCATTATCTTTCAAAGCCTTTGGCTGCCTCTAACGTGGAAACTAGATAAGCTATGTGTTCTTGAGAATGAGGGCGCACGGTCAGCCTTGGGCAGAGAGAGTTGGAAGAAGAGACTGAGAAGGAGAGAAGAGAGGCAGAACAGATCCTGTCTCCCGAAGCTTCGAAGAAAGAAACGTCCCGGACCCAAGTTGGGATAAGTAAACAAAGACACCTCAGTGCCAGAGATGAAAATGTGGGGCAAGGACGTGATGGGCGAGGGTGGAAGCAGCAGGCAGGGGCACCCAGGAAGATTGTGCGGTCAGGTATCTGCATGTGTGTCTTGGGCCTCTGTTCTCATGGACTGGAGAAGTGACATGGCATAGCTCAGCCACAGAGAACGCAGTGAGTCTTCATGAGTCACTTCTGAAAACACAATCATGCTGCATCAGTGAAAAAAGCCTTTACAGATAGAAGTTCCATTGCCTCTGCTATGAGTGAGAAGTAGAGTCGTGTGATTAGTAACCTGAAACATATCTTGTAACTTTCCTCTCATTTTTCAGTGAAGGAGGCAAAAGTCTAAATGGTGGAGTGGTGCAATCAAGCCTAGCACCTGGTCTCTGTCTCTGACCCGGGGCCACAAAACTCAGGATGGATGGATTCTATTCAGTTCACTCGGAAGTGGTTTATCTCAGTCCGTATTCTAATCTACAAATGACCTCATGTTCCTTCCTAAGAGGTGGGGTTCAAACCCTTGGCAGATAACCTAAGTGCAGGGCTGATCTGGCTGCCTTATGAAAAAGAGAACAAAGGTAAAGTACTTTTATAACAAGGATCAGGTATTTCAAAGCTCTTTGACAAGGGAGGGAAGGCAATTCCATGGGGAAAGGATAGTCTTTTCAACAAATGATGCTGGAACAATTAGATGTCCATAAGCCAAAAGCATGAACTCAGACACAGACTTACACATTTCTCAAAGATTAACTCCAGAGGGATCATAGCCCTAAATGTAAAGTGCAAAACTATAAAACTGAAGAGAAAGTGTGTGTCACTTTGGGTCTGGTAATAAATTTTTAGGAACAACACCAAAAGCATGAAAGAATTTCAACCCTATGTTACTTGACGAGTATGTCCAGCACAGCTGTGTGCAGACCCACCCTCCAGCCAGTGCAGGCAGAGTGATGTGGGCGGGGCCACAGGCTGTCAGGCTAAACCGAAAGACTTGGGCGCTACTCTGATCTCTGCAACTAATTAGTTGTGTCCCTTCACACGAGTAACTTTTCCAAGTTTCAGTGGCCACATCTGTAAAATGTGTATGTAATAAAAATTACCTACCACAAAAGGTTCCTCAAAGATTAAAAAAAAGTACATATTGAAAATAATTTAGAGGAAATGGTTATAATTATAGATATAATTATATGTGTGTGTGTGTGTGTGTGTGTGTGTGTATGTGTGTGTGTGTATATATATATAGAGAGAGAGATTCCTAAATTCCCCCATCCCACCACTGAGATTCTGACTCATCAGGTATAGGGTAGGAACCAGGAATCTGAATTTTAGCTTTTCCCTGGTGAATCTGGGGCAAGTCTCCCAGGAACCCCATTTTGAGAAACACTATTATAACCATAACATGTTGTATAGGTTTCGGCTATTATTGTTAGGCCACACATGGTATATTTCTCCTTCTTTTGACCACTTTCCAATTTTCCAGGAGCTCTAATCGAGTCAAGTGGAGAAGTTCGTAGGTCAGCAGCAGGTCATGGTAGTAATAGCTAGGGTGCAGAGGGAGGTGGGCCCCCGTAGGAAATTCCCAGGAGGGAGTTGCCTGGAGGGGGTGAAGTGTGTCCCTGGGACAGGCCTCTGGTTAAGATGCAGAGTCTCCTAGACCTTCGTTTCCCATCCTAATCTTTCCATGAGTCAAAACATTCATAATAACCTCCTTTGCTTGACCTGTGCCATTAAATCTCACATTTCCTAACAGCATTTTCTACCCCCTTGTATGTTATTACCGCTTATATTACATTATCTCATTATATCTATGGGATGACCTAGAAAATGTTTTAAAATGTTTGGAGAAGGTATGTCTGCACAGGCAGCCATGAGCAGTGTAACTTTAATGGTAAAGAGATTCTTCTGGATAAACAAATTTAGAAAAATATTTCATTTCCCCTACTATATTACATCATCCTAAGGGATTGGCTTTAATATGATGTAGAAAAATAGTCTAACTGGTTTTGCCCCAACTGTTGTGTTTGCCTTAGAACCGTCCTAATTCATGGCTGTCCAGTGTTAACATGGCGTGTGCATGTAAATTTGGGATATGGCACCATTAAAGGTGACTCCATTTGATTTCTTCTTGGTAAAATTCTATATAGATTTTTATAAATTTAAAAGCAGTGGAAAGGATAGCTTCAATTCTTCCAAAATTGAATAAGAACTTTATACAAAGGAACATCGGTAAGTGTGTGGAATTAGGTTTTGAGTTCTGCCACTTACTGTGTGGCCTCAGACAGGGTACTTAACCTCTCTGTGCCTTATTTAAACTTTCTTTCATAATGGGATAACAATACTTCACAATAAGAGTCTTTTTGAGAATTACATGTACAAAGCCCCTAACAAAGTATCAGGCCCATGAAATATTGAGTATATCTTAGTTTCTTTCCTCTAATCACTCCTGCCCCCTTTTCATCTTCTATGATCTAAAAACATGCTTGCCTTCTCCAGGATGAAAATGGGATTAAAAGAATGCAGGAGTAAGGAGTGTGTGTGCAATTGGCTTCTCAACATGAAGGACACATTTCTCAAAAATGCACTCACGTTTTAGGGAGACCAAGATTTCAAACCTTCTAAATGCAGCCACTATTTTCTGTCATTGCTTTCTCTCCAGAATAACACAGAGGTAATCTGTACACACAAGACGGAAATGACAGAGGTGTTGATGGAAGAGAAAGGATTTGAGGAGAGACGGAGTCCGAGGAGCAAGAAGGAACTGCCGTGGTGAGGGGCAGGGGGAACTAGAAGCTGGCTTACAGGAAATTCAAACGGTGGCCTGAATATCTGTTGCTTTTGTTGTTAACATGGTCAGGCGGCATGCTTGTTTGCTTTTTGATCTATTTTCTGATAGATTGCTGGGCGCAACAGAGCTGAGGCAGATGCTGAGCGTGGGGCAGAGGAAGCAACGCAATACATCAACACCTGGATTCAGGGCTAAATAAACTAGCACCCTGATAATATTTCCCTGGTTGAGAAACAGTTTTGAAAACCAAAGGCCCAGCACAAGAGTGGTACACAATGTACCAAGTGGTATTTAAGAAAAAGACTAAGGTGAAAAACAGCATGACATTGTATATTCCTTCATGGCTTAGAAAAGTGCACCTTTTATACTGTACGTCTGTGGTGTATCGGTGATTTCTGGTAGCTATGCTTTGCCATACACCAAAACAGATTATTCAGCCAGGTGAAGAGATGGATGTTTGGGAGTTTATTGTGTCAACGGCTGGACTTTGGTGAATCCTAAAATAAGAGTTTTGAAAAAAAATCAAATTCTTTCATTTTATTGCTAAGGCTCTGAAAGGGAAAAGGGTGTCTTTGTGAAAGGACTGAAGGTAGAGACAGAACTGCCAGCAAAACCCAGGCCTCCAACTTGCAGTCGAGGAGACTTAGTCAAGTTCAATAGATAGTATAGTTATATGGTATCAGGTTCCTATTTGTCATGATGCATGTACTCCTTTCTCCCTCTTGTACCAATTCTGTAAACATGGCCCTTTTTTATTTTTGCATTTGTAATTTGAGGACTGACTAGGGTCATCCCTGAAAGATCTGTGTTCCTCAGAAAACAAACTATTTTTTGGAAACTGTAGAACTGACTGCTCTGGAAAAAAGAAACACAGCTTTTTGTTTCGAGTCATTTTTGAGGGGAAAGACCTCCTGATGGCTCTGGATTCTATTTTTCTACAAGTAGAATCCAAGTAGACCTACCTACAAATGCCTCATATGCCCTTTATGACTCTTCAGGGCACTAGAGATCCTATCAATTTGTTTATCAATTTGCAGCTCTAATTTCATGATATGGGAAACACCAGTAAAAAATAATCTCCTGCCTCAATGTTTTAGAGAATGCAAAGAAATACACAATCACTGCAGCCTGCTTAGCTCTTGCCAAGTATGGTTTTTATTATCATACATATGAAGAGAATCCTCTGTTCGCCAACATCTATAAAGGGGCTGATTTCCTCAGCTCCGCAGTAATCCCATCAGTCCAAAATGTTAGGGCATGTTTCTCAGAAACGCTTTGTCTAGCATCAAGTGTATATCTAGACAGTACAGCAACTGTTAAGTTTTAGGTTACAAAAAAAAATTAAAGACAACGTGCATTTTCCCAAGTCTTAATGGAAACCCTTTACATTTCAAATATTCTGGTTTGTTACCCTGGCTGGTTTGGTTCAGCGGTTAGAGCGTCGGCCTGCGGTCCAGAGAGACCCGGGTTTGGTTCCCGCTAAGGGCTTGTAGCTCGGTAGTGGTTTGTCCCCGGCCCTGGTTGGGGTCGTGTGGGAGGCAGCCACTCGATGTGTCCCTTTCACATCGATGTTTCTCTCTCTTTTCCTCTCTCTTCTTTCCACTCTATCTGAACAAAAAAATGGAAAAATGTCCTTGGGTGAGGATAAGATAAATAAATAAGTATTCTGGTTTGTGAGTCTTATAAATATTCTGATGTGTTGATGGAATAAAAAAAAACTTTAACTCTTTCTAGAAATCAAAAACATGCTCAAAATAAACACAGGGTTTAACTTTTAAGAGGCAACATCTAGATATCTTATGTACTCTGATGTTCTCTTGGTAGATTAAAATTATTTTAAAATTTTTTTAATAAAAAAAAATCAAGAGTAAAAATAATTACTTAAAACCAAGTCAAAAGAGCAAAAAAAAAGCCATGATAGATTTCATAAGCCTTGCAATATTATTTCAGGATTTATTTTAAAAATAAGATTTATTTTTTGTTCACTGTTCCTCCCTGCCAAAAGACACAGAAGACCTTCTCTGTGAAGCTGTGTTTGGGGTTGACACCTGATTAACACTCTTTTTAGCAAACAAGACCACAGAGAGGTCCGCTGGGTCATCTTAGAGATAAAACCCTATCTTAAGGATGGTGTTGAGAACAGTCGTTTCAACCCACGCACTTCAGGCTGCTTCCCCTTCGGGCTGGTTTCCTCCTCACCCCACCTGTGCCCAGCCTCCTGAAATCCCAGCCTCCAGGGAGCTGGGGCCTGTCCTTCCTATCACAAACTTGCTTCTGGAAGCGCTGGAAAATCTCAAAGAGAATGACCTTTCTCTCGCATCCTGGGTCTCACGCCCGGTGGAATTTACCAGGTAGGAAGGGGCTGGTCCGGCTCATTTTAGAGAATCAGCAAAAGCACTTACAAGATAGCAGAAGCGTACAGATGTCGGCCCCTCCGCCCCACACTGCGACCGTGTCTCCTGCACCCAGGCCCTGACTTTGCTGACATTGCCATCACAAGTTTTGTGTTTGTTTGTTTTTTAATCCCTAAATAACTTGGCATGCGGCTGCCACGGTGGGCAATAGGCCTACACTTGCCCTCAACATCACCAAAGCTCATTAGATCCCATTAATCAAATATTTGCTTTTACATTAAACACACAGTTCTAAAAACACACATTTCTGGCACAGTTAATCCTTGCATGACATGAGTTTTGATAAACCCGCAAATTTTCCTGCTGACATTCCTCAGGTTACATGCTTCCCTGGTCCTAGAGGCAGTGTCTGTTATCTGCTGCCCTCTCTTGAATTTTAGGGCACATTGCACTCATCGGTAGGGCTGCTGCCTGAAGGACCCTCTTCCCCGGTTGGACTCTGTCTTAGTCTTCTGATGACCAGCAGAGGCTAGTCCAGTGCTGCTGGCATAGAGGCCCTTTAACTCCTCCTTCTCATCACTACTTTCTCTGCTGGCGTTCCTCTGGGTCAAAAGCAAAACCCATTTTCTACAACAACAAAGCGGCAAATGAACGATAAGACATGCTGTTGTTTTTTTGTTTTGTTTTGTTTCCTTTTTATTGTAACCAAATTTATTACCCAGATCACTGCCCTCTCTGGCCTGATCTATTCACTCCCCTGAAGTGCCCGCATCCATGGCAGGCAACAAGGATACTGAAAGGAAGAAGTGTGTCTGAACACATTCCATAGGCGTATCTAGCTGAACACATCTGTCCTAGGACAGCAGCCAGATGGAGGTGCTCCGAGAAGTGCCAGGGTCACAGAGGAATCAGAAGGCTTTGCAGGAAGCTAGACCTGCTGGGCTGGGTCAGCTCATTCACACCCCTTTCTTCCTGTCCTCCCGCCTGCCTCCACCTGCTGCTCTCTGCTGTGTGACATCATCCCCCGGAATCATTTGTTTGACGCTCCTTCTCCAACACCTCCCTATAGCAATCTCGCCACCCTTCCCACATGTCCTCTGCTCATCTCTCCCACTTCTTTGTATCAAAGGAATATACAAAGGAACAGGTGAGAATGTGCTCGTTTAAAATAAACAAAAGAAATGATTGTCGTATTTCCCTCGAAATCCTAGGAGTTCTTTAGAGAACAGGAAGACGGCAACAGTGTGGTGCTCAGAAAAATCATGAGCCTATCAGAGAATATAAATTCTATCAGAAAGCTGATCTCTTTCTACACTGTGGCTATCTATCTCGGCCTGCCTGCCTCTCGCATGCTTCTTTGAGCTCCGCCCCACACGTATAACTTTTTCATACTTGATCATAAAATATAATCTCCCTTCAGCCTGTGTCTCTGCCCTAGCATCCTCATATTCAGAACGGCTGCTCTCCGTCCATGGAGATGGGGGAAGATCCCACTAGAGCTCCTGTGGAAAAAAGAATGGATGGTGCTGTCTTCCTCTGGACAGAAGAAAGGCTAAAATTGTCTGATAGCCCAATCCGGCTACTAGAAGATCAAATTACACTGAGAATACAGAAACCCCCCCAAACCATTGGGCAGACGGGCCTCTGGCTGGGTTCCTGGGTGTACAAGCTGTGGAGTTGTTCAGGGCCCTATACATAGAGGAGCCCACCCTTAGTTTAATGCTCTGCTATCACTGTCTTGAAATTCTTCAGACGTTATGAACAAGGTGCTTGTGTTTTCTTTTTGCACTGGGACCCCAAATTACATAGCTGGTCCTGAACAGCATTCAGGGACAGCCCCACTCTAAGGCAACCTATTTCTTCCTGAAATGGTGGGTTTATAAATGTTTATTTATTTTGGGGGTGGAATGACGTGCGGTTCGCCTCGTACCTGTTTTGGTTCTCTTAGCCAGAATGCCTGCTTGTAAGCGTTGGCTGAGAGGCAGTTAAATTCCCAGGGACTGCAGGCTTGGTCAATTATGGGAAGAGAAAGTTTCCATGGAGAACTGTGCAGTGTGCCTGGGAGGAATCATCAGGGCAGGTAGAAAGATGCCGAGAAATTCTGCACAGGGAGAGAGTTCAGAAGAAAGAGAGGTTGGCAAGTGACTCCCAGAGGTAATCCTGTTGTGTCTAAAAGGAAGAGACCAGAAAAAAAACCCAGTTTCTTCCAGATTCTTCCTTTTCAACTGAAGCCACACGGCCTCTGGCACATACTCCGCCGATGTGTTTTATGTCTCCTACTGTTACTCTGAATTCTTCCTGAGCTGTTACAGAGAAGCACTACATCAACACAATTTATTTTATTACGATGCCATGTCATGTCATATATCTCCTGTTCGCATTAGGTTGACATGGCACTGCGTTTGTGGATGAGCATATAAGAATACGTATTATCGCAATCACTGTAGAATCACATTTATTGAGTGCACACTACCATATTAGAGGCTACAGACAGAAATGTGAGGGCACATATAATGGTTTAATAACAGGAAAAAAGAATATTCTTTCTATTTAATTCAACGTGCAGAGAAACAAAACAAAACAAAACAAAAAAACGACTTGATATTTCCTCCCCATGCCTGCTGAATGGTGGCGAGAAAGGCCTCGAAAGCTCATACAGCTCTTATCTTTGTTCACTCCCTGAAGAATAATAGATCAGTCAGAGCTCTGGTGCTGTTTTAATAATGTACAATTTACAATTCATTGGTTACCAAGCACTCACAGTATAATTAATTTTACACACCTGTTCAGCAAATCCACACGGTTTTGTAAAATATGGGGGGAGAGCGCCATGGTACTGGGGGGAGGGGAGGGTGAAGGGAGAAATCCATCTTCTCTCCTTGTTCACAGTAAAGCTGCACCAGCTGTGCAGATTGACTGGCAACTGTCATGGCTGTAGGAGAGACTGAGTTTGATGTACAAATGTCTCCCCACCAGAAAGTCTGGAACCAGCAAAACCCACAATCCTTATGGGTGCCATAGTCAGTCTCCTGGGAAGAGTTTCCTAAAGGAGCATGGTGACTGCATTCCAGAGCTAGGTCAAGCATCAGTTCCTTTAGATAGGACGTTATCTTCCTCCTTTTCTTAACTGTACTCTTCCCACAAATAAAATGTAAGCTGCACGTGGCCACTCTTTCCCTCCCGAAGTGTGTGAAAGTGTGCAAAAGTAGGGCTACCAACTGTGGTGGGGTGGGGGAAGAGAGACAGAGAGCCCTGCCTGCTTTCACCAGCCTTGAGAGTGCACCCTCTTTTACCTGAAGGGGCCTCTGGAAATTCACAGAGAATTCTCCAAGCCAAATAATGTGCACATGAACTGGGTCTAAGTATTTTTCTGATCAATGACCTGCTTTGTTTTTTAATCTCTGCTCTGACCTTTTCGATTTCCCAAATATATACATAATGTTTTAGCTTCGAATAAGTTTGTCTAAAAAGGAGAATCTGCTCAATTGTTTATTGCTATTCTAAAGAACAGTACATGAAAAAGGTGCAAATGGGCCCAACATACTTCTGTTTATTTCTAAAGTCTGTTTTTCTCTTTTGTGGTTTCTAAGAGCCCCAGAATGGGACAGCACATGGATAGGCTGGCTTCCATGCAACCAGCAAGTTGTAGCCACTGGGTTATCATGTCCCACACAGTATGGAGGCCAAGAGCTTGGACTCTAGAGGCAGATGAACTTGGGTTCCGATCTTGACTTTCTCACTTGCTAGCTATTTAGCTTGGAAAAGTCATTTAACTTTGTGAGGCCTCAGTTTCTTCGTCAATAAAAATGAAATAGAAAACCTATACCTCACAGACTTATTGAAGGAGGAATGGAGACAATCTGTATAGGGTGGTCAGCATAATGCTTTGCTTTCAGTGGGTGTACATAATAATAAGTGGTCATAATTATTTTGTTGATGTTGTGCAATCATGATTAGTCATTTTGTTATGTTTAGCTTTTGCTCTTTTTAGCATCCCAGAGAATAACCAGGGGATTCTTTGATCAACATTGCTTCATTCTGAGCTAGGCTTGTGGATACGGTGGCCATGCTTTCTAGTCTCCCATTAGGTTGAATGGAGGAGGTGAAGGTCTATACTCATGTCAAGGGTAGAACTGCCCAAAATAATCCCTCTCTGAGTAAGTAGGTTGAACTTCCCTTCATTGGAAGTCCAAATAGGTTGGTTAACAAAGGTGGAATATTATTTTTAGAACGTTAAAGATAAAATGGACTCCTCTCCATTAGCACATCAAGTGTCAATCAGACATGAAATATTATACAAGGCAAGTTCAGCAACAGGTGGAGGAAACAGTCAGCATAATGAAGGTGTTGGATCAAAGACATTAGGCCAACCATAAAGATACACCTTCACCTTTAATGGGCATCCACGTTAGGGAGGGGCAAGGGAGCATTTATGAAAAGAATGAAAGCCTCTGAGAAGAGCGTGGATATGTAACATGATTCCTTACATATATTAAGTGTTTAATATTCCCTGATACTCTTCTAAGTGCTTTGCACATGTTAATTTGTTTGATTTTTTATCATTGTGGTTAATGATAAGGAATGTGAGGCACAGAGAAAACAAGTCCAATGTGATAAGAACTTCTCTTTTCCCGTAAACTCAGGAGTTCATTCTGCAGCAACTGGGGCCCCTGGGCAAGGCCATTTGTATGGGTCTTCTCACTGGCACTGGGGCTGAAATTAACAATGGCTTAGAATGTTCTTGTGAGATTATGAATTATAACAACCTACAGTTAGAACCCTGGGGGAGAATTAGCAGAACATGCACAAGCCAGGAAGATGGTGGGAGGGGCACTGTGAAGAACTACAGAACAAACAGCCCCACCACAGCACTGGGCCTGTCACTATGGTGACTAACTAAGGGTGCTGAGAAGAAGGGGGCATTTTTTCTCACATGCCTATTTACTAGTAGCTCTTCCCATTGGGAACCACAAACTGTTTGTGCCCTTCTGTTTTCGTTGGATGCTTGTGGTTAAGGCAACAGAGACCCATTCAGAACACAAGAAAAGGGGACAGAGTGTTGTTGTAAGGGTACACGCAGACTGGAACTGGACCACAGACTGCAAAGCGCTTTAGAAATCAACACAGCTCCAGGGATCAGCTACCCTTCCTCTCAAAGGCCGATTATCTCTCTCCACATTTCCTCGTTTCGCAGCCTATCTCTGCCTCTCTCTTCTCTTTCAATCGTTAGCTGCCTTTGCTCCATCAAGGTTTCCAATCCTCCATGACCCACCACGGCTTCTCCTGCCCAGCTCTACCCCAAACAGTTCCCCTTCCTGCCATTTGAACGTATTTGTTACGATGTCTTAGTTCACATTTCTAAGAGAGAAAATCTGCTTAGCCCAGCTTATCTTTTCCTGAGCAGAGTGTAGGTGCTGTCCAGCCTGAGGGCCTTCTGTCCTTCGGTGGGATACCCACTCCTATCTAGCCAGTGGTGAGACAGGAAGGTGGGGTCACAGGGTTCAAGCACGGGCTGGGGCTGCTCCTTCTGCAGTGGCTCTGAGCGAGGCAGCCTCAGTCCAAGAGACTCCGTCCAAGGCAGGCCCTGCAGACCAAGTCTGGATCTGGCAGCAGGGCTGTGCTCTAGAGGTGAGGCTCAGGGGCTTGGAGGAGGCTTTGATTCAGCAGAAAGCTGTTCAGCAATATCACTATATATTGCCAAGTTTGTCATGTTTTTCCTACTCCTCAATTTCTGCTGATCCTCACCTGGAATTATCCTCAACACACACAGACATATTCACACACACGAACATGCACACTCACACACACACACGTGTGCACACATAGGTTTAGCATCTCCCATTTTTAATCCATCCCTTCCCTTATCCCAGCTCTCAATCTGCTCGTATTCTTCTTCCTATGGGGTTTTGGTGCCTGCTCTATGCCCTTCCCATATCTGACCTTGGCCAACACTGTTTTTTAGCTTAGTTACTCTCTTGTCAGGGCTTGTACCTTGAAGGAATTCCCATTCTCTGAATAGCACAATCTATGGCAGATGGACAAATACGTTTTCCTGTCAGGGCACATTGGGTCACAAATGATATGGCGCTGATGTCTATCAAGTGTCTAGTGTCAGTTTACTCAATATCATTTTTCAGGATGATTTCAGACAACTTTGCTCAGAGTTACTAGTCCCTCTTAGTTGCTGACTGTCACTCATGCACATCAAATCCTCAGGGTTTGTTTTGGTTTAGGGTAATCAATCAATCAATACAAAAATATCTTCTACCAAGCTAAGCCTAATTTGGGTTCACTGGATAATTTAAAAAATATATATGTTTTTATTTATTTTAGAGACAGAGGAAAGGAAAAAGAGAGGGGGGAGAGAGAGAGAGAGAGAGAGAGAGAGAGAATATCAATGAAACATCTATTGGCTGCCTCCTGCATTGCCCTCTGGGGATTAAGCCTACAACCGGGGCATGTGCTCTGACCAAGAATTGAACCTGTGACCTCTCAGTGGATGGGATGATGCTAAACCAACTGAGCCACATTGGCCAGGGCCACTGGATCCTTCTAAATGTTTTCATTCCTATCTCACATGATCTGTTTATGGAATTTGTTTTGGGGAGGGGTTTTAAAACATGTAAGTGACATTACTTATTTATTTATTTAATCCTCATCCAAGGATATGTTTTTGTTGATTTTTAGAGAGAAAAAGAAGGAGGGAGGGAGGGAGGGAGAGAGAGAGGGAGAGAGAGAGAGAGAGAGAGAAACAGACAGACAGACATTGCCTCCCATACTCACCCCAATTGGGTATTGAACCTGAAACCTAGGTATGGGGCCCTGTTGGGAATTGAACTCACAACCTTTCTAGGTATATGGGACAATGCTCCAACCGATTGAACCACCTGGCCAAAGCTGCTTTTTTCTTTGACCATTTTTCTCATGTATAACCTCAATCTCCCTTTGGTCTTCTAGATCGCCTGGTAGTCATGCATTCCATGGCAGCTCCCTGATTTACCCATCTGGCTCAGCAGGATATCCTATATTTTACTCTTAAAAACATTGCCTGCAATACTGAGCTATTACATTTGATTATTCCCCCACAAGCCAACTGTCAAGAGCATCCTAAGTGTCCCTGAAATATAAGACCCTGGTTTACACTGGGCAGCAGATAAATTCAATCCCATGGGGAAAGATGGGATCTTTTATCACAAAAACCAAGCATCGTGGATAGCTTTCTATGTGGACACATTAGAACACTGGTGTGATTTATAGGAAGCTGGGACAACCCATTGCTCCTCGAAAGATCCTTTTGCAACATTCTGTAACTCAGCAATTCTCTGTCACCCAGGGAAGTTTAAAATTTATGAATGCCAGACTCCCACCAAGACCAATTGGGTTGGGGTCCAGACATGAGTATATTTTTAAATTCTCTTGGTGGCTCTAATATGCAGCCATGTTGAGAACCCTTCCTTAGTTCAGTGGTTTATAAACTTGGCTGCAAATTGCAATCACCAGGGAGCTTTAAGCAATACCGATGCATGGATTTCACCCTTGGAGGTTTTGATTTAATTAGTCTGGGTTTGGGCTTGGCCATTGGGACTTGAAAAGCTCCCCAGGTGATTGTGATATACAGCCAAGAGCGAAAACCAGTATTTTAGTGATGCCTGAAATTTCAAAGTTAGGCTATCCACTAAGTTTCTGATTGACATAAAAACACACATGTCCCTGGGAGAAAGATGCTATTTTTCATCTTCAGTGGGAATGTGTTCCAGAAGTTAGGTTGCCAGATTGAATACAGGACAGCCAGTTAAATTTGAATTTCAGATAAACAACAAATAATTTTTAGTACAAGTATACCCCATGTAATATTTGGGACATGCTTATACTACAAAGTTATTGTCTGCTTCTCTGAAATTCAAATCTAACTGGGCAGCCTATATTTTTATTTGCTAAATATGATCAACTCTATATCTAGAAAACTTTCTGAGAGCAGGTTGTGGTAGTGCGGCATGAAAAAGCACAGACAGACACAGAGACCCTGAGGGGAGGGCATGAGAAATACTATGGAGAGTACAAAACAAAGACGGCCTATGCTAAACACCAAATTATTTAACCTGCCAAGCTAATCCAAGTGCCATTCTGCCACATCCTTGTAAAAAATCGGCAGAATCTCCCTCCCTTACCAGCCTAGATGGCAGAGGGGCCCAGGCATACATTATCCCTGGAGGCTTGGCTGTACCACCCACGGCCACAGACATCTGCGGTCTAGAACGCCATTCCTGCTCCGGGAAGAGCAAAGCAAAAGCGTGATCCTCGGCTAACTTACTAATAGTCTACATTTTAAAATTTCGAATTCATTGTATTTATAATTACAAATTTATGCAAATTCTAAATACAGAATTTAATTAAATCACAATATAGAATTTAATTATATGTAAAGGTTTTGAAAATATCTGGCTGTGACTTAATGATAACTATAATCTGCTTCCAGAAAGTTAGGCAGAAAGAAAAAAGCATTCAAAATTAGGGGGGAAAGGTAGCTATGTAAGTAAATATGATAAGGCTTCCCAAATTCCCAGTAAACCTATTATAAGGTCTTGTCGTCCTGTGTACTCTAATCTCATCCTCCACATAAATTCACCTGTCATTTTTTCAAGGACATTTTTCATTTCACTTTTCTTTTGAACTCTTCCCTTTATATCTGAAGATGCCTGGGGATTTTCCTCCAACCAGTTTTCAAGTTATCTAAACAGAATGTACTTACGTACATCTAGTACCATGAAATGTCGGTTCAGCTCGGAGAACTGGGTCTACACCCAGAAATCCCTGGTTAGATTCCTGAGATTCAACACATTTCCACCTATTAGGTTACCAGGGTCTAGAAAAAGAAGTCATTTATTTATGAACATCTTTCATTTCCCAGTTAAGATGACATTTAGATTATTAAATGTGACTGAGCACAAAGTCAATACCCTGGAAGAAAATGGGAGACATTCCTTTGACCCAAACAAGTTCTACAGAATACCTGGGTACATAGTAAATTCTTCTGAGTCCTTCTTCTTACTGCCCCACCCCCTTCCTCTTCCCGCCCCCACCACCCCTCCTGTTGTTTATGTCCCTCAGTTTTCTCTTACCATCACTTGGTAGTGTTATCCCATAACTCCATGGAACAACACTTCATGGGTGTCTTTGAAGTCATTCAAACCTGGTTCTGACTGTTACTTGAGACACACAGGGCCCTTAACACTTCTATTAAGATGGAAATGGTATTGCCTTTGCAAAGATCATTCAAACAAGAATATCAGGAAAATGCTCTTTGCTTTCCAGAAAACCTAAAGAGAGCGGTACTCTATTCTGTGGCAGTGCAAAACGCTTAAAATGTTTAAAGCAAGAAACATTCTTCCTTCCAAACCTTCCACTCGCATCGTCCCATGCCAAGGATATAGCTACGTAGACAGAAGCTGTTGGTTTGCAGTAAGTGTACCACGTAACATTACTATTCCGTGTGTTGATACTTTCCGAATCAACTTCCTGCAGGATCTCTTCTCATCTCTCCTTCTGCATAAAATCTAAACCACTGGAACGCAGAGTTGCTGAGCTAACCACCAGGAAGGGCGTATTTGGTCAAGTAAGGAGCTGCCAATCATTTTAAGACCTGCTGGGCCAGCTTATCAGCTTCCCGATTTCTCCAGTATGAAATGCCTGGCTGTTTCAATGATCGAGATAAGCACAGCTGTAATCTACCATGATCCAGAGCTTATTCACAGATCACAGCTGTGTAATTTCAGGTAACATGCTTCCCTTGTTTGGATTTGTTTAACATTGTTAAATATATAGTCAGACCATCTGCACAGTATTTTTTTTAAATTGGAAATTACAACCATAACTTCCTTTTTATATATCAATAAACTAAACAGCAAAATTTCAAAGGGATCCTTCTGCACCAAGCGCTGAAGCAGAATGCCTGTCCCATGCCACACCACTGCCTAATTGCACACTAATTGGACAAACGTGATTAAATATTTCAAGATCTTTACTAATTGCCTCTATTTTAGCTTTAAAATTTGCTTGCCACCAACAAATTTAATGACACTGGTGTCTAGTCATCAGCAAAAAGCCCAAGAGTTGCTCTTTAAAATGTACCTAGTCAGAGTATTTACTGATTGTGCATTGTTTCCAATGTAGCTTAATTAGAAATCCAATCAGTTCGCTAAGTCTAATTATGCTTGATTTGTAGATTCAGACTATGATACATAATGAAGCCAAGCGGCTAACAGTAAACGTGCCTGAAATGTAACAATAAGAGAATTTTTTTTTTAATGTATGTCGTGTCACTTTAAAAAATCAAGTAATACACACGAGCTTACAAAGTGGGGGTTTGGGAGGTTTAAAGCTTTTCAAAGTTTCTGTGAGCTGGGTTCCAATTCTGTTGGTAAAGCCTGCTTTGAAAGATGATGGTCAGAAAATATTTCTGTCTTCATACTAAAGGTGAAAAAGAAAGGAGGAACAATTGCTTCCTTCACATTGTCTGGGGGAAGCTTTTGTGGCATTATCTCAGAAGCTGCCTTGATGAAATGGATATGGTTAAAATGGACACATTCATGTAATTCTTATTAAAAAAAAAAAAAAAAGGTGCCTTCCCAGAAATTTGATTTACTATCTCAGAAAACACCTATTGTGGTGCCTGAACACAGTGTTTCTATGAGCACATATTTGAATATATGAGAACATAACTGTGTATGTATGTATGTATGATTGTGTATCTGCAATAATTTTTAAATGCATGATTTTAAATGTATGATTGTGTATCTGCAATAATTTTTAAATGCATGATTTTAAATGTATGATTGTGTATCTGCAATAATTTGCAACCAATTACTGGTCTGTGAAAACAGACTTGGAGAAAGAGAGAAAAGAAAAGAAGTTTTTTAAAAAAAATTAATGCAGACAAAATGACTATTACCACTGCTTCAGTCGTCTGCACGCTTTGAGACCGTGGAATTCAGAGGGCCCTAAGTACCGGGACTCCACTTCCCGGGTTCCACGTGGGCACGCCATGCAGGCATGTCACAATCACGAACATGGGCCTGGGGCTGAGCGATGCAACTGTCATCTACCCCAGACAGCGGTGTTCTGGAGTTGTAAGGATGCTAGTGATAATGTTGGTTCTAAACAAAACTCAGTAGTCATGGTCGTTTTACGTTCACTGTGAACACAGTGAGAGGAATCAATAGGTGAATCAGAGAGGGAAGGAATGGGTAGAGGAGAAATGTGATTTTTAAGCTTTTGTGATGATATTATAAACATAATGGAGGATGATTCAAAACATCTGAAACTCTAAATTAATTACTGTTGACTGTTCAACAATAGACTATTACTTTACCACAGTTATCTTTTCTTTAATATAAAACTTATCTTTTTATAGCAAGGTAGCCCAAAAGAAACACGCAAATAGTGTTGGCTGAAAGACTCTGCAAAGTGCAAAATGTGCGCAGTTTTCATTTTTGCACAAAAACCTATTATTTACATGTATTTCTGGTGTTGCTTTTAAAAAGCTTTGCAAGAAAATTGCTTCCTTGTGAGTCTGTAGATATGTGTGTGTGTGTGTGTGTGTGTGTGTGTGTGTGTGTGTGTGTGTGTATTGTAAAGACTCCAGGACAAATACCTTATTATTTTTTTCTTTTTTCAAAAGCATCTCATAGCAGGTACCGAGGTTTTTCCTTTCAGTTGTCTGCCTTTTGACACAGTCTCTAGCCAAGACCCTTATTCGTACTTTTCTATGTGTACCTTTTATTTCCCCTCTACTCTGATGGCACTTGTTATTAATGTCTCAAAATATAAGCAAAATGCTAATGATGGAGGTATTTTTCTCCAGTCAGGGTCCATCACATTGACCTTTGGGTTAGCAGAGAATGCTTTTGCTAGCCTTCTTTGGAAGCCACACTATGGAAAGCCTCTTCTGTACCTTCTTTCCAAGGACGGGTTGCTTTTTCGATATTGCCACACAGATTGTTGAACACGGTGAGATGGGGAAGGTGGGCGGAGACCGAGGTCCTTTCATTTCTGTAGGCTGAGGCAGGTTATTTCTCACCTTTGTCAACTGGCTTTGTTAGGAGAAAGAGAAGATGTACAGTAAGTCCTCACTTAATATTGTCGATTGGTTCTTGGAAACTTCGACTTTAAGTGAACTGACAATAAGGAAACCAACTTTACCCTAGGTGAATTGAAACAAAGTTTCTAGGGCATATTTCTGGTCACAAAAACATGACTAAACTTTGAAATACAGACCCAAAGCACTTCTAATATTAAACATTGAAATAAATATGAGCTACACATACATTGAAGAAAGATTAATAAAAACAAGTAAGATGAGTACTTTCCACCCACTGATGCCAGTTTTGGGTCTCAGGGCTGGGAGCGTCTTCTGGCAGCTCAGGGCACAAGCAGGAACACCCCCTTAACAGGTCGCCCTTCCATCGCATGGCACATCACACCCACTGGCACTCAGATGGGGACAACGAACACACGCCATTCTTCTCACATGCACAGCTTTGGGACGTGGGAGAAAGCTGGAGTCCCCAGGGAGATGGGCAGGATGTGCAAACCACACAGACAGTGGCGCGGCCTGGAATCCATTGTTTGTTGTTGTTTTTCTTACCAGCCTTATAACAGAACATTGTTGAATGAAAGGAAAGTATTCGAGAACCTCTTATAAATATAAAATCTGAACACCATTCAACTCCAGAACACTATTCTAAAGCAAAAGCTGGAAACCATATCACTATCACCCATTTAAAGTAGCATGATTTCTGTAGCATTTGACATGATTTGAAGCAATATTTTTTTACACATCGCAAACTAAAAAGGGGCACATCTTAACACATGTCAGGAAACTAGGACATCGGGAAGGGAAAGAATGGCCCAGTGCAGTCTTCTCACTTTTAAATGCTGGAGAATTTTTCAAGGAGTGTTTTGTTTCTTTTTTTTCCTCAAAACTTAGTTTTATCTTTTCCTCTTCTTATTAATAAGGCCTGGCCCCTCGTTAACATGCAGCCAGAGCCTAATGAGCCTTGCAGACTCCTGTAATTTCTTCACTGTTGAAAATGCCT
This sequence comes from Molossus molossus, assembly GCF_014108415.1. Taxonomy (NCBI): domain Eukaryota; kingdom Metazoa; phylum Chordata; class Mammalia; order Chiroptera; family Molossidae; genus Molossus; species Molossus molossus. The sequence continues at coordinate 21,563,018 of NW_023425347.1, read as the reverse complement.
GACACTAATCTATGCCATTTATACTAATAAGAGGTGGATCAGCTGATATTTGGTGCAATGAAAATATGCTAAATATACTTTATTGAATTGCACATAGTTAGTTCTTCCCAGTTCACGGTATCACAGCAACAGATGCACTATCATTACCTCTGCGGTCTGTGTGGAGCAAACCTTTGGTTTGAATTAATGAGAGAAGGAGTCAGACATTTCGTATTTTAGCTTCCTTTTTTTAAAAGACTAACAACATCGACTTGAAAACCCCCACTTCAGAAAAGCCATTTTCCCTATGCTTTTCAAAGTACCAACACAGTGCTCCCCATTGAAATGGCAATGCAATGAAGGCCTGACATTCTATATTAAGTGGACTTTAATGAATGCTAAATGGGGGTGGATTTTGCATAAAGCTTATTAATTATATCCAGAAGGAAACCCAAAGAGCTCTTGGTGATTAGTAATTTCCTAATGAATACGAAAGAAATTTTTACCAATTCTAGTATACATTAAATGTTGTCATTATTATATTAGGCAAAGGCATTTTTTTAAATTTTTGCATTGCTAGTCTAATTTTTCTTTTTATGACTGTTGTATTCACATGTTTTTCTCTTACACATGACCAAGGAGACGGACTGCAGGTGTTAGTAACTGTTTCCAACACTTGTGTCAATACCTGTTTTTGGCTCAGACTTCACAAGCCAGAGGGTGCTTTCAAAAACCTTATTTAAAAATCTATATATTAATTCAAAACAGTCAGTTATCGCTGCATCCTCCGGGATGTGCTATGAAGAAGATGGAGGTTTAAAAGTCCTGACCTAAACATTTATAACCATGGCCCCCGAGCATGATAGCCTGAGTCCTCCAGTGAGTTCAGCAGGGGAAGGTCAGCCGATTACATAATATTGAGATTTCTCTTAGCTCTGCTCATATTTGACCAAGGATTTAAGAAGACAAGAGCACAGTGATTTGGAAGGTGGAGATGTGATAACAATATCAACTGTCATCCAGAACCTCAGTTTCCCCATCCCACCTCGTTGTTTTTCTCTTAGCGGGACTTATATTGGACAACATGCCCAACCCCTCCGTGCTGAAGAGAGAAGAATGTCGTATGTAGTGCTGCTTAAACATACTTCACATGCATTTGACTATCTCTCATCTGTTAGCAAGCGTTCCTGTCTCCTGACCAGTATTTCCTTAGAACATGTTTTGTGTTTGTTTTGGCGATATATCTTCACTTATCTACGAGGATATTTTTTAGATTTTGAAATGTCCTTTGATTTATCCCCTAAGAGAATTACAGGTCCCTTCTATCTCGACTCCTTCCCCTGGACAATTGCCGTATCTGTGCCTTCTAGAATCTCTCACCTCTTAACCTTTGCCAGCACAGGTGCAGTAACTCCCCAAAGATTAACAGTCTGGTTGTAGGTGTGATTGAAATTAGCTTGGCTTGCCTTCAGAATCCAGTGCCCTAGCCTACTAAATCACCTCCTATAATCTTGTGCACTTAGGCAAAGCAAACAAAATAATCTGCCAGGAAATACTAATGGGGCAGTGTCAACACAGACACCGTTTGTATTAACAGTCCCATTATTATTGCCCTGCTCCTTAAATCCAATCAAACTTCATTTCCCACTCTGCAGGGCTGGATGCTAATTAGAAAGGATGTGTGTTTGTATGTGCCTATGTGTACACACACATGCCCCTTCTCACACCCACATACTCCTCGTGCATGCATGTATGTGCCCATGCAGACACAGGGTCCCGTTACTAATTAATTGGACTCACAAGTGCGACCCTATGTTTCCAGTTTGTTGTTCCAACTACTGAAAGCGAACGTTCTGCGTGCCTGTCTTCTGCCCTGCATCTCGGCATTTTCCAACAGATGTTAGCTAATGTGGTTGTAGAAGGTTCACAGTGGATGCCGCGAGCCCAATAAATCTTCCTCTTAAATGCAGACACTCCACCATCCCAGCATCTTATCCTTATAATACATTTTAATTACTGGGCCATTCAAATTATACTCAATTAGATTTGCACAGAACAGTGCCACGGATCCCTTCATTTACATTTAATTCACCACAAACAGCATCAAACCGGCAAGTGCCCTTGCATGAGAACTTGCAGGATCCACCGGAAAGCCTGATACCTTGAAAATTATTAAGTGACAAAGATTACTAGCACTAAGGTTCTACTTTGCTTCCCCATTAGCCATTTAGGTGACAGCTGCTGTATTACACATAAAGATGAACCATTCCTGGAGGAATGATAGTGGCTCCGCGGTGACTGCTGGCATAAAGCATTATCAGACCATGGCTGCGCGAGGAGTCTCCTAGGCACCTATCAGTACCCTCATTATCTGCATCACAGAGTGCCGGGAACGAGCACTGCCAGGCCTCGCAGCTTCGCAGCTCGTTTCAGAAGCGGAAATTAAATGTCCCGGGAGAGAAAACAGGCACGCTGCAACCGCACCGGCGCCGTGCACCGGGTACGTGTCGGCCGCTGAGCTCGGGCTGGGAGCTCATTAATTGCATCGGCTCCTGGCGGGAGGATGGGAGGCAGACAGGCCGCCTGGACGCGGAGATGCCGGAGCCGCGCTGCATTGTGTGACCTGCGAGCTCCTGCAGAACAAGGGCTTGCTGGAGGGATCGCAGCTCTTCACGGATTCGTTGGGGCTTTCAGAAGCGCAAAAAGAAATGAAGGGCGGCAGGGAGAGAAAGAGAGAGGGAGATCACTGAACAGCGGTGAAATGAGCTGATCAGAGACGTGAATTATGTTTATATGATGGAGCATTCCTAGGGGAGGTGCAGGCAGCTTTAGAAGGCTATAGGTAAAATAAAGGCGCCCTTTGCACACAGCGCAAGAATCGTGTGTGTGTGTGTGTGTGTGTGTGTGTGTGTGTGTGTGTGTGTTTGAGAAGCCTAGTTAACAGAAGCCCTTGGCCTGCTGAAAATTGTTTTCTATAGCATTATTTCCAGAACATTCGTAAATGGTTTTGCTGCAAAGATATATATATATATATATATATATATATATATATATATATATATATATATATATATCAGCTCCTTTATGATCAGAGTGACACCAAGCAAAGCAAATCTATGAACGAGGAGATTATCCAGAACCAGACCAAAGACACCTTCTCTGAGAAAAACAAAATGCCTGAAGTCTCCAGGTAATAGAAGCAAGAATGTTGGTTCACCTTGAATAATCTGATGAATGGCCTCGATCTCAGCTGGTAGACCTTCCCACGCAGATCCCTGCAAGCCCAAAGGGATGCAAGACAGTCAAACTCTGAGATTATCAACAGAGATTTTTGTACACTGGATTTTCACTTTTAATAACCGCTCTCCATCACTGTCACTCCTTGAAAGGCCTCAGGAGAAACAAAGGCGGAAAATCCAGTCTCCTGCCCTTCTTGACATTGCTGACAGTGCTCTTCTTGGCCTCAGCGTTTTACTGATGAAAAGCAGCTGCGTGGTAGGACATGGGTCTCCGCTTACGACGAGGTAGCGTGGTATGTGAGAGCCAGGTAATCTCTGGTCGCTGAGATCTTTGCCTTCGTGCCCCAGCCTGGCAGGACTGTGGGGTAGTGGACAGACCACTGGCTGTTTCCAGCATGGGAGCAAAAGGTTTTGTGTCTCAGCACAAAATTTACCTGTGGTATGGCTTAGGACAAAGCACTCGACCTTTCTGAGCTTCAGTTTCTTTGTCAGTAAAAAGAGGAGTAGCTCCTAGCTCTTGGTAGAGTTTCCAGGATCAGGATAACATGAATGAAGGACACTGGTGTGGAATGCGGTGCTCCAAGTTGTTGGAATGAATCAGCCCCTATATTGTTGATTTATACTCCTCTGTGTTCTAAACCGGATTAGTGAGAGAATGCCCACCCGGTGGTACCAAATGAGAGAGGGGAGCTTTTAAAAAAGGGAAGAAAAGAAGGGGTGACATACACAGAGAGGTCTTCCGTGGTGACACATCAGGCTCCCAGGATTCTGTTTCTCTCAGCACAGCTTTTCTCAAACTACATGGGTCACAGAAAAATCTGAGGCTTCCCTGGCTAAGAAAAAATGTCCTAGTGCTTATAATTTCAGAGTCACAGTCTTCTGAAGCCTAGCCATGGACCTCAGGGCCAGAACACCTGTTCCAGAGAATGGATATTGTGAGACCGTGTGGCATCAGAAAGGAAATCACTTCAGCCCGGCGGTGTGGCTCAGTGGTTGAGCATCGACCCATGCACCCAGAGGTCGCCAGTTCAATTCCCGGTCAGGGCACATGCCCAGGTTGTGAGCCAAATCCCCAGTGGGGGACATGCGGGAGGCGGCCAATCGATGTTCTCTCACTGATGTTTCTATCCCCCTCTCCCTCTCGCTCTAAAATCAATAAAGAAAAAAAAATTAAAAAATAAGGAAATTACTTTAGTCCTTCCTTCTCTCTCTCACACACACTCACATACACACACTCACACACATACACTCACACACACACTCACACACACATACACCATACACATGCTCCCACATGCACTCACACACACACACTCACACACATACACTCACATACACATACACACACTCACATACACACACTCACATACACATACACTATAAACACTCCCACATGCACTCACACACATACACACTCACACACATACACTCACACACACACTCACACACACATACACCATGCACACACTCCCACATGCACTCACACACACACACATACACTCACACACTCACATACACACTCACATACACACTCACACACATACACACTCACACACACACATGCACTCTTATGTAAGGACACAGATGAGCTAGCAGACAGTTCTGAGAATGACAAGCCATCGGCATTCTCCTTTCTCGTTCCTTTTTCATTGAATGCCTTTTCCCTTTTCTACCCTCAGGACAAGGATACACTTGGGAACTGGATTCCTGAAGGCTTGAGGCCACTCCTGCTCCTAAACGCCAGTGCTCAGATAGCTCAGTACCACTCAGCCTTAACCTGACGGCCAGTGAGCAGTAGCACAAACAGAAGAGGCTTTTACCTCTGCAAAGAGCAGGAGGCTCAGCCTGCTGGGCACGGACCCCATCCAGTCCTGGTGGCTGGGCTCTGGTTTATTCTTCTGTCTCTTTATGGGTAAGTTGCCTGGCACCTCAGTCCTCTCAGGAGGGACACCTGTTAGATTCTTTTCCCAAGAAGGTGCTAGAGTCCTGACCCCAGTTCAGGCTGGGGAACTGAGGCTGGGACTTTGCCCTCTGCACATCCCACCTGCCTCTCCTGGACTCCTCCCTCTCCTGCTGCTGCCACCTGCCCAGGGGGCCTGCCCACCTGGTGGCCTGAGGACAGCAAGGAGGCTCTAGGCACCGGTCTTTCTTGGTCTAAGAGGCTCTGCACATTACAGACACTCAATAATCATCCCTTGAATAAGTAATGGGACAGCATATAAAGAAAAGGGACAGGAAACAGGAAGAAGAAAGCTATAAAAAGTGGACAGAGGTCAGTTGGAGATGTGAGATGAGTGTCACCATAGTAACTACCTGCTGAGAATTAGAATAAGTGGAAAATTCTTCTCCAAATCTCAAAATGTCATGCTACTTTTTCAAACTGCACTTCAAAGACAGATCTCCTGGATACTGACCAATAGGAGTGAAAAAAACAAAAAACTAAAAACAAAACAAGAGACAGTGTCTTGCTAGAGAAAACCTACAGAGGGATGCTGTGGCCTGTGCTTTCACCGTCACAGCCTGTCGCCGTGCAGGAGACACTATGAGGGCACTATGACCACACTACCAAAGGACAAATATTTCCTTATAATGTGTCAGTCACACGATCCAAATCTGTTTACTAATTGCATATATGGGTGTTTTCCTTCTGTACTGAAAAGATTACATTTTGTGCCTTTGAAGTCCTCCTTGAAAACATAGAGAACACTTTTCAGGAAACTCCCCATGCCAGAAATAAAATCTGCTTTGCCAGGACTTGTCTCCAGTCCTTTGCACAGAGAGTTCTTTCCACGACACCCCTGAAGCACCCAGAAGCTGTCACTTCTGATGAAAAAAAAATGAGAGGTGCTGTGTCCTATTTCCCATCAGCATGGCAAGTTACAGACTCCGGATGAAAGATTTCACTGCTCTCTATCGACCGATTCTACCTAGAAAAACAAAAAGCGTGATCAATCAACTAGGAGTGCATGATTAGAACCACTAGGGCGAGAGACACACCTGCCCCAGCAGGATATCTGTCAGAATCTAACTCCATGTTATCCACACAACAAATAGACAAACATCCACAGTGACAACAGCCTGACCCTTGAATCCAGTGGTTCACAACCAAGGGCAGTTTTGCCTCCAGGGGACACTTGGTGCTATCTGGAGACTGGTGGTTGTCATAGTAGGAAGCTGCTGCTGGCATCTAGTGCGTAGAAGCCGGAGATGCTGCTAAATGTCCTACAATGCCCAAGACAGCCCTAACACAAAGAATTATCCAGCCCAAAATGTCCATGGTGCTGAGGATGACAAAGCCTTCTCTAGATGAACTACATCCACCAACTTTTAATGCTTCCAGTAATGTTCTACCCCTGCTCTCTGCACTCTCTGGCTTCCCCTGTCATTAACCATATTGCTTTTCCATTATCCAACCCAGGCTTCAGCCAAGCTACATACATACTAATTTGGTCGTTCCCCCCCCCCCCCCAATCTTCCTTCCTTCCTTCCTTCCTTCCTTCCTTCCTTCCTTCCTTCCTTCCTTCCTTCCTTCCTTCCTTCCTTCCTTCCTTTTATACCACAGTCACTAAAAGTTCTACTCAATCATTCTTTGAGGTAAAGAAACTTAAGAAATAAATGATCTCTTAGAACAAAAAAGCACAGTAAGCCACTCTCAGGCATCTACAATGAAGTTTCGCTTCTAAAGTATAGAGAAGCCATCAGAAATGGAACAGCTGGCTGATCCTTTGTGGTACCTGGCTAGAGACCTGGAAGGTGTCAGTGTGCAGCGGCTTTCGAGAGCATGGCGGGATAACTTCCACAGGGCACGTTCCTCCACAGCTGGGAGGTGGCACTGGGCATCTTCAAGCTCAGGGGAGAGAGAGTCCAAACCAGGAAGGATTAAGGTGAGCCCTTCTAAAAGGAGAGAAGAAAACTGAGGTTACACTGTACTTTGCCCATGAATTCTTGGCTCAAGCACCTAAGCTCTCTTGCTTTAGAAGGAACTCATCATTGTCCAATGTTATCTTTCCTAAAAACTTCACCAACACATTTCTTTTTCCTCTCTCCCAATCTCACCTCCTCCAGGAAGTCGTCTTTGACTGATTCTACTTTGCACTGCATGTACTTGACAATCATTCAGTTGGTTTTCTATCCATTTCCACTTATTGTTTAAATGAAATATTTGTGTATATTCAGTCTATCTTATTAGAACCATTTCTTCAAGGACTAAAAGCTCTATGTGTTGATTTTTCTCCTTATTGTTAGAACCTTCTATAAAAATTGTCATTTGCGGTTAGTTTCATGATACAAAAAACTTAATACCCTGTTTGATATTGATTGGTTAAGATAGATGTTATACCAAAGGAAGGAAAGCATCGTTTATTAAATGTCTACTATGTACCAGGTCCTATGCTAAGCATTTTATATACCTTATCTCATTTGATTCACTTAATAATACTGTGAAGTAGATAGTGGTATTTCAGTTTTTAAACATGTAAAACTTGAGGCCAGAGAAAGAGCATAAATTATACAAGATCATATAGTTTGGTAAGTGATGGACGGGGTTGCTTTTAATCCTGAACAAATACCTCAATGATAAAAGATTTGCATCAAATATCTCTCACTTCCTGTTATGTCACATCTGTCTATCATTTATTACCTAACTAAATTCTTCTAGAATCTATTTATATATTTTTTGAAATACACTTTTAATTTTTTAATTTTAGATTTACAGAAAAGTTATGAAGATGCTAAAGAGTGTTCCTATAAAACCATCATTCCGCTTCCCTTAATTTTAACATCTTATATAACTGAAGTACATTTGTCGAAACTGAGAGATTAACGTTACTGCAAAACTATTATCTAAACTCTAGACTTTATTTGGATTTCTCCAGTTTTCCTACTAGTGCCCTCTTTCTGATCTAGTATACCATTTGAGATACTACATTGCATTTGGTTGTCACGTCTTCTTAGTATTCTCTGATCTGCAAGTTTCTCAGACCTGTCTTGTTTTCCACGACTTTGAGAGTTTTGAAGAGCATTGGTCAGGTATTTTGTAGAATGACCCTCAATTTGAGTTTATCTGATGTTTTTCTCATGATTAGGCTAAGGGTGTAAGTTTTTGAAAAACATACCAAAGTGTAAGGTGCCCATCTTATGACATCCTAGGGGTACATGATATCTTCATGGCTTAACACTGGTGATGTCGACGTTAGTCGTTTAATTGCGTTTGTGTCTGCCAGGTTTCTCCACTGTCAAGATTCTATTTTTATTCCCCATTTTCTATTCTTTAGAAGCAAGTCACTAAGTGCACACCACACTTCAGAGAAAGGGGACTGAGCCCCCCTTTCTGGAGGAGAAAGTTCAACATATAACATTTGAAATTCTTCTGTAAAAAAGGTTTATTTTCATCCCCATTTTTTTTATCTAGATCACTATTTATTATTATCACTGTAGACTCATGGATATTTATTTTATTCTTTATGCTAGAATCCAATGCTATCATTATTTATTTGGGGCTATTTTTATTTTTTTCAGTCTGCACAATTTTTTGAAAAATTAAAATCTAGGATTTGCTTATCATATGTTAGGTAGAAATTCTTCTCTTATCTTAATGTATATTTTCCCAGCTTCAGTGGTTGCTCCATAGTTCTAGAATTCTGAGGCTTGCTACACAAATACATGATGCCATCTCCAGGGCCACCACACTGCAGATCACCAGGGGTACAGATCACAATGTAAATGAGTTGTGCAACATGGAAGGACAAGCCAACTCAGTTTTTCATGATTTTTATAAAATTGAACCAAATCCTCTCCTTTACACCTTCATTTTAAATGCTTCAGATGAAGAACAGTTTGAATTTATTTTTACTCTCATACAACATCATGAAACATAAGGTATATTCATATAGTCATAAGTTCTCAAGACTAAAAATCCTGATTTTAGCCTCTATTCACCACACAGATCAACATTAGACTTGCTGCTAAGACGGTGATCCATGGATGTCTTCCTCTAGAATGTTTCATCAACAAAGGCACAGGTTTCAGCCACCAGTCAGGGAAGCAGCAACAGCAGCAGCAACTGGTAACCAGGATGAGGAATGGAAGAAACTGGCCAGAGGGGTCAAATACCCACAGATGTAGTCCATGGGCCTGACTCGTACACCGAGATGTGCAGCATCCCCAGGTGGAAGTTAATTTCATCTACTGTTTGAATTACTCTTCTCTGAAATGTCCACAACTTTTCTTTATCTTTTTGGAACCGACTAGAATTGCACACAGGGCAGATAAAAGTGCTTGCTGGCTTTGAAGACATTTCTGCTTTCTGATCGACTGTGATGAGCACACACAGTCGCCGATATTTGGAGGAAACACTGTACAATTACTCCCAGATTCTTCCCTTGGGTCAAGGTCCGTGTCAGATGCTACCACCCCAGAAAGACCTCTCGAGAATTCTGTCCCAGCTTAGTTCAGGCCCCCTGAGCTCTCAGGACGACCTGAGCTGTCACTCGTTTACTGTTATTAATCTGCTTACAGACTTCCCCTAAACTCTGTAAGTTTTGGGGGTGGGCAGGAATCCCAGTGCTTTGTACAATAATTGCCACATACTCTGTATTTTTACATATTTAAAGAATGAATGAAAAGTTAATGCCTCACGCTTCATCAAAATTTATCCAAAGCGAAATTCATCTGCTATATTTTCCCACAACAGTTTTTAAAACAAGTCGACATTTAAAATAAGTTGATATTTCACTGCTCATAAGAGCTCAGTACCATGTGCACATCTGGTGCTTTTTCTGTCCATCTTCTCGTCAAGGTCATTTAAAACCATGTTAAATAATGACAAAACAAGCAAAAGCCCGAGGATTCTGTGGCCAATACTTCATACAGAGATATGGCAATTTATCCCAATCTCTTGCTTGCTGCTCTGAATAACGAACATTAGTAAATAATTCAATAGTAAAATAATTCTTAATTTAAAAGATGTCTATTCATTCTAATAGGTCAGCCCTCCAAAAAGAGAAAAGGATTGGTCTTAAGAGCCCCTTGTTACCTGCCTCTCCCCATCACCCTTCACTCACCTTTGGACAGCACGCCCTACTTGACCGGGAGATGAGGAGCAGGCAATTCTATCGAAGATAAAAAAAAAAAAAAAGGAAGGCTCTTATTTAAAAATAAATGTGTGTGCATGTGTGTACTTAAAATTTTTTTTTTTTTTTTTTTTGCCTAGCCGGTGTGGCTCAGTGGATTGAGCATTGTCCCATGGACTGAGAGGTCCCAGTTTGATTCCCAGTCAGGGCACATGCCCGGGGTTGCAGGCTTGATTCCCAGCAGGGGCCACGAAGGAGGCAGCCAATCGATGTTTCTCTCTCACACTGATGTTTCTCTCTCTTGCTTCCTTTATCTCTAAAAAATCAATAAAAACATATTTTTAAAAAATGAATAAATTTTATATTTGGAGCAGTTTTAAGTTCACAGGAAACTGAGCCGAGAGTGCAGAAATTTTCCATATGTCCCCACACACCACAACCTTCCCCATTATCAATCTCCCTCACCAGAGTGGTACTTATATTACAATATATGAACCTACATTAACACATCGTTACCACCCAAAGTCCGCAGTTCACATTAGGTTCCCTCTTGGTGATGTACATTCTACAGGTTTTGACAAATATGATGTATAATGACAGTATCTACCTTTGTAGAATCATACAGAGTGGTTTCAGTGCCTTAAACATCCTTTGTGCTCCACCTGTCCATCCCCCTGCTCTCGAATTCCTGGCAACAACTGATCTTTCTATAATCTCTACACTTTTTTTTTTCCTTTTCCTGCATACCATATAGCCAGACTCAGATAGTATGTGATATGCATTTAAGTTTCCTCCATGTCCTCTTATGGCTTGATAACTCATTTCTTTTTAGCACTGAATAATATTCCATTATCTGGATATAACATCAAGGTAAGCTTTTTAATAAAGCATAACATAGCTACAGTAAAACACAAATAATTAGTGGACAGCTTGATGCATTTCTATGAAATGAACACACCGGCGTAGCCAGCACCCACGTCCAGAAACAAAGCTTTGAAGCACGGAAGACCCCTGGTGTCCATGCCAGTCAGTGCCCCCGAAAAGCTAACGATCCCGATCTGTCCTGTCCTCTAACACCAATTATTCATTTGTTTGGCCTGTGTAAGCCAGTTTGGATGTAGACCTTGAAAACATTTGTGTCAATCAATAACTTAAAATGCAGCTAGAATCTGGCATAAATCTAGACTAAAGAGAAAACCTGGAAGACCATCAGTGGAGTAGTAGTTCTTCTTTGTCTTCAGAAAGGACACCCACTAGTGCCCTTCAGGAAGCGGAGAATGGACTCTAAGTGCTTGTTTCCTCTTGAGACTACATGGCTGAACTCGCGTAATTCCCAAGTGAACCATTGACAAGGCGCAAGTTCAAGCATATCATTTATTTGACATTGTTTAGGCCAGAGAGCTGTTGTTTCTTTGAATCTAACATTTTAAAGTAAAACACTTTCAGATGGAGTGTGGGTTGGAGAGGCACTCTGTGAATTAGTTTGCTCTTGGGATTTAAGTCATGTTCTACGTGTGTGAGAGCTGGCCTGAGCGGACCTACCTGAGGACACTGCGCATCTCTCAGGCCCTCGACCCCTACCACTCGAAAGATTCAATATTAGCCAGTGTTACTAAGGCAAAAAAATGGAATGGACTATAAAGTGTTCACACACACACACACACACACACATGCACGCGCTCACTGTTATAAACACACAGAACACGTGTGTAGATAAACATAGCCTGGAAACTCCCCAGATGCAATGGGGAAAAGCAACATATATTCTTTTCATGTATTGCCTAGTGAGTTCCATAACAGTGACAAACCCGCAGAGCCTCAACATCATAAACATTAGAACTACAGAAGAGACACATCAATTGGTTGCCTCCAGCACATGCCCCAACCGGAGTTGGGGATCCAACCTGCAACCCAGGTGTCCTTGACTGGGGACCAAACCCAAGACCCTTCGGTACATGGGCTGATGCTCCTACCAGTGAGCAACACTGGCCAGGGCATGGAAGACCAAACTCTTAATACACAGTTATATAATACAGATCCCCTAAAATGAAAAAAAAAAAAAACCTTAACCTTAATAATAACAGCAATGGCAGTCAGTTTTGTTTTTGTTTTTGTTTTTTTTCCATTTTTTGTTCAGATAGAGTTGAAGGAAGAAAGAGCGAGAGAGAAACATCGACGTGAAAGGGACACATCGAGTGGCTGCCACCCAAACTACTGACCAGGGCCGGGGACAAACCTCAACCAAGGTACGCGCCCTTAACAGGAACCGAACCCGGGTCTCTCTGGACCGCAGGCCAATGCTCTAACCGCTGAGCCAAACTGGCCAGGGCAGTTTTTATTGAATATTTTATGTGCCAGATATTAAACTAAGAACTTACAAACATTCGCTAACTTAACCCAACAACAATCCGTGTTAAATATTTTTCTTTTATAGGTAGGGTGTCTGAGCATTAAAAAGGGAAGTGATTCACCCGAGGTCACACACCTTGCAAGTTGCAGAGCCTGCTTTGTCTGTCCTTAGGCACTAGGCAATGTGGTCTCTCAAGTCACAGGCTAACAAATACATTATGTTACCGCAACACCAGGAATGCTGAGTACTCAAGACAAAGAAGACACTGTGGAGCTAAAATAAGGATAATTCGCTCTTTACTATTAAAGTGATTCTTTGTCTTAAGCAGCTGAACCTAATGAATTCTAATAAATCATCCTAATAAATTCTTCTAACTGGTAATTTAATAGAGACTCAAAACTAAAACCTTAATTGATTAATTTCCCTGGACAAACCTAGAATTGCCTGCAAACACTCTCAAAGCAGTGACGAGGGCTAGACCTATAAACCAAATGAAATATGCATGAAGGCTGCAGGGAGCAGCCTCACTCTCCCCATGGAGAGTACCTTTACTCCATGGACCTTGGTTATTCTACTTCCTCTCCCCCTGAGGCCCAGGGTTCTCATATTCTTCCCCTTTCCTCTCATTAACCTCTGGTCTCTATAAGATAAAACAATTCATTACAGAAAACATAAATAGTGATTATTATCCCACATACAACCAAGAGGATGCTATTAAATGTGAAGTGATGAATTCAAAATTACTTTAAATTTGGCTAATCTTTGAGAGTTTGTATGATGATTTAAAAAGTCTAAGAAAACATGTTTTTCTGTATAATTTTGTTCTGTGTGTTTTAAAAACATTGATATCCATTTGTCTACTGATGGACATTTGGGCTGTTTCCAGATCTTAGCTATTGTAAATAGCTACTATGAACATGGAGGTACATATATTCTTTCTGATTGGTGTTTCAGATTTCTTAGGGTATATTCCTAGAAGTGGGATCACTTTTTAATTTTTAATTTTTTGAGGTAACACCATATCACTTTCCATAGTGGCTGCACCAGTCTGCATTCCCACCAGCAGTGTACTAGAGTCCCCTTTTCCCCATACCCTCGTCAACACTTGTTTGATTATTTGTTGATGGCAGCCATTCTGACAGGTGTGAGGTGATAAAAAGTTGTGGTACATATACACAATGGAGTACATTGTGTACAATGCAGCTGTAAGAAAGGAAGAACTCTTATCCTTTGAGACGACACGGAGGGACCTGGAGAGTATTATCCTAAGTGAAACAAGCCAAGCAGAGAAAGACAAATATCACATGATGTTACTTATTTGTGGAATATAATGAACATAACAGTCTGAAGAACGGAGTAGTCCCAGAGACGTGGAAGTGGGGAACAGACTGACAATCCTCAGAAGAGGGGGTTGTGGGGGGAGAGATAAACCACAGAACTTATATGCATGTATGCATGAACAATGGGCATGGACAACAAAGCTGGGGATGGGGTGGGGAGGGTGAGGGAGGGGGCGTACCAGTGGGGGGGAAGGAGAAACATTTGTAACAAAAATAAATAAATTAATGAAATAAAAACATAATAAAAAAACAAAATAAAAAAATTAAAAAATATAAACATATTGATACACGTAGAACGGGTATCTTGGTTTCTAACCAGTCTCTAATAAAAGGAACCAGGACTCCTTGTGAGATGACTGATTCTAGAGCTGAGTCATCTATAAGATGAGCTTGGAGCATGGTCTAGTGCCAACAAATAAGAAAGCGTGCCCAAAAACGAAAGGGTGGAAATGTGTCAAAGGGGGAAAGAAGCCAACCTAAATGAGCTTTCACTGGCCAAAGCTAAACAATTTGAGCAATGAAATAGTAGCATTATATTGGATTATAATCCAAAGTATAAAATAAATATCCATGACTTTATACTGATATAAATAGATGATCTAATAAATAAATACATGGGGAGAAGAGAAAAACTGTCCCTACAGAAATTTCCAAATAATAGTTGCCAAACAGTCTATGCACATACATCTGTTCTCGGAGGCTGGAGGCTGCACTTAGTACTTGCTTTAAAGGATAGAGTTTGGAAAGAAAAAAATAATAACTTTATAATGGAGAACACTGATAAATGCTATCTTACCTAATTTACTAATTTTAATCTCAACAGTGATAAGTCATATTGATATCAGATACTTCCTGGTATAATGTGATAAGGGCACCCCACCTTGTGGTATTCCTTCCAAAACTCGGAACCCCAGTCTAATTGTGAAAAAAAGCCTCAAACAAATCCAAACTGATATACATTCTACGAACTGTGACCAATCAAGATCGTGAAAACAAGGACAGACAAAGAACTTGTCCCAGACCAGAGGAGATATAATGTGTAAAGGCAATTTGTTGTTTCCAATGAGATCCCGGAACAGAAAAAGGGCTTGAGTGGGAAAACTCATGAAATCCAACTAAAGTCCAAAGTGGGACATTTAGATAATAGCAATGTAACAATCTTGTTTTGACAAATATACTGCGGTTATGACAACATTAGGAGAAATTGAAAGTGGATATTGATAACAGTGAAAAATCATACAGATAAAATAATAATATAGATAGGAAAAATAATATAGATGAGAAGCATGACTTATGCCAGGTTGGTTCAAAATAAGGACTTGTTTGGGGTATAAAAGATGTGTCTCAGAAGCAACATGTGCTTGTTCTCTTTTGAATGTACAAGGAAGCCCCTTGGGCGAATCACTTCCCTTTTTAAATGCTTAAACACCCTGCCTAGAAAAGAGAATAATATTTAACACAGGAACATTTAACAAAGTTGTTAAAATTGTTAAAAGGCTAAGAGCACCTTACTGACCTCTTGAATTTTTTCTCAGCTACGTGGAGAGAGGAGCAGGGTCTGCAAAAGACATATTGTTGCATATCAATTCATTGGCCAAAAAAAAATCTCATTTCCCTTACTGGGTCACAGTGTAAATAAACTTATAAACTTCAAGTGTTTTTGGATCCTTCAATCTGGGGATTGCATGCATGACTGGAAATGGCTTTGCAAATTAGTATCTTTTACCTATCCTTACAAAGCAAGCTCACTTCAGTCTTCCAGGTGTAAGTCAGAGTAAACACAGTAATTCTAACCTGGAGCAATAAGGTATACACCCTAGAGAGGTGAGTTGGACTCTTTCCATGGTCTGAACCACCTGGTTATATACTCACCAGTCATATTTGCTAAACATGTGTGCAATCTTGTTAAAAAACCCTTGAAAGGTCTGATGAAAGATCTTCATAAGTATTTTCCCTCCCAGTGGCAGAGAAGATTAGATAAGTAACACTTTCCCACCATTTCATAGACATTACCAAATCATTTGATCCCTTCCATAGACAAATAGATGCTGGAGATCACTCCGAATAGATTCTTGAAACAAAAGTCACCTGGAATAATTTGATTAGTAGTATAAACATTCGTCATTTTTTGGCTGCCAACATTTTTTAGCGCCCTTTTCATCTTTTGTTAATTTTCTATATAGGTCGAAGCGCTGTAGAATTTATATTCCCAAAATGCCTTGCAGTTAGGATATAAGTGATTAATCAGACTTCAGCCAACTAGAACACCGAGAGACTGGGTCAGAAGTAACCATCAGAGCCCTGGCCAGTTTGGCTCAGCGGTTGGAGGGTTGGCCTGTGGACCAGAGAGTCCCGGGTTTGGTTCCTGCTAGGAGCACGTACCAAAAAAAAAAAAGAAGTAACCATCATAAAGAAGCGACCGGGAGATTCCAAAATGGCGGCGGAGTGAACGGCAGCTACACAGACCGTCTCCCAGGACCAAACAGGAATTACAACTATAACACAGACAAATCGAAGGGAAAAAAGCTACAGAAAAGCAGCTTGCGAGGACCATATAACCAGGGACACTGACTCGATCCTGGTAAGATTTTGAAGGTGTGAGAGGGGGGCTGGGAGCTCACAGACAGCAGTGGCCTCAGCTGGGAGCGGCGCCCTCGGGTTACACGCCCAGGCGGCTCCACAGCGCAGAGCCGGGACAGAGGCTAAAACAGCCACAGCCACTCACCTTGGGCTCCGGCAGAGGGAGGGCAGACTGGACTGGAACTGTGTGGGGACACTCGGGATTTGAAGGGTGCTCAGAGCTTTTGCTGAGCTGCTGCCACGCAGGACTGTGGCCATATTGCTTCTTCCCAGGGTTCTGGGGAAAGGCAGCAGCCCCTCCCTTGGAGATCCAACCCCACCCTGTGGGCCATTGAAATGCTAATTGAGGCTCACTAACAACCAGCATCTGCCCCACCCTCAGGAAATCCCCTTACGCTGAGCACCTGAGGGAGTCTTTCAATCAACTAACAACCCAAAACTCTTCAAGTAACCTGGACTGCTAGCCTCCAGGCAAAAAGCTAGAGGATAACATTCCTGGGCTAGCAACTTTACCCAGGAAAGTAAGACTTGACAGTGGTGTTTAACATGGGTCCTCCCTTGCTCATCTAAACAAGGAGAGGGAGCCACAAACAACGGAACACTAACACCCACAAGGAAAACTTGACAGGCTCCAAAGCCCACTGTGATAGCCAAAATGGTGAAACACAGAAACAAAAGCCAAACGAAAGAACAGGAGACCTCCACCGAAGATGAGATCAATGTGGAGCAGTTAGGCAAGTTAATAGAGCTAAAATTCAGAGCCATGATCTTGAGTAAGCTCAACAGCATGAGTAAGGACATAGAGATGCTGAAAATAAACCAATTGGAAATTAAAAACCACCAAGAAGAGATCAAAAATGACATATCAGAAATAAAGTACACATTGGAAGGTCTAAAAAGCAGAGTAGAGGAAGCTGAGGACCAGATCAGTGAATTAGAAGACAGGGTAGATAAAGTCAACCAATCAGAAAACCAAAAAGAAAAAATGATTAAAAAACAGGAAGACTGCTTAAGAGAACTGTGGAACAACTGGAAATGTAATAATATTCGCATCATAGGAGTCCCCAAAGAAGAAGAAAATGAGCAAGAGTAGAAAATATATTCAAAGAAATAGTGACAGAAAACTTTCCTAATTTGGTGAAGGAAGAAGGCATTCAAGTTCAAGAAGCACAGAGAGCCCCAAGTAGGAAGAACCCAAACAGGCCCACACCAAGACACATAGTAATTAAAATGCCAAAAATTAAAGACAAAGAGAGAATCCGGAAAGCAGCAAGAGATAAGCAACAGGTTACCTACAAAGGAAACCCCATAAGGCTTTCAGCTGACTTCTCACAAGAAACACTACAGGCCAGAAGGGAATGGCATGAAGTAATCAAGGTCATGAAAAACAAGGATCTGAATCCAAGACTACTCTACCCAGCAAGGCTATCATTCAAAATAGAAGGTCAAATACAGAGCTTCCCACACAAGAAAAGGCTAAGGGAATACAATAGCACCAAACCAGCACTGCAAGAAATGATCTCACTTATGTATGGAATATAATGAACATAACAGTCTGAGGAATAGGGTAGACCCAGAAACACGGAAGTAGGGCACAGACTGACAACCCTCAGAAGAGGGGGTGTTGGGAAGAGGTAAACCACAAAACTTATATGCATGTATGCATAACCAATGGACATGGACAACAAAGCCGGGGACAGGGCGAGGGGGATGGGAAGGAGGGTGTCAATGGGGTAAAAAAGGAGAAACATCTGTAACAAAAAAAAAATTTTTTTAAAAAGAAGTAACCAGGCAGGGGTATCACCTGGGTCAAGGATGCTACTTCTTCCAGCTCAACTGTGCCACCCATGTTAAATGTCATGTTTACTCATAGGAGCAGGAGGGTTTCACAAGAGATACCTCAGTGTGGTTGGGCATTATTCATGGCTGTATAGCCTTCAAATCTGGCTCTCTGGCCCAAATGAATCATCTGTGAGTTACTCAAAACCATTTAATAAATGCCTTGCCTGCTTAAAGTAGCCACAGTGAATTCTGTTGTGTGCAACGAAGAACCTCACCTACACATTTCATAGCAATTAAATACTTTTCTCCTTCCTAGTTATAAACACATGGGAGTTGGGATGAGCTTAACATATGAAGTCAAAGTTTCTTTATTGCCAACTAATAAAAACAAGTTTACTCTTCCTAATGATTAATTTATTTTTAGCATATGTTTTTAAAGGCAAATTTTTATTATAGCTTATATTTCATTTTTATTCATTCTAATTGTTTAATGTAATAGCTTTATTTGGTTTTCATGGAATTTATTTTAATTGAAAGTAAATCATCTTAGGGAAGATAACAGGTATAATAGCATATGTGGTATATGATATGGGAAAACTCATGAAGGTGGTACACAAAGGACAATGGAGAGGAAGGAGTTTCTAAATCTCTCTGAAGGAACCAGGGAGAGAATCACAAAGAAAAGACAACTGAGGCAGGAGTTTTCAGGATGGGCCCAGAGGAATGAGGGAACTCCAGGCAGAGCAGCAAGCAAGTGAGAAGGCAAGAGGGATGAAACAGCATGGCACATTCACGAAAATGTGTCTCATGCAAAATGACAGGAGAATGAGGTATTAGACAGATGGGAAAGCCTAATTAATAAAGGTGAAGATTTGGGCATGGGCCCTGATCATAAAGAGCCTCACATGCCTTGTATAAGAGTTTGGACTTTATGGAGAATAGGGAGCAAATGAAGAATTTTAATGGTGGAACATATAATCAGGTTCACTTATTGGAAATGTAATATTTAAAGAGACACCCTTTCCAGGGACATTTGCATTTTAATAGAGTCCAAAGCCTTATAAAGAGGAGGTAGAGCCCTAGCTGGTTTGGCTCAGTGGCTAGAGTGTCAGCCTGAGGACCAAAGGGTCTCAGGTTCAATTCCTGGTCAAGGGCATGTACCTGATTTGCAGGTTCAATCCCCAGCCCTAGTCAGGGTCATGTGGGAGGCAGCCAATCGATGTGTCTCTCACATCAATGTTTCTCTCTCTCTCTCCCTCCCTCCCTTTCACTCTAAAAATCAATGGAAAAATATCTTCTGGTGAGGATTAACCAAAAAAATAAAAAAGGAGATAACGCTCTAATGGTAGAATCTCAGGCACCATTCATTCAGAAATAAGAAGACTTTGTTCCCAGACCCTAACATTGTACCTGGTATTCTGCTTACCTGTAAGACTGGTCCTGTTGGAGATGAAAACTAAATATTGGCTTAATGTGATCCAAAGTGATGTGAAACCATGGATACAATCTCCTGAAAATTAGTCCAAAAAGTCTCAAGCTCACTCATCATCATCAGAGAAATGCACATCAAAACCATAATGAGATATCAGCTCACACCTGTTAGAATGGCTATTCTCAAAAAGACAAGAAAGCACACATGTTGATGGGGATGTGGAGAAAGGCTTCTGGATATTTATGCAAAGAAAACAAAAACACTAATTTAAAAAGGTATATGCCCTGCAAAGCTATCATTTAGAATTGATGGCCATATAAAGAGTTTCCCAGACAAGAAAAAACTCGAGGAATTCATATAACAGTATTATATGAAATGTAGAAGGGTCTTCTTGAAGAAGATCAAAAATATGAACAATAAAATGGCAATAAATACATCTTTACCAACAATTGAATCTACAAACCAAATGGACAAGCAGAACAGAAACAGACTCATAGATACAAAAAACTTTTCACTGGTTGTTAAAAGGGAGGAGGTTGGGGGGATGGGTGAAAAAGGTGAAGGGATTAAGAAGTACAAATTGGTTGTTAGACTGAGGAACCTCAAAGGAAGGGGGGAGGTGGAGCGGGAAGAGATAAACCAAAGAATTGATATGCATATATGCATAACCAATGGACACAGACAATAGTGTGAGGAAGGCAAGACAGGGGTGTGAGGTGGGGGAGAGGGTCAATGGGGGACATCTGTAATATATTCAACAATAAAGATAATTAGCCCTGGCCGGTTTGGCTCAGCGGTTAGAGCGTCAGCCTGCGGTCCAGAGAGACCCGGGTTCGGTTCCTGCTAAGGGTGCGTACCTTGGTTGCAGTTTGTCCCTGGCCCTGGTTGGTTGTGTGGGTGGCAGCCACTCAATGTGTCCCTTTCATGTCGATGTTTCTCTCTCTCTCTCTCTCTCTCTCTCTCTCTTCCTCTCTTTCCCTCCCACTCTATCTGAACAAAAAATGAAAAAATGTCCTCGGGTAGGGATAAAAAAATAAAATAAAGATAATTTAAAAAAATAAAAACTAAAAGGTATATGCACCCCTATGTTCATTACAACATTATTTCCAATATCCAAGATGTGAAAACAACCTAAGTGTCCATTAATGGATAAGTGGATAAAAATGTGAGCTATATATACATATTTATGGCTAAATAATATTCATATTATTCATAATATATTATGTATGTACACAATGGAATATTATTCAGCCATAAAAAGAAGAAAATCTTGCCATTTGTGGCAATATAGATGAAACTTCAGGGCATTCTGCTAAATGAAGTAAGTCAGACAGAGAAAGACAAATAATGTATGATCTCACTTACATGAGGACTCTAAAAGCAAAACCAAGCTCATAGATAAATTTTTCTTCCTTTATTGATTTTAGAGAGAGAGGAAGGGGAAGGGAGAGAGAGATAGAAATATCGATAGGAGAGAACATCAATAGACCGCCTCCTGCATGTCCCCCACCGGGGTTTTGGCCCACAACCTAGGCATATGCCCTAACTGGGAATCAACATGCAACCTCTTGATGCATGGATGGATGCTCAGCCACGGAGCCACACTGCTGGGCCCAAGCTCATAATTAAACAGAATAGATGGGTGGTTGCCAGAGGTGGGGGTGGGAAGTGGGTGAAATGGGTGAAGATACTCAAATGGTACAAACTTCATTATAAAATAAATAAGTCATTGGGGGTATAATGTACAGCATGCTGACTGTAGTTACTAGTACTGTATGGCATATTTGAAAGCTGTTAAGAGAGTAGATCTCTTAAAAGTTCTCATCACAACAAAAATAAATTCTGCAACTATGTATGGTGATGTATGTTGAATAGACATGTAATGATCATTTTGCAGTATATACAAATATTAAATCATTATGTTGTATATCTGAAACTGATATAATGTGACATATCAATTATACTTCAGTAAAAAAATCAACTCATATCAAGAGAACACTGGCTAAGTTGCCAATACTGGAAAATTCTATCTACCTTCTAAAAGGAGTGTAAATTAACAGCAGGAACCACAAGTGGCTTAGTCCTCTCTCACTGCCTGCACCGGGTTCCTTCTCAGACGCCTGGTGTGATCTGAGGACAATCCACCTCTCACAAAGAGAATGATCACAATGCAAAGCAAAGCCCACCTTTTTCTACCAAAGCTCAGACTCAATACTTATATCAATATCTTGTTCTGGACATTAACTTGTAGATGATTGCATTTTCAAGTGACGTAGTCTCTCAAAACTGAAAGAAGAGCAAATTGTCGATTTCATCTGAAGTTTTCACACACATTTTTAGGGTTCTTCATCAAGTCCAGGTGGGATCACAGCACTTCCAGCATTGCTGGGCGAGGACTTGAGGACGCAGCAGCCCAATTGCGAGGGGATTGCACTTCCACAGCTGTTGTGTGGAGATGCTCTCTCAGGACAGTGGGCTCTGTGGCCTGGCTTTGCTTTCCGTGGCCACTCTGGACCATCTCTGTAGGATTGGTTCAGCACAACACGTTCCTTGCTCTGTTTGTTTTTATCCAAAGACAAATGGATGCTGTTAGATTTATCAAGACATTTTGGGCTACTTGAGAAAGATAAGTAGACAATTCTGACTATCTATCTTATGTTTGTTTAATTCACTTGTATCTTCAGTTGCTGGCTAAACAATGAAATATTCAATTAATCAGTTGTTTTGTCTACACGGTACCAAGCAACCACTGAGACAAATATTCTTTTCTACTAAATTAACATTAAATTTTATAGATGCAGAGCTATATGTATAGATGTAGACGTACATTACATATGAACAGCTAGAGATATATAAGAATGAATGAATTAGCTGGGTTTAGCACCTCAGTGGTATGTTACTAACACCAAAGGTGTGCTATGGGTGACTAATGCCCAGGTTTTCCATTCTGCTTTTGTCTAGTATGAGCTCTCAAAGGAAATCCAAGAGGTTGAGTGATTTTTCTATACTACTTATTTGTTCTTTTTTGTTACATTTGAAATAGTCATGCTAAATATCTATACCAATCTATATTTTAAAGCATCCAAGCCAGGTGTTCCTAAGCTGTTTGTTTGGTTTCTGTGGGCCTAAAATATTTAACTAAGATCCCAAGTGTTTACAAAGTACCAAATTGAAGAACTCAACTAAGGGGAGAAGTGGACCTGCATACATTTGCCACATGAAGCCCATATGGAGCTGTCTTCTGCCATGTGTTTAGTTAATCTCCACTACTCAGATAAATATGTCTGGCTTGAGTCCTATCTTAGTTGGGGACAGAATCATTGATTTTTAAAAATCTTATATAACTTATGTTTTATTAACTTCACAATTTTTAGGGTAGCAATGTACTCTCAGTCTGGGCTAAACACAAATTTTAGCAACCAGTAGTCAGACCTGAGGCCCAACTCCCCTTTCCAATGGTTCTTGTTGTAATTGGGCTATATCTCTGTCCTATTTGATGATCTATGCCAATTTTACCATTCTTTACTGGAATAATTGAATTGACTAAATTTCTTTGCAGACATAGGGATGTATTCAAAATCAAGTGAACTCACAATTAACAGGTACAATGTAGATTAACAGAAAAAAAATTATAAGACTTTAGGTAAAATTGACATACATTTTAACTATAAGCAATGAAAATAGCCCCCAAAATATCTCATTATAAATCTCCTAGAAATAAAACAGATAAACTATTTTGCTTAATTTTAATTAAAATATACCATTTATAAATTAAATATATGAAGTCACCATTTATAATTATTTAAAATTTTTCCACTAACTCTCATCTGTCTTAGAAATGCTTAAATTAAAAAATAACCATTGTTTTAAAAGTTTATGCATACTTATATTTTTCAGAGCAAACAACACTGAAAAGGATAAAGCA
The DNA here is from genome assembly GCF_014108415.1 of Molossus molossus. Lineage (NCBI taxonomy): Eukaryota > Metazoa > Chordata > Mammalia > Chiroptera > Molossidae > Molossus > Molossus molossus. The sequence goes on along the minus strand of NW_023425347.1, from coordinate 21,539,321 downwards.
ATCAACAAGACTTCAAATCCAACAACCGCAGAAATAGCTAACATTTCATGTCCTTGTTCCAAACATCTCTCTGTATGTAACACAAATGGTTACCTGATAAACAGAAAATATTTCATAACAATTGAAGCATATTATACTTGTTATTTATTTGTTTTATTTTTCTACTTCAGGATAGCTGATTATCCTCATGTCTTCTTTCTATTGCTTTTTATCCTTTTTTTCCTTTGATATTATTTAAACATGTCTATCCTTTATAACATTAATTTGATTTCTAGATGCATCTATTCTGTTATTTGCTTCTAATTATTTTATTACCCTTACAATGGTGGTGTTTAAGTTTTCAATATTTTCCTTTTTTTTAATCCTCATCGAGGATATGTTTATTGATTTTAGAGAGAGGGGAAACGAGAAAGAGAGAGAAAAAGATCAATATGAGAAACATCAATTGATTGACTTCCACACACACTCCAGCTGGGCTCAAACCTGAAACCTACGTATGTGACCTAACCAAGAGTTGAACCCACCACCTTTGGGTGTATGAGATGACACTCCAACCAACTAAGTCACCTGGCCAGGACCTCAATGTTTTTCTTATGTCTTCAGGTTTTCTTTTAATTTATTTTGTTGTTGCTATGGGGGAGAAAGAAACTTTCCACCACCCTCAAGATTCATTCAGTTGGACTAATAATCAAATAGGTATAAGATGGACTAGCCAGAAAAAATGACTAAACCTAACTACGTATGTATATATGGGAGTCTTGCATAGATGAGAGACTCAGAGATGCCGCATACATGAGAAGTTGAAAGACAGGAATAAAAATGAGGTATGTATGACATTCTGACCTAAGGATCACCTTGGGACTTAAGAAGGAAGAAGACCAGATGCTCTGCTCTATAGATAAGTCCAAAAAAAAAAGGTTATTTTTGATACTCTCTTAAGGGCAAGGTCCCTAATTAAAATTCTTCTAGGTAGGTAATGGATGGGGGGACAGATGTCTCTCCTGAGCCTATAGGCTCTTGGTTGCCTTTAGCTCAAAACAATTCACATACCACAGAGGTACATCTAAGACTGACTCATTCTGAACCCCTATATTGCTAGCTTGAGTGTTTGTGATGTCGAATTTTTATTCTTAAATTCTTAAATACCACAAAGGACGTTCAAGGAGAATTCTCTTCAATTACTTTGGTTATTTTTTAAAAGTTGAATTTTAAATAATATTTCAATTGGTATTTTCCTAATAACCAATGCTATTCAGCATCTCTTCATATGCTTACTTGTTATTCATATATCTATCTTCTTTGGTGAAGTGTCTGTTCAATTATATTGTCCATTTTTAAATTAGATTGTTGCCTTGGCTGGGTATCTCAGTTGGTTTAGAGTGTTGGCCTGAAACACCAAGGTTTCTTATATGTGACCTGACCCCCGGATCAGGTCACATATAAAACCAACGAATGCATATATAAGTGGGAAAATAAATTAATGTTTCTGTCTCTCTCTCTCTCGCTCGCTCGCTCACCCTCCCCCTCTCCTCAAATTAATAAATTAAAAAAAATTTTTTATTAGGTTGTTTGTTTTCTTATTACTGAGTTTATTCTGGGTACCAGTCTTCTATGAGACATAAACTTTGGAAATACTTTTTCCCACCTTGTGGATTGTCTTTGTCTTTTCTTGCCAGTCTCTTTCAAAGATCAGAATTTATTAATTTTGCTGACATTCAGTTTATCAATTTCTTCTTTTATTGATTATCTTTTAGTGTCCTATCTAAGAACTCTTTGCCTAACCCACGGCTGAACAGGTTTTCTCCTATGTTGTATTCTAGAACTTTTATAGTTTTATGTTTTAGATTTAGGTCCATAATCCATTATGGGTTAATTGATTTATATGCTGCTAGTGTGAATTAGGGCTTAATTCTGCAGAACAACTTTACCCTTGTTTACTGTGCTTTTCCTAGTAATGTCCCATGATTGACTCTTCCTATTCCCAACATCTTCTTTTGTCTTCAGCTGAGGATGGCATTTAAGGTGGTGGCTTCAGCCATTTTGGCAAGTTCGTAGATCTCTCTCATATATGTATAGAAGATATACATGTTATTAAATTTTGTTTGCTTTTCTCCTGTAAATCTGTCTTTTACTACAGGGATGTCTCGAAGAACCCAGAAGGATAAAGGAAAAATTAGTTTTCCTCCCCCCATAGCAATGGTTATACTATATAGCCTATGTGTGTAATACAGTAATGCCAACTAGTTTGTGTAAATGTACTATATGATGGTCACAAAATTATCAAATCTGCTAACAAGGTATTTCTCAAAATGTATCCCCTTTGTTAAGTAGCACATGACTATATATGTATACCTATACATCAATCTGTTTATCTATCTATCTATCTATCTATCTATCATCTATTTATCTATCATCTCAGTCAATTTTGGTTCCATTGATTTATGTGCCTACTATTATGCCAATATCATATTATCTTGATTACTATTGCTTTGTAATAATCTTGTAATCAGGTGGTGTTACTCTTCTAAATTTGTTCCTCTTTTTTTTAAAGTTGTTTTGGCTATTCTTGGTCTTTTTCATTACACATGAATTTTATAATCAGTTGCCAATTTCTACTAAAAATTCTACTAGAATTTTGGTTGGGATTGCAGTGGATCTATAAGTCAATTTAATCAGAATTGACATGTTAGTAGTATTGAGTCTTTAGACCCTGAACAAAGTATCTTTCTCCATTTATTTAGGTCTTTCTTAATTTCTCTAACCACTGTTTTGTAGTTTTCAGATATGTTCCATCTTTTGTCACATTTATCCCTAGTTTTCTTTTGAATGCCATTTTTAATGTGTTTTTTTTTTATTTCAGTTTCAGATTGTTCTAGTATATAGATATATGATCAATTTTTGTATGTCAACTGTGTTTTCTGCAACCTTGTTAAACTCACTTATTAGTTCTAGAAACATTTTTGTAGGGTCTATCATATTTTCTACCTAGATAATCATGTTCTCTATAATTTAGTTTACATTTTCTTTCCCAATGATTTTATTTCTTTTCTGCAGTGTTAAATACAGGTGCTAAAGCAGGTACCCTTGCCCTGGTCCTAATGTTAGAGAAAAAGCAGTCAGTCAGTCTCTCACCATTAAGTATACTGCTATCTGTAAATATTTTGTAGATGTTCTTCATCAGGTTTAGAAAGTCATCTTCTGTTGCTAGTTTGCTGAGAGTCTTTATCAGAAATGGATGTTGAATTTAGTCAAATGCTTTTGCCATGTCTATTGAGGAAACGCTATGGTTTTTCTTTTTCAGTTTGTTAATATGACAAATTATATTGAGTTTTAAATGCTAAACTACCCATGCAGCATTCCTGGAATAAACCCCACTTGATCATAGTACTTTTTATATATTGTTGGATTTAATTTGCTAAAACTTTGTTTAGATTTTTGCATCTCTATTTATGAGTGATATTGGTCTCTTTATTTTCTTGTATGTCTATCTGTGTTTCTATTAGGTAATGCTGGCCTCAAAGAAAATGTTGGAAAATAGACGCTTCTGCTAAATTTTCTAGAACAGTTTGTGTAAAATTCGTGGGTTTTTTTCCTTAAATGTTTGATAAATTTACCTGTGAAGTCATATGGAATTTTCTTTTGGAGATAGTTTTTCACTACAAATGCAATTTATTTTGTGTGTGTGTGTGTGTGTGTGTGTGTGTGTATATATATATATATGGCTAGTTACATTACCTATATGTTCTTGATTGAGCTTTGGTACATGTGTCTTTCAAATCAGCTTTATCTTTGTTGTCAAATGTATTGGCATAAAGTAGTTCATAATATTCCTTTATTATCCTTTTAATACTGTAGATTCTGTATTGATACCAATACTCTCATTCTTGTTATTGATCATTTGTGTCATTGCTCTCCTCTGCCCCAGTCTGGTTAGAACCTTTTCGAGGTGTGTGTGTGTGTGTGTGTGTGTGTGTGTGTGTGTGTGTTTTAATCCATTAAAAGAACTAGCTTTTGTGTTAATCAGTTTTTCTCTCTTATTTTGTTTTGTATTTCTTTATTTCTGATTTAATCTCTATTTTTTTCTTTCTTTTGTTTACTTCGGGTTTCATGTGCATTTTTTTTTCCTATTTTATTTAAGATTGTTCATTTGAGACCTTCCTTCTTTTTCTAGTACAGATATTTAGGGCTATAAAAGTCCCCTTAAATGCTGGTTTAGGGGCATCTTACAACTTTTGATATGTTGTGTATTTGTTTAATCCAGTTCAAAATACTTCCTATATTCCCTTTTCATTTTCCTGTGACATATTAGATTATTTAAAGGTGTGTTACTTAATTTCCAAATATATGGGGATTTTATAGGAATCATTTTGTTAATAATTTTATATTATTGCAATTAGAAAATATACTTGTAGTATAGAATGTAACCTTATTCACTGTTAAATCTCTAGACTTTATAGTTTAACTGAAAATGTACAGTAATTCATCTGCATCTGGGTACATTTACCAGTTACATGTTGGACATGTTTTTGAGGCTTAATAAATGTGTTCTGTCTTTTAAATAGAAAGAAAGAAAGAAGAAAGAAAGAAAGAAAGAAAGAAAGAAAGAAAGAAAGAAAGAAAGAAAGAAAGAGAAAGAGAGAGAGAAAGAAAGAAAGACAGAGAGAGGGAAGGAAGGAAGGAGGGAAGGAAGGAAGGAAGGAAGGAAGGAAGGAAGGAAGGAAGGAAGGAAGGAAGGAAGGAAGGAGAGAGAGAGAGGAAGAAAGAGAGAGAGAAAGAAAATATACTTGTATGACTTGATTTCTTTTAAATTTATTGAGCTTTTTCTTATTGCCCAGAATATAGCCTACTTTAAATGTTCCATGTGCACTTGAAAATAATGTTTATTCTGCTGTTGTTGAGAGGAGTTTTCTATAAATATCAACTAGAGTTGATAGTGTTGTTCAAATCTTTATCATCCTTACTGACTTTTCTAATTATTTTATCAATTATTAAGAGATAGGTATTGCTATCTCTGACTACTTTGAAATACATCTATCAAAAGACACAGACACAAATTGAGTAACAAACTAAAGAAGAGAATTGCATAATTGTATTTAAAAAAATGGGGGTATGGAGCATGAATGAACACAAAGAAATGAATTACTAGATGTAGAATTGAAGGCATGGGAGGAAATCATTGCTGAGCCCTGAAGCACACCCAGTTAGTAACCAACTATTCTACTTCTACATAAAGATAGGAACCTTTTATCAGTACAGAGATGAAATTTTTAATAAAACAAGTCAAAAATACACATGAGACTAAGCCACTTGAAAAAAGAAGAATTTGCCCAGTAATGACGATCTTTAGGGACACCCTTAGCTGCAATCACAAGCAGCAATACCGTAATGTCATTAACCTTATTCCTCTCGCTCTACAAAAGGTCACTTTATTTGTGAATTGTGCATCCACACACTCACACAGATAAGAGGCCATTAACAAAAGCATGAGTGTTGGCGGCCCCACCAACTCTATCTAACCCAGTTAGCACATTTTCTAGCATTCTGTCATGAAGTCACTGGCAGTGATGGTGTTTGAAAACTGCATGGCTCAGATGTTTCTAAACCCTTTTAATCCATGACAAAGGCCTCCCTTTATTGTTGTTTTGTTTTCCTTTGCTGCCTACAGCATGGCAGCCAGTGTGCGCTCCTGATAAGCAGTGAGCCATGCAGATGCGGTTCAGTTTCCTTGTGCACACCGCCATGCAACCTGCCAAGGCCAAATGTGGGATGCAGCATGGTTTCCCCTCCTCCCACTCTGAGCCAACACCAATGGCACCCTGCACAATGGTGAGCAGGCCAGATATCTTCAGAAGAACACAACATTAATTTTTTGTGTCACAAATGACATTTACCATTGCTGAATTTGAGGGGTGCCATATAGCCCATGTAAATAATTCTATTTTAATAATTTTTCTTCTAATTCAAATGATAGATCCTTATGTTTCCAACGTGGAGTAAAAAGGGAAAGAAACTGCTACTATCATAATGTGTTTTTTTGTTGCTGTTGTGTGTGTGTGTGTTTGAGAGTTTATTTTCTCTTTTTCTTCCTGGCTTTGCACAGCAAGGATGAAGAGGGGACTATACCAGTTCAGGACACAATGCTGATATTTGCTACTGCTAACAAAAGAGGCCCCTGTATCCAGGGGAGTGTGACAAAGGAAATGAGAGCAGACCCTGTGAATGGCAGTACCCTGAATAAACGGGTGGGAAAGAAAAGTGTGAAGGAATTGACAGTCAACTATGTGGCCTGAATGACCGGCTCCTCTGCCAAGTCTAGATGAAGAGCCAAGTCAGACTACACATGGGGAGATTCTAAGGCAGATCCCTGAACTGCTGGTGGCTGAATGATGTGCCAGGGTAGAGTCATGTTCAAGACAAGCTAGAAAATGGTTGGAACAGGGGAGTCAATGTGGAGAGCAATGCAGAATTCAATGGAGAAGACCAGTTGCCAGGAGGTACTGAGGATCAAGGATTAAGGGATAGAGGGCAATTTCTTCGGTAAGAGTTTGATAGCTAAGTCTGAGTTAGAAAACCAGTGGGATCCATAGAATATTGGAGGGAAGAACCACTTCTTTAAAACTCGTGCAGCTGTGGCATGCAACTTTTTTCCCCCTTTATTGATTTTAGAGAGAGAGGAAGTGAGAGAGAGAGAGAAACATTAATGAGAGAGAACATCAATTGGCCGCCCCCTGCATGCCCCCCACTGGGGATCATGCCCAAATCCTGGGCATGTGTCCTGACCAGGAATCAGACTGGTGACCTCTTAGTGCATGGGTTGACGCTCAACACCTGAGCCACACCGGCCAGACGATGGCATGCAACCTTTAACTGCGATGGCAAGTTCCTACCGCCATCTCTGGTTCCTAAAGGAGCCAACAAGATTTTGAAAGCTACTTCAAGTTCTGTGTACACTGCTGATCAATGTCCTTGAACAGTTGATGGCAAGAGCTGTACTCCTAAACTTTCAAGGGCTTTTCCATTTTCCTCCTCAGTTTTCAAGTGATCAAGAAATACTGTCTTGCTTTCTCTAGGAACATAGAGCAAATGCCAGGGAGCTGGAAAGAGCAGAATAATTCTATCATAACAAATTTATTTTCCTGAGAATGTTCTTTTAGCAAAAACATAGTCCCAATTTCCAGCTCTCAAGCTTCCTACAACCTTGTACATTTGCACCCCATTCATGCCCTACCTTCCTGGTACTTTCTACCCTGCAAGGAGCAAGGGCAGAAATCACAACCCCACCATTTTAACAACATGGAATCAGTTTCTGCTAAGCCTGAGAGGTGAGAGCCTGTTTTCTACCAAATCTATAGATGGCTTTCACTGAGTTTATGTCCATCTGTCGGTCAGCACTGCAAATGGTGTTAAGCAATGATTGAGAAACTAATTATCTCAAGATTCAGCATCACCCTCTGTGCCCTTCCTTCAGGTTTTTCCAGATTGTTTCCTAACCCAAACCCCTCCTCCTCTGACACTGGCCCCTGGAATTTCATCCAAGCCTCAAGTTTCTTTCTTCAAAGCACCTCTAACTTTCCACTTCCTGTAACATCTCTTCTGAACTTGGGTAACATCCAGTTCATACATACGTTCTCTCCAGTATAACTGGCTGTTCAGAGGTTCTGACTAGGAACCCTCCTCCTACTCCTATCAGTCATGCAGCATACTTCTGCCATCTTTTAAGCTCTAACTCAAGCCACACGCCTTAGCTTTCGCTGATTGTGCAAGTGAGCATCTACTACCTAGGCTCAGCTCCCAGCATCTTCCTCCCTCCCTTCCCCTCTCCTTTCCTCCCTCCCTCCCTTCCTTTCCTTCCTCCCTTCCATCCAGCAAATACTGAATATTGTGTTCTGTACTGGTACTGTATACCAGGCGTCATCGTTTGAGGAATTGGGTCTCAAGAGTAAACAAAATATACAAGGTCTTGATTCTTGTGGCGTTTACATTCTAGAAGGTGGAGACAAACAATAAACTATTGAATAAATAAGAAAATTAACAGACGTGTGATAGTAGATATGTGGATAGAAAATGTAAGGCATGGCTCCTAGGTATTTTACGTGAATGGGAAGGAAGTCTTCTTTGAGGAGGTAGCATTTACTCTGTGATCTAAATGGCAGAAGGAGAAATCCATGCTCCCTGCTTGCATGGGGAGAAGAGCATTCCCATGAGAGGAAATGACCAATGCTAAGGCCCTAAGATAAACACAGATTGGGAAAGTGTATTTTTTTCCCTTATTGCATCTGTACCATAACTATACATATTATGTTTAATGCAATATATAAGGAACATATAATAAACAGCATGTAATCCAGTGAGGAATATCTGCCTTGATTACATGTTTATAATTTTTTTCTTCCTCAGTGGATTCTCTCCAAGGCATCTAATAAACTATTACCCAACCTAGTAAATGCTCAACCTATATTTGAGGACATTGACTAAGAAGCAGATTCAAGCCTGTCATATTTAGGAAGAAGGTGGCAAAAATTTGGGTAATAGTGAGAGAATTTATTTTACAGCTGCTCTTTGGACTGAATGATGCTTAAACCCAAGAGAGAAATCAATGCACAGTTCATCAAGATTTGCACTTAAGCACACACCTAACTCTTGACTTTTTCTCATTAATTTTTATGGTGCAAAGTTCTTTCAGCTGCCCTCTTTCCCAGAATGACCCTATGCTCCACAGCATCCATTAACCAGCTTCCCCACCAGCTCAACCAAACACGTCGTAAAATTATTTTCAGTATGAGTGAGAACCCACGTTTACATTTTATGACTTGGTACAATAAAGAAACAAGAAAAATATGTAATTTATAAAATGATAATATGCAGTAATGTGGAGCTTTTAAGTTAATAGGACTTACAGGAAATGGTGTCATTAAAAGAAAAAAAAAAGAAGAAGAAGAAAAAAATGCATTGTCATGCATTCAGTGCTGCTGCGGTTTGTATTGGGGCCCACGGTGCAAAGAATGGACCAAAACCTGGTGAAACAAGCAATGTGCACATATTGGCACTTCGCTCCGGAACTTCCAAATTTTCTGGATTAAAAAGTGAATGTCACAGTACAGCTTCCATCAGTGGACAGAGGTGTGTGAACAGAGGTGTGCTTGACTGTCAGCAACAGAAGATCCAGGGTCCCATAAAGCTGAGTCATCACAGTGGCCGCGTCGGAACGGATGGTCCTGCAGTGGGACTGACAGCTTCCAAAGCAGGTGTGAACCGGGAATTGGGGCTGCAGAGAGCAGATCAGCTGTTCCTCAGCCTGGTTCTGGTTTCACACGGAAACAAGAAAGACGATACATTTGCAAGTACGCAGGCACAAAGGGTTCTCACCACAGCTGGTGCGTCCTGTTCCACGCTTCACAAAACCAAGGGAACATTGGTTGTTAAAAAGCCTTGTGATTTTCCATCTTCTGAGAATAGCTAAAAGTAACCAAAATATCAGAAAGTAATGATGAATTATGGATTTTTTACCATTATTATTATTTTTTTTTTAGTATAAACATGGAGCTACTGATTACATGGGAGGCAACAGTTTTTAATAATGAAAAAACACAGGTTTGGGAGCCAAAAATATCTGAGTTGCAATCCTGCCTCTGTCATCTGCTAGGTAATTTAGGTGAAGTGATTTAAATGTGCTGTTTGTCCATTTCTTCGTCTGTAAAAGGGGAATATTAGAAGTATATGCCGTATAGAGTTGCAAGGATAACTGAGATGATCAAAGTGCTTAGAATCATGCATGACTCCTGACAAATACTCACTAACTTTTCACTGGTATCCTAACTGGAAACTATTACTGCATAAAACACGAAGACCCTATCCAAGCTCTATTTCCTGTGAGCCAGTTTATTCTATAGCAAGGAAAGCACACACACACGCACACAAGCTTAGGGGTGATTCCGGCTCTCTGAGAAGAATTGGATTTAGAATCAGCCTATGACTGCGCTGTCCTATGAGGAATGCTTCAGGAACGCCACACTGCTCGCGGATCTGCAATGTATTCAAGTGGATCAGAAAACCCTGTGCAGCACCTTTCATCTCTCATCAAGGGGAGCAACTCTTCTGTTTCCTGTTAATGTTAACTTCTCAAATGGCCAGTCACACACTGGCTACTCAACCCCTTCTTCAGGCGGCCTTTAAAACAACCTTGCAGACATGTCCCACGGAGGCTGCTGATCATTTGGGGAGGCTTCCAGGGGAGAAGTGAGCACTTTCGTCACATACCTTCATGGCTGTGCCCACATAGCTTCATCACCGGGGGTGTTTGAAATGTGCCAGGCGGGGCTCTCACGCCAGCTGACAGGTCAGACTCTCTCTCTCTGGATGGGGTCTGGGCACTGGTGTGTTATAAAAACTCCACAGGAAATTCTGATGCACAGTGATAACTGACAACCGCCATACTGGGTAGTGTTCTTCTTTCACAAATACAGAACCCAGGTTGATAAAGTGATGTTCTCAAAGCCATGGGGGCTCATGTGTGGCAGAGCCAGGATTAGTCCAAGGCTTTTTAAATTCAAGTGCCATAGTTCTCAAATGAAGAGGGGATTGCAGGAGAAGGGGGCATATCAGAATCATGAAATTCTTTTTTTTTTTTTTTATTGATTTTAGAGAGAGAGGAAGGAAAAGGGAGAGAGAGATAGAAACATAGATGAGAGAGAACATCGATTGGCTGCCTCCTGCACGCCCCCCACTGGGGATCGGGCCCACAACTGGGCATGTGCCCTGACCAGGAATCGAACTGGCAACCTCTTGGTGCATGGGTCGATGCTCAACCACTGAACCACACCGGCCAGGCCATATAGAATTTTTTTTGAAGAACCACATCACCATCAGCACCACCCTTCTGTCCTGTTTCACATCCTGCCCCTTGTACTGTCTCAGGATCTGATATATATAACTCACCCCTACTGCTCAGCAAAAGTTCCCAAACAACCAGACCATCTGCGATGTGCAGATCCTACCCATCCTGAAGCTGCAGCCCTGGATCTTTGGAGAGCTCCTCAGCTAAGTCTTACATGATTCTAGGTTTGAGAAATACTCCTTGGACACCCAGGTAGTAAGTGATCTATTAAAATAGTGTGTCAGCCATAACTAATGAAACTCGAGTTGAGAATAGGTAATGGTGAGGGTATGTTGAAAGTGGGGACTGAAATGGGGTGATACAAAAGCTCAGGGGGCAAAGGTCTCTAACAGTCATCTCAGATGCCTCCTAGGCATGGCCAGGATTTGGGATGACCTCATGTAATCCCTTTTGACTCCAGAGAATTTAATTGGAGTTAAGATTAAATTATTAAATTCTAGTTTTTCTTTATTTGCTATGCAGTCCCGTGTTTATCACTGAAGTATTGACACTGGGCATGGGGAGTGGACGTGTATAGTTTTGAGCAGAGCCCCTGATGCCAAAGTTTTCAAAGAACCTGACACACAAGAGTTCCTCTCAGAGCAAACTGGCTAATGGTGCATTTCGTAGCGTATCAGGGTTCATAAGAGGAAGAACAAACACTGGCTGAGACCCTGAGAAGCAATCCTAGTGACATGTCCTCCCCTATTTCTTAGTAATAATCAGTTCTGCTTGTTATGAGGCGCTGATTGTATGGGTGCTGGTATATTTGGCTGAGGGTTCTGCTCCACGAGGGAGCACTGTGAACAATTTTGTAATTTGGGAGGGGTTTGGCATACATAAGTGTGTGAGTCTGTTTTAAGTCTTTTGAATGCCTACTCCCACAATGCAGGTGGACTCGTGGTCAGTGTTTTTTAGGATTCTTCCAGCCAGACTGTTGCAAGATTGATCTCCTCAGCAGTCCAGCTAATATGGCGAGGTCTATTTCACTGATGGTGGCATCTTTCTGGAACAACTGATGGACTGGCGCAGCCACAGGCCCTGCTCCACAGTGAGCTGCTTGCTGCCGGGATCTGTGGGAGGCAGCAGTCTGGAAGGGGTTCTCCCCAGGAGTCCCAGATTCCTGCTTCTCAGGGTAGCAGCCTTACGTTCCAAGTGTGCTGCAATATACAAAAACAAACAAACAAAAAAAAAACAGGCTTTTGCTGAAAGCCTTCCTTTGTCTGCTTTCTAGCCTGGTTTGCCATCCAAAAGATTCTGCAGAGTTGATGTTTCCGTTCCTTTAATTCAGTGTTTGGGATGACACAGCCCCAGCCCAGCTGTCTCCCCAGCAAAGGGGTGTGCGTAACTGTGGCCCAGTGTTCTCGGCCTCTTTTCTTTCCGCGGGTCGGAAGCAAGACTGTCACGCTGTATGTTGTTATTTAAAGGATATGCTGAGATGTTTCCTTTCTGTGGTGGAAAAGATCCTTTCAAGGGAGCCTCTTTATTCCTCTGACATTTCCACTCTTGAAAAGCTGACCCAGTTCCCGCAGAATAACAAAAGAAGCACACAGAGAAAACAGATTCCCCTGGGGGACTGATAAACCCAGGTGAACTCCAGCCAGCCCAGTTTCCCTCAGAGAACCTGGGCAAACTTCCAGGAAGCTGAGGAAGGTCCTCACATTGAGAGATACACAGACAAATTAGGATCTGCTCCGTTTTGAACTGTCTTAAGGAATTTGCCTTTGATAAAAGTCTACACAAGGACTCAACCAATTCCACACCCAATATGTGCCTGCTAATGTCTGGACATCTGGTCCACCAGTTGTCTCCATTTAGGCGTAGAGGGGCCCTCCTGGGGCCTGAGGTTACTGAGTCAGTGTGAATGATCCTCAGTAGCTTCTAAGACTCCCACATTCACCACCGGTACTGACTCTCCAAAAATTAGCACCTCTTTGAGCGTAAGAACCTGGGAAGAGGGAAGAAATGAATGGACATAACACCAGGCCCTACACCACTCACCCAGCTTTAAACATCATAATTATTTGTCTAATCGTTGCTCAGAAAACTCTGAATAAAAGTTTATTTAACTCTCTATGCCTCTCTTTTCAGATACTCCCTATTTACCGAGAGCTCAGGCTTTCCTTCTCTGGGAACAGGATTAGAGACTCAAGACCTAGTTTCCCTCTGCTTTGTTCTCCCTGTCTGGGGTGCATCTGAATTATAAAGCTACCCCTGCTTTTGTGACTGGCCAGTAATGAGCTTCTCTAAGCCATTCTTTATTGGTGTAGCATTGGTATGTACAGAGCAAAGAGGAATTCTTCTTTAGGATATGTGTTCTACCTATCAGATCTGCGGACCAAGGGCATTAATAGAGGCAGCCACTTAGCTTATGTAGTTGTTCCATATCTTCTCTTAGATAACATTCCCTATACATTTTAAATCAGATTCACTGCCTTTTTGCAGCCGTCTCTTTTGCATTCAGTCGTTCAACAAACAGTTTCTGTAAGTATGTGCAGGTATTGCCCTAGAAAATGGGAAAACGAGGACTGCCTGCCCTCCAGGAGGTGGTGGTCAAGTGGGAGAAGCCAATATAAAACCATCACAACATCATCAATAATGAGCCAATACTAGGAGAGAGGCAGTTACAGAGTACCTCAGGGGTAGAAAATAAAAATCCCTTATTCTACCAAAGAACTGGGCAAGTTTCACAAATGAGATCTCATTTGTACCAGGTCTTTAAGAATAAATAGGAGCACCCTGACCAGGTGGCTCAGTTGGTTAGAGTATTGTCCTGTACACCAAAAAGGTTGTGGGTTCGATCCCTGGTCAGCACACCTATCTAGGTTGTGGTTCATTCCCAGCTGGGGTGAGGGCAGTACGAAACCAATCGATGTCTCTTTCTCTCTCTCTCTCTCTCTCCCCCTTCTTCCCTCTTAAAAAAAATTTTTTTTAATCAACAAATATATCCTTGGGTGAGAATTTTTTTAAAAAAGAATAATTAGGAGTTTAAGAATAAACAGTGGATAGTGGTGAGGGCAATGAGGAAGAAAGAACAGCACATGAAAAGTCTGTAGTCAAGACAGCATGTGGGCATCTGTGGAGACTGACCGTGGTCAACTGAGACATGAGACTGGAAAGGCGCTCATGATAGTTTTGTTCTACAAAGTAATTCCAATGACTGGAAAATGGGCTAGACTGTCGCTCTGACCCTCATGGTCATCACTCAGACACGGACGGGGGGCCGCCCTGTGCTGGGCACCGTTGTAGGTGACGGCAGTGGGCACTGAGCAGAGCGGCGGCTTAACTTGTCCCGTATACTCATCCACAGTCCCTTGGTGAAGGTGAAAGTGAAATCGGGATTTTCCTCTGTTTGAACTTGAATTAATTTTTAACAATTATGCAGAATTCATGTCTAGCAGAAGGTAATAATGAGTTCAGGGGCATCAAAGCTATCAACTGTCTCCAGTGAGGAAATCTGAGTGATAATGATGGAAGAATGTGTTTCACACACACACACACACACACACACACACACACACACACGTTATGTATACGCACATCCTTTCCCTGGAAGCAGATGTGTGAGTGGGAGAGACACATGAGGAGCGATGGTACATGGTCATGGCACCTCCTCAGATCGCTCCCCAGCAGGCGGTGGACCCTCTGACTCACCTCTCAGCCCCACCCTAAGTGTCAGGAAAAGCCATCCGTAGGACCATGCCAGCTCCACAGAGACCCAGGATGGTCAGGCCACCTCTGCCTCTGACTCCCTGCGGCATATCCATCCCTCAGCCAGCGTTCTGAGTGCCTACGTCATGTTCAGCTCTAAAGAGGAAAAAAAAATTATTTAATGCCTTCAGTGTGCCAGGATCATGCTTCTGGCTTCTGTATAGGTCATCTCATTTCAGCCTCATAATAATTCTGTAAGTACTGACCATTCCCCAATTTCTTTGGAGTAAACTGAGGCTCAGAGAGATTAAATTTCCTGCCCAACATCATGTAGCTTGTCAGGAACCATTCTTTTCCATAAATGGTATATGGGTCAGGGGTTAAGGCACATATGTTGGAAGTCACCTTTAGATGTGTACCCTAGATCTGCGTTGGGGATATAATGCTGAGTCACCATGGAAACTTTCTTACTCTTCTTTAGTCACAGTTTCTTTTTCTGTAGAGTAAGGTTAATAATTTTAGAGGTTTATTAGGATTAAATGATACAGTGCTTATAATGTGACTGATCCTTAGCTTGACACATAGCAATAACTCAGTACATAATAGCTACCCTAAAAATTGGTTGAATTGGGAGTCTGGGGCTCGCTCTACTACATCACTTTTTCTTTCTTTTTTCTTTATTGATTTTAGAGAGAGAGGCGTGGAGACAGAGAGAGATAGAAACATCAATGAGAGAGAACATCGATTGGCCACCTCCTGGGGATTTGGCCCACAACCTGAGCATGTGTCCTGACCAGGAATCATACCAGTGACCTCTTGGTGGATGGGTTGACACTCAACCCTTGAGCCACACCGGCCGGAAACTACTACATCACTTTCATAGGAAATCTTGGTGACCTTCCTTTTTCATTTGTCAGCTCCGTTCTTAACATCAAAGAGATACCACTGGTTCAAGGTCAGAGTCTAGTGGACCACGAAAGAACAGCTTTCAGGTGTGAGCCACCAGCTGTGATGCTTGCTACCCATAGTCCTGTTCTTTTTCTGATGCTTAGTCCCCAGTGGCCTTTAAGGATAAAGAGAGCAGCTATTCTGGGGCATTCAAAGCATGTGAGGATGTATTCTCTTATTATGTGGTACAGGCAATAATCCAAGCCCAAATAACACATAAAGCTAACTGTGGAGCCAGCTGAGCGTACAACAAATGATTGTTCAATGCCTACTTAGGCTATACTCTGGTTGTACAAAGAATTCACAATCTTGTGTACAAAGTTCTCAGGGCCAAGTCCAGAAGACCATCAAGTGCACTAGCTTAATTCAGGGCACTCAGCATTGTGAGAACACAGTTCAGGAACATCTAAAACGACTGGGGGTTTAAGGAAGGTGCAGGATAGATGGTCCTCTTGGCCACCACTCTTCTCTAGCACTGCCTTTACCCCATAGAGGGAAAAGTAATCCTCAAAGTTTCTGAAGACTATCAGCCTTGCACAAAGAAAGGGAATTATGAATTGGTATACATATTTTCACCCCAGCTCTCTGGGCAAACCAGGCCAACATGTGGATGGCACATGATTGGTTTGAAGACAACTGGTCAGTCCATCTATAAGCTTCAAAGGCATCCTATGATTGAGCTCCACTCAGATCACAGAGTGAATATTTCCCCCCAACTTCCCCTGGCCATTGGTCTTGATCTATTTGTGTAATTTCCTCCCACTGAAGTACTTAAGCAGAGTTTAAATGTAAAATAAATGCTTTTTGCTAATTTTCCGCAAAGTTTCTAAATATAACCCTTGGCAGGATTATGAAATGCCCTCTGCTCATTCTGGTGGAGAATCAGAGGTGAAATTTGAATGATGTAGGGCAGAGGGGAATGCAGTGCCAGGACCTGCCAACATCTCCAAAAACATGAGTGCAGTTCACCTGGCTGTGGGGAAGGAAAAAGGCACATCCCAAGACAGCAGGACAAATATGAGTTTTACAATGGGGGTTAAGAAAACTTGCATTGAAATAATTTTGATTTTAAAAAATGTCTCCTTTTTGTCATATCTAAAGAAGTTTCGTTGTGTGAGTGTGTGTGTGTTTTTTTTGGTTTTTTTTTTTGAGGATTGTAAAGCACCAAGATGCTTGATAATACAATTCATCTAGGCCCTGGGATAGTAGTTGGCTGACATGTTTTAATTTCTGCATATGCACTGGATGTTTGCAGATAATTCTTTATGCCCACTCCTATGCCTGGCTTGGTGCTGGGCATGCAGGGCTATGAAAGGCAACATGTATTTTCTGAGTGGCTTGTGTGTAGGGGCTGACAGAGATCTCACCTACAATAGAAAAAACTTTGAGCAAGAATATAAATCAAATAATGAAAAAGAATAACATTCTGAACCAGCATGGGGTAAATGCTGCATATAAATCTTTGCATTACTGCAAACCTCAAAGGTACTGCAACTACCCTCAGGTGCTTTGGAACCATTCCAAAATGCATAGTTTAGTTAAATACGCCTATCCAGATGTCGAGATAAAATTAAGGCACTTCTTGGACTCCGTACCAGAGAACTCCATACATATCTCTACAGGACTGAGTCACTTCCTAAAGTATTTAGTGCAGTGCGAAGGGCCTGAGAGAAAATGTCAGAGCAGCTGGAAATGGCTAAAAAAGTGAAAAAAGAAGAATCACAAAGAAAAATGACTAGATGAGACCACTCTACTTACAGAAGAGCCAAGTGAAAATGAAAGGTCTTCTAGGGTGGATTTAAACTGAAACTTCTGCCGGCCACAAGCAACCAGAAGGAAGTGAGACAGACCCCAGGTGCAGGGCATAAGGACTTGAAGTGAGCTAGTGGGAAGGACCAGATCATGAATCCAATTTTGTACTTAATCTCCTGGTAAATTGGAATGGACTGTCATATCCCTAGACCTTTTCTCCAAAAATTGGGAGACTTCGGCCCATGTTGGCTCCATTTTGCCACCTGACAATGCCCAGAAGGCAGATGAGATACAGGGTCTCTCCCAGCATACTGGTTCAAGCTTTTTGGGATGCAAGTAACAAAAACTGACTTTAGCAAAAAAGGAATTTACTTGAAGACATCAGGGTAGCTTATTGAATGCAAAAGAAAGCTGAGACAAACAAAACAAGTTTCGGGAAGGGCAAAAACCATAAACCACTCTAAGGTTAAGGTGACTCAAGTCAGCTGTCACTCCCATCCCTGGGAGAGAGAACCTGTTGGGTCTATGAGCAACCCCGCATCCGCTGTGAGGCCAAGAACAGGAGTAGGGACAGAATATGGGCATGGCAGCTGGGTGCCAACTCCCATGTTTCAGGAACAGTTGCCAGAGAAGAGGAGTATCCTGATGAACCAGCCCACAGATTTCCACTGCCCTCAAAGGAGAGCTCTTTGTGGCAGCACATAGTGGTGAGTTGTTTCTAAACACACAGAGAGAAGGAGAGAGATGTTTAAAAAGATACACATTAGTGGAAGAACCATTTAGGTTAACTCTAAGGGAGAAAATTGTTAAATATGGAATGTTTTATAGAAAAAAAAAGAACCCTGTGAAATTAAGAACTGGTCATGCTGAAAAAAGGAGAACACATCCGTATTCTCCTCTGTCAAAGTGGCCAAGTTGTGTGTCTGTCCAAAAACAAGATGACCTCCTAAGACCCTTCTAGAACTAAGATTTTGTGATTCTGTTATAAAATGTCACCCCATTATAGATCGCATTTCTCAAATTGTGTCCATTACATGTTAGTCGATATCCCATGAATAACAGACTTCCATTTTCAAATAAGTTTGAGAATTATAAGTTCAACGTTTGTGCTTGCTCTTATTGTTTATGGTTGTTTGCTTGTTTGTTTTTTGCTGTAGAATTTATCAATTTTAATTATTCATATATACAACAAGTCTGGCCGGTGTGGCTCAGTAGTTGAGTGTCGACCCATGCACAAAGAGGTCACTGGTTCGATTACCGGCTAATCGATGTTCTCTTTCATCGTTTCTATCTTTCTCTCCCTCTCCCTTCCTCTCTCTCTAAAAAATCAATAAAGAATATATATATATATATATATATATATATATATATATATATATATATGGTTTCCCAAATTCATTTGGTACAGAATCTTTCTGTGAGAAGCAATTTGGAATCCTTACTTTGAGTAACACCTAGTGACATATTACAGATGTTTATGTTCCACAGAGCACACTTTGGGAAACATTACTCTAGACTGTGTCTTTTTATACCTGGTCATCTTCTAGTTCACTCTATACTCTACAAAGAATAATAAAAACATAAAGCTGCCTTCTTTCTTGATAATGTTTAATTTGATTCTAGATTTATTTGACACAGCTTTTTAGGATTAATTTATATAAAGTCAAATGTAGTCTTCATGATGTACAGTTGTATAGATTTTGATAAGTGCATAGTTTCATATCTACTATCAGAGTCAAGATACAGAACTGTTTCATCACCCCCAGAATTCCATCGTGCTGCCTCTTTCTAGTCATTCCCTTCCCTAATCTCAATCCCTGACAACCATCAGTCTGTTTTCCATCCCTATAGTTTTGTCTTTACACAGTATCACATACATGACATCACACATTATGTAGCCCTTGGGTCTGGCTTCCTTTGCTAAGTAAAACACATTTGACATTCATCTATGTTGCATGAATCAACAGGTTTTTTTCTTTTTCATTGCTGAGTTGTATTCCACTATATGGATGAATCATAGTTTGATTATTCATTTGCCTAATGAAGGAGATTATACACAGCTTTCTTTATTTGTCAAAAACGATAAATCAAAAAGAGCATTTGTTCTTAGTTAACAAATACAACATACTCTTGGGTGCTAGACTATCAAATGAAGTTATGACTCAGCCAAAGAATATCTGAAAAATTGGAACATGATTATATGTTTCTTTTGCTTGATAGTTAAAGACCATGAGAAGAGACTGGGTTTGTCCATATTATTATTAATTGTGAAAATATTCCAACTAGATCACCATGCAACTCAAGAGACTTCCCACAGAAGCAATCCCTGCCAGACTGGGAAAGTGCAGTCCATAGGAGTGCAGTATTGAAGGGTTATTGGTTAGCTGGCCATGCACCACGACCTCATTTGCCGGGCAGATGAAACAGCTCTCTTAGAAGTAGGAAGTGACAGGCAACGATGAAGGTCTTTTCATAAGAAAAATAAGAACAACAGAATAATACTAATAAAGGTCAGAATAATGAATGACATTCTTGCTGGCTCATTCTATTCCGAATATCATCTAGGCTTGGCTGATTCTTGTAAAAATCCATAAGGATTGAATTTACAGACTAGGTATGTTTCATGCTGCAAGGTGAAACAGGCCACCCTCGGATGACTCAATTCAAGACAACCTGTCAATTTAAACTCCCCATTCTGCTGCTGCCTCCAGTCTAGGTCAAGGGAGTTTGGCTTCATTTCTACTGACAATTGTGTATTTCCCCCATGGTTTTTAAGAGAACTCTGCCCTTGACGCTGTTTCCCCAAAGATAAACTGTTTTGGGTCATCTCTGAAGACACAGAGCTACATAGATAACCTTTTGTTTCCACTGTTGTTTTGCATTGTTCAATGCACTTTGTGGAGTCACTTGCACAATGCACTTTGAACACCCGTGATAGTTTCTCCTGTCACTTCCTGGTCTCTAAGAGAGTGCTTCCATATAGAAAGTGTAAAATTCTCAGGTATCCTAAAGAAACACATGGTCTTAGTTTACTGGCTTGATATCCAGTAGCAGACACTTTCCATTGTTCATTCAACAGCTGCAATTAAAGAATAGTTTTTAGTGTGTATGTGTCATTCTCTCTAGAACATAAATTCCTTGAGGACAGGGATTGGGTTTTATTTTCAGCACCTAACATCAGGTGTGGCACATAATAGGTGTTCAATAAGTATTGGTGAGTAGATGAGGGAATGGATGAATAAATAAGTGGCTCTTTGTCCCAGCTTCATCCTTCATCAAACATGTCCTTGGGAAACTCAGTTAATCTACCTGAGCCTCAGTGCTCTGAGGAGATACTACTCTAATTCACATGGCATGGTGTACATCAAATGGGAGACTTTAACTGGAAATACTTTATGAATATTTTATTCAGATGTTAGAGGTTATTATTCTGGGCTATCAAGAGATAAAAAGTAAAAAAAGACAAACATAGTCACAAAAATTTTTCTGAGCCCAACCATAATGGATCTTTTATTTTCTTAATATTGCACATTTATACAAGTCCACATACATGGGACTAATTTTAAAATTCCAGAGTCATCCTAAGAGCTCCCAGATGTCCAGAACTCATAATATGAACATTAAGTAATATTAAATTATAGCTGTGACATGGCACTGCTCTTTATGGCAACCCAAGGTCAAATAAACATCTACTGGGATACATGGAAATTATTCTCTTGGATAATTTCAAAAAGGGTTTGGGACATAAATGTTTATACAAAACATAATAAGGACTCAGAATTTATAAGTAAAAGTATACCATTACTTTGGAACCCAGTCTCCATAATGAAAATGGTACTTAATCTTAAAGTAAGTGCAATAAAAATTCTCCCATTCCTTTGGTTTGCTGAGAGTGTGCGTCAGGTTGAATTATGTAGGGCAAAGAGCAAATAGGCATCAACCTGTGTTCCCGGGGGATGGAGCTGGACTTACTTATCTTTCTCATGTTATTTTCTAAGGAAATAATTTCAGGATCTGCCTTGACCCAGATTCCCAGGTGACCTGCTTAGAAGGTTAGGTGTGAGATCTGAAGTCTGGGAAGTCAACGAAGGCAGAACATCGTCATTTGTAAGAGGGAAAGAAACAAAATAATGGCGAAGGAAATCTGTACAGGCTAATTAGCCATTTTTTTAACATAGCAATGGGCAAAGGAAACAAAACGTAGAACATGTATTAAAAGTCAAGCGAATGGTTTGGAAAATACAGCTGTAGGATCCCACAGATTTTGACCATGCAAACCCAATTCAATTATCATGTCTGTGTGCTTTTCTGTTTCCACCACTGAAAAGCTGTTATTTAGTGCTCTCTCTCTTTTTCACATCTCCAAGTAATGCCTTCATGAAACATTCCAAAAAGTAAACATTAGCTTTAGGCCATTTGATTGCCGGTTTCTCAGAACGCTATGTTCTGTCCTGTTTCTCTCCATATTCCTGTAATATTAACAATTGGAAAAGACTGAAGGCAGTTGAATGGCTCTGCCTTGGACGCAGTTCTCTCGGCTAGCCTCTCAAGCATTGTCAGATCCTCATCCCTCTAAAACCCTCTCCATCCTTAGTGCATAGACAGTCCTATGCCAAGCCGGAACACACACACACACACACACACACACACACACAGAAACTGAACATTTCTTTCCTCTCTACCAGTGACAAATTTTTTTCAAAGTGCTTTTGCTTTGTTTAACAAGCCTCCTTAGCTGTGGCTCACTTTGAGTAAGGCTCATTTTATTTTTTTCCTACTAGATTAGCTTCGGTGTTGGGAGGAGAAATGGCTATGAAAGTGTCTTTGAACAGGTGAGGCAAACAGAACCTGGGATAAGAAAGCAGCACATGGCCTCCGGCAGGCAGCACCCAGGAAGTGACCTGGGCTGCTAGTGGTGTCGGTTATGTTTACTGTAGATGGCACTTGACTCCTTTGCTACTTCCTTCAGGGGATGAGCTGACCCTAGGGAAGTGATGCATGCCATGTCTTATAGCAGGAACCATTCCTGGGAGCCTCGAAGGGCAGAGCCTCAGCGGAGAAGCCAGAGCCATGTCATTCTTAGACGGTGGAGATGGATGTGAGAACAGGTTCTGTGTTCTGCTCAGGAATTTCTTCTATGCTCCTCAAAAGCAACATGGAACAATGTTTGTCCCAGGTAGGTTGTCTTCCCTCAATAAGTACCCTTAAAGCAAAACGAAAGGGGAAAATCTGAAGGACAGCATTAGGCATCACAGTTAAGCCAAGGAAGAATTTCATCCTGAAGCCAAACTCATTTTAACCTAAACTTAAATAACATTTCAGAAAACATTAAATCAGACATCATATTTTCTTCCGTGCTTCAGTAACATTCGTAAATGCATTTGTACACAATTATAATTAGACACAAAAGCTATTTTGACTTTTTCTTCCAAAATTGAACATTATTTCACTTATTTCCATGCATCCCTTTCTATGTGTCACCATTAACCTTGAACTTGTTATTTGTAAATGGACACAGAACCCATCCTTTCAGTTGCTTAATCACTCAACAAATATCTATAAGTGCTCCTGCGTACTAGAGACCTATATATAATCACATGCTAGGATTGCTTTTCAACAGTCTTAAAAGTAACATCGTAATATTTTATTTATTTTGCAAGGTCAGACTTCTCTATCACTAAAGTAAGAGACATTTTTCCTAAAGAAAAAAATGATCATAAAGTACTGGATCTCATTTCATTTCTCTGGGCCTTAATTCCTTCTGTGTAAAATGAGGAAGGGCTGAATTCGATATCTCAGCCCCTTTCTGTTTCTGGAATTCTGTGGTCTAGGTTTAAGGAAATATAGCAACACAACATGGATCATTTCATCAAACATCTTACACTTAATTGCCTTCTTTTTTTTTTTTTTATCCTCACCGAGGATTTTTTTCCATTTTTTGTACAGATAGAGTGGGAGGGAGAGAGAGAGAGAAACATCGACGTGAAGGGACACATCGAGTGGCTGCCACCCGCACAACCAACCAGGGCCAGGGACAAATTGCAACCGAAGTACGTGCCCTTAGCGGGAACCGAACCCGGGTCTCTCCAGACCGCAGGCCGACGCTCTAACCACTGAGCCAAACTGGCCAGGGCCACTTAATTGCCTTCTGATTCACTACGACTTTCTCTCATTCACCGGCGATAAACATTTAAGCAAAAACAGAATCTATGACTTATAGCCCCACTCATTGTTTGGTTTCAGAGTGTGACATGTTAGAAACTGGCCAGAAATTTGGGAACTGGGACTAAACAGAACAACCACCATAAGGAGTCCACTTTGCTGTTATGTTTTTGTCTATTATAAGGGAAGACCAAGAAGGGCTTTGAGAAAACTAGAAAAATACCATTATGTGATTCAAAGAGAAGAGTGGAATATGTTTCTTTTTAAACTAAAGATGATTGTATTTTCATTCCAGCCACCAACGAATCCAAGCTTTTTAAGAATATTCTTGGCACTGGTGACTTCCCACTGAGATCTACAAGTGATCAAGAGATCAATGATTCCAAGGGGTGTTTTCACAGGAGCACTTCCTTCCACAGAACATGAAATGCTCTCTCGTGAAGACAGATGGACACAGTCTGCAGGACCCTGCTTGCTCGCAAGAAACCGCCTTTGAAAACTTCGGCGACCAGCGGGGTAGTGCGTCTGCTTCTATTTAAATGAGCTCATTATTGTTAATATTTTTGTGACTTCCAACCAGTTGTTCAATCACTTCTCAAGTGGAATACGTTTTAATCACAAATGAAACGCTTTATGGCCCAAATATGGCTCAAACCACAGTTGAGCTATGTCTTTGCGGAGCAAGTTTTCTGAACGAGGCACTTTTTAAGAAATGGGGGCATGGAGCCTACACGGTTTCTTTGTCTACTGAACTAGATACAAATGGAATAACCAACGAGCGCCAAGTTACCTTAAGAATGACATGTTGGCCCGGCCAGTATGGCTCAGCAGTTGAGCGGTGACCCATGCACCAAGAGGTCGCCAGTTCGATTCCCGGTCAGGGCACATGCCCAGGTTGTGGGCCCGATCCCCAGTGGGGGGCATGCAGGAGGCAGCCAGTCGATATTCTCTCTCATCACTGTTTCTATTTCTCTCTCTCTAAAATCAATAAAGAAAAAATAATTTAAAAAGAATGACATTCTTCCCCTTTTCTACTTTCACAGTTCTTTTTCTTTGGTAAGCCATTTTCTGGTCTGGCTTAGAGGATTTTATTTTATTGACTAGTTTAAAAGATATAGTAAATCTAGTCTTTTTGACATTTTATGGACCAAAATTATCTAGTAAATGGCACTTCTGGGTCTACCAGAAAAATGCTAGTTGATACTTATAATGATGACAGACGACAGTGAGCTATAAGCCAAAAAGTCAGTTGGCAATCAACATAGTCACCTGAGTCAAAAAATGTCAGAAAGGGACACTCTTTGAAGAGAAGGAAATTCTTATTATAGGGCTTTTGCACGTGATCCATACTAGAATTTAAGGGTCCCTTTAGATGTAGTTAGAAAGTGAAAATTTAGTCAGTGAACACCTGAAATAGTGACCCAATGGAGAGAACAGCCCTACAGGGGAACGGGATGGGGTATTGCCATGGCAAATGGACCATAGGAGCATGGGTCTAACTATAATCTAGAAAAGAGAAAGTTGGAGGGTCAGAAATTCTTATTGCTTCTTTTCCAGTGCAAAGGTAAAGCTCATGGGACCTCTGGAAGTGTTGTGGTCTGTGCCAAGTACATACATGTAATTAAGTCCCCACCACTCCATGGAAATGGCCTTCAGACCATGCCACTCCCTATGTTAACGTTAACTAGTCATAGAATCTTAATTTGATTTTCTGGTAAAAAAAAAAAAAGAATTAGATTTATTGACCCAAGCAAATATATCTTTTAATTTGGTGGTAAATATCAATTTCTTACACGTTAGTAAATTGACGTTCAGGTACAGATTTACCTGTGCAAGGTGGATGCCACTGGGCTAGGTAGGGACTTACTATGGTCTTGATTGCCACCATGCAGTGAAATCCAGCTTACATGGGTGTCAACTCCCTAATTAGCAGAATTACAGTGATGGCACCAAAATATTGCAAGTATCTGCATTCATTACCCAAGAAAGATTAAACGATGTTAAATGGAAATTGTGTCATATTTAATTCGTTAAAATAATAATACTGATACCTAATCATTATTAAGCAAAGTAGTTATTATTAGAGTATTGCTAAGTGCCAGGTGCTCTTTTAAGTTTTTTATATGTTATTTTTTAAAATCCTCACCACATTCCTAAGAGCATCTTCATTTTTCATAGGAGAAAACAAAAGCACAGAGAAGTTAAATAAATTGCCCAGGATCACACAGCTAGGAAAAGACACAGCAAAAATCTGAACCCTGGTAATTTGGGTCTTTAGTCCATCCTCTTAACCCCTAGACAAAAGCTCTCTATTAAATAAATGCTTTTTTGAGTAGCCTGTGCCCTTCTTCAACCAAGCCAGACAAAATTTTATTAAGTTAAACAGTACTTCCCCATTCATGATAGCATTCTCTAGCATCGCTCTGCCCTGTTTTGACTTTGGTATTCAGTAATACACATTTTTCATGACTCCAGTGTGTCTGGGGTCAGAATTTTCACATGTGGCAGAAACACTCTTTCCCAGATCAACCCCTTGACTGCCAACCGCAAGTTTACTGTGAGTAATTAAATACTCTGCAATGCAAAGATCATGGCTGGGCCAGAGAACGCAGGGGAAGGGCAGGACCCGGCTACAATTCTTGTTTGTTTTTCAGTTGTGGATACCGAGACTACACGGCCGGCAACTTTCCCCTCTTATATCATTTTTCTCCTTTGTCAATTATTGACCCTGGGAGTGTTAAACACAAACT
The DNA here is from genome assembly GCF_014108415.1 of Molossus molossus. Lineage (NCBI taxonomy): Eukaryota > Metazoa > Chordata > Mammalia > Chiroptera > Molossidae > Molossus > Molossus molossus. The sequence goes on along the minus strand of NW_023425347.1, from coordinate 21,513,185 downwards.
TTTCTTCCTTGCTGTTCTTGAAGCAAACACACAATTAAAACACAGGTGTGTTTGTCTCACTGGAATCTTTGCCATGGAAATTCTAAGATAATACCCAGGGAGAGTAATGTAACCTCAGTGTGTCGCTGAACAAGAGAGATGGGAGCTGGAAAGAGAAACGCTAATCTCAGAGCGTGCCCGTAACAGTGCACTGTGCCTGGCCTGTGGAGACCCCATTTGTGCCTAATTGTCTCCCTCAAGGATCCAGGCAGTAGTCACCTCAGGTGAGTGAGGCAGGGACAGGAGCAGGAGACCAGCCAGCCCGAAAGGACTGGACATTTTCCCCAGTACAACCTTCACTCAATCACTTATTCATTCATATAAACATCTTTTTATTGAAGGCCAACTGTGTTCCAAGCACTGAAGAAGACAGGAGCTATCTCCTGCTCTTGACCCTGTGGCTTAGCTCAGGAATCCAGGTTGGCAGAAATTAAACTCCCAACAGAAGGCCCACCAAGGAGCAGGAAGACAGTGGCCACGATATCGGCAAAGTGAACAGTGTAGGGTGGAAAGAGGTCAGAGCATGTCCAGTCCAGGATCTGTGCTTACGGAAATGTCTGCAAAGACAAGAAGACCACCGGCAAGGCTGAGTCTGTGGGGTCAGAAAGAGTCACTTAAATTCCAAATAGCTAGCATGTCACCTAACAGCAGAGGGGGAGCCTAAAACAAGGGGCTGTGTGCTATCAGCCTAAGCTCAACTTCCTGCTGCAGGCTAGTCAGGGCTCCACAGACCTGGAGTCTAGCTTTAAGATGGTCCACACTTGGGGGTCAACTGCCGTATGATGCAGGGGGAGAGGAGAGGTTGGCAGGGGGTGCTGATGGCGCATTTGAAATTCATGGGATGACATGTACTCTTGGCATTAGATTAACTTTTCTGTAAATGCACATCTCCTACTGATATTAAGATAAGCTTGCATTTTCTCCGGACCGCAGGCGGACGCTCTAACCGCTGAGCCAAACCGGCCAGGGCTAAGCTTGCATTTTCTGAGAGCACAAGTCATGGCAGAGAAAAGTAGTGCATGATGAGAGAGATGGACAAATTAGCACACCTGACATTCATCTAATAATCGATTAACAGAAAATTAAAGGTCAGTGATCAAACACAAATGTATTTTTAGAAATATGTTTTATTGATTTTTTTAGAGAGAGAAAAGGAGGGAGAGAGAGAGAGACACATCGATTGGCCACCTCCTGCATGCCCCCCACTGGGGATCAAGCCCACAACCTGGGCACGTGCCCCAACTGGGAATCGAACCGGCAACCTCCTGGTCCATGGGTTGACGCTTAACCACTGAGCCACAAATGTATTTTTATTTAATACAGATACCACACACACACACACACATGTGTGTAAGTGTAGAGAGAGAGAGAGAGAGAAAGAGAGAGAGATACAGACAAAGATACAGACAAAGATATGGCTATATAACCTCCAAATAGATTTAGCTTCTACCCTGAGCTTGAGGACTCTTCCTGACATGTGGCCAACCATAGAAAGTTACCTAACCCCTCAACAAACTGAATTTTGGCCCATTTTACATATAAAGCAATTTGTTGCTGTTTTTTACATAATATTAACTTGCCCATCAGAGATTTACTGTGAAGGCTACACAGATGCCATGGATTAAGCAAGTATGACGCCTGGCACGTATTGAGTGCTCAGTAACTGTGAGGCACTTTTCTAATTACTCAGTCTTCTCAGCCAGTGACAGTGAACTTGGTGAAGGTTACCACCCAGGATCTAGTCTAGTCTCAAACTTGTAGTTAATTAGCAAATGCGAAATCCACTCCAGAAGCAGATAGAGGACATTGCTGAGCCCTGGGGTTCTTTTTGCATCTCGTGGGACAGCTCTCAGGGGGAGGCCAAGTGCCAGGTGTGACTTGGGGACCTGAAGGAAGCATGTGGATGGCTGTGCTCACCTGGCAATGGCAGTGACTTCCAGGACTGATAATCCTCAGCCAGGCAAATGGTATTAAACTGAGCACTTGAATTATACTGACACAGGAGACCGGGTGCAGGAGTATCTCATATCCTATCGCAGGCGCTACTTGGATTTCTAGCTTCACCTCAGCTGAACTGTACAGAAAGCTACTTGATACCTGTGAGGTGAGGGCCAGCTGGGTAAAGAGCCCTGTGGTTGCAAATAAGAATCTCAGCCCTGGTATTGACCAGGGAGAGCCACAAAAATGTACAGATCCTGGATTTGTGTTGTTTTGTTTTAGAATGATTTTTCCGTGAGGTTTGTTGCATTCACCCCTTTTTCCTGGCTTTGTTTCTCACCCCCGCCCCAGTGAAATAACTGGCTGGTTCTCTCACCGTTCTTAAGGGTGCATATCAATCCCAAGGCAGGATGTCATGCATGCTCTGTGCGCTTCCTTGCAAAGTGCAACCCCGCTGCCTTCTGCGGCTGGCTGGCTCGTTTCCTCCGTTTTCTCCATCAGAAAGGCTTAGCAGCTTTCCTGCTCAGAGGCTGAATTAGTAAATTACAAATGCTTGTTATCAAAGATTTGGAGGTTTTGACAAGTGATTTAGTTGATCACAAATGCAAGGTCGTGTCAGGCAGAACCCGTGTTCTCAGGATACCGAAGGTGGATCAGCCCTGAACTGAAAAAATAAACAGGCAAGTTTGATGAGCTGAAATTCATGGCAGAGCTTCTTAATATTTCCCGAGGTTCTAATCAAAGGAGCATCTTAACTGGTCCCAGAGGGAAATGGGAGATGAAAGGCAGTGACATTGATGCTCACTCTACCTTGCCTCATCACAACTTTTTTTTTTTTCACTCCTTCTTTTCGCCTGTTTCTAAAAATATCTTGGCAGGTAAGAATTAGCAGTAGGATGTTACTTGGTTAAAAACAAAGATCCACTGCATAAATGTGCCATAGCCTTAAAATTTTTAACATCTATTCAATTAAAACCAAGGAAATTGACATAGATAGGATGAAAGAAGATACAGCACCTCTAGCTTATGCCAACTAAAAATAAGAATTATTAATGAAGCCCGGCTCTCTTCTGCTGTGCACATTAATTATTTATGATAATAATACTCTGCACTGCCATATTAAAGAATTTTCTTTACCCAGCTTCCCAGAAAACTCTATCTTCTTTGGGGGGGGGGGAGAACCTCAACATGTTAAGCCCACAAAAGAATACATTCCTCTCAGTGTATTTATTATACTGGAAGATGAATATAGTCTTGGGTTATTAAACTGGAATGAAAAACACATCTTATTAGAACTAACATGGTGATTTTTATTCTCACTAGTTTCATATAAACTTAATGATGCAGACTGCATTTTTATGCTCATCTATTTTAAAATGGTGCCTGGAGCAAAAAAAAGCTCCCATTAATGCCAGTTTGGTGTTTCAAATACAATTTGATGTAATTTACTTCAAATATATGTAAACAGAGAAGGATAATGCCAAGTGCATTTTCTAGACTCAAATATGGGTTCGCTCACGGCAATGATTTGTTAAATCTAAGTTTTTTGCAGAAGAAAAAGTAAGAAAATTTCTCTTAGTTATAAAACACCAAAAAAAAAAAAATCTATTAGCTTTGAGGGGAGAAAAAGTGGTGGCTTTATGATAAAGACTACCTTTAACTTTATTCTAGGTTTCACTATTTATCACTTATATATGAGTCATAATGCATATCCCTCCAGTGACATGTTGTTACCTAAACTCATTTTTTCTTATATTCATATATCCTATCATTACATTCATGGGTGAGTCGATCATGCAATTTAGAGAGCTTTGGTATGTTTCAAGCTTGGCAGATAAAGGCTAAATAATTTTAACCTTTACATTTTCTCGCCAAGATGTTGAGAACTATATTTTTTAAACACTTAAAAAAATATATGTTTAAACATTATTGCCCTAACCGTTGTTTCTAGAAATAAGTCAAGCCTGATTTTCTTGGGGGAACCTCAAAAGGGGAGTTGGTGTCACCTTCTCTTTTTTCCTCATGTCGGCATGTTTGCACGGTCTGTCTGTCTGTCTGTCTGTCTGCCGCTCGGCGCTGGCGGGGTTGGTCCTACACTGGGCGTGGCTGGTGGTTCTGTTGCCAATGTCCACAAAGGCATCTTGAAGTGCTGCCGTTGTCCAGGCTTCCTCCCCGACAGCAACAGTCTCCAGTGAGATCTCGGAGCCTTCGCTGATTTGCAGGATGGAATCTTCTGTGGTGGTTTCTAAACACAAAGAGTGGGCCTTGCTGCTCCACCTTTTCTCTGCCTCTTGTTTGAAATTGCTTTATAAAGAGCCAGCCAATCCCTGCTCTGAGATACCAAGTGTCACTCCGACTGAAAGGAGGGTGTCCCAGTGTTAGCATCTCTGTTTATTTTTCAGCCTGTGGAACCTCCTGTGACACACAGACATCGAGGTTTTCCGGACTGGGGCTCATTTCCCCTTTCTCAATGCTTGGGGAGGGTGGGGCACTGCGAGGGGGACGGCAGAAGACCTGCCAGCCCCAGCATGGGCATGAGGCGAGACAGCGGCCCTCACGCTTCCCCTGCTGATTTCTGCAGGGAAGCAGCCTTGCTGTGGTGTGGCTGGGATTGCTAGAGGAAGAGGTGCTGGGTGAGGTCCAGGAGGACAGGGACCTGCTAGGGGTGAAAATTCTATGCTCATTGTCCTGGTGGCTTCTCTCTCAGCACCTCTGACGCACATCTCCTGGGGTTGGGGTGTTTCTCATCAATGACTAGGCTTTCTGAGAGGAGGGTGTAGTCTTTTAAGGGTGAGAGTCTGGGAAAGGGAATACTGTCTGTCACTGCCTGGATTTAATCCAGCAAGCAACCTGGGACCTCTGACTTCAGCTCCCTGTTTCCCAAGCTGGAGCTGGAGAGGGGCGTGGCGAGCAGAAGAGAAACTCCCATGGCGAGAAAGAGACAGGAGTAGAGTTGGCTTTTACATTTCATGGGCATGTCAGTAACCAATGAATATTCCTCCTTTGCTGCCGCTAGGATAGGCAGTTCTTAAGGAAAATAAACAAACCTATATTTTAGGGAGATTTGTACATTTCCAGGAGCCCCACACCCCCACTCCCCAGGTATACAGTAGGCTCTGCCTTCCCCTTTGTCCTTGTACAGAAAAAAAATTTTTTGTAAGATCTGCAAAAACCTTTACAATTATTTAATGACTTTTTTAAAAAGCTACATTGTATGCACATTTAAACTAGAAACTAGGAACGACTAGCAACATAAGCCTGTCAAAAATCTGGGTCTTAGCCTGAGCCCAGTAAGAAAGCTCCCTGGTAGGCGAGACGGCAAGATTGTTTCCCTATTTTTATGCACCTGCCCTTCTCCTCAGCAGCTGAAAGATAAGGAAACTGAGGTTCATCAAGGTCAGAAAAGCATCTTCAAAAGCATAAGAAACACTTTTTATATTATAACCCAAGATACATGCAGATCATGTGAAACTGAAGAAGTTTCACAAAACAATGCTTACCTTTTCTAAAGATGAGACTATGTTAACATTTGCTATTTTATTTTATTCCAATTTAAAGAACTAAAATAAAGAACTAAATTGATAGGACAACTCATCACTTGTGTCATGACGCTTGGTTTAAAGACCATGGAGTCACAAAGACCTCCACCCATTTCTACTTCTCTCCCACCCCTGGCAATCACCAATCTATTTTTTTTATTTCTCTAAGTTCAGTTATTTAAGATTCCATAGATAAGTGAAATTATACAGTATTTTTCTTTCTCTGACTTATTCCACTTTGCATAATGCCCTCAAGATTTATCCATGTTATTGCAGTGGCAGAATTTCCTTCTTATAATGGCTGAATAATATTCTACTATATGTATCACATTTTCTTTATTCATTCATCAGTTGATGGACACCTAAGTCATTCCCTTGTCTTGGCTGTTGTGAATAATATTGCAATGAAGATGGGATTGCAGATATCTCTTCAAGATAGTGATTTCATTTTCTTTGGTTATCTACTCAGAAGTTGGATTTCTGGATCATATGGCAGCTCTATTTTTAACTTCTAAGGAACCTCCATACTGCTTCCTGTAGTGGCTGCTCCAGTGTACATTCCTACCAACAGTGCACCAGGGTTCCCTTTTCTCCATATCCTTGGCAACACTTGTTATTACTTGACTTTTTTATAGTAACCATCTCAACAGGTGTGAGGTGATGTCTCATTCGTGGTTTTGATTTGCATTTTCCTAATAGTTAGTGATGCTGAGTACCTTTTCATGTACCTGTTGGTCATTTGTATGTCTTATTTGGAAAATATCTATTCAGGCCCCTCCCCCTTTTAAAAAATCATATTACACTATTGTTTTTGCTATTGAGTTGTGTGACTTCCTTATATATTTTGAATACTAACCCCTTATAAGATATACAATTTGCAAAGATTTTCTCCCATTCAGTAGTTTGCCTTTTCATTTTGTTGATGGTTTACTTTTGTTGATGCACAAGCTTTTTAGTTTGATGTAGTTTATTTTGGCTTTTGTTGCTTGAGCTTCTCAGTAAATATGTATTGAGTGTGTCTTAGCTGTTGGGCACTATTCTAGGGGCAGTGGAGAAAAATAAGGTCTAGTTTCTATACTCAATAATGAGTGTATTCTAGCAGGAAAAAAAAATATGTTTAAGTATCTAAACTACTAAAAAGTGGTAATTGCCATAAATATTGCATTGTAGGGTTCAAAGAGGAGTAGATTATTTCTCAATGTTGAGATCAGGGAAGACTTCATAAAGGACTGGGGAATTTATGGTTGGATAGTACTTGACATTCAAAGACTGGGAGGTAAGAGAGAACCCAACCAACATTGGCAAGGGAGTTAGAGCAAAAACAGAGGATCAGTGTTGTGAAATGTAAAATTGCTTTTTATCTTTGTTTTCTCAATGCCTAGCAAAAAGTAGGTGCTCAATAAATTATGTTGTTCATTAATAATAAACAAAAGTTTGGAACCTGACCTCAGGTATCATTTGTGGCAGCCTAGGTGCTCTGACTTCATCCTGTAGGGTTTTGATACAACAGGACCAGAGCCATACCAAGAAGATGGATTGGGCAGGCTTAGAAGGGGAGGATGGAGAATTAGTCAGTGAAGGGCTAGTGAAACAGTCCACTAGATTTTTACCATGGTGAAAACAATGAGAATAGAGGGGCTAATGATAGATTAAAAATATATTTTGGAGGTAAAATCATAAGAAATTATAAATATCTAGATATGAGGAGCAAGTAAAAGCAAGAAGCCTGAGATATTGAGCTTGGATGACTGTTAAAAAGGGCATGTCCATAAGGGACATTGGTTTGATAGTTTAGATATATGGAATATGGTTGTGCCTATTCATAGCAATAAAGAATGGCAAGGTCCTTCAGAACCGTGTCTCTCTGTGTGCATTCCTCTTCCCCTGTTCCTTCTGATTAGCTATCTGTGGGAGAAATAATTGTGAACTGTTCTTCCAGGAGAAAGCAACAGGTTGACATGGACTTACCCAAATATTAGACTCAATAATTCAGAGTAACTAGAATTGGGGATATAGTCTGAGCCCAGCAAAGTTAATTGGCCCACACAGAGAAAGAATTCTGAATTCTAACTTCTTTGTTCCTGAATGAACATGCCATAGTCCACTGTTAAACTTCCAAAACAAATGGAGGAAAATGAAAGTTACTAAAATTTACTGAATTAGAGCTAAATTGTTAGCTAGTTATTTCACCAACTTTGATAGATTTTTCTTGCATTGATGATTTGGCCTCTCAAATCTAATTTAACATCACAATTCTCTAGAGAAATTTTTAGAACTGCAGGCTTCTGGGCACCACTCTTGGGAATTCTAACTCAGTAGATCTACAGTGGAGCCCAGGAATCTGAGAAAAGAGCCATAATCCTTCAACAGTCCGTCATCCAATATAGTAGTATGTGTTAATTTTGCATACTGACTCTGCAGTAGTTCTTTATCAAACATACTTTTATTTTTATTTTTTTATTTTTTTACATATCATCTAAATATGATCTGAGTGGAATACAGTAAAATTCGGCATTTTAAGTGAACTTGCTTAGCCAACTGTATTTTGTGAACATCATCATAGGTAATGTTAATTACCCAGTGGGCCTACCGCAACTACTGAAGACTTAAATCAAGTTTTCATTTTTGCTTTTGCTAAGGACTTGCCTATCCAGGATTTGTAAAATCAGTTGTTGTTGTTGTTGTTATTTTTAATCCAAATAACAAATTGTACATGTATGCTATTTTTTTATATTTTTCTCATGGTGTTAGTAAGAGGTTTTGTTAATTGCCTCTGTCATCCATTGAATGTGTGAGCTTTCTAAGCTTTTCATCATCTACAAACTTAATAAGAATACCTTCTTTGTTCTCATGAAAGTTTTTAATACAAAATGTGGAACAGAACATGGTGGAAAACAGCATCAGTGGGCATGTCACTAGAAATGTTTATCCACAGCCACATTAAACCATTAGCCAGCACCCTTTGGAGCCTAACACTTTACTAGATAATGTGCCTTTGGAGAACCCTTGCTCCATCCTGCTTGTGTAATTAGGTTTGCTGATAATCATTCTAATATTAAAATCTAGAATCTGGTCTGAAATTTCACAAAGGGCCTGCTCTTTCCAGAACAGGTGCTGGTTGTCTTTGGATCAACCATACTTTCCTAGACAGTCTGTGTGGCTTTCTGGGAGCTGACTTGAGTAAAGATACAGATTGTGGCCACATAGCAATGTTCTTTCTTTGTATGAAACCATCACACCTATCCAGAGACTAGGCCCCAAACCTTGACCTGGTCAGTGCTATGCTCCCTCTGTTGGACTAGAATTCATCCATGCAAACAAAAGACCCGAGTAGCCTATGTGTCTTGCTCCATGACCAGCCTCAGTCCGTGAAAAGATACTAATGAAGTATTCCAGTTTGTTCATTTTGCCTCTTACCACAATGAATTCTAGCCGTTCTAGCCATTTTTGTTGATTGCTAAATGTTCCTATTACATAATATTTTCAACATTTTTATTATCTGCAGTAAAACAATAATGTATAAAAGGAAATTAAGATATACAGAGGCTGTTGATTTGTTCAGTGATAGAGAAAGATTTTTTTTCTTTTTTTAAAATATGATTTTATTGATGTTTTTAGAGAGAGAGGAGGAGAGAGAGAGATAGAAACATTGATGTGAGAAAGAAGCATCGATCAGCTGCCTCCTGCATGACCCCTACCAAGGATCGAGCCCACAACTTGTATGCCCTGACTGGGAATTGAATCTGGACCTCTCAGTCCATGGGACAATGCTCAATCCACTGAGCCACACTGGCTGGTAAAATAAATACATATTTTTTTAAGTCTGTGATTTAGACCAAGCATTTGGCAAACTAGCTTGCTGGCCAATTCAGCCCAAAGTCGTCTGTTTTTTTAAGGCCCATGAGTTAAGACTTGTTTCCCAATAGTTGTTATATAAGTACAGACATGATAACTCTGATTTTTCTGTATTTGCTATTTGGCCTTTTACACAAGAAGTGTGTTATCCCTTGATTTAGAAAGCCAAACTAATCATGAAACATGCAAATCCACGAAAGTTTTTGATCATTTACACTTTTACCTTTAAAAACAAGTACTGAATTGGTACTTCTCACCTCTTTGCTACTGAGCAATATATTGAAAGCAATATATCCAGGGCTTGTTTAGGGAGTAGAAAGAGAATGAAACTGAAAGCACCAGGAATCAGGTCTCTGCCTCCTGGTTCTGTGAACAGCCCTGTGGGATATTCATTTGATGTGAATTAGTCAACCAAGCAAAGGAGAGATCCCACCATAAAACAGCACCCTTTCTCCATGGTTACTGAGGAAAAGTCTGCAAAGAGGCTAATCAGCTATATTAGAACGAAGATGACACACATCATTGATGTAAACAAACAAAGTAAAAACCTTCCTCTTTCTCCATCACTTAAAGTATCTTTCCAAGCTTATAACCCTAAAAAAGTGTCAAGTGAGGAAAAACACAGAAGCTATAAAATAGGTTGTATCAATAAAATTAGAAGAGATTCTCTGAATCGCACATTTTCTACAAGCACTTGCTACCATTCAGGGCCGCTGGAGCACACGTCGCTGTTGAAGGAGTGGCTGAAGGAAAGGGTGAAAAATGCCCGTGTCACCCTCCCCGTTACTGTTGCCGAGTGAGTGTAAGACGAGTTGCCGTCAGATCAACTGATTTGGGACTCATCTTTCGTCGAAGTATGTGTGCTGATGAAAAGCTGCTTTCATTGCCGAGAGACTGCTAATTGTTTGATTATACAGGTCTTCACATTAATGAAGCACTATTCCATGGGTTTGGAGCGTGGCGTGCAACCAAATTACCACCCCAGCGCTCACGCTGTGAAATCTGATTATTCATTAGCCAGTCAGTGAGTGGTACCAACATCTTTTCTTTTTTGAAACCATCAAATGAGAATTACTGCTGTTCGAACCCCTCCCCCTCCCCCACCCCCACCCTTGAAGACGATGAAAAATGGAGTTTGTTGCCTACCGGGGAAGAGGAGCTGCAGAGGGAGAGGGGTTCCAGAATTGCTTCACACGCTTCATGTGATGTCTGTTATGACAAACAGGGAGCCATACGGATTGGCAGTTCCTGCAAAAACGGACCCCTGCTCTCATGACACATCTTCACCTGCACTTGGTCCTGGGCTCCCCTGAAACACGCCCTCAGCCACCAAATGTGGTTGCTGGAATGATCTGGAGTTTTATGGTCTCAGGGCTGCCTGATGAGAATCACCGTAAGGCAAGTGTTCCAAGTTAAAAAAGGGAAAAGGAGGTCTTTTGTTTGCGTCGGTGTGTTGTTTGCTTGTTCTTTTGTTTGTTTGTTATAAATCCTCCTATCCCCACAGAGAAAAACAGAGGCATCATAAGAGGGCATGATTACCAGATTAACGTATTAAAGTTGTCTTAGATTTCTTGTAAGTAGACAAGATGTTTGCTTCATTTAAACTTCAAAAATAACACATAACACTCATTAAAAAAAAATTATGCCCTGTCTGTCTAAAGCAAGACTGACAGGACTTAGTGTGGCAGTGTTAAAGAATCCACTTCATACATGTCAGTGCCAACATCAAAGTCAGAGGAAGAACTCAGCCATGACTGCTCCATCTATAGCTCAAGCTGGATTCAGTTTCCAAAACAAATGACAAAAACTCTTTCCTCCATACCAAGGAAAGATACCAACACTTTGGCAAATGGGTTTATCTCTAACGAGACTGCACACAAAGTGACTGAGATGTGAACTGGGTCTCCGTCTGAGAGATAAAGAGGTCCCAGAAGAAGTAGAAACAGAAGAGGGACTACTTTTCCCAGGAAAAAGTACTCTTCTCAACGCCCCAGAAATAGGGACCAGGGACCAACCTTGCCATCTCCAACCTGTCCACAAGAAAATCAGAGCTTACCATCATCACTAACAGGGTCTCAAAAGTGAATGAAAATGGATACAAAACCTATTCCAGACCGTTTCTGATCACAGAATGTGTAGAGTCTTCTCTTAGGACAGTGAGGCAAGAATTCCTCCAGCAACCTTCTGCCTTATTGTGTCTCCAACATGAACACTGCCCTGAAGGAATCATCTCGGAGGATTTCCCTACATTGAAACATGCCGCCCTATTGCTAAAGGAAATGAAGAGATGCCGAAGCCAGTGTGCTCACTCACAGAAGAAGACACTGGAGCTCAGGAGGCCTGGGGCCTTGCCTGGCTCACAGTTAGAAGCACTGACAGCTGGGATGAGAACTCAGTGCTGGATGTGAGGATGGGGAGGAAATAAAGGGAGCAGGGCCAAATAATGAAATGCGCATGAAACCCACCAAAGGAAAGACAGAGATGGGGGAAAGAATGGCAAAGAGAATATTACCTGTTTTGAAAAGTCCTTTTAAAATAAAAACAAAACAATAAGTCCTCATTTATGTCCAGCAACTCCTGTGAGGCCACCACAGAACACTGAATTTCTCCGTGACATCTCGAACAATCCACCAACACCAGATTGCACAGGCCGCAAAGCAATTCTGAAAGACAGGGACTCGTATCCCTGCAGGCACTAGTAGATGAACTGGAATTGGGGGAGGGAGATTTCTAAGTATTACTTTAGTTTCTATTTTTATCTTGCTACATGACCTTTAGAAACTCTCTTATCTAAAGGTATAAAATGGGTATAATAATACCTGTCTCATGAGCATGTTGTGAAATGTCACTAATTAATGTTTATAAAGCACATGGAGACTTTCAAATGAAAAGTCCCACCTACAATAATTATGAGTATTAGCATTATTATTAACATAGCAACATTAGTTACCAGCTTTATTATCATGAATGCTTAAGATTTTTTTCTTAAGAAAGGCTCTCTTATTTCTTGTATTCTCTCTCTCTCTCTCTCTCTCTCTCTCTCTCTTTCCCCTCCTCCTCCTCCTTTTCCTTCTCTTAGGAGGTCTCCACAGGAGGATTTTTAGGCATGCCAGAACATAAGTTAAAAAAAAAAATCCAATAACACACATTACAATTTCACTTGGATTTTTCTAATTAAATTATTTCTCCCCAAATCCCCAGATTAACTGTATTATGAGCAAACATAACTGTGGCTTCAGAGCTGGTGTTGGACGCAGTTCTCTTAGATTTTCTAGTACAAGCTATGACACTGATTTCTGGAAAGTTGCATACATATGAATTATGCAATTGATTTCAAGGTGTTTATGTACCTGTAAATGTATGAAATATTGTTTTATTACCTGTTTTGGTCAGACACTGTTCTAGGCAATTGGGATACATCAGTGAATAAAATAGACAAAGATTCCTATCCTGCTTGATTTTACATGGGTGATAGGAAGCATATAATAGCAGAAGAATATAATAAATAATCAAAGATTATCATGCTAAATTTGGATATGTTTTATTCAATAAAGGAAAAAGAGATATTTAAAAAAACAAAACAAAAACCCTGGCCGGTGCAGTCAGCATCATCATACACCAAAGGTGGTGGGTTTGATTCCCAGTCAGGGCGATCAACGTTTCTCTCTCTCTCTCACCTCCTCCTTCTAAAAATCAATAAAGTTTTTTTTTTTTTTTCTTTTAAAGAAAGGGAGAGCAGTCTGAGAGAAATAAGAGCACGAGGCCAGGGGTTCAATTTTCAGCATGAAATAAAGTCATTCAGATAGATGTCATTGAGAAGGTGACTTTTGAGCAAGGATTTGAAGGAAGCAAGAAAATTAGCCAAGAGTATGTCTGGTGAGAAGATATTCCAGCAAAGGGAAAGAGCCAGTGTGGAGGCCCTCGGCTGGCCAGTGTGCTGGAGCAAGGAAGCCAGGGAGGTGCAGCAGGAGATGACGTCATTATTGCAATAATGGTGGTTTTACCCAGGATGGTAGTGGCAGGGACAGAGTGGTCAGATAGCAGATTCTGGGTAGTTTAGAATAAAGAATCAAGTGAATTCTCAGAAGAGGTGCTAGGAAAATGAAAGCTCATTCTGAAAATTTTTGGTCTGAACAACTGGAAAATGGAGTGTGTTTGGGGGTAAAATGTGCTCTGTGGTGGTGAAAGAAATATTTCATTCTTTCAAATAGCTTTGGACTTCACATAGACTTATTAAATCCATTCACCTTTCTAGCCGATCAACTGGTTAAGATTTTCCTTTCATTAGGAGGCTCTGTGGTGTCTTGATGCTAATTCCCACCCACAAGACTTGAAATGTCCATTGAGTTCGAGACTGACAAAAGGGATCAAGCTTAGAAGCTAAAATATCAGACCATGAAAATAGCAACAAATGTGGTTCCGTCCCTGAAAAGTAAAAGCTGAGATCCAGGGAGGTGAGCTTATTTTTGTGGAACTGTCTTAAATCACAGAGTCAGGCAAAGGCACAACATGATAACATGTTTTTGGATAAGAATCCAGGTGGGGAATCTTCTCACCAAACATGTGGACCTAAATTCTTATATTCATCTAAACAGGCAGGCTGAGTAGCTCCGCCTTTTTTTGTTTTCTGATTGAGCCACACTGATGGTAACAATTACTTAAAGGTTAAGTGTGAGGTGAGTATCTGCTGAAGAAAAGTGCTCTCTCCTTTTGCTGTTTGTACAAATGCTAGAAGCATGAGGCCATCAACTTCGTTCTGCTATTGGCTGGCTTTGTAATCCTAGACAAGTCAGGAAACTGCCTCAAATGCCTCTTCTACAAAAGAAAAGCATTATAGTTCACTCACTCTTAAGCAGCTTTGCAGGTTTAAAAACCTGTGAATCAATGAATAAGCTCACTCAGAAATAGTAGTGTCTTTGCTTATTTGAAGATTTATAGCGACTTAGCACCTTCCTCACCTTCATGAAAATAACATTAGAAAAACATTAGTAAATTTTGATACAGGACTATATTAAAATAGACATCAATTTCAAATGATGTTCGCAAAGAGTAATGACGCAGGAAATACTTTTGTCATTCTGTTAACTAAAGAAATCAGAACAAGATTGTATATATGATATTATCCCAATTATATGTGTTTTCTGACTTGCACAACAGCAAAACAGTGGTTGATTCTGAGAAGTGAGATCATGTTTTTTTATTGTGGTTTTTTTTTAAGTTTTCTCTATTTTCCATAAAAAAAAATCCATTTTATTTTCAAGAAAATAAATAAGCATTGTTTTTTAAAAAGATTTATGACCCTGGCATTTTGCAAGTACCTGAAAATTTATGCATTTAGCAAACATAGGCTACTAGACTCTGCTCAGAATATAAATGAGCTCTTATAGGGTAGAATATATCTCATGTTTCTTCCAAATTCCAGTTATTACTGAAAAAATATTTTTGCCCTTGACTCCCCTGCTAGAAAAATCCAATCACAAGAGTATGAGGCTGGAGTTGAGATGTGGGGTCTTTTTATAAGAGCCATGAACCATATCATTCTCAGCAATCAATTGGAATCCTTGCATAGTAAAAGACACATGATAGACAATAAATAAACCAGATTGATTGACTGACTTATGGCAAAAATAAAAAAAACACCTGGCTTCAGCTTTTCTCTCAGGCCATTTGTCAGGACTGCATCTCTGGGGCCTTTGTCCAGGTCAAGTGGTACTTACTGGCCTATGGACTCCTAACTAAGGATGCAGGCTTGAAAAACAAGAGTCAGAGTACCTAGACCATAGATGGAAAATATATAGTTTATGAGCTACCTGCTACTGCTTCCATTTCTCTAGGAAATAGTGCAGGGGCATAAAGGCCTAGATACTTCATCTCTGGGAACAACCTCAGAGGCATGGAAACATGAGCAGTCTCTGAACATGAACATGAACATGAACATGTCAGCAAATGGGAGCTGACATATGAGAAGAATTGAACGGAGCATTTAACTCACTGTCTCTTTCCTGGGGAAGTCTTTTGTTTACCTTTTTAAAAAAATATTTTTCATTTTTCAATTACAGTTGACATATAAGATTATATTAGTTTCAGGTGTACACCCTAGTGATTAGACATTATCAAACTTATTAAGTGATCATCCTGAAAAATCTCGTACCCATCTGACGCCACACATAGTTATTGGAATATTGTTGACTATATTCCCTATGCTGTACTTTATACCCCTATGACTACACTATAATTACTAATATGTACTTCTAAATCCCTTCACTTTTTTCATCCATTCCCTCAACTCCCCTCCCATCTGGCTATCATCAAAATGTTCTCTGTATCTATGAGTCTTTCTGTTTTGCTTGTTTATTTTGATTTTTAGATTCAATTATTGATAGATATGTATTTATTGTCATTTTATTGTACTCCTCCTCCTCCTTTACCTCCTCCTCCTCCTCTTCCTTCTTCTTAAAGAAGACCCTTTAACATTTCATGTAATACTGGTTTGGTGGTGATGAACTCCTTTAGCTTTTTCTTGTCTGGAAAGCACTTTACCGGACCTTCAATTCTAAATGATAGCTTTGCTAGGTAGAGTAATCTTGGTTGTAGGTCTTTGCTTTTCATCACCTTGAATATTTTTTGCCACTCCTTTCTGGCCTGCAAACTTTCTGTTGAGAAAATCAGCTAAGTTTTACAGATGCTCCCTAATAGGTAACTAGCTACTTTTCTCTTGCTGCTTTTAAGATTCTCTCTTTGTCTTTAACCTTTGGCATTTTATTTTATTTTTTTATCCTCACCCAAGGACACTTTTACATTCATCTTCAAATAGAGTGAGAGGGAGAGAGAGAGAAACATCCATGTGAGAGAGACACATCAAGTGGCTGCCAACCACATGACCCCAACCGGGGCCAGGGACAAACAGCAACCAAGGTACATGCCCTTAGCAGGAACCAAACCCAGGTCTCTCTGGACCGCGGGCCGACACTTTAACCACTGAGCCAAACTGGCCAGGGCTAACCTTTGGCGTTTTAACCATGATGTCTTGGTGTGGACCTCTTTGGATTCATCTTGATTGGGACTTTCTGTGCTTCCTGGACTTGTAAGTCTATTTCTTTCACCAGGTAAGGGAATTTTTCTGTCATTATATTTTCAAATACGTTTTTAATTTCTTGTTTCCTCTCTTCTCCTCTGGCACCCCCATGATGCAAATGTTGGTATACTTGAAGTTGTTCCAGAGTCTCCTTACACTATCATCATATTTGGGGATTCTTTTCTTTTTTGCTGTTCTGGTTGGGTGTTTTTTGTTTCTTCATATTCCAGATCTTTTATTTGATTCTCGGTGTCCTCTACTCTACTGTTGATTCCTTGTGAACTATTCTTCATTTCAGTTAGTGTATTCATTATTTCTGACTTGTTCTTCTTTTTGTTGTTAACGTTCTCACTAAGTTCCTTGAGGTCCTCAGCAAGTTCCTTGAGCATCTTTATAACCACTGTTTTGAACTCTATCTGATAGTTTGTTTGCTTCCATTTCATTTAGTTCTTTTTCTGGAGATTTGTCCTGTTCTTTCATGTATGACATGTTTCTTTGTGTCTACATTTTGGCTGTTCCCCTGGGTTTGTTTCTATGTATTAGGTAAAGCTGCTATATCTCCCAGACTTGGTAAAGGCCTTTTGTGGTGGGTTTCCTGTAGGGCACAGTGGCTCAGCCTCCCCAGTCACCCAACCTGGGCACTACAGGTATGCCCTTGTGTGGACTCTGTGCACTGTCTTCTTGTAGTTGAGTCTTGATTGTTGTTGGCATTACTGGGAGGGATTGACCTCCAGGCCAATTGGCTGCGAAGACCAGCTTTGACTTCAGCAGAAGAACTTCTATGTAGGAACCAACCTTACGGGGCAGGACTTGCTTCATTGGGGCTTTGCTGTTCACCAAGCCTGCCCTTGAGTGTATTGCTCGTGGAGGGAGTAAGGCTGTAATCGGGTATAGTCTGAAGTTGACCATCAGGTGCACTGGTTCTGAAGCCTCCCAGGAGGTACAAAGTCAGCCACTGCCTATGCCCTGCCTGGGGCCACCCGACACAAGCTACAGGGCAATCTGCAGATGGCTTCTACTTGTGTTGGACTTGGAAGTGTCCAGAAGAGACCAAGGTGTGAACCATGGTTGGCAGCTGCCAGTGCCAGGCCTGGGGCCACTTAGTGAAAGGTATGGGCCAACTGCTGCTTGTATGAGAGACTTTATGGAAGTCTGAAGCATAAGCCAAGACAGAAAACCAAAAGCCACTGGAAACAGCTTGGATGAGGTTGCAAGTTGGGTGAGGTGGGGGTCTCAGGGAATCACTGGGGCTGGAAGAAGACTGTGAGCCAAGTTGATGGAGACTCAGATATGGTACCTCTCTGTTGGTTCTGTGGCAGGGAGGGCTTAGCAAAGGAACGATAGTCTCTGCCAGCACTATTTTCTTAGAGAAATCTGCCCCCTCCTCTAGCTTTTGCCCTGATGCCAGAGAAATTAGCTCCTCCCTGTATGTCCCTGGTTCCTTTCAAGCTGCTGCCCTAATGCTGGAGTGAAAAAGGAGTGAGTCTGAGTAAATCTATGCACAGACCCTTTAAGAAGAACTATCAGGGACTCCAGCAGCCTCGAGTCACTCAGCCACAATTTCTCCTGGAATTTACAGCCCCAAGACACGGAGATTTCTTTTCCTGGTACTGGAACATTGGGTTGAAGGATCTGGTGTGGGGCTTGGACTCCTCACTCCTCGGGGGGGGGAGGGGGTGCTTCACAGGCAAGGTATCCCTTCCAATTAAAAATTGTCACATGTGGCTATGGGACTAGCCCATACCATGTCTCCACCCCTCCTACTAGTTTGTGTGTGGCTTCTTCTTTAATTCCCTTGATATAGGACTTCCATTCAGCCAGATTTCAGGCTGTTCTGTAGTTTAGTTGTAATTTTGATGAAGTTGTGGGAGGAAGCAAATTCTGCTTTAACCTATCATGCCTTCTTGACCCCCATAAAGTCTTTCTTGGGGAAGTCTCAAGGTAATTATGTAGCAATGCCTTTTGAGAAAGAAATGAAAGGTACTTGATGAATAAATGGATGAATAGATGTGAATCTTTTAGTGAAAATGTTTTGACAACTCTAAAGCACAGACTTCAAAATCGTAACTGAGGATGGAGGGAAGCTCCTTATCAAGGTGCCTTATTCGCATACTTGGCAAGTTAGTGTGGGTTGTTGGCAGGGGGTCTCAGTTCCTGCAAAGATGGACCTCTTCACAGGGTGGCTTATGTGGCATCATGACATGGCAATTGGCTCTTCTCCGAGCCTGTGATTCAAGAAAGCACAAGGCAAAAGCCACAATGATTTTCATGGCCTAGCCTCAGAAGTCATGCTCTGTCCTTTCCTCAATATGCTGTGGTGACACAGGTCACACTCATTCAACTGGGGAGAGTATTACACAAGAGCATAAGAACAGGAGGTAGGGAACATCACGGACCATCTTGGAGGCTGGCTACCATATAAATCACTGCAGGAGATTTAAAGACGTATGAGAACCAATCCTTGCTCTCAAGGAGCTAATAGTGTCATTGAAGGGACTCCAGATATGCAAAAATAAACAACCTGTTTAAGAAAGAAAAAAAAGAAACTATGACAGACTGCTGGGTCTCAGCAATAGATATGGTCTCTGCTTCTTGCTGGATATACTGTTACACTTCATTTACTGAGTTTTTGGAGTTTACTCTAGCCATGAAACTAGTTTTGGCGATGGAAAGTGAGAGGAGATGATATGTGGATCTAGGTGGTAAAGAGCAGCTTTGCCATCTCCATGTGCTTTCTCCTTGATTTGGTGATCATGGGGCATAATTGGCTTATCTTATGGTATAAGATAAGGGTCCAGTTTTTTGTTTGTTGTTTGTTTTTTACCAGTTTTCCCAATATCATATCGTGAAGAGACTATCTTTACCCCATTGAGTATTTTTGCCTCGTTTGTCAAATATTAGTCGACTGCCTAGGTGGGGTTTATTACTGGGCTCTCTGTTCTGTTCCATTGACCTATGTGTCTGTTTTTATGCCAATATACTATTTTGATTACTATAGCTTAATAATATAGTACGAAATCAGGAAGTGTGATGCCTCCCAGTTTGTTCTTCTTTCTCAAGATTGCTTTTTGCTATTCAGGGTCTTTTGTAGTTTCAAAAGTGAATTTTAAAATTGCTTTTGCTTTTCTGTAAATAATGTCCTTAGAATTATGTTAGGGGTTGCTCTGACTCTATTGATAACTTTGGGTAATATGCACTTTGGGTAGTACAATATTAATTTTTACAATCCATGAACATTATCTTTTTATATGTCTTCTTTGATTTCTTTCATCAATGTCTTATATAGTTTTCAATGTACAGATATTTTACCTTGTTGGTTAAATTTATCCCTAAGTATTTTATTATTTTCATGCTACTGTGAATAGGATTGTTGTCTTAATTTCTCTTTCTGATAGTTTAATTAATGTATAAAAATCCCACTGATTTTTGCATGTTGATTTTATGTCCTGCAACTTTATTGAATTTGTTTATTGGTTCTAAAAGTTTTTTATGAGGTTTTTATAAATATAAAATTATATCATCTGCAAAAAGAGACAATTTTACTTCTTCCTTTCTGGTTTGGATGCCTTTTATCTCATTTTCTTACCTCATTGTTCTGGTTAGGACTTGCAGGACTATGTTGAGAAGAAATGTAGAAGTGGGTACTCTTGTCTTCTTACTCATCTGACAGGGAAAAAAATTCTCCATTTCACCATTTAGTATGGTGTTCGCTATGGGCTTGTAATATAAGGTTCTTATTAAGTTGTTTCTGTACCCAATTTTTTTGAGCTTTTATCATGAAAGGATATTAAATGTTTTCAAATCTTTTTTTTAGGTTTGTTGAGATGATCATACGATTTTTATCTTTCTATTAATGTATCACATTTATTGATCTGTGCATGTTGAACCATACTTGTATCCCAGGCATAAATCCCACTTGATCATGGTGTATGATCCTTTTAACATAATGCTGAATTGGGTTTGCTAGTATTTCCTTGAGAAATTTTACTCTGTAGTTTTGTTTTCTTGCAGAGTCCTTTTTTGGCTTTGCTCCTGGGGTAATGCGGGCCGCATTTGAGACTTTGTGAGTGTTTCTTCCTTTCCAAAATTATTAAATAACTTTTTTTAATCCTCATCTGAGGATATTTTTTTAAATTGATTTTAGTGAGAGAGGAATCAGGGCGAGAGAGAGAGAGAGAGAGAGAGAAACGTCTATTGGTTGCAACCTTTTGTCTGCAGGATGATGCTCCAACCAACTGAACCACCTGGCCAGGGCAAAATACTTTGAAAAAGATCTGGATCTGGGCTTTTCTTTGTGTTTGAGTACTTATTTAATCTCCTTACTCATTGATATAGTCAGATTTTCTGTCTCTTCATGCCTTAGTCTTGGTAGGTTGCATGTTTCTAATAATGTATCTGTTTCCCGAGGTTGTGCAGTTTGTTGGCATATAATTGTTCACGGTTGTCTCTCAAGACCCCTTGTATTTCTGTGGTATCAGTGTAATGTCTCCCCTTTCATTTACAATTTTTGAGTCTCTCTTTTTCTCTTGATTAGTTCAGCTAAAGCCTTATCAATTGTGTTTATGTTTTCAAAGAATCAACTCTTAGTTTTGTTCATCTTTCCTATTATTTTTCTATGCTTTATTTCATTCATTTTTGCTCTAATCTTTATCATTTCCTTGTTTCCAATAACTTGGGCTTAGTTTGTTCTTCTTCTAGTTATTTAAGGTGTAATGTTGATTGTTTATTTGAGGGCTTTTTTTTTTTTTATCTTCACCGAGGACATTTTTGCATTTATCTTCAGACAGAGCAGGAAGGAGAGAGGGAGGAAGAGAGAGAGAGACACATCGAGTGGTTGCCACCCACAGGACTCCAACTAGGGCCAGGGACAAACTGCAACAGAGGTACATGCCCTTAGCAGGAACCGAACCTGGGACTCTCTGGTCTGCGAGCTGACGCTCTAACCACTGAGCAACTGGCCAGGGCAGGGCTCTTTTTTTTTAATGAATATGTTTATAGCAATGAACTTTAAAACTGCTTTAACTGTATTCCATAACTTTAGGCATGTTGTGTTTCCATTATCATTTGCCTCAAGATATATTTTTTCTTGATTTCATCTTTGATCCATTGGTGTTCAGGAGGGTGTTGCTTAATTTACATGTATTTGTTAATGTTACAGTTTTCCTTCTGTTACTGATTTCTAGTTTCATATCATTGTGATACTTGTAACACTTGGTATTATTTCTTCCTTCTTGAACTTGTTGAGACTTTATTTTTGGCCTACCATAAGATCTTCCCTAGAAAATGTCCTGTGTGTGCTTGAAAAGAATATCTATTTTTCTGCTGTTGGATTCTTGGTCTAGTTTGCTGTTGAAATTATGTATTGAGTACTTTAGTTCAGTTATTGTATTATTCAGCTTTAAGATTTCTATTTGATTTTTTGTCAGGTTTCTATTTTTCTTCTGAACTTTTTATTTTGTACATGTATAATTTATCTAATGTTATTATTTGTCTTTGTGTGTGTTCTTAAAGTCAGTGACATTCTTTAAGAAAAGTATTCTGAATTATTTGTCAAACAATTAATAGATTTCTATTTCTTTAGGGTTAGTTATTGGTTTCCTTTGGTGGTGTCATGTTACCTTATTCATCATGATACTCATGTTGGTATCTGCTCATATGAGTAAGCAATCTCCTCTTCCAGACCTTACTGGTTCATTTTATCAGGGAAGACCTTCAACATTTAGCTTAGCTTGAGGTACTGAACAGGTCAGCTGGTAGCCTCAAGGGCAAGAAGGACTGGCTACTGGGGTCTCTGGTTGGGCTAGGCCACACTGCCCATGCTCTGAGGTGGAGGCTGTAGGTGCTGTTGGCTGGGCTCTGTGGTTGAGTGGGCCTGCTGGCTGTGCTGTGCAGTCAGGTGGAGCCACCAGCTGGGCTCTGCCATCATCTTTGGTCAAGTGGGACCTCAGGTTGTGCTTCCTGACAAGATGGTGCCACTGGCTGGAGTCTATGTTCAGGTGGGGCTGCAGGCATGTTTTTGCAGCTCGACAGGGCCTCAGGCTGGGCTTCAAATTGGGTAGGCTGTTGGCTATGCTTTGCTATTGGGTAAGATCACTGGCTGGACTCTGTTTTCGGGCAGGGCCTCCAAATGTACCCTGCAGTTGAGTGTGGCTGGAGACTGTGCTCTATGGTTGGGCATGGCCACCGTCTAGGCTCCCTTGTCTGGTGGGACTGCAGGCTATGCTCTGAGATTGGGTGAAGTCACTGGCTGGGCTCCATGGCTTAGCAAAGTTATAGGCCAGGCTCCATGGCTAGGCAGTACCATAGGCTGGGCTCTGAGGTTCCTGGGACCACTTTCATACTCTCTGGTCATACAGGGCCATATGCTATAATCAATAGTTGGCTTCTTGCCCGGTATGGCTATACAGTAAACTTCATGGCTAGTATAGCTGTTGACTGGGGACCCAAATTAGGCAGAACTTCCAATGGAGCTCCTAGGAGCCATGGGCTGGGCTCAGCAGATAGGCAAAGTCGCTGGTGGGGATTTCTGCTCAGGCACCACTACAAGCAAAACTTGGTTCACCGAGAACTGAATACTGGTTGCTATAAGTACCAACCCCTTCTTCACTTCTTTCTAATTCCCAGTGGTCAAGCTCAGCAGATTCCCTCAGTGATCCCTATGAGGTGAAGCATCCTGCAACACAAAGGAAGCTGGATGTCCACCTTAAACTCTTTTCCCCACTGGAGAAACTGTGGTGGAGGCTGGAGTGGGTGGTGCCTTTGGCGTGGCATCTTTGCCAGCCTAGGGTACAGACATCAAAGTGAGACTGCTCCTCTTACCTTTCTAATGTGGTCCTTCTCAGTCTCTGTGGTTCTGAGAATACTTCAGCCTCACCCCTGGGTTCTGGGATTTTCACAATGGTATCTTGAACATAGATAGTTGCTTGTGGGTCTCTTCATGAGGGGACTAACATCTGGAATGGTCTATGTTGCCACTTTGATGACATTGGGACTTTATTGTTTTATGTAACCTTGAAAGTTTTGAAGAGTCCTGGCTAGGAATTTTGTAGAATGTCTCTCAATTCAACTTTTCTAGTGTTTTCTTGTGATTTAACTAGGGTGGTGGATTTGGCAAATGGATACCACAAAATGAAATGCCCTTCTCATCACATCATATCAGATGGTACAAGATATCAACATAACTCACCCCTGCTGTTGTTAACCTTGATCACTTGGGTAAGATGATATTTGTCAGGTTTCTCCACTGTGAGGTTTCTGTTTTTCTCTTTCCATTCTTTATTCTTTGGAATCAAATCACTAAGTCCAGACCACACTCAAAAGGAGAGGAATTACCCCCTTCCTCTGGAGAGGGGAGTCTCTACATATATTATTTGGCATTCTTCTGAGAAGACCTATCCATTTTCTCACAATTGTATGTTCACTTGCTTATTTATTCAATAATTTATTAACATGAGTGTGGACACATATATATTTACTTTATACTTTGAGTTGCGTGATACAATGACATTTTTAGTACAAAGTTCACAGACAGCCTGTTTTGATTAAATACTAAATTGAAGGCAGTCTTCACCTTGACTGTAAACTCTTCCAGGGAGAGGAATGTCCTCGACTCATCATCTATATTAGCACAAATGTCACCTTCCAGAAGCCTTCACTGACTGTTCCACCTAAAGGGGTCCTCCCCTCACTGCTACCAGTCACTTTTATATTATTCTGTTGAGTTTTCCTTATAATACTTGCTGCGACTACTACTTTTTTTATTTACTTGTTTATTATCTGTCTTTTCTCACTGGAGTAGCAGCCCCCTGAGATCAGGAGTCTCTTTCTTTCTTTCTTTCTTTCTTTCTTTCTTTCTTTCTTTCTTTCTTTCTTTCTTTCTTTCTTTTTAATTTATTTATTTTTGTTACAGATGTTTTTCCTTTTTTCCCCCCATTGTCCCCAGCTCTGTTGTCCATGTCCATTGTTCATGCAGGAGTCCTCTGTTTCTTGTTGACCTCTATAACCCCAGTGTCTCAAACAGTCTCTGGCATATCCTGGTACTCAGTAAATGTTTATTGGATAAATCAATAAATCTTCATATTTCTCACTATGCCTAATGGTTGGCTTTAGAGGGATCAGTAACTATTTACTATATGAATGGCATTTGTAGCTCTGCCAATACATACCAAATATGGCTAAAATATGCTTTTATTGATAAAATTATAATTTGTAAAAGTAATTTTTCAGGACAACATTTATATTATAAATCAAAATAATAAACATGGAGTAAGTCCTCCCTGTCAAGCAGCCAATTACCTTCCTAATTCTGCTTTCTTCTTATCAACCCTGGAAGAAGACAAGCTTCTCTGAGCTCACATCAGCTGACTGAAGAGAGAAAGGGTAGAACCGGGGAGTTGTCTCAGGTGCCGAGGGGATCTGGCTCATGCTTAATCAACAAAGCAGGCCACTGAGCTGAGCCTGGGGGGTCAGATAATAAAAAGACTGGCATGGGATGAATCAAGAAAGTAAAAACAGATAGTTGGCCAAGACAGCCAACTCTTTAAATTGTAGTTTCAGTATGGGTGAGCCATTTTGAGCCTCCTGGAGCATTTACCCAGTTGTGGAAGAAAGAAATGGAAATCTGAGCAGCAGCAGCCCTTTTCCAGGAGAGGTGGCTGAAGCCTGATAGAAATTTGGACTTTTTCCCCAGGTTGTTTTGTAAAAATTACAACGGCTGATATTTAAGAGAAATGAAATCTGATGAGGCAGAGTAAATGCAGTGTGGATGATTTGCTTTTCCCCATGACAGAGTGGATAAACATGATTATTTACCTAATAAAGAATTCTTTGATGTTCCCAAAACAATCCTATTAGTTTAATAAATGGTTGTAAAATTATGATTTATATGAGCTTGGTTAATAAATATACTGAGCAGTCTCTGTCCATTTATCATTGATTTCCATATGTTTGTACAGACAGCTGAGTTCTTTCTTTTCCTGTGAATGCTGCATTTGCAGAAAAATCAGGATCGAATTTAAAACATGAAATAATCATTAAAACCTCCTAGGTAAATAGCAGTGACTCACACGAATGCTGTAGAATCAGGGCCAGCATCCAGTAATGAGAGCTTTTCTCACTTTTCCTACCTTTTGGGGAGGAAAAATCTGACCCAGCTTACGTATCCCATCACCCCAAACTCTTTGCCAGAGTTGAGGAAGATAGGAGAAAAAAAAATATCTATTTCATGATCATTTCTTGCCAAAAGCAATTATCAAGACATTGAAGATGAGCCCCATAAAAACTGAGAGCAAAAATCTCTCATCTGATCTCTTGCTGGTGTTCAGATGGCTGCCTTCCCTTGTGTCCTCACATGGCAGAGAGGGAGATGGCGAGATATGAAAAGCAGTACTGAGTCATGTTATGGGTTGTGTTATTGACTGAATTGTGCCCCTGAAATTTATATATTGAAATATTAACTTCCAATGTGATAGTATTTGGAGATGGGGCCTTTGGGAGATAATTATGTTTATGAGATCATAAGTGTGGGACCCTCATGATAAGATTCATGCTGTAAAGAGTCACTACAGAGTCTCTCTCTGTCTCTCTCTCTCTCTCTCTCTCTCTCTCTCTCGCTCTCTCTCTCCATCTCCCTCTCTCCCAGGTGACGACACAAGGAGAAGGCAGCTATCTGAATGCCAGCAAGAGAGCCCTCATCAGAAACTAAATCCTGCTGGACCTTTACTTTGAACTTTCCAACCTTTAGAAATGTGAGAAAGTAAGTTTGTGTTGTTATGGCAGCCCACACTGACTAACACAGGCTGCCATAATGCATGACTACATCTCGTCAGCTTATTCTCTTTGACATGTCAGAATTCTAACATAAATCGTCATTCTTGTAATCAAAAGCTTTTATAAAGTAACTTTACATGGCAGTAAGATAGTGAAGCCCTTTCACAAGAAGTATGTAGGCAGATCCTGAATGACCATCTCTAAGAAATACTTTGAAGAATGTGTACAGCAGATGGAGGGTTGACTGGTTTCCCACGTGGATGCCTATAAATATTGAGAACATGAAATTAAAATAATTACATTAAAGTAATACATAATCTAGGTGAAAGCATCTGGGCATTTCCTGGGAAGTTGAGGGAAGAGGACATGAACTGTAATTGGGAGGCATCCACTCCACATGCTGAGAAGCTAGGGAAACAATTCTTAGCAGAATGAGGAACTAATATTTCAAGAGTTTTTAAGTGAAGGGAGGGGTGACAGAGCTGTCACCACTAAACCACAATCCCCTAGGCCTTATTTTAGCAATACCTTCCCACCCAACATCCAACAACTTCCTGTAGCTGCATCTCTTTGTCCCGAATGAACTTAGTGACTTACTTCTAGTGACTAGAATATGGCAGAAATGATAGCATGTTACTTGTGACCTCCTTCTTGCTCTCTCTCTCTTGGATTTGTCACTCTGGGGGGAACCAGCTGCCATGTTGTGAGGACACTCAAGCAGCACAAAGTGAGGAACTGAGGCCTCCTGCCAAGAGTCCTGTGAATGAGGCACCTGGGAAGTGGAACTTCTAGCCTCAGTCAAGCTTTCAGATAACTGAAGCCCCTCGGGACATCCTGTTTGCAATCCCCTGAGCCAGAACTACCTAGCTAAGCTGCTCCCAAATTCCTGACCCCCAAAAATAAATGTTTATTGTTTTGTGCCACTAAGTTTTGAGGGCTATTTGTTATACAGTAGGTAACTAAAATAGTGAGACTGAGTTTAAATACAGAGAATAAGCAATAAGGTCAAGGGCCTGAGAGATAAGGAGCAAGAACACATGTGGCTCATTTTTTTTTTTTTTTTAAATTAGGATCAGTTGGTACGGTATTTTGTGAATTACTTCATTTTTTACTGAACTTCAGATAAATGTAATTTATTAATCATAATTCTTGGGTCATGACATATACTCATTCTTCATCTACCCATAGCCCTCTCTTATTGTATGTTTTAATAATATAATGTACACGTATGAACCTAATTTCCAACTGAAGAATTAGAATATAACTAATCATATACATTTACCTATACATAATTATATGCACACAGATGAGAATATGTCACTTAAAAGTATATCCTGTTGTTTCATATTATTAAATACATTTCTACATAAATTTTTTTTTAAGTCTGCACAGAATTCCATCATGGATGTGTCAGAATTTGTTTTACCAGTTTATCCTTATTGTTGGATATTTAATATTTGTAGACTTCCTTATTAAAACTGAGATGGTGAATAGCCCCACGCACAAATCTATGTGCCATGTTGATTAATTTCTTATGATAAATGTTCAAATTTCAAAATCGAAAGTCTCTATAAGAAGCCAAAATTGAGCTCCGTTGCCATAGGGGCCGTTGTGAATGGCCTATCAGAAATTCCCCATCTTCTCATCATGAAACCTCCAGATCACAAGACAGGGTCCAAGGAACCCACTTTTCTCCAAAAGCTCATCAGAACTAAATTGAAAGTGTTCCACATCCCTCCTTACCTTAGTCACGGTGTAGCAAACCTCTCCAACCTTTATCTTCTCATCATTCAGCCTCAAACTGTGCTGCAAATCCCTGAATCTGTTCCATTCCACCCCTCACCCCAAACAAAAACAACCCATCCACTGGAAATTTCTCTTCTGTAGGTCTCATAAATTTTCACCTCCTCTCTGAACCACCAGCCCCACCCACCTCCTTTCCTTGAGAAACTTGACTCTCCCTTGGGAGTACTGCTCTATAGCCTTCTCAGGTGGAAGTTGTTTTCTCAACTTACTCCTTTGAGACCACTAATTCTCCTCCATCTTGAATAGCAATCACTGTGCTATGAATGGCAATTTCCTCCCTCCTCGCAAGAATTATCTAGTAATTTCTTGGTCATTCCTCTCCCTCAATAAAACATAAGCATGTGTCCTCTTCATCCCAACTCCTAACATCTCCTAACATTGCCTCAAGCTCCTCATGAATAACCTGTCCAATAGCCTGACCTCTCAAATCCTTGCTCTTCTTGTCTCCAGTGTCTTTTTCTTCTGTGCTACATTTGGACACACCCCTAACTACATTATCAGCAGAAACCACACCACATGCAAGATAATGAATTCAAATAATAGGAACCAAAAATGAAAGCTACCAGGTTTTGGTTGTGCTGATCCACATAATGGGCACAGCTGAACAACTAGTAAGACTTGATTGATTTATGCTATAAAGGGCCCAAAGCTCTTGCCTACAGAACACATGAAATCTGGAAGATGAAGATAAAAGGCAGAGAAATGCACTTGAATTGCAAGCCGCAGTTCTAGAAGATGATGCTGCAGCAGAGGTGAGAAGGGAGACGCTGGGGAAAGTGATAAGCAAAGGGAATTTATGTTTCACTGTGATAAGAAATATAATTCTTGTTTTCCCCTTTTCAAGGCATTACAGTAAAAAAAAAAAAATGTAATGCTTTTGATGCTTTCTTGCATGTTGGACTAATATTTGTTTTGAATGCAACACCATGTTGAGATTGGCAACTTGGCAGCCCACTATCATACAAGGTACATACACAGTTCCCACTCTGGGCTAACATCCCACTCACTTTCTATACAATGTAAATTTTTTTACTTCACTGAGATCTTAAATCCCCTCAGCCTACTCCTATGTTCTCTATATTCATCAACCCCCTTCTTATTTTCTTTTAATTTATTCTCAACCCCAGTTTCTGTGGTCCAGCCATATAATCACCCTCAACCTTTATGACCTTGGAGAGATTTCCACTGAAGGCCTTCTCTGTGTTAGTATGATGTAACTGAATGATATTGAAGAAATTCCCATAATCCAAGATATTTTCTCATTGTGAAAGTATGACCACCACCTTCCAGTGGGCACTCAGTGCTTACATTGATTTGCTGAGCTTGACTTCACTGTCTCATGAAGAACCATTTTATACCTTCCCCACACTAGCTAGTATCTGGGCTCTCTGTCTCTAGTTCATCGAGAAATTGAGGTCACTTATGAACTCACTCATGTTCTCATCTCCAAATTTATGGACTGCCTCCATTAACCTCCATCACTTTCTGCCCAATTAGTTCCAACAGCATTAAGTGTCCCTCAAAGTGCACTGTGTCTACAATCCCTTTCTTTCTGTTATCAAGTCTTCTGCATTCTCAGCATCCAAACATGCTGCAGGCTATGAGAATGGCACCCTCTGGAGTTGGGCATCATTTGTGGCAGAGGAGCTAGTATCTTTCCATCATTAACTCAAAGCAAAATAAGCAACTACAACAATAACTCTTTGTTGTATCCACAATTACTTCCAAGTTCTATCATCTTACTGTTCTTCGTGGTCAAACATTTCAAAAATTTTCTACTCGATCTTATTCACCCTTCATTTTTATTTTAATATTTTAGATATACAAAATATATAGAGAATAATATAGTAAACACTCCTGTACCCAGAACCCAATTTAAGAAATAAAATATTATATGTATATTTTAAATCCTCTGCATATTTCTCGTAAATATCAACTCCTTTTCTTCCACTAGGAAGTAACCACTATTCTAACATGGTGTTTATCACTCATGCATTTCCTTATTCTTTTACTCCTGTATGTTGTTATTTAATAGGTACATATACTTTATTTAAATGGTGTTATATTGGATGTATTTTTTTACCTTATCTTTTTCTTCAACATGATGTTAGTGAAATTTACATGTATCTTTAAAGATGGACTGGTTTATTAACGTAAGCTACCCATCTCCCTAATTATGGACATGGTAATTATTTGCTGCTACAAGCAGTGTCATATGAACACTTTTTTAAATGATTCCATGAGCATATTTATATGTTTTTTGTTTGTTTGTTTGTTTTTTGGAATAGCTATGGAGAAGGGGAACTACTGGGTGGTAAAATACGTGCATCTTAAACTTTTCCAAGTAGTGCTAGGTTCCTTCCCCACCCTCAGAGAATGTGAGTTACCAAAGATCTATGTCCTCACATAGCAATATAGTCAAAGTGGAACTTTTTCATTCTGACAGGTGTGAAATGTGCCTCATCATGGTTTTAGCTGTAAACTGGATTTTCTTCAATATAGAAAAGACGGTGCAGCTTCTCATATCTTTATTGACAACTTGGACAATTAACTTCCTGTTCATGTCTTCACCCATTTTTCACTTGAGTTGTTTGTATTTCAATTATTGAATTTAAGTATTTTTAATATATTTTAATATTTATCCTGAAATTGTTATATGTGTTACATAAATCTCTTTCAGATCTATTCTATTTTTAACTTCTAATGGTATCTTTTGATGCATAGAAGTATTAATTGTAATATAATTATATCTATCCTTGTTTTTGTTGTTGTTCATCCTGATTGTATTTTGTTGAATAAACTCTTCCCTATCCTTGAGGTCATAAATAATTATTTTTCATTTTGCCTTCTAATAACATTTTTTTTCTTTCACATTTAAGTCTTTTGTGCTAATGAAAGGCTCTCGTTTAATTTTTTTTCATTTTTTTATTGACTATAATAAGGATTTTTATTATTTTCCATGGGTAACAAATTGTTTCAGAAACATCTATTGACTTATCCATTCTTTCTCTAAGCAATGTTAATCCTGTGCAGTATTATGTTTCCATATATATATGGTGTGTACTTCTGGTTGTTTGTTTTTTTCCCATTGATCCTTTTGTTTATTATTTTGTCAATACTAAGCTGTCTTAATTATTATATGTTAAATTCTATGATATTGCCAATATCTTACTGATTATGACTGATAGAAAAAAATAGAAATTTTATATAATTAGAGATAATAAGTTTTGACATTACATTTTTAAGTGTATGCACCCACCTTGTTCTTCTTTTACAAAATTATTTTTGTTAATCTTGGTTCTTTATTTTCAATATAAATTTTAGAATGTATTTGTCAGGTTTCTTAAAAAGAAAACTAAAACCTGCTATTATTCTGATCAGCATCACTTGAATTTATAAGTTAATTTGGGCATTAATGACATGTTACAATATTGAATTTTACTTTTCATTAATTTATTAGGGTTTTTTAAAATGTCTTTTTCAAACATTTTATAAATTTCTTTATAAGTTCTTGCATGTATTTCTTTAGATTTATCATTCAAAAATAGCCCTCTATAAACTGTTTATTTGTATGTCATTATTTATTGCATAATCATCTTTTTGATAAAATGACTTTTTTCTAAATAAACATCAAAGCCTCTGTAGAAAATAAAATATATCTGAAAATTCCAATTGTTAGTATTAAATATACATCTCATTTTTTAGGCATTTTTAACTACCAACATTTCTTTCTTTTTTTTTTTCTTTTTGCAGCCTAAATCATCAATATATCTGAATTTATAACATTCCAACTTATGCCAAAATGCCTGACTTACAGCTTGATTCTTCACTCTTAGGTTATACATCAGGGAAAGGTATTAACTCTATCATAGGCTAATGGTCTCTTGGTTAAAAGAGGTTTTAATTGTACCAAGTGTCTAGATTATCCTTGTGTTTGGCACTCCAGAATGAATATTTTTTCATCATACTCAATGGTAAAAAGCTGACAGCCTTTTCTCTAAGATAAAGAACAAGATAAGTATGCCCACTCTCACCACTTCTATTCAACATAGTAATGGGAAGAAAAACATATAAAAGGTCAACATCATTAATCATCAGATAAATACAAATCAAAACCACAGTGAGATATCACCTCACACCTGTTAGAATGGCTATTAACATATAGACAAGAAATAAGTTTTGGCAAGAATGTAGAGAAAAGGGAATCATCTGTAGTGTTGGTGGGAATGTAAACTGGTGCAGCCACTATGTAAAACAGTATGGAGGCTCTTTGAAAAGTAAATATAGAACTACCTTATGACCCACTTTTGGGAATTTACCCAAGTAAAATGAAAATTCTAACTCAAAAAATAAAAGTACCACCAGGTGTATTGCAGCATTATTCACAATAGCCAATATATGGAAACAACCTAAGTGTCCATGGATGGATGAATGGATAAAGAAAATGTTATACAGACACACCACACACACACACACACACACACACACACACACACCCCACTCTGGAATATTATTCAGCCACTAAAAAAATGAAATCTTGCCATTTGCAACAACATGGAGGTTGAGGGCATTGCACTAAGTTAAATAAGTCAGACAGAGAAAGACAAATACTGAATAATCCCTCTTCTATGTGGAATCTTAAAAAGGTTCATAGATATAGAGACCAGAAAAACAGACTATTGGTGGCTGCCTTAGGCAGTGGGTAGGGGTGGGAGACATGGGTAAAGTAAGTATATATTTATTAAGTAGAAAAAATTTTAAATATTATGTTGTTATGTATATTACATATATTTATATAAATTATATACATATGCTAATGTTTATGAAAGTTACTATAGAGTGAGGAGGAAATAGGACATAGCCCAGCTTCACCATAAAGAACCATCCATCCCTTTAAGAGAAATATATATTTTTCCTGAACTGTGTGCACTCTGAAGCCCTCGATGTCCATCCACGTTGTAGCAGATAGCAAGATTTCATTTTTTTAATGGCTGGCTCCACCACTCCTTGATTCATGAACTTAAGCATATCACCTAACATTCTGTGCCTTAGGTTCCTCATCTGTGAGATGGGGTAAGTACCTACTTCCTAGAGCTGTCAAAGGACTTAAGCATTTACAGTAGACCCTAGCATCTACTAACTATGTAACTGTTACCTAGTAAGACTGTTTTCTATTATTACTTTGGCCTCTATACTCTCTTATACTTACCCAACTACACCTAATTAGGGTAAAGTATTCTGAACTGTGCAAATATTTTTCACACAAAGACTGGTATAGCTGACCCCTCCCCCCTGAAATAAATGAAATAATCTCAGCTACTGCTAAGTTGCTAGATGCTTTGAAAACTCATAAAGAATGCAAAGAAGCAAAGAGAATAACTAGTAAGTCACTAACTTTTTCATTTGTTCAACTGAAAATTATTAGATAATGAAGTTTTTTAGCAATAATTAGGTAATAGCCTGGGGTAGTGGACACTTCGGTAGATTTATAATGAGAGAGGGCAATGTTGTCATAGCTAATGAGAATTTTCTAAGCTTAACTGGCTCTCCATGACACTTAGCTAAGAGAGTCCTAATTATTTCATTCCCGGGGGCTCCTGGGGGGACACTGGTATTTAAATACAGCTAAGGCCACAATGCTGCCAGTTTCCACAGTGGAATCTGCTAGCACAAAACAGCAGAGGACTATTAGGAGGCCCCAGTTGGTTCTGCTTGAGTGTCAATAGGCAATACCTGGGGGTTGCCACCCTGGGTCCATAGCTTTGGTTACTGAGATAGCCTGAGAAGTCAATGAAGTTCTCCATGAGTTTTCAGACACAGTCTAGAATAAATTATAAGAATGTCCAGATGACCCAGACTCCACAAAAATCCCTTCTAGGTAAACGTGGTGGGGAGAGAGGGCAGGTCAATTCTGTCTTCTGTACCTCTATCTAGACTACTCTAGCTGTGAGGACCTGCTCCCAAGGTAGAGGAGTCCCAAAGAACACAACCAGAAAGAAATATGAAGAGAAGGTCCCACAGCTGGAGGGAACCTGGCACAAACACAAAGCCCTAAAAGGACATGCTGGTCTCAAGATGTGTTTAGAGGGGACACCAAAATTTGTAGGGGAAAAAAGTCCTAAATATAAGTTCCTGGAAGGCCATAGGGTTAACATAAAGCAATAAAGAAAGGTTGGGTCAGTGGGGAATTGGAAAGAATTCCTGTCTCAAGGGACTGCAACTGATCAGCTCCAGAGACATGTTGCCTCCTACAAACAGAGGCCCACGGCTAATCTAATTCTTCAAGAGAAGAGATCAAATTGTTTGCTGACATCTCTCAATTTTTAAATGTTGGTAACTAAGTTAGAAAAAAAAAAAGCAGGCCCCAAACTCATAATTGCAGGTCATATTTGGCTTGTGGCTTTCAATTTCCACCTATGTTTTAAAACATGGACTTCTGACCCCTTTGTAATGCATCATGGTGTAACAGCCTAGGACAAAGCCATGGTGCCTGTGACCAATGGGTGTTTTAGTATGGCCACAAGGTTGAAAGAAGGGCTGCTGGGATACCACACTCCCTGATGAAGTTTGTGTCCAACTACAAACTGGAGGCTTCCGGGGAAACTCACCTTAACCTGCAGGATGTCCCCATCAGCATTCCATCCGTATCACCAAGGAACGGTTTAGAGGCTCAGGGAACCATAAAGCTCTGCTGGAACATTTGAGATGAGTTTCAGCATTTTTAACACAAAGTTTAAATGATGTTATATCTACAAGTGGTAAGAGTAAGCAAGTGAAATGTTCATGCTCCCTACAACTCTCCATTACTATTGCAAGTCACTCTCTTTGGTGGTGGCGACACAAAGAGTATAATATGCAATGCCTTAGAAGAGATTATAATCTATGTAGGGAGTTTTTTCTGAAAAGAATTAGAAATATCAGAACATGCATCTCTACATATTGTATATTATTTAGATTTTAGACAGTCAGTACAGAGTTCCCCTTTCTTCCCCTACGGAGTTTGGATGCACTTGAAAAATAAGACATAGGCGACAGACCAAATAGTAAAAATATTAACTTTCTTAATGATAAATCATATTGTAATAGATCTGCTCCTGGGATCCCCCAGTGACATCAATTTAGTCCTGAATCACTGACTCAAGTAGACAACCATGGGCTGCACCTGTGGAGACAAAGGTCACCCCACTAAGGTTACCCACACAGAGCCGCGAGCACCCACACCCTCCACAAACTAGCAGACGAGAAAGAGAGAAGCTCCTCATGTGTGGCTTAAACATACTAGTTTCCTTCTCCCCAGCTCAACGATCAGAAGAGGAGTGACTGAGAGGATGGGGGAAATGGAGTGCTCCCACTTTTAAATAAGGACAGTAGGCAGTAATGCTCCCCTAACACAGATCTGAATGGGGATGAATCACGGCACCCGGGATGGGTTGGGGCAAGTTTCAAAGCACAGGTAGAATGTAAGTGGCTTCTCAAGGAATAAGTAGATTCTTTTTTTTTTTTTTTTTAATTTACCAACTTAACCATTTTTAAGTGTACAATTCAGTGGCATTAAATGCATCCGCGCTCTTGTACTACCATCCATCTTCAGAATACTTTTGATTTTGCAAAACTGAAACTGTATCCATTAGACAATAACCCTCCATTTCCTGCTCCCTCCTAAACCCTGGCAACCACCATTCTACTTGCTGTCTCCATGAATTTGACTATTCTTAGTACCTCATGTAAGTGGAATTATACAGTATTTGTCCTTTAGTGACTGGTTTATTTTTTTTTCACAATTAAGATTTTTATTGTTTGTTTTGAGGATAAGTACACAGACATTTCAATTTGTACACAGTTCTTAGCATACGTACCAAAAATGTCAAGTCATATAGTTGTGATTCTTTTCTAAACTGTTATTCCAGTGACCTTCCAGCTTAAGCTTTGGAGGCTAATTTTTCTTAATAAAGTGTCAAGTACCACTATCTTCAAATGTTGATATGCTGTTACATCAAAGCTCCACTAATTCACAATTTGATATCATATATGCTACATAATCAAATTTTCAATCTTTCACAGCACATTAACAAAGGAAACTGGACTACCACACCGAAGATGGTACAGAGAGCACGGAATTCCGACAGGGAGAGCCAGAATCAAGGAGAGGTTTCTTTAGGACACAATTATACCAAACACGTGGGAATAGAAGTAATTTAAAATATTCAAGACATATTAACTGCACGACTGACTCCAAACTGCCATTTCGTATGCTTTGTATTACAGGATATAAAAACTACCCCTGTCTATGGAATGTTAAGCTGACACGCAAGACAATCAAAGCCTCCCATATTCAACATCCCTCTATTTTCTGGTTGTACCAAAAAATAAACAACCAGCAAATGATTTCACCTCTTTTTTAAAAAAAGTATTTACACTTAAAAAAAAATGGGATGAGGTGGAATTCCCTCCTTCTTAAAAATGTTTCTAGAGCTACTAAAAAACTTGTATCTACAAAATAGTTGATAAAATGTTCCTCTGGATTGTGCAAGAAGGGGACCACTAATAAGACGTGGTCTAAGACGTTCATCAGACCTGGCTTTGTCTCCCGCTCCATCGAGGCTGGACTCTCCCGGGGTTCAGTTTCTCGGTTTTCCGCGGGTAGCTCGCCTTTAGGTTCCTGATCAGCCGCTTGGGCCTGCTTCCCCTATGTTCCCTTTCCCCTTGCGTTTGCACTTGCTTGTCTGCAGATTTATCCTCTCCTGCTGCCTTTCTTGGCTTCCTTTCCACTTTTGCAGGAACAGATTTGGCTGACAACCTTGCCGACCTCCTCCTTCGCCACTAACCTTCCCTTTGGGCATCTTGGCAGCGGGGCGGGCGCATGCCGGGTGCCCGAGGGCTGCCGGGCGCCTGTGGCTTCTGGAGCCTGGGCTGCCTGGCCGCTGCCACTTCTTCCCCTGCCCAAGCTGCTCGGACCCCAGTAACTTAGCATAATGTTTATTTAACTTAGCATAATGTTCTCAAGGTTCATGCATGTTGTCACGTGACAGAATTTACTTTTTAACGCTGAAGAATATTTCATAGCGTGTATACACTATTTTGGGCATCCATTTATCTTTTGAAGAACACCTGTGTCGTTTCTACCTTTTGACTATTGCAAATAACGCTGCTGTGAATGTAGGTGTAAAGTACCTGCTTTTCGTTCTTTGTGATATATACCCAGCAGTGGTACCCACATTGTCGCCAACACTTGTTACTCTCTTTTTTAAAATAGTAGCCATTCTAGCAGATGTGAGGTTGAAGAACAGATAAATTCTTAACACGAATGTATAAGGCATTCTAGAATATGTATAATGTTTAAGGCAAATAACACTTTGAAGACTGCCAGGGATTAGTGTGAGAAATAAATGAGAGAAAGAAAAGACCAAAAAAATTGTTATTCCCCATACACAAAAATAATTGTTTTTCCTGTTTTATGCTAATTGTCATTCTTCTAAATTCTCTTATAAAAATTGCTCTTATTTCTATGTCATTATATTTGTTTTATTTATTCATCCCAGTTACATTTCTATGCACCTAGCTCTTACAAAAGAGCTTTTAAAGCATTCAGAATTATAACTACTCTGTAGCTTGGTAAAGTGCTGGTTTAGGATGACAGAATAACTATACAGAAGTAATGGTGAGGATCCTGATTAAATATGGAACCATGCCCAGACCAGGTGGCTCAGTTGGCTGGAACATTGCCCCATACACCAAAAAGATTATGGGTTCAATTCTCAGTCAGGGCATGTACAGGAGGTAACCGATGTTTCTCTCTCACATTGATCTCTCTCTCTCTCTCTCCCTTCCTCTCTCTCTAAAATTAATAAACGTACCCTCAGGTGATGATTAATATATATATATGGAACCACCACACAAGTCTTCCACTGCCAACCCCTAAACCCATATCAAGTGAAAGAATGAACCTTGTGTGGTTAAGATATTGATATTGTCAGAGTTTGGTTAAATGCAACCAAACCAAATCTAATCCTACCTTATGTAGTCTGGTTATTCTTTTATTTTTCCCAGTCTAATTGAGATATAACTGACATACAATGTTGTATTAGTTTAAGATAATAATTTGATATATTTTTATTTTGCAAAATTATTACAATAAGTTTAGTTAAATTCCATCACCTCACATAGATAATTTTTGTGTGTGTGATAAGAAATTTTAGGATCTTCTCTCTTAGCAACTTTCAAATATGCAATACAGTATTATTAACTATAATCAGCGTACTGTACATTACATCCCCAAAACACTATTTTATAACTTGAAGTTTATACCTTTTTGACAAACTTCACCCATTTTCCCCACCACCACCCCTTGCTCTGGTAACTACCAGTCTGTTCTCCATATGTATGAGTTCAGTTTTTTAGATTCCACATGTAAGTGAGATCAAACAGTATGTGTCTTTCTCTATCCTGATTATTTTTTAATATTAGAAAAATAAAAGCCTTTTTCATGCATGTTATAAAGTAGAGATTTCTTGGGTGTTGTTATCTTTAATATAGAAAATTCAGAGAGGCAGCAAGGGCCAGCCATTTGCTCTGACATGACTTACGCAAACTGACTGATTGCTTTCTTCAGTCATTTGGCAAAAGCTCGGAATTTAGAAGATTGAATTGAAATGAACAGTGTATAAAAATGATGTTTTTCTGCAGATTAGGAGGCCCTCTTTCTAAACATTCTGTCAGTGGCTTCAATGAATCTACAGAGTTGATTGGAAGATAAGTCATACTTCCTCTTTCTTGTCATCTTCAAGTTTCCTTCTTGAGACAAGTGATGATATACTTATAACGTGTTTTGCTAAACCTAAGAAGGATAATTCAGCCCTGGCCAGTTTGGCTCAGCGGTTAGAGTGTCAGCCTGCAGTCTGGAGAGACTGGGGTTCGGTTCCTGCTAAGGGCGCGTACCTCGGTTGCACTTTGTCTCCAGCCCTGGTTGGGTCGTGCGGGTGGCAGCCACTCGATGTGTCCCTTTCACGTCGATGTTTCTCTCTTTCCCTCCCACTCTACCTGAACAAAAAATGGAAAAATGTCCTCAGGTGAGGATAAAAAAAAAAAAGGATAATTCAGAACTTCTTTAATTAATAAATCAATAACTACCTCCCAAAGGTTGCCTATTTTCCTCCTTGTGATCAGAAAGGGACCCCAGACACAGGTTTCCTGAAATAGACACACCCACAAGATTGAAAATGACTAAACAATGACCTCAGCTATTATACCAGAAGTCTGAATTGTGCAAGAAAGGTGATTCTGTGATGAGAATCACCTATATTTATTCTCAGCCAGTCAAAGCTATGATGTGTGGCAGTTAAAACAGAGGCAGCTATGAGAACCCAGCTGTCTTCAATTAAACGTGATATTAAAGAGAATTGAAAATATTTTAAAAAACCATTTGAAGCAAACAAACCCCAAAGTAAGCATCCCAACCAATTTCAAAAGACATAAATGTAACCGCCAATAAAAATTAAAACTTCCACCACCTCAATTTATTAGGTTAAATGGTCTAAGGATTGTTACAATGAACTTGCATTCCAATCATCTGAAGCTAGATTGTGGATGGTTTGACGCTATCAAAAGGGACAATGTACTAAGGCTTTTTGCAGGAAATGCCCTTTGAGGATATGAAGGTACATGTACTCTTCCCTTTACCCCTTGCTTTCTGCTGGATGAATCTAGGAGCTTCTACATAAAATGCCCATGCTGAAGTCTTCAGATCCATTTAATGAGGCATCATGACTCAACTTGGCAAGGCTTTTTCCCTTTGCTTCTTTTCCACCTCAAACTGTTTTGATTCATGTGTGAGAAATTTACTTTTGCCAATTGAAAAACCCTTTTGTGGCTGCCAGTCACTAATCTCCCCTCTGACACATTCATTCAACCAGACTAAATCCAATATTGACATTTGTATCTAGGGGAAAGGAGGTTGAGTACTGGGAGGAAAAGCAACTTCTGCACCCTGCCAAATACTGTGCAGCATCTAAATGAGCTCCGATGAGTTCAGTTTATGGGGGGACCCTGGAGAACTCAGGGGGGCTTTGATCAGATCCAGGGGCCTTCATCCCCTACCTAGGCAGCCAAATGCAAGTTGTTTGATGCTACCTATAGGTACCAGTAGAGCCTAATTTAAATTCTCCCCAGCCCTCAGAAATCATTTTCTAGCACCATTATCTCAAGAGAGTCTCTGGAATGCTCTTATGGGGCTCGGCTTTCTATGGCAGGAAAAAAATCCACCGCTGTAGTCTCTTGAACGTTCTGCCCATTTCCAGAACTCGCCTTCCCTTTCTTGGTGCTGGCCTGAAGGTAACAGAGAAACAGTAAGGGCTTTTTCTACCAAAGCTATACAAGATGATGTGTTTAGGTAGGACCCTCCCACTCCTCGGCTCCCTGCCCAAGGCACAGGACGATGTCGTTATTGCACAATGATGCACAGCAACGGCTACTGACCGAATGTAGGCACTGGTAGAAAAACAAACATTTCTCTTTTCATAAGAAATAAAAAATATAAATTGGATTGCAGTGTGGGAAAATTGATATTTGCAATGTAAATCAAATGTAAAAGTGTGAATTTGAAATAACTTAAGGAATTGAATGAAACTGGAGTGGAGAAAAGTAAAGGTTCAACGTGCAAGTAAGCAATATGATCCAGTAATCATTTACATTCCATTAAAATTTGTTTTCTTCATTGATTTTAGAGAGAAAGGAAGGGAGAGGAACAGAGAGAAACATCGATGAGAGAGAACATCGATTGACTACCTCCTGCATGCCTCCCACTGGGGATTTAGCCCACAACCTGGGCATGTGCTCTGACCAGGAATTGAACTGGAGACCTCTTGGTGCATGGGTCGACACTCAACCACTAAGCCACACATTCAATTTTTTAAATGTCTTTTCCCATCATCTTCCCTCTTCCTTATTGAGGCATGTCTCTCTTTTCTTTATGTTTCTTAAAAAATTAAACAAAGAAAAAAATGTTATAGAGAGGGTGCAATCCTTATAGCCTTCTAGTTTACTGAGCCTCAGTATTTTTAATTCTTTATTCAGAATAATCTCTGGTAATTAACATCAGACTGCAATAACATGGAACCACTTAGCCTTTATGTCTTCTTTAAAAAGTATTGCTACATTCTGTTGCTTTAAATTAAGTGTTAATTTAGTGTCAATTCTGTCTGAGTTGTTGATGGGGTGCAAGTTGATCCACATGAACAATACCCGTTCATGTTTTCCCACAGTCTATACATATTCTTATTATTGTGAGAATGCAACATTAACACTGTGGGGACATAGAACATCGTCACACATTTTTTGACAATGTATTCATATGACCATTTAAATTGTATTTCCAATTCCTTTTCAAAGTCATCAAGAATGACTTCCCCTCTGATTTTAAACCAACCCCCCCCCCCAAGTTTATGAATGTTTCTTATTTTGAATAAGAAACATTCATATTGCAGGCTGGTTTTACTACTTATTGATAGCTGTCAGTTTCCCTTTGCTCCTCCATTCGAGACAGGCCTGCCACTCCCTACCATTAAAATAGTAAAACTGATTAAAATGAAAAGAAGAGAAACAGATATTATACTAGAAGAGAAAATTTAAAATGAGTTTATTGAATAAGAGAAAAATACTGATTAATGTCTCAGAGGGTAATAAAATATTAAACTTAGGAATCATCTTTTCTACTGCGCAACAATTTTTGCATCTCTCCCTAAAAAAGACAAGTGAACATGTACTGCCCAGTATCTGAAGCTTTAATTAATACTAACAGTAAAGTCAAACACAGGTATACTTCCTAAATAATGAGGTAATATGTGGGTGATCTTGTTTTTGCTTGTTTGTTAAAAAGCCTCAGTTTGACATGAAAAGAACATGCCTCCCACCTTTTCACTCTGTTGCCAAGCTTTAAATAACAGGAATAATAAACTCCAAGTCTGTCCAGGGCCTGTGATAGGCTGAAAAATGCCCCCGGCCCTGAAGGCATGCATACCCTGATCCCCAGAACCTGTAGGTATGGTATCTTTCATGGCGGAAAAAAAAGACAAGGAACTCACAGGTGTGATTAAATTAAGGATTTGGAGAAGGGGAGATTATTGTGGATTATCTGGTTGAGCCCAAGGTCGACCTGAAGATCCTAATAGGAGGGAGGCGAGAGGGGAAAGGCAGAAGGGAGAGGCCAGGACAGAGGCCAAGGCTGGGGGGATGGGCTGTGAAGACCGAGGGCACAGGCAGGGAATGCAGGCAGTCTCTAGAACCTGGAAGAGGCACGGAACTGATTCTTCCCCAAAGCCTCAGCAGCAAAGCAGCCCTACCAGCCCACTTGGGACCTGGTCTCCAGAACTGTAAGATAATACATTTTCACTGTGTGAAGCCTCTGTGTGTGATCGATGTCGCAGCCACAGGAAACTAGCTCAGGGATCATCAGGAGGGACTCGTCAAAAAGTGTGAGACGTGGGAGAGAAGTGGCCAATTCCAGAATTTCGAGCTATTTCCACATGTAGTTTACCCACCTACAAATCGATAGATACAGAATATAGAGAAGTAACTTAAAATTTAAAAGTGATTAGCCCCCCCTCTCCCCCAAAAAAAGACTGTTACTGAGTTGAGAGACAATATGGTCGCCCTGGCCGGTTTGGCTCAGCGGTTAGAGCGTCGGCCTGCGGTCCGGAGAGACCCGGGTTCGGTTCCCGCTAAGGGCATGTACTTCGGTTGCGGTTTGTCCCCGGCCCTGGGTGGTCGTGCGGGTGGCAGCCGCTCGATGTGTCCCTTCACATCGATGTTTTTCTCTCTCTCTCCCTTCCTCTCTCTCTCCCTCCCACTCTATCCGTACAAAAAAAAATGGAAAATATCCTCGGGTGAGGATAAAAAAAAAGAAAAAGAAAAAGAAAGACAATATGGTCAATTGAAATTGAACAAATCGACAAACTGAAAATCCCACCTGCTGAGTTTGCAAGATTAAAGAAGAAAACCAAAATATGCTTCTTTGG
This sequence comes from Molossus molossus, assembly GCF_014108415.1. Classification (NCBI taxonomy): domain Eukaryota; kingdom Metazoa; phylum Chordata; class Mammalia; order Chiroptera; family Molossidae; genus Molossus; species Molossus molossus. Next base: position 21,470,157 of record NW_023425347.1, on the reverse strand, counting down.
GGCCCATGAGCAGTTCGACTGTATAGAGAATGCAATCCCTCTTAAACTCAGGAAATGTGACTTAAGTTTTTGATCCTTTTAACCAGCTCTATAAACTTGGTGTTATAAAATTACCCCCTGTTTTCTATTATGTATATCCTGCCATTAGCCTGAGTTAATTGTTTGAATTTCACCCTGATATTGATTTCTAAAGTGATTAAATTCTGAAAACCTTATCAAAGTCACCTGTTGTTTTGTTGCTGCTGCTGCTGTTGTTGTTTAAAATTCAGTCCCCAGCCACCCCCAGAAGTCCCTTAACTGCACATCTGATCAGCAAGGTTTGGGCCGAGTGGCCTGCACTGCTCACCGCCCGCTGTGGCACCCTTCAAATGTGCCCATTGCAAACTGCTTACAGAAGGCAGGCAAGACATGGCGTGAACTAGACCGTCCTGCCACTCCAGCCTGGCTGACGCCTCCTGGCCTCACAGTCTGGGCTAGCTCCCCCGCCGCTCTCCATCGGGAACACGCACCCGGGCCCTCTATGCACAGCCCAGGAAATCGCTGTTCATCGTGCAGACCCAGGCTGGGACGGGGCCTTCTATGGGAAGCCTTCCCTGCACTCCTAAGGCTGAGTGAGAGACCCGGCTGCTCCTTCCCCATTACAAGTTTGCTGGTGACTATACAATCACTGGAAGTGGGGGGTGTAGTGTCTGTCAGTCTGTCCTTAGTTGGGTCCAAACACTTATCTTAGCATCTGATCTTCTTTCGCCAAGACTATCAATCATTTGCAGTCCAGGACTGGTTGCCTGACAACATGCTGAGTAGCACCGTGGAGCAGTAATCAGCCCAAATCCAGTCCCTAACCCAGCCCATCTTCCCACTCCCACCACAAACGCACCTGGAATGCTACGAGCTCTGGAAAGAGAGAATCATGAAATACATTCTCTTAGGGTGTAAGAATTTTGGGGCCACATGTTAAGAAAACAGATCCCCGGGTATCTCCCATGGAAAGCTTGATTTGGAAATTATAAGTGAGAGTGGAGGTCCATATTTTTCATGGGTGACCCAAGTTATTTGTTTGATCTGTCAAGTGTAAGAAATGTCAGCACACCCAAAAACTGTGCACTAAAAGCATAGCAGCCCTGCTCTGGAAAACCCTCCAAAAGCACAAGCCACAAGAAGCAAGAAAGCCATCTCTGATGATCGGAGAGAGTGAGGGAGCTCCTGCTCTGGAGCAGATGAGGGCAGAATCGGGGCTGGTTCTTAGGAGTTCGACAGTAGCATTGAGAAGAAGGCAGAAAGGTGGACAGCGGGGCAGAGGACTCTACAGGGGCAGGTGGGGGCTCCTGTTATAAGATGGGACCTGTTATAAGAGGGATATCCCCGGTACCCTAGAGGGACAGGAGTACTGAGGTCTGGACTCTGCCCAGGGTGCAGCACATGGGTAGTCCTGGGCGTGAAGCCTGTGCCTTGCTAAGAAGAGTGCATTGACTCATGACACTTGTCCCCTCCCATATAACATCTTAGTAGATACCATCCTGCCTACATTGCTGAGACAAGGAAGCAGCACTGAACTAGCTTTGTACCGTATTGGACCAGGTTGAGCATCTCACCCCAAGGGGCTCACTTGTGGGCCAGCTATTAATTTATACACAAGATTTGCACATAAAAGTTTGTCTGATTGGGTAAGGCTAATTTTGGGGTCAATTAGTTGGCTTCTCTCCAGAAGATATAAAGCAGAGTACCCAGTGGGAAAAAATAAATACATCGGAGAGGGGGTAGGCAAGTAGAGAAAGGCAGAAATGCCAGAGAGACCCCAGGGCCACGAGAGACCGAAAGGGAAAGCCGCTGTCCCCTGAGGCCATCAGATGGCTTCCCAGGATGAGCACCTGACCTCACGCATTTTTATAACAAGTCCCCTTCTCCTAAGGTGGCTGGAGGAAAGCCAGAGCCCCAGAGAAACAGCTAAAGGCACCCCTAAAGAAACATAGGAAGTAGGTGTGGGTGAGAGTAGTATTGGGGGGAATGCTTTTAAGAGAATTTAAAGTCCTGATACGGGGAGAGACAAATAGATTTTACTACCTCTAAAATAGAGCAATTATTATATTCCAGGCACTGCTCTACGTACTTTAGAAATATTTTAAAATTCATTGAATGCCCACACAACTCAATGAGATGGCCATTATTGCCACCCCCATTTTACAAATGAGAAAACCGAGGCACCGAGAGTTTAGGCATCATGTCCAAAGTCACATCGGTGACAGAAAAGGGATTGGAAGCCAGGTATGCCACCTTTCTCAAATAAGGTAAAAAATAGCAATGATGCTTGTTACTATGAATGTGGCCCAATGTTTTCCTCCAGACTACCGCTATCTAACAAAACACAGATCGTATATGTCGCATTTATACTGCAGGATATTATTTGCTTACTTGTCTATTTTCTAAGCTTACAAAATATGTATCTTACATTTGTATCCATAGTTTCTAGAACAGTGGCTGATATGTGTGTATCAATAAAAATTGGTGAGCTTTTCCAAGTAAAAAATTGTATCTGGAAGAGGTGAGATTATACAAGGTCTTTATTGTCAGGCAAGGAATTAGGTTTGACCCTCTAAACAGTGGCGTGTCCTGGGGGCTCTGGGGGTCTGAGTGTGACAGGTGTGTAAATGTGCAGGAGAATGGAAAGAGTGGGGACAGGGCTATTTGGGAAACAGTATGTGCCAGGCAAGAATCTGAAGAGGGAAAGCTACAGAAATGAGAAGGAGGGCGCAGATGTGCACGAGAGCATGAGAGATTCGTTATTATGCAGGATACAATATTAGGTTGGTAAAAGGACCTAATAGCTGCCTCTCAAAGTTACATCTTGAAAGTATTACTGAAGCAAAGAATGACCACTCCTTTAAGAAATGTTGCACCATCAATATTCATAATGGCACAGAGAATGAAACTGGCTGGGGGGGGGGGGGAGCAAAATCACAATGATAGACATTTTGCATAGAAAAGTTATCTAGAAATGTTGGATTCTGTACCAGTCAGGCAACTGTCAGGAATCAGAATTCACCATCAGTGAGTCAAATAAAAAGACGTTGATAAAAGGAACATTTACAAACAATGCCGTCCCAACCAGAAGCCATTAATACCTCTAAGATTTAAGAAATAAGGGGAAGAAGTCTTCGTGGGAATTCAGAACTGGAGAAGTGTAGTCCCAGAGGATCTCAGCTACTTACCAGACACATTGTGCCCCAGCTGGAGGAAATGTCCCAACCTCTCGTCTCCGGGTGATGCCTTTCATTGGCTGGACCAGCTAGCATTCATGTGGCGTAGTGCCAGACACAGAAGGGCAGACGAATAGATCTAGAGGGGTAACTAGAGACTGTAAAAATGCTTTAGAATATTTGACAAATTTATTTCACCGGTATTTTCTCTTTTAAGTATGTATGCACAGAAGCCATAAATGACAAACACAAAAGTCTAAATATGTATAAAAGGGCTATTGCAGTAAGTAGAAGACAAAAACTCTAAGAAACAAAAACACTGTGTCAGTTTAATTGGCATTGTTTTCTTTCCTAACAATTTGTAAAATACTAGCGAGTCATATCATTAATGGCATCTTGCTACTTTTTTTTTTTGGAAGAGTACTTGGTAAGCTAGGGTGTACTCCATTGCCAGTAACAGAAAGCTCAATGCAAAGTGGTAAACAAATAAAGTATTGATTTCTTCCCACAGCTAGAAAGTTCCTCTGTAGGTGGGGTTCGGGGCTGAGTAAATTTGGAGCCCCAACGATGTCATCAAGCACATGGTTTCTTTCTGGCTCTCTGCTGTTTTTCTGGGTTTTGTGTTTCCCCCGCTTAGTTTCATGTATGTCACATTCATCCTGGAGCTGGCTCCCTTCTTGTGATTGAAATAAGTTAGCAAACAACCCCTTGAATTATCTCTCTCTCAGGACGCATGGACAGAGAGTTATTTCTGAAAACTCTCTTAGTAGATCTTTTCTGGAAACATCTGGAATGCTTCTTCTTCTATCTCATTCAACCAAATATCTGCTCCATAACTATGGGCAACAGTAGAATTACATTGATTAGCATAGGTTTGAGCCACATGACCTATCTCTAGCGTCAGGGTAGAATTAATTTGCCCGCAATTAGATGACTACACTGGAGAACGGTGGATAACAACATTTGCTCCAGTCAGCATAATTACCAAAAGAAGGGCAAATAAATGCTTGGGAGGTAGGTGCCACCTCCACAACACTGTTAAAGGAAACAGTCCAAGTGCCTATCAGTAGATGAGAGAATAAAAAAGCTGTGGTACATTTACCCAGTGAGATACTGACTATGTGACTGTAAAAAAGAAGGATCTCTTTCCCTTTGAGAGGACATGGATGGACCTGGAAATCGTTATGCTAAGTAAAATAAGCCAGTCAGAGAAAGACAAATATCACATGACCTCACTTATATGTGGAGCCTAATAAACAAAATAAACTGACAAACAAAATAGGTCCAGAGGCATGGATGCATGGAACAGACAGACAGATCTCAGAGGGGAGGAGGGTGGAGGGCGTGGGAAGAGATTAACCAAAGAACATATATGTATATATGCATAACCCGTGGACACAGACAATAATGTAGTGAAGGCCTGGGGTGGAGTGGGGGCTGGGTGGAGGGGGAAATGAGCGGGGTGGGGGGGGGGGAGACATCTGTAATACTGTCAACAATAAAAACAAAAAAAAGTTTTATTACTCTTAATTGTGTTAGAAAACACATAACACATGTGCAATGGTCAAGATTCTAAGTAGTAAACAACAGAACCCACTCTGGCTGGTGGAAAAAGAAAAGCGTTTCATTAAAAGGTATCAAGTATCTCCCAGAATCTTCAGAAGGGTCATAGATTAGACCATAGAGCTGTGCAGCTACACTAACTTGTTTGCTCTTGAAACACGCTGTAAATGCCATTTGGCAAAGTGGTATTGAGAGCTGGATGCTAAAAGTTCTGCTGGCAGCAACATCAAAAAATGGATCACCTTTGCTGCCTGGCTCACCAAGACTGGTCTCCAATGATGCTCATTGGCATCCATCCCTCAGTGCGAAAGTCCGATTGGCAGAGCCCAGGCCATGTGTCCGAACCCTGGCTTCCAGGAAGAGTGGGGATGAGGTGTCTGGCATCTACTTGGGAAAGCAGGGTTCGTTGTAGGAAGGATTAGAGATACGAGTATTCAGAAGATTTTGAGAAACCACAAATGCTACTACAACATGCAATACCATTCCCTGCTTGTTGAGGTCCAGGAAAGTGTACTCCAAAGCAAATAAGTCAAAGCCCAGAGAAAGAAAGGTTTCTTCATCAAATGATCCACAAAATGCCTCATTCTACAATGAATAAGGCAGCACTCTGAACAGGGTGTCCTGGAAGAAAAGCTTGTCTATCTGTTTTAGTATTATTATTATTCTTATTTTAAATTTAATTAATTTATTTTTGTTACAGATGTTTCTCCTTTTCCCCATTCCTACTACCTTCCCCCCCCCGGCCCCCCGCCACCGCATTATCTATGTCCATTGGTATAGTACTTATATGCATAAGTTCTTTGGTTTATCTCTTCCCTCACCCCCACCCCCCTCCTCTGAAGTTTGTCAGTCTGAACCCTACTTCTATGACTCTGGGTTTATTTTAGTCATCACCTTATTTTGTTCATTATATGCCACAAATAAGTGAGATCATGTGATACTTGCCCATCTGTTTTAATCTATACCTCTCTCAAGTCCCAATCCACTTCATCATAGGACCAACACTGATCCCTGCCATGACATAAACACTCTTATTTCAATGACTGTCCTGTGTGTTATCTCTGCATCACTTAGTTTCTTCGGTCCTTCTGACAAATATCTTTTATAATATACTGCAGATATGAAAACCTCCTAAGAACAGCAAGGTTTATTTAGTGTGGCATGTTCACTGTTAGAAAGCAGACTACATAGATAGGCTAGCTGGCATTGCCTTGCCTGGCATTATTATAAGAAAGACTTAATCAGTTATAAAGAAAAATAATAATGCCATCATGCATTTGTCACTAATTATGGATACCTGTATTAGGTGTTCTATAAAAAACATCTCATTTAATCTTCTCAAGAAGGTAGGTGTTATCCCCATTTTACCGGAGAGGAAACTGAGGCTCGGACACCTTCTCTATCTTGCCATCTGTCACATAACCTGCCTCCTAGAATCACCCACTTCCAGAATCTTGTCACAGAGAAACACAGAGATGGCCTGCCTCAGAGACGAGGGCAGGAGTCATATTTCCCAGAACTTTTCTAACATGTGCCTCCCATAATTGTTTTCTCTTGTACCGAGATACCATGTCTGGTTTTCCTGTGCATCTCAAATAACAGTTTCACCAACCCATCTGGCCTTGGCTTTTTCCAGCCTTCATTAACTCTAATTTCATTATCACCTCTTCTGGTGTGACCCTGAGTTCCCTGGAGCTCCTCTCCTTTCTCTTGGGAAATGAATTTCTGTCTCCACATCAGCGATCCAGCCGGCTGAGAGCCCTGAGGCAAACTCTCATTTGTATGTGAGTACTGTCCATCTCTCCTGTCGTCGCCAGCCACCTCCCAGGGCTCCGACTCTTGGTCATCTCTGGCTGCAGATGAGACCGAGGGGAATTTCTCCACCAGCACGTCTGTGTGTGCGCATGTGTGTGTCTATCACACCGAGAATTCTTACTTCCTTTGTAACTTGCATTTCTGCATTTTCTTTCAATCTCCTCTTACCCTTTTAGTTTCATTTTATGAATTCTCCTATCAGTGTCTAATATAGCTCATGGGTCCTTTGGGAGAAATAATTTTCTACTTTGGTAACAAATTAGGTGTTGTTTGGCAGCATTATCTGATTTGCTCAGAAAGACCAAATTTCTCAAAATGGTACGTAAATGAAAGGCTATTTCATCAACACCAATGGAATATACGTCAGACAGTTCAGAAGTCATACCAAATAGATAAAAGATACAGAAAACAAGAAAGGAGACAAAAATCAGCTTTTCCTTTCTCCTTCTTCCCCACCTGACGCCCGCCTCCCCCACCCTCCGGTCCTCGCCTCGGGAATGTCCTCTGATTAGCAGCCAGATAAAATAGCAGGGCGGTAATGTTTTATTTCTGTTCTGCTCCCAATAAGCTTGTGCTAAGTCTCTCTATTCCCCAGCTCCTCTCTTCGTGTAAACATACCTCAAGCAAACAGGGGACAGTGGGATTGAAATGTATGAAGTCAGGTACATGTATGTGCAGTATTTCTGTAATTTTCACTCTTTTTGTGATCTAACAGCATTTGAATAAACTTGCATTTCTAACAACTGCTAAACTTAATACTCGGTGATGTATTAACTTGTGTTACATACAGCCTTCATTATTCATTACTTTTTGATTTTAGACTTTTTTCCCCTCAAGAAATGTGTTATTATGACCATAGACTCTTCCTCTTTAGTTTTAGTGGGCAAAGGAGGCATTATGAAGGCAAACTAAGAAGAAGAAAAAAAAGATAGATAATAGCATTATTGATTTCAAAAAGTAAACAAATAATAGAAGAGTGTGCTACTCTGATCAAGAGAGAAGGCACAAACAAGGTCCCTGTATCTAAGGAGTGGCATTGTGGCTGTTTGGCCAAGGAAACAGCTAAAATAAAGTTGAATTTCTTCAAGAAAAGGAATGTTTAGTAATTTTTTTCCTCTGACTCATCCTAAGACATGATTTTCCCCCAAGGCCTGGAGTGGACTTTTTGAAGGACATGTGCCTGGTACTGAATTCAGCCTTAGTGCACTATTTTCAAAACCATCACAGTTGTAGCTGTACCCCAGTATGTGTATAGCCTTCAGATAAGCAATTGACCGTGAAATAATAGTACACGACTTTTAATATATACCCTCTATTTATGGGTGTGCATACTAAACATACAGTATTTAAAAATACATGTGTATACATATAAACACACAAACCCGGCAAGTTAAGGCTCTCTATCTAGAAATGGGCTGGCAGCTGCTTGAAATTTCCCCTCTACTCTCCCTAAGGTCTCAGGTGTAGGATTCATGAGCCAATGTCTCAGCTAGAACAGGTGTCTATCGCTGGGTAAATAGCAATTAGGCCCAAATTTCAGACTTTTTTTTTTTTTTTTTCAAATCCCTTTCGGAGGAAAAGCCCAGGAATAAATAGTTGCTGTAACGGCCAGGGGTATTGTGTAGCATTATAGCCTCCAGCTGGTCTATTACATACTATAGACAGGCAAAGAATACGAGCACCTGACAGATGTGTTCTGTTAGCTTCATTAGGAAAGAAACAAAGAAACTCCTCAATTAATAGCAGCGGAGCCAAATGGGGGTGGGGGGAGCTCGAGGGGAGAGGAATCATAGCCTGTTATTTAAACAGAGTCAGGGAGCCTTTCACTAGTGGCTTAATATGATTCATTAATAAAAACAGCTTTTTGAATGCCCAGTTTAAGTCAAAGGAAATCACCAGCATTTTTTTTCCCCCGGCAAAGGAAGGGCAAAATGACAAATTGCTGCTGTTAAATTCATTTCATGTGGGGATGGCCTTTCTCAGAGATCTCTTAAACTGCGAGGCTGGATGTTTGTCACACTAAGTGGCAGAGCAGTTCTCAAAAATCGACTGTGGCACATCAGGGTCTCAGATGAATGGCCAGCAGTGGCCATCCAATAATTTTATATATCCAGACCAGGAAGCATTTAGTGTTGTTTAAATGAATGAGGATTTTTAAAGTAATGAAATGCAGCTCTACCCTGATGCAAGAAAAACCTGCCACAAAGTCACTTTTAATTTTTTTTTTTTTTTTTTTTTTTTTACTTCTTGGAATGGTTTGAAATCCTGGGGAAGCTCTGTAACTTTGGGTTTCAATTCTTGTAAACAGAAGTCTGAAGATTTCTTCCGCTACATGTCCTTCGCTGAAGATATACAGAAAACCTGGTACAGGATAATATACAATTGTGAAAGGGTGAGCTGTAGATGGTGTGAGCAGTATGTGAGTTCTGAGTGAAAATGATTCTTTTTCCATGCATCAGAATCTGCAGTAATAACTCAGCTTTTAGAATAATAATCCTCTAGTTCTGACTTTGTTGTGATGCTTTAAGGAAGAACACTGTTTGCTACAGGAGGCTCAAGCAGACAGTCTGACCCAATTACTGGGTTTAAGGAGGGAAGAATGAATCCCCAGTACCTTTCCCTCCAAGCCCATCACCATCGCTCAATTTACATCACACAGAGTGAAAAGGACTTAGGGACAAGAATCTAGAGAATTTGGGGGAAATTCTGGACAATTTTCCAGGTAATCCAGGCATAATCAAGTTTAAATTATTGTGAGAGTATTAACTGGGATAATTTTTTTTATGCTAAGAATTTGTGGAGAGTGGGATCATAACCACCAATGCACAGTTGATTGGAAAATAGCCATTGGGGCCCCGTAGTAACCTAGGCCAGCAAGGAAGTGCTCCAAAATCAGAACTGAATGCTCATCTGTCTAATTGAGGTGTTGTCCCGCCAAAGAAATAGAAATCAAAACATAAATGGTCGTGGCCAAATATGATGGGCCAGAGTCTTTGTGATGGAAATGTAATTGTAAATCTTTATGGCCAACTCACGCTGCGATGTCTTGATGCTCTTCAATTTTTAAAATACACTCTTGGCGTCTATTTGTATTTTTCCCCTCAAATAATAGCTGCAAAACAAGAAGGGCTAATATCTACTCCCAAATGGTCAGGAAATAAAAAGGAAAAACAGCAAGCTTTCCTGGAAGCAAAGGCATTTTTTTTTTATCCCTATGCCTCTTCTTACACTGCTAATATTTCACATTTGACATCCAAGAATTGAACACATGAAGGAAAAGGATCAGAATGTGGAACCATTATGTTCAGACTCCATGCCATTATGGATCTTGACCTTTAGAAATGAGTATAGTTTCAGGAGTAAGTTGCCATTCATTGTGACTTCCAGTTTCTTCTCAGAAACTCACGAAAGACGTCTTAGGTATCATCGGATGTCTGATGTTCATAGGACACAGTTTTCCAACCTAAAACCAGTGCACACGGAGGTGCAGGAAATTTACAATGCCCCCTTCCAAAGATGAGGTCAAAGTCACAAAAACAATCACTTAGCACAAACTGACAAATTATAATCTCAGCCTGCACGTTTAAATCATAAAACGAAGCGTATTTCAACTCATTTAGAAAAACGCACTTTGGATGTTTATTGTTTGTTTTTCTTCCTCACTTCGGTGTCAAGTGTCATTTTCCCCTGTTGGTGTTTTAAAAAAACTCAGAAGCGCTAATGCGCATTTGGTTTCACCTAGTGCCTGGACACCTTGAACATTATCCTTGACCCCTTTTTCCACCTCCCTCCCATGTTCGTCGTGTTCTGATATGTCTGCCTCCTAAATGAGATGCACTCTCTGCTCTCCATCCACCCCATCACTGTTCAACCCCACATCATTTCTCACTTGAACTACTGAAAAATCCTTTTAGCTGGTCTCTCTGCTCCCTATATTAAACCCTTCAAGCCAGTCTTCACTCACTTGCAAGAAGGAGCGTTCTAAAAGGAGAACCACGCCAATTACTCCTTGCTCCAAAAGCACTCCATGGCTCCTGTCACTTGGAAATTAATTTCAATGTCTTTACACAATATAAAATGACCAACTGACCTTCTCCTGCCACCGCCAGGGTTATTAGTTCTAGTAGCTTTTCTGGAGATTTTGTAGAACGTCCTACAGACATGATCATAGCTGTGATGTCAGCTGCAGGTTACTTGGAGCTGCACTGTATAAGGCTGAGGAAATTAGCTGCTATTTCTCCTTATTGAGAAGCAGTTTTTAATATAAATGGGTGCCACACCGAGGGTACCCAAAGTACTTAATGCTAATTACAAATGACCCATATCGCACTTGCCATTTACATATATTAGGTAAATAAATGTACATCTCTTTTGATGTGTACATCATGTGTGATATTCTTGGCCTGTTTCTATACTGATTTATTATTTCTATTTTACTGCCTTGACTTCCCCAGGCACCTGACACAGTCTCTCTCACATCATAAGGTCCTTACAGACAGGTGTGGTGTCTGTGTAGTCCTCTTTGCTCAGTACTTTTTTATGCAGATGTCACGACTTAATTTGATTATAAGCAGAGAATTGAAAAGTATAGCATTTTTGAGTTCTTTTTCTCCAGAATTAATGTTTGAATAGAAAGTTTAAAAATAGAGAATGCTCTCAGGCAGAAAATGTTTTCCTTATTAAAATGTGTTCATGTGGCCAACAATGTTTGTTATTTTGAATTTACTACAAAGGAAATGGAGATAGCCTAATTGGGACCATAAGCTGAGAAAAACTGGTCATACTATTTCCTATTAGTGTTGAGGAAGAATCACACTCTTGTAGATTTCCTTCCATTTGGAAACCATTCACCTCTTTTTGGCTGTTCACAGAATCCTAGGGCCAGATTCAGTTAAATCTGTCACAAGTAGGCTCAGACAAACGCATGCAGAAAAAGTGTTTTAGAGCAGAGAAGTCTGGGTACATTCTGCCTCTTGTTATACCATCTCCTGTGGCCTCGAATGCCTCCTCATATAACTGTTTCTCCCATCTGTCAAGAAGCCAGTTAAGACAGCAGGTCTTAACTTTTCACTTTCATGTCCACAACTCTTTCTATTCTCTCCAAACCTTGAAACCACACAATAAAATTTTATTGGCATTTGGATTATTAAAGAAAAAGCAAACTTACAATCCTTTTCATCATGTTTGAGGTTTGTATTTGTGATCTTTTCTTCCATTATACCCTCTAGTTCCTCTAACTGACGTCACAACACAAAGGAAATGATGAACTTTTTTAGTGCAGCGTAGAAACCTTTTGGTTGGCAAAATTTTCAAAAGAGAAATAAATAGTAATACCAGGATCTTCTCTTAAAGGGTAACCAAAAGAGAGAAGAAACATCCATGAGAAAAGGAATAAATACAACTTTAAAATTTTAAAGCAAATTCCATATACATACAAAAGATAAAAGATATAGTACAGAAATATCCACAAGCATGACAAAGTTGTTACTTTTTCTATAAAGAAGTCCATTTAGCCCGGCCGGTGTGGCTCAGTGTTTGAGTGTCAACCCATGCACCAAGAGGTCGCTGGTTCGAGTACTGCAGGGCACATGCCCAGGTTGTGGTCCGGATCCCCAATGGGGGGCATGCAGGAGGTAGCTAATCGATCTTCTCTTTCATCGATATTTCTATCTCTCCCTCTCTCTTCCTCTCTCTCTAAAATCAATAGAGAAAAAATATTTTTTTAAAGTCCATTTAAATGGATAAGAAAATATGACGGTCCTAATAGCCAAATGGTCACAGGATATGAACAAACAATTCACAAAAGAAGAAAGCATTCAACCACAGTGATAAACAAATGCAAATTAATACAGCAAAACACACTTTTTCACTTTTGCAAAACTTTTTGACTAATATTACTCAATTGAGGTAAAATTGAGACCTGAGACTCTCACATTACTGATGATATATAAATTGACCCAATTCTATAAGAAAGCAGTTTGGCAAGGTTTCAATAGTCCTAAAATTGTTTATATTCATTTATCCTAAAATTTTTGTATGGAAAATACTTGGAAATTAAATAAAAATTTAAAATATGTGAATACATTGATCTCAATTGTGAATTTCAATAGCAAAGCATTGAAAAATCCTAGGTGTTTATGACACACACATATATAAATGGAATATATAACAACAGAAATTGTATATGCCCAAAGTTTTTAATAATATAAGGAAATGCTAATGGCCTTATTATCAGAGGAAGACAAATAGAATACACTATTATAATTGTTTGGCTCTCATTGAAAAGCTGGATGATGTTAGAAAAGACACTTTCCTTGTGCGAATACTCATATATAATATCTAATGCAGTAAAATGTGAATAGACAAATATTAAGAGTGGTGAATTATGGATAATAATCTTTTTCCTTCAATATTTTGAATTTTATTTTTTTATGAAAACATGTGTTACTTATGTGATCGGGAAAAGAGATTTAAAAACTTGAAAAGCTGGAACTTTCTACTCTTTCTGTGATAAATGAAATCTATCTAATATTAATCCCTAGAAGGGAAATTGTTCGTGAACAATCTGAGTTGGCACTCTGCTAAGCAATTGGACATATATCATTTAATCTTGATAATAACCCTGAAATATAGATACTCATCTCATTTTTTTATGCATGAAGAATCTGAGACTCAAAAATTATAAACATCTTGCCCAAGGTAATATGACTAATAAGTCCTGGAGCTAATCTTTGAACATTATCTTATTTCCATATTGTTACCAATGACCAATGCTAGACACCTAAAATGGCCTGACTTGCAGGCTAAATCATTGACTAAGAAGAAACATAAATTATGAATTGAGTTATTTAATAAACGAGTTTAAAATGAACTTTTAATTTGAGCTTTTGCATTGTCCTTATTTGTTTGTCTTTGGAGATTTAAAGAGCAGAAAAGGACTTCAAGAAATGTCTTTTCTAAAATCAGCCAGCATTATTTTAGCTTTCAAATTAGAGCAAAACAATTAGCGGTTTGTGGGAACAGTTATCAGTTTTCAACCATATTTTCTTTCTACATGGCTCATCCGGCCATTCCACCTCTAGCTGCACAATATTTTCTTCACTAATAAAACAGTAAAGGCCCTTAGAATGTTTCCTACAGACCTCTGCTGCAGTATTTTGTGATTCGTCAAATAACTGTCTTCAGGTTTGTGTTAAATGACTGAAGTCCTATCTCCTCTTAAATTTCTCTCACACCCATTAATTGGAAACAACTCATGAACATAGGGTCACCTGGGAAGTCTGAGGGAACTTGGCTCCTGTATTCATGTTGTTATTTTGGTTTCTTCCTGACTTCTTTTGTTCCTAATTGACGAAGCCTTTCTAAGTACCTCCCTCACTTTTAACCTCATGAGTGAGTACAACAGCGATCAGCCCCTCATAACACATTTAGAATTTTTTCAAGGTATGTGATAGGCTTGAGCCAGAAGCTAGAATCTCATTAATGCCCAAAAGAAGACCTCCACTTTCTCTTTTCTCCTACCCACTTCCTTAAAAATAAGAGGAACACAGCTCATTCCTCCCTACTCGCGTATTTTCCCTTGACAATGGGGACAAAAAGATTACAGCCAAGCTTCTGTACCCTTGTTATGTTTATGGGTAAGTTCTTGCAATAAAAGAATTAATGCTACTGGGAAAGTCTGTTTTAATCTCTGTGCATGTATTTTATTTTTTAAAATTATTTTCCTCTTTCATCTTCGCTTCACACACTACTACAAATTATGCAGGTTCTAGTCCTCTAGTGCATTAAGCTAGCGTGTTGCTATGTCTCAGCGCTCTGTGTGGTTTCCAGCATCAAAGCCTTGGGCCAATTTTATTTCATTTGTATTTGCTGTCAGAACAATGTCTTTATTCTAAAGTGCCCTTCTCAAATCACCTCTCAGGTGGTTTGATAGAAGCAGCATGCCGTAGAAAAACAATATCTTTTTTTAAAAATCTGTGTTATTTCTTTCATGGTTTACCCTGCGAATACTAAATGCATCACACACTTAGCTAAACAGCATCCTGAGTTCCATTTTTAAGACAAAACGTGCCTTTCATTTTAAATCTCCCTGAGATTACTGATCTGCTTTCCCTCTAACTAAGGGTTCTGTTTTGTTTTGTTTTGAAGGGAAGTATTCAAATTACTGCTCAGCGATAAACATTTTTTCATATCATCTTGCCTAACCACGCTGTGTAATTGTGGGGCATTTGCAGGAAAATGCCTTTCCTTTAGTGCCTTGGCGGCACATTGTAGGAGGAAGAGGTTTAAGGAGAAATTGCTGCAACCTGGCAGGTAGTGGGCAGGGGATCAATCCAGTTTGTCACATTAAGGATTGTAGAGAATCCATCTCAGAATGGCACAGATGATTCGGAGTATTAAGTTCAGTTCAGAATAAGGCAAACAGCAGTGGTAAGCCCGGAAGTAAACAGGGAATTCAAACCCAGAGAATGCTGGGGGAGAGGGAGGCAAACCCAGCACAGCAGCCAATGTGGAACGACTCTGTTTGTGAAGGGGTTAAAGCTCTCCCTTCCCCTCACCATTTCTTTTTCACCACAATGTCAGCCCCCCTCAATTATGTTTAACCTGTCAATAGCTGACCTTTTGCAAATGTCAGTCAACTAGATGCTGAGGGGAGTAAAGTGTTGTGTATGCTTGTGTCTGTGCTGGCTGAGGGGAGGAAAACTTCCACAGGCTCACAGGTTCGCGTGCCACTCCTCAAGAAGTCACTGGTGTGAGCCCAGCTAATACAAACCACCTCACACCTGCATTACACCCAGCTTCTTCAGAAACCGTAGTGTGCCCCATGGGCTCTAAAGAGGGTGTATCCTTGGACCCACACCACTTCCTTTGACCCTCTCTGTCTACTGTTTAACTACGAGGCGACAAATCTGCTTTGTCTTTGATTGCACTTATCCTAATTAGCAGGTATATAGTTATTTGCATGCTATTTGTTTAGTTCTGGTTTTTTCCTTAGGGAGTAAGCCCCATGAGGCATGTCTCATTCACCACTCTGTCCCTACCGCTAATCACAGCACCTGGCACAGAGACTGGGCCCTCAGTAACTAGAAGGGGATTAAGTGAATTAATGGTTGGGTAGATAAGTGCATGAATTAACAAAATATGCTGCTTAAAAATAGAATTTAGAGTTTCTATCTTACTGATCTGGTCAGGTCATATAATGAAGGTATTTTGTCATATTGTTTAGATCCTGAGATTTTTCTCTTATTTTAACATCTCTCAAATGAGATGAATCTTTACGGACTCTGGAAATTAAAATCAGCAGAGTTGGATCATTTTTCTTTCTTAATGGTGTATAATATAATGGTGCATTTCACAATCATTGGTGTCTTGAAGAATTATACAGGCTGACCTCATGTTATTGCGCTTTGCTTTATTGCACTCCACAGGTGTTGTGTTTTTTTGCAAACTGAAGGCAAGACCCACCACCAGCAAAAACATTACAACTTGCTTTATTACAATACTCACTTTATTACGATGGTCAAGAGCTAAACCTGCAATATCTCCAAGGTATGCCTGTAGTCACAAACCATATCCAATATAAAGGCAAATAAGAACACCTGTACGGATGCCGTCACTCACCAGCTTCTCATGTTTCCTTTCTACTGGGGCTTATCAAATCTTACATCAGAATCAACTTGTAAAAAATACATATTTCTGGAGATTCTGATTTAGTAAGTCTGAAGCAAAGCCCAGAAATATTCACTTTTAAAGACTTCCAATATTTGGGATGCAAGTAATCCTCTGTCCCGGAGCTGAATAGACACCTCTCCAAACAGTACATACAAATGGCCAAAAGATATGAAGAAATGCTCAATATCACTAATCATCAGAGAGATGCAAATTAAAACAACAATGAGGTATCACCTCACACCTGTCAGAATGGCCGCCATCAACAAATCATCAAACAAGTGTTGGCGAGGGTGTGGAGAAAAGGGGACTCTAGCACACTGCTGGTGGGAATGCAGACTGGTGCAGCCACTATGGAAAACAATATGGTGTTACCTCAAAAAATTAAAAATTGAACTTCCATTTGACCCAGTAATCCCACTTCTAGGAATATACCCTAAGAAGCCGGAAACACCAATCAGAAAGAATATATGTACCCCCATATTGCAGCACTATTTACAATAGCTAAGATCTGGAAACAGTGGACAAATGGATAAAAAAGCTGTGGTACAAACACACAATGGAGTACTATGCAGCTGTAAGAAAGAAAGATCTCTTATCCTTTGAGATGACATGGAGGGACCTGGAACGTATTATCCTAAGTGAAACAAGCCAAGCAGAAAAGACAAATACCACATGATCTCACTTATATATGGAATATAATGAATATAACAGTCTGAGGAATAGGGTAGACCCAGAAACATGAAAGTAGGGTACAGACTGACAACCCTCAGAAGAGGGGGTGGTAGGGGGTGGGAAGAAATAAACCACAGAACTTATATGCATGTATGCATAACCAATGGACATGGACAACAAAGCCGGGGATGGATTGGGGGGGTGGGGGTGGGGAGGAGGGTGTTAATGGGGTAAAAAAGAAGAAATATCTGTAACAAAAATAAAATTAAAAAATTAAAAATAAAAACAAAACAAGTAATCCTCTGTCCCCACTTTGATTTTTTAAAAAAGTCTTCAAATGCCTTTTGATCCCTAGTAAGCTAACTGGAAATATTTCACTGATTCTTTCCAAATCACTGAAAGTTTAGTTTTCAAAATAGAACTAACCAGTGAGACATAGGTCCCCATGCCTGAGGTCATTCATTACTATTCCTGTGGAAAGACGTGTTTAGTAATTGCTGGGCATATCAATTGACCATATTACAACTAGAAAATGCAACTATATTCCAGATTGTCCTATGGCCAAATTCACATTAGAAAGTTTAATGGTTGAATCACAGTAGCATCCAGGAGGTAATATTTGAATGGATTTGCAGAAGATGATTTGGAAATTCTCAGGTTGATAAAAGCTGAGAAGGAGGTATTCTAAACAGGACAAATAGAGCATGATTAAAGTGGATGATATAGCTGTCACCTCAAATATCTTATTGAAGCAGAGAGTCAACTGATAATTATAAATATAATTATTAATATGTCCATCTTTTTATAAAAGCTGGTATACATCTAATATCCAATGCTTTCCTTGTAACTACCCATGAAAATGAGAATAACACTTATGGTAGGAGCCTCTAAGATAGCCCTCAGTGATTCTCATCTCCTGGTATTTATGCCCTTGTATAATCAATGCCCTTTGAGTGTGTGGTGGACCTAGTGATGCTTCTGATAAGCAGAGAAGAGTAAAAGTGATGGAATATTACTTCCAAGATCAGGATACAAAAGGGCTTGTTTTCATCTTGCTCACATTCTCTTACTTTCTTGCTCACTTGCTCTGAGAAGCTGTCCCCATATTGTGAGCAGTCCATAAGGGATGTCCACATACAAAGGATTGAGAGAGGCCTCCAGCCAACAGTCTGCAAGAAGCTGAGCCCTGCCAATAATTATGTGACAGCTTAGAAAAAAATCTTGCCCCATACCACCCAGGCCAAGCCTTCAAAGCTCTCTGGTTGGCAGATTCACTACAAGTTTATTAGAGATTTTGAGCCAGAGTCATTCAGCTTATTCGGGCCCAAATTCTTGATCCATGGATTCTATGTGATAATTAATAAATATTTGTTATTAAAGCTACTAAGTTTGGGATAATTTTTTACATGGTAGTAAATAAAAATACAGCACTCTTCTTTTTTGTACTTTACACTCTATTATTATCTTATTAAAACCCATAATATCTTTGAGAGGTAAATCAGGTGGGTATTATCACCCTCATTTTCCAGATGAGGAAACTGAGCTCATGAACTTTGTCACTTGAAAAGGTCATTTGACTCAGATGTGATACTACTGAGACTCGAACTTAGACTTCAAGCTCATTTCTTTCAACCACATTTGCAACAGCATTAAGAATCTGAGAACTGAGTTCTGACCCAGCTCTACCAATATGATCTATGTCACTGAGTAGCTCCATTAGCCCATCTAATTATTAGACTCTTCATGGGTGCAATGAGATGGTTGAGTTGTCAGGCAATAAAATTTCGTTTAGCTCAAAATTTCTCCATTTTGTACAAGACAGATAAAACTATATAACTGAAGTTACTTTGATAGTTAAAGGCATAATAAAAAAAACTGTCTTTCAGCTTCTGACTCTGTTCACTACCCCTGTGCTAATAACAATGTGCTCCTTACCACCAACTCCAGGAGTGTGAGCCTTCATTACCCTGCTTTGAGTTTCTACTTGAAGAAAAGTCCCCTGCCATGACCTTCCCAGATCCAGTGATGCCTGCTCTGGGGGTCATAAATGTCAGGTGACATTCAGAAGGCCAATTTTCAGTAGCAGTTTTTATTTGCTAAAGTATTGAGTTATTCATGCTCAGAAAATTATTATCTCATTTTTGTAACTTACCTAATGATTAGGGGAGCCAGAGGCATCACCAAGAAAAAATCAATAAAATGTATGTGGCTTGAGTACTCACTCAAAGAACTTACCATTACATGATGAGTTAACAGTACATTATTGGAAATGTGACTACCTTTATTGTAAATGATTTTTTATCTACACACAAGAGGAGTGGAGGAGTAAATGTACTGTGCCATTATGAACCTGTCACTCACACTGGTATGAGACATCAGCTCCATCTAGAACAAAATTTTCTGCCACTCAGAAATCATGTTTAACATTAATCTGTTATTCTGATCTGTACTCACTAGATTTTTGATGGACAGATGAACTTATGAAATTTTTAATACAGTCATTTTCTAAAGAGCTAAAAGTTGGAGCTAAATTTACTCTTTGGTAAGAATTAACTATCATTATCTAATGTCCATTTCCATTGTTCATTGTACTCTTACTATCTTACCATGATTAATACCTAGTGAGATACTGCATAAATACTCAGAGTGTGGACAATCTGTTCAGGACTGTGGCCAAATAATTGCTGGTGGTATAATTAGGAGTAAGAAAGTATGACACCATTTCAAATAAGTACCAAACATATCTACTCACAGATGCAGTCAACAAGTCATTTTAAGTATTTGTTTTCCCTCGGGCAGGTTAAAGATAGATAAATAAATAAAAATCAGCAATGCTGCGTCCTGAGCACAGAATAAAAAATCTATTTTTCATGGGATGACATCCTAAATTAAAATAAACTGTGAAGATTTAAAACACAAATGGGAGACCAAAGTGAGCCGATGATCAAAAAGAAAAATAAAAGAAATTTGAAAAAAAGTTCACAGACAATATAATTGACCTTAACTAGGAATGGTGTTATCACCTTAAATAACAATAATCCCAGAAATGCTCCCACTATTTCCCAGGTGGACTCTTACTTTTGTTGAACTCCCTCCTCCACTCTTGAACAGTAAGAACCAGTACAATCTGATTTCACAGACTGAAGCTATCTTCAACACTCAGAATTTTAAAATAACCTCCTTGACAAGGGTTACACACTGTTTGTTCTGCCAGATTGCTAGGGGTTACCCACAAGTCAGGAACACCTTTTGAAACTAGGCAACTACTTCCTATTGCATGGCACTTGCTTATTTCTGAATATTTTAATAACTTATCTCAGTATAGAACTTTTTAGTTATAAAGTGTTTCTTGTTTATCTGAAATTCAAATTTAACTGAACATCTTATGTTTTTATTTTCTGAATCTGACAACCCTACCTCTAGGTCCTGAGAGGCAGTAGGGAAGTTGGCCAGCTAATTGGTGCACAGCTGAGATTAGAATACAAATCTCAAAACAGCCCTGAGCACCTTCCAAAGAGACATAAACCCAGGAGGAAAGTCACAGCTAACCTAATCTAAAGAGAAAATTATTAAACACAAAAATAAATAGGTCAGAAGGAACAGAGAAGGGAATATACCTTCTACAACTTGTCAGGATAATTTTTTTTTTAATTTAAAAATTGTTTGAAAATGATTTTAAAACAAATGCCTCTCCTAATTTCTGAAAGAGTCTCTCCAAAAGTCAGTCTACTAAATCTACATTAGATTCTCTTCAGGAAAACCTTGACCCTAGATCTGAATTCCTGGGAGCGGCCGGATAGAAGTCACCAGAATCCGAAGTAAAGATATATAAATATGTATTAATCTGCTATGAGATTCAGCACCACGGACAGTGGTTACTACTGTGTTAGAGGACTCCCACCCCTTCATTTTTGTTTGTTGGTTCTCCTTGCTTGAGTACTGTGGCTTTGGAGATTTGCTTCTCTGTGCAACCAGCTGCGTGTTCTCTCAAGTTTCCAATCAGTTAATGGGTTAGCTCACCACAGTGACAGATAAGGTTTTCAAACAGATGTTGACAATAACATTTGAGACACCTTCTATCACAACTGTAGGCCCATCTTTTGGTTTTTCTTTTTCTCTCTCTAAACTCTTTTCAAATTCTCTTTCACTTATTTTTTTCCCTTTCTTTTTAAAAAGTTATTTACTTTCATAGGTTGCCATGGACCTTGTATAGTCCTAATGAGGACCCTCACAACTAAAATAGCATTGCACGTTAGTAATCGAGATGTCATAGGAGAAAAAGCAAAACCACAGAAGCAGACAATGGATTAGTGGTTGCCAGGGCCGGAGGGTGAAGGGTAATGCTGGCTTCAATGGGGCTTCAGTGGAGTGATGGAACTGTTCTGTATCTTTGTTGAAGTGGTGGTTGCACAATTGTATGCATTCAGCAAAACTCATAGGACTGTACATTATAAGAGATGAAGTATACTGCATGTAAGTAATACCTCAACAGACCTGATTTAAAGAGAAAAAGATGTTGTAGAAAAAAGAAATATGTTTTAACAACTACCTCTTCAGTGTGGATCATGGTCAGTCCTGCCCACTTGCTCCATTGCTGTAAAACAGCAGCTGAGCTAATTACATTTGCTTTGGAAACTTCATTTAAAGAGGGATATTTACAGCTAGAAATAATTCAGATGTTGGTAAATAGGAGTAAAAAGCTAGACCTTTCAGTGTGGCTCTAGGAGGCAGAAATCATGCCAATGAGTGATAGTAAGAGAAGGTGGGATGGAATTATCCAAAATAGAAAGGGCTGCCTTTTTATGCCTGAGGGAAGATATTCAAATAGTAGCTAGATAACATCCCATCAGAGATTATACTAAAAAGATCTGAGGTTATATGGGAGATTAGATTAGATTTTAACTACATCCTTACAACTGTAAAGTTTTATGAAATTTACCCAAAGTCATATGTATGTGTCATGCCTTATTCTTAGTATAGTGCATTGTTTTTCAAAAAGCAACTCCTCTTGTAAACAGTCATGATTGCTTTCTCCTTAGAAGGCAAAAATATATTACTCCAAATTAATTCCTCATTATATCAATAATTATCACTTTTATATAAGATGGACAATATTTGCATTATCTTTATTCTTTAAAAGTACAGAACAAGTTCCATATGCAATGATAATCTCTGAAGGACTTATTTGTCCCACAGTTTCTACAGAAATGACTGCTCAGCAAATATCTTAGATTGTTCAAAAAAGTAGTCATTCTCTCCTCAAACCAGGAAAATTTCACCACACGTGAAACTTAGTATGATTTGAAATCTTTAAAATGACATTTCTACAACCACCAGAAAAATGGAAAGATGCTCTTCTATTCTCTAGAACCCAAAAGTTAAAATTTTTGAATGTTTAAAGAATTTGGGTCCTTTGATGCAGCTTTTGACTGGAATAAAATTATCAGTGGTAGGGATGTAAAATTGCTGCCCTTCTAAGATTATCATCAAAAATAGGATAGCCCAGCCAGTGTGGCTCAGTGGTTGAGCATCAACCCATGCACCACGAGGTCACCGGTTCGATTCCCGGTCAGGGCACATGCCCAAGTTGTGGGCACAATCCCCAGTGGGGGCATGCAGGGTGCGGCCAATTGATGTTCTCTCTCTCTCCCTCTCCCTTCCTCTCTCTCTAAAATGAATAAAGAAAACAAATTTTTTAAATAGGATGAGCTTTTCTTTAAGTTAACCACTCATTTTAAGTAAATAAATGGAAACTACTTTAATATTAAAAGTACTTGAATGACAGACAATATATACAAGTTTTATGACAGTTAGCAGTTTAGACTTTCACATTACCACATTCTAGAAAATCACTGCAAGAATTTTCGTAGGTTTCTCCAAAGAAATTATGTGTATCTAAAAAATTAGGCTTCTCTGAAGAAATCACAAGCCACTTAACTTTTGTTCTTATTTTCATGTGAACTAACTATATAAATATTGGCTAAGTAACTTGCTCTTTTTACCAATCTATATGTTGCTATTATTATGTAAAAAACAAAATCTGGATTTCTTCCCTAATTATTAAATAGTGTATACATTATATTTATAATAAAATCAGGCCCAAATTTTAGTAAAAGACATTATGATCTGTCTTTAACTGTTTTAAAGTCCTGTTAAGGATTCCAACCAAAATAGAGACTTCTTGGCAGTAGAATGTTTTGTTAAATATTCCAGGGAAATTTTTAGAATACAGGGAAAATTCTAATTTTTCAGTAAAAATAAGTAAAGTAACAAAACCAGTTTAGGTTCTCAAGATCATAAGATGCATGGTGACAAATCTTGTTCATTCTCTTAGCTTGAAGTGAAGTCATTGAATATTGATGGAAAGAGGTAAACTTTCTCACCCTTGTTACATAAATACCCAATATGAACATCTATTAAGCAACAAGATGAGCAATGTAAGAAGCAAAAGGACAAGAACAATGTTTACCCAAAGCTGTGGTTCTCAAACACAACCTTGCATCAGGATTACCTGTAAGGCTTGTCAAACAGATTGTTAACTCCATCCTCAGAGTTTCTGATTAATTCAGCAGGGCTGGTGGGACCCAGGTATCTGCATTTCTAACAAGTTCCCAGGTGATGCTGAGGCTGCTGGCCCGGCACCATGCTTGAAGAACCGCTGCCATAGAAAGAGATCATGATTACCCCTGTAGCAGGAAGAGACCCTCAGTGAGAATCAGAACCTTCAATGCCAAAGGCAGGTTAAAGGGGAAGCTCTGCAGAAAGATGTCTGGGTTTAAATCCCAGCTTCTAAGAATTAGTATTTTCATCTATAAAATGGATATAATTCCATCATTCAGTTATATCATTCATTTAAATTACTTGGCATATTCTCAAGAATCATTAGCTAGTATTATTATTAGCTGTAAGTTTAAGAAAGACCTATAACATGTATATTACAGTTACCATAGAAAGAGAAATTTGTATTAAATGATGTTTAAGAATTTATTAATCTAAAGCACTATGATTCTAAATGTATTTTTTATTCTCCTTATTTAAGACTATTTAATATTAATGCAATTTAATATCTGTTCTGCTCTGCTAAGTGGTTAAGGGCAGACAAAGGAGGGTAATACAAGTTTTCTGTTCTTTCCTGTGAGAGGCTCCCAATCTGGTTTGAAAGACCATATACACATGAAACAGTTAGATAATAGTAACAGTACATGAAGAACTGCCTTAGTTAATGGTTCAGACAGTTTAGAAGAAAAACGATGTAGGCTTTCCTATTTTCAAAGAGGACATGGGCCTTAAACTTTATACGAAATAATATGTAGAATAACAAATAAATACATAAGTTTGCAAAGGTTCCAGGGATATCTATATGTTATCTCAGATAGTATCCCATTTTATAAATGAGAAAAAACAAGGCTCAGAGCCATTGAGTCATTTGATCAATGTCACACAGCTGATGTGGTAGAACTAAGACTTTCAGACTCAGCTCTTCAAATGCCCCTGTTCCTTCCACTACACTGTGGAGTAGGGCAATGAAACCAAGTACATTAGAAAAAAATGTGTATAATAGTCAAGAAATGGGTCACTATAGATTGGTCATGAAACAACTTAGCAATCATTAGCCCACCAGATTAGTTAGACTAGAGCTGGGGGAGGGCAGATGGTAATTATAGAAACCCTTGAAATAAATTTTGAGGGTTTACTTTTTATCTTGAGATCAGTTGTTTGTTACTGATACTTCACTATTTATCTGGATATAAGCTAGATTTAAATAGAAGTAAGATGATCTTCTTCATGTGTGTATTTTTTTATTCAACAATTATTTATTGGGCACTAAATCAATGCCAGGTATTGTGATAAGTCCTGGGATCACCAAGTTGAAAAAGACATGGCCTTGTCTTCTAGGAGATCTTTGTCTAGCTGGTGGTGAGAGGAAAATGTCGATCAAAAGCTTTAATGCCATGTGATAAATGTAATAGTAAAAAGTAGAAATCAGTCCAGCTGGTGTGGCTCATTAGTTGGGCATTGATCCATGCACCTAGAGGTCGCCAGTTTGATTCCTGGTCAAGGCACATGCCCAGGTTGTGGGCCCAGTCCCCA
Organism: Molossus molossus; assembly: GCF_014108415.1. NCBI lineage: Eukaryota > Metazoa > Chordata > Mammalia > Chiroptera > Molossidae > Molossus > Molossus molossus. The sequence goes on along the minus strand of NW_023425347.1, from coordinate 21,445,150 downwards.
ATGGGGGGCATGCAGGAGGCGGCCAATCGATGTTCTCTCCCATCAATGTTTCTATTTTTCTCTCCCTCTCCCTTCTTCTCTCTCTAAAATCAATCAAGAAAAAAAAAAAAGAGAAATCAGTTTAGTGCTAACCTACATTTGACTGCCTAAAGATTTATTTGTAGTGTTTTCTCTGTTTAAGTAGACTTAGCATTAAATCAGTTACCAATAAGGTTCACATGAGAGAACTCCAAACCACATTTGGGTATGAATCCTGGGACAGCAGATACAATTTTTACTTAAAGAGGAATAAAATTCCTCCAACAGAGTCATGGAAGAAAGAGGAAGGACTGTTTATAATGGAGATTAAGCTAGATACTTAAGCTAGATCTTAAAAGATGAGTAGAAATACATCCAGCAAACTAAGAGGAAATGCATCCCAGGCATTGCAAAGGCCTGGGGCCCTGAAATAGCTCAGCCTTTTAAGAGATTTGCAAGAAAGTTGATTTTGCTAGAGCTTAAAAAGCAAGGCTGTTAATAGCTGAGGGTCTGGACTATAGTGATTGCAGTAAAAATAGATAATAAATGACAAATGTGCTTTTTAGAGAATTTCAATGAAATTATCTACATCAAATGCTTAAAACCCTCCCTGGCACATCCTAGACCCTTAATGTACATGAGTTTCTTTCCCTCATCTTTGCTTCATGCCTACTTATTTTTTAAAGCCACAAATAGGTTTGAAAAATAAAAACACTTTTTTTTTTTTTTTTATCCTCACCTGAGGACATTTTTCCATCTTTTTTGTTCAGGTAGAGTGGGAGGGAGAGAGAGGAACAGAGAGAGAGAGAGAAACATCGATATGAAAGGAACACATCGAGTGGCCGCCACCCACACGACCGACCAGGGCTGGGGACAAACTGCAACCGAGGCACATGCCCCCAGCGGGAACCGAACCTGGGTCTCTCCGGACCGCAGGCTGACACTCTAACCGCTGAGCCAAACCGGCCAGGGCAAAACACTTTTTTTTTAAATCCTCACTCGAGGATATTTTTCCATTTATCTTCAGATGGGGGGTGGGCAATGATGCGAGAGAGACACATCGATTGGTTGCCTCCCATATGACCCTGACCAGGGCCAGGGACCAAACCACAACCGAGTTACACATCCCTGACTGGATTCAAACTCACGACTCTTTGGTCCATGAGCCATCACTCCAACTGCTGAGCCAAACCAGACAGGGCAAAATACCCTTTTATTCACCAGTGTCACAACTCAGAATTGGCGGATGTGATTGTGACCTTTTAAAAACATCTACTACTGTCTAAACCCTAGAACTCTCTCCCCTCAGAGTGTTCCTTGATCAGCCCTGGGATTTACGGCTCTGAATCACAGGTGCCTGGGCCACCCCCACATATTCAGATTTTCTGGGGGTAAGTCCCAGGCACCTAGCAGAACACAGTCTCTGTGAATCTGTCGAACATGCAGTTCCAGCACCAGGACATTTGAAAAAATCTCCAGTTGTGGAACATCACAACCACGTTGGCATTTTTTTTGAAATGTTTGTTTACAGTCCTTTTTTATTGAGGGGAAATTTATATTCTGTGCAATGCAAAGTTTTAAGTTCAACAAATTTAGATGAGTTTTGAAAAATATAAGTCCCATGTCACCCACACACCATCAAAATATGGGCCAGCTCCATCACCCAAGAAAAGTCCCCCAGGCTGCTGCTTCACAGATCCTACCCTCTGGTCCCCGTACGCAACTGCTCTCTGAGTTTTATCACTAACGATTAGCTTCGCCTGAGGCATAGCTCTGCACAAATTGAATCGCACAATATGTACCATTTTGTGTTTGGCTTCTTTCCGACAACATAATTTCCGTAAGAGTCATTCATGTTATTTAATGTATCTATAGTTCACTTATTTCTGGTTGAGTAGTTATACTCCTTTATACAAATATACCATAATTTAATTATGCATTCTCCACTTATGAACACTCATTTTTGTTTATCTTGCGTAAACACTTTTGAGTGGATTTGGTGAGTCGTGGTAGGTATAGGCTGAACTTCACAAAAAACTGCCAAACTTCTCACTATTGACTTTTGACCTGTTCTGTGGACGTTTTCTCTGGCCAGAGATTGCCTTACTATCACTTCTTCCCGGGGATGAAGCGGAGCAAGAATTGGACCCTGCCCACTTGTAGCTATGGGGCTGCTGTTTGCTGTTCAGGGCATTTACACACGAACTCTGTCCAGCCCCTTCCCTACAGCTTCACCTGTGGTTCACCAGTGACATGCACATGGTCAAAAGAAGGAAACTTAGCAAAAAATCCTTAGATTGACCTTTACACTGTCAGTGGATAAAACCCCCCACTGTAAAGGAGGCAGTGTCCTCAGGAAGTAAAACTCTCGGAGCTCAAAGAATTGAATTGGAACAAGTGATAGATGTAGCTAGCCTTCAAAGCAGCTTTTGAAAAAGATAACACAAGGTCTGGACCTAATTTCATTATTTCATCAGCTTGACTTTCTACCCCCAACCACACAGTCTTTCCCAATGTGTGCCGGAAGCAGACCTCATTACATGATGTATGTTAGCGTGGGGGGGGGGAGCGAGAAGAGAGCAGCTGTGGTAACAGCAATTACTTCCTTCCAAGACATGCTCCTTCTGTAACAGTGACAAAACTCTAGCACTTTATCATCATTCCCCCTTTCCAGAGACTGGGCACATCACCTGAGTTTCATTTCCCCAAAGTGCACTCCTCAGCACTTCAATATTGTGCTGGAAGCATACTTATTTTATCCTACAGCATTCTCAAATGAGCCAAAAAAAAAAAAAAATGTCCAGCCCATCTGCCAGATTTGGAAGAGAAGAGGGCACATAGGAAGAACGTGTGCCCATATGTGAAAAGGGAGATAAAGGGAGAGCATTCTGGAAGGGTTAAGTGTCTTACACACCAAGGCATCACTAGTGGTAGTACATGAAGCAGCGCCTACATCCTCCGTGATGCAGGGGTGGAGCGGGGCATTATTTGAGGTAGAACAGAACGAAAAATGTGCACTTAAAGAAAATCTGTGGTAGCACCATAGACTTTAATGGCCTCACTTTACAGGTCATAGTTTATCGTCTATAAATAATTGTGATCATTCTGTGAAATAACTGTATAAAAAATTACATAAAAAGTACACATTAGGATGATATAAAGATATTTTCACTCTTAGGAAAATGTGATTTTAATGGTTTACCATATGATCCTTTATTCAAAACGCCCCAACATTGGCCATTTGGCCATTTTCTTGCTTTTGCTATTCTGACTACCCTCTTGACAAACAAATAAGTTTATGTTAACAACTAGGTTATTATTTCTTTAGGATAGCCACTAAAAAAGTAGCATGTGAATCAGAGGGTGAAACATTTTTAAATCTTTTCATATATATTAGCAAACTCCTTTCCAGAAAAAAAAAATGCCCATTAAGGCAAACACCACCAAGGTATGGACACTGTCATTTAAAAAAGAATAATGTGATCGCCCGGCTGGTGTGGCTCACTGATTGAGAGTCGACCCATACACCAAGAGGTCGCCGGTTTGGCCCTGGCTGGTTTGGCTCAGCGGTAGAGCATCTTCCGGTGAACCAAAAAGTCATGGGCTTGATTCCAGCCAAGGGCATGTACCTCAGTTGTGGTTTGTCCCTGGCCCTGGTTGGAATCGTGCAGGAGGCAGCCAGTCAATGTGTCCCTCTCACATGGATGTTCCTCTCTCCCTTTCTCTCCCTCTTTCTCCCTCCCACTCTATATGAAGATAAATAGAAAAATATTCTTAGGTGAGGATTTTTTTAAAAAAGAGGTCTCTGGTTCGATTCCCAGTCAGGGCACATGCCCAGGCTGTGGGCCAAATCCCCAGTGGGGGGCATGCAGGAGGCAGCCAATCGATGTTCTCTCTCATCGATGTTTCTCTCTCGCCCTCTCCCTTCCTCTCGCTCTAAAAATAAAGAAAAAAAATTGTTTAAAGAATAATGTGATTGCTGAAAAATTCACTGCTTAAATTTTTATTTTGTTGACTACTAGTGAAATCAAACATTTTCACAGGTGTATTAACCCATTCTCTGTGAGACTTTTCTATCCACTTCCTCTGCTCTGTTGTTTTTGCAATTCAGTGCCTTTTTTGCCCAGATACACTTTTTATGTAGCTAGAATATTCACTTTTCTCTGTCATATTTGTGGTATTTTCTTTCCACATTTTGCCTACTTAGCTTGTCTCTAATTTTACTTATTGGTTGGTCCCAAAGGAAAAAGCAATTTCCATCAACTCAAATTTGCCCCTGATGTAAAATCTTTTGTTTCCTGATCACTTTCCTCTCAAACAACCTGGGAACCTTGTTCTGCTCCAAGCTACTCTTTTCTTAAATCAGTGCCTTCGTTTAACATCTCCTGAGCGGTTAGACAGAGGCACCCATGTGCCGGTACTTCCCCAGCACCTCCCCTCGCTGTTCCTGAGAACAGACTGTAGTTATTCGTTCTGCCAAACACCAGAGACACACTGTCTCCTTTGGAGGGTCATCTCTAGGTCATTCTCATGAAAGGAGGAGGCTAAGTTGAAGTGAATGTGACAGCCAGGGAGCTGATCTCAAAATGAGACGTGAGTCCCTGGGGTCAACTCACCAGGGTGCCTGCGACTGTCTAGAGAAGCAAAAACTTCTCTTCAAGGACAGAGATGGAGGCAGCAGCAAGGGTCTTTCACAATGAGTGCCCCCTACCCTGCAGCGCCTGAACTCTGCCTCTCCAGAGACGATGTCTGAAGGGGTCATAACCCATCCTTTCACCACAAAAGACAGACTTTTCCAACTCCCAAAAGAATGTGGGGCTGGGGTATGCATCTCCTCCAAGTTCATTGCCCTGTCTTCTCTCTTTCCAGCCCCTTGAAATTTGGAAGGGGTGGAGGGAGGGTCTGACTAACAGATTTGAGTCATGTAACCTTCTGAAAATGCTAATGGGAAAGAGAAGGGCCCCAGGAAGCATCAAAATACTGACATGATTAGGGCTGTGTTTGAACCTGTGCAGATCAAAGCGGCATATTTATCAGGCAATTTTCCACTCATGCTGGGTCTCCTTGAAGACGCAACAAGCACATGGGCTTCTGGAGATCATGAATCTTGTGTTAATGGTAAGATTATTTTAAATGTAAGTTTCTTTTGCTGTACTGTCTATGACTACACGTTATCCAAACAGACACAAATCTGCTTTTCCTTTGGAGGTTGTTTCTACAGGAAGGAATGGTAACAGGCCAAGAAAGCCAATACTTGGTTTTTCTTTCTTTTAGCTCCTCTTTGTTTTACACACTTTCCTCACTCCCTGGCCCTACTCCTTCCTTACACAAACCTTTCCCCACTATCTCACAGAATCATAGAGTCATGGAATTAAGAATTGAAAAGGGCCCTGGCCGGTTTGGCTCAGCGGTTAGAGCATCGGCCTGCAGTCCGGAGAGACCCGGGTTCGGTTCCCACTAAGGGCACGTACTTCGGTTGCAGTTTGTCCCTGGCCCTGGTTGGTCGTGCGGTGGAAGCCACTCGATGTGTCCCTTCACGTCTATGTTTCTCTCTCTCTGTCTCTTCCTCTCTCTCCCTCCCACTCTACCTGTACAAAAAATGGAAAAATGTCCTTGGGTGAGGATAAAAAAAAAAAAAGAATTGAAAAGGAACTTGGAAAACTTGGATCCAACTGCCTCATTCACAGTTAAGGAAATTGAAACCTAATGAGATTAAATGAGCTGCCTGTGATCACACTTCTAAAGAGTGGAAGACCCCCACCACCACCACCACCAGAATGCCCTAGCCTCCTGGTTACCCCAGACCATCACAATTCTCCTGACTACCGCTTTGCTGTCTTCCCGCAGCATTTGACGTCTCTGTGGCCCAGGTGTCGCTACAACACGATGATGTGATGGAATCCTTCTCTGGCTGTTTCATAAACATGAGAAAAAACAAACTTGTGTCTTACTCAGTCCCCAGGTATCCTTCTGCCCTGCACCCTCAGGTTCCTACACAGGTCTGTACACAGGTCTTCTCTTCCCGGTGAGATTGTAAGAAACTGAAAGGCAAGTGGAACCCAGTTTTTTCATATGCTTAGCATAGAACCCAATCACAAGCTATGCATATTTCCTAAAGAATCCAGATTACTGCCCTGGCCAGTTTGGCTCAGCAGTTGGAGCATCAGCCTGTGGACCAAAGAGTCCCAGGTTCGGTTCCTGCTAGGGGCACGTACCAAAAAAAAAAAAAAAAAAAAAAAAAAGAATCCAGATTACTTTCTCCTCTTAATCCTCCATGTCAAGCAAACAATATGTATCTGCATATATTTTTATAGAATTATGTCAAAATAGAATGGCTAAAGTCTTGAAGCTCTGTAGTAAGAAAGACTAGAGTACAAATTCTCGTTTTTCACTTACTAACTGGGTGACCTTAGAGAAGTTTCTTGATCTATTATGTCTTTAACTCATTTACAATGAGATGTTGATAGCAGTACCTACTTCATTAGGGTGACATGAGAATTTATGGGAACTTGTGTGTGTGTACTATAAGACATCTGTATACTAACATGCACACATACTAACACATGTATACATACACACAGTATATAAAGTACTTAGTATAGTCCTGAAGTCATTGCTGAGCAAAGGTTAATCATTATTGTATATACAAACCAAAAACATTTAAACTTATTGCTCATAGGGCTAATTGGCTCATCGAATGAACTAAAATCCATAGAGAACAACAAAGAGACGGCTTGTATTTTCCGTCCTAACCACAGCCTTCAAACACACTGCTCCAAACACCCCTTTTCTCCCCTTGACAGCATTGCACTTCAGGCAGACAGCCTGACCTCCATGAAGGTTTCCACTTGGGGCCACACCCTCTGGGCCGCAGAACTCCCACTAGGCTGACACCTCATTATTCCTAATTTCCTTCTGCAATGGATTCTAGGACTTCGCTTCAATAGGCTACTGTGAAGGGGTTGACAGTTAAAGGATGAGCCTGGAGACTCTTAGCTCTGAAAGAGGGTCCTAGGGGCCCCTCTGTTGCTGCCCTGTGATGAGGAGGTGCTCAGAGCATACTGTCCTCAGCTTTGGGGTGATGGGCAAACATCTAGGACAACAGGAAACATCCTATCTCATATCCGCTCACTTGTGTTTCTTCTAGGGACCAGCTTCTGTAAAGGTTAATGTGACACCTTCTTGGTAACCTCTTTGGAGACAGAAACCACACACCTCTGACTTCCTGTGAAAGAGCAGGGGGAATGGGGACGTGTTCAAGAGTTTTCCCCTTTATTACAGTCCCATCACTGTCTTACTTTTGCTGCCCGAGAAGTTTCTTACAACTTAATTCTAACCCATTACACAGGCAGAAATCTCTGAACATCTGGCTGATCTGTTACTGTAGCCTCGCTGGTTTGTGCAATGAGAAATGGCTCCACCACTTAAGGATCCAAGGCTTTGACACAGTTCACTTGTGCAGGAAGTCCCAGCACCTCCTGGATACCCTCTGAGTATCTCCCCAACTAAGAGCATCCTTCAACCATTCAGCAACCAAACCAGTTCAGTAAACTTATTGTTTACTGTGTGCTAGATTTGGAGGCTAAAACAATGATTCGGATGGACAAAGTCCATGTCAGAGCTCAGAGAACTCTTAGTCTGGAATCTAACAATAAACCAACAAATAAAGCATTGTAAATAGTGACAAAGAAGTTGCTACTACAGAGGATAATGTTAAGACCTACTTTACGCCTGCTTACAGGGGATGATATTTAAGCTGAGAGATAAAGAAGAAATGGAGCCAGCCCAATGAAGAGCAGGGTGAGGGGATTCCAAGTCAGAGGTTACAGTGTGGGCAAAAGTTTGAGGAAGAAAAGCACTTGATCAGCTTGAGAAACTAAAGGACTGGTGTGCAGTGAGCGACAGTGGAAAGCTGTGTGACTGGCGTGCAGTGAGCGACAGTGGAAAGCTACAAAGAAGGCCAAGCTGCCCTGGTTGGTTTGGCTCAGTGGTTGGAGCATTGTTCGTGGACCAAAGGGCATGGGTTTGATTCCAAGTCAAAGGTATATACCTGGGTTTCAGGTTTGATCCCCAGCCCCAGTGAGAATTGTACAGGAAGGAAACTGATCGATGTGTCTCACATCTTTGTTTCTCTCTCTCTCTCTCCTCTCTCTCTCCCTCTCTCTCTCTCTCTCTCTCTCTCTCTCTCTCTCTCTCTCTCTCTCTCCTCCCCCTTTCTCTCTCCCACTCTATCTAAAAATCAATGGAAAAAAGTCCTCAGAAGAAGATTAACAAAAAGAAGTAGGCCAAGCTGGGCATGGTCTTATAAACCATGGTAAGGAGTTCCTAACTCTAAATGCAATGATAAGCCAGGGCTGGGTTTGGAAGAGGGGAATGCCCTATCCTGATCCTAGACATTGTAACAGGTTTAATGGGGGCCCCCAAAAAAAGTATTTTCATGCCCTAACTCCCAGAACATGTGAATATGACCTTATTGGGGCAAAGGGGTCTTTGCAGATGTAATCAAGTTAAAGATCTCAAGACTGGATCATTCTAAATTAACCAGGTGTGCCCTAAATCCAATGACAAGTCTCTTATGAATGACAGAAGAGAAGACACAGACAAAAAGAGGAGAAAGCAGAGACAGAGACGGAGTTATGAAGCCACAAGCCAAGGAGTGCCTAAAGCCTCCAGAAGCCTGAACACAAGGAAGGTTTCTCCCCTGGAGCCTTTGGAGGGAGCACGGCCCAGGAGACACTGGTGGCTTGTTGAGTCCCCCAGAGTGCTGACGGTTCGGAGATTTGAGTGAGCAGTTCCAAAGGGAACCACAGGTGGTTAGAATTGAGAATTCTCCAAAGATCTCCTCAAAGGTTAACTCTAGCTCTTAGCAAAGCTGTCTAGTCAGAGTTAGAAACTTTTAATTCATCATTTGCCTTGTGCCATACTACTGGACAATTGTGAAATAAGAACTCATATTCTCTTGGAACACTGACAATAATCAACAATGTGTGTGTGTGTGTGTGTGTGTGTGTGTGTGATATCCATATGAGTGTGAGCATGTGTGTCTGCGTGTTGCATGTATGTGTGGTCTGATAGAGTTTGAAGGGGCTAGACCAGCATTTTCATTCACTTTGCTCATTCAAGTGGGTTCTTAACAGGGACATGTCTTCAATAGGCGGCAGGAGGTAAATGGCTGAAGGAGAAAGGACATATGACTGAACCATATCCAGCAAGAGAGGGGATTCACTGACCATTAATCTCTTCAGCATAGTAACTCTTTAAGGAACTTACTATATCGACCACGTCAGGCTCTCCCTACGGTTTTTTCTTTTTTGTTTTCTTTTTAAAATAGCATTCTTCCTTCTCTCCTCTTCAAGCAACATTCAGTTTGATGGCTGGACTGAAATCTGCAATGAAAAGAATCCAAGCAATGAGCCCAGACCACCACACAAAGGCGGGAGTAGAGGAGGGGGAGGATGAGATGAGGGGATGTGCAGGAATGATGCTATAGAAAGAGGTTTTGGCTCCAACATTGTTGCCATAGGCAGACTCTCCATACAGTTCTGCTGTCTTCACAAAGATGGTTTTCGCTTCCTCTAATAGTCAGTTTTCTCAGCCCTCCATCTCCGGCCTGGGGCTGAATCCCACGGTGCACATAAAAAGCATGCCAGGACTCAAGGATTCCCCGTCCTGGAAACAAATCCAAAGCTCTTGCATCCTGTGGCAATAGCACAGACCGAAAAAAATGCTGCCCGGTCACCCCCTCTCATTCTGTTCAGGCACTGGACACAGCATTTGCCAGCTCCAAACTCATTTTTTTGTCCAAAGACTCAATACACCTATTGAGAGGGTGTTCAGGATTGGCCTTTCCTCTGCCTCTTTCTGGTGTGGCCAGGCAGAAAGCCCAGCACTCTGCTTTGTGAGCTGGGCCCCAGGCAGCATAGGGAGGGCCCCGTGGGGATCCCCTCCCATCGGCATTCAGCTCCCTTGCTTTGTGCACTTGTCCTCCACCATGATAGTGTCCTGTTTACTGAGATCCAGCTGTGCACAGCACTGTGCTGAGTACTGAGAGGAAGGAGGTAAAGAGCATAGGAATTTCAGATCCCTGTGGGATTCCAAATAGCAACGCCCCGCAATCTTGTGTAGATGAAAGATTTTCAACCACCAGGTACCAACAGCAGGCATCTTTCAGGAGAGGGTCTTCTGTCTACAACCTGTAGGCACACTGTTTCTGCCACCTAGACTCTGCAGTATGTATAGTTGAGGATTACCTAGCATCTCCTTATTATTTATTTACTTCTTTGTATTTTGGGTGAATTCCTTTTATATCTTCTCTTACCCCCTCTCTTCTTTCTTGTATCACTCCCTCCCAATTTTCAGTGTTAAATGCATATATTTATTCATAGTCATATAAACAACTACAAATATTTATAAGAATAGGTAGGAATTTTCCTTTTTTTATTTTTTTATTACAAAAATGGGTTCATATGATACACATTTTCTTGCTGATTGTTTTCTCACTTAGCAGTGCATCGTGAACAGTGTCCCTGGTGAATAGAGATGATGTCAACTTACTTTTTGATAGCTGTATTATATTCCATGGTTATATGACCCTCAACTTATTCCATCACTTTTCTACTCATGATCATTGAAGTTGTTTCCACTACAAATGCTTGCTGCTGTGAATGGTGCTGGTGAAAAGTCCCATTCAGGGGTCCTTAAATGTTGAGTTAGTATTTCCATAGGCCAGCTTCCTGGTAGTAGAATTCCTAAGGCAATTGCGTGTATTTAAATTGAAGTAGACATTGCTGGATTATTTTTCAAAAAGACCACAGTGTTTGCCATTCCCACCAGCAATAACTGAAAGTGTACCTTTCCCCCACTTCCTAGCCAACACTGGGTTTTAGTGCTCTTTCTTAATTTTGGGCAAACATTTGAGTGGGGAAAAAATGTTATTTACACTAGCACACCAATTTGCATTTTCCTGATTACTAAGAAAATTGCTCTTTTTTTTTTTTTTTTACAGATGTATTGGTTATTTAGATTTTTTTCTTCTGCAAATTGCCTATTCATGCCCTTGGCCCATTTTTCTACTGAGATGTTAAATTTATTTTACAAGTGAGTATGAGCTCTTACATATTATATGTTGACCCTCTGTCATTTTTTCCAGCATGTAATTACCCTTTGCTTTCTTTTGTTTTATAAGTAAAAGTAATTTTACATATGTTTATCTTTTTTTTTTTTAATCCTCACCTGAGGACATTTTTTTTCCATTTTTTGTTCAGATAGAGTAGGAGGGAGGGAGAAAGAGAGAGAGAGAGAGAGAGAGAGACATTGATGTGAAAGGGACACATTGAGTGGCTGCCACCCGGACAACCCAACCAGGGCTGGGGACAAACCACAACCGAGGTACATGCCCTTAGCAGGAACCGAACCCAGGTCTCTCTGGACCGCAGGCCAACACTATAACCACTGAACCAAACTGGCCAGGGCCATATGTTTATCTTTTATAGCTTTCTTTTATATCTTTTCTGACTTAAAAAGATCTCTTTCCTACTTAAAGTTATCTAATATTACTTTATATATTCTTCTAAAAATTTTAAGCCTTTTATCCTTAAATACTTATTGTATTTTTTTTAAATGTGTTTGTTTTTTCCTATATGGTGCGAAGGAGGAGTACAACTTCCTTTTATTCTTGATGGATAACAATTTTATCAGCACTATTCTTTAGTTTTTCAATTGAAATATCACCACTGTCACATACTTAATTAGCCTTTGTCTCTATTCTGTTCCACTGATCTGTCTTTTCTCATGCCAATATCACCATATTTCGATAAGTGGAAGTAATTTGAAATTTTATAATACACACTAAGTCTGTTCTCCTTATCCTCTTCGCCATAATTTTCTTGATACACAAAATATGTAATTGGCATTTCTAAATGGCATCTCTTATTACTTTCTGCTTCTGTCCAGTGGAATGAGAAGCATCTGTATATCAGTGCCTTACTTTCTAGCTGGAAAGATATATTTATAAAGTAGGGTATATAATCCAGGATCCCAGAAACAGAGACTACCAAAAATTTTTCTGGGCTGAAAGTCTTCCATTTTGCAAAATGTTGCACCTTAGGCCCAAATATAATCTTTAGTCTTTACATTTATTGGAAAAATTAGAGGACACACAAATACATCGGGACATAGTCCAGACTACAAAGCAAGTAAAGGGTTGTGGGGACTCAGCCACATGAAGGAGGCAGCGTAGGGGTGGAAGTCAGGCCAGTTGCCCAGTGGAGGTAAGTTTTGGGGAGTCTTGCAAGATGACCATTGATGAGGAAGTCATTGTGCTTGGGTTCCACCAAAAAGCACCTTTGATAAGCCACTTAATCTAGATTCTGTTTCTCCACTTACAAAAAGAGGTGGTGTCAACTGGTTGTTTTCAAATGTATGTGTGGTAGAGCATTATGATTAAAAGCTGAGGTTCCCAAATCACACAGAATTGACTGCAAATTTAAGCTTGGCCACTCCTTGAATTACTTTGGAATTTTTATTTACTCTTTTTCAGTTTCATCATATTTATATTTAAGATGAAAAGACTATCTCACAGGGATGTGTGAGTTCTTTGAGCTAATACATATAATTTACAAAGTACCCAGGAAGTAGGATGCACACCATAAACGTTAGTTGTTACCATTGCTACTATTATGTATCTACAGCTACTTCCCTCCACACAGCACCCTTCTGTTTGGCCGAGAAGAGAATGTTCAGCAGGTGGAAGTCCTGGCTCACCTCTACTTTACTTAGAAGTAAACCTTTGAACGGTCTAATTAGGATTCTTTGAATCAATGCCACAAAACAACCTAAATGCCAATGGACTGACTGTTCATGAACATCACTTGCAGTTCTAATGTGTCAATGATCTGTCTCCACCATTCCCACTTGTCCACTCATGCTGAGGCCTAAAACGTGGGCTTGAGCTGTCTCATAGAACCACCATAACTCACCCAGCGACGGCACTCTGAGTGGACTCGGGCTGCTCAATTCACCTCCAAAGACTAGATTTATGCTCTGCAACTTTATGAAAGTTACATACTCCAATTAAAATAATAAAACAATAACAACTAACACAATATAGCACTTACTGCCAGATAATGTTCTAAGTACACCAAAGCCCAGGAGACAGATGTCTTTACTTTTCACAACTCAACGACGTAGGTAGAAATTGCAGTACAGAGACGTGAAGTGACTTATCTCAGCCACTCATCTGTTAAGTAATAGAACAGTGACTTGAACTCAGGCAATAGGGTTCCAGAACCTCCACTTTTGTCACCCTGTCTCTCCCAGAGTCTTTACTTGGCATCGCACTTTATTTCTATCTGACCCAGAAGCTCCAACCCTAGACCCTAACACTTCCACTGTCCCTGGTGACTGCAGCCGGCATTACTGATTGTACAGTTTTTTCTGTATATGTTACATATGCCATTAATTACTTCTGCTGTTTACTGAGGACCTACCACATGCCTTGGGTCAGACACTGTTTAAATGATTACATACATTTCTTATGTATTCTCACAACATCCCTATGAAGTAAGTACTAATCGTATCTCCATCTTTCAGCTAAGAACCTCAAGGTACAGACGCTTTTTAGTCTGAGGTAGTCCCATGTGTTTTTTTGTTTTTTTGTTTTTCCTTTGTTTCTCTTGCCCTAGGCAACATATTGGTGAAAATTCTGCTACATGAGATTCCTGAGATTTTGCTGCCTATGGTTTCTTCTAGGATTTTTATGGTTTCACAACCTACATTTAAGTATTTTATCCATTTTGAGTTTATCCTTGTGTATGGTGTAAGTCGGTGGTCTAGATTCGATTTTTGGCATGCACCTGTCCAATTTTCCCAACACCATTTGTTAAAGAGGCTGTCTTTACTCCATTGTATGCTTTTGCCTCCTTTGTCAAATATTAATTGAGTGTAACAGCTTAAGTTGATTTCTGGGTTCTCTGTTCTGTTCCATTGATCTATATGCCTGTTCTTGTGCCAGTACCAGGCTGTTTGGATTACAAAGGCTTTGTAGTATAACCTGATATCCAGTATTGTGATCCCTCCTACTTTGTTCTTCTCTCTCAAGAACTCTGCTCTTTGAGGTCTTTTTTGGTTCCATATAAATTACATATCCAAAGATGCACAGTTCATAAGTAACAGAGAAGAATTCAAACCCGGGTCAGTCTGATTCCAAAGATTCTGCTCCTGAGCCACGACTCCCCCGACATACAAACCTACAGAATGCTCTGATTACCATCTAACTTGACACAGAGATGAACATCTTTTTCAACCAGTTTCCACACCCAGGGGAGAAACATTGCACCTTCATCTGCCTCCCAAGCAAGAAACCTTGGATTACTCCAAGTCTGCTCACTGCCTCACTGTCTCCAAGTCACACAGCTAATGCCATGAAATCCTACAGTTGCTTCTTCCTTCCTCTCCTCCCACAGAGTTTATGCTTTGATCCAAGAGCTGGGAGTGTCCATCTTGTATGTTCAAAAGCTACCTCTCCATATAGTCACCCGAGAAATATTTTTTTAGAATGATTGTTCTACATAACTAAAGTAACATTTATTTATTTCCCTGGTGGCTGCTTAGGCAAATGTACTGTATTGTCTCTTCACAGGCATGATTTCCAGAAAATGTTTTATTTCTCCAGTAATGAATCTGGAGAATAAATTCTTACCTGGATGAGACATCAATCCATAATCTGGATAGCATTAATGCTTACATAATTAAGATAATCTTTTGTAAAAATTACTCTACTGAGTCATCAATAATAAACTTTGATGAGTCAATTCTGTACATGTGTTCAATCATGATGCATTTGTTTTTTTTTAATCTCATAGCATAAACACAAATAGAATAGCCTTCACATGATTTTATTACTAAATGTTTCTCCTTTTTCTTTCCACTTATATACAGTCTTACTCAAATATACATTAACAAAGATTTGAAAGTCCCCAACTGAAGTGCATTAAGTGGTTTTGCACTGAGAATTTCAACAAACTGAAGTTTATACACATGAAAACCATATTTTTATGTCAAAAAGGTCAACTGTTCTCAACAAATTCCAACAATTAATGAGCTTTGAGAGTGACAGTAGTCAAAACTGAAACCTCGGATTTATGTTGTCTATATTTCATATAGACTCTCTTAAAAATAAAAATTGTTTCCACTCCACTGCATAATGGCCCCATATTTTATATCTGATGCTGGTCATAGGGATACACCTGGCTGGGCTATGAGCATGCCCTTTACCCCTCGAGAACAGGCTCAATGACTCCCTTCTCTATACAATTGGCAGAGACACTCCTCTTTCCTTTCCAATTTAAAAAATATATATATTAAGGCTAAAGATAGATGCTACAGAGTCATAAAATTAACAAAATAATGGTTTGTATGGTAACAATAAGCCATAACCAAACCAATAAACTTACTGGTTAATTCCTACAGGCCATTAAGAATGACATTGTGTTTGTTTTTTGTATTTGAATTTAAATTTTATAGTTCATACCAGGAGCCAGAATATATGAATAAAAAAAATTTTAAAGAATGCAGTCTGCATTCTCCCTTTTAGTCCTGAAATTCTTCCTATAGAACTTCTAAGAAGTGGTCTCTCGGCTGGGCTTGAATTCTTCTATTAACAGAGAATTTACTACCTTATTACTTTTCATAATTTAAGGAGCTAGTATTTACCTTCTGGTACCCCTAACTAGGCCTTAAAATATGCATAATCTTCTTTTCACATAAGATCCTGCATTAGTGGTACCAAAAAGAATAACAACATTATGCCTAATGTTGAAAAAAAATTAAACAGGCCCACTTCAAGTTATTTTATGATACTATTTTAGAAGACAGAATAGGAGGCTGCTAATCCACAAAGATCACCAAAAGTCCACAAGGATCCATGAAGGTTCACAAAGATCCACAAGGTTTTACTTGTGTCACAGTGTGTGGCTTCTTTGGTTTGTTTTGCTGTGATGCATATGGATGTAGCCTCTGGTATCTTCTCTGTGACTCTGGCTTTCCAGTTCATGTCTTTTTCTTGAGTCATTATCTTTCTCCAATGTGTTTTCTTCTGCTTTCTTCCTTCCCTCATTATTGAACTTTTTAGGCAATTAAAATTTAATGATTGTACTTTGTGAATAAAGTTCACACAGTCTAATCTTATGTATGAGTAAATTTTTTTAAAAAATTAAAAAATTTTAAGGCATGAAAAGTAAAAACATAGATTTGTATTCATATTTGCTTATAATTGCATAAAGAAACTCTAGAAATATGCCTAAAAAATAATTTGGAAGGCTAAGTAGAAAGGAATGGGTGTGAGAGTTTCCACTGAATTCTTTATAATATTTTATTACCAAACTATATAAATGTACTATGTGTTCAGAAATTAAAATATCAAATTAAATAGTTTCTTTACTATATAATCATACTGAATTTTTTCTCTCTTGGTATGAAACACCCAAAAGAAAGTAATTCATGCCCAGACGGTGTGGCTCTGTGGTTGAGCATCAACCCATGCACCAAGAGGTTGCCAGTTCGATTCATGGTCAGGGCACATGCCCAGATTGTGGGCCCGATCCCCAGTGGGGGCATGCAGGAGGCAGTCAATCAATGTTCTCTCTCATTGATGTTTCTCTCTCTCTCTCCCCATCTCCCATCTTCTCTCTCTAAAAATCAATCAATCAATCAATCAATCAATCAATTTTTTCAAAGAAAGTAATTCCTTACTCCTAACATAAAGTCTGATTTTATATAACATGTCATTTTTGGAATTAGAGTTGAAACAGAAGAGAAATCTATTATTTCCCTGATATCAAAATTTGTTACTCTTGTGTCATTTCTATTAGAATATTTGCCTAAGTAAAATATATTATAGCTACATAAATACTTCTTCAATGGAAGCAATATTTTCAGAGGTTCCTAGAAAGTAATCAGTCATTGTCTTAATAAGCTAGAGTTGAATCACATATAATTAATTTTATTAGTCAACTTGGCTAGGCCACAGTGCCCAGATAGTCAGACAAACATTATTCTGGATATTTCTGTGAGGGTGCTTTTGGATGAGATTTACATGTAAATCAGTGGACTTTGAGTAAAGCAGATTGCTCTCCATAATGAATGGGCCTCATCTGATCAGTTGAAGGCCAGAATAGAACTAGCGTCCTCTGAGCAAAAGAGAACTCTGCCGGCAGACCGCCTTCAGATTTCAACTGCAACAGCAGCACTTGATGGTTCATGAGCAGACTGCCTTTGGATACAAACCACAATTCTTCCCCGAGTTTCCAAACTGCCCCCTCTCTCATCAGATTTTGGACTTGCCAAGCCTCCAGTCACATGAGCCAAGTCCTTCAAATTTCTCTCTCTCTCTCTCTCTCCCTCTCTCCTTCCCTCCCTCTCTTTCTCTTTCCATTCTGTTGGTTCTGTTTCTCTGGAGAGCACTATCACATCATGCAATTGAACGCATCATTTCACAAACTATGATTCAGTACCAGTCATGTGCCAGGTAGTGTACTAGTCCTGGTGACAGAAAGACCACTAAGACAGAGCCCCTGCCACCAGGGAGCTCATGAGACAAGTGAGAAAACAACTAAACATGTTGGTAAGGTGGGGTGCTGCAGGCGCTTCCCTAGCAGTGACAGGGACCCCAAGGGGTAGTCAGTTGGAGGTGTGTGTTGGGGGTGGGAGGAGCAGGGTAGAAGCTGCCTAGAGAAAAGAACAGCTGAATTGATCTTCTGCTCTTTTTCGGTGGGAGGAGTGGGCAGCAACGGTGTGCAAAGGCGAGACCTGGATTCACTGGGCCTGCTCTGTGCCTGTGGCCTAACAGTCACACTGGAGCACGGTATACAATGACAAGGGACACATCTGCTGGGCTTCGAGTTTATCGGATAAGAACCCTCCTATCAATACCCAAATAGAAGTACAATCAGTAAATCACACTCTTCTCTGTTTTGCTGCTCTTCTTTCAAAGTTAGTAAAACATTTTTGATAACTGCCATGTCCTTGTATTTATAGAAACTAGCTCTTAGTATATGGATACCATATTTATAAAGTTCATCTATCATATATATTTAGAAATTGTCACTAGAATGGTTCATTAATTTTTGAACAGAGATAAATGACATACTTATTCATTCTTCATTTATTTATTTACTTTATTAAAGTTTTCAAATTAAAGAAAAAAACTACCACACTCTCTTTGTCATAATGCTCTCACAACTCTACATGCCATGCAAGATATAAAATATACACATGGTATATACGTTCATAGATTATTAGTTGAGACATCTCATATTTTTATAAGAAATGCACAAAAACATACACACATCTCCACAACTCATGCAAGAGACCATTTTTCCTAAAAGAATCTGTCTTCAGTATCCCAAACTAGAATTTTCTCCAAATCAAGATCAGATTTAGTAAGGTATAGCTGGGATTTAAAGCAGAGGAAGAAAACAGAAATATCTAAAACAATAAAGGCTAGTATTAAAACAGGTTTTTCAGACAACAAACATAAGAATGGGAAAACAGAAAACATAAGCTATTTGATAGTAAGCTTTGATGCTGAATTTACAAAATGTCAACTCTGCCCAGCACATAGAGTAAATGAGAATAAAATATTCCCTGAGCCACCTCTGAGAGTCATGAGTAGAACAAGACTGGGAGAAAGCATCGCAGCCCCAACCAAGCCTTCCAGGAAGTAGGAAATAAATCATAGATGAAATAAAACACCTGTTTCTCAGCTGTCTTGTTCCTGACTCCAACAAGAGAGACAGCTCTTTGTACCCTAAAAGGCCCAGCCGGCAGCAAAATGAGCAGTGGTACCCAGGTTCTTTCAAGCCCCGAGCATCCTTTCTTAGGTCTGGCCCTTCCCATCCAGTTAGAACATGGACTGCACTGGGCATTTGTCTTGCTGATATACACAACTCGCTTGAGGAGTTCAAATTCTGGAACAGAACTGGGCAGCTGCTCGATAAGTTTTCACTCCCTGCAGGTAGGCCCATCTTGTCATAGGATTTTTACTTTTCCTGGTCGTAAGTATGCAGTGTGTGGTGTTTGTGTACGTTGTGCATATATGCACGTGTGTTGAATGGTTTAACTTACTCAAAACAAAATATTTTCTACACGTCTCCAGAATGAAATCTTACTCATTAAAATACTAAAGACAAGAGGTAAGAACATTTTATAACCTTTTATTTCAGTCAGTCCAAAAAGGATAATAATACTGAACATGTATACCATGCTCAGATTTACAACTTTTCTACAATGTTGTTACTTGGGGAATCCTGATTTGTTTTTGTTTTGCAGAGTTTATTACTGGTTTAACTTTGAAACAGGAATACCTGTTTTTAGAAGCACATGTGAAACACCTGCCGCAGACCAGGTACTTGCTGAGTGTTACTCTCTCTAGACCGGATGTTCCATGAAGCCAAGGGCTAAGCTAAATTTGCAAATCCGGTTCCTTGCACAGTTCTGGGAGAACACAGTCACTCCAATGGGAGGTTAACAATTGTGCTTCTCTCATTTCATGCTAAGTCCTTGAGGTGGGGATTTTTATCTCCATTTATAGATGAATAAACAAGCTCAAAGCAATTAAATACAGGTATTCACATAGTCAGTAATTAGTGGCACGTGGCATGTGACAATCTTGATTCAAAATGCCCCGCCTAAGTGAGATGGGAATCCTTACCCTACTAGCCTTCACTGTAACACGCTACTTGCCTTGATGGGAATTCACACCAGAGACAGCTGTTCTCCTCGGGCAGAGGTGAGGATACAGGGCCAGTTGCACGTTCTGTGAATATCCTCAGAAGGAGGCAGAGTGGCCCCACCAGCGTTCTTGCTGCCCCGGAAACCAGCTTTACCTTCATTGCCCTCCAAGGCCTTGTCAGGATTATGTTCAAGCCCAGAAATGAGCAAGATCCCTGCTGGGAAATTTTCTGACCTCTTTCAGACTTCTAAGAGCCTCTGTGAGGAAATTAAGGAGGCAGGAAGGAAAGAACCTAGAAAAGAGGCTGTGAGCCCTGGCCGGTTTGGCTCAGCGGTTGGAGTGTTGGCCTGTGGAACAGAGAGTCCTGAGTTCGGTTCCTGCTAGGGGCACGTACCAAAAAAAAAAAAAGAAAAGAAAAAAGGCTGTGAGAAGTTCAAGCATGGCCACCAAATATCTAAACACTGTCACCTGCCAGAAGGTTTACTTGAACCCACCGAGCTTTCCTGGTGCTGATTGGAGTGGCGAGACCTGGACCTGGGAGGGAAGACTACGTGGACGGTGGTATCTAGGGAAGAAAACACAGGGACGGGGCATAAGAACCGTCTTCCAGTACCCAAGGACATAAGTCTCCATTTCCACAAACTGTAAAAAAGAAAAGAAAAAAAAGGGGGGAAATAAATGTACCCTGAAGCAGGAGGCATTAAGATTGCCAATAAGAAAACCTAATCTCATCAGTACCCTGGTGATGCCCAACCTGTTTGGGCTTGTCCTTCCTTGTTTTTGTTTGTTTATATGACAAAGTGTTGAAAATCACCCAAGAGGGAAGAAGTCTAGGTGACATGTACACACACAGGAAAGTTAATAGGAATTGAAATTGATTTTGTTGCTAGTGACCAAGCCAGGGTTTTAAGGCCACACTCTGGTCGAGGGGGCCGGCGGGCTTGGCGAGGACAGACGTTTGAGGAAAGGGTGTCCCAGCGCTTCCCCGTGTGTCAGCGGACACTCACAGGGCCTTGAGAGAGATTCCGTCTCAAGGACCTAGTGCCTGCCCTCCTAGAAGAGGAAACCCAGGGGAAGTGGATCTCCAGTGGAAGCAGATTTCCACAGCTTGACTTTGACCGGGGGACAGCAGGTGCTCAGGAAACAGCTGGCCCAGGCACACCTGGGTTCAGACTGCTCCTCTTCCTTCTGGTTGTATACCTCTGTGCACGTTGTATAGCTCCTTTGAGCCCCAGTCTCCTCAACGGTAAAACAGGAAGATGATACAGTCCATGAAGTCCCCTTATCCTCCAGGAATACTGTCCAAGACCCCCCGTGGATGCCCGAACAGTGGATAGTACCGAACCCTGTGTATACTGTTTTACTATACACATGTACTCACATGTTTAAAAAGTTTAATAAATAAAGCACAGTAAGAGGTTAACAATAACTAATAATAAAATAAAGAATTACAAGAATATACAATAATAAAAATTATGTGGATGTTTCCCTCTCTCTCTCAAAATATATTGTACGGATTTACCTTTTCGCTGAAAGGAAGCACTTGGTGGCTTCGCTGTGGCACGTCCAAATGCCAGCAACACTACTCTGCTTTGAGGCCACTATGAAGTAAAATAAGGGTGACCTGAACACAAGCACTGGGGTACATGAGGAGTCAATCTGATCACCGAGACAACTCCTAAGTGACCAAGGGGTGGGGAGCGTCTACAATGTGGACATGCTGGACAAGTCAGCGAAGATGGTGACTCCAGTCAGCGGTGGGTTGGAGCAGGATGATGTGAGATTTCATCACAGCTACTCAAAATGGTGCACAATTTGTTGCTTATTTCTGGGATATTCCGTTTAATATTTTCACCCTGAGTTTGACCGCAGGTAACTGAAACTGCAGAAAGTAAAACCGCAGGTAAGTGGGGACAACTGCCCCACTGATGTTGCCATGCACGGATCACATGGCCAAACACGGGAAAAGCCAGGTGGGTAGAGGACATGCACACGTTAGCTGTTTGCCCTCATGCCTCCCCACCTCTGTTAAGTCACCCCTGAGGTCACTGTGGTATGCATATTCCCTGAGCAGACAGCAGTGTCCTTGTGGCCCTGGGACCTCCATACATCTCTTGAAAATGGGAATAAAATACTAGGGTTCTGCTTGGCCAAGCAAGGAGGGTGAAAAAGAATCAGTCTTTCTTACAAAAGGCAATGGTTTATGCAAATACATGTGATTAGAGAGCTGACAACTAAAACTACCCCTCTGGTTTGAGTTTGGAAACCAGTGTCATCACAAACTGCCCACCCCCTGTCCCCAGGAGTAGATAGCACAGACCCTGAGCTGTTCACCTGGGATACTGGAGGTGTTTGGCAGGAAATGAGTCTGGAAGTTGCTTTCAAGCTACCTCTGGTGCACTTGTGAGGTTTCCCAGTTTCAGCCTCAGCCAACCCTGCACACAAGTGTGCACACACACAAAGACAGAGCGCTTAGTCATGGACGCAGGTATTTTCATTACATAGCTTTTGGAGGTCGATCGTAGCAATGATTGAGTTGCTTGAGCATTTCCCTTACCAGATCTCTATACATGGTTCTTTGGCATCTACCCCTGCCCACCAACATCCTGGAGCTCTCGTGAGGATGACACAACATATGTAGATGCTCACTACGTATCTGCCAAATTGCGATAGGCCAACTTCTTAATCAGGCGAGGGCTTTCCATACTGAGAATGAGACCTCCTTCTAAACGTCGACAACTTGCAAAGACATGTAGAGTGCAAAAGATCTCTAAATGTCTTTGAGTTCTTTTGCAGAGTAGTTGTATTTCTACCCTCTGTTGGTTAACACTAAATAGACAAAAATCGATAATAGACTTATATAATCACAAAAGCGTCCATATCCAGTTTATGCCTTATATGTATTCAATCTGTGCAAAACACATGGCATACCTGTGGTGTCTCAGATCTCTAGCAGCAATTTCAGGTCTTCATGGGGTCTGCCACCTACAGGCCAAGAGCTGTTCATATGGAGACATATAATTCTGGGGCTGCTGATGGATCTGTGCACGTAAAGCAACAACAGAGTGTGAAATCAGGAGAAAATAACTGCCCCACAATTATGTGGTCTGAACCATCATGATCCACCTTCAAGAGACCAAGCCTTTTACAACAGTACACGGGGTCCACTGGGGACGCTAATGCTGCCCCCTCACTGTGTGATGCAAGCCTCTTTGATTAATGGACTTGGTGAGCTTATTTAAAATAAATTAAATATGATAAATTATCAGTAGGTTCACAGAGATGTTAACCTGACATGAACTCAGCATCTCAACTTGGTTTCAATTTGGCTCATCTTATCGGTGTTTCTAGGCAGCCTAATTTGGTTTAGATGCTTGTTTTTAATTTGGTTCTGTAGAACACTGTGGGATGAAAATATTTCCCAAAAGGAAACAAATAATGTTAATTCCAAGGGACTTCACACTTAGCGGCAAAGCATTCTCTAGAATATGAAATGCTAAAGGAAGTTGAATATGTGTGTTCCTTTTTCCTCGCCACTCTGTAAAAACTCATTGTAAGATATGCTTCAGACTTTTCTGGGCTCACAAAACCTTGAGTGGTCTGTCGATCACTCCCTTGCACTTCCCAGTGTGCCCTGCCTTCCTCTCTGCACTGTGGCCACACTGTTTTCTTTCATCCCCTCATGTATATAATGTTTCCTCCTACCTCAGGGCTTTTGTATATGCTCACTGTATCTGGAACACCCAACTCAAAAGCATTTGTTCTCTAGGAAGAAAGTGTGTATGTGCATGTGTGTGTGTGTGTGTGTGCACATGTGTATGTGTGTGCGTCTTCGGGGCTTGGGATCATTTCTCCCGATACCTGTATCTCTTGCTTTCTTTGCACTTTTGACAGTTATAGTTTATATTTGTTTTGTAATTCTTCTATTTATATAAGTTCCCTTCACTCACCTCTAAGTTCCACAAGATTAGAAACTAGGCCTGTATTTGTTCACTATAGTTTCCCCAACACTCAGGACATTGTCCAGAACACAGAAGAGAGGCTTTGTAACATAAGGTGCCTCATTTGTTGAGTGAATGAATGAAACATATATTATTTTCTGCACTTTAAAAATCATAATTGAGCCCTGGCCGGTTTGGCTCAGCGGTTAGCGAGTCGGCAAGGGAACCAAAGAGCCTTGGGTTAAATTCCAGTCAAGGGGACATACCTCGGGTGTGGTTCAGTCCCAGCCCTGGTAGGGGTCATGTGGGAGGCAGCCCCCCCACCCTTTGTCTGAAGATAAATGGAAAAATATCCTCGGGTGAGAATTTTTTTTTTTTTTAATTTTAATAGATTTTATTTAACCCAATATATCCAAAACTTACCATTTTAGCAGTAATTAACATAACTAGTTATTGCAATTTTGCATTCTTTTTTATGTTAAGACTTGAAATCCACTGTACCTTTTACATTTGTAGCACATCTCAGTTTGGACTCTAAATTTTCACAGAAAACACGTGATTTGTATTTAGATTAAAATTTACAGTTGCAAAAGTGGATTTATACACCTCAAGTTGTTCCAAATATGTGTATCAGTTTGTCAGTAAAAACTGAATCAGTGTCTGTTTCTAAATTTAACTGTAACTAAAGGTAAGTAAAGTTTAAAATAAAATAAAATTCAGTTCCTCAGTCATACTAGCCACATTTCAAGCACCAGTAACCACATCCGTCTAGTGGCCTCCACAGGGGACAGCATAGAGAGCACGGCCCTTCTCTAGCTTCTTTCCTTCACATCCACAGACCTCAGCTCAGGAGAGCTGTCTAAGAAATCGAATGGAGAGGGATCTTGTGTTATAAGCATGGAACTGCAAACAGTTTGCACTCTTAAAAGGAAATTTTCATTCAAGCTATATTAGAACCGGCCTGGGAAGGAGTTATCTCTCTAGGAATATACCCTAAGAAGCTTGAAACACCAATCAGAAAGAATATATGTACCCCCATGTTTGTAGCAGCACTATTTACAATAGCTAAGATCTGGAAACAGCTCAAATGTCCATCAGTAGACGAATGGATAAAAAAGCTGTGGTACATATACACAATGGAGTACTATGCAGCAGTAAAAAAGAAAGATCTCTTATCCTTTGAGACAACATGGAAGGGCTTGGAGAGTATTATCCTAAGCGAAACAAGCCAAACAAGAAAGACAAATATCACAGGATCTCACTTATTTGTGGAATATAATGAACATAACAGTCTGAGGAATGGGGTAGTCCCAGAGACGTGGCAGTGGGGTACAGACTGAAAATCCTCAGAAGAAGGGGTGGTGGGGGAGAGATAAACCACAGAACTTATATGCATGTATGCATGAACAATGGACATGGACAACAAAACTGGGGAAGGATGGGGAGGGAGAGGGAGGGAGGTATCAGTGGGGAAAAAAGGAGAAACATCAGGTAAGAATTTTAAAAAAATTTTTAAATGAAAATTATAATTGATAAAGAGATATAGAAGAAATGTGCTGAGGTCCCTGATATAGCTAGAGGTATGTGAATTTTAAAACAGGAAAACAACTCAGGTATTTCCAGCTCTGTGATCCTGAGTAAATTATTTAGCCTCTCTGAGCCTTGGTTTCCTCATCCTCAAAATCATAATAATAATAGCTGTGTTGTTCACAAAATGTTGTTGTGAAGATTAAATGAGACAGATAAAATAAAAATTGATTAGTGCCCATTCTTTATCTTCTCATATTTTGCTTTGCAAAGGCAAAGTATGAAATTCAGCAGTAGGACATGTCAAAGGGGGCAGTCTAACAGACAGTCAGTGTTTAGAGACCCCCAAACACATGCTGCTTCTACAGCTGAATGGGCAGATATTCCACAGAGTAGGACACAGAAGGAGATTTCTGAAGGCAAAACAGGCCTCAGGAGTTAGAGATCACATGATGGACACTTTGAAATCAGGAGCCCTTTGTGTAGATGAACTATTGCGGATTTCAACAGCATGTCTTTATTTACTCACTCATTTCCCGCTTTCCAAGTTAGTGTGTCATTTGGAAAAAGCTTCAAAATAGCTTTGGAAACAACTTTAAAATAGCATCCAGTGATTCCATTTATTTTAAGTACACAAACAGGCAAAGCTAATCTAGGCTGTCGGAAGTGAGGGCAGTGACTCTTGGGGCAGGGGCCGTGACTAGAAGGGAGCGTGAAGGGGGTTGGGAAGGTTCCGTTCATTGATCTGAGCACTGGTTACCCGGCTGTGTCACCTTGTGAAGACACATTACACT
The DNA here is from genome assembly GCF_014108415.1 of Molossus molossus. Taxonomy (NCBI): domain Eukaryota; kingdom Metazoa; phylum Chordata; class Mammalia; order Chiroptera; family Molossidae; genus Molossus; species Molossus molossus. Next base: position 21,419,141 of record NW_023425347.1, on the reverse strand, counting down.
GTACTCACCAGATGTGCACACTTTTCCGCATATGTTACGCTGCTCTCAGGCTCTGTGTTGAGATTCGAAATTGCCCTGTTCCTTTTCTATGATGGCTGTGATTTAAATACCAAGATGTGGAAGTCAGATTGTGCTTTTCTCTCTCCCTCTTTCCTGCCTCTCCCCTCCCTTTCTGTGCCCCACCCCCGCAGAAGCACACGTACACGTGCACGCAACCCCACAGGTCTGTCAGTCACTCACCGCAATCACCTATTGGCTACCTGTATTCACCACGGACCCCACTTGTTTCCAGATCTAATTTGCCAAAATCCAGAGTCTGGAAAATGTTGTTTTTTGTAAATGGAATTTATTGTAAAAACTTAAGTAACTTAGTATCTCAGATACTTAGCATCTTCTCTCACCCTATCGAGCTCCACCCCCACCACACACACACACACACACACACACACACACACACACACCCCATCCACAAATAGCAGCTAAATAGATAGGTCCAAATGTCAGTCACCCCTGTTATAAACGGATTGTCTATATCCCCTCCAGATCCATTTGTTGAAGGCTTACCTTCAATGCGATAGTATTTGGAGGTGGGGCTCCCGGGAGGTGATTGCATTTAGATGAGGACATGAGGGTAGGGTTCCCATGATGGTTAATGTCATCAGAAGAAACGGCAACGAGACCAGAACACTCCCCAGTGTGAGGACACAGTCAGAAGCAGGTGTCTACAAGCCAGGAAGAGGATTCTCGCCACACCCCAACCACGTGGACACCTTGATCTTGAACTTCCAGTCTCCGGAACAGTGAAAAATAGATTTCTACTTCTCTAAAACAACTCCCTATACAAAGAGACATCCTCCCTCCTAAAACCTTCAATGGCTTTCCATTTTTCTTAGAATAAAATTTAAATGTCTTGTCGCATCCTACAGGCTCTGCGAAATCTGGCTCGTGCCTCTTCCAACAGCTTCATCTTGAAGTGTCCCCAGCACCCTGCCCTTCTGCCTCGCTTGTCTCCTTTCTATTCCTCCTGGCCTCTGGGCCTTGGCCCTCGTGTTTTCTCTGCCCAGACCTGTATGTACAGATGGCCACGGCCCAGCCATCCATGCGCAACACAGAAGGCCGTCTCTTTTTTTTCAGATTTTCGGGAGTATAATTGACAAATAGATATTGTATATATATTTTCCCCAATTTTTATTAATTTATTTTTGTTACAGATGTTTCTCCTTTTTTCCCCCTAGACACCCTGCCCCCGCATTGTTGTCTATGTCCATTGGTTATGGATACATGCTTATAAGTCCTTTGGTTTATCTCATCCATTGCCCCTGCTCCCCTCCTCTGAGGTTTGTCAGTCTGAACAAATGTCCTCTCTATGTCTCTGGGTCTGTTTTGTTCATCAGCTTATTTTGTTCATTATATTCCACAAATAAGTGAGATCATGTGGTATGTCTTTTTCTGATTGGCTTGTTTTAGCTTAGCATAATGCTCTCCAGGTTCCTCCATCTCATCTCAAAGGATAAGAGATCTTTCTTTCTTACAGCTGCATAATATTCCATTGTGTATATGTACCACTGCTTTTTTATCCACTCATCTACTGATGGACACTTGGGCTGTTTCCAGATCTTAGCTATTGTAAATAGAGCTGCTGCTATGAACATGGGGGTACATATATTCTTTCTGATGAATATTTCAGGCTTCTTAGGATATATTCCTAGAAGTGGGATCACTGGGTCAAATGGCAGATCAATTTTTAATTTTTGAGGAAACACCATACTGTTTTCCATAGTGGTTACACCAGTCTTCATTTTCATCACCAGTGTACTAGAGTCCCCTTTTCTCCACACCCTCACCAGCACTTGTTTGATGATTTGTTGATGGCAGCCATTCTGACAGGTGTGAGGTGATACCTCATTGTTGTTTTAATTTGCATCTCTCTGATTAGTGATGTTGAGCATTTCTTCATATGTTTCTTAGCCATTTGTATGTCCTGTTTAGAGAGGTGTCTATTAAGTTCCTCTGCCCATATTTTAATTGGGTTCTTTTTCTTCCTTTTGTTGAGTTGTATGAGTGCTCTATATATTTTGGAAATTAACCCCTCATCTGATGTATCATTGGCAGTTATTCTCTCCCATATAGTGGGTTCCTTTTCCATTCTGATGGTTGTTTCTTTTGCTGTGCAGAAGCTTTTTAGTTTGATGTAGTCCCATGTATTAATTTTTTCCCTTGTTTCTCTTGCCTTAGACATTGTATCAGTGAAAATTCTGCTGTGTATGATGTCTGAAATTTTGTTACCTACATTTTCTTCTAAAATTTTTATGGATTCACGCGTCACATTTAAGTCTTTTCTCCATTTTTTAGTTTATTCTTGTGTATGGTGTAAGTTAGTGGTCTAGGTTCATTTTTTTACATGTAGTTGTCCAATTTTACCAGCACCATTTATTAAAGAGGCTGTCTTTCCTCCACTGTATGCTCTTGCCACCTTTGTCAAATATTAATTGAGCATAATGTCGTGGGTCAATTTCTATTGTATATATTTTATGTATACAATTTTATGTTTTGATATATCTGATAATCTCTTAGTTATTGATTTATTCACTTGTTTGTTATATGTCTCCTCTTTCCCGAATGTGGGGGTCCATGAAGTCAGGGACCTTGCTTATCTCCTCACACCCCCACCACCTCTTTGGTCTAGCAATGTGCCTGGAATATAATAGGTGCACAGCTGTTATTTGTTGAATGAGAGGAGGACTGAATAAACATCAAACCCTGTTTTATTCTTGTCTCTGCTTCTTCCCTGTAATCATGTCCCCACCCTGTACCCAGTTCTTATCTGACACCCCATGTCTGGGTCTCTGGCCTAAATATCTACCCGGTGCCCTGTTCTTCCAGCCTGGTCCTTGCCTCACTCCTGCCAGGCCCCGCCCAGGCGGCCCTCCCATCTGTTGCCAGTCCCTCAGAAAGCTAACTCCTGCCCACACTGACACACACTTGGCCAGCCCCTTGCTTCCTGTGCTTCACCCCACGAAGCCAGCCCCGCCCCTTCCCCACGCCCACCACCTGCCTGTGCTTCCACATGCCACCTGCCTCCAGTTCCCAAACAGGAGCCCCACCCGCCGGCCTGCACACTCCCCACAGCCTGGTGCTGGCAGGTTTGACCTGCTGCGTCCTGATCCAGCCACTCTCCAGGTCCCCAGATGGTATGAGACGTGACCTCTCAGCACTTCCGGCTGCAGAGTCGGTGGAGGTGGTGCAAGACACGCGTAAGGAGATGGTTTGCAAGCAGAGCGTGGTGCGTGCCGGAGGAAGGAAGTCAGCGGTCCCTGCAACATGTCAAAACAGAGGCGGGGAAACCAAAGACCAGAAAAGGGGGCTCAGAGACTAGAGATGATATTAGACTGTGCTCTGGCATGGCAAGGACCCGCCTTCCTATCGCTCCTAGGATGCCTGAGCCCCAAGTAGACTTTGTGCCCAAAGTAGATACTCAGTTAATGCACATGGAATGAATGGGTGGCTCTAATACTTCATATAAAATAAGAGGAAACATATATATATGAGGAAACAAGTCCCCCACAAGTTAAACAACTTGCTAAAGAGTCATGACCGAACCAGCTCTGCCTCCCAGCCAGCTTTTTGTCCACACCACCCAGCTCACCTCAGCCTTTTCTTCTCTGAGTGAACGAGACCAGCTTATTTTATCTTTCTTTTCGGTGTCATTTTTATATCCCTTTTAACATCTTCTGTAATAGAAAATCAGGTTAGGCACTTGTTGGCATTAAAAATAAACTTTTCCCATGTTCAAAATGTTTATTCCAAAATCACACGGCATTATGCTTTCATTCAGCCTGCTGCTTCGGCGTTTGATTATTAAATATTAAATAAACAGAGCTGCATATGGCGCCACCTAGCTGGGAAGAACTCACAGGCCGTGATGTTCTGTCAACTCCTCTCCTTTGGGCAGGGCGTCAGGCATGGAAACAGGGCCCTTTTCCAGGAGGGCACCACATCTCAATACTACAGTGTATAATCTGCATATTTTGAGCTTTCAAAACACACACATAAACATGCCTGTGTGTTATTTTTATTATTTTAATATTTTTTCTTTATTGATTTTTAGAGGGAGAGGAAAGGAAAGAGAGATAGAAACATCAATAGAAGAGAACATCAATTGGCCGCCTCCTGCACATCCCCCACTGGGGATTTGGCACACAACCTGGGCATGTGCTCTGACCAGGAATCGAACCGGTGACCTGTTGGTGCATGGGTCCGACGCTCAACCACTGAGCCACACCGGCCGGGCTGTTGTTTATTTTTATTGTGGTAGAATATAAATAACATGAATTTATTATTTTCGCCATCTTTAAGTGTACAATTCAGTGCATTAAAAACACTGACAATGTCGTGTGACCACCAACCTCCAGAACTGTCTCATCTTCCCAAACAAGACTCTGTGCTCATCAAACAGTGACTCCCCATTCCCTCCTCCCCTAACCCCTTGCAACTGCCATTCTACCTTCTGGCTCCGTGGATTTGATTACTCTATAGGTACCTCACATAAGTGAAATCACACAATATTTGTCCTGACTTATTTCACTAAGCATAATGTGCTCAAGTTTCATCCATGTTGTAGCAAGTGTCAGAATGTCTTTCTTTTTTTTTTTTTGTCCTCACCTGAGGACAGTTTTGCATTTATCTTTAGATAGAGTAGGAGGGAGAGAGAGGGGAAGAGAGAGAGAGAAACATCAATGTGAGAGAGACACATCAACTGATTGCCACCCACATAACCCCAACTGGGGCTGGGGACAAACTGCAACCAAGGTACATGCCCCTAGTGGGAACCAAACCCAGGACTCTCTGGTCCGTGGGCTCATGCTCTAACCGCTGAGCCAAACCGGCCAGGGCCAGAATGTCCTTTTTATCTTTTTTATTTTTTATTTTTTGTTAATCATCACCCAAGGATATTTTTTCCATTATTTTTAAAGAGAGTGGAAGTAGGAGGGAGAAAAAGAGAGAAACATTGATGTGAGAGAGACACACATCAACTGGCTACCTCCCTCACATGCCCTGATCAGGGCCAGGGATCGAATCTGCAACCCAGGTTTCACTGGGAATGCCCTTGACTGGGAATCAAACCCACTACCCTCAGTGCACAGGCTGAAGCTCTAACCACTGAGCAACACTCACCAGGGCCAGAATGTCCTTTTCAAATCTGAATAAGATTTCATTGTGTGTTTATCCATTCATCTGTCCATGCACATTTAAATTGTTTCCACGTTTGGGCTATTGTGAAGCAAGCTGCTATGAACACTGGAGTACAGAATCTGTTGGAGTCCTTACTTTCAATTCCTTTGGATATATACCCAGAGGTGGAACTGCTGGATCATACGCTAATTCTGTGTTGAATCTGACGAGGAACCACCATACCGCTTCCCACCGGCACGGCACGAGGGCTTTACTTTTGTCACATCCCTACCAACACCAATCATTTTCCATTTTGGGGTTGAGGGGATGTTGTTTTTAATAATTTCCATCCAAATGTGTGTCAATTGGTGTCTCATTACAATTTTGATTGCCTGAGAGTGTGTGTGTGTATGTATGTATATGAAAATACATATACATGCACAGCTAAAGATAGAGACAGAGTGGCTGGCCCTCTTGGGGCTGGAAAAGACCTCTGTCATTATAAACTCCCAAGGTCCATCCTCTCTGTAAGGCCAGGACACCGGTCCCCAGAGAGAGGACATAACTCTTGATCTTGACCCAGGGGCCGTGAGCAAGTTCACAAGAGTTTACAGAAGCATGTTAGGCTGAGAAGCTGGCACCCTTCCATGCCGTTTCAAACTCGCTTCCTAAGGATCCTTCAGAACCTTGGAGGAGGAGGGGGAGGGAGGCAGGGGAAAAAGAGACAGAAGGACAAGGGTGCACTTTGGAGCCCAGCACAGTCAAGCAGAGAGACATATGGGCCCCCAGTATCTTTGTTAGGGGAAGGGATCCGGCTCCTATCACTGAGTTGTTGAAACTAATTATGTAACAGTCAGGGTCCAGCTCAGACCCCAAGATAGACTCAAACATTAACAGGGGAGAAATTCAGAATCCGGGTGAGGTTACCGGGGAGGTCAGAACCTCAGAGATTAAGATCTGGAGTGAAGTAGAGGCAAATAACAGGAAGCAAGGTCAAAACGAGAAGTCCCAATTTGGGCTTCTAAATTAAGATCAGTTACACAGGAAATTTGAGGCAGAAAAAAATTGAGAAGGCAGTGGGGTTCAAGGTCACTGACTAAGACCTACTAAGCACAGAGAAGCAAATACCCAGCATTAAGTTGGAATCCCCAGTATCCTTAGTCTGGTGGTGTGTCTTCTCCAACCATTCCTCAAGGCTGACCTCTTCTTCCAGGTCTTTCCAAGTCGATGTTAGGCAAACCACATTTATTTCCCATTTCTTCAGTGGCGTGAGCAGAGTCAAAGGAAAGTTAAGGTTTCTGCCCCCACCCAAAATGAATCTGCCACTACTGCCAAACCAAGAGGAGAAAAATCTTAAGACTGGTTATGGTGCAATGGGCCCTAGAAAAAAGTCAGTAGAGAATTTGGAGAAATCTATGGTAGACAGAATTCTAGGGTGGTCCCCAAGTTGCCCACCTCCTGAATGGATGTCCGTATCATCCCCTCCCCTTGCATGTGGGTGGGATCTGGGGAAATGATGTCTATCATCCCGGTGCAGAAGGGGGACTATTGTGGTAGGCTCAACCTTATCAGAGGAGTCATTAAAAAAAAGAAGCATCAGAAAGACATCTCCCACTGGCCATGCAGGGGTCACATGACAAGGAACTGCAGGCAGCCTCTGGGAACTGAGAGCATCCCTCTACCAGCAAGAAACCCAGGACCTCAGTCCTAAATCACAGGGAAGTGAATCCTGCCAACAACCTCTGAGCTTGGAAGAGGACCCGAGCCCCAAATGAAAATGCAGCCTTGGCTGGCACCTTGATTTCAGCTTGTGAGACCCTGAGCAGAGGACTCAGCTAATTCCTAGCCAGGCTTCTGACCCATGCGAACCGTGGCTAAACTAATCTGTTATGCAGCAACAATAAACAAACACTCTTTGCCTGCAGGAGGACACAGCAGTAGGCACAACCCAAACCTTTAGCATCTTTTATTTGTCTGATGTGATGTGGAACAGGAAATCAATACAACATCATAGATACACAGATCCACATGAGACCTTAGCATCTCATCCAACCCTTGAAGGTGAAGTTTAAGGGACTTGCTCAAGGCCACGTGCTGCTAATATGTAACAAATACAGTGGTCAGACTTACACATGCCCCTATCAGGAAGTAGTTCTGCTGTAAATGAGTCAAGGATCCAGAGTATTAGAACTGCAGGCGTCTTCCCCAGCATCTTGTCGAAGCGCCTCCAGTTCAGACAGGAAGGAACTGAGGCACAGGGATTAAGGAATTTGCGGTGTTCTTTCCGATGACCACAGCCATGTCAAAGCACCAGGCACAGCCATGTAACAAATAACCCCACGCCTGCAACTACCCCTCTGTGCAGAAATCAGCCTCCTCTGTGCCCCAAACTGCTGCCTTCCCATGGATCCCCAAATCCACAAACAGCACAGAAGATGCATAAGAGCTAGTCAAACTCCCCTGACAGCCAACCAGGTTGTTCTCAGCTCACACAGGACATTGTTAGGTGGCCACTAAAAGGCCCAGGGCTTTATCCTTCACAGGAAGCCCTGGCTGCACTGAAGGAGAAAGTGGGGATGGCCTGGGGGGGGAGGGGCAAGCTTGTCAGGCTTTTTTTTTTTTTTTAGAAGCTTAGAAACAAAAGAAAATCTTGCAGCTTTGCTGCTAGTCAAGGACCTTTTGTGGCGGCTGATGTACATCAGTCAGATTTGGGGTGTATGTCTGCATGTATGTGTGTGCACGTGTGTGGGTGCGTGTGTGTCTGTGTGTAAGCGAATAGCCTGTCAGAGCCTCATTTTCCACCGTGCAAGTCTCCCCTAACTGATAACACTCTAAATAACAGGTGAGTGGCTCCTGGCAGGAAGGAGATTGTCTGACCTCATTGTTTGCCTTTTCCCCCCCTCTTTGTTCTTCACAAATAAAGGTTTTTTAATAAACTGAAAGGTCCTCCGCTCTTGCCTGATGATAAAATGAAAGGAACCAGTGAGGTATGGTACAACGTGGCAGCAAAAAAGGAGAAGCTCATCAGAAAATAACAAAGGTGCAAGTGAGAGATAAGGCAGCTGTCAGAGATTAATCCTGCGCCTGATTGTTTTCTTTAATACCAAAGCCTACACTCGCAGGCGATAAGTTTGCTGAGTAATTTGGTTTTTGGTGAGGAAATAAAATTCAGGTAGGCCCCATAATTGATTTCCCTTTCTTTAGTTTTCTAAACATTAAACAACAACAACAACAACAACAAAAAGCTCTGCTTTGGCTACACTCTCTTCCTTCCAGCGGCACAGCCCACGCCCTGCCTTCAGGACCAGGCCCACCTTCTTTACCCCAAAAGCTCCCAAGAGGAGGGTAGGAGGGATCAAGAGAAGTGCCCCCCTCCCAGCAACATTAAGTGCAATTTACATGAAATCCTTTATTGCACGTCCTTTGTGGACAGGCCATCACCTCTCTCCAAAAAAGGATACAGTGAAGTCCTAGCTCCCAGGACCGCAGAATGGGACTTTCTTGAAAACAGGGTCTTTGCAGAGGAAATCGAGTTATGATGAGGTCGTAGGTGGGCCCCAGTCTAATAGGACTGGTGTCCTTATCAGAAGGGATATTTGGGAGCGGATATGCACCCAGGAAGAACGCCCTGGGAAGGTGAAGACAGAGGTCAGGCGCTGCGTCTGCCCTGCCTGCAAATACCGTGACTGCCAGCAAACCAGCAGCAGCTGGGAGAGGCACGGAGCACATTCTCCCCGGAGTTTCCAGAAAGAACTAACGCTGCGGACACCTTGATCCCAGACTTCTAGCCTGCAGAACTGTGACAGGAAATGTCTGTTGAGGGAGCCGCCCAGTTGGTGGTAGTTTGTTAGCACAGCCCCAGCAAACCAGTACCTCGATCTCGAATACACACGTGCGGCAAAGGAGCCTCGCCGACTGAATGGCACAGTAATCCAGTTCTGCTCCGGCCTGCACAGTGCCCCTCCCACACCCCCACCGGCTCCTGATCCGCGCCTCAGCCAGTCCCGGCCATGTCCCGGGTGGGGAGGCCGGAGAGAACCTCACGTTGGTCCCGGAGAGCGCGGCCGCCGCAAGAGGCCCGGGTGTCAGGCTCCGCGCCGCGCCTGCCCCTGGAGGGAGGACACACAGCTTCGCTCTTGGAGACCAGGGCTCTGCACACCTGAATGCACATGGGAATGAGTCGCCTGGGAAGCTTGTTGAAATGCCAACTCTGACTCAGTAACTCGGCTGGGGCCACAGCGGCTGCACTTCTAACCAGCACCCAGGTGACGAGGCTGCTGCTGGTGCAGGGACCACGCCCGAGGTGCAGGATTTGGAAGGGGGTGGGGGTGGGCTTGGTGGGGGGCGTCCCTATGGCTGCCCAGAGGTAAAGCTTCAAGTGGCCACAAAACTCAACAGATTCGGGGGTCGCCGGGCTGGGGAAAGTTCGGCGGGGTCACGGTGGAAAACCACGGAAGGGGACGCCTGTCGGGGTGCGGCTGGGGCTCTGCGAGGAGAAAGCGCGGCGGTTCACGGGCACCCAGGCGCACGCTCGCAGGCAGCCGCAGCAGAGCCTTATTTATTGTGACAAAATGAACAGCCCCCAGGTTGCTCATCCAGCAGCTAATTCCTCATCTTATCTATTATGTGAATGAGATGGGAAAACACTTCCCTGTTTCTCGCAGATATCACTGATGGGAAAGGTGCGGAGCGAATTCCCCTGAAGGCCATGAGCCACATCCAGCGGCCGGGGTGTCACGGGGAGGGGTTGATGCAGGACTGCTCCCGGGTGGAAGGAAATTTCTTTGCAGGCGCTCCCGTGCTAATACCACTTTGGAAAATGGCTGAGGGGCTGACAGGTATTTTGGGGTGGTAATATTTCATGGTGGATATTTCTAGAGGCCCAAGTGATAGGTCAGGGAGTGGTTTTGAGGCTGCGGCCTTACGTGGTCCATTTCCAAGCTGGCTGTGCAACAGGGTGAAGGATCCCCATCAGGAAGGAGGCCAGCCAGCAGCCACCACCACTCCAACCCACTCATCGAGCCCCACCAGCCCCGAGGACCTGCTTCCCCAAACCCCGTCAATTACATACCTCCCCCTCTAGAAGTTATACTCTGTTGCTGTCCAGGTATAACTAAGTGTCTTGGGCAATCACAGACCCTGAGCATTTGGTTTAACTCTTGCTGACAATGAAGAAACATGCCCAGGGCGGCAGACATTTGCCCAAGGTCACTGGCAGATGCATAGCTGAGGCGTGAAGTGATGAAGGTCTGGCAGAAGGGCAAGTCTTGGCTAGGAAGCAGTGTGGGTGAGGCCAAGAAGGGAGTCTGAAGAAGACAGGACAGCCAGAAAAATCTCCTGTCTCGGGTTCCAGGTTTTGACCTGGAAACAAAACACACCTGGAACAAATTCTGACTTGGAAAGACAGCAGGTAAGGCCAAGGTGACTGGCTCCCAGCAGGGGCTGCCCAGGATAATCACTGGAGGTGGGTTTTTGTGTTGTTTTAATGCTGATGACTGGGCCCCACCCCAGACAAGTCAAATCTGACTCGCTGGGGCCTCACAGCCCCTGGGAGCTTGTTAAAAACATAAACTCTCAGGCCCCACCAGTCCAGCTGAATCAGAATCTGGGTGATCCCCCTGCATGTTAAGCTTTGAGAAGCACTGCCTGGTCTACACATTGGAACCAGCCGACTCCCAGGCCAGGCCCAGCCCCAGCCCCAAGAAATGAGAATCTCTACAGGGCAAGGCCTGGCATGAATGGTGTGTAGAAAGGCAAGGGCCGGGGAGAGGAGATTAGGGTACGACATGTAAGCTTGAAGGCCTCAAGTACAAACTGATTTTGCAAAGTCCTAGGCGTCTGCAGGAAAAGGAAGTGTGGGTAAGGAAGTGGAGGCCAGGCACGTCTGGTCCATCTCAGCTCCCTTTTATGACCAAAACACAGGTGACGCCAATAGTCTAGATCTGTCCCATGTGTTTGCAATGGGACAAGGGCAGTGAAATGACTTGGAAGTCCCCGTGTACGATATGGGACAAGTAAGGGAAGGCAATAAGGTAGGCAGCATGTAACAGCTGCTAGAAGCAACGCTAGGTTCTGATCCTTCTGCCGCAGCGGTATGGCCTTGGGCACATTATTCAACCTCTAAGCCTCAGTTTGCTCCTCTGTGAAGTGGAGATCGCAAACTGCTGCTTCACGGAGTCACCGTCACCTGTCAGGAGCTAACTGTCTCAAGCGGTTCACAGAGTTTCCGGTTCATACGCACAGAAACAGTAGCTATAATTAGTAGTGATTCCATTTCAACACCATGGTCATTCTGAAGACTTGAGGTTAGTAGGAGGCAGATGAGATGTGAACAATAACCTTTCCTTTAGAGTGAACAACTAATGTCATGGTTTATAAATAACTCCCGACCGGGCAAGACTGTTACCTCTGCCCCCTCCAGGCAAGTCTCGTTTAGTCCACCTCTGTGGTTTTCTACAAATGGAAAAGGAACAATGACCAAGAAATATGCAAGAAAACATGGGGAGGTGTGAAAATCAAAAAGGCATTAACTGATAGGGAAAAGGGAACAGGGAAGAGGTTAAAATGATGTGGAAGACCCTCCAGATAAATACGAGTGAAAAGGCAGCTAATTGAAGAACGAGAGAGTTTTCTTAACCAGCGCTAGCTGAAGAAAAATATAATTATCTTTGATTCATGAAGATTGCTACAATATGACTCATTTACCAAAACAGTTACCAGCAAAATTACATTTGTTACTGTGAGAAGACCACGTGGGAGCGGGGCCTGTAGTAAATACCAAATACGCTTCTACTTTCACACTGGCACCTTGAAGGGAAGTTTTGCTTTCTCATCAGCAGGTCTGTGTGATTCAGCTGCTCTGAGCAGGGTCTTTGGTGATAAGGGGAACACAGAGACCTTCCGAAGAGATGGGAACCACTAATGTCATTGTTCCCAGCCAGGTCAGGGGCACAGCACTGTCTGGTCTCAGACTTCTTCCTCCACAGCAGCTCTGCCCTTGGTTTCCATGCATATCAAGTCGATGTCTCTCTCCTCGGAGATTACACGCAAACCTGGAAATTGGAAGACGTTCCTTTCTGCTTCGTCGTCGTCTGATTGCTCAGAGAAAGGAAAACCGGCATTTGTCCATTCAGAGTTTTCTCCGTCACTCAGCTGTGGTAGGCTGGTAGGTCTGGGCCTCTTAGTAAGACAAGCCATTTTCATCTCCAGTCCCAGAGCCACTTGAGGGCCAGAAGACCATCAATATAAATGATGCTTAGCTGTCCTCATCCTGCAGTAACTAATGTCGTAAGAGCCACCCATATCGCTCTCCTCGAAGATGAATAAGTGCATAGTATTTTTGTAAGATCTAGAAACTAGAGATAATTCTGGAGATGAGTCTCTCAGGCTGAGACCCACCACACTGTTATTTATCAGGTGCCTACTAAGTGCTAGGCATTGCACTGAGTACTTGACATGCATTATTTCATTTAATCCCATCCACAGGCCTAGGAGGTAAGTATTACCACTACCTCCATTTTAAAGAAAAGGATGACTGAGGCTCAGAGAGGTTGAGTAACTTGCCCAGTGTCAAACAGTAACTGAAAGGTCAGAAGGTAAAACAAACAAAAAAAACAGTTTTGCTTTTAGGGTTAACTTCTGTGAGGAGGGGACAAAGATGAAAATGAGCAGTGGTCAGAGCAGACAGGAAGGGAACAACCATTCCATGCAAATAAAGGAGATGTGCAAAGGCCCAGAGGCAGAACAGAGCTTGGGAGTTGTGAGGACCTTTTGCATATCAATTGCTGAATGACAACCCACCCCAAAACTACATCTTAAGACAACAACATTCTTGCATTTTCTCATGGTTTTGCAACATGGGCAGGGCTCACAAGGAGGACTCATTACTGCTGTCCATTGTGGCAACACAGATGGAGCTAGAGATTCTACTTAGCCGGTGGCTTACTGCTGCGCCAGGACAGTCGGTGCTGGCTGTCAAGTAGGAGCTCAGCTGGGGCCTTGCTTCTCCTTCACACGTGGCTGCTTGAGCTTCCTCCAGTATGGTGGCTGAGGTCCCAGAGGAAACAGGTGGACACTGCCAGTCCTTGCAAAGCCAAGGCAAAGATGTTAGACCCAACAGTGTGGATTAGATGTGCAGGAAGTTTGGCTGGGAAGGGAGGAGAAGCACTACACAATATAGGGGGAGGGAGATCAATGAATTTTTTGTTTGTATTTGTTTCTTAAGAATAGGAGAGACTTAACAATGAGACAGGGAAATCGGCCAACAGAAATTGGGGGAAATTATGACATAAGACTCAGAAAGGATATGAGGAGTTGGAATGAGGGGTGGGCTTGAACCATGGAAACTGGAGCAATGCTATTGTCACATAGTAAATACCTTCATGCCCTGGCTGGTTTAGCTCAGCGGCTGTAGTGTCAGCCTGCGGGCCAAAGAGTCGCACGTTTGATTCTAGTCAAGGGCACCTGAGTTGCAGGTTCAATCCCTCGTCCTGATTGGGGTCCTGCAGGAGGCAACCAATAGGTGTGTCTCTCAAATTCATGTTTCTCTCTCTCCCCCACCTTCCTCCCTCCCACTCTATCTAAAAACAATAAAAATAAATTCCTTTTGTGCCAGGGTGCTGAGGATACCAAGCTGAGTTAGACATACCTCATGTTCTTGACATGCTAAGTCTACTTGAAAGGAATTAACCATAAATGTATCTTTTCAGTATAATGTAGTACGTATAGTGATAGAAGTATTCAAACCATTCAGTGAGATCACCAAAGTACGAAACCCAGGTCGGCGTTTAGGAGCAGTAAGAGCAGGAGAGCTTCCTGGAGGAGGACAAGATGAGACTGGAGGGAAATGGGTTCAGACCTAGTTCAAACAGGAGGCTGAGGAAGTTTACATATGGTTATGTCCCACCCTAGCATTTTCTGAGCCTAGAGCAAGAGTACAAACAAATACTCACCTATAACTTTTTTTAAATTATAAATCAAGCCCAAAAACAATTATATAAAATACGTTAGATACATAGGGTATATATGGTCGATAGAGAATGCCTATTTTGACAGATGTACCTCTTTAAAACCTGGGAAGCCAAGTTCTAATTTAGGATTTTGTACTCCTCAGAATTTCACGCTTAAGCAGAGGCCCAGGAGAGCCACGGCCAGCCCGTGGCCCAAATCTCCTCTCTTCCGGCCACTGGCTCCATCATGCACCGCAAGGGACCTGACAGGTCAGGTGTGAACACCACATCTGCATGCCCAAGGCTCTGCCACTTCCCTCTGCAAACAGCCACTCCTTGGCCACCCCTTCAGCCTCGGGGTGCACACACGGGAAAGGATTAGGGACGAGATCCACACGGGCCAAGGAAGCGGGCATATGGCAACCTGCTCCAGGCACTCTGGGTCCTGAGTACTTAGAGCTTGTGGGTTGCATACTTTGGGAAGCCCGGAGGCTCTCCACCCCGCCGCCCTCTCAGGGGGACCCCAGGTGGCAGAGGCCAGAGTGCTCCGTGAAGCACAGGGACAGGCCCCTCTTGCCTGGACCAGGGGGTGGAACAGTCTGGTAGCCTTCGTTTTCTTGGCAAAACCCAAAAGCTAAGGGTATCTGCTGAGACTGAAGTTGTGTGGGGATCCATCCAGAGGAATCAACGCCACTTGCAAGTCTGGTTCCTTTAGTTCCTGGGGGACATAGTATCCCCGTGTTTGCCATGAGAATGTGTTTCTTAGCTTGAAGTGAAGCAGTGCACAGGGCAAGCAAACGTGGGCGGAATCGCCCAGGTACAACGTGTAAGCATTTCTTGGTAGATTTCTTTTCTCCTCTCTGGCCACTCGAATAGGCCCATAAAGTTTGCTTTGTGGCAGAAGCCTGGACTGAAAGAAGGGGGGGGAGGTCCATTACCAATCCCACTTCAAAGTCCCAGGGTCAGTAAACCTGATTTCAGTGCCGGAGTCCCCCGCAGGGCTAAAGCAGGTCACCTTCAGCAGGTCTGTTCACCATGAGGCATGGGGGGCTGTGGTGCAGTGGGGTCTCCTCAAGTCTGAGTTCAGATGACATCAAAGCTCAACAGGGACAGAGGCCAACAGAGGGTGGGATGTCCAGAGAGAACTAAAACAACTCTCATAACAATAGTAACATTCTTTCAATGAAAATGGAATGCTCCAAAGAGGAACATTTAATACAAAACGGGATGTATTAAGTAATGCAGCAATAACTCAAGTCATACAATCTTAAAAATATTTTTCTACATTTATAAAATTTTCATAACATGATTTTAAGAGTGTTTTAACTTATCTCTCTGTATATTATATGTGAACATTGATCAGATGATGCTTTTTTAGATGCTAGGATTCAAAAGACCTGTTCTACCATTAATCTTCTGTAATGGCTGCTGAAATCTTATTATCTGCATTTTATTGTCATGAAAACTAAAATATAGAGCAGTTAAGTGACTACCAAATGAACACGTGACAGATTGGAAATAGCACCCAATATTTTATCCTACCTATTAAATCATACTTCTTGCTAACCTCAAGGTGCCTCTTTCCCACTAGTTTCGATTCATGGCTACTGAAGTTCTGTGAGCTGGCCTTAGGAATCTACCATTAGTCAGCCCTACATATATATTAGATTCTGTTAAACAATTCCATTACAAGAGTAAAGGGGATTGAACTTGAAACTTTTTCTTTTGCAGACAAAGTAACATGTCATCTAATGTTCCATGTATCCGTGAAAGGAAGTCCTGGTTTAGAAAAGAGGTGATTAGGACAAATGTTCAACAAGGACCCATGTATAATGGAGTCATAATAGATGGCCTTATATTAAATCTCTGGTGTCAGAGACCCCTTCCCCACTCTACCTTCTCTCATAGCTATTACTGACTCCCTTCTATTGAGGTTATGTATGCACGTTTTATTTTCCCCTAACAAATTCTAAAGGCAGTGGTTGTGTCTCATAGAGTGTGTGTCCTCCACAGTGTATACCAATGCCTTGCTTGCAGTAGTTGCCCACTAAAATGTTGCTGAACAGACAAACAAACAAAAAAGATTTTAGATTACATCACTAGCCTTTCGAGATTGATGTCCAGCAGGACCCGGCCTAGCTATTAGTTCAGTCCTAGGACCCCTGTCAAGAACAGAGGAGATGAATTGCAGTGCTAAACCACCAGCTATTCTCACACTACAGACGCACAAACCAAATGAAGGATTGTGCATTATAGAAAGGCTGCCATTGGGATTGTTTTTTAAAGGTACAAATCCCTTGTTTAGTTTCTGCTCTGACTGCAAGGAGGACATGTGCACTTCTCATCAGGCCAAAACGACTGCTTAGATAAGAAATAAAAATCTAAGTGAGTTTATTTATTTTGTCTACATGGGGAACTCCTTTATGGTGATCTTGTCCTCAGGGGAAATCTGTTTATTGTGAAGGAAAAGGAAAGTCCCGAATAATTATGAAGCATCCTGCACACCCGAAGAAAGGAAGTCAGTAACAGTATCCCAATGTGTGTTGTATCTAAACTAAACTACAAAAGTAGCTTTTTACCATTGCATGCAAATGCGGCCTGGAAAACCGCCTAGTTTACATAATTGCACAGCTGTGGGCAGTCTGGCTTCCAAAATTCAGGATGGATCTTGATAGCACGTGTCAGACCTATAAAAGGGTTAATTTTGAAAACAGCCACTTTCATATACAGATGGAGACAGAGTGCTATCATCAATGTTTAATCAATCAATAGGCATTTATTCCTATGATATAAAGTTTACATTATCCTCCATCTGGAGTGATGGAAGAATAAGGAAGGGAATCTGTCAAAAGCAAAATTACTTCTTGTTAGCTTTGCCCCTGTAATTTCAGTTTGGCTTAGTGCATGTTAATCTTTTTTATGACTTAAATAAGGCAATAGACAGTGATTATACTTTAACCCTCTTGTGAATTTCTCAAATATGTGAATCTAAACCCAACAGTTTAGACCATGCTCGGGCTGAGTTGTCAGATCTCTGGCTCATAACATGATGAGATAATTGGCCAGTTCACTTTGCAGGTTCTCTTTCTTTACCAATTCTGTTCAAGCCCAAGGTTCTAGATTTCTCAACCCCTCTCTTTCTGCAGCAAGCATGCTCTCTGTTTTCATTTCAAAGTCCAGGAGTCAGAGTGGCACAAAAACAGAATTGCCTGGGTGAGTCCCTAAGCTATGTTAACTTCTCTAAGACTCAGTTCTTTTATCTTTAGAATGGCTACACTAATACCTGTGTGAGTGAAGGGAGTCGGGAAGGTGGTTGTGAAGACGGAGTGAAATAAGTACGTGAAATGCCTGGCACCCTCAGACCACTTCATTCATGCCCATGTCCTTCCCCTCCCTTAGAGGGAATCACTTGTTTCCTCTGCATTCTGAACAGTGTTTTGTTAGTGTTGCGGTTTGTTTGTTTCATTCGCTAGACTGAGGCTCATTAATTCACATGGTCAAAGCACAGAGTAGGAGAAGCAAATGTGTATCTTTCATTTCTGAAAAGACTAACTAGTTAAAAGGGGAAAAAGCAACTATACAAATGTGTTTAGTTTATCACCAGGGAGTGCAATTATGTATTACTATGTTGATATATTATGTATATACTATTATTATAAGTTCAATTATTACTATTCCTGGGATGTGAGTATGAGATGGTCAGTTAAAGTCCATACCCTCACCTGGCCAGTGTGGGTCAGTGGTTGAGCATCAACCCATGAACCAAGAGGTTGCCAGTTCAATTCCTGCTCAGGGCACATGCCCAGGTTGTGGGCCAAATCCCCAGTCAGGGGGCATGCAGGAGGCAGCCAATCTATGTTCTCTCTCATCAATGTTTTTTATCTCTCCCTCTCCATTCCTCTCTCTAAAAATCAATAAAAAAAAATTTTTTTAATGTTTAAAGTCCATACCCTCTGAGAAGATAAGTAATACAGAGGAGGGTGCATCACCTAAATGTGTGTTCTATAGAACATGTGTGCTAGTCTCCATTATATCTTATCTTTTAAATTTTCTTAATAAAGAAAGAAGTGGACAGGAAGCCTCCTTCTTACTAAGCCCTCACTGTGCACTGGATTTCTGCATTCATGCCTACAGTATTACAGATTCCCAAAGGAAGGGTCCCCACGCCGCTGTACTTCCAGCGACAATCATCTGTTACGTGCAGCAAACCTTCAGGTAGAAAATAGAGAGCTGCTGCTATTGTGTTTAAGTTCTCAGATCAAAGGTGGCAGTTGAAAGTAATACAAAGACCTAGTTCTCACTGTAGCAATTTCTATTTCGTTCAGGCTATGTAGGCAGCCATTGGAATGCAACATAAAATCAGTAGGTACTAATGAATAATGAATAAAGGTTTACTCCCAAACCAGGCCACCAAATGGAAAATCTACTTGATTTCACAATCCAAACCATTGTTCACCCACTTGTTCTGCTTCTTGCTCTCTGTATGTCCTACTTTTTCAATTCCCAGGCTGCTTAAACCACTAAGCAAATCTGTCACCATAACAAGTTCAACCTGCTTCTTTAGTCTAAGCTCAACTTTGCATCACAATAGAAAATTCTTCTATAGTAAGAATCTAGAGTGCAGATTGTGAATATTTAGAGATTTTTTTTTTATGTCTTTAATGATTTTTTAGAGAGAGAGGAAGGGAGAGAGGGATAGAAACATCAATGTGAGAAAGAAACATCCATCAGCTGCCTCCTGCACGCCCCCCACTGGAGATCGAGCCCGCAACCCAGGCATGTGCCCTCTCTGAGACTCAAACCGGGACCTCTCAGTCCATGAGACATGCTCAATCCACTGAGTCACACCAGCTGGGCTATTTAGTAATTCTTATGTCGTGAGAGTCCCACAAGGTTCCCCACGGGCATGCTCCCAACATGAAATGAAACCTGTGGAGGTGAAGCAGCATTGGTTTGATTTCTGCCGGGCCCTTCTGACAGGTACAAAGACTGGATGGAGTGTAGCCAATGGCCAGTGACCAGGATGGAGAGTGCAAGAAACATCCAATTTCCTCATTTTTCTTTAAGTCAACCTAAGTCCACTGCCATGCTCCAGTCCTCTGAAGAGCAGAAAGGTCAGTTTCAGTCATTATGGGAGCTCTCCGCCCTCAGACCACACCAAGGTCCCCGGATCTTCAGTAACACTAAATCTCAGAGAGGCCCCACTGGTCATGAGACACTGAGGGACAAAGAACAGCACCAAGGTCACCATGGCCCCAGCCCTTTGGGATAGGACAGTGCACTTGCTTCTGCTCCGTGTGCGGAACTGAGGGTACCCTGGGCAGACTGGAAGCCCCTCCTCTGAGTGCATCAGGTAGACATTCCCTCTAAGCAGACCTGCTGCTCCCTGTGTGGCTGTCACCGGGGGCCATGCCCCCCACTACCGATGAAACTCATCAACTGCCAGCCTCCTCTCAGCCCTGGGTGCGAGATCTCTCATCCCCCCTCATTGCTCTCAAAAGCACTCCCAGCATCCCTTTCTTCTCCAGAGATACCTAATCTCGCCTGAGCTGCGACTTTTACAAAAACCAGGAAGATCTTCTGTTTTTGAGATGAGAGAGGGAAAACCTCAGCTTTCTGTTAGAAATGGAAAAGGTGGGAGAGACCTTAAGAAGGAAGCAAAACTGAAATCTCAGAGAGTAGCCTGTCCCACTGGTCTCATAAACAAGCAGGAGATAAGAGTTGCCCTTGACCTCTTGGCCTGGGAACTGGGTAGGATCAAGTCTCCCTGACAGAAGTCATAGGAGCCACAGTCAAGATGCATCAGCTCCAGGGACACTGGCTAAGTGTGAGGACTGAGAAACAAGCATGGGTGTTTCTGGGCAGTGCCCCTGTGTGCCTTCCCACCCATCCCTCAAGTGATTCTGGGCAGAGGTGCACAGGGGTTGGGAGAAGGAGGAGATTAAATGAAAGAGGAAAGATGCAATGAAGAGTCATAATAGCAAAAGCACGGCAGGAATCTGCATGCACAAGACCATCCCACCTTTGAGCCTAAAATCCAACCGGATGTATGGAAAGAGGTCAGCCATCCATGGTCAAAGGGATTACAGATCGATGCCAGCAGGGGGCGCCAAGGAGGAAGAGGGAAGGTCGTTCGCAGAACAGTGTTACTGCCCAGAGCCAACTGGAAGGGGCCCTAAGAACCAAAAAGGAGAGAAGAAACCATGTTTACTCAGGGCCTCTTGGAGCCATGCAACGGTCACACAGTGGACAAATGGCCAGGAGACACCAGTGGAGCAAGAGGACAGGAGAGGCACACATGCCCGACACTCAGAAACTCTGCCAGAGAACTGGGGCTTTTATAGCCAGGGACCTCGCTTCTGGGGGTTCCAAAGGAGTCTACACCTGCTACCATTCACCACTGTAGACAGAGACTGTTGACCATGCCCTGTCAACCTGGTGTTGCCGTGAATACTACTTCAGTTGCACTTTCAAACACAAGTAAAAGCCTCTTAACACTATAAGAGAACAGTTCATCTTCTTAAATGACAAGATGCCTCAGTCTGGTGCCTGTGTGATTTGACTGAAATTGAACTTAAGCAAATATTTATGGGAACAGGAAGCAATGATTAACAAATTCATTAATTCAATTACGGCACAGGGTAGCTCCTCAATAAATGTGTGTTGTCACTGCAGCCGATGGTAATTAAAATCCTGTTTCTAAATGGGTTGTGATGTATAATCATTTCATAACTATCTAAGTCCTTATGCCTTGATGAGAACTATCATTATGTGTAAATATTGACTAAGGCTGAGCCTCACACATGCCACTGAAATTCAAGTTTATATTCTCCTGCTCACCCACAGTAATGAACTACACTGGGACCACCATCCAAACAAACAACTCTTTGCATTGATGACGGAAGTACAGTCTGAAGCCAAGATGGCTTGTGGTCACTTTTCCATATTCTACCAACAATCTGGACTTAGGCAGACGTTTTGCATGAGTCTTCTGATATTTCGTCATCATCCAGTGACTTTTAGGGCTACTAGTGGTGAAGGACCTCTCCCGGGTTCAGTCCCACAACATACCAGGAGGAGGTGGAGGCTGAGCCCTGGAGGGTGCCATGGGCCTGTGAGTCTCCCAATGCCACCCATGAGAGGGGTCATTTTTTGTTGTGTTTGTTTGTTTGTTTGGGATTTTTTAGGAGACTATCTTGTCTTTAGAATGACCCCCCCAAAAATTGTTTTTTAAATGTCAGCCAAAATTGGTAAGAACTAAAATGCTGAGTTTGGTTCCTATCAGGCATTTGTCAATGTCTCTTCTAATTTTCACTAAGTTAAAGATTGAATGGATATAGATGTGGGGCTCCCTTAGACACTTTCCTCTGCCACACCCAACATCCTCCCCCCCCACACACACACACACACATGCACCAAACTATTTTATAACTTACCAAATGGAAATGACCCATAGGACACTATTTGTAAGGGAATTAGAGTAAGTCAGGCAGCAACTTTAAAAATCAATAAACCTGTGGAAAACAGTGTGGAGTTTCCTCAAAAAAATTAAAAATGGAACCACCCTTTGACCCAGTGATTTCAATTCAGGAATATACCCTAAGAAGCCTGAAACACCAATCAGGAAGAATATATGTACCCCCATATTCATAGCAGCTCTATTTACAATAGCTAAGATCTGGAAACAGCCCAAGTGCCCATCCTTAGATGAGTGGATAAAAAAGCCATGGTACATTTACACACTGGAATACTATGCAGCTGTAAGGAAGAAGGCTCTCTTACCCTTTGCGACAGAATGGAGGAACCTAGAGGAGACTGTTATGCTAAGGGAAATAAGCCAGCCAGAGAAAGGTATCACATGATCTCACTTATCCATAGATTCTAATGAACAAAATTAATTGACGAACAAAATAGGTCCAGAGGTATGGATGCATGGAACAGAATAACAGATCTGGGGGGAGGAGGACAGGAAGAGATTAACCAAAGAATAGGTATTTATATATGCATAACCCGTAGACACAGACAATAATATGGGGAAGGCCTGGGGTGGGGTGGGGGTTGGGTGGAGGGGACAAAAAGGGAGAAAATGGGAGACATCTGTAATACTGTCAGATTAAAAAAAAAAATCAATAAACTCAAACCCAAATTCATATTTTGCCACAAGTTACCCTTCAATGCCGCCCACCCAACACCAATCAGCTGCGGTCTTTGCACTGCTAGGCCTGCCGGAAACGAGAGTAGTGTTTCCTCTGCCCACAGTTTGGTGGGAGTGGACGGTCTATTTCACAGGCTTGCATGGGATTAGCACAGAGCGGCAATGGAGACTACTGTGCTTTCTCTTCTGTATTTCTGTATACATACCTTCACTCATGGGGAAGTATCTATTGAGGTCAGGGGTAGGGTAGAAAGCATTAAGATTATTCTAACAGAAATTCAAAGAGAAAGAAAATGTTTGTGTTTAGCTTTAGGCATTCAAAGTTGAGAAACGTGATAATTTGAAAGACAAATCTTGTAGAGAGAGAAAGGAAATTTTCTAAATTCCTTTAGTATGTCGGGAACCAAGCCTGAGGAGTTTGGATTTTTTCCCAATACTATAGACAAGATTCCCCTTCTGCTCAGGACTATGTGGCCATCATACTAGTTGCCCTAAAGCAGAAAGAGGGTTGCCACAGACGAAGACGTATAGAGGGAAGATTCTAAGCCTGTAAGAAAAAGCTGGGAGGTGGCCTTCTCTAGGCGAGGATCAGGGGAAGAGTTGAGAAAGGCCAGGAAATTGAGTTCCAATATCAAGATTCTCA
The DNA here is from genome assembly GCF_014108415.1 of Molossus molossus. Taxonomy (NCBI): domain Eukaryota; kingdom Metazoa; phylum Chordata; class Mammalia; order Chiroptera; family Molossidae; genus Molossus; species Molossus molossus. The sequence goes on along the minus strand of NW_023425347.1, from coordinate 21,396,223 downwards.
TGGCCTACTTCTTATCCTTGGGGTAGGTAGAGCTTTTGAAATATCCAGAAGGGTATGGGATAGCCATCTAACCCTGGGCCAGTGGCATGTTCCCAGGGTGCACCAGGGCCTTCCCCCAGCCTAGGGGAGGGCACAACCTCATGAGTGGAAAAGGCGTGATGGGTCTTCTGATGCCCCCTCCCAGCAGTGTGCATGGACTCTGGATGCAGGGGGGCCAGCACGGGCTGGGTGAGGGTGCTGAAGCCCACAGGTGAGGGCTTTAAGAAAAGGGGGAAAGGGCCCAAACCAGTGGTAGGTGCTAGCGCATCAGCCCCCCTCTCCCCAGATGCTGGATGCAACCAGCCATACCTCAGCATCCAATGAACCCAGGGCAGGAAAGGACAGCCACTTTGTCTTGGAAGACAGAAGGAATACAAATGACCTCATTTTCAGGAGGTCACATGCCATCTGGGGGTACAGCAGAGCCAGAGATGGAAAGTCTGAGAGACCTGAAGAGGCAGAGGCTAACCTGTACATCAGACTAGGCTCATAGAATTTTATGGAAAGGTGGGGTCCCCTGCCCTCCCCGGACAAGAGGAGAACAACAAAGAGGCTGTGTTTTCTTCAGGCAGAGAAGTGTGACATGAGCAAATTTGCAACGTGGGCCCAGTAGCTTCAGGAAGAGTCCAAATCATCTGCATGCGTGGGTGGCAGACCCGGAGCCTTGGGAAGGCCGACATCGCTGATTTCCAGAACATAAAATCCCCTTCTTTGACAATGTTAGTTTGTAGTGTGTGTGTGTGTATACTAACATACTAACATATATATATATATAATTTGTAGATTTTTCTCTTTAAGAAATGTGCAAGATGATGAACATATGTGGCAGGACATTGGGTCTCCTCCTCCTTCATGCCATGTCTGGTCATCTCACACATGCTCCCCCTCTGGGGCAGATCAGAGGGCTCTCCCCCTCCATCCAGGAAGAAAGCAGGAGTGGACGCACCGGCCACGCCGTGAGGCTCTGCCTCAGGGATCTGTGGGGGAGCGGGTGAAGCAAGACTATCCCCAGGATGAGGAGTCTTCCCCGAGGTCTGAGAGAGAGGTGGCGAAAGAAAGAGGGAAGTCTCCTGTGAGTGGCATGAGAAGCAGAAGGAGCCATCTGATTAGGTTCGAAAAGCGACTTCCTATTCTTTGGCCAAGGGGAGTTATGGATTGCAGTGGAGACACTGGGGCCAGAGGTCAGGATCTGGACTATACATCCTATTGGAACGTGTGCGCGCGCCCGCAACAGAGAGAGAGAGAGATCAGAGGAGATAGGGAACAAGGGAACAGTGGGGCTGGATAAGAAGAGATTTCCTGGGAGTGGACACGCTGTCCTTTTTTCCAACATAAACAGCAAGGTTATATGGTTACATAACACAAAGAATCACTCCAAATATATTTCTTTCATATTAATTGTATTCTTTTATTATCATTTGATAAATAATATTTAACTCCGACTTTCTTTCCTAGTCAGGAAAAGAGTATATCACATAAATCTTGCTGGTCAGAAACAAGAGTAGTGACGGTTTTCAAAGGTACGGGAAACCAGACCCATCTCTGTGTATGCGTGTGTGTATGACCACCGTGCTTTCCGGCTATTGAAGTAAGGTGGGGAAGGGGGAAGACGGGATAAGGTGAGGTGGAGGAGAGCAAAGCAACCTTTTCAGTTCCTGGAGTGGTTCTTCCTCATTTACTGCTGAGACCCGTCTGCCTGCAGGACTCTGAATGTTTGTGTCTGGACAACCTACTCCGTTGCTTTATTTTACTACCTCAGCCCAAAGAAGTATTTTGTTATGTTTTTTCACTCTCTCCCACCTTGCTCCTGAGTCTCTACTGCATGAACAAGCTTTAAGGGACAAGCGAACTGTCAAATAGAGCAAAGAGTGATCATTGCAAAGAATTACCTTCAAGTTCACTGGGGTTTTCAGAAAGAAATGTTCAGAGTTGTGAGTGGCCATCTATTTAACTGCTATAAAATGTAAGAAGCTTTTCACATAGACCCTCCCCTTCCAAAAAACACCCTCTTTATGGGGTACAGGGTAGAGCAGGAACATGAACTATCTAAAATTGTCAGCTACATAACTCATTTTAACCTGAATATCTTGACAATTTAAATTTGAGAGAGAAACAATATTCACTATTCTTCTTTTTCATCAGGTGTGAATAGCGGAGTACAGGTGTGAGGGACCCTGAGTTTTGTGCTGTGCCTTTGAAAAGAGAACAAAACACAATGTCCTGAGATAAATTGTCATTTTCTGCCGCTATTGTTTCCTTACAAATTCTTAGGGAAATGTTGCCACCTTCTGGACAAACGTGCCATAAGCGGTCACCACAACCTCCACTTCCAGCCTGTTTATACACCCGGTTCCCTGGGTTAGGAAAAGAAACCTTTGCTTTGGTTTTCTTTCTTATCTGTTATTTTGCCTGCGCAACACTGACCCACTAAAACAAAAATCAAGCTACTATAAACGAATCAATCATATTCATAAAAGAACAGAAAGCACAGTTCACCAATAAAGCAACTTCTTCAAAGCAGGAATAATCAATCTCACAAAGTTTAGCAGGTTTTAAAAATCTCATTCCCAGGCTTCTTAATTCTTACAGGGCTTGGAGAAAGGTGGATAGCTTCTCAACCAGGCGCGTGCTCTCTCGCTCTCTCTCTCTCTTTCTCTCTCTCTCTCTCTCACAATATTATGCTTTCAGAAACAGGTTCATGTTTGCCTTGCTAAATGTCTTGAATTTTACTTTTTCAATATATTTTAGTATGTAAAAGTCATTGGTAACATTTCAAGCATAAAAATACAATAGCAGAATCCATATGCTGATTCATAATTTAAAAATGTATGTCCCCTTTACCTGGTTAGTGTGCCCCCTTCCATTAGTCAGTTCTCACTAGCAAACCTATCTTCAATAAAGAAGGTGATTAAGATGGATGTGTTCATTTCCTTAAGAGCTGTGTTTGTGTCTCTCTGAAGAAGACTAAATAGCAAAGAAGGAACCACACCAGCACGCTGAGCCAGGACATGCCACCCAACAAACAGCTCGGGGTCGTCTTTCTGATGTTTCTGTTTCTGTTGTGGAGAATGGACAAGTGTAGACAGTTGATTTCTCGGCCGCATGAGCACCACCTGGAGGACCCTCCCGCGGGCTCTTCCCGGCCCAACGTCCGCTGCATTCAGATGCTGGCAGAGGGGGCGCTATTTCTCTGAGAGCCTCTCCTTACCAGGAGGACGCAGTTGACGGTGATTGACAGCCCGGTGCACCTGCGTCAGGGCTGCCCCTATTTATAGGAGAACCATCAGGGAGGCCCAGGCTCGCTCACTGCAGCTCGTCCCGGAAGCTGCTAGTGGACTGTCCGCTGGTCTCTAACCTCTAGGCCAGATGGCAGGAGCCCTGTCACCCCATCCAAGAGTGGCATCTCTGTGCTGGACCGCCACCTCGATTTCTTCTAGGCTCATCCTCTGGCTGGAGGCGCAGCGCGTTCCTCGGCGTCCTTGAGAATGAAGTAAGTCAGGAGGGAAGGTCAGTGTCTCTGACCACCTGGCAGATGGTCCTTTTTGCTGTCCACCAGACGCTCGCTGAGTACTTACATCACATCACCTGTGAGGCTGGAGATCAGACTGGGTGTCACAACGGATCCCTGGGGAATGGTAGGATCATGCCACACAGAGATGGGGACTCAGCCACCGACTGCCTCCATCTCTCAAATCACTGGCTGCAGTGTTCGCTTAAATAGCACAACTTAAGGCTGACTAGCAGCGGTTCAATGGAGGCAGCTTCACACAGGGTGGGGGTGGGGGAGGTACCTGAGTGACTGCACAGAAAAGCACAAAGAGAACGAAAGGGGAAAATAGAATTTTTTAAAATGCGTGTTCTTCTTAGAAATCTTCTTGCTTTGAATTGGGAAGTCCCTGGTGCAGAAATGCCTTTGGTGCTGGTGATAATCTGGGCCTGCAAGTGCTAAATTGATTCACTGTCCTGCAGACACCCAGGGGCTGAATATCAAGGAACAAATGCATTAATCATGGCAGAGCCTGCGTGCCAACCACATAAAGACCACTGCTCCCAGCAGCAGAGAGAGCGTGGACCTTTCCACAGACCACACACTCTGAAGTAGCTCTCGGAAGTCTCATTGCTGAGTGTGCATGCATGTGTGACTTTCTCCAAAGCATGCATTTAGCAATAAATGTGTTTACATTTACCTTATGTTAAATTTTAAAAAAAGAGACAGGTAGAATCTTTGGACCAGAGTCTTTACAGATGAAACAAACACAGGGACACACACGCACACGCACACGCACACGCACACGCACACGCACGCACGCTTTCAGGGAGAAACAGAAAATAATGTTTGGCAATTACGGTCCACAGCTGCTGCAGTTCCAATGTGTGTGTGCTACACAGGTGCGGCCATTATAACAATGAATAGCACGCATTAAAGGTGCCATCCATAGGGGTAATAATACTAGGGTTGAAAAGGTATTTTCATTTGCAGCCTGATGTTAGGCAGAAAATAAAATAAGGCGTTTCACAGCCAGCCTGATGGCTCAGCTGCCACACGGGAGGCACAAGCCTGAGAGTAATCTAGGACTCTTATGTGTGCGTCTGACAGTGGGAGTCTGGCAATGGTTACCTGGAGAGATCACCAGATATCTTCCTATTCTTAAAAAAGGCCACTGATTGGGGAAACTAAGGCACCTGCAGTTTCTAGAGTCAGCAACATCGGCCAGTATAACATTGATCCTTGCCCAGCACCTACTAGTCTCTGCATACTAGAACTATTGTTGAAAAAATCCAGGGAAATGGTCCCAATGGATGGGGCAGTAGGGGGGTCCTGCAGCGGGGAAGCCTGGAGGAGAGTCCCTCCCTCCTCCTTGGGCCTTGTCTCTGGGCAGTGCTGTCTCTACACCCACATCCCTGCCCAGGGCCCAGCTTTGAGGGCTTGACCCTAAGCCCAACACAGCCAAGTGGCTTTGCTCACCTCTGGCTTTAAAAGCCCAACAGCGGATGGGCACAGTATCTCATTGTTTCATTTGCCCGAACTTCTCAAATCACTGACCTCTTTGATCTCAGTGGGAAAATCACCTTCAGGCAACCAAGGCATTTATGCAGATGAATGGTTGAAAGAAGCTGAGGAGGGAGGGCTCTGGCTGGTTGACTAGAGAATTGGAACTGATTTAGAATAGAAGACAAGAGGCCAGATCTCAGCACCGCCACACGCCAGCTGCAGGACCTTGAGCACACTCCACCCTCTCTGGACCTCTGCAAAATGGGACAGTCGTATCTGCCGCAGAGGTTCTACTGAGGTTCCAATGAGACCAAGTATGTGAAACTGCTCAGCATCAAGCCTGGAACACAGTGGGCACTAGATAAATGGTAGAGATCATTTGAGTAGCTTCTATTTATCCATATTTATTTTTCTGAGTGGGTCTGTGAAGAACCTCTCAGTGATTCTAGGCAAGATAATGGAAATCTGTACTAGGAAAGGGGGAAAAGTGTACAATAGAGATTTCTCAGTACCATAGCGAGCTTCAGACCAAACACTCCAAGCAGACTGTTTAAAAAAATAAGCTCAACAGAATAATTGTTTTCATATTGTTTACTTTCAGTAAGGGTGAAGCAAACACTAAAACAGATAATAATGCGTGCTGTGAGGTGAATGTTAAAAACTGAAGTCCATCAGACCAGGTGGGTGTTGACCTGGCTGCTGTGGACGGGGCATGCTTTGCCAGTGCCCAGGTGGAGAGCCGCCCACAGCTTGGGAGTCTGGAAGCCCGCTGGCCTGGCACAGAGGCCTCGGGGCTGTGGGGACACGCGGCCCTCGCCAGGCTGAGAGCTGTCCTAGTGAAATGGGATAGGCCCCAGTTTACCAAGGAAGGTGGGAACACGGCCCTTTTTAGAGGCCTTAAAAGTGAGGAGAGGATTAAAATTAATTTGAAACTTCCCAGGAAGCCTGCATAATGAAAACAAAACTCAATTGCAGTGCTGGCTGGCATGCTCGGGATCTGGAAGGGCTCACAGCAGAGCCCAGCTGACGCCTGCTGGGGGGATGAGCGACAGAACTGAGTGGTGACCATGAGAATGCTGGTAGAATGAACAGTCCTGGTCAAGCTCTCACAGTATATTCATTCACTCACTCACTCATTCATTCATGCATCCATCCACTCATTCATTCAGCAAAACTTTTGACCACAGAGTAAGAGCTGGCATCATCCTAAGTCCATTATAAGACATCAGGCCATTCCGGCCAGTGTGGCTCAAGGGCTGAGCATCAACCCCTGCACCAAGAAGTGGCCGCGTTGATTTCTGGTCGGGGCACATGCCCAGGTTGTGGGCCCGATCCCCAGTGGAACAATCGATGTTCTCTCTTATCAATGTTTCTATTTCTCTCTCCCTCTCCTTTCCTCTCTCTCTGAAATCAAAGGGGGGAAAAAAGACATCAGGCCTCGTATTTAAGAAACTGACAGTCTGGGAGCAGAGACAAGCATCTCAACACATAGTTATAAGACTGTAGGATAAAGTATTTGGCAGAGGAAGAAAGGGGTGCCATGAAACACTTAGGAGGGCTACCTAATCCAGACCGATGGTTCAGGAGAGGTTTTTAAGAGGAGCAGATACCTGGACTGAAATTAGACAGGAAAAGAGGGAGGAGTGGATGCAGAATGGGCAGAGACCTATGGGAGGGCATACAAGTCATTCTGCAAACTTGGAACTGAAGGTTGGAAGGGGGAGGTGGGAAAGGAGAGGCTGAAATGGCAACTGGTGGTCCTGCCCTGTCTGCTATGATTACTAAGGAGGAGTGGGAGTTGAGGGGAGATCTTTGAGCCAAGGTCATTAAAAATAGAATATACACATGCAAAGTGGTAGTCAGACTTGAAGAAGGCTCGCAGTGATCGCCACCTTCTGGTGTGGTCCCTTCCCATCCTGACCAGAGCTGGTCTGTGAGACGAGACTATGCCAGAAGTAATGTTCGGTCACTTCCAAGATTAAGCTACACAAAACATAGCCTCTCTGCTCTCTCAGATGCTCACTCTGGGAGAAGCCAGCTGCTGTGTCTTAGAGCGACCCTGTGAAGGTGCCCTGTGGCAACAATCTGAGGCCTTGGTGTGAAACCCTTCAGCCCCGGCCAACAGCTTGACTGCGGCCCCTGAGAGCCCCGGAGCCAGAACCCCCAGCAAAGGGGTGATTCTTTCTCAGAAACTGTGTGAGAACAAATGTATGTTGGTGCCAGCTCATTTCCCAGGAGCAGATATACACTTAGTAACATGGAAAAAGCATGTATGCATAAGACAGCTAGTTATGAAGACAAAAACATGTTTAACATGATGCTACTTTTATACATTACAGACTGTTATATTGTATTTATAATGATAATTCTTATCAATCTTTACATAAAATTTAATGAAATCTGGCATTTGTTTGCATAATTTCCTTAATGTCACATACCTTTCCCCCTTTGTGGATACTGTCTTTCAAAATCACACTAAAAAACCATTAAAAACGTAATGTCCACCGGTGAATGGTTTTTTCCCTGAACAGAAGGAGGTCCACTTGTCCACATTTTTGCTTGGACCATGCAGGCAACGGCAGCCTCCCACCCCATTGAGTGTAGTGTGCTCCAATGTCCTGTTACATCAAATGAACCATAAAAGTAATTTTTAAATGTAAAATCCCATGATAATGTCAACGAAGGCTTGTAACTAGCATAAAATGCAGATCGCCAGGTCGGTTTAAACCAGGGGCTGATTCTCTGAAGCGCTGTGGAGCCGCAGAAGGCCTGCTGTGCCCGGGGCGGTGCCTCGGCTGCACGGTCGCGGGCTATGAACCCGGGGGTGGGGCGGAAGGAGCCGCGCAGGCCAGTCCGCTCCCAGCGCAGGTTTGTGAGCTGCAGGGTAGGACAGACACCCCGACAGGCCCAAGTTATCTCAAAGGAGACAAGTTACAAGGGGCTGAGTTGGCAAAGGAGGAAACTGGACCTGCTCAAGCATTCCCAAAGTTGGGAGAAAGACGACCCTTACAGGCTCATCTCAGCAAGATGAACCCAACTCCCAGGGGGTGTAGGTGCGTGTTTTCGGGGGCAGGGTCACGGGAACGCCTCGAGGTGGTTCGGAAGGTACCCCAGCAGCCAGCCTCTCGGGTGTCACTCAGAAGCTACGTTAGCTGCTTGTTTCCTCTACCGCACGACACAACAGTTATCGATTCGTTAAAATTACATTAAACAGCTAAGAATTTTCTTGCAGTCTTAACACTTCTCCTAAACACTTTAGTCATATATTCAAGGCTTAGCCTGTATTATAAAAGTGGTGTTTAAGGTCATACCACCTTTTTTTTTTAGTTTGTTTGTTTTTTTTTTTTTTAGTTTTTTAATTTTTGAAGAACTTAGTTCTTTGAAAAACTTTAATTCTTAAAGGGTACTCTCCACAGATGTTTGAAAAGCTCTCCCTAGCAATGCCTTGGAATGAAGATGTCCTTGTCTCGGGCCATCAGGGTGACAAATGCCCAATCTGAGCGCTCTCAGCGGGGTGGGAGGCTACCATTGCATGTATGGCCTGAGCAGAAACGTGCAAAGGTGAACCCCCTTCTGTTTCCTTCGAGAAAAAGCCCCTTCACCGGTGGACATCGAGTTTTTAATGGGTTTTTTAGTGTGATTTTTGACTGACAGTGTCCATAAAGGAGGAAAGGTAGAGAGGACATTAGACAACATTAAGGTAATCATGCAATCACATTCCAGAAGATTTTGTTAAGTTATTCTCGCTGCTGTGCTTCCAACAGAGCTGTGTTTGCGAAGTGAACTTGGAATCGGTCCTCGGCTTCAATAAGCATTTGCCCCAAAGACCAGGCACCCAACCCACTGTGCGTTTAGATTTAAAGATACCTGCCCGATCTTTCTCCACTGAATAAATAGAGCCCAATTTCTAGATGTGAAAATGGCATTTATTTTCACCTGTGATTGAGATAGTCATTTCAGGCCACGCCGTTCTACCTTCTCCAGGGTATTAGGAAAGCCCTCGGTCCTGCAGTCCCAAGTATAAGCCCACCAAATACCTGTTTTTCTTCTTAGAATCTTTTAGATCCCTACATGGAAGAGCTCCTTTTGACCTGAGGTCCTCCATAAAATAGCACAAACATGATGAAACAGTTAAACCACATAAAACTTAAGTGAACTACTGTCAACACAAAAGATGACTCACTAAGAGAAAAGGGATCCTTTGCAGTGGTGGTTTATATTGGGCATGGATTTAATAGCCTCTACAGAGATAAAAACATTCATTTATTTTTCCTCACTGTAAAGCTACAATTGTTGGTACTCTTTCTCCAAGATAGGCACCACCACTCACATATACAACTAATTTTATGTCCCTCAAAATTGGTGACTGAACAACAGAAGTTTGTATCCTTCCTTTTTCTCTCCAAGTGTGGATAGACTTCCTTTGTAGAAATGCCTGAAAGTACTGATACACCTTGGAAGGATTCTGTTAAATCATTTAAAGAGGGGAAGGAATTTTGCTTCATTCCCTAACAGACTGGGGGAAGCTAACACTTGTGAAATGGCTTGGTTGTCACTTTGTTGTGATCACGAGTGTGGCCAGAAGAGGGGCTTTTCACTGGATTTCTTGACTTAAAATCTGGATTATGTTGCAAACTTGACCACGCCTAATTATTTCTTTTTGTATGACTCTGCGGTTCTTTCTGTTATTGGTAGGGTGTTTGAGATACACCTGCAGCCTTGGGTAACCTGATGTGACTTGGGAGCTACCAGAATTTCTTTTTTAAGAGACCTACCATTAGCATGCTTTGAAATAGATTGAACTTGGAGCCAGTGAAAAGTGACGTGGCTGGAATGAATATGGAAAATAAAATTGCATATTTGAGTAAGAAAAATAAATAAATAAATCATCGATGTATTGGAAAGAGCATGAACTTAAGAGTCGTATGGACCTGAGTTGAAATCCCAGGTCTCCCACTTGTTATTAGCTAACCTCTCTGGGCCTCAGTTTTCTCATCTGTAAAATGAGGGTGCATGCCTTCTCTTTATTACCCAGAGTATAGCTGTGGTGCTCCTTACAATGAGCAACGTTCAACCACAGGTGAGTTCTTGAGACCAGAGGCTATTTTGGTATTCCTAGTGCAGGCCAGGCATAGAGGGAGAGTTCAAAATGTTTGCTGACGTGAATTAAATTGATGTTGGGCCACTGGGAGGCCATAACTTCATTATTTTTCATCTAAGTGTTGGTGACAGATTTTCTTGCCAAGTAGACTCACACTGGACAGGACTCTAGGCCCTCACCAGTAAAATGGAAGAAGAATGGCCTCAGTGAGGGTCCTTAGGATGGTCCAAAGTAATTCTAAATTGCTAGTGACCACGTGAAATTGTGGGTACATTTGTTTACATAAACCTTTGCCAACTATGAATTTAATACCCAGAAATGTGTATACAAAATAATGGCTACATGTCTGGACTAAAGTTTCACTCACATGCTAAGCGTTTTGGCACCTCAACCCGTAGCAAGGAAGGACTTGGCCGGCCTTTTGCCCTGACAACGTGTGAGAGCCCAGATTTCAGGTCTAGCATGAGCCCTTCAACCAACCGCCAGGGCCCGTGGGAAGTCCGGGGAATCTCCTCGGCACGTGCCTCCCGGGGGAGGGCCATCTGAGTCAGTGGTGTAAGAAGGATCACTCTCATTTTCAAAATGGAGGAGGCCAGACTTGCCATGCCCAGAATCCTCCTGAAGAGGGAAATGGGGCTTCAGGCCTTGGGCCAAGGCAGCCATTTTTTTAATTTAATTTTCAAATAAAAAATGCATTCACATTATTCAAAAGCTCTATATAAACATAAACAGAATGTAAACAGACACCTCACCAAAGAGGCTACAGGAATGGCAAATAAGCACATTGTAGGCCTTAGGGAAATTCAAATTAAAACTTACTTAAAGGGCTGTACTTTAAAATACAATCCCTGCCCTGGCCGGTTTGGCTCAGCGGTTAGAGCTTTGGCCTGAGGTCCAGAGAGATCCGGGTTCAGTTCCCGCTAAGGGCATGTACCTCGGTTGCAGTTTGACCCCGGCCCTGGTTGGGTCATGTAGGTGGGTTGGGTTGTGCAGGTGGCAGCCATTGGATGTGTCCCTTTGATGTCAATGTTTCTCTCTCTCTCTCTCTTCCCCTCCCCTCCCACTCTCTCTCCCTCTCTCTCTCCCTTTCTCTCCCTCCCACTCTATCTTAACAAAAAAATGGAAAAATGTCCTTGGATGAGGATAAAAAAAATAATAATACAATCCCACCCTGGCTGGTTTGGCTCAGCGGTGGGAGCATTGACCTGCGGACCAGAGAGTCCCAGGTTCGGTTCCCACTAAGGGCACATACCTCAGTTGCAGTTTGTCCCCAGCCCCGGTTAGGGTCGTGTGCGGGAGGCAGCCACTCAGTGTGTCTCTTTCTTACTCCCTCTCTCCCTCCCGCTCTATCTGAAGCTAAATGCAAATATGTCCTCAGGTGAGGACAAAAAAAAAAAAAAAAAAACTCAAGTGTTCTTTAGGGTGTGAAGCAACTAGAACTCACATACGTTATGGGAGGGAATGGAAAAAGTATAGCCACTTAGAAGACAGTTTGGCAATTTCTTATAAAGATACACATACACTTGCTACACAATCCAGCAATTTTAATTTTGCGTGGGTATTGACCCTACAGAAATAAAAACATTTTCATATAAAAACATGTACATAAATGATTATAGCAGCTCTATCACCATTACTAAAAACCAGAAACAACCCAAATGTTCCAAACAGTGAACGCATTAACAAACTATGGAACATCTATATCACGGAATGCTACTCAGCAATAAAAAAGGATAAACAATTGATACAACTTGAATGAGTTTGAAAGGCATCATGCTAGTAAAAGAAGTCAGTCTCAGAAGATTACATATCATATTTTATGAATAAGACATTCTTTGAAAAACAAAACTATAATGATGGATAACAGAGCAGGTGTTGCCCGATGTGAAAAGCAGGGGGTGACTACAAAGGGAGTTTTGGGGTGATGAAACGGCTCTATATATTGAGTGTGGTGGTGGATACCTGATGGTCATATCTACTAAAATTCATAGAACTGGCCCTGGCTGGTTTTGCTCAATGGTTAGAGCGTAAGCCCCGCAGACCAAGGAGTTGTGGGTTTGATTCCAGTCAAGGGCACATACCTCGGTTGCAGTTTGGTCCCCAGCCTGGGTCCAGTCGTGCGGGAGGCAACTAGTCATTGTGTCTCTCTCACATCGATGTTTCTATCTATCTCTCCTTCCCACTCTATCTGAAAATAAATGGAAAAATATCCTTGGGCGAGGGTTTTTAAAAAAACTTCATAGAACTGTACACTCCCCGCCCCAAATTTGCTGTCTAATTTTATATAAAATTTTAAAATACTAAAAAAATAGAATGGAAAAAATGTATTGATCATCTGTAATGTCTGCCCAATCCCACATCCTTGCTCAGAAGAAACTATTATTACTTTCTTTCAAAGGGTTTCTTTATACCTATACAACTGGCATATTTATTTTTCTTCCCTTTAACACAAAAAGTAGCTTCTAATACATCCTGTTCTGAAACATGCATTTTCACTTGACAGTTTCTCAAAGATCTTTTCATATCAGTGTATAGAGGACATTCTCATTCTTCTTTATAAAACTCTAATATTTTATTGTATGAATGTACCACATAATCCCTTAATGATGAACATTTGGTTTGTTTCTAATCTTTCACAGACATTAATGCAATGAATAACTTAGTATATGTAAAATTTCATGTATGTGCAGTTATCTATAGAATAATTTCCCACAAATGCAATTGCTGGATCAAAAGGGCAAATGCATTTGTAGACATGGCTAAAATGCCCTCCATGGAGGTTGCATGAATTTACACTCCCGCCAGCAATGTTGACAATCAGGGAAGCCACTTTTGAGAGCTAAAAACAGAGAGAAAATGGAAAACCATGGAATAAACTGTGTTACAGTTCAAACAGTATTTGCTTCAGAAGTTAAATGCTAAGCAACCTTTTGTTCAACAAATTTTATTGAATGTTGACTATGCTCTTAGCAGAGTGCTTGCTACAGATGAACTGCAATAGACAATGTAAGAAACAGTCCTATCCCTCAAACAATTTATAGTAAGGGCAACAAGATCCATATAGAAACCTATTGGCAATAAATGCAATATCTGATGAGACAAAGACCGTAAGTAATGGACAGGTCTAATATAGGATTGCACTGGTTAGAAAAGACATCCTAAAAGAAATGGGACTTGGGGGGAAAAAGAAGGTAAGGTAGAAGGAGGGGGGAGGATGTCATAAATAGGGGCACAGCCTAAGCCAATGCAGGAGCACATCCCTGTCACTCACTCCCTTCAGGAAGCTCTCCCTGACTCCCCACTGTGCTCCTGCAAAAAATTCTTCCAACCCATCATATTTTTTATCTGTTTTGATATCTAGAAGCTTCTCAAAGTTGGGAATTGAATTTTACTCATCACCACATACTTTGGGGAACATTTCAGTTTATAAACAAATATTTAATTTCCAAGACTAACCCCTGGCAATTGTCACAGTGCCTGGCACACAGTAGGAACTCAATGTTTGCCCAGCTGCACACTGGATTCAGCAGAGGGAGGAATTGAGAGGCTTATCATTGGTTTCTAAAATCATATCACAGTTAATTAATGTTTGGAGTTGGCCACTTCCAAATAACACACCAAAATTTTATAACATCAGTCAATTGGCAAGACTTCAAGACACTGCTTGCCATTATTGCAACATATGTTTCCTGCCCCCTTCCCCCAAATATGCAAAAATTATAAATGCCTCCATAGACCACTGAACAAACAAAACTCCCTGTGATGTGAAAAATTGTTACTGATAGCCGTGGTCCCTAGTTTTCCAAATACAAAGAGGAGACTTGACTCATCATTCTCATAAACTGGTATCGCTAATTTTTTGTACAGGGCACCCGGATTAAGAGCTCATAAAACCTCAGCATTCTAGAACTGCACTGAAGCCTGCAGCTTCCCATTGAGTCTTCATTCCTAGTGCTGCTTCTACCTTCAAGGGGCTCACTCGGAGCTGCTAAAACAGCGCAACTCTTACCTTTGCACTCAGTCACAATCTTGCAAATACATTGGCGGTTTCAGAACCCACTTTCTGATTTTTTGTTGTTGTTGTGTTATGAGCATTGGCAGCTGAGAGCCCTTGATTCATAATCCTGTGCTTTATTTGCCAAGTATAGACAAAACCCCAAAACTAGAGGAGCCCAAAGGAAGGGGGGCTGGTCCCCGCCGGCATTGTGTGATTTGCAGGGAGGAAATGAGTAACCATGAGGCCAGCTTCTTCCTCACCCTATCTCCTGAATGCAGTTTTCCCAATAATTTAATAACATTCACAGGGATATTAGATTAATTGGATTTTAATTCCGAATGACTGTGAAAGCAGAGAAATGAGTCACCAGCTCATACTAATGAGAAGATCTATTAAGGGCTCTTCTCTGATAGACACATACAGCAGGGTTATAAATATTCCATATCCAATTAATTGAATTTTGCCCCCTATATATGACATTGCCCTGAAACATCAATCAAACAGAAGCAGAGAAAGAACAGAGGGAAGGAAGAAAAACTAAGAGCTTCTTTGAAATAGCAACTACATGACTACAGGCCTTCCAGCCCCTGAAACACTGCCCCCACCCGGGTCCCCCCCCCCCCATTTGCACAGGGCCTGCAGAGAGGAGCGGGAAGCACTTTCACCAACTGCAGCTGGTTCCATACAGCAGGGAAATTAATGTTAATTAATCAGACAGCAGTTTTATACAGGGCTGTGTGCAGAAGGTTATTCGAGTCCTGCTGCAAATAGATTTATAGGTGTAATTGCCATGTTGAATGACCCTCCGTAAATAGGCTCATTAAACTGGCCATCAGTCAAAAAGTCTAATTGAAGCCGTGCAGTAGCCTGCAATCGGGCACATGTGGCTCTTGATAAACAGAGCTGGCCCACGGCGGCCACGCGCTCTGGGAGGTTCAGATAGGGCTGCTGGCTGTCCTTCAGGTGGCCCCAGCGTCTCCTCCCTCCTCCAGTTCATTGTCTCAAGGGAAGGCAGAAGCGAGCTTGCAGCCCAGCTTTACCCCCTGCCTCTCCGCTGCCCCAGGAGAGCCCAGGGGAGTCTGCATGGCAAGCACGGAGTGCAAGCCTGTGCGTGGCAAGTGGAGAGGATTTTCTGAGGGGTACGAATGGTCGCCTCATTCTGCGTTAGCTTGCCAGTGTGGCCAAGGGTGAGCAGGGACGAGCAGCCGGGCGTGCTCTGGCCCCATCCCCGAGCATCCACAGCCAATTACAAGCTCCTTGTCAAATTCCTATACTCCTTCATTTTTATTTCCATACTCCCATGTCT
This sequence comes from Molossus molossus, assembly GCF_014108415.1. Lineage (NCBI taxonomy): Eukaryota > Metazoa > Chordata > Mammalia > Chiroptera > Molossidae > Molossus > Molossus molossus. The sequence continues at coordinate 21,380,787 of NW_023425347.1, read as the reverse complement.
GAAGAATAAATACAAACCATTTTTTTTCCCATAATATAGCAAAAAAAAAAAAAAAAGTAAGCTGTGGTGACAGTTGGGAGCGAAAGCTTTTCGAGGTGGACGTGTGCACTTCAGTCCTCTTGATGTTTATCGCAGCTTTTCCGTAGGAGTCAAAGATCAGAAACAGCCTAAATGTCCATCAATAGGAGACTGGGTATTTAAATTGATATTTATAAGCAGTGAAATACTAAGCAAATATTAAAAACAACTTTTAGAGAGTTATTATTAATTAACTCATTTATTAATCCAGAAGGCTGTCTTTGATGTATATTTACGTGGGGAAAACAACTTACAGAGCAGCTACTGTGTGATCGATCACACACAGTGTATCTTTATCTGTGGCCGACTATGCCGAGAAAATGTAATTTTTTATTGGAGCTTGTCTATTTCCTTTCATAATCTCCCATTTAGTAGTTACTGTGACAAAAAGGAAAAAAATCACTACATCTCCAATACTGATTAATTTTAGTCTGATCTGATCATGTAAACAGTTCCTTCAGCCAACCCGTTCTCTTTCAGGAACACTTCTGTCTCTAGGTGGCAACTGGGCTGGGCCACGAGTCAAACATTATTCTAGATCTGTCTGTGAGGTGATTCCTGGGTGAAATTAACATTTCAATCAGTGGCCTGAGCAAGGCAGATTGCCCTCCCCAGTGTGGGTGGACTTCATCCAATCTAATGACAGCCTGACTAGAATTAAACTTTCTTGCCTGAACTTTGCACAGGGCATCAGCTTTCTCCTGCCTTCAGAGTGGGGTAAAAACTAGACCCTTAGCTCTCTTGGGTCTCCAGCTTGCCAAGTCTCCAGCTTGGGTCTTCTCAGGCTTCACAGTCATGTGAGCCAATTCCATGGATGGATGGATGGACGGACGGACGGACGGACAGACAGATGGATGATCTCCTATTGGTTCTATTTCTCTACAAATCCTAATAAACTCCCTTTGCCCACCTCTCATCTCCAGGTGGTACCCAGGTGTGCCAGCCAAGGGCTGTGTGTTATGGTACAGAGAAGAGCCATGTCTTTCATGGTCTTTTGCTGGTTTCTGGGGCCCTGTTCCTTTGTACCCCCAGATGCTAAGCCAACTTGGGTGGTTTCTGGTCTCCTCCTCAGCCTGCCCAGAGCTGGAGCTCCTTCCTGGGCTGACATGGGTTTCGCAGGCCTCAGGCCCCAGATCTCTGCCAAAGTCCCCATCCAGGCAGCAGGCCTAGGAACCCACTGATGAAAGTGGCTGTGTTGTAAGACCCTTTCTGGGAAGATTCCCAAAGCAGGCCCACTGGACCTCATCCAGTGTTCACCACTCATGAGAACTGGGGGGCATAAACCTCAGGCCTTCGTCAGCCCGAATGTGCTCATCTCGAGATGGTGCAACTGAATTCAGGCTGGGGCAGGACTTCCTAAGAGGGGCCTCTGCCCAGGGTCATAAATACGGAGTCAGGACCAAGGCCTCCTTCTGACTTCCATGTTACTTTTCCTTATGAAACACATCTCTGCGTCTCAGGACCTGAATCCAGGGACATCAGGACAAAATGGTCAGTCTTAATCGCCTCCTTTCTCTCCCTTAAGTTGGGCTGAAAGTCTTCTTTTAGATACTTGGAAAATTTTCCCTTGAGACAATAGCCTGTTTACTGTCCTGCTATATAAACTACTTTTATGTCAGGAGCTGGAAACTGTCTTGTTCTTTCCTTTGTATTCTTTCTTTTAATAGAGATATAATTGACATATAACATTACATTAGTTTTAGGTGCACAACATGATGATTCAATATACATACACAATCCAAAGTGATCACCACAATAAATTTAGTTAACATGTAGTACCACACAGTTACAGTATTTTTCGTGATGAGACTTTTATGACCTACTTTCTTAACAAATCATATATACAATGCAATATTGTTAACTATAGTCACCATGCTATACATTACATCCTCGTGACTTATTTTATCACTGAAAGTTTATGCATTGTGAGCTCTTCACCGATTTCATCAACCTCACCAGACCCTGCCTCTGACATCCACCAGTCTGTTCTCTGTATGAGCTCAGTTTTCTTTTAATTATACATCTAAGTGTGATCACACTGTATTTGCCTTTCTCTGACTTACTTCACTTAGCATAATGCTCTAAAAGTCCATAAATGTTGCCCTGGCCTGTTTGGTTCCGTGGTTAGAGCGTCAGCCCATGTACCAAAGAATTGCAGGTTCGATTCCAGCCAAGGGTACATACCTCAGTTGTGGTTCAGGGTCCTGCAGGAGACAACCAATCGATGTGTCTCTCTTACATTGATGTGTCTCTCTTACATTGATGTTTCTCTCTCTCTCTCCCTCTCCCTCTCTCCCTCTCCCTCTCTCCCTCCTTTCCTCCCTCCCCTCCTCCCTCCCACTCTATCTGAAGATAAAAGAAAAAAAATATCCTCAAGTGAGGATTTAAAAGAAAAAAGGTCTATCCATGTAGTCACAAATGGTAGGATTTCCTTCTTTTTATGGCTGGATAATAATCCCTTTGTGTATACAAGGTTGAGCAAAAGTAGATTTACAGTCATAAGTACATGAAAGACAGTTTATTTCTTGTATTATTTCTTACTAATTATTGTATTATTTTTCATACAAACAATTCTAAATCCACTTTTGCCCCACCCTATATTTGTGTATATGTGTATATATTCATATTCATATTCATATATATACATACCTCACATTTTCTTTATCCATTTATCCATTGATGGACACTTATATTGTTTCCATGTCTTGACTAATATGAATAATGCTGAAATAAACATGGAGGTGCAGATATCTTTTCAAGATATGAATTTCATTTCCTTTGGATAAATATCCAGAATTGAAATTGCTAGGTCATATAGTAGTTCTATTTTTTTAATTTTTTGAAAAACCTACATATTGCTTTCCATAGTGGCTGACCAATCTACATTCCCACCCACAGTGCACAGGGCTTACCCGTTCTTCATTTCTTCTCTAGCACTTATTATCTCTTGTCTTTCTTATTATAGCCATTCTTACAGGTGTGAGGTGATATCTCATCATGGTTTTGATTTGCATTTCCCTGATGATTAGTGAGGTTGAGCACCTTTACATAAACCTGTTGGCCATTTGTATGTCATCTTTGGAGAAGTGTCTATTTATATCCTCTGCCCATTTTTAACTTGTTTTTTTCTATTCAGTTGAATTCTTTATATGTTTTAGCTATTAACCTCTTATCAGATACACGATTTGTAAATATTTTCTCCCATTTCATAGATTATCTTTTTATTTTGTCAATAGCTACCTTTGCTGTACAGAGCTTTTTAGTTTGATATAGTCCCACTTGTTTATTTTGCTTCGGTTGCCTTTGCTTTTGCTGTCAGATTCAAAAAAATCATTGACAAGAACAATGTCAAGAAGCTTACCCCATGTTTTCTTCTAGGAGTTTTATGGTTTCAGGTCTTACATTCAATCTTTCGATGAATGTTGAGTTGATTATTTTTTCCTGTAATTTTTACTATGTATATGTATTACTTTATTATTTTTTTTAGTCATTTGAATTTTATTTATTTTATTTTATTTTGGTACAGATGTTTCTCCTTTTTTACCCCATTGACACCCTCCTCCCCATACCCCTTCCCCGTCCCCGGCTTTGTTGTCCATGTCCATTGGTCATGCATACATGCATATAAGTTCTGTGATTTATCTCTTCCCAACCCCCCACCACCCCCTCTTCTGAGGGTTGTCAGTCTGTACCCTACTTCCGTGTTTCTGGGTCTACCCTATTCCTCAGACTGTGTTATTCATTATATTCCATATATAAGTGAGATCATGTAGTATTTGTCTTTTCTGCTTGGCTTGTTTCACTTAGGAAAATACTTTCCAGGTCCCTCCATGTCATCTCAAAGAATGAGAGATCTTTCTTTCTTACAGCTGCATAGTACTCCATTGTGTATATGTACCACTGCTTTTTTTTTCCCATTCATCTACTGATGGACATTTGGGCTGTTTCCAGATCTTAGCTATTGTAAATAGTGCTGCTATGAACATGGGGGTACATATATTCTTCATGATTGGTGTTTCAGGCTTCTTAGGGTATATTCCTAGAAGTGGAATCACTGGGTCACATGGAAGTTCACTTTTTAATTTTTTGAGGTAACACCGTATTGTTTTCCATAGTGGCTGCACCAGTCTGTGTTCCCACCTGCAGTGCACTAGAGTCCCCTTTTCTCCACACCATCGCCAACACTTGTTTGATGATTTGTTGATGGCGGCCATTCTGACAGGTGTGAGGTGATACCTCATTGTTGTTTTAATTTGCATCTCTCTGATGATTAGTGATGTTGAGCATTTCTTCAAATGTCTCTTGGCCATTTGTATGTCCTGTTTGGAGAGGTGTCTATTCAGCTCTTCTGTCCATTTTTTAATTGGGTTCTTTGTCTTTCTTTTGTTGAGTTGTATGATTACTCTATATATTTTGGAAATTAACCCCTTATCTGATATATCATTGGCAATGATGTTCTCCAATACAGTGGGTCGCCTTTCCATTTTGATGGTTGTTTCTTTTGCTGTGCAGAAGCTTTTTAGTTTGATGCAGTCCCATGTGTTCATGTTTTACTTTGTTTCTGTTGCCTTAGGTGATGTATCAGTGAAAATTCTGCTGTGTATGATGTCTGAAATTTTGTTGCCTACATTTTCTTCTAGGATTTTTATGGATTCATGAGTCACATTTAAGTCTTTTATCCATTTTGAGTTTATTTTTGTATATGGTGTAAGTTGATGGTCTAGTTTCATTTTTTTTTTTTTTTGCATGTAGCTGTCTAATTTTCCCAACACCATTTATTAAAGAGGCTGTCTTTACTCCACTGTATGCTCTTGCCACGTTTGTCAAATATTAATTTAGCATATTGCCTTGGGTCCATTTCTGGGTTCTCAGTTCTATTCGACTGGTCTATATGCCTGTTCTTGTGCCAGTACCAGGCTGTTTTGATTACAGTCGCTTTGTAGTATAACCTATCTGGTATTGTGATCCCACCTACTTTGTCCTTCTTTTTCAAAATTGCTGTGGCTATTTGGGGTCTTTTTTGGTTCCATACGAACTTTTGAAGTATTTGTTCTAGTTCTGTGAAATATGTCATTGGGTTCTTCTTACTTGGGGCACTCTGTGCTTCTTGAACTTGAATGCCTCCTTCCTTTACCAAATTAGTGCTTCATTTAGAGTCTCTGATTCCTTGCTAATTTTTTGTCTGGAGGATCTATCAGTGGTGTCAATGGGGTGTTGAAATCCCCTGCTATGATTGTATTGCTATCGATTTCTCCTTTGAAGTCCTCCAGAAGATTTTTAATATATTTTGGTGCTCCTATATTGGGTGCATATATTTTTATCAAGATTATATCTTCCTGTTGGATAGATCCTTTCAATATTATGTAGTATCCTCCTTTGTCTCTAGTTATGGTCTTCATTTTGAAATCTATTTTATTAGATATGAGAATTGCTACCCCAGCTTTTCTTTCCTTTCCGTTTGCTTGGAAATTTTTTCCATCCCTTCACTTTCAACCTGTGTGAGTCTTTTGTTGTGAGGTGGGTCTCTTGCAAACAACATATAGATGAGTCATTCTTTCCTTTCCAGTCAGCTACTCTGTGTCTTTTTTATCGGAGCATTCATTCTATTCACATTTAAGGTGATTATTGATATGTACTTATTTATTGCCATTTTTGTTTAGTGTGGTTCTATTTTTCTTCCTATTTCTTCTACTAATTACTGCAGTCCTTTTAACATTTCTTGTAGTGCTGGTTTGGTGCTAATGTATTCCCTTAGCCTTTTTTTGTCTGGGAAGCTTTTTATTTGACCTTCTATGTTGAATGGTAGCCTTGCTGGGTAGAGTAGTCTTGGATTCAGATCCTTGTTTTTCATGACCTTGATTACTTCATGCCATTCCCTTCTGGCCTGTAGTGTTTCTTGTGAGAAGTCAGCTGAGAGCCTTATGGGGTTTCCTTTGTAGGTAACCTGTTGCTTATCTCTTGCTGCTTTCCGGATTCTCTCTTCGTCTTTAATTTTTGGCATTTTAATTACTATGTGTCTTGGTGTGGGCCTGTTTGGGTTCTTCTTACTTGGGGCGCTCTGTGCTTCTTGAACTTGAATGCCTCCTTCCTTTACCAAATTAGGAAAGTTTTCTGTCACTATTTCTTTGAATATATTCTGTGATCCTTGCTCATTTTCTTCTTCGGGCACTCCTATGATGCAAATATTATTCCGTTTCCAGTTGTCCCACAGTTCTCTTAAGCTATCTTCCTATTTTTTAATAGTTTTTTTCCTTTTGGTTTTCTGATTGTTTAATGTTTTCTACCCTGTCTTCTAATTCGCTGATCTGGTCCTTAGCTTCCTCTACTCTGCTCTTTAGACCTTCCAATGTGTTCTTTATTTCTGTTATGTCACTCTTGATCTCTTCTTGGTGGTTTTTAATTTCCAATTGGTTTATTTTCAGCATCTCTAGGTCCTTATTCATGCTGTTGAGCTTCCTCAAGATCATGGCTCTGAATTCTAACTCTGTTAACTTGCCTAACTGCTCCACATTGATCTCATCTTTGGTGGAAGTCTCTTGTTCTTTCATTTGGCTTTTGTTTCTGTGTTTCACCATTTTGGCTATCACAGTGGGCTTTGGAGCCTGCCAAGTTTTCCCTGTGGGTGTTGGTATTCTGCTATTTGTGGCTCTCTCCTGGGTTTAGATGAGAGAGGGAGGACCCATGTTAAACATCACTGTCAAGTCTTAGTTTCCTGGTTAGAGTTGCTAGCCCAGGAATGGTACTGTTATCCTCTAGCTTTTTGCCTGGAGGTTAGCAGTCCAAGTTACTTGAAGAGTTTTGGGTTGTCAGTTGATTGAAAAACTCCCTCAGGTGCTCAGCATAGGGGGATTTCTCGAGGGTGAGGCAGATGCTGGTTGTTAGTAAACCTCAATTTGCATTTTAATGGCCCACAGGGTGGGGTTGAATCTCCGAGGGAGGGGCTGTAGCCTCTCCCCAGAGCCCTGGGATTGAGCAAGATGGCCACTGTCCTGTGTGGCTGAAACTTGGAAAAAGCTTTGAGCACCCTCCAAATCTCGAGTGTCCCCCCACGGTTCCAGTCCAGTCTACCCTCTCTCTGCTGGAGTCCAAGGTAAGTGGCTATGGCTATTTTAGTGTCTGTCCTGGCTCTGCACTGTGGAGCTGCTTAGGATTTAACCTGAGGGCGCTGCTCACAGAGAAGGCCGCTGCTGAGCTGCTGACCATGGGCTCACAGACCCTGTCTCTTGCCTTTGCAATCCTACCAGGATCGAGTCAGAGTCCCTGGTTATATGGTCCTTGCAAGCTGCTTTTCTGTTGCTTTTTCCTGTGGACTTGTCTGTGTTTTAGTTGTAATTCCAGTTTGGTCCTGGGAGACAGTCTGTGTAGCTTCTGTTCACTCTGCTGCCATTTTGGAATCTGAGTTGATTTTTATATATAATGTAAGATAGTGATCCAGTTTCCTTTTTTTTTTTTTTTTCCTGTATGTAGCTCTTGAGTTTTACCAACACCATTTTTTGAAGAAATTGTCCTTTCCTCATTGTAGATTCTTGGCTCCTGTGTTGTAAATTAATTGACCATATATGTGTGGGTTTATTTCTGAGCTCTCTATTTTGTTCCATTTATCTATGTGTCTGTTTTATGCCAATATCATCCTGTTTTAATTATTGTAACTTTGTGATATATTTTGAAATCAGGAAGTGTGATGCCTCTAGCTTTGTTCTTTTTCATGATTTCTTTGGCTAATTTGGGTCTTTTGTGGCTCCATACAAATTTTAGGACTGTTTGTTCTTTTTCTGTGAAAAACACCGTTGAAATTTTGATAGGGATTACATTTAATTTGTAGATCACTTTGTATTGTATAGACATTTTGGCAATATTAACTCTTCTAATTCCTAGACACAAAATATATTTCCATTTATTTCCTCTTCAACTTCTTCATTAATGTCCTGCAGTTTTTCAGTATATAAGTCTTTCACCTTCTTGGTTAAATTTATTCCTAAATAATTTATTCTTTTGATGAAATTGTAAATGGGATTGTTTTCTTAATTTCCATTCCTGATAGTTTGTTGTTAGTATATAATAATGCAACTGATTTTTATATATTGATTTTTGTATCCTGCAACTTTACTGAATGAATTGATTAGTTCTAACATTCTTGGGTTTTTAGGTCTTTTTATGAGTATTATGTCATCTGCAAATTGTGACAGTTTTTTCATTTGGATGCATTTTACATCTTTTTCTTGCTTAATTGCTCTGTCTAGGACTTCTAATATTCTTTTGAATAAAAGTAGTAAGAGTGAGCATTCTGGTCTTCTTCTTGATATGAAAGGAAGTTTTCAGATTTTCACCATTATGATGTTAGCTGTGGGCTTGTTATATATGACATTTATTATTTTTATGTATGTTCCTCATATACCCAACTTGGTTGAGAGTTATGGATGAATGTTGAATTTTTTCAAATGCATTTTTTTTTTTTTTTTTTGCATCTATTGAGATGATTATGTGTTATCTTTCATTTTGTTAATGTGGTGTATCACATTGATGGATTTGCAGATGTTGAACCATCCTTGCATCTTTGGAATTAATCCCATTTGCTCATGGTATATGATTCTTTTAATGTATTGTTGAATTCAATTTGCTAATATTTTGTTGAGGATTTCTGCACCTCTGTTCATCAGGAATATTGGCCTGTAATTTTCTTTTTTCTTGTAGTACTTCTGTTTGGTTTAGGTATCAGGCTAATGCTAGCCTTGTAAAATGAGTTTGGAAGTGCTCCTTGCTCTTCTGATTTTTGGAAGAGTTTAAAAAAAAATTGGTATTAATTTTTTTTTTAATGGTTGGTAGAATTCACCAAACCATCTTGTTCTGAACATTTTATTTGTTAGGAAGTGTTTCTTATTTAATTTATTAAATGATTTATTCAAATGTTCTGTTTCTCTCTGATTCAGTTGGTAGGTCATATGTTTCTAGGAATTTATCCATTTTTTTCTAGGCAGTCCAATTTGTTGGCATACAATTGTTCATAGTAACCTCCTATGACCCTTGGTGTTCCTGCAGTATCATTTGTAATGTTTCCTCTTTTCTGATTTAATATATGAATACTCTCTTTTTTTGGTGAGTCTTGTGAAAAGTTTGGCTATTTCATCTTTTCAAAAATCCAGCTCTTAGTTGTATTGATCGTTTCTGTTTATTGTCTTATTAATCTTTAATTCTTTTATGTCCACTATGATCTTTATTTCCTTCCTCTACTAACTTTGGGCTTAGTTTATTCTTTTTCTAGTTCTTTGAGGTGTAGAGTTATATTGTTTACTTGAGATCTTTCTTATTTTTTAATGTAGGTATTTATCACTATAAACTTTTCCCTTAGAACTGCTTTTACTGTTTCTCATAAGTATTGGTATGTTGTATTTCCACTTTTATTTGTCTCAATATATTTTTTATTTCTTCTATATCCCATTGGTTGTTCAAAATGATATGGTTTCATCTCTACATATTTTCAAATTGTCCAGTTTTCTTCATACCATTGTGGTCAGCAAAGACGCTTGATATGATTTCAATCTTTTTAAATGTATTAAGACTTCTCTTATTGCCTAGCATACGATTTATTCTGGACAGTGTTCCATGTGCACTTAAGAATAATGTGTATTCAATTGCTTTTGGATGGCACGTTCTATAAAAGTCTGTTAAGTCCATCTGGTCTAAACTTCTTTTTAAAAATTCTTTATTCCCCCCGCCCCCCCCCCAAAAAAATTAAATTAAATCCTTTATTTTCCCAAGGCAGAAAAACATCTAGGGCCAACATGGACAAAGGTCTTAAACTCATAAAATAAAAAGGGAAAGGCACAATAATGATTCTAAAACATTAGCTTGTTATATATCTATATATGCCTAGAGTCTTATCTGGAAGACTATTTATCAAAAATGGTATCAGTAACTATTTCTTAATAGCATTCTGGTGATTTTTCACTTTCTTTATTTTGCTGGTACTAGGTTTTTGAGGGTCTATAGAGTCTATTCCTTCATTAACAGTGTGTACTAACAAACCACTATGCCCTGAGCACCTGTCTAGGTGTTAGACATACAGTGGTGGTTGGGAAAGGGAAGCCACTCGAGGTCCAACGTGATCCAGCTTATGTTTAGATGGCATTGCTCCAGTTGCTTTGAGAACAGAGGAGAGCAGGGCATGGTGCACGGGTGAACAGAAGCAGGGCAATCAGTCATGAGGCTACTGCAGTGTTCTAGGGCGGGGTCATTTCCCAACCTTGACAGCTTCCTGAGTGAGATCTGAACTTGGCCCCAATATACAAGGGCAAGGAAAGACTAAAGAAAGAGGTTGTATATGGTTTAATAAGCAAGAGAACTTACATATGAGAATCATCTTGATTGGCCACAATAGGAGTATATCTCTGCACCCACCTGCCAGAATCTTTTCTTCAATTAAAGTTTAAATTCAATATTATTTTGTATTAGTTTCAGGTGTACAGCATAGTAGTTAGACAGTCGCATGGTTTACAAAGTGTTCCCCCTGATGTTTCCTACCCACCTGGCACCGCACATTATTACAATATTATTGACTAGATGCCCTATGCTGTATTTACATCCCTGTAACTACTTTGTAACTACCAATCTGTACTTCTCAGTCCCTCACCTTTTCACCCAGTTCCCCAAACCCCTTCCCCTCCGGCAACCATCAGTCTGTTCTCTGGATCTAGGAGTCTGTTTTTGCTTTGTTTGTTTATATTGTTCTTTAGATTCTACATATAAGTGAAATCATGTGATATTTGTCTTTCTCTGATTGATTTCACTCTAGGTCCATCCATGGCCCAGGGGTGGGGAATGTTTTTTTCTGCCAAGAGCCATTTGGATATTTATAATAATCATTCTCAGGCCATACAACATTATCAACTTAAAAATCAGTCTGCTATATTTGTCAGGCTAATTTGTTGAGGCTGTGATGTTAGCTGGTATTGATTTCACGAGCCTTACATGGCCTTCAGGCCAGAAGTTCCCCACCCCTGATCCATGCTGTCACATGAGGTAAGGTTTTGTTTTTTTACGGTCGAGTAATATTCCACTGTGTGTGTGTGTGTACACCACAAATTTTTTATCCACGTGTCTATGGATGTGTGCTTGGGCTGCTTCCATATCTCAACTGTTGTAAATAATGCTGTAATGAATATATGGATACATATATTCTTTCGAATTAGTGTTTTAGGTTTCTTCAAATATATGCCCAGAAATGAAATCACTGCATCATAAGGTAGTTCCATTTTTAATTTTTTGAGGAACCTCCATACTGTTTTCCACAGCGGCTGCACCACAGAATCTTAAAAGTTGACACAGAGGCCTTAACTGAGTTTAGTCACATATGCTATCCCGATGGTCTCAACAACTCATTGCTCTCTCAGGGCTGTTTCCTTGAAAACAACTCCCACTGTGGGAAAAGTGAGCTGTGTGTACATTCCAAGGACAGGAATAGGAGTGGGAAGCTACGATTGCCCAGGTCCAGCTCACAGTCAACCGGTGGTCACATCCTCTTACTGATCTCCAACAGAGAGAGAGAGGGAGAGAGAATGGTGACTTCCGGTGCTCACCGTTTAAACTGCTGGCACCATGTATTAGTTTCCTATTGCTGCTATAACAAATTACCACAAACACAGTCACAGAATTATTACCTTACTGTTCTGGAAGTCTGAAGTCCAAATGGGTTTCACTGGAACAAATCAAGATATTGGGCAAGGCTGTGTTCTTTCTGGAGGCTCTAGTCTAGGGGATATTCCATTCACTTGCCTTTAGCCTTCTAGAGAGGGCCCAAATTTATTTATTTTGTTTTTTAAATTTCACATTAAGTGAAATCATGGTATTTGTCTTTCTCTGACTTATTTCAGTTAGCATAATACTCTCTAGGTCCATCCATGTTGTTGCAAATGAGTTCATTCTTTTTTATGGCTGGGTAATATTCTATTTTATATATATATATATGTACCACTTCTTTATTCATTCATCTATTGATGGACACTCCATATCATGGCTATTGTAAATAATGCTGCAGTGAATGTAGAGATACATATATCTTTCCAAATTAGTGTTTTGGATTTCTTCAAGTAAATACCCAAAAGTGGGATTTCTGGGTCATTAGGTAGTTCTAATTTTAATTATTTGAAGAACCTCTGTACTGTTTTCCATAGTGGCTGTACCAATTTGAAGTCCCACCAACAGTACATGAGGGTTCCCTTTTCTCCACATCCTCGACAACATTTGTTTGTTGATTTAGTGATGATAGCCACTCTGACAGGTGTGAGGTGATCTTTCTTTGCGGTTTTCATTTGCATGTCTCTGGTTAGTGACGCTGACCATCTTTGTATGGCATTTTTAATAGATTCATTGACAGTGTTAGACATGGATTCATTTCTGGGCTCTCTATTCTGTTCCACTGATCTATATATCTGTTTATGCCAGTAGCATTCTGTTCTGATTACTATGTCCTTGTAGTATAGTTTGATATCAGGTAGCATGATACCTCCAACTTTGTTCTTCTTTCTCAAAATTGCTGTGACCATTCAGGGTCTTTTGTGGTTCCATATAAATTTTAGGATTATTTGTTCTAGTTCTGTGAAAAATGCCATTGATACTTTAATAAAAACTGCATTGAATTTGTAGATTGTTTTGGGTAGTATAGATGTTTTTTGTTTTTGTTTTTGTTTTTTTTGGGTTTTTTTTGTTGTTTTTTTTAATCCTCACCTGAGGATATTTTTCCATTTTTTGTACAGATAGAGTGGGAGGGAGAGAGAGGAAAGGAGAGAGAGTGAGAAACATCGACGTGAAGGGACACATCGAGTGGCTACCACCCGCACGACCAACCAGGGCCGGGGACAAACGGCAACCGAAGTACGTGCCCTTAGCGGAAACCGAACCTGGGTCTCTCCGGACCGCAGGCCAACGCTCTAACCGCTGAGCCAAACCGGCCAGGGCAGTATAGATGTTTTAACAATGTTGATCTTTTTCTATGTATGAGCATTGTATATGCTTCCATTGATTTGTATGTTTTTCTATTTTTTTTCTTCAATGTCTTATAGTTTTCCAAAAGCAGGTTTTGTTTTGTTTTTTTAATCTCCTTGGTTAAATTTATTCCTAAGTATTTTATTATTTTTGATGCAATTGAAAATGGGATTGTTTTCTTAATTTCTCTTTCCAATAGTTAATTATTTGTAAATAGAATGCAACTGATTTCTGAATATTAATTTTGTATCCTGTTACTTTACTGAATTCCTTTATCCATTCAAATAGTTTTTTGGTGGAATCTGTAGGATTCTCTATATAGTGATATGTCACTGACAAATAATGACAGTTTTCCTTTTATAATTTAGATGCATTTTATTAGTTTTGCTTTTTTTGTGTCTGGTTGCTTTGGCTAGGGCTTCCAACACTATGTTGAAATAGTGGTAAAAGTGGACATCCTTGTCTTGTTTTAGCTTTTTACCCTTAAATATGATGTTAGCTATGGGTTTGTCATATAAAGTCTTTATTATGCTGAGGTATGTTTCCTCTATTACCACTTTGCTGAATTTTTATCACAAATGATGTTGCATTTTTGTCAAATGCTGTTTCTGCATCTGACATAATTTTTATTTTTATTTTTTTAATGTGGTATGTTGCTTTGCAGGTGTTGTTGCATACTTGTAGCCCTGGAATAAATTTCACTTGATCATGGTTTATCATTATTTTCATTTATTGTTGAATTTAGTTTGCTAAAATTCTGTTGAGAATTTTTGTTCATAAGGAATAGTGGCCTCTAATTTTCTTTTCTTCTAGTTTCCTTTTCTGGTTTTGTTATCAGGGCAATGTTGTCCTCTTAAATGCATTTGGAAGTGTTCCCTCTTTTTCTGTTTTTGTAATAGTTTGTATTAATTTCTTTTTTTTTTTTTTTTTATCCTCACCCGAGGACATTTTTCCATTTTTTGTTCAGGTAGAGTGGGAGGGAGAGAGAGGAACAGAGAGAGAGAGAGAGAGAGAGAGAGAAACATCGACGTGAAAGGAACACACCGAGTGGCTGCCACACGCACAACCGACCAGGGCCGGGGACAAACTGCAACCGAGGTACGCGCCCTTAGCGGGAACTGAACCCGGGTCTCTCAGGACCGCAGGCCGACGCTCTAACCGCTGAGCCAAACCGGCCAGGGCATGTATTAATTCTTTAAGTGTTTGGTAGTATTCACCAATGAAAGCATCTGATCCTGGAAATTTGTTGTTAGGAGGTTTTTGATTACAAGTTCCATCTCCTTACTAATCACCAGTTTGATTAGAAGTTCAGTTTCTTCATGATTTATTCTTGCTAGGTTGTATATTTCTAGAATTCTATTCATTTCTTCTTCTTGTCAAATCTGTTGGCATATTATTGCTCATAGCAGTATTTTATGATCCTTTGTATTTGTGTGGTATTGCCAAGACTTTTGAAAATCATGAGGAAATAATGTTTTCAATTGGTTTTATGCATCTGTTAAAGTGATTATTACAATTTTTCTTCTTTATTTTGTAAGCATGTTAATTACACTGATTAGTTTTTGACTACTGGACCAATTTGGCATTCCCAAAATAAACCATTCTGAGCAATATTTGTTATCTTTTTACATATTGCTCAATTCATTGAGTTAATATTTTGTTTAGGATTTTTAAGTAGTCTCAACTGTAATTTTTCTTATAATGCTTGTTATGTTATGGCATTAAGGTTATTTAGGCATTGAGGTATCTTGTTTCTTTCTATTCTCAGAAAGAGTTCTAAAAGTTAGCATTACTTTTTTTCTTAGGTATTTAAAAGAATTCACTGGTGAGATTTTTGAGCCTGATGTTTGCTTTATAGGAAAGTTGTAACATAATTATAGATCCAATTTACTTAATACTTAATATATTATTCTAATTTTTCTATTTCTTCTTGTGTCGGTTTTGGTCAGTCACCTCTGACATTTTTGAGGGATGGGTCAATTTCATCTAACTTATCAAACACAATTTAAGCTGCTCATAATCTACTTATAATCTTTTAAATGTTTGCCACAGGCTCTATAGTGATGTCTCCTTTCTATTCCTGACATTGTTGTTTGTATTTTCTACCTGTTTTCTTTTCATCAGTACTTCCTGAAGTTTTCTAAGTTTTATTACTCCTTTCCAAGAACCAACCTGTAGCTTTATTGATCCTCCTTCTTGATTGTGTTCTATTTCATTAATTTTTTCTCTTCCCTTTACTAATCCCTTCTGTTTTGAGGAAATTCAGTTTGTTTTTCTTATTCTAAATTCTTAAGAAGAATGCTTGGCTTGTTAGTCTGCAGATCTTGTTCTACACAAATATATAAATTCAAGGCTACAAACTTTAGGCAGGGCTTTAACCGTACCTCACCAATCTGTTTTGTTAGTGGCAGTGGTACCTTTGTAGTTCTGTGTGCACACACCTATTTTTTATCACTTACTTAAAAAATAATATTAGATCTACTTTTATTTACATCCAAACTATTTCTTTTATTTTAAGCTATATGCATATGTTAATTTGATATAAAGGGCAAGGAGCTTTCAACCTCCCATTTTCAAGAGGACAGATGAACAGATGTGCACACTTGCCTATACTTTCCATTGGATCCCACCTTCAGTCCTCACTCCCTCCCCAAGTCCCATTAACCCTTGGAGTTCTTCCTTAGCAAGGCTTTCTAATGGTTCCCGTGCTCATTTTGAATCTTGATAATAAACTGTCTTATAGTGTTATTATTTCAAGTGTGTATGTATGTTTAATTAGCCTATTGCCATAGGTAAGACCACCATCTATAATCTATTTTTAAGATCTTTAGGTTTGCCCAGCTGGTGTGGCTCAGTGGTTGAGCATCAATCGACCCATGTACCAAGGGGTCGCTGGTTTGATTCCCGATCAGGGCACATGCCCAAGTTGTGGGCCTGATCCCCAGCGGGGGGCATGCAGGAGGCAGCCAATAGATGTTCTCTCTCATCAATGTTTCTATTTCTTCCCTTCTCCCTTCCTCTCTCTCCAAAATCAGTAAAGAAAAAATATTTTTTTTTAAAAGATCTTTAAATTTATTTTGTGTCTTCCCTCTCAGCATGTTGCATTGTACTAGAGAGGTGACTCACCATCATAACAGACAGGAAGAGCAGGTGTAGCTATGAAGGTGTATGTGCCCACATACCCTCAGTACTTGCCTTTCCTGTGCATCTAGCAGCTTCTCATCACCTCTCTGCCTGGCTGCTGGGCATGCTTGGCCTGTGAGCAGGACACCACGGTGCTGGGAGCTATCTCGATGACAAATTAGCATCGGTCCAGCCTCCTCTTCTCTTGGATAGGACAACTCAGGGTTATGCTCTAACTACTCTGTCTTCCAAGACTCCTCAGCAGACTGAGCCCCAGTTACCCACAGAGGTAATCTAGTAATTAATATACCCTGTATTAGTTTCCATCGCTTCCCTGTCTCACTTCCCCATTCTAAGCCCTTCTCGGTATCACTTCCCAAACAGACTTTTACTTAAAATGAAATCCCATCTCAGCATCTGCTTCTGGGAAGACACAACCCAAGGCCATCTGTTGGCCTTTCTGTGTTTCTAAATGGATCATCCCTCATTCAGAGATCAACAAGGCTTTAAAACCGAATTCTAACCATAATTATTCAAACTCATAGCAACAAGAGTTTTTGATAGAATTCTTGAAATGAACTTACACAGTTTGGCGATACCCGACCTAAGCCCAAGACAGCTGCCCAGGGTTCCGATGGCACTGCCATCTCTCATGGGGGGGGGGGGGGTCCAAAGGAGAGTTACTCCACCTCCTCAGGCCTCCAGTTTCTAACTTAAAGATGGACGACAGTAATACCTCGCTCCACTAACCTTGCCTTGTTGGATTGGCAAGCAAAGGAGAGACTGTGGGGGAATGAGTTCTATGAACTGTGAATTACAAATAAAATGTGGGGTGAAACAGAGTATCTCCTCTTTTCAGAGAGACTGAAATTCCTCTTGTAATATTTAGAAAACTAATCACAAAGCAAAAAGGGAAGGGAGGACAGAAAGAAGAAACTTGCTTGGATGATATGTTGCTTTCTATTGTTTCTTCCTATGACTGGGGCATACACTCAAAGTGTGAACGGGTTATCCAAGTGTATTATTTTGATGAGAAGCAAACGAGCTGAGAAGGGAGACCTAAAAAGAAAGATTCATTTACTGTGTTGCTTGCACTACTAATCTTGCACCAGAAGAGGGCAGATGTCCATGACTTACATGTGTGAACAGGTATTTACTGTGCCTCTTGGACACACAGGAAAGCTTTAAATATTTGCCAAAATGTTTATTTCTTTATAAATTCAGACCTTACCTAACCACTCCAGCCATAAGACTGAAATGTCAGTGATAACAGATAACACATAAAATGTCTGTGTTTTTTTGTTTTTTTTTTTAGAAATTAGTCTCTTGCGTCTTATTACTCAGAAAACAAAATAGCCACAGTTATCGGCCAAAAAATAAGTTAGCTTAGGCTGGTACAATCACTGGCTGGGAGCGCGCTACTAGAAATAAAGACTCATAGGAGTGTGAAGGAAAATATCAATTACAAAATGTTATAAGCAGAACCACCTTGCTGGTCAGTTGGTTTTACACACACCTTTTTTCAGGTGAGAAAGTTGATACCTAAGGAGCTTGTATGGCCTCCTATCACAATGACTTAATTATTCCCATTATACCATCATTTCAGAAACCTATCAGCTTAATAACTCACATTATGCTTTAACTTATTTTTAACCTCCACAATTCTGATGAGTGAGCATTGCTATTATTCTACCTAAAAGAAAAATTTTAGCCCTGGCCGGTTTGGCTCAGCGGTTAGAGCGTCGGCCTGCAGTCCAGAGAGACCCGGATTCGGTTCCCGCTAAGAGGGCTCGGTTGCAGTTTGTGCCCGGCCCTGGTTGGTCGTGCGGGTGGCAGCCACTCGATGTGTCTCTTTCACGTCGATGCTTCTCTCTCTCTCTCTCTCCTCTCTCTCCCTCCCACTCTATCTGAGCAAAAAAAAAAAAAGAAAAATTTACACAGAGTTGGTTTACTTTCTCCATGGTTATACAGCAAGTAAGATAGCAGATATAAAACTTAAACAAAGCTATTTTGTCTCCAACATCTAGATTTCTTTGAGTT
Source organism: Molossus molossus (assembly GCF_014108415.1). Lineage (NCBI taxonomy): Eukaryota > Metazoa > Chordata > Mammalia > Chiroptera > Molossidae > Molossus > Molossus molossus. The sequence continues at coordinate 21,362,568 of NW_023425347.1, read as the reverse complement.
CATACACCCTCTCCTAATTTGTTTTTTTCCAAGGTAGGGAGAGATAGGGCAGTTTGACCCTAAAGGAACCCAGTCACTAAAATTGGATCTTCATTCTAACAGACCATCATGTACAGTTTTAAAGGAACACCAGAGAGATTAAGAGTGGCAATTGCAAGGTATTCAGAGTGGCTGGATTGATGGACGGACGGACGGACGGACTAACAAGCATGGAAGACCAGAAGAATAAATGAACGAACAGAAGAATAAATGAACGAATGGTTGGCTTTATAATACAATATGAGTTGCCTGCAGTTACCTTAAATGTCCACAGGATGTCACTACCTTACACCACTTCAGAAAAACCATCCTTATTCAAATCAAGAATTTTAGATCTCTAGACTGAGATATGATTTATCACTTATAATTGAAAGAGGCTTGGTTATTTCTACTATCTTATGACTGCATCCTTGTTTTCTTTTAAATCTACTTCAAGAGATACTGCAAAACATAGACTTTAAATAAGGCATGAGACTTAATGCTCTAAAGCAGGAAAACATTAACCAAAAAGTCACCCAGGCCAGGGATTCCCAGGCGCTCAGCAAAAACAGACAGGCTAGAGACCATGCACTGAGCCTTTAACCTGCTCAGTTTCAAAGCTCCTCTCAGCACTTTCTTGTAATTCTACCTCCCTCGCTGCTTCTGACTCACAGGAAACAGTGATTCAGCAACATCTGAAAAGGCAGTATGCTGGGGTTAAAATTGAGCTTTTTTTCTTGAAATATTTCTCATACTTTCCTTCACCAGGACTTACGTTCAAAGGGTTGTAGTGAGTTGGTGTGTTATGTATGTGTTTAATATATACACATATAAAATACATATAAAATTCAGAGCTCTCCTGTGCTTACTGGGGTTTTTGTTTTTGTTTTTATTCATGTATAATTAAAATCCAGTTTGCAAGTGATTATTTCAAGTTTCACAAACACCAAAATAATGTTAGCCAGGATCAATAGTTCAACTCCAGCTTCATTTAACATTGGCAAACCTTAAATTTACTTTCAATACTTTATTCATATGAGGTCTACTAATGCAAAATATACTTTTCCATGGCAGATTTTAAATGTCCCAGAAAGTTTTAAGGTTTTAGGTACTTTATCAGTGTTCTCTACTGAGATGCTTTCTGCTTGTGTTTTTTATTGACGTTGGGATAAACAATCTTCATTAATGGCGATTCAAGGCTGGTGAACCTGAGAAGACAGTGAACTCAATCTGTTATAAAAAGAAGCTGCTTGGTAGGTTTTCAGATCACGCAACTTTATAGACCAAAAGAATGATTTTGCTTTAAAGGCCCATCTTCCCTATACAAATACATGTTACTCACCAAGAGGCTAAATAAAGTCACTTAGCAGGTGGCAGGTTAATTGCTCAGAGAAGCGGGCATCAGTCTCCATGTTCTGAAGGATTGTGAGACGTGTCAAAGTCATTTCCTACAATAACTTGAAGAGCTAAAGCTAGCCGTTGATTTGCCTTTAAGAAAGTTAAATAGATTACTAGACCATGTTCATATCAACCCCTATTATGGCCTCACTGGTTTTCATTCCTTGATGAGCTCACCGGAGCAGAAAAGAAAAGGAGGGAAGATTTAATGACGTGGGGACATGTTCACACTGTAAAGTTAAAGGAAAAACAAAAGTCTATAGGAAGTATCAGACTTCTGTTAAAATAGTACCTATACAAAGAATAACTATGAAAATATTTTAAACTACACAAGAAAACTAGCAATACAATAAAATGTCAATAGATCTAGGATCATGGGTGTCCCATTCTTGTCATGATATTTTAAATTTTCTAGAAGGCATTTTTTTCAATGAAGCAACAACCAATATCCAACAATGAGGGCGGATGTTTTTCCAAACAATGGTACATTCACAGGCTATTATGCAGCCATTAAAAAAACAAAAACAAAAACAAAATCAAAAAAAGTTAGCCCTGGCCAGTTTGGCTCAGCGGTTAGAGCGTTGGCCCATGGACCAGAGTCCCGGGTTCGGTTCCTGCTAAGGGCACGTACCTCAGTTGCAGTTTGTCCCTGGCTCCAGTTAAGGTCATGTGGGTGGCAACCACTAGATGTGTGTCTCTCACATTGATGTGTCTCTCTCTTTCTTCCTCCCTCTCTCTCTCCTGCTCTATCTGAAGATAATGCAAAAATGTCCTCGGGTAAGGATAAAAAAATCAAAGGCCTTGGCCGGTTTGGCTCAGCAGTTGGAGCATCTGCCCGCAGACCAGAGAGTCCCAGGTTCGGTTCCCACTAAGGGCGCGTACCTTGGTTGCAGCTTGTTCCCAGCCCCAGTTGGGGTCGTGTGGGTGGCAACCACTCGATGTGTCTCTCTCATGTGGATATTTCTGTCTCTCTCTTCCTCCCTGTCTCCCTCCTGCTCTATCTGAAGATAAATGCAAAAACGTCCTTGGGTGAGGATTAAAAAGAAAATACTTTTAGGAATTTTATGGGAAAATGCTTATGATATTTTCAAAAAGCCAGATGCAGGGGACAGAATTTCTCTGAAAGGCTGTATACAAAGAGGATAATTGTGGCTGCCTCCAGGGATGGGAACAAGGGAGTTGAGGACAGACCAAAGAGGGAGAAGTACTTTTCTCTGTATATTTTTCCACATTTATGAACATTGGCAAAAGACAAAAGTCTGGTGACAAGTTTGATGAGAATGTGGACGGAGAATTGCTGTGCACTGCAGGGCCCGAGAATGCTTCCTACACCATGCAGAGAAGAGCACCGCCTGGGCAAACCCAAGTCCGTTTCTTCATACCAGATCCTGCACGTCCACTGACCCTATGTACCCTACTGCCCCTGTGTGCACGGAGAAGTACAAAAGGATGTTCATTGCCATGGAAACAGGACCACCTAATGGTCTGATAGGGGCTGAATTGTGTCCTCCCAAAATGCTTATGTTGGAGTCTCAACCCCCTCTTTCCTCAGAGTGTCACTGTATTTGGAAATAGGGTCTTTAAAGAGGTAATTAAGTTGAAATAAAATCAATGGGGTGGGTCCTAATCTGATAGGACTGGTGTCCTGTAAGAAGAGATGAGCCCTGGCCGGTTTGGCTCAGCGGTTAGAGCATCAGCCTGTGGACCGAAGAGTCGCGGGTTCAATTCCCAGTCAAGGGCACATACCTCAGTTGCAGTTCAGTCCCTGTCCTGGTCGGGGTCATGCGGGGGACAACCCATGGATGTGTCACATCAGTGTTTCTTTCTCTTTCTCAATCATTCTTCCTCCCACTCTGTCTGAAGATTAAATGGGGGAAAAATATCCTCAGGTGAGAATTTAAAAAAAGAGGAGGAGGCAATCAGGGCACAGATAAGTACAGAAGGAAGACTACGTGAGGTCACAGGGAGGAGACGATCGACTATAAGCCAAGGAGAGAGGCCTCGGAAGAATCCAACCCTGCCAATACCTTGGTCTCGGACTGGTCGCCTCCATAACTGTGACAATACGTTTCTGTTGGCGAAGCCCCCGGGCTGTGATGCTTTGTTACGCAGCTGGAGCAGAGGAATGTCAAGTCCATCAGCAGGAAATGGATAAATAAACCTTTGGTTATGCAGACAGTGAAATACTACACAGTCTAACAGAACCACTAACCACCCAAAGTCATAGCAGATGAAGGCCCCAGCAATATGGAGTCCAATGAGGGGTACCCCCAGGATTCAGTTCCAGCATGCCAATTGCACCCCACCCGAACCCCAGTGGCCAGAAGAACTAGATTGAGCACCATGTTCAAGAAGAAGCCCGGACGCCGAAGGAGCAGGAAGTGTGTGGCCTTTGTCATTACTACAGCCATTTGTAAGACTGGTCGCTCAATGCAGAGGCCAGGACCCCAGCCCAACCTGCCTTTCCAAGACGCCCCCTCCCCCTCCCCCCGGAGAAACAACCCTGCCAGAGTGAGTGGAATGCACGCCCTCATTTATTCGGCCCACTCTGACTAGCACCTCTGAGTCGGAGCCTTGCTAGGTCTGAAGATATAAACAACCTGTGGTTACCAGATAGCAGTCTGTTTGGAGAAGGAGAAATAAAATCAAGTCACTCAGGACACAAGAGGTAGGGGACCTGTCAGCAGAATCCAGAGGCGAAAGCAGCATTTTGTATAGCATATCGTATTTTATCCGATTTCCTCTGCCAGACAGGCCTGTCTTCTCTGCTTTGGGAAGCACCTGCTCAAAAGGGTAGGTTTTTCAGGCAGTGGCAATTAAAAACCCAAAGGCACGAGTCGCAAATGCCCCCAAGCTGCTGGGGTAAGGCTCTGAGTGGGGCCGCTGCGTTGCCAGGCGGAAGGGCGGGAACGGGCTTGTTAGGGTCCGAAGGGAACGGGGTGGGTTTTATGCTGCAGACGGCAGGAGCCAACAGTAGTTTCAAGAAGACGACAGGCCTGATGGGCCCCAGGAAGGTTCGGTGGCAGCTGGGAGCAGCACTGGAGGGAGAAGGGACTGGTGACCAGGCAGAAAACTTGTCCCAGCCTGGGGCTTTTCCGGGCCAGCGCACTCACAGGGCAATGCGGGCCTGCAGCTGGACACGCTGACGGTCATTGTGCTCGTGAAACACAGGACAATAGACGGAAGGCCGGGAATGAATGGACAAGTGTAGCTGGCCACCGCCTGGAGCGTGTACGTATTAATGTCAAAGTGCTTATGCCGAATGAATTTTCTCTGAAAACAAAAGAGGCCATTTGGTCCTCAGGGTTGTGTGGATGCAGAAAAGCACAGAGAAAAGTGCTGCCCTGTGCAGAAAAGTGTTCCCCATCCGCCCCCACTGGCTGGGCCAGCAGTCCTGGAGAAACTGCAGGGCCGAGAAGCCGACACAGCGCACGTGGAGGCCTGTGGGACCACGGACTCAGACGACTGGGGCTGCTGAAACATAGCCACACACTCACATGGACTCGCACCCTCAGGCCTCAGAGGGGCATGCTCATCTGAGAAAGTGCCACTGAGAATCTAGACGGTTCTTTAGTCCAGTGGTTCTCAACCTTCCTAATGCCCGACCCTTTAATACAGTTCCTCCTGTTGTACGTGGGCGGACCCGCCTGGAGATGGACAGAGGAGCAGTGTCTGGGTTCCTAAGACTGTCGGAAATATGTGTTAGGCGACCCCTATGAAAGGTCGTTCGACCCCCAAAGGGCTTGCAACTCACAGGTTGAGAACCGCTGCGTTAGTCCCATTTGTCCTTTTGGGGGCCCACTGCTGGGTGTTTGTGAAAAGGGAAGAAGCATGTACATTTGTGAGAATCACACTCTGCTGGTCAAGGGTTCACCTCTACCCTCAACTCTGCTACAGGACAGCTTTGTGACACTTGGGCTAAGTCATTAAACTCCCTGGCCTCCGTTTCCTCAGGTGTAAAACAGATTAAGCCGGTAGTTCCCAAACCTAGCTGCACATCAGAATTATATGGGAGGGAGTTAAGAAGATTGATTCCTACACATAACTCCAGACGAACTGAATCAGGAGAGGGATCCTGGGGTCTGTTTGTAACCAAATATCTGTTAAGGCATCTGTAAGATGTTCTGGACTTAGAAATTCAGATAGGAAACATAGCACCATCCCCAACCACATAACCGATATTTTGTCCACTATTTGGGGGGATTCTCGCAGGAGGTTCAATTTACTACTGAACATATCTTGCCCCAATCTCTAGTGTCTACTGCATTCTCTATCTTAATCAGACTGTTGTCTTCTCTCTTCCCAGTGACAGCCAAAACTGTACCCAAGTCCACTTTTTAAGATTCAAAGTGTCTGCAACTATGGTAGTAAGAGAGGACGATTCCCTAACAGCCCAGCTGTTCTATGCCTTCCTATTTCTGTAAAAATTTGTTTTTTATTTTTCAATAGCAGTTAACATACAATATTATCTTAGTATCAGGTGTACAGCATAGTGACTAGACATTTGTGTAAGTTACAAAGTGATCATGCTAATAAGTCATGACACCATACACAATTATTACAGTATTATTGACTCTGTTCCCTATGCTTTACTTTACATCCCCATGACTTTTTTAGGGGGGCAATTTGTACTTCTTAATCCTTTCACCTTTTTCACCCAACCCTCCCAAAACCCCTCCCATCTGGCAACCAGCAGTCTCTTCTCTTTATCTATGATTCTCTATTTTCATTGTTCATTTGTTTTTTAGGTTCCATAATTAAGTGGAATTATATGGTATCCGTCTTTGTCTGACTTACTTCACTTAGCATGATACCCTCTAGGTCCCTTCATGTCGCAAATGGCAAGATTTGATTCTTTTATATGGCCAAGTAATATTCCAATATGAGTATATACCACATCTTCTTTATCCATTCATCTATCAGTGGACACTTAGGTTGCTCCCATACCTTGGCTAATGTAAACAATGCTGCAGTGAACATAGGGGTGCATGTATCTTTTTTTGAGTTACTGTTTTGGATTTTTTTTAGATAAATATCCAGAAGCAGAATCGCTGGGTTGTATTGGAGTTCTATTTTTAATTTTTTTTGAGATAACTCCATACTGTTTTCCATTGTGGCTGCAATAATCTACAATCCCACCAGCAGCGCACCAAGGTCCCCTTTTCTCCACATCCTCACCAACACTTGTTTGTTTGTTGATTTGTTGAAGATAACCATTCTGAGAGGTGTGAAGTGATATCTCATTGTGGTTTAAATTTGCATTTCCCTTATGATTAGTGAGGTTGAGCATATTGTGTCTGTTTTATGCTAGTATCAACCTTGTAATGTACTTTGATATCAGGTAGCATGATACGTCCAATTATGTTCTTCTTTCTCAAGATTGCTTTGACTATTTGGGGTCTCTTGTGGTTTCATATAATTATTAGGATCATTTTTTCCAGTTCTGTGAAAAATGTCATTGAAATTTTGATGGGGATTGCATTGAATCTGTAGATTGTTTTGAGTATTTTGTACATTTTAACAATATTCTTCCTATTAATTAGCACAGTATATCCTTCCATTTATTTGAATCTTCAGTTTCTTTCTTCAGTGTCTTAGTTATCTGAGTGTAGGTCTTTTAACTCCTTAAAGTTATTTCTAGGCATTTTATTCCTTTTCACATAATTGTAGATGGGATTCTTTATTTCCCTTTATGATAGTTTGTTATTAATGTATAAAAATGCAACTGATTTCTGAATATTTTGTATCCTACTACTTTACTGAATTCATTTATTAGTTATAATAGTTTTTGGTAGAATCTTTTGGGTTTTCTATAGATAATGTTACCTGTGAATAATGACAGTTTTACTTCTTCCTTTCCAATCTGGACAGCATTTATTTCTTTTCCAAGGATGATTGCTGTGTCCAGGACTTCCAGTACTATGTTACATAAAAGTGCTGTAAATTGACATCCTTGTTGTGTTCCTGATCTTACACCAAAAGCTTTCATCTTTTTACCATTGAGTATGACGTTAGCTGTGGGTTTGTCATATATTGCCTTTATTATATTGAGGTATGTTCCTTCTATCCCTACTTTGCTGAGAGTTTCTATCATAATAAATGTTAGATTTTGTCAAATGCTTTTTCTGCATCTATTGATATGATCATATGATTTTATATTTCATGTTGTGTATCATGTTAATTGATTGACAGATATTGAATCAATCTTGCATCCCAGGAATAAATCCCACTTGAACATGGTGTATATTTTAATACATTGCTGAATTTAGTTTATTAATATTTTGTTCAGGATTTTTGCATCTATATTTTTCAGAGATATTGACCTATAATTTTCTTTTTATGTAGTATGTGTATCTGGTTTTGGTATTAGGGTAATGCTGGCCCCATAAAATGAGTTTGGGAGTCTTCCCTCCTCTTAGATTTTTAAAAGTAGTTTGAGAAAAATTGGTTTTAATTCTTCTTTGGTAAAATTCACCTATGAAGCCATCTGGTTTAAGACTTTTGTTGGGAGTTTTTTGATTACTGATTTAATTTCAATAGTAGATACAAAATCTGTTCAGATTTTGTTTCTTCCTGATTCTGCCTTGGGAAAATAGTATGTTTCTAGGAATTTATCTATTTCTTCCAGGTTGTTCCATATAATTATTTTTAGAATTTCCTTATAATACTCTGTATATCTATGGTGTCAGTTGTCACTTCTCTTTTATTTCTCATTTATTTAGCCCCCCTTTTTTTCTGATGAGTCTAGGTAAAGACTCCTCAGTTTTGTTTATCATTTTTAGAAAAACAGCTCTTGATTTCATTGATATTTACTTTTTTTTTTTTTTCTTTTGGTGCTGTGACTCAGATCCAAACCAGATCTCTTCTATTTTATTGTTAGATTCTACTTTGCTTATTTCTACTCTGATCTTTATTTCTTTCCATCTCACTTTGGGCTTTGTTCTTTTTTCTAGTTTCTTTAGGGGTAAAGTTAGATTGTTTATTTGATTTTTTTTTTTTTTCTGGTTGTTATTTTTTAAGTAGGCTATAAATTTCCCTCTTAGAACTGCTTTGACTGTGTCCCACAGATTTTTGGGTCATCATGTTTTTGTTTTCATTGTCACAAGATATATATATATAATACACACACACACACACACACACACACACACACAAACATACATTTTAATCCTTACCTAAGGATATTTTTCTATTTATCTTCAGATAGAGAGGGAGGGAGGGAGGGAGGGAGGGAGAGAGACAGAGAGAGAGAGAGAGAGAGAAACATTGACATATGAAGGACACATCGACTGGTTGCTTTCCGCATGACCCTGACCAGGGTCGGGGACAAACTGCAACTGAGGTACATGCTCTTGACTGGAATCGAACCCACGACTCATTGGTCCACGGGCCATCACTCTACCACTGAGCCGAACCAGCCAGGGCATCACAAGATATCTTTTGTTTCCTTCCTTGATCTCATTGTTAACCCATTCATTGTTTAGTAGCATGTTATTTAGCCTCCATATGCTTGTCTGTTTTTCAGTATTTTTCTGTAATTGTTTTCTAGCATCTTACAGTTGTTATCACAGAAGATGCTTGATATGATTTAAATCTTCTTAAGTTTATTGAGTCTTGTTTTATGGCCTAATATGTGGGTTATACTAAAAAATGTTCCATGTGCTCTTAAAAAGAATGTATTTTCTCCTGCTTTCAGGTGAAATGTCCTAAAAACATCAATTAAGTTCCTCTGGTCTAATGTGTCTTTAAGATTATTACTTCCTTTTGTCTGGTTATCTATCCATTGATGTCAATGGGTATTAAAAATCTCCTATAATTACTGTGATGTTGTTGATCTCTCCCTTTATCATGGTCAATATTTGCTTTATATATTTAGGTGTTCCTACATTGGTTGCATAGGTGTTTATGAGAGTTATACCCCTTGCCGGGTTGATCCCTTTATCATTATGAAATGCCCTTCTCTGTCTCTTGTTACAGCCCTTGATTTAAGGTCTATTTTGTCTGGTATAAGTATTGCTACACCTTTTTTAAAATTTCATTTGCATAAAATACCTTTTGCATTGCTTTGTGTGTGTGTGTCTTGTATACATCTTATTGATTTTTGGTTTATGTTAACATGTGCTTCCTATATACCAAGCTATATTTGTAGCAGTCTATTTTAAGTTGATGTTCTCTTAAGTTTAAACACATTCTAAAACCACTAAACTTTTTACTCCTCCACATTTATGTTTTTGTTATTATTTTTACTTCTTTTATATGTGTGTGTGCTTGTGTGTATCCCGTAATTTATTGTTGTAATTACACATGGTCTTCCTACCTGGCCTTCTAACCTTTGTAATTAGCTTTATACTTGGTTGATCCACTGCTTTTACTAAGTTTTTGCCATTACCATTGAATTTTTTTTTTCTTTCCTGTTTTCTTATTCATATTTTTACTTTTTCTTTACTGGTTAAAGAAGTCCCTTGCACATTTTTTGTAATACTGGTTCAGTGGTGATAAATTCCTTTAGCTTTTTATGGTCTGGGAAATTCTTAATCTCTTCTTCAATTTTAAATGATAGCCTTGCTAGGTAGAGTAATCTTGGTTGAAGATCTTTGCTTTTTATCACTTTGAATATTTGGGCCACTTCCTTCTACCCTGCAAAGTTTTTGTTGAGAAATTAGCTGACAGTCTTATGGTAGCTCCTTTGTAGTTAACTAACTGCTTTTCTCTTGCTACTTTCAAGTCTCTCTTTGTCTTTAACTTTTGGCATTTTAATTATGATGTGTCTTGCTGTGGGCCTCTATGGGTTCATTTTATTTGGGACTCTGCACTTCCTGGACTTGTATGTCTACTGGTTTTCAATCCCTGTGCTCTCTCTTCTTCTAGTGCCCCTATGATGCAAATGTTGGTATGTTTGATGTTGTCCCAGAGGCCCCTTTTTTTCTTTTTGCTGTTTTGATTGGGTATTTTCCACTCCCTAATTTTCCAGATGGCTGATTCGATCCTCTGCTCTGTCTAATCTGTTAAATCCTTCTAATGTATTCTCCATTTCAGTTAGTGTATTCTTCAATTATGACTGAATTTTTTATAATATTTTCTATCTTTTTTATGTTTTCTATTGCTTTGTTGAAGTTCTCACAAAGTTCATCTGTTCTTCCCCTAAGTTTATTGAGCATCCTTATAACCAGTGTTTTAAACTCTATCTGGTAGATTGTTTGCCTTCATTTTATTTAGGTCTTTTTCTGGAGTTTTGTCCTGTTCTTTCATTTGAGACAAGTTTTTTATCTCCTCTTTTGGCTAACTTCCTGTGCTTGTGTCTACATGTTACATACATCAGCTATGTGCCCATCTTGGCAGAGTGACCTTATGTAGCAAATATCCTGTGAGGCCTAGTAACACTGTCTTCCTGGTCACCTGAGCCAGGTGCTCCAGAAGCATCCCTTGTGTGGGTTGTGTGTGCCTTCCTGTTGTAGCTAAGCCTTGATTACTGTAGGCATGTCAGTGGGTGGGACTGACCCTTAGACTGATTGGCTGTGAGGGCTGGCCTAGCGGATAAGCTGTTACTCTCACAGAGTAGGAGTCGCTTTAATGGGTCTCTGATGTCAGAGGAGTCCGCCCTTCAGATGTGTCATTTGTAGAGCTGGTTGGCTGGTTTTCTGGTATGATCTGAAGAAAGCTACCAGATGTGCTGATTCTTGAGCCTCTTGAAAGGGGCTCTGGTGCAAGCCAAGGTGGGCCACCGTTTGTGCCCTGCTTGGGGCCACCTGGTTGGAGCTACCAAGTGATTTACTTTTGGTTGCCACTAGTGCTGGGCTTGGGATCCTTGATGGGCACCACAGTGTGAGCTGAGGCCAGCTGCCACTTGTGCCAGGCTTGTGGCCACTTAGTTGAAGCTACATTCCAAGCCAACACTGGCCACAGCTTAGACACGTATGGGGCTACCTGGTGGAATTTATGATGCAAATTGAGACTGGTCGCCACTTGCACTGTCTTGGGGCCACTCAGCAAGAGGTATAGGCCACACTTAGGGCAGCCAGTGCTTGTTTGGGGTTTGTGGATCTTTGAGAGGTTTTAGAAAAGTCTGCAGAGGAAGTCAAGGCAGGCTGTTTGTGTGGAAAAGCTTTTGGAGGCAGCTTGGGCCAGCAAAGGAGTTGGATGTGGCAGGGTCTCAGGGAATCACCAGGTCAGGGCAAACTGTGTTAGTCAAGTTAATGGACAGAGCCCAGGTTTGGTGCCCACTTGCTGAGTTCAACAAAGAAACAATGGTACCTGCTAGCATTCTGTCTGGAGACAGCTGCGCTGACCCCTCCTCCTCCAACCCTTGCCCTGAAGCTAGTCAATTCAGTTCCTCCCAGTATGTTCCTGAAACTTTTCAAGCTGCTACTCCTGCACTGGAGCCCAGAGCAAGTGAGTTCTGAGCAAGCAAGCCCCATGCATGGGCCCCTCAAGACAGACACCTGGGACTCTAGCAGCCCTCCCTCTCACTCAGATGCAATCCTCGCAGGTTTTCACAGCCAAATGTTACGGGGATTTCTCTTCCCAGCACTGGTGCCCCAGGCTGGGGACCCTGATATAGGGCTGGTACCCCTCACTCCACATGAGGGGACCTCCACGGGTGAGATGTCCCTCCCAATTCTTAATCTCACACTGGGTGTGGGACCTGCCTGTTTTGCATCTCTATCCCTTCTATCAGTCTCTTTGTGGCTGCTTCTCTATGTCCTTAGTTATAGGACTTCTGCTAGTCTCCAGGTGGTTCTCAATGATGGTGGTTCTATAATTTAGTTGTAATTTTGATGTAGCCATGTGGAGGGGGCGAGCACAGCATTTACCTACTCCACCGTCTTGACCCGAGGTCTCCCTACAGCATTCATTTCCACCTTCCTGTTCTTAAAGGTCACCCTGACCAGTCCACTTTCTAGGAATTCCTTCTCCACAGGCATTCAATTGCTGCGGTCTCCTCCTGCTCCTGAGTAGCATGCCTAATTCCCCCAATGTCCTGCTCATTTCCCTAGCAAAGCAGTTTGCTCCCATAACGTACACCAAGTACTAGCCCCACCTTTGCATAGTTCAAAATGTGCTAAGGACCCGACTAAACAAAAGGTCTTTTAGGAGAACAAGCACTGACAAGAAGCATCAAAATACCTCCTCTTGAACAGAACCAAACGATTTAGCTTAGCTCCCATCCCACCACTTTGATCTCCTCCTAACCAGCTAGGGTAAGCACAAGGTTACCACTGTGCTCCATTGATGGGAACTCTGCTGCTCCCCATAGATGGAAGCAGCGGCAGTCAGCATGTTCAACAGCAGCTCTAGTTCCCTGCTCCTTGCATACTTAACAAGCTCCCCAAGTGACAGGGCCAGCCAGTCAGCATTTCGGAACCATAGGCCTGGACCAGGTACGTTGTAGAGACTCAGCTATACAACTCCTTGCTTTTCCAAAAACAAGTGCTGCACCAGGCAGTGAGGGGATTTCGGAGTGAGCCAGACCAGGATTCAAACTCCAGCTCCTCCACTGACTATCTGAGTGGCCTTGGCAAAGTTCAAGTCTCTGAACCCTGGCTTCCACATTTGCATGAAGTGGACAGTAGTGCCAAGTTCACAGACTGCATTTGGTCATGCATGTGAATGGACTGTCAATGACAGCTGGTTGTCTTTGTTTTAGTATCTGGTGGGTAGACAAAGCTCATGTGGACTGGGCCATCTTCAGCAAATACCTTTCCTATGGGCCTCATGAAGTCATTCACTGAGCCTGGAAGCTTCACTAAAGATCCTCCTGGAGAGGCAGCCACCTGACTACCTCTGTGGGCCACCCGTGAAAGCGCAGCTTGCTCCTCTGGGCAGCTGCTGCGTGAACTGGTACTGACATGTTGCAAGGTCAGCATCCAATTTCAGAACAGGGAAAGGCTTACCCGTAAAGTCCTGGACATGGGGCTGGAGGGCAGTGATGTTGCTCTCCTGGGTAAACTGCAGACACTGTAAAATGAGACAGATACCTACGTACAGGCAAACAAGGGTATGCCGACCAATCACTGTGTAATTCTGATGCTACGGTTCTCCAGACATTCCTACAGCACACGCTCTGGGTCATGTCTTTCTGCTCAAACTGTAAGCTCTTTGATAGCACAAAAAGAGTCTTTAGCATCTTTTACCTGCACTAACAGAATGCCAGGCCCACACCAGGCACGATAACATTTGATAAATAAGTGAATGCATTAATGAATGGTTGGACGAACCAGGGCAGTTCAGAATATGTAAATTAACTGCCTGAGTGGGTATTTCACATAATGTGCTTTCAGAATTCCCTAAAAACACAAGCCTTCATTTCAAAAACTAATTCTGAAAAGCAGAAAAGATGATGCCCAGTGCAAAATGACTCCAGCAAAACTGTCAAGTGCAATGATGCATTAAACTAATTCATTCACTCCCTCCTTCATCAACAAACACTTACTGAATCTTCATTATAGCCAGGCACTATGCCAGGGGCTAGAGACAAGAAGAGAAATGGGATGTGATCCCTCAAAGGGCTGGCATCAATCAAAGATCTTTAAGTGTTCCTATGTGGTTGTACTGTACACCAGGGTGGAGAAAGCCTGCCCAGGAAGGCCACTGCTCACCGCCCAGGGCCTGCACAGTAATGGAGGGCTCCCGCCAGCCCCTCTCCTCACCTCCCAGTTTCCCCCTTTTCCTCACTTAACCAGTAAACATCTCAGACTGAATTATTTATTGCTTTTTGCATCTACAAAATAATGTTCCTATTCCCTATGGTTACCTTAAGCAGTAAAAAATCAACAACAAAACTAAAATATATACATATTTTTAATTCTCACCTGAGTATATTTTTCCATTGATTTTTTTTGTTTTGTTTTGATCGAGTGGAAGGGGGGGGGGGCGGGGAGAGAGATGTGAGACAGACACATTGATCAGCTGCCTCCCACATGACCCTGATTGGGGCATGGGATGGAACCTGCAACCTAGGTATGTGCCCTTGACTGGAAATCAAACCCACGACCCTTTGGTCCAAGGGCCAATGCTCCAACTGCTGAACCAAACCGGCCAGGGCTAAAATAGAATATTTTAAATTTGGCTTTTTCAAAAACAAAACTATAAAATGTATTTCTTGGAAACTGGAATCTCAAATTAATAAATACATATTTATTAAGTGACTGTTGTATTTAGGACAAATTGGATCTCTAAGGCAATATAAACAGCCCCAACCTTGTGCACATTTGTTAAAATACACACACACACACTTCAGAATATCAAGTCTCTACTAATACAAACAAAAAGCAATTCTTCTGTTCAGAAATACGTCTTTTATAGAACAGTTTTTATTCAGTAAGAAACTAATTTTTAACCATCAATTTGAACAAATTCTCTCCTCCCAAGTCATTTGATTGAGGACACACTATTGTAGCATATAATTTATCATCATCATCATCATTTTCCACAACATTTAATACAGTGTTTCTTTCTCCCACGTAGAATAGAAGTCTCCCATGTAGAATATTACCCAATAGAAGTCTCCAGAGGGAGCCACAGCACATTCATCACAAAGATAGAAAACTGTCTTACGGTCCTTGCTTTCCAATAGGATAGTTCAACTAATATAGAGTCAGATCTAATCAGCTCTGAAACTGGAAAAATTAAAGTCAGCCCGTCATAGCCACGGATATTAACACCTCTGTGAAATGAGTGCAGAAAAGGGCAAAGTATCTTCTTTTACCAAACTTCTCTATAACTTTAAATTACTCTTTTAAAAAATTTCTTCTTTAGAAGACACTTTTTCTGCCTTTGATGGTGTGAACTCGGGGCAGTTTTCTTGGGGCCACCCCTGGACAAGCCAGGGGCGTGTGTGAAATGGGAAAAGATCTGGGAACAGCAGCCCCTCCTGGACTCCTGGTGTGTGTGCACACGAGACTTTCTGATTCATACTCTTGGCTCAGTTCAGAAGAAAACAGGGAAGAGATACATCCCTGGAAGAAAATGCAGCCTACTTCAGGGCATGGCTGGCTTTCAGTCCATTCAAGTGTTCACGGTGAGTCCTCCTGGCTCGTACCGTTTTCAGTACCTGAAAAACACGCTCCCTGACCCTGCTCCTCCACGGTCCTCGAGTAGTCATTGTGTTCGAAACGGTCATGTCACAAGTCAAATGATTTGGGGCTTCCCAAGGAACCAACCACAGGTGGTATGTTCTAGTTGAAGACACCTAGGACAAGTCTCAGCAGTCCCCTCCTGGAGCAGATGTGCAGGTGCCAACCCCCACATTTCAGTGGCTGAAAATCATGCCAGAAGAGCGAAGACCCAGCAGCCCGGCATGGACCGCTTCTGCAACTGAAGCGTGTTCTCCATGCACCTCCACACCACTCCGCGTCCCATAAGATACTAAAACACACCAACTGGACGTGGCTGGTTTAGCCGTACAAAAGGGCTTTATAAAAATACTCCCTGCACTTTTATTAAAAAAAAAAAAAAAGCATGTAAACATCCCCTCTAAGTCACTGAAGAACCCTTGAGCCTTTTCATCTCATCTTTCCAATATTTTGCAGTTTTCCATATCCAGCTCTTCCTGGAGATATCAATCTGTTTTCTTCTTATTGACCGAGTTCTGAGGCTGCCTTTGAATATGAGTATGTGGTCTGATGGGCAGAAATAGTATTATCAGGAGACATATGATGTGTAAATAAAAGTACATGGACCTAGGAATAAAAACACACACAAGTTATATTTCAAATAAGGATACAAATGGGAAATGTCACATGAGCATGATTGTATCATCAGGGTCTGGAGACGAAGGCACTGCTTTTGGAGGAGGGGACATGTTTGAACTCGGGCTCATCTTGGTCCATCCCACATACTCCCTTTGGTGGGGTAGTGGGGCAGGGATGGACTGAAACTACAAAACTGGGCAGAACAAACCAGGCAGCCCATCTGCGCATTGACATGTATGATTTCCTGTCAACGTAAGAAGACTAAGAGAAGGAATCCCACAAAAGACAATTCAAAGTAGGAGGATGCACAGGACCAAACTCAAAAACTATACTATTATGTTCCCCCCACACAATGCAACTGACACTTTAGCCAATGTGCTCTACACAATACGTACAGGGTTCCTCTTGGGTGTATGAGGAGCCAGAAGAATCCAACTTTTGAAAACTTACTCTAGCCCTGGCCGGTTTGGCTCAGCGGTTAGAGCATTGGCCTATGGTCCAGAGAGACCCGGGTTCGGTTCCCGCTATAGGCACGTACCTCGGTAGCAGTTTGTCCCCGGCCCTGGTTGGGTCGTGCGGGTGGCAGCCACTTGATGTGTACCTTTCATGTCGATGTTTCTCTCTCCCTCCCTCCCTCCCTCCCTCCCTCCCTCTCTCTTCCTCCTTCTCTATCTGAACAAAAAAGAAAAAATGTCCTTGGGTGAGGATTAAAAAAAAAAGAAAAAGAAAACTTACTCTATAACTCTGAAAATAACTTTCATCCATACTAATACAAAACAAGATTTGCTTTTGAGGTTTGTGGACTTTTGTCACATACTGGTGGTGGTATTCAGCACACTGGTATAATGCACACACTCAATAAATATTGGGCATATCAAAAAATGCAAGAAATTAGAAACAGGTTGCATTTGTACAACTGTTCTATTGTCCATTTGGAAAAGTGAAACTTATACTTTCTCCCATGCTTTTTGAAGATCAAAGGAAAACAATGTTTAAAAAAAACAAAAAACAGGGAGGACAATCCCACAGTTGATTTACATATCATTCCTCAGCTGCTGTGATCACAAGGTCAGGCACATTAGAATCCGATAACTCGCGTATCCCCTAAAATTCCCGACCCTTTAGCAAAAGGAATGCCTCCTTGAAAACGTCTGCAGAATAGTCAAGAGCTCTAACAGAAGCAAACAGATTTTCATTCATTTATTCTTTCAATAAGGTTTTGCTATTTAGAATGTACCAAAGCATTACACTAGGAACTACAAAATGGCAAAACCACCACCCCTTCTCTTGGGCATGGCAAGAAGACCGTTCAGGAGTAACCGTAACTTTTTTTTATGTTCACAAACTTCTATTATTACTTTTATATTCTACTGGCACTCTATATACGTGGTGGTGGGTTGGATAATTCCCCTTGAAAGATATCCACACGCTAATTCTCAGAACCTGTGAACATATGGTTCTATATGGCATAAGGGACTTTGCAGATGGATCAAGTTTGGGATCTTAAAATAGATCATTCTGGATTATTGGTTGGGCCCAGTGTAATCTCTTATAAGACAAATGCAGGACCAGTCATAGTGAGAAAAAGGACATGTGACCATGGCATCAGAGGTTGAAGTTTGGACTTGGAAGACTGAGGAAGGGTTCATGAATGCAAGCATACAGGCAGCTTCTACAAGCTTCCCTTAGAAATCGTTCAAGAATTCCAGAAATGGATTCAGTTGAAAGAGAATCACTTTTTCTTCCAAATGCTGGGTGTGGCTTCTGACTACCCTTGATGTTGCTGCTGAAGAGAGGCCCGAGTCGTCCTCTGTCCACTTTTTTAATCAGATTGTTTGTGGGGGTTATTGATGTTGAGTTGTATGAATTCCTTATATATTTTCAATAGTAACACCCTTTGTAATATATCACTGGTGAACATGTTCTCCCATTCAGTAGGCTGTCTTTTCATTTTGCTGATTTCCTTTCCTGTTCAAAAAACTTTAGTTTTTTGTAGTCCCATTTGTTTATTTTTTCTTTTGTTTTCCTTGCCCAAGGAGACATCTCCAAAACAAATATTACTAAGAGTAATGTCAAAGAGTTTACTGCCTCTGTTTTCTTCTGGGATTTTTATAGTTTTGGGTCTTACATTTAAGTTTTTAATCTGTTTTGAGTTTGGCTCACTTTCTTACAACATATACAGAAGCAATTGCATTTCTCTGCATATATCTGTCCAGGTCTCCCAACACCAGTTACTGAAGAAACTGTCCTTACCACATTGTATATTCTTGCCTCCTTTGTCATAGATTAATTGACCATATGAGCATGGGGTTATTTCTAGACTCTGTATTCTGTTCCATTGACCTATGTATGTGTCTGTTTTTATGCTGGTACCATGATATTTTTTATACTATAGTCCTGTAGCATAGCTTGATATCAGATAGTGTAGTCCTGTAGCATAGCTTGATATCAGATAGTGTAGTCCTGTAGCATAGCTTGATATCAGATAGTGTGATACATCCAACTTTGTTCTTCTACCTCAAGATTGCTTTGGCTCTTCAGGGTATTTTGTGGTTCCATATAAATTTATTCTAGTTCTGTGAAAAACCATTTTTTTAATAGAGATTGCATTAAATCTGTCAATTGCTTTGAATCATATGAACATTTTTAAGATCATTAATTCTTCCTATACATGAGCACAGTATATCCTTCCATTTATTTGTATGTTCTTCAAGTTTGATTGTTTTCCTAAATATTTTTTTATATAATTATAAATGGGATTTGTTTTCTTAATTTCTCTTTCTGATAGTTCATTATTGGTATATAAAAATGCATCCAATTCTAAATATTAATTTTATATTCTGCTACTTGATTAAACTTGTCAATCAGTCCAAGTTTAATTAGTTTTGTGGGATCTTTAGTGTTTATTGTATTTCCAGGGTGGGGCATAAGTAGGTTTACAATTGTGAGTACACAAAACAGAGTTTATTCTTGTATAATTACTTACTGTATTATTTTCCATAGGAAACAACCTGTAAACCTACTTTTGCTTCACCCTGTAGTATCACGTCATCTGCAAATAATGACAGTTTTACTTCTTCCTTTCCAATTCAAATGCCTTTCATTTCTTTTTTTTCTTTCTTTCTTCTTGTCTGATTGCTTTGGCTAAGGACTTCCAATACTATGTTGAATAAAAGTGGCAAAAATGGGCATCCCTGTCTTGTTTCTGATCTTAAAGAAAAAACAGCATTTCACCATTGAATATAATGTTAGTTGTGGATTTGTCTCATATGGCCTTTATTATGTTAAGGTATGTTTCTTCTATCCCCACTTTGCTGAGTTTTTATCATAAGTAGAGGTTAGATGTTATTAATGGCTTTTTCTTCATGTATTATTATGGTCATATGATTTTTATCCTTCATTACGTGTATACAGTGTATCGTGTTAATTGATTTGCATTATTGAACCAACCTAACATCCTGGGGACAAATCCCACTTGATCATAGTGTATGATATGTTTAATGTACTGCTGAATTTGGTTTTTTAATAGTCTGTTGAGGATTTCTACATCAATGTTCATCGGAGATAGTGGCCTATAATATCCTTTTTTATTTTTTGTAATGTCTGTATCTGGTTTTGGTATCAGGGTAAAGCTGGCCTCATAAAAATAGTTTGGGAGCCTCCCCTCCTTTTCAAATTTTTGGAATCGTTTCAGAAGGATAGTTATTAATGCTTCTTTGAATGTTTGGAACAATTTACCTATGAAGCCAACTGGTCCAGAGCTTTTGTTGGGAGTTTTTTTCATTCGTGGACAAAAAGGGGCCACAGGCTAACCTGACAAGCTCAGAGAAGGCCTGCGTGACAACTTTGTAAACTCAAAAGACCTAAAGTAACCACGAAGGATGGTTTGAAATTTAAAGTTTTTAACTAAAAGCAGTGTTTGACAGGTCATGTCCTAGGCTGGCATCTTCCCTGACAAAGGTCAATTTTCCTTAATGGAGTCTACTGTCTTTTTACATCTAAGATAACATACTTTTAGAATGTGGGGAACCTTTCTTTTTCTTCATACCCCTCAAGGCACAACCTATGCACCAGGGTGGAAACCACAAATCCTCTCATTGTTATAATCATCATGTTAATCATTGACTGTTAACTATCCTGTACCTACCTATGTAAAAGATGTATATGTCTATCATTTTACTTTTTATCCAACCCCAGAGATTTCCCCATTTTGCTTTCTCCCACCTCCTTAATCTATCACCAATGAATTTCATGTAACCCATTTATTAAGCCTTCTCTTTTTATTGTAATGTATAAATTAAGATGCAAAACTGCCATTCTTCTGAGAGTTACCTCAATCCATTGAGGTTTTGCTTCCCCACATTTGTGGACAGTCTGGCTCAAATAAACTCAGAAAATTCTTCACAGGTTTGAACGCTTCTTATGTTGACATATTGCTGATTCTTTAGCAGTAATTAGTCTGTTCAGATTTTCCATTTCTTCCTGATTCAGCCTTGGAAGATTATATGTTTCTATGAATTTATCCATTTCGTCAAGTTTGTCCAATTTGTTAGCATAAACTTGTTTGTTGTATTTCCTTATAATCTTTTGTATTTCTATGGTTTTGGTTGTCACTTTTCCTCATTTATTTCTTAAGGCCCTCTCTCCTTTTTTCTTAATGAGTCTGGCTAAAGATTCCACAATTTTATTCTTTTCAAAGGACCAGCTCTTAGTGCAATTACCTTTTTTTAAAAATATTTAGACTATTTTATTTTCACTCAATCTTTATTATTTCCTTTCTATGTACGTTGAGCTTTGTTCTTCTTTTCCTAGTTCCTTAGGTGTAATATTAGATTGTTTATTTCATATTTTCTTGTTTCTTGAGGAAGACCTGTATTGCTATACATTTCCCTCTTAGAACTGCTTTGGCTATGCCCCATAGCTTTGGGGTCATTGTGTTTTCATTTCCATCTTCTTAAATTTAGTGAATCTTGTTTTGTGCCAAACATGTAGTCTATCCTGGAAAATGTTCCATGTGTACTTAAAAGAATGTATATTCTTCTGCTTTTGGGTAAGCTGTCCTAAAAATATCAATTGAGTCCATCTGGTCTAATGTGTCCTTTATGACCACTGTTTCCTTGTTGATATTCTGTGTGGTTGATCTATTAATACAGTGATGTCAATGGGATGTCAACATCCTCTACTATTACTGTATTACTACTGGCCTCTCTATGTCCATCAATAATTGCTTTATAATTTAGGTGCTCCTACATTGGGTGCATAGATGTTTACAAGAGTTATATCCTCTTGTTGGATTGTTCCCTTTATCATTATGAAAGACTCTCCTTTGTTCTTTGTTACAGCCCTTAATTTGAGATCTATTTTGTCTGATACACATATTACTACCTTAGCTCTTCTTTTGTTTCCTTTTGCATGTAATCTTTTTCTATTCCCTTACTTTCAGTCTGTGTGTCTCTTTTGATCTGAAGTGGATCTCTTATAGCCACCAATGTACAGGTCTTGTTTTTTAATCCATTCAGCCACCTTATGTATTTTTATTGTAGCATTTAGTCCATTTACGTTTAAAGTAATTATTGATAGGTATTAGTTATTGCAACTTTGTTTTCTGATTGTTTTCACAGTTTTCCCCTGTACTTTTCATATCTCTTGTTCTCTTCTCTTGTGTTGATGACTTTCTAGTTGTGTTTGGAGTCACTTCTCTAATTTTTTTTTATATCTCTTATACATTTTTTGTTTATGGTTACTACATGCTTCCTATAAACCAGTCAATTTTAAGTTGATCGTCATTTATGTTCAAACACAATCTAAATTCATTACAGTTTTTACTTACCCTATCTTCATTTATGTTTATGTAATTTTTACTTCTTTTGTGTGTGTGTGGTAGTGTGTATCCTTTAATTTATTATTGTAATTACAAAGATCTTCCTATTTTTGCCTATTAACCTTGCTAATAGCTTTATAGGTGGTTGATCCATTGCTTTACTGGTTGCCTTTGTCAGTGAGAAATTTTTTCTGTATTTTCTTATTCATATTTGTCTTTTCTTTTCTACTTAAAAAAAGTCCCTTAAACATTTCTTATAATACTGATTTATCAGTAATGAACTTCTTTAGCTTTTTCTTGTCTGGGAAACTCTCTCTCTCCAATTCTAGATAGCCTTCCTGGATAGTCATTTTGGTTGTAGGTCTTAGTTTTTCATCACTTTGAACATTTGGTGCCATTTCCTTCTGACCTGAAATGTTCCTGTTGAGAAATCAGCTGGTAGTCTATTGGGAGTTCCTTTGTACATAATTTACTGTTTTTCTCTTGCTACATTTAAGATTCTTTCTTTGTATTTAACATTTGGCATCTTAATTATGATGCGTCTTGGTGTGGACCTCTATGGGTTCATCTTGTTTGGAATTCTCTGTATTTTCTGAACTTGTATGTCTATTTCCTTCACCAGGTTAGGGAATTTTCAGTCATTATTTCTTGAAACAAGTTTTTAATCCCTTGCTCTCTTCTCCTTCTGGCATGCCTATGATGTTACTGTTGTCATGATTGATGTCATCCCAGTGGTCTCTGAAACTATCCTCATTTTTTAATTCTTTTTTCTTTTTGTTGTTCTGATTGGGTATTTTCTACTACCTTGGCTTCCAGGTTGCTGCTTTGACCCTCTGCTTCAACTAGTCTGCTACTGACCCTCTCTAATGTCTTCTTCATTTCCAACTGGGTCTTTTTATCTTGTTTTCTATCTCTTTGTTGAAGTTCTGACTGAGTTCACCTATTCATTCCCTAAGTTCATTAAGCAACCTTACAACCACTGTTTTGAACTCTGTATCTTGTAGCTTGCTTGCCTCAATTTTATTTAGTTCTTTTTCTAGAATTTTGTCCTGTCCTTTCATCAGGGGCAAGGTTCTTCATCTTCTCATTTTAGCCGACTCCCTGCGTTTGTTTATATGTGTTAGGTAGATAGACTACATCACCTGGTCTTGGCAGAGTGGCCTTATGTAGTAGGTATCCCCCGTGTTCAGTGGTACAGTCTTCATTGTCACATGATCCAAGTGCTCCAGGGCACATCCCTTGTGTGTGCTCTTTTGTTGTTGTTGAGTTTTGATTGCTGTGGTGCACCAGTGGGTGGAAACAACCCTTGGGCTGACTGGCTATAAGGACTGACCATGAATACAGCAGACAAGTTGTTATGTGGAGACTGACCCAACAGAGCGGGAGTTGCTTTAGTGGGGCTTTGGTGCTAATTGAATCTGACCTTTGCATGTGTCATTTGTGGTGCTCCCATGTGGTGAGGCTGGCCACCAGGTGTGTTGGTTCTGAAGCCTCTTAGAAGGGGCTCCGGTACAGGCCAAGGTCAGCCACTGTTTATGCCCAGTTTGGGGCCACGTCATGGGAGCTGCAAGTGATCTGAAGTTGGTTGTTGCTTGTGCTGGGTTGGAGGCACTTGGGAGAGGCTATGCTTTGAACCAAGATCAACTTCCACTAGTGCTGGGCTTGACCATTTGGTGGACACCATTATGTGAGCTAATGCTAGCTGCCTCTTGTGCCAGGCTAGTGGCTGCTTAGTCAAAGCTACATTCCAAGTCAACACTGGCCACAGATTACGCCAGGCTTGAGACCATCTGATGAGAGTTACGATGGAAACTGAGACTGGTCACCACTTGTCCAGACTTGAGGCTACTTACTAAGATGTACAAGGCACACCAAGGCCAGCCCCTGCTTCTTTGGGGTTTGTGGACCTTTGAAAAATTTTTGGAGAGTCCACATCAGGAACTGAGGCAGTTCACGCCTGTAGAAAAGCTGCTAGAAGAGGCTCCGGCTAGACACACAAGTTGGGTGAGACAGGGTCTCAGGGAATTACCAGGGCAGGACAGACAGTGTGAGCCAGATTAATAAAGAGCCCAGATTTGGAGCCTGCACCTGGCCTGCTAGGTGGTGAAAGGGGAGCTCTGTAAATCAACAGTGGTGCCTTCCAGCACAGTCATACCTGGAGAGAGCAACCCCTCCAGCCCCTCTCCTGTATGTCCCTGGTGTTTTTCAAGTTGCTGCCCCTGCACTGGAGCCAAGAGCAATTGAATATATGAGTGAGTCTGTGCATGGGACTCCAGAAGCCCACCATCTCACTCCGACGTAATCCCCACTGGTTTTCATAGTCAGGTGTTATGTGGACTTCTCTTCCTGGTACTGTTGTGAGGACAGCAGGGGGGACTTACATAGCTGAGATATCCCTCCTGATTCTTAACTGCCATACCATGGGTATGGGATCTGCTCAATCCATGTCTCTTCTCCTCCTACCAGTCTCCTTGTGGCTTTTTACTTAGTCATAAGACTGGTTCAGCTGGTCTTCGGGTGGTTCTCAATGATTGTTCTATACTTTACTTGCAATTTTGATGTGGTCACGGGAGGCAGTGAACACAACGTTTACCTACTCTGCCGTCTTAACTAGAAGTCTTCAGAGGAGTAACAGTAATTTAAACAGCAGACAGGTGAATACCCACACGAAGTAACCATCTAACGTACTGTCTAAACCAGGACATTATTGAGAGTGCAAAAGAGCTCTACCAATTAACATGCTAGCCCAACAAGTGTAAACTGGATTCTCTCAGGCACACCCCAGCCAGAGGTAACTCCACTTTCAAAGTCTGTTCACCTAAAATATACTTTGTTCTTGCATTTTGCCTTAATTGCTCATATGTGGCCAAATGTACACTGGAGCAATTACGTTGGAATAAAGCTAAATATTTCTATAATAAAGAGAAAAACATTTCAGTCCCTGAGTGAGGTTTAGTAACTTATTCTGACATTCTATATTTCTCTAAAATTTTAAAGAGTACTTGATCTTTTTATTGTGAAAAAGCTCAACTAACATCTATTGGGCATGCTAAGAACTGAACTAAGTACTTCAGAGACATAGATGAATAAGGCATTGTTCCTACACTCAAGGAGTTTGCAATCAACAAAAATTTCGGCACAAATTCTAACATTCTTCTGAATTTGAAAAACTCTTTAGTTGTATGAGGGTTTGCTTTACAAAACTGTTTTGTATAAAGGTTCTGCTATGCACTGAATGTTTGTGCCCCCCCCCCCCCCCCAAATTCATTGTGGAGTCCTAACTCCCCATGTGATGGTATTTAGAGGAGTTTAGAGGAGTGGCGTTTGGGAGGTAATTTGGTTTAAATGAGGCCATTAGAATAGGGACCCCATGACAGGCTTAGTGCCCTTATACAAAGAGAAAGA
Source organism: Molossus molossus (assembly GCF_014108415.1). NCBI lineage: Eukaryota > Metazoa > Chordata > Mammalia > Chiroptera > Molossidae > Molossus > Molossus molossus. The sequence continues at coordinate 21,337,236 of NW_023425347.1, read as the reverse complement.
AACCAGGGTACTCTCTCTGTCCTTCTCATCCCCCTCCTTCCTCCACTTTTTTCTTCCTCTTCCTTCTCTTTCACAGTCTATCTTGGTCTTTGTCTTCCTCACTCTCTTCTACTCTCCTTCTCCGCCTGTCTCCACACCCTCTCCCTGTCTCTCATCCTCCCTCTCCCATGTGAGGACACAGTGAGAAGATAGACTTCTGCAAGCCAGGAAGAGAGCTCCCATCAACCATGACAAATAAACGTGTGTTGTTTAGGTCATTCAGTCTATAGTTAGTCACAGCCCAGCTGACTACGACAGGGTCTTTCATAACACCGTAGTCCTCCTCTCCTTAGCGGCAGCTTCAGTTACACACGAGCGAGAGTGGTTCAAAAATATCAAATGGAAAATCATAAATCATTTAAGTTTTAAACCACATTGCTCTGGGCACTGTGATGAACTCTTGTACCATCCCACTCCATCCTCCATGGAATGTACTGCATCCCTTTGTCCCGAGTCTCCACACTCCCACCTGGTAACAGCCCTCTGTTATCAGATTGACTGCCACGGTATCTCAGTGCTGTGTTCAAGGTACTATTATTCTATTTACTAATGGCCCCAAAGCACAAGAGGAGTGATTCTGGTCATTCAGATCTGCCAAAGAGAAGCTATAAAGGGCTTCCTTTAAGTGAAAATATATGTATGGATAGGGAAAAACATGGTCTATACAGTTTGATGCTAGCTGCAGTTTCAGGCATCTACATGGGGTCTTGGAACATATCCCTTGTAGATAAAGAGGGACTACTATACATGCAAGTGCACTCTTGGGGCTCATTTACAAGTTAAAGAAAAAAATTAGACTGGGAAATTTAAACCTGATATTTGAAGTCGCTATAGAATGAAAACTTACTAGACATAAAAATGAAACACATCTGAAATTTAACATTGAGCAGTGGAGGACATACCGAGAAATGAAAATCCATACAACTGGGGTTCATTGCCAGTTACTGAAATTAGCCCCTGGGGAGGAAAAGACCTGGAATGCAGCCAGACCCACTTCCACTGAAAGTCCACGCCATTTTAATTTTTTACCAGACTCAGTGATTCTCTTAAGAGTTTCCGAAACCACTTTTTTTTTTTAGGTATAGCACATGTAATTTTATTTTTTTATATTTTTAAATCTTTATTGTTGAATGTATTACACATGTTCCTCATTTTTCCCCATTGACCCCCTCCTCCCCACTCCTGCCCCCTCCCGCTTTTTCCCACACTATTGTCTGTGTTCATTGGTTATGCATATAAGTTCTTTGGTTTATTTTTCTTCCCACCCCCCAACCCCTTTCCCTTTGAGGTTTGTCAGTCTAGCAATGAATTTGTACTTCTTAATCCCCTCACCTTTTTCACCCATTCCCCCAACCCCCTTCTCATCTGGCAACCAACAGAATGTTCTCTGTATCAATGAGAATGTTTCTGTTCTGCCTGTTCATTTTGGTTGTAGATTTCATTGCCGATAGATATGTATTCATTGCCATTTTGTTCATATATTTTATCTTTTTCTTCAAAAAGACCCTTCAACATTCCATATAATAATGGTTTGGTGGTGATGAACTCCTTTAACTTTTTCTTGTCTGGGAAACTCTTTATATGGCCATCAATTCTAAATGACAGCTTTGCAGGATAGAGTAATCTTGGTTGTAGGTTCTTGCTTTTCATCACTCTGAATATTTCTTGCCACTCCCTTCTGGCCTGCAAAGTTTCTTTTGAGAAATCAGCTGACAGCCTTATGGGAAGTCTTTTGTAGGTAACTGCCTTTCTCGTGCTGCTTTTAAAATTCTGTCTTGAACACGTTTTGCATTTTGATGATGATGTGTCTTGGTGTGGGCCTCTTGGGGTTCATCTTGTTTGGAACTCTCTGTGCTTCCTGGACTTGTATGTCTGTTTCCTTCACCAAGTTAGGAAAGTTTTCTGCCATTATTGTTTCAAACAGGTTTTCGATTTCTTGTTCTCACTCTTCTCCTTCTGGCACCCCCAAGATGCGAATGTTGGCACACTTGAAGTTGTCCCAGAGGCTCCTTACACTATCCTCATTTTTGTGGATTTTTTTTTCTTTTGCTGTTCTGATTGGGTGTTTTTTGCTTCCTTATATTCCAAATTGATGGTTTGCTTCTTGGATTTACGTACTCTACTATTGAATCCGTGTAAATTATTCTTTATTTCAGTTAATGCCTCCTTCATTTCTGACTGGTCCTTTTTTATGCTCTTGTGGCCCTCACTAAGATCACTGAGCTTCCTTATAAGCAGTATTTTGAAGTCAGCATCTGTTAGGTTGCTTATCTCCATTTCGCTTAGTTCTTTTCTTGGGGTTTTGTTTTGTTCTTTCATTTGGGACCTGTTTCTTTGTCTCCTCATTTTGGCTGCCTCCCTGTGTTTGTTTCTGTGTATTACTTAAGGAGCAGTATGGGGCTAGCTGAGACCAGATGCTGCTTGTTTGAAAGAATTTAGGAAAACCTGAAGCAGGATCCAAGACAGGCCAATCCTTTGATTAAGCAAGTGGCAACAGCTTGGGTGGGCCTGAAAGTTGGATGGGGCAGGGCGGGGCCTCAGGGAGTCACCAGGGCTGGGCAACCAGTGTGAGCCAGGTTGCTGGAGTCCCAGATATGGCGACTGTCTGCTGCCCCAGGGAAGGGCTCACCAAAGGAACTAAGGCCTCTGACAGCATATTTGTCCCGGAGAAAGCCCCTCTGCAGCCCTAGCTCCAGTGCCAAACAGCTCAGTTCTTCCTTGTATATCTCTGGCGCCCCAGGAGCTGCCTGGAACTCCAGCCGCCTCAGCCTCCCTGTGCCTCAGTTCCTGCTGGTTTTTCCAGCCAGAAGTTATGGGGACTTCTCTTCCTGGCACTGGAACCCTGAGCAGGGCGCCTGGTGTGGGACGGGGACCCCCTCAGTCCTCAGGGAGGACCTTCCCAGCCGAGGTGTCCTCCTGATTTTTATCCGCCACACGTGGGTGTGAGACCAGCCCCTCCCCTCCACCCCTCCTACCAGTCTGGATGTGGCTGCTGCTTTAATTCCGTAGTTGTAGGACTTCCATTCAGCTTGATTTCAGGCGGTTCTGAATGATGGTTGTTCTGTAGTTTAGATGTAACTTTGATGTGGTTGTGGGAGGACGTGATACCACATTTATCTACCTGCCATCTTGACCGGAAGTCTCTGAAAACACTTTTTTGAGACACGATCTATAATAGCTGTTGGCCATAAGTGGCCGCATGAATTACAACCAGATAAAGTGGACGTTGCCGTTCCTCGGTCACACTAGCCAGGCTTCAGATGCTCAGTGGTCACGTGTGCTGAATGTATTGGACGGCATTTCTGCCGCTGCAGAAACTTCTATTAAACAGCTGATCTAGACAAGGAACTTAAATTATATATACAGGTATACCTCGGAGACATTGCAGGGTCAGTTTGCACCACTTTAATACAGTGAATATTTCAATAAAGTGAGTCATAATTTTTTTATGTCCCATGTGTTTAAGTTATATTTACACTATACTGTAGTTTATTAAGTATGTACCTTAATTTAAATATATTTTATTGCTAAACAATATTAACCATCATCTGAACCTTTTGCGAGTCTAAATCTGAATCTCTTTGCTGGTGGAGGGTCTTACCTTCAATTTATAAAATATTCACTATGAGAAGCACAATAAAGTGAGGTTTGCCTGTGTAAGTGACTATGATAACAAGATAATACCTTAGGTTGAATTATTCAAAATTAACAGAAATGTCAATTTTACCCTAACAAAGAGTTTTTGTCTTAATATTCTGCTTTGGTTTTAGAAAGAAATGAAAATCTGCATAAGAGTTATCTGGATTGACAACTATTTGAGTCTTACCCTAGAGCCCTGCCTAAGTGTGGGAATTCGCAAACTATTTTGGGTTAAAGCATTTCATCCCAAATAAATGACTGTTTGGGGATCACACTAAGTGGTAATTTTCTCCTAAAGAAATTTTTAGTAACTGTACTTTTGATCTTGCTGTTAAAGAAACTTAGGTCTAGCACTTACTTGCTGTGTGAGTTTTGTTAAATTACTCACCCTCTCTGAGCCCCCACTCTCTACCTTTGATTCTGTTCTGCACACCCTTGGGTTTCTCGAGTCTTCAGTGCACAGAGCTTCCTCCTGTCACAAGGGGCTTTTCTCTGCTGTTCCCGCCGTCTAGAGCACAGCCCACAGCGCTCCACTCCTACTGTGCCGCTTTCGGTATTTAGCTCAAATGCCACTTCCTCCTAAAAGCTGCCCTTGATGCCCAGGCTGAGTCAGGTTTCTGTTACACGCTTTCTTAAATCTTTGTACCATTTGCTCAGAGTACAATCCCAGAGTAGATTTATAAATCTGTCAATTACTGCCTGTCTCTTACAACAAGCTGTCCCCTCTATGGGAGCAGGAAGGATTTCTATATTTTGCTCACCACTTTATCCCCAGGTTCTAAAACAGTGCCCAGCACGCTGGAGGTATTAAATGGTATTGAGTTAAATATAGGCATTTCTGCTATAACATGATACTATATCCCTAAAAAATCTCACATTCAGCAATATCCTGTGCTTATGGGGGGAAACAATATGAGAAGCAGACCACTCAAAACCTGTGAGACTTTGGAACCAGAACAATTAGCACCTAAGCCAACATGTTGGACAGCCCAGGCAGAGTGCCCAGTGGAGCTGAAGGCTGCCTGTGTGTGTGTCGGGGGTGGGGGGATATGGAGCTGTGAGCAAGTGGGCTGTCCTGGGGTGGTGAAACAAGCTGAGAGCCAGGATGGGGTGGGGTGCGCCTCTTGGAGCAGGAGCCCAGTGAAGGGGTGCTCAATGTTCTTAAATAAAGCTGAGTGCCTCCTACCTCTGTAGCAGCTGAAATGAGGGCTTTTGCCGTTGCTGTTGTTAGAAATTATAATTCTTTCCCTGCTGTACTGGCATCTCTTATGTAGAAATATTTGTGTATTAGTAAAAACCAATTCAACTTCCATGTGATACTGGCCTAACTCCTACAACCCAATGAGTGTTTAGAAGCAGACTGTACTGAGGGAGCGTTGCACAGTTCCCTCTACCTTCTTTCCTATAACCTGAGAAAAATCCTCCCGTGACACCTGTATTGAGTAGTAAGAGTGTCTTGGATCATTCCTGACCAGTGAATCAACTACAGGAAATCCCCAGCTTACAAACAAGGCGTGTTTGCAGTGCTTATTTCTACGTCACTTTTCTGCCCATAGCGACGCTCCAAAGTTAATCTACAAAAGCCTGTGCAAACCATCACATAGCACAAGTTAGCGTCTACTGAAGATGGTCTAGACTCCAGGCACGGGGAGGGGACCTTGCCACATCTGCCTCATTCAGTCCTAACAAAGGTGCTTTGAGGCAGACTCTATTCTCAGCCTCACTTTACCATTGAGAAAAAGAAGGTGAAAGAGGTTAGTTCCTTGCCAGAGGCCACACAATGAATAAAGGGCCCGGTCCCATTCCCTCAGAGCCACCTTGTCCCCTCCTTACGCAGCCAGCACAGAAATCCCCACAGAGCGCCCTCTGGAGGACACAGCCACTCCCAGCAGAGCGCAGTGCCCCAGCACCTGCCCACTTCAGTCCTGCTCTCAGAATGGCCCCCAGTCTCCAACATAACCGAACCCCAGGAAACAGAGGCTATGGCAAGCCAATTCACCCTCTGAGTCTGTAACTCAGATCCACCCCTTCAAAATTCTCTCCCCTCAGCATCCCTTCGATAGGTCACAGAGGGCGCCCCATCAGCTTTGGTGCTGTGTGCTGGTATTTCATCTTTCTATGGCCATTTCTACATGGAAGCCATATGTAGAAATTGTTTGTACTGCCTGAGGTTCAGTTTACAACTCCCAGGTCAAACAGAGGACCAGACAGCTTTACCAGACAGCAGCTGAGCACAAGGGAACTCACTTGTACAAACTGACAGCTGGCTCCACCGCCAACAGGAGGAAGGGCGCCACGGTGTAGGAGACGGCCAGCTGAGTGACAGCCCACGTGACTGCGTCGTACACGGCCTTGAGGGCTTTTGAAGACAGGAAATAGTGTCTACAGTTGTTCCTCACCTGCAAGCCAAGGAAGGCAAAGGGGAGGGTAAGAAATAAAACAACTTGACTCTGCGTAAGCAGGTAAACCTTAGGAGCATAAGGATCAGAAACACCAACCATCTGAGTTCCACTTCCAGCTAAAAATACCATTGCGGTTTTTCTTATTGAGGAAAAAAACACATGTGCACTGTAGAAAATTATTTAAAGAACTAAGCAAAAACAATTTTCTTCCTTTTTAACATCTCCCAGAGAAAAGCACTATTTAAAAATCTGGCCCACATCCTTCCAAGCCTTCTTCTATTCATAGGTACCCACTTTGTATTTCAGAGCATCAGTAGAGTCTTTAGTCTGCTTTTTCATTTAGTTAATATGTCATGGGTTTTGTTTGTTTTTTTCCCACATCAGTCCCCAATACAATTTTAAGTTAATGATGGGAAAGTTAGCTTGCAACCCCCCTCCCCCTACTATAGTAAACAATTCTGTAATGCTTCCCTGGAAGAGAAGTCACTGCACTGTTTCCTGATTATTTCCTTTGACTGACAGTAATATCACCATCAATTATAAGAGCAGTTACATCTACTGAGGGCTTACTGCATGCCAAGCCTGTGCTGGTGCTCACCTGTATCATGTCAGTTCTCCCAGCAAACCAATCATGTGGGCACCAGTTTGCCCATTTGACAGACAAGGAAACAGAAATTCTTTAAAATGGAAAATGCTAGGTCAAAGGATATACTCGTGTGTAGGTCTTTTGACACATGTGAGTGGATTTGCCTCCAGAAAGACACCTGATTTCCAGTTGCCAGAAGTAAAGGCAGAGCTGAGGCTGGTGTATGGGTAAGTCGGCCTCAGAGCCCGGAAGGCTTCCCAGGGCAGCCTGGCGAGCTGCCTCCTCTCCTCCCAGTTTCTCAGGACAGAAGCCAGAGGTCTGTCCACAACGAGGGCAGCATGGGCGGTATGGGCAAGCATGTAGGAGATTGTATTAGGTAACTTCCCAGGTCTAAGACACTTCATGACTGCTTGATTTCATTGTCCGCCCAGAAAAAAATGGGAATACTGTTCTATAAACTCTCTCCTCTCCATCCCCTACTTTACTAACTTGTGGGAAATGTTTCCGGGCCACCTAAAAGAAAGGTTTTACATAAATCAATTTAAGAAATAATACCCTGAATATATTAACACACAAAACTCTAGCCTTTGTTTTGTAGTTTGTCCTGGCCTGTTTTTCAGTTTTCTTTTATAATCCAAGTAGGTGTATAAATTGGAGAAAAGAAAATGTCTTCCATGTTTCCTATTCACAAATATGTACAATCTATATTTTATTTTTAAAGTGTGCTAATCATCATGAAGAGTAATCAATTACTCATCTTGTTTACACATATATCCCAACAAACCTTCATCTAATGAAATTAAAAGTCCCATGGGTGGGGGGGAGACTCGTCTTGCTCACTATGGTAGCCCAGCACCTAGAACACTGACCACACATGGCAGGGCTCCTGAAACATTCACAGAGCAGACACATTAAAGACTAAGTGAACAGCTCTCTGGGACTCCAAGATACAATCAACAAATGTCCTTGAAAGCTCTTGGCACATGGATAAGAAAGACCACAATCATCATTACAGATGGAAATAAAATCAAATACAAATCTCTGTCGTTGACAATTAGAGCACATTAAACTGTAGTTACTTGTATTCATTTCATTCTTTGAAGGAAGGCATATTTTTTTTATTCCTTTATTATCCTGCTCTATAGCCAGCAAATAGTAGGAACCATCTAAGACAAACTACTCAAACAACCTAGAGAGCCAAATTTCTAAAATTCAGAGGATTTTACACAAACTAGTTCCACTGGACCAGACGTGAGGGGTCAAAGCAATCTCTAACAACACGGTTCCTGCAGCTGCAATTTTCCTGAATTGCTTCTAGGCTCAGCATCATGAAATGAGAAATGAATAATAAGTAAATGAAGTCTTCCGAAGCCTTCATCAATGAATAATCACTGTCAGCTTTGATTAGTAGATTGCATATATATTCACAGCCTTTAATGATTAAACATGTTGTCTCTTAAGTTACTAAACATTGTTCCTCAGATCCCTTGTTTTGCAAACACCCTCTGTAACTAACATGAAAGTAAAATGGTCAGCCATTTAATGACCACAAGTTCCTGGACACTAAAGTATTTCTCTAATGGGAAGACTTTTGTTGTTTGATTTTTTTTTTTTCCCCAAAACATCACTCCCACCCCCTCATCCCTGGACTCCTAATAGGACTCAATGACAATAAACATAGAGGCATCAGACTGCTAAGGAAAAGACCCCACAACCAAAGCAAGCTTACCGTTCTGGCTGCTACGGTGACGAGGATTCCAGTTAAGAAGGTGAAATAGTACCCAGGGTAGACACCATGCCACAGGGCAGACAGGATGAAGGTGAGCACTGTGGGGTACCAGGGCACCCGCTCGTAGCACACTCTGCAGAGAGGCAGGCACAGTGAGCCACAGGGCAAACATACCAGCAGCTTCCAGCTACACTGGCATCTTTTTGAATCAGACTCTCAGAAACCACGCGCTCCGCTCCTGATGGCCTGGCCCAGCTCAGGGACTCGAAATGCAATCCAAGCAGCCTGACCTCGCGTTTTCTTCAACACTACCAAATAGGCAGCTCACATTCCATATTTTGGGGAGCAGTATGAACTTTTACTCTCCAAAGAACTAATGATCTGGACCCCATCACCCTATATCTAATAAAAATCCAAGTGGTCAGGATCTACCCAGCCCTTGTCAATGGCCTAATCCACCAGGAATAATTATGGATAAATAAGTGTCACTTTGCCCGGCAAGTGTGGCTCAGTGGTTGAGCTTCAACCCATGCACCAAGAGGTCACCAGCTCGATTCCCAGTCAGGGCACATGCCCAGGCAGTGGGCCCCCTCCCCAGTGGGAGGCATGCAGGAGTTGGCCAATTGATGTTCTCTCTCATCAATGTTTCCATCTCTCCCTTCCTCTCTCTCTAAAATTAATTTTAAAAAAAACTTTTTAAATAAATAAGTGCCACTGGCACAACATTTTGGAATCAGGATAAGGGTGTCTGGAAGTGGATATCCTCCTTTAGTCAAAATTAATCAACCTCTCCCACCTAGCCCCTGTGCACCCAACTCCCTCTGCGACCCTTGTTGTCTCTTTGGCAATGACTCCAGCCCCAAACCACCCTGTCCGCTTTAAGACCTTTCAGTTGTCACTGTGTGCATGGATTTCAGTCCATGAATTTGCCTTCACGTGGGATATTGTATGGGTGGGGCAAACAGCCCATGAGGTCTTTGATGTCTTTGTTGATTATTAAGACAAAGTGACAGGACTCACTCCCAAGTGCAGTCTACAAATTGCCAGTAGCACCGATGGGAAGCCACAGTGCAGTTTACTAACTGAGAGGACCCAAGCAGAAAGGAAAACAAACTCAGCACCACCCCCTGCATGGTATGGGTTCTCAGAAATAACTGATTTAAACCCAAACTAAGGATTATGGCTCCCTCTACATAGAAAGGGAATGCATTTGGGGAGAAAAACACAGGACTGGGACCCCATTTGTAATGTTTCGTTTTAAAATGAGGACTAGTTTGCATATGTACTTGCTTCTTATCCTCTGTATCTTTTTTTTTTTAAATGAAATATTTTGTTTTCTATTTTTTTATGTGCACACAGGTATGTTCAATCATCTTAGAACAAACTTCTAATGGAAACTGTAAAACTCTTGGTACATTGGGATTACTCAATAGACAGAAATAGAGGCTAAAATTATTTGCAAAATTAATAGCATTACTATTAAGGAATATTTTCAGACAACACTGTATGAGCTTACTTTGGGGGAAGTACTATAAAGTGTACCCAGTCTTCACCTAAGAAAAATGCTACTTACCAAAAAGAGGACCTACAGCTTAGTACTGTAATACTCTCCCTGCACTTGTACGATAGGAATGTTCACTTAGCTCGAGTTTCAGGGATAGCATATTATTCCAGAATAGCAATGTTTCCAACTTTGGAGTGTGTAGGGAAACAAATACCAATAAAAAAGTTTAAAAGCACAAACATCTGGAGTATCATAAAGCTTTTACTGCTAAGGATAAAAAAAGATACTGACAAGCACCCTCTTTGATGTTTGACCAACAGGCGCTCTCTAGGTTAGATGTAGTGCAGCACAGAGTTAAGAGCCTGGCTCTGCAGGTGGTCTGTTTGGGCTCTTATCTATTATTACTCATGAGCTGTGTGGCTGTGGGCAAGTTACATAACCTCTCTGTGTCTCACTTTGCTCATCTGCAAAATGAGGATAATAACTACCAACATCTCATAGGATTGATATGAGGATTAAATGAATGGCAGGATTAAGTGTTTGACGCATTAAAATAAATATGCTATATTGAGACCTCAAATCACTACGGTTCTACTTTTTCACTTGCAGGGCATAGATGTTCATACAAAACAACGGTGTCAGATGACATTACTACTGGCAGATTGTAGCTGTTCATCTAACAACTCCCTTCTAAACGTATCCCAGTGCCATGAGTAATGAGGTCATTTTTGTTTTTCTTACCGCTTTAGCCAAGTAGCTGTCTGAATATTCCAGTTTCCTAGGTACATTTTGAAACTTGTAGCAGTCTAAAAAGAAGAAAATAGCACCTATCATTAGCTTAAAAAATACCCCAAGTAATGGAAAGTCCTCCCCAGAATTTCCCCGGTGGCAGATTAGATGCGCTGTTTCAATAGTGACTGCTCGGTCAAGGGCATATCAGCTGTTCCACTGAATGCAGGAAAATTTGGATGTTTATAAGATTGGCTCAAACTTGGCTTGCAAAGTCTCAATTTATTTTCAAATGATAGGAAAACTGAAGGAATGTCTTGTGGGTTTTCCATCCTCTCTGATTTAAAAAAAAAAAATTTTTTTTAAGTCATCTGAATTTTAAAACAAAATACCCTAAAAGGAGAGTTGCTGGAGGAAAAGTTTAATCATGTGAATTGAGTGCCTTTATGGAGACAGTTTCAATTTAGTTGACATCTTTGCACTGTGTTGCCATCTGTAAACTAGGTCAGTCTTATGAAGTTGTTCTACAAACAGATGCACAAGTTCAAATTCTCCTGTTCTATCTAGAACAGTAAGATTTATGCAGGAAGGCGTCACAGTGTAGAAAAGAAATATCACCCAACTGGCAATAACCCAAGTAAATCAACCACTGAGGAAGGGACATTCCAAAACAAGCCATCAGCAAGGTTTCCTCATTCAAAACAAAGTCTTACTGAAGGCTGGTGGTGGAAAGCATGGCACAAACATTCAAGAACCAGAATACCCAGTGAAGGTGGAAAGTACTAGGCCACGTCTTTCTGTTTCAACCACAAGAAAATCTTAGATATGTCACACACTGGCCTAATGTAGATAGATACAAAAAGATTTTGTATTATGAGTTTTTACTTCAAAATCCTAAGGACTTCTACGTATCCATATCTTCTATGGCTAATAAAATGCTCTACACACAGCTTTAAGAAACCTTAACTAAATCGGACTTCCTTGGTTTTCTTTAGCTCCTTACTCTATATCAACGTGATTGAAAATGCCAACTTTCTCCTTCTGGTTTTCCTTTATGACAAATACATGATTGAGTACATCAGCCCTTCACCCTAAACACATGCCCCCAGTGAAATGACTCTGTCATTTGGTGGGCAGCCAGAGGTCGGGGGGACCCTGGAAAGGACATTCACCCACAGCAGCCGGCAGTGCTCCAAAGAGTTTTGGGGGAGGAGAATTTTGGCAGAAGGGAGGAAAGACACAACACCTTGTACTCTGACATCATCTGCGTAGGTAGAAGAAGCATGTAGATTGTCTACACTGTTTTTCCAAACTTGAGAAAGGTTCTGATGGCTGGAGCTTGCCCATTTAAGATGAAGAGAAGCCCCAGGCATCAAGGTGAAGGGTATCCCCACCATGACTTCTTATGGCCTAGGGCCCCCCTAACGTGGGCAGCAGGTGGTCCATCTCCACATCCCTGGTTCCTTGCTCTCTATGTACATCCTCTTCTGCCCGGAATCTCCAGTCCAGGGTGAGTGGGAAACTCCAAACACAAACGGGAGTCCACCGGCTGGACACCAACACTGCTGTGTGCTGAGAACCAGGCCTTGCTCCCACCCGGCTGCAAGGGGGGAGGGGCTGAGACTCGGTTTTGCCCTCAGCTCTGATGCTGACAACACCAAGGAGACCTCCGGTAACAGTGGAAACAGACCGAGAACTGGGGTCTGAGAACAAAGCCAGAGAAATAGAAAAACCACAGTTTCCAGTGGCCTGAAAGCGGTGTGTCATAGCAATTCTTCTGCAATGCAAATGGACTGTCAGTGTTCCCAAAGGAACCACAGAGAGCATGTGCAATTCTGAAATCTAAATACAGAAGCTTCCGGTCCGTGCTGGTGACTGAAGAAAGGAGACTGCGAACTAGAGAAAATGGTTGCTGTACTTTCCAGTTGAAAGAACAGGCATGAAAACAACAAGAAAGATTTTCCCAGCTCTTTTTCAGGTGGTTTTGTGTCATTTTTCCTTGAACCATTAAAACGATCAAGAAAGTATCTTTTAAAAAGAAAAATAAGCCCAGCCTGTGTGGCTCAGTTTTCTGAGCGTTGTCCCATGGACTGAGAGGTCCCAGTTCGGTTCCAGTCAGGGCACGTGCCCAGGTTGCGGGCTCCATCCCCAGTAGGAGGCGTGCAGGAGGCGGCAGATTGATGATTCTATCTCTTTCCTTTCTTCTCTAAAACAATCAGTAGAAACATATTTTAGCCTGGCCGGTGTGGCTCAGTGGTTGAGCATCAGCCCATGCACCAAGAGGTCGCCGGTTCAATTCCTGGTCAGGGCACGTGCCCAGGTTGTGGGCCAGATCCCCAGTGGGGGGCAAGCAGGAGGCGGCCAGTCCATGTTCTTGCTCATCATTGTTTCCATCTCTCTCTCCCTCTAAAACCAATAAGGAGAAAATAAATAAAAAATAAAAACATTTAAAAGGGAAAAGAACTCCAAAATGCAACATGCCCAGGAGGCGGCAGGACCTGGCATTCATTCCCTGGTGGCAGCTTTTCCTCAGACACCAGTGCGGAAGATCCCTGCGCACTGCTCTCAAGCAAACCCTTGCTTTGTTCAGAGTGGCAGCTTGATTCAGAAGCATAATAGACTCACCTCAATTTTCCAGATGTTTAGGTTAGAAAGCAGATCCCAACAGAAATTTCCATTCTGATCCACTCCGCTGAACCCAAAGCCAGCTGCGTTATTCACGGCATCAGCTATGGTTTTTAAAACAACACATTAGGACACAGAACAAGTCACATTGCCACTTTAAAAAATACCGATGTCTGTCTAGCTTTAAGATAAGGACGTAGTTTCCTTGAAAAGGAAACCAAAAAAAATTAAAGGACCTGACACCGTTGTGAATTAGAGAAATATTTTCGACTTTTCGGTGAACTCAACTTTTATTCACTGATTTTTATTCATTCACTAGCATTTAGTAAGCAACTGCTAAGTAAGAAGAAAGGTACTAGATGCTTACAGAATGCAATATGAGAATTAGAGAAAGAAAGAACCAAAGCAAAGCAATATACAGAAGGATTTAGTGACCATCCTGTATAAGAGAAAGGGACGAAGGTAAAAATACACTTAAGCCATGGCTGGGTTTGCTCAGGGGTTAGAGCGTTGGCCTGAGGACCAACAGTTCAATTCCAGTCAAGGGCACATACCTTGGTTGGGGTTGTGCAGGATCGATGTTTCTTTCCCTCCCTCCCTCCCCCTCTATCTTAAGATAAATGAAAAAATATCCTAGGGTGAGGATTAAAAAAATAAATACAATAGAATAAAGATAATCCTTTTTAAAAATACACTTAAGCTCAGAAGCAGAGACCGGAAGAAACAAGGGACCCCATAGAGGTCCAAGAGCTGTCATCAAGGAAGGTAGGACATGAACTGGTAAGAGAAAATAAATAAAAAACTGGATTATTTTTTTAATCCTCACATTAAGTCAGGAGACCCAGCTCTGAGAGAGAAATTGGAGCTCATTCTGAATATAGTAATACGACATGCCAGTAGGATATCGGCTGGGGCTGCCAAGATGCAGTCAGAAAAGTTTAGAATACAAGAAAAAGAAGAGAGCTAGAGATGAGAATTTGGGGCCAGCTGCCACGGAGGCCACACGTGGACACAAATCCAAAGCTGTCCCACCCATACAGTCAGCCTTAAAGCTCCCGTTACAATCTTTACTGGACTTCCCTGAACTGGAAGAAAATGTCCCCCTGCAGTGAGTATGCATTTCTCATCAACCCTTCAATGAAATGCTTTTTGTCAACAAAAAGATACCTAATGATATCAAGACCTTTTACTACGATGACCAAAAGGATCATTTCCTCTTTTCAGTTATCTTAGTTCAAGTTCATTGATTATTTTTTTAAAAAGAAAATACTGTAATACAATGGATCAAATCACAGCATGGCCAAGTCTCGGATTTGGTCGAGATCTCAGAAAAATCTTCCTTTCTTCGAGCTCTGTTCCATCTGGCTCGAGAACTCCAGATGGACTTCCGAAGGGCTCCGCCAGCGAGCGGCAACCCGTTCTACGGCTGCCTCCTTCGCTGCTGGCACCACCGATGACGTAGCATCGCTCATCTGCGCTTGGCTTCCCTGGAAAAGGATCTGGCTGCTTTTAGAAGAAAGGAGGGCAAATGCCAGCCCTGTTACGTCCTCTCCCAAGACAACTGCATGGAAACTCAGTGAAAAGGAAAACAAAGCAACGGTCTGCCAGTTGAGACACGGATCGTTTTAGATGTGTGGACACAGATTAGTGAATGACGGACGATAAACGATCCTGGGGGAAGAGCCCTTGAGGTCCGTGCTGACAGCTAAAAGCACGGCTGGGCTGACCATGCTGGGACCACACAGCCACCCCCTGAATTCCTTCTCCCATCTCAGCCTCAATCTGGCTGACCTGCCCAGATCTAAAAAAAAAAAAAAAAAAATCAGAATAATAGCAACTATCTGTGTGTGCGCACACAAGCATAAGCACACTTGTTCCCTTTTGGGATTCTATAAATTACCCTACAGGCATTTCTCATTCAAGGCTCACAACGGTGTGAAGATAATGGTTACGGTAGGCCCTGGGGGTCAAGGCCCTGGCTTCCTGTCTCCACGTCAGCAACAGCATGAATGCATGGCCTTGGGAGGGTTGTCTAACTTCTAGAAACCTATTCTTTTGAGTATAAAATGGCTATAATAATGTTACTTACTTTAAAGGGATGTTGAAAGGATTAAGAATCACAATGGGCTTTGTTTGTATCATCCATGGCTCTAACACATCATTATGGATCAATTAATCCAGACAGCCATATTTTAGAGTTTGGGATCTTTAGAACACAGCCTGGGCTAAAGTTGAGTCTCACTAATTAGTACTAATTAGCAGGGGAATAAACAACCAGAATGGTACACTAAATCCAAAGAAATAGCTGTATGGTTTCAATACAAACAGTAACTAAAACTAAGCTAACAAAGAGCAGCTCAGCTGAGATTCAGCAAGAGGCCAGCTTTAAGGATTAAATTCATAATCACGTATAATTAGTATATCAATTATATGTAAATGGTGTTTTAAGCAGCTGAATAAAACAATTATTCAGTTAAGCAGTTTAAATATTCCCTGTCATATTATTCACTGCTTCTTCCTTTATAAATAATACACAGGTTAATTGCAGACCAGCTCATGCAATCTAAACGGTAACAAACTTCAAATTGAGGCCATACAAATTAATGAAGTGTTCTATGGAAGCTACCAAAAAAAGATGGGGGGGGGGGATAGCTAAGTCCACAGAGAAAGCTATCCACAAAAGGGATTACTGGGATACTTCAAATAGCTGGGGAATAGAGAACTCCCCAGACACCCCCATTCCCTGTGACCCCCTCCCCACCTGGACCCCACCAGCACAACCCACCTCGTATTAGACTTTCCCTATGAGGCCATGGAGGGCCTTTCTTTCCTCCTCAAAGCAGGAGCTGAATTATTCCAGAAGCCAGCCCATTAACCCCGGGACACAGAACATGGGAGCAGGAGGGTCAGAGAAGGAAAGAAAAAAGGAACATAAGTGAGGAAACAAAGTAGTAAAGGGAGCGAGAGGTTCTCAATCTTACACACACACTCAGGTTAGAGCAAAGTAAAAATACGATTTCACGCAGAAAAACAGCCCGGTGTTCCGTGTGAGGTTCCGACTCTACTGGGTATAATGTCCACGTACTAAGGAAATTATTTGTAAATAATAAAGCAACTGCAGAAAAAGGAATAAGATACAAGGAGAGTTTTGAAGGCTTCCCGGTGACCAGTCCCTATTTGTCATCTCCTCTGCCTGCCCTTGGGACAGCTCTTAATTCAAACTGCCTGGCTGGTGCACACGCCTGTGTTCCCACAGAGTGGGACACTCCTAAGGGCAGAGACTGTCTCTTACTTTTGAATTCCTCGTAGCACAGAACCCAGTACTCAACAAAAACTCCTTGCATTAGCCCTGGCCGGTTTGGCTCAGCGGTTAGAGCGTCGACCTGCGGTCCAGAGAGACCCAGGTTCAGTTCTCGCTAAGGACACGTACCTCGGTTGCAGTTTGTCCCCGGCCCTGGTTGGGTCGTGCGGGTGGCAGCCACTCGATGTGTTCCTTTCACATCAATGTTTCTCTCTCCCTCCCACTCTATCTGAACAAAATATGGAAAAATGTCCTTGGGTGAGGATTTAAAAAACTCCTTGCATTAAACTGTTATGAGAAACAAAATTTCCTACACTGAAAATTTTTAAGAAGCTCTGATTGAGACCTCTCTGGCCAAATGTCACATAAATACTACTTTGGCCCAAACTTATTCCTGAACAATTCAACCCTTAAAAATAATGTGGTCCCAGCCCTGGCCGGTTTGGCTCAGTGGTTAGAGCATCGGCCTAAGGACCAGTGAGTCGCAGGTTCAATTCCGGTCAAGGGCACGTACTTCAGTTGAGGTTCGGCCCTGGTCAGGGTCGTGCAGGTGGCAACCAGTCAATGTGTCCCTCTCACTTCAATGTTTCTCTCTCTGAAGATAAATAAATGTCTTCGGGTGAGGATTAACAAATAATAATGTGGTCCTGGAGACGGGGACAGGTTGGGATGAGGGCTTCTACTTTGCTTCATGGATGCAGGGCGGGGATGGTTGCACAACCATGTAAATGAACTTAATGCCACTAAACGGTGCACTACAAATGGTGAAAGTTTTATGAACACTTTTACCACGATAAAAATAATAATAAATGAAAAAATAATTTAGTAGCTACACATTTTAATTTGGGGCTAAAACCTTGGGGCATAAACTGAGAAAAGAGGAACTCGGACATGCTATGCCTCACTCATGAAATGCGGGCTAAGCACTAGGATCTGAGTTTAATCATCTGTTCAGCCGAGTAAACAGTCACTGCTCTCGGACATCAAGCCCCTGCCACTTTCCGCTAAGCTGCTGAACTCCCGCTGAGAGGGCTCCGCTGTGAAATACTACAGCCTGACCAAAATCCTTCACCAGGCCTGGGACGTCAGTAGAGGGTTTATTGCTCACTTAAGCAAAGCTTTAAACTTTTCCAGTCTAAAACTCTTTCAAAAGAAAGAGGGAAAACTTAATATTGACTAAGTTATATCACAAGGGGGGGGGGGGGAAGTATATTAAAACTAAATTAAGTTGAACTTTTCTACCTTAAAAAAAAAATCGCTTGAAGCCAGCTTCTTTCTAAGGCTTAAGACTTAGCCAACAATTTCTTTAAATGTGGAACCAAAATTAGCATGTGCGTTGGTAAAATTAATGTGGACCCCGTGTTATGTACAACCCAGAAAAATGAGAAGAAAGCCAGATCATTCCGGAATTTTTCTCTAACTTTCCACTGCACTATCTGGACATTTGACTGGCGGCAGAAGCAGCTTCCAAGGGTGGACATCTGTTAATAACATTGGATTTAAACCGCAACCAGGATTGCTTTTTTCCCTTACCGCGAACAATTGAGTTTACAATGGCTCAACTGCTTCCCATTATGGACTGGCCTTTCTGGTTAGGTGATCCAAAATGTCGCTTTGGCTAAGCCATCCAAGGAGTGTCATTTTTTCTCATTCACTTAGGGCCATTCCATCCAACTTACCTAACGTCCAGGCCAAGTAATACTTCGGCTTGGAGGCTTGCATGACGACATATAAGTAGCCCAGTCGGGTCAGAAAGTCTGCCCTGTGAACAAACCAGTCATCAACCAGGCAGGTGACGGGGAAGGTCTTCGTGAGCGTCAAAAACAAGAGGAGAGATACCAGGGTCACGCACAGCTTGTGTATCACCGCTCCCTGAAATGAAGGGGGGGTTGGTCAGTGAACTATTCAGGAGACTTCTGCAGGAGGAAGGCGATTCTGGCATGGACACAGGAAGAACAAAGCTGTCCCAGCAGCTGCTCTGGCCACGCTCCCTGGCAGGGTGGCCACGGGCTTTCCTGGGTGCCGCACATGGCATGGCGGGCACAGGCGCTCTCTTTGGATGCACAGTATACTTCTGACGCTTGAGGACTGAATGTGCCTAAAATGGAAGGAAACGTTAACCAGCAAATTCTGCTCACAAAGGGTAGATGGTTTCGTTACCCAAAACATGAGAGAAACAGAGACTACAGGGTGGCAGTCTTCCATCAGAAAGGAAGAGCCATTGGCTTCTGCTCTGTAGCCGGCGGAGCCGAGGAAACGGGTTTGCATCACCGGCAGGAGGGACAGGGCTTAGGAAGGATTCTGTGCGGGATGAAATGCCCAGGCCAGGGCTCGGCAGGTAATGGGAGGCTTTAGAAACCTTCCAGGAAGGATCAATGTAGTCAGCTCTGGGGTTACGATGTACTGACATTTTCAGTTCCCCTGGATGGAGTGATTTTGCCCAGTTTCCCTGGCTTTCCAGAAAATGTCATTTAACATCAACCCAATTATAGTTCCTGACTTTTAAAAACAGACAGTGCCTCCCTCAGAGGGTGGGTTGGGGTTTAAAGGAATGAATATAAGGTACCAGGAACAGTGCTGTCTTACAGCCGCGGGGGCTTCGCTCCTACATTGTCTCAATCACAGTTGCAGCCGAGACACTTGGCTAACCACAACGTGCTGAGGAGCCAGCTTGTCAAAGCCTTCGGGAAATGCATGCTTTAAATTTCAAATACTTAGTGTTGACTAGACTTTTGCATTTATAAAATATTTAAATTATCCTCACTTCCTCCCTTATACAAATTTCCCTTAAATATAGGATATTTTATCTGAGTAAGTTCAGCATATTTGTAAAGTTCACTAAGTTACCCTACTGTAGACTAATTTGAGATTAATACAATTCAGATTGAAATTAAAATGTTATTTTGAAAAACCATCTTAAACTCTCTCAAAGTCAATAAAACCAAGCTTTGGACAGTGTAAAACTGCTCTCCCTGGCAGCAAGCGGGTTCTGCAATAAAAAGCTCATTTATTCTGGCCCCCACTTCCTCCCCTTCCACCTTTTATGAATATTAGCCTTTGTATATTAATCTCTCTTCCTAAAGACAAAACACCCATACATTTGAAGGTGCTAACTAGTACAGAGCTGAGCACATGGTAGGCACTCAATATTGGCTGGCTGAACTAATGGATTGATTGCTTTAATATTCCCAGCCAGTGAGCTCCTCTGTGAAACAAACATCTGTTTCTCCGATACAGAGAACTACAAATAAATACCAAGATTGGTATTTTAAACAAATGGAGGGAAAAGTTATTGCCCAAACTTTCTGTTAAACTGTTTGGCTTTTTAATTAGAACAGTTATTAGTGAGAGCCTGCCCTGGCAGCAATATCTATGTTCTGGACCTCTGGGTAAATACTTGGCACTAAAAACTCACTGTGGGAGATGGTTCTGGCAGGGTGTGGAAACCCTTTTCCTTCCAGTTCACTTCCAGCAGCTTCATGTGTATATGTCTCCCCTCAATGAAGGCTACATAGTCCTTGAAATTGTTACAAGGTCCAGCTATGACGCTCATGAAGTTGAGAAGGTAGCTTAAGTATTCCAAAAAAGAGGGTTTTACTCTGTGAAAATAAAGTTTAAAAGAAAAGTTGAAAAGTCTTTAGTCTTTCGTTTTTCTTTCATATTTGCAAATAAGCAAATCGTAAACACAAGTGTTATCTTTATAGTTTATTAAATGTAGCAGGATCTTTCTTTGTTCTGTTTCTCTAAAATTCCGCCTGGCAGAGAAATTTTGTTGAAAGGAAAAGTTAATGAGTTGAGTGACTCAGAGAAGATGCGGCGCTCGGTGGCGCCCTCTGCTGGCCGACCACTACTGTAAACACAGAGGGTGGTGTGTAGGGCAGAGGCCTGGAAACGCTTTCTCCTCAACCTTAGCCGTCTACTGGAGAAAAGGAAGATAATAAACATAAGGCACAGGGCGAGTTGGACCTACCATTAGTGGGGGAAAATGCTGCAGGAGCTGTTCTGTGTAGTGTTTTAATGCATTTGAAGGGGCCTGCTCTCCCAGCAGGATGGAACTGTGGGCAAAGCCTTCTTAAAATGACCCTGGTGACCCAGTCACTGAAGTTATGCCTATAGCATGTGCAATCCCATAATGCTTAGCAAACAACTTGACTTGTTAGATGCTTCTAATGATTCTCCATTGGTTCCAAGTCCCAAATTCTTAATGAAGAAATGAGGCACTCGATCTCTTTACCACCTAGGACCCTCTCACTTCTCCCAGTTACCTCCTACCACTCTCTGGCAGGAACTCACAGCCGGGCTGCACCACCATCCCCAATACCCCATGTCATTTCTATCTTCATATGTTGTTCTCCCACTCTGCAGAGCCTCCCTCCCTCTCCAACACCCACCTCCCTTTCTACTACAACACTGGCTAAAGTCCACCTTCAGCCTTCCTCCTATCCTCAGCCAGTATTTCTCTTTTCAGCTTTACTTTCTGTCTCTTTTCATGCTGGCATCTAATCATACTAATGTGCATTGATAACTGTTTCTTGAGGACCCTGAGACACATGCCCAATAAAAATAATTCTGGGATAGACACAACAACCCCAGTGAAGGAGAACCCTGCAAAACTAACAATATTACAGGTGCATTTATTCTTCGGCCCAACAGTTTGACTTCAGGAATCTGTCCAACAGCTCTACCCAAACCCATCTGAAATAACCTATGGACAAGGTTAGTCATCATTTACCATTTGCAAAAGCTAAAGACTAGTAGGCACCCAAGTGTCCATCAATCGCAGGTTCATTAAAGAAACGATATTATATCCATACATAATGAAGTTCATAGGTAAGTATTTTTAAAATGAAGAACTCGTCCTGGATGGGTGGCTCAGTTGGTTGGAGCATCATTCTGTACACCAAAAAGACTGCAGGTTTGATTCCTGGTCAGGGTAACACATAGGTTTCAGATTTGATCCCCAGTCAGAGAGTGTACGGGAGGCAACTAATCAATGTTTATCTCTCATATCTATGTTTCTCTCTCCCTTCCCTTATCTCTAAAATCAATAAAAAAGCCTAGCTGGTGTGGCTCAGTAGTTGAGCATGGACCAATGGACCAAGAGGTTACAAGTTCGATTCCCAGTCAGGGCATATGCCAGGTTGTGAGCTCAATCCCCAGTAGGAGCCACGCAGGAGGCAGCCAATAGACGTTTCTCTCTCATTGATGCTTCTGTCTCTCCCTCTTCCTTCCTCTCTAAAAAAAAAAAATCAATAGAAACATATAAAAATAAATAAAATAGCCCTGGCCAGTTTTGCTCAGCGGTTAGAGCGTCGGCCTGCGGTCCAGAGAGACCTGGGTTCGGTACCTGCTAAGGGCATGTATCTCGGTTGCAGTTTGTCCCCGGCCCTGGTTGGGTCGTGCAGGTGGCGGCCACTCGATGTGTCCCTTTCACATCGATGTTTCTCTCTCTCTCTCTCCCCCCCTCCCTCCCACTCTATCTGAGCAAAGAATGGGAAAATGTCCTCGGGTGAGGATAAAAAATAAAAATAAAATCAATAAAAATATTTTTTAAACCCACATATCCTTGGGTGATGACTTTTAAAAAATGAAGATCTCTGGATACTAATAGACAAAGCACTCGAGAATATATTGTTAAAACTTAACTTACTTTACAGCAAGTCGATGCTGTTCAGCAGACAGGTCTTCAGCTCTTCGACCTAGTCCTATGAGAAGAAAAAATTAGGAATGTTTGAGGTGAAGTAATCTCAAAATAAGCTTATAAAACTCATCTGAAAAAAGTGATTAATATTATTTAATAAAGTTTCCCATTTTTTTAATGCCCTGGATCAAAACACTACCCATAAGTCCATGTGGAAGGAAAGTCTCTACGGGTCTTATGAAGAAGGGAGAATTCAGGGGTCTCTCCAAGTTCACTCGCACAGTGTGACGGATCCCAGAGAACCCTCCACGTCTCCTACACACCTTGCTTGCCGTGCTGTATGGGATTTTGTTGCTACATAGGAGAAATATGCCTGCCTTTGCAGCTACACCAGCGTGAAGACCTCCATGATGTGCTGGGTGCAGACACCTGGGACAAGCTGAGAGTGTGGGTGAGGAATGTAATGGGGAGAGAAATAGGGACCTTCCTCTTTAAAAACACAGGAAATGTAACCCTGAATGCAGGGGAAACACAAAAGAACGATCAGGAGGTTTTACTTCTTTTAAGACTCGTCCATACCAGAAATACTCCCAACCCAATCACTTCTGTGCTTCCTGTACAATGAGTCAAAGAAATCGAAGTGTCCTCCCATAAGCACCAGGAGTCAACTTTAAAACTGTGTACTCAGCCTGGCTGGTGTGGCTCAGTGGACTGAGCATCCTCCTATGGACTAAGAGGTCCCGGTTCGATTCCCGGTCAGGGCCCATGCCCACGTTGCAGGCTCAATCCCCAGTGTGGGGCGTGCAGGGGGCAGCTGATTAATGTTTCTCTCTCACATTGATGTCTGTCTCTCTCTCTCTCGCCCTTCCTCTCTCTCTAAAAGATCAATAAAAAACATATTACAAGAAAAAACTGTAAACTCCAGTAAGACTGATATGGTCACCAGTCAAAGACAACTCAAAAACATGCCTAAGAGAAGGCAGAGTGGTTCCCGAATTCACTTCTCCCTCCCACACACAAGAAAAAAAGACGAAGGCAAATAAACATTTTGTTGCATGTAAGAGATGTTCCAGAAAATAAAATAAACTAAGAATGCTTACAAAGGTTAATTCAGGCAAAAAGCCTATGTAGAAAAACAAAAGAAACACACGAAGCAGTGTTTTGTTTTGTTTTTGCTTTTGGTTTTTAAATCACACTTTTTTCTAAGACCTCATCAAATAGTACAAATATGGCAATCCCAGAAACCCAACTGATTTTAGCTATTGATTTATGTTGCTGATGTTAGTCTATAACCACTACCAAGTAGATTTTCAGGTACATAAATGCTGACCAGCTCACCCCGGTTTGCCCAGGACTTCGTCGATTTGGGCACTAAAAGTCTCACATCTTGGAAAACCTCTCCGTTCTGGGCAAACCAGGGCAGTGGTCACCCTAGAAAGACTCATCCCTGGTATAAAATTACCAGTTCTCTACAAAATGACTAAGTTCCCAAGTATGAACAAGAAACACACAGGGTCAAAATGAAATTCGTTTCAAAGCTTTAAGGAAAAACAAGATGACCCGTGGAGACTGTCAAAACACAAAGAAGCTTCAGGGACGTGCCAATCCTCAGCACACACTTTTACTAACCGCCCCAGCATCGCCAAAGCCCATCTTCCACCCAGCGGAAGTGCCCTTCTCCTTCCCTGGAACCCAGCTGTAAGAGTGGAAATCACATTTTCTGGTCCTTTTCAGAAAGAGTCTGGGTAGACAAAATGTTCGTTTTTATACAAACAGGAAACTTTCTTCTCCCCGCTTTTTATAGGGTCAGGCTAATCTCATACCATTTCCAGGCAAAAACAAACAAACCAAAAAAAACCTAGCAGTAAAATCTGGCTAACCCATCAATGCTGTTTAATCTTTTATTACTTCGCGAGCTTCTTAGAGATCAAAGCAAAGAAACACCATTTTTTCTTAACAGATTTGGAAATGACGTGCAGAGAGCACCGTAAGTTAACTTAAATTTTAAATAGTGTAGAGGTAAACAAAACCCACTGTTCTCAATGCAAATATTGCAGCAAATTCAGGCTACAAATTCAGGAGGGAACTGGTAAGTAATAGCTGGGAAAGTTAAAGGCTATGATTAAAAAGGCTACAAATTTTTTACAAGATACAGCACGGTCTGCCAGCACTTGTCCAAACTCAGGACTGTGGAGAGAGGATGAAACATCAGGTGGACTCTCAGCAAGGAGGAGGCTGTTTTTCTCACCGTCGTGAACTTGGAATGCCAAGGTTGTGATCTTCTGAGTGACAATCATCAGAGGCCTAAAAGGAAGACAGAAAATCATTAAGATTAGCAAAAGTGCCACTGGAGCTCTTATTCTATTTCTCTATATGGTGGTTTTTCATCTTGAAGATTATTCAATAAAATAAAAAAACGCTGAATTCTAAATAGCAGTTTTTATTTCCCTTCTGAATCACTTTAAATGTGGGTGTAACAACACAGAACAAGAGCCACAGAAAGTCCCTCTTGAGCTATTTTATTATTCAAAGCATAAGCTCCAGGACCAGCATCACAGCATGTCCTGGGGCTTGTTGGACATGCAGAATCTCACACTCGATTCCAGAACCAGAAAACAAGAACCGGCACTTGGACAAGATCTCCGGGGACTCTGAATGCAAGCGAGCGTGTAAGACGCACTGGCTCAGGGTCCCTAACCCAGTGCCCGGCTCCCCGGGATGAGATACGAATCCCGATTTGGTCTCATATGCTTTATTCTATCAAAGGCTATTCATCCACGCACACGTAGCAAAAGATACATTTGTAAAATGCAGCTACCTATAAACAAACCTTTTAGTCACAAAAAATAACAGCAATCTCAATTCAAAAAAAAAAAAAAGCCTTCAAATAAAAACTTGCCTAAGAAGTGCCACCCACGTCAACAAGGTGCCAAGATAATTCAACAGAGGAGAAAACAGTCTTCTCAACAAACAGTAAGGGTGCAACCAGATAGCCACAGAAAAAGAATACAGAAAGTAATTAAAAGGAATCCAAGATCCAAATATAAGAGCTAAAATTATAAAAGTCTTAGAAGAAAACACAGATGTGCATCTTCATGACCTTAGATTTGGCAATCGTTTCTTAGACATAACACCAAAAGCACAAGTAACAACGAAAAAATAGATTAAATGAATAACGTTAAAACTTAAACTTTTGTACGTCAAAGGATATACACCACCAAGAAAGTGAAAAGACATTTCACAGAATGCATGCAAATGTGTGTAAATCACCCATCTGTAAGACTTGCACTAGACTATATCGAGAACTCTTACAACTCGATAATTAAAAGACAACCCAATTTTTACAAAGCCAATGGATTTGAATGGACATTTCTCTAAAAATATACACAAATGGTGAATCAATGTATGAAAAGACAGTCAACAGTAATTAGTTATAAGAGAAATACAAATCAAAAACCATGACGAGATACCACTTCTCAAGCAATAAAAGGATTGGAAGCAAACAGAGAACAAGTGTGAGCCAGGAGGTGGAGAACTGGAGAGAGCCCTTGTACATTGCTGGCGGGAATATTAACAGGTGCAGATGCTTTAGAAACATTCTGGCAATTTCTCAAAAGGTTAAATGTAGAGCTACCCTGTGAACAAGCAATTCCACTCCCAGGTATATTCCCATAGGAAATAAAAATAAATATGTCTACACAAAAATTTGTACAAACATTATTCATAATATTCCCAAAAGAAATAACCCAAATGTCCATCAACGGTGACCAGATAAGAAAAATGTGGTATGAATATCACTCAGTAATGAAAAGAATGAAGTACTGACACGTGCTACAACATGGACCTTGAAAACATGCTAAAGAAGCCAGACAGAAAAGGCCACATATTGTGCGATTTCATTTCCATGAAATGTCTAGAACAGGCAAATCCAGAGACAGGAAGTAGACTGCTGGCTGCCTAGGCTTGGGGAATTGGAAGGAATTGAGGAGAGATAGCTAATGCATACAGGTTTCTTTTGAGGGTGATGATAAAAATGTTGCAAAATTCATTGTGATTTATGGTTGTACTCTGCGAATATGCTAAAAAACACTGAATTGTATACTTTAAATGTGTGAACTGTGTGGTATGTGAATTGCCTGTCTCAGTAAAGCTGCAGTTTTTTAAATGCACCTGTTTTTCCAATCGTCGACCCTAGTTTAGCACTTTTGGTAGCTCTGTTCTTACCCAACAAGACGAGAGAAAATCCCACTGCCCTAACTACCACACTTTCTTCCAAGCCTCCTTAGCTAATCCTGCTTTTCTGATCTCCATCCATGGCTTCTTACTGACTTTGCTGTCTCTGACCCCCGTGGACTCGCGCCTCGCTTATATGGAATGCTGAGGCTCCGACCCTGGGGTGCCAAACGGCCTCTGTGTGGGGAGCTCAGGCCAGGCCCAGGTGTTGGGGGGAAGTAGAATCAACACAAACCATTTTCAGGACAAGTGTGAGGTGTGTCAACTGCACTTGGTCGCTTCTCTCTGAGTCCATTTTCCTCTTTCATTCCTCTCATTCTAATTCCCATTTTCCACCTGTTCAACATAATAAGCATGTAATATTTTGAACTAGCAACATAAACTAACAAGATAAAGCGTTTTCAAGAAAAGGACCAACAAATACACTTGGCAATCTTAACACCTGTACCCAACTTGATACCTTATTTGCAAAAGTCCAGTGGCCAATGGCCATCGCTTGAAACGAGATTCCGAATGTTGTTATGCGTCTAAGAGAAAGGGAGTCTGACTGCGGAAGGGAAGGGCACCTGTGCTCTGCGAGGACTGGCATCAAGGTGTGGCACACAAGGGAGCCACCAGGTGGTCATTTCAAGGCAGCAAGACGAGTCCGTAGCTAATGCTGACGTGACTACGCTCTTTAATATTGGAAAACATAACTGATCTTCCAGAACACTGAGATTTGGGTCCCAGAAATAGGCTACATGGAAGCTTTCTATAAGATCGAATTGCTCTTATGACCATTATAACCCTGCAGCTCACTGACAGTCAACAAGGCCTCTGACACTCCATGTATAACAGGTGCTGAGAGCCAGCTCTCTGGAAAGGGACTCACTTTCAGCATCACAATCAAGGTAGTTTCAAATGTGATTTTCAAAGCCTTTTTTGTCTTTTTTTTTCTGCAAGTCCTAGGAATCACTAATAGTACCTAAGCTCCCGGTCTTCCTTGCACAAATCCCAATACAAAATTTTTAAAATTTGAGGCACACTCTCTGGTGACTATGCAATTTGTAAACAAAACATGCTCCTCCATTTGATTTAATTCATTAAAAATATGTTGCCTGGCTGGTGTGGCTCAGTGGGTTGAGTGTCATCCCATGCACCAAGAGATTGCTGGTTTGATTCCCAGTCAGGGCACATGCCTGGGTTGTGGGCTTGATCCCCAGTAGGGGCGTGCAGGAGGCAGCCGATGGATATTTCTATCTCTCTCCCTCTCCCTTCCTCTCTATATCAAATCAATAAAAACATATTAAAAATAAATAAATAGCCCTGGCCGGTTTGGCTCAGCGGTTGGAACGTCAGCCTGTGGTCCAGAGAGACCCGGGTTTGGTTCCCGCTAAGGGCACCTAACTCGGTTGCAGTTTGTCCCCGGCCCTGGTTGGGTCATGGGGGAGATGGCTACTCGGTATGTCCCTTCCACGTCGATGTTTCTCTCTCTCTGTCTCTTCCTCTCTCTCTCTCTGTCTCTATCTGAACAAAAAATGAAAAAATGTCCTTGGGTGAGGATTAAAATAAATAAATTAATCAATCAATTAATGAGTGAATTAGTTTTTTAGGCCCTTAAATATATATATATATCAACAAAGACATAAATATGTCAAGGAATTAGCCCTGACCAGTTTGGCTCAGCAGTTAAAGCATTGGACCACGGACCAAAGGGTCTCAGGTTCGATTCTGGTCAAGGGCACCTACCTCAGTTGCAGTTTGATCCCCAGCTGGGGTCATGCGGGAAGCAACCAATCAATGTTTCTCTCTCACATCGATGTTTCTTTCTCTTTCTCTCTCTCTCCCTCCCTCCCTCCCTCCTTCTCCATCTGAAAGTCAGTGGAAGAATATCCTCCAGTGAGGATTAAAAAAATGTGTCAAGGAATTAGCCTACCTTTCTGTCTCTATAGAAATATAGCATTTGTTTTCCTCTATCTGGGGTAAAGTATTCCATAATCAGGCACATATTCAGCAAGGCATTTATAGTCTAATGTTCACGTGTGTGGTGCCATGAGAATGTGTCTCTCAGATCGGCTGCTGGGGCAGCATAACTGACTGGCTCTAGCTGTGCCCTCTGGTTCTGCCACCTTGTCTGTGTGACACCCACACCTCCAGACCAGGCAGGCCCCTCCCTACAAGGTGTGGTACTCCTCTGCCCTGGAGAATTTTAGCTCAGGGACTTCCCCTTGAATTTGCCACAACTGTCTTAGAACTGCAGCCCCAGACCTCTCTTCCTTCTGTCCCCCTCTCGTCTCCGGGGTCAGACATGCCTTTCAATCGGATGGCTCCCCCAGCCTCGCGAGGGCCTCCCCATTTTCCTTCACAGGCATTTCACCCAACAAATCTCTCACACTTCTGTCCCCACCTAGGCGTCCGTTTCTCCGAGAACAGGACTAATGCAATACATAATACTGAATATCTAGATCTATGTCAATAAATAACAATTATTCAATATGAAATCTGCACCACTGGGTCTTATTTAGGAAAAAAAAAAATTCCTTTTTGGAAAAAAAGAAGTTCTGCATCAAATATTGTTACACATCATCCAGACGATCCTTTCTACAATATACTACTTCTGTTTTAGACATCTAAAGAAGTTTCTGGCAACTTAAATAAAAAACAACTCTCACATGTGATCACTGATATGTAACAGACTGATGACCTGTGAAAAATCAGATCTAAAATCCCAAACTAAAACCTGTTTACCACAAGGAATGAATTTAGAATCCTCCTACATTCTTACTTTTCCACGGGTATAAGGAAGAGCACCATATGGTCTTGCTCAGAGAAAACCTTCTCTAAACACTTTTTCATTGATCAATTTATTTAAACGTATGGGCAGATCAGACACCAAACTTTGCACAAGTTACTGAGATTTGAGAGTCAAATCCGTGAAGTTACTAATTTAAAATAAAACTCACCATCCATGGTGCATTCCAATCAAAACTAATATAAGACATGATTGTTGGTCTGTGGCTGGAACTCATGCTTTCACTTTTTTTGCAAATAGGTAAAACTCAGCACCCTACAAGCACCTACTACAAACACAGGAAGAACATAAAAAGGCCCCTTGAGCCCTGGCCTATGTGGCTCAGCTGATTGGGCATCATCCTATGTACCAAAAGGTTGCCGGTTCATTTCTCAGTCAGGACACATGCCTGGGTTGTAGGCTCAATCCCTGGCAGGGGGTGTGCAGGAGGCAGCTAACCAGTGTTTCACTCTCACATCAATGTTTCTCTCTCCCTCTCCCTTCTTCTCTAAAAAAAAATTAATAACTAAAAATAGGCCCCTTGATGCAAGCAAAGAACCAGACAATGAGGTCTTAGAACTTGAGCTGCACTCAGATTTTCCACCCCTGAAGAGCCTTGGGTTTATACACACCCGTCAGTCATGTGCCCTGCCCTTGAATCCATGGGAACCGTCTGACCAATCTGAAATCAAGGTTTGAGTTCAGCATGGGTGAGGCAAGGCCACTTCTTTATTGTCCCATAAATTGTTTTCATGATTAAAAAACAAAAGCCAAAGAAAACCATTTTTTTCTTCCTGAACTTAACATATTAGCCAAATTTGGGTAAGGAAATATAGGGGGAAATTAAGTAAAGGAAAACAGGCAGTTGAAGATGTTAGCGTGAAAAAGAAAGAGAGAACAATACCATCCACCTCTCCCTCCCTCCCCACACAAAATCAATGCCTTCATACAGATTTTAGGCAATTTACCAGAAGTGGTACCCATTCATCCATTTCTACTTCCCATATCAAGTCCCAACAAAAAATAACCTGCCTTTAAAACATTAAACAAAACTCAGTTTTGAGCAATAGTCCAATAAAACCTACCCGTTTTACCTTCATCTTTGGACCTACAATGGCTAAAGCTCTCTGTCCTGGTAAAGCTGGGATGGAGCAGTAAGATAACGTAGCCATCAAAAGAGCCAACCACACAGCTGGCTGGCCAGCATCAAGCACGGTTTGACATTCAAGGATCTTATCTTCCCCAACAGGACATTTTAGATCCAAAATGAAAAACAGAGTTACCATATGACCCAGCAATCCCTCTTCTGGGTATCTACTCAAAAAATTTGAAAACATGTAATCGCAAAGACATATGCACCCCTGTGTTCACTGAAGCATTATTCATAGTGGCCAACACATGGAGACAACCAAAGTGTCCTGCGATAGCGGATTGGATAAAGAAGATGTGGTGCGTATACACAATGGAACACTGCTCAGCCATAAGTAAGGATGAAATACATTTTACAACAACACGGATGGACCTTGAGAATATTACACTAAGTGAAATAAATCAAACGGAAAAGGCTAAGAACCATATGATTCCACTCATATGTGGGATATAAAACTGAAACTCATAGACACAGACAACAGAGTTCTTTTTGTTGCCTTCCTCAGAAAAAACTCGATTTGTACTCTTCTGTGGGAAACAAAGAAGAATCAGTTCACTATCACAAACTTAAAAGGAATCAAGTACATGTGGCTCAGTGGAGCATGACCCCATGCACCAAGAGGTCGCCAGTTCGATTACCAGTTAGGGCACCTGCCCAGGTTGTGGGCCAAATCCCAGTGCGGGGCATGCAGGAGGCAGCCAATTGATGTTCACTCTCATCAATGTTTCTATCTCTCTCTCCCTTTCCCTTCTTCTCTCTCTAATATCAATAAAGAAAAATAAAATAAAATAAGAAATCAAGTACCAGTTTTATGACAAGCAATTGCTGAGCTTCCCCCCAGAAGAACAGTAAATGTTCTAGTTACTTTATATCTGTATTACTTCTTTGTTTATAATACAAATCCACTTGTAATACATACTAGGAAAGCAAGGAGTCAGAACAGCAAGATGTTTGGTACGGTGGGAGAGGACGTCACAACAGAAGAAAACAAGAGGACAGCAAGCTTCCCATCAGCGGCACCCTAGGCTGGGGCTGCCACTGGGCACAACCATCAGAGGTGCCAAGATATGATGCAAACTGTGCAGCCCATAGCCTGGACCTGGCAGCTGAGGGACAGAGGAGGCTCAGACAGGGCCTCCTCATCTCCCTGCTGCTTCTGTCCTGCCTGTACCCCTGGTCCCTGGATTACTTACTAAAAAGGCTGTTGAGGATACAGCTTTAGTGGAATGCTCCCAAATGCCTTTCAACTGTGCCAGCATCGTGGAAGACAATGAGGGACCCCGGGAGTCAGCAGGGCGCGCGCATCACTCCGCCGGGCCTCCTCGGGCTGCACCGGAAGGCAGGGGGAACTCCTCTGGACTCAGTTCAGAGTCCATGGCATCTGCTCAGAACCAGCCAGTGTCAGCCTGAGCAGAATGGGCTGACCCTCTCCCACTCATCTTTCCAAAGATTCCATCTCTACACTTCAGCACTCAACAACCACCAAATCGCCAGTTCTCCATTTTAACACGAACCCACCAAACAGACTTTGTATAACCTATGAACTCATGTCTTCAGAATTAAATCCCACTGACTGTGTTAATGATTGAAAAGCTGGCAGCTGCCTGACAAAGAACCACGAAATAATCAAATACTGAAATCTCTCTGCATACAGAACCCAATTATTTGCACATACTGGGCTGGTTGGAGTGATTAGGATGACCTAAGAGAAGAAAACATTTGCCATGGAACAACAGGGTAAGCGAACTTCACCGCTGGGAGTGCAGGCAAGTGACAGCACTATTTTGGGCTACAAGAAATGTAACAGGGGAGCAGGGAACACAAATGGCTCTGGTTCTACTGCTGCAGGCTGCAGCCCAGCACATGAGCATGCAAAAATATTAGAGTAACATTCAGGGTGTCGCATTATTATAATCACATAAAAGAATAAAACAATTATTAAAAATCACCGATTATTAAAGCACCCCCACACACAGAACCGCTGTTTTGGCATCTTCACTATTCCCTTTCAGTCTTTTTTTTTCTTTATTGATTTTAGAGAGAGAGGGAGAGAGAGAGAAACATCAATGAGAGAGAACATCAATTGGCCACCTCCTGCATGCCCCACACTGGGGATTTGGCCCACGACCCAGGCATGTGCCCTGACCGGGAATCAAACCAGCGACCTCTTGGTGCATGGGTTGATGCTCAACCACTGAGCCACACTAGCTAGGCATCCTTTCACTCTTTCTTTTCTACACATGTCCACATTCATAAAAACGGCATCTTAATACATGTGTTTGTTTTGTAGGTTTTATCTTCCATTATCCCATAAGCATTTTCCAGCATCACTCAGCATTCTTTGAAGACATCATTTTCAGTGGATGCACTTGGGTACCATCATCACTCACCCACCATTTAGGACACTTCCAACTTTTCACTACTATTGACAACAGTTGAACATGCTTATGAACACATCTGGATAAATTTCTATTATAAGATGTGAACATATTAAAAATTCTTGCTGGAAATTTATGGCTAAATTGCCTTTTCAGAAAAGTTGTACCAATGTATACTCCTACTAGTGTATAAGAGTTCTCCTTTTATAACGTTTTCAAAAACGCATGGGCAACTCACATTGCCAGCATGGTGGGAGAGCAATTATCTGCCCGAGCCAGGCCTACCCTGCAAGGAAAGAGTCTTATTGCTGCTTCCTTCAGAAGAAAACCCTTCTGTGAGCAACAAAGAAGAATCAGTTCACAATCACAAACTTAAAAGGAACTGAATACCAGCTTTATTACAAGCAATTGTGGAGCTACCTCCAAGAACAGTACATGTTTTAGTATCTTGAATAGCCCAATTCGCAGAGAAAGCACGGAGGACATTCGCCACTGCAGGTACTGATATAAACCGGATTAGCAGCACTAATACAAGTGCACCTTGTGTGTTAGCCTCACCAATAACACCGGTCTAGCCCATGGAAACCTGATTGCTTTCAGAAAGAGAATGTTTCAAGCACCAGAATAATCTGAAGTACAGCAAGTATATGTTCCCCCAAATCAAAAACACATATTGTTTGACACAAACACTGATCTAATCCAATCCCATTCAATCCGTCTCTGCTCTTATTCTAAAGGTGTAACAAAGTATGAGAAGCACTTAGGTTTGTATGGATGCTCAAAAGAGTAGCTATCATATCAGACTGTTTTATTTTTATTTATTTATGTATTTATAGATTTATTTTTGTTACAGATGTTTCTCCTTTTTCACCCATTGACACCTCCTCCCAATCCCCCCGCCCCCTTGTTGTCTATGTCCATTTGTTGTGCATAGATGCATATAAATTCTTTGGTTTATCTCTCCCCTCCCACCCCCTCTTCTGAGGTTTCTCAGTCTGTACCCTACTTCTATGTCTCTGGGTCTATTTTGTTCATCAGCTTATTTTGTCCATTATATTCCACAAATAAGTGAGATTATGTGGTATTTGTCTTTCTCTGATTGGTTTATTTCACTTACCATAATACTCTCCAGTTCCCTCAATGTCATCTCAAAGGATAAGAGATCTTTCTTTCTTACAGCTGCATAGTATTCCATTGTGTATATGTACCACTGCTTTTTTATCCACTCATCTATTGATGGACACTTGACCTGTTTCCAGATCTTAGCAATTGTAAATAGTGCTGATATGAACATAGGGGTACATATATTCTTTCTGATTGGTGTTTCAGACTTCTTGGGATATGTACCTAGAAGTGGGATCACTGGGTCAAATGGCAGTTCAATGTTTAATTTTTGAGGAAATACCATATTGTTTTCCATAGTGGCTGCACCAGTCTGCATTCCCACCAGCGGTATGCTAAAGTCCCCTTTTCTCCACACCCTCACCAGCACTTGTTGTTTGATGATGTGTTGATGGCAGCCATTCTGAAATGTGTGAAGTGATATCTCATAGTCATTTTAATTTGCATCTCTCTGATGGTTAGTGACATTGAGCATTTTTTCATGTCTCTTGGCCACATGTATGTCCTTTTTGGAGAAGTGTCTATTTAGGTCCTCTGCCCATTTTTTAATTGGGTTCTTTGTCTTCCTTTTGTTGAGATGTATGAGTACTCTATATATTTTGGAAATTAACCCCTTATCTGATGTATCATTGGCAATTATGCTCTCCCATGCAGTGGATGCCCTTTCCATTTTGATGGTTGTTTATTTTGATGTTCGGGAGCTTTTTAGTTTGATACAGTCCCATGTATTAATTTTTTCCTCCGTTGTATCAGTGAAAATTCTGCTGCGTGTGATGTCTGAAATTTTGTTGCCAACATTTTCTTATAGGATTTTTATGGATTCATGAGTCACATTTAAATCTTTTCTCCATTTTCAGATTATTCTTGTGTATGGTGTAAGTTGGTGGTAATTCATTTTTTTTGCATGTAGCTGCCCAATTTTCCCAACACTATTTATTAAAGAGGCTGTCTTCATTGTATGCTCTTGCTACCTTTGTCAAATATTAATTGAGCATAATATCTTGGGTCAATTTCTAGGTTCTCTGTTCTTTTCCATTAATGTGTTTGACTGTTCTTGTGTCAGTACTAAGCTATTTTGATTACAATGGCTTTTGTGGTATAACCTGATATCCAGTTTTGTGATCCTTCCTACTTTGTTCTTCTGTTTCAAAATTGCTGTGGCTATTCAGGGTATTTTTTAGTTCCATATAAACTTTTGGAATATTTGTTTGAGTTCCAGGAAATATGTCATTGGTATTTTAATGGGGATTTATTGAATCTATATATTGCTTTGGGTAGTATGGACATTTTAATGTTAATTCTTCCAATCCATAAACAAGGTGTATGCTTCCACTTTTTTATATCTTCCTCTATTTCTTTTTTCAATGTCCTGTAGTTTTCTGAGAAAAGATTCTTTACTTCTTTGGTTAAGTTTATTCATAGGTATCTTAGCTTTTTTATTGCAATGGTAAATGGGATTTTTTTGGTGTATTTTCATTATTACAAATACTGAAATTATTTGTGTTCATTATTGGTGTATACGAATACAGTCCATTTCCTGATGTTAATTTTGTATCCTGCTACTTTGCCAAATTCATTTATTAGCTCTAGATTTCTGATGAAGTCATGTCATCTGCGAATAACAACAACTTCACTTTCTCCTTTTCAATTTGAATCCCTTTTATTTTTCTTTCATGTCTAATTGCTGTGGCTAAGACTTCCAGTACTATGTTAAATAAGAGTGGTAAAAGTGGGAATCTCTGTCCTGTTCCTGTTCTTAAGGAAAATGCTTTTAGTTTTTGTCCATTGAGTATGATGTTGGCTGTAGGTTTTTCATATATGGCCTTTATTATGTTAAAATATGATCCCTCTATTCCCACATTGCTGAGCATTTATCAGAAATGGGTGCTAGATTTTGTCAAATGCTTTTTCAGCATCTACTGATATGATCATTTGTGTTTTATCTTTCATTTTGTTTATGTGATGTATCACATTTATTGATTTGCAAATATTGTACCAGCCTTGCATCCCTGGGATGAATCCCACTTGGTCATGGTGAATAATTTTTTTAATGTATTGCTGGATACAATTGGCTAATATTTTGTTAATGATTTTGGCATCTATGTTCATCAGGGATATTGACCTGTAGTTTTCTCTTTGTAGTGTCTTTATCTGGCTTTGAATTAAAATTATGCTAACTTCATAAAATTAATTTGGAAGTCTTCTTTCTTCTTGGATTTCTTGGAATAGTTTGAGGAGAATGGGTGTTAGTTCTTCTTTGAATGTTTGGTAAAACTCCCCCATGAAGCCGTCCAGGCCTGGGCTGTTGTTTGCTGGGAGTTTCTTAATTACATCTTCAATTCCTTTAGTTGTTATTGGTCTGTTCAAGTTTTCTCTCTCTTCCCAGTTCAGTTTTGGGAGACTGTGTGTTTCTAAAAATTTGGCCATTTCACCTAGATTGTCCAATTTGCTTGCGTATAATTGTACATAGTATTGTTTAATGATCCTTTATATTTCTGTAGTGTCAGCTGTTCCTTTTCCCCTTTCGCTTCTGATTTTGTTTATTTGGGTGCTCTGTTTTTCTTTCTCGGCGAGTCTGGCTAAGGGCCCATTAGTCTTGTTTATCTTTTCAAAAAACCAGCACTTTGTTTAATTAATCTTTTGAATTGGTTTTTTAGTCTCTATATCGTTTATTTCTGCTCTGACCTTTACTATTTCTTTCCTTCTACTTGCTCTGTGTTTTTTGTTTGTTTGTTTGTTTGTTTGTTTGTTTTCTAGTTCTTTAAGCTGTAGGGTTACAAAGTCAATTAGAAATTTTTCTTATTTCTTGAGTTAGGCCTTTACTGCTATGAACTTCCGTCTCAGGATTGCTTTCACAGTGTCCCATAGATTTTGTGTTGTTTTGTGTTCATTTTCATTGTTTTCCAGGAAGTTTTTAATATCTTCTTTGATCTCCTTGGTAACCCATTTGTTGTTTAATAACATGCTCTTTAGCCTCCATGTGTTTGAATGTTTTTGTTGTAATTGATTTCTAATTTCATGTCATTCTAATCTGAGAACATGCTTGATATGATTTCAATCATCTTGAACTTCTAGAGACTTTGTCTGTATCCTAACATGTGGTCTATCCTTGAGAATGTCTCATGTGTACTTGAGAAGAATGTGAATTTGGCAGTTTTGGGATGTAATTCTCTGTAGATAGTTATTAAATCCATTTGATCTAGTGCATCATTTAGACTCTCTGTTTTCTTGTTAATTTTTTGTCAAAGGATCTATCCAGTGATGTTGATGTCAGTGGAGTGTTGAAGTCCCCTGCCATGACTGTATTGCTGTTTATTTCTCCTTTGAAGTCCTCCAGAAGTTTTTAAATGTATTTTAGTGCTCCCGTGTTGGTTGCATATATGTTTACCAAGGTTAAATCTTCCTGTTGGATAGATCCTTTCAATGTTATGTAGTGGCCTTCTTTGTCTCTAGTTATGGCCTTCATTTCGATGTTTATTTTATCAGATATTAGTACTGCTACCCCAGCTCTTTTTTCCTTTCCATTTGCTTTGAAATCTTTTTTCCATCCCTTCACTTTTAACCTCGTGAGTCTTTTCTTGTAAGGTGGGTCTCTTGTAAGCAATATATATATATGACTCATGCTTTCTTATCCATTCAGCTACTCTGTGTCTTTAAATTGAAACATTTAATCCATTTACATTTAAGGTTATTATTGATATGTACTTACTGCAATTTTTTTTCGTTATGGTTATTTTTCTCTTCCTATCTCTTCTGCTTATTAGAGTAGTCCTTTTAACATTTCTTGCAGTGTTAATTTGGTGCATATTCCCTTAGCCTTTTTTTGTCTTGGAAGCTCATTATTTCACCTATTTTGAACAATAGTCTTGCTGGATAGAGTAGTGTTGGGTTCAGATCCTTGCTTTTCATTACCTTGATTACCTTATGCCATTCCCTTCTGGCCTGTAGTGTTTCTGTTGAAAAGTCTTATGGGGGTTCCTTTGTAGGTAACCTGTTGCTTATCTCTTGCTGCTTTGATGATTCTTTGTCTTTAATTTTTGGCATTTTTATTATTATGGTCTTGGTGTGGGCTTCTTTGGTTTCTTCTTACTTGGGGCTCTCTATGCTTCTTGAACTTGTGTGCCTTTTTCCTTCACCAAGCTAGGGAAGTTTTCTGTCACTAGTTCTTCTAACCCTTGCTCATGGTCTTCTTCTGGCACACCTATGATGCAGATGTTGTCCCATAGTTCTCGTAGGCTGTCTTCCTGGGTTTTTTAAATTGTTTTTTCCTTTTTGTTTTTTTGGCTGGGTGATTTTTTTCCACCCTGTCTTCTAATTCATTGATCCAGTCCTCAGCTTCCTCTATTCCGCTGGTTATTCCTTTCAATGTGTTATTTCTTTTATTTATTTATTTATTTATTTTATCTTTGTTAGAGATGTTTCTTTTTTCCCCCAATGACACCCTCCTCCCCTTCCCCCCCCCACCCCATCCCCAGCTTTGTTGTCTATGTTCATTGGTCATGCATACATGCATGTAAGTTCTGTGGTTTATCTCTTCTTCCCCCCCCTTACCCCCTGCTCTGAGGCTTGTCAGTCTGTACCCCACCTATATGTCTCTGGGTTAATTTTGTTCATCAGTTTATTTAGTTCATTATATTCTACAAATAAGTGAGATCATGTGATAGTTGTCTTTCTGTGCTTGGCTTGTTTCACTTAGCATAATACTCTCCAGGTCCTTTCATCCCATCTCAAAGGATAAGAGATCTTTCTTACAGCTGCATAGTATTCCATCATATACATGTACCACAGCTTTTTTATCCACTCATCTACTGATGGACACTTAGGTTGTTTCCAAATTTTAGCTATTGTAAATAGTGCTGATATGAACATAGGGGTACATATATTCTTTCTGATTGGTGTTTCAACTGATGTGCCTTGATTTGTAGCCCTCAGCTGAATGAAAAATCCTTCAGGTGTAAGTAGATTTCCAGTGGGTGGGGCACTTGCTTGCTGTCAGACTCTCGATGTTAATGAGCCTCAGTCTGCATTTCTCTAGCCTGGCTTGGTGGTGTTGAATTCCTGAGGGAGGGGCTACTGGTTCTCCCTGGGGCTCTGGGAAGGGGCTCTTTGAGTAATATGGTTACTGTCCTATGAGAAAGTCATTCAGCATAAAACTTCCAGTGTCCTCCCCTCCAATTCTCTCCTGAGCCAGGAGCCCCAGACTCTCCACACAGTTCCAATTCAGTCTGCCCTCCCTATGCTAGAGCCCAAAGTGAGTGGCTCTAGCCGATTTGGTGCTTTTGAAAAGCCCTGCTTTCTCAGTGGGAACCACTCACAGTTCTTACAGCCCTCAGCTGCTGTTCATGGGCTCCCAGTCCGCCCTCTCACGCCTCCGCAGTTTCTACCAGGCTTGATTTGGCATCCTTTTTCTGTCTCTGGTTATATGGGTTCTCTCCAGCTGCTTTTCAGTTGGTTTTTCCCAATGATTTGTCTTTAATTTAGTTGTAATTCCAGTTTGCTCCTGAGACATGGTCTGTGTAGCTTCTATCCACTCCACTGCCATTTTTCCTTTCTCCCTATTTATTCATTTATTTTAAATATGTTTTTATTATTGTTTTTAGAGAGAGAGATAGAAACATCAATATGAGACAGAAACATTGATTGGCTGGAGAGAGAGGAAGGGAAAAGGAGAGAGGGAAAAGGAGAGAGAGAAACATCGATGAGAGAGAGTATCAACTGGCCGCCTCCTGCATTCCCCCCACTGGGGATTTGGCCCATAACCTGGGTATATGCCCTGACTGGGAATTGAACTGGCAACCTCTTGGTGCAAGGGTCAATGCTCAACCACTGAGCCACACTGCCGGGATTTTATTTTTTTAATCCTCACCTGAGGATATTTTTCCATTGATTTTCAGATAAGAGTCAGAGGGAGGAAGCGAAGAAGGGAGAGAGGGAGACAGAGAGAGAGAGAGAGAGAGAAACATCGATGTGAGAGAGACACTTCAATTGGTTGCCTCCCATACAACCCCAACCAGGGCCAGGGATCGAATCACAACTGAAATATGTGCCCTTGACCAGAATCAAACCCATGACTCTTTGGTCCATGGACAGATGCTCTAACCACTGAGCAAAACTGGCCAGGGCCACATCAGACTGTTTTAAATATCCAGGTTCAACTTCAGAACACTTCTTGATTCCTCAAGAGAATCCTAAATAGGATTTTTAAACTGAAATGATAGTATTAAATTCCATTCTTAAGGAACACTTGTGGTTGCTGGCTCATAATGAGATCAAGTGGGTAAAGAATCTCTAATGAACAATTTGTGTTTTAAAACATCTTCCCATTTCAGGTTGGTATATACCTCTCCCTTTATGTTAACTGACATTATCCAAAAAGATGGATTTATGTCAGTGAGACACTGTGCATTTATGGTGGTAGAGGGGAAAATGCTGCTTTATAATGCCCTAGAATTTTTAAAAAGGAAGGAAAAAAAAAAGACATACCTTCAAAAACTGGATAGTATGGCCACTCAGCAGTTAGACAGCTAAATTGCATGCAATTTTCATAATTTACAGGTAGAAAAATTTTTCTGTAACCTTTCCCTAACAGTCCTTTCTAGTTCAAACATTCTACAGTTTGTTCATCATGTCAGAGATTTCTTAATGCAAAGAGATCCCAAAACGCCAGAGAGCAAGCATCACTTGAGGACATGCATCACTTGAGGACATGCATCACAGATATGCTGCTGAGGGCAGGGATAGGACCTGGTTTCCACCCTCCCCTGCCGTCAAACCCCAAATCCAAATGTCACAAACACATTACTGTTTTCCGCAAATATTTCCCCAATTCTGACCATGCGAAAATGATGTAACAATCATTCAAGAGTCTATGGTTTTACTCATAAAGCCAGCGGAGGGGGCAGCGTGAAGGAGCAGGGAGAGAGGAGAGATGTGGACGGTGGTGGCTCCAGCACCTGCAGGATGGGGGAAGGGACAGCTGTTAGCTCACTGCAAGGACTCCTAGAGAAGCCGTAACACATCAGCGCAAATTGGGTGGCTTAAAACCAGAAGCACTGTCTGGCGTTTGGAAGCGGAAAGTCCGATATCTAGGTGTTGGCAGAAATGGTCCTTCCGGAGGCTGAGAGAGACTCTGTGCCATGCTTCTTCCTAGTTTCTGGGCTGAGAGCAATCCCTGGAGTTCCTGGCTTACAGCTGCATCCTCTTGTCCCTGCCTCCATCTTCACGTGACCTCCTGCCCTCGGTGTGTCTGCATCTCTCATGGGCTTCTTACGGGACTCCAGTCAGAAAGAATGTAGGGCCCCCCTTAATCCAGTGGGTCCTCATCTTAACTAGTTATATCGGCAAAGATCCTGTTTCCAAACAAGGATATATTCTGAGGTTCTGGGTAGACACGAATTTGGGGGAATATTAATCAACCCAGGACACAACAATATGCTCGCATTTGAACTTCCTAGTCAAACGTGAAATAGATGACTGTACATTCATCCCAAGTCTTGCTCACTCCAGTCTCCTATCGCTGTGCCTGGCATACATAGGGTTCTCCATCAGTGTCTGCTGAATGACGAACAAATGAACCTTTTGAAGCAGGACCAAAGCCTTCCCCCGGAGTGTGGGTCGGCTCCAAGATGGCACCTCCCTCTTACATAAATCCCCATCTGCTCTCTCCAGACTCATTTCCTTTAACATGGACTGAGAAGGTAAAAGAAAGCCAAGATGCTTGCAAAGCAATCCGAGTGCAGGGTCCTTAATTTTTATAATCCTTTCCCACATCCTTGTGGAATGTTCATCCATATTTAATTCAATAGCTATT
Source organism: Molossus molossus (assembly GCF_014108415.1). NCBI lineage: Eukaryota > Metazoa > Chordata > Mammalia > Chiroptera > Molossidae > Molossus > Molossus molossus. The sequence continues at coordinate 21,295,578 of NW_023425347.1, read as the reverse complement.
ACGTTAATATATTCGATTGCTTTGGTGGCTTTCCAAAGGACTCAACTTAGATCTAGAGAAACCATGTTCTCTCCTTTCATATATAATCAGCTTATACATAAGTACAAACTGGAATAAACAAGTTTGGAATAAACACAGATGACACTAGATAAGCATGCAAATCAAATGAGGACTGCCAGCTACAAACACTCCAGACGCCGAGGTCTCGAAGGGTAGGCAATGGCAGCACCAGCCATTGAAAGTCAGGTGCAAGGTCCAAAATGCAGTAAGTGACTAGTGCAAGAAGGGGACGGGAGCAATCAGGGAAAGCTCTGTAAAACAGTGATCTTGAACTGGGTTTTGGGGAAAGAAGCAAAAGGTTTCCACATAGACCAGGATGGTAAACATCCCTCTCAGCGGTGCAATGTGCGAGGCAGAGACACCAACTAGCCGAGGGTACGCGTGCACCACACTCTTTTTGGCATTGCTGCCATCTGCAGTGCACACCGGGAGCAGGAGAGGGCGAGAGTGAGCAGGTCCAGCTCCTCATCTGCTTGGCACTCCAGAACCTCACTGGTTGGTACAGAGAACACAGGCTGGAGAGGGGAAGGGCGGAAGGAAAGGTGGCCAGTTAGGGAATTGCAGACAGGTGGTGGCCCAGCGTGGTGGCTGCGTGCGTGCAGAGCAGTAGACGGGCCTAGTGACAGCCAGGTTGCAGACCTGGTAGGATCCGGTGACATGTGGGTGGTGAAGGTCAGGGAGGTGGCTTCCTGGGACCTCCCCAGGCACCCGTCTCACATTTCAGCTCCTGTGGAGCAGTTTCCTCTGCCTGGAACACACCTTCCTCCTGCCTGGATGTCTCCAGGCCCTGGCGCTGTGACTACCACACTGGGAACTCAAAACAGTGGCAGAAAGGAATGAATGAATATACGCTTTGTGCCTTAAAAAGAAAAGATGACGTAGATGAGAAACAGGTAATAATCTACTTTGGGCTAAAGTCAAAAGTTTTGTATTCAAAATCCCAACCAAATGGCTAGAGGGGCTATTTAATCGAGGCTTCTAGAAGCACTGAAGAAAGAACTGACAAACAGAAGAGTATTTAACTCATTTGTTTCCTAAACCCCTGTTAAGAGCTGGAACTCCTCCAAGTACTGGAGGGGTGGGGGTCTGGTTCTGGGGTGAAACCAAAAAAATGAAGTGTGTTCATTAAACACTAGGGAGAGTTATGATCGCCGTTTAAAAATTACTTTTAATGCTATAACTTCCCAGCTCTACTGCTTTCTTTCTTTTTTCCATATTCTGCTAGCAATACACATCATTAAAAAAATAAAAAGAAGTTTTGTGAACTTGTTTAGAAAAACTGCTCCACAGTCTGGGGGGGAAGGAACACAGCAAGGAGACAGCTGGAAGAGAGACAGGTAAATCCAGAGTCTGAGGTGCACAAAAAGCCAATCTGAGACCAAACCATGGGCCCAGCCAGTGTGGCTCAGTGGTTGAGCATCGACCCATGCACCAAGAGGTCACCAGTTCGATTCCCAGTCAGGACACATGCCCAGGTTGTGGGCCCGATCCGCACTGGGGGCATGCAGGAAGCAGACAGCCAATCAGTGTTCTCTCTCATTGATGTTTCTCTCGCTTCCTCTCCCTTTCTCTCTGTAAAAATCAATAAAAACCAAACCACGGTCCTAGAAATGTCAACACAACAGTCTGTCCCAAAGCAATACTTTTGCCTTCCTGAGCCTCTTCACTATGGGATGGGTAAAATGCACAGTTTGCAAAGGTCACAGAAGTGAGCTGTGAGTTGTGATCTCATTTCCCCACCTATTCTCCAACAACTCATCAAATGAAATGCAGGGCAGCCTGAGGGGAGAACTTGGGTCCTCCCGGACGTCAGACTGCCTAAGGGGAACAGAACGGAACTCCTAAGGAAGTAATATGGATAACACACAATATACCCTGAGGAATCACTCTGCTTTCCCATCCATTCCTCAAGATCCATGAAAAGTTGTTACTGAATGAACATCAGCAGGGCATAGCATTGTCACGGATCCATCCATAGTCTTCCCAGGTGACCAATCAGGAGAAGGGTGGCCCATCAGGTAAAAGCCTGATGACAGACAACATTTTGACAACTAGTATGGAGAACCCGCTGTGCCTGGCATTCATTACCTTTCTAGTGGCTGCAAGTCTGCTGGATCTGATGGGGAGAGGCCGGCGCAGCCAGAGGACACCCAAGAGGTTAGGGTAGCAACTGCTTATCAGCTAGTATGGAAGACTTTCTGTATTAAAAACTAGGAGAGAGAAACACCAACCTTGCTTAATGTTAAGGGTCTTAGAATAGGGGTCAGCAAAGTTGTACTGTAAGAAGCAAGATAGCAAATATCTGAGGCTTTGCGGGTCACATGGTTTCTGTCACAACCACTCAACTCTATCACCGTTGTGCAAAAGCAGCCAGAGACAACACATCAATGAGGAAGGGCCTGGTCCTGTTCCAACGTAACTACAAAGCCAGGTGGCAGGACAGATACTGCCCATGGGCCACGGTCCACGACCTCTGCATCACAACACAGCGAGCTCGCAGTCCTCCAGAGCAACCAAGGCTTCACTCTCAACCTCTTTAGCACCGTCTTACCAACTGACTTCACCCATGCCTCTGATGTGCACACTTGGTCCTAACACACCCCAAGAGACTGCCCCCACAAAGTAAGATACTCACCCAGAAAAATCCGTCGTGAGGATTCCATAGTGGAAGATGTATATTCTGCTGATGTGGCATATCGTCAAGTATCCCATTGCTACAAAAAAAGAGTATCTGAAACCAAAAACACACAGGATCCATGATGACGCACTGCAGTAACACACTCAATCAATGTTCTCTTCTGCCTCGCCCTCGCCCTCCCCGCCATTCGCAAGGTCACAAAGTTCTGTCTGGTCTACATCCCAGGCCACCTTTCCCCTCACTGCTCTGAGACCTTCATCTTTTCTCACCTGGACCACTGAAGTTCTCAACTTTGGCAGCATAATCGGATCACCTGAGGAATCATTACAAACCACAGCTGTCTGGGCCCCACCCCAGATAGTCGGGTTTAAGTAGAAGTGTGTGCATGTAGCAGGTGTAATTCCAATATGCAGCCAGACCTGGGAACTGCTCACCTGTAAGGGGTCTTGCCCTCAGATTCTCCTCTTCACAAACCATCACACTTACACAATGATCTTTGTAAACAAAAAGTGTCACCATGTGTCAACCACTCTCTCCCTGAAATACTTTGTTCACTTCGATTCTCCCTGTTTTCGTCCCACCTCTTTGGTTAATTCTTCCAAGGCTCCTACTCAGCATAGTTTCTTCCATGTACTTCTTAAGTGCTAACATTCCTAGTGCTCTGCCAGGACCCTCCCTGCCCATGCCTGAGACTTCAATTACCATCTGCTCCGTACCACTCCGTATCACCAGCCGATAGTACAAACCAGAAATCCACACACACCTGCCACTCAGAACATTCGCCGACCCACAATTATAAAGACACGTGATAATCTGATTAACAGCTTCTCCCTTACTACACTGAAAGCTCGATGAAGGCAAGGATGACCATGTGCGTTTCGTTCACTACAGCCGCTTACTGTGCATTGAATGAACAACCAACCAAATCAATGTTGCTTGTCTTAAAGGTCTCCAAAGGATCTCACTATCCATCACATCAAAACTCCTGAACACGAATGCAAGGTGCTTCCCACACCGGGCTCTACTCCGCCTTCCTGGACTCTCCTCCGGCCACGCTCCACACCCACCACACGCTCCATCTACACTGGACCAACGGCTCACTTCCACAGTTACGTCCTGCATTCTCAGGCCAGGTATCTTTCTGCAAGCTCCTTCCTCTGCCTACACCTCCTTTCTCCATCGGAGAGTCTATCTCGGATGCATAATTATCAGATAAGGCTCAGCTCCACCGTTGCGTGGCTTGGACTTGCTCCATCCACCGCGCTGCCCTCACTCCCAGCACAATTAATTGCTCCATGCCTATATTTCTCTAGTGCTACATACTAACATGTATAATTAGAATATTAAAACTGTCGTTCCGTTTCCCCAACTCACTGTGACCTTGAACATCCCAACTCTTGACCTGACACATGGGAGGGGTTAACTTGCCATTAGCTGAAATGAACTGAAATGAATACATGGAACATCTAAATGGTTCAGGGGCCCATCAGAAACATGCATTCAGAAGGTATAACTTTCTAACGTGTCATAACAAAGAGAAGATGTATATTCCGATATTGTTACCTTGAACTACAAAAATTTGCATTAAAGTAACATGAAGACTGGCTCAACCTAAGGAATAGGAAATGGTAAGGGTAGTAACATCAATGCCTTGGTAGCAGGGCCAAGCCAGACAGTGCGTGTGAGGAGTCCCATGCACTCTAACATACCATGTAACTTCAGTTCTCTTTACCATTATTTGCAGTCAAAGACCTTACTACACAACAAAGATCGTCCCCTACCCTGGGTTCATCCTTAACCCTTTCCGAACCAGAAGATGGTGAACAAAGCAAATGACTAAGAAATATACAACCCCATTAAGAGCTGAAGCCGTTGAACAGAGTTCGGCCATTTTGCCTCCAACCCTTTCCCCGCCAGTTCATGAAGGTCAAGGAAGAAGCACAGAGCAGATTCGAAAGACAGGTTCCCCCAGGGCCCTTCCAAATGCAGCCCGCCTGCTGCTTCCTCTTCTCAAGAAGAGCTAGAACCATACCTTCCCCTGCCCTCTCACCCACAGAGAAAAGCAAGTTCAATTCAACTCACACTAAGACCCACCCCTCAGGGAAGGTGCCAAGTACTGCGTCCCAGCGCACCGGGGCCTTGCATTGCTGCCCGGACACACCTGAAACATCTAAGGAATCCGAAAGTGGTGGAGAGGGCGTGCATTCTGCAGACGGACCAACGTGGGCTCAGAGGCACTGCGGACACTGATCCCTGGGGTGAGACGGGACGGAGGCTATTTCAGGAAGGAGGGCTGTGGTGTGGTCGAGACTGGGACACGAGAGAAGCTGATATTCCCCTTTCTGACCTGGGTGGTGGGTGCATGAGTGTATTCATCGTGAAAATTCATCAAACTGTGACCTATCCACTGCTCTGAGCTTTCATTTCCTCGTCTCAGGGGGAAAAAAAACACCTATATCCCATGGAGTTGTCCTAGAAAGAGTCTATTTTGCATAAGGATAAATATTAAATATAATAACATATTAAATGATACACTAAATAAGAGTTTATATACTAAAAATAATAGAGCCTAACATATTTAAGAGAGTTCGCCTGCCACGCAGCACAAAGCAAGACTCCAAAACTGGCGACTGTGTCATCGAGTTCTCACCAAGGCCTGGGAGAGTCAAACTATCTTCTGTTCCATTTGGTTCATTTATGGAAAATTAATGCCAGTGGCTTCTGCCCCACAGAGCGGCTGGCGAAGGAAACAGGTGGTACCCCAAGGACTCTCTACAAACCCTGAATAACAATGGTCAGTCCAGAAATGGGTTCATTCCACATGGCAGCCAGCACTAACCTTCCCCTCCTCTTCCAGCCATGTGACAAAACCCCGATAACTGGCTCAGCGACGAGAAGAGAACAATTCACAGAGAATCATGAAATCCTGGTCCTAAAGAGAACTCAAGTTCAAACTGCCACAGGCCACTTGATGGCGGGAAACCTGATGCACAGAGAAGCTGTGTCACGTGTCTGAACTCACACAGCTAGGAAGAGCCAGGCTTCCTGACTCGGGTCTACTGTTCTTTCCTGCACCGATAGGAAACCACTTCCATCCACAGGGAACTGAGCCACTCCCTGCTTCTGCAGAACTGGCACCGCACAGGCGAGGAAAGAGGGGAAAATCTGTTCTGGCGTCTTTTCTTTCTGGTCTTATGACACAGCCCTCTGCCTGCCTGTAAACCGTCCGGCTCTGCCAAGGCTGGAGTGTTCCACCTGGCCAGAGACCAACACAGAGATCAGGGGTCTGGCACAGAGTAAGTGTGCATATAAGTCATTCACCCTCTGAAAAAGGGACCACACCCCATCGGCATTCTACAAATGTGGGCAGAGCTGACAAATTGTGATCTGTAAGAAAATGTCCTAGAGATGCAACAACAATTTTATTAATCATTTCACTGTTTCCAAAATCACGACTGAAAAAATCAGCCATTTTCACCACTACTTTTTTTTAATATGTTTTTATTGATTTTTTTAGAGAGAGAGGAAGGGAAAGATAGAAACATTGATGTGAGAGAGAAACATTGATCGGCTGCTTCCTGCACGCCCCCTACCAGGGATCGAGCCTGTGACCTGAGCGTGTGCCCTGACCAGAAATTGAACCGGGATCTCTCAGTCCATAGGATGATGCTCAATTCACTGAACCACACTAGCCAGGCTTTTTTTTTTTGAAGTATTTTGTCATACTACAAAGCATTTCCAAAACACATTCTTTCCAAATTAGAAATAATGGCTTTCCTATTTCCCTTCTGAATGAACGATATGCTCCCCTTCAAGGAGGGCACTTAGAAGAGAGATGATTAGGATTCAAATTTTCACAGCTCATTTGGATACTAAGTTGAATGACTATCAAATTTAAAAGCATGAAAAATATTTCCCCTTGAAAACGCAGAAACTTATTTAAATTACAAGATTATACATGAAAAAGTTAAATTTCAGTGACTTTAAGTAACAAAACTATTGTGCCAATAGTCTTATTCATCAAAGAGCTTTCCAAAGCTGAAATAAGGCATCTGCTTTTTTAGAGACCATCAGAAAAAAAGTTTTATTCCGTCTTTCATTCCATAAATATTTACTGAGGCTTTACTTGTGCCAGGTATTGTTCTAGGCTCTGAGGATACAACAGTGAGTAAGAAAGGGCTTTGTTTTCACAGAGATACATTCCAGTGTTATTGACTGGCAGAGCAAATACTGAGGTTTCAGAAAACCATGGGAAACAGACTACGCAGAACAGATACCCCAGCTATCTTAACTGATGATCTAAGCATGTAGCCTTCAAAGTAGAATGAAATTACTTCTGTACTTTGAAATCAAAATATCATAATAAAAATATGTCTTCCTTGCCCAGCCAGTGTGGCTCAGTGGACTGAGCACTGTCTCACGGACAGAGAGGGGCTGGTTTGATTCCCGGTCTGGGCACATGCCCAGTTTGCAGTCTTGATCCCCAGCAGGAGGCGTGCAGGAGGCCAATCGATGTTTCTCTCTCACACTGATGTTTCTCTCTCTCCCTTCCTCTCTCTCTAAAAATCAATAAAAATATTTTTTTTTAAATTTCTTTTTAACAGTTTCAGTGTACAAAAAGTATACAAAATTCTGACATACACACACACCCAGGAAACCATGGCCAATTTCAAGAAAATGGACATACATATCCATCACCCCTAAATTTCTTCCTACCTATCTGGATCCCTGTCACATTCCCCTGAACCACCCCAACCCACCCCTGGGAACCTCTGATCTGATTTCTGTCACTACAGAATTAGTTTGCCTTGGAGAATAAATTTTGTGTGTCTTCCTTCACTCAGTATATTTATTTGAGAGTCATCCATGTCATTGTGTGGATCAATCATTCATTTCTTTTTATTGCTGAGTAATATTCCACAGTGGGGAATATTTGGGTTATTTCCAGTTTGGGGCTATCAAACACAAAGCTGCCTAATTCTGATGTGCTGTGTTTCACCCGAGACACAAACTGCACCCCACCTTTTCTGTAAAGCTTTGTCTGAAGACTCCCAACATTTAGGGCTCTTACCCCTCCTCCTGCTATCCCAGAGAACCAAGCGTATTCCACATGTGACATATGGGGAAGGTACCCCTTGCCCTGGAAATACATTGCAAAGATCACACATAACCTACCTTGCACTGTTCACTCCTAGGGTCTTACCTGTGAATATTGGATACACTTGCAGTGACCATGATCCCATAGCACATTAACACCAGCACAAACAGATGTGCAGAGTACCTTTAAGACATCGAGGGGAAGGAAAAACACTCAATATATTTCATATTAACATATCTGCTGCTACCCATACTGCCACTCCACCTCCACCCCACCAAAAAGCAAGTGATCAGGTAACTCATGTTTATGTAAGAGAAAATAAATCAAGTATTTTTGTTCTATGGGATTAAGAGCTTTATCTTAAAATGACAGCAGAAAGGCAGGACACAACTGCCAGCTGTAGCACCAGTGATGTCAGGAATCACAAATGGGATGCTTATATTTTTTACACATATACAAGTCAGAGTCTGGAAGAGAGTTCTTTCTTTCTTTGGGACTGTTTTGTTTTTGTTTTTTTTTAGTACCAGGACCAAAACTGAGCTGACGTTTCCCTGTCTTGTTGGCTGTTTCAAAATACTCACCAATCTTTCTCAAAGTTTTGTTGAAAGAGGAAGAGCAGCATTCTAGTGCCCTGAACAAATTCACACATTTCCTTAAGTTGTACTTCTAGAAATGTTGGATCCCAAAGCTTCTTCCCCAACAAGTGCCACTCCCAAGGTATTTATCCAGCTCATTTAGTAGAGAAAAGTCTAATCTACATGCTTTCTTTGTTCAAGAATGACTCCCAGCCCTGGCCGGTGTGGCTCAGTTGGTTGGGCATCTTCCCAGGCACCAAGAGGCCACAGGTTCAATTCCTGATCAGGGCACATGCCTGGGTTGCAGGCTTCATCCCCAGTAGGGGGCGTGCAGGAGACGGTCGATTGATGTTTCTCACTTATATCGATGTTTCTCTCTCCCTTACTCCCACCCTTCCACTCTCTCTAAAAATTAATGGGAAAAATACCCTTGAGTGAGGATTAATAAAAAAAAAAAAAAAAGAATGACTCCCATTCTCTAAGACCAGCACTAAAACGATTGTTTTACTCTAAGTGCAGGGCGAACATTATCTCCAAAAGTAATGCAAGAAAAAGACCAAAGTCTACAACATTTAGGAACAGTTCCTCGTCAGGAAAATTAAACCTCATAAAAATCCATTTACACGACCCAGGGGAGATCCGTACAAGTGTGACTTTCAGAAAAATTCCCCAAATTGACTTTCAATGGGTAGTTAAATTTATTGATTCCAGGTTCTTACAGTAAATGCAAATTTTTGCAACATCCCCATTATTTTGAGTAGATATATACACATTTCTTTCCTGAGAGCCTGAGAAAGGCCAAGAATGTTGCCACAAAACACCCAAATGCTAAATGTTTAGATTCATGAGGCTCATACTCACCAGCCAAAACAAAAGATGACAAAGTAGATGCCAAAAATGGTGGCAAACGTGTGCCGGGCCAAGGGACTGGTTTTACCGGGACTTAAGTAGGTGCGAAACCAGAAAGCAGCAAACAAAGCAACGAGTTGGCATGCCACAAAATTCACCTGTCAGGGAGAAAAAGAGCGCATCAAAACCTTTACTCTTTGGCCTGTGTGAAAATGTCTTTGACACATTTCAGACATCCACGTCAAGGTGCATCTCGAACTTGGACCTGGACTTCTTCCGCAGTCGATTGTTTATCTGGTGGATGAGTGAGAGACTGAAGAGAACGGTGCCCTCCTCACTGGTGTAAGAAGCGAGCAACCCCATCTAGGCAGGCCTCGTTTTATTGCACCTCGCTATATTGCGCTCCATAGGTGTTGCTTTTTTTTTTTTTTTTTTTTTAACAAAATGAAGCAAGACCCTCCACCAGCAAAAAAGACTATGACTCACTTTATTGCCATACTGGCTTTATTATGGTGGTCTGGAACCGAACCTGAAACATCTCTGAGGCATACCTGTAGTTTCTTTTTTGGTTCTTTAAGATGAGCCAAGGTTGCGTTCCCACCCACAATAGGAGACTTGTTCGTGTAAAGGCTGTAGCTGACTATGAGGTCAGTTTGCTGGGTCTCTTCCCACCGCCCCCATTACTATCCTAAGATAAAGAACACGTTCTTTTAGAGATGCAAAAAAAATAAATAAAAAATCAAAGAGGCTTCCCTCATTTGGTTCCTAAGAAATCAACTGCTTCTTCAAAATAATCATCACCTGTTTTATGACTCCAATTTTTCTTATTTTAAATTAATACAAACTAAGCAAGAGCTTTTTTTTTTTTCCTTTATTGATTTTAGAGAGAGAGAAAGAGAGGGAGACATCGATGAGAGAGAACATCGACTGGCCACCCCCTGCATGTCCCGCACTGGGGATCGATGAGAGAGAACATCGACTGGCCACCCCCTGCATGTCCCGCACTGGGGATCGGGCCCACAACCTGAGCGCGTGTCCTGACCGGGGATTGAACCGGTGAATTCTTGGTGCATGGGTCGACAATCAACCACTGAACCACACAAGCCAGGCAGCAAGAACTGTGCTCAAATTCAAGGTGTGACCCTAAAGATCCAGAAAAGAAACAGCACTGCATTAAACCTCCAATGTGAACGCTGTCCGATATGCAAAGTTGGTACCAAACTTCCTTAGAAAAACCTCAGCAATCTAGCTCTCAAAAATATTTTCCCTAAAAGAAAATATAAAATAATTCCCTGACACCCATAGGAAAGATCAGCTGGTTGAACACAAAATCAAAATACATCAAGTGTCTTAAAGGTCAATGAAACCTGGAAAAGCAGTTTCATCTCTTCAGCGTATTCAGAATACAAACTACGGCATCAATTCTCTGTTAGAGGATACCTACTTGAAAAGGGATGAAGGATATAAATATCTGAATAGACCTTCAACTTCAGTCTCGGCAGTTTTTCATGCTACGGAAACCTACAGCTGTAAAATGCATGAGGCCTGAGCTCAGAGGTAGCACTAGAGGTAGTGGACATCACCTCCACCTGAGGTCATTTTGGTTTCCCAATAAAAAACAAGAACACTTTGGACCCTTTCTAATTCATAGAAAATAATATTTTCAGAGAACTTTTTGTTTTGTTTTTCAAAATTGGCTGGGCTGCCTGGCCAGTGTGGCTCAGTGGATTGAGCGTCGTCCCATGTACTGAGAGGTCCCGGTTCGATTCCCAGTCAGGGCACAAGCCAGGGTTGCAGGCTCGATCCCCAGTAGGGGGCGTGAAGGAGGCAGCAGATTAATGTTTCTCCCTCACTTCCATGTTTCTGTCTCTCCCTTCTTCTCTCTCTAAAAAATCGATTTAAAAAAATATTTAAAAATTGGCTGGGCTGAGCTTTCCCTCTATTTTGGAGACCATTCTTCCTCCAAAGACCTATATCCCCTACTGCTCACCCTCACTTTATACCGTGAAAGGCACAGAGGAGTTGAGCTATGACCTTATCCTGCATAATTTTGGTCATATCTTTTTATATAGCCTAAATACACAACCAACACACACACATACAGAAAAATAACCATCTTAGCAAGTTTCAAAATGTAAAGGAACTGGCAACTGGAAAGTCAAAGTTATGATCATCAGCAGGTCATTAATCACACGGCCTTTCATTCTCTCAGCCCAGGGTCCAGCCTGCACTCAGGGCTGAACATGGTTACTAAGGAGAGAACCAAGGGAAAACTTGCTCCATTCCTTTTGGTTGGCCAGTAATGACTGAGCATCCCTGAACCTGAGGATAGAGCAGTGGTTCTCAAAAGTACAGTCCCCCAACCACCAGCCGGAATATCCACCAGGAAACTTGTTTGTTAGAAATGCAAATGTTCAGGTCCCACCCGAGACCGACTGAAGTAGACATTCCCAGGGTAGGTCCAGCAATCTGTGTTTTGACAGCACCCCACCCCCCCCACAGAGTAATCGTGATGTACACTCAAGTTTGAGAACCACTAGACTAGAGGAGAAAGAAGGAATGTCCCTGCCTTCAAGAGCCTATAATCTAACTGGAGAAAGAACACAAATAACCTACAAGCAATTGTAAATTAACATTAATACTGTGTGAACTTACTACATTATATGTCCTGTAGATCCTAAGTAAAAGACAAGAAGTTTCCTTGTTAAGGAGGGATAAGACTCAGGGGGACAACAAGAAAAACTGTTGAAAGAGATAAAAATGGGGGGAGGGGAGGTTAAAGACACTGAAACACTGCCGCCTGGGTCCTATCCCCAGTGCTTCTGACCCAACAGGCCTGACCTCAGGACTTTCCAAAGCGGCCGGTAATTCTAATATGCAGGCCAGATGCAGACCTCCTAGTTTGGAAGTATAAAGACAGAGACAACAGAGGCGCCCACGAGGCTGGGCTTTTCCAGAAGGAAGAAAACATCAATAAAGGACAGGGGTGTTGGACTGAGAAAGCGCTGGGGCTGGGATGAGATGGAGCACATTTAGTTGTAAGACCCGTTCAAACCTACCTCCCAGGAACAGAGCCTTCCATGGGAAAGCTACGCCTGATCTTGTCATCCTAGAGACTGAAAGACAGGGAGGGAAGCGTTACTGGGTCACCGAAGCAATCTGCCATTTTTGTCACCATAATCTAATGGGTAGTCAACTGAATACCCGAGTTCTGACACTAAGATGTCAGCTGGGCAGCCCTAGGTGGTTCATTGATCAATTCTACAGACATTTACTGGTTGACTCCATATGCCAGAAACTGGGGACGGTGAGCAAGGCATCATCACAACCTGCAAGTCAAGAAGAGACTTACATACTCTGGGTTTCCATTCTTTTTTCTTTTTTTTTCAAGCGGTGTCTTTGGGGGAACTGGTCTCTAATGTCTCTTTTGGCTTCACTGGCCTCTGATTCGATGTCTAACCCAAATCCTTTCCCTTAGCCATTCGCGGTAAATGCCCAAACCCAAGACTTCACGTGGATTAAAAGCCTCCTGCTATACTCAGCCACGACCCACTGCCCCGCCCTCCACCGGGAGTGAGTCAGACGACCAGCTGAACTTTCCAAGGCAGACACAGCATCACTTAGTCCCAGCAGGAGGGTTCTATTAGAACTGCTTGTCTATCACCAGATGTACATCTTAAAAGGTACAGGTGGAACCACAATTAGACACCACTTCATGCCCATTACCCATTATTTAAAAAACAAAAATATTAAGTGCTGGCAAGGATGTGGAGACATTAGAACACTTGTACACGGCTGGTGGGAATGTAAAATGGTCCAGCCACTGTGGGAAACAATACTGTGATTCTTAAAAATAATTAAAAATATACTTCCATATGATCTAGAAATTCCACTTCTGGGTATATATACCCAAAAAGATAGAAAGCAGGATCTTAAAGAGATATTTGTCCACCCATGTTCATAGCAGCATTGTTTCACAATAGCCAAAAGCAATCCAAGTGTCCATTAACAGATGAATGGACAATCAAAATGTGGTATATATACACAATGGACTATTACTCAGCCTCAAAATGGGTGAAATCCTGACACATGCTACAATGTGGATGAACCTTGAAGACACTACGCTGAGTGAGACAAGCCAGTCACAAAAGGACAAATGGTGTATAATTCCACTTATGTGAGGTGCCTTACATAGTCAAATTCATAGAGACTGAAAGTAGAATGGTGGTTGCCAGGGGCTGGAGAGCGGAAGGAATGGGATTATAATTTAACGGGTACAGAGTTTTACTTTTGCAAGATGAGAAGAGTTCTGGAGATGGAGGGTGGTGATGGCATTTAACGATGAAAATGTACTTGATGCCACTGAACTGTATGCTATAAAAAGGTTAAAATGGAAAATTTTACATTATGTATATTTGTACAGGCTGGAGCCTGGGGCAGTGTGCACGGTGGTTAGAGCATTGGCCCACACACCTAAGGGTCACGGGTTCGATTCCCAGTCCTGGAGGGGGCACATGCCAGGGGCAACCGATTGATCTCTCTCTCTCCCCCAACACCCCCTTCCACTGTCTACAAATCAGTGGGAAAAAATATCCTCCGGTGAGGATTAACAAAAAATAAAAATTACAGGCTGGAGCTTGATGCCAATTTCTTCATGTTTGAGAGCTCATATCAACACTCGCAGCTGACAGAAACTAGGACCATCCCTGTGGCCAAGAGTGATGGCTGGCTGCCATGACAACAATTCATACAGGAACAGAATTAGATCTCTACTCCTTTCCTCTTCAAGGGCCAACAAAATTGGAGGCATTATCTCTTAGAAATACAAGCTGAAAGGGGTTTGATGTGATGTATGAGATTTGCTTCCAAATAATCTTAAAGGGATGGAGAGAGCGGAGTGAGTATAAATCAGTGTTTCTCAACTGGGGATGATTTACCCCCCAGGGGACATTTTTGGCTGTTATCACCAGAAAGGGGGGAGGGATGCTACTGGCATCTAATGAGTAGAGGCCAAGGATACTGTGAACTCTTCTAAAAGACACAGGACAGCCCCTCACACAAAATGTTCCAGCCCAACGTGTCAGTACTGCTGAGGTTAAGAATGAAACAAGGTTGGCCACGAGCTGAAGATTGTTGAAGATAAATGCTAGGCACGTCACTCCACTTACCTCTCCATTTCTGTTATGCCTGAATTTTCCCATAATAAAGAGGTGGGGTTTTTTTTTTTGTTTTTTAAATATGTTTTTTATTGATTTGAGAGAGAGAGAAAAGAAGAGGGAGAGAAAGAGAAACATCGATCGGATGCCTTCTGGGGGATAAAGCCAGCAACCCGGGCATGTGCCCTGACTGGAAGTCAAACCCAGGAACTTCTGATGCACGGGACAATGCTCAACCAACAGAGCCACAGGGTCCAGGGCCATCAACAGGTTTTTTAAGTTACGCAACTCTAGTGAAATAAGCCAGTCAGAGAAAGACAAGTATCACATGACCTCACTTATTTGTGGAATGTAATGAATAAAATAAGCTGACAAAAAAAAAAAAAACAGATCCAGGGACATGGAAGTAGGGAACAGACGGACAAACCTCAGAGGGAAGGAGGGTGGGAGGGCTGGAAGAGATAAACCGAAGAACTTACATACATATATGCACAACCAATGGGCACAGACAACAACGGGGTGAAGGGGGGAATAGGAGCAGGGAGGAGGATGTCAATGGGAGGAAAAAAAGACATCTGTAATACTTTCAAGAGTAAAGATAAATTAAAAATAAAATAAAGTTACGCAACCCTAGGAAGAAAGCAGATCACTGGACTGAGCTGATACAGATATTAACCTCTGGTGACTGCAAGCAGTTGAAGATCTCTTCTTCCACGTCAGAGAAACACCGAAGTTAGGAAGATAACATATATGAGTCTAGAAACAAACCAAAACAACAAAGGGACCATTTCTTCCGACATGGAAAAAGACCCACCTTTATGAAATGATCGCACTCCCATAAGAAAAGAATCAAACTATAACAAATACAAGAGAAAAGATCTACCTTCAATAACAATCAAATTTAGGACTGTGCCCTCCCATCCCATGATGCAACAGATCAGTAGTTACCCACAGAGTCCAAAGGGTCAGACTACCAGCTGCAAGGCCCCCCTCCACCTCCCACTGGTTGAAGAATTACAAAAACTCATCACGTTGCATCTTGGCTCCTGGTCCATGCGAAGAAGGTAATAACAGTAGTACTACCTCACAGGGTTGTTATGAGAACTAAAGAAGTTAATATGTAAGATCACTTGAAACAGTGCCTGACACTGGTAAGCATTTGCTATTAATATTATTCTGCATATACTAAATTGACACACAAGTTGTGCATAGAATTACCTCAATATGCAGTAACCAGGGTTGAACTGTTGAGAACTGGCTTCCTGTCTCTTCCCTGCTCCTCTCACACTAACTCCGCCCCCTCCCCAAAACCTTCAGACAGCGGCCCAAGTTCACTGTGAGTCCTTTCTTCCATGGGGGGGGGGGGGCTAGAGGGGACAATGCAGCAGGGGACAAAGAGTCAATCTCTAGGTTTTGCAGCTCCTGAGAGGAGTTGTGTAGACTTTATCTAAAGCAGAGATAAATCTGAAAGTTAAATCAGTCTCTGGAAATTTAGGGAAGATATATTTTCCTTTTTAATTCTAAAAACTTGTCTTCATAGATCAGGAGCAAAGTTGATGAATTTAAAGCACAGAGTTACAACCACAATCCTGGAGGGAAGAAAAGCTCTCAATGATGGAAGGGCTATTTTTCGGCACAAAAATCAGTAGAGTTTGGCCAGCGAGCTGAAGGAGGGTCGGGGCAGAGGGGTGAGGACAGAGTTGCTGAGACCATCTCTAAAGAAGTCTGGAGGAAGGATGCAGGGGCTCCGTGGAAGAGATGATGCCTGGCTTCTCAGAACGCAGCCCAGGGAGTCGGCCAGCCCTGCGGAGAAGCAGGGCTTCCAGGAGGCTGGTGATGAAGTGCACGGACCTGAGGCACCACCCAGGCCCCTCCCCCGGGCTCTGGGAACAGCAGAGGCCTGCTGAGAGCTAGCGGGCCTGAGAAGGTCCTGCAGCTGCACTGAGGAGAACGCTGAGTGTGAACCTACCACATGGAGCCATGGAAGGGACTGCAGGGAACAGGAGATGATGCAGCAGGAGGCCACCGCCCTAGACCACCACGGTGTGCTCCCTCTGAGCGGAGGCCAGTAGGGCCCCAAAGGCACAGGGACCCGATGCCCTCACCTAGGCCGCACATGTGTGAAGACCCCTCAGGACTCTAGAGGTAGACAAATTAACATTACTAGTCTTAAGTGGGAAATGAGCTGCCTATAATTAGCAATTTCACTTGAATACTAAACTAAGTTTAGTAGGAAGAAATTAAACAGTAACTTTTCTGCATATCAATGTCTGTGGCTGTAAATTTTTCTTTTTTAATCCTCACCTGAGAATATTTTTCCATTTTTCCTCAGAGAGAGTGGGAGGAAGCGTGAGAGAGAGAGAGGGAGAGAGAAAGAAACATCGATGTGAGAGGGACACATCAAACAGCTGCCTCCCGCACGACCCAACCAGGGCCGGGGATGAACTGCAACCAAGGTACGTGCCCTTGACCAGAATCGAACCTGTGACTCATTGGTCCATGGGCCGGCGCTCTAACCACTGAGCAAAACCGGCCAGGGCTGTGGCTATACATATTAAGCACACTATTATTGCCACTATTGGAAATGTGCACAAAAAAATGTGTATGGAAAATAAGTTCAACAATTATTAAAGACACTGGTTAACCCATGAAACAACCAAGGATGCACCTTGCATGATACTGTAATCCTTTCGAAAGAAATCTGGAAGTGTTTGCTGTAAATCTTACTTTTGACAGATTCGTGGAAGTTTATTCATTGGATGATAAGAAGCTAAATGCTGCTGCCCTGGCTGGTTTGGTTCAGTGGTTAGAGCATATGCCCTGGGAAGGAAGGGTCTTGGGTTTGATTCCCGGGCACATGCCTGAATTGCAGGTTCAATCCCTGGCCCCATTCGGGATTGTTCAGGAGGCAACCAATCCATGTGTCTCTCTCACATCAATGTTCCTCTCTCCCTCCCTCCCTTCCTCCTTCCCTCCTTCCCACTCCTTCCCTCCCTTCCATTCTATCTAAAAACCAATGGAAAAATATCCTCAGGTGAGGATTTTTTTTTTAAGTTTTAAAAAAAAGATAATTGTCGCCCTGGCCGGTTTGGCTCAGCGGTTAGAGCGTCGGCCTGCGGTCCTGAGAGACCCGGGTTCGGTTCCCGCTAAGGGCACGTGCCTCGGTTGCAGTTTGTCCCCAGCCCTGGTTGGGTCGTGTGGGTGGCAGCCACTCGACATGTCCCTTTCACGTTGATGTTTCTCTCTCTCTCTCTCTCTCTCCCTCCCACACTCTATCTGAACAAAAAATAGAAAAAATGTCCTCGGGTGAGGATAAAAAATAAATAAATAAAAGATAATTGTTGAAAAACTATTGAGGCATTATTATTGACAAGACAAAATGAAGTAAAATCTACCTAAATATGGGACAAAAGAAAAATAGTAATTAATAGTAAACCCATTCAATAGAATAGTATTTAAAATTGGCATTATATTGGGCAGAGGAACTGAATAGACACCTCTCCAAACAGGACATACAAATGGCCAAGAGACATATGAAGAAATGCTCAACATCACTAATCATCAGAGAGATGCAAATTAAAACAACAATGAGGTATCACCTCACACCTGTCAGAATGGCCGCCATCAACAAATCATCAAACAACAAGTGTTGGCGAGGGTGTGGAGAAAAGGGGACTCTACTACACTGCTGGTGGGAATGCAGACTGGTGCAGCTGCTATGGAAAACAATATGGTGCTACCTCAAAAAATTTAAAATTGAACTTCCATTTGACCCAGTGATCCCACTCCTGGGAATATAGCCTAAGAAGCCTGAAACACCAATCAGGAAGAATATATGTACCCCCATGTTCATAGCAGCACTATTTACAATAGCTAAGATCTGGAAACAGCCCAAGTGTCCACCAGTAGACGAATGGATAAAAAAGCTGTGGTACATATACACAATGGAGTACTATGCAGCGGTAAGAAAGAAAGATCTCTTATCCTTTGAGACGACATGGAGGGACCTGGAAAGTATTATCCTAAGTGAAAGAAGCCAAGCAGAAAAAGACAAATACCACATGATCTCACTTATATACGGAATATAATGAACATAACAGTCTGAGGAATACAGTAGACCCAGACACATGGAAGTAGGGCACAGACTGACATCCCTCAGAAGAGGGGATGGGGGGTGGGGGGGTGGGAAGAGATAAACCACAGAACTTATATGCATGTATGCATGACCAATGGACATGGACAACTAAGCCGGGGACAGTGTGGAGGGGGGGTAGGGTGGGGAGTGCCAATGGGGTAAAAAGGTAAAATATCTGTAACAAAAAAATAAATAAAAATTCATAATAAAAAATAATAATAATAAAATAAAATTGGCATTATAGAGTACTATAATAAAATGAAAAACATTTGCTATAATAAAAAGTAGAATATAAAAGTTTATGTATATTTACAAATATGTTAAAAAAAAAACAATAGTAGCCTATGGGGACAAAAAAGCAAAAATAACACATAAAACTGACTACGGCTATTTTATCAGGGTGATGGGAATGTAGGCAATTTTTTTGTAAATTTTTTTTACAATCTGTAATTGTAAATTCTATGTGGAATTTCCCATACATGCACCACGCACCACACACACACATGTACACACACACACAAGATGCTCTAAGAAACTCATCAAAATCCATATTTAATTCTACTTACTCTATCCTTGGGGTTGCCTTTATTAGCACCTACTATAAATAAGCAAAATAAGCCAATCAGAGAAAGACAAATATCACATGATCTCACTTATTAGTGGACTATAATGATCAAAATAAGCTGATGAACAAAATAGACCCAGAGCCGTAGAAGTAGGGTTCAGACTGACAAACCTCAGAGGAAGGGGGCAGGGAAGAGATAAACCAAAAAACTTATATGCATATTTGCATAACCAATGGACACAATAATAATACTATGAAGTGGGGGGACAGGATCAGGGAGGAGGGTGTCAAAGAGGAAAAAAGGGAGAAACGTCTGTAAAATTAATTAATTAAATTAAATTAAGTTAGCATTTGGAACAATAAAATAAATAAGGTTTAGGGAGGAATGAGGCATACATGGAAGAAGTAAACCTGCAAAAAGTTTCACCTTCAAGAAAAACACGTTTTTCACAGGCAGCAAAATGTCAAGAGTAACAATGCGGGTGGCCAAGGGGAGCGAAAACAGACACCATGATGCTCTTCAATGAGCCCTTCACATTTAAAACGAACATGCGCAAGTCTCTACTTTTCTACTGACCCATCCCCTCCAAAGCACCGAAGAAAGCTAGACTCTCATTTGTGATCTTCAACAGTGCGCACCCCACAATTCAAGTATTGTGTGGGCTGCATAAGGAAACAGCAGAGCACAGCTGTTCTGATCAGACCGTAAACACCAGCAAGACCGACATAACTCAGGTTCAGCAAAAGCTCCATTTCCACAGCTCTTGCAAGATTTCAAAGTAACTGCAAGGAAATAAAACACATGCCCAAGGATTAAGAAGCACAGATGGGTAGTTACTAAACAGTCACAGGGATGTAAAGTACCGAATAGGGAATACAGGCAATAATATTATAAGAACGATGTATGGTGCCAGGTGGGTACTTGAAATATGGGGGGGATCACTCTGTAAATTATGTTATTGTCTAGCCACTATGCTGTACACCTGAAACTGATATAAAATAATATTGAATTCAACTGTAATTAAAAAATAAAAATTTGCAGATAAAGGCCTATTCTACTCCAAAACAAAAAACAAAAACCACATGCCCAAGGGTTTGACTTCTTATGTCACCAAAGCACAAACTGCTGCGATTTTCCAATGTAAATCTTAAACCTTCTGCTCTGGTGTGCTGCAGAAAGGCACTATTTGGGGACTTCTGTTCTATGGCCTTCATATTCTTCCAACAAAAAAATGAACTTTGCCAGGAGCAAAAAACATTGCCTTTCTCCTAATGAAGAAGTACAAGCAGTCTATTTTTAACAAACAGCAAATATTAATAGTCCAAAATGATTTCCTCTACTACAGTGATTTACCAAGGGCTCAGCAGAGACGCAGGCAACTGTCCAGGCCTGGAATGCTTTCCTCAGCCACACTGCCTTATATGCACCAAGATGAAACCTATCTAATTAAACAATTCCTTATTAAAGGCAAGCCATTCCTCCTCCACCAACAGGACTCTTTTGCATTGCCCCTACGAATAGATGTGGCCGGGGACTAGTACAGAAAACGCTATTTCTGTCTGTACCATGGAACAAAAGGAGCTTTTGTTTGCACCACACTCTCGTTTCTTTGCGCTTTCAAAGACATCCTTGTTACACTTTCATTCCAAACTCCTTGGAATGTCAGCAAGAAATGTTTTAAATCTGCAATGAGCCCATTTTTCCCCAAGCTGGCGGACAAGCAAATATTATTTAAGATTGATAATCAATGTGTGTCGTGTGTAACCAAACTTCTAATTGATATTTCATATTGTAACAATAACTGCATTAACTGAGCGCTCAGCATGTGTCAGGCACAGTGATAGAATGTACATAAAGGATCCCATTTAAGCTTTATAACAACTTTATGGAGTAGCTTACTCCCCCTTTACATAGGAGGAAAATGAAGACAAAACAGTTAAGTACAGAAAGGAAAAAATGAACAAATAAGACAAACAAAAACTAATAGACCACAGACAACAGGATGATGGTACCAGAGGGGAAGGAGGGTGGGAGTGGGGTAGTACAGGGTAAAGGGGACCAAATATATTGTGACAGAAGATTTCACTTAGGGTGTTAAACTCACAGCATAGATGATGTATCACAGAAATGTACACTTGAAACCTATATAATTTTATTAACCAATGTCACTCCAATAAATTTGATAAAAAATCTGCTTAAATACAGGTAAGTACAGTGGCTGAATTCATAAAGCTAATCAGCTGGGGTTTAAAACCTGGACTGAGTTCTTACTCATTCTTTTGTAACGCTTCCCCTCAGTTCCCAACGTTCTCCCCAGAAATACCATCACTCAGGGAGAATTTAGTGGCTGCCTGCATTAATTTGCTCAGGTTGCTAACAAGGTACCACAGACTGGGGGGAGCTTAAACCACAGAAGTTTATAGTCTCCGTTCTGGAGGCTACAGGTCTGAATTCAAGGTGTCGGCAGGGCAGGTTTCTTTGGAGGCCTCTCTCCTCAGCTTGCTGTGTCTTCAGATGGTCTTCCCTCTGCACATGTCTGTGTCCAAATTTCCTCTTTTTATAAGGACACCAGTCATACTGGACAGGGCCCATCTTAAGGACTTCATTTTAACTTCACTGCCTCTTTAAAGAGACTGTCTCCAAATAGTCACATTCTGAACTACTGAGTTAGGACAACATATGAATTTGGGGGAAATACAATTCAGCCCATAATATTGCCCAATAAAAATCCACTACTCAAATGCATTTAATAAAACACTCTTCATTCCCTTGCTCCTACAGATGAAAGCAAGCAAGCCCCGGGCCAGAGGCTGTGAGGGGAGCTGAGTCTCAGCAGAAGGTGGGGCCTCCTACTTGCCCTCCTGAGAGGGTCTGCCCCGCCTCGCCCCTGCCTCCCTGCTCCAGCCTATAGGATAAGCCTATAATGGGCTTATCCATGCTGAGAAAGTTCATGATCCCTTAGCCCCTGTTTCAAACACACACGTTTTAAGAAATAATAATCAGCATTTATTGAGCATGTACAGTAACCTCAACAAATTTTGGCTATTTTTTTTTAATGGTTCACAACTACTGTCTCATTTCATCTTCCCAACACCCTCAGTGTCCTACTGAGGGAACCAAGAGACCAAGTGAAGGCCCCTAGAACACTCAGCAATAGGGCAGCACCATGAATTACACTGATGCTCACTCACGGCCTGTGACTGCCTCTCAAGATCTCGGTCTTGCACAGAGGAGACTGAACCAACTGCGGGGCTCAGAGTCCCCTCCGACAGCCCTTCGGGCGTGCACAGACTTTCTCTCCGGAGTTTGACAATTCACAGGATGAGCGTCTTCCCACCAGTTCAGCCTAAGTCACCCAGCCCCTCTGAAATGAGATAATGTGTCTCAGTTCTGAGAAAAGAATCCTATACACTTGGTCAGAGCTTAAATGGCACAGGAAGACGTGTGGCTCACCTTGTTCTGTAAATATCATGCCACGTATTCGTTATGATTTAGAATCAAAACCTTTAACAACGGACTCCAGTGGATATACGGGGAAAATGTTTATGCTGTCATTTTAGCCATGACCACACACACACACACACACACACAAAATCTTGAAATGTGTAGTATTTGAAGCAGGATATATTTTGGGGATCTGCCTCCAGGTTGCTTCCCACCCTGTAAGCCACAACCTTATGGTCCTTGTCCCAGCAGGCTGGGAAGACGGAATAGAATTCAGGACTATTGAAGGAGTCCTGAAAAACCTCGTCCATAAATAAACATGCTGCCACCACGTCCTATGAAGATACAATTTCCCCATTAATTAATTCCAGTACTAGCCAGTCAAAAACGTTTAATAATAATAATAGCAACAACAATAGCAGCTAGCGTTTAGGGTGTCCACCTGCATCCCAGGCACTGCTCTGAGATCTTCTGCCCATATAGCTCCTTTAACGTTCACAACTATTTGAGGCTCTTTGAGGCATTCACTTTACAAATGAGTACGTTAAGTCACATAAAGGTTAAGTAGTTTTCCCCAAAATCACACACCGAGTAAGTGGAAACACCGGAATTTAAACTCAGGGAGTCTGAAGTTCCGGAGTCCACCTGCTTAGCCACTACACAATGATTCATTCAATTCAGCCTCGTTGGGTAATTCCAACATCTCATTTCCCAGACAAGGACAGCGGAGCCCAGAGCCTGTCGATGACTCAGCCTGGGTCACACAGCCCCTCAGCACCACAGTTAGGAGCAGAACTAAGTTATCTTGATTCTGGTCCATCCAGCACATCTTCCCTGGATGTGGGATGGAAGTAAAACGGGGTGCAGGGGGTTAGATAGGCACATCTGGAAATAAGGTCTGTCTGAGCAAGGAGCCCCAGGCTGTCAAAGGGAGGGGAGGACACCTTGTTGTAGGAAACCACTGAACAAGAAGTGCAATGTTTGGGGGTGACTTTATAACCTTGACTAGGACCTGGGTATGTCAACTTCTACACACAGATGGAAATCACCACCAGCAGTACGTGTGTGCATGTGTGTATGCGTGTGTGCGTGTTTGTGTATGTGTAAAATTTTTCGTGACCCAAGTCTACCCAGCAAGGCCTGTAGCCACTTTCTCGCAGTCTGGTTCTATAGTGAAAAGTAACCTCAGCTAAGAGTGTCCCACCACCTGCAAGGCTATGTGGCCCATACAACCATCTCCTGCACAGGCTGGAAGGGCGCTCAGTGGACGACGCAAGTGCCTGGAAAACTACAGAACCCCACACGGACAGCAAGGCCTCGAACAGCATCATTCTGTCCGAGTCACTTCATGGTAACGCTTAACTCTCACGTATGCGTATTCGCTTGCGGTAAAACTGGTTTTGCTATAGGCCATTTTGCTAAAAGTCACGGAACCTATGGGGTTAAGAGAGGACGCCCTGTATTAGGTCAGCCACAGACGGTCAGGTCAGCCAAGCGGCTGCCAGGGGCCACTCCACGCAGCACCGCCCTCTAGTTAGCTACTGCTCGGGGCCCTGTAAGACAGTGGACACGGGCATCACCAGGGAGCTAGGAAAACATTAAAAATACAAAGGAGTGATCCCCAGGCTCCACTCTGATTTGGGGGGAACAGGTTGGGCGCAGCCCAGGCATCTTTTTTATCAAGGTCCCGAGCGATTCTACTGTGAAGCCGCAGCTGAGGTCACAGCTTCCACGTCGCGTGCTGTGAGCCAGGAGGGGAAAGGCAGCTTGGTGCGTATATTTTAGAGCAAAGATGTCGAATCAGGCAAGAGAATCACAGACTATTAGCAATTATCTGGTCCAAGCCCCTCCTTTTGTGGGCAAGGAAAACAAGTCCATAGAGGGAAGTCACAGGGAGACTATGGCCAGAGTCTCCCAACTCTACAGAGGGACCCGCTTCCACCTTATCAATGAATGGATTCAAGAGTTCATGCCTAAAGTGACCTACGATGTCTTTATTGACTGATACTTCTCTGATATACATGCTGGCTGACTGACTGCATTCTGTCTCCCTGACACTCACTCTAGCGCACCTGCTTTGTGAACTCAGAAGAGCAATGAAAAAGGTTGAGCACGCTGCATCCCTAACTTCTCGAAGAAGGTTTAGGGAAATAAAATAAAAAATCACAAAAGCTAATCAAACTATTATCCTATATTCCAAAGACTGAACGAAATATTAAAACAGCTTCAGGTCCTTCTTCCTGACATCTGGTAAAACTATACCTAAATGGAGTCAATCAAAAAAAGCCATAGAAAGCCCTGGCTAAGTAGCTCAGTTGGTTAGAGCATCTTTCCAATATACCAAGGTTGCAGGTTCGATCCCCAGTCAAGGCACAGACAAGAATCAACCAATAAACGTAGAAATAAGTGGAACAAACTCATGTTTCTTTCTTTTTCTCTCTCAAATCAATAAATTAAAAATTATTAAAAAAAATAAAAAAGCCAAGCCTGGCCGGTGTGGCTCAGTGATTGAGTGTCAACCTATGGCACCAAGAGCTCCCCAGTTCGATTCTGGGTCAGGGCACATGCCCAGGTTGTGGGCCTGATCCCCAGTGGAGGGCATGCAGGAGGCAGCCAATCAATGTTCTTTCTCATCGATGTTTCTATCTCTCTCCCACCCTTCCTCTGTCTCTCTAAAAATAATAAAAAGAAAAGAAAAAGAAAAAAGCCAAAAATGTTTTTCATCTCATTTCTTTTTATTACAAAATTAATAAATAACAAACTGAAGAACACCGAGAGGTACAGCGAAAGAAAGGGCACAGTGCCCTCCCTGTCCCCCAACCTTCTAAACGCACCACCCACCATTCTTCTTAGCAAAAAAAGTTTTAAAACTTGTGTCCATGTTTATAAAAACATGCCCATATATATTGGTGTCTCCTTTTGCTTAATATAATCATGGTATAAAGTTACTCTGTAACAGGATTGTTCACTTAACAAAACATCATAGACATCTTTGTGTGTTTATTCATACTTAGCTACTTTCTACTTTAAAGCTGCAAGATAGTCCATTATATGGGAGGGAGATACTCTCCACTTCTTAGATTTCCATTAGTGTAAAATAATTTCCCCTCATTCCCCAAGAGGAAAAAATATGAAAGGAGAATTCCCTACCAAATGCACAATGAGCTCCTGTATAGTTGAAGATGATGATGTAAAAAGGTATATGCCCATCTCCTTTTCCAGTTGAGATTTGAGTTTATGACTGTGCTTTAAAGAGGCCACATTTATTATTCTCACATTTTTTAAATCTCACTTATTTAAAAATTCTTAGGCATATACATTTGAAATCATAGAATTATAATCAAGAAGCAAAGCCCAACTAGCATGGAGCATAAGTCAATTATACTAGTGTCATCTTTTTTATAAAAAAGTAACTACAACCTGGCCAGTGTGGCTCAGTGGGTTGAAGGTCATCCCATGGACTGAGAGGTCCCCGTTTCATTCCGGATCAGGGCACATCCCTAGGTTGCAGGCTCGATCCCCCATAGGGGGCGTGCAGGAGACAGCTGATGCATGTTTCTCTCTCACATTGATATTTCTGTCTCTCCCTTCCTCTCTCTCTAAAAAATCAATAAAAAATATTAAAAATCAAAAATAACTGCACACACACACGCGCCCGCGCATGTCCGCACACAAAAGCACACGCTGTATTTGGTTGTTCCACATCACTAAGGAGGCAGTAAATATAAATATCATCTGTGTTTTCCCAGTGGGTTAAAATGGAGAGGTTAAATAAGGTTATTTAACGAGAGAGGGAAACAGACTCCCAACTCGCCTCTTTCCCCAACAACCTATGTTGCCTCCTAAATAAAAACCCCTGACTCGAACAATTTCTTAACTGGTGGACTTAAGTAAAAACTTTACTGTCCCAAAGAAAAGTGCCGTCCATACAGAGACACAGAAGTAGGGTACAGACTGACAAACCTCAGAAGAGAGGGTGGGGGAATGAAGCACAGAACTTACAGTAATACTACTTACTATTTAAGATGCGACTGTAAGTGAGATCTTTGGGGACCGTGGAAAATGCAGAACCAGGGCTATATTTGCTTATGTAATACCCCAGGGTGTGACCAATTATCTCAGAGTGTGTTCTGAAATTCTCAAAAGTCTCAAAACAGAATTAATTTTAATGTAGTGTAAGTTAAGAATAAAACACAACACCATCTAGCTTTTATAAAACAGCAATGTTTTGGGGCCAGATGGGACACAACAAATGTCACAACTCCAGGAGCGGGAAACCGGAGGCCTGTGGTGGTGTACCACCGGGACCATCAGGAAAGGAACCTATGTGATTCCTCCTGGTCCCTAGGAGCTAAGCTCTTCTTCAGCTCTTACTATGCAATCACCTTCTCTAAAACATGTGCTTATTATAACAAAAAGGGAAACTCCAATGCAGACCAACAGTCAAAGTAATTGTACATCCCTGATTAATAAACATCTTCTACTCCAGGGCCAACTAGACAACAGTTTTTCAAAGGCAGGAAACAAACTGCCAACTATAGGTTAAAAAAATTCCAAGTAGTAAGCTTTTCGTTGGTGCCTACTGATTCTCCCACCTAGAGTCATAGAAAGGGAAGGAAGAGGCAGGATCTGTATTGTAAAAATTTCGTTCCAAAGAATACCTAAAATGATATTCCATTTCTGAACCTTGCCTTAATGCCGTAAACCACAACATATCCCTAACACCCCAGAACAACTGCTCTGACCAAGTCACCGACTAGTTCCTTGTTTGCTGAAGCCAGTGAGCCGCATCCCGTCTTTGCCTGCCAGGGGCTATGGCAACACGAGACTGAGCATCGTTCTCTGCTCTTTCTTCTGGACTCCCCGACACCACATTCCTTGGCTGTCTTCACCTCTCCGATCACCCCTCGTCTCTCTCCTTTGCCAGCTGCTCCCCTGCCACCCACCCTTGTTAGAATGATGCCTTCTGGGGGCCACCCCAGGCCAGCTTCCCTTCTCATATGCCAAGGGAGCTCTCTTACTCCTGTGCCTCCAAATACCAGCTGATGACGTTCACATCATTTCCTCCAGCCCAGATGTCCCTCCTGAATTCCCAGGCATGTACCGTCCCCTCTACCTGGAATCCTCCTTTGTATAAACCACAGACACCTAAATTTCATTAGGTCCATACCGAGCGCATCATCTTCCCTCTCGCCTATCCCTCTCTTATCTAAGTGTGGGGCCCTTCAACAACCCAATTGTTCAGGCCAGAAACCAGAACTGCCCCTCTCCCTTACACCCACCTAAATAGAATCCATTTTAATTTATTAATTCTACCTCCTCAGTCGATCTTCAAACCATTTGCTTCCCTCTCTGCATCTACCTTAATTCAGGCCATCATTCATTTTACCTGGACAACGTCTAGGGCCATTTAACTGATCTCCCTGTCTCTGACCTTGTCCACCCCTCACCCTCCCTCCCACTAAGTCCTGATCTCAGCTCAGAAGTCACCTCCTCCAGGAAGCCTTCCCTTCTGCTGCCCCCACAGCATCCTCAGTTTCTGCAATCACAGCACTCCTCACACTCTGTTGTAATGATGTCATTACCTGGGCAAAGAGTTTCCAGGAAGCAGAGGCCACGTCTATCCTTTTCATCAGGGGTTCCCTAGTGCCTACTACATGCTTGGTTCTCGATATTGAAATGAATGAATGACTAATAAACGAATGAATGAATGAATGAATGAATGAGTAGTATGTTCAGGAGCAAGGGAGGTTGGAGGTTGGTCAGCATGTCAGGGGAATAAGAAAAGACAGACGAAGGAAAGGCAGGGCGGAGGTCAGGTAACAGCGGGCACGGAAGATCTGCTTACTCTTCGCTCTGTAAAAACCGCGGGCGGGCTACAGCTGTGCCCTCGGAAAGCGTGTGCTGAAAGGCGTCTGTGCAAGAATGTCCTATCTTGATGTCATCAAAAGTGTTTTTCTTTGAGTGGCAAGTGTCACTTCTTTCGATTATCAAAGTTATTTCATGGACGCCCAATTGAATATAATTAATACAAACCAACCCTGATGCTCTCTTTCACATCTAATCCTCGCTCCCGAATTCAACAGAAAACATAATAGTCGAATCCCATTAATCCAACCCCCGCCACATCCCTGACAGCAGGGAAGCCTGTTACATTTTTAACAAAAGGGAAACAAAAGAGATGATGATAAACACGCGGCGGGATAGACTGCTATGATGAACAGATTAGCAGGGCTGGCTACATTTTCTTAAAAATCAGAGGGGCTCTACCTTACTCTCTCAACGCTTGCTCTTAATACCAGAGAGTATGAGCTGCTGGCCTTTTCGACTTTCCAAATCTGTCCGTCAGCAAATGCCCGGTGTGCCTCCATTTTCGTTCCAAGAAAAGTAAATTCCCAGGAGAACTACAATGAAAAGTCCTGCAAACAGACCAATGTAAATATGTACGGGCACCTAGAACCTTGACATAGACCTAGAGATCATCAATAGTATGCTCAGTAAACATTTCAACCTGACAGCGTGCATAAAAAGGGGGGATAGGCAGAAACATATCAACAGGGTTCAGCTTCCCCGGATGACTCTGAAGATAAGCAAGCTCCCCTCCATGTCCCACAAAATGGGAATGTTGTGGTCTCTGAGTAATGATGCTGGTATTTCCTAGATCTCTGCTCCCATAAAAGAAAAATCTTCTGAAAGTTAATCTAAGATTTAACTCTTAACATTTCATAAGATAAACAGGTTTTTAAAAGATACCATAATTTAATGGAAACATTTCATCAGAAATGACTGATGACTCATTTTGGGAAATAACCTGAGATAGAGTCAAACACATTTGCCTGTTTATGAACAGGGAGACATAAAAGAGATTTAAAATTCTATTTTGACTTAGCAAAAGACAGACTAGAAACTGGACAATTTTTTTTTTTTTTTAAATCCTCACCCGAGGACATTTTTCCATCTTTTGTTCAGATGGAGTGGGAGGGGGAGAGAGGGAGAGGGAGAGAGAGAGAGAGAGAAACATCTACGTGAAAGGGACACATCAAGTGGCTGCTACCCACACAACCAACCACGGCCGGGGACAAACTGCAACCGAGATACATGCCCTTGGTGGGAACCGAACCCAGGTCCCTCTGAACCCTCCACAGGCTGACGTTGAAACTGGACAACTTTTAAAATCGGAGCGCTACGTGCAGAACTAGGCAGTGCCAGTCAATATGTAGGAAAACCGGGTTTAAAGTACAGAAAAGGGATAAAGATAAAATGTTGGGGAAGGGAAATAAATAAGAATGGAAAAGACGAAAGGACTCGGTGTCAGCGGCTTCTTACGAGAACGAGTATAAAACTCACGTGGAGTCTCAGAATTGACAGCACAAACGATGAAAACCTGACAAAGCCTGATTCTTTCTCCAGTAGAATGTGAGGGTCCGTGAACCGAAACCCAGCGGCGTATTACCCTTTGATCCTGGTATCTAGCATGGTGCCTGGCACATCATAAGGGTTTGATCTCTGCAGAATGGATGACTGGGGAAAAGGGACAACGATGAAAGCTGAAGAAAATCCAGCAGGGAAAGCCGAGTGCTAAGA
This sequence comes from Molossus molossus, assembly GCF_014108415.1. NCBI lineage: Eukaryota > Metazoa > Chordata > Mammalia > Chiroptera > Molossidae > Molossus > Molossus molossus. The sequence goes on along the minus strand of NW_023425347.1, from coordinate 21,265,473 downwards.
CAGTCACCACGGGCTTTGGCATCTACAACCGGTGGCCCCAAAGAATGACCCCAAGTGGCTTCTCTCTCTTCTTTCCTTACAGCAGGTCACATGCTATTATACTCAGGCTTTACTGACTAAAAGGCTGCTTTTTTGTTGTTCTCTAGTGTTGAAAAGTGAAGGCAAATATAACCTGATGTTCTCACCACTCCACCTACCCCTTCTTAGTGTCCAAGGGACCAGGCCCAGGGGCAGCGGCTCCCTCTCCATCCTGTGGGCCAAGTTCCACAGGCTACCTGACCTCCCCGAATAGCCTTGGCCAGCCACTTCCTGGGACCTCTGGACTCAAAGAAAACAGAACGAACAATAACTGTCAGGTCTTCTGCAGGAGACAGCACACTGATCAAATCTGTGACGGTTCTCATCGCAACTCTCATGGTGCACTCCAGACGATCATGGTCCGAGGAAAATGTACGTGGACCAGTACCACGGATGTCGGTGGACCCTCCGCCCACCTTCCAGGTGGTGGGGTTGCTCTTTTCTTCCTCGCAGAGCTAAAACGGGGCCTCGTAATATGGTTGAGCTCTTTAGTGTACTCTGCAGGGAGCAACAGACATCTGAGAAGCAAAGAAGGCTCAGGTGTCGAGGTGCCAGGTCACCAATCTGTAACAGAGGGTGCAGCAAGACCACATCACTTGACTCCAGGTGGCCACCTCTGGCGTCACACACACACGACCCACACTGCTGTGTGCAGCCACTTGGGCCAGGGAAAGAGGCGGGGCCCAAGGAAGAAACTGCTTTGGTCAAGCAGCTTCAGGAAACCATGTTCCTGCACTCGTGGGATCTGCACTGAATGAAGATGATATCAAGTAGCCAATTATGGAGAGGAATGTTCAAAGCCGAAAGTTAATTACACCAATCAAAAAGAATATATGTACCCCTATGTTCACAGCAGTGCTATTTACAATTGCTAAGATCTGGAAACAGCCCAAGGATCCATCAGTAGCTGAGTGGATGAAAAAAGCTGTGGTACATATACACAATGGAATACTATGCAGCTATAAGGAAGAAAGATCTCTTACCCTTTGAGATGACATGGAGGGACCTGGAGAGTATTCTGCTAAGCAAAATGAGCCAGTCAGAGAAAGACAAGTACTGCATGATTTCACTTATTTATGGAATATAATGAACAAAATAAACTGACAAACAAAGTACATCCAGAGACGTGGAAGTACGGAACAGACTGACAAACCTCAGAGAGAAGAGGTTGGGGAGGGTTGGGAAGAGATAAACCTAAGAACTTACACGCATATTTGCATAACCAATGGACACAGACAATAGTTGGGGGAACGCAGGAGGAGGGTGGGAGCGGGGACGAGAGGGTCAATGGGGGGAAAAGGGAGGAGACATCTGTAATACTTTCAACAATAAAGATTAAAAAAATAAATGTCAAAAGTTAGTTACTATTTTTTTAATTCCTTTATTTTCTGTTTTCCTGTCTGATATATGGGTACAACCCAGAAGAGAGGCAGTGACACCCATGAGAGGCAAATTAATCCACCCTGGACATACCGTTTATTTAGACAGTGAACAAACAAGAGTTCACAGTAACGCCACGGTTAGGTCAGATCGGAACGAAGACTTCTGCAGGCAGAGAAGACAGAAGAAAGCACCAAAAACATATTCCCTCCCCTAAAAGCACGTCCCTTTTAAGACCCATGAGAAAAATTAAGTTAATAACACTAATATAGCCAGAAAGGTCCAGGGAGGGGGATTATTTTGAACACAGACACTGCTTGTACTTAAGTGAAGATTTTTAAGCTTGGGTTCTTTAGAGAAATTGGACCTTTTCTCTTCAAGAGAAATTCATGAAAATAGTATCACCAGTTGAAAAACACATATACTATGGCAGCACATAGCAATAGCCCAACAGCATCATCAGGGTGTCTGCAAAGAGCTGTTTAGAGCTTGGTGGTGAGGGTGAGTTTGAGGTTTGTATTGTTGTTTAAGGACTAATACAGTGCAGTGTCATGGTTAAGAACACAAAATATGGAGTCTGCTTGAATCCCAATCTTGTACCCATCCACTACTTAGTCCGTCAGCTATAAAATAGACAAAAACCCTATCCCTCAGGGTGATTTTCATGAATATGTGTAAAATGTTTACACATTTTTTGTTGTTGTTGTTGTTGTTTGTTTTTTTTTATCCTCACCCGAGGACATTTTTCCATTTTTTGTATAGATAGAGTGGGAGGGAGAGAGAGGAAGAGAGAGAGAGAGAAACATCGACGTGAAAGGGACACATCGAGTAGCTGCCACCCGCACAACCAACCAGGGCCGGGGACAAACTGCAACCAAGGTACGTGCCCTTAGCGGGAACCGAACCCGAGTCTCTCTAGACCGCAGGCCGACGCTCTAACCGCTGAGCCAAACCGGCCAGGGCTACACATATGTTTAAAATAGTGCTGGCAAAGGACTCTCTCCATATTTGTTATTATTGTCATAATTAAAAAATATTTTAGAGGAGGAGGTTGAAAAATGGCAGCAGAGTGAATGGAAGCTACACAGACTATCTCCCAGGACGAAATTGGACTTACAACGAAAATAAAGACAAATCGTCAGGAAGAGGCAACCGAAAGACAGCTTGGAGGACCACATAACCAGGGACACTGACTCAATCCTGGTAGGCTTTCAAGGATGCGAGAGGGGGCTGGGAGCCCACGGTCCACAGCAGCTGGGGCTGGGACCAGGGGACACGCCTGGAAGCTGTGCCCTCAGCTGGGTCCTGTGGCCTCGGTTGAAACCAGCGGCCGCCTCGGCAGGGTCCCGCAACCGCGGCTGGGTCCTGTGCCCTTGGCTGGGTGCTACGCCCTCAGCTGGTGCTGAAGCCGCGGCCACCTTTGGCTGCGAGGAGCGCCCTCGGGTTAAAAGTCCCAGGCGGCTCCACTGAGTTCAGAAAGAGGCTAAATTGGCAGCAGCTACTCGCCATGGGCTCCAGCAGAGGGAAGGGAGACTGGACTGGAACTGTGTGGGGACACATGGGATGATTTGGAGGGTACTCAGAGCTTTTGCTGAGAGCAGCCACGCAGGACTGTGGTCATCTTACTCCTTCCCAAGGCCCTGGGGAGAGACGGCGGCCCCTCCCTCGGAGATTCAACCCCACCTGGTGGCCACTGAAATGCTAATTGAGGCCCATTAACAACCAGCATCTGCCCCACCCTCGGGAAATCCTCTTACACTGAGCACCTAAGGGAGTTTTTCAGGCAACTCAGAAACCAAGGTTCTTCAGGTGACCTCTACTAATAGCCTACAGGCAAAAAAAAGCTAGACGATAACTACCATTCCCTGGGCTAGCAACTCTAACCAGGAAAGTTAAGACTTGACAGCAGTGTTTAAAGTGGGTCCTCCCTGCCTCATCCAAACCCAGGAGAGGGAGCCACAAACAGCAGAACACCAACACCCACAGGGAAAATTTGGCAGACTCCAAAGCCCACTGTGATAGCCAAAATGGTGAAAAACAGAAACAAAAGACAAATGAAAGAACAAGAAACCTCTACCGAAGATGAGATAAATGAGGTGCAGTTAAGCAAGTTAACAGATCCAGAATTCAGAGCCATGATCTTGAGGAAGCTCAACAGCATGTGTAAGGACAAAGAGAAGTTGAAAATATGCCAATTGGAAATTAAAAACGACCAAGAAGAGATAAAAAATGACATATCAGAAATAAAAAACAAATTGGAAGGTCTAAAAAGCAGAGTTGGGGAAGCTGAGGACCAGATCAGTGAATTAGAACACAGGTTAAAAAAATCAACCAATCAGAAAACCAAAAGGAAAGAACAACTAAAAAACAGGAAGACAGCTTAAGAGAACTGTGGGACAACTGGAAACGTAATAATATTCGCATCATAGGAGTCCCCGAAGAAGAAGAAGAAAATGAGCAAGGGTTAGAGAATATATTCAAAGAAATAGTGACAGAAAACTTTCCTAATTTGGTGAAGGAAGAAGGCATTCAAGTTCAAGAAGCACAGAGAGCCTCAAGTAAGAAGGACCCAAACAGGCCCACACCAAGACACATAGTAATTAGAATGCCAAAAATTAAAGACAAAGAGAGAATCCTAAAAGCAGCAAGAGATAAGCAACAGGTTACCTACAAAGGAAACCCCATAAGGCTCTCAGCTGACTTCTCACAATAACACTACAGGCCAGAAGGGAATGGCATGAAGTAATCAAGGTCATGAAAAACAAGGATCTGAATCCAAGACTACTCTACCCAGCAAGGCTATCATTCAAAATAGAAGGTCAAATAAAGAGCTTCCTAGACCAAAAAAAAAACAGCTAAGGGAATACATTAGCAGCAAACCAGCAATGCAAGAAATGTTAAAAGGACTGCTGTAATTAGCAGGAGAAATGGGAAGAAAAATAGAACCACACTAAACAAAAATGGCAATAAATAAGTACATATCAATAATCACCTTAAATGTAAATGGATTGAATGCTCCCATAAAAAGACATAGAGTAGCTGATTGGATAAGAAAGCATGACTCATCTATACGTTGCTTACAAGAGACCCACCTCACAACAAAAGACTCACACAGATTGAAAGTGAAAGTCAAGAAATCGATGGCATTCTTATCCACCAATGATGAACAAGTCACAGAACGAGGAACTAAGAAAACAATCCCATTTACCATTGCGGCAAAAAAATTAAGATACCTAGGAATAAACTTAACTAAAGAAATAAAGGACCGCCCTGGCAGGTTTGGCTCAGCGGTTGGAGCGTCGGCCTGCGGTCCAGAGGGACCCGGGTTCAGTTCCCACTAAGGGCACATACCTCGGTTGCAGTTTGTCCCCGGCCCTGGTTGGGGTCGTGTGGGTGGCAGCCAGTCAATGTGTCCCTTTCACATTGATGTTTCTCTCTCTATCTCTCTCCCTCCCTCCCACTCTATCTGCACAAAATATCGAAAAATGTCCTCGGGTGAGGATTAAAAAAAAAAAAAGAAGAAAGAAAGAAATAAAGGACCTATTCGCAGAAAACTACAGGTCACTGAAAAAAGAAATAGAGGAAGATATAAAAAAGTGGAAGCACATACCCTGTTCATGAATTGGAAGAATTAGCATCATTAAAATGTCCATATTACCCAAAGCAATCTATAGATTCAATGCAATCCCCATCAAAATATCAACGGCATACTTCACAGAATTAGAACAAGTACTTTAAAAGTTCATATGGGACCAAAAAAGACCTCTAATAGCCACAGCAATCTTAAAAAGAACAAAGTTTGAGGGATCACATTACCAGATTTCAGGTTATACTACAAAGACACTGTAATCAAAACAGCCTGGTACTGGCACAAGAACAGGCAGATAGATCAATGGAACAGAACAGAGAACCCAGAAATGGACCCAAGGCAATATGCTTAATTAATATTTGACGAAGGTGGCAAGAGCATACACTGGAGTAAGGACAGCCTCTTTAATAAATGGTGCTGGGAAAATTGGACAGCTACATGCAGAAAAATGAAACTACACCATCAATTTACACCCTACACAAGAATAAACTCAAAATGGATAAAAGACTTAAATGTGACTCAGGAATCCATAAAAATCCTAGACAAAATTGTAGGAACAAAATTTCAGACATCATACGCAGCAGAATTTTCACTGATACATCACCTAAGGCAATAGAAACAAAGGAGAAAATGAACACATGGGACTACATCAAACTCAAAAGCTTCTGCACAGCGAAAGATACAATCATCAAAACGGAAAGGCTACCCACCGTATGGGAGAGCATAATTGCCAATGATATATCAGATAAGGGGTTAATTTCCAATATATAGAGAGTGCTCATACAACTCCACAAAAGGAAGACAAAGAACCCAATTAAAAAATGGGCAGAGGAACTAAATAGACACCTCTCCAAATAGGATATACAAATGGCTAAGAGACACATGAAGAAATGCTCATCATCACTAATCATCAGAGAGATGCAAATTAAGACAACAATGAGGTATCACCTCACACCTGTCAGAATGGCCGCCATCAACAAATCATCAAACAACAAGTGTTGGTGAGGGTGTGGAGAAAAGGGGACTCTAGTGCACTGCTGGTGGGAATGCACACTGGTGCAGCCACTATGGAAAACAATATGGTGTTACCTCAAAAAATTAAAAATTGAACTTCCATTTGACCCAGTGATCCCACTTCTAGGAATATACCCTAAGAAGCCTGAAACACCAATCAGAAAGAATATATGTACCCCCATGTTTATAGCAGCACTATTTACAATAGCTAAGATCTGGAAACAACCCAAGTGGCCATCAGTAGATGAATGGATAAAAAACCAGTGGTACATATACACAATGGAGTACTACGCAGCTGTAAGAAAGAAAGATCTCTTATCCTTTGAGACGACATGGAGTGACCTGGAAAGTATCATCCTAAGTGAAACAAGCCAAACAAAGAAAGACAAGTATCATATGATCTCACTCATTTGTGGAATATAATGAACATAACAGTCTGAGGAATGGGGTAGTCTCAGAGACGTGGAAGTGGGGTACAGACTGACAATCCCCAGAAGAGGGAGTGTGGGGAAGAGATAAACTACAGAACTTATATGCATGTATACATGAACAGTGGACATGGACAACAAACTGGGGACAGGGCAGGGAGGGAGGGGGATAGGGGAATCAGTGGGGGAAATAGGAGAAACATCTGTAACAAAAATTAATTAATAAAAATAAATTAATAAATAAAAAAAATACTAAAAAAAAAAAAATTTCAGCCCTGGCCCATTTGGATCAGCGGTTAGAGCATCAGCCTGCAGTCCAGAGAGACCCAGGTTCGGTTCCCACTAAGGGCACATAAACTTGGTTGCAGTTTGTCCCCGGCCCTGGTTGGTCATGCGGGTGGCAGCCACTCAGTGTGTCCCTTTCACATCGACGTTTCTCTCTCTCTTTCTCTCTCTTCCTCTCTCTCCCTCCCCCTGTATCTGAACAAAAAATGTCCTCAGGTGATGGTAAAAAAAAATTATTTCAGAAGTAACTCCATTTTTTTAAGGCTAAGATTTTACACAGTCCCAAAGTAAGACCCAGAGGAAATTATGTCATTTACTGCCAGTTTTCACTGTTTCAAAGATAAAAAAACTGGCCGAGCCTAAAAAAGTACTAATTATAACAATGAGTAGAACTGGGCGGTTTACAAAGCTATTTCATAGATATTAGAAACATTAAAATGTTCTTTTTTATTAATTAATTTTTGTTACAGATGTTTCTCCTTTTCCCCCCACTGATTCCCCCTTCCCCCTCCCTCTCCCTCCCTCCCTGCCCTTTCCCCAGTTGAAACATTAAAATGTTTTAACAGTCTCACCTCCCATTGAGAATCACCTGCCCACAGTCACTACCCAGATGAAAGCACTAATAAAGACCCTAACTGTTGGTGTCGCAACAATAAAAACACAGGTGGAGTCACCTTCACAGGTGAGTTGGCCTTTGATCTGCAGAAGTTACACTTTTCTATGGATTCATTATCTCAAGCAGCAAACAGAGGGCTCAGACCTGCCGTAGGGATGCTATTACAATAAATATGTCTATTAACAAAATCCACCAAGATAAGCAGAGATGGACACAAAGTCCAGAAACGGCTGCTTTCTCTGAAGCTTTGCACTTTTCTCCCTTTTGTTTTTTCCCCCAAAAGCTCAGTCTGTCTGCCACCACCTCCACCACCTGACTTCCCTCCTTCCCTTTGCTTGGATGCCAGTTTCTCTAATTCCCTACGGGCAGAATGAATGGCAGCTGGGCAGATTAACTGGCATCCGGTGTCACTCACAAGACTCAGGTCGGACTCGACTCCCATTGCCTAAAAGGTTGGGCATTCAAGCTACTCCCTCTCATTGTGGAGGGGACTATGAGACCGCAATCCTAGAGAGTGCATAGGGTCATTTTTCAGTGGTATGAACCAAAAACAAAACAATATATATGCACTCCAGAACCACATTAAGTCAAGGTGCAACCTTCTTTCTCCGCGTGTGGTGTGTTTTTTCTTTTTTATTTCTGTTCTACATTTGAATCGGACCATTCCCCAGGATAAGACAGATGTCACCACCTGCCACTAGTTCTCAGGGATAAGATTCTGTGGGGACGAGGAGGAGGCAAAGGGGCCCTGGCACATACCGAAACAGGAGAGCCCCTATAATTTGTGCCCAGTTTGCACACAGTCCTGACTTGTTTATTCAATGAATGAACTTCTAGGCCCCGCAAATGACAGCACTTCCCTTAGAGTGAAGTTTCCTATGGCCACCTCCTGCTATGACGATTCCATCCTGCAATCCTTATCAAGTAGCCAACGCCACAGAAACTCACCAAGGTTAGGAAATAAGTATTTAAAAAGTAATCATTGTTTTGGATATGATGGCCCTTCCAAGCACACCTGGAGTCAGAGTGAGGACACCCACCCCCTGATCCTGGACCAGACATTGACCAGCTCTGTGACAGGCTCAATGTGGGTTGCTGTCAAGGTCTTTCATGAATTAAACATCAGACAACTCCTCTAACCCCTGAGGGCCTATGTTTTGTAGCTGGGGAAATCAGGAGATCCACAATGACCCACAAAATCCTTTCTAATTCAAAAATTCTTTTAAATGAGTTTACTGTTTTGGCTGGGATAAAGTGACAGCCTAGAGGAGCAGGCTGATTTCCATCTGACAGCTAATGATTAGCTGCTTCACTTCATGGAGTCACTGATGACTACAAGATAGCATGGAAGTAAATACACTGTACTGGCCCCAACCTAAGCGGGGAGCAAGGTCATCCCACCAAACAGCCCCTCTTCATCAAAGTTCAGCTCACCAAACAGGCACTGGGTATCCAAGTTGGTGTCAAGGACTTGCCAAGAATTGGATTTAAAACAAAACAAAACAATACTTTCCCCTCAAAGAACTGGGAAGAAGCAAGCATCCAATCTCTCCCTCCCTTTGGCGACTCCCACAATGGGCTTCTGCCAGCCTGCGGCACCGCCCCCTACTGTCTTACACCCTAAGTGTCTGCACCCTGCTCATCTCCATTACTAGACCGAATCTTCCTCGCAGAGAGGGACCTTGTCCGGTTGAGCTTTGCATGGCCCAGAAAGTAGACAATTCTTGGGTTCTTTCTGACAAACCTCTGAGGCTGCTTGATGTCCTCCAGCCTGCTTCCATTCCCCCTCATTCCTTTTTCCAACCAGTTCCAATAGCCTTGCACTCACTCCTTGCCATTTTCATATGTTCTCCCAAGTTTCCTGCCCAGCTTTCCTCCCCCTGGTTTTGCCATCTTCCATCCTTGGCTCACTCCCGCCATCTCCCGAGGCCTCCCCCTTCAGACAGGCTCAGGACCAGCTCGCTAACCCCCTTCTTGTTCCAGGAAACACCAGCGGTCCTGGACCCCTTACTTCCCACTCTCTGATCCTACAGAATCAGCTGCCCTGACTTTACACTGACTGAACTCAAAAGTTCTCTAGCCCTGGCTGTGTGGTTCAGTGGTTGGGCGTTGTCCCATGCACCAGAAGGTTGCTGGTTCGATCTTGGTCGGGCACATGTCCAGGTTGCGGGCCAATCGCCGGTGTGGAGCATGCAGAAGGCAGCTGAGGGATGTTCTGCTCTCACATAAATGTTTCCCTCCTCCCTCCCTCCCTCTCTCTCACTCCCCGCCCCCTGTCTCTCTCCCTCCCTCCCTCTCTCTCTAAAACTCAATAAAGAAATCTTTAAAAAAAAACAACAACAGTTTTCTGCACTTGGTGAGTTTAACAACAAAATTTCACTTTTGAGCTGCCCTAAACATTATTTGAATTTCTGGCCTTTAAATGTGATACTCTGCTTTCTACCCCTTAACAAATACCAATTATTTGTCACTTTTATTTTAAACATAGTGTGTACCCATGGACAAGTGAAGTTAATGAAAACTTTCATTTAATAAATGACATCTCTTATATAGACCTGTCAAACGTTTCAAATTGGAAGTACAGAAAGGTTTAATTGAAACTTAAAATTTAAGAATTAAAGAAAGTGAAATGACCAGAAACCAGTTTGATTTAGGCCAAACTTAGTTTAACTGGACATATAATTAAAATAGAAATAGTAGCAAATGATTACCTTGAATCAATCAGTGTTAGGCAGTGCAAACAACAGGCTAAAAATAGGAACCAGGTGTTTTAATCTGCCTACCTCTCAGCTGCCCAAGTACTTGCCTGTTGAGGGCATTTCCCATCTTGGTGGCTGCAGTGGGGAGAGAGGAATTATGAATGACACTCTGGCCACGAAAGAAGCCACACTCTGGCCCACTGCTATGGTGACATTCCCACCAAGCACAACCGCAAGACACGCGTGGGGAGAGCCACTCAGAAGCAGCAGGACCGTCTTGAGAAGGAGGACGCATTACACCCTGGACCAGGTCAATGCCTGCTGGGTGGCCTCTCCTTCTTCTCCCTTGTCCAGTCTCTTTTCTGTCTCACCTTCTTATTATCACCCCTCTTCTGCCCTCTCCATCTCCCTGCCCCCACTCGATTCTGTTTTCTCCCGCTGGCCTTTTCTCTCCACCCTGATTTCTTCTCTCTCAAACTCTGAAGTGGAGGGAAGGTAGTCACCTCGATATATTCAGTCACATGAATATCCCCAGGGAGCCTGGGCTCACTCAGGCTCGTGCTGCAGCTACTGCACGAACACAAACAACAGGCACTGGGCCACCGCCTAGAGAAAGGGGACCACCAAGCACGGGCCACGTCGGTCCTCCCCTGGGGGAGACAGCACCCGAGGGCATCGGGAGGAGGGAGCTCACGCTGCATGGGGCCCAGACGAGGAGGAGGGACCATCCTAGGAGGGACGGTGCTTCCAGTGCAGAGCATGGTGCAGGGGCGCGTAAGGCCACTTGCTCTCTAGTGCCTCAGATTCCTGAGGGAGTGTTTTTGCACCTCTGGTAAATTCGGGGAAGGAACAATGGCCCACATTTTCTCATAGGTGGCCTGGGCTCTGGGTTCAAGTCCCTGCTCCCCTCCATAGATCTGGGTGACCCTGGACACACTACTCAGGTTCCTCGGTCATCAGATAGGAGTACAGCACCTACTTCCAGGGTTTCCAGGAGCCGCTGCGTAATGCCTGGTTACTCAGACAAAGACGACTCGAACTTGACGAGCTGATAACCTTTCCTCCTGGGTCCATGCATCAAGGACTCGTCATTCCTGGAACACGGGAAGAAATCCTCCTCCATTTTCTCCTCCCCCTCACTCAGTCTGCCTGAGGGAAGCTACGACTGCCACTGGGGTCACTGGGGTGACCCTTCCTTCCTCTAGGGGAGGGGAGTGGCCATTAAGAGCCCACAACCTGGCCGCCTCCCCTGAGGCCTGCCCGAAGGCTGCCAGCCTCCCCGCCTCTCCCGGGCCTGGGACCAGCCCTGCGCAGCGGCTCCACCCACCACGGGGCAGAGCCACTCAAGCAAGCAGGTGGCAGGAGCTCCCACTTGAGCCCCGGGTCCATCCTGACATCGGGAACCCTAGCTGAGGCCTGTGCATAGTTCTCAATGGATGCACTCACTGATTCACAGGACGGGGTGAAAATGGAACCCTCAAACCCTGAGTTACTGTAACTATGGGAAAAGATGGAGGATTGTCCACCGAGGGAGGGAAATTCAGCAAATGCAATGGAAAGGACTCCTATGACACTTATAAAAAGAACAGGCTGCCAGTGATCTTTAGGCTGCGAGTCCCTTCCCCTACCTTCTTCAGAGGGGCGGGGCTACACTGCAGCCAGAGAAGGCCCTGCGCCCTGTTCCGCTCTCACTAAAGGTGCCTGGCAGGCCGCCCTGTCCTCAAGGCAGGAATGTAACCAAAAGGAGCCGTAATCTAAGCCATGGCACTATAATCTACCCGCAAAGATAATGTGTTTAGAAAGGGGAGGCCCACAAGGATTCGTTGAAACAAAAGAGGGAGGAAAAGTTCAGTATGTGAGCACTCTAGCTATAGGTAAACAGGTGCCAAAACCAGCTGAGCCAGGTACAGCCACACGATGCCACTAGGCCCATCGGACCAGCATGGCTCAATCACCGTGATGCCCACCCGGCTGACCCCTTTTACTTCTAACTAGACATTGAATTAGCAGGGAAGGTCCCCTGTATGGGCTACAAATGGAATGACAACCCCACATCAGTATCTCTATCTGCTTATCAGGGGTATTAGTCACAGTGAATGGCTACAATGACATTCTGTTGGTTGGCACCCATTCACAACCTCATCCACTGTAAGTCCACTGACAGAAAGCAAGACTCTAGACTAATTAGCAAAGCTAAGAAATGGGATCCTGAGCGGTTGTGATCCCACTGAGTTACTGCTGTGGGCAAAGCCCAGCCCAAAAGGCTCACCACCCAGCTCCGAAGTCTGTGACATCGCTTCCCCTATGACTGAACAGCACCTTAGCAATCCAGGGTCTCCAGCCAGTAACTCATAGCGAGACGGGCAGGAAGAGGCAGGCGCCCAGCATCGGAACACGGTGAAGGGAGCACATGGGGGATCATGGAGACGCTGGTGCTGCGGGGAAGTTCAGCCTGGCCGGCAAAGCCAGCTAATGACCACAGCGTCCCTGGTCACTGAGCAGGTGGGGTGGGTCGGAGGATAGGAGGAGGATGGGACACTGTCTGTGGTGATGCCATTGACAACAGGTAGACAGAGAACAGTTGGTGGCAACCAGGATAGACTAGACCGTACTGGAAGCCTACACTGGCGGACAGACAGACAGGAATGAGCAGCTACCCTTGGAGAGCAGGACCCTAGTAACTAAGCAAAGGCTGAGAGTTGAGCCACAATCCCTGGAAGGAAGAGTAGCCCCTGTGTGTCTAGAAGATGCCCCAAATTTTGTGGTGAGCAATTCGTGTACACCCCTTCAAACCATCCTCTGCCAAATCAGCTATGGAGAACACAATCCAGTCACGTCTCTTCCAGGCTTAAAAGCCCTTCAGCTACACCCTCATCCTCATCCCCTGCCATCTTCTGACCTCTACTCCCTACCTCCACCCTCCTCTCAAGCGGTCCCCTCATTCCACCACACACACACACACACACACACACACACACATGCTGGGGTAGGCACCTGCCTCTGTACGACCTCTGTATGACCTACATGCATCTGACTTGTTTTTTAATTGATTGATTTTTAGAGAGAGAGGAGAAGGGAGAGAAAGAGAAACATCGATTTGTTGTTCCACTTACTTATGCATACATTGGTTGTTTCTTGTATGTGCCCTGACCAGGGATTGAACCCACAACCTTGGCGTATCAGGACAATGGTCTAACCAACTGAGCTACCCAGCCAGAGCCGCATCTGACATTTTAGCTGCTACACATAATTGCAATTATGTGTGTGTGTGCGTCTATGTTCTAGCTAAGTTTGAGTTCTCTGCTGGCAGTGAACAAGTTTAACTTATCTCCATAAGCCTAGAAGCCAGAACAGTGCCCAACACAATAGTCAAAACTAATTTTATTCTGTATGATCCCAGCATTCTGTATTTCTTCATCCCACCCTCAACAAACTTATGAGGCAAGTGTTATCACCTCCACTTCACAGATGAAGACTAAGGCTCCGAGAAAGTCAGTGACTTGCCCAGGGCCTTGCAGGTGCCTCACGCCTGACCCCCTGCCTGTACAACTGTGTCACACCCACCAGTACCCAGTACCAGGGGTGGGGGGGTGGGGTGGTAAGAGGACTGAAATTTGCTGGAAGCTTCATCTGCAGGTATTCCCCTTCTTGTCCCCCTGGGAACAAGAGTCTGGCTCCTCAATACGATTATGGGCACTCCCGCACACCCGAGAATCTTCTTCTTTCCAGCTTTACTGAGCTATAACTGACATATGACATTGTACAAGTTCAAGGTTACAAGCGATGACTTGATATGCTTGTATATTGTGAAATGATTACCACAATAAGGTCAGTTAATAACATCCATTACCTCCCGTAGTTACCTTTATTTTTTGCCTACTCTCTTAGCAACTTTCTATTAAGATACAATTAAGGTCTACTCTCTCAGCAACTTTCAAGTATATAATGCAGTATTGCTAACTCAAGTCACCATGCTGTACCTTAGACCCCCAGAGCTTATTCCTTCTGTAACTCAAAGTTTCTATCCTTTGACCAGCATCTCCCATTTCTCCTGCCCCCTACACCCCCCAGTAGCCACCATATTTTACTGTTTCCATGAACCCAACTTTTCTAGATTACACGTACAGATGGTATCATACAGTATTTATCTTTCTCTGTCTGACTTATTTCACTAAGCACAATGTTTATCCATGTGTGTCAGGTAGCAGGATATCCTTATTTGGGCTGAGTAATATCCCATGTATACACCACATTTTCTTGATCCATTCATTCATCAGTGAACATTTAGGCTGTTTCCATATCTTGGTTGCTGTGACTAATGCTGCAAGAAACATGAGGAAGCAGGTATCTCTTCACGACTGTGATTTCATTTCCTTCGTAGATATACCCAGAAGTGGCGTTGCTGGATCATACGGTCGTGCTGACTAGTTTTTTGAGGAACCTCCACACCTGTTTTCACAATGACTGTACCCACAGGTATTCCATCTTCAGTGATGTCCCTGGCATACCCGTCTCCTGTGTCCTCTTTCTGCAGGCCCGAGCACTTAGTCCAGGTGTCCTGAGTCTCCTCCCCCTTCCTCAAGCCCGGGGTGAAGGACTGAGAGACGAAGAAGTGACGGCGTGATCCTGTGTGGAATGGACAGGAACACGCTGTTTGAAGCAGGTGTGCTGGGCACGTCTTCCCTGGCTGGCTGCTGGGTCTAAATCCGTAAACGAGGTCGGCCTGAAAAGCCATCACTTTGGGGCAGAGCTCTGCGGAGCCTTTGAAGAAGGAGCACAGATAGGAATGTTCTATCGAAAGCACACCATGAACCACACGCAGGGCAGAAAACTGTATCTGTGTCTGGGCTTAAGAAAACCACATGAGAAGAAAAACATCCGCTTCTGAAAGTAAACTAACCAGAAATTCAGAAGAAAAACCAAAGTGCCTTGTTCAGTCCTAATGATCAATTTCTAGTTAATTTAACGAAGTCCACACTCTGACACGTGAAAAGCAAAGCATAAGCCCTTCAGCCTTAAGCAAGACCTGCCACTTGTAAATACGATCATAAAACGATTTACCAAGTCGGCTAGAAACATTTATTTCAAACTTAAACATCTTTCGGATAAAAAATAACCTTCTATGTTTATTCCTCTAAAACATCTTTGACCACCCCAGCTTGCTCATTCAGTATAAAGTCCTCCCGAGGACCTAAGAGAAGATCCCTAAGCTGCCTAGAAGGTTTAAACACCGAGCAACGGCAACTCCGTTTGCACTAACTGTTTAATTCTAAGGTCTAGCCTTCTAACCATCGCCACATTTTATTGATCCTGAGGGTCTGAGCAAAACAGGAAGCATGCCATATTGGAAAAAGCATGGACTTTGGAGTCAGACAGCCAATTCTACCACTAGCTGGGTGTCCTTGAACAAGGGATCTCATCTCCATGTGCCTAGATTGTGTCTATCAACTGTGAAGGGAATAAGATTATTGCTGAGATAACTCTGAAAAGTCCCTAAGACAATATATGTAACACATCTAGCACCTGCATCTAAGTGGCTCTTCCCCAGGCACTGAATGGGGCGTGTTCTCCAAGCAAGTCTCTGCTGTGATCCTACAGAGCTCACTCTCTTCTTCCTACTTCCCCTGCGAAAATAATTCCAGATTCTTACTTCACAAATTAGAAACAATCTGTGAAGCCAGAATTAATTCAGCAATCTCCATCTTCAACCAAAAAAAAAAGAGAGAGAAAGAAGCAAGGAGAGTCATGTCGCTAGAGACCCCTGGATTAATTAATATGAAAGAATGAGTAGAAAAATAATAATTCCATTGGCCAGGTCAAAAAAGGAAGAAACGTAACAGAACAGTGGTTTTCTACTGAAGTTTGAAAGTACAAAGGAGTCCGGCCAGTGTGGCTCAGTGGTTGAGCCTCAACCCACGCACCAAGAGGTCGCCGGTTCAATTCCCAGTCAGGACACATGCCCGGGTTGGGGGCCAAATCCCCAGTGGGGGCATGCAGGAGGCGGCCAGTCCATGTTCTCTCACATCAATGTTTCTCTCTCTCTCCTTCTCACTTCCTCTCTCTCTCAAATCAAAAAGGGGGGGGGGAGTACAATGGAAATGCCATAGGGGGCATGAATGAGTATGAGGTGACCCTGTGAACTGGAATAGCACCAGAGAAAGATCCCAGGGTGCTCAGACATGCCTCCAAGTCTTCACAGGAATGAGACGTGGCAAGCTAAAAATGGTGAACAACGAAACACAGACCCACACAAACAAAGGCTGGCTCAGCCTTGGAAACAGCAAGCAGCCTGGTCACCACGGCAGACTTGAAATTCCCCAGCGGGCAAACATCTACAACCAGTCCCTACAGAAGTAAAAGTTCAGACAAACCTTCACACAGTGCTCAGAGTTTTATACTCAGAGTTTTTAAGTTCTAGAAAGTCAAGCTTCCTGTCAAAGACCAGGCAGCACATCCCAGGCAGCTCCTGAAGGGTAGGGAGATTCTTTAGATTCCCTCAGAGTCTTAGACTTTTTAGGAAATTCTGACTCAGAAAGACCAGGGCTGGGGCCCGGGAATTCCTGTGTTGAAAAGGTTGCCCAGGGGATTGTGGTGATGGCCGTTGTTTAGGAATGAATGCTATAAACCAAGGACACTTCCAGCCACCGAAGGATGCCTTAGGACCGTAGGACACGCAGAGCCCATCCTACCCTTTTGATCGCTCCCATCTCCTTGGTTCGTTGTTTTTTTTTTTTATCCTCACCCGAGGACATTTTTCCATTTTTTGTTCAGGTAGAGTGGGAGGGAGAGAGAGGAACAGAGAGAGAGAGAGAAACATCGATGTGAAAGGGACACATCGAGTGGCTGCCACCCGCACAACCGACCAGGGCCGGGGACAAACTGCAACCGAGGTACATGCCCTTAGCAGGAACCGAACCCGGGTCTCTCAGGACCGCAGGCCGACGCTCTAACCGCTGAGCCAAACCGGCCAGGGCAGCATTTTTTAAATTTAAATAAGATCATAATATACAGTTCTGCAATTTTCTCTTTTTACTCAATATGATATGTACATCTTTTGATTGACCTCACTTTCTCTAATACTTTTATATGATTCCATAGCTTGACTATACGATAATTTAATCTAACTATTCCTCTACTGCTTATCATTTAGGGATCTTTCTATCTTTCAAAGGTCACTCCTTACACCACTGACTTATTTGTCTACTAATACTAAAATAAAACTCACCGTGGACTGGCTGCTGGATAAGGAACAGAACTGAGGGCGAGCTGGGAGGGACACCAGGAAGGAAAAGGGTAGTTCCTAATGATGAGAATCCTCACCACACAGCCTCTGGTTGAAAACCGCTCGCGATGGGAGACTCATGAACACCAGCGGTGATCAATTCTTTCATCTCTACAAACTCTCATTCATGAGGAAGTTTAGGATAGATTGGAACCAAACCCCCTGAAATTTTCATCCCCTGAGTTTAATTCTGCTGAGGACACAGCATAATTGTACTCATCAAATATCTGAACATTACTATCATATCATCCCTAAGGCTTTTCTCCTTTCAGTTAAACATCTCCTCTTCCTTCAACATCTCCTTACATGTTGTACTAGGTTCAAGCTGCACACTTTGCTCCTCACCTTCCTTCTGCTAGACCTCAGTTGGCCGGTGTCCCTCTAAGAAGCTGACACTCAGCACTCACTGAACACCTGACAAGCTAGGAACAGACCAGCACAGAGTGGACTACTATGGCCACCTGCCCTTCCACAGTATCACCTACAAAATGTGTCCCCTGGGTCACTTTACCACTTTGGACAAGCCAAAGAGGGCAGATGTACAACTGCTCTGTGTTCTGCTTCATTCCCAGATTTGCCCAAATGTTCTCAGAAGCATCCCGCTTGGGGCTGCACTTGATGCCCTGAGGCCTAACACACAGACTGGATGAGGGTCTAGGGTGAGAACCCAAACCTCCTGGGTCCAAATCCTGGCTGTACTGCTGACCAGCCATGGGATCTTACACAAGTGACTTACCCTAACAGTTTTTTAATGGGGGATGTTATTTTTTACCACACAGGGCTGTTGTGCGGCTTAGATTACTCACAGGGAGTGTTTAGCACAGTACATAGGAAGCACTCATTGTAGACATTTTTATGTATAGCTTGATTAGCACTACTTTCTGGTAGTACGAGGTCCTGCACCCTCATTTTGTATACTTCCTGCCCCAGTTCCAGAATCAGCCATTTCTCCAAGGATCCCTGGTTCCTTTGACTGGACAAAGCTCTTAGAAACCAAGATCTAAGCGTAGGCATACTCACTGCTAATAGAGTGTCTCTCCTTGCAGACCCTCTTGGCTGACTGACCAAGGAAACGTGTGTGTATACTAGCCCTTGACTACAGACACATCTATAAATATTCCTACATGTAACCATCTATATCTCTATGAAGTTACACGTGAGTTCATACTGATGTGCTTGGTTATTTCGTGCACAGCTGAAGTGGTGGGCAGGTAAGAGAACTCCCCAGAAAGGCAGGGGAACAGAAATGAGAGCTGCGGGGCCCCCTGGGGCGGCACCTGCCCTGGGACATGCACCCATCCAGGTAGCCGAGAGCTTGGGCCCCAGACACAAAGCAGCTGACACAGGAGAAGTGAAAGGAAGAACTAGCCACTTGAAGGCATGTCTCCTAAACTTCTGAAAGGTGGCACCTCACTAGGGAAAAGGCCTTCCCCACAGACAGACAGTGGATGTGTATTTATATGGGTCTTGGCTCAGGCTGGAGACAAAAATGTACAAAGACTCCCCTGAGAATGAGAGTTTGGAGGCCTGAGTTTACATGCCCTATATGGCCAAAAAAAAAAAAAAAAAGAAGAAGAAGAAAGAGAAAGAAAAAAGAAATCCAGAAACATCTGTAACAAAAATAAAATTAAATAAATAATAAAAATAAATAAAAAGAAATCCAAAGCAGAAAATACAACTTCAGTAAGCCTGGTTGGGAGGGCTCCCAGGTGCCCCGGCAGAAAGAAATGCAAATTCTCTCAAAGGGCTTGTGCTTTAAATCCAAGTCTTTAAATATTCCCACAGATAAACGCAACAGAGCATGTGCACCCAGTCAAAAAATCACAGAAGACCCTTGAAAATGAAGGAAACCAATCACAAAGACATATATTATAAGATTCCATTTATATGACATAGCCAGAACAGGCCAGTGTATAAAGAGAGAAAGTAGATTCGTGTTTGCCAGGGGCTGGGAGAGGGGGAGAAAAAGGGAGGTGGGATTTCGGGAGAAGTGGGAATTGCTAATGACACCCACTTTCTTTCAGGGGGAACAAAAATGTTCCAAAATTAGACTGTGACAATGGTTAGGCCACTTTGTGGATATACTTAACAACAATGACCTGTACAGTTTAGATAGGCGAATTGTAAGGTACGGGATCCTGGAATAGAAAGACGACATTAATGAAAAAAATTGGTGAAATTCAAAAAGTGTGACATTTATTTTTTTATTAATATGGGAGTTTTTATTGATTTTTTTTTTTAAGAGAGAGATGGAAACATTGATGTGAGAGAGAAACACTTACCCAGCTGCCTCCTGCACGCCCCCTACTGGGGGTCCAGCCTGCAACCCAGGCATGTGCCCTGACTGGGAATCAAACCAGGACCTCTCGGTCCATGAAATGATGCTCAATCCACTGACCCACACCAGCCAGGCTGGAATTTATTTACATATCAGTGTTGATTTTTCAGTTTTGACAAATGCACCAGGGTAAAGTAAGATGTTAACACCGGAGAAGATGGGTGAGGCATATATAAAGACTCTTTGTTCTATCATTACACCTTTTCCGTACATTATTTCAAAATAAGAAGGTTTCTTCTTAATTATCAAAGAATGTGATCTATCTATCACGATGCAAAGGATGACTAAAAGATGCGCAAGTTGTTCCTGAAAATACTGGAGAGACCCATGGTCATTTTCCCTTGAGTTAAAGAGGGCTAGTTACAAAACAGCATGACAAAGGAACTCTCCAAGACCATCCAGTTCAAGGCCTTCCTCAGGAAATGAGAACATCCGTGGTGTGCCCCGTTTATAGTTACATAAACCACATTTTAAGGTCTTCATGAGGCCACTCCACGACCTGGAGCTTTTGCCATCTTTAACCAACTCTTTTATTCAAGTGCGTGTCCTTTTGTTTAGCAATCTTCAGAAGAGCTGCTCTTATAAACATTATTCTTGTTCTTTTTTAACTTCTCCAATTCTTAGAACCAAATCTACATACATATTACTCTTATAAATGTTTGAGGGTTGCCAAGTACACAACAGATGACTTTGCATAAAAACTCGTAAGTGCTCAAGTTCTAAATGATTTTACCTGCCTTCAAAATTCCTCTGCAATTTCCACTAGCTCAGATGCACAGTCCTGATTCATTATTTGTTATGATGATGAAATAATACCCCACCCTCAATCTTGACAAAATGATTTTTTTTTTTAGTCTTACATTTTGCTGTTCATTTAAACTAAGATAACAGAACTGGCAATCAGATAAAGATAGATTAAAAAAACAAATTCCAAATACCTCAGTATGGAGATAAATCACACATAAGTCAACTTAAGTTTTGAAACTTAGTAAAGCTATTAACTCGAAACAGTACAGCTGAGATTACAAAATAAATGTAAGGTAGTCCTGTGCTCTATACCCTTTTGGTAAACTCCACTTCCAAGCCTCATACATTACAAAATTAAAAATCTTTTTGTCGTTCCCTCCACATTTGTATAAAATGCCTCTCTGAATATAATCTCATATAAACGTCGATTTGCTTCCCTTCTGTAAAATAGCCCGCTGGTGAGTGAGCACTTACTGCTTGGAGAAAAACGGGCAGCTATCTTTTAGAGAAGGAAGCAAACAGTTCAACGTCCCTAGAACACAAGAAATAGAAGCTCTTTCCCTACACCGTCTGTTTTGCAGAATAAAGCACAGAAATTCCTCGGGTATTCTGACCTTACTCCAATAAGGAGGTAAAAGGAGAGAAGAGTCCAGAGCTTTGAAGGTCAATTCACCTCAGCCAACATGGACCAAAATGTTCACTTTGCTGGAAGACACAAGAAAATAAAATACACAGGTACGCTATGTCCACTGGAAAGTGGAAAATAAGGAGTCTTGGTTTGTGGACTTTGCCCTCAGAGAGTGTTTCTTGACTATCTAAACCAAGCCTTCCTGGCTACTGTTGAAGGTCTCAGACTCGCAGAATTTAAGAGCTAAGTAAGTCTGAAAGAGCATGGTTAACAGGAGGCAGGAATACCAAGAACTCTGGAGACCAGGCTAGTTAGAGGCAGAGCCATTTTCACTCCTGAGACCCAGGGGACACTGACTCTGTAATGTCCTCCTGCCTAAGTCCAGAGAGTACTTCTCTCCATCGCGGGGGAAACTGGGAACAAACATCAGTGTCTGCCTCCCCAGCTCAGTGTGTCCCCCAACATCTGTGCCCTGCTAAGTGGCCCTCACTGCTCTCCATCGTCCTGGAGAATGTGAGCAGAGGAGGGGTGCCCAGGTGGGAAGACCCCTGCCCAGCCCCGCACCCACCACCACCACGAGGGCACATTCAGCCTTTGCTCAAGGACAAGGCAGTTCCTGGAAGCACAGAAACAGAAAAGGCAGAAAGGAAGTCAAATGTCACATGAGCTCTGTATATGCAGATATGGATCAACCCCTAAGAGACACTGTTACTTTTTTTATAAGAAGAGGCAAGGAGAGGAAGAACAGTGTCCACCTCTCACTGGTGTCAGAAAACAGACACAGATCTGTGTGCGTGTGTGCAGGGCCTAGCTCTGAAAGGTGCCACTGGCTGCCCTGGGGCGGAGGGGTGTCTGGGGGGGCAGCTGCAAAAGAGGGAGGACACTGGCCTCTTATTATAACCCCTTTTCTGCCTTGTGATTTTGAATCTTAAGTACATAAGCTCCGTAGTCAGACAACTATTTTTTTTTTTTTTTTTGGTACGTGCCCCTAGTAGGAACCGAACCCGGGACTCTCTGGTCAGCAGGCTGATGCTCCAACCATTGAGCAAAACCAGCCAGGGCCTAATTTTTAAACTGCATTTATATAAAATAAAAACAAAAAAATAATTAAAATCTTTTAAAAATTTTTACGTTAAAATAAACAAATACATATTTTAAATACATCAAACAAAAACAGAGCAAAAATAATGCTAGCAGGTTGGAGCAGGGGGTGTCTTTGGAACGAAGTGTCAGCCCAGTGACACTCACAGTTAAACCACTTCATGAAATTTCACAAAATGACTTTTGAATTTAGCAACTTCCTGTAGGCCGTAGCAACCTTTGGCTGTGCACCTCTGTTGTCTCGGTTTCAAACTGGAGACACAGAATGATGAATGACACAAAAAGGGGTGTGAGGGGACAAACCCGTCTCTTTTTATATTTTTTAATTATAATTTCTTGTTTGAAATAAAATTTTAGAACCACCTGAATAAAAACTTTTTCAAACACATTCCTGCTCTTTTTCAACGTCGACTAGAACCTGAGCTCAGGTTGTTTTAATAAATAAACCTGAGAACAGAGTATTTGTAACAGTGTGATGGTTGGGAAATCCCCAGCACTATCAGCCCAGATATCTTAATTTAACATTTAAAACCACGTTAATGTTGTTGTCAGCTTTCAAAACCATTACTGCAAATCAGATCAGTACTACTAATGCATAAAAGATTAACCACTGATAACTTTAAAAAGTTATAAGCTGAGTTCCACTATTCCAAAGAAGTCGGGAAATGACTGATCAAGTGCATAGTTCGGGTACGACTAAAACAATTACAAATGGGTTAATGAGTTCATCTTGTGCCTCGTGGTCCTGTTTCTCAGGCCCAAAGGGGCAGTGGTCTTTTAGTAAAGCAAGTGTTCAACAGAATAAACTACTTGAAGTTGCTTTCCCTACCATGGCTCTCCATCCTTGTGCTGTCCTGGCAAAACCACGAGAAACTGTCATTGATCAGAATGTAGCAAGTTTTCCCTTTATCTTGTTTACTTGTTTACTTACACTAGAAAGCTTTGCAAAGCACACAACTGAACACTGTTATTAAGTCACACATGCCAATTTCTTTTTACAAGTTGCTGCTACAAAAGCTATTTCCAGATTGTATCTCCTTATATATAAACTTTCCATGAAAATGTTCATTAGTGGAGTTTTGGGGCCGTGCTACACATTCCTTGGAGGCACTTGGGTACATGGCACCTTTTATCCATGTGACTTGACTTTCAACACATCCACGTGTTATTCATACAAACAGATCACCTGAGATGGTCTGTCCAAAAACTGATACTAATATCTGCATATGTAACTACAAGGGACACGTACATTAACTCCACATAATGAAAATGGGACTGGAGCATTTAATACTTAAACAGCCCAAGATTCACATTTAACTTTCAGAAATCGGGCCATGATTTAACTTTCAAATAGGAAATGAGGACATCCCATCTGAAATGTAGGTTCCAAACAAAAAAACAGGCCAAACCAGTTGGTAAAAAGAACTGGCTCCCAATTCTATCTTAACTTAGTCACTCATGGCAACGCAAGAATGTAAATTCTATTCCAATCCAACAAACATGAATTTCGTTCCTACCTTGTACCAAACATACCAAGATGACTAAGATTCACCACCCACAAAGAATGTGCGTCTTTTCTCCAGTCTCGGTCTCGTTGTTCGAACAGCTTCCTTCCTAGAATTCTGCCTGTCCCACCTGGCCCCACCCCAACACCTTCGCATTCTCCTTCAAAAGCACCGGTTCCAGGGAGTCTTCCCCGCGCCGTCAGGACAGGCCCACAGGAGCTGAGGCCCTGTGTCCTTGGGCAATGGCATGTGCACAGGTCCCCTGGAGCATCAAGCACTTAGATAACCGGGTTTACAGGCAATACGGCGGTAGCAAGTGCTTACAGGTTTGTCTCCCAGAAGGCTCAGGTCCTCATTAATCTCTGCATCCCCATTCTAGCCCAATGTCTAGCCTCTAGCGCCCCATAAGCAAAAACAGCCCAGAACCCTCCCACTCATCCCAGTCCCTCATGCCCAGCAAGCAAGTTCCACTTCTCAACTTGCAGCAGGTGCTGCCCCTGACCTCCTCCTCCATGACTCATCCTCCTGAGGCCACCTTCCTCCTTCCCACCGCTGACCACCTTCCCTTGGCCCCCCCTGTGCTCCACTCAGAACTCCGCCTTCCCAGCTCTCTCCTTTCACTCTTAGCCTTGCCGGAGAGTCTTCTGCCTCCAGGCCTTTCTCTCTCATCTTACCGGGGGGAGGGAGAATGAGCGGGACTAGCAGAGAAAAGAAAACCGCTGCTTTTCCAGATTCTCATTGGTGCTTTGGGCCATTTTTCTCCCACTGTCTTTATACAAAACCTTTCCTGCCTCCAGATGCCACTCAGACTCCTTATATTAAATAAGATGCTGCCTGCGGAGCAGCTGGCCGAGTGCCCGGTAGCAGAGCAGGGTGAACCCTCGCTGGTCCTTCTTCACGCTGTCAGGATCTACCAAGCCCCGCCAGCCCAGAGAGCTTGCGTCTTGCATTGTCTTTTTCTCTACCTCACATCCCCGAATTCAACTGAGAAGATTCACTGTTTAAGAGGACAATCGTTCAGCCCAGCTGGTGTGGGTCAGTGGTTGAGCATTGACCCAGGCACCAAGAGGCCGCCGCTTCAATTCCCGGTCAGGGCACATGCCCGGGTTGTGGGCCAAATCCCCAGTGAGGGGCATGCAGGAGGCGGCCAATCGATGTTCTCGCTCATTGATGTTTCTCTCTCTCTCCTTCTTCATTCCTCTCTCTCTAAAAATCAATAAAGAAAAAAAATTTTTTTTTAAAAAAGAGGACAATCCTTCAAACCCCCAGTTCCTTGGCTAAACCAAACTGATTCGTACCCCAAGTCCCATATCCACACCCTGACTTTCACCATCGCTCAGAAAAGCCTCACTGAGAATCCTTGACTGCAACATCCCAGCCCCCAGCTCCCTCACTTCCTCTGCACCTGCTCCTCAAAGGGCCTCAACCTCTGGATATTTCTCTTCTCACTTTCATCACTTCCAACTACTCGTCAGCATCTTTCAACACACTTCTTAATTTTCCAACAACTTTCTCTGAAAACATCCAACTTCTGTTTTACTTTTGCTTCTGAAAGAAGCGGCTGAACGAGGAAAGGCACATAGATACAAATCCGTACCTCTAAAAATCTTTGGTTTTCAGTGGGTTGATGACACTCAGACACCCAGAAATCCCCTCTGGTCAGTTCTTTTTCCATTTGCCATGAAGACCACTCTAGATCTTCACTCATCCTCAGAACCCCTGCTCCTCCTCCCTGCACCCTTGAGCCACGACTTCCTGCGCCCACACAAAATGAAACTCCTGGCACGACCTAAACCCGTGCATGTCTTCCCCTTGGTGGTGGCAGTGGTTCCAAATTAAGTTGGCATGAGACTCACTCAGGGACCCCCTCCACCCTGATATTCAGATCGATTAGGTCTAAACAGATTCCAGAAACACACATGGCAAGAGAGTCTGATAAATGATAATCCATGTACCAAATTTTGAAAAAAATTAGTCCACAGCAGGGGTCTGCAAACTCTGGCCCTTGGGCCCGATCCAGCCCCTGCCTGTTTCTGTGTGGCCTGCATGCTAAAAGTGTGTTTTACATTTTTAAAGGGTTGAAATAGCCCTGGCTGGTTTGGCTCAGTGGTTAGAGTGCTGGCTGGCAGACCAGAGGGTCCCGGGTTTGGTTCCCAATAAGGGCACATACCTCAGTTGCAGTTTGTGTGGATGGCAGCCACTCGATGTGTCTCTCTCACATCAATGTTTCTCTCTCTCTTCTCCCCTCTCTCCCTCCTCCTCTACCTGAAGATAAATGCAAAAATGTACTTGGGTGAGGATAATAATAAAAATAATAATAAAACAAAGGGTTAAAATAAAACAAATGAAGAAAATTCCACGACACCTGAAAATGATATGAAATTCATATTTCAGTGTCCATAAAGAGTCACGCGAACACAGCCATGCCCAAT
Source organism: Molossus molossus (assembly GCF_014108415.1). NCBI lineage: Eukaryota > Metazoa > Chordata > Mammalia > Chiroptera > Molossidae > Molossus > Molossus molossus. The sequence continues at coordinate 21,239,351 of NW_023425347.1, read as the reverse complement.
TATTTGCACCTTATCTACGGCTGCATTCATGCGATAAAGGCAGAGTTGCGTAGTTGCGACAAAGACTGGCCAGACTGCAAAGCCAAAAATATTTACTGTCCAGCCCTTTATGAAAAGTTGGCTGAGCCCTGGCCGGTTTGGCTCAGTGGTTAGAGTGCTGGCTGGCAGACCAGAGGGTCCCGGGTTTGGTTCCCAATAAGGGCACATACCTCAGTTGCAGTTTGTGTGGATGGCAGCCACTCGATGTGTCTCTCTCACATCAATGTTTCTCTCTCTCTTCTCCCCTCTCTCCCTCCTCCTCTACCTGAAGATAAATGCAAAAATGTACTTGGGTGAGGATAATAATAAAAATAATAATAAAACAAAGGGTTAAAATAAAACAAATGAAGAAAATTCCACGACACCTGAAAATGATATGAAATTCATATTTCAGTGTCCATAAAGAGTCACGCGAACACAGCCATGCCCAATTATTTGCACCTTATCTACGGCTGCATTCATGCGATAAAGGCAGAGTTGCGTAGTTGCGACAAAGACTGGCCAGACTGCAAAGCCAAAAATATTTACTGTCCAGCCCTTTATGAAAAGTTGGCTGAGCCCTGGCCGGTTTGGCTCAGCGGTTAGAGCGTCGGCCTGCGGTCCTGAGAGACCCGGGTTCGGTTCCCCGCTAAGGGCATGTACCTCGGTTGCAGTTTGTCCCCGGCCCTGGTCGGTTGTGCAGGTGGCAGCCACTCGATGTGTCCCTTTCACATCGATGTTTCTCTCTCTCTCTCTGTTCCTCTCTCTCCCCCCCACTCTACCTGAACAAAAAAATGGAAGAATGTCCTCGGGTGAGGATAAAAAAAAAAGAAAAGTTGGCTGACCCCTGGTCTGCAGGAACAAGTGTCAACACCTCACCAGGGAGATTCCACTTCCTGGGGAGGTGACTCCCACTTACTTCTCTACCCAAAGTCCTGCGTCCACACAGCTGCAGCCCACCATCCACGTCGGAGGACTCTGTTCCTTCAATGAAGCACACACGTCTCACGCCACACCTGTTCTCTCTCACCTCTCTGCCTGACAAATTCCTCTTCAGCCTTCAGGACCCAGTGCTGCTCCTCCTCACCTGAGGGATGCTCCCTGAGGACCACGCCTCATCTCTTTCACCTGTGCTTCATTAATCTGTATCCCAGTTATCTGTCCACAGCAATGGTTCTCAAACTTTCAGGCACAGCACCAACTGGAGGGCTCATTAAATCACATGTGGCCGGGCCCGTCCCCAGGGCAGCAGATGGGGGCTCCAGGCAGAGAACGTATATTTCTAACAAGTTTCCAGGCTGATGCTGCTGGTCCAGGGACTACACATGAGCAACACTGGCTGATGTATGTGTCCCTGACCCAATAACACGTTTTTTGAGGATGGGCACGATTTGATTCATATTTGAATCATCACAGCCTAGCAGAGCTCCGGGAATTCCTGGAACACAGTAGAAACTTAATACCTGTTGTTTGTGGCTTAACGGAATTATTTTCCTCCCATAGGCGAATCATCTTTGTTATCAGACAGTGAAGAGGAAATTAAGAGGGAAGAGGAGATCTGACTTTGCAAGAACCATGGAGCCCAGAAAAGAAAAATAAAGGGGCTCTCTGCTAGAGAGACTTCTGTGCCAGCCACATACACCCTGAGCTGGAGTGGACAGAAACCCCTGGGTGAAGTCAGAACCCCAAGGCTATAGCCTAGAGGCAGTGTCGTTTGGGGAGGGGGGAGGTGAGGTGCAGGACGCTTCCTCTCACAAAGGCCAATCTGCTGTCCACTTTAAAAACAAGGCTCTACAGAATGAAGTTTGATAGCGGATATCAGCAGCATTGGCATATATTATTACTAATGATAAACATTTATTGAGCACCTACTATTTCCTTTGAATAGTAGGGATAAAACCTTCACCTCAAAGAGACTTTAAATTAGTTTGAAATTCTACATATAAACACCACAAAATAACTCACAATATAAGGTAACATTAATTAAATGTCAAAGGTAAACAGTAGGTTCTACAGGTGTTCTATGTGTTCTAGGGCGTTCCCTTCTCCGTTCCATCTACAAACCGCTCTCAGCACCTGCACAGGTCTGGGAGTATACTGCGCTTGTATACTCACGTGGGTCCTTTGTCTCCTCTGCTGGTGTACAGCTCTTCCAGACAGGGAGACCTTGCTTTTTTTCAACCTTGGATTCTACAGCCTGGCCAGGTACCTGCGCTAATAGCATTAAGTAAATATTTAATTGATTTAATAATGACTGTGGAATGTGAGTTGAGCTTTTAAGGAAGGGCAAGGCTTAGATAAGAAAAGAATTGAGGGTTGAGCTTTCCAAGAATGAGCAAGGGAACCAGGCAGAGATTAAAAGGTGCAAGCAGGTAAAGACACCTTGTGGTCACAGCCCTCCCCTCCACCCACCCGGGAAATAATCAACCCCCTGCTGGTATCACCACCAGCCCAGAGTGCCAGGTGTTCAGAACTGGCCTTCTTCCAGCCTTTCAAACTATAACACAAGCTCCCTCCATATTACTAGTCCTAAACTTCTGGTGCTTTAATCTCAATATCATTTCTTGGATACTTATGTCCTGGTCTATTTTCCCTCCCCCCTTTTTTTTTTTTTTTTTTTGCTGATTAAATTAGGAAGAAGGAAGAAAGGAAAGAAAAAAGGGAGGGAGGGTTAAACAGACAAACAAACCCAATGAATCCTAATTTAACACTGAATTGATACTTTATGCAAACACAAATTTGGGGGGTGCCAGTCAGTAAAAATAGCCTTGGCACCGACATCCGTCCCCCCACCAAAGTGGAAATTCCTTAAAACCAGGAAACAGTTTCTCAGCTTTCACAGCTCCTCCGATATGACCATGCACCACACAAATTAACAAGGTCAATCTCACGTCCATCCCGGTAGCTGAGTCAAGCTAGCAAACTTAGAAGGCTTTAAAGTCAGTTCATGTCACGCTCCGCAACCAAAACAAAGTGGACAGAACGTGAGCCGATGATTTAAACAAGAAATAAAACAAAACACTCATCCTCCATTCCTTGATTCCCTCTAAGTGGGAAAGAAAAGTTCTTCCCTGACTTATCTTGGGTAAGTGAAGCTTCATATCTGAATGATCCTACTGACTGCCAGAGCTCCGTGTTTGCTGGACACACAGGGACTCGTTTCCATGTTTGCTGGACACACAGGGACTCGCTATTTAGAAATGCAGCCCTCAACAAACTCATCCTCCAGGCACCGTGAGGCCCCTACGTCATCACCCATTTCCTGTGCTCTGAATTGCTGTGCTCTACTTGTTTCTAATTTAATAAGTTGACTTTACATTTAACATCTTTAAGAGGATGTCAGACTAATAAAAGTCCCTGGAAATAAAAATCAGATTTTTTTCCCTCAGTATGGTCACAAGTGCACACAGGCTTCCCCCAGGAGTAAAGAGAACAGGTAAATGGAAGAGTCAGAAGAAAATAAAAGCATTTCCACTCATTGCAGAATGCTGAACAGATATTTCCGTGTTTGCAAATAAACTACTTGACACAGGGACACCCAGAAGCCAAAGAAGTTCTCAGAAGTGCATTCACTCCAGAAATTATGAATGTATGTGAAATGTTACATACATTTGGGAAAAAAATTCAGTGTCTTTTAAGTGGCAATTTGGGTAACTTGAGGTATATGTTTTACCGTTTTTAGCATAGTGTAGGACAATAAAAAGTCACTCTTTAATGCGACTGGAGCAAACAGTTGTCAAGGACTATGCTCTTGGACAGCCCTCCAGATCTGGCTCTCCCTCTCTCTGCCCCATTCTGTGCCTGAGAGGAGCCCCTGCTGACCCAGGCACCTTAGATCTGCCATCTTTGGGTGGGGTCTGACCACTGGAGGGCACTGGCAAGAAATGGAAGGGCTGGGGGTGGGGAGGGCTCCCCCACCCCATCCTGGCAGGGGTTGGGTGCAGCTCTCATGGGGCAGCAGCAACAGGACTTCCTTCCCCTTCCTCTTCAGCTCCTAGGTCTTGGTACCTGACCATCATTTGCCATTTCCCTTAATGCTGCCCACACCCCTCTCGGTGGTTCATTCAAATTTCTTCATTGCAATCCACTGAATTGAATTTTGTTTCCTGCCAGGACCGTGCATGATACAAGGACCTTCCTGATGTAGGGAATTTTATATCTATATAAACTTTTTCAACTCCAAAATGTAGGTCTTAATGCCATCTCTAATCCCGTTTTACACATGAGGACACTGAGGCTCTGGGACAATACAGTACCAACCATGGTCACACAGAAAGTTTGCTGGCAGAGCAGGAATTGCACTAGGCCAGTCCGACATCTAAGATTGCAAAAAAACCCATGAATGTGTGAGGGAGAAAAAAACATCAAACTTGCAAAGTGTCAAGCCAGGATATAGCCTCAAATCACATTATTTGTGGTTTGGAATTTTTCCCCTGGGTCTAAAATAAGCTAGCTGGGGCATTGCCCTAGAAGTGCTTCTTCCACCAAGAGTCACCCAGATTTGACCCTGCTGGAGGGCAGAGGGAGGGGCTCTCCTAAAGCTAAGAGATCACAGGTGTTCCTTCCTTACCCATCACCCACATTCTTCCTTCAGTTCATCCCAGAAATTCTTAAACATCATAAGGCTCTTTTATTCTTTTTTTTTTTTTAATCCTCACCTGAGGATATCTTCAGGCTTCAGATAGAGGGGGGGGGAAGGGCAGGGAGGGAGAAGGAGGGAGAGAGGGAGAGAGAAACATCGTTGTGAGAGAGACATCCATTGGTTGCCTCCCGCACAACTTGACCGGGGCCAGGGACCAATCGCAACAGAGCTATGTGCCCTTGACCAGAATCGAACCCAAGACTCTTTGGTCCAAGGGCCGATGCTCTAACCACTAAGCCAAACCAGCCAGGGCTCTTTTATTCTTTTTTATAAATTAAAAACAGGGTTCCTTTACAGAAACCCAGGATATTTAGAGATGGGAGGGTGAATGCAGTTAAAAAGCATTTAATAGCCTCATACCAGCACCTCCCAGTCATAACTCTCCAGGTTCCATTAACTGTCTTTTTCCATACACAGGGTTTCACTGGATTCCTCTCTCTAGCTGTGCAGAATAGCTTAAAACAGAAAATGCAATTAAAATAAATTCTGATGGGGGATGCGGGGTAAGTACAAAACAAACTCCCCTTCAGGAAATTCGGCTAGGAGTTAGATTTATTTCAGGGCTAAAGACTGCTGTTATTTCTGCCTTTGCCTAGGTCCCTGGGTCTCTCCCAGCCTCACAACACAAGGAAGAGTAATTTACAAAAGCACGAGTTAGGATTTGCTACCTCTCCCAAGTTCTGGATTCTGCAAGTGGTAAGAAGGCAGTGGTGAGACCTGGTGGAGTTCTGAATCAGATCCCCACAGGGAACTCTGAAGAAGGGTGGCTCAAGAAAAAGTAGCTGAGTAAGGCTACCGGCCAGCTCTCGCTTCCTCCTTGCTGAAAGACTGTGAGTGGAAAGGGCAGCAGGTGTGCTCTTGCTTGAAGAAAAAAGATTACTAGTGAGAGGCAGAAGAAGGAACCTGGGCAAAACTCAGCATGTAACAAAACAGGCAGGAGTGCAGTGGCCCCTCCCCCGGCGGCCCCACCCAGTTCCACGTAAATCAACACATAGTTGTTGAATCAGTACTAAACACGAGGTGGATCTAGCCTGCAGCACCTAAAGCAGACGTGGTGAAAATGAGTAAGACAGTCACAACTCGAGGGAAGATTTCTTAACAGGAATTGCTGTTGTCTATTGTCATTTTCCATTTCAATAGTAGCAGACAATACGGGACAGTCCAAATAACTTCAAAGGCGCCCCTCTTCTCCCTCTAACCTGCCCTACTCCGGAGCCTGGAACCTTAGCCCTGGGAAAAGTGTCCTGCGTCCCTCCTCCCTTTCCGATGGACATCAACACGAAGTACAAAATAATTGTCATCCTGATTTGACAAGTCTCACTGCTTAAGTTTAAAACCCCGGTCTCTCATTCAAGAGCAGGTGTATTTTTATGCGGGGTTATCGACATTAAAAATAATGACTTGATCCCACTGATGGGAGAAACAACTGAGTCATCTATCAGAAGACTTTAGAACAGGAAACAAAGCAACTCAAAACTTTACATTAAAAAAAAAAAAAAAAAAGTTCTTTGCAACCTGCCGTGCAGGGTCTCTCAATGTTTTTCACACTTACGGGAGGAAAACAAACTCGAAAAACTGCCCACCTGTCCAGTTTGTAGCTGTACACTCTGCTATGGGGGCGGGGACAGAGGGAGATAACATTTCCCGTGGCCTCCACGCCCGCTCGGCTCCGAGGAGTCCTGCGCCCGCGCCGCACTCACCTGGTCCAGCGGGATGCCCAGGAGCTGGCTGAGCGGGTGCAGGCAGGTGGAGCCCGTGGTGCGGTAGGAGAGGCTGGACGGCGACTGGGCTGCCATCCCGCATCTTTGGGAGGCGCTGCCCCGGCACGCAACACCCTCCTCGGCGTCCTCCTGCCCGAGTGCTCGTGGGTGGCCGTCCCGAGGGGCGAGCGGCCGCCTGGCGCGAGGGGACCTAGCAGCGAGGCCGAGGGACAAGATCGGACTCCAACTCCCGGGGCGCAAACTTAGTGTAGGCGCAGCGGCCAGGGCGCCGAGGGAGGGCCGTGCCGAGCGCGCCGCTTCCCGCTCCCTCCTCTCGGCGCTCATTGGTCCGGCGCCGGGACGCCCTGGAGGAGGGAGGGAGGCAGGAAAAGTGGGGACGGACGAAGAGCGGGGCCCCGAGCTCCGCCCGGCCGGCCCAGCCCAGCCCAGCCCGACCCAGGCCGACCCAGACCGCCGACAGTGGAAAAGCGCTGCCAGCGGGCGGGGGTGGCGGGCAGCCTGGGGGGCGGGAGGCGCCTCTCCTCCCCAGCTCGCTGTCCTGTCTCCCCGCCAAACCACAGGACCTCGGTGGGATCACCCAGCAGGGCGCCGTGCACTGGAGCTAACCCCCTGCCCCACCCTATTTACGCTCTAACCCCTTCCCTGTTCCAGCGCCCGCCACGACTTCCTCCGCTTTCCTTTCGAGCTTTCTCTCTCGCAGTCCTTACTGCAAAGGGTTAATATGCCAGTGGCTGGAGCCCAGTGAGACCCCTTGCTGCTAGCCATCGCCTCAGACCCAGACTTCCCTCTTTCTTGAGTTTCATCACCAACAAACTGCATGGTCCCTTAAATGACCAGGCCAGAGTTTTTCAACCCACGTTCCTGTCGAGGAGCAAAAGCAGTCCCTACAGCCATTCCTTGTCCCCACGGAGATTTTATAGGAGACCATCACCACCAGATGACAATCTCACCACACACACACACACACACACACACACACGCACGCACACGCTTGAAAATTAACTAGACTACACAGGCTCATGAGATATCACACAACTTTAGAAATTGACTAAAATTGAAGCAATATTCCTTTTATCTTGAGCAAGATAAACAGCTTAAGTGAGGTGTTTGTGGAAGAAGGAACTTGAAAGCACTGTTGTTGTTTTTGAATCAACACTTAGCTATAAATTGCCACATAAGAGAAGTTCTGATACTTTAGTACAATTAATATTAAAAGAACTATTAGATGGCACATTATCAAGCGAATAGATTAATTCAATAGGATCCTGGAGAACAGGATATGATTCCAAGGTTTATAAGAGCTATACCATGAACACAGGACTCTCTTTTTCTTCCCCTTTATCCCTGTTTCCATCCTGTCAATTGCAGATTCATAATAATAATTATCAAATGTTAGATGTAACTTTATAAAAGTCGTTTCATTTACCACTGACAATCACCCATGTGGTAGCTATTATAATCTCTATTTACAGATGTGAAAACTGGAGCTTGTAGAGCTTAAGAATTTGGTTTTATTTAGGGAGGTTCAGTAAAATACATCTGTCTGATTCCAGAGCCTGGGCTCTGAGTCATTATGACGCTTTGACCCTTCTAAAACAAAGCATTGCTCTCTTATCAAGAGGCCCACCCATGTACCTGACACAAGCCTGTCATTGCTGTGGACAGGTGTCCTATTTACTGTTCCAATGGGGTGGCAGCATAATACTACAGGCCTTCTCTCTCGCCTGTTTTCTATCTGCTAGAATAAGGTTTGATATCAAAGTCAGGTTTTCAATCTCCCTTCTGGGAGATGAAACCATGCTCAGAACGTGACATCATCCAGAAGACCCAGTGCTCATCCCGATGACTGGTCTAAAATTAAAGGCCAGACAAAGAGACCTGGAAACACACTGCTGGTGTGTTTCAGGAAGGCAGCATGATACTATGGACTGATAGAAACTCAACACCAGTCACCTGCCAGCCCAGGCCCAGCCAAATAGATATGCAAGCAGCAAAACTGAATTAAAACAGTCCTCAAAGTTTTCAAAGGCATAACCCCTCAAGAAGATAAAATTCTAGTGATACAATCAGTCTAGGTTTAACCAAAAATGATCACCATAAACTCAAATTTAAACCATCAACAATGATATGTAAAAAAAGAATTGCCATTTTAATAATACTACAGGCACATATTTATGCAATGATACTGTATATTCACAGAGTATATTTATTTATTTATTTATATCATCCCTTGGATCCTGTCAACAACTCTATAGGGATGAACGAGCAGTGTTATCATTTTTATTATTATGCCACCATCCTCTCCATTTTTATGCATAAGAATATTAATTTCTGGTCATTTGCAGCTAGCTTACACAGCTAGCAAACAGCAAAAGTAGGATTCAAATTTGGCTATTTTGTTTTTCTTTTTATTATACAGAGATCTTTTTATTATGCTAGGAGTCCACCTTCAGGAAAACAGCAGAAATTGTTACCTGCATAGGACATTAAACTCCATGCTTAACATTTGAGACCTGAATGGTCTGAATTGGCCCACAATGGGTATCACTCTTGCTTTTCTTATCCACAAGACCTTAGGGAATATAGATTTTGCAGTGAGTACTCAGTTGTTTAATGTTCTAGCTCAACCGGTCTGTGTTTGTTTGGAACTTACATTGCTGCCTACCTGCCTAACATTTTTTAAAGTTGATATCATAGTTAAACATTGTTTTTATATTTGTACATGTCTAGAAAATGAAGAAATGTAACTGAAAACCAACCAAATTTAACCAATACTGCTGAGTAATAGCATGCTTCCCTACGAACATTTTATCAGTTAGTCTTTCAAGATAAATCAATGCAAATCAGCTCAGCAGCCTAACTTATGTACATACAACAGGTAGATGCTGATATGTCTAAAGACAAAAGAATCCAAGAAAATACACCAGCCTCTGAAAGAAACCAGTTATGAGAAATGCAAAGTAGGCATTAGCCACTGATAACTGAAATAAAGCTTGCTAACAAAACTCCATTAACTAAAAATACAGAACAATATTTATAAATACAATTTTGCACAGCTTCTGGGTGGTCAGGGCTGGAGCCTAAAACCTAGAAGAGGAACAGATAATGAAAATCTATAGAACCCAGCATTCAGAGCAAAACAAAACTGGATCTGAAAACCAATACTGCCTTTTACTGGTCTTGTGATTTCCTCAAGCCTCAATTCCCACTACAAAATGGGAATAAGGATTATGATCCCTGTGGCTGATATAAGGACTGAAAGAAAGATTATATGTGAAATAAACCTGTCACAAAGTAATTGCTCAAAAAATATTAACTGCCTAGCTAAAGCTTACCCTTTACAAACTAACATTTTATTTTTACCTTTGATTTTTTGGGGGAAGTAAATCCTCCTAAAATGCATCGCTGCATACTTAAATGGAGTTAGTATTATAACTAAATTTTTAGTGATGAGTTGGGCATTATTGTAACAAGAACCATCCTGGAACACAGTGATGCCTTGGAGTCCACCAAGGTGGCATGAGCTCGTCCTTGGACTAAACTACGCCTGAAAACCTAAGTTTTCTCAATGACTGTGTCTACTTTCTAGTTTTCGGTCTCCTCTTCTGTTCTCATATTTTGGTTGTCACTGCCTTGCCTGCTATTTTGGTCTGCCTATGATCTGGGAGACTCCACAGATTGTTTTAGAATCACTAGGCTTTGAGGGCTGAGTGCCTAAGTGAAGTACTTCAATTGTAAGTAAACTCTGTGCTATCTTGGATATTCAGAGGCTTTGTTTTTTCTTACTTCCTGTTTCTTTAGCTGTGTTCCAAGTAGTTACTCTTGCCAAAGAAGTGTCCTATGCAATAAAGTGTGATGGAAGATAATATTTGAGAATACAGAGATAGCAAACACTTATGCTGCCAGAATTTTCTGGTTGGCTGCAGTTAAAAAAAAAAAAAAAAAAATGAGCACAGTAAGGCCTAGCCTGATACCCTTGGAGCCTTTGGTATCCTGAGATGCTTGGCCCTCACCCCTTCCACCCTCCACCCCTCCCCACCATGGGTATTGTTGCTGAGGCCACTGTCATCTTAGCCTTCAGCAGTAACATTTTACCCCAGACCTTACATTCGTCTTGGAGACCACTTGGAATCTCCCTCAACTCTTGTATTCTTACTTTGCTCTTTACTCTCTGTTCTGCAGCCTGGCCCAATGAATAGTGTTAAGTACAATAGTATCTCAGAATAAATGGATCGATGGTTCCCTGGCAATCAGTGTAGCCAAAAGATCTCATGGCGGTGTCTTCTTTTCTCACTTAAGTCCTCATGGCCCAGCTTGTTGTTCAGAGCCTGTGTGCTTTCAGTCCACACATTAGGCTGGGCAGCCCTACATGCTGAGTGTCCAGTCTGTCATTTACAGGACCAGAGTAGGTATTTGCCCCTATTGCCTTGGTTCTTTTCCTGTACTCCTAATGTGCCATTTCTGCAACTTTTATTCATTTTTAAACATTTTATTTTATCATTATAGGTCAATTCTCTCAGGGTATCCTGTAAAGCAAACTTAGGTTTTCACAAAAATACACTGGCAGGTGCTGTCAATTGTCAATCTCCAAGAAAAGGCCATCAAGCTTAGTTGACCACAAGGCATTCTTTTTTACTTTTTTTTAAAATTGAATTTATTAGGGTGACATTGGTTAATAAAATTATATAGGTTTCAGGTGTACAATTCTATAATACATTGTCTGTATATTATATCATTCATCATCCCAAGTCAAGTCTCCTCCATCACCATTTGACCACAGGCATTTTTTGTGTCCATAGTGTGCATCCTTTAGAATTAGCATTCCCCAGATTCACCCAGCGAAGTAGTGCTTTTGCTTGTGAAGGTTGATTCAATATTTAGCAAATATTTATTGAGGAGCTATTATTCATAAAGCACTTCTAGGTGCTTGGGAGACACATGAACTTCAAACAGACAAAAACCCCTCCCCTGCTGGAGCTTACCCTCTAGTAGGGGAAGGCATAAGCAAAAAAAAAAATCATGTTAATATGTCAAAGATGATCAGTGCATAGAGTAAAAGGAAGGTGCAGGAGGGTAAAGGTAAAGGGGTGAATGGGGGCAGGATACATACGTCGCAGTGTTCAAGAAGGTTGTCAAGGGAGGCCTCATTGAGGTCAAGTTTGAACAAAGACCTGAAGAAAGCCAAGTAGTTAACAGAGCAGATTTCTTGGCAAAGAACATTCCAAAAAGAGGAACTATCTAGAGCAAAAGCCCTAAGACAGGAGCAGGCCTGGCAGGGTAGAGAAGCATCAGTCTAGCTAGGAAGGCTGGAGCAGAATGAATAAGGGGAGAGAGGGAGATGAGCCAGCGAGGAGTAGGCGGCCAGCCTATGGGGACCTTGGAGGCTCTTATAACAACTTCGGTTGCTCCTCTGATTGCAATGAAGAGTCACTGCAGGGACTCAAGCAGAGTGTTTATACTCCTTAAACAACTACTCTGCTTTCACTCTCCCCCGGCCCTTAGTAACCACCACTCTGCTTTCTGAATTTGACTATTTCAAATAACTTCATATTAAGTGGAATCATACAGTATTTCTGTCTTTTGGTTACTGCCTATTTCACTTAGCATAATGTCCTCAAGATTCATACATGTTGTAGCATGTGTCAGAATTCCCTTCTTTTATAAAGCTCCACGATATTCCTTGTCTGTATCTACCACATTTTGTTTATGCATTTATCTGTGCAGGGCTGCGTCTGCCTCTTTGCTCTCATGAGCAGTGCTGCTAGGAAATGGGTGTGCAAATATATCTTCAAGACCCTGCTTTCAGTTCTTTTGGATATATGCCAAGAAGTGGGATTGTTGGATCATAATTTTTTGAGGAACTATCATATTGTATTCCATAATGGTTTTTACAATCCCAACAACAGAGAACAAAGATTCCAGTTCCTCCACGTCCTGGCCAACACTTTGTTTGTTTGTTTCTTTGTTTGTTTATAATAGTAGCATCCTCGTGGGTATTTGGTAATATCTCATTGTGGTTTTGATTTGAATTTCTCTGATGATTAGTGATGTTGAGCATCTTTTTATATGTTTGTGGGACATTTGTATATCATTTTTAGAGAAGTATCCAAGTCTGTTGCCCATTATTTAGGTTATTTTAAATTTTTTTATTATTGTTGAGTTGTACAAGTTCTCTTATATTCTGGATATTAACCCCTTAGCAGACATATGATGTGCAAATATTTTCTCCCAATTCCAAAATGGCGGCGAAGCGAAAGGAAGCTACACAGACCGGCTCCCAGAACCAAACTGGAATTACAATGATAACACAGACAAATCGTCGGAAAACAACAACAGAAAAGCAGCTTGCGAGGACCATATAACCAGGGACACTGACTCGATCCTGGTAGGCTTGCAAAGGCACGAGACGGGGGCTGGGAGCCCACGGTCGGCAGCTCGGCAGCAGCCTTAGCAGGGAGCGGCGCCCTCGGGTTACATCCCAGGTGGCTCCACAGCGCAGAGCCTGGACAGAGGCTAAAACAGCCACAGCCACTCACCTTGGGCTCCGGCAGACGGAGGGCAGACTGGACTGGAACTGTGTGGGGACACTCAGGATCTGAGGGCACTCAGAGCTTTTGCTGAGAGGCAGCCACGCAGGACGGTGGCCATATTGCTCCTTCCCAGGGTTCTGGGGAGAGGCAGCAGCCCCTCCCTCGGAGATCCAACCCCATCCTGTGGACCATTGAAGTGGTAATTGAAGCTCATTAACAACCAGCATCTGCCCCACCCTTGTGAAATCCCCTTATGCTGAGCATGTGAGGGAGTTTTTCAAACAACTGACAACCCAAAACTCATCAAGTAACCTTTACTGCTAGCCTCCAGGCAAAAAGCTAGAGGATAACAGTACCTTTCCTGGGCTAGCAACTTTAACCAGGAAAGTAAGACTTGACAGTGGTGTTTAACATGGGTCCTCCCTCACTCATCTAAACCCAGGAGAGGGAGCCACAAACAGCAGAACACCAACACCCACAGGGAAAACTTGACAGGCTCCAAAGCCCACAGTGATAGCCAAAATGGTGAAACACAGAAACAGAAGCCAAATGAAAGACCAAAAACCTCCACCGAAGATGAGATTAATGTGGAGCAATTAGGCATGTTAACAGAGCTAGAATTCAGAGCCATGATCTTGAGGAAGCTGAACACCATGAGTAAGGACATAGAGACACAGAAAATAAGCCAATTGGAAATTAAAAACCACCAAGAAGAGATAAAAAATGACATATCAGAAATGAAAAACACATTGGAAGGTTTAAAAAGCAGAGTAGAGGAAGCTGAGGACCGGATCAGTGAATTAGAAGACAGGGTAGAAAAAATGAACCAATCAGAAAACAAAAGGAAAAAATGATTAAAAAACAGGAAGACAGCTTAAGAGAACTGTGGGATAACTGGAAACGTAATAATATTCGCATCATTGGAGTCCCCGAAGAAGAAGAAAATGAGCAAGGGATAGAGAATATATTCAAAAAAATAGTGACAGAAAACTTCCCTAATTTGGTGAAGGAAGAAGGCATTCAAGTTCAAGAAGCACAGAGAGTCCCAAGTAAGAAGAACCCAAACAGGCCCACACCAAGACACATAGTAATTAAAATGGCACAAATTAAAGACAAAGAGTGAATCCTAAAAGCAGCAAGAGATAAGCAACAGGTTACCTACAAGGGAAACCAAATAAGGCTCTCAGCTGACTTCTCACAAGAAACACTACAGGCCAGAAGGGAATGGCATGAAGTAATCAAGGTCATGAAAAACAAGAATCTGAATCCAAGACTACTCTACCTAGCAAGGCTATCATTCCAAATGGAAGGTCAAATAAAGAGCTTCCCAGACAAAAAAAAAAAGGCTAATCGAATACATTAGCACCAAACCAGCAATGCAAGAAATGTTAAAAGGACTGCTGTAATTGGCAAGAAAAATGGGAAGAAAAATAGAACCACAGTAAACAAAAATGGCAATAAATAAGTACATATCAATAATCACCTTAAATGTAAATGGACTGAATGCTCCCATAAAAAGACACAGAGTAGTTAATTAGATAAGAAAGCATGACTCATCTATATGATGTTTACAAGAGACCCACCTCACAACAAAAGACTCACATAGGTTGAAAGTGAAGGGATAGAAAAAATTTTTCCAAGCAAATGGAAAGCTAAAAAATGCTGGGCTAGCAATACTCATATCTGATAAAATAGATTTCAAAATGAAAGCCATAACTAAAGCAAAGAAGGCCACTACATAATATTGAAAGCATCTATCCAACAGGAAGATATAACCTTGATAAACACATATGCACCCAATATAGGAGCACCAAAATATATTAAAAATCTTCTGGAGGACTTCCAAAGAGAAATTGACAGCAATACAATCATAGCAGGGGATTTCAACACCCCGTTGACAGCACTGGATAGATCCTCTAGACAAAAAATTAGCAAGGAAACAGAGACTCTAAATGAAGCACTAGACCAAATGGATTTGATAGATATCTACAGAGAATTACACCCCAAAACTACAGAATACACATTCTTCTCAAGTGCACATGGGATATTCTCAAAGATAGACCACATGATAGGACACAAACTAAATCTCTACAAGTTCAAGAAGATTGAAATCATATCAAGAATCTTCTCAGATCACAATGGCATGAAACTAGAAATCAATTGCAACAAGAACATGCAAGGACATTTCAACACATGGAGGCTAAATCGCATGTTATTAAACAATGAATGGGTCACCGAGGAGATCTAGGAAGAAATTAAAAACTTCCGGGAAACCAATGAAAAAGAACACACAACAACATAAAATATATGGGATGCAGCGAAAGCAGTTCTGAGAGAGAAGTTCATAGCACTATAGGCCTACCTCAAGAAACATGAAAAAATTTCTAATTGACTGTCTAATCTCACAACTTAAAGAATTAGAAAGCAAACAAAAAGAAAACCCCAGAGCAAGTAGAAGGAAGGAAATAGTAAAGATCAGAGCAGAAATAAATGACAGAGACAAAAAAAAAAACAAAAAACAAACAAACAATTCAAAGGATCAATGAAACAAAGAGCTGGTGTTTCGAAAAGATAAACAAAATCGATGGACCCTTAGCTAGACTCACCAAGAAACAAAGAGAGAGAACCCAAATACACAAAATCAGAAATGAAAGAGGAGAAGTAACAACCGACACCACAGAAATATAAGAGATCGTTAACAGCTACTATGAACAACTATATGACAACAAATTCGACAATCTAAGCGAAATGGACAAATTTCTAAAACACACAGTCTCCCAAAACTGGACTGGGAAGAGATAGAAAACTTGAACAGACCAATAACAACTAAGGAAATTGAAGAGGTAATCAAGACTCTCCCAGCAAACAAAAGCCCAGGCCCAGATGGCTTCACAGGGGAGTTTTACCGAACATTCAAAAAAGAACCAACACCCATTCTCCTCAAACTATTTCAAAAAATTCAACAAGAAGGAAGACTTCCAAACACGTTCTATGAGGCCAGCATAATTCTAATTCCAAAACCAGAAAAAGACACTACAAAGAAAGAAAACTACAGGCCAATATCCCTGATGAACATAGACGCCAAAATCCTGAACAAAATAATTAGCAAATCGGATCCAGCAATACACCAAAAAAAGTTATTCACCATGACCAAGTGGGATTCATTCCAGGGATGCAAGGCGGGTACAATATTCACAAATCAATACATGTGATACACCACATAAACAAAATGAAGAATAAAAACCACATGATCATATCAATAGATGCTGAAAAAGCCTTTGACAAAATCCAGCATCCATTTCTGATAAAAACGCTCAGTAATCTGGGAATAGAGGGATCATATCTCGACATAATAAAGGCCATATATGAAAGACCTACAGCCAACATCATACTCAATGGGCAGAAACTAAAAGCATTTCCCTTAAGAACAGGAACAAGACAGTGATGTCCACTTTCGCCACTCTTATTTAGTATAGTACTGGAAGTCTTAGCCACAGCAATCAGACAGGAGGAAAAAATAGAAGGGATCCAAATTGGAAAGGAGGAAGTGAAACTGTCATTATTTGCAGATGACATGATATTATACACAGAAAACCCCAAAGACTCCATCAAAAATCTACTAGACTTAATAAATGAATTTGGCAAAGTAGCAGGATACAAAATTAATGTGAAGAAATCGACGGCATTCTTGTACACCAAGGATGAACTCACAGAAAAAGAAACTGAAAAAACAATCCCATTTAACATCGCGCCAAAAAAATTAAGATACCTAAGAATAAACTTAACCAAAGAAGTAAAGGACCTATTTTCAGAAAACTATAGGACATTGAAAAAAGAAATAGAGGAAGATATAAAAAAGTGGAAGCACATACCCTGTTCATGGTTTGGAAGAAGTAACATCATTAAAATGCCCATACTACCCAAAGCACTCTATACATTCAATGCAATCCCCATCAAAATACCACTGGCATATTTCACAGAAATAGAACAAATACTTCAAAAGTTCATATGGAACCAAAAAAGACCCCGAATAGCCACTGCAATCTTAAAAAAGACAAAGTAGGTGGGATCACAATACCAGATATCAGGTTGGACTACAAAGCGACTGTAATCAAAACAGCCTGGTACTGGCACAAGAACAGGCATATAGACCAGTGGAACAGAACTGAAAACCCAGAAATGGGACCAAGGCAATATGCTCAATTAATATTTGACAAAGGTAGTAAGAGTACACAGTGGAGTAAGGACAGCCTCTTTAATAAATGGTGTTGGGAAAATTGGACAGCTACATGCAAAAAAATGAAACTAGTCCATCAACTTACACCATACACAAAAATAAACTCAAAATGGATAAAAGACTTAAATGTGACCCGTGAATCCATAAAAATTCTAGAAGAAAATGTAGGCAACAAAATTTCGGACATCATACGGAGCAGAATTTTCACTGTACATCACCTAAGTCAACAGAAACAAAGGAAAAAATGAATACATGAGACTACATCAAACTAAAAAGCTTCTACACAGCAAAAGAAACAATTATCAAAATGGAGATAATTGTATGGGAGAACATCATTGCCAATGATGTATCAGATAAGGGGTTAATTTCCAATATATAGAGAGTGCTCAAACAACTCAACAAAAGGAAGACAAAGAACCCAATTAAAAAATGGGCAGAGGAGCTGAATAGACACCTCTCCAAACAGGACATACAAATGGCCAAGAGACATATGAAGAAATGCTCAACATCATTAATCATCAGAGAGATGCAAATTAAAACAACAATGTCAGAATGGCCGCCATCAACAAATCATCAAACAACAATTGTTGGCGAGGGTGTGGAGAAAAGGCGACTCTAATACACTGCTGGTGGGAATACAGACTGGTGCAGCCACTGTGGAAAACACTATGGTGTTACCTCAAAAAATTAAAAATTGAACTTCCATTTGACCCAGTGATGCCGCTTCTAGGAATATACCCTAAGAAGCCTGAAACACCAATCAGAAAGAATATATGTACCCCCATGTTTGTAGCAGCACTATATACAATAGCTAAGATCTGAAAACAACCCAAGTGTCCATCAGTAGACAAATGGATCAAAAAGCAGTGGTACATATACACAATGGAGTACTACACCGCTGTAAGAAAGAAAGATCTCTTATCCTTTGAGACGACATGGAGGGACCTGGAAAGTATTATCCTAAGTGAAATAAGCCAAGCAGAAAAAGACAAATACCACATGATCTCACTTATATACGGAATATAATGAACATAATAGTCTGAGGAATACGGTAGACCCAGAAACATGGAAGTAGGGCACAGACTGACATCCCTCAGAAGAGGGGGTGGGGGGTGGGGTGGGAAGAGATAAACCACAGAACTTACATGCATGTATGCATGACCAACGGACATGGACAACTAAGCCGGGGATGGAGCGGGGGTGGGGTGGGGAGGGGGATGCAAAAAAATTTTTTAAAAATAAAACTAAATAAACAAACAAATATTTTCTCCTATTCTGTAGGTTGTCTTTTCACTTTACTGATTGTGTCCTTTCATTGTTTACTGTTTGTTTGTTTGTTTTTTAATGTAGTCCCACTTCTCTCTCTTCACTTTTATTGTTTGTGCTTTTGGTCTCATATGCAAGAAATCATTGCCAAGCTCAAGGTCATGAAATTTTCCCCTATGTTTTCTCCTAAGAGTTTTCTAGTTTTAAGTTTTATGTTTAGGTCTATAATACCTTATGAGTTCATTTTTAGATATGGTGTAAGATAAGAGTCCAACTGCATTTATTTGCATGTGGATATCTGGTTTTCCCAACACCATTTATTAAAGAGACTGTCCTTTCCGCAATGAATGATCATGATACCCATGTCAAGGATCATTGACCATGTATGTAAGGACTGATCCAAATTTCCACATTTTATTTATTTATTTTTTAGTATTACAATTCCTACTTTTTTTGTTATAAATTAATTTATTTTTGTTATAGATGTTTCTCCTTTTTCCCCCACTAATTCCCCCCTCCCCCTCCCCCTCCTCCCTCCCTGCGCTGTCCCCAGCTTTGTTGTCCATGTCCATTGTTCATGAACACATGCATATAAGTTCTGTGGTTTATCTCTCCCCCACCACCTCCTCTGCTGGGGATTGTCAGTCTGTACCCCACTTCCACGTCTCTGGGACTACCCCATTCATCAGACTGTTATGTTCATTATATTCCACAAATAAGTGAGATCATATGAAACTTGTCTTTCTCTGATTGGCTTGTTTCGCTTAGGATAATACTTTCCAGGTCCCTCTATGTCGTCTCGAAGGATAAGAGATCTTTCTTTCCTACAGCGGTGTAGTACTCCATTGTGTATATGTACCACTACTTTTTTATCCATTCGTCAACTGATGGACATTTGGGCTGTTTCCAGATCTTAGCTATTGTATATAGTGCTGCTACAAACATGGGGGTACATATATTCTTTCTGATTGGTGTTTCAGGCTTCTTAGGGTATATTCCTAGAAGCAGGATCACTGAGTCAAATGGAAGTTCCATTTTTAATTTTTTGAGGTAACACCATAGTGTTTTCCACAGTGGCTGCACCAGTCTGTATTCCCACCAGCAGTGTATTAGAGTCGCCTTTTCTCCACACCCTCGCCAACACTTGTTGTTTGATGATTTGTTGATGGCGGCCATTCTGACAGGTGGGAGGTGATACCTCATTGTTGGTTTAATTTGCATCTCTCTGATGATTAGTGATGTTGAGCATTTCTTCATATGTCTCTTGGCCATTTGTATGTCCTGTTTGGAGAGGTGTCTATTCAGCTCCTCTGCCCATTTTTTAATTGGATTCTTTGTCTTCCTTTTGTGGAGTTGTATGAGCACTCTATATATATTGGAAATTAACCCCTTATCTGATATATCATTGGCAATTATGCTCTCCCATACAGTGGGTAGCCTTTTCGTTTTGATGATTGTATCATTCGCTATGCAGAAGCTTTTGAGTTTGATGAAATCCCATGTGTTCATTTTCTCCTTTGTTTCTGAAATTGCCTTAGGTGATGTATCCGTGAAAATTCTGCTGCGTATGATGACTGAAATTTTGTTGCCTACAGTTTCGTCTAGGATTTTTATGGATTCCTGAGTCACATTTAAGTCTTTTATCCATTTTGAGTTTATTCTTGTGTAGGGTGTAAGTTGATGGTCTAGTTTCATTTTTCTACATGTAGCTGTCCAATTTTCCCAACACCATTTATTAAAGAGGCTGTCCTTATTAAAGAGGCTGTCCTTATTCCACTGTATGCTCTTGCCACCTTTGTCAAATATCAATTGAGCATATTGCCTTGGGTCCATTTCTGGGTTCTCTGTTCTGTTCCACTGGTCTAAATGCCTGTTCTTGTGCTAGTTCCACGCTGTTTTGATTACAGTGGCTTTGTAGTATAAGCTGAAATCTGGTAAGGTGATCCCTCCAACTTTGTTCTTCCTTTTCAAGATTGCTATGGCTATTTGAGGTCTTTTTTGGTTCCATATGAACTTTTGAAGTACTTGTTCTAATTCTGCGAAGTATGCCGTTGGTATTTTGATGGGGATTGCATTGAATCTATAGATTGCTTTGGGTAGTATGGACATTTTAATGATATTAATACTTCTAATTCATGAACAAGGTATGTGCTTCCACTTTTTTATATCTTCCTCTATTTCTTTTTTCAATGACCTGTAGTTTTCTGTGAATAGGTCCTTTATTTCTTTGGTTAAGTTTATTCCTAGGTACCTTAATTTTTTTGCCACAATGGTAAATGGGATTGTTTTCTTAGTTTCTCTTTCTGTGAGTTCATCATTGGTGTATAAGAATGCCATCGATTTCTTGACATAATTTTGTATCCTGCTACTGTGCCAAATTCATATATTAAGTCTAGTAGATTTTTTATGGAGTCTTTGAGGTTTTCTATATATAGTATCATGTCATCTGCGAATAATGACAGTTTTACTTCCTCCTTTCCAATTTGGATCCTTTTTATTTTTTCTTCCTGTCTAATTGCTGTGGCTAAGACTTCCAGTACTATGTTAAATAAGAGTGGCGAAAGTGGGCATCCTTGCCTTGTTCCTGTTCTTAAGGGAAATGCTTTTAGTTTCTGTCCATTGAGTATAATGTTGGCTGTAGCTCTTTCATATATGGCCTTTATTATGTTGAAATATGATCCCTCTATTCCCACATTGCTGAGCGCTTTTATCAGAAATGGATGCTGGATTTTGTCAAAGGCTTTTTCAGCATCTATTGATATGATCATGTGGTTTTTATTCTTCATTTTATTTATGTGGTGTATCACGTTTATTGATTTGCGAATATTGTACTAGCCTTGCATCCCTGGGATGAATCCCACTTGGTCATGGTGAATAATTTTTTTGATGTATTGCTGGATCCGATTTGCTAGTATTTTGTTCAGGATTTTGGCACCTATGTTCATCAGGGATATTGGCCTATAGTTTTCTTTCTTTGTAATGTTTTTTTCTGGTTTTCTAATTAGAATTACGCTGGCCTCATAGAACGAGTTTGGAAGTCTTCCTTCTTCTTGAATTTTTTGAAATAGTTTCAGAAGAATGGGTGTTAGTTCTTTGAATGTTCGGTAAAACTCCCCCATGAATCCATCCGGGCCTGGGCTTTTGTTTACTTGGAGAGTCTTGATTATATCTTCAATTTCTTCTGTTGTCATTGGTCTGTTCAAGTTTTCTATCTCTTCCTTGTCCAGTTTTGGGAGACTGTGTGTTTCCAGAAATTTGTCCATTTCACTTAGATTGTCGAATTTGTTGCCATATAATTGTTCATAGTAGCTGTCAACGATCTTTTGTATTTCTGTGGTGTCAGGTGCTACGTCTCGTCTTTCATTTCTGATTTTGTGTATTTGGGTTCTCTCTCTTTGTTTCTTGGTGAGTCTAGCTAAGGGTCCATCAATCTCATTTATCTTTTCGAAAAACCAGCTCTTTGTTTCATTGATCCTTTGAGTTGTTTTTTTGGACTCTATGTCATTTATTTCTGCTCTGATCTTTACTATTTCCTTCCTTCTACTTGCTCTGGGGTTTTCTTTTTGTTAGCTCTCTAGTTCTTTAAGTTTTGAGGTTAGATAGTCTATTAGAGATTTTTCTTGTTTTTTGAGGTTGGCCTCTAGTGCTATGAACTTCCCTCTCAGAACTGCTTTCGCTGCATTCCATAGATTTTGTGTTGTTGTGTTCTCATTTTCATTGGTTTCCAGGAAGTTTTTAAATTCTTCCTTGATCTCCTCAGTAACCCATTCATTGTTTAATAACATGCAATTTGCTTCAATGTGTGCAAATGTCTTTGCATATTCTTGTTGCAATTGATTTCTAGTTTCATGCCATTGTGATCTGAGAAGATGCTTGATATGATTTCAGTCTTCTTGAACTTGTAGAGCCTTGCTTTGTGTCCTAACATGTAGTCTATCTTTGAGAATGTCCCATGTGCACTTGAGAAGAATGTGTATTCTGTAGTTTTGGGGTGTAATTCTCTGTAGATATCTATTAAATTCATTTGGTCCAGTGCTTCATTTAGAGTCTCTGTTTCCTTGCTAATTTTTTGTCTAGAGGATCTATCCAGTGATGTCAGCAGGGTGTTGCAGTCCCTTGCTATGATTTTATTGCTGTCGATTTCTCCTTGGAAGTCTTCCAGAAGATTTTTAATATATTTTGCTCCTATATTGGGTGCATATATGTTTATCAAAGTTATATCTTCTTGTTGGATAGATGCTTTCAATATTATGTAGTGTTCTTCTTTGTCTCTAGTCATGGCCTTCATTTTGAAGTCTATTTTATCAGATATGAGTATTGCTAACCCAGCTTTTTTTCCTTTTCTTTTGCTTGGAAGATTTTTTTCTATCCCTTCACTTTCAACCTATGTGAGTCTTTTGTTGTGAGGTGGGTCTCTTGAAACAACATATAGATGAGTCATGGTTTTTTATCCAATCAGCTACTCTGTGTCTTTTTATGGGAGCATTCAATTCATTTACATTTAAGGTGCTTATTGATATGTACTTATTTATTGCCATTTTTGTTTAGTGTGGTTCTATTTTTCTTCCCATTTCTCTTGCTAATTACAGCAATCCTTTTAACATTTCTTGCAGTGCTGGTTTGGTGCTAATGTATTCCCTTAGCCTTTTTTGGTCTGGGAAGCTCTTTATTTATTTGATCTTCTATTTTGAATGATAGCCTTGCTGGGTAGAGTAGTCTTGGATTCAGATCCTTGTTTTTCATGACCTTGATTACCTCATGTCATTCCCTTCTGTCATGTAGTGTTTCTGTTGAGAAGTCAGCTGAGAGTCTCATGGGGTTTCCTTTGTAGGTAACCTGTTGCTTCTCTCTTGCTGCTTTTAGGATTCTCTCCTTGTCTTGAATTTTTAGCAAATTTCCACATTTTAAATGTTAAACTATTGAACTATCTTTTTGCTTATTAAGCTCTTTAATATCCAGCCCATGATAGGGCTTACCATTTTCCTGCATATGACAGCCTTTTCCCTGAGAGGAATTCTGCCAGATGTGAAAATTTTACATTTCCCCTCACTGTCACATCTGTGAACCCAGTCTCCCTGGGCTGCAGAGTGCGTGTGTGCGTGTGTGTGTGTGTGAGAGAGAGAGAGAGAGCGAGAACACTGCCCTGCAAACTGTAGATTTTTAAACCTATATTCGTTAAGAGATATATGTGTAAAGTGTAATAATATATATAATTTACATAAAACTAGTCTAAAAAACCAGACATGCATATTCCCACTACCCATTTTAAGAAAGGGAACATCAGAAATACCATCAAGAATGCTCTTCAAACTGAGGTTTTCAGCCCCCTCATTCTTCCTCACCGGCTCTCAGGTACATAAAAACTTTCTGGGGGTAAATCTATATTTGTCTGTTTAAAGAAATCTATTTCTAGATACCCAAATTTCATATATACTGTTCATAAACCCAATCTTCCTGAGAACACTTGAGTTTATAATAGTCCTCTTTCCACGTAACCAAAGCAGCCATTGCAAATATCACAGAGGAACAGAGTCCTGGGGAGTGAACCCTCTCATCTCCAGGTGGGCCAGGTCTCCTGAAGGATTAGACAAGGCATCATAAACCCACATGGCTTTCTTTGTTTCCCATTACCTACGTATTTCTGATAGGAGTAAAACATGAATTTTAGAAGCAAATATTTTGGCTCCTGTTAAGATGTTCTGAAGTCAGATCTATGGTGATGATAAGGATTGGGGTGGCCATGATCATTTTCCCTCTTTCTTCCCCAGTTTATTTTCAAAGAATGAGATAGAGTCCCAGGAGAGCAAACCAAGAAGAACATGGGCAAGAATATTCAAGGCTAAAAGCCTGGGCTTTTTCCATATATTTGAAAAGAAGTGTTTCTGCTCAGCTATTTTCAAGACTCTTTCATAGGGTGTGTCATTTGCTGGAAATAAAAACATCTTGATAGGGTGAAGAAGTAGAATTATTCTAATTCTTTTCAATTAAACTGGAATGTTTTTGGGACTGCCAACATTTTCAGGATAATTTTGTGTAAAATCCAAAAATAAAATTGTTCTCCTACTTTGTTTATGTGGTATGTAGTATTCAGTGTAGTAATTAAAATCTACTTAATTAACTTTATTAAGAATTTTCTTTCTAATCATACTGATTCCTCATCTTATTTCATCCTATAAAATTCTTACCATTTTCTCCTATTAATAAAAAATTTCTAAATGTGTATATGCACCACAGCTTTTTTATCCATTCATCAATTGATGGACATTTGGGCTGTTTCCAGATCTTAGTTATTGTAAATAGTGCTGCTATGAACATGGGGGTACATATATTCTTTCTGATTGGTGTTTCAGGCTTCTTAGTGTATATTCTTAGAAGTGGGATCACTGGGTCAAATGGCAGTTCAATTTTTACATGCACCTGTAACAAAATAATTAAATTAAATAATTAAATGATTAAATTAAATATTTTTTTAAAAAAAGAAGTTCACTATTAAACCATAAAAAGATATAGACTGAACTTAGATGCATATTGCTAAGTGAAAGAAGCCAATATAAAAAGTCTACATATGTGTGATTCCAACTATATGACATTGTGGGAAAAGGCAAAACTACGGATACAGTAAAAAGATCAGTTGTTGCCAGGGGCTGGAGGGAGGGAGAGATGAACAGGCAGGGCACATGAGGCTTTTAGGGCAGTGAAACCATTGTGTATGGTGCTGCAATGGTGGATGCATGTCATTTACACATTTGTCAAAACACATAGAATGTATAAGAGTGAACCTTAGCGTAAACTATGGACGTTAAGTGATAATGATGTGTCAGTGTTTTCATCGGTCTGGTTTTAACAAAGGTAACAATGTGGTATGAGATGTCAATAGTGGGGGAGGTTTTGCCTTGGTGGCAGCAAGAGTTGTATGGAAATCCTGTACTTTCTGCTCAATTGCTGTGAAGCTAAAACTTCTGTGAAATATAACGTCTATTTAAAAATTTAAAAAATAAAAATATCTAACCTAATAGGAAAAAAAAAATTCCTAAATAAACTGCTAGTCTCACTATTCTTACCAGTACAGACTTTCTCTTCTTCAAAAGCTTAGAAGATCATGATTCTTCTTATGAAGAATGTATTTCCAGATTCCCAGTCAAGATGGTGGTGTAGGTAAATGTGGTACTCGCATCCTCTCATGAACACATCGATATTACAACTAAACTGCAGAACAACCATCATTCAGAACCACCTGAAATCTATCCGAATAGAAGTCATACAACTATGCATTTAAAGAAGAAGTCACTTCGAGAGGGGTAGGAGAGGCGGGCACTCAGAATGGGCTGATCTTACACCCACATGTGGTGAATAAAAATTGGGAGGAATATCTCAGCTTTGGAGGTGCCCACTGAGAAGTGAGGGGTCCCAGGCCCACACCAGGTCCCCAAGCCCAGGGTTCCAGTGCCAGGAAGAGAAATCCCCATAACTTCTGGCTGTAAAAACCAGTATGGATTCAAACTGAGGGATATGAAGGGCTGCGGGAGTCCCAGGCAGTTCCTCTTAAAGGGCCCACACACAGATCTACTTGGCCTTACTCACTCCCTCTGAGCTCCATCACTGGGATAGTAGCTCAAAAGGCAACAAGAACATAGGGAGAGAAACTGAAGTGCCTGGCATCATGGCAAGAGCTGGCGGGGAGCAGCTTTCTCCCAAACGAAAGTGCTGGCATACATCATTGTTCCTTTGATGAACCCTCCCCCACAGAGCCAATAGGTGGGCACGTTATCTGAGTCTCCATCAACTTGGCTCACACCTTTCTCTCCACTCTCATGATGCCTTGAGACCCTGCCCCACCAACTTGCAGGCTCACCCAAGCTGTTTCCAGTGCCTTTTCCATATGAATAACCTGTCTTGGCTCATGCTTCAGACTTTCCTAAAATCTCTCAAACAAGCAGCAAACCCCATACCTCTTGCTAAGTGGCACCAGGCCCATCAAAAGCAGCACCTGGCTGTGGTTTGCAGCTTGGCCTCACCTGGGCACCTCCAAGCCCAGTACAAGTAGTATCCCGCAGCAGGCTGCACTGTATCTCAAGCCAGGTGACCTTGAGCAGAATGCAGCCTGTGGCTGACCTTGGCCTGCATCTCCCGGGAGTCTCCAGAGCCACTGCACTGGATAGACAGCTTCAGACCATGTCAAAACACCACCCAAACAACTCCACACAATCAAGGGGAAGACTCAGTAGGTACCAGAGCCCTACTGAAGTAGGTCCTACTTTTTGGGGTGAGCCCCTGCATAGCTGATCCTCCACAGTGGTCGATGATTGCAGCCAGTCCTTGCAACAAATCAGTCTGGGGGTAAATCCTCCCACTGATGTTCTAACAGCAATCAATGCTCAACTTTGAGAGGAGTATATACACAGCCCAAAGGGGGTGCACTTTGAGTGCCCAGCTTGGGTGACTGGAAAGGCTCTGCCACTCCCTACAGGACATCTACTACATTAGGCCACTCTACTGATCCCACAAGATGTAGGAGCTCTATATAATACATAGAAATAAACACAGGGACGCTGCCAAAATGAGGAGATGAAGAAACATTTCCCAAATGAAAGAACAGAACAAAACTTCAGAAAAAGAACTAAACAAAATGGAGACAAGCAATCTACTAGATGTGGAGTTCAAATCACTGATTATAAGGATGCTCAATGAACGTAGGGGAAGAGTAGTTGAACTTACAACTTCAACAGCATAAGACAGGACATGGAAACCATGGAAAAAAGTCAGAAATCAAGAATACACTAACTGAAATAAAGAATAATTTACAGGAACTCAACAGTAGAATAGATGAAGCCAAGAATCAAATCAGTGATTTGAAATATAAGGAAATAAAAACACTGAATCAGAACAGAAAAAAGAATCCCAAAAAATAAAGATAGTGTAAGGAGCCTCTGGGACAACTTCAAGTGTACTAATATTTGCATCATGGGGGTGCCAGAAGGAGAAGAGAAAGAGCAAGAAATTGAAAACCTA
This sequence comes from Molossus molossus, assembly GCF_014108415.1. NCBI lineage: Eukaryota > Metazoa > Chordata > Mammalia > Chiroptera > Molossidae > Molossus > Molossus molossus. The sequence goes on along the minus strand of NW_023425347.1, from coordinate 21,211,928 downwards.
TTTTAAAAATATAATGACAGAAAACTTCCCTAACCTGGTGAAGAAAATAGACATACAAGTCCAGAAAGCACAGAGAATCCTAAACAAGATGAATGTAAAGAGACCCATGTAAAGACACCCACATCAAGACACATTATAATTAAAATGCAAAACATTAAAGACAAAGAGAAAATCTTTTTTAAATGTTTTTATTGATTTTTTAGAGAGAGAGGAAGGGAGAGAGAAATAGAAACATTGATACATTGATGTGAGAGAGAAACATCAATCAGCTGCCTCCTGCATGCCCCCAGGCGTATGCCCTGACCAGGACCTCTCAGTCCATGGGACGACACTCAGTCCACTGAGTCACACTGGCCAGGTGAGAAAATCTTAAAAGCAACAAGAGAAAAGCAGTTAGTTGCCTATAAAAGAGCACCCATAAGGCTGCTAGCTGATTTCTCAAAAGAAACTTTGCAGGCCAGAAGGGAATGGCAAGAAATATTCAGAGTGATGAAAAGCAAAAACCTACAACCAAATTACTCTATCCTGCAAAGCTATCATTTAGAATCAATGGACATATAAAGAGTTTCCCAGACAAGAAAAAGCTAAAGGAGTTCATCACCACCAAACCAGTATTATAGGAAATGTTGAAGGGTCTTCTTGAAGATGAAGAACAAAAATATGGACAATAAAATGGCAATAAATACATATTTATCAACAACTGAATCTACAAACAAAATATACAAGCAAAACAGAAACAGACTCATAGATACAGAGAGCTTTCTGTTGGCTGCCAGATGGGAGGAGGGTTGAGGGGATGGGTGATAAAGGTGAGGGATTAAGAAATACAAATCGGTTGTTAGAATGATGAACCTCCGAAGGAGGAGGGAGGGGGCAGGAAGAGATAAACCAAGGAACTCATATGCATATATGCATAACCAATGGACACAGACAATAGTGTGGAGAAGGCAGGCACAGGAGTGGGGAGGAGGAGGTCAATGGGGGAAAAAAGAGGGGACATCTATAATACTCTTCACAATAAAGATACGTTTAAAAATGGGGGGGGGTACTTATATGTATGATTCCAAACCATAAAAATCCTAGAAGAAAACATAGGCAGTAAAACCTCAGATATTTCTCATAGCAGTGTTTTTTCTGATATATCTCTTCAGGTCATGGAAATGAAAGAATAAAATAAATAAATGGGACTGCAGCAAAGGAAACCATCAACAAAATGAAAAGACAAACCACTGAATGGGAGAACATATTCACCAATGATACATCTGATAAGGGGTTAATATCCTAAATTTATAAAGTATCCGAACAACTAATCATCAGAGAAATGCACATTAAAACCACAGTGAGAGACATCGACTGGCCACCTCCCTCCCAGGGTCAGAGACAAACCCGCAACCAAGGTACCTGCCCGGACCAGGAGTTGAACCCGCGACCCTTCGGTCCACAGCCCGAGGCTCTCACCGCTGAGCCAAACCGGCCTGGCAAAACCACAGTGAGATACCACCTCACATCTGTCAGAATGGCTATCATCAATAAGTCAACAAACAACAAGTGTTGGTGAGGATGTAGAGAAAAGGGAACCCTCATGCACTATTGGTGGGAATGAAGATTGGGGCAGCCACTATGGAAAACAGGATAAAGTTTCCTCAAAAAATCAAAAATGGAACTGCCATGTGACCCAGCAATTCCCCTTCAGGGAATATATCCAAAGAAACCAAAACACTGATTCCAAAGCATATATGCACTCCTCTGTTTATTGCAGAGCTATTTACAATAGCCAAGATTTGGAAGCAGCCCAAGTGCCCATCAATAGATGAGTAAATAAAAAAAAGCTGTGGTACATTTACACAATTAATACTACTTGGCCATAAAAAAAAAGGAAAGAAAATTTTACCTTTTGTGACAGACCTAGAGGGTATTATGCAAACTGAAATAAACCAGTCAGAGAAAGACAAATACTACATGATCTCACTTATATGTGGAATCAAATGAACTAAATAAACAAACAAAATAGAAACAGACTCATAAATACAGAAAACAGACTAGCAGCTGTCAGAGGGGAGGGGGGACTGCTGTGTGAAATAGGTGAAGGGACTAAGAAAAAAACCTCACAGACACAGATAAGGAAAAGATGGTTGGAGACAGGTAAAAAAGGGTAAAGGGGGTATAAATGGTAACGGAAGGAGACTAGATTTTGGATGGTGAACACACAATATGCAGATGATGTATTATAGAATTGTACACTTGAAACCTATATAATTTTATTAACCAATATAACTCCAATAAATTCAATAAAATATATTAAAAATAAATAACATACATAACCAATCTAGGATAATTATTTTTAAATCTTAGAGCCTTATGATTTCTGGAAATGAAGTAAATGTTAAGAATTTCATTTATATGCATATTTGGCTTTGGATAAGTATGATATAGTAAGGAATACATTGCTTTCAAGTTTAAAGATGTATTAAGACAACCCTGGCTGGTTTGGCTCAGCAGTCAGAATGTCCACTACAGACCGAAGAGTCCAGTCAAGGGCACATACCTCGGTTATGGTTTGGTCCCTGTTCCTGGTCTGGTCATACAAGGGGCAACCAGTCGATGTGTCTCTCTCACATCAATGTTTCTTTCTCTCTCTCTCTCTCTCTCTCTCTCTCTCTCTCGCTCTCTCTCTCTCTTTCTTCCTTCCTCCCTCCCTCCCCCACTCCCTCACACTCTATCTGAAGATAAATGTTAAAATATCCTCGGGTGAGGATTTTAAACAAAATGTATTGGGACAAAACTTTGTTGAGGAAGTAGAATAGAAATATGATTCGAGATTTACATATATTTCATGTTTAAAAGCTGGTTTGTGTATGTTTTAAGTGGTTGGTTGTAATAGTATCAAAATTTATAATGGATTCTTTTAAAAAGCTTTTAAAAGCAAGATATGACGATATTATTTTCATTTTTTTCCATCACCATTTATCCTCCCTATCCTCTCCTCCACCTATGACAGTATCATTTTTGTTTGTTTTTTAATCCTTACCCAAGGATATGCTTAGAGAGAGGAAGGGAGAAAGATAGAGAGAGAAACATCATTTGGTTGCCCTCCGTACGCGCCCATACCGGGAATCAAGCCGGCAACCTTTCAGTGCACAGGAGGATGCTCAACCAGCTGAGCCAAACTGGCTGGGAGACAGTACCATTTTTATATGTCAGTATTTATAACATGCTAGCAATTACATTCCGTGCAACTATTTCAACTTACAATAAAAATTTTAGATCTTAACTGTAATATGTGAAAGCAAATACATGGTTTTTCAAAATTCTTTAAGGAAATAAGTGAAGAAAATATTGCCTTAAGGAGTCCTATATCCTTCTCAATGCATCGCCATCTGACAAAGGTAACAAATGAGTGGTATGTTAAGTATGCACCTGCTTCTTTTTGCAGCTTCACCACATAGGCATGTATCTCTAAGCATTTATTGTTAGGTTTAGCCGTTTTACCCTCTATAAAGAGTCCCCTCATTCTTGTGGGTTTTTCACTTAATGTTTTTGAGATTCATCTATTTAGAGATATGTTAAAATAGCTTTTTAAAAAATATATATATAGATGTTGTTATTGATTTTTTTTAGAGAAAAGAAGGGAGAGAGAAAAACATTGATGTCAGAGAGAAACATGGATCAGCTGCCTCCTGCACGCCCCCTACTGGGGATCGAGCCTGCAACCCATGCATGTGCCCTGACAGGGAATCGAACAGGGACTTCTCAGTCCATTGGATGACGCTCAACCCACTGAGCCAGCCCAGTCAAGCTAAAACAGCGTTTTTGTTTTAACTGCTATATAGTATTCTTTTGCATAAAATGTACCACAATTTACTTAACAATTGTCTGGTCCATTTGACATCTGAAAACAATTTACTCCAGATTTTTGCTTTTAAAAACACTAACATAAAATGCTGTTATCAATATTCTTTTTTTTAATTAATTAATTTTTTTATTAATTTTTGTTACAGATGGTTCTCCTTTTTCCCCCACTGATTCCCCCCTTCCCCTCCCTTCCTGCCCTGTCCCCAGTTTGTTGTCCATGTCCACTGTTCATGCATACATGCATATAAGTTCTGTGGTTTATCTCTCCCCCACCACCCCCTCTTCTGGGGATTGTCAGTCTGTACCCCACTTCCACGTCTCTGGGACTACTCCATTCCTCAGACTGTTATGTTCATTATATTCCACAAATAAGTGAGATCATATGATACTTATCTTTCTCTCTTTGGCTTGTTCCATTTAGGATGATACTTTCCAGGTCCATCCATGTAGTTTCAAAGGATAAGAGATCTTTCTTTCTTACAACTGCGTAGTACTCCATTGTGTATATGTACCACTGCTTTCTTATCCATTCATCTACTGATGGACACTTGGGCTGTTTCCAGATCTTAGCTATTGTAAATAGTACTGCTATGAACATGGAGGTACATACATTCTTTCTGATTGGTGTTTCTGGCTTCTTAGATATATTTCTAGAAGTGGGATCACTGGGTCAAATGGAAGTTCAATTTTTAATTTTTTGAGGTAACACCTTATTGTTTTCCATAGTGGCTGCACCAGTGTGCATTCCCTCCAGCAGTGTACTAGAGTCCCCTTTTCTCCACACCCTCGCCAACACTTGTTGTTTGATGATTTGTTGATGTCGGCCATTCTGACAGATGTGAGGTGATACCTCTTTGTTGTTTTAATTTGCATCTCTCTGATGATTAGTGAGGATGAGCATTTCTTCATATGTCTCTTAGCCATTTGTATGTCCTGTTTGGAGAGGTGTCTAATTAGTTCCTCTACCCATTTTTTGATTGGGTTCTTTGTCTTCCTTTTGTGGAGTTGTATTAGCACTCTATATATATATTGGAAATTAACCCCTTATCTGATATATCATTGGCAATTATGCTCTCCCATACGGTGGGTAGCCTTTCCGTTTTGATGATTGTATCTTTCACTGTGAGAAGCTTTTGAGATTGATATAGTCCCATGTGTTCATTTTCTCCTTTGTTTCTATTGCCTTAGGTGATGTGTCAGTGAAAATTCTGCTGCGTATGATGTCTGAAATTTTGTTCTCTACAGTTTCTTCTAGGATTTTTATGGATTCCTGAGTCACATTTAAGTCTTTTATCCATTTTGAGTTTATTCTTGTGTAGGGTGTAAGTTGATGGTCTAGTTTCATTTTTCTGCATGTAGCTGTCCAATTTTCCCAGCACCATTTATTAAAGAGGCTGTCCTTACTCCATTGTATGCTCTTGCCACCTTTGTCAAATATTAATTGAGCATATTGCCTTGGGTCCACTTCTGGGTTCTCTGTTCTGTTCCACTGGTCTATATGCCTATTCTTGTGCCAGTACCAGGCTGTTTTGATTACAGTGACTTTGTAGTATAAGCTGAAATCTGGTAATGTGATCCCTCCAACTTTGTTCTTCCGTTTCAAGATTGCTGTGGCTATTCGAGGTCTTTTTTGGTTCCATATGAACTTTTGAAGTTCTTGCTCTAATTCTGTGAAGTATGCCGTTGGTATTTTGATGGGGATTGCATTGAATCTATAGATTACTTTGGGTATTATGGGCATTTTCATGATGTTAATTCTCCCAATCCATGAACAGGGTATGTGCTTCCACTTTTTTATATCTTCCTCTATTTCTTTTTTCAGTGACCTGTAGTTTTCTGCGAATAGGTCCTTTATTTCTTTGGTTAAGTTTATTCCTAGGTATCTTAATTTTTTTTTTTTTTTTTTTTTTTTTATCCTCACCCGAGGATATTTTCCATTTTTTGTACAGATAGAGTGGGAGGGAGAGAGAGGAAGGAGAGAGAGAGAGAGAAACATCGACGTGAAGGGACACATCGAGTGGCTGCCACCCGCACGACCAACCAGGGCCGGGGACAAACTGCAACCGAAGTACGCGCCCTTAGCGGGAACCGAACCCGGTCTCTCCAGACCTCAGGCCGACGCTCTAACCGCTGAGCCAAACAGGCCAGGGCAATCCACATTTTTTTTTTTTTTTTTATCCTCACCCGAGGACATTTTTCCATTTTTTGTACAGAGTGGGAGGGAGAGAGATGAAGAGAGAGAGAGGGAAACATCGATGTGAAAGGGACACATCGAGTGGCTGCCACCCGCACGACCAACCAGGGCCGGGGACAAACTGCAACCGAGGTACATGCCTTTAGCGGGAACCAAACCCGGGTCTCTCCGGACCGCAGGCGGACGCTCTAACCGCTGAGCCAAACCGGCCAGGGCAGTATCTTAAATTTTTTTGCCACAATGGTAAATGGTATTCTTTTCTTACTTTCTCTTTCTGTGACTTCATCCTTGGTGTATAAGAATGCCATCAATTTCTTGACGTTAATTTTGTATCCTGCTTCTTTGCCAAGCTCATTTATTAAGTCTAGTAAATTTTTGATGGAGTCTTGGGGGTTTTCTATGTATAATATCATGTCATCTGCAAATAATGACAGTTTCACTTCCTCCTTTCCGATTTGGATCCCTTTTATTTTTTCTTCCTATCTAATTGCTGTGGCTAAGACTTCCAGTACTATGTTAAATAAGAGTGGCGAAAGTGGGCATCCCTGTCTTGATCCTGTTCTTAAGGAAAGTGTTTTAGTGTTTGCCCATTGAGTATGATGTTGGCTGTAGCTCTTTCATATATGGCCTTTATTATGTCTAGATATGATCCCTCTATTCCCACATTGCTGAGCACTTTTATGAGAAATGGATGCTGGATTTTGTCGAAGGCTTTTTCGGCATCTATTGATATAATCATGTGGTTTTTATTCTTCATTTTGTTTATGTGGTGTATCACGTTTATTGATTTGTGAATATTGTACCAGCCTTGCATCCCTGGAATGAATCCCACTTGGTCATGGTGGATAATTTTTTTGGTGTATTGCTGAAGACAATTTGCTAGTATTTTGTTCAGGATTTTGGTGTCTATGTTCATCAGGGATATTGGCCTGCAGTTTTCTTTCTTTGTAGTGTCTTTTTCTGGTTTTGGAATTAGAATTATGCTGGCCTTATATAACAAGTTTGGAAGTCTTCCTTCTCTTGAATTTTTTGAAATAGTTTGAGGAGAATGGGTGTTAGTTCTTCTTTGAATGTTTGGTAAAACTCCCCCATGAAGCCATCCGGGCCTGGGTTTTTGTTTGCTTGGAGAGTCTTGATTACATCTTCAATTTCTTCTGTTGATATTGGTGTGTTCAAGTATTCTATCTCTTCCTTGACCAGTTTTGGGAGACTGTGTGTTTCTAGAAATTTGTCCATTTCACTTAGATTGTCGAATTTTTTGCCATATAATTGTTCATAGTAGTTGTTAACGATCTTTTGATTTCTGTGGTGTCAGGTGCTACTTCTCCTCTTTCATTTCTGATTTTGTGTATTTGGGTTCTCTCTCTTTCTTTCTTGGTGAGTCTAGCTAAGGGTCCATCAATCTTGTTTATCTTTTCAAAACACCAGCTCTTTGTTTCATTGATCCTTTGAATAGTTTTTTTTTTTGGTCTCTATGTCATTTATTTCGGCTCTAATCTTTACTATTTCCTTCCTTCTACTTGCTCTGGGGTTTTCTTTTTGTTTGCTCTCTAGTTCTTTAAGTTGTGAGATTAGATAGTCTATTAGAGATATTTCTTGTTTTTTGAGGTAGGCCTATAGTGCTATGAACTTCCCTCTCAGAACTGCTTTCGCTGCATCCCATAGGTTTTGTGTTGTGTCTTCATTTTCATTGGTTTTTATGAAGTTTTTAATTTCTTCCTTGATCTCCTCGGTGACCCATTCATTGTTTAATAACATGCTATTTAGCTTCCATGTGTTCAAATGTCTTTGTATGTTCTTCTTGCAATTGATTTCTAGTTTCATGCCATTGTGATCTGAGAAGATGCTTGATATGATTTCAGTCTTCTTGAACTTGTAGAGCCTTACTTTGTGCCCTAATATGTGGCCTATCTTTGAGAATGTCCCATGTGCAAATGAGAAGAATGTGAATTCTGTAGTTTTGGGGTGTAATTCTCTGTAGATATCTATTAAATTCATTTGGTCTAGTGCTTCATTTAGAGTCTCTGTTTCTTTGCTAATTTTTTGTCTAGATGATCTATCCAGTGATGTCAGCGGGGTGTTGAAGTCCCCTGCTATGATTGTATTGCTGTCAATTTCTCCTTGGAAGTCCTCCAGAAGATTTTTAATATATTTTGGTGCTCCTATATTGGGTGCATATATGTTTATCAAGGTTATATCTTCCTGTTGGATAGATCCTTTCAATATTATGTAGTGGCCTTCTTTGTCTCTAGTCATGGCCTTCATTTTGAAGTCTATTTTATCAGATATGAGTATTGCTAACCCAGCTTTTTTTTTCCTTTTCGTTTGCTTGAAAGATTTTTTTCCATCCCTTCACTTTCAACCTATGTGAGTCTTTTGTTGTGAGGTGGGTCTCTTGTAAACAACATATAGATGAGTCATGTTTTCTTATCCAATCAGCTACTCTGTGTCTTTTTATGGGAGCATTCAAACCATTTACATTTAAGGTGATTATTGATATGTACTTATTTATTGCCATTTTTGTTTAGCGTGGTTCTATTTTTCTTCCCATTTCTCCTGCTAATTACAGCAGTCCTTTTAACATTTCTTGCAGTGCTGGTTTTGGTGCTAATGTATTCCTTTAGCCTTTTTTTTTTTGTCTGGGAAGCTCTTTATTTGATCTTCCATTTTGAATGATAGCCTTGCTGGGTAGAGTAGTCTTGGATTCAGATTCTTGTTTTTCATGACCTTGATTACCTCATGTCATTCCCTTCTGTCATGTAGTGTTTCTGTTGAGAAGTCAGCTGAGAGCCTTATGGGGTTTCCTTTGTAGGTAACCTTTTGCTTATCTCTTGCTGCTTTTTAGGATTCTCTCTTTGTCTTTAATTTTTGGCAGTTTGATTACTATGTGTCTTGGTGTGGGCCTGTTTGGGTTCTTCTTACTTGGGGCTCTCTGTGCTTCTTGAATTTGAATGCCTTCTTCCTTCACCAAATTAGGAAAGTTTTCTGTCACTCTTTCTTTGAATATATTCTCTAACCCTTGCTCATTTTCTTCTTCTTCGGGCACTCCTATGATGCGAATATTATTACGTTTCCAGTTGTCCCACAGTTCTCTTAAGCTGTCTTCCTGTTTTTTAGTCGTTCTTTCCTTTTGGTTTTCTGATTGGTTGATTTTTTACCCTGTGTTCTAATTCACTGATCCGGTCCTCAGCTTCCCCAACTCTGCTTTTTAGACCTTCCAATGTGTTTTTTTATTTCTGATATGTCATTTTTTATCTCTTCTTGGTGGTTTTTAATTTCCAATTGGCTTATTTTCAACTTCTCTTTGTCCTTACACATGCTGTTGAGCTTCCTCAAGATCATGGCTCTGAATTCTGGTTCTGTTAACTTGCTTAACTGGACCTCATTTATCTCATCTTCGGGAGAGGTCTCTTGTTCTTTCATTTGGCTTTTGTTTCTGTTTTTCACCATTTTGGCTATCACAATGGGCTTTGGAGTCTGCCAAATTTTCCCTGTGGGTGTTGGTGTTCTGCTGTTTGTGGCTCCCTCTCCTGGGTTTGAATGAGGCAGGGAGGACCCACTTTAAACACCACTGTCAACTCTTAACTTTCCTGGTTAGAGTTGCTAGCCCAGGGAATGGTAGTTATCCTCTAGCTTTTTTTGCCTGGAGGCTATTAGTAGAGGTCACCTGAAGAACCTTGGTTTCTGAGTTGCCTGAAGAACTCCCTGAGGTGCTCAGTGTAAGAGGATTTCCCGAGGGTGGGGCAGATGCTGGTGGTTAGTGGGCCTCAATTAGCATTTCAATGGCCACCAGTTGGGGTTGAATCTCCAAGGGAGGGGCTGCCGCCTCTCCCCAGGGCCCTGGGAAGGAGTAAGATGACCACAGTCCTGCAAAAGTTCTGAGCACCCTCCAAATCCCAAGTGTCCCCACACAGATTTAGTCCAGTCTGCCTTCCTTCTGCCGGAGCCCAAGGTGAGTGGCTGCTGCCAATTTAGCCTCTGTCCAGACACTGCATCGTGGAGCCGCCTGGGGCTTTTAACCCAAGGGCGCTGCTCCCAGCTAAGGGCGGCCGAGTCTGTGAGTCTGCAGCACCAGCCGAGGTGGTGGCACCCAGCTGAGGCGGCAGCAGCTTCCAGCCGAGTCCCCTGGTCCCAGCCGAGTCCGCTGGTCCCTGCCCAGGCTGCTGCGGATCATGGGCTCCCATTTCCCTCTTGTGTCCTCGCAAGCGTACCAGGATTGAGTCAGTGTCCCTGGTTATGTGGTCCTCCAGGCTGCCTTTCGGTTGCCTTTTTCTGATGATTTGTCTTTATTTTCGTGGTAAATCCAGTTTGTCCTGGGAGATGGTCTGTGTAGCTCCATTCACTCCGCTGCCATTCCCCCACCCCCACCCCAACTATCTTTTTTATCGTGTTTTTACTGTTTCTTTCCGTTGCAAATAAGAGAAATCCCATTTGAAATATCCTTAAGAATTTTTTTTTTTAATCCTCACCAGAGGACAGTTTTGCATTCATTTTCAGATAGAGAGGGAGAGAGAAATGAGGGAAGAGAGAGAGAGATAAATCGACATGAGACAGACACATCGACTGGTCGCCACCCACACGATCCCTACCAGGGCCGGGGACAAACTAAAACCAAGGTACATGTCCTCAGCGGGAACTGAACCAGGGACTCTCTGGTCTAACCACTGAGCCTAACAAGCCAGGGCCTTTGGCAATTTTTTTAAAGGCAGAGATTTATTGGTTTACATAACTAATTAGATATCTAAAAATTTCAAGAGCATTTGCCCTTCAGCTGCATCTAAACCCAGATTCTTAATGTTTTCGGAATTGGTCTTTTGCCATCTCTGGCTTTGCATGTGTGTGATGGCTCCTTTCTCATGCAATGTTCCCCCTTAGGGTGGCAGGACAGCTGCCTGCAATTCCAGCTAATGTCCTATCCTCTCCAAAGCCAGGGGGATTCTGCCCTCCTGACTGAAATCTCAGGATTCAATCTCATTGGCTCTGGATAGGTCAGGTGCCCATCTCCGAACAAGCAATGATGCACCACTCTGATTGGCCACGCATGTACCACGTGCCCGGGCATGGAGCTAGGGATAGAATTCTTTCAACCTAATCCTCTTGGACTGAAAATGGGGAGCAGTAATTTTAGAAGAAAAAAAGTGGGGGGGGGGTCCTTTTATCAAAAGAAGGAAGAATGGGTATCAGTTTTTCAATAAAAACAAATGTCCACTTCAGCTCTGAATTGCAGATATATTTATCCTGCTAAACTGAACCCACAGTTCTGATTCTAAGGTTGATGTCTTCACTACCTAGTAGCATAGTTTTGGTTTAATCACTTAACCCCTTTAAGTTCATTTACTTTTAAAATGAAGGAGAAAAGGAGGTGAACTCATCACTAAAGCTATTTCTACTCTTAATCCCCTCATTTCATGATATATATGTTAAGTGAGTAAAGGAAAACGACTTTAAAATATATTCTCGGTGTGGTAAGATGAGAGATGTTTTCCTTTGTGTTTTTCAGTTTTCTATCCCGAGGCTGGATTATACTTTTAAAAATATTTACTTTCTTTTTTTAATTTTTACCTGAGAATATGTTCATTGATTTTAGAGAGGGAGGGAGGGAGGGAGGGGGGAAGGGAGGGAGGGAAGGAGAAGAAGAAGAAGAAGAAGAAGGAGAAGGAGAAGAAGGAGAAGAAGGAGAAGAAGGAGAAGAAGGAGAAGAAGGAGAAGAAGGAGAAGAAGGAGAAGAAGGAGAAGAAGAAGAAGAAGAAGAAGAAGAAGAAGAAGAAGAAGAAGAAGAAGAAGAAGAAGAAGAAGGAGAAGAAGGAGAAGAAATAATAATGATGTGAGAGAGAAACATCTATTGGTTGCCTTCTGTATGTGCTCCGATTGGGGATCTAACTTGAAACCTGGGTATATGCCCTGACCGGGAGTCGAACCCAAAATCTTTAGTGTGTCCAGGACAATTCTGAGCCACACAGGCCAGGACACAAATATTTACTTTCAAAATCAAAAGTAACACATGAATATATTCTCATTTTTAAAAAATACGTCAAATATACAAGATAAAGTTTCCTTTTGTACCACTCAAAATCTGAGTCCTATTTCTAGAGGAAATTACTCACCAATTTGGTATTTATCCAAACTTGTCTTTACTTTGAGTTTCGATGTGTGTGTGTGTCTGTCTATGTCTATTCTCTGTGTGCGTTTATATGTAGGAAGGGTTAATTTTATATCTAAATCTTGTCATATTTACTTCTTGTTCTGCAAATTGTATTTCCAACAATATCTTTTGTAGACCTTTCCACATTGGTACACATAGGTCTGCCCGTCTTCTGGTGAGTGCTGCCTAGGATGTACCGAGGGCTACGTATTCCCATTCCAATGTTCCCAGGGTTGCCTGCGTCCAGCTCTGCTGCACTGAGTGTACTTGTGCTTTCACACTGGCCTCAGCAAGTGGATCTCTAAGGTACAAACAGACGTGGAGTTACTGAGTCATGGACTGTGTACGTTTTCATTCTAACAGACACTGCAAAACTGTACTGTGGAGTAGCTATAAAAATACACACTCACAACAGCAATGAGTAAGAGTACCCATGTCTGACTGATGAATCTCAGAGGGAAGGGTGGGGGGTGCGGGAAAAGATAAACTAAAGAGCATATATGCATCTATGCATAACCAATGGACACAGACAATAGTGTGGGGAAGGCAGGAGGAGGTGGGAGCTGGGAGGAAGGGTGTCAATGGGGGAAACAGGAGTCACATCTATAATACTTTCAACAATAAAGACAAGAAAAAAAGAGTACCCATGTCTTTACTTTACATCACCATCAATATTTGATAGGATGAGTTTGTTCCTCTGATGAGTAAAAATTAGATTTCTTTGTTTCAACTTGCTTTCCCTCATTATTGGTGAAGTTGAGCCTCTTTCTTTTATTTATTGGTCATTTGTATTTCATCTTTGAGAAACAGACTACTGTTTATGACTTCTGTCCATTTTTCCACTAGGGTTTTTTGTTTCTTTTTTAAACAAATGCTTTTCTATATTCTGAGTATTAGTTTTGCTTTGTTGACGTGAAGTTTTTTGTAACTCACTCAGAGAGGATCTGCAGATGGCCAACTTTCTCAGTCCATGCATTTCTGCAGTGTTCTCTGCAGTGAATGCCCGGAAGGTTTTATTTGCTTGCATGCTCTTATTCTGTAATTATTCGAAATACTGAACATTCAGCATGTGTTTATTCTGACAGCCATCATAAAATGGAAGTCTTTTGTGATTTAAAAATGTTGCTAAAAGAAAGCACACACAAACATACAAATCCTAAATTTTTGTATTATGACTTAAAAATAAAGTTATTTCAGCCCTGGCTGGTGCAGCTCAGTGGGTTGTCCCCTACACCGAAAAGTTGCATGTTCGATCCCTGGTTGGGGTGCATACAGGAGGCAACCAATCCATGTTCCTCTTTCACACTGATGTTTCTCTCTCTGTCTCTATCATCTCTCCCTTCCCCTCTCTCTGAAATCAATAAATATATCCTCAGGTGAGGATTAAACATAAATAAATAAGCTATTTCAGTTTAAAATAAAATATATTCTCAAATGAAAGCAATGATAAAATTAAAATTCCTGTGACTATAAGGTTTATCAAGTACACTCGCTCCCTGAGAATCCCTAAATTAAGTTCTAAAAATATTCATTGAGTGCCTACTACAATTAATCAGCAAGTACTCCTCTAAATGAAAAGAGGCTCTTGGGAAGTATTCAAGAGAGGAATTCTGATTTCAAAATGGCAAATGATCACCAAAATAGAAGTGGGAGGTGGGGATCTAAAGAAATAGCTTCAATTGCAGGCCCTATTTAACTCAGATTTTTAAAAACACGTTCAAGAAAGGTGGAAGGAAGGAAACAACCAAGCACAAGCCGAATATGACATTGGCTTGTAAGAAGTAACAGGAAGTCCAGAATCTTATTTGAGGCTTCCTTGTGAGGGGTGGCAGGGTACAGAGAAGAAAGACTGGGACCTTGAATTCAGAAAGAACTGAGTATAAAGGTTATGTCTGCACTTACTACTTTCTGGCTTTGGGAATTTGAGCAACTTACCCATCTGAGTCTATTTCCTGACCTTTAAAATGGATATAATGAGCCCGGCCGGTGTGGCTCAGTGGCTAAGCGTCGACCCATGCACCAAGAGGTCGCTGGTTCGATTCCCGGTTAGGGCACATGCCCAGGTTGTGGACCTGATCCCCAGTGAGGGGCGTGCAGGAGGAGGCGGCCAACCGATGTTCTCTCTCATCAATGTTTCTATCTCTCTCCCTGTCTCCCTTCCTCTTTCTCTAAAATCCATAAAGAAAAAAATTAAAATTAAAAAAATCAATAAAGAAAAAAACATTTTTTTTAATGGATATAATGATTTTTCTCAAGACAATGTGATTATATCAAATAAAGCGGCAGGCATCAAGCAGTCACTCAATAGATTCCCCTTCTTTCTCCGACAGGCCTGACCTTGTGCATGTTTTTTATCAATGACCTGTATGAAATCATGGAGGCATTTGCTCGATATCACAAATGATATGAAACTAAAGGACTAGGAATTATTAGATGAAAGTTGGAATTCAGAAAGGTTTCCTACCACCTTGCTGTGTGGTCTTTGGCATTTGTTAAACAATTTGAATCTCAGTTGCCTCATCTATAAAATTAAGATAATTACATTTACCTGTTTTACAGATGATTGTGAAAAGCAAATTAGATCGCTTTTGGGAAAACTTGTGTACATGAAAGGCCCCGCATAGATCAGGACACGGAGGGTGCCGGTTCAGCTGTCTGCTGGTACACTGCTCAAAGGCCGTATTTCAGGGGACACCGTCCACTTTCAGACATCACAGATTTCTGTATTCAGTGCGACAAACACCATGCGCTACAAGGTGGTACATTATAACACATCCCCAACAGAAAAAGGTCAAGTGCTTTGAAAATGGGGAGTCTATTTTTTCTAATTTTTATCAAAGCACTTTGTAGGCTAGTGGTGTCCCTGTGCCTAGTATTCCAATTAACTCCAAATAACAGAGATACACTAGTACATAAAAACTATGGAGAAGAGGTTTTTATTGATTTTTTGAGAGAGAAAGAAACATCAGTATGAGAAACATCGATCACCTGCCTCTTGCACACTCCCTGTCCCCTCTCCCCACCCGAGGTGGAAAGAAGGAAACAGCCAAGCACAAGCCAAATATGACATTGACCTGTAAGAAGTAACTTCCTGTAAGGAAGTCCAGGGTTCAAGCCCACAACCCGATCATGTGCCTTGACCAGGAATCGAACCAGGGCCTCTCAGTCCATGGGACTCTCGCTCCACTGAGCCACACCAGCTGGGCAAGAGAAGAGAGTTTTTTAACAATGATAACTTTGAAAACAAAATTAGTGGAGTGAGCTCCCTGTCCTTTGGGGTATTCTAGAAAAACTGACTCACCATTAATGAAGGATGTTATGTTAGAAATCCCTAGATCAAGTAAAAGTTAGGATTGATCATCTCTATAGAAAAGAGAGTTAATGTTTAAGCACCAGCTATGCCCTGAGTATCATGCTAGAAGTTCACATATTGTTATGGAATCGTTTCTTAGAGGTGCCTGTGGAGACAGGCCAGAGCCTGAAATCCTCCTCATGAAATTTCAAAGACGCGCACCCTCAGAATGCTGCTGTTTCGTTCGCTGTGATGGCAGCAAGTCTAGAAAAGGGGGATATCCGTGAAGAACAGAGTAGTCAGTCAAATTCTCACTGAAGCGGTGAGACCAGAAGGCAGAGGATCCTTGTGGCTGCCGAGAGGAGCACGCATGGGAGAAGCGCTGGAAGGAAAGGGTCTGAAGAGAACAGACGGCTCCGAGAGCCCCTCCCTGAAGGCTCTTCCAATCACCTTGTCCTTCCGCACCCCAAGCCGGGTGCATTTTAAGAGCATCTTTACCAGAACCAGCACCCTGCTGCCGCGAGCCTCAGAGCAGGCTCAAACGTGGCAGCGTCAGAATTACGTGATGTACTTGTTCAAACTGCAGATTTGGGGTCTTCCTGTCAGACCTTCCAAGTCAGATCGCTTAGATGCTCCAAGGGGATAGCACTGAGCCACGGAGGCTCCGTGAGCGAGTCCACTGAAAACAGTGTTGACGCAAGAAACAGCCAAACCTTTAAAATATTTTTATGAGTTTATTTGAGCCAAACTGATGACATGCCAGGGAGCAAGGTCTCAAAACTCCTGGGAATAACACTTACACAGCTTCTTTTATACATTACGTCTGCTCCTTAATTTCAGGAGGAAACGTAAAGGAAGATTGGAGAAAGCAAGGCTGGGATTGGATTACAGGACAGTTGACAAGATTATGGGCTCTCTTCGGGGTTAACGCCCCTTCGAGGGGTATCACTTCTGGCATTTCGAAGGTGTGTCAACCTAGATGCACAAGAACAATGGGCTGGCTTGAAAGCTTTCACTGAAGAAAGCACACGCCTGGCACAGACGACCCAGCATGATCTGCTGAGTTAGGAATGTATGACCCTGGGAGGTTACTTTGCATTAAACATCTTTTTTTTCATCCACAAAAAAAGTAATACTATCAGGTGAAGGTGGGTGAACTGGGGCAAGAGGAAGGAAATGTGAAGAAAATTGTCTCCTGGTACTGCGGCCACTGCAGGAAGCAGCTCGGAGAAATGCAATGTGGTTGCTAACAAACATTCCGCCCTAACCTGCTCTCAGACCGGGACTTTTGGGGTGCCAGCTACTTGGTAAGGTGTGGAAGACAGGAAAAGGACTGTATTTTTTGTTCTGCAGTGGTATTATTTTCACCATTCCGTCTTCTCTATAGCTATCGGGAGAACACGTATTAACTGCAGTAGAAAGAAGGCTGTCAACAGCATTTAAAGGGAGGTCTTCCCTCAAGCATATATTCACCTGTTCACAATGGCGGCTATCAATTATAGGTGAACTGTAAGGAAAGTAATAACATTGATGCTTACTGAAACAACAAAAAGGTTTTCAGTTTTAAAAAGAAGAGAAAATAAACAACAAATATATTACTATACCTGCCATCATTATTTTTTTAAAACCAGGTGCTCAAGTTTTATTTACACACAAAAAGCTCTTTCTTAACAAGTATTTTTTTAATTTCATTATTATTTTTTAAATCCTTACCTGAGGATTTTTTTCCATTGCTTTTTAGATAGAGTGGGAAGGAGAGAGAGAGAGAGAGAGAGAGAGAGAGAGAGAGAGAGAGAGAGAGAGAGAGAAACGTTACTGTGAGAGACACATCAATTGGTTGCCTCCTTCTCGACCCCAGGCTGAGGATCGAACCTGCAATATAGGTATGTGCCCTTGACTGGAAATTGAACCCAGAACTCTAAGGACCACAGGCCAACGCTCTAACCATTAAGCAAAATCAGCCAGGGCTTAACAAGTATTTTTTAAATTCTATACGCCACAATTATTTAAGCTATATTTCATATACTTACCTGCTCATCATTGAACACTTACACTGAAATGGGTATTAACAGTATATAAAATCAGTCCTTACGTATTTTCTCCTGACAAATATATACCTGAAGACTTCACTTTATATATGTCTGTATAATAAAACCAACTTGAAAGTTTAAAAAATATTGCTCTGTTGAAACATGTATCTACTGCTTTTAAAAGAGTATAAGCCTGTGGAAACATAGTATTATATATCTAACATTATGCCATTATTGACTTTATTCCAATTGAGTTTCTGAATATGGCTCAGGATTTAAAACATTTTATTGAGCTGACCCACCTTTTAAAATCTTAAACTTGCAGTCCTGGCCAGTTTGGCTCAGCAGTTAGAGCATCAGTCCACGGACCAGAGTCAGGGGTTTGATTCCAGTCAGGGGCACGTACCTGGGTTGAAGTTTGGCCCCCGGCCCTGGTCAGGGTCCTGCAGGAGGCAACTAGTCGATGTGTCTCTCTCATATCCATGTTGCTTTCTCTCTCTACGCCCCCCCCCCCCACTCTATCTGAAGATAAATGGAAAAGTATCTTTGGGTGAGGATTTTTAAAAAATTAAAATCTTAAACTTGCAACACTTCTTTTTATCACCTTCTACATAGAGAACGAAGTGCCTTCATGTTACTTAATTGCACCACACCTTTCTAGAGTATTTGCCTCTAATAGGTGTGGCCAGGGCTACACCTAAGTCTTTTGTGTGTTCAGGCCAAGTGAGAATTCTGTGGCTGGAGACCAACTGTTTCCATGTTTTGGTGCTTCCTTCATCGAGGTGAATTGAGCTGCTTTTTCAAACCTAGGCTCCTACCTACGTAGATGGGCATTTAATGGAGATGATGGGGCATTAAGAAAACGCTATTTCTCTTTCCTCCTTTCACTTTTTAAAATTTCATTTCATGGTCCATTTTCTTAGAAGATCCCACCTATTCTTTAAACTTTCACGACAACGCTTGAGTCATGTAATTGCCAAGGGAAATTCTTGTTTAGGTGTGTCTAGCTTTACACTAAAGTTCACAACCTTGGCTAAACATCAGAATCACCTGGGAGACTTTTAGAAATTACTGATACCAGGGCTCTATTGCAGGCCAATTAAATCAAAACCTCCCTAGCAAGACGTAGGCAAGCTTCTTCTAAAACCTGTATTGAAAGGCAAAGGACATAGAATAACTAAGGCAATTTTTAAAATAAGAGGAAGAAGAAAGTAGTCCCTGGCCAGGTAGCTCAGTTGGTTGGAGTGCTGTCCCTATACGTCAAGGTTATGGGTTTGATCCCTGATCAGAAATCAACCAATGAATTCATGAATGGGTGGAGCAATAAATTGATGTTTCTCTCTCTCTCTCTGATCAATAATTTTTTAAAAATTAAAAAAAAAAAAAAAGAAGTGGAAGGAATCACTTCCCCTGATATTAAGGTGATATAACTACAATAATCAAGACAGTATGGTGCTGATAGAGGGATAGATGCACATAGATCAATGAAACAGAAAAGAGAACCTAGAAATAAGCCCACATAAATATGCCCAACTAATTTTTTACAAAGATGGAAGAGTAATTTAATTGAGAAAAAGCCTTTTCAAGCAATCATCCTGGAACAATTGAATGTGCATAGACAGAAATGAATCTCAGATTAAACTTCATACCTTATGCAAAATTTAACACAAAATGGGTCACAGATAAATATAAAATTATAAGTCTTTTAGAAAAAAATATAGGAGAAACTTTTCAGGACTGCGGGTTATATGGAGAGTTCTTAGACTTGATGCCAAAAACATGACCCATAAAAGAACAAATGGAAAAAATGCTTATAAGAAGATAAAAAGCAAACGACAGAATGAGAAAAAAATATTTACAAATCATATATCCAACAACAAAGTTGTTTCTAAAAAATATGAAGAGCTCTCAAAACTCATGGTAAAAACAAACAATCCATTTAAAAAATGAGCAAAAGTCATAAAGGAACATTTCACCCGAGAGCACATACAAGTGATGAATAAGCACATGAAAAGATGTTCAATATCATTAGTGATAAGGGAACTGCAAAGTAATACCATGAAATATCACTACACACCCACTGGAATGGCTAATAAAGAAGGAATGAAACCATCAAATGCTGGTAATAATGGGGAGAAAGTGGTGGATATGTCCAATGGTATGGCCACTCCGGAAAATGGTGTGTCAGCTTCTTATAAAACCAAGTGCACAAATACCGTGTGACCCAGCAACTCCATACTTGGTCATCCATCCCAGAGGAATGACAACCGAGATTCAAACAAATATCTATCCATGAACATTTATAGCAGCTTTATTCATAACAGCCCCAAATTGGAAATTACCCAATGGGTGAGTGGTTAAACAAGCCATTGAACATCCATACCATGGAATACTACACAAGTTTATATATGCAACAACTTGAATGAATTTCAAGGAAATTATGCTGAGTGAAAAAAGCCAACCTCAAAATGTTACACACTGTATGATCCCATTTACTTATCATTCTTGAAATACCAAATTAGAGGGATGGAGAACAGACTATGGTTGCCAGGGGTCAGAGATGGGAGGATAGCACAGAGGAGCCCTTCGGTCATGGCACAGCTCTGTGCGTTGACTGTGATGGTGGTTACATGAATCTACACATGTGGTAAAATTGCATAGAAACACACATGTACAAGAGCATACATAAAACTGGTGAAGTCTGAATTAGCTCAGTGGACTCTACCAACGGCATCTTCCTGGAATTGATATTGTACTAAAGTTGTATAATATTTTCATTGGGGGAAACTGGGTGAAGGGGACATGGAACCTCCCTGTATATTATAAGGCAATTTCCTGTGAACTTTTAATTGTTTCAAAAGAAAACTTTGAAGCAAAAAAATAAAGTGCACTAATAAAATAGTGCTGTCTGATCCCTATTCTAGACCAATTAGATGGAAATCTCCTGGGAAGGGACATCAATATTATTTTTTTCTTTTCTTTCATTTTGTTTTGTTTGGACATCAATATTTTTTAAACTCTTTCCAGGTGAGCCTAATGTGCATTTAGTGTTGAACCACTGTTTTAAATAAGCATAGATTTCCAAAATATGTGAATGAAGAAGATGATGACTTGCTTTATAAAAAGAATCTTTGCTCTAGAATACAAAATTGATCACTAGCTGTTTTTCAATAGTGAGCCCTGCAAACCACTCGAGAGCTCCGAGGTACACATTACCTTTCAGGAACACATGTCATTGTTCATGCTTAAGCACATGGTAGTGATACAGAGGTTTTGCTACAAAGGAAAATTAGTGGTTTCTAAATAGATGTATATCTGCAGATGCATTCTGTCCTTAATGGTCATCTTTGGACATATTACCAGTGTGAGGGAAGCACTCAAAACAGTGTTAGAACCGTTTTGTTGGAGAGCTCCAGACCCATCCCTATCATTCAAAGAGCCTGGAACAAGAATGCAAACTGAGACACACATATCATATCATATGTCTACATAGTTCAAGTTGTAAATCAAACCAACAGTAAAATAAATTATGTTCCATCCTTCTCACTTGACAAATATGCCTTCATAATACAAAAGAAAAGGAAAAAAACCTACGTGTAAAGCAATGGTTTCTATATGATAGAAATTCAGTAAAATACCAAAGGCAGCTGAGTTGAATTATTATTGCATAAGTTTGGATATTTTGCTGATGGGCTGGCAAACTGGGATAAGGAAAAAAATTAAGATATATAATTTATAAATCATTTATTTCAGAAAAATATTTTTTTTCTATCTATAAGTAAAAATCACTGGGTATATTGTACTAATTAAGATTTTCACATGATTTGTGTTCTATTGATGGTAATGATTAAGGACTAAAAATAAAATGTACTTGTAATCAAAGTATATATGATTCAAATGCTTTTCATACAAATGTAAAGTAACAGTTTAAAATCAAAAATTTAAATTATTTACATATATACTTTCCAAAAAAGTAATTTTTCTTCCAAACTTTTAAAATAATTATTTATTAAAACAGTGGCAGATTACAAAGTATAATTAATAAATATTAAAACTTAAATCAAATTATTTAAAGTTGACTTTTTGTCAATTTTTGATATTTTAGTTACACATTATTAAATATTTGTACAGATATAGCCACTCACAGTTTTAGTCTTCAGTGTCCATCGAGTAGCTAAGGTAAAGAATTAGCCCTGGCCAGTTTGGCTCAACAGTTAGAGCATCGGCCCGCGGACCAGAGTTGTAGCTTTGAGATTCCAGCCAAGGGCACATACCTCAGTTGTGGTTCATCCCTGGCCTTGGTTGGGTTGTGCGGGAGGCAATCAGTCGATGTGTCTCTCTCATGTCGATGTTTCTCTCTCTCTCTCTCTCTCCCTCCCTCCCTCCCTCCCTCCTTCCCACTCTATCTAAAGATAATAGAAAAGCCTCCTTACCAGATTTCAGGTTATACTACAAAGCGACTGTAATCAAAACAGCCTGGCACTGGCACAAGAACAGGCAGATAGACCAGTGGAACAGAATAGAGAACCCAGAAATGGACCCAAGGCAATATGCTCAATTAATATTTGACAAAGGTGGCAAAAGCATACAGTGAAGTAAAGACAGCCTCTTTAATAAATGGTGTTGGGAAAATTGGACAGCTACATGCAGAAAAATGAAACTAGACCATCAACTTACACTCTAGACAAAAATAAACTCAAAACGGAGAAAAGACTTGATTGTGACCTGTGAATCCATAAAAATCCTAGAAGAAAATGTAGGCAACAAAATTTCGGACATCATACGCAGCAGAATTTTTACTGATATATCACCTGAGGCAACAGAAACAAAGAAAAAATTGAACACATGGGACTACATCAAACTAAAACGCTTCTGCACAGCAAAAGAAACAACCATCAAAATGGAAAGGCAACCCACTGTATGGGAGAACATCATTGCCAATGATACATCAGATGAGGGGTTAATTTCCAAAATATATAGAGTACTCATACAACTCAACAAAAGCAAGACAAAGAATCCAATTAAAAAATGGGCAGAGGAGCTGAATAGACACCTCTCCAAACAGGACATACAAATGGCCAAGAGACATATGAAGAAATGCTCAACATCACTAATCCTCAGAGAGATGCAAATTAAAACAATAATGAGGTATCACCTTACACCTGTCAGAATGGGCACTGTCAACAAATCATCAAACAACAAGTGTTGGTGAGGGTGTGGAGAAAAGGGGACTCTAGTACACTGCTGGTGGGAATGCAGACTGGTGCAGCCACTATGGAAAACACTATGGTGTTACCTCAAATAATTAAAAATTGAACTTCCATTTGACCCAGTGATCCCACTTCTAGGAATATACCCTAAGAAGCCTGGAACACCAATCAGGAAGAATATATGTACCCCCAGGTTCATAGCAGCACTATTTATAATAACTAAGATCTGAAAACAGCCCAAGTGTTCATCAGTAGACAAATGGATAAAAAAGCAGTGGTACATATACACAATGGAGTACTATGCAGCTGTAAGAAAGAAAGATCTCTTATCCTTTGAGACGACATGGAGGGACCTGGAAAGTATTATCTTAAGTGAAACAAGCCAAGCAGAAAGAGACAATATACCACATGATCTCACTTATATATGGAATATATTGAATATAACAGTCTGAGGAATAGGGTAGACCCAGAAACACGGAAGTAGGGCACAGACTGACATCCCTCAGAAGAGGGGGTGGTGGGAGGTGGGAAGAGATAAACCACAGAACTTATATGCATGTATGCATAACCAATGGACATGGACAACAAAGCCGGGGACGGGGCAGGGGGATGGGGAGGAGGGTGTCAATGGGGTAAAAAAGGAGAAACATCTGTAACAAAAAGGAAGGAAGGAAGGAAGGAAGGAAGGAAGGAAGGAAGGAAGGAAGGAAGGAAGGAAGGAAGGAAGGAAGGAAGGAAGGAAGGAAGAAAGAAAGAAAGAAAGAAAGAAAGAAAGAAAGAAAGAAAGAAAGAAAGAAAGAAAGAAAGAAAGAAAGAAAGAAAGACATCCTGGGTTAGGATTTTTAAAAACAGGAGCCCTGGCCAGTTTGGCTCAGCAGTTAGAGCAACAGGCCACAGACCAATGAGTCTCGGATTCAGTTCCGGTCAAGGGCACGTGCTTCGGTTACAGTTCGTCCCCAACCCTGGTCAGGCTGTGTGACATGGAGGCAACATCTCGATGTGTCTCTCTCACATGGATATTTCTCTCTCTTTCTCCCTCCCTCCCACTCTATCTGAAGATAAATGGGAAAAATATCCTCAGGTGAGGATTAAAAAAACAACAAAAGGAATTAGAATCATACTTCCTACCTGCTATGTCTAGACCTACAAATCCATTTTACAATAACACAAATTGTTTAATGTTGCAAAATCCTTTCCAGCCACCACGGGCAATTCTTGTGAACTGCCTGCCATGGTCGCAAACTGTAACATGAAGGGTGAACGCAGATGCTGGACACCAACTGGGAAATGATACTTCCTTAGGTAAGCATCTATCACATTCAGCACTGAGAAAATGGACCAAACTATTCAGTAATTTATATTTTCTCTGAGCACATCTATAGCTCTGACCAGCCTGGCTCCCCAAGCAGCGTCAGTAGAGGTACAACCTCGCAGCATTCAGGCATTTGCCGTGTGTTTTAAGGATGTCTAGGGTATTGTGCAGGAACGCTGAACAGTAGTTTCCTGGGGCCTGAACAGTGTTCACGGTGAGGGCAGATGCTTTGCTGTGAGTTGTATTGTACGTGCTGAGCACAAGGCCCTGAGTGACCCTGAGTGACAGACGGTCCATGCATTCTTTATTTTTTAGTTTCTTTGTGATATATGCAGAGCCCTCTAAATCATGGGCCCAGTACTGGGGCTCCTTTCCTGAGGCCTAAGGACAGTATTCCATAGTATGTCTCATTTATTGTTTATATATTATTATTGTGCATCTGAACCATTAGATTAGCGACTTTATTTTTTTTATTTTATTTTATTTTTTTATCTTCACCCGAGGACATTTTTTCATTTTTTGTTCAGATAGAGTGGGAGGAAGAGAGAGAGAGAGAAACATCGATGTGAAAGGTACACATCGAGTGGCTGCCACCCACACGACAAACCAGGGCCGGGGACAAACTGCAACCGAGGTATGTGCCCTTAGCGGGAACCGAACCCGGGTCTCTCTGGACCACAGGCCGACGCTCTAACCGCTGAGCCAAACCGGCCAGGGCTAGATTACCAACTTTATTTGCCATACTGAACTCAAAGTAACTTTTGTTCTAAAAATGATGCCTGTCCACCAACGGTGGTCTTTTGCCATTGAACGATTGCCAGAGACTATTCCAGACTCAAAAGGAGAATCGAAAACAATTTGAACAGTGGCGCATCCCTGGAATATTGCTGTAGAGTCTCAAGGTAAAGCATTACAAGATAAAAATACTGACTGTTTATTACATATCATGTTATTTTAAAACCCTGTCTTGAAAGCCCATGAGTGCTTGGCTACCACCCTGCAGAAACCCGATGAGGCTCAGAAGCTTCAGAGGCGACAGGGAGGTTCGGAGGTGATCACAAACGGGGCCTTGGTGATACAGAGAAGAGAAGGAAGTGGAGCGCTGGGAAATCTAACTCGGAAAGACTAAGCCGTGACAAGATGAAGTCGTTCAGAAACAGGAGAGAGAGACGTGTCTGATGGCAATGGCTGTGGCGAACCTGGAATAACCAAGTGCTCTTGTTGCGAGATGGATAAGCAGACCGGGCTGATGGACCAGAACATGAAGGGCCCGAGCACGGTCAAGAACGGTCCTCTCAAAGGAAGGCAAACGTGAGGAAGAGATGAAGAGTCTCATTATTAAAGCCAAGTTGGCAGAGGCTAGGACTGAGATTGTTAAGAGACAAACAGCCACACTGGAAAAGACCATTGATCATTTGGATGCTGAATTGAAATGCACCAAAGAAAGGACTCTCCAACCAGAGAGAATGCTGAACCACCCTTTGTTAGACCTGACTGGGGTGTGGAGCACCCTCATTCCAGCACTCGGCTGCTCCCTCCAGACTTCACTTGAGACCGCCTGCCTAAAACGGATCTTTAAACTGAGGGCTGACCTGTACCTGGAAGGCTGCTTGCTTCTCCTTCCTCTGCCTCCTCGCACACGGTCTCGGCCAGTCTCCCAGGAGATCCCGGCCTTTGGGAACAACATTTAAGGACATGTGAGCAGCAGAAAAGTGTCTTTAAAAACACATTATGTGTGCCCTGGCCGGTTTGGCTCAGTGGTTAGAGCGTCAACCTGCGGTCCAGAGAGACCAGGGTTTGGTTCCCGCTAAGGGCATGTACCTCAGTTGCAGTTTGTCCCCAGCCCTGGTTGGTCGTGGGGGTGGCAGCCACTTGATGTGTTCCTTTCACGTCGATGTTTCTCTCTCTCTCTCTCTCTCTCTCTCTCTCTCTCTCTCTCTCTCTCCCCCTCCTTCCCACTCGATCTGAACAAAAAAAAGGAAAAATTTCTTTGGGTGAGGATTAAATAAATAAATAAAAATAAAAACATGTGACGTACATATTTTGCAATTACCCTTATTGTTTGTAAAACATTTCAGATGTTTCCACAGTTCTTAAGCTGTATCTAAGCACTTTCTCAGTTTAAGGGAATAACTTTCAGCCCAATGCATGTTCATTCCTCTCTCCTTATCAGAATCAAACATAGAAACATCATTGTTTCATATCCAGGACCATCCAAACCAGAAAGATGATTCTGGGAGGAGATTGCACACCTCCAAAAATAAAATCAGGCTTAAGGCATCCGAGGGCATGTTTCTAAGCTGTTAGTGACCAAACAAATCAACATGAAGAGACTGCTACACAAAACCAAATCTTTGCCTCATCCTCTTCCTCGCCATCCCCCAACAGAACCACTCACATGTTATGGACTCTGTATGTTGTGGTGTCTACTTCCTCCCGTATCTTTGCAAAATAATTTCTTGCCATTGATTTATCCAAGCAAAACTTATCTCATGAATTGTTCCTAAATCAGAGGTTCCCTGGGTTTCTTTTATGGGGAAATGGCATTTCAAGACTATAATCTGGGCACTAAGGATGCTCATTGTTACTGGGTTGATCATTGTTTCTAGGCATCTTCAGCGGTCAAAACTAGAGCAGTTTGTTTTGTTTTACTCTTTTAAGGTAAAACATCCCAAACATCATACTGATACTTTCTATTCAGATTCAGGGCTATGAGGTTTATCTGTGTTTTCTCTCTTACTCATCGAGAATTTTGGTTCTTAAGGTCACTGGGGATAAGATTAGAATATTCCATAGTCACCATTTATTTATTCCATATTGTACACATGATGATTCCAGAATAACAATCTTACTATTTTTTATTTTTTGGTTGTACTATACCTACACCATCTGAGTGTAGGTATACCCTGGCCATTCTGGATCAGTTTTGTCAAGTTATATAATGGGCTCTTTTTAATATAGAATTTTACATCTTTATTATTTCAGGAAGATTTCTGGAACTGGAAATTATAATATTTGTTCTGTTCCCTGGCTGGTAATTTTCTTCAAGGATTCCTGTTATCTGTATTTTGTAAGTTCTTTGCCTCTGTTCAATATATGTCAGTTTCTTTCAAATCCTTTTTATACATTTTTTCATTTGTTTTTGATCTTTAAATTTTTCCTTCTTTTCATCTTCTTTATTTCTTCACCTATTTCTCTTGAGATATTTGCTCTTGTTTCTTCTAATTTTGTTTTCATTTAGGAAATTATTTTTTGTATTTCTGATCCTTCACTTAGTTCTATCAACATATTCTGAGTTTTTATGATTTTGATTTATGTTGTTTTTTCAACTCTTTCATCATCTGTTCATCATCTTTTAGCTCATGTTGAAGCAGAAGATTACTATTTTGGTGTGCTCCCTGGACATGTCTTTTCTGTCATGCTTTTGTGGTCTCTAGAGATATTATTTTTCTCTTTATTACCTTTTTTCTTATAATAACTTTGTATAGGGTTTGATAGCTATACAATTCCCCTGGTCATTTTATGTGAAATTAATTTCCTGAACTTTCAGAAGGAGGCATGGTTTGGGGTAGCTTTTCTAACTTCATAGGACTGCTACTCCTGTTGTTCGTAAGCAACAGAATGTAATGAATGTAGTGTTAAAAAATAAAATAGCTTTCTGAGATTTCTTGGATGTGTCCTCCCTGACATTTATCTGGATTTTCTCTTTATGTCCTCTCTCATCTCTGTCCACTACCAGCATATTTTTTCAGGGTTGTATGCTGTCTTAGAAGGGAGTCCTGTTGAACTACTTTTGAGAGATCACACGTCTGCAGCCCCTTCCGACCTTGCTGCAGGCCCCTTGCAGTCATTTGCTATTGAATTGTGTACAATCTCTCCTGGCTTCAGCAGCTGACTTCTGATGGTCTCTGCTCTCGGGTCTACCAGATAACCTAGCATTTCCTACTGCTTTCTCTTACTCAGCTGTTGATATGATGCAGACCTTGTATTGTGGTATTGGTGTTGATGTTTTGCCTTCACTCATATTTTGGAATTGGCAAAGATATGTTGTCATTTAGTTTTAGTGTAAACGCTGTACATGGGTTTTTGGTTTTGCTATCTTGTTTCTCTGGTTGTTTTTGTTTTAAATAAACTTCTTTATCTTGGAATAATTTTATACTTACAGAAAAGTTGCAGAGGTATTACAGAAAAGTTCAGTGTACTGCTCCCTTAAGAGTTCTCCTTGTTAATATCCTCCATTACCTGTTACCTTTTGTCCAAACTAAGAAACTGACCATTGTACATTACTATTAACTAAACTCCAGACTATATTTGGATTTCATCATTTATCTACTAATGGCATCTTTCTGATCCAGGATCCAAACACATTTAGTTGCCATGTCTCTCCAGTCTCCTCAGATTTGTGATGGTTTCAAGTCTTTTTCTGGTGGTCATGACCTTGAGAGTCTTCAGGAAAACTGGCCAGATGTCTTGTAGAATGCCCCCCAATCTGAGTTTGCCTGAAATTTTCCACATTATAATACTGGGGTTATGGGTTTGGGGAAAGAATGCCACAGAGAGGAAGAGCCCTTTCCATCCCATCGCATCACATCCTGTGATGTCATTGCGATGTCAACCTTAATCGCTTGTTTAAGGTGGGTCAGCTTCTCCACTGTCAAGTTCCTATTTTTTCCCTTTTGCATACTCTATTGTCATTAATTCGAGCCCACTCCAAAGGGAAGAATGGCAGGAATTAAGTTTCACCTCTCAGCGTGGGATTGGGAGGGGAGTTTCTATACATATCATTTGGAATTATTTTGTAAGAAAAATTTTTCTCTTTTTTTCAACTTATTTATTCAATCGTTTATATCATTTTGGACTCATATGTTTATTTTATACTTTGGGTTATAATCCAATATTCTTTATTATGTTACTCAAATTGGTGCGGTCCTGGCCATTGGGAGCTCTTTGAGGCTGGCTCCTGTGTTCTCTGTTTTCATGTGGGGCTTCAGATATTTTGCCACTGCTGCCATCTTCCCCTCTTCATTTTCCCCATTATTTCTTTTTATAAACATTTCACGCAATTATGGTCATAAATGTACAGATAAATTGTACATTCTTATTTGCTACTTAAATTCTTTCTGTCTCTACCCACAGTGTTTTACTTGTGGGAGCTATGCTTTGCAGGCTACAGAGAGACCCAATTATTTTCTGAGAATTATTTTTTCTGGTTATCTATAAGGGGAAAATGAAAAGAGAGACAAAAATGTATCCAATTTGTCCAAGACATTTACACTGAAAACTACAAAACATATAGAAACAGAGACAAATGAAAGAAGACCTAAATAAATGAAGAGATTATAACCTCCCTCATGAATTGAAAGACTCACAAATATTGTTCACATGGCAATTCTTCCCAAATTGCTCTATAGATTCAACAAAATTCCCATCTAAATGCAGGCCTTTTTTGCTGAAATTTACAAGCTTAAAAAAGCTGATATGGAAACTCAAAGGATCTAAAAATAACGAAAGCAAGTTTTAGACACAACAAAGTTGGACATTCAGAGGAAGCAGTTTGGCCTTGGCGAACCAGCGCCCACGTTGCTGTGCACGTGCGTGGCCTCATCTCTGCTGGCATGGCCACACCACTCATGTGCTCATCCTGCGATGGCCAATAACAGAGCCCTACTAATGGCAACAGGCCTGAATCATTTTGCTTACTCAGGTGTTTAATGTGTCCCCCATGGTTGATCCTTTCTGGTGGGTATTCATATGTGATACAAAATCTTCACATTTTCTGTCCACCCATATGGTTCTAAAACCCAGACCTTCTTATCTCTGATCTTTCAGGTCTTTTCCTTCCAAGCTCCTGGCCATCTGGCCAGGCCCTTGACCATAGCCCAGGAGTTTGTAAATAGTCATGTATAGTTTTCCTTCCACACAAAGTAGATAACGAGCTTTGCCCATTTGAGAAGATCTCCATCTACTGTCTTTCAAGGCCAACCTGAGTATGACAATAATGCAGCTGCTACCCGATCTCAGGTGTACCCACCTACTGAGCCAATCACTCACAAACCAATCTTGGGCTTTTTCCTCTTCCTTCAACTGGCTAGATTGGGCCTACCGTATAGGTGGAGCTGGGGAGGGCGCTAGTGAAGATGTGACAGAAGTCGAGGCCACTTGCTTCTGACCTTGCTCATTCCCTCTGACCTTGCTCAGGTTCAATCTGAGATGCACTATTTCAATATGATGATGAGCTGCACCAGGGCCTGTCTGACTTGATGGTTTTACGTTCCTACAAACCCACCCTAACTGGCAGTTCTCATCACAGAGTTGCCTGGTGCCCCACAAGGCAAGTGATCCAATTCCACCTGAACCCAATAATATGCCAGGAGCTGCTTTTCAAAAGGCACATACTTTTTTGTGGCAATGGTGTAGTCTTGCTTCAGAACCCCAGAAACCTGGTTTGTGATTCTCCTGCCCAGGGCTTGACATAAAATCCACACTGCAACTTCTCGATCACTGATACCACCAACACCATGGGATCTGCTAGGTGGCATGGCCCAACTGAGCCCTTTCCTGTACCAGGACCTATTAAAACTGGCAGCCTTCCAGGACTCCTGGTGGTGGGTGCAGCCATACTCCCAAGTGTAGCACATGTTGCATCTAGAACTCTAGAGGCCCACCAGGCACTGCGCTCCCTTCCTTGCGTTAGGGGACACAGGTGTAGCAACCAGTCTAAACCTTGGGGGTTATGTACCAACACACCTTTGTCCATTGTACCTCTCAAAACCTTCCTGAATGGCAGGTCCCTGAATCTCTAGGGTTAATTTTTCATCCTCTGGAACATGTGTGTGTTAACAAGGCTTCCAATTTTCTCAGCACCTCTTATTCATCCTGCCTAATCAGCATAATGTCATTGATATCATGGATCAAAGTGAATAGCACTGCTTGAAATATTTAAAATTGCAAATAATTAAATGTCTATCAGTATCCATGATTGGATAAGTCACTGTACAATACCACACGAATGAATATGCAGCCATTAAAAGAAAACAGGTCTGCCCTGGCCAGTTTGGCTCAGCAGTTAGAGCTTCGACCCACAGACCAAGGAGTCTTGGGTTCATTTACAGTCAAAGGCATGTACCCCAGTTGTGGTTTGGTCCCCAGCCCTAGTCGGGTCATGCAGGAGGCAACCAATCGATGTGTCTCTCTCACATTGATGTCTCCCTCCCTCCCTCTCTAAAAATAAATGGAAAAATATCCTTGGGTGAGGATTCAAAATAATAAATAAATAAATAAAATAAATAAAAGCAAACAGGTCTATAAACACAGGGTGGGGCAAAAGTAGGTTTATAGTTGTGAGTATGCAAAAGAGTTTATTCTTGTATTATTATTTATTAATTATTGTATTATTTTCCATATGTATAACTGTAAACCTACTTTTGCCAGCCCTGTATACAAAGGTCCCTATGATATATGATTAAATGAAAAAAGCAAATTACCAAGTGCTGTATGTAATATAAGCCAATTTATGTCAAAAGAAAAATAAATATGTTTGTATGTGGGTGAAAAAGGCATGGAAGGATAAACAGTAAACTGTTGTGGCAGGAAGTTTCTCTAGAGTGGAGAAATAAAATATGGGAATGAGAAATAAGAAGGGAGCTTTCAGTTTTCATTTCTCCAAGACTGCCAAGAAATTCTGTGTTGCTCAATAGTGCTTTGGATGTCATAGAATGATTTTGAGGAAATACAGAGATACCATGTTTTCAGTGCATGTCTGAAACAGGGAGTCCATGAAATTAAGGGGGAAATGAGTATCCAGGTCAGATATACTTTTCCACATAACAATGTGGTCTTCAAATGTATCGCTGTTGAAGACTACAGAGTAGTTCATGGGGAAGTTGGATCCATTTACTTAAGTTTTCCCCTCCTCTTGAACATTGAGGTTACCTAAAAATTTCTCCACTTTTGCCCTGGCTGGTTTGGCTCAGCAGTTAGAGCGTTGGCCTGCGGTCTGAAGAAACCCGGGTTCGGTTCCCGCTAAGGGCATGTACCTCGGTTGCAGTTTGTCTCCGGCCCTGGTTGGGTCGTGTGGGTGGCAACCACTCGATGTGTCCCTTTCACGTGGATGTTTCTTTCTCTGTATCTTCCTCTCTCTCCCTCCCACTCTATCTGAACAAAAATCAAAAAGATGTCCTAAGGTGAGGATAAAAAATAAGAAAAAATAATTTCTCTGCTTTCTATGTCCCTGCTATAACTACATTTGAACATGTAGGCTTAAAACTCTCTTTGGGACTATTTCTTTACATAAATTCGCTTTTTGATCCTCTCTGTGTTCCATGCTACCTCTGGACCAGTTTCCCTGCAGAATGACAGTCACCGCAAGGTGACACTACCAAAAGCAATTGCCATATTCTTCCTGCCGCTTTATTTATTTAATCTGAATTGTATTTATTCTTCTGTGTGCACCACTGCAGGCTAGGGAATTCTGCCTGCATCACTTGGAGGGACAAGCCCGCTTTCTGCCAGGGCACTAGCCAAGACCTTCCTGCCCAGAGCTCTGTCTACTATGTGGGAACAAGTCACTCAGCTTTCCTGCATGGGTAGTGGTATTCTCTACTAGGTGATCTGAACAGATAAAATAAAATGTAAGACTTAATGCCAACATAAGTTTATGGAAAACTGAGTTAAATCGACCTTTAAAAATTCCCTATTTAGTCCTGGCTGGTTTGGCTCAGCGGTTAGAGCGTTGGCCGGCGGACCAGAGAGTCCCGGGTTCAGTTCCCCCTAAGGGCAGGTAGCTCGGTTGCAGTTTTTCCCCGGCCCTGGTTGGGTTGTGTGGGTGGCAAACACTCAATGTGTCTCTCTCACGTCGATGTTTCTCTCTCTCTTTCTCCCTCTCTCCCTCCCTCTCTATCAGAAGATAAATCCAAAAATGTCCTCGGGTGAGGATAAAAAAAAAATTCCCTTTTTACCGGATGATGCAACGCTTTTAATATGCTAAGTTACATAGGGAATCTCTAATAAAGGAATTAAATACTCACCCCTTCCAAAACTTATTTGAATACAAACCCCTTTTTCCTTTATGAACATCTCTCCAGGTTAGTGCTCTGTGGAACTCACCGTAGGAACTACTACTCGACAGTCATATGATTGGAACGTGTGCGCCTGTTTGTCACATTGGCTCTGCTGCAGTGAATTGCAGGAACCACTGAGAAGTGTGATAGCCCTCTTTTCAGGCGTTTTCGTCACGGTTCCAGCTGTAGTACAAGCTTATACGTCTCTACTCCACATCAGTGGTACCCCTTCATTTTATTTATTTATTTACTTATTTATTTATCTATTTATTTTATTTTTGTTACAGATTTTTCTCCTTTTTTACCCCATTGACACCCTCCTCCCCATCACCCCCGCCCTGTCCCTGGCTTTGTTTATGCACACATGCATATAAGTTCTGTGGTTTATCTCTTCCCACCCCCCACCACCCCTTCTTCTGAGGGATGTCAGTCTGTGCCCTACTTCCGTGTATCTGGGTCTACCATATTCCTCAGACTGTTATATTCATGATATTCCATATATAAGTGAGATCATGTGGTATTTGTCTCTTTCTGCTTGGCTTGTTTTAGTTAGGATAATGCTTTCCAGGTTCCTCCATGTCGTCTCAAAGGATAAGAGATCTTTCTTTCTTACAGCTGCAAAGTACTCCATTGGGTATATGTACCACTGCTTTTTTATCCACTCGTCTACTAATGGACAGTTGGGCTGTTTCCAGATCTTAGCTATTGTAAATAGTGCTGCTATGAACATGGGGGTACATATATTTTTTCTGATTGGTGTTTCAGGCTTCTTAGGGTATATTTCTAGAAGTGGGATCACTGAATCAAATAGCAGTTCAATTTTTAATTTTTTGAGGTAAGACCATATTGTTTTCCATAGTGGCTGCACCAGTCTGCATTCCCACCAGCAGTGTATTAGAGTTCCCTTTTCTCCACACCCTCGCCAATGCTTGTTGCTTGATGATTTGTTGATGGCGGCTATTCTGACAGGTGTGAGGTGATACCTCATTGTTGTTTTAATTGCATCTCTCTGATGATTAGTGATGTTGAGCATTTCTTCCTATGTCTCTTGGCCATTTGTATGTCCTTTTTGGAGAGGTGTCTATTTAGTTCCTCTGCCCATTGTTTAATTGGGTTCTTTGTCTTACTTTTGTTGAGTTGTATGAGCACTCTATATATTTTGGAAATTAACCCCTTATCTGATGTATCATTGGTAATGATGTTCTCCCATACAGTGGGCTGCCTTTCCACTTTGATGGTTGTTTCTTTTGCTGTGCAGAAGCATTTTAGTTTGATGTAGTCCCATGTGTTCCTTTTTCCTTTGTTTCTGTTGCTTTAGGTAATGTATCAGTAAAAATTCTGTTGCATATGATGTCCGAAATTTTGTTGCCTACATTTTCTTCTAAAATTTTAATGGATTCACGGGTCACATTTAAGTCTTTTCTCCATTTTGAGTTTATTCTTGTGTAGGGTGTAAGTTGATGGTCTAGTTTCATTTTTCTGCATGTAGCAGTCCAATTTTCCCAACACCATTTATTAAAGAGGCTGTCTTTACTCCATTGTATGCTCTTGCCTCCTTTCTCAAATATTAATTAACCATAATGTCTTGGGTCTATTTCTGGGTTCTCTGTTCGTTCCACTGGTCTATATGCCTATTCTTTTGCCAGTACCAGGCTGTTTTGATTATAGTAGCTTTGTAGTATAACCTGATATCTAGTATTGTGATCCCACCTACTTTGTCCTTCTTTTTCAAGATTGCTGTGGCCATTTGGGGTCTTTTTTGGTTCCATATGAACTTTTGAAGTATTTGTTCTAGTTCTGTGAAATATGTTGTTGGTATTTTGATGAGGATTACATTGAATCTATAGATTGCTTTGGGTAGTATGGACATTTTAATTATGTTAATTCTTCTAATCCATGAAAAAGGTATGTGCTTCCACTTTTTTTTATATCTTCCACTATTTCTTTTTTCAATGTCCTGTAGTTTTCTGCAAATAGGTCCTTTACTTCTTTGGTTAAGTTAATTCCTAGGTATCTTAATTTTTTTTGCTGCAATGTAAATGGGATTGTTTTTTCAGGTTATCTTTCTGTGAGTTCATCATTGGTGTATAAGAATCCCATCAATTTCTTGCCATTAATTTTGTATCCTGCTACTTTGCCAAATTCATTTATTAAGTCTAGTAGATTTTTGGAGGAGTCTTTAGGGTTTTCTATGTATAATATCATGTCATCTGCAAATATGACAATTTCACTTCCTCCTTTCCAATTTGGATCCCTTTTATTTTTACTTCATGTCTGATTGCTGTGGCTAAGACTTCCAGTACTATGTTAAAAAAGAGTGGCGAGAGTGGGCATCCCTTTCTTGTTCCTGTTCTTAAGGGAAATGCTTTTAGTTTCTGCCCATTGAGTGTGATGTTGGCTATAGGTCTTTCATATATGGCCTTTTTTATGTTGAGATATGATCCCTCTATTCCCAGATTACTGAGCGTTTTTATCAGAAATGGATGCTGGATTTTGTCGAATGCTTTTTCAGCATCTATTGATATGATCATGTGGCTTTTATTCTTCATTTTATTTATGTGGTATATCACATTTATTGATTTGCAAATATTGTACCAGCCTTGCATCTTTGGGATGAATCCCACTTGGTCATGGTGAATAATTTTTTAGATGTATTGCTGGATCCAATTTGCTAGTATTTTGTTCAGGATTTTGGGTACGCCTTCATTTTAAATGTACATTTTTTCTGTATTTAAAGATTTGCCCTGTAAGAGTTTTAATGCTTAATAGAGGATATAAGGCTTAGTCACCAATAACTCTAAGTCAGACTACTAAAAAGGGGTTAAAGATATTATAATTAAAATAATATTTAAATGTATTTATCATTATGATTCACATAGATATCATTGTAACTTGTGTTCTCTGCATAAAATATTTCAGGAAAACACATTACAGTGTTATATTGGTATATGTAATTCAAACAGTCAATCCATTGATCAAGTAGATAGGTGATGTATTTATGTATTTGTACGCCATACTAGGTCACACACATACACCCACACTACAATACAACTGTATCTTATGTGATGTAATTGTTAAAGTGAAATATAGTTCTATCAGAATGGTAGTGTTGTGTTCAATGAGAAATATTTTACACTACTTCAGTTTTTTTCCAATTTACTTACTTGTAATAGGCCTAGTCAGATTTTCCATCTTCTTGAGTCAGTTTTTTTCCACATCTTCTTTTTTTATATGTTTTTATTAATTTTTTAGAGAGAAAGGGAGAGAGAGATAGAAACATCAAATGTGAGAGAGAAACATTGATCCCCTGCCTTCTGCACGACCCCTACTGGGGATCGAACCCGCAACTTAGGCATTGCCCTGACTGGGAATCTAATCAGGACCTTTCAGTCCATAAGATAATGCTTAATCCACTGAGCCACACCAGCTGGGCCATATGTTCTTTTTTTATTTATTATATACTTTTTATTGTTGACAGTATTACAGATGTCCCCCATCTTTCGTCCTGTGACCCCCTCCACCCAGCCCCTACCCCACCCCAGGCCTTCACCACACTATTGTCTGTGGTCTATGCATATAAGTATATAAGTTCTTTGGTTAACCCCACCCACCCACCTCCCCACCAAGATTTGTCAGTCTGTTCCATGTTTCCATGCCTCTGGACCTATTTTGCTAACCTAGTTTTTAAGTTAAAATAAAAATTAATTAAAGTTAAATAAAATATAAAATTGAGTTTTTTGGTAACACTCACCAAAATTTAGGTGCTCACCAGCCACAGGGGCCTAGTGGTGACCATACTGGGTGGTGGCTAAAGGGACTCAGGGGCACAGGGGAGCTTCTCACGGTTGAGACTTGCGCATCTGGCACACTGAGGGAATGCTGCTGATGTAGATGGAGGGTAGGTACCACAATGATGGGCAATGTCCCCAATGAGATATGAGAACATAGGATGCAGAGGGACGAGACATGGGGAGGGGGGGACGTTTGCTCCAGCCCTACAGCTGCTACTGTGCCCTTCTGCTCCACTCCCAGAGCTCTATCCCCATCTCTCTCAAAGAGCACATAAGGCCAGACTCAAGCCTTCAAAGAGGGTTATGAAGGAGGGAAGGCGGGATAGGATCATTTCAAAGAGCGCAACCTGCGGCATCAGACAGGCCTGAGTTCAAATCCTAAGTTCTGCCATTTACTAGGTGACTTTTGTCAAGTTATTTGAACTTCTGAGCCTATTTCCGTATCATTACAACTGGCGAGAAACCTCCTACCTTATGAGAATGGCATGAGAATCAAATAAGACAATGCATAGGAAGAAATGCGTAGCACAGTAACTGTCTCATTATAAGCACCCAGTCTCTCTCAGCAGATATTTAGAGCATTCCTCACCAATTTGCCTGAAACTATACCTGATACCCACAAGGAACACCAAGCCTAGCATTTAATAAATTGTCCTCAGCAGAACTGTCATATCACAGAACACTAATGGTAGACTGAGAGCATCATGGGAGATTTGGACCTCTTATAAAGCATTTTTCCTTAACCCCCATCCTTTTGGGTAAGCCTTTCCACAGCTAAATCTCCTGCCCTCACATCAAAACCAAACTACAAGACAGAAGGAGGACAAGTTACAAGTAAAAGATGGTCAGGTATCCTAGTTTGGTGTCATATGTCCGGCGTTTGGTGTCATATGTCTGGCCTTTCTTCCCCGTACCTCTGAAAATCTAAACTCAATGTGACAGTCCTGCTGGTGTGGCCCAGTGGTTGAGTGTCAACCCATGCACCAAGAGGTCACTGGTTCGATTCCCAGTCAGGGCACATGCCCAGGTTGCGGCCCGATCCCCAGTGGGGGGCATGCAGGAGGCGGCCAATCGATGTTCTCTCTCATCAATGTTTCCATCTCTCATCGATGCTTTCTCCCTCTCCTTTCCTCTCTCTCTAAAATCAATAAAGAAAAAAAAATTTTTTTTAAAGAGTGGGTGTGCAGAATGATTGAATGACTCATAAAAATGACCAATCTTCATAAAGCCTGTGTACAGGTGTTTTATTATGAAGCATTTCCAACAGATGATGAAGGAGGGAGAGACAATAATAGGTCCTTGGTCACCACCACCCAGATTGTTCTCATGTCCTCCTTGTTTATCTCAGATATTTGTAAGGAAATGAAATATCACAGATGTAGCTGAAGCCCTCTCAATACCTCTTCTTGAAGTTGTTACTATTATTCTTTGAACTTGAACCTTAAATACTAGGCTGTGATCTTGGTAGTAATAAATCTGAAAGCAGCATTCAAAAGCAAAGTGAAAATGTTCTTCTCATGTTGCTATGGGCTTTAATTTAGCTAATCTTAGGGCATGTTTTGCTTCCTGTCTATAGTGCTTTTTCTTCATTTTTCAAAGACTCTCTAAAGCCGAATTAGAATTCATTGGGCTATTGGGTTGTGAACAACACAAATACAGATCTAAATTAACTTTGAAATTTCTGCCTACCTTCAATCTAAGTTATTAAAGTTTAAAATGCCTAAAGACATCATAAAGATGTTATGTACTTTCACAGTTTGAGATATTTGATTTTATATTTTATTTCCCCATTGTAGCCATTTACTGTTGCAAAAATCCCAGCAAAAATAACCGAGTGCAGCTCTTGCCCAACTGAACCTCTTCCTAGTCAACTGACTTTTTATTCATTTCCATCAAAATCTAAACATCTATTTATGAGCCAATTCATCCAAATTTACGGAACTCAGAATGATAGCACAGCAAATGAAATATGTATTTTTAGTTATTAGCTATATTTTAGTTAGGATCTAAATTTTTACACCTTAGAGGACTACACTACCCAGAAGTTTAGAAGTCTTTTGTTATTTTCAAAGAATTCACTTGGAAAACTGGTATTTCTTCATCTTCCCTGTAACTTCATCATTGAAAGTATTCGTTGATAATGCATTTTAAGCCCATTTTCAGAGAAGGAACTCTCAAGCATGCGTTCTCTTCCTGCCCCACAGGGCAAAGAGTACAGCTCACAATCTCTCCAGGTTTTCTTTGCAGTTCTTAAACCATCTACACTGCACAAGATGATCTTACTTTCCTCCAACATAGGAATCCCTGTAACACTTTCTACTCCTTTTTATTTGTTACTACATTTTGTCTTGTGCTATAACTGTTTGTGAACAAATCCTGTATCTCTTCATAGACATTGAATATCGTAAGGAGCATGTTTCTACCTTACCCATTCTTTGTACCATCCATAGGGCCTAACTCAGTGCTTCTCAT
The DNA here is from genome assembly GCF_014108415.1 of Molossus molossus. Lineage (NCBI taxonomy): Eukaryota > Metazoa > Chordata > Mammalia > Chiroptera > Molossidae > Molossus > Molossus molossus. Next base: position 21,172,574 of record NW_023425347.1, on the reverse strand, counting down.
GGAGAACAGTGAAGGAAAGAACAAGTGACCCAAAAGACAAACATATTGATTTGGAAATAGATCCTTGTTTATCGCCATTTGGTCTTGAGTACACAAAGAAAGATGACAACCTACTTCACAGAACTAGAGCAAATACTTCAAAAGTTCATATGGAACCAAAAAAGACCTCAAATAGCCACAGCAATCTTGAAAAAGAAGAACAAAGTTGGAGGGATCACATTACCAGATTTCAGCTTATACTACAAAGCCACTGTAATCAAAACAGCCTGGTACTGGCACAAGAACAGGCAGATAGATCAATGGAACAGAATAGAGAACCCAGAAATGGACCCAAGACATTATGCTCAATTAATATTTGACAAAGGTGGCAAGAGCATACAGTGGAGTAAGGACAGCCTCTTCAATAAATGGTGTTGGGAAAATTGGACAGCGACATGCAGAAAAATGAAACTAGACCATCAACTTACACCATACACAAGAATAAACTCAAAATGGAGAAAACACTTAAATGTGACTCAGGAATCCATAAAAATCTTAGAATAAAATGTAGGCAACAAAATTTCAGATATCATTCACAGCAGAATTTTCACTGATACAAAGCAACAGAAACAAAGGAGAAAATGAACACATGGAACTACATCAAACTAAAAAGCTTCTGAGCAGCAAAAGATAGTCATCAAAATGGAAAGGCAACCCACCGTATGGGAGAGCATAATTGCCAATGACATATTAGATAAGAGGGTTAATTTCCAATATATAGAGTGCTCATACAACTCAACAAAAGGAGGGCAAAGAACCCAATTAAAAAATGGGTAGAGGAACTAAATAGACACCTCTCCAAAAAGGACATACAAATGGCCAAGAGACATATGAAGAAATGCTCAACATCACTAATCATCAGAGAGATGCAAATTAAAACAACAATGAGGTATCACCTCACACCTGTCAGAATAGTCACCATCAACAAATCATCAAGCAACAAGTGTTGGCGAGGGTGTGGAGAAAAGGGGACTCTAGTACACTGCTGGTGGGAATGCAGACTGGTGCAGCCACTATGGAAAACAATATGGTCTTACCTCAAAAAATTAAAAATTGAACTGCTATTTGATTCAGTGATCCCACTTCTAGAAATATACCCTAAGAAGCTTGAAACACCAATCAGAAAGAATATATATACCCCCATGTTCATAGCAGCACTATTTACAATAGCTAGGATCTGGAAACAGCCCAAATGTTCATCAGTAAACAAATGGATAAAAAGCAGTGGTACATATACACAATGGAGTACTTTGCAGCTGTAAGAAAGAAAGACCTCTTATCCTTTGAGACGACATGGAGGGACCCGGAAAGTAGTATCCTAAGCAAAACAAGCCAAACAGGGAAAGACAAGTATCATATGATCTCACTTATTTGTGGAATATAATGAACATAACAGTCTGAGTAATGGGGTTGTCCCAGAGACGTGGAAGTGGGGTACAGACTGACAACCCCTAGAAGAGGGGGTGGTGGGGGAGAGATAAACCACAGAACTTATATGCATGTGTGCATGAACAGTGCACATGGACAACAAAGCTGGGTAGGGAGTGGAGGGACAAATTAGTGGGGGAAAAGGGAGAAACATCTGTAACAAAAATTAATTAATTAATTAAAACAATAAATAAATAAAATTAAATTTTGTATTAAAAAAAAGAAAGAAAGAAAGATGACAACCATAGGGCAGGGCTCCCTGGCAGTGTGGTCTCGGGTGAACTGGTGAGGCAGCGTGGAAAGCATGTGACCCGGAGCATCAGATTCTTGCCTTTTCTCATCCTCTCTCTGCCAAGCCAGCCAGTAATCAATGGTCAAGCGGCAATTTCTCTGAGCCTTGCTTTCCCTTTCTCTAAAGATAATAACTATCTTACAAAGATGTTTGAATGTTAAGTAAGACACATCAGAGGACGTGCCTTGCTCTTTTATATAATAAATATATGAAAACTACCATGACCGCTCCTGGAGAAGGCACTATCCCCCAGAACAATGGACGATCCAGACCCAGGCCTGGTTCTGCCACAGACTGACCAGCTGTGCCACCTCCAGTGCCGGCCACCCTCTCTGGACTCCTCGTTCTTGTTAGTGAAATTGAAAAGTTGTATGTGTAAACTGTGAGGTTTCTCCCAGCTCTGTGATTTAGAAAATAAATGTTTAATGTATCAGTTCATTATCAAAGTATGTCTGGATTGAGAAACTTCATATTTTCTCTCTTTTTTTTTTTCCAAAATAGCAACGCAGTTGACAGATTTACAGTAACAACTACTTCTAAGTTTTGTTTTCCCTGTGAGAAAATAAGAATCCAACTGAAAAAAAACCCAAAAACCTATGCACCTTTCAGAAAAAAGAATTTAATAGCCTTTATATATGTATGACACCATCCATTGAGCAAATTTTTGCTTTAACATATCTTTGCTGAATGAATGACTGCATAATGTATTAGTGGGTGTTTGCCAAACGTTCCAAGAATAACAATTCATTTGCTACTAGATTCTATTCTTTATAGAAGTCAGCTTAGGGTTTTTTTCCCTTTCAAAACTGGCTCTGAGTCACTGATATGATTCATAACTTTAAAAAACAGGTTGAACCTGAAATCGCCCTGGCAAGAAAGAGCTAAAGAGCACAGTGCAAGTGAAAGGGAGATGCCCCTACCAGGAAAAAAGAAAAAGACAGTTCTTCTTTTTGTTTTCTAATTCTCAGTATGAAATGAGAAAATGTCTACGGGGAGCTTTATTCTCGTCTCTCTGATTACGTTGGTTGAAATAGTAAAATCAAATGCAAAGTACAGAGCAGTTACATTTCCAGGATCCAAAAGGCACATTTTTCAGGTGTGTCTGGCTCCCCACTCCACCCCCAGATGAGTCACTCAACAGCAGGTAAGAGGAAGATGAACAGACATTGTGTGGGCGAAAGGCATATCCTGGGTTTCAGAAGATCCTGGTCAGGCCTTGACCCACAAAGAAACGGTGATGTCAGACAGGGAGATACTAATGGTAAGAGCTAAGAGATGCCTGTCAGGGAGAGGGGACAGCGATCCGGCACAGCCAGCCCTGCGCCTACCCTGAAGGGGAGAAACGGCAAAGGAGCAGGATCGCAGGCCGCCTGGGAAGGCGTCTGCAGAGTCTGCCATGTTTGAAGAAGGGTCCCAAATGGTGACAGGTGGTTTCCGTTCCCTGCTTTCAATATTCTCTCTGCAGCTCAAACTTCCAGTAAGATCCGGAAGCCACTTTGCCTTCTCCTGGGCTGTTTGCCCATGGAGAATGGCATTTCCTGGTGTTTATTCTAGGGAAGTAAGCAAGACACTCTGCGAGAGCAGAACCCTGTTCAAGGTGGTTTCAGCCCTGAGTCGCGTGCAAGGAAGCTACCTAGTACCCATCCTATGCTGCGAGCAGGAAAGGTTTCTGCCCTGGACCCATACGTCAGGGAGCTCTCTCTTCTCCGGCCACAGCCTCCCTTCATAGCCAAAGGGATACACCAACCTGGAGCTCATAACCTCTCTTCTAGATCACTCACACTCCAGGTACCCGAGACCCTGGAATTTCCTGCCCGAACAACACGGAGCCCTCTTCCAGGGCTTGCTCTGGTTTCTTCTCTTAGTCTGGCCTGAGGGCAGACAGAACAGCCAGAATACCCACTCCTAGCCCACACGGGGCCCTGAGCAGCTGCTGGGAAGGTGGCGGGAGGTGAATAGAGCTTATATGTGCAAGGCAAGGATGTCCACACGTACCACGTGGCCAAGGCCCCCACAGTACAGGATGGAGCTTATAGTGAGAAGAGAAGAGGGACCTATAGGAGTACAATTCCAAGTGGTCCAAGAAGTCTATATTTGGCTTTGACTTTCAATCATGCAAGTACATTCATCAATACAGAAAGAGTACATATTTTGTTTAGCAAGTCGGTTTATAAATTTTAGACCTATGTTATGTGGACCTCCATTTCTGCTCTTGCCTGGGTCCTGCCAATGTTGGAAGTGGGGTGAGTACACCACGGATTTCAATCCACAAAGGGTTATTTATTGCTTTTATGACGATGAAGGACTTGATTTTGGTCAGTACTGAAGGGTTGTTTCTTTGACACATACCATTTTTCAGTCTGTCAAAGAGATTGTTGTGCTCTGTATTTTAGAGCAATGTTCAACCTATTGCCAATAATTCATGGCAATACCAGAAGGCAGGCTCTAGTTTTTAGTGTAAAGGAAAATGAAGGTGTTGGGTTGGAGTGTGATCTCTAGAAGTAACTCCAGTGACAACTGCTCGTTTTATTTAAATTTCTAGACACTTTAAGTGTCTTTATGAAAGGACATTGTGGGGTCTGAGGATTTCACAAATTAATGGATTTTCTGCATTTCAGTTTATTTTAGAGAAAGCACTATCAAAATAGTAAGCTTCTTGCCTTGGCCCGGTGGCTCAGTTGGTTGGAGCATCGTCTCGTTCACCAAAACATTGCAGGTTTGATTCCAGGTCAGGGCACATACCTAGGCTGCAGGTTCACTCCCCGGTTGGAGTATGCACAGAAGGCAACTGATCAATGTTTCTCTCTCACATCTCTCTCCCCCCCCCCCCACCCTTTCCTCTCTTTTTAAAATCAATAAAAACATATCCTTGGGTGAGGATGCATCTTTAATTCAAAGAAATGTTTAATAGATCCCAAAATTTGCACTGACTCTTACTATAGTAACTATTTTGACCTGCTGTGCTCATTTGCCTTGCAGATCTACCAATCATAAAAATACAGATAGACACCAAAGTCTTGTTAAATGCACCCTGACACAGTGCAGATGTCTGTTTTATAGTTTATCTCTAACACCGTTTCAGGGGCCTCATTGCCAAGGAATCTCATTATCCCAGGTTCTTGCTGGAACTCAGTCCTAACAGCAATGTTGGGAAACAGCATCATTGTAAAATACCAATTACTACAAATACATCCAGCAGAGTGCATGTACTCCCAGGTAAATCCTTCCACAAACCCAGGTATTGTTCAGGCTGCTCTTCCTTGTCCTAAGGCACCATGTTGCTCGTACTGTCTTTTGGCTGCTAATCGTCTTGTCTTTCCAGTACAACGTCAAGCTGCCATTTACTTCCTCACTGCTGGAACACAGTCCTGGCTGTCACAGCTAGCACCTTAGACACGCCCTGCCACTCCTCACCCTGACCCCTGCCATCACGGATTCCACCACCGCGGGCTCTGTTTGCTCTCTCGCTCTCAGTTCCTTGGAGAAACTATAGATGTTCTGTTCCCCAATGCAGACCCTTGACTTGCTTTGATCAGAGCAAGATGCTCAAGGCAGCTATCTACTCTTCCATACAGAAGGGCTGGACAGTCCCATGTGTTGTCTCTGATTAGCAGGCTGTTATATCCTCTGGTGTGTTAGCATCTCATGAGTCCCTTATCATAACACTTGTCTGTATGTCCTGTATGTACTTGCCCACAAGTGCAGTGAGGGCGGGGATTGTATCTACCTTGCAAACTAGTACATCTCTAGCACCTGATCTTGTCACACCATGAATGCCTTATAAACATTCCTTAAAATAAACTGAACCTCAAAAGCTTAGTGCAAAACTCCACAGGCATTTTTCAACACTACAGTGTGTGCCTATTGATGTTCCTCTCCAGCCTTCACTCACCTTCCCATCCCAGCCCAACAATCCCAAACCATGACCAGAGAGAAACCCCATTATCACCCAGGTCTCGAGGCCAAGCCTCCCAGGGCATATGCAAGTTGTTTTGGATGAGAGGGCTACGTTTCAGTCTTCTTAGTGGAAGTTTTAAAACAACTACTCACAATCAGAGGTGTGGCTAGGAAAGGGGGGAGCACACTTCTGTTTGGATCCACAAGGGACACAGCATGAGGGCCCTGCCATGAAAGCCATTCTCTCCATTCTAAGGGCTTCAGCCTTCGAACTAGGGCCCTGCTGTGTCTCTTCGCCTGTCTTGGTTGGGTGGTAAAAATGGGATCAGGAGAGACGGGTACTATAGAAATGGAGTGGAAGGAAAAGAAATAGAAGAGGTATGCTTGCATGTTCATTCTTAACTCTTATTTCCATAAAGTCATAATTAAATAAATTATAACTCTATTACCTTCTAACAGGATAATTCTAACTTTCCTTCTGGCATTTGGCATTTGCAGGTGATACTACTCAAAACAATTCTTATCTGAGCGTGGGCTGTGACTGTTCCCAGCAAGGCAAGCCCGGCCCTGTTACCACTCTGAGGAGACGTAAATATTGTTCCTGGGTTGGGGACCGCAGTTGCCATTTGCAGAACCACTATGATTACTTATAAATTGGCCTCTTTGACAAAGAGCCTTTGTGGGTCAAGTAGCTTCCTCCTAACTACCTCAAGCATGGTGTTGGTCATATTTTTTAGCAACCAGTAAGTAGCACTAGTTAAAATTCTTTTTCAGAGGGTGCTTCAAGTTTTTCTATTGTCTTTCAACTTGGTGTACTATAGTTCACAAGATGGAAAATAATTGATGACATTTTCTTACTGACTATTCATTTCAAAATAAATTAGTATCATGATGACAACAGAAGAGGATGAATGTGACTCTGTTGCTATAAGACAGAAAGGTATTGACCCTCAATTTATCATTCAACAAACAATTGTAGAATGTCTAGCTGGGGTGGTGTCAGGTGGTAAAAATAAAATGACATAAATGTGTCAAGTAGCTAATAGACTATTGTGGGGGAAAGACTTATATAAACCATCAATTGCAGCAAGTTTATTTGCTAAATGTTATGATACAGTTGCACAATAGTAGGGAGGAATATTTGGAGTACAGGAAAAAAAGGGCTTCCAATCAGACTGGGGGAGCTGGTGTCAGGAAATGCTGCCAAGATTCATGTTTAGACTTCACCCCGAAGGCCAAGTATGACGTGAAGAAAATGAAGAGGGGAGGAGAGAAGAGGGGCATTCTTGGGAGAGGGCGTCGCACGTGCCACAGCACAGATGTACAAAATCTCAGTATATCTGGGACTGTCAATAGGGCTAGAGAAAGGGGCAGGTTGGGGGATAGTGGGAGGGAGGCGAGGCTACACAAATTGTCAGGAGCCAGATGGGGAGAAGCTAGAGTGCTTGGTTAGAGGAGCACAGATTGGCTTAGGCCGGCCACCGTACTGTACGGCCACACAGGGCAGGAAATTACCTTCTTTGTACATTTTTGCATCCCCAGCCCCTGGTACATGGCAGCCTCTCAACAGGCAGGTGTTTGATGTTAGATTAATTAATGAAGCCCTATCACTGGAAGGGAAATACTTTTCTTTATCATCAATGACAAGGACAACTTTTATTTACACTAGCATATAGTTACTGAGGAATGAAGAAAAATAAAGTAAAATACAAAAGATACTTTAAATTAAAGATAAATGGTATTCTATATATATGCAATAGAATATAATGTAGCCACAAAAAGAAGGAAATATTTCCATGTGCAACAACATGGTTAGAACTTGAAGGCACCGTGCTAAGTGAAATAAGTCAGACAGAAAAAACAATACTGTATGATCTCATATAGATAGATGTATAATCTACCTCATACACATGGAGTACAGATTGGTGGTTGCCAGAGGCGGGGTTTGGGGAGCGGGTGCAATTGGTTAAGGGGGTCAAAAAGTACAAACATCTGGTTATAAAATAAGTAAGTCGTGGGGGCGTAATGTAGAGCACAGTGACTATAGTTACTAGTACTGTATTATATATTTGAAAATTGCTAATAAAGTCCCATTACAAAAAAAAAAAAGATAAATACTCAGTACTTACCACAGTTAATATAAAGATGTTTAATTTCCATCAAACAGGTCTCTCAAGGGTGCATGGAGTTCTGGGGAGTGGAATTCTTTTCTTGTCTCATCAGAGACAGGTCATAAAATATCTTAGAGAGTTAAAGGTTGCTCAGGGGTTCCTCGGAATTCTAATTCCACACACTATGTTCCATGCAATATCCCTTACTTATATTAAAATATATATTTGTTGTTTATCTGAAATTCACCTTTAAATTGGATGGCCACTATTTCAGCAGGCAACCACATTTTATGGCCATGTAGGTTTGGGAAATACTGAGCTAACCAACTGCCTTTTTCATGCTGGTCTTCACAGAGCCTCTAATAAGTTCTGGTATATAATGTGTCTTTGAGAGAGAATTGAGTACGAAGTTTTTCTCAAACTTATTTGAACAAAAATTTCTTTTTTCTGGGGAGAGCGCAAATGCAGTCCCCACCACCACAAGTTATGCGTGGAGTTTCCCACACTTGAAGAAATCGCGGGGTCAGCACACCCAGAGAGCAATGGATAAGCCTCCCCCTGGGAAACCGCCTTCGTGATCATGGTACCTCCCCTGCCAGGTAAGTATTGAAAAGTTCCTTTTTCTTTTCTTTTTTTTTTTATCCTCACCGGAGGACACTTTTCTATTTTTTGTTCAGATAGAGTGGGAGGGAGAGAGAGGAAGAGAGAGAGAGAGAAACATCAACGTGAAAGGGACACATCGAGTGGCTGCCACCCACACAACTCAACCAGGGCCGGGGACAAACTGCAACCAAGGTACGTGCCCTTAGCGGGAACCAAACCCGGGTCTCTCTGGACCGCAGGTCGGTGCTCTAAGCGCTGAGCCAAATTGGTCAGGGAGAAAAGTTTCTTTTTCAAATGAGCATCCCAAAAAGCTGCTCTGAAGGGCAATTGTTCAATTATCTGTGGAGGGTCAATGTCTTCTTCACTAAGTATTTCCATGATTTTCTGTTAGAGTCTGATCAGGTCATTTGCCCATTTTAATATAATTAAATCATTCTTTCCAAGAGAAAGTCTGAAATCCTCAGCATGAAATATAGGGCCTTTCCCAAAGTGCTATTTACCTTTTCAGCTTTACTCCCAGGTTTTCCTCTTTCATGATCCTGTGTATCTGGTTGAGCTCCCCTCTACCTTGTCAACATTCCACACTCTGATCTAACCACTGTGGACTTTGTCCATGTTTGCTTTTCCAGAAATGCCCTTCTCTGGTCCCCTATCTTCTCAGTGAGTCATGACTCCCTCAAGACTCCTGAATAAAGATGCTCCTGACTCCCCACCAAGCACAGTCATTCATTCCTTCCACCTCTCACAACATCTGCACATTTGTCTGTTAGTACCTCATGGTACTGTTCATTGATAGGTCTGTCTCCTCTGATAGAGACAACTTTTCAAGGACTTGACTTTATTTTATTCAACGTTGAGTCCTCAGCTCATAGCATGGCATTTGACACATAGCAGATGCTCAAGAAATGATTGGTGAATTAATGAATAAATGGTAAATGTGAGTTTTGAACAGATGATTCGGGTTGTCGACCCTTTACCTTTTTCCTCAATCATCTCTCTTCTGATTCTGCAGAAGACCTAATATGCCATCCAAGAAAATAACTACTTAATAAATAAATACCTTTTTATAGAAATTGACTCAGAATTCTAATACTCTCTCTGTAAAGAATGTAAGGCAATTCAATTAGGTAAATGTCTGCAAACAAGTATCTATCTATGGATACTTGCCTTTCCATTGATTATAATTAAATGATAAATTATTTAAAACATGCTTATCTTTAGTGACATAGTAATACATTCAAGAAGTTTACTGACATCCAATTAAACTGTTATCTTCCATACAGGAAGCATTATTATTCTCACTTTAAGATTCATGAAAGGCTAAGAAGGCACACCTAAATGAGAAAGCCTCCTTAGGTATTTATTAGTCTGTTCTTGACCAATTTAACCACCTTCAGCAACCACACAGAAACCATAAATGTTGACAGCTCTATCCGATTCTCATTAAAAGTATATGAAGAATTACTTTAAAACTTAGGACTTTATATATTCAACAAAAAGATTTGTTGAGAATAATAAACCCATACATGGAATGAGCAATATACAATTTACTAACTATAGACATATGGTCAAGTATATATAACCCCTTCCCGATTGAAATTTGCTCTCACACAAAGTTTGGATATATGAAGATTTACTTTTTAATACATTTTCAACAACAGAGATTTCTTTTTAAGTATTAAAGAGTTGTGCATATAGCAGCATCATTTGTTTGTTTTCCCCTCTGGTGGAAGCTCCTTTATTTATTTTTTAATTTTTTTATTAATATAGTTTTTGTACAGATGTTTCTCCTTTTTTCCCCAATGACACCCTCTTCCCTATCACCACCCTGCCCCATCACCAGCTTTGTTGTCTATGTTCATTGGTTATGCATACATACATATAAGTTCTGTGGTCTATCTCCCCACCTCCAACACCCCCTTTTGAGGTTTAACAGTCTGTACCCTATCTCTATGTCTCTGGGTCAATTTTGTTCATCAGTTAGTTTAGTTCATTGTATTCCACAAATAACTGAGATTTTTGATATTTGTTTTGTCTCCTTGGCTTGTTTTGCTTAGTATAATATTCTCCAGATCCCTTCATGCCATCTCAAAAGATAAGAGATCTTTCTTTCTTACAGCTGCATAGTACTCCATTGTGTACATGTGCCACAGCTTTTTTATCCACTCATCTACTAATGGACACTTGAGTTGTTTCCAGATCTTAGCTATTTTAAATAGTGCTGCTATGAACATAGGGGTACATATATTTTTTGTGATTAATGTTTCAGGCTTCTTAGAATATATTCCTAGAAGTGAGATCACTGGGTCAAATGGCAATTCAATTTTTAATTTTTTGAGGTAACACCGTGGTGATTTCCATAGTGGCTGCACCAGTCTGCATTCCCACCAGCAGTGTACTAGAGTCCCCTTTTCTCCACACCCTCACCAACACTTGTTGTTTGATGATTTGTTGATGGCAGCCATTCTGACAGGTGTGAGGTGATACCTCATTGTTTTTAATTTGCTTCTCTCTGATAATTAGTGACAGTGAGCATTTCTTCATATGTCTCTTGGCCATGTGTATGTCCTGTTTAGAGAGATGTCTCTTTAAGTCCTCTGCCCATTTTTTAATTGGGCTCTTTGTCTTCCTTTTGTTGAGTTGTATGAGTAATCTATATATTTTGGAAATTAACCCCTTATCTGATGTATTGTTAGCATATAGTGGGTTTCCTTTCCATTTTGATGATTGTTTCTTTTGCTGTGCAGAAGCTTTTTAGTTTGATGTAGTCCCATGTGTTCATTTTTTTCTTTGTTTCTCTTGCCTTAGGCATTGTATCAGTGAAAATTCTGCTGTGTGTGATGTCTGAAATTTTGTTGCCTAGAATTTTTATGGATTCACAAGTCACATTTAAGTCTTTTATACATTTTGAGTTTGTTCTTGTGTATGGTGTAAGTTGGTGGGCTAGCTTCATATTTCTGCATGTAGCTGTCCAATTTTTCCAACACTATTTATTGAAGAGGTTGTCTTGTCTCCACTGTATGCTCTTTGCCACCTTTGCCAAATATTAATTGAGCATAATGTCTTGGGTCCATTTCTGGGTTCTCTGTTATGTTCCATTGATCTATATGCCTGTTCTTGTGCCAGTACCAGGATATTTTGATTACAATGGCTTTGTAGTATAACCTGATATCGCGTATTGTGATCCCTCCTACTTCATTGTTCTTTTTCAAGATTGCTGTGGCTCTTTTGGGTCTTTTTTGGTTCCATATAAACTTTTAGAGTATTTGTTCTACCTCTGTAAAATATGTAGTTGGCATTTTGTCGGTATTTTGATGGAGATTAAATATATAGATTGCATTGGGTAGTATGGACATTTTAATGATGTTAATTCTTGCATTCCATGAACAAGGTATATACTTCCACTTTTTTATATCTTCCTCTATATCTTTATTCAATGACCAGTGGTTTTCTGCAAAGAGGTCCTTTACTTCTTTGGTTAAGTTTATTCCTAGGTATCTTAATTTTGTTGCCACAATGGTAAATGGGATTTTTTGTTTTAGTTTCTCTTTCTATGAGTTCATTGTTGGTGTATAAGAATGCGGTCAATTTCTTTTTTTTTTTCTTTTCTTTTTTTAGTTAAGAGTGCAGCTATTTTATTATTTTTTTTAACAATATTTTATTTATTTTTGTTACAGATGTTTCTCCTTTTTTACCCCATTGACACCCTCCTCCCCATCACCCCCGGCTTTATTGTCCATGTCCGTTAGTTATGCAGACATGCATATAAGTTCTGTGGTTTATCTCTTCCCACCCCCCATCACCCCCTCTTCTGAGTGATGTCACTCTGTGCCCTACTTCCATGTATCTGTGTTTACCGTGTTCCTCAGACTGTTATGTTCATTATATTCCAGATATAAGTGAGATCATGTGGTATTTGTCCTTCTCTGCTTGGCTTATTTCACTTAGGATAGTACTTTCCAGGTCCCTCCATGTTGTCTCAAAGGATAAGAGATCTTTCTTTCTTACCGCTGCATAGTACTCCATTGTGTATATGTACCACAGCTGTTTTATCCATTCGTCTACTGATGGACACTTGGGCTGTTTCCAGATCTTAGCTATTGTAAATAGTGCTGCTATGAACATGGGGGTACATATATTCTTCCTGGTTGGTGTTTCAGGCTTCTTAGGGTATATTCCTAGCAGTGGGATCACTGGGTCAAATGGAAGTTCAATTTTTAGTTTTTTGAGGTAACACCATATTGTTTTCCACAGCGGCTGCACCAGTCTGCATTCCCACCAGCAGTGTATTAGAGTCCCCTTTTCTCCACACCCTCGCCAACACTTGTTGTTTGATGATTTGTTGATGGGGGCCATTCTGACAGGTGTGAAGTGATACCTCATTGTTGTTTTAATTTGCATGTCTCTGATGATTAGTGATGTTGAGCATTTCTTCGTATGTCTCTTGGCCATTTGTATGTCCTGTTTGGAGAGGTGTCTATTTAGTTTCTCTGCCCATTTTTTAATTGGGTTCTTTGCCTTCCTTTTGTTGAGTTGTATGAGCACACTATATATATTGGAAATTAACCCATTATCTGATATATCATTGGCAATGATGTTCTCCCATACAGTGGGTTGCCTTTCCATTTTGATGGTTGTTTCTTTTGCTGTGCAGAAGCTTTTGAGTTTGATGTAGTCCCATATGTTTATTTTTTTCTTTGTTTCTCTTGCCTTAGGTGATGAATCAGTAAAATTCTGCAGCATATGATGTCTGAAATTTTGTTGCCTACATTTTCTTCTAGAATTTCTTGGATTCACGGGTCACATTAAACTCTTTTATCCATTTTGAGTTTATTCTTGTGTATGGTGTAAGTTGATGGTCTCGTTTCATTTTTTTGCATTTAGCTGTCTAACTTTCCCAAAACCATTTATTGAAGAGGCTGTCCTTACTCGACTGTATGCTCTTGCCACCTTTGTCAAATATTAATCGAATATAATGTCTTGGGTCCATTTCTGGGTTCTCAGTTCTGTTCCACTGCTCTATATGCCTGTTCTTGTGCCAGTACCAGGCTGTTTTGATTACAGTGGCTTTGTAGTATAGCCTGATATCTGGTATTGTGATCCCACCAATTTTGTCCTTTTTTTTTCAAAATTGCTGTGGCTATTCGGGGACTTTTTTGGTTCCATATGAACTTTTGAAGTATTTGTTCTAGTTCTGTGAAATATGTCGTTGGTATTTTGATGGGGATTACATTGAATCTGTTGATTGCTTTGGGTAGTATGGACATTTTAATGGTGTTAATTCTTCCAATCCATGAACAAGGTATGTGCTTCCACTTTTTTATATCTTCCTCTATTTCTTTTTTCAATGTCCTGTAGTTTTCTGCAAATACGTCCTTTACTTCTTTGGTTAAGTTTATTCCTAGGTATCTTAAGTTTTTTGCTGTGATGTTAAATGGGATTGTTTTTTCGGTTTCTCTTTCTGTGAGTTCATCATTGGTGTACAAGAATGCCGTCGATTTCTTGACGTTAATTTTGTATCCTGCTACTTTGCCAAATTCATTTATTAAGTCTAGTAGATTTTTTATGGAGTCTTTAGGGTTTCCTATGCATAACATCATGTTATCTGAGAATAATGACAGTTTCACTTCCTCCTATCCAATTTGGATCCCTTTTATTTTTTCCTCATGTCTGATTGCTGTGGCTAAGACTTCCAGTATTATGTTAAATAATAGTGGCGAAAGTGGACATACCTGTCTTGTTGCTGTTCTTAATGGAAATGTTTTTAGTTTCTGCGCATTGAGTATGATGTTGGCTGTAGGTCTTTCATATATGGCCTTTATTATGTCGAGATATGATCCCTCTATTCCCACATTGCTGAGCATTTTGATCAGAAATGGATGCTGGATTTTGTTGAATGCTTTTTCAGTGTCTATTGATATGATCATGTGGTTTTTATTCTTCATTTTGTTTATGTGGTGTATCACATGTATTGATTTGCGAATATTGTACCAGCCTTGCATCCCTGGATTGAATCCCACTTGGTCATGGTGAATAATTTTTGTGGTGTATTGCTGGATCCGATTTGCTAGTATTTTGTTCAGGATATTGGCATCTATGTTCATCAGCGATATTGGCCTGTATTTTTTTTCTTTGTAGTGTCTTTTTCTGGTTTTGGAATTAGAATTATGCTGGCCTCATAGAACGAGTTTGGAAGTATTCCTTCTTCTTGAATTTTTTGAAATAGTTTGAGTAGAATGGGTGTTAGTTCTTTTTTGAAAGTTCGATAAAACTCCCCCGTGAAGCCATCCGGGCCTGGGCTTTTGATTGCTGGGAGAGTCTTGATTAGCTTTTCAATTTCCTTAGTTGTTATTGATCTGTTCAAGTTTTCTATCTCTTCCCCGTCCAGTTTTGAGAGACTATGTGTTTCTAGAAATTTGTCCATTTTGCTTAGATTGTCAAATTTGTTGCCATATAGTTGTTCATAGTATCTGTTAACGATCTTTGTATATCTGTGGTGTCGGTTGTTACTTCTCTTTCATTTCTGATTTTGTGTATTTGTATTCTCTCTCTTTGTTTCTTGATGAGTCTACCTAAGGGTCCATCAATCTTATTTATCTTTTTGAAAAACCAGCTCTTTGTTTCATTGATCCTTTGAATTGTTTTTTTGGTCTCTATGTCATTTATTTCTCCTCTGATCTCTACTATTTTCTTCCTTCCTGTTGCTCTGGGGTTTTCTTTTTGTTTGCTTTCTAATTCTTTAAGTTATGAGGTTAGATAGTCAAGTAGACATTTTTCTTGTTTCTTGAGGTAGGTCTGTAGTGCTATGAACTTCCCTCTCAGATCTGCTTTCACTGCATCCCATAGATTTTGTGTTGTTGTGTGTTCATTTTCATTGGTTTCCAGGAAGTTTTTAATTTCTTCCTTGATTTCCTCAGTAACCCATTCATTGTTTAATAACATGCTATTTAGCCTCCATGTGTTGAAATGTCTTTGCATGTTCTTGTTGCAATTGATTTCTAGTTTCATGCCATTGTGATCTGAGAAGATTCTTGATATGATTTCAATCTTCTTGAACTTGTAGAGATTTAGTTTGTGTCCTATCAAGTGGTCTATCTTCGAGAATGTCCCATGTGCACTTGAGAAGAATGTGAATTCTATAGTTTTGGGGTGTAATTCTCTGTAGGTATCTATGAAATCCATTTGGTCTAGTGCTTCATTTAGAGTTTCTGTTTCTTTGCTAATTTTTTGTCTAGAGGATCTATCCAGTGCTGTCAACGGGGTGTTGAAGTCTCCTGTTATGATTGTATTGCTGTCGATTTCTCCTTGGAAGTCCTCCAGAAGATTTGCAATATATTTTGGTGCTCCTATATTGGGTGCACATATGTTTATCAAAGTTATATCTTCCTGTTGGATAGATCCTCTCAATATTATGTAGTGGCCTTCTTTGTCTCTAGTTATGGCCTTCATTTTGAAATCTATTTGATCAGTTATGAGTATTGCTACCCCAGCTTTTTTTTTTTTTTTTGCTTTCCATTTGCTTGGAAGATTTTTTCCATCCCTTCACTTTTAACCTATGTGAGTCTTTTGTTGTGAGGTGGGTCTCTTGTAAACAACATATAGATGAGTCATGCTTTCTTATCTAATCAGCTACTCTGTGTCTTTTTATGGGAGCATTGAGTCCTTTTACACTTAAGGTGATTATTGATATGTACTTGTTTAATGCCATTTTTGTTTAGTGTGGTTCTGTTTTTCTTCCTATTTCTTCTACTAATTACAGCAGTCCTTTTAACATTTCTTGCAGTGCAAGTTTGGTGCTAATGTATTCCCTTAGCCTTTTTTTGTCTGGGAAGCTCTTTATTTGACCTTCTATTTTGAATGATAGCCTTGCTGGGTAGAGTAGTCTTGGATTCAGATCCTTGTTTTTCATGACCTTGATTACTTCATGCCATTCCTTTCTGGCCTGTAGTGTTCTTGTGAGAAGTCAGCTGAGAGCCTTATGGGGTTTCCTTTGTAGGTAACCTGTTGCTTATCTCTTGCTGCTTTTAGGATTCTCTCTTTGTATTTAATTTTTCGCATTCTAATTACTACGTGTCTTGGTGTGGGTCTGTTTGGGTTCTTCTTACCTGGGGCTCTCTGTGCTTCTTTAACTTGAATGCCTTCTTCCTTCACCAAATTAGGGAAGTTTTCTGTCACAATTTTTTTGAATATATTCTCTAACCCTTGCTCATTTTCTTCTTCTTCGGGGACTCCTATGATGCGAATATTATTACGTTTCCAGTTATCCCACAGTTCTCTTAAGCTGTCTTCCTATTTTTTTAATTGTTCTTTCCTTTTGGTTTTCTAATTGGTTGATGTTTTCTACCCTGTCTTCTAATTCACTGATCTGGTCCTCAGCTTCCTCTACTCTTCTCTTTAAACCTTCCAATGTGTTTTTTATTTCTGATATGTCATTTTTTATCTCTTCTTGGTGGTTTTTAATTTCCAGTTAGCTTATTTTTAGCGTCTCTATGTCCTTACTCATGCTGTTGAGCTTCCTCAAAATCATGGCTCTGAATTCTAGCTCTGTTAACTTGCCTAACTGCTCCACATTGATCTCATCTTCAGTGGAGGTCTCTTCTTCTTTTATTTGACTTCTGTTTCTGTGTTTCACCATTTTGGCTATCACAGTGGGCTTTGGAGCCTGTCAAGTTTTCCCTGTGGTTGTTCGTGTTCTGCTGTTTGTGGCTCCCTCTGCTGGGTTTAGATGAGCAAGGGAGGACCCATGTTAAACACCACTGTCAAGTCTTACTTTCCTGGTTAAAGTTGCTAGCCCAGGAAAGGTACTGTTATCCTCTAGCTTTTTGCCTGGAGGCTAGCAGTCAAGGTTACTTGATGAGTTTTGGGTTGTCAGTTGATTGAAAAACTCCCTCACATGCTCAGCATAAGGGGATTTCACAAGGGTGGGGCAGATGCTGGTTGTTAATGAGCCTCAATTAGCATTTCAATGGCCCACAGGGTGGGGTTGGATCTCCGAGGGAGGGGCTGCTGCCTCTCCCCAGAGCCCTGTGCAAGATGGCCACTGTCCTGCATGTCAGCAACTCAGCAAAAGCTCTGAGTGCCCTCCAAATCCCGAGTGTCCCCACACAGTTCCAGTCCAGTCTGCCCTCCCTCTGCCGGAGCCCAGGGTGAGTGGCTGTGGCTTTTTTAGCCTCTGTCCCTGCTCTGTACTGTGGAGCCACTTGGGACTTTAACCCGAGGGCACTGCTTCCAGCTAAGGCCACTGCTGTCTGTGGGCTCCTAGCCCCTGTCCCGCGCCTTCGCAATCCTACCAGGATTGGGTCAGTGTCCCTGGTTATATGGTCCTCGCAAGCTGCTTTTTTGTTGCTTTTTCCCGTCAAATTGTCTGTTATAGTTGTAATTCCAGTTTGGTTCTGGGAGATGGTCTGTGTAGTTTTTGTTCACTCTGCTGCCATTTTAGATCCCCACCCTCGATTTCTTGACGTTAATTTTGTATCTTGCTACTTTGCCAAAATTATTTATTAAATGTAGTATATTTGGTGCAGTCTTTAGGGTTTTCTATGTAAAATATCATGTCATCTGCAAATGACAGTTTCACTTCCTCCTTTCCACTTTGGATCCCTTTTATTCTTTCTTCATGTCTAATTGCTATGGCTAAGGCTTCCAGTACTATGTTAAATAAGAGGGGAGAAAGAGGGCATCCATGTCTTGTTTCTGTTCTTAAGGGAAATGCTTTTAGTTTTTGCCCATTGAGTATGAGGTTGGCTGTAGGTTTTTCATATATGGCCTTTATTATGTCAAGATATAATCCCTCTATTCCCACATTGCTGAGCATTTTTATCAGAAATGGCCGCTGGATTTTGTTGAATGCTTTTTTTGCATCTATTGATAAGATCATGTGGTTTTTATCTTTCATTTTGTTTATGTGGTGTATCACATTTATTGATTTGTGTACCATCCTTGCATCCCTGGGGTGAATCCCACTTGGTCATGAGGAATAATTTTTTTGATGTATCACTGGATCCAATTTGCTAATATTTTGTTAAGGATTTTGTCATCTGTGTTCATCAGGGATATTGGCCTATAGTTTTCTTTCTTTGTAGTGTCTTTATCAGGTTTTAGAATTAGGATTATGCTGGCCTCATAAACTGAGTGGGAAGACTTCCATCTTCCTGGATTTTTTGTAATAATTTGAGGATAATGAGTGTTAAATCATCTTTGAATGTTCAGTAAAATTCCCCCATAAAGCTATCCAGGCCTGGGCTTTTGTTTGCTGGGAGTTTCTCGATTATATCTCCAATTTCCTTAGTTGTTATTGGTCTGTTCATGTTTTGTATCTCTTCCTGGTTCAGTTTTGGCAGCCATTTATTTCTAGAAATTTGTTTATTTTGCTTAGATTGTCCAATTTGTTGACATATAATTATTTATAGTATATTTTGATGATCCTTTTATTCCTGTGGTATCAGCTGTTACTTCCCCTCTTTCATTTCTGTTTTTGTTTATTTGGGTCCTCTCTTTTTCTTTCTTGGTGTGTCTGGCTAAGGGTCCATCAATCTTGTTTATCTTTTCAAAGAACCAGCTCTTGGTTTCATTAATATTTTGAATTGTTTTTTTAGTTTCTATGTTGTTTATTTCTGCTCTGATCTTTACTATTTCTTTCCTTCTACTTGCTCTGGGTTTTTCTTTTTGTCTACTTTCCAGTTCTTTTAGTTGTAGGGTTAGAAAGTCAACTAGGAATTTTTATTGTTTCTTGAGGAAGGCCTATAGTGCTATGAGCTTCCCTCTCAGGACTGCTTTCACTGCATTCCATAGATTTTGTGTTGTGTGTGTGTTTTCATTGGTTTCCAGGAATTTTTTAATTTCTTCCTTAATCTCTTTGGTAACCCATTTGTCGTTTATCCTCACCTGAGGACCTTTTGTTCAGATAGAGTGGGAGGGAGAGAGAGAGAGAGAAACATGGACGTGAAAGGGACACATTGAGTGGCTGCCACTCACACCACCCAACCAGGGCCAGCTACAAACTGCAATCGAGTTACGTGCCCTTAGTGGGAACTGAACCCAGGTTTCTCTGAACTGCAGACCAATGCTCTAACCACTGAGCCAAACCGGCCAGGGCCCATTCTTTGTTTAATAATATGCTATTTAGCCTCCATGTTTGAATGTTCTTGTTGTAATTGATTTCTAGTTTCATGCCATTGTGATCTGAGAAGATGCTTGATATAATTTCAATCTTCTTGAATTTTTAGAGACTTACCTTGTGTCCTAACGTGTGGTCTATCTTTGAGAATGTCCCATGTGCACTTGAGAAGAATTTATATTCTGCAGCTTTGGGGTGAAATGTTCTGTAAATATCAATTAAGTCCAATGGACCTAGTTTGTTATTTAAGAACTGTGTCCTTGTTAATTTTTTTGTCTAGAAGATCTATCCAGTGGTGTCAGTAGGTTGTTAAAGTCACACACTATGATTGTATTGCTACTGATCTCTCCCCTAAACTCCTCCAGAAGTTTTTAAACATATTTTGGTGCTCCTGTATTTGTTGCATATGTTTACCAGGGTTATATCCACTTGTTGGATTGATCCTTTTCATGTTATGTAATGACCTTCTTTGTCTCTTATTATGGCCCTTGTTTTAAAGTTTATCTTATCAGATATGAGTATTACTACACCAGCTTTTTTTTTTCATTTCCACTTGCTTGGATAAATTTTTTTCCATCCCTTCACTTTCATCCTGTGTGAGTCTTTTACTATGAGGTGGGTCTTTTGTAGACAGCATATATATGGGTCATGTTTTTTCTTTTTCTTTTTTGGTATGTGCCCCTAGCAAACCCAGGACTCTCTGGTCTGCAGGCTGATGTTTCAACTGCTGAGCCAAACCAGCCAAGGCTGGGTCATGTTTTCTCATCCAATCAGCTACCCTATGTTTTTTGATTGGGGCATTTAAGCCATTTATATTTAAGGTTATTATTGATAGATATTTATTAGTTGCCATTTTTATTTTATGCCTGTGTTCCTGTTTCTTCTCCTTCTTACAACAGTCTCTTTAGCATTTCTTGCATTACTGGTTTGGTGGTGGTAAATTCCTTAAGGTTTTTTTTTTTGTCTGTGAAACTCTTTATTTCTCTTTCAATTTTTAATTATAGCCTTACTGGATAGGGTAGTCTTGGATTCAGACTCTTGCTTTGCATTACTTTGTATACTTCATGTCACTCCCTTCTGGTCTGCAGTGTTTCTATTGAGAAATCAGCTGACAGGCTAATGGGAGCTTCCTTGTAGGTAACTTTCTGTCTTTCTCTTGCTTCCTTTAGGATTCTTTTTTTTGTCTTTAATGTTTGTCATTTTAATTATGATGTATCTAGCTGTGGGTCTTTTGGGGTTTATC
This sequence comes from Molossus molossus, assembly GCF_014108415.1. NCBI lineage: Eukaryota > Metazoa > Chordata > Mammalia > Chiroptera > Molossidae > Molossus > Molossus molossus. The sequence goes on along the minus strand of NW_023425347.1, from coordinate 21,151,845 downwards.
TTGCTTGGTACTCTCTGTGTTTCCTGGACTTGTGTGACTTTTTCCTTCCCCAGTTTAGGAAACTTTTCTGTCATTATTTCTTCAAACAGGTTTTCTATTCTTTTCTCTGATTCTTCTCCTTCTAGTATCCCTTTGATGCAAATGTTGTTATATTTTGTATCGTCCCAAAGCTCCCTTAAGTTCTCCTCCTGCTTTTTTCTCCCCATTTGCTGCTCTATGTGGGTGTTTTTTTCTACCTTGTCTTCTAACTCACTGATTCAGTCTTCAGCTTCTTCTAATCTACTATTGAATCCATCTAAGGTATTTTTCATAACAGCTATGTCATTCTTTATTTCCTCTTGATTTTTATTCATAGCTTCTTTTGAACTTTATGAACTTTTTATTCATAGTTCCCACTGAGCTCTTCATAATTCTTATTAAGTTGCTTGTAGTTTTCACTAAATTGTTTGAGCACCCTGAAAATCATTGCTTTGAATTCTTTATCTGACAAATTGCTTTCTTCCATTTTATGCAGTTCCTATTCTGGTGATTTCTCCTTTTCATTTGGGTGTTGTTTCTTTGTCTCACTATTTTAGCAGTCTGGAATAAATATGTAAGGGGGAATAAAGTTGTGCATTAAAAGTTGTGATCCCCTCTATCAAGGATACTTAGAAAGAGAGAATTAAAGGTAAAGAAAAGAAAAAGGAAATAAAATGAGTGATACCGAGCACAATAATTGGTACATAATAGAACCACAAGTAGTATTTGCTTTTAGACCAAGATAGGGACATAGAGGTTTGTGTAATGCACCAAAAAAGAAGATTTATATTTTTAAAACAAACAAAAAGAAGCTGACAGAAAGTAAATCCCAACTTTAGAAATGCACTGTTAGAAACTTAAAGTGTCTTATGGCAAATTGATTGACATGAATTCAAGGACAGGAGAAACCATTGTAGCAGAAAGGAGGGAGGCTGTTCAGAAGTGTGGAGCTGACCAGGTCCTGCAAGCTAAGCAAAGGTCATATCACTTTGCCCACTGTGAGTTTTAAGGGAAGCTCTTTCTCTGAAGCTGTGTAGAAATCCTATAATAAACATTTATTTATTTGAGCCTGGCTGGTGTGGCTCAGTGGACTGAGTGTCAGTCCATGGACTGAGAGGCCCTGGTTCAGTTCCCAATCAGGACACATGCCCAGGTTTCAGTTTGATCCCCAGTAGGGGGCATGCAGGAGGCAGCCGATCAATGTTTCTCTCTCACATCGATGTTCCTATCTCTTCCTCCCTCTTTCTCAAAAAAAAAAAAATCAATAAAAACATTTTTTCGAAGTTTAATTATTTGAGAAATAAATTGTTTCAGATCATAAAACGAGAAAGATACTCACTATGGGGTGAGGGCCGGGAAAGACATGGAGCAGCCTCAGAGCCCCAGTGAGCATCTTCAGGAAGAAACTGGAAGGCTTCTAGTGAGCAGAGACAATAAATAGAAAGTAACTTAACAGACCATGGCATCTTTACAGGGCCTGGAAAATAGCATGAAAAGTGTCCTTATTTGGTGCTTTTATTCCAGTGGCTTTATTATGTTAGTAATAGTGACCACTAAGCTTTCATATTTCAGGCTTGTTCTAAGGGCTTTACATATAAGTCATTTTATCCTATTAATAACCCATGGAATTGGTAATATTATTATTTTCATTTTATAAACAGAGAAACTGATAGAAAGGATGCTTGGCTAGTGTGTGTGTGTGTGTGTGTGTATGTGTGTGTGTGTGAGAGAGAGAGAGCACACTAACAATATTGGGGTTCCTGCTTATAGTCCATAGGACCCCAGAAGGGTTCTGGGTCCTGTTGATGGTCCTTTGAGCTATCTCTCTGCTCTTCAGATAAACTGCTCTTTTTGTTTAACATAGTTTGGGTTGCTTTTCTGGCATTTGCTGCTCAAGGTTTTTTGTGTGAACACTCTTTGCTCATTACACAACTCCATCAGTCCCAGCCCTGGTTCTTGGTCAGCTGGGAGGTGCTTCTGAACCCCACAGAGACCACATGCCATGCCAGTCCACAGCCTGGCTCAGCTCCTCACTCTATGGAAGAAGTCCAGTCTCTGGGGCCTCAGACCTGAACTTGCCCTCACCACCCCAGAAGAAGGGCCAGGCCCCAGAGATTTTGTGCCATTAGCCCCAGCATTAGCAGGGTTTCCAAAGCTTCACTAGTTCAGCTCAGTCTCTGTTCCCTGCAGCACTGTGGCAACCAGGCTGGGTTGCAGCTCCTACTTGGACCCCTGCTTGGGCCTGCAAGGCTGCTGTGGAGGGAGAACTCGTGGAAACCCACAGACCAATGAATGAAGAACCTGGGCCTTTGTTAAGCTCTGATTATGTCTCCTTGGGCTTGGGAAAGAGTAAGCTTTCTTTCAAACTATCCAATCTCTTTTCTAGCTCTTCTCCTGCTTGTGCTGGACCCTCCCGCTAACCAATCCCTTTCCTGGATCTCCCAGCGTTTCATGCCCTTATCCAATCCAATCCTTTGCCCCAATATTCCCAGGTTAGACCCCTCCCCTTTAGTTTCCATCTTGGCTTCTATTGCACAGGTGCCCAGCAAAGGAATTTCCCCTTTCTTGGTCCCCTCCACCTCCACCTGTAATCTGGGGAAACAGGCCAGTTGTCCCCTGGGGAGATTGGAAAGTTGATCCTTCCTCCCTACTGGGGATTAGCAGCTGTTTGGTGGAGGATGTGGCTGTCCCCTGTGGCGTCTGGAAGCTCTAGCTTCCTAGTTAATTAGATGTCTGGCTCCATTTGCTCACTTTCTTTGTCAGTAACTAACTTGCTGCCTACACTAACCACAGGAGAGGGCTGGGATCACTTTATCTGTTGCATTGAGAAGAGACTGGGGGAGACAAAGGCAGGAGCAAGGAGATTTGGTGGGGGTCATCACATAACCCAAGCAACAGATGGAGGTAATTTTGAGAATCTTGAGAAGAAGCAAGATTTTGGTTATATTCTGAAGGTAGAACCAGTGGGATTGGCTGATAAAGGAGAAAACCATACGTGCATTATTCTAATAAGGTAGTAATTACTGTGGTGGAGGTTTACAGCTTGCAGTAAAATCGGGAGAATGGCTAAAATTTAAGTTCTCTGCTGCAATATAACTCTATTCAATACTGTGTCCTACACTTCTAGAAAGGGCCAGGTATATAAAAGCCACTCAATAGATGTATGTTGGATTGAATTCAATTGAGGGAGTTGGTAAAGGCTTTTCAGAAAGAGAGGGAGGGAGGGAGGGAGGGAGGGAGGAAGGGAGGGAGGGAGGGAGGGAGAGAGAGAGAGAATTTTGAGCTCAGACTCAAAGAGTAAAAGTAGTTTATCCTGGTGACAAATGGCTATGGGCTAAATTTATCAATGATCCTGATACTTCTCTCCACCTCCAAAATAAAATGATCTCTCCTTACTTAAAATAAACTTAGGGAAGGGAAGGAGGATTTAAACCACAGATCCCTAAGGTCTCTAAAAATCTTTACATCAGTAAATATCCGAGATATGTGTTAAGAGAATATATTTTTTAATTCAGGGTTTCAAATAAGTCCATAAACAAAACTCATTACACAACTCCATCATAAAGGAAAAGATTGACTAATCTCTGGGGTACATTAAACAAAGTAACATGACACAGAAGGAGAAAATAAACTTAGAATACAACGGAAAAGGGACATAAAGAGATGTCTAACAAATCATGAGGAAAAGACAGGTACGTGTAAAATGAGTGAAGAACATAAACTATCCATACCTGAAAAGAAATTCCAAATAACAAGTAAACATGAACAGATGCTCAAGTATTGGTAATCAGGCAGAGGCAAATTTAAATAGGTAGATACCATTTTCAACCCACCAGGCAACAGTGTTTAGCAGCAGAAACTCACTACGTGCTGATGGGTTCTGAAACCCAATCTTGCCATCTCTCATAAAGCTGGCCATGTCACCCCTGTGCTCCAACAATTTTGCTCTTAGTTACATAATCTAGAGAAATTCTGCAAATACTTTCGCAAGGAGATAATACCAAAAATGTTTATACCAGTATGAAGAAAAAATAAATTTGAAATACCCTAAATATCCAATAGTTAAATGTATAAATAAATATTAGAGTTCCTATTTACAGCAGTATAACTGTCTAAATATTTTTAAAAGTCATCTCATGTTTAAGTCTTTTATCCATATTGAGTTTATTCTTGTATATGGTGTAAGTTGATGGTCTAGTTTCATTGTTGTGCATGTAGCTGTCCAATTTGCCCAATGCCATATATTAAAGAAGCTGTCTTTACTCCACTCTATGCTCTTGCCACCTTTGTCAAATATTAATTGAACATATTGCCTGGGGTCCATTTCTAGGTTCTCTGTTCTGATCCACTGGTCTATATGTCTGTTCTTGTGCCAGTACCAGGCTGTTTTGATTACAGTGGCTTTGTAGTATAACCTGAAATCTGGTAATGTGATCCCTACAACTTTGTTCTTCTTTTTCAAGATTTCTGTGGCTATTCGAGGTCTATTTTGGTTCCATATGAATTTTTGAAGTATTTGTTCTAGTTCTGTGAAGTATGTCGTTGGTATTTTGATAGGGATTGCATTGAATCTATAGATTGCTTCGGATAGTATGGACATTTTAATGATGTTGATTCTTCCGATCCATGAACAAGGTATGTGCTTCCACTTTTTTATATCTTTCTCTATTTCTTAAATGTGATTCATGAATCCATAAAAATCCTAGAAGAAAATGTAGGCAACAAAATTTCAGACATCATACACAGCAGAATTTTCACTGATACATCACCTAAGGCAACAGAAACAAAGAAGAAAATGAACACATATAACTACATCAAACTCAAAAGCTTCTGCACAGCGAAAGATACAATCATCAAAATGGAAAGACAGCCCACCATATGGGAGAGCATAATTGCCAATGATATATCAGATAAGGGGTTAATTTCCAAAATATAGAGAGTGCTCATACAACTCAACAAAAGGAAGACAAAGAACCCAATTTAAAAATGGGCAGAGGAACGAAATAGACCTCTCCAAACAGGACATACAAATGGCCAAGAGACATACGAAGAAATGCTCAACATCACTAATCATCAGAGAGATGCAAATTAAAACAACAATGAGGTATTACCTCACACCATCAGAATGGCCACCATCAACAAATCATCAAACAACAAGTGTTGGTGAGGGTGTGGAGAAAAGGGGACTCTAGTACACTGCTGGGGGGAATGCAGACTGGTGCAGCCACTATGGAAAACAATATGGTGTTACCTCAAAAAATTAAAAATTGAACTTCCATTTGACCCAGTGATCCCGCTTCTAGGAATATATCCTAAGAAGCCTGAAACATCAATCAGAAAGAATATATGTACCCCCATGTTCATAGCAGCACTATTTATAATAGCTAAGATCTAGAAACAGCCCAAGCGTCCATTAGTAGATGAATGGATAAAAAAGCAGTGTTACATATACACAATGGAGTACTACGCAGCTGTAAGAAAGAATGATCTCTTATCCTTTGAGACGACATGGAGGGACCTGGAAAGTACTATCCTAAGTGAAATAAGCCAAGCAGAGAAGGACAAATACCACATGATCTCACTTATATGCAGAATATAATGAACATAACAGTCTGAAGAACGGGGTAGGCCCAGAGATGTGGAAGTGGGGTACAGACTGACAATCCCCTGAAGAGGAGGTGGGAGGGGGGAATAAACCACAGAGCTTATATGCATGTGTGCATGAACAATGGACATGGACAACAAAGCTGGGGACAGGGTGGGGAGAGAGGGGAATCAGTGGGTGAAAAAGGGGAAACATCTGTAACAAAAATAAATTAATTAATTTAAAAAAATAAAATAAAAGTCATCTCACGGAAAAACATCCAGCTACTGGATTAATTACCAAAAATACTTTTTAAATGCATTGCTAAATTGTTAAAAGTATTTTTTTTAATGCCCATTGCACCCCCATCCCAGAAAATAAAATATGCAGATTTTTGAAATCAGAGTGACCTGTGAATACAGAAACTGGGATGTCCCGGGGGCAAATGCTCACTGCAGAAATGGAAGCTTTGAGGACCATGGACAGCTGTCTGGGGAACAGAGTACTACTACGAGGTCATGGTCCCTAAAAAGGTAGTTTGAGTGGTTCTGAACCATAAAATAGATCACTCCTAATCTCTTCCCAAAGGTTCTGTCTATATTTGTAGCAGGGTGTAAAGATGTTCAAACCTACATGCACTCAAAAACAGTGGCAGGTCATGTTGATACACAGCTGGAAGGAGAGTGGGAGAGGCGTTGACATACAGGCTAAAGGAAAGTGTCCCATGCACTGAAAGACTGCCTGTTGAATTTCCCATTAGGCACATGACCTGGCTGCAGCCTCTATCCCCAGTAGGGGGCATGCAGGAGGTAGCCAATGGATACTTTGCTCATGCATCAATGTTTTCGCTCTCCCTCTCCCTTCCTCTCTCTAAAATAAAAAAATCAATAAAAATATTTTTTAAATAAACAAAGCAACAGAGAAATATGGGCCACCATATACCAACATAAATGTACCAGAAATACCAAAAAAGAGAGAGAAAGAAATAAAAAGAATATTGAATAATAACTGAGCCCTGGCCAGTATGGCTCATTTGGTTGGGCATTGTCCCATGCACCAAAGGGTTGCTGGTTCGATTCCAGGTCAGGGTCCATGCCCAGGTTGCAGACTTGATTCCAGGTAGGGGGTGAGCAGAAGGCGGCCACCTGATGTTGCACTCTCACTTTGATATTCCTCTCTTCTCCCTTCCTCTCTCTCTAAAAGTCCATAAACTATTTAAAAAAAAAAAAAAAAGAATGAATGAGCCCTGACTGATTTGGCTCAGTGGTTGGAGCATCAGCCAGCAGACCAATGAGTCTTGGGTTCAAGTCCGGTTGGGGACACATACCTCGGTTGTGGTTCTGTCCCTAGCCCTGGTTGGGTCATGCTGGAGGCGGCCAGTCAGTGTGTGTCTTTCACATCAATGTTTCTCTCTCTCTCTCTCTTCCTCCCTCCCATGCTATCTGATAATAAATGGAAAAATATTCTTGGGTGAAGATTCAAAAAAAAAAGATTTAATGAATGAAAAATTCCCCAGTTTATTAAAAAAACAATCATCTACACATCCAGGAAACTCAATAAACTCCAACAAAGATAAATGCAAAGAAATCTACAAAGAGACACATCATAGTAAAATTGCCAAAAGCCAAAGAAAAGGAGTAAGAGAAAAATTACTTATCAACTACAAGGAAACTCCAATATGATCAGCAACTAACTTCTGAGTGGGAGGCCAGAAGACAGTGGCATAACACATTTCAAGTGTCAAAGAAAAAATCTTCAGTCAAGAATCCTATACTCAGTAAAGCTGTGTTTCAAAAATGAGGGCTAAATACACTCCCAGATAAAAACTGAGACTATTTGATGACAACACACCTGCTTTACAAGATATAGGAAAGAAATTTCTTCAGGCTGAAAGGAAGTAATTTCAGATGATAATTTGAATTTAGGAAAATAAAGAGCACTGGGAAAGCTAATTCTGTAATGATAAAATACAATGCAGGCATACCTTGTTTTATTATGCATCATTTTATTGCACTTTGCAGATATTGTATTTTTTACAAATTCAAGGCAAGACCCAGCACCAACAAAACGATTATGACTTGCTACAGGCTCATATGATAGTTATCAATTTTAGCAAGAAAGTGTTAATTATGGTATAATCATTGATTTTTTTTTTTTACATAATGCTATTGCACACTTAATAGACTATAGTATAGTTAAGCATAACTTTTATATTCATGGGGACACCAAAGACTTTGTGTGACTTTATTGCAATATTTGCTTTATTGCAGTGGTTTGGAGCCAAATCAGCAATATCTCAGGTATGACTGTATAAATGCATATTTTTCTTCTTTCGCTTTTTTTTTAAAATCCTCACCCAAGGACATACTTTCATTGATTTTAGAGAGAAAGGAAGGAGAGGGAGAGAGGGAGTGAGAAACAGCAACATGAGAGTGAAACATCTATCAGCTGCCTTCCACATGTGTGCCGACTGGGTATTGAACCCACAACCCGAGCATGTGCCCTGACTAGGAATCGAACCTTCACCTTTCAGTGTACATGATGATGCTCCAACCAACTGAGCCACATCGGCCCGGACAAGGCTCCAACATATTTTAAAACAAATGTCTAAAACAATATGTATATAATGAATTGTCAGGCCTATAACATATGTAAATATAATATATTTGTCAATACAAGCACAAATGAGCTGTAGCAAAGAAATTATTCCAGATGGTACAACTCCACAAGAACAAAATAAAGCAAACCAGAAAGATTAACATGCTTATGAGATTACTACAAAGGCTAAATAAGCTTACTATAACAAAAGCTATAGATATATACTTGCCCTCTTTTTTTCTTTCAGCTTCCTTAAAAGACATAAAATTATATAAAGTAATAATTATAATAATAAACTGTTGGGTTTGTGACATTTATAGATGTGATATGTATAACAATCATACCACACAAAAAAGGAGGAAAATGAATAGAGCTAAACCCTGGCCTGTTTGGCTCAGTGGTTGGAGTGTCGGCATGTGGACCAAAGAGCTGTGGGTTCGATTCCAGTCAGGGGCACGTACCTTGGTGGTGGTTCTATCCCCGGCCCTGGTCGGATTGTGCAGGAAGCAACCAATCAATGTGTCTCTCTCACATCGATGTTTCTCTCTCCCTTCCATTCTATCTGAAGATAAATGGAAAAATACCCTCAGGTGAGGATTTAAAAAAAAGGATAGAGCTAAATAGGAGTAGAGTTCCTATATCTCACTGGAATTAAGTTCATGTAAATCTGGAGCTGAGTCTGAAAAGTTCATTTTATTTATATTTATATATATATATATATATATATATATATATATATATATATATAATGTTCAATAGGAACCACTAAAGAAAAACATAAAATAAGAAATAAAAAGACAATTAAATGGAGAAAAGCAGAGGCAATTCAATGGAGAAAGAATAGTCTTTTCAACAAATGGTGCTGAAATAACTGGACATCCATACACAAAAAAAACAAAAATGAATCTAGATACAGACCTTACATCTTTTCTTTTCTTTTCTTTTCTTTTTTTTGTACGTGCCCCTAGCGGGAACCGAACCCAGAACTCTCTGGTCCGCAGGCCAACGCTCCAACTGCTGAGCCAAACTGGCTCTTTTTTTAAAATATGTTTTTATTGATTTTTTTTATGAGAGAGAGAGAGAAACATCGATGTGAGAGAGAAACATCAATTGGCCGCTTCCTGAATGCCCTCTATTGGGGATCAAGACCCCAACCCAGGCATGTGTCCCAACCAGGAATCAAACTGGGACCTGAATCCATGGGATGATGCTCCATCCACGGAGTCACACCAGACAGGCCAGACCTTATATCTTTTATAGAAATTTATTCAAAATGGCCTGGCCAGTGTGGCTCAGTGGTTGAGTGTTGACCCATGCACCAAGAGGTCACCGGTTCAATTCCCAGTCAGGGCATATGCCCAGGTTGTGGGCCTGATCCCCAGTGGGGGGCATGCAGGAGGCAGCCAATCGCTGTTCTCTCTCATTGATGTTTCTATCTCTCCCTTTAAAATTAATAAAGAAAAAAATTTATTCAAAATAGATCTCAGACCTAAATATAATATACAACTATTAAATTTCTAGAAGATAACATAGGAGAACATCTAAATGACCTGGGGTTTGATGATGACTCTTTAGATACAACATGAAAAGCGTGACCTGTGGGAAAAAAAATTAATAAGTCGGATCAAAGAAGAAATGAAAAAGAAATCACTTAGAGATGAATAAAAATGAAGATCGAGCACACCAAAACTTAAGGGATGCTGCTAAACCAGCACTTAGGAGGAAATTTATTGTTGTAAATGTATATATTAAGAAGGAAGATCTTAAATCAATAATCAAAACTTCCACATTAAGACACTGAAATAAGAATAACAAACTAAACCTAAAGTAAGTAGAAGAAAAGAAATAGAGATTAGAGGATAAATAGTTAATACAGAAATTATAGAAGATAATTAATAAAAAACAAAATCTGGTTCTTTTAAAAGATCAACAAAACTGATCAATAGGCAGGGGGAAAGCAAATAATCTATTAGCAGAATCAGAAATGAAAGAGGAAAATTACTATCAAGCTTACAAACATATAAAAATTATAAAGAAATACTCTGACCAATTGTTAGACAATAAATTATATCACTTTGATAAAACATACAAATGCCTAGGAAGATACAAACTAACAAAACTAACTGAAGAAGAAATAAATGATCTGAATGGATATATAACAAATAAAGAGATTGAATTTGTAATCAAAACACTACCCCCACACCCCACACACACACAAAAGCTTGGGCCCAGATAGCTTTGCCAATGAAATCAAGCAAACATTTAAAAAACTAATATCAGTTCTTAATAAACTCTTCAAAAAAAAAAAATCAGAAGAGGGAACACTTCCCAGTTCATTATATAAGTTAATTATTAACCTGATACCAAAACCAGACAAGAACATCAGAAGGAAAGAAAATAAAGACCATTACATCATGAATATGGATGTCAAATCATCAACAGAATACCAGCAAACCAAGTTCAGCAATATGTAAAAAGAATAATATACCATGACCAAGTAGGATTTATCCTAGAAATTAAGGTTGGTTTAACATCTAAAGATCACTTCATGTAATAGACCATATCAACTGAATAAAACGAACCACAAGGTCATCTCAATAGATGCAGAAAAACATTTGACAAAAGCCAACACCCTTTCATGATTTTCAAAAAACCAGTAAACTAGGAATATGAGAACATTCCCAACTCGATAAACAGCATCTATAAAAAACCTTCAGCTAAAATTATAATTAATGACAAAAACTAGGCTTTCCTCCTAAGATCAGGAACAGGACAAGCATGTCTGTTTTCACTACTTCTATTCAACACTGTACTAGAAGTTTTACTAAAAGGCAATTAGGCAAAAGTAAATAAAAAGGCTTCCAGATGTGACAGGAAGAAGTAAAACTATCTCTTCTTGCAGGTGGCATGATCTTGAATATACAAAATCCTAATGATCCCACAAAAAATTATTAAACTAATAAAGGAATTCAGCAAAGAGTATAATATATGACTATATGCACAAATCAATTATATGCCTATGTTTTTACAATGAACAACCTGCAAATGTCATAAAGAAAACAATTCCATTTACAATAGTATCAAAAAGAATAAAACACTTAGGAATAAGTTTAACAAAAGAAGTGTAATACTGTAGTTTTCAAAGTATAGTTTCACATTGGATTTAGGACCCAGGCTAATTCAGTATGATCTCATCTTAACTAATTACCTGTGCAAAGATCTTATTTCCAAATATGGCCACATTCTGAGGTTCCAGGTAGACATGAATTTCAAGGGGACACTTCAACCCACTATTAGGAGTGACTGCCAGCAAGTACAGGTGTTCTTTTGGAAAATATCCTAAAATTGGCCGGGCCAATTTGGCTCAGCGGTTAGAGCATCAGCCCGCGGACCAGAGAGACCTGGGTTTGGTTCCCACTAAGGGCACGTACCTCGGTTGTGGTTGGTCCCGGCCCCAGTTGAGGTCATGTGGATGGCAACCAGTCAATGTGTCTCTTTCACATCGATGTCTCTCTTTCTCTCTTCCTCCCTCTCTCCCTCCCGCTCTATCTGAAGATAAAATGCAAAAATGTTCTCGGGTGAGGATAAAAGAATCAAACAAACAAAATAAAATAGCCTAAAATTGACGTTAGAAATGGCTGCACCTTTCTGTTAACATACTAAAAAACATTTAATTATATACTTTAAATGGGAGAATTATATGGCATGTGCATTATATCTAAAGAAGAATTGATTCAACAAATCCCAGTAAAGGAACTTTTTGAAAGACGTGCAGGAAGAAGGAACATGATCCAGAAGGAAGGTCTGAGGTGTAGGAGGAATGGTTTATAGGAGCTGGGAGTTAAGTCCTTGACAACCAGGGACTTCATTTTGTTCACTGCTTGAGTCCCCAGACCTATAAAGGGTGTTCAAAAAATGTGTTGAATAAATGGTGGGTGAGCAAACATATTGGTAAGTAGGGGTATAAGTCTAAAGACACATTTCTATTAAGTAATATCCAATTTTACAGTTAAAAACAAATGAACGAACAGTAGCATGTAAGCTGGGAGAATGTGTTCAAAGTTAGAGCAATAACATTGGCTTAGACTTTGAGGTAAGCTAAACATATTGATTAACTTTGAACTTTATAAATTAAGTATGCTTGAAAATATTTTAAAAGGCACAATTAAAAAAATAAAGAGACGGGGTTTCCGGTCAAGATGGCAGGTAGGTAAATGTGGTATCGCGTCCTCCCACAACCACATCAAAGTTACAACTAAACTACAGAACAACCATCATTCAGAACCGCCTGAAATCCAGCTGAATGGAAGTCCTACAACTACGGAATTAAAGCAGCAGCCACATCCAGACTGGTAGGAGGGGCGGAGGTGGATGGGCTGGTCCCACACCCACGTGTGGCGGATAAAAATCAGGAGGCTCCCATGGCTGGGAAGGTCCTTCCTGAGGACTGAGGGGTCCCTGTCCCACACCAGGTGCCCCGCTCAGGGTTCCAGTGCCAGGAAGAGAATCCCCATAACTTCTGGCTGGAAAAACCAGCAGGAACTGAGTCGCAGGGAGGCTGAGGCAGCTGGAGTTCCAGGCAGCTCCTGGGGCGCCAGAGACATACAGGGAAGAACTGAGCTGTTTGGCATTGGAGCGAGGGCTGGAGAGGGGGCTTTCATGGGGACAAACGTGCTGTCAGAGGCCTTTGTTCCTTTGGTGAGCCCTTCCCTGGGGCGGCAGACAGTCGCCATATCTGGGACTCCAGCAACCTGGCTCACACTGGTAGCCCCGCCCTGGTGACTCCCTGAGGCCCCGCCCCACCCAACTTTCAGGCCCACCCAAGCTGTTGCCACTTGCTTAACCATAGGATTGGCCTGTCTTGGACCCTGCTTCAGGTTTTTCCTAAATTCTTTCAAACGAGCAGCATCTGGTCTCAGCTAGCCCCATACCGCTCGTTAAGTAATACACAGAAACAAACACAGGGAGGCAGCCAAAATGAGGAGACAAGGAAACAGGTCCCAAATGAAAGAACAAAACAAAACCCCAAGAAAAGAACTAAGCGAAATGGAGATAAGCAACCTAACAGATGCTGAGTTCAAAATACTGCTTATAAGGATGCTCAATGAACTCAGTGAGAACCTCAGTGAACTTAGTGAGGGCCTCAAGAGCATAAAAAAGGACCAGTCAGAAATGAAGGAGGCATTAACTGAAATAAAGAATAATTTACACAGCTTCAATAGTAGAGTAAGTACAGCCAAGAAGTAAACCATCGATTTGGAATATAAGGAAGCAAAAAACGCCCAATCAGAACAGCAAAAAGAAAAAAGAATCCAAAAAAATGAGGATAGTGTAAGGAGCCTCTGGGACAACTTCAAGCGTGACAACATTCGCATCTGGGGAGTGCCAGAAGGAGAAGAGAGAGAACAAGAAATTGAAAACCTGTTTGAAACAATAATGGCAGAAAACTTTCCTAACTTGGTGAAGGAAACAGACATACAAGTCCAGGAAGCACAGAGAGTCCCAAACAAGATGAATCCCAAGAGGCCCACGCCAAGACACATCATCATCAAAATGCAAAAGGTTCAAGACAAAGAGAGAATCTTAAAAGCAGCAAGAGAAAGGCAGCTAGTTACCTACAAGGGAGTACCCCTAAGGCTGTCAGCTGATTTCTCAAAAGAAAACTTGCAGGCCTGAAGGGAGTGGCAAGAAATATTCAGTGTGATGAAAAGCAAGAACCTACAACCGAGATTACTCTATCCTGCAAAGCTGTCATTTAGAATCGATGGCCATAGGAAGAGTTTCCCAGACAAGGAAAAGTTAAAGGAGTTCACCACCACCAAACCGTTATTATACGAAATGATGAAGGGTCTTTTTGGAGAAAATATATGAACAAACAAAATGGCAATGAATACATATCTATCAACAATGGAATCTACAAACAAAATGAACATGCAGAACAGAAACATTCTCATAGATACAGAAAACATTTTGTTGGTTGCCAGATGGGAGGGGGGTGGGGGGAATGGGTGAAAAAGGTGAAGGAATTAAGAAGTACAAATTAATTGCCAGACTGACAAACCTCAAAGGGAAAGGGGTTGGGGGGGTGGGAAGAAATAAACCAAAGAAACTTATATGCATAACCAATGGACACAGACAATAGTGGGAAAAGGCGGGAGGGGAGTGGGAGTGGGGAGGAGGGGGTCAGTGGGGGGAAAATGTGGAACATCTGTAATACATTCTACATTCAACAATAAAGATTAAAAAAGAAAAGAAAAGAAAGAGGGCATACTTCCTAGCTGATTGAACACACACTTGGAAGAAAGAGTGAGGGAACTTCAGTTCATCCAGTAGCTGAAGAAAGAGGAAAGTATAGATAATGTGGGACAATTAAGGGGAAAAAATGAAAGAGCAGGGAAAGAAATCCAAATATATCAGAAACAGATGTAAATAAAAAATCTTCCATTTAAAAGACAGGTTATTTTTACACTTTAATTTTTTTACTGTTGACAGTATCACAGATGTCCCCCATGACCGCCTCTTTGCCCCCTTCCAACCCGCCCCCAGCTGAAAGACAGATTATTATGTGGGATTAAAAATAAATCCAGCCCTGGCCAGTTTGGCTCAGGGGTTGGAGCATCGACCTGCAGACCAGAGAGTCTCAGGTTTGGTTTCCGCTAGGGGCACATACCAAATAAATAAATAAATAAATAAATAAATAAATAAATAAATAAATCCAGCTAAATGCTACTTAAAAACATACATCTAAAACATAAGAACATGGGGGTAAACATACACACACACATCCTTAACCCAAACTCTGGAATCAACTGTGTTTCTAAATTCAGATTAATTTTAATTTAAGAAATTAATACAGGGTATATGTTATATATTAGTTAACACCCTCAGTGGAGTTTGAAGCAGCATCTCATAATCAAAGACAGTAATATTTCTAAAAGCAACATATAAATGTTCACGCTAAATAGAATAAATCAAGACCACAAATAGTTTCATATCACCATAGATCAGGTTTTGCTGCCGAATGAATTATAAAAACAAAACAACAACTTTGTTTTCAGAACTGCAGGTATGGAATTACAGACCTGAACCAGACAACTATCAGCCAAAAGCACTGGGATTCCTGTGTCATATCAAACAAAATAATTTGACGTCTCACAACATTATTCAGTATTACCAGATAATGATATTTTAAAAGTTTTCATTAATGAGGAAGATACAACTCTAAATTTACACATTCGTATTGAGACGGCCTCCAAACATGAAGAAAAACTGAAAGTACATTAAGGAAAACTTGGTGTACACACCAAATAATTTTTAATTTATGATCTCTTGTTTGTTCAGTATTTCAGTGGCGTCTTGTCATCCCAGCTAGAGTACAATGAATCAGTGATGAGCGGGTGTTTGGACTCAGGAGCGTCTTCCAAGTGAAAGGCGCCGGTGAGGCCCTCGACACTCATGACCTCCTTTGAACCCTGTGACTGTAGGAAGTGGGACTTGGTTTTTCCTTATTGCAACAAGGAAGATTATGTAATTCACCCCGAGTCACACTGCTAAGTATCAGAGTTTGGATTCAAATTAAATTCTGTTTGCCTCCAAAGATCCAAGAGCTTTTCAAGGTATCTTGAAATAACCTAAGACATTGTCTATTGATCTAGTGAAATTAAAATGGCAGCCATTATATAGAATTAAAATCAGGACTAGGGATCTCTACATCCTATTGTCATTTTCCAGGAGGCCTACTTATCAAGAGTCCATGTGCAGTAGACACATCCAAGGGCTGACACGATTGTCATCGTCCCACATTTTCTCCCTGACCTGACAGCTTTGAAACGAGATGAACTCACAATCCCAAGACATTCTGATATTTCTTAGCCTTAAAACTCAGGTTGTGCTTTTAACACAAAAATGCGGAGTTGTTTGAGTGAGGAATGGATTTAAAATTTAAAAAGTGAAAGTTGTTTCAAACCTATTTAAAATATTTTTCTACCCTCATTCACCAATTATCCTCCATAAAACAAAGAAAATAATTATAACTGAAATGGGTCACAAACAGCAGTTGGCATATAAATGGACAGTAAAAAAATAAAGTCTAGAAATAAAAACAGCATATGTTTTCTTATGTTTAAACAACACCAGAGACTACTCAAAAAGTAGTCATACAGGACATTCTTCTCTTCACCAGGGATAGCAGAGAATGCTCAAGACAAAACACTGCAGTGTCTCACAAAGAACCATGGAGCAAGATGGAGCCCTGCATACTCACAATCCACCACCAGAGGGCGCCCATCAAAAGGGAGTGAAAGGTCACCCTGCCCTAAATATGCACCGGAAGAGTAAATCCCTGTCTAAAGCTGTGGGGAATATTTTTATCATCAGGAGCTGCTGCTAGAATTGGTAAAACAACCATACAAATTAAGATTGTTCTCCAATACCTTTTATGTGTCGTCAATTCCATTTCTAAAATGGATTCTTAGAGATACTATAGAAAGAGTAACAAATTTCCCCATCCCTATGGTAAAACAGAAACCACGTGAATTGCTCACATAGAACAATTCGAGTAAGCATCAGCATTAAATGGACTTGATTTTAGGTGAACTTCACCAAAAATTGGAGAATAAAAGGGTTTCAGCTCGCAGTTCCCTTTGGGAAAGGAAGATGTGAATTTAAACTTCGAATCCCTTAAAAACTATTGAAAAGTGGAAAACATGGGTTCAAATTCCAGTTTTATTATCTTTCAAAAACATGCACAGCAGCTGCTTCAGCCTCATTTTTTCTCCACGTCACTGGGACAGGATGTATCTCAGGTAACTCAGGTCCTTCAGATCTGATCTGTCCACCACGAATCTCCCCGGCTTCCAGGTACCCACCAGCTGAGACGTGGTGTGTGCACTTATCTGTCAACATCAGATAAGTCTGAACCTGCCTCCATTTCGTAGTAGCTATATAACCTTGGGTTAGTCTTTTAATCTGCCAGAGCCTCTGTTGCCCTATCTATAAAATGGGAATTATAGTAGTACCTTCTCCAGAGAGCTTTTGTAAGGATTCAATGAGATAAATAATGTAGAATGAAATACTTAGTCCAAGAATATGCTCAGTAATATTAATTTTTATGACCGATTTTTTTTTTCACAGGTATTTAGTGAGCAACTACGGTGTGCCAGGCACTATTTATTCTAGGTGCATGTGATACACTCTTGAACGAGATTGCAAACGATCCCTGCCATTGTGGGCTTGCATTTTACAAGGGAAGGCAGGCAGTAAAAAGGAGACATTCTAAGTACATCAAGTATGCTAGAAGGCAAGAGGTAATAAGTGATATGAAAAAGAAAAGAGTAATGCAGAAGATAGAGACTTGAAAAGGGCAGTCAGAGTTTAAATAGGGTAGTCAGGTAGACCTCATTTAAGGGTGGAGCTTAAGTATTAGAGAAGGTGTGAGAGAGATATGGGTTGGGGGAGGGGGCTTTTAGACAAAGGGAATGGTCAACTGAAAGGCTCTGCCACGGAAATGTGCCTGGCTAGTTCCAGAACAGCAGAGGAGCCCAGGGCAGCTATATGAAAGAGGATATCTCCGAGGAGGATGACCATTCTCACATCAAACTGCATGAGGGCCAAACAAAACACTGCCTCTTCCCCCTTTCTGACCTTCTGCCATATTTTCCCTCTTTATTAATATTAAATTCTCTCAAGATCATAATTTTGAAGTCATATTTTTATTCCTTCTCTACATCTTTCTTTTAGTGTCTTTGGATTTACACTTTTCCTTCCATCTCTGCTGCCATGACACAAACATTAAAACTTGGCCCTAACCCGAAGAGTATTACGCTAAGCGAAACAAGCCAAGCAGAGAAAGACAAATACCACACGATCTCACTTATTTGTGGAATATAATGAACACAATGAGCTGATGAACAAAATAGACCCAGAGACATAGAAAGGAATGTGGTTCAGACTGACAAAGCTCAGAGCAAGGGGGGAGGGGGGAGGGATGCCAAAGAACTTATATGCATGTATGCGCAACCAATGGACTTAGACAACAATGCTATGGGTGGGCAGGATTGAGAGGAGAGTATCTGGGGGAAGAAGAAACATCTGTAACAAAAATAAATTTATAAAAATTGCAAAAAAAAAGACAATAAGCACTTAATCTTGGACTTTGAAAAAACAAACAAACTTGGCCCTTTGACTGCAAAAGGTATGGTGCCCTTTTTTTAAGTTGCAAAGGTCTAAAATATTATGAAATGTCAGAATTTCTCTCTCTCTTTTTTTTTTTTTTTTTTGGTGCCCATGCTTTGTCCCTGAGCATGTGCTTAATCTGACTCTCAGGTGTCCCAAACTGCCTTATCACATACCTCACTAAATTAGTTCAGTTTTTCTTAAGTAGTCTCCTTCTTCAGTACCTCCCAGCTCTGACCTATACAACGCAAAAACTTCCAATTGACCTTCCTCAGATGTTGCCCTCATTAGCATCTCTCTACTTAAAGACTGGTAATTACCGTTTATCACCTACCAGAAAAGTCAAAATTGCAATGC
Source organism: Molossus molossus (assembly GCF_014108415.1). Lineage (NCBI taxonomy): Eukaryota > Metazoa > Chordata > Mammalia > Chiroptera > Molossidae > Molossus > Molossus molossus. Next base: position 21,133,115 of record NW_023425347.1, on the reverse strand, counting down.
CTGCCCTCATAGTCATGAATAACTTGAGGTCAAAAAACTTCATTTTAAACTTCTGTTATAGTCTGAGAAATGCTTAGCATGGTGACTGGTACATGTAAACAGTCAAAGGTTGTCTAATTGATTTGAAGAGAAAATTGAAAGAGAAAAGAAAGAGTGAAGCTTACAGTGTACAAAGACCTTCCAGCTCTGAGGACCGCAGTGGTTGTTACTATTGTTTCATTGTTATTGTTGAAAGTATTACAGATGTCCCCACTTAGTCCCCCATCAATCCCCTCCTCCCTGCTTGGTGGTTGTTTTTTTAAGTCAGCTTTATTGAGGTATAATCTACATACAGTAAGATTCACTCTTTATATGCACAAATCTCTGAGTTTTGACAAATGCATATCATTATGTAACCATGGCCATAACCAAGATGCAGAATAGTTAGGTTCAGCAGTTTAAAACATTCCCTTATGTACCTTTGTAGCCAACCCCTCCCTCTGATCCTAGCAGTCACTGATCTGTTTTCTCTTCCTATAGTTTGTTGTTTTTTCCTTTTCTGCATGTCATATAAATGGAATCGTCCAATATATGACCTTTGGAGGCTGGCTTCTTTCACTTAACATAATGTATTTAAAATTCATCCATTTTGTTGCATATATCAGTAGTTTGCTCCTTTTTCCATTGTGTGGAAGGACCACAGTTTATTTATCAAGTTAGCAGCTGAAGAACATTCAGATTGTTTCCAATTAGGGGCAACTATGAATAAGGCTGCTGTAATTATTCACATACAGGTTTTTGTGTGAACATATGTTTTCATTTTTCTTGAACACATAAGAGGGTAATTGGTGGAGCATGTGGTATGCGTCATTTTTTAAGAAAATGCTACTTTAAATGCCACTATTTTCCAAAGTGTCTCTAACCATTTTACATTCCCACCAGCGATACAGGATCAGTTGTTCCAGATTCTCACCAGCACTTGGTATTGTCAGTTTTTTCTTTCTTTTTTAAAATTTATTATTTTACCAATTCTGATAGGTATATTTCTTTGTGGTTCTAATTTGCATTTTCCTAGTGACAATGTTGGGCATCTTTTCGTGTGCTTACCTGCCATCTAGATGTGTTCCCTGGAGAAATGTCTATTCAAATCTTTTCTCATTTGTAATTGCTTTGTTTGTTTTCTGATTATCGTGTTTTCACAATTCTTTACAATTCTGGATACAAGTATTTTAACAAATATATGTTTTGCAAATATTTTCTCCTAGCCTATAAATTCTTTCTTAGAAACTTTACATACTACAGAATTCTTATCTGTGTACAGTCTTTAAGTTTTAACCCCTGCATAGATACCTATAACCACCACCAAAAACAACATGCTGAACGTCCCAATACCCTAAAGAACTCCCCCTGTCTCCTCTTTGGTCAGAGCCTCCTCCCACCCCAGCTTCTGTCCCTATCATTTTGCCTTTTCCAGTGTCTCAAATAGATGAGATCATATCGTATGTGACCTTTTGAGATGGGCTTCTTTCACATGGCACGATGCTGAGCAGTAGCCTGTTGTCTGGTAGACCACCACGTTGCCCACTAAAGGACATTCAAGTCATGACCAGTTTTGAGCAATGAAGATCTGGGGGGAATAAATGCAAATATCTCAATGAATAAACATAATCTATTAGACGTTGTTGAAGACCACAGATTCAAGCAACCCTGTTGATCAAGTCAGTGAAGAAGGACTGTCAGGAAACTGGAAAAAAGTTCACCTCCATCAGGATGCACAACCTTGGGGAGTGAAAGGCACCAAAATCCATCTGAAGGACATTGTGGCCCAGAAAGGCAGCCTGGGGCAACCTTGGACCCTGGCTTGCAGTTGAATGCAGGAAATGCAATTGAACCACTGGTAACATTATGAAGCTACAACCATATTCAATATTTTACTTACATTTTTATCACTTCTCCTCCCTACTTCTCAGAAAGCGTTATAAAAATAAAAGGCTATTTGTACAGAACAGCTGAAACTCAACTCAGAGAGGAAGTTCAGTAGCCACATTGAGAACAAAGCAAGAAACAATTCAGCTGGGAACCTGAAATGAGATGCTTACTTGTTCTCTGAGCTTCCAATATATAGTCCAAGGCAAAAGAGAATTTTTATTCTTTTGGTTGTTAATCAGAGGAAAATTGGTTTTTCCGGAAAGGAAAACTATTTCCTGTCACTAAATTCTCCAGTAAATTTGTCACATACTTTCTCTGATATAAAAGAAATATTGAATAACATCATGAAAACAAGTTTTGCAAGGGATGTAAAAAAACCCTTTATAGGAAATTGCATTGTATCCACCTTCAGCATAATCGGTCAGGACATCACATGTGGGGAAATTTGATGTATCACCTTGGTCAGTGGTATCACCTTGATCAAAATCACGCGGGGCTATTTAATACACACACAAATTCCTAAGACCTCCCCCAGACCCACTTAATCAAAATTTGGGGGGACAGGGCCCTGGAATCGGACACATTAAAGTTGGACAAGCACATCTATAAAAAACGTAGGGTTGCTTCTAGGTCATGTAATAATGCGGAGACAAAAATGGAGAGATTTAGGAAAATGAATAATTAACATGTCCTTTAAACCGCTTCTCCTGATATTAATCGCTTCCGCTGGGCTTTTGGCAGCCAATTAAGAGCTGGGTTCTCCAGGAAGTGAGTGCCTGGGGCGCAAGCCTTTGGTATTATTAACTGAACCTTGATAATTTAAACACTTTGAAGTGTGGAAGTCTGCAAGAGAAGCTGTGCCATTGCTTCTGTTTTTTAAAATAATCTTGATGTGCATATTAATAAAGAACACGAGAGGCTGATTGTATTTTCGTGTCCATCTGCCCAGACAGTCTACTGGCAGCGTGCTGGGGGCGCGTGGCGGCCTCTGTGCTGCCCATCACCCCGAGACATAAACACAGACCAGGGGGCCCGGACCTGCAAATACCTTGCCTGCAGCTTCAGTTTATGTGTGTGCCTGAAAGTCATAAACTCCGGTTCTTTAAAAATATCCTTGGTTTCGATTGTGCTCCCACAGTGAGCTGAGGTTACTGAAGTGTTACAGTCTATGATTCATGAATCTCCTTATTCTTGCTTCAGAAAACCCGAGAGGATCCGGCGATTTTCTCCTTAGAAGCTGGGTAAATAGAAGAGGCTCGCCAGTGAGAAATAAGTGGGGGTTTGAGTCAAGCAAACATCTTGCATGTACTGTATCATCCCGCGGATGCCTCGGTGCCGCCCATGCCCGACGATCTTGCTGTGCAGACCCTTCCTGGGAGAAGGTGCCAGCCTGTGCCGCCCAGTCCATGGCACTGTCTGTGTCTGGCAGCAAATGCCATTTGTTCAGCCCTTGTGGGCTGCCCTGGCTGCTTTGGCTCCGCGGTTAGAGCGTCAGCCGGAAGACCAAGGGTCTTAGGTTCAATTCTCAGTCAAGGGCATGTACCTGCATTGCAGGTTCAATCCCTGGTCCCCATCAGGGTGGTACAAGAGGCAACTAGTAGATGTGTCTCTCTCACATCTATGTTTCCCTCCCTCCCTCCCTTCCACTCTATCTAAAAATCAATGGAAAATATCCTCGGGTGAGGATCAACAAAATAAAACCAAAAAAAAAGTCCTTGTGGGCATGTGTGAAATGCCAGATGTGTTGCAAAGCCTCTATATGAGTTTAAGAGTTCACATTTTCGGGGCAGGGGGGAATAACACTACTTTAACATTGAAAGACATATTTGAGCCACACCGGTGTGGCTCAGGGGATTGAGCATTGACCCATGCATCAAGAGGTCGCTGGTTCGATTCCCAGTCAGGGCACACGCCCAGGGTGTGGGCCTGATCCCCAGTGGGGGACATGCAAGAGGCGGCCAGTCGATGTTCTCTCTCGTCAATGTTTCCTCTCATTGACATCTCTCCCTCTCTCACTCTCCCTTCCTTTCTCTCTAAAATCAATAAAGAAAAAAGAATGTTTTTCTTTTAAAAAGGAAGACATATTTGAGCCCTAGCAGGATTGGCTCAACAGTTGGAGTGTCAGCCCTCAGACCAAAGATTCGTGGGCTCTATTCCAATCAAGGGCACTTAGCTTGGTTGTGGTTCAGTCCCTGGCCTTGGTGGGGGTTGTGCAGGAGGCAGTCAGTCGATGTGTTTCTCTCACATCGATGTTTCTTTCTCTTTCTCACACTCTATCTGAAGATAAATGGGAAAACATCCTCGGGTGAGGATTAAAAAAAAAAAGACATGTTTGAATAACTTGTAGTCCTAAACCCCATTTAAAAATTGGAAGAATACTCCCACTGAAAATAACACAATATTGAACTTTAAATCTCTAAAATTAAAAATACCATTTTTCCTATCAGAATGTGCAAAGAAAAATCAATTAACCACCACCATTGTTTGCTTTGGAAAGATTAGAAACACAAAATAGGTGCATATTATACTTGACTTACTGATTAGATTTAGCTTTCATTTCCATTTAACCCACTCTTTTCTGAGCTGAAAATTCTGATTTTAACATTTTCATTCAGTATGGACCACCCTTTCTTTTCGCCACCCCCATCTTCAACTCTCAAGGAACATATTTCCTCGAGGAATTTCAGGGTCTGTGTTCTCATTTCCACACTCTATCATATATGATACACATATAGACTATGAGATTGGTCCTCACTGAACTTTGGTTTGGCTGGTCACCCTAACGCCGGCTTGCTTTTCAATCATGCAGTTGATAACAGCCGAAATGTACTTACCTTAGAGTCCCCCAATTTTTAAACATTAAATCTTTTAGACTCGTTCCAGGCCATTTCCTTTTCTCATCCTTGACTCTTTCTTGAAATGACCCCTTTTAGTTCAGCCAAATGTAAACAAAACTGAATTTCAGCTCTGCTCTTACAAGAGCTGTGTTTAGACTATGATTTGCTCCAGGCCAGGCTTTTCAAAGGGGAGATTTTGATCTCTGGGAATCCTTGAAGGTGAAAGATGGAGGGATCAGGAAGGCAGGATTTTAAATATATATGACAAACATATATATATATATTTATCATTCGTAATGTATATTAGAGAAAAAAATAAGAGTTAGATGCAAATAAAAAGCTTTTAAGCATGGAGGGCCACTTACATAATTCAAAAGTGCAAAATTATCCTATAATTCATTAAAATAACTATTTATACCCCCATCTTATTTTAAGATGGATCTTATTATATAACTCCATTTACATGAAATGTCCAAAATAAGCAAATCCATAGAGACAGGAAGTGGATTGGTGCCTGGCTGGGGCTGGGGGATGGGGATGGGGAATTGGGGAATGGCTGCTAAAGGGTACAGAGTTTCTTCTGGGGAAAATGAGAATGTTTTAAAATTAGGTACTAGCAATGGTTGCACAACTCTGTGAATATACTAATCACTACTGAAGTGTATGTACACTTTAAAAGGGTAAATTTTATGGTTATGTACATTATATCCCAATAAAGCTGTTTTTTTCATGGATTTACATAGTTCCCATCAGACAGTAAGAAGATGGTAATCCAGTAGAAAATAGGCAAAGGAGACGTGTTGGAAACTCACATAGAAGAACCACAATTAGGCATAGACATATGAAAACAGACACAGTACCAAGGGTGTTTGCAGAAAATGCAAAATACAACAATGAGATACATTAGGACCATTATACTGGCACAAAGTATAACATTCCAAATGACAGCAGGATGTGAGAGTGAGAATCCATACATAGCTGGTAGGAATGTAAATTGGTACAACATCCCTGGAGGGCAATTTGGCAACATCTCAAAGTTAAAATTAGTATACTCCACCACCCCAAAGTTCCATTTCTCAGTGCACCCTCACATGCTGGGGCAGAGATATATGCAGAGGGACATCCATTAGCATCATGTGCAATAGGGAAAATGGAAATAACTCAAATACCTATCAATAAAGGGATGGAAGATTAAACTATAGGCACATATACAACAAAATACTATATAGCACCAAAATAAGTCAATTAGATTCACTAGGGGGAAAATGTACATACAGAACACACGCCGCAGGATTTATTAAGGGGAGGTGGAATAGGAAAAACAAGTTTGAGCTAAGGCTTCTATGCACGGAATGAGGCTTGGCTCACCAGCCAGCTTTAAACTTACAGCCGCCGGTGCGAAAAAGGGGAATCAGATCCATTACAGAACTAAACAGTGGCGTAAAAACATACAACTCTCCCTGACACTAACATCAGAGGGGAAGTTCCTCCGGGATTTTCAGAAAGGGGCCACCATGTGAGGTGCGTAATGAGCAACGATGTGAGCACCATTCTCTCGTCCACGGGCCTGATGCTCATCTCCACAAAGATGCATCCCGGACCTGCAACCTCCAAGTGTGCGTCTCTACCAGAAGACTCGTTTTTCGAGAGCAGGGGTAAGAAACTGGAATGACAGAGTATTTTGCTTGGCCAGCACGGTGTTTAATATTTCTAAATTTGCATGCCTTAGGTGGGACATCCACTTCTTGGAATGGCCCTACCACACAGAACGTCCCGCCACAAGGAAATTGTTCTCTGTCTGCACTGTCCAGCGTCCCGTGTGGCTACCTACTGAGTACGTGTGGCTAATGTGATGGAGGAACTGAGTTGGAATCTTATTTAATTTGAACTAATTTTAATTCAAGTCGTCATGTGTGACTAGTAGTGACACTATTGGGTAGTACAGTGGGGGCCATGAACCCTGCTGTTCTCTTATTAATCGTTCCACTCTCAGGGTCACACAGTTAGGTTATCTGGCTCCTGGAGGTATTTTTTTGAACTTGTGATCTAAAGTACCATGCCTCAAGGAATGGCCAGAGTACAATATTATTGCATATCTTCCTTCATTCCTTTACTCTAACATTCACGCTATGAATCTTCTGATAGAGCTGGACACTTGGAGGTTGCCGTTCTGGGACGCATCTTTGTGGAGATGAGCATCAGGCCCGTGGACGAGAGAATGGAATCCACCCCGCCCAGGGCTGGCTCAGACCAGTCTGGAATAAGCGATACACCTGGTGGGGAAGAGCAGGGTGTTCCAGGAGCACACGGGAGGGTGGGGTTAGAAAACCTCCCTGGACTTCCTGGGGCAGGAAAGGGCCCTGACAGGGAGAACTTAGCAGCAGGACAAGTTCGCTGGGGTGGGGACAACTCTCAGAAGAGGAAACAGAATGGCTTGTTCCGAGATTCAAAGAAATGCTCTAGAATTTAGAACGTGGGGGCGGTGATTGTGAAGGACTGGCGAGGGTCAGATCACGCAGGGTGTTTGAACTGTGTTCAACTGACTTTGGACTTTGTCCTGAGGACAGCGTAAAACCACTGCAAAATTTTAGGCAGAGGAGTAAATTCTTCTCATCTCTACTCAAAAGAAATCCACCAGAATTAGCCTATGACTCAGCAATTCCACTTCTGGGTGTTTACATGAAAGAATTGAAAGAAGGGCCTCTATACATATTTGCACACCCATGTTTACAGCATCATTCACAACAGACAAAGAGAAGATACATCCCAAGTGTCCACCAACACATGCGTGGGTGAACAAAATGAGTTATATAGAGTCAATAGAATACTATTCAGCCTTAAAAAGGAAATATTGGCTCATGCTACAGTATAGTTCAACCTTAAGAACATAATACTAAGTGAATGTCAGAGACAAAAGGCAAATATATGTTCTCACTTATATGAGGTACCTAGAATCGTCAAATTCACAGGAAAAGAAAGTATAGCAAACAGTGGTGGCCAGGGGCTGGATTGAGGGGGAATGGGGAGTGACTATTTAATGGGGACAGAGTTTCAGTTTGAGAAGATGCAAAAGTTCTGGAGATGGATGGTGGTGATGGTTGCACAACAATGTATTTGTTTGTTTATTGTTAATCCTCACCAGAGAATATTTTTCCATTGATTTTTATTTTTTAATCTATTTTTTAAATATGTTTTTATTGATTTTTTTAGAGAGAGAAAACCATCAATCAGCTGACTCCTGCACTCCCTCTACTGATGCTGAAGCCTGAAACCGGGGCATGTGCCCTGACCGGGAATTGAACCAGGTCCTCTCAGCCCATGGGACGATACTCAATCCACTGAGCCACACCGGCGGGGCTCCCATTGATTTTTAGATAGAGTAGAAGGGAGGGAGGGAGAGAAAGAACGAGAGAAACATTGATGTAAGAGAGACACATCGATTCGTTGCCTCCCACAAAACCCCGACTGGGGCCAATCCGACCTGCAACCCAGGTACATACCCTTGACCGGAATTGAACCCACAACCTTTTGGTCCACAAGCTGATGCCCTAGCTGCTGAGCCAAACCGGCCAGGGTGCACTTACAGTGTATTTAATGCCATCGAACTACACACTTAAAGATCGTTAAAATGGTAAGTTTATGTTATGTATATTTTACCACAATAAAAAATAAAATAAGTCCTCCATCGATCTCTTGCTAAAATGATGCATAAGCCTCCTAACTGGTCTCACGGCAGCCATTCCTGATTCCTCACGGTTGATTTTCTGCACAGCAGGGAGAGTGATGGCTTTGGAATAGGAGGGAGGTCACGTCACTGCCTTGATGACAAGCTTTTAGAGGCAGGTGGGCCCTGAGTAACCTGGCCCTTCTTCCCCTCACTGGCTTCATCTCCTCCACTCCCCCTCTGGCTCCTTCCCGTCCAGCCCCACTGGCCTCTTCGCTGCTCTTTGAACACACCAAGCAAGCTCCCACTGTAGGGCTTGCTCACCCTGAACATTCTTTCCTCTGCTAGTCCCCTAGTTTCCTTGCTCGCTTCATTCTGCTCCATTAGCACCCCACGGGCACCTTTCTTCGCTACCCAAGCCCAAAACATTTCTTCTTGCTTTCCTCTATAGCATTTGCCCCACCCATTATTTTAGCATGCACATGGTCCCCAACTTAAGATGATTCAACTTACAATTTTTTTTTTTTTACTTTATGACCAGGCAAAAGTGATGGACATTCAGTAGAAACCATGCTTTGAAGTTTGAATTGTGATCTTTTCCCAGGCTAGCCATTTGTGATGCAATGCTCCCTCAGGATGCTGGGCCATGGCAGCGAGTCACAGCTGCCACCCAGTCAGCCCCGTGATCACCGAGAGTCACCAATCGATGCTTTACAGCCCTTCCACAGTGTTTTGGTGACTGTGTTCTGGGCATGTCTAAACTCGGCTAGGCTAAGCTATGATGTTCGGTAGGTTCGGTATATTAAATGCATCTTTGACTTATGATATTTTGAATTTATGGCATAAACTGGCCATAAGTCAAGGAGGTTCTGTGTGCCTGTTTATTAATTTGTGTACTGTCAGCCTCTACTACAATGGAAGTTTCATGGATGCAAGTACTTTGTTTTGTACTCTGCTGAATCCCCAATGACTGGAAGAGTGCCGAGCATATAAATATTTGCTGAATGAAAGAATAATTACCATTTCACCATTGTAGGAAGATGGTGAAAATGGACTGCAGTGGAAGACTAGAATAGGAGAAACCAGCCGGGTGGCTCTGGAAACCACACGAGAAGTTGTGACGGCCAGGATCACGGCAGTGGGGCGCAGGGAGATTTGGGGAGGGAGGGAGATTTAGAAAAGAGAATCCAGAGGCTGGATGGAGAGTTCACTCACTAAGCTAGAAAACTCAAATGGAGGAACAGAGCTGTGGGAGAAGATGAGCTCAGTTTGAAACTCATTGAATGGACTGTCCCCACAGAGATGTTCAGTAAGCAGCTAGAGATATTCTGCAGCGAGTGCTGGGCCAGAAATGTAGATTTAGCAGCTCATAAATACAGTCTTTCTGGAAATCTTGATAACCGTTGAGCAGCAGCTAGTTGGAGATTATACGTTTTGATTAAGTACTTGAATGTACATATTAGATGCTGCCAATTAATTTCAGACTCATGCTTTCACAGTCAGCCGAGCTGGTCGTATTTTTAAAACAGTGTGGAATGCAGAAAATGAAACTTCTGGGTTTTTTAAAACAAATTTAGAAGTAGAGTAATACTACCTTTTCTTTTCCCCACTGCAACTGGGTCAATTTTAATAAGGATATCCAATCCTCCAGCCATATATTCTGTAATCTATCTGAACAAAAACACAAATTAGCCCGACTGGTGTGTCTCAGTAGTTGAGCACTGACCCATGCACCAAGAGGTCGCCCGTTCAATTCCTGGTCAGGGCACATGCCCAGGTTGTGGGCCAAATCCCCAGTGGGGGGCATGCAGGAGGCGGCCAAATGATGTTTTCTCTCTCATCAATGTTTCTATCTCTCTCCCCCTCTCCCTTCCCCTCTTTTTAAAAAGAAATAAACACACACACACACACACACACAAATTAATGTTTAGCCTTTACGGAAACATCACTGTCCTTTATATTTAAAGGAGCTCTCCCAATCCAACTATATTATTTTACAGATGTGGAAATAAAACCCCTCAAACATTACTGACCTGTCTAAGTTGGATAGTCAGAACTAGAATCTGGATCTCTTACTCTCTTTCTAAGTATAGTTCATAATTATGGGCACATTGCTTTGATTTCTGTCTTGGTCTCTCCGTAGAAGGGCTCCTTCAAAATTGCATATTACAGCTGCATGGCAGTTCACCAAGACCAAAGCTACCCAGACATCCTGCAGTCACCCATCTGTTCCACCCAGGGAAGCTGCTGTCAGATGCTGAGTTTTCACTCTATTACTTTTTAGCAAAGTTTAACTCACTATTGAATGTGTAGTGTAACTGCTTGAGAATAAAGATATGACCTCCAAGGCATGTTCAGATTTCACATTACAAAAAGTACAGACTTCCACCTTCTAGACTTCAAGTGTAGACTTTGATACCTCTCAACTGTCTTCTTGAATGAGTTTCTTACATCATGGAAAAGCATTTAGACGGTGTCCCTAAGGACCAACATTTAGTGACCACTCCCAGCAGTGAAAATTTTACATGAGAGGAAGAATAAAGTACATTTCAATGGTGATGGTCAAAACTAGTAATTTTTCTGGCCATGGCAGAAAAGAATTGTGGCAGATTCTTTGAATGGCTACCCCAAAATCTTGCCAACCTCTCTTCTTGCCCCATCAACTATAGATCCTTCCTTGCAGCAGCTGGATGTGGTCGACTGACCCAACTGAGAGCCAGAGACATAGCAAGTCTTCCCAGGCCACTGGCACACCGTCTCCCCCAGGTCCCCTTCCTCCTCGCAGCTGGGACAGCTGCCTTGCATCACGGAGAAAGGGGTCAAGGGAATCACACAGTGTAGGCCCTGCATTGTCTGACTACTGAACCAAAACCCACCAATTTCAGATTTCTTGTTGTGTGAGAAAATTATCCTTTTTGTTTAAGCCACTGTAGATAAGTTTTCTGTTTCCCACATCTAATTAATATTATAACCAAAACACTAATGAAATAACCGAGGTTGAAAGGGCTGAGGAACGGGATGAGGCCTATCAGAATATTCGTAGGTGGGGCCCAGGTGTTTGGTGTTGTTAATCCTCATCTGAGGATATTTTTTCCATTGATTTTTAAGAAGGTGGAAGGGAGGGAGAAGGGAGGGGGAGAGAAAGAGAAGCATCAATGTGAAAGAGACACATTGCTTGGTTGCCTCCCACACTGACGGGGCCAGGGATCAAACCTGCAACCCAGGTAAGTACCCTTTGACCGAGAATCGAACCCACGACCATTTGGTGCTCAGGCCGATGCTTTATCAACTGAGTCACACCAGCCAGTGTGAGGGCCCAGTTTTATATATACCTTTACAAACACACACACACATTTCAAGATCCCCAACACCTCCTCTCCCAAAGCAGGACTACTTATATTAGGTTTTCTTATTTGGTCCAGTTTTACCTCCTTTTCAGCATCACAATCAACTATGAAAAAAAAAAAAAAAAGAACCTAAAAATTTGGTATCTGAAGACAACTTTCATACACATGAAAACTTCTCTAATTTGGTAAGCTCTATCACCAAAAGATTCCAGAAGCTATCCTAGGAACATGAGATTACGCAAACCCATTAGAGACACTAGAGAATTTGAGAGCACGTGCTGAGGGGATTAGGGGAAATCTGCTTTGTCCAGCCAGGATCCGGGCTCCTCTCTCGTCCTCACGTGACCCTGTGGCAGCCCAGCCCCCTCTGTGCAGCCTGTGGGGCCTCAGCTGACTCAGCATTCGGGGGCGCTGTGCCCTGCTGCTGTTGTGCCTTGGCCACAGCCCTGCAAGCCTTCCGCTGCTTTCCCCACACGCCTCGTTCTGCAGACATCACCCTCAGTCTGTTCTACCCCACGGAGGCCAAAGCTCCTGACTGGCAAATGTTAGTCAATTCGCAAGTCAAGAGCTTGCCAACAATGGTTGTTTCTTCAATCCTGGGTGGTTTTCCTCCGTCTTAAAAATAACATCGATAGTAGGCCTTTGAAATCCAGAGGCATTTCATTGGTTCCCCAAATTTGCAGGAAGTGTCTGGGCAGATGTCTGAACAATATTTTGTTTCCTTCTGACGTTTTCCACCAGCCCAGGAAACACTGTAAAACAGGGGAAGGTGGCCCTTCCTGGGCTGTTGGAACACCCTCGGCAGCTTCACTGCTTGCTCTCTCCCCACTGGTGACTGTCTGCCCGCCAGAACCACCCCAAAGTCTACACACGCCAATCATCTACCATACTGGGGAAAGTGGCACCTCACGAATAAGTTAGCCTACACTTAAGGTTGTGTATCATCTGAGCACTGGCCCTTTAATAACCACCCTGAATTCAAAGGAATGAACTTGATAGTACTATTTCGGGCATCAGTGACAGGCTGCTGGGAGACTCTCTGCAGCAATACCAACCCCAGCCTGCCTTCATCAGGGAACCTCTGCACTCTTGCTCCTGTAAGACATTCTGGCCCGGCCAGTGTGGCTCTGTGGTTGAGCATCAACCCATGCACCAAGAGGTCACTGGTTCAATTCCGGGTCAGGGCACATGCCCAGGTTGTGGGCCTGATCCCCAGTGGGGGGCATGCAGGAGGCGGCCAATTGATGGTCTCTCTCATCGATGTTTCTTTCTCTCTCTTTCTCCCTCTCCCTTCTTCTCTGTCTAAAAAGCAATAAAGGCAAAAAAAAAAAAAAAAGACATTCTGATTAGCACGTAAAAATAACAAAATAAAAATAAATACAATCTGTACATGTTTTCTCATCTTCCTACTATCAACTATGTCTTAAATCAAATCACCCTTTTTGTTGATCGTGTAAGTTAGAAAGCGTTGTCAATGCCTGCTGTGGAGAAATCCTAGCAGCTCACCCAACCAGCCGGCCTGTGCCACACCGGGGGAGCCACACGCAAGCAAAACTATCCAAGCAAGCCAGAAAAGCAGCCCATTGGGCCACCTTCCTTTAGATCAGTAGCTCTCTCTGGTGTCACTAAGGGTCACCTGGCTGGTATTTCAGGACATGAATGTTCTCTACTGGGACCCAGTCTGTATTTTTGTTTCATGAATGAATTTCTTTGTTTATTCTCTTCAATACAAAGAAAACATCACCTGATTGTTCTCTAATTAAACACATCATTAGGCTACCCCACTAATTCTGCAGATTATTTTTTCAGTGGTATGTGGAAGCTGGAGGAGTAAGCAATCTGTTGAGTGTGTTGCAGCAGTATGAAGAGAAAAGCACAACAATTACAATAGCCATGTTTGGGTTACTGAAGGCTGACGTCATAACTCATTGCAGAAGTCCTTGCAGTCATCATCTCCTCTCAAACCTTCTGCCAGATCTTTTGGGTCCTGGTCAAAGAGCCTCTGCAGTCATAGGAACTGGGTTCAAAGTAATTTAAGAAAAACCAACTTTAAACTTTTGCAAAATAACTCCCCGGGGAATTACTGGTGTCACTTCCCAGCCCCACGGACTACCTGGTGTGAATTTCACCTGCCACTTGTTAGTACCCCCAGGCTTGACTTGGGACAACAGGAGACTTGCAGAATTATGATTTAGAAAGGGATCCCTTGTCCCATGAGCATTTTTCTATTTCTTTCTTGCTCCCTGGAGAATGGGCTCCCAGCCTAAACATGCTACCTCTTAGAAGAAGCCTAACAAATGTATTCCTGTCTGTGATGCAAAAAAAGCCCATACTGCCCTGGCTGGTTTGGCTCAGTGGTTAGAGCGTTGGCCTGTGGTCTGGAGAGACCCGGGTTTGGTTCCCGCTAAGGGAACGTACCTCAGTTGCAGTTTGTCCCTGGCCCTGGTTGGGTTGTGTGGGTGGCAACCACTCGATGTGTCCCTTTCACGTCCATGTTTCTCTCTCTCTCTCCCTCTTCCTCCCACTCTATCTGAACAAAATATCAAAAAATGTCCTCAGGTGAGGATAAAAAAAAGCCCATGCTACTCAGTGTTATCAGATAAAAACAGACCAACCTGTAAACAAAACGCATTGCCAGGCATATGAAATCATGAAATATTTCATCTTAGAGGTTGCTTCTGCCACGCGATGGCAGGTGCTCCATCACATCCTGCCCTGTTCCCAGTCCCGCTGTGCGCCCTTCTCTCCCTCTATTTCCCTGGGTGATGCTCCACAGGAGGCCTCTGCTCTTCCAGGTGTGAAACAAGCACAGAGATAACCTCACACATTAGGCGGGGCCTTGTCACTGTCTGCTTCACTTCACCTGCCTGCATCCACAAGACCACGTGGAAATCTACAAGGGGAATTTCTGTTTCTCTCTCTTTATTGCAGTCTCTTTTCCTAGTCCTGCTGCTGCTGCTGTCTCTCTAGTTCTACTAACTTCCATCTGCCTGCCAATTCCTTCCCACAAAGCCAGATGGAATTACAACCCAACACTGCACAGCCTGAACGTGGGTTACCTCCGTGTCCTATACATCCTATCTGTGCTGTGATAAAATGAGAATCTTTGACCTTAATAAAAAGATGATTACTCTTTAGTGTTGCATGTTCAAAGGTCAAAAAGAGATATAGGAGGGAGGATCTTGCCCAGTTTCTTTTTTCAATTGTATGCTTCTGGTCAATCTCATGGGATTACATAGTGAATTTATATGAGAAGGAGTTTTGCACCTATCTCCCGGCTAATCTGGGGGTGGGGAGGGGGGCGATAGTGCCTTAGGCCATGAATTAGCTCAGGCTCACCAGTTCCTGCCCAGACGTTGGTAGGCAATGACAGCGACAAAAACGGACTGTCCAACAAGGTCAGCCAGCCAGCAGGGCTCCTGACTTACTTCTGAAGGAGATTGGACTCGGTAGTGATTTTGTGACACATTTTTCCCAAGCTAGGATCAAATCATCGCTTCTCAAACAGTCTTTGAGAAGTAATACATTGAACAATATAATACTTAGAGGCAGTGTTGCCTAATAGAAAGAGCTGAGCAATCAGGCTTTAGAGTATAGACAGATATAGGTTCAAATCATGGCTCTGTGACTCACCAGCTGTATGACCTTGAACAGATTACTCAGCCTTGGCTGCCATTCCTGAAAGAGAGGAACAAGAGGATTTTTTAGAAGTTTAAAAATTATTATATACACATGCTCTGGCCGGTTTTGCTCAGTGGTTAGAGCATCGGCCCGAGGACCAAAGAGTCACAGGTTCAATTCCAGCCAAGGGCACATACCTTGGTTGCAATTCATCCCCAGCCCTGGTCAGGGTTGTGTGGGAGGCAACCAATCGATGTGTCTCTCTCACATTAATGTTTCTCTCGCTCTCTCTCTCTCCCCCTCTGTCCCACTCTATCTGACTTTTTAAAAGGTATTATATGGCCCTGGCCGGTTTGGCTCAGTGGCTGGAGCGTTGGCCTATGGTCTGGAGAGACCCGGGTTTGGTTCCCGCTAAGGGCATGTACCTCGGTTGCAGTTTGACTCCGGCCCTGGTTGGGTCGTGCGGGTGACAACCATTCGATGTGTCCCTTTCACATCGATGTTTCTCTCTCTCTCCCTCTTTCTCCCTCCCACTCTATCTGAACAAACAACGGAAAAATGTCATCGGGTGAGGATAAAAAAATCAATTAAAAAAATCATTTAAATAAATAAATAACTTTAAAAAAATAAATAAATAAAAGGTATTATATGTACATAAAAGAAGCATAGCATTGAGTGAAGTGAAGTTCCTGACTCGGGATCAGAGCCTCAGGTTGTTGCTCACCAGCGATGTCTCATGGAACAAATGATGCAACTCTCTGAGCATAAACCGTGCTGTCACATGACTCACAAGGCTGTCATATGACTTACAAGGCTGCTGCAGAATTTAGTGAGACTAGCACAGGGGTTGCAAACTCATTTTCAAAGAGTGAGATTGTAAAGATTTCAGGCTTTGCAAACCAGATGGTCTTTGTCACAACGCCTCAGCTCTGTCCTTGTCACACAAAAGCAGCCATAGATAATGTTTAAATGAATGGGCACAACTGTGTTCCCATAAAGCTTTAGTCACTAAAACAGGTGATAAGCCAATTTTGTTCAGAGGCCATAATTTAACAAGGTCTACTCTAGTAGATGATAAATAAAACTCTAGTAACAAACACAATGTTTTTAATTAAGATAATTAATATAATACATGCAAGAAAGAGGAAGAACTGAAGATTCCAGTCATTCCCTAGACATCTGTATCTGTGTTTACACAATTTCTTTCACATTAGCAAATTCTGTGAACAATAGTGCAGGTCACTTCCTTCCGAAAAAAATCCTTCATGAAAACACACACAGTTGGCCCTGGCCGGTTTGGCTCAGCGGTTGGAGTGTCGGCCTGCGGTACAGAGAGACCCGGGTTCAGTTCCTACTAAGGGCACGTACCTCGGTTGCAGTTTGTCCCCGGCCCTGGTTGGTCGTGCGGGTGGCAGCCACTCGATGTGTCCCTTCACGTCGATGTTTCTCTCTCTCTCTCTTCCTCTCTCTCCCTCCCGCTCTATCTGAACAAAAAATGGAAAAATGTCCTCGGGTGAGGATAAAAAATAAAATAAATAAATAAATAAAAAAACACACACAGTTGTAATTTATGGGGGTGGGGGATGTACAGTAACAACAAAAACAAGTTTCAATCTAAATGTTTCAATTACAGGAATTAAATGAAAAGAATTAGAAACTGAAGGGGAAAGCAAAGTTACAGAAGACCAATGATGCACAGCGGTAGGACTCGAAACAGCCTGCCTGGGAGGCAGTGCAGGTTCGGCTCCAGACCATGACCATAAAGTGAGTCAGATCTTTCTGCTGGTAGAGGGTTTGCCTTCCATTTGTACAAAATGCTGCATCTGTGAAGGCAATAAAATGAGGCATGCCAGAGACTCCAAGGTAAGAGGAATCACCTGATATTAACTAGGTCCTGAGCGATAAGGAAGAAAATGTGACTACAAAACAAGAACATACAACAGTACAGAGAGATTCTAGTAAACTTGTGACCACTGTGATACAATAAAATTCATCCATGAAATTGTAAAGAATGCAGTTATTGGAGCATCGCTGGTGCGCTTAGGAAATGAAAATCACAGCTAAATAACACACAATTGATAAGAATAGAAAAATAAATGGCAACCTGAAAGCAAAGAATGAGAAATTCTAACTTAAGGATACTAGAACTAAAGTAAACAGATAAGGCCATAAAGAAAACCACCGTTGGCCAGACACTGCTAACTGCCCATTCAATATCCACTCTTGTGAGCATGAGGAACCATGAGGAGAAAAACCTCATGCTAAGAAGCAAAGTAAAAAAATAGAAGGAGCCCAGCCAGTGTGGGCATCAACCCATGCACCATAGAAGTCGTTGGTTCGATTCCCAGTCAGGGCACATGCCCAGGTTGTGGACCAAATCTCAGTGGGGGGCATGCAGGAGGCAGCCAGTTGATGTTCTCTCTCATCGATGTTTCTATCTTTTTCTCCCTCTTCCTTCCTCTCTCTCTAAAAATCCATAAAGAAAAAAAATTTTTTTTAAATAGAAGGAACCTGGTCACTGATGGGAGCCGTAATTGGTGACATGGTAGGTCTGTAGTCCCGCCCTGAACTGCTCTGCTTCCACGCTTCCTGGCACATGAGAATAATTAACCATATTTGATTGTGCCATTAGAGTCCAGTTTCTCTCGCATGCAGTTGAATATAATCCCTAACTGATGTTCATGTCACATATTATCAAATCTAGGATGCCGCAGATTGTAAGATGCACCTTTTTGTTTGTGCACAACTTACTAAGAAAAAAATGTTGCCAATTTTACTGTAACGCCCCACCATAATAGTCCTAGCAGATATGTCATTGGCCACACCCGTCTTTCTTGCTCTGCAATTTTATCTATTCTGAAGGATTCTCTAGTGTCTCTTGCTATGGATTTCGCTGTGAAGGAATGATTAGGACACCTTTTACATACATCTCAGTGACTAGACCAAATCTACTAAAGATGTTAACGTCTTCTTTTCTTAGGTCCCACAAAGCACTTAGCTGTTGCTTTTTTTTTTTATCCTCACTCGAGGACATTTTTGCATTTATCTTCAGGTAGAGCAAGAAAGAGAGAGGGAGGAAGAGAGAGAGAGAAACATCCATGTGAGAGAGACACATTGACTGGTTGCCACCCACACAATCCCAACTGGGACCGGGAACAAACTGCAACCAAGGTACGTGCCCTTAGGGGGAACCAAACCTGCGTCTCTCTGGTCTGCGAGTCGACGCTCTAACCGCTGAGCCGAACCGGCCAGGGCTGGCTCTTGCTTTCCAAGGCCACTGTGCATTGCTGTGTGACCTGTACTTTGCACAAGAATACTGAGCAGATGGGACAAAGGAGGTCTGTGGTTGCCACCAAAAGAGGAGAAAAACCTTTGGTAACTCATCTGCCTAGAAAGGAGCTTTGTTCTGATCTGTAGAGAGGTTCATTGTGCAGCAATGGCGGCCCTGGCACTGGGTAAATGGTGGAGAAAAAGAGAGACATGGTTCCTCACTTCATAGCTCTCGAAGTCTTATGAGGGAAAAAGATGGCAGACAGTGCAGTGTGATGATGGGTATGAAGGGGACGTGGAGGCTCTGGGAACATGAGAGACAAGAGTGCTTAGCAGGGTGGGGGTGGCCAGGAGGGGCTGAAACCTGATGCTGGGTGGGCTTAGCCAGGGGAAGGGAGAGGGCTGGGGAGGAAGAGCAAGACCAGAGATGGGCCCGCATGGGATGGCTGGGAGGAATGAAAGGAACATGCTTCGGTAGAGGCAAGAGCACCTTTATGAGAAGAGTGTGGAGAGGGAGATTTAAAAATGGTGAAAGACATGTTCATTGGCAGAGGCCAACTAAAGTGGAGTCGCCCTGGTAGGTTTTCTCAGTGGTTAGAACATCAGTTCGAGAAATGAAGAGTCGTGGGTTTGATTCCGGTCAAGGGCACACACCTGGGTTGCAGGTTCGATCTCCAGTCCTGATTGGGGTCGTGCGGGAGGCAACCAATCGATGTGTCTCTCACATCAATATCTCTCTCTCTCCTTTACACTCTAAAAAACAAACAAACAAAAAATCAATCGAAAAATATC
This sequence comes from Molossus molossus, assembly GCF_014108415.1. Lineage (NCBI taxonomy): Eukaryota > Metazoa > Chordata > Mammalia > Chiroptera > Molossidae > Molossus > Molossus molossus. The sequence goes on along the minus strand of NW_023425347.1, from coordinate 21,113,676 downwards.
CTCGGGTGAGGATTAACAAATAAAGTGAGATCATGTGGGCCATGGTCAGGATTTTAGGCTTCACCCAGAGGCGAAAGGAGGCCTTCAAAAGGGCTGTAAGCAGCAGGATGCATGCTCGCCTTTGGGGCTCAGAAGACACTGCGGCTGGTGTGGAGAACGGACTGGAGGGGCGAGTTAGGAATTTATCGTATAGTCCAAGCATGATGTGATGGTGGTGTAGACAGGACTGGTAGCACAGGGGATAGGGAAAAGTGAATGGATTTGAGAACTATTTAGAAGGTACAGCTGAGAAAGGTATGAGGAAGACTGAAATAAGAGGATGACAGTCTGGAGGAGACCGGAACATGTGGACAGGTGGTCACACCATCTACGGAGCTGGGGAAGAAGAGCAGGTATGGTTTAGGGACGTGATGCTTCTGTTTTGCACGTGTTGAGTCTGAGGGGCCATGAGATACCCAGCTGGAGATCACTCCGTCCCACCTTAGCTCCCACCTCCTACCAGGCTCCTCTCCTCCGCCTTCTCCTTCTGTCCTGGTCCAAGGCCTCCCAGCCCCAGGTCTCCAATCCCCATCAAAGGGAGCAAGTAAAAATAAAAACATAGAAAATGAGAAAGATTAATAATACAATACTCCCTAGGGAAGATATTTAACAATTTAATTTCAGAGTCTGAGGCATCTGCTTAGTTGGATTATGTCCACTGGTCCAGAGCTTCCCCAAAATGTGGCTAGATATTTGTCTTCTATCTGCTGATTAAGAAGGTCATCAGTGGAATATTCCTCAGAAGATGGTAAGAAAATCACTGAAAGATGAATTCTTACTTCTTTCCTTAGAGCCGCCAGGGGTTCCATTTGCCCTGGTGGAGGTATCACAACATAACTGAATTCGACCCCTGATTTGTACATGGCATTTAGTTGTGGAACCCTTTGGTGTAAGGACAAGTTCCCTGGCAATAGAATTTGAGCTGGAGAGACTTCTGCAGGTGATTTGTGGACGAATGCTCCTGGAGAAGTCGGGGGGGGGGGGGGCAGGACAGAGCAGGAGGACAGGCTGGCTGGCTTGAAGACCTGGTCTCAGCTGGAGCCAGCTTCACCCTGATCCCCAAGGAGCCCAGGAGCCAATCTGCACTACAGAGTCATTACCTCTAGGCAAGAGGCCAACCTTCTGTCCCTGCCTGCTGGTCACTGGCTGAGGGCAATGAGTGGGGTTGTAACCTCCCTGCAGGCCCATGCTGAGGGCAATTCTTTAGACAAGAAGGCAGCTGTGGGTCAAAGGCAGCCAGTGTTCACAGCGGCTTGGGGATGGTGCATTAGGCTTGATAAAGGGAATCTAGAAAGCTGATGGCTTGTTCTAAACAAAACTTACCTGGAAGATGTAAATAAATTTACCTAATAGATATAAAGGAAAACACACACACACACACACACACACACACACACAGTGCTGGTAAATGAATCTGTGCCTCTGTTCTTGAGACACTTGTACAGAAAATATTCTGGCTCTTTATCACCCACAGAAGAGAAAGCTCATCAGTCTGTTTGAGAAATCTGTAGGGGTAAACAGTTATGCCTGTGTTAAATAATTAATGTTTTAAAATGTCAGAAAAGTAAACAAATTAGATAAGATCATTGTTATCTCAAAAAGACATAGAGCTTAAAGCATAGTTTTAAAACTCTACAAGTGAAAGAAGAAAGAATAGCAAAAATATACATTTTACAAAAAGATGCAAAAAAAAAGAGTATGACTAGCTCAATTATTGGGCCTGATGCATATTAAGTATTTAATAAAGATTTGTAGAATTGAATGGAATTGAAGTAAATATTCCTTCAAAACATTATATACTGAATGTTTAACTTGTTAAATTCATAGGTTGCCCTGACCAGTTTGGCTCAGTGGTTAGAGTGTTGGCCCGAGGACCAAAGAGTTGTGGGTTCAGTTCCAGCCAAGGGCACATACCTCCATTTTGGTGCGGTCCCCAGCCCTGGTCGGGGTCGGCAGGAGGCAACCAGTCAATGTGTCTCTCTCACATCGATGTTTCTCTCTCTCTCTCTCTCTCTCTCTCTCTCTCTCTCTCTCTCTCTTTATCTCTCTCCCTCACACCCTATCTGAAGATAAATGAAAAAATATCCCCTGGTGAGGATTCAAAAATAAATAAATTCACATGTTGAAGTCCTAACTCCCTGTACCTCAGACCATGACCTGATTTGGAGACAAGGCTTTTACGAAGATAATCAAGTTAAAATGAAATCGTCAGGATAAGACTTAATCCAACATGACTGTCCCAAAAAGGGGAAATTTTGAGAGATTCATACATAGAAGGAAGAAAATATGAAGAGACATTAGGGAGAAGATGGTCATCTACTGACCAAGGAGCAATGCCTGCAACAGACCCTCCCTCACATCCCTCCGGAGGAGCCCACCCGCCAACACCTTGATCTTAGACGTCTGGCCTCCGGAGCTGGGAGACCATAAATGTTCCTTGTTTAAGCCCCCAGTGTGGTGCTTTGTTACAGCAGCCCCAGGAAACCAATTACCATGCCAAGGAACATGCTCAGGGGAACACGGAGGAAGGCTGGACACGGCGTGCCTGTTGGATTATTTATAAGAAAAGTAAGAGTTGCTATCTCACTGTTTGATTTCAAAGTGAAGTAAATCAAGTTGTTATATAATAATAAAAGGTATAATGCACAACAGAAGCCTGAGAACACCAGAACACCATGGGAGGAAAAAATAGGCAGAAATAGAATTGAACTTGGAAACGTCAGTGTCCCAGCTGACCAATCGGGGGGACCCAGACTTAATGAAGTGCAGAATGGGTGAGTATGATAAATTAGATAGAATTAACAGACCTTTCCCCAGTGTAATGGGTCACCAAAAATATCAATCAAATAAGGCACAAAAAATTTCTTCATGTGAAGAAAAAAAGAGACAGAGATTACTTACCACATTCCCAAAGTAAAAAGGAGCATAATTTGAAATAAAGAACAATAGCAGAATTATTTTTTAAATTAATCTCTTAAATAACAACTTTCATCAGAGAAGAAATAAACTACATAATTCTAACATATTTAAAACAATATATGCCTACTGTATAATACACACATATGAGCAACAATATATAAAATTGTACATAGGGCTGACATTATGTAAACAATACACAAGTAAATTCATCAAAATTATCTTTGGGTTGTGAGACTGAGCCCCCATTTTTCTTATTTTATAAATTTTCTAAATCATCTGGGTTGTTGTTTGTTTGTTTTTTGTTAATCCTCACCAGAGGATATTTTTTCCATTGATTTTTAGAGAGAGTGGAAGGGAGGGGGTAACAGGATAGAGAAAGAGAGAGAGAGAGAGAGAGAGAGAGAAGAGAGAAACATTGACGTGAGAGAGACACATCAATTGGTTGCCTCCGAACTGCAACCCAAATACTACCCTTGACAGGGAATCAAATCCACAACCCTCCAGTGAGCAGGCTGATGCTCTAACCACTGAGCCATGCTGGACAGGGCTCATCTGCTTTCTAAAAAGGAAGAAAAGCATCAAGAGAAACTAGGAAAAGGAGAACTAATAAACTTAGAATAAATAAAGTAGGAAAAAGTTGTGGGATCAATAACAAGAGCTTCTTTGACATTTTAAAAAATGTTAATCATGGAAATAAGAGGAAAACCCCAATTTAGTGACAAAATAAAGCTATTGCAATTTGAATCAAATTTTTTTTTATTTCACTGAAATGGAGAAATGTTATTTTCAATTATATATTAAAACACTTGATAACCAAAATGAAATGGATGAGTTTTCAACAATCTAAACTAGAAAAGCTAATAAATAGCAGAAGTACAAGATCTCATTCCCAACGGTGTAGCATTCTGAAGAACCTCTTATGAGGTTTTCTCAGAACTTTTCCAAAAAGTAGTCGACAGGCACCAATTACCTCTGTTATTCTACCCTCGAGTAAAAAATTAACTACAGGAGATAGTTTATTTTAATAGGCTTATTATAGTAGAGAGAAAATGCCAACATAACTAAACAAGAAAACTGTTTCAACATAATAAAAAGAAAGAAGGAGGAGGAGGAGGGAAAAGGGCACCTGGCCCTGCTGAGTTGGCAGATCTTTCAAATAAATAATTCTGTTACATGTTGTTCAAAAAACTGAAAAAGACAATATGTTTTCTGAACTGATTTTATAAGTTAAACATGGATTTTTCCTCCCAAGTCTAAGGCCAGTATCAAAACAGTAAATTATAATTATCAGCATATATGCTAAAGAAAAAAGGGGGAAAAGAGGGGGAGAAAAAAGGTGGGTAGAAGGTAGGAACTAAGGGAGCAAAGGCAGAAAGGAAGAATAATTTAAATTATTCCAAACATCTAAATACAAATGATCACAAGTTAGACTTATTTCAAGAATGCAAGGTTAATATAACACACAAAACATTATCAAGATGATTTATCATATTAACAGGAAAGAATAAAGATAATGATATGAATAGGTACAAAGAAAATATTTGATTGAATACAAACTATTTTCTTGGTTAAAACTCTAGGAATTTTTCTTTCTTAATTTGATAGTGTGCATTTTAAAACTGATAGTAACTATCACACATTAGAAATGTTCAGCTTAAAAATAGGCATATATCAAATTTCCCTTTGTCATTAATTCTACCTAGTATCATACTAGAAAGGTTGTCCATTGTCATTTTAAGGAAAATCAAAGAGAAGCAAATACAGAAAAAGGAAAAAATAATGTGACTTTTTACAAAATATTAATGACTTTCACAAAGAAGTAGGTTATAAGGAAGAGCCACACATTTTCATTGACTTGCCATAAATTAGTGACACACCTTAAAAACAACCAATGAAGCAGATGTAGTAGATGTTTGCTCTAGAAACCAGAAAACAGTAATAACCCAAAAGAATACAAATGAGGAAAGGGGTCACTGTTTAATGAATATTATTGGGATAACAAGATATAAATCTTGAGAGTTATGTGAACTATTACCTTATGTTGTACAATGAAATAAAGTCTGTTTTTAAAACGTGAGGCTATGAGAGAATTACAGGCATGGACGGTTGGTAGTCACTACTGGCAATCAGAAATATCAAAGTAGCATGAAAAAATACGGCAAAACATTACATACAAAATCCACAGGCTAGTTATTCATTATGGAAATGAAAATGTAAATGACTCTAGGATTCATCTTTTAAAGGAGCTAAGATTGGTTTATGTGATAGAAATCCAGTACACTGGGACTGGGTATCGATCCATGCACCGCGATAGCTGGGAAGCTATGACGTGGTATACCTTTCCAGAAAGCAATCTGACAATATTTTAAAGCATTATTAAATTGTTTTGCATGTTGACAAAATAATTATAACTTGTAGATATAGTCTCATTCCCCTCAAAACTCCAAATTTTAAAAATATCAATTTATATGTGAATGTTCAATGGCAGCACTTGAATGGCAAGATGTGACAAACAGCCCAACTGCTCAACAGTAAGCAGCAGCTCAGGCAGAACGACATGTGGAGCACCCCTTTCTCTTCCACTCCCTCTCAGGGAACACAGCACCCAACAGAGACACCCAAGGTTTCCTTCCGTCCCTTATTCCAGCCCTTCCCCCACCTATTAGCTTCCTAAATGGTCTTGGCCTCCAATGTTGTATTTCTCCAACTCACTCTTTATTGAGTGATTGATTGATTGATTGATTGATTGATTTGAGAGAGAGAGAGAGAGAGAGAGAGAGAGAGAGACATCGATTTGTTGTTCAACTTATTTATGAATTCATTGGTTGATTCTTGTATGTGCCCTGAACAGGAATTAAACCCTCAATCTTGGTATATGGGGACAATGCTGTTAAGCAACTCAGCTACCTGGCCAGGGCCGCCAACTCATTTTCTGTAGTAGTGCCAGAACGTGAATTCTGAAACTTGACTCTACTTTATTGATTGATTGATTGACTGATAATCTTCACCCAAGGATACTTTTCCATTGATTTTTAGATTGAATGGAAGAGAGAGACACATCGATGGCCACCTCTTACATGACCCCAAATGGGGCCAGGGATCAAACATGCCACCAGGCATGTGCCTTTGACTCGAATCAAACCGATGACCCTTTGGTCCTTGGGCCCACACTTTAACTGCTGAGCCAAACCAGTCAGGGCTTGAAACTACTTTAAATCCTATCATGCCCACCTGACTCTGCACATTTGCCCATAAATATAAAATCCAAACAATCTATCATCCAACATCCTCTAAGACCTGACCCCACCAACCAGTTTATTTCCCCGCCCCATCCCGATCCCACACACATCCTATTCTCTAACCATCTGTACAGTTTTAAGTTCAGGTCTATCATGCTTTTCACAACCCTATGCCTTTGCCTAAAATGCCCTTCCCTGCCCTCTTGTCCTCCTGACAAACACTCCTCATATTTTAACCTAACTCAAGCATCACGTCCTTGTAAAACCTTCCTAGTACAGCAGGGTTGAAATGCATGCACTTCATCTCAGATGTGCAGAAATACGTCACTATATTTCTTTTCTCTATAGTATATTATTCCTGCTAATGATATCAGCTGTGTAGTGGGAGCACTCAAATTTACCATTTAAAGGCAATTCAGTCTCTTGAGATTTAAAATTGTCACTTTCAGGAAGATAGGGAAGGTTCAAGCTCTTCTTGAGATAATTTCTTCCCTTGCAAAGGAACCCATGTGCCCCCACCCTCACCTCTATCTCCCAGGGTAGCACCTGGATGCACAGAAATACATATCTTCACTGAGGTGAGGTGACATGTCTCAGTCTCCCCCCTGGACTTACTGAGAGGTCATTTGCCTTATGAGGTTTCTGAAGATACTAAACTGGAAGCTGCTGAGAGATGGCTTGTTCCAAACTGGTTTTTTGGACATTGTGCTGATACCAGCTGCAAACATGTGTGACCTCTGGCATCATCCTGAGAGGAAGCCTCCTCATGCTGAGTCCAGGGATCTTTCTAGTCGCCTAGTTTTTCAGCCATTTAACACCCATGCTCCAAGGCACATGGAGCTTCTGGGTGTCCTCAGTGCCAAGTGAGGCTGCAGGGACCTAGAGCACTGTCTGGGACTCATCAATTTAGACCTCTCCTCGGCCAATGCTAGTCTGTTGTTCTTGTGTCCTGCTGGATATGATGACATGATGAACTGAACCTGAACAAACACCCAAAAAAACAAGGATTTGACCCAACATTCATGGTTGCTACAGAATCACCTGGCTCTTTCAACACCCTTCCAACCCTGAAGAGAGTCCAACACTCATTACTAAATTCTTCTCCATCTCCTCTCTCCTCAGCACCTTCTCACAGTGCTGGGACCAGTCTCTAATTTACATCAGTGCTTCTCAAAAGTTGATGTGGATTTCCAAAATGGCAGCAGAGTGAATGTAAGGTACACAGACTATCTCCTAGGACCAAACTGGAATTACAACTAAAATAAAGACAAATTGATGGGGAAAAATAAATAAATAACACAAAAGTAGCTGGAGAGGACCCATATAACCACGGTCAGAAAGGGGTCACAAAATCGAGTCTGGTAGGAACTGCAGAGGCATGAGAAGGTTAGCTGGGAGCCCACAGACTGCAGCTGTTTTATCTGTGAGCAGCTCTCTCAGGGTCAAAATCCCAAGCTGGCTCCACAGTGCAGAGAGCCGGAACAGAGCACTAAATTAGCTGCAGTCACTCACCTTGGGCTCCAGCAGATTGGACTGGAACTGTGTGGACAGACTCAGGAGCTTAGAGAGCTGGGACAGCAGTGGGAGTTTTTTGCTGAATCATTCTTTCACAGGACAGTAGCCATCTTCCTCAAAGAGCTCCTTCCCAGAGCCCTGAGGAGAAGCAAGAGCCCCTCCCTCAGGAATTTAACACCACCAGGCCAGGTGAAAGAAATGCAAATTGAGGCTCATTAACAGACAGCAAGCATCTGCCCCACCCTCTGGAAATCCTCTTACCCTGAACGCATAAGGGATTTTTTCATTCAGTTGAGGGATACAACACAAGGCTCATCAAGTAACTGAAACTAATACCCTGTAGGCAAAAAGCTAGAGGATAACTGAAACTTTCCTGGGCTTACAGATCTACCCAGGAAAGTAAGACTTGACAGTGGTGTTTAATGTGGGTCCTCCCACACTCATTCAAACCCAGTAGAGGGAGCCACAACCAGCAGAACACCAACACCCATGGGGAAAATTGGGCAGGCTCCAAAACCCACTGAGACAGCCAAAATGATGAAACAAAGAAACAAATCCCAAGTGAAAGAACAACATAATTCAACAGAAGATAAAATAAATGAAAGGGAATTGAGCAAGATATCAGAGCGGGAGTTCAGAGTAATAATCATGAGGAAGTTCAACAGCATGAGTAAAGATATAGAAGCATTGAAAACCAACCAATGGAAATGAAGAATGACACAGCACAAATAAAGTACACATTGGAAAAAATAACCAACATAGTAGAGGAGGCCAAGGATCATATCAGTGAATTAGAAGACAGGGTATAAAAAAATCGCCCAATCAGATAACCACAAAAAAAAACAATGAAAAAACAGAACGACGGCCTAAGAGAACTGTGGGACAATATGAAACATAACAACATTCACATCACAGGAATTTCAGAAGAAAAAGAAAATGAGCAGGGTTAGAGAATACATTTGAATAGTGACAGAAATCTTTCCGAACTTGGTGAAGGAAAAAAGCATACAAGTATAAGAAGCACAGAGAGCCCCAAATAAGAAGAACCCAAACATGCCCACACCAAGACACATAATAATTAACATGCCAAAAATTAAAGACAAGGAGAGAATTCTAAAGGCAGCAAGAGATAAGCAACAGGTTACCTACAAAAGCTATCAGCTGACTTCTCAACAGAAACACTACAGGCAAGAAGGGAATGGCATGAAGTATACAAGGTCATGAAAAACAAGGATCTGAATCCAAGACCATTCTATCTAGCAAGGCTATCATTCAAACTAGAAGGTGAAATAAAGAGCTTCCCAGACAAAAAAAAAAAAGGCTAAAGGAATATATTAGCACCAAACCAGCAGTGCAAGAAATGTTAAAGGACTGCTGTAATTAGTAGAAAAAATAAGAAGAAAAATAGAACCACAATAAAAAAAATGACAATAAATAAGTACATATCAATAATAACCTTAGACTTTCGCTCAAGATGGCAGCGCAGGTAAACGTGGTATTGCGTCCTCCAACAACCACATCAAAATTGCAACTAAAGTACAGAACAACCATCATTCACTACCACCTGAAATCGAGCTGAATGGAAGTCCTACAACTACGGAATTAAAGCAGCAGCCACATCCAGACTGGTAGGAGGGGCGGAGGCGGACGGTCTGGTCCCACACCCATGTGCGGTGGATAAAAATCAGGAGGACAGCTCAGTTGGGAAGGTCCACCCTGAGGACTGAGGAGTCCCTGTCCCACACCAGACACCCCACTCAGTGTTCCAGTGCCAGGAAGAGAATCCCCAACACTTCTGGCGGGAAAAACTAGCAGGAACTGGGGCTCAGAGAGGCTGAGACAGTGGGAGCCCAAGGCAGCTCCTCTTAAAGGGCCCGTGCATGGACTTATCGGACTCACTCCCTCTAAGCTTGGAGGGGAGGCAGCTCGAGGGGCACCAGAGACATACAGGGAAGAACTGAGCTGTTTGGCACTGGAGCGAGGGCTGGAGAGGGAGCTTTCTCTGGGACAGACATGCAGTCAGAGGCCTTTGTTCCTTTGGAGAGCCCTTCCCTAGGGCAGCAGACAGCTGCCATATCTGGGACTCCAGCAACCTGGCTCACACTGGTAGCCCCGCCCTAGTGATTCCCTGAGGCCCCGCCCCACCCATCTTTCAGGCCCACCCAAGCTGTTGCCACTTGCTTTACCATAGGGTTGTCCTGTCTTGGATCCTGCTTCAGGTTTTCCTAAATTCTTTCAAACAAGCAGCATCTGGTCTCAGCTAGCCCCAACCTCTAGTTAAGTAATACACAGAAACAAACACAGGGAGGCAGCCAAAATGAGGAGACAAAGACACAGGTCCCAAATGAAAGAACAGAACAGAACCCCAGGAAAAGAACTAAGTGAAATGGAGATAAGCAACCTAACAGATGCTGACTTCAAAATACTGCTTATAGGGATGCTCAATGAACTTTGTGAGAATCTCAGTGAACTTAGTGAGGGCCTCAAAAGCATAAAAAAGGACCAGTCAGAAATGATGGATTCACAGTCAGAAATGAAGGAGGCATTAACTAAAATAAAGAATAATTTACACAGATTCAATAGTAGAGTAGGTAAAGCCAAGAAGCAAACCATTTATTTGGAATATAAGGAAGCAAAAAACACCCAATCAGAATGGCAAAAAGAAAAAAGAATCCAAAAAAAAATGAGGATAGTGTAAGGAGGCTCTGGGACAACTTCAAGAGTGCCAGAAGGAGAAGAAAGAGAACAATAACTTGAAAACCTATTTGAAACAATAATAGCAGAAAACTTCCCTCACTTCGTGAAGGAAACAGACATACATGTCCAGGAAGTACAGAGAGTCCCAAACAAGATGAACCCCAACAGGCCCACACCAAGACACATCATCATCAAAATGCAAAAGGTTCAAGACAAAGAGAGAATCTTAAAAGCAGCAAGAGAAAGGCAGTTAGTTACCTACAAGGGAGTTCCCATTAGACTGTCAGCTGACTTCTCAAAAGAAACTTTGCAGGCCAGAAGGGAGTGGCAAGAAATATTCATAGTGATGCAAAGCAAGAACCTACAACCAAGATTACTCTATCCTGCAAAGCTGTCATTTAGAATCAATTGTCATATAAAGAGTTTCCCACACAAGGAAAAGCTAAAGGAGTTCATCACCACCAAACCATTATTATATGGTCTTCTTGAAGAAAAAGATAAAAAATATGAACAAACAAAATGGCAACGCATACATAGCTATCAACAATTGAATCTACAAACAAAATAAAGAAGCAGAACAGAAACATTCTCATAGATATAGAGAATATTTTGTTGGTTGCCAGATGGGAAGGGGGATGGGGGAATGGGTAAAAAAGGTAAAGGGATTAAGAAGTACAAATTGGTTGCTAGACTGAGAAATCTCAATGTGAAGGGGGTTGGAGGTGGAAAGAAATAAACCAAAGAACTTATATGCATATATGCATAACCAATGGACACAGACAACAGTATGGGAAAAGACAGAAGGGGGGCGGGAGTGGGGAGGAGGGGGTCAGTGGGGGAAAAATGAGGAAGATCTGTAATATAGTCAACAATAAAGATATAATTAAAAATAAAAAAATAATAACCTTAAATGTAAATGGATTGAATGCTCCAATAAAAAAACAGAGTAGCTGATTGGATAAGAAAGTATGATCATATATGTTGTTTACAAGACCCACCTCACAACAAAAGACTCACATAAGTTGAAAGTGAAGGGATGGAAAAAATCTTCCAAGCAAATAAAAAGGAAAAAAGAGCTGAGGTAGCAATATTCATATCTGATAAAATAGACTTTAAAATGAAGGCCATAACTAGAGACAAAGAAGGCCACTACATAATATTGAAAGGATCTATCTACAGGAAGATGTAACCTTGGTAAACATATATACACCTAACATAGGAGCACCAAAATATATTTAAAAACTTCTGGAGGACTTCTAAGGAGAAATCAACAGCAATAAAATCATAGCAGGGGACTTCAACACCCCACTGACATCATTGGATAGATCCTGTGGACAAAAAATCAACAAGGATACAGGGACGCTAAATGATGCACTAGATCAAATGGATTTAATAGATATCTACAGAGAATTACACGCCAAAGCTGCAAAATTCACATTCTTCTCAAGTGCACATGGGACATTCTGAAAGATAGACCACATGTTAGGACACAAACTAAGTCTCTACAAGTTCAATAAGATTGAAATCATATCAAGCATCTTCTCAGATCACAATGGCATAAAACTAGAAATCAATTACAGCAAAAACATGTAAACACATGGAAGCTAAATAGCATGTTATTCAACAATGAATGGGTTACCAAGGAGATCAAGGAAGAAATTAAGAACTTCCTGGAAACCAATAAAAATTAACACACAACAACACAAAATCTATGGGACGCTGTGAAAACAGTCCTGAGAGGGAAGTTCATAGCACTACAGGCCTACCTCATGAAATAAAAATATTTTTAACTGACTAACCTCACAACTTAAAGAACTAGAAAGTAAACAAAAAGAAAAACCCAGAGCAAGTAGAAGGAAAGAAATAGTAAAGATCAGAGCAGAAATAAATAACATAGAGACTAAAACAAATAATTAAAAAGATCAACGAAACAAAGAGCTGGTTCTTTGAAAAGATAAACAAGATTGAAGGACCCTTAGCTAGACTCAAGAAACAAAGAGAGAGAACCCAAATAAACAAAATCAGAAATGAAAGAGAAGTAACAACTGACACCACAGAAATACAAAGTATCATTAACAAATACTATGAACAATTATATGCCAACAAATTGGACAATCTAGGCGAAATGGAAAAATTTTTAGAAACACGGAGTCTCCCAAAACTGAATCGGGAAGAGATAGAAAATTTGAACAGACCAATAACAACTAAGGAAATTGAAGATATAATCAAGAATCTACCAGCAAACAAAAGCCCGGGTCCAGACGGCGTCATGAGGGAGTTTTACCAAACATTCAGAGATAAACCAATATCCATTCTCCTCAAACTATTCCAAAAAATTCAAGAACAAGAAAGACCTTCAAACTCGATTTATGAGGCCAGCATAATTCTAATTCCAAAACCAGATAAAGACACTACAAAGAAAGAAAACTATAGGACAATATCCCTGATAAATATAGATGCCAAAATCCTTAACAAAATATTAGCAAATCAAATCCAGCAATACATTAATAAAATTACTCACCATGATCAAGTGGGACTCATCCCAGGGATGCAAAGATGGTAAAATATTCACAAATCAATACATGTGATACACCACATAAACAAAATGAAAGATAAAAACCATATGGTCACCTGGCCGATTTGGCTCAGCGGTTAGCGTGTTGACCTGCCAACTGGAGAGTCTGGGGTTCAGTTCCTGGTAAGGGCACGTACCTCAGTTGTAGTTTGTCTCAGGCATCAGTTGGAGTCATGTGGGTGGCAACCACTTGATGTGTCTCTCTCACATTGATGTATATCTCTCTCTCTCTTTCTTCCTCCATTTCTCCCTCCCACTCTATCTGAAGATACATGCAAAAATGTACTTGGATGAGGATAAAATAATAATAATAATAATGCCCTGGCCGGTTTGGCTCAGCAGTTGGAGCGTCGGCCTGCAGACCGCAGATTCCGGGGTTCGGTTCCTGCTGGGGGCATGTACCTCAGTTGCAGTTTGTCCCGGGCCCTGGTTGGGGTCATGTGGGTGGTGACCACTCGATGGTCTCTCTCATATTGATGTTTCTCTCTCTTCCTCCCTCTCTCCCTCCTGCTCTATCTGTGGATAAATGCAAAAATATCCTCGGGTGAGGATAAAAATAATAATTATTAATTAATTAATTAATTAATTAATTAATTAAAAACCATATGGTCATATCAATAGATGCCGAAAAAGCATTCAACAAAATCCAGTACCCATTTCTGATAAAAATGCTCAGCAAAGTGGGAATAGAGGGAGCATATCTTGATATAATAAAGGCCATATATGAAAAACCTACAGCCAACATCATACTCAATGGACAGAAACTAAAAGCATTTCCCTTAAGAACAGGAACAAGACAGGGATGCCCACTCTCGCCACTCTTATTTAACATAGTACTGGATGTCTTAGCCACAGCAATTAGACAAGAAAAAATAAATAAAAGGGATCCAAATTGGAAAGGAGGAAGTAAAACTGTCATTATTTGCAGATGACATGATATTATACATAGAAAACCCTAAAGACTCCACCAAAAATCTACTAGACTTAATAAATGAATTTGGCAAAGTAGCAGGATACAAAATTAATGTTAAGAAATTGATGGCATTCTTATACACCAATGATGAACTCACAGAAAGATAACCTGAAAAATATCCCATTTACTATTGTGGCAAAAAAATTAAGATACCTAGGAATAAACTTAACCAAAGAAGTAAAGGACGTATTTGCAGAAAATTACAAGAAATTGGAAAAAAAAAATAGAGGAAGATATAAAAAAGTGGAGGCATATACCTTGTTCATGGGTTGGCAGAATTAACATCATTGAAATGTCCATACTACCCAAAGCAATCTATAGATTCAATGCAATCCCCATCAAAATACCAACGACATATTTCACAGAACTAGAACAAATACTTCAAAAGTTCATATGGAGCCAAAAAAGACCCCGAATAGCCACAGCAATCTTAAAAAAGAAGAACAAAGTAGGAGGGATCACAATACCGGCTATCACACTATACTACAAAGCCACTGTAATCAAAACAGCCTGGTACTGGCACAAGAACAGGCATATAGATCAATGGAACAGAACAGAGAACCCAAAAATTGACCCAAGACTTTATGCTCAATTAATATTTGAAAAAGGTGGCAAGAACATACAATGACATAAAGACCGCCTCTTCAATAAATGGTGTTGGGAAAATTGGACAGCTTTAGGCAAGAAAATGAAACTGGAACACCAACTTACACCATACACAAGAATAAACTCAAAATGGATAAAAGACTTAAATGTGACTCATGAATCTATAAAAATGCTAGAAGAAAATGTAGGTAACAAAATTTCAGACATCACACGCAGCAGAATTTTCACTGATACCACACCTAAGAAAAGAGAGAGGAAAAAATAATACATGAGACTACATCAAACTAAAACATTTCTTCTCAGCGAAAGAAACAACCATCAGAATGGAAAGGGAACCCACTGTGTGGGAGAGCATAATTGCCAATGCTACATCAGATAAGGGGTTAATTTCCAAAATATATAGCGTACTCATACAATTCATCAAAAGGAAGACAAAGAGCCCAATTAAGAAATGGGCAGAGTACCTAAAGAAACACCACTCCAAACAGGACATACAAATGGCCAAGAGACATATGAAGAAATGCTCAACATCACTAATCATCAGAGAGATGCAAATAAAAATGACTATGAGGTATCACCTCACACCTGCCAGAATGGCTGCCATTAACAAATCATCAAACAAGTGCTAGCGAGGGTGTGGAGAAAAGGGGACTCTAGTACACTGCTGGTGGGAATGCTGACTGGTGCAGTCACTGTGGAAAACAATATGGCGTTACCTCAAAAAATTAAAAATTGAGTTGCCATTTGACCCAGTGATCCCACTTCTAGGAATATACCCTAAGAAGCCTGAAACACCAATCAGAAAGAATATATGTAGCCCTATGTTCATAGCAGCTCTATTTACAATAGCTAAGATCTGGAAACAGCCCAAGTGTCCATCAATAGATGAGTGGATAAAAAAAGCTGTGGTACATATACACAATGAAGTACTATGCAGCTATAAGAAAGAGAGATTTGTTATCCTTTGAGACGACATGGAGGGAGTTGGGGAGCATTATGCTAAGTGAAATAAGCCAATCAGAGAAAGACAAATACAACATGATCTCACTTATTTGTGGAATATAATAAACAGAAGACCTGATGAACAGAACAGACCCAGAGACATAGTAAGGAGTATGGTTCAGACTGACAAACCTCAGAGGAGAGGGGCGAGGAGGGAGGGATGAGATAAACCAAAGAACTTATATGTATGCATGCGTAACCAATGAACATAAACAACAATACTCGGCGGGGTCAGGATAGGGAGGAGGGTATCTGTGGGGGGGGAGGAGAAACACCTGTAACAAAAATAAATTAATAAAAAAAAGTTGATGTGAATATAAATCACCTAGGGATGCTATTCAAATACAGACGCTAATCCAGTCACTCCGGAATGGGGCCTGAGAGTCTGCATTTCTGACAAGCTCCCAGGTGCCGCCAACCAGGCAGTTCAATGACCCCGCTTTGAGAAATAAGGCTGATCCATTCCCTTTCACTGGATTTTATTTTCATTCCCCCATTCCACTTTCCTGGGACAATAATAGCAGACAAGTTTGGTGAGGAGGGAAGGTTAGCAGTGGGAAAAGAGGTTGGGAGGTATTCCATAAATATCCCAGTCACACTGAAGGCTGCCACCCTCCCTTCTCCCGCCAGAGCCCCACTGCTTCTTTGAAACTCCCTATTCGCTGCACAGACTTCAGCCATTGCTCCTGTATTTGATTATATGTGCTTCTCCTTAACTATACTATAATTGCCTTAAAAGTGAACAGAATCCCCAAACAGGTGGCGGCAGGCTGCATTGGCCCCACAGATGTTTTGCGTTACCATCAGTGTTTTTAAAATACACCAATTGGTTGCCAACACAAAGCACTGACTCTCATCCCCCAAGTCCACATGGAAATCACCTGGAAAACTTTTCCGAAATGTCGGCATCCCAGTCCTACCTTCTTAGTGATTCTGCTTCAGTTTGTCTGGAAAGGGTCTTAGACATCACTATTTGTTTTTGTTTTGTTTTCAGTATTTTAAGTACGAATTTTATTATTTCTCACAAGTAAATCTATACTTCTTCAAGTTCTACCTAAATTAATGGAGTTACTATTTAGGCAGTCTTTAAGGCAAAAAATAGCAACAAAAATAACAATAAAAACACCCCCCTAAAAAAAGAAAGACTTGGGGCCTTAATACATTCTGTCTGTTCTCTATCATCAGTTTATTCTCTTATTTTTCCCACAAAATATTCATATAAAGTTGTGCAGTCATGAATAAATGGGCTAACACATGTTGAATACTTTTGATCATCACTTTTTGTTTTTAGTAACCTTTTTTTACTCTAGAACAGCTTGAGATTTAGAGTTGTGACGGTAGTACCAAGTGTTTTCCTATACCCACACCCAGGTTCCCTCTTGACATCTTGCATTATTGTGGTACATTGGTCACTTAATGAGCCATACTGATAGATTATTATTAATTAATGTCATATTTTATTCAGGCTTTTGTGGGTTTTCCCTAATGCTCTTTTCTGTTCCAGGGTCCCATCCAAGTCACTTTACATTTTGTTATCATCTCTCCTTAGGCTCCTCCTGGTTGTCAGTTTCTCACACTTACCTTGGTTTTGGTGAATGACAGTCCTGAGGAGAACTGGTCAGGTATTTGTAGAATGTCCCCCAACTTGGAATTTGTTTGATGTTTTTCTCTTGTTTAGACTAGGGTAGGCATCAGTACTTTTTAATATGTTTTGATTTTTTTTAAAGAGAGATGGAAACATCGATGGAAGAGAACATTGATTGGCTGCCTCCTGCACGCCCCCTACTGGGGATCGAGGCTGCAAGATGGGCGTGTGCCCTGACAAGGAATTGAGCACCTCTCAGTCCATGGGGCGATGCTCAATCCATTGAGCCACACCGGCCGGGCAGCATCAGTACTTTTAAAGATCCTTAGGATGTCCAGCCAGTGTGGCTCAGTGGCTGAGCATCAACCCATGCACCAAGAGGTCACTAGTTCAATTCTTGGTCAGTGCACATGCCCAGGGTGTGGGCCTGACCCCTAGTGGGGGGCAGGCAGGAGGCAGCCAATTGATGTTCTCTCTTATTGATGTCTCTATCTCTCTCTCCCTTTCTTTCCTCTCTTTCTAAAGTCAATATACAGTGTGTGTGTGTATATATATATATATATATACACACACACACACACACACACACACACACACATACACACATATCCTTAACTGAGGACATTTTTGCATTTATATTAACATAAAGTGGGAGGGAGAGAGGGAGGAAGAGAGAGAGAGAGAAACATCAATGTAAAAGAGACACATCGAGTGGGTGCCACCCACACGACCCTAACCAGGGCCAAGGAAAAACTGCAACTGAGGCACGTGCCCTTAGCAGGAACCAACCCTGGTCTCTCTGGTCCACGGGCCGATGCTCTAACCACTTAGAAAACTAGCCAGGGCAAGAAAAATATTTTTTAAATAAAAATAAAGATCCTTAGGTTATTCTATTGTGCAGCTAGTGTTTTCATTTTTTTTAACCTTTATTGTTGAATATATTACAGATCTTCCTCATTTTTCCCCATTGACCCCCTCCTCCCCACTCCCGCCCCCTTCCCGCCTTTTCCCACACTATTCTCTATGTCCATTGGTTATGCATATAAGTTCTTGGTTTATTTCTTCCCATCCCCCAACCCCTTTCCCTGTGAGGTTTGTCAGTCTAGCAATAAATTTGTACTTCTTAATCCCCTCACTTTTTTCACCCATTCCCCCAATTCCCCTCCCATCTGGCAACCAAAAAAATGTTCTCTGTATCTATGAGAATGTTTCTGCTCTGCCTGTTCATTTTGTTTGTAGATTCCATTGTCAATAGATATGGATTCATTGCCATTTTGTTTGTTCACATATTTTATCTTTTTCTTCAAAAAGACCCTTCATCATTTCATATAATAACGGTTTGGTGGTGATGAACTCCTTTAACTTTTTCTTGTCTGGGAAACTCTTTATATGGCCATCGATTCTAAATGATAGCTTTGCAGGATAGAGTAATCTTGGTTGTAGGTTCTTGCTTTGCATCACTCTGAATATTTCTTGCCACTCCCTTCTGGCCTGCAAAGTTTCTTTTGAGAAATCATCTGACAGCCTTATGGGAGCTCCCTTGTAGGTAACTAACTGCCTTTCTCTTGCTGCTTTTAAGATTCTCTCCTTGTCTTGAACCTTTTGCATTTTGATGATGATGTGTCTTGGTGTGGGCCTGTTGGGGTTCATCTTATTTGGGACTCTCTGTGCTTCCTGGACTTGTATGTCTGATTCCTTCACGAAGTGAGGGAAGTTTTCTGCCATTATTGTTTCAAATAGGTTTTCGATTTATTGTTCTCTTTCTTCTCCTCCTGGCACCCCCAAGATGCAAATGTTGGTAGGCTTGAAGTTGTCCCAGAGGCTCCTTACACTATCCTAATATTTTTGGATTCTTTTTTCTTTTTGCTGTTCTGATGGGGTGTTTTTTTGCTTCCTTATATTCCAAATCAATGGTTTGATTCTTGGATTTTCTACTATACTATTGAATCTGTGTAAATTATTCTTTATTTCAGTTAATGCCTCCTTCATTTCTGACTGTGCATCCATCATTTCTGACTGGTCCTTTTTTATGCTCTTGAGGCCCTCACTAAGTTCACTGAGCATCCTTATAAGCAGTATTTTGAAGTCAGCATCTGTTAGGTTGCTTAGTTCTTTTCCTGGGGTTCTGTTCTGTTCTTTCATTTGGGACCTGTTTCTTTGTCTCCTCATTTTGGCTGCCTCCCTGTGTTTGTTTCTGTGTGTTACTTAACAAGAGGTATGGGGCTAGCTGAGACCAGATGCTGCTCGTTTGAAAGAATTTAGGAAAACCTGAAGCAGGATCCAAGACAGGCCAATCCTATGGTTAAGCAAGTGGCAACAGCTTGGGTGGGCCTGAAAGTTGGGTGGGGCGGGGCCTCAGGGAATCACCAGGGCGGGGCTACCAGTGTGAGCCAGGTTGCTGGAGTCCCAGATATGGCGACTGTCTGCCGCCCCAGGGAAGGGCTCACCAAAGGAACAAAGGCACGTTTGTCCCAGAGAAAGCCCCCTCTCCAGCCCTCGCTCCAGTGCCAAATAGCTAAGTTCTTCCCTGTATGTCTCTGGTGCCCCTCGACCTGCCTCCCCTCCAAGCTCAGAGGGAGAGAGTCCGATAAGTCCGTGAGCGGGCCCTTTAAGGAGCTGCCTGGGGCTCCAGCCGCCTCAGGCTCCCTGAGCCTCAGTTCCTGCTGGTTTTTCCAGCCAGAATTATGGAGACTTCTCTTCCTGGGACTGAACCCTGAGCGGGGCACCTGGTGTGGGACGAGGACCCCTCAGTCCTCAGGGAGGACCTTCCCAGCTGAGGTGTCCTCCTGATTTTTATCCGCCACACGTGGGTGTGGGATCAGCCCGTCCCCTCCGCCCCTCCTACCAGTCTGGATGTGGCTGCTGCTTTAATTCCGGTAGTTGTAGGACTTCCATTCAGCTTGATTTCAGGCGGTTCTGAATGATGGTTGTTCTGTAGTTTAGTTGTAACTTTGATGTGGTTGTGGGAGGACGCGACACCGCGTTTACCTACCCGCCATCTTGACCGGAAGTCCCGCAGCTAGTGATCACTGGTTTTAATAATGTGAAGAAGTCACTTGAAAGTTCAGATTCTTGCCCTGGCCGGTTTGGCTCGATGGTTAGAGCATCAGCCTGCGGTCCAGAGAGACCGGGTTCGGTTCCCGCTAAGGGCACGTACCTCGGTTGCAGTTTGTCCCTGGCCCTGGTTGGTCGTGCAGGAGGCAGCCACTCGATGTGTCCCTTCACGTCGATGTTTCTCTCTCTCTCTCTTCCTCTCTCTCCCTCTCTCTCCCTCCCGCTCTATCTGAACAAAAAATGTCCTTGGGTGAGAATTAAAAAAAAAAAAAAAATTCAGATTCTTGACATGTGGGGAAATCTGAAAATATTGAGACTGTACAGAAACAACTCCTGGTGATGATAAGGGATTGTGGGAATCCTCCAGTTCTCCACAAATCACTTCACTGTTGGCCCTCATGTTCTCCCTCCCAGTGCAGACCTTAAATTTATCTTTTATGCTTAGCACCTAGCACCTAGCGTCGTACCTAACACAAAGCATGCACCTACTAAATGTTTATTAAGTAAATGAATAAGTGAATGCATGTATATAGGAAAAAACATATAGTTACTGAAAATTGCAAATTTGTGTATTTTTTCTGGTTAAATATTGGGGCAAATATTGCCGATTGATTTACTCAACATTCACTTTAACCTGCTTTCTATATTATACAGACTCAAAGGGTAAAAACTCCATTTCCTGGACTCCCATGCAGCTAGGTTTCCACATGAACGAGGAGTCCTTTCGAAACTTGGAAGGAGCAATGAAGCCATGGAAGGAGGAAGCCAGGACTCATGCATAGGGAGAGGGGTTTCCCCACACAGCCCCTGGAAACATGGGTTATGCTGAGACCAGTGGCATCCTGGTTGGTGCAGAGGCGGTGTGGTTCTGGGACCCAGAAGCAGACCAGTCCTGCTGTGTGGTTCTGGGTGTTGCTCCCTCCCTCTCCCCAACAACTTATCTATGCATTTACAGAATGAATTCTGTTCTCTTCATTTACTCATCTTGAATAATACGATAATTGGTCCAAAACTGCTAATTGCCTACCCAATTTTTTTCCCACTAACTCCTATATATGGGAGGTGTGACCATGCCCGGCTCTGAAAACACATGCTCTGTTGCCAAGTCCCTTGCAGAGTGAATGGGCAAGGAGGTGCCGCGGAAGACACAGGGCTTCTGGGAGAGCTTTCTAGGGGCGTCTACTCGGCTGGCAGGCACACCCTCATCCTCCTCTTCCACCTGGGATATGATGTTTTCCAGCACCAGTGGCTCCTGGGGAAGATGGGAGCCACGTGCTAAGCATGGGGGAGGGAAAGCCAGAGAGGCCAGACACTGCTGCCACTGGGGCCCCTCACAGCAGCCCTTGACCCCTGCCTGCAGCCTTCTTCTGTGAGACAAAACCAAAACTCTTGCTTGAGCTACTAATACCTGGGGGGAAGGGATTCTCAGTTCCTTAATAATATAATATAATGTAACACAATATCCAGCTGGAGATTAGAATTTTTGTGTGTTTTTAGCTCTAGGGAAAGGGGCCAACTTGCCATTTCACCTGCCCAGTCTAATCTCTTTTGAACCTTTAAAAATGTCTCCCTCGCCCTGGCTGGTGTGGCTCAGTTGATTGAGTATCACCCCATGCACTGAAAGGTAGCAGGTTTGATTCCTGGTCTAGGCACATACCCAGGTTTCGGTTTGGTCCCTGGTGGGGTCACGTGTGGGAAGCAACCTCTCTCTCTCTCTCTCTCTCTCTCTCCCCCCTTCCTCTCTTCCTCCCTCCCTCTCTTTTCCTCTCTCTAAAATCAATAAAAACATACATTTTTTAAAAGTATCTCCCTCCACCTTCAGAGTCAGTGTAAGGTCTCTGATGCTTGTCTGGGTAGTCAAGGTTAGAAGGGTACAAGATAACCCTATTATCTGGCAAGGAGATTCAAATCAGTCCTTTCACATTTTCACAAATCCAGACAGAACCCTGGGGGGAGACCGAGGAAAGGAAGGCAGTCAGGGCTCTAGACTCATTGTTGATGCAGTGCTTCCTAAATATTCAGTGTGTGTGGACTGCATGCCAGGCACTGTCTAGACATTGAGGCCCAGCAGTGAATGAAAGGTCAGGTCTCTGCCCTCAAGGAACATGTACTCTAGTGAGGTCTCTGCAAAGAAGCTGAGCTGTGTTACAGAATCAGCCTAGTGGTGGTGACTGCAGGTAAGAAATGGAGAAGAAGTCTGCTACCTGCCCTCAGCCATGAAGGCTCTGCAGCCTGGAACAGAGCCCCTGATCCTTTTAGGGAGGGTTTCTGTCAGGCCAGATGTCATTCTCTAATCTGCCCTCCCCTCTGTGATCCCCGCTGCACACATGGCTCACCAGTTTCCCTGTTACTTTGCAAGTTAGGAATAGAAACTCCAGCCCTCATACTCTGGGAATGGAAAAGAGTAACATGGGGTACACTGAGCTTGGAAACGGGGAAGTAGAGGACTGGTTAAATACTTAGAAAAAACTTAGTTTTTAGAGACAGAAGTCAATTAAAATATACACTGATCACAACCATTCTTTTTCTAATGAACATGGATTGTAGACAGCAACGTGCAAGGCACTTGATCTTACTTTTCACAGAAACCCTGGAAGTGAGGTACGATTATCGTCATTTTGCAAAAAGATCAATGTTCAGAGAAGTTAATTATCTTGATTGGGTGCAGTGATAAATTAAAATAGATCTATCTGACTCTAAGGTCACGCTCTTTCCACTTCACTGTTCTGCATCTTCCACGCCAGCCTGCAACTAAAGACAGTGTGTCCTAGAGAATACGATCAATCTGTATCAAGCAAACCTTGCAAATTCAAAACAGAACTGCAGCCGTCATCCCACAAGATCTGCTGCTGAAGGCTGAAGTGGGCTGTCCAGCTTCAAGGAGAGCCCAGGAGTTACATGAAGGTAGGATTTTAATGCTTTTCAGTAGTGTTTCTCTCAAGAGTATATCCAGCCAGAAGAAATATTTGACAGTGCAGCAGATTACACTTTTTGTAATTTACACGAGCTATTCTTATTATGGGGGCAGGGGGGTTAATGCCAATGCTGGTTCCCTAAAAAAATAAAAATATTTCTCTTGATATTTTCATCTGTATAGTCTTTACCTGTAGGGTCCTCGGCAATACCCACCAGTTAATGGAAATGTACAAACTAGGGGAAATTGGAGGGGGGGAAAAGGAGTTGCCAGAAATTGTTTCCAGACCACTGGATCCTCCTAGAACTAATTAGCTTGAGGCATGTGGGAAGAGAGATTGCGTGTCTTAGGTCAGTAGGAGTATAGGATAGTCGCCAACTGCTATCCTCCCCAGGCTGAGGACACTTACTGCCCCGGACAGAAGCAGAGGCTCCCTCTCTGCTCTGCCCCAGCACACCAGGAACGTCTCTGAGTTGTCACTCGCCAGCCATCTGCTGCCTCAGTATTAAGAATGACGTCTCTCGTCATTCAACTAGTTTAAGCCAATGGGGCTTTAAAAAAAGAAAGAAAGAAATCGGTTGGCTCATCATATTGAAACATTCAGGGCCAGTGCCAGGCTGATTTAGCCTGGATCCAGAGACTCTAATATCTTTATAATTCCGTTTTCTCCACCTCAGCTCTGCCTCCTGCAGTGTGAGTTAGTAGCCGCTCCTGGCAGTTCCAGGCTCACTTCATTCTTACTGCTGGAAATCCCAGGAGAAAGGGATCTTCCTGATGCTTCCCTCTTAAATCCTGGCTTAACTCTGATTGGCGGAGCCTGAGTGACTCAGCCACCTCTGAACCAATCACTCACTAGGGGGATTCAGTGTGGTGATTGGCCACCCCTGAGGCACATGCTCCAACCCTGTTGGGGTGGAGACCTCTAAGCAGCATGGACTTTGTGAGGATGGGTGGGAGGGGTTCCCTAAAAGAAAACCATAGAGTTCTTACCAGAAGAAAAGGTGAAATGGATAGTTAATGACCCAAAACACACGTTCCAGCAGTATCCTCGTTGCCTAACAGTGCTTAGTACATAGGAACTCAGCAGACTTTGATTTATCCTTGAAGGGAAAGATGCTGCCTGGTGCAGACCTATGCTTGGAGTGGTGCCACGCCCTGCCTCAGGCACCCTGTGGTATTGGTGAGTGATGCCCATCTTGGCTTTCTTTTCCCTAGACTCCTCTCCTCTGAGTTCTGACTCCAGCCTGGTAAGCAGCATTTGATCCTGGATACTTTTCTCTGTTTCACAACATGCCTTCTATTCCCAGTTATGACCAGTCTACCCTCTGTTCTTTAGAAGGCAAAGTCCAGCCCTGGCTACTTTGGCTCAGCGGTTAGAGTTTCGGCCTGCAGACGGAAGAGTCCCGGGTTCGGTTCCTGCTAAGGGCAGTAACTCAGTTGCAGTTTAACCCCGGCCCTGGTTGGCATCGTGTGGGTGGCAACCACTCGATGTGTCTCTCTCACATGGATGCTTCTCCCTCTCTTCCTCTCTCTCTCTCTCCCTCCTGCTGTATCTGAAGATAAATGCAAAAATGTCCTGGGGTGAGGATAAAAAAAAATTTTTTTTAAGGCAAAGTCCAAGTTCCCTTGCTTCCTGGTCTACAGAACTCAAATGGACCTGAGCTCTCCAGGTGAGACATTATTTGGGCTGGGTGCATTGTTATACCAGGATGAAGGACAAGAAATAACGGAAAGCCAGAAATGAAATTCGGTTCTCTGGATCCTCCATTCCACCCTCTTTCCAAGCAACCTGTAGCCTTTCCCCCCACCCCCTCACCCCCAGTTTATCTGGGTGATACCTGCGAGTAAACCCAATGGCCTTTCAAAATGGCAATAGTTAGTGTCTAAACAGTTACAGCTAAAGTACAGGTAAATTTCCATCTCAGAGTTTTTACTAAATGACCAGGAAATTATGTCCTTGAAACAGCCAGTCAGTAGCTAAACCCTGTATAGCATCTGTGAAAAAACACACTCATTTCCTGGTTGCTGGGATCTTGGAAGCAGTCTTCTGTTATACCCAAAGAACTTGGACTTGACTCAATCTTCTTGTATTATAAAATGGATATGCTAAGTCAGCATAAAAGAATGCTAGCATCCTCTTTGTTTTCCTAGTAATAACTTTTTCCTATCTTTCTTCCTAACCTATGTACTCATTTGGAAATGTATGTTGTATATAACAGTGAATAAACTAATCATAAAATTGTTTATGATTTTATGAAAGGTAACCAGCGTACTTCCCTAATCTTCCAGAAGATAAAAATTCAATTTCTTATTTTCATCACCCATATCTTTTCAATACACCTGAAATTTAAGACACTAGGTGTAGCCACGTACTCCAGTTGAGGAGTTATATGAAGGGTGGATGGAGTAACCAATAAATGTTTCATTTCTTATGCATTCCTCTTTTTTTAATTTTTTTTTTATCCTCACCCGAGGACATTTTTTTCCATATTTTGTACAGATAGAGTGGGAGGGAGAGAGAGAGAGAGAAACATTGATGTGAAAGGGACACATTGAGTGGTTGCCACCTGCACGACCCAACCAGGGCCAGGGACAAACTGCAGGCGAGGTACATGCCCTTAGCAGAAACCGAACCTGGGTCTCTCTGGACTGCAGGCCAACGCTCTAACCGCTGAGCGAAACTGGCCAGGGCCCTTATGCATTCTAAATAAGAACTTGTAAAAGAGA
This sequence comes from Molossus molossus, assembly GCF_014108415.1. NCBI lineage: Eukaryota > Metazoa > Chordata > Mammalia > Chiroptera > Molossidae > Molossus > Molossus molossus. The sequence continues at coordinate 21,087,831 of NW_023425347.1, read as the reverse complement.
ATGAGGAAGTAGACATTCCGGGCAGGGAACTTGAATGAGTACCTGAGGATTTGTCTTGGAATATTACTTTAGTATACTTGAGTCAGAGGAAACTGAAAGTAAAATATAGCAAAGTTTGTAATAAGAACTGTATTCCATATCTGTGTCACGTATTGCTTCATAGCATTTCTTAATCCTTATCTTGGTAATCTTTATAACCACAAGGGGAGTTGAGGAGGCAGTCAATGACTTCATTTTACAGATAAAGAAATTGAGGCACAGAATAATTGAGTTTCTCAAAGTCACAAACATCAGAGATTACACTGGGAACTAAATCTACTCTTAATCATCAGTCTGTCAGTTCAGAACCTCACCTACTCCTATGTTTAGATACTAAGACCTACCCAGCTTGGTTATTAACCTTTATCCTAAAACTGTTTGTTCTTTCTGTCTTTCTGAAATCCTGTGCTTAATTCCTTCCCAGATGTCGATTCTCTTCCTGACACCAGAGATTTTTTTCTAATCCTTATTTTCTATCAGTATAAATCGAGTTCCTGTTTATGTTTCTGAAGCTCATGAGTGTATTTATTTTACCAGCTCAAAGACATGAGTCAAACTCCTTGTGGCACACATTGAAATGCAGTCAAGTTGTTAAATGGAGCACAAAATATGGCAAAAATAAAAATACAAAGGTTGATGGGCGCCCAGCGTGCAGGTTTGATGCTATGCAGCATTGATTTCCAGGAGGCTTATGTCTGCCTTTCCTTGACTCGACTAATTTATTATTTTTTTCAGCCAGTGCTAAATAACTACTAATTTCCCAGGAGGATAACTTCCCTTAGGGGTTATCCTGAAATGTCTTTGCAATGCCTCGCGTGGTTAGGTGACAGAAAACTTGAATCTTCGGTTTCTATATATGCTTTAGACAGGCAATAAGGAAAATGTTCAGAATGCTTCTTACGACTTGTACTAAATACTGAACTCTTTCTCGATCATACCATTTGCTCTCACGCACACTGCAGCTTCCGAGGGGGGAAGCCCTTATTTAGCATTCATTGCCTTTGAGATTGCAGGGTTTTCTCGGCATTGCCTCCCTGATCAAAAATGTATTGTTGAAAATTAAGTATAGAGAATAAAGAATCGATATTTGATCAGGCCTTTGGTAGGAGGGTAGAGCATATTGATTCGCAGCGTGGGCTTCAGAGAGACGTGGACACAGAGCTCAGCGCTGCTGCCTTGGAAAATCCCTCGATTTCCTGTACCTGTCTCCTCACCTGTAAAACCTAATGATGTGCACCTCCTAGCATCCAGGTGAAGCTGAAATGAGATGATGTATGTAAAGTACTTATTATACTCAGTGAATAGTAATTATTTGAGGGTATTTTAAAAATAAATAAGGGCCCTGGCCAGTCTGGCTCAGCGGTTAGAGTGTCGGCCCGCGGACCAGAGAGTCCTGGGTTCGGTTCCCACTAAGGGCATGTACATCGGTTGCACTTTGTCCCAGGCCCCAGTTGAGGTTGTGTGGGTGGCGACCACTAGATGTGTCTCTCTCACGTGAATGTTTCTCTTTCTCTCTTCTTCCCTCTATCCTGCCCACTCTATCTGAAGGTAAATTTTTATCCTCCGATGAGGATAAAAATAAATAAATAAATAAATAAATAAATAAATAAATAAATAAATAAATAAGGCCTTTACTTGCCCTTGTGTGTATGAGAGTGTTCACAACGATTTGTCACTGGTGACTGGTGGTAACTTGATCCCCACATCCTTTTCTGTCCATTGCACTTATATTGGTATATATCAGGCAAGGTGACGAGTCACTAGGTGTCCGTTTATTATTTGGATGAGTACAGTTGGTTCACTGATCAGTGTGTGGTAGAGCTCTCTGCTTCCATAAAAATGAGAGAATTGATTTCCTGTCTGTACAACGAGGAGAGAGACGAAGTTCCTTCCACTTCCTCCAGGGTCACAGAGAGGAAGTGGTATATCCTGGAAGATTAGGGAAGTACGCTGGTTACCTTTCTATAAATAAAAAATCTTTATAGATGTGATAGAATTGAACGGTTTTTGCAAATGCTCTCATCTGAAGCTCCAAGGTTAAGGCAAAGACTGAACTGGAACTGGAGCTTGCCATGTGTCCTTTGACATCACTGTGGCCTTAAGGCAGCTGAGCCACCGGAGCATGGGTGGAACCCCAGCTCAGTTTCTCTTCCGTCTCCTTCTCTGCATTTTACAAATGTGCAAGAAAACCCTGTGGCCCCTCCGCACTGCTTTACAACCAGCAAGGCCGCTAGGATTACCAGCAGCTGCCACCAGCAAGGCTTTATTGGGAGTCTCCGCTTCTGCTGCAGGCTCACTGCTACAGGTGTAGAGCGCCCCGTGGACTCCCCGCTGATCACGTTGCTGGTGCTCACAGCATGGACGGGGCTCATTGGCACTTCTGTTTCCTGTGTGGATGAAGCCAAGGCCATGGTGTTCTGTTGATGGGAATCAGTTAGCTGTAGTCAGACCGATAACCACCTGTAAGCCACTGACCCCCAGCATCTGGCATGCCTGTAAACAACAGCACCATCACACCCCATCACCCGGCCATCACCGCCACTAGGAAGCAAATCAACAAGACTCCTTCATGTTGGGGGAAGTGACAGACCTTCCAGAGAAAGACCCTCACACCATCATTACTGAGAATAGCTGGGCTAAGTGTGCATTAGGAATCAGGTAGGATGAGTGAGGATGCAGAATGATTTAGGAGGTGGGAATCAGAGAAATAAGCATGAGGTAATGTTGGTTAGCTGTTATTATTATACCTTTTTTTTTTTTTGGTATGTGCCCCTAGCAGGAACCGAACCCAGGACTCTGGTCCGCAGGCCAACGCTCCAACCACTGAGCCAAACTGGCCAGGGCTATACCTTTTTTTAAAACCACAAAATGTACTTGTGTATAGATGAGGGCCAAAAAAGTCAATTAGTATCTATTAAGCACCAACTTGGATGAAAATTTTGAATTGGATATGGTTGGAAGTACACTAGAAGTATCTAAATTCCACCCATGTTTTAAGGCCTAACTTAAGTACCACAGCTTCTAAAAGCCTACCAGAACATGAAGAATCTCTACCTCCCTGACCTTTTATTTTATTTATTATCTACCAAAGGGTTTCATACTTTTTTTTTTTAATATTCAACTAAGGTTGCTTTTCTATTTATCTTCAGATAGAGTGGGAGGGAGGGAGAGAGAGAGAAAAAAATATTGACATGAGAGAGACACATCGATTGGTTGCATCCCACGTGACCCTGACCAGGGCTGGGGACCGAACCACAACCAAGCTACATGCCCGTGACCAGAATCGAACCCAAGACTCTCTGGTTCATGGGCTGACCCTCCAACTGCTGTGCCAAAGTGGCCAGGGCAAGGTTTCATACTTTTTAAAACCATAAAACTCTTTACTGGGGACCAGGCTTTGTCAGAAGCCAATATGGAAACCAGCCATAAGCAGAGGGGCTCTGGACAAGGGGCCATGTAGCATCCTACGCACCTCTCCATGGACATCCTGAGGAACCCTGGGCTCCCAGAGAACACCGTTTGAAAAATACCCACCTAGCCCAGCCGGCGTTGCTCCGTGGTTGAGCATCAACCTATGCACCAAGAGGTCACGGTTCAGTTCTCTGTCAGGGCACATGCTCGGGTTTTGGTCTCGATCCCCAGTAGGGAGCATACGGAAGGCAGCCGATTGATGGTTCTCTCTCATCAATGTTTCTATCTCTTTCTCCTCCCTTCCTCTCTCTCTAAAAATCAATAAAAAATACATTTTAAAAAAGAAAAATACCCACCTATATAATTCCCTTGGCAGTTTGTTGGCATCATTGTCTTATGATTTTTCCTGATTCTTGTAAGTTTGCTAACTAGATCACAAATTTCTAGAGGACAAAGATTCAAATGAAAGACAACAGAAACAGTGAAGGTTGGGAGTCAGGAGACAGGGTCTCTGGGCTGGGAGCCAGGAGACGGGGGCTCTGGGCCTAGCCCTGCTGCTACCAGGCCTGAGGTATCAGCCCACCAAGTGCACAGGGCTGCAGAGGCAAACTGGACAGTGGATAGGGAATGTGCCCATGCTTCCCAGGCTCCCAGACAGTCCTGCTCTACACATGCTATAAGCCAGTAACTTAATTACTTCAGGTCCCTTTCACTCTCCAAAGTCTCCCCAGCTGGATGGCCAATCATGTGACCTCCCTAGATACGAGGCTGCTTTTTCTTTCTTTATTGATTTTAGACAGAGAGAGAAGAAGGGAGAGGGAGAGAGAGATAGAAACATCGATGAAAGAGAACATCAGTTGGCTGCCTCCTGCATGTCCCCAAGTAGAGATCTGGCCCACAACCTGGGCATGTGTCCTGACCAGGAATCGAACTGGCGACCTCTTGGTGCATGGGTCAACGCTCAACCAGTGAGCTACACCGGCCGGGCTATGAGGCTGCTTTTTGCTACAGGATGCTATGCTGTGCTTCACCCACCCACTCACCCCACCCTAGGGTACAGCACAGGGCTAAGGACATAATAAGGACTCAATGCATATTAAATTAAATTCAGAATAAGACATGTTTATTAACCTAAAGGGGCTGGAAATCTAATTGAGATGACTTACATATATGGAGCTTCTAGAAATCAATACAAATCAGTGTGTGGTGAAGGGGGGTAAATGGTGAGACAAACAAGAAGGGACACAGGCAGACCCTGAGTTCTCTGGACTGTGGCAGGTAATCTCATTATGGCACATTAGATTCTGAACTTGAGGGCCAGGGACAGAGGCTGGATGGGGAAAGGCCAGGACCAGACACCGGACAGACCATCACGTGGAACATGGGGTTGATTTGACAGGGATTACAAGGTGGTAGGTGTTAGGGAGGCAGAGTGGACCTGGTTAGACGTCTCGCCGGCTGGCAGTGCCCCACAGGGTGAGGCAATCAGCAGCAATCAGGCGGGCAGCTGGTGTCACCATGCTCCATGTGCTGGGGGACCAGCAGCAGTGGGGACGCACGGTAAGGGGAAGCCAGGCATAGGGTCCCAGCAACCTCATGCAGCCTCCAGCCCTAGAGAAAGGGCGTCCTGAGGCAAGAACAGGGCACAGTGGTTTAGGCAGCTACGTTCTGAAAGTCAGGGGAAACTGGATGCTATAATTTGGGCTGACTTGGTTCCAGGGCTTGCTGGGATCTCAGTGGTGGGTGAACACTCAAAGAACGAGCCCAAAATTGGCAGTGATCAAGCAAGAGGGATTACTTTGGCATGGCCCCAAGGAGAGAAGCCAGCTGTCTGAAACACAAATGAGGATTTGACACGGGTTGGTGCCAGTGTTCAAATCTGCCAGCAGAAGCCCAATCCCTGCCTCTCCTGTTAGGCAGAAACCAGGCAAAACCACTGGGCAAATCCCACGAGTTAAGATAGGTCACTGGGCATGGCACGTCCTCCCCAGAGCGATAAAGAGAGAGAGGCTGAAGATGGACACTAGGAATCATATTAGGCAGCCAATCCTAACCTGGGTCATAAAACAAGAGTTTGACTGAGAATAGTGTTTTAGTTAAAGAGTCCATTGGAAATATGAAATCAGGAAAAAAAAAAAAGGTAAAGAGCAGAGAGTCAGGGCACACAGGACAGACACCTTGCAGAACAACTTCATGACAAAGTACAAACACTTATGGTGGCCTTATATGTAGCAGTCCCAACATGGGCTGGCATAGATGGGCTTGAGCCATTGGAGAAAAGCTGATGGTGCGTGGCAACAACCATCTCCAGGTAGAGACCATGCATGTTGTCAAGCAGGAAGGAGGTTCATGATTCTGGGAAAGTCTAGAAAATTGAGCACAAGACTCCATCTAGCAGCCGGAGGGAACAGGTGCAGCCCTCCAGGACAGCCAAGATCCAAGGCAGGGTGTGAGGGCCTCAGCAACCTAGACGGGGGGTCGAGGGGGGCTTCAGTGCAGGAGCAGACGCCAGGATCCAGGACAGAAGCACAATCACACAGACAAAGGAAAACTCACATAAGATGAGATGGGAAGCGGGAGCCTGTTAGACCTGCCCCGAGCCTGCCAGATAGTCACTGGGAGCAGCAAAAGTGTGGGGTGGTGGAATTTGGTCTATGGTCTGGACTGAGACTAATTGGGGTTTTAATGATTCTACCATTGGCTGGCTGTGAGACTTCAGCTAGTTAATTAACATCTCTGAGTTGCGGTTGCCCCATCTTTAAGATGGGGATAACAACATGTAGTTGGCATGGCTGCTGTGAACAGGAAGTGATGTAATGTGTGTATGACACACCAAGCTTGGGGACTCGCACCATTATAGAAGCTCCACAAACAGAACTATTACTATCATTAAGTCTTAATCCAAACCACACCTACTGGAAGGGAGGCAGATGGAGCTCTTCCTACACTCCAGGCTGGTCCAGATCACCAACGGGAACGGATGATGTCCAGCCTGCAGAGTCGAAGTTCCATGGTGCTGAACAGGCAGGGAACAGGGATAGGCTCAGCCCTATGGGAAGAGCAAGGGCCTGTTTTCTAAGAACAGGAATTCAGATTCAGAGAAGGACCAGCTGGGAGGTACTGGTTACTGGCCTCTGTTTCCAGCGCAAGGAGTACTGAGCCTATAGGCAGGGTCCTTACAACCTTTGCAGAAAGAGGGAAGGGGCATGGGATTAGACAGCCAGCCAGCTCTCTGCACTGAGAGCCAGTGTACCCTGTCCTACCCCCACTCCCACCCCTTAATTCAGGACCAATGGTACCTAAAACTCCACTGTCATATGTTCACTTCTTTGCATTAATTATTCTCTCCAGGCATCACTGTTCCAGATATAAGCAGTACAGGATGTGGAACACACTGAGTCACTCAATGCATTCGTGTAATCAGACCTTGATCTGCTGAGGTGCCTGCAACTCCCCGAGAAGATTCATGTGGTCATTGACCCTCATCACACAGGGGGCAGCCAGCACCATAGGAGGAGAGGAAGCATCTTTAGGTCTGTGAAGCCTTGGGGGAAAAAATTGGATAAAGACAGATGCTCACACAGTGTTCTTCCTGCTCACAGCAGGACTCCATGGGATCTGGTTTACACAGTTTGTTCTCTTTGTGGAACAGTGGGTCCTAGGCCGCATGAGGACTACAGGCATCTGGTCCCAGGGAAGATGGTCTAGAAAGGTGCACAATTTCTTGGTCCTGGGACCCAGACTCCTTAATGGGACCTTCTTCCCATGGTCTCCAGGCTCCCCCTGCAGAAGCTCATACCGTGGACATTAAGCTGGCTGAGGCAGCTTTGCATTCAGGCACCAAAGCTGCTTTGGAAAGATACGTGTGTGGTGTGCTTGTCTTGCAGAGGTTAAGTTCTTGATTTGTGTTATGCAATATACTGTAGCCCAAGCTGCGTGTATCTCCTTAAAATGCAGCTGGTACACATTGAGATGGGCTATAAGCATCAAATACACACTGGATTTCAGACTCGTCACAAACAGAAAAAAGAATGTAAAATGTCTCGAATAATTTTGTGCATTGATTACATGTCAAAATGATCATTCTTGGCCTATGTTGGGTTAAATAAACTATATCATTAAAATTAATTCCACATTTTAAAGTGTCTACTCAAAATTTTTTAATTCTATATGTGACTTGCATTATACTATCCCTATTGGACAGCAGTGTTTTAAAAAAAAAAAACTGATGAGTCTGGCCTGTGTGGCTCAGTGGTTGAGCGTCGACCCATGCACCAAGAGGTCCCCGGTTCCATTCCCGGTCAGGACACATGCCCAGGTTGTGGGCCCGATCCCCAGTGGGGGGCATGCAGGAGGTGGAATCGATGTTCTCTCTCATTGATGTTTCTGTCTCTCTCTCCCTCTCACTTCCTCTCTCTCCAAAATCAATAAAGAAAAAATAAATAAAATAAAGAAATAAACTGATGAGTTAGTTTTGTCCAAGGAACCCCAGCCCCTGAAGGTTTGGGCACCCCCACTGTCAATCTGGTAGGAACTTGACCTCTGCCCCGTCACAGAGGGGTTAACTCCTCTGGTGAGAAGGGGGTGGTGGCTCCACACAGCCAAAGGCAACTGAGCATTCCCTTAACCCTCTGTCGGGATCTGTAGGGATGTGCTGTTTCGCTCCTATTCAGACACAAAGGCAGTGAGCATCTCTCCTAGCCCTTCGCCACCATCACTGCCTACGGCCCGACCTGTGTTGAGAAACGGAATCTCTGAGCTCTCTTTTTTGCCAGCTGGTACTTTGGAGGACAGGGCCTCCTTTAAAGCATCTCGTACTTTTCTATCCTGATGAGCTCAGGACTGTGTCAACACCTCTCATCTGGATCCCAAACCCTGCTCTAGCTTCACCTCGGAAACCAGAACATTTGTTCTGTATTAAATTAATAAGGACACGAGCTTCAGCTTGTTTTTTAATTCATTCAACACACATTGGTGTCACATTGACGACCTGCTCAAGAAGGGATAACAAAGCAGACATCTGACTCTACCAGCAGCATCTGATGAGTCCATCACTCTGGCCTTCTCTAAAAACTTGCTTCCCGTACATGCCTTTATCTTAGTTCTTTCTATTTCTCTGTCCAGTCCTCCAGCTCCTTAACTAGTTCCTAATTGCCCTGATCTTTGAATGTTGGAGTTCCCTCCGTCTTTAGACCTCACCTCCCTAAGTTGCCGCGGTCACCATGGCTGTAAGTATACTCTGTGCACGAACATCACCTCATCTTCTCCATGAACAATGCCTGGGTCAGCCTTGCTCGGATCCCAGACTCATGTACAGCTTCCTCTTCAACATTTTCACTTGCATATCTATTCGGCATCTCAAATATAACATATCCAAAGCTAAATGCTGGTTTCTCCTCCAAAATCTGCTCCCATTCTGTATACTGTATTGAGAATTCATTTTCTCAGTTGTTTAGGTGGAAAAAAATCATGGGCTCATCCTTGACTCCTCTTTCTCTCACATCCCACTTCTAATCTGTGGTCAACTCCTATCAGCTCTACTCAAAATCTATCACACCCTGACCATTCTCTCCATATCATCAGCCTTTGTTCCCTTGGGTTAAGCCTCTGTCATTGAGAATGGGGGTTAATGCAATTGTTCCTAACTGGTCTTCCTATTATGCCCGCCTTTCTACATAGCCTATTCTTAAATCAAGGCCAGCATGATCCTCAATGTGGGAGACCATTTGCATGGCATCCATCTTGTTACAGTCTGCTCTGCTGTCTCTGGCCCCAGGGCGGGGTCTCTCTGCATACAGTGTCTGCATTCCTCTAGGTAATTGTTTACTCCATTCTTTGCTTATCATTTGTTCCACCTGGGGTATTTACTGGAATTTGCTTCAGGTGGGATACTCATTAACTGTTTCACCTGTTTTTCTCCTATATATTATGTGAACTCCCCCTGAATAAACGAGACTTGATCAGAATCCTGTCTTGTCTCCATTTCTCGTGTCTCTTGTCCCTCCTCATCCTCATCCTCACTCCCCCTCTAGAGTCCTCGTTGCTCGACCTGCGGGACGGGTCACCTCAAAAAGTATAGGTTCTAGCAGGTCATTCCCCTGCTCAGAGCCTCCAACAATGTCCGTCTCTAAATGAAATCCACAGTATTTAGGGCATCTACCAGGCCTCCCATACTCTCTCTTGCTATCTCCAGTTCAGCTGCTTGGGCCTCCTCGCTTTCCTCAAACATACCAGCCTCGCTGCTCCTGCTTCAGAGGTGTTGAATTAATATGCTGCTGCCTCTGCCTAGAAGACTCTTCTCCCCGATGCCTGCAGGGCTTTCTTTCTTCCTCCAGGTCTCTGCTCAGATGTCCCCTTCTCCAGGAGGCCTTCCCTAACCACGTCTTATAAAGTAGCACTCTGTACCGCGCCTTTCTATCCCCTCATCCTGCTTAATTTTTCTTCCTGAAACTCATCACCACCTGATATGTTGCATATTCACCTGCCTGCTGATTGTCTGCCTCGCATTAGAATTTGACAACAGAAAGTGCATCCTTCTGTGCATTGCTGTCTCCCAGTATCTGGTAGGGCACTCGGCACATTGTAAGGGCTCAGCACATATGTGCTGAATATATGAAGGCAAAGAAATGGTTTTCCTTCATGAAGATTATCATTATAAGAGGTAGACAATATAAGGGAATAAATACTTATAATTACAAGTGTGATGATGAGTGAGGAAGTGAACAGGTGCAGTGGGGAAGAACCTACTTTAAATAGGGTGGTCAAAAGGGATCTTCTGGAAGAAATGACATTTAGTTTGCGATCCAATGAATGATATGGGACTAGCCCTGCAAATGATGGGAGAAGACAATTCCCGAAGGAAAAAAATAATAATACATTCAAAGATCTTGAAGCAGGAATGAGTTTGACATCCTCAAAGAATTGAAAGAGGACCGGGATTAATGAGCAAAATGTCAAGAGATGATGTTCAAGAGGTATCCGGAGAAAAAGTCATAAAAGACCTGATGGAGAACGGTGGAGTTAGCGCTCATTCACAGTTTTGTGAGGCTACACATGTTAGCAGCAAATTGAGAGAAGTATCTGAGAAGGTGTCCAGAGGTGGAATTTGGATTTCTAGACCATTAACTTAAGCTTCTGCATAAAGCTTCTTAGTTAGGAACAGAGTGGTCTCTATAAGGAGAGTGTAGACTGATGTTCTAGAGCAAGGCTTTCAAGATGCCATTTCCTATGCAGGGATTCTCCCTCTGTCAGGAGCAGCCCATTGGCTCCAGCTCCTCTGCTATTCAGTCCCTCGTTAATTCTGTAGCCAGTCTGATCTCACACGACAACACAATATCACATATGACCTCTCCAGTCCAATTGGCCTAGTCCCTGTTCTCTTCTCTGTATCCTGAGTTGCCCCTGGGCCTTTGCTCATGCCGTTTCCCTGGAGAGAAATGCCCAGTGCCTCATCCACACCTAAAACCCAGCTCTAGTTGTGAGATAACCATGAGACCAGATGTATAGGCCTGAACCATGATTTCAGACGTACTTTGTTTATTACTGTCATAGGCTGAATAATGCACGCCCCTCCCCTGTAAGATGTCCACATCCTCATCTCCAGAATCTGGGAATGTTCCTTTATGCATCAAAAAAAAAAAAATTTGTAGATCAGTGACTAAATTAAGAATCTTTTTTTTTAAAGGCTACATTGTGATTATTTTATTATTGTTATATTGACCTTCTCCTCGCCACTCCCGCCCCCCTCCCGCCTTTTCCCACTATTGTCTGTGTCCACTGGTTATGCATATAGGTTCTTTGGTTTATTTCTTCCCACCCCACCCCCCAACTCCTTTCCCTTTGAGGTTTGTCAGTCTAGCAATGAATTTGTACTTCTCAATCCCTTCATCTTTTTCACCCATTCCCCCAAACCCCCCTCCCATCTGGCAACCAACAAAATGTTCTCTGTATCTATGAGAATGTTTCTGTTCTGCCTGTTCATTTTGTTTGTAGATTCTATTGTTGATAGATATGTATTCATTGCCATTTTGTTTGTTCATATATTTTATCTTTTTCTTCAAAAAGACCCTTCATCATTTCATATAATAACGGTTTGGTGGTGATGAACTCCTTTAACTTTTTCTTGTCTGGAAAACTCTTTATATGGCCATTGATTCTAAATGACAGCTTTGCAGGATAGAGTAATCTTGGTTGTAGGTTCTTGCTTTTCATCACTCTGAATATTTCTTGCCACTCCCTTCCAGCCTGCAAAGTTTCTTTTGAGAAATCAGTTGACAGCCTTATGGGAACTCCCTTGTAGGTAACTAACTGCTTTTCTCTTGCTGCTTTTAAGATTCTCTCTTTGTCTTGAACCTTTTGCATTCTGATGATGATGTGTCTTGGTGTGGGCCTCTTGGGGTTCATCTTATCTGGGACTCTCTGTGCTTCCTGGACTTGTATGTCTGTTTCCTTCACCAAGTTAGGAAAGTTTTCTGCCATTATTGTTTCAAACAGGTTTTCGATTTCTTGTTCTCTTTCTTCTCCTTCTGGCACCCCCAAGATGCGAATGTTGGCATGCTTGAAGTTGTCCCAGAGGCTCCATATCCTCATTTTTTTGCTGGTCTGATTGAGCATTTTTTGCTTCCTTATATTTTAAATCAATGGTGTGCTTCTTGGATTTATATACTCTACTATTGAATCTGTGTAAATTATTCTTTATTTCAGTTAATGCCTCCTTCATTTCTGACTGTGCATCCATCATTTCTGACTGGTCCTTTTTTATACTCTTGAGGCCCTCACTAAGTTCACTGAGGTTCTCACTAAGTTCATTGAGCTTCCTTATAAGCAGTATTTTGAAGTCAGCATCTGTTAGGTTGCTTATCTCCATTTCGCTTAGTTCTTTTCTTGGGTTTTGTTCTGTTCTTTCATTTTGGACCTGTTTCTTTGTCTCCTCGTTTTGGCTGCCTACCTGTGTTTGTTTCTGTGTATTACTTAACGAGAGGTATGGGGCTAGCTGAGACCAGATGCTGCTTGTTTGAAAGAATTTTGGAAAACCTGAAGCAGGATCCAAGACAGGCCAATCCTACGGTTAAGCAAGTGGCAACAGCTTGGGTGGGCCTGAAAGTTGGGTGGGGCGGGGCCTCAGGGAGTCACCAGGGCGGGGCTACCAGTGTGAGCCAGGTTGCTGGAGTCCCAGATATGCTGACTGTCTGCCGCCCCAGGGAAGGGCTCACCAAAGGAACAAAGCCCCCTGACATCACATTTGTGCCGGAGAAAGCCCCCTCTCCAGCCCTCGCTCCAGTGCCAAATAGCTCAGTTCTTCCTTGTATGTCTCTGGTGCCCCTTAAGCTGCCTCCCCTCCAAGCTTAGAGGGAGTGAGTCGGGTAAGTCCGTGCGTGGGCCCTTTAAGGGGCCCAGCCGCGTCAGCCTCCCTGAGCCCCAGTTCCCACTGGTTTTTCCAGCCGGAGTGATGGCGATTCTCTTCCTGGCACTGGAACCCTGAGCAGGGCACCTGGTGTGGAATGGGTACTCCTCAGTCCTCAAGGAGGACCTTCCCAGCCGAGGTGTCCTCCTGATTTTTATCCACCACACGTGGGTGTGGGACCAGCCCATCCACCTCCGCCCCTCCTACCAGTCTGGATGTGGCCGCTGCTTTAATACCGTAGTTGTAGGACTTCCATTCAGCTCGATTTCAGGCGGTTCTGAATGATGGTTGTTCTGTAGTTTAGTTGTAACTTTTATGTGGTTGTGGGAGGACGCGATACCACATTTACCTACCTGCCATCTTGACCGGAAGTCTAAATTAAGAATCTTGACATGGGAAAGTTATTCTGTCTTATTTGGGTGAATTCTAAATGTCCTCACGTACGTCTTTGTAAGAGAGAAATGGGGAGAACACACAGACAGAAGGGAAAGGCAGAGATTAGAATGATACGGCTACAAGCCAAGGAACACCAGCAGCCACCAACGACTGAAAGAGGTAAGAAACAGATTCTCCCCTAAGGCCTCTGGAGAGTGTGTGACCCTGTTGACACCTTGATTTTGGCCAGTGGTACGGATTTAGGATTTCTAGGTCTACAGGATAGTAAAAGAATACATCTCTGCTGCTGTAACTCTCCAGATTTGTGGCAGTTTGCTACAATAGCCACATGAAATGAATGCATTTACCTTGCTCTTAACCTTGACATCTTGTCCCTTCAGGTCATCATTGCTTCCCTGTTGGCTTTCCTGGTGACTTGCTAGATATTTCTTTTTCTCTGACCTTTCTTGGTGTTAGCCAACCAGCTTTATTTGTTGTATCCTACATATTTGTTGTATACTAGTTGCACAGGTTTACGTATTTTCTTCCTCTTGCTCTCTTCACCTTAAAGCCATGTGCTCAAGCCAGCCAGACTCCAGGCAAATCGTTTCTTGGTAGCAGTATCCAGGAGAGATCACGTTCAGCAGGCCTGGCTAGCTAGGGGGCTAGTTCAGTATTCCATAAGAGAAGTGACTAATGGTTTGAGTTAGTGAAGTTGTTTTGTTTATTTAACTTTGACAAAACTAGGTGCTTGGAATTGTGATGACTAGAGACAGAAAATAAAGGCTCGGAGCACTATTATATCCAGGAATTCGGGGACCTAAAATGCAAGGAAAAACTGACAAGACTTAACAGCTGATTGGCTCTAGGAGATGAAGAAAATAGAAACACCAGGTTTTAAACCTGAATCACTGGGGAAAATAAATAGTAATACTATTTATAGAAATTGACACATTAGGAAGCAATGAGAGTTTGGAAGAGAACATTATTAATTCTTTACTTGAAATGCTGAGTCTTAGGTAAGTGGAAATGGCCATCAGAAAGATCATGTCCTATAGAAAGTCCTCTCCCCAACTTTGGTGCTTCCAGAATTCTCTGCTTATGCCTTTATCATAGCCCTGATCACCCTATGTCATGATTACTGGCTTTTCTGTCTCCCTAACAGTCCGTGAAATTCTTAAGGAAAGACATCTTATCTTATTATGTCTCCAGTTATACTAAGTAGATTCTTAATAACAAAATTTGAAACGAATTAATAAATGAGATTGATCTCCACCAAAAGGATCCTGCGGCAGATGAAGACCTTGGAGTTCAGAGCCCTCGCACAGTTGGTGGTGGAGCCATAACGAACAGGACAACTGAAAGGATGACAGTTTCATCTGTCACGTCAGCTGGGTTCCACACCAATAGGAGGTAGTTCTAGTTAAGAAACTTTTTAAACTTTGACCAAAAGTTTGGGTGCCAGACATCATAATAATCAAATAAGGAAGAAGACAAGAGTCTGAGACATCGTCACAAAACTGAAAGTAATTTCCAGCCAGTTCAAAGTTCACTCACCCTTATCACTGTTGTCATGCAACACTGTAATAAGCATCAGTCAGAGGCATAAAGGTATTCTGCATGTAACGATTCTGCCTTCTAGATACTGGTGATTCTATTTCATGCCATATCAAAGATCTGGTCACATGAAAAGCTCTATAGGAAATATACCTTTTAGTTGGATGTTGCTACACCTAAAAATCTGCCAAAGGTATGGAGCATTCTTAAAAATGCATTTCAAGCTGTATTACAGAAACTTCTCCCTTATATTCCCAGCCAGATCCTTTTTATACCCCTTGGAGTCATCAGGACATGGAGGTCAACCTCTTCTGAATGCCAAAAGAGAGAGATAATAATCCTAGCTGTCTTAGACACTGTTCTTACCTTCCTGGCCTGGACTGTAATTGAATTTCCCTGGGAATTTTATGATATATTGATTGAACTTAATTAAGTCAGGGATTCACTCTCTGTTATCTACCTTAGCAGCCTCTACACAGAGCTTTTCAATTCAACAACATTTACTAAGCTACTAATAAGTACAAAGCCCTGTGCTGGGCCTTTGCTAGATACAAAGAATAATAAGACATAGTCCCTGTCATCCAGCAAGCCAGTCTTGGAAGTTAGGGTTTATATACAAATACACTTGCCCTGGTTGGTTTGGCTCAGCGGTTAGAGCATCGGCCCGTGGACCAGAGAGACCCGAGTTTAGTCCCTGCTAAGGGCATGTACCTTGGTTGCAGTTTGTCCCTGGCCCTGGTTGGAGTCATGTGGATGGCAGCAAGTCAATGTGTCTCTCTCACGTCGATGTTTTTCTCTCTTCCTCCATCTCTCCCTCCTGCTCTGTCTGAAGATAAATGCAAGCCCTGGCCGGTTTGCTCAGTGGTTAGAGCGTCGGCCTGTGGTCCCAGGAGACCCGGGTACGGTTCCTGCTAAGGGCATGTACCTCAGTTGCAGTTTGTCCCTGGCCCTGGTTGGGTTATGCAGGTGGCAACCACTCGATGTGTCCCTTTCACATCGATGTTTCTCTCCCTCTCTCTCCCTCCCACTCTATCTGAACAAAAAAGTGAAAAAATGTCCTTGGGTGAGGATAAAAAATAAATAAATAAATAAAGATAAATGCAAAAATGTCCTTGAGTGAGGATAAAATTTTTTAAAAAATACTTTTGCACAAGAGACCTAAGATAAATACTGTAAAAGACATGTAAAGAGCTACCAAGTTAATCACAAAGTTTACCATTAATTATTGGGTTGAAATGGTAATGATCTAAATTACTTGTTTGAAATAGTAATGACTCTATCTACAAAGTTTTAGGCACATGTTGTTTAAACAGAGAGTGAGGAATACTGACTCCCTGGGGTTGAGTACCTGAGCGCGTCCTTCACAGAGAACCCAGACACGTTCTTCGTAGCCGTCATTCCTGTCCCTCCACTTCTGCGGCCCTTGTTTGGACGCACACAAGATTGTGGTATATCTCCTAGGGAAACGCAGGAACATATGCAGGATGACCTGGGGCAGCTTTTGTTTGTTTCGTTGCAGAATTTCTTTTTCACATCCTTATTACTTGATTTCCAGTGTCAGTAGTTCAGCACCATGTTACCCAGAAGCTCCCGACCATTAAGTTTCAACAAACACACCTGTGACTCCCTCTCCGGAGAACCATCCCTAGGATCATAGCAAAGACTATGTGGTGCTGTGTCCTTCCCAACCCTTTCCCACTCTTTCCCCTTGAGCGAGACTGATCTTCTGACACGTCCCCACCGCCGCCAAGGCTCCAAGCCAAGCATTCAAGAACTGGATGAAACCAAACTCCAAATAGATATCAGTCCACTCCAACTTTTGAGAGAAAATTATGTTCAAGGAAAATCATAGCTATTTCTCGAGAATATCATTTTACATAATGTTGTCATATAACTTCAAGGTAAATGGTACTTAAGTGTGTGTGTATGTGTGTGTGTGTGTGTGTGTGTTAATGCATACAGATTATGTCCTCACTTAACATTGTCAGGAGGTCCTGTGACTTTAAGTGAAATGATATAACTAATTTTACCATAGGCTAATTGATATAAACAAGTGTTCAGTTCCTACATTGTTATAATGAAACAACATTGAACAAAACAGTATTATTCAAGGACCTGCTGTGTGTGTGTGTGTGTGTGTGTGTGTGTGTGTGTGTATTCTAATGCATATATATGGTGTGTGTTTAAACTTGAAATTTCAAACTTCATGATTATTTTCCGAAACTACACCCACAATTAGAGCAGACTACAATGAGGCAGTAAGTGCTTTGACTGTGTGACACAGACTTCCAGATTTAAACTGTGTGTGTGGTTAATTAAGAAAGCGATTACCACCCTGGCCGGTTTGGCTCAGTGGTTAGAGCGTTGGCCTGTGGTCCGGAGAGACCCGGGTTCGGTTCCCACTAAGGGCGTGTGCCTCGGTTGCAGTTTGTCCCCGGCCCTGGTTGGTCGTGCAGGTGGCAGCTACTCGATGTGTCCCTTTCACATCAATGTTTCTCTCTCTCTCTCTCTCTCTCTCTCTCTCTCTTCCTCTCTCTCCCTCCCACTCTACCTGAACAAAAAATGGAAAAATGTCCTCGGGTGAGGATAGAAAGAAAAAAAAAAGCGATTACCATGCTTTTCCTCCACATGTTAGCTTAAGCAAGTCACTTAACGTAATCTTGGTTATTTTTACAAAATGGGAGTGATGATATCTGCCCTTCTGAACTTTCAAAGTAGTTAATGAGGAACAAATAGGATTATATTGATAAAACAACTTTATATAAAACAAGGGAGCTGTGATTATTATTATAGTCATGTACCAGTGAACAATGGGAATACAATGGGGACGCATTCTGAGAAATGTGTCGTTAGGCGATTTTGTCATTGTGGGGACTTCAGAGTGCGCCTACACAAACCTAGAGGTTATAGCCCACTGCACACCAAGGCTGTATGGTCTAGCCTATTGCTGCCAGGCTACAAGCCTGTACAGCGGGTTATTGTACAAATAATATACAGCATGTTACTATAAAATAGAGATTAAATCAAGCACAAGAGAAAATATTGCAATCAAGAGACACGGTAAACACAAGATGTATGAAGCTGCTGCTGGTGCAACTCAGCATAGTTTTACAGCAAACTATTTTTTATAGGTATAAAGAAGAAACTCTAAAATAATGATGAGAGTATAGTACAGTAAATACATAATCCAGTGTGTAGTCATTTATTATCATTATCAAGAGTTTGCACTTTACATTATTGTATGGGCTACACTTTCATACAGCTGGTGGTGTGGCTCATTCACACCAGCCTCTCCACGAACACGTGAGGAATGTGTTTCGCTACAACGTTACAATGGCTGCAATGTCACTAAATGATAGAAATTTTTCAGCTCCATTATAATTTTATGGGACCACCGTCATATATGCGATCCCTTGTTCAGACTGGAATGTCATTATGTGGCATGACTTTATTCAAAAGTGTCTTTGAAACCTTTGGGTGCTTTGCTATCTATAGACCATCAGGCAACCTAGCTATTGTGGGTATTGAAGGAGGCCTTCTTTGTCTTTCCATTAAAACTACTTCTAATCTTGGACCCAAGACATGTGAGACCAGAAGTAATTCTACTTGGAAAATTCTAGAGCCTCACCAAACATTGAGTCAACAAGTGTTTTATTAAACGTTCTGATACGCCAGGCACAGCGATAGATCTTGGAGATGCTAAGACACATAATTCAGAGTCCCTGCCTATAAAGGGCCTGGAATATAGCCAAAAGAAACAAATAAACACATGCAATAAAATTTTATAGGTGCTCTATAGAAGCACGTATGGAGAAGCAGCAGCACGAAGGAGGGAGTGGTGGAGTCCAGTGTGGGCGAGGAGTGGACAACTCTGCTGCTCGCCTACCTAGCAATCACCCGTGCCCTTCCCTCCCACTACCTCCCACGACCTCCCACTAAATAGACTTGAAAGTCGAAAACTCCTGTTCTCACCCTCCCTAGCTACTAAGCGTGCACATGACATAGATGTGTTCAATGAGATATGTGTAGCCCTGGCTGGGTAGCTCGGTCAGTTAGAGCATTGTCCCAATATGCCGAGGCTGCGGGTTCGATCCCTGGTCAGGGCACATACAAGAATCAACCAATGAATGCATAAATAAGTGAAATAATAAATCTCTTCTCCTCCCCTCTTTCTCTCTCTCTCTCTCTAAAAAAAAAAGATCACTTAAAAAAAAAAGAAGATATGTGTACATTTGCTGGGTGGTTTCTGGGAAAGTGTTGCTTTCTTAATAAAAGGGCTCATGGCAGTTTGTGGTTTTCAAAGATGGGCACAACAGTATCACCCACCCCATCTGCTCTTCCTACATTGTGATCTTAAATCTCCTCCCACTAAGATGGGATCAGTGTCCTCCTTTGATCCTGGAGTGAGTTTTGTGATTGTCTTAGCCAACAGAGTACACTGGAAGTGACACTGTGATGTCTGAGGCTAGATCATAAAAGTGCCACACATTTCAACTTTGTTCTTTTGGGATACTTGTTTCTGGAAGCCAGCACACATGCTGTGAGGAAGCCCAAACTAGCCTATGTCAAGAGACCACCTGACCCTGGCCAGATGGCTCAGTTGGTTTAGAGCATGGTCCCAATACACCAAGGTTGTGGGTTCGATCCTGGTCAGGGCACATACGGGAATCAACCAATGAGTGCATGGATGGGTGGAACAACAAACCGATGTTTCTCTCTCTACCTCTATCTCAAATCAATAAATACAAATTAAAAGAAAAAAAAGAGAGCACATGGAGAGACCATGTCTCAATGTTCTGGATGACAGTACAGTGGAGGTCCCAGTCAACATTCAGCACCAACCACAAGACATGTGAGTAAGGACACACTGCAGCCCCCACCACTGAACCATCAGGTCTTCCTAGCTGAGTCCCCAGACATTGTGGAGCAGAGACAACTTTTCCCTACTGTGCTCCATACAAATTCCCATACCACCGAATCTGTGAGCATAATAAAATGGTTGTTTTTATACTACTTAGCTCTGGGGAGATTATTTTACATTGGGAATGTGGGTATGACTAGAACTACCCTTTCTCTCTTCTTCCAGCCTTGATTCCAGGAGCTGAGCAGAGTGGAAGAGGGAGAAATCTTAAGACCATGTGGTGAAAGCATGACATTGACCTTGACATTGATCTGCTGAGCCAACACCCACAACTGTCCCTCTCCAGACCTCTTTGGATGTGAGAAAAATAAATAAGCCCTGGCAGGTTTGGCTCAGCGGTTAGAGCATCGGCCTGTGGTCCAGAGAGACCTGGGTTCAGTACCCGCTAAGGGCATGTACCTTGGTTGCAGTTTGTCCCCGGCCCTCCTGGTTGGTCTTGCAGGTGGCAGCCACTCGATGTGTCCCTTTCACGTCAATGTTTCTCTCTCTCTCTCTCTCTCTCTCCCCTCCCCACCCCCCTCCTCTCTCTCCCACTCTATCTGAACAAAACAATGGAAAAAATGTCCTCGGGTGAGGATAAAAAAAAATTTTTTTTTTAAAGAAAAATAAATAAGCTCTTGTTCGTTTATGCCACTGTATGCCAGATTATTTCTTACTTATAGTTAGAAGCACCCTTAACTCATATAACTGACCCCTACTGGTAAAATGTGGTAGATTTGATGGGAATAAAATTTGATTTTAAAATGTCAGAGACTATCTAATCAGAATAAAATTAGAGATAGCAATTTAGCCTAGTCTTCTGAAACATTCGTGAAGAAAATGAGAAACTTTTATTACCAACAGATGTTTGTCCGGTTTTAAAAAACATGGCACATCATGTCACAGAGGCATGTCTTCAGGTCTTTTTCCACTGGGAAACATCCTAGACCCATGGAGTCCTGGGCCAGATGATCGCAAACCTGGTTAGACTCCCGGCAGGTTCTTGTTAAAACCCTGCCACCTAAGCCCATGCATTATTTGCCCAGCACCTGCAACACTGGTTCAATGGACCGGATCCCTGTGAATCAATTCCTCAAGAATCATACCACATATCACCCAGATAATGGGGCAGCTGCCACAGCTAACTAATACCTTCCATATGGCCAGCTGAAATATTCCTTCCGTTGTAATTATGAATTCTCTTATCCATCCTTCTCTTTCATTCCAGGACTACAATTGTGCCTATAGCAAAAGCTCCAGGTCATTCTGGGACACACTTAATGGGGCAAAGGCTTGGTGTGAGGGACACACTTAATGGGGCAAAGGCTTGGTGTGGAATCTCTTAAAAAGTGTAGCCAATTAAAGGAGATCTTCAATAGGTGATATGACCTTGGTTGCTATATTCTTTATATGTCATCTCTCCAGCTCTCCAGAAAACCTCAGGGTATCTCTCTGAAGATATAGATAGCTAAAAATTATCCAGCTAGTGATTTCATTAACTCTCACTGATGTGGACAGACAGAACACTGCTCTCTCTTTCCCTTCTGTGCTTACCCATTGTTTCCCTTCAAGATTAGCCATTGTTCCCCATAGGCACTCCTTGAGGTGGGGCAAAGGGGACAACAGAGTGTTCTGCAAAGCTGTCATTCCAAGCCAGCAGCTATGTGCCGTAACTGTTGGTCAAGAATTCCTGAGCCAGAGTTCCCTCCCTTCCTAGATATAGGCACGGTGATGATCAGGTCTCCAGCCAGCTGGGCTGAGTTTCAGTCCTACCAAGAACAAACACTAGGAATGGGAACAATAGATCTGCTCGGTGCAGGGCCACATAGGATGAAGGTTCCTTAGTTTAGATACAGATGTCATGAACATTCGTGGGATTTCATTTTGTTTTTGTTTTTTATCCTCACCCGAGGACATTTTTCCATTTTTGTTCAGATAGTGTGGGAGGGAGAGAGAGAGACATCAACGTGAAAGGGACACATTGAGTGGCTGCCTCCTGCATGACCACAACCAGGGCCAGGGACAAATCGCAACAGAGGTACGTGCCCTTGACCGGAATCGAACCCGGGACTCACTGGTCAGCAGGCCGATGCCCTAACCGCTGAGCCAAACCAGCCAGGGCCGATTTCTATAGCCCTGTCTCCCCCAGAAATAAGCAGCAGATTATCACCAAGCTCCCTCATCCTCTCCCCCAGGGGGCGAGGAGCTGCTGACATGGACCACCTGAGCTGACTCCAACTGGCTCAGGGCCTAGGGGGAGGCAGATGGTTATTTCTAGCAGACGGGGGTGTGTTGCTGTGAGTTAGGGACAGTGAAGGCAGGAGTTTACGCCCTCTCCTCTCACCTCTTTCAGTGCCAAGGGATAAACTAGCATGAATTTTTTTAAAATTCTTATTGAGGGGGAGGGGGGAATCAGTGGGGGGGAAAAGGAGAAACATCTGTAACAAAAATTAATTTAAAAAAAGAAATTCTTATTTAATTTATTGGGGTGACATTGGTTAATAAAATTATATAGGTTTCAGGTGTACAATTCTCTAATGCATCATCTGTGTATTGTATTATGTTCACCAAAGTCAAGTCTCCTTCCATCACCATTTATCCCCCCTTGACCCACTTCTGCTTCTCCCCACCCCCGTTTCCCTCTGATAATCACCATACTGTTGTCTGTGTCTATGAATTTTGGTTGGTTGGTTGGTTGGTTTTGCTTAATCCCTTCACCTTTTCATCCAGTCCTCTTATCTGCATTTTTATTTCCTTGAGTTAATAATTGACTTTGTTGGCATAGGTTTCTGTGTCCTTATTGCTAATTCAACCCAAAACCTTATTAGATGTATAAATATTTTCTTCATATGTTCAGACATATCAGTTGTTCATCATTTTCATCCATCTTCTTGAAGAAATGGTTACTGTTCTGTCCTATTTGTTCATCTTGCCTTTTGTGGCTGGTACACAGCTGTCATCCTAGAATTCCCTTTCCCCATCATCCTGGGACTGCTTGCCTCTCCCCACGTTGGATTCCCTGATTTCTCACTTCCTGTCTCATGTCTGTCTTAGATTTACTCCTTCATTTGTGTGCATTACATCCCCGAGCAGCTCTTTTCTTCTTGGGCGTAGATACATCTCGCTCTTGCTTAGCCCAGGCTGCTTCACCATCTCTTGTGGGTTTCTTTACCCTTGCCCACACTCTTCACCTACTCCTTCTGGGTGTGCCATCTCTGCAGCTGCAGTTCTCAGTGTGGGGGGAGGGGGGCTAACCGCAGACATTGCTCACAGTCCTGGAGGCTGGAAGTCAAGATCAAGGTACCGACAGGGTTCATTCCTTCTGAGGCCGGCCTTTCTCCTGGCTTGTAAGTGACCACCTTGTCTTCACCTGGTCTTCCCTCTGGTTGTGTCAAGGCATGAATTTATGCCTCCGCTTTCATTAACTGGGCTCAACAACCACTGATAAAATAATTTTAGTGTTTCTTTTTCTTTACAAATGGAGAAATGCTAGCAGAAAACCAAAAACAAGATGATGGAATTCTACCCAGCCAGAGGAAAAGCCAGTAAAAATTGTGGATATTTGTTATATATCATTAGGGACCATTTCTATGTCCACAATAGAGAGACCATATGGTTCAATGCCTGCATATTACAGTAGCCTGAAATAATTTCAGCCCAAATATCTTAAAGAGGCATATGTTTCATAGGCATACTTTTTTAAAAAAAATCCTTTTCGGCCCTGGCTGGTTTAGCTCAGCGGTTGGAGCGTCGGCCTGTGGTCGGCCTGTGGTTCGGTTCCCACTAGGGGCACGTACCAAAAAAAAAAACCCTTTTCATTTCCCACCCATGGTCCCAACAGCTCACCTCTCAGTTCTCAAACCCTTCAGAAAATACGCCCCTAGCCCTGGCCAGTTTGGCTCAGCGGTTAGAGCGTTGGCCTGCGGTCCGGAGAGACCCGGGTTCGGTTCCCGCTAAGGGCTCGTACCTCGGTTGCAGTTTGTCCCCGGCCCTGGTTGGTCGTGCAGGTGGCAACCACTCGATGTGTCCCTTCACATCGATGTTTCTCTCTCTCTCTCCCTTCCTCTCTCTCCCTCCCACTCTATCTGTACAAAAAATGGAAAAATATCCTCGGGTGAGGATAAAAAAAAGAAAAAAAAGAAAAAAAAAAGAAAATACGCCCCTACTCAATGTGCCTCTCCTCCTTCTCCCCTTTTTTCTTTCTTCTAGATTCTCATCAGAACGGCCCAAGGAGTTTGTCTGACAAGGTAAGTCCTTCCACAGAAAATGAAGGAAACAAAGAAACCTACTGGGCAGAGTTAGATTTCTCCACTGAAGGTGGAGAGAGGGGAAAGCTGAGATTGCATACATTAGCAATCATTTTCTTGTCTTATCTGTTCATTTTCCAAAAAAAAAAAAAAGAATGTTTTTCTACATCAAAAATATTCTTCTATGTAATATTTATGAATGGCTTCATATTATTTCATTGGATAGATGAATTATAATTTCTTTAACCAAATCACTATTTAGTTTATTTTTAACTTTCACATAAAAATAAATTTCATTATTACCTAAGTTTTTGTGCATAACCTCAATTATTGACTTAGGAAAAGTCCTCAAAAGTAGGAACTCAAAAGTAGTTAGGATATTTTTGGCCACATGTGTGACATGCAGTGGCTTCAATAGCATGAGACTATGTGTGTGTATGGGCACGCGCGCATGAGTGTGTGTGTGTGTGTGTGTGTGTGTGTGTATAAACAGCCACTTTGAGGCTAAGAGGAAACGATCATATATATGATAAAGTCAGAGCTGGTACGGTGATTCTATTCCATGATGTCAAAGACCCAGGTTCTTTCTATCTCATGGCTCTGCTATCCCTAGATACTGCTCTTATTCACATGATCTAAATGCACATCTCTATTCCAGACAGCAGGGCAGGGAAAAGGGAAAACAAAAGACCATACTCCTGCCCTTTCAGGGCTCAACCCTGAGGTTACACACATCACTTCTGCTCTTATCCTATTGGCCAGCACTTATTCGTGTGCCCATTCCTAGCTGCAGGGGAAGCTGGGAATATAATCTTTATTCTGAGAAGCTGTGCTAAAAATTCTCATACCATGGAACAACAGGTTAATGTACATACATATTTTTAAGGTCTGCAGAAAGACAGTGGGAATTTATACTTCCATCACCTTGCCAGCACAAGACATTTAAAATATCTTGCCGAGCCCTGGCTGGTTTGGCTCAGCGGTTAGAGCGCCGGCCTGCGGTCCGGAGAGACCTGGGTTCAGTTCCCGCTAAGGGCACGTACTTCGGTTGCGGTTTGTCCCCGGCCCTGGTTGGTCGTGCGGGTGGCAGCCACTTGATGTGTCCCTTCACATCGAAGTTTCTCTCTCTCTTTCTCTTCCTCTCTCTCCCTCCCACTCTATCTGTACAAAAAATGGAAAATAAAATATCTTGCCAAGAAGAGCTGAAGGGACACCTCTCCAAACAGGACATACAAATGGCCAAGAGACATATGAAGAAATGCTCAACATCACTAAGCATCAGGGAGATGCAAATTAAAACAACAATGAGGTATCACCTCACACCTGTCAGAATGACCGCCATCAACAAATCATCAAACAAGTGTTGGCGAGGGTGTGAAGAAAAGGGGACTCTAGTACACTGCTAGTGGGAATGCAGACTGGAGCAGCCACTATAGAAAACAATATGGTGCTACCTCAAAAAATTAAAAATTGAACTGCCATTTGACCCACTGATCCCACTTCTAGGAATATACCCTAAAAAACCTGAAACACCAATCAGAAAGAATATATGTACCCCCATGTTCATAGCAGCAGCACTATTTACAATAGCTAAGATCTGGAAACAGCCCAAGTGTCCATCAGTAGACGAATAGACAAAAAAAGCAGTGGTACATATACATAATGGAGTACTATGCAGCTGTAAGAAAGAAAGATCTCTTATCCTTTGAGACGACATGGGGGGACCTGGAAAGTATTATCCTAAGCGAAACAAGCCAAGCAGAAAAAGATGAATACCACATGATCTCACTTATATGTTGAATATAATGAACATAACAGTCTGAGGAATAGGGTAGACCCAGAGGGTACAGACTGACAACCCTCAGAAGAAGGGGTGGTGGGGGGAGGGAAGAGATAAACCACAGAACTTATATGTATGTACGCATAGCCAATGGACATGAACAACAAAGCCGGGGATGGGGTGAAGGGGATGGCGAGAAGAGTGTCAATGGGGTAAAAAAGGAGAAACTTCTGTAACAAAAATAAAATAAAAGAATAAAAGAATCTATAGACACTTAAAAAAATAAAAAATAAAATAAAATATCTTGCCAAATTAATAACTGAAGAAAAATATTACCATGCTATTTTATTTTACATTGTCTCAATCTCTAGTAATGCTTGCACCATTTTTTTTCTGTTGAAATACATCTCAGAAGTGGATTGAGCAATTGATTCTAAATGCAGAGCTAAATGGGAAGCCCAGATTTCAAGATTATTGACTTTCCATGGGTTAGCCAGCTTGTCAACCATCTTCCAGAGCTGTTTTATTGAAGATAATTCTAGAGGAGCATTTGAGATCTTGCTCCTTGGCATATGTTGTCAGTTAGGCTCAAATAAACTTACGAAGGTCTTTTTTTAAAAAGACAATTCTAATCCTGGTACTCAGGGGTGGTCCCTTTTCTTTCACTGGGTATAAATCTACTGTTGCCAAAGTAGGTCTTCCCTTGGGTTTTACTGTTTCAAAGACATGGTGAGCATGGTGAGCAGCCACTCTGAGACTAAGAGGAAACTACTCAGAACTTGGAGGACTGTTTCTTCTGGGAATTCCAGCTAGACAAAGTTCAATGTTATCTTTATTCATTTAGTGGCACAGGTCATCCAGGACCACCAGTTCTAACTCAGACTACATAGCCTGATCCAGGGCCACAACCACACTTGCCAGGTCTGAGAGATGTCCACTGTATCTCTCAGGAAAGGCTAAGTTCTGCTAAGGTAACAAACACTCCCAAATTTTAGTGACTTAACACAACATTTATATATATATATATGCTTACATCATTGTCTATGTAGTCTCAGTATAGGGGGTCACCCTTATCATGGGACCCAGGCTAATAGAACCTCACCCTCTGGAACATGGCCAGTCACTAACATGGCAAATCATGCACTCACTCCTAAAGGCTTTTACCCAGAAGTGGCAAATGTTACTTCATTAGCCAAAGCAAATCCTATAGTTCTACTTAACTCCAAGGAGGAGGAAGGTGCAATTCTACCATGTTCCCTGAAGGAAGCAAACCAGAAATATTGGAAATAGCATTAATGACTACTATGAAAGTAGTGAGTGGAGAGAGAACTTCAGATTTCAGCAGTCTCCAGAGTCAAGTTGGGAAATTTTCTAAAGGGACTGTGCATGTTTTCCATGGTCCTTGTGAGCCTACAAGCTCCTTAAGGACAAAATCCCATCTTACTCAACATTGGATCCCCAGCACCTGGCATATCTCTTGGCACATGGCAATTGCTCAGCAAATATTTATTAAAATGGGACTTCCGGTCAAGATGGCGGCGTAGGTAAACATGGTATCGCGTCCTCCCACAACCACATCAAAGTTACAACTAAACTACAGAACAACCATCATTCAGAACCGCTTGAAATCAAGCTGAATGAAAGTCCTACAACTACGGAATTAAAGCAGCAGCCACATCCAGACTGGTAGGAGGGGCAGAGGCGGACGGGCTGGTCCCTCACCCACGTGTGGTGGATAAAAATCAGGAGGACACCTCGGCTAGGAAGGTCCTCCCTGAGGACTGAGGGGTCCTTGTCCCATACCAGGTGCTCAACTCAGAGTTCAAGTGCCAGGAAGAGAATCCCTGTAACTTCTGGCTGGAAAAACCAGTGGGAACTCAGGCTCAGGGAAGCCGATGTGGCTGGAGCCCCAGACAGCTCCTTAAAGGGCCTGCGCACGGACTTAACAGACTCACTCCCTCTAAGCTTGGAGGGGAGGCAGCTTGAGGGGCACTAGAGACATACAGGGAAGAACTGAGCTGTTTGGCACTGGAGCGAGGGCTGGAGAAGGGGCTTTCTTTGGGACAAACGTGCTGTCAAACCTTTGTTCCTTTGGTGAGCACTTCCCTTGGGCGGCAGACAGTCGCCATATCTGGGACTCCAGCAACCTGGCTCACACTGGTAGCCCCGCCCTGGTGATTCCCTGAGGCCCTGCCCCACCCCACCCAACTTTCAGGCCCACCCAAGCTGTTGCCATTTGCTTAACCATAGGATTGGCCTGTCTTGGATCCTGCTTCAGGTTTTTCTAAATTCTTTCAAACAAGCAGCATCTGGTCTCAGCTAGCCCCATACCGCTCGTTAATTAATACACAGAAACAAACACAGGGAGGCAGCCAAAATGAGGAGACAAAGAAACAGGTCCCAAATGAGAGAACAGAACAAAACCCCAAGAAAAGAACTAAGCAAAATGGAGATAAGCAACCTAACAGATGCTGAGTTCAAAATACTGCTTATAAGGATGCTCAATGAACTTAGTGAGGGCCTCAAGAGCATAAAAAAAGGACCAGTCAGAAATGATGGATGCACAGTCAGAAATGAAGGAGGCATTAACTGAAATAAAGAATAATTTACACAGATTCAATAGTAGAGTATGTAAATCCAAGAAGCAAACCATTGATTTGGAATATAAGGAAGCAAAAAACACCCAATCAGAACAGCAAAAAGAAAAAAGAATCTAAAAAAATGAGGATAGCGTAAGGAGCCTCTGGGACAACTTCAAGCGTGCCAACATTCGCATCTTCAGGGTGCCAGAAGGAGAAGAGCGAGAACAAGAAATCAAAAACCTGCTTGAAACAATAATGGCAGAAAACTTTCCTAACTTGGTGAAGGAAACAGACATACAAGTCCAGGAAGCACAGAGTGTCCCAAACAAGATGAACCCCAAGAGGCCCACACCAAGACACATCATCATCAGAATGCAAAAGCTTCAAGACAAAGAGAGAATCTTAAAAGCAGCGAGAGAAAAGCAGTTAGTTACCTACAAGGGAGTTCCCATAAGGCTGTCAGCTGATTTCTCAAAAAAAACTTTGCAGGCCAGAAGGGAGTGGCAAGAAATATTCAGAGTGATGAAAAGCAAGAACCTACAACCAAGATTACTCTATCCTGCAAAGCTGTCATTTAGAATTGATGGCCATAGAAAGAGTTTCCCAGACAAGAAAAAGTTAAAGGAGTTCATCACCACCAAACCGTTATTATATGAAATGATGAAGGGTCTGTTTGAAGAAAAAGATAAAATATATGAACAAACAAAATGGCAATGAATACATATCTATCAACAATGGAATCTATAAACAAAATGAACAGGTAGAACAGAAACATTCTCATAGATACAGAGAACATTTTGTTGGTTGCCAGATGAGAGGGGGTTTGGGGGAATGGGTGAAAAAGGTGAAGGGATTGAGAAGTACAAATTCATTGCTAGACTGACAAACCTCAAAGGGAAAGGAGCTGGGGGGTGGGAAAAAATAAACCAAAGAACTTATATGCATAACCAATGGACACAGACAATAATGTGTGAAAAGGCAGGAGGGGGGCAGGAGTGGGGAGGAGGGGGTCAATGGGGGAAAAATGAGGAACATCTGTAATACATTCTAAATTTAACAATAAAGATTTAAAATATATATATTTATTGAAATGGAGAATGAGCCCTGGCCGGTTTGGCTCAGCGGTTAGAGCGTCCGCCTGCGGTCCGGAGAGACCGGGGTTCGGTTCCCGCTAAGGGCATGTACCTCGGTTTCAGTTTGTCCCCGGCCCTGGTTGGTCGTGCGGGTGGCAGCCACTCGATGTGTCCCTCTCTCTCTCTTCCTCTCTCTCCTTCCCACACTGTCTGTACAAAAAATGGAAAAATGTCCTCAGATGAGGACTAAAAAAAAAAAAAAGAAAGAAATGGAGAATGAGATAGGGAATACCATCCCTGGAACAGGTACTGCAGACTGAAGAGCTAGAAAATGTGGCTACTTGCTTGGAGCACTTCAAGTCACCCACCACATGAAAAAAGGCGCAATAACAAGTCCATGCAACATAACTAGGATATGTGAGTGAAATGGTGGGTAGCTGCTAGAATGGAAGGACATCAGCCCACTATTCTCATTATCATACACTCATACCCAAACAACTTTGATTCACACACACCCTAGCATATCTGAATTTGCTTATGTACCAGCTTAAGTTCCAATAATCACATAACACTATGTGTGTGTACTTATAAACATGCACACACATACATCCAACACCAGTTGATTATAAATGTTTTGTTCATTCTCTAAGAAGCTTGGTAATAATCACCACCACCTTGAAGAAAGCAAGAATAAAAACACTGAGAGCCCTGCCTGGTTTGGCTCAGCAGTTAGAGCGTTGGCCCACAGACCAGAGTCCAGGGATTGGATCCTGCTTAGGGCACTTACCTCGGCTGTCTTTCGTCCCCAGCCCTGGTTGGGGCTGTGTGGGTGGCAGCCAATCTATGTGTCTCTCTCACACCGATGTTTCTCTCTCTCTCTCCTTCCATCTCTCCCTCCTGTTCTATCTGAAGATAAATGTAAAAATATCCTTGGTTGAGGTTAAAAAGAAAAAAACAAAAAACAGTGAGAATCCTCTATGATTTCACTCTTCATAGGCAAGAGGACAAAATAAATCCATTGTTTAAGTTTTATCTTGTTAATATTTTAAACTAAACCAATAACAGGTGTTGTGTCAGTAAAGATATTTTTGTTGCAAATCCCCGTATCAAACTGAAGGAGAAACAAATAGAAGAAACTAACCCTAAAAATCAGAGTAACTCCTGAAAGCCCAAGAAAGGCAAAAACCAAGGGAAGTCACAGAAGGCTTGACTCCAAAAACGATCCATTTCTATGTGTCTGTTTCAAGATTCAGATTCAAAGAGTATCTGATCAGCCAAGGTCGGATGATATGTCTCCACTTTTATGTTGGGTGGAACGAGGAGGCGGGAAATGAGGGGAGACACGCAGGACATACAGATCACACAACTGAAGGCCAGGCAGTTGTCCAAAGAGATGGACACGAATTAGAACAAGAGTAACAGATGTTTACGATGTATACTTATAATTTTTTAAATAGAAAAGTAGTATACAGGAAAATAAATAAATTCACCTATATTCCCACCACAGTTCATATTTTGGTATATAGCCTTCCGGACATTTCTCTAGTCATATGTATTTTTCCTTGCACAAGTTGAGTCATTGTATATATCTTACATTGTAATTTGCTCCTTTTCACTTAAAGTACCTTTTGAAAATTCTATATAAATAGCCACAGGATTGAAATTTAATTCAGGGTAAGGAGACTCAAATGAATTATAATTTTAAAAAAAATAGTGACCAGTAGACTAATTAATCAATATTAGAGTAAGAATTTTGGAGTCATGTTTCTAGACCTATAGTTCTATCCATGAACAACTACTACTGTATATCTGAATTTCCCTCTCTCTTGTATGTCTGTCTACCTACATACATCTACCCATCATCTACCTAGCTACCTAATTTACCAGTCAGGATGGGCTAAGTTATGCTCTAGTAACAAACAACCCTGTAATTTCCTTGGCTGAATAATTGCATTTTTCACATATCCAGTATAGTTTGGGGAGACTCTTTTCATTTAGGCACTTGGAACCAGGAAAATCAAAACTCCATTTCAATCCACCAGGGGCACAGAATATGACAAAGCACAACCTAGTTCTCAGAGCTTCGGCCCGGAAGAGATACTTCTTTTTCCTTCCACTCACAGTTCATTGGCCAAAGCACGTCCCGTGGCCAAGATAGCTCCAGAGCGGCAATCCTGCTGGGTGGCCCTCCCATGTCCACAGGAGGATTACAATGTTTGTGAGTGGCAAGTGGAAAAGATGACATTTTATTTGTATGCATGTACAAACAATTTAGTAGTAGAAATTGGGTTGGAACAGAGAATAAATCCTTGATTTGCAAATCCTTTAAGAGGATCAAATGGTTTAACCATTTCCATTTCTATCTCAAACTATATTTTGCCCTCCCCTAATCCTCTATTCATATAATATCACCCAAACCAGAAAATAAGCCTGTGCTGGTAAGACACAGAAGACAATTTTGTGATATCACAAAAATCCCAGTGTTATTCATTCTACATGATCTAAAACAAAATATGAATAGTTTTTATTATTTCAACTGCTTTAAAAATTACTCCTGAGGAATTGAATATTACTTTTAGAGCATGATCTTCAGAGAGTCTGACAGAAACTATTCTGAAAATAATACCAATATGTAGCTTTGAAACTAGTTTATTTTAAGTGTTGCCTACTGAATATATTAACTGGATAAATGTTACAGGTATTTTTTAAAAGTAACATATTATATAGACTATAAGGAAATACTTCTGTAGCCACTATATGGTGTGTTTTAGTTATATCAATCTGTTAGACTTATTGACTGGTCCGGAGAGACCTTGGGGAAGAGAAAGATGGAACGGGTTATCATCAGAGGACACCTGAGCCAAGAACACGTTGGGTACCACTGGAACCAAAGTATATAAGGAGGAAGCTGAGCTAGAAGCAAAGGTAGCTGACTAAGTCCTACTGGAAGCTACAGATTTCAGACAGACAGTTTCCCGGAATGACCAGTATGAGACTAGACACAAATGCTCATGTATATCCAACCTCATCAACTCACTGGTAAATGTTCATCTGGCATGGGAAGAGAGGCAAGGGACAAATGACAGGCCCCAGAAACAGTCTGCAACTCTCAGAAAGGGAGCCAATGGAAGGCACAGCAGAGGACGTCCTGAGGCCCCGGGAAAGGCATGATGGGACCTGGGCAAGGAAGGACTTCTGCATGTGGGACAGCGAGGAAGGATGTTTCCTGGGAAACAGTCAGAGAGACTTCCTGAAGAATGGAAGTTCTGCAGAGGGAAACTCTCAGCGGGGCTAAGGGGCTGGAGTTTAGCTTTCTAGTCCTGTCTTCTAGTCCTGACCAGACAGGAAGGGTGAAAACATCCTGTGTTAAGTACACACTCTCTCGCCAGACCTCAACTACTTGGAGGGGAGAGGAGAAGATCTCCCAATCCTAAAAAATAGAGGGACAGGCTGAGGGAAGAGGTATAGACGAGGCCAAATGGGAGTCAGAAAAACACAGCCAGTTCTGCTCCTGTTCAGTTAGTCTATCCTCCTGTTGGAGTCCAGAGGTTTGGGGATATAAATGCAAGTTTTAATCAAGTCAGCAAGTATTTATTCAGTTCGATATAATAAGCAAAGTGGTTAAAAGCCATTATTATTTTTCAAATGCCTCAAATATATTGGAATTTTTTTTTAATTCTAATTACATGAGTAGTACATGCAAATTGTAGGAGTTTTTTGGAAAGCAAAGTGTAAAGAAAACAATTCTAAGTACCGATAATTTCATTGCCGATAATTTCATTTCAGTAGATGGCTACTGTTAATATTTGTTTTCTTTTCTTTTTCTTTTCTTAATTGATTTTAGAGAGAGAAAAACACTGACGTGAAGGAGATACATCTATCGGTTGCCTTCCATACACTCCCTGATTGGGGCTCGAACATGCAAACCTAGGTATGTGCCCTGACTGGGAATTGAACCCACAACCTTCCTTTGCAAGGTACGATGCTCCAACCAACTGAGCCACACTGGCCAAGGCCTGTTAATATATATTTCCTTCTTGTCTCTGTTTATGCAATTTTTAAAAATGATTTTAGAGAGAGAGAAAGAAACATCGATATAAGAGAGAAACATTGATCGGTTGCCTTCCAAATGCACCCCAACCAGGGATTGAACCTCAAACCTAGGTATGTGCCCTAACCAGAAATTGAACCTGCCACCTTTTGGTTTATGGGATGATGCTCTAAGCAATTGAGCCTGCCAGACAGGGCTATGCAATTTTTAACAAATTAGATTTTTAAAAATATTTTAGCCCTGGTCAGTGTGACTCAGTTGGTTGAGCGTCATCCAGTGCACTGAAGTGTTGCCAGTTTGATTCCTGGTCAGGGCACATGCCTGGGTTGCGGGCTCGATCCCCAGTGGGAGATGTGCAGGAAGGAGACAGCCAATCTCATATTGATGTTTCTCTCTCTCTAAAAATCAATAAAATCTTTTTTAAAAAATTTTTTTAGATTATATGTTGCATACAACATGAATTTTACACTTATCTTTTAAAATTAAAATATGAACTCTTGGCCCAGCCGGCATGGCCCAGTGGATTGAGCGTCCCATGGACTGAGAGGGTCCCGGTTGGATTTCCAGTCAGGGCATGTGCTCTGGTTTGGGCTCGATCCCCAGTAGGGGGCATGCAGGAGG
This sequence comes from Molossus molossus, assembly GCF_014108415.1. Classification (NCBI taxonomy): domain Eukaryota; kingdom Metazoa; phylum Chordata; class Mammalia; order Chiroptera; family Molossidae; genus Molossus; species Molossus molossus. The sequence continues at coordinate 21,053,792 of NW_023425347.1, read as the reverse complement.
CAGCCTATTGATGTTTCTCTCTCATGTCAATGTTTCTATTTCTCTCTCCCTTCCTCTGTCTAAAAATAATCAGTAAAAAATATTTGTTTTTACTATTGCCCTGACTGGTTTGGTGCAGTGGTTAGAGCTTCGGCCCGCAGACTGTAGGGTTGGGTTCAATTCCTGGTCAAGGGCACATACTTGGGTTGCAGGTACTGTCCTGCAGGAGGCAACCACATATCAGTGTCTCTCTCTCCCTCCCTCCTTCCCTTCCACTCTATCTAAAAATCAACAGAAAAATATCCTCAGGTGAGGATTAACAACAACGACAAAAATGCTACCACAGTTTTAATGACTTTACACTATCTTAGTGGTGCACTAACATTTATTTATTTTTCTGTTGTTAGTCATTCAGCTTATTTCTAGCATTTCATTATTATAACTGATACTGAAATGTATGTATATATGTATACTTGAACATAAAACTTTGTCCACATTTTGAATTATTCCATTAAGATAAATTCCTAGAAGTGAGATCACTGGGTCAAAAAACAAAATTTTTTTTTTTTTTCTCATCTTCACCCGAGGATATTTTTCCTTTTTTTGTTGTTGTTGTTGTTTTTGTTCAGATAGAGTGGAAGGGAGAGAGAGGAAGAGAGAGAGGAACATCAACATGAAAGGGACACATCAAGCAGCTGCCTCCCGCACAACCCAACCAGGGCCGGGGACAAACTGCAACCGAAATACGCGCCCTTAGCGGGAACCGAACCCGGGTCTCTCTGGACTGCAGGCCAACGCTCTAACCGCTGAGCCAAACTGGCCAGGGCATAAAGACAAAAGTATTGAGGCAGTTTTAAAACATGACCTCAGAATTCTTTGGCTCACCTCCTACAGAGACCTGGGGTCTATTTCCCTTCTCCTTGAATCTGGGCAGGTTTGTGACAACTTCAACCACAGGGTAAGCTGAACTGATGCTGTGTGATGTCCACATTTTGGTGGCTTGGAGCATTCACACTTGAGCCACCATATGAACAACCTGATTACCCCAAGGCCACCATGCTGTGAGGATGCTTGTCCACACAGAGGCCAGTGAGGCACTCCAGGGGACAGTCCTGGTCTTTGCATCACACCAGCCCAGGCACCAAACTTGTGAATGAACACACCTTCAGAAGATCCCAGCCCCCAGCCTTCACATCTTACCAGCGGAGGCCCCACATGTCATGGAACAGACAAGCATCTCCTGTGTTTGAATTCCTGATTCAGAGAATCTGTGACATTAATAAAATGGAGTTTTAAGCCAAGTGTCTGGGTAATTTTTCATGTAGCAATGGTAAACAGGAACAAACATGTATAAGGTTCTTGATAGATCCTGTCAAATTGTTTTCCAAGCAACTTATAGCGATTTGGGCCCCCATTTAGAGCGTATGAGAGCGCCCGCCTCACTGCACTTTATCCACACTGGCACGTTCCAGAGTTTACCATTTGTTTAATTTACAAAATTTTTATTATGGAAACAAATAGCCACAAAAATGAGAAAATAGTATATGAACAGAGGCCCATGCACCCATCACCCAGCTTCAATAATTCCCACTCATATTCCCTCTCTTCCCCTTCTTACTCCCATCTCCTCTTTCTATCAGCAGAGCTATTTTCTTTCTATATCATTCTTCTCAAATAAAAGTATATTTGGCCCTGGCCGGTTTGGCTCAGCAGTTAGAGCATTGGGCTGTGGTCCGGAGAGACTTGGGTTCAGTTCCTGCCAGGGGCACGTACCTCGGTTGCAGTTTGTCCCTGGTCCTGGTTGGGTCGTGTGGGTGGCAGCCACTCGATGTGTCCCTTTCACATCGATGTTTCTCTCTCTCTCTCTTCCTCTCCCTCCCTTCCACTCTGTCTGAACAAAAAATGTCCTCAGGTGAGGATTAAAAAAAAAAAAAAAAAGTATATTTGCTTCTCTTGGTCAATGAAGACCAAGACTTGCCAGAAATAGCTAGATTAAACAATAAACACCAATAACGTAAGAAAATAAGATATTAGTAACTACATAGAAAATATTTACAAAAAGCTAGAGACTATTTTAAACACATCACATAGAATAACTCATTTAAACTTCATAGGAACTCTAAAAGGTAGGTAAAATTCATTATCATCACCTCATTTTACAGATGAGGAAACAGAGGGCCAGGGTAAGTAACTTGTTCCAGTTGTCACAGCTAGTTGTGAGTGGTACAGACATTGACACCAAGCAGTCTGGCTCCAAAGCCCACGCTGATCATCACTCTACATCACTGCTCTTAAAGGAGACTGATTTCTGGGGAAGTTTGGAGCAAACCAGTTTGTAAGGCACACTGAAGTGATTCTCTGATCCATCATTACCCCTCAGTCACTGGGGAGATCATTGAAAGCTGGAGATCACCTATGGAGCCATTTTACCAGATGACTCAAGTAGAAGTATTGCTGGTTTATGTGTGGAGACTTGTAATGAAAAAAGCCAGGCCAGAAAAGAGGAAAATGTGTTATAGCCTACTAAGGTCAGGCTAATAAGACCCTACTATATATGGAGTAAGGTCTTACTCATATTAAAAGGGGGGGGGGGGATCCAACTTATGGATTAATATGGAGGAATGGAACTGCCTCTTAGCTAATTCCTAAGGAAATAATGAAAAAAAAAAAAAAAAAAAGCAAAAGCAAGTCTTAAAAATTCACCAGTAATAGTTAAATGAGGAAAGGACACACTCTACAACATAAACCTCAAAAAGGCAGTCCAGGCCCTGGCTGGTGAAGTTCAGTTGGTTGAGCATCGTCCCATGCACCAAGAGGTCCCTGGTTCCATTCCAAGTCAGGGTACATGCCAGGCATTCGGGCTCCATCCTGACTCCCAGTAGGGAGTGTGCAGGAGACAGCCAATCAATGTTTCCCTCTCATCTTTCTCTCTCATCAATGTTTCTATCTCCCTCTCCCTCTCCCTTTCTCTCTCTGTAAAATAGCAATAAAAACAATCAATGAATACATACTTAAAAAATAAAAAAAAAAGGTCCTGGACGGTTTGGCTCAGCAGTTAGAACATTGACCTGAGGTCCAGAGAGACCAGGGTTCAGTTCCCGCTAAGGGCATGTACCTCGGTTGTAGTTTGTCCCCAGCCCTGGTTGGGTTGTGCAGGTGGCAGTCACTGCAGTCACTCGATGTGTCCCTTTCACGTTGATCTCTCTCTCTCTCTCTCTCTCTCTCTCTCTATCTGAACAAAAAACAAAAAAATGTCCTCGGGTAAGGATAAAAAAAAAATTTAAAAGGCAGTCCAGGAAGGACACAAGATTTGGGAGCCAAGGTCAGTAGCATCTTGGTAGGACTGCCAGTCCCAACTCATCCTGTCATAAGTCATAAAATTCTCAGCATTCCCATCGATACTAAAATCTCTAAAGAGCCCTGGCCGGTTTGGTTCAGCAGTTAGAGTGCTGGCCCGCGGACCAGAGAGTCCTGGGTTCGGTTCCCGCTAAGGGCACGTACCTCAGTTCCTTGGCCCTGGTTGGGGTCGTATGGGTGGCAACCAGTTGATGTGTCTCTCTCACATGGATGCTTCTCTCTCTCTCTTCCTCCCTCTCCCCCTCCCACTCTATCTGAAGGTAAATGGAGAAATATCCTCGGGTGAGGATAAAAAAAAAAAAATTAAAATCTCTAAAGTGCCAATCTATGCAGTTATCCTTATTATCCATTCCTCCATATTAATCCAGAAGTTGGATTTCCTGTTTTCCAATTGCAGTAAATAATGGCTGCTGAGTGAAACAGTCACCTAGAAGCACACAGCTGGGAGAGCTGTAGGGGGTCTACTCTCTTAGTATGAGAAGGGATCCAAAGCCTGTGGAAATGGATGCACCAGGTGGAATCAAGTCTCAGACAGAAATAAGCAGAGCTGAGGGTTTCTAGTGATGAGTGCACACACCCTCAGCTAACCCCCTACCATACAGCAAACAGGCAGCAAACATCAAGCCTGCCAATTACACCACTTGGGGGAAAACAAACTGGTCCCAGATAAGGTGGGAAGGCAGTCACGAAGTCACCCACACTCCCTCAGAGCCAACAGGGAACTTGAGCAAGATGAAAAGAATCAGCCCTGGCAAGGAGGCACCGGTGTGCCCTCGGGGCTGGGGGCGGAGCGGGGTGGGGGGTTGGTGGTGGAAGGAACAGAGTCTAACAGAAGACAAACACACACCGCAGCCTGCAGGAAAATTTAACTCCAGGAAAAGAAAGAACTGCTCTTACCGGAGTGTCAAGGACAAGGCAGAACCTGGTGATCGGGACCTTCAGGAGAAGACTACCGTGAAGAGGAGGGATTAACGAGAAGAAGAGAATTCCCACAGGAGAGATCCTCTTAAGGCCTCACCTGGAAGGTCCCAGACCAGATTTCTCTGTTTGACTCAGGGGAGTTGTCGGGGGAATATGTTCTACAGAAAGTAGCCTCATGGGGTGATCTGATCAAAAAATTTTAACTGGACAGCTCTAGGTGGGTAGTCACGCCCCAGGCATATAGCTTTTTTACTGAAAGGTTTATCTTTGCCTTAAGCAAGCCCTGTCCATTGTTTCTGTGCATCTAGGTTAACACGCCTTTGAAAAAAGTGAAACCACCCTGGAGGAGCACATAATCTTGTTTGTTAACTATCCAATCCCCGCCTTGCTTTCTCCTACCTTCCTGTCATCTTCCCTACATTCCCTCCTTAATTCCAAATGCATAAAAGAAGCATTTGAAATCTTGCTTTCTGGCAACTGTCATCCATATTGTCTCAAATACGCCAATAAAAACAATCTATAGGTTTGGACATTTCTTGCATCCACAGAGTGAACCAGCTCCAGCTTTAGGACCCTCACTGAACCCTTCAGAAAGAAGACAGCTATTTGAGCACCGATGTGTTAGGTACCGGGCTCTTTTCCTGTATTAGCTCTTTTCATCCTCACAGCAACCCAAGGGGAAACTTTTGCCCTGGGCCACACAGCTAGGGAGGTGGCCTGGATCAGAGTCTATCCTCTTACCTATTCTAGTCCCTCCACTCTCCTTTTCTCAAAAAAGTTTCCTCTTCCTCCTGAGCTGGAGGAGCTCATATGATTTACCAGGTAAGCAGGAGGACTAACCAGACTGCCTAGCTTTGGAGAAATTAAGAGTTCTTTGATTCTCCTCCCCACTCCTATCCTCAAAGAGAAGCTGGGAAGGAGTAAGGCATCTGCCACGTGGTTACATTTTCTTTTGCTAACAAAGCTTATTTTACATGTAAATTACCAGTTGAAATTAATCTGATCTTTATTAAGTGTTCAGATCTTTCTCTTAGGTAAATGAAAATCCCTTCACCAACAGGTTTAGCTTCCCAGGCTGTAGACTACACCCCTACCTAAAACACCCACACAGGTACACACAGCTTGCAGCAGTCTCTTAACACAGACATCATTATGACTCACAAGTAAGCATGGCTGGAGAATAAAGCACTCAAACAGAAGTTACATAAGCAGGGATGGCATCCACTTTTACTAGAGCAGTGCTAACATGACATAATGGATTGGAGATTAAATGAACAGAAGGCAGGATAGACCATTTACTGCCATGAGGTCCTGAAGTGAAGGATCTGCCTTGTAATCGCCAGTTCACTGTGGGGAGTGTCATATTCTACCAATTAACAATAAGCTCAATGATAAGCCCAAATTTTGATTCCAGAATTTTGCCTGCAAAACAGTGACTCTAGATGCTTTCCCTGTGGACTCCGCATCTTGTGTTTTCAAGTTACTGGCCTTTTGTAACTTCCACATGTGAATGATGATGAATTTTGATAACTTCAAGAAAGTACCTAGATTGTTTCAAACACCTCAACTTCCACATGTGAATGATGATGAATTTTGATAACTTCAAGAAAGTACCTAGATTGTTTCAAACTCCTCAAATCAAGAAGAGGAACCAGCGCCTTGGCCAGATTGGCTCAGCGGTAAGAGCATCAGTCTACAGACTGAAGTGGTGTGTGTTCGATTCCCAGTCAAGGGCACGTACCTGGTTGCAGGTTCAATCCCGGCCCTGTTCGGAGGTTGTGGGGGAGGCAGCCAATCAATGTGTCTCTCTCACGTGGATGTTTCTCTCTTCCTCCCTTTCTTCCAGTCTATCTAAAAGATCAATAAAACATATCCTCAGGTAAGGATTAACAAAAAAAAAAAAAGAAAAAAGAAAAAAAAAAATAGGAAAGAGCGAGAAAGTCAGGAACCTCAGCTCAGGAGCTTGAGGGTCCATAAAATGCCTACAACAGGGCAGCAAAAGCATTTGGCCCAACTGTCATACTTGCCTCCCTATTTAGTCCCCTCTGTCTCCCCCCAACCCCACGGGGGAGGGCAAACGCAGTCCCACCACCACAAGTTATGCTCGAGTTTCCCACACTTGGGGAAATCGCGGTCAGCGCATCCAGAGAGCAATGGATAAGCCTCCCCCTGGGAAACGGCCTTCGTGATCATGGTACCTCCCCTGCCAGGTAAGCATAGCCCTTCTGTATGGCTGGCAGCTCTGAGGTGTCACATGACTTCGGGGAAAGAGATGGCCCCAGGAGAAATCGAAACCACCCAATACCTCCTCTCTTCGTTATGCAGAATCACCCACCCCTCGACCAATCAAGTACCTCCCCTCTTCCTTATGCAGAATCACCCACCCCCTCGACCAATCAAGTTTTTCCCCTCTTCCTTATGCAGAATCACCCACCCCCTCGACCAATCAAGTTTTTCCCCTCTTCCTTATGCAGAATCACCCACCCCTCGACCAATCAAGTACCTCCCCTCTTCCTTATGCAGAATCACCCACCCCTCGACCAATCAAGTACCTCCCCTCTTCCTTATGCAGAATCACCCACCCCTCGACCAATCAAGTACCTCCCCTCTTCCTTATGCAGAATCACCCACCCCCTCGACCAATCAAGTACCTCCCCTCTTCCTTATGCAGAATCACCCACCCCTCGACCAATCAAGTACCTCCCCTCTTCCTTATGCAGAATCACCCACCCCTCGACCAATCAAGTACCTCCCCTCTTCGTCCCTCAACCTCCCCTATAAAACTTTCCTGGCAGACTTAACAGCGTGACTTCCCTGGCCCAACCCCGGACCAGCGAACCTCCCCCAGCAGTGCTCCTGCCCGCTTTTGTGGTTCCATTTCTTCCTTCCTCGGTGAGGAACCGTACATTTGGTGCCAAAACCCGGGAGGAGCTTGAGCCCTCTGGGCAGCTCATCTCCCTCCCTCCTGAGGAAGGCCAGGGGCCACCGACCTCCTATCCAGTTCGGCTTACGGTGTGGTAGCCTCCCCTCCGCTCCGGGACCTCCTATCCTTTCGGGGTGCGTGGGGCTCCATTCTGAGTGAGTGGGGCTCCGCAGAGACACTCCGGACGCCCCCCACTCTTTCTGTCTGTCCAGTGACCAGAGATTGAGTTGCGGGGCACCAGTTCTCCTCTCTGATCACCCCGGGACTGAGGCTGACCATGGGCCATCAGGAGTCTCCACCGGACTCGGAGACACCTCTAGGGTGTCTCATACTAAACCTCTCAAAAATAGATCCCTCCCCAAAGAAGAAACTGGCCTTCTTCTCCCCCCGGGCTTGGCCACAATATCCACTAGACAGTCTATCTAGATGGCCTCCTGAGGGGACTTTCGATTTTAACATACTCACCGACTTAACAAAACTTTTGCCAAAGAAATGGGAGACGGTCGGAAGTCCCTTACGTTCAGGCCTGTGGTATTTGCGCCCGGTCCTAACCCGTGTGCCTCCTGCTCCACGGCTCAGGTCCTCCCAGCCAAGGACACCCCTCCAGACCCTCCGCTCCTGACCTCTCCTCCTTTGCTGACCCCCCAGAAGAACTTTCTCCACCCCCATCCTCACATTCCTTTCTGGTCATGCCCTCTTGCCCGATACCTCTTTTGGGCCGAGACATAACTCCACAGCCTTGGAGCTGCCATCCAACCGACATCTCACCTCCGGCCTCCTCATCTCCTCTTACCCCTCCTTGCCGGAGACTCTCCCTCCACCACTGACCTCTCTCTCTCTCACACCCCACCCATTCCCCCAGATATTGTCGACCCTCGGGTCTGGGGCACCTCTACTCTGACAGTAGCCACACACCATACTCCCATTCTTATCCGACTAGAGGAGCCCTCTCAGCACCCGTCAAGGCCGCAATTCCCTATTTTGGCTGCCCACCGCCAAGGCCTCAAGCCTATCATAACCCTTCTAAGTCAGGGTCTACTGATCCCCACCGACTCACCCTGCAACACCCCTATCCTTCCTGTTCGAAAACCCTCAGGGGCTTATCGCCTCATCCAGGACCTACGTTTAATAAACGAGGCGGTTGTTCCCCTCCATCCAGTACTCCCCAACCCTTACACCCTACTTTCACACATCCCACCGGATACCACTCACTTCACCATCCTAGACTCAAAGATGCTTTTTTTTACTGTCCCTCTCCACCCCGATTCCTACTTTTTATTTGCCTTTACCTGGCCCGACCCAGACACAACATAGCCCAGCAGCTCACCTGGACCGTCCTGCCCCAGGGATTTCGCGACAGCCCACACCTATTTGGGCAGGCCCTGGTGCGGGACCTCACTCCTGTTCGCTTGAGCCCAGTACTCTCCTCCAGTATGTCGATGACCTCCTCCTCTGCAGCCCCTCGCTTTCCACCTCAAGACAACATACCGCCACCCTTCTAAGGTTCCTGGGTCCCAGGGGATACCGAGTCTCCTCTACTAAGGCCCAGCTTCATACCAAGACTGTCACCTACTTGGGAGTTTCTCTAACCCCTATCACAAGGAGTCTTACCACAGACCGGACCCAGGCCCTCCGCAGCCCCCAGCCACCTGAGACAGATGAACAGATCTAATCCTTCCTTGGCCTGATGGGCTTTTTCAGACACTGGATACCTAGTTTTGCCTCCCTAGCCAAGCCTCTCTACACGGCAGCCAAGGAGACCCCTCCAGGACCCATCATCTCATCCAATACCAGAAAAAGGGCTTTCACCACCCTCTGAGACACCTTCATCTCTTCTTCTCCTCTCGTTCTGCCTGACCCCAGACGCCCCTTTCACCTTTTTACAGATGAAAAACAAGGAAATGCAGTAGGGGTCCTAACTCAGCCGATAGGGCCCAGCCACCTCCCAGTGGCACCTTTCCAGTTAGATACACTGTCCGGGAACGGCCACCCTGCCTTCGGGCGCTGGGCGCTGCAGCTGGGCTTACAAAGGAAGCAGCCACACTGACTCTGCCAGCCCATATCCGTCTCTCCCCACAAAGGCTCAATGATCTCTCACCGAAATCTCTCTCCCTCTTAGCTCCTTCCCGAATACAGGAATTCCACCTCCTCTTCCTAGAAAATCCTTCCATCACTCTCTCACCTTCCCCCCATCTCAACCCAGCCCCCTTGCTTCCGTTCCGGCCACGCTACCGGAACCTACCCATCCTGTCCAGGACGGACAGACTCTCTCAGCAGACCCGGGAGGGTCTGTCTGACTCACCTTTAGAAAACCCGGACCTTGTCCTTCTTGTAGATGGGAGTTCAGCACTGGGGCCCGATGGGTTGTGGTGGGCGGTCTACGTGGTAGTCACTGACTCCTCTACTCTAGAGGCCCAGCGCCTTCCAGATGGCACCACTCCCCAAAAGGCTCTTACCCGGGCACCATTCTAGCCCGGGGGAAACGGGTAACCATCTATACCGACTCTAAATATGCCTTTTTCATCACCCCTAGCCACTCTGCACTCTGGAGGGAATGGGGATTCCTCACTACCAAGGACTCCCCCGTTATCAATGGTACCCTCATCTGCATTGCAAAGGACATCAAACCTCACAGGATCCTGTTTCTCTAGGGAACCCTTGTGCAGACACAATAGCTCGGGGTCTCACCTCGGACACCTCTACACCCATCATGTTTCTCTCCACTCCCATTAAGCCCTCTTACACTTCCCAGGAAGAGGAGACTCTTCTACAAAAGGGAGGAAGAAGAACTGAGCAGGGATGGGTATTCCTCGAAGACAAAGTTGCCCTGCGGGGGAGCAGGCTGCGGCCCTCCGCTCTGACATCCACCGCTCCCCACATATAGGGCCTGAACCCCTGGACCGGTTTCTGCAGCCACTTCTCCTCCCAGGCCTCCAGCGAGCTATTGAAGAAGTACATGCGGCCTGTGCTATCTGCTTAAAGACCTCTCCTCGAGGGGGGTCTCCAGCCCCGATTCTCTACCCACCAAATGAGAGGACATCAGCCAGCCCAAAACTGGCAAATTGATTTCACCTGTATGGCTCCTCACAAAAAAACTCCACTACCGTCTTACCTTTGTTGATACCTTTTCAGGATGGGTCGAGGCCTTTCCCACCCCCGGGAAACAGCGGACACCGTCGCCTCAATCCTCATTGACCAGGTCGTCCCACATTTTGGACTGCCGACGACCATTCGATCAGACAACGGTCCTGCCTTTACTGCCCAAGTGATTCAGCAGGTAGCGAACTCCCTTAACATCACCTGGAAACTCCACATACCATATCATCCCCAGTCATCTGTATCCTAAAAAACCACCTGACCAAACTTTCTATTGAGGCCAAACTCTCCTGGCCAGTCCTTCTCCCTCTCGCTCTCACCAGGACTAGAGCTACTCCACGAGCCCCTACTGGGCTCAGCCCCTTTGAACTGCTTTACAGGAGACCATTTCTAATTAACCACAATGTTCCCATAAACCCCCCACCTCTGGCCACACACCCCCCTTTCCTATCGCTGCTCTACCACCTCTTGAGGGAATATGCAGATCAGACCCTCCCACCTATAGGGGGCCCCGACGCCCAGCCCACGGTTCCCCTCCAGCAGGAGACAGCGTCCTCCTACGAGAACTCCAGCCTGGCTCCTTGCAACTTCGGTGGACGGGACCCCATACGGTAATATTAACCACCCCCATGGGGACCAAACTCCTGGAAGAGACTCCCTGGTACCATGTTTCCTGCCTCAAACTGGCCCCGGCCCAAGACCACTGGCAATCCGAACCCTTGGCCCCCACCCATCTCCGGATTACCTGGAGCCCGGCTCCCTTGGCCCCTCCTCCTGCTCTGATCCTCATTCCCGGAATTCCCAGTAAGACACCAGATCCAGGCCTACGTCTGGCATTTCTATGTACAAGAAAGCTGGACTGAAGGTGGGACAACCCACACCCACTTCCTAACCACAGTGGGCTGCCAGCCTGAGGGCTGCCAGGCAGCGGTTACCATCACAGCCCAGAGGTCAAAAATAAAAAGTGCACCTGATTCCAGCAGCTCCGCCGTTTGTTTCCTTCACGAACAGACCCGGGATCACTACCGCTGGTGGCCTGAGACATTTGGAGGCTGCCCCTACCGGGCCTGTGCCATAAACTACCTCGGGCCGTCCAAATTTAAGCTCATCATCAAAGACCCCTGGGACAGAAATGGGTAAAAGGTGTAGAAGGAAAAGTCTACAGATGGCACATGGACAGCTACCTCTCAGGTTCCTTAAAAATTTCCAGACCTTTACCCACATCATCCCAGAACCCGTAGAACAACTGGGACAAATGTCCAATACCATCCCACATAATGAGGCCGCCCTGGACAGTCACCTGCAACCCCGAAAAGACCCACTCCCCTGGCTGGCCCTGATACGTCAAGGGGCAGAAACCTTGAATCACTCAGGACTGGGTAGTGTTACTGACTGCTTCATGTGTGCTTTTCTTGGCTGTTCACCACTCACGGCAGTTCCCCTAATCCAGGGCTTCAACGACTCGACTCCGCCCAGCCCACCCTTTCCTCCACTGACAGAGGTACCCCTATTCCCGGAATTCCTCGCCCAAAACTTCTCTATCTGTTACAGGGGCTCTTCTACCTCCTCATCTCATGTCCCTCGCAACTCCGCTATCGTGGTCACTGCTTTACTCAATGCACCACCTGGAGGATTCTTTGGTGCAATGAAACCCTAACTAAATCTATAAACACCTCATCCCCTCGTCCCTGCTTACTGGTTACCCTAGTACCCCAACTTATGATGTGTGGCCAAGCGGAATTCCTCTCCTTGCTATCCCAACCAGCCCACCGGGAGAAAAGAGCAGTCTTTCTCCGGGTCCTGGTGGGCTCCCTTTAGCCTCCTCCCTCGTTGCCGCAGGTATGGGAGGTGGCGCCACAGGACACAGCATAACAACCCCTTCCCAGCTGGAAGAAAACTCCACATAGCTGTAGAGGCGTCAGCAGCATCCCTAGCCTTTCTCCAGTGCCAGATCACCTCCCTTGCTCAGGTTACACTCCAAAATCGACGGGCACTAGACCTACTAACAGCGGACAAGGGAGGGACCTGTCTCTTCCTCCAAGAACAATGCTGCTACTATATCAGTGAGGCTGGTCTAGCAGAAGAAAATATCAACGTCCTGAATCGCCTGCAAGACGAGCTCCGCAGGAAGCAGACAACGGATAACCCTTTCTCAGGATGGTGGCAGTCACCAGCATTTCCATGGGTTGCACCCATCCTAGGCCCTTTCTTAATTATCTGCCTATTCCTGATGTTGGCTCCTTTTTTCCTCAGATTTTTACAAAGCCGCATCCATGAGGTCTCTCGAGTAGCCATCAACCAGATGCTACTTCACTCCTACACGCCACCCCCTCTGAGCTGCCTACCACGGACCTTCCCTCCCCATGACGCCCCTACCCAGTAGGAAGCAGCCAGACAGGAAACGGCGCCCATATCCAACACAAAGGGTCCGAATGTAAGGTCGGTGGGCTCCGAGGAGTCACATGACTTCATGGGGGAAAAGATGGCCCGAGGAGAAATCCAAACCATCAAACAAATACCTCTTCTCTTCGTTATGCAGAATCACCCCCCTTACCCCTCGACCAATCAAGTACCTCCTCTCTTCGTTCCTCAGCCTCTCCTATAAAACTTTCCTGGGTGGACATAACAGTGCAACTTTCCTGGCCCGAACCTCGCCCGGGAGTGCTCCCATAAACCTTTCTTGCCCGCTTTTGCGGCTCCATTTCTCTTTCTTCCTTGGTGAGAAACCTTACACCCTCTATCTTAATTGTTCCTTGATCCTTCTCTAAAATATTTGATGTATGTGAGGATGGAAAACTTGTGAGAATAGGAGGGGCAGAAGAAGTTGATATGCCCTACCCTCAATGATCTATTCTTTATAACTATTTATCACACATTAGCATTGTTATTGCTTTCTCTGTCGTACACCCACCTGACCGCACATGTGCAGGTGTTCATTGTAAGGTATGTAATGGAGAGTATGATTGACCTATTATGGAGAATAGTGGCTGAGGCCTACGTTGGCACAGGTAAAACTCCCTCCCCACGGAATGTAAGCTTTAAGGCAGAAAATGATCGCACATTTTGAGAAACTGAGGCCACCAGTTTGTACACCTGAGGCAACCGTGGGTGTAGATTTCAATATAGAACAAGTTCGTAAGAACTATTTCTTAGAAACATCTTGGGGATATAAGTACTTTGAGTGGTCACATGTTTAGGGGGCAGAAGAAGGACGTAGACCAGTGGGAGAATTTGGAAGAGTAGCAAGAGAAGGAGAAGGACCAGGAAAAAAACAATTTCACAGAAGTCAAGAAAGTAGAGTTTCAAGAAGGAAGGAGAGAGGTAAATGTGCCCAAATATTAGGCTTCTTGAAACTTTTTACCTTATAAAAAGTTTTTCTGGCCCAGCTGGTGTGGCTCAGTGGGTTAAGCCGTCCCATGGACTGAGAAGTCCTGGTTCGATTCCTGGTCAGGGGACAAGCCTGGGGTTTTGGGCTCGATCCCCAGTAGGGGGGCATGCAGGAGGCAGCTGATCAATGATTCTTTCTCACATTGATGTTTCTCTCTCCCTTCCTCTCTCTCTAAAATATCAATAAAAACATATTTTTTGAAAAAGTTTTTTCTGGATTCTACATATTCTGCTCACCATCTCTCCCCAACTACTGTCCAACCACACACACTCTTCCTTAAAAGAAGTCCTCCAACCCGTTACTGAGTAATCCAATCTACTTTCATTGTTTCAGTCCCCAATTTAGTCCTCCTGCCTAGACCTCCCCCGGTGGTTTAGGCTCATTTTTTCCAACTACAAGCATACCTCAGAAATATTGCAGGTTCAGTCCCAGTCCACCACGATGAAGGTATTCTAACAAAGCAGTCATAATCATTTTGCTGTGGAGGGTCTTGCCTTCAATTTGTAAAAAACAACATCCATGACGTTCAATAAAACAAGGTAAGCCTGTGCTTGCTAAGCATTTTCTTTTTAATTTTTTATTGTTGCTAAGCATTTTCACTTGGATGTTCCACAGATCCAACCGAATCCTTCATTCTTCTTTTTAGTCTTCAACTCTCAGCGAGACTCAGTAGTATCTAATCCCAAGGCTTGCCCCTTTGGGTTCCTAAATGTTTCTCAAATTCATCACCCCTTTTCCAGACTGAGTTTCAGCCACATCATTTCTCTCCTCTCCCACCACTGGTCTTCTGTTATTGGTCTCCCATCTCTGGTCCTTCCTCCCTCAAATCTACCCTTCCCACATTCTCAGAGTCACCTGATGGCAAAGCTCACAGTCTCTCTCTCCTGTTTAAAACTGTCCATTTGGTGTCCATAATCCACAGACACTGTGAAAACAACCTAAGTGTCCATTGATGGACGAATGGATAAAGAAAGTATATGTACCTACAATGGAATATTACCCAGTTGTAAAAACAAAAGAAATCTTGCCATTTGGGATAACCTGGATGGACCCTGAGGACATTGTTCAAAGTTAAATAAGTCTGACAGAGAAAGACAAATATCATATGATCTCACCTATATGTGGAATAATAAAAAAAAAAGCTCACTGATACAGAGAACAGATTGATGATTGCCAGAGGCAGGGTGTGGGGAAATGAGCAAAATGAGTGTCAGCGGTCAAAGGTACAAACTTCCAGTTATAAAATAAATAAGTCATGGGGATGTAACGTACAACATGGTGACTATACTATATATTTGCAAGTTGCTAGGAGAGTAGATCTCAAAAGTTCTCATCACAAGACAAACAAAATTTTAACTATGTATGGTATGTACGTTAACTAACTGTGGTGATTATTTCACATTATATACAAATATCAAATCATTATGTTGCACACTTAAAACGAATATCATGGTATATGTCAATTATATCTCTTTTCTTAAAAATGAAACAAAACAAAACCCATTTGCTGCCCAGCAACCACTGGATAACGTCTAAATGGGCCTTTCACCACCCAGCCCTGCATCCCTCCTGTCTCCTCTCAGTGCTCCTTCTTCAAGCTCCAACGGCAATGAATTTCATAAGTTTCCAGTTACGCAGACACTTTTTTATTCCTCTATATCTCTGCTCGTACCCCTCCCTAAGCCCAGTTTAGCCTATCTCACTCTCATACTCTAAGGCTCATCTCCCTTTTGCTTTCTCCAAAAAGCTTACCTGATCCTCTAGACTAGTTCTCCCCCCATTACCTTATACATTGTAGGATTTTTTAGGTCACGCAGGTAAAACACTCAGAATAGTGCCTGGTGTACAATGATTACTCCAGTGTACGTTATACAGAGACGTGATTACATCCCACGTTGTGATATAAGAGCCTGTTGTTGTTTCTATTAGACACTGATCTCCTGAGGACTTGCCAGATGCCAGCCCCACTCTATCCTTCTCCTTCATGCTCTGCTCCAGAAAGCTGATGTATAGACTGTATCAAGCAGCTTCCTCTCACCAACTTCCAGCTGGCTTGGAAGGGGCACCATGGGGTAAGGAGAGTGAGGTCAGGCTTTTATTCCCCAGCTCCCTTCTTGCTAGGTTGCCATCTGCTAACTGTGCTTTGACTAAATGCCACTCTGTATCAGGAAGCATCTCTACATAGCTTGCTGGTAATCCTCCTATACTTCCCATGGTCCAGTAGCTATGCCCCACCCCCACCCCATTTCAGGCCTAAAGATAGCCATCTCCACTATTACTAGCCTTACACTACCCCTTGTGGCTTCCTTAAACTCTATCTACATTCTCCTCAAATGACCCAATTTGAAGTGCCATCTGTTTCCTGCTGGGACCCTAACTGATACAAGGACAATGACGGTTTACTCATCTCCGGAGCCTCACATTCAGCGTAGTGCTTGGCATCTAGTAGGAGCTCGATAATGGTTGAATGAATAATGAAAATATGTATCATCCTGCTGAAGTTGCCAAGTCATGGTCAACTATGTCTGACATAACAGAAAGTGTTAGTAATTGATGAACTAATCAAATTTAGGTTAAAGAGGAGGTAGAAGGAGATGCTTCTAAAAGCAGAGGTAGGGGATTAGTCTCCCCAGGGGGACTCAGAATTAGCTAGGATGAGAAAAGAGAGGGGATGGTCTGAATCTTCCTGGTGGATTTAGAAGTTCACCTTTGGAATGTGAAGAAGGTTAGAACAATTGATGTGAAAGACCAGATATGAAAGATATAGAAAAAAGAACTGTCAGCTAGCAGAAAAAGCTGAGTTGATGTTAGTATATCTTTTTTTTTTGCATTTGCATATATTTATGGTATGCCAGGGCAGCATTTCTCTGAGTTGGATGCAGGAACAGAATTAAAATAAACATTGTATTGAACGCTTCCACATGCCAAGCGTTGTGGTAGGATCTGGAGACACAGGAATGAATGAGACCCAATTTCTATCCTTGAAAAGTTCACATTAGAGAGAGGAAGTCAAACATGTAAACAAAGCATTTCAAAGCCACCTGGCTAGTATTATGACCTGTGGGGAATGCCAGCAGGAAGGGCTATCTAACCCAGCCTTGGGGAGAGAATGGGAAAGAAGTCCAGAAGACTTCCTGAGGAGGTGAGCTCTCTGAGACACCTTAAGAGGCATTCAAGTGAAGAAGGGCAGCCTAGAATTGAGGTACAGTCAGAAGAAAAGGTCAACGTAGAGAAAAGAATAGGACCCCTTCACCCAACCCCAGGTCCAAGATCTAAACGCTATGATCTACATAGAAAACACTAATGTTTTTATCATTAGCTTTAATTACAAAAGATACCATTACAACATGTCTATAAAGAATGCAAGGAAACCAAAAGAGGTTTTCAGAGTAACAACAGAAAATCTGCGTTCACCTCATTACCTGCTCCCTTCGTTCCTCAGACAGTTCATGAAGCCTTCTGACAGCTAGGTAGGTCTCCCAGATTTCTTCTATGCATGGTGAAATATTTTGGTATATTAATCAGAATGGCTGTCTTCAGTATTTGTTGCTTTAGATAATTTGGGGGGTAATTTTTGATTATGTGTTGACACGTGCAGTCGTATTTCTCACATACCCACACGTTAAAGAAGGCTCCTCAGGAAGGGGCTTCACAGGTATCAAGACAGCTCATGGCCAAAACTTTGGATTCCAAAGACCTGAAGGAAGGGTATTCTAGTTCCCAAAATTTGATGTTATGAATCAAAATCAAAGCCCTGAAACATTTGGGGCTAAAATCTCATGGCACAACCAGCAGTCTGGAAATAGAATGGATGAAGAGCCCAACTTCCTGCCACCAGAGACTAGCTAGGAAGTGGAGTGATGGAAGGAACAGGATATGACAAAGGGTGGGGTGGGGGTGGCTGTGTGTCTCAGAATGACACACAAGGCATGAAACAACCACACTTATAGAAGAAGAGGCTCCACCTTCTTTTCTGTGCCCAGCAGAGAGCCAGCAGGGGACAAGGCAGTGTCTGCAGAGGGTCCCGCAGCCAAATGAAGAAACAGAACCAAGAAACACTTTAGTTGTTCCCTGGTTGCCCTATAAGCAGCAGCCCTGGACAGCATCGGTTGTCCAGCATATATGATGTCTGTTTATGCCCCGGAACTTTGCCCTTTTCAAGGCCCAGGCCATTTATAGGCCTCTAAGATGAAGGGTGGAGCCAGAATACATAAGAAGAGTTGAGGTGGAGGAGCAAACTCCAGTATCCACAGGAGGTAGCCTCAGGAGAGCCAGCTTCAGACCTCTGCACTGCCAGGACAGAGGGGACCACAGCCCAATATACATTTGGATACAGGTGAAGATGTTGGCTAGTACTCACCAATCATACTACATAGACTATGCCATAACTTAATAGTTGTAACTTTCAGCATCTGGAGCAGTAAGAACAAAGTAAGTCCTCAATAAACATATGTTTACTAAGTGAACAGTATATGAGTGATCTTTCCACAAAGAACATATGAATTTCCACTATTCCTTTAATTGGCTGTACCGTACTCTATCATATGATATAATCTATTTAACTATTTCCCTACTAATCAACATTTCAGCAAGTGTATTTCTGTAGATTAGATACAAAGTACAACTGCTAAGCCAAAGGATATAAACAGTTTGATAGATATAGCCAAATTGTCCTTCAAAAAAGATATGTCAATGTATACTCCTAGTGAAAGTAAATGATATGATAGCCAACGTTGATTGTGAGTTTATTGTACCCAAGGCATCTTTTCAAATATTCTGCATGGATTGATTAATTTATTACTTAAAACAACCCTTTAAGATAGGTTTGGACATACAAATGGCCAAGAGATATATGAAGAAATGCTCAACATCACCAATCATCAGAGAGATGCAAATTAAAACAACAATGAGGTATCACCTCACACCTGTCAGAATGGCCGCCATCAACAAATCATCAAACAACAAGTGTTGGTGAGGGTGTGGAGAAAAGGGGACTCTAGCACACTGCTGGTGGGAATGCAGACTGGTGCAGCCACTATGGAAAACAACATGGTGTTACCTCAAAAAATTAAAAATTGAACTGCCATTTGACCCAGTGATCCCGCTTCTAGGAATATACCCTAAGAAGACTGAAACACCAATCAGAAAGAATATATGTACCCCCCATGTTCATAGTAGCACTATTTACAATAGCTAAGATCTGGAAACAGCCCAAGTGTCCATCAGTAGACGAATGATAAAAAAGCAGTGGTACATATACACAATGGAGTACTATGCAGCTGTAAGAAAGAAAGATCTCTCATCCTTTGAGACGACATGGAGGGACCTGGAAAGTATTATCCTGAGTGAAATAAGCCAAGCAGAAAAAGTCAAATACCACATGATCTCACTTATATACCAAATATAATGAACATAACAGTCTGAGGAATACGGTAGACCCAGAAACATGGAAGTAGGGCACAGACTGACATCCCTCAGAAGAGGGGGTGAGGGGAGGGTGGGAAGAGATAAACCACAGAACTTATATGCATGTACACATAACCAATGGACATGGACAACAAAGCCGGGGAAGGGGCTGGGGGTTTGGGGAGGAGGGTGTCAATGGGGTAAAAAGGAGAAACATCTGTAACAAAATAAAATAAAAAGATAGGTTTGTTTGTTTTTTTAATCTTTACCTGAGGATATGTTTGTTTGTTTGTTTTTTATCCTCATCCGAGGACATTTTTCCATTTTTTGTACAGACAGAGTGGGAGGGAAAGAGAGGAAGAGAGAGAGAGGGAAACATCGATGTGAAAGGGACACATCGAGTGGCTGCCACCCGCACGACCAACCAGGGCCGGGGACAAACTGCAACCGAGGTACATGCCCTTAGCAGGAACCGAACCCGGGTCTCTCCGGACCGCAGGCGGATGCTCTAACTGCTGAGCCAAACCGGCCAGGGCTACCTGAGGATATGTTTATTGATTTTAGAGAGGGAAGGAGAGAGAGAGAAAGAGAGACGGAGGAGAGAAACATCAATATAGGAGAGAAACATCAACTGGTTGCCTCCCATATGTGCCCCAACAGGTGATTGAACTCACAACCTAGGTATGTGCCCTGACTGGGAATCAAACTCGAGAACTTTTGGCTCATGAGATGACACTCCAACCAAGTGAGTCACACCAGCCAGGGCTAAGATAGGTATTTTTATCTTCATGCTACATAGTTTAGAAACTGGAACACAGACAAGTCAAATAACTTGACCAAAATCATGGGTTAGTAAATTGGATACCAGAGCATATGTCCTTAACCATGTGCCTCTCTGAGGAAGGGTATCAATAATATGAGAACATAATATAATATACAAGCTGGCAGCTCAAAATGGATGTAAAAGATAAAATGTTAGCAAGTTGACTCCATGTGGCCACTTCTCCAGAAGACACAGATTTTAATATTTTTGTGACTAAACCAAAAGTTCTGATGTTCTTGCTGACAATGTGAGAGTATCAGCTGGGGATCTGAGTTGCAGACAGCAGAATCCACTGTCGCTAGTTTCAACAGAAGTAAATGTATCGTTGCTATCTCAGTTTACAGAATTTCCAAGAGGGCCAGAACCAAGTTTGATGGCCACACAGCCAAGAACAATGCTGCCAGGAGAAACACCCAACTACACCAGGAGCCTGTCCAACACCAGGAACACTTGCAGCTGCTGTGGAGACCACTGGCCACTGGACAGCTGTGCAACCATCCAGCTTCCCTGGAAGATCACAGTCTCCACCACCAGATCCTCTCTCCCCAGAGGCTGCCAGCTCCTATTCTCTCCACCCTCCAACTTTCTCATGGACGCTACTCGCAAAGGAGTCTGAGAAATAGATTTGTTTTGCTTTCTAGCCTCTGAGGTACAACTGAGAAGGGTTTGGAGTGAATTCTACACCACTGGCAGATTCCGATATATTTCAAGAGGATGCCTGAAATCATAGATGGTACCAAACCCTGTATATACTATGTTTTTTCCCACACATGCATACCTATGATAAAGTTAAATGTATAAAATAGGCACAGTAAGATATTAAACAACAATAACTAATAATAAACTAGAATTATTATAACAATATACTGTAATTAAAGTTATGTGAATGTGGTCACTCATCTCCGAGGATCCCTCAATGAAGCCTTTGTACAGGCTCAGTGTTTCTGGTGCAACATGTTACCTGTCACTCAAAGCACACCGTGTGTTCATGTCTTCCACCCACAGAGTTCATGCCTTTTCCATCCTATGTAAGCACTCATCATGTACTGCGGCCATAGTTTCAGTTTGAGGTGCAACAGCAAAACCAGCACACATTTCTGTTTCCTTCACAATTTCACAAATGTAAAATGTGTATTTGTTCTTACCATAGGTCTTAGCAACCTTAGCATATGATTATTTTCTTTCCTCATTAAGTTAAGCACTTTCACCTTTTCACTCAGAGGAAGCACTTTACGGCATCTCGTTGGCACATCCAAATGGCCAGCTTCACTATTCTTGAGTTTGGGGCCATTATTAAGAAAAATAACGGTGACTTGAACACAAGCACTGAGATCCTGGGACAGTCCTTCTGCTCACCTAGTGATGAACGGGAGTGTATACAGCATGGAGACACTGGACCAAGGGATGATTCAGGTCCCAGGGGGACCTCATGAGATTTCATCACATGACCCAGAATGGCACACAATTTAAAACTAAGGAATTGTTCATTTCTGGAATTTTCCATTTTATATTTTTGGAACTTTGTGGACCATTGGTTACTGAAACCACAGGAAGCAGAAGCATGAATAAGGGAGGCTTACTAAAAACATACACCTTTTCTCCCTAAGGATTCAGTGAAGTTTTGTCCTCTGAATGAGGGAGAAAAAAAATATGAAGAAAAAATGTGATCTCTACATACCTTTATTTTGGCTGAATTGGACATTTTGCAATTTGTCATACAAATGAGGGCAGGGCTCTGAGTGAGAACTAGCTCCAGCTGTGAGGAGAATAAAGCAGAACTGGAAACTGGTAAAGATTTGACATTTCCAAGGTAACTGAGCACCTGTTTTTGTTTTGTTTTTTAAGGTGTCATAAATAGTATTGTAATTATTTCACAATTGGTCCTGTGGTCTAAATAGGATAGAGAATCACCGCCCCTCCCCTCCCCGGTCCCCCCTCCTATTTCTTCTCCCCAGTACCCCAAGGCTGGCCAGCTTTACAACTCTGTCTTCTATAAAGATCAGGATAACCTACCCTACCCTGCTCCCTGCCCTCTACTTGCTGTCCACCAAGGCAGCGGGTGAGGTGAGGAGTCAGACAGGCACGGTTTGGATCCCAGCTTTGTAACCTTGGGTAAGTTAGTTAACCTACCTGAGCCTCCATTTTCAACTCTGTAAAATAGAGAAAATAAGAGTACCCACCTCAGGTCCTGGCCAGTTTTGCTCAGCGGTTAGAGTATCTGCCCACAAACCAAAGGGTTTTGGGTTCAAATCTCAGTCAAGGGAACAAACCTGGGTTGCATGTTTGATCCCCAGCTGCAGTTGGGGTTCTGCGGGAGGCAACGATTGATGCCTCTCTCTCTCTTTCCCTCCATCCCTTTCTCCCTTCCACTCTTCCACTCTATCTAAAAATCAATGGAGCCCTGGTCGGTTTGGCTCAGCGGTTAACGCATCAGCCTGCGGTCCAGAGAAACCCAGGTGCAGTTCCCGCTAAGGGCACGTACTTCAGTTGCAGTTTGTTCCCAGCCCTGGTGAAATTGTGCGGGTGGCAACCACTCGATGTGTCCCTTTCACGATGATGTTTCTCTCTCTCTCTCTCTCTCTTTTTTTTTGTTACAGATGTTTCTCCTTTTTTACCCCATTGGCACCCCCCATCCCATCCTCCCCAGCCCTGTCCCCGGCTTTGTTGTCTATGTCAATTGGTTATGCATACATGCATATAAGTTCTGTGGTTTATCTCTTCCCACCCTCCTCCCACCCCCTCTTCTGAGGGCTGTCAGTCTGTGCCCTACTTCCATGTTTCTGGGTTTGCCGTATTCCTCAGACTGTTATGTTCATTATATTTGGTATATAAGTGAGATCATGTGGTATTTGACTTTTTCTGCTTGGCTTATTTCACTTAGGATAATACTTTCCAGGTCCCTCCATGTCGTCTCAAAGCATAAGAGATCTTTCTTTCTTACAGCTGCATAGAACTCCATTGTGTATATGTACCACAGCTTTTTTATCATTCGTCTACTGATGGACACTTGGGCTGTTTCCAGATCTTAGCTATTGTAAACAGTGCTGCTATGAACATGGGGGTACATATATTCTTTCTGATTGGTGTTTCAGTCTTCTTAGGGTATATTCCTAGAAGCGGGATCACTGGGTCAAATGGCAATTCAATCTTTAATTTTTTGAGGTAACACCATATTGTTTTCCATAGTGGCTGCACTTATCCATTTTGAGTTTATTTTTGTGTATGATGTAAGTTGATGGTCTACTTTCATTTTTTTGCATGTACTAGAGTCCCCTTTTCTCCACACCCTCACCAACACTTGTTGTTTGATGATTTGTTGATGGCGGCCATTCTGACAGGTGTGAGGTGATACCTCATTGTTGTTTTAATTTGCATCTCCCTGATGCGTAGTGATGTTGAGCATTTCTGCATATGTCTCTTGGCCATTTGTATGTCCTTTTTGGAGAGGTGTCTATTCAGCTCCTCTACCCATTTTTTAGTTGAGTTCTTTGTCTTCCTTTTGTTGAGTTGTATGAGCACCCTATATATATTGGAAATTAACCCCTTATCTGATATATCATTGGCAATGATGTTCTCCCATACAGTGGGTTGCCTTTCCATTTTGATGATTGTTTCTTTTGCTGTGCAGAAGCTTTTTAGTTTGATGTAGTCCCATGTGTTCATTTTTTCCTTTGTTTCTGTCGCCTTAGGTGATGCATCAGTGAAAATTCTGCTGCGTATGGTGTCTGAAATTTTGATGCCTACATTTCCTTCTAGAATTCTTATGAATTCACGGGTCACATTTCAGTCTTTTATCCATTTTGAGTTTATTTTTGTGTATGGTGTAAGTTGATGGTCTACTTTCATTTTTTTTCCCAACACCATTTATTAAAGAGGCTGTCTTTACTCCACTGTATGTTCTTGCCACCTTTGTCAAATATTAATTGAGCGTATTGCCTTGGGTCTATTTCTGGGTTCTCAGTTCTGTTCCACTGGTCTATATGCCTGTTCTTGTGACAGTATCAGGCTGTTTTGATTACAGTCACTTTGTAGTATAACCTGATATCTGGTATTGTGATTCCACCTACTTTATCCTTCTTTTTCAAAATTGCTGTGGCTATTCGGAGACTTTTTTGGTTCCACATGAACTTTTGAAGTATTTGTTCTAGTTCTGTGAAATATGTCGTTGGTATTTTGATGGGGATTGCATTGAATCTATAGATTGCTTTGGGTGGTATGGACATTTTAATGATGTTAATTCTTCCAATCCATGAACAACGTATGTTCTTCTACTTTTTTATATCTTTCTCTATTTCTTTTTTCAATGTCCTGTAGTTTTCTGCAAATAGGTCTTTTACTTCTTTGGTTAAGTTTATTCCTAGGTATCTTAATTTTTTTGTTGCGATGGTAAATGGGATTGTTTTTTCTGTTTCTCTTTCTGTGAGTTCATCATTGGTGTATAACAATGCCATCGATTTCTTGACGCTAATTTTGTATCCTGCTACTTTGCCAAATTCATTTATTAAGTCTAGTAGATTTTTGATGGAGTCTTTAGGGTTTTCTATGTATAATATCATGTCATCTACAAATAATGACAGTTTTACTTCCTCCTTTCCAATTTGGATCCCTTTTATTTTTTCCTCATGTCTGATTGCTGTGGATAAGACTTCCAGTACTATGTTAAATAAGAATGGCGAAAGAGGGCATCCTTGTCTTGACCCTGTTCTTAATGGAAATGTTTTCAGTTTCTGCCCATTGACTATGATGTTGGCTGTGGGTCTTTCATATGTGGCCTTTATTATGTCGAGATATGATCCCTCTATTCCCACATTGCTGAGCATTTTGATCAGAAATGGATGCTGGATTTTGTTGAATGCTTTTTCAGCGTCTATTGATATGATCATGTGGTTTTTATTCTTCATTTTGTTTATGTGGTGTATCACATTTATTGATTTGTGAATATTGTACAAGCCTTGCATCCCTGGAATAAATCCCACTTGGTCATGGTGAATAATTTTTTTGATATATTGCTGGATCTGATTTGCTAGTATTTTGTTCAGGATTTCGGCGTCTATGTTCATCAGGGATATTGGCCTGTAGTTTTCTTTCTTTGTAGTGTCTTTTTCTGGTTTTGGAATTAAAATTATGCTGACCTCATGGAACGAGTTTGGAAGCCTTCCTTCTTCATGAATTTTTTGAACAAGTTTGAGGAGAATGGGTGTTAGTTCCTTTTTGAATGTTTGGTAAAACTCCCCGGTGAAGCCATCTGGGCCTGGGCTTTTGTTTGCTGGGAGAGTCTTGATTACCTCTTCAATTTCTTTAGTTGTTATTGGTCTGTTCAAGTTTTTTATCTCTTCCCAGTCCAGTTTTGGGAGACTGTGTGTTTCTAGAAATTTGTCCATTTCGCGTGGATTGTCGAATTTGTTGCCATATAATTGTTCATAGTAGTTGTTAACGATCTTTTGTATTTCTGTGGTGTCAGTTGTTACTTCTCCTCTTTCATTTCTGATTTTGTAAATTTGGTTCTCTCTTTTTGTTTCTTGGTGAGTCTAGCTAAGGGTCCATCAATCTTGTTTATCTTTTCGAAAAACAAGCTCTTTGTTTCATTGATCCTTTGAATTGTTTTTTGTTTTGTTTTTTTGGTCTCTATGTCATTTATTTCTGCTCTGATCTTTACTATTTCCTTCCTTCTACTTGCTCTGGGATTTTCTTTTTGTTTGCTTTCTAATTCGTTAAGTTGTGAGGTTAAACAATCAATTAGAAATTTTTTTTGTTTCTTGAGGTAAGCCTGTAGTGCTATGAACTTCCCTCTCAGAACTGCTTTCTCTGCATTCCATAGATTTTTTGTTGTTGTGTGTTCATTTTCATTGGTTTCCAGGAAGTTTTTAATTTCTTCCTTGATTTCCTCGGTAACCCATTCATTGTTTAATAACATGCTATTTAGCCTCCATGTGTTCAAATGCCTTTGCTTGTTCTTGTTGCAAGTGATTTCTAGTTTCATGCCATTGTGATCTGAGAGAAGTGATTTCTAGTTTCATGCCATTGTGATCTGAGAAGATGCTTGATATGATTTCAATCTTCTTGAACTTGCAGAGACTTAGTTTGTGTCCTATCATGTGGTCTATCTTTGAGAATGTCCCACGTGCACTTGAGAAGAATATGAATTCAGTTGTTTTGGGGTATAATTCTCTGTAGATATTTATTAAATCCATTTGGTCTAGTGCTTCATTTAGAGTTTCTGTTTCCCTGCTAATTTTTGTCTAGAGGATCTATCCGGTGGTGTCAACGGGGTGTGGAAGTCCCCTGCTATGATTGTATTGCTGTCGATTTCTCCTTGGAAGTCCTTCAGAAGATTTTTAATATATTTTGGTGCTCCTATATTGGGTGCATATATGTTTATCAAGGTTATATCTTCCTGTTGGATAGATCCTTTTGATATTATGCAGTGGCCTTCTTTGTCTCTGGTTATGGCCTTCATTTTGAAATCTATTTTATCAGATATGAGTATTGCTACCCCAGCTTTTTTTTCTTTTCCGTTTGCTTGGAAGATTTTTTTTCCATCCCTTCACTTTCAACCCATATGAATCTTTTGTTGTGAGGTGGGTCTCTTGTAAACAACATAGAGATGAGTCATGCTTTCTTATCCAATCAGCTACTCTGTGTCTTTTTATCGGTGCATTCAGTCCATTTACATTTAAGGTGATTATTGATATGTACTTGTTTATTGCCATTTTTGTTTAGTGTGGTTCTATTTTTCTTCCTATTTCTTCTCGTAATTATAGTAGTCCTTTTAACATTTCTTACAGTGCTGGTTTGGTGCTAATGTATTCCCTTAGCCTTCTTTTGTGTGGGAAGCTCTTTATTTGACCTTCTATTTAGAATGATACCCTTGCTGGGTAGAGTAGTCTTGGATTCAGATCGTTGTTTTTCGATTACTTCATGCCATTCCCTTCTGGCCTGTAGTGTTTCTTGTGAGAACTCAGCTGAGAGCCTTATGGGGTTTTCTTTGTAGGTAGCCTGCTGCTTCTCTCTTGCTGCTTTTAGGATTCTCTCTTTGTCTTTAATTTTTGGCGTTTTAATTACTATGTGTGTTGGTGTGGGCCTCTTTGAATTCTTCTTACTTGGGACTCTCTGTGCTTCTTAAACTTGAATGTCTTCTTCCTTCACCAAATTAGGAAAGTTTTCTGTCACTATTTCTTTGAATATATTCTCTAACCCTTGCTCATTTTCTTCTTCTTCGGGGACCCCTATGATGCGTATATTATTACGTTTCCAGTTGTCTCACAGTTCTCTTAAGCTGTCTTCCTGTATTTTAATCATTTTTTCCTTTTGGTTTTCTGATTGGTTGATTTTTTTCTACCCTGTCTTCTAATTTACTGATCCAGTCCTCAGCTTCCTCTACTCTGCTCTTTAGACCTTCCAATATGTTTTTCATTTCTGATATGCCATTTTTTTTTTATCTCTTCTTGGTGGTTTTTAATTTCCAATTGGCTTATTTTCAGTGTCTCTATGTCCTTACTCATGCTGTTAAGCTTCCTCAAAATCATGGCTCTGAATTCGAGCTCTGTTAACTTGCCTAACTGCTCCACATTGATCTCATCTTCAGTGGAGGTCTCTTGTTCTTTCATTTGGCTTCTGTTTCTGTGTTTCACCATTTTGCCTATCACAGTGGGCTTTGGAGCCTGTCAAGTTTTCCCTGTGGGTGTTGGTGTTCTGCTGTTTGTGGCTCCCTCTCCTGGGTTTAGATGAGCGAGGGAGGACGCACGTTAAACACCACTGTCAATTCTTACTTTCCTGGTTAAAGTTTCTAGCCCAAGTAAGGTACTGTTATCCTCTAGCTTTTTGCCTGGAGGCTAGCAGTCAAGGTTACTTGAAGAGTTTTGGGTTGTCAGTTGATTGAAAAACTCCCTCAGGTGCTCAGCATAAGGGGATTTCCTGAGGGTGGGGCAGATGTTGGTTGTTAATGAGCCTCAATTAGCATTTCAGTGGCCCAAAGGGTGGGGTTGGATCTTAGAGGGAGGGGCTGCTGCCTCTCCCCAGAGCCCTGGGAAGGAGCAATATGGCCACCGTCCTGCGTGGCAGCAACTCAGCAAAAGCTCTGAGCGCCCTCCAAATCCCAAGTATCCCCACACAGTTCCAGTCCAGTCTGCCCTCCCTCTGCCGGAGCCCAAGGTGAGTGGCTGTGGCTGTTTTAGCCTCTGTCCCGGCTGCGCTGTGGAGCCGCCTGGGAGTGTAACCCGAGGGCACTGCTCCCAGCTGAGGCCGCTGCCGAGCTGCTGACCGTGGGCTCCCAGCCCCCGTCTCGCGCCTTCGCAATCCTACCAGGATCGAGTCAGCGTCCCTGGTTATATGGTCCTTGCAAGCTGCTTTTCTATTGCTTTTTTTCGTTGATTTGTCTGTGTTATAGTTGTAATTCCAGTTTGGTTCTGGGAGACGGACTGTGTAACTTCCGTTCACTCCGCCGCCATTTTGGAATCCAATGTTTCTCTCTCTCTCTCTCTCTCTCTCCCCCCCTCTCCCTCTTCCTCTCCCTCCCTCCATCCCTTCCGCTCTTCCACTCTATCTCAAGCACCTGTTAATGTAGCTGTAACAGTGGTGGGTATCAAGGCGTGTTGTCCCCCCAGCATGGACTTCTCTGCTCCTAAGACATGCATTCCCACCACCACTCCCATCCATGTGGCTGCTGGGGGTCCTTCCTTATTTATTTATGCTCTTTATCATTTTTGCACCACTATGTCTCCCCAAATGTGACCAGTCTGGGGGAAGGCACCTGGCCCAAGCTAAGACAATGACTGCCTTTACTAGTAGTTTTGAATTTGTGACTCAGTGGTAGAACCCATATGATATGGAACTAGAGAGCTATTGGTAGCCCCATCTCTTGACTGTAGAGCAAGCCAGTCCGCAGTGAAAGGGTGAGGCCAACCCAAACAAGGGAAGCACGGCCATAGAAAGTTCTGATAGTGTTTGACAACCATCAGCTTGTTCTTTATATATATGGGTCTTTTTCTGTTTTGTTTTATTTATTCATTTGTTTTGTTTTGCTTTGGATTTCACATATAAGTAAAATCATATGGTGTTTGTCTTTCCCTATCGGACTTATTTCACTTAGCATAATACCCTCTAGTTCCTTCTATGTTGTCGAAAATGGCAAGATTTCTCCTCCCCCTCCTCCTCCTCCTTCCTCTCCTCCTCCTCCCCCTCCTCCTCCTCCTCCTCTTCTTCTTCTTCTTTTTAATTTAAGTGCCGCATCATCATACATTGTATATACACCACATCTTCTTTATCTGTTCATGGATTGATGGACCCCACGCTTGCTTCCATAGCTTGGCTACTACTAGCAACACTTCAACAAACCCAGGAGTGCATATATCTTTTCAGATTAGTGTTTTTGTTTACTTCAGATAAATACCCAGAAGTGGAGTTGCTGAATTATAAGGCAGCTCTATTTTTAATTTTTTGAAGACTCTCCATACTGTTTTCTGTAGCACTAATTTACAATTCTACAAACAGTGTATGCATGTTCCTGTTTCTCCACATCCTCGCCAAAAAATTGTAATGCAAATTTTTAGAATTAATGAAATACAGTTGTTATTCAAGTCCTCCTTGGAGTCTAAGCGAATTCAAGTTGGCTTGCCTGACTTCTAATCACAAGAATAACTAATACATTATGGACTCACATATGTGGCTACGATGCAAAGATAAGTTCCGACCTGGGGGTAGAATAATGTGTAAAAGACACAGCAGCAATTCTTAAGGGAAAAATTATTTCATGCAAGGATTATAAAGAGCATATATTACTTGAAGTAATTGTGATTGTCAGGGTCCTAATTTGCTCTAGTATTACTTGCAAGCTCTCTAGTGACTCATTGTGAGGTGAAGAATTAATGACTATAACAATAGTTTCAAGCAAGTAAACCAAGATGTTTTCCTATAATTATCAAACATAATTTTGAATATTGGTTAATATACATGAGCATCTTCTCAAGAGTTAGCCAGTCCTCAGAATCCATTCTCCTAATATAATTAAATTGTATTCTAACAATTAGTAATGAAAGAATGATTTGAACTAAAGAAAGCTTTAGAAAGAAAGAAAGAAAGAAAGAAAGAAAGAAAGAAAGAAAGAAAGAAAGAAAGAAAGAAAGAAAGAAAGAAAGAAAAGGGAGGGAGGGAGGGAGGGAGGAAGGAAGGAAGGAAGGAAGGAAGGAAGGAAGGAAGGAAGGAAGGAAGGAAGGAAGGAAGGAAGGAAGGAAGGAAGGAAGGAAGGAAAAGCTTTGAAACTCCACAAATAAGCAAACTTTTCTTTGGTAACAAAACAATTTGGAAACTCAGATTTACCTTTGTCAGAGCAGGTAAAGGGCCCTGTCTGAAAGCCAACAGAGATTGACAACATCAAACCACTGAAAAGAATTTATAGAGCTGAACAAGACTTTATTCTGATCTGTCCAACTGTCCTGCAGCCCACTTTGACTTTAAATTGGGCGTGCGGTCCTGCCTCTGCCATAGTGTGAGCTGTGAACTCGCGTAGCCTGCCAGATGGCAGTGGGAAGCCCATTAGTTATGCATCACACATCCTGATCAAAACTGAAAGAAATTATGTTCAGATTGAGGAGAGATGCTCAAGAGTGAGGCAATGATTAGAATTTTCTGTATTTTTACAGAAGATTTCACATAATCATTGTCCATAAATAAACTCATTCTTAGGATCTGTGGACCCAAATCTGGGATAACTTCCAAAGGGACGCTTCTCATGGTTTGGGTCAAAACGTGCCTATTCCCATCATATTCGTTAGAGAATGCCATAGAGCTGATGATGCTCGTTCAAGGTTATCTCGGGCATCAAAGTGAAAACTAATACATTAAATGTTGTGCCTTTCAGAGGAGGTCTATTCTGTAATAGGTACTGGGGAGGAAATAGAGGAATTCAGTTACAAAGAAAGCTTATTAGAATCTTTGAGAGAATAGGCTTGATGAAAATAAATGGGGAATGCAGTATAGAAATACTGCTAATGAGGAAGGTTCCAAGTAGTGCTTTGAAAAGGGCTGAGGGACCCAAAGTCTATAAAGATGGTAAAGTTTATAATCTTTGAAATAAAATATATGGTTGTGTTGTTGCTCAACACAATCATGAGATTGAATCGTAACCATACATTACCAGTTTTCTGCTAAGCAGAAGACATTTATATAAGGGCTTGTTCTAATTTACTCTCCTGAGAAAAGATCTTCCTTTTCATTGCTGAAGAAGAACCAATCATTGTAAATGTGTCCATGGAAGCTAGTCCCAGCTCTGCTTTGAATCGTCTTTTTGGCAAGGAGAAAATAAATAAATACTCATAGTCCTCGATTTTGCCATCTATAGGATGAGAATAAAAAAGCCTGTCTTTTTCCACCCACTGAAATACCATGAAGAAAAATGTCAGAGAGTGACATTTCAAAGGGGGAGAGCCCTGTCTCAGATGAAGAGAGGAAAAATCTCTCCTGTCCCCAACGTGTCTGAGAAAACTAGACAAAATCAAAAGATATTCACCGAGTGTCTGTTATAACTCCCAATCAGCTCTAAGGGTAGCTTAGAAGACCACAACACGCAAGTGCAGTAGAAGTAGGGAAAATAGTGCTGAGTCCAGGGTGAATGTGGCCAGCCAGTCATGAGGGATACACTGTAGATGTCCTGCTCTCATGGAGCATCTTGTCCAGGGCCCTGAAGATCCCTGGTGCTGCCGTGTCCAAGCCTGGCTCTGCATCAGAATCACCAAGGAAGCTTCCTAAGAGCACAACCTCAGAGTGCCTCTCCCAGATCCAGTGAACTGGGGCATCTGGAATGAAGAGGGTAGACTGGTAGCGGTGATCTGATGATGTCCCTGGACTTCCCATTTGAACTTGCATCACTGTCGAAGTGCCCTGATTTATGTTCAGCAAGATTTTGTTTGAACAGAAAATTCACTATCCAAAATAAACCTTTGAGCCCTGGCCGGGATGGCTCAGCAGTAAGACTGTCGCCCGAGGACCAAGGAGTCCCGGTTTCAATTCCGGCCAAGGGCATGTACCTCAGTTGCGGTTCATTCCTGGCCCCTGTTGGGGTTGTACGGATGGCAACCAGTCCATGTGCCTCTCACATTGATGTTTCTCTCTTTCTCTATCTCTTCCTCCCTCTTTCCCTCCCACTCTATCTGAAGATTAATGTGAAAATATCCTTGGGTGAGGATTTAAATAAATAAATAAATATTTAAATAAATAAATAAATAAAAATAAAATAAAATAAACCTTTGTATTTGAAAAACCAGTTTCCTCATAGGCAGGAAATTATTTCTAGAGTTTCATTCATTCATTCATTCATTCATTCATTCATTCATCTATTCATTTAACAAATACTTATTGGATGCCTGTTGTGCACTAGGGTCTCAGCAGTGAAAACAGCCAAGTCCCAGCTCTTACGAAGCTATCACAAACATAAACTGCACATCCAGGCCTCCAGCTTTTGGGTGTTTTTTTTAGGTTTTACTCTTTAAATGAACCAGATGTTCTTCCCATAATTCCACACATTCCTTCTTGCCCCACCCCCTTTCTGCCACCCTTTCGTCCCTCCAGAAAGTCATTTCTACTTAGTCACAAACACATTTTAACATTTGCTCATCTGAAGTATATTAGTCCCTTCCTATTTCTGCCATTGGTTCTGAACCGGGTGGTGCAATAAACAAGTATGTCTGTGGAACATGTGCTTGCTCCCTTGTTTCATTTTCTTCTGTTTTATATGCAATTTGACATGTGGGAAATATGTCTCGGAGCAGGATGTTTACATGTACGTACCTTGGGTAGATAAGATTTGGTGGGCAACATGGACATAAGAAAGCAATCAACAGATATATATGGAGACAGTCCTGAACATAGACAATCACATCCTCATTCTCAAGAACCATATCAAATTTCTCGTGAGGGACAGGTCAATAAAAGTGCGCATGGCCGACTCTCTCTGCTGAGTAATCTAAGAAGAGAAGGAAGAATGTTAAAGGTTACAGGTAAATTATTTCTTCTTGGACTCCAAAGCCAAAATGACCGTATCAGAGTGAACAGTTTTACATTAGGTTCCGTGTGTGTGTGTGTGTGTGTGTGTGTGTGTGTGATGCCAAGAACAAGACTAGTGGGCACCTCGAGGGATAAACTTTTCACTGTTCCTGGTGGATATCTCACCAGCTTTGGGCAGCATGAAAATAAGGTTGACTCTAGATAAAACCAGCCAAAGGGAAGGTGGACCTCTGAGTGTCTCTTTCTCCTTTGTTCTTCCTGCTCCCCTTCAGGTGGCTTTCTCATGGCTTCATCAGCCCCAACACCCACCCATCTTTCTACTCCTAGAAAACTGTTCCCCAAGGCCTGGGTGTGTATCCTGCCTTCTTACTAGGGTATGAGGATGCAGCATTCATACCCACCCCCTGAACTCCATTCATTAACAGAGTGGATCCAGCTGCTTTTTGGTGAGTAGACCTTGCTTCCTGCCTACTCCAGAATGTCCCTCCTAAAGATAGCTCTTCACAGGGAGGAGATGATCTTCCCCAACCAAGAATGACTTTTGTCCATGTAAAGAGTCTACCGATATCTCCAACAACCCTTCAAGATCTTCTTCTTTTTTTTTTTGGTACATGCCCCTAGGGAGAGCCGAACCCAAGACTCTCTGGTCCGCAGGCCAATGCTCCACCCACTGAGCCAACCCAGCCAGGGCCCTTCAAGATCTTACTGTGCTTTCTCCACCACCAGAATTAGCCTCTCCAATCCAAAGTCCTGGACATTGCTGGTAAATTTTAGCAGATCAAGTAAATGGTTTCATGTTCATCAGCCAACAAGAAAAGAGCCACAGAAAATCTGAACACTAACCCTCTACCTCTCTCAGGTGTCACCTGTGAATTACTCCACCCTCTAAAGACAATGTCCCGACCTTCGTTCTCTAATGGCTCTAAAGGAGGGAATTTTTGGCCAGAATACGAAGGAATGTTAATATCACTCCTTCATAGTCAAGGGTGAAGTAAAAAGAAAGGAAGCCAAATAATTGCAATAATGTTTTGTCAAAATAGCAAATGTAGAATATACATGTAGGCAAAGAGCAGCTCCTAGAACTCATGAGTTAGAGGCTAGATGTAGGGGAAGTAACTTAAATACTGCTCTGCTTCTTGGACCCTCCCTCTGAGAGCACCCCACAAATTCCAAACTGGGCTCTTTCAGAACACAACAGCCCTATGTGACCAAACCCCCCATTACAGGCTATCCCCAACCCCAAACTAGTTCAATAAAAAAAAAAAAAAAAAAAAAACAAAACGTAGTGACTTTCCTGCAAGCCCTCTTCTACAAGGAGAGAAAAATAATATATACTTCAAGTAGCATTCACGCTTTCTAAATTTTCTGCCATAGTTTAAGTTGAAAAGTTTTTCACACTACCACAGTGTATAAATATTTCTCAATTATTTGCTCTTAAACCAAGGACATACTATTTTCCTTTGAACTCTTAAATCATCATTGAGTAACTGAAAGATAAAAAATCATAGTATTTCTGGCTTTTCATAAGAGCTTTTGTTTTGTTTTGAGCAACTTAAAGATATAAACAGGAAATTTTTATCCTGACCAAAAGACTGTGATCATTGTTTATGAATAAGTTGATAGCAAAGGCAGTTACCTTTGTTATGTAGAATTTACCTGGTGCGTTAGCATTCTAGGGCTGTTGTAACTTGGTGGCTTAAAACAACAGGAATTTATTGCCTCAGTTCTGGAGGCTAGAAGTCTGAAATCAAGGTGTTATCAGGACCATGCTCCCTCTTAGACCTGTAAGGAAATTCTTTCTTGACTCTTCTAGCTTCTGGTAGTTTGCCAGCAACCTTTAGCATTCCTTGGCTTGTAGCTACACATTCCAATCTCTGCGTTCATCACGACATGATGTTCTCCATGTGTCTCTGTGTCTTTGCATGGACATCTTCTTATGAGGACACCAGTCACATGGGATTAAGGGCCCATTCTATTCCAATATGATCTCATTTAACTTAATTAATCATATTAAATATTAAATCATTAATCATATTAAACCTATTTCCAATAAGGTTACATTCTGAGGTACTCGTGGTTAGAACATTGAGATATGTTTTTGCCGGGGGGGGCAGGTGAGGACATGATTCAACCCATAGCACTTGGGATCTGCAATTTTGAGAATGACTTGGAAACCATATCTTGCTGTCTGGAGAAGCCGGCTACTCAGTTGAAACCAGTGATCCATTTTTAGAGCTGTGTCATTCCTAGGCCACTGGGCTCTCATTTAGAGTGGCATGCACTGAAGAAGGGTCACTGAATCAAGAGTAGGAACATCTGAGTTGGAAATTCAATTCAGCCACATAGCAGGTATGAGACTTTGAGCTTGGCATTTAATACTTATAACCCTCTGTGTTGTTTTTCAGAACGTTAGAAACACCTACATATTACAGAGTGTAAAAGCTGCTAGCCTAGTTGTTTTTTGTGAATATTTGTTAGAAATTTTAAAACAAGACTACATATTGTAAAATTATATATTTTTTTATCCTCACCCGAGGACATTTTTCCATTTTTTGTTCAGATAGAGTGGGAGGGAGAGAGGTGAAGAGAGAGAGAAAGAAACATCCGCATGAAAGGGACATATCAAGTGGCTGCCACCCGCACGACCAACCAGGGCTGGGGACAAACTGCAACCGAAAGTACACGCCCTTAGCGGGAACCGAACCCAGGTCTCCCTGGACCGCAGGCTGACGCTCTAACCACTGAGCCAAACCGGCCAGGGCAAAATTAAAATATTTTAATGTAAAAAGCATAAGACTTTATAATCTGCAATGTACTCACAAATTAGGATAACATTATATTTAATAAATCATACCCAATGTCTTAAAAATTCTACTATTCCTTCCCAAGAACCTACCATTCACCTTATATTTCACTTGTGTGAATAAAGAATTCATAGCATTCTCACAGTTCCTCATTCTACCTCTTCCTTTTCCTCCTTTTTACTGTTCACCTTTTGCATGTGCTCTTCAGCTTTTCTGCTGCTGTTTGTCTCAGGGCTTCTTCTCCCCTCAACGGCATTACTAAAAACACACAGGATGCTCTACTACATGCCTGCCCTTGGCAGTAGGTTCTATCTTGTGTGTGTGTGTGTGTGTGTGTGTGTGTGTGTGTGTGTGTGAGAGAGAGAGAGAGAGAGAGAGAGAGAGAGAGAGCTCATTCCGTACAAGAAGAGGACCAGTGAGTGCCTAGAGGGATCAATTTTCACTTTTCCTCATGGTTATCTCTCCAGCTTTGGGCAGGATGAAAATAAGGCCAACTCTAGGCAAAATCAAACTAAAGAGAAAGACAGCCCTGTCAGCTTCCAAGTATTAAAACCAAAGACCTAGAAAAGACTTACTAGCCAGGCCTGGATCCCATTCCCACCCTTAGAGTAGGGGTAAAAGGGTTCAGCTTCAACTAAATCACGTCGTTCCTGACTATGGGGAAGAGGGGCCAGCAAGCAAAAGCAGCGGATGCTTTATGTATGTCTGTGTGTATCACCCTCATATAATCCACATACACCTATTTACACAACAAACAGTTACTAAGCATGTACTATGTGCTGAGCACCAAAATGATAAAGTTGACTGAAGAAAAATCTACTTTCAAGATGTTCACACTGTCATGGAAGAGAGTAGAAAACAATGAGAAATCAATAGAGTTTCATTTTAATTCATATGTTTTGGAAAAGGAGAGGAGACATCTAAGTCTACCTGGATTGTCTGGTCTAATTCACTACGTCTCACTTAGAGAAGAGGTGGACAAACTCTTTCTGTAAAGGGCCAGATAGTATTTTCAGCTTTATGGGTTAACTGCCTCTGTCACCAATACTCAACTCTGCCCTACTAGCCTGAAAACAACCATAGACAATATGTAAACAAACATGCTTGGCTATGATCTAATAAAACATTAATGGAAACCAAACTTTGAATTTCGTTTAAGTTTTCATGTGTCATGGATATATTCTTCTTTTGATTTTTTTTTTCCAACCACTCAAAAATGTCAAATGTGTAAAAACTATTCTTGATTGCAGGTTGTACAGAAACAGACTGGTTTAAAACAAAATAAAGAAGAACAACAAAAAGTCTGTGGTTCAGATTTGGCCCAGGGGCCAGTTTGCCCATCCCTGACATAGATTATCACCACAGCCTTGGCTCCTCCAATATATTCCCCATACCACAGCCAGGATTCCTCTGAAGACTGAATCTCATTATGTCACAACTCTGTTGCAATGGCTTTTCATTGCCTTCAGGATAAATTCCAATTGTCTTGATGATTGTTTATAAGATTCTTCACAATCCTCTGCTGACCCATTTTCATTCCCTTCAACGAGACATGCGTTCATGTTACCTGCTTCCATTCTATATTACCTACATAATTCCCACTCATCCTTCTCCCAGTTTCTCCTCCAGGAAGCCTTCCTTAAACTCTGCCCCAAACCTGGATTAAGTGTCCTTCTGCAGTGTGTTGATAGCCCTGTGTATTGTTTCACATTGCAGCACTTAATGTATTATGATTATTTTTATAACATCTAGTTATACTATTATTGTAATTCCCTATTTGCTAGCCTATATCTTCAAGCTTGATAAGGACACCCTTATCCTATCTGTTTTTCACTTATATCCACAGTTTCTAAATTGGAGTCTGGAACAAAGTCGATGATCAATAAATATTTATTGGATAAATGGATTGGGGAAGGGTGTTCTGAGGAGGCTTCACAGAGGAGGTGTTCCTTGAGCTGATCTTAAAAGATGAATAAGCTCTGCCCAGTGTGGCTCAGTCGACTGGCACATGGTCTCATACATGGAAAGGTGGCAGGTTCAATTCTCGGTTGGGAAATATAACCAGGTTGCAGGTTTGATCCCCGGTCGTGGCGTGTAAAAGAGGCAACCAATCTATGTTTTTCTCTCACACTGAAGTTTCTCTCTCTCTCCCTTCCTCTCTCTGAAATAAATGAAAAACATATCCTCTGGTGAGGATTAAAAAGAAAGGTGACTACTAGTTTCTAACATTGACAGGAATTAACAGGTATGTTCAAGCACAGGGGCAGCTGTATCAGACACTGAAGAGGGAGAGAGCACTTGAGGAACTCCAGGTAGTTCAAGTGGTTAAAGTGCTCATTGTCTGTTGGAAAATGATGTGAAATGAGACAACAGAGATACTTGAGAACTTGCAGGCTAAGACAAGGAATTCAGCCTTAACTTCAAATAATGGGAAGTTTCAGAAAGACAGAATTTGTTGAATATACATTTTAGAAAGTTCACTTAGATCTCTTGCCCATGTAGATAGTCTAGATCCAATTAAAGTGTCTGGAATAAAATAGACAAGATCATTTTGGCAGTAGAATTTATTGGAGTTTGATGCCCATTTCACATAAGGAAATAAATTTAGAGTCTTCAGCAAGAGTTCATTTAAGAAATAAAGACCACAATTAAGAAAATGTTAGTGAGCGAGCCCTGGCCGGTTGGCTGTTGGTAGAAGCATCTTCCCATATATATATATATAGGAGATATATATATATATCTCCTCGGATGAGGATAAAAAAAAAAATGTTAGTGAAAACATAGTGGAAGTGTGTATTTGAAACTCAGGAAAATGGCCAGGTTGGAAATACAGAATTAGAAGAAGGCACAGCTTATAGATTTGCTAGTCACATATAGCTATTTAAATTTTAATTTATATTAATTAGATGGGAGAAGGGGGTCAAAAGCTACAAATTTCCAGTTATGAAATAAATAAGTCATGATATAATGTACAGCACAGTGACTATAGTTAATAATTCTGAGAGCATCAGCCCATGCCTCAAAGAGTCTCGAGTTCGATTCTTGGTCAAGGGCACATACCTGGGATGCAGGTTCGATCCCCGCCCCAGTCAAGGTGGTCGCAGGAGGCAACCAATCTATGTATCTTTCTCACATCAATGTTTCTCTCCCTCTCTCTTCCACTCTCTAAAAATCAATGGTGGAAAAAAATGTCCTCAGGTGAGGATTAACAACAACAACAACAAATGAACAAAAACAAAAAATAATAATTCGGTATTGCAAAAAATAATAAATAGAACTTAAAAGTTCAATTCATTGGTCAAACTAGTTACAGTTCATGTGACCATCAGCCACATGTGGCCAATGGCTACTGTATTTGATAGTAGAATTATAAACATGTTCATTATTGTAGAAGGTTCTATTAGATAACACTACATTGACTATAGCTGAAGTTTAGATAAGGTCAAGATTGTCCAGGGAGTTACTCGAAAAGTTAAACATAGCACTAGCATATGACCCAGAAATTCCACTCCTAGGTATATATCCAAAATAATTGAAAGCAGGGACTTGAACAAATATTTGTGTACTAAGATCCCGACAACATTACTGACAAAAGGCAAAAGGTGAAAGTAACCCAAGTTCATCAACAGATGAATGGATACATAAAAGGTGGTATATACATACAATGGACAGACAATGTATATACATACAATTATTTTTAATAATAAAAAATATCGACAAGATATTTTTTAAAGAGAATAAAGAAGAAAATAAAGCCATCAAGAAGAACCAGAAAGTCAGGGGGAAGAACAGGAAATAAGAGGGGGTGCTGTTAAGGAAACCAAGGTGGAGAAAAGTAATTTTCTACCCACGGGCCCCTTTACAATATGTTGCCAACAATGTTCCCTATTTAGTGCTCCTCTGCTTCCCCCTGTTCCACATCTCATCCTAATCAGTGCCTATGTGAATTAAGTATTTTCACTTCTCTTCTTCAGCTTGCATTTTCAAATTCTTCCTCTACGAAACTGGAAAGAAAATGGCTCATAACTTTCCT
Organism: Molossus molossus; assembly: GCF_014108415.1. Classification (NCBI taxonomy): domain Eukaryota; kingdom Metazoa; phylum Chordata; class Mammalia; order Chiroptera; family Molossidae; genus Molossus; species Molossus molossus. Next base: position 21,014,066 of record NW_023425347.1, on the reverse strand, counting down.
TTCCCTAATGCTTGCAAATGTTTGCTACCTGGCATTCTTTCCAATGCCAATCCAATGTGGGAGGTTCAAAATTAATTAAAAGCAAAGGGAAAGTAAATCTGAAGACAGTGGTGAGGCAGCATCATCCTTCCATCAGTCCTTACCCTCACATGGAAACGGAAAGGACACCTAGACAGGAAAACCAAAAATTCCCAGGCAAGATTTACCACAAAATTGATGACAGGGTAGCCCCATGAATCCCAGAATACGAATGAGCGGGTGTGTGTGTGTGTGTAACCACCAACTGTGTAGTAAGAGGAAGGAAGGAAGAATTGAGTGGTGCCTGTTGGCCCAAAGAAGAGGAGAAGCCCCAGAGAGCCAGCAGATATTCACGGCCACGTGAGTGGGCTGCTGTGGGAACAGCAACTAAAACCGAGAGGGGTCTTGCCCTCCTAGAGCAGGTGAGAGCAAAGCACAAGGAAGGACGGTCTGAAGGGACTGCAGCAGTCTCACAGGTGCACCTCTCAGAACTGACCCTCGCGGCTCCCTTTTAAAACAGGAAGGTGCCTTGGAGGAGCTGCAGGGAATGGAACCAAAATTGATCAGGACAGGGACAAGAGAGCTGAAGGAACAGGGAAGCTCTAGATTAGACTGAAGTAGGGGGTGCCGAGGGCACAATAAGGATATCTGAGAGCAAGCTTCCATATTCATGGCAAAGGCAGACAAGTTTATCTGAACCCTCCTCACTCTAGAAGTCCAAGAAGACTAATTTTACATACAAATCAGCGACAGAAAAGTATTGAGGCCCAACCGGTGTGGCACAGTGGTTGAGCGTTGACCCATGCACCAAGAGGTCGCTGGTTTGATTCCCAGTCAGGGCACATGTCCGGGTTTTGGGCCAAATCCCCAGTAGGGGGCGTGCAGGAGGCAGCCAATCAATGTTCTCTCTCATCAATGTTTCTATTTTTCTCTCCCTCTCCCTTTCTCTCTCTGTAAAAATCAATAAAGAAAACAAAAAAGAAAAGTATTGAGGACAGATATCACGTAAAAGCAATATAAATGAAAGTAAGGAGCGTGGATGGCAGCTAAGATCACAGAAAAGTGACAAGCAAACATTATTTGCCTCAGATTTACCAGAAGAAGAACACCGGAGTCTGATCCAAACTGTGGATCCAGCTGCAAAACAGCAGGAAACACTGAGGACAGAGGAAGATGGTCAACTGCACCATGAGTGTGCAGTCTGCCAAATTCAGGCTGTGAGGTTAAGTGGCCCAGGTTCTTTAAATGAGTTCTCTGGAGCTATTATGACAAATGACTGCAAATATGGTGGTTTAAAACAATAGAAATTGCCCTGACCAGCGTGCCTCCGTGGTTAGAGCATCTGGCCTGTGCACCTACAGGTAATGGTTTCAATTCCCAGTCAAGGGCACCTACCTGAGTTGCAGGTTTGATCCCCATCCCAGGCAGTCAGGGTGCGTGCGGGAGGCAACCAATCATTGATGTTTCTCTCTCTTCCCTACCCTCTCCCTTCTACTCTCTAACAATCAATGGGTGAGGATTAACAAAATAATAATAATAATAATAATAATAAACAGATATGTATTCTCTCACAGTTCTGGAGGCCAAAAGTTCAAAATCAAGATGTCAGCAAGGGCCCTGTCTGGGTAGCTCAGCTGGTTAGAGCATCATCCCAATAAACCAAGTTTGTGGGTTCAATCCTGGGTCAGGGCACATATAAGAATCAACCAATACATGTATAAATAAGCAAAAAAACAAACTGATGTTTCTCTCTCTCTCCTCCTCTCTCTCTAAAATAATTTTTTTTTTGTTTAATTGGAGGCAGGGCTGGTTCCTTCCAAGGGCTCTCAGAAAAAATCTATTCTATTTTTCTCCTAGTTTCTGATAGCTGCAGGCAATCCTTGGTGTTCCTTGGGTTGTAAACACACCACTTAGTCTCTGCCTCTGTGTTCACATGATCTCCTCTGTTTCTCCTCTCTTCTTCTCTTATAAAATAACTGGCATTGGATTTAGAGCCTGCTCTAATCCAGAATAATCTCATTTTGAGACCCTTATCTTAATTATTCTTCAAAAAACCCCTTTCCAAACAAGATCAGATCCACAGTTTCCCGTAGACATATCTTTTGGGCGGGGCCACCATTTATCTCACTACATTCTTCAAAATAAATTCTAAGGTAAGTAAGAAGGATGGATGAGGAACCATAGACTAAGAGACTTAAAAAACATATCAACATTTTATAAATGGGCAAGTTTGGAGATACATATTTGGGTGGTGGAACTTAAAAAAAAAACCACACACACAGAAAAGTGAAAATTAAATATATCAGGCTAATGGTTACTTTTGCTAGGAGGGAAGAGGTTGTGACGAGGATGGGGCATGTGAACAGGGTGCAGATCAAGTTCTATTTCTCGACCAGGGTGGTTACAAGGGCGTTTGTTCACCTTACAATAATTCATTCATCCAAACATTTGTTTTCTTTGGTTTTATGGTTCTTTAATTTGTTTATAATACAGATATATTTGTTTCAAAAAGGCAAGGAAACACATACCTTTGAGATAACACCTTTCTTTTCCATCCAGTGTAAAGATAATCCAGAATGATTTAATCTATAGAGATTCTTCATTTAATTATACCTGCAAAGACCCTTTTTCCAAATAAGGTCATAATCACAGGTTCTGGAGATTAAGATTTAGGTGCATTCAACCAACCACACAGGCCAATTCTGGGACAGCTATCTGCCTTGGGCCACTGTCAGAGCAAGGGAAAGGGGAGTGGTAATTGGCAAGAGTAGTCTGGCTCTAGTGTTAGAGTAATCTAACCTTTAAGGGAAGGTCAAGCGGGTTCAGACTTAAACCATCCAGAATCTGTCCACTAACAGATGAGCAGGTTAGAGTGGGATGAGAAGCAGAGTTGACTTTATTTTATTACCCTAAACTTCTGAGTTCAGGATTCTATAATCCCTACTAACCAGAACATGGCTGTGCTCCTACTTTCAGACAAAGCCAAGCTGCCACAGCAAGTGATATCAAGGGGCAGTAGGAAGATTAGAGGCTAGGAGTCAGATTGGGCTACAAAGGGATGCAAAGCACAACCACACAAATAAGTGGAATCATAGATAGCTGACACCTATTGAGCACCTCTTATATGCCTGGTACTTTGCATTTATTGTTGCCTCTTTTCATCATAACCTTTCAAGATGGGTTCTCATTTTACATGAGAAAACGAGATTTTAAAGATTAAAGTTATAAAACTAGTAAGTGGCACAGCCAGAATTTAAACCCAGATTTCACTGGCTCCAAAGCCCATTATCTTTCTACTAAAGCATGCTACCTCTCTACAAATTAATAGCCTACCTCAAATTTTAGCATCTTGCCTTCTAACCTTCTCTTCTCTCTTTGAACTCTTCCCTCCACCTTCTCGTCCTGGGGTTCACTAGACATAAAAGGTCAAAACATCTGTTTCTCTGCCAAATACTCTACATTAAAGAATATAGCTTGGGTAAGGTAGAATGGTAAATATTTCTGCTTTCTAAACCAGAATCACAGGTGTGGATTTGGATTGTGAACACTTGTTCCCCTGTGGCTGTGTCCCTTGTGAAGGTCTAGCAGGGATCTGTACACAGTCCCAAATCCTAGGTTTGTCTCTTATCTGAAGATGCAGGTCTATAATGACTGTACATTGTAGCACCCTCCACCCACAACCCTCACCACCACCAAATGCATGCTACTAGTGATGTTTTGCAAGTGGTAATATCCAAGTAATAACAGTACTAGTTTTCTCCACAGTGACCTACAGTGGAAAGCAATATTGATGGAACAATATCAAGGAAGTTTATAATACATTAGCCTCTGCCCCAACTAAGAATTGGTATACTACTTAATCTGCCCTAAAGATAATGTCAGCTCTACTGTGATAAATATCTGGGTCAGTAATTGTTTAAGTACTAGTCCATGGATCCTCAGCTAGCTTGAATGCAAGACCAAAATATTCCACCTGGTGCAAGATTTAATGAGTTTAGCTCATTCTGTTTCAGACAAGGTAATAGGGCTGGGATATTAAGGAATCTGAGCCTGAACTGACACGTTTTCAGGCCTTTCATAAGACTGAGTATATGAGTTTTTGAAAATTAACAATAATAATAGTAATAATAAAGTCTTGGAAAAGGACTTGAGATATTACAATTTTCATCCCTCAGTGAACACCGGACGTCATTTGACAATTTTATATTTTTCTGGTGACAATTTATAGTTTACTAAAAAATGTTTTTCAAAAAAATATTTTGAAATAGGTTTGGGTCGTCTTGTTTGCTTTTAGTCAGAGAACTTGCTAGGAAACTGAGATTGTAAAGTGCTGGTGCCTGGAGGTGCAGCAGGGTTGGTTGGGAGCAAGACGTCATAGTGGGAAACGTGTACTTCTTCGGATTACTGCTTGGCGGATTAGAAACCGCCAGTCCTAGGTTAGCCCTGATTAACTGCCCTGAGTGCTTCTGGGCCAGTGTGGGGTGTTTGCTAGATTCAGATAATACTGGTGGTGATATTTCAGTCGACAAACCATTGAGTTAATTTTTACTTAATAAAATCCAGGCTAATAATGAAGCTACCAGGAATGATCTAGAATGTTAACTAAATGTTGCCCGCTATCACGTCAGTCCAACCTTCTGCCCCCACGATTCTGTCTGCCCATATGTTTCTGTCTATCAGCCTCGGCCTCCGGATCAGCTCTCGCTCCGGCATTGGTTGGATTCAGGAAGGGAGAAACCCATGATTTAAAGGTCTCAGTTTCCACCTGCCAGGCATCGTCCGCATGGTCCAACTTGCCTTTGGCACATATCTGGGAAAATCTTCGGCTATTCTTCATCTATTACACTGACTAGTCAAAGAAAAGGAGCTCCCGAAGGTGTCCCCTTAGTCACCTTGACAATTTCCAAAAGCGAAACTTGCGCTCTAGATTAGCGACACTGAGTCTGCGGGGCGCTGAGTTCCAGCCCAGGTCAGCAGCGCCCATCCGGCTGGTGGGCGGGGACTGGGGTGGAGCCTGTACCAGGCGTGGTCTTCCGTGGGAGAGAAGGAAAAGCTTTGCCCCACCTTCTTAAAAACCCCTGCTCTCTCCCAGCCAATCAAAGTAGCCTATGCAAATACAACCCCTGTCGCCCGGGCAACCATGATGCACGACAGCCAATGGAAACCATCAAGTCGTGGTCCTGCTCTACGATTGGGACTGAAGTAAGGAGATAGAGACCCAATGGGCTGTGGGAAAAGTCCTCGGCGGGTTGAGGGGCGGGGATATGCAAATATGGTTTGAAAAGCCGGCGGGAAATCTGAGTTTCGCGGGAGGACCTTGGCGCGTAAACCGTATCCCTTCATTCATTGTCAGCAGCAGCTTCCTGGAGCCATTTTTCAGCTGCCGGCCGCAGCGCCCGGGCTGCTGCCGCCACCTCGCAATCCGTTGCATCGGCCGCCCCCGACGCCTCCATCCCCTCTCGGGGCCCGATATCCCTGTGGCCGGGACCCTCCTCTCTCCAGAGCCCCGATTATTTTTGGCCCCCGGGGCCCATTCGGTGCCGAAAAATAAAAAGAAAAGAGAGAGAAGGGGCTCAGAAGCGCCGGGCGGGGAGGAGAGAAGGAGGAGAGACTTGGAAACTCCGACTGCAAATAATAAAGAAATTGAAAAAAAATACATTAATATACCATAGCAATAAAAAGAGCAGGAGCGAGAGATGAAAAAGGGGATCCAGCCCGCCCTGGAGCAGTACCTGGTGACCGCCGGGGGTGGGGAGGGGGCGACTGTCGTCGCCGCCGCTGCTGCAGCCTCCATGGACAAAAGGGCACTGCTAGCCAGCCCCGGCTTCCCCGCCGCCGCCGCCGCCGCTGCTGCTGCCGCCGCACCGGGCGCATACATCCAGATCCTCACTACGAACACTTCCACCACCTCCTGTACCTCCTCCCTCCAAAGCGGCACCGTCGCCGCCGGCCCCATCCTTCCCAGTGCCCCCGGCGGGGAGCAGACCGCCGGCAGCCTCCTCTACACCACGCCGCACGGACCCTCCAGCAGAGCCGGGCTGCTGCAGCAGCCACCAGCGCTGGGACGCGGCGGTAGCGGCGGTGGCGGCCCTCCGGTAATGCCCTCCTGTTCCCACCATCCCCAGCCCAGGTTGGGGGGTGGGCTCGCACCGCTTGGGTTGGTGGGCGTGCAGCGGGCTGCCCCGGGAGAGCGCAGGCCGAGCGCTGTGGGCCTCTGAGCTGCCCCTCCAGTAAGGGTTTATTGTTAGACTTATGCGCTCCCCTCTGCGCCAGTGAGGTCGGGGGGCTCCGCAAGGCGCGCGGGGCCGTGGGGATCGCCTTGGCGCAAACCACATCAAACACTCTGAAACTTTTTGTTGCCCCCCCTTTCTTTTCCTGCACTTTTCCCTACCCCCACTCTCCCTTCCCCTCCCCTCCAACTCGAAGCTTCCTCTTTCTCGGGCGTAGGATGGGGTCACGCCCCGGATGGAGAAGGGGTGGGGGAGGGAGTAGTGAACTGGGGAGTAGGGGACTCTTGGGGGGGTGGAAACCGGGGGACAATTGGGCTGATCGCTTCTCGCTGGCCTTCAAGGCCCTTTGGCGGCGGGGGTCCCTAAGGCTTGCTGGGAGCGCAGAGGTTATGCCCGGCTGCGCGTGTCACATTTTGGGATCTGTAACTCCTGGCAACAAAGGGGCTGGGGGCAGCGGAGGGGGGTGTGTTGGGGGAGGTGGTGGAGCTAGCACTCGGATGCGGGCTGGAGCATGGGGTGTCCGCGGGTGAGGGGCTAGTGAGAGGGCGCTCCGGCCTGGGTGCATCCTGACGGTGGCAGCGGCGGCGCCCGCGTGGCCCGAGAGTCCGGGCCTTCCTCGCTGGGCCCCGGGCCTGCCCTTGACCCGCCTCTCCCCTTACCCCTTCCTTCCCCGCCCTGTCCCCCTCCCCGCCCCCCGGCGACGGAGGGCGGGTGCAGCCGTGTTCCCGTCCCGCCGCCCGGGTCTGTCCCTCTCTCCGGGACCCGCCGGTGACGTTTCGCACACGTGCGCGGAGGACGCGCCTGTGACTGGGGAGGAGGCGGCGGCGGCGGGAGGGGGCGCTGGAGGGGAGAGGGGGCACCCACTTCCTCCTGCACGCCGGCTCCCAGGCTTGGGACTGTCCGGGCGCCCTCGCACCCGCCCCCGGCAGGGCCACCCTCCCTCTCCTCTCCCTACCCCCCCCCCCCACGGGCGCCCGTCCTTGCCCGGCGCCGCCGGTCTGCTCGGCCCTCCGGGCCCCTCTCCAGCCGGCCCCCCACCTCTCCCGGAGCCAGGCTGGTTTCGGAAATGCCCTTACAGCAGCAGGTTAGTGACCGGGACCGCGCGGGGGCTGCCACCAGCACGGGGACACTGGATTCTGTTGGGGGCTGGAGCCAAGAGGGTAGGCGGTTGAGCGGGGTTTTGGAGTGGGAACGGGGGGTTGGGTGCTTCAGGGAAATGAGTAAGCAAGAAAAATCTAACTAAGTAAATGCCCCGGCCTCCGGTTCTGGGGACCTTTGGGTGCGAGTGCCCGCCCCAGGGGGTTGGTTTGGTGTTTACGTGTATTTTTTTTTCTGGGGGGCCTGTGGATGGGCGATTGAAAACCCGAGGGGGCTTCTCGCCAATGGCCGAGTTGAGCCCTGCTTTCTGTCTTCCTTCCCTTGTGCTGGAGGGGGAGGGGGCGGGTCAGAGGGTTGGGTGTCCGTAGGATTCCCAGGCCACCCGCCACCCCCTCCCTTTGTCCCTGTAATTTATAAAGCGCCTTTGAGAGATGATTTAGGTCAGTATGCGGCTTCTCTTTTTGTTGGTACTAGAAAGAAGTGTGGCCCGGAGGTCCGTCCCCCCCTACCCCCACCCTTCTCCCTTTCTCTTCTTCATTCCCTTCCTCCATGCCTCCTGTCTTCACCCTCGTGGTCAGGCTTGGCCCCCACGAGGCTAGAAACAGCCAGACTCAGACAAATGGTTAGTTGATAATACCAATCGTTGACCTCACCTTGTCTAAGCTCCAAATGGGTTTATTTTTTGGAGGATCAAGGTATTACAGGGGTCTTTAAGAAAGTCAGCACATAAGCAGTACTTTGGGAAATGAGATGGGTTTTGGAATAATGAAAATGTTTATTTCCTTACTCTTCTCAATGTCTTCCCTTGTTGGATCTTAACTGCTTTACAGCCACAGAGATACTTGCTAGGAATGTGTGATACTGTCTCAGTCAGAGGTTTCTTTTTGGTTTTTGTGTGTGTGTGTGTGTGTGTGTGTGTGTGTGTGTTTTAGTGACTGGGGTCTGCCAGCAGAAGGAGAAACAATACAAGTACCTGCTTACACATACAGCTCTGTCTGCTGGATTTGCAGTCACAGGAGTATTCCATGCTTTTATTAGTGTTAAATACTATTACTGACTTCACCTAAACTTGCTTGGACATATTTTAAGCATATTTGCCCCCTACACAGTTCTAGTACTACATCACAAACCTAATCTTAAACAACCTGCTATTGACATACTTCTTGGATTGGATTCAGATTTATGGGAGGTTTTGATAATGAGAATTTGTGAGACTACCAGATTACAATTTTTTTTTCCTTAGCCAGCTTGTTGGGCCAGGTCTGCAAAGCAGTCTAGCCAAACTTATATGTAGTTCATTGTATTTAAAGTATAAAAAATTACCCTCCTCACCTTCCAAGTTATTTCAAAACTTTGTCCTCCTTGCCGTAAGAACATATATAATTCCAAAGTCATGAGCCCTAAATACAAAGTTTGATTTGCTTTTTCTTATTAAAACTACATTAGACTTCTATTTAATTCTTGAAATTTATTGATATGTATTCCCTAATCAGGAATGACAACATGGGGACAGCGAAGTGATTGGCTGAGCAAAGAGACTTTAAACTCTTTGTGTCCAAGAAGTGGTTGAGAACTTGTGTTCAGGTGGCCAGAATTGCAGACCCACTTGGTTCTTATTACATGTTCTGTCTCAAGAACATCTGAAAACTAACCCAGGAGCAAATTCTTCACCTTTTTTTTTTTTTAGTGAGAAAATATATAAATGAATAATATCTTACTAGCTGATTGCCTCTCATTTACAAGTTGTATGGTCTTAGGCAAAAAACTTAGTCTCTCAAAACAACTTCTTCTGTTAAATAGGGACAGTAACAAGACTAACTTGAAGGGGGTTTTTTGGTAAAGGTTTAATATGATAACACATGCAAAATACTTAGCACAGTGCCTGGTAAAGGGACACCCAATTAAATGAGTATGCCAAAATGTTATTTTTTATAGCTTACAGAAAAGGTGTAAGGCCACATGTAGAACTGCCCCTTTGTTTACATTTATGAGCAAAATGGTTAAAAGTTCTCTAAAGTGAAATGTAATTCATTAGTCCTACCTAATTAATTTAGGTTTTTAAATCTATAAAACATGGCTATCCTAGCACTGGGTCAAATAGGGACATGTCAGTAGACAGGCCTATGTAGAGACGGTGGTGTTGAACTGCCCAAGCATGAGCTTGTGCCTTGTTTGTGACAAATTTAGAGCAACTCATCCTCACTTTTTTGCTGAGTTCCACTCCACCCATGACTCATGGACCTGCCAACTTTTGAATGCATCTGTGCTTAGTGACTTTTAGATAACTGAACTCTCAGTTGTCACCAAGTCAGAGACATGCACTCGATAAACTCACTTTGAAATGGTGAACTGTTGGAAATGGAAGAGCTCGAGAGAAACCAGTCAGAAGCGCTATTTTCTGGAACAGAAAGGGCTTCTTCATTTTCTGCCTCTTCTAAAAAGCTGAAATTATTTCATTCTCCTAGAAAACTTCAGCTCTATTAATGCAAGAGACAGTGGCCTGTTACATCTGATTTAATGTAATGCAATCATAGCAACCCACTGATTATGCTTTGGGAAAGAGCCCACAATGCTTGAAATTTCTATGTAAGAATGGAGGAACCATAGGTGCTATAGCTGGATCTCTTTTTTCCTGTGCAAGTATAAAAGAAGAATGCTGGATTCCTGTGGTTCAGTACTCAATAATCTTGCTTCTACTGAGATATATGATTGATGCTAAGTTTAAGCTAGGAGAGAATTTTTAGTCACTACATACACCATTATGGAAGTTTTAACATAATGCAGTGCCCAGACTCAGGCAGTACAAATAGCTCAATGCCATAATCAGTACCAAGGGCGCCACTCTAATCATCCTCCGAAACAAAGCACCCTTACTTACATGTGGCCACTGTAAGCTAAGGAACCCAGGCTTGAGAACAGGAAAGGATTTTTTTGTTTTTCTATAAATCGTCACCTTGTGTAATACTTGGAAGAGTAGATTCTGAGATTAATGTTGTGCTGTGTAAAGCTAACTTGAAAACAGAAAATAATACTCTCGGCTTAGACATGACTAACAGCACCTGGAGATGGAAAGGCTGGGGGAAAAGTTGCTGTTATTCTCTTTTCTCAGAGATAAGTGCAGTCGTTTTCTTTTAACTCTGCAGTCTTTATTGCCATCCTAAACCGTCTACACCTTTAACCCCTTTCTGAGGACTTGGATTCATTTGGCCAGGCTTCAGATACTCAGTTAATTTTCTGACTGGTTTTATAATTTAATGTGATTTATATATATATTCCACTTTTATGTCTACTTTACATCCACTTTCCAGACTAACCAATTCCCATTCCTTTTTAACCACCCATTTTCTACTAACAGCTTAAATCTAGAATAAGTAAAAAATCAGTTGCCTATGTTCAGCGAGTCAAGTCACTCATAGATTCCTATGAAATCACCCCAAATAATGCCAGGCAAAGAAGGTAGATTTTCATTCTTACAGGTTATCTGTTTCATTTTAGTTTTTAAAGAAAAGAACTACCCTGAATTCTTTGAGATACTAAGCATGTGGTTTAATGCATATTTTCATGCTTGTTAGCAGCTTAAAAATAGTGTTTCAGGGACTATATTTACAATTGCTAAGAAGCATTTTTTTTTCTACTAATCATTTTTCATGGAACTAAGAAGGTAAGATAACTGGGGAGGCCGTAAATAATAGGAAACCACTAATGGTATCTCCTTCCTCCTACTCTGAACCTCTCTTTGGCTTCAAAGAGTGACTTGAAAAATGTATCTTACACAAGGAAAAGTTACACAGCAGAAGGTACAAAAAAGCAACAATTGAGATGGGGAGAGGAAATTTGGAGGGAGTAGGTGGGGGTTAATATCGAGGAGTAGCATGTAGCTTTTGCTTTAGTAAGAAGGAAATTGGTTTGTTTTCTGTTCTCAATTTTGCTTCAAACACTCTCCCTCAAAAACAGTTTGCTTTTAGAACTCAAGGAATGTGCAGGTTACAGGACTGCATTCTCATTCTCCTCCCATCCTTAACTGGGGGGGGGGGGGGGGGCAGTCTTGTGGCCACAATAGTCTACAATATAACTCGTTGCCAGATTGTATCACAAAGCCTATGCACTTGGCTTTATGAGAGAACCTGAGTGAAGCAAGCCACTGCTTAGCTTTGAAAACAAAGGTGGGGGTCAGTGGGAGGTTGATAACAGTTAAGAATTGACAACTGATGGAATAGGAGGGAATAAAAGTAATTGACTTTAATGTGCTTTCAGTTACTGTACCCCCACTGTCTGGGACCATTTGTAGTGTCCAGGTAACATTCTTTTTTAAAAATATGTTTTTGTTAATTTTATAGAGAGAGAAACATCAGTCCGCTGCCTCCTGTACGCCCCCTACTGGGGATGGAGCCCAAAACCCTGGCATATGCCCTGATGGGGAATCGAACTGGGACCTCTCAGTCCATGGGATGACACTCAATCCACTGAGCCACACTAGCTGAGCCAGGCAACATTTTTATAGCTTGACAGTCCCTAAAAATAATACTTTAGGCTATCATAGGCAATAATCGATATTGCCAATGGTCTTCGAATTATAACATTTGAGAGCTGTAAAGCAAAAGTCATCATCTGACCCAATCCCCTTCATTTTCTTTTTTTTTTTGTAGGAGAGGAAATTAAGACCCAATGCAGTTACATTACTTGCCCAAGGTCACAAGCTAGCTGGTGGCCAAGCCAGAACTGAAACTGGAGACTTGAATTCTTAGAAGCAGCCTCATTCCCCAAGAGAAAATTAACTATGTCTTACGTGCCCTATGTGTGAAAATTGGGATGTGTAGAATACATTTAGATTGCCTTCAGGAGTAGTTACATGCTTTAAAAATGTACACATACAGAAGTGTCCTTTGAACAATTAGTTTTGCAGTAACAGCTCATTCTCAGAGAGACAAAATAAGCGAAGCTGCTTTAGATGTTCAATGCAAGGGAATTTTTTTTTTAACGGAAGGAATGGCTGACGTATAAAAACATCATAGTAGTGTTATTTTAAGCTTTATTTGTTATATGCAGATATGATTGTTTTCTGTGGAAATGACATTTCTGGTGCTCAAAAAGTGAAACATGTACTTCACAGAGAATAAGGACTTGGGCAGTTTTCCAGGAGAGGGGCGCAGTGTAGCTCTGGGATTAGAGGGTTTGTCCTGGGCCATCCATGTCCCGAGTGCTGTGGTTTCCAGAGGGCCCTGGGCCCTTGCCTACCAACATGACGCTAGGTTCTCTTCCCTCAGAAGATTTCTGGTTTAGCCAGGTGGCTGGTCCATTAACTCTTTCAGACGAAGCCACCATCCCTTAAAAGCCAGAACTAGTTTTCTTAAAATGTCTTCTTTTACTTGTGGAACCGAGAAAGCTTAAAAATAGAATCACTTCAAGTCCTGAAGCCTAAAAGTGAAACATAATCCAAGGTGGTTGCAGTTCACCAACTCACTAGGGGCAGGGATCTATGGCTTGTGTCTAATCCACAAATCAGGAAGGTGCCACGTGTGGATGGGTCTCACGGCCAGTGAGCAGTAAGTAGCAATTAATGATGAGAGCTGTGTTTACTGGTGAGGCTGGTTTTCCCTGGAAGATTTTTTGGTGGACAGAGTTCGTCTTTAAGGGAGTGGAGGAGCTAAAAGCCCTTGGCCCTCCCAGCCAGCTCATGCCTGGCTGCTCCGCAGGTCCTTTGACTCCTCCAATATGCTTTTGACCAACTGCTGGAAAAGCTTCTCCCTGCTTGTTTTCAGGATCCTGAAGGTTGTGGCTCTGGGCAGTAGGGGTCATGGGAAGTGACCCCCCTCTAGATTTCTTCTCTGCTTTGCCCTTTTCTGTTCCTGATGTTTTAAGGCTTTAGAAATGTATAACCAGAAGCAGCAGCCCTGTGGCCCCATACTTCTGAGCCTTTTTGGGTCTGGTAGCCCTTAGGAGAGGGACAGGCTCCTGACCCCAACCTGCACCAAAAAGGTGTAGCGAAGAGCAGCTGAGTATAAGAGGGAGGCGATGGCACCTGAAACCCCGAGTACCTGGTTCTTACTCTGGCTCCGCTTAGCTTTGTGTCTTAATTTCCTCACCTGTAAAGTGGGGAAATAAATGCACCGACCTTCATGGGCTCAGGAAGATTAGATATCACGTTTGTGAAGGGCTTAGACCTTTGCCTGCCACGAGGGAAGAGGCTGTGAGTGTTCAATACATCCACGGTGGAGCCGCCCTTCCCTCCACTGCCTTCCGTCGGGCTGTCCTTTGGAGGTTTATTTTCTTTTAATATTTTTTCTTTATTGAGTTCAGAGAGAGAGGAAGGGAGAGGGAGGGGGAGATAGAAACAGCGATGAGAGAGAACATTGATTGGCCGCCTCCTGCATGCCCCCCACTGGGGATCAGGCCCACAACCTGGGCATGTGCCCTGACCAGGAATCAAACCGGCGACCTCTTGGTGCAGGGGTCGACGCTCAGCCACTGAGCCACACCGGCCGGGCGTGGTTTATTTTCTGAACTAGCCCTAGTGTTCATTGAAACCCAAAATACCTTTCTAAAAAATGATGGCCCTGGCCATAGCTCAGTGGTTAGAGCGTCTGCCTGTGGATTGAAGGGTCCTGGTTCAATTCCCAGTCAAGGGCACATACCTGGTCCCTGGGTTGCAGGTTTGATTCCTGGCCGCAGTCGGGGTAGTGCAGGAGGCAACCAATTAATGTGTCTCTCACATCGATGTTTCTCTCCCTCCCTTCCTCCTTCCCTCTCTTCCATTCTATCTAAAAATCAATGGGAAAATATCCTCAGGTGAGGATTAACAAAATAAATAAAAACAAATAAACAGGGCGTGAGGAGGAGGAGGGAACTATGGGGTGGCTTTCTCCTAATGTATTCTTTCGGATCTTTGTATGTCTTTATAAGCTGCTATCCATGAGACTTCTTATTATAATAGCACTTTCAGTAGTGACAGTGTTGTGACTAAAGTCATTATTTCTGTGATTAAGTGTGTTAATATAGTTGTACTGTTAACGTTAATTGCACTGTTAACATGATTTCACTTCTGTACAGTAAACTGTGGCCTAAGACTAAATGGCAGAAGTCAGGGTGTCTGACGTCTCTGGGTCCTGGCAGCCTTGGAGGCCCCATTGTAAAGGGGGTGGGGCGGTCTTGCTCTCCAGAGTCACGGAACCTGCCTCTGGGACTTCCTTTCCCATTTTCATCTCCCTCTTCCCTTGTTTTTTGTGTTATGGCTGTTCTTCCCCTACCCCTCACCTCTTCCTCTGCCTGGCTTTTACAGGGATGCCAGAATTTTAGCCTTCACTGGCTGCTTCCATGACTTACCAAATTAATTACGGCCTTTTCCCTGGTGTTTGAGATAAAGTGAAATCTTGTCTTTCCCATTTTGCTTCCCATTCCTCCCAACTGGATTCTGGCATGGCTCAGTGGTTCAGGTGGCTGAGGTTTCCTTCTAGTGTATTCATTTGCTCATGGGTTCTCTCTCTTCTCACTCTACCTGGCTCTGGTTGCCATCCTTCCCGCTGGCCCATCAAGGAGACCTGCACAGAGCCTTTCTTGATTGTCCAGGGGCTAGGACCCCGCCTTCCCTCACATGACTGCTTTCCTGTAGCTCATCTTAGTCTTATCCTCACCATTGGCATTCTTGACTTACTCCTTCACCCCTGCAAGCTGTGAGAAATCAGCCTGGTTTTTTCATCATGTGGTCCTTATAATGCCCTCTACATTGTAGACTCTCAAATATATAAGTAAAGGCATTTTCATTAGACAGCTAC
The DNA here is from genome assembly GCF_014108415.1 of Molossus molossus. Classification (NCBI taxonomy): domain Eukaryota; kingdom Metazoa; phylum Chordata; class Mammalia; order Chiroptera; family Molossidae; genus Molossus; species Molossus molossus. The sequence goes on along the minus strand of NW_023425347.1, from coordinate 20,998,951 downwards.
AGCGTGCTTGGCGCCCCAGTCCTGTTGCGGATGCAAAGAAGTATGAAGTATGATCCGCCCACTCTTGAGGTTGCAGTCCGGGGAGACGGGCTTTAAACACAAGTTGATTCAAAAGCAAGACTAAACAGGAGTCAGGAGAAAAGCAAGACTCATCTAGTCCTCAGCTGGACGGTTTCAGCAGGAAGTGCCAGCTGGGCCATGAGGATGGGGAGGCCATAGCTCCCTGGTCATCAGTCTTGGAGCACATTAGGGTACACATTTGAATCACCTAGATGATTTAAAAAATTACCAATACTTGGGCCCCACCGAGACTAGTTAGAATCTCTGGGAGTGAAGTCCAGACCCAGACATAGGCATTTTTTTTTTTTACCTTCCCGGATCATTTTAACTCACGCTCTCAATTGGAACTACTGAGCTAGGTGGAGATGGAAAATTGGGGAGGTTGTTGCTGGCTGGGGAAACATCATAAGGCAAAGGTAGGGAGGCAGAAAGGTTAGCACAAGCAGAGACCAGTTGGACTGGAGTCAATATGGGGGAACTCCCAGGACCTCACATTGGCTATGTTGGTAAAATTGGTCTAGAATAGAGATTGCCTTCCTACAAGGGCCAGGCAGGGAATTGGCTGGTGGACAAACGTGTGTGGGGTTGAGCTTGAACAAAGAAGAAATGCCCTATCAAAAGGGGGCCATGGGACCCCATCCCAGGCCATCGCCGCCAGAGGGGAAGGCAGACCTCACTTGCTGCCAGATCTTCGGGCTTAAAGTGCCAGAAATATACCAGTTTTAAAATGTTGGCTTGATTGAAAAGGAAAAAGTGAAAGCCAAACAAAATAGGTCTCTAGGCCAGATTTGGCTTCAGGGCTGCCACTCAGCAGTCTCTGGTCTCTTGGATAATAATAGATAATGTTTATCAAGTGCCCATGTGGATGGAGGGCACCGGACTAAGTGCTTTGCACGCATTAGCACATTATCCACATAACAGCCGATGAAGTGGGTATTATGACCAGGCTCGTTCTGCACGGGAAGAATCAGACAGACACTGAGGGGTAAAGGGGCTGGCGCAGCGCTCCGCTGATGAGTGGGGCACCTGAAACTGAACCCTGGGAGCCTGGCTCCAAAGTCTTCGCTTATTCCTGGTTTTTATCCCCTGTTCTCTGATTGTGTTCGTTACATTGTAGGGACCCAAGATACCTGTCCAGAAGAAATGACCCAATGTTTTCCCAAGCTTACCTGATCAGGGTTGTCAGTATCACTTGTTCCAGATGCCCGTTTCCAGGCCCCACGTGTACCCTCCTCAGTCAGAGAAGCACCGAGGTCTTCTGACCTCCTGGAATACTTGGGAGACACTGCTGTGGGCAGTTGAGCACAGGCAAAAGTTTCTTGAAGCTGGAATGCCCAGGTGATGGAGGAGTGGCCGCAGGATCGGTGGAGAGAACAGTCCTGCAGGTCCCAGGGACCTGGGTGGGTACATTGGTGCCCCATACTCACCCTTGTGGTACCAGCGCCTGGATTTCCAGGTCCTTGCCAAGGCAGGCCATCCAAAGATGGGTTATCCAAAACCCAAAGAAGGTCAAACAAGAGGGGGGTTCCCAGAGGGCAGAGAATCTTAGCTCAGGAGGTTCGAGCGAACACCACTGCCGTGTTCCATGTGCCAACAGCAGTTGGGAACCTGGGCAATGATTCTGGACACCCCGCTCTCAGAAGGTGTGCTTGACCCTGTTATAGGAAGGCTTTTCATTCGGTCAGGTCTGGGCCTGCCTGGACCAGGTTACAGATGGACAGAAGGCCAGGACTTTCCCTGGGAAGAGAAGGGCATACCACTAGAGTGTGGGTGCTACAGATTCGATGGTTCTGGGAGCAAGACTGCTGCAGTGACAGTTCGAAGGGCAGATGGAGGTGACAGGCTGAGGGGGTAAAGAAATATAAAACTTTGGACTCTCAAGACGTTTTGCTCCTGGAGCAGACAGAATGGATGAGGTTGAGCTTTTTCATTAAGCCTCACCCAAGGATATTTTTTTCCACTGATTTAAAAAATATATATATTTTTTCTTTATATTAGAGAGGAAGAGAGAGCTAGAAACATCAATGAGCGAGAACATTGATTGGTTGCCCCTGCATGCCCCCCATTGGGGATTGGGCCCACAACCTGGGCATGTGCCCTAATAATCGAACCAGTGACCTCTTGGTGCATGGGTTGACGCTCAACCACTGAGCCACACCAGCTGGGCTCCATTGATTTTTAGAGAGATGGAAGGGAGAGAGAGAGAGAAAGAAAACAACTTCGATGTGAGAGACAAATCGATTGGTTGCCTCCCGTACTCACCCTGACCCACTGGGGCCAGGGATCAAACCTGCAACCCAGGTACATGCCCTTGACCAGGAATCGAACCTGCAGCCCTTCGGTGCATGGGCCAACACTCTAACCACTAAGCCGCACTGGCCAGGGCAAGGTTGAGCTTTACTTATGTCCAGGGGGTGCACTGTGTGGAGCGAAAGGTTAGTTTGGTCTGAGTTGGCTGTGCGGGACACCAGCGGCCATCTGGCTTTCTGAGCCGCGAGGGCTGAGCCCTGGAAACGTGGCCTTGGCATCTAGGCTTTAGTGGACGTCTGGATGAGCAATCACAAGCGCACAACTGGTCTTCCCAGCTTCAAAGAAAAAATGAGGTGCCACAGAAACCTGTCATCATCTTCCCTTCTTCCATGATATGAAAACAAGACAGATTCATCAGGTTAATTTTGGGGGATTCATATTGTCAGGGCTCCCAGAGATGAGCCGTCAGATGTTATTTATTAGGTGCTTTACCGGGTCTGGGCTGGCTCCTGGGTGCTCTGAGAGAGCCCGCAGTTCGCAGCCTCTCAGAGCAGAGAGCCAGCTGCAGAGCGCTGTGCATAAAGAGTCACATCAGCCCTGGCCGGTTTGGCTCAGCGGTTAGCGCGTCGCCCTGCGGTCCAGAGAGTCCCGGGTTCGGTTCCCGCTAAGGGCACGTACCTTGGTTGCAGTTTGTCCCCGGCCTCTGTTGGGGTTGTGTGGGTAGCAACCAGTTGATGTGTCTCTCTCACGTCGATCTTTCTCTCTTCCTTCCTCCCTCCTGCTCTATCTGAAGATAAATGCAAAAATGTCCTCAGGTGAGGATAAAAAATAAAATAAAATAGAGAAAGAAAGTCACACGATTGTGCCCTGAGCTAAGACGGCTGTTTTGACCACTATGTCCTATGTTCTTTGATTTTGCTGATTAAAGAAAGTCTTGAATTTTTAGCCTTTTAAAGTTTTTAAATGAGAGTCTTTTGAGTACTGCTCTCAAGGAAAGAGCTATGTAAATTCTAAGTACCTTCATCATTGATTTTTGCATATGTAATGTGTTTAACCCTACTTGCAGCACTTGGAATTGACTGCTTTTGTTGCCATATTGACTAGCAAAACTTGTGACAATCCCACGAATAATGTGGTAAAGTTTCCAACTCTTCGTGATGTGTTTTCCTTGTACCCGTCTCAGACACCCTAATTCTGGGACGAGGCTCAAGGAGGTGAGGTTTTCTGCCCTGGGAGGTGGTGGTGGATATGGAAGGAGCGTAGGACTTGAGTATCTGGCTCTGGAAACATGCTTGGTCACTTACCAGCCTGTGACCTTTTACAAATTGTATCTGTGAGCTGCAGTTACCGAAAATAGTGTCCCTGTTTCCTTCGATCGTTGGGAGAATTAAATGAGATAGTGTTTATAGGAAATGTACTGTGTGTGCTCCCCACCATGTAAGAACTCTTGAGTGTTGGTTGAATCTAAGTTCTCAGCATTTTACCCGCGTCAGGGGAAACAAACTATTGGACAGACACTCATTGAACAGCCGCTTTGTGCAGAATGCAGTTCCCAGTATTCTGGGGACTGAGATGCTCTGGCCCTAGTTTATCAGGAGATAAGGGAGACGAAACATGCTCAGGAACTTAAGACAAGATGAACGAGAGTGAGCGCCATAAGAAAATGTTGATGGAATCTTAGGCATCCAAATGGGGGTGAGGGGACAGAGAAGGCTTTAGGAAGTTTGAAACTACTGTATGGTTTTCGGCACCATTGACATTTTGGCCAGATACTTCTCTGTGGTGGGGGCTGTCTTGTGCATTGTGGGATGTTTAGCAGCATTCCTGCCTCCACTCACTGGATGCGAGGAGCACCTCCCACTTACACCAATCAAAATCCACCCTCGATATTGCCAAGTGTCCCCTGGGGGCAAAATCAACCCTCCTCCCATTGAGAACTACTGAACTAGACCTTTTCCTTTGGCATGCCTAACCATGGAACCCCAGAGCTGGGACTCACTGATCCACTCTTCCTAGATGATACAGCTGCTCTGTGCAGCCTGCGGGAGCCCTCCCTGCCTGCTTTGTTTATGATCATGCATTCTATGGATAGACAGGCCACTTGGAGTTTCTCTGTCAATTGGAGAAGCCAGGATCAAAGTCTGCAGTTCAGGGCAGGCCAAGGAAGTTTTGCATTTATCATTTACTCGACTGGGTAATTAAGAGAGACCTTCTGCTCAGGACGAACATCTCGGTGTGGCTGTTGATCCCAGCTTCGCCATGGCTAGTTGATGATGTGGGCACATCATTTCCCCTCTAACCTGCTTTCTCACCTGCTTAATCGGAGTAATCAGGGTTCCCACCTCTTAGGATCGTTGTGAAAATTGGATGCCACGATGCCAGTGAAGTGCTGGCTCCAGCGCTGGTCAGTGCCGGACACTCTGAAATGTTTGTTGTCATCTTATTGCTGTTTTTGTTGCTGTCTTTGTTAGTACGTTGAGCTTCCCTTTCAGGACAGTTGAACTGTTAACAGCCATTTCCTTTGTTGCTGGTGCTTCTGCAACCACTTTCCCTAGCTCGTCCATTCCCACGCTGTGCAGAGGGCATCCGGACTCACGGGACTTGTTTAGCACATGTGTATGAGGCCCCTGGCATATGCCAGCCCCTGTTGTGGGTGCTGGGGAAACCGGGTCAGCACAGACAAGATTCCCTGCCTATGTGTGGCCTGTGTCATAATTGGTGACGATTTTGTCACATCATAAGTACCCTGTTCCTGTCTTGGATGGATTTGGACCTGTGTTTTTACAACAGTGATCATTATACAGTGTGTTTGGACCAGTAGCACTTGGGAGCTTTTTAGAAATGCCAGATTTCCGGTCATTCCCCAGACCTATTGAGTCAGGATCTCTTGGGTGGGGCCGGCAGTGTAGGGTTATAAGCCACCCCCCCCCCCCAGGTCATTCCAATGCACCCAGTCTGAGGGCCACCATTTGGGGAAAGATACTTCTCATCAAGGGCTGGGGAAAGCCCTGGACCTTCATTGGGCTACAGAGTTGCCTTCAAAGAAGGTATTGCTCATATAGTGCGACTCTAATAATAGCGGAGCTTAAAAAGCAAGTCTTTGGTGTGTGGAGATGGTTCAAAACCTGGCAGCACCCTAGGATCTCTTGGGCCTGCAGTGCCCCCTTGAAATGGGAGGGTCCTGTGTGCCTCAGTACAGAACCCAGTGACAGAAATGCTTGGCCACCTGGGGCTCTTCATCGTCCAGTGGACAGGGACACTTCCTCCCTCCCTGTTCTGCAGAAACTTTGACATGTTTGACAATTATTTTCCTTCTTTTAACTTCTTCTCTTTTTATCAGCCACCATTAAAAATCTTTATAATCAAATCACCAGCCAGATGTGCAAATAAAATGGTTGCTCTCCTTAGGCAACTTGACGTTTAAAGACATTGTAAGGAGTAAATGAAATGAGAGACCATGGAAAGCATCCAGCCTGGAGCGGGGCACAGAGCAACTGGCCACTCGGTAAACGTGGTACAATTCCAGCCCCTAGCCCCAAATCATCAAAACCAGTAAAGGCAGAAGAAACACCACAATTCTTTGTGTGCAAAGCATTCTACAACCCACAGTTTGAATGGGTGTGAATAACTATTGTATAAATTACAACTAAAGTCATGGAATCAGAAGTTTTGATTGTTTAAAACTTTTACTAACTCATGTGTAAGCCCTGGCCAGTTCGGCCCAGCAGTTGGAGCCTGAGGACCAGAGTCACGGGTTTGGTTCAGGTAAGTTTATGTATCCTGGTTGTGTATTCCCAGCCCTGGTTGGGTTGTGCGGGAGGCGACCAATCGATGTGTCTCTCACATCGATGTTTCTCTCTCTTTCTCTCCCTCCCATTCTATCTGAAGATGAATGTCGAAATATCCTTGGGTGAGGATTTTAAAATATTTTTTTAAATCTGTAATTAAATAAACTTAAATGCTCAAAAAAATAGCTGTCGCCTGATTTGTTTTCATGAAGATGGTTGGGGTGTGGGGAGGGACTTTAATCAGGCAGAAATTCTGCACTAGCGCAAACTTGGGTCTGCTTATAAGTAACTAGTTGATGTAACAGCCATCTTCAGTTTGCAAATGCTAATTAATTGCTACCATGTTAAAAGGAATGTTTGGGATGGATGGACAAATAGTTCCTTTGATAAAAGGCTGTGTCTTGAAAACATATGTGAAAGATTACAAAGCTTGTCCTGGCTAGTCTGGCTCAGCAGTTGGAGCGTTGGCCCACAGACCAGAGAGTCCCGGGTTTGGTTCCCGCTAAGGGCACGTACCTTGCTTGCAATTTGTCCCCGGCCCTGGTTGGGGTCCTGTGGGTGGCGACTGGTCGATGTGTCTCTGTCTTCCCCCTTCTCTCCCTCCCGCTCTATCAGAAGAATCTGAAGACAAATGCAAAAAAAAAAAAAAAAAAAAAAAAAGATAACAAAGCTTTCTGACCTAGGTTTGTCTTGGTTGTTGTCTTCTAAAAATGTTTCTCTGCCCCATGGTGGGCATTTTAGTTCCCTTTCCATCCACCTTCAGCCAAAACAACTTCTGGTTACAGGGACGGGTGTAAGTTCGCCATTTGTGGCTCTTGATGTGATAGAGGTTGGGAAAGTGAGGCCAGCAGTGCTCACTGAGAGGGTGAGGATCAGCTTTCTAAGCCCTTGACTTCAGAGTTCGCTGCTTTGTACAGCATGGGTGGCCAAGGTGTGGCCCTTAAATGACCGCCACCTCTGAAGTCCTAGCGTGACTCAGCTACTGCCATCTTTCCCAAGCCGGGTTTGCTGACCAGAGTATGAGTCTGCTCTCTGCCCTGAGTAGTCAGAGAAATTGGAATAGAGCCCTGCTGTCCACACACTTGAGTTTTATAAATATTTGTTACAAATATTTGTTACGATGGCTGTAGACATGTATTGTCACGTTTGACAGTAATAAGTTGCCAAGTGCTGAGCTCTTCTGAGTCTTGCTTTTTCTTTGCTGTAACATAAGAATAATATTAAGTCCTGGCCAGTGTGGCGCAGTTGGTCGGGCGCTGACCGGTGTACCAAAAGGTCACCATTTGCATTCCCAGTCAGGGCACATGCCCAGGTTTCAGGCCCTGTGCAGGAGGCAGCCGATCGATGTGTTGCTCTCACATCGATGTCTCTCTCCCTCTCGCTTTCTATCTCTCTAAAAATCAAACTGTGCTTTAACAGAAACAGAAGAAGAATGTTAAAATGGCCCATTAGTTGGCTATCCCTTTTAGATAGGTAGGTCTCCTGCTATTTTTGCACCTTAGAGATCTCAATGGGAATAGATACAGACCCCAACTTTGCATGATTAGGAACTCAGATGCATTGCTCAGGCAGACTATTTTGTGTTAATCAGAGTTCTGAAGACCAGTGAACCAGAATGTGAACTTATTAATTTACCTGAAGAAGTAATACCTGACAAGTGGACAGTTGCAGAATTTGTCGTATTCGCTGAGTCAGAATAAGGGAGCCGATGACTACTAGTGCCCACCACCTGTGACAGCTGCTCTGGAGTGGACCTGCAGAGGCTGGAGTCCTGCTGGCCGTGTCAGAACATATGGACACTGGCATTTACTCGGGGGTCCAGCGGTGACTGTTAGGAAACACTGGCTTTGTTGCCTTTTTTTTTTTTTTTTTTTTTTTAAGAATACTTATTTTTAGTGTATGCTTGCTATTTAAAGAAATCAAAGAATATATGTCAGTGGAGTAAAATTTAAAATACCCCTCTTTACTCCCTGCTAGTGCTGCTTTTCTCCCTAGAGGTAACCACAATAACAGCTTGGCCTTTCCCTTACATATCCATTTGCAAATATACTATTTTATATCAAAGTGCAAATTGTGGCTTGCAGTTTGTATTTAGCAAGGAATAGGAGTATTTCCGTACTGATGTCATTCTTCTTGGGAATAACTAACTGCACTGCAGCTATGCTATGGATCTGCCTGAATGTAGTTAGATTGTTACTTCTGCTATTTCTCATTTTAACTGTCAATGTTATAAACAGTGCTATATGAAAATCCTTATACATATGTTTTTGTGTACGTGTGGATTACATAGGCCAGATTTCTATATATTGAATTTCAGTCATAAGACACATACAGTCAAATGCTGATAGATAAGGCCAAATTGTCTTCCAAAAAGGCTAAACCGATTCTTATTCCTGTCACCAGTGTAGGTGGTGCCCGCTTTCTCATACTCTTTCCAATACTGGATAACATCAGTCTTGTTGCAGTTTTGCTAGTGGAACTGGATGGTATCGCTTGATTTTTATTTTGTGTTTCTTTAATGACTACTATTGTTACCACCACTGATACTACTTTACTGCTACTGGCTAATATTTATTGATCGTTTTTATGTACCAGGATTGTTTTAAGCATGCTGCATGACATTTAAACTTCAACATCCCCTTGAATTTGGTGTGATTATTGTCCTCATTTTTCAGAAAGAGAGATGGATTAGTACATTTAAACCTTTATCGGTTTTACAAGGCTGTTTATAATTTTCTTATTAATTTATTGGAACTTTTAATGGGTTATGGATATTGGGCTTTCTCTGGTGTATATGTGTAGTATAGTGAATATTTTTGTCCCAGTTTGTCATTTTTCTTTTAATTTTCGTCTGTGAGATATCTTTCTATAGAACTTTTACTCACTTATTAGAGCTGTAAAACTATAATCTTTATAGTTTATGAGTTTGATGGCTTGTTGGGAAATTCTTTGCTAGTCACCAAATTATAACAATATTCCATATTTTCTTCTGACTTCATAATTTTAGTATTTTGATCTTTAATGTCTTTGGGAAGGGTATATGTGTGTGTGTGTTTTGTTTGTTTTTATTTTAGAGAGAGAGAGGAAGGGAGAGGGAGAGAGAGAGAGAAACATCAGTGAGAGAAAACATCAATTGGATGCCTCCTGCATGCCCCCCACTGGGGATCGGGTCCACAACCTGGGCATGTGCTCTGACCAGGTACTGAACTGCTGACCCCTTGGTGCACGGGTCAATGCTCAACCACTGAGCCACACTGGCCAGGCATGTGTGTGTTTTATAGATCTGATTTTAGCCCTGGCTGGGTGGCTTTGTTGCTTGGAGCATTGACCTGTACACCAAAAGGTTGTGGGTTCTATTCTAGTCGAGGCCACATATCCAGGTTGTAGGTTTGATGCCCTCCCATTCCCTGCCACCTTGTCAGGGCACCTGTGGGAGGCAACCAATCAATGTTCCTCTCTCACACAGATCTCTCTCTCTCTCTCTCAAATCAATAAAACATATCTTTGGGTAGGGATATATATATATATATATATATATATATATATATATATATATGATTTTCTACTTTCCCCAAATGGATAGACAATTATAGCACCATTTATTGAGTGGTTCAGTCTTTCTCCATGAATCTGAAATGCCACCTGTATCATGTTGAAGCAAGTGCTCTCTTGCATGTGTGTGCAGGGATCTGTGTTGGTCTGTATGTGAACCTTCTACTCTGCACCATTGATATATCTTTGTTTCTAAGGAAACAGCATGCTGCTTTAAATACAGTAACTTTGTGGTATGTTTTGCTATAAAGAGGGAAGTCTGCCCCCTTTCATCTTATACTTGGTTTCTTTTTGTTGTTGTTTTTTATCCTCACCCAGGGACATTTTTGCATTTATCTTCAGATTGAACGGGAGAGAGAGAGAGACATCAATGTGAGAGAGACACATCGACTGGTTGCCACCCACTGACCCCAACCGGGGCCGGGGACGAACTGCAACTGAGGTACATACCCTTAGCGGGAACCGAACCTGGGTCTCTCCGGTCTGAGGGCCGATGCTCTAAGCACTGAGCCAAACCAGCCAGGGCTACTTGGTTTGTTTTTTTGATTAAAATTATAGTTTTCATTATTATGCTTTTTTTTCTTATTTACACTTTCTTGAAAATTTACAGATTCCCCATCCACTGTGAATTTAGGGTAATAAGAAAGATAATTACCTGCCTTGTTGGTAGTTGTGCACACTGGGAACGGTGCTGAACATTTTGCATATATTAGTTCTCATCTGTAGGTGAGGAGCGTGGGGTTCAGCGGGTAAGCCGTTGATTCCAGGCTGCCCTTCTTGACCGTGGTAGAACCAGGATTCCAGACCAAGTGATTTCACACCTCTCTTAACCCTGATCCACCCAGTCACCGGGCTGTTCACAGGCTTGTCTAGGATGGTTACTAGGTGTCTGTATTCTGCGGGCAGTGGTGAGTGGCATTTGTAGTGTTTATTGTGTGAAGTGGAAGACCTCACAAGGTTTCTCCTGAGAGCTCACATGTTGGGGCAGCGAGAATTGAAAAATTCAGCTTTGCTAAGGGAATTTGTTCCAACTTAGGACACGCGTCTGCGTGGGACCACAGTATCAAATGTAGGTGAGAGGGGAGGGAAATCATGTCCCGGATGCTTCTTCTCAGGTACAAGAGTTGTTCAGCCTTCCCTCAGCTCCAAGAGCCGTGGGTCTGGCTGTGGTCAGAACACAAAGTGAGAAGGACAGCCCTGGACATAAAGGAACAGGCCTTCTGGTGGCAAACGCCACACCCAACTCAGGAGTCTGTACCTTTTCAAAGAAAAGGCAACTTGTGTTCGCTCTCTGGTGGAGGAACACAGGTCTGTGGTTGGCCTGGAAAGCTTTGCCGAAGATAGGGGTATTTATTTATTTTTATCCTCACCCAAGGACATTTTTCCATTTTTTGTTCAGATAAAGAGGGAGAGAGAGAGAGAAACATCAAGTGGCTGCCACCCGCTCGACTCAACCAGGGCTGGGGACAAACTGCAACAAGGTACGTGCCCTTAGTGCGAACCGAACCCAGGTCTCTCCACATGCCGACGCTCTACCTGCTGAGCCAGACAGGCCAGGGCGGAGATAGGGGCATTTAAGCTGGGGCATCTTTCCTCTGTTGAAGTCAGTCTACCTCCCAGTCCAAACCTGCCCATCTGCTGCACGTGGTGCCTTTTGAGATGGTTTCTGTCGGGTGCCTCCTGTTGAACCTCAGAGGGGAAAGTAATCTTTGGAGAACTTTGAAACTGCCTCCCAAACAGAAGTCCAGCTGAGCTCTCCCTGGGAGCCTTGGGAAAGTAATCCTATTTATTAGGAGTCGTATATTGATTTTGTGTGTAAAAATGGACTCAGAGGCCTGTGACAATGAGTGCGTTTGAAATTATAATTTAAAATATCTAACAGAATAGCTGTGCTCTAGAAGTACAATCCCAGAATATAAATGATTGGATGCTTAGTGAATTTCTCGAATGCATGTAATTAAATTGGCAATGAGGAGATCAAATTTGTTTTCATAACCTAAGTCCTTTAATTTACCTTTTCTTTAACAATCACTGGTGTAAGCATAGACGAATAACTATTTAGTCTTATAGGCCTTTATAAAAATACATAGGTGTGCTTTGTTCACTTATTTGTTTAATCAGTTCACATTGCCCGATCTTGTATTATAAAATAGAAGGCACCTCATCAAAGAATTCTCCTTTTTCCTGCATGACTGCACTCTTCATTTTGTGAAAGCCGGCAAGGTTTTCTCCCAAGTTGAAAGGTAAATGTATAGTTTTTTTATTATTTATCAGCACACGATGGGATGGCCGACCTTGTTTACGTCTGCAGTCATGGCTGGTACATCTACTCCACTCCCTGCCTCCCTGGTCCTGGTATCCCTCCGATCACCACCTCGTGTCGCTCGGGGATTGTGATCACAGGTGGGCCTGCCGGGCTGCGCTGGTGACCTCGGGTGCTGGTAACCCTGACGTCCATGGCTCTGCCTTGGCTGACCTGGGCTTTCTCTCACTCGCAGGGTTTAAGCTTTGGTCTGTCCTGTTAGCAGTTTTCTCCACATTTCCTTCAAAGCAGACATTCACTCCTTCCTTCCCGTTCGCCCCCGCCCCCGTTACAACTGCCCTGGCATCCTGGCTTTTTCCATTCTTGACAAATGATCTGTCCACTGTAACTGTAGCTCCGCTGTGCTGATATCTGTTGAAATTAGACCTAAGAATCTAAATGTGGCTTCATGAAACGATGGGTGAGACATTTTTCTCTTCAAATAGTCTGTGGTCTGCTGGCATCCCAAATCACCTATCTGTACCTTCTTTCTCCCCTGTGATATTGGGGGGGAATGGGGGAATGATATGTGCCTGAACGTGACTAAGAATGAAAAAATTCTGTATAAGGAGCAGTGTTAGCTGTTTCATTGCATCTATAATAAAGTAGAGAGATGTTCACCACCATTGCTGCCTGCCTCCCCCAAGCATATTGAATAGACTTCAACCTAATTGCATTTCTTATCATGTAACAGGAATCAAGAACCCTCCCTATATTTGCTCCATAGCTACTTCTTACTTTAATGATGAGACTTTGTAACCCAGAGGTTAACTGTTTCATTTGTGCTTCCTGGACTGAGTTACACAAACACTTTGTATTTGGTCCCTTTTCTCTTCAAAAACCAATAATTTGGCCCTGAAACTACTCCTGCAAAATAGATAGATGGCACATGTAACTCTCTTTGTGCTTGGAGGCAGGCCAGACTGTATGGTGATTACTTGGAACCGGAGGCTGCTTAGGAAAGAGGTTGGGGTTTGCTGTGTAAGTCAGACTTCGGGGACATGGAACCTGGCTGGGGTCACAGCCTGGATGGGGTGGATCAATTCTCCAGTTTATTACTGTCAAATGTGAGTCCTCTTTATGACCCCCTTTCCACTCAGGCCTTCCGTGACTTCCTCTAAGTCCCAGGGGAGGTTTTGCAGCTCAAGGTGGCCCCTCATTCTGCCACCATGCACCACGCCAGGGAGAATCATTGGAGGTGACTCAGACCTTGTGCAAGGAAGGGAGTGTCAGTGGGAGTGGCCTCCCTCCTACCTCTTGCCAGACCCCTTTCCATCCAGACTTGATGTCTCTGCTTCTCTTTTCAAAGTCATAAGGGTTAATTATGATGTTTACTGTTTACATTTGCATTCCTGATAGTGCTCTTTCAAAGTGAGTTGGCACCAGTTCATTTTCAAATCTTCAGAAGGATCTCAGAGTCAGGGTGTGGTTCTGGTGTTTGAGGATGTTACAGGCCTGCAGAATCTTATTATCACTGCAGGTTGCCAGGACTTTGGTTCTTACTCTCCAACAGCTCACTGAACTGCCTTTAAGTTCTTGCAGTGATTCTGAGAAATACTGAAACATTTCCTGTTGCAGGTGAGGAAGCAGAATGAAGGTCAGAGATATTGAGTGGCTTTCCCCCCCCAAGATGAGAGAGGTGGTTAAGGGGTGAGACTTTGAAGTTACTTGGGTTTAAAACCCCATGTGGTGGGAGCTCGGGCAAGTTATTTCACTTTGCTAGACCTGAGTTTCCTTATCCATGACATGGGACCATTAATGACTTAGCCTCTCAGGATTGATGGAGGGAGAGACTGAAGGAGAATGCAAGCTGGAACCTGGAAAGTGTTCAGGAAAGTTAGCTCTTCTACAGGGGTGGGCAAAAGTCGGTTTACAGCTGTTTTTCTGTGAACTCTGTTTTGTGTACTCAGGACTGTAAACTTTCTTTTGCCTGCCCCTGTATATGCTGAGCAAGTGGAGAGATGGGACTAAAAACAGGTCCCTGCTGGAAATCTCGTGTTAGTGCCCAGCTTCAAGTATCTTTAGATAGATAGACCTGTTTGTTTTAATGATATATAAATATATTTAGAACAATTTCAATCAACATAGATTTGGTGGAAACTTTGTTACAGCTTTTTTCTCTGTTATCCTAAGCTGCCCTGCAATAATATTTTTAAAAATGGCTGGGAACTCAGGACTGTGATTGCCAAGGGAGAGCTAAGACACTAAAGGTTTTTCTAGGCCAGTGGTTCTCAAGTGGGCCCAGTTCTGCCCTCCAGGGGACATTCAGCAATGTCTGGAGACATTTTTGGTTGTCATGACCGTGGATGGGGGGCAATGCCATTGGTATCTGCTGGGCAGAGGCCCTCTCGCAACAAAGAATTACTGGGCCCAAAATGTCAGTAGTGCCGTGGTTTGAAACTGCTCCCAGGTAATCCTGTTCCTATTGCTGGCAGGCTTTCTCCACTTATTGCAAAGTCAGTTAAGTCTTTTCTAAGGTATGTTGGGTTTCCATATGAAAAATCTTCAAAGTCCTGAAAATCTAGGACCATTTCTTTCATATAGCTTGAGATTTATAAAGCTGTCAGACCCGATCAGAAATTTTCTCAACAGCTTTCTTTTGTGTGTGTGGGTTTTGCTTGTTTGTTTGTGCTGTTTTAGTGTTTATAAGCACTAGGTAAATAGTAGCAAGTATGCAAACAAAATCTTATTCTTATTACATATTAATTGCTCTTTTTTATACAAATAATACTTGGCTTTTGTTCTTACACATTGATTTCTAGAGGAAATTTATTACTTTTTAAATATGTTTTTATTGATTTTTTTCCAGAGAGAAGGGAAGAGAAAGAAACATGGATGTGAGAGTAACACTGATTGGCTGCCTCCTGCACGCCCCCCTGCTGGGTATTGAGCCTGCAACCTGGGCATGTGCCCTGGCCAGAAATTGAACCAGGACCTCTCAGTCCATGGGAGGATGCTCAATCCACTGAGCCATACTGGCTGGGCTCTAGGGGAAGTTTAATATTTGTTTTTAAACTCTTCTATTTCTTTTAAATTCCGCTACCCCAGTGTCAGAATAAACCATCGGTTCTAAAATGAATCCTGTCAGAATAGCAGCTTGTTCTGATAGTCATGCTCTGAGCATTCTGCCATGGGTTACCGAAATTAAAATGGGAAGTTTATATTTTAAATAGAAATTCTACTTTTAAATTCTAATTTTGCTAATTTTTCATTCTGGACTATTAAGACAACAGGATGCCAAGTTCAATTTGAATTTCAGTACAACACATTTACACTTATACTTTTAGTATAAGTATATCCCATGCAATAATTGGGATATACTTATAATAAAAATTATTTGTTGTTTGTTTGAAATTACAGTTCATCTGAGTATTATTTGTTTTTGTTTGCTAAATCTGGCAGCCCTAAAGATAGGCCTTGGGTGATTGGAAAATGTCAGGAAATGCCAATCATGTCTGACATCTTCCTGCATAACTTCATCCCAGATGCTGTACTTCACAAAAGTGTTAAATAAGAAACCCCAGACAACTGTTTGCCCAAAGAAGGAAATAGTTTTCTGAAGGTAATTTAGAAAGTTTGTTCTCTAATCACATTCATTGATCTTTAAGGATAGCTTGAGTCAACTGGAGTTAGAAATCTCTTACCTGATATTCAGAAGTACCAAATATTTAACTCAAAAACTCAATTCTGGAGGTAAAACCTGGATAGGAGAGAGAATCCTTTCAGTGGGTTGGCTTCCAGGAATTACCTAAAACTTAAATTTTAGTTTTAGGTGGTTATATGGCATCTAAACTCTTTCTGCTGTTTGTAAGCAGTAGGTTTTATTTTGGAGCTGAAGGGCCAGTTACAACAACTGGAACAGGTTGATTGTAAAAGAATTCCATTAGCTTGGGAAAACAGCAAAAAAAAGCCCAACCGAAAGTCTCATTTAAAATACAGAATTTATGCCCTGGCCAGTTTGGCTCAGCAGTTAGAGTGTCAGCCCGCAGACCAATGAGTCTCGGAGTCTTGGGTTTGATTCCGTTCAAGGGCATGTACCTCAGTTGCTATTCATTCCCGGCCCTGGTCGGGGTTGTGAGGGAGGCAGCCGCTCCATGTGTCCCTCTCACGTCGATGTTTCTCTCTTTTCTCTCTCTTCCTCTCTCTCCCTCCCATTCTATCTGAACAACAACAAAAAAGGAAAAATAGCCTCAGGTGAGGATTTAAATTAAATACGTAAATAAAATGATAAAATACAGAATTTGCAAGAGTCTGCTGAAAGGGAGCATGCCTGAGCTAGCGTTCTTCAACTCTTCTTCATTATCTAATGACACCCATATGTACCTTTTGGAAGGAAAGCAACTGTCACAGGATGCCAGCATCTTTACATCTTTGTGGCCTCAAACGGGTCCATCAGACAGTCTTGCTGCCTTAACAGTGATTTTGCCTCCGGGGAAAGAAGCAGCTATGTCAGCTGTGGTCAGCTAACCGCACATCCTTCTGGTCCCACATCATATCCTTGTGGCCCACCTCCCCGGCTGCATCAGTCAGTGTCCTTGGAGCTCAGACTCCCCCCACTGTCCCCACGCGGACATTAGCTCGCCTCAGGTGTATACGGTACTGCTCTTGTGCTCTCTCCCAAGGAGCTGCTCGGGTGCCACTGCCCTCCCCAAACCCGCAAGTCAAGGAAGTTTCTCCGGGGGGCATCACCCTTTGGGAACAGAAGAAAGCCAGTGAATGGGGAAATAGCCCTGTCTCCTAGAACAGTTTTAGGTGATATTCTGGATGCTTCCAGGAGGCCCCTGCAGAATTAAGTTCCCATTACCTATAACCATGACCTGGTTCATGTACCCTTAAATAACTCACCTGCCTCACTCTTCCTGCTCCCTCACTTCTGCTTCCTGGGGACACATCCAAATAAACTACCTGCACCCAAGTGCTTATCTTCATCTCCATTACTGGAAATATTGAAATTAAACTCCTGTTATATTAGTTTTTGGGGGCTGTCATAACAATACTACTGAGGGGTGCTTAAACAGCAGAAATGTACATTTCACGGTTCTGAAGGCTGGGCAGTCCAAGATCAAGATTGGATCCAATCAAGGCCAGCAGGGTTGGTTTCCTCCGAGGCCTCTCTCCTTGGCTTGCAGATGGCCACCCTCTTGCTGTCTCTTTACATGGTCTCTGTGCATTTGCACCCCAGTGTCTCTCTGTGTGCCCAAGTCTCCTGTTTATAAGGACACCAATCAGATTGGGTTAGGGCCTGCCCGCCCTAAGAGCCTCGTTTGAACTTAATCATCTCTTTGAAGGCCTCATCTCCAAATGCAGTCATTCTGAGGAAGTAGGGTTACAGCTCCAACAGGAATTTTGAGGTGGACACAATTCAGCTCATAACACCTGTGAAGAAAACCTTCATCTAGAATACAAGCTACCCCAACATAATTATTTGCTCTCAAGTTTGTAGCTATTTGCACAAAACTTTTCCATCTTGTCTACTATAGGGCCTTGAGGAGATGGGTCTATGAACTTAGAGGAGGTTAAATTTATGAAGCAGCCTCTGTTTCTCCACTTCTGCTTTGTACATTCTGGAGGAGAGACACAAGGCAAGGTTGCTGCTAGCTCAAAGGAGCTTAAAGCCTAGCCCTGGCTGGTTTGGCTCAGCTGTTAGAGCATTGGCCTGTGGTCCCAAGAGACCCGGGTTTGGTTCCCGCTAAGGGCGCATACCTCAGTTGCAGTTTGTCCCCGGCCCTGGTTGGTCGTGCGGGTGGCAGCCACTCGATGTGTCCCTTTCACGTCGATGTCTCTTTCTCTCTCTCTCTCTCTCTCTCCCTCTCCCTCCCACTCTACCTGAACAAAAAATGGCAAAATTTCCTCAGGTGAGGATCAAAAAAAAAGGAGCTTAAAGCCTAAATGAGATGAAACCATTAGACATTTATGAGCAGAGAACGGTTTAGGTTTGTTTGAGACAAGATCTATGGCAAACCATAAGTTTAGAGGAGACATACTGCTTCAGTGGGGTTGAGTTTCTTGTCATTGAAAGGATGGTCAGATTGTTATTTGTATGGATGAATTAGATGATTTATGGAAACTCTGCCCTGAAATTTACTGACTGAGAGAGCAGTGTGGCCTGGAGTATTTGAAAATGTGATAGATGAGGGGAAGAAGGGAAGGGTATAGGAGAAATGAATAGAGCCTCTTCCAGGGTCTTAAGAAGAGACCAGAGTTCTTATGTGAAGGACCCAGAGGAAATGTTGAAGGACGTGTGGTGCGGTTGGGTGTGCTGAGGAATAGAGAATATTGTATGTGTTCCAGCAAGGGCCCCACAATACAAAAGTGTTTCAGGAAGATGCACTGGGCAGTGCCGTGCTGGAGGGAAGACAGGGCCAGGGAGGGACAGCTGCTCTTTAGAGCACAATAAGTTACCGGGTAAGCGAGACCTGCGCCCGGTTGCTTCCTGCCTCTGAGCCTTTGCTCTTGTGGTTCCTTCTGCCTGGAGTGGCCCAGGCACATGCTTTCCCCATGCTTCCCTGGGCTCTTATCATCACTGGCTCAGCTGAAACCTCACAAAGCTCTTCACCACCCGCAGCGCTAAAACGCCCCTCCCCCGCCAGGCACTCTTCAGCCTATTTTCATGTTTTATTTCCTAACATTAATCACCATCTGCAGATAGGATCTTATGCCTGATACTTGGTGCTCCGTGAATGTTTGTGAAATGAATCAAGAACTTGAAGTAGGCTGGCAATAGGTGGACTAGCTGAGATTTGGGAGTTTGTAATGTCACCCCAGCCTTCCTCAGCTCCTTTCTGATGGGTTTTTAAGTCAAGACTTCTGTTGATTGGCTCAATTCAATTGGTTGAGTTCAATTCAGACCTACACTCAGTGCCTATTTTGTGCCATACTCGGTACTAACCAGATCCCAAGAAGTTGAAGGTGACTAAGACCTTAAGGAGATCACAGTCTAGTGTATGTTTCTGAACCTGGGTCCCTGAATAGAGTTCTGGACGTTACTTCTTTATTTTTACCTCTTTCTAACTGAAATTTAGCATTTCCTCCCATTATGAGTGTAGGTAATAAACCACAGTGGTATTGGCAGTATCTATAACTTTGTCACCCACAGAAATCTCATATATTTTCATATCACACTACACCTTGCAGATATCTTGAAATATTAGTCATTTTTTTTACCCACTACTGGATTTTTAAATTTAAAACACAATGTACTGTTTCATAGATTTCTTTTTAATATTTTGAATAGCTATATTTTATTTATTCTTCTCTTTGAATAGCTAGATTTTAATAAAGTGTTTCCTCTATTTCCTTTATTACAGAAGAAATAAAAGTATTAGTATATGCAAGCACTAGGTATATAAAAATACTAGTCTGCGAAGGGGTTCTGTAGTCTTCACCAGGGGCCAGAGGACATGGCACAAAAAGGGTTGAGAGCCCCTGGTGCAGTTATGTAACAAGAGGTCCAGTCATCTCAGTTTGAAGTGTTTGAGTAAAGATTCCTATCAAAAATGGTCTCACCCTCTGCTCTGGGCTTATTCCCATTGAATCTGCACCCCTGGATCCTTTGTAAATCTCAGGATGTACCTTTTGTGAAAGATTCCTTTTCCGTTTGGTTGGGAGAAGTACGCACCTCGTCAGGACCGTAAGAGGATATTGCAAGCTCTGAGGATTGCGCAGAAAAATCTTAGGACAGCTTGTCAAAACAAGCTTGTCCCGCCTTGTGGGAGGGGCAGAGCTTTTCAAGTGATCTTCTGGTTCTGACCTTAATTAAAAAACAGCCCAAATTCACTGTGGCAAGAATTTATTAAAATAAGCACGAGCAAATCCCTGTTGTGGTGCAAAGGAAGGAGTGCCCCAGTGGGAGTCAGGAGTCTCGAATTCTGAACTTGGCACCAGGGAGCCAAGAAACCTCGGGCTGGTCGCTCTGTGATTTGTGATCCGTGTAATTAGGGGGTGGGCTGATCACTAAGATCTAAGAACCTCTGAACTTGAAGACACTACTCTTTGTGGCGTACTTAGATATAGTTTAAACTGTGCCATCAAGGTGTCAGAAGAAAGATTTTTAATTAATACATCCAACTCGCTTCTCCTATGCCACTTAAATCTCAGATCCACTAAAAGTGTCTAAATGTATCAGTGGGTTTTTCAGTATTATCACAAGTGTATAGACTCTATACACTTCCAGTGGATCCCAACCTTCCCAATGCCGCAACCGTTTAATACAGTTCCTCATGTGGTGACCCCCAATCATAAAATTATTTTCGTTGCTACTTCATAACTGTAATTTTGCTACTGTTATGTCTTAGGCGACCCCTGTGAAAGGGTCATTCGACCCCCAGAGGGGTCATGACCCACAGGTTGAGAACCAACTGCTGGTATAGAGGAACGCAGGTGTCCTCCATATGCCTTTATTAAGTTTGTTGTGCCTTGGAGCTTCATGTCTTTATTTCATTCAGGACCAGAAGGGGACCAGGCAGCTGAATATCCCTCCCCTGCCTGGACACCCAGTTTACTGTTGCAAGCTTTATAATGCTGTGGTCACCCTTGGTATGCCTGAGAGCTGGGGACTGCACCATGGGCAACACTGAGCAGGACCGGTGGCTTCTGCTCTTCAAAATTAGTAAAGGCAGCCCTGGCTGGTGTGGCCCAGTTGGTTGGGCATCATCTGATGGCCGGTTCAATTCCCGGTCAGGGCACATGCCCAGGTTTTGGGATTGATCCTTGATAGGAGCATGTAGGAGTCAACCAATCAATGTTTTGTTCTCACATCGCTCTCACATCGACGTTTCTCTTCCTCTCTCCCTTTCTCTCTCTCTAAAAACCAATAAACTTTAAGAAAATTTTAGAAAGGGCACATGCATATACAATCAGCGTGGCTGATGGAGAAGGGGTGAGGAATCTGAAGTGACCAGACCCCGGCGTAGGCCTTGGAGGGGAGGGCGCAGCTGGCCCTTGCTCCCGGTGCTCTGGCACTCATGGGCACCTGGGCAAGGCCCCACACGAGTGAGGTTCTGCCGGATTATTTCAGGATATGTCAGGGTGGTTTTTATTTGTTCTTCCCAACAGTAGTTCTTTGAAGTACTAGTAGTGTGTCCATTTACAGAGGAAGAATGGGAGAACTAGGTTGGTTATAACTTGCCCAAAGTTGTGTAGAAAATAGTCAGCCCCGAATATCAAGGAGACTCGAGTACTCCTTGGCCTTTGGGTTGGATAGTGGGACCAGACCACTTTAGCATAATTAAAGTTACAGAATTTGACCAAGCCCTTTTATTAACGTTTAAAAAAAGAGAGAGGGAACAATGAGCATAACTAAACAATTCATTGAATTGCTGAATACCATAATTAAAGGAATATAGGAGGTAAGACAAATGGACTCCTTCTGTTTTTATAGAACAACAGTAATAGCAATAGTAATTAGTATTATTGCAGCTCTTTCATTCCTCGATTTCTTGTGCCTCTCAAAAAAGAACTTCATCAAACTAAGGTCGTACACTACAGAATTGTTTTTATTAAAAAGGAGTATTTGAATCTTCTCCAATTATGGTAGAATGGAGATTCCTGATTTTCATACTTGAGATGCTCTCTCTCCCTCGTTAGTAGCCCCCTTGCCCCTCCTTCCTTCAACAGAACTACTGGCAGAGAAGGAAGGCAAAGGGAACATGCTGACCAGAATTTGAGCTCTTGAATTAGGTGAAGTTCTGACATGGACGTCTGTGAAAATGTGACAATTAATCCCATTTAGGGAGTGGCCAAGTCTTTCATAAACATCAAAACATCAAAAATCACTATTCCAGACAAGAAATAGAAGTCTCCTGGTTGGACCTAGCTTATATGGAACGTAAAACATTGGTTATTGCCAGCTGTAGGTGATGGATAGTTCAGAACAGAATGTATCAGTGTTTGAAAAGGTACCAGTTTAAAGGGAGTAGGTTTCGTGTCAAGGGCAAGACTTTCCTTTTCTGGCTTCCGATATCTCTGGTCTGTCTGGAGAATAGAAAAAAATGGCTGATGAAAATCAAGTTTGGAAATGGAACTAATCAGTGTTGTAACCTGCAGAAAGCATTAAATCATTCTAAATGTGTTCTAAAGTGTTTGCGTACCATTTTACTTAAGCTGGGCAAAAGTTGGTAAAATGCAGCTTAGAACCCTGTTTCCATTTAGTTGGGGAGAGTGGAGAGCCATTGTCTTGGGGAAGAAGCTAATATTCAGAGGGGGAAGAAAGTTGACCCTTTGAATTCTGAGTAGGCGTGAACAGAAAAAACTGAAGCCACTTAGTTTCATAATCAGCTTGATGTTGAAGGGACTTTAGAGGTTCTCTAGTCAGCCCTTTCACTTTACTGATTAGGAAATCAAGTCTACGAGAAATCCTTGCCTAAGCTCACCCAGCGCCCGTCGAAAGCAGCCTTCCTATCTGCACCTTTCCGTGCAATCTATATTTTCAGTCCAAGTTTGGTTATCAGATTTATTTAATGACATGTGTTGACACTATTTGTGATGGTGAATACCACAGATTTGACTGGGTAAAGTGATCACTTTTATTTGCTTTAAGTTAACTTTAGCCTTTAGCGTGGTATGATGGGAAGGGCACTCGGATCCAGAAGGCTTGGGTTCAAATTTCAGCTTCAACATGAGCTTTGCTTCAGCAAATCTGAGGGCCCTATTTTCTTTTTTGTTTGTTTGTTTTATAATTTTTTTTTCTTTTTTTTATTCTCTCCCGAGGACATTTTTCCATTTTTTGTTCAGATAGAGTGGGAGGGACAGAGAGGAAGAGAGAGAAACATCGACATAAAAGGTACACATCGAGTGGCTGCCACCCGCACGACCCAGGGCCGGGGACAAACTGCAACCAAGGTACATGCCCTTAGCGGGAACAGAAGCCGCGTCTCTGGACCTCAGGCCGATGCTCTAACCCCTGAGCCAAACCGGCCAGGGCTTTTTTTTCTTTATTGATTGATTCTAGAGAGGAAGGGAGAGGGAGAGAGAGACAGAAACATCGATGAGAGAGAACATGGGCCCTATTTTCTTAATCTATAAAGTGGATTCACCCAGCGTACCTTGCACAGTTGTGGGGCTAAATTGTGAAGGGTTTTGCAAAAGTATAAAGTGCTGAATAAACATAAGGGTGTTGATCTTACACCTTTGGTAATAGGCTTACAAGACATTCAAATTTTAGCTTCTTTAATTTGCAAATTCTTAAATATTATCTGTTTTTATGCTGAATATTCTTTCCCTTTAGAATTTCTTTGTGCTAGGAATGCTAGAATGGAATTTTTGATATTTTTATTTAGTGTATGATAATTGCGTCATTTAGGGCCATAGGGCACTTAAGCTAATGTCCAAATTTATATTGTGAAAACTCTAGCATGATCTTCACTGGGGAAGTAGAGGTTCGAGTACAGTTTGTGGTAATGATCATCACCCTAAAACAGCCCACCTAGGCACACAGCCTTGGCGGCACAGATTGGAAGGAGATTTGGTAATTACACTCTTTAGTCCCTCTGTGAATATAGCCGACCTGGGCAATTTGGGCACCAGAGTGGATACTTAGGCCTGAATTATCTGGTTAAGTTAGCCAGATAATTGCCAGCTGTCTCCTTTGCTCGTGCTCTGTAGACCCCAGCCTGAATAACTGTCCTCTGTGTACTCATGCAAAGAAGTTACTGGTTTCCATTTTCAAGCAGAAACGAACTACATATTAGAATGGTATTTTAATTGAGCTATTTTTGCTGCTGATTCAGAGGTCTTCCACTTCTTGCCAAAGGAGTTGCCCAGTGCAGAACCCATTAATTTAGTTGATTTGGGGGCTTCCCTTGTTGACTTTGGGAAAGACTTAAACATAGTAAAATAGAATTGGAAGTTGATGGTACGAGATTTTGCGAAACATTCAAAACTTATCTTAAATTCTGACCAAACATTTTTTTTTTTACTAATTTTTCTAACTAAATGGAAACTCCAGCTGTATAAATAATGATTTTTGTTTGAAAACATTTCATCCCTTGTTTTTAGAACTGTCAAGGGAATTAAAGTATAAATAAGTAGCAGCAAAGAACTACTTTGTCAGTGTGAAGCAGAGTCGCTCAGATTTTGAACCGAGTTCGAGAATGCAGAGACAACCCTTTCGCCTGGGTTGATGGAGCAAGCTGCCCTTCGGGGAGAAGGGTGAGGCTTACTCAGAGGTTTCTTTTTGTTTGTGCCTTTATTCTGCTTCTCCATTTATTTGCCCATCTCTCTCTTGGGTTTGATTTAAACACTGCAGTTCTTTCCGTGTACTCTTCACTGCAGTGACATGTCCCTCAGCAAAGGTGAATTCACACTTCACTGACCTCCCAGAGGCCATCCTACTTGAGCATATATAAATACTCACGTTTGTGACCAACACTGGTACTTTTCTCTGTATGTTTTCTGTTGATCTTCTGCAGTGGAGACAGCAGCCCAGCCAGTGCTCCTTGGTCGCCTGCCGTGGACTCCTTATGAAGACGTTATGTGCTAGCTGGTGGCCTCCTCACAGCTGCTCGAACTCCCATCACTATATATCAAGGGTTTACTTGTGTTGTTTGAACTGTGAGCTTTCTCACAAATCTGAACTCTATCTTTTGTTTGAGGGAGTTGTTCTCATTGTATTTTTCATTCCACAAATATCTAACCAATGCATATTTTGGGACAGGCACATTACTACCAAAGAAATCATAATACTTGTTTAACTTGGTAATCCAGAAAAATTATAATAATTTAGATTAATAGTGTCCACAGTATGTCACATTGAACATTTTCCAGAATTGCGCAACAGAAACAAATGGCTGCTGTGGGTTTCTACCTGCACCCCAGCTTGCTTTTTATCCAGGCAGTCGGTTATAATTGGAGAATTGTATCCATCAGCCCAAAGAAGAGGAGAAAATGTGGCCCCTGCATCGGGGACAGCGAATGATTCAGCCATGTGTACCTGGAGCCTCGGTCCCTTTTCTGTCTCTTTTCTCTCTCTCTCGGGTTTTTTGGTAGGAAGTCAGTGCTACCAGTAGGAAAACAAAACATTTTTCTTACTTAGGATTTGGTCTGCTCTCTGGAACCCACTGGAGAAACTGAAGTTTTCTTTCCATAATGATGTTAAGTGTTGCTAGTTACCGTCTCTGTGAAAACTCATTGAGAATGACTTACTTTCCTGGGGGGGGTCACATGCTGGCGCTAGGAATGGAACATCAGGAATAAGGATCATTAACCTCTTGCTTTAACTCTGGTTCCCAGATTATTGGAGTCTGCTTCAGCCAGGAGTAAATTCAATGGACATCTTAGGTGGGGAAATACACAGATGGTCAAGGACAGGGCAGAGGGCCAGAGGTAAGGATGGGAGGACCCTGCAATCCACTGTGGACAGACAAGTGGCAGGAGAGGGCATCATTTCAGAACTCTTGTTTGTTTGTTTTATTGTGGTAAAGTATACATCACAAAAAAATTGACTGTTTTTAGGTATGTAAGTTAGTGACATTAAGTAGATTGCTAGCCCTGGCCAGTTTGGCTCAGCGGTTAGAGCATCAGCCTGCGGACCAAAGGGTTACGGGTTTGATTTCGGTCAAGGGCACGTATCTAGGTTGCAGTTTGATCTCCAACCCTGGTTGGATTCATGCTGGAGGCAACCAATTGGTGTGTCTCTATCCCTCCCTCCTACTCTATCTAAAAAATCAATGGAAAAGTGTCCTCAGGTAAAGATTAAAAGATAAATAAATAATAAAAAGATCACTCTTTTTTTTTTTAACCCCTGCCCAAGGACACTTTTGCATTTATCTTGAGGTAGAGTGGGAGGGAGAGAGGGAGGAAGAGAGAGAGAGAAACATCAATGTGAGAGAGACCATGAGTGGCTGCCACCCACACCACCCCAACCAAAGCCGAGGACAAACTGCAACAGAGATCATGTGGTATTTGTCTTTTTCTGCTTGGCTTCTTTCACTTAGGATAATACTTTCCAGGTCCCTCCATGTCGTCTCAAAGGATAAGAGATCTTTCTTTCTTACCGCTGCATAGTACTCCATTGTATATATGTACCACAGCTTTTTTATCCATTCGTCTACTGGTGGACACTTGGGCTGTTTCCAGATCTTAGCTATTGTAAATAGTGCTGCTATGAACATGGGGGTACATATATTCTTCCTGATTGGTGTTTCAGGCTTCTTAGGGTATATTCCCAGCAAAAAAATAAATAAAAATTCATAAAAAAAAAACTGCAACAGAGGTACGTGCCCTTAGCGGGAACCGAAACAGGGTCTCTCTGGTCCACGGGCCCATGCTCTAACTGCTGAGCCAAACCAGCCCGGGCCATTCTTTCTTTCTTTTTTTTTAAAAGTACATTTATACTGTTGTGCAGCCATCACCACTGTTCATTTCCAGGATTTTGTCACCATTCATTCCTATCAGAAACTCTGTCCCGATTAAACAATGATCTTCATGCACCTCTCCTTCCCAGTCCCTAGCAACCGCTATTCTACTTGCTGTCTCTATGAATGTGTAGACTCTAGTTGCCTCGGATAAGGGGAAACTGTCCTGTTTCACTTAACATGTCTCTGAGGTCCATTGAAGTAGCATATATCAAAATTTCATTGCTTTTTTTATGGCTTAATGATACTACTTTGTATATGTACTCCAGGTTGTTTATCCATTCGTTTGTTGATGGACTCTGGGGTTGTTTCCACCTTTGAGCAGCTGTGAATAAATAATGCTACTATGAATGTTGGTGGAGAAGTATTGTTTTGACTTCCTGCTTTCAATTCCTTTGTGTATATACCAGAAGTGGATTGCTGGATCATAGGGTAATTCCATGTTTCACTTTTTTTTTTTTTTTAATGTGTGTTTAACTTTTTGAGGAACTGCCAAACATTTCCACAGCCGTGCACCAGGCAGAGACCCTTCTTTGGACCCCTCTGAGTGTCACCTAAGTCACTTGCTCACCATGGCCTCATTCATCACTGGGTCTTCCATGACTGACTGTTTTTGTTGCATGGTGAGTTGGCCTTGGTTGAGGAAGGAGCATTTTTCTTTCGTTGTTACCGGTGGCCTGTGCCAGCCTGTTAATGAGGGGCAGGAAGGCTTCGTGTGGTTGCGGTGGCCGGTGCCGGGTCACTTTGTGTTCCTCACTGTAAAGGGAGCCAGCTCGGGGAAGTGTGCTCACCTTGCCTCCTCCAGAAACAGTCTGCCTTTGAGGCTTTTCATTCCCCTGGTAACCACCTTCGTAATAGCTGCAGGTTCATCTAAATGAAAAATTTATCTTGTGTCGCCTACCCAAAGGAAGGGCTCCTCACATGTCAGATACTGTTTTACCAATTTTCTTGGTAACTTCTGTATTGTTTTAAAGCAAAGTTTAGAATTATTTGAGTTTCTGTAACATTCAGCTTATTGATATCTTTTTATCATTATGTAACAATAAATTAAGCAAGGTTTAGTATTATTTGCACTGCTCTCACGCCTTCCGTTGTGTGTGTGTGTTTATATCTGGACATGATTCTTCTCATTGACCAATGTAGACAAAGCCTTTCGTGAACATTCAGGTTTCATGAATAATCATTTTTATAAAAATCTCAAGTCCTTTTTTTTTAAATTTAATCTTGGAAACAGTCGCATGAAGTAGGTGGTTCACGAGCACCGTTATCTTCTTTTGGCAGATAAGAAAATGAACATGGCTGTCAATGAGGAAAGCTGGACCTGTCCACGAATTCCCCTTGGGGTACAGTGGGTGGGGGCCAGTGTGGGAAGGGTGTCCACCGTTACCTGGGGGGCATGAATTGGGGCAGGGATGTCTGCTTTCATTTCTGTGACTCTCCCCATAAATGTGCCTTCACAGATCCTCATTTTTATTTCTCTTGATGAGTTAGTATTAGAAGTGTACATAACTATCCAGCATCCCAGCTCATAACTTCCCCATTCTTTCACTTTTTATAAAACGTACACTTTCTTAATGCAAAATCTGGTGTGGGGTGATGAGTAACATTTTTTGAAAACCTCTGTGCTTCTGATACTGTCTCGGCCTGTGTGAATTCTGATAGCTTTGTTGCCTATGGGAATTATTAAGCAGTGAATTGTGTTTACCTATATATTGCATATCTTCCATCAAATTGAAAGTTAATTGTTCTGTTTTATTTATTTTACTTTAATTTCCTATCAAGTATTTTATTGTGGGTTAGCTTTTAAAAATGATAGAATGCTCTTTGCAGCTCAATTGTGAGCTTTTCAGAGATAAAAGTTATATATTGGTGTCGCCGTGGTATCTTGTACACTGTAAGTACACGGCATATATTTATGATTTGATACATTGCTTTTAGGCGAGGAGATTTTTAATATTAGCTACTTGTGACACATAATGACTTCGGTCTTTGTGAAGTGAACTTTATTCAGATCCTTGAGATGTTCATTTTTCATTAGACTGACTTAGTCTTCTAGTACATTCCTTCTCAAAGCAGCTAGTATCTAGCACGATCCCTAGTGAGCCCTCAAAAAAATAATCGTTTCCCCCTCAGATCCAGTTGTGGGTCTGTTTCTCTGTACCCGTTGGTGTGAGCTCCTCGCCATGGCTGTGCCTGGGGGGAAGTGCAGCAAAGCAGGGTGCTGTCCTCCCAATTCTGCACCAAAGCAAGGGCCTTGGAAATGAAATGTTGTGTCAGAATCAAAAAACAACAAACAACAAAAAGAACAGAGGAAACACATTTTCTTAACCATGGATTCAAGGCTTTATTATTAAGATGAAATTGAGCCTTGCTGGTGTGGCTCACTGGTTGAGTGTCAACCCATGCACCAAGAGGTCGCTGGTTCGATTCCCAGTCAGGGAACATGCCCAGATTGTGGGCCCGATCCCCAGTGGGAGGCGTGCAGGAGGCGGCCAATCCATGTTCTCTCTCATCGATGTTTCCATCTCTCTCACCCTCTCCCTTCCTATCTCTCTAAAATCAATAAAGAAAAAAAAAAGACGAAATTGAGAAATGTTTCAAGTAAGTCCAAAGGTCTTGGGAAGTCCCCTGAGCTGTGGACAGGGTGAGAGGACAGGGGTGTGGGTCTCTGGCGTTAGGACCTTTGGGCTTCTTGCTCAGAGGCTAAGTCTGTGTCGTCGTGCCCCCACCCCGCCCCGCCCCGGGCAGAAGTCATGCTGGTACCCAGGCCCAGCAGTTCCTGGCCTTTGGCAGGTGCTCGGTGCCATCTTGTGAATGGAACTGCCAAGGCCCCTCCACAGCTCGGCCTGAAGTTCCTCCTCAGCCAGGGTGGGAAGGAGCATGGTGAGTTGTTCCTTTTGTGTAAGAATGCGTATTTTTCTCCGTATTCTAAGACATGCTTTCTGTCATATGTCCACATGCATCTGACGTTAATCCCCCTCTACATTTGTTTATAACACGGTGGCACATCACTGCAGTTACATCTTGCCCTCAGTAGCTTCTTAGAGCCGAGGGATTTTTCCCATCACTCTCGGAGGTAAATTGGTATTGGAAAGACTTGTTTCCAAGTCCACACTTTGCCACTTCCTAGCTGACATCAAGTTCCCTTGCCTGTGACGTCGAAGTTGAAAGGATATTGCTTAGCACAGCGATTCGGCTTGCAGCAGAGACTCAGTACATGTTAAGTAGAACTATTTCACCACAAGGTTAGGGACGCACACGAAGGCATTAGGAGGCCCTACATGACACATACAGTGTTGTGTAAAGGCCAGGGCTGGAAGCATTGCTGACCCCTGGTGTGAAATACCTGCTTCTGGACTAGCATATGACAAGTAAGATTTGTAATCCGCCCTCTGGATTATTTTTCTTCTCTGATTTTTTAGAGAGGAAGGGAGAGGGAGAGAGAGATAGGAACATCAATGAGAGAGAACATCGATTGGCCACCTCCTGCATGCCCCCCCACTGGGGATCCAGCCCATAACCTGGGCATGTGTCCTGACCCGGAATCGAACCGGCGATCTCTTGGTGCATGGGTTGATGCTCAATCACTGAACCACACCGGCTGGGCACCCTGGATTATTTTTGATGGGATAGGCAACTCATACATTTAGAGGGAACCCAGAAAGTTAAAAGTAAAAAATAAACCTTTGTAACAAAAGCAGTTTCATAAAATGTCACAGTTATAGTGCATCTTTATAAAGAAATACAGCCACCTTGGACCCAGATGATAGTTTTTTGAATCATATTTCTTTGGTAATATCAGGCTGCAGTATAATAAGTTAGATTAACGTATTAGCGTGTGTCTTCTTGTCAGGGAAAATAGATAGGTCCTCAGAACACAGAGGAGCGAGGAACTTCGGCGTTATCCTGTTTAATGTCATTTTGAAGGGGACTAGGCCCTCCAGTACCTGCTGTTCTGCAGCTTTTGACAGACGTGAGGGAAGGGCATGCACCTCGTGAGGTTTCTTACCCAAGGGACAAATGAGCTAAGAACTACTGCGTTTTTAGTTGTGTGTGGGGGGGTGTGTGTTTCTCTCTACCTTGCATGTTTTGCCAGTTTTGCTCTGTATCTGACAACCAGCCCTTAGCGCAGTAATGTTATCCTGAACCCAAGCCGCTGCTTTCTGTGCTCAGGCCCCTGAACTTGAGCAGAACTTGGAGGCAGTGCACCTGACCCAGACCCATGGCCATCTTTGGTAGTTTTTTTGTTTTCTGAATGTCAATGATTTGTACTGATCCAGCCTCTAAAGATGGGACCGGATGAAACAGAGAATGTGTTTTTATATTATGTCATCTTGTGCAGAGACTGCTATATAATCAGGAGTCAGAAACTAAAGCATTAGGCTGTGAAGTCATTTTGTCCACGGGTTGGGTTACAACACATTCATTCATTGTAAGTACTCACCAACAGAAGAACCCACAGTCATCACCATAATTTATTCTTGCCAGTAAATTGGTTTTTCAAGTGACAGAGAAAGCTACTGGAATTAAGCAACCTAGAATTCAGAGCTCTGTTCATGAGTGCTGGGATAGAACTTGTGAGACCCCAAGGACCACCACCACCACATTTTGGAGATGAGCAAAAGAGGCCCAGAGAGGGAAGTGACTTGCCCGGGGTCACACAGTGAGTTAGGGACATAACGAGGACTAGAAAACTATTTACTGAATCTTGGTACCCTGTCCCCGGGTCTTCCTACTCCAGTTCCTGGTGACACATGGGTAGGATTTTACTGGTTTCATTCCTGGGGGTTGATAAAAAGGTTTTCCACTTGTCTAACCCATTCTTTTCTTCGTGTAGATTACAGGTGGTACTTTAGAAACTGAGCCAGGGATGCTGAAAATCTAGTTTGTGCAGTGGCTTTTTTTGGTTTGGTTGTCATGAGCGCTCTCCATGCTTAGCTTACAAACATCTCCAGAGAAATGATAATCAGGTCTCCAAGGAGCACTGTTCCGACTGGCATGTCCCTGTGCTCGCTGGTAAATGTCCTCCTGTAAATACCTGGCCGTCAGAGTCGGCACAGGAGAGGTCAGCCATACTTGTTTTCTTTCCTTGACATATGACAGACGGTCATAGAAATGTAGCTGGTGCCTTGACATGTACCCAGAGTAAGTTAAATGCATTCATCCTTTAAAAAAAATAATTATATGCCCTGGCCGGTTTGGATCAGCGGTTAGAGTGTCAGCCTGCGGTCCAGAGAGACCCGGGTTCGGTTACCGATAAGGCATGTACCTCAGTTGCCGTCTGTCCCTGGCCCTGGTTGGGTCGTGTGCGTGGCAACCACTCGATGTGTCCTTTTCACATCGATGATTCTCTCTCTCTCTCTCTCTCCCTCCCTCCCACTCTATCTGAACAAAATATCAACAAATGTCCTCGGGTGAGGATTAAAATAAATAATAATCATTATTATATAATAACATTTATATAAAGTGTACATTAAGTGTTTATAATTCTATGCAACAACAGCCTGAACATAGGGGGTGACCTTAAAATATGATATTTAGGAAACCTGTAAAAACTGGCCTCTCTTCCGGTAGACAGAGATACTGAAGCCTCGGTCAGCGTGACGTATCTGTACGTTCCATGCGGTGTCCTCTGTGCAGCACCTGAAGATGTCTCCTCATTTCGAGTTAGAATAATACAGGTTCGCGGGGTTGGGGGTGAGGAGACAGAATGTATGTCCTGTCTGATGCAGGAAATTTTATATTCCTGAAGTCCATGATTAGGGGCTTATGTTGATTGTTTATTTATTAAAAACAAAGGTGGGAGAGATTGCCACAGAGTGAAAAACATTCTGTGGCAAACATCTGAGCTTCTCTTAAAAGCATGAGCTGCGAAGAAATGTAAATTCATTGCCTTAATTGGAGGAGAGTATTTATAGAAATTGAATGGTCCAGTACAACTGAAAGCCTGGCTTCTTTCATCTGCAGAGACCGGCTGCAGTAACTGTTCTGAAAAACCCCTGCCTGCAAAGTGGACTTTGCCACCTACTGTCCGGCCCCTGCAGGTCAATAACTTGGGCCTAGCTCGACTTGACTCATGTTTACTAAGTTCTTTTATTTTTCTTATTTGGCTTTGAATTGTGCTAAAAACATCTAAAGGGGAAAAAATGTTCATATACACCAGATTTTTCTTATTTTTTTAATGTAGTTCTGCCGTTTGATTTCAATAACTATTACTAAGGAAATTTTATAAGAAGGTATACTTGAAAATCTTGCTCTCAGGCCAGGTTCTATCTACCCCACCCTCCTATGCTTTTTATAGGTCATCATTTCCATTAGTTTCTTTTGAATTTCTCCACTTCATGCAAAATCAAAAATTAAATATTTTTTATTTCCTTTCCTTGGAAAAGATGATAACTATGTAGTATTGTGTACCTTGTTTTTATATTTAACAATATGCTTTGATAAGCTTTCAATGTCAGAACATACAGTACTGCCTCGTATTTTTTCAAGCTGTATAATATTCCATTGTATGGATGTGTCGTGGTTATTAAACCAATCTTTTGTGAACAGGCTCTTAGATTCTTTCAGTCTTCTGCTATCACAAACAAAATTGCATGAGTATTACTTTATACAGTAGTGGGCATATCTGCAGGGTAGCTTCCTACAGGGAGAATTAGAATTTGACCAGAGTGCATGTGCATATGTACTAGAGATTATGGACTGCCTTTGCTAGGGCTTGTTTCATTTTGCACTCCTACCAATAACTTATGAGAGCTTCAACAAAGTGGGTTATCACACTTTTGGATTTTGCCAATCTGATATGCAAAATATAGTATCTCGATATGGTTCAAATTTGCATGCCTTTTTGAAGAAGTGTGAGGTCAGAGGTATTTCATTTTTGGCAAATTATGTTCCTGTACTTAACTTGCTTTTCTATTGGGTTGTTTGTCGTTTTCTTATTGAATTGTAAGGTTCTTCATTTATAAGGTAATTAATTAGCTCTAAGTCCATGATATGATTGCCAAATATTTTTCTGAGGTTAGCATTTTTTTTTTTAATCTTTGAAGTTGTTTTTTTTTTCTTGATTAATTTTGAGAGAGGGAGAGATAGAAACATTCATGAGAGAGAACATGGATTGTCCGCCTCCTGCACGCCCCCCACTGGGGATCTGGCCCACAACCTGGGCGTGTGCCCTGACCGCAAATCAAACCAGCGGCCTTTTGGTGCATGGGTCGACGCTCAACCACTGAGCCACACTGGCCAGGCTAACCTTTGAAGTTTTTTGTTTGCCCCATACAGAAGTTAATTTTTACAAAGCATGTTTTTTTCATTCTTTTTTTCCTTCTTTTATGGCTCCCAGATTTTGAATCATAGAAGGTATCTTTCACTATCCCCTTATAACAGGAACTGACCCCCCTTTTTTAGCAGAATTTCGGTGTTATTTTACTGTATAAGCCACTTGTGGCTTATACTGTTCTTCTGTAAAGTACATATTCAACTTTATTTTTCCAGGTGTTACTCCATTGAGTAACTAGCTACTTAGTTAAAAAGCCCAGCTTTACCCCCACTTAAATGCCACATTATAAAATAAACATTTTCTTTTTTAATCCTTACCCGAGGACATTTTGTTCAGACAGAGAAGGAGGGAGGGAGAGAGAGAGAAACATCAATGTGAAAGGGACACATCGAGTGGCTGCCTCCCGTACAACCCCAACTGGGGCCGGGGACAAACTGCAACCGAGGTACTTGCCCTTAGCGGGAACCGAACCCAGGTCTCTCTGGACCATGGGCTGACGCTCCAACCGCTGAGACAAACTGGCCAGGGCTAAAATAAACATTTTTTTTTTTGTTTTGTTTTTTTTTAATCCTCACCCGAGGACATTTTTCCATTTTTTGTACAGACAGAGTGGGAGGGAGAGAGAGGAAGAGAGAGAGAGGGAAACATCGATGTGAAAGGGACACATCGAGTGGCCGCCACCCGCACAACCAACCAGGGCCGGGGACAAACTGCAACCGAGGTACATGCCCTTAGCGGGAACCGAACCCGGGTCTCTCTGGACCGCAGGCAGACGCTCTAACCGCTGAGCCAAACCGGCCAGGGCTAAAATAAACATTTTTGTAAGTGAAAAATACCCACTATTCCCTTATGAAACAAGAAATCATGGGTCAGGGGTTGGGGAGGGGGTATTTAGGTCCTTTTCTAACTTAAGACAGCTCTTCCACTTTTTCCTCCAAGGGTAATATTTACTCATGAGGGAATGAATGAAGTTCCCTGAACCCGGCTGTTGCTAACTAATGATAAACTTTTGCCTTGTGACTTAAAAATCTCAAGATCTTTTCTTTTTCTTTCTTTTTTTTTCAATCCTCACCCGAGGACATTTTTCTGTTTATCTTCAGATAGAGTGGGAGGGAGGGAGAGAGAAACATCCATGTGAGAGGGACAAATCGACTGGTTGCCTTCCGCATGACCCCAACTGGGACTGGGGACGAACGGCAACTGAGGTACATGCCCTTGACCGGAATCAAACCCATGACTCATTGGTCCGCAGGCCAATTGTCTAACCACTGAGCCAAACTGGCCAGGGCTCAAGATTTATCTTAAGAAAATGTCTCATTTCACTCGGAGTAATTTGTCTCTTTATCACAACTCCTAATGCAGGATAGAAACCTTTCTAGTTACTCACAGAGTATGCCATTGCAGAACAGGTCTGAGAGAGTGGTCCCCAGACCAGCAGCAGCAGCATCACATGGGAATTTGTCAGAAACTCCCATCCTTGACCTACAGAATCAGACCCTGCATGGGGGACCCCAACAATCTGCATGTAACGGGCCCTGCAGGTGATTCTGAGTATGCTCAAATTTGAGGCTCATGATCTTGCAAGTTATATTTAATCCTTTAATGGAAAAATTGCAACTTTTGAGTGCTACCCTCTAACTGGATAGTTTTGGTCCTTATCTTCTTGATATGGGAAAATCTAAGGACTAGCACAGGAAATGACAATGCCTGTTCTTGGACAGTGGTATTCTTAGAGTAGAAAACTCCTCTGGGTTTCTCCAGGAGTCACAAAGATATCTCACTAGTGCTTTGGACTAGAACATCTTAAATCCAAAATTCTGACGATTGGGTCAGTGCTTCCCTTTGTCATATAATAAAAAACCAGCAAAACTGGTTTCCATGATATGCTAGGAAGCTTTGTAGCATTGAAAACTTCTCTTACCCTACAAAAGCATCATTGTTCCTTCTTGTCCCTTGCCCCTCTGCCTTTGAAAATAATTTGATATCAGAATAGAATCATATTTGCCGCTAATGGCTGTTAGCTGCACCATAATTGTGCTTATGCTTGGCCAGATAAGGCAGACTTCCCATAAATAGTGTCTTCTGAGTCTGTTTGCCAACCAGCTTACAGCAGTGCTTCTGAAACTCTGCTGGACCTTAGTATCAGCCGAGTAACTTCTTGAAACCCTGCCACCCAGACCATGCTCCCATAACTAAATTACTCTCTCGTGGCTAGGGCCCAGGCATCAGAAGTTTCTGAATTCCCCACTCAGTTTTAGTGTGTATCCAAGTTTGAGAAACAGGACTTGTGCATTTGTCTGACAAAAAGGACCGTATAAGAGGACTACAGCGTGCAAGAATGTGGTTCTGAAGATTCCAAATACAGTCAGAACAAGAAATCTGCGGTTTAAACAGCAGCTTGCTTGAAACTTAAACCACCGCCTTTTTGCATGACTTTTTCATCATTTGAAGAACGCACATTGTAGTGTGTCTTTCTGCACCCTCCAGTTCATTGTCACAGTGTGCGATTTTGTTGGCTTCAGGGAAAGTGGCAAAGGACCAAGAGGGGTCAGTATTCGACTTTCCCATTGGCTCTGCTTTGATGCATGTAGGTGATTGATTCAAACCCCTTTGGAAGCTTTGCCCTCCAGAAGCTTCTGCTAGCTTGGAGAGCTCCTGGGAAAGCTGTGCTCCTTTTTAGACCTTTGCCCGCCTTCTGGTCCACCAGATATTGCTTCGTTCACAGCAGCGGCTGACAATCACCCCTAGAAGTCCATCATTTTATTAGTTGACCCTGCTGTACAGTTTTCCCTGTAGCAAGTCCTAGTTAGCTGAAAGGGGGGATGAGGCTTGAGTACACACAGTTAAAGGGGACAGGGCCCTGCTCATCATGAAATGAGCATTCTTCTGCACTGCCCTGGGGTAGGGTGTCCCAGATGATTTGACAAGGGTGCCATTTGGTCAGAAACAGTGTGGTAATGGGGCGGTGGCAACAGAAAGAAGTTCTGTCATCCCTTTTGCAACTCCAGGCAACTCTAGAACCAAACCTTGAGGAACCTGGGGAGAGCTCATGCCGTGATCCAGTGGCTGGGCTGTGCCTCGGCCTCTCCCCCAGTTTAACAGTTGAAGGAACTGGGGACAGAGCTTCTGTGTTTGGCAAAGTCACAAGTCAAGAGATTTTTTGGTATTCAACTTTTGCTTAGGATTCTGAAATGGTTTTTGATGTATATTTTGCTTACCTTGTGTTATTAGCTGTAATCTCATAAGAATTTCGGGTGAATTTAGTGTTTGTCAGGTTTCGGTCAGTATGTACTTCTGCAGGAAATGTTGCTCAGAGACCGGAGCGCGAGTGGACAAGTGGTAAACTTGATTCGCAGGTGAGGCTTCAGAAGTGCTCGCGGGCGTTCAGGTCCTGGGAAGTAAGCCAGTGAGTTTTCTAGTTCCATTCACTTTGTACAGACGAGGAAACCGAGACCCAGGAAGGCTCTGTGACTTGGCCCAGGTTTTCTTGCCATTCTCCACAATCTCACAGTTAGAAATGTTTTGTTTTATTTTGCAGAGTAAAACAATTACCACTCTGAAAATGTTATATAGAGCATTCTCCTAAATTGTGATTCAGATGGTCCTGTTTTCCTCCTTGTTTTTTATACACACACACACACTTCAGTGAGCAGTGCAATATATGAGTAGAAATAGATTTTGTAAAAAGTTAATATCAGTCCATTAGTTGAAAAAGGTACCGAAGTAATCACAAAATTCTTTAATCATATATTTAATAAAACAAGCGTTTTGGGGTGGGGGTGGGGATTGGTTAATCATTTTATAAAGCTCCAACATTCTCTGATCTGTAAACTTTTAACAGATTCGTTAAGATCATGAAGCTTTATTTATCACACAGATAAGTATCTGTGTATTTTTTAAATTACCATTTGCAGTAATTAATTGCAAACATGTTAACACTGGTAAAAGGATCCTCTTGGTGAATGCTCAAGTAAGACCTCATGCAGAGTTTCTGGAGTTCACTTGGGGTTATTCATCAAGAGAAGCAATGCAGGTCAGGGTTATGAACTCACTGCCCACAGGTGAGATCTCCAGATTGCGAACCAGTGGCAGAAGAGCCAGAGGGAGGATCTGTTCTTCTTACCCCTCTTGCCTAACGTGGGAATAACTGTAGATATAAGGGAGAAATTGTTCTCAGGTTCAACTAAGTACTTTTTGAGATCCTTAGTTTCCAGTTAACAAATGTGTATTTAGGTGACAGCTGGTGCCTAGAAGTGTTGTAAGGTATATAAGCTGGAGGTGGTGACGAGATAAATGGATTAGAAAACCCACTGGTAAGAAAAGGAAATAAGCTATCAGCATAGTGACTTCGCTGTACCTGCCACTCACCATTGCCCCTTAAGAGAGCCTCATCGCTCTGCAGGAGGGAGAGCCCTGTTCCCATCAGCCACTGCTTCTCCTGTAACCATCGAGCTGCTGATTTGAGCCAGATCCTTGATCAAATTTGTTTGTTATTGATTTTTATCATTAATGAAGGTTAGCATTATCATCATCCCTTTGCTGTACGGCATACTAGCATTTTTTTTTTTTCAACACTCATGTAGGTAAAGAACATCTTTCTTTGTTCACTGAATTCAGGATCAAGTTTGTATGTTTTCAGAGCTATTGTAGCATCTCCCATCTTTGTAGCATTTATTCTTAGTATGTTTTCAAGTTCTTTTTACGTGCACTTGAAAGTGAACACAATTTCATATGTATTCATTAGCAATCACTGCCGTAGGCCTTTCTGTTTGAGCTTGCACGCTTGTGTGTGTGTGTGTGTGTGTGTGTGTGTGTGTGTGTGTAGTCCATTTTAAAGAATCTGTTCCCCAGGAATAGGATGCTGCTTTGGACAGGTAGGATAATGGAGGCTCTTCCATCATGTATTTCAATAGAATAGCATGGTGTGGTGACATTAACAGTACAGTTGAAGACTATTGTTTCCTTCCCCAATTTAGGGTCCCTTTTTCTCTATATTTCCCGGTATTTTTCATGTTTTTCTATATATGTATTATGCATGTATTTCTTTTGGTACATATGTATTATAATAATGCTATTTAATGGCATGGACACTGTGTACATTTTTTTTTAACTCGGTATTAATTGTGTGATTCATCTATGTTGATAACTATGGACCAATACTAATGCTACTCTATAAACTGTCCACATCTCCTTGTGCATATGTGTAATACTTTATAGCACTTACTGAGGAGTTGATGGTTTTTACTAAATATTGTAGAAATGTTTCTCCAGAGGAATTCCACCATCACCCCTGTAGCAGGGTGTAACAGTTTTGCATGTTTTCATCACTAGGTCTTTTAAGACTTTGCCGTTTTTACCAATCTGAAAACGTAATTTCGTATTAATTTACATTTCCCTGAATACTTATTTTACTATTTTGATCATTTAGTACCCTCTTCTGGGAATTGCCTAATTCCCATCTCTAAGCCATTTTTCTCTTGGGTTCTTTGCCCTTGTTGGTTTCTTACTAATTCCTTATCTATTCTGGATAAGAAGTCCACGGAGGTTATGTGTGTTGCATATATCTTCTCCAAATCTGTGGCTTGACCTCGTTATTTTATTGTGGTCTTTTGATGATAATATCATTTTTTGCATGTATGATTTGTGCATTTCTGTTTCAAGAAAACCTCCTCTGTACTGAAGTCGAGTATTTTCTTCTTTGTTCCTTCTCATAACTTTAGCTTTAAAGTTTGGAGCAAAACTTTATTTAGGTCTGGAGTTGAATTTTGTGTGAGTTGAGGTAGAGATACAATTATATTTTTTCTTCTCAGATAAACAACTGTCCCAACACCATTTGTTAGCTAGTCCATCCTTTCTAGTGATCTGCAGTGTCCCATTTGCAGTATGTGACATTAACAGGTATGTGTGCAATTTTTTGTGTGTTTTCTATCCTAGTGTCTTGGTCTATTCGCCTAATCCTGTACTAGTACACATTTCACAAATTACTATAGTTTTACAGTAAAAGTCTGGATATCTGGTAGGGCAATTCTCTCTACCATGTCATTCTTCTTCACAATTGTCTTGGTTGTTTTTGGCTTCTTGCACTTACTCTATTCATTGTTTAACTCTGCTTAAAGTGGTACCACTTCTCTTATAATAATATGCTTTTCTTTCTCATCTCCTAGAATTATGTTATTAATATCATGTATTTTATGCATTTGTTATAAACTCCACAACACAATTTACTATTTTTGTTTAGACAGTCAATTATCTAGACATTTAAATATAAGGGGAGGGGAGACCACATATTTACCCAGGTAGTTACCATTTCTGATGCTCTTAATTGCTCTGTATAGATCCGTTTTCCCAACTGGCATTTCCTTCTGCTTGAAGAACTTCTTTAATATTTTTCTAATGCAGGCCTGCTGGTGAAGAATTATTTTAGCTTTTGTATCTGTGGAAAAGTCTCTATTTGCCTTTGGATTTTTTAATATCTTTGAAAGATATTCTTACTAGGTATGGAATTCTAGTTTGACGGTTTATTTCAATACTTATAAAGATGTTACTCCACTGTCTTCTGGCTACATTGTTACAAATACAATTGCTGTCATTTAAAAAAATATTTGTATTGGTTTTTAGAGGGAGGGGAAGGGAGAGAGAGAGAAAGATCAAGATCAATGTGAGGGCAGAACATCAATCAGCTGGGTCCTGACCCCTGCCCAGGATGGAGCTCATAACCCGGGCAGGTGCCCTGACTGGGAATTGAACCGGCGATCTTTTGGTGCTCGGGGTGTTGTTCAACCAACTGAATCACACCAACCAAAGCTGCTATCATTTTTATTTCTTTGTTTGTAACACCCCCGCCACCTGATCGCTGCCTGCTTTTAAGATTTTCTCTCTTTGTCACTCATTTTAAACAATTTGACTGTGATGTGCCTTGGTCTAGTTTTCTTTGTGTTTTTTGTGTTTGGGATTTATTGAACTTCTTGAATCTGTAGGTTTCTATCATCTGTGTCTCTGCTTAAGTTTTTGAACATATGGAATAACATTAAATTAGCTCTTTTCTGCATTCTTATCTTCTGATTCTAACATTTGTATTGGTTCTAGGTCAGTTTTGACCGATTGATTTTTCTCCTGAATATGATTCATATTTTCATGCTTCCTCAGAAGCCTGGTAACCTTTGGTTAGAGGATAACCATTGTTGGGTGCTAGACATTTTTGTATTTCTGTAATTATTCTTGAGTTGTATTCTGAGATGCAGTTAAGTTTCTCAGAAACAGTTTGGTCTTTCAAGTCTTGCTTTGTTAGATGGGCCCAGAGCAGTATTTATTCTAGAGCTAATTTTGCCTCATTAATGAGACAACAACCTTTGGGTATTCTCGCCTGTGCCTTATGAATAATAAGGATTTGGATGGGGGCTTCATTCTGGCTGGTAGGAGCTGTCTGAACAATATGCCTTTATTTCGGGCTCTGTGGAAGCTCTAGGAATTATTTTCTATTCCTTTCAGGTATTTATTTTTCCAGGCCTTGGATAGTTCTCTCACATGCATTGTACTGATGAATACTCTGCTGAGTCCTCAAGAGGGACTTTCTGCAGATTTTCAAGGTTCTTTGAATAGTTTTCTCCTTTCCAAAAATCTGTCAAAATTCTAGATCAAAGTAACTAGAATTCTTACCTCCATCTTCTCTACTCGGAGTTTATTGGCCTTTACCTGGGTTCTTATTGTACTGCAGCCTGACAGCTCCCAACCCCCCCCCCCCCAAAACAGGACTTGAAGTCAGCAGTAAATGAAAGTTTGAGCAGGAAAGCAGCACTTTTGGCTTTCAACCCATACAGTAAATTCAGTTCTTTCTGTTTCTTAAAGTAATGTTTTATTTCAATCTGTTCTTAGGTTCATAAGTCTTTCAAAAGTGTTCTTACTTCTTGGAGTCCTTTTATCATGCTTCTGCACCAGGAGACAGTTTGTGGAACTGTGTCCCAGGACCAAGCCAGAGTGATAACTACACACGCTCTTTTTTGGACACTTAAGGTGCTAGCACTGCACTGCCAGCCCTTTTAGTAACTAGGCTCTAAAGGGAACTCCCTGGAATGGCTACCCTGATGTGTTAAGAATACCTCCGTGGGAGAAAGTTTACTAATAGGAGATGTTTTTGGTGCTAGTAATGAAGCGATTGAATCACTACTCTAAACTGATGAACCCATAGTATGACTTTCTTTATAGCTCTTCATTGCATCTATAAACTATCTTCTTCGCTATGAATCACTGACATGAAAAGGAGCATCTCCAAGTGTTTAATTATCACTGTTTTCTGTGGATGGGATGAGGTCCAACTAAACTTGCTTTTATTTTTAGTGCTTGCTTCTAGTCCTTACACAAAGTATGTCAGAAACGTAATTCCATTATCCAAAAAGATGATTGTCTTTCTCACTTCATAAAATTTTAGTGTTTGGTATGAGCAATGTAGATATACTTTAATAAAAACAGTAGTAATTGCAGGAGGGTAGTGGTTTATCCCGTGAGTCCACAAATGACCTGCCAGCTAAATCTGGCCCACTGCCTATTTTGTAAATAAAGTTGGAGTACTGGGCAACCCATTCATTTACGTGTTCTTTCTACAACAGGAGAATGGAGTAGCTACAACAGAACTATGTCCCACAAGGTCTAAAATACTTACTCTATGGCCTTTTACAGAAAATGTTGGTCAGCTTCTGGTGTACTCCATTGGTGTTGAAGTGAGGTAAAATCTTAAAACCAAAAACTAGGCATCGGAAAGGGAAGTAGAGATAAACTAAATAGTACTCTGGGGGGAGATTCAAGTATACTATTGTGGGAGGCATCTGAGCAGCAGGATTCAAGCCTAGGCTTCCTAACAGCCATCACTGAGTATATTTGAGATACTTTTGCCAACCTCCAGATTGGAAATTCAGATGTCTGAAGAGAAGAATTCTTAAATTCCATTTTATGGTCAATAACTACATACTTAAGGTTAGCAACAATTTAAATGAAAGAAAAACACATTATGAATTTAGTAATATAAGTAAATTAAAAACCCTCTTTTTAAGTTAGTGGTTTAATTGCAGTTTTTCCTGCTGTTCGAAGGGAATAATAAAGCTTAAGCATTGTATTGGGGATAAAAACTTTTGCCCACTCAGATTTAGAGGCCACTATGACTCACAGATATAGAGTCATCACAGCATTTCTCTTCTTTAAAATACCACTCGTTTTCTCTCATTTCACCCAGGTGAAATGAGACATTAGGTCCATTTAATTATTAATCAGAACATTCTCTTAAGCTTCTTCTTACTTCATTCTTAATTTGGTATAGAATATATACAGATATAGGGATAGGTAAATAATAGAAAGAAGGGAGGGAGGGAAGGAAGGAAGGAAGGAAGGAAGGAAGGAAGGGAGGAAGGAGAGAGAGAGAGAAAGAAAAAAGAAAGAAAGAAAGAAAGAAAGAAAGAAAGAAAGAAAGAAAGAAAGAAAGAAAGAAAAATCAAATTAATCTATAAAAGGTGTTCAGAGGTTTTCGCTTTTTAAGATCACAGTCAATTATTGGGTAAGAGACTTAGGTAGGGAAGATGTTAGGGCTTCAGCTTCTATTTGCAAAAGAAATCATTGCCTAGTTTATTTACTAATATGAAGTGCCTAGCACAGTGCCACATATTGTGAGTAGTCAGTACCACTTGCTGATAAATGAGAATTATAATACATAGAGGGCCAGTTCTTGTTCCGAAAAGCAGACTGTAATATATATTTATCTCCTTCCCCTTGAAACCCCATGAAAATAATAGTAAATAGTTGTTGTTTTTTAATCATTGAAAATGAGAGTGGGGCCTTAATGGACAAGATTTCTAGAATACAGAGAATGAATGGGGGGGTGACAGTCCCTATAGGAGAACAGAAGAAGCTATGGCCAAAGAGACTGCCTGTCTGCTCTGGAGAATCACAGAAGCTCAAGTGCGGCAAAACCAAGAGTAAAAGAGGGATTCGCATGAGAGTCTTTTTGCAGAATAAATGTCCAGAATCCAGGAGTGTTTTACCAGACAAACAATTTTTGAGAAATCTCAATGTAAATGAATTGGCTCCTTTATGGCATTTAAGGGTATCACCTCAACTTGAGTCATGCGGCTCCCACTTGTCACTGTATTGCTTCACTCCTAAATATGAACAGACACAAAGCTTGACTAGATGTTTGAGAAAAGTCTATAACATTATAAGTGACATCAAGATTTTTCTAAATGGTAGGAAAAGATGACTATGAAGAAAACAGATTAAACAGGAAACAAAAGAAAACTTTAAAGGAAGTAATTAGTGGCATCAAAGAGGCTATCCTATTGGTAAAATAAGAGCAAGGTGCTATACAAGTAGATTGATCAGAAAATGAAACATGTTCTTGGAAATTAAAAATAGAGTTGCCCAGCCCGGCTGGTGTGGCTCAGTGGTTGAGCATCAACCCATGCACCAAGAAGTCACTGGTGCAATTCCTGGTCAGGGCACATGCCCAGGTTGTGGGTCCAATCCCCAGTGGGGGGCATGAGGAGGCAGCCAATCAATGTTCTCTCTCATCGATATTTCTCTCTTCCTTCCTCTCTCTCTAAATCAATAAAGAAAAAAATTTTTTTTTAGTACATATATATTTTTTTAATAGAGTTGCCCAGCCCTGGCTGGTTTGGCTCAGCATTTGGAGCATTTGGCCCTCAGACCAAAGAGTTGCGAGTTCGATTCCAGTCAAGGGCAGGTACCTCGGTTGTGGTTCGGTCCCTGACCCTGGTCAGGGTCATGCAGGAGGCAACCAGTTGATGTGTCTCTCTCACATTTATGTTTCTCGCTCTCTCTCCCTCCCACTCTATCTAAAGATAAATGGAAAAATATCCTCGGGTGAGGATTAAAAAGATAAAAAATAAATAAAAATAGAGTTGCCCCAATTTTTTTTTGAATTAGTGAAGTGGAAGCTAAATTTGCTGTAAGGACACAAGTAAGTAGAACCAAAACAACAATAATACACAAAAACAAACAAAGAAATAGAAAATAAAAGCTTTAGAGGATGAATCAAGAGGAAGAGGGATTTTAGAAAGATTAGACAGAGACAATGAGGGAATGATCTACAACATAAGTATTTCTCAG
Organism: Molossus molossus; assembly: GCF_014108415.1. NCBI lineage: Eukaryota > Metazoa > Chordata > Mammalia > Chiroptera > Molossidae > Molossus > Molossus molossus. The sequence continues at coordinate 20,954,260 of NW_023425347.1, read as the reverse complement.
AGCTAAAGTCCAGTTTTTAGGAGCCCATGAGTTTCTCACACAATGAGTGAGAAAAGATGCACACTGAATACGTTGTGCCATTTTACAATAAGGTAAGGTAGGCCTAGAAGGTTTCAGAGAGATTCAAGACCGACTCTCTTCAAAGGAATGAGAACCAGTGGCTGCAGGTTTCTCATCACTGGAGCCTTCAGAGTTCTGAGGCAAGTGATGTTCAGCCTTAAATTCTTTACCCAGCCCAACTGTCAAGTGTGAGGGTGAAACGTGCATTTCAGATGTATAAGGACACAAGTTGGATAACCAACTAAATCATCAGGACGATTCGAGAAGCAGACTTGGAAAACAGGCAGGAGCAAGGAAGGATAAATAGACAGAACTACAGCCAAAACATCAAACCACAGAACCAGTCCAGCATCACTAGTCACTTCTCCCAGGCTCCCCAGCCGTCACCATTGGTCTGTTTTCTTGCAGGAGCAACTCCAGCCTCCCAGTCCAGGGGGGTGTGCCTGCCAGTGTCAGCCTCGATAACGATTTGGGGAGGCTAAGAAAGGGCACGGGGGGTCTTCAGCTTCTGTGGAAGAAAGGTGGCCGTGCCTCCCACCAAGACTGACAAAGTAGGGACCTACTACCGATGGAGGGGCAGGTCCAGAGGCTGGGCAGTCACATGAAATAACAGGTGTCTGCCTCAGCTACCAGCCTGCCTGCCGTGAGGGAGAACTGCAGGAAGACCGCCGCGCGGTGGGCTTGGTGAACAGTCACTCTAGTGTCTAGACAGCAGGCGGTCCAGGAGTATCAGGCAGGAGAAAAAGTGGGGGCTAAATAGAATCTCTGATAGGATGGAGACTTGGAAAAGGTGAAGATGTGGTGAGGGCAAATGGTGCCAAAAAACACGAAAGACCATTGAAAAGTCCCAAGAAAACAAATGAGGTTGACAAGAAAGGAAATAATCTCAGTGTACTATTTGACTTTGCAGTAAATGATATGTGTATAGTTAAAATGCATGGCACTGGTTTTTAATTCAAACAAAAATGATGATGTAACTATTGGGTTAAAGTATGGAAGAGAGGTATGTGTAGTATATGAAGGAAGTATACATAAATAATGAAATGGCTATAAACCAAGAAGTAGCTGTGTAAGCTTATTAAGAGATTCAGATACTGGGGAGGTAGTCATTATAAACTCCCTTAGATAGTGGGTTTTTAAAAATCATATGCATTTATCTAGCCATTGTTGCTCAGTGGTTGAGCGTCAACCCACACACCAAGACAAGAGGTCGCAGGTTCAATTCCCTGTCAGGACACATGCACAGGTTGTGGGCCCAATGCCCAGTAGGGGGCGTGCAGGAGGCAGCTAATCGGTGTTCTCTCTCATCGATGTTTCTATCTCTCCCTTTCACTTATCTCTCTCTAAAAAATCAATAAGGAAAAAAATCATATGCATTTATTTTTAAACTGTCTTAAAAATTTTTAAGACAATGAATGTATACAGAAAGGAAGGGAGTCACCAGTTCACCGGTAAATGGCTTCTATTCCAAAGTTGTGAGGCAGTTTGAGGTTCCTTTTCCTTTAGAAACATTCATATGTATGTGGTTAGATTTTCAAATACAAATACAGGTTATACCGAAGTTAAAATACCCTAGATCTATAACTTAAAAATCAAAAAAAGAAAGTTGGCCAAGTCTGGGGTCCATTCTACTAATCTAGTGAGAAGCGATGGGAGCATTTAGCTGCGAGAGATTCTGCTCACCCACTGGTGGACTGTGGGATTTAAGGGGAAAATCTCTACCAAGATACAATGTATGCTTGCTATTCCTGTCGCCACATGCCTCGGTCAGGGCTTTCTGCGTGCCTGTTCAGTTCACCAGCTCTCTGAGGTAATTTGGTTTCTGATTAGGCCTCTCATCTAATAGCTCATAGACACACTGTTCATGTTAGAATGTGAATTAACCTCTCACCTAAAAAGCCAGAGTAGACCTTAGAGCTCTTCGTCTTAAGTAACCTCATCTCTGAGAAAGGTAGGTGTTGGGAGGGTTGTTATTAGCATGATGAGTAAGGGAACATGGTCTGGCTTCTTCCTATCCTCCGCGCCTAGTCCCTCCCTCCCGCAGAACCTCTAAGCCAGGGCTCTTAAAAGTCTCAGTGCCTCTGTGCATGGCCAGCCACTCAGGTCCCCTGGCTGCACTCACTTCTCTGCAGGACAGAGCCCATTGGACTTGGTACCGCCACCTCTAACTGCTCTCTCCAGACCCCACCCATTTCTCTGTCCAGCCCTCCTTCCTGCCCTCCTGTACCCAGCCTCGGGTTCATTTTGGTGTTGGTCATGCATTTCCTGTTATTTGTGTGCCTGCACCCTCTTATATATCGGGGATCACCATGTTGCCTTTATACTCATCTCCCGGTGCAGGGAGGGCCTGGTATACAGCAGACACAATAAATAATCGGATGGGTGAAAAAATGGTCAGACACATTGAGTTAATATATAGTAGTTACAACTGGAAACTAGATATTCTCTTTTTTTTTTTAATCCTCACCAGAGGACACCGTTTCCATTTTTTATTCAGATAGAGTGGGAGGGAGGGAAGAAGAGAGAGAGAAACGTCAACGTGAAAGGGACACATCGAGTGGTTGCCACCCCCACGACCAACCAGGGCCAGAGACAAACTGCAACCGAGGTACATCCCCTTAGTGGGAACCAAACCCAGGTCTCTCTGGACCTCAGGCCGATTCTCTAACCGCTGAGCCAAACTGGCCAGGGCAATATTCTCTCCTTAAACTCCTCCTGCCCTAACCCTCTGAGCTGATGGCCAGAATCCAAGCGAGATGCAGCTGTGGCCCGGGCTCCAGCTGGAGATTCCTCCTGGGCTGTTTTCACTAATGTGCTTAACCTGGTCCTCATTCTTTTTATTTAATTTCCATTTTCTTCTGTTTCCCTCCTTCTTCTGTTCAAAATGCCTGTCTCATGTTTGGCTTTGAGACAAAATGTATCATATATCTAGTTCTTCTGCTTGCCCAGATCTCCTGGTAACTGGGGTGAAGGGAGTTGATTTTAGTGTTCACAGCTTGTTAGCCTCCAGCAGGCCGTGCCTTGTTCTTGATTTAATTTTTTCCGGGAGCTCAGTTGGATGGTAGATAAGGACACCACTTGCTTTCCCGTCGTGAGGCTGGAATGCTCTTTCTGGAGCGTAGCCCATTTCTGTGTTGAACCCAGAGCCATACACCTCGGTACGTAAGGTTTTCAACAGTCTTAAAAAGTAAACTACCAGACTTGTTTTATTTAACCTCAAATGGAAATGATTTTTGTTTTTCTTGTAATGCAAGTAAGCCACGCTCACCTTAAAATAATGTAGAGATATAAAAAGCTAAGAAAATAAAACCATAATACTACGACCCGAAGATAAATACTCAAACTATTTGGTATGTATTCTTACATACCTTACTTCTATGCATGTAATTTCCCTACAAAAAATACAATTCTGTCCTCGCCGGTCTTGTTCAGTGGTTAGAGCGTCAGGCCGTGGACCAGTGAGTCGCGGGTTCAGTTCCGATCAAGGGCACATACTTCTGTTGCGGTTCGTCCCTGGCCCTGGTCGGGATCGGGCGGGAGGCAACCAGGCAACGTGTCCCTCTCACATCAGTGTTCTCTCTCTCTCCCTCCCTCCCTCCCTCCCACTCTGTCTGAAGGTAAAAAGAAAAATATCCTTGGGTGAGGATTAAAAAATAATAATAATAATGATGATGATAATAATAATACAATTTTACTACTCATACCTGCTTTTTAAAAACTTGTATATAACTAGACATCAGTATTAATTGAGTAACATTCCATTATATAAATATACAATAACTTACTAAATTATTCTTCTGAGATTGTTGGACATATGTGGGAAAATGTAAATATTTAAAGAAACTGGTAGTGCCCGGCCGATGTGGCTCAGTGGCTGAGTGTCGACCCATGTACCAGGAGGTCACCAGTTCGATTCCCAGTCAGGGCACATGCCCAGGTTGTGGGCCAAATCCCCAATGGGAGACATGCAGGAGGCAGCCAGTCCATGTTCTTTCTCATCGGTGATTCTCTCCCTCTCCCTTTCTCTCTAACATCAATAAAGAAAAAAAATTGTTTTTAATAAAATAAAAATTAAAAACTGGCTGTGCTAGTTTTAATAGACAAATCCTAGAAACAACATAAATGTTCTCAGAATATACTTCAATAAGTGGAATTGCTAGGATGAAAGGTATAAATGTAACATATATATAGACACATCATTGTTAAAAATATAATCAAATGCTACAGAACAATAAATATAAAATCAATATCCTGTGTTTTAGTTCTTAGAGATTACCTCTACTAACAATTGATGTGGCTCTTTCCAGGCCTTTTCCTCTGGGTACTTGGAAAATTTTATAGTGAAGTCTATAGTTTTATAATTTTTTACCCCTCTGAGATCATATTATACATATCTTTCTGCAACTTTAACTCCTCCCCTTAGATTTCTTGAGAACCTGTCCAAATACAAGGTGGGACAAAAATAGGTTTACAGTTGTTTGTATGGAAACTAATATAATAACTAATAAACAATAATACAAAAATAATGTGTTTCACATATTCACAGTTGTAAACCTTACTTTTACCCCACCCTATATATGGAGCTTAATCTGCAGGATATATAAATACATGTACATACCTATATATACATGCACACATATACTTTTTTTTTAAATTCCCCTTACGCATTGGTAATGTTGGAACTTGTGATTTACTTGCCAAGAAACTTTGAGAATTTATTTCTTGGTTCATTCAAAATAAATAAGTAAATGTGCCTGAGTGCATGCCATATGCAAGGCTCTGGGGAAACTAAGCTGCTAAAGACCTTATGTGTTATGATTGGCAGCCCAGAAGTTGCTATGACAGCAGAAGAGGACATCTCAATCAGACCAGGGGAGTGCTCACTAACAAATTATTGTAACAGACCTCAGTTCAAGTCTTGGTATCTGTGACTTATTAACTGAAGCTATAGGTAATCTTTAATGTATCTGCCTCAATGCAAGATGGGAGAGTACCTACCCCACTATGCTGTCATAAGTATTTATTGGGAAAATGAATATAGTAAAGGTGTGTTGAACGTCCATTAGTAGGTTTCTCATTAAGTAAACAAATCATGATATCGTAATACAATATTATGCAGCTATGAAAAATAAGGTCATTCTAAGTATACTAATAGGAATCAACCCTGAGAGGTGTTATAAGAATAGTATGTGGTTTCCTACCATTTGTGTAAAATACTTTTTTTAAAGGTATGTTATGTGTATATGCATAGACTATCTAAAAAGATATCAAAGTAACTTAATAGTGCTTGCCTTTAAGGAATGAAATTAGGGCTCACGATTAGGAGGAAAATATGCTTTCCATGTATACCCATTTGTGCTGGGTGAAGTACCATGTGCATTTATTTAAAGGAATTTTTTTTTAATTATGAAAATAAAACTAAGTGTAATCATAAAATACGATGATATCAACATAATAAACTCAATATATTTTTACATGGAAATTTTTTACAATCATTTTTTAAAGTAGTTATAAGCTTAGACTTTGGTGTAAGCATACTTATTGGCTGTGGATTCTTAGAAAAATTATTTAAGCACTCTATAAATCTTAACTTTCTCCTGTAAAATAGGAGATAATAATAACTACCTTGTGAGGTTGTGTGAAACGAGATAACATAATATTTTGGAAAGCAGTTCATGGGGTGCATGATATATTGTAGGCACTCAAATGTTCATTGGGTTATAATTAATACTAAAGGGCATATCTATCAGGACTCTTGGTTGCCACTGGTAGTAATCTAACTCAGTTGTCTTCTAACCAAAAAAGGGATTTGTTGGCTCACACAGACGAAAGTCTAGGATAGGACTGCTTGTTGGCATGGCTGTATCTAGCACCTCCCTGGAAGGTATTGGGACTCGGCCTCTCCCCAAGCTCTTAACTCTACTTTCTTCTATGTTGGCACAGTTCCCAGATAGCTCCAGGCTTGCACCATGCTGCCTACTAATTCCTGGTGAAAAGAACCCAGTACTTTGCAACAAAAATCCCAGGATTGACTGATGCTGGCTTTGTTCATGGGGCCCATCCCTAAGCCTGTCACTTTAGTTACGAGACTGGAAAGCACTGATGGGAAGGGTCAGTTGAAGATGAGCAATATCAGATCTTTTGTCTTCAGGCTTGGAGACATAGAAACCACCTGAACTAAGTTCCTTCCTCAACAGAAAAAAAAATAAGAGCAGCCCAGCTGTTGTGGCTCAGTGGTTGAGCATCGACCCATGCACCAAGAGGTCGCCGGTTTGATTCCCAGTCAGGGCACATGCCCAGGTTGTGGGCTAAATCCTCAGTGGGGGGCATGCAGGAGGTGGCCAATCAATGTTCTCATAGATATTTATATCTCTCTCTCCCTCTCCCTTCCTCTCTTTCTAAAATCAATAAAGAAAAAATTTTTTAATTAAATAAATAAATAAGTGCAACAAAATGCCCAGCAGGTGGGAACTGTACATGTTCTCACAGCCCACTGCTTGGCTGCCTGACCATTAACCTGTTATTTTCAGAAAAGCTTAATGGTGTAACTGTTCATTACAAAGGAATGTGATCTTAGTGAGAGCTGAGGTTCCAGGAAGGTGCCATGTGGTGATCTACCCAGCATCTCTCATGCCCCCCTTGACTAGTAGGGGCCATATAATATGAAAATCTGTTCAGAATAACTCCCAGTTCAGCAAGATGTTCGCACCAGGAGCAGCCAAAAATTGAGATGACCAAGAGAAATTTTCATCTGCCCTGGTGCAGGGCAGTGGCGTGTAGGCAGACTGCCTGCCCTGTTTAAATCCTCCCGTTGCACTTTTGGTTTGTTTTTGTTTGTCTTACCAAACGTGTGCTTGAATTTGCTAAATCAAGTAATACCGTTCCAGCATATGTCCAAATAATCAGCCTTTCCCCAAAAGAGAGTCCAGTTGTTACGTCCATCCTCAGATCTGGGACCTGCAAGTACCGCGAGTTCTCTCCCGTCCAGTTCAGCCCCACTCGCCCAGCAGTGGGAGGAGGTAATAGGGAACCAGCGGAAACTCCCCTTTGGAAAAGGAAAGTGACACGGGGTTTCCCCCGTAGCAGCCACGCCCTCCTCAGCAGGAACCCGGTGCCTGGAGACGTGCTTGGCTTGTGGTGTGATAGGGCCCCCTGATTTCTGCCCTCTCCAAGCCCCTCTTGTTGGGTGTAGATTTGTAGGCTTCAGTGGTTGACGGTCTTGCAGGCTGAGACACTGTAGACCTTTGCTTTCTAGAAGTAGAGATTCGCTGGGGATACAAGTGCCTTTAAATTTTAGTCGATTTTCTCACCCAGTATTTAGATCTGGTGAACTCGGAGGTTTGGTGCTTGGGGACCAGTCACACATCGTCACTAGTCCTAGTCCTTAAAGTTCCAGATCAGTGTCTCCACAACAGATTTCTGGAAATTTCCCTAGCCTACAGTTGACTGCTTCCATAGGCCTTTGCCTCAAAGCAGTTTGAAACAATAGCCTTGGATGGGGGTTCAAAACTACTATAACCCAGGCTGCCGGCCAGTGGTTAGTTCCCTATTGTGAGGCTTCAAGGAGAGTACAGTACAGCCTTAGGAGACAAGAGTTCCAGGTCCCACGCTTCCCATTTGCCTGCCTTCTGTGGACTTGAGCATGGGCAGAGACTACAGCTCTCTATCTTGGATCACCTTCCACAGAGAAAACAGGCCTCCATGGCGAGCTCTTTGTTCCTCCACGTTTCGGTGAGCCAGCCTCAAAGGAAGCCTGTCTCTGGCAGTAATAACTTCTGCGCCTCGAACAGGCTTGCCAGCCCCGCCGTTGCACCACACGCCGCTAATCGCACAGGCCGTCGCTTGCAACACCACACTTTCAGGTTCTTGACTCAAAGCGCTTTAAGCAAAAAGGAGATTTTATTGGCTAATGTAACGGAAAAGTCTGGGGAAGACCAGTTGTTGCCCCCAGTGTATGACCTGATCCAGAGTTTGGAACGATGGCCTCCGACCCCTTTCCCTCCGTCTGTCCACTCTGCTTTCCCTAGTAGAGGCTCCACTCCCAGATGGCCTCTGGCTTTCAGCTTATCAACTTGACTGGGAAGGTCCAACCCCTTCTTGCCAATAGTTCCAGAAAAACGCCTAGAGTTGGCCTTTGTTCACCCAGCTTTGGTCGTGTGCCACACTGACCAGTCACTGTGGGTGAAGGGAGAGGAAAGGGAGCAGGAACCATGGGGACGCGCCAGGCCTGGGTCCCCTCTGTGCACATGGCCTGAGAGGAGGGGTACTCCTCAAAGAACAATCGGTGAGCATTTGCCTGATGAAGAGGGAGTTGTGCCCGGCCAACCAAAACAGCAGGCTCACACAGGATTGGACAGAATATTTGGGAGCAGAAAATGAAGTAGAGAAAACAAATGTGCAAATGCTCATTCCTAGGCCCCTAGAGTCATGTTTAGCCAATAGAAAGATGATCTGTGCCAGTAGTGTAAGCTATGTGGTAAAAAAAAAAAAATAGAAGGAAGGAGGTGAAATAATAACTTTAATACTATCTTATTTTATAAAACCAAAATACTGTTTTAACGTCATTAATATGAAAATTATTGATATTTTACCCTTTTTGTACTATCTTTTAAATCTAGTGTGTATTCTATTTTCAAAGTTGTTTTTCTTTTTTTGAAATAGGTTTTTGTTGATTTTTTTTTTTTTTTTTTTTTGGAGAGGGAAAGGTGGAGAGAGAGAGAGAGAGAGAGAGAGAGAGATCAGCCACCTCCTGCATGCCCTGTACTGGGGATCAAGCCCACAACCTGGGCATGTGCCCTGACAGGGAATCAAACCAGTGACCTTTTTTGGTGTGTGGGTCAGCACTCAACCAGCTGAGCCACACCGGCCAGGACACCACTATGTATTTTAAATTCATAGCCTAAGATGACAATACAAACAGCTGACTCTCCACAGAGACGCTGGATGTTTGTCATCAGGTGTTATTACTTCCGTTTCTGTCATGGAAAGTTACTTTGAAATTGTGCATTTCCTCATTAGAGGGGCCTGCCCTAACGTAAGCTAAGCGCACCTCCCGTGTGGAGGGTCTCATCCGTGCCTCTTCTGTGCGGGCGCCGCCACACCCACGCCTCAGTACTCAACGGTTCTGCCTTTCACTCTGTCTTCGCTCGCGGACTCTGGGCCCTAGGTAGGAAAGAACTCATGTATCTTCCTTACCTCTGCTCCCTAAGCCTAGTGCCCGTGCATAGAAGACACAAAGGGGATATTTTTAAAGTGAAATGAAAATAAATTAAAACTTTCATGAGGACTCCTCGTTTGCTAGATTTGGTGACAAAACTGCAGGAGTAATACTGGTCGAAGCCCCCAGATTGAATGTTGTTAGTATTTGCTCTGATGAATGACCACTTGTAGCCGGCGACGCTCGTGTTACCATCCAGTCACTTAGAGAGAGAGACGGAGATTGAATACCTATAGAAACCCAGGCTCTGTGCCAAGCACTAGGTATAGAGAGAGAGATGGGAAGCAGATTAGTAAGATCGCTCTTCTACCCAGTAAGTGTGATGATACAAATAAACACGGAGTGTTTGGGCAAGCACGAGGAAGGACGTCCAACCCAGGGCAGCGGTGGAGAGGGGCAGCAAAGGTTCGTGGTGGGGAGAGTTAACCTCCGTTCCGCGGCCTGCTCCGTTCCTCAGTGCCCAGCCCCATGCCTGGCGCCTGGGTTGAATCGATCAATGAAGGTACAAAGTGACTCCTGGACCTAACCCTCCAGGATGACTGGATTTGACTATTTGAGCGTATATGGGTGATCACTGCCAATGAAGAAGGAGTTTGTGGGACAGCTCAGAGCCTGGCCGTGAGGAATGGCGAGACCCCCAGCAAGTGGGGCAGAGGTGTGAGAGCAGGCACGGGCCTGCCGCGAGGGGCTGGGGCCACATCCCAACAGCCTTGTTTCTTGTGATGGTCCGTGTGACTGGGACAAATGATTGTACTTTCTTATTCCAGGCCAAGCGAAGGCTGGAGCTAGGAGAAAGCGGTCATCAGTACCTCTCAGATGGTTTAAAAACCCCTAAGGGCAAAGGGAGAGCTGCGCTGCGAAGTCCAGACAGTCCCAAAAGTAAGGATTCTCTCCTCTCCGACTCTGTGGTGTGGGCTCCCAACTGTCAGAGCTCATGGCTGGAAGGGTGCCGCGGTGTGAATACTTTTGGCATGTTCGGTTCTTTCTCGTTTCTTTCTGTGCCTGTCCAAAAAATAAATACAGTGTCCGCAGACACCCAGCCAAAGGTTCACGGAGTCACTCCAGTGCCTGCATGCTCGACTTAAGGGGAGGCCTCTTGAAATGTGTGCAGTTTCATTTTTCAACTCAGAATACAAGCTCTCTATGTTCTGTAATCTAATTTAATTTTAACTTTCTTTCGCGGACATTACTTCAGAGACTGAGGCTAACCGGGTGTAGACAAGCTGTGCCAGAGTCACTCATGTCCCTTTCAGTCAGGATCTTGAGGTCAGCTTAAGAAGTGATTGAGACCAGGGAATTGCAGCTCCTTCCCCTTTCCATTGATTGATCCGATCCTTGTTTCCTCCGGGAGAGAGAAAAGGAGGTTGGAGTTGGCTAACTAGACCTTTATGTCTCTGGCACTTGATGTAAAGGCTAAATTGGACTTTGTTCTCTCCTTCCCTGTAGTTTATGAATCAGGCAACCACAGATTGTGTGTACTGCTAAATTAAACCCTTGACCTGTAACTGTAAGAGAGGAGATACAATATTGAATAAGAAATTTCATTCAAGAGGGATGGGAGACTTGATGGAAAGACTCTTCCAGATTCCAGATAGTCTTCCTCCGAAGGAAGCATTATTTCAGATATGGGTGAACAAGTTATACACTCTCAGAGACACTGGAGCCTGAGAGGCCAGTTGAAGTGGGTCTATCTGCGCCCCGTCTCGAAATGCCGGAGAGATCTGGCCCCATCGGGTTAGGGCCACGCGTGCTGATCCCATGGGGCCACAGCTCTTTTTCATTCATTCAACAGACGTTTTTGGACATGTACTACGTGTGAGATACTTCACTAGCCACAGGGAATAGAGTGAGCCAAAGTAGAAACTACTGAGAAATTCCAAGTCAAATGCTCTAATCAAACAGGAATTTTTACTGTCCCTTCCTTTCCTAATAAAGCCGTTTCACAGCCTTCTCTGCAACTTCACAGAAACAACAGCTTTGCTTCCGACACTCATGCTTGGGCTGCAGTGGGGAAGGGCTTGCTCCACCGCGAAGAACCCTTCATTTCTTTACCTTTCCCCCTGTCCCCCACCCGCTCGGTTTTTGTTTTTCTTTAAGCTCCAAAATCTCCCTCAGAAAAAACACGGTATGATACATCCCTTGGTCTGCTCACCAAGAAGTTCATTCAGCTACTGAGCCAGTCACCTGATGGGGTCTTGGATTTGAACAAGGCAGCAGAGGTGCTCAAAGTGCAAAAGAGAAGGATTTATGATATCACCAATGTGCTGGAAGGCATCCACCTCATCAAGAAGAAGTCTAAAAACAACGTGCAATGGATGTGAGTATGCGTGCACCCCCAGCCCGGCCCCTGGCGGGGTCCGTGCACATGCCGAGCTTTGTCTCGGTCCAGCGTTCACGTTCTTGCCCACACTTCATTTCTTTGCCCTCCTCCTCTTCTTTCACTTTCTTTCTCCCTTCCTCAACCCCTCCTTAGCCACAAGTTCAAAGTCTCTTTAGGAAGAGACTTATTTAGATACTATCAGATAAAAGGGTTTATATTCAATTAGCTTCAAGCACGGGGATCCCGGGATTCACGAGGGTCCCGCAGGTGTAAAGTGCTGTTCATGTGTTACCATGAGGTCCATCTGTGTCATCTCAGAGACGCTTGCACGCGTCTTAACTCTAATAGGAATTTGGAAATTAACTATGGCTGTGTGTTAACACATCTGTGTCAACACACAGTCACCAGATACCTTTATCCATCGTTCCAGTTAAGGCAAGAGTTAAGTGCCTCGCTTCCTTCTAGAAAGCGGAGATGATAATGCTTATCACCTATACACCCACATGGGTGATTAAATTTGTGAATTATGAACAGAGCACCTGAACAGCCAGTACTTTAGGAGGAGCTATTAAAGCATATTGGAAGGAATAAATCTGTTATGGGGTTTGAAAATTGCTACTTCAAACCTGATAAGATGAACAGGTAACTTTTTGTACTCTTTGGGGATTTTGTGGCGATGCGGTAATCCCTGTCTGCCTGTGGTTCAGAGAAACCTGTGGGGTGTTGGTCTGTTCTTGCGTACAGCCCATCTGTCTGTGTCCTTACCTCCTTTTCCTTTCTAGTTGTTGGTATAAGATGCTCAGAAATTACCTAGGCCTTTTGTGCTTGTTGGAAGATGTTTTGTTGAATTTTTAATCTTTTCTTTCAAATTTTTGTATCTTTCTGTGTTTTTCTCTCGGCTTTTTTTCCCCCTGGGAGGCATGCGGCAAAAAGGCGCCCCCTCTCTGCCCTTTGAATTTGAGCCCTCTGCAGAGACCGGCCTCCTCTGTAGGAAAGAAACCTGAAAATAGCAATGTTTTGTTTTGTTTTTCACTTAATTCCTATGGTGTCCAAAGTGAAGGACTGTTTGTATTAAAAAAAAAAAAATGTGTAAGTGTTCTAATTTTAACACCTGGCAAATAAGCAGTGTGACCTCCTACATCAAGAGGGGACATTTACCCAAAAGATCATGTCTCCCTGCCCGCCCTTGATTGTTCCTCTCCCTCCTCCCTCCAGCTTCTCGAGTAGCCATGAAGAGTCTGTGTTTGGGTTTCTAGGGGCTGCAGTCTGTCTGAGGATGGGGGCATGCTGGCCCAGTGTCAAGGCCTGTCAAAGGAAGTGACCGAGCTCAGTCAGGAAGAGAAGAAATTAGATGAACTGATCCAAAGCTGCACCCTGGACCTCAAACTGTTAACCGAGGATTCAGAGAATCAAAGATATCCTTTGTGCCACCTGGTCATTGGGGGTTAGTGCCTTCTAGACTGTTTCCAGAACCGACCATCTGACTTATGTACCAGTAGAATGTTACACTGGTTTTCATGTGTGCGTGTGTGTGTGTGTACCCATTTATCTTTGTATTAAAAGTCAGTGTTATGGAAAGGTAATAATCTATTGTGTATTTTATAGCAAGGAGGGAACCGGTTCTTATTTTATTTTTTAAATATGTTTTTATTGATTTTAGAGTGAAAGAAAGAAAGAGGGAGAGACAAACATTGATGTGAGAAACATCAATTGGCTGCCTCCTGCACGCCCCCTACAGGGGTTCGAACCCACAACCCCGGGCTTGTGCCCTGACTGGTAATTGAACCAGTGACTTTTTGGTGCATTGGACCATGTTCAACCAACTGAGCCACACCAGCCAAGTCCAGGGCACCATTTTTTAAATCATTTTATTCATATGTGGTCGGCGCATATGGACACACTCATAGCGTAAGGCAACACTATTATAAGATATAGTGCCAGTATTAATATTAATGACAACATTCAGCAGATTCGTCTTTGGCTTCCCAGATTCAGGGTGGGTGTTAGCTGTCACTGTTGGGGTTCTCACACTATTTTCTTTTCATCAGCTATTGGCGCAATTGGAATTTGTTGACTCTCCCTGATGGAGCTATAATTGAAGCAAGTGAGAGAGTATAAAAAATTACTCTATAACTTTTAAAGAGCATTATGCTGTTTCACAACACCAAAAACATATTTCAGAAACACCGCAAGGCCTGACAAATCTCAATCTATCCATTCATCTACAAACAGTAGTTCTTGGAAATAATAAAAAGCCATTTCTTCTTCTCAACAGGCTAACAATCTGTTGACCATCTCAGGACAGCTTACTGTTCATCATCTCACTTCAGGCAAAAGATTAGGGAGATTACGTCACTGCAAGAAGATGTTGCAATGTTCTTAGTTATTAGTAGAAGACAAAGGCAATCTTTTAAATGACCCCATCTCTAATTTAGCTCCAAACTTAGATAATTCCACATTTACCTTTGTGAGACAGAAAATAAAATGCGTCCTGCCCAATTTCTTCTAGTGTCTCCTCTCCAACAGGCTTTCCCTGGGAGGGTGTGGGGACATTTATTTTCCAATTCAGGCCGTTTTTTGAAACTGCGATTGTTCATTTCCTATGGACCAAAAGATTAACCTTGTCAGCTGGTGATTAGTGCGATGGAGAAAGAGGTGTGCTGATATGAACCCCCAATGGTGGCCAGAGTGGGCTTACAAGGGAAGAAACAAGAATAGCTCCGGTCAGGCTATTTCATTCATTGTTTAGTTGGGAGGCCCAGCGAGGAGGAGATGTGGCAGTTACACTTGATTGGCAGCTTGTAGTTAATGGCATTGTCACGTACATTAGCTTTCTCGGGGGGCCTTTGTTGCAGAAAATGAAAGCTGCGTTGCAGGGGGCTGCTAACCCAAGAAGCAAATTCAGGAGGGAGCCACAGTGGAAGCACTTTTAAGTTTATAAGATTAGAGAATATGTTTGCACAATTTATTTCAAGTTGCCACTCAGTTCCGAATTTGGTACAGCTTGCTCACAAATGTGTTGAAATTTTCTTTCCTGCAGCATGTTGAGTAATTGCAGATGAGTTTTTATTTTAATGAGATCTTGTCACGTAGCTTTTTGACAGTGGGCTGTGGTGTAAGTACCTGGTTATTAGTTTCCTCAGTGTTCTCAGTAAAAATTCAGAACTGTCAAAAGATTTTTTTTCTTTTTTTTTCCTTTTTAATCCTCACCCAAGGATGCATTTCTTTTGATTTCAGAGAGAGAGAGAGAGAGAGAGAGAGAGAGAGAGAAGAATCGACCGGTTGCCTCCTGTACATGCCCCAACTGGGGATTGAACCCACAACCTTTTGGTGTACAGGACCACACTCCAATCAACTGAGCCACACAGCCAGGGCATGTCAAGACTCTTATAAAGGTATCAGTTGGCTTTTTTGATGAAATAAATGGTGACCTCAAGTCCGGAATCCTCCTTGAGCTGTCTAGTTAAGCCCAGCACTGAACTGTCTGTTGTCTCAATTACTGAGACTTCAAGAAGGTAGCCTTGATAAATGCCCCTAAATGTATTTGCAGGTTTGGATGGATGTGCTTTTTTTCCTGATGAGTGGGTTCATAGCATCCTTCAATTTCTAATAAAAAGCCACTGTTCTAAGGGATATTACTTCCTCTAGGCCCTCTAAGTCCTGTTTCTGTGTTAAACATGTTAGAACACAGACTCTATTAGCTGCATTATATTACTTGTAGAAATGCCTTCATTGAGTTGTAATTTTGCTCTTTTACCACAGGAATTTTTTGGTGGGTTAATATTTAAAAATGATGGCTGGAGACATTGTACATTATATTACTTTATGTCCCTTATATAGGAAAGCCATTCGACCTATTCTCTCTTAGTGCCAAGTAAAAGCTTCTCTCTCTAGGCAAGCGTGCATGGATACCTGTATCGTATAATATGTATCGTATTGTTTCACAGTATCCTCGTAGGTTTGGCTTCCAGGGCACTGAAAAGAGCTGTTAGGTGCTCAGAAGTAACTACCCAGAGTACTGAAATACCACTTTACTCTTTTCCTAAATCAGTGTTTCTCACATTCATTCAGGTTGCAGACCATCTGGAAGCTGCTTTCTTGTGAACACTTGAAATAGTGATAGACTTAATAATACCATTCCAAGGATAATTTTTCTAACAGAGAAAGATGGACACTCTTAACATATAATCACAACCAGCCCAGGTACACTTAAGAAAACACGTTGCCTGCCTCGGCAGTATTTTTTTCCACTAATATCTGCTACTAATTCATTCATTCATTCATTCATTCATTCATTTAGGTGGCTGCTGACACTTGCCAATAGTCAGGTAGAAAGTAGAAGTTATTGGAATTTCCAAAAAAAAATTACATTTAATAGAGCTTAATTTTTTCTGTGAATTGGGATCCGCCGTCATTCCATTGGAGGGACGGCGCAATCATTGGAGCTCATGGAACACTTGCGCTTCAGGGGAACCTGGTTTGAAAATCCCAGATCAAATTGGGTTTGGGTTTTCTTTAGATAATTTATTTTAACTATTCTGTTTCTGTGTTGTTGTGGGGGTTTTTTTTTAATGTTTTTTCTTTATTGATATTAGAGAGAGAGGAAGGGAGAGAGAGAAATAAAAACATCGATGAGAGAACATCAATTGGCCGCCTCTTGCATGCCCCCCACTGGGGATCTGGCCCACAACCTGGGCATGTGCCCTGACTGGGAATCGAACCAGTGGCCTCTTGGTGTATGGGTTGACGCTCAACCACTGGACCACACCGGCCGGGCTCTGTGTTTATTTTAATATTTCAAATAGTCATGGGCTTTTTTTAAATGGGCAGGAAACAACTTCACATTTATTTTGTTTAGAGTATCACCCAGAAAACAAGATTTGTGTGAGTTCCTATATATTCAAAGATATAGAAGGCAAGCCAGATACGATCTTATAAATCATAAAGTCCTTCAGAAATTTTTCATGCACCTATTTTGTTATCCTTATAATGGTTACATCTCAGGCAATTAGTTGGAAGATTTCCTTAACACTTGTTACGTTAGCTTATGTTACATATCAAGATATTCGAAAAATTAGTGGCCTTAAAGACCAAACTGTTATAGTTGTGAAAGCCCCTCCAGAAACAAGACTTGAAGTGCCTGACCCATTAGAGGTAAGGAGACGTCTTTCTTCATCTGCAGAGAGCTTTGTGAAATGCCTGAAGTTAAAGAATCGTTGATTGATGGTTCAAGTTCATATCCTCCTAAAATCTGGAAAGTTCTTTCCCCATCTAGTCTACTTAACTCTTAACTTTAAAAAACGTTTCAACAGTTGAATATGTATTGAGTGTCCAAAGGTCTAATTTTAATACAGCAGGGCACTCAGTTCAAAGTGATGTATGAGGACCCATCCCTCTTGTACTTTCTCTTTTTTTTTTCCATAATTTGTTGGTTCTGATCGATTTGAACTTTTGAGGGGTTTTATGTTGATTACTCTAGATATGGTTCCCACTATGAATAGAGATATTAATGTTTTAAAGGATCTCTCTAGCTTATCTTTGTACATTTAAGAATTTATCATTTATATCATGTTTACTTTTAAGAGATGAAATGGGACTGGGTTCTCTGATAGGCTAGAATATTGTAAGAAAGTAGGGGGACAGTTTTGTGATTGGTTTTAGATATAGTTTGATAATAATAGGCCCAGACTATAACTCTAAGGTAAAGAAAAGTAGTAAAAAAGAATATGCATAGAAACTAAAAAGAGAATGAATTTTCAAGCTCCCATCTAGGGTAGAGTTCTCACCTTCAGTGATAATAATAGCTCTATGACCTAGATGAAGAGGACTTTTAAATATTAGTGTGCTGAATTCTCTTATTAAACTCAGTTCCAGTGGTTATTAAAGTTCAACATAAAAAAGCCCTACCATAAAGGAATAATAACATGGAAATAGTGTATTTGGAACACTAAAAGGAACTTTAAAAAGTTTGTTTTTTGGGGTTGTTTTTTTTAAAGAAAATATATTTAGAGAGCATAATTCACTTCTTCCAGAGCAAGGGTCAGCAAAATTTTTCTTTAAAGGAGTAAATATTTTTGGCTTTGTGAATCATACAGTCCCTCTTGGGACTGACTACTCACTGCACAACTCTGCCATTATAGCATGGGAGGGGAAAAAAAAAATAGCCAGAGGCAATGCATAAATAATGGCAATTGGCTGACTCTGTGTCAATAAAACTTTATTCACAAAATCAGTTGGTAGACTGGATTTGGCCTTTGGGCTATATAGTTTGCTGCCCCTTCCTCTAGATGATAACAGTCATTAGACTACCTGTGAAAAAGCAAAATGAACTATGAAAATGACCCTTACTGTACATTTTTAGATGAAAATTACTATAGCTTTCATTTCTAAAAGAACTTTAATTTTTAACTTTTCCCACTCTTCTCTGTTCATAGAGCCTACAGATACACTTGGCAAGTACCCAAGGGCCCATTGAGGTTTACTTGTGTCCAGAAGAAACTGAAACACACAGTCCAATGAAAACAACCAACCAAGACCACAATGGGAATATCCCTAAACCCACTTCCAAAGGTAAAAGTTCTGTTTTTGTCGTTTGGAAACTATGTTAAAAATGAAGGTGACTACAAGGATCCTGTGTCTGAACCACAAGTCTAGGCAAGACAACATTTTCTGTTGTTATTGTTATGAAGGTAACCTTTTTTAAAGGCATTCTGACTAGTTTACAGAATAAAATCATGGTCCTTGGGCGAATGAATCCTCCACCCACAAAGGGAGTCCCTCAGGCTTGTGCGATTGGCAGAAACCACTTCCTTATAGTGTTTGGAAAAGCAGCTGAACTG
The DNA here is from genome assembly GCF_014108415.1 of Molossus molossus. NCBI lineage: Eukaryota > Metazoa > Chordata > Mammalia > Chiroptera > Molossidae > Molossus > Molossus molossus. The sequence continues at coordinate 20,935,824 of NW_023425347.1, read as the reverse complement.
GGGAGCGAAGCTGGGTGAATCACCAGCCACACGTGGCCGCACCTTTGCATGATGCTACAGAGATCGTTAGAGAAATAAAACATGTTTGGAGAGAAAAGCCTTCTATCAAGGACGTTTGTCGTCCCCAATGTGATGGGGAGAGGATAAGGGAGGAAACCCCCAGCAAAATAAATTTGATTTCACCCTCTACTGTCCCTAAAGCAAAGGAAGCTCTTTGTGTTGTTGTTTTTATTTTTCGTTTCAGGCTGGGGTTATGTATTTAGTCATTTTCCCCCTATCTTCCAATATAGCAGCAAGAATGGCAGTGATTTAAGTGCACAGGTCTGCTTTAATACTGAACAAAGAGTACGGTGGATGTCTGAGGCCGGGGATAGTTCCGAACCCTATACAGCCGACCCGTGAATAACGACAGGGTTTGGGGTACCCCCCCAAATCCACATATAACTTTTGACTCCCCCAAAACTTAAGTTGTCCCTCGGTACCTGCAGAGGATTAGTTTCAGGGCCTCCGTGGGCTGCCAGCTGCAGATCGAAGATACTACAAGTATTTATTGAAAAAAATCTGAGTATAAGTGGACCCATGTTGTTCAAGGGCCAACTGTACATACTGTTTTCCTCTGTACATATGTACCTACCGTAAAGTTTAATTAATAAATTAGGCACAGTAAGAGATTGACACAATAACTAATAATAAAATAGAACAATTATAACAATATACTAAAAGTATGTGAATGTGGTGTCTCAGAATATCTTGACCTGTACTCAGCCTTCCTGTGACATGTGAAATGGTACAGTGCTTACAGGGTACAGTGGGGAGAGAAGAGCGACGCAGGCACTGTGAGATGGCGTTGGGCTCTGGGCGTTCGGTCCCTCGTAACCGAGGTGGTCCGTGGTGACTGACATGCGGGGAGCGTCTCCGGTGTGGAGATGCTGGACAGAGGGATGACTCAGGTCCCTGGCAGGATGGGGCCGGACAGCACGGGATTTCCTCACCCTACTCAGAACTGTGGCAATTTAAAACTTGGGAATCGTTTATTTCTGAAGTTTTCCGTTTAATATTTTTTTACTACAGTTGACTATGGGTAATTCTGAAACTGTGGAGAGTAAAACCACAGCTAAGGTGGGACTACTGTACAGTATATCAAATAGTAAAACAAAAGACCATTTTTATTTGTGTATTTTTAGAGGTATCTTTAATAAGCTGGTTGTCCGCCCTGGCCCAGGTGGCTCAGTTGGTTAGAGCATGGTCCCAATACACCAAGGTTGTGGATTCGCTCCCCCATCGTGGCACATACAAGAGTCAACCAGTGAATGAATAAATAACAACAAATCAATTTCTTTCTTTCTCTCTCTCTCTCTGTTTCTCTTCCTTCCTCTCTCTCAAATCAATAAATAAGCTGGTTGTTCAAAAAAAACTAAGTTAAAATCAGTGAGTTTCTACTAGGGAGCCAACTTAATAGAATGTACCCTACATTTTGCTTTTCCTTAAATAATGACTAGTTAATGTCAGAGAGAAGTTTTTTAACTTGTTGGCCTCTAATCTTTGGGGCAAATTGTATTCTTGTTTGCTCGCGGTAGGTGCTTTAAAAGATGAGTGAGTGAACCAGAACCAAGAGAGGCTGCCGAGAGGTGATCTGTATCATACATAATATTATCTAGTTGTCATTAGCAGAAGGTGAATACTTTTATAACCGCAGCCTGTATATTCTAACAACAATAACAACAACAACAATCGTTTTTATTTTCTCCTAACTTATTTTTGTTTCCACCAATTTTTTCCTTTCAGACTTGGCTTCAACCAACTCAGGACATAGTGATTGCTCGATTTCTATGGCAAACCTTTCTCCTTTGGCCTCCCCAGCCAACCTTTTACAGCAGACTGAGGACCAAATTCCTTCCAGCCTAGAAGGACCATTTGTGAACTTACTGCCTCCCCTGCTCCAAGAAGACTATCTCCTAAGCCTCGGGGAGGAAGAAGGCATCAGCGATCTCTTTGATGCTTATGATTTGGAAAAGCTCCCGCTGGTGGACGACTTCATGTGTAGTTGATTATGCTTTGTGAACTCCCCTTATAAACCAATATTTTTTTATTATGGAACCAGAACACCTGTCATGCAGTGTTGTCCCTTCCTACCTTCTTCCTCCAAGATAGTATCATGAAGTAAACTACAAACTTCAGAACAAAGCTGACATTTTAATGAATTTTTTTATATATATATAAATTGTCTAAACGCACAGTTGCAGGCTCCCTTGGGAAACCCCTGCTTTGCCCCAGGCTCCAAAATCTCCTGGATGTCAGCAAGTGAGAAAATGTGCAATCAGGTGTCTCTCACCCATACGTTTCCTCCTTCCCTCCCTACACCCCTCCCGGATTGGCTTGCTGTGCCTGGCGGACGGGCTGTAGAACGGGGTCTGGCCACCTGGCCCGCTGGAATACAGCAATCTTCCTCAATCGCATTTCAAGCCGTGCCTTCTCTGCAGAATGCATGTCTTTGGGGTCTGCTAATATGGACTGGAACTGCAGGAACTGTAAACATGAAGTCATGCAGAAGTATGAAATGGATGTCTTCAGCTCTTCTTAGGAATATTTAAATTATTGTCGTAATTCAGAGTAAGCTATGGACCGTGTGCCCCACGAGGAGGTCGAGAGAACCTCCGCAGCCTTTTGGATGAAGAACCTGTTTTCGAATACTTGTTGCAGATACAGAAGAACAGTCGAGTTCTGCCACTCTAAGCTGTTGTGGATTTTCCTGTCTCCATAAACCACTCCCACTCCCCTGCCCCCAAAGTGTTTGTGAGTTTAAAGTTGATTTGTAGCAAATGCCTACTTAGGAGTTCCTTGTGGATTGTTTCAGACTTTTTTAATTTTTTTCAGCTGCCATTTAAGCATTCCTGTGGCGCCCATCACCATTTCAATTTAATTGTTTACTTTGAAGCGGTTTTTGCTCAAATGATTTAAGCAGAGTTAGAGAACCTCTCTGATCAGAGCATCTAAACATGTGTGATCTAAGGTTTAGCATCCTCTGCAAGAAGCATCGCCCCATCTGGCTTCCTTTCCCAGAGGGGGAGCTTGGAACGAGTAGGTCCTGGATCCCACTGACATTGGCGGCCCGTTTGAAAGGAGAACCAGGTCAGATGACATAGCAGTCCCAGGGAACAGCAGGTGTGGAACCCTCCTCCTTGGGCTCCCGGGCGGTGACCGGGAAAGGGCTCTCTTACACTGCACTCAGGGAGACCACTTCTCAGGATGGGCTCAGGTGGAGAGGCCTCCAGGGAGAAAGACATCCCAGTGTGTGAGTGGCATTCTGTCGGTGGCATCCACTCGAGCTGGTAAGAACAGGGAGCTCCCACTTGGTGGGGGGCTGCAGCACCCCGTCCCCCTTCCTCCATGAAGGAGTACGTTGAACCAAGGGAAGTGCGGGTGCAGAAAACAAAGCGCGAGAATGCCAGGGTGTTTTCCCGCTCTCCTCTTCAGGAATGGTGTCCCGCGTGGGAGGCTTCGTGTCAGCTCCAACTCCTACTGGTTATGTCCAAGAGTGGCTTTCTCACTGGCCAGGGGAGGTGGCCATTCCCACCGGGAATGTGACGTAGAACCTCACAGCCATTCCTTGGATGCTAAGACCGCGGGAATGAGGGAGTCTTAGAAAAAACAAACCTCAGCACGAACAGAGAGGTTGCAATGCTGTGTGCCTGGCCCGTGGGAGGCGCGGTAGGCACTCCAGTCACCTGTGTGATGGAATGGAAAATGCCCCTTGGGAAAAATCCAAAACAAAAAACCACGAACACCCCAGCCAGTTTACTCTAGGTAGATTTCCACAATATGCAAAGTGGTGGTGGGGTCAAAACCAGACACCAGCACTTTAAACGATTTGTGTAGGTATGCGTGGGTGTGTGTTTGGGAAGAAAAACAACGGTGCAGATTACCCTCCTTTTTCTTCTGCCTCCATCCCCAGCCTCCTCCCCTCACACACACTGGACTTGGTACAAATATGTGGTCCGAGATGAAGCATCGGGGTGGGGGAGGGGGGAGGAAGAGCTTTGTGTCAAGGGCCTACTGGAAATGCACTGTGGGGTTTTTTCCTGTGTGGGAAACCGTTTATGCCAAGCTTTTCCCCATTTCCCATATTTATCTCATCTGGTTAGCGGCCTCAGCTTCCAGCTTTGTGTCATTCTCTTTGCCAGCTGCACGAAGCTGATTTCTTTCCCCCAAAGTCTAAAGACTGAGCTCACCTGGCTAGGTGGTTGTGTGTTTCTGTTGAATTTCTCGTTAAACCTTTCGTAATGTAATGCCGTATTTATTATTTTTAAATGAAAGGAATACTAATTTCTTTAAAGTTCCTTCGTGCGTAAGATTTCTCCAGTCAATGGGCTTCATTAGTGTACGTTAACGGAATGACCATACTGTATTCTGTTTGCTTTAGTTATTTGCTTTTTGACATAGTGCCCGGCACACAAAGTGGGTTAGTTCTTCAGTGTTTGTGTTACTTTAAGTCAAAGTACGCCGGTTTCCTGGTACCATTGAGTTGCTGCTATTAAAGCTCACACATGAAATGGCTAAAAGTTACAAGTGTGCGAATTATGACTGCGTGAGCCTTAGAAAATAAACTGTATAAAGGGCAACACATGAGCTGTCAAACAGTGTTAAGGTGTGTGTTTATATGTACAGACTTGTGCATAGCAATTGTTTTATTTAAGTTGATGTGTAGTCTACTCACATTTTCATTACCTAGCAATTTTGTACAAAGACAGCAATTAATTTGTAAACACTGCCAGAGTATTTTCTAGCTGGTTTGTAATTTTTTAAGAGTGTTATATTTGATTTTTCATTTTTGTTGTTGTGGTTCTTGTTTTCATTTTTGTTGTAAGTGTAGATCTGTAAATAAAATTGCAGTATTTAAAGCTTTAGCTTTCAGGAAAAGGCGTGTGCATGACAACTCGTGTGTATGAGAGGAGGGATTTGAAGGAGATGCCTTGTAGAGCGAGTCAGGTGGCAAATGTCACATTGTGGGAACTTCTTTTCCTATGGGGTACATGATTTTGTCAAAGGGAAATATTTCTCCCAAAACTGGGAGAAGGCAAACTACTAATCAGTTTAGCTTTGTGTTGTATGCTAGTTTAAAAAAGAAAATGTGTAAGATAATGTAAAAAAAAAAAAAAGCTTTTATGATGGATTTTGTAAATAGATTTGTTACAGGGTAACCTGTTCTCTAGCTGTGATCTTACCACTTCAGATGGGTGTAATTTGAATAAATTTTGTATGGTAACGAATCAATAAAATGAATTTTTTTTAAGAGTTGAGACTTGTGGCTGGATTTTCTTACTGTGGTCTTATGCTCCTATATTCATTTCATTTTTAAAGACACACTTTAACAAGTTAAGGGGAAAGTTTGAACAAAAGCTTAAAACACTGTATGCCTTACCCTTTGCTTGGGACTTTAGGAACATTGAACAAAGGAGTTTCACACTGAGAAGGTGACAGGTGGAGTTCTGTTCCTCGTAAGCAGTATGAAGCCAATAAATTTTCTTTCTCAATATTGGTAATTATCTCCCTTATTCAAGATTCTGTGTTTCCTGTGATGCATATTAGGACTTTTTTTTGGCTGCTATGTCACATTCTTAACTCTAAGCTCATCTAAAAAACTTCAAAATGTGTACAAAAAAATTCCCACACTCCCTGGTCTATTCACTCCAGAGTTACCACAGTTTTTTCATTTCACATCCCATTGTTTCCTAGGCATATATAAACACGTGTGTGTGTGTGCATGTGTATTTTAACAAATCATACCAAATATATGCTGACCTTTAGCTTTTCTTTTTTTTAACTAACTACATCTTGGACATCTTTTCATATTTGTGCTTAAAGATCATGTTTGTTCTCTTCAAAGTCTGCATAGCATTCCAGTAATTGAAAATATATTTAATAATTTATTAACCTAGGTAATATCCTATATGAGCAATTTTTTTAATCTTTTTATTTTTTAATCTTCACCCAGGGACATGCTTTTATTGATTTCAGAGAGAGGAAGGGAGAGAAAGAGAAACATCAATCCAAGAGAGAAACATTGATCAGTTGCCTCCTACACGTGCCCCAACTAGGGATCGAACCTGCAACCTGGGTATGTTCCTGACCAGGAATCAAACCTGTGATTTTCCGTTTATAGGATGCTGCTCCAAGCAACCAGGCCACACCAGCCAGGGCTTGAGCCATTATTGTTGTTTTGCTATAAAGTCACAGTCGTCCCTCGCCACCTCACGCTTCGACTCTCACGGCTTTACTCTATCCCGGTTTTTTCAAATATATTCATTAAAAAGTTGATCGAGACAGTGAAAATGATACAACGCGCACTCCGTTATCTGAGTCAATTATACACCCCTGTATTATGAAAATTACTGTACTATGGACTGTAGGCCCATGGATTCGAGCACCCCAGGAATCCCTCAACGCCAGGTGCAACCACTAGAGTCTGGAACGGATTAACCACCATAAGTGAGGGACGACTGTATATAACTGAATGCTTATATTATGCTAGGTAAAATACAACAAAATTATCCATTAATGACATTTCATACATTCGCAATGTTGTGTAAGATCACCACTATTTTAGCATGTTTTCATCCCAAAAGGAAACCCCACACCCACTGAGCCATCTATCCCCAGCCCCTGGCAACCTCTAATCTGCTTTCTGTCCCTATGGACTTGCCTGTTGCTGATTATTTCCTATAAATGGAGTCATACAATATGTGACCTTCAGTGTCTGTCTTTTTTAACTTAGCATAATGTCCTCAAGTTTCATCTAAGTATAGCATGTGTCAGTACTTCATTCCTTTTTATATCTAAATAATATTCTATGGTGTGGTTATACTATATTGTTTATCCATTTTTCAGTGGATAGACATTTGGGTTGTTTCCACCTTTTGGCTCCTGAAATGCCAGGTACGAGTCTAAGTGCGTCATTGAGTGCTGTCTCATCAGAGCCTACGTCACTAGGTAACGTCATCTCTTGCAGAAGGTAAGCTCGGTGAGGAGAGTCACTTGTTATTGTTCACTGTGGTGTCCCCAGTTCTTAGAATACATATTTATCATACGTAATACATATTTGAATGAATGATTTCTGTCTTGATGAAGAGTCTGAGGTTTAAGAATGTCGTTTTGTTGTTTGTTTTGTTAAAGCCCAAAGGCAACAGTGATATGATGATCTCCAAGGTTTTTCACCTTTGTTATCATCTTTCTCCTTTTGTACCTTGTACTGGAATTTTTATTACTGTTATTTTGCAATTTTGCTTTCATCCTTAGTTCTTCCTAGGAGTCTCATTTTCCCAGAATTTGGGAACTTGTTTTCTGTCATCCAACACGGCTATCAACCCAGGGATCTGCACCTTTAGTCAGCAGGTATTTTATGGTTAAACCAGTGATAAAATCTGAACAAAATGATAAAAGATGAATTCCTTCTTCCAGTTAGACTACTGAAGGGAGGGGTGGGAGCTAGCAAAGAAAACAAGAACTGTTCATATACAAAGCAGTTGAAAGATGTAGACAAGATAAAGGTGAGTCAATCATGTAGGGCTGCAGCCTTTAAAAAGGTGAATGTTTGACTAAGATGTGTAAATATTTTATAATTCAGAACCTCACTCGAGTACTGTTTCAAAAGTGGGCTTATACTATTCTGGGAACAATTTAGAAATCTGTCTCAATAGTATTAAGAGACTAAATAAAACCATTATAGTAAAGTTAATTGTATTCACGCATACAGTGTCCATCACGAGAAACATCTTCACCTCTTTCACTGCTGGTGGGACTGTAGACTGGTACAGTGACGATGGAAAACAGTCTGGGAACTCCGCAAAAATTTAAGAATAGAGTTACCATATGAACCAGCAATCCCTCTCTCGGGTATATACCCAAATAATTCCAAATCATGTATTCGCAAAGACATATGCACCCCTGTGTTCATTGCAGCATTGTTTACAGTGGCCAACACTGGAGACAACCAGTGTCCTGCGATAGCGGATTGGATAAAGATGATGTGGTGCGTATACACAATGGAACATTGCTCAGCCGTAAGTAAGGATGAAATACTGCCAGAGAATATTATGCTAAGTGAAATAAGTCAGTCAGAAAAAGCTAAGAACCATATGATTTCACACATGTGTGGGATATAGAGCTGAAACATGCCCGGCCAGTGTGGCTCAGTGGTTGAGCGTCGACTCATGCACCAAGAGGTCGCTGATTCGATTCCCGGTCAGGACACGTGCCCAGGCTGTGGGCCTGATCCCCAGTGGGGGGTATGCAGGAGGTGGCCAATCGATGTTCTTTCTCATCGATGTTTCTATCTCTCCCTCTCCCTTCCTCTCTCTGAAATCAAGAAAAAGAAAAAGAAGGGGGAATCAGTAGGGGAAAAAGGAGAAACATCTGTAACAAAAATTAATTAAAAGAAAAAGATATCATTCATTTATAAAAAGAAATAAAACTGAAACTTGTGGACACAGCAGGGTGGGGGGTGCCAGCAGAAAGGGGACGCCGGGTGAAGGGGGCCTAATACATGGTGACGGAAGAAGAGCTGACCTTGAGTGGTGGGCACACAGTGCAATATACTAATCTTTTATCATAGAAATCTACACCTGAAGCCTACATGATCCTATTAACCAATGTCACCCCAATACATTTAATTAAAAAAGAAAATATGGTGCACTGGTAGTACGCGATAAAATTTCCCTTTAACTCCTTTAAAAAAGGGAGAAACGTGTTCATTCATTTATTCAGTTATTCTTTGAACAAGCACTAAGTGATTACTATATGCTAGGGACTGTTGTAAGTGCTGGAGTCCAAACAGTAAAAGACTTAGCTCCTGTCAGCAGGAGGAAGCTGCCTCTCTGATCGGGAGAAACGTGTCTGTAGCATGGAGAAGTAAATGCTGAGGGCCAGGTATCGAACGAGTGACTTCTCTTTCTGAAGCCATGTCTGGAAGTCTTGCGGGAACAGACAGTTAGAGGTAGGAATGGAAATGAAGAGAGGGTGAAGCCTTTACAAAGCAGGAGAGACTGATCTCTGCTGGTTTAGGAATCTGTGCCTCTGGAGACAGAAGGCTGCTGAGCCCAACTCTGATGTCAATAAACACAAGCATTTTCTAGGATCTAGGGAGCTGGGGAGCATCACTCTACATCTCAACTACGACCCTGATTTCATGAAGGAAAATGACAAGATTAAAAGGTAGTTCATGCATTGGGGTATTTTTATTGTTGTTAATCCTCACCAGAGGATATTTTTCCATTAATTTTTAGATAGAAAGGAAGGGAGGGAGGGTAGGAGAGAGAGAAACATCGATGTGAGAAAGACACATTGATTGGTTTCCTCACTCATGGCCCTGACGGGTGAGGGACCGAAACTGCAACCTAGGTATGTGTCCTTGACTGGGAATTGAACCCAAGACCCTTCTGTCCATGGGTGGATGCTCTAACTGCTGAGCCAAACCTGCCAGGGCGTATTGGGGTATTAATGAAAATTCCTGCCCTGGCTACTTAGAATTAATCAGCCAGGAATCAATCAGAAGTTAAAAGAAATAACATTCCTAGCAGGAAGTTGAATGCGAAAGCAAGCTTTTCATTGTGCCCTTAAATCTGGGACTTGAGACTGAAAGACAACAGAACAATTTATTAAAATATTTTGATGTGTTTATAATACTAGAAATTACTATCATGCTTTTCATGTGTGTAAAGAGTATTATCAAAAAGCTGTGTCAGCCCCAGCCAGTTTGGCTCAGCGGTTAGAATGTCGGCCCACAGACCAGAGAGTCCCGGGTTTGGTTCCCGATAAGGGCACGTACCTCGGTTGCAGTTTGTCCCTGGCCCCTGTTGGGGTCATGTGGGTGGCAACCAGTAGATGTGTCTCTCTCAGGTTGATGTTTCTCTTTCTCTCTTCCTTTCTCTCTCCCTCTTGCTTTATGCAGAAATGTCCTCGGATGAGGATTAAAAAAAAAAAAAGGTGTCATTCCGCCTGCTGGTGTGGCTCAGTGGTTGAGCGTTGACCCATGCACCAAGAGGTTGCCAGTTCGATTCTCAGTCAGGGCACTTGCCCAGATTGTGGGCCAGATCCCCAGTGGGGGGCATGTAGGAGGCGGCCAATCAATGTTCTCTCTCATTGATATTTCTCTCTCCCCCTCTCCTTTCCTCTCTCTCTATAATCAATAAAGAAAAAAAAATTTTTTTAAAGACCCTGGAATTAGAATAAACAAATAAACTAAAAATATTAATCAAGGCCTAGTTTTTTAACATGATCATTACCATGTCCAGGTAATGAGCACAGAATCACTAAATCTGGGTTGGAAGGCAACCTTATATCCAGCAAGGAGCTGTATTCATCATGTGACAATTCAGTTATCTTTTTTGTTTTGTTGGTTCTTTTGTTTTTTTCAAGAAAACCATCTCCAGGATCCGAGCCCAACACTCATCCTGCTGTATCCATAAGGTCTCTTTGTTCCCCTGCTCAGATTTGCACATCAGAACCTGCCTCTTCCCAGCCTTGGCCGTGAACCGTAGCCTGGCTGTCCTGGTAATTCATCATTAGAATTAACATGAGCTTCTGGAAGATCCCTGTCATACTGTCCACGAGTGCTGTAATTCCTTCCACTCTCCCACACATCTCACGAGTGCAGGCTCTCATGATTCTCTGTGTCTATGTGGTGCACAACCAAGTGGGAGAGACGGAAATTGTTGGAAGTGTAAGTTTGGAGGACTTCTCAGTGATTCTTTTGTCCTCAGTGTTTAATAAAAATAGATTTGCTCTATTTAAATAGAGGAAGAGCCAAATTGGCAGCCACTTTTAGGTAGGATGTTCCATTTCCCCTTATAAAAGACTCTGACCTCTCTTCCTGTGCAGACCACTCTCCTGCTCCAGAAGCCTGAAGACACTGCGTATCTCATCCCTGACGAGTCTTCAGCATTGTACAGGGCTTCACAGTTGATAAAGTATCTTCATATCCCTTGTTTCTTCGTCTAAAGCCATTTGTAACTGATGGCAACAGCTGCAGGAGTAACTAATCAATCTAAAAATGACAAAACAGTATGTGGGCAGTGATGTAAACAGAGGAAAACAAGAGCAATTAGCATTAAATCATATCCTGGAGACCCAAGGAGCGATTCCATGAAAAAGACCTGAAATAATAACATCAGTAAATAAAAATTAAATCATGTCAACAAAGAGAACTTGTTTAAATGGGTTAGGGATAGGAATAGAGAGATTGGATGCCCTTAGAAATGGGGGAAGACAGAAGGAGACCCATGATGCTCAAACAAAGCCACACGCTAAACTGAAACCAAAGAAACAAAAGAATGGGTGTTCCTTTAGTCAGAGAAGATACCATCACCATTGACTCAGAGTTTGCTATCTATTAAGGGAATTAAGTGGGTGCTAAGGACAAGAATAGGCATAGGAGTGAAATGAAGGGAAGGAGGCGGTAGAAAGTATAGAAATGATTCCCTTACCTGGTCCTGGGAGGGAGGTAAGACAACGAGGGGGGCAGCCAAAATTACTCGTACATGAAGAAGAAAGAAATCTGCTCTGGCAATATGGCAGGTTAGATAGCCAGAAAACCCTCCTGTTACAAAACATCTCGATTGTTCAGAAAAAAAATAATTATATTGTGTTGCTGAGATTATATAAAATCCCCAAGGGCCAGAAGAATAAAAAAGAAAACCGAGCTGAAAACAAAAGTTGAGGAGCATGCATATGGGAAAGACAGATGTGCCTAAGAACAGTTTACCAATTTCATTTCCAGTGTTGTAGCTGGAATTGAGAAAAAATAGTCTTGGGCCAACAGAGAAAGATCGAACTACCAAATTAAACCAGAAAAGCAGCCTCAAGTGCTCCAGGTTATCGTCATCTCCTCCAGGCCCCTCGTCCAGTTGTGTTCACTTACCTTTTCCTCAAAGGCCCCAGGGACAACTTGTTTGTGATTAAGTGTCAACAGGGTACGTGCCTATAGGAGCAGAAAGAGTTGCGGAGCAGAAACCTCCTCTGATTCTGTGCTGGGTGCCCTGCCTACTAACTTTATGAAGATACTAGGGAAAGTAATTGGTAGAGGAAAGACCTTTCGGAGCCATTCTTGCTGATTTATTCCTTCTTGCCTCTGTCTCACCTCCAAATTGCACAGCTTTCTTTGTATCTCCTTTGCTTTCTCTTGGTTCTTTCCTGTCTTGGGTCCACTGTCGGTCAGGCCAGCACAACCATGTGAACTTGGCTCGGAAGCACTTGCCCAGCAGACACCCCCACTCCTCTAGCCACACCCCTCTTACCACCCAGGGTTAGCATTTGGCATCTTGGGACTTTACTATTCCGGCTGCGGCTATCACAGCAATGAATGAAAGAGCAGAAACAGTAAAACAATATTCTATTAAATATTTTCTGGAAATAGCCACTCAGCTCTTAAAATCTTTAGGACTCGGCTCTTTTTTATCCCCCCATGTATTATACTTTGGGGGGAAATGTCATATACTCCATATATACTTTTTATCCTTTAATTATTTAACTTCTTAAATTTAAACTACAAAGTTATTCTCTTCATGGTAAACGTACCAATTTTTTTCCTCTTATATTTCTTTTGGTGATTATTTAGCATAATGAAAATAGAGATACTAACCTTTTAATGAAATTCTATATCACTTAAGAAAACGCCTGTTTTAAGATGACTCTTTTTCTCACCAGGGCAAGGAGGTGTGACATGATGATAGAAAAGGAAATGAGACCATTCTCTGGTCTCTTCCTATTTTGGTAGCTACCACTTGAAGTTGCCACACTCAGGACTGCTTGCAGAATAGCAAATTAACATGACCGGGAAAGCCTCCACTCAGAGCTAAGTACAATAACAAACTTCCGCCTGGCTGGCGTATCTCAGTGGATTCAGCGTTGTCCCATGGACTGAGTGGTCCCAGTTTGATTCCCGGTCAGAGCACATGCCCGGATTGCAGGCTCGATCCCCAGTAGGGGGCGTGCAAGAGGCAGTTGAGCAGGAGGCAGTCGATGTTCCTCTCTCTAAAACCAAAAAAAAAATCTCTTCAGCCGGTGTGGCTCAGTGGTTGAGGGTCAACCTATGCACCAAGAGGTCACAGGTTCAATTCCCAGTCAGGGCACATGCCCAGGTTGTGGGCTCCATTCCCAGTGGGGGGCATGCAGGAGGAGGCCAATCAATGTTCTCTCTCACGGATGTTTCTATCTCTCTCTCCAGCTCCCTTTCCTCTCTCTGAAAAAATCAATAAAGCCCTGGCCGGTTTGGCTCAGTGGTTGGAGTGTCAGCCTGTGGTCCAGAAAGACCTGGGTTTGGTTCCCGCTAAGGGCATGTACCTCGGTTACAGTTTGTCCCCGGCCCTGGTTGGGTCGTGCGGGTGGCAACCACTCGATGTGTCCCTTTCACGTTGATGTTTCTCTCCCTCTCTTCCTCTCCCTCCCTCCCGCTCTATCTGAATAAAGAGATTCCTTAAAAAAAAAAAAAAAAAAAATCAATAAAGAAAAAGAAAAAAAAATTTTTTAATTAATTAAAAATATTTTAAAAAACAATTAATAATAAACTTCCTATTACTCCAATTATAAAAAATATAGTGGTTTCAATGTAACCTTCCAAACTTAAGTATATAGCAGTGTAAATAAGGACTTTTCAAGATTGTTCAAGAAAGTTCTAACAACAGCCATATTTGTTGAACAGATTCATATATAATCACAAAGAAGCTTCTCTTGGTTCTGTTTTTGCTCTCAACAACTCTTTTTTAAAAATATTTTTTGCCCTGGCCGGTTTGGCTCAGCGGTTAGAGCATCAGCCTGCGGTCCGGAGAGACCCGGGTTCGGTTCCCGCTAAGGGCACGTACCTTGGTTGCAGTTTGTCCCCAGCCCTGGTTGGGTAATGCGGGTGGCAACCACTCGATGTGTCCCTTTCACGTCGATGTTTCTCTCTCTCTCTCTCTCTCTCTCCCTCTCACTCTATCTGAACAAAATATCGAAAAATGTCCTCGGGTGAGGATAAAAAAAATATATATATATTTTTTTTAATTGATTAAAAAAATTTTTTTCTTTATTGATTTTAGAGAGAGAGGAAGGGAGAAGGAGAGAAAAATAGAAACATCAATGAGAGAGAACATCCATTGGCTGCCTCCTGCATGCCCCTCACTGGGGATCTGGCCCACAACCTGGGCACATGCCCTGACCGGGAATCAAACCAGCAACCTCTTGGTGCTTAGCTCGACACTCAACCACTGAGCCACACCAGCCAGGCTTTAATTGACTTTTTAGAGAGAGGAAGAGAGCAGGGGAGAGAAAAACATCGATCTGCTGTGCTGCCTCCTGCATGCCCCCTACTGGGAATCAGGATCAAGCTCATAACCCTGACCGGGAATCAAACCAGCAACCTTTCGGTGCACAGGAGGACACCCAACCAACTGAGCCACCCTGTCTAGGGCATCAAAAACTGTTTCTTATTTTCCCTCACTTTTCAACTCTCCCACCACCAGACAAAAGATCTTTTGTAGAAGTCATGTTTTTGAAGATCTGAGGAAAACTGCATTTGTTTTAGGATGACAGAATAAGAGCAGTTTAAGCTGGTTTTTAAAAAATGCCTAAAGGTATTTTGGCAACATATTGCTGCACTGAGCACTTGACTTTCATTTTGCTTTGAACAGTAAGAGACTGATGATATGTGCTGAGTTTCTTTTAAAACTCTGAACAGTAATGCCAAATGGGAGGGATGTGGGAATCAGATCATATGATGACTTTTAAAAATATATAAACTGTTCATTCAGAATCATTAAAAATGAAGGAAGCTGGTCTTTGTTCTGTGAAAAGTAGATGGAGAATTTTGACAAGTGTTTACTTTCTTTCTTTACTAATTCATACTTGTCTCATACAGGGCTGTTAAATAAAATAAAAACAAATTAGTATGAGGACAACTTGTGCACTGCTAGTGGGAATGTAAATTAATACAGCTACAGTGGAAACCAGTATGGAGGCTCCTCTAAAAGTTAAAAATAGAATTACCAGAAGATCCAGCAATAGCCAAGACATGGAAACAACCTAAGTGTCTATCAACAAATGAATGGATAAAGAAAATGTTTTATAGATAGATAGATAGATAGATAGGCAGATAGATAGGCAGATAGATAGAATATTATTGAGCCATAAAAATAAGGAAATCCTGCCATTTACAGAAACATGGATGGACTTTCAGGGCTTTATACTAAGTGAAGTAAGTCAAACAGAGAAAGACAAATACTGTATAATTTCATATGTGGAATCTTAAAAAAAACCTCATAGATAAAGAAAACAGATTGGTGGTTGCCAGAGGTGGAGAGTGGGGGATAGGTAAAATAGGTGAAGGGTGATTAAAAGGTACAAACTTCCGATTATAAAATAAATAAGTCCTGGGGATATAATGTACAGCATGATGACTATAGTTAATTTTTCAAAAACAAGCCCCTCCCTGCCCTGGCCGGTTTGGCTCAGCGGTTAGAGCATCGGCCTGCGGTCCAGAGAGACCTGGGTTCGGTTCCCGCTAAGGGCATGTACCTCGGTTGCAGTTTGTCCCTGGCCCCGGTTGCGTTGTGCGGGAGGCAGACACTCGATGTGTCCCTTTCACATCAATGTCTGTCTGTCTCTCTCTCTCTCTCTCTCTCTCTCTCTCTCTCTTCCTCTCTCTCCCTCCCACTCTATCTGAACAAAAAAATGGAAAAATGTCCTCGGGTGAGGATAAAAAAAAAAAAAGGTAAAAACAAGTCCCCCAAGCAACTTAGTGAGGCAATTAAAAATGAAAAAAAATTGAGTTGTCTTAAAGATAATATGTCAATGGCAGTGAGGATAGCATGCAAAATTCAACTATAGAGCACTGCACATTTGCTGGAAAGGAAACACTAATTTAACTCCAGTGTTTTTAGAACCAACATAAAGAGAGAAATATGACCATTTACATGATTCAGAGTTCATTGGATAAAATAAGCCAGGACTCAGGAGAATATCTAACTACTCCTGGTTTTGAGATTCCAAAATCACAATTTCTATGAATCTTCACAGAATGAACACTTTTTAAATGTAGTAAACAACAACAAAAAATACTTCAATTCAGCAAATGTTTATCAAATATTTGTGATAGTTAATTTCACGTGTCAACTTAGCTGGGCTCTGGTGCCCAAATATATGGTCAAACATTATTCTGGATGTTTCTTTGAGTATGTTTTTGGATGCGATTAACATTTAGATCTGTGGACTTTGAGGATAGCACATTGCTTTCCCTAATGTGGATGGCTTCATCTAATCGCGTGCGTGCGTGCGCGTGCACACAAATACACACACACACACAATTGGTTCAGTTTTCTGGAGAACTCTGACTAATGCAGTATCTTCATAGCAGAAACCTTTTCAGTGTCTACGCCTCCTTCATTTCCACTATTAAACCATAGGGTTACAGGTGGACCCTCTGTTAGTACATGACCCTCATCTCCTAGACTCAGCTGATTGAACAGTCTCTTCCCCATGAATTTGAATTGGGGTAAAGAGAAACCAGTGTCTGTCTTAAATGGAGAAGATGAGTCATTCAGGAGTGTTGCACAGCCATCTTGCACGTAAACGGAGGAGCAGAGAGAGCCATGGCCATTAGAGAAAAAGGAACCCCAGGGGCTGAGAGAAGCCGAGGTGACAGACAAAGAGAGCAATGAGTTCCACATGCTTCTGAAACCAGCTGCATTCTCACCCTGGAATTCTCCTTATAATAAATTCTCCTTTGTTTAATTGGGCTTGAGTTTTGTTTTTATTAATTGCAACCAAAAGATCCTAACTAATATAACCTAGTATGTCAGGCGATTTGTCAACTGCTAGGGATACAGAGATAAAAATATATATGTTTCCCATTCCACTACCCTCAGCTCCCAACCATAAAAGACATGGTCCCTTCCTGCAAGGAACTTCATTACCCAAGGGAGGGGGACTCACGTAGGAGGATACAATTTATACAATATGGCAAGTGAGGAGCTATTTAGTGTGGCCAGATTTAGAAAATAAAAACAAAAACAGGATATCTGGTTAAACTTGAACCTCAGATAACAATGAATGATTTTTTTGGTATGTGTTTCCCAAGTACTTTATCTGGAAATCTCAGAGATATACTATAAACAGATGTGAGAGAAAGGGGGCTTAACTGAAACTGAGGTGTCTCAGAAATGTTATTTTATTTATTTATTTGACTAGTTTCCTGGAGAAAAGAAAGCTTGGGCTAAGTTTTGAGGAATAAGTAAGAGTTTTCCAAGTGAACAAAGGTGGGAGGAATATCTGAGTGAGAAAGAGAAAACCAGTGATAAAAGCACAGACGCGTGACGCGGCAGGCGGTGTGTGTATGGAGAACTCAAGCATTTTGGTATCACTAAAGCTCACGAGTGCCAGGCAATGATATTTAAAATGTCAGGAGATGTATTGGGATTTAGATGACATGCTAAACACAAACAATGATTTCCCTTCCTGTGCATACACCTATTGGAATGTCAGGAAAGATATGTAAAAGCAGTAATTCATAAGGGTTGTAGGCAGCGGATGCAAGAGTCAAGGACTTCCTAGAAAATTGAACATTTACAGCTTCAGATTAGCAAAGAAAAAAGATGGAGAAACAGTAGCCCAAACCCAAAACAGGAGAAAGTCATTTCAGTGGTATTTCAAGGGTAAGAGCAGAGTTTCCTTCAAAGAACCCAAATTCATGTATTTCAGGCTCGATCCCCAGTGGGGGGGCGTGCAGAGGACAGCTGATTCATGTTTCTCTCTCATATCAATGTTTCTATCTCTCTGTCTAAAAAAATCAATAGAAAGATATTTTTAAAAAATGAAATCGAATTATATTTATTTTTAAATATAATTACATTTAAAATGTACAAAATTTGAATTGTTTTAATGAAAATGTGTAAATTACATATGAAAATTATTTTTCATGTTTTATTCTAAAATATTTAAAATTATTAAAGTTAAATAACAGCCCTGGCCTGTTTGGCTCGGTTGCAGTTTGTCCCCGGCCCTGGTCGGTTGTGCAGGTGGCAGCCACTCGATGTGTCCCTTCACATCGATGTTTCTCTCTCTCTCTCTCTTCCTCTCTCTCCCTCCCACTCTACCTGAACAAAAAATGGAAAAATGTCCTCGGGTGAGGATAAAAAAAAATAAAAAAAAAAAAGAATGTAAATTTAATTTAAAATGTTTTAAATTTAAATGTTACTAATTTTAAAATAAATACACTAAAAGCTAGTCATAAATTCAGTTTTCATTGTCCATCTAGTTGCCAATAGAATCAGCATCATGCTACATGTGTGTTATATCTAAATTTAAGAGTAACATGAGTTAATATTGCAAAATGTTATTCAGTTGTCATGTATAATTGTTTCATTAAACATTGAGCTAATTCAAGAGAATCTCCAGATCCACAAAGGCAAGCAAGAAAATAGATGCTCAGCCCTCTTAGAAAATAATCCTTCATTATGCAAGAAACTATTGCATTCATTAAGAAAGAATTTGGCACAATAATTAATTTGTATTTTCTCTTTTTTTAATGTTTTTGCCTCTCAAATCCTCCCTTCTGAAACAGTACCCATTTCTGAAATTGATAGGGCACAACTTACAAGCCTCATGGCATCTGGACAGGACTGTCTCCTTTTGTTGTTGCTTCTAGGTCATGGACATGAGAGGAGAAGTATTTCTCTGGAGCTTGAACAGTGTTAGCGTAAGAGATGTTAGGGGACGCAGATCTTGCTGTACCAGGACTGAGTGCCTATCCTGAGTGGAAAAGGCATCTATGTATTCTTTAATCATTTATTTTTCTGCAGAATACTTTATCTCCAGGTCTCAGAGTGTGAATGCCCCTACTCTTCACCTTGATCCAGCTCTCACTTGCAATCATCAGAAATAGTTCTCTGTAATCAAAACTGGAACCCACTGATAGGTGGCCAGAGTCTCACTTTGAGCATGGAAATAAGCTCTTAAACCTAGACCCACGCAGCAAATATTAACAGAAAAAAAATAAAAGTAAAACAAAGCAAGAACCACTAAACACCGAAAGAAAGTCAATACTATGAAAGAGAAGTACCAAATATAACAAATAAGAGAATTAGGACTTGATACACAGTGTTAATAAGAGGAGAGGCAGGCAATGGCCAGCTCCTGACGGGCCTTACTGGTCCTTCTAGAGAATGAACTTTATAAAGCTGTCAGAGGGCCAGTGAAAGGTTTTCACCAGGGAATGGCTTTATCATATTTGTGTTGCGGTTGCAGTTTGTCCCTGGCTGATGTGTCTCTCTCTCTCTCCCCCCCTCCCACTCTATCTAAAGATATTTGGGAGAAAAAAAAAAAAGGCCTCGATGCAGATTAAAAGAAAACAGCATGAGCCCTTGGCCAGGTAGCTCAGTTGGTTAGAGTGTCCTCCCAATACGCCAAGATTGTAGGTTCGATTCTGGGTGATGGCACATATAAGACACAACCATTGAATACATCAATAAGTGGAACAATAAATCAGTGTTTCTGTCTCTTTCTCTCCCTTCCCCTCTCTCCTTCAAATCAATCAATAATTTTTTTTTAAAAAGTCTTTCAAAGAAAATAGTATGAAAGTACTTAGTAGATATACTCATTAGAACATAATGATTGCTTTGATGTAAAGAATGAGAATATAATCAATCAATCAATAATATCCAAGTTTCTGGTATTTTGACTGTCTGGATCACTTTGTTACTAATTAATTTTGAAAAACAGGAGAAGCAGATTTTGGTTAAAATTAAAATAATAGTGATAACAACAGCAAATAATAATAATGATGGATGACATTAATTGAGTTTCTACTATGTGCTATGATTCCATTTTTTCCTTAAAAATACCTACATTGGCCCTGGCCAGTTTGGCTCAGCGGTTGAGAGTCAGCCTATGGACCAGAGTCCTGGGTTCGATTCCCATTAGGGGCACATACTACAAAACACACACACACACACACACACACACACACACAAATACCTACATTGCCCTGGCCGATTTGGGTCAATGGTTAGAGCATCGGCCTGCGGTCCAGAGAGACCCAGGTTTGGATCCCTCTAAGGGCATGTACCTCGGTTGCAGTTTGTCCCCAGCCCTGGTTGGGTCGTGCAGGTGGCAACCACTAGAAGTGTCCCTTTCACATCGATAATTCTCTCTCTCTCTTTCTCTCCCTCCCACTCTATCTGAACAAAAAACAGAAAAATGTCCTCGGGTGAGGATAAAAAAAATACGTACAGAGAGATTCCAAAATGGCGGCGGAGTGAACGGAGCTACACAGACCGTCTCCCAGAATCAAACTGGAATTACAACTATAACACAGACAAATCGACAGGAAAAACCAACAGAAAAGGAGCTTGGAGGACCATACAACGAGGGACACTGACTCCATCCCGGTAGGCTTGCGAAGGCGCGAGACGGGGGCTGGGAGCCCACGGTCGGCAGCTCGGCAGCGGCCTCAGCTGGGAGCGGCGCCCTCGGGTTACACTCCCAGGC
This sequence comes from Molossus molossus, assembly GCF_014108415.1. NCBI lineage: Eukaryota > Metazoa > Chordata > Mammalia > Chiroptera > Molossidae > Molossus > Molossus molossus. The sequence continues at coordinate 20,915,316 of NW_023425347.1, read as the reverse complement.
GGCCCCACAGCACAGCCGGGACAGAGGCTGAAACAGCCACAGCCACTCACCTTGGGCTCCGGCGGAGGGAGGGCGGACTGGACTGGAACTGTGTGGGGACACTCGGGACTTGGAGGGTGCTCAGAGCTTTTGCTGAAGTGCTGCCACGCAGGACGGTGGCCATATTGCTCTTTCCCAGGGCTCTGGGGAGAGGCAGCAGCCCCTCCCTCAGAGATCCAACCCCACCCTGTGGGCCATTGAAGTGCTAATTGAAGCTCATTAACAACCAGCATCTGTCCCACCCTCATGAAATCCCCTTGTGCTGAGCACCAGAGGGAGTTTTTCAATCAACTGACAACCCAAAACTCATCAAGTAACCTTGACTGCTAGCCTCCAGGCAAAAAGCTAAAGGATAACAGTACCTTTCCTGAGCTAGAAACTTTAACCAGGAAAGTAAGACTTGACAGTGGGGTTTAACGTGGGTCCTCCCTCGCTCACCTAAACCCAGGAGAGGGAGCCACAAGCAGCAGAACATCAACACCCACAGGGAGAACTTGACAGGCTCCAAAGCCCACTGTGATAGCCAAAATGGTGAAACGCAGAAACAGAAGCCAAATGAAAGAGCAAGAGACCTCCACTGAAGATGAGATCAATGTGGAACAGTTAGGCAAGTTAACAGAGCTAGAATTCAAAGTCATGATCTTGAGGAAGCTCAAAAGCATGAGTAAGGACATAGAGACGCTGAAAATAAGCCAATTGGAAATTAAAAACCATCAAGAAAAGATAAAAAATGACATATCAGAAATGAAAAACACATTGGAATGTTTAAAAAGCAGAGTAGAGGAAGCTGAGGACTGGATCAGTAAATTAGAAGACAGGGTAGAAAAAAACAACCAATCAGAATACCAAAAGGAAAAAATGATTAAAAAACAGGAAGACAGCTTAAGAGAACTGTGGGACAACTGAAAACATAATAATATTCGCATCATAGGAGTCCCCGAAGAAGAAGAAAATGAGCAAGGGATAGAGAATATATTCAAAAAAATAGTGACAGAAAACTTCCCTAATTTGGTGAAGGAAGAGGGCAATCAAGTTCAAGAAGCACAGAGAGTCCCAAGTAAGAAGAATTCAAAGAGGCCCACACCAACACACATAGTAATTAAAATGCCAAAAATTAAAGACAAAGAGAGAATCCTAAAAGCAGCAAGAGAGAAGCAGCAGGCTACCTACAAAAGAAACCCCATAAGGCTCTCAGCTGAGTTCTCACAAGAAACACTACAGGCCAGAAGGGAATGGCATGAAGTAATCGAGGTCATGAAAAACAAGGATCTGAATCCAAGACTACTCTACCCAGCAAGGCTATCATTCTAAATAGAAGGTCAAATAAAGAGCTTCCCAGACAAAAAAAGGCTAAGGGAATACATTAGCACCAAACCAGCACGGCAAGAAATGTTAAAAGGACTGTTGTAATTAGCAGGAGAAATGGGAAGAAAAATATAGCCACACTAAACGAAAATGGCAATAAATAAGTACATATCAATAATCACTTTAAATGTAAATAGTTTGAATGCTCCCATAAAAAGACACAGAGAAGCTGATTGGATAAGAATGCATGACTCATCTCTATGTTGTTTACAAGAGACCCACCTCACAACAAAAGACTCATAGGTTGAAAGTGAAGGAATGGAAAAAAATTTTCCAAGCAAATGGAAAGCAAAAAAAAGATGGGGTAGCAATACTCATATCTGATAAAATAGATTTCAAAATGAAGGCCATAACTAGAGACAAAGACAGCCACTATATAATATTGAAAGGATCTATTCAACAGGAAGATATAACCTTGATAAACATATATGCACCCAATATAGGAGCACCAAAATATATTAAAAATCTTCTGGAGGACTTCCAAGGAGAAATCGACAGCAATACAATCATAGCAGGGGACTTCAACACCCCATTGACACCACTGAATAAATCCTCTAGACAAAAAATTAGCAAGGAAACAGAGACTCTACATGAAGCACTAGACCAAATGGATTTAATAGATATCTACAGAGAATTACACCCCAAAACTACAGAATTCATATTCTTCTCAAGTGCACATGGGACATTCTCAAAGACAGACCACATGATAAAACACAAACTAAATCTGTACAAGTTCAAGAAGATTGAAATCATATCAAGCATCTTCTCAGATCACAATGGCATGAAACTAGAAATCAATTGCAACAAGAACATGCAAGGACATTTCAACACATGGAGGCTAAATAGCATGTTATTAAACAATGAATGGGTCACCGAGGAGATCAAGGAAGAAATTAAAAACTTCCTGGAAACCAATGAAAATGAACACACAACAACACAAAATCTATGGGATGTAGCAAAAGCAGTTCTAAGAGGGAAGTTCATAGCACTACAGGCCTACCTCAAGAAACAAAAAAAATTTTTCTAATTGACTGTCTAACCTCACAACTTAAAGAATTAGAAAGCAAACAAAAAGAAAACCCCAGAGCAAGTAGAAGGAAGGAAATAGTAAAGATCAGAGCAGAAATAAATGACATAGAGACAAAAAAAAAAAAAAAAACAATTCAAAGGATCAATGAAACAAAGAGCTGGTTTTTCGAAAAGATAAAAAATATTGATGAACCCTTAGCTAGACTCACCCAGAAACAAAGAGAGAGAATCCAAATACACAAAATCAGAAATGAAAGAGGAGAAGTAACAACCGACACCACAGAAATACAAAAGATCGTTAACAGCTACTATGAACAACTATATGGCAACAAATTCGACAATCGAAGTGAAATGGACAAATTTCTAGAAACACACAATCTCCCAAAACTGGACCGGGAAGAGATAGAAAACTTGAACAGACCATTAACAACTAAGGAAATTGAAGATGTAATCAAGACTCTCCCAGCAAACAAAAGCCCAGGCCCAGATGGCTTCACCGGGGAGTTTTACTGAACATTCAAAAAAGAACTAACACCCATTTTCCACAAACTATTTCAAAAAATTTAAGAAGAAGCAAGACTTCCAAACACGTTTTATGAGGCCAGCATAATTCTAATTCCAAAACCAGAAAAAGACACTACAAAGAAAGAAAACTACAGGCCAATATCCCCGATGAACATAGACGCCAAAATCCTGAACAGAGTATTAGCAAATCGGATCCAGCAATACATCAAAAAAATTATTCACCATCACTGAGTGGGATTCATTCCAGGGATGCAAGGCTGGTACAATATTCGCAAATCAATAAATGTGATACACCACATAAACAAAATGAAGAATAAAAACCACACGATCATATCAATAGACGCTGAAAAAGCATTCAACAAAATCCAGCATCCATTTCCAATCAAAACGCTCAGCAATGTGGGAATAGAGGGATCATATCTAGACATAATAAAGGCCATATATGAAAGACCTACAGCCAACAAAATACTCAATGGGCAGAAACTAAAAACATTTCCATTAAGAACAGGAACAAGACAGGGATGCCCACTTTCGCCACTCTTATTTAACATAGTACTGGAAGTCTTAGCCACAGCAATCAGACAGGAAGAAAAAATAAAAGGGATCCAAATTGGAGAGGAGGAAGTGAAACTGTCATTATTTGCAGATGACATGATATTATACATAGAAATCCCTAAAGACTCCACCAAAAATCTACTGGACTTAATAAATGAATTTGGCAAAGTAGCAGGATACAAAATTAACATCAAGAAATCGACGGCATTCGTATACACCAACGATGAACTCACAGAAAGAGAAACAGAAAAAACAATCCCATTTACCATTGCGGCAAAAAAATTAAGATACCTAGGAATAAACTTAACCAAAGAAGTAAAGGATCTATTCGCAGAAAACTACAGGACATTGAAAAAAGAAATAGAGGAAGATATTAAAAAGTGGAAGCACATACCTTGTTCATGGATTGGAAGAATTAACATCATTAAAATGTCCATACTACCCAAAACAATCTATAGATTCAATGCAATCCCCATCAAAATACCAATGACATATTTCACAGAACTAGAACGAATACTTCAAAAGTTCATATGGAACCCAAAAAGACCCTGAATAGCCACAGCAATTTTGAAAAAGAAGGACAAAGTAGGTGGAATCACAATACCAGATATCAGGTTATACTTCAAAGCGACTGTAATCAAAACAGCCTGGTACTGGTACAAGAACAGGCATATAGACCAGTGGAACAGAACTGAAAACCCAGAAATGGACCCAAGGCAATATGCTCAATTAATATTTGACAAAGAAGGCAAGAGCATACAGTGGAGTAAAGACAGCCTCTTTGATAAATGGTGTTGGGAAAATTGGATAGCTACATGCAAAAAAATGAAACTAGACCATCAACTTACACCATACACAAAAATAAACTCAAAATGGATAAAAAACTTAAATGTGACCCTTGAATTCATAAAAATTCTAGAAGAAAATGTAGGCAACAAAATTTCAGACATCATATGAAGCAGAATTTTCACGGATACATCACCTAAGGCAACAGAAACAAAGAAAAAAATGAACACATGGGACTACATCAAACTAAAAAGCTTCTGCACAGCAAAAGAAACAATCATCAAAATGGAAAGGCAACCCACTGTATGGGAGAACATCATTGCCAATGATATATCAGATAAGGGGTTAATTTCCAATATATATAGAGTGCTCATACAACTCAACAAATGAAGACAAAGAACCCAATTAAAAAAACGGGCAGAGGAGCTGAATAGATACCTCTCCAAACAGGACATACAAATGCCCAAGAGACCTATGAAGAAATGCTCATCATCACTAATCATCAGAGAGATGCAAAATAAAACAACAATGAGGTATCACCTCACACCTGTCAGAATGGCCGACATCAACAAATCATCAAACAACAAGTGTTGGCGAAGGTGTGGAGAAAAGGGGACTCTAGTACACTGCTGGTGGCAATGCAGACTGGTGCAGCCACTATGGAAAACAATATGGTGTTACCTCAAAAAATTAATAATTGAACTTCTAGTAGACCCAGTGATCCCGCTTCTAGGAATATACCCTAAGAAGCCTGAAACACCAATCAAGAAGAATATGTGTACCCCCATGTTCATAGCAGCACTATTTACAATAGCTAAGATCTGGAAACAGCCCAAGTGTCCATCAGTAGACGAATGGATAAAAAAGCGGTGGTACATATACACAATGGAGTACTATGCAGCGGTAAGAAAGAAAGATCTCTTATCCTTTGAGACGACATGGAGGGACCTGGAAAGTATTATCCTAAGTGAAATAAGCTAAGCAGAAAAAGAAAAATACCACATGATCTCACTTATATACAGAATATAATGAACATAACAGTCTGAGGAATATGGCAGACCCAGAAACACAGAAGTAGGGCACAGACTGACATCCCTCAGAAGAGGGGGTGGGGGGTGGGAGGAACTAAACCACAGAACTTATATGCATGAATGCATGACCAATAGACATGGATAACAAAGCTGGGGATGGGGCGGGGGAGGGGTGGAGAGGGGGGTGCCAATAGGGTAAAAAAGGAGAAACATCTGTAACAAATAAATAAATAATTAATTAAAAAAAAAAAAAAAAATAGCTACATTGCCCAGCTGGTGTGGCTTAGTAGCTGAGCATCAACCCAAACACCAAGAAGTCGCCAGTTCAATTTCTGATCAGGGCACATGCCCAGGTTGTGGGCCCAATCCCCAGTGGGGGGCATGAGAAGGTGGCCAATCGGTGTTCTTTCTCATTGATGTTTCTATCTCTCTTTCCTTCTCAGTTTCTCTCTCTCTAAAATTAATAAAAGAAAAATTTTTTTTAATAAAAATAAAAACACCTACATGTATTATTCCAGTTAATGCTATAAACAGTCTGAAAAATGGATACTATTAATTCGTCCTTTCTGACAGATGAGGATACTTAGGTGTAGCCAGGCTAAGTAATTTGCCAAAACTCACAGACAACACTCTTAATAAACAGTGTTTTTGTTGTAACTAATAGTTGATTAGGATCGTCTCCTTTACTCTATTGCTGTATAAAAAAAATACCAAAACTGCTCTGGCCAGTTTGGCTCAGAGGTTAGAGCGTCGGCCCGTGGACCAATGAGTGGCAGGTTCAGTTCCTGCCAAGGGTATGGACCTCGGTTGTGATTCATCTCCGGCCCTGGTTGGGGTTATGCAAGAGGCGGCCACTCGATGTGTCCCTTTTACGTCGATGTTTCTTTCTTGCTCTCTCTCTCTCTCATCCTCTCTCTCCCTCCCACTCTATCTGAACAAAAATGGAAAAAAAGTCCTCGAGTGAGGATAAAAACAAAAAACAAATACTAAAACTTACTGGGTTAAAACAACAATAAGTGTTTATTATATCATACAGTTTCTGTGGTCAGGAATTTGGGGGGTAGCTTATTTAGGTGGTTCTGGCTTTAAGTGTCCTTGAGGTTGTGATCAAGATGCCAGGCCAGTGGTCACTGAAGGCTAGACTGGGACTGGAGGATTCACTTCAAGTTGGTCAGTCTCATGGCTGGCTTTTGACAGAAGGCCTCAGTTCCCATGTAGACCTCTTCATAGGGCTGCTTGAGTTTCTTCATCATATGGCTGCTGACTTCCCCAGAGTGAATGATGCAAGAACAAAAAAGGCAAAGCTACTCTGTCTTTTGGGTCCTAGACTCAGAAATCATACATTACCATATCCCTCTGTGTATATAGGTCAGCTGGATTCAGTGTGGGAGGGGCATATATAACAATGAGCATCACTGGGGTGATCTTGGATACTGGCTGTCACATGTCCATTAATTTGACCTTGTGGCATGAAGTCAGAGAACCTTTCCACAGTGGAATCGAGCTCTCAGCTCATCTGACTTAATGCATAGATAGATTTTTAAAGACAACCATGCACTCCATACCCTTCAGGCAATCCTGCATTAATATTGTATCTGTCAACCAAGCTTAGGTCAATGTTGAGCATCAGGAAATTTGACATGGCAATCCCTGACAATTTCCTTGAGGCCAGTGAACCGCTCTTCGTGGTTAACTATATAGAAGGCCTAGCATAGCTGATCTCCGCTTACTTCCTCATCTCAGGCCACTCTCTCCAATGAACACAGTGCATGTTCAACGGCCCTTTTTTCTACCTTGAAGCCTTTGAATTTGCAGTTCTGTCTGCCTGGGATACTTTCCCTGCTTCCTCACTCTCTCTTTCTCCCTTGGCCACAGCTAGCTCTAGACTTCAGCTTCTATGTCACTCCTCAGAAGAACTTCCCTGCATGGGCGGCGACTCCAACAGAGCCATGGAGCTATGTCCTGCCACAAAGCAGATGAAAAGAAACCTGCTCTGCTCAGGAAAGCAGCTCCGTTAGAACCCTCATGAGGAAGAAAGGCATCATTTGTCATTGTTGTTATGGATAATAATAATAAAGGCAATTACTGCTACCATTTGTCAGTACTTAGCAGTTTACCCTTGTCCCCATCTCCTGCAAGAATTCACTTTAATTAAAAACAACAGTGATTAAAAGGGACTTTACTAAAGATGTCAAGAGAAGAAGAAGAAGAAAACAATCTTGGGGGGAGAGGGGAATGTCCCTGAGATATCCCTGTTCCAAAGCAACTTTCTTGACTGCTCTGATGTAGGGATATTTTATCCAGTTTTATGTTGTAAATGATCAGCAATCAGATCTTTGACAGTGGAAGGGCTCATCTGTAGAGTTGCCAACTGCTGTGGAGTAAACATCCTCACGTTTGATTTCACACTATCAACATGATGTCACTGAACACAGAGCTGGGAGGAGATGCCAACAATCAGCCCGTGGGAGCAAACTGGAGCCAGCTCCAGCACACCCCAACACTCCTTCAACACCGACCTCATTGATGCTTCTTCCTCCCAGTTACCCCATCTGTCAGCTCCCACCCATCAAACTTTGCCTATCCAAACCCTATTCAACATTCAGAAAAACAAAAGGCCTTCAGTTAATAGGATCCATCTTTCCCAGAAGGAAAGTAATTTTATTGTATTTTTTTTATCCTCACCCGAGTACACTTTTTATTTTTTTGCATTTATCTTGAGATAGAGCAGGAAGGAAAAAGGGAAGAAGAGAGAGAGAGAAACATTGATGTGAGAGAGACACATTGAGTGGTTGCCACCCACACGACCCCAACCAGGGCCGGGGACAAACTGCAACCGAAGTACATGCCCTTAGTGGGACTGGAACCCGGGACTCTCTGGTCCGCTAGCCGAAGCTCTAACCGCTGAGCCAAACTGGCCAGGGCAGAAGGAAAGAATATTTTGATAGCAGATCTTGACTCTTAGGGTCTTAGTCCCTAGAAGCACATCAATGCATTTCTTATAAACACATGTACTAGATCACAAGAGGAATTCAAGAGAACGTAATTTCCTCGATCCCCTTGTATGTATGTCATCTCATTTATAATCCCCATAACAGTCATTTGGGATATTATCTCAATTTTCTAATTAGGAAATTAAAGTTTAGGGAGTTTAAGTGACTTGGTCCAATTCACTGAATTAGAAAGTAGTATAACTAGACTTTGAAGCTAGGGCTATGTGATTCCAGGTCTGGGCTCCGAATCCTTCCCGCATCAGGTGCACCTGTGAACCACGCTGTGTCATTGAGTCCTGAGTGAGAAGGACTGATCTAGTCATTTCCCAGTCAGCCACTGAGCCTTCCCAGGATGTTGCTGGAGAATTACAGAATTAACACTATGACACCAATAAACAAAGTGAGTTTTAAATAAGAAAATTTATAAAACTTTTATTTTGTGTCAACTATGCACAAAACACAGAGCCAGGTAGAGTGGTGGATAAAAACCTGGGACTTAAGACAATTTTAACATTTGTAGAAAAGCAGTGAGTAAATTATTTTAAGCTAAATCTCATGAAGTGTTGTATCTTGGGGATAATCTAGGGAATATCTGTTAACTGCACAAAGCTTCAGTATGTCAGCTGGGATCCTAAGAAAATCAGTTCACTTTAGCTAAACTCAGGTTTTGGTGGACAGCACTATTTACCCTTCTTCTTCTTCTTCTTCTTTTCTTTTTTTTCCTTTGATTTTAGAGAGAGAAGAAGTGAGAGGGCGAGATAGAAACATCGATGAGAGAGAACATTGATTGGCTGCCTCCTGCATGCTCCCAAATGGGGATCAGGCCCACAACCTGGGCATGTGTCCTGACCAGGAATCAAACCAGCGACCTCTTGGTGCATGGGTCAATGCACAACCACTGAGCCACATCAGCTGGACTATTTACCCTTCTTTTAATAACAGTGCCCATTTTGCTCTGGGAAACCTCACCTTCCCAACTTTCCGTCTAGGTACTTTAGATGGTGTTCATAGTAAGTCCTACTTCCAAAGAGTTCATGTGGGATCAATTTTACAGTATATGAACGACATTTCAATAAAGTTGTGCCCTGGCCGGTTTTGCTCAGTGGTTAGAGCATTGGCTCTCAGATCAATGAGTCATGGGTTTGATTCCGGTGAAGGGCATGTACCTCGGTTGCTGTTCGTCCTGGCCCTGGTTGGGTATGTGGAATGCAACCAGTAGAGGTGTCCCTCTCACATGGATATTTCTCTCTCTTCCTCTCTCTCCCTCCCATTCTATCTGAACAAAAACAGAAAAATATCCTCGGGTGAGGATTAAAAAAAATAATAAAGTTGTTATTTACTTAATAGAATTCATGTGACTCAGTTTGGCTAATTATAATACACGATGGAGCAAAAGTAGGTTTACAGTTGTTCATATAAAAAATAATACAATAATTAATTGTATTGTCTCACCTGCATTATATTTTCCTGGCTACAGTGAATTTGTTCAGGGCCAGTGATGTACTCTAATCAAGCTAACAAAAAGAAATAAGACTTTTGCTGAGATTGCTGAAAGGTACGCTTAAAACATTTTTTTTTATTGAATTGAATCTGAGGAGATGGTTTTATACACAGACATATTGTTACCCTATGGGGCCAGAAAATAAGACCAACCTTTCCAAGATAAGAAATTGAGATGGTATTCTGATGGCATTCTTGTTTAACCTTCCTCCTAATCCAGCCTTGACTGAAGTGAGATTTTTTTGTTGTTGTTTGTTTGTTTTGGTTTTTAAAATATGTATTATTGATTTTTTTAGAGAGAGAGAGAGAAATAAAAACATTGATGTGAGAAAGAAACATCAATCAGCCGCCTCCTGCACACCCCCGACTGGGGATAGAGCCCGCAACCCTGGGCATGCGCCCTGACTGGGAATCTAACGGGATCTCTCAGTTCACGGGGCCACGCTCAAGCCACCGAGCCACACCAGCTGGGCTGAAGTGAGATCTTAAGACTTTTAGTAACATAAGCCAGTAACTTATCTTTTTTTATGTAAACTAATTTGGATTGTGGTTTCTATTATTTATTACTAAAAAGGAGTTCTAAATGATGAAGAAATTCATACCAGAATTAGAGTATAAAAGACACTAAGCTGTAGAATCATCCAAATTAAGAGCAGTTTCAGTAAGACTGAAGACCCCCCCCCCCCCAGGCTTTTACATTGGCAGCTCTTAACCTTAATAAGTGTGAAAAAGCTGATCAAATGACTGTCTATATTTTATCTTGGAACTCAGACCATTTATTGACAAAAGATGGAATGTTAGAGAACACAGCTAAACAAAGTCAAAATTTTAGAGTCTGTTGGCTGTTTCTGATGGCCTGTGTGATGGTGCTCCAAAGAGGAGAGCTTAGGTTGAAAGTGGCTGAAATCTGAAATCTAAGAGCTAGCATCAATTTTTAAAAAACACTCTTGATCCCATAGGACCCATCCAACCACCTCCCTTAATGTACTTCTGCCTGACAGAGTGGGCAATTACCATGTACAAAAATGTGGCTGAACTGCAGGCCTGGAGCAGATTAGCTTCACCTACCTGTGCTGAACATCATTTGAATTACTCAAGACAGATGTGGAGAGAAAGGCCAATAAGGTAAGGGTTATTGAAGAACAACAGAGCATTCAAGTCTGTTGCTAAGAAACAGAAGCCTGTAGGTCCAGTTCTAGGTCCCACTAGTTGTCTGGCTTTGGTTATTAGCCCAGAGAATTACATGGGAGCCAGAGCTAACTAAACCCCAAGTCTGGCAAACAAAGACTAATGATTATTTTCATCTGTAAAGCTCTTGCTACACCATTAGTAGCTAAAGAGGTATAACCTCAGGAAGGGAAATCCTCTGTAATATTCATCTTAAATGTGGCCATGGAGGATAAGGGGCCATTTTGACCAATTAAGAAACTTGCTCCATTGCTAAGGTTGGGGACCTTGCTAGTTCTGCCTAGCAGTGTATGATGTATACTATAGATTGGAGACCACTGTATGCTTTTTTCTACTCTTCTCTTTTCCAAAGCGGGTTGCTGGAGGCTGGGTAACAAAAGCAGAAAATGACTGACAGATAACTGCAGTTTTATTCCTGATTCTGTTCTGCAGGTACTTTGATACTGGGAACAGAGTATTGTGTTGGTTCCAGGCTATTGGGAAGCAAATGCTGATCCAGTTAGGGGTGCAAAAGGTTTATTAGGGGGTGGCAGAAGAATCCACAGAAAAAACCTAGCAATATTATACTTTTTTTTTTTTATCCTCACCCGAGGATATTTTTCCATTTTTTGTACAGATAGAGTGGGAGGGAGAGAGAGGAAGGGAGAGAGAGAGAGAAACATCGACGTGAAGGGACACATCGAGTGGCTGCCACCCGCACGACCAACCAGGGCTGGGGACAAACTGCAACCGAAGTACGTGCCCTTAGCGGGAACCGAACCTAGGTCTCTCCGGACCGCAGGTCGACGCTCTAACCGCTGAGCCAAACTGGCCAGGGCTTACTATTTTTAAAAAAGGCTTACTGGGAGTAATGTCCGTAAAAGATAGAGAGGGAGCAAGTTAGATTGGGAAGGGAAAGGCTTCGGTGAACAATAAAGATCATACAAAGCCTGGGTCAGTGCAATCGACAGCTCCTTAGCAAACACTGCAGTTACAGTAGCCTGAATTGGACAGAAATGGCTAGATAGGAATAGGTCTGTCATGCTTAATCATTGCTTGGCAGGGTTGCCCAGGATGACCTCAGCTGACAAGCTGGGGTATGTCCTAAGGGTGGTGCTGATGGAGGTTGTTAGCTAATTGCACTCTTCACAGCTGAGTAGCATGTCCTTTCTTGAGAACAGACCTGATGGTTGCACTTCCATGGCTGCTACAGTGTGATGACCAGTTGATTTGACTACCTAGGAAATCTGATTCTCTCATTCCCGTTATTACCATTATATACTGGGTATGTAGGGGTGTGTGTGTGTGTGTGTGTGTGTGTGTGTGTGTGAGAGAGAGAGAGAGAGAGAGAGAGAGAGAGTTTTACCATTTCAGTTGGGTTTTGTTAGATTATATGGACTTACTCAGAGAATTTAAGACATGTATTTTAATGAAACAACTAGCTAGGACTTTGAGTTGTCTTATTTTGAGAATGAGTGGTTGTGTTCTGGTTGCATATGGTATTTCAGTATGGAAGTGGACATGTTTTAAGGTCTATGCATGAGAAAATGGGTGTGTGGGAATGTTGAGCTGTCAAAAGGAATGAACTGAGTAGTAAAAATCCATTTTGCTCCCCAGGACCCATTCATTATTCTTCCAGCAAAAGCAGTCCAGTTTTCCTCTGTGGAAACACACTGTGCACACAACCAAATCAGGTACTTTAGAGAATGCTTATTCCAGCCCTGCCTCCAGAAGTGGGCGTGGCTCCGCCGCAGAGAGTCAATGCACTGCATTCTCTGCTCCATCACAATTCTACAAGGTAAACACCAGAACCAGTCAGAGCCCATGACATGCAATGAGGCTTAAAAAAATAAATTATTGCCCTGGCCGGTTTGGCTCAGCGGTTAGAGCGTCCGCCTGCAGTCCGGAGAGACCCGGGTTCGGTTCCCGCTAAGGGCACGTACCTCGGTTGCAGTTTGTCCCCGGCCCTGGTTGGTCGTGCGGGTGGCAGCCACTCGATGTGTCCCTTTCACATCGATGTTTCCCTGTCTCTCTTTCTTCCTCTCTCTCCCTCCCACTCTGTCTGTACAAAAAATGAAAAAAATGTCCTCGGATGAGGATAAAAAAAATAAAATAAAATAAATTATTGCCCTGGTCGGTTTGGCTCAGTGGTTGAAGCGTCAGCCTGTAGTCCGAGAGACCAGGGTTCGGTTCCCTCTAAGGGCACGTACCTTGGTTGCAGTTTGTCGTGCGGGTGGCAACCACTCGATGTGTCCCTTTCACGTCGATGTTTCTCTCTCTCTCTCCTTCCCACTCTATCTGAACAAAAAATGGAAAAATGTCCTTGGGTGAGGATAAAAAAAAATTTTTTAAATAAATTATTGAGTGTAAAGTAATATTTTTTTCTCCTGGTTTTGAATCTGAAAATTGGCCTGGAAGCTAATGACAACCATCTTGATACCTCGTAGAGTCTGAGAATAAAAATGAAGATGAATGACAGAGTCTGGAGATAGAGAGGGATGGGTACTGGGTGAAATTATTAGAGGCTCTAAATCCACTTTTGCCTGACGCAGGATCCATCCTAAAATTTATTTATTTATTATTATGATTTTTATCCTCACCCGAGGACATTTTTGCATTTATTTTCAACCCTGGCGATCAATGGGGTGACAGATGTCGCAGCCAGATCGCCCTCACATCCTGCATTTATTTTCAGATAGAGTGGGAGGGAGAGAGGGAGGAAGAGAGAGAGAGAAACATCGATGTGAGAGAGACACATCGACTGGTTACCACCCTCACGATCCCAACCAGGGCCGGGGACAAATCGCAACTGAGGAACATGCCCTTAGTAGGAACCTAACCCGGGACTCTCTGGTCCGCAGGCCAATGCTCTAACCACTGAGCCAAACTGGCCAGGGCCATCCTAAGATTTAAACATCCCTTTTTACTTTAGATACACACACACATCACCCCTACACATTATTTATGTATACACACACACGTACACACATATATATGCTATTCCATTTATATTTACTTCTAGATAGTGAAAATGAAGTGACACTAACAACTCCAATTCAAATTCAGTACCAAAGGATTCATTCTTATTTTCTTTATTTATTTTTTCCTATTTATGATTCTCTTCTTTGAAAGGAAGAAACTTGGCTTCCTATTTTCCTGTATATTAACATGTATGCTTAATCCTCCTGTACGTAACTAATCACCCATTGTGTTCAGCACGCCTCTAGTCATAGACACCCTCCTCACCCCACTTGGAAACTGACAACCCAACTGTACCAGCTACACCCTCCCCGCTTTGTCAGACACTAGTCTTACTCTGCCTAGGCTCTAATACTCTGCACCAGACTGGTACTGGTACCCATCCTATTCTGATATCGTCTTCACTCAACTCAGGCTCTGACATGCTAAGCTTGGTCACCTCTGCTGATAGTATCCATCAAATGGATGCACCATAGTTTAACCACTCACCTACTGAAGGACATGTTGGGTATTACAAACAAAGGTGCTGAGAACAGTTGTGTGCATGTTTTTACGTGAACATAGATCGTCGTCAGTTCTCTGGGAGAAATGTCCAGGAATGTGATTGATGGGTCTACAGCAAGGGCATGTTTAGTTTTTAAGGAACTGCCAAGCTCTTTTCCAGAGCAGCTCTACCATTGCACTTTCTCAAATCTAATGCTTTTTCACTAAGTTGTTCAGGAAGGGCAGAGAAATGGAGGGACAACTAAAGGGAAGGGAAGCAAAAGAAGAAAAGAAAGAATCAGAAATGAACTGATTCTAGTTTCTCTATTTTTCTTTTGATCTATGTTTGCTACATACTATTGATACCTTTTAATTTATATTGACACGCAATATTTCTTATAAAAGCTCTTTTTATTTTCAGTATTATTATTTAATATTTTATTCATTATTAATTTTTTTAAGCCAGGTTTATTGAGGTAAAATAAAATTCACCTTGCCTGGCTAGTGTGGCTCAGTAGTTGAGCATAGACCCATGCACCAGGAAGTCACCAGTTCGATTCCCAGTCAGGGCACATGCCTAGGTTGTGGGCCTGATCCCCAGTGGGAGATATACAGAAAGCAGCTGATCGATATTCTCTCTCATCTATGCTTCTATCTCTATTTCTCTCTGTCTCTAAAAAAAAAAAAAAAAAGAGCAAAAAGGCAAACTACCAAGTGGGAGACTTGTGTCCAGGATATAACATAAAGAACTACAAATAAATAAGAAAGTAGACAACCCATAGAAAAATAATCAAGAGATTCAAACAGGCACTTTAAAAAAAGAGTATCCAAGTTGAAAATAAAAATTCATCTCTAGCTCTGGCTAGTGTTTCTCAGTGGTTAGAGCATCGGCTCACGGACCAAAGAGTCATGGGTACGATTTCCAGTCAAGGACACATACTTCAGTTTTGGGTTTGGTCCCCAGCCCTGGTAGGGGTTGTGTAGAAGGCAACCAATTGATGTGTCTCTCTCACATAGATGTTTCTCTCTCTCTCTTCCCCTCCCTCCCTCCTTTCCACTCTATCTAAAAAAAGAAATCAACAGAAAAATATCTTCAGGTGAGAATTTTAAAAAAATTCTATAATTCACCTTCAGTGCATAGTTCTGAGTTTTGACAAATGCACAGAATTGTGTAACAGCCACCACTATCAAGATATAGAACATTTTTGCCCAGCCAGTGTAGCTCAGTGGTTGAGCATCAACCCATGCACCAAGAGGTTGCCGGTTGAATTCCCAGTGAGGGCACATGCCCAGGTTGTGGGCCAGATCCCCAGTGGGGGGCATGTAGGAGGTAGCCAATCGATGTTCTCTCTTCAATGTTTCCATCTCTCACTTCCTCTCTTTCTAAAATCAATAGAGAAAAAAAAAAAAGATACACAACATTTTTAACACACCTAAAAGGTTCCCTCTGACCCACTATAGACAACCTTCCCCACCCTTAGTTCCTGCCAATTAATGATTTTCTGTCCCTATAGTTTTATGTTTTCCACAATGTCATACAAATGGAGTCAGACAGTATGTAGTCATTTAAGGATGACTTTTTTCATGCTGCATATTTTTGCATGTGTTGAGTTTATTTATTTTTCTTGCTGAATAATATTTCATTGTATTATATACAAAAGTGTATTTACTAGTTGAAAGATTCTAGAGGGCTGTTATCAGTTTTTTCTGATATTTAAAAAATAATTTTTATAAACATTGCCTGATTTCTATAAAAATTCTTTTATAATATTTTTCTTTATAACTTTATATTCCTTTTGATTTGCTTGCTGTGTCTGTATCCGTGTTTCTCTTTACTGTTTTTCTTTTTCCTGTGTTATTGATGACATTTGTTCATTATATTCATCTCTTTAAAACTCAGCTTTTGATTTATTTATTTTTGATTTAATTTTTCAAGTTATTTTTAATTTCTAACTAACTTTGTTATGCTTTCAGTATTTTTTCACTCAGAATTAAAAACTTTTCTTTTCTATGATCTAAAATTGAATATTTAATTAATTGTCTATTAGTAATACAATTATTTAAGAGCATATATTCTCTTCTAAGGTGAGTTTGATCACATTTCAAGGTTTTTGAGAAGTGCTTTATTATTCTGGGTTTTTTAAAATTGTTTTTTCCTCACCTGAGGATATTTTTCTATTTATTATTAGATAGAGTGGAAGGGAGGGAGAGAGAGACAGAGAGAAACATCAATGTGACAGAGCCACATCAATCAGTTGCCTCCCGCACGACCCGAGGGGCTGTGGGACAAACCCCAGAGATGAACTACAACCAAGGTACCTGCCCTTGACCGGAATGGAATCTGCAACTTATTGGTCCGTGGCCGATGCTCTAACCTCTGAGCCGGCCAGGATTATTATGGTTTTAAAAAGACTTTTATTGTGTTCTTAATTTTCTCATAGATAATTCTATTATTTAGGAGAATTAAAATTGTTTTTATGTAGTTTCTTTTTGTTTCATATTTTTGTTTTTTATTTCTGATTTTATCACAACTATTGGCTTAGAAAACATGTGTATGCACTGGAGTTCCTCTACATCATATAAGTTGTTATAAATATCAATTAATTCTATATTTGAAGAAGTCAGGACCTTTAATACAATACTTTATCCATTCAATCTCATATTAACACTGGAGAATGAAAATCTCCAATGTAATTTTGATTCAATTGCCTATATTTCTTATAACAACATATGCACTGGGGCTTTGACACTTGGTTCACAATCTTCTCTCCCTAACTTCTGCCACTTTCCTAGGTAAATTTTCCATTCCGTTTCTTAGCATCAGAGTTCCTTAATCTCTACTCCAACTCTTCCTTTCAACAGCCCTCTCTGCTGGTCACATCTTAGACCTTGTTACAATTTAGGACTCTACCTTTGATATTTCTCTCAGGCCACACCCTTCCTCTCAGTTCCTGACTCCCACAAAGCAGCACCCTCATCTAACCCTGCCCTTCAGCCCCTCAGTTCTTTCCCTTCTTGTTGGGTTTATCCCATTTCGGTTCCTCTTCTCAATTCACCTTGATCCTCATTTCAGCCACTTCCTTCTCTGCTACTTCCTTCAGGGGCTGCAGAATTAGCCAAGTTTCTTGACTTACAATAAGAAATCAAACTTCCAAGAAAGAAATTAACATGAAGATTCACATTTGTGCCCTCAGAGAACCAAGGTTAAGAATGTAGCCTGGCCTCTGAAAGACCACAACCAGTACTTCCCTCCGTTTTTATCTCTGCTTCTCCCTGCCTGACTGGTTTTTTCTTCTCTCATTCTCTCTGTCTAGAGAGGCTTTCTCTTCTCTCACAGTCACAGGAAAGATATGTCATGTACAACTTCTCCGTAAGAGAGATGTCAAAACTGATATTGGGCTTTCTTGGTATCAATTTTTAAATCATTGGGAAAGAGCTCTAATTGGTCCCATTTTGGTCAGGGCTCAACTCTAGATCAATCAATTAGGGCCATAAGAGAATGATCATATTTCATAAAAATGGCAAATGGGGACCAAAGAGTTGTTACCATGCGCTGATCCATGAGTCTACTGCCAGTAGGATAGGATATAATGATGGAGCTTGCCCAAGTTATATGTACTCATGAAATCCAATACTGCAATCAGAGGGATACTAGACAGTTCTGATTGAACTGGTCTTAGTCGCCCACTAGTAGAGGCTGAAGTAGCCCATGGCAACCTGACCCACATAGAATTAGAGTAAGTTCTTCTGGATAAGAATAAACAATGACTACCCAACATAGTTACTAAATGATAGATAATGTAGCTGAGAGATTTCCTGGTGATTAAGTACCATCTATTGCAAGTTTAGTATGTACAAGACCAGGCCGTGGGCTGAATAAGTTTTTACCCAATATGTTTTCATTGCTTTATTTGAAGTTGATTTTTAAAAAATTTTAAGTTCTTTATTTATTTATTTTTCCTTATTAATTTTAGAGAGAGAGGAAGGGAGAGGGAGAGAGAGATAGAAACATCCATGAGAGAGAACATCAATTGGCCACCTCCTGCATGCCTCCCAACGGGGATTTGGCCCACAACCTGGGCATGTGCCCTGACTGGGAATCGAACCAGCAACCTCTTGGTGCATGGGTCAATGCTCAACCACTGAGCAGCACCAGCTGGGCTATTCAAAGTTTTAAAATCATTTTTATTTATTTATTTTATTTTTATTTTTTTTATCCTCACCTGAGGACATTTTTCCATTTTTTGTTCAAACAGAGTAGGAGGGAGAGAGAGGAAGAGAGAGAGAGAGAAACATCGACATGAAAGGGACACGTTGAGTGGCTGCCACCCGCACGACCAACCAGGGCCTGGGACAAACCGCAACCGAGGTACGTGCCCTTAGCGGGAACTGAACCCAGGTGTGTCTGGATTGCAGGCTGACGCTCTAACCGCTGAGCCAAACCAGCCAGGGCTAAAAACATTTTTAGAATGTTAAAAATATCCTCATTAATTGCTAAATACTGAGCAATATTTTTTTCAAAGTCAAATATAAATGAATTTAGATTATTTTGGATTAAGCACAACATTGTGTCTGGCTGGTTGGCTCAGTGGTTGAGCATCAACCCATGCACCAAGAGGTCACAGGTTCAGTTCCGATCAGGGCACATGCCCAGGTTGTGGGCCTGGTCCCCAGTTGGGGACATGCAGGAGGTAGCCAATCAGTGTTCTCCCTCATCGATGTTTCTATCTCTCCCTCTCCCTTCCTCTCTCAATAAAGAAAAAAGAAAAAAAGAAATAAAAGCACAACATTGTTTCCATCCATTAGCCAAGGTAATCAACAATCAATTAAATAAACTCATATGTGTCACTCGTCTAATAATACATCATAATTATGTGATAACAAATCAACTTCAGGGAGTACAGTTTTGCTTTGGGCAAATTTGTTTAGGATGTGAATTCTGCCCCTATTGATATGTAACATAATTAACTATATGCTTTGAGAATGCTATAATTATTCACTGAGTGCCTTTATACTAAACATCTTTTCTGCCTCCTTATAAATCACTTACTGAGAAATTATAGAGAGTAAATATAATAATACAACAAAGAATAAAGATAAAAGGTCTTATTTTCTTTATTTTGTCTTAGTTCCTTGTTCTTTAGGTCTCTGCTCTTACTCTCCTATTGAATGGGTAACAACCCCAAAGAAGGTCTTCAAGATAATTAGAATAATCAAATAAACCAAATAAATCAAAATGGAATACCTTCCTCCCCTCCTAGCTGTTGCAGTGTAACCTGGTTTCTCTGCAGGGAGTACATTCTCATGAAATCAGCCTGCAAGGATTGTTCTTTTCTCTGACAGAGTTTCTGACTAGTAAAGCTCTCCCCAGCTTTGTTATTCCCACCACTCACTCTCAGAGAAATTTGCTCTCAGTGGAATTGTAAATCTCTAACTTTCTCTTACAGATTTATCACTTGTAAGAAAATCTTTGGAAAGAAGCCAGTGAGAAATGTGGCAAATAGGATTTAATAAATGCTTTTTTTTTTTTGTAAGCAAGCAAAAGCCAGTAGTGTTCTATGGTTAAAAAAGAAATAAGAAGAAAGGATTGTCTTTTTTGCATATCTTCCTGGCAGTGACCATATTCTGATACTTGCTAGTGAAATATATTTCCAGTATAATATTTTAGTTGACTCTCGATATCTACTGCTAATGTCTTTTTTTTTTTTTAATTATTTTTCTTTATTGATTTTAGAGAGAGAGAGGGAGGGAGATGGAGAGAGAGATAGAAACATCTATGAGAGAGAACATTGACTGGCTGCCTCCTGCATGCCCCCGGCTGGGGACCCAGCCCACAACCTGGAAATGTGGCCTGGCTGGGAACTTACGACCTCTTGGTGCATGGGTCAATCCTCAACCACTGTGCCACATGGGCTGGGCATACTGCTAATGTCTTATTAGAAAGCTCTAGTTTTTAAAAAGTCACACTTCTTTATATTTGATTTTTTAAAATTAGCCAAATGTTTTTAGCCAACTTGAGTTTCTAAACTAGGTGAACCACCTTGATTTATGCTCCAAATATTTATATCTTAGGCACTATGATATAATGATTACAAAATAGTCACTGTCCTTTCTCAGGAATATCACTTCAATCATTTCCACTGTTCTTTATCAACAATTTCTCCATCTCCAAGGGGTTGTTCTTATTTATAATATGAACATACCCTTGTTTCTTCTATCTTTAAAAAAAGTCCATCTGTTTGAACCACATTCTCCACTACTATAATCCCATATCTCTGCTCCTCTTTGCAGTAAATCATCAGAGTTGTCTGTATGTCCTATCTCCAGTTCTTGTCCCTTCTTCTGCCTAAGCAGCTTCATTCAACTGTTATCCACACCACTCCTCCAAACACACTCTTTTAAATTGCTCAATCCAATGATTAATTCTCAGACTTCATTGTATCTGACCTGACAGCATAATTTTACACAGTTGATCACTCCCTCTTCTCTGATACCATTTGGCACTTAGGATACCACATTATTACTTTTCTCCCTACCTTACTGGTTGCTTCTTCTCAGTTTTATTTGCCCGCTCTTCCTCTTCTCCCTCATTTTGATAGTAGAGTGCCCCAGGCCTCAGTCTTTGGTCCTCTTCACTATTTATATTCATTCCACAGCTAATCTCATCTAGTGTTTTGGCTTTATATATCACCTATATGCCAATGACTCGCAAATTTACATCTTCTTCCTAAACTTTCCATCTAAACTTTTATTTATTTATTTATTTATTTATCTATTTATTTATTTATTTTTGGTATGTGCCCCTAGCAGCAACCAAACCTGGGACTCTCTGGTCCGCAGGCCAACGCTCCAACCGCTGAGCCAAACTGGCCAGGCTCCATCTAAACTTTAGATTCATAAATCTAACTGCCAACTTAACAGTCCCATTGGATGTCTAATAGACGTCTGAAGTTTAATAGGTTTGGAAAGAGTTCCTGAAGCAATGACACCCAGTAGCAATGAGCACAGCTAGTGCTCGCGTCTGGTTTCTAAATACCATTTCCCACCATAAGGTATCAAATTCCTTGGAGAACTGGCTGATTACAGGCATGGTGCATAGAAAGTACAAGATGAGCCTGACGTATCTTGTGATTCTAGAAAATAGGAAGAAAAAAAAAAGTGTGGTGGAGAGACACGCATGTCAAAAGAACACAGAAGCCAATCTGAAGGTCAATGGCTAAATCTGGGATATTTTGAGCATCAAAATAATGCCACTAGTGGATTATAAGTCATAGAATAAAATAAATATTCATACTAATGTTAGCTCTAACTTCCATATTACTGCCTCGAGCCTCTTAAATCTCTTAAATCTTTTACTTTCATATTGATGCCCCAAGCCTCTTATCCTTTAACCTTGCCCTAAGCTTCTCATTCCAGGAAACCAAAACCCATCCCTCCAGTTTGGAGGAACAGAATGACGGAACTACCCTAACCCACCCAAAACTGCAAACGGTCGCTCCACAAGAAAAACAAGTTTCAGGAGACCCCAGCCCCTACCAATCAAGGAGGACAATGACTCCTCAGCTGAAGGACCACCCACCCCAGCCCTAAGTTTAAAAATCCTTAGTCTGGACGAGCCAGTTGCTATTTTCTCCTTAGAGGTAGCCCGGCAGGTCTTCCCTCAGTAAACCTGTACTGTTCTGGTTCCTCAGCACCGTCTTGTTCTTATAACTAATATAGAAAAAAAATTTTTTTGCACTTATCTTCAGATAGAGCAGGAAGGGGAGAGAGAGAAAGAGAGACAGAGAAACATTGATGTGATAGAGCCACATCAACTGGCTGCTACCCACATGACCCCAAATGCGGCCGGGGACAAACCGCAACGGAGGTACATGCCCTTAGCAGGAACCGAACCCAGGTCTCTCTGGTCCGCGGGCCGATGCTCTAACCGCTGAGCCAAACTGGCCAGGGCTCCATTCTAATATAAATTTTTGAACAGATAAATAAATGATGAGGAGGGATAGCTCATCTAATACTAAAACAAGAAGAAATAATGGAAATGGAAAATTACCATTTGGCAAACAGCACAGTAATAATTGTTGCCTACAAGAATCACTAATGGACGCCAAAATTAGTGGGCAAATACATGCTGAGAAACAAGATACTTATATAATCTCAAAGTATTGTCCCACAACACACTAATAAAAAAGGGAAAAATCATAACTTTACATTGGAGAGACAGTGTTCCAAAAACACTGGTGGTTATAAGACATACCAACGTCATGTGCCTCCTTGACAAAATGGGCCAGAGTGGCGTGGCATCCCTTCTATAGCAGTATAGCTCAAAATTCATAGCCATGACCAACTCAGGTTGAGGGACATTTTATAAAATAACTGACGAGTGTTGTGGCGCGAGAGAACTGAGGGACCACCAGAGCCAAATTAAAGCCAAATAGAGAGCAAAGCAGCCGGTGACTGATCCCAAGTTCTCGGAGACCAGCCCTGGGGCCTCCAAATGTTGTGGCGAGACAGAGTCAAAGAAAGACCACTAGAGAATTGAAGTCCAAATAAGAGCCGTTTATTAGCCGGCCGGTGTCTGATTCCGAACACCCCTGTGTCAGAGTCTTCGGAATCAGCCCCAATATTATTACATGCCTTTTATACTTTACAGCAAATAGGATCTTCTTGATATAATGCCCAGGGCCACAGCAATGCTGTATAGAATTAGTTTGCCTTGTGGATAACAGGCACACCCAGGACACCCAGGAGCACCCAGGAACACCCACACACACCCGGGAACACCTGGGAACACCCAGGCAATTTCTTTCTTTTTTTTTTTTTTATCTTCACCCAAGGACATTTTTCCATTTTTTGTTCAGATAGAGTCGGGGGCGGGGGGAGAGAGAGAAACATCAACATGAAAGGGACACGTCGAGTGGCTGCCACCCGCACAACCAACCAGGGCTGGGGACAAACTGCAATCGAGGTACATGCCCTTAGCGGAAACTGAACCCCGGTCTCTCCGGACTGCAGGTCGACGCTCTAACCGCTGAACCAAACCGGCCAGGGCCACTCAGGTAATATCAAGGTACATTGAGCCCTGGCCGGTTTGGCTCAGCGGTTAGAGCATTGGCCTGCAGTCCGGAGAGACCGGGGTTCAGTTTCCGCTAAGGGCATGTACCTCGGTTGCAGTTTGTCCCCGGCCGGGTTGGGTTGTGTGGGTGGTGACCACTCGATGTGTCCCTTTCACGCTGATGTTTCTCTCTCCCTCCCACTCTATATGAACAAAATATCAAAAAATGTCCTCGGGTGAGGATAAAAAATAAAAAAAAAAGGTACATTGGGTCACACTTAGCCCCGAGCTGCACAAACAACGCAAGTCTGATTCCTTGAGATTGTGGGAAAGGTCGAGTCTCTGACTCAAGACCTCCAGGCTCTGTGGACTCTGTCAGACAGTAGCCGGCTCCCAACAATTTCTTGGTACAGGGAGTGTTCCAATTTACTGAGGTTATTTTGACTAAACAGGTTCAGCTAGAGGGCATACAGTGACTTTCCCAATCCTCAATTATGGAGCAGCACAATAATTTACCAATCATCAATTATGGGGTTATAAACAATGATTATTCTTTAAAAATAAAGAATATTGCCCTGGCTGGTTTGGCTCAGCGGTTAGAGCATCGGCCTGCAATTCAGAAAGACCTGGGTTTGGTTCCTGCTAAGGGCATGTATCTCAATTGCAGTTTGTCCCCCGCCCTGGTTGGGTCATGTGGGAGGCAGCCATTCGATGTGTCCCTTTCACGTTGATGTTTCTCTCTCTCTCTCTCTCCCTCCCACTCTATCCAAATAAAAAAATAAAAAAATGTCCTCGGGTGAGGATAAAAAAATAATAATAATAAAATAAAATAAAAATGTCAAGGTCATGAAAGACAAAGAAAGAAGGAGAAACTGTCCTAGATTGGGATAGTTAGTAGCATTATATCAATGTTGATTTCCTGATTTATAATTATACTTTGGGTATATAAAATGTTATCATCTGGGGAACCTGGGTGAAAGTTGCACACGAGTTAATTTTAATTTTTGAAACTTTAAAAAATCTAAAATTATTTTTTAAAAAAAGGTTATAGCCCTAGCCGGTTTGGTTCAGTGGTTAGAGCGTTGGCCTGCGGACCAGAGAGTTCTGGGTTCAGTTCCTGCTAAGGGCATGTACCTTGGTTGCAGTTTGTCCCCGGCCCTGGTTGGTGTGTGTGGCAACCAGTTGATGTGTCTCTCTCACATCAATGTTTCTCTCTTTCTCTTCCTCTTTCTCTCCCTTCCGCCCTATCTGAAGATAAATGCAAAAAATGTTTCGGGTGAGGATTAAATAAATAAATAAATAAATAGTTACAGAACTACCTGAATTCCTTCTCTCTCTTTTAGCAATCTAGTCCATCTCCACTGATGGCAATTTCATTCTACTTGTAGTCCAGGCCAAAACCTTTGAAATCACCTTTCATTTCTCTTTTTGACTCCTCTTATCCTACATACATTCTACAGGAAATTTTATGAGTGTGTCTTTAAATATGTCCAGAACCTAATCATTTCTTATCACCTCTACTGCAGCCTCCGTAATCCAGGATACCGCAAGTGCTTGCCTGGATTATTGCAAAAGCTTTCTAACTGAACTTCTTGATCCACTCCTTTTCTCGTAACCCTCTAGTGGTTCCCATTCATTTCAGGGTAAAAGCCAAACTTCTGACTATTGCCCAGGGGCCATATACAATCTGGTTTTCTTCATCTCTGACCTTTCTTCTTATTCATTCCATTCCAACCACTCTGATTTTCCTGCTATCTCTTGACCATGCCAAACTGGCTCCTCCCTTAGAGCCTTTCCTCTGGCTGCTCCCTTTTCCTTCAATTTCCTTTCTTTCCCCACACATTCCTTAGCTAACCTCATCTTTTTCCTTCTCACCTGAACACTTGCATTTATCTTCAGATAGAGTGGGATGGGGGAAGAGAGAGAGAGAGAGAACATTGATGTGAGAGAGACACATCGACTGGTTGCCACCCACATGACCCCAACTGGGGTGGGGATAAACTGCAACTGAGGTACGTGCCCTTAGCATGAACAGAACCTGGGACTCTCTGGTCCACAGGCCGATGCTCTACCTGCTGAGCCAAACCGGCCAGAGCTAACCTCACCTTTTTCAAGCCTCCACTTAAAGGTCTTTTTCTCAGTGAGTCTACTCTGACCACCATCTTTACAATTTGCAAGCACTCGCTCTTGGGTCTCCTTAGTCTGCTGCAATTTTGGGGGCCATTTTTATGACCTTAAATGCAAAATTAACTTTTATTTATATGATATTTATTGTATATTATTTATCTCTACTTGCTGGCATATAACTCTTACAGAGAGCAGATACATTGGTCAATTTTTTCTGAGCATTAATACAGTCCCTGGTACACTGTATACACAAAATAAATATATCGTTATATGACTCACATTTATTTTTTGATTCATACACTAATGAAGGACAGAGAAAACATCATATATCTCTTTCCCACAGATACTTATAAGCAATCAGAGAGTTAGACAATGGATACAAATTATTTGTTTAAAAGGCAAGAGAATAGCCCTGGCCGGTTTGGCTCAGTGGTTAGAGCGTCGGCTTGCGGTCCAGAGAGACCTGGGTTTGGTTCCCGCTAAAGGCACATACTTCGGTTGCAGTTTGTCCCCGGCCCTGGTTGGGTTGTGTGGGAGGCAGCCATTCGATGTGTCCCTTTCATGTCGATGTTTCTCTCTCTCTCTCTTCCTCTCTCTCTCTCCCACTCTATCTAAACAAAAAATGGGAAAAAAAAACGTCCTCAATGAGGATTAAAAAAAAAAAAGGCAAGAGAATAAAGCCCTGGCCAGTTTGGCTCAGCGATTAGAGTGTCAGCCTGAGGACTGAAGGGTCCCAGGCTTGATTCTCAGTCAAGGGCACATACCTGGGTTGCAGGTTCCCTCCCAGCCCTGGTCTGGGTCATGTGGAAGGCAACCAATCGATGTTTCTCTCCCTCTCCCTCTCCCTCTCCCTCTCCCTCTCCCTCTCCCTCTCCCTCTCCCTCTCTCTCTCTCCCCCTCCCTCCCTCCCTGTCTTCCACTCTATCTAAAAATCAATGGAAAAATATCTTCAGGTTAGGAGTAACCTGCTCCCCCCAAAAGTAAAGAGAATATGTAAAGACAGAAAGTTTAGCCTGGTCAGTTTAGCTCTGTGGATTGAGCATTGTCCAATGCACTAAGATGCTACCAGTTTGATTCCTGGTCAGGGCACATGCTGGGGTTGCAGGCTCCATCCCCAGTAGGGGACGTGCAGGAGGCAGACTATCCATGTTTCTATCTTGCCCTCTCGATCTAAAAACCAATTAAAAAAAAAAAAAAAGGTTAGCCACGACTATTTTGGTGGCAAGTGAAAGAAACCCACTCAAATTAGCTTAAGGTATGAAAAGAGGGGAATTTACTTGTTGACAGAACAGCTCAGAAGTAAGCCTAGCTCCAGGCATAATGGATGTAGGGGGCTTCCAGTTGTTTTCAGAACTTATTGAATTTTCCCTTTTTCGCTCAACTCTACTTTCCTCTGAATGGCGTGGGTCTCAGGCATGTGTACTCCACATGGTAGTCTCGGAAGCTCCAGCACAGATTCTTCTGGTTGAGTGAGAGCCCAGAATTCACTGGCCTGGCGTGGGTTACCTGTGCTGTGGCAAAGGAACGCGGTGCTCTCGTTGCTATGGCATGGACCACAGGTGCAACCCCCAAACCACTGATACTGAGAGTGGGAGAAGGAGAAGATGAAATTAATTATAGAATTGAGCCAAACCAATTAGTGTAAAGTTGCAGAATTGGAGAGCTGATATTAGAAGTATAGCACTCTGACCCCTAGTGGTTAGATTACATGGAGAAAATTTAGCGTTGGTTCAAAGGCAACAGTAGGTTAACTTATTTCACATGATGTTTTTATCTGATTTTTTTCAACATATTTAATGTCATTGTTTTTCCTTTCTATCCTCTGCACTGAAGTGTTCACTAATTTATGGTAAATTTTCTTTTGACATAGTTCTTGTACCCTTCTTTTCCCCATATCTCTACGGTCACGATCTTTCTTCTTGGCTTCCTATTTAGACTACTGTGATAGTATCCTAGCTTATTTCCTTACCGTCAATACTTCATGAAAATTAAAACCTGAAAAAACTTCCTGAAAAACTGCTTTAGTTGTGTTTTGTCCAGCTGGGGAATTTACTCTGACACCTAATTTATCAGTTCCAATCAAAATCCCTGGGTCTAGCATTAACTGTCATTTGCCTCCTCGTCCTTTTTGTTTGAAAAATGCAATTAGCTTTCTGTCACATGCAATGGTAAGCTAACATAAATAATAATATATTTGCATAATACATTTTAACCTGTTGAATTTAGAAAATTGAAAACACTTATTTTTTTTTTCTTTATTGATTTTAGAGGGAGAGGAAAGGAGAGAGAGAGAGAGACAGAAACATCGATGAGAGAGAACATCGATTGGCCGCCTCCTGCATGCTCCCCACTAGGGATCTGGCCCACAACCTGGGCATGTGACCTAAGCGGTAATAGAGCTGGAATCGAACCGGCGACCTCTTGTGCCGATGTTCAACCACTGAGCCACAATGGCTGGGCAAATTGAAAACACTTATTACTTAAATTTTTCTTATCTCTTATATAAGAAACAGATTAATCCATTTTAAAGTTTATTTTACTAAACTTCTCTAATATTCTACACAGAAAATTCCATGTATATTTCTTATCACTTTTTGAGTGAATTAAATGCCTAATTTATTTCTCATAAAAAGATATTGATGGGTACAAATATATATGCACACTGCTAATTGCTCAGATCTAAATCTAAAATATATGTTCCTAAATTCTTATAATTTTCATATTTTAGTCTTTCTCTTTTGATTGGTGGCTGAGATAGTAAGAATTCTCTAACTTCATTATTGTCCACATTTTCTCTTTAAATTTCATTGTAAAGACTAACATAAAACATTTTTTAAAAGTTTTTTTAATATTTCTTTCTTTATTGATTTTATTTATTTTTTTATCCTCACCCGAGGACATTTTTCCATTTTTTGTTCAGGTAGAGTGGGAGGGAGAGAGAGGAACAGAGAGAGAGAGAGAGAGAAACATTGACGTGAAAGGAACACATCGAGTGGCTGCCACCCGCACGACTGACCAGAGCTGGGGACAAACTGCAACCGAGGTACGTGCCCTTAGCGGGAACCGAACCCAGGTCTCTCAGGACCGCAGGCCAACGCTCTAACCCCTGAGCCAAACCGGCCAGGGCTCTTTATTGATTTTAGAGGGAGAGGAAGGGAGAGGTAGAGAGAGGTAGAGAGAGATAGAAACATCAGTGAGAGAGAACATCTATTAGCTGCCTCCTGCATGCCCCGCACTGCATCGAGCTGGCCCACACCTGGGCATGTGCCCTGACTGGGAATTGAACTGGCGACATCTTGGTGCATGGGCTGATGCTCAACCACTGAACCACATGGGCTGGGCTAACATAAAACATTTGAATCAATCACTCTGAAGGCTAATAGATTTTATTTCACATTTCCCTTATCATTCTCTTATCTTCAATGTTTTTCTCTAATTGAATTTTTGCATTTTTAATGAAAGTATGCAGTTTCTTTCTTCTGAAGTATTCATATAGAATTGTTTAAAAACAAACAAACAAACAAAAACTGAACTACTTCTGGTCAAGATGGCAGTATAGGTAAATGCAGTACTCACATTCTCCCACAACCACATCAAAATTACAACTAAACTACAGAACAACCATCATTCAGAACCGCCTGAAACTGAGCTGAATGAAGTCTAGGGAATTAAAGAAGCAGCCGAATTGAGAATGGTAGGAGGGGTGGAGATGGGGAAGAGCTGGTCCCACACCCGCATGTGGTGGATAAACATCGGGAGGGATATCTCGGCTGCAGAGGCCCTACATTAGGAGTGAGAAAGGTCCCAGCCCCACACCAGCGCCCCCCAGCCTAAGGTTCCAGTGCCAGGAAGAAGAAGTACCCATAAATTCTGGCTATAAAAGACAGTGTGGATTGAGGATGAGGCTTCTGGAGTCCCAGGCAGTTCCTCTTAAAGGGCCCACACACGGACTTACTTACTCCAACTCACTTCCTCTGAGCTCCAGCGCTGGGTCAGCAAATGAAAAGGAACCAAGGACACATGGGGAGGAACTGAATTGTCTGGTACCAAGGCAAGAGCTGGGGAGCCACTTTCTGCAGACAAAAGTGCTGGCAGAGGCCACTGTTCCTTTTCTGAGCCCTCTCCCTAAAGCCTGCAGCCAGGTGTCATATCTGACTCTCCATCAACCTGACTCATGATATTCATTCCACCATGGTGATTCCCTAAGCCCCTGCCCCACCCAACTTGAGGCAAGAGAAAAGCAGTTCATTACCTAGAAAAGAGCTCCCATGAGACTGTCAGCTGATTTCCCAACAGAAACTTTGCAGGCCAGAAGGAATCAGCAAGAAATATTCAAAGTGATGAAAAGCAAGGACCTACAACCAAGATTACTGTATCCAGCAAAGCTATTATTTAGAATAGAAGGACAGATAAAGAGCTTCCCAAACAAGAAAAAGCTAAAGGAGTTCATCACCACCAAACTAATATTACATGCAATGTTAAAGGATCTTCCTGAGGAAGAAGAAGAAGAAGAAGAAGAAGAAGAAGAAGAAGAAGAAGAAGAAGAAGAAAAATTCATATCAATCAACAAACAATTCAATGTAAAAAACAAACTAAATGAACAAGCATATCAGAAATGGACTCATAGATAAAGAGAACATTTTGATGGTTGCCAGGTGGGAGAGGGTTTGGGGGATGGATAAATAAGGTAAAGGATTAAGTAGTACAAATAAATTGTTACAGAATAGTCATGGGGATGTAAAGTATAGCATAGGTAATATAGTCCATAGTATTTTAATAACTATGTATGGTGTCAGATGGGTACAAGATTTATCAGGATGATCACTTAGTAAGTTATATAATGTCTAAACACTGGGGCGTACACCTGAAGCTAATACAATATTGTATGTCAACTGTAATTTAAAAATAAAAAGTGATTTAAAAAACTGAACTCAGACTGCCTATGATTCAGTTTTCTATTCTGTGAGGGATAATAATAGTACTCTGCTTTATCAGATTACTTAGAGAGTTATTGTGATGAATAAATTTGATAATTCACATAGAGGGCTTAATGTGGTTACTGACACACATAATTTATCAAAAATGTTAACTTTTACTATTATTTTCTAGATTCACTTGCATTTTTAGTACTAGACACCAATTGGTTTGCCTACCAACAAACATTTATAAAACAATTGATATTATATTATGGGCTAAAAATCATTAACAATATGGAGTATATAATCTTATGAAGTTTACAATCTAATTTGAGAGATAAAGCATAAAGACTTAACAAAATCTGAGCCTGGCCAGTGTGGCTAAATGGTTGAGTGTCGACCCATACACCAAGAGGTTGCCTGTTTGATTCCCAGTCAGGACACATGCCCAGGTTGTGGGCTAAATCCCCAGTGGGGGGCATTCAGGAGGCAGCCAATCAATGTTCTCTCTCATCTCTCCCTACCTCTCTAAAATCAGTAAAGAAAAAAACATTAAAAAAAAATCTATAAACAGAATTTGGTATAAACATACAATGGAATATTATTCAGCCTTAAAAAGGAAATTCTGACATGCTGCAATATGAATGAACCTTGACGATAGTATGCTGAGTGAAAAAAAATGAAAAAGGATAAATATGGGGTTGGGCAAAAGTAGGTTTACAGTTGTTCGTATGTAAAATAATGCAACAATTACTACATAATAATACAAGAATAAGCTCTGTGTTTTGCATACTCACATCTGAAAACCTACTTTTGCCCACTCCTGTATTGTATGAGGTGCCTAGAATGTCAAATTCATACAGACAGAAAATAGAATGGTGGTTGCCGGAGGCTGGGGGAGAGGGAAAGGGGAGTTGTATGATGAGTACGGAGTTTCAGTTTTGGAGGTGGAAATGTTCTGGAGATGAATGGTGGTGATGGCAGCACAAAAGAACGTAAAGTGCTCAATGCTACTAAACCATATAGTTTAGAAATGCTTAAAATGGTAAATTTCATGTTATGTATATCTTACCACAATAAAAACACAAATTTAAAATGCAAACATTCATATAAGGGAAAATTAAAGTTCAACACTACAATGTAATAGATAAATCAGTAAGTTATAAATTATCAAATGTCATTTTAACTTTATTAATAAAATGTATCCATTTATTTTTTGATAATAATACATTTGCATAGTACAAAAATAAAAGGTTGTCTTTTCCTAGAGACAACCCCATTTACCAGTTACTTATATATTCTACTAGAGATACTATCTAGTTACCTATCTATCAATCTATCTTCCAATAACTATATTTGTACACTGTATACACAACTTTCTTTTTCCAGTTAAGAATGTCTTATACAGCACATTAAATACAACCTTGTTCTTTTATAAGAGCTGTATAGTACATACCATAAATATATTTAACCAATCCCCTAGTGAGAAGCCAGAGAAGTTTTCCTGTCTTGCTATTTCAAGTTGTTTCAAAGAATAATCTAGCACATATGTAATTTTGTTAATTGTGAGCATTTTTGTAATACAAATTCCTGGAGGGAGGCTTTTCAAATTATTCAGATTGTAAATCCCTAACTAGACAGATTTCACCAGAGGTATTGGTATTAGTCACTTTATCAAAAAACTTGGAAACATCTTTGTATAATTTTCTTTGGCACCTATCAATCACTGTCTTGTTAATTTGATCTCTTCAGTATCTCATCTGTCCTCCCTTCCCATTTCCCATTTCTTATAGCCAACAACTCAATTTAGGCTTTCAGTATTTCTTCACATCTGAAGTGTCCTCAACCCAGCCTCCTGAGAGAAGAATTTGCTCAGATGCTTTCATGCTACCTAATACATCCAGAATTAGGTCTAATGCCTCTATTTTAGCCAGCAAGGCTCATCTTAATTGGATCCTTGCACTTTCCCTCTCTAGCCTTCTCTACCATTACCCGACTTTATTCTTTTTCTTTTTGGATGTATAATAGTTTACAAATTCAGGCCTCCACAAATTTGCTCTTACTGTCTTTCCAACCTGCAATACCTTCATCGATTTCCCTTTCTTCACCAATGTGGGAGGTCTTGACCTTTAATATTTTACTTATTTTAAAAATTTATTTGTTTGTTTGTTTGTTTGTTTACTTATTTTCCTCACCTGAGGACATTTTTCCATTTTTTGTTCAGATAGAGTGGGAGGAAGAGAGAGGAAGAGAGAGAGAGAAACATGGATGTGAAAGGGACACACCATGTGGTTGCCACCCACATGACCCCAACGGGGAGGGGACAACCGAGGTACCTGCCCTTGGAGGAACTGAACCAGGTCTCTCTGGAGTCTTGACCTTTTTATGCAAGAGGAGGAACCTTCTCTTTGTGATCCACAGGTCTGCATTCATCTTCCATGGTGATTGCTATTCTCTACTGAAACTATTTTCTTTTTCTATTTTTTTGGAAACTATTTTCTTAAAGTAGGCTGAAATAGTGGTGAGAGTGGCCTTTTTTCTTTCTAGCTCTAGCATCCAGCACAGTGTTTGAAGTCATGTGGTATGCCCTCAATAACATTTCTTTAATTGAATTTAACTAGATCGTGGGGGAAAGGGGAGGAGTCTTTCGTTCATTCATATGTTTATCGAGTGGCTATTAGTGGCAAGATTATGTACTAGGCAGTGGGATTAGAACCAAGCAGATAACCTAGGGCTTACTTTTAGCCTAGTGAAAGAGAGTGGGCAACAAAAACATACGATTATAATTCAGTGGGTGAGGACTGCAGTGGATCCCAGGTCACAGTTCAGATTCTTTTATGGATATGGATGAGCAAAGGGTCGCATTTTAATTTGAGGGAACTGCACTAGGAAACAGCATTTATAAAGTAAGGCTATTGCTCCAAAGCACTGGGAAACCAAGAATTAGACACAAAGCTCAAGATTTCTAACTTTCTGTTTATGGTTCATGGCCTCCACATTTTATTTTTTATATTTTATTTAATTTTTTTCTTTATTGCTTTTTTTTAGAGAGAGGGGAAGGAAGAAGGAAAGAGAGAAACATTGATGAGAGAGAACATCGATTCGCCGCCTCCTGCATGCCCCCCACTGGGGATCAGACCCACAACCTGGGCATGTGTCCTGACCGTAAATCGAGCCTGCGACCTCTTGGTGCATGGGTTGACCCTCAACCACTGGCCGCGCGGCCTCCACATTGTATTGACTTATATTTATTATTATTATTATTATTATTATTATTTTGGTACGTGCCCCGAACAGGGACCGAACCCGGGACTCTCTGGTCCACAGGCCAATGCTCTAACTGCTGAGCCAAACCGGCCAAGGCGGGCCTCCACATTTTAAAGTAGAGATGATCTTCTGGGGAACAGAAGGTCACATACAGTGTCTGGGGGGAAAGAATAATAAAGTGAGACATAATAATGTAATAATGTTAGACAACCAGGTCAGAATCAGTGTACTCCATGAAAGTTCTCTTTCTCTGCTCAGCTGCCTTCTAAGCATTCATAAAAACTTGCTTGGTGTTAAATGACCTATATTAAATTTAATCCATCAGCCCAGCCCGTGTGGCTCGGTTGTTGAGACGGCTGAGCATCTACCTACCCATGCACCAAGGTTCAATTCCTGGTCGGGGCTCGCGCCTGGTTGCAAGCTCGGTCCCCAGTAGGGGGCGTGCAGGAGGCCATCGACTGATGTTTGCTGTTTCTCTCTCTCCTTTCCTCTCTCTAAAAATCAATAAAAACATATATTAAAAAATAATCTACCAATTGTTCTTTTTCTGTCCTTTCCTACTGTCTCCCCTAATATGACCTTTCCCCCCCACAAAAGGTTGAATAAGCTAGAGAACGTAATGAAAAGAGCAGTTCCTCTGGGAGTCAGTCGGGAAGAATTGGATTCATCACAGAGGGCAGTCATTACTAGGGGAGTAACTATGGACAAGTGCTTAAACTTCCGGTTTCCTCTTTTGTAAAATAAGGTCTAATAATAAATAAGTCGGGAGATGTTTATGCAAAGCCCTTACCTTAACACAGTGACTGACACATAGTAAGAACTTAGAAGTGAGCTATTCAGCGATCCTAGGAACCCGATGCTGCGGGGGTGTATTTTTGCTTCCGTAAACCAGAGGAAATGTAGGCGTAACCATTACCAAATTAAGGCAGAAGTCGCGCTCCGGCAATGATGAGGTTTGATCTCTCCGGGCCACCGTCTCCGGGCATGCGCAATTGAATGTGGCGGGACGCAGGTGTCATGGCGAGCTCCATCTGAAGTCTGCGCGCATCCGGAGAGCGGCGAGTCTCCCTTTGGACTGGTTTGTTATTTCGCGACTATTGGGTAAGGGTAGTGGGTGGGTCCGTGTGGGGCAGAGGGTGGCCGGAGCTCTTTTTATCACGGAGTCTTGTTTCCCCAATTTCAGCCTTTCTCGGGCTTTGATGGTTTGTTTCGCAGTTAAAAGGGGACTTGCCAGCTGGGATGGGGGAACAGGGAGGCTGGTAGCGCTGGCAAAAGTGAGGACAGGGTCGTTGACCTCAGGTGCTGCAGGGCTATCGGGAGTATTTAAGGGATCTGGTTCTTCGTTGCCAAGATTCACTTCATCGTTAGTCATTTTCATCGTTAGTGATTTTGCGGGACCGGAGGAGGCTGTCGCAGTTACTTAGCTTTCACAGAGCTGATCTCATTAAGAATTTAAACTGAAGGTAGCCGTCAGAGTAGGTGTCTTGTGTTTTCACTTTTCTGTCTCGTGTACTTGTAAAATCAACCTCAGAGTATTGGGCGACACGTGTCTCTCGGATGGAAGGTGATCTGGATGCTTGTACTTAATCGCCTTGTTCCTGTTTTGCAGTTGTTGGTATCACTTGAATCATGCAGGTGTGTTCTAGTGCTGGATGGTATTTATTACTATGGCCAGACGCTGGATTTCAGTCAGCGCAGATGTTAGCACACCTGCCTAGTCAGTAAGAAGTTGGAAGTAGTATGGAGCATACTTAACCTTGCTTTATAAGACAGTCTTTTATGGAGGGTAATCCCTTTCAGGTAATTTTAAAGAGTCCTTACTGTGGTTTTATGAACTTGTTGTGAGCTTCCTTTTTCTAATCAATTTTTATTTTCCAGACTCATCTTTCAAGAGGATTTGAGACTGATTGCTGATAATCAAGGTACTCATTTATTTTAAACCGTTTACGTTTGAATGACACGGTACACATGATGTGCAAAAAGATAGCCCTAGTTCTTAGTAATTTTGTCACCATCATTGTGTGGGAATGCTATGATTGCCATGTCACTAAATGCAAGAAACATTGTTATTTATTTTACTTAACCTTTCATCTACAGTAAGTTGCACTGACTGTGTCCACTTCTTTGACATGCTTTCTGCCTTTGCCTTCTATGACCAACTGATTTGCTCCTTTTCTGGTGGTTGCTTCTTGGTTTCCATTAAAAGCTGGTTCTCTCCTATTTGACAGTGAAATTTGGAGTTTCTCAAGACGTGGTCCTGTACCTTTTTCTCTTTTCTGTTCTCTTTCTCTGGGTGTTCTAATCCACAGTTTGTTTGTTTTTTATTCTAGTGGGTGTAAAGGGATATCTCATGGTTTTGATTTGTATTTTACTGATAAGCTAATGATGTTGACATCTTCCCATGTGCTTATTGGCCATCTGTGTATCTTCATTGGAGAAATGTCTATTCAAATCCTTTCCCCATATTTTATACTGTGTTATTTGTTTTTCGGTTGCTGAATTGTGTTCTTTAAAAAAACTTATTTTGATACAAGACTTTTATCAGATGTGTGATTTGCAAATCTTTTCTCCCATTGTGTGGAGTTGTCTTTTCACTCTCTTGATGGTATCCCTTGAAATATAAAAGTCTTTATTTTGATGAAGTCCAGTCTGTCTTTTTTTCTCTTGTTGCTTCTTTTGGTGTCGTAACTAAGAAACCAGTGCCTAATCTAACGTCATGAAGATTCATGCCTGTGTTGTCTTCTAAGAGATTTATAGTATTAGCTTTCAAATTTAGGTTTGTGATCCATTTGAATTAATTTTTGTATATGATATGAGGTAGAAATCCAACTTCGTTCTTTGCACGTGGCTGTCCAGTACCATTTGTTGGAAAGAGTATTCTTTTCCCCATTGAATTTTCTTGGCATCCTTGTTGAAAATCAGCCGACTAGGTTGTGTGTGTGTGTGTGTATTTAAATCCCCACCTGAGGACATGCTTACTGATTTTAGAGAGAGGGGAAGGGAAAGAGAAACATCCATGTGAGAGAGAAACATCCATGGGCCGCCTTCTTGTATCCACCCCTACCAGGTGATTGAACTCAAAACCCAGGTATGTGCCCTGACTGGGAATCGAACCCACAACATTTTGCTGTACAGGACAGTGATGCTTCAACCAACTGAGCCACACTGGCCAGGGCTATGTAATGTGTTTTTGAGAAGCATGCTAGCTGATTTTTATGAAATAATAACTCTAGGACAGTGATTTCTCAAACTCTAGTGTACATCAAAATCATCTGGAATGCTTTCTTGTTAAAGCTTGCTGGGCTTTACTCAGAATATCTGGTTCATTAGGTCTATAGTAGGGCCCAAGACTTTTCCCTTCTAACTAGTCTCCCAGTGATTTTGATTGTGCTGGTCTGGGAACCACAGTATAACTACAACTGGTGTAGAACTTTGTTTCATCACTGTGACTACACACATGGGAATTATTGGAAAGTTTAAAAAAATATTGATGTCCAGACTCTGTTCTATAGATTGATTCAGCTGATATGGGGCTTAATTGTTTATACGTTTCAAAAGCTCCTCAGGTGAATACAATGAACACTCAAGTTTGAGAACTTCTGCTGCAGGAGAATAGTGGTTCTCAATCAAGGTGTTTAGTGGAATCACCTGGGCAAGTTTTACGTTCACATCCCTAAGTTCCACTTCTGGAGATTCTAGTTCAGAATGGGACTTGGGTAGTTGATATTATAAAAACTCTTCTAATAAATCACCTATATATGTTACAGTACTGTAGGATGTTGTATTCTCTCTTGTGTTTAAAAAAACTTTTTTAAGGTAGCAAACCATACAGATATCTAGGGGATGATATTCCAGGCAGAAGAGGAGCAATTGTGAAGGCCCTTGAGTCAGAAACTAGTTTGGCATACTCAGAGAATATCTAAAAGGTTAGTGTAGTTGGTACAGAGTGGGAGGTGACAGAGGGAATAGCTAGGGGCCATACTCTGTTAAACTGGGCAGAATACAGTAAAAAATATTTATTGAGGAAGTGTAATATGCTAGATGTAGTTCTAGGCTTCCCCTGGGCTAAAACAGTGAACAAAGCACACAGAACCTTTACCCTCACAGAGTATATTCTAGTAGAAAGAGATAGACAGTAACAAAGTAATGACAATATTTAGGCAGGTAATGAAGTGTTATGGTCTGAAAACAAGGTGAGGAACAGGGATAGGAAGTTTATGTATATGTGGTGAGGTATGGGAGTTGCTCAGAAAGTTCTCCCTGGTGACATTTGAACAGTCCCGAAGGGCTTGAGAACGTTCCAGGCAAGAATATAATCCTGAGATGAGGGTGTCCCTGGTAGGTATGAACTGGCAAGGAGGCCCATGTGGCTGCGTGGAGTGATGGCGAGAGTGGCAGGCAGTAAGGTCAGAGAGGTAACAGGAAGCTGATTACATATGTCCTTGTAGATCTGTGTAGTGATTTTGGCTTTTTATTCTGAGGTGGAAGACATTAGAAGGTTTTGAAGGAATCTCTGACTTCTATGCTTAAATATCCTTTGGGAATTAAGTGTAGAAGCAGGGAGACTAACTCAATAATCTAGGCAAGAGTTATTGGTTTGGACCAAGAATATAACAGTGGGTAGGGTGAAAAATAGATTCTGAATATATTTTGAAGACAGAGCCAACAGGGTTTTGTTGGTGCTTTGGATTAGGGAGAGAATTCCAGGATTTTTAGAATTCTGAGCAGGTAGAAGATTGGGATTGCCCTTAAATGAGATGGGGAACGTTGTAGAAGGGTCTGGTATAGTGTTTGGTGGTGGTTGTGTGTGGGGAAAGATGGGGAGAAGATTTAGAGTTCTCCTTTTGATGTTTTAAGTTTGAAATAACTATTAAGGGTGTTGAATAGGCAGTTGGACGTGTGAGTCTGAAGTTCAGGAGAGGATTGGGACCAGTTATATAAGCATATAGTTGATATTGCAAAGCCACAGGATCAGATGAGCACAGGGTATGTCTGTGTAGTAGAGAAGTCCTGTAACAGAACCATGGGACCATTTCAGTGGTGAGAAGTTGAGAGAAGAGGAGGAAAGGAGCCCTTGAGAGCAGTTAATGAGGTAGAAGGAGAGTGTGGTGTCCTACAGATGAGGTCATATAAGGTGACTGAGAATTGATCACTGTATATACTGTTGGGAAGTCACTGAAATTATTACAGGCAATTTTGCTGGAGTGGGGATGGGGGTGGTGAAAGCCTGGTTTATTAGAGAATGGGAGGGGAAAATTGGAGATTGTAAATATAGATAGCTCTTGCAAGGAGTTTCCCTTTTTTTTTTTTTCCCTAGGAGTTTCCCTTTAAAGAAGAGAAATGTGATGGAGACAGTAAATGGAGGAAATGGGATCAAGATAAGGCTATTGTTTTTCAAATGGGAGAAATAGTAGTATGTTTATATCCTGATAATAATGATTGAGTGGGGAGACAATTAGTGAAGATGCAGGAAAGGGAGCCTTGCTGGAAATTTTTGCTTGAGTAGGTCAGAGTACAAGGATTGTTCTTAGGGAGGTGGACAGTTATTCATAGTAACAGACTGGTAAGCTGAGTACATGGGCAAAGAACAACTACTGGGTAAACGAAGGAAGTCATCCATCTGTACAGAATGTGAGAGGGCGTCTGAGGTCAGCTTCATTCAAGTTGTTTTCAATACCATCTTTTTAGCCTTATAAGAGATGATCTGTGAGAAATTAATTTTCAGAAAATTTCTAAGATAAATGAGTTTGTGTCTTTTTAAAAAAAATAATGTTTTTAGTGATTTTTTAGAGAGACATAGAAACATTGATGTGAGAGAGAAACATCGATTGGCTGCCTCCTGCACGCTTTCTGCTGGGGATCAAGCCTGCAACCTCAGGCATGTTCCCTGACCTGGAATGGAACCGGGACCACTCAGTCCCTGGAATGACACTCAATCACTGAGCCATACTGGCCGAGAGAGTTTTTTTTTTCACTGCATGAAGTTCTTCATAGTCTTTGCTCTACTAATGCATGCTGGGAATCTATAAGGAGGCAGAATTTTCTAAATTAATTTGACCACAGAACCGTTTTCTCACTTATAATTAATATCTCAAATAGATAGAACCAATTTGAGAAAGACTAACTTAATTCATTTCACCGTACCTCGTTTGCTGAGTTGGTCAGGGTTCTTGTTTGCAAGAGCGGAAAACCTAACTCAAACTAATTTAAACCACAAAAGAAATGTGTTGGTTCACATGACTGGGCAGAGTGAGGCAGCATTGGGCTTCAGGCATTGGTGGGATCCAGGTGCTCAAATAATGTCAGTATGGCTCTTTATCTGGCCAGCTCTATTAGTCTTCATTCCTTAGGTACTCTTCTGCCCTGTGACTGGCAGATGGTCTCCATCATCATCAAATTGACATCCTCCCACCTTAGACACCTAGGTGAAAAGAGAAGCCATCTCATCTGTTAGCTCTGACACAGAAGCCCTCGGGATGATTCTGATTGGCTGGGCTTGTCATAGCCAACCCCGAACCCAATCACTGTGGCCAGGAGGATGGGTTACTGTGGGAGGCTTGGGTCATGTGCCCCATTCCTGTGTCTAGGGAAGGAGGAGGCCTGTGATTGACAGTCCCTCCATGACTATGTGGTATGTATGTTAACTATAATTTAGCAAGTCCTTGATTGATTGCCATTTGGGGTTATTTGTAATCTTCTGTTCTTACTAACAATGTAAAGCTAGCTGAGTTTTGAACACAGGCTTGTCTGATTTGCAGGGCATAATTTGTCATAATTGTATAGAGTAGTATATTACATTATAGGGCACAAAATGAGCCTGGCTAGAAGCCACTCTTAATTAAAAGTTTTTAATGGAAAGATGAGAATTTGGCAAAGGAAGAGAAGGAAAATTCACCAGAAAGGCTGAGATCAGAGGAGAGTATAGGATTTTTTTTTTTTTTTTTTGGTACGTGCCCCTAGCAGGAACCGAACCCGGGACTCTTTGGTCCATAGGCCAATGTTCCAACTGCTGAGCCACACTGGCCAGGGCGAGTATAGGATTCTTACCAGTGGTTTGGGCAGCCCAAATGAGAACAGTGGTCTCTTGGTGTGCCGCACAGCGTGTGGGCTCGGGAATTCTTGCTGTACTTCCTCAGGTAAGTTAGCTTCTCTGTGCTTCAGACTGCTCTTCACAGTAAGGGTAATAACACTGCCTACCTTGTGGAGTTGTGAGTGGTTAATGAGGTGACTCTGAGTACTTGCTTCATGTCTGGGCATTGTATTGGTAGTATATCTTTTTTTTCTGAGATAGTTTTTTCTTTAATTTTTTTATTTTAACATAGTTGTAGATTCACTTACAGTTATAAATATTATGTGGAGATGGTGTACACTTTACCCAGTTTCTCCCAGTGGTAATGTCTTGCAAAGCTATAATACAGTATCACAAACAGGATACTGACATTTATATAGTCAGAATGTAGAACAGTTCCATCACCACACAGATCTCTTATGTTGTCCTTTCATAGTCACATTCATTTTCCTCCCACCTATCCAATCCCTAATCCCTGGCAACCACTACGTATTTGTTCTCCATTTCTATAATTTTATTTCAAACTCAAGTGTGGTACATAAATGTAATCATATAGTATATGACCTTTTGGGATTGACTGACTGTGTTCACTTAGCATAATTCTTTGGAGATTCATTCAAATTGTTGCATGTATCAACAATACATTCTTTTTTATTGCTGAATATTATTCTATGGTATGGATGTACCACAGTTTGTTTAACTATACAACCCATCGAAGGACAACTGGGTTGTTTCCAGGTGTTGGCTGTTACAAAGAAGGCTACTATAAACATTTGTGTTCAGGTTTTTGAGTGATTATAAGTCTTTAGATTTCTTGGATTAAGCCCTCAGAAATATAATTGCCAGTTTGCATTGTAGTTGCTT
Organism: Molossus molossus; assembly: GCF_014108415.1. NCBI lineage: Eukaryota > Metazoa > Chordata > Mammalia > Chiroptera > Molossidae > Molossus > Molossus molossus. Next base: position 20,873,569 of record NW_023425347.1, on the reverse strand, counting down.
GATTCATTTTTTTTTTGTTTTGTATTGTTTTTAATCCTCACCTGAGGAAATTTTTCTGTTTCTCTTCAGATAGAGTGGGAGGGAGGGAGAGGGAGAGAGGGAGAGAGTGACAGAGAGAGAAACATCAATGTGAGAGAGACACATCGACTGGTCCCTTCCCACACGACCCCAACCAGGACTGGGGATGAACCGCAACCGAGGTACGTGCCCTTGACCAGAATTGAACTTGTGACTCATTGGTCTGCAGGCCAACGCTCTAACTGCTGAATCAAACCGGCTAGGGCCATGATTAATTTTTATAAAAGAAAATACCTAATTTTTTTTTTCACACAACTAGACCATTTTATATTCCCGTCAGGACTGTGTGAGTGATTCAGTTTCTCTGCATACTTGCCAGCATTTAGTGTTCTCACTGTTTTTTATTTTAGCCATTCTGATAGCTGTGTAGTAATGTTGATTCTCTTTCATGTGCTTATTAGCCCTCTGTATATCTTCTTTTTTTTCTTTTTAAAACTATCTTTATTGTTTGTATTACAGATGTCACCCCCTCCCCCTCCATTGTCTCCCTCCTCCCACCTCCCTCCTGCCTTCCTCACACTATTATCTGTGTCCATTGGTTATGCATATATGCATATAAGTTCTTTGGTTTATCTCTTTCTGCCCTCCCTCCCCCTTCCCTTTGAGATTTATCAGTCTAACAGCCAATCTGTACTTCTAAATTCCTTCACCTTTTTCACCCATCCCCCGCAGCCCCCTCCCATTTTGCAACCAAAAAAAGTTCTCTGTATCTATAAGTCTGTTTCTGTTCTGCTTGCTCATTTTGTTTGTAGATTCAGTTGTTTAAAAACATTTTTTTTTCTTTATTGATTTTAGAGAGAGAGGAAGGGAGAGGGAGAGAGAGATAGAAACATCGATGAGAGAGAACATCGACTGGCCGCCTCCTGCATGCTCCCCACTGGGGATCGGGCCCACATACTGGGCATGTGTCCTGACTGGGAATCGAACTGGCAACCTCTTGGTGCATGGGTTGATCCTCAACCACTGAGCCACACTGGCTGGACTGTAGATTCAAGTGTTGATAGATATGTATTAATTGCCATTTTGTTGTTCATATTTTTGTTCTTCTTCTTCAAGGAGACCTGTCAACATTTCAGATAATACTGGTTTGGTGGTGATGAACTCCTTTAGCTTTTCTTGTCTGGGAAACTCTATATGTCCATTGATTCTAAATGATAGCTTTGCAGGATAGAGTAATATTGGTTGTAGGTTGTTGTTTTCCATCACTTTGAATATCTCTTGCCATTCCTTTCTGGCCTGCAAAGATTCTTTTGAGAAATCAGCTGACAGTCTTATGGGAGCTTCCTTGTAGGTAACTAACTGCTTTTCTCTTGCTGCTTTTAAGATTCTCTCTTAGTCTTTAATCTTTTGCATTTTGATGATGATGTGTCTTGGTGTGGACCTCTTTGGCTTCACCTTGTTTGGAACTCTCTGTGCTTTCTGGACTTGTATGTGTGTTTCCTTCGCCAAGTTAGGGAAGTTTCCTGTCATTATTTTTTCAAACAGGTTTTCAATTTCTTGCTCTCTCTCTTCTCCTTCTGGCACCCTCATGATGCGAATGTTGGTACACTTGAAGTTGTCCCAGAGGCTCCTTACACTATCTTCATTTTTTTGGATTCTTTGTTCTGACTGGATGTTTTTTGCTTTCTTACATTCCAAATCAATGGTTTGCTTAGCTTTATCTACTCCACTATTGATTCCCTGTAAATTATTCTTTATTTCATCAAACAACAAGTTGTTGGCGAGAGTGTGGAGATAAGGGGACTCTGGTACACTGCTGGTGGGAATGCAGACTGGTGCAGCCACTATGGAAAACACTATGGTATTACCTCAAAAAATTAAAAATTGAGTTGCCATTTGACCCAGTGATCCCACTTCTAAGAATATACCCTAAGAAGCCTGAAACACCAATCAGAAAGAATATATGTACCCCTGTGTTCATAGGAGCACTATTTACAATAGCTAAGATCTGGAAACAGCCCAAGTGTCCATCAGTAGATGAATGGATAAAAAGGCTGTGGTACATATACACAATGGTGTACTATGCAGCTATAAGAAAGAAAGATCTCTTATCCTTTGAGATGACGTGGAGGAACCTGGAAAATATTATCCTAAGTGAAACAAGCCAAGCAAAGAAAGACCAATACCACATGATCTCACTTATTTGTGGAATATAATGAACATAATAGTCTGAGGAATAGGGTAGACCCAGAGACATGGAAGTAGAATACAGACTGACAACCCTCAGAAGAAGGGGTTGTGGGGGGAGGGAAGATAAACCACAGAACTTATATGCATGTACGCATAACCAGTGGACACAGACAACAAAGCCGGGGATGGTATGGGGTGGATGGGGAGGAGAGTGTCAATGGGGGAAAAAAGGAGAAACATCTGTAACAAAAATAAAATAAATAAATAAAAAAAATTATTCTTTATTTTAGTTAGTGCATTGTTTATTTCTGACTGGTCCTTTTTTATGCTCTTGAGGTTCTCACTAAGTTCCTTGAAAATCTCTCTAAGTTCCTTGAGCATCCTTATAAACAGTGTTTTGAACTCTGCATCTGTTAGATTTCTTATCTCTGTTTCATTTAGTTCTTTTTCTGGAGTTTTGTTCTGTTCTTTTATTTGGGACATGTTTGTCTCCTCATTTTGGCTGCCTCCTTGTGTTTGTTTCTATGTATTAGGTAGAGTTGCTATGTTTCCTAGTCTTCTTAGAGTGGCCTATTGTCGTAGGTGTTGTGTAGGGTCCATTGGCACAGCCTCCCTGGTCACCCTAGCTGGGCCCTTGAGGTACACCCCTAGTGTGGACTGTACACCCTTCTGTTGTAATTGAGTCTTGATTGCTGTTGACATGTTAACGGGAAGGATTTACTCAGGCTGATCAGCTGCAAGGACTGGCTGTGCCCACTGACCACTGACCTCTGATACCTTGGAAGATCAGCTGTGTAGGGACCCAGCACACAGAGCAAGACTTACATCAGCAGGGCTCTGGTACCCACAGACTCTATTTCTTGAGTGTGTCACTTGTGGAGATGGTTAGGTGGTGGTACTTTGATGTGGTCCCAAGCTGTCCACTGGGTGTGCTGGCTTTGGGGCAAGGTCAGCCTCTACCTGTGTTCTACCCCGTGCTACCAGACATAAGCTACAAAGTGATCTGCCAGTGGCTGCTTCTTGTGGGCTTGGAGGTGCCCGGGCAAAGCCAAGCTGTGTACCCAAAGGTGGTTGTTCCTAGTGCCAAGCCTGGGGCCACTTAGTAAGAGGTATGGGGCTTGCTGTGGCCAGATGCTGCTTGTTTGAGAGAATTTAGGAAAATAATAGAGTTGCATCTTAATTGTCATATAATAATGTTATGTCTGATTGGTTAATTCTTGGTACCAGAAGTCCTTATATACAAGTGTAGGCACCTGATTTTTTAAAAAGTCACTTTGGAGCAAAAAGGGTAGGCAATTACTGTTGTTATTTTTTTTGTAAATCAATCAACACTATACCTATTTTTTTGTCAGATTGGCAAAAAATATATTTTTGGTGTGCCGCATAATTTTGTAATTAGTTTATGTGTGCCATAGCACTCTACTATCATCTGATACCTAGTTCATATTCTGATTTCCCTAGTTCCCCAAATGCCTTGCAGCTGGTTTGACAAATAAGATCTAAACAAGAACTTGAATTGCATTTAGTTGTTATACTGTTAATTTTCCTTTGATCTTGAATAGTTCCTCTCCCACTTTTTTCTCCATGATACTGATTTGTTGAAGACAGTTCCATTTGAACCTTGGAATGTCCCACTATCATTGGGGTTTGTCTTATTGTTTCCTTATGTCTCTTTATCATTGCATTTTCTGTAAGCAAAGTTAAATCTGAATTTTTTACAGGATTTAAGTTCAGCAAGGATATTTTATAGGTGATGCTATGTTAAACAGAATCTCTGATGGACTCATAAGCTTATATCATTTTTACCTTTTTTACGTGATGAAGATGCCTTCTGCATCCTGTGATACCCTACTGGATGACATAGAAGATATTGTGTCACAGCAAGATTCAAAGCCACAAGATAGGCATTTCGCAAGAAAGCACATTGTTCCAAAAGTTCGAAGACGAAATACCCAAAAACATTTGCGAGAGGAAGACAGTCCACCAAGTGATAGGTAAGTGTTAAGCTTTTTTTTAAAATTCAGTTTCATTCGAGTGGAGAAGCTGGTAGTACTAGTCTATGTGATATACCTAATGTCTCTTTTAAAAAAATCTTTGAACTTTTTGACAAGAAATATATAGGTTTATTTATTTCTTTATTTAAAAAAATTTTTTTTTCTATATTGATTGTAGAGAATGAGGAAGGGAAAAGAAGAGAGAGAGAAACGTTGATGAGTGAGAACATACATTGGCTGCCTCCTGCATGCCCCCCACTGGGGACTTGGCCCATAACCTGGGCATGTGCCCTGACCAGAAATCGAACCGGCGACCTCTTGGTGCATGGGTCGATGCTCAACCACTGAGCCACACTGGCCGGGGTAGATTTTTTATTTTATTTGAATGTTTTTTAATTTGGCAAAGTAATTTTGTATGTTCCTTGAAGGCAAGGCCTAGGACAGTATTGGGCATATAGATAGGACCCTCTCCCCCATCTCTTTGATATTACTGTATTTGGTATATAGTTTTGCATTACTTCCAAATTAAAATTTTTATTGGAATTCACGGTTCTTATGAGACAGTGGTGGTTTGGGCATTTGATTTTTCTTAGCAAATTTACAAATACTTGTGGTTCTGATAAAGGCATTGGGCACAAATGAATAATTGTGCCGTTTGCGTTATTAGATTTCTAGCCCCCAGTACACCTAGCCAGAAATGATTATGTATTTGTATAGTTTTAATATGCCAAATCTATGTATTTAGTAAATTGTTGGAAATTTTAGTATACTCAATTAGTTTTTTGGAACATTAAGCTTTTAAAATCTATAGACTTAAAATTTGCTTCTATTTTAAAAATGACTGAAGTTTATCAAATTTGTCCTGAACATGTCCTAAAGGTAATTTCTGTCTAATTATAAATTATTAGGGCAATCCAAGATGAAACTCCTTTTTTCCACCTAAACTATTATATTTTCGGACTCTACTTTTATGTATGAAATACTTTTAATAAATAACTTGTGAATAGGTTGCAGTGAAAAAAAAAAAAAATATATATATATATATAGCATAATATACCCAGAAATCCTCTAGTGCTTTTTATTTTTAAAATCCTTTAATAAGACTTACTCTTTTTTTTATTGATTATTTAATAGCACTATTCCAGGCATACAGAAAATTTGGATACGAACATGGGGTTGTTCTCATAATAATTCAGATGGAGAATATATGGCTGGACAACTAGCTGCTTATGGATATAAAATTACAGGTAATAAGATCTGTAATGTACTTTATTGATGAAATTTTTCAGAGCTAAGTTTTTTAGAGGTATGTATTTTAACTTCAGCAAATAAGGGATATTTTAGCATAACTTAATGATTTTTAAGGCAAACAAAAAGATTATTATATATTCATTGCCTACATAACTATGGATTTCATATTTTTAAAAAAGCTTTAAAAACTATTTTGATTTGTTTAGACTTACAGAAACGTAGTAAAAGTACTGAGTTCGCATCATATTCCTTCTCCCATCTTCTTCTAATGTTAACATCTTACATAATTATAGTATAATTAATGAACTAGGAAGTTAACATTAGTGCAGTACTGTTATCTAAACTACAGATCTTTTTTGATTTTTGCTAGTTTCCCCATTTATGTCCTTTTTCTCTTCCAGGATCCAATCTAGGATCTAACCTTCCATTTATTTGTAATGTCTCATTAGTCTCCTCCAATCTGTGACAGTCCTCAGTTTCTTCTTGTCTTTTATGCCCTTGAACTTCTGAAGAAAACTGATTAGTCATTTTGTAGAATGTCCCTCAACTTGGGTTTGTCTGATGTTTTGTCATGATTAGAATAAGGTTATATGTGCATTTTTGGCAAGAAGAGCACAGAAGCCATACTATATCATTCTCAGTGCATCATATCGGGGTTCATGATGTCAGTATATCTTATTACTAGTGTGCCAACCCTTGTCTGCCAGATTGCTCCACAGTGAAGTTAATATTTTTCTCATTGTAATGAGTAAATAACCCTCTTTCTCAGCCTTTTTGTCTACTAATTCTAGTGTCTGTCCATGGATCTTCTCTGCCGCAGTTATTACTGCAGTATTTCCTTAGTGATGATTTTTTGTTTTCTTTCATCCACATCCATTAATTGGAATTCTTGTGTAAGGAAGCTATTGTTTCTCATTTACTTATGTCAGTATGGACTCATGGATTTTTTTTTATTCTGTGAGAGTTAGTCTGGTACTATCATTACTTATTTTACTGCTTATTGTTTAAACTTTGATCATAGGACCTCATTCAGGCTGACTCCTGGGTTTTCTTAACATGCTCCCATTCTTTATTGAGCATTTTCTTATTTTCTGCACCTCAAGATATTCTATTCTCATATTTTTCCTTCCCCAGCCTTGGAAGCACCACTTTTCCAAGGAGCCCCGATCCCTTTCATTGGGATAATTATGTTTAGAAGTAGATCGAAGGTCTGGATGCTAGGTGTGCTCATTGTCACTGTGAAGCCGTGCTTCTGGGTCCTCTCCTGTGGACTGAGCTAAGAAATATGTGCATTGACGTCACATGCACACATCTATAGCTGTTACTGGATCTATCTGTATGTATATTAAATGGCACCATAATTTGAATTCTTTGTGACAGGCACTGGCCTAGTGCTTGCTTAGTTCTCATGATATGAGGAAATGTTGGTATCCCTACTTCACAAGTGAGAATGCAGCGATTGTGTCTTAAATTATACAGGCAGTGAATTCCCTGTCACCCCAAGATACTGCTCTTAACCACTCTTCCATACCTTGCAGTTGCCTTTGCATGTTTAATGGGCAAGTCCTAGCTTCAAGATAGCATGTGAGGATGGGGGAGGACTTGCTCCTTTCATAGCATTATTTTTTTTCATTAACTAAATTGACCATGTGTTATTAACTTTATTTTTTTGATAACTTATTTTTTAGACAGGAAAATTGGTCTTTTAAAAATAATTTAAAAAAATTTATTGATTTTTACACAGAGAGAAAAAGATTTATTGCTCCACTTATTCATTTATTGGTTGATTCTTGTATGTGCCCTGATGGGAAATCGAACTTGCAACCTTGGTGTATCGGGATGATGCTCTAATCAACTGGACTACCCTGCCAGGGTGCAAAATTTGTCGTAATACTTTTGTTTTTTAGGTAAAAGTACTCAACATATGTTTTAAGAATTACTTCTCTGTACTCATTAGTAATTTTTAGTATAATTTAGCTTGTGCTTGCCTTACATTCTTATGGTGCTAGTTTGAGTATTAAGAAAATATCCTTTAAGATAATTCCCTAATAGGAAATACAGTCAATAATATTGTAATAACTATGTATGGCACCAGGTGGATACTGGAAATATTGGGGGGAGGAAACACTTTGTAAAGTATATGACTATCTAATCACTACGCTGTACAAGTGAAACTGAGAAATAATATTGAATCTAAACTATTATTGAAAAATAAAATTAAAAAAAAGGTAATTTCCTAAAACATTAAAAAAAATCAGCTTGACTTTCCTTAGGTAATATTAATTATCTAACACTTTTAAATTTTTAGTTCATTAGCAGTTTGTGTTTGGTCTTATAACACTACTTTTGTATGTAAAATAATGGCCCTGATGTGTTTGCATAAGAATATTAAGCTTTGTTATGTACACCTAATTTTGGCTTCCTGTTTGGGAATAGTAGAAAGGGAGAATTAAGGAAGCAGTCACTTGAATATAGAATTAATTTTTCTTATTAATGTAGTATATTACTTTTATATTCTTTCATTACTTGTATAAATGTATATTAGTTTTATATGCTGTTGATTGTCCCCACTTTAGAAATGCATAGTCAGTTTTTAATTTTTAATTCCAGTCTGGCTTGCTGCAGGACCACTTTTCTCACTTGTCTAGGTGCTGTGGGCCCAGGAACATGAGCAACATTAGCTCTGTAAAACGTTAGGAAGGAAATCTCTACCGATTTTATATTTAGATTCAGTATAAGATATGAATGATTTCTGGATTACCTAGCCTAGTAATCTCTTTCATTATTGTGGAATAGTGGAAGTTAATAAAAATTTTATTGCTTAATAATTTGTAGTGTTTTTTAAGTCAAAATATAGACCTAAAATAATTTTCATTCAACTGCATGATTAAAATAGGTATAAAATATCAATTATGTATAATGTACACAGAGATTATTGAAAACAATATACAGAGAAATTCAAAATTAGCTCTCAATTACTAATAGTAGATATTTATACTATTTGAAGAAGAAAGATTATGTGGGCATATACTTGAAATTGCTGCTTTTAACTATGTGATACCAGGAATATAATTATCTTGTAGTAAAACCTCACAGAGGCTTATTCAGTGAGGACTTGTTAGGGCTTGTTCATTATCTCTTTTAAACCCTTCTTACTTTGAGGAAAAAGGTGGTTCATAACTTATAAAATAGTGCCTGCTTGCTTCTCATTTAAAAGAATGAAACCTACAGGACAAAAGGGGTCCATTCACCTGTGCATATCAAAGCCAGTCAAACATGGACAGGAATTTGCAGCAAAGAAAGTAGAGGTTTATTAGATGAGGAAATGGTGCCAAGCCCAGAGTCACAGGTAAGCTAGTGCTCAAAGACCTTGCTCCCGGTGGCTTCCAGTGGATGGGTTATATGGGGGGAAAATCAGTGATCATGGTGACTAAAAGACTGGGTGTCTTGGGCTGTACTGATTGGTTGGGACCATGATAGGGAGTAGTTGGTCCCTGTATCAGGTCTTGAGGTCTTCTGTCTGTTTTCATGAGGGTGTGCTCTGTAGAACCCTTCTGCATTCATTGGCTTGGAGCTGAAACACAACTGAGGTCAAGATGTTATCTTTAGCTTGACCAAGATTCTGTTTCTGTGGTCAACAGACCCGAGGTTTTGTTCTTAAGACAGTTTGATACTGCCTGGAACCCCCCTGTCCTGTGGGCTTAATGATTAAGGGAGTGGACATGCTAGGGAGAAGGGGGCAGGTGAGTCAGGGTGGCGGATGAGGCTAGTTTGAATCAACAGGAAAGAAAGGAAAAAAGGTCATATTAAAGAAATGAAGTTTCTGCACGGTTACACTACTGAGAAATGATGTCTTTTCCGTAAACTCAGAACAATTGAATCATGGATACATGTTTGCATGATACAGTTAGATTAGTATCATGGAAAGCAATTACACTGACCCTGTAGGTACAGTATGTCAATGTTAAGAAACATTCAAACCTTGAAATAATTTTTATGAGTTTGAGTCAAACTGACGATAATTGCCAGGAAACAAAATCTCAACGGATTGAGAAAATCCTCCAGAGAATGGCAGTTTTATATCTTATTTTATACATTGCAATAAAAAAAGAAGACATAAATTGGTTACATGAAATCCATTGGTGATAGATTAGGGAGGTGGCAAAAAGCAAAGCTTGGAAACCTCTGGGATTTGATAAAAAGTAAAATGATAGACACATACTTCTTTTACATACATGGGTGCAGGATAGTTAGCAGTCAACAATTAAATAATGAAGGGATTTATGGTTTCTGCTCTGATGTGTACCTGTTTTTTGAGGGCTCTGGGAGAAAAAATGACTTTGACATTCCCAAGGTATGTTGTAGTAGATGCAAAGAGATAACAGACAGGCTCAGTTAAGGTGAAAATTGACCCTTGCCAGGGAATATTCTAGCCTAGGACATGACTACCTGCCATAAACTACTTTTAGTTAAAAATTTTTAATTTCAGATGATCCTTTGTGGTTATTTTAGCTCTCTGAGTTGGTAAGGCGGCCACATAGGATTCCCCTGAGCTTGTCAGGTTTAGTATTTGGCCTCTTTTGGTCCACAAGTGGCATTTTAAAGAAATGTGTTTTGTTTATTTTATTACATATTTCTAATCCTCACCCAAAGTTTTTTTTTTTTTTTTTCGATTTTAGAAAGAGAGGGAGGGAAAGAGAGAAACATCGATCAATGTCCTCTTGTATACGTCCCAATTGGGGATCGAACCAGCAACCTAAGTATGTGCCCTGACTGGGAATTGGACCCATCACCTTTTGGTGTATGGGATGGTGCTCCAACCAACTGAGCCAGCCACTGGGCGAGGGCTAAAGAAATTCCATGAGTCTGTTCTCCAAGTAAGCAATTTTTGTAGATTATAATGCTGGCTTTGATTATTGTTTTTGGATTCTTTTGGAGATGTTGGTAAATCATTTTTATTGTTCTCATTGGTGGCAAAACAGATCTTCATATCTTTTTTTATCCTCACCCGAGGACATTTTTCCATTTTTTATTCAGATAGAGTGTGAGGGAGAGAGAGGAAGAGAGAGAGAAACATCGACGTGAAAGGGACACATTGAGTGCCTGGGGCTACCCGCACGACCCAACCAGGGCCCGGGACAAACTACAATTGAGGTACATGCCCTAAGCGGGAACCAAAGCCGGGTCTCTCTGGACTGCAGGCAACATTCTAACCGCTGAGCCAAACCGCCCAGGGCTTCATATCTTTAAAAAAAAATTTCTTTATTTAGAGAGAGAGAGTAAGGGAGAAGTAGGGAGAGAGAGAACATCGATTGGCCACCTCTTGCATGCCCCCTCTGAGGATTGGGCCCACAACCTGGGCATGTGCCCTGACTGGGAATCGAACTGGTGACCTCTTGAAGCATGGGTTAATACTCAACCACTGAGCCATACCAGCCAGGCAGATCTTCATATCTTGGGAGTACATTTAGTATTAGAATGGTCACAGGTAAAATGAGGACAAATCTGATGAATAAAGTATGTCATAAGATACTGAACAATGAATGTTGTTTTAGTTAAACATAAGGCATTTTTGTTTATCTTAATGCATTCTGAAAACTTTTAAAATTTTCAAAAAATGTTTCTTGCAGTGATTCTTCTACTTTTGTAAGTGGAATGCTTCCCCTCTCTGTTGACCTTCAGACTAGGAGCTCCTGCTGCAAATATGATAATTAACTGGAGGAATTCTGCTTGAGGCTTGAGTTTTTGCTAGAGCAGCCCCTTGCCAGAGGGCATCCCCTCCCAGAGTTGGGAAATATGTACGAAATAATGACTGTCAAACACCACTGGAGTCTCTGGACCAACTCAGAGCAACGGATAATGGACCATCCAAGAACCAAGGGATTTAGAAATTTTGTGCTTTTCTTTGGATACCTTTTTGGGATATAACACTTTTGTACCTATAACACTTTTGGATTTCTTAAGAATCTCACAACTCATACAATTTCAGCAAAGAACTCATAGCCATTACCTAGCCCAATAAATAAGGTATGGCCTCCCAAAGTGACTGCTTTAGGAACAGCCCTCATTTAGATATACATTTGCTAGAGATGTGTTGAGGGCCGGGAGAGAGAGAGAGAGGTTGGAGAGAGAGATGTTTAGTTTGTAGTCACGTCTGCTTGTGAAAGAAGGTAGTATGTGCTTTTTGGTTACTTGAAAAAAGTTCTTCACAAGGCCATCAACTGAGTTTCTAGTTCATAAACCCGGGAGAATAATGTGTGGTATATATATATGAAATATGTGTGATAAGCTTACCTCAGTCAGAATAGAATGTTTAGCTTGGGTGCTCACGGTTTCAGAGAAATCATTTTAAGATTGCTGGGCTGTTACAATTCTTGATAGTTTCTTTGTATATTTGTGTATAGTTTATTCATTCGGCAAATGTTCTTTGCACATGATGTGTGTTACAGGGTATAGTGCTGGGAGATGTGAAGACATGAAAATGAACTAGACATGGATTCCAGCAGGCAAGAAGTTTTTTGTTTTCAGCAAAGAAAAAGCTTTCATATTGTATGTTATATCTTAGCAGTTATTTTAGTAAATGGTCAAGCTTTAATGTACTATTCTTTTAGTTTTTAATAATATAGGGGAGTAGGGCCTGCTTCATTAAAAGAGCATTTCCAATTTATATTTTAGAAATGCTTGGTGATCATGTCAACTCAGGTTATAACCTCTTATGTTTGAATTAAGAAAATTAATATCTTTGTAGAAACAAACATTAGTTTATTTGGTATAGGAGATAGTATTATAATTAACTGCCTGTACTGTAAGCATATCTTCTGGACCTGGCCATTTAATCTGAAGTTGCTTTAAATTTTAAGACTGAGATCAGTGGCATATATTAGATTGATAATATGAAAGCGTTTGCGTAAGAAATACATTCAAGGACCACACTTGTGGTCAGCAGAATTTTAAGAACATTAAAGTTACACTTTGTGTTTGGTCTTGGGTTTTTGGAAAGTCCACTTGAACACAATTAAAGTATGAGTGCATATAAAGCTTCTTAAAAAACCCAAAAAGAACAATGCCTGCTTTTGGGGGATAGGGGGCGTTATTTATTTATTTATTTAAAAAATTTTTTATTTATTAATTTGTTTTTGTTACAGATGTTTCTCATTTTTCCCCCATTGACACCCTCCTCCCCTTCCCCCGCACCCTATCCCCAGCTCTGTTGTCCATTTTCATCAGTCATGCATACATGCATGTAAGTTCTGTGGTTTATCTCTTCCCTCACAAACCCCTCCTCCTCTGAGGCTTGTCAGTCTGTACCCCACCTCCATGTCTCTTGGTTAATTTTGTTCAGCAGTTTGTTTAGCAATGCCTGCTTTTTAATCTCAGTTTTAAGAACGGGTGACTATGACATTACACATTAATATCTTGACTTTTTCTTTATAGTACAATATATTAAGATAGGAGTAGATTAATTCTGTGTGAAGCTGAAAAGGCAGTAGACTTCAACTTTTTCAAAATGCAACTAAATGGAAAACATATGGTATATTATCCTCCTCTTAGGTGACATAATATTTTCTGCAGGCTAGTTCTATGTAAAATCAGGATTTTTGTGCACATTTTCAGGGAAGGGAGCTGAATTGGTTAAAAGCTACTGTGTGTTAGGCATTTTATGTAAGTTTTTGCAAGTGTCTAATGAAATAATTTTGGCATGAAGTTTCTGCATATTTCAAGACAAAGAGATTGAGACTGGGGAAAGGAAGACACATGACTTAACACAGCGTCCCTCAACTACAGTGTGCGAAACTGACCTCGGGACAGACCTGTTGTCTGTCGCCACAGCCTCTGCTTCTTTGACTGCTTTGTAGTCTCTCCAAGTTAATATTTTAAAGCCATTTCAGTTAGAAATTGAATATTTTTTTTTTATAAATTTTTAATTTATTTTTTTGTTACAGATATTTTACCTTTTTTACGCTATTGGCACCCCCCTCCCCACCCCACCCCCCGCCCCGTCCCCGGCTTAGTTGTCCATGTCCATTGGTCATGCATACATGCATATAAGTTCTGTGGTTTATCTCTTCCCACCCCACCCCCACCCCCTCTTCTGAGGGATGTCAGTCTGTGCCCTACTTCCATGTTTCTGGGTCTGCCGTATTCCTCAGACTGTTATGTTCATTATATTTCGTATATAAGTGAGATCATGTGGTATTTGTCTTTTTCTGCTTGGCTTCTTTCACTTAGGATAATACTTTCCAGGTCCCTCCATGTCATCTCAAAGGATAAGAGATCTTTCTTTCTTACCGCTGCATAGTACTCCATTGTGTGTATGTACCACAACTTTTTTATCCATTCGTCTACTGATGGACACTTGGGCTGTTTCCAGATCTTAGCTATTGTAAATAGTGCTGCTATGAACATGGGGGTACATATATTCTTCCTGGTTGGTGTTTCAGGCTTCTTAGGGTATATTCCTAGCAGTGGGATCACTGTGTCAAATGGAAGTTCAATTTTTAGTTTTTTGAGGTAGCACCATGTTGTTTTCCATAGCGGCTGCACCAGTCTGCATTCCCACCAGCAGTGTACTAGAGTCCCCTTTTCTCCACACCCTCGCCAACACTTGTTGTTTGATGATTTGATGGCGGCCATTCTGACAGGTGTGAGGTGATACCTCATTGTTGTTTTAATTTGCATCTCTCTGATGATTAGTGATGTTGAGCATTTCTTCATATGTCTTTTGGCCGTTAGAAATTGAATATTAATGGCTTTTATTAGAGTAGGTGGTTTTATTTGTTTGTTTGTTTTTTTTAGTTGCTCATCATTTTGTAATTTCTTCTTTTTTTAAGTCATTTATATATGATCCTTAATAGAAACTCCCCCTGCTCCTTTTTTTAGAAGGGAGAGAAAAGAAGATGTGTACTTTTGGACTCTATGTCACAGAAGCATGTTCAGTTTAATTTCAGCACTGAGTTAGGAGTTGGAAGTAAGTGATTTCTTTTGTTATAGAGAGCAGTGTCATCTGAGAGCCACCTGGTCCAGTCTCACCCCCTTAATTCTAATTGTAAAGTGATCTCCCAGTGGAACATAAATATATCATCATCTTCATTTTTGGATTCTTCTTGAACCTCTAGTGGAATTCAGTGAAAGAATCACACTGCCTTAGTACAGGGCTCTGTACCTCTTTAACCTACTCTTCTTGTTTCACCATCACTGCAACTATTACATACATATAGTGTCCTAACAGTTTGTAAACATGTTCATATTTACCGCTAATTTCATATAGACTGTACCTGAAGATAAAGACAGAACAAGGACTTTGTTAACCTAGGCTTTAAAAAATCATTAAAAATATTCTGATATTTAGATTTCTGACATAAATTATTTGTATTGGTAATCAGTATTTGTTGCTGTTAATCTTCACCTGACCATATTTTTCCATTGATTCTTTTTAGATAGAGTGGAAGGGAGGGAGGGAGAGAGAGAAACATCGATCTTAGAGAGACATATTCATTGATTGCCTCCTGCACAGGCCCAGTTGTGGCCAGGGATTGAACCTGCAACCCAAGTACGTGCCCTTGACTGAGAATCAGACCCTCGACCCTTTGGTCCATGGGTTGATGCTCTCACCACAGAGCATCACAGGCCAAGGCTAGTAATAAGTATTTATGAGATGTTTAGTTATTTGCTGAATAGAACCTTTTTCTTAATGTAACCCAGAGTTTCCTTGCAGAAATTCTTTATTCTGTAGCCAAAAGTGGTGCCTTTTATCTGAAGGTTCTGAAGTCCATCTGAATTATAGTGAAAAATAAATTCTGTACTGATCATTTGCAGTGTCTGTAATGCAAGTGGTGACCATCAGCTTATAAAGTTGAATCTTAGCATTTCTAAAGCTCAGAAGTTAAGAGAAAGGTTATATAAACAGAAACACAGCCTTTCATATACATTAAAATAGCAAGAATATCTGTTGGTCTGTGAACTGCTCTTCTTATATGGGCATTTTAGGCTTATTTTATAAGCTTTTACTATCTGTATATATCCTATGTACTGGAAAACTAGTCTTAAGATAATTAAAAGTACTGCTTAACTTGCCAGTAATTTACTTTCACTTCCCCTTCCTGATTACTGTGGAAATATTCTTATTAGTTTATTTGCATGAACTAAGAATATTCTTCACAAGTGTTAATTGTTTTCTAGTTATTTTTGCCATTGTTGTGTTACATAGAAATTTGAGAATTTTATGAACTTCGGCTTTGTGTGAGGACCTGACAGCACAGCAGTAGTAGAAGTAGACATTTTTCAAGGTGTGGCTTCCAACAAGAATGTGTGGCAGTTGTGGCAGGGAGGACACTTGTCATTGGATCTCTGAGCTGTATTCCTTCTATCAAGTCTCTCCAAGAAGCTCAACTTTCACAGATAGACGTTTTAAAGACGTCTTAAAGACGTCAGAAAATGAAAGCAGAACAACTCACAATGCTAGAATTTGGTGGGAGAAAAGAATGTGGAGATTAAACTGTAAATGAGACCTCTGGGCACATTGCATGGTAGTATGTATGATAAACAACTGGGTTGAAACAGTCAATGAATGAACCAGCCAGCTTTTTTTTTTTCCCCCCACCAGACCTTGTGTTAAGGGAGATGCAGTTTTGGAATCCTAACCTAGGAGTTATGGAATGGCTAGCCTGAGCTGGGAAAAATTCTTTTGTGATCTCAGGAGTTGAGTACGAATTTGCTCTTCACACCAAATTTCCCTTTTTTTTTTTTTTTTTTATCCTCACCCGAGGACATTTTTTTTTGTTCAGATAGAGAGGGAGGGAGAGAGAGGAAGAGAGAGAGAGAGAAACATCGACGTGAAGGGACACATCGAGTGGCTGCCACCCGCATGACCAACCAGGGCCGGGGACAAACTGCAACCGAGGTACGTGCCCTTAGCGGGAACCAAACCCGGGTCTCTCGGGACCGCAGGCCGATGCTCTAACCGCTGAGCCAAACCGGCCAGGGCCAAATTTCCCTTTTGTTGAAGAAAGTAGATGGGTAATGGTGACAAAGTAAAAGATGCTTTGGCCGAAGCTGTGGAAGGTGAGCAGCAGCTGGGTTAAAATGAGATTTTTACAGTGGAAATTGCAGAGGACAGACTTGATTTCCTAAGTAAAACCTAAGACTAAAATGAAAGTCAATATAAGAATTAACTAATGAGCCTGCATGTATTAATGAAAGACTCTATCGTTTGGAAGGATGTGGACAAATGTAATTGAAAAACTATTTATATATAATTTGGTCTTAAAAATGCTTCAATTTGGAAGGCCATTGATACATATAATTGATTGCCATATGTTATACATAACTTTCTGGAACACTATCACTTTTGTGGCTTCAGGGATAAGTGCACCTTGTAGAAGTGTAATAACATTGGTTTGTCACCTGGAAATGGAGCTGAGTATGTATTGGTAAGGAAAGCTGTGTGGTAAATAAAGATATTGCATATCTTAATTGGCACATTGTCATCAGTGTTTTCTTTTCTCTATCTTTAAATTTACTTTATTGAAGTATAATTTACATTATATTTATTCATAAAACCCATTTTACCTCTACAGTCTTAAAAGAAGGTTGTCATTATTTTAAAATGAGTTCAAGATGACTGAGAAATGAGGAAAATTGCTTTTCATTACATAAGGAATTATATGCCTTATAATAAAAAACTGAAAAACCTCTATTCAAGTTCCTAAAATATAAATTATTTATTGCTAAATTTAAAAAATTTGCAATGTTTAAGTAGAATGCAACATTTCAAAAAGATGTTTTAATATATTGTAAAAGGGTGGGGGGACTCTTCATTAACGTGATATAAAATAGGATGCATGCTGATTTTTCTGATTTCTACTTCTTTTTTCCTACTTTAAACAGAGCATAGAAATATGTAATCTCTCTTATTTTTAATCTTGTTAGTTCAGCAGTCTTTTGTCATGAGATGAAAGCACAACACTACACGTTTGAACCAACACTCCTGCTAAGTGCACTGGTTTTGATTTTGTACTACATTGTATATCTATATTGTACTACATTGTAAATTAGGTCTTGTCAAATTTTTTGTTAATCCCAAACATTATTTTCTTTATATTTGAGTGCGAACATGCATGGTTGATTAGAATCTTCACTTTTTAAAGCGATAAAGAGAAAATCTCGTTCACTCTTGTGAATTCTAAAATACTTTGGTTCCATGTCCTAATTTTTCTTAGCCTGGTATTATGTCCAAACTGAATGCCCAGTAATAGTTAATAATTCGCACAGTTATTGAATTATTTTGATAAAAGTTTTAAACTCTTTTTCTCAATTTTTTTAACAGGTAGATGTGGGAAAAGTTTATTTTTTAATTGTCTTTCTTTGGAAACTTGATCATTTTTCAACATGTTCCACTTTGGCCTGACCTTTTCTGGTCACTTGAACTTGTTTACATTTCTTGTAGCATGTGAGTCGTAATAATTCAGTGTGTGTGTAGTTGTATTAATTTTTGTCAATAAACTGCTGTGGAGTGTTACATTGTGTTAAGATGACAAGTCTTCAAAATTGCTGGCAATCTGGTACAGAACCACTTAAAGTATTTTTAATAATTTTTATGAGAGACAAGTCAACTTAGACCCATAGATTTTCAGAAACTTGACATTTATTTAATTGCTTAATGAGTCAAATTACCCTTTGAGATTTTATGAAACATTTCTTTGGATAATTTAATTTGAAATAGCCTGTATTTAAACTTAAAAGATTTTAAATCTTTTTATTGATTTAGAAAAAAAATTTTTTTAGAGAGAGGTAGGGAGAGAGAGATAGAAACATGAATGAGAAACATCTATTGGCTGCCTCTTGCATGCCCTCTACTGGGGATTGAGCCCACAACCCCAACTGTGCCCTGACCATGAATTGAATTGAGTCACACCAGCTGGGCTAAATTTTTTTTTTTTTTAAAGGAAATGGGCATTTGTATGTCCTTGGGAGAAGTGTCTATTCAGGTCCATCTATTTTAATTGGATTTTAGTTTGTTTGATGTTGAGTTGTATGAGTTCTTTATATATTTTGGATATTAATTCAGAGCCGTGGCTTGCAAATATTTTTCTCCCATTCAATTGGCTGCCTATTTATTTAGTTATTTAATTTTAATGTCTCTTTATTGTTAAAAGTATTACAGATGCACCCCCACCCCATTAACCTTCTCCACCTGGTTGCCATTTTATTTTGTTAGTGGTTTCTTTTGCTGTGCAAAGCTTTTTAGTTTCATACAGTACCGTTAATTTATTTTTGCCTTTACTTCCCTTGTCTTTGGGGTCAAATTCATAAAAACTTCTCTAAGACCAAGGTCCATGAATTTAGTATCTGTGTTTTCTTCTCTGTTATTTATTGTTTCAGATCTTATATTTAGGTCTTTGATTCATTTTGCATTAATATTCGTACATGGGGACGAATTATAATTGGATAAAGAAGATGTACATACATACAATGGAATACTACTTAGCCATAAGAAAGGATGGAATACTGCCATTTGCAACAACACGGGTGGACCTTGAGAATGTTATGCTAAGCCAAATAAGTCACTCAGAAAAGCTAAGAACCATATGATTACACTCATATATAGAATATAAAATAAACTCATAGACACAGATAACAGTATGGTGGGTACCAGAGGGAAGGGGATTGGGGATAGTAAAGGGTAAAGGGGGCAAATACAAGGTGAGGGAAGATGATTTGACTTTGGATTGTGGGCACACAATGCAGTGTACATATGCTGTCATAGAAATGTACACTTGAAACCTATGTGATCCTATTAACCAATGTCACCCCAATAAATTTAATAAAAAGTAAAAGAATAAAATATGGCCAGATGATAAATCACCAAAGCTTCACTTAAAAATCTGTATTTTTTTTTGCATTGTCATATCTGATCTTAGAGATAAATACTTTTTTGAGATGTTGACACCTGACTGTGTAAAATAGTGTTGGTTCTTTTTGGTCTTTAAAATTTGGGTGGGTTTGGATTAAAGAAATGATGAATTTTTAGCTCTTGGACTATAGATGGCAGTATTTTATTACATGATCACTGCAGCTATAATATACATGAAAAGTGAATTTCATGGTACAAATAGTCTTCTGATAAAAATTAATTAACACTTTTTATTTTTACTTATTGCTTTTGAAACTTTTTACTAGTAGTACTATAAGAATTGAGCAAATAGACTTTTTCAGAGGTAGCATGAGCCTGGGCAGATACCCCACAATCTGTATGGTAGAGACCAGATGTGAAATAATTCAGTCGTTGACTTCTTGACATCTTCGTTGCTCTGTTGCTTTGACTGTGCTCGTCTTAGAGTGTGGTTCTTGCCCTCTTGCCCACATAGGAGGTGACTGAATTGTGAGTTTTTGACTCTAAGGATAATATTTGGTACCTTTACCATTACATTGCTTTCACATTTAACCTTCGCATAAAATGTAACTTGAATTGCTCATTAATCCTCCAATCTATTAACATATGTTAAGGTTAAAGAGGCTTAATATTAAAAGAGGGTGGAATAAACCACAGCCCTTATAAATGTCCCACCCATTTCCACTTTACCAATGTGTTGATGATTAATTTAAGGGGAGCTGATTTGAATGTCCACACATTTTCAGAGACTTTCCTTTTTGGTCCTTCTTTCAATGTAGCTTGATGATTCTCAAATTTAAGAGTTTCTAAGAATTTTTGTATAGTATTGTACACACAGATTCATGTATATTTTAAATATAGGTGTTTTAAAGGCTTATTTTGGAGGTGATTGTGACTGTACATTAGATCCCCGAATCTGATCATTTTAGACCCTAGCTCCGTGTATACACTGCATCTCTGCTTACACTGCTGCTACTGAGCTTATTTCCCCTGACTTAGAGACACAGAGGACTGATACCCTAGCTAGTTCCTATATTACAGTCATTGATCTGGTTTACACGATCTCTCCCAAGGCATGTGAGTTCCTTCTATCTTAGTCATCCTTATCTTTGACATGTCAGAGAAATTGTTGATTAGTGGTGAAGAGCAAACTGTAGTCCGCTATTAATATTAAGCCATACTGTAAAACCAGCTATTGTATTAGCCGTATGACTTTGAGCAAACGACCATATCTCTGTGCTTCAGTATCATTTATTTAATGAAGGTGACAGTCGTGGTTTTTTCTAAAGATTAAATGTTAGTGCATGTAAAGTGTTCAGTGTGTGTGTTGTTATTACCATCATTAAACATAGTACCTGGCACAAAGTAGGGATTCAGGGTGTTGTGTGTGGGTGTGCATGGGTGCGCATTAGTGAAGAAGTAAAAAAAAAAACAACTTTGATTATACTGTTTTGAAGTAACTTGATTCTTCTTCATAACAGAATAAGAAATGTATATTCTAAAGGTTAAATAAATGTGGCGTGTGTGTCTGTGCGTGTGTGAATCCCTTGAGCTTTTCAGTAGAATCCCATTTAGGTGGCTGTCAAGTCCAGTCTCAGTAGTCTTGACATGTCTTGGATAAGATCCTTATACTATCACTTTTCTTGACATAGGCACTACAAATTATATTGAATCAGAAATCTAATTTAATCCATTCTTATTAAATTGGAAGAAGTAATTGCTTTCAATTTAATGGGATGGCATTCAGTATTAGAAATTTTGATGTTCCTTCAAATTTAATAAAATTTGGGTGTATATATATATTTCCATGTATTTGTGTGTATGCCTGTGTACTTGCATAGAGAAGTGATCCTGGAGTATGACTTGTATTCAAATGCTGAGTTATTTGCAACAATGGCTAATGGAGCATAGCATAACGGTGGCAATGAGAACAGTACTTTCTCATTCTGTTTTCCCTTTCCGCTTGGAATGAAGCAGAGAGAAATAAAATTAAGGCCCTTCAAAATGGAATTTTTTTTATCCATTCAGAAACAGGGGAAGGAGAGTAAGTCTCTAGAGAAGATCTGGAATGTTGTTTATTCTTGAGGGTGAGCATCCAGCCCTCCTAATGATGAAAAAGGAGCTGTGAGTGACAGTCCTTTAAAAATATCTTCTTAACATTATATTCGGTCTTGCTCACTAAGTCATTTTTTAGAAATAGCTGAGTTTACCAATTTTCTTGTCTTCTATTGTGCATTTTCTTGAATATGTTATGAACAAGAGGTTACTACTTAATGACCTAAATCTATTTCTGAGTTAATGTCTAATTATTGCATTTGACCATGGAGTTCTGTTCCACGGAAGTTGTGATACTATGGCCTGTCCCTCTGGCTGGCTCTTTGCTTTCACTGTTCTAGTATTCAGTAACCATTTTAGCTATCATCATGTTAGCTACTGCCTTCTTTCTTGCTTGTTTTCAATTGAGTTGCTATATAATTTAAGATAGAATCATTACTTATTAACTGTGATTTTGAAATCTGCTCTATAAAATACTTGATGACTGCAATTTGAATAAAATTTATATCATCAACAAGTGAATCAAAGTTAAAGTTAGATCATTGAGAGTGTTTTCTTTTTCCTATATGGAAGCTGAATTGTTAGCTAGCTTATAAAAATAAAGGCACTATGAGGGTGTTCTAGCATAAATATGTTACAGTCTAATAAAACCATTCAGGAAATTACTGACAGATATAAAAGTGGAAGACACTGAAAATAGTATACAGACATCTGAATATAAGATTAAATTTAGGCCCTGGCTGGTATGGCTCAGTTGGTTGGGCATCATCCCATGTACCAGGAGGTTACTGGTTTGATTCAGGGTCAAGGGCACATGCCCAGGTTGCAGCTCCATCCCTGGTATGGGGCATGCAGGAGGCTCTCACATTGATGTTTCTCTGTCCTTCTCCCTCTCTCTAAAAAAAATCAATAAATTATTATTATTTTTTTAAAGATCAAATTTAGGCAAAGAAGCTTTAGGGGGAGAGTATTTGAAGCTTATTATTTCTATCTCATTTGTAGCAGGTTTTTATCTTGTGACTTAGGTAAGTTGCAAATCATATGCAAGCCCTAAACAAAGGTTGTTTTTCCTGGAAAAAAAAAAGAGAAGCCTTTGCAGTTTTAAATGCAGGTTTTTTTGTTTTTGTTTTTCTATTAGCATAGAGATAGAAAGAATACTGTATTAGAGTTTTTGCATTCGTGAAATGTAAACAGCTATGCGAATGTAGTCAATATATATTCTTCATGTAATAATTTAAGCACCTCTTTTCCTTGCAAATGTATACGAGATACATTGTAAAAAACAATAAAATTATTTTGTAAAACCTTAAGCAACGTAGAAGTGTGTGAATTGTAACATAGGATAGCTATGGGATTTGACTCATTATATAATGTTTAAGGACTTAATATTGGAATTTAAAAACTAGCAATTTTGAGCCAGTAATGGCTCAACCATTCTTAACTGAAGGATGTTTGGATCAGTCATTAAAATTTTCTAAGCCTCTGTTTACTTTGAAATGAAATGATACTCTCCCAACCTCATGAAATTGAAATGAAAGCATAGAAAATATGAAGTAATATTTTAATTCATGAAAATATTTGTAAGTTTAAAAATAAATAACTCATTTACTTACTAAAGCTTTAATGCTATTAAATTGTAAGCTGATGGTTTTTGAATTCCTTGGTTTACTTCTGTTAAATTGAAGATATAGTTGTACAATTTAGGAGCTCAATTCCTAAATATACCAAAAGATGGCACTGTTTACCTACTTTTAATGCTTTAATTTGCTTTTTGATGAAAAAATGCCTTAGATGTTTTATCTGCAAATGTATTAAATTGAGGTTATATTTTTTACTTTTAATTTTCTGTTTTGTAAATGGATCTTTAATTCATGTAAGGTTTTCTAGGACCAGGTTTCATTTTTATTTTGAAATGGTTTGGAATTTCAGATATTTAACAATCATTTTCTAGACATAAACTCCTGTATAATCCAGTATAATTAATGATAAAACCTTGTATTAATGTGACAGCTAATGTTTCATGGAAAACATAGTTGCTTTTGTATAGCAGAAACCATTAATTTTTTTAAGCCTCTAAAAACAATCCAGTGATTAAAACATAACAGCCATAAATAAGTGATTTGTGTGGCTTTTAGGTCATACCACAGAGGTTTATCTATTCTGGACTATTATTTTATGTTAAAAGTACCTTTGAAAATTTAGCAAAATCTTTCATTGTTTGAATTTCCTACTGGCATGGTGTGATGAAAGAAAATCTACGTTCTATGAATAGCTTCTGTAAGGGAGAAATAAAAAAATTAGATAATATGAATTTGACTTGAAGTGAGGATATTTATATAGCAGGATGTGGTGAATGCACTTCCCATGCAGTTGGGTGAAACCTCCTGTTTGTTCATTCATAAGAGTATATTACACCCAACGTGTAATATAAAATGCTTGACTCTTGTTTTGGGGTTAAGATAATTTCAAGTGTGTTTTTACTGTTCCAATTCAACGTAACTTGTATGTTTCATTTTTTAAAAAATTTTCCTTAACTATCACTTTTAAGATGCTAATTTTTAGAAATAAGGAGTTTACATCTTGTACCATTAAAAACTCACTTTGATAATTCTGAAACGACTGGCTGTTACTAAATGTTATGTATTTTGGGGGAAGTTGGGGAGACACTTGGCAGTTAGTTTGTTTTGTGATCAGGTCAGTGTATTATGTGCTTATGTTTAATGTTCACTCTTGTTGCTGCCTTTGTGGATGTTGGTAATAATGATACCTAAGTGATTTGTCCTAATTGTTTAAAAATGCATAATTAAAGGAGGATTTGATTATTCAACAACTGTCCCAGTAGCTAAAGACTATCATTTAGCCATTTTCTTTCAGTATTTGACTATTGTTCTGTGAGCTATAAGTAATGTGAAAAATAGAAGGAATGTATTGTGACACTTGAATACTTTAGAGCCCATACTGTTTGGATAGTTTTATTGTAGAGATTAAGAATCAGTCTTTTAATTATTTAGCAAGAAACCGATCTATTTCACCTATTTCTTTTGTAGATGTAAATTTCTATGGATTTGGTAAATAACAAAGATTAATTTCCTAAATGACTTTGTGTTTTCAGTTTCTTGCGAGGTTAACGACTTAAAAAAATAGGTTTCTTGACCCCAAATGGAGAAAGATAGTTAAAGTGTCCTAAAAATGCTTTAATCAGGTTTCTTCTCCCCTCCCCCAACCCAGGCTTTCCATAATTTCAAATTTGTCTTTCAGGGTAGGAGCTGAAGTAGTCCAGTGTGGTATTAAAGAAGCAATATTTCTTTTTCTCCAAATAATACTTGTGATGAAAAGAAATTCAATCAAACAGCATTATATATTTATTATGAAAAAAAAAAATCTGTTATGCAGGCTCCATTTAAGGCTCCTGAAGAGGCCGTATAATAATGTGCTAATATGCTGATGATTTTACCTTATGACCCTTTGGTGTGGCCTAGATATGTTAATCTGTTATAGCTTTTTAATTTCAGTCATTTGTGTTGGTTGAATATGCTTGTTATTCCATAGTACCACTCACCAGTCTGTGTCAAGGACCGGAAAAGAACAAGAGAAAGTTTAATCAGAATCACTTTCTTTTTTTTTGTTTTAAAGCCCTGGCCGGTTTGGCTCAGCTGTTGGACCATCGGCCTGCTGACCACATAGTCCCGGGTTCGGTTCCTGCTAGGGGCACATACCCCCCCAAAAAAAGAGTGAAGGATGAGGTTTTTTTTCCCCTCCATTTATTGATTTTAGAGAGAGAGGAAGGCAGAGAGAGATAAAAACATTGATGAGAGAGAACATCAGTTGGCTGCCTCCTGCACACCCCCCACTGGGGATTGGGCCCACAACCTGGGCATGTGTCCTGATGGGGAGTCGAACCTGTGACCATAGTGCTATCCAACACCAAAATAGACATGATTTTAAAAAGACTTATATCTGAACATTCACTGAAAATGGTAAGTCCTTCAAGTACTGTCAGCTTTTAATTAGGAAAGAGAGTTGGGTCATTGGTTTTATTAAGCAAGGACTTATTAACATCTTTTGATTTGTTTTTTAAAATGTCAATGAGAAAATATAACTATGATGAGTAATAGATGTAATAAGCAGTTTTTAAGAAGTTAACCATTGTATTACACCCATTTTTCTAATTCTTAAATTTTGAGGGTTATGTGTCTAAAAATCCTCATGATAGAAGAATACTGTATGTGGTTGAGAATTTCAAGATCTTATGATAAAACAGGGTAAGGACAACCAAGGCCTAAAACATATATATTTTAAAATTTGTTAAAATAAAAATATCATAGGAAAGAATTTCTAGGACAAATATAATGGATTTATTTATTCTTCATCCACAAAAACCTTTTCTTATAAATTATTTTTATCTTTCCTACAGAAAGTGTGTGTGTGTGTGTGTATTTTTATTTTGGTACGTGCCCCTAGCAGGAACTGAACCCGGAACTCTCTGGTCCACAGGCCCACGCTCCAACTGCTGAGCCAAACCGGCCAGGGCCATAAAGTATTTTTACTAGGAGGGATTTCTCCCCCTTTTTTATATTTAGCCCTTCATCTGAAAGTATAACACTTCTTTAGCTTTGCCTTGAAGTGGTTGTCACCCATTGTTGGATCTCAGCTGGATCTGAAAGACTGATCAACTCAGATGTCTGAAAAAACTTGGGGTAATTTTTAAATTAGCATACTTGGTATAATTGAATAATTCTCAAGCCTCTCTGAACCTGTGACTCCTCATCTCTAAAATGGGTTATAGAGTTGTGAAAATTAATAAATGGTTGATAAATGTTAGCAGTTATTATATTAAGTATTAATAAAGTAAATTCACCATTATATATAAATGTTTTAAATTTGAGCCTGTGAAACGAACTGGCAACTTAATGGAATTTTACTTAAACATGTTTAATCCATTTTAATCTATTTAAATATCTTTTAGTTTTATATGATTCTTCCTTGCACATCGTTCTTTGATGGTGAGTGTTATTTAGGAAATGATGCAAAATAGGATATTGAAGGAACACATAACACATAATACAAAGATGGCTTCTTTGGGGAACCAGTGAGGCAGAAGAGTGGTTTCATAAAAGGAATAAAGGATTAGGAGTTGGAAGATTTTAGGTCTTGCTTCAAAGATGATATTTATTATTAGTGAATTTATTTATCTTTTTTCAGCTTTTTAAATCTCATCTATGAAGTAACTCATTTTGACTGTTCCAGAAGTGAAGCACTACATTACAGATCGTCAGGTGTGAAATCTTTGAACATTTCTAACTCTGCTCCTCCTTACCGGTTTCCCCAACACCCCCTAAAATCAGGTTCTTCCTTGACACACTGCTATGACTGACATTCTCTCTACTTGTTGCACTTATTAGACTATAGAACTATTTGTTTACATGTCTCGTATTAGACTGAACTTGAGCACAACATCCATTTTTCTTAAAAAAATTTTTTTTTCTTTATTGATTTTAGAGAAAGAGGAAGGGAGAGGGGGAGAGAGATAAACACTGATGAGAGAGACCATCGACTGGCCATCTCCTGCATGCCCCCACTAGTGATTGGCCCACAACCTGGGCATGTGCCCTGACCGGGAATTGAACCAGCAACCTCTTGGAGTATAGGTTGACCCTCACACACTGAGCCACACCGGCTGTAGGCCATTTTTGGCCATTTTTGTTGTACTCATAATACCTACTACCATATTTGCCTATGATAAGCACTCAGCATTGAATGAATTTAATCAATATTCATGTCATTCATGAGAAATAAGTAAAATTTACTAAATGATAGAGACTACAGAATTGTTTTCTCATTTGTGTTGCCCTTTTTACTATTAGGTGTAAAACACTGATGATTTATTACCTCCTGAAGGAATTAAATTTAGCATTTTTCTAGTTCAAGTAGTCTTATAACATTTGAGACCTTTTTATGAGCCTGACCATAGTTAATGATCTTATTGGTGCTTACCAGATGCTGTGACTCATGGGAAATATAAGTATAGATTTCATGCTTAAAGTGGCTGAATAAAATAGGCACATTGTTCTTTGTTAGTTTCCTCAATTGGTTCTTTTAATTTTCCTGTTCTTATTGGTGATACCTTAAGGCATCTGGCCAGTGCTGAGCATTTCTTCCTGACTCATCATTCTTTTTGCCACCTGCCAAAGAAATGCTTTTTCTTTGGTCAAGAACATTTGGAGTTAGATTACATTATTAGTGTAGGTCATGGACCACCTGTTAAGTCTAAGTATGTCATACTAATTAGCATTGACTGCCAGCCACTAGAATGCTTAATTCTTGTGCTCTGCTCTTTTAAACTTAAAGGTGTTGTGGAGGATGGAAAAATCCTTTATCTAAATAAGAAACTAGCTACCAAAGTTGAAGATGCTTTCTCCATTCCTAGTATGATGTCTCTTTGTGTAAAGTAGACTGTATTAAATTTACTTTTATACCGTTTTTCAGGATCATTATAATTTTTCCCTTAGGTAAAAGTCACCCCTTTTTGTGATAATGTACATAAGAGGAAATCAAGAGTTGGGAGTAAAAAGGGGGGAAAATGGTTGATAGGTCATAATGTAGAAGCTTTAACCTTTCAGTCTACAAAAGATACTTTTGGGCTCTGGTACTTACCTTGTATCTGAAAGCCAGGAGGAAGCTGAGAACTGTGTTGAGGATGTTACTGGAAACTTGTGGGATCCCCGAACATGGGAGTCTGTTAACAGTAAGAAAGGAACCGATTGGACTTAGGTTTGGGTACAGTGAAAACTTCTTAGAAAGCATTTTATCTGTTGCAAGTCAAAAGAAATTTACTCACATTTGAATGAAATTGTAGAAGGGAAATTCTGAATTTTCTAGAAAGCTAGACAGAGAACCTTAAAAGCACAGTATCTGTCATTACGAACTGAAAGAGTAAAATGTCACAGTCCTTGCTTTCACTACTATAGTCTATTGTATTAAGTTTAAAGTACATTGGTAGGAACTTCCATGGGCTCTTTTTCTATCTTTGATCTTTCTACCTTATCTCCTTGTTAGATCTTAAAATTCCCCCCAAGTATATTCTCCTGCTATGGGAATTTACAGAAACATTATCCCCCTGATTTGGAAGGGACTATTTTGCAGAGATATTTCTACAAGCGGGAAACCTATGGAATCTCTTGAGAGGGTTGTGTTGAGCTTACGGAGTATGTGCTGTAGGTGGGAGAAAGAAGGAAAAGCTTGACGTTAAAGCAGCATCTATTGACTGAGATTCTGTGCAAGGTTGACCAAGTTGCCTTGTCATCTTGGCCAAGCCATTTAGTCTTTTTGAGCCTCAGTTTACATATATAATATAAAATGAATGCGTTGAACTCCAGGATTCTCTTGTTCTTTATAAATTCATTTATTCATGAGATATTCATTATGTGCCAGCGGTGCTGTGTATTCGGCAGTGAACAGCATGGATGTGGTCTCATCCTTGTAAGAAGACTCCTATTTTCCTATCTGTTGACCTGCCCGTCTCCCGCTCCTTCCTTTATGTAGTAATTGGGTGAAGAATGAGCAAATGAAGCAATGTGAAAGGATTTATTAAACATTTTGGGACCCGTTTGTCTTTATTTACAAAGTGAATCAGCATTTTTGGGGGAAAACACATTATATATCTAAAAATGTAATTAAAATGAAGAATGAATTATCTGTTAGTGGAGATTATTGTGTAACAAGGGAGTGAGATGTGAAAGACTGAGCTAGAGAATGACCTTATTTAAGTTCAGGTGTGCCAGGTATAAATGGAGAAGACTTATCCTTGACACTGAAAAGTAATTTTTAAAATACTTGAGCTTTTTGAGGATATTCATACTTTGGTATATTCTGAAGGTCAGATATAATTTTTTTTTGTGGGGGTGTTACCTCTGGTATTTTAGCTTTATGCTTTTAATCTGGAGAATTGTAGTTTATTATCTCACAAAAGGAAAAAATAATTTAAATAGAGTTAATAAAAATGAAATTTGTACTTAAGTAATACAGGGAGATATCCAAAATGAAGAATCCCGCGTTTGGCTTCTAGATCTAAAATGACATTTGAGTCTGTGTAGGTTGGTTCAAGAGCGAGCATTTAACTGTGTTGGAGGCAGCCAGGTTAGCTCCATAGAATTTAAAACTGACTTTTTCCAAAGATACTGATGAAAGCAACTAAATTTATTGGTTATCAGGTAGTGAGAGAAAGTTTAATTTTCTCCAGACCTGTGACAATTAAGAGGTTGGTTCTAGCATATCTAATGCTTAAGTTTCAAGGCTACCTCTATTTGAGAGCTGTTTTGGGGAGATAACCTTGTAACACATACATTTTAATGAGTACATTACTTTTACCACCTGCTGAAGTAGACTTGGAGTGACTACTGACCTGAAGTGAATGCCTGTGTTCAATATTAATATGGCATGTCTGGATCCAGACAGCAATCTTTCATTTTGACATGCACATAGTCAAAGTAAATTAATGTTTAAAACCCGAACACTTTAGATTCAGCCAGTGTGTGCATTCCATAATAATCCTTCAGAAGCAGTTTACACAGAAATGCTGAGTGCTTTCTTATACTTTATTTATTATATGTATGGGTCCACATTGTAGTATTTGTAACAAGATTTATCCAGTGCTATTTTTTGACTCACTTGTCTTGCAGTGGCAAAAGAAATTAATTATTTTGGGATTTAGTCTTTGCATGTTTTAAATAAAAATTATACTGTTTTTGTATATTCATGCCTGGCAAGATAGTAACCTACTTTCAGTTATATTACTTTTAGATTTTTTAAATTAAACTAATTCCTTACTTTATTTCTGCTCAAATAATTACACATTTTTGAAGATATAGTAGCACTTTTTAATAAACTTGGTTTGGAAATAGTGTGTATTTGTGACTGTCTATGTAACAGGAATATTGGTGGAACATTTTTCTTTTCTTCCTTACATATCATTTTCTAAACTTGCTTTTATTGGTTAAAAAGACATTCATGGCAGATGTAGTAATGGGGAAATTATATTAACATTTAAGTATTAAATTAGCTTGTAGCCAGAGTCTCCTACTAATATGATGACATTTAGTTCAGGATTTTAAGGACTATGTTGCAAAACTCATTGTTATACATTTCCTGTTTCCCTTAAAAAGTATGCTAGATCTGCTTTTGCAGATTGAAAATTTCCATTGCGGATTTTAACGTTACTATTTTACCTTGCTTGTCAGTATTCGTTATTTATGTATTAAGTATATAGTGACCATAATGAGAATAGTATGTTATTGGTGCTGTATGTAAACAAGACAGTTTTCATATCACTTTTACAGTTTAATTTCAAAGAAAAATCTCAAGTTACATTTATTAGCAAACATATTTCAGCTCTAGAGAGTTTTTCATTCTCCCAAAAGATGGCAGATGGAAGTGAACCTAATATGTGTTTAAAGAAAATATGCCGCATTTACATTACATTACATCTCTTTCGTCAGCATGATGCTTTATATTTTGTCTTAGAGTTATAAATGCCATAGTTTGTTGTAAAGATCAAAATTAGAATTTTTTCTATGTCTGACAGAATTTATTTGCTATTCAGAAATAAATGATATTTGCTTTAGACTGTAAACCATCAACAACTGTTAGATTATACTGAATACATTTGTAGTTTGCTGAATCTCAAATATCCCTAACATTAGAAAATGTGTGTTTCACCCATGGTATAGGAGATTTAGATTGGGTTTGGAAACACTGTGCAGTGAACACCTATTGTTTCCATTGAATGATGTCTGCCCTATAGAGGCGCACTTTTTGATCCACTGCTCTTGTAGCAGCAATGGATTTTCCCTGATTTGAGCATAGTCTCTCGCTTGGTCCGGTTTTCAGTTCCCATGTGTGACGGCTGGCTGGCCAAATTAAACATCTGTTTTGTGGCTGTGGAAGACAGTGTAACGAGCTAGCTCACACTTGATTCAAATTTACAACACTGGCTTGATTCATATTACACTGTCACTACCTGAATCAACTAGTTGTGGATAAATTGTCTATATCATATGAACATACTCATTTTTGTTCTGCATGGGGGATTTTTGTCCTCATGTAAGATTTCATGAAAGGGTATATTAGCTTGGATTAATTGGAAAAACCAACATTTTAATGCCATCTCTCCCCCTAGTCAGATACTTTGTGATTTCTACAAAAAGAGAATATATAAAAGATTATATGATTGGGCCTATTATTCCTGATCTGATTTTAATTTACTTACTTTTATAATTTTTCCATGAGAAGGCAGCATGTTATATACCTCCAGAAAGATTAAGTAAGGAGTTTAGGTGGAATGTGTGCATGTGTAGGTTTTTATGGTGCTTAGAAATCTGTACAAACATACTATAGAGTCAGTGCATTTTGTTGAAGTAATAAGACCTCTCAAAAGGTAAGCAGCACTAGGGAGTCCTTAGAGGTCCTGGGCAGTTTAGGTGGAATCTACCCCTATACCTCTATTGGTACAAATAAAATGGGCTAACATTTTCTTTGGTGAAAAGTAGTTCACAACAGACTGTGATATACACTTCTTGCAATTTTATGGACTTACTTCAGAGGGCTGGTTACTTAGAGTAAAATATGTGCATGATTACATATAATCAGGGTTAATTTTTATCAAGGGTCACCATGTTTTTGCTATGGTCTGACAGTCATGACCTACATTAAAAGAGCCCTGTGGGTCTGTCTGGTGTATTTTTTCTTGATGTCTGGATAGTTTATTTCAGATGCTTGTCAGTTTCATTATATATTATTGTTTGGGGCTCTTGCTGGATTTTCAGGTACACCATAAAAACAGTGCTCTTTGCAATTAGATTGTCATGAGGGAGGTTCTGTTTTATTGTGTGAAAACACTCTTTAATCTTGAAGGATGAGTAATTTGGGGGACATATTCCATTTGGTTTTGTGTTGTATTCAACTGGTAGATTATTTTGAAATAAAATGGACTTCAGCTCTCCAACTAAGATTCCAGAGTTGGTTCAGGTAATTAAATTTTAGTTAGTTCTTGGGGAAAATATTTTGGAGTTTTAGTTCAGATGCATTTTTCTTTCTTAGGAAAAATCCAGATGAGTTTATTTCACAACATAGCAACTAAGTAGGATTTATAAGACAGAAATTTACAAATATTTTCCACTTTTTCTGGAACAAAAGGAATGGTAGGTAGTATTCTTTAAAAATGTGATTTAGGACATTTTGGTAACTCAAAACAAAACTTAGTGGTGGTTAAAACTGGGTATTTGGTTTTATTGTTTTGAAATTATATTTAATTTTGGCCATATCTCTCTTAGTAGTTGTAGGGATAAACAGTTTAAACAGTAAGAAAAAAGCAGTTTGTGTTTTTCAGTTTTCAACTTTAGATATCAGTAAATCATTGCTGTAGCTTTCTTTATCTTTTGTTTGCACAAAAAACCTGTTAGAATTATGTCTGGGGGGACCATCTGCTGTGGTTCCCAGTCTTGTCAGTGTGATAAGGGATAAGCTGTATAAACAGGGGCGCACACACACACACAGAGGAGAAAAAAGCAGGCTGCTTTTAGGAAGGGAAAAGTGTGATGTGGATTTAATTTTATGATGTAGCCACAGAAAGTCACAGGATTTTGCTCAGAGTCTATCAAGACTGAGTCTGTAATGTATTTATTTGGAAACCACAGGTCCGTGTTATTTGATTGGTTTATTTTCACATTAATAGTATATCTTCCTTTTTGATTTTATGGTTTCTATTTTGGAGGTCAAGCTTTTAAAAGTTCTCTGAACATATTTCAGTATAGCAGTTGACAATGTACTCTTTTCTAGATTGTCTGTTGAGTTTTTGGATTTTCCTATGAGTTGAATCCTCAGAAATCATCCTTTTCCCTTTTCATTTGCAGTGAGATCATGGTGCTTCATAAGGAACAAGCCAGTAATTTCCATGGCAACGTACTCTATTAAAACATCACAAATTTGTTTTGCCCTTTACCTTTAAACTTGCAAGTGCAAGAAGAAGGAAGTGTGTAAGCAGCAGCATTGTTCTGACAGCATACTGGATTACAGTAGGATTGGAAGAGGGAGAGGAAAGTCAATTAAAATATTAATCTCAAAAGCACCTTGAATTAACTTAGCTATATATATTTATGTGTGCATCTAACTGTATATGCGTAAATGTGTATAGATGAATGAGATATTTCATATCGAATTAAATAATTTTTTCTAGGACTGGAAAAATGAAAATTTCAAAAAAGTTGACTTGAAGACTGATTGTTTTGTATGCATGAGAACAGTGAAAAAAAAGAAGTACCTGAGTTATATTATACATGTAAGCATCACCAATTACTCCAAACATGAGAAGGCTGCCTTTACTTAAAGGCTCTAGCACATTTCCGTTCGTTGTTTTGGCTTAAGGCAGTATTATTTCAACACGATAGTGGCATCTTGAACTTTTAAATGAGTTCTAGGATTTTATCATTTTGGTTTTTTTTTTTAATTAGCAAGTGTTACTGAGATGATGTCGTTGCTTGTTTATGGAATCGGGGAACAATCAGTGTTTTATCATTACTGAAAATTTCATAACCTTTGATATCAGGGATTATAGCGTACATTACAATTCATTTTTTTTTTTTTTATCCTCACCCGAGGACATTTTTCCATTTTCTGCTCAGGTAGAGTGGGAAGGAGAGAGAGGAACAGAGAGAGAGATAGAAACATCGATGTGAAAGGAACACATCGAGTGGCTGCAACCCGCACAACCGACCAGGGCCGGGGACAAACTGCAACCGAGGTACGCGCCCTTAGCAGGAACCGAACCCGGGTCTCTCAGGGCCTCAGGCCGACGCTCTAACCGCCGAGCCAAACCGGCCAGGGCTACCATTCATTTTTGATAATTAAAAATGTTTTCAAAATATATTTGATTTCTTTTCCATATGTATTCTGCAAGATTGTCAAGGTTTATTGGTGTGAACTGTGAGGATGGCACACTTTTCCCATGCTCCCTGTCGCGTACCTTGTGGTGTGTTTGCCAGTGCTTGTTGTAGAGTCTCTCCATTGTACTTCAGAAGTCGGCTCATGTGCCATTTGACAGCACGTACTTTGGAGGAGGAACTTCTCTGTATGTAGGTGGCATGGAGCAAGTGTTCAACAAATGTTGAGAGAACAGTGATCAGAATGAATGGAGTTAGTTATTTGGCATAAACAAAGGTATATATTCTATTTTTTTTTCTGTGTAAGTAGAATACAAAGTTGGAATATGTTTTACATACCTATTTTGTATCTTTTTTATTTTACAATATGTTTGATGTGTTGGGCTCCTTCCCCTGCACCGGCCTGGGCCCCGCATGCAGCCTCCACCAGAGAACCCCTGTCTGCTTCTTTCTTTCCCCCATTACTGTGTGTTGCCAGAGGAGTTGCTGGTCATGAAAGTTTTCAAAGTCTACGGGCATTAGTTGGTGGACCACATTAAAATTTTTTATTATGAAATATTTGACAGAGAAAAGGACTAAAAGAATAAGATAAGGCACAGCTATATACACCCTTTCCGGATTTAGAAATAAAACATGATGGATAGAGCTAACGCTCCCTTATTTATGTATAGGGTGGGGATTAGGTGGGAGTGCACTTTTCATTCCCCCTTTCTGCCTTTTACCGCAGAAAAGCTTCAGCCTTCAAAGGAAATCTTCCCCTCTGCTGTGCTTTCTCAGTCCTACCCCAGGCCTGTGTGTATATTGAACCTGCCAATGTGTTATAACCATCTGTTCAAATGTCTGTCACCTCTACCAGGCTCTGCTTCATCTTTGTGTTCCCAGCACCGCACACAATGGCTGGAACGGAATAGGTGCTCGTCAGTGCTCGTGGCATGCCCGAGCGAGTGAGCGAACAGGCACAGTTCTCTTCTGACAAACAGCGTATCAGCGTAGGATCTGTTTAGCAAAACTATTTCCTTGTCTAGTCCATAGTTCTAGGGCCTTGCTGCTCTGATTTGAACAAATTGAATTAAACATAGAATCCTGTAGAACAGATGCATTTACAAGTCTCTGCTCACACAGCTGCTGGTCTATTTAATAAAAACATTGCTGTTTTGATTGAGTATTCAGTCTTTCTTTTTGTTAACTCTATTAGTATCGTGGTGTAAGCACAGACTGCAAAGTCTCTGCAATGAGTGGAAGAATCAGCCAGCGATCAGAACTGAGAGAGACAATAGGAGATGGATGAGATGGATGTAAATAGGATGCAGAGGCAAAAGGTTTTCTTCTTAGGTGTTGTTTTAATAAATAGAATAAATACATATATTTGTCCTTCTTGGATCATAACTCATAAGTCTTTGAGCCCTTATTTCTTAGGTAATTCTAATCTTCCCGCTCCTAAATCACTTTTGTATAACATTTCTACTCTAAATTTCAATGTACAGATACATTTGCTTTTTAAAAAATTTAAAAACTCAGCCCTGGCTGGTGTGCTCAGTGGGTTAAGCGTTGTCCATGCACCGAGAGGCCTGCTGGATCGATTACCAGTCAGGGCACATGCCTGGGCTTCAGGCTTGATCCCCAGTGGGTTGGCTTGCAAGAGGCAGCTGGTCCATGTTTCTCTCCCTTCCCCTTTCTCTCTCTCTCAAAAAAAAAAAAAATTTTTTTTTTTAAAACTCAGGTATGATTTATATCCAATAAAATGTACAGGTTTTAAGTGTACAGTTCAATGAATTTTTTTCATTTTGTACACCCATGTGCCACCACCTAAAGAAGACAGAATATTGTCATTCGCTCAGAAAATTTTGTTGTACCTTTTCCAGTCAACCCTCCCTTCCCCCTATCCTCTTCAGCAACTGCTCTCTGGTTCTGTTTCCCTTTATTCATGGGCATCGTATAAATAGAATCATGTAGTACGTACCCTTTTGTGTCTGGCTTCTTTCATTCAAAATAATGTTTTTGAGATTCATTCAGGTTGTTGCATGTATACATTCCATTTTCTTCTAACATAAATGTGTAAGTAGCAAATAGAAGTTTATTTTACCTGAAAGCAGAGAGCTTGAGTAATGCTTTAAGAAGTGCTATATTGTTACTAGAACTAAATGACAGCTCACACTTGTGGAGTGCTAGCCCCTGCGCCCAGTGCTCTACAGGCATTATCTCACTGCGTTCTGTGGTTATCTGCTTGCTTAGTTCTCAGTGGGAGACAGACATGCTTGGTGCAAGTCTTGACATCTGATGAAGGACTTGACGTATGCCAGAAGAAACTATCTCGTGTTCTAAAATTCTGCTTGTTTTCCTCAGGACTAAGCACTGTTGATGCTGGGTTTTGATAAACTAAAATCTGAACCTAGAGGAGATGTGTAACGGCGGTAGAAAGGAGGCCTTGGTGGGGAAGAGAATGGTGCAGCAGCTCATTTTTGATTCCCTTCACATTGGCTGCGAAGAAACAGCCTTTGTTATGTGAAAAGTTGTGTTAAGCCTTTCAAAGATGCTTGCAATAACGCAGTGCCCATCTTTTTGTTCAGAATGATATCAGTCCAGCTTGAATTTTTGTGTGTAGATTTTTGTGTTGCTTGCACTTACATAGTACCAACGGTGTTCCAGATACTGTCCTAACTGTTTTATATATATTAATTCTTGTAAAGTGTGAAGTTTTAATTTTTGTTTTGCGTATGAGGATGCGGAGGTACTGAGAGGTTGAAGGACTGGACCAAAGGCACATTGGTAGTGAGGTGGGGTGGAGCTGGGCTTCTTACCCAGGCAGGCTGGTTTCAGGTCCTGCCACAATCCCCCATTCCCAAACACATTCTTTACTTTTCTGTGATGCTGGTGGCGATGCTGGGTGAGTATTGCAAGGGTTAGTTAGTAAGAATTGACAACATCTGAATAGATGTAATGATTGGGACTTACTTTTATGACTTGTATAATTCACAAAGTAGGTCGTGAAATTGCAGGATTTTTGTTTTCGGTGTGGGAGGGTATATTTTGGAAGGAACTATTTGTAATTTGTAATCTGTGATAATAACAGAGCGTGTACTTCAAACCTCCACAAAGCGAATCCCCCACCAACGCTGTGCGTCTTCAAGCCTGTATGTGCAGTGGATTGATGCTT
Organism: Molossus molossus; assembly: GCF_014108415.1. Taxonomy (NCBI): domain Eukaryota; kingdom Metazoa; phylum Chordata; class Mammalia; order Chiroptera; family Molossidae; genus Molossus; species Molossus molossus. Next base: position 20,836,084 of record NW_023425347.1, on the reverse strand, counting down.
CTCAGCTGGTTGTCTGTAGTTCCTAGGGGTGAGTTAGTCACCACATTTATTTCAAGGAAAGTCTCTGAATGTGTGCATGTGTTTTCTTAGTCATTGGCAATTGAAAGTATTATATTAATCACCATGCGGGGTCTTTGTACTCAGAAAGATTGGACACACCTGCACTAGGTCCTTGATTTTGGGAATTTCATACTTGGATTTCAGTTATTTTCAGACACCCAGAAAGTCCATGATATTTAGTAGTTTGTTATGAAAATAATATCAGTTTCATGGAGTTGTGGGGTTATGAGAGTTAAAAATAACTTATGTAGGAATTAACTGTCAGAACGCTAGAGTACAGACTCTAGGCATTTGGTTAGTGTGTGAACTTGGCAGAACTTCCCACGTGTCTGTTTTATTTTTGATATTCATGAACTTGGGCAGGCCTCAGAATGCATCATTTACATGTCAAGGGGCACTGTTGTTCCCCTCGTCCCTCTGGGCCTGCAAGTTCATTCTCGGGACCCAGTCCTCCAGTGCCACTTCTGCCCCTTCGTCCTTGATGCAACAGCTACTTTTTTACTGTCTTTACAGATGAAGTTCCTTTATATTTTATTACCTAGCTCTCCTCTCTAGCTTATAACAGGCTGTTTATGGCTGTCGCCTTTCTTAGCTATGGGTTAAAGCATTCTGGAGAGTATTTTCGTTTTATCGCAGGGCCATTAGCCCTTGTGTCTCTCCCCTCAACTCATGCTTAGGTCACTTTCATTGACACTTTTTCTACCTTTACTTCTTCTATCTTAAAATGCATTATTAGTTTTTAAAAGAGAAGCTTGGATGTGTTTGCACCTCGGCCTCCAGAGCCTCAGTCACCCTTTGATGCAATAGATCATCTTGCTTCCTACTAGCATCGAACATTGGATACTGTGAACACTTTGAATGGGGTTATTATAATGCACACTTTTATTTTATTTTTTTTATTTTTTAATCCTCACTCAAGGATATTTTTCTATTTATCTTCAGATAATGTGGAAGGGAGAGTGAGAGAAACATTGACGTGAGAGGGGCACATTGCCTGGTTGCCTCCCGCAGAACCCTGACCAGGGCTGGGGACTAATCGCAACCGAGGTACGTGCCCTTGGCCGGAATCAAACCCGCAACTCATTTATCCTTGGGCTGATGCTCTACTGCAAAGCCTAACTGGCCAGGGCGACAGTGCACACTTTTAAAGTCAGACTTCCATTTTACTGTACTATACTGTAATTTAAAAAAATTGTACAAATTTATATTTTAACAAAAATAAACGTTCTTTTTGGTGACGGCTGCTTTTAATACATAATATATGTATATTTTTGGAAAGGAGTCCTTTTCCGTGTACTAACTCATAAGATATGTTGACTGTATTTGATTTAGTAAGAAGCCCTTTTAATTTAATTTAATTTTTTTAGTAAGAAGGCTTATAACTCTTTGAATTTCATGAGGAGATATTTTCATAGGCTCTGCTCAGTGTACTCTTACTACGTAAAAGATTCTGAGCTGTGTGCTGTGGAGGACCCCGAGATCAGATGAAAGTCTATCCTTCATTTAAAAAAAAATAGTTCAGCCCTGGCTGGTTTGGCTCAGTGGTTAGAGCGTCCACCCGTGGTCCAGAGAGTTCTGGGTTCACTTCCCACTAAGGGCACGTACCTTGGTTGCAGTTTGTCCCCGCCCCGGTTGGGGTCGTGTGGGTGGCAACCACTCGATGTGTCTCTCTCACATCGATGTTTCTTTCTCTCTGTCTTCCTCTTGTTCTATGCAAAAATGTCCTTGGGTGAGGATAACAAAAAAATAGTTTATGGATTTTTTTAGAGAGAGAGGAAGAGGGAGAGAGAAACATCGATATGAGAGTGTAACATCTATTGGCTGCCTCCTGCACACCCCCTACCTGGGCATGTGCCCTGACCAGGAATGGAACCGGCAACCTCCTGGTGCACAGGAAGACCCCCAGCCAACTGAGCCACACCCGTCAGGGCACTGTCCTTCATTCTTCAAAGTATTCATCCTTTAAGACTTAAAAGGTGTGAAGCTACTGTTTTGGGCAAACCAAATATACTTTCTTTTGTTTGAGTTTAGGTAAATATTTGAAGAAAAATTTATATACTGTTTTGAACTCTTTTTTAAAAAAATTTATTTTTATCTTCACCCAGAGCCGGGAACAAACTGCAACCGAGGTACGTGCCCTTAGCGGGAACCGAACCTGGGTCTCTCTGGACCGCAGGCCGACGCTCTAACCGTTGAGTCAAACTGGCCAGGCCTGTTTTGAACTCTTAATTCATCATGTTTCATTAACTTTCATCTTTAATGCTGTTCCTCATGAAATGTAGGCATTACAGAGGTCCAGGTCGGGTGACAGAGGCAGCGACGCCGGCTGCTCGAGCAGCCTGTGGGATTGAGCAGTGGGAGGTGTACAGCCAAGACGGAGAGCCTGCAGGAGGCGTTCAAGTGCAATCTCCAGTTTGGGGATGATCTTACTTATCTATAATTTATAATAAATATCTTGAAGTTGCAGGTTTTGCCTTTTGCAATAAAATACAAGTCAGTAAATAATGTCACAACATTTAACACCCTAGTTTTTGGTCTAGCAATTTATGGTAAAATCTAAAACGTACTTAGCTTTTACTATGTGGAAGGCATTTTTCTGAACACTGTACATATATTAACTTCATGTTAAGGATTAAGCAGGTTTTTCAAAAATTTATGCTAAATCTTTTTGGAAAAATACAACCAAGCTGACCTCTGGACGCTGGGTTTGGACAAGCTGAGCACCCTCTTCCCTCCCACCCCTGTCCCCTTAAAACATGCGCACACAGATATAGAGAGAGATACATTTTGACAAATAGACATAATAGCAAATTAATAATTGGTTTTTGTAGAGGAAGTATTTTCTTCATGTGGCTAATCCATAAAATACTGTTTTTTCATAAGACATTTTTCAGAGACATGGTCATATATTTATGAATTTTAACATGTTGCTTAACTGTTCAGCATATCTATGAGATATAATACTATGTTCTGAGGGAAATAATTTTAAAAATGAAAAGATTTTGTTCTTGTCTTTATTTCTTCAGTTATCACAAATGGCAAATATGGAAGATCCCAATATAAGGCGATGCCCCCGTTTTCCCAGTGGGAAGATTAAACTGTTCTGGTAAACTGGAATATATAAACATTAGCAATGAAGGTGAACTTGTTAAATAGTCTTATATTTAGTTACATTATACATACATATTTAAAATTGCATTACATGAAATAATTTTTTTTTTTTTTTTTATCCTCACCCAAGGACATTTTTCCATTTTCTGCTCAGGTAGAGTGGGAGGGAGAGAGAGGAAGAGAGAGAGAGAGAGAAACATCGATACGAAAGGAACACATCGAGTGGCTGCCACCCGCACAACCGACCAGGGCCGGGGACAAACTGCAACCGAGGTACATGCCCTTAATGGGAACCGAACCCAGGTCTCTCAGGATCGCAGGCCGACGCTCCAACCGCTGAGCCAAACCGGCCAGGCCAGGGCAATAATTTTTAAATGTTACTTTTCTTCCTGGGCTTTTCATTGTGCGCTGTATTCCCCTCTTCCAGGGCATCTTCACACAAGGCTTCCCCTCTCCGGCACCACTCTGAGTTGACTGACAGTTTTCTAGACTTCACTACTGTTTGACTGGTTTGAAATCCAACATATTTTGAGTCTATGATGTGGTCCCTAGAAATTTTCTCCCAGGTGTCTGTTCTCATAATTAAAGAGCAGTTGGTTTTGTCTTTCCCCCTATAGAAGAAGCATATATGTTGATCTGTACAGTATAACCACTTCTTATAATGCTTTTAAAAATTACTCTTTGAAAGGCCTGTTTACAATGAAATCCAGTACTGCCAGTGTGAGGTTATATCCCTAGGAGTTGCATCTGGGTTAAAGCTCATTGCAGCTCTTTGTGCTGATTTAAGTGACTGATTCGGATGACTTCTCTAGGCTTCCACAGATCCTGTTGCTCAGGGGTCTTCAGAATGATATTCTGTCATTCAAGATAAGGGAATAGAGACAAGTAAGAGCTCCTGGTAAAATGAAAGAGTTTATTAGAGATACAAAACAGTTTCCTATTTTTCTGAGGGATCACTTTTTGGGGAAAATAAACTGTGCCTTCCCTTTGGACATTTGCTTAGTAGCTAGCTAACACTTCTTGGAGAGAATAGATAGGTTGTATTGTAGCCTAGTTTTTACTTTTATTCGGTCACCATTGCATACTGCTATTCCTTGTCATAAATTTAGCTTTTTTTATTTTTTACCTGTTTCTTCATTTTCACATTTCTCTGTTTCATATTATCTTGTTAGATTTTTTTTTTTTAACTCCTTTAGTCAGGTGAACATGTATCACAATTGATGTATTCAGTATCGTAAATATCTGTAACTCTTATTTTGGGTGTGAGAGTAATGTTCTGATAGCGAGGAGTCTACAGAATTGACCACCAGTACATATTGATATATTTCTGGAATGAACGTACCTGTATTCTTTGCTTTCAGATTAAAACTTTAATATTTGAAATCAGACCTGTGCAATGTGGAGAGACAAAATATACTCTCAAAATATTTGCGTGGTAATCTAAAGAACAAAATACTTAGTGGGAGTGGTGGCAGAATGTTTCCAGGATCAACACTTGGCTTGAATGCTCTGGGAGAACAAATTTTTTTTTTAATGGATGGCAGGTGGCAGAGTTGAAAAACAGGTTTTTATAATGGAAATGCTAAGATTCTTAGCTATAGTGGTGTGAATGGTATTGTTGTGATATAATAGATGTATTGCATTATCTTATCTAATCAGACACGTTAGGGAAAGCTTCCCCCGCCCCATTTAGTTTCAGCTTGCTTGTTGCAGGGAACGAGTCCTCTCAACAATTTTAGTTACTCACAGAGTTTTTGAGAGACTAAGGATATTTTTATATCTTTGTCAAGTTTTAATCAATTTAGTAAGCCTAAATTTATTTGATTAAAAATAATACCTTAAGCTAGGAAAATAAGTATAAGAAACAGCCCAGCTGTATTTCAGATTAGAGAATATGTCTTTAATGAACATCAGTAATATCGGCAGTGTTCTGCTGGTTGCCTTTTTCCCCCTAATATTACTGCTCATATTTCACGTTTGATTTGTTTGCAATGTCCTTACTTTTAGAAAGGGGCTCAGGAAATTGAATTACATTTTATATATTTAGTTTCTAATCTCATTCTTACTTTAAGAATCTTTATATTTCTGATGGCTTTTTGTAAGTAGGGGTCTGTACTATCTATAAGTCTAGGGGCGAGGAGGGAAATACCCTACAGGAGTGGGGTTTGCTCATAGGGGAAAGGCACTCTATAGTGTGCTTAGAGGCAAAGGGGCTCAATTATATTCTAAGAAAGAGTTGTTCTGAGTACACAGACTAGTGTTGGAGGGGGTCAGTCAAAATAAAAGTGAATAGTTGCTATTTGGGAATATTAATCCAAATAGGAAGAAAGTACTTTTACACCCTAAGGCTTGAGATGGACACAACCCTCCCACCCCTGTCTGGGAGCAGCAGCACCGTGTGGGGAGGGGCTGTGGGGTGGCCTGTGGTTGATGATAACTGTGACCCCTTTTCTCCTGTGAAATGTTGAGTGTTCACAGTACAGATCTGAGTGGTAAGTCCTGCATAAGTTACGGCAGAAGCTGAGGTCCCTGGGTGGTTAGGTAGTTCCAAGAGTGTATTTGTTCAGTAGAACTTCTGAATAATTTAACATGTGCCAACTTGCTCATACTAGGAATACAAAGATGACTAAAACACAGTGCAGTCCTCTGTAAAGCTGTCAATCTAGTGAAGCATATAGCTTATTCAGAACCATCACAAGAGAATATCCACACATTCCCAATACCAAATCTACCTGCCTGCATAAATTTGCTTCCTGTACATGCTCAGTGATCCCTCTATTGTGATAAATGGTCCATGCTCGCATTTGAGGTCAACTCTACCACTTGTGTGCTTATCCTTCCTCACCTGCTCGAGGACATTGCTCCTGCGGTTTTTGACTTTCTTTGTTGGATTACTTTCCCTCTTTACTGGACCATTCCTATCATCAGACATTCTGTGATATATCCTATTGTCAAATAAGTTCCTTTCTGACACCTATTCCTCTCCAAGTGTTCCATTTCTTTCTTCCTTTGTAGAAAAACTCCTTCCAAGTTGTTGCTTATACCTGCTGCTTCCCCTTCTGTCTCTACTGTACTACAATCAAGCATGTTACTTAAAATGCTCTTGTCAAATTCACCAGTGATCTCTGTATGGCCAGATGCCACTGTCACTTCCGAGTCAGTATTGTCTTTATCTGTTGGCGTTTGACATAACTGATCACTCTTCTTGAAATACTTTCACCGCACTTCCCGGGCACCACTGCCTCTGGTTACTGTTCTCTTCCCATTCACTGACTGTTCCTTAAGTCATCCTTGCTGTTTTTCCTCATCATTATATCTAAATGCTGGAGTGCTCCCAATGCACTCCACCTGTATTCACTCATTTGGAATTGCAGAGTGTCACAGCTTTTAAGTACTCTCTGGATATTGTCACTTTCCAAATCTCATCTTTGTGCTGAATCCTGGACTCTTGGCCTATGTATAATCTGAATTTTGGTATTTAATAGGCATGCCATTGTAACATGTCTAAAACACCTATTCTTCTCCATAGAATCGGTGTTTTTTTTTAGTTGCTTGGGCCTCAGACTTTGACATCAAGGATAACTATTCTTGTTTTCTTTATTGATTTTTTTTTAGAGAGAAAGGAGGGAGAGAGAGAGACAGGAACACTGATGTGAGAGAGAAACAATTGGCTGCTTCCTGCATGTCCCCTACTGGGGATCAAGCCTGCAACCTGAGCATGTGGCCTTGACCGGGAATTGAACTGGGACCATCAGTCCATAGGACGATGCTCATTCAGTGTGCCACACAGGCCGGGCACTGCTCTTGTTTAAAAAAAATTTTTTTTTTTTTAAGTTTTAGAGAGAGAGGGAGGGAGAGGGAGAGGGAGATAGAAACATCAATGAGAGAACATCAATTGGCCGCCTCCTGCATGCTCCCCACTGGGGATCGGGCCCACAATCTGGGCATGTAACCCTGACTGGGAGTCGAACCGGCGACCTCTTGGTGCGTGGGTCAATGCTCAGTCACTGAGCCACACTGGCTGGGCACTACTCTTGTTTTCACATCCCACATTGAATCTGTTGGCAAATCCTACGGGCTCTCCCTTTAAAGCATATTCAGAGTCCTGCCATTAAAAAACAAATTTTTTTTTATCACTTCTCCGTTGGACTAACACAGTGTCATTTTCTTGCCTAGATTATAATAGGTGCCTGATTTATCTCTCTGCTTCTCCCCCTGCCCCATCTGTTTTCCACACAGCAGTCAGAAGTTCTTTGAATAGCTGAGCCAGATTATTTCACTCTTGTGCTCAGATTTCACAATGCCATTCAACGGAACTTTTTGCAATGATGGAAATGTTCTGTTTTGCACTGTGTAATATGATACCCAAGGGCCACATGTGGCTACTAAACTCTTGAAATCTGGTCAGTGCAACTGAGGAACTGAATTTATTCACATGAATGAAAGCCAAAGTCTTTACCATGACTTGTGAGGATTAGACGAGCTGACCCCTTCTTACTTCTCTGACTTCATCCTACAACTACCATCATCACCCTAATTTTCTTGCTGTTCCTTGAACAAACCAAACGTGTTCACACTCGCTGTTCTCTCTGCCTGGAATGTTCTTCCACTTGTGATCCCTCATTTCCAGTCAAGGTGATCTACCCTTAATGGCATATAAATGAAGGTTTCTTACAGTTACAGAGGAAATTAGTAATGTCTTCAGCCTCAGGACTTGGAAAATTTCATAAAGATCATGAAGTTGGAATTAGGCTTTAAAGAATCAGTAGAAATTTGTTTAATTTTAGCAGAAAGATTAAAATATCTAATTTATATTTTTGTTTTCCCTTGTTTTAAATAATTGTGACATTTAGACTACATAAATGAGTATGTAAGTTCTGTAATGTTCTGTAAAGCACGGTGCTGGGCCCTGGTGCTACAAAGGTGAATAAGGTTTTTTGTTTTATTTTAAAGTTTAATTTTTTTTTTCCTTTATTGATTTTTAGAGAGAGAGGAAGAGACAGGGAGAGAGACATAGAAACATCTCTGAGACAGAACATTGATTGGCTGCCTCCTCCATGTCTCCAACTGGGGATCAGGCCCACAACCTGGGCATGTGCCCTGACTGGGAATTGAACTGGTGACCTCTTGGTGCATGGGTCGATGCTCAACCACTGAGCCACACTGGCCAGGCAGGTGAATGAGGTTTATAAGATGTTGTCACTTCTGTCAGAGAGCTCAGTGTGTATGATACTGTTGTAGTATCCACTGACTACAAATAAAGTAGTGAAAAGTTCCAGTTCAGCTTTATTTCTGTTAGCATTTAATTTTATTTTAATTATTTTTTTCTGTGTTGATTTTAGAGAGAGAGGAAAGAAGAGGGAGAGAGAGATGGAAACATGGATGAGAGAGAACATCAGTTGTCCACCTCCTGCATGCCCCCCACTGGGGATTGGGCCCACAACCTGGGCGTGTGTCCTGACCCGGAATTGAACCTGTGACCTCATGGTGCACGTGTTGACGCTCCACCACTGAGCCACACTGGCTGGACTCTGTTAGCATTTTAAATGGTATATTTAATTATTTAATAGTTAAGACATTGCTATGTAAAAAACATACTAAAGAAATGTTAAATACTTGATTACTTTAGCACCTATCTCCTAGCAGTTGATGTGCTTCAAGCTGTTGTTGGTAGGGGTCAAATTTTTTTTCCATTTCCCTTCTCTCTCTTTTTTTAAAATCCTCATCTGAGGATATATTTCTATTGAATTTTAGACAGAGTGGAATGTGGAAGAGAGGGAGGGAGGGAGAGAGAAAGAAGCATCAGTGTGAGAGATACACATTGGTTGGTTGCCTCCTGCATGACCCTGAACAGAGTCAGGGCCAGGGCCGGGAATTGAACGTGCAACTCAGGTACGTACCCTTGACCGGAACTGAACCCATGACCCTTTGGTCCACAGGCCGACGCTCTAGGGTCAAACGGGCCAGGGCCCTTGTCTTTTTCTCATTATGGGATGGGAGTCAATAGGAAGCTGAGACAATAAAATTTTTAAATTGTCTACAAACTTTCAAAAACTATAAATCTGATATGTTGAGATTTTTATTTCTAAAAAGAAGCATTAGCTAGGTTTATATGATAAGCTTGGACTGCTACAGAGTAGATATTACGTGACTACTTGATGAATTTAGTACTTGTTCAAGTCTGGTAGGAATATGTGGAAGCTGTGCCTTAGTTCCCTTTCATAGCATCTTGTGGTTCATTTAGGTATTCTGGGTGATGAATGGGCATTTCAAAAATCCTCTTTCTTTTCTATAACCCCCAGAGTATATTCTTCAAAGCTACCTTCTACATCCCCCCTTACCCTAAAAATCCATCTTTCCTTTTAGCTGCCTGTGTTACTCTTGTATCTTTGAGCCTACCTTTGAATCTAGGACTTGTAAAATTATAAACATTTGTAAATGTTTGATCTTTGTGTCCATGGAACAGCTTTAAAAATCCTCTCTAATCTCTGAGACGAGGCAGTCAAGAACACGGCATCTTCGACTGCAGAGTCTCTGGAGTTTTCCTTCCAGTGCAGCTTTCGCTCTAGCACTCCTACTTTCAGTGGCTCTGAGGGGGGTTTTTATTTAAAAAATTTTTCCCTTTTGCTTGGCAGTTTTTCAAAAGTTTGGAGGCAGAATTAGTAAAATTGTACTTGATTGAACTTTGTTTATTGTTTTCAACTCTGCTTCTCTACTAAGGTAGTTGCTCGGGATGAGAAGAGATCTCCTTTTAAAATACGTATTTGCATCTATTTTACATTTTATTGCTGCTTCTGTTGTAGATATCATGGTCCTAGGAATGAGCGGTTATTTTCCTTGACTAGGCTGAAAAGCTCAAGTTAATCAAGATATCTTTGAGTCTAGTTTAGTTACTATCCATTTTTGTTTTGTAGGATTCTATACTTGTTTAGTTTATGAAATAAAAATATGAAATCTTATAATGTGGAATTTTCTTTTATGGTTCTACATCAATCAAAGCCTTGGTCCAGGCAATAATATTAAAAAATCTCACTGTACCCTGGCCAGTTTGGCTTAGCAGTTAGAACATTGGCTTGAGGACCAAAGAGTCAGGTTCAGTTCTAGTCAAGGGCATGTACCTTGGTTGTGGTTCATCCCCTGCCCTTGTCAGGGTTGTGCAGGAGGCAACCAATTAGTGTGTTTCTCTCACATCGATGTTTCTCTCTCTCTCTCTCTCTCTCTCTCTCCCCCCTCCTACTCTGTCTGAAGATAAGTGGGAAAATATCCTCCGGTGAGGATTTAAAAAATAACAATAAAAAACCTCACTGTTAACAGTGGGAAGAGCTCCTTGTCCCCACTGGTTGCTATTGGGAGTGGGCTTTTTGTGATATCCTGATAAAAAGAATTTCCTGAGATTCGCACAGGAGAATGAGTGATTTTTATTTAAGTGGAATCCAACTCCTGAGTTTCCAAGGTTCCATTTTCCTTTGTCCTGCTGAGGAAGAAGTCCCATTTTGCCTTCTGCAGGGCCAAGATCAAAGCCAGTGTCCAGAGTTTTCCCTCCTTGTTAGGGCACAGTCCAGTCCAGCATCAGGCCAGCTTATTTGTGTTTCCTACTGCAGTACATCAGGCCATTGCATGTGGGGTGTGCAGGACCACATGGCTATGGAGGGAACATGGGCAAGAGCAAAGAGCCCAGAGAGAGTGAACTCCTTTGTTTTGGGATTATGTATCCCCAAATTTTCACTCACTTGCAGTGGCCCTGCCCCCTTTGGCCAATGATTTCTGTTCTCAGGTTTGACTGGCAGGCAGATACCATACCTGTGTCACTCAACTCACTGTACATGTGCCCATCTTCCCCTTTGTCCAGTCCCTTCCTGTAGTAATTTGCAAGGAATGGGCCGGTGGTTCCCTGGGGAGTGTAAAATTGCAGCTTCCTAGTGAAGCTGCCCAAGTGGCATGCCTAGAATGTCTGGTCTTCCATTCCTATTACTAATAACTATCATCTCTTCAGAAAGAAGGTGTCTTGATATTTTTTCAGTTAAGTAGCCCTGTGTGAAGTTATTGATGATCTTTTTGTCTCTGTGAATATCTACTTTGCTACACTGAGAAATTTGCTTTGCATTTTGTGATCAGATTAACATTTTATAAATGTTCAGGTTTGGTAGAATTAAACAGAGCCATTAAAATATATGTATCATAATATCTTGCCTATTTATGTTGGGCTTTTAATTCAGTGATGAAGGTTTTCTACTGTTTTCTCCTTTATACTTAATATCACACACACATAATCTAAGTAGGAGTCGTTTCAGATTGCTTCCTATTTGATTTTAGATGTAATTGATACTCTTACTGAAAGCCAATGAAATTGAAAGGCTTAACTTTGTAAGTAGAGTTTTTGTTTCTTTAATTCTGCAGTTAATAATGATTGTTTCTCAAGTTTCCTTTGGCGGGTGTTTTCATGGAACATTCCAGGATCTTATAGTGCTTCTTGTTTGATTAGCAAATTATTCATCACTTGCCTCTCAGTTCCTTAGTAAAGCAGAGGGCCTCCTAATTCACATTAGTGAGATTGAATTTCAGAAAAAAGAATATGTCATAAAAGATACTTTCTTAATTATTTTATTAGGTACTTTTTCTCTTATTTAGGTGAAATATTAAAAAGGTGAAAGATTTATGTGATCTGTAGAGAAACCGGAGTATTTTTAGGTGAAATATTAAGAATGCAGTTCATGGCTTGGCCGGTGTGGCTCAGTGGTTGAGCGTCCACCCATGCACCAAGAAGTTGCCAGTTTGAGTCCTGGTCAGGGCACATGCCCAGGTTGTGGGCCAAATCCGCAGGAGGCGGCCAGTTGATGTTCTCTCTCATCAATGTTTCTATCTCTCTACCCTTCTCCCTCTCTCTCTAAAATCACTAAAGAAAACAACAAAAAAAGGATGCAGTCCACAGACTGTTGAATTGCATTGCTTTCTGATAGGCTTTAGAGAGGTGGTGTAGGAAAGAAAGCCGGTACGAATGTATGATGGCACCGGGCTGCATACCTTCCAGAGTCGCTTCCTCACTTACTTGCTGTGTGACCTTGAGTAAGTTGTTTAACTTCTGTACGCAGTTTTCCCATCTGTAAAATAGGCTAACAATACCACTTCTGCATGTTTGTTATGAATAATGAATTTAAAACATTTAAGGCATTTAGAAGTGCTTAGAAGTGTTTTGAGAAGAAACACTCAATATAATTGTAGTAGGCCGCTTCTACTTCTACTATCAGTATATTGTTGTTCTTATTGGTATCGAAGGCTAGGTTTGTGTTTGAATTCTTCTTGCTTTGTCATTTAATAGTTGTGGGACTCTCCCAACTTACTTTACCTTGCATCTGAGTTTTCATCTGTAAAATGAAGGTTACATCATGTTGTACCTAATGAAGCTGTCAGGATTGGAGGTGGGAAATGTCAACGATCTGCTAGGGCTGAGTAGGGCACCATAATTTTTTTCATTGTTGTTGTGGTTTTCATATTTTTTCTTGAATATCTCCTGATACCTATGTTTTTCCCTTATCTATTGTAATATTTAACTGTATACTGCTAAATAGATATCTAGAGAGTTTCTGAAAGGAGGAACTCTTGGAATTCAGAGCTTTTAGGCACAACTGAAATAAATGTCTCTTAATTGCAGGCTGTGAGAGAAACATGGTGGGGTCATTAAGTTTTCACCATTGAGGGTAAAAAATGGATTTGAGTGCTGAGATGACATTTTCTCCCTCCTTTACCTCCTGTCTGTCCATGAATATCTGCTGCGAGTTGTTCGCGGTGGCTGGAGTTATGGTGCAGTCCCCGTGCCGCTGTCCTTTATTTGAGAGTGATGGCCTGGGGGCCACAGCAGGCTGCAAAGGCAGAAAGGATTCGAGTTTCAGAGACACTGTTAGGAGAATGAAGTGCATTTCCTTATCTGTAATAATTATGAAACACATTGGAATACTTTGGGATCTTGGGAGGGTTTGGTGTGGGCTAGTTTTGTGTCAGAGTTTACTTTTGCTAATGTCACATACTGATTTTCTTTTCCCCAGAAGGCAGAATTGTTTCTAAACTGAAACCTCCCCTTACTGAGCTTAATCCTGACTTTGAGGGCTGCATAGTGATGACTATGGAGAATAGGTTACCGCCATTTTTGAAGAGAATACATCTGAACCTTCACATTCAGTCTGGCATGTGCTGCGTGTCTGCTAGATCTCGCTGAAGCTAATGACGTGACCTGTCATGAGCTTAGACACGTTTTAAATTCATAAATGGCAGCCTACTGAGAAATGTGTTATGTTCATTAAAATATACATATGAAACTAGAATCAAATTAAGCATTTAAAATAGCCAATGTTATCAACTCTTAATAATTAATTAGTTTTTAGCACTGAGAATAAAGTAATTAAAATATATTTACTACATGCTATAAGATTTCAGCCTCAGGGAGATGAAGGGGGACATTTGTTTTTCATAGATTTAAACATTGGCATTTCTACTTCTATTCTCTGGGAGTTTTGTCTACAACAAGAGAACTTACTGAGTTTTTTAATTATAAAACTATAATTATAAAATATCTTTAATGCTTTTTAGTCTACCTAAATTTAATTGCAGTCTCTCGGAATGTTAAAGTTCCATCTTTTACTTCTACAGTTAATAAAAGTATTTTCTGCTACTGTGGTATACTGTCACATTATTTTATGTACATTTTTATTAATTTAATCTTTAGAATGGGTTATATCTATACGTGGTTTAAGATAAAGATTTACAGGCAAAAGTTTGTTCCTATTTGAATTCCTTATTTCCTCAGTTCTCATAGCCTCTCCAGGTTAAAAAAAAAATATATATATATATATATATGTGTGTGTGTGTATATATATATACACATATATATATATAAGTTTCTTGTATATCCTTCCATAGTTTAGGCGAGCAGGGTGTGTGTGTGTGTGGAGATAAACCAAAGAACTTATGCATATAAGCATAACCAATGGACATAGACAACAATGCTAGGGGGCGGGGAGTTGGTGGGAGGGTGTCTAGGGGGGGAAAGGAGAAACATTTGTAACAAAACTAATTAAAAAAACACACAAATCTTTGTTTTTCTTTCCCTTACCCCATTTAAAAAAGTAGAAATCCAGAGATACAAATAACATAGATAATATATCTTAGATGTTAGATAACAACTTGGAAAGAACAAAGTCACAGTATTGTTTAGTTGGTAACCACTTCACTCAGTGATGTGCCCCCCCTCTCCCCTGGCAGTTCAGGCTGAGTGTACGTTTGCTGAGTCTTCAGAACAGAAGTTCCTGGAGGAGGCCTGCCCTTTCTGGAACAGTTTCTGTTTGACCCATCCTATGCAAACTTATTCACTCATGCAAACACTGGGTGCTTTCTACAAATATTACCACCTGTGTTTTTTATTTGTGTTTCTCAAAGGAGTTTTTGGTAAAATTTGCATAATGATATGGCTCATTTGGCTGTGTATATTGTTAAGAGTTCAAATGCTGTGGATATGGAAGATTATAATGTGTACCAAATAGAAAGGTGCTGTGGCAGGCAACGTTCTCAGGGTAACTCTGTCTTAGGGATTTAAGTCTAATTTGCATATTGAATCTAGACCTATGATTATTAAGCCAACTCCATTTACAGTTGATGAACATTTGCATGAAATTGGTCTTCTTGATAGCTCAAAGTATGTATAGTGAGCAAAATGTTAACTCCTTATGTAGCATGTGCGACTCTGCCTGTCAGATGAAAAACATACTGATAGTCTCTTTTAGAAACTGGCTGTGATAGCAGTCAGAATGTCAGAACATGTCTGACGGTGTACCTGTTCCTCCTGGAAATGCTGGGTGGCATGCTTCAAATCCTAGCAGCTTTGCTGCATCAAATCCCCTTCTTCTGAACCTCTTTTTTGGAAGGGAGATCATTCAGGAGGGGACTGTGGCTTGTGATTTGTTATAAAACTATAAAGTTTTGAAAAGAATTTACACTAATTTAATTCACTTGTTGTTGGCTCTTGCTTCACATCTGGCACTGACAACTTCCCAATCATCTGGTATTTTTTTATTTTTATTTGTTTTATCCTCACTCGAGGACATTTTTGCATTTATCTTCAGATAGAATGGGAGGGAGAGAGGGAGGAAGAGAGAGAGAAACATTGATGTGAGAGAGACACATCGACTGGTTACCACCCACACGACCCCAACCAGGGCCGGGGACAAACTGCAACCGAGGTACGTGCCCTTAGCGGGAACTGAACCCGGGACTCTCAGGTCCGCAGGCTGATGCTCTAACTGCTGAGCCAAACTGGCCATGGCGTCATCTGGTATTTTTAATGTGTTTTTGGAGAAGGTGACTCTTTTCAATTAAAGATTGTGTGGATGTATGCATGTGTAATGATTTACTGGGGGCAGTAAACTGATATAAATCCCCTTTTCAGATGAAGTTCCTGGCTACTTACAAAGGTCCATTACTTCTTAGAACAGATTACCTCGGATTTGCAAAGGCAGAGGAAAATTACACCTCTTATTTTACCTTTTCCATCTGTGGTTAAACCTACTGTAGATGTTTGTAAGTATGTTAGGCCATTGAATAGGCCTCTGTATTTGAACAGTTTGGTTCTGTCATTTTCATTGAACTCTAGTCTTTTTAGAACCTCAGGATGATACCACTTCCAAGGTGCTGATTGACCAGATATCAATGCTCAAGTAATACAGTTTCTATTCATTTTTTTCCCTTTTAACATGACTAGCCTCTGTGTTTTTGAAAATAAGTTTTTAATAAGATGGTAATTAAATAATACTCAAGATATTTACTTTTATTTATAAAGTTTTGATTGCCTGAAGCAAATCTAATGAAGTACAAAAAAGTCCTGAATATATGTGTGTGTCTGTGTGTGTATAACATATAACACGACTTAATGCTTTCTGTAATAGTATTTATAAATTATTTCTAGCTAGCAAGCACCCTTAGTGTATTTAAAGTATTAGGTTTGTAAAATTCACTTTATGTACAATATCAGATCAGGATGCATATTGTACTGTATAAAGGGAGACACGCCCCTTTGAAACTTGGCATGTTATTTGTTTCCCAATTCTGTGGTGTGCTGAATCATAAACAGTCATGTTCTTAGTCAGATTGATCCCGGATCCCCTGAGGGAACTGGCAATGTTCCTTGATGGCATTGGTAAATCTTTAGTCTTTTTCCTGCCTTGCGCTCCCTGTGGCCCACACTTAGGTCAGATTACTGAGAAAATCAGTGTTATTGATGAATGCTTTGTACATGATTATAAAAGACTCAGTGCCTCTGAGAAAGAGCAGAAACACATAATTAAGTGCAAATGGTGGCAACTTGTTTAATTTTGAGTTAATCCAATCTCATTGATCACTTGGGGATTGCACTCCTTGGGGTCCATCTAAAGAAGCGCATAATAATTTTTCTTTTTCTTTTAGATAAGTTAATATTTGAGGAAAACAAGTTTGTTTTTTTTTGTTTGTTTGTTTTTTTAGTTTTTATTAAGTTTCAACAGAAGGATTTTGGGGGGAGAATGTTAACTGGTGAGTAAAGTTTTGAGTTTAATGACTGGAAGGAAAAACCCTGAGGATTGATTTAAATTTGTCCCTGGAGAAGAGGACAGCAGCACTCTCAAAGCTCCCCTGTACTCGCGAGCTGGTAGTTGACACGGAGAAGAAGGAGACGACGACAATATAAGCGAAAATTTGGGAAGATCTAGCATAGGTATACTAATTAACACAAAACTTTGAAAAATTAATATAAAGTTATTGCATTGTAGAATCGTAATGGAGGAGAGAATACAAGGCAGCATTGAACTCCAATGTGTCTTACAGCTGAGAAACTGAGGCCCATTGAGAATCGGTCGGCTTATCCAAGTTACCGAACTAGTTAGTGGTAGTCTGGAATCCAGATTTTATTTATTTAGCCCGGTACCTTTTCACTCTTCTCCTTCCATGTTTATCGATTGTTCAGAATTACTATTGGGTTACCAGACGGTTACATATGATTGGGAAAGGAGGTAGGAAGACATAATGGAAACGTTTATTTCACGGTTCTGCTCAAGACCGTCTGCTGACAGTTAACAGTTAACTGTAACATTGAGGGCTTGCTATGTAAGAGGTGCTGTGCAGAGAGCTTTTCATGTACTTACATGTAGTCCTCAAAAGACATTTACGAGGCAGGTAGCATTATTATACTATTTGTGAATACAAACACTAAACCTTAAAAAGATAAAGTAGTTTGCTAAAGATAGCTACCTCCTGAGTGGGGGAGTACAGCTGTGCAGGATCATATCCCCTCTGCCTCCCCTGTGTCAGCCAGCACGTAAGGGAAAGCCTTTGAACAGTCCAGAGCTTCCTCCAGCTCCAGCTTCCAGTGACCACTGGATTTTAACTCTTTTTTTTCCTCTAAAATTTTTTTTCTTTTTCATTATAATATGAAAGTTAGTTAATTGGATCTCACTACAGCTTCCAAGAGGGTAGACTCCTTCATGTGGTAGTTTATTCAGGAAGGTCTACCAACCCTTAGCAAGGGAGGAATGAGGGTAGCTTGCCAGTATTTGGTCCTCAGGATTTCAGGCTTTGCCCCACTGGTGAGTGATTTCTTTCTGAAGTGGTTTTAAACCATTTTTAAAATCTTAAAATTAGAGTCTTCTGAGGATTGCTGGTAAATGGAGAAGTTGCCCAATTTACCTTAGCCTGGAAAATCGGAATCCTGGCCTACCTCGTGTCTTTTCATGTGTCTTTTCTCCATGCTTCCTCGGAGATGACTGGTCGAGCCAGCAGCCGCACCTGCGTGCTCTGTCATTGTCCTGGGGCATCAGTGGCCTGGCTGGATCGAGATCGGCGGGCGCTTTGTTCTTCTCACTCATCTTGGCCTCTGATGCCATGCAACCATTGTTACTGTGTTCTTTTCTAATCTGAACATCCAGTTTCTCAAGGCAAAAACCCCCTCTCTGGTAATCTTTGGGTCTCCTTTAGTGATGGGGACTATAGTCATGTTGTACCGATTAAGTCTCAGGGGTGTAGATTTAGGGGGTGGTATCCACTTGTTTCCACTGTGGTTAGAAACAAGGAGGACATTGTGAGCAAAGGTGTTCTATGATTTTTTTTCTCCCACCCATACATTTCCTTTTTCTCCCTGTTACTTGCCCTTGGCAGGCACTAATAAGAGAAGCACAGGGCAGACCTCAAGGATTTGGGAGCAAACCTGTGCCCTCTTGGCAGATAATGATTATTCTTTTGAGAAACAGCTGCTGGCTCGTATTGGGTCTTGCTAGAGACTAAACACCTAGTGATGAGATACCAGGTGACCACGTGGCCTGAGCTTCCAGTCATGAATTGGGTGTTGTCTGGCCCATTTTGCTGTAGACTGAGAGTGAACAGCAGCAATTTGTTATCAGAAGCGAATAGTATACGTAGGTAAGAGACCAAACTTGGGCAGGACTGGAGGCTACAAGCAGGTGCTTTTGATGCCAACTGCTGTTCCATTGCTTCCTTTGCTTTGATCCATACTTATGGCTTACTGGCAGTTCCCTGTGACCAGCTACCCTAGAGTTTGCTCACTGGGCCCATGAAAAAGTGGCTGTGTTGACAAGGCTGGAGGGTTCCTGGGTCAACAATATGGACTTTCCTTTTTTAAAAACAAAAAGATTTTAAATTTATTTTTAGAGAGAGGATGGGAGAGGGAGAGAGAGAGAGAAACATTTACATGAGAGCAAAACATTGATTGGCTGCCTCTTGTGCACCCCTGACTGGGGAGCAAGCCTACAACCTGGGCATGTGCCCTAACAAGGAATTGAACTGGCAACCCTTCAGTGCATAGGAAAATGCCCCACCAACTGAGCCACACCGGCCAAGGTGGACTTTCTCTTAATGAGCTGGACCCAGCTAATTACTGAGTACCTGATCTGCCAACAACACAGTCCAACTTGGAGTCCCTGACAGCACCATTCTCCAGTGGAGCCAGCCATCCTTCTGCTGGTGGTTGATTACATTGGGCCTCTTCCATCATGGCCAGGGCGCAGATTTATCCTCACTGGAATAGCCAAAGAGTCTGAATATGAATTTGCTTTCTCCACCTATAATGCTTCTGTCAGCACCACCATATGTGGATTCACAGAATACCTTATCCACTGTTAATGGCATTCTGTATGTATTGCTTTTGATCAGGGAATTCATTGTACCACAAAGAAGCTGTAGAATTGTCTCATTGGAATTAACTGGTCTTGCCACATAATTCATTATCTGAAAGTGAACTGGCCTAGTTGAAAGGTGGACTGGCTTACTGAATGCTCTATTACAACACCAGTTGAGAGATAATACCATGACAGGGCGGGGTCTTGTTCTACAGGATGCAGCATATACTTTACATTAGATGATGCTGTCTTTCCCATAGTCAGAGTTCATGGTTCTGGGAGTCAGGCATCGAAAGTGGCTTTTCTCACTATTATATCTAATAATAATCCACCTGGAAGTGAGAGTGTTTTTCTTACTATTTTATCTAGTAACCCACTTGCAGAACTTTTTTTTTTTTTATTCTCACCTGAGGACATTTTTGCATGTATCTTCAGATAGAGCGGGAGGGAGAGATGGTGGAAGAGAGAGAGAGAAACATTGATGTGAGAGAGACACATGGACTGGTGGCCACCCACACAACCCCAGCCGGGACCAGTGACAAACTGCAACCGAGGTACATGCCCTTAGCGGGAACCGAACCTGGGACTCTCCAGTCTGTGGGCCGACGCTCTAACTGCTGAGCCAAACCGGCCAGGGCCCACTTGCAGAACTTTTGCTACCTGTCCTGGGAATACTGAGCTCTGTTGGTTTGGAGATCTTAGTTCTCAATGGAAAAATGTTTCTGACTAGGGATCATCACAATAATGGCCCCATTGAATTAGAAGATGAGGCTGCCACTTGGCTATTTTGGGGTCCTTATGCCACTCAAGCAGCAGGCCAAAAAAAAAAAAAAAGGCTGACTTACTTGCTGGAGTGATTGAGTCTGATTACCAAGGGGAAATTGGGTTACTGTTTATGTAATGGAGTCACGGAGACAGAATTAGAAACAGCATTTTCTGGGGTACTTCTTAGTACTTCCGTTCCCAATAGTAAGGGTTAATGGAAAACTACATCAGCCCCAAAACGAACAGAATGATTAGACTCAAATATTTTAAGAATAAAAGTTTGGGTCACTCTGCCAGGCAAAGAACCCAGAGCAGCTGAGATAATTTAGTTTTTAGAGCTTCAGTGTGAGTCTTAAAAAAAACAACTTTCAGGTCTATGCTTAATTTTTTGAACATATTCAATATAGTTATAATAATAACTTTTTTTTTTATCCTCATCCAAGGACATTTTTCCATTTTTTGTTCAGATAGAGTGGGAGGGAGAGAGAGGAAAAGAGAGAGAGAAACATCGACATGAAAGAGACACATAAAGTGGCTGCCACCCGCACGACCAACCAGGGCCAGGGACAAACTGCAACCGAGGTACGTGCCCTTAGCGGGAACCGAACCTGGGTCTCTCCAGACCGCAGGCCAATGCTCTAACCGCTGAGCAAAACCGGCCAGGGCAATAATAACTTTTTAATGTGTTTCTCTGCTAATTCTAATATATGTGTCAGTTTTGATTTACTGATTTTTCTCCTCACTAGGGATTGTATTTTTCTTAGTTTTTGCATGCTTGGTAATTTTTGATTGGATGCTAGATGTAAATTTTACCTTGTCAGATGCTAGATATTTTTGTATTACTAGAAATATTCTTGAGCATTGTGCTGGGATGCAGTTAAATTACTTGGAAGCAGTTTGATCCTTTTGGGCATGGTAGAGCCAGGCTTAATCAAGGGCTGCTACTGAGCAAGACCCTGTTGTGTCATCTACCCCGTGTTCCATGAATCGTGACGTTCTCCCATCTGGCTGGAGAGAGCAGGCTTTCCCATTCCTCAATAGCTCTGGGCACTTGACCTCCATTCTTTGAGGTCATTCTGCCCTGACTTTTGGCGATCTCCTCACATGTTCGCACTGATCAGTGCTCAGCTGAAGGTTAGAAGAAGGCCTCTGCAGCTCTCTTCTCTCCTGGACTGTCCTGCACACTGGAGTTGGCCTTGGTTTCCCCAAAATATTAACGCTCATCTTCTCAATGCGGACTGCTCTGGACCGTTGGTCACCTTACAGTACAGACTAGAAACTCTGTTCAAGGCAGTAAGCCGGGGCAGTTGTATGGCCACCTCATCCTCTCTCGGGTTCTTCATTGTGTGATGTTCAGTGTCTTGAAAACGGTGGTTCTGTATATTTTGCACTTTTTTTGGTTGTTTCAGATGGGAGCTTTTAGTATAGTGTTTGAGAGCACATATTCATGTAACATTTAATAGGCTAAGATTAAACAGAAAAAAACATATTGATTATTTAGAAAGTTAAAAGAAAACCTTTCTGTATAATGGGAGCCTATTTTTAATCATTTATAACTACTTCTTAATCCTGGCAAGATATTTTGTTTTCAAGATTTGTGTCCCTCCAGATTTTTTCTTTATAAATTGTAGAACATAGGAAGCAGTTCAGATCGACCAGATTGCCTCTGCAGGTTTGCATACACACAGAAGATGAATGTGTAGAATTTCAAGAAGGTAATAGGGAAGTCTGAGAGGAGAGTTTATCTGAGCACCAAAGAATCGTTTGTAAATAAATGCAGGGTTACAAAAGTGAGGATTGGAAAGAGGAGCTCTTGAAGCACAATATTCCTTAGGTCTTGTCTTATGGATAAATGTCTGTGTTTGTGATTTATTGATTTGATATCTGCTTAGTCTATGTCAGAAAATTTATCAGGCTGCACCTAAAATGCTACAGAAAAGTTGGATATGAAAGGGGAAAGAAAGCTAACTTTCATGATACTTTCCACAGAATCTATTTCAGGTCAGGGTGAAAATTCCAAATCTGTGTGTCTCCCACTGTTTGAAGGGTGTTCTGACTGTGTGTACTTCATGACATGAGGCTTTACTTATTTGGCTTTTTTTAGCCTTACTCTGTGCCCGGTGCTTAACATATTTTATCTCACCTTGTCCTCTTGACAAATCCTGTGAAGTATATGGTGTCCATCTCATTTTATTTTATTTTATTTTTATTATTTTTTATCCTCACCCAAGGACATTTTTGCATTTATCGTCAGATAGAGCGGGAGGGAGAGAGGAAGGAAGTGAGAGAGAGAAACATTGATGTGAGAGACATGTTGAGTGGTTGCCACCCACATGACCCCAACCAGGGCTGGGGACAAACTGCAACCGAGGTATATGCCCTTAGTGGAAACCGAACCCGGGACTCTCCAATCCATGGGCCAACACTCTAACCGCTGAGCCAGACTGGCCAGGGCTGTCCATCTCATTTTATTTTTTATTTTTATTTTATTTTTTTATCCTCACCTGAGGACATTTTTTTGTTCAGATAGAGTGAGAGGGAAAAAGAGAGAGGGAGAGAAACATTGACCTGAAAGGGACACATTGAGTGGTTGCCACCCGCACGACGCAACCGGGCCGGGGACAAACTGTAACTGAGGTACGTGCCCTTAGCAGGAACCGAACCCGGGTCTCTCTGGACCTCAGGCTGACGCTCTAACCACTGAGCCAAAACGGCCAGGGGTGTCCATCTCATTTTAAAGATGAAGATTTTGAGGCTCTGGCTGGATAGCTCAGTTGTTTGGAGCATCGTCCTGATGCGCCAAAGTTGGAGGTTCGATGCATAGTCAGGGCACATACAGGAAGCAACCAGTGAATGCATGGGTAGGTGGAACAACAAATTGGTGTTTCTCTCTCTCTCCCTTCTTCTCTTTCTCAAATCAATAAATAAAAATTTAAAATAAAAATAAAGATGAAGATTTTTGAGGCTTGTAGGGGTCACTGCTAGCAGGTAAGCAGGAATTGTATATAGACGAATATTCTTTATATCTCATCGCACACATTGGTTGTGCTTTTATAGTTGCTTTTTCTAAAAGTAATAGACAAAGATTTCTTTTCTTGGGTGAAGAGGAAAAACTGAAGGACTGAAAGTGGTTCTTAGGTGATCAGTTTCTTGTGGTCACCACATTAACAGAAAAAAGGAAGTGTATACTGAGTAGCCTGTCCAACGTAGGTTTTATATTTTCCCTATTATTCTGACTAACAATTTTTGTTGGAATGCCCACACTAATTTTGTTGAAATGGCTATACGTGTTTTTAATACTATTGTTACATATTTTTAAATGTATATTTTAATTAGTTAATTATGCATTCTTATTAAATGAGGCATAGACTATCATATTTATATAGCAGATGACACTTGGAGTCATATTGTTAGTGTTATAGAAGAAAGATTCAGAGAATCCCTTTCCCAAATAAAATCGTCTGATCCCAAAGCACTATTTAAATAACACTACAAAAGCAGAATTATTAGGAAAGGGGACGTTGACTATAGATATTTTGTCCCCTTATCCTGGGAGGAGGTGGTTGTAAGAATATGGTACAGTTGAACACATTCAATGCCTATATGTATGTTTTTTGTTTAAGCCTGTTGCGTTATTGACAATGTTAAGGCCTGGCTGGTGTGGCTCAGTTGGTTGGGCATGCTCCCATGCACCAAAAAGTTGCCGATTCGATTTCATGTCAGGGCACATGCCCAAGTTTTGGGTTCAACACCTAGTTGGGGGCGTGCAGGAGGCAGCTGATCAGTGTTTCACTCTCACTTTGGTGTTTCTTCTCCCTTCCCCTCTCAAGAGTGTTAAGTAATGGTATATTGAAATAGCTCATAGTACTTTAAATCTGAGTATGTTCTGTTGTTCCTGAAGTAAATTAACATATGTATAGTAGTTGATTCCACACTATCACCATTTGGACATAGAAGTTTACTGAGGAAAGAAGTTTAGCGTCCATCATATGTCTAAAGCCTGTGGCCAGAGTTGAGAAAGATCTTGATCCAATAAAAGTAACTCTCATTGTTTGATTCTGAGAGTGAAATTGGCACTTTGTGTACTTTTGTTTTCTTTGCTATACTTTGTATACTTTAGGAAATAAAAAATTTAAAGAGATGAGGACCTACTCCTACTGGTACCAAGTTAGTATCAGTTTATGTAACTGCATAGTATTATGTTCTCCTCTATCCAAAAACAAACAAGTAAATACAATCCAGCATGTTATATCCTTGACATGAACACTATTTTGTTGCGGGCATATGGGTAGTAATTAGTTATATTCAGTAACATACCTTCCTCATTTAACAGCACCATCTGTTACAATTATGATTGAAACCAGTAGAGAGGAAGCCAGTTATTTTTTAGTTTGTGGGCATGGAGTAAATGAGAATGTGTCTGAAGTTGCCTGTGGTCAAGTACTTAACAACTGGTTTAGTCAAACAACTGGAGCTAGTGCTACCTTGGGAAACCAGATCAGGAAAGAACATGAAATGCATGTTTAGCGTCTTTATCTGCTCTAAGCAAGGGTAATGTGTTATGAAAAATAAATAATACATAATTAAGTTATTTAAAAGCATTTGTATGATATGCTTTGTTTTTAGTGCTATCAAACTATTGGTATGTGTGGTTTGTGATTGCAGCTAGCATGAAATTTGGAAACAGTGTTTTCAAAGTGAGGAAAAAAAAAACCTTACCAAGAATGATTCATTATAGACTTGAATTTGGGACAATTTTGTGCTCGTAAAATCAATCTTACAATTATTAAACATTTATAAATGATTATTTTTCATGGCAGTGGCTTTATCTGCTTTGTGAAATCAAGTTTTGCATTGCCTGTTTGGGGGGATTACAGCCGACTTGCTGGTGGAGGTGGGGACACCGGCTAGTTCAGCCCGGCCCCCTACGTGTGTGTGGTGGTGAGCGTGGGTGCCATCGCTCTTTTTCTGTCTCCATCTGGGCTCTTGGAACAATAGTTTTGACTTTGAAATTATCTGGTTGTGTTTTGGTCTGGTTTTCCCTTCACCCACCCTTTTTGCCCTGACTCATTATAGGACCAGTGAGCAATATTCAGGGCAGGCTTCCCCTTCCCCTCTCTTTCCTTCTTTTTAAAAATGTCTCCGTTCTGTGAGTTAATCTTATCCAGATGACGAAAACAAAAATTAATATAAATGGTAGGGAAATATGGCAACAACATTCAACATTGGCTTAGAATCTGTCTTGAATAATTTTGTCAGGAAAAGTTTGCAGTTTAGGATCTCTGCTCGTGTGTGATTGAAAATGTTTCATACTTGTTGAATGGGTATATTTTTAGATTAAAAATAAGATTCCCAGATCTTTGAGGCATTCTTTCTTTTTAGAATGAAATCTAATAGATAAGAGGTCTGATGTCAGTCTGGTTTTTTCCTGTTTGTAGGTAGTTTTTCTTATTTTCCTTTTTAGAAAATCTTAGCTTTAGCCTTAGTTTGAACTATCAGAAAATAATTATTTCCATGTGTGCATGATTTTTTGGTTTTCGTGCTTAGCACTCTGTGGCTTATCAGTCAGAAGGCTCATGTCTTAGTTCTAGGGAGTTTTTTCTTCTTTATTTATTTCCATACCTTTATTTCTGTTTTATGCAGTAGCTTTGTGGACTAGTCCTCGATGCCTTTTAACTTTTCTCTCATATTTGCTATTTGTCTTTTTGCTTCACTTTCTGGAATTCCCTTGACTATGTTACACTAAAATATACATGGTAGCAGTTAATTTTAGTGCATATTTAAAAATCCATGTATGCATTAACTATACCTAAAGAAGACTGTATTCAGCAGTCCATATTTTCATATTATTAATATATCTTTGAATTTATATGTATATAATATTAATTTTGTACACCTCTTTATTTTATAATTAGTAACTTATGGGATCATCTTTCCTGCTTCTCTGGAATTTCCCCAGAATTCTCTGCCATAAATAACTTTCTTTTAGCCACTTGATTGCTTTTTGCTTTTGTTGACATTTTTTCTGGCCAGAGAAAGTGAATTAATTCACATCGACCCCAAAATAATTTTGTTCTAGTTGTGACCATTTCATCATCTTACTTTAGTGCAGAGAAAAATTGCAGGCAGCCCTGGCCGATTTGGCTCAGCGGTTAGAGCATCGGCCTGCGGTCCGGAGAGACCCGGGTTCGTTTCCCGCTAAGGGCACGTACCTCGGTTGCAGTTTGTCCCCGGCCCTGGTTGGTCGTGCGGGTGGCAGCCACTCGATGTGCCTCTTTCACGTCGATGTTTCTCTCTCTTCCTCTCTCTCCCTCCCACTCTATCTGTGCAAAAAATGGAAAAATGTCCTCGGGTGAGGATAAAAAAAAAAAAAAAGAAAAGAAAAATTGCAGGCAAACTATGCATTGCTTCTTGATAGTTTAGATGAATAAATATAACAGACAGTTGATTGTGCCTGCTACCTCTCTGGATGTAGGAGGTGTTCTAATTGACTCAATGAGAACAAATTAGAGATAAAATGATTTTCAAGTCCTAGTGTCAGTTTCAGGAGACTAATTTATTAGTATATTTTGGACAGGGAAGGCTTTTCTTTGACCCAGGATAATACGTTTGCTGCGTATTGCAGTTTAAAATGAATAGTGTGTGTAACGAAGACTCTGGTATTTACTATTACTGTCATGCTTTTGGATCAAGCTAAGAATATTAAAAACATTTTTTTGAATGGATAATTTATTCACATAGCACAAAATGCAAAAGAAACAAAGGGTATCCTTCCATCTTCCTCAGCTGCTAAGTCTTTCTGAAGAAACCTAGTGTTACAATTTCTTTTTCTCTCTATAAAGAGGATATGGATTAAGAATAAATTTACATACACAATTATGCACACACATACATGTTGTTTTTTACCTCCTGCTACTACATGAAAGCTAGCATACATACACATGGTTTTATACCCTTTTCATTTAACAATGTTATTTGGGAGTACGGGGGAGGCTTCCAGGGCAACTGCTCCTTCAAAAGTCCTCTGAAGGAGACTTTCCCTACAGCAGTGCTCCCAGACCTGCATAATCATCATGATCATTTGGGACCTTTCTCTCCTAACATTTTATTGTGAAAAGTTTCAAGCATACAGGAAATTAAAAGAATCGTACAATGAGCAGTGTTAAAAAGCGAACAACAAGATGATTTGGTGACCATTTTCCAGCAGTTCATCACAAATCTCCTTATTTTGAAGTAGTATTGTGTTCTGATGTATGGATGTAGGATAATTTATTTAACCAGACCCTTTATTCTAGACATTCCTGTTGTTTCTAGTCTTTTGCTGTTACCAACAGTGCTGCAGGGATATCCACATCCATGTTTGTGTGTTTCATTTTGCACATATATAAGTATATTTGTAGAATAAAGCCCTGTCAGTGTAATTACTAGGTTAAAGGTGTATACATTTATAATTTTGATAGATATTGCCAAATAGCTTTCCGTAAAGATTGTAACTTATATTCCCAGCAGCAATATATGAGCTTGCTAGGTTCCCCAGAGCCTTGCCAACATACTATATTGTCAGCCTTTGTTGATTTTTGTTAATCTGATGAATGAAAAATGGTATTTCTGTATCTTTTAATTTGTAATTCTCATAAGATCTATTTTTATTTCCTTTTCTGTGACCTGTCCATATCCCTCTATCACTTTTCTATTAGATGGTGCTTACTAATTCATAGGAACTGTCTACTTGGGAAAATAGCCCTTTGTGATTGGCCCCCCTTGGTTGTTTGTGGTTAATTTTGCCATGAAGAAAGTAATTATTTTTATACATTTGACTTTATCTCTTTTCTCTTACTCTTAGTTTCAATTTCTGATTGAAATTCATTGTTTCTGCTTTACTTTAATGCTTTCATTTTCTTACATTTAAATTTTCGAGCTAGGTGTATTTTATTTTGGGTTATGTGTGACGTATGGATCCAGCTTTTCACCCCTGCCCCCATGCCTGACGTGTTCTCCTGCCACCATTTACTGAGTCATTTCTTCTCTACTTGGAAATGCCAAGTTTACCACACACTAAATTCCTATATGCATTTGTATTCTTTTTTTCATGTTTCAGTTGTTTATTATGAAAAAGTTCAAACGCACACACAAAGAACCACCTCCCCTGTACCTATCAACACATTCAATAATTAAGATTGATCTCTTTTTTTCCTTTTATCATTTCTGTTTTCACCAAAGAATTTTAAAGCAGTCCCAGATACGATCTCATTCGACCCTTATGTAATTTCTGCATGAGTTCTGAAAATACGGACATTTTAAAAGAAAAGTTAAATGTTTGACTGTTTATTCCAGATTCAAGAGAAAAAAATATTTGGAGCTAACATTTGGTGTCTCTGTACTTTTTAGTAATCAGTTGTTTCAGACAGTGATATCATGTTGGCCCTTTCATTCTTCCGTGTTGTGTTACCATGTTTTCTCCTGCACTTATTTTTAGGAGAGGCCTGCCTCCGAGTAGCGTGGGTATTGCAATGTTTTGTTAGTGTAGAGGTGTTCAGATTTCACTAGTGGGCCTCATAGTAACAGTCTGTGTGTAGGCTGCATGAATAATACAATCAAAAGCAGTGGTTAAGCGTAGCCAAATGTATGGGTGGAAGTAGGGGAGTGAACACAAATATACCTTCATTCTATTTTTGACAGTGTATAAAAGGCTTAATACTGGAAATTGATAACATTTTGATTAAATTCATGACTGCATTTTTGAGAACGAGGGTGTCAGGGCATATGTCCTATTTGATTCTAGACTTGTACTACTAAAATTAGTGCTTGGTTTCAGATTTGTTAGTTTCATGTGAGGAAATATACTTCCGTGCTGCCAGACATTTTATGTAACTATAAATTTCAGTTTACGTTATAGTATTTGTCAGTTGCATTCCACAGATAGTATATGTTCTTTCAGTTTAATCTTAAAACTGAGCTAACCTCATAGTGCTTGTTCTTGATCATTCAATTACATCTTCAGATTTTTTTTTCAAAGTCAGCGTTAGAAACTTAAAATATGGCTCACACTCTTATTTTTTGTTTTATCCTCACCTGAGGACATTTTTTCGTTTTTTTGTTCAGATAGAGTGGGGGGGGGGGGAGAGAGACAGAGAGACAGAGAGACAGAGAGAGAGAGAGAGAGAGAAACATCAATGTGAAACGGACACATCAAGTGGCTGCCACCCACATGACCCAACCAGGGCCGGGGACAAACTGCAACCGAGGTATGTGCTCTTAGCAGGAACTGAACGCGGGTCTCTCTGGACTGCAGGCCGATGCTCTAACCGCTGAGCCAAACTGGCCAGGGCTGGCTCACACTCTTGCACATGTATAAAACTCTTAAAGATGAGGAACCATTTTCATCACATAGCCCTTGTATTCCCCAGGATTCACCAAATACCTTGCAGCGATATACAATGAATATAGATTTTAGTTATCATTTTGCACAATTCCTATATCCAATTTGACTGGGAATTCCTCCTTTTTTGAACAATTCCAAAGTTTCTTGATTTTCTCCATTTTTCAATGTGCTTATAACCTCATTACAACGTGTTACTGTCTAGTGAGTTCCAAAGATAGTTGACTGATTAGGTCTTCCAAAGCCCTGCAATTCCAAAATATAATCTAGGAGTCACTTCATCATTTATCTCATTGGCTTTTGCTATCTAGTCATTTGATTGAATAAAATCAAGTCTTCATATTCTGCTTTAGCTTTTAAATATCCCCCTAACTTCTGTGTGTGTTCAACTGATTTTGAGAGGTTATAGCACAGTCTCTTAATCAGTGACTTAGTGGAAAACTGGCCACGTCTCTCTTCTTTGACTTGAATACATTGTTAGAATCTTTTCTTCCTTCTGTTCAATATAAGCATATTATCTATGGCAAGTGTACTCAGTTATTCTGTGAGAATTTCTCAGTTTTCTTCTGGTAGGTGTCCAGCCCTATTATTAGTTCATATGTGTTGGCTAAATTCATAAAATAAAATTTGGGCTGAAAACCTTATTTTCCACATATATGAAACCATAGTTTATATTTGAGGAAAAAACCCACAAAAATCAAAACCACCTCAGTCTATTGGAGGAAATGGTGAAATCAGGAATAGTGTTAACCAGGCAGTGTGTATTTAACAAGATAGCTGAAACGCTTTCATGTATGTGCTGCCAACGTGAGCACAAAGACTTTCTGTTTTTATAACTTTAATATCCTTTTAGGACTGCTAAATTTAGAATTATTGAAAATAATTAGTAGTCCAGATTCTTAAGGAATTTCCAAAGAATTTAAATATTTGTACCATTTGTTAAGCTTACACAGTATGTTGGGTCTGTCCCAGTAGTAATTGATCATTCAATTACATCCTCAGATTTTTGCACATATCTTTAACCTTTGCAACAAACCCACGAAGTCATACGTATTAGCCCCAAATCATAGGTGAGGGAACTGAGCTTCAGAGGTGGTCTTGGCTAATGTCACACAGCTGCTATATGATGAGTGAAGATTTGAAGTATATTTTTGAATGCAAAGCCTTCTCTTACTCTTTAACATTTGATAATTTCTATTGAGTTCATGAAGATGAGAAAACTAGCATATTTATATTTACTGGACCTATATTTCCTGCCTATTTAACACCTATTATATATTTTTTTGAAGGGAACTTTAGACTTTATAATAGATATTTTTTTTTTCTCTTAATGGACTTTAGTTCTTTGGATAGGTTTAGACTTAAAAACTGAGCAAATGGTACAGGCATTTTCTATATATGCCTCCATCCCTCACAGCTTCCCCTATTATTAACATTTTATGTTAGTATGGTATTTTTATTATAATTAATGAGCCAGTATTGATACATTATTATTAACTAAAGTCCAAGGTTCATTCATATTTCCGTTGTTTTTTACCCGATGTCCCTTTTCAGTTTCAGGTTGCCATCTAGGATATTACTACATACATTTACTTGTCATGTCTCCTTAGGCTCCTCTTGCTGAGACCGTTTCTCAAACTTCTCTTGTTATTGATGAATTTGACAGTTTCAAGGACTCCTGGTCCTTGTCTATTATAAGATGTGCCTCTTTTGGAATTTGGTGTTTTTCTCATGATTAGACTAGGATTATGGTTTTTGGGGAGAAAGACCATAAAAGTAAAGTGCCATTTTTATCACATTATATCATAAATGACATACCATATAACATGATTT
This sequence comes from Molossus molossus, assembly GCF_014108415.1. Classification (NCBI taxonomy): domain Eukaryota; kingdom Metazoa; phylum Chordata; class Mammalia; order Chiroptera; family Molossidae; genus Molossus; species Molossus molossus. The sequence goes on along the minus strand of NW_023425347.1, from coordinate 20,804,791 downwards.
AGTAGTGTGGATGCTGACCTTGATGAGCTTCAGATAGCAGTGTTTGTCAGGCCTCTCCTCTGTAAAATTACGTCACCTTCTTTTGTACTCTGTGCTCTTTTGAAGGCGGTCACTGTGTGCAGCTCACACTTAGGGAGTGGGGAGCTGAACTCACCCTCCTTTAGAGGAGTAGCTACATAATTTATTTGCAATTTTTCTGCACAAAAGATGTGCCCCTTCTTCCTTCTTTACTAATTCAGTTTTTAAAATATTCACCTGAGGATATGTTTTTATTGATTTGAGAGAGAAAAGAAGGGAGGTAGCGAGAGAGAGAGAGAGAGAGAGAGAGAGAGAGAGAAACTATTGGTTGCCTGACCCAGGATCGAGCCCGAAACCCAGGTATGTGCCCTGATATGGAATCACACCTGCAACCTTTTGGTGTATGGAACAACACTCCAACCAACTGTGCAACTTGGCCAGGGCTTAATTATTTTTTTATTTTATTTTATTTTTTAAATATGTTTTTATTGATTTTTTTAGAGTGAGAGCAATGGAGAGAAAGATAGAAACATCGATGTGAGAGAGAAACATTGATTGGCTGCCTCCTGCACATTCCCTACTGGGGATTGAACCCGCAACCCAGGCATGTGCCCTGACCAGAAATCGACCCAGGACCTCTCAGTCAATGGGACAACGCTCAATCCATTGAGCCACACTGGTCAGGCTATTTTTTAAATATCACTATGGATGCATAAATATTTATTTTATACTCTGGATTACTTAACTTGTTCTAGTGAGACCTATTACTTGCTCCTGTGTCCCTTTGACATACTCATCAATTTTTATTTTACTTTTTGGCACTACAAGGTATGACAGGTTCATTGTATATTTTCTGTCCCATTCCTATAATCAGCTATTCCCCAGGGAGTCCTGTTTCCTTTTATTGGAGAAAGGTATTAGAAACCAAAGTTTGGATTGTAGGTGTGCTTATTGCTGCCGTTTGTCATTTGTTTTAGGCTGTCTCAGATGGCAGATCAAGGAAATATATATATGTATATATAATACTTATGTATAGATATTTCTGTTTATATTAAGTTAAACATGAGTTCTACCTATGTCTCCAACTCTAATTCTTTACAATCCTTAAGTTTTAAGTGATTTCTAAATACATTTTACAAGTTAATGGCAGTTTTATTTTATCCCATAACACATACTCTTCTTTGTTGTTTAGTTTTGGGTCTATATGTAGATGGACTCAGTGTTCATTTTTAGTTGTTTTTTTTTTCCTCACCTGAGGACATTTTTCTATTTTTTGTTCAGGTAGAGTGGGAAGGGGAGAGAGGAAGAGAGAGAGAAGCATTGATGTGAAAGGGACACATCGAGTGGCTGCCACCCGCACGACCAACCAGGGTCGGGGACAAACTGCTACCGAGGTACATGCCCTTAGCGGGAACCGAACCTGGGTCTCTCGGGACCGCAGGCCGACGCTCTAACCGCTGAGCCAAACCGGCCAGGGCCATTTTTAGTTGTTTTTTATAAGGACTTCTCCATTCCTGTATTCTTTTCATTCTTTCACGGATTACCTTATTTTAATACTCAAGTCTACTCCACCAAATGGCCATGGATACTGTATTTTCTAAGTTTACTCATATGTTTGAAGATTTTAAGAAAATAAAAATTGGGTCCTATCAATGAAATGTTTTGAAATTTTTATCCATCTACGTTTTCATTCTCATAGTATTGCTTTTTGAGTTGGTTATATAATGTGGGCAAAGGGAGTGGAGCTGGGCATTGGGTTGATAGTTGTAATATTTTGTCTTTAGTTTTGTTTGTTCTGCTTCCAGATATTATTTTTCCTAAGTTTATAGATTTGCCTCTTACTAGCTTAGAACACTTGTGGTTCTTTTTTTGCTAATTTTATTTCTTTTGTTTAGTTCATTGGGATTTGAAAAAGATAGGTTCAGTGATTCTGTATTATTCTGCCATCTTTTTACTTTAACCAGTACATTTTTCTCCCATAGCTTTTTTTTACTCTACCTTATGGTTTCCTCAGATTTACTATTTATATTTAGGTACATTGTATCTAATTATTATCTTAGCTGTTTTCTAATACAATTCTCATTTTATAGCTAAAGAAACTTAATTAGAATTAGCTATTGTTTGTGGTAGAAACTGACATACTGGTTTATTCCTTTATTAAGCTGAAACAGGAAGGAGACCATTTGCATTTGCCAGACTTTTTAAAATAAAATGTTTTTTTTTTTTTTGCTTAAGCATATTTGTGGGACTAATTATATTGTTTGTTTTATTTTAAATGGAATTTTGGAGGAAGAAAAATGTATATTAAAGGTATTTTGTTGGATAGTGAGGCAATGAAATATAAGTGTTTATTTTCAGGGCAAAGCAAGTGTAACTTTCCTTCAAATAAATTGTTGTAGTCATGTTTTGTTGCAGAAAGCTCATTCATTTTTTAGTAACAAGCAGAAAATAGCTGAAAGTTATAGTGAAATATATAACCCTATTTGAAAAGAATAATACTTTAAAAAAATATTAGGATAATCAGTATATAAACTAACTTTGTAAACCAAGACAGCAAACTAGTAAGTTTATGTAGTGATCCATTTGGGATGTGGGGAATGAGATATGATACAATAATGTAACATTGCCTGCCGTCTTAGACTTATTTTATAGTACTTAAGTTATTCAGTGTGTTAAAGGCTTTAAAATGGGATTCTTTACAATATACTTCCCCAAACTCAGTGGGAAAAGGAAATTGCTATGTTGTGTTCAAATCTTGTTACAATAAAATCTTATTGCTACAGTTTACTGAAGGTGTAGTATACTGATTCAAAAATTTTTATGCCATGCAAGACGCTTGCTATATATGTTTTATGAAATAAATTAGGGTGGAGGTTAGTTATTTATTAGGGGAGGTTTTGTTGGTGTCTAAGTCATGGTACCTGACATAAGGAAAAGTAGTGCTATGCAATAGACCCTTATTTTATTACTGATATATTTTGAAGTACTTTTTGAAAAAAATTTTTCTTTTTTGATTTTTAGAGAAAGAGGAAGGGACAGGGAGAGAAAGATAGAAAGATCAATGACAGAAAACATCGATTGGCCACCTCCTCATGCCCCACACTGGGAATCTGGCCCACAATCTGGGCACGTGCCCTGACTGGGAATCAAACCAGTGACCTCTTGGTGCATGGGTCGACGCCCAGCCACTGAGCCACACCGGCTGGGCTGATGTACTTTTAAATACATTTGACAAGCAGAGGTGATTCAGGTTGCAAATGAGGAGATTGCTTTGTTTTACCATTTGGTAATGTGTAACCTTGGCCAAGTTATTTAAGCTCAGGTTCTTCATCTGTATAATGGAAATATCCATGTTCCTGCCTTACCTGTTTTAAGAATTCATTGAATTTATGCATGTAAAGCTCCTAAAGCCTGGGGCACAAAAAATGCTTAATAAATAATAGTTATGATTATATATATATGTACTTCATATATATATTTATATATATATATATTTTATAAGGAATATTGGTTTACTAATGTGCTTTTGCATGCAGTTCATTGTGTAATTCTTTTCTGGAAATTAGATCCTGTGCAATTTATTTTCAAAATTAAGAGCAGGCATTTGGAAGTCTGTGGTGTCTGCTCGGCTGAGGAAAGAAATGGTTGGTCAACTTTTGGTAGAGACTTTTACAGGAGTGGAGGAGTAGAGTATTGAGCAGAGACCCACGGAGGCAGACTTCACCCATACCACCAGCCCTTTCTTTGCCATCATTAGTCAGTTAGGAGAACTCATTAAAAAAAATTCAGAGTTTTTTATTTGTCTCTTTTCCCTAAGACTTTCCCCCCTTCCTGAAGATGCTTCCTGTTATTTTCTAACTCAGGAATAGGCCAGGGAGATTGTAGGATGTTCAGTTGCTGCCCCATCCAGTATATAGAGATGAAAGTTTGCTTTTGATGTTGTGGACCCCGACTTCTCTCTCTCTCTCTGAGATTTGATGTCTGTTCTTATTTGTTACTCTTAAAAAATCTCATTTTTGACTCGACTCCGAGAGGACAGCCTGTATCTCTTGGCAATCTCCTTTTTCTTTTATTGTTGAAAGTATTGCAGACCTCCTCCATTTTTTTCCCCATTGATCCCCTCCTCCCCGCTCCCAACCCCCCTCCTGCTTTCCCCAGCCTAATGTCTGTGTCCATTGGTTGTGCATGTATGCATATAATCTAGCATATAAAAACTAGCATTTTTCTTTGGCCTCCTTCATTCTCTTTGCCAAAAGTTTAGATATTCTGCAGCCTCTTCCTTATTTTTTTTAGTTCGTTGTTTTTCAAAGCAACATGCCAACATTTATGTTGCAGGACACGTGGTGTGACAAGATGCTGGATCTTTGGTGCTTTGGTCCTTTAGGGGCTTTCTCTCAACATGTTGGTGGACATCTTCTTCTTTAGAGAGACTGAAAAGTTTGCAGATTTGGCTAGGTCTTTGGGCCCCAGGCAACAAGGCACAGTAGTATCAGTGAGACCAGGAATATCTTTCTCCCTTTTTTTTCCCAATGACCAAGTTGAGAACACTGAGCTTGGCATCCAAAATGCAACCCCAAACAGATTTACACTTTTCCCAGGCCTACTAGGCCTATAATAGCAATGCCCTTTACTCAGCAGCAGGCGGACTTGGCCATGGGTCACGACATCTGCCTTATGGGGAAACCTTGTTTGTTGTTCTCACCACTGATTCAAACCACACAACACTTCCATTCTTCACCCAGAGCATCAGCAGCAACTTCTGTGGCTATCCACTTTTCAGGAAAGGTACGAAGTGTGCGTTCATCGTCCATGTCAGTGAGTTTCTGTAAGGCAGTGGCTGGGAAAGAGATGTTCAGCCGCATCCTGAGGCAGCTGACCGCCTGCGAGGCGCCACGAAAAGGAGCCCTCCTTCTTTCTCTTAATGCTTTCTTAGCAACGCGCCACCGCTGCGAGCCCACCGATTCATATGAAACTGGGCTTTGATCTCACAGATTTGATCCAAGTGCCAGAGTTAATTTAAAAACTTTTCCACAAATAGAATAGTGGGGAAAAAAAATGAGACATGAAAGTTTGAGAAGTATTTCAAATGATAGGATTACTTAGGACTAAAATTTTTTGCCTAAGCTTCTGTATTTAATTCTGTATAGTGCTGTATTTCTATATAGTGTATGGAAGCCAAGTTTTTATTTGCTTTATTGAGTTTATTATATTTACATTAACAACTGGTATTAGAATAAGCTGTAGACTAGAAATAGTTTCTTTGTAGTAATTATTTTGTTGAAACAGAATTCTGTCTCTAATGCTTCTATGCTTTTTGGCATAGATCCTATGATTATGGTTTATAAATATTCTCACCTCCGTTGTTCATCTGTTTTCTGAGTAGTAGTAACATTTTTTCCCAGAATACTTAGCAAACTTAATTAAAAAAGACAATATTTGTCTTTGTTCTGGTTGCCATAAGATAGAACTCAGAAACATTCTTGATATATTACAGAAAGTTAATTCCTAGGAAAAGTTCTTTTATTTCTATTGGAGCTTTTTGTAATAGTAAACCATAATGAGACTGGTATCTGTTTTTGTAACTCTAATAAGAAATGGTTACATATTCCTATTTTACTTCAGCAAAATTCTTTTTACTATACTATAAAACTCTTAAATTATTTACCTGAGTTATCTATCAAATATTTAAAAAAGGGATCAGAGGAAATTTTATAGGTAAATTAAGTTAAACTGTTCAGTCAGTATGCCCCATTTTACCTCTCCTGCATGGCGAGTTGAACAAGGGTTCCAGTGGTGTGTATATTAATTAGCCTACAATGTTTCCCAGAGTTCTCACCAGGGAAATTCAGGAAATTCACTAAATTAATTGAAAAGTTTTGAATGTTCTTGTGACATGACAAATTCCTGAAAATTAGGACTTTCTAATGAGTCAAGTGACATCGGTACTGTGTAAAAAGTCAATATATTGCTATACGGTGCCATTTAATAAACATTTAGACATATTTGGCTCAAATGTGTTCTGTGTATTTTAACCCTCTAAAGTGATTTGTAATATTTACATCTACTTTCCCTATGGGGTTAGGTAGAAGTAAGGCATTTACAATCAGTGAATTGCTTCTGGGTAGAGTATAACAGATTTTTCTTCAGTGAAGATGATAAAATATCATCATCATAGAAGAAAATGTAGACTGTTATGTTAAAAAAATTAAGGCAGATTTTATAAAATTGCAATTGGGAGACTCTATGCCCCTTTGACCAATTTTAGCTTATCAGCCTTTCTTCCTGGTTTAGGCTTAAGACAACAGCGCTGCCTCCAAGACCAGTCTTGACTGTGTTCCCCTTTCCTCAGCCATTAAGGTCTGATTTAGGAACTGTTTCCTTTTCTGCATTTCTTTGGGCCGAGTGGGGCTGGAGGGTGTGGATTGAGTATACTTCTCTTCCTACTTCATTTGGTTATTATTTTACTTCTTTTACTTATTGATTGATTTTAGAGAGGAGAGAGAGAGAGAGAGAGAGAGAGAGAGAGAGAGAGAGATCAGTTTATTCCACTTATTTATGCATTCATTGATTGATTCTTGTACATGCCTTAACCAGAGATCAAACCTGCACCCTTGGTGTATTGAGACTATGCTCTAACCAACTGAGCTACCCGGCTAGGGCATGTAATTATTTAACTTCCAACTTCACTGTGAACACATTTTCCCCTTCCTAGACTCACTGATTTAGAGCAGTGGCATTCAGAAGGCCCCTCCTCTATTGTTTCTTTTCCTGATGCCTGTGTCAAATGCGGAACTTTGGTTCATTGCCTCATAAATGTTGTCATTAGGAGAGATTATTTCCCATCTACTTCATTTTGCAAATAAGTTTTTTGCTAGAAAGTAAGCTGGATGGAAGCAGAAGCCCTCACTAAATCTTGATTACTTTCTGTTTTCCCAGCATCTAAGAATGCCTAACAAATAGTAGACACTTAAAACTGTGTGTAGAATGAGAGAAAGGAAATGAAGTCCAGAGAGGCTAAGTAAAATAATAAGTTGGAAATACTTGTTTTGAAAGTATTTTAAACGGATTTAGAAAGATTAGTTATTTGTTAGGAGTATTAATGCAATAGTAAATCATTATTCTTATTTAAAAATACATTATTAGATAACATGTCCTGTATTTATTAGGGATGCTTTTCATTGTATGTAACAGAACACCTCATCAGCAATGGCTTAAACTAATGAGCATTTATTTTTCTTACATAGGAAGTTTGAAGGTAGGTGTCTGCTGACTGGCTTAGCAGCTCAGTAATGTTAGGACTATTGTTCTGAATTTTCTTGGCCTTTATGTATGCAAGAGGGTTCTTCTGCTCTAAGGCATCACCTCACCTTTCTGTTTGAGGCTTCACGAAGGGCATGGATCGACAGCAGCATCTCGTTTCATTTTACCAGGAAACCAGAAGCCTTCCTGGAACATCTGTTTTACCAGTAAACTGAAAACCCTCCTGGAAGCCTTGTGGCACAGCAGAGTTCCCCCTAATTGTCGTGGCCAAAATTGTTTCACATGGCCACTCCTAACTAGAAGGAAGGCTGTGAACGTGTTGTTTAGCTATTGGTAGAGATGGGGGAAGGGAGAAGGAGTTTAGAAATAGGTGTTGGGTTTGATAACCAACAATGTCTACCAAATCTACCTCTCTGGCTAGCCAAAATCCAGATATATCCTTCTTATGGATACATTTTACAGGGAATATAATCCTCACTGCTCGAGGGAGACAATACCTGCTCTCATCCATGACTACATCTATCTCAGACTCCAGGATGTCTCCTTGATGTATACTTTTCTCCATCAGGTCTGGTTGTAGCTTGTTGTTCTCTGGTGATGTAAAGCCAAAAGAGAAAACCTGTGCTCCCAGTACACTCAGAAAACTACAATGGATAAAGGAACACGATAACGACAGTAAACCCTCTCACTTGGAAAAGGGGAGAATTAGAAACTCAAAATATCCACCGGTCTACAAATATACCAAACTCGGGAGGACGTGAATATGAAAGGCTTCCTGTTCTGGCAGTAGATTAAATTCCTTTGTTAACTGAGCCACTGTCCTTGTGCATGCTCCTGGGAGGATCTCCTTTCATCATCGTCTTGATTACTGTAGCTATAAAAGAAGTCTTAAAATCAGGTAGACTGATTCCTTCCACTTTATTCTTCCATTTCAAAATCGTTTTGGCTATTTTAGGGACTTTACTTTCCATATAAATTTTAGAATAAGTTTATCTACCAAAAACCATGCTGGGATGTTGATAGGAATTGTGTTAAATTTATAGATCAAGTTGGGGAGAATTGACATGTTTACTACGGTGAGTCTTCCAATTCATGAACATAGTAAGTCTCTCCAATTATTTGATCTTTAATGTCTTTCAACAAAATTTTATAATTTTCAGCATACATATTTTGTTAGATTTATTCTTAAGTATTTAATTTTCTTTGGAACAATTGTTAGGGGTATTAATTTTTTAAAAAATCAATTTTAGAGAGAGGAAGGGAGAGAGAGAAAGAAACATCGATGTGAGAGAGAAACATCAATTGGTTGCCTCCCGTATGCACCCCCACTGGGGATTGAACCCTCAGTGTAGGTGTGTGCCCTGATAGGGAATCGAACCTGCCACATTTTGGTGTATGGGACGATGTTCCAACTGAGCCACTTGGCCAGGGCAGTGGTGTTGATTTTTTAATTTCAGTTTTTCTTATTAGTTGTTAGTATACACAAATATAATTGATTTTTGTTTGTTGATTTTAGATGCTGTGACCTTGCAGAACTTACAAGTTGTAGGACTTTTCTACATATATAATCATGTTATCTGCAAAAAAGGACACTTCTTTCTTTCTTTCTACTTTGTATGTATTTTATTTCCTTTTCCTCCTTCTTAATGCTGTCTAGACGTTCCTGTGTACTATGTCGAATATGACAGGTGAGATTGGACATCTTTCCCTGGTTCCTGGTCTTAAGGGGAAAGGAGCTCAGGCTTTCACTGTTAAGCATGATGTTAGTTATAGGATGTTTGGCAGATGCTCTTTATGTTTCCTCTTCATAGAGGAAAATACCATCTATTCCTAGTTTTCTGAGTTATTTTATTTTTTCTCATGAATGGGCATTGGATACATTACAGATATTTAAAAATACTGCAAGGGAATCTGGACTATTTTTTTTTAGTTGGAATTAAGAAAGTGTGTGAATAATACAATGCTAAAGTCTGAATGTCATCTAACACATAGTAAGTACTTAAGTACCAAGCACATTACCTGGCTGTCAATCAACATCACTTATTTCTCCATATGTAGGGAAGGATTTATGGATATAATTACATGTGAATATTCTTTTCTTCTCTTTGGCTTTTAATTATTTATTTACTTTCTTTATTGGTTTTTTATTATTTTTTTAATTTTTTATTTTTATCCTCACCCAAGGACATTTTTGCATTTATCTTCAGATAGAGCCGGGGGGCGGCGGGGGCGGGGGGGGGGGAGAGAAACATCAATGTGAGAGAGAACATCGACTGGCTGCCTCCTGCATGCCCCCCATTGGGGATCGGGCCTACAACCTGGGCATGTGCCCTGACTGGGAATCTAACCCTTGACCTCTTAGTGCATGGATCGATGCTCAACTACTGAGCCATACTGGCCAGACTTCTCTTTGGCTTTTAAAATAAATGTTCCTTTGATATAAACATTTAAAAAAGCCTCACTTTGTCATTATCTTTATTGGTCCTGCCACCGACATTGTTCCCATAAAACTGACCTTTAATTTCCTATTAGGGAAAAAAATACCTCCATGTGGATAGAGTCATGTTCCACATTTCATAGTGCTTTTAAGTTTTTTTGTAGGTTTTTGTGGTGGCTATATATTCTTCTATTGCCAAGCAGCCTGCCTCTTCAGTCTCCTCAAAACTTATAAAAAAGAAGATAAAAATAGTGTTAACAAAAAAGTTTCTAGAGCAGTACAGAAAATGTCTTTTTCTTGGCCATTTGATAGTAAGCTGCTCACTTGGTGCCTCATCATCCCACATACTTTAGTGTCTGTTTCCGATGAAACTGTTTTCCTAAAAAACTACAGCAGGGGCTTCAAAACCAGGGAATTAACACAGGCATCGCTCCCACCTAATCCTCAGACCTCTGTTATGTTATTTCCATAATGTCCTTTATAGCAGAGGGGATCCATTTGGGGGTCACATTTTGCACTGAGTTGTCATGTCTCTTCAAGACTTTTAATCTGGACTAGTTTCTCTCCCCTTCCTTGCTTTTTTAATCTTTGACACTTTTGAGGAGTGCATGCCAGTTATTTGAATGATTGTCCCATGATTTGCGTTTGTCTGATGTTTTATTTGAGTAGGTTCAAGTTAATGTATCCTTGGTAGGAACGCTTTCAGAAGTGATGCTTTTTCCTCTCAGTGCGTCCTCTCAAGTGGCACCTGACTTTGATGTGTCCCATTATTGGTGATGTTAACTTTAATCCGCTGATTAAGGTGATGTCTGCCGAGTTTCTCACTGTAAAGTAGTTATTTCCCCCAGTGTAGTTAATATGTATTTTGTGAGACGGTTCTCTGAGGCTGTGTAAATTTCCTGTTCCTCTTCTGACTTTCACATCTCTTGACACCTTCTGCCTCTCTGCAAAGATGCCCTCCTCACCCCTTCAGGACTCAGCACCTTGTGGGCATGCTCTCCTAAAACTGCACAGGGCTGTCTTCCTGTGTGCACTTTCATCACCCCATTTATGCGCTGACAACAGACATCAGGCAGCTGCCACCACCTGTCCTGTGGGGGTGCCTTGCTCACCTCCCTTGGACTAGGACACTGCAAGCCAGGCTGCCCTTTGGTGCGCATGCCCGTCTCACTGTGCTCCCGCTCGGCTACCCCATGCTCAGCTGCCCCTGCAGGGATGGCCTTGCTTTCTCAGACTCTGAGATCCTGAGCTGGCTGCCTGCCTCTGTGGATGCTCTCATTCTGCTCAGACCCTGATGCTCTCCTCTTGGTCACTCCAACCCTCTTTACTTCTTGAGCTCTGATACCCATGCTGAGCCACCCTCCCGTACAGATGCCTTCCTCACCTGCTCATGCTCTGACACCCTCTGCCCTCTGATGGGCTCTCCTTAGACTGCTACCCAGCATCCCACAGCGTGGGGCTGCCCCACCTGGCTCTATACTGAAATGGTATAGAAGGTTGGAAGGGTATGGGGAATCCAGTCTCCTCTTGGTTGACATATTCTTCTTCACTCCTACTCTTTGCTATCTCACCTCTTCTTTCTACTTTTTTTTTTTATCCTCACCTGAGGACATTTTCCATTTTTGTTTAGATAGAGTGGGAGGGAGGGGAGAGAGAGAGAGAGAGAGAGAAACATCTATGTGAAAATGGCACATCGAGTGGCTGCCTCCCACACAACCCCAACCAGGGCTGGGGATGAATTGCAACCAAAGTACGTGTCCTTGACCGGAATCGGTCCCGGGACGCATTGGTCCACGGGCTGACACTCTGACCGCTGAGCCAAACCGGCCAGGGCTCTTCCTTCTACTTAAAAAAAAATTTTTTTTAATTGATTTTAGAGTCAGAGGAAGGGAGATGGAAAGAGAGAGAGAAACATCGATGAGAGAGAACATTGATTGACCGTCTCCTGCATGTCCCCTATTGGGGATCGGGCCCACAACCTGGGCATGTGCCCTGACTGGGAATTGAACCTGCGACCTCTTGGAGTGTGGGTCAGTGCTCAACCACTGAGCCACACCGGCCAGGCTCTTCTTTCTACTTCATAGCTCTTTTTATGAGGAACAGTTAGATAGAATTTATAACATTCTCAACATAAAATTTAGTTCATTGAGAGAAAAACAGATGACTAGAAGCTATGAATAAATGTACAGACTTAGTTGTTTTGGGCATCGTGAAAGAAATAGTCTCTGTGTACGCTGTAAGGACAGCCCACATCACAGCACGTGACCCCAAGGGACATTGGGAGTGCAGTCAGAGTGCTCCAGCCCAGCCTCTAGAGCCGAGGACCACCCTGGCCCTGCCTTCTGCTTTCCAGTTCTGACGACTCTGCATGTGTCCTCATCCATGAGATGTACATACTCACCTCATGTAGCTCATGGGGAGCTCAGATGAGATAATGTATTTGAAAATGCTTTGTAAGTGTGAAATGTTATGCAAATGTTATTGGTTCTACTTTATTGTATAGTCAAACTGAAATCTATAGGACATTTAGTCAAGCATTTTAATTGTACTTGTGACTTCTAGGCGAATTCCCTCTGATTCACAAGGCAGGGAAGAGGTCAGCATCGTTTTTGCTTTTCACTACTACTTCCAGTCCACTGTGTCGGCACCATGACTCAGGTGGGCACACACTCCTCTTCGAAGTCCCGCCGCACTTTGTAACTCTGTGACATATTTTCATCTTCCTGGTGACTTTTATCCCCAGTACACAGTAGTCCTCACCCCAGCGCCTGTTGTCTGTCATCTTTGGTGACATCAGCACCATTGACCTTCTGGGCATTCTTTCATGCACTTACATGGTTCTGCTTGCATCCATCACGGACAGGCAGCTTGAAGTGAACACAGCTCTGCTGAAGCTACAATTTCCTCCCTTGACCTGCTCTTCCCCAGTGCTTCCATTTATGTCACCGGTGTCACTCTTTGAATTTATTTCTAGGTTAGAAACCTTTAATTCTTCCTGCTGTCATTTTCCATATGTAGTCAGTTACTAAGTTCTTTTGTTTTTTTGCAGAAGTCTCCTTTCCACTTGAGCCTTTGTTTCCCCATAATTAACAGCTTACCTCTGGCCCTTGTTACCTAATCTCTGATCCATCGAAATAACCATCTTCAAGGCCAGTGTTACAACCTTGGCTTGCCAGGTCCAAGCCTGGGCCTCTGTTGAATAACTGGATGAAGAAGATGCTTGGGGCCTAAGCCGGCTCTCATATAGCCAGTCAGATGAGACAGAACATGTCTCCAGAGGCCAGGAAGAACCTCCGGATGGTAGGGACCAGGCTTGGGGAAGAATGCCTTGACAGGCCCCGACTCATGTCGGAAGCCTCTGGAATCTAGAAAGACCTGATCTCTAGAACATGAGTGCCAATACCTAAATATAGCTACTGTTAACATTTCAGTACATTTCCTTCTAGCCTATTTTTAATGCACAGGGTTTTGTTTCTTTCTTTTACTTTTCTATAATTATAACTATATGTATAAATTACATAATCTCTGTTAAATGGAAAGGCATTTTTCCATGATATTTTTGTAAGTACATTTTTAAAAAGTCGGTGCTCAGTATTCCATAAAATTAAAGGTTGCTGCTGTCTTTATTCTTGTTAGAAACAAGAAAATCCCCTGGAAGAAATGTCAGATTCTTCATCAGGGTTTGACCCCAGCTTCTGCTGAAAGCATTTATCTGGTGTTAACTTTGGTTGCTCACAAGAACTAATCTGCTTGCCTCCTCATTTTGTCTCCATGTTTATTCATCAACATGCCCTTCTGCAGCCCTGGTCTTGGTTTTTCTGTTTACTCATGCTTGTTCTTCTTCCCCTCCCCTCCCCTCCCCTCCCCTCCCCTCCCCTCCCCTCCCCTCCCCTCCCCTCCCCTCCCCTCCCCTCCCCTCCCCTCCCCTCCCCTCCCCTCCCCTCCCCTCCCCTCCCCTCCCCCCATCTGCCTGTCCACCCATCTGTCTGTCCATCCAGCCGTTCATTCACCCATCCATATAAAGAGCATATTCTTTTTAAAGTCCTGAGCTCGTCTCTGGAGATTTACAGATGGGGAGTTCATTTAGGGACTCCTGTTAAGGGTGGGACATATTATGAATCTTTGCCAGGATGTGCCACAAGCTCGCCTGGAAGCACAGGGGAAGAAGTAGTGTCTTACTCTTTCTGAAGAACTGCGGTAGAGAGGCTTCCTAGGGGAGGTGACATGTAACCTGGATGAGAATGCTGAGGATGAGTTTTCTAGGGCAGATGGGTGGAAGAGACAGTTAGGCAGAGGGTACAGAAATGAGAACAGTGGTGATGGTGTGGCTCAAGCTCGTCTCTAGTTTTTCGTTGTTGGTTTGTTTTTTAAACAGTTTTTTTTTTTTTTTTTTAAAGCTGACTCTCATACCACACACTGTTTAAAGTGCACAATTCAGTAGCATTTAGTATATTCACAGAGCGATGCATCTATTACCACACTGCATTAAAACATTTTCAATACCCCAGATAGAGTCTCTACATCCTTTAACTGTTACCCCTCAGTCTTCCCGGCCTGCCCAGCCCTAGGCAATCACCAGTCTCCTTTCTGTCTCTTTGGGCATTTCATGGAAGTGGAATTATCCAACACGTGTTACTTTAGGACTAACCTCTTTCACCTGATTTTCAAGGGCCACCAAACAGTTATCAAGATTACATTTCTTTTTATTGCTTAATAAAATTCCTATGTATGGATATACCACATTTTATTTATCCAATTATCAGTTGATGGACAATTGTGTTTTGTTTTTTTCCACACTTTTGGCTGTTAAGACAGTGCTGCTATGAGCATTGATGTACAGGATTTTGTGTAAACATACATTTTTATTTTTTTTAGGGTGTATACCCAGGAGAGGAATTGCTGGATTACATATTAACTCTTTGCTCACCCATTTGAGGAACTGTCAGACTGTTTTCCAAGTCAGCTATACTAGTTACATTCCTATTGGCAGTGTATGACGGTTCCCGTTTCTCCACATCCTTACCAACACTTGTTATTTTCCCATCTTATTTTTCATTATAGCCATCCTAGTAGATGTGACCTGGTATCTCATAATAGTTTTGATTTGCATTTGCCGATGGCTTTTGATGTTGAGCATCTTTTCATGTAGTTAAGTGTCATTTGAATATCTTTGGAGAAATGTCTGTTTAGATCTCTTTTGCCCATTTTAAATTGGATTATTTGTCTTTTTATTATTAGATTGTAACAGTTCTTTATGTTGTCTCTAGTTTTTTTGAATCAAAATTAAGACAAGAGTATGTTATTTTTGACTTTGTAACTAGCAAATGGATTAAGTAATCAAAATAAAATTGGAATCACCTAAAAGAAATACAATTTAAATCTAAAAAGTAGATTTGGAAGCAGGGGATATTAATATTAATTTTAAAAGGTGGTAAGATTGTCCAGATGGTGTGGCTCAGTGGTTGAGTGTTGACCCATGCACCAAGAGGTCACTGGTTCAATTCCTGGTCAGGGCACATGCCCAGGTTGCGGCCCGATCCCCAGTGGGGGGCATGCAGGAGGCGGCCAGCCGATGTTCTCTCTCATCAATATTTCTATTTCTCTCTCCCTCTCACTTCCTCTCTCTCTAAAATCAATAAAGGAAAAAAAAAAATTAAAAAAAAAGGTGGTATTAATACTTCCACAAGTCAAATTCTTGTTAAATGATCTTAGTCATTTTATTAAGATAACTCCCCTGTTTGTACAGTGGTGTCAGATATTTAAATTTTCACTTCTCCCTTCAGGAAGTCCCCATCTACTGTGACAAATGAGTCAGTCCTTTAAGGCAATATTGTTCCTTCTCTTTGTAGCTACTTACTCTTTGTCTCAAATTAATAAAACATATTTGTAATTTTAGAAAGTTTGTTACTGCCTTTTTGCCATATTGTTTATGAATATCCGTCAGTCAGTTGAACAGTTATTGGATGCCTGCTGGGTATACAGCTGGTGCATTTTGTTTCTTTCCAGGAGTCGTAGTCAAAATTGCTAACACTGGTGTAGACACGGGCACTGACAGAGCAGAGCAGGCATGGCCCTAAAGCGCTTCACTCACATTCAGTTCATTACTTCATTCATAGATCTTTGGTCTTACTCTTATTTTGCACTTAAAAAAAAATGTTTCCGTTGATTTTTTTAGAGAGAGAGGAAGGGAGAGAGAGAGAGAAACATCCATGTGAGAAATAAACAGGGATCGACTGCCTCCCGCACGCCCCCTACTGGATCAAGCCCACAACCTGGGCATTGAACTGGTAACCTCTCAGTCCATGGGGCAATGCTCAATCCACTGAGCCACACTGGCTGGGCTTATTTGTACTTTGCAGTCTAGCAAACCTATACCTGGTCTGTAGTTTTATTTTTTATTTGGACCTTTACTCTCTTGGCAGTAAAAAAGACCAGTGGGTCTTTTTCTTTTGATAATCAAATTGGTAATTGATTTGACCCAGTAAGTTTGCTGGGTCAAATCCAGAGACAGCTCTTGAATTAGAGATAATATTCAGCAGATACTCTACACTTCCCTTCAAGGAGATATTTCTGTACTCTGGAATTGGTCCTGGAAATGTACCATTCCTAGCAGATGACTTGAGTTATTGAATTGTGCTAAACAATTGAGGTTTGTATATAATCTGAACAGATACCAGATGTTGAACAAATTTGCTAGGAGTGGTTTCTCTTGGTGGTTATGATTTGTTCCTTGGCTACATAGAACTCTTTTTCGTATATCATTTTTTAAATCTTTGAATCAGGAAGGAAAATTTCCATGAAATACATGAATTGAAGGTACAATTGGACTGGCTGCTCTGAGAAGCCATCTTTGTGTTGTCCTGGGTCTGACCAACCACTCACTGCAGCCGCCTCCTCTGTGCGCCCCCTCTGCTGACGTGAACTCGGGCAGCTTTACCACAACATCCCCACATGCTGGTTTCTTTTATTCTGCTGAATTGGGTCACTGATGTGCCCCACTATGTCGGCCACAGCCATGGACACCAGCCCTGAGATCTCCAAGGACTTACAGGCGAAGAAGGAAGTGGTGGTGGAGGAGGAGAGTGGAAGAGATGTGCCTGCGAATGGGAACACTCATGAGGAAAATGGGGAGCAGGAGGCTGACAATGAGGTAGGAGAAGAAGAGGAAGGAGGGTCAAAGGAAGATGGAGATGGAAGATGAGGCTGAGGCAGCAGCTGTGGGCAGACGGGCTGCTGAAGATAATGAGGGTGACGATGTTGACACCAAGACTCAGAAGACTGATGAGAATGACTAGACAGTAAAAAGGGGAAAAGTTAAAAAAAAGAAAAGGCTGCCATGACCCACTTAATCCTCCTTCCTCCCATCTTAGAATCTGAACATGGTCAACCTCCAGGGAGACCTGCCCAGCTGCCCATGTGGTGGCGCCACCCACAGATGACACATGCGCTCACCCAACCCAAACTGCTGGGTGAATT
The DNA here is from genome assembly GCF_014108415.1 of Molossus molossus. Taxonomy (NCBI): domain Eukaryota; kingdom Metazoa; phylum Chordata; class Mammalia; order Chiroptera; family Molossidae; genus Molossus; species Molossus molossus. The sequence continues at coordinate 20,787,600 of NW_023425347.1, read as the reverse complement.
TGCGACAGGAGAGGAAGAAAGAACCCACTTCCAAGGCCCTGCTTTTTTCTTAAAAGTATTTTAAAGAGGAAAATTTGTATTTTTAAGTTACACTTTATATTTTTGTCTATATTTGTACGTACATTTCATTTACTGTTTACACAGGGACAGCTATTTTTAATGATTCCAATGACAGATCAGCCTTTGGAGTGTTCTCTGTCGTACTTCTGGTTCTGTTGTGGTGTGACCATGTTCATTTTAATCTCAAAGGAGGAAAAAACCTTGTAAAAAAAGTGAAAACAGCAACAAAACAGTCTTATTCCCAGCATGCCTGTAACTTTTTGTGTATCTGCTTAGCTCTGTTAAAAGTAGTTGGTTTTATGAGATGGTTAAAAAGGCCAAAGATAAAATGTTTATTTTTTTGTCTTTGAAGTTACTATTTATTTATTTTTTGGTCTGTATGATGTATGTGTGAAACTGTTGTCCAACAATAAACCAGAACTTTATTTTGCTGAGTTGTTCTTTAAAAAAAAGGATACAACTGTATTTTTTTTTTTTAACAACTATTTTTTTGGTGTGTAGTAAATTTTCAAAAATGACATATTTTTTATATTACCAAAATATAGTTTCAAATAGCTGCCAACATTATTTATCCTATTCATCTAGTTTTCAATTATCCACATATTTGGATTACCTGTGACCATAAGAACAAAACAATTCTTGCTTTCCTTTGGTTCCTTGATAGTTTTCCTTAATGGCAGCCGTAGGAGGCAGGAGACTATTGCAGTGGTCTCAGTGACACACGCTGACTTCTACCAGGGTGGCAGCAGTGGAGATAAAGAGAGGACATAGTAAAATCATTTGGGAGATGTTGGACTTGCTGTGGGGGATGGTTAGGTGAAAGGGATGATTAAAAATGACCCCCAGGTTTGAGGTTTCGACATTTGGGTAAATGTGCCATTTATGGATATGGGGAAGACTGGATGAAGTCAGCCAGTCACTTGCCTGTTGGCTGAGAGCTTCACTTCTCTGACCTTTTCTGTCCTGTGTGTGGCATGGAGCTGCACCTCTCAGTCTTACCTACCTTTCGGCTTTTGTGGGTAGAGTGGCCAGCAGGAGGCACTGATGGAAGACTGACGGATAGGAGTGGAGAGAGAGTAGGTATCTTCTTCCCTCTCTTTTTACTCTGGTCTTTTTACTCTGGGTCATGTCTCAGGAAGTGGCAGTTTCATTATGGGGCTTCGTTCCTGTCAGAGAGCTCCTTCTCTGCTGTCAGCTCCTGATGATGGGCAGTGCCAGTTGTCGCTCTGCCCCTGCCAGATGATCGCAGCTTCTGGGCTCATAACCCCACCCCTCGCAGTGGGTCTCTCTAGCCCCGAGGCTGGTCATGGTTTCCTGCTGTTACTCACCTCAGGGTTGCTCCACCATTCCCCATTTGGTTTTCATCACCCATGTAACCACATTTTTGTATTAATTTTTCTTTATTTTAATGCCTAGAGTGGTTTCTGCATTCCTAATTAGAACCTTAGAAATACAAGATGAAAATCTGAGAGTTCAGTTTGGGGAATAACTTGTGTCAGTTTTACTATTTCTGGGGTGCGTCCCACTGGAAGTGGTGCTCGGCGAGTTTGAGTGGTGAGTGCAGACTGACATCCGAGCTGACAGTGTACATGTGGGTGTCATCTCTCTGAGTCATGGTGTGTGCAGAACCTCGAGAGAAGTGGCTGGGATCATCTGGTGACTAGAAGGGAGAGATGGAACTTGAGGCCGTAAGGAGCTCTAATTCATGGAGTGCAGAGGGGGTGGATAAAGCAGAGAGGCCAGGTGGGTAAGAGGGGAAGGAGGGTGGGTCTGCTGACACCATGAAGAAAGGAGTGTCCAGCTGTCTGTGGCATTGAGTATCGGTTCCCACAGTGAAAGTGGTTTTGTGGAAATCATGAGTGGTTGGAGATCTTCACCAAAATGAAGCAGTGGAAGAGTGACCAGGAGGTGACAGAATGTGTAGCTGATACAGAGACAGTTCTTTTGGGATGTTTGACTGTGGAAGGAAGTCAAGAATTGGAGAGATAGTAGGAAGATCACAAGCTACATTATTTGCAATTGCTTTTTTTTTTTTTTTTTACTTTGAAAATACTTAATGTTTGAATAGGTTCAAAAATAAAAAATAAGTTATACAAGGGAAAGTCTTCCTTTTACCTTATCTCCCATCAATTCTGTTCTATTCCTCGTCCCGGTCTCAGCTATTGTTACTTGTTTCTGGTATACATCCAAAATGTTTTATGCAAATGTGAAAATGTATTTTAGAGTTCCAGTGGTAGCATAGAGAATGTGTTTTTTAGTATCTTATTTTGTTTTTCTCTGAAAAATATGTGTGGAGATCTTTCTATGTTAGGACTTGAGGTTATTCACCCCCCTCCCTCCCTTTTTGGAGCAGTGTTAAAGGAGTCTCAATTCTGAATATACTAAAATGTCTTTAACTAGTCACCTTTGACTCTAACAAATAGTGCCTCAATGAATTCCCTTGCACGTGTGCAAGTAAGTCTATTGTAGGAAGTTCTTAGAACTTCTTGGTCAGAGGATATGCGTTTGCCTTTTTGGTAGGTATTGTCAAATGGCCCCATAAATGGTTTTGTCTTTTTTTGTGTGTGTGTGAACTCTCAGTTCTTATTCTTCGCCCATCTTTTTTGTGGGAGTGTTAGATTTTTGCCTTCTCAATTTTGGAGTTTGATTATGCCGGAAGGCCTCAAAGCTCAGTGTGGCAGGACATGTTGTACAAGCTAGGCACGGTGAGCCCTGGCTCAGGGTAGAGGTGCTGACCAGGTCCTGCAGTGCCCCATGAAGTCTATTCAATGTGCACATTGCTTCTGACTTTATAAACCTATTTAAAACGTACAACTAGATATCCTAATATGGATTCTTTAGACGCAGTCACTTCTGAACTAATTATGTGTCAGAATCAACAGGGCAATTTAATTTGGAAAGAAGACGGGAATATTAGCAATGTTCTGTTCTATACAGTTATGAAAGGTTTGTCTTGCACTCTGATTTTGATTGTTGCCAGGCCTCCCTAGCTATGTGATTAATTTTCAATAGTTATTGGTAGAGTTTTCCCAGCTTTTATTTACCATTCAATGGACTTATCATTTATCCAGTGAATAGAGCTCAGCAGGACTACAGGCTTCCGCGCCCCCTGAAGCAGAGTGTTCCTGTAGAACCTTTCCTACGCCGAAGTGGCAGAAAGCGAAGAAGCAGTTGCCATTGATTTGTATGGGAAAGTTTTTTAATTTTCTGAGGTCCCAAAACTAGCCTACCAAATCACACACAGAGCCTAGACTAATGCCCACACGCGGTAGCAGCGGCGCAGCTCGGCGCGCAGAGCGCCCCCTGCCTCTCGGAGGCGGGCTGCATCACAGAGGCTGGATGCTATCTTCCCTTCTTGCCCTCTTGTGAAACGGAGAATCTTCTTTGGGTTTCTTTTGGTTAGCGAGAACAGGTTTTAATGTAGGTCTTTCAAAAAAGTAATGTGGTGTAACCAGAACTTTCAATAATTTGGGGAATACCTTTACTTTCCTTTTTTATTTATTATTATTATTTTTTAATCCTCACCCGAGGACATTTTTCCATTTTTTGTTCAGATAGAGTGGGAGGGAGGGAGGGAGAGAGAGAGAGAGAGAGAAACATTGATGTGAAAGGGACACATCGAGTGGCTACCACCAGCACGACCCAACCAGGGCCAGGGACAAACTGCAACCGAGGTATGTGACCTTAGCGGGAACCAAACCTGGGTCTCTCAGGACCATAGGCTGACACTTCAGCCGCTGAGCCAAACCAGCCAGGGCTATTTTTTTCATTTTTTTAAATCCTCACCTGAGGATATTTTTTCATTTATCCCAGATAGAGTGGGAGGGAGGGTTAGAGAGAGAGAGAAACATTGATATGAGAGGGACACATCGACTAGCTGTCTCTCACACAACCCAACCAGGGCCAGGGGTGAACCGCAGTCGAGGTACATGTCCTTGACCAGAATCGAACTCGTGACTCATTGGTCTGCGGGCCGACACTCTAACCGCTGAGCCAGACCAGCCAGGGCAGACTACCTTTATTTTTAAATAACAAACACATGCGAGTGATCTTTAAGAGGAAGTGCTTTCCCCTAGGAGCTCTGTGTTCTGCTTCATTGGAAAACACACCAAATAATCACCAGCACTAGATAGTGGAGGGTCCGCTCTTGTGCTGAGTGTTTCAGACGGGGCCCTGCAGATGCTCGTTGTCTGTCAGACTCATATTTCTCCTTTGCCTTTCTCTCCTCTCCTACTCCTTCCTGTTTCTGTCCCCTTCTCCTCATCCTCCCAGTCTTCCAACCCTACTCACTAGAGGGAGAATGCTTTCTCATGGATCACTGTAATCGTTTTTGTAAGAAGATATTGATGCCCTGGCCGGGTAGCTCAGTTGGTTAGAGCATTGTCCTGATACAACAGGTTGTGGGTTTGATCTCTGTTCAGGGCACATACAAGAAGCAATCAATCAATGCATGAATGAGCAGAACGATAAATTGATGTCTCTCTCTCAAAATCAATATAAAAAAAGATTTGGAAAACATGGTTACTCAACGCTGAGATTTGCACAGTCTCTATAAAGAACAATAAGTCTAATGTAGAAGAAAAAATCCATGGACCAGAATTTTTAATTTTAATTTAGCTTTTTATTGATTTTAAGAAATTATTTTTCAAGATGAACCTTAAAGGTGCTTTCAAATTCTTTTATGAAAGCTTATTCTATTCCCTGAGTTTTTAGTAGGCATTCAATGATTTGTATTAATATAAATACACACCCGGGGTGTGAATAAGTGTAATGGATGTTTGGTCTGTGGTCAAGACCCCCCTTTCCTACCAAATGTTATTGGGTCCAATACAGTCGAATACTTCCTCTTCTTTGTTGTGTTCTTAGTGAATTTTTATTTATTTCTGCATGCTTAATTGCCTTACCTAAATCTATGGATAGACTCCTCTTACTGTTTTATGCTGCCCCTCAAGTTGACTTTCAAATGAAACAGTTAGTTGTGTAAGACACGTGTTTTGTTCGGAGCAGTGTGGATAGTGGACCGTGCCCATCTTTGCCGTGATGCCGTGATTGTGCAGAAGCCTGCAGGGCGAAGGGAAGATCGGTTGCTGAGAGTCAGCCTGTGCTTTGGAGGAAGGATGCTGCACTCATTATTCATTCTCCCTTTGCCTGCATGTCTCTCACTGATTGCAGAAGGCCGAGAGCTGGCGTCTTCGAGATCTTGGATATTTTGGAAATAGCCAAACCGTTCCTTTTTAAACCTGCTCGTTAGTCTCTTTAGAAATAATCATGAGGCAACCTCAATGCCATGTGACATTTTTCTATTTTGTTTTTAGATATTGTCTGCATTATTTTTTATCAAGAGGTGAAAAGCCACTGATGGGGCATTCTAATTTACTTAAAGTGACCGTCCCTGGAGTCAGGTTGTCTGGCTCTCTGATCCTGGCCTCTCTCACACTGTGTGATTTTAGGCAAGTTACTTTTTCCTTCCTAAGCCACAGATCCCCCACCCCACCCCCACCCCATAAAATTTGGGTAAAAATGAATCCACCACAAATATGGAAGATTACATGGGGAAAAAAAAGGGTGTATGACATGCTTGATTCATTGTTGGACATATAATATGTATTGAGTAATGTTAGCTATTATCATTATTGCTTATCCGATTTTTATTTAGATTTAAAAGTTATTTATTTTGTGTATATAAAGAGATAGTTGGGAAAGTGAATGTGTTTCGATATAAATAAATAATAGTTTGTTTTTCTTTTTTCTTTTAATCCTCACCCGAGTATACTTTTGCATTTATTTTCAGATAGAGCAGGAGGAAGAGAGGGAGGAAGAGAGAGAGAAACATTGATGTGAGAGAGACACATCGAGTGGTTGCCACCCACATGACCCCAACCAGGACCGGGGACAAACTGCAACCGAGGTAACGTGCCCTTAGTGGGAACCGAACCCGGAACTCTCTGGTCCACAGGCCAATGCTGTAACTGCTGAGCCAAACCGGCCAGGGCAATAGTTTGTTTTTCTGTCCTCACACTCAGAGTGGGTGGTGTGTCAATGGCCATCATTTTCTTGATTCATTGAGTACAAAAGCTTTTAGCAGTGGGGATAAAAGTGCCCTAGAACATGTATATCAGGTCACTGTTTTCATGATGCATCACCGCAGGAAAATAGTTTATGTTCTCACCTTAAAAATGAAAGGACACTGTTGACTCTAAGCTTTATGGAAAAGGAAACTTTAAAAAAATTAAAAAGCTTGAATAGTTTTAAGTGAAAAAAGTATTGCATGCTTTTAATAATTAAAACAATACAGATGAATATAAATTAAATATTAATGTGTCCCTTCTCAGGATTAAATTTTGTGAAATTAAAAAAGTAATGTTATGCAATTTAAAGAAATAAAAGAGAAAGAATATAAAAGGTGTACAGGAACACTGTATTGGAGGACAGCTGAACCTTCTTCCAAGGACCAGTACCTCAAACAATTTCATTTGTATGTTTCTAGAAATTTTCTTTGCTTAGAACAGAATTTCACTTTTCTCTTTCCTTTTCAAAACACAAATGAAATACAAGAACTACTGTTTTGCATCTTGTTTGTTTTACCTGATGTTATAACAAAGATTATTATAAATTAGCACTTCCAGATTTATCTTGCTTTTTATTTAAACAACTAAATGGTATTTCAGCTGCAGCCTCATAATTTATTTGGTCAATCTATAATGGACTTATAGGCTTTCTAGGTCTTTTGCTTTGTCAGTAATCTTCAGTGAGAATTAAAAAATTTATGTGTGTAAATATATATATTTATATACGTATACAAGTGTGTATGTATATAAATATGGATGTGTGTGGTGCAAGTATCCTAGAAATGTGTCGGAGAAATTCCGATAGTTTTGTTTTCTTTAAAAAAAAATTGATGTGAGAGAGAGAGAGAGAGAGAGAGAGAGAGAGAGAGAAACAAACATCGATCAGTTGTCTTCTGCATGCATCCCAACCAGGGATTGAGCCCGAAACCTGGGTGTGTGCCCTAATAGGGACTTGAACCTGCATCTTTTGGTGTACAGGACAGCGCTTCAACCAATGACCACCTGGCCAGGGCAGCATTTACATTTTTTTTTTTTTTTATACTCACCCGAGGACATTTTTCCACCTTTTGCTCAGGTAGAGTGGGAGGGAGAGAGAGGAGCAGAGAGAGAAAGAGAAACATCGATGTGAAAGGAACACATCGAGTGGCTGCCACCCGCACAACCGACCAGGGCCGGGGACAAACCGCAACCGAGGTACGCGCCCTTAGCGGGAACCGAACCCGGGTCTCTCAGGACCGCAGGCCGACACTCTAACCGCTGAGCCAAACCGGCCAGGGTAGCATTTACATTTTTGATTGTTACTCCCAAGAGTTTCCTTGGTGCCGACTGCCGTCAGCAGAGGGGGTTGCCTGTTTCCCACTCATTTGCTAGCATCATACTTTGTATTATGTTCCAATTTGATAGGAGTATATAGGATCTTATTTTATCTTCTGTTTTAAAGATTCAGTAATATCGATGTGTATCAGGATAAATTCCTAATATATCAAAGGTCTAAATGTTAAACAATATGTGTATTAGAAAAAAATACGGGTAAATTCCTTGGCAATCTGGGAGTGCAGGAAACTTTCTAATTATGACTCAGAATCCAGAAGCAATAAGACGTGGGTAAATTTGATATCCTGGAAATAAAAAAGTATGAAGAAACTGTGAAAAAGTAAGATGACAAACTGGGGAGAAATATTGTAACTAATATCATAGGCAAGCAATATTCTCTCTGTATATATAGTTTGTTTATGTATGTCACTAAATTAAAACTTGAAATGAAAATGACTAGCCTGGTAGAAAAGTGAGCAAAAGATATGAACAGACTGAAAACTGAAAAAAAAAAAAAAAAAATCCTGCAGATGGTTCCTAAGCATGAGAAGATGCTCAGTTGGCTGAGTGTTGTCCTGTGCACCGAAGGGTTGCTGGTTCAATTCCTGGTCAGGGCGCATGCCCGGGTTTCGGGTTTGATCCCTGGTCAGGGTGTGTGTGTAGGAGGTAACCAATTGGTTTCTCTCTCACATTGATCTCTCTCTCTCTCTCTCTCTCTCTCTCTCTCTCTCTCTCTCTCTCTCCCTCTCCCCGCCTCCCCCTCTCTCTCTCCTCCCCCTTCCCTTCCTTTCTATATAAAAAGTATTTAAACATTAAACAAACAAACAAACAAAAACCTTACCTGACTTTCTGTTTGTACCTGATTGGCAAAAACCCACAGGTGTGATAGCACATGCTGTGGGTGATGCTCTGGATAAACAGGCAAAGTCTTGCGTTGCTCATGGGAGTGCTAAGTGAGACACCCCTTAGAGAGGAACATTTGATTCTTTAGTTACATATGAATTTTTCCTCGACCCAACAATCCTTTTTTGGATTTGATCCCAGGGATAATCTGGGAAGAATGCAGAATGATATATGTATAATGCTATTCATGGCAGCACTATGGCCTGATAATGAAAGACTAAATAATCCTACCTTGAGGTCTAGATTCTCTCTGGCCAGCCTACAGTTTGTAGCCTTCCAAACTGGTCCTGATGTCCCAGCTCAGGCACTGGCAACATTTGGCTAATGTGCAGATGACTTTCAGTTCCATATCAGGGGTTAACAGTCGTGCTGTGGTCAAATCTCAAAGCAGGTAAAAGTCTTTTATGGGTCCTCTTCAAGCCTGTGCCTCCAAGCGTGGTGTCTTCTTACTGTCTTTCTCTTCCTTGGTTCATTCTTGTCCATCTACCATATCCCCTGTCTCTAAGGGCTCTTCTGTAATGCTGCTGCTTCCTCCTGGCACTGGTGGACCTGCCTGGATGCTGTGAGTAAGGCCAGACCATAAGATGCCACCCTTCTCTCCTCGTCTATTTCATTCCGTAACCTGTTCATCTACTAGCAGTACTATATTTGAACATGTATTTATTTTAGGTGATGAGATTCTGGAAAGGCAGGTTTTTCGGTATTTCTTGTTTGTTCTAGATGGTGCCACTCCAAGACGATTGCTAAACTCACTCAGTTCTTCTGTTTCAGCTGCATTTCACCCCCATCCTGCCTCTCGTGTTAATGTTTGAAGTTGGGATATATGTTAAGGTTAATAAGAACATGAATGGAATGCTCCGCTCCTTTTGAAAAGCTGTTACTAAGTTGATGGTGTTTCTTACAGTTGATGGCATCTTAGAACCCAGGAAATGTGATCAGAAGGGGACCAAACATGAGAAATCAGAATTCTTTATTGGCAAAGAGCCATACATGATATTCCTACTCATTCCCTTTCCGTCGTGAGTTTGTTTTCTGTGTTACTTAGTGAAAAAGGGCCTTTGCTGGGTGATTGCGGCTTGGCACAGAGCAAGCAGTTACTCAAAACTGAGAAAGGAAAATGAAAGCATTTGGATGGTCATTTTATTCTTTTGTTAACAATACTGATATTTACACAGTTCTCTCTCTTGAACTCTCAGCATTTAACACAGTGGATTACTCCTGTTTCAGATACTGTCTTCTCTGGATATCAGTGACATCATGTGCCTGGTTTTTATCCTCTTTCCTTACTGGCTGCTCTTTTTCAACGTCCTTTTCTCATCTCAACTTCTCTACCAGACTTCTGAATCACCCAGCGTTTTGTTTTCTACTGTTTTCCTCTCCTTTCTCCATTTCCCCTCCACTGCTATACCGTCTCCTTAGGTGCAGATATCCTATAGACGCAGATATCTTCTCTGGGGTTTTGTTTTAAATAAATTAAAACAATTTTTTTTCTTTTTATTGATTTTAGAGAGAGAGGAAGGGAGAGGGAGAGAGGGATAGAAAATGAGAGAGAACATCAATTGGCCGCCTCCTGCATGCCCCCCACTGGGTATCGGGCCCACAACCTGGGCATGTGCCCTGACCAGGAATCGAACCGATGACCTCTTGGTGCATGGGTCAATGCTCAACCACTGAGCCACATTGGCTGGACCTCTCTCGGGTTCTGATTCTCCCATTTGTGTCTCAAGCCTGAAAGACTCCCCTGAGCTTTGGTTTTATATACCCAAATGGCTGATCAGTATTCCTAGTTGAATATTTAATAGGGATCTCAATTATGCCATGGCCCAAAAAAAACCCTGTTGATTCTCTCATCCCCAAATCTGTTTCTTTGCAAATCCTCTCCTGTCTCAATAAATGGTACCACAAACAACTGATCTCAGGCCAAAATCCTTCCCTATGTGCTTAGGAACCGTACTTGATTACTTCTTGTCTGACTCATCCAATCTCAGTGAGTTCTCTTCTTTCTGCCTTCAAAATACACCTCCATTTGCTTCTCCTTCTTGCCGTTGCCATAATCCTAGTCGAGGTTACCTGCCAATTTCTCACTTACTTTTAGACCAATGTGTCAACTTCCACCTGGTTTTCTTGCCTTTACTTTTTTTCCCATTGTTTTTACATTGGCCTCATCTACAGTCTTGTTGCCATCTAATTTCTACTTCAGAAAGTGAATTATTTTAATACAGAAGTATAAAGTGCCAGAATGGTCTATGCAGTCTACTATGGGAATGCAGAGAAGAGGCATTAACAAACCTCAAGCTGAAACTGAAGGATGAGTAGGAGTTAGCAAGGTGGATAGGTAGGTTGAAGGGCTGTCTGAGTTGCCATTAACTTTTCAAATAAGGTTATTCTGGGCAGATGGAATAGTACAAGCTTTAGGAATTTCAGGTGGTTTTGTGTGGCTGGAGGGACGGATGAATTTAGGGAGAAGTGAATATTGAAGTTGGGGAGGTGGTTCGATCTGGATAGGCCTTGAATATCAATGTGAAATCATTGGAAGATTTCAAGAGCGCTGTGATCAGATTGATATTAAAGGAATATCTTTTTTCTTTAAACATTTATTCTTGCTTTCATTTATTCTTAGAGAGAGAGAAAGAGAGAGAGAAACATCGATGAGAGAAAATATTGATTGACTGTCACCTCCATGCCCCCCACTGGGGATTTGGCCCACAACCTGGGCATGTGCCCTGACCGGGAATTGAACTGGCAGCCTCTTGGTGCATGGGTCGATGCTCAACCACTGAGCCACACCAGCCGGGCTAGAGGAATATCTTTCAGATGGAATTGTGGGGAATAGTTTGGGGGGAACTAGAAGAGGTAGGAGAATCCTTCTCATTTCTGAGTTTGAGTAGAGAAGTGACTTAATCAAATTTATGTTTTATAAAAGGCCACTCTGGCTGTTGGTTGGGACATACTCTCTGGGGGTGTGAATGGGAGGAGTGAGGCGCGTTAGGAGGGTCCATAGTATTCAGCTGTTATATAGAAATTAAGGACCTTCCCTTGCTCTTCTATCATCTCAAGAATTTTTGGATCCTACCTCTTTTTAAAAATATTTTACCATTTTTATAATAAAGTGTTGGGGGGGAAGGTTTTTGCCAAGTCACGAGAAGGTCTGATGTGCTCACCCGCCCTCTCACAGAACGCTGGCCCCTGTAGCTCCCGCCTCGGGTCGAGGCCGCACACACAGGCACCCGCCTGTGCACTTCCTTCACGTCTTTGGGTCTTAGCTTCTGCTCCGATTGAAATGCCATCGAAGATGCTGAGGCTTTCAATTTTGGTTTTCCTTTTACTGTGGTAATCCTATCTTAAAGTGTAAGTCCATTTAGGCAGCAAGGTAGTTGGAATAGCATCAAGCATTTGAGGCATTTATACATTTATTTATAATAGCAGTTGCTACTATATTGTAATTGCCTGTGACTTGACTCTATCCTCTCCCTCTCTATGCTCTCCCCCAGCAGCCCCAGTGCCGTGGAAATGACACTTGGATATTTTTGACTGATTAAATGTGATACTTTTCTTTTTTGTGTTCACTTTTTTAACAGAAAATGCATCAGATGCAGATTTATGGCTCCTGAATAGTTGTACTGTAAAAAACCCAGCTGAAGATCACTTTAGAAACTCAATAAAGTAAGTAGAAGTTGATTTTTTTCTTATTTTTTATGAGAGGTTAAGAGTTAATTTAAGAAAATTTGTTTTTGAAAGACTGCTAATAATATAAATCTTCAGTATGTATCAAAAATGTATGAGTTGAACTTGTAGTTGTTGTTATTGTTGTTAATTCTTATCCAAGGATATTTTTTCGTTGACTTTTTTTTAGAGAGAATGGAAGGGAGGAAGGGAAGGGGAGAGAGAGAGGAACATTGATGTGAGAGACTCATATCAATTGGTTGCCTTCCACACAACCCCGACAGGGGCCAGGGATTGAACCTGCAACCCAGGTACGTGCCCTTGTTTCATTTCTGTTTTTAAAAAACTGATCCTTTCTCCTTTTATCTATGTATTGTCCACTCTATCATATTGAGTGCCCATAGATGCTTGGGTCTGTCTCTGCGTTTTATTAATCTCTTCCTTTATTATGATACTTATTCTACACAGTCATACTTAGTATAGCTTTATATTAAGTCTAGATATTTGAGAGTGCTAAGGGTGTCTTGGCTTTCCATTGCCCTTCTATATAGATTTAATATCATGTTTTAAGTTCAGCAAGTGATTTTTGATTGTGATTACATTGAGTCTTTTGATGACTGAGAGGAGAATTAATATAATTACATTATGAGTCTCTCAACCCATGGATTAGGTATTTAGGTTGTTTTTGACTTTCTATGGATTATAATTTCTTCGTGTAGCTCCTGTGTATCTTAGATTTGTTCCCCTAACAAGGTAGATATCAAATTGTTCCAATATTTTTTATTTTAAAAAATCTGTTCTTTCTCCTTTTACCTGTGCAGTATTTTTTTTTATCTTTATACTGTTGTGAAAGGTAAATTAATTTTTACCCTGGCTGGTTTGTTTCAGTGGCTGAGCGTCGTCCCACTTCTCCTTGGTCTCAGTGAATTGTATCATGCAGCAGTGTGAAGAATGGGTGGGTATAAACAAGAGAAAAGACTAGGAGGCCATAGGACAGACTTGCAGTAGTCGGGGTACTGATGGCCTCCTTTTGGGTGCGTCGTTCACAGTTGGAAGGAAGGTGTCAACTTGAGAAAAAAGAATTCTTTACAACTTTTAGCATTGTTGAATGTGACTTTCTCTGACTTGAATAATAAAGGGAATTCCAGAAAGGGAGTTTAGTTAGAGGGAAGACGTGTTTTGATTTTGATCATGGTGTATTTGAAGTCACAGCTAAATATTGTAATAAAATAATGGATAATATTTGATCTTTATTGATTATATCCGTTGTGGCAGGCACTGTTCGGAGTGCTTTACATCAATTGGATATTATCTAGCTTAGTTCTTGCAGGCTATCACGTTGTAGATCTCAATTTTATTTTTGGTTTACAGATGAGGCAGCCCCTCTTTCATAGATGAAGTTCTCTAAGGCTGTTCATTTCATAAATGGCGGAGGTGGGATTTTAACCTAGGCAGTCCGACTAGGAGTCTGTATGTTTAGCCATTTTATTACTGTGCCTCCCAGATAAAGATGTTAGGTAAGCAGTTGTAGAACTGAGGCAGATAATCACCTTAGTGATACAGATTTTATATTGTTTGCATAGAAGTTATCATAGTTGAGTGTGATGACATCCTCAACTCAGAAACTATGGAAGGAGCAAAGAGTTCTTTGCAGAACTGGAGTGGGAAGTGGAGGAGGTGGTAGTGATACGGGATGGAACAGGGGAATTTGGGTCATGTTTAGGAGCAGGAGAAGGAAGAAGTAAACCAGGAGCGAGGATTATGTTTACCAGGTGCTGCTCAGTTTTAAAGAATGCCTTTTATTTTATGAGAAGTCTGTTATGTTCTCAGATGATCTATTTTCACCCCTAAAGGAAAGGTAAATAAGATATAAGATATTTTAGTGTTACTCCTACCCCTAAGTGCAGAGCCCAGAGAATTTAGTTTCTGTAATTCTCAGATTTAGAATCTAATCAATGGGTATGCTTCTTGACTGTTTCTGAAGGTTTTCAAATATAGCTTGTGTGAATGGGTTTTGTTATAACATATAAACTGTGTTGTGAATGTGGTTTAGAGTAATGATATGGTGTTTGAATAATTAAGTGAAGTAGCCGTATAAGAAAATTGGTCATTTGAACACTACAAAGCTAGTGGAGGCAAGTTCAGGTTCTTTTACTGCACTATTCTGCTTGATTGAAGATAATTTAAAAAAAATATTATAGGTGATTAAGTACTTTTTAAGAAAGGCCTTTGAAGACTTTTTGAAAATTATAATTAGCTCTTGTTAAAATCTAAGCCACCGTTGAGTTTGTTTCCAGAATAGATACAATGCTGTAAAATGCACAATAGCAGTCAACATTGAGAAGACATCGCATTCAAGTGGCATTTATACATTTAAACCTTTCAGTGATAGAATACCTCTCTTTTCAAGCATTTTGCTTTATTTAGATGCTTTCCCCCTTGTCATCATCTCCTAACAAAGAAAAATAAGATGAATAGTTCTTAAACTCACTCTACCTTGTCATGCTACCCATACATCTCTCATTCTCCAACTCTAGCCTTTCCCTTCAGCTTCCTCACTTGCAGGCATTTCCCCCATGACAGTGAGGCAAGATGTACACTCGAGGAGAATCTCAGGGTGTTTCCTCTCTCCCAGTCCCTTATGCTCAAACGTAAATTAAAGATTTATAATGAAGGGCTAGGGCCTATTTTTTTCTAACCTGGCCCCCTATAAATAATGATTGCTTTACTTGACCACTCACTGCCAGTGTTTGTCATCATTTTTGATCATCTGTTTTTGTTTCTCTTCTGATGTTTCTTGTTATTTAATAATGGTTTGTCTTTAATGCCTTACCATCTTGTTTTATCTCTCTCGAGCCTCCAGGCAGTAGACTTCTTGTTTTTTGTTTTGTTTTTAAAATTTTATTGATTTTAGAGAGAGGAAGGAAGGAGGGGGAGAGAAAGAGACAGAGGGAGAGAGAAAGGGAGAGAGAGAGAGAGAGTAAAAAAACATTGATCTCAGAAAGAAACATTGATTGGTTGCCTCCTGATTGAACCCGCAACTTGGGTACGTGCTTGACCTGGAATCAAACCCGCTGCCTTTTGTTGTATGGGACAGTGCTCAACCAACTGAGCTGTACCGGCCGGGGCTGGCCGTCCTGTTTCAACAGGAGGAAAGGAAGGTAACTGAGGGACTTACTGTCTCCCATGTGATTAATACCCATAAACTAATCAAGACTCATTGATTTATTTGTGAATTTCTGACAAGATAGCCATGGACTGATTTTGTGTGTGTGTTTGTGGCGGGGGGAGTGGGGGCTGTTCCTCCTCTTGGTGTTGGTGGTCCAAATATTAGTTTTATGACTTCACAGTATAACAGTATTGGGAAGAGTATTATTTCATCTTGGTCAGAGAGAATATTGGCTTACAATTATTTGTAAATCTTTAATTTATAAACTGGTGCTGATAACAAGTCACTGTATCTTTTTAAAATATAGTCAAAATACCTGATATGAAAATGCATATTTTTATTCATCTGTAGGCTGTACTGCTTGGTACTTATGCTGGCTTTCTACTAGTTGATCTAATTACAAAGTCTACAGTGTTTGTATAATTGATGTTCAGATTGATAAAAGAGTAGGAGTTTTAAATCGCGAAAATGGAGTTAAAATGTTTTGTTTTTTGCTGCCTTTTGACGTTGAAATCTTAAGTGCTGTTGCCTTTACTAATTTTGAAAAAATTGCGGAGCCCATGATTTGTGATGGCAGCCTATTGCCTGCATCTCTTTTCTTCTTGAGCATTTGCTAGTTGCCCTGTCCTTGTTTTATCCATTATACCAATTTGATGTAGACATATGGCCTTTAACTTGAGGGATTCTTGAGCAAACAAAGATGTTTTTGAAAGAGATCAAAAGTTTAAAAAAAAAATAAAATTTGCTCTTAATGAGAGTATCAAATAAGAAAACTCCTTCAGTTAATGCTTTATAGAAATGTGGGATCTTTTCCATGCCACCTAAAGAAGGTCATTCAGAGGCTGGTGAAAATAAACACATCTTGTGTGTTCTATATAAATGACAGAAAGAATAGCCAGCTTGCTTTGATCATGGACTGTCAACCTCTGTTTGACCTTGTGCATTATTAACCCAAATGGGCATTGTGGCTTAGCCACACTGCTAGTAGATAGACAAGAGTCACTAGTGCTTTGAACCACCTTTGCTTGTAGAAATAAATGGAAATGTTGAAGGAATGTGAGTGAAATTACTGGAAAGAACAATTGGAAATACAAGGAGAAATGGACAGAGCAGACACATGTGTTGAGACAGAGGATACCTGCTTTGTATAACATCTCCTGTCTATAGGAAAGCTCCTTATTTAGAATTCTGTTGATCAAGCAAATTATTGGATAGCTATTTCTGTTATGAAAATATTTTTTTGCTTTATATAGATATAACTTTGAGTTCTTCATTATAAATTGAAGTTGGGAAGGTACCAGAATATTATTTGAACTTGAATTTGTGAAATGAATTGCCTTCAAAAAAGCTGACTTAGAATAGAGAAGTGTTTTTCCTTGCAGTTAGGACTCATGAGGTTAAAAAAAACCAACTTGACTGGTTCTATTTTTGTTTTGTTTTTAAAGAATAGTGTGTTGATTTTTAGAGAGAGGAAGGGAGAGGGAGAGAGACAGAGAGAAACATCAATGTGAGGGTGAAGCAACAATTGGCTGCCTCCTGCATGCCCCCTACAGGGGATCAAGCCCACAAGCCGAGCGTGTGCCCTGCCTGGGAGTCCAATCCGCAACCTTTTGGTACACGGGACAATGCCCAACCAACTGAACCACATCGGTCAGGGCTTGACCAGTTCTGTTTTTAACTAGATTTGTTAGTAGTCAGGTTATCTTTGTCTTTTGTTTCTTTCTTTCTTTTTCTTAGAGAGCGAGAGGAAATAGAAACATCCATGTGAGAGAGAAACATTGATTGCCTGCCTCCTGCAAGCCCCCTACTGGGGATCGAGCCTGAAACCCCAGCATGTACCCCAACTGGAATCGAACTGGGACCTCTCAGTCCATGGGATGATGCTCAATCCACTGAGCCACACTGGCTGGGCTCTTTTTCCTTTTTTAATTAAAAAATGTGGCATTGGATGATAAAACACTGGGATTTAGTTTGACCTTTTGCACGAAACAGTTTAGGTAGCACGAGTTTTCTAAAGCTTATTTTTTAATACTGTGGGTTATGATTTTTCTTTAAATATAACTATTTTAATTTCAACTTTCCTAGTTGTATAAAATTGCTTTAATTCAATGCCAGTTTTATGTTATTGTTTACAATATCAGTAGCAGATGCAGTGAACCACTGTGTGCTTTTACAGTCACGATCCCATCGTCTCAGCTCTCCTTAGCCACCAGAAAGTTTCACTCTATTTGGGAAGTTAGTTCAAATATTGTATTATTTTACTTAATATGTATTATTGATCAGGTGCTGTCTAATGCGATTGCTTTTCTCTAAATAGTGCTATGCTTAATATGAGTTTGCACTTCCTCCAACCATTTCTCGTCTACTTCCATTGTTTACATACTATCTATATGCTGATTACTTCCACATTTTTGTTTTGGACCCTAGCTCTCCTTCCAAGATTCAGATTTGTATATCCCACTGTTTCCTGCACTTTTTTTTTTTTTTTTAATTGGTTTTAGAGAGAGAAGGAGAGATATAGAAACATCGATGAGAGCCCTGGCCGGTTTGGCTCAGCGGTTAGAGCGTCAGCCTGCGGCCCAGAGGCCCTGGTTGGGTCGTGCAGGTGGCAACTACTCGATGTGTCCCTTTCACGTCAGGGTTTTTCTCTCTCTCCCCCCCCCCCCCCCACTCTATCTGAACAAAATATCGAAAAATGTCCTCGGATGAGGATAAAAAAAAAAGAAAAAAGAAACATCGATGAGAGAGAACATAGATTGGCTGCCTCCTGCATGCCCCCGATTGGAGATTGGGCCCACAGCCTGGGCATATACCCTGGTTGGGAATTGAATCAGTGACATCTTGGTGCATGGGTCGATGATCAACCACTGAGCCGTACTGGCTGGGCTCCTGCACTTCTTTACTTAGATGACTCATTGACGCTTCAAATCATCAGAACCTCTTCATTATCTACCTCACCTTATCCCCAGCTAGTGTTTTCATTCCTATTGCTTGTTTGGTTGTGTACACCCACTAAATAGACTGGGAGTTTTCCTAGATTCTCTGTTTCTTTCCCCCTTTTCTCTCCCTGGCCCAAGGATTGATGCGACTTCTAACGTATCTTTTCCTTTCTCCTCTTGACCCCTTCTTTCTCTTTCTTTTTCCCCAATGTTTTATTGCTTATGTGGTAATGAAATGTTCCTCTTGTCACTTGTAGTGAACCACTGTGTTCTCATCTTTCATCAAATTGCCACAAACGAGACCATATCTTTTGAATTTAACCCTTTCTTTCCATCTCTATCGCCAGTGTCTTAGTTATTGTCCTCATTATCTCTTGCTCTTAATATTGCAGTAGACTTTCCGCTTTTCTCAGCTCTTTTCTGTTCCAGTTCATGCTTTCCTCTCCTTCATGCCCTGTAACAATTCCTTCTAGGCTACAGGACATATACAGAGAAACATATTAGTGTAACAAGGTATTTTAAAAATTCTGTTCCTTGCTTACCTTTCTGACCTCTTTTTATTTTTTTTTTACCATTCTTCTTTAGAATTTTTTTTCTCCCCTAAATTATGTGACTTTTCAAACACATAATGTGTTTGCATATATTCTTCCTTTTCCCTGGAGTATGCTCTCCTTCCCCCCCCCCCCCCAAATGCATGCATATGTGCATGTACACACACACACACACACTCACACTTACACATACACTAACGCACACACACACACACACTCACATACCCCATGTAATCCTGCCTGGCAACCTCTTCGTCTTTTGGAACTCATATCAAAGGTTATCTTCCTTCTAACTCCACTCCTTACCGCCAAGGTCCACAGAGATAACCACTCTCTGTTCTCTGCTCTTCTTTGTCCCATACAAACATCTAATGTTGCATATTACATTTTATTATTTGTTTACATATTTGGCTCTTTACTAGATTGAGTCTTGAGGTCAGGTTATTGACCTCAGGAAAATCCTTCTTTTATGGAGTCTTTGATCCTGTGACTCTACCATGTAATGATTTTCCTTTTCCTAGGAAACAGATACCATTAATAGAGTGAGATTGCTTGTCAGCTATTCTAAGAATGGTCCCCTCAAGGCCAGTTTGAATTTCTTGTTGGTAACAGGCTGTATATTTGCAAAAGGGAAAAGAAAATTCTAATTTTCAAATACTGTTTTTAAAGGACCCTCTTTAGAAATATGCTGTTTTGCTTATGAACTAGGGAGAAACCTGCCACTTGTACTAAATGAGGTAAGAAACTTCTGCTTGTCACTCTTAGTCCACAGTTTCTTTCCAGAGGAAATTAGTAAAAGGGGTAAGAATTCTTCTCCTTTCTTGGAGTGGTCACTTGGTCGTGCTGGCAGAAGCTCAGCTGTGAATGGCTGGACCCTGCCTTTCCTGCCAAACTAAGTGAGCTGAGCCAGCTTTAGGACCTTGGCTATGAAGCATCTCACCTTGAGTCAGAGGGTAAGAAAGTTGTAGATAAAAACCTGGCAGTGTTTGGCCTTGAATTTGTCACACAATTGTAATCACTCAATACATGTTGGTATAGCTATATTATTATCACAGCACTTATCTTACCTTTGAGTATTAAATTGTCCAGTTTTAATGAATGAGCAAAGAAGTCAGATGACCAGAGTTGGGGGAGAAATTAGCAAGGTTGTTTTGGGGGGAGAAGCAGAAGTGTTGGGAAGGCTAGTTTGATTAGGATCTCTGTGAAATGAGTCAGACAGTAAGATGTGTGCAGACAATGACACGGTCACGCCTGTTTGCTCTGGGACCCTTTGTCTCTCGAACAGTGCCTGGTAGACAGTTGGCACTGAGTTATTCAGTGAATTAAAGGCTGATTTGATGAAGACCTAACTGCTTTGCAAAAGTTGCTGTTTATGTGTTAAGTCTTCTTGTTGTCTACCATCTGTGAATTTGTATTATTTAAGTCTTAGGTCATGGTTCTGTTTAGTCTCCTTTCTCTTGTTGCTAGGACCTGGTGTTATTTTCCCTTGTCCGCTAGTCTGGGGTTAATGATAGTATTGGAGTAACATGCTTTCTGGAAGCATAAATGAAGAGCTTTCTGTTGATTCCTGGAGTGAGGGGTGAGAGTTATATAATTCAGAGCAGATTTTCACCCATTTCCTGTTACAGGCTTTAGTTGCTTATCCCCTAACCATGGAGACACATGGAGATGAATGGGAATGCAGGGAGATTATTATGTGACATATCCCAGTGAGAAATTTGATGGGAAATAAAGGAGAAAGTATATTTGAGGATTGAATTCCTGGTTAACTTAAAGAAAAACACCACAACAAATGAAAGAATAGTTATATTTACAGTTGAAATATGTCTTAATTTGCACATTAGGAACAGAAAAAGCAGTTCAGATGTAGTGAGTCATTTTAAAATGCCAAGCTGAGTTTTGTAGTTCTCTAGAATCTTTTTGGAGAACAGTATTTTGCATATTTTATGATTACTGTTACATCAACAGTTGCTTTGTTTTTGCCATTTTAAGCAAGAGAGTGAGTGAAAGAGGTCAGTGTATTATGCACTAGCAACAGCTGGCTGATAGCACTGAATACTTACGTAATTAAATATATGTGTTGGCTGTTGTCCTAACAACTCTGTAGGTGGAGGCCCCAGAAAGCATGCAGAAACTTGCTTTAGCAGGATTAAAGAAGAAATCAACATGATCTAAGCCTGTGCTTTCAGCCAAGAGTGATTTCCTATTGTTTTGTTTTAAAAGACATTCTACTTATTCTTGGTGTGTGTGTTGATACAACAGCCGAGGGGGGAAAAAGACCAGTGTTTGTTTCTTCCTTTATTCTATGCTCTAAGTGTGAAAAGCATAATCTTTCTTAATTTTTAGTCACTCAGTAGTGTTGTTTAGCTGATAACAAATGAAATGAAAAGCATATGACCTTTAAACCATAAGAAATGATACTAAAATATTAACTGTTTCTATTTCTTACTGAATGTTGTCCTTAGGTTTAGGTGTCCTCTGAGCCAGTTTTAAGATGTTACTTTGATTTTAGATTACACTAAGTCATGGTTGGGTATAATCTTAAAAAGTTGGAATGGGATGGCAGTGAAGGAGAAATCCAATCCACAGGTAAGGTGCTACTGTTCTTATCTGTGGATGCAAATCCTACTCAAAGTACCCTGTGTTACTGTTTTTATAGTTTAAGGGCTGAGGCCTTTGAGTACAGGCTTGATGATTAGATAGCCCCTTCTGTGGATATTAGAAAAAGATGCCAATCTTTGTAGACAACACAGAATGGCTGGATGTGGCTGCCCCATGTATTTTAATCATTTCTATCTGTCTATATACTTCGTTTCAAAGTTCCTTAGGGACAGTCACTATATCTTTTATCCCAGCACCCAGTACTGTGGTTGACAGTGATAGTTGAACAAAGGAATGAACCAACTCATATGTTTTTATTCTCTATATATTTATCCTTTGGACTCTCCCACCCCTCCCTCCATCTTGCCTCTGTTAGAATTAGTGTCTTCTTTAGTAGCTTTTCATAGAACTTTCTCTGAAGCTCTCTTTCCTATTAGATTGCATTACTTAGAAATGAAATTCAGCAACATGTTATGGTAAACCCCAAAACTGGAGGCTTCAGTAAGATAAGGGAGTTATTTTTCTTTATATAATGCAAAGTACGTAGTTAGGAAGTTTCTGGCGTTGATTTCAATTCAAGGAGGTGTGGCCTAAGTCTCTGCAGTTTTATTGATCTTTCCATGATGGTGTAAAATGGTTGTTACTCTCCAGCCATGATGTGTACTTTCCAAAGAAAAGGAAGTACCAAGGAGAAAATGCCAGTTGACTTGCCCCTCCTTTAAGTCCTCGCTCAAGGATATTTTCTCATTTATTTTCAGATAGAGTGGGAGGGAGATAGAGAGAAACATCAATGTGAGAGAGACACATTGATTGGTTGCCTCCTGCATGACCCCGATCATGGCTGGGGATGGAACCACAACTGAGGTATGTGCCCTTGACTGGAATCGAACCCGAGACTCTTTGATCTGAGGGCTAACGCTCTTAACTGCTGAGCCAAACTAGCCAGGGTACTTGCCCTTCCTTTAAAGGAGCTTATTGGAAAGTTTCATTCAAAACCCTGTGTTTACATCTCATTGGCTGGAACCATATCACATGACTAACTCTATTGGTAAGGAAGGCTAGGAAATGTGTATTATCATTTGTTTAAGAGTGGTCACATTGGTACTACCAACAGACTTGGGCTTCTGTTAATAAGGAAGAAAGGGAGAATGCTCACTGGGAACTAACTATGTCTTTGCTGCAGGTTGTAATCTTGGGGCAAGATACGTATTTTATTTATCTTTCTGATTTGTCAGAACAGTGATTAGATGAGGACCTCAACATACTCATGAACAAATGACCCTTCTTTCATTCAGAATGTTAAGAAACCACATAGTTGACATTTGAGAACTTTCCCTGTTTTTGGTTAACCTGAGCTGTCTCTGATGAAGTAAGAACAACAAAATACACAGGAAGCTGATGGCTTAGATGTTGCACATCCAAATAATAATAATAACAACAACAACAAATACAGGAGGTCCTTGAAAAATGTCATTTTGTTATATAACATTGATGAGAAGAAGAAAAAATTGCTTCCTGGCCGAGGCCACTTTCTGCATCAAGTTGAGTTCTCCTCATGTCTGCATGGGTTTTCTCAGTAGACCCTGGTTCCTCTCACATCCCAAAGCTGTGCATGTGAGGTGCATTGGCCTGTCTAAATGATTGCAGCCTAAGTGGGTGTGGGTGTGGGTGTGGGTGTGGGTGTGCATGGCCCTGTGATTGAAAGGTGTCCCGTCCAGGGTGGGTTCCGCCTTGCATCCTGACCTGCCAGGAGAGGCTCCAGCCACTCTTGACCCTGAACTGGAATCAGTGGGGTGGAAAATAATAATCCGACTTGTTTTTATTCATCTTTCTTAGATGTATGTAGAGCTCACATTCATTTCACTGTTTAATATTGGAAGTGTTTGGGTCTTTATTTAGAAGTTTGGTGGATGTTTTTGTGACCAGAAATATGCAGTAGGGACTTCACTCTTGTTTCTGTCAGTTAGCGTAGGGTGAAATTGGTTTTGTTAATTCATCATTTGGCTTAAAGTCACAGTTTTCAAGAACCTATCCATGACATTAAGTGAGGATTTACAGTAGTTGGGATTTTCACATACTTAACTTTCCACTCTTAAGATCCCAACAACCATATTTAAAATATAATCTATAAGGAAAGTATCTCATGGTTTCTAAGATTCAGTTTGGTGATATAATCATTGTAAACCTGGTTTAGAAACTAGAAATTATAAATAAACTGATGAACAAAATAGAACCAGAGGCATGGATACATGGAACAGACTGACAAGTGTCAGAGGGGAGGGAGCGTGGGGTGACTGGATAAAGGAAGGTGAAGGGGGATTAGCTAAAGAACATATATGCATACCCATGGATACAGACAGTAGTGTGGTGAGGGAGGGGGCGGGGGCTGAACAGAGGTGGGCAAAGGCGGGGAAGGTGGAGGACATCTGCAAAAGTGTCAACAATAAAAAAATATTTTTTATTTTTAAATTTTAATATAATTTTTCATTACCATTTATCCCCCCTGTACTATTCTCTACCTCCACCCCTCCCCCCCCTGCAGTCACCACACTGTTCTCCCTGTCCATGAGTTCTTTTTCTTTTTCTTTTTCTTTTCTTTTTTGCTAAATCCCTTCACTCCCAGCCCTGACCCCCAGAGCTGTCAGCCTTCTCTCTATCTATGAGTCCGTCTCTATTTTGCTTGTTAGTTCAGTTTGTTCATTAGATTCCACATATGAGTGAAATCATATGGTATTTGTCTTTCTCTTACTGGCTTATTTCACTTAGCATAATGCTCTCCAGGTTCATCCATGCTGTTGCAAAGGGTAAAATTTTCTTCCTTTTTACAACAAGTAGTATTCCATTGTGTAAAAGATACTACAGCTTTTTTATCCACTCATCTACTAGTGGACACTTGGGCTGCTTCCAAATCTTGGCTTTTGTAAATAGCGCTGCAATGAACATAGGGGTGCATGTATTCTTTCAAGTTAGTTTCGGATATCTTTGGATACATTCCCAGAAGTGGAATTGCTGGGTTATAAGGCAGTTCCATTTTTTATTTTTTGAGATGTGTCCATATTGCTTTCCATAGTAGCTGCACCAACCTGCATTTCCACCAGCAGTACACAAGGGCTCCCCTTTCTCCACGTCCTCACCAACACTTGTTTGTTGATTTATTGATGATAGCCATTCTGACAGATGTGAGGTGATGTTTCATGGTTTTAAATTGCCTTTCTCTGATGATTAGTGACACTGAGCATCTTTTCATATGTCTATTGGCCATCTGTATGTCCTCTTTGGAGAAGTATCTATTCAGGTATTTTGCCCATTTTTTAGTTGGATTGTTTGTTTTTTGGGTGTTGAGTTTTATAAGTTCTTTATAAATTTTGGATATTAACCCCTTATTAGATGTAAAGGCAAATATGTTCTCCCATTCAGTGGGTTGTGTATTCATTTTGTTGATGGGTTCCTTTGCTGTGCAAAAAAACTTTTTAGTTTGATGTAGTTCCATTTGTTTATTTTTTCTTTTATTTCCCTTGCCCAAGGACATATATCAGAAAAAATATTGCTATGGGAAATGTCTGAGATTTTATTGCCAATGTTTTCTTCTAGGATTTTTATGGTGTTGAGTGACATTTAAGTCTTTAATCCATTTTGAGTTTATTCTTTTGTGTGATGTAAGAAGGTGGTATAATGTCACTTTTTTTGCACATATCTGTCCAAGCTTCCCAACATAGTTTATTGAGTAGACTATCTTTAGCTCATTGTATATTTTTGTCTGTTTTGTCAAATATTAATTGACTGTAAAGTTGTGGATTTATTTCTGGGCTCTCTATTCTGTTCCATTGATGTATTATGTATGCCAGTACTATGCTGTTTTGATAACTATGGCTTTATATTATAGTTTGATATTAGGTCATTTGATTCCTCCAGCTTTGTTCTTCTTTCTCAAGATCATTGTTGCTATTTGGGGTATTTTGTGGTTCTATATAAATTTTTGGAATATTCATCCTAGTTCTGTGAAATATACCATTGGTATCTTGATAGACATTGTGTTGAATCTGTGGATTGCTTTGGGTAGTATGAACATTTTACTGATGTTTATTCTTCCTACTAGTGAACATAGTATATGCTTCCACTTACTTGTATGTTCTTCCGTTTCTTTCTTCAGTGTTTTATAATTTTATGAATACAAGTTGTTTACATCCTTGGTGAAATTTATTCCTAGGTATTTTATGCTTTTTGAAGCAATTATAAATGAGATTATTTTATTAGTTTCCCTTTCTAAGAGTTTATTATTGGTATATAAAAATGCAACTGATTTTTGGATATTTATTTTATATCCTACTACTTTCCTGAATTCATTTATCAGTTCTAATAGTTTTTTTTGGTGGACTCTTTAGGGTTCTTTATGTATAGTATCATGCCATTTGCAAATAATGACAGTTTTACTTCTTTCCAATTTGGATGCCTTTTATTTATTCTTGTCTGATTGCTGTGGCTAGGAATTCCAGTACTATGTTGAATAAGAGTAGTAAAAGCTGACATCTCTGTCTTGTTTACGATCTTAAGAGAACAGAGTTACATAGATTAGTTCTTTTCCTTTCTACCTCATTCATTGTGGTTATGTTTTTAATTTGTAATTCAATTAAGTTAACTTGTTACTACTTGTATTCCATTATAGATTCTGCCTACTTCCCGTCTAATGTTAATTTTGTTTTGAATATGTGAAACATTAGCACAGTTCTCAGAGTCAGAACTATACTAAATAGTTTTCTCAGAGAAGTATCACAGACCGTTTATTCTTTTTTACTATCCCCATTACTCTGTTCTTTCCATCCTGATTCCACCTATCTCCCATTACCTTCTGGTTTTTCTTTTTTTATATGGACAAGCACAAATCAAGTCATAATATTTTATTCCTATCATGCCTTTTATATTTATTAATTAGAATTTTACTATGAGGAAGAACTGCTTTCTTCCTCTATTTTTTATTCATTTATTTATTTCTATCAATATAAACTCATGGTTATATATTCTGTGAATTGAAACCCACTGAATAAATATGAAGAATTCTGTATGTAGAATTTATGTAAACTATTAAAGTTACCCTTTGTTTTTTACTTACATGTTAGCATATTCTTGATATTCTCTTATTCTTTACTTTTTTGTTATATAGACTAGAACTCTGTATCAGTTGATAGTGATTGTCCTCAGTTTCTCTTATGGGTGCATAATACTCCATTGAGTGGCCTTATCAGGGTTTAGTCAACTACTTTCTTATGTTGTGGGCATTTAGGTTGTTTCCAGTATTTTGAAGTTTCAAATAGTGTTGCAGTGGGTAAAAGTTGCACATGTATATTTGTATTGTTGGAGGTATATCTTCAGGATAGATTTCTTTAGTGGTAAGTGTGCACATAGATATTACCAAAGTATTTTACACAAGGCTTGTAATAATTTGCTTCTTACCAGCAATGTATGAACATTGCATGTTCTCTCTCAGCCTTTCAAACAAAATGTTGTTGTTATCCATTATAATCACACTGTTTGGTAGGGTTGAATGATACCTCAGAGTTTTACCTTTTATTTCTCTAATTGTGAGTGTTAGAACATCCTTTTATGTGTTTGGCAATTTAAACCTTTTTGTCAATTGTTCGTGTCTTTTTCTTTTTATCAGTTGTCTCTCAATTTTCATGAGTTTTTTATGTATTACGAATATCTGTGATATATGTCAAAAACATGTTCTAATTTTTCAGTGATCTTTTGACTTTGCGTATGGTGTTTTTTGGACATATAAAAGAATTTGTCATTACATTTATGTAATTTTTTCCTATGTCTCCTAGATTTTGAGACATGGCTAAGTCATAGCCTTTCTCTACTCTGAGGGTAAAGTAGACTAAACCATCTTGTTTTGTGTAAGTGTATTCTATGGTGTTTGCATGTAGATGAAATTGCCCACAAACCATTTTTCAGACTGTATCGCTGTTGTTAAGTTGCACATGACTATAGTTTATAATTATCTATATTACTTTATATTTTCTGTGTTTTTGTATGAGATATATTTTTTTCTTTATATTAATGTTGTTTAGGAACATTTGTATTTTAATGCTAGTAGTTACCTTTGTCTTTATATCTTTTAAATACCTGTATTTCTGTTACCTATTTAATCATTTATCATCTATTGTGTTAGAGTTTAAATGGTTTCCTTTAGTTTATGACTTTTGCCAATCAGTGGATTTATTTTATTCTTTTCTTCTCCCTTAACATTTTTTTGCATTATTTCTCTTTAGTTACAACATATGGTATTTGAACAATAATCTTCTAATTTTATATTTTATTTATTTATTTATTTTATTTTATTTTTACTTGAGGACATTTTTTGATATTTTGTTCAGATAGAGTGGGAGGGAGAGAGAGAGAGAGAAACATCGACGTGAAAGGGACACATCGAGTGGTTGCCACCCACACGACCCAATCAGGGCCGGGGACACACTGCAACCGAGGTACGTGCCCTTAGCGGGAACTGAACCCGGGTCTCTCCAGACTGCAGGCCAACGCTCTAACCGCAGAACCAAACTGGCCAGAGCAATAGTCTTTTAATTTTAATAATCTTCTAATTTTAAAGATTAATGTCCTCACCTTTATTTTTAGTCTTAGATTTACAGTTGTATGTATGAATGGGCTTATCACTGTTTTCGCCAAAATTTCTCTAATATTTTTTATTACATTAGCTCATTCTGCAGCATATTCTTCAAGAAGGGATCTTAGATTTTCATATGTTTAAAACTGTTTTTACATAGTATTGAGACTTAAAAGGACAGCTAAGTTGGATACAAAATTTAGTATTTATATATTCTTACATTGAATTTCTTAAAAATGCTGCTCCATTGTTGCCTTGAATTATATTTTGTTCTAGACAACTCTAATGCCCATCAAGTTTATTTGTCTTTGTACATTATTTTATCTGTTACCTCCCTCACAACAGTTTTATACTAAGATGTGTCCTGGAGTTGATGGTTCCAGGTAAATTCTCCCAGGTATTGGTTGGTTCTTTAAATATGTGGATTCAGATCCTCTTTGATTTCTGGAAGGTTTTCTAGGATTGAAGTTTTAAATATTGGTTTTATTACTTTTTAATCTTATTCTGGGACTCCAGATTTATGAATATGTTAATTATTCTTTTCTGTTTTTTTTTTTGTTTTTTTTTTATTTTATGGAAAAACCAACCAATTTTAGTGAACTCAAAATATTGATGTGTATAAAAAGGTATTTGTGTCTGTCACTTAAGTGTCCACATTTTCTGGATGGGGAGCTGTCTTCTCCATGGACTATAGTACCTGTTTCTCCCATGGCTGGGTGAACGCTGGCTTCGTCTGCACAGTGCGGGGCTGTCCGCGGGAAGGAAGGTGTGGGGCCCTAGTCAGCTTTTTCAAGACCAGTCTCGTTCTTGGCCTGAGAAGGCCACCAACGTTAAACTAAGAATCACTGCTGCAGAATGGAAGTCAGTTCAGGTAACCTGCGTATGTGAGGGAGGCTACCCCATCACCTTGCAGTCTGTCTCAGCCTACTCTTCTCAGTGTGGGGCCGTTTCTTCCGTTTTCTAATAACACTCTCTCTCTCTCTCTCATTTTTTAAAAAGTTCTTTTACTCATTTTTATTGTCTTGATTGTTTTACTACATTTTTTTTATTACTCCCTATTCAATTTTTTAATAGAGTTTTAGAATGGATCTTTATATTTATATGGGATCACTTTTGGGTAGGAAAACTTTTTGAAGGCATAAGTCCAAATTTGTCTCAAATAAGTTCTGCAATATTTATTCATAGTAAGAGGACAACATTCTAGACAGCAGAAAAATACTAAAAAAAATTTTTTTTTTTTTAAATTATTTTCTTGCCATTCTAATTCTAGCCCCTCTTCAGGCGAGGCTTGGATTGTTATTAGGAATGGAAATTATATGTGTGTTATGTTTTGTTCTGTTTGAAACTAGCTGACAAAGGGTTCATTATGATCATTAACAGTGGATAGAATAAATTAAATGAATTATTTTCTTATTAGTAATTTATGGATAGGAGGTAAAGTGAGTGGCATTGTTATCCATAGCATGGGCCACTTTGTAGATCACAGTGCTGTGTGGGGAGACCCAGTTTAGCCTTTCTTCAGCAAATACCTCTCAAGTGTTAGACTCTGTGCTAGGCACTGGGGATGTGGGCCCTGTCCTCTGCTAGAAATCAGCTTCTTTAGAGGAGAGCTTTAAATCTAGGTT
The DNA here is from genome assembly GCF_014108415.1 of Molossus molossus. Taxonomy (NCBI): domain Eukaryota; kingdom Metazoa; phylum Chordata; class Mammalia; order Chiroptera; family Molossidae; genus Molossus; species Molossus molossus. Next base: position 20,758,088 of record NW_023425347.1, on the reverse strand, counting down.
TTTGTATTGAATAGCTTTCTAGGGAGATTCAGGTGTAATTAGTTGTATAGTTTTTGAAAGATGAATGACTTGTTTTTGAAATTTATTAGAAGAACATTTTTTAGAATAGAATGATATTGAACTATACTGATTTTTAAAAACTTCTTATTTTATAATAATTAAAGATTCCAAACTCTTGGTGTTTTTTCTAGATATGACATTATATTTCAAGTTAATTTTGTTGTAAATATGTGCCAAATTAAGGAAAATTGAAGATGAATTTCCTGACAGTGAAAGCACTGTTAGCAATGTTTGATTCTTTTTTTTTTTAAGATGGTTAAAACTAGGACAGGTTGTCACTTGTCTGGAATTGTTCTTTCAATTAGCGAGACTTTATTAAGATTGAATGTTGTCTGTCACTGTCTACATCTGTGATTCTCTTCATTCTGATGAAAGAAAATCTTTACTTTCTGCGTGTCGCTTTATTTAGAAATCTGGCACGGCAGGGCAATTTTGGATCAAATCTCGAGCCTTAAAAAACATTGAAAAATATAATTCAACAATGTTGGTTCTGTTCAGCAAGGCGAGGCTGTTTATAACAGGGCGGAATTAGACCTGTGCTGCTTGTTTGCTAGCCCGCAGAGAGGTATCTTGTTTTATCATCAAAGTTTTCTGACCTCAGGATGTGATTTTAAGAATAGAAAATAAGCCCTGGCCGGTTTGGCTCAGCGGTTAGAGCGTCGGCCTGCGGTACAGAGAGACCCGGGTTCGGTTCCCGCTAAGGGCACATACCTCGGTTGCAGTTTGTCCCCGGCCCTGGTTGGTCGTGCGGGTGGCAGCCACTCGATGTGTCCCTTCACGTCGATGTTTCTCTCTCTCTCTCCCTTCCTCTCTCTCCCTCCCACTCTATCTGTACAAAAAATGGAAAAATAGCCTCGGGTGAGGATTAAAAAAAAAAAAAAAAAAAAAAAAAAAAAAGAATAGAAAATAACAGGTTTTGATCCCACCGATGCTAAAGTATTTAATGCCTGAAATGAACAATCAGTATTTTGTGAGAAATGAGAAAACGGCTCAGGGAGGATACATGGTTTCAGTTTTGCTGGTTGTGTCACATTAGTCGGGGACATGTAGCTGCGGCTCTTTCGTGGTGGCTTCACCTCAGTTGTTTCAGTGTCCTCCGTCATTTCCAGTTCTTGTGAAAGATGGCCTCTCTGTGAAGGTGCATCTCTAAAGAACACCGTAGAGCCCTGGCTGGTTTGGCTCAGCGGTTAGGGCATCAGCCCGCGGACCAAAGAGTCGTGGGTTCGATTCTGGTCAAGGGCACGTACCTCGGTTGCGGTTCTGTCCCCAGCCCTGGTCGGGGTCGTGCGGGAGGCAACCAGTCAATGTGTCCCTCTCACATTGGTGTTTCTCTCTCTCTCTGAGGATAAATGGAAGAATATCCTCAGGTGAGGATTTAAAAAAAAAAGCATCATAGAAAGTTGTACAATAACTCCTAATTGTGGTCTGGAGTCTAAACTCTTTGCTGACCTTTGGGAGATCCAGTTCTCCCTGCTGTCAGTCATGGAAGTCAGTCCATCCCCCACCCCAAGACTGAGCAGGATCCAATTAGTCTCTGCCTGTGTCTATATTCCGTGTTCCTTCCATTTTACTAAGCTTCAGACATTTATTGAATTCCTACTTTATGTCAGGAGCGTTAGGGGCCAAGGATTAAAAAAAGAATCACAATAAGTAAGGCAGACTCCTGTCTTTTATTTGATTGGAAGGACAGTATGCCTTGTTTCTCAGACCCAAATCCAGCCTTCCTTGCCTTGCTTTGTGGGACTGCATTGGGCCTGTACCGGTTCTCCTTTGTTAGCTTTGCCGGTAGAGGGCGCTGGAGGGAGAGTGGGAGGTGAGAGCAGCAGGAAAGGCCTTCTCCTGGTTGCAGGGCTCCTCCCTTCAGTCACCGCAGGAGCAGGTGTGGTGTGGAAGATCTGGTGAAGTCATGTGACGCCTGGATCCTGCCTCCTTTCCAGTAGCACCGTAGGCCACATCCCTCAAGAAAGGCTGGTTCGAGCTCTACCAGATCATTTGTTCTTCTCTGACTGGAGAATCTTGATCTTTTGTTATCCAAGTCTAATAGCACTTCCTTCTGGAATTCTTCCCTAAACTTCCAGCCCAGGTTACATTTCCTAACTTGTACTCCTTTGAAGTGTTCTGTACTTATTTACCATAGCATGTTCAGGATTCTAGATTTACTTGGTCACATTGTTCTCTAGAAAAAGTGTGTCAACCTCCTTATCAGTAGTGTATAAGAGTAACAGAAACACACTTTTCCCTCCTGTGCTTTTAGAATTACCATTTTGTCTTGTCTAATTTGATGGTGAGTGGGATGATAGCTCATTGTTTTAATGTGTATTTCTTTGAGTATAAATGAAATCGAGAATTTTTACATTTGTTTGTGTTAGTTACCATTTACATTGCCTTTATTATAGACTTAATGTCTTTCCAGTATACTCATTTGAGCTTCTTGTATATTGAGAATTAGCTCTAAGAAAACTTTTAAAGTCAGGACTGCTTTACCAGGATCATAAAAGCAACTATCAAGAATAATTTTAACATTTAAATCTTGAGAGGTTTTGCAGATGCAATATGAATTTATTTAACAATATTCCTATGTACTCAACATTGTCTGCTTGAGTACTTCCAGTATTTTAAAAAAAGGAAATTGAGATCATGGTATGTTATGATAATTATTTTGCTAATAAATGATAAATATATTTTAAAATCAAGTGAAATGTATATTTCATGCAACAAATACTGTATTAAAGGGTTTTTATAAAAGTAGGAAATATCCAAGGGAATAAGCAATAATGACGGAAATTCTTTAGGAACAATGGGTGGGTAAAATGCTTTTTGACCCTCCTCCCAAGAGGTTTTATGGCTCACATTTGTAAGCTGCCTCATTGTCCTGTCTCCTGTCTTTGGCTCTCTCCAGTTTTTCTTCCTGAATCTTTGGACTAGTTCCTGATGAAAATGTGAGTTCACAGTGGTGCCCTGTGGGCCAGGGCATCTCTGGGCCAGCAGACCCTGAGCAGCCACTGCTGCTGAGAGCAGGTGCATGTGCAGATGGCGTGGAGGGGCCAGCCTGCCTTCTGCTTGGTGGTGCTGGGAAGGTGATTGATAATACAGTTTACTCCGCATAATGGTCTGTCTGAGGCAAGGGGAGCAAGAGTACCAGGCTGGGTGAAGTCAGAGCCGGCAGAACAAATACACACACTTAATTTAATCGGTAGTTTTATTAAACTTCCTTATTAGTTCTCTTAACTAGTGTGGCCTTGGTGCTTGCAGTTTTGTCTCTGTGCCTCCGCTCTTGCTCTGTATCGTTTTAGGGAGGTGGTGATAACAGACACAGAAAGGGCTGAAAGCAGCTGTCCAGAGTGGAGATGGTGTTCAGTTGTCAGTTTTACATAACTTGGGGTGGACTCCAGGCAGTATAACAGGACCTTCCTATGTGTCACAGTATGGTATTTGTCTTTTCTTGTCGTTGTCTCCAAAATGGGGTGTGCATACCCCTAGGGCAGATAAAACAGTGCATTGGGAGTTGGGTGGGAAGGAAACACCAAAAACTTCGTTTTTATCGACTTTTTTTCAAATTTCCATTTCCGTGTATCTTTTATAATGTTCACAATCAGTGTGTAATAGTAATATAGGTATATGATTTATAAATAAATATATATAACATTGGGGAAGAGTGTTCAAAAGTTTTTAATTTTTCACTTTGTTTTCACAGCGTGCAGTTTTACATTTTCTGGGACTTTGTCTTATGAAATTTGTAGCGGTACGGCAGCTTTTGCTTATTGTTAGCACTAGGAAATTAGGCTATTAACATAGGTTACTGTTTACCTACTAAGAGTTTTTTGTGTGTTTTTTTCCTCTGAGTAAATAGAGGACTTAAGAGACTTACTAGCGTACATGTGAGGGCATGAGGTCAAGGACAATTCTCACCTGCATTTTGGCCAGGATTTTTTCCTGAATTTTAAAATACCAAAATGACTAAGGATTTTAGAGGTGACTAGTGTAGAAGTATTCTGTTTGTTATTTACCTCAGAGTTCACTTGGGGTTTAGAACTATTTTGGGCAACTTTCTGGTGGGAGCCCCAAGCATCATGAGATCATGTGAATTCTGTCTATAACTAATAAGTGTAATGATAATAATTTGTCTCTGGTTTGATTTATCTTCACTTCTTTTAAATGTTTGCCTATGATGTTTATGACCATGCTGGGCTTTTAATTTGGTATTCCACAGAATTTCCGTTTGGGTCATAGAGGGGTTAGTTATTTTTTGGACCTCTGAAATGTCATTATTCTTGTGGTTCAAAAATCATGAAACCTAAAGTGAAACCACTGTAGAAAGCTTGCTGATGGGGAATTTCAACCATGAGAATTTATAGTAATTATCATTTTTGCACCCCCCCCCCCTTAGGATACTTTTTTATTTGAGGCTTTATTTTTAGTTTGTTGTTGTTTTTAGCAGCCCTGTGAAAGAATAACCAAACCGCTTGGCTAAATTTCGAAAACCAGGATTTTGAGGAGTCACACTAAGAGAGGATGGGGGCTTTCAACAGTGTGGAGAAGCTGAGAGAAAGCGAGAACGTGGACTGGAGCAAGGGGTCGTGGCCCAGCTGCTGTGGGGGAGGGCGGGCGGCCCTTCAGATTCTGAAGACAGCCTCTCATTCTTCTTCCTCCCCTCTCAGTTACTTGACAGTTATATTTTAATTGTTCATATATTCATTGTTTTTTCTGTTTAGTCAGAAATACTAACCATTTCTGATAATTTACCCAGTTGAGATAGGATACTTCTTTTTTTTTTTTTTTTTATCCTCACCCGAGGACATTTTTCCATTTTTTTTTGTTCAGGTAGAGTGGGAGGGAGAGAGAGGAACTGAGAGAGAGAGAGAAACATCGATGTGAAAGGAACACATTGAGTGGCTGCCACCCACACAACCGACCAGGGCCGGGGACACACTGCAACCGAGGTACATGCCCTTAGCGGGAACCGAACCCGGGTCTCTCAGGACCGCAGGCCGACGCTCTAACCGCTGAGCCAAACCGGCCAGGGCAGAGATAAGATACTTCTTATTATTCAATTCCAGGTCACTGAAATCCCTTTGAAACTCAGCTTTCAGAACCTCAACTATATGAACTTTCTGTGTCTGGGTTTTTTCAAGAGTCACTTTCATTTTTCTCAGAAACATAGAGTGAAGAACAGGATAAGTGCCCAAATTGGCTTTCCAGATAGATGCGTTCTTCTAGGGATAAACGTTCTTCTTAGTTAATATACTGTATACACCCTGCACTACACACAACAGCAGCCCTACTTTCTTGCCTGTGGTTTCCTGAAAGGTCAAGACCATAAGAATACTCTGCCTTCTCTTGTCATGTTTTGCCATTTAATAAGGATGATTAAAGTCTAATAGCAAAGGCTTTTTATGAGACCTAGTTATAGCTGAACCTGGGGTTGCTTAATTCAGAAAAGTTCCTAGTTTAAGTAACTTGTGAGTTGCCATGCTTGATACAAGTCTTACTGAGAACCTGCTGGCTACTTTCATAAGCATCAAAGTGTTTTTTCTGAATCCAGGAAAACCTCCTTCAGTTTCACAGAAGGAGAAGAATGGACATCTTGACCTGTGCATCAGGACACCATTCTTGGAGTTGTGCAGGGAAAGTCCTGTTCCCACATCTTTTGCATGTTCTCCACGTTTATGTTAATTTTGCCAGGAAGCATCTACTCTGCAGAGGTAACAGGAACCAGAGCCCCATTGATGCCAGGGCTAAAGAAGTCCCTTCTCCCATTCTCCAAGCAGCCCATGAACATAATGAAATATGTCATGACCCCAATGTTCTGAAGTACAGAAAAATCAGAATAAGGACTCTTTCACTGCTTTTCACCTCTAGTGAAAAGTACAAAATGTTTTTAAGCCCCTACAGAATGCAGAGCTGCTCCTTTCCCAGCCAGTGATTTTGAAAGTATAGATATAGTATGTGTTTGAGGGCTGTGTCTTTCTGGGGGGAAAAGTCAAGTTGTCCAGCACCTTTAGAACTGGACGACCTTGTGGTTCCACACAAAACCCAGCCCTGATAGGAATATCCCGAATTCTTTCTTAAAAGGTATCGAGGAAAGTTGGCCCACCAGACAATAGCTCTTTTGTCATCTGAGGGATCTCTTCTTTGTAAATTCCCTCTTTTTTCCCCTCCCACCTGGGTGAAGGGCTTACTATCAAAATCCTGCTGCAGGACTACTCAGGTTGTAGGTTCATCCAGATGTTCAGAAACACTATTTTCTCTCTTAGAGCTAAGCTCAGATGTCAGGTTATAATCAGAGGAAGTGATTTTCTATACCACTAGGGGGCTTTGGTTTCTCCATCTTTGCTAAATCAGCTGTACCACCTAGTTTCTTGATATCTGTTCCTGCCACTTCCATCATTCTTTTGTTCTTTTCCGTTTCTCTGGCCATGCAGATATACTGTGGACTGCCACCCATTCTGCAAGACACTGTGGGCAGCCATCCTGGATTTCGCTGATATATATGTTGTTGTTTTTTCTTGTGGCAAAAATACGTAATAGAAAATTTACTATTTTAACCATCTTATTTATTAATTAATTTTTTTTAAACATTGATTTTCGAGAGAGAGAGGAAGGGGTAGGGAGAGAGAGAGAAACATTAATGTGAGAGAAACATCCATCAGTTGCCTTCTGTACACACCTCAAACAGGGATTGAACCTGCAACCTGGGTATGTGCCCTGACCGGAATCGAACCAACGACCTTTCAGTGCACGGGACGGCGCTTAACCAACGGAGCCATACCAGCCAGGACATTAACCATTTTAAAGTGTCCAGTTTAGTGACATTAAGTGCCTTCACATCGCTGGTCAGCCGTCACCACTGTCCATCTTCAGAAGTTTTTTATCATTCAAAACTGAAACTCTACCAAAGCAATAACTCCTCTTCCCCCAGTCCCTGGTAGTCACTACTCTACTTTCTGTCTTCATAAATTTAACTTCTGGGTACTTCATCGATACTTTTAAAATAGATCTGAAAAAGCCACAGCCACATTTCTTGAATGCATGGCTTAAGTCACTAGTTAATTTTGTATTTCTTCTTTTTAGCTATGGCTGCAGAGATATTACACATTGACTGGCCAGCTAGCAGCAACGGAGCAAAACGTGGGGAGACCCCAGAAATGATGGGCCCTCCTCCTTTTCATACACACTGATTCTGAGAGATTATCTACAGCTCCAAGACTCTAGAGAGACTTTTAAGGTTAAACTGTGAAATCTTTAGGAAACCAGGTAGCTAAAGGCATATGAAATTAGTGTAGGAAATAAAATAATTCCTTTAGAAAACAAAAATTAGAAGGTAGCCAAACAGTTGGCAGAGATACTTTCCTTTGGTTGTCTCTCTGAACCTAGCATACAGACACTTTTACTTTGAATTTTGATCTCTATATATCACTTCATGCTTGGATTAGAGAACAGTATTAGAGTTTTTATATTTAATAGTTTCAAAAATAAATATTTTAACAAAATTACTTAAAATTTGACTAAATATCTCTAAAGTATTTTCAATGTAAAGTATGTTAAATTGAAAGATATTATCATGGAAGAATAATCACAGATAACTTAGCATGTGAGTCAATGTGGTGTAAACCTTTCATTGACTTTGTAAGTAGTGCATGACCCTACCCTGTCTGCTGCTCACTGTCTTCCAGCTTTCCCCAGTAGGACTTGATTCAGGCAGTATGTGTGAGGAATATTTTGTATGAAATGGGTACTCAGCAGTCATTTTTCATAATGTTCATTTGTAATAAATTCAGCATTTTCTATGTTTTCTCACAAGGATTAAAAAAAGATTCCTCCATGTTGCTTTTTCGGAAACTTGACTACTGAGATGATGATCTGACCTTTAGCAGCATTTTTGGTGACTATAGAATGTTATTTCCTTGTACCAGTTAAAGGATGGAAAAAAATAATAATTAGAGAGGTGCAAAGGGAAGAAAGTTGGCCACTGTTTTCCTGGGTTTGGTGAACTGGAAACTACAAGACATAGTACAAAAACTAGTGTGAAGATCCTATGATACAGGGCTGAAGTAAACTGACTTCATTTCAAAAACAAAACCAAGCTCCATCAAGATGGGCAAATATTTTACACCTTTCGGTAAAATGGTTCGAAAGCCAAAACGCATTTTGCCTTATTGTTTGAAAATAATGGCTTCTTCCGTCGGCCTGCGGTCCGGAGAGACCCGGGTTCGGTTCCCGCTAAGGGCACGTACTTCGGTTGCAGTTTGTCCCCGGCCCTGGTTGGTCGTGCGGGTGGCAGCCACTCGATGTGTCCCTTCACGTCGATGTTCTCTCTCTCTCCTTCCTCTCTCTCCCTCCCACTCTATCTGTACAAAAAATGGAAAATATCCTTGGGTGAGGATAAAAAAAAAAAAAAAGAAAATAATGGCTTCTTCAAGAAAATTTTGGTTTCTGCTTTGGGTGTGATGTTTGAAATGTCAAGTGAATTCATTTGATTGTATTTCCTAATAGTTTAAGTTTTATCTGTTTTTGAATGACATATGACAGTTCAAACAAGAAGGCCACTTTGGGAGGGAAATATAAATTGTGTAATTTAAGGAAAAACTGATTTTAATGGAAAAAAACTGTAATTGTTGGTTGTTGATTACTCAGGGCTTTGCTTCTTGAGGATTTTTGAGTCATAAACTATTTTAATATGTTGATCAAAGCTAAGGACATTTTCCCTCTACCAGAAGGAAGCACAGTCACGAACAAGACCGGTTGGATTTCTGGAAGGCCATCCATGGATCTCAAGTCAGAAGTTCTTTTCTAACTTTTCTTCTAAGGGCTGTAACGACTTGACATGTCACCTTTGTCATTCGCAGCACTTAGTTTTTGCCAAACAAGTTTAAAGTAGGGGAGCTCCTCTACAAGAGCGACATGCAGAGAGAGTTAGTAATCATTCATTAGTGAAGCAGGCTCAAAACAAGTCACTCTGTTACAGAAGCTTGACGAAGGTTCAGCTCTCTGTCCTTTTAGGTGCCTTAACATTTTGGAAGTAGGATTCAGTTACTTCTATATTCAGTATTGGGCAACAAAGAATCCCCTAAGCCCATAACTGGAAAAGGGACTTTTAGAAATTAAGTTTAGGGAGCTGTCTCTGAGGGTAAAGGCTGCAGGCCTCACTAATTCTGGTCATTTACAAGTGTGTGTAGTGTCTTTATATTTTGTAGTCAGCCTACATTGCCTGAATACCATGCTTTCAATAGGTGAAAACCCATTTCTGGCAAGAATCCTGACAGTCAGCAAACCACTGTTTATACCAATAAAAACTCATTTCTGAAATTTAATATACTGATTAGCAAGCCTTAAGTTGTTGCTTGAGATATTAATAATAGAAATATTTATAGTAGCTGTCATTGAAATTGGGATTCTGGTCGAGTGCCCTGGGCTTTGCATCCTTGACTAGGGCTACTGGACACTCCTAGACTTGAAGTTTGAACTGCAGATATATCTCTTTTTTCATGATCAAGAATTTAAAAATTTAAAAACGTTTTTTTCTTTATTAATTTTAGAGAGAGAGGAAGGGAGAGGGAGAGGGAGAGGTAGAAACATCGATGAGAGAGAACATCGATTGGCCGCCTCCTGCACGCCCCCCACTGGGGATTGGGCCCACAACCTGGGCATGTGCCCTGACCGGGAATCGAACCGTCAATATCTTTGTGCATGGGTCGATGCTCAACCACTGAACCACACCAGCCAGACCATGGTAAAGCATTTTATTTTATTTTTTTTATCCTCACCCGAGGACATATTTTCATTTTTTGTTCAGATAGAGTGGGAGGGAGACAGAGGAGGAGAGAGAAAGAGAGAAAAACATCGACGTGATTGCCACCCGCACTATCCAACCAGGGCCAGGGACAGACTGCATCCGAGGTACATGCCCTTAGCGGAAACCGAACCCAGGTCTCTCTGCACCACAGGCCAATGCTCTAACCGCTGAGCCAAACTGACCAGGGCTAGCATTTTAAAGGAAATGACAGACATTGTAACAGTAGGTAAAGTTACATTGTTTCATACTCACCTGCTTTTCCATCATCTTCCTATCAGTAGTGGATTTTAGTGTCAGTTTTGTGGTGATCCAGTGTGTATTCACATTGACTCTGTCTCATGGTGGGGTCCCCAGTGCATTGCATTATGCATGGCTGTAATATAATGTCTGATAAACAAATTTTGGTTGAATGAATGAACATTCAGAATCCCCACTGAACAAATTCTTAACAACCTTTTTATTTTAGAATATTTTTATTTATTATTATTTTTTAATTTGTTTCTTTATTGCTTTTTAGAGAGAGAGGAAGGAAGAGGGAGAGAGAGAAACATCGATGAGAGAGAATATCCATTGGCCTTCTGCATGCCCCCCACTGGGGATTTGGCCCACAGTGTGCCATGACCGGGAATTGAACTGGTGACCTCTTGGTACATGGGTTGATGCTAAACCACTGAGCTACACCGGCTGGGCTAGAATATTTTTAGATTTACAAAAAAGTTGCAAAGATAATGAGAGTTCCTGTATATCCTTTACCTAGTTTCCTCTTGGTAACAGTTTATATTACTATATTACATTTGTACCAACAAAGACATTAACATTGGTCCATTGCTATTAACTAAACACCACACTTTTTTTAGATTTCACTGGTTTTCCCCAACTGTCCTTTTTCTGTTCCAGGAGCTCATCCAGGGTACTGCATTGCATTTAATTGTTCTGTCTTCTTTGTCCCATCTAGTCTGGGACAGTTTCTCAGATGATGCTTGATTTTGACACTTTTAAGGAGTTCTGTTTTGTAGAATGTCCTTCAATTTGGGTTTGTCAGATGTATTCCTCATATGTAATAGAGGGTTGTAGGTTTTTAGGAGGAAGATTACAGAAGTGAAGTTCCTTTCTTATTACATCATATCAGGGTGCATACAGATCATCTTGTTTTTAATATTTCTATCTCAGAAGGGAGAGATGGAGAGAAGAAGGTGGAATTTAAATGAACCCCCTTTGCCATGGTAAACGTTGTGGTAAAACTAAGGCGAGGGAACTGAATCTAAAAGACAAATTTAAATTTATCTGGGGGAATTCAGCCTTTGGTTTTTCTGTCATGCATCATTTTGGCTGTTTGAGAGTTGGTAGTATTTACTTTATTTAAACACCTGACTGATATAAATCAGAGAAATGAAAAGGCCAATGGTATGCAGATATACATCAAGGTAGAATTTCAATAATTTTTCAAAGTCTCTCAACCAATCTTTTGAAGTCAGAAAAATTTTTAATTGGATATTTTTTCTTTTCCTCTGCTGCTATGCTTTTTCTTTCCCTGTGTTCTTTTGCATTAAGGTTTATGTTCTTCAAGCTGAGTTAATGATACTGAGAAACACTTCAAAGCATTTGTCACCAGAGTAGTTTATTCCTTAATTAATGGTGAGGTGGTTTTGTAGACAGGTGGCACACTTTAATGTGTTACAGAGACTAGTCTTGTTAGTTATTGATTAGTAATGAATAAATTACTGCCATTTTTAATCATAGGAAAATTTCTTTTGAGGATAATTAATCAGATTCATGTATTTCTTAGCCATTATAGGATTATCATCTTTCTTCGTTACAAGAATGAACGTGCCTGCCTCTGCCCTGGGTAAATTCAGGATAGAGCAGACAGGTTTCTAGGTTTGTATTTTGATCTTTACTTTTATTAAGCAGATGAGAAGTGTACTTGCTTAAAAATTACTTTAAACTGCCTTTCCTGTTGAGTGGGTTTTGAACTACCTGCTTGACAGATGGTGTTGGAAGTAATTACTGAAATCATGTGTTTACCTGTACATGGACATGTGTTCACCAGATGCACCCTGTTTACCCAGAGCTGCTGATTTCTTAAAGAAATATACACCTTCTGGATAGAGTTGCATAACTTAGGAGAAAGAAGGAAAGCTCAGCCAGCCAGAGCTCTCAGTCTCGCTCGGTTGCAGAATCAGCTGTAGTGAGAAGACCCACTTACATCTCTTGAGTGGTCAGGTTAGCCCAGAGAACCACTTTCAGCATTATTTATCTTTCCTTCTTTTGATTTACTTAGTAGTTTAATCTTACCTGTCTACTAAATTATTCAACAGCCCCCCCCCCCCATGTAGATTGTAGTAATACTGATCAATCACTTAATATAAGGTATGGTTCATTTTATTGTTGTGTCATTTGTACTTTATATTTTTAAAAATATGTTTTCCAAAACAAACGTTAAAGATGTAGTCATCACCCCCAATTTCTACATTATGATATTGGAGGTCTGTCTTTTGTATTGAGCATTTTTTAAAACAACTCATGGTTAATCTCTATATTCATGAAGTTTAAGAATAGCTACTTTAATATTTTATTTATTAATCATCAAAACCTAATTTATGTTTCCTGTCTTTATTTCTACTTTACTTATGTCAAAAAATGGTGAAAACTCAGTCGGTGGTAGTGACCCGTTTAGCATGTGTGCTTTAAGTGTTCAGTTTGGAAACTGAATACATTCAGCTGTCTATAAACCCTGAGAAACAAGGAAAGTCATTGTTTCAAGATTTTGACAGGTGCAATACTGTAAATAATTACAGGCCTGGGCAGAAACTAGAACAGAAGTTGCATAGCAGCTGGCAGGCCTGACCTGTGGCAGGTCTGACCTGAGTTAAGTGGCCTACATTTCCTGGCAAGCTCAGATTTGTTTTATAGTATGAAATTCACCTTCTATTGCAGAAAGATTCTACTGATTGAGACTCGATATTGGTGGCAAAGGGAGAAATGTATGCAGAATATTGAGAAAGAAAACTGCCCATTGAGTCACCGTAGGTACAACTTCAGGACTAGATGGAACTTGTATTGATGAGTTCTAAAACTGATTCACATGTTGACTGAAATAAATCACTCAACACCAAATGGTACATAGCAATTATACCTGAGGACGGTGGTCTGGTTTTGTTGTTGTTGTTGTTACTTATGTTATTTACTTCTAAAACACTTTAATTTTTAATCATATGAGCATGTCTGACTTTTGTAAAGAGGAAAGCAATTTAATTATTTATATCTTGGGAATACCTGAATTGTACTTTGCTGGGTCTTCATAGAGAATAACGCATTTTTAAGTGAAATTTTATCACCTTCTGGTTCCACGAGGCAGTTCCTCCTCACAGTGACCTGGGGTGCTGCTGGTCTGTAAAGAAGGCTGCGGCTGCCATGCCCTGCACATGCCACACCGCTGCCCTGGAAAGCTGAGCTCAGACAGGACGGTCCTGCGGAGCAGAATGAGAACTCGGGTGACTTGTGGGCCCGTCTCACCTACAGATGGGGCTTCTCTGGCTTGCACAGTGTTTTAAAATCTTTACAATTTTACATTAAACAGTGTATTTCTGACTTTCTTGGAAAATCTGGTGATATGGCAACACTGGGCCTGCCTCCTGTGGTGGCTGGCACAGCAGCTGCCCCTTCCACTCTGCTTGGCTCCAGTCCATACTCCCATTGTTTATGTACATCTGTTACTCACCTGTGGACGGTTGGGTAAAGGACCCTTCGACTAGAAGATGTGTGGGTTTGAGAGGAGACAAACCTGAAGGACAGGCCATTTTAGGAGAGGTCTGTGGAGCCTTGACCCAGGCAGCACTGGACTGACTGCCTTGTGCCGTGTTCCCTCCACGCTCTCCATCTTGTTTCACGTACTGCCCGCGTTGTCTCGTCACTCGTGTGAGAACCAGACCCAGTAGAATGTAGACTTATGGTTCTCCAACCACCCTTAATAAAGTAAATATCCCAGGACCTGAGATTGGATATGAGTTTTCTGAATGGTTACTAGTCCTTTCATTTACATATTCGTATGTTTTAGTTTCATCAGCTAGTTTCTCTCATAATTTTTCATAGAAATCAGCTTTATTGAAGAATGAGAGTTTGATTAAAAAAGGAATATAGACATTTTTCTGGGCATACCAAGAGTTAGGGCTCCAGGACCCACCCTTGGCTTTAAAATATTTAAGGTATCTCCACCTGTCGTGGGAGATGTGGGTTCGATTCCCTGATGGGAGCAAAAAGAGAAACGAGAAAAGAGTTGGGGAGATCGTGGTGTAATGCCATGGCAGGTGACTTAAGAGCGATCGACAGCATTGAGACCCTTTACAAAGTGGACAAAGGAAGTAGGAAGATCCCAGAAATCATAATTTCTTGGAAAGGAAATTTCCTTCTTCTCTGTCACACCTCTGTACTATTTGGTGTTTCATCTATGGAATAAATATGCTCTTTCTTTGTTTCTAGTTAGGAGGAGAGAGAAGAACTGGGGAAGAGTAGAATTTCATTTGTCCAAGAATCTCATTAGTCAAATATATGAAGAAGTGAGAAAAGAAAACCCACCTCCCTGTAAAGTGACTTTTGGCATATTCTGAGCTTTGTTAAATGAAGTTACTAGAGAAGGAGTGGAGTGCGCTGGGGTTTGCAAACGGGCCTGCAGGACCAATCAGCATGCTGCCTGTTTGTAAAGAGAGTTTGATTGCAACACAGTTGCACCCATGAGTTTACATGTACTGTCTGTGGCTGCTTTCACAGTAAGGGCAGAGCTGAATAGTTGTGGCAGATGATATGGCCCTCAAAATTTGTAATATTTGTTAACAGGTACTTCATAGCTAAAAATGTATTGACTCTTGGTTTTATCCAAAAGAGAAAAAACAGCCCTTTATGTACTGTAAGTTATTTTTGTTGAAAACAGAGGGAATTAGATATATGATTGGTTTTCACAATTTATATATATTTTTAATGATTTTGCAAGTATTTTATAGAGTTACTGTTTCATTTGAATGAAATGAAAGTGTACAATGTCTATACTACAGTGGGTCTGATTTCATTATGTCATTGACTACAGCTGTTTCTGGTGAACATTATAATAAGTTAACAGAAAAACATGAAATAATATAGTTAGTAGAAGTATTATATAATTGTAAAAATTAGTAAAATAAAAATTTTGTTATGTTCTGGGCTACAACTTTTGGAGGGAAGAATATAATGACAATAAGTATAAAAACATGTTATTTAATTAGTTTTACACATAAAATGTTCAGGGATGTATTTAATGCACAGATGTGTACATGTGATCTATTATGTTGTTAATGTAAACTTTGAACATGAAAAGTTTTAGTTATTAGGGAAGTAGTGAACTTTCATTTAATGATCACATTAAACATGAATGTAACTTATGTCTTTATTGCTTTCAGTTTTGATAACGTTTGAAAATAGCAGGTCAGAATTATGTGATTTATTCAGCATTGATGAGTATCTCAAGGGTGAAGCACTGTTCTAGGCATTGAGAACTCATCACTGGATAAAACAAAATTCTTAGAGAGCTTACATGGGCAAGGGGAGAAACAGATAAATAAACATTCATGGACTCAGTTATTTATTGAGCTGTACTAAGTGCTCTTTTAAGTCCAGGTGATAAAGCAAATTTAAATGTAGCTTACACGTAGCTTATCCAGCATTAGCTGGAGAAGAGATATAATGTGAAAGTTGGGTAACAAATGGTATGAAGACAATGAAAGCAAGGTCTTTGGAGAAATGGGGGATGCTGTTTGGGACAGCATGGTCCAGAAAGGTTTCTCTGATAAGATCACATTTGAGCAGAGATCCGAATGAATACAGTAACGAGCAGTGGGGTATATGAAGAAAGAACTTTCCTTGCAGAGGGAACAGCAGTGAAAAGTACTGGGGTAGAGTGTGCTTGAAACAGCAAGGAGAGGCCCTGTGGTTGGTGTAGAAGGAGCCAGAGGGAGAATAGTAGGAGATGAATTTAATGAATGGGTCTGAATATATAATTAGAGGTAAAGCCCCATAGGACCAAGCTAAATTCTATATGAAGTGACAACAGTACAGACTAGAATATGTGGAAGATTTCTCTAGACCAGAAGTCAGGATATAACAGAGTAAATTTGTTCATTGTTCCTCAGACTAAATCTCACTTCTGTGAATCTCCTTGCGATGTACTCTTTTAAAATGGAATTCTACATGGTATAGTCCAGTGCCCTGATGCTGTATAAGTTGTTGAATTTATGGTGTGCCCATACCCATTACAGGGTGGCCATCCAGTTAATTTTTAATGAATGTGAGGTTTGGAATAAGTGGGTCAGAAGCTTGACTAAAATGACAATAACAATTCACATTCAATTAAAATGTGCATAGCCTGCAATAATTTTTCATCATACTAGCATTAAGGGGAGACGAGAAGTAGAATGATAATTAATACTTTTAAATTTGAAAGTCAGCTTTATTGCAAGTGTTAATTTTTCCAGGAAGTCTTGTACAAAATGGTCAAGTTCCTGAAACTGTGGAAACATTGACCATGGTATTTATAATTTGTAATTGTGAGGAGTGCTAGTTAGCTGACATCAAGTGAACTAATTAATAAAGGCTTCTGTAATATGCTTTAGCAAAAGTACATATTTAAAAATAATTGACTTATTTTTAAATTTTAACAAATGACAATATTTATATGGTGTTTTATCTGAGCATATTTTTATGGTGATTTAATTTTAACCCAGGTAGATATCAATAAGTGAAATTTTGTTTCTGACTTAATATTATTACATAAAAATATTCATTTTATAAAGAACACCCATCAATCACAACTATTATAAAGCTACTGTATTTGACACAGTACACGTTTCTGAAACTCAGCAGTTAGTAATGATTATTGATATGCCATAGAAAGACGAGACAAAATAATGTGTACCATTTGGACAAGCATTTCACCAGGAAGGCCCCCACAAGTAAATAGGTTGGGTTTAAAACGTTCTTTTGCAAATACTGGATGAAATTCAGGACTCATTTTTACTCAGGAGCAATAATATATATGGTAATTCGACTTTCAGGCAAACCTAAAATGTATTCGGAATCTACATGTATTTCATGGCTTTCAGAGGACTCTGGTGGAAGTTCTGAGCAGGTCTGATTTCTAGTAAAAAGCTGTCTGTGGCATTTCTTTTCCTTGGTGCGCCTGTTTCAGCAGCACACTCCTTCTTGAGTCAGTTTGGAATTTCTTCTCTATTTGCTGCCTGGGTCCCTTTGTCCCGTGTGGTGGGTAGTCTGTGTTCATAGAGTTGTGTTATGACTTGGGTGTACAGGTGAGGCAATGATTGATATCGCCAAACATTTAATCTTGTCACTGTCTCTTCCAGAGCAGCAAGTCTTACTTGTGGGTAAGATTGCCCATGATTATCAGCCACAAGAAAGCTGATGTGATGGGGAAAGGCATGCCCCTGACCACCCGTTTGCTTCTCACTTTGTAGGACAATAGGAGATGGTGAAGGCCAGGTACTGCCATTTGGGACAGGTGGGCTTTCTCTGTCTAGATCCCTGTGAGGATTCCTTTGCCGTAATTCTGCTGCTGTATCAAGTGATACCTGCTCCTCTCTCTGGCTGCACCTGGCGTGGGGATGCGGCACTTCTGGGTGCTGGACACGGCTGGAGGGTTGTGTGGTGGTGGGGAAAATAGGAAGGAAAGGAAAAGGATATCACTTCATCTACATTAGAACCCCCCCGCCCCCTTGGGTGAATTTGAGGTAGTAATCAGAATCCCATAGGCTGACCCAACCGGCATCTGCCTACTTAAATTTCTGTCTTAAATTTCTGTGAAAAATATCCTATAATTCAAATTTTAATGAAACTGGATACACCTTTCTCCTCACTTTATTTCACATTTGCAGCATTTTATTTTTATTTACTCAAACCAAAGTGTTCATTTAATTCAGCCCCCTAAGTTTTACAACGGAGGAAACAGAATACCATCAAATATATAACTATATATGAATGTATATGTATATCTGTGTTTCTGTATATCATTTCTCTATCTGCTGTACAAGGTGATAAATAATCCAGGAGCACAGCATCTGTCTCACCTGCTGCTCTCTCTATGATGTGAAGTGGTGAGTCACATGAGTAATTGTATTACTTGTATAAAGTACTTGGAAGACAGTTTTACTTGCATAAGTCCTTTGCTGCATGTCATAAAGATGAAAAGTTTGAGCCATCTGTTACTTAAAAAAAACTACCCTAGTCTACCACCTGGTGTTTAACTAGGCCTCAGGATTTGTTCCAGGTACTGCACTGCTTCATTGAACAAATATTGGGGTGAGGGGTGGGTAGGGCTTGGTGATGACTTCTGTGACTTGGGAGGGGCCCTTTTCACTCAGTCTTGAACAATGTTACTCGGATCATTGTTATTTCCTATTGTGGTTTGCCTGTCATTAAAAACAATTTTGTCTTAATTTTGAAAATTGGATGTGAGGAGTAACATTACACAAAAACAACATTATACAATGATGAAGATAATGTTCTGTGCAGCATGGTTTAATTTGGAGCAATGGATGGCCACCTGCTAGGCCTTTGTTCTTGTGACAGTCTGGCAAGGGGCCCCAGTGTTTTGGTTCTTTTGCTGGTCACGTGGGTTGAGATCTGCTTGGGTTAGTTGCAAACCATTCATCTGGTAGCACAGAATGATGGCATATTTGACTACTGGGTGTTTGAATTAAGAAAACAAACCCCTTTTAAAAGTTATTATTCAGCAATCACAGAATGCTTTTATCGTGTTGATATAACATCTGAGTCTTTACATTTTATCTAGGGGTAGCTTATTCTTATCTATAACATAAAAAAGAAATCTAGTAGTATTTGGCATTATGGTAAGTTGCCACCATGTAGCACCTGTCTGCTCACCCACTCTGGTGGGGTAACCATGTAATTTAGTGCCTACCAGGGACACTTTTGAGTGTGACAGAGAGTCAGTAATAATTATGCTGGGATAAGAGGTGAAGGCATAGACAAAGACATATGGTCACTCTGTTTGTCAGGCATGACCATTTCTACCGTCCTCTATGATCAAGAACAACCAAGTATTTCATATGTCTCTAATGATGATTCCTATGTTTAAACTGCATTGATTGTGACTGGTAAAATAAACACTCAACATTTGAAAATTGAATAAATGTTTATATTAAAAAAACTTAAAGCTCCCTGCCAAGTGTCTTTTAAAATGTTCATTTAATGGGGATGGAGTGGGGAGGATAGGGAGGAGGGTGTCAACAGGGGAAAAAAAGAGAAACATTTATAACAAAAACCAATTAATAATTTTTAAAAAAAGTTCGTTTTAAAACAGTTTGGGGTTAAAAATTCTCTATATTTTTCTGATATTCAGGCCAAGTTTCAGGCTTCCCTGAAGTGATATGCAGTCTGAAACCATTTGAATATATAGTATATTAAAGGGTAGGGAAAACACTTACAAACTACAATCGTCTGTTCTGTCTAAAATAATTTAAATTACATACTATATGAGGGAGCCATTTAGTCAAGTGCCTATGACTTATCCCAGTAACTTACATACTTTTCTTTGTTACTTGAAATTGTTAAACATTTCAGTAGCTACTTGGCAATTCCTTAAATTTCTTATAGGAAAATAAGCCATGACATTCAACTTAATTGTCTGATAGTACCTAGTCAAAGACTTTCATACTGCAGAAAGATTGAAATTCTGGATAATTTTTAATGCTAATTACAAATTTTGTGTTTATCACTTTATAAATTTTCTTTCTTTTAAACAAAATGTCCTCTCTTTACAAGCCCTAATTTATTACATGTCAGACATAGGAAAGGGTACAGGAATTTATCCCCTTTGCATATGAGGCCATAAAATGGCATTTCTTGCCCATCTGGCCATCTCATGAGAATTGAATTTAGCTCAGCCATAGATGGTGGGTTACAGTGTGGTGGGTTGTGGAAAGTCATCTGCAGTTTAGAGGGACTTTATGATGTGGGCTGGGAATTCTGGTGTTTTCTTCTGGTCTGAAGTGGGTTTTTAAAAAGGAGGTGTGAGAAGATCTTGGGTTCTAGACCTTGTTAATTGGCTTAATATCCCATTTGTCCTAGTCTTCCTAATGAGAAAGCGTTGAAACATGCTCTTTAAATTCCCATCTTTTATTCTGTGTGTGTCTTCATGATTTCATAATCTTGCTTTTTTTTTTTTTCTGCACCCTTTCCTTTTTCCTATTTGCAATTTTGGTCCAGTGTCTGTCTTTTGATTTTTCAGATTTTTCTTCTTGTTCTTAGGTCTTGCCTTGGACTTTTTCTCACTTGAGTAAAATCGTTCATGAAGTCTTGTTTGTTTCTGTCCCAGTTGTTCACAATATTCAGATGCTGGCCACGATAGAACTTGCTTGGGTGTCTCATGATTTTTGTACTGCAGAACTGAACCCATGAGGAAGATTTTATTTACTTGTTCATTATGTTTTTTCTCCCTATTGCAATGCAGGCTTTGAGGACAGGCCTTGTTTACAGCCATCTCCCCAGAGCCGGGTGCCTGATAAATGTTTTTGAAAAACAAGTAGAAATGCTTTAGTCTCCTGATAGTTTAAAATCAGATATCGGTTAGGGGGAGTCTTGGAGTTCCTTTGCTCTGTAGAAAATCCCCAAACCTTGGTTGGTATTTGAACCATTTAATGAGAAAGAAAGTACTTTGAAGTGTTTCTTCTTATAATACTTGAGGTTTATAGGCTCTTCCCTTTCTGGTGCTTGTCCCTTAGACTTGATTTTCATACTTTGCCAGTGAGGATTGTTTTTGCTGCAAGTAACAGAAATCTCAACTGAAACTTACTTAAGCAATAAGGAAGTAGATTATTCTCACAAGTCCAAAAAGGCTTCAGAGTGGGTTGCTTGGACTCACTGGTGTCATAAGAGACTCAGGTTTTTGTTCATTCTTTTCTTCTCCTCTTTGCTTTCTTGGCTTCATCTTTAAAGCTTGCTCTTTTCTGTAATTAGGCGGACAGGCACAACAACTGAGCCCATATTTTCCTTGTTCACATATAGTGGGGAAGAGACTGCCATTTCTTTCTTTGAAAACCCAAGCAAGACTTTCTTTGTGTATCATTGGTCCAAACTGACTTTGGATTACTCTCCCCTGAATATTGGCAAAGGAGGCAGAATTACAGCAATTGGTTTGGACTAATCATCTCAAGTGAAATAGATGTTGAAATCGACTACAACACTTACTACAATCCCATATGAATTAACCTTTATAAATAAATTTCTAAAGACTGTTGATTTCCTGAGCTCCAAGTTAAGACTTCCTAGAATAATTAAGTTCATAACCAAGAGGATGCTGGATGAAGTCAACATTATCATGATAATTGCTTCATTAAGGAAATTACATTTAAGTTTTTAAAAGTGACAATTTTTTCGGTCTAAGTTTTTAATAGATATGATATGCTACATTGTTTTTATGAGTAGAATATGGATATGTAAAAATCAGAACCACGACCCTCCCTTAAGTGTGTTTGCACTGATAACAATTGGTATGTTTAATTGTTTAAATAAAATGAAATCTTGTTGACTGGAAAAGCAGAAATGATAACTAGGACATAGTGAAGCTTACTTAAAAAATAAAAAGTCAATATATAAGGTAATGTCATCTGTCACCTTAACTTACTAAAAGGTTTATGATTTACTTGAACATACAGTAATGGATTATTTTTCTTTGGCTAAGAATTCTCAGTAAATGTTTGATAAGCAGCCTGGAAACATTATGATATTGTGGAGAAAGCAGTGAATTAGGAATAGGAATCCAAATTTCTAGTTCTGGTTCTGGCTCTAACTGTGTGATTTCTAATAAAACATTCAGCCTCTGTCCCCCACTTTTTTGTCTGTAAAAGAGTTCCCCTTTGATTTCTTAAAATGGCATTTGTTCTTTACTGGTTGTAACCACTCCTTTCCTGGGAATTTAGTGGCATACCTTTTTCTTTTAGAGGTGTGGCTTTTTAGTGGAATTAAGATTATATGCGATTTAAATGTACTTGAGCAAGGAGGGGCAGGTAAAATTTCATAAATTGTAAGATACACATAGGTATTCTGTCTTCAGGGCATGTAGCAATTGTAGAAAATAATATTTCCGTTTTGAAATATACATGTCAGTTAATCATCAGAAAGGCAAGTATTTTGTAGGTGTAAGCATATAACATTTTCCCAATACTTTTAGTACCCCATTAGCCAAAGATGAGTGTCTACTGACGTTGTGCATTTGGGATGGTGTCAGACTACGAAGTTTGTACATAAAGTGCAGAGGCGTAGGTTCCCTAGGCTACCTGTATTCAGTAGAAAGAGCTTTGGATAAGAGTGGGTTGGAATTCTGGTTCAGCTAGTTAAGAAGACAGCCTGGTAGTAGTAATAGTGGAATGATAACATGGACCCTGGAGTCAAACAGAAGCAGGAATGTTGATAAATGGAGCTATGTCCGTTTGGAAACCTTTGGCTCTAAGATTCAACCAAAAGTAAGTTAAACCATGAGCGTTTTATCATCTCTCACATGACAGGAGGGCTGGAGATGGACAGTTTAGGTTAATGAGTTTCATGACTTAGTGTGTTTTCTACAACACAGGGGCCTTCCACCTTTCCACGCTGCCATCATCAGTGTGTTCCTGCAACGTTCTTGCAATAGCAGTAGTTTCTGATACTATATATAGTCATGACAACAGCCAGTGAAGAGAGGTGTGATTCCCGTAATTCTCTTTTTAATAGATGAGAACCATTCCCAAAAGGTCTACTGCTTACCATTGGCTAGAATTGGGTCCCAAACTCAGATATATGAGTTATTTACTAGCAAGGAGAATCAGGACATCATAACTGACTTAGACTATTTTTTATCTACTCGGGACTTTGGGGTGGGGGCAGCTCTTTCCTGACCACAGTGCCTCATAGGATGAACGACAAACAAAATCAGGTCTCTGCTGGCAAGAATACCAGAGGAGAGTTGGGAGGAGGGATCGGAGTTGGCAAACAGTAGTGAGCACACCATGTTGTTTAGAGTCTAGTCGGAGGGGATGTGCATAAACCAAGGGAAATTGATAACAGTGGTAAATGTGATGCAGTCTATGCTGGGGAAATGTATTGGGCTCTACAGGAACACATAAGAGGAAAACCTAAGATTTAAAGTTGCAGTGGTCAGCCCTGGCCAGTGTGGCTCAGTTGGTTGGAGCATCATCCTGTTCACCAAAAGGTGGCACATACCCAGGTTGCAAATCAAAGCTGGCTGCCGCTAGTGCTGGGCCTGGGGCCACTTAGCCAGAGGCCAGATGCTGCTTGTTTGAAAGATTTTAGGAAAGTCCGTTACATGAACCAAGACGGGTCATTCATATAGAAAAGCCACTGGAAACTAGTTGGGGGAGCCCACAAGTTGGGTGGGGCGGGATCTCAGGGAATCACAGGGTGAGGCAAACAGTGTGAGCCAGGTTGATGGAGACTCAGATGTGGTGCCTGCCTGCCAGCTCTGTGTAGGGAGTTTCAGCAAAGGAACAGTGGCCTCTGATAACACCTTTGTCTGGCAGAAAGCTACGCCCGTCCCCGCCCCCCGGCCATCCCTTGCTCTGATGCCAGACAGTTCAGTTCCCCACCATACGTCCAGTCCAAGTAAGTCTGGGACTCCAGCAGCCCTCCGTATTCCTCAGCCTGAACCCACTCTGGTTTTTACAGCCAGAAGGTATATGGACCTCTCTTCCTGGCACTGGAACCCTGGGCTGGGCTCCTGGTGCGGGGCACCTCCACAGCCAAGATATCCCTTCTGAACTTTAAAAAAATAATGTATGTTATTTATGATTTTTTAAAAATTCTCACTTGAGGATACGTTTTTATTGATTTTTGGAGAGAGAATGGAGGGAGAGAGTGAAGGAAGAAGAGAGAAAGAAAGAGAAACATTGATGTAAGAGAGAAACACCAATTGGTTGCCTCCTATATGTGCCCCAACTGGGGATCCAACCTACAACCTTTTTGGTGTGCAGGGTGCTGCTCTAGCCAACTGAGCCATCTAGCCTGGGCCTCCCTCCTGATTTTTACCTGCCACACATGGGTGTGGGACCAGCCCACTCTGCACCCCTGTCCTTCCTACCAGTCTTGATGTGGCTTCTTTAAATCCCTGGTTGTAGGACTTCCATTCAGCTAGATTTCAGGTGGTTCAGAATGATGGTTGTTCTGTAGGTTAGTTGTAATTTTGATGTAGTTGTAGGAGGAGGTGAGTACTGCATTTATCTACCTGTTTCTTCTTGAATTAATTGATTTGTTAGAAAAGAAGTTAAGACTAACAAGTGTTTTATTCTTTCTCTAATGATCAGGAAGTGAGGTTTTATTTTCTGTTTTCTACTGGTATTTTTACATGTTTCTCTTCTCTTTAAATGATACTAGTATCTTAAAGTCTTTTAAAATGATGCTTACTCTAAACAGACATGGACATTGTGTTAAGAGTTTGGTATTCTGGTTTTTTCCTTGTTACTGGGGATATAATACCCATTTGTACTCATGGAGAGCATTTGCAACAGATTTTTTAGGTAAGCTAGAAAAAGGGTATGGTAAACCATTTTAGAAATCAATATTTGGTGAGCCTAGGATTCTTACAATGTCCAATGATAATTCTTTTTTTTTTAATCCTCACTCGAGGATGTTTTTGCATTTATCTTCAGATAGAGCAGGAGGGAGAGAGGGAGGAAGAGAGAGAGACACACACATCGATGTGAGAGAGACACATCGACTGGTTGCCATTTACACAACCCCAAATGGGGCTGGGGACAAACTGCAACCAAGGCACGTGCCCTTAGTGCGAAACAAACCTGGGACTCTCTGGACCGTGGGCCCACACTCTAACCGCTGAGCAAAACGGCCAGGGCACGTGATAATTCTTAAAGTCATCTATGTGGTTTGGTTTGTGTGAATCTTAACGTGAGAACTATACTTTCTTATATTCTGTATTAGCAGGCTGTTTAAAAATATACCTGTGCCCTTGCCGGTTTGGCTCAGAGAGACCTGGGTTCGGTTCCTGCTAAGGGCATGTACCTCGGTTGCAGTTTGTCCCTGGCCCTGGTTGGATCATGTGGGAGGCAGCCACTCAATGTGTCTTTCACATCGATGTTTCTCTCTCTCGCTTCTTCTCTCACCCTCCCGCTCTATCTGAACAAAAAATGGGAAAATGTTCTCGGGTGAGGATTAAAAAAAAAAAAGTAAAATACACCTGTGATTCTAATTTTGATTACCTTTTGAATTTTAGTAAAACTAACCTTTCTTCTATTAAAAAGAACACAAATGTAAGGAAAATGACTTGTAGGATAGTCTTTAAGCATTTAAAACTTATTCTTATTTTTCCTAGTCAGTATTTCCTGACATTTTTTCCCCCTCTAAATTTTATGTATCGCTTTTGTGATAAATAAGAGCATTAAAAGAAACTTCATACTGAAAATTGGAGATATTATAGCATATCTCCATTTTGGAATATTTACCATTTGGAATATTTACCATTTTGATGTGGATTTTACTCTTTGCGATAGGGACTTATTTTACTATTCCATTCATAATTTTATTTTATTTTTTAGCTTATATAGAAGAGGAATGAGAATGTGGGAGACTAATGTGTAAATCATACAATAGGACACGCAGAGTTTCAGTCATTTGTCAGATGTTTATTTGGCATTTGCAGTAAGCTAGGCACTGTGCTGGCTGTGTGGGTAATGTGTTGATTAAGAGAGTTTCTCAGCCTTGTAGAGGGGGAGCAGGAAGTAAATATATAAAATTTAAAAAGATAAAAGACTATATTTCAGGTTTCAGTAGACTTGATGGTAAGAACATACGGCAGGATGTGACAGTAGGGAGAGCAGAGCGGAAGGAGTCTGTTTCACCGGGACGGGCAGGGAAGCCTCCGAGGAAGGGGCGCTGTACCTACCGGGCAGAGCTTCGGGGGAGCTGGCGAGCGAGTTTTAAAATGATCGTGCTGGTGGACAGAAGTGAGCAAGGCTGTAAATTGTGTTTTGAAAGTAGAGTCATAGCCTTTGTTTTGGTAGCTTGAACATGGGGTGTGAGAGAAAAAGAGTGATCAAGAGTACTCCGTGTGTGTGTGTGTGTGTGTGTGTGTGTGTGTGTGTGTGTGTGTGTGAATGGTTAAAGGAGGAGCTGATAATCAGGCAATGCTGGTACCATTTATCTGAGATGACAAAGAATAGAGGAGTTTCTCTGTTTGTTTTGTGTGGGATGGGAATGAGAATAGGAAATCAAGAATTCCATTTGAATCATGCTTGATTTGAGATGTTTGCTGGATACCTGACTTGATATGTTGTATATATGAGGTTAAGGCTTGAGATGTAAGTCTGTGAGTCATTGTTCTGGTATAAAGCCGTAAGACTGATGAAGATTACCTACAGAATTAGGGTAAACAGAGAAGTACAAAACCAAGGAATAGGAGCCAGCAGAAGAGGCTCATTCAAGGTAGAAGCAACCAGGAGTGTTTTGTCTCAGAAGCCAAGGGAAGGATGTGTTTCAAGAAGAGGGAGTGATCAGCTGTGTAAGTGCTGCTGAGAGACTGAGTTAGATGAAGACAGAATTGATCCATTGGCGTTGTCAAGGGAGCTCGTGATTGTTCTTGGTGACCAGTTTCAGTGGAGAGGAGGGGATAGAAGATGGGTCTGAGTGGATTTGAAACAGAAGGAGAGACAAGGAAGTGAGATAGTACAGATTGCATTTCATAGGAGGTTTGTTAAAAAGGGAGGTAAATGGAGCTAGAACCGAGAGGGGCAAGGTGTAGAGTCAAAGGAGAGGTTTTGTTTTGTATGTTTAGGATGGAATGTCACGGCATATTTGTATGCTATTGGAGATGATCCACTATAGAGGGAAAATTGCTTAGTAGAAGGAAAGAGAGTAATTACAGGAGCGGAGTACACAGGAGCTGGGATGCTAACTCACAAGCAGAAATAGGATTTACATGAGAGTAAGGACAGTTGATCTCTTTTAACGTGTGGGGGTTGGGGTTGGGATTGGGGGGGAGACAAACACAGTCATAGGCATCTTAAAGACGGGAATACGTTCTGAGAAATGCGTCATTAGTCAATTTTATCATTGTGTGAACATCACTGAGTGCACTTACACAAACCGAGATGTCATAGTCTACTGCACACCAGGCTGTATGGTACAGTCCATGTCCAGGTCCCATCCTGTGCAGCCTGTTGTGTAAAACAACACGAGATTAAATCAAGCACGAGAAAATGATGTTGTCTGGAGACGCAGCAGACACGGGGCTGCTGTCCGCTGACTTGGCACACAGTTTCACAGCAAACTTTTTTTTTTTAATAAGTAGAAAGAGTGCATTCTAAAATAATAATAAAAATACAGTGTAAGGTGAGGGAGAAAACAGTAAATGATACCACAGGAATGTAATTTGCAAATTCCAGACTCTGGGACACTTTATGTAACAACCAACCCAATTTCTTCAGCAAGTTAAAAAAGATTAAAAAGAGGGACTTAAGAGCATATTAACCAGTTGTAATTTATGAACCTACTTATATTCTGATTTGAATAAATGACGTGAAAAAGTTTATGAGACAATGGAAACATTTGTAAAAAATATAGTGTAGTAAATACATAAACCAGTAGCAGTTGTTGGTCATCATCATCATCATCAAGCAGCATGTACCATAATTGTACGTGCTAGACTTTCATACGACTGGAAGTGCAGCTTCGTTTACACCAGCATCACCAGAGCCGTGAGCATGTCATCGAGCTACAGCGTCACTAGGTGACGGAGTTTTTCAGCTCCATTGCATCTCACAGGACCACCCTCAGGTGTGCAGTTCATCGTTATGCAGTACATGGCTGCATGTTGACACAGAGCAGGTTGCTGGATAGGTACGTGGTAGAAAGAAACAGCTGCTCTGTTCCGATTTCTTCTATTTTTCAGTAGAATAAAAAGCAAGATCACCTGGTGAGAATCTTAGTGGGGAGAAGCCCTGTTACAGCAATATAAAATGTTTGTTTTATTTTTTTAAATACTTAAGAAATATATTCTTCCCTTAGCTATTGTTTTTGTTATTGTTGTTTTATTGTTACGGTGGTTAGCAGTCTATGCCCAAATATATTTTATGTAAACAGGGCGAGTTGATTTCACTGAGCCTTGTGTGGCACAGATCAGAACGCACCCGTCACCCCTCCTTCGAGTGTAAGGATTTGAAAGTTAGGAACCTTACATTTTGGACTTCTTGTTCTAGTTCTTATTTTTTAACCTACACAGTAGAGAAAGAAGATGGTTTCACTTAGTTCAGGGTCCTTGTCGCCTGTCTTCAGCATCCAGTTGCTTCCAGACCTGGAGAGTAGTTGAACACATTCCTTATCGCATGAAATATTTCAGCTTGTGTCACCTAATGGCCTAGCACTCTAATGAAGGTGACCCGAGCTGAGACTGTTTTTTGGTTCAGATTTTATTTTATTATTATTTTTTTAAATCCTCACCCGAAGATATTCTTCTGTTGATTTTCAGATAGAATGGGAGGGAGGGAGAGAAGGAGGGAGGGAGGGAAGGAGGAAAGGAGAGAGAGAGAGAGAGAGAGAGAGAGAGACAGACAGACAGACAGACATCAGTGTGACAGAGACACATCAGTTGGTTGCCTCCTGCACCACTCTGACCAGGGCCAGGGATCGAACCACAGCTGAGGTACATGCTCTTGACCAGAATCAAACCCGAGACTCTCTGGTCTGCAGGCCGATGCTCTGACTGCCGAGCCAGACTGGCCAGGGCACAGATTTTAAAGTAACATCTTATCCTTCTTTAGCAAGAACAGATCCCCTACATATATTCTGGGTTTTGTTTTTGTTTTTGTTTTTAGGGAGTACTCTAGGCACCCCTTTTTGCTGTGAGTGGTAGAGACCCCTCTCATTCTTGTATTCCATTTTCCAGCTTGCTTCTCTGACCCTCATTTTCCTCATTGGTAAAGGAAGAATCTCACCTTTAACTCACAGGTTCTTCCTGAAGATCGCAGAGGCAGCATGTGATACACGTGACAATTGCTCTGGAAAACCTAAATGGTATAAAAAGCAAAACCCTTTTGTCATGATTATAAGTTTTTTATCCTTTAGAAGACATGGACAGTTGCATGGGACCACCCCCTAGACTCCCAACTTTCATTTCTTGATTTATTATTATTTTTTTCTGTTAGAGGCTTAATATAGTGACTTGGGTATTATTCAGGATTTTGATGTGTGCGGTTGGAGTTTTTGAAGAATACAAACTGGAGGTGAAAGAAAGGAAGTTGAATTTATTGCCCGTTTTGTATTAACATATTATTCTAACTTTTTAAACTATACGCTTTCTCTCTGATCAGTTTTACAAATGGATATATGAGAGAATGAACCAGAATATAAATATTAAAAATAAATTTTTTTCTTATATTTCTATTTGCTAATTTTGAAATCTACTAAAGCTATTTTCTGTTTGTATCAGCTGACTGTATGAAATTAAACATAGATTGCAGCTTTTAGGGGGAGTTTTCAAAGAAGTTTTACTTTTTTTCTAATTAAAGAACTTATTACTTGGAATGGAAAATAATTTCTAATGATATTATTTGCTCGTGTAGATTTTTTTCTTAATCTTGTTGGATTTTGGTAGCAAGTGCTACTTTTGGGGACACAGTTTTCCTATCACAATCATAGCTTTTTAATGCTAGAATAAACCTCAGAATTCATCTTGTTTAACTGCTTTAATGAATATGTGAGAAATTAAAGCCCCGAGAAGGATTGCAGTCAATTCATGGCAGCCCAGTCCTGACTTTCGGCCTCTGGGCAGTCAGCATAAGGATTTAATGCAGTTGTTTTCTCAGAAAGAACTCTGGAAATTGCCTGTAGACACAGGAGAGCAGCTGAGGTGTGTTCTGTGTACTCCCTCCTTTTAGTTTTCCATTCAGTCCTTACAGTGGTATTGGTGTTAATTTTAATTAATTACCATAAAATACAGGAAAGAAATGAGCTCTTTGGCGGTGCTCTTTTTGAAATCTCTTCAATAACAATTAAGAATTATTCTTTTCAGTATCATTCTGGTTACTCTGACAAGGATGGTCAGAGGACAGAATACTTCCCCAAGCCCACACGGGGGCTCTTCCAGCTGACTGTGACTTCCTGTTTGTATACAATGGGTTAAACCACTTGAATGTGGGTTCTGAGATATACAGGGAGGTTTCATAGACTGAGGAGATGGCTAGCACATTTTATTTCTCTTCCCCTTTTTGTGTACTTGGAAATCTCTGGTTATTTGATTGTGGAGTATTTTTTATGAAGATATTTACTTTAACTTTTTATTCTAAAATACAATAGAAATTTTAAAAATCACAGAAAAATGTATGTTAGTGAATTATTTTAAGTCAAACACCGTTGTAACTGCCACCCAGTTCAAGAAATAAAACATTGCTTAGCCTTGTTGGAAACCCCTTTATGACCCCTATCATAATCACAGCTCTCTCCTCACCTCCACCACTGACTACTGTCTTGATTTTTATAATAACCACTTATTTATGTTCCCTTGTGGCTTTATCACCCTAATTTGTTAAAAAAATTTTTTTTGTTAATCCTCACCCGAGCATATTTTTCATTTGATTTTTAGATAGAATGGAAGGGGGGGAGGGGAGAGAAACATCAATGAGAGAGAGAGAGAGAGAGCGAGACAGAGAGAGATGGGTTGCCTCCTGCACAACCCTGACTGGGGCCAGGTATCAAACCTGCAACCCACAATGAGGTATCACCTCACACCTGTCAGAATGGCCGCCATCAATAAATCATCAAACAACAAGTGTTGGTAAGGATGTGGAGAAAAGGGGACTCTAGTGGGAATGCAGTCACTATGGAAAACTCTATGGTGTTACCTCAAAAAATTAAAAATTGACCTGCCATTTGATCCAGTGATCCCATTCCTAGGAATATACCCTAAGAAGCCTGAAACACCAGTCAGAAAGAATATATGTACCCTCATGTTTGTAGCAGCACTATTTACAATAGCTAAGATCTGGAAACAGCCCAAGGGTCCATCAGTAGACGAATGGATAAAAAAGCAGTGGTACATATACACAATGGAGTACTATGCAGCTGTAAGAATGAAAGACCTCTTATCCTTTGAGACAACATGGAGGGTCCTAGACAGTATTATCCTAAGTGAAACAAGCCAAGCAGAAAAAGACAAATATCACATGATCTCACTTATTTGTGGAAGATAATGAACATAACAGTCTGAGGAATAGGGTAGACCCAAACACGTGGAAGTAGGGTACAGACTGACAACCCTCAGAAAAGGGGGCTGTGGTGGGGGGGGATAAACCACAGAACTTATTAGCATGTACGCATAACCGATGGACATGGACAACAGAACCGGGTACGGGGTGGGGGGATGGGGAGGAGGGTGTCAATGGGGAAAAAAAGGAGAAACATCTGTAACAAAAAATTAATTAAAAAAAAAACAAACACCTGCAACCCAGGTACGTGCTCTTGACTAGGAGTTGAACCCACAGCCCTTTGGCCCTCGGGCCAGTACTCTAACTGCTGAGCCAAACCCTCCAGGACTTATCACCCTTGTTTTCTTCTTAGACAATAAAGCTAAATATTGCCCATTTAGCTAACCTGATGTATATTTTAAATCTCTCTTAATCTATAACTATTTCCCTTCCATCTCTTTCTTTTTCTTATAACTTCCACATTGAAAAACCTGGGCCTTTTAACCTGTGGGCTTTCCTTAGTCTAGATTTTGCTGCAGTTCAGCACGTTCCCTGTTTTCTCTGCAAATTGACAGCTGGCTACAAAGCCTTGGCAGAACTTTGGGTTGTGTTGGATTGGATTGGATTGGATTCTTTTGTCAGAGACTCATAATGAGTGGTTGTTTCTTGTTTTATGAAGCTACCAGCCATTGATGCTTAATGCCTAGATTAATTAGTTCTGTGGTGTTTGGAAAATGGTGATATTCTGTTTTATCATCTTGTTGTCACAAATTAGCTGTAATAATTTTATAAGGAGATGTTTCTCTTCATCTGCTATTTACTCATTGGTAGAGTTCATAGAGAAAGGCAGAATAAATTTTAAATTCTTTTATTTACCCAGTTCCTAAACTAATGAATTATTTTCCCATCATTCTCAGAAGGTGACTGAAAACCTCTTTAAAAAAACAAAGATTAGCCCTGGCCAGCGTGGCTCAGTTGGTTGGAGCATCATCCTGTACAATGAAATGTTTTGGGTTCAGTTCCCAGTGAGGGCAGGTACCTTGGTTGCGAGTTTGTTCCCTGTTGGTGCGTATATGGGAGGGCAATTTATTGATGTTTCTTTCTCACAATGATGTTTCTTTCTTTTTTTCTTTCTCTCCCTTCCTGTCTCTAAAATCAATAAACATATCCTCGGGTGAAGATTAAAAAATTTAAAAAAAAACAAACACAAAAAACGATTAGAAATCCATGAATTCCTAATACTTGGACTTTAACCAATAGCAAATTCTTATCCAAGTTCAAGTTGCCCTGTGTCTCATTATTGACTTCTGAGTTTTTTCTGACATGTCTCTGGTACTCTTTGATAGCTTTGTTACTCTCAGGGTATGATAAAATGTTCCAAGTTCATCTTCTACATTACTGTCCCAGACTTGGACTCAGCCATTCCCTAAGAAGTTTTGCTTTTTTACTTTTTATTTTTTATTAATTTAATTTTGTTACAGATGTTTCTTCTCTCCCCCCCCCCCACTGATTCCCCCTGCCCTCTCCCTCCCCGCCCTGTCCCCAGCTTTGTTGTCCATGTCCGTTGTTCATGCATACATGCATATAAGTTCTATGGTTTATCTCTCCCCCACCCCCTCTTCTGGGGATTGTCAGTCTGTACCCCACTTCCATGTCTCTGGGACTACCCCATTCCACAGACTGTTATGTTCATTATATTCCACAAAAAAGTGAGATCCTATGATACTTGTCTTTCTCTGTTTGGCTTGTTTCGCTTAGGATAGTACTTTCCAGGTCCCTCCATGTCGTCTCAAAGGATAAGAGATCTTTCTTTCTTACAGTTGCGTAGTACTCCATTGTGTAAAAAGTGGAAATGGTCCAGCTGGTATCCTCAGTAGTTGAGCATCCACCCATGTACCAAGAGGTCGCCGGTTCGATTCCTGATCAGGACACATGCCTAGGTTGTGGACCCAATCCCCAGTGGGGGGCATGCAGGAGGTGGCCAGTCAATGTTCTCTCTCATCGATGTTTCTGTTTCTCTCTCCCTCTCCCTTTCTCTTTCTCTAAAATCAATAAAGAAAAAAACATTTTTTAAGTGGAAATGGCCTTTCATAGTCACATTTGGATGCTTTGATTTTGTGTTAGTTATTGATTGCAGGCCTTTTCCATCTTTTCACTGGACACACATACAGACACATTCTCACATGCAAATTTTAAGATAAAATACCTCATGAATTCATATTGATATTTCTAACTTACATTTAGGATTGCAGGGCTTTTAACCTAATCTCTGACACATTACACCTATATATCCTTCCTTCTTCACCAAGAGTCCTAGTTCTCAAGAACACAAGGGAAGATAGAATTAAACTATAGTCCTTAATAGCTTTACTACACTTTACATGTACAATAGTTTCATAATAATAATAATAATAATACCTGTACATGTACCGCCAATCATGATTACTGACAAACTAATTCTTTTTTTTTTTTTTTGCAAATGCCATCCCCATTCTCCTCCCAAATATTTTTAATGGGAGTTCTGTATTTACATTGTCAAATCCTAGAGCCAGTACATACTTGGTCTCTCCCTGATAACCTTTATTTGGTATTCATCCCATAAATAACTACATATTTACTGCTTGACACTAGACGTTATGTAAATATCCTTCTAGTTATTTTTGGTGTTTGAGCCATTCTTGCTAGGTTCCTTTGGAAGGGCTCCTGGGAACAACCATCCCTGAGTTGTGGCATATTAACAGTTAGTACTCTTTATACTTGAAAGTCAGTTTTTTTGGATCTAAAATCCTTGGGTCACATTTTCTTTATGTCTGGTGACAAGATAATTTTCCCCCTTATATTATGTGTTCATTTTGTCTAGATGACCAAAGTATTTTTTTTCTTTTTCTTTAGAGTTCAGCAATTTTATTAGAATGTATCTTGGTGTTGATTGTTCTAGGGCAATAATCATACACAATGGGATCTTTTAAAAAAACATCTTTTTATTCATTTTAAAGAGAGAGAGAAATATCCATGTGAGAGAGAAACATTGATTGGCTGCCTCGTGCACACCCCCTACTGGGGATCAAGCCCGCATGTGCCCTGATTGGGTATTGAACTGGGACCTCTCAGTCCTTGGGCTGATGCTCCATCACAGAGCCACACCGGCCGGGCCATAGTATGATCTTTTAATATATAGTCAAATATTTTTTAAAATTTTGTCTGTTTTCTTAAATTATAATTTTTAGTGTTTTTTCCTGCTTCATTGCTTTAGGGCAGTGATTTTCAACAGGTGTGCTGCAAGAATTTTTTAAACATACAATACCTGACCATTTGGTCAGGGCCATTGACCTCTTTTTCCCTTAGATTGTTCAAATTAAAAAAAGGCAACAGCCAATGATAGCTGTCTGGTGTGAATGAATCAAAATTTTACCTTTTATTTATTTTCTGGTGTGCTGCAGAATTTTAGTAATCAGTGTATGTGTGCCATGAGATGGAAAGGGTTAAAAATTGCTGCTTTAGGGTATTTTTTCTTCTTCAGGAACCCCTCTAACATACGAAGTCTTGACGTACTTTCAGTACCCGTCACTTTCTCTTGTATCCTGTTGTCTTGCTAAACTAACTTATCAGTGTTGGTAGCTTTTTATTAAATTCTATTTTATACATGCTCAATCATTTTATTTGTGAAGAAACCCTTTTAATTTATTTTTGTGCCGATTGTATGCCTTTTCTTTCCTCTAGTACGATATTGAATAAAAGTGATGAGAGTAGGCATCCTTCCCTTGTTTCTCATCTTAGGGAGAAAACATGATGTTAGCTGAGGTTTATTCCAGGTATCTTGATCGGTGTTTAGTTTGCTGAGAGTTTTTTCATGATTGGAAGTTGAATTTTGTCAAATGCTTTTTCTACTATTGAGGTGATCATTTGGTTTTTGTTTTTCAGT
This sequence comes from Molossus molossus, assembly GCF_014108415.1. NCBI lineage: Eukaryota > Metazoa > Chordata > Mammalia > Chiroptera > Molossidae > Molossus > Molossus molossus. Next base: position 20,723,071 of record NW_023425347.1, on the reverse strand, counting down.
ATGTTATGTGTAAACGTGGTTCTGTTTCAGGAGCTTTGATTAGTTGTTTGCTTAGGGAATGATAAAAAGGACCACAAGATCACAACTGGCTGAGAACTGGATTCCTTTTGCAGAGTAGGAGAGTTGCTGGTCTTTTAAGTGCGGTGATTTTGGGACCCTGTGGCGCTGTTCTTGCCTGTTTGCAGTGCTAATGCTTATAGGCTCCTTTATAAGACCATCTGCTTTTATATTGAGAGCTGTACTATGGCGTTGCTTATAGGTAACTTGGGAAGCCAGTTGCTCCTAGGGCAGGGAGACTCAAAGCACTGCTTGTCTATCTTTGATTATGTAGGCCAGCTTTTCTCAGCCTTTCATCTTTGATTGACTGGGTTTTCTATGGAAAAGTCTCTTTCTTTCCCTCCCTCCCTCCCTCCCTCCCTTTTTAAATACAAGTTGCTCCATGATTTGGGTTGCTCATGGCTCCTTTCCTAGTTTTCCACCAATGCTATGGATTTATTCTCATTTACATGTATATTTGTGTTCTCTGTGGAATTTTGGGAAGAAACAGAAATGTGTCTTTCTGTTTACTTTTGGTCTTCTCAACCCTCTACTGGTATCAAACTACATACTTTGGCTTTTCGTTTCAGCAGGACTGAGAAGATAGTAAATTCACACATCTTATTTTCACATTTTACATAAGGGCCCTGGATAACAGCGGCTGCTGCGGCTCCCCTACAACTTGCTCCTCCACAGCAGTTTTTCTGCAGAAATTCTGATGTTAATTCTCTTGTTTCTTTCAGGTCCCATTTCTCTGGTTTATACCTTCAAATTAAGAATTTTTATATTATTTCTGTGACCATAACAGTTGACATTTTTTATGTGTAAAAATACAGATATGTAGTACTTTGTTTATTACTTCTGAGTTTAAAATGGTAACATCAATCTAATAGAGTTGGTTTCTCTGTGTGTGTGTGTGTGTGTGTGTGTGTGCGCGCGTGTGTGTGCGCGCGCGCGCACGTCTATGCATTAATAAAATATACAGCTATTTAAAGGGCCAATTAATAGATAACATTTAGTAGAATTCAGACAAAAATCTTTAGAAGGAAATGGAGCTTTTAAATTATGCTCAGATATCAGTTACCCTTAATAATGAAAAAAGCATCCTAAGAATAACGTGCTTTGTTTGTACAGGTGAAGTAAAATGGATAATTAATGGAATTATGTAGTTAAAGCCAACCAAATCTTTTCTCTTCAGCCTTAGCATATGTGATTTTTGACCCTAGAATTTCATACTTGCTACATAGTGACTGTTCAGTAACTATGAGTTTATTATATAAAAAGTCCTTAATTGATGCAGCCGTGTGTATTGTTTTTTCATGTATATCTACAGCCTTCTTACTGTTGTTGCGGTACCTTATGGTGACAATGTTGAACAGAGATGAGGCCCTCTACGCATGTTTTTCTCTTATGTGGCCCAGAGGGAGCCCATAATTCCTTTCCATATGATTCTACTTAGCTTTAGTTTGTTCTTCATAGTAGACAATGGTAATAAGGAAGAAAACCTCTTTTTTGTGGTATATTTTGGTTTAAGTCATGTTGCTAAATTGTGTTATTCGCTTGGTTATTTCAGCTGATAATTTGAATAGATGTTAGTGTGGGTGATGTTAGTGTTAGTGTAATGAAGTTTATCTTTTGGTTGTCATTGCAAACAATAGAAGCTTGACAGTGCTCCCCTCTCCCCCCAGAGGGATTCTATTTTGTTCATTTATGTTAGTATTGGGGCATTTTCATAGGAGAATAGAGGGCAGTGTCTGTTTCACTGAAATTGCTTTCCTTTCTGGAACTAGGAGTGAGCAGTGGTTCCAAGAATTGTCTGTGATCAGCTGTTTGTTGCTGTTGTGAAAAAATTATTTTTTTTCTTGTGAAGTTAAAAGTTTTATTTATGATAAATACCTTTTTGATCTGAAGTCAGATTAATTATAACCAATAGCTCTATTACTTTTCTGAAGATATGGAAATAGATTTTTTTTTTTAAAGAGTGTTGGAGAGGATAGAGAGAATTGAGAGGAAAATAGTGTTTTTAAACACTAAGAAAATAATTCTTAACACTATGATAGTAATTCTTATAAATTGTCTATATGATTTGTGAGAGTGAAAATCCTGTGATGAGTTACCATAAAATGTAAATGAAGATAAATGATGTTGACACCAATCACACAGCTCCTCTGATCGAATTATCTAGAATTCTGCTGATGGACAAGATAGATTTCCTGTTTCATTAAATTTTAAGAGACATTGAGTATGGCTTTCTATCACAACTTTAGTTAATGGTATATTCTAGTGTTCTGTCCTGGCATTGGCTTTTCTTTTCTTTATTAAATTGCAGGAGTTTTTTGTTTGTTTGTTTGTTTGTTTTTAATGTGCCCTGAGGTATGTAGAGTTGTGGACCCTGAGAAGAAAGATTCATTTGATGAGAACTCTGAGAAGGAATTTATCTGCTCAGGTGGATTCCCCATGGTCAGCAAGGGCCCACATTTTATAAATAATAAGAGCTTAACAGCCATTTGCTGACAGGGGCTTCTCACGTACCTCGTATATTGGTAAAAACTTCAAACTGGACTCTCAGCTTCCCGTGCTATGCCCTGCTCCTTTACCCCAGCCGAGTCAACTGTTCTAAGGGAGTTCTTGGTTTTGTCTTTTGACCAGTGGACTAAGCCCTGCTCCATCCAATCAGAACTTCTTCATAAGTACCAATCAGGATCCATAATGCTGATCAATCAGGACTGTGTGATTTGGATCAATCAGAAGTGATGCTTTTGGATGCCTCATTTACAGAAAACAGACCTAATTGGGAAGTTAAGTGGGAACTTTAGCTACTAAAGGTGGCCTCCCCTTTGTCTCAGCAGAACACAGTTTAGGTTGTTGCCCGAATCTGTATCTCTTGGGCTGTAGTTCCTTTTGCTCAAATAAATGATTTTTAAATTCTTATTATAGTATAAAATTAATTTTGGTTTAAAAAGTGAATCATATCTAGGCATTGTCCTTAAGAAACTTATCTTCCTGTAGAGAAGAGATGTCTATTGAAAGAACTATAGTGTTATCAGTCATTGGCATAAGAACAATACAGATAATTTGGGGCAGTGATTCATTTTGAATTAACTAGTTCAACCAAGAGCATGTTAAATCTGAGTGTTTTATACTGCCCTAAAATATAGGTATTCTCTGCCTCTTGCTCCTCTGATGAAACCTCTTGATCATACAGAAGTTACTGCTTGCTAAAGCCCAGTTATGGCAGCTTTGAAAGAAACTAATCCATTCTGTTGCCTCTCTGTCCTGTAGTTGGGGATTCCATGATCATGTAAATTAGCCAAGGAGATTACCTTCCCAGACGTTCTCAGTTATAACTGTCTCTGCTTGGCCACTTCTTGTATTTTTTTAAATAACAATGTGTTTTTCTGTTACCTCCTTCAAGAGATCAGTTTTTATATTAACTAATGTCTCTTTGGGAATGTGACTTTGAAGAAGATGTAAAACACTAGAAAATTTGGTTTAGAAACTTGTTATAAGTTAAATGTGTAAAACAACTCTATTCAGACTATATAGCCAATTCCAAATTCTAGATTTGTGTGGGTCTCCCGTCAGAAGCAAGGCTGGTACCTAATAGCACTTCAGCTCAAGTTTCATTCAGGATGGAACCCAACTATGCATTTTCCTTCAGAACTTTTATCTCTTTAATTCATTTTTCAGTTGAAACCAGAACAGTAAAATTTTCTAATTTCTTTCCAAAAATATAACATGGATTTAGGTTGTAATTGAATTTTAGTGTTTTTTTTTGTACACGTGATAATTAGAGTAAAGTACAATGAGATGTGCAAATTGGATGGTGAATTGAATAAATTCAGTAATGGCTGATCAGGGTGTCTCCTCTTAATGTCACTTTATTAAAGTCTGATGTACTGATTGATATACTCTTAAGTTCCCCCTCCCCCAGTTTCTTTTTCCTTCCACTCTTTGTTCCTTTCCTCTGTTGAGGCTGCTACCTCGTTTGCTATGACTAGAGTATCTGGATAGTTATCTTAGGGGAGGTGAACTAATTACAGATTTTTGCTTTTCATTTTATAGGGATATTCTCCATAGTAGGAATATATATGCCATAACTTTAGGTTGTTGTTTATGTTAATCCTTTTAAGAAAGGGCCGTTTTGCTTACTTTAACTAGCTTAACAAGAAGAAAATGATTGATTCAAATGCTATGTGCCATATGAGTGTTAAATGCAGTTTTAAATGTAGTGAAGTATCAAATATGTAGTGGTCTGGTTTTTCACTAATTTTTACTCATCTTACTTTGCCTTGGATCTAGAAGTGACACAAAAATACCACTGAACCTTAAACTTCATGATATAAGGGAGGGAAAAAAACACCTCTTTGTATGTATCCTCTTACGTTCAACAACTGGGGCCTGGGAACTAAACTGATAAAAGATGGATGATAAGACAATAGAAAAACAGACTGAAGTCAGCATGGGAGTTCACAAAGAAATGTGACTCCAGGAAGCAATTAGCATTTGGAAATCACATACAGTTTTTTGTTTTTTATTCTCACCCGAGGACATTTTTGCACTTATCTTCAGATAGAGCGGGAGGGAGAGAGGGAGGAAGAGAGAGAGAGAAACATCGATGTGAGAGAGAGACATCGACTGGTTGCCACCCGCACAACCCCAGCTGGGGCCAGGGATGAACTGCAACCGAGGTACATGCCCTTAGCAGGAACCGAACCTGGGACTCTCTGGTCCGCTGGCCGACGCTCTAACAGCTGAGCCAAATAAAGAGTGGAATAAAGAGTGGAGAAGACTTTAGACAAAGGAAAGAGTTTTGGGTTTCTTGGGGAGCGGTAAGTTATGGGAAGGTGATTAGGACATATATGGTATGTAAAGGTTGTTTGGTAGGGTTTGCTATACAGATATGGAGTAGTTGTCTTTCTGGTATTGGAGAGGGAGGTAATTTTCCAAATGGAAATTTATGTCCTGCTTTTAGCCAGGTGGGGGAAAGGAGAGAGTTTTTTTTCCCTGAGTCTGCTGTTTCTAAAATGCTTTCAGCTCAAAACAGTCCTTATGCCAAAAAGGCACATTTTAGGGTGGCATATTCTGGCGCCCTTCAATGAGAAAAGGAGACTCTACTGATCCTTTATTTGAGTCTGCAGTGGCTTCCTCCCTTTTCAGACTTGGAGCACTAATTTTCTTTTGCAGTATTTCATTAAAAAATATTAATATTAATGTATGTTTTGTAATGTATACACTATAATAGTACGATTTACATATAATTTTATATGCTTTTGTATTTGGGTACATTTCCCTCTATATATTTTACTGGTGGATGCTTTGATAAAGAGTTTGGCATCCACTAGTCTGTAAAATTACTTGTACTTATTAATGAACTAATTATTTACTTAAAGTGTATATTTTATGTTTCTGTTCAATTTGCACATTTCTTTTTTAGCTTTTTCAACTTCATGTTTATTCCTTGAAACATAAATGCCTCTTAATATTTGACAGGCCTCTAAGTATATATTGTACACAATATTTTATAAATGAATTTGTGAAAATTGTATATAAGATGAAGTTGTTGATTGTCATCATTTACTCCAACTCCAGAAATTTTTATAGATTTATTGTATAACAGAAATGGTGGGAGTAGATTGAGTTAAAAAGTTAAATAGCATATTTAGAAGTAACAGCTTACACAAATGGAGAAGAATCAAAATTATAGCTTACTGAAATTATTTACTATGGGGCCACTCAGCCTATGGATCTTGGTGAGCTCCTGCTTAGGAAATCCTTACACCTATGCAAAGGGTAGTTTGGGTGGCTGTCTTCATTTTGATCACTGGCGAGCTATTTAATCTTTCTTATCCTCAGTTTCCTCTTTTATAAAATGTAATGACAGGGCTAGAAAGTTTTGAATGTCTCTTACAAATGTCAAATTCTATACCTACAGTGATTATCTAAAGCAATGAACTACAGGTTCAATTAGATTCACTATATATATACATATATATCACATTATATAATTATTACATATATAAAATTATATATGTATATTTTACATATACAGATAAGAAATGTAAGCATGTCATATATTGTAGAAACATGTCCTTTAGAATGTTGCATATTTTTTGGACCAAACATGATTTGGGATGTGGACCAGCATAGGGGGATAAAGCTTGGGGAGGTGAGAGGAGGCACATTTGGATGAGTAAGTTGAAGCTCTCTGAGGTAGAGTTTAATAATAACATGTGGGCAGAATCAGGTGTTCGGTGATTAAACAGGAAATTTTGAAATAATGAACTCTTTGCCTCTGAGGAAGTAGAGCAGAAGCCACAGGACCTCTTGTAAGGAGTACTGTAGAAAATATTGACCATTTGGGTAAAATATGTTCAATTGGAAAGCCTTCCTATCCAAGAGGAGCTCTACCAATGTTGGGGAGCTCTTTGAGGGTACTCAGAGCAAATTCAGAATGTATATAGGGAGGGTTATGGCACATACTTCATCCTAGGTGGCCCCAGTTCTGGGATGATGCCTTACCACAGCTGCAGAGGGAGTCTTTCCCGTGCCCTATTTTGATGTCAAGCTTTTAAGAATAGGTAATGAGTGTCTTTATTTTTTTAGTTTCTTATTTAGCAGATAGTTGTTATATACAATTCGGAGTATTTCCTTTCAGAATTTATTCTATGCATATTTCTTCTTCATGCCTTCTTTATAAAAATGGGACATCGTTTACATTCTGTTCTATAACGTGGTGTTTTCTATGACCTTATATAGTGTGGACATCTTTCCATGTCCGTACTTGTATATATATATATTTTTTATCCTCACCCAAGGACATTTTTCCATTTTTTGTTCAGATAGAGTGGGAGGGAGAGAGGAAGAGAAAGAAACATTGACGTGAAAGGGACACATCGAGTGGCTGCCTCCCACATGACCCAACCAGGGCCAGGGACAGATTACAACTGAGGTACATGCCCTTAGTGGGAACCAAACCCAGGTCTCTCTGGACCGCAGGCTGACGCTCTAACCGCTGAGCAAAACCGGCCAGGGCAGTACTTGTCGCTTTTCATAATTCTCTTCAATAATAGTGAACATTTATAAAAGTCCTTACTATGTACCAGCACTTTTTAAAGTGCATTTCATTTATTAACATATTTAACTCTCAGAACAACTTCATGAGATAGAAACACCTATTACAAATGCAGAAACGAAAGTGCAGAGAGGTGAGAGAATTCACCTACAGTTACATAGTAAATAGAAGAACACTGCAGTATTTGGACCCAGGCAGTCTGGCTCTAGAGCCGGTGCTCGTCATCACTTCACTACCGTGTTTCTCAAATGACTGTGGATTCCTTCATGTGCCTGTGCCCTCCCATTTAACTACTTTTTCATGGTTCAGTGTGGAGTGTGCACCTACCCCCCACCCCCCCACCCCCCGTTTTGCTCCTACAATGTACTGGCTCCATTCTAAGTCTACGAATACCTTTGTGAACCAAAACACACCAAAATCCTTGTCCTTATGAAATTCACACTTAGTGGGGGTGATAGGTGGGGGACAGACTATTAAAAAATTAAGAAAATTATATAGTATAGGAGAATGTGAGTCTGAAGAAGAAATACAGCAGCAAAAAGAATCGGATGCAGCTATTGCATGTCAGTCTCAGTGGAGCTAGAAGACGGCATGTGAGCAAAGACCTGGCAGATGAAAGGAGGTGAGCCATGGGGACACCTGCGCAGAAATGTGTCAGTGGAGGAAACCACAAGTGCAAAGGTCTGATGTGGGAGCCTGGTGCCATTTTTCAGGAGCACTTAGAAGGCCTGTGTTGCTGAGCAGACTTCGTGAGGGAGGGAGTAGCAGCAATTCCAGGCGATGCTGGGAGGGAAGAAAGGAGGAGGGACGCCCAGGTAGCATGGAGCTGCGTTGGACATCTTGAAGAACTTTGGCTTTTAAGCTTTATGAGATAATGATCCATGAGACAAGTTTGAAGGAGAGGGGTGCTGTGGTCTGGTGTTTATGTTTGAGAGGTCGCTCTGGCTGCTGTGTTGAGACTAAACTATAAGGGGACAGAGGTGGGAAGAAGCAGGGGAGAAATGTTAGTGGCTTAAACGAGGGTGGTAGCAGTGGAGGTGGTAAACATGGCCGGAACATGGACACATGTCTGAGGTAGTCAGAGGGATCTGCTGATGGGTTGGGTATGAGAGAACAAGACCTATTAAGAATAATTCCAAGATATTTGAAAAGAACAACTGGAAGGATGGACTAGCTATTAACTGAGTGACCGTTAACTTGCACACATGTCTTGGTGCTTAATTCTGAATCAAAGAACCGACCTATGGCCATTGGTACTTGAGACACAAGTTTTCGGAAAGCAGAGGGCGTGCGTGCTGGGTTACAGTTGCAGGGCCGGCGCTGCAGTTTTAGAGAAGCGGGACCGTCCTAGAGACCAGCTGGCTTTCCAGATGACGTAAGTAGGTCTTGTCAGTATTTTTCAGGGTATGACCCTCAGTTTTGCAGGTTCAGAAACTTGATTTTGTAGATTTACCTAGAGTGAAATGGACCTAGGGACTGAATTTGTAATAACCAGCTTCACCAATTTAGTTTCTCACGGAGGCACATCTGACCATAATCAGCAGCAGCCAGCATTCCAGAATCACAAGGATCCCCACACTTCCCCAATGTGGGGAAATGCTCACTTCCTGACTTTCAGGGAGAATGGCTTTTAGGGGCCAGCCTGGCAGGGTCCAGAGAGGAGCCCCTTACTATCTTCTAAGGAATTATTCCCACCTGTGCACTTGGTTCCCTTGGGGGCCATGAGGCTAGGTAGCCCCGCTGGTGCTTTTTGCTGTGTGTGGTGGTTTTCACGGAGCATCAGGCACCAGGCACCCATTTTTGGATTAATGCAAGAGGTACTTCCTTGTACTTCTTCCCGTCCCTCCTGTCGTTGGTCCCACTCCTTTCCCTCATCGCTTGTATCCCCTGTAGCTTCTTTTGGAAACCTTTTTACCCTTCTCATTGAAAGTCCCTTTCTGTAGTGAACCAACTCTCCTTAAATCCTTAACCTCCTCACAGTAGTCTTACACCCTTGTCATTTATACCTCAGTGAAGCTGGGGAAAAAGCCCATGTCCTATTCTCACTTTGTTTTGTAAATTAAAGTCACAGAATCCTTCTTCAAACAAAATCATTCACGGACTCTTGGTACAGAGAGCAGGTGAGAGCACAGTGACAGGATGCAGTGAGGGTGGGGAGGGGAGGGAAACAGTCATTTTTATAGGTGAACCCAAGAACTTGTATCGGCAGTAAGCACAATAAAGGAAACCTATTGAACCCAGAATCAAGTGGGGCTTTCTTGGCTGGTTGTTATCTGCCTTGGGTGCCCACTGTGTTTGCCACTGTTATAGATGCCGAGAAACTCTTACCCTTTGTACTCCTCTTTTGTAGAGTACGTTTTCTTTCTTCTCATGGGGCATAAGATGTGCAATGATGTTTTAGTTTTGTTGGTTAAAATAATTTTCAGTCTCGTGATCCTGAGATTATATTATACATAGTACTTTGGATTTGAATGTTTCTAGGTATCCTCAGTTACACATTTGAATACATCTGCTTGGATTATTTTTTCAGATTAATGAAGCCCATGAAGTCTTAGAGTTACTTTAGTTTCCATATTTGGCAGCTCCTCACCTAACTCCCCAAGTCCTGACAATAGCCGTATGAAGACAGAGTTGCATTGCCGTGACAGACTATTTCCTCCTTGACTGCTTGTTCCAAAACTTAGGAAGGGCATCATAGTCACTGAAGTATCTCACAGTCACAGATCCTTAGTTGTTTTCTTACATTATTTGCCAAGATGTTTTAATGCATTTCACATGGCTACTTGCCTGCACATACATAAACACTTAAAATATCCTATCACTTGAGTATTGAATGCAAACAGTAATCACATGCAGAGTGGTTAAGAGTGTGCTTGTGTTGTATAGGTGCAGACTGATCTGACCCTTTCTGGTGTTGTGAGAAAGTTTTAGGAGTGCATTCATATACATTTAGAAATAAAAAAATCAGATATATATTTAAATTTTTTTTTCTTTTTGATTTTTAGAGAGAGAGGAAGGGAGGAGGGAGAGAGAATAGCAACATCGATGGGAGAGAACATTGATTGGCTGCCTCCTGCATGCCTCCCACTGGGGATTTGGCCCACAACCTGGGCATGTGCCCTGACTGGGAATCGAACCAGAGACCTCTTGGTGCATGGGTCGAGACTCAACCACTGAGCCATTCCGGCCGGGCCAGATATATATTTAAAAACACTTTTTCATGAATGAAAAATTTGCGTGAAGACAGACATTATTATGAGTATTTTATGTAAATTAAATATCAATTTGCAGGAAAGAGATCAAGAATAAGAGAAATGAGTACAGAGAAACATTTCCTCTTTACCGCCATTTGTAGAGAACTGTGTTTTTCTTGATATATGCATGAATTTCTTCTTCTTCGAGGCTTATTTTGTTCACAAGATGCAGAAAAGCAGGAACTGTCAAATATTAAATTGTGTTTTTACTTTGAAGACATGCAATATATTATAATCTCTGTAAATTTCTATGCTATTTTAATCAAGAGATGTTTGCTCCAGTGCTTATGGACACAGTCAAGACTCAAGTGTGATTTATGTTCTGAAAGACACTAGAAGCATACTACTCAAGGACCCAGGCGGGCCGGGGACGCACCCCGGCTCCGGCGCGCGTTCCAGAGTGTGCAGCTTTGGGTCTCGGTCACTGCATCCTCTCGAATCTTCATTTCTCATTCGTGAAATAAGGGAGTGATATTCTCATCTTTCTGTGTTTTCTGTGATACTGCGAATTTTAAGATTCTGTACAAGTTATTGTTTGAATTTGGTGGTTGGCAGAAACGAGGGAAAGATTTCTTTGTTTTCTTTATTACTCAAGTTAATACTCTGGGCAAGGTTATGTCTCTGTTAATTTAGAAATATGTTTCAAGAAAATATTCATGATTATTTTGAACTTTACATTCAATTTTCATTTTAATTAACATTTCAAGGCTATCTTAAATGAAGACATGGAAATTCATACTCTTTTAAAATTTCTTGAGGCATTATTTTTATCAACTTCTTATTCTGAAAGATAAAGCTTTTAAAAATATGCCTGTGTGATTTTATTTAGGCTTTTATTAACTTGAACAAAACTCACTAAACAAAAAGAATAGGCTATAAGAAGGAAATGTGCAGAGCAAGAATACTCTGAGATAACGCCTTAAAGCTTTTTTGCTACTTTATTTGGTCACATATAAAGTGTGGCATTAATATTTCATAACTGGGGTGTGAGTTTTGGCTTAGCTTATAGTTCTTTTCTATCTTCTCATTTTAAAGCTAAATACTGCAAAAGCATAAATAATATTTTAAACAAATTACTTAACAAAGCGTCTCTATTTTTAACTTTTCCTCTTTATTTTCTGGTATTCTGCTTAATCCCTTAAAATCATCCTTGGTCCGTTTCATACCTTGATCTAATGATGATACTGTCACCAGAACATTGCCCTAGGAAGTTATATATTGGCTGTACTGTTTTCAGTGTGTTACATAACTACATACATGGTTGCCTTGACGAAGTACCGTATAAATGCTAACCATGATTATTATTGTTGGTACAATATTGTTGGTGATGATGATATTACCTCTTTTTTGTTTTCCACACCAATATTTTTCTCTAATAGAAATGTTTGCACATCTCTAAACAACCTTCAGGTGTTGTACTCAGTTGGATTCTCACTTTGGAATCTAAAGTGTCCCAGCTGACTTGCATTTCCAGAGTTGATGGGCATTAGTGGGCCCTCAGATTCAGTGTGTCCTACATGAGTTCTTGGCTTCTGTTCCAGTTCTCAGCCAGCTTCTCCTGGTGGATAGTGACTGCGTTTTATTTTCTTGGGCTAAGCATCAGCAAACTCTGGCCTTTGGGCCAAATGTGACTTGCTGCTTGTTTTTGAAATGAAGTTTTGTTGAAACACAGACACACCCGTTTGTTTAGGTATTGTTCCTGGCTGCGGTTGCTCTAAGATGGCAGAGTTAAGAGTTGCAACAGAGACCTATGACCTGCAAGGCCTAAAGCATGTACTATACGGCCCTTTATAGAAAATGTTGGCTAATCTTTTGATTCTTTCTTGGGGTTTCCCAAGTAAATATGAGGAAGAGAACTAATCTCCTTTTCTTTAATCATCTCCCCCCTCTCCCTCTCCCTTTCTCCTCCCCCTCTCCTCCTCCTCCTCCCCTTTCTCGCCTTCCTCCTCCTCCTCCTTCTCTCTCCTTCATTCACGTCCTCACATCCCTTTGTCGAGGGTATTCAGTTAATTCCCCCCCCCTTGGTTTCTTGTCCCCTTTTATTTCATATTACATTTCATATTTCATTAACTTTGTCACCAGTGCCATGTTCTCAAAGTTTGGCTCCACTGTGCCACCAAAACTTCAGAGATTTCCCCATTGCCTACTAAATTAAATACTCTCCATTACCTTTTTTAAGTCTCCTTCTACAATATACACCCTATCCGTCTTCCTGATACCAAAATTCTTTCTATAATGAAATACTTTCTCCCTACTTTCCTGCTTGTCTTTGTCGTGGTGTGACAACTGCGGAGCTTTCTCTGCCTCCATCCCGCCTCTCCAGCGTCTGTTTCCCCTTAAACTTCTAATTTTTCTGTGAAGCTTTTTACTGTCTTTTCTTCGGTGTACATCATTATTATTTTCTAAATGTTTTTATTGATTTTTTTGGAGAGAGAGGTAGAAAGAAACATTGATGTTAAAGAGAAACATCAATTGGCTGCCTCCTGAATGACCCCTGCTGGGGACCGAACCCACAGCCTGGGCATGTGCCCTGACCAGAAATCGAACTGGGACCTCTCAGTCCATGGGGCGACGCTCAGTCCACTGACACACCAGCCGGGCACTTGATGTACATTCTTTTCTCTCCATGATGTGTTGCCTGTACCTCTTTTTGTCACTAAAAACCTTTCATTTGACGCCGTGTTGCTTATGTCCTTTTACATGTCATCTGTTATCCACCATAAGCTTGTTGAGTGTAAGGCACGTCTTCCTCTTCACTGTTCCCTTAAACACCATCCTGTTTTCCATGTATTTAATAGTTAAGTAACTGAATCACTTTATGGAAAGCAGGCTTTTTATTTGGATTTAATTATTGGTGACCTCACAGACTCTCTTGGATATTTGGCAATGATTCTAGGTGTTATGGCTGCGGTTCTTGAGGAAACCAGATGTTACTTCCTTGTATAGATGTTAATGTAAATGGAAAGATTTTTTTTTGATAAGGTATTCCACATTTATTACAAGAAAACCATTTGTGTGCAATGATGTGCTTGGTACTGATAAAAAAGTAAAACCAGGTGGCTGAAGCAGGCAGTTATTCTTTTGGATATGTTAAGCAATCTACTGAAGTCAGGTCTTTTTAATGTCGTTAACACTTTTTTTCAAGATTCCAAGTGGAAAAGTTGTACCAAAGTACTCTAAGTTATTGAAATAAAACACTTATAGGTGCTGTTAAAATGTAGTATTTTATATTCTGCCTATTGATTCATTGACTCATTCTCTGAATACTTCCTATACCATACCCCTGTGGTATGATAAATAGACACATACAGAAGTCTTATTAGAGTATGTTCTCTTTAAACCGTTGTAAGAAAATCCAGTTCCATGCTAGATGGGCTTGTTATTTAGAGAATTGATATGCACTAACATCAGCTTCTGTGGGTGTACCTGGGAGCAAGAGAGTTCACACTGTCTCCCTTCAACCTTTCAGAAGAGCTCAGGAGGAGAACAAGAAGATAGTGCTGGCCGGATGTGTTCCTCAAGCCCAGCCTCGCCAGGACTACCTTCAAGGACTGAGTGTCATAGGGGTAAGCCCATGTCTGTGGGAAAAGAAAGTCTCATGTCGTTAAAACCTGTAATAACCACACACTTCATTTTCTGTTTCTACATTACTTACATGCTGTGTTATACTTGGGACTGTCCTCGACTTATGTCCCTTGTTGCCGTGAAACTTTGTCATGCCTGTGTAACTAACAGAATAAATAAGTCATAGTATGGAGGTGAAGCCCCTTAATAATAACCTGGTTTTTGCCTGCCTGTCTGGTACTACCATATCATTGTAATTTTCTAACACACTAACTACTTGTCATCCCCCAGTCCACCCTGATGCCTTTTTGGGAATGCCCCCCTTCCCTAGTCACCCGCACGTCTTGGCTTCAGCATCCCCGTTCGGTCAGCCTTCTCTGAAGTCTGTGCGGTCCTCAGTAGCCCTGTCTCTGGCTCCCCTGGCTTACCCTGCAGTTGTCATTTGCTCTCTCAGCCTTTCACAGAGCTGTGATTTTGGGGTTAACGTACACAGATTTTTAAATAAAAGCCTACCTTTCTATTTAAATTCTTAACTTCATGATGACAGCTGTTCAGTTATTTTAAAACCCTCGCATGCTCTGCAGCCTTTCCCACGATCCCCAGCATACAGTAGGCACTAAGTGAGGGTGACTACACTGAATGAAAGAATGGGATACCGCCCCTCCCCCCCTCGTTGGGCAGTCAGCTTGGCTCTGAAGTCAGGAGATGGCTCTCTGCTATGTCTCTATTCTCGTGGCCCTTCCTACTCACAAGGTGCCATTCAGTCCCGTCCGCTGACCACGAGGTGGTGCTTCACCCGCCCCTCGTCGCCTGCAGCTGCGCTCAGTGTGCTCAGCAATGAGCTTTCACACAGTTTTTTAAAAATGTAAAAATATTGAATGTGCCTAGAAAAAATGTATATACATAATTGGCACCTGGGTTGAGATTTTTTTGAGTTTTCCTTATTTGATGTATCATTGACAGGTTCTTATATTGTGTTCTTAGTGTAATGAACTTGTTTTCTGCTGTGAAGTCCTTGCCCCACCAGCAGATTGAATAATCTTTGAACAAACATTCTCGTGCTAAACAAACAGAACCTGCATGTCTGGGAACTGTAGTTTGTTTCCATCGTTTGTCTGTTTACATTTTGATTTCTCATAAGGAATGAGATGAATATGGACTCCTGAGTTATCTTTTCACATCAGACTAACTTTCTCCGTAAACATAATCCTGCTGTGTCAGGGAAATCGGAAACTCCTTAGAATTTCATGTTAGAGATGGAATGTGGTAAAAGCTTGGGATTCATCTTAGATTTCATCTCAGGGAATTAAGTTACCAGAATCGTTGAATTTCTTTCGTATGGCAAAAGCCTCTTTTCTATGTACATATGGTAACATTTTCCTGAACCCCGTTGTGTGCAGTAAGGAGCTTAGTATATGTTAGGATGCAGGGCCAATTCTCAAGATAGTGTAAGGGAGGACCCGGTGCTGGTGATGTGAAGACGATTTTCAGGGGTAATGTGGACCCATGGCTGTGACACCGAACCGTGCTGTCCTGTTAAATCTAGCGCCCTCTTCATTCTGTCACCTGGCCTCACTGTGTTACCTTCAAACTTCTTTAGGTTTATTTTATTTTGCTCCTTTATCATTGGAAAGAGAACTTAAGAACACATGTTTTAAAAAGTGAATAGAAAACACCCCCATAATCCCATCACCCTTACACAATAACTATAACCTTTCTTATGCTCTTCAGACTTCTAATCTTTGCATATTTTACTTAATTATGATCTCCAAACTGTTTTTCTTCTTATTTTTCCATGAGCTTTTATTCCATGAGGTTTTTGACTATTTTAAATTTTTCATTGATATTCTATTGAAAGATAGGACGTAATATGCTTAACTATTCTTAATTGTTGGATATCAGTATTTTCTGATTTTTAGGAAATATACATCACACATTAATGCCATAAAGGGGTTTTTATTTTAATTTAAAATCAGTATATTGTCAATATTTTCCAGAAGTTGAATCACACTATCAGTAGAAACGTTGTACTTTAATTTTATTTTCAGCATTTATTATTAACTATAAGATTATTCTTTGTCAACATCATTTTAGAAAATATTGTTTTCTGTAACAACAATATGGCATCTATCATAACTGACTCTTTATGTGTAAAAATCATGTCCACAAAACCAAAAATTTCAGAATAAAAAAGCTGGAATAGAAACCAAAATTATCTATAATTAGTGTTTAGAGGGGCTATTTCTGAGCAGAATTGTTAGAATTGTTTAAAATCAGAAACCTCCTGAAATAAAATGAGCTACATCAAAATGAAGAAATGGATTAAATTGGTTTACACAAAGAAAAAGCAATTCTGAAGTGTGAAAAAAGATGAAGATGTTTACATTCAGTGATTTCGGAAACTTTTTTAGGAGGATGTGTGGAATTGTGTTGCACATTTGATTTACAGGCTGGGTGGAAAGTGTTAGTCCTTCACAGGATCGCCCTCAGAATCATGGGTGGAGGTGTCGACAGAGGAGGGAGGAACAGCCGTGACTGCATTCTGTGCCTTCACTTCCCCCTGGGACTTGTCTCTTCCCCCCTCCGTTCAGGGAGGAAGTGTCAGCTCTGGCGACCAAGTGGCTGAGATAAAAAGCCGCCGTTAGGTGGGGATCCATGGGTGAGCAAGCTACTTATTTGCACACTTGAGTTAAAAAGACATACTATCCCATGTTTACAAATGCCCATAGCATTTGAGAAGATATTCAATAAGTAGGAAGGCTAGTACTACCATCGTAACATGTTAATTTTCATCACTATCAGCCTTTAGAAATGGGGCGTCGAATTTGTTTTCGTGATCAGCGAGAGCAATGGGTGAGGGTACACAATGATTGGTGATTTGAGCCCAGGGCCTTTTCCATTGTCTGTCTCACTGCCTCCTGAATCTATCTAGTTGTGGTTAATACTATTTGTGTGGCGGCACACAGTAAGAAAATAGAAGTAAAACCTGTCAACCTCCGGGTCCAGAACTGACTTTGGTGGAAGTAACCTTCTCCCATCCTGGAGCACAGAGCTGTCTACTTTTTTTCACATTGGGAGAGGAGAAAGAAAATATTTAAAACATAGAAATCTTCGATGACAATATCTTTTTGTTGTTGTTGTTAATTCTCACCTGAGGATATTTTTCCATTGATTTTTAGATAAAGTGGAAGGGAGAGAAGGGGGAGAGAGAGAGAAACATTGATGTGAGAGAGACACATCAATTGCTTGCCTCCTGCAGGACCCCAACTGGGGCTGGGGATCAAACCTGCAACCCAGGTACATGCCCTTGACCAGGAATCATACCTTTGACCCTTTGGCCCTTGGGCTGATGCTCTAACCACTGAGCCAAATGGGCCAGGGCTGAAAATATCTTTTTTAACTAATACTTTTTTTCCTAGAGAGATTAAATGACATTTTTATTTTATGTTTAAAATATGTATTTGTAGATAACCAATCAAGATCTTTTTCATTTTTTTCAGTGCCTTGGAACATTTTACTTTATAGTGAAAAATTTTATTTCTCTTTTGGCAGATAGTTATGGTTAACCATCCACCTTGGAATGAGTTTTCATGCAGTATCATTTCTTTCCTATTATGTTTAAATTGTTTACTCTGTGTCTACCTGTAGGTAGTAATTTCATGATCTTGTGACTCTACCTATTGAATATTCCATTTCTTCTCTTCAGCTCATTTGTTGGCAGGAAAGTTTCTTTTAGAACACCCAGAAGTCAAGTCGATCTCTGATAAAGTCAGGTAGAAAAAATCTAGTAGACTCCAGGACTCAGAAAGTTTGGCTTCAGATCCCGGGGCTGCTGCATCATTCTTCTTCGGTTCAGCAAGTGCATGCTGAGTGTCTACCGTGTGCTTGCTACTGTCCCAGGCAGTCTATGAAATTAGAGATCCTTGTCTGTGTAGAGCTTACAGTCCAGTTTTTGGGGAGAGACATCTGGATCGAGCCTAGAATATTTCCAGCCTAGGCCACAGGGAGATGGATTAGTTGAGAATTTCTCTGTAAGGCTCTGATGGAAATACACTCTGTGTCCATTGGTTAGAATTTGTGTTAGGGGTATAGATAGGTCATATAGTATTTATTTGCTTGAATTTTTCTAGATATTGTTATTTCTCAATTATTGAGTAGCCATTATTGATAGGCATGACATTTATTAGGAAGGTTGGGTTTCTACTCTGTTATTGGGAAGCAGGTTTACAAAACCTGTACATTTTGTATAGATTTTTCTGTGCTAATAAACAAGAACTGTATTTGAACTTGGCCTTGGTATTGATTCATTAGGCTTATCTTTGTAGTAATTGTAAAATTTGTCTAGAAATGCCAAATAAACTGCAAATTAATACATATGCGGAGATACTCTAAAACAGGCAGTTCACAGCAGGATATATAGTTCGATGTTGAAAATTTGTAGACGACAGAACATCCTGACGTGCAAGCCATGAGCCCTCCAGACAGAGGCACGTTTTCTCTGGAGAGCTGAACAAAAATGTGATTAACTCAGGTGTCCATTTATCTCAGGGCCTGTTACTCGGTTGGTTTGCAGTGGTTTAAACATCTTTTCGGCAGGCTGCTCTAATCCTGCGAAGTCAAACAGCATGATGGCCATTTCAAGTGTGGACACTTCAATTTCGAAAATTGTATGTGTAAATAAGGCACATTTGAAAGAGGCTATATTTGAGAATATTTCAGCTATATATAACATATTGTAAAAGGTAAATAAGTTTATGAAGTGTGACAATGTCACAATGATAGTGGCATTGATGTTGAGGACAAAGCTTGGGAAACTGTATCCTTCCTGTTTTTCAGTACTTCATGTCTTCTAGTGTTTCTTCCTTTCATATTATGTGGGTTGTTTGTTTTTACTATTAATTATCAAAAGGCAGTGTCATAACAGAATAGCATGTACATTTAAAAGCCCATTCATGTTTGTACTTCCTAGATCTGTTATCTTCTCTAAGGCCTCCTCTGATTTACCTATGTGTGTACACATTTTTCACCTATTGAATTATAAAGTAGTGTGTCATAGTAGATAAAAGCATGAATTTAGATGTTAGATTGAATAGGTTCATATCCCTGCTGCACCACTTACTAGCTGTGTGACCTTGTACAAGTTACTTATCCTCTCTGTGCCTCTGTTTCTTCATCTGTAGAATGTGGGTAGTAATAGAACCTAACTGAGTTTTGTTAGGGTTACGTGAGGTAATACCTGTAATGTGCTTATTAGCATGGCACCTGGCACCTAGTTAAGTGGCTCAGTATTAGCTTTTAATATATTTTTAATTTTTAATCTGTTTTTATTGATTTTTTTGTAGAGAGAAAGGAAGGGAGAGAGAGATAGAAACATCGATTGACTGCCTCCTACATGCCCCCTACTAAGGATTGAGCCCACAACCCAGGCATGTGCTCTGACTGAGAATCAGAGGAGGACCTCTCAGTCCAAGGGCAGACTCTCAGTTTAAGGGCAGACGCTCAGTCCACTGACCCACACCAGCTGGGAAGTATTAGTCTTTTATTTTTTTAAATCTAATTCACTACTAGTAGAATTAACATTGAGCATGGGAATGAAGCTATGTGGAGCACCGGAACCCACTGTGTGCCTAGAACGAAACTATTTGATACAAAGCTGAATAAAACATGTCTCAGTCGTGGTTTGATGAATGGGGAAAGGGCTTATGAACAGAAACATCAACATGTCTATGGAAAAGCCTGTGCGTTTAGAGGTGCCTGGAAGGGAGAAGGAAGAGCAAGAAGTGTGTCCTGACGAGTAACTTGAAGGGAGTAGTTCAGAGGTGTAGTGTGGAGCAGCACAGATGAGTGCTGGGGGTCGGTCGGGGAGAAGGAGCCTGCATTCAGTGCAGTGCTTGCCTCAGACTCCACAGGGTGAAGGACCGGCTGTGGGTTAGGCACGGGATTTCTGTGTGCCCCTCATTTATTATCTGTTGATCATTTTCTTATAAGTTATTGATACTAATCTTTTTTCTTATTTTAAGTCAGATTTATTGAGGTATAATTAGCAAATAGTGAAATTCACCTTCGATGAATTTTGACAAATGTGTACTGTTGTGTAAGCAGCATCAAAATCAAGCTCCAGCACCCTTCCTTGGCACTGGAAAGCTCCCTCGTGTTCTTTTGTACCAACCTCTACCAAACACGCATACCCACAGTCCTTGGCAGTGACTGTTCTGATTTCTGTCCCTATAGTTTTGCCTTTTTCAGAATGTCATATAAATGGAATTATATATATATACTTGTTTCTTGCTTTTTTCACTTAGTATAATGAATTCAGTATTCACCCATGTTATTGTAATTGTTAATTGTTACTTTTTATTGTCTAGGATTATATCACTGTGTGATGGACCACAGTTTGTTCTTCTGCTCACCAGTTGGTGGAAATTTGTGTTGTTTTTAGTTTGGGGCTGTTAAAAATCCAGCTCCTGTGAACATGCACAGATAGGTCTTTGTGTGGGTATGTTTGCATTGTCTTGGTTAAAGTCCGAGGATTGGTAGGTGTTGCATGGTCACACGGTAAGCATCTGCTCAATCTTTTAAGAAATTGCCAAAGTATTTTCCCAAACAGTGATACCATTTTGCATTTCTACCAGCAGTTCTAGTTTCTTCACATTCTCACCAAAATTTGGTATTGCCAGTTTTTCAATTTTAGCAATTGTACTAGGTATGTAGTGGTATCTCATGGTGGTCTTCATTTGCTTTCTTTGTTGATGAATAATGTTGAGCATATTTTTGTGTAATTATCTGCCATACATATATCTTTGCTAAAATGTTCAAGTCTTTTACCACTTTCCCCCCCTTTTTTGGTCAGCTTGAGCTTGAACACTATTTCTTTCATTTTTTTTTTTTTTTCAATCATAGTTGGCATACATCATTATATTAGTTTTAGGTGTATACCTGTTGACTGGACATTACATAGCTTAATAAGGGATCACCCCAATAAATCCCACATCCATCCAGCACCATGCCAGTTATTAGAATATTATTGACTGTATTCCCTATGCTGTACTTGACATCCCCATGACTCTTCTGTGACAACCAATTTGTACTTCTGAATCCCTTCACCTTTTCTTCCCATCTCCCCAACCCCCCTTCCATCTGGCAACCAACAAAAAGGTCACTGTATCTATGAATAGAACACTATTAAGCAGGACACATACACAAATGTGAAACTATTTCTTAGGACATGAAAGAAAAGAAATTAGCCCTGACCGGTTTGGCTCAGCGGTTAGAGCGTTGGCCTGCAGTCTGGAGAGACCCGGGTTCGGTTCCCTCTAAGGGCATGTTACCTCAGTTGCAGTTTGTCCCTGGCCCTAGTTGGGTTGTGCGGGTGGCAACCACTTGATGTGTCCCTTTCGCTTCGATGTTTCTCTCTTTCTCTCTCCCTCCCACTCTATCTGAACAAAATATCGAAAAATGTCCTTGGGTGAGGATATAAAAAAAAAAAAAAGAAAGAAAGAAAAGAAATTAATAAAGTGAACTTCATCAAAATTAAGTTCTTTTCTTCAAAAGATGCTATTAAGAAAATGAAAAGACAAGCCATAGCCTGGGAGAAACTATTTGCAAAACACATAGCTCCTAAAAGGGTTTGTATGCAGAATATATAAGGAACTCCTACAACTCAACAGTAGAAAATCAGTAGAAATTTCAACACAGAGAAAAGATTTGTCTGTCTTTTTGTCATCATTCTTCACTGTCTTTCAAAATTTTGATATACTAGACACCTTGAATATTTTGTGGGGGCTAGGTGGGTCATTTCTTTTGTATTTTCAAAACTGAAAAGTTATGTTCCCAGGATCTAGGGACAGGTCTGTCTGATAAAGTATCCGATTCCTCTCTATCTGTTTTTAAAGAGTGGAAAGGATTTATTCAACTCTTTAATCTATTTGCAGTTGGCTGTGATGGATACTTACCGGCTCTAAAAAGCCAGATATTTTGTTTGCTATTATTTCACATTTTTACATTATTTCCTGTGCTCAGTACAGTGCCTGACTCAATAAATATTTGTTGAGTGAATGTTTGTTAAATATAAGGTGTGACTTTTACATACTTTTCCTATATTATTCCTAGCTATTCCAGCAGAAGTTATTTTTAAATTTATCCTTTTTCTCTTTTATGCTAACTCTATCATGTGTTTGTTTCTTAATTGATGTATTAGTTTGTAAGCCCCATAACAAATTACTATAAACACAGTTGCCTAGGATAACAGATATTTTAGAGATCACAGGTTGGACATGGGCTTTACTGGACTGCAGTCAGGACAGTGGTCATTCTCTTCTGGATGCCCTAGGGGAGAGTCCTTTCTCTTTCCTCTTCCAGGGTCAGAGGCCACTCACATTCCTTGACTTGTGGCCTCCTGTCAACCTTCGGGAACAATACCGTCCCTCAGCCATTAAGGCCTCATGGGAATAGATTGGGCCCATGTGGCCAAACCAGGCTAATCCCATCATCTCAAGGTCCTTAGTCACCTCGAAAAAGTCCATTTGCCATGTCAGGTAACATAGTCACCGTCTGGGTTGAGGACATCTGAACAGTTTTGAAAGACTGTTATTCTGCCTGCTGCATAATGCGGTGTTTATTAGTTTATATCTCTAATGTGTATTTCTGATTTAGTTCTCATATTACTTTTTTAACTTTGGTAACACTTTAACAAGATTTTTTACTTTATAACATGTCCTGTTATTTAATGACAATATTCTAATGTTCCTCCCAAATGGGTTTCTATATAATTGCGTATAGCATGTTGAATTTTGTTATAATTGCTGAGATATTTTTTCCCCCACTACAGAAAGTTTTATAGGTATTTTAATTAGATTTAAGAGAAAGAAGTTCCTGGTCCTGATACTAATTTTGCTGCCGTCATCTAGCCTCGCCTCATCTTTCAATTAGTAATTTTTATCTCTTACTAAGTGTTAGCCACTCACTGGTACCATTCAGGTCAAAAATATGCTTTTAGTCATGTGTGGAATGTGCTGTTATATAATTTTTGATTAAAGGGCTATTCCTTCTATTGAGAAAAATTTTTCTCAACAAAGAGATAAAAGAAGATGAAAGAAAATGGAAAAGTTTTGTTCAAAGAATTAAACCTCATGTAGCATCAAGTGCTCTTTTGTTTAACTCATTAGCAAATTTGTTCACAGGCTTGTGAATTCAATAAATCTTTCATCTAGTAGAGTTGAAAGATGTTAAATTAGTTTGGTAACTGCTGTGGATTTCCCCAAATTGAAGAGATTTGGAAATTGAGCTCTCCTCCAATAAATACTATTTATTCAGTAAGGACTTTTCTTAAGAGCTAGGAGAAAAATTTTTGGAGAGAAATTTTTAGAGAGAAAAATATTTTTTTAGAGAAGTCAGTACTGAACTTGAACCTGTCAGATGTTGATTGTTGAATCTTATTTTCGTTATAAAAGTGAAAATTTTGAACACACAATGGCAAAGTCTTTTTATGTGTATAGTTCTTACAGAGATAGAAAGACTTTTTTCTTTTAAAGGTTGGTAGAATTTTAAGGTAGTTTTGGGTTGGTATTTCTTAATTAGTATGATGTCAGGTTGTCCTAGTTTATTTATATACAATCAAAATTAAGAGAGCTAATGAGAAAGTTCCTCTGCATCTGGGTTTGTATGTATGGATAATGGAGATACACCCTTACTCCTGAAAGGATTTGGGAGGTGTTGGGATAAAGTCAAGGGATAGTAAAACCCCAACCAGATTCAGGTAAGTATAAAAAGACTCACACCACGTAACAGAGAATGTGGATAAAGAGTAGTTCCTATACATTTTCCACAGGACTGGTCTGAGCAATGCTGTTAGATTGTTCTTCTAACCCTCCAGTGACTTTCTTTTGCTGAGAGAATATAATGTAAACTGCACTGTATGAACTACATGGTCTCACATACAGGGGGCGGGTGCACAAAACCTACTCTTGGGAGTATGCAAAACAGACTTTATCCTTGTATTATTATTTATTATTTTCCATATGAACAACTGTAAACCTGCTTTTGCCCAGCCCTGTAGACTTCCCTTAATTTCTGACTCCATTTCCTACCAATCTGCTCCTCACTTTTCATCATTTCTGTCTCTCAGCCTATTTTTTTTTTTTAAAGAATCTTTTCCTTTATTTATTTGAGAGAGAGAGGAAATGAAAGGGAGAGTTAGAAACATTGATGAGAGAGAACATTGATCGGCTGCCTCCTGCGTGCCCCCCACTGGGGATCGGGCCCACAACCCGGGCCGGTAATTGAACCAGTGATCCTTGGTGCATGGGTCGACGCTCAACACTGAGCCACACTGGCCGGACCGTCTCTCAGCCTTATATGTTTTGTTGATGCTTCTGTCTCAGGGTCCAGGTCCCGGGATTAATGCTACCTGTTTCGAGGTTTACCTGGACCACTACTGCGAACATGCTCTCTCCACCTCTTGCCACTCCCACATTTTCTTTTCTTTTTGTTTTTCTTTTTTTAAGTTTATTCTTTAATTGAATTTATTTTTCTTGGTAGCATCTGTCATGATAGGAAATGAACATTTTCAATTATTTACATGTTTGTCTCCCTGGTTACAATGTAAGGTCCATGAAGCAGGGGCTTGGTATCCTTTAACATTATATCCCCAGTTCCTGGAGCAGTGTGTAGTGCTTGGCTGGTGCTCAGTAGATGTTTGCCAGTGAATGCGTGCGTGCCAGTGGCGACTTGTGGGGGAGAGTGTGGGAGGGTTGTTGTTGCCTGGGTGTCTTAAAAGTCCAGGTTCAATTGGATAGCGTTCTGTGATCATTTAGTAACCACCTTTGTATATACAGGAAAAGGGAAATTCATGAAATGTGCCACCTATGTGCCATTCCTACATAAGATCTAGAAATACTCAGCAAGAACTTAGCTGGATGTGCTGATGCTTCAGTTCCCTAACCCTCCGAAGGAACGGTAGTCTTTAGCCTAGGAATGCTGTGAGGCTTACATGAGAGAGTGCATTGTGTTACCTCGGAGCCTGGGGCATAGTAATTGCTTAAGAAATGTTAGCTATCGCTGGGTTATTTCTTTTTTTTTTTTTTTTTTATCCTCACCCGAGGACATTTTTCCATTTTTTGTACAGATAGAGTGGGAGGGAGAGAGAGGAAGGGAGAGAGAGAAACATCGACGTGAAGGGACACATCGAGTGGCTGCCACCCGCACGACCAACCAGGGCCGGGGACAAACTGCAACCGAGGTACGTGCCCTTAGCGGGAACCGAACCCGGGTCTCTCCGGGCCGCAGGCCGACGCTCTAACCGCTGAGCCAAACCGGCCAGGGCTATCGCTGGGTTATTACCAGGCATTAACTTATCTAGCTGCTGGCTGTTCAGACAAAAAGATTCTTCAAGTACATGCTAAAACAAAACCTCTGCAGAATAATGTCAGCTTGCTCCCTGACTGACTTGTTTTTAGCCAACTTGGCAAAATTGTGTTTGAGATACACATTCGTTTCCTAGGGCTGCCATACATGACCACAGACTGGGTCTCCGTTAGCTGTCCTCCGAAGCTGTGCTCTGCAGTGTGGTCGCCAGTAGCGATGTGTGACTATTTAAATTAATTACAGTTAAATTTTAATTCCTTGGTCACAGTAGCCACATTTCCAGTACGCCCAAACTAAATGCGGCTGCCATGCTGGGCAGCATAGGGCACACACATCCCCATCACCGCACAACATTCTATTGGCTAGCCGTGCTCCAAACAATTAGGGCACTTCTGAATAGCACTTTTATTTGCTGTAGGTGTCTTTGTATAGGTTTATTTCTTCAATATATGTTTACTTATAAATTTGGAGAGGTTCATAATAGCTGAATAAAATATTTTTATTGATTTCTTTTCAAAGTTCTGCAGCAGAATGACTCATTGATGTTATTTATGAATTGTTTATTCACCAACTCCTTTTTTCATTGTTGAGAACATATGGAGCCAGTAATAGAACATACTGCGTGTCTTTTTTTTTTTTTCTCTGTATATTTATAACTAAGTGCCTGGAGGACACAAGATACTGTTTTATTTATTTTATTTGAATTATATGCCAGAGACTAAGCTCTGTGTATTCAGGGTTACAATTTATAGTATTAATTAAGAACAGCTTTCCTTTTCTCCCCAGAATGAATGCAATGTATTCTTCTTTACTGTATGTGAATCTTGAGTTTGTTCTTTCGCTCATGCTTGGTTTTTTTCTCTTCTTGTTTCTCATCCCAATCCTTTTTCTTTTTGCTTCCTAACTTCTCCTTCTTCTATTTAACTCACCCCACTCTTCTCCCTCTTTTCTGTCTTCCCTTCTTTTTCCCTCTCACCCCCTTCCTCCAGATATTCTCCTTGCGGAAAATGGAAATGACACAACATTTTCATTAAATCATTAATGAACTTCTCCCCTGCTCGTTGGTAATCAAACACTTTTTAATTTTTTTCTTCAATTTTGGTAGACCCTTATTTTTAAAGTCCCGGAGCCTTCTCACTCCCCCCGGTGATTAAATACTCACCGGCAGGCAGTGTTTACTTTTGTGCCGCGAAGGCAGATGTAATCGATTACTTTGATAAAGCAGAGGCTATACTTTGAGCTGTATACATGCATACAAATTCTGTGTGACCATCAGAGTGAAAAAAAATCTATTCAGCACACACACAAATGTGTGTATTTTACTTAAGCACTTTTTATTTAGACATAATTTTACATTCACAGAAAAGCTGCTAAAGTAATTACCATATACTCATTACCTATGTTCTCCAAATGTTAATTTTTAACAAATTTGCTAATAATTCTCTTTTTATGTATACACATTTTTTTTCTGGTCCTTTTTAAAAAAATTCTCACCTAAGGACATTCTTATTAGAGAGAGGGAGGGAGAAAGAGAGGGAGAGGGAGAGGGAGAGGGAGAGGGAGAGGGAGAGAGATAGGTAGAGAGAGAGAAAGAGAAACATTGGTGTGAGAGAGAAACATCAATCTTTTTTTTTTTTTTTTTTTAATCCTCATCTGAGGACATTTTTCCATTTTTTGTACAGACAGAGTAGGAGGGAGA
The DNA here is from genome assembly GCF_014108415.1 of Molossus molossus. Taxonomy (NCBI): domain Eukaryota; kingdom Metazoa; phylum Chordata; class Mammalia; order Chiroptera; family Molossidae; genus Molossus; species Molossus molossus. The sequence goes on along the minus strand of NW_023425347.1, from coordinate 20,696,082 downwards.
GAGAGGAAGAGAGAGAGAGGGAAACATCGATGTGAAAGGGACACATCGAGTGGCTGCCACCCGCACGACCAACCAGGGCCGGGGACAAACTGCAACCGAGGTACGTGCCCTTAGCGGGAACCGAACCCGGGTCTTTCCGGACCGCAGGTGGACGCTCTAACCGCTGAGCCAAACAGGCCAGGGCAGAAACATCAATCTTTTGTCTTCCATCTGTGTCCTGACTGGGAATCGAACTGGCAGCCTTGCTGTGCACAGGACAACACTAAACGAACTGAACCACACCAGCCAGGCTTGCCTGTCTTTTTTATTATAGCCATCCTAGTGGGGATGAAATGGTTTCTCATGATAGTAAATATATAAAACAAATTTATTCTTTTTACCAATTTTAAGTGTATACCTTTTAGTGGCATTCAGCACATTCACACTCCTGTGCAACCATCTCTACCATCTGTTTTCAGAAGGTTTTTCTCTTTCTAAATGGAAAATCTCTACCCATTATCAAGAACTCCCCATTCCTACACCGTAGTTGTGATTTGTATTCCCTGTTTTGCAAATGATGTTGAACATCTTTTTATGTGCTTACGTAAGGTTATTTCTATATCTTCCTTAGAGAAGCGTATATTCAGATATTCAGATATAGTTCATTTGTCTTTGCATTGTTTAGTTGTAGGAGTCCTTTATGTATTCTAGATACAAGTCCCTTGTCAGATTTATGATTTGCAGAAATTTTATATTCTCTGTTGTCTTGTGACTTTCTTGGTGGTGCCATTTGATTCATCAGGAGGTTTTTAACTTCAATGATGTCTACTTTATCTTTTTGTTTGTTGTTGTTGCTCATTGGTATAATATATAAGAAACCATTGTCTGCTCCAAGGTTTATCTAGAATTATGGTGGTTTCTTTCTAAGAATTTTATAGTTTTAGCTTAACCTCAATTTGTTCACCTTGAACTGCCCCCTGCACGTGTTACTATGAGCCTTCTCTAGGGACACGGCTGCTCATTCCGTCCATGTGCTGCCAGCCTGGAGCAGTGTCCACTCTGAGCTATTATGTCCCCAGCTGCATGTGCAAGCATTTTGGTTTGGGTTTCATTGAATTATCTCATAGTGTATCCCTGTTATGCTCTGTCTTCTATCCTCAACTGATATCTTAATCACCCAAATTCACTGGGAAATTTGACCAACTCTTCCTCATCCGACTCATGTCTCTAATGTCATGGGCAACCTGAACGACCTGATGTGACATTCCAACCTCTTACTTCCTTCTCAGCCAGTACTTATCACCTTCATCCTGTCCCAGCAGCTTGTTCTCATGACCAGATCTGGGACCTTAGTAGTCTTCAAAAATCCTAAAGGCCTGTATCTTTACTCTGATAAGAATCTCCTCTACTCTTTTCTTCTTTTTGTCTTGCCTTCGTCCCTCCTTCTTCCCACTCTCCCTTTTATTCCTTCTTTTCCCTAAACCTCAGCCACTTCATTTCTCACTTCTGGCTCTACTTCTTTGCCTGTCTGACCTATTCTCTGAGCTTCATTGTGGCCAAACTGCATAATTTCCTTTCCGCCATATCCTTCAAGTCCATCCTATAAATCAGTGCTGTTTTCCCAGCCCTTTGAACTATCCTGGTTCGATAGTCAATAAATGATGAATGAGTGGATGACTGAGTGATGGAGTGAACGGACCTTGGATCAGTCCATTTATTTAACTCTTTGGCTCCTACACAAGAATTGCTATGCCCTAAGAAAAATTACAGCTATACATAGAGTCATTGTTAAAAATTCATCATCTGTAGTTTCAACTGGTATCTCAACACGGTCTGGCAATTTTACATGTACCTAGGCATCACCTTTTTAAACAGGTGTTAAACTTTCCACAGGTATTTTAAACATTCATTTTGTTCTGCTTTAGCACTATGCTTTCTCACTCTTAGCAGATGAACTTGGTTCTTATTCTTCTGAGTCAGGTGAGGCCGACAGGTGGGAAGCTTGCCTGGCGTTCTCTGTGACCTCATTGCAAGTACGAGCGCTTGTGCCCAAGCTTTCCTCCTAACCCGTGGTTTCAGAAGATGACTTGGCCCCTCTCCATTCTGGGCTTACATCTCTACCTGCGTTTGGAATCTTACCTTCTCCACCTCCTGAAGTTACTTGTTCCATCAATTATTCTATCTTCAACTACTTTTTCTTTACTGCCTTTCTCTCCTCAGCATATAACCCCCCAATAAATAAATAAATGAGTTAAATATGTTAGCTTAAAGTTTAAGCAGTTTTCAACTTATGGGTCACAACCCCTTTGAAGGTTGAACGACCCTTTCACAGGGGTCGCCTAAGACATAACAGTAGCAAAATTAGTTATGAAGTAGCAACGAAAATAATTTTGGTTGGGGGTCACCACAACATGAGGAGCTGTATTAAAGGGTCGTGGCATTAGGAAGGTTGAGAACCGCTGGTAAACCAAGACATATGTACACTCAGTTTCTTCCAGCTACCAGGAGTCCTCTTCCTCCTTCCGTTTCTACCCAGCATTTGGAAACAGTAACCTGCATTAGCTGTTACCATTTCTTTGTCAATCACAGTTACATATTATATTATATTATATTATATTATATTATATTATATTATATTATATTATATTATATTGTGTTTCTGGTGTACACCACAGTGATGAGACATTTATATAGCTTATGAAGTGATCACCCACCATTTTCTTATTTAAGATTCATTACTACTGAATTTCCAGCTTACCCTAAGTTCATTGAAGTCCTCACTGTTAAATCAGGCGTACCTATTTTAGTTGATATGTTCGTTATCTTTGTAGCAATTGACAACACTGTTGGCTACTTCCTCCTCTTTGAACTTCTTGTTATCCTGGCTTTGATCACATTCTTTAAGGAAACACATGGACTCTTAATAAAACCAAACCTCATGCTTCCAGTGGTTCAGGTAGACACATCTCCAATTAGGTTAAGTTTGTTTGGGGCAATTTCCCAGTAATTATTGCTGCTGCTAACACCATGCTGGGCTAAATGGGCAGAGGCAGAGCTGGATTCAAGTGTGTTCTCACAAGTTTTTCTAATTTCCTTTAAGGCACTGAGGCAAAGGAATATTTTAAAGAGATTTGACATTGCAATTTTTTTTTTTGAATCCGCACTGGAGGATATTTTTCTGTTTATCTTTAAATAGAGTGGGAGGGAAGGAGAGAGAGAGGAGAAACATCAACATGAGAGGGACACATCAGTTGGTTGCCTCCCGCACGACACTGACCAGGGACGGGGATGAACCACAACCAAGGTATGTGTCCTTGACCGGAATTGAACCTGCGACTCATTGGTCCACAGGCCGACGCTCTACCACTGAGCCAAACTGGCCAGGGCTGCCAGTGCATTTTTAATAAAGTTTTTTAAAAAACAGGTTCTTTCTCGTCTCAGTTGAGGTTGTTGCAGCGTTGTTGTAGAGTGAAGATTGGAAATAACATAAAGGCCTGTCAATAGGGGAGTGGATCCATGTGTGTTACGGTATATCTGTACATGAGGTACTGAGCAGCTAGTACAGTGAATGAAGTAGGCCTGTATGGACTGATGATGTACAGAAAACACATTAAGGACAGGTCTATTTTACATATTATCCTTCTATGTCTCATAATTTGTAAGGAAAAGGGGGGGGGGGACTACAGAACGGAACTATATTAGATTCCCTTATGCACGGTTTTGCTTTTCACAATTTCAGTTACCTGTGGTCAATCATAGTCTGAATATTAAATGGAAGTTTCCAGAAATAAACAGTTCATAAGTTGTAAGTCATGGGGTGTTCTAAGGAGCTTGAAGAAGCCTTGTGCTGTCCTGCGCCGTCGCACTCTGTGCCCTCTGGGGGTGTCTTCCCTTGGCCCCGCGTAGCCATGCTGTCTGTGCTGCCCGCCCGCTAGTCACTGAGTAGCCATCTCTTTGATCAGACTGGTTATCAGAGAAAGGGACCACATTTACATAACTCTTATTATCAGTACACTGTTATTATTCTTTTATTATTGATTACTGTTCATCTCTTATTGTGCCTAATTTATAAATTAAACTTTATTATAGGCATATGTGTAAGGGAAAAACATAATACAGAAGATTTGTGATTTTAGGTATCCACTGGGGGGAGTCTTGGAACCATGCTTCTTGGATAAGGGGGGGTTACTGTATACAGGGTGGGGCAAAAGTAGGTTTGCAGTTGTTCTTATGGAAAATAATACAATAATTAATAAATAATAATACAAGAACGAACTATTTTACATACTCATAGCTGTAAATCTACTTCTGCCCCACCCTGTATATGAATGTTTAGTGCTGGAAGATGTCTTGGTATCTACCCATCAAACTGTTATGAGTGATTTCACCTGAGGAGTGGAAATGGAGGATGGAGGACATTATGGTTGCTTTATTTCTGCTTTATATCACTGTTTTGTTTGAATTTGTTCAGTGAACATCTTCTTCTGTAATAAAACCACAATGAACTGAATATCAACGTATGATCTGTTCTTAGTTAACTATTCCTTTAGCTTCTTGGACTACAGTCTTTGCTTTTTCCATTTTCCTTCTAAGCTTTAGCCACTCTAACTCAGTCTGCCTAGTGGGCCTCTCCTAATCTATCCTGTTTATCCCTCAACAAGCATTCCCGGATCACTCAGTCAGGTTTTATTGCCTTTCCTCTCTGATCTCATGACACCCTGGGAAATCTTTCTTAGTCACTGGTGTCCAGGGCAGGAGCTGTTATTACTTGACTTTGTAGTCCATGGACTTGAGCGCTGTTCCCAACACAGGGTAGAAATTCATTATAAGGGGTTTTTCAGTTAAAATAATAAAGCAGAGTATTTGGGATAGATTCCCTTAATATCAGCATGTCCTTTTGTGTAGCTTGTCGTTCTCTGTCATTTTTCTTGAAGCTCTGTGTGAAGAGACATGTTTTAATGAAACTTTAGTGTATGTCTCAGGACTTTTTTACTTTATGTTGATAAACTCTTCCAACAACTCCAGGAAGTTTATTTAAATGTAAATTAAGATTTCTTCTCCGTGTAAAGTGCTTGTCTAACAGTTTGTTATCTTTTTAGGTTCAACAGATAGATCGTGTAGTAGAAGTTGTGGAGGAAACAATGAAAGGTAATTTGAAAGTGAGGTAAGCAGAGGTATACAGTGTATACGAAACTGCCTGAAGGAGATGAACCTGGATGGGTGGAGAGATGGTGGACGGGACTGGAGAGCCGGTTACTGTCACCATGCTCCAAGAAGGAGGGGTCAGGCACCACCTCCCACTCTTTCTGTCTTCTTTGCTGTTTCTTTATATTTTACTGTTCTCCTTTTAGACAAATTAAAAAAGAGTCATCCACCATGGCAGTCTTCTGTTCCTTCATTTCAGGTGTTGCAATGACTTTTGGGGCTTTAAAGTAGTGTTTTATAAAAACACTACTTAGTTATCATTCATTGAGCATCTTTGTGAAAATTTATGTTTTAGATACAAAATTATAAAATTTTGTCCCTAACTACTTCATGCATTGAATGACCCCATAGAAGAGACATATATTTGATTGGCATATAAGGAAGTTAGTTCATAGTTCTTTTATTTATATTTTAATTGAATTTATTGGGGGTGACATTGGTTAACATAAGTATATGGGTTTCAGGTGTACAGTCCTAAAGCACATCATCTGTATATTGTACTATGTGTTCACCACCCCAAATCAAATCTCCTTTTATCCTTGTTCATCTCCCCTTTACTCTCTTCTGCCTCCCCAAACCCCTTTTCCTCTGGTGATCCTCTACTGCTATCTGTTTTTATCAGTTGTTGTTTTTGTTTTTTGCTTAGTCCCTTCACCTTTTTCACCCAGTCCCCCTCTCCCCTCCCCTCTGACAGCTGTCAGTCTGTTCTCTGTCTCTATGGGTCTGTTTCTGTTTTGTTTGTCAGTTTATTTTGTTCATTAGATTCCACATACGAGTGAAATCATATGGTACTTGTCTCTCTCTGATTGGCTTATTTCACTTAGCATGATGCTCTCCAGGTCCCTCCATGCTGTTGCAAAGGGTAGGAGAGCCTTCTTTATGGTGGAGTAGTAGTCTGTGTACCACAGCTTTTCTACTGATGGGCACCGGGCTGCTTTCCACATCGCGGCTGTTGTAAATAATGCTGCAGTGAACATAGGGGTGCATCTGTTCCCTCAAACTAGTGTTTCAGGTTCCCAAGGTGTAATTTTTACAGTTTTACTAGCAAATAGAATTATGCTTTGCTTCTTTCATTAGCCAATGTTCTTTGAAACAGATTTTTATTTATGTCACTGAGAAATAAGCCATTCCTAATTCTGTAGTTTGATTCCTAAATATTTGTAGCCTGTTTTTCCTTTTAGATGAGCACAAATGAAAAACAGTAATATTATATTGAAATATTAAGTTAAATGAATTGAAAGTCTCATTTAAAATTTTTACTATTTTTGCTCTGACTGGTTTGGCTCCACAGTAGAGCATTAACCCATGGACCAATGAGTCGCGGGTTCGATTCCAGTCAAGGGCATGCACCTCGGTTGTGGTTCGTCCCTGGCCCTGGTTGGGGTCATGCGGGAGGCAACCAGTCAATGTGTCCCTCTCATGTCGATGTTTCTGTCTTTCCCTTTCTTTCCCTCTCTCTCCCTCTCTCTCTATCTGAAGATAAATAGAAAAAATATCCTCAGGTGAGGATTTAAAAAAATAAAAAATATAATTTTTACTATTTTCTTATGAGTGAGAAATGTGCTTAAAAAACAAAACAACCAAGTAGATTACTTCCCTAAAATTGAGGTTTTTTTTTTAACCACATACTTTTTCTGCTGCCTTCCATATGCTGTTATTCAGGCTCATTAATATTGAATCTTTGGTTTATTTAGAGACTGATAACCACAGAATATAAGAATGAGACATGCTTAATCTTCCTTTGAAATTCCAAAATAAAATAAATGTCATGATTACAAATTTTTAGCATTGATAATTTGAATTTTTTTTCTAACTACACCTCAACTCTATCTTGGAGAATTCAGAAGTACTAGCATTTATTGCGCATGTAGAGTGTCCCAGGCACCATGCTGAGCCCTTCACATGCATTAAGTCATTTAATCTTCATGGCAGGTCTGTGAAGCGAAGTGGGTGCAGATGTTATTCTCATTTTTCAGAGAGGAATTTGAGACTCAGGCCACAAAGCTAGTAGTGGCAGAGCAGGGAGCTGCGTCAGTCCTGGCTGCAGTGTCTGCGCCCTTAAGTGTGACAGCATTCACACCGCACTGTGACCTCTGCCCTCTCCCGGTGGAGAGCCTCTGCCTTGATGCCTGATTGAGCTTGTTTAGTGGTGCTTCAGGATGTTTGAGCATCTTGTTACCTTGTTTATCTTCTGTGAGTACCAGGCGTATACTGTCAGCTCTGTAATTTTTGAAAGGAGTTAACGGTAATGAAGATAACACAAGAGAAAAATCTTGGTGACCTTAGGTACGGCAGTGACTTTTTAGGTACAACCTCCAAAGCATGATCCATAAACAAACGCTGGTACATCCAAATGGTGGAATGTTATTCAGTGCTGAAAAGAAATGAACCACAGAATCATGAAAAGACAGGGAGGAAACTTAGAAGGAAATTAAATGAAAGAAGTCAATCTGTGATTCCAAATAACATTCTGGAAAAGGTATAACTATGGAGATGGTAAAAAGATTAGTGGTTACCAATTGTTTTTGGGGGAGGGGATCAGGGGTAGAAATGGATGAATAGCTGGAGTACAGAGGATTTTTAAATTAATTAACTAATTAATTAATTATTTTTATCCTCACCCGAGGACATTTTTTTTTTTTGCATTTATCTTCAGATAGAGTGGGAAGGAGAGAGGGAGGAAGAGAGAGAGAGAGAGAAACATTGATGTGAGAGAGACACATCAAGTGGTTGCCACTCACGTGACCCCAACCAGGGCCAGGGACAAACTGCAACCCAGGTACGTGCCCTTAGTGGGAACCAAACCCGGGACTCTGGTCTGCGGGCCAACACTCTAACTGCTGAGCCAATCTGGCCAGGGCAAGAGGATTTTTTTAAAGGCAGTGATACTATTCTGTCTGAAACTCTAATGGTGGGTACATGTCATCCAAACCCATAGGATGTACACCATGAGTGAATGGCAATTAATGTCAACTGTGGAGTTTCGGTGAAAATGATGTATCAGTGTAGGTTCCTCAATTGTAACAAATACACCACTCTGGTGGAGGATGTTGATAATGGGGGGCCTGTGTGTATGGTAGGGGGAAAGGGAGTATGGGAACTCTATTTTATGCTCAATTTTGCTGTGAACCTAAAGCTACTCTAGAAAATAGTCTATTAAAACACAATGAGTAGTAAATAACATTGTGCTCAGGAGGCTGCCATATGGCTTGCAGAGATATAATTTCTATAGGAAATCATAGAAAGTAAGTTGTTTTCCTATACTCACAACACTTCTGACACCAAATGTATACATTTTCTACACCAAGCAGTTCTGACACCAGCCACCCAGAGTTGGTGCAGCTGTCCTAGGCGAAGGTCTCAGTCCTACCAGACTGCCCACCACTTCAGATGCCAGTCGCCTGCCTTCTGACAGACCAACTCTAAACTGGGTTCCTGTGACCCCTCCTCAGATTTAATAATTTGCGAGAACAGCTCACAGAATTTGGGAAAGTCCTTTACTTATTACAACTGGTTTGTTATAAGGGAGACAAGTCAGGACTGTCCGAATGAAGAAATGCACAGGGCAGGGCGTGTGGAAAGGAACGCAGAACTTCCCTGCTCTTCGATTACTTATTACAACTGGTTTGTTATAAGGGAGACAAGTCAGGACTGTCCGAATGAAGAAATGTACAGGGCAGGGCGTGTGGAAAGGAACGCAGAACTTCCCTGCTCTTCGAGTGCACTGCCCTCCCCACACCCAGTGCTTTTACCAACTCGGAAGCTCTCCAAACCATCATTTGGGGTTTTTCTGGAAGCTTCAGTATATGGACATGATTTATTAAATAATTGGCCATTGGTGATTGAACTGAATGTCCAGCCCCTTCTCCCCTCCCTGGAGGCAGGGTCTGTGTGACTGAAAGTTCCAACCTTCTAAATGTATGGTTGGTCCCTCTGGTTTCACACCAATCCTCCAAGAATTTCCTCATTAGCATTAACTCAGATATGGTTGAAAGGGGCTTGTAAACAACAAAAAAACCTATTCACTCCTCTTACTCAGGAAATTATGAGTTTTAGGAACTCTATCAGGAATCGAATAAAGACCATACATATTTATTTTTATTATATCACAATATCACAGAAAGCTTATTACCTCCATGGTTGGGTTAATTAGCGATGGCTTCTCACTGAGGAGTGTGGGCTTGAGTGATTGCAGTTGGATTAAATTGTAAGGGGCTACAGCAAGAGTTGAGTTGAAGATGAAGTTGATGGGGATGTTCACTGGCAGGTCTAGTTTGAGGGTAGGAAGGCTGATGAATCAAGTCTTAGTAATGCAACGAGAGAATTTTAGAGATGGAAGGAATAATTTTGTAGGTGTCTTTAGTTTTCAGATGAGGAAGCTGAGGTAGGCAGGGGTTAAGTGACCCATCTGAGATCTACTGGATAATCGAGAACGAGGTCTCGGTGAACCTCTGTTCTTTACTTTCTAGTTCTGGTGCTAGTACTTCATCTAGACAGCACAAGCCAGAGACATAATGCAGCCTTTCGCATTTAACCAGTTGTGTGTTGTGTTCAGCATGTTACTTTTCTGAGGCTCAATTTTCTCACTTTAAAATGGAGAGGATTAAATAGATAATACTTTTGAGATACCCAGAACACAACTCATGTTAATGTTTGTCTCTTCCTATCTCCTTAACACCTACACTGCTGGAATAACCTAACCTACCTTTGTTCCCAGTGACTCTTTTCAATCTGACTGTATCTACTGCTACCATTATCCTCCAATTATTTTACTCTACTTCAAATGTACCTTCAGTGGTTGCCTATTACCCACCAAGTTAATTGGGGACTTCTTAGTGTGATCTTAATTATCTTCTACCACATTCTGCCATCTTCACCTTTCTTCCATTAATTTCATACATATACCTTTTGCTCCAGTCAACTGTCTATTTGTTGTTTCTTCTGTTATTTGCAGTTTGCTTCATATTTATCTTAAGGTCCTGCATAGAAGTAGATACTGTCTGTTTGCCTTTCCAGATTCATTCTCCACCCTTTTCCACCTGCTGTGTGTTCATGAAGGCTGACCTGTGTGACTACTTCAGTAGATCCTTGTGATCTGGCATCTGGTTCGATTTAGCCCATTGGAGGCTGAAGGTGTGACTGGAGCATGAGATAGGAGTATGTGTGACCTGCCCACCCCCTCCCTGCTCATCCTCTATTGGTTGCTTCTCTCACCCGAAGGCCACAGCTTCTGTCATGTGGCTCCCTCTGTTCATCTATTTATCCAGGGTCCTGTAACTGTTCTCTTCCTCTGATTTTGCAGACCCAGAAGTAGAAATAGCACCCCACTGTTGCTCACCTTAAGAGTACCACATTGTCTCTTGTTGGTTTTGCTAACCTTGCCAAACTTTAGTCAACAGTCCCTTTATTAAAATCTCTTCAATTATGCAGTGTGCCATCTGCTTTGCTGGGACCTTGATTGATAAATGCTCTGTGGAGAAGCAAGACTCTGCCCAGAAGGGCCAGATGGAATACAGCCTGACAAGAGGATGTTGCCATAACTGTCTTGTTTCCACATTTGATTCCTTTGGGCTCTCTTCATATGTCTTCCTTGAAGGGGGTTTGGACTGACAGCCTCTGCCACAGCCTGTTTGCATTCTTTTTATTGCTATCCTTATGCTATACCAAGTAATGTTTTTAAAAAAATGTATTAATAAGATACACTGATGCTGAAAGCATTTAAATCTCTTATAATTAACGTAAAACCATTCAAAAGCATATTCCATTTGTATTTGCCTTGGAACAAAATGGAAAATTTCAAGTTATTTTGAATGAAACCTCACTATTTCAATAGTGGTCTGAAAATTTCATCCTTTTTATAACATTTGTTTTGGGAGAGACCAGATTATATGAATTTAGGATTTTCTCTGTATCATCTTAAAAATGCAACAAGATATGTAACTGAATATAAGGGAAGAAATGCAATGTTTAAAAGATTTAAATTCATTTCTTTTAAAAAACAACACTCATGGGGACCTTAGTCTTGGTTTACAACGACTTTAATTTTTTTTTTTTTTTTATCCTCACCCGAGGATATTTTTCCGTTTTTGTACAGATAGAGGGGGAGGGAGAGAGAAGAAGGGGGAGAGAAACATCGACGTGAAGGGACACATCGAGTGGCTGCCACCCGCACGACCAACCAGGGCCGGGGACAAACTGCAACCGAAGTACGTGCTTAGCGGGAACCGAACCCGGGTCTCTCCGGACCGCAGGCCGACGCTCTAACCGCTGAGCCAAACTGGCCAGGGCTACAACGACTTTAAAACCTTCTGTGTGAAAGCTCTGAAGGGAATATAAATCTGCATTTCTTTTGATATGTGTGCATGAAGTCCTCAAAACAAAACAAAACTTAAAATTCTTTGTAAAAGTTACTTTAACTGGATAACTTAAGACAAATAAATGCAAATAAATATTTCCTATTGAAATTAGAAAAATGTTTTTACTGTTAAGTCATATTTCTTCCCTAGTCAACCTCTGATAAAAGGGGACTCTATTGTTATTAATATGTTTGCTGGTATTTTATTCAGTCTAATTCCAAATGCAATGCCTCCAGTGTTGGTAATTCGAGACTTTTCCAATATGGTACAATCTGTAAGTTTAATTGATTTTCTGTTTTCCCCAACTTCTCAGTAATTGATGTGATCTTGGATTAGACTTATCTAAATTCCCAGGGTACTTCAGCAAACAGCTCTTTCATATTTAACACATTGCTATTAATCTTCACTCTGTCAGATTTTGTACTTTGCATTTGATGCTAATTCAGAGCATAAATTCTTTGTAAATTGAGACTGGAAGGCAGAACTATATACAGTGTGGTTTCATCAGTGTTAATCACGAGGAAATGCCCTACAGAGTCAGGAGATTGACTTGAGGGTATTTTCCCAGAATGGATAAGTGAATTGAGTTTGTACATGGAACATTCTACATCTGTGACAGTACTATGCTACAAAAGCACATTTGGTTTTTCAGTATGTATATATTTTTAATCCTTACCCAAGGACTTTTTTTTGCATTTATCTTCAGGTAGAGCGGGAGGGAGAGAATGAGGAAGAGAGAGAGAGAAACATCGCTGTGAGAGAGACACATCAACTGGTTGCCACCCACATGACCCCAGCCAGGGCCAGGGACAAACTGCAACCGAGGTACATGCCCTTAGCGGAACCAAACCTGGGACTCTCTGGTCCGTGGGCCGACATTCCAACCGCTGAGCCAAAGTGGCCAGGGCCATTATTTTTTTCAATAAACATAATAATTTCAGATGTAAGAATAGGCAAATTTTGCCCTTGCCAGTTTGGCTCAGCGGTTAGAGCGTCGGTCTGCGGTCCAGAGAGACCCGGGTTCAGTTCCCGCTAAGGGCACGTACCTCGGTTGCAGTTTGTCCCCGGCCCTGGTTGCGTCGTGCGGGTGGCAGCCACTCGATGTGTCCCTTTCACGTCTATGTTTCTCTCTCTCTCTCTCTCTCTCTCCCCGCCCCCCCCACACTCTATCTGAACAAAAAATGGAAAAATGTCCTCGGGTGAGGATAAAAAAAAAGAATAGGCAAATTTCTTTATACCCCAACAGCAAAGTTCTATGATGGGACTTTAAGCTGATTTTTCACATTGCTTTAGTGTATACCTTGGTTCGGAGTGGTGACTGGAAAGAACTGTTGGTTAGAGAGACCATCATGTCATCTCTCGTCTGCATTTCTATGACTTCATAACTTGATTAGCCAGATTGTCAGTCCTGTTTCCACTACACTTACTGAACAGCAGCAGTGTCGTTTGTCTTCCAAGAAATATGCACTAGATGCTCTTGAACCTTTTTTAATTGTGGTAAATGGTCGTGTTTACTATTTTGTTTTATTTTGTAATGGAAGTAATTAAGTAATTTTATATTTGTGTAACATTTTTCAGCCATTAAAGCTTTAAAAACTGAAATAAATGCGTAACTATTCCCCCCAGGTGGGTTCTACTGTTTTATGATGGCTTCATAAAAGTTTATGTTTTGGTTTGTCTTAAATTTGAGTACACTGCTTTAATGTGTTCATCACTTATATTTCCTTTTTTAATTTAAAGATGCTATTTCTTATGGTTTGAAACCACCTTTTATTTATTTATAATTAATTAATTAATTAATTATTTTATCCTCACCCGAGGACATTTTTATTTTTTTATTTTTTTATTTTTATTTTTTTTTTAATCCTCACCCGAGGATATTTTTTCCATTTTTTTGTACAGATAGAGTGGGAGGGAGAGAGAGGAAGGGAGAGAGAGAGAGAAACATCGACGTGAAGGGACACATCGAGTGGCTGCCACCCGCACGACCAACCAAGGCCGGAGACAAACTGCAACCAAAGTACGTGCCCTTAGCGGGAACCGAACCCGGGTCTCTCCGGACCGCAGGCTGACACTCTAACCGCTGAGCCAAACTGGCCAGGGCGACCCGAGGACATTTTTACATGGAGAGAGAGAGAGAGAGAGAGAGAGAGAGAGAAACATTGACGCGAGAGAGACACATTGACTGGCCGCCACCTACACGACCCCAATTAGGGTGGGGACAAACTGCAACTGAGGTATGTGCCCCCCGTGAGAACTGAACCTATGTCTTTCTGGACCGCAGGCTGATACTCTAACTGCTGAGCCAAACTGGCCAGGGCCCACCTTTTATTATTAATAGAATTTATGTTTATGAAGATTGGGTATTTCATTAACTTTTGATTTCTTTATCCTGGGGTGGGGAGAGTGCATAGTGCTAATACTGTCTGAGGTTGATGACCTTACTGTGGTTTTCACATAGCACACTGTTATAATGGTTCATTGGATTTGATTGTTCGAAACAGGAAAGGAAATTACTTTAAGCTTGAACCTCTCAGGCTTCCCATGACCCAGCCCGGCCGTTACTGGTCCACTGATCTACCTGGTAAAGTAGCCCCATCCTCTGTTTAAATATTAGCCAGGACTTGCCTGCTGTGGAATTGGGCTTCTGTGTTAACTCTTGCAAATCTTGACAGTGTCTTGGCAGAATGCATGAAGCGGCTACAGCATAGTGAATTCTCTAAAAATGTATTACTGGAGTCTAGACTTTTGCGAAAGCTGTTAATGTAGGGTGGTTTATAAAATTTGAACATCCTGATTTTAGAGTCTGCATATTAATCATTTTCACTAGGTATTTGTATTCTCAGATATAACAATTCTGAGTCCCAAGGCTCCTATTTCTATGTACTGTAACAGGAGTTATTTAGTAAAAAAAAAAAAACATGCCAAGTTGATCAATTAATCCCGTTTTGATTCTCTAATAGAAAACATGACAATTACTATGAATAAGGGAAACTTGAATGTCCTTCTTCACTGTGACTGAGGAGCGCTGGCGCGTGGGCACTGCGTGCGCTCTGCGCGTCCATCGCGTGCTTTGGTGTGCACCTGGGAACGTGCAGGTCTTCACGGAAGGAGCCGCCGACTGCTGTTTAGTGAACTGTAGTGAGAAGGCTTGGAACTGTGAACTTAGAGAAAATACTGTTTAGAAGCTTCATTACATTTTTCAACTAGAGGGTGAAGTTGTAGGTTAATCGTGGTACTTTCTGTCTTGGTTTGACTGTTGTTAACACGGCAGTAAATGGTGTTGTATTGGTAATTATCCTTTAGTACTTTATAGCTGGGTCCCTGAAAATAGAAATACGAAGTGGAAACCAGGTCATCTTAGAGGTACAATATCTAAAACGCCAGTAGCAAAGTAAAATATAGGGAAAATTATGATCATTCTTGAAATTTTTATTTAAAAGTACATCTTTTTATTGTCAGTAAAAATCACATATTACACCCTAGTGAGAAAATTGATAATGTAGAGTAACTTGATGGCTCAGATGTGACTAGACAAAAAGTTTAAATCTGATTTTTCTCGTTTTCTTTTTTTTTTCTTATCCTCACCCGAGGACATTTTTGCATTTATCTTCAGAGCAGAAGAGAGAGAGGGAGAAAGAGAGAGAGAGAAACATCGATGTGAGAGAGACACATCGACTGGTTGCCACCCACATGACTCCACCGGGGCCAGGGACAAACTACAACCAAGGTATGTGCCCTTAGCAGGAACCGAACCCGCGTCTCTCTGGTCCACGGGCCAACACTGTAACCGCTGAGCCAAACCGGCCAGGGCTGATTTTTCTTGTTTTCTTGAAAAATTTGTTTGACAGTTAGAAAATTTTACTTCATCAGTAGGATGTCATTTATTAGGTGATGCAACCTTTCCCTAGAAAACCTAATATTGTTAGTAATCAGTGTAGAGAAAGAATGCTGGGTTTTAACATTTTGTGTCTAATGTTTGGAGATGCACATCTTTTCTTTTAAATAATTGTTTTTCCTTTATTGATTTTAGAGAGAGAGGAAGTGATAGGGAAAGAGAAATAGAAACATCGATGAGAGAGAACATCAACTGGCCGCCTCCTGCATGCCCCCCACTGGGGACTGGGCCCACAACCTGGGCATGTGCCCTGACTGGGAATCGAACCGGCGACCTCTTGGTGCATGGGTTGATGCTCAACCACTGAGCCACACCAGCTGGACCCATCTTTTTAAAAAAAGTTTATTCTATAACACTCTACAGAGCATATAGCATATGTGTAACAATTACTTCTGAGTCTGAGAGAATAAATACCAATTTCATTTCCTTGTTAGTTGCCTGGGGAGTGGTGGGGATAAATTCATTTGCATAACCTCCAGTTAGGACATCAACTGTGGATGGATTTTTAAGAACTTTATCAGTACTGCTGTTTTATAACAAAGCTTACGTTTTATAGAGTAATAAAGAAATAGTAATTAAAATGTCCTTATAGAAGATGGTTTCCACACATTAAATCTTTACTGTAACTCTGAAAATTCGAGTGCACCGTTACTTTAAGCTGCACTGAAGTCAGCTTCTGTGATGGGTAAGAATCCTAGACAGACTAGGAAGTGCTATGCTGAAATGTGTATTTTCCTGATAACAGGGCCTATTTAACAATCTACACAATGTCACTGGTTGGTTCTTCGTTTTCTGGGTTGTAAATTGTTATGACATGGAAGGTCCCTTCAACTCAGAGCTTCTAGGAGTATTTCAGAGTCTGTCACTAGAATGAGATATCGACATTTTGGACAGTGATCTCTGGCACAAGTTATTCGAATGGGACTTGCTTTTTCTCGCATCCTCATCTCAACGTGCCATGTTTTATTTTTCTTTCCCTTTGCCTACAAAATGAAGTTGAAGATGTTTGTGGCGGACATACCATGTGATTTTCTTCGCTCTATGTGTGTCCGCCTGGGAAGGGTCTCGAGGAAAGCACGGTCCTCTGACTCCTTCACCTTTACTCCATTCGGTTGTCCTGCTGTCCTGGGTGCTGCTAGACTCTGCTTCCCAGTACTTCATTCCTTTGTGATTCTTTGAAGCAACTTTTATTTCTACCCTGGGGCATGTTTATTTTCAGGATTTAGAGACAGGCCGTTGTAGTCTTGGTGACTGGGATTGCTGGAGAAAAAACAAAAATGGAGAGGATTTAATGTAAAGTGAAACTATCCCCTGGAGTGGTGATTCTCAGAGGTGTGTCCTAGAGAGGAAGGGTAGCTGAGGGGGATTCCTCGTCAGGAGGGGAGATGGCAGGGCGGTTTCTCAGAACCTGGGGAAGCGGGGGTTAGAAATCTTGCCCTGTAGCCCTTCACCTAGACTCGCTGCCATGATGAGCCCCTGTTATAGCTGGGTAAGTAGCACGTCATTCAGGTGTCCTGGGATGGTGACAGCCATGGTTCTCCCTTGGCTCTCTAAGCACAAATGCTACGATTTACACAGGATCACATGCAGTTCCTGGAACACCACTGCTTTCTTCCTCCTCACATTGAAGAAATTATATCAGGATGCAAGTGAGTGATTTTGTAGGGATGCCCTGGAATCTACTTTAGCTTATAAATTTAAAAGTCATTTGCAAAATTTATCATTATCAATTCAGTTATTTGCGACATATTTCCCAGCCCTCCAGAACGTTAAAAATAAATGGGATCTGACTCTGACTTACAGTGTTTGAGAGTTTTGAAAATCTCTTGGTCTTTTTGCTTTGGAGTAACATCATCATCACTATAGGTCTTGATAGGATTACAGTTGCATTAATTATAGTAGCAACTGTAATGAACTTTTCTCTAGCTCTTTGTAACTTACCCTTTTCTTTTACATTGATTTGTTGTATTCCACAGGAACACTGACATCACCGATTATATGGCGCGGCAGCAAGCAGGGTACTCTACTTTGAAACCTCAGGTTCTTTATGTTGCGTTACGCTGCTTGCCTTGAGGGAAGTGAGAAAGTGACACTCGCTTATTATTATTTCCTTTCCTCATGTCTGTTGTTTCAGGTCACTGCTCACCCATTTCTAGTTCCCTTACACATTCTTTTTAAAATTTGGCACAGATATATTTATTACAAGGTAATGACAATTAGGTATTAATTGGACATACTTCATGCAAATGATGATAATTTTACTTTTACATCAAAGTTAGAAATGAATTATTTTGAGAGTCAGGTGTAAAGGAGACAAATTGAACTATGCCCCCCCCCCCCCCCCGCAAAAAAGGTCAGTTCTGACATCACTTCTAAAACCCATGAACTGATGTTGATGTAGACAAATGGTCTTCTCCACCCCCTTAACAGTTAGTGTGTAGGAACACTGAAACAGGGAGTACCTGAATTTTTGGAAGTCTTGACCAAACTGATGCTCTGCCTCCTTCTCCAAAGTTCCCAGCCATACCAGAGAAGGGCACCAGACATCAGTCCTCTTACCACCATTGACTAGGCACTGTTTTCTCGGTGCCTGGGACACAGGCTTCCATAAACACAGTGGAAAGAAAACAACAACTTCAGAAATCAAGGAGTGGGTGGTATTTTGTTGGGTTTCAAGCACTTGCCCTGTTGGATGTCCCAATAGCAGGACGAGGAGTGCATTATCTGCTGTCCCAGCACTAAATGCATCTTTGAGATCAACTCCCAGGACAAACATTCTTGCTTACACCTTGTGTTCCTTCACATTTCTTGTGTCTGATTTTTACAAAAAACATCTTTTTTTCTTTATTGGTTTTTAGAGAGCAAGGAAGGGAGCAGGAGAGAGAGATAGAGACATCGATATGAGAGAGAAATGTCGTCGATCGACTACCTCCTGCATGCCCCCTACTGGGGATCGAACCCAAAATCCGGGCATGTGCCATGACTGGGAATCGAACTGGGACCTCTCAGTCCATAGGCTGATGCTCAGTCTACCAAGCCACAATGGCAGGGCTATCCTCTTTGTTTTTATTAAACTGATTTTATCGTTGCCATTTGTACAGAAGGGCACTGGTAGCACCTATATGTAAGAGAGGGTGAATTTAAAGCCAGCAAGTAAGCTCCGGTTGCCCCTTCCCTAACCTCCTCCCATTGCCATTGCCTTTGTGCTGGCCACAGTGCACGTGTTAGCTCATCACTGTGATGAAATGGAACACAATAAGGCCAGACAGGCATTTTCTAAGCTCCATAGATGAGGCAGCTCTCTAATTTTCTCTGCTTCCCGTCTCTCCTCTGTCACATTTTATGGTGGCTTGAGTTGAATAATAGCAGGAGGACACTTGAAATTTTCATTCCTGATTTAAAGTGGGAATTTGAGCTCCAGTGTTTAGATTCATTGTGGCTTACAAGTTCCTATGTCTTGTACTTTAATGTTATTTTGTAGCAGCTTGGATGTCATCGATTGCAGTGTCTGTTCTCTCTGCTTTCATCACCTGGTGCAGTAATCTCGGGGATATAGGTCTGAGCGGGAGCAGTGATTAAGTCCTTCAGTGCTGCCATGGATGCTTTACATACTGAAGCCGAAGCACACGTAGCTTTATTGCTGTAAACACTAAAGCCTCGGAGCTACTTAACACATTTAGAGTTCAAGAATGCCTGTCGTAGCAAGACAGCCAGTGACCCGAGGAGTTCTTTTAAGGCTCTGTACTAATGTGGACTTACTGATGTGGGACTGCTGTGACTTTTGAGTGTTTTGACGTACACTTGAGGGACATTGTGAGAAATAAATTGGCACCACACAAATCTCCCACTGTCACCAAAAGGAAATTCGCTTACAAAAGATGTAATTAAAATGTAAAATTAAATGCCCGGCTGGTGTGGCTCAGTGGTTGAGCGTCGACCCATGCACCAAGAGGTCGCTGGTTGGATTCCCAGTCAGGGCACATGCCCAGGGTGGGGGGCATGCAGGAGGCAGCCAGTCGATGTTCTCTCTCATCAATGTTTCTCTCTCTCTCCCTCTTTCTTCCTCTTTTTTTCTAAAAATCAATAAAGAAAAAAATTTTTAAGTGTAAAATTAAATGCTTATAATAATTTGCCTCCAGAAGATGTCTCCATTAGGGTAAAAAGACATTTTGCTTATGTGGATTATTTGCTATACGTAGCCTTTGTTTAATATGATGACCTTAAAATAATTGTCATTATTTGTTGTACCAGCAATGCTGTGTGAATGGAAGAACAAAATGCCCACACATTTATTCCAAGAAATGTTTTCAGCTTTTCATCTTCTAGAGTTCTGCATCATACTTAAATTTTACATCATTACAATTATAATGTAGAACTTGTTTTTGAGCGAAAAGAGTTTTGCTGTTAAATAATCCTGAGACTTCTAAGGATTTAAACTTTGTATTGTGGCCCCATCCTAGCTTCCTCTTTGGTCCACCTGACTATCAGGAAGGTGTTGGGTTCTTCATGCTTCATTACACTCTATATGCACGCTGATAGCATCGGTACCTCTGCAGGCTCTCTTAACGCTTTGATTCATGCTTTGAATTCTATCTTTTTGGACAATGATTCTTAACAATCTTTATTTTATTTTTTAATTTTCATTTTATTAAAATAATTTTTTTCTTTATTGATTTTAGAGAGAGAGGAAGTGAGAGGGAGAGAGAGATAGAAACATCAATGAGAGAGAACATCAACAGGCCACCTCCTGCATGCCCCCCACTGGGCATTGGGCCCACAACCTGGGCATGTGCCCTGACCAGGAATGGAACCGGTGACCTCTTGGTGCAGGGGTCGATGCTTAACTACTGAGCCACACTGGCTGGGCTCCTTCTTTATTTTAATATCTTTTCTAGGTATCACTGTTCGAGCTAATATTTACATTCTGAATACTTGATGGCATCTTAGTAGCTCAAATTGGCACTTGACTTGTAATGATCTTGTGTTTTTGAGTCAATTCTAGCATTTCCCGTAAAGTTTTCCAACCTTGACTTGTGACAAAGCTGCTTCTAACATTTAACCAAATTCCTTCGTTTTACTTTGCTTTCTTCTTTTAAAAGGAAACTATTTCAAGGGAGGGTCACATTCTAGTGTGGCTTTCGGAGAATGCTCACCTTCTTGACAGGTGCCCACATATAAGGAATGCCATTGAATGTCACTTAGACAGGCTTCTGGCTACATTTTTGTTTTTCTTTGTAATTAAGTAGTTAAAAGTGCCTATGAGGGACATGTCAAGTAATAGCTCCAAGCATTTTTGTAGAAAAACGGATTAATTGAGCATTCCTTTCTCCTTTTCTTAAGTATTACTCAAATTGATGTGATCAAATTTGGTCAAGTGAGGATTGCTGTCTGCAGTGCATTTGTTCTTCTCTTCTTGCTTGAGTTTTCTGCTGGTCTTCCCTTGCCCTCTGCCCCGAACCCCAACATCATGTTAGATTACTTTCCTTGGAAGTTTTCCAGCAGGCGGGCCCAAAGCTTAGGGTGCAGACGGGTCTTCTGAATGTGTCCTTACAGGGACTGGAATTGTGTGACATCAAAGCAGATAGTTAGAGACGGAAACAACCTGGCACAAGGCTGATGACGGAGGTGGGCGGTCACATATTAAAGAAACAATGAATGGCCATTAAAATCAGATGGGAAGATCAAGTATTGAAGGGTCATCTGGCTGTTTATAGTGCCTTTAGAACAAAAAGAAATTAAAGGGGAAAAAACAGACAATAGGAGTCCAAGTTGCTAGATCACCATTGCTCCTGTAATATTCTAAAGCTAATTTGTACAGACCTCTCCAGCTTTAGGAACCAAAGGAGGACAGATTGGTTTGTGTGTAGAACCATAATTAATAACTATATATTTTATAGGTAGTTTTATTTCTGTCACTCAGGGAACATATGCACTTATGTTTCAGGGGTTGGTTCTTTCTTCTGTTTGTGAATTTTTTCTGTTTGTGAATGACCATTGTCCTTGGCTTCCTGGCATGCTGACAGCCAGGGCTCACTCTCTGCGGACGGGACGTTTTCCCCAGCTCCAGTGATGTTCAGCGCGGTTGGCGCTGTGGGATTGGGAAAAGGTTTTTTGCTCTTGAACATCCATAAACACGTTGAATATTGATTCAACTAGTTTAGCAATTATTGTGCAAAGCATGACTGGTTTGTTTTTTTCCACATAGGTTTTTAAAATTTTATTATTATGAAATTACAAATATGCATATAATAGTGAATTATATTAAAAAACTAGCTTTTGGTTCAAAATTTTGTAATATATAATTGTTTTAGCTAATGAAATGGCTTACTGACATTTTTTAGTGGATTAGATCAAATGTAAAAACCAGCTCAGTACCAGTTTTTTGTAGCTGATTTATAAATAAGTGTGGAAAGCCTCATACTTAAAATTAAATTTGTTTTAAAGGGCTGAATTTTTTGTGATACTTGTAAGTAACACCTTAGAGAGATGCTTACTAACGATGTTAATAAACTCACTGAGACACACCTGACCATATTTAAAGGAGATGAAATGTGAATTTACAATTAAAATGGAAAAGATAAAAGATATCAGAAATATAACATTTGAGTACGTCTTATTCTACATATAAGGCAGTCTTCTTTTTTCATCCTTGTATTAAAATTTTGTGTCTCTATTTAATCACTTTACATCTTTATCACTGTCTCCTCGGTGGTCTCATGTTATTATCATTTGATCTGGTCACACTGAGCATCTTTCTTCCCATCTGTTCTATTAATGCTTCCTCTCATTTGTTATTATGTGTGATTGAAATGATGTAAAAACTGATATTTTCACTCTCTTTTTCTTTCAAACTCTGTTGTTCTGGTTTCTTCTTTCTCCCTTTCTCTTCAGTCCAGCCACAAAAGGTGACGAAATTCACAGTAGGCACAGAACAAATCAGTATTCATTGAGGAGCACAGCGCCAGGCATGGGTGGCTGACCAGAAGGGCCCGAACAAAGCAGCAGTATGTGAGTGGAACTGTGGCTTGGCCTCACGGTCCCTCCGTAAACACAGCGTGTTCATTTTCAGCACGTTGCCCTGTTTCTCGGTCCTCACTCCCTCTCCTGTGCTTCCCAAAGTCATGTCATCTGGAAGACATCTCTTTCAGTTTTATTTTTTACTCTGTCAGATTTTAGTTTGTTTTAGATGGTACCAGTATTGGTAACTGCACATATAATACGTAATGATTTTCAGTATCTGTTTTCATTCTGTGGTCTACAGAGTTAAAGAGTTAATTTGAAACAGGAATTCTGTTTGAAAAATAATTTTTATCTATCTATTTATTAAGCTTATTGGGGTAACATTGGTTAATAACAACATTTTTTTAGATGTAATAATAAAAGTTTTATTCTGCTAGTCCATTAAAAAGATAATTGTCCTGTGGTTGCTTCTATTTCTTTCCTCTCACTGTTGGCTAGATATAACAAGGGACTTGTATGTTATTTCCCACTTTGTCTTTATTATATTTTTGATTTTTTTTAAACAGATTTGTTAGGTCTGCCACTCTTTAATGAATCATTGGATTGGAAAATAACTCATTATATCATCAGGCAGAGATATGTTCCTTATTTGCATGTAGATAGTGAAGATGAATAATTTATCAAATGTTATTAGTGCAGGCTGCGTATTACTGAAGTCTCAGCAGGATGTAATGAAATTTGTCTAACGCTAGTATGAAAATAGCATGCCTTTGCATAGCCATTATTGAACTTTTGGCATTTCTCAGAGAACTATTATGTTATCATGCCAATCTTGCTCATCTCTTCATTAACTGGACTTTTGATTGAAGAGTTCAACTTATCTTGAAAATCTGTGAAATCTGGTATGCCAAATGCTTGCTTGACTCTAGCTATGTTTCTCCATCAGCGCAAGAATTTTCAGAATGCATGAAGTCTGTAATGTTTCTTATTAAAGTGAGTAGTGCAAAAAGGCCATGACTGATGGTTTTATTACTTCTGGTCATGAAAAGCTGTCTGTATAAGAGATGTTTAAGGAATGTATCTTTCTTAAATGAGAGGTGATGAAAGATGTATATAATTGCTTAGAATCTTATATCTGTAGTAATTACGCATTTGAAGTTATTTTAAATAATTGCTTTTATAAAGGTGGCTTTGATTTGCTTGTGGAATGATTGTGTGAGGAGGCCATCAAAGCTCTTCTCAGGCAGTGATAAAGCTGGATAAATGGTTAAAAACAATCCATTTCAGCACTCTAGAAATCAACTAAAAGCATTCAGCAAGCTGAGAAGTTTATTTGTGAAAACACCTGAACTTTGAGTGAGACCGTGTGCGCCTGTCGTGTTTGTTCCTTGGGCTGCTCTCATTTTCCTTCCTCACTTTCCTCAGCTCTGTGGGCAAGTGTGTTCAACAGGGTAGAGCAGGCTATGAAAACTAGCAGCTTTACTGCTGCCCCAGGACAGCTCATTTGATCTGGAGAACTGTCAAAGTGGAGATTTTGATGGCAAATGACAGGGAGGGTTGCGGTTCTTCCCCCTGAAGTTGCAGTCCTGTTTGGCACAGAGTGGACAGGTGGACTAGCCAGGGACTTAACATGGACTTCTGAGAGGTAAGACAGTGATAAAAAGCTTGATAGAAATCTTTATGGACTGTAAGTTGACTGGAGGCTATCAACATGCACAGTAGAGATTGGAGAGGGCCCAATCCACCACACTTCCCTGCCTTCTGGAGCCTGCTTGTACAGGTGGGAGGAGGTGGGAGAGGACTCAGGAAAGCCCAGGAGAAAATAAAAATTGGGGAAGACTTGAAAATGGCCCTGGCTTTGAATGTCCTTACCAGCTCATACAGACATCCATCAGCAGATAGGAGAAACCTTACTGGCTTGAGGTGTTTGAACAAATGTGTGACCATTCCTGCTTGACAAAAAGCTATGCAGATGCAGAGTTGACCCCTGGGAAGTCATACCTGGGGGATAAACCAAACCAAACAAAACTAAGAAGGGACATCAATGATCATTTATACTGTGGAGAGATAGGCTTTATAGATCTAGTCCAGGTAAGTTACCAAACAAAAACAACCTTTGGAGTGGGTGGGAAATCGGAATGGAGAGTTGCTACAATATATCAACTAAGATGGCCACTGTTCAATAAAGTGTTATGATACATGTAAAGAAACAAAGTATAACCATATTTAAGGGGAAAAAATTCAGTCAGTACAAATTGTCTTTGAGTGCCCAAAATTGTTGGATTTGGCAGAAACTTCCAAACTCTAAGTGAAACCATGCTCAGTCATTCAAGGAAAGGATGTTGACAGTGACTTGAATACAGAATTACAAAAAGGTAGAAATCATAGAGAAGAACCAGTAGAAATCTAAAGTTAAAAAGTACAGTAACTGAAATGAAATAGTCATTAGAGGGGCTCTCTTTCAGGTTTGAGGTGGCAGAAGAGAGAAATCAATAAATCTGAGGATAGACCAGTACAAAATGAACCAATATGAAGAAAAAGAAGAACATGAACAGGACCTCAAAGACATTTAGGACAACATCTAGCACACCCAACAAGTGTGCCATGGAAGTCACAGAAGGAAAGGACACATAAAAAAAAAAATACTCGATGAAAACTTCCCAAACTTTATGGAAAGCATTACTTTACAGATCCAAAAACCTATGTTAATTGCATGTAGGAAAATCACAGAGATCCACACACACATCATACTCAAACCACTGACAGACACAATTTTGGAAGTATAAAAAAGAAGTGACATGTGATGTACAGGGGAACAGCAGTAAGATTAGTAATTGGTTTCTCATCAGAAGCAAGAGAGGTCATAAGCAGTGGAATGACATATTCAGTGCTCAAAGAAAAAAAACGATCAACTAATAATTTTACATCCAGCACAGGTATCCTTCACAAATGAAGCAAAATGCCAACAGTTCCACATAAATAGTTTGTTACTATAAAATTTTCTTTACAAGAAATAGTAAAAATTCTTCAGACAGAAAGGAAGTGGTACCCACTGATAACTTGAATTCTCAGGAGAAAATGAAGAGTGCCAGAAATGGTAATCATGTGAGTAAATATAAAGCACTCTATAAATATGTATTTTCACATTTTCTCTTTAAAAACATACAGTGGTATAAAACAATAACTATAGCGGTATATGTTTGGATTTATACGACTCTATTAATACATGTGACAACATATAGCACAAAGGAAGAGGAGTGGAAATGAAATGGCACTTGGACAATTGAACATCCATCTGTGTGAAAAAAGTGCCCTTAGACCTTTACTACATACAAAAAGGAACAAAGAGAATCCTAGACCTAAGTATAAGAGCTGAAACAGTAAAACTTCTAAAAGAAACTATAGGGGAAATCTTTGTGCTCTTGGGCTTGGCAAAGAGTTCTTAGATGTAACAGCAAAAGCATGAGCTGTAAAAGACAAAATTGATAAATAGAACTGCATTCAACTGAAAAACTTAATTTTCAAAAAGTTATTATCATGAATATGAAACTATAAGCCATAGACTGAGAGAAAACAAAATAATATATTTAATTAAGCTCTTGGAAACAGACTATATAAAGAATTTTTACAATTCAGTAATAAAACAAATACTCCAGTTAAAATTTTGACAAAATACTCGAGTAGCCATTTTTATTAGAGAGGAACAGAACCAATTTTTGTGTGTGTGTATAAGGAGATGTATTATAAGAAATTGGTTTACACCATTATGGAAGTTGAGAATTTCCCAAGATCTGAGGTCAGCGAGTTGGAGACCCAGGAGAACTGATGTATAGTTTCAGTCTAAGTTCGAAGGCCTGAAAATCAGGACTGATGGTATAAACTCTAGTCTGCTGCTGGCAAGCATGAGAACTAATAAGAGCTGATACTTCAGTCCGAGTCCTAAAGCTGGCCGAGACCATGACCCTGCTCTGTAGTCAGGCAGGAGGAGTTGCCTCCTACTCAGCATTTTTGTTGTGTCTGGTCTTCGATTGATTGGGTGAGGCTCACCAGTGTTAGGTAGAGCAGTTTGCTTTACTTAGTCTGTTGATTCAAATGTTGGTCTCGTCCAGAAACACCGTCACAGGTGCACCAAAAGTAATATTTGGCTAAAGGTCTGGGCATCCTGTGGCCTTGTCAGTTTGACACCTAAAATTAACTAACATTTTACTGAACAGGACATACAGTTGGCTAATGATCACATGAAAAGGTACTCAATAATATAAGTCATTATAGAAATGCATAGTTATCCAAATTATAATAATGTACCACCACACACCCATGAGAATGGCTGTTGTCAAAAAAATGACAATATGAGGTCTTGGCAACAGTGTGGAGAAACCCGCATACATTGCTGATGGGATATAAAATGGTATCACCACTACAGAAAACAGTTTTTTTCTTACAAATTTACCACATGACCCAGTGATTTTACTCATAGGAATCTATCCAAGAGAAATGAAAACATAATAAACATACATCCACATGAAGACTTGTATGGAAATATTCACAGAAACATTATTATAATAGGTATTAATTGGAAACAATCCAAATGTCATCAGCTGGTCATAACACAGATTAATAAAGTGTGTTATATTTGGTATGGGCACAGTGATATACTGCATATAAGCTTGAGAGAATTTTTAGAGTGATAGAAATGTTCTAAAACTAAGTTTATTTAAAATAATAGAATTGTGTATTCACAGTGGGTAAATTTTATAGAATGTACCTTAGTAAAGTTATATAAAAAAATAATGTGTATGTATATAATGAGAAAATGACAAAGTAAACACAGAACATAATTTGGGAATCTGAAGGGGATGGATTTTTTTTTACTATTCTTTTATCTTTTCTATAACTTGCAATTAATTCAAAATTATTAAAATTTTAATGGTTTTAGATGTCTAATTTTCTTTTGTAATTAAAAAAATAAGTTCAAAATCATTTGTTTTTAAAAACCCAGTCTTTTTTTTTTTTTAATTCTACATGTTTATTCTTTACTTCTTTGATTTGCTATTTGCTTTGAGCAGGTAACCTGTTTTCACATTTTCCCCGCTGTAGTGTAAAATTGGCCAGCACGCCTTCTGCCCAAGTGAACCCTTTCTGCTTCGTACAAGTATCTGGTGTGTGCTAGTGAGCATTTACCTTGCAGAGAGACAATCTGCGGATGGTTTTTTTTCTATGATCTGCCCAGTAAAATGATGTGCCAATATTATATTTGGACTGTAGGTCACAAACACAGCTGTTTTTCCCTCTGGTAATATTAGGTTCAATGATCACATTTCTCTAGGTTTTCTTTTTTTCCTCATAAAAGAAAAAGTTAAATGCAAATGTTAACACATTTGTTGAGAGCACTAAATTAAAGTGAAATTGTGCGACTCATGCTAATGTATGTTTATATGCTTTATTTGAAGGTCACTCGGTGAGACTGCTGGGTCAGAAAAAGGATAATGGAAAACGGTTGGGGGGAGCACCACTGGATTTGCCGAAGATTAGGAAGAACCCACTGATAGAAATCATTTCCATCAATACTGGGTAAGCTGCTCTCCAACTTATTCATAAAATATTTAATATATTCCACGAATTCATTATTTTTTTTTTCCTGGACATGTGGCACAGAAAAGTAGCTGTACATTTTCATGAGGAAGAGAAATGAAAATGCTCTGTAGCACATGATTATAGTTCCCTCTAAAGTCTTCCATGTATACAAATTACACTTACATTTGTTGCAAGGTTTTATATCTTTGATTAATATTATTCTGACTTCTCCTTTTGGTAATAAACATGGATTTCATTTGATAGCTATGTCCTTGGTTAACATTGTTTTAAAAAGAGTATTTTAGTGTGGGGAATGGTTAACATGCTTATCATTTGGGACTATTTTTTTCAATAGGATTATAGTAAATATTGCCCTAGGTACGTACTAGCCATGTTTTGATTACTAACAATCTGAAAGGCATATTTGAAAATGTTACTCTTACAGTTCTGGAGGTCAGAAGTCTAACACGTGTTTTACGCTGCTAAAATCAAGGCTACTGGGGAGAAATCTGTTTACTTGCTTTTTTTGGCATCTATAGGCCACCCCCATTTCTTGCTTCTGGTCTCCTTTCGTCTTCAAAGCCAGCACAGTGTATGTCTTTGTGTCTTCCATAGTCATATCTCCCTCTGATTCTGAATCTCCCACTTCAAAGTGATTATACTGTGATTCACTGGGAACACCTGAATAATACAGGATTCTCTCCCTATTTTAATGTCAACCAATTCGCAGCCTTAATATCGTTTGCAACATTGATTTCCTTTGGCATGCAAGGCCCCAAGGGTTAGTTAGGATAGGTGTGAGAGAAAATCGCAGGTAGAGAAAAGAATCAACAAAGGTGTAGGATTGGACCATATTGTTGTTCACAAAGGAGATAATTTTGTCCAGTTTGTCTGGAGTGTTCAGCATATGTAAGAAAAAGTGTGATAAATGATCTTTTGTGTGAATTCATCTAATTTAAAAGGAAAAGGAGAGCCACTGACGTCTGGAACAGAAGTGAGAAATAATCATAGCTAGTCATTAGGTTATTAGGTTATTCTGGGACTCACTTGTGATGTGGATTGAGGCTGGAGAACAGTGGGATACATGGATACACTCGGGAGCCATTAGCATCCCAGCAAGGAGGGAGTGAGGGCCTGCGTGGCGGTTGTGGGAACGAAATCAAGGATAACAGTAGGTTGTCAGAATGGTTAAGAACATGGACTCTTTGCCCTGGCTGGTGGGTCAGTTGGTGGGAGCATTGTTCTGCACACCAAAAGGTTGCAGGTTCGATTTTGGTCAGGGCACTTACCTAGGTTTCTGGTTTGATCCCTGGTTGGGGCACATATGGGAGGCAACTGATTAATGTTTCTCTCTCATGTTGACGTTTCTGTCTGTCTGTCTGTCTGTCTCTCCCTCCTCTCTTCTCTCTCTTACTCCTTCCTCCCTCTGTAAAATCAATAAACATATCCTCCGGTGAGGATTTTTAAAAAAAGACATGGGCTGTTCTTACTCTGGTGGAGTTCTTTATAACCATGGATTTGGAAGTTCCAAAGAATGGTTTAAGATAGAAATACAAGGTGCATAGGAAGCTGCAGTTGGAGGAGTGAGGGTGAATGAGGTCACCGAAGCTGAGTGGTCAGTGCCTATGTTTGGGAGGTCGGAGGAGCAGGAGGGACCACCTGTGAAATAGTAGTCAGAGAGGAAGGTGTTATGACTATGGAGTAGGACACTGTCAATTGCCTCAGACCTGGTCAGGGGAGATACTCCTGGGGCAGGTGAACTATTTCAGCAGAGTTGGGAAATTAGAAACCAGATTAGAAAAGAGGAAGTTTTGCTACAAGAAGATTATTCTTTTGAGCAGTTGGACTATAAATTAAGAGTGATAGATAGTCTAGAGAACAGATTGTTTTTTCTTTATTGGTTTTAGAGAGAGAGGAAGGAAGAGGGAGAGAGAGAGATAGAAACATGATGAGAGAGAGCATTGATTGGCCACCTCCTGCATGCCCCCCACTGGGGATTGGGCCCACAACCTGGGCATGTGCCCTGACAGGGAATCGAACCAGCGACTTCTTGGTGCATGGGTCGATGTTCAGCCACTAAACCATACCGCCTGGGTGGTTTTTTTTGTTTTTTGTTTTGTTTTTTTTTTTTTTGTTTTAAATCTGAGCTTGTTTAGTGGCAGAGGGTAAGGATTAGAAATACATTGATGGGAGACACTGAACAGGCTCATGTATACAGACAGAAAGGTAGGTGTTGGAAAGGAAGAAGGACACTGTTTCCTTAGATACAAGAGTAGCAGGTGTGAGGAAGCGGGGTGCAGAGCTTACCAGTTCATGTTTCTCAAAGTTCTTGACCCATTTAATGTGGGGAGAGTGGTTCCGTTTCTCCATGCGTTGGGGTGGGATAGAGGGCAGTGCTTCCGTTCTTCCCTTTGTGCCCCAGTGAATGTGCCCCAGTGTTTCCATGAGACCAGCTGGCGCTGGGGCCAGTTCTTCATCAGAAGACAGCCCCTCCCCTCGAGGGTTTGCCAGTGTTCTTTCCCCTCTCCTCTTCCCTTTCTTTGCTCTTGATGTTCAGTCGTTATTTTACTCTATTTTCTTTCTTCTCCCACCCCCTCCCCCCCAATTTAACAAAAAGGGAAACTGTACTGAGGCCTCAGGGCCCAAGGGTTCAGGCCGAAGGTGCCTGCGGCCGAAGGAGATGGTGGAGGGGCGTTACTTAACCTTTTTCCTGGGGCGCACTTCTCGCAGTTGCCAGTGCAGGGTGCAGGCGTGGGGAACACCTGGGGCAGATGGTCTGCCGCACTTGCACTTCTGGGCGAGCTGGCGGAGGGAGGGTGGACTCTCTGGATATTGTAGTCAGAGAGTGTGGCCATCCTCCAGCTGTTGGCCCGCAAAACTCAGGCACTGCTGGTCAGGCGGATGCCCTTCTTGTCTGGGTTTTAGCTTGAACGTTCGCCGTGGTGTCACTGGGCTGCCCCTCGAGGGTGGTGGTCTTCCAGCCAAGGTCCTCACTTAGGTCTGTATCTCCGCCTCCCTGCCGAGAGAGAGCTACGCTCTGTATTTGTTAGCGTCCAGCCAAATATTTGGCCAGAAATAATCATGTCCGAGGTAAAGGGAAGAAATTAGAAGATTCACGCCAGCGCTCATCCCTCTGATTGCGTCAGTGGAGCCAGGCCCTAGTTCTGGAGCCCAGGCGGGGTGCGTGCGGTTACTGCCCCGAGAGGCATCGGCCGGGCCGCGGGCGGGCAGCGGGAGGCGGCGCTGCCGGAGCAGAAGAGCCAGCGGAGGTCCAAAAGCTGTTTGTCAGGGCTTCCCATTTGTGTAATTGCTGACTCTTTCTAGTACTGAGAATGGAGCGTGGAGACAGAAGGTATTGTAGGGGACAAACAGTGAAAAATCAGAAATTGGGCCATAAAGAAAATCTGAGCTTTATGATGCCTTCTCTATCACTATTAAAGTCATCATTTTTGACAATACCTTGACAGTTTTTGTTCTTCTAAAGCCAAAAGTTGAGTGCTGCTTAGCAGGTCTGATATAAGTGATATTATTTTTTAGATACTACTATCAGATTATTCCTAGTTTGAAGGATAATCCTCCCCTGGGCTAAACGTATCTTAGAAAATACTGTTTAACCCTGTAATACTTTAATGATACTTTTTCTTTTAAAATTTATCTCATCTTTCTTGTTATTTTCTATCTGTCAGACATAAAATGATGGTTTATGGGAACCTTTAAGGGAAATCTAATTTTCTTTGAGATTACATGCTTAAACTTATCACTTTTTAAAGTATCTGTTACATCCTGCCCCCCCTCCTCCATAACATTTTAGCTCTTAGAAAACTAACTTGGATGTTTTCACTTTCTGTAATGTCCGAATTTATCAGCCCCTATTCTAGTGCTAGATACATAGGTGCTTTCTAAATATTTGAATGCATGAAAGAAAAATAATGCAAATTTATTTTATATAAGTATTTTTAGAGAAATATAATTATTACTGGTAACATTTTGTTATGTTTCTAATGATTAAAACCCAAAAAGGTTATTAACTATGTATAATCATAATACATTTGAAAATATCATTATTGTGTGCTTACCATATAACCAGGCATTGTGTTAGATATTATCATACATACAAAGATAAGCATTTCCCAAATCAACAAGTAACTAACATCGACTGACATCATCCCAAACAGGCCGCTGTACACACCGTGTTAATTGCAGCTCCGCACAGGATTTGGAGCTCCTTCACCCCACATCAGGGCAGTGCTGTGGGACCCGGCAGGGCACCCTTTCCAGGCAGTGCCTCTCCCACCCCGGGGCTGAAGAGCTTGGAGGTACTAGGTGCCCTCTCGCTGCCCCTCGGGGACGCAGGGGCAGCAGCACAGTTCGAAGGCCTTCTGCCGAAGCCTCAGATGCTGTCTTTCATGTCACTCTTAAATGATGGCTTTCCAGAAAATTATATTCTATTTTAAAAAACAGTTTTTTTAAAAGGCATTTAACTAGAAGTGCTCTTAAAAAGCTTGAATTAAGGTTCTGAAGAGATCCTGGTAGAAGTTTGAGTATGTGTGGGACCATCCTTATACTAACGTCAATCTTTTCACTATTTTGGGAGGATAAAATGTGGGATATTTTATATTATAATCTCTTTGAAGTGACTGTATATTACTAGATTCAATAATGATTCTTGAGTTTTTATATTTTAGCTTGGTGTCAAGAAATAAGATATTCTTTTTCCGTTCACGCTCTGCTGCTATTCACGTCTTGATGCTATAAACCATGGTCCTATTCTGAGTGTGCTCTCTGGAGACTAGCTTCTTCAGCCTGGTGCCATCCCCAGAGACAGCTCTTAGGAGACCGTGACCCCTCTCTCCAACAGGCAGTCTCTCTCAGGATAAAACATTTTCCAAAAGTAATTCAGCACACTTTATAGTCATTCACTTATTTTAAAATTATGGCCCAATATTACTTTGCAAATTAACCTAAGCCAATTTTGTCATGCATAGCTCTTAGGTTTTTTTTTTAAATAGAGAATAATAGCTACCAATGAGAATTAGCTGCTTCCCTATAACCCAGCTGTCAGGTAATAATGAAAGCAAGTCCCAGTCCAGAATCTGCCATAAGAATTTGTTAAGCAAGGTGGCAATCCAGCTGTGCTGTGAGCTTAGTGAAGTCCTCATTCTCTCTCCTTTAGGTGATTAAATCAAACCTTGCATGAAGAGTTCATTTTAGCCAGATGAGAAAATATTGTCAGCTTTAGGCAATCAGAATCCTCTAAACACTGTCTAGAATGAGGGGAGGAGAGGGACCAAGCCAGAAGAATATTCTTAATGGTTCAAGTCAGTGCTACCCAACCAGTGGTGTGTGGACTAGTGCTGGGTCACTGACTATTGCTTGCTGGTCTGTGACAAGTATAGAAATTGAGAGCAAACATTTTAGAAACTTAAGACAGTTTAACATTAAGCAGTGTCTTGTCATTTATTTTCATTGTATTTTTAAAAATTATTGGCTTCCAAGAGGTGGAAATGCAAATCTTTCTGTCACTATAGATAGTTTGAGAAACACTGGTTTTGGCCAGTGTGCTGGTACAAGGTTCTTTACCCCACGTTGGAAAATATTTTAGCCAAATGCTTACCTTTAGTGTGATTGGCTAAAATACTAGTGAGATCCCATTTCCACTCTTTTGTGTTATTAGTCAACCACTTGTGGTTGGTAGTTAACTACTACTTTCACAAGTGAAAACTTATTTCTGTCGTTTATTATGCTAATTTGCAAAGCCTCTGCTTTTGACCAAAGATAAAAGATAGCCAAAAGGTAACCACTAATTTCTGGAAAGTAGCCTTTCTGATTAAATGCTAACAAAGAGAGACTTTCTTAGCCTTGCAGTTTAAAATAACTCTCCTAACCCTGACTGGGTGGCTCAGTTGGTTGGAGCATTGTTCTGTACACCAAAAGGTTGCAGGTTTGATTCCTGGACTGGGTGCATTCGGGAGGCAACCTACTGATGTTTCTCTCTCACATCTCTCTCCCTCCTTCCCTTTACCCCTCTCCTTTCCTCTCTCTCTCTCAAATCAGTAAATACATCCTTAGGTAAGGATTAAAAAAAATAACTCACATTCTATATTATGGTCTCTACATTAAATGCTTTCAAAAGTAAATTATAGATGTCCTAACATGGCCCCTGTGAAACTTGAATCTAGGGGATATAACAGTTCTTTTGACACATTGCTAAGTTGTGTAGAGACCTATTGTTGTTATTCTTGTTCTTCTGCAAGCTGGTGGAGGCCAGGAACCTTATCTTGTAGTCATGAGCCTGGAATGTGGCCCCAGCCTATGCTGGAGAAGGCACTAGAGTCCTTGCTACATTGGGGAGAGCTCTGAGCTTAGGGTTTGGAGTCACAGACACTGTTATTTTCTAGCTGTATGACATAATGAATTAGATAATCCCTTACAGACTACCTCTTTTCTAACATGGATACATGCTACCTACTGTATATGTGGCTTAACACATTATGGGCACTTTACTAAGTGTTTTCTTTAGAATTTTAGCGTTACTGTGTTTTATAATCTACCAAAATTCTCCAAAAAAGTTCCTGTTACTAGAATTTAAATTTAGGAATTTATCCAATTTATCATCAGCTCATCAATCTTCTCTTTGTTCAGTTTTAAGTGAATGAAAAATAAACTTAAAAATTAATCTTAGTTCTCCCATAACTTTTAGTACAGGGTCTTGCTCACAATATTCACTCCATAATATGTTAGTATTTCAGTCTTACTTAAATGCAGAAAAAATTTTCTGGCTGAGTTGGAATATAATTCTTTTGCTACATACAGATGAGTATTTTGTAGAAAAAAGAATATGTTAATTTGGGCTATGAATGAAGTCAGACTTATCTCAAACAATTAAATGTGTGAAATTGAAGTATTTGTGGCAGTTTTGAACTTGTTACATTTTTACCTTTATCCAAAAACAAGTTATTCTGACATGTCAGCTTTTTAGATGTCGTGAAATCCCCTAATACCTTATTTTCATGTAAATATTGTACAAATGAAATTTAAAGTAATTGTATTTTTAGTGCATTATAAAACTGGATTTGGGAGAGAGCATTCATAAGAACAGTGGATGGCACTATTGGCTCATACCTGTGAAGGAATTATTGTTAAGTTGCAGAACTTTCAAATGCTGGTTTAATAAATGCCTTTAAATAAGTGGCCCAGTTAAAATTTTTGGGCAGTGTTAGGATGGGGTTCATCTTAAATTTTGTAATTCTTCTTTACTCAACAATTATTTTGTATAAACTTTGAGATGAATACATAACTTCCTTAATACTTATATATAAAGAAATGGCTGGTTTTTAAAAATAATTTCAAATTCTGGCAAGGTATAGGGTATACCATTGTGCTAACTAAAAAGTACATCTTGCTTACCACTTTTCTGGTAAACAGAATTATTTAGTTTAGGGGAGGGAGAATAATTTTGAATTTGGATTAAAAAGCAAAAATTTAAAGATACTCAAATTTAAGTACACAATGAAACCAACCGTAGATTAAAGTTGAAAATAGGATGGTTAATATTTTCCTCGTGTTGGTTTCATATATTATATGATAAGGAAATACATTAATTATAAACAGTAATAGATGCACTTATAGTTTAGAAACTTATTGTGTTATTTCATGTTTGCCCTTTAAGAAAACTAACCTGCCCCGTGTCTGGACATTCAGTCAACAAATTTGGCTGAACATTAAGTGCTGCTGATAGAAAGATGCATACATTTGGTGTCTGCTGTTGAGAATCCCACAGGATAGAGAGTGAAACAAGTACAGAGCATTGAATTATAACATTGTAAGTGCAGTAGTACAGGAGTAAAATAAAGTTGTGTTAAGACCACGATGGATTGTTTGGATGAGTTAGGGAGGACTCCACAGAAAGTAGATATTTAGGCCATGACTCCAAGTTTTTCTCATAGGTGGGTTCAAAGGCAATTTTTTTTCTCCCTCACCCAAGGATATTTTTCCATTTATCTTCAGATAGAATGGGAGGGAGGGAGGAAAGGTTGGTTATCTCCCGCACAACCCCAACCAGTGCCGGGATGAACCGCAACTGAGGTACATGTCCTTGACCGGAGTAGAACCCATAGGCCGATGCTCTAACCATTGAGACAAACAGGAAGCATGGGAACTGCACCCGCCCATGAATAGTGGTACCGAAGTGTGAAAGGCCTTGTCTTATACAGAGAAGGATGAGTGTGGGTCAGTGTGGTTGTGTTTTGAATAATGGAAAGGTAGGAGAAAGTTTAAAATGAGGTGGTAGCTTGAGACTGCTTGAGTTCAAACTGAGCCTCGTCATTTCATCATTTGCTGTGTGATATTGTATAAGTTATTTAAACCCTCTATTGGTCTCAATTTTTTCATCTATAAATGGGGATAATATTAGTGTTGTGAGAATTAAAAGTGATCATCTCTTTAAAGTAATTAACATAACGTCTGCCTCAGAGTCTCTGTTCAACATAATTACTATTTTTTAAAATTGATTTCAGAGAGAGAGGATGGGAGAGAAAAAACATCAATCTGAGAGCAAAACATTGATTGGCTGCCTCCTTCACGCCCCCTACTGGAGCTCAAGCTAGGAACCCAGGCATGTGCCCTGACCAGGAATTGAACTGGCAACCTTTAGGTGCATAGGACAACGCTCCAACCAACTGGGCCACAATGGCCAGAGCAATGTAATTACTATTAAGTTATTACTACCACGACTATGCAGAAGACAAACCTTAGGCTTAATTAGGAGCAGTAAGTGGCAGAGTCGTGACTTGAATTCATCATCTAGCCAGTTCTTTTTTCAATAAAACACCAGTGACTTCCAGCCCTGTTTGCTCTCCTTGCTTTGGAATTGTAGTTAGTTGGAAGGGAAGCCAGTTAGAGCTAAAGTTTGAGACGAATATAGAAGACAGCCTTCTAAACCTGAGAAAGATGCTATGGGCCCCAGATTTTTACCAAGAGAATGGAAAATGGAGGTGGGCTGGGAGAACTTCTAAAGCACACGTTTATTGTGCTGTGTTTAGATGCCTCTTGAGATGCATTAAGTTTATTCATTGGAATGGTATTTGGATTTTCCAGTTATGATGATTGAAGGATGGGCCTGCTAAGTCTTTTAGATTCAGAGATACATGACTGTTATACCCTCCTGTCTTGTCTTTTTTAGCCAGCAGTTGAGTTAGGGTGCATGAGGATGAGTTGCACTTGGAGGGCACACTGG
Source organism: Molossus molossus (assembly GCF_014108415.1). NCBI lineage: Eukaryota > Metazoa > Chordata > Mammalia > Chiroptera > Molossidae > Molossus > Molossus molossus. The sequence goes on along the minus strand of NW_023425347.1, from coordinate 20,658,875 downwards.
ACGTGAACTGTTGTTTGTATACAAAGAGCTGCCATCTGTCAGGTTTCCTGTTGTTTCGAGAAATCTTACTTTCCAGCCCTATCAGGAACTGGGTGGGGGGAAACCCCAAAATTGTGTAGCCCAACTTTAATTAAGTATAATTGGATACACATGTGATTGTGGATAAAGGCCTGTCAATTATTTAATACAAAAATAATATATATCTCATATTTATTTCTGAAGCCACTTTGCTCTTATTTTACTACATCTCAGCATGGTAGCTACAATTGTTTTATTTTTTCTAACCCTGACAAAGCAGAATGTTTTATTTGGCTTTTTAAAAAGGCCATAGTGCATGTAGTTAAGACCTCATTTACTTTATCTGATGAAGTAGTCTCTGAAGAATGTCTGTTTTTCTGTAAATCTACTAAGGAAACTGGGTTTAAGGCAAGGTCATTCTTTAAAATCCTTGTATCTGTTTTTAAACAGTGTGTGTAGCTTTGTGTTTTGTAATGTAGATGTCTGTGGTTCTTTTTAGGTTATCCTTAAAATAAATATTAATTGTGAGAGATAGTATGGGTTTAAGGAGATCTTTCTACCTTGTAAAGTACCTTTTATGTATTGTTTGAGTATTGCTCTTGAGAAAAACACAAACTGTCTGAAATGGGATTTCTAGTCTGTTGTGCTCCTCCCTACTCCCCTCATCTCTGTTTTTTCTTTCTCCCTGCTCACATCTCTACAAATTTTTGGGAATCAAGTATGTAAGGATAGATTTATTTATTTAGGCACACAGCCCCATGTGACTGGAAGATATATTCCTAATCAAGATTGGTGGTCTACTTTATTCAGTGGTTTGTTCTCACATTCGTTTGTTTATTCTTTGTACTCATTCACTCATTTATTCAGTGAGAATTCACAGCATATCTGTATGAATCAGATACTCTGCTAAATGCAGTAAAAGAAACATAGCTTACCTGTTTTATCACTGCCCTGGAGAGTCTCACAGTCTAGTGTAGTTTAGTTAACTGGTCGATAATTTTGTTTTAGTCTTCATTGAATATAATTATTCATCCGTTCTTTTTATATGTGTGAGACTTAAAGTTTCACACCTAGAAATGACCACAAATATAGAGAATGAATAAAATAGGACCTGTATAAAATATGATGGCTGAAAATGGGCATGTACCCATGTTTAGCAGGTTAGCTAGTGGGAGCCTCTTTGGTGATTGATTACTGCTGAGAATTCAGCCCCCACTGTCACATATAGTTAACACTCTGGGTTTCAGGCAACCCCTGACCCTTTGGATGTTGATTCCATGCTCACACCGATTCCACGATCACACCGTTAAACCAAGCATCTTCGATTTCATTTCCAAAGGATGGAATTGTTAAGACCCCGTTTTTGCCATTATGGCTTCATTCTTATTTCTACCATTAAGCTTTTTTTTTTTTCATTTTCTTTTCTTAATTCTCAATGACAAGCAAAGCAATCAAATGAAGATAAGGGGCCAATAGCAGCACTGATGTTGACACATTGAACACATTTTCAGAAAAAAGGAGTGTGCATGTCAGTGCCTATGAGGAGGTGGGGTTGAGGTTCTGCTGCTGCTGGAAGCACATCTTTGTGATGAGTAGTGATGCCCAAGAGGGGCCACGTGGTGGGTGGTGTAATATGAGGCTTTTGTGTAACTGGGTTGACGTGCACTTACACATTTTGCTTTTTATAGTTACATATCAATGATTAATTTTCTTAATTTTATTGTGGCTTTTTGTCCAAATATTTTATTTGGAAAAAAGTCGTAGTCCATTCACACAACGGAATACTACTTGGCTGTAAAAATAGAAAGAAATCTTACCTTTTGTAAGATTTTGTAATCTTATCCACAGCATGGATAGACCCTGAGAGTATTATAGTAAGTGAAATGAGCCAGTCAGAAAAAGACAAATACTATGATTTCACTTGTATGTGGAATCCAATGAACAAAATAAACAAAACAGAAATAGACTCATGATACAGCGAACAGACTCACAGCTGTCCGAGGGGAGGTGGGTTAGGAGGCTGGGTGAAGGGATTCAGTAAAAACAAAAACTCATAGGCACAGACAACAGTATGGTGACTACCAGAGGGAAAGGGGGTTGGGGGAGGTAGAAGAAGGTAAAGGGGGGATAAATAGTGACCGAAGGAGACTTGACTTTGGGTGGTGAACACACAATACTGTATACAGATGGTGTATATAGAACTGTACACTTGAAACCTATATAATTTTATTAACCAATGTCATCCCAATAATTTCAATAAAAGTTAAAAAGGAAAGGATTGTTTAAAAAAAGAAAAAAATACTCCATTAACTGTAAATCCATGTGGTAGATTTTCAAAGGTGAATGTTGGAAAGAATAATATAAATGTTTGAGAGTTTTTTGTTTCGGTTTTTATCTTATTCTTATATACCCTAAGTCAGGTAACTAGGACTTCTACATAGAATATTTTCCTGATATGTTTCAAAAATGCTGATTTGGAGCAGTCTTATTTCTTGGTTTGTTTTCTATATCCCAATACTGCTTTGCTTATATCTCAGTGTTCCTAGACAACTTTGACCCTGTGATATCTTTATTTTCTTATTTCTCCTATCTTGCAACCTCTTATCTTCTTTAAATTATTGCTTTGTTTCCTGCCCATTCTTTTTAAAAGTATAGTCAGTATATAATATTATATTAGTTTCAGGTGTACAACATAGTGATTCTACATTTGTATATCTTACTATGTGATCATCACACTAAGTCCAGTAACCATCCAACCATACGTCATTGTGCAAATGATCACACTACTGTTGACTGTTCCTCTTTACCTTTTCCACCTACCTGTTCCTTCACCAGCACCCCCTGGTAATCATCAGTTTGTTGTTTGTTTCTATGAGTCTGTTTTTGTTTTGTTTCATTTTTTTTTTTTATCCTCACCCGAGGACATTTTTCTATCTTTTGTTCAGATCGAGTGGGAGAGAGAGAGAGAAACATCGACGTGAAAGTGATACATCAAGTGGTTGCCACCCGCACGACCCAGCCAGGGCCAGGGACAAACTGCAACCGAGGTGAGGTACGTGCCCTTAGCGGGAACCAAACCCGGGGCTCTCTGGACCGCAGGCCGACGCTCTAACCGCGGAGCCAAACTGGTCCGGGCTTGTTTCATTTTTGATGCAGTGAACACAGGGGTGCATATATTTTTTGAATTAGCGGTTTTGTTTGTATTGTATAAACACCCAGAAGTGGAATTGCTGGATCATATGGCAGTTCTATTTTTAGCTTTTGGAGGAATTTCCATACTGCTTCTTTTTTTTTTTTCCTGATGTGTTAAATTTTTTAAAAATTTATCTTTATTGTTGAAAGTATGACAGCTGTCCCTCCTTTTTCCCCCTTTGACACCCTCCCCCCACCACCTTCACCGCACTGTACTCTGTGTCCATTGGGTATGCCGATATGCATATAAGGTCTTTGGTTTATGACCCCCCATCTTCCCTCAGATTTGTCAGTCTCTTTCCTACTTCCATGTCTCTGGATCTATTTTGTTCATCATCTTATTTTGTTCGTTATATTCCACAAATAAGTGAGATCATGTGGTACTTGTCTTTCTCTGATTGGCTTATCATAATGCTCTCCATGTCCCTTCATGTCCTCTCAAAGAGTAAGAGATCTCTCTTACAGCTGCATCGTATTCCATTGTGTAAATGTACCACAGCTTTTTTTAACCACTCATCTACTGCTCATTCTTCCATCTTCTATCTCTCCTGTCTTTTCATGAGGTGCCATTATCATCAGGATACTTTGGTAACTTGAATAGTTGGTCTTCAGTGCCACCAATGTGTTGTGCTCTCCTCTATATCTGATATAGAATGCTTAGTTGTTTTTTCTAAGAGTGGAGCCTGGAAGAGCTTTTTTCCTGAATTGAGATATAGTGACAACAGCCAAAAAGTAACTTTTATGGTTTAGACTAGATTATTCATTATTTTTAGACTACAGTACTTCATAAATTTACCTGTCTTTTTATTTTCTTTCTGTTCTGACGATCTTAACTGTAGTTAATTTTGGCATGTCTAACTTGTACTACATATTAAAAAGCATAGATTTTCAAATATATTTCATTAGGATGAATTCACAGAAGCAGAATTATTATGTCAAGGTTAAGAACCTTTTTATGGGATATAAACTCAAATTGCTTTCCAAAGCATTGCCATTTATACTGCTAACAGTTAAGGGAATACATACTTTGTTCCATTATAAAGTCTTTATTATTATTATTCCCGTTTTATGGAAATTGAGGTTGAAGAGATTAAATAGCGTACCCAGAGCTACCATCGTAGTATAAATGTGGCTACCATCTTTGTAGAAATTAGCTAAAATTTGTAGCCTTATTTTAAATGTGAGAGGCCCTTTTGCCTTGTTAAGAGCATAGTTTTGGAGACAGACTGCTTCTAAATCCTGGCCCCGGTGTCTGTTGTGTAACTGTGGGGAAGTTCCTTTGTGCATAAGTTTTCTCATCTCTAAAATGGGAATCATAATACCTTCTGTTTTGTGGGGTTGTTGTGAGGACGGAGTATATAGATGTATAACTTAGAATTGCATCTGGCAAATATGATCATCATTATTAAGTAGATTGTGTTCTCTTTATTTTTTTTCCACATAGAATGTTTATCCTTTTTTTTTTTTTTGTAAAACAAATTGCTGAACCATTGAAATGTGTGTGTGTGAGGGAGGGAATGAAAGAAAGAAAAGAAAGGAGCAGCCTGAAATTCACATCATTGACTTTTATATAATTATCATAGTTGATGAAAAGCCTCCTTGTTTTGTGTGGTAGGTAAGAAAGAACTAGTTGGATTTAAGTGTATCTATTGTAAATAGTGGAATTGCCGCTGACAATACTTCCTTGAGAAATGGTTGGACGGAGCATAGAGTAACGTGATAGTTTGTAGAGTGAGCAGCAGTTTGATTTAAGCTGTTTATTAATGGGTTATACTGCCTAAGATCTTTTGCCAACTAATGAGAACGGACTGAGGTCTTTTTTTCTAAGGGATAGGAAAAAAACCTCTTAATTAGGGATAGATTCAGCAAACTATTAAATGTGTCCCTGTATTATTCGAAGCCCTGTGGCCAAATACCAACTGCCCACACACCTTCTTAGCACACATCTTCTTTTGGATAATTAAATATTCTTTTGAAAGATTTATATATTCAGAAACTATTAGAGCCAGAGAGGATTTTAGAGGTTTAAGATCTTTTCATAGAGGCTGAGGCTGAGGCCCACTGGGCCTAACCACCTCCAGTTTGATGGTCTGCTCATTGCACTCACGTGTAAGAGAATTTGCTCATGAAAGAGGCTATTCTGACAGGTGGTCCAGTTTCACCTTTAGGGTTTTAAAGGTTGGTAGAGGATTAAGCTTTTGTGGTCTGCAAGACATCATAAAAATGATATTTTGTGTTAGCTTATATTGAAGGAAATAAGGTTCAAAACCTCAGAAAATGGTATTACTTTGGACAATGTTTGGTGAGTAAACAGTGGAAAACAGTGAAATTATCTTTCTATTAAGTGAATTGGATTACAGTGGATAAAAAGGCCATTGAGACATAAGACTTTGGATGTGTGAGAATCTTCACAAGAACTCCAGACTTCATATGTTCCTATATTCTTCTTTTATTCACTTATTATTTGCCTTTTCCATCTATATTTCTAATTCTGCTTTATACTTTTCTTTTATTCCTGCAGGTTTATGTGTTTGTATCCCTAGCACCCAATAGTGGCTAGCATATAGAAGCTCTAAATGAAAAAGCTTTTCAGACTCATTTTCTAAATGCTAGTGGTATGTTTTCATTCTGAAGTCTCTCTTGCTGTTTCCTGAGTGTTGGCGTCATAGTTCCGCCTTTCTCAGTTTGTGTTTTCTGAGAGAATTAAGCCTAAACTTATACCTGAGTGTTGTAAGGCATTTCATTATATATAATGAGTTAACTTCTCACCTAGGTATGTCTGTCTGTCTGTATTTAACTTTTCTTTTTTATTGAGTTTATTGGGATGATATTGATTCATAAAATTATATAGGTTTCAGGGGTATAGTTCTATAATATATCATCTACATATTGTGTTTCCACCACTCCAAGTCAGGTCTTCTTCTATCTCCATTCATGCCCCCTACATCCGCTCTCCTAGATACTTAGATTGGTAAACAGCTATGTACCATTTTTGAGAGAATTGAGGAAATAATCACTTAGATTGTTTCCTGTAGTACTTAATTATCGTGGAACACTGGTTGAGAAAGTCTGATTTATTTACTTCATCAGCCCTCCTAATATCTTTCTTAGGAGCATCATCATTGATTTGATTGAGTGACTTCATTTTGATGTCCGTTGTTTTTTTCTCTGCATTTCCTTATTTTGCATAGACTTCGTTTTTACTAAGGATTGTTAGTAAGTTTGCATTATGCTGAAAAAGTTGCAGTAAATTTGGCTTATTCTTTAAAAAGAAAAGTAATAAATATATAATAGAATTTTCATACACCTGTATTTTCTCATGTAAAGCATATAGGACTTGAATGTCAAACTGGTCACTACTTGGGGGCGTTGTACGTGAGACGTGCTGGGACCACGCCAGTGCTCAAGGGAGGAGACTGGCTGGCAGGCTGAGGCTGGTCGTCCCGGCACGGCCGCTCCTGCTGCCCGTGTGCGTCGGCCTGTTTTCAGGCTAGCGTCTAGACCAACCTTGTGAGTTCTTATTTCCCAAGGAGTTAATATCGGATGTGTCAGGACTCAGGTCTATGAAAATAAAAGACAGAAATAACACCATACATTTTCACAGATGACACTGTTATCTACATAGATAATCCCATGGAATGATAATAAAACCCCTAGAACTCTTAATGTGGGTTTACCAAGGATACAACGTAAACCACAAAAATTCTATTTCTATGTACTAGCAATGTGCAATTGAAAACTGAAATTGAAAAAATTTTTACACATTAGCTCTAAGAAAATTTACTCAGGCATATATTTTTAGGTATTAATTTAACAAAGCATGTATAGTGTCTGTATGTTGTAAACTGCAAACCGAAGAAATCAGAGATGACCTAAAAAGATAGTTATATGATGTGTATGAATAAGAAGACTTAACATAGTAAAGGATCAGTTCTTCCCAAATTTATCTATCGATTGTAATTTCAGTACAATTTCCAGTTTGTATTTTGTGTGTGGGTATGGACAAGCTGATTTTAAATTTTATATGGAAGAACAGAGGAACTAGAGTTTTATAAAATAGTCTTGAAAAGGAATTAAATTGGAGGAATCACACCAGTCTATTTTAAAACTTATTGTAAAGTAGCAGCAATCAAGAAAGAGTGGTAGTGATGAAGGGATAGACGCAGGAGTCGTTGGAAACAGAATCACCAAGCAGAAGAGACCCATACAAATTGGCCGTTTGATTTCTGACAAAGGTGTTGAGTCTATTCAAGGGGGAAAGCAGTGTTCTCATCAAGTTGTGCTGGAACAATTGGATGTCCATATTGAAAAAGGAAAACTCTTTTACCTAAACCTCACATGTACATGAAAGTTAACCCCGAAGGGATCAAAGATCCAAATGCACAATTTTAAAGTATAAAAATTATAGCAGATTTTTGTGACCTGTGGTTAGGCAGAGTTCTCAGCCATGCTACCCGAAGCACAGTGCATAGAAGGACAAATAATGGATTTCATCAAAATGAACAACTTTTGTTCCATGAATGACACTATTAAGATCACAAGCTACAGAGAAAATATATACATACCCAGGCATAGGATTTATAGTCAGAATATATAGGGAACTCTCAAAACTCAGCATGAAGACAAACAAACCCAATTAAAAATGGCAAAGGAGCCCTGGACAGTTTTGCTTAGTGGTTAGAGTGTTGGCCTGTGAACCAAAGGTTGAAGGGTTCGGTTCCTGGTCAAGGGCATGAACCTGGACTGCAGGTTTGATCCCTGGCTCCATTTACCGGTTTGGTCATGTAGGAGGCAACCAGTGGATGTGTCTCTCTCACATTGATGTTTTGTTCTCTCTATCTCTTCCCCCCTCCCTTCCACTCTATCTAAAAAGAATTAATTGAAAAATATCCTTGGTTGAGGATTAACAAACAAAGGACAAAAGACGAACGGACAGTGCTCTGAATGGCAGATAAGTTACATATAAAATTTTTCTGTGTTGTTACCACTAGGGATACTGCAACTCATCTCTTAAACTAGTGGAAATTAAGAAATAATGATAGCGCCAGGTGTTGGAAAGGTTATGGAGCAACTAGAACTCTTATTCATCTTGATGGGAATGCCAAATGATACAGCCATGTTGTAAAAACAGTTTCGTAGTTGCCTTAAAAAAGTTAAACATAAATTTATCACGTGACCAATAATCCTACTTCTAGGGTTAAGAAATGAAAACTTAAGTTCATAGAAAAACCTGTATACAAATGTTTATAATAGCTCCCTTCCTAATTGTTCAAAATGGAAAACAATATGTCCTTCAAGGATTTGAATAAATAAACTTATATCCAGTCAATAGAATATTACTGAGCAAAAAACGTGAATGAATAATTGATACTTTTGACATCTTTGATGAATTTCAAAAGCATGTGCTGAATGAAAGAAGCCAATAATAACAGGTTATATACTGTATGATTTATTTATATAACATTCAAGAAAAGGGAGAACAATAGGGATGGAGATGAGATCAGTGATTTCTAGTGGGTAAAGGTGGGGCTAGTGTGCCTCTAAAGGAAGAGCAAGAGAGCCTGTTGGGGTGATGGAGTCTTCATATCCTTACCATGGTTGTCCACGTATCTATACATGTGCTACATCCGTAGAACTGTACACTCTCCACAATTTCAGTTTTACCATGTGACAGTTATTTTATTTTTATTTATTTATTCATTTTTCTTTATTGAGAGGGAACATCGATTGGCTGCCTCCTGCATGTCCCCCACTGAGGATTTGGCCCACAACCTGGGCATGTGCCTTGACTGGGAATTGAACTGGCGACCTCTTGGTGCATGGAACAATGCTCAACACCAGCCAGGTGTGCCAATTATTTTAAAAGTTAATTGGTCCTGCCCAGGCCAATTTGGCTTAGCAGTTAGAGTGTTGGCCCATGGACCAGAGAGTCCCGGGTTTGGTTCCATCTAAGGGCACAAACTTCGGTTGCAGTTTGTCCCCGGCCCCAACCGGGGTCATGTGGGTAGCAACCACTCCATGTGTTGCTCTCACGTCAATGTTTCTCTCTTACTTCCTCCTTCTCTCCCTCCCACTCTATCTGAAGATAAATGCAAAAATGTCCTCGAGTGAGGATTAAAAAAAAAACCTTAATTGGTCCTACAAAGAAAAATATATATAAAGAAATATTAAGGTGAAGAACCAAAGTACGAGACTGAAATTTTAAAACAAAAGGTTTATACCTCATTTAAGTAGGCAGCAAAGTTGTGTGGATGGAGAGGGAAATGGGTTTGGACGTGTGTATTTGAGAAGAACTGTGCTTTAGAGCAGGAGCTGAGGGTGATGAAGCATCACTGAGTTTATCCTCAGTGCTGAATGGAATAGTGTGTCACCTCTAGGTAATATGAGAGGAGCTCACCATGAAGATTCCACTCTTACACTTTTCTGTCCTTGCTGTGACGTTTATCCATCCGTCCAGTGCTAGCCTTCCATCAATCCACGCTGTGTTTTCAGCACATTTAAATTGTAGACATCGGAACACTTCCCTGTAAGTACTCCGACAGATATTAGCTAGAGGTCAATATTTGTTAGTAGTTTTTTGTTTGTTTTGTTAATCCTCACCTAAGGATATTTTTCCATTGATTTTTAGAGAGAGTGGAAGGGAGGGAGAGAGAGAGAGAAACATTGATGTGAGAGAGACACATCGGTTGCCTCCTGCATGGCCCTGACCTGGTGACCAGGGCCAGGGATCAAACCTGCAACCCAGGTATGTGCCCTTGACTGGAATCGAACCCAAGACCCTTTGGTCCAAGGGCTGAAGCTCTAACCGCTGAGCCAAACTAGCCAGGGCTGTTAATAATTTTTAACGTGAAATTTAGAAACAATGGAACGAACACAACTTGACTACATTGGTTGAGTTGTGACAGATACACCTGTGTTACTCATATCTCTGTTAAAAATTTTGGCCTAGATATTACTAACATAAATATTCATGATGCAAATATAGTACCCCCTTGATTTATAAAGAAATGTTGGTGAATAATCTGTATTTGTTGTGTTTAGAAAAAAAAAACTGTAAACCCACCCCCCTCCTTTTCCCTCTCTTTCTCTCTCTCCATGGAGTGATGAAAATGATAGATTACTTTAGCCAGTTTTGTGGTTTCATTCTTAAATGTGTTATGAATTTTTAAGTGTGCTCTTACACAACATGCTTAGTAAAATAATATTTTTTTAGAGATATGTTTCCTTACCACTGTGATACTTGCTGTTAACTCTTAAAAGTGTGAATGAGTTATTTTTTCTTTAGCAAATAACATTCTTCACCTTCTAAAATACTGATAAAGCATGTTTATGACCCGTACATGACATCCTATACATCCTATACAATAAACAAACAAACACACACACAGACAATGAAAAAAATTACTTCCTGAAATAGTCTCATAAGGGAAATAGGAAATCATTTTATTATTAGTAGAAATAGCTATTGGAAAACGAGAAACCGAAGGATAATAGCAAGGCTCTTTGGCAGAGTAAGTTTCTGGTGCCCGTGGGATCAGGAACATGAAGTGGAAGTACCTAGAAGGAGAATGTGTCCCGACCTCAAAGGCAAGGGGGCACTAGAAGAAGGTGAATGAATTTCAGTTTTGTAGTCTTGTTTAGGAAGTAATGAAATGTGATATTTAGATCATTTGCAGAAAATTTTCCAGGATTATATATTTTATTATTTTCCATTCTATTTACAGCTCTTGTATTCTTTTGGCTGTTAGATGTTTGGCTGTAAATACACCATACCATTTTGTAGTGGCCACTTATTTGGAAAATACCTGAAAAGGTTTAGGAGTTGCACGATAGTTGTTCAGTAAGAATCTCTGGACTGCATACTGTGTGCCAGCTAAATGCTTGGTAAAGGGCACAGTGATGGATAAAGAAGCGTTTTTGAGTGAATTGTTCTAACTTAGAAAAGAAATGGTAGTAAGAACTCAGGGAAAGACACTGAAAGGGGAGAGGCAAGAGTAATTGGGGTTAAGAACATCAGTGGTTGGCCAGTTCAGGAATTAGAAAACTACAGCTGTAGGCCAATCTAGCCACTACCTTTATTGGTACCTGTGATCATTTTTGAATAGCTGGGGAAAATAATTACAAGAAGAAGAATATTTTGTGATACATAAAAATTATATGAAATTCAGATATCAACACTATAAATAAAGTTTCACTAGGAGAGAGACATTCTCAATTTTTAAAAAATTGTCTGTGACTGCATTCCACGCCGCAGTGGCAGAGCTGAGCAGTTGGGACAGAGACTACACGTGCCGCTGAGCAGGAAAGAGGTGATACAGGAGTCCAAGGCTGCCGCTTTCACAAGGGCCTACTTGGGTTGGGGTCTGGAGAAAGGGGTTGACCTTTTCTGGCGTCTGCAAACCTGGCTTCAGAATTTTACATGTGTTCATAAGACTGTTCCGTCTGCCTGGGATCCTTAACGCTTATTTTTTCCTTCTGGAAGTCTGCAGTTTTGATAGTTGGGACTAGTCATTGTGCCTCTCAGACCAGCCTGGAATAAGAGGTCTGCAGTCTGAGTTTCTGTCGGGCTGTCCCAGGCCGAAGTAGTGTACTGGTGTGTGTACTTCAGTTCGCTGCCGGAGAAAGGAGTGCGTTCTGTATGGCCCCTCCTGAGAGCAGAATGAGTCCTCCAGTCTTCGCTTGGAATGTCCTTCTCTCTCGCGGACTGGGATGTAAACTACAACCATGAGCTTAGTGGTCTCCTGACTACTGTGGGTCCTTCTGGTGCACCCCCAAATATGTGGGTGATCTTGGGGCCCCTGGAACAGGCAAGTCTAGTGATTACATTGCTGCTCAGGACATTACAGATTGTAAGTTATAACTAACTCAACCAATCATTGCAAAACAAAAGACAAAATTAATTTTGAATGTTTCATTTTTAAGTCATAATGGAGTGTAGATTATTTTGTTATCAAATTACATGGCAAAGCGTTATGTTTACTATGCAGTGACACTCCTCACTGTGCTGGAAGAATACATAATGCCCTGACACTTTAGACTGAGAGTTCATCACGGTATTCCCAGTTCACAGGGAGGCAGCAGTTAGAAGAACTGGACAACTTAAAAATGGGATATTTGTTCACAGCAGAATGTCTTTACAAAAATAAATAATGAAAATGAGGCTGCAACTAAATTGAGTTTCTGATTGGCACTTTCGTTAGTCGAGCAAGAAAAGCCATTTATCAATAGTGATTCAATTAAACCATGTTTTGATCTTACCAGCTGAAGAAACTGTGTCCAGTCAAAGTAAACTTCTTAATTAGACATTAGGTGAGAACATTTGCTCAAAGAGTTGAGGACATGGCGAGCAACATTAGTAGTTTTTAAAAAAATCAAGACATCTGAAGTGGTTTTCTCTGGTTCTTGATTAGTCAACAGATGTTGCCAATACTGCTCAATTGTTGTTTATGAAAGGAGTCAATGATGAATTTGAAGTGATGGAAGAATCAGCCTCTCTGAATAGCCTGTGTGGCACAATTACAGATGACGGTATTTACAAAAAAACTAAGAAAACACCAATTCAGTACAAGCTGAAGTAGAATCTGCTAAGATGTGTTACAGCTAATGATGATAAAATATGTGTAAAACAGAAAAAGTCTTAGACAAATTTAAAAATTGGGACCATGTGGGATGTTTAAATCGTATAGTTATTCATTGTATTATTCACCAGCAGATACGTTGAGGAAAATATTGACTCTGTAATAACTTATTGAACCACTGGTGTTATTGGGGAACTTTATGTTTTACCCCCACAGGTTAGCCATTGTCAGTTCCATGAGTGTTTGTCAGAAGCTAAAGCTAAGTGTCTTGACTTGCCTGACTGCATAGCAGTTGGTGACTGAGTGGCAGAAATCCACTGTGATTTTTTTTTTCTTTTGAGCTCAGGGCTTAGAATTAAAATCTTTTTGAATGAGAAGAACTACTTTCAACTACTGTAACTGAATACTATATGGCTTGGGAACTTAGGTTCTGCTCAAGATTTCCTAATATTTCTTAATGAAGTTAATCCAAAATGATAGGCTGGAATGGAATTTACATATGAAATGCATGTCACATTAAAGTCATTTCGATGGCAGCTAGTGTTTGCATCACGAGCAATGTCAGCTCACTCTCTGCACTGCATGTGCTGTCAGAACTTACACCAAGAAGGAAGCTCTTCCTTCTCGCCCACGTTTGTAGCAGATACATTTTCTGAGCTCATACCAGTTCTAGCAGCATTTTGTAGACCTCAGTGCCAGAGCAAAGGAAATTCCCGTACTGCAAATCCAAGTGTGCAGCGACAACCGCCCACCTGGCCTTCATCCCAGGTGATCAATCTGCGTTGCAGTGGCGTGCTGCAAGGCGAGTACAAGGACAGTTCTGCAGCCGCCTTCCAAGTGATGAGTGTCTCAGTAAGATCACATGCTTCGGTGTTTGCCATCACCCATCTGTGCGGAAAGGCATTTTCAAAGACGAAATAGTGAAATCTCGTCACATGTCGGTATTAATAGAGGAACATTTGTAACTGGTATTGATGGTAGGGGGCATTATCTTTGAACCCAAATTAAGTAAAATATTATTCTCATTAATACACTTGTATTACAGAAACAATAGTACTCTCTCATTATTGTTATATTTTGAATTTTACCAATAAAAAACGTATGGAAATTTGTTTTGTCTACATATATAAATACCTGCATAATAACTTTGGCATTGCTTTCTGGTTGGAAAGCCTGGCCTGGAAAAATATTTACTGTCAAGCCCTTTACAGAAACAATCTGCCACGCCTTTGAAGTCGAATGCAGAGAGAGGTGTGACGGAAACGGAGAAATGATGCCCAGGGTTTCCGGCTGGGACACTGTGGCCCTGTTCCTACAGACGGAGTTCAGAGAGGAGAGTTGGTGGTGAGACAAAGAGGAGTAGCTGAATTTTGGACGTGGGTTTGAGATGTCTGTGGGAGATTTTCAGCAGCCAGTTGAAAATTTGAGTCTGGCGTTCAGGAGACAAAGTGGGGCGAGATGGGCTGTCATTAGCATAAAAAGTCCTGGAAACCAGGGGCGTGGTTCCAGCGCATTCTGGATTCCTTCAGAAAATACATGCATTTTCTACTATGTTTTCTGTTGTGAAACAGAGCTAAGAGTTCCTGAAATACAGACTCTGGTCACCGAGTAACTAACTACTGTTCTTTAACTTTGTACTAAGGGGAGTATTTCACGTTCTCTTCTTGACTGCCTGATACAATTCTCTCTTGCTGTATATAGCTTTAATTCTCAGCTACAGCACTTGAAGTCAAATTCAGAAGATCTGTTTTCAGGGCAGAAAGCATACATGCACTTTGGCTCCATCAATGTTGCTTGTAGAAACCACAGTGTTTTTATCAGGGGGAAAGCAAAAACTTGTTTACAGTGGAAAGCATAACAAAATCTGTGATCTTTTTGCCTGAGGACTCTTTCCAAAACAACTTACTGTAACAGACATCTAAGGTCAGTATTTCCTAATTAAGACTACTCAGCATGGAGCTTGCATTGACTCCTTCCTTTCTTACACACACACTCTCACTCTCTCTCTTCCTTCCTTAATACCATGTGTAGTTCAAGTTCTTAGTCAGCATGCAGGGGCCATGCTTTTTTTAGCTTAAAATAATATGATAGAGAAAGATCTTTTACTTCATATCACTGAGTTTTGCCCTTTTGTGAAACCAAATTTAAAAATCCAACATGCTGAGTATGTATATCTTTTTGTTAGCCAGCTGTGAGCAGAGAAGTGTTTGATAGTTGAGTATATTAGGAATACTTTTTGTATCTGGAGTACATAGGATGAAGCACTGGCCTGAAGAGGCAACATACTTATCTGCTTTCTGGTTTGGGGTGAATGCTTCGTTCTAGTGAATATTCAGTAAATATTTGTTCAGTCAAACTGAAAAAAAAATCAGCAAAATAGGGAGTTATCAGTTGGAGAATAAATAAAATTAGAAAGGAAGAAAGGAGACCCTCATAGATGAGTTGTTCTACTTCTTGAAGAATATGTAAAGTGACAAAAAAAAAAATGGGGCTTTGGTTTGATTCATCCATACTTTTTATTTTACTCTTAGCTGATTTATTTCTTTTAAGATAAATTTAACTCCCTGAAGAAAGATAGTTTTATTTTTGAGCTCTCATGAATAGAAATTACTCAGGAATATGTAGTATTCCAATTTTTAATATAAAAAGTTCAATAAGGTAGAAAGGGAAGCGGCAAGTCAGTTGAAAGATGGATCTAAACTTATAAATGGACATTCCTACAGTCATCCTTTATTTTGTATCCTACTATTCTGCCTTTTACTCTCCCACATCTTTTAGTTTTTTAATTATGGAAGACTTGGAACATACAGAAAAGAGAGGGTAGATTTTCAGCAGCCAGTTGAAAGTACTCACCAGGCTGCACTAATTACCATTGAATGGGCAATCCATTCTAGTTCATCTGTTTTCCACCATCCCCTGCCCCTTTTTTGCCACAGCACAACTGAATTATTTCGGAGCAAATTTCAGACATTGTGTTATTTAAGTGGTAAATACAGCAATTATGTATCTCTAAAGAAAAGATCGTGGTCATTCTTTTTCCTTTATGGAGAGAGGGAGGGAGAGACCAAGAGAGTCAATACCATTGTCATCCCTAAAATTAAATTAATAGATATCCTTACTGTCAACAAGCCCCAGCGTCAGACTTTCATAGTTGGTGCTCTCCCTCTTCCTCTCCCTCTCCCTCTTTCTCTCCTCCTTCTACCACCATCTTTACAATTGGTTCTTTTAAATCAGGACCCAAAGGTGATCCACACATAGCTTTAGGTTGATGTGTGTACCACCACAGCACTGGTTATGTGTCCAAACTGGCCATTAGACTCACAGGACTTAACTGACTTTAATCTAATACTGCTTTTATTTTGATTCATAGAAGGACCAAGGGCAAGAGACATAGCAGGTACAGCATCTTCATCTCATCAGGAAGCCCAGCCTGCTTACCCTAATACACACCTCCTTGTTCCTCACCTGTATTAAGAATTTCAACAGCCATAACTCAGAGCCAAGGTGTGTGGATGCCACCTTGACCTGGTGAGGATTCAGCCTCAAGTATTCACTAATTTTTTATATCATTCTGTTATGTGGCCCAAGGCCTAGAGTGAAATAGAAAGAGAAAATGCTAGCCAGCCTCCTTTTTGATATCAGGTAGAAAATATTGGTCTTTCACCATTTATCATGATGCTTATTGTGGGTTTTATCTGGTTGAAGAAGTTTGATTCTGTTCCTAATTTACTAAGAATTTTAATCATAAATTAGTTTTCTCAAATGCTTTCTCTTTATTTGTTGAGATGATCATATGCATCTTCTTTTTTAGTCTGTTAATATGGCGAAGTACATTGATAGATTTTTAAATGTTAAATCAACTTTGAGTTGCTAGTACAAATCCCACTTGATTTTGATGTATTTTATGCATTTTTAAAATTCAATTTGCTAAAATTTTGCAAATAATTTTTAAATCTATGTTCATGGGAAATGTTGGTCTATGGTTTTCTTGAAGACTAGCTTTCATATCAGGGAAATGCTGACCTCATCTTTTTATTGGTGTGTTGAGACCATTTACATTTAAAGAGATTATTGGTGTGTTGGATTTAATTCTTGCATTTGCTATCTTCTATTCATTCTATATGCTTTTGATTTCTTTTTTCCTTTTCTCTTGCTGGAAATGTGAATTTTTATTATTATCTTTCATCATTTTGGTTCCATTTTCTTAGTAAAGGCTCTACAGTGTATAGTATTTATATTTAAATTACTTTAATTTACCTCCAATTTATATTATACCACTTTAGATACAGTTTCAGAACCTTGTAGCAGTATACTGTTATTGCATGCCCGATAACTTCTTCATTCAGTTGTTCCACATGTTAGAGTTCTATATATTGTAAACTGCATGATACGTATGATCTTCTATCAGTCCATTTGGCCGGAAGCACGTCTTCCTAGTGTTTTATTTAGCATTTTTTGTACTGGTATTCCTGAGAGAGGTTGTAGGATTTTTTTGTATTGCTGTTATGTTTGTTTAATAAGAAAAGTATTGGATAATTTCCTTGTTATTCTGTTTTTGGAGTAGTTTATATAGAACCATCTGATCTTGAAAAGTTCGATGAAGGAGAGTACTTTAGAGTCCTTGTTTCTGCTCTAGTAATTGAATATTTTTGTCTTCCTGTCTTTTCTGGGATCAGTTTGCTAAAGTGTATTTTTCTAGAAAATTATCCATTGCAGCTAGATTTCCAAAATAATTTACATAAGTCTGTGTAAAGTAGTCTCATATTTTAAAAACTTTTCTGTTTTGATGGTTATTTCTTCCCTTCCCTTTCAAATGTTGCATGTTTTTACTTTCCGCCTCGCTTCCTGATTAGTTTAGTGTTTGTACAGTTTTTATAAAGTCATCTTTATTGGCTTTTTATTCTGATTTTAAGAGTAAACATATTTATTTTAAAAGGGCTTAGAAAATTTGGAAGAAGCACAAATAATAGGATAAAAATCAGCTCACGCACTGCCCTGAGATAGCTATTGTTAACAGTTTGGTAACATTTCAGTGGTATGCATATAATTGCATTTAATTTAACACAGTTGAGATCAGCTTTCTGGGTCCCTGCTTGTATTAGTATCCTATAGCTGTCATAACAAAGTACCACAAACTGGTGGCTTCAAACAGCAGACATTTTTCTCTCACAGTTTCAGAGGATGGAAATCCAAAGTCAAGGTGTAAGCAGGGCCTGGCTTGCTCCCAGCAGAACCTGAATCCCTGCACTTCCTTGCACGTGGCCTTCTTTCCTCTGGTGTAGGTCTGAATGTCCCTGTTCTTACAAGGACACTAGCCTTGGGATTAGGGCCCATCCGAATCCAGTCTGACCTTATTTTAACTTGATCATGTCTGCAAAGACCCTATTTCCAAATAAGGTAACCTTCACAGGTTTTTGGTGCTATACTATTTAATACACTACAATATTCTATTGTTATTTCCCTTTCTATTTCTTTCTTTTCTTTTTTTTTTAAACTCCTGTTGTGGTTATTTTTTATTTATTTAATTATTTTTAATCCTCATCCGAGGACATTTTTTTCATTTTTTTGTACAGACAGAGTGGGAGGGAGAGAGAGGAAGAGAGAGAGAGGGAAACATCGATGTGAAAGGGACACATCGAGTGGCTGCCACCCGCATGACCAACCAGGGCTGGGGACAAACTGCAACAGAGATACATGCCCTTAGCGGGAACTGAACCCGGGTCTCTCCGGACCGCAGGCGGACGCTCTAACCGCTGAGCCAATCCGGCCAGGGCCCTTTCTACTTATTTCAAGGCCTTTTTTTTTTTTTTTGGTACTTAAAATTTTTTTTCCCTTCATTGATTTTAGAGAGAGAGGAAGGAAACGGGGGAGAGAGAGAGAGAGAGAGAGAGAGACATTGATAAGAGAGAACATTGACTGGCTGCCTCCTGCATCCTCTCCACTGGGGATCTGGTCCACAATCTGGGCTCGTGTTCTAACCGGGAATTGAACCAGCAACCTCTTAGTCCATGGGTCGATGCTCAATCACTGAGCCACACCAGCCAGACTTTTTTTGTACTTTTATTTCTATTAATTTTAGGGGCTGCTACTGGGCAGAATCACCACTAGAGTATATCAGCATTGTGACGTGCTAGCAGCTAGCTGTACTTACAGTTTACCCATAAACACGAATTCCCATTATGACCTAACAAAGCATCATTGTAGAAACGAGAAGCAGAGCTCCTTCAGTTCCCTTAGAGCTTAAAACTCGGTTACTTTTTGAACAGGAGAATTTTCTTTCTTATACCATTTTTGAAAATCATTTAACTGTTTACATATAAGTGAATCCAATGAAAGTGGTGTTTCTCAAACCCTAATTAAGATTTATAGGAAAGCAGCCCTGGCCGGTTTGGCTTAGCGGTTGGAGCGTCCGCCTGCGGTACAGAGAGACCTGGGTTCGGTTCCCACTAAGGGCACGTACCTCGGTTGCAGTTTGTCCCCGGCCCTGGTTGGTCGTGAGGGTGGCAGCCACTCGATGTGTCCCTTCACGTCGATGTTTCTCTCTCTCTCTCTTCCTCTCTCTCCCTCCCACTCTATCTGAACAAAAAATGGAAAAATGTCCTCGGGTGAGGATAAAAAATAAAAATAAAAAGAAAGATTTATAGGAAAGCAAATAGTTAATCAAACTGTATCATCAGAATATTAAACAATTATACTGGTGGCTTGAGTGGGTCCTTGTTGTTGGTTGGTTTGATTGACCAGCTGTTCCTGGACCTTTTTCGTGATATCCATCCTGGCCCTCACATATTCTTAACATTCTCTAGTCAGCTCTCAATTTCTTTAAGAAATGTTGATTTATGATCTGCAGTGCTATTTTTATAAATCAGTGGCGATTTCTTTTTCTTTTTTTAAATTTTTTATTTATTTATTTATTTTGGTTATAGATGTTTCTCATTTTTCCTCCATTGACACCCTTCTCCCCTTTCCCTCCACCCCATCCTCAGCTTTGTTGTCTATGTTCATTAGTTATGCATACATGCATGTAAGTTCTGTGATTTGTCTCTTCCCCCATGAACCCCCTATCCTCTGAGGGTTGTCTATGTCTCTGGGTTAATTTTGTTCAGCAGTTTGTTTAGTTCATTATATTCCACAGATATGGGGGTACACAGGTGATAGTATAAACATCCTCTACAAAGTCTTCTTTAAGACAACCCAGTTTTAAAAAGTGAAGTAGAATTTTTCCTAATAGTTTTTTTATTATTTAAAAGATCAGCCATACACGATCTCTTCGTAGTAGTTACAGGTTTAAAGTTCTATTTGTCAGGCCCTGGCTGGTTTGGCTGAGCAGTTAGAGCCTTGGTCCCCGGACCAGAGAGTCCCAGATTCCATTCCCGCTAAGGGCACGTACGTACCTCGGTTCGTCCCTGGTCCCGGTTGGATACCAACCAATCGATGTGTCTCTCTCACGTTGATGTTTCTCACTCTCTCCCTTCCTCCCTTTCTCTCTCCCACTCTATCTGAAGATTAATGCAAAAGTGTCCTCGGGTGAGGATAAATAAAGTTCTATTTGTCAGAAGGTCAAAGAAAGTAGACGTCACGATTATTGCTACTGATTTGTTTTATGTTATTGGATTAGGTAACGTGGGGACGTCTAGGTGTTTTAAAAACTCATCCAAAAAGGTCATAGTTGTTTGAAGGTCATAGTTCTGTAAAGGTGCCCTCCATCTCCACACCAGCACCCCATCCCTCTAATCAGCTTGCTGTGCCCTACAAAGAACTATTACAGTAAGGGTTTTTATGGTTTACATCAACAAGGAACTTGATCATAGGGTTTTTGTGAACAGAGATCACTTGAACCCTGGCCGGTTTGGCTCAGCGGACCAGAGAGACCTGGGTTCGGTTCCTGCTAAGGGCATGTACCTCGGTTGCAGTTTATCCCCGGCCCTTGTTGGGGTCATGGGGGTGGCAACCACTTGATGTGTCCCTTTCACGTCGATGTTTCTCTCTCTCTCTTCCTCCCTCACTCCCTCCTGCTCTATCTGAAGATAAATGCAAAAATGTCCTCAGGTGAAGATAAAAAAAAAGAGAGAGATCACTTGATTTATAGAATGCTCTATGAAAGTAATGGCAGTCTGGAGGGACATGAGTGTCGCCAGGAGTGCTTGGCTCTCCAAGCAGCTCCTGTCCCTGAAGAAAAAGGTCTCTTAACTCTTTTCCGAGCCCTGCACCCCCAGTCCCCACCCATCAGTCTTCTTTATCGAGGAATCATTTACATTGTGGTTCATGTCGTGGTGTCAGCTTTCCCCAAAGGTGCCCTCCTCAGACTAGTGAGTCATTTCATTTCCCTGATGATGGCTTATTCCAGAGCTTTCATAATCACGTTTGGTCTCGTGGGACCAAATGTTACACTGTCACGGTCAGGATTAGAGTCTGACTTTTGATAACATGTCTCAAACTGGAGTTAGCAATTTCTTCACCTGAGGAAATGTTTCTGGATCGAATCCTATAAACTTCTCTAATAGTAATGTTACGGGTCTCACATTTGTGCCTCAGTCATTACTCATATACTATGGAGAAATAAATTCAAATGATGATAACATTACCAGATTGTCAGCATTATCAAACGCAATCCAGTATCAGCCAGTTATCTTCTTTGTCTGAGTGTTTTGTCTTTAAGATGAATGATAAGGTTCTTATTATTTCATTTTAGCTGATGTTACTTATCTATCTTCTGTAAGTGAAATTAATAACTTTTAAAAAATTGTAGCTCTATATTATGATCACTGGAAATGAAGAAGAGCACTTATGTCATTGCCCATTCAGGGCAGCAGCTCTCAGGCTTCATTCAGAATGAAAGAGTAGGCTTCGTTAGAAGAGATGCATCACACTTCCATGAACGCTTTTCAGTTCACAGTAAAACCCTTAGAAGTATGTTACGCTGTAGCAGTATGGTGTGTGTGCAGAGGTCGTGCAGTACCCTAGGGATCCGTGAGGGAGGCTCTGTGTTCACCCCGTTGTGATACATTTAGATTATTGCATATGTTCAGAACTGAGGTTTTACAGATGCTTTTACAATGTCTTCTCTCTCTCTGTGTTACCAACTCATATAGGAGTATGTGTTTCTTCAGTTCATGGATAATGCAAGTGCATGGCAGATGTATGCTCTGTATTAAAACAGTCGTTGGGTTGAACTAGTGTTATTTGTGTTTACAAGTTACTCACTCGTTCTGGTTGTTTAGACCAATTTCTGACGGAACCATTTTTAAATGATGTTTTCTCTGTTTGTTCCTTCCATGTAGGTAGCATACATTGTTATCAAACTCTGATTTATATGTTTGCTGTTTTATTTTCCCATATTTTGTATGCTTAATTGATTATCTGGAGTAATATTTTTGGCCTATAATAATGGACAGTTTGGCCAAGATAACAGTTTGTTGGGCTGTTCTAAAAGGTTTCAGGTGGCTTTTAAGCAGACCTCTCTTTTCACTTGCCAGGTAAAAGAATTAGAGTTTATTTTTTGCCCTGGCCGGTTTGGCTCAGCGGTTAGAGTGTCCGCCTGCGGTCCGGAGAGACCCGGGTTCGGTTCCCGCTAAGGGCACGTACCTCGGTTGCAGTTTGTCCCCGGCCCTGGTCGGTCGTGCGGGTGGCAGCCACTCGATGTGTCCCTTTCACATCGATGTTTCTCTCTCTCTCTCTCTCTCTCTCTCTCTCTCTCTCTCTTCCTCTCTCTCCCTCCCACTCTGTCTGTACAAAAAATGGAAAAATGTCCTCGGATGAGGATAAAAAAAAAAAAAAAGAATTAGAGTTTATTTTTTGAGAATCTGAGAGATGTGCCATGTAGATTTTTCTGACCCGAGCTTCTATGCATATCATAATTGTAAAGCTTTAAAAGAAGTGGCACTGTATTAATTTTTGGCAAGTGTATTTTTTTTTATACATTTAGGGCTCTGTGTCCTGTATTCCTGGTGGTCAAACTGACACCTGAACTCTGCTGCACACCTTTAGTAACAGAAAACACCAACTAACTAACCTAAGGTAGTCAAGCATGAAGTAATCTAAAAACCCTGGCACACATCTTATGTGGTATTGAAAGCCTTGAGACTCTTAAACAAATGAGATTCTTCTCTGTACTTGAAAACAAATGCAAAGTGTGAAGATACTTTAAAATATATATTAATATTTATATTTGTATTCTGCTTTAAAATTGAATTTTTTATTATACAAGTAGGAGAAGAGTAGATACTATGTCAAAAAATTGTAGTCATCATTTTTGTTCAATATTTAACAAGGTATCTGGGCACCCCCTCAGCTACAAGCCTCACCTCACCCCGTTGTGATTCCGCATGCAGATGGGGTGGCTGCTTGGAACCCCTGGCTGTCCCGTCCTGAAGAGGCTCCCTCTGCCTGGGGAGCGCCTCACAGGGCCGAAGTCTAGTGCGCAGCATGACGGGGCCCCTGGGCTGTCTCCCAGAGCCGGCACCTGCTTCCTCTGGGTGCTCCCCAGACTTCCCAAAGTGCTCACAAGGCCAGAGGCCTAAAGGGCGTTGACAGCACCATCACCTCCCCCATCTCTTCACAAGAGGGCGTAGGCTCCTGACTCATCACACCTCCTTTGCTGCCTGTGGTTACATCAGTGTCTTCCATCTGGCTGGAGTCAAGTTTTCATGCCCTGAAGCCATTTGCTCCACGAAGATGATGATAATGATGATGATGGTGATGATGGTGATGATGGAGGAGGAAGCCATGTGCACAGTTGATGGGGATGTAAATGGATGCAGCCACTGTGGAAAACAGTATGGAAGTTCTTCAGAAAGATTAAAAAATACAACTACCATATGATCCAGCAATCCTGCTTCTGGGTATTTGTCTGAAGAAAATGAAAACATGAGCTCGAAAATATGTTGCACCCCTGTGTTCACTGCAACATTATTCATGACAGCGAAGGTACGGAAACAACTTAAATGTCTATCAGTAGATAATGAATGAAAAACAAAAATGAGAGAGAGAGAGAAAATGAAATATTATTTAGCCACAAGAAGAATGAAACCTTGCTGTTTGTGACAACATGGATGGACCTTGAGGACATTAAGTTAAATGAAATAAGTCAGGCAGGGAAAGACAAAACTGTATGCTCTTTTCTATATGTGGAATCTAGAAAATCAAACTTATAGATACAGAGAACATATTGATGGTTGCCAGAAGCAGGGTGTGGGATAAATGGGTGAAGGGGTATATATATTTAAAAAAATTTTTAAAGTAAAAACAAAAAACCAAGCCATTTAATGAGTACCTATACTGTTACCGCCTTTTCTAAGTAAGTTACAAATACTAACTTTTTGTTCTTCCCGCCAGTGTTGTGAGGTAGGGACTCATTCTGAATTTATAGATGAGGCAAAGAATGCTAAAGTAATGTATTTACTTAAGGTCACAAAGCTAGGAAAACCCCAGGCTGGAGTTTCTAACCTCAAGGATAACTTGCTGTAAAGTGACAGCACTATCTGTACGTGTAGCTTTATCCCTGGCTTCTCTGTTTCATGTTGCAGGAGGACATGTCTTAAGAGGCTATGTGTGAGGGGTGTGCCTCTGGTTTCCAACAGCCTTAGGCTCAAGTCCTGGCTCAGTCACCCTTTCACTGTGTCCTCGGGAAAGCTACTATTTTATAAAATAGTAGCACATTCATGCAATCGTTCTGAATGTGTGTGTGCCGTTAGGGAGGTCATGCTGGGGACAAAGTCCCTGTCTTCATGCAGTTTAGTTCCTGGTGGGCAAAACAGGGACACGAAAACAAAAGTCTGTTCTGTGTAAAATTGTTAGTGATAAGGACAATGAGGGAAATAAAGCAGGCTGAGGAGATGCAGAACAATGAGGGCATGTTTTGGACAGAGAAGTTTTAGGCATGGGCTTTGAGATGGTGATATCAGTGAAGAAAGCAAGAGAGAGAACCATGCAGATATTTGGGCACGAGCGCCCCAGGCAGAGTCAGGAGGCCTTGGCTGGAGGGTGTGTGACCTGGAACCACAAGGAAGCCAGCGTGGATGGAGTGGATGGAGCGGAGAGACTGGTCGGACAGGAGACTGGGTAATCAGAAACCAAGACAGGCTTTGGATTAGATTCACGGTGTGCATTGGCGTGAGCAGGGTTTGGCATGACCCAGTGGCCATCTGAGAAGTACTGTTTGGCTGTTGCGTGGGGCATCTGTAGAGGAGCCAGGATGGAAAGAAGGGAGAATGGAAAGGGGCTGTAACAGTCCGGGTGAGAGGCGATGGAAGCATATTCCTACGTGAGCACCCCTGCCCAGATTTTCTTGTCACAGATGTACAAGACGTCACCTGACCACACTGGTTAAGATTGCCTCTGTCACTCTGCATTGTTGTCCCTATGCCTTGTTTTTTTGTTTGTTTGTTTTGGTCTGTATTTCCCTCACTTTCTTTCTTTCTTTTTTTTTTTTGTTCAGATAGAGAGGGAGAGAGGGAGAGGGAGAGGGAGAGGGGGGGAGAGAGAGAGAGAGAGAGAGAGAGAGAGAGAGAGAGAGACATCGATGTGAAAGGGACACATCGAGTGGTTGCCACACGACCCAACCAGGGCCGGGGACAAACTGCAACCAAGGTATGTGCCCTTAGTGGGAACCAAACCCGGGTCTCTCTGGACCGCAGGCCAACACTCTAACCGCTGAGCCAGACTGACCAGGGCCCTCACTTTCTAATACACCACATCCTTTACTTGTTTATTTAGGTTTATTTTGTGTTTTTTAATCCTCACCCAAGGACACTTTTGCATTTATCTTCAGATAGAGCTGGAGGGAGGGAAGGAGGAAGAGAGCGAGAGAAACATCGATGTGAGGGAGACACATCGAGTGGGTGCCACCCACACGACCCCAACTGGGGCCAGGGACAAACTGCAACCGAGGTACATGCCCCTAGTGGGAACCGAACCCGGGACTCTCTGGTCTGCGTGCCAACGCTCCAGCCACTGAGCCAAACCGGCCAGGGCTGTTAGGTTTATTTTGTATTGATATTCATCACTTGCCAGAATGTAGGCTCCCCAAGGACAGGGACTGTTCTCGATCTGCTCTCTGATGTTTCCCAGATGCCTTGGACAGAGCCGGCCTGTGTGTGTGAGCTCGGTGGATTGTAACTGAATGGGTGGCTCACGTGGTGATGGAGAAAGTGAAAAGAGGTTGGATTTGGGGTACATCTGGAAGATGAAGCTGACAAGATTTTCTTCTGGATGATGACAGACTTTTCTGGAAATTATTCTGATAGATTGGAGGTAATAAATTTAGCTTGGTGCTTGACATACAAAGCAACTTCAGTAAGCATGGATGTAATTATACCATTATAGCCCCCATGTTCAGGAAAGAGTTACATTGTGCTCTTTTATGTGAAAGTAACTTAATGAAAGAAAACACAGATCCAGGTCAGCAATCTATGGCCCATAGGCCAAACCTAGCCTGTTGCCTTTTCTCGTAAATAAAGTGTAATTGCAACACAGCCAGGCTCGTTCACTGACGGAATGTCTGTGGCTGCCTCTGCAGCACTGAGTGGCTGCAGCAGAGGCTGTGTGGTCCTCCAAGCCTGAAATAGTTCTCGGACTCCGTAGGAAACGTTTGCCAACTCCTGGTGCAGAGCATTAAACTGAGTTTATGGTGTTATGTATTTTACAGTATAGATCGTAATACCATTTCAGAAGTTGTTACAATGAAGTAATGTTGATGAAAGCAAATAGTGAACAATAAGAATGTTTGATCATGAATCAGTATTGAGTTATCTTGACAGAACTGATTTATTTATAAAAACCAATCGGCAGAATTGAGAGGGAAGTTCCACAAGTGGCACTCCAGTTACCACCTCCCCCACCCCCGTCTCTCTAGGCAGTTTGCTGTATTTCCTTCTGGAGAGACAGTCCGTTCCTCTTCCTGCCCCCCAGTATTCACTTGTGAAATCCTGCTTTCTGACTAACGTCTGTTCTAAATTCTGGAGAGGAAGGTCCATGAAAGCTTTCCTGGTTCCCCATCCCAGTTATGGCTATTCCCTCCTTTGCTCGGCCATTCCTGTGTTCCTTGTCACATTGTTCCTTTTGAGTAATTACTTGGGTACTTGTCTTGTTCTTCCCTATTGGACTTTTCTAACTGATGACATGGTATTTTGTACAGAATAGGTCTCCAATAATTATAGAATTCAGTTGATTTGATCTAACACATGTTTACATTTGATGCGCTTTAGTACTAATTTTCTATTCAATTTTAATAACAAAAAAAATAAAATGCTGATTACAACCCACAATTTGGAAAACTGTGCTTTAAGGTACTTTTGTGGTTGGCTGAGATAGATGGTTATTATGATAAGTTTTGAAATTGCCTCTGAGTCTACCCTCAAGTAGAGTCAATCATAGGATAGATTTGCCAAAGTGGTTTCATCCCTTGCTGCTGCTGCTTCTACTGCTCTTGCTAATGTTTCAGGTTCTACGAGGGCCATGGTCTTCCATCAAGTGAACATGTAAATAGATGGTTTGAAAATTCTAAAGGCCCTGTATAGCCACAGGTTCTGCAACTGTCGAGTTGACCAACCTCAGATTGAAAATATTCAGGGTGGTGGTGAAAAGTTACATTGTTGCTGACCTGTACTATGTAGTTAGGCCTATGATGGTTACATCTATACTGAATAGACTTTTTTCTTCTTGTTGTCCCTATACGATACAATATAACAACTATTTACATAACACATTTTATTAGTATTATAAGTAATTTAGAGGTGATTTAAAGTATATGGGAGGGTGTGCATAGGTTATTTGCAAATACAACATTGTTTTCTATAAGGGGCTTGAGCATCCATGGATTTTGGTATCTGTGGGATGTCCTGGAAACAGTCCCCTACAGATACTGAGGGATGATTGTATGACATACACTGGACACATAGCCACTTAAAGTAACACACATTTATCTTCTCATCATGTTAGAAAGTCAGGAGTCAGGAGCCTGGGTACAGTTTAGAGTCCTGTGACAGGCTGTGATCAAGGTATCTGTGAGGGCTCAGTTTCCATCTGAAAGTTTGACCCGGGAAGGAGAGTTGTCGGGAGCATTAAGTTCCTGGCCGCCTCTGGATTGAGGGCCTCAGTTTATCGCTGGCTGTTAGTCAGAGGCCACCCTCAGTTCCTTGCCACATGTCCCTCTTCATAGGGGAACTTACAACGTTGCAGCTTTTTCAAAGCCAACAAGTTTTCTTGCAGGATAGATGTTATACAGGGGTGGGCAAAAGTAGATTTACAGTAGTGAGTATGAGAAACACATATTCTTGTGCTACTGTTTATTAACTATTGTCTTATTTTCTATACAAACAGTTGTAAACCTACCCCTGTATAATGTAATTATGCAAGTGACTTCTTATCATTTTTACCATATTTAATTAATTAGAAGCAAGTTATAGATCCCACCACAATTAAGAGGAAGAGTTGATACAAGGCCATGAATACCAGGAGGTGGATTATGGGCCCACCTTACAGTCTGTTAGCAAGAGGCCCATACATCCAAGTATAATGCATTTTTATTGGAGATGTCCACGAGAAGTGATATGGTTTGTTTATTTCTGTTTTAAAACCTCTTGGCTATTAAAATGGTCTGTTGTTTGATAATTAGTAAAAATAAGCAAGATGTATTAAGCTCTTCTAGTAGATAGGTTGTAATTAATTAGTAATTGTAGCCGAATTTATTGTTGTATTCTGCTGTTTCCTAACAATTCTCCTAGTGAATAGGGTAGAGAGAGGATGAATCTTGACCTCTTGATAGAATCAGAAGTTGTTGATTGTTTCTTCCATTTTTAATCCCTTTTCTTTAGCTTCCAAATAGGTCCTCTTCTGGTTCTCCTTCTTCCTTTAACTTTGATCCTTCCCATTCTTCTCTCCTGGATTATTTTCTTTTTTTAATATTGTAGTTTAATCACTTTAATCTCTATACACCATTCATACACTCAGCAAGTATGATTTAAGAGACAGGATAATAATTCTGAACTTGATTTAGTAAGCTGGAAGTTTTCAAACTGGGTTCTGATGAGACTGCAGGGTTCTTGGGGTATAAGTGGGAAGCTGAGTAGATGGAGCTAGAGGTATAAATCAATGCTGCTCCACTGTAGCCTGTCCTGTCTGGTTAAGGATTTGTCACTGGTCTAAAACAAGATACACACAGAACAGAGAGTAAGTGCTCAGAAACTTCTGTGTGGTAAGTATGTTTGTTTTGGTACTTTAGTTGCAAGTAATATTACACTGTGTCACAACCAATGCTTTTATAACACCTCTCACAAACATTTAAGGTATGGCTTGATTCTCCCTGGCAATATGTGTGGCATGAAAACTTATTCCTTAGTGACGGGCTGTATTTACTGTAAATATTTCTAAAACTGTTGCTAATAATACAAGTCTAATTAATGACTTTTTAAATGGTCCTATTTACTGATACTAACTCCAGTTGACTTTTGGTTGTGACTAAATGAAAGTATTGTCAACTTCTAAGTATGGGCGGGCTGCACAGACAGACCCCCCAGGCCCTGCAGTCTGTTTTTATGGTATGTCTTTGTTGGGTTTATAGCTCCTCTCCATTTTATTTTCTAGATCATTTCTGGGAGATTACTACATCTCATTGCATTACATTTGCGGGGGATTAACTACTTTACCTTTGTTCACAGATAGGACCTAAATTTGGTCCTTGGAGCGGTGTTCTTGCTACATGTAATTATTTAATGTCCTCTTCAAATAGAATTCACGTTCAAATAGATGTAGCAGCCTTCCTTCTACCTGGAGTGTTTCTTTCTCCTTTTGGATAGGAACTGGAGTTTGGGGTAAGAATTCCTCTGAATGGAAGCCAGTTCCCCATACCAGTGGACTCAACCCGTGAGCCCGAGGACACAGTAGTTGTTCACGTTAATACGAGGAAGAGGGAAACCTGCTGAGCGAATGTGATAAAAGCTATTATTTTTCTTTCTTTTTTTTTTCTTTATTGATTTTAGAGAGAGAGGAAGGGAGAAGGAGAGAGAGAGATAGAAATATCAATGAGAGAGAACATGCGTGCCCCCCACTGGGGATCGGGCCCACAATCTGGGCATGTGCCCCAATTGGATCGGGCCTCCCACTGGGGATCCTGCATGTCCCCAACTGGGGATAGTGCCCACAATCTGGGCATGTGCCCTGATCAGATCGGGTTCCCCACTGGGGATTCTGCATGCCCCCAAATGGGGATTGGGCCCACAACCTGGACATGTGCCCCAACTGGGAATCGAACCGGTGACCTCTTGGGCATGGGTCTACGCTCAACCGCTGAGCCACACCCGCTGGGCAAAAGCTATTACTTTTTCCTCCTAAATATAGCAGTTTCTGTCTGTAAGATATTTTATGCTCTTATAAAGTTTCCTTTGTGTTTTTCTTTCTTGTTTTTTTTTTTTTTGAGAGACTTGTTTTTTTCAGGTGTTTTGATTTGGGGGGGTTATAAATGGAATTGTTTATTTTAGAGAAGGTCAGGTTTAGAAGTCATCACTCATCATGTGCCTATCTCTCTTTTTTATTTTTAAACAGCACATGAGTGCCTGACTTGCACGTGGTATTTCTTGCTTGGCAGGCTGGTGCCAGACTCAGTGTCTTTTGTTTTTAAGAGATAAATGTCTGGTGGTTTTTATTTTGCTGTGAGACACATATGAGTCATGCTATCATGAACTATACCCTCCCTTCAAACCTCTAATTGTTTTGGACAACTTACCTATACCTCAACATCTACAGGCTAATGTGTTAAAAATTTCAACTTTGTGTCTGTTTATAAAGGTTGATTAGTCATCTGTACTTTTCATTCCTTTATAGGTTAATATAATTATTTTTTAGTTGAGTAAATTACCAATCCAGTAGGCATTAATACTTTTATTTGTATACTTGCATATTGATTGCAAATTTAGAAAAAGATGAAAGAAAAACTCTAGCCCTCAGTCTCTGTGACTTACTTTCTCCTTGGTCATGGATAGTACATTAATGTTTTTAATCCTGTGAATTATACTCCTGAGTGCAGTGACTCATGATGTTTTTTGTTTTAAGTTTTAGAAATGATCCTTGGATTAAAAAAAAGACAGCTGAAATAGTTCCTATTACTGAAGAGTGTGTTCAGCATGATCAGAATCATCTTCATTTCCCCAGTATGTTATGACCAGTGGTATGTGTCATGACTAAGGGAATGGATGTGGGAGCCGGACTGTCTGCGCTTGTATACTGGCTCCACCACTTAACCGATTTTGCGATGTTTGTGAAATCACGTTGTTTCTCTGTGCCTCATTTTCTGCCCTGTGATATAGGGAATAATAGTAATGCCTACCTCATAAGGTTGTTTTCAGGATGAACTATATACGTAAAGTCCCTATAACAACTCTTGATAAGGTTTAGCTCTCATTGGTCGTTTTTTTTTTTTATTGTCTTGATTGACAAGTGGTTTGTTAATAACCACAGCATTTTATTACTGATCTAGGGTTTAAGTTTTTGAAAACTGAAAATTTTCAGTACAAACCACTTTTTTGTGTATAATTTAAAAGAAATGAACAATTGGAGCTAAACACTTTTCACTATCAAGATCTATTGCAAAGTATTTTAACTGTTAAAAAATAAGAAAAGTTGTCCATGGAGTTATGGAAGCCTAAGTAATGTGTTTTCTGCCTTTTTCTCATTCTGTGTTCTTTTAGCATTTGCTAATAAGTTCCTAGTTGAAAACATAAAGACAGACGATTTTTAACAGAGTAGCTACCACATGTTATATGTCTTATATCTAGAAGTTACGTTTTTATTAAGTTACTGCTTAAGTTTTCTTGACTGTTGATACACTTCCACATTATTGTTTTAAATAGTCTTTTTTGGGGGGTGGGGGTGACATTTCCTTGAACATTCACTTAGAGTATCAAAAGAAGTTTTTGTTTGTGGTTGGAAAAAATGTCCTTAACCTGCCAACAGAACTTAAAATTGCATAAGAAAATGGGTGTTGATGCTGAGAAATCATGTGTAGGCAGCAGATCTCTTGTTCTGTCTGAAAACAGTGATGAAATACAAACAACAAATGTGGATTTGCTCTTGGTCTATTTTAGTGTGGGAAAGACAACTTTGGAGTGGGAGAACATTTCTGCTTTTTAAATAAACTTTTATTATATTTAGGCATGGGATTTTGTTGGCAATCATTTTAGGAATCACAGAAAGCTAATTTCTATAAAATCACGGCTGTGCCTGTTTCATTATCTTTGTGTTGAGATTTAGCAGGAGTTTATAACTTGGGATTCCTTGTTGAACTTTAGGTGATCTGTGAACTCTTAAAATTGTAGAGTTTGCTTTCATTTTGAAGCTTTTATGATGCATTATTATAATCAACTTCTTACTCTTTACTATAATAAAATACATATAACATAAAATGTATCATTCTAACAGATTTTAAGTGTACACTATAGTGGCATTAAGTACACTTCTATTTCTGTGCAGTCATCACACTATCCATCTCTGGAACTTTTCATCATCCCAACCTGAAACTCGGTACCCGCTGAACAGTAACTCCCCCTGCCCGTCTCCCCAGCGCCAGCCCCTGTAAACACCATTCTATGTTTTGTCTTTAGGAACTTGACTACTGTCAAGTGCCTCATATAAATGGAATATTACAATATTTGTTTCTCAGGTTCATCCATGTTGTAGCATGTGTCAGAAATTCAATTTTTAAG
Source organism: Molossus molossus (assembly GCF_014108415.1). NCBI lineage: Eukaryota > Metazoa > Chordata > Mammalia > Chiroptera > Molossidae > Molossus > Molossus molossus. The sequence continues at coordinate 20,626,396 of NW_023425347.1, read as the reverse complement.
GCTGAATAACATTCCATTGTACGTATCTACCACATTTTGTATATGTACTCACCCATGGAGGGACTTTTGGGTTATTTTTACTTTTAGGCTGTTTTGAATACAATGCAGAATACTGCTATAATCACTATAAAACAGATACAAATTTCTGTTTTAGCCTCTGCTGTCAATTCTTTTGTGTATGTACCCAGAAGTGGAATCACTGAATCATATTGTAATTCTATGTTTAAGTTTTTGAGGAACCAATATATTGTTTTTCCCAGTGGATAAACCATTTTATAGTCCTACTGTCTGTAGAATTTTATGTTGTGTACATTTTTCTTGAGAACCAGTCATTAGATTTCATTAAAGCCTCAAAGTGATGCACTAGTGTAGTACTTAGTTCTTAACAGATTCATTTTAATTCCTGCATATTTAATGCAATCAATATTTTATTACAGATATTACTTATATTAGGTCTATTCTCTTGTTTCCATCAAAACTTCTTTGAGTAAATGAAATACAAGGCCCTGTCCTTCAACTTTAGACGTATAGGTTAACACGTAAATAGTGACCCTAGGATATTTAGACTCTTGTGTTCAGCAGTCTTGAAAACCAGTGTTAATTTTAAAGTTCACTGGAAGACTGAGATGAGAAAACACAAAAAGTAACATCAAATATTTTATGTTAGGTACTTCTGTACTGAGAGTAGGGAAGCAGACCGCATTAATAATTTTTATTTCAGATGAGTGGAAAGAAACTACAACACTGTGTACCGTTAGGTCCTTGGATAAACTATTTTCAGTGTGAATATAAGGAATTGATTTATGTAAATAGATTTCAACAATAGGTTTGTTATTGTTTACTTTAAAATGGGTCATTGCTTGGCCCGTGTGGCTCAGTGGTTGAGCGTCGACCCATGCACCAAGAGGTCACCGGTTCGATTCCCGGTCAGGGCACATGCCCAGGTTGTGGGCCTGATCCCCAGTGGGGGGCATGCAGGAGGCAGCCAATCGATGTTTCTATCTCTCGCTCCTTCTCCCTTCCTCTCTCTCTAAAAATCAATAAAAAAAAAAATTTAAAATAGGTCTTTAACCAATGATATTATCATAGTTGAAATTTTTTTCACCCAACTTTAGAATGATAACCAGCATAAATAAATTAGTGAGCAGATAGTAGAGCTATGATTCCCTTTTCACTTCCTCCAAACGGATTAGAGCGACACAGTGACAGAGAAAAGTCCAACAATATCTTTTGTCCTGTAACCCTGTTGCACTTTACAATGATTATATGAAGTTGAGCACCAGCATTTGAGGTTCTATTCAAGATTCTGTTTATTGTATTTTATTTCCTAAAGCAGATAATCAGTACCATAATATATGTATGTGTGTGTGTGTGTGTGTGTGTGTGTGTATGTTAATTCTCACCTGAGGATATTTTTCTATTAATTTTTAGATAGAGTGGAAGGGAGAAAGGAGGATGGTGGGGAGAGAGGGACAGAAAAAACATTAATGTGAGAGTGACACATCTATTGGTTGCTTCCTGCAAGACTCCAACCAGGCCAGGGATCGAACCTGCAACCCAAGTGCATACCCTTGACTGAGAGTCCAACCCGAGAACCTTCAGTCCATGGATGGTCGCTCTAACTGCTGAACCAGACCAGCCAGTGGTGTATATATATATAATTTTTCATTATTGATTTTAGAGAGAGAGGAAGGGAGAGGGAGAGAGAGAGACATTGATGAAAGAGATCATCAGTTGGCCACTTTCTGCATACCCCACAGCCTAGGCATGTGCCCATAACCTGGGCATATATCCAGAATGGGAATCGAACTGGCAGCCTCTTGGTGCATGGGTCGATGCTCAACCACTGAGCCACACCAGCCGGGCAAAATAATTTTTTAATAAATGAATTTTGGAATCATATTTTGGGGCCAAATTTTAAAATCCAAAACAAACTAAAGAAAATTACTTGTGACATACAACATAATTAGGCTACTGTAAAAGAAGCTGTATTCCCCAAGATTAGGGGTGATGTTCCACTAGCCCGCCTCTTTTCCTTCCTCCCCCACTCCACCTCTGCTTTCCCCATTCCCACTCGCCCCTGCTTTTCTCCCAGTCACGATCTATTGTTGATGGAACTGGGGCACATCTCAGCGTAGACTGTATTTTAGAAAATCTGAGTTTTGCTTCTTCAGGTTAATTAGCTAAATCACTTGGCCTCCATTTCTTATTTGTAATCTGAGAGAATTGAAGAAATAGAAGGATCTCCTTTTTTGAATTTCGTTCTAATTTTTATTTTTTGGAGGGGTATGATTCTGGGGTCTTAGCAAAACCAAACTTTTAGAAATCAAAACTCCCCAATCTTTATAGGGTCTCTATATGTCTACCTTATAATTCTTATTTAGCTTGAAGGCAGGAGCTACCCCTCTTATAAACCTCGTATCTCCAGTATAAGGCATTTTTCAAAGTTGACACCTAGAAAGACTGCAAATGCAAAGAAAATTGTTCAGGTTGAGGAAGGTATGAAATTATTGTAGGAAACACCATTTAGTTGGTTCTTTGAAACTCTCAGTGGGTTTTTGGTGTATACACTGGTTATTTAGATTCATATATTTCAACTCCAATAACCTATAGATAATGAAATATAATGACTTGCATAAGTCAAGGTTAAGCAGTGTACCTCAATCCAGTGTCTTTGTCTTGATTTTTCTGTGATTTCCTTGGCTATATATACCTTCCTCTGCCTTTTAACCTGTAATTTATAATCCCTAAAAGAAAGGGGCTGTATTTTACAGCAAAACAATGTTTAACCAAAATTCTTAGTACATTTTATTGATACGGATTTTATCCTTGTACATTTCTGAACGAATTCCAGATTCCATGAGAATGCCAATTGGCTAGATCTTAGTTCCTGAACTAAGTACGCATTTATTAAAAAAAGATAAGGGATTTTTTTTTTTTAATCCTCGCCCGAGGACATTTTCCCATTTATCTGAAGATAGAGTGGGAGGGAGATAGAGGGAGAAAGGGAGAGAGAGAGAGAGAAACATCCACTGGTTGCCTCCCACACAACCCAGACCAAGGCCTGGGACGAACCGCAACCAAGGTACAAGGAATCGAACCCATGCCTCATTGGTCCACAGGCTGACGCTCTACCACTGAGCCGGACTGGCCAGGGCAGGGATTTTCTTTTGATTAATCATGGCCTGTTGTAGAAGTGGTGCTTCAGTTAGTTTCTCTTGATATTTATGAATGACATAAGAATGGAGTAGATTCCTGAACAAAACCCAAACTAGTGTTCTTTTAGGAAGGGGAATGAGAATTAGTCCACGACAAGAATCTAGGAGCATGCCCTCGCGTTCCCTTTTCACTCCCAAACAGCTGTACACATGTTCTTAACTAAAATCTGCCCTTAAATGAAACACCTCCACCACCCCCGTACACCCCAAAGAGGGACATTTAACATCAGAGTCTTATTTAGTTCCAAGTCCAGGATCTCTGGGTGATATGTAGTCCTCGTTCTCAGGTGTGATGGGACTCATGGTTTTGTAACCTATGGCTAAGAATAATGTATGCATGTCTGTTCATAATGCTGGGGCAAGAGCAGGGTCACTGCATTCAAATCCCTATTTTTAAAGGAAGGTAATGGAAAACTACACACACTGGCCACTCTTTCATAGTTCAGGAGTGGTGAGTACGCCTAGTACTGGCAGGAAGTTAACTTCTTAGTGTATTTGACAGCAAGCGATTTTTATTTCCGAGAATGTCTCCTTTTTCCTTGTCTTCCGTGGCACATCTGAGACGGCCATTGAAGCACGGTCTGCTTGGGAACTGCAGCGTCTAGCGGTTCTTTCCCAGTGAAGGAAGTTGGGAGGAGGGATCTCAGGTTGCCTCACAGCAGTGATTCTCCGTGTGGGCGTGTGGGCTCGGGACCAGTAAGTAGAATTAGCATGACCTGGATAGCAAAGTATTGGGTGTTGCCCTGGCAGGTGTGCTCAGTGGTTAGAGCATCGGCTCACAGACCAAAGAGTCGCAGGTTCGATTCTGGTCAAACTCGGTTGTGGTTCTGTCCCTAGCCCTAGTCCGGATCCTGCGGGAGGCAATCAGTCGATGTGTCTCTTTCATCTCTGTCTCTCTGTCTCTCTCTCTCCCCCTCTCCCTCTCCCTCTCCCTCTCCCTCCCTCCCACTTGATCTGAAGATAAATGGAAAAATGTCCTTGGGTGAGGATTTTTTTTAAAAAGTGTAGAGTCTTGCCCCAGACCTAGTAAGTTTGAATAGGGACGCCAACAATCCGTCCTTTACAACACCTCTCAGAGTATTGGATAAGCTCTCTAGTTTAAGAACTATTGACATACATTTAGCAGGTTTTGTGATTGGGCAAATCAGCTTTCTTAAAAACTAAGTGGACTCCTCGTCGGTTTAGGGTCCATTTCATTTGCAGTAACCGTAGTCAGAGTCGGCCTGGTCATCCCTTCTGAGCCTGTTAGAGCGTGAAGCCTCCACCTGTACCTGGGGACCTTCATTTAAAGACCACTGCCCTGTGTCCGTCTCTGCTGGTTCCTTGCCTTTGGTCTGCAGCTCAGCTTCATTTTCCAGTGCACTACATTGTCCTCTTTGTTAGGCCGGGGCTCAGCCATCAGCCGAAGAGCTTGGGAAAGGACGGCTGTGGGGGTGAAGGTTAGCGTCCTCAGGGCTCTGGGCTCATCTCCTGTGTCATCTCTGACTTCCCAGCCTGTTTTCACAAGCCTTAGCCTGGCTTTTTGTTTGTTTGGTTCATTTTTCTTTTTCTTTTTTTTTCATAATTTTTTTATTGTTGAAAGTATTACAGATGTTCCCCCTTTTCCCCATTGACACCCTCCTTTGGTTTGTTTTTGTTTTAACCCTACTGGAGTCCACATTACCAGACTTCTACCTTTTTTGGGTTATAGAGGCAGAGAAGGCCTCTTATATCAGAGAGGGTCTGTTTTCTCCCCTCTCTGCTTTCAGCTTAAGCTTAGCTTTATCTAGTCTAGAAGAAATAGGCAACACATTTCATCACTCTTAATTTTTGTACCATTGAAGTTTCTTTTACTTGAAGTCATCATAATAAGTACTTGGAGAAATCATGAAATTTAAGGTCCTAGCTCATTGGCTAAGAGTGCCGATGCAAAGCTCTCCCCATCAGGGTCAGAAACGTGGTCACTTACAGGGATAGGAAGCAAGTAAGAAAAGGCAAGCCCCTTCTCTCTTGTGTGGACTTTCTGACTCCCTCTATCGCCCCCTATTGTCAAGGCCTCCGGGGAGGAGTTGGCAAAGTGTGGAATCCATGTAATAGTACTCAGAATAAAAAGCAATGAACTGCATGATATGGATGAAAGAAGTCATGCAAAAAGAAGAAAACACACTCTATGATTTCATTTATATAAAATTCTAGGAAACTAATTTACCATGAATACTAATTTATAGTGAAAGAACACACCGGGTACTGGGGTAGCGAGGTGACGGAGTGACTGGCGGAAAGGATGGCAAAAGACACAAGAAACCTTTGCAGTTGATGGATGTGTTCATTCTCTTGATTGGAGCGATGGTTTCACAGATGTACTCATATGTCAGTACTTACCAAATTACACACATTGTATATCAGTTTTACTTCAATAAAACTATTAAGATTATTGCCCTGGCTGGTTTGGCTCAATGGTTGGAGTGTCGGCCTGCGGTCCAGAGAGACCCAGGTTCAGTTCCCGCTAAGGGCACATGCCTCAGTTATGGTTTGTCCCCGGCCCTGCTTGGGTCATGTGGGTGGCGGCCACTCAATGTGTCCCTTTCACGTTGATGTTTCTCTCTCTCTCTCTCTCTCTCTCTCTCTCTCTCTCTCTCTCTTCCTCTCTTTCCCTCCCACTCTGTTTGAACAAAGGGTGGAAAAATGTCCTCGGGTGGGGGGAAAAAACTATTAAGATTATTAAAATACTAATTCATTAAAATAATTGTGTTAGGTAATCAAACAGGGTCTTATCGTCTCCCTTGCTCCCCTCCTCAAATCTGTGGACGAAAAGGGGCCACACACTAAACCTGGCAAGCTCAGGGAAGGCCTGTGTGGCAGCCTTACTAACTCAGAGACCTCAAACAGCCACGTAGGATGGTCTGAAGTGAAAACTTTTGCACTAAAAGCAGTTTATGGCAGGTAGTCATGTCCTAGGCTAGAATATTCCCTGACAAAGGTCAAGCTTTACCTTAACTGAGCCTGTTGTCTTTTGCATCTACCATAATATACCTTTGGACTGTCAGAGTAATTTTCTTTTTTCTGGATCCCACAAAGCACAGTCACCATACCAGAGTGGAGACCCCAAGTCCCCTTATTGTTATTGTTATCATATTAATAGTTGTCTGCTAATTATCCTGCACCCATCTATGTAAAAGAAGCATGTGTTTATCAGTCTACTTTTTATCCAATCCCAGAGGCCTCCCTGCTTTGCTTTCTCCTGCCTCCCTAATCTACCACCAATGGATCGCATGTGACCCACTTATGTCTTCTCTTTTGATTGTAATGTATAGAGCAGAGTGCAGCACTGCGTTTTCTCAGTCTGTGGAGATTTTGCTTCTTGGCAGTTGTCATCAGTTTGGCTCAGATAAACTCACAAAATTCTCTATAGGCTTGAATGATTTTTAATGTCGACAAACCTCTTGAGGTTTCTTATACCTAGGAAGATCTGGGTTTAAACATTAGTCCTGGGTCTTAATTAGTCTTTGTCTTATAAACTCTTTTCAACTTCAGTTTTCTTATCTGCAAAAAAATAGAGCTTCTACTACTGGCACTAAGGATATCTCAAAACGAGGTATATGAGAGAGCGCTTTGTGTTCTTCCAACTGCTCTTCCTTCTCCCTTTCTTTTTCCTGAGTGTTGGAAACCCCCAAGGAGGTTTCTGCTCTGGCCTCCTTTTCCTTCTGCAAGGATGTGTTATCAGTATAATTAGCTAATTATTAATATTAGTAAAGGAAAGAGAACAGAGGGGAGGCCACACATTATAAGCATGATCATCTGAGCAGCTTCACTAGGTAGCTAGAGCCTCATGCTCCTGAAAAACCACTGGTCCATTCCTTGCAGATCACTGGGGAAAGGGGTTGAACAAAGGGGAAAATGGGTGCATGTGCAGTGAAGTCGGGTGACATAGGGAAGATGCTTGCCTGTCATTCTAGTCTAAGGAACAATGGATTGGCTGGGGGGTAGGTCTCATCAAAATCGCACAGTCTTGGAAAATTAAAAATCCCCAAAGAGTTTCCTCTCTCTTGCTCTGGTTTTGCTCCGTGACCTGCACTAGCCCATGTGCTCACATGTTCTCTCTCCATAGCCATGTGGCCGTCAGCAGCCGCACAGCCCATGACCATGGGGACTCTACACACAATGGACTGCAGCTGGGAACACATGCTAAGCTAGCCTGGTGCTGGACTGGACTGAGCTTTAATATGGAGCATAAATTCTGGGCAGTGGCCTTAATCCTGGCCCTGCTGAAGACCAGATTGGACTTTTTCCTTGTAGGATGGACAGAGATGGGACCTTGGAGAGGAACCCCTTTAATTTTACATCATGAAACCCTCTCCTCCTATGGGTTCTTAGGAAATTCTTTTCCTCGCAGCACTCCAAGAAGTCCACATCCACCAATAACAAAGGAAAGAGGAAGGGAGAGTGTATCTCCTGTGGACGGGCACACCTGCATATTTTGGTAGTGAACTGATTGAGGAACTGTGTCATGAATTTGGAGTCGTTCTCAAGAAATGGCAATGGGAGCCCTGGCCGGTTTGGCTCAGCGGTTGGAGTGTCGGCCTATGGACCAGAGAGTCTCGGGTTCGGTTCCCCCTAAGGGCATATACAAAAAAAAAAAAAAAAAGAAAGAAAGAAATGGCAATGGGAAAAGAAAAGCCTTGAAGTAAATCAAATTAATGATTGAGTTGCAAAGGCTGTTTGATTTGCTGAATTTCAGTCATTATATTCTACGAATGTAAAACATTTACATATTATAAAAATATTTTCTCTTAATAAGGCAGCACCACTAAGGTAATAATATCTAGAAACTCAGTTTAAACTGCAGATGTTCTTTGGCCAGTTGACTGGCGTTCCAGTTGAAAAGAAATAGATTGCTTCGTTCCCTAAGTGTTGCATTGGCGTCTGCATCTGATGAATAGTAACTCGGAGGGCTGGGGGTGGGGGGTGCTACAGCTGTTTCAAGTTAACTTTTTTTTTTTTGTAGCTAATAAGTGGGGGACAAAACAAGTTATTTTCTTAGCAATTAAAAGATGAAAAAATATAGTTTCTTTGAGAATTTACCATGTGTTATGTATGTTTTAATTACTTCTAGTGGTATATTTCTTTTATAATGGTGAAATCTAGATGCCTTAGGATATGATATTTGGTTATGATGTCCTGATATCATAACCAAAATGGAATTGTTACTAATCTAGCAATTTTTTATTTTTGTATATTGAAATAGTATGACATAGGGAGTCTTAGTTTCAAATCCTAGCCTCACCACTTATTGCTAGCCTTGGATAAGTTACTTAGTTTCATTCTGTTTCAGTTTCTTTATCAGTGAAAGAAGGACAATAAAAACACAGAATTTATGAAGTTGCTGCAAGAATTAAGAGTCATTTAATACATGAAAAGTGCTTACAATAGTGTCTGCACACAGAAAGCATTGTGTGACTATAGCTTATCATGTATTATTATGCTAGCAAGAGTGTTTTATTCTTTCGATACTGGACTTGGAAAGATTATTTCTTCACACATTGTATACAAATTGAACATTTAAAAAATAAAATGTTTGTTAGACTGGAAATATAGTAATTGGGGAAAACATTTTGAGACTTTTAACACATGCTAGCAGATTTGTGTTTGATAAAGTTATAAATGTCATCAGCAGTCTATGAGAGTCCCTAGAAATGGAATTAATAGGCCAAATTGGAATAGCTTTATCTTGCTAAATCTTAAAATGAAACAATTTTCTCTATTTAATCTAGAAAAAAAGAAGTCAAATGCGACGGGATGTTTGGAAATATAAGGAAGAATCCTTCAGTAGGATGTGTTGAAAAACAATAAAATAACATTTAAGTGTAGGAAAAGAATCTACCCTGGGAAATGCTAATAAGTAATATTTCTTGTCATTTGTTTTGTGCTTTTTGGGAACTGTGGGCACACAGTTACGTGGCCTGACCTTATTTGAAAGTTTGATGAAGTTTCTTAGTGTATTACATCACTTGATTCTTTTAAAGAGAAGAAACTTTTCATACCTTGGTGTATGCCTATGTCTAGCCCTGCTGGAGAGCCAGAAGTTTCTTGCAACTCACTTTGCCTCCATCAGAGGGTTGCTCCTTCAGGGTTGTACCCTGTACATATCACCCCCTCTTGGGAAAGACTTTCGAAACTGGTATATTTCTCATCTCAAACAATGTTTTAGTGTTCCTGTTTGAGTTCTTAAACTGACATTTTCTGCATCTGTGATAAATTTTTACCTTTTCCATCTAATGTTTCTGAAAACAGCATGGTTCTTTATAAAGGATTGAATTCTTTTTGTTGTTGTTGTTAATTCTCACCCGAGGATATTTTTTCATTGAGTTTTAGATAGAGTGGAAGGGAGGGAGGGAGAAAGAGAGACACAAAACCATTGATGTGAGAGAGACACATCAATTGGTTGCCTCTTGCATGACCCCCACTGGGTACATGCCTTTAACTGGGAATCAAACCCTTGGTCTGCAGGCTGATGCTCTAACTGATGAGCCCAACTGACCAGGGCAAGGACTGAATTCTATATTTAATGGAGGGTAGTAACTCTTATCACACCCCACCCCCCCATCCCAATAAAGAGCTGTTGCTGAATCAATAGGGATTCTTAAAACCAGTCATGTAAATAAGGTGTAAGGTGTATGAAGGAGAAGATATCCTAACCATTGTGCACCTGAGGCCTGCGCAGTAAAAGCCTTTCTCTGACGGAGGTTTGGGTAGTTGGCTTGATAGGCAGTGACCGTGCATCAGGACCTGCTAGCTCTCTCGTTTTAACTCTGATGGATGGCATTCTGTCTTGGCCCTGCTCTAGGTAGTAATCTTCTAAAGGTAAAGACAGAGTTAAATTTTATTTAGATTATTATAATGTTAATTAGAATTATAGCTCTCACATTTGGAGAATTTGTTGAAATTAAAATGGTGGGTAATTGCATAAATGCTTCGGCGCTACCTTTCCATTTGAGTTCAAAACACCTCCTCTCTCTTCATTATGTAATTGCACCATTATTCGATCCAAACAATTTATTTTCCCACACATGTTACAAAATTATCTGCATTTTGCTTTCTAGTTTCCACATAATTGAAATGCAAGATTTTTTTTTTTTTTTTCTTTTCCCAGGATGTTTTGACCAGTGTTAGAACAATACCTTTTTATCCCAGGCGCCAAAATATGGTACCTGTTCTATGTTATAGAATTAGCTTCAGCCAGTGTTTCCTGTGAGATTTTACCCCAGCAGACGCCAGCCTCCAAAACCACCGAGGAAGCAAAAACAATAGTTGTCCTCATCAAGACTCCTTCACTTTTAAACTATAGTCAAATTTTTTTGGTCAGTATATTTAGTGTGCAGTTAGACAAACCTTTAGGAGAGTAACCCTTAGGTAAGTTTTTCTTTAGTTTAATAGCAGATAAGAGTTAACTGTTAAGGCACTGAAAGTCAATAAATGTTATTTTTAATAATACCATTACATAAATTTGGCTTCCTTGCAGGTATATAATAATAGTACCACTTTCCTAAAATAAATTTTTAAATATGTTTTTATTGATTTTTTAGAGAGAGAGGGAGAGAGAGATAAAAACATCGATGTGAGAGGAAAACATAGATCAGCTGCCTCTTGCACGTCCCCTACTGGGGATCGAGCCTGCAACCCTGGGCATGTGCCCTGACCAGGAATCAAAGGAGGACTTCTCAGTTCAAGGGCCGACATTCAGTCCACTGAGCCACACTGGCCGGGCAATAGTACCACTTTTTATAAATACAGATGCCTTGATTACACTCTTACAGATCCTGATTCAGTAAGTTTGGTAAGGGAATCAGGTTTTGTACTTAAAAAGAAAAACAAACAAACAAATAAAAAAGCACACTCCAAGATGTTGGGAACCTTTAGGAATAGAATGGGGAAACTGTGTGTGTGTGTGTGTGTGTGTGTGTGTGTGTGTGTGTGTGTGTTGTGTTCTTCTTTTTTTTTTTTAATCCTCACCCGAGGACATTTTTCCATTTTTTGTTCAGGTAGAGTGGGAGAGAGAGAGAGGAACAGAGAGAGAGAGAGAGAGAGAGAAACATCGATGTGAAAGGGACACATCGAGTGGCCGCCACCCGCACAACCGACCAGGGCCGGGGACAAACTGCAACCGAGGTACGTGCCCTTAGCGGGAACCGAACCCGGGTCTCTCAGGACCGCAGGCCGACGCTCCAACCGCTGAGCCAAACCGGCCAGGGCGTGTGTTGTGTTCTTATATGGATACAAGTATACATCTACTTGGTTATATTATTTTTGAAAGAGTGTTATTGTGTTTTAAACTTTATAGTATATTGGGAATATGTCTTACATGACAGAATTATACTTCAAAAGGATAAGGCATGTATTTTTTTATACATATGATTTATACCACAGTAGGAGATACAGAGCCCCTGTTTCTTTTTCAGCTTGGATATTTGTAAATTCTTTCAAATCTGTAGCACAAAGTCATTTTGTATGGGGTCTCGAGCTCTAATGCCTAATCAAGTATTTTTGTTTCACTAGCAACGATTATTTGGTGATTGCATGCAGCTATCTCCACAGCTGTCTTTGCAAGGTTAGCCTTAATTTTTTCTACCACTGTCATTGTTTTTATAAAACTAAAAATAACGCGCTGGCCAGTTTGGCTCAACAGTTAGAGTGTTGGCCCACGGACCAATGAGTTGAGGGTTCAATTCCGGTCAAGGGCACATACCTTGGTTGCGGTTCATCCCGGCCCTGGTTGAGGTTGTCGGGAGGCAACCAGTTGATGTGACTCTTTCCCATCGATGTTGCTCTCTCTCCCTCTCTCTCCCTCACTCCCTCCCCCTCCTACTCTGTCTGAGATAAATGGAAAAATATCCTTGAGTAAACATTAAAAAAAATTTTTTTAACTAAAAATAACAATGTAGGTGGAATAGAAGAACATTTTTAGAAAAGTATGTGCTTTATGGCAGGCAGAATTGCATCATCTTTCACCCTGCTATTTTGGTAAACACATTCAGAAACAGTTGTTGCTATTATGGGTGTGAGACTTTGTCTCCCAGGGAGTAAACCACTAGCTGCAAATAGAACACTTTGAAAATCCAACTGGAATTATTATTGTTATTTATTAATTATATTTCTTCCATATCTGTATCAATTGTTACCTGATTTAGGCGAATATTTAGTCAAAGCTATTTTCTATTTTTTTCCTGTACATCTTCCATCCTAAAGCTCACAGAAATGTAAGGAAACTTGGGTAGATGTTATAGCATCATCTGCAGCAGTAGTTTCTGTAGAATGTGGTGGGTTTTTGCTGAGTTCTGGTGAAATGAAAAATAAAGTGAGTTTTTCTGAAACTGCATGTGTGGTCCTTCCTTCATCATGACACGTCTATTTTGGTGTTAAAATAAGCTGCTTGTTCATAAAATAATTATATTACAGGGCATTTTAATGTTTTTGAAATAAAAAGTTGGTATCCTGTTTGGTGGTCAGTTTTAAGTATGTGCATTTTAAATTTATTGCTTTGTTTGACATCTCAGAGTCTGGGAACTACTGATGGAAAGAGTTCAGACAGTTATAATGAAAATGGATGTTCTTAATGGATACTATGGCCCTTTGATTTCTCTAGTTGGGTAGTCAATTTGGAATGGTGTACATACTGTAGTGTGTAGGCCCTTGGCTTTATCGTTTTAGTTTTTTTTGGTTTTTTGTTAATCCTCACCCGAGGATATTTTCCCATTGATTTTTAGAGAGAGTAGAAGGGAGGGAGGGGAGGAGAGGGAGAGAGAGAGAGAAACACTTGTATGAGAGAGACCCATTGAGCCCTGGCCGGTTTGGCTCATTGGTTGGAGCATCCACCTGCGGTCCAGAGAGACCCGGGTTCGGTTCCCGCTAAGGGCATGTACCTCGGTTGCAGTTTGTCCCCGGCCCTGGTTGGTTGTGCGGGTAGCAGCCAGTCGATGTGTCCCTTTCACATCGATGTTTCCCTCTCTCTCTCTTCCTCTCTCTCCCTCCCACTCTATCTGTACAAAAAATGGAAAAATGTCCTCGGGTGAGGATAAAAAAATAAAATTAATTTAAGAGAGAGAGACCCATTGATTGGTTGCCTCCAGCACAACCCTGACCTGGCTGGGGATTGAACCTACAATCCAGGTACGTGCCCTTATTGAACCTACAATCCAGGTACGTGCCCTTGAATAGAATCAAACCCGAGACCCTTTCGTCTCCAGGCCGATGCTCCAACCACTGAGCCAAACTGGCCAGGGCTATAGTTTTAGTTTCCTTTTTCCAGCTGCCTGACCTTGGATTTGTCTGGCAAATCCATATTATCACCTTGCCTTTTCCATCCCCGACTTTCCTTCCCCCCTGCCTCTTTGTATCTTACTGGAATTTTTTCACCCCAAAAGATACAATTCTAATAGCCAGCTCATCTTTCTGCTTAGCACTGCTCCTGACCCTGTAACCAAGTATTGTCTTGACATCTGGTCTGGTCCATTATGAAGTCACCAATAACTTTTTTTTTTAATGGATATTCTGATAGTATACAAGGCACTGTGTTAGATGCTACTGCAGATAGTAAGAAGTATACCTATTCTTTAAGTAAATTGTAACCTGCTAAGAATATTAAGCACACACATAATTATGTATTCTTTTTTCCCTTACTTTTTAAAAGTTTTGGTAAAACACACATAACAAAATTTACCATCTTCACCATTTGTAAGTGTACAGTTCAGTGATATTAGATACAGTACATTTACATTGTTGTGCAACCATCACTAACATCCATCTTCAGAAGTTTTTATCTTGTAAAACTAAACTCTGTTCCTGTTAAACAATAACTTCCCATTTTCCCCTCTTCCCAGGCCCTGACAGCCCCCATTCAACTTTCCATCTCTGAATTGGACTCCTCCAGATACCTCATAGAATCAAATAGTCTTTGTCTTTTCGTGACTGTGTATTTCACTTAGCATAATGTCCTCAAAGTTCCACCATTTTGTAGCATATTGCAGAGTTTTCTTCATTTTCAAGGATGAATTGTATTTCATTGATTTTGCTTATCCGTTTGTTCATTCATTGATAGACACTTGGGTGGATTCCATTTTCTATAATGCTACTGTTGCTATGAATATGACTATACAAATATTTCTTCAAAGCCCTACTTTAAATTCTTCTGGTTATATACCAGGAAGTGGAATAACTGGATCATATGGTAATTCTACTTTTAATATCTTGAAGAAGCACCATACTATTTTCCACAGCTGATATACCATTTTATATTTCCACCAGCAGTGCACAAGGGTTCCAAGTTTTCTACATATTCGCCAATACTTGTTGTTTTCTGTTTGTTGTTGTTGGTTTGTTTTTTCCTAGTAGGTGTGAGGTGGTATCTGATTGTGGTTTTGTTTTGTATTCCTTAATTATTAGTGCTGTTGTGTATATTTTCATGTGCATATTGATTATTTGTATATCTTCTTTGGAGAAATGTCTATTCAAGTCTTTTGCTCATTTTTGAGTCTGATTATTTGCTTTTTTGTTTTAGAGTTTTAGAGTTCTCTATGTATAGTCAGTATTATCCCTTATCAGATATATGATTTGCAAATATTATGTCTGATTCGGTAGGTTACCTTTTTACTCTGTTAGTGTCTTTTGATGTTTAAAAAAACCAAATTTTTTTCTGAAGTCTAATACATCTTTTTTTTTTCTTTTGTTTCTTGTGCCTTTGGTGTTATATCCAAGAAATCACTGCCAAGTCCAATGTCATGAAAATTTTCTCCTATGTTTACTTCTAAGAGTTTTATTATTTTAGGTCTTACATATAGATTCTTGATCCATTTTGAGTGAATTTTTATATATGGTGTTAGATAAGGCTCAAGTTTTATTCTTTTACATGTGAATATACAATTTTTCCAGTACCATTTGTTAAAAAGACTTCTTATCTCATTGAATGATCTTAGCACCCTTGTCAAAATTCATTTGACCATGTATGTGAGGGTGTATTTTAGGGCTCTCCATTCTTTCTTTCTATCTATCTATCTATCTATCTATCTATCTATCTATCTATCTATCTATCCATCCATCCATCCATCCATCCATCCATCCATCCATCCTTTTAGTTTTTATCCTCATCCAAGGATATTTTTCCATCTATCTTTAGATAGAGTGGGATGAAGGGAGGGAAGGAGAGAGAGAGAGAGAGAAACATCAACATGAGAGAGACACATCAACTGGCTGCCTCCCGCATGACCCTGACCAGAGCTGGGGACAACCTGCTGCCGAGGTGTGTGCCCTTGACTGGAATCGATCCCGCAACTCACTGTTTCGCAGGCCAACGCGCTAACTGCTGAACCAAACCAGCCAGGGCTAGGGCTCTCCATTTT
Source organism: Molossus molossus (assembly GCF_014108415.1). Lineage (NCBI taxonomy): Eukaryota > Metazoa > Chordata > Mammalia > Chiroptera > Molossidae > Molossus > Molossus molossus. The sequence goes on along the minus strand of NW_023425347.1, from coordinate 20,610,810 downwards.
ATTCCACTGACTAATGTATCTATTTAGGCCATTACCACACTGTTTCGGTTAATGTAGCTTTGTAGAAAGCCTTGAAATCAGAAAGGGAGTCCTTCAGTTTTTTTGTTTTGTTTTTTTCTAATATTGTTTTGGCTATTTGGGTCTCTTCATATTTCATATGAATTTTAGGATGAGCTTTTCTGTTTCTGCAAAAACATCATTGGAATTTTGATAGGGATTGAATTGAATCTGTAGATTGCTTTGGGAAATACTGACATTTTAACAATATTGTCTTTCAATCATTGAATATGGGATGTGTTTCCATTTACGTATGTCTTCATCAGTTTCAGCAATGTTTTTTTAGTTTTTATTGTATAAGTTTTTCACCTCTTTGATTAAGTTAATTTCCAAATATTGTATTTTTTTTTTTTTTTAATCCTCATCCCAGGACATTCTCTGCATCTATCTTCAGATAGAGCGGGAGGGAGAGGGGGGGAAGAGAGAGAGAGAGAGAAACATCAATGTGAGAGAGACACATCGAGTGGTCACCACCCACACAACCTCAACCAGGGCCGGGGACAAACTGCAACCGAGGCATATGCCCTTAGTGAGAACCGAACCCAGAACTCTCTGGTCTTCAGGCTGATGCTCTAACCACTGAACAAAACCGGCCAGGGCTCTTTTTAATGCTATTGTAAATGGACTTGTTTTTGCAATTTCTCTTTCAGGTTTTTCATTGTTTATGAATAGAAATGCAAATGAGTTTTGTGTGTTTACTCTGTTTCTTGCTACTTTGTTGAACCCATTATTATATTTAAATTTACAGATTTTTTACATATAAGATCATATCATCCGCAAGCAGATATTTTATCTCTTTGTAATTTAAATGCATTTTATTTCTTTTACTTGCCTAATTACTCAGACTAAAATTCCCAATGCTATCTTGAATAGAAGTGGTGAAATTAGTCATCTTTGCCTTGTTCCTGATCTTAGAGGAAAGGCCTTCAGTCATTTATGATTGAGTATAATGTTCACTGTGGGTTGTCTTATATGTGGTTTTTATTAAGTTGAGGTTTTTTTTTTTCCTATTCCTAGGTTGATTGGTTGTATACTAAAAGGCTGTTTAGTTTTGTCAAATGCTTTTTCTACATTAATTGGTATGATCATTTTTATCTTTATTCTGTTTATGTGGCATATTATATTGATCAATTTTTAAAATTTGAGCCATCCTTGCATTCCAAGAGTACTTCTCACTTGCTCATGTTGTAGAATTCTTTTAATATGCTGCCAAATTCTGTTTGCTAGTTTGTCGATGGTTTTTGCACAAGTGTTCGTAAGAGATATTGCTCTATACTCTTCTGTTCTTGCAGTATCTTTATCTGGCTTTAGTATTAAGGTAATTCTGCCTTCATAAAATGAGTTAGGAAGTTTTTCTTTCTCTTAAACTTTTCTAAAAGTTTGAGAATGTTTAGTATTTGTTTTTCTCTATATACTTGGTAGAAGTTAACAGTGCAGTAATCAGCCTTTTTTCTTCTGTAAAAAAACCAACCAACCAACCAAACAAACAAACAAAAACACATACCAGTATGGGTGAATTTTTAAAAGTCTAAATGATTTTTAAATTATTCCAGAACTTGTGATAGATAAAGATGCTCTTTAAGAGAAAAAAACTGAATATATTAAAACTTTTAGTTTTCATTTGTTTTATGTCGTTCAATTTTAAGTTTTCATGTATTATGCATTTGAACCCTTTGAAATATTTTCATTTTTGAAAATTCATTGTTATTTCATTTGTTTAGTTTCTATGATTTAAAAATATTCTACCACAGATAACTTGTTAAAGATTCAGAGTTAAGTTTCTAAATTGAATGCCTAATCTGCCTCTGCTTTTGAGGTTTTTAGTTTTTTCTTGGCCTGTGGCCATGTAACAACTAGTGCAAAAATCAGTGTGGTGTACTAGCTTTGTTCTTCCATCACAGTAGTCTCGGTCTCTTCAGGATTTTGCATCTTCCTTGCAGTTCAACAGCCATTCTCTTTTTGGTTTTGGCTTTCAACAATCTGCCTTCAAAGATCTTTTGTTTTCTGACGGTTGAAGAAACTGGCTCAGTGTTACTTGTAGACAATTATTTAATTGTTTACAGATAACTGAAACTCTCTATGATGGTTTCTGTGGTGAATCCCTTTATTTCAATGAAGGCTTGTCATGTTGAAATGATTGGTCATCATAATCTTTAATGACTGAGAAAATTGATTTTTAAACCAAATAGCACCAAAAAACTTACTCTTTTCTGATTTTGTACTGCATATAATTGTGGATTATTACAAATCTCTTTCTTTTTAAAACCTAAGACATAGCAGATGTAATGCTTGGTTAGTGTTTTTTTTAACATGCTTAAATAAATACACTCTATAGAAATTTTCACTTTATTGAAATAACATAAAGTATTTTGATAACTGCAAATAAAGATGAACCTATCTTCTACAATAAAGAGTTTAGAACTTCCGCCCTGGCTGGTTTGCTTAGTGGTTAGAGCGTTGGCCTGCGGTCCAGAGAGACCCGGGTTCAGTTCCCGCTAAGGGCACGTCCCTCCATTGCACTTTGTCCCCGGCCCTGGTTGGGTCGTGCGGTAGGCAGCCACTCGATGTGTCCCTTTCATGTCGATGTTTCTCTCTCTTCCTCCCACTCCATCTGAACAAAAAATGTTGTCGGGTGAGGATTTAAAAACAAAACAAAACAGAGTTTAGAACTTCTAAAACATATCACATCACAATCCCAGTTAACCCCAGGGAGCAGTTCAGTGAAGAGTATTTTGAATTCTTAATGTAATATTTATATTTATTGGCTTATTTTCATTATTATAAATGTCTCAGAGTATCACTTTGTGTTATTTAAACTTTTAGTACATTTTCATGAGTGATATTCCATGGGGGATACATTTCTACTTTTATTAAGCGAGCCAGTAGGAAAATATGATTTGTTTTCCACAGTTGATTTAAGCCAGCCTATCAGTAACACATCTGTTTCATAAAGTTAGGTACACCTGGCGCATGATAATGTATAATTATTTCCCTTCAGAATTGTTTAGAAGAGTCCCATTAAACCACTGTCAGCCAGCATTTACTGATCACTTACTAGGTACAGACTTTATTTTCAGTACTTAAGTGCGTTCATCCATTTATGTTATAAATATCTAAAATCCATATTTTGCTTCCTTTCTCTTTTTATTCCATCCCTCACCCCCTTCTCCAGGCTGGTTTTTCTTAAGACAGATACTTTTTTTTTTTTTTTTTAAATTAATCCTCAATTAATTTTCAGAGAAGGTGGAAAGGAAGGAGGGAGGAAGAGAGAGAAAAACATCTCTCTGAGAGAGACACATTGATTGGTTGCCTCCCGCAGGACCCCAACTGGGGCAGGGAATTGAACCTACAACCCAAATATGTGCCCTCAACCAGGAATCAAATCCACATTTCAGTCCAAGGGCAGACACTCTAACCGCTGAGCCACTTTTAAGAACTAGTTCAATTCAGAAATAGGAGTAGCTCCTATTAAGATTGTCCACTTAATTTATGGAGCTCTCTATTGGTAAGCAGAGAAAAAAGAGAAAGGAATCAGAACTAAGTAGTATCAGGAGACAGAGCAGATTCCCTGGATGGGTGCTGATTTCACCTTAATGGCAAGCCAAACAAGGTGATACAAGTTGCCAAAGAGCCAGCAGGAGGATGAAAAACAGAACTTGTAAACAGTAAGGTTGAAATAGCTGGGTTGGGTCAGTGGGTAGACAAGAAGCCTGGTCTTAGATGTCCAAAGAATAAAAGAAAGAAATTCATGTTTTAAATAAATAGCTTCATACACATGACGAGTATTGGTTATATGTTTAAATATATATGCCAAGTTACTTTATATCTCTCTATGTCAGATGATTGACTATCTTATGGTTATATCTTATCTACATTTGTATCTAGCTAGGATGTTTGGTGCGCATTTATTCTGGGGAGGCAGCTTGGTATGAAAACAGCATGGAATTTGAAATTTGATAGACTCAGATTTGAATTTCAACCCTTGATATTTGAGTTATTGGCATTAAGCAAGCTACTTATTTCACTCCACCCCCTAGTTTTACAGAGATATAATTGACATATAACACTGCCTAAGTTAAGGTGTGCAACATTATGATTAGAGATACATGTATTGTGCAGTGTTTACTTCATAAGTTTAGCTAACATCTATCACCCTACATAGTTACAATTTTTTCCTTTGTGACAAGAACTTTTAAGATCTCTCTTAGCACCTCTCAAATGTAATACGGTATTGACAACCATAGTTACCATGCTATATGTTACATCCCAGAACTTATTTATCTTGTAAGTGGAAATTTGTACCTTTAGACCTTCCTCACCCATTACCCCACCAGTCCCCCACAAATTCCACCCTCTGGCAACCACTAATCTGTTCCCTATTACTATGAGGTTTTTTTAAAAAAAATTTCTATAGAAGAAATGTCATATAGTATTTATCTTTATTTGACTAAGCATAATATCGTTGAGGTCCATCTGTGTTGTCACAAATGACAGGATTTTCTTCTTTATTACATCTGAATAATATTCCATTGTATACACATTTATTTTATCCTTTCATTTATCTATGGACACTTAGGTTGTTTCCATAACTTGGCTATTGTGAATAATGCTGCAAAGAGCATATATCCTTTTGAGTTAGTGTTTTAAAAACTAAACTGGCTAGTTTTCAGCGGTTAGAGCATCGGTCTGCAGTCCAGAGAGACCCAGGTTCAGTTGCCGCTAAGGGCACGTGCCTTGGTTGCTGTTGTCTCTGGCCCTGGTTGGGTCATGCGGGAGGCAGCCACTTGATGTGTCCCTTTCGCATTGATGTCTCTCTCTCTCTCTCTCTTCCTCTCTCTCCCTCCCACTCTATCTGAACAAAAAATAGAAAAATGTCTTTGGGTGAGGATAAACAAAACAAAACAAAACTAAAATGATGGTTTTACTCTTGCAATTTAAAAATATCATTTAAGTAAATTTTCTTATTATGAGATAAAAAAGAGACACTTATAATAAAACAGACGTATGTAGAAAAGGTAAGGGTCAAGCTCTGGCCAGGTAGTTCAGTTGGTTGGAGCAAAAATACACAAAAAAGATTGTGGATTCAATTCCTGGTCAGGGCATATAATTTAGGTTGTGGGGTGCAGTCTCTGGTTGGGGCATTCTAGGGCAACCGATTGATGTTTCTCTCTCACTTTGATGTTTCTCTGTCTCTCTCACTCCCTTCCTCTCTAAAAACAGTAAAAACATAGCCTCGGATGAGGATTAAAAAAAAAGAGGAGGCTCAACAACATTGAAAAACAAAATAAGCCCTGGCTGGGATTTGCCCAGTGGTTAGAGCACTGGCCTGAAGACCAAAGAGTGGCAGGTTCTTTTCCAGTCAAGGCCACATACCTTGGTTTGATTCCCAGCCCTGGTCTGGATCATGTGGGAGGCAACCAATTGATGTGTCTCTCTCACATTGATGTTTCTCCCCCCTACTGAAAACCAGTGGAAAAATATCCTCAGGTGAGGATTAAAAAGAAAAACAAAATAAAACAAATCTTTTCAGTGATTCAGTTGCTCTAGGATGATAAATTTAATTAATTAAAAATTAAATATAAGTTGAATGACAACATTAGTTTTGAAAATTGAAAAATTGCAAATGCTTTAAAATTTCAGAGTGAGAAAAATTGACCATTGGTCATGTTTAAGTATTTTTTTTTTCTGATTTCAAACAGTGAACAATATCTGAAAAATTTCAAGGTTGTGTTTTTTATAAAAATGCTACGTTGACTATTATCATGTTGGTAAAAAGTTAAATGAGCATGCCATTTCATTTCTGAATAATATGGTATATATAGAAGATAGTAAAATTTTAGTTTTATTATAGCCAAAGAAATGTCAGTGGTTTAAAAACAATGTGGATCTTGAATTTCTTTTGAGTAATCATTGGATATGTGCATTTGAAGATAATATTACGTGATTTGTACAATCATTTTTGAATGGTTGAAACATAATTGCCTATTTCTGTGCCTGGTAGAAATAACATAAATATGAAGTGGTAGATATATGTCTCTTATATAAACTGCAGATGTTACTAAAATAGCACTTGCTGTGTGTTTTTCATGTTAAGTGTGCACTGTCTTTAAAATTTGAGCCTTACTTATTGCTGTCATTTAAACAGGTGTCTCAATGCTTGTACCTACTGCAAAACTAAACACGCCCGAGGAAACCTGGCCAGTTATCCAATTGCCGAGCTAGTAGATCGAGCCAAACAGTCTTTTCAAGGTAAGAGTGTCTAGAATTATGAAATTTTAGTCTTCTTAATAAATTATAGTTGTCTTCTAATTTGTTTTACTTTACGTACATGTTTCTTTGGTTTTCTGAAGAGTTTACGAATATTTCCGCTTACCTGGAAGATTCAGTCAATCAGGCTATCGTAGTATTCACATTTCTGTGCTTTAACCACTTTCATTTTTTTATGACTCAAGGTAAATGGCATAATTTGAATTTTATCACTTACCTGTCGATTCTATGGAAAAGACAAGAAAAGAAACCTATGACCTTTTGATGTGTGTTAAGTCTTTTGTGGACTAAGTGATAAACTTTTTGAGATTTCTACCTCTTTCTTTGATCATTTCTGGACCATTAGAAAATAGAGCTCATAAGCATTTTCCAGAATCTTGGAAGGAGAAGGTAGATTTTACTATCAGCCAATAAAGATAGCTTTTCCTATCCACAGGACTATTAGATCAGTAAAGAGTGGTACTGATAGAGAGCCCTAAAAATAATGATTCTTTGTGTGGGTGGCCAGCTACTTCTGAATCATCACTTGCTCGAAAATGGGATTGTCTAGGTACCTCTCCGCACAAAGCAAGACTTATCTTTTACATGAGTCACAGTTGTGTTGGTTGACACACCATTGCTTAAACCATAAACTTTCCTTTTTGTCTTTGTTTATACTAGGTGTCTATAACATCAGGTGTGCTTTTACACCCAACATGAGATAATCTATTGTCTCATAATCTTGTGGGTTAATAGCTATTGGCCATGTACTTTTCCTTGTGACGAGTAACTTGGAATGCCACTTTCAGTGTTCACGCCCTGAATCAGCAAGTATGAGTTCCAAACACATTTCTTTATTTAGTCTCTCTAAAGCTTTTCTTGACATGAATTTGGAATGCTCTTAATAATAGAGGAAAAATAACCTTGGTAGATTTATTAACTCCTCCCAATAATTTGCTTCTGCTTTTATATTCTTAGCTCAGTCCACTCTTCTGCTCCCATTCCACTTGTATTAAACAAGAACTGAAAGGAAACTCGCGGACTCGCCACGTGTCCTTTTGAGAGGGAGGTCGTTATCTAATCCAAGGAGGAGTCTGGGTCGTGGACTTTTCTACCACAGTTGCATTAAGGATTTTTCAGAAAGGGCATAAATTTGCACAGAAACCTAATATATTTGAAAAATGATGCCTTTTCTGACATTCTTACGTAGTGTTTGTTTTTTATGTATCTGTTTGTTAATGGAGATATTAGCATTATATGATCTATCCATCAAACACTAGACATTGGCCCTGGCCGGTTTGGCTCAGCGGTTAGAGCGTCGGCCTGCGGTCCGGAGAGACCCGGGTTCGGTTCCCGCTAAGGGCACGTACCTCGGTTGCAGTTTGTCCCCGGCCCTGGTTGGTCATGCGGGTGGCAGCCACTCGATGTGTCCCTTTCACGTCGATGTTTCTCTCTCTCTCTCTCTCTCTCTCTCTCTCTCTCTCTCTCTCTCTCTCTCTCCTTCCCTCCCTCTCTCTCCCTCCCACTCTACCTGTACAAAAATTGGGAAAATGTCCTCGGGTGAGGATAAAAAAAAAAAACACTAGAAATTGGCAGGCATACAAATTAGTCTCTTCAAGTCACTTTTTCAACATTATGCATCTCTAAATGCAACTACATATACTTTTTAAAAATCTTCTCATTTTACTCTGAAAATTTATTTGAAAAATATAAAACTGTTCAACCCCCACGTAGAAAGTGGAAGTGTTCTCCTGGCTCCCTCACATCTGTCCTCCTCTAGAACCTATAGTAACACTTTGATACGATTGCTTCACGGCTTAGTCTGGACACATCTGTGTATTATATGTGACTTGAGGGGGGAAAACAAAGGAGTCAACATAGTCTTGATAAAACGATTATAGAGTTACTCTAAATAGAGCCAGCACACGTACCTCTCTGCTTGTCTTTAGAAATGCCCTCTGAACAGCAGAGATACAGGGTGTGCTTGTCAGACTGTAACTGTCAGTTAACGCTGACACATCCAAGTGAGTTAGTTGGGCTACGTAAGGTGAGTGATTCAAAGACTATACTAGTTAGAGGTTTGGAGTGACTTAGTGGCCATTTATAGAGAAAGTATTATAAGAGGTTTATTTAGTACTGCTTTCATCATCATCATTAGTGTGTGTATATATATATATATGCCTTTTAATTCCCAGTCGTGGAATGTTTGCAATGTAAGATTTTTCTGTTGTCCTGTCTCTGTATTAGTACAGTTGAAACTGAATGCTAGTTTTTGGATTGGTGAGCTCATGTGCTTGATATGTGGTAGTTACTAAAATGTTGAGATCATAACTTTCTAGGTAAGCCATTGTATTTAGGACAGTTTTAAGTTGTCAAGTATTTGATCCTCTTTGTCTGAAGAGAGTTTGAATTGAAACAGTGGTCTGCTGCTCACCGGCTACATGACCTGAGCCAGGTACGTGACTTCTCCGAACCGTGGTTTTCTCATCACTGTGACGTTTAGGGTTGTTTCTTGTTAGAATCTGAGATAATGTATGTGAAGTAATTGCCTGTGTCCTGATTATGAAGAAGACATGTTACTTAAACTGAAGGAATTTAAAATGAATCCAAATAGAAAAGCTTAAATTTTGAGTGAGAATATTGGAACACCTGTAACAAACATTAATGACTAAAATTAAATGACAAGTTTTCTTTTGCTTCCAAAATATGTCCTATGGAAAATGGCTTTATAGATGGAAACTATCTATTATGACAATTACCTTTCATTTCCTTAATTTTAGAAAAGCAAATTCATGCTAAGAATGGCCTTATACTCCCTTCCCACTATAGGAAATAAGTCTATAGCTCACATTTTCAAGACAGTGAGTTAGTTCATTATCTCTTTTCTGCAAAAGATAGTGGGATTTTAATGGTCTTACAGAATTTCTATTTCAAGAATAATTGTGAAGGTAAATATAAGAGAAGAAATTACCCATTTTCTTAGTTTTATGATTTTTGCATATTTAGTTCCTTCATAACTCAGGTGTTAGGAATATTTTTTGAGTCATAACCCCTTAAATTCTGCATTTTATACCGTTATGAAATTATATGCCCTATAATGAATAAAGAATAACAAATACTGCTCTTTGAAAGGTTATGTTAAGATGAAAAGTTTAAATATGTTGCCAATAAATTTTAGCACTATGTTTAAAGTCAGTGGAAATTAAATTCCCCATTCTGAAAATTACATTTGCTTTCTTTCTTTTATTTACAATTTTTAATGACTGTGTAGAAATACAAAGTATTTTTTAAAAACTCTAAACCATTTGTGGAATGGGGATTTGAACTCAGGTTGCCTGTCGTGATACAATAAGATCACAATTTCTTTCTGAATAGCACATTTATGAAACATTTTATCTTCGTAAAAAAGTATTTCTTAGTAGTCTAATGAATATGAAGAGACTTAGAGCTAACCCAAAGGCAAGGGCACATTGAGAAAAGATTCATGAAATCATTCTGAAAGTAAAATGGTTTCCCAGAGAACTAAGAATATACTGACTATACATTCAGGTGCCAAAGTTAAGAAAGGCAGCTCGTTAACTTTTCAGTGGATAGCATTCAAGTCACAATTACTATATTTTGAAATAGGAATTCTAGTTTACCTTTTACATATGTGTTCGTGTGTGTGTGTTAAATTTCTGATTAATAGGGTTCTGGTTTTTTTTTTCTTTTTCTCTCACTGAACCTAGTACCCTTGACATTTTCTTTGACTATTTTTACCTTCTCTTGTGTTTTTCATTTTTGTGGGCAGTTCTGCATATGAGTAGAAGATTTACCAGGTACCTTCTGGGTACCATCTCATTGTCTCACAGACTGCTGGGAAACCTTCCCCCTTACTTCCTCACTGCTGAGATTTCGGTTTTACAAATTCCTAGGCATAGCAGTGTCTGGGGGCTGAGGTTTGACATGGTTGCCTTTTAGATATCTAGAAAACATGTCAAGCAGTGGCCAGGACTTTGTTGAGGCCAGAATGAATTTACAAGCTAGTGTTTTCTAGCATATTTGTATTGATTTTTCTCCAGCAGCTAATCAATCAGTTTCAGTGGTATAAGTGATGGAACAAACCTTTTTAAGTGTGCTGGGTGAGTGGTGTGGAAACAACACCTTTCACTGCTGTCTCAGGAATCAAAATGTAGAGATGATGGATGAGCAGTTTCCATAGCTATCGTGTGCTTTTCTAGATCTCATTTGTGTGTTGTTACTTTTTTTGTCCCTCATAAATCTGAAAAACAAACAAAAAAACAACCCTGTAAGATAAGTGGTATAAACCAGTTATAGGAAGGTAAATAGATTAAGGTGAACTGTTCAAAGCAGGGAGAAAATTTCTTGATGCTTAGTGATTTTGGTATTAATGTTGGAATTGTAAAAAATGAATTCTGTTATATTTCAAGACCTGCAAAGATACCATCCATCGTGTATAAGATTAATTATGAAGCACAACTGGAAAACATTGCTTTTTGTCCTTTTAGATCAGAAAGGGTATGAGCGATATTTGATTTGCTGGTGTGGAAACCTCAGATTGTTGAGATGTATGATTTGTATCAAGCTCCATTTGATTGATTACTGTTAGCAAGAGTTACTATATAAAAGAGACCTATAGTTGCATCCTATTAATTTATAAGGCAGTTATTTAAATCTTTTATTCCTTTATTTTTCACTTGTGCTATGTTGAAAGAAAACTGTAAAATCTATTCTAAAGGATTAATAATGTTAATTTAAATGTGGTTTGTTTGTTGTTGTTTTGTTTTGTTTTTGGTACATTGTCAACTTCCAGAAAGGATTTCAGGCAGCTTACATTAAATGATTGCATGTAATAGACCATGAAAATAAAAGCTATATAAAATGCTGTATTGTGTTTGGAAAGAGGAAAGATGATTTTACCAACTGATAGATCTCGGCTCTCCAGAAGAATAATGAAGTGGTGTGATTTATAGAATTGAAATGCATGTGTAAAAGGAAGTATATAGTTTATAATGAGAAATGTACATATTTCTAGGCTGTGAACAGTAACAGGAATTATTTTTATACATCCTTTTCTGAGACATTGAATAATAAAATAGAAATGCCTATAGCAGTTAATATATAGAAATTCAAGGTATAGTTTCCACATGGCCTTTTCTTCTATTGATACTTAACAAAACCCCAAAATATAATATTAAAATGTAACTTATAATTTTAATGAAAGCTAAATAAATGCCTGTAATGCATATAACTTGATAGGGGACCATAGCTGTTTATCAGATAGTCAATTTAAATTAGCTGAGATTAATCGATTTTATTTTGGAGAATGTAGTTAAAGCTTTCCATGGCAAAGCAGAGTATAATGTACCTGCCTTTTGTTTATTCAGATCTCTTAGTTTCTAAGTCAGTGGTGTTCAGACCTCTCCTCAGATGAAATTTGAGAATAAATGCAGAACAGCCATGGTTAAGGTGGGAGAGGAGCCTGTTTAATGAGCTGTCTTTTTACACCTCTGAGGCCTTTCCTCCGAACCTTCAGGATCCAGTCTGAATTGGCTGGTTTAAATTCGTATTTCTAGTGTATTCTTTAACACTAGTGTATTTCTAAAAGGGCCTGATAGTAAACATTTTAGGCTTTGTGGGTCGTAAGGTCTTTGCTGCAACTGTTCATTTCTGCCCTTGTAGCATGCAAATAGCCATAGACAATCCATAAATGAATGGGTGTGGCTGTGTTCTAATAAAGCTTTGTTTATAATAGGAGTTATGATGAAAAGGGTCAATGAAAGCTAACTTAAATAAGACTCTTTATGGCAGAATGTTCCACCATCGCTAATATGCTGATGTAGATCATAATCCATAAGAGAAGGATGTAGGTTTTAGGAACTAATGTTGATCTAGAAAAGATCACTGTTCCCAGTTTGGTTGTGCGTTTTAGTCACTTGGAAATTTTATAAAACCGAAACCCAACACATGTCTGTGTACCATTCCTAACAATTGCGTCACAATTTCTGTGGATGGAGGGTTGGGGCTGGGGCTCCATTTTCTAAAATACTCTGTCAGTGATTCTAATGTGTAGCTAGAATTGAAAACTAGAATTGAGAACCACTGGTTTAGATACATTTTTGGTTAAAGCTATAGAATGAACTGACCCTTTCAGCCTTTATTGGGAGGGATTGTGAGGAAGAAGCCTGGCTGATTAGTCAAGGCTGAGCCAGGTTAGGGAGGTGGGAGGGCACCACCGTGCTGCCAGTTGCTGACCCACATGACAGCTCATGGATGGTTTTGAAATCCACAGATACTTATTTAAGTTAAAAGGCTCTGAGCCCTGGCCGGTTTTGCTCAGTGGTTAGAGCACCGGCCCGCGGACCAGAGAGACCCGGGTTCGGTTCCTGCGAAGGCCACCTCCCTTGGTTGCTGTTTGTTTCCAGGGGTCGTGTGGTTGGCAACCAGTCGATATGTCCTTTCATGTCGATGTTTCTCTCTCTCTTCCTCCCTCTCGCTCTATCTGAAGATAAATGCACAAGTATCCTCAGATGACGATAAAAAAAAACGGCTTAGTGATTTTTGTTATCTCCAAGGTATCATAAAAGAGTCTGCTGCCATTAAAAATGTGAAAAGACATGGTGCTTGTCTTGGAGGAACTCCTAGTTTGGAAGGATGGAGTAGCACAATGGACTAGTGAATGTTAAAGTACACAGAAGTAGGAAGCACGTCTTCAGATAACAAAAACCATTGAGCCTTTCAACTTAAACAAGCACCTTTGTATACAGAATTTTTGTTAGCCACTGCCATTTTATTATGCTTAATATTCTAGACAAAATCTACTGGCCATTCTGAACCTTGAGGTTGATGTGATGCTAGAGGTCTATGAAAGAAAGAAATCAGCCCGGCCAGTGTGACTCAGTGGTTGAGTGTTAACCCATGTACCAGGAGGTCACCAGTTCAATTCCTGGCCAGGGCACATGCCCAGGTTGTGGGCCAAATCCCCCTCGGGCAGCATGCAGGAAGCGGCAGTTGATGTTCTCTCTCATCAACGTTTCTCTCTCTCTTCTTTTCCCTTCCTCTTGGTCTAAAAATCAATAAAGAAAAAAAAATCAAATAATGACTCCAACTGAAGTAACTATTGGGATTATCTCGTTATTTTTCCATCCATTCAACAAATATTTACTGTGCCTTTATTTAGAAACAGCTCATGTTTCTGCTAGTAGTCACATGCTTTAGAAAAGTGGAGATAAGAGTACATTATTATAATCAGCCTCTGATTACTTCTTCCAATAAGATAGGCCAGTGGGTAAGGTTTGCTGATAATTGAGTAAACAGCTTATCCTTGCTGTGAGAAACAGGGATTCAGTCCTAAGGCTGTTTTACAGAATGACATTTGTTTAAAATTCTCTGAGTTTTCGTAGTTCAGAGTGCATACAGTCTAAATTTGGAGCTTCTGGGAATACCTTCTTGTATCCATCCTTAGGAAAACTAGAATAATTAATACCCCTCACGCAGCTGTTACTGGAGGTTTCTATTCTTTCTCTTAGTTATTTGCAAATATGCAAATAAGTATAATATATATTTACTTATTATAATAAAATAATGAGACCTGGGAAAACAGTTGGCAACAGCAAAGTCAAGGCTTGGTGTGGGTTTAGAACACAGGAAATTAGGCCACTGTCATATGGGCAGTTTTAACTTTGAACTTTTTGAAAGCTTACTGTCTATAAGGGAAGGGAAGAAAAAAAACACAGCTTGGCATTCGATTCGAAAGAAAATGTTCACGTGGACTTCATATAGTGAGCACTGAGAGATGTAGTAGGTCTCAGGAGCATCCTTTTAACACTCACATTCACATACTGTGTTTCTTAAAGTTGTATATTTTGGCATTCCTTGTTAAAACTTGCAACCATGCCCGGAAAAACATAGCACTCTGAAAGGATTTCTTGGGAGGCTGAGACAATGCATTCCAAGTATTTGTGACTCGAGTGATCCGGCCCCACTTCTGCAGCCGCGGGGCACCAGAAAGGAGCCCCCTTATCGAGGCTGGCGCAGCTCAGGGCTGCTCGCACACGCCAGGTCACTTGGGAGGCGATGCTTCACGTCGGAGTGCAGGAAGACGATTCTTTGTATTCTGTCTTCCTTTAAAATTATTCTAATATGTTTTGTACTGTACACAATATATTTTAATTAATAACTATATATGTGCAGATGTATTCTTAAATTCTTTTTTTTTTATTGTGTGTGATTAAGATGTTATTGCTTATTAATTATGTCATTCCATACATTTTTAAGTGAACAGAGTTTGAGAAAATATACATACTCTGAAAATCTGTAACTGATTCAGGAAGGTGACTCTTCAGGAGTGTGGAGACCACTGATGCAGCGGACGAGCAGCCTGCTTCTCCCCTCGAAGCCTGGTCCTTTCAGGCCGGCATCTGAGCCGAGGAGGGTAGCGGAGTGCTTTGCTCTCTGTCCGGGTCCGAGGGTGCCCGTATTCTGTTTTGATTGAATGCAAATCTATCTGCTTTTCAGATCAAATAAGCAGATAATGAAGTCTGTGCCCTTGGCGGCGACCTGCAGTACTTGAGGAGGACTCTTGCCATCGCATCTCTGCTCAGAGGCAGAGAGATGATCCCCCCAGCACATGTTCCCCCTTTCCTTCCATCTGGGGTTTAGGTCACTGCAAACGGAGCCAGAGGGCACTGAATCAGGCATCTGTGACAGCGTGTGGATGGGTTTAGTAGGTGCTCAATAAATGTGGAATGAGTAGCTAATCCTGAACTGATTATGCCTGATGAAATTCCATGTGCAACTTGGAGCCTGTAATGAAAATAGAACCTGGAAAAGCTATATGCCTACGGTGGGCCGGCAGGCTTGCTTGATGTCAGCCGCTCTTCAGGCACAGTTGAGTACCAGGTCTTATAACACAGACTTGATTTTATGACATCAGATATTTAGTGGTGGTGGCTTTCCAAGATTTGCAACAAAAAATTATTTACTTTTGGAAATTATTTCCTGATGTTAACAGGTGTCTATCATTTCACTAAATGGGTATATCCACTTAGAGCCACGTTTACAGTTCTAGATGAAGATATATGTATTTGCTTTGATATTTCTCTTTTACGAAACAGAATTCTACAAATGATTTTTTGTGACAAGGGGGCAAAAGTTAACCAAGGATTTGCTTTCAGAGTTTGAACTGAGACTGGTCTGTCTCTGGGATCATTTTGGTGAACTTTAAAGGCTGCATGTTAGTTTTGGAAGCTTGTTTAATGGAATTTTAATAGCCCTGGAAAGATGTGAAAGTGATACCGCTACCTGGTGGTTTGTAAACCTGACCTTTGTGAGATGTTTTCTGGGCAAAAGTACTACTTTATGATGCCAGCAGCTTTTATTGATTCTGCAGAGTCTGCAGTTTTCTAACACTGGCTGTCAATTCATTCCAGCTGAAAAATTATTAAATTTCTTCTCCTGCTTGTGTGGATATTAAATTGCAGTAAACATACTTGCACAATGTCAGGTACGGTGAGCACAATTTCATGCATGAAAAAAAAGTTTGTTAGTGAGACCTTGGCTCTTCGGCAGAGGTTATACATTTCTTTGTAATTGTTTGCTCTCAGTTATATTTTTTTATTTCTCTTGGTGAGTTCCAGCACATTTCTTATTATTTGTAATATAAGAAAGAAAAGTTTGATTTAGATTGCTGACTTTAAAAAATATGCCCTTTAGTTAATCATTTCTGGTACTGTCAACCAAAAGAAAAGGGTGAGAACCTGGAGGCAGGAGGATTTAAACAGTGAAAATATAATTGGGAAATAATGAGAACTATCTAATGAAAGAATGACTTGAAGGAATGAGGGAAGGAATGAATGAGTAGGTGACCATACACAACCCATAGATCTTTTTGATTTGCTGAATTTTAGTTAAGGAAGGTGAACAATGGTGAGATAGTAATCATTTATTGGATGTGGGTCTGAAACATTACTGTTTCTAAGAATAATCTCTGGACCTTGGCGGGCTGGTGGTCAAGATGCAAATATCTGGCTAGATTCCCAATTCACTAGGTCTGACATGGGCCCAGGAATTGGCATTTTCAAATGAATCACTGCAAATAACTCAGATGCAGGTGTGTGAGTGCCACTTCTAGAAACTTTTGTCTAGAAAACTTTCTTGATTAAATACACTGAGTCATCAGTGAAAGTGGAGAAGAAAGGTACTGTCTATGTGAGGAGATAAAGTAAAAATCTGGACCTGTTTCTCCCACGTGATAGATGAACGGATGGACCGGCTCCGCTTTTCCCACCCCAGGCCTTTCATCAGGTTGCTGGGTGCTCTCAAAGACAGCCTCAGAGGCTCCGTCGCAGAGGACTCGGGTTCTGGGGGCTGGGCTCGAGACTGCAAACGTGCTTTTGTTCAAGTGGTCCAGTTGTTTTTGATCTGTAAGTTCATATAGATTTCCCCTTTTTAAGTATCATTTTTATTTTGTACAGTTTGAGTTGGGCCTTTCAATGCAGAAAGAATATCACACTGTTACTCGATTAAGATGTGGGAAACAGAAATGTCACTATTTGAAACATTTGCTAAACTAAAACTTATTTTTACTTAACTTTGGAATTGGTGGATCCTCTTTGATCATAGAATAGCCTGATACTCTGAGAATTTACGTTTAACATACTAAATTCTGTTACGAAGACTCCTTCAGGAGAAATCTGGGAGCCACCTGGCTCTCCTATTCTGTTTCCTGCCTCGCCCTGGACTTTTCAGTACAATTTTGTGAGCAAATCAAAGCACAGCAGAGTAGGAGGAAACCTCTGCTGTTATCTCTGCCCCTCGTTTCCAGATGAAGAGCATGCAGCCTCAGGGGGATCAGTAATACCCTGTCCACCACCCCAGGTCTCTCGCCACTGCTTGGAAAGACAATCCAGGGTGCGTGGGAGGCGGGGACAGACGTGTGAGTAGGAGAAGGTTAGGAAAGGGAAGCTGTGGGCTGGAAGACTGAGTGGTGGCCCTAAGTCCATGACGGGTGCTTTGTATTGGATGAAGATACAGTTCAGCCTTGGATCCAAGTCCCCGGGGCCCCACGTGATCTAACTGCACTCTCCATTCCACAGTACTCCGGTCACACTGTCCCAACCTCTCGTCATCTAACTGTCTTCCTTAGTTCCTATTGAAGTCCCAGCTTAAATATCCCCTCCTCACGGGGCCCTTCTCTGGCCAACCTTTTAAAGGAGTCTTTTCCCTCTATTTTTCTATCATGTCCCACTGTTTATTTCCTCCAAAGCACTTATAAGAATTGGTATTTTATAGCTACCTGTTTCTTCATTTCTTTAAAAAATTAAAAAGAAATTCAATTGCAGTTTACAGTTAGTATTATTTTGTATTAGTTTCAGATGTACAGCATTGTGGTTAGGCAGTCATCTATTTTACAGTGCGGTCCCCCTGATATTTCCAGTACCCAACTGGCACCGCACATAGTGATTACAGTATTATTGACTAGATTCCGTATGCTGTTGCTGTACTTGACATGCCCACGGCTATTTTATAACTGCCAATCTGTGCTTCTCAATCCCTGAACCTTTCTCTTTAGTTCCTCTTTACTCTGAGAAATTGGTGAGAATACCGGTTAACTCATCACTGGAGTTTAGAGCTTGGCACAGCACAGGGCTTATAGTGGGCCCATGAAAAATACTCACTGAATGGTCACATACATAAAAATTAAAACAGAAATTAATAGAATTCTAGGAAATTTAGATCTGTTTAAAAACATTCTTCATAATGAGGTCTGCTGTTTTAGAGCAAAGCATAAACAACATAAGCTATAGGAATGGTTTTCTGCATCTTCGTCTTATTAGGAAAAACATATTTGCTTTTCCTGAAAACCCTCTCCAGTGGCTATGAAGTGACAGGCTTCAGTACTGGGAGTAGGGATAGTAGCAATGTGTCATGAGCCACACTCGATGTTGGGTGTGTGTTTGTGTGCACACATGTGCACACCTGTGTTACCTGATAAATGGAATGATCAGAGCCCAGAAATATGGTGGAAACCAGAATAGTAGCCCAGAAAGTCATCAAAACAATGAGATCTGAGTCAGAGTTCAAAGCTAAAGCATTAAACCAGGAAAGTGGAGAGAGAATAAACCCAAACACACGGAGAGCAAATGGGAGGAAGTCCCAGCTAACTAATTAGAATAGGGCCGTATTGTGTGTCACTTGCAAAGCGTTGGACTTGACTCAGAGTTTAAAGGCTATGTGTTCAAAGGAGAAAGCCCACTTTTGGTATTAAAGGTATTTGAACTGTTTAAGCTTGGCTGACTGCTTATAGATTTTATAAACATATTTAAAATAATCTAAGATTGAACAGATCTGGAGAATCAACAGTTCCAGTTTTCTTCTCTTGGTATTGCATGTGGATAAACTATTGAAAAATCCTTGCAGACTGTTACATGGTGGCCCCCACTGAATCATGCCTCCCAGTATTCATGCCCTGTGTAGATAGACCCTTCCACATTAACTGTCAGCTTGACTATGTGTCTTGCTTTGACCAGTAGGACATTAGAAAACATGATATGAGCAGAGGTTTGATAAGCATTTGCACAGTGGGCTTGTTCTTGTGGAGTGTTACTTGGAGCCCTGAGCCACCATGGGAGGAGGTTTGGCTACACTACTGGCTGTATCATGTGGACAAAGAGAAATGCATAGGCAGCCCACAGGTATTCTAGCTCCCCAGCTGAGATGTGAACGGAGAAGGCATATTGAATATTCCAGCCACTACATTGATCAGAAGAACTGCCTAGATTGAAGAATTGTGAGCAATAATCAATTACTGTTTTAAGCCATTTTTTTTTTTTTTTTAATTCTCACCCAAGGATATTTTTCTGTTGATTTTTAGATAGAGTAGAAGGGGGAGGGAGGGAGGGAAGGAGACACACACACACACACACACACATATCAATGTGGGAGAGACACATTGATTGGTTGCCTCCTGCATAACCTTGACCAGGGTCAGGGATTGAACCTGCTACCCAGATACATGCGCTTGATCTGGAATCTAACCCCAGACCCTTCGGTGCGCAGGCCGACACTCTATCTGAGCCAAACCAACCAGAGTGAAGCCATTAACTTTTTGTGTGTTGTGTTGTGCAGCAACAAGAATATAAGATACTTTTTTTTTATCCTCACCCGAGGACATTTTTTTGGTATTTTGTTCAGATAGAGTGGGAGGGAGGGAGAGAGAGAGAAACATCGATGTGAAAGGGACACATCGAGTGGTAGCCACCCACACGACCCAACTGGGGCCGGGGACAAACTGCAACCGAGGTACATGCCTTTAGCGGGAACCGAACCCAGGTCTCTCCAGACCGCAGGCAAACACTATCCGCTGAACCAAACCAACCAGAGCGAAGCTATTAACTTTTGGTGTGTTGTGTTGTGCAGCAACAAGAATATAAGATACTTTTAAAATTGTATTTTAATATGAAAATGTCACAATGCCTTTATTATTATTTACATTATCTTTTAAGATTAGTCAAATATATACAGGATTTTTTTTTCATTAAAATAAATATGGTGGCAATAATTGGATTACAGTTTAAACAATTACCAGCTCATCATCAGGAACTGTTAAGGATAGAGAGAGCTAAAAATCACAGAACCATGTAGCTTATTGTCTATAGTCTAGTAAGTGAGCCATCATATCACTGGGTGAGAGGTCACTGAGATAAAATCTAAGATGCTGTGACCTTTTGGTTAAGAGTAGAGAGGGTCAAATTCTGCTTCCACAGTTTGTTAGCTCTGTGGCCTTAAGAAAGCTGTTTACTCTCAGCCTCAGTTTTCCCATCTGGAAAATAGGGATATAGCATAGTTATCAGATAATCAGCATGACTGTTAAACAAAATAACTTAATGCTAAGCCTGTGATACTTTGAGAATACTGAATAAATGGTTGTTTATTATTATTGTTTTTGTTTGTTTGTTTGATTTTTAAATCATCCTCACCCAAGGACACTTTCCATTCAGGTAGAGTGGGAGGGAGAGAGAGGAACAGAGAGAGAGAGAGAGAGAAACATCGACGTGAAGGGACATATCGAGTGGCTGCCACCCACACAACCAATCAGTGCTGGGGACAAACTGCAACCAAGGTACATGCCCTTAGCGGGAACTGAACCCGGGTCTCTCCGGACCGCAGGCCAATGCTCTAACCGCTGAGCTAAACCGGCCAGGGCTATTATTGTTGTTGTTTTTAACAATAATACTAAGAGGGCAACCCTGGCTGGTTTGACTCAGCAATTAGAGTGTCGGCCTGCAGACCAATGAAACCCAGGTTTGATTCCGGCCAAGGGCACGTACCTCAGTTACAGTCCATCCCCGGCCTTGGTCGGGGTTGCTCGGGAGGCAACCAGTTGATGTGTTTCTCTCACATTGATGTGTCTCTCTCTCTCTCTTTCTCCCTCCTAATCTGTCTAAAGATAAATGGAAAAATATCCTTGGGTGAGGTTAAAAACAATTTTTAAAAATTAAAAAAATAAAAGGAGGGCAAGAAGGAGGAAGAGGAACAGAGAAAATAGGTTACTACCTAAGAAAATGCTGTTGCCGTTTTACTTATTTTTTTTTCTTTATTGATTTTGTTTTTTAGAAAGAGAGAGGAGGAGGGGAGAGGGAGAGAGAGAAACATCAGTGAGCGAGAACATTGATTGGCCGCCTCCTGCATGCCCCCCACTGGGGATCGGGCCCACAACCTGGACATGTGCCCTGACCGGGAATTGAACCTGCAACCTGTTGGTGCATGGGTTGATGCTCAACTACTGAGCCACACAGGCCGGGCACCTTTACTTATTTTTTTTCCCCAGCTTTTCTATGCGTTTGTGCACAAACCCACATGCTTTTGCATGCCTGTGCCCGGGCTGCTGTGAAGAAACACTGGGCTATGAATGTGTTGCTGACATTTAAAGTACATGCAGATGACCTGGGATTTGTTAACATGCAGATTTTGTTTCCTAGGTCTTGGGTGGACCTGAGAATCTGCATTTTAAGCCCCAGGTAATGCTGATAGTGCTGGTCCTTGGATCACACTGAGTAGAAAGGGCCTAGAAGGTGACATGACATTCATGACCCTTCATATTTTGGTTTAAATCTCTTCTTCAGCCACCATCTTTCACCATTCTGCACCACATAATTTGTTCTTCAGTGACAGATTTCTTTCCTCATACGAATGTGATAGTGCTTTCCAGGTTTAAAGTGATTTGTTTAAATGTTCATATCCTCTACTTTACCTCCTCTATGCTTGGGTCTTCTCTTATATCACAATTAATGTTCAAGTAAATGTGTTTTAAATGCATGCGTGCATGCCCTTATTATTCTCATAACCGTAAACTGGAGACTTTCTCTTTACCAACTGGAGGTAGTGAATGTTCTCAGAAGGAACCTTCGAGTCGTCTGGACATGGATCCTGGAGTTTGAGGGACTAGGCAGCGAGTACCTTTGATTGGTAAAGAGAGAGATATGGATGGTTCACAGATGTGAACTTATTCAGGAAAGGATACTATGAACTGGGCACAGTTAAAGCTATTTTTTGTAAATATTAATGTGCACCCATACTGTATATATAAGCAAATAATGACAAACTAGATACTATTTGAAACAAAGTAAATACTTTACTTGGGAAATAGGAAGAAAACTGGAATTAAAAAGGTAACACCTGTTTTCTTTGACAATTTGGGTTGCTACATATTGTCTACAAGTGAATTTATTTCTGTTTCTACTTCTATATTTATTCATTCTGGCTACATCTGTGCTTTATTTTTTATACTTGAAATAGTTTATATACAATGATCTGACCTTCATTTACAGTTGTACCCACTTGAAGATGTAATTCACTATGTAATTAGTTTTAGTAACAAAAGGGGAATAGGAGAAACTTGGCACCATGTTAAGTGGAGAATAAATTGAATAAAGATTGAAAAAATAATTTCTCTAACTGCATTAGCCTAGCATTTGAATGTTTCCAGCAGTATTATTTTTGCAACTAAATTTCCAAGCAGTAAGTACATTTTGTAAGTTTGTAAATATTGAAATCACATGAAAATAATACCTCTCCCAATGAATTTTGAAAATCTGTAATGTTTTTGCTCAAATTGACTAACACTTTGCATTTTATTGTATATTTCTTGACTTAAAAGGATGGTGTTTAAAATAGCTTTCGTTAAGTAAATAGAGAATGGTTGAGCTTTATTCTATAGCTCATTAACCAAGGTTAGTATGCAATTGAATCTTATTGTTATTACTATTATTTGTTTACTTAACAAACATCTGTCAAGTACCTACTAAGTGGAAGATTTGTGAGAGTGAAATGCTGTTTACGTTTTATATTTTCTGTAGTGAATGCTGGAACATTAGAAGAAGCAATTTGTAATTTATAATCATGACTTGAAAGCAAATTATGAAACGAATATATATTTTTCTTCACTACAATATAGAACTTACTAAAATATAAGGTGCTACTTGAAGATAGCTGGCTTGTTCAGAATAATTTAACTAAAAGGAAAAAAGTAAATGGAAACTTTGACCACTGTATTCTAAGTAAGATAGGATATTTCTCAAATTGAGTATCAGCTAATTCTTAACATCTAATCATGTATTCAGCCACCATATTGCTAATTATTCTTAAACATGGACTCCAAGAAGCAGAATTGCTATCCCTAAGTAAATAAAAATGTGTTTTATATGTTTCAGATTATTTATTATATTTACCACCCCCCCAAAAAATAAACTAGAACCTTTACATATCACTGATTATATTCTTTGTTTTATTTTTATTCTTATTTGTGTCAGTGATTTTTTTCAATGAATACAGGGATGATTAAAAATAAATTCAGACTTATGCTGTTTTATGGGCCCTTATATTAATAAAATTATCTAAGAAGTGAGAATCAAATAATTTTCTTTGTGCTTTTACCTCTAGCTTTTCATTTCATCCTTACAATCACTGAATGAATTATAGCTGCTGGTGCTTGTTATTCCTGTTCTACTCAAGCACAGAGAGGTTACACTGACAATCTGAACAAGAGTATTAAAATAGAGATTTTCTGATTGGTGGCCCAGTGCACTTGGTACTATATAGCATGCTGCCTCTCGGAGAAAATATACTCAAATGTTTGATATTGCAAATACATCGGTTGCTGTAATGCAGCTTAGTTTATTCTGATAATGGGGTCATTTTATCAGTTGGGATGATTTTGAGAGAAACCCTTCCTGGAATTGCAAGCGTAATGTTCTTGAATGGTGGCACCGACACAGTTCAGAGGTTTTCAGTTCCACTGGTCATTGCTGTCTCAAAAGATGAGATATTTGTTCAAAGCAACATAATGCTAAAAATGAGATCCAAGCAATAACTTTAGGGTCTAGGAATCTTGATATACTAAGAGAAAGTTTTAATATGTGTTAGTAAATTGGAATACGTTTAAGTACATTCATTAAGTAGTTCATGAAGATACATTTAAAATGAACTCTAATTTATAAGAATACTTATTCTCTTTAAGTTTGGAGATTTAAAATGTTTAAAATAAAACTGTATTTTGCATTTTAGAAAAGTGCATAAAGTGGACATAGTAATGATGGCAATGATGCATAAAGGTGAGTTCTGAGACATGCACCTGTGAGTCAGAGGCTTGGGATCCATGAAGATGTAGAGTTTCTACTAATGTGCTCATCAGAGTAGCTTGATCGCCTCGAACTTACGTTCTCCTCATGCCACAGACTTGCTTTAAAAGGACCTTGAATTTAAATTGGAAATGCATTTGAAAACCAGTTCCTATTAAAAAAAAAAAAAAAAAAAAAGGGCACTTACAGCCTGGAAACTGGAAATGCCGAGCTAATCCGGTTCATCTGTAGTCGCCCGTCGGGCCTGTTTTTAATTTCAGGCACTTGCGTTTGTGTCCGCGCTTGTTTTGCTTTACTTTTTGAGAACCAGTGCTCCAAAGAAAGAAAAAATAAACCCACTTTTGTTCCCAGTTTATTTGCAGACCAGGTCAGACGCCCTTGATTAGCTCTCAGTTGGAGGATAATTTGAACCTTGACAGATTGAACCCAAACAGCAGGGTTTCTCTAGTCTGGCCAACCGATAGAAAAAATAAAATAAAAGCTAATTCCAGTTCACAAGCCGTACAACAGGACTGAATAAATGTGCAACTGTTAATGAATAGCTATTTCAAATATTTACAAAAGGCCCAAGAAAAAAGAAAAGATTAGCATCTTAGGCAGCTGTTCTAAGGGAAACCTATTAAAAATAAACATGATAAATGATGCTCGAGAGCTAATATATCTGTCAAATATCAAATACACTCAAAGAAAAAAAACACTGTTTCGGAAAAAAAACTAGAAAGACTCTTTGGGCCTGGCTATCTTGCTTTGCAGTTTACACCAGATTTTTGTTCTTACTTTTTTTAAAACTTTATATTTTCTAACTCCTCTAATATTTATATGGATGTTGTTTTACAGATTTGTAAAGGCCTGGGTAAGGGGAATGTGTTTTGTGGAGTTGTGTCTATTGTGATTAAATTAGAAACTTGAAAGTTCATCTATGTACATTTGAATGAAGACATACTGTTAATTGTTATTTTATGGGCTTGCAGATGATATAATGGTTTGAATGTGACAGTAATAACATTTTAGCATCATGGCAGTTGTGAATGCTGCATAAAAACGGAAATTATTGCTGAAGCAGTGAGGTGTTGGTTGCAAGTACAAGTGTATTTTCTACACTTGTATCTACAAATCCATCCTCGTCTCTCCATGTAAAATACCCTGTTTTGCACTTAACTAAAATGGAAACGAACTGTATTTGCCATGTATTAGTGACATATAGTAGATCTTTGGCCTTTAAGACTTACTACTAGTATTTTTAATGATTTCTTGATACCATTAAAGTGTGGAGAAAAGCAGTTTGATTTTCTGCTGCTTGAATTTGTGTTTGAAGAGCGATATTCTGAGGCTCAATAGAGGATCGAGTCATTTATCTGAGGAGTGAGTTTCTCCTTCAGCTCAGTATTTATATCTCAGTGTCATAGAGAGTAAGTGTCTTGCAATTTTTTTGTTGTAAATTACTAAATCTTTGTTTCTGTGTCCAAGATGTCACCTAAAGGAGAGCCAGTTGTTAGAGATAGAACTTTTGTGCCTTTGGAGATTTGTGGATGATAAGGGTCTACTGTATTCATTGAATATTTGAAAAATTTTAAAGTACTTAGTAGTTTTGGTCTGAGGTCCTTTCTACTTTGTTTTTGTTTGTTTTTTGTTTTTAATTCTCACCCAAGGACATCCTCGCATTCATCCTCAGACAGAACGGGAGGGATAAAAGGAGGAAAAGAGAGAAAGAGAAACATTGATGTGAGAGAGACACATTGATTAGTTGCCACCCACACGATCCCAACTGGGGCCTGGGACAAACTGCATTCAAAGTATATGCCCTTAGCAGGAACGGAACCCGGGACTCTCTGGTCCATGGGCCAATGCTCTAACCTCTGAGCCAGAGAAGCTGGGGCTCCTTTCTACTTTGTAAAACTGAGCTTCTTTACCAGGAGTGTGGGTCATTTTGTGAGAGTTCACGAAGCACAGGCATGGTTAAAGTGTACCCTTTGTGGGGAGTGACGTCTGTGGTGCAGACACCGAGCAGTGTGGTCATGATCTCCAGGAGCAGTTAGGTTCAGTGTTAGGTATGGTTTCAGGCCTGTGTCAGAACCAGGGCAGGAGCATGGCCCTTCTCAGCCCCTTCTGAAGAGGATATTGCTGGGGAGGCCATGGTGAGGGCTGACAGAGCCCGGGACTCGTCCATCTGGCCCCAGCCTGTTTCTCAGTGCGCGTGGCATTTCTCTCTGGGAGCACACTTTGTTTCAGCTGTGTCTCTATTGTCCCTTCCCCTCCCCCACTCAAACTGGCACGATTGAATGCTCCATAATTTCTGTCACCTGCAATAGCCTTAGAATCATCATTAATTCATTTCTGCCCACTAATGTGAAGGTTAGGAAATGGAAGGGAAATGACTAAAGGACTTAGGCTGACGTACAGGGGCTCGTGGACGAGTAGTCAGGGGATGAGGACAAAAGCTAGCCAAACCGGTCCTTTCTGTTGAGCCACTTGTTGCTTCTGTATAATAAACAGTGTTACTCTTTTTTTATTAATTTATTTTTGTTACAAATGTTTCTCCTTTTTTCCCCATTGACACCCTCCTCCCCATTACCCCTCCCACCCCATCCCCAACTTTGTTGTCCATGTCCATTGGTTATGCGTACATGCATATAAGTTCTGTGGTTTATCTCTTCCCACCCCCCACCCCCTCTTCTGAGGGTTGTCAGTCTGTACCCTACTTCCACGTCTGGGTAACAATGTTACTCTTAATATTGCTGTTTAATTCTTTGAAATATATACACAGTACACATACAACACGTCAGCAGAATTCCATTATGATTTGTACATAGAAGAGCAGTATTGACACTGTTGATATTTTTAATGATGACTTTCCTGTTTCTGCTGTGTTGAACGGGTGGTAAATATCACCCCCATTCTAAACGTGGTTTCAGTGAACTTCGAAAAGGTCTGTTCTTATTTAGAAAATACTTTAGTTCAGACTCTGTTGATAACACTAAAGTTTCATGCTGTTCTGTAGTTATATTAGATCCTTCAACTTAGACTCTCTTTGTGCTTCATCATTGTAATTTACACACTGGCTTGGTACATTCTCTTCAAGACGGTTTG
This sequence comes from Molossus molossus, assembly GCF_014108415.1. Lineage (NCBI taxonomy): Eukaryota > Metazoa > Chordata > Mammalia > Chiroptera > Molossidae > Molossus > Molossus molossus. Next base: position 20,583,781 of record NW_023425347.1, on the reverse strand, counting down.
TCTTGCGCCTCCAGCTGCTCCCCAATAGCCATTGTGCTGAATAAGCTCGATTCAGTATGTCCTTGATACAATTAATGCAGGCATCTGCAGAAGCGGCGGCAGCGGCGGCAGCTGCACTGCCTTATGGAAGCCAACTTCTGCTTAGCATTGTGATAAAAGAAATAGTTTTGAGCTGGAAGCTAATGTTGGCTTATTTTTAGCATAAAAAGAGTTGCACCTGCCAGGGCTAGCAGAGGACTGAGGTTTGTTGATTACAAGTTCTTGTTAGTGCCATTGTTATTGGTAAAATGGGGATGATGTCACTCTTATCAGACTGAATTGGCACCCTGTAGAGTGACAAATAATTTACCCTCTGCGGTTTTATCAGCATGGGCCGCATGTTAGACGCAACCAGAGTGCTGAGTTTTCACAGTTGAATGCAATGGAACTGCAGAGGTGTATGAAAATGAAAGGGATTGATACTTGTAATCAGTGCACATAGTAATGGCCAAGGTGTAATGAAACATAAGTGCACATTTAGGGTAATTATGCTGCTACCAGGTGGGGCCTTGGGGCTTTGCATGTGTGGAAGCTGCTTGAGGCGGCGGATGTGCAGCGTGGAATCCTGCAGCACCATCTGGTAGATTCTCATTTTCTCATTAATTCGTCTGTCCCCTAAGTCTGGGCTACATTGACTTTGAACAGCACTTCATCTGTTCAGTATCTCATCTCATTTTAGTTGGGAGTTGCTTTCAACAGTGGTATTGATGTAATGTAGTTCACACTCAGCTATGTGAACTATATTAAAACAAATCATTGAGTTGTGTTTTTTTTTTGAATGGGGGAGGAGTAAAGCTAATTGTCCACATGACCATCTGATTCTAAATGATTCACCACTTTTGCAGTTATGTCTTAATAAAATAGAACCTGTTCAAAATGGCCAAATGCACCTTACCCTCCAAAATAATTTATAAATAAAATATGACGTATAAGTGTAAATAGTTAAAAAGTATAATTTTTTGGTCATTAAAAAATTGTATGTTTGATTTCTACAGGCTGATGTAGTTTTTGCCTCAAATATAACAAAAACTGATTTTTCAGTCAAGCTTAAGAATAAAGAAATGATAATGATTAAGTATGTTGCACAACAATATACTTAATACACACTTACGAATGGTTAAAATGGATTTTTAAAACAGAATAAAAATTTGTATTCGAGGTTGTATATTTTATAAGAAAGTAAAATGCTTTAAACCTGCTTGATTAATTTTAATGAGTATTTTCACATAATATTAAGAATCACATATTTAAGGCATCTAGCATAGTGTCTGTAGGTAGTTCACATATGGCTGATTTCTTTATTAATGTGAATATTAATAGAAAAAATTTAATGGAGTTTGTAGTGTATATTTATAGAAACGAATTGTAACAAGAAAGTGTCGCCACTCTTAAAGCCGATTTTTTGTACCATTTGTTTTGTGACACTGCTGTGTATGACTTGGGCCACCTTCTGGAGTCTGTGGTTGCATTTAACTGATGTTAGATTAGTGATTTCACAATCTCTTTAATACATGCAAGTATAGTACTTGTACAGTCTAAGTAGAAATACCTTTATTGCAATTTTTCACCAAGAGAATCCCCATGTACTTGGTCATTTCATTTCCATGAATTTTCCTTTAATGGAAAATGAGAGAAGAACACGTTAGCTTCTTCCAAAAACAAGGCGAACACCTTGTGTTGCCTCTGCGGTCCGGGTTTGGGGTGCAGTGGCCCAGGGGCTTGAGGAGCTTTGCTGTGGACGACAGTGCTGCTGCGGAGCATCCCTCTAGTGAGTCCCAGCTGGTGTCCAGATATCTCTGGCTCTGTGAAGAGAGAGAGTCGTAAGCAACTTACTACTTTAAAGTGTCCAATTAATTCTTTTTTCACATTTCCCCTTGAGTAAGGCTCCTAAAAGGTTGATAGATGATAGATGTATCTTATTTTCCTCTCCTTTCTATTTATATGAATTCATTCTTTTTTTTTTTTTGCTTTTGGTAATTCTTGCCACAGGATATTTTTTTCATTGATTTTTTTTTTTTTTAGAAAAGAGTGGAAGGGGTGGGAGAGAGAGAGAAACATCAATGTGTGACAGACACATTGATTGGTTTCCTCCTGCTCATGCCCCGACCAGAGCCGGGGATCAAACCTGCAATCCAGGTACGTGTCCTTGACCAGAAATTGAATGCGCAACCCTGTGAAGGCCGATGCGCTAACCACTAAGCAACACGGCCAGGGCTGAAACAATTTTTAAGTTACTCTCGAAAAATTATGTGATTATTAATATATAATGCAGTGATGGACACAGAAAATATGTCAGCAGTGCTTTATTTCTCTCCTAAAGTTTACTCCTTTGTACTCAGAGCATTTAAATATCAGGAGTGTTTTTTTTCTCATACATTCAGTTGATACTCACTAGCTTACCTATTGACCAGGCTGTGAGCTAGCCAAAGCCTGAGTAGTGGGGTCAAACTCTCTGAATCCTGGCTTGACCACAAGCTATGTATGTGACTGTGAGCTAGTAATTTAACCTTTCTAAGCCTCAGTTTTCTCATCAACTACCTGAAAGCAGGAACCTTGCATGGCTTGTGAGGATTCATGATCATGTATTTCTAGCACAGGGCCTGCATAGGCACTCGGTAGATGGTTGCTGCTGGTACAGTTCTTTTTACCAATACACATGATTAAGAACCTATACCCTGGTATTTAGATTATCTTCACAGAAACTGTTACACAGGAAGACACAAGACTAAGTCTTTAAGGACAAGGATGAGCTACAGAGTTTCAAGATATTTCATAGACAGGAAATGCCAACTGAAGGACACTAGTCAATTAAGATAAATACCTATAAATCCTGTCTTGTGATGATATTTTTAAAAGCATAAAAGAAAATAAATTATGTTGAAATACCATTTTCAATGTATAAAAGGACATTTTTGTGATATAGTAATATATGTTTCTTTATCACTATATTAATTAGCAAGATGCCGCTATATATCTAACAGTTATCATAAGAACAACATAATAGCAGAAGCTAACCAACACACTTATCAACATCAACAAAATAATCCAAAAATTATTCCGAGGAGCAGGTTTATATTGTATTGGCTCTTGACCAAGACCACTGGTTGGTGGGCTCATCAGTGTTGCCTATGTTAATCCCCTCCTATAAGATTAGCTATGCCTTTGAATTTTATACTAAACAGTTCCTTGTTATTTGATGATGATTCTAAATCCACTTATTATTTTATTTGAACTAGAATACAAATTTTCCATGAAATTAATATAATTTTCTGTTGAATCTATATATATATGTGTCACAGATCTATAACATTCATGAACACAACAGGTGTGGAGTTCTCAAATGATGTGCCCTGAGCTTGAGTAGGTGTCTCAGTTAAAATCTTGATTTTAGCCCTGGCCCGTTTGGCTCAGCAGTTACAGCGTCAGCCCTCAGACCAAAGAGTCTTGGGTTCGATTTTGATCAAGGGCATGTACCTTGGTTGCAGTTCAATCCCAGCCCTGGTCAGGATCATGCAGGAGGCAACCAATCAATGTGTCTCTCTCACATCGATGTTTCTCTCCCTCTCTCCCACCCTCTCTCCCACTGTGTCTGAAAATCAGTTGGTGAGGAAAAATATCTTTGGGTGAGGATTAAAAGAAAATCTTGATTTTATTTTGCTGAAAGTTGAAGCAAAGAAAAGACTCAAGCATATTCCTTAGAGATTATAGTTGCATAGTTTTTTATATCTTTAATTATAGGAAGGTGTAGTCACAAAAATACATACTGTTTTAAAAACATTCAGCAACTTGTATTATTGAAAATATGTCATTTTAAAATGTGTAATTTTAGAACATCAGTACTTTTTTTAGTACTCTGAAAAGCTCACTTTTCCTAATATTCACTTTCCTGATTATCTCTTCAAAATGCTAATTCATTATTATAGTTTTGATGATCAAAATTGTACTCCTAAGTAAAAATAATTTAGCAAGAGTCATCAGAGCGCAGAGAAAGATTAATTTTGGCTTTCAAGGTGGTTGCAGGATTGTAAAGAAAGTACGTTTAAGCTGGATTTCAAAGGACACAGGACTTAGTGTGAGAGAGAACATTTTCATTCTCAGCTGCAGGAATAATACATAGGATTTAGTAGATGTCAGTGTGAGAAAGGCCATTTTCATTCTCGGCTGCAAGAATAACACGATCACATACTGAGAGATGAACCTGCTTGTTTGTTCGGGAGCCCTGTACAGTCTAAATAGCCGGGTACAAGGCCGTGTGTGATGGGGACACTGCTAAGGAGCTTAGCCACGATTTCGTCATTATTGGAAAGAAATCAACGTTTCCTTTTTCTTTTTTGATCAGGGAGAACACAGGAACAAATCTGTATTTTAGAAAAATAATTTAGGTTGTAACAGGAAGGACGGTTAGAAAAGGGGGAACGTTAGAGACTATGGAGAACATGGAAGGTGTTCACATGCCCCAGGTGAGAGGCTTAAACTTGGGCATTGGACACTTTGAAAAGGGTGAGTTAGAACTGAGGGTATTTTAGAGCTCAGATTTTGAAAAATGGAAGAATGAGAAAAAGCAAAAAAAAAAAACAGTCACAAATGGCTGAGTTTTGTAGCCTGAATGGTCGGAAAAGGCCGGTCGGTAATGAAACGGAGGTGAAAGGGCGCAGCTTGCTTTAGGGGAGAGGGCTGTTTGAGGCTTGGCTCAGTGGAGCGGTGCTGGGAGTCTCTCTGGAGAGGGGTAGCTGTCATTTCCACACTTTCATCTGAAGCTCCCTTAGGTTCAAGTTCAAACGAAGATTTGGGAGTCAGACATCGAAGCAGAAAGCTGAAGGTTGAACAGAATGAGATTTAAGAAGAAATCATTGATGGGGCAGTTAGGAACTCACTGATTATCTTAAGAAAACAAATAATCATTCCCAGATTTCAGTGTGCACATGCCTGGGCAGCTAGCAAAAACATGTAGATTTGAGAACTTTTTGTTACAGGCTTCAAGGACAAAGGCAGGGCCTGAAAGTCTGTTTTCATAAGCACTCAGATGATGACGATGATGGTGATGACGATGACGACGACAGTAGCTGATGTATAAAACATATATATACACACACACACATATCCATATATATATGTAATAGCAGATAATATATAATGTATATATACATAACTTATTGTATGCCAGACACTGTTTTAAGTTGATTATATTTATAATTTAAGATCTCATAAGAACCCTTTACAAATGAGAAGACTGAATCACAAAGAAGTTGGTAAATAACTTGCCCAAATTTACAGAGCCAGGAAATGGTGACTCTGTATCCCATGATCTTGGCCCCGGTGTTATTCCCAGTTGAGAAATGAGAATTAAGTAGCTTAGAGCAGGCCCGTCAAAGGTTGACTCAGCCTCACATCTACCTAGGCCTGAGTCATCATATTTATTTCTGTGGGTTTGTTTGATGTTACAGTTCTTGTAACACTGTTTTGACCTTGCTTAATTTTTAACATTCTTTAAACCTTAAAAAATGTAAGTGACCAGGCTTTTCTTAACTTCCAAGAGGCCCTTGGTCAGTGATTGAAGAGCAGCCGGATTATAATGGACTGAGGAGCTAAGGGGAGGCTGGGTAATCAAAGTAGCTAGAGTATGAAGATTAAAGAGCAGTGGCTGGTCCCCAGTTCCATGTAGGACAGGGCTGAATGGTGGCAGTCCCAGGTGGAAGAGCGGTAGGTTTAAAACAAGCACACTGATTTCACTTTGTTATGTTTGTTTGTGTTGCCTTGAAGGGCATCTTGCAGAGGAAACAATTCGGGCTGGGAGTGGGGTCGGGGAGACTGCTTTAAGCCCCATACAGTAGATTTGGTGTCCCCAGCTACGGAAAGGAGAACAAAAATAGTGTGGTAGATGATTACGTTGTATGGAGGGAGCAATATTTTTACATCGGGGGTTTTTATGCATATTGGTAGACAACAAGGAAGAAGTAGAAAGAAAGATGGCTGTCGCATGATGGGAGAGATGTTTCAAAGGAGATGAAAGAGGCTAGTGAGGCTGGGATACTTCCCCTCTGACACAAAGAGAAAATGAGAGTTGTGTCCAAAAAGTTAAGAATCTGAAGTGATGAGATGAGGGTGAAAGACTTTCAAAATGAATGTCCTCTAGTTCTTTTAATAAGTAGGTAGCAAGGTCATTTGCTGCAGGAAGCTCTGGGGATTGAGGAGTATGGTTGTATATCAGCCGATAATTGTGTCTTTGTGGAGAGAAAACAAACAATAGAAGGTCTTAGAAGATGTTTCAGTATTTAGATTTAAAATATTTCATCTTCACTGTTGTTTGAGATGTGTGTGGGGGGTTAGGAGACTGATTCCAGGAGGGGGCAGCAACGCTATAAGCATTTAATTTGGGTATTTTCTTTCTCTGTTCAGTTGGCTTTTAAAAATTAAGTAGTAATGTGTTTTCTGTCCCTTTTTCCTTAGCGAATGAAGAAATAGAGTCTATAAAGCTATTTAATAATCTTATAACTTATTAATTTATTAGTCTCACATTACTAAACATAGCAATTGTGGAAAATACAAAGATACTGAAAGTTATTTTTATATATCATAGTCCTATTGGTATGATTTAGGCCTAATGTGGTTCCATCTCTGCATGTGACCTTTATAATAAGAAATTTTAAAAAGGCTCACCAGCTTAAAAAGCTTTTAAAATAAAAAACTTTGGAAATATAGGACTAATTGGGCTTGTTGAAAGAATTTTTAACATATAAACATTAATTTTTATTGAGCACAGACTGAATTGAAAAAGGCTAAACTTAGATGTTGAAATAATTTGGCAATCTAACTGCAGATTCAAAATTTCTGAAAATGTAAATAAATTAAATGTAGGCAGTGTTTTGCCATCTGTAATGAATTAGCGTTCCATTTTTACCAGCTGCTGCTGGGGTTTTTGAAGCTGACTCAGGATCTGAACACACTGGTGGGTTGCTGCTGATAAATATAAGAACCTGTAGTTTAAACCGACAGGCTGAACTGGTGGTTAGAAACGTCTCTGCAATTTTAAGCAGCAGAGATTCCTCCACTTGGGGCAAGAAGTAAGGCTGTACTAATGTATACAGATGTTGCCAAGACAGGAGAGGAGGGTGAGCGACTGCTACTTGGGAAGTTGTCAGAGCATTCAGGATGTCACAGCTGTTGAATGTGAAGTCATTCTTGGAGGGAAAAACAACTAGAAATTGTCTCTAGCAGACATATTTCAGGCAAAATGGCAATATTTGTACATTGTTGAGGAAATTTATATTATAAAGTTCATTAATATGTTTTCCCCTTGTATTTCATTTTCTTTTCTTTCTTTTTTGTTAATCCTCACCCGAGGATATTTTTCTATTGCTTTCAAGATAGAATGGAAGGAAAGGAGGGAGGGGGAGAGAGAGAGAAACATCGATGTGAGAAAGATACGCATCGATTGGTTGCCTCCCGAGCAACCCCTACTAGAGCCGGGGATTGAACCTGCAACCCTTCAGTCCACGGGCTGACACTCCAACCTCAGAGCCAAACCGGCCAAGTCATCATTTTCAAAGCTTTTTATTTTGAGCATAAAGGAGATAATAATTTCTTGGAAAGATCTTGAACTTTGAAGTCACTCATACCTATATGTGAATTCAGATGGTCACTTCTCAGGTGTGTAATCTTGTCAAAGAAAGTGCTAAGCTTTCCGAGCCACAGTTCCCTCATCTGTAAAGTAGGGATACCGTCTAGCTGATAGAATTGTTAGGACAATGCACACTTCTTGGAAAGTCACCTGAGTGTGACACTGTTTCTGTAGGCCTGAAAATATGTAAATAAAGGAGAAAAACAATGGCACAGGTTTGGTCACTGCATTTCTAAGGGAATAAGGCCTATCCAGGGATCTGTTATTTCCCACACTGTGTTAAGATCTGTGACACTGAATAATAACCAAGAGACAGATGTGACGATTTAGTATTTGCTGTGTATTAATGTGTCCAAATGGTAGTATATTCAGTTTACAGATATGACATTACTTTTGTAGTTAGTATGGTTTTATTACTTTTTCCGTAGCTATAGACTTACCAAAAAACACATTTTTAGTAAAAAATTTTTGTTTGCTTCAGAAGTGGAACATTTTGGTGTCTTAAATTTTCATATTGTCTGCATCATGCAAATTAGAGTTTTAGATAGTATATGTTTACATGCTAGCCAGAGCCAGCTAAAAGTTAATACACTTATTCAACTAACACATTCATTTAGCATGTAGTGTGTGCTAGGTATCGGAAGACATAGTGTTATCATTTTGTTCTAACGGGGAGAGGGGGGTGCTGCTATGAATGGAGGAGAATAAACAACCATTTGTACTGTGGTCTGATCAGTGATAGAAAAGACCTGTGTGTTTGGGGAAGCCTTCCTGCAGGCAGTGGTGCGAACTACAAGACATGTCACCAAAAATGCATTTGTAAGAGCGGTTATGACTCGGACATGCAGGTGCACGTAGCAGTTCTGACCCACCCTGACAGATGTGCATGTCATGTGCAAACCTTTGCAATGGAAGACCTGATCAGCTTTAAGGAATTTTTAGTCCAATATCATGAAAGTATCTGGGAATTTTCTTTTCTTTTTTTTTCTTTTGTGTGTGTGTGGCCTAAAGTTGCTGTTCTGTTTCCACGAGCATAGAATCTTCAGGTTTCCTGACAGGCCAGCCCAGCCCAAGATGTGCCTATCTGGCCAATGTACGGCCATCCTGAGCTCACCGCCCAGGACTCAGACCTGTGTCCTTGATTTACTAGTGACTCACTGTGGATTACTCTGGCTGGCTGTGACTCTGCTTCCTCTTCTGTACTTCAGTATGAACTCAGAGAACCTGTTTGTGACCCTAAATTTGTTCTGTGTGCATTTCTGATGGTTACTCATCCACCCATGACTCATGGCTTGTTTCTCATTTTATATGTGCCCATTGGGGTTACTCTTAATTGAGCCTTCCTTCTCTTAGAAGCAGAATCTCTTACTTACCCTGTTTTGACTCAGCCCTTGACTGTTTGAAGTGTCTGTGCTTGGCTCTGGATGGCTATAATCCCAGCTCTTTAGCCTGGAAATTTAGGCCATTGTGGTCTCTATTTCCAGCTTTAGCCCTAACCACCCCACTTCCTGCTGCTCCTGTCAAACTCACCTACTTACATTTTTCCCTATGTGTTCAAGCTTTCTTACCAAGATGATGGATCTTTTCTGATCCTTCCTTCAGGCCACGCTCAAAATTGCCATGTTGGTTTTGGAACTTACACTGATTTCTCTTACTGGAAATAATATCTCCTTACTCAGTTCTATCGTGAATATAATGATACTCGACATTTTCCACTTTCCACTGCAGTTATTTGTATTATGTTTTGTCACCCCTGCTAGACTGGAAGATGTTTTTGTCCATACCCCATATAGTGTATTATATATATAGGTTCTAAGCAAAGTTTTGATCATAGAATGCAGACCCAGAGTTTAGATAGGAACTGAGGAGAGCAAGATTGAATGTCCTTCTTACCTGTTCTTACTGAGTAAGCTTCTCCTTGTTCTCCCGTCGACTTTAATCTACAGCTGCTCTTTCTATGTTAACCTACCATAGAACTTACCTACCCGTAGTCCTACACACGAGAGCTTTACACTATTGTCCTGGATGCCTTCCAGTGTTAAGTAAATCAATACTTTTCTTTTTTAATCTTTATTGATTTCAGAGAGAAAGAGGAAGGGAGAAGGAGAGAGAGATAGAAACATCAATGAGAGAAAACATTGATTGGCCGCCTCCTTCATGCCCCCCACTGGGGATTTGGCCCACAACCTGGGCATGTGCCCTGACCGGGAATCAAACTGGCAACCTCCTGGTGTGTGGGTCGATGCTCAACCACTGAGCCACACCGGCAGGCATCAATACATCTTTAAAGCCAACCATAACAACCGTATTAGTTCTTAAATAAATCTCTTCCATCATTAATTGTTCCAGTACTAAGAGGATAGAGAAGTATCTCCAGAGTCTCAAGACTGCTTTTCAGGTGGACTCTTCCTGCATCTGCTGACCCAGAAAGGCTCTGGTGCCCTGACAAAGCCAGGCTCTAAAAGGGGCAAAGCCACCTCGGCGGTGGGAGGAAAGAGCGGTAAGAATCTCCAGCGGGCTTTGACGAAGCGGTACCCCCTGGTCAGGAGGAGCAGACTCCTCCTCTTGGGTCTGACAGTGCTCGTGTACGCTGTAAACTCTCCTTAAATAATGTTTCCTGCCTGGTATGTACAAGGCACTTCAGCTGTTTTTTGTGTACTTAACCTTCAAAATAATCGTTTTTAGGTAGTCATTATTCCAGCGTTTGTAGATGAAGAACCTGAAATGCAGAGATTCCTGCCGGAAGCAAAGGTGTATGTTCTGGGGTCAGCCTTCCTGTTGCCTCTGCCTGGTATTTTGAACTGTAAACTTCATTCTCCTCGAGCACTTGATGTTAGCAAATCCTTCCTATCTTTGCTGGATTTCCTAGACTCCTCGCTGCTGACCTCTTCTGCCTTTCGTTACCTCTCCGGTTCTAACAGCCATCCCTGGACTGCTGGCTCCTGTTCCGAGCAGCGGTCCCTGCCATCCGCCCCGTCCTGGAGTAAGTTCAGTGAGAGAACCCAGCCTGCCCAAACCAAGAAGGTGACCAGGGTTTAAGCAGAGCCTTCTCCTCACAGTCCAGTGAGGCTACCCTGGCTGTCCAGATTCCAGTCGCAGAGTGATGCCTGGACCCCGCGGATCTGTCTCCTGTCTGCAGTCTTTGCTCACTTTCTGCTGCGCTGCGACTGAAACGCGTGCCGTCGCTGTCCTCACTCCCGGGTCCCTCTGGGTGTTGTGAGCCGGACTGGCTGCCAGAGAGCAGCGTTTGTTTACCAACATAGTCGTCTGCATGTTCTCGGAGGTTGTGGCTTTAATAATAGTTATTCTTTGATATTTTTTATCAGTACATTCTGTGCTTCCACCTCACACACAGAGGAGCACTCAGGGGCATATTTTATTACATTGAAATATCTGTAAATAATTCCCTTAATGCATCGACCCGAAGAAGTTTGCCACGGACTCCAGGATACCTCGAGTGGGAGGGAGGCCACGGTAAGCAGGCCTACATAGTCCATGTGGTGGGTGTGTTCTGCTTGTTTGTTTGTTCTTATTCCATCAAATAAACTAAATCCTTTCAGTTTTTACAGTATTTCAATATAAAACCAAGAGGCCATTATATGTTATAATACTTTTTTTGTTATTTACACATTGCTCTGTGACAAGAGCTTATGTGGTATACACCAAGCTCCCGAGTTCATCAGTAACGTGGGTCTGAGAACATGCTTGGATGCTGACTATCTAAAAATGAAGTAATTGAATTACATTTCATAAAGGGGGGAAGAGTGCTAAAAAAGTTCCCCAAGTGCTTTACAAAAGATGATACAATTTGTTACTATTGGTTCCCGTGCACCAGAGCAAGCGGGAGAGCATCCACAGACGGCTCCGCTCGGGGGTTGGGAGCAGCTCTCTGAGGACTGGGGACGTTATTCAGGTATCTGTCCTACCTACTCTTTTTCTCTCTGGAACTTCAATTTGATATGGTGTCCTTCCGGATAGCTGAGCCTTTTTGCCATCACCATTTATTAAATAAACTAGTGATCCTGCAAGTGCGATTCCAAACCAACATCAGTAGCTCAGTTCTCAAATTTTCAGGAACATCACCGTCACCTGGAGGGCTTGTTAAAAACCCAGATTGCTGGGCCCCATTCCCAGAAGTTATGAACCAGTGGGTCTGGATTAGAGCTCGAGTATTTGCAATTCTTTTCATGGCATGATCATTTCTAAAGTGATGCTGCTGCTGGCCCAGGACTACACTTCAAGAAACGCTGAGAAAAGGCCTTCTTTTCTCTGTGGGTGTATAATCCTTTCTTTACTGTAGGTATTTATAAGCATATATTCTGTATACAGGACACATAAATATATAAACTTTCATTTTCTATTCTGTGTCCTGTAATTTTCTTATTAAGAATTTATTTTCAGCTCATTCTTCTTCTTGTGAATCTACTCTTTTTGTGTGTGTTTTATTTTCTAATTTTCTCACATGTAGATGGACAAACTATTGATTTTGTTATATTTATCCAGACATTTTATTGAACTTTCTTATTAATTATTAATCCAGTAGCTTTTTAGTTGATCCTTTTGGGCTTTCTAGGTAAACAACCATATTATTTCTATTTTTCTCTTTGAACTCCACTTGTTCTTAAGATGGCTGTCTGTGAAATGTTCTTCCTATTGCTAACATGTTGATGTTTATTCTTTCTTTGATATGGTTTTATTTCTTAACTCTTTCCTCAGTTGATTTTTATACAATCTCAAATCTCTTGTTTCTGCCTCCAAGGTACATAAACATTTTTTATTTATATATTTTTAAATTAGTTTTTTTTTTGGAAATTGTGACTGCCACTACAATCAAGATGCCAAACAGTGGCACCACCCACCAAAATGTCCTCGTCCCTTTGTAGTCCACACCCCCTTCTTACTCAAAGTACTAATAACCAGGAATTTGTTTTATGTCCCTATAGTTCTGCTTTTTACAGAATGTCATACAAATGGAATGATATAGTATGAGGCCTGTGAACCTGGCTTCTTTCAATTATAATGTATTTGAGATTCATCCATATTGTTGTATGTTTATTCCTCTTCATTGCTGAGTAGTATTCCATTGTATGAATGCACTACAATTTGCTTGCGTATTCACCAGTTGAAAGGCCTCTGAATTGTTTATAAATTTTGGCAATTGTGAATAAAGCCACTGTAAACATTCACATACAGATTTTTGTGAGAACACTTCCAAGGTATTTCTGATTTTCCTCACCAATTTTTCTCCTCATGTGGTTTTATTGTGATTCATTTTCATCTCATAATGGCTTTGTCTGATTTTTTGTGTGTCGTTAACAACAAGTTTCAAAAACTGAATCAATCTCTCATTGGCACTTGGATTTCTTTTCTCTTTTGCTGCCGAAATTTTTATATGCTCTGTGTGTTCTTTGCTCATCCTTTGTAAGACAGAAGTCTACAGTTGTTTGTGGGGTTTAGAAAAAATTAGATACTAAGTATTACCATGAGTTCTGACAGATTGTTATAGGGCCCCACCTATAATTCTTCCCAAAGGACCTTCCCAAATCCATACAAAGGGAATGACAAACCCAGCTCCACCGGTGGCTGGATGGGAAACGGAGCTGAGGGAGTTGGGCCTGTGCTGCAGGCAAGAACTCTTCTCGTTTCTCCGCAGGCATTGTTCTCCCACTTGTTACATTTTAGTCAAGACCAATATGACTAAGTCCACATCGCCCCCTTTCCCACATCGGGCAGACAGGATTGAAATATGGTCCTCAAGGTACTCACCGTGCTGTGCGTGCCTTGTGTGGTCCCTTCCCCGTGGATGCGGACTGAATCTGTGACAGTGGTAGCATATTCCTGCAGTGATTTTCATAGCCACCAGCCACACGTGGCCATTGAACATTGAAATGTGGCTAATGCACCTGAAAAACAGGATGTTTTTCCCAGCTGTGTGTGGCTCACTGGTTGAGCATTGGCCCATGCACCAAAAGGTTGCCGGTTCAATTCCCGGTCAGGGCACATGCTCAGGTTGTGGGCCAAATCCCCAGTGGGGAGCATGCAGGAGGTGGCCAGTTGATGTTCTCTATCAACAATGTTTCTATCTCTCTCCCTCTCCCTTCTTCTCTCTCTAAATCAATAAAGAAAAAAAATTAAAAAAAGAAAAATAGAATGTTTTAATAACTTATTTAATTTTAATTAATTTCAAAATAAATAGCCACATGTAGCTAGTGGCAGCTTGGGTTAATGGGCTTAGTGAAGTATTTGGAGTGAAGTGTACCGATGTCTGCATCTTATTTTGAAATGCATAAAAATAAATAGTTATGTGGCAAATCAAGAGTAGTAAAATGTTTATCATAGAATCTAGATGGTGGTTATATGGGGTTCACTTTAAAATTATTTAAACTTTTTCTGTATATTTAAAAGTTTTATAATATGATAGGAGGAAATATTTCAAAGGACTTTTTTGAAAAATTAATTATACACAGTAAAGTCCAGGACCAGATGGCTTTATTGGTGAATTTACCAAACATCTAAAGAAAAATTAACACAACCCTTCTCAAACTCTTTAAAAAAATGGAAGAGGATAGACCTTTTTCAAATTCATTCTCTGAGGCCAGCATTACCCGGTACCAAAGCCAGGAAAAGATATTAGAAATATAGATGAGTATCACTTAGGAATGTAGATGCAAAAATCCTCAGCAAAAATAGTAGCAGATTAAATCTCACAGCATATTAAAAGGATTATACCCTACCACCAAGTGAGATTTATCCCAGAAATGCAGTGGTGGGTAAACATAGAAAATTGATCAGTATAATACACCACAGTAAATAATGAAGGGAAAACAAAACATGATTATCTCAATTGGTTCAGAAAAGGCATTTGACAAAATAGAACACCTCTTTATGATCAAAACACATTTTTAATAAGAACATAAAAAAAGAAGATACTTCCTAAACATGATAAAGGGTACTGATGAAAAACCCTCAGCTAACATTGTACTCAGTGGTGAAAGACTAAAGCTTCTCCCTGTAAGAACAGGAACAAGACAAGGATGCTCACTCACTTCCACCACTGCTGTTTGACATTCTACTGGAGGTTCTAGCCAGAACAATTAGGATAAAGAAACAAAATGCATCAGAATTGGAAAGGAAGAAGTAAAACACGTCCACAGATAACATGTTCCTAAATACAGACTATCCCAAAGAACCGAAAGAAAGCAACAAAAGCTAAGAAATGAACTCAGTGAAGGTGTAGGTTACAAGGTCAACACACAAAAATCAGGGTTTTTCCTATGTTGCACTAACAATGAGGAATCCAAAAGAGAAATTAAGAAAGCAACTCCATGTACAGTACCATCTAAAAGATTGACATACCTAGGAATAAATTGAAACCAAGGAAGTGAAAGACTTGTACACCGAAAACTACAAAACATTACTGAAAGAAATTAAAGACCTAAATGGGAAGATATTAGTGTTCATGGATGGAATGACTTAATATTGTAAAGATGTCAATATTATCCAAAGCAGTATACAGATTTGATTCAATATAATTCCTGTCAATATTCCAACAGCCCTTTTTTTTCAGAAACTGGAAAATTGAGCCTCAGAATCATGTGGAATTGCTAGAACATCTTTAAAAGAACAAGGGTAGAAGACTTACACTTTAAATTTCTTAAAAAAAATTTTTTTTCTTTTTCTTTATTGATTTTTTTTAGAGACAGAGGAAGTGAAAGGGAGAGAGAGTAGAAACATCAATGAGAGAGAACATCGATTGGCCACCTCCTGCATGCCCCCTACTGGGGATCGGGCCCACAACCTGGGCATGAGTCCTGGCCAGGAGTTGAACCAGCGATCTCTTGGTGCATGGGTCGATGCTCAACCACTGAGCCACACCAGCCAGACTCCACTTTCAATTTCCAAACTTACTATAGAGCTATAGTGATCAGAACAGTGTGGTACTTGAATAAGATCTACATAGATCAATGGAATAGAATTGGTAGTCCAGAAATCAACCCATACTTCTATGGCCAACTGATTTTTCACAAGGATACCAAGTCCATTCAATAGGGAAACAATAGTCTCTTCACCAAATGGTACTGGGATAACTGTATTTCCTCATGCAAATGGAATAAAGTTAGACCTCATGCCATATATAAAAAGAGCTAAAAGAAAACATAAAGATAAATCTTCATAACCTTAGATTTAGCAATTGATTCTTAGATATGTCACCAAAAGCACAAAGAGAAAAAGAAAAAATATAAATTACATTTCATCAAAATTTAAAACTTTAATGCATTAAAAGGCATTGTTGATAAACTGAAGAGACTATTTATAGAATGAGAGAAAATATCTCCAAATCATAAATTTGATAAGAGGTTAATATCCAAAATATATTAAGAACTCCTACAACTCAACAACAAAAAGACAACCTGAGTAGCAAATGGGCAAAGGAGTTGAATAGACATTTCTTTATGCCCAGCTGGTGTGGCTCAGTGGTTGAGCATCAACCCATGTACCAAGAGGTTGCTGATTCGATTCCCAATCAGAGCACATGCCCAGGTTGTGGGCCAATCCCAAGTGCGGGGCATGCAGGAGGCGGCCAGTCAATGTTCTCTCTCATCGATGTTTCTCTCTCTCTCTCTCTCTCTCTCACTCTATCTCTAACATCAGTCAATAAATAAAAAAATTAAAAGAAAAGAAGATAAGCCCATGGAAAAATGCTTAAAACATTATTAGTCATTAGCAAAATGCAACTTAAAACCACAGTATACTATTTTATACCAGCTATGACATCTACGATTAAAAATACTGAAATAAGTGTTGGTGAGGACATGGAGATATTGTCACACACACACATTGCTGGGTGGGAATGTAAATAGTGCGGGTACTGTGGCTCTTCCTCAACATGTTAAACATAGAATTACCATATGGCCCAGCAATTTTATTCCTAGGTATGTACTCAAAAGAACTGAAAACAGGGATGCAAATAGCCACTTGTATACCAGCATTCATTGCAGTGTTATCCACAACAGCTAAAAGGTGTAAACAACTTACATGTTCATCAACAGAGGAGTGGAGAAACAGAATGTGACATGTACATACAATTCAGTATTTTCCAGCCATAACAAAGACTGAAGTTCTGATATATGCTACAGCATGAGGAATTTTGAAAACATTAGACTAAGTGAATTAAGCTTGACCCCAAGGAAAAATATTGTATGATCTCGCTTATATGAAATATCTAGAATAAACAAATTCATAGAGACAGTAAGTAGGTTAGAGGTTACCAGGGGCTGAAGGTAAGTAAGAATAGGGAGTTACTGCTTACATGGATACAGTTTCTGTTTGGGTTGAGGAAAAGTTTTGGAAATAGATAGTGGTAATAGTTGCACAATGTTGTGAATATAATAAATATTGAAATGTAAAAAAAAAAAACAAAAAACTAAAACTGTTAAAATGAATAGTCAAGCCATAGACTAGGAGAAAATATTTACAGTACATTTATTTGGCAAAGGATTGATATCCACCATCTAAGAATTTTTAAATTTCAATAATGTAAAGACAGACAACTGAATTCTAAAGTGGGCAGAGTACTTGGATAAATACTTCACAAAAGATGACGTACAAATAACCAGTCAGTCCACTAAAAAGTATTCAGTATTATGGATCACCAGTGAAATGCAAATTCAGATTACAATAAGGTACTGTTATATATTTATTCCTAGGTATTTAGTACAGTTGCCAAATTTAAAAGATCGACAACACTGAATGTTAGCAAGGATGTAGAGCAACTGGAATTTTTATATATTGTTGCAGGGAATTGGGGTTTCCAAGCACTTAGGAAGAGGTGTGACATTTCTTATAAAAGTAAAGGTATACTTGTCTAGTAACTCTACTCATTTGCTAAAGAGAAATGAAAACAAATGGTCTCAAAACATTTGTAAAGGCCTTTTTTTAGTCACTTTTTTTACAATAGCCAAAGAAAATTGTGGAAACAGCACTATTGTCATCAATAGAAGAATGGATAAACAGAATGTAGTTTATTCACACAATGGAATATTATTTAGCAGTGAATGAACTACTGATATAAGCAATAATAGAGATTTATCTCAAAAACATGCTGAGTGAAAGATGCTTTACACAAAACGTACACCAGATATGATTGCATTTGTATGACTGTGTAGAACAGATCAAACTATTCTACAGATCAAACTAATCTCTGGTGGGCATGTGCTCAGTATATTTCATGCCTCTGGGATGTGCAGGGGTGGGGGCTGGAGGGGTGGTGGAGATGGACAGGTGCACAGGGTCACTCAGGAGTGCTAATGTTTTTATCTTGAGAGAAGTTTGGGTTATATTTGTCAACACTCCCCTAAGATCTGTGGATTTCATTTTATGTAAAATTTGCATCGGATACACTCTAGCTAATGATATAAAAGAAAATAGTAATTCTAGGCTTCAAAGATATCACACGGTGGCATAAAACAACTGGATGTTTTATGGGGCTGTTACCACTGGCCTTGAGCAGTTACAGCCTGATGTTTTACAGTGTGTTCGATGTGGATGTTAACAACAAGTGCTTTAAGCTACATCTTGGTGTTATTGCTTAATTATCAGTTTGTAGACACTAAGCAAGCTGCACAGTGGTGTCCGTGGACACTTTCCTTTCTTAAGAACTTCCCCTCCAGTGGCAGAATCTGTGGTGTCTAGATTTGAACACTGGCAGCAGCTGTGCAGAAAAGTGTGCTCTGCGGTATATGTGGAAGAAATAGTGTGCAGTATATAATTAGAGCATATATTCTGGAATGAAAGGATCTTTATACAATCATGTTTTTTTATTGTTGTCCATTGTCATTTCAAGCAATTAGGTGGAAAAGAAATATAGTCGTCATCAGGACCTTCTGGTTACATCTAAATTTTTTTCTTCTGAGCTCTCCAGTGTTTCCTTAACTTTGTTTAAAATGAGGATTATCTGGAGTGCAGTTCAAGATATATTTCCTGCGATCTTGTCCAGGAGTCTGCCTCCATGGGTCTGGGATGGAGATCATGACATGTGTCTTTCTAACAAGTACGTCAGATAATCTGCATCAAAATTTTTTGGAAACGTTGCTTTCAGATTGTAGGTAAAGTCTTCAGAAAAGAAGTCCTCTCGTAACTCTTACTGGTGACCTCCGATAGCCTAATAATTCAATATAATGATAACAAGAACCACAAAATAATATTGAATATTTAATACAGTTATTCTAGTCACTTTTTTAAATACTTTGTTTGTATTACCCTGTTGACTGTCGCAAAAGAAGGTGGTGCTATTATTCTCTCACATGACAGAAGACGAAAAAGGCCCAGAGAGGACACATAACTTGCCCTCAGTTACAAAGACAGAAGGTGACAAGGTCAGTCTTTAAATCCAGACATCTGGTTACAGAGCCCATGCTGTACCCAGGGACTTCTTTTTGAAGGCTGGAAGGACTTTTTCTACAGCAGAGCAGTGAGGCGTGATGGTGGTCCAGCACCTCCAGCCTTCCCCTCGTTCTCCGTACCAGCCCTCCAGCACCAGGGATCTTGAACTGCATGGGCGTGGGAAGGCTTTGGCTTGAGCTGTGACTCGATCACTGTGGGCCCGCTGAGCCTGCCCTTCTGCGAGGTAGTGACACTTCCCGTGTGTGTCACCCCGGCTGCTCCCCCAGGGCACCCTCTGCCACCGTCCTGCTGGTTTCTCTTGAGCTGATGGCCCGTCTGCTTTTAGCAGGCATCTGTTTCCTGGTTTTAAATTTCGTCTTGTTTCCAGAAGTTTTTCCCCATCTCTACTTTAAGTTGCTGTAGCATTCTCAGAGTTGCTGTTGGTTTGTGTCTTTTCTCTCTTTAGCACTTCTGTTTGTTGTGTATCTCTGTTGTCACCCCACGCATGAGGAAACCTTACAGAAAGGCTGATCTCAGATTCCATCAAGATAATACAGAGGCCCGGGCGACCTGCGAAACTGCACTCTAGGGACGCAGGCAGCAACATTCAGACTGTGAGAAACGTCACAGAACCAAAGATCGTTTCTTCAACGAAGAAGTGGTGGGAAGGGGATGGTAGGGAGGGAGACCGAAGGGACCCTTACGGCTGAAGATTTAGAAAGAACACTGCCGTGTGTGGGCTGTAGATGGATCCTGATTCAAACAGTCGGATACTGATGATATTTAAACATTATTTTAAAATTTTTTAGGTGTGGGAATAATGAAGTATTTCTAGGTGAAATGACATATCTATGACTTGCCTCCAAAATCCCTGGCAGGGGCTAGGGGATATGTGTCCAGATGGTCATGGGCTGTATGTATTTATTGAAGCTGCTTTATGATGATTCTTATACTGTCTTCATGTGTCTATGTTTGAAATTTTCTGTAATAAAAAGTTAAAACAAAAATATGTGCTTTATCACCCTCATTGTTACAGACCTCTGGCATTCATAAAGCAGTTCTTAAAATCGATTCTTTCAAAGGAGTTTTACCTCATACTGACTATCCGCTTCTGTGTTGGCCTGCAAAGATTTTGTTCCAGTATTTTCTGACAGGGTCTTTCTGATAAACCACACTTTCAGGAAGCAGTTGCCTTCAGCATCTGTCAATGGAGTCTGATCAGATCGGTTAAATTGAATGAATTCAACTGAGGCAGAGTCAAGTGGATGAGCACCTCCTGGTCTTCCACTAAACATCTGCTCCTGGTGACAGGCTCACAAAGGTCAGCTTTGCTGATGGACCTGAGTCAAATTTGAGGAGCAGGTGCAGAGTCATTTGCTTCTTTTGTCTTGCACCTGCTTCACCTCAGGTAAGGAGAAACAGCTGTTGAAAGCAGAATAACATTACCCTGTAGGTGGGTCTGGAATGATCCCAAATATGCAGCTCTTTGTGCAGCCTCATTTTTTAATAGCTGTTGTTTTTGACTTGGCATCACCAAAGAAGTACATTAGGACATCTTAATAAGGTACTAAATTCTTTGGGACTTGACTGCAGTCAGTAGTGATCACGATTCATTGCTGTTGCTGTACTGGATGCAGTTTCGCCTGCTGCCTGAGGTGTTTGCTGGCCTTTCGCTGGCTCAGAGCAAGAGAACAGTAGGGTTCAGTGCACCTGCCTCCCCCTCGTAACTAAATGGTTCTTGGCATATTCAGTTTGGATCTCGTGTCTGTAGCAACTGTTTGTCAATACTTATGACAGAGAGTAAGGGATTTGTGTTATGGGATATGTTAAGGATGGATTATTTGAGTGGGGAGCGCCTGGGGGGAAAATAATGTGACTTTTTAATGTATTTTCTTCACTGCATAGTTGTTTTTTGTTTGTTTGTTTTTGTTTTTTTGTGCACATCACTGCACCGGCCTATATTGTTTCTAAGGCTTTCTTTCTGGTAGTATGTAGACTATAACGGCTAAGTAAGCGCTTGACTTGTGCGTTCAGCTGCATCACTGTTCTACTTGCTGAATCTACGTGACTTTGGACAAGTTAGCCAACGTTTCTATTCT
The DNA here is from genome assembly GCF_014108415.1 of Molossus molossus. NCBI lineage: Eukaryota > Metazoa > Chordata > Mammalia > Chiroptera > Molossidae > Molossus > Molossus molossus. The sequence continues at coordinate 20,562,643 of NW_023425347.1, read as the reverse complement.
CAGTTGCCTGCCTGTAAAATGTGGATCATGACAGAACTAACTCAGAGTTGTGGTGGGAATCAAATGGAGAAATGTACGCAAAGGGGTTTAAGCAAAAGGCTGGGCATTAAGTGCTCAAATGAGTCGATGGTTAATAGTAGTAGTAGTATAGCATGTGAGCAAAAAGAGAAGGTATATAACTGAACGTGTCTTACTAGAACAGCAATTAACATTTAACACTAACCATAGTCCTTATTAAAGTATCCAAATAGTGTGATTAAAAGTGAACTATAAATGCATAGTGAAGAAACATGTTTCAATCATTTTGACACGTAATTGTGTACATTTTAGTTGAGGGAAGATTGGAATTATTAAGGATACTGGTAGTTCATTTGCTTATTGATTGTGTACTAAGTATTAAAATGTTATTTTGGAGTCAGTCTTTTGCAATAATTTCCAGTTCAGTGTATTATTGACATCAACTATTTAAACTTTAAAATGTCAGCTTAACTATTTTTTTTTCAGTCAAGTATTATTTTGTAAATTAGTATACATATTTAACAAAATTCTTTTTCTTATCATGTCATTCACATAGTCTTCCTAATTGGACAGTCTTACATTTGTCATCCTTAGAACTTTGGAGACTTAACCTCTGGTCTTGTATTCTACACTCCTTTTTGTAATGTTTTAGACATAAATAATTCTTCAAGTGGCATCGGGGAAAAAACACGTCAGTGTGTTACATTTTTAAAGACTTACATTTAAGCAGTTTTTGGAAAAAGAATTTTGAGTGACAATCCATAAAGACTGCTCTTCTGAATCAGAGTTCTCCCATTTTGGGAAGGTTGGAGAAGGTCTTTTATTTCATGTCTGAGTGTTACACGTGGAATGACTGACCTGGCATTTATAGAGATAAACCACGGATTTACAGAGAGAATATTATTTTTATTTTTACACTGTTATATATTTTCTAACTTTAGTTTTGACGAATTAAAACAGACAAAATGCATAATGTAATATAGCAAAAACTGATGAATTTTCCACAGAAAATGAACAAATGTTAGTATTGTTACTAGTATTCCTATACTAGTAATACTGATTCACAGTGGTCCCAGACAATTAACTTGAAGTGAAACAAGCAACTAATTTTCTACTGTGACATGGTTCTCTTTCTGGAAAAGGTGATCTTAGACCAAAACTGAGATATGAAGGGTATACGAGGATAAAGGGTGGTCGTGTACTTCTAATCTAATGCCATCAGCCTTGAGAAGGGAAGGAAGCAACATTAGTTAGGCTTTTGTATATTGTTGGTTGGTTTAGATATTTTTTAGAAATAAAATGTTATAGATACAGTCGAATATTCCTATACTCCAACAGGTTTTATGCTCCTCCTTCTCTACCAGAAGAAACTGCTGTCATGAATTTGACGTTTATCATATGTGTGTGTGTGTGTGTGTGTGTGTATTTTGTAAGTATATAATATTAAAATTTTGTTTAATACTCTCAAATATTTTTCAATTTTTAATTTTTACTCAACATTTTGTTTTATAGAGCTATCCATGTTGGTCCATAGATCTTATCTGTTTTACTCATTTTAATAGTTATATAGTATTCCATTATATGCATTTATAACTTGTTCTTCTGGTGATGGTTATTTGGGTTATTTTCAATTACAAACAATGGAATTGCAGTGAACATCTTTGTATTTATTTTTTGCATACATGTGTGAGAGTTACTTCAAGGTACATTGCCTCTAAGTGAAATTTTGGGTTAATGAATAAGTGTATTTTTTAAATAACATTTCTTTATTGATTTTAGAGAGATTGGGAGAGAGATAGAAACATCGATGAGAGAGAACATTGATTGGCCGCCTCCTGCATGCCTCGCACTGGGGATCGGGCCCACAACCTGCACATGTCCCCTGACTGAGAATCGAACTGGCAACCTCTTAGTGCATGGGTTAACACTCAGCTGAGCCACACCAGATGGGCAATAAGTGTATTTTTTAACTTTGCTGGATATTACCTAAATGGTCGCATGCACTCCTTCCACAAGTGTTGTATTTCCATTTCCCCATATTCTTAGTTATTTATCTTTGAAATTCAGAATCTAAAATGTCTATCAGGAGAATGAACGCAAAGACCTTATATCCTTTTGTTTTTGTGTGTGAAAGATGATAGACAGACAGACAGAGGTGCATTTGTTAGGCAGGTGTTTATCATCATTGTGTTGATCATTTCTATTAGTAGATTTCAGGATTTGCAAGTAACATCTAACATTGGCAGTTGTGAGAGGCTGTCAAGTCTCTGTCTCTTTAGCTTTATTGAACTGCCACTGTTTATAATTATTCTTGGAAAGAAAGAGAAGGACTTCCCTTAATCATCTACCCTAATGCAAGCAGCACTGTGTCCAAACACGCACCCAGGGGCATGGTTACCCTGTGAAAATAAGCATGTTTTGATTGATAGTCACTCTTTAAAATTGTGTTCCTCGACTTTTTTATCCAGTGGTCCTCTCAAGGAAGCGGAAAGTCTTATTTCTTATGCTGCGCTGGGGCTTCTGCCCCACTGTCCGCTGTCCGCATAGCAGGGTCTCCGCAGAGTCCCTGGAGCTGTCCAGGGAGAAGGCAGCATCCGGCGTGACGCAAGGACATGCGGGCCGACGGTGTTGTGGAGATCAGGGTTTGGAAGCGGCTTTCTTCTTTTGAAGTCAGTTTATGAAATTTAAAAATGGGATGTAGGGGAATAGAAAACAAAGTCTTGCTAAAAACATATTAGTAAGTAAAACAATTATATTATGTCCTTTTGATGTAAAATGCATGTTTTTGTGATTTCTTAGATGAACTTTTTCACTAATAAATAAAATAAAGAGTAAAGAATACTTTATTTTTTAATCTTAACCCAAGGACATTTTTTTCATTTTTTGTTCAGATAGAGTGGGAGGGAGAGAGAGAGAGGAAGAGAGAGAGAGAGAGACCGAGGAACATCGACGTGAAAGGGACACATCGAGTGGCTGCCACCCGCACGACCAACCAGGGCCGGGGACAAACTGCAACCGAGGTACGTGCCCTTAGCGGGAACCGAACCCGGGTCTCTCTGGACCACAGGCCGACGCTCTAACCGCTGAGCCAAACCGGCCAGGGCAAGAATACTTTATTTTATATCAGTCATGACAGCCATGGATTGAGGGTTAGAAATAAACATATGTAGTTGGGTTTGATATGTGAACTCGTCAAATTAATGCAATTCTTTCATTTTTCAGTTAGCATTTCAATTTAGTTTAGCTTTCTGTACCCCATTGTTGGAGACTGAGGCTTCTAGATGTTACTAAGCTGAGAATGGCCTGTGGGAGGGATCACCAGGATGAAAATTCTCCCCCAGCCCCCTCTCTCTCTACCTTCCTAAAATAAACTTCTTTTCTCAAAGAGAGCTGTGGCCTCGGAACTCTGGAGTTTGTACAACTCAGTGAGGGTAAAATATTCATGTGTTCAGAGAATAGTCTTAGAAACTACTTTTTATTCAGTCCTGCTACCTCTGGAGGAAAATAGAAAGGAGTTTCTGTGGGTAAAAGTGAATTTTCAAAAGTTGCTGTTTGAGACTTACGTTTAAAAGATACGATCTGATCTGCCAGGTAGAGTTCTGAGATGTGTGACTGTCTTGGCTAAATGTATCTAACAATTTGGTAACTAATTATTAAAGTTTTATTGTTCCCAGGATTCCTGTGCTAATAATACTAAGTTACAGTGGTCCCATACAATTAACTTGAAGTGTTAAACAAGCAACTAACTTTCCACTGTGACATGGTTCTCTTAATGGAAAAGGTGACCTTAGACCAAACTTGAGATATGAAGGGTATACGAGGATAAAGGGTGGTTGTGTACTTCTAATCTAATGCCATCAGCCTTGAGAAAGTCAGGGAGCAACATTAGTTAGGCTTTTGTATATTGTTGGTCAGAGCCTTGGTTTCTAAGACGACCAGTCTGTACTCTTCCCACAGATGATTCAGCTGTCGAGGTTTATTCAGAAACCAGTTAAGTGGAGTGCCACCAGACATGCAGCTGTATTTCCTGACCTCCAGCTGAAACGAAGAAGCCACAGGGGATGGCACGATGCATGCCCAGACGAAGGATTGACCAGCATACCGTGCCCCTTAAAGGGGAGGCTGTCCCCCTTATCCAAAGCAGACTGAGAGTGAGGCCACATGTCATGGCCTCTTTGACCCTTGGCATCCAGAAGCAGTCAGTTGTCTCAAATAACATACATCCAGCTGGCAGGATTGGCTCAGAGTGTTGGCCCCAGCACCAAAGGGTCGCAGGTTCAATTCCAAGCCTCGTCAGGCAAGTGTGGGAGGCAACCAATAGATGTGTCTCTCTCACACTGATGTCTCTCTCTCTCCGCCCATCCCTTCTGCTTTCTCCAAAAAATCAATGATAAAAATATCCTCATGTGAGGATTAACACCAATAACAAAATATAACATACATCTACAACACAGAAAAAGCAAATGTTTGTTAGGAAAGTCTTCCTAGAAATAACTAATTTTGTGTCCTTTTCTACCAGATCTTCAGTTTTCTAGTTAGTTAAGTCTACTTTTACATTAAGGGACTACAGTCTTACCCCAATTATTTAGGGAAAAAATGGTGTCTCTGTGTACATAGAAAAAAAGACTTGATTGAAATAAAATATATAAGTGGTTCTCTCTCAGTAGAGGGATTTGGTTATTTTACTTTTACATTTTATGGAATTTTTACAGTCAGTGGACATAATCTCTTCTTCCTATAGTCTATATGCATTAACCCCCATCCCAATGATTAAATAATTAAAAATACACAGTTAAAGCACTAGCATTAGTGGTTTTAATGCTTCACAGGTAGTAGGAGAATATGTTGGTGGCTGTGATGTTTTTGTTTTTGTTTTCTTTTTGGTACGCGCCCCTAGTGGGAACCGAACCCGGGACTCTGTGGTCCGCAGGCCGATGCTCAAACCGCTGAGCCAAACTGGCCAGGGCTGTTGTTTATTTATTCATTTGTTGTTGTTGTTGTTGTTGTTAAATAGCTTCAGAACTGATAAATCAATCCATTTAAGATTGAATTATATGAATGACTCTGCCAAGGTCTGATAAATTAATGAAATTAAGTTTCTGAATCGGTTTCTCTCCTCTCCCTCTGCTTCTTCTTGTCCCTCTCTTCTTTGGAGCCCTCTCTCGTGGGTTAGTCCAAATGAGTTTTTTAGGCAGGCTGGACAGGAGTGATGGGAGCATACCCCCTAAATGTGACTCTCCTCGGAGAGTGGCCTGGAACTTCAGTTCCCCTGGGTTCTTCTCGGGAGCGAGCTCGTTTTACAGGGATACTGCAATCGTTCTGAAGTGGCCCGTCTAGCCCAATGACTGTTTTCCTTGGCATTTAAAATCTAAGAGCTAGAAACCCAATTCCTCTTTCTAAGTACTTTGTATGCGGTAGGATTAGGAATAGTAAATGAGAGTACTGATAAACTAAACATTAGTTAAGTAACTTTATGAGAATTATTGCATAAAATAGTGTTTTGTAAAATGAATCATATGTAAATATTTTCTCGTCTCATAAACATTCTGTATAACAGTCCTGTGATGAAACTTTATAAAACAATTTCTCCTGATTTATGTTTGCTCAAAGTAACTTAAACTAAGATGAGATGGCTCCCAGGGTTTCCCTTGTAAGATATATTAGTGCGAAGGAGTATTTTGGAAATCATCTTACTAAATCCCACATCTTATTTGTATAGAATGGAGATCAGGAGGGGCTAAGGGACTGACTTGCCTGGGTCATATAACCAGTCAGGTAAGCTCAGCACAGCCGGGCTCCGCCCTGGAGCCCTCGCTCGTCGAGTTCTCTGGCTGCCACGGCACACTTCACCCTGTTCGTGGAGTGTTCCTTCCAGCCCAGAGTGTGTCTTGTTCCTGCTGCAGTAAGTCTTGTCGATAGAATGCTGCTGCTTTTTGAAACCATTTATCAGGGATATTATATTTACCAGTATTGTGTGAAGCAGTGTATATATCTCAAATTTCAGTTTTATTCTCATGATAACCCTGTGAAATTATTGCTGTTACTCACATTTTGTTGCTGAGGAGACGAAAGCAGGGACCCTGAGAGGTTTGACCAGGGGAACGTATGGATGACTGTGCATGACCAGGCTGTGTTAGCTTTAAGCTCTGGTAACATGCTCAGTGACTAGAGACGCTGCCTGGACCCAGTGCTGTTAAAGATTATACTCAACCCTGTCAGTATTTTAGCCTTACATTTTATCGGCCATACCTTTTATCTAGAGAAAGTTTGAGATGAAATAGCCCCTCCTCTTTGAATGTATGCCCCTATAGAATTCGGCGTTCCAGCTCAGACACTGAGTGTCTGGCCCAGTCCTCATGAAAGTGGTAAGTACACAAATACCTAAGATCACACTAAAGCCAGATTTCAAGACAAGTAGGTAAAGTGGTATTATGAGAACAATTGTTTCATATCTTGTACTATTTAAAGAGGGTCTCCAAACTGTTGTAATAATATACTCAGTGCTGATCATTTTGCTTCTTTAGGAAATTATGAGAAGTGAGAAGCTTATATCCTAATCAGCAGTGCTACAAGGCCTCCCAAGTTTTCACTTTAAATATTGCATGCTCTGATGCAATATGCAAATGACAGCACCAGCTCCATGGTAGCTGTGGCTCAGGGCACATCACAGATAGGCCACTTGAGTGGAAAAGGCTGCTGTTAAATTTAATGATGAGGCTGAGTGTCATTAACTGTATGCTTATTCAAAGAGTTTCCCGCCTAAACATCTGCTCCCTAGTCAGAAATGTCACTGCTAAACAACACCTGTAGGGCAGAGTCATTTCCAACTTTCCCTTTGTGGAATCACCTCGTTTCTACTAATGGACTTCTTGGTAAAGGAGGAAAACACGAGCTCTCTCTTTCAAAATCGTACTAGAGTATCTCTGGCTAAGTAATGTGCTGCAAAATGTAAGAAAATGGACAACATTCCCTAAAGAAATCTTTTATGAACATGTGATAGAATATTTTATCATTTGTGTAGATCTTTTCCCCTGGAAGTTAAATATTGAAAAATAAAAAAATTATTCTCTTAAAGGATTTCTAATTTACAATAATCACCAAAAATCAATAGGACATGTCCTCTTTAATAATATTCACATGCCCAGCCGGTGTGGCTCAGTGGTTGAGCGTCGACCCATGCATCAAGAGGCCTCCAGTTCGATTCCTGGTCAGGGCACATGCCCAGGTTGTGGGCCAGATCCCCAGTGGGGGCATGCAGGAGGCAGCCAGTCGATGTTCTCTCTCATTGATGTTTCTATCTCTCTCTCCCTCTCCCTCCCCTTCTCTCTCAAATTAATAAAGAAATTAAAAATAATAATACAAATACTATTCACGGGAGGTAATGTCCACTGGAACTCACATATTAAAATCTGAGCACGGAGGTGGCCTTTGAATCAGATCCCACAGCCTCACTGGCAGCTGTGTGTGAGAGGGAGGGGGGAAGGCGGGGCCTAGTGTGAATAGACTGCGTTCTAGGAGAATGCATGTCCAGGAGCCCTTTTAGTGATGTTCAGCTTGAAGGTGGGACTTTTATGTGTGATTGTTACCTTTATTTCCAGAGTCTGTTTCTTTCTCTTGAATTTTTGTTTAGTATTTTTATTCAAGTATAACATATATACAAAAATTGCACAAATCTCAAGTGTGTAGTTTGATAATTTTTTTATAAACTGAAACAACTATCGTAAAACGTGTAACCAGCACTCAGATTAAAAAACAGGGCAGCCCTAGCAACTCAGAAACCAGTTTTTTATTCCCTGGTCATTAGAGTAACCACTATCCTGACTTCTGAATGGATTAGTTTTTCCTTTATGAAAGGCCAAATTAAGGATTTTGAACTTTATCCTAAGAACAATGGAAACTTATATCAAAAGGTTTGAGACAGTGCCCTGGCCACGTGGCTCAATTGGTTGGAGCATCATCCCATACACCAAAAGGTTGTGAGTTCGATTTCCAGTCAGGGCATATACCTAGGTTGCAGGTTCGATCCCCTATTGGGGTGCATGCGGAAGGCAACTAATTGGTGTTTCTCATATTGATGTTTCTCTTTCTCCCTTCCTCTCTAAATAAATTAAAAAACAAAACAAAACAAAAATGCTGTGGTATGTGTGTTACTCTGCCATAAAAAAAGAATGAAATTTTCTCCATTTGTGGCAGCATGAATGGATCTAGAAGGTATAATGCTAAGTGAAATAAGTTAATAAGATAAAGACAAATACCTCCCCTCAGGGGGGTCAGAGTCTGTTTTTAAAAAGAGGCTATTTGATATCTTGTGGCAGTTTGACCTGGTGTGATGGCAGTGGAGAGGGAGAGAAATGGACAGGTTCAAGATACACACGCACATACACACACACACACTCACATGAGTACAGACAAATGCACTTGCCCGCACAATTGACTTGATCAAACAGAATTTAGATGTCAAGCATGAGGAAGAGGAAAGGGAGGCATTCATTGTTCCCAGGTTTATGGAGAAGGTATCAGGTACTGAACGTGCAAGACTGGGAGAAGCACGCATCTGACTAAGTTCTGCAGTTCAAGTTCGGATATGTTATTTTGAAATGGCTATCAAGGAGCCAGTGACTATATAGCTGTACCTGGAGTTTGATAAAGGAATCGGAGCTGGAGATCTGATTCTGAGAATTGTTGAAATGTAAATTACATTTAAAACCATGGATATTGATGAAATCTAAGAATTGGAGTATAGACTGAAAATAAATGATAATATTTTAAAAGATGTGGGATACAAAATTGGGAGGTACCGAAAAGAAGCAGCAATCCAAAAGGCAACAATAAAAGAATGCCATTGGCAACGGGATGACAGCGGGCCATTTAGGAAGTCGGAATGGAGGATGGTGAAGGATGCATTGAGGTGGAACCTCCCCGGGGTGCAGAAAAGTGGTGATGTGCTCGGTGGTCCAGGGCTTTCTGCTCACAAGTCATTTCTGTCTTGTACTATGGTTGTCACTATATTCTATAGACTAGCCCTGGCCGGTTTGGCTCAGCGGTTGGAGCGTCAGCCTGCGGTCTGGAGAGACCCGGGTTCGGTTCCCGCTAAGGGCATGTACCTCGGTTGCAGTTTGTCCCCGACCGTGGTTGGTCGTGCGGCAGCCACTCGATGTGTCCCTTCACATCGATGTTTCTCTCTCTCTCTCTTCCTCTCTCTCCCTCCTGCTCTATCTGAACAAAAAAAAAAACCAAAAACTATATTCTATAGACTAAATGGCATGTGGCTGTAATAACAACTCACTAATTTTTTGAGGAAAGATGAGCAAGTTTGAATTTGTAGATGGAAAAAGCAAATTATTATTATTATTTTGTTATTAATACTTACTCGAGAATATTTTCCATTGAATTTTTAGATAGAGTGGAACGGGGGAGGGAGAGAAAGAGAGAGAGACAGACAGACAGACAGAGAGACATCAGTTACCGCTGAGCCAAACCAGCCAGGGCAATAATATATTAATTTTGATTTCAAAGCTTTTCTGTGGCAATTAGTCTTTGACACACTCTCTCCTTTAATCTACCAACCATCATTATTTGGAGATGTGTTCTTGAATAAAGTGCTGCTCGAATTGGTAAATGCATGATCATTACTTTACTCAGGCTGAGTTCCTTTGAGACTTTATAATTGAGCATTAGTAATATGCATCATTTTAGAAGCCTTCAGAGATCGATCTTGATGTTCCTTTTTTTAACTTCACTGCGTTTACAGTGTCCTTACATAATTACTGGAAAAGATGAGATGCTTTTTTTGCTCCTTCATGCTTTCGTTTGCTCAATCATGGTTGTATTTTCCATATAGTTGCACATAGTAACTGAGGAGAGAATTCTGGTAACAAAGGTGCTGCTTCTAGATGGAAAAATTTTTTGAAAGAGCTAACCACCACCCTTAAGGAACAAATGAAACGTGGAAGCCCCTGTGCACTTAGTTATATCACAGGGCAGAGTTGGGCTTGCTTAATCTGTCATGATAAACATAAACCTTTTAGGATTAGAAATTATAGTCTTAAAAGTGACCATGAAGAAAAAAAGAATAGTCATTAGGACAGAAAAAAAAAAAACTTTGGCCAATCCTGTGGTCTGGAAGGTGTGCATATTAGTCAAGCGTCGATCAAGGGAAGTGGAACCACTGGGAGTCGCGGGACGCGGGATTCACTCCGGGCATTAGAGCTTCCAGCGCGTGGTGAGGCGCAGGGCCGGGGAGCTGGACGAGCCGAGAGGCGGGAGCCAAGGGCGGCCAGCCACCCGGGTGGACGGGAGAGGAAGGGCATGGCGAGCTTTAGCAGCCGCTTGTGCGGGTTTGCTGCCGAGCATTTGGTGGCGGGTCATGGGCCGCCACTGGTAACGAGGACAGAAGCGTGGAGGCACAGTGCAAGAGAGCCAGGTGCCCGGAGCCCACCCACTTCTCCTCCGTCACGTCTGCTTCCGAATCCCGCGTGACTTCCTGCTTCGCCGCTTTACCCAGGACCCTACAGGACGGGGTCTGGGGGTTCAGGCCGGGCTGGTGGACACAGCACGACCCATCACACCGTGGAAGCAATAACCCGGGCTCCTGGGAGTTGATGTTTTTTCCAGCTGCTTCAAATGGCAGAATTGCTGAAAGGAGACAAAAGATAGGTTGATGTCTTTTTCACCAGAAGACAAATGACACTCTTGAATATGTAAGATCAACTTAGTAAGGATTGGGTACTATGTTTATTAGATTTGGATGGGTCAAGTGTAATTACATGAAAATGTTTAACATTGATTCAAATATCATATTTTACTGAAGATAGGAATTATAAATACAAATTTAATTGAACAATCACAATTAGTTCTTTCCTGAGTCTTCATTGGTAGGCAAAGGGAAAGGCACGCAGCACCACACATCACTCAGTCTGCATTTTATGCCTCCGTGTCAGCAATGGGCGATGCGACTTTACGTCAATATTTAATTTTTCTCATCCTTACATTGTTTACTTGAGAAGATTAAAAGAAATCATATATGTAGCATTATACAATCTTCAGATATTACCATATCTTTAGGGCAGCGATTTTCAACCTTTTTCATCTACGGCACATGTCAATGAATTACTAGAATTCGGTGGCACACCAAAAAAACATGTATTTTTGTCAACCTGACCAAAAAAAAATAATAGGTATAATTTTGGTTCATTCACACCTTGTTGTGTTGGCTGTTGTCACTTTTTTTATTTGACAATCTAAGGGAAAGAGGTCAATGCCCCTAACTAAATAGTCAGGTTTTGCATGTTTTGAAAACTCTTGCAGCGTACTGGTTAAAAATTGCTGCTTTAGGGAAATAAGTTTCCTCCAGTTGTCAAGAAGTTAACTTATAAACATTTTATCCTAAGTAACCTTGTAATTAATAGACTCCCTACATACATATTAAGTCTAATTTTGTTGAAGTCTGTCTCAATGCAATTGTAATGTGACAGAATATTTCTGTTAAAATTTAAATACTCTCATTGTTTGGTTATTTTTCTAAGAGGAATCTTCGATTATACTTTCAGTGAAAGTACTGGTTTTGCCTTAGTCATAAGATTATTATTCATTATTGTCATAGAAATTATGTCTTTGAGTATCACTCTCTGATATATCCGAAAGGCTACTAGATATGGGATCTGTTTTAATGAATTCTTAAGTTTTCTGGTTGTTTCTCCTTTGTTTTCATCCTTTCCTAATAAACCAAACTATATTAAATAAAAAGTCAAAGTCTGTAAATTAAAATCCAAAAGCTAAAAAAAGCTGTAATGTGATAAAAATGTGTGTATTACTGGGAGATTTGTGTCTACAATGTGATATGTATAATGCTCTCGTTGAATTTAAGCCTTCACAGGACAGATTTGAAATTACCCAGAACTCAGAAATCTCCCCACATTTCTATTACAAGAAAAACTTGGGGATTAGGTAATCAAAATTGATGAAGCGACCAAAAACAGGTCAGACTGTCCAAAGAATATATCACAGTTCAGCACCTTTTAGAATTAACCCAAGTGTTTACTTTTTCACTGTAATTTAGTTTTGTAAACCACTGATACTTTGCTTAAAAAGGCCGCTGGTCATGTCTAAACCATTATTGCAAATGGAGTCGATGAGGTTTATGTAAATGCTCTAGGTGCTTCATTTAAAATCAACTTAAAACGCAGATTTTATTTTAGTGTGGTACTTGCTTTGGTTTTGCTTGTTATTTTCCCCCAGTATTTGAAACATATTTCAAAACTTTGAGCTGTACCCAGACCACCCACAAGCCAGGCAGTGTTCTACTTCACATTCTCTACTTGTAGTGAGAAAGATTATATCCCTCTGCTGGGAAAGTTCAGAATCTAGAGACGGTGGGGTCTGGCCCCTGGGCAGGACTCAGGTAGAGTTAAAAGACAGTGTGAGGAGGCACTGAAGAGCAGGTGCGCATTTCCACCAAGAGGTGGCCATGGTCGCAGGGAACTCTTGAGTTTAGCAGGGTCATACCTGGTGGAGTAAGCATAGGGGAAAACAGTCTGACTAATTATCACACCCTCTCCACCTTCCCCAGAAGATAAGCATTAATTATTTGTGGTTATCTTGTTCTATTTTCTACATTCTCATGTTCTAAATTAGAAAAATGTTTGTTGTTCTCAGCTGTTTATTTCTAGATTCTGCTTTTTACTTTATTCTTCTTTGTACCAAGAGCTCTTCAAAGGTTCTTTGTCCTCATCTAACCCATTGTTTACCAAATGGCCTTGGTAAGAATCACCTTGACTACTGGTTAAACCTATAGCTTTCCAGACTCCTTGTGTGGAGGGTCTAATTCTGTGGGTCTGGGAGGGAGCTTGGGAATTTCTGTGCATAACAAGCACCTCAGGTAATTCCTTGGGGGGACTTGAGGCACTGCTGCCTGAGCTTGAGTAGCAGTGCATCAGCAAATCCACCTGTGGGCAGGGCGCCACCCTTACCAAATAAAAATACAGGAGGCTCATGGAACATACTTAACAGAAAATGTATTCATTGTTTATCTGAAATGACATGTAACTGGGTGTTTTATGTGGCAGTCTTGCCTGTGTAGAAAATAGATTTGTGCTGCATAATCAGCTGTTTGTAGCCTGGGGGTCCAATGAATTCTAGCCAAGATATGAGTTCTCTTGGACTTCGAATGTAGGTACCTCTTCACACCCCCTGTGTGTGCCCTGATTTACAGCCTTTTAGATGACGCATAATGTTATGGGTTAAATTGTGTCCCCATACATTTCTTATGTTGAAGCCCTAACCCCCAGTTTCTCAGAGTATGTATGACCTTATTTGGTGATTGTGTCTTTACAGAGTTAACCGAGTTAAAATAAAGCTATTAGGATAGACTGTAATCCAGTATGACTGCTGTTCTTATAAAATTTTGTTGACAGACACCCAAATAGAGAGAGCTAGGAGAGAGGCACCAGATTCTTCTTGACAATGCTTGGAAGGAGCCAACACTGCCAACATCTGGTCTTGGACCCCTAGCCTCCAGAACAGGAATTTCTGTTGTTTAAGCCACCCAATGTGTACTTTGTAAGGGCAACCCTAGCAAACTGATAAACAAGGTAGTGCAGAAATTGGTCTGAGTTCCCTCTGTAATTTGTGTGGATCATCTTTTGAATGTAGGCTGGACAGGTAGCAAGATCTCCATTTTACAAATGTAAAAGGAAAAGCTCAGAGTAATTAAATGACTTACCCAAGCTGACACAGTAAGTTACTGATTAAGGAGTTCATATTTACCAATATTTATTATATAGACATATGGACTATATGGAACATATAAGTATGAAATTGATATATATATGTAATATATTTGTAATAACAACCTTAGACATTTTATGTATGTTGTCTAATTTAATTTTGTCTTTGCATCGTCAAATAGTAGCTACTATTTGTGGTGGAACCAAAAATCAAGTCCAAGTCCTCTGGTTCTGAGCAATGTTCTGTACCACTTCTTGACAAGAGAGATGATGGCCGGTTCTTTAACTCCACAAAGGACTTGATAAGTGAAAAGAGGCTATCTGTTTTGTTGGGATTATTTTTGCTCTAAAATTAGCTATTGGTTCACATCCTAATTTTGTATATGTGTACATGTATCAGTAATCTTTGATATGGGCAAGTCACCCAAAATTCCATTGTTCTTGAGTTTTACCAAAAATTAAAAGAATTCATACAAATAGGGTTTTTATATTATTATAGACATTTTCATTTAGGCTCTTTTTATTTTGCCCTTAGACTAGAATAGACATAGCCAAATATAATTTCTGGATATTATGTTCTTACTAATGTTTAACAGTTTCCCTAAAGGGTTTCTAATGTAGGGAATAATAGAGATTCTACCTCCCTCTTCCTCCTCCTGTATCTTCCTCAACCCCTGAGATTTGTGGTGCAGCCTTTATTCCTTTGAGTTTCACTATAACGTTTTTGGTTCAGCATTTTAACACTCAATGTTTGCATAGTACATTGGAAAGGAGGACTTCTCACCAGAGGTGATTTCTGGCCTCTAGAGTATGTGGCTTTTGAGATTTATTATTTGTATGGGGTGGAGAAGTTTCTCCAGGCTATTTCTGTGAATGGGAGATCAAAGTCAGTTGGATCTGACAGTTTTCCTCCCAGAAGGACCACCCTATAATTTGCTAGTTGTTGTGTTTTTCAACCACGTGGTGATTGGTGTATCCATAATCCACTGCCATTTTCTTTTAAATGAACGTGCATGAAGAAGTGCCTGTTTCTGTTGTTGATTTTCACCAGGTAACTATTTGAAAACTTTATTATTATTATTGTTTCTTTCAAATTCATAAAAATTTCTAGTCTTCTTCTCTCCTTAACTTCCCAACTTCTGTGTAGCTGCTGCTTCTTTCTTTTTCCTTCATCTGAAGGAAAACCTCTTTGCTCTTCCCAGCTTGGGTGGGGAAACAGCATGCTTTCCTGGACTGTGCTTGGGGTAAAGAGTCCAGCTCCTCTCGAGGGGAAGTTGCTCTCCTAGTTTCTGTAGATGGTAGTTTTATGAGGAAAGTGTTGGGTTGGTCAGCCTTTAGTTGCTAACCAAGGATAAGGCATGAAGGAGTCTAGATAAAGGAGGAGTGGGGGTGATGTCTTGATCAGGAATAAAGAATGAAATCTGAGGTTCTCTCTTCTCATCTTCCCAGGTCACCCTCAGTTTAAAGAGCCCATGTTTCACCCAAATATCACCTTCTTAGGGATGTCTTCCATTTCTGTCCTCTGTAAAATAGCACCTACCACCCCCACACCTCCATTTTTTAATTGCTTACCTAGATTTACTTTTCTTCATAGAATTTATTATAATATGACTAATTATATGGGTTTTTTTTTTCTTTTTTTTCCCTCTACCCCACACCAACCCATTGTAGATTCCATGAGAGTTTAGAGTATATATTTTCTTTCTTTTTTCTTTTTTTAATCCTCACATGAGGTTATTTTTTCATCGATCTTCAGATAGTGTGGGAGGGAGGGAGGAAGGGGGGAGAGATAGAGAGAGAGAAACATCGATGTGAGAGAGACACATCAATTGGTTGCCTCCCACATGACCCCAACCAGGACTGGGAATCAAATCGCAACCAAGGTACATGCCCTTTACTGAATTCAGACCTGAGACTCTTTGGTCCGCAAGCCGACGCTCTAACCTCTGAGCCAAACTGACCAGGGCAATATATTTTCCTTATCGGTGTATCCTCAGAGCCTGAAACTTAATAGATGCTCAATAGAAACTTGTTGGATTTTTGAATGGCTGTCTTCATGGCAGCGATATTAACACCGCCTCTCTATTCCTGCAGTATTTTCTAAAACACTACTATTTAAAGCAGATTTAAAATTTTTCTACTGTTACCACTTAGCATCTAACAGTATTCTATTGTTTTGTATTGCTCCTTAAAAAGGTCTTTAGTAGTTATTTGAAGTAATAGGAAATTTTCCCACCTTTTTAAAAAATATATATATTTTTTCTGTATTGATTTTTAGAGAGAGAGAGGAATGGAGAGGGAGAGAGAGAGAGAGAGACAGGAACATCGGTGAAAGAGAACATGGATTGGCTGCCTCCTGCATGCTCCCCACTGGGGATTGGATCCACAACCTGGGCACGTGCCCTGACCAGGAATCGAACTGGTGACTTCTTGGTGAATGGGTCAGTGCTCAACCACTGAGCCACAGCAGCTGGGTAATTTTCCCACCTATTTATTTATTTATTTATTTATTTATTTATTTATTTATTTATTTTTATCCTCACCCGAGGACATTTTCCCATTTTTTTGTTCAGGTAGAGTGGGAGGGAGAGAGAGGAACATCGATGTGAAAGGGACACATCGAGTGGCTGCCACCCGCACGACCAACCAGGGCCGGGGACAAACTGCAACCGAGGTACACGCCCTTAGCGGGACCCGAACCCGGGTCTCTCAGGACCGCAGGCCGACGCTCCAACCGCTGAGCCAAACCGGCCAGGGCCCCACCTTTTTAATGTGTAGATTTTCTCATTACTCTGGAACCACATTGACAAAATTTGCATATCATTTATATATCTAAGGTATTGCTCACCTCCAGACTCACATATATACCTGAATGTATTTCTATTAAGTTTACCATGATGGGTGTAAAATTTGAGATAGGGTGGTCTTTTTTACTTCTTCTTACAGAATTTACTTGCTGAAATACTAATGGACTTTACAATAAGGTGTTTTCTTTTTTTTTAATCCTCACTTGAGGACATTTTTGTATTTATCTTCAGGTATAGTGGGAGGGAGAGAGGGGGGAAGAGAGAGAGAGAGAGAGAGAGAGACATCGACTGGTTGTCACCCATAGGTTCCCAGCTGGTGCAGGGACAAACTGCAAGTGAGGTACGTGCCCTTAGCGGGAACGAAACCTGGTACTCTCTGGTCCGCAGGCCAATGCTCTAACTGCTGAGCCAAACCAGCCAGGGCATAAAATGTATTCTTATCATATTTACTAAATCTCTATTAAATTCTTAGTCCTTGGCTAGCCAATATGCCTGTATCTATATTCATTATAAATGTATTTATGTATTTTCACCTTTATATATAAAGAATTTCATTTATTATAAATAGATTCATATTTTTTAAATCAGATTATTGAATAATGGGAAAAATTAAAAAGAAGTGCTGAGAACAGATATCCCTGCCCACTTCCCAATCATAGGGCACTGTATTAGTCAGAGATTTCCAGAGAAATAGAACAAATTCACACACACACACAATTAGTTGGTTGGTTGGTTGGTTGGTTGGTTGGTTGATTTTAAGCAATTGACTCACACTCTTTTGGGGACTGAGAAGTCTGAAACCTATAGGGCAAGCTGGAAATTCTGGCAGGGATCAATGTTGTAGTCTTGAATCTGAAGGTAGTCTATAGGCAGAATTCCTTTCTTTAATGGGAACTTCAGTCTTTTGTCTTAGAGTCTTCAACTGATTGGAAGAGACCTATCCATATTATGGAGGGTAATCTGATTTTACTTAAAGGCTGGTGATTTCGATGTTAATCACATCTTAAAAAAAATACCTTCACAGCAACATCTAGACTAGTGTTTAACCAAACAGCCGTGTGCCATAGATTTGTTAAGTTGACATGTAGGAGCTAATCATTACAGATAACATACATATAACTCAGTAGCCCCTCTCCTGGGTATTTATTCTAAGAAATGAAAATTTAAATTTATACAAAAACTTATACATGAATGTTCATGGTGGCTTTATATTCCCAAACTGAAAACAACCCAAATGTCTTTCAACAAAGTGAATAAATGAACAGATTGTGGTATATCTGTATAATGGAATACTACTGAGAAATAAAAAAGAACACAGTATTGATATGCATCAACTTGATTGAGTCTCAAGAACATTCTGTATTTTTTTTTTTAAAGCTAATGTCAAATGATTACATGCTATGTGAATCTATATAGAATATTCCTGAAATGACAAAATTATAGAGATGGAGAACAGATTAAAGATTGCCAGGAGTTAGGGGTGGGAGGAGTAATGACTATAAAGGGATAACATGAGAGAGTTTTTTGGAGGGTGATAGAGCAGATGTACATGTCTATTGTGGTGGTGGTTACATGGATATATACATATAGTAAAATTTATAGAACTATATCCCTCCTACCCCACCCCCTTGAAAAAAAGCCAGTTCATGGAAAAACTGGTAGAATCCAGATAAGGTCTATAATTGAGTTTGTAGAATTATAACATTGTCAATTTTCTAATATTGATAATTGATGCTATGGTTATTTCCTTTTCTTGACTTATTGCATTAGCTAGTACTTCCAATACGATGTTGAAAAGCAGTGGTGAACAAGGTTGCCTTATACCTGACCACACATATTTTAAAACAAGATTTAATATGCCATTCAATTATCACAAGCTTTACCTGTTTTGAAACTTTCTCTAGTAAAAGGTACTTGTAAATATAGTATTTTTAAAAGGAACATGAGAATCATAATAACTTTGAATTGAATTTTGTTGGAAGATATGATTATGCATTAGTTACATTTGGGGGACTATTCAATAAACAAGTCTGCCTATTTTCCCCATAATTGGAGAAGTGTAAAGCCTGTTCATTCTATATAAACACTGAAGTTTTGTGTGTATCCTTCTAATCATTTGTAAGGCATATAATTACATGTTGTTACATACTTCTCAGTCTCTTTATTTGCTCATATTCCTATTCCTAAATATAGTTTGCACATGGGAGGCAACACAAAATGATGCTAAATGGCACATTAAGAAACAGTGATCAGCCCTGGCTGGTTTTGCTCAGTGGTTAGAGCATCAGCCCACAGACCAGAGTGGCCTGGGTTCGGTTCCTGCTAGGGGCACGTACCTTGGTTGCAGTTTGTCCCCGGCCTCAGTTGGGGTTTTGTGGGTGGCAGCCACTCGATGTGTCTCTCTCACGTCAGTGTTTCTCTCTCTCTTCTTCCCTCTCTCCCTCCTACTCTATCTGAAGATAAATGCAAAACTGTCCTCGGGTGAGGATAAAAAAAAAAAAAAAGAAAGAAAGAAAGAAACAGTGATCAGTCCATCTGTATTGTGTTTGTCCACACAAGATGTTTATCCAGGCAAGAATTCTAGTATTTAGTATTCATGGACATCCCTGCCCTTCAATAATTGTCCAATAACAATGTTGTGTGCATTTTACTTAGTAAAACATACCAAGGGTATTGATGCGTGACATCAATATGGGAGAAATTGGTTAACTGTGTAAGGTTTGGTCAAAAATATCCATAGGTATATAGTATGTTGAACTATGAAGTTGTTTATGGAAAGGATTGAGACTAACCCCACAGGTGAATCTGGGCAGCACACTTACTATGTCAAGGGCATGTTGTTCTCGTAAGAGTTAACATTACTTTGGGCTAAACTGTATAGGTATTGAGAACTAATTCTTTTATTACACTCTGGAGAAATTCATTGAAAATGGGTTAGAGAAAGGGACCTCTGAGAAAAATTAAAATTGTTTTATTTGGATAGAAGAATTGAGAGATTAGGAGTCATGAGGAGAAGAGGTAGCAGCTGTTCTCCATTTAAAAAAACAAAAAATAAGGAATATACTCTGGATGTTAATGACAGCGGAAAATATGCAGGTTTGTTGTTGCAGTAGTACCAGAAAGAAAAAGCATCTTTTCGTAACAATTTTGAAGGAAGTATATAATTGCATCTGATAATAACTACATGCACTCATTTGATAAACATGTACTGAATGTGTTCCATAGAAAAGTTGACGTTTGGTGCTGATAACTGTTTGAATACAAGAGACTCAACCAGGGACTAGATACAAGGTATCCTCCTAGTTCTGTGACTTTTTGTGAAAGTAGTTAACAGATTAAGTGAGACTTCTTGAGAAAAGGAAAATCTGTATGTTATTCTTTCAGTGGGGTAATGTACCGAGATGTTAGATATAGAGGTAAGAATTGAATGGTTCTGTAGAGTTATTCACCCTTTCATGCCAATTAAGTTGACCTTCATATCCAAGTATCTTTTGAATATTCCTTACGAAATGTCAAAAGAAGCGAGAGAAAGTTAGTAATGCTACTCATATTTTCTTTGTCATTATTTACAGTGTATTATGTACACAGTGTAATTCGTCAGCCAACTTTAATTTCATAAGCTATTCATTGTGTTTAAACAGCACCTTTTTATATTAAATATTTATGGCAGTCTTTGAGAAGAATACATTAAAATGGCAGATGGGGGTCATTTTAAACATTTCCTTGATTGAAAGGAAAGAGACCCCCTTGTGAATTTATAGTCCGCTTTCAAAGGAAGTGCACAATGTCCGATAATAACCCAAGGAGGCAAGAATTCCACCAATCCCCAGCCCTGTGATTTCAGGGAGCAGGGGCTGCAAACAGTCCTCATGCTTCAGCAGCTCCCGTTGTGAAACTGTTCGCGCGGGCAGTGCAGAATGGTGAACAAAACATTCACAGTCGTATTGCCTATTAATAATTCAGTAGGAGTATACCTCCTTTGCATTAATATTGCTTTCTCATCGATTTTTAATGATAGTAGCAAAGATAAATGGAAAATCAAATTTTTTGACTTATGTTGGATGGAAAGATATGTCCTAGACTCTAGAATTCTAGAACTTGGAAGGTACTTAGGGAATCATGTCCTAGATTTCCTAAAGGAGAGGTGTGCTTTTTTGCTTTACTATTTTAACTAATAGTAACTAGTAAACCTGAATTAGGAATAATGTTGATTTCTTTCCCCCTCAGAATAGTGTCTCCTAGTTAAATTTCAAAGTACTATCTATATATCTTTAATTCTGTTACCTTCTTTGGTAGCCATCATAAAAGCTACTGGGTTTTTTTTTGGTATGTTCCCCTAGCGGGAACCGAACCCATGACTCTCTGGTCCGCAGGCCGATGCTCCAACCGCTGAGCCAAACTGGCCAGGGCAAAAGCTACTGTTTTTAACAAGAGCTTTATTTACTATAAAAATTAAATTTGTTGATTTTTATTAAAATCTTGGAAGAGTAGGTTTTGACTGTTGATAGTTGAGATGCTTCTTTCTCAACCGGTTTTATTCTATTTTTCTAAGTGAGCAGCTGAAGTTTGATGTAAAAGGGAAATCATTGTTTCTGGAAATCTTTTATTAGAGATAGTTGCTTTGAGTAACTGTTTCATTAATGTTTGGTGAAAGCTTTGAAAGCCTCAAGCCAGAGAAATTATGACTCTTGTACTTAAGTTACTTACCAGTCAATATTGGCCACCCTAGGCTGATAGAGCAATTATTTTAAAATTATCCAGTATGTATGGGCACACTGTAGGCTATGTGGGCAGATGTGTGATTTCAGAGTCTCATTAAATTTACGTTTTTCAAGTAACTATCCAACAGCTCTTAGGTGGGGATGTGAATAAATTGCTTTTCTAGTAGTGAAAATCATGTAGCTTTATTTAAGAAAATGGTTTATTGTGTGCACTGAGCATCACATTTTAACATATAGTCCAGGATGTACTTCTAAGAATCTCTGAACCCTCTGAAGTATTAAGCAAAATCTCGTATGTGCCCTGTTTTTGGAAAGGGGTCCATGACTTCCATCAGTGTCAAAAGGGATCTCTAACCCCAAAAGTTGAGCAAAATAGCCTGGCCTACTTTCCTGTTTTCCAGATAAAGAAACCGGGATTCAGCAAAATCAACTGACTTATTTAAAGTGAATCAATATTAGAAGTGCTTCAATTAAAATATTTTCTTCTACTGTAGATTGTCCCTGAGGTTTTCAATACTTTTTAGAAGTTGGATGTTCAGAACCCGGAATTGAAAAAATTATGAACCTTTTCCATACAAAAATCTATTCAACTCATATTACATTTAGCTAGAGTCCTGGATTCATAATACCTCGGGGATATTGAGCTCCATCTTAGCTGGAAGGTGCTATTTCTAGAAGCCAGCAGAGATTCATTACATCCTGTAAGTGAAAGTAATGCCTCCTCCCCCTGCCCAGTGTGAACAGTATACAATGGCAATGTAGCCTCTCCTCTCCTAGCATTTGTTACAATAAATCCTGGCAGTTCCAGACAATATGGAAGGTTCCCAGCAGACATAGGAAGGATCATCACCTCAAGGTCCAGGCTTAGTGGGATAACTTCCTGGGCAGATGGTGACAACAGATGGCCTTAATGTATGCAGCCACTCATTCACGGGGTTTTCTTTGGGGTACTCCCGGTCTTCTCTGGGGAGGGGCTCCTAGAGGTGCTATCTCGCTCTTCCCCGTACAAAGGCTAGCCTCAGTGGCAAGGGCAGCAGTCCGCAGTGCAGCACAGTGTAGGCTGGAAGGGAAGGGAGAACCCAGAAGAGCTGAGATGCAAGAGAGTAGAAGGGACAGAAAGATGTGGGCAGGAAGGCCGTGATATGGAGATGTTCTACAGAGATTGGATATTTCCTCTGTAATCGTTAATAATCTTCCTGTATTTTGATGTGAGTAGTAATGATTTTTGCTTTATGTTTGGCTTTTTCTTTTACACTCATAATTATCAAAATTGCATGTGTGTGTGTGCATGTGCACGTAGCAAGCAGTACATGGGCTGATTTTTCATTTTTCATTTTTGCTGGCTGACACCAACCCTGAAGATCTGCTCCTGTCCACTTCACAGGTCAATGGCAGGTGGCCTCCAACTGCAACATCATCCAAAAGCCAACTCACGTCAGCGTCTCCTTCGACCCCAGAGACTATACAGAAAAAAGGCTCAGAGATTTGGCACATGGCTTTTTTTTTTTTGCATTTATCTTCAGATAGAGTGGGAGAGAGGGAGGAAGAGAGAGAGAGAGACATTGATATGAGTGAGACACATCGAGTGGTTGCCATCCATACGACCCCAAACGGGGCCGGGGACAAACTGTAACCGAGGTATGTGCCCTTAGGGGGAACCGAACCCCGGACTCTCTGGTCCGTGGGCCAACGCTCTAACCGCTGAGCCAAACCAGCTAGGGCGGCAAATTGCTTTTTTAAAGGGTACTAGCGCCTGGTTTATGATTTCAGTAGTTGTTTAAATACTCTGAAACTATATTTTCTATTTTTCTTTAATATTAACTCATCTTTATAATGTTGGTTTACAAGGAACATTTTTTATCAAGTTGACTTAGATTTCCCAAATTAAATGTGTAAGCGACTTCTGTACTTCTTTCTTGACGAAAATCGCCACGAAAAGCTGCACCGAGACAACAAATCTAACTTTAAAAACACGTAATGAGTTAAAAAGCAGACTCCAACCAAACTAATGAAAGCTTCTTATAATAGAAGTCGGTTGAAGAGGTTTTAAGCATTTATTTCATTACTTTTAAATTCCTTGACTGTTAACACAATAAACGTGAATTTGAGGAAAAAAATTAACTTGTTTCTGAACTCTATAAAAAGTATTTTTTTCTTTTAATTAACTTTATTGTTTTTAAAGCCCTGCATCAAGCTCTGTTTCTGTGCTTGGGTAGTTCCATTTGCAAACAGCGCGATTTCTGCATATAGGTCTGAACAGGCTATGCCACAATTATCCTTTTTATTGTAACTTTACTATCACAGAAGTAGTTTTCTTCTCCAAATGGAAATTCCAGACTAACACAAATGTCTTACTAAACATATTGTTAGTTCCAATTTCCAAAAGCAATGGCCCCTGGTCCAGCAAACAAAACCCATGTTGAGACCTGGAATGGATCCTTATCTCCTCATTGTTATTTGGTATCTCTCATAATAGTAGCAGTTGCTGGTGTTTGTGTTTGCGATGTGCCAGGCAGAGTGGGGATTGCTTTGTATGGATTCTCTCCTTCACCAGCCGGGTGGTGTGCAGTGATTGCCTTCACCGCACAGCTGAGGAGCCTCAGCGCAGGACTGTGCTTGACTCACCCGAGGCCACCTCGCGAGTAAATGGCAGAGCCAGAATTCCAGGCCACGCTGACTCTAGAGCTGACTCAAACATGGGCCACTGTTCTATACAGAGGGTGTACATTCATTGATGTATATGTAATGCCCTCCCATTGCAGTTTATCTTTGAAGCCACTTCGACTTAGAGAAGTAACTGTATATAGTAATTGGTCTTGTACCAGGTATCGGGTCTGATGCTGAGTTTTTCACT
This sequence comes from Molossus molossus, assembly GCF_014108415.1. Classification (NCBI taxonomy): domain Eukaryota; kingdom Metazoa; phylum Chordata; class Mammalia; order Chiroptera; family Molossidae; genus Molossus; species Molossus molossus. The sequence continues at coordinate 20,538,519 of NW_023425347.1, read as the reverse complement.
GGAAAATTTCCTGTCATTGAATTGTAACCATCCAGTGTCACTGTGGCCATTTTATACACAAGACCTAGGAGCTATTACTGTGCTCACTATCACTGGCCAGTGAGGGGCCACCCAGTGAGTAACAGCCTGGTCTGGCTGCTAGCTCTCTGCAGACAAAGCTGTCCTTCTGTTGCTGGGTGGGCACTACGGGGACCAGCGACACAAAGGGATTACAGTGCAACTAAGTTCTTTTTGAAAATGCGTGGTGGTATTTGTTTCTGTGGCATCTGATTATATTTAGAAAACTTCTGAACAATGATTTTCTACCTATAATAATAGTAGAAAACATTTTTTTGGAAAAAAATTCACTTTTGCCTAGGTTAAATATTTGAAACATTTCCCTCCTTTCTGCCCCATCCCTTTCCTTCCTTTAGCAAACATTAGTTGAATATTTATTATGTGCTATAGTCTTTGTGTGAAGAGCTGGAGGCACCTAAATGAATAAAACATATATTCTTACCTGAAAGAACCTCCAAACATTTGTTTTTTTTGTTGTTTGTTTGTTTTTTTATCACAAATAGGATTTTTTTATTTGACACCATTAACTGTCTGAATTTTAAATAGATTCCTGGACTGGGGGACTCATATCCATTAGCTTGTTCAACTTGAGCACCTGTCTCATCCCCAGTAGCTTTTCCTCAGAATTGCTGCCCTCACCATGATGCTCCATGAGTTTTCCCAGTTCAGATTTGGGTTCTTCAGCATTTTGACTTTTCTAACAAAGTCATCGTGGAGTGGATGAGAAGACTGACCAGGCTTTTTTCTGTGTCTTTCTAATGCTGTCTGGAATCAGTTTACTGACCGCTTCTTTCTTTTTTGTGTGGTACATGCTCCTAGTGGGAACCAAACCCGGGACTCTCTGGCCAGGGCTTGACCGCTTCTTTCAAGTCATTGGTCTGCACCTGTCGGTCAGGATGTCCATCATCTCCTGGAGTTGGTGGACCTGTTGATGCTGAGCATAAGAGGTCTTCGGAATCTGATTGTTGCATTTTTTAGTAAAACCAACACAGTGTAGACAAAGCAAATAACCATTGATAGTCTTGACATTAATGTGAGTTTCAGTCATGGTCTACCTTTTTTTTAATCCTCATCCGAGGATATGTTTTTATTGATTTTAGAGAGAGGAAGGAAGAGGGAGAGAAACATCGATGTGAGAGAGAAACATCGATTGGTTACCTCCCATACAGTCCCTGACCTGTGATCAAAACCGCAATCTGGGTATGTGCCCTGACTGGGCATCAAACCCACGACCCTTTGGTGCATGAGACAATCCTCCAACCAACTGAGACACACCGGCCAGGGTATGGTCTACCATTTTTTGATCATGGAGCACATTTTGTCACAGATAAGATCTGTGCATAAAAATTAGGCAGTTTTTGCCCAGAACATCCTCAGTAAGTAGCTTGAGTTTTCTAAGTGCATCTTCATCATTTTGCAAATCAGCTAGGCTCACTTCAAAAACATGACACTTGAGATCATCAGATGCGATTTTGGTTCCTTAAGTTCCGTGACTAGTGTTTTCCCAATATATATATTTTTTTTTACAAAGCTGGTGCTTTCCCATCACACCCATCTTCCTTAGGAAATGGATCGACCACTTTCTTCTTGGCTCCCTTTTTGCTGCCTGTCGTAAGGCGCTTGTTCTTGTGACAGCCACAGTGCTGCTCAGAGCCACGGGGGCCCTCCGGGCAATGTCTGAGCAACTACTGTGGACTGCTTGCTTCGACTCTTACAAATAAAGGAGTAAAAACTCATAAAAATCTGCAGGGGATTGATTTTATGGTATAGATTATCTCCATGTATTAAATATGCATCTCAAACATTAAGTTCTTTCTCTGTGCTTTAGTGCTCACACATAACCATAAAATCTCGTCATTGTATCACATACTTAATCTCTCCCAGTTCTGTGTTCCTTTCGGCTCTAGTGGAAAGCCTATACATCATGGGGACACTCGAGACACTTGGAGAGCTTTTTTAAAGAATGTGGAACCTATATTCCTTTTGGGGATCAGTAATTGGGAAGTATGAAATATAGTGTGTTAACTAAAGGCAAGTAGGATATTTAAAAAATCTCTTAAAGGTGTAAAAATATTCTTTGTTTGTGGTTGTTGTTTTGGAATTTTAATAGTTAAATACATTTAAGTTGTTGCCATGTACTCTCCTGAGCCCCAAACCAGCGTTTCTCTAGTGTGGTTATCAGTATCGCCGGGTTCCGCGGCCTTGGATGTCAGCGCAGACTTGCTTTATGAGTCTTGCCCACCCTGCCTCTCAACTTTGAAATGCTTTCTAGATGATTCTTAAGCACAGTACCACTGTGACACTTTTTCTTGTTAGTTTGTTTGTATTTGAGCAGAAGCAAAAGCAACTGTGGTTTGGAAAAAAAATTCCAGGGGGATTCCTGATGACTTGTGAGCCCTAAAGAACCTCCGTAGATCTCCGGAAACTGAGCTGACCCAATTCCATCTGGCTCCAAGACCCGCCTTCCTTAACAGAGGGCTTTCTTCAGTGGTTTTAAAGTAGGATGAAGCTGGATTCCCCTAATACCAAGTCCCAGAGGCTTAAAAACTCTCACTTCTTATAGAATCGAATTTCCCAATCAACACCAAAAGTGTTTCCCTAAATAAAAATGAAGGGAGAGTATTTTCTACTGAGCTCCAAAGAGACTTCTTTTTCTGATTAATTCAGGTAATTCTCACAGGTCCCTTGCAGGGGAACCCAGCAAACGGTATTAACTTTTATTTTATATTTGCTATGAGCCACCCTTTACTAGTTATTTTCTGTGTTGTTGAATTTAACAATTATGTTAAATCAAGATGGTCATTATTTATCCTCAGTTCAATTAAATAACTTGCCCAAAGACATTGAGTTAATCAGCAAAGGAGCTAGCAATTAAACTTTGGTTGGCTGAATTTTAAAACTATAGACCTATCTTCCTAAGGAGGGGAAAATGCCCACTGAATCGTGAAGCCACCGTCTTTTGAACTCGTCATCAGCGGAGCAGCACTGAGAGAAAGGACCTTCTTAGCTGTCCTGGAAAGGGCTCATCTCCTTTCTGGATTTAAGTGTGTTTACCTTACCCATTACAATGTACCCTTTGCCTCAGGGCAGTAAAATACTTCTTCTCTTGTTTTGGTTTTAAAGGTCTTTCCTTCTGGCTCTTACAGGATTAGAACAAACAGAAGTGATGTTTATGCCAACAATGTTATTTAGCCAAATAGGTGACTGTCAATGTGAAAGCTAGATGGTAGTTGACTCGCAGAAAGTGATGAGATATTTATGAACTAAAACTAGAGACTCAAAATGAAGAATGCTCTGCAACTGGAACTTGAGCTCATTTGCCTGAATCTTATAATGTATTCACTGTAAAGTCTAGAAGCCTTATAAATATATGACTGGCAGTTGCCTCAGGCAGAAATCTTTTACTGATGCAATGAGATAAAAGTAATTAAGCTACATGTAGACTGATGGGTAATTAAATCCATGTGAAGCATTTTGTAACTAATTGCTATGTTCTAATCACAGATTGCTTTCTATTTGTCAAGGTAAGTGTATATAATTACACAGTCCTTATTTTCTTTAATCTGAAGTCATCCCAGTTGGGTGAATATTTTTAAGCACCCTGAATCTTAGAATATTTGGTACATTTCTTGCATAAAGGTAATTTGCATATTTCGTAATTTGAGGGCCTTTTATGTAAATAGCTTTTAGTGTCACTGACAGCAGTTCTATGGTCAATAGAGATTTCTACAGTCTAGATCCATCGCTTGTTTTTAAATTTATTTTTAATAGTAAAGCTGGCTTGTTATTTACTGAATGCTAGTAATGTTCAGAGCATTATATAGACTGTGGTACTGGTCACAGTAGTTTGAAAAAAAAACAAAGATCAGTAAGTGCATTAAAAATAGACTATTTCCAGTGACACAGGTGAAATAAATACATAGCTTTGGGACGTGGAGAGTCTCAGTATGAGAAAGCATTGTGGTTCAAGGCGTGGTTGTAACTACTTGACAATGCAGGTGTGACCCAGGCATTTCTAGAGTCAGGGCTAGAGGGTATTTCATCTCTTGGTGGGAGTAGAATTTTGAATGTAGACACCCTTTCAAAGGATGTTTTTGTTTTGTTTTTTAAATGCAAGTTGCTTCTGCTGGTACCCAACACTAGACAGTATGTTTCTGGGTTGTCTTATTCATCTTTGTGCTCTCAGCAGGGTGCCTGGCACATGGATTTCACTCAGATAATATTTGTGGAATTACTTTGAGTAACATATCGACTAAAAGAGAATCAAAGATCATATTTTGGAGATTATTTTCATTTGTGAACCTTTCTCGTCTCCTTAGAGAGACTGTTTTCTGACCTTCAGAGCATATTATAAAGCCATTGGGTTTCTTAAAAACCTCTAGTTCTACTTCATGCATACTTTTTTATTAAATTTAAGTATATAACATTGTTTATTGGTAATGGCTTTTAAAAAGACATAATTTGTCATGAATATTCCTTAACTTTTGTCTTCTCAGTGGTAACTGTGATGAAAGGCATGGTTCTCTAAGGCTAAAATGTAATGTATTGGTCAGGGAGGCAGACACTTGCCCCTCATTCTTCCCGCCGCCTGTGTGGTGTGCAGAATTGGACTCTTCCGGCCACACACTGGACCGGCCTCCCCCCTTCCGCAGAAGAGTGCGTTCCCTGCAGCGACTGCATTCTCTTTGTCAGATATAAGTGTTATGTCAATTCCTTTACAGCCCTGCACCTCATCCCATAGTTTCTCTGTTATATTGGTGCATATATCCATAGTGAATACAGGTGTAGTATATTGTATCTTTATTAGACCTAAATGTAATGCCTGCACAACATATTCTTTCCCATTGTCTGCTAATGTTATCATTTTCACATCTCCTTGCCTCTTCCTTAGGCTGATATTTGCCTGTTTTGTAAATAGTTAACTCAAACTGTTTCTGGGTATTTACTTTCTTTAGTTCTTTTTCATAGGTCTGTCATCACCTTTGTTTATATGTGCCTCGGGAAACTTCATGGAGGGCTTGTTGGTGACTACTTGATAAATACTGCTTGGTGATGTACTACATGGTCAGAGTACAGCAGTACTATGACATGTTTTCAGAAGGTCTAATTGAAAGTACAGTATATACAATTTTTTTTTTTTTATGTAGTGTGTGAAGCTTGTTTATAGAAGAATGTGTTCATTTGGTGGATTTTTAAAAAATAAGGTGATAATTTTTAGAAGTACTCTGACACTCTCTACATCAGGAAGCTCTATTCAGTGTTGAGGGGAATAGGCTCTTTTGCATTAGACAGAAGACTGGGTGGGCTCGCCCGCGTGAGCTTTGTGGAAGCCTCTGCAGTACGTTTGCTAAGCAAAGGTTTCACATGCGCAGCGCAGTCTTGTCCTGGTAACCAGCACCCTCTCTTGATGTTCCTTTTTAACTTATATTTTGAAATAAGTTCAGACTTACAAAAGTGTTGCAAAAATAATACAAATTCACATTTACCCTTCATCCAACTTTTTCAAATGTTAGTAATCTCACAGGACCACAGTACAATGATCAATGTCAAAAAAATTAACATTGATATAATATTATTATGTAACCTGGAACAGTACCTTTGTCTTCCTTTGTTTTCATAGTCTTGATAATTTTGAAGTGTACCGGCCAGTTATTTTATAGAAACTTTCTCAATTGGGTTTGTCTGGTGTTAAAGTGTAACGTATATAAGGTATAGTATCTTACATTTATCGATCATATTATTTAATTAAAGAATTTTCAGTTTCTCTTAATTATTTAGGCGAATACAATTTATTTATTTTATATAATTTGAAACTTTTATTTCTTTATTGATTTTAGACAGAGAGGAAAGGGAGAGGGAGAGAGAAATAGAAACATCCATGAGAGAGAACATCAATGGGCCGCCTCCTGCATGCCCCCCACTGGGGATTGGGCCCACAACCTGGGCATGTGCCCTGACCGAGAATCGAACCAGCAACTCTTGGTGCATGGGTCGATGCTCAACCACTGAGCCACACTGGCTGGCCTGAAAATACAATTTATTAATGAATTAAAACTTAATGTGAATTCTTTCAGTTTATTGCCGACAGTTCTATGATCTATATAACAGTGCTGTCCAATAAAACTGTGTGAGTCATGTGTGTGATTTAAAAATACCTAGTAGCCACATTAAGAAAAGTCAAAAGATACAGGTTCAATTTATTTTATAAACTGTTTTAATATAACTATTTCAACTTACAATCAATATACAAGAATCTTGATGAAATAGCCTACGCTTTCTTCTTCATACTCAGTCTTTGAAATCTGTGCACTTAAAGCACATCTCAATTTGGACTAATCACCTTTTAAGTGCTTAATAGCCACATGTCGCTGGTGGCTATCATATTGCATAGTGAAAGCTTATATTCTTAATACATGTCACATGTATGTATGCATAGTTTTGGTTTTTTCTAATGCTACTAAAGAATTCTTTCTTTTGAGATTTTAGTTGGTACTTCTCCTTTTGCCATAATTATAGCCAAAGTTTTATAGGCGTTCTCTTTGACTCATTGAATTGACGTCAAAGAGTTATGTTGGACTTCCTTTTTTGGAAGAGCTTTATTCTTATCCTTGTTTGCTACTGGTTATTGTATAACTTTGGACAAGTCGCTTAGCCTTTGTGATCTTCAAGTCTATGTAAAATGAATTAAAAAGTCTTTTGGTGTTTTCTAACTAGATGGTTTTGATTCCTAAAACTATCTTTGTATTTGTTATTGCAATACTACATTAATTAATTATCCTAAAATGCATTATGTTAGGTGTAGTACCAAAACCAAAAAAGATCTAATGTAGTCTGTTTTAGTGAACCATGGTGAGTAGCCTGCTGATAGACCATGAAGAGAGAATAGTAGCCTTAATTCACCCCCAAGTCTAGAATGATTGAAGTCTTACAGTGCTTCTGGGTACACACTGCAGAGCCCTGAACCGAGTCAGGGGCAGGGCAAGTCGACAGAGCTGTTGGTTTGTTGTTTTCCTCAGTGTCACCAGCCAACTGTATTTTATCTTTCTTTGAAAAGTTGAATTATTGATGGTAAGAAATTATCATTTTTTCCCCCTCTATGAGGTAGTTATTTTAAAATGGCATTCTGTTTTCCCCTAGGCTAGAGGAGAGTTAGCATTCTATTTTTAAATACTGAATATTAGCTTATCTAGATTAGCCTCACATAGCAGAATTTAATAAAGGTCATTGCACTTAATTATTCTTACAGAACCACTTATTTTAAAACACACTGACTTCGTTGTTTGATTTATTAGCTTCTTTTTAAAACAAAAAATAATGGACTTTACCAATATTTATTTAATCATAGGGATTATAACTTGTCATTCAAATGTTAAATTATATTTCCAAGATATAAAATCTAATAGAAACCAACACCATTTAAAAAATTCACCTACTGTATTAACCCCTAACATTTTATCATATTTACTTAAGGCTTTTTAAATAAGAGAAGAATTAAAGATAATGTTGAAGCCTCCTGTGTATGTCCTTCCATGATTCCATTCCACTCCTGTCTCCTCTGCACTTAATGATTCATTAAAATTCCCATCATTTTATTGTTCTTTCCTCTTTTTCTGCCTTCTTCTGGATTGAGTATTGTGATTGAGTAGTGTGATTCCATTTTGTCTTACTATTGCCTTATTAGCTACATCTCTTTATTTGTTTGATTGATTCACAGTTGCTCTGGGGTTTAAATATATGTTCTTAGCTTATTGCAATCAACCTTCAAATAAGAATAATTTAGCCTTCTACGTATACTTTAATTTCCTCCTTCCTCATGTCCTTTGTGCTGTTGTCATTTTTTTGCATTAAGTATAGACCCCACAATATATTGTTGTTATTGATGTTGTTGCTGTTTTTGCCTAAAATAGTCCATTTTATATTAAAGAGATAAAAGTGAGAAAAAGTAACTTTTACAAAAACCTACACATTTAGCATTTCTGGTCTTGTTCTTTCCTTTGTGTGTCATCTAGTGCTTTTCTTTTTATCTGTAATAATTTTTCTTATATTTAAAGATTTTTCTTCCTTATTATTTGTAGTAGTGATCTGTTGGTAATAAATTCTTTCAGCTTTGTTTATCTGGGTTCTTTATTTTGCCCTCATATTGAATAGCTGTTTTCTTATTTTGATGGAATATAAAATTCTAGAACAGTTTTTCAGTGTTTTGACAATGTTTCTTCATTCCATTCTGGCTTGCATGGTTTCTGACAAGAAATTTCTCGTTGTTCTTTTTTTTTTTTTTTTAATTATTGAATTTATTGGGATAACATTGGCTAATAAAATTACATAGAATTCAGGTGTACAGTTCTATAATACATCATCTGTTTGTTGATTATGTGTTTGCCACCCAATCAAGTCTCCTTCTGTCTCCATTTATCCCCTCTTTACCCTCCTCTGCCTCCTCCCACCCCCACCCTCTGGTAGTCACCCTACTGTTGTTTTTCTGCCTGTGTACAATGTCTTCTCCACCCCAACTGCTTTTAAATTTTTCTCTTTATACCTTTTTTTTCTTAAAGCCATTTGTTTATAATGTGTTTGGGTGTGGTTTTCTTTTTTGTTTATTCTACTGAGGTTGATTGATTTTCTTAAATTTGTGGCTTAGCGTATTAAACATCAAATTTAGAAAACAGTTCAACCATTATTTCAGGGTATCTAATGCATGTGTTTATTGGTTTGTATTGTTCTTCTCTGTTCATTCTTATTCTCAGTGTTCTTTCTTTCTTTGCTTCATTTTGAATAATTATTATTACTAAATTTTCAACTTCATCTCTAGAACAGCATCTTTTTCTAACATCTGTTTATTTTCTCATCATGTTCATATTTTATGGACCACATTTATAATAGCTTTTTTAATGTCCTTGTCTGCTAATTTCATAATTTCTGTCACTTCTGACTCTGTTCCTATTGATTGAGTTTTCTTCTGATCATAACCATAGGCAATATTTTCTTTCTTGTCTGCATGCCTATGAATTTTTGTTTGGACACCAGGCATTTTGAATTTTATCTTGTTGAACATTGGATTTTGTTGTGTTCCGTCAAGAGTTTTGACTTTGTTCTGTCATAGAGTTAAGTTATTTAAAATTAGTTTGATCTGTTTAGGCTTTCTTTCAAGGTCTGTCATTATAAGTCCAGAGCAGCTTCTAGTTTAACTTGAAATTTTCTCCACCACTAAGGCAGATGCCCTTCTACGGACTCTATGTAATGACTCATGTATTCTAAGGTCTTTCTTTTGTCTTGCAGGAAAGCGGACTCTTCTTGGTCCTGTATGACTTTTAGGAATTGTTTGGTGCATTGTTTTTCTGTGATTCTTGCCCCAGCCTTGGGATTTAGTATCCTCTCATGCATGCCCAGAGAGTACTCAACTAAAACTTGGGGGGATCCTTCTGCTGATCTTTGGAGCTTCATCTCTGTGCAACTTTTGCCTCTTTAATATTTAACCCTGTAAATTGTAGCTTTCTGAATTACCACGCTGTCTCCTCAACTTCGCAGGATCCTCAGGTTCTGTTTGGTCCTCGAGTTCTGCACTGTGGCCTAGACAGTGCGTCCAGGTGGTGAGATGAGTGATCATAGGGTTCACCTTGTTTGTTTCTCTTCAGTATCACAGTCCTGCACTGCCTCTTACTCTTTGGCTGATGGCTTCATAAATCCAATCAACTTTTCTTGTTGTTTGTAGCATTAAGGCAATTCCTCTAACAGTGAATCCTTTGTGTGTAGAAAAGGAAGTCCTCACAGTATTTCCTTTCAATTACAATTTTGTGTTGTCATTAATATGACCAGAGTCCTTAATTTGTACTGGATATTACACATTGCTCCACAAAACAGACCTATTGGTACATATAATTTTCATTACCATAGTTTGGTCAAGTTATAGAGTTTGTTAATTGGTATTTTTGTTACTCTGTTGTAATAGATATTAAAATCACCTTTTATTAGTACCACTTGTGTTTGTAGTGCTTTGTTCATAGAAATTTTAAATCACAGAGATAGCTGATTATTAGATTCTTGATATCTCAGGTATGTATCAGGACTTTCTATTCAGATTATTATGATTTTTTTCAAGGCACAACTACCAGTTTCATAAAACTTTCAAATTTTAAAGGGCACAAGTTATACTTACAAGACTATTTTAACTAACCCACTTTTGGGTCAGTTGCCGGTTATAGTTGTTTAAACAGTAAAACTGATCTAAATTATTCTGTCTGTCATTATAGTTACTAGGTGTGTGGGTAGTAGATTCTTGAGAGTAAGACTGCTTTTTTCCTTAACGAAGAAAAAATGACTTTTATTCTTCCTGCCTCATAGAGAATTCTATTTTACTGATTCTTATTTGTCCTTCCTTCAGAGGTCGTAGTAGTGGTTCAACCCCTTGGAAGACTCTCTGAGTTTGTAGGAAATTTTTTTTGTGTGTTTTTTAATGTCAACTTAAATGCTGCTAAATGAGAAGTTGAGGCCCAAGAGTAGTAATACTCAGGTTCTGTTGGGTGGGAAGAAGGAAGAAGAAAAGGGAGAAGATGCAAAAGACTGGCACCATGTGTTAATGGTCTCCGGTTTCTTTCCTTGTTTCCATTTAAATATTTTAGTCTTGTTTAACTCATTTTCGTCAATTATAATCAATTCTCCCTCGAAAGAAACTAATTTCTTTTAGAAACACTGGACACTTTCATGATCTGTTATTTCTTTTTCTGTTCTTTTTTATATACCAAATCTAGTGATTAGAGAATTTTGAAATTTATTGAATATTCATGAGCTTAAGTATGAGAGTATCTTAAAACATGGAGTTATTGAAAGCTCTCACTAGCAAGTAGAATATACATATTGCATATGCATTGCAAATGCCAGTGAATAGGTTATCAACATGTAATTTTTGCTCTCTGAGCTCTGTTCTTTGAGTATGAGCCTCTTGCAACAACTTACGTGTCCACTGGCTCCCAGCTTATAATTCTTTTTCTCCAAACACCCGTTACTCACCTCACCGCAACCACACTGCCCTCTTTGTGGTTCCTTGGGAATTGTAATCATGCTCATGCTGGGTCTTTGCACGTCTGTTCCCTCTGCTGCCAGGCTCTTCCTTCAGGTACTGGTCTAACGGGCTTGCTACCTTGGTTCATTCAGGTTTCGTGTCCTTGTAAGTCTTCCTGTCAGAAATAGCAATGTCCTGCCCGGCTGGTGTGGCTTACTGGTTGAACATGGCCCCGTGCACCAAGAGGTCACCGGTTCAGTTCCCCGGCAGGACACATGCCCAGGTTGTGAGCCCAATCCCCAGTGGGGGGCATGCAGGGGGCGGCCAGTCGATGTTCTCTCTCACCGATGTTTCTCTCCCTCTCCCTTCCTCTCTCAAATCAATAAAGAAAAAATTATTATTATTTTTTATCCTCAACTGAGGACTTTTTTTTACATTTATCTTGAGATAGAGTGGGAGGGAGAGAGGGAGAGAGAGAAACATCCACATGAGAGAGACACATTGAGTGGTCGCCACCCACACGACCTCAACTGGGGCCAGGGACAAACCATAACCCAGGTATGTGCCCTTAGCGGGAATCGAACCCGGGCCTCTCTGGTCCACGGGCCGACGCTCTAACCGCTGAGCCAAACTGGCCAGGGCAAGAAAAAAAATTATTTAAAAAAAAAATAGCAATGTCCTTCCCCAACTACTTCATCACTCATTCCGTTGATCCTGCTTTAAAAACTTTTATTAGTACTTATTTTTATTTGATAATATATTATTTATCTCTTAGTTTATTGTCTCTCTCACTTGAATAAATTTCACGAGAGCCAAGACCTTGTCCCTAAGACCTAGAACGTGCTTGGCACATAGTGATACTCACCAAGTGCTTGTTATGAGAAGAATAAGTAAAGGACTGAAGGATGCTTTGTTTGTATCAGGACAACTAATCTATATACGTGATGCACCCTCCAGCTGAACATGAGACTATATTACAAAGTCAAAACCTATATTTGCTATTTAAATATTAACTTATAAGTTTTGTGTGTTTGTTTATTATTCCTTACCCAAGGATACTTTTTTTTCTATTTATCATCAGATAGAGTTGGGAGGGAGGGAGAGAGAGAGAGACAGAGAGAAACATCGATGTGATAGCGCCACATTGACTGGTTGCCTCCCTCATGCCCCCACCAGGGCCAGGAATGAACTGAAACTGAGGTATGTCCCCTTGGCCAGAATCGAACCCACAACTCACTGGTCTGCTGTCTGATGTAACCACTGAGACAAACTGGCCAGGGCATAAGTTTTATGTTGAAAGTCAAATTTCCCTAAACTGGAACTATAGAATTTCAGGTCATATTTGACTAGAGATTTGGTAGAGTTCACTTTTGAGAAATACTTTTAGGACCATAAAGGGCTAGTCATTAAAATATTCTGTTCTTTTAATATTTAAGTTCTGTTAGTTCTTGAACTGAGTTCAGTGGCCCAAACAATGCAAAATTGTTTGCTTTTTTAGTTTCTTTCATCCTGTAAACTATTCTATAACTCTCTAAGTTAGTCTTAGAATCTAGATACATTTCTATTATCACCATTATCAGCAATATTACAGTATTACGTTGTAGGCATCTAGCGGTTTTCTTTTTTCCTCTTCCTACTTCCTTTTGTGTCTGTAATGTTTGGACTGCTAGAAGTTGAGCCTGTTGTGATTTTTTAAAGACAAAATAGCATCTCTTCCCACATCCCGCTGAAACACCAGAGGGCCCATTCATAGACACTGTTGTATTTCTCTAGTGGTATTAAAACAGCCTGTGTATGGAACAAACACACTGTGGTATTCAGAGGATAAACTTAATCTGCTTCGTTGAGGCTGATTGCAGATTTTGGACACTGGAGAACCAGATGCCTTGTTTCCAGAAAGTGTGTCTTCCTTTTGTGTTGTTTGTTTTGTTTTGAGCTTTCCATTATTTCCATATTCTTGTAGAACTATGGAAATAAACAGGATTCTTCCTCATTATGACCTTTCAAAAGAAATAATTTAAACAGGTTTTTTTGTTTAGCAACAACATTATCAGTGATGCCAACAAGTATTTTTCTTTGTATCACTGTAATCACAGATGCCAGGATGCTCTGGGAATACTGTCTCTGTGTTCACTCTTGTTATTAAAGCCATAAAATGTAATTTTAAAGTCTAATTGTTTTATGAGTAATTGATCTATCTGAACTTATCTGTAATTGGAAAGTCTGACTTCTGAATAAAAAGATGGTTTGTATTCATTCGCTGTGCTCTCCAGCTACCACTGAAGGATAACAGGGAACTTAAGCAAGACCACTAATCTTGTGCAGAAGTGAAAAGAGACCACGCAATACACCTAGAACACCCAAGCTCATTTCCGTATTGCCCAAAGGAAATTCATTTTGATATTTTCTCATTGCTTATACAGAGCTTATGTGTACTCCTGTGCACACTCTGTGTGTGTGTGTGCATGTACATACATATATATGTTTATGGAATCAAAATTCATACAATGCTTCCTTTGTGCTAATTACCATAATTGTTTTTAGGTGTATGTGTATTTTTTAAAGTTTTTGTACCTCTGCCAGGGAGATGCTTTCATCTTATATAAGGAGATAAGCAATTAAACCAGTAATTATAATGCATTGTGGTACAGAATTTTGCACAAGATGCTTGAGAGCACAGGAGAGGAGCATCTAAATTAGTCTGGTGGTCAAGAAAGTTTCCTGGAAGAGGTAGTCATTGTGCAGAGAAGAGAGGAAGGCATTATAGGCAGAGGGAACAGCACATACTAAAGCACAGAGGTCTGAGCTGGAGTGGATTGCACAAGGAAGTACATTTGAGTCAATCTGGCTACATTGAAAGTGCTGTCCAAAGATAGTCAGTAGCAGTAATTGTATTGTGATTATGGGCAAGGATGTTCTTGATCTTAGAAGATATATGCTGATTTATTTAGATTTAACATGTCATCATGTCTGCAGCTAATTCTCAAAACGCTCAGGGGGAAAACAAAACAACAGGTGCTGGGCGTGTGGAGAGATTGGGTGCTCACAAATGTGGCAAAATGCTGTACGTAAGTCTAAAGGCGGGACAGGTATTCATGGTAGGACTGTTCTTGTTTTTGTTGTTGTTAATCCTTACCTGAGGATATTTTTCCATTGATTTTAGCTAGAATGGAAGGGAAGGAGGGAGAGATAGAGAGAAACATCAATATGACAGAGACACATCGATTGGTTGCCTCCCACATCCCCCCCATCAAACCCACGACCCTTCGGTGTGAGGGCCAACACTCTAACCACTGAGTACACCAGCCAGGGCCATGGTTGGACTCATGAAGCTTTCCCCTAAATTCAATATTATTCAAAAGAAAATAATAAATATTTTAAAAAAAACTTTAGATCACTAATAATTCTTTGAAGTTTGTAAAAGTAGTACAAAATGATATAATTGAAGAATTAAGTAATGAATAATGGTCTTCTGCAGTGGCCTATAAGTTGGGTTTTTATCAGTGATATATCATTGTTGTATAAAAGATTGCCTTAGTTGGTCCCCTTAAGAGCATATCTTTAATAAAATTGTCATTGAATTCTTTTTTTATCTAACAGGAAAACATAAAACCTTTGAGTGTCTGGTAATAGGATTAGAAGGGACCATGGGAATTATATTGTCTAATCTGCTGTTAAGTAAATAAGCTGAATAACTAGAAACTGCCTATATATATTATTACTTAGAAACATCTCCATTGAACACATTTTCATGACCTTTCAAGTGTTCCAACAAAGGGCCCTATTTATTTCTGAATTTTCTACGATTATTTTTTTCTTAATGAGCCTGTAAAAATCTAGTTAATATGCACTGTGACCCTTTAAAAAAGTGTCAGGAATTGAGAGCCAAGAAATTAATGCACACACATAGATAAAACATAATGTATTGAATTTATATTTCTTTTTTTTTTTTTTTTTTTTTTTTATTGATTTAAGAGAGAGAGAAAGGGAGAGGGATAGAGAGAGAGAAACTTCAATTGGCCCCCTCCTGCACGCCCCCACTGGGGATTTGGCCCACAACCTGAGCATGTGCCTTGACCGGGAATCGAACTGGTGACCTCTTGGTGCATGGGTCAACGCTCAACCGCTGAGCCACACCGGCCGGACTGAATTTATATTTCTTATTAGCCGTTGAAGAACGTGGAGCACGAGGGCTGGAATGGGATGGCGGAGAAAGAGTAGGCGCCGGAGTTGAGAGGAGGAAGGGAAGGCTGGCAGAGGAGCCAAGGCAGGAGTAGGGGAGTGAGCACATCTTCCGAGGAAGAGGATTTAGCCGACTCTGAGGTGATTTTCTTTATTATGTTTACCTGATGTAGACTTTCTTACCATCTAGTGCTCTTTAATTACTTATCCCATTAATCATAGTTGATAGTTTTCATATTTTTGTAATCCTTACTTTTAGACAGTCTACTCATAATGGAATATTTGAAACAACTTATCAGGGTGGAAAGTTTTCCCCCACGATAGAGCAAGAGCTACCAGAGAAATACCACTTCTCAGACCAGATGAAATCAATCTTTACCCGTATTTTAATTTATTACAATGAAGCTCATACACAGGAAAATTATAGTGAATCATAATCTTTTGAAATTGAGTTTTGGCAAAGTTTGATTTTTCAAAAAAGATGTTCTTTGTTGTGAGACTATTTTATTGAGAACATTATCTTTTATGTCTCCTACTTTTTCCATCCTCTGTCATCTCAAATTGCTATGGAGCAAAGATCAGAATCCAGCTGTTGAGGTTGCTCTCTGTTCAGGGGAAAAATAGTCATGTGTTTCAGCTATAGGCTGATCAGTAATTACGTGGGTAAAATGATAATGGATTCTAATAACTAAACTTTTTAAAGTTTTTTTTTGTTTTTTTTTTTTACCTTGCAAGATGCCTTTTATTTCTTCCTAGTATTTGCTTTTCTTTTTACCAAAATTAACACAACAAAAGTATAGAGGATCTGATGAACCTAAGGTTCCTTAGAAGACAGATAGACTGAACAATTTAAGGAAAATGAGCAAAGTCAGGTAGATGGACAGTTTTAAGAGAAAGTAAAATTTCTCCTTGAATGCTTTAAAAAAAGTGAATTTTTTTTTGTTTGTTTCCCATTTTTCCACTGCTTTCTTTTTTTGCATGTATTTATTTTTACAGGCATGGGAGGTTTTACTGGGCATTCACTTCTCTTATCTCAGTTCTTCCTGCTTGCTTCTCTTTTTCATTTCCATGTGTTTGTTTTTCTGACATGTATTAATCAAAGTCCGCATTATATTGCAGACGGGGCCTATCTCGTTGGGGCTGATGTCACATCCACTTCCAGCCTGCCTAGTTGGCCCTTCATTTTGGTTTCTAAGGCTGTGTTCTTCCACACCTACCCCCTCCACCACCACCGTGAGGGACGGATGTGAAGTTCCCAGGATGTCTGTCACTGTCCCCTTGCCAGCTCTTGGATAACAGCCAGTCTTAGATCACAGAGGTTTAATGATGAATCCATATCTGTCTCGCGCTGGAATTGCTGCAGGGCACATGGTAGGTAAAGGCCTAATAAATGTCTGATGGACGAATAAAGAAATGACTATGCAAAGGAATAGAGCTCATAACAGAAGTCCTTAAGGAATGAAGCTGTTTAGGCAAGCACTTCTGTCCATAAGTATAGCCAATTAAATGTGCAGCTAGAAGCCTGCCTGTGTCCCGGTATCCATTAGTGATTACACACTGCAGCCTTCGGTTTCCCTGGTGAATTCATATGCAGGCTGACCTGACAGGAACTGCCTGCCCTATGAGTAATCACAAGCCTTCCCAGGAAAAAGGATGTCAGGCGTGGGGGTTCCATATTTAGCTTCACCTTTAGTATGAAATGACTTTCTATATCCTAACTGTTTGAGGGATCAACTCTCATTAGAATTCCTGCTTGAAATATAACCTTACAAAAATCTGAAACTTTCTCACATGGATTAAGAGCCAAATCATCTTTGACAAATTTTTGGATTGAACCGGCCAGGCACAACTCTCCTGAAGTCCGCGGGTTTCCCGTTGTGCACACGGTCTCCCATTTCGTGGTGTTTTAAGCCAGGTTGCTATTATCTGGAGCACTTTAGCAGCCTTGATCTTGGAGACATCAAGACCATTATTCCTGTTGTTGCTGATTTAGTGTTACAGCTGCTTCCTCTTTCTGTGATTTAATTTGAAGTTTCAGCCCACCAGGGGGCTATTGGTCCCCACCTCTGCAGCTTCAGAGCTGGCTGCTGTTTCTGCTCGGATGTTATTTCCATTCCTATTCACAGTGAATTTTCCCCTTCTATATTCATCTAGCAACAGCAAGGCACTGTTCCAGGAACTTGCTCTCTCTACATAAGGCGTAACGTGGAACCATTTGGATGGAAAAATTATAAATTAAAATTATTCTGTTCATTTTAAAATATTCATATTATGTTGCTCAAATGCCAGTAACTGGAAAATCATGGATAATGTCCTGTTTTTATAACCTCTTTCAGAGTGTTTTAAAATCTGTTTATGTTGTTACTTAGCCATCTCTTTTCCTGGAGTGGATTTTGTGATAAGATTTAAAAGAAAAAAAGGTTGTATGAGTCCAATGTCAGATGGCATATGTGATATTAAAATAAAGATGATGCCACTAATTGCAACCCCTTTTTAAAACAGAACAATATTTACTGCATAGGCAGAGAATATTTATAAAATTATAAGACTACACAGGGAGCCTATAAACATGATAGACTGTTTCTTTTGAGTATACAATTTTTTTTCCTGAAGTGATTACAACTCAACAAAGGTTTATTAATTTCTGGAGCTCCATATTTCATTTAAACTAAGAAAACCCACATATCCATAACACTACTGCTTTTCAAATACTAAAAACATCTCCAACTTCTTAAATGGAGGGTTTTTGTTGTTGTTGTTTTGGTTATCTCCTGTTTTCTATGCTAAGTCATTGACTCTAATTTCAGGAAACGAAGGTCCTATTTCTGTCCTTGTGTTTTCTGCGTTGTTAGGTGAGGGTGAGGGTGAGGATGTGCCTGTCTCAGAAGGACAAGCGGGTGAAGAGGACATGTTTCTGTGTGGGTTGGCTAGTGTTTTGATGAAGTGAATCCCTCTCTTATTCAAAAGGAAAGAATAGTGACTGGAGCGCCGACCTTCATGTGTGTTTCCCCAGCTCTGGACACGTGAAGGGGCGGGCACAGCTCTGCGTTCGCTTCTGTGTCCGTGCTTTTCAGTTCACACGCACAGAAAGGCACGTGGTTTATTTGTTGTCTCTCTTGGCAAGGGATAGTTAAATATATTTTTGAAACTCTTCTATTCCTTCAACTTTAAAGACAATTTAAAATTCTAATTTTAAGATTCTTTTCAGAAACGTATACTTCTGGTTCGGGCTGCAGGCTTCCTTTGTGTGCCTTGTGGGTGTGTTGAGGGGCTTCAGAAGCAACAGGTCACTTCAGCGTGGACACAGTCACGGGCCCATTATATTGTCTGTTGAGCTCTTCGAATCATTCGGCCTTTGAAAGGAGGCCAGTCCTTTCCTGGAGTGTGTGTTCAGAAGCTCTGTGCGCCATGCAAACCTGTGTGGCTCTTGCTAACTATTTTATTCATCTTAAATAATCCTAGGTTATCTGCCCTGGCCGGTTTGGCTCAGCGGTTGGCGCGTCGGCCTGCGGTACAGAGAGACCCGGGATCGGTTCCCGCTAAGGGCACATACTTCGGTTGCAGTTTGTCCCCGGCCCTGGTTGGTCGTGCGGGTGGCAGCCACTCGATGTGTCCCTTCACGTCGATGTTTCTCTCTCTCTCTCTCTCTCTCCTTCTCTCTCCCTCCTGCTCTATCTGAACAAAAAATGGAAAAATGACCTCGGGCGAGGCTAAAAAAATATAATCCTAGGTTATCTAAAAATTGTTCCTTTCCATTTTTGGAAGGAAGTCATTGTAGGCTGTAATATTTGAAGTCAGGATTGTTTATAACAACAATAGCAACAACACATGTATATACATTTTCCTAAGGTCTGATTGATGGAAAACAGGGTGCATGCTGTCGTCGGACAGGTTTCCAACACCAACACTTATACAGCAACCAACTTGTTTGAACAAAGCCCTACCACACACTCTATTCTTAACTGACTGAAGAAGACAAATGAGGGTAGTTACTACAGGAGAAATGGATATCCTATAATTAATAATTTGTGAGTTAAACCTTAACCACACTCAACAATTTTCCTTGGGTTGGTGACAGACCAATTGGTGAGTTAAGTGCTAATCGTACCTATTCTGTAGAGGGAGCGGTCAGTTCCGGGGCTCGGGGTGTTCAGTAAAACAGGTATTCTCCGGGATGGGACTACCGCTTAGCCCAAGTGCTTCTGAGAAAACACGGTTGAACTGATCGGCGCTGAATGTTAATCACTCCATAGGATGCACTGATAATTTACAGCGTTCTGTCACTCTCTGCTGTTCATAAAATGAACTTAATAACCCAGTGCCACCATGGGATAAGCTGCTTTTTCTCTGCAATTGAATACCCAGGCCGCCCGCATACTAATGCTGAGAAATGGTGCATTAAAGAGTGAGCAGCTGTATGTCGAAGGCAACAGCTCTGCGACAGATTTGTTAATTATCTCCTTTGATTCACAGAGGGTGTGTGTGAGATATGGTTGACCAGTGAAGACACGGGAGCGTATGGCAGAGATATTGGCACTGATCTCCCCGCACTGCTGTGGAAACTGGTCGAAGTGATTCCCGAGGGAGCGATGCTGAGGCTTGGCATGACGAATCCGCCCTATATCTTAGAGCACCTGGAGGTAAGGAAAGGCACCCCCTTTCCATGCTGCCACGACACAAGCCCACCCCCACAGGGTGGCAGCCTCCGCATCACCACATGAGCTGCGTTTAAAACCACTTCCACCTCTTTTGTGTGTGTGGTCCCACGTCACCAGGAGTGGACCGAGAGTTTCAATTCCCTTCTTTGTCCATCTGCACGTCTTGTTTTGCATCCTCACCGTTCGTTACCGTTGCCCAGCTTTTCCAGTACTTGCCATCTTGTCCCAGTTCTTTGTTTCTTTTCTGCAGCCCTCAGTTGCATACATTTGCCTCAGTCCCTCCATTTAAAGCCTTGTCTAGTTCAGGGCTGCTAAAAGATGCAGTAATTTTACAGCCATCAGTGAACCTCGCGTTACCTCCGCGCTGGCTGTTGGCCCTGTCAGCAAGGATACTGTGCTGTAAGTTTGAGGATGTTAGAAATTTTATCCCTCTGTCAAAAGACAGGTGGGGGAGGGGTGAATGGAATCAGAGAGACACGGAGGTTGGTAGTCTTCCATTTGCTTCTCTTGGAATCAGTGTGAAAAGGGGAGTTGTAATAATGTGAGATCCCTGATTTTATTTTTACACCTTCCATGGATCAGGATGCCTCCCTTCAAGAAGCTTACCATTAAACTAGAACAATGGACGTGTGCACAAGTAACCGTGGTACCCGATGGCAAATGCCACAATAAACAGGAGCAGTGACTATGGACAGGGAGCGGTCACTTAAATGAGCAAGCGCATGCTAGGATCATAACTATAATGTACAGAATAAAATAATTCTATTAGGCCTACAGTTATGGATAAGAAATTTAATAAGTGCTGTTGGAAAGTCATTTGCAAAGTATAAAAACAAGTCACATATTTTTAATCAGCTGTATGCTTCGCAGTTAGTTTATGCAGAAAAATAACATTCCCCAAATTTAAGAGTGAGTGTAGTTGCTGAAATTTAATGCATAAATGCAAATGAATATTCAAAGGTTGTTTCTGTTGATTTGATTTGAGACCTATACTTGTTAAGGTTGTTGCTTGAAAGCCTCCCTAATATCAACAATGTAGTTTAGAAATTCTGAAAACAGAGTTGATAGCAATCTGATTGTTAATTATAAATATGTCATGAAGAAATTTAGCAATTTCAGTTTTGTTATTTACATTTTCCTAGCCAGATTTTTAAATAAAAGTATATGATTTATATGTTAACTTTGGCACTTTGGACAGTGGGGGGCAATTATGATTTGCTATTTAAAAATAAGTTGCAGGCCCTGGCCGGTTTGGCTCAGCGGTTAGAGCGTCGGCCTGCGGTCCAGAGAGACCTGGGTTCGGTTCCCGCTAAGGGCACGTACTTCGGTTGCAGTTTGTCCCCGGCCCTGGTTGGTCGTGCGGTGGCAGCCACTCGATGTGTCCCTTTCACATCGATGTTTCTCTCTCTCTGTCTCTTCCTCTCTCTCCCTCCCACTCTATCTGTACAAAAAATGGGGAAATGTCCTCGGGTGAGGATAAAAAATAATAATAATAATAAAAAATAAATAAATAAAAATAAAAATAAGTTGCAGGCTTGTCAATTTTTACTTTACTCTTTGATTTCACACTTGAAAAGCAAGTGATTATCTCTAAAAATCAAATACGCTGAGACTACTGTAGTCTTACTGTGTTTGCAGTAGAAATGAGACATACATCATGAATCCCAGGACATGAGCTAGATATGTGGTGGGTAGGCAGGGAATTAAGCCCTACCAATATATAGTCAATAAACAGTTTTGTCGGGGATCAAGAGAACTGTAGTAGGAGAGTCAGAGACGTTCAGGTAAGGAGTAAACACAGGGGAAAAAATATTTTACCAGCTCTGAGATGACTAACCAAATACCTCTTGGAATAAATCCAGCAGTTTAATTAATTGTAAGAGTGCAGAAACTAATAGCATATTTATAACAAATCCTAAAGCTCAGCACCTAAAGCAGTGCTAGCTGTTGACCTCTGAATAGAGGCTCCAGGAGAGTATCTCAAAAAATCAACAGGAGATGATAACTACAGTTTTACATTTTACCTGGAAAAACACCAGATGTTTAATTCATAGACTGTGGTTAGCGCGATCAGCTCTGATTGCCGTTGACATTACCTTTTTAAAATTCTTGCTGTAAGATATTTATAATGTTGGCCTTTCCTCCAATGTTGTCATTTGCCTGGGACAAGGACCTTGTCCCACCCAGCTCTGCTTCTACCCCACCCAGGAATGGATCAATAAACGAGTGGATAAAAAATTGAGTGAAAGAAGAGTCTTCATAAAATACATTGTAGAGCCCACTCTATAGTCTTTGAGGTCTTAACATTCTGGCCAGAAGGGGCCACAGAAGATGACGAAGTAACCGAGCTTCCAGGGTGAGAGTTTGCTCCGGAGAAGCTGTGCCACAGCAGGGAGAAAGCCACCCAGGGGAAGCCCAGAGTGAAGCAGGTGAAGGTGTGCAAGAATAAAAGACGCATGCCACTCGGAAGTGAGCGCTATAATTTCTTTTTTGTTAATCCTCACCTGAGGATATTTTTCCATTTTTTTATTTTTAGTTTTTAGAGAGATGGCATAGAGAGAGGGAGAAACAGAAACATCAAGGTGAGAGACCTCAGAATCGAACTCAAAACCCTTTGGTCTGGGGGCTAGCGCTCCAGCTGCTGAGCCAAACTGGCTAGGGCAGAAGTAAGAGCTTTTAAAAGTCTTTTGCACCCTGGCCGGTTGCTCAGTGATCAGAGCCTCGGCCTGTGGACCGGAGAGCCCCGGGTTTGGTTCCCGCTAAGGGCACGTACCTCAGTTGCACTTTGTCCCCTGCCCCAGTTGGGGTCATGTGGGAGGCAGCCACTCCATGTGTCTCTCTCACATCAATGTTTCTCTCTCTCTCTTTCTCCCTCTCACCCTCCCGCTCTATCTGAAGATAAATCCAAAAATGTTCTCGGATAAGGATTTAAAAAAAAAAGTATTTTGCCACCTTGACAAAATCTTCACACCTTGGCCGCTCTCCTCCCCCACTGACTGGAAGAGCCCAGAGTTTTTAGGGTTCCACAGACGCATTCTGATGGAGTGGGACAGGTCACCAATCCCCAGAGGCCTCACTGCCTCCCAGTGAGCAAAGGACATCAGGGAAGGGAGCCCAAGCCTGGGAGCCTAGGCTCGCACCCACCCGTACGTTATCTTCCCCTTTTTCTTCTTGCCAGTCCTAGCCCACTCTAAAGAAATTACTTGGCTTATCTAAAGAGTGCTGAAGAGAGTTCACCGATAAGAAAAAGAGAAAAACAGGAGCAAAGATGAAAACAACCCCGAAATGACCCCAGTGAAGGACAGGCGGTGATGATTTTAAACTGTAGGGAGAGAAGGAACCCACTTTTGAAATAACTGCTGTGATGCATTGATACCCTTACAGGGAGGCTTCCTGGAGAGTTATGTCGGTGGCATCCAGCCTTCTCGTGTTTCCGGAAGGTGCTTCGTGCTGCAGACTTTAATGATAGGGCACTTCGCTGGGCCGTTCCTGCTTCATTCTGTTCGCTTCCCGCTCGCCGAACTCTCCGTGTTTTTGAAACCCTTTTACCAGCTTAAATTTTTTTTATTTTTTATTGACCAGTTTAAAGGGGTAATCATTTAAAGAAAAATACCAAAGTTTCTATCACCATCTAAAAGAGTGGTGTGGAAAAATAGATCTATTGATAATACATTTTATGAAACTAATTTATATGAACAGAAGGTACATCTTATAGTGCTAGGCATATTATTTGTATATATAGGATGCACTTCTAAAGTTTTATCAAGAGTCTAGTGTTATATGTGGCATGTTATATAGTATGTATTAAGTAAATGTGTAGTGAATAAATGGAAGAGGGAGAATTCTTAATCCCTAACAGGCAGGCAAGTAGTCAAGTGTCTGGAACACCTATAACACATACACTGTGTGAAACAATACGGAGCTCATTTCAAATGACTATATAGCTGGCAGATATATCTCAAGTACATATGAAGAACGCCCTGGAATTGAAGAAACATAATAATGTTAAATTTGGGCATAAAGTAGAAACAATAGGTCAAATAATAGATGAAAATATTTCACCTCATTTTAAAGCCTGTGACGCCTCTCCATTACCCTAGGCTGACGATAAGCTCTTTGTGTGACACACAGGGTCCCTTGGATGCTTCCTCCGTTACATCTCCCCTCTCTCCTCCCTGGTGATGATGCTCTTGGATAGCCTGGAATTTTTTTTCTTTTGCCATTTTGTACTCCTGAAAGTTTTACTTTCACTTGTTCTCATTCCGTACTTAGCACATTTTAACAGTTGGTAATAATGAGTTAATCAGATATACTAATAATTGCTACTATGTGTGTTGACTAGTATAATGCTCATATAGTGGCAAATAGGAGATATTTTCCCTGTTTGTTTG